>NC_139460.1:114777500-119577500 GCF_057233095.1 Heloderma suspectum | reverse complement strand
TCATTTTGCCACCTATGAATGAGGTGATGAAATTGGGAGGAGGGATTTCAGCTCATCCTTATACAAACTTACATTGGATTCATAAACATTTAACTGTCATGGTTTCCCTATAAAATCCTGGGGATTATAGTTTGGTGAGGATGCAGAGAATTATCTGTAAGACTGGGTTCTTTCTGGGTTCAGTGGCAACTGCAAAAATAAATAAAAAATCGCACTCATCACTCATCCAGGTCTGCAATTTTCCTCAGAAGAGACATTGCTATTGGTGTCAGTGGGAGCTTCCTTTTAAGGCAAACTGCAGCCATGGTTGTGTGCGAGTTTTGACAGGACCTCTGCAAGGGAAAGAAGAATTAACACTCACTTTGTGCCTTGGTCCTGATTCACATTGTCCCCCCTACCCCCCCCCCCCGTGGTAACAATTTATGTGTAAAACTAAACTACACTTGGATTAAATGCTAAAATACATTAAAGTAATGTGTAGTTTGGCCTTCAGTCTTCTATAAAATCTCATTGTTACATTCTCAGAGTAATTTGGGATATGTTAAGGAAATAATACATTCCCACTTGTCTTTCTGTAGCTATATTTTTGCAAAAGAGCAAAAATATACATTACTGTCTCAGATTTAAAACAACAACAACCCCAACCTCAAATTTCCTTTAAGAAGAGTGAATAAGCAGGTTCAAATGAGCCAAAGATCCATCAGGCCCAAAGACATTTAAAGTCAATTCAAACTTTAAAAGAATCACTCTAGTATTTTAAAACAATATTTATTGTTTACCAGACTCTTTGGACATTTCAGTTTTACCTAAAAATGAAAGAAGGAAGCTGTAAAATACCACAAGAATAGCTTTGGTTTTCAAAATACATGTGCTTTAACATGCACACATTAAGGGCAGATTTGCACATATCGTTTGTTCTTATTTTTTCTCAGAATTATACTCTCCACCACATAAACAATTGCACACATGAAGGCATACCACACCTGTGTTACTAATAGAGTGGTTTCAATACTTGGTTTTAAAGTTTCATTTTAATTCTGTTATGGTGGCATTTTATTATATAAACTGCCTTAGAGGACCTGGCGTGCTATGGTCCATGGGGTCACGAAGAGTCGGACACGACTGAACGACTGAACAACAACAACAACAAATAGAAAGGAAAGGCAGTACAGAAGTATAGCAGGATACCACCATAGCAATGGCAAAGGCATTTCCTCCGGGGTGCCCCTGAGGGAGTGCAAGGAGGAGCAGACCAATTGATTCCTCGGGAACACCCCTATTTCCACTCAATTCACTGGTTTGCACTGAGTGATTCTTGACATAAACCAGGGATGGGCAACTGCAGGCCATTCAGGGGTCAATCCCACCAACCCACAGAGGGGCTCCTGCAGGCCACAGTAGTGTTTTAGTGGTGCCAAAAAAGAAAAAATTGGTGGAGGCTTACAAAAGACAAATGTAGTTTGATTTCAAGTTAAATTTGTCCTTAGTGAGCCTCTGTAGCAGTTTGCTGCTGAACGGAGTCATACTAAGGATAAAGGAAACTTTTTTTCTTTTTTGCACTGGGGGAGACAGGGTGCAGCAGAGGCTGCACTAGGGGGCAGTGGTGGCTGCACCCAGCCTGCATGGGGCATGTTGCCCACCCTTGTTATAAACAAGTAAAAGGCTTTATATGCTAAGCATTAGCGAGCTACAGTTAGAGAGCAAGAGGCGGTCCATGGCAAACTGGTTTTGTGAGATTGGTTCCAGCTTCTTCCTTCTGATGAAGTGGACAAGGTGCTTTCATCTGTAAGGCCGACCACCTGCTTACTTGATCCTTGCCCATCTTGGCTCATTATGAGCTGCAGAGAGAGGCTGGGTGAGGGGATCAGGGTGGTGGTGAACGCCTCCCTTGAGGAGGGAGTGATGCCATCAGCCCTCAAGGAGGCAGTGATAAGACCGCTCTTAAAAAAGCCCTCCTCGGATCTCCTGAACAACTTTTGCCCAGTTCTGAATCCTTCATTTTGGGGCAAGGTGATTGAGTGGGTCGTGGCGATGCAGTAGGGATGTCAGAGAATTCCTCGATGGATCTCGGTGAGGCCGAATGCAAGTGCATTCGGCCCCCTGAAATCCGTCACAGAACAAAGCCCCCGCCCCCCCAACCCACGAAAGGCACACAGGACGAAGTCCCTGCTGCCCCCAACTCACAAAAGGCACATGAAACAGAGCACTTACCTGCTCCCGTCCATGCTGCTTTGTGAATGGCGGCCGTCCTGCGGCCGCCATTCGCTTCGTCTTCATAGCCATGATAGGCTACGTAAATACTTACGTAGCCTATCATGGCTAACACAGGGACACCATTTGCGTCCCTGCGGAGGCCGTGATAGGCTATGTAAGTATTTATATAGCCTATCATGGCAGGGGGGGGAAACCCAGCATACGCAAATGGCGGCGGCTACCGCCATTTGTGTATGCTGGGGTTTTTCCCCCTGCCATGATAGGCTACGTAAATATTTACGTAGCCTATCACGGCTTAATACAGGGACGCAAATGGCGGCGGCTACGACAGCCACCATTTGCGTCCCTGCAGGGCTGCCCAGCGGCCGGATGTCCGGTTGCGGGCGGCCAGAGCCAGCTGGCGGCTCCGCGGCTTGGCAGGATTCCGGGGGGGAGGACCAGATCGCCTCCCCCCCTTTGAGGATTCCAGGGGGAGGGACAGAGCGCTTCCCCCCCACCGCGGATTGCCCGGCGCCGAGCCAGGTAGGTGTTTCGTACATCCCTACGATGCAGTTGAAGGCACACATGGAAGAAGCCGATTATCTAGATCCATTTCAGTCGGGCTTCAGGTATGAGCATGGGACAGGAATGGCCTTCGTTGCCTTGGTGGATGATTTGAGGAGGGCTTTGGATAGGGGTGAATGCTCCTTCCTTGTTCTCCTCAACCTCTCAGCGGCTTTTGATACCGCTAACCCCAGTATCCTCCTGGACTGCCTGGAGGGGTTGGGCATTGGAGACACCATATTACGGTGGTTCCGGTCATAGAATCATAGAACAGTAGGGTTGGAAGGGGCCTACAAGTCCATCGAGTCCAACCCCCTGCTCAATGCAGGAATCCAAGTCAGAGCATCCCTGACAGATGGCTGTCCAGCCTTATCTTGAATACCTCCAGTATGGGAGAGCCCACTACCTCCCTAGGTAATTGGTTCCATTATCCTTCCTTTCCAGCAGGTACCAAAGGGTAGCACTGGGAGAGGAGGTGTCGGACCCGTGGCCACTCACTTGTGGGGTGCCACAGGGTTCCATTCTCTCCCTGATGCTATTCATCTATGGGAAGCCTCTGGGGGCTATCATCAGGAGGTTTGGGGTGCAGTGTCATCAATATGCAGATGACATGCAGCTCTACCTCTCGTTCAAATCTTCACCAAGGTTGGCCGTAGAATCCCTGTCCAAATGTCTGGAGATGGTGAGTGGCTGGATGGGGAGGAATAAGCTGAAGCTGAACCTTGACAAGACCGAGGTTCTTTTGTTGACCTGGTGTTGAATGGGGTACAGCTACCCTTGAAAGACCAGGTCCGCAGCCTGGGGGTCATTTTAGACTCCCAGCTATCCATGGAGGTTCAGGTGTCAGCTGTGAGCTAGACAGCACTGTACCAACTCCATCTGATACGGCGGCTGTGCCCCTACCTTCCTGACCATCTGCTCCCATCAGTAGTACATGCCCTGGTCTCCTCTCATTTAGACTAGGGATGTACGAAAGTCACTTACCTTTTCGCGGATGTGATTCGTGGTGAGGGGGAGGCGCTCCGTCCCTCCTGCCGGAATCCTCGACCAGGGGGGAGGCGATCCGGTCCTCCCCTCTGGAATCCTGCCTGGCCAGCTCCGTTCCACAGCAGCTCCGCAGAGCAGCTGGCCATGGCCATCTGCAGCTGGAGTTCCGGCCATGGACTGGCTGCTGCGGACGCAAATGGCAGCCGCCATAGCAGCTGCCATTTGCATCCAGCCAGGCTGCCGTGATAGGCTACGTAAGTATTTACGTAGCCTATCATGGCAGGCAAAAAAACCAGCGTACACAAATGGTGGCAGCTACGGCAGCCGCCATTTGTGTCCCCTTTTTTTTGCCATTTTAGCCTATGTAAAAGTTTACATAGGCTATTACGGTGGGAAAAAAAAGGAAGGCAAATAGCGCCCACTATGCGATTTGCGTTCCCCTTTTTTTTCGCCGTAATAGCCTACGTAAATATTTACATAGGCTGAAATGGTGAAAAATAGGGGACGCAAATGGTGGCCGCCGTAGCCGCCACCATTTGTGTACGCTGGTTTTTTGTGTGTGGGGGTTTTTTTGCATGCCGTGATAGGCTACATAAATACGTAGCCTATCACGGCAAACAGCAGACGCAAATGGCGGCCGCGGCAGCTGGTCGAAAGACCAGCCGCCACCTCCGGAGCCGCCACTGGAGCTGCCACCCCCGGAACATCTGCCTCAGATAAGCTTCATCCCGGGGGGGAATCCACGGGGGGGCGGCGGGTGGGAGGCCGTTCCGTCACGGATTTTGGGGGGCTGAATGCCAGTGCATTCGGCCTCACTGAAATCCATGGCAGAATTCTCCGCCATCCCTAGTTTAGACTACTGTAATGCACTGTACGTGGGGTTACCCTTGAAGACAGTTCGGAAGCTGCAGCTGGTGCAGAATGCGGCAGCTCGCCTGATTAAAGGCAGCCGCCGGCATGATGACATCACTCCGGCGCTGAAGGAGTTGCACTGGTTACCAGTTGTTTTCTGGGCCAAATTCAAGGTGTTGGTTTTGACCTATAAAACCCTATATGGTTCTGGCCCAGCCTATCTTAAGGAGCACTTCCAGCAACACCAGACAGGCCACTTAACAAGATCAGCCTCGGATAGCCTTCTCTCTGTCCCATCAGCCAGGACAGCTAGGCTGGTGAGGACGAGGGAGAGGGCCTTCTCTGTGGTGGCCCCCACTCTGTGGAACTCCACCCCTAGGGAACTCCACCATGCCCCCTCTTTAATGAGCCTCTGCCATGCATTAAAAACGTGGTTGTTCAGGCAGGCATTTGGGGTGGGTTAGGGTATTTTTAGAAATATGATGTTTTAATGTAGAATGTTATTGTTTTAAAACTGTTTGTATTCCTGTACATCGCCCAGAGTGGCCGGGTGACCGGCCAGATGGGCGATTAAGAAATTTAATTAATAAATAAATAAATAAGCAAACAGTTCTAAACCAGGCTAAAATCCTGCAACTTTACTGGGGCTTTCTGCTTCTGTTTTCTTTGCAGAATTATGATAGGCTCCTTTAGACAGCGAGCATATCATGTGGACTTGAAAACTTCCTTTCTTGCCAATGCTTTATATGTTCAATGAAACAGCACCATGTAGTGGCTGAATTATAGTGCTATGCAGGCATCACACACTGCCAATATGCCACGTTAATTTTTATTTCAGCTTATCTCTGATCTTTTTGAAAGCAAGATAACTGAGGAAAAGCATAGGAGACATCCTAGAGGTTGACGCTGATGTGTAAAGGACCTGCAAACTTCTATTAGTGGCCAATCACGAGCATGCAACAAATCGCTCATGTAGAGAAGCCCAAAGTATATGTGCAAAAGGCGGGTTTGTTTAAAGCAGGGGGTTCGGTGACTTTTTCACCAGTGCAGATAAGCTTGCTAGAGTTGTTATGAGGTACCAAAAAAAAAGTAAACGTAATAAATGCTCTTTACAAAAACATGCCTTTTTAGCAACTGCATATTGAACATATCCAAAAGCAGACTAGTCTCCCCCTCCCCAAATCTGAAATGATGTCTCTGCTTTCCACCACCCAGCAGAAGTTAATGAGTTGACCATGACAATGAGGTTGCCTTTAATAGGTTTCATTCATTCATGTCATGGTGCATTTAATTATGCATCTCTTTAACAGCAGCTCATACAAGCGTGGTTGGTATATCACAGCTCTATACACTTATAAATACATTCCAAAGAGGTCAACAAACCAGTATATATACAGCTATGCCTATTTAACTGATTGCAGTCTTAGGTGTCCAATGAAAGAAGATGAACATAAATAATGAGTACTCCAAGGGGAAATGTTTTGAATAATCTATATACTGTATGTTTTCTCAAATGGCACAATATCAAAATTCAAAATGTTCTAATTTATTCAAATATACATGGGAATGCGATGGGGGGTGGGAGTAGGATTTTTAACCAAGTGGTTCTCATTAGAATGAAAATGGCCATATATCCTTCTCAGTAAGCACACAAGATTGTTTCATAACAAGAAGATATTTTTGGCTGTCTAGACTTATAAAGCTTTATCTGATGACAATGTTAAAAAAATTCCACAGGCCAAAAATCTATATCCACTTCTTTAAGAGAAGTTGTTGTATTATATCTGAATGTCCTGCAGTTATAAATGATAATGGTTCCCCGTCTTCTCAGTGTATATATTCGCTTCACTTTTCAATTACATTCATTTTTTCTACTCTTTTTTCCCAGTACAAATAATTCCAATTCAAGGAGGCTTTGTCCAAAGTAGAGGCAGTACAGCTAACCCTGCACAGCTGTAATGTTTTAACAGTATGGCAGAGGCCATTGCCACAAACTAATTCCTTCATTTCATGAAGAAGCCTGCTAGAGGACTTTTTCATAATATGCTGTAGGACATTTGCCACCCCGAATATTACACATCTGAAACTATTTTGGCATGTGGAACCTCTTCAGCGCCTCCTGAGGAAATATTCCATTTAAACATTCTCAAAACTCTGCGATATAACAGCAATGTGCTGGTACATGCTGTTATTCCCAACTGCAATTCAACTGGATGGCCACTGGGGAAGAAAGCCAGTCCACACACCTACTGACCTCCGTGATATTGACCACATGAGCTGGGCTGCTAGCATTTGCCTCTCTTACTCAGCACATGTGTGACGAATGGTAAGGTTAGTCTGCGAATAACGTCACTTGAAGTTCCACCAAGACGTCAATAACTTTCACTCTACCATCAACCTGAGCTTAGACCAGACCAGAGAACAGGTTGCCTTTCTGGATACTACTGGGCAATTATATAATGGCCATATAAGCACCACCTTGGAAACCCACTGACCACCACACATACTTACATGTTTGCAGCTTCCACCCAGAACACACCACAAACTCTATGGTCTACAGCCAAGTGCTGCAATACAATTGTGCCTGTTCAGACTCATTGGACAGAGACTCACATCCTCAGGTTTTTCATCAGGCAATTCTCAAACTATAATACCCACCCAACAAAGTGGGGGTGGGAGGACACAGATCAACAAGACCACACTGGTTCCCACAGATCACTAACTACAGGACAGACCTAGAAGAGAAAACATTAGAAAACCACTTCTTGTCTTTATCTCCCATTAAAACCAAACATATAATCAATGAGCTGCAGGCCATCCTGCAGAATAACACTTCTCTCTCACAGGCTTTGGGTGGTAGGCTTTTACGAGCTTACAGACTGTCACCCAACCTAAAACAACCACTCACTAGCAACAACAGACCACTGCAACAAACCTAGATGCCAGCTGTGTCCCTGCATCAACTCCAGAACACTATTACAGGACTTCATAATGTCATCCACAACATCAAGATTCACTCACCTTCTCACCTTCCAATCTGATATATATGTCATCATCTGCCAGCAATGCCCTTTTGCATTATACATAGGACAAACAGGCCAGTCTCTACACAAAAGAATACATAGACACAAATCTGACATCAGAAATAGAAATGTTCAAAAAACAGTGGGGGAACATTTCAGACTCCTAGGACACTCTGTCACTGACCTTAAAGTGGCCATTTTTTTAGCCAAGGGAGACTAGAATGAGAAACTGCTGAATTAACATTTATTCAAAGGTTCAATTCTATCTCCTGCAGCTTGAATTGGGTTTTTTTTTTTTTTTGTAAAAAATCACACTGCTTGTCTTAATTAGCTTGCCCAATGCTAGGATGTTTGTGTTATCAGCAACAACAGTTTTGTTAATAATGCAGTTTTCACTGTCTGTTCTTTCTGCATCTCCTTTCTTTTTGACTGCACTGTTTATTTCCCTCCCCCAACCGTGTGTGTCTGTATATATCGATATCTATATCTATATCTATCTATATCTATATATCAGGATAACACTTCATGCATCCGATGAAATGGACTCTAGTCCACAAAAGCTTATGTATAATAAGCATAATATATCTTTTAATCTTGAAGGTGCCACAAGAATCTGTTATTTTGTCGATATATAGCTTAGTCACTAGATGCCACTTGACTAAGTTGTATCTGAGTGGAGTCAGGAGTTCTTGTCTAGCTTTTCTGACTGACTGGTGTATCATCTGAACCTTCCATGACAGCTGCCAAGAACAGCCCTGCTGTCACTACTGTCTAGGGCTGTGCACTGCTTTGGCCCAAGGCCCGAACCCTGAGTTGAAGCGGGCTGCTTCAGGTCACTTTGTGCCCCTTCCAAGGCGAAGCGGAGGGAGCACAAAGTGACCCGGAGCAGGTTGGGGGCTCACCGAAGCACTCGGTGTACTTTGGAGCTTCAGCCCCCAGCCTAGCCCTCCCGGCCCAGCCCCGCCCGGCACCTCCAGGTCCTTACCTGAGCCACCTTCACTGCCGCCTTCTCCACTTTCTCTGCCGCACCACCTCCGCTGCTGTCTTCACTGCCGCCACCGCTGCTATCTTTGCCCCCACTGCCTGCCCCCACCACCTGCTGCCACTGCCAGCTCCTGAAGCCTGGACGTGCGGTGACTCTTCTTCCAGGGAGTCACCATTTTTAAAATGGCAATGTCCTCGAACTTCCAGGAGGTTGCCATTTTAAAAATGGCAACTCCCTGGAAGAAGACGTGTCGCTGCACATCCAGATCTCAGGAGAAGGCGGCAGCAGCAAAGACAGCAGCAGCAGATGGCGGTGGCGCAGGCGGCAGTAGCAGTGGCAGCACGACTGTCAGGGTGGACACTAAGCCCATAGAATCCCAGAGTAGTTCTGATTCTGAGGAAGAGCAGCCACTCCTGGGAGAGGAGCACGCTCATCCTTCCCAGGGCCAACAGCTGGCAGGGATTCCTCCCACCAGCATTCCTAGCATAGATAGCAGTCCCGGGAGTGAGAGAGCGCGGGAAGCAGACTTGCTGGACGTGCGACGCTGATGCAGGGAGCAGCGCCAAATGGAGGGTGCAGAAAGGAGGCGTAGTGCCCGGTTGGCGCGCAAACAACGGTTGCGCCCAGAGGATCCAAGGGAAAAGGGGAGGGACTCTCCCTAGCCCATAAGTTCAGGGTCTGCCAGTGATTCTCCTTCAAACAGGGACCAACTGTTCCAACTTAGGGCATAGGTACTCTGCTGCTCATATCTAGTTGCTAACAGTAGAGTTGTTAAGTCGTAAAAGAGGAATAAAGCTTTGAAAAGAATCCCTTTGTCTGTGTCTGGACTTGGCTACTGGATTAGACTCAGAGACGCCTCCAAGGAGCCCTTGACAGTGACAGAAAAGGTGGTGGCAGCGCAGCGGTGGAGAAGACAACGGCTGCAGTGGCAGCAGAGGAGGAGGAGGCCCAGGTAAGGAGTTGGGGGGTTGTGCAGGGACATCGGGGGGACCCGAAGTGGGGTTTGCCAGCTGAACCCCACTTTGGGTTTGGGGCTGAGGTGGGTCGGGGGGGCCCAAATCTGCTGAAGCCAGATTGGGCCCACCTTGGAAGCAGCAAAACAGCTTCTGAGTCAGATCAGGGGGTCCCTGACAGAAGGACAAAAAATTAAGAGGGTAGATAGGTGCTGCCTATCCTAAGCAGGGCAGGAGAAGCACGGAGGGGATTGTGCCCTCCACACTTCCCCTGCCCTAATTTTTTGGCTAGACAAAAGGGGCAGTGTGGAAGTGGGGGGAGGTTGGTTCCCAGAAAACAGCATATCCTATGGCCATCTAGCCGCTGTCTAGCAGCCATAGGATTGCTCCCTCAGTGACTTGCTTAACATCAACTACTAATTTTTTGATAAGCTTAGGATTTGAACAAGAGTCATAACCACTGTGCTACATTTATTCAAATTATGCCTCTGTGTGAATTATTAGCAAACAATTTACATACTGAAAATGGAGTTTGTTGGCATTGGCTAGAAATGTAATTTGTTGCAATCAAATTATAGTGAAATTTTAAATGCCATGTTTCTTGTAGGTGGTAGAAGTGGGATTGTCAAGGTTCCCCTTATGACCTAAAATCCCTTAAGGATATCTTGCGTCCTTAAGAGTCCCAACTTCCTTCTTTTACCTTCCCTGTCCCAGTAACGTGGGGCTTAAGCTGTAGACCTGAGGTGATTGACACTCTAGATGCAGGGTTTAACCAGTTTACTGGTAAATTAAAGCAAGCAAATCACAACTAAAAGTATTTACACAATAGAGTAGAGATGTCCGTGGAATCTGCCACAGACTCCAATGAGGCTGAATTCCAGTGAATTCAGGCCCCCGAAATCCATGGCAGAATGAATGCACTTACCTGTGCCTCTCCGGACCGAATATCCACCCCCGGCCAGTTCCGTTCCGTCTGTGTGGAACCCGGAAGTAAGTGATCGGATGCAAATGGCGTCCACTATGCCATTTGCATCCCCGTTTTTCCTCGTGATAGGCTACAAATCTCTATTTACATAGATACTTACATAGCCTATCGTGTGAAAAAACAGGGACGCAAACGGCATAGTGGATGCCATTTGCATCCCTGGTTTTTCACATGATAGGCTACGTATGTATCTATGTAAATAGAGACATATAGCCTATCGCGAGAAGAAGCAGGGATGCAAATGGCGTAGCTGACGCCATTGCTTCCGGAGAGCACTGTAGGAGCCAGGACAGAGCCGGCCAACTCAGATTCTGGGGGGGAGGAATGGATTGCTTCCCCCCCGTTGAGGAGTCTGGGGGGAGGAACGGATTGCCTCCCCCCTGGTGGACCCCCCTCGCAGATGCGAGGTAAGGGGTTCCGTACATCCCTACAATAGAGCTGAGTGATACAAAAGGCCTTAAGGGAAAATAAGAGTTGCAAAACACAAATTCTTTTACCCTAGCTTTACTTAGACTTCTCCAGGCTGCTTCTTCCTGCTCCTTCTTCATGTTCTGCTCTCTGACTCTCTTCTTACTGGCTCTCTCACATTCTTTATATACTCTGCTCCCCCAAAACCTAAAGTACTGCTTCAAACCAGAAGAAATTAAACTTAACCGGGGAAATTAAACTACTCCTCTGAGAGATACCCCCTCACAACAAAAACTCCAGGCCTCTAAGCCTGACTTTTTTTCCCTTTGCCTCTGTGGGCCTCAAATCTTCACAGGGACACAGATGTAAACTTAAAACTAGTTAAAAAAGCTGTGCCTTTTCAAGCACTATGTTTGCTTCTTTATTAACAATGGAGATCCTTGTTGTTGTTTCGGGTGGTTTTTCCATGTCGTTTTTCCATTCTCACCTTCTGACACTGGCATTGCCAATAGCAGAAAGCAATTGGTAGAAAACCACTTTAGACTGAACAGTTACGCCATCCAGTGGTGGATACTGAATGTGTTAACATATTGTTGAATACTACACTGAATTGTGGTTTCATATATACATGACAGATTTAGCATGATCAAATTTGTGAAACTGCTTTTAGGGTTTGACACATAGCAGCACACAAAACAAAGATACAGCTTCCACGCAAAATCAGTATGGAGTAATACAAATTGGCACCAAAGCACAGACTGGTTGAACTTGGAGTCAAGTCCCAAGCCCTCGTCAGACACGTGATGTGGCTATGGGAGTGCCTGCAACAACTGCTGCTGGCTCTACCTTTTCCTTCCTCAAGATAAGTTTTTCTTGTTTTTGCTTTGGAAGGGGAGGAGGAGAGAGAGAAGCAGGAGGCATTCCCAAATGTGTGTTTCAAAGGTTCAAACTGAGCACTCAGCAAGCCCTTTGAACCTTTGTGGGGTTCAGTTGCACCGCACAAAAAAGCCTGAAGCCATTTGGGGGGAGTGGCTTTTTTTAGCCACTGTGTGGGGGTGCGGAATTGGAGAAGCGAACAGCCTGTGTGTATGGGGGGGGTAATCCTGTGCTGTGGTCCCACCCAAACTGGGCTGCATGTACCTACTCTAAAAAAGAAAGCTAAGTCTCAGCTACACATTATGGAATTAGCATAACATGTAGTTTGACCCTCAGATACAAGGTGTGGCACATCTCCTTCACATCTGGGATGACAGGTTAGTCAGGAAACTGATAAACACACAAGTGGTCCCAATCCTTCACACTACTACATACCCCTCTACTGCCCCTCATGGGGAGGAGGGCAGAAAGATAGATATACAGCCAAGGTGATTTTTATAAATTCCACCTGGGAGATGTCAGCTGCACCCTTTCCAGAAAAAACATAGGGATCTCGCTAGGATCATCGGTCCTTCTCTGAACGTCACATGGGCGCTATATGGGGATGCCCTGAAAAGGACTTCAAAGCATCAGCTGGTGCACAGTGCTGTGACTTGCTTCCCAGGAGGTGCAATGAAGCGGAAACACATTCAGGCAGTTTTGTAGACTCATTCTACTGTGGGTCTACTTTTAAAGATCATTTGAGAAGTTCCCAGCTCAGTGTTACTTCTTCATAGGCGTTAGAATGACTGTTGCAAGGTCAGAGCCTTTAAAGCCATGTTCCCAAAGAGATGGGACGATCTCTCAAAGAAAGCATAATAATGCACACATCTCTTGACCTTGAGGGGGAAAGAAGTGCAGAGCCTACATCTGGGGAAAGGTATTTGGGTACGCTTTATTGGTTTAATAGGTTGCTGGGTCTTTCTTAATGCTTTTAATGATTTGCTGTTGTAATGCAAATATCGCATCCTTTTATTGCACATTTGTATGGTTTTAATTCGACTGTTAAAAGCCATTTCAAGAACATTATGAATTTTTTTACAAATAGATATAGATATCAGTCAGCCCTAACCAGATGTTCCCTTCCATTCAAGTTACATCTGCTTTCTATCATCTTTTTTACTTCTCAAAAAGAGGAAGAGATGCTGTTGGGAGTACTTATATGTGTGACTGTGCCTATGTGGTGACCGCATCCTCTGACATTTCATGTCTTTTGGCATGGCTTCAGAAGGGAAAGACATATGGGAAGAGGAAGTTGGTCTCAGTGATACTGGTTTATTATAAAAATCACTGCACGCTATGTTATAAACAGCAGAATCCTGTGCCACCTTACAAGAGTTAGGACTCAACTAGACATGAAGCCAGAGAGAAATTAACAAGATCTTCCACGGTTTGAAAAAATGTTAGCAGCATTTGTGAGGGAAGGGTCTAATTTAGATTGGGACCATGACACTAGGGGAGCGGTTAACTCTTTCTCCATGCAATTTTCTCTACCAATTTCATCCTTTCCCCCTCCCACCACCAGCTTCTAGTTGTCATACAAGGCAAAATTTACAGGTTATCATGCAGATGTACAGATTTATTATGTCTCGATAAATGTGTGTGGTTCTTGAGATCAGTAGATTCACCTGTAAGATCAGATTGGTGGGCATAAGAGACAGAGCCTTCTTGGTTCTGGCCCCTCTAGTCCGGAACTCCCAAAGCCATTGGGACTATGGTTTTAAAGGCTCTGACTTTGCTACAGTCATTCTAATGCCTGTGCAGAAGTGATCCTGAGGGGTTGTGCTCTAAAAGACGGCCAGGAAATATTATAATGCTACAGTGCTATTCTATGATGTATCACAAGATTATTTGCTGTTTTGCAGCAACAGCCTAACATGGTTAGCCCCCTGCTGGAATCTGTCTAAACCACAGAAAGGAGGGCCTCTGAAAGATGGAGCAAAGGAGACTTTTTTCAGTGGTGAGCAGGGAAACCTCATTCTTATCTCCAATCAGTCATCAACGGTTGGAGCAATTTAAAGACATTTAAATTTAAATACCCTGCTGGCTATTTAAATGTTAATAACCACTGAATTTTAGAATTGGGCTGTGCTTTGCATGCCTAAAAGCTGTTGCACCGGGGCTCACTTCTGAAAGTGCATGGAATTGAGCTATGCTCTGTATGCCTGGGGCAAAAATTTCCAAATTGGTGAGCATTACGTTTGTGTATGTGTGTGTGCAAGCGTCTGTGTGTGCACCTGCACTCACATGTGCAGCCCCTGCAGCATACCCCAGATGCAGCCCTCGGGAACAAACATGCTGTGTACCCCTGGTCTAGAAAATGCTTACTGCCAAATGGTCAGCATGATTATAGGGATATATTGCCACATATTTCCATCGTACAGAGTAGCCCATCTTAATTGGAAGGGGTGTCAGTTGTGTTTACTGCTATGAGTCAACTATAGTTTGCTTCTGCGCTCAGGCATTTGGCTACAGTGGGTAATAAACACAAGTGCCTGATCAAGTGGTTGTCAGAGCAGGATAAGACTGACTATTAACTTGCCTAAAACTACAATCTTAGGAATGATTACTCAGAAATAAATCCCACTGAGTTTAATGGACTTTCTTTCAAGTAAAGATGTATAGGATTGTTCCATTTACATAGCCGTTACACTACAAGGAAGTGGCGGGGAAAATCCCCACAAAGACTTTTCCCTATTGTAAATTATTATTATTAATTAAATTTCTATACCTCCCCATAGCCGAAGCTTTCTGGGCAGTTTACAAAGGTTAAAAACATTAAAAATACAACATGCAAAATTCAAAAACATAAAAACACACCAACAGACAGTATACACAGGGACAACATATATCTAAAAACAACTTTGAGCAATCAGCCAAACCATAAAACAAACCCAGGATCAATTAAAACTAATCACATGCTGCCAAGTGCCTTGGAAAAGAGATAAGTCTTGTTGTTGTTCAGTAGTTAAGTCGTGTCCAACTCTTCGTGATCCCACGGACCATAGCATGCCTGACCTTCCTGTCCTCCGCTCTCTCCTGGAGTGTGCTCAAGTTCATATTCATTGCACTGGTGATGCTATCTAGCCGTCTCATCCTCTGCCATCCCCTTCTCCTTTTGCCTCAAATCTTTCCCAGAATCAGGGTAGGGATGGCAGATAATTCCGCCACAGATTCCAGTGAGGCTGGATTCTTTAGAAGCCTACGCAAATAGCGTAGTGGGCGCTATTTGCGTTCCTTTATTTTTCATAAATATTTACGTAAGATAAATCAGCGAAAAAAAGGGAACGTAAATGGCGGCCGCCATAGCCACCGCCATTTGCATACGCTGGTTTTGGGGGGGGGGGTTAGCCGTGATAGGCTACGTAAATTCTTACGTTAATATTTTAGGGATGTACGAAAGGTACTTACCTTTCGCGAATTATGTTTATGGTTGTGGGGGAGGCGTTCCTTCCCTCCCCCCGGAATCCTTGCCGGGGGGGAGGCACTCCATTCCTCCCCTCCCCCCAGAATCCTGGCCGGCCGGCTGTGCTCCGCAGCAATTCTGCGGAGCCGCTGGCCAGCTCCGCCAGCAGCCGGACATCCGACTGCTGGCTAGCAGGGACGCAAATGGCGGCGGCCGTAACCTATCACGGCTGACTAAAACAAAAAACAAAAAAACGCGCATACGCAAATGGCGGCGGCCACGGCCGCCGCCATTTGCATTCCTTATTTTGGCACGTCTTAGTCTACGTAAACATTTACGTAGACTAAGACGGCAAAAATAAGGGGAACACAAATTGCATAGCGTCTACGCTATTTGCGTTCCCCTTATTTTCGCCGTCTTAGTCTACGTAAATGTTTACGTAGACTAAGACATGCCAAAATAAGGAACGCAAATGGCGGCGGCCATGGCCGCCGCCATTTGCGTACGCGCTTTTTTTTTTTTAAGTCATCCGTGATAGGCTACGTAAAGATTTACGTAGCCTATCACGTTTTTTTTTTAAACCTAGCCGTCATAGGCTACGTAAATCTTTACGTAGCCTATCACGTGTTTTTGTTTTTGTTTTTAAATTGAAAATGGCAGTGGTGGCAGCCGGTCAGAAGACCAGCCGCCGCCGCCGCTGCCGCCGCACCGCCGCACTGCCGCCGCAGCCGCCACCGAACCACCACCGCAGCCGCCAAAATAGTTTAGCTTCAGCTTCCGGATCTGTCCTTCCAATGAGCATTCAGGGTTGATTTCCTTGAGGATGGACTGATTTGACCTCCTTGCAGTCCAGGGGACTCGTAAGAGTCTTCTCCAGCACCACAGTTCAAAAGCATCGATTCTTTGGGGCTCAGCCTTCCTTATAGTCCAGCTCTCACAGCCATATGTTACTACTGGGAAAACCATAGCTTTGATGATATGAACCTTTGTCAGCAAGGTGATATCTCTGCTTCTGACTATGCTGTCTAGGTTTGCCATAGCTTTCCTCCCAAGGAGCAAGCGTCTTTTAATTTCATGGCTACAGTCACCATCTGTGGTGATCTTGGAGCCCAAGAAAATAAAATCTGTCACTGCTTCCATTTCTTCCCCTTCTATATGCCAGGAAGTGATGGGGCCAGATGCCATGATCTTCATTTTTTTAATGTTGAGTTTCAAACCAACTTTTGCACTCTCCACTTTCACCCTCAACAAGAGGCTCTTTAGATCCTCTTCGCTTTCTGCCATTAGGGTGGTATCGTCTGCGTATCTGAGGTTGTTGTTAATTCTCCCGGCAATCTTAATTCCGACCTGTGATTCATCCAACCCGGCGTTTCTCATGATGTACTCTGCATATAAATTAAATAAGCAGGGCGACCATATACAGCCTTGTCATACTCCTTTTCCAATTTTGAACCAATCGGTTGTTCCATGTCCAGTTCTTACTGTTGCTTCGTGACCCCCGTACAGGTTTCTCAGGAGACAGGTAAGGTGGTCTGGTACTCCCATCTCTTTAAGAATTTGCCACAGTTTGTTGTGATCCACACAATCAAAGACTTTAGCGTAGTTAATGAAGCAGAAATAGACGCTTTTCTGGAATTCTCTTGCTTTCTCCATGATCCAGTGAATGTTGGCGATTTGATCTCTAGTTCCTCTGCCTCTTCGAAACCCAGCTTGTACTTCCAGTAGTTCTCGGTTACTGCTGAAGCCTAGCTTGTAGGATTTTGATAGGGATGACAGAGAATTCCACCACGGATTCCAGTGAGGAATCCGTGGTGGAATGGCCTCCTGCCCCCCTGCCCCCCCCCCCGCAGAATCCCCCAGGACAGCACTTACCTAGGGCGGATGCGGCAGATTCAGCGGCAGCGGTGGTGGTTCTGGCAGCGACTCCAGCGGCGGCGGATCCGGCGGCTGGTCTCCTGGCCGGCCACGGCTGGGCCGCTGCAACCACTGTTGGCATCCTCCTTGCAGCTGTGATAGGCTACGTAAATATTTACGTAGCCTATCACAGCTAACCCCCACCCAAAAAAAGCCAATGTACGCAAATGGCGGAGGCTACGGCGGCCGCCATTTGCATTCCCTATTTTTTGCTGTTCTAGCCTTTGTAAATATTTACGTAGGCTATTACGGCGGGAAAAAAAGGAACACAAATAGCTCCCACTACGCTATTTGTGTTCCCCTTTTTTTTCACTGTAATAGCCTACGTAAATATTTACGTAGGCTAGAACGGCGAAAAATAGGGAACGCTCTGGCGGCAGCGGCTGGTTTTCCGACCGGCTGCCACCACTGCCATTTCCAGTGTTGTTAAAAAAAAAAAAAAAACACGACGTGATAGGCTACGTAAATCTTTATGTAGCCTATCACGTCTGACTTTAAAAAAAAAAAAACACGCGCGTCCGCAAATGGCGGCGGCTATGGCCGCCGCCACTTGCGTTCCTTCTTTTTGGCCGTCTTAGTCTACGTAAATATTTACGTAGACTATGACGGTGAAAATCAAGGGGAACGCAAATAGCGTAGCGGGCACTATTTGCATCCCCTTTTGATTCACCATTTTAGCCTATGTAAATCTTTACGTAGGCTAAAACGGGGAATCAAAAAGGGACGCAAATAGAGCCCGCTACGCTATTTGCGTTCCCCTTGATTTTCGCAGTCATAGTCTAAGTAAATATTTACATAGATTAAGACGGCCTAAAAGAAGGAACGGCCTAAAAGAAGGAACGCAAATGGCAGCGGCCATAGCCACCGCCATTTGCGTAAGCGGTTGTTGTTGTTGTTTTTACCCAGAGCCCTCCGTGGCTGGAAATCCGGCTGCAGACAGCTCTGGCCTGGCTGGGCCTGGCCAGCTGCTCCGCGGAGCTGCCGCAGAGCTGCCACGGAGCACAACCGGCCATTCGAGGATTCCGGGGGGAAGGATGGAACGCCTCCCCCCCCACACCATAAGCATAATCCGCGAACAGGTAAGTGACTTTTGTACATCCCTAAATCTAGTGCAGTAACTAACTCCAAGGATTTTGTTACTGTACTTTGGCAGTGTGAGAGAGCCTATAATAAACATAAGGAGAGGCAGAATGCAGCCAAGGAACTCCAGGTACTTCCTTTCCACTCACATTATGCCTCCCGGCAGGTTCCTTAGGGTGGGGGGCATTGAACCTTAACAGGGCCTCCAGAGCTTCAATGTCAGCGCTCTCACCTAGCTCAATCTTGTCCAAGTCTCTTCCAGAACTGCAGCTACCAAAACTACAGGCTTAGCTCCCCCCATCTAGTCCAGCCCAGCCACAGTACCTCTCTGGACACTGATATTGCAGGTAGGAACATCCCTCCCTTTTTTATATACCTAGATCCTAACACCAGCCAGCCAGCCAGCCAGCCAGCGGCGCTAAATACACTGACTCTAAGATAACCCATGAAGAGCTATTCACAGGGGAAAAAAACAAAAACAAAAAATTTCCAGCTTTTTGTATAAATTAAAAGATACCCTTATGGTATAGAGCAAGGTCTGGAAAAGTAAATTGTTCTTCCAGAACTGGCAACTGCATCCCCTTAAATGAAAACTGAAGACACCCCCCCCCCAAATCAACTTTCAAGATACTGCCATACGGTTTTGAAAGCATAAAGGGATATTACTCAGTACATAAATTATCCCTGGCAGAACATTTGTCTTAAGTATATTCACCTTAATCCAAATGCTGAACTGATGACCATCTCCCCAGATCAAGAGATATTTTTTTGCCAACGATGTGCTTAGATGCACTTTAATCATTTGATAAATATCTCTGGGAACGCCAAGATATGTTATATGTTCGGGACATAATTTTTAGAGTTGATTTACAGTGCAATCTTATTCATGAATTAGGCTACACGTGTGCTGGATCTGGAAGCTGCACCTGATGCAGAATGTGGCAGCCAGGATGCTGAGGAGAGGATCTAGCCATGCACATAATACTCTATGGTTAAAGCAACTACACAGGCTGCGTATTAGCTACCAAGCCAGTTCAAGGTCCTGACCAGGTTATCTGGCTGATCGCCTTCCCCCTTATAGCTCGGTGCTATCACTAAGATCACTGGATGAGGTCTTGCGGATTGTCCCTCTCTTTATTTATTTACTTATTTATTTCCAATATTTATCTACCGCTACACATCAAGATTTCGGTGAGCAACAAGATAAAAGAATAAAACACCATATTAAAACAATTAAAACATTTCAAAAGAAACAGATTCTGAACTTAATAACCCGTGGCTGGTCACTCAAGGAAGGCTTCCGGAAATAACAATGACTTCAGGAGGTGCTGAAAGCAACACAACGTTGGCACCTGCCTGACCTCCAAAGGCAGGGAGTTCCACAGGAAGGGGACCGCCACATTTAAGGCTCTTTTCCTGGTGGCCTCCAGCCGGGCCGTGGGTCCATGTAGAACCACCAGGGACATGCCTTCTGATGACCTCAGTGACTGGGCAGGTTGGTAAAGAAGAAGGCGCTCTCTCAGGTATCCTGGTCCCAAGTTGAACGTATCTCCTGTCCACCTGGTGGCAACCCAGATGTAGGCTTTTTCTGTGGCAGCACCCATCTTACTGAATGCTGTCCCCACTGATATTCAGGATACCCCTTGCCTTAGAGCTTCTCTACATTACGCAAAATACCTGCATCCTTACAGGGGCATTCTGCTTTTGGTTTCTTTGCAGGATTACGATGGGCTCCTTTACACGGCAGACTCATGGTTTGAATCGAGGAAAGTCCTTCCTTTCTGTGTGTTTCAATTTATAGCCACTAGATGGTGCTGTCATAGCACACGCAGTGAACAGGGAAAAGTGCAGGAGACATCCTGGAGGTTCATGACATCATGTAGAGGACTCACTAACTTCCTGACTGTCAGAAGTAACTCCCATTGTGCTCCCTGAGGCCTGCTCCTGAAATGCAGGTGCATCTGGACTTTCAGGGGAAAGGAGAAGGGGGAAAGCCTCTCTTCACAGCAAAGCTGATTCCTTTTTAAAAATCCCGTACTCCTCCATTAGCTTCTCCTTCTGTTGTCCTGGAAACACAGCCAAGGATACAGGAACATTGATGAGGTAATCAGACCCAACCCAGACTCCACTCAGACTCTACCCAGTCATCAAGAAAATAATTTGATTAATGCTCAGTGGAAACAGCACAGAGCCCCACACTACACTGATGATAAGCCAGGACTTTAAGCACTGCGGAAACTGGAAAAGGAGAAGATGCGATTGGGGAAACATTGCAACAAAGTTGCAAACAAAGTGAAGCTGATAGCATGGAAACATGCCCCAAGTCTCTCCCAGAACTGCAGCTACCAAAACTACAGGCTTAGCTCTCCCCATCTACTCCAGCCCAGCCAAAGACCAGCAGATTTGACCAAATTTAATCAGTGAACTCTTTCCTTATTACAATCACAGAATCATAGGACTGGAAGGGATGCCCAGGAGATAATCCAGACCAACCCCAGGTCTCATTATAAAATAGTATGCCTCAAGTGAAGGGTGTTGTAGTAGTGAAGTATGATGAGTAAGTAGCATGAGCCCAAGAAAGAGCTGCATGCTGGGTGCATGAGCAAAAAAGAAATACAAAATGGTGGAATGATGAATTTGCTCAGCCGAGCAGTAGGGAACAGGCCTTTTCTCTATTAATAGTTTTATTGGTTTTAAAACAACAATCATTAATGGTGATTATTAGAAAAACCTAATAATCTCCAAAGACAGATACAAGAGGGTTTCATAATGTGCTATACTTCTCATTCATTTATTGTTCTTATTTCGTTGCATTTAGACAGTTCTAGTCCCAACAGAGGGATCTGTAGCCCTGTCATATAGTTCTAGACCACATAAAAGAAAAATGTCCCGCTTGAAACACAGGAGACATACAGCCCCAAACTATGCAGTTTTACTCAGAGAAAAGTCCCACTGAGTGTGATGGTGCTTAGTCCCAAGTAACAGTTGAGGCTTGTGCCCCATGATATCCTGATGAGCAAACTAGCTCAAAGTGGGCTAGATGAAACAACTATCAGGTGGATCCAGTTGGCTACAGAATTGGACTCAAAGGGTGCTTATCAATGGGACTTTCTCAAACTGGGGAGAGGTAACGAGTGGGGTACCGCAGGGCTCAGTCCTGGGCCCAGTGCTCTTCAACATTTTTATTAATGACTTGGAGGAGGAGGTGCAGGGAATGCTGATCAGATTTTCAGATGACACAAAATTGGGTGGGATAGCTAATACTTTGGAAGACAGAAACAAAATTCAAAGTGACCTTGGTAGACTGGAGCGCTAGGCAGAAAACAACAGAATTACATTTAATAGGGATAAAGGCCAAGTTCTGCACCTAGGAAAAAGAAACCAAATGCACAGTTACAAGATGGGGGATACCTGGCTCAACAATGCTATAAGCGAGAAGGATCTTGGAATTGTTGTAGATCACAAGCTGAATATGAGTCAACAATGTGATATGGCTGCAAAAAAGGCAAATGCTCTTTTGGGCTGCATTAATAGAAGCATAGTTTCCAAATCCCGGGAAGTACTAGTTCCCCTCTACTCAGCACTGGTTAGGAATCATCTGGAGTACTGTGTCCAGTTCTGGGCACCACACTTTAAGAAGGATGCAGACAAGCTGGAGAGGGTTCAGAGGAGGGCAACAAAGATGATCAGGGGACTGGAAACAAAGCCCTATGAGGAGAGACTGAACGAATGGGGCATGTTTAGCCTTGAGAAGAGAAGACTGAGGGGAGATATGATAGTGCTCTTCAAGTACTTGAAAGGCTGTCACAGAGAGGAAGGCCACGATCTCTTCTCGATCTTCCCAGAGTGCAGGACACGGAATAATGGGCTCAAGTTACAGGATGCCAGATTCCAGCTGAGCATCAGGGAAAACTTCCGGACTGTTAGAGCAATACGACAATGGAACCAATAACCTAGGGAGGTAGTGGGATCTCCCACACTGGAGGCAAGACAAGGCTGGACAGCCAACTGTCAGAAATGCTCTGACTAGGGGTGTACAAAACCCTGCTTACCTGGCTCCACCGGGTTCCGCTTGGGGGGGAGGCACTCCGTCCCTCCCCCCGGAATCCTCGCCGGGGGGGGAGGTGCTCCGTGCCTCCCCCCGGAATCCTGGATGGCTGGCTCCGCTCCACGGCCAAGCCGTGGAGCCGCTGGCCAGCTCCGGCTGCCCGCAGCCGGACATCCGGCCACTGGGCAGCCCTGCAGGGACGCAAATGGCAGCTGTTGAAGCCACCGTCATTTGCGTCCCTTTCTTTCGCTGTGATAGGCTACGTAAGTATTTATGTAGCCTATCATGGCAGGGGGAAAACCCCAGTGTACGCAAATGGCGGTAGCCGCCGCCATTTGCGTACGCTGGGTTTCCCCCCCCCCCGCCGTGATAGGCTACGTAAATACTTACGTAGCCTATCATGGCCTCCGCAGGGACGCAAATGGCATCCCTGCATTAGCCGTGATAGGCTACGTAAGTATTTACATAGCCCATCATGCCTGAAGAGGAAGACGCGAATGGTGGCCACAGGACGGCCGCCATTCACACAGCAGCGCAGACGGGAGCAGGTAAGTGCTCCGTTTCACGCGCCTTTCGTGGGTTGGGGGAGCGGGGGCTTCGTTCCGCGATGGTTTTCAGGGGGCTGAATGCACTGGCATTCAGCCTCACCGAGATCCGTCGCAGAATTCTCTGACATCCCTAGCTCTGACTTGGATTCCTGCATTAAGCAGGGGGTTGGACTCGATGGTCTTATAGGCCCCTTCCAACCCTACTATTCTATGATTCTATGATTGCAGGTGTTTAGGATCCCACTGAAACCAATGGGACAAATTAGTTGCAACTAATTTAGGTCCCATTGCTTTCAATTAGTAATCTTTATAATGTCATGGTGCTTTCCCTGTTTCTGTGCTTTCCCTGTTTCTGTTTCTGTTGTGTTATTATTATTTTTCTGAACATACCAGTGGAAGTATCCTGGATTGAGTTATACTGAGTTACATAAAAGCGTTATAGCCTAGAGCAAAACTGAGGGCCAAACTATATCTTATGCTTTCTACACCTCATTCTAAAAAATTAATTGCAGTGGCCAATTTGGGGGGAGGGGTGGTAGTGCTTAGGGAGGGGAGGCTGCCTTTCATCCCCAGCCACAGCCCTCCAAAACGCCCCCCCCCCAGCGCAGCTACAAGTGATAGTTTAAAAACAAAAGTATCCAATCAGGAGGAAAGAGATACGTTCTGCAATCCACCCCACAAAAGTCAGTCCCACCTGTAATTGAGACTAACTACATGCTACACAGTAAGTAGAAAGTGCATTTTGACTCCACGGCTCTCCCTTGTGAAGTGTTTAGGATGATATTCTACTCAGAAAAGGGAAGATGGAAGTTTACTTCTGTGTTCCTTTAAAATCATGGTGGCAACTGTCTGACAACAAAGAGTACTCTGCAGTGCACAAGCTACTATCCTTGTAGGGCTGAGAAAATGTGAAAATGGAAACGCTGAGAAGAGGAAACACCAACTTGCCCAACATTGCAGAGAGGAAATGCCTCATCATGATGGGTCAATGTTTGGTGACCGGAGAATTATGACAACTGTCTGAATTTTCTGTAGTAGTTTGTCATTTTCTGAGAAGTTTCTTTTTTGCCACTTCCTCATACAGTTGGAGAACTTTGCCCACCTACAGAATATTCCGTGAAATGCTCCCCCTCACTTTGCCACCCAGAAGAAGGTGGGGAATTTTGGACACAACTCTGGATCCAACTCAGTAAATTTTAATATTGTTGAAGGAAGCAATAGGCTTGGCCCCTACTCCTTCCAATCCTCCTTTCTAAGCCCATTGCTTCCTTCACCCACCAGAATGAACTAACAATTCATTCAGCAGTAAAAAGTGAGCCAAAATCTTTTAGAAGATAATTCTCTGAGAAATTTTCTGAGAATATTCCTTCTTACCTCCTGCCACCACCCTCAAACTGTTGGAAAATTTCACACATACAGAGAAAACTTGGTGAAATCCCCCTGCCCCTCATTACATTGTCTGTGAACAGAAGGGAGAATTCTGAAAGGCTATTTTTGCTCAATATCCTCAGAGCTTTAAATGAGACATAAAAGAAAATCAAAAATATAAGGGCTAGGAGAAGCAAAATTCAAAGGACACAGGCATTCATTGCATTGATGCATTCTGTTTAATTTCTTAAGTATAGAGAGTATCTGACATTTCAAGGATTCTAGCTGGAAAGGGATGCTTGCACCTCTGTATTCATGTTTGTAAGTTAATATGCTTTTTTCATTTTTAGATGATCCACACATATGCCATAGCAGATATCATGTTAGAAGAGGCATTCCCCTCTGCGTGTGTGAGAACGGAAGATACTTCTTTTAAGATGATGTTTTGAGGTTTTTATGAGCACTTGTGATAAAAAAAAATTAAAAAACACACCTTAAGTTCAATCAATCAAAGATGTCTTTTTATTCTCGAAACTTTTGACACATGGGGTACGGGGAAGTTGATGCCAGCTCCTTTCTTCTCCTCGGCCAGACATGTTTCTCTGAAACAGATCTTGCAGGTCCTCAGATGTTCTCAAATATTGTAACATTTCTTAAATCATCCCTCAGAAGTTGTTGATATTTCTTAAAGCATATATTATTATGGAACACATCAGCCCTGTTTTCTCCTATGAAATAGGAGTCTCAATACAGCTTTTTGCGTTGGTAAAGCTCTGGGGAGATAATCCTGGAATTATTAATATAGGCTTCTGGGAATGAATTGTAGACCTGTTTCTTTGATATAAGATTGATGATATGGTATTGAAATGTAAGGTTGTTTTTTAAACTGTAAGATTGTTAAGGTTATAGATATAGTTTTTAAAATAGAATGGCATCAGAGGCCGGGGGGTATTGGAGTTTAAACTTAATTCTTTAAGGGGGAGGGAGGGGGGGGAGGGAAGGGGAAAGAATCTTCTTTTTTCTTCACTTCCTTTTCTCCTCCCTTTTCCTTTTCCTTTTCTTTTTCCTTCTCTCTTTGTTATTGTGGTGTCCTCATCAGAATATTGTATTGTTGGGAAACTGTAGTATTGACCAGGTGGTTGGTAATTTTGGTATTGTTTATTTCATTTATAAAGATAAAATAAATAAAAATATATTCAAAAAAAGAAATGTCTTTTTAGTTGATTATAAGTTTTGAAAATCAAATTATCTAACTGATTAATTGATAAAATGTTGCAGGCCTAGTTTTAAAGTTCAGTTATTGAACATTGTAACATTGTAACATAACAAGTAACATTGTTCTTGTCCAGCTCAGCTATAGTAACCTTTTGGCCCGCAATGTGCTAATAATTCAAACTACAGTATCATAAGAGTCTATGGTGCAAAGTTTGAACAGATGTCTTAGGCAAAAAGTGGGTAAGTGAGTTATACTGCACTTTGCACATTCAGTTTTTCACCTACCGTTCATGTACACCAGTTCCATTTATTTCTGAGTAGGCTGGCTGTCCTCAGCTCCTGTGCTCTAAATCCTTTGGTATATCCTGATTCTCTGTACCTGTACCTGTCTTCTCCCACAGAAGAAACAGGAAGGGGGGTGAGTAGTTGGGTTCCAGGCCTTCTGGGGCCTTTCCTCCAAGGAGGTTCTCTCTCTTCCTCCAGGGAGGTAAAAGGGTTTGAGTTCTGATCCTGATAGAGACCTATCAGAGTTGGATTTTTTCTTCCTTTAGTGCCTGTCATCTCCTATCAAGGAAGACAGGTATAGTAGAGAACACAAAATTTGTGTTCTAGTTTGCATCAGAAATACGCCTTTGGGGGATGCTGCCACTCATCCTTGTTCGTATGCGCATCTCAGCTTGCCTGTGTTCACATGTAATGACAAACACAACTCTAAGGAGACCTTTACCAGAGGTGTGGTGTGTACACAGCATATTTGTACACTTCTCTCCAACAAAATGGGGAATAGCTACTTCTAAAATGGGGACGTTAGCTCAAACAGACATTAAGTTCAGAAGTATAAATGTAGTTTTAAGTATTTTTCTCTCAGTGCACAAAAGGCATGTGCATTACGAGAGAAAACTGGATTGGTTGGTGTACCAGCCCCATAGTATACCAGTCTAACAGACTGAACATAAAGATAAACAAAAATTGGAGAAAGTAGTGTTTGCAAAACAAGGAGTGGAAGGTGGCTATGGAAATGGCAAGGCAGGCGATTGGAAGCCTCTGTGACCAAAGAGTCTCAGGTGCTCATGGAGAATCATGCTAGGAAAGGATCAAAAGGAATGATATTAGAAGCCAGTTGGAACCTGGGTTGTTCCTAGAGCATAGACCTGCAAGCATGAGGGAGCCCAAACAGAAAGAAAGAACAACTACTGTACAAATACGAGGGCAGTTATAGGTAGGGATGTATGAGAAATTAATTTCAGTTTGTTTTTTACAAGGATTTACCCAGTTCACACATCCCAGAACTAAACACAGTCCTAAACACAATCTGTGGTCAGAGTCCATACATTTCTGAGTTTGCAATGTGATTTCCAGACCAAAATGAAGTATATGAAATGCATGAAGGAATGCATCATTTTGAAAAACGTGAACAAGCATGGTTTAAACAATGGGAGAAAATACGTACATTTAAAAAATGTGCATAATTTATACATGCATTTGGAAAAATGCACACAAAGTACACATGAGTTTTTGTACACACACAGAAAAGCTCTGGATCTAGTACAGGCATGAGTCAGAATGAGCTTTGAGGTGGAATTCAGAGAATTACAATGTGCTCATGCTTTGTTCATTATCTCATCTCAAGTTATAGGGTTCAAAACAAAGGATACAAAAGACATGATGGCTCAGAGGCTGGACCCAGGATGGGTCAAAACAAAAGATTGGCTCTGGGAATGAAAAGAAAGCTCAGGGAGGTTCCTACCCCCTTGAGTGATTGAAATCTAGCTGGCTATGCATGGTAGCCCCATACAGTACACTCTGAGAAAAGAAGGAGGGGGAGGTCCTTAAATCAACATTCAGACCCTGGGCCTCTCAGAGTCTTAAAGATCTTACATAAGACATTTCCGCACCTTAGTAATAACACTAGTTCTTATGGCAACAAGGTATAGAGTGAGGGAGAGCTGATAGAATCATAGAATAGTAGGGTTGGAAGGGGCCTGCAAGGCCATCAAGTCTAACCCCCTGCTCAATGCAGGAATCCAAGTCAGATCATCCCTGACAGATGGCTGTCCAGCCTCGTCTTGAATGCCTCCAATGTGGGAGAGCCCACCACCTCCCTAGTTAATTGGTTCCATATTTAAAAAAAAGATGCACTGTGGCGACTGCTGTAACTTCCTCTCTATTGTTGTCTCAGGGGGGTTTCATATACCAAGAGATATATTGGAACAACAGGATATTTCTGACTAGGACATTTTTAGGGGATGTATTTCTTCAGTGGGCTTATTTATGGTAATGCGTTATTCTTCATGCACCATTAAATGAAGAACAGAAGGAAGACACCAGAAAGAGCACCACTTCTTTATTTGTCCATATTCACTGGAATTGGAAGTGAAAGTTCTCAGAAGGAAGGAAGCCCTGAAAGACTGAAGCAACACTCCTTATGAGAAACACATATATAAACCTAATTTCATAGGGGAAACACACTTCACCAACTACACTGCTGCAATTTCACTTATCCGTGAGCCCAGATAAGAGGATGAGGTAAGGAGAACTCCCCACCCAGCAGATATCCAGGGGCCACATACACAATATTTCCCAAAATATCACCCATTTTAAGGGGGGAGGGGTAAACAGTAGGACTAGTAGTTACTGTGCTCCCATACCACCCAATCCCAATCTGCTACCATTCCACATCTTACTACACTTACATCTTGTATCACAGGAACAATCACTTGTCTCCACCACCAGAGCCCTAAGAAATAGTTTGCCACTCCCAACCATTCCCCATGTAAACTGAAGCTCCCTAGTTTCCACCTGCTATCACTTGCCCTCCAAAATCCTTTAATAGACCAAAGCAGGTCCTTCTGCCTGTTCTGCCAGTCTAAATATCCCTGCCATCCCAGGCTCCATGCTCCCCTTCCACCCCCTTCCCTCTTGGGTTGCAAAGGTTGTTAAACAGCTCATTTGTTAAGATTGCAGCACTTTCTTGTTGGAAAGGTTATTTCTGGGTTTCCCTTGAACACTGCTCAAGGGGAAAAGCCACTATGCTCTGCCGTGAGTAGCTTTTCCAATACAGCTCTGCTCACACAAGTAAACCCTTCAGTTTATTCTGCTTATCAGCCAGCTCTAACGGCATCTGAGCTGGCGCTCACATTAGATACAGAGGTTTCAAGGAGTGGAAAGAGTACGAGTAGTTCTGTGCATTATAACCAGTTCCTAATGGAGTTTGGGGAGACACTGATGCTCATTGGTAGGCATTTTGGGGTCAGACCATTTGCCAGTTACGAAGGGCTTTGCTTCTTAGTCCTGAGGATGTATTTTCCCCAGTGTGGATATTTATTGCAGTTGCACTGGGGTGGGTGTGTGTGTGTGTGTGTGTGTGTGAATACATACATAGTTTTATGTAGTTTTGTATAATGTTGTACTTGTGCATGGTTTCAGATTCAGAAGATAGTGTAACAGTATTGTGACTCACATAATGTAACAACCACTGTATTGTGTGTGGGTGTGGGTGGGTGTGTGTGTTTTGCCATATTTGTAATAAGTGGAAACCTTGGAATGTGTACCTGATTATTAACTGTCTATTTGATAGATCAGGCTCACAGAACAGGACAATGCTAAAGAAATACTGAATTGTCTGTGGTGATGTTATTGACTAAGAAGTCTGGTATTCATTTAAATTCATCAGTTGCAATGTTTGCACATACATAATGCAGGAGAGTTTCCAAAAGCTTCATTCTCCTACAATACTCTTCGCAATGCCTCTTACGCTATAATCTTATATGTTTCTACACAGAAGTAAGTCCCATTGAATTCCATGGGGCCTACTCCCAGGCAAATGAGCATCAGATTTCAGCCTTAAACATCAACAGAGCAATCCTACTGGAGAAGCAGGTGATCTGAAGTAGAGCAATGCCCGTTTTCTAGTTCAGGGTAGGCAACCTTTTTGGGCCATGGGCCCCTTTGGCGATTTCAGAAACTGTACTAGGCATCACCACAAAATGGCTGCCATGGGAGGCATGGCAAAGGACAAGAAACGTGCTCCAAAGACCAAGTACCAGGCAGAGGAGAGGTGGGGCCACAACACACTAAACAACCCCTTTGAACCCACAGTTTTCAGCACCAGCAGAAACCAATTTCACAGCAATCCCAGCTGCTGGTAAGAAAATGCGTTAATTTTTTTTTTAAAAAAGGAGGAGTAGGGTACCTTGGCAGGTGTCAGGAAAGGTGTCTGGGGCTGCATTGATGCCCACAGGCACTGCCTTGTCTACGCCATTCTGGGTGTTGCTGGATCATGACATTTGAAGCATGTGCTTAGCTGAGGAGCCAATGGGACAAAGCTACCATCTGTGGGATTGTGACTCAATGCCTCTCAGTCAGAATCCTCCCTAAATGTAATGATAGTTGTTGTGCTAGTAATCCTGCGGGATCATGGGGACAAGAGATGGGTGGTACACACTTTTTCTTGCTCTTCCCCCTCCCATTTCCTCCAGTGGGAATACACTAACTACACCAGTTGTTGGGCTGGAATAGTTTCTGGTTTTGTTTGAGGGTAACAAGGGATGCTAGTAACCTGCAGATTCTTAGCCACCCCAATCTTAGCCCCACTGCTGAGAAGCTCCACCACCATCCAGAGAAAACCTTCAGCAGCTGACCTCCCTCTCCATAGCCAGAAAGGGAGGCCTGTAGCATCCAATGTCCCCTTGGCCAACCTTGTTGGGATGACAGGATTGCTTCCTAAGTATTCCTTTAAATATTCCTAGGAAAGGAGAAAGAGTTGGGGTGGCTCTTGGTCTCTCCAATGCCTCTCTTTGGGTTCCCTTTTGGACCTTTAAATTGCTGTTTTTCCCACACCTTGGAACACATCCACCAGTTCTTCAGGCTTAGAAGGGGGCTCATTTTGCCCTGGTTGCTGCTGGAGAAAATGATATGGATCTGCTGGGTCTTTATCTGTTTTCTGCAAGCCTCTTTCAATAGCCTGCTTCTCGTCTTCCTCTTCAATTTCTTTCATTAGTTGGGAGAATGTTGGAGGCTTTTCTCACTACTCTCCCATGCAAATATTTACAAACAACAGTTCATTATACAGAAACCCCATCAGTACTTGGGCAACCTCTCTTTCTCCATCTCTTCTGGTATCATACCACCTTTTGGACCAATTGCTGTAGGATTTTCTCTAACTGGTGAAAAAAGAAAGCTTCTTTCCCTCCTTTTGCATAGTAGTGTGAAGTTTACACAGCAGGTCCTCAGCACTCTTCATACTCCCAGATATGTGCTCCAAAGCATCTAAATGTGCCTATGTACAGATCAACTGTCACCAGAGTGTAGAACATCCATAGCAGGCCCTCTCAAGCTTTCTGTTGACATAGTCCTTTTCTCTGCCTCTGATAACTGCCAATCCTGTATGATTACTGTAATGTGCTGGATCAACACACCATATTCGTCCTCCTCAGGTCCGGGTAGGACACTGTCCTCCAAATCCTAAGCTTCTGTTAGGGGGCAGTTCCAGGTCAGTGCTGTAAAATCTTCCCCAACATGGCCACCATAGCTTCTAACATGGGAGCGGTGGCAGTGTGGACTGCTGTGGCTACTGCTAGCTTAGATGGATGATGATAGATAGATAGATAGATAGATAGATAGATAGATAGATAGATAGGGATGGATGGATGGATGGATGGATGGATGGATGGACAGAGGGCAGGGTGGGTGAAGTCCATGGAAGGACGTTTCCTCTGTCCTAGCAGTGGGCAACTTCTGGCATTCCAGATGTTTTGGCATACAACTCCTGTCATCCCTCACCATTGGCTATGCTGGCTAAGGCTGATGGGAGTTATAGGCCAAAACATCTAGAAGACCACAAGTTGCCTACCCCATTCTATCCACATGGGCTGTTGCTGTTTATTTACCTTCCGTCTCTATTCCTTCAAAAGCAATTATGAATGGTCACTGTCTAGGGAGGCAACAATGTATCAGAGGAGGGGCAGGAGGGAAGATGGAGCCAGGAAGTGACAGTAGCAAGATCACAAAGAGCGATTGGGATTTTTGTTGCTCTAGCCAGGTGGCTCTGAAACCCTTTCCACCAAGCCATGCATAAGCCACTCTGAAAACAACCCACCCTGAACAATCCAACATCAAGCCATGGGTTCCCAGGGTGTGGCCTGCGTGTGGTTAACAAACCACTCTGAATCATCCGGGTTGGGTTCGGATGTCAAAACAAGCCACCCTGAAACAAACAAGACAACCCACTGTATGTCATGCAAACCAGGTCACACACACATACACACAGGCAAAACACCCTCATGACACACTGACATACTCAGAAACACCCAGGCAAAACTCACACATCATACACACATATTTCACACACCAATAGACATATGTACACAGCATGGGAAAACATTACCTTGATCCCATCACACCATTTATGATCCCCAGGATGATCCCTGTCACCCCCATCACCTCCTTCGTTTTTCTGGGAGGCCGGGGGAGCTTCAAAATGAAGTGCTAGGCTGTAGCTGCCCACCATTTTTATTTTCTAAGAATGCCTCTGGGGCCCACAGGGAGGCTGTGCTTTGCTTTACACCATGCCAGCCACCCAGTTAACTTTGTTAAACAGCAGGGGTAGAAAGCCTGGTGAGTGCCAAGGGTGGTAACTGCAGGAACAATGGTGGGTCCCACATTAGGGACCCAGTGTATGACTTCCCTACAGTTTAGTTCAGCATTTGTATCCACTCTTCTGGTGTGCTGAGGTATTTTTTAGGGAAACGTAGTTGTGGAGGTGGGGTGAAGTTAGGAACTATACAGCAACTTACTGTATGAAACAGGTTGGACGTTGGCTAGAGGTAGGGATGTATGAAAGTCACTTACCTTTTTGCAGGGGTGATTTGCGGTGGGGGGGAGGCGCTCCGCACTTCCCCCCGAAATCCTAACCCAGCCAGCTCCGCTCCACGGCAACTCTGCAGAGCCACCGGCCATGGGCATTTGCAGGCGTCTGGAGCCTGCGGACACAAATGGAAGCGGCTACAGCGACCGCCATTTGTGTTCATGTTTTTGGCCGTGATAGGCTACGTAAATATTTACGTAGCCTATCATGGCAAATAAAACAGGAACACAAATGGCGGCGGCTATGGTGGCCACCATCTGCGTTCCCTTTTTTTGCTGTGATAGGCTACGTAAATATTTATGTAGCCTATCATGGCAAAAAAACAGGAACGCAAATGGTGGTGGCTACGTGATAGGCTACGTAAGTATTTACGTAGCCTATCACGGCCTAAATGGGGAAGTGAATGGCGGCCGCAGACGTGGCCACCATTCGCAAAGCAGCGCAAATGGCACCAGGTAAGTGGTTCGTTTCATGCACCTTTTGCGTGGTGGGGGGGCAGGGGGCTTTGTTCTGCCATGGATTTCGGGGGGCCAAATGCACTGGCATTCGGCTTCACTGAGATCCGTGGCAGAATTCTCTGACATCCCTAGCTAGAGCACAAATGCCAGAAGACTCAAAGTGAAGACGACCGAGCACACTCTAGAGTGCATAGTCATGCCTACTGCATGGCAGTGAGGGCAGCAAAGAAGGTTTATTTTGCCGCCTCCATTGCGTCCTAAAGTAGCCATCCAGCAAAGCTCTTCCGGGTGGTCCAGCGGTTGTTAACATCTTCCCCAGTAAATGGAGCCCTGGCCCCATCAAGGACCCGCTGTGACCTTTTTTGCATCGCACTTTGAGGACAAAATCGCTTGTCTCCACAGTGACCTTGATGCTGTTGTTAGTGCAGTACCAGTTGAGGTGTCTGATGCCACCATCTGCTCGATTTTGTGGGATCAGTTCCAGTTGTTATGGCCTGATGATGTGGACAAGATGCTTGCAATAATGCGACTGACCATGTGCCCTCTTGATCTCTGTCCCTTCTGGCTAATAAAAGCTAGCCGAGGGGGTACGACTGGGTGGGTCCAGGGAGTGATAAATGCTTCCTTATGGGAAGGGGTGGTCCCTGCTGTCCTTAAGGAGGCAGTAGTGTGACCACTCCTGAAGAAGCCCACTCTGGACCCAATGGTATTAACTACCACCCAGTCACAAATACCCCTTTTCTAGGGAAGGTACTTGAGAGGGTCGTGGCGGACCAACTGCAGGCACTCTTGGAGGATACTGATTATCTAGACCCATTTCAATCTGGGACTGAATCAGCCTTGGTCACCCTGATGGATGACCTTTATTAAGAGAGGGACAAAGGGAGTGCAACCCTGCTAATTCTGCTTGATATCTCATCGGCTTTTGATACCATCGACCATAGTATCCTCCTGGATCAACTTCGTGGGATGGGTATTGGAGGCACTGTGTTACAATGGTTCCAATCCTACCTACAGGGCTGATTTCAGACAGTAACATTGGGTGACTATTCCTCGGCCCCTTGGCAATTGAGCTATGGGGTGCTGCAGGGTACCATCTTGTCCCCAATGTTGTTTAATATCTATATGAAGCTGCTGGGAGCGGTCATTAGGGGATTTGGAGCTAAATGCCATCAGTATGCTGATGACACACAGCTCTATCTCCCTGTGACATCTGAATCAGGAGAGGCTGTGCAAGTCCTGAATCAGTGCCTAGACTCAGTGATGGGCTGGATGAGGGCCAGTAAACTGAAGCTGAATCCTGGAAAGACGGAAGCCCTGTGGGTGAGTGGTTCCTGGGTCCGGGAGACAGGCTCATTGCCTGTTCTGGATGGGGTTGCACTCCCTCAGAAAGATCAGGTCTGTAGTCTGGGGGTACTGCTAGATCCATCATTGTTGCTGGAGGCCCAAGTGGTCGCAGAGGCTCGGAGTGCCATTTACCAGCCTCGGCCGGTTCTCCGGCTACGGCCTCTCCTAGACAGGATTAGCTTGACCATGGTGGTACAGGCATTAGTAACCTCAGGACTGGATTACTGCAATGTAGGGATGTCAGAGAATTCCGCCACAGATCTCAGGGAGGTCGAATGCCAGCGCATTCACCCCCCCGAAATCAGTGGCGGAACGGTCTGCCCCCCCTGCCCCCCCGGACAAGACTTACCTGGGGCAGATCTTCCTGGCGGCGGCGGCTCCGGTGGCAGCTCCAGCGGCGGTGCGGCAGCGGCGGCGGCCGGTCTTCTGACCGGCTGCCACCGCCGCCAATTCCAGTTTAAAAAAAAAAAAACATGATAGGCTACGTAAAGATTTACGTAGCCTATCACGGCTAAGTTTTTTTTTAGAAAAACGTGATAGGCTACATAAATGTTTACGTAGCCTATCACGGCTGACTTTAAAAAACACACACACAACGCGCGTACGCAAATGGCGGCGGCCACGGCTGCCGCCATTTGCGTTCCTTATTTTGGCACGTCTTAGTCTACATCAAGATTTACGTAGACTAAGACGGTGAAAATAAGGGGAACGCAAATAGCGTAGCGTCCGCTACACTATTTGCGTTCTCCTTATTTTCGCCGTCTTAGTCTACGTAAATCTTGACGTAGACTAAGACATGCCAAAATAAGGAACACAAATGGCGGCAGCCGTGGCCGCCGCCATTTGCGTACATGCGTTGTTGTTGTTGTTGTTGTTTTAAGTCAGCCGTGATAGGCTACGTAAACATTTAGATAGCCTATCACAGCTGACTGCAGGGACACAAATGGCGGCAGCTACGGCCACCGCCATTTGCATCCCTGCTAGCCAGCGGCCAGATGTCCGGCTGCTGGCGGAGCCGGCCGGCAGCTCCACAGAATCCCTGCGGAGCACAGCCAGCCGGCCAGGATTCTGGGGGGAGGGACGGAGCGGCTCCCCGCCCCACCATCAACATAATCCATGAAAGGTAGGTGCCTTTCGTACATCCCTACTGCAATGTGTGCTCTATGTGGGGCTGCCCTTAAGGCTGGTCCAGAAGCTGGAGCTGGTGCAGAATGCAGCATCTCAGCTGTTGTCGGGAGCTGCCCCTTCTCAGCGTGTAACTCCTTTGCTGAGGGACTGGCTGCTTACTTGCTACCAGGCCAGTTTTAAGGTATTAGTACTAGTGTACAAAGCCCTAAACAACTTGGGACCAGTATACCTGAGAGAGCGTCTCCTTCCTTACCAACCTGCCCAGTCACTGAGGTCATCAGAGGGCTTGTTCCTGGTGGCTCCACATGGACCCATGGCCAGTTGGAGTCCACCAGGAAAAGAACCTTCAGTGTGGTGGCCCCCTTCCTGTGGAATTCCCTGCCTTTAGAGGTCAGGGAGGCACCAACATTGTGTTCCTTCCGGCGCCTCCTGAAGACGTTATTCCAAGAGGCCTTCCTTGCATGACCAGCCATGGTTTATTAATTCCACTTTGTTGGGGCTTGTCTTTCTTAAAAAATGTTTAACTCTTTTAACCTGTTGTTTTATTCTTTTACTATGTTGTTCACCGCACCAAAATCTTCTAATGTAGAGCGGCATATAAATATTGCAAATAAATAATAATAAATAAACTCTCTAAACATGCATAGGATTGCACCCTTAGGCTGCAATGTTATGCACGCTTAGACACTTACTCGAGAGTCTTACTGAGCACAATGGGCCTTTTTTTCTAGGCAGACATGTATAGGATTGTGCTGCAGTTCTATACACACTTACCTGGGAATGAGCCCCATTGACCTCAATGATACTTATTTCTGAGTAGACATGGATAGAGTTCCACTCTTAATGCAGTTTCTTTGAGTTGATGATCATGGAGCATATCGCTGGGGGAAATGAGAAGCAGGTGAATGTCTCTTTCAAATTCTTCATTTTTAATGAGCTATACTCATTTTACTGAGTTATACTCATTAAACTTCTCAGTCTTCAGGACGTAACTCCCTCCCCATGGTCTCTAAAAAATAACTGACATAGTGGCCGGGTTCAGATGACATGATAACCCACGATGGGTTAAATAAGTGATGGTGATTTATTTAACCCATTGTGAGTTATCATGTCATCTGTCAGGTATTTTTAAATCCATGGTGGGTTATTTGGCCAAAAGAACCCACTCTGATAACTCAATGGTCTGCAGAATGGGTTATTTAAACCATGGTGGGTTATCGTGTCGTCTGTCGGGCACCATGGATTAATTGGCTCACCTATAGAGTCAGTGGCAAGTGCGCTTCAGATTGCTGCCGCCGCTCTATTCTTTGTGGGCATTCTCTGTGGGATGAAATGCGCAACTGAGAGCACTTAAAGGCATCTATCTCAACAATGTTTGGGGAGGGATGCTGCCACCCCCTTTTGGGTGCACCTGGGATTTTTGCTGCTTTGTGAGTAATGGTGCAGGGTTTTGATGGAGCATCAGGTGCCTCTTGACTAGGGGAGGCTGTGTATGAAGTTTTGTCCTGATCCTGCACGCTTCCAGCACTTTAGAGCCACCACCCCTTTGTCGGGGTAATGCTGGAACCGCTGAATTAAGCCCCTGTACTTTGTCAATGGGTGAAACAGCGCCACTACTCGGGCAAGAGGACTGCAGCAGGACAGGGGGCGGGGGGCGTGTGACTCAGATTACACACATTAGCTTAATAAGCTACTCACAGTCACAGTAGCTTGTTAGCCTGCTCATGTGGCAGGGCATCGTGGACTATTTAAAAAATAAGCTACTGTGAGTAGCTTATTAAGCCACCATGGCTTAAAGTGACATCTGAACACAGCCAGTGAATCAGTCTGTGTCTCTTTCTGTAGTGTGTGTGTGCGTGTGTGTGTATTTCTGAGAGAGTTCCTATGTGTTTATGTTTTCTGTGTTTGTCTGCTGTGTGTTGTAAAAGGTGACATGATAAATGGAAGCTTGTGTTTGTATCTGAGTTCTTCACCATGGATGAGGTATTAGTCTTTGCCGCCTTCCCTTGTCCCACTTGTCTTAATCATAATTAAAATTCTCTTCATTCTACTGTAAATAGACTTGGGGTGCTGTTGAGCTTACGGTGTGAGAAACTGAGATAGACATTAATTTTGGTGGTGTCACAAACCTCATAGAAGTAATGTTCTTGTTCTAATTCATCCCAAGCCTTCTGAAGAGTGCTGGGTTTTGCCTGGAACTGGTGTAATTCTACAGGGAATAAAGGCCAGGCTGATAAAGGCCTAGATGAGCTACCTTGAACTGCAGAGCATCTGGGATCAGAAGGAAGTGATGTCCAGAAGTAGACCAGTGGAACCTTGCTTGTGCTGGAAATGGGAGTAGTAGGATCAGGGTGCAAAAGGAGCATGTGACAAATATATCCACATATATTCAAGGAATATCCAAAACCTGAGTAACCAGGCATTTTCAATGAACAGGATTTCTATTTCTATACCTTATTATACCAGGGTTGGCCAATCGGTGGCCTGGGAACTGTTGAGCATGAATGCACATTGTCACAAATTCATGCTCTGCCATTTGTCTCCCATCTCACAAAACGGGCCATAACACCAATGCTGAGAGCTTTGTTACCAGTGGCTGGTAGGCCAGCTCCAGCTCCAAAGCCAATTTTATCTGTTAGTCTGTTAATCGATTAGTCTTTATTTCCCAAAAGGACATTGTACAGCAGGGGTGGGCAACCTGTGGCCCTGTTTCAAAAGCTCTCTGCGTGCAATCAATTCAGACATCTGGCAAGAGCCATCTTTCCCTTCCCACGCAGTCCACTGCAGGGGAAGGAAGAAAGAGAGAGAAAAAACAGGGTGCCACAAAGAGAAAGAAAAGAGAGTAGCAGAAAGAGAAAAAGGGGGACCCATCCACTTTTGGCTCTGGCCCTGTTCAGTTCTAGCATGCAACCCCAGACAGATAACCCGTGAGGGAATGTGACCTTCAACAGAAAAAAGTTGCCCACCCCTCTTGTAGAGCATTAGGTGGCTATGAGAATCATATACCAATGGCACACCTTTCGATGTACACAGCCCCAAACATCATGTCTTCTTTAGTCAGCAGATGTGGAGAAGGAAAAACAGTGAATGCTAAGAAGCAGTGTGACTAAGGGTGAAAAGAAGAACAGGAAGTCGAGAAAGATGAACAACTAAGCAAAACACTGGGGCTGTAGCAGGGGATGTAAATAAATGTTATTTAAGAAGCAGTATAGATGGGTACAAAATATTGAAACACTGAGGTTCTCTACATGCTCTCCCCCACATATGTGCTGTCTTCTAACATGTCTACATTATCAACATTTATCAGGTTGATACTAGTTTAACTAGTTCTCCCGAAGCACTCTAGAAATTGTAGTTTGGGTTCACTACTGAAAGTTATCTTGCAAGCCAGGTAAAATTGTGATCTGGGCATGTTGAAAAGCCTTGCCCATGTTATACAGCTGGTGTCATGCTTAAACTGCCTCCTTTTGCAGCCTTAGCACCCCAGGAACTGGGAAGATATCATACAGGTTTGGTAGACATGCTCCCCAGTCTCCAAGTCTTCTAGTTGCTTGTTTTACTTTTTTACAGCCATGCAGCATTAAATGTCCAAAGGCACTGCAGGAAAAGGTGGCAAATGGCAATCTTACAGGGCAAGCATTTTAAAGGGCTGACATCTTCTTTTCCTGGCAGTGCCCTTTTAATGGTACATAGCTGTTAACACAGACAATAGGGCATAGTGCAGTTTAAATGGCAGCTGGATGCTAGGGATATGGTTTATTGATCATCAAATTATCTGAGTATAACCATTCATACCTCTCCACTATGAGATCACCATTTTGACTGATTAGAGCAACACTAGCTCCCAACGCACTCCCCACCCAATGCACGCACACACCAGTGGAGGCTGGTGGCTCCGATTTCGGTGGGGCTGTGCATGCATTCTGGGTTTCAGTCAGAACCAGCTAGAACTCTAATGGAGCTATCCAAGGTGATGGACCTATTTTGGGGACAGGGTTCAGCACCTTGTATAGCTCCTTTAGAGTTCTGGCTGGTTCTGACTGAAACCCAGACTGGATTTACAGCCCCACCAAAATCAGGCCCACCAGCCTCAACTGACACATACATACAGTAGGTCAATGCAAACAACATTTTATTGCACAAAACAAAGGGTGCGTTCTATCTGAGGAGGGGTTGTAACTCAGTGATAGAGCACATGCTTTCCATGCAAACGTTTCCTGGTTCAATCCCTAGATCTCCAGGTAGGACTGGAAAAACATCTGCTTGAAACCCTGGAGAGCCGCTGCCAGTCAGTGTTGACAATACTGGGCTAGGCTAGGTGGACCAACAGCCTACTCAGTATAAAGCAGTTTCCTATGTTTCTGTCTTACTGTTCAGAAATGAGAAGACATTAAGGACAACAGCAGCAGCAGCAGCATTCTAAAAAATCATCGGTATTACCTGGCACAAAACCATGCTTTGTATGTATTTAGGTAACAGTATAAAAGTATTAAAAAGAAAGAAAACCCTTCATAAAAATTAGAAATTCAGAAGGAGTTTTACCCCCCCACACACACACACACACACACAAATAACTAAATAAAATTTATCCTCTCTTTCATTTTAGGATTTATTCCCGTCTATTTCTAAAGAAAAGAATAGCAACATGGTAACCACTCTAGGATTTGCTCACATGAGTTGGCTGATTGTGTTGTACTCCATATTAGATGTTGCTTCTTTGCATGAAGAGGGTATGTATGTATTTTCAAGATCTTTTACGCTGTAATGGTATTCATGGGTTTTTGTCTGCTGGATGAGATTGGGATCGGTACCAATCCTCTTACACCAGTGGCTCCTGAAGAGATAGCGGCACAGTGTGGACACACTGGCACTGTGCCACAGTTGTAATGGTGTTGTGTTATGCTTGCGCATAACAGCTATGCTAGAATTAAACTGTGGATGCAAGGGGAAGAAATGGATGGAATCAGGACTTTATTGGGGGAAGAGAGGGTCTTAATCAGCATCCTAAGCTATTACTGTTGTCAGTGGGGACTCTTTATCCAAGTGTTCTAAGGCAAGAGAGTTTCATACCGTGGAGAGAAAAGAGATAAGCCTCCCCTCACCTCGCAAGGCGTTCCAAGTAAGATTCCTGCCCCTGTCCCTGTCAGCACCTGTAATTAATTAAGGGGGGGGGGAGACATAGAGCTGCGTGCTATATATCCATTTTTATTTACCTGATTTATTTATAATGATTTTTAGGCTGCATTTAAGGGTAGATCCCTCTCAACTGAACATCTAATTTGGCTTTAAGTTCTCTACACATGGCGACAGAGTAATATAGCCTTGTGTCACATGGCTTGATACGTAGCATGGGTTATTCCATGGCTGGAGGTTATATACTGCTGTTTGTGTGCCATGATTGCAGCATCAAAATCCTATACTCTATTATGACTATCGTGGAGGAAATAGTGGGACCATCTAGGATCTCCATTGCTTCTACCGGAAGTATTTTAATTCACGCCACCTCTTTCGCAGGTGTAACATAATGCTGAGATATTTTTAGTATTATTATTATTTTATTTAAAACATTTCTATCCTGCCCTATATCATTAAGATCTCAGGGCGGCAAACAGATAAAATCAATGTAAACAATATAAAACAATAAATAATGTAACATCTAAAAACATATTAAACTATTAAACAAGCTAAAAATCAGCTAAAATCTAAAACAATAAAACAGTTAAAACAATGTGCTAGGGAATGCATTTAGCCCTCAAAGGCTTTGGTAAAAAGCCACGTTTTTACTTGGTGCCGAAATGAGACCAATGTCTGCACCAATCAGGCCTCCAAGGGGAGGGCATTCCACAACTGGGGTGCCACAGCAGAGAAGGCCCTCTCCCATGTCCCACCATAGTGTATGTCTCGTACTGGTGGGACGCAGAGGAGGGCCCCTCCAACAGATCTCAGTTCTCAGGCAGGCATATATAGGGAGAGGCGCTCCCTCAAATATCAAGGTCCCAAGCCACTTAGGGCTTTAAATTCAAAACCTTGAATTCCGACCGGAAGTGCATTGGCAGCCAGTGCAATTCCTTTAAAACCAGTGTTATATGGTTTTTATGAGGTGTTCCGGTCAGCAGTCTAGCTGCTGCATTTTGCACTAGCTGCAACTTCCGAGTCACCTTGAAGGGCAGCCCCACGTAAAGTGCATTGCAATAGTCTAATCGGGAAGTTACCAGCGCACGTACTACTGTGTCTAGGTTATCCCTGTACTGACCTCTGATCCAACCAAGCCCTGCTTCTTCTTCCCCCCACCCCAATTCCATCCATTTTGCCTCCTTCGCTGGCAGTGTCATATCAGCCATAGCAGTTCCACCAGTATAATGTAATTGCATAAATCTCCTACATGAATCTATCCTTGGACTCCCCTGGTGCAGGGGAATTTTGGTGTAATCCTATTCCTAACTAGTGGATGAAAATTGAGGACAGGACTGCACTGTTAAATCTGCTGGATATATTTAATGCATGTGCATGGTGAGCAGTGATGTGAGCAAGTGGACCAATTTGTGGGGCCATTGGCATACAGTGATGGTCCTTCACATTGGGGCCGTTCTTTCTGGCTTGGAAAAACATGCTTTATTTAGCATGAGCATGGGTGCCTCTCCATGCTCCTTGGCTTGCCACATATTGGCTACAAAACTGTAGGGCTGCAAACTGTTAATTGATTTTAACTGGTAGATTAGTAAATGTTTGGGGGCCAAACTAGGTGTGCTATTCATGCAGTTAGCAATTGCATGAAAAGATTTTTAAAGCAAATAATAGGTGTGTGGGTTCCAATCTGGATTGTGACTCTGGCAGGAGGATAGGGGGCTTTATCCCTTTACCCTGCTGCAGTTCCTATCTAGAATGGGGGTGGGACAGCACCTGCTATTTGCATTGGAAGAAAATCTTCCATTGGGGCAAATTTTAATTAGTGGAGCAGAAAATGACAGGCATAAATATGTGTCTTTTATGAATGAAATTAATGAAGATGGATGACAGATAGACAGACAGACAGACAGACAGACAGACAGAGGGCAGGGTGGGTGAAGTCCATGGAAGGACATTTCCTCTGTCCTAGCAGTGGGCAACTTCTGGCACACCAGATGTTTTGGCATACAACTCCCATCATCCCTCACCATTGGCTATGCTGGCTAGAGCTGATGGGAGTTGTAAGCCAAAACATCTGGAAGACCACAAGTTGCCTACCCCGTTCTATCCTCATGGGCTCTTGCTGTTTTATTTACCTTCCATCTCTATTCCTTCAAAAGCAGAGCAATTATGAATGGTATTTGAACAAACTACAAATCTTTATTGCAGTCAATAGACCATTCCAACAGATAAAATAAATTACATACATGAAGCAGAATGTTCAGTTAACTTTAGGAAAACAATTAGTCATAGTGGATCTAATAAAAATGGCCAGATTCAGGAATTTGGCCATTTGCTTGGTAATTGAGTTGTCTGAGCTCTAAAGTAATAGGGTCATTAAGAATTCAGTAGGATGACCAAGGAAGGACTGTAAAATGGGATTTAAAAGATCGTTCCTAGCCCCTTGATAAAAACTGCAGAACAATAAAACATGCCATATAATTTCCACCTTGGTATTATTACAAGGACAGCACTTGTTAAGAAATGAAATTTTGTTCTATCTCTCATCAAGACGTTTAGAGGGAAGAACATTAAATCTAGCTAAGGAGAATGCTCTCCTATATTTAGGGATTGTTAGCCAGGGCAGATAGGGCACCCCATCTTTACAAAAAGAGACTGGTAAACCTAAGGACTGAGGGGAACATGGACCCCAAGCAGAACCCCAAAGGTCTTGTAGATCTATATCCAACAACCTCTGTTTCACAATTGATTTAGCAGTTGCTAAATCCCTAGATTTAGGGATACGTGGCAGGTGAGAGCCCTACCGAGATTATTTTACTCAACATGGCCTTTGACCAAGGGAATTCAAAGGAATCTGACAAGATCTTGGATACCAGGGAGTTTATAGGGAGCATCAGTCTGCAGCGAAGCCAGAAATAGATAGCATAGATCCAAGCCAGACAGTTTACATAATTCAGTCCAGCCCCTAACTTCAAGGCAGCTCCAGAAACACAGTTGGGGACACCAAATAACACCCTGAAAAATGATTGGATGCCTTCAAGAGAGCATTTAAAACACAGGAACCAAATTGGTGACCTGTAGAGAATCTGCAAAATGATTTTGACCTAAAATACCTGGACAGCAGCTGGGAGGAATTGCCCACCCCTTGTAAAAAAGAAGCAGGTTATCACACCCATGTTTTGTTTAGCTTTGGTCTTAACATAACATACTTCCCCTGCTCTCTCAAAGAAATAGTTTCATGAAACCATACGCCCAGAGTCCACTTGCTCAATTCTGGAGTTCCCGATGAAGCAGGAAAATCTGACTTTACATTCAGAAAAAACTAATACCTTAGATTTTGTATAATTAATTGTAAGAGAATTTTCCATACAGTAATCAGCAAAGCCACACAACAGTCTCTTAAGGCCCAACCTAGTCTGAGAGATCAAGACAGCATCGTCCATGTATAGAAGCAGCAAAACTTTAGTATGACTCATCTTGGGCAGGTGAGAAGGTAGTGGCATGGGGAAGAACTACCAGATACAAATTAAATAGAATAGGAGCAAGCACACAACCTTGTCTGACTCCACGGGATGCAGCAATGTCATTTGTAAAATGGCCTTGTGGCTACAGTGAACCTGAGCAAAGGTGTCATTGTAAGGGGACTGGATCCAAAACAGAAGTCTTTTGTCAATAGAAAACTGTTCCAATTTGTTCCAGAGACGTGAGTGGGATATAGAATCAAACACAGATTTTAAATCAGTGAAGGGTGCAAAGAGTTTACCACCTTTAGGGGCAGAGTATCTGTAAGCCAAATGGGCAAGGACCAGACAGTGGTCAAAGGTGGAACAGCCAGATGTAAAGCCAATCTGCTCTTCTCCCAGTAAATCATACTCATTAATCCATGCCTTTAATTTAAGACCTAAATAACTATTATAGACCTTCCCTGCTATCGATAACAAAGTAATGGGCTGATAATTGGATGGATCATCTTTGGGACCTTTTTTAATAGATTGGAATTATGTAGGCTTTCAGCCAAGCTACTGAGATAATGCCAGATTGGTTTATTAAGGAGAATAGGGAGGCCAGCAGCAAAGACCACCAACTGAAGTTACTTTCGATCAGCTCAGGAGCAATACCATCGGGGCCAGGGGCCTTGCCCAGCTTTAGCTGGAGAAGTAAATCCTCCACGGTAGCAGGATCAACAGGGGGCCATTCAGGAGCATCAGGAGATAAAAAGGGAGGGGTATTCGAAGCTCCACTGTCATTAAAAACAACACAGAAATGGTTTTCCCAAACAGTAGCTGGGATAGGGCACTCTGGGCGACCGTTACTATTGCTTAGAGCTCCCAATACTAGTTGCCAAAATATTTTGCAGCTGCGAGTTACAGGTGCAGCTATCAGCATTTGCCAAGATTCTCAGAATGCTTAATTCCTTTTATGGTGTAGAAGTTTCTTATAATCTTTCCTAAGCTCAAAGTACGAATGTGGGGGTTGGCACTCATTATTCCCACAATAAGTGCAGTAAGCAGATTGAACGCGGCTGCCAAATTTTACACACTCCCAGTTGAACCATTTATTTCTAACAGCTCTTGGGCCTGATTTCTAATGCAGTTCTACAGTTATTTTTTCACAGATAATTGGTCAAGAGAAGTTGTCCAGAACTGATGCAGTGTAATTTGCTTCTTGGCAGACATAATTTATGCCTGGGCTTTGCCCTGATGGCTGTTTTAATGCTAGGACTCATCCTTAGTACATATGAAGAATATATAAAAGTTCCCCTTAGCAGATACAGAGCACATTTAACTCACAGTGAACAACAGCAAGAGAGTCCTTCCACGTCACAGACTGGGGAAAACCTAGGCTTCCAATCCAAAGGATGCTGTTTCCAGACAGATTTGAAAACCAACATCTCTTTTTCTACAAATTAAACACTGTTTATCGGGAAAAGATTGAGATTGAGAGAAATTATATGAAAGGACAAACTCTGTAGATCAAATTGAAACACTTCCCAGACTTGATCTCCATATTATACTTCATGCCTTTTCTTCCACCTTGTCTCAAAAGAAATCCTAATTTCAGGCATCACATCACAGATTTGAAAGTATGGTCTTACAGACTTTTGAAAGGTGACCTAAGGTACAATTTGAGGCTGGATCTAAAAATAAAGGTCATAGTTTCTGAAGTCCTTTGGAAGGTTTGGTCCACCCCTGGTAAACTTTTATTGATACACATATATGATCTGAGCACTTCAGGGCATTACATAAATGCTAAATATGACCATGCTTTACTTTTATTTCTTTCCAGGCATGAACGGAACAAGAGCTGAAAATTTCTCCTGTGTGGTTTTCTCATACACCTTTAAGGGTCCTTCTATGAATTGCACTTGGGAAGCTGGCAGGAACGCTCCACGAGATACCCAATATTTTCTATACTTTCAATATTACAAGACGAGGTTTTCACTAGGGTAATTCATTTTCATTTCTTGAATTGAGAAAAATTGGTTTTAAATATGCAGTCGATTGGTTTTTAAATGACACTTTGACCTACACAGGAGAGAAGAGAGAGAGTGTCCACATTATATAAATAATGAACATGGAAGACATGTTGGATGCTATTTTCCTAATGTGACCGTCAATCAGAACAAAGTTCACTTCAGAGTGAATGGGTCAAGCAAAGCAATTCAGCACTCTGCTTCTGATCTCCAGCTTTATGAGCATGGTAAGAAAGAGAGGGTGGTGCTTTTAAAAGTTTTTTTTTTTTTTAATTTACTGCTTGTGATAATAGAAATCTTGAAATAAATTATAAATAATGCAGTCAAGAATGGACCACTTCTGAAGCCTTTCCCCAGTAACCCACTTACTTCTGAAGCCTTTCTTCCCCAATAACCCACAAATTCTACACCCCTCAGATTTTCTAGGCTTCTATGAATTTTCAGTGTTTTTAGCCCAGGGATGGGAAACATGTGGCCCTCTAGATGTTGTTAGACTACAATTCCCAGCATCCCTCACCTTTCACTTTGCTGGCTAGGGCTGATGGGAGTTGCAGTCCAAAAATATCTAGAAGGCCACAGGTTCCCCACCACTATGTTAGCCCTTTTACTTGTGGTGGTATAAGGAAGAGCATGCAGACAGTATCCTACCCAGTTGTTCACTAAGTAGTACTTCAGCTCCTCAGTGTAATGTCCCAGGAGAGTAAATGCATTGAGATAACTGAAAAGAAGTAAGCCCTTATTTTTAAATGTTAATAAAATTACCTTTGATTTTATTAATATTGAATACAATTAAATAACTCCAAAGCAATTTTGGCTAACTGTATTTAGGAGCTGAATGTCCTGCATCAATTCAGCCTTCCACACCCTGCCCAGCCTCAGGACCCCTCACTCCAACGTTTCTGGCTATAAGACTGGCCACACACACCCAGCAATGTACATAATTCTCCAGCACTTGTGAAGAGTGTGAGGAGGGAGAGGCGCCACTCAAAATGTCTATGAAATTGAAATTTCACAGATCTCCACTTGTCAGCTACAATATTGGTAATTTCATTTCAGAAAGGCTTGACCCACCACATAATATCACTGTGAATTGTCCTGAACGCTCGTTTAACTGTACAGTAGAATGGAAACCGCCACCAAGCAGCCGTAATGTTAAACCCTACTGCTTTAAGTACCAAATAAAGGTAAGAGACAAAGTTGTTGTCGTTTGTTGAAGAGCCTTTTATTGCTTTTGATAGCCCTTGTTCTGGCTTCAGTTTTTATGGACAGTAGTCCACTTAAAGTGTTTGTTGTTGTTTTCTGCAATAGGCTAACCTGGCTACCCTCTGGAAGATGTACAAATGAAAGCCATAGCAAACAAACAAACAAAGAAAAAACTTTCAATTTTGAAATTCTGCCAGATTTCATATTCTCTGAGAGAGAGAAAGTTAATGCTATTCCATGCCTCCAAAGACTTCCCTTAGGATATAATAAAGGCTTCTAACCCAAAAATGGCTGGTGGGAGAAAACCCAACCCCAAGCAAGGACCCTGTTGCCCCATAGATCTTTGAAGAGGGGTTGTCTTTTCCTCCCACACCAGCTATTTTTGAGGGTGCAGCCTTTATGTTTCTCCATGAAAATCTATGGAGACATCATTGAGATGAAGGAAAGACAAGAAGGTCAAAGAAGAGAACAGAGAGGAGGGGAAAGAAGAGGAGAGGTAAGAAGTGAAAGGGGTGGGCAACTAGTGATACTGTGAGACTGGCAAAGTACACAAGGGAGCAAGATTCAACAAGCTAGATGAGCTGGAAGAAAAGGAGCCAGCTGGCTCAGGACCTCAGGGTAGGAGTTCCACCAGGAAACTGTCCAAGGCCAATCCTGTTTATAATGTTATGCAATTCTAACGAAATCTACCCACAAGGAAGTCAGACTCCCACCCCTCCCATTTTATTAATTGTTGCTGGCAATTGTTGCCTTCCTTGATTGTTAAGGTATACAACTGAATTTGTGAAGTCAAGAGCTTTGAGAAAGTAGGAAGTACATTTTATACCAGTACTAACTAAACATGTAATTATTTTTGTTTCTTAGAATGAAATCACAAATATGACTGGGGATGTAAGTATTGTTGACTTATATCAACACAGAATATATGCAATGAATATAAGTAGAGCATCTATTATCAGGCACATGGTTTAGTAAAACTATTTCTTTATTTGTTTATGTATTCTCTTCTATGACATTCATATGCCGCCCCATAACCAGAGTTCTCTGGGTGCCTTATAATAAAAATATTAAAATACACTTTAAAACCATTAAAAACATACAAATATGTAATATACATTAAGTGGCAGAGAATCAATAAAATCAATCAGTGCAGTAAGATTCTCTAGCAGTACAAACAGACCTTGCAAACTTTCATTTCCTAAACCCTTCACAAGCCTTTAAAGAAGTTTTAGAAGGCCTGAGGGGTAGGGGGAACCCTCCTTACTTGGTGGCCAAAAGTGTACACAGTGGGCAACAGACAAGCCTCTCCTAGGAGGGCATTCCACAATCAGGATGCTTTTGGACAAGCCGAAGTTTCCAGACCATTTTCAAAGGCAGCCCCACATATATGTATTGCAGCAATCCAAACAAGAGGTTACCAGAGAGGTTATCAGAGCATGGATAACTGTAGCAAGACCAGCCACATTAAAGGAGGCAGTTATTAGTAGGGCTTTGCACCGCCTCGTTACAAAGCCCAAATAACAAGGCAAAGTGGGCTGATTTGGACCAAAATCCTCATGATACGGGGTGGGTCAGAGCAGTACTGAGGAGCCCCAGGGCAAAGTGCCCCCCCCAAGTGCCCCCCCCTCCACCTCCACTCTACTTAACACCTGAGTAGTCCAGACAGGCTGTCTCCAAAATGTATCAATGAATCAATGTATCTGAACACTCACACAGAGGGGTATGAGGAGGACAAGGAGGGAGGGGGAAGGCGAGCGGACACAGGAAGGCAGGGGGAGGCAGGAAGGCGAGCGCAGGAGAAGGAGGGACTGTGCTTTGGCGAATAGGAACACTCGGCCAGAACCAATGCCAGCAGTCTCCAATCAGAGAGAGCGGTGGAGGAAGGGGGTACATATACTTCAGTGAAATGCTGCGTTTGGTTATTGCGCTTGCTGTGTCTTTGGGAGAGAGGGCTGGTGTGGATAGATGATCGTGTGTGTGTGTGCATGTGCATTCCTGTGAGTTGTTCCTTCAGTTCATTTGATTATGATTGCCATTAGGCTTTCCTCAAAATTTAAATTAAAAGGGAACAGCTTGGTTGTACTGGGAGTGTTTCCTCGCTCCTTGATACTCCATCCCCTCTGGGACAGTGTCTTGCAGCACCTCTTCCAGCCGCCTTCTCCTATTTCCTTCTACGTCTGACTAGTTTGTTATTTGTATCTGATTAGATTCATCTCTCCTTTCCATATTTTTTCAAACTAACACGGCTTTTCTCAGTTGTTGCTGCTACGCTCTCCCCCGCCCTCCGCCACTGCCATTCCTGTGTTTGTTTATCTCAATTTTAGACTCCAGAAAAGGCTGTGTTTGTTGTTTAACGTCGACCCTCACTTCTGCTTTCTCCATTCTATTTCCTTGTCGTTTTTGTCCATCAACTCTGTCTCTTTTAGATTTTTAAAACTCGGTCTCGTTTCATTTTTAAAAAGCAAACATTGACTTCTGGGCATGTTCCTCCCCCCACCCTTTAAAGCCATATCCAAGCATTTATTTTTATCTTTCTAAATTCTTAAAGGCATATTATAGCAGCCTATAGTGTTTGTTCCCTAGGGATGGCGGAGAATTCTGCCACAGACCCCAATGAGGCCGGATTCTAAAGAATCCAGCCCCCTGGGGTCCGTGGCGGAATGGAACACTTACCTCTGCCTCCCTGCAGAATCCTCTTCAGCCGGATCCTCAGGCTCCGGAGCACCAGCGATACAGCCGCCATGCCGTATCGCTGGCTGAGGGGTATTGACTGCGGATGCAAATGGAGTCCAGGACGCCATTTGCAGCTGTAAAGGTCTTAGTTTAAGGTAAATGCAGCCGTAAATGGCTGCATTTAGCTTAAACGAAGACCTTTATGGCCACAAATGGAGTCCTGGACACCATTTGCGTCCCTGCTTTTTTTTTTTCACACAATAGGCTATGCAAATATTTGCGTAGCCTATCACGTGAAAAAACAGGGCCGCAAATGGCATCCACTATGGCTACCTGGGCTGGAAGTTGGAGGTATGGCACTGCAATGGTTCTGCTCCTACTTGGATGGCCAATTCCAGAAGGTGGTGCTGGGGTATTATTGCTCTTCCCCTTGGCAGTTATGCCAAAGTTGCTACAGGGCTCTACTTTATTTCCCATGCTATTCAACATCTACATGAAACTGCTGGGGGTGGTTATCCAGAGATATGGACTGAGGTGTCACCAATATGCAGATGACACCCAGCTCTATCTCTTCTTTTCATCAAGCCCAGGTGAGGCAGGGGGCATTCTGAACCAGTGGCTGGGTGCTGTAATGGACTGGAGGAGGGCCAATAAATTCAGACTCAATCCAGACAAGATGGAGGTACTATTAGTGGGTGGGTCATCTGCCTGGCTAGGTGATGTCCAACTTATTCTGGAGGGGTTGTACTCCCCATAAAGGATTGGTTTCATAGGTTGGGGGTGCTCTTGGGTACAGCATTGTCACTAGAGGGAAAGGTGGATTCATTGGCATGTAGCCCCTTTTATTAGCTTAGGCTGATATACCAAGTACATCCTTGTCTGGACAGAGATAACCTAGCTACAGTTATCCATCCTCTGCTAACCTCTTGTCTTTTCAACTTAATATGACAAAGACAGAACTTGTTTTTCCCTCCTGAGTCTTCTGCCCAGTATACATTTTCTGGTACCATTAATAGTGTTATTCCTTATCCGGTTGAGGAAGCATGTAGTCTCAGCTTCATTTTCGATTCTCTTTTGTTCCTCATATTGAGGCTTTAGGGAAGCCTTGTCATTTTTTCCTCTATAACATCGCCAAGACTCAACCATTCTTATCTGCCTCTTCTGCTAAGATTCTTGTTCATGCTCTGGTCATTTCTTGTCTTGACTACTGCAATCTTCCCACTGGTCTTCCTTTATCTCGTATTAGTTTTTTGGTTTATTTATTATTTATTTATTTACAATATTTATATTCCGCTCCACATCAGAAGATTTTGGAGCAGTGAACAGCACAGTAAAAGAATAAAACAGCAGGTTAAAAGTGTTAAAACTTCTTTTAAAAAAAAGTTTGGTTTCTATTCATTATTCTGCTGCTAGGGTCATTTTCTTGGCCCATCGCTTTGATCATGTTACTCCACTTCTGAAATCTCTTCACTGGAGTCCTATTCCTTCTAGGATTGAGTATAAGCTTCTTCTTCTGACTTTTAAAGCCTGTCATGGGCCAGCTCCTCCTTTTGTATCACAGACCTGCTTGCGTTCTTTGCTCCTTGAATGCTATGCTTCTTACCCACTCAAGGGTTTCTACTTCCCTTGCTGGGTTCCGTCCATTCTCTCTTGCTGCTCTATTCCTGGAATTCTCTTTCAGAGTATTTGCGGGTCGTTGGTTCAATTACTGTTTTTAAATCTCCATTAAAAACTTTTCTCTTTCCCAAAGTTCTTAGAACTTTAGATATTATTCATTGCTTGGTAATGTTTTATACTGAGATTATATTAGAATAATATAATTTTCCCTACCTTTGTGGCAGGGATTTGCTGTTTTATTGTTTTATTCTGTACAGTGCTATGTGTGATAATAATTACTGCAATGCATTATAGGTGGGGCTGCCTCTGAAAACAGTCCGGAAACTTCAGCTGGTCCAAAACTGGGCAGTAAGATTAACGGGTAATGGCCAACATGATCATATTATATCAGTACTTTTCCATTTACACTGGCTACCAGTCCTTTTCCAGGCCCAATTTAAAGTGCTGGTATTAACATTCAAAGTCCTAAATAGTTTGGGGCCAGATTGCCTGGAGGATTGACTCCTCCCATATACACCTGCCCAGACCCTAAGATCAGCTTCAGCAGTCTTTCTCTGGGAGGCCCCACCAAAGGAAGTTAGGTGGGTGGCTCCTAAGCAGAAGACCTTTTCTGCTTTGGCACCGGGTTTGTGGAATGAGCTTCCCAGAGAGTCTCATCACCAGGCCTTTTTATTTTCCCAGGCATTTAGTTTTTCAGTTTCTGTTTTAAATCTAGTACTGTATTTTACATCTTCGTAGTGAGGCTAGGTTCTATTTGGTTATTATTTTCATTTTTTATACTGTAGTTTTAAACCTTTAAATTTTTATAATGTATTTTATTGTCTTATATTTTATACCTTTAATTGTTGTGAGCCACCCAGAGAGCTTCGGCAGTATAGAAATGTAATAAATAAATACACTGCCTGAGTCATCTCTGCATTCCAAAGAGTGCCCTGGGCTTCAACAGGAGCACCAGCCATAGCAGCAGGAAAATCCTCCAAGCCCTCTGGAGTTCACTGAAATTTAATATGTCCCCCACCACTGCAGAGGGGAAAGGCTGCTGAGAGTCTAAACCTCACCAGGAAGTGATCTGACCATGACAATGGGATAGATGCTAATTCCTCCACTTTCAGATCACCAAATCAAGCATGTGTCCTCTTACATATGTTGGTGCAATGACATGTTGAGACAGCCCCATGGTTGCCATGGCAGCCATGAAGCCCTGAGCCACCCTGAATCCAACAGCCTTGGCATGGAAGTTGAGATTCCCCCAGAACCAAAATTCTAGGGGTCTTCAACACCAAATCTGAGACTACCTCCGTCAGCTTAAGCACGGAGGTCGAAAGGTAGCAGGGTGGGTGGTACACCAGTAGAATCCTTAATCCATCCCAGGTATGAGACACCACCAGTTACCACCAGTTGTTGCCCTAATCTTTCATGAGGCAGAAAACCTTTAAAAACGTTTGAATTGCTGCTCATACCACCACAGTAGCATTTTTCCTTTTTCATACTATAGAAAAAAGCAGCCATTCACTTATATGTGAGGCAGTAAAGAGGTCTGCCACAGGGAGGGTGGCAAACCCTGCTCTCAGTGATGCCAATTGTCTGGGGAGATAATGGATTTTGGCTCCTCCAAGCTTTGGCCTCAACTATGGCCCTTTTAATTCGTCCCTTAGATGTCAGCAGAAGGAGCTAAAAGAACTGAGTTTTCCCATCTACATAGCCCCAGCTTGGAGATGGATTGTATTCCTTGGTCATGTTATAGTGTGATAAAGCTTTGAAACTGAGGAACTACATCATATAATATGTAGGGAAGGGAAGGGATAACTAAACCAAAATGGCAAATACAATAAAACTTGCATGTGAGTGATTCAATGTAAATTGTAATTTCACCTTCAAAGAAAAGTACTTCCACCTTCAAAGAATTAAGGCATATAAATATTCTACTTTTAGATACCTGAAGGTGACACCTCCAAAAGTTTCTCTCAGGGCACAAGATACATCTTGAGATTCCGTACAGGTGGACGAACTTGTTCCCTTACAAGAGAGTTTGGAGAATGGAGTGAACAAATTGAGTTTGGTAAAATAATTATTATATTTTCTCCTCTTGATCCAAACATTCCCTCTAATAGTGAACTGAAGTAGTGAAGTGCCTATCAGATTGGAAGGGAAATGAGGCCACCCAAATAAGAGCAGTTTCTACATATTCATGGGACTAGGAAAGAAAAAAAGAGTGTCCTTTCTTTTTTGCCTCCCCGCCTCCTGAAACTCACCACAGCCTTCCCTCTGAGGCATGACATGAACCATTGTAACAGAGAAGGCTATACTGAAATGGCCCTCAAATGTTGCCCCTCCCCCATTTGTGGGCCTGAATTTGGAAGCCATTTATCTGATTTTCCGAGGTGTGCACCGAAATGCACCCCTTTCCCTTAGCAGTGCTGGTGAGAGTGGCTTTTTCTAATTGTTTTAGGGCTGGGACAGACATCCAGCCCAACGTTCACCACATTTAGGGTGGTTATGGGTGTGGGGATGATGAAAACCCTCCTGAAGGTCACGAGGTGACAGACAGTTATGTGAGGGAGAAAGTTTGGCAGGGGAGGGGGTTGGTAGTACTTATAAATTGAATTGCCAAGTGGCGAGGACTGCTTCCTTCTTTTTTTCCCACTTTAAAAAAACTAAGCTGTGGTGAGCACCCAGCAGCATGCCTATTGTGCAACTGTCACCCTGGAAAGATGCTATGGAATAACTTAGCATCATCCTAGGGGGCTTGCTGTAACAAAAAAATGAGTGGCCCCATGGGGAGATGCTGTGTCATCCTGAAGTGTCTCCCCACAGCAGCCCAATTTTCAAACCATATGACAGCTGCACTGCCAGGTGTTCAGCAGAGCCACAGTCTGGCTTTTTAAAGTGTAAAGGAAAGCGGGGGAGCCCTTGGACCACCTCGAAATTCCATCTGTAAGTACTACTACCCACAGTGATTTAAGAGAAATTACTCCCTTGCCCCGAATTCCACACCCCTTCATTGGGAGGAAAACATCCAGCAGGGGGACCTTCGAACAGGCCTACATTTTTTTGTATTGCTGTCGCTTCTGATGGAAACAACAGCAACATAGCTCTGCTGTCAATGGCTCAGCTGCCATTTTCTTAACTCCAAAGAAACCCAGATTCAGAACCTTCCCAGAGCATGTTGTGTGTGTGTGTGTGTGTGTGTGTGTGTGTGTGTGTTGGTGGGGGGGGGGGACATAGTAGATGCCAATTGGGCGGCCATGTTTTTTCCCTCAAATGGCCCAGAAAGAAACTGTGTAGAGGAAGCTTCCCCCGCTAAAGCTGAGGTTCCCTCAACATATTTTGGTGCACCCCCAAAAGACCCAGCAAGTTCAACCCCTATTTAAGGGGCCTGACTTTGTGCTCCTCCCCCATACAGATTGCTTGAACTATAAGTTCAGATGTTCCTCTTCAGACACCATAAGGGCCCTGTTTCTGGCTAGCTGGAGCCTTTAACAAGACCACCTCTTAGGGAGTGGGGATACAATGAAGCAATCTGTTGTTGGTTCCACTTGTCTGTCTTATAAGCAATTCCTAGTGTTGCCCTCCTGAAAAATAACAACATGAAGGTTGTCTCCCAGATGCTGGCAAGTATCCGGAGATGCACTTAGAACAGTAAGAGAAGCTCACCACAGCATGATTTACCATTATTTCCTACACCTCTCAAGGGGTAATCACAGTCTTTCAAGGCATGCGAAAATGATTAGAGGCAGAGAGCAATCATATGGCTACTAGACATTGTCTAGATGGCCATAGGAATTTTCAGTTTCTGGAAACCAAGCTCCTCCAAGCTTGGTTGCCAGAAACTGCACTCCCCACTCCCTCCCCCTCATAGCTTGCGCAGAGAGAACCGCGCTGCCACTGACGCCTCCATGCTCATAACACGGAGCACAGAGAGACAAAAATGGGGTGTTCCTGGGGGTGGGGATGGGAGGAGACCACAGAAGCTGTTTTAGACAGCTTCCTATGTGGTCTCCAGCCCTGTTCCCGCCCCCTCCCCAAAGCTGTACTTAGACGTGCAAAAACACACATCTAAGGCAAACTGCAAGGCAGCTGCAACATGGAGGAAATCCTCTCCTCCATGCTGCTTACATCTTGCATTGGATAGGCGGTCACCTCCGACTACAGGGGAGGTTGGAGATGCTTATCTCTCTCTATAGGATTGTGCCCAGTGATTAATAGTTTTGCAGCTTCTGAGTGGATTGTTGGACAGAGCTGAAATGTTGAAGTAGCATTCCCAAAATAGGGTAGACTGAGGCCACCTTCACACATTGTTTTTTTAGCAGGATCGTTCTTCTTTAATCACTGGTTTTCACTGGAGCTTTAAACAATACCGCTGCTCTCCTGCTGCTGTCTCACAACTTCCCCTCCCTCTTCCCATGTTATCTGAGAACTGAGAAAACCTGGCATTTTCTGTGCTTGTGAAATTGCCATTTCCCCCCTGTGTATTTCCCCTTTAGCGCTTTGTCCTGCTTTGTGTGGGCATGTGCTTGGGGATGTTGTTGGGCGGTGTTGAATAACATTGTCATGACAACAAATCAGTGGGGGGTCTGGTCACTGACCAAGCTTCCAGTGACCGTTTCTGCCTCTCTCCCATTCCACTATGGGCCTTGAACTGTAAAGTGGTTAACTATCCCAAATGCTTCTCCGAGATCCCCCTGAACACAGCAGTGCTTACTTCTGAGTAAACTCGTTGGCTGTAAGGCTTTCCTTTCCTGGGAGTAAGTACCATTGAAATTTGTGTGGCTTGCTTCTGAGTAGGCATGCATAGGAGTGCATTGTAAGTCTACTTAGAGTAGCAGTCTTAAGGTCTCCCATCTCCTTCAATGCATTTACTTGGAACTTCCCCCTCCCACTGACTTCACTGACTGCTTCTTCTCCCTTTTGCTCACCATTCTGATGGGCTTTTTTCACGCAGCCATTGAATGGACTTGCGCTCATGCCTGTGAAAACATCTGTACAATTGGGAAGCCAGACAGCCACTATCTCTTCTCCTAGCCCACCTTACAGGGTTGTTGGGAAGCCAGAGCAACAACAGCACAAGTGGGGGGAAGCAAGCCAGGTCTAATGAAGAAGGTGGCCCCATGAAGTGGTCGCCTGGGTGGGGGGCTGGTAGGGATTGGTGCATTGACTATATACAAGTCTGTTTGTGGATTTCTTACTTCTGTAGTTGGGAACCCAGAAATCAGTATACCTTTCAAACTCAGTAGTACAAGCAATGTACTGCATTTAATTCCATCACATACTGACATATTTAGCAGAGAAGAACTAGCAGCACCAGCAACCTCAGGGTAAGCCACCGAGAAGACTCTCTGTCCCTTGCCATGAAGTCGGAGGAAGGAGGGGGGCAGGGGACCAGCTCCCATAGCCCACTATCCCGGTCACTAGAAGGGCTTCCAACTTCCCTCCTGCTGTGGAGGAGTGGATGGACAGGCGGAGCCATCAATCATGTTACAGGAACCAATTATCAGGGGAGGGGAGGGGGGCTGGGGCCAGCAGTCCCCTTCTGTCCTTATTGTTCTGTGCAGTTCTGCCCAGCCATGAAAAGGTATAGAGTGGAAGGATGCGCTATGAGAGATGCCTGTATATAGTCTAAATCCTGGAAAGGATCTGAAATCAAAAGGACCGTTTTGTAGTGGGATAAAATTCCAAGTGTGAAGAGAGCCTGAGAGAACATCCTTAGAAATTGCTTTACTCTCTGGCTTTACAGAATTCATGTTTTGACAGCTTGCAACTGATTTAGTAATTAGTTTTACGGATGCATTCATGATCATTCTGATGACACAGTCAGGCAAACCGAGTGCTGTAAATGGCAGTACCGTGTCAGGTTTGAGGGCCCTCTCCAAAGCACTCTGCAAAGAACTTACTGCACGGGGCAGAAGCAGCAAGGCCACTCTGGTCACCCAACCATGTGCTTCTTTTCAATGCTGGGCTCTTAAAGGAAAATAAAATATGCCAGCTGTATGAGCGCTGCCCCCAATAAACTTATCAGAGGGACCACCAGGCTGGCACATGGGAAGAGTCGCTGGTTACATGCCAACCACAACTTTTTTTCCCTTTTAAGAGCCCAGCCCTGAGAAGAGAACCACTGGGCCAGGAGGCTGCAGCAGCTTCCATCTTCTTTCCCCCAAATGTCTCTGGGCCCCCAGTGTAGCATTACAGAAGGATGCTACATTGGGGGCATAACCCAGAGGCATGTAGGGGGTCAAATTATGGCTGGCCCCCAGCCCAGTGCTGCTCCCCTCAGGCCTGTCCCTTAAAATGTTATTAAAAAAAGAAAATAAATAAAATGATGCCAGCATCAGAGCCATGCTGTGTGGTGTGCATTTGCTTCTAATATGCTTTGTGCTAATGCCTGTTTATCTTTTTCAGGCATTGACCCCAATTCATTCCCTATGATACAGTTAGTCCTTGTTGGGCTTGGAACTACCTTAATAAGCTTGCTCCTGTTTTTGATCTGTAAAAGGTAAAATACAATACCCTGTCATATTCACACACAAAGAAACAACAACTAGCACTTCTATTTCATTGCCTTTCTTTTGACATTTGACAACTCTATGTGGGTTTTTTTGCTTTGGAAAAGTTTGGAAAATCTAATTTAAAGAATGCAAAACAGGTGCAGAAGAAAAGGGCATGAGGAAAGGTTACAATGGGTAACTTGGTTTAGAAAAAAGAGGATTTGGAGGGGGGGACATCACAGAGGTATATAACATTGTGGATGTTGTGTAGAAAGTGGATAGGGAGGTTTTTCTCCCTTTCTCATCATACTAGAACCCAAGGGCATTGCTAGGTTCTTAAAAGATCCAGGGCACAGGCCCATAACACAAATTTGCATATATATATATATATATATATATATATATATATGTCTAAGCGCACCTTTGTAGTTGAACCACTTCAGCTCAGCACCAAATCTGATGTTTGGAAAAATGTGTCTTTATGCTTCCTGTTGGCTACCACAGAAAATTAGAAAAAAAAACCTGTAAGTTTTTTCTCTTGGTCAGAACTGGATGATAATTTCAGGCATAGTAGCCCCCTAGAAGGGATTACACCTGCCCAATGTCAGAAAATAGGCGAAGTGTTTATATTTTGATTTTATTTTAAAGGGAACTGCCAATAACATCTTTATTACTTGGAAGAAAGAATTGGATAAAATTTTCAGGATTCATTGCCCCATCATATCTGCCAAATTTCAGAATGATAGCAACAGAGGTTTTTGTGCAAGGGTAGTCTTGACATTTTGAGGTCTCCAGAAGAGGACATACTTATCTCCCTATTTTTCTTGTGGACCATTGTTCTGAAAATTACAGACAGCCTACTAGATTTGTCCCTAAGTAAGAAATAGGGATGTCAGAGAATTCCGCCACAGATTCCAGTGAGACCGGATTCTTTAGAATCCAGCCCCCCGGAATCCGTGGTGGAATGGCCTCCCTCCCCCCCCCCCCCGCAGAATCCCTCCGGGATGGAACTTACCTGGGGCGGATGCGGCCGTGGCGGTGGTTCTGGCGGCAGCTCTGGCAGCAGCTCCAGCTGGTCTCCCAGCCGGCCGCCACCGGGCTGCTGCAGCCGCCATTTGCATTCTTGCAGCCGTGATAAGTACATAAGTATTTACGTACCTAAGTATTTACGTAGCCTATCATGGCAAAGAGCAGGGATGCAAATGGCGGCCGCTATGCCATTTGTGCCCCTGCTCTTTGCTGTGATAGGCTATGTAAATATTTACGTAGCCTATCACGGTAAAGGCAGCCACACAAATGGAGTAGCGGCCGCCATTTGCGTGGCTACTTTTACTACTTACTTATGTAAATACTTATGTAGCCTATCATGGCTGCTTGCAAGGACGCAAATGGCGGCTGCTACGACGGCTGCCATTTGCGGCCGCAGCAGCCCAGCCGCAGTTGGAACTCCGGCTGCGGCTGGCTGCGGCCGGCGGTTCCATGGAGCCACCGCGGAGTGAAGCCGGCCAGGGAGGATTCCAGGGAGAGGGACGGAGCACCTCCCCCCCCACCACGGATGTCCCAGAGCAGAGACAGGTAAGAGATTCGTACATCCTTTGTAAGAAACCAGCAAAGTTTCAGAAGGATAGGTGCAGCAGTTCATGTGGAAGGAGGGTTATCCGAGAGAGAGTGATTTGCTTTCCCTTCACTTCACCCCTTCCACAATAGTTTTTGGGTAAATTTGTATGAAAATGCACAGGTCATTAGAGGTGTCCCCCAGGCAAGAAACCAGCAAGGTTTCTGAAGGATATACATGCATGCAGATTTATAATTACTAGAATTTATTTACATTTCACCAATATTAGCAGTGGGGGAACATGGGTGGGAAGGTGAGATTGCACTCATGTTCTGCTTGTGGATTTCCTGTGGGTATCTGGTTGGCCATTGTGTGAGGAGAATGCTGGACTAGATGGACCTTGGTCTGAGACAGCATGGCTCTTCTTATGTTCTTAAATATAGAGTGCCTCTGAACATATGCAGAATGCTTTTCTTTCACCACCGAGCACTTGCATTCTCCCCCTACCAATTCTATTGCCCTCCATGCAACCATCCTTCCTCATCTTACCATCCCCCAACAACTCTTCATAAAAACAGATGTCTTGTTTTCTGCAACTCCTCTCTACCTCCTCCTTGTTATGCACAAGCTCTCACTGTATCTACCTCCCCATAACTTCATTTGTGCCAAGACTTCACCAGGATTCAGCCAATGAGTCAGTTTTCAAAACTAGGGCTAAGTTATGGAGAAACTCTGAGCATGTACTAAGTGCATCTCCCTCACCACTGAAGTTAGAGTTCATGCACAAAAAAAACCCTATAAATGACAAAACGTGCATAGGACTGAGCTGAAAGGGTAGTCAATTCTAGGGATGTACGAAACAACTCACCTGTTTCGTTTCGTGACATCCGCGGTGGGGGGGAGGCGCTCCGTCCCTTCCCCCAAAATCCTCGCCAGCCGGCTCTGCTCCGCGGCAACTCCGGCTGCTGCTGGGCTGTGCAGGGACGCAAATGGCGGCCGCCGTAGCCGCGCCATTTGCGTCACTTTTTTTCACCGGGATAGGCTACGTAAATATTTACATAGCCTATCACGGCGAAAAAAAGGGAACGCAAATGGCGGCGACTACAGCGGTTGCCATTTGCATTCCCTTTTTTTGCTGTGATAGGCTACGTAAATATTTACGTAGCCTATCACGGCGAAAAAAAGGGAATGCAAATGTCAGCGGCTACGGCGGCCACCATTTGCATTCCCTTTTTTTTCCCGTGATAGGCTACGTAAATATTTACGTAGCCTATCACGGCCTCTGCAGAGACGCAAATGGCGTCCCTGTGTTAGCCATGATAGGCTACGTAAGTATTTACATAGCCTATCACAAGAAAAATCGTGAAGCGAATGGTGGGTGCAGATGTGGCCGCCATTCGCAAAGCAGCGTGAACGGCACCAGGTAGGTGCTCCATTTCGCGCGCCTTTCACAGGGTGGTGGGCGGGGGGGGTTCATTCTGCTATGGATTTCGGGGGGCCAAATGCACTGGCATTCAGCCTCACTGAGATCCGTGGTGGAATTCTCTGCCATCACTAGTCAATTCATTAGACAGAATTGGGTAGGCAGTATATTATAGGGGTGCACGAAAGTCACTTACCTGGTCTCGCAGCTTTTCGCGGTGGGGGGGAGGCGCTTCGCTGCTCTCCCCCTGAAGTTCAGGCTGGGGGGGAGGCTTCCCGCCTCGCCCGGCTGAAATTCAGGCCGGGGAGGAGGCGCCTCTCCTCGCTCGGCCGCAAAATAAAAGGTTTTTAAAAAAAACGCCCCCGTGATAGGCTACGTGACAATTAACGTAGCCTATCACGGCTAGATCTGCAAAGTCAGCCGTGATAGGCTACGTAAATCGTCACGTAGCCTATCACGGGTGACTTTAAAAAAAAAGCGCGTACGCAAATGGCGGCCCCCATAGGGAGCCGCCATTCGCGTTCCTTATTTGGTCGCTGTAGTCTACGTAAATCTTTACGTAGACTACGGCGAAAATAAGGGCAACGCAAATAGCGTTGCCCTTATTTTCACCGTAGTCTACGTAATCTTTACGTAGACTACAGCGACCAAATAAGGAACGCGAATGGCGGCTCCCTATGGGGGCCGCCATTAGCCGTACGCGCTTGTTGTTGTTTTTTTTTTAAGTCACCCATGATAGGCTACGTGACGATTTACGTAGCCTATCACGGCTGACTTTGCAAACCTAGCCGTGATAGGCTACGTTAATCATCATGTAGCCTATTACGGGGGCGTGTTGTTGTTTTTTACTTTTATTGGAATGGCGGTGGCGGCAGCCGGTCGAAAGATCGGCTGCCGCCCCCGCCCCTGACGAAGACCCGACGAACCGCCGCCGGGACCTGCCACCGGGAGGGACATTCGGGAAAGGTAAGTCCCGTCCTGGGGGGGGGGGCAGAGAATTTATCCCCGAAACTACTTCGGGGGGCTGAACACGTTGGTGATCGGCCCCCCGAAGTTTTGGGGAGAAATTCTCCGCCAACCCTAGTATATTAATCTTGCAGTACCATGCTCACAACTCAGGACTTATTTCTGTGCAAACATGCAGAACATCAAGGTGCAAACCTCCCTGCAAAAGTAACTAGTGCTGGAATCTTGTGCACACTTTCCTGAGGGTAAACTTCATGAAATATAATGGGACTTCTGAGTAGGCATACATAGGATTGCATAAATTAGCAATATTTACCTCCCCTCCGCTTAAAACAAACAAACAAAAAACTCCTGTTTTTATTAAAGCTTTCTGTTCAGAGGAACATAGCAATCTATCTTATACTGAGTCAGACCCTAAGTCCATCTAGTGCAGTAGTTGACAGTGACTGGCAGCAGCGGATCTCCAGAGTTTCAGGCAGGATTCTTTTGTAGCCCTACCTGGAGATGCTGGGGATTGAACCTGGGACCTTCTAACAAGCATGTGCTCTACCACTGAGCTACAGCCCTTCCTATTGCTGGATACTGGCAACTGACAAACAAAACAGCCCCAGATTTGTTTCTCTGCAACCATGTGAACCACTTTTCTCAAAGGCTTGAGTGAGGAGAAGGAGAAAAACAAACCCTCTTGTCTGTGTGTATAAAGTCAAATACAGTTCAGAATTCTCTTGCCACAGAAGAGAATTCTCTTTAAGAATTCCCTAAGAAATGCTGTGGGTGAAATGAAGAGAAAGAACAAGATAGGGGAGGGGAGGGGAGGGGAGGGGAGGGAAGAAGAAAAGAAGAATGGTGAATTTAGGGACGTACGAAAGTCACTTACCTGTGACGAAATTTGATTCGCGGTGGGGGGGAGGAACTCCGTCCCTCCCCCCGAAATTCTGGCCAGGGGGGAGGTGCCCCATCCCTCCCGCCGCGAATCCTGGCCGGCCGGGACTGCAAATGGCGGTGGATGCCGCCGTTTGCGTCCCTGCAGTCAGCCGTGATAGGCTACGTAAATGTTTACGTAGCTTATCACGGCTGAGTTAAAAAAAAAAAAAAAACCGCGCGTACGCAAATGGTGGCGTGATTCAGAGAAATTCAGAGAATTTCGCCACAAATCTTGGGGAGGCTGAATGCCAGCGCATTCGGCCCCCCGAAATCGGTGGCGAAACGGTCCACCCCCCGCCCCCCCCCGGGACGGGACTTACCTTGGGCGAATCTCCCTGGTGGCGGCGGCTGCAGCGGCGGTTTGGCAGCGGTTCGGCAGTGGCGGCTGCGGCCGCTGGTCTTCTGACCGGCTGCCACCGCCGCCATTTCCAAGTTAAAAAACAAACAAAAACAAAATGTGATAGGCTACGTAAAGATTTACGTAGCCTATCACGGCTAGATTTTAAATAAATACCAAATTTTTTTTAAAAAATACCAAAAATACCAAAAAAAACAAAAAACAAAAACCGCACGTACGCAAATGGCGGCGCCCATGGGCGCCGCCATTTGCGTTCCTTATTTTGGCACGTCTAGTCTATGTAAACATTTATGTAGACTACGGCAAAAATAAGGGGAATGCAAATAGCGTAGATGCTACGCTATTTGCGTTCCCCTTATTTTCACCGTAGTCTACGTAAATGTTTACGTAGACTAGACGTGCCAAAATAAGGAACGCAAATGGCGGCGCCCATGGGCGCCGCCATTTGCGTACGTGCGGTTTTTTGTTTTTGGTTTAACTCAGCCGTGATAGGCTGCGTAAATATTTACCCAGCCTATCACGGTATTTTTTTATAAATACCAGAGGCCAGGGCAGAAAAGTGTAGGCAGTCCATAGAAGAACTGCCATAAACTCTACCACAGTTGTGAACTTATTTAAACCCTCTTGGAGATGCTTGGCCCCAGCAGAAACTTCCAACAGGAGCTCTCTTGCCCATAAAAGAGAAGTACTAGCAGGATAAAGCTAGCTGAGGCAGCCTTGATGGATAAGGCAGAGACTTCATGAAGACTGCAGAGCACTATCTCATTTTTGCAGACTCCAGAATACTTGAGGGCTCCTTTGCTCTCTTCGGTCATCCTGACTTAGAGAGGTAAAAGATAAGGAGAGAGTATCCCAAGGCAAAGTTGTGGCATTTGCCCCAGTTCAGAGGTTATCTCATAATATATCATCAGTAAATAGGCAACCCCAGGCTACCGGTTTACTTAATATATCAAATTCCTCCCAAAATGAGATGCCGTCTTAGAGTAAGATACATTTCTCACTCTAGACATTGGTCATACAGATTTTCTATTTCCAGAAATCACTCTGTTAGACAAGGTCTGTCTTATGTTTCTTTACTATAAACATATTAGCATAACGATGTCAAAGACAAGGCTTATACATGCTTAGATTCAAACACTTGATACATTCAGCATTATCTTAAGTCAAGGCTTCTAAGCAGAGCAGTAAGAACTATTAGTTTCAAGCTTACCAAGATAGTTGATGGGCAACACATCGGGGGTAGCTGATCTAAGAGGATATCTCCCAAAGCTATGTGTTCAAAGTCTTCTTTATATACTTTTTGAAGGCTATAAAACATGTTTAGATTGTTTTTACTTTATAAATATATGTTCCATTAAGCCACATATCCAAGGAAATATTTCTATTCTTTAAATCATATGTCTAAATAATATAACCACTTATCAAAATAAATGATCATAACAAGATACATATAAAAACATTCCAGAATCCCCTAACATGTTACAGATGTGTTTTGTGACACACAAGAATTATTTATTTGATTCCATCCTGTCTTATGAGTATGTATTCTCCAAAGACATCTTTTGCATTTATGATCTGAGATCAACCTTGTTACTTTCTCTGATCACATTTCTGTAATGATCTTTTAATTATTTATCTCACTTTAAGTCTAATATGGGCACTGACCTCCTAGTGCCCTAAGTGCAAAACCTGGCACCTACTGTTTGGATTCCTTTCATTTTCCTTAGTAAAGCGTACCAATGAGCCAATCATCAATTACTAATGGTTTGGCACTTCTGTTTCCCATCAGGAAAGCCTCAAAGATAAGACAAGTTTAATTACTCTTGTACCAAGAGGCCAATGTGGATGGGTAGGAGAGATACCTGCCGAAGTGAAAATAGACAGCAATGCTGCCGGACCTCACACCCCAGTGAGGAGTGAGCTAGGTACCAGGGCTGCTGTGGACCAATGGGCCTGGAGGTTAAAAAACACCAGTAACAACCCTAACTTCTCCTCTCCCTTATCTAATAAAATCTAGGAAAAGTGGGGGTGGGGGAGAGAAGGATGGAAGCAATGAATTATTATTATTTGTATTTTTAAGGCTTTACATAGAATATTTGCTCTACATAGACTATTTGGAAATTTCAGTTGGTCAATAATGCAGCAAACCAAATGTTAACAGGGGCTGCATACAGGGAGCATGATTCTGTTGTTGAAATGGCTGCACTGGTGTCCGAATTGTTTCTGGGTATAATTCAAAGGGCCGGCAATGACCTTTAAAGACTGGAATGGTTTAGGACCAGGATATCTGAGGGACTACCTTATCCCATATGAGCCTTCCTATTGAGATCATCTTCAGAGGCCCTCCTGTAAGTCCCAATAACCCCTGAGATACATCTAGTTGGGACTAAGGCAAGGGTCTTTTCAGTGGCTACACCTTGGCTCTGGAACTCCCTTCCAAGAGAGGCCTGGAATCCAATTTGTATTTAAATATATAGTTAAATAGCATATTTCCTTCTGACAAAACGGGAGTTAAATCTTTACTGACCACTCCTCTACAAGATGGAAGAGAACTTCAACTTCCCCCAAATGACTATCTACTGTTCTGATCCCTCTAGTCCTGCTGTTCTGAATGAAACAGGGAAACAATCCATAGAAATGAAATATACACCAATATACAAGGCATGCAGTGCTTAATGTTGTGATCTTGAAGTATTCGCTCACAGGTTTTTATTGAAAACTGCAGTAAATACTTCTGCATGCGTGTACATTCACATGTATTTAAATGGTGCATGATTTAATCTATGTCCTATGCATGCTGTTGGATGTGTGCAGCCTTTCCATACACGCAGCTCTCCATGTGCAGAAGGGAGGAGAACTGAGGTGGGGAGGATTTGGAACAGTAGATAATGCCCCAACTCTTTCTCTGTGCAGATCCCACATATGGCAGAAGCTAACTGATCCAGTTCCACAACCAAAAGGCATTATTTGGCAATGTGAGAAGAATATGGAGGTGAGTTCAAAAATGTGTTGAATACAGTGTTTTGTCAAAGGTTTAAAATAATATAAAAGTGAATGTCTCTCTTTTCTATTCATAAATTAGTTTGAAGTAAGTCTTTACTGCTAAGTAGCAAGGGCCATTACATAGGAAGTTTAGATTTCCCCCTTCCCCTTTTGAATCCTCACAACAGTGCTGTGAGGTAGGGTTGACTGCAAATTAATCACTGGCCCAAGGTCACCCCACCTGGAAAGCTTCATAGAACTCCCTGGAGTTAGTCTGACTCTAACCTGGTCTTCCCCAACACAGTGCCCTCCAGATGGTTTGGACTTCAAATCACAACATTCCTAACCATTGGCCATGCTGGCTGGAGCCGATGCAGGTGAGCTAGGCTGGGGAAATGCCTTAGGCAATACACACGCCACACTGGCTCAGATTACACTTTTTCCCTCCCTGCTCCCTTCACAGATACTTTTTTTTCCTTCAGAAAGACCAGCTCTAACAGTCTTTCTGTTGTTTCCTATAAATGACTGATTTGACTGACAATATCCCAGTGCTAAGACTAACTGCTTCAAGTCTTTCTTCTAAAATAAATAGGACTGTCAAATAAACTGCTTTGTTTAATTGAGAAATCTTGAAATCCAAGCATAGTAAATACAATAGCACTTCACTGAAAATGTATTATACAGGGAAAGGTGCAGTATAAAGAGAGACTGTTGGATCGTGTAGCTATGTTTGGAAAAATAAGGAGAGAAGCTCAGTATAAGCAACACAGTGTTTTGGCTTTGTACCGGTCATATCAACAGAATTTTGCAGAACAGAATAATGTAGCAACGGGACCGGGAGAGTTATGAGCCTTAGACATTAACTCAAGAGGACTTTTCTCTTCCCTTTTCTAGCAAATGTGGGTGAACCAGATACCAACAGCGGAGGAAAAAATAACAGTGGTTGAAGAAATGAGTACTAACTGCAAAAATGTATGAGACATTTTCCTCGACCGCCAAGCTACAAACCTATTCGACTAGAGAAATACCATTGTTTTGGGGTGCTACCAGACAGATGGCTCCTAGTCCTAATAAGTCATTGCTCCTGGGCTGTAAGCTACAAGCAGAATTGCGACTGACTTTCCACACTGTCTGGGGATATTGCGCATTTTCTGTGTATATCCCACTATGTTCTGTCTCTATACCAGTGCCCTCAGTGCTATGCTTCCATCTTTTTAAGGGGGCATCTTTTGTCATAAGTAGTGGTTTATTGGGCTGGTGAACTATCAGAGCTCAGCACACATTCACTATACCCTTTGCAGTGGGCACTATTTATATCACCCGCTTATTCTTTTAAAAATGAACATTTTTAAGTACAGCTTAAACACTTTTCTGGCTTTTTTTAATGAAAATAATTAAAATAGCAAAATGGTCACTTGTTCTAGTGCTCTGCCCCTATAATGCAATACTGTGATGTGTGTGTGTGTGTGTGTGTGTGTGTGTGATGGAGGAGGGAATCCTTTCCAGTCACTGCCTTTTTAGCAAGGTGGTTAATGAAGGAGGTGATCAGAATTTTTAAAAATAATTTGTTAAAGCTATTATAGAGGTGTAGCTATAATATTTTCCCTAAGGTAGAATTATAGAGGTATAACACTATGCCCACATAATGCTAATTGAAAAAATCAGTACAAAGAAACCTTTCTGATCTTGCTAAAATGGCAATGACTGGAAAGGGGTTTCTTTTTCAACATTTCAAACAACTACATACTTCATGATAGCATTATAGGGGTGTAGCACTGTCTCATTTGCAGTTTGCACATGCAATTGTTCACCTGCTGTTCATGTACGTCAGTTCCACTCATTTCTGAATAGGCTGGCTGTCCTCAGCTCCTGTGCTCTAAATCCTTTGGCATATCCTGCTTCTCTGTACCTGTACCTGTCTTCTCCCATAAAAGAAACAGGAAGGGGGTGAGTAGTTGGGTCCCAGTCCTTCTGGAGTCTTTCCTCCAAGAAGGTTCTTTCTCTTCCTCCAGGGAGGTAGAAGGGTTTGAGTTCTGATCCTGATAGAGACCTATCAGTCTTGGATTTTTTCATCCTTTGGTGCCTGTCACCTCCTATCAAGGAAGACAGGTATAGTAGAGAACACAAAAATTGTAGTCTAGTTTGCATCAGAAATACGCCTTTTGGGGATGTTGCCACTCATCCTTGTTCGTATGTGGAGCATCTCAGCTTGTCTGTGTTCACATGTAATGACAAACACAACTCTAAGGGGACCTTTACCAGAGGCGTGGTGTGTACACAGCATATTTGTACAATTTTCTCCAACAAAATGGGGAATAGCTACTTCTAAAATGGCGAAGTTAGCTCAAACAGTCATTAAAGTTCAAAAGTATAGACTTCATTTTAAAGGTTTTTCTCTCAATGCACAAAGGGCATATGCATTACAAGAGAAAATTGGATTGACTGGTGTACCAGCCCCATAGTATACCAGTTCTAATGGACTGAACATATAGACAAAGACATGTCAATGTATGTGTGTTCATGTGTAATGACAAACGCAAGTCTAAGGGGACCTTTACTAGAGGTGTGGTGTGCATGCAGCAGATTTGTACAATATTCTCTAACAAAATGGAGAATAGCGATTTCCAAAATGGGGACGTTAGCTCAAACTACCAAAAGACCTTCCTTGAATTACCAGCCACAGTTTATTAAGTTCAGAATCTGTTTCTTTTAAAATGTTTTAATTGTTCTTTTATCTTTGTTTGTCACTACTCCAAAATATTTTGATGCGGAGCAGTATATAAATATTGTAAATAAAAAATAAATAAATAATAAACAAAGGAACTGGAAGTTGTCCACCACAGTCCCATGGTCAGCATTGGAGACGGGTAATTAAATAATCTGATGATACATCATAGTTCTGTCCTTCTTGTGATGCAGTGATCTGAAAGACTGTCAGACAATGGAACTTCTCTTTGAGACAATTCCATGAGCATGGTGCTACTTACTCTATGATCGCAAGTTGTGCTTCTTGTTTTTTATTTCTATTGTTCTGTAATAATAAAAATTAGGAGATGGCTCACTTCTGCTCAGACAGATTTGCAGTGGGTCTGCCTTGACTTCATACCGAACCTAAGCCAAGGTTCAGAAATCCAATGTTTTGTGGTTGCCACTGTTTATCATGGGAAATCTGAAAATGGCTATAACTTTTTTTTTCTCTTGCTCAGAACTGGATGATATTCACAGGCATAGTAGCCCCTCATGTGGGGATTACCCCTGCCAAATGTCAGAGAAATGGATGCTGGGATTTTGAGATATATATATATATACACACACACACACACACACACACACACACACTGCCAACCACTTATTAATATCTGGGCAGAACTGGATGAGAAATGCAGGGATAGCTGCCTCTTCTGTGATGTTCAAGCCTGCCAAAAGAATTGACATCTCACGGTCCCATCCTTGCAAATCAGTCCCTCTGCCAAAGCACATTGATTGGATCTGCTGGTCAAATCTGCCCTACGATTAGATGAAGGGCCTGTCAGTCCCCCAGCTGCACTCCCTCCTCCCCTGCAGGGTTTATCGCGGGAGTCTGTGCAGACCATGTGTATCCGAAACACATGTCACTTATTCTGGGCTGGGGTTTAGTTCTGTTAGCTTCATAGGAAACCCTGCTTCAACTCAGGAACCATCAGAACCAACTGGAAGCTGCCCATTTCTGCACAGAATTCAGAGTTCTTCCGAATCTGTGCCACACCTAAAATAAAATGATTAATTTTTGAAAGTGAAAAAGGAGTACAAATGTACAGTTTATTATACTCCTGTATGCATCAAAACAGGCCCTTTGCAGGGAGTGCGGTACCCCAGGCCTCACACATGGAGCAAGCCACATGAACATTAATGTGCACTGTAATTGAAGTGGGGGGGGGGCCTCAGATGAACAATCAGATCCTCAGTTTCTCAGACTCTTAAAGATCCTATCTCAGAAGTTTCCGCACCCTACTGATAATGCTAGTTGTTATGCAAGAAGGAACGGCACAAGAGAGAGCTGATCACAAAAAGAAATGCACTGTAGAAAGTGCTGTATCCTGCTCTCTTTGAGGTGGTTTCCATATACCAAGACATACACTGAAACAGCAAGATGTTTTTGGCAAGGACATCTGTAAGGGTACAAATTCATTCAGTAGGCTTACTTGGAGGAGTATTCTTCATGCATCATTAAATCAAGAGCAGCAAAATCTTTGGCAAGGACATACGTAGGCGATATATTCACCAGGCTTATTTATGTTGGAGAATTAGTCTTTGTGCACCATTAAATCAAGAACAGCAAAATCTTTCAGAAAGGACATCTGTAGAGAACATACTTGTTAAATGGGCTCATTTATGGTGAATTACAGTACAGTAAGTGGGACTGGGGTGCATAAAGTCCTACACTCTGCAGCTCGCATCAGCCAGGGTGAGAGGGCTGACTTACTTCATTTTCTCCTGCAAAGGCCCCTTTTTTCTTTTGCTTAATCCCACCCCTGCCATTAGATCCAAAGAGTGGGGAATTTGTTACAGCAGCTCCAGGCTAGTGTAAGACGGGTGTTCCTGAGGCCTTTCTGGCAAACAAGGGAGCTTTGCATCCAGTGTACACAAGACCACCTCCGTCATGCCATTGCCCCACCCCTGAAACACCATTTGGGGACTAGCACTAAGCAGTGCAGATACAGCTGTGGAGCTTTCAGCCAGAGTAACTGAAGCAATCAGGATGGACACACACACGCCACCAGACCTCCTCTCCACCAGCAGACAGATACCTCCACCCCATCCAAACCCCTCCCTCAGACAGCTCTCCATGGGAGAGAGGGGGTGGAAGGCTCTGCCTTTTTCATCTACCATTAAATGAAGAACAGCAAGATCATTTGGCAAGGGCATCTCTAAGGAAACTATTCATTCAGTGGGTTTATCTGTGGTGGATAATTATTCTTCAAGCACCATTAAATCAAGAACACAGGAAGACACCCACAAGACCTCACAAGAATTAAGTTAATCAATGAGAATGACATATATAAACTTGATTTCTCAGGTGAATCCCACTTCACAACTGCACGGCTGCAGTTTCCCTCAAACTTCAGCTTTCCTTGAGCCCTGATAAGAGGAGGAGGTAAGGACAATTCCACAGCCAGCTAATTAACCGGGGCCACACACACATTTTTTGTTTAACCAAGGTATCATCCATTTTGAAGGGGGAACACTAGGAGCAGTGGTTACAACACCTTTACCATCCCAACCCAAGCTGCTACCTTTCCATATCTTGCTGCCTAAAACTTTTCACCAGCTTGACAGCAATCACCAGCTCCCACCAGCACCACAGACCTCAGAAACCCTTTACAACTCCCAATTCCTTACCTTCTAAGCTCCCTTGGTCTGACCTGCCATTGCCTGCCCTCCAAGTTCTGCTCACAGACCTAAACAGGTGCATCTGTTCTGCCAGCCTAAACATTGCTGCCATCCCAGCCTCCATCTTGCCACCAACTACTCCCCTGCCTCCAGACACAGAATCCACATCCTTTCAGGGGCTGCAAAGGTTGTTGTGTTGCAAGTTCCACACTCTCTATGCCTGCAGCAGTTCCTTGCTGGAAAAGTGACTTCTGGGCTTCCCTGAACCTGCCCATAGGGAAGAAACCCTACTATGATCTTCCACGAGTAGCTTTTCCAGTCCTACTCTGCATTTATGAGCCACCTCTTAACCAGTTCCTAATGGAATGGAGGAGAGGTTGATGCTCATTAGTAGACATCGCTAGGTCACAGGGCATTGCTTCCTAGCCTTGCAGATTTCTTCCCCCCACTCTCATTCCAGTATGGGTATTCATTACAGCTGCAATATTTTTATATGTATGTGTATATACTTTTGAATTCCCTCATGATTTCACAGTGTAGCGGTATTATTTATGTTACCTAACTATCACTTTATTGTAAACAGAATTTAAAAATATACTATTACCATTTTTTTAAGCAGATCGTTAGGAGACTGTGTTTTTCAAATCAGGCTCAGACAATAGGATAAAGCTTAAGAAGTCATGAATTCTCTGTAGCTGGTTAAAGAACAGAATGCAGAGAATAGGAATAAATGGTAAATTCTCCTAATGGAGGGATGTAAAAACTGGGGTCCCACAGGGCTCTGTATCGGAGCCAATGCTTATCAACATGTTCATAAATGATTTGGAATCAGGAGTGAGCAGTGAGGTGGCCAGATTTGCTGATAACACCAAATAGCAGCATGTACCTTACCCCCTGCATCCAGCTTGCCTGGCCGCAGGAAGGATTTTGCAGGTGGAGAGGGAGGCAGAGATGAGGGGAACGCCATTGGAATTCAGAAATGGCACCACTGGGGCAGGGCTTACCAGTTGTCTTAGGCTATGGAGCGCCTCCATTAGCCGTCTCCAAAGCGCAGCTCCCTCCATCCCACCCTAGATGCAGTGTAGGCTTTGCTGGTCGTCTTTTTGGGGTCCAAGTAGGAATTTCTGGCTCATAGTCGGATTGGCCTTGGCTATGTCTTTTTGCCTACTTCACCCTGTAAGTGGGGTTGGGAGCTGATTTCAGGTGGCTTTGGTCTTATTTAAATACTTAGGTTGATTTGGTCACATTTGCTAAATAGGTGGATATGTGCGGGCACTTTTGGTGGGGAATAGAGTTGGTGAGTGTTTAGAGGCACTGTTTCTGGTGACTGATTGGTAATGCCTGAGGCTTCCAGCTCAGGGTTTTGTAGCCACTGTTGAATAAGGATGACCTTTGAGGCCAACGCACTTCATCCACTCAGAGTGTCGCAGCCCAGGGGCAGTGACAGGGGAAGGCCTCCCATCCCATAATTGGACAGTCCTGTGGGGTGGCGATCAAAGATGCCACTCTACAGGCATTGAATGTCTTGCCCGATAAAATGCCAGGTTAGTCACTGGCTTAGGAGATCTCTACACCTCAAGTTTATTGAGCATTCATGGTTGCTCACTCACTGAACTGTGTGGGTCCATTACATGATGTTGTCGTTGTCCAGTCATTATTCCACTATTTCCTCCCACCTATACTGTGTTTTCCTCAAATGGAAAAAATTGGGTATTTTTTCCAGATATGTGCAAATGGAGTGCCATGTCCTCCCCGGGTATTTCTTCCCTAGTGTGAATGAAGCACTGACTGTGGTTGTTGGGGGCGTGGTCATGATGCCAAAGGTGGTGACGAAGGTCTGATGGTCGTTCAACCTTCCCGCTCCTGCACCATTTTGGCTCCTCACCATTTTCAGCTTGCCTGTTCAAAACAGAGCGGCAGAGTGGCAGCGAGGGGGGGGGGCAGCAGAGCGGAGAAGCAGCAGAGCGGCAGGGGCTGGCCAAAAGCATGGAAGAGGGAGGCAAGGCCTGGGGAGATCGGGGGGGGGCTGTCAGCATGTCAGTCCCCATCCACCAGTAATGTGCAAGGGGAGGGAAAGGGGCAGGAACCCAGGAGCAAGTATCACTGAACCTGGAGCATGTGTAATGCCTTTTCATGGAAACATAACGCTATGGGAATGGCCATCTACAGAGAAGGAAGCGCATGTAAAGGAAGTCAGTTATGATCCTGTATTTAAAATGGGAGTGGAAAGCCCTGTTTTAAATGCAGGATTTTAGGCTGGTGTAGAAATCCCCTTAGAGAAGTTGCCTGCTTAGGTTTCCCTTCGCAGATCTGATCTATCTCAATAAATGTGGCCCAAATTTTATACCAACTACTTGTGTCTCATCTCTTTATTTCTACACACACACACACACACACGCTTTCCTTTCAGCTGCAAGGCATTGCACAGTGCAGAATTGAGTAATGCACTGTCGGCATTAGTAGTGAAGCTCCAGAAATGTAATGGTATTTCTGTTAGGGATGGCAGAGAATTCCGCCACGGATCTCGGTGAGGCCGAATGCCAGTGCATTCGGCCCCCCAAAATCTGTGGTGGAACAGCCTGCCCCCCCGCCCCCCCGCAGATCCCCCCGGGACGAGACTTAACTGGGGTGGATCTTCCAGGCGGCGGCGGCTTTGGCAGCGGCGGCGGATGGTCTTCCGACCGGATGCCACCACCGCCATTTGCAGTCTTGTCGGGGTTTTTTTTTTTTTTTTACAAGATGTGATAGGCTACGTAAAGACTTACATAGCCTATCACGTCTGTCTTTAAAAAAAAAAGCGTACGCAAATGGTGGCGGCTACGGCCGCCGCCATTTGCATTCCTTATTTTTGGCCGTCTTAGAATACGTAAATATTTACATAGACTAAGACGGCGAAAATAAGGGGAACCCAAATAGCGTAGCGGACACTATTTGCGTTCCCCCTTAGTTTCGCCATCTTAGTCTATGCAAATATTTACGTAGACTAAGATGGCCAAAAATAAGGAACACAAATGGCAGTGGCCGTAGCTGCCGCCATTTGCGTACGCGTTGTTTTTTTTTTAACCCAGACGTGATAGGCTACATAAGACTTTACGTAGCCTATCACGGCTGACTACAGGGACGCAAACGGTGGCGGCTATGGCCGCCGCCGTTTGCATCCCTGCTAGCCAGTGGCCGGATGTCCGGCTGCTGGTGGAGCCAGCTGGCGGCTCCGCGGAATCCCCGCAGAGCAGAGCAGAGCCGGCCGGCCAGGATTCCGGGGGGGAGGCACAGAGCACCTCCCCCCCCAGCGGAACCCGGTGGAGCCAGGTAAGGGGCGTTTTGTACATCCCTAATTTCTGTTTCTTGGGCTGTGGGAAGGAACCAGCAGACACCAGGGGGCGCCATGGAGCCACCTAGCAATAGGATAGGTAGCCAAGCCTTTTGTAGCTCACGACATAAATATTTTGCACAGGGGAACTTGGTCTAACTCCTTTCTTCCATTTTAGGATTTATTCCTGTCTGTTTATAAAGGGGGGAAATCAGAATGGCTGTCATTCTAGGATTTGCTCACTTGACCTGGCTCAGTGTGTTGTGCTCCATATTTATTACTTTTGCACAGGAAAACGGTAAGTACATATTTATAAGATGATTTTGAAGGTTTTTTTTAAAAAATAACTTATATTTTTTAATATCACACACACAAAGAAACAGTAGCAGCATAATAGGATTAACAAAAAAAAAACAGCACTCTTATCTTAGATATAGACATTAGTATAAGTGGTCCATATATCTGAATAGGCATCCAAATGAGATTGATGACTATGGAATATATTCAAATGTAGAGAGAGCAGTAAGATCCTCAGACCACTGACTAGCTTATCCATCCAAGCACGCAGCATGCGTTTTTGCAACTATAAGGACTCACAGAACCCACTGTCACTGTCCTTCTTTTAGGCCCAATCTACACCTTGCGTCTAATCGGGATGAAGTCAGTACAATATCTAGTCATATTAAAACATGATAATTCACACTCACTCCATTCCCCCGTTTCAGTACTTCCTCGAAAGCGTAACCTCGGTTCATACTGTTCAATGGGAGACTATTTACTGCGTTAAAAGTGGGTGGTTCACAGTAGAGGAGCAGTCTCTTCTTCCTTGTTCTCCCTTCCTCCCTCTTTCTTTGAACGACCTCAACATTAACTCTTCCGCGCCCACATCACCTGGCCCCATTGATTGCTTGTCCACTTCTTTTGCTAGCAGTGTAGTAGCGTTTGGATGACAATGGAGCAAGGAGCCATGGATCGAGATCTATGCTTTTCCGGCTACTTTTTTTTCCTATCAGCTTGACTCTCCGAAACTTCGAAGCTTCGGAGAGACTGTTCCTTCCGCATGCTGTATTTTGTGCCTGATATGAGGATCAGAATCTGTACATGGCTGTACTTTTAGCTCTCAGTCTTCCCTTTGTCCTGTGTGCGTGTGTGTTTCTCTCTGTGCGTGTGTGTTTCTGTGTGTGCGCACGTGTCTGTACAAGCAGGACCCAGTGCTGTCTGCCTGAAATGAAATTAGATCATCCCTAGACACTCTCCAATTCGTTGAAGATCCAAAGAGAATAAAGTACTATAAAAAAACTTAGCTGGGAGAGGAGAGAGAACTATGGGAGAACATGCCAGGAAGTGAGCTATGGATGCTAGAAGCTGCCCAAAGAGCACATGGAACCATTGAGAGCTGTGATTGGCCAGTAGAGAAATACAAAATCAATCATATAAGGACAGGGTTAGGAGCACACCACGCCTATATACGGTACCCGAAGCGAAACATTGGACCACATGAATGGAAATCTAGTTGTATATTACGATATTTCAGGGAAATAAATATGATATTATTATTATTATTATGACTATTACTATTAATTGCATTTTTATACCACCCCATAGCCAAAGCTCTCTGAGCAGTTTACAAAAGTTAAAACATTAAATACAATATAAAAAGTTTAAAAGCCATTTACAAAAAAGCACATGAAAGCACACAAACAATATAGACAAACAACATAATTAAAAACAACATTGAACTATCAGACATAACTAAACACACATCCAGGACTGATTAAAACTCATCATGTGCTGCCAAATGCCTGGGAAAAGAGGTAGGTCTTAACCTGGCACCAAAAAGATAATAATGTTGGCACCAGGTGGACCTCATCAGGGAGCTTGTTCCACAGATGGGGGGCCACCACTGAGAAGGCCCTCTCCCTCATTGCTGCCTTCTGAGCTTCCCTTGTAAGAGGCACTCGGAGCCTTAGATGCTGAATGTAGTGTATGGATAGGTTTATTTCAGGAGAGGTGTGCTGTCAGGTATTGCAGTCCCAAGCCGTGTAGGGCTTTATAGGTTACAACCAGCACCTTGAATCAGGCTCGGAAACATACAGGCAGCCAGTGCAAGCAGGCCAGAGTTGGTCTTATATGTTCAAACCTTCTGGTCCCTGTTAACAATCTGGCCACTGCATTTTGTATGAGTTGCAGCTTCCAAACCATTTTCAAAGGCAGCCTCACGTAGAGTGCATTGCAGTAATCTAACTTGGAGGTTACCAGAGCATAGTCAACTGAAGCCAGGTTATCCCTGTCCAGATAGGGGAATAGGTGGGCCACCAACCGAAGTTGGTAGAAGGCACTCCATGCCACTGAGGCCACCTGAGCCTCAAGTGACAAAGATGGTTCCAGGAGGACCCCCCCCCCAAGCTATGGATGTACCTCCAGAACAGGTTGAACTCCCTCCATCCAGTCAGCAGAACCACCTACCAACAGCATCTCAGTCTTCTCTGGATTGAGTTTCAGTTTATTAGCCCTCATCCAGTCCATTATCGCAGACAGGCACTGATTCAGCACATCTACAGCCTCACCTGAAGAAGATGAAAAGGAGAAATAGAGCTGTGTGTCATCAGCATACTGATGACAATGCACTCTGAAACTCCGGATGACCGCACTCAGCAGTTTCATGTAGATGTTGAACAGCATGGGAGACAAAACTGACCCCTGTGGAACCCCATATTGGAGAATCCACAGGGGCGAGCAGTGTTCCCCAAGCACCACCTTCTGGAGCCGACCCTCCAAGTAGGAGTGAAACCACTGCAATGCAGTGCCTCCCACTCCCAGCTCAGAAAATCGCCCCAGAAGGATACCACAGCTGACGGTATCAAAAGCCACCGAGAGATCAAGGAGAATCAACAGGGTCACTCCCCCTGTCTTTCTCCCAACATAGGTCATCATACAGGGCAACCAGGGCTGTGTCTGTGCCAAAACCTGGTCTGAACACCAATTGAAATGGATCCAGATAATCGGTCTCATCCAAGAGTGCCTGGAGCTGGTTGGCAACCACTCGCTCAAGGACCTTTGCCCAGGAACGGAACATTTGCAACCGGCCTATAATTATTAAGGTTTTCCAGGTCTAGGGAGGATTTCTTCAGGAGTGGTCTCACCTCCGCCTCTTTCAGGCAGCCTGGGACCACTGCCTCTCGCAAGGAGGAATTAATCACCTCCCTGGCCCAACCAGCTGTTCCTTCCCTGCTAGTTTTTATTAGCCAAGAAGGGCAAGGATCCAATAGGGAAGTGGTTGCATGAACCTCTCCAAGCACCTTGTCCACCTGACTCATCCAAGAAAATTGGACAAGACTGTGCTCTGGATACCTCACCAGATTCACCTGTAGTAATACTGGAGTCTTAAGTCCCGGCGGATGCAAGAGATTTTATTCTGGAAGTGCCTAGCCAGTGCATTAAAGTCGGCCTCAGATAGTTCCATATTGTCCTTAGGGCCAGAATGTAAACGGCCCCAGACTACCCTAAAAAGCTCCACTGGGCGGCATATGGACAATTGAATAGAGGCAGTGAAAAAAAATTTCCTTGCTGCACTCACTGCCTTTGAATATACTTGGTCATAGGCACGCACCAGGGTTCGATTGCATCCACTAAGAGTTTTTCTCCACCTGCACTCAAGCCATCTCCTATTTTGTTTCATCACTCTCAGCACCGGGGTGTACCACAGGGCCGTACGAGCTCTACTTTGGAGAGGGCGCTCAGGAGCAATTGTGTCAACTGCCCAGGTCATTTCTGCATTCCACAGATCACATCAGAGCTTCAACAGGAGCACCAGCCATATCAGCCAGAAACCCCCCTAGAGCCCTCTGGACACCATCCAGATCCATTAGCCTCCTGGGGTGGACCATCTTAATAGGTCCCCCACCCCTGCTGCTGGGAAAAGCTGCTGTAAGTCTAAACCTCAGCAATCAGTGATCTTACCGAGGGATGGCAGAGAATTCTGCCACAGATTTCAGTGAGGCTGAATGCACTGGCATTCGGCCCCCTGAAACCCATGGCGGAACAGCCTCCCACCCCCCCCATCCGTGGAATCCCCCCAGGACGAAGCTTACCTGGGACGGATGTTCCGGCGGCAGTGGCTCCGGTGGCGGCTCCAGCCGCAGCAGCTGGCCTCTCGGCCGGCTGCTGCAGACTCAAATGGCGGCCGCCATTTGCATCCAGCCAAGCTGCCATGATAGGCTATGTAAGTATTTACGTAGCCTATCACGGCAAAGGCAGCCACGCAAATGGCGGCCACCACACTATTTGCATAGCTGCCTTTGCCATGATAGGCTATGTAAATACTTATGTAGCCTATCACGGCAACAACAACAACAAAAACCGCGTACGCTAATGGCGGCAGCTACGGCAGCTGCCATTTGAGTTCCGTTTTTTTCACTGTTTTAGCTTACGTAAATATTTATGTAAGCTATTACAGCGAAAGAAAAGGGGAACGCAAATAGCGTAGTGGGCGCTATTTGCGTTCCCCTTTTTTCGCCATAATAGCTTATGTAAATATTTACGTAAGCTAAACAGCAAAAAAAAGGGAACGCAAATGGCGGCCACCATAGCTGCCGCCATTTGCATACGTGGGTTTTTTATTCTGGAAGGCTGCCCAGCAGCCGGATGTCTGGCTGCGGGTGGCTCCGGCCAGTGGCTCCGGGGAATCTCTGCAGAGCGGAGCCGGCCGGATCAGGATTTTGGGGGGAGGTGTGGAGCGCCTCCCCCCCACCACGAATCACCCCGTTGAAAAGGTAAGTGACTTTCGTACATTCCTAATCTTACCATGACAAAGGGACTGATACAAAGTCCCCCACCTTCAGATCACCATCTCCATGTCCAGTTGCGAAAACCAGGTCTAGAGTATGCCCTGCTACATGTGCTGGTCCAGTGACATGTTGGGACAGTCCCATGGCTGTCATGGAGGCCATGAAATCCTGAGCCGCCCCAGGCAAGGTGCCCTCAGCGTGAATGTTGACATCCCTCAGAACCAACAGTCTGGGGGATCTCAGCAGCACACCTGAGACCACCTCCGCCAGCTTACCTAGGGAGTCTGTTGAGCGGGGTGGCGGGGGGGCAGTACACTAACAGAATCCCTAATCTGTCCCACTGACCCAACACAAGGTGCAAACACTCCAGACCAGTAGTCACATGGACAGGGAGCCTGCAGAGGGAGATGGAATTCCTACAGACCACAGCAACACCCCCGCCCCCAGCCCTCAAGCCTTCCCTGATGCTGGACCAAGTACCTGGTGGGCATAGCTAGGAGAAACTGACTCCTCCCTGCTCACCCACTGAGGTCTCAGTTATACAAGCCAGATCAGCCACCTCATCCACTATTAAGTCGTGGATAAGGGGGCCTTATTCTGAACTGATCTGGCATTTCAAAGCAGCATCTGGAGACCAGAAGGCAGGCTGGTAGGGCAACCACCAAACTTGCAGGTGCAGGGAGGACCGGAACATGGCACGGAGATTAACTGCCTAGAGCACGTTCCCTTTACCTGGCAAGTCCTCCTCACAATGCCATATCTCCCTCTACCTGTCACTACACTGATTCCCCCCCGCCTCAGGTCCCCCCAATTGGCCCAATATCCGCCCTCCCAGGAACATACTCAGGCCAGCAGAAAGCCAGGCAAAGGAACAGAGTCCAGGTCCTGAATCACCACAACTAGGTGGTTCCTGGCACTTCCAGCAGCAGGCAGCCTTGGGGCCCTGCCCTCCCAGGCCAGGTGGAAAGAGCCAGGCAGAGAAGCAGGGTCCATGTCCTGCAGGGCTGACAGCTAGGGATGTCAGAGAATTCCGCCACGGATCTCGGTGAGGCCAACTGCACTGGCATTCGGCCCCCTGAAATCCGTGGCGGAACAAAGCCCCCCGCCTCCCCACCCCACAAAAGGCACGCGAAACGCAGCAAGTAAATGCAGTAAGTAAATACTTACGTAGCCTACCATGGCTAACACAGGGACGCCATTTGCGTCCCTGCGGAGGCTGTGATAGGCTACGTAAGTATTTACGTAGCCAATCACGGAAAAATAGGGGGGGAGGCGCTCCGTCCCTCCCCCCGAAATTCTCTCCGGCCGGCTCCGCTCCGTGGAGATTCCGCACAGCCGCTGGCCGGGGCCGCCCGCAGCCGGACATCCAGCCGCTGGGCAGCCTGCAGGGATGCAAATGGTGGCTGCTGTAGCCGCCGCCATTTGTGTTCACTGTTTTGGGGGGGGGTTGCCGTGATAGGCTACGTAAATATTTATGTAGCCTATCACGGCAAAATACATGGATGCAAATTGTGGCGGCTACGGCGGCCGCCATTTGCGTCCCTGTAGGCTGCCCAGCGGCCGGATGTCCGGCTGCGGGCAGCCCTGGCTGGTGGCTCCACAGAATCTCCGCGGAGCGGACCTGGCCAGAGAGAATTTCGGGGGGAGGGACAAAGCGCCTCCCCCCCACCGCGGATGTCACCCTTCGAAAAGGTAAGTGACTTTCGTACATCCCTACTGACAGCTGGATGGATGCTAACAGGTCAAAGAAAATTTGCAGCTCAGAAATGAAACAGCATCAACATCATGTGCACCGAAGGGAGCGGAAACTCTTTGGAAACATGACAAACCGTGAGCATAGATTCTGCCTTAGTCCCCATGCCATAAGAATATAATTTAAAAGCACAAGGATATTTGCAAATATCAAAGTTTTTTCTAAGACAAAATCAACACCAACTATAACTTCTGACCGAGAAGAGGTCATCAGAGAGCATGCCCACATGATACACCTCAGTGAAGCATTTTCCACATTACATCACCAACATCTAGCAGAACTAGCCAATTTCCTCTTAACGAGATATATACCAAACATCAATTTTTGCTGAATCTGTCTCAATGTTACATCCAGGGAATTCCAATTCTTTATTCCATTCAACCCTAACATTCTTAACATCCAATTTACTACATTCCAATAAACATTTATAAAGAGCTATTATAGGTTCAGGTTTCTGTAGAGATTGGTCCATAGATAGACACCAAGAGATGCTGTAGTTGGAAATGTTGCCACTCAGCAGTAGTTGGCAGATGGTACCGAGACCACAGTATTAAAAATGGTCTTATTGATGTATCATGAAGATTCCTCTATCAAACCAGTTCTTCTACAAAAAAGACCACCTGCCTCATGGGCGTCCGCTGGAATTTTTCCAGGAGGGGTGGGTGGGCAAAGGTGTAGAGCTGTTTGTAGTTGTAATTTGCTTACATAGCATGTGCTGCTACAACACACCCATGCACTTTCCTTGTGTGTGCTCTTTTTGGATGAGCATCACATTCTGTGACATAAAGAAGCCTACACTTAGTAGTAGAAGGTCCTGGGAACTGAACAGCATTAATGCAGAAGAGCATTATATTCAAGAAGCATCATGAACTCCAACAAAACTTTATTTGGAATAAGGGATGGATAAAAGAAAACACCTAGGAACAAGAGCAAAAAAAACCCAAATGCACACAGTACAGCTGTTTTAAGAATATATTGTATATTTTATGGCATCACTACCTTTATCATAACACTGAGAACCTCACATGATTCATCCTAGAATGATTTCCTTCATCTTGGAAACATTGGTAAACACTCCCTAGAGCAGTCTTCCCTAACCTGGTGTCCTCCAGTTGTTTTGGACTGCAACCCCAGCATTCCAAACCATTGGCCATGCTGGGTGGGGCTTATTGGAGTTGAAGTCTAAAACATCTGAAGGGCACCAGGTTGGGGAAGGCAGCTCTAGAGAGTAGAAGTAGAGACCGGGGGGGGGGGGGAGGTGTCTTTAGCAGTGGAAGAAAAAAGAAGTATGCTTGATCAGGTTTCAGGGTTCTAGAGTAGCCTGCACTACTCACTTTACTTTTCACATTGTTATCAGCCATTTTTTACATCAACTAACAATACAACTTTTAAATCTGGAGACTGAGCAACAATAAGGCCTGGTCACCAGGTCTACTAAGATAGGTAGATCTAGCCTCTGAGAAATTTGTATACCACGTCTATTCCTCTGCTGTTTCTCAGTGGGTAAACCTGATATCCAGGCAATGTCTTTCCACGCACCATCAAAGCCCTGAGTTCTTTCCATGAATCTCTTTGGGCCAAAGACCATTACAGGGTTGAAGGGCATACTAAATATTGGGGGGGGGATGACCTAGTCAGCTTGCAGCCCACTGCTAGGGTCTGCTCTGCAGGCAATGCACAATAGATTCAGGTACCTTCACAAGAGGTCTCTTTATTTCTACTGTACATTAGGGGTGTACGAACCCCACTCACCAATCTGCCTGGGGGGTCTGCAGGGTGGGGAGGCGATCCACTCCTCCCCCCAGAATCCTCCCTGGCTGGCTACGCTCCACGGCGAGTACGCAGAGCCGCCGGCCAGGCCCATTTGCAGCCAGACTTCCGTCCGCTGCCCTGCCGGTGTGCAGACGCAAATGGTGTCTGGCATAGTGGACGCCATTTGCGTCCCTGGTCCTTTCGTGATAGGCTACATAAATATTTACGTAGCCTATCACAGCAAAGAGCAGGGATGCAAATGGCATAGTGGACGCTATTTGCGTCCCTGCTCTTTGCCGTGATAGGCTACGTAAATATTTATGTAGCCTATCACGAAAAGACCAGGGACACAAATGGCATCCGCTATGCCAGATGCCATTTGCATCCACATACCGGCAGTGGACACAAGGATTCAGCGGACGGACCTGGACCCGGCCAGCGCCAGGTAGGGTCTGTCTGGGAAGAAGTTTGCGGGGTGGCGGGGGGGAATGGTCCGTCCGTTTCTTTAGAATCCGGCTTCATTGGAGTCCATGGCAGAATTCTCCACCACCCCTACTGTTCATGAGAAAACACTATGGAACTGCATGGCACACTTGTCTCAGCTCCAAGGCCACCACTAAGAGAGAGGTTCCACTTGAGCCTCCTGCAAGAGCTAAAAATGGCAGGTTCTCTTAAAGCTATATATATGTATCACAACAACCCATTCTAACCCTTAATGAATTGCACTGCTGGTAACAATCAATTTCACAGCCCCATCTGCATTTCCCTAAAACACCAACAGCACTGGACAATACTGCAGAGTTGTCATATGCTAGCACACACACCCTCCACAAAATAAGAATAACAACACTGGACTACTTTGCAGGATTTGTGTAACCCACACTTTCTCAGCCAATCCGGACACATTGTCAAGGTAATTTTTAAATGTTTATAAACTCAGAAAAAAATATTAACAAGAACTTGACTTAAGATCATGGACTCCTGTCTTTTGTTTTTTGGTAGACACACTACTGCCCAAACCCAGCTACAGGATACTCCTGGATTTCTAAATTGTTTTTGTTATTTTTTTAATGAGGCTTCAATTACTTCCTAACAGGGAAGACTCCCAAAAGGCTTAACACACTCAGAAAGGTTAACACACCCAGATAGTGGCTGTTTTAACCATTGCTGTGACTTCCTGCATTGGTGAAAAACACTGAAAGGTGGGAGATAGCTAGTTTCTCATAAAATGAATAGCCATAATAGCGGCTTCACATTTTGCCTCATATCTTGGGTTCTACAAAGGCTACAGACGTCTTCTTTTTTAAGAAAGCTGGGAATCTGGAGACTATAGCTTATCCCCAGGGGTCAATTGCCCCTCCTTGGCCCTTCCTGTGAATGTCCATGAGCATGGATGAAATTTGGAATGGTGATCCTCATAATGTGACAATTAGCCATCTCTTCCTTTCCTTTATGTTTTTTTCTTTCAGCACTTTCTGAACCTTTGTGAAAGCATTGGGTTTTAAGGACTGCGCTTTTAATGCTGGTATGGCATAGGACTAGGCTGTTAATGTTGGGATGTGAAAACAGCAACATTAACAGCCCAATTCTATGCATGTTTACAGGTGCAGGGGGAGAGTTAAGCCACAAAAAGCCAGTGCACATAAGGAGTGCATCTTCCCTTGTGATTCTGGGACTGGCAGGGATGATTCTTTCAAACAACACCTCCATCACCTCCAGAGAGCTTCGGCTATTGGGCGGTATAGAAATGAAATAAATACAATAAAATCACCACCACTTCCTAGATGGGTGACATTCCTGTGTTCTCCCCCCCCCCCCAATCTCACCTCACCTCACTTCACCTCTGGGCTGGAAGAAACTCATTGGTTCATTTTAAATGAAAGTAAACTCAGCCAGCGGCCTATGCCAGGTGAAACAGGATGGGAAGTCAGTGATTTCCATAGTCACAGTCAGGGAGGGATGGTTTACGACACAGGTGCTCCCACAGGCTACCAAACCAAAGGCCTAACAGGTCGACATTATACCATTTGCATTACAGCCACTCTCAACTGAGCTCCCTCCAGCTGCATCCCAGGTTAAATTTACTGCCCTGCCCGGACCTCGTTTGCCTGTATTGCGGGGAACTGGAGAGGAGAGATAGGTGGGGCAGGCATACACAGCATGAGGCACTGTTGCCATTCTCAGAATGAAGCTACTTTGGTGTGGAGGAGCTTGGTCGTGCTGGTGTCTGCTACTGCCTCTTTACCTTACAAGGGCGCGCTCCCACAGCACTAGTTAGACTCAAGGGAAACCCCCCACTCCTGTGTTTAATTTACTGACCTCCTGTCCTGTCCTGAGCCTTGCCTGCGTGGTTAGAAACTGAAAGTAGAGATAGATGGGGCAGGCACAGCCCAAGTAGCCTCTGTTGCCACTCTCAGAGTGATGCCATCACTAGAATTCAGGGGGCAGTGCATCCCCTTGCCCTTATGAGTGGATGCCCACAACCTGCCTATTTTCAAATCACAGTTCCCCCATAAAGGTTATTTAGCATGAGAATATGGATCAGCTGCAACTGATGAGACACCACATGCCATGCTTTCCTGGGTACCGATACTGCAGGTAAAAATATTCATTTCCTTTTTATATATCTAGGCTCTAACACCATCCACACAGAAAGAGGTGATACATTACAAGTTCCAGACATAATTTTTACAGTTGATTTACAGTACAATGCTATTCATGAGTTAGGCTACCCTTGTGCAGAACGTGGTAGCTAGGGTGCTGAATAGGGTATCTAGCCATGCACATATTACACCAGCGTTAAAGCAACTACTTTGGCTATCTAGCTACGAAGCCAAGTTCAAGGCCTGGCTGACCTCCTTTCACAATATAGATCTGTTGTTGGGAGAATGTCATTGGTCACTACGTGGCTGCCATGGGGAGGACTGTTGTTGTCGTTGTTCAGTCGTTCAGTCGTGTCCGACTCTTCGTGACCCCATGGACCATAGCACGCCAGGCCTTCCTGTCCTGCGCTCTGTCCCGGAGCGTGCTCAAGTTCATAAACAATATTGTTCTTTACAGCATCGGATTTTCTTTTCACCATCAGACACATCCACAGCTAAGTGTCCTTTCGGCTTTGGCCCAGCCGCTTCATTCTTTCTGGCACTACTTGGAAATACCCTCTGCTCTTCCCCAGTAGTATATTGGACACCTTCCGACCTGAGGGGCTCATCTTCCGGCATCATATCTTTTAGCCTTGTGATACGTTCCATGGGGTTTTCTTGGCAAGAATACTGGAGTGGGTTGCCATTTCCTTCTCCAGTGGACCACATATTGTCAGAACTCTCTGCCATGACCTGTCCATCTTGGGTGGCCCTGCACGGCATAGCTTATGGCTTCACTGAGTTACGCAAGCCCCTTCGCCACAACAAGGCAGTGATCCATGAAGGGGGGGGAGGACTGGCCCATTCATTAAATGGCTCCCATGGTGGGCACGGTTGGTTACAAACACTCATTTCTCAGAAGGCAACCTGGTGAGGCTAAGAAGAAAAGTAACTTTTCCAAGAACCTAAATATAAGGCAGAAAGGGGCTCTGAGCACCAAAACACAAAAATAACTGTTTTGAACCCACAGTTTTCTCCTGTGGAATCATAGACACTATGTTGGGGACCTAGAGGCTACAGCATAACAGCTATGCTGATATCACACTGCCAGTGCAGGGAAGTGGGGTGGAGAATTGATGGAATTGGACGTTTGTTGGGGGAGGAGTGGGGCCTAGTCAGCATCCTACTCTCCCTCAGACCTCAGTTCCACACCACCAATGATGCTGCGACATTATACTGGTAAAAAACATTCAGCATCTGTGCCAGATGATGACCCAGCATCTCTTTCATCCAAAATGGGAGATGAAGCAGCCTGGAGCTGATGGGAAGGGGACTGTTTTGTACGTTGTTATAAAACAAAACAAAAATCTTACAATGAAGTATTAAGTTAAACCAAAAAAAGAGGTGTAAGTTAAAACACTTCCATTTCCATCAATGGATAGCCATAACCCACCATCCTCCTGCATCACCTACACAACCACAAAGCAAAAGATTCCAAATCACTCTGTAGCCTTCCATACTAGCATACCTACAGATGTACAGAAAGCCCAGGCAGGGAGAACATTACTCTGATGACAGGACATGTGGCATCACTCTGGCCTCATACTAAGTGAAGGTAATGCAGACAGGGAGGATCACTGGTGATGGGTGGAAGCAATGGTGAAGGCTGTTTGGCACAAAAAGGAATCCTTTGCACTGTCTGACCTCATAACAAATAGAGGATGAGTGACCCCTCTCAGAGGTACTCAACCTCAGGACAAATGTATATTAATACACATAGATGAGAGAGGTGCTGGAGACAAAGTACCTCACCACTTCAGTTCACTACATAAATGCTATGTATGTTCACACTTCTGTATTTCTTTTCAGGCATGGATGAAAAAAGTGCTGAAAGTTTCTCCTGTGTGGTTAAATCCTACACTTTAAAGGGTCCTTCTATGAATTGCACTTGGAAGGCTGGTAAAAAGGCTCCACGAGATACCCAGTATTTTCTATACTTTCAACACTACGTGAAACGGTTCACACTAGGGTAATTCACTTTTGTTAAATTGGGAAAAAAGATGGTTTCAAAGATGCTATTGTTTGGTTTTTAAATGACATACTTTGGCCTACACAGGGGAGAAGAGGAAGAGTGTCCACAATACATAACTAATAAACGTGGAAGACACGTTGGGTGCTGTTTTCCAAATGTGACGGTCAATCAATACAAAGTTCACTTCAGAGTGACTGGGTCAAGCAACAATGCAGTAATTCAGCCTTCTACTTACGATCTCCAACTATATGAGCATGGTAAGAAAGAGAAGGTGCAAATTATTACTTTTTTCTGTTCCACTTACTTACTTACTTACTTACTTACTTACTTACTTAAATTCATATGCCACCCTTCACCCATAGGATACTGCTAACAATCAAGGCCAGCATCAGGGGTTGGCATGATCAGGAACCTGCTAAGGGCTCACACCCTAGTAGGGGCCCACTGGCAAGAGCCCACTGGACTTACTCCCCTTCTTCATTGCAACCTGCTTGTTCGCCTACCTCTTGCTCTGACCCAGACAACAATGGTGGTGGTAAAAAGGAGGAGCAGTAGATGCCCCTGCCTACTGGCTCTCTGTCTATCAAGCAAGCAAGTGGTAGCCATTTGGGAAAGAGCATGAGGAGCAGTAGCAGCTGGTGACAATGGTGGTGAGGAGGTGGACTCACTGAGGGAGGATGCCATTGAAGGTGTCTTGCCCAGGGGTCCTCCCAAACCTGGAGTCAGCACTGTGAATGACAATAAGAAGCCTGTCCCCAGTGAGACACAGTCATGGGCAGTGGGGTGGGGTGGGGTGTTCCAGGTTCCTTCTTTGAATGTCCAGCACTCTTTTTTTTTTTTTAATTGTATTTTGACCTTTTAGTTGTGGAGCTATAAGGGGAAGCATGAAAACAGTATCCTTCCCCTTTGTTCACTAAGTGGTAAACCTACTTCTGCCTCCCCGTGTTATGTCCCAGGAGAGTAAATGCATTGAGATATCTGTCAAGTACTAAGCCCTTATTTTTAAATGTTAATAAAATTACCTTTGATTATGAATATTGAATACAATTAAATAACTCCAAAGCCATGTTGGCTACCTGTATTTTGGAGCTGAATGTTCTGCATCAGTTCAGCCCTTCAGACCCCACCTAGCCTCAGGACCCCTCACAACATTTCTGGTTACAACAAGCCTGGCCACACTCCCCCAGCAACGTATGTGATTTTCCAGCGCTTGTGGAGAGTGTGAGGAGGGAGGCGTAACACTCAAAGGTCTGTAAAAATTTCACAGGTCTCCACTTGTCAACTGCAATATTGGTAATTTCATTCCAGAAAGCCTTGACCCACCACATAATATCACTGTGAAATGCCCTAAACAGTCACTCTCCTGTACAGTAGAGTGGAGACCCCCTCCAAGCAGCCGTAACGTTTTTGACTACTGCTTTGTGTATGAAATACAGGTAAGGGGAAAAGTTGATGTCATTTGTTGAACAGCCTTGGATCACCTTTGTTAGGCCCGTGCAAAGTTTTGATGGAGAAACGCATATCAAAATAAGCATTTCAAATGCATATGGAATTCAGTTTTACTGCTATTCCATATGTACCAAAATACATGGTAAATACTTGTTCCATTCATTTCACTGGATACATTTGAATGTACAGGTAGAGATGGGAATATGCATAGTGCTTCCAAGAGTAAAAAGAGTACTATGAATAATTTTAGTAAGGCTGCAATGTGTGGGTTACACCGACATGCATATACTGCTACCCCATGTTTGCAGGTGACCCCGTGTACTTATGTGAGACTACATTCAGCAACAGCTTATATGCCAGAGATATGGGCAGGGCTGGCCTCAGGTGTGGGTGAGCTCAGTGGTTGCCCAGGGCGCCAAGCTGAGCTGAGAGGGCCGCCAAGCTGAGCTCAGTGGCTGTGTTTTTTTAATGTACTGTCTGCACTGAGGAAGGGTGGCAAAAAGCAAGGGCCTGTAACCTTTCTTTCAAGGTTCTACAGGTTGTTTGGGGTACCAACTACAAAAATGATCTTCCTTCAGTTAGCTTCAGAGTATGTTTCTTTTTCAGTTTCCACTTTGATGTCATTTGCAGTTGGTAAAAATCAGTGGAACACAGCTTTAACTTTGAGGCAACGTTACTGAGTGCTTAGCACTTCAAATACTGTAAACACTGTAAGACTATATAAATAATAATAAAATAAAGCCGTAAGCTGTAAGCGGTCAGCTGGATACCTTTTTTATTCACAACTTTTCTTTATTATTTTAAAGATAAACATAATGGATATCCTAAAATAAAGAATGCTTACCAAAAGGCAGGAACTGCTACAAAACAAAACGTATTATAAGTAGAACCTGTGACAGTTCTGCTGTGCTGCAGAGTGCACTGCACTGCCCCTGCTCAGACTGTGGCGCTTCAAACTTCGGGTTGTGCAAACTGTGGCACGGCGGCTGAGAGATCAAGGTTTTGAGCAGTGTCATTCTCGATGGACATCACATCTGCACCAAGCCCCATAAACCCTCTGGGTGGCCCTGCGTAACTGACTACGGAATAGGGAGCACCAAAGGCACTCCTCGCCCAGAGCTCTATTTATCCCGGGGCCGACCCTGGATATGGGTCCTTCTTGGCTCCAGGCAGCACACCTCAGTTTAGGTAGGCATGCATAGATCAGGTGGTTCACATAGGCAGAGTCCATCCTGCATGTGTGGGTTGGCAAGTAGAAACAATGTATTGCAATGCAGGAATCAAAAAGGAGGAGGAAAGTGGGATGGGGAACTAAAGAGAAAAAAGGCAGTAGAGAGGATTGACTAGTGCCCCGTGGGATTGGTAAGGCACAGTCCAGCAAGTTTCAAACAGCCACAGCATGAGATGGGCTGGGAGAAAAGAGCTTGTCTGGTTCAGTGCCCCCAGAAAAATGACCAAAGCCAATCCTGTGTATAATGTAAGGCAATGGAAGAAGAAAATATTAAGGGGGAAATTAATTTTAAAATTCTACCCACAAGGAAGTCAGACTACTCCCCCCTCCCCGCCCCATCTTACCAATTGCAGCTGGCAACATTTTCCTTCCTTGATCATTGAGATATACAGTTGAATTTGTGAAACCGAGCACATATGATGATGTAGAAAGAAAGCTTTATACCAGTACTAACTAATAATGTTACTTTTTTGTTTCTTAGGATGTAATAAGAAATACAGCTGAGACTGTAAGTATTGTTACCTTATATCAACGTAGAATGTGTAAACTGAATTTAAATAGACAGCATAGAATTATTTATCCAAACTGATTTGAATGGAGGCAGAGGTGAGCACAAGACAGAGGCAGGACTTGCTTGACATGCCGGTTAGTCAGAAAGACTGTGTGTGTGTGTGTGCGCGCGCATGTTTCTGTCTGTGTTCTTAGTTGTATGACTACATTACACACAGTGCTATAGTGTACATGGAGCATTACTGTAAAACCCTTCTATGCCCTCCCCAAAGTGCTGTGATGGGAAGTAAAAGGTGTACCTGGATAAATTCCTGGATATGAACCTAGAGTGGTTGGTCACGAAACAACACCTCAATCCTTTGCCTCCCGTCTTCTCTGTGTGGTATTTTCCATTTTGAGACAACTTGACAAGCTGTTGGCCCCATGTAACATGACAATGTGTGTCTATGATATTGTTTAGCATAGCTGTTGCTACCACACTTATTTGTATTAGTATTATCACCATAATCTTGTGCTGCACATTCAGGATTCTGAATTCCATGTGCCCCATTCTCCCGTGGTACGGTCTGCCTCTGGGACCCTTGGCTCTACCTCTGGTGGTGTTCGCATTAAATGTATTCCAGGGATGTTTAGGGAAGATGGGGCCTTGAAGAATAAATGGGTTGCCATCCTCAACAAGTTGTTGCTTGAACTTATGTTGCTCCTTTTTGAAAGAACTAATCAGAAAATACTTACCATGGATTCCAAGATATAGAAGACACTAACTGCACTTAAGTCCTCTATGGAGCCTGACGGTTTGAATAAGCATTGGATGAAATTACAGTCTGAAACTAACCATGTATATAATGAATTAAAAACTGTTTAAATCAAAAAGTTTAGGAGAGACAAGGGGTATTACACAAAGCAGTTGGTATACCTTGGCTGTATAATAGGATATCAAAGTAGGTTTCTTTTTTCTACAATTATTCTATGGAAAATGAAAGCAGTGAGAATCAGGAATCTGTGACATCTTTGGATAAGGAATCTTCAATGGCCTTTTTTAAGAGCACATTTGTGCAACAATGTCCAGCCTACAGTTACTCCTGGACTTGATGATGTTTAAACAACAGGATACAGACATTGTGGTAAATTTATCAAGACATTTTTCTAGTGAGGACCTACTCACTAGAAAATACTACTAGTACTAGTGAATATTGAAATATGGGGGGTGGGGTGGAAACTTGAGGACAATCAATTGTCATAATCTTATTCACATGTTTTACCTCTAAGCATGCCTAATGGAATCAAACCTGCAAGATGCCGGAAGGTGGGGGGCAAAACCTCTTCTTGGTTACTGAAAATATCTGGGGAGATGGAAGAGTTAGCTTCCCACCCCCACCCAGTTGCAACTCATTTAATTTGTCCTTAGAACTCAGTAGGTGCTAAGTAAACTGAGCTTGGCCATCTGCAAACCCCCATTCTGGATGCTATGTCACAGTCATACTAGAGTGTGAAGATTTGAAACTGAGGAACTAGATTTTTTAATACTGGAAGGAGGAAGGGATAATTAAACCAAGAGAACAAATAAAATAATTCTGGCATGTGATTATATGGTATTGCTGCCTCCTCTTAAAAAGGCAGTTAGCAGAGAAAAAACAAAAGCAGAATAGAATGAGTGTTTACCAGTCCCACAGGCACATAATAGGCTAAAAAAAGAAAAGAAAAAAGGGGGAGACCACACTTTCTTCTTTAGTGAAGAAAGAAAAACAGCTTTACTCACAAGTATTCCTGCACATACATATGCAGGTACTGTGCAGAGTTTCAAGAGGAGTTTGTTCAGTCCATTTTGTGTTCCTTTACACAGGCAGGCATGCAAGAGAGGAAGCACATGACATGTGTTCTCAGCAGTGTGGAAGGTAGAGCGAGAGTGTGGGGAGGAATCTGAATCTGAATCAATGTCTGTTTGTCTGTTCCAAGGTCCATCAGCAGCTGTTTCAGCCCCATTAATTCTCTGCATGCTGCTGCTATGTACTCAGATTCTGTCGAATGATAGTACTACTGCTCTTTGTTTTCAGCTGGCCCAGGAGACCCGCCCATTCCCACACATGAACAAGTACCCTCTGATGGATTTGTGGTCAGAGCCGTCCCTGGCCCAGTCTGCATCAGTGTAGCCTACCAGTTCTGGATTTCTACCAGCTGGCAATTTCAGTTTGAAGTCCACAGTCCCTTTCAAGTATCTACCCACTCTTTTAAGAGCGACCCACTCTCTTTCAGAGGGTGAGCAAGTTTTTCTGCTTAGGATTCTTACAGCAGTCGCTATGTCTGGTCTGCTAGTAGTGGTCAAGTATAGGAGTTTACCTACTGCTGTTCTGTACTTGCTGTTTTTTGGCAAAAGTTGACTTTCATCTTCCTTCTTGAGGAAGTGTTTCCATAGGTGTACAATGGTGTTGACATTATTGATTCCTAATGTCTCCAAAAGTTCAATAATCTTTTGCCATTGACTTAGAAGACAGGAACAGTCCTCTTCTCTTTCAGTCTGAATGCTGAAGTAGTTAAGTTGCATTCCCTAATACTTTATTTCCACTTCCTTATTTAACCCTTTGTGTTATCATGATGAGATCATCTACATATGCAAGAGTTAAAGTGAAATGTCCATTTCTGGTATACAGACATGGATCTGCCTCACGGTGTTTGAAGCCATGCTCTGTGAGCATTTTATTTAGTTTCTCATTCCAGGCTCTTGCCACCTGTTTAAGTCCATAAAGTCCTTTCTTGTCTTTCCACATAAGATTTGCTTGCTTGGGGTTTGTAAAACCTGGAAGTTGTTCCATATACAACTCCTCTGTTATCTCTCCATGTAGAAAAGCAGTTTTCACATCGAGGTGCCTTTCTTTCATCTTTCTGGATGCTGCTAGACTCAGGAGTATTCTGAAGGTGCTGTATTTCATAGCGGGGCGAAGGTCTCATCCAAGCCTTCTCCATACTTCTGCAAAAACCTTTAGCCACTAGACTTGCCTTGTAGCATTCTGCTTTGCCTTCTGCACCTCACTTTATCTTGAAGACCCATTTGCATCCTTCCTATGACTTTCTTGCCCAGTGGTAGCTTGGTTAGGATCCATGTCTTGTTCTTGCGTATGGCATCTATTTCCTCTTGGGTGGTTTCCCTCCTTCGGCTGACCTCAGCCTTTGGTATTTGTTCAATTTCCTCCCAAGTTGATGGCTGACTGGGTGATACCAACCTTGTGAGGTAGGACAGAGGTCGAGCTGGTATGCCTTTGTTGGGTCGTGATGAGCATCTCACAGTTGGTTCTGGAATCTGATCCGCTGTTGCAGTATCTTCCAGTATATCTGTCTCAACATCTCCGTCTACATCCCCTTCTTCAGCCGTACTTCCCTCGGCCTCTGGTTTGCCTCTTGCACATCTACTTCATCTTCCTACTCCATATTAGGTTTCGGATGTGTTTCTGGTAGTGAGAGTTCTATTGTCCCATTTCTGTACTCCAGTGCACTAGTGAGGGACTTGTATCCATCATCAGGCTTCACTGAGCCATCTAATAGAATTCCTCTCTTGTCAGCTCTGTTTTGTTCATCAAAATAGACTACATGCCTTGTGCTAACTTCACCTGTCTTTAAATTCTTTAAATTCATCACTCTATACCCTTTCGTTCCTGAAGCATAGTCAATTAGCACAGTCTCTTCAGCTTTCGCCTTTAAACTTCTGCCTCTTTTGCTCTAGTATATAAGCATAGTCCTTGCAGCCAAATACACTAATGTGTTCCATGTTTGGGGCTCTATTGTGCCATAACTGAAATGGTGTCTGTGTGGTGCCCTTGGTTGACAATCTGTTCTAGAGATAGATTGCTGTCATGATAGTCTCTTTTACAAGGCTTTTTAGCACAAGGCTAAGAAGAGACCAGACCTTCTTTAGTGAAGAAAGAAAAACAGCTGTACTCACAAGTATTCTTCCACGTACATATGCAGACACAGTGTAGGGTTTCAAGAGGAGTTTGTTCAGGCAGGAGCAAGAGACAGCTCTCAGCAGTGGTGGAAGGCAGTAAGGTGGGGGGAGGAAGGGGCAGAACAGGAAACCGCATGTAGGCTACAAGGCTAACTATGCCCAAAATTACCATGCATTACAACTTGCAGACGAGGTTGCAATATTCCCAACAAATTTCACTTATAACAGTGTAAACAAGACAAATATTTTGCTTACAGGTATCTGAGGTCACTTCCAAAGATTACCCAAAGAGTATGAAATACAAGTTGAGGCTCCGTACAGGTGGACAGTATTGTGCCATTACAAGGAAGTTTGGTGGATGGAGTAAACCAATTGTGTTTGGCAAGAGTACTGCAGGTTTTCTTCTAATTATTTCCCCCCTCTTTGCCCTGCCTGTCATTCCCTCTAAACAGCAAATTCAGGTGGTTGAGTAGCTGTCAGTCTGGAAGTGATATGAGGCCGTCCAAAGTAAGATAGTGGTTTCTACATACTCATGGAATTCCTCTGGTATGTAGAAGTATACATATTTGTGCATTTTTTAAAATATCAAAACAGCATGAGAAGGACCTGTGAGCTTCCAGGTCATAGGGAAAATTGATGGCGATTCAACATGGAACACCAAAGAGAGGAACTCCCTCTTTACTGCTACTTTACATCCAATGTGTAGTACTTTACATCCAATTTTACCCCCAAATCCCAGCAAATTCACCTCATTTAAGGGCCTGAATTTGCTCCCCTCCTCCACTCAGATCACTTGAACTCTTAAGTTCAGACTATCCCAGAGCCACAAACAGGAGTATTTTATTGCAGGTCCCTCTTGTCTGCCTTATAAGCGAATCCTTGCTTTGTCCTCTGGGAAAAAAGAAAACAATTTGAAGGCTGTTCCCAGATGCTGGCAAATTTATGGAGATGCACTTCTAACAGTAAGAGAAATCCATTTCCAGCATGAACTGCAGCACTAGTTCCTTATATTACTTTGAATCCAAATGTTCTGATATTGGTTGATTCAAAATATAGTATCACAGAGGGCTCTCGTCTATCCTTCTCCTGAGAGGTGTTTTTTATTTAAACCTAATACATCAAGTGCACGCATGCATGGAAATAGTGCATGAATTGGTCCATGTCCTATGCATGCTGTGGATCAGTTCAGGCCTTCCATGCATGCAGCTCTCCGTGTGCAGGAAGGAGGGTAACTGAAGGGAGGATTTGGGACAATGGTTAACATCCTAACCCTTTCTTCCTACACATGTCCCATCTACCAAAAGCTAACAGTTCCAGTTCCACAACTAAAAGACATTATTTGCCAATGGGAGAAGAAAATCAAGGTGAGTCCTCAGAGCCCCTTCTCTGGATAATCTGTGATCTGCACTGGCCAAAATTTTCTGGGCCAAATTCAAAGTGCTGGTATTAACTTTTAAAGCCTTCACAGCTTGGAGCCACATTACCAAAAGGCTTGTCTCCTTCAACAAATGAGGTGAGGCTGGTGGCTACTATCAATGGGGCCTTTTCAGTGGTGGCATAACAGTTGTAGAATTCTGTGCCCAGAAAGGCTCACCTGTAACCTACATTGTGGTCTTTCAGGCACCAGATGAAGACCTTTTTATTTTCCAGGCTTGTTAGTCCTTCAGCTTTATTTTTAAATGTGTTATTGTGCTTTTCAATCTTTCCCCGTTGCTGATTTTTACTCTGGTTTTATTCTGTTTTAAAATTGTAAAGGTTTATATTATATCTTTTCATGCTGTATTTTAATATTTAATTTTTGTGACCTACCCAGAGAGCTTTTGCTATTGGGCAATATAGGAATGCAATAAAAAAAATATAAGATTGAAGCCCAAGGCTGCTTAAAGGTATATTTAAACTGAATACATTTTATTAATTTTTATCCCACTCTTCCTCCAAGAAGCTTAGCATGGTATAATTCCCCCATCCCCTACTGGGTCCTCACAACAACATTGTGAGGTAGGTTACGCTGATACTAATGGGCCAAAATCACCCTATCTGGTGAGCTTCTTCTGTCTCCCTGGTCCTAGTCTGACACCGTTGCCCAGGGGTGGGGAACTGTCCCCCCCTCCCCAGGGTCCACTTTGCTTTCTGGCTTACCCCCTGGGGCCACATGACCAGTCCAAATTTACATTCCAAGGAGATTGTTAGATGTCACAACCTGCTGTGGGGGGAGGGGGAATGAGGAATGAGAACAACTCACTATGAGCAACAAAGTGCTTTGGCTTTGTACTGGCCACATCAGTAGAATTTTGCCAACAGCTGTAACACAGAAATGGGCTGAAACAGTCAATCATGAGCCAGACAGTGCTTCCAGACAGAGGGCTCCTACCACTACCAATCAAAAGACCTTTTGCAGCTATTCCAACTTTTTCTGCTTAATGGATTTGTTAAGGAAAGAGAGAAGGCTGAAGAAGTGGTGGGAAAGCACAGGAAGGGTTATAAATCGAAATCATCAAGCATATCTACACCAGCATAAAATCCCACATTTAAAACGGGGCTTTCTGCTTCCGTTTTAAATGTAGGATCAAAATGGATCCCTCTACATGCCCTTCCTTCCCCCCACACACACAATTTTCCCCTTCTTTCCCCCTTTTTCTGAGTCTTCCAGATGTTTCATCACACAGCTGCAAGATGGCACTGTGGTCTAGCTCCTCTTTTTGCGGGTTTTCCTCTTTTCACAAGGGAACTCAAGCGGAACTCAAGTACTGTAATTTGATAGCTCATTATCTCTGATCTTTTTAAAAATGGAATGACGGTCATTTAGTGCAGGAGACTCCCTGGAGGTTGATGACGTCATCTAAAGGACCCGCAAACTTCCATGAGTAACCAATCTCAGTAGCAGGATAAAAGCTCCGTGTGAAGAAGCCCATCATCTAGGCCTCCCATAACATTCTTTGAATAAGGTAGGCCATCTAGAACTACCCATGGGAATTATTAACCTAAGGATTTTTCATTTCCCTTTTGCAGAAAGCATGGGTGGACCTGATACCAACAGAAGATGAAAAAAAATCACATCTAGCGGCAAAAAGCTGTGAGGCACTTTCCTAACCACCCATCAACAAGAAGACCTAATAAATGAGAGAAGTAGTTATTTTTGTCTCTCCCTTCCTTTCCAGCTGTGCGTTCACATGGAGGTGCAAGTGCCGGGACTCAAGACAGCGGGCTCCTGCTGGTGGGAAGCAAGTGGGGGCTTGGTTTCCTCTGAAGGCAGCAGGGGGAGAGGGGAAGTGGCTGTCTAAGGCGGGGTCCGCTCTTACCGCCATCTTGTATTGGTGGAATACGCATAGCTTCTTATTAATACGGCATGTAGTTCATAGACTCTGCATGTCAAAGTGATCCCTAGCAGCACGGTTGTTTTGAAAGAGTTCCCTGCAGGGACAAGTGGCTATTCCCTCAAAGGGAGGCGTAGTACAAGCCAATGGTTCCACATTTAAATCCCATATGGGAATTGTGGGGGACAGGGACTGTGGGAGGACTTAGAAAGTCCACTCCTTTTACGTAGCTGCTTACCAGTGAATGTTGCAAGAGAACCTCCTTTCCTATGGCCTGGATTGCTTGAAATTGCAGTCACTTCGCATTTTAATATGCTGGTGCCGACTCCCTTATCCAGCAGTTATCACTGTATGAACACTTCAACATTCCGCTTTATAGCTGCAACCGTGTGTAGTAAAAGACCAAGACTGTAACCCTAATCACGCTTACAAATTACACAATATAGATGCACTAATATTGTTCCATTAAGTTGCATTGTGTGGATCACATACACCCCCCCCCACACACACACACACACAGTATCAGTGCTTACTTCTTTAGTACCTAATTCAGGAGAGGTTGTTTTCCTTTATTAAAAATCACAAGCGTACCCTCGAGGCTAAAAGCAGATAGCCAGATCAGGATGCGCAGCATGCAAGCTAAGTCTGCTGCATTATCCTCCTATCACATGGGTACGTACGCCTCCGGGAGCCTGCTACAACCCCCAGCATACATTCTTTTCATTGTGTGGGCAATGTTAAGAAAAATGCCGATTGGGTCTTGACAAGAGAAAACCTCATCCTCTGTGGCTAGGCTGACAATACAGCAGACGCATTTGATCTAAGAGGTTGGATTGCAGAGAAACCCACACTACCTAGTTTGGTATTTGCAGAGCAACTCTCAATTCTGTTCAGCTGCAGCACTGGATTGTTGCAGGGACTGAGTGCCTACACCGCTGATTAAAACTGAGACCGAAGGCTAGTTGGATTTTATTCTCACATCTATTTGAGTAAGCTAACGTAAAATCATTAGAGAACAGAACAGAAAGTAACCCTGCTGAAGTTCTCCCAGTTCTTATATGGGTCTTCAGGCACAATCCCATCCATGTTTAGACAGAAAAAAGTCCTTCAACTCCCAGCATGCCCTAGCCATGCCCATCCTAATGGCTTGGTGCTTTGTTGGAGGAGATTTATTTCTTTATTTCTTTATTTCATTTCTATACCGCCCAATAGTCGAAGCTCTCTGGGCGGTTCACAAAAATTAAAACCAAACAACACACAATAAAACCATTTAAAATATATAGAACATTAAAACCACAGTATAACAATACAACCACAATAAAACCTAGCAGCAGTGCAGGAGTTTAAAATACAGATTTGAAACAGCAAAGATAAAAATTCAGAAAGCTAAAATGCTAAAATGCCTGGGAAAATAAAAAGGTCTTCACCTGGCGCTGAAAGGAATACAATGTAGGCGCCAGGCGAACCTCACTAGGGAGCTCATTCCAGAGCCAGGGTGCCACAACAGAAAAAGCCCTCCTCCTAGTAGCCACCCGCCTCACTTCCTTTGGCAGGGGCTCACGGAGAAGGGCCGCTGACGATGATCTTAAGGTCCGGGCAGGCACATATGGGAGGAGGCGATCCTTCAGGTAACCTGGCCCCAAGCCGTTAAGGGCTTTGAATGTTAACACCACCACTTTGAATCGGGCCTGGAAATGGACTGGCAGCCAGTGCAGCTGGAAAAGTACTGGCGTAATATGAGCTCGCAGGCCAGTCCCTGTTAACAATCTTGCTGCCCTATTTTGGACCAGCTGAAGTTTCCGGACCGTTTTCAAAGGCAGCCCCACGTATAACGCATTGCAGTAATCCAGACGAGAAGTTATCAGAGCATGGATAACTGTAGCTAGGCTATCTCTGTCCAGATAAGGGCGTAGTTGGTATACCAGCCTAAGCTGATAAAAAGTGCTCCGTGCCACTGAGTTCACCTGTGCCTCAAGTGACAGTTCTGGGTCCAAGAGCACCCCCAAACTACGAACCTGATCCTTTAGGGGGAGTGCAACCCCCTCCAGAACAGGTTGAATATCACCTAGCCGGGCAGACGAACCATCCACTAACAGTACCTCCGTCTTGTCTGGATTGAGTTTCAGTTTATTGGCCCTCATCCAGTCCATTACCATGCCCAGGCACTGATTCAGATAAGCCACAGCCTCACCTGGGTTTGATGAGAAAGAGAGGTAGAGCTGGGTGTCATCTGCATATTGATGGCACCTCAGCCCACACCTCCGGATAACTTCCGGAGATGTCATCTGACTCAGCATCTGAGACACTGGCAAGCTAGTCTTCCACGATGGAGTAGACCTTGCTGCTGTAAAACACATTTTACTGCCACCTCGTTCCCAGCCTTGCTGTCAATCTGTGCAGAGAGGAGCCAGCTTCAGCACCCGTGAGCTGCCAACGCAAGTGCTTTGTCCTTCCTCTTTCAAACCCAATGTGTGTGAGGAAAAACAAGTGCCAAAGGGGAAATATACAGCAGCAGTACTGGGAACCACACCCCAATGAGGGGTGGGGTAGGAATCATGCCTGCTAGTGGATCAATGGGCCCTGAGGTTAAAAACAACAGTAACAACCCTGACTTCTCCACTCCCTTATAAAGGGCTTTTTGACAAGGAGCTTGTATCCTGCAGTTGAGATTGCTCACTCACGGAAGTTTGTGGGCCCTTTAGATGATGCCGTTAACCTCCAGGGCATCTAAAGGACCTTTATTCCATTTTTTAATATATCGGAGATAAGGAGCTACCAAATTACCCTGCTTGTGTTCCACCTGAGTTCCCTCTATGAAAAAGGAAAAGCTGCAAGAAGAGGAGCTAGATCAATGAAACATATGGAAGGGTCAGAAAAGGGGGGAGAGGATGGGAGGAAGGGGAGGGGGAAAGGAAGCGCGTGTAAAGGGTGTCCGTTGTGATCCTGCATTTAAAACAGAAGCAGAAAGGCCCCTTTTAAATGAGGGATTTTGGCCTGGTGTAAAGATGCTCCTAAGGAAAAGGAGCAAAGCAAAGAAAAAGGTGTTTTTATTTATTTGTATTTTTGAAGGTTCCCAGGCCGGAAAGCAGCTCAGAAACCCTGCTTCCAGCCAGAAGGCTCATAGCCTGGCTGTTCTTCTGGAACTGGCATTAACCTTGGATACCCAGGTCACAGCTATAGCCAAGAATGCTTTTCGCCCCACTGAGGCTGGTCTGCCAACTATGCCAATCCCTTTAGAATGCACACCTGCACAGGGTGACATATGCCTCAGTTATATCATATCTGGATCATTTCAATGTGCTCTACAAAGAGTATTTGGAAACTACATTTGGTCGAGAATGCAGCAACCAAATGGTAACTGGCATCAGATTTGCATTTAAATAAATAATTAAATAAATAATATATTTGATACTGCCTTCTGACCAAAGAGGAGTTAACCCTTTGCTGACCACTCATCTACAGGATGTCAAAATCTTGACATCTAAGCATGTTGTTGTTGTTGTTGTTCAGTCGTTCAGTCGTGTCCGACTCTTTGTGACCCCATGGACCATAGCACGCCAGGCCTTTCTGTCCTCCGCTCTCTCCCGGAGCGTGCTGAAGTTCATATTCACTGCATCGGTGATGCTATCTAGCCATCTTGTCCTCTGCCGTCCCCTTCTCCTTTTGCCTTCAATCTTTCCCAGCATCAGGGTCTTTTCCAGGGAGTTTTCTAAGCATCTAAGCATACTGAATAGAAATAGCACTGCAATGAACATGTATTATATATGGAAAGTTATAATACAAAGAGAGATGGTTGGATACCACAGCTTTAATCCTCAATATGTTGGTGGGGAGGAGGGCGGGGGATGAGGAGAGAAGCTCATTACAAGCAACAAAGGGGGAGTCTACACCTTGCGTGTAAGTGCAACGAAGGCAGCAGAAAATCACTTTCAAAACAATTGGATTATAATGTCCTAATTCACACCCACTGAATGTGTGTGTTCTCATACTTCCTGGAAAGTGTTACCTTGCCCCACACTTTTAACAGGGGAATGTTTAATGTGGTAAAAGAGGGTGGTTCAAGGAAGAGCAACAGACTGGCCAAGCTATACCTCCAGTTTGACTTACTAGGGATGCTGGAGAAATCTGAAACAGATTCTAATGAGTCTGGATTGGTCTGTGATTTCCTCAGCTTTCAAATTTTTATTTACTGAAGCAGCGACTTCCTTATAAATTTTATATGAGTGTGTGTGTGTGCGGTATTCTGCCTACCGGTAACATAGTGAGCGATGTGGGTGTTCTTTTTTTCAATTTAAATCCTAGTCTGCTGTAATGTCTTCCATGTTGGTGAACTTCTTGGAATTCCATAAAAGGACTCCCGTTCCTCATGGGTATTGCAGAAAGTTTCTTGAGAGATTGCCTGCAGGGAAAAGTTGTCTGCACAGAGGGAAAGTGCCCATTGATAGCATTCTTGCCTTTAATCTTATACACACTTACCTGAGAGTAACTGTCATTGAAATCAGTAGATTTTACTTTTCAGTAGACATGCACAGACTTGAGCTGTAAATTAGTTAACCATACCCAATGCTTCTCTGAGATCCCACTGAACACAGTAGTGCTTACTTCTGAGTAAACACACTGGCTGTAAGGCTATCTTCTTCTTCTTTTGTAAGGGAGGTCTTGTCTTTCTCAACAAACCTTGTGCTTTACAGCTCCAGTCCTCAAAGAGTTTAGAATCCAGTGTCAGTTCTATCTGCAACAAGATGCCAATCAACATTAAAAGAGGGAGTTTGGCTGAACCACCTTGTAGATTGTATTGAAAAGTGTGGCTTCATAAATACACCTGACCCTTACATTCCTGGGACTAAGTGCCACTGAAATCTGTGTGGCTTGCTTCTGAGTAGGCTTGCATAGGAGTGCACCGCAAGTCTGCTTGGAGTAGCGGCCTTAAGATCCCGCATCCCCTTCAATGCATTTACTTGGAACCTCCCCCGCCCACTGACTTCAGTGTAGTTTTTAATCTGTGAGAGGAGGATTGTCATCCTTAACCCTTGCCTGTTTCTTCTCCCTTTTGCTCACCAGTTTGATGGATGGGGGGTTATTTAAAGTGCCTCTCCCCACCCCTCTTTCTGAGTACATCCATCATGCAGAGCTTGGCATGGTCATTTTTTAAAGTTTTTTTTAAATGGAGTTGCTTTAGATAAGGCACTTTAGGGATGTACGAATCCCCTTACCTGCTGTCTGTGGGGGGTCTGCCGGGTGGGGGAGGCGATCCGTTCCTCCCCCCGGAATCCTCAATGGGGGGAGGTGATTTACGGCTGCATTTAGGCTAATCGACCAGCTTTACAGCCACAAATGGCACCCGCTACGCCATTTGCGTCCGGGGGACTGACTTAGACAGAGATACGGCACGGCAATGGCTGCCGGCCATATCGACTTTCTCCAGCCCTGCGGAGCTGGCGGCCGGCTCTGCAGGTTCAACGTGGACAGGGATCCGACCCGGATGGATCCCGCGGGGAGGCAGAGGTGAGTGGTCCGTTCCGCCACGGACTCCGGGGGGCCGGATTCTTTAGAATCTGGCCTCATTGGAGTCCATGGTGGAATTCTCTGCCATCCCTAGCACTCATGCATGTGGGGAAAGGTGTTGTCCATTACCTCCAAATCAGAAAAAAAAACACCTTAAAGGCAATTTGTTTTCAGTGAGATTTCCCTCCCTCCTTGAAAAGTCGTGAGCACAGGCAAACCTGACCCCAGGGATTTGCCAATGGAAGGGTGAACCTGAAAACCCGGACCGGATTTAATACAAACCTAATATCCCTATGGAGGACAGAAGGAAGGGATTTAACAAAATCCCTAGTGGTAGAGCCCTCAACAGCAGTCACTCATGCCCACTCTGCTGCTATCGGCTGTCCCACGTAATGGCTGAGAAAAAAAAAACCCTAAACACAGAGAATGAGGGCTCCTTCACACAGGTCGGAGAATTCCACATCAATGCCAGTTCTTTTCCCACGCTTCCGGTATCATGGCAGGACTTGGTCATTCTCTTTAGATGGCCATCCAAGTCGCATTATTTTCTATTTCTTTCCTTCTCACGGGGGTGGTGATGCCACTCAGAGGCATCGTCACCTTTCCATGAAGAAGCATTACATGTGCTCAGGGTGTAGCGATAATTCCCCCCTGTTCCTGCCCCTTTCCCTCCCCTTGTAAATTACTGGTGGATGGGAACTGCCATGCAGGAAGTCCCCTCACCAATTTCCCTGGGCTCCCTGCCTCCCCATTCAGCATTTTTGACAATCTCTGCCATTTACTCAACTGTCTGTTTGTGGGGAATGCACAGCATGGGGGCATCCCAGCAGGTTGGAATGCCAGTACGCCACTCTGCTCACCTGCCACTCTGTTGCCTTGTTCAAAACACTGCAGGCCAAAAATGTCAAGGAACCAAAAGGGCACAGGCACGGGAAGGTGACATGTCCCATAGCCCATCATCACCCCCTTCACCACACCCCCAACAACCCAGAACAACCACCCACAGCCGCCAACACACAGCAGTTCATTCGAGCTAGGGGAAAAATACAGGGGGGGGGGCATGGTGCTCCATTTGCGCATATTTGGAAAAATATTACATTTTTTCCATTTGAAGAAAACACGGGATAGGTGGGTGGGAAGTGGTGAGATAATGACTGGACGATGACGACTTCATGTAATGGACTCACACAATTCAGTGAGTGGCCAATTATGAATGTGCAATAAACTGGACGTGTAGAGATGCCCCGACAATGAAAAGGTAAAATATATTACATTATCACTGGTGAAACAGAAGATATACCACTAGACCAGTATAGTTAAAAACTGCAAACTGTGACACAACTATAATGGTATACAAGGAACGTCAAGTGCCCCAACAGTTATGACTACTGTTTTAAAACAACAAAAAGTCCAAGTGCAGATTCTGCCAAGTGTTTTGGCTTTGTACTGGCCATGTCAATAGAATTTTGCTGAACAGAATGTAAAAATGGGACTGGGAGAGTTATGATCCTTAGGAATTAACCCAAGAGGATTTTTTTTCGTCCCTTTTCTAGAAAGCATGGGTGGACCAGATACCAACAGCAGATGAAAAAATAACAGAAGTTGAAGAAATGACTATTAGCTGCAAAAACATACGAGGCATTTTCCTCAAACACCAAGCTACAAACCTATTAAGCTAGAGAAATACAATTGGTTTTGGGTGCTTCCTGACAAACAGCTTCTAGTGGTAATAAATCATTGCTCTTCCACTACAGTCAGAACTGCACCTCACTTTCCACACTATCTGGGGATATTGGGCATTTTCTGAATATATCCCACTGTGTTCTGTCTGCACCAGTGTCCTTAGCACTACTCTTCCATCTTTTTTGTCATGGGTAGTGGCTTCTTCTCCTTCTTATCTGCATTTTGATCCTGCTTTTCTGATAATTATTGTCTCCCAGAGTGGCTCACATCAATAAGAAAAGAGAGATGGGCCCTGCCATCAGGCTTACAAACTAAAATGACAAGATGCACAAGGGAAGGGGAATGGAGAGAAAAGGAACAAAGTGGCAAGCTCTAAGCGGGCATTGAAATGCAGCTCAGGCCAGGCTGATCTATCTTCCCTTGCTGGTGTTCCTTCTTGAATTGGAAAGGAGAACCAATCAAAGCTCAGCACCCCTTCACTATACCCTTTACAGTGGGTACCATTTTTATCACCTATTTATCCTTTTAAAAATCAGTCTTTAGTGATAAAACGCTCTTCTGGCTATCTTAAAGATAAAAAATACAATAGCAAAATGGTATTGTCTTATAGTAATATACCCCAATAATGTGATAGATGACAGACAGACAGACAGACAGACGGACATGGTGTGGAGGAGGGCTCTCCAATCACCACCATTATAGCAAGGAGGTAAATCTAGGAGGTGACCAGAATTGGTTTTTAAAATGTTACAAGAATTATAGAGATGTAGCTATAATATTTTTCCATAAAGTAGCTTTATAGGGGTATAGCACTATGCCCCTTCTGTTCATCACCATTAACCATCTCGCTAAAATGGCAGTGGCTAGGAAAGAGGTTTCCTTTTCAACATACATACATACATACATACATATATTGCATTGTACCTTTATAGAGGTGTAGCACTGTCTAATTTAAATGGTATTTTGATGTGTGTGTGTGTGTGTGTGTGTATGAGAGAGAGAGGGGAAGAGAGAGAGAGGGAGAGAGAGAGAAGGTGTATATGTATGTGTGTGTATATGTGTGTGTATGTATGTATATATGCGTGTCTATCTATCTATCTATCTATCTATCTATCTATCTATCTTTAGTGAAATAGTGCTACAGCACTGCACTCCTATAATGCATTTCACATATAATAGCTGCAAAAGTGCTTCAGCACTTAAAGACAGATTTCTTTTTTTAAGGTGATGAAAATACCACCCACTGCAAACATACTGGATGTCTGCCAATCCACATCTTATTAAACGGATAGAAGAATAGTGCTAAGGGCATCTACACCTGTGGTGACTGCATTACTGTTCCATTCTTATTGAAAAAGCTGGGCTTTCTCTGGTAAGAAAAAAGGCAGAAGTAACACTGGGAAAACACAGGAGGATTACAAATGCATGATAATGTAGTGTGGATGGCCCATAAAATGTGAGTGAAGGAGCCACAGCAATTTCATAATAAATCCTTGCCTGGAAACAACCTTTGTCTCTCCCTCCCTTTCAAACCATGGATGCACATACACATGTCCAAATGCCGGGATGCAGGACAATGTTCTACTGCTCATGGAAGACCAGCAAGAGCTATATTTTCTTTCAAAGCAACAGCTGGAGGAAAAAGCTGCTGCATATTTCCTGTCCTATAGATCAAGGCATGAATTGAACACCTAAGACTGTCCAGTCTTTGTTGGTCTTTTTAAGCCATCAAGGCTTGATGTCCATTATTTCTGAGAGTCCCAGGGCATAGAGGCATACAAGACTCCCTACTCAGTTAGCCCGCCTTGAGTTTTACTACTGTTTAAATTACTCCTGCATTAGCAAAACCTTCCCTGCACTTGTTGTTGTTGTTCAGTCGTTCAGTCGTGTCCGACTCTTCGTGACCCCATGGACCACAGCACACCAGGCCTTCCTGTCCTGCGCTCTCTCCCAGAGTGTGCTCAAGTCCATATTCATTGCATCAGTGATGCTATCTAGCCATCTCATCCTCTGCCGTCCCCTTCACCTTTCGCCTTCAATCTTTCCCAGCATCAGTGACTCTTTCAGTGAGTTTTCTCTTCACATTTGGTGGCCAAAATATTTGAGCTTCAGCTTCAGTATCTGTCCTTCCAATGAGCAGTCAGGGTTGATTTCCTTTAGGACTGACTGATTTGACATCCTTGCAGTCCAGGGGACTCGTAAGAGTCTTCTCCAGCACCACAGTTCAAAAGCATCAATTCTTCGGCGCTCAGCCTTCCTTATAGTCCAGCTCTCACAGCCATACGTTACTACTGGGAAAACCATAGCTTTGATGATACGAACCTTTGTCTGCAAGGTGATGTCTCTGCTTCTTACTATGCTGTCTAGGTTTGCCATAGCTTTCCTCCCAAGGAGCAAGCGTCTTTGAATTTCATGGCTACAGTCACCGTCTGCTGTGATCTTGGAGCCCAAGAAAATAAAATCTGTCACTGCTTCCATTTCTTCCCCTTCTATATGCCAGGAAGTGATGGGGCCAGATGCCATGATCTTACTTTTTTAATGTTGAGTTTCAAACCAGCTTTTGCATTCTCCACTTTCACCCTCAAAAAGAGGCTCTTTAGATCCTCTTTGCTTTCTGCCATTAGGGTGGTATTGTCTGCTTATCTGAGGTTGTTGATAATTTTCCCGGCAATCTTAATTCCGACCTGTGATTCATCCAACCCAGCGTTTCTCATGATGTGCTCTGCATATAAATTAAATAAGCAGGGTGACAATATACAGCCTTGTCATACTCCTTTCCCAATTTTGAACCAATCGGTTGTTCCATGTCCGATTCTTACTGTTGCTTCTTGACCCACATACAGGTTTCTCAGGAGACAGGTAAGGTGGTCTGGTACTCCCATCTCTTTCAGAATTTGCCACAGTTTGTTGTGATCCACACAATCAAAGGCTTTAGCGTAGTCAATGAAGCAGAAATAGACGTTTTTCTGGAATTCTCTTGCTTTCTCCATGATCCAGCGAATGTTGGCGATTTGATCTCTAGTTCCTCTGCCTCTTCGAAACCCAGCTTGTGCTTCCGGTAGTTCTCAGTTCGCATACTACTGAAGCCTAGCTTGTAGGATTTTGAGCATCACCTTGCTGGCATGTGAAATGAGCACAGTTGTACGGTAGTTTGAACACTCTTTGGCATTGCCCTTCTTTGGAATTGGAATGTAAACTGACCTTTTCCAGTCTTGTGGCCACTGTTGAGTGTTCCAAATTTGCTGGCATATTGAGTGCAGCACTTTAACAGCATCATCTTTTAGGATTTTAAATAGCTCAGCTGGAAGACTGTCATCTCCACTAGCTTTGTTGTTAATAATGCTTCCTAAGGCCCACTTGACTTCACTCTCTAGGATGTCCGGCTCAAGTTCAGTGACTGCACTATCATGGCTGTCAGGGACATTCAGATCTTTCCTGTATAGTTCTTCTGTGTATTCTTGCCACCTCTTCTTAATCTCATCTGCTTCTGTTAGGTCCCTGCCTTCTTTGTCCTTTATCATGCCCGTCTTTGCACAAAACGTTCCCTTGATAGCTCCGATTTTCTTGAAAAGATCTCTAGTCTTTCCCATTCCATTGTTTTCCTCGATTTCTTTGCATTGTTCCTTTAAGAAGGCCTTCTTGTCTCTCCTTGCTATTCTCTGGAAGTCCGCATTCAGTTGGATATATCTTTCCCTTTCTCCTTTGCTTTTCGCTTCCCTTCTTTCCTCAGCTACTTGTAAAGCCTCATCAGACAGCCACTTGGCTTTCTTGCATTTCTTTTTCTTTGGGATGGATTTCGTTGCTGCCTCCTGAACAATGTTACGGACCTACGTCCATAGTTCCTCAGGCACTCTGTCTATCAGGTCTAATCCCTGAAATCTATTCCTCACCTCCACTGTATATTCATCAGGGATATGATTTAGGTCATACCTGAATGGTTTAGTGGTTTTCCCTACGTTCTTCAATTTAAGCCAAAATTTTGCAAGAAGCAGCTCATGATCTGAGCCACAGTCAGCTCCAGGTCTTGTTTTTACTGACTGTATAGAGCTTCTATACAGAACCAGAGTTGGAACAACCGATTGGTTCAAAATTGGGAAAGGAGTACGACAAGGCTGCATATTGTCACCCTGCTTATTTAACTTATATGCAGAGTACATCATGAGAAATGCCGGGTTGGATGAATCAGAGGTCGGAATTAAGATTGCCGGGAGAATTATCAACAACCTCCGATATGCAGATGATACCACCCTAATGGCAGAAAGCGAAGAGGATCTCAAGAGCCTCTTGATGAGGGTGAAAGAGGAGAGTGCAAAAGCTGGTTTGAAACTCAACATTAAAAAAACTAAGATCATGTCATCTGGCCCTATCACTTCCTGGCATATAGAAGGGGAAGAAATGGAAGCAGTGACAGATTTTACTTTCTTGGGCTCCAAGATCACCGCAGACGGTGACTGTAGCCATGAAATTCAAAGACGCTTGCTCCTTGGGAGGAAAGCTATGGCAAACCTAGACAGCATAGTAAGAAGCAGAGACATCACCTTGCCCACAAAGGTCCGTCTAATCAAAGCTATGGTTTTCCCAGTAGTAATGTATGGCTGTGAGAGCTGGACTATAAGGAAGGCTGAGCGCCGAAGAATTGATGCTTTCGAACTGTGGTGCTGGAGAAGACTCTTACGAGTCCCCTGGACTGCAAGGAGGTCAAATCAGTCCATCCTAAAGGAAATCAACCCTGAGTGCTCATTGGAAGGACAGATAATGAAGCTGAAGCTCCAATATTTTGGCCACCTAATGCGAAGAGAAAACTCCCTGGAAAAGACCCTGATGCTGGGAAAGACTGAAGGCAAAAGGAGAAGGGGACGGCAGAGGATGAGATGGCTAGATAGCATCACAGATGCAATGAATATGAACTTGAGCACGCTCCGGGAGAGAGCGCAGGACAGGAAGGCCTGGCGTGCTATGGTCCATGGGGTCACGAAGAGTCGGACACGACTGAACGACTGAACAACAACAACATAGAGCTTCTCCATCTTTGGCTGCAAAGTACTTAATCAATCTGATTTCGATATTGACCATCTGGTGATGTCCATGTGTAGAGTCGCCCCTTGTGCTGTTGGAAAAGCATGTTTGCTATGATCAGCGTGTTCTCTTGGCAAAACTCTATTAGCCTTTGTCCTGCTTCATTTTGTACACCAAGGCCATGCTTGCTTGTTATCCTGGTGATTTCTTGACTTCCTACTTTAGCATTCCAATCCCCTATGATGAAGAGGACTAGAAGGTGTTGTAGGTCTTCACAGAACTGATCAACCTCAGCTTCTTCGGCCTCAGTGGTTGGGGCATAGACTTGAATTACTGTGATGTTGAATGGTTTGCCTTGGATTCGTACTGAGATCATTCTATTGTTTTTGAGATTGGACCCCAGTACTGCTTTTCCCACCCTTTTGTTGACTATGAGTGCTACTCCATTTCTTCTAAGGGATTCTTGCCCACAGTAGTAGATATGATGGTCACCTGAATTAAATTTGCCCATGCTTGTCCATTTTAGTTCGCTGATTCCCAAGATGTCCATGTTCAGTCTTGCCATCTCATGTTTGACCATCTCCAGCTTACTTTGATTCATTGATCTTACATTCCAGGTTCCTAAACAATATTGTTCTTTACAGCATCGGAATTTCTTTTCACCACCAGACACATCCACAGCTGAGTGTCCTTTCAGCTTTGGCCCAGCCGCTTCACTCTTTCTGGCGCTACTTGGAAATTCCCTCTGCTCTTCCCCTGTATATTGGACGCCTTCCGACCTGAGGGGCTCATCTTCTGGCGTCATCTCTTTTAGCCTTGTGATACGTTCCATGGGGTTTTCTTGGCAAGAATACTGGAGTGGGTTGCCATTTCCTTCTCCAGTGACCACATTTTGTCAGAACTCTCTGCCATGACCTGTCCATCTTGGGTGGCCCTGCACGGCATAGCTTATGGCTTCACTGGGTTACGCAAGCCCCTTCGCCACAACAAGGCAGTGATCCATGAAGGATCACTGCACTACCATATTCCCTGCACTACCATAACCTAATTTATGCTACACATTAATGTTTACTGTGGACACACACTGGCCTTTTTGGGATCAGGATCCATGCCACAATGGCTATGGTCCCAAGTTTACTCACATGGAAATAATTAATTTTTACATAAATGTGTTCTGAAGAGGATTATCACCCCATCTGCACCAAAGTGAATGTCAGAATGTCAGTTCAGGTCTCCTGAACGGCTGGCTTCACTCAAAAGACCCTCAAAGCTCTAACAAGAAAAGAACTACCCTAAATAAATATTCCATTGCTATGTAAAACAAATAACTGCATGCACATTTATAATAGACTGTTGTAAATTCTCTTTTTTATTATACATACGCATGCAAAATAAAAGTAGCTTTTTCATTTAGGAAAACAAATTAACCAGTTATGGCTTCTGGGCAGTTATTTTCCCCCCATTTTTGTAAACAGGGGTGCTTCCAGAAAGAAGGCTCCTAATGCTACCAATCAAAAGGCATTGTGCAGGCCTTCCATCTTTTCCTGATAAACCGTTTTTGTCTGCTAAGAAAAAAGATGGAAGAAGTAGAGGGAAAACACAGGAGAGTTCCAAACTGAAAACCATGTCTGGAACCCCACCACCACCACCACCACAAATTCTAAGAACAAGGCAGTGCCATTGCGCAATAGAATATTTGTCTGGAAGCACTCAGGGCCATAGGGATTTTTTTCAAAGTCCCTTCTCTGTCTGACCTCTTACAAAACTATAACCATTTGCTTTCCTGTCATCATATTGTGTACTCAGCTAGATCAGGGGTCCCCAACCCCCGGGCCGTGGACCGGTCCCGGTCCGTGGCCTGCTAGGAACCGGGCCGTAGTAGGGGTGTGCAAAACCCCCTTACCTTTGGTCCACAGGGGTCCGCAGCGGGGGGAAGCAATCCGTCCCTCCCCCCTGGAATCCTTGCCGGCCCCGACCAGCTCTGCTCCACAGCAAGTCTGCGGAGCTGCCAGCCAGCTCCGGCCGCTAGCAGACTTCCAGACACTGGGATGCAAATGGCTTCTGTAATGCATAGCAGATGCTGTTTGCATCCCTGTTCTTCAAGTAATAGGCTACGTAAAGACTTACATAGCCTATTACTTGAAGAACAGGGACGCAAATGGCGTTGGCTATGCCGGACGCCATTTTCATCTGCAGTCCGGGTGCAGCAGTTGGACAGCAGCGGATGGACCTGGACCAGCCGCAGCCAGGGAGGTTCTGTCCCGGGGGGATTTTGGGGGGTGGCAGGGGATAGTCCATTCCGCCACAGACTCCGGGGGGGCAGATTAATCCGGCCTCATTGGAGTCCGTGGAGGATTTCTGCGCCATCCCTATATTTTAGTCCATGCGAGGCCCTCCCATTATTTTATTTACCACTTCCGTCTGCACCTCTTTCCCACACTGCGCACTTGTCTCAGTCACAGTTTTGGTAAGCCCACAAGCTAACCCTAGCAAAAATGAGTAAAAAACAAACGTCACTGGAGAGTTTCTTTGAAAAGGGGGAAGACCCAATGATGAGACAGCAGAAGACTCTTAAGACTGCCAACAAAAAGAAAGCTGCATTTAAAAGAAAATACCAAGAGTCCTACTTAAATTATGGGTTCATTGCAACAGGTGATTCACATTCTCCAAGCCCGCTTTGTATAATATGTGGCGACCGGCTATCCGAGGAAGCCATGAAAACTTCAAAACTGCTTCACCATGTGGAGACCAAGCACCCTGCATTAAAAGACAAGCCTTTGGAGTTTTTCAAAAGAAAAAAAAAACATGAACACGAAGAACAGAAGCAATTATTGAAGGCCACCACTTCATCCAATGTGTCTGCACTGAGAGTATCATTCTTAGTGGCCAGCCGCATTGCTAAAGCCAGGGCCTGCAGGAGAAGCCACCACCAGCAGGGAAGAGGCGTGCCTGCTGCTGCCGGGCCTGCTGCTGCTGCTGCCACCGCTGCCACCACCAACACCAGGCCTTCCCCGCGGACTTCTGCCTGGCAGACCACCAGTCCCTGCAGGACCAGGCCCCCAGGTACCGAGCCAGCTGTGCTGCTTCCACCTGCCCCTCCCTGGAGGGGCTACATAAGCTGGCTGGCTGAGGTGGCCTGGGATTGTCAGGGCCTGCAGGAGAAGCCACCACGACTGGGGAAGAGGCGTGCCTGCTGCTGCTGCTGCTGCTGCTGCTGCTGCTGCTGCTGCCGCCGCCGCTGCCACCAGGCCTTCCCCATGGATTTCTGCCTGGCATTATTTTTAAGGGGATTTTTTAACTGTTGTTGTGTGTGTGTTTTTAATTTCTGGGGGATTCTGTTGTGTTTTTAGGGGTGGGTAGCCTGTCTGATAGGTGGGAGTGAGGGGGCATGTGTCCACCTGATGGAGGCAGTGGGGGGAGTGTTGGGGGCCAGAAGATACCGAGGCTGGGTGGCAGGCGCTGGCGGAGTGCTAGGGGCAGGCCATGCCAGGTAAGGGGAACAAGGGAGAGATGTGTAGTTCTGGCCCTGTTCTGGGCCTGTTCAGAGCCAAAGGATGGCTGGGGGAGGCGCGACTCCATCTTCTGGCCTTCATTTGCTGCTCTGCAATGCCAGGTCTGTTACCCAGAAAACCTCCCTCATCCATGACATGATCCTAGACGAGGGTGCAGACCTGGCATGTATTACGGAGACCTGGCTGGCCGAGGCTGCTGCTCCAACCCTTGCAGCCATGTGTCCAGCTGGATTTTCGTATGCACAGCAGCCGAGGGCTGGGGATCGGGGAGGGGGAGTGGCTGTTATCTACCGGGAGTCCTTGGTCTTCACCAGACCCCCTCTCCGGGAGACCAAGGTTGCTGAGTGCATGTACTGGAGATTGGGCCTGAAGGGCAGTCTGGGGATTCTGCTCGTGTACCGTCCACCCCGCTGCACGACTGACTCCCTGTCCGAGGTGCTTGAGGTGGTCTCTGATGTGCATGTACAGTCCCGTAACTTACTGGTGTTGGGGGACTTCAATGTACATTCGGAGGCCATCCTCACAGGAGCACCTCGGGACTTCATGGAGACCATGGCTTCCTGGGAGCTGCACCATATTCTAACTGGGCCCACCAATGTAGCCGGTCATGCACTAGACCTTGTGTTTGTTTCTGGAGAAGCGGGGAGTGATCTGGAAGTCGGGGGTATATCCACCACCCCCTTGTCATGGTCAGATCACTATCTGGTGACTTTAGACTTCTCGGTTCCACAACCCCTCCGCAGGGGTGGAGGACCCATTAAAATGATCCGTCCCAGGCGTCTTATGGATCCGAATGGATTCCTGAATGCGCTTGAGGATTCTCTGGAGCATGCAAATGGCCTCTTGGTCGAGACCCTGGTGGGTGGCTGGAATGCCGCAATCAGTGGGGCATTAGATCGGGTGGCTCCGAAATGCCCTCTCCCCCTGAACCGGGTTCAATCCATGGTTACAAGCTCTGAAACAGGAAGTGAGACGGCTAGAGTGCCGGTGGCAGAAGTCTCGCTCCAAAGAGGATCAGACACGGGCTAGAGCTGTATCTTCAGCCTATCACGTGGCAGTGAAGGCAGCAAAAAAGGAATATTATGCTGCCTCCATCGCGTCTGCAGAGTGCTGTCCCAGGAGGCTGTTCCAAGTGGTCCGGAGCCTGGTCTGTCCTGTGGCTCTGGAACCACTGGAGCATTCTAAGGCCTCCTGTGAGGCCTTGGCAAGGCACTTTGCAGATAAAATTGATTGGATAAGGAATGTTACTCCACACGCTGTGGATACAGTTAGCGTGCAAGAGGCGGCCTTTGGCAAACCAGTTTTGTGGAATCGGTTCCAGCTTCTTCCTTCTGATGAAGTGGACAAGGTGCTTTCATCCGTAAGGCTGACCACCTGCTTACTTGATCCTTGCCCATCTTGGCTCATTATGGGCTGTAGAGAGAGACTGGGTCAGGGCGGTGGTGAACTCCTCCCTTGAGGAGGGAGTGATGCCATCAGCCCTCAAGGAGGCAGTGATAAGACCACTCTTAAAGAAGCCCTCCTTGGATCCCCAAGTTCTGAACGACTTTCGCCCAGTTTCAAATCTGCCATTTTGGGGCAAGGTGATTGAGTGGGTGGTGGCGATGCAGTTGAAGGCACACTTGGAAGAAACTGATTATCTAGACCCATTTTCAGTCGGGTTTCAGGCTTGGGCATGGGCCAGAAACGGCCTTGGTCTCCTTGGTGGATGATATGAGGAGGGCTCTGGATAGGGGTGAATGCTCCTTCCTTGTTCTCCTCGACTGCTCAGCGGCTTCTGATACCATTGACCACGGTATCCTCCTGGACCACCTGGAGGGGTTGGGCATTGGAGACACCGTATTGCAGTTGTTCCAGTCCTTCCTCTCCAGCAGGTACCAGAGGGTAGCACTGGGAGAGGAGTTTTCGGACCTGTGGCCACTCACTTGTGGGGTGCCACAGGGTTCCATCCTCTCCCCGATGCTATTTAACATCTATGTGAAGCCGCTGGGGGCTATCATCAGGAGGTTTGGGGTGCGGTGTCATCAGTATGCGGATGACATGCAGCTCTACCTCTCGTTCAAATCTTCACCAAGGTTGGCCGTAGAATCCCTATCCAAATGTCTGGAGATGGTGAGTGGCTGGATGGGGAGGAATAAGTTGAAGCTGAACCCTGACAAGACCGAGGTACTTTTGGTGGAAGATAAGAGGAGGTTGGGGGATGTTGACGTGGTGTTGAATGGGGTACGGGTACCCTTGAAAGACCAGGTCCGCAGCCTGGGGGTCATTTTGGACTCCCAGCTGTCCATGGAGGCTCAGGTGTCAGCTGTGAGCTGGACAGCACTGTATCAACTCCATCTGATACGGCGGCTGCGCCCCTTCCTTCCCAACCATCTGCTCCCATTGGTAGTACATGCCCTGGTCTCCTCTTGTCTAGACTACTGTAATGTGCTGTATGTGGGGTTACCCTTGAAGATGGTTCGGAAGCTGCAGCTGGTACAGAACGCAGCGGCTCGCTGATTAAAGGCAGCCGCCGGCGAGATCACATCACTCCAGTGCTGAAGGAGTTGCACTGGTTACCAGTTGTTTTCCGGGCCAAATTCAAGGTGTTGGTTTTGACCTTTAAACCCTATATGGTTCCAGACCAGCCTATCTTAAGGAGCACCTCCAGCAACACTAGACAGGCTGCTTAACAAGATCAGCCTCGGATGGTCTTCTCTCTGTCCCATCAGCCAGGACAGCTAGACTGGTGGGGACGAGGGAGAGGGCCTTTTCTGTGGTGGCCCCCATTCTGTGGAACTCCCTCCCTAGGGAACTCTGCCATGCCCCCTCTTTAATGAGCTTCCTCTGTGCATTAAAAACGTGGTTGTTCAGGCAGGCATTTGGGGTGGGTTAGGGTATTTTAGAAAATGTTTTTATTGTAGAATGTTATTGTTTTAAACTGTTTTATTATATGTTGTACATCGCCCAGAGTGGCTGGGTGACCAGCCAGATGGGTGATTAATAAATTTAATAAAATAATAATAATAAAGCTAAGAAGCCCTTTACTATTGGTGAAGAGTTGATCCTGCCTGCTGCTAAGGACGATTGCCGTGAAATTTTAGGAGAGGCTGCAGTTCGAAAGGTGGCACGTGTTCCTCTTATGGCTAGCACCATAACTAGACGAATTGATGAAATAGCTGAGGATACACAATAGTTAGAGAAGATTAATGAGTCACTGTGGTACACGATCCAGGTTGACGAGTCTACCGATGTTGACAACAAGGCAACAATGCTTGTTTTTGTGTGATATATTTTTCAGGAGGATGTGCATGAGGATATGTTACGTGCATTTTTGTTGCCAACCAACACCACAGCTGCAGAACTATTCAAGTCTTTGAATGATTACATATCAGGAAAACTGAATTGGTCATTTTGTGTCAGTATATGCACGGACGGAGTGGCTGCCATGACTGGACGGCTTTCTGGTTTCACTACTCGAGTCAAGGAAGTCACTTCTGAATGTGAGCCTGCGCACTGTGTCATTCATGGAGAAATGCTGGCTAGCCAAAAAATGCCACCTGACCTTAACATTTTGCAGAATGTGATTAAAATTATCAACCACATTAAAGCACATGCCCTTAACTCACGTCTGTTTGCGCAGCTCTGTGAGGAGATGGATGCAGAGCACACACATCTTCTCTTATACACACAAGTGAGATGGCTTTCTAAAGGTAGATCACTGGCCAGCGTTTTTGAGTTATGAGAGCCGCTCCAGAGATTTCTTTTAGAAAAACAGTCACCACTGGCAGCACATTTCAGTGACACAGAATGGGTCTCAAAACTTGCTTACCTGTGTGACATATTCAACCTGCTCAACGAAATCAATCTGTCACTTCAGGGGAGAATGACAACTGTGTTCAAGTCAGCAGATAAAGTGGCTGCATTCAAAGCCAAACTGGAAGTATGGGGGTGATGAGTGAACATTGGGACTGTTGACATGTTTCAAACATTAGCAGAGATTTTGAAAGAGACTGAGCCAGGGCCTTCTTTCTCCCAGCTGGTGCATGATCACATATCTCAGCTTTCAAAAGGGTTTGAGTGTTACTTCCCAACCACAAAAGACCCCCGAACTGGGAAGGAATGGATCCACGACCCATTTGTGAATAAGTCAGGTGAATCGACTTTGTCCGTGCTAGAACAGGATCAACTGCTTGAGATCACAAATGATGGTGGCCTTAAAAGTATGTTTGAGACAACTTCAAATCTTCATACGTTCTGGATTAAAGTCAAGGCAGAATATCCTGAGATTGCCACAAAAGCACTGAAAAGCCTGCTTCCATTTCCAACACCCTATCTTTGTGAAGCAGGGTTTTCTGCAGTGACAGCAACCAAAACAAGATTACGGAGTAGACTGGACATAAGCAACACACTTCGGGTGTCACTGTCTCCCATCACCCCCAGATGGGACCTTCTAGTTTCAGGAAAGCAAGCTCAGGGCTCCCACTGATTCTGCATTATGGTGAGTTGTATAATTATTTCATTATATATTACAATGTAATAATAATAGAAATAAAGTGCACAATAAATGTAATGCACTTGAATCATCCTGAAACCATTACTAACATTACTATTCCAGCTGAGCTATTTCAAATCCTAAAAGATGATGCTGTTAAAGTGCTGCACTAAATATGCCAACAAATTTGGAACACTCAACAGTGGCCACAAGACTGGAAAAGGTCAGTTTACATTCCAGTTCCAAAGAAGGGCAATGCCAAAGAGTGTTCAAACTACCGTACAACTGTGCTCATTTCACATGCCAGCAAGGTGATGCTCAAAATCCTACAAGCTAGGCTTCAGTAGTATGCGAACTGAGAACTACCGGAAGCACAAGCTGGGTTTCGAAGAGGCAGAGGAACTAGAGATCAAATCGCCAACATTCGCTGGATCATGGAGAAAGCAAGAGAATTCCAGGAAAACGTCTATTTCTGCTTCATTAACTACGCTAAAGTCTTTGATTGTGTGGATCACAACAAACTGTGGCAAATTCTGAAAGAGATGGGAGTACCAGACCACCTTACCTGTCTCCTGAGAAACCTGTATGCGGGTCAAGAAGCAACAGTAAGAATCGGACATGGAACAACCGATTGGTTCAAAATTGGGAAAGGAGTATGACAAGGCTGTATATTGTCACCCTGCTTATTTAATTTATATGCAGAGCACATCATGAGAAACGCTGGGTTGGATGAATCACAGGTCGGAAATAAGATTGCCGGGAAAATTATCAACAACCTCAGATAAGCAGACAATACCACCCTAATGGCAGAAAGCAAAGAGGATCTAAAGAGCCTCTTTTTGAGGGTGAAAGTGGAGAATGCAAAAGCTGGTTTGAAACTCAACATTAAAAAAGTAAGATCATGGCATCTGGCCCCATCACTTCCTGGCATATAGAAGGGGAAGAAATGGAAGCAGTGACAGATTTTATTTTCTTGGGCTCCAAGATCACAGCAGACGGTGACTGTAGCCATGAAATTCAAAGACGCTTGCTCCTTGGGAGGAAAGCTATGGCAAACCTAGACAGCATAGTAAGAAGCAGAGACATCACCTTGCAGACAAAGGTTCGTATCATCAAAGCTATGGTTTTCCCAGTAGTAACGTATGGCTGTGAGAGCTGGACTATAAGGAAGGCTGAGTGCCGAAGAATTGATGCTTTTGAACTGTGGTGCTGGAGAAGACTCTTATGAGTCCCCTGGACTGCAAGGAGGTCAAATCAGTCAATCCTAAAGAAAATCAACCCTGAGTGCTCATTGGAAGGACAGATACTGAAACGGAAGCTCAAATATTTTGGCCACCAAATGCAAACAGAAAACTCCCTGGAAAAGTCCCTGATGCTGGGGAAGATTGAAGGCAAAAGGAGAAGGAGACAGCAGAGGATGAGATGGCTAGACAGTATCACCGATGAAATGAATATGAACTTGAGCACACTCTGGGAGAGAGCGGAGGACAGAAAGGCCTGGCGTGCTATGGTCCATGGGGTCACGAAGAGTCGCACACGACTTAACGACTGAACAACAACAACAAGTGCAGGGAAGGTTTTGCTAATGCAGGAGTAATTTAAACAGTAGTAAAACTCAAGGCAGGCTAACTGAGTAGGGAGTCTTGTATGCCTCTATGCACTGGGACTCTCAGAAATAATGGACATCAAGCCTTGATGGCTTAAAAAGACCAACAAAGACTGGACAGTCTTAGGTGCTCAATTCATGCCTTGATCCATAGGACAGGAAATATGCAGCAGCTTTTTCCTCCATCTGTTGCTTTGAAAGGAAATATAGCTCTTGCTGGTCTTCCATGAGCAGTAGAACATTGTCCTGCATCCCGGCATTTGGACATGTGTATGTGCATCCATGGTTTGAAAGGGAGGGAGAGACAAAGGTTGTTTCCAGGCAAGGATTTATTATGAAATTGCTGTGGCTCCTTCACTCACATTTTATGGGCCATCCACACTACATTATCATGCATTTGTAATCCTCCTGTGTTTTCCCAGTGTTACTTCTGCCTTTTTTCTTACCAGAGAAAGCCCAGCTTTTTCAATAAGGATGGAACAGTAATGCAGTCACCACAGGTGTAGATGCCCTTAGCACTATTCTTCTATCCGTTTAATAAGATGTGGATTGGCAGACATCCAGTATGTTTGCAGTGGGTGGTATTTTCATCACCTTAAAAAAAGAAATCTGTCTTTAAGTGCTGAAGCACTTTTGCAGCTATTATATGTGAAATGCATTATAGGAGTGCAGTGCTGTAGCACTATTTCACTAAAGATAGATAGATAGATAGATAGATAGATAGATATACACGCATATATACATACATACATACACACACATATACACACACACATATACACACACATCAAAATACCATTTAAATTAGACAGTGCTACACCTCTATAAAGGTACAATGCAATATATGTATGTATGAATGTTGAAAAGGAAACCTCTTTCCTAGCCACTGCCATTTTAGCGAGATGGTTAATGGTGATGAACAGAAGGGGCATAGTGCTATACCCCTATAATGCTACTTTATGGAAAAATATTATAGCTACATCTCTATAATTCTTGTAACATTTTAAAAACCAATTCTGGTCACCTCCTAGATTTACCTCCTTGCTCAAATGGTGGTGATTGGAGAGCCCTCCTCCACACCATGTCTGTCTGTCTGTCTGTCTGTCATCTATCACATTATTGGGGTATATTACTATAAGACAATACCATTTTGCTATTGTATTTTTTATCTTTAAGGTAGCCAGAAGAGTGTTTTATCACTAAAGATTGATTTTTAAAAGGATAAATAGGTGATAAAAACGGTACCCACTGTAAAGGGTATAGTGAAGGGGTGCTGAGCTTTGATTGGTTCTCCTTCCCAATTCAAGAAGGAACACCAGCAAGGGAAGATAGATCAGCCTGGCCTGAGCTGCATTTCAATGCCCGCTTAGAGCTCGCCACTTTGTTCCTTTTCTCTCCATTCCCCTTCCCTTGTGCATCTTGTCATTTTAGTTTGTAAGCCTGATGGCAGGGCCCATCTCTCTTTTCTTATTGATGTGAGCCGCTCTGGGAGACAATAATTATCAGAAAAGCAGGATCAAAATGCAGATAAGAAGGAGAAGAAGCCACTACCCATGACAAAAAAGATGGAAGAGTAGTGCTAAGGACACTGGTGCAGACAGAACACAGTGGGATATATTCAGAAAATGCCCAATAATCCCAGATAGTGTGGAAAGTGAGGTGCAATTCTGACTGTAGTGGAAGAGCAATGATTTATTACCACTAGAAGCCGTTTGTCAGGAAGCACCCAAAACCAATGGTATTTCTCTAGCTTAATAGGTTTGTAGCTTGGTGTTTGAGGAAAATGCCTCGTATGTTTTTAAGATTTTTAAGATTAAGAAGATTTAAAGAGCCTCTTGTTGAGGGTGAAAGTGGAGAGTGCAAAAGCTGGTTTGAAACTCAACATTAAAAAAAACTAGGGATGTCAGAGAATTCCGCCACGAATTTTGGGGAGGCTGAATGCCAGTGCATTCGGTCCCCTGAAATCCGTGGTGGAACGAAGCCCCCCACCCCCCCACCCCACAAAGGGCGCGCAAAACAGAGCACTTACCTGCTGCCATCTGCGCTGACTTGCGAATGGTGGCCGCATCTGCGGCTGCCATTTGCTTCTTCATTATAGCTGTGATAGGCTACATAAATAATTACGCAGCCTATCACGGCTAACGCAGGGACGCCATTTGCGTCCCTGTGGAGGCCGTGATAGACTATGTAAATATTTACGTGGCCTATCACGGCAAAAAAAAAACAGCGGATGCAAATGGTGGCAGCTACGACAGCCACCGTTTGCGTTCCCTTTTTTTTGCCGTTTTAGACTACATAAATATTTACGTAGGCTAAAACGGAAAAAAAAAAAAAGGAACGCAAATGGCGGCCGCCGTAGCTGCCACCATTTGCGTCCGCTGTTTTGTTTTTTGTTTTTTGCCATGATAAATATTTACATATCATGGCAAAATACAGGAACGCAAATGACAGCAGCTACAGCAGCCGCCATTTGTGTCCCTGCAGGCTGCCTAGCGGCTGGATGTCCGGCTGCGGGTGGCTCCAGCTGGCAGCTCTGCGGAATCTCCGCGGAGCGGAGCCAGCTGGACAGAATTTCAGGGGAAGGGACAGAGGCGCTTCCCCCCAACCACGAATGTCACCCTTCGAAAAGGTAAGTGACTTTCATACATCCCTAAAAAAAACTAAGATCATGGCATCTGGCCCCATCACTTCTGGGCATATGGAAGGGGAAGAAATGGAAGCAGTGACAGATTTTATTTTCTTGGGCTCCAAGATCACCGCAGACGGTGACTGTAGCCATGAAATTCAAAGATGCTTGCTCCTTGGGAGGAAAGCTATGGCAAACCTAGACAGCATAGTAAGAAGCAGAGACATCACCTTGCCGACAAAGGTCCATCTAATCAAAGCTATGGTTTTCCCAGTAGTAACATATGGCTGTGAGAGCTGGACTATAAGGAAGGCTGAGTGCCGAAGAATTGATGCTTTTGAACTGTGGTGCTGGAGAAGACTCTTATGAGTCCCCTGGACTGCAAGGAGGTCAAATCAGTCCATCCTAAAGGAAATCAACCCTGACTGCTCATTGGAAGGACAGATACTGAAGCTGAAGGTCAAATATTTTGGCCACCTAATGTGAAGAGAAAACTCACTGGAAAAGACCCTGATGCTAGGAAAGATTGAAGGCAAAAGAAGAAGGGGATGGCAGAGGATGAGATGGCTAGGTAGCATCACCGATGCAATGAATATGAACTTGAGCACACTCCGGGAGAGAGCGGAGGACAGGAAGGCCTGGCGTGCTATGGTCCATGGGGTCACGAAGAGTTGGACACGACTTAATGACTGAACAACAACAACACTGTAATTCAAGTGAGGGGGGGGGGTGCTCAAATGAGCAATCAGACCCTCAGCTTCTCAGAGTCTTAAAGATCCTACCTCAGAATTTTCTGCACCCTACTGATAATGCTAGTAGTTATGCAAGAAGGAATGGCACAAGAGAGAGCTGATCACAAAAAGAGATGCACTGTAGAAAGTGCTGTATCCTGCTCTCTTTGAGGTGGTTTCCATATACCAAGACATACATTGAAATGGCAAGATGTTTTTGGCAAGGACATCTGTAAGGGGACAAATTCATTTGGTGGGCTTACTTGGAGGATTATTCTTCATGCACCATTAAATCAAGAGCAGCAAAATCTTTTGGCAAGAACATATGTAGGGGATATATTCACCAGGTTTATTTATGTTGGAGAATTAGTCTTTGTGCACCATTAAATCAAGAGCAGTAAAATCTTTTGGCAAGGATGTATGTAGGCAATATATTTAGCAGGCTTATTTATGTTGGGGAATTATTCTTTGGGCACTATAACATTAAGAACAGCAAAATCTTTTGGAATGGACAACTATAAGGAACATATTTGTTAAGAGGGGTCATTTATGGTAAATTACAGTACAGTCCCAAGTGGAGTTGGGGTGCGTAAAGTCCTAAGCGCTGCAGCTCGTATCAGCCAGGGTGGGAGGGCTGACTCACTTCATTTTGTCCTGCATGGGCCTTTGATTTTCTTAATTCCCCACTTGTAAATGAAGAACAGCAAGATCTTTTGGCAAGGGCATCTCTAAGGGAATGAGTCGCTCAGTGGGCTTATTTGTGATGGAGAATTATTCTTGACGTACCATTACATCAAGAACACAAGGAAAACACCAGCAAGTCCTGACAAGAATTACGTTAATGAATGAGAATAGCATATATAAACTTGATTTCTCAGGTGAATCCCACATCACAGCTGCACCGCTGCAGTTTCCCTCAAACCTCAGCTTTCCTTGAGCCCTGATGAGAGGAGGAGGTAAGGACAATTCCACAGCCAGCAGTTTAGCTGGGGCCACACACACACTTTTTTTTTTTTTACCAAGGTATCACTTATTTTGAGGGAGAAAGGGGAGCAATTAAAGTACGCCTTCAGCGTGCATAATTGACAATAGGACTGAAGTCTTAAAATGATGGTAATTCTATATATTTGGATGGGTGGATGAATGGGGCTGTATCCAATGTCACATGAGCAGAAGTCCATTCACATGAAGGTGATTTCCCCTCATCTCCTCCCCCTGCAGCCCCCTCACCCCTTAAAAAAAACTACTCTGGAGAGTCCCAACTACCCCAGTCCTTTACAGCAGATTTTTAAAGCATGGGCAGGCAGCAATGGGTAAGGGGAATTGCCCCCTTCCCAGTTCTGCTGACAGAAGCAGTTCCATCAGGAAAAGAATGTAATTAGATGAGAGAGAGACAGAGAGAGATGGACAGACAGACAGGTTCAACATGGGGCTGGAGAGTTTTCTGCCCACCAATCCCATTAAAATCAGCATGAGTGAAGAGCAGGGAAAGAAAGGAGGAGGAAAAAGACATTGCGGGTCAATTACAGTGGTGAGAGGATGTTTTGTTAGGTGGCACATTGTGAGAATGTGTGAGAAAGGAAGAGGGCATTGGGGCGGGGGGGGGGTCCCTCGCCAGATGGCATGCAGAAGGCATGAACAGAGGAGGAGCAGGACAAGGCTGAAGAAGCTTCAAGGCTGCCTGCTCCCACATCCTTCTCCTCCCCCACAACCCTGCTGCTTAGCTACTTTTGATTGCAGACACATGGAGGAGTGGAGCTCTGAATTACCACACAAGTTATTTTTAAACCTCCTCTGCTGCACACCAGCGAAGGTGTGCATCCTGTCAGCAGAGTTTTTTTAAAAAAACGGAAACAGCCATTTTCCATGCAATTGTAGCAATATACTGAGGCTTGTGTCATGTGCTCATGTAACAAGCAGAAACACATGTCGCCTTTTCAACTCCTCCTACCTCTCATGCAATCACATTTGTCTGTGGCGCTTGATCACATTATAAACGGCTCTGTATTCTTTAGCATTCTTTATCAAGAAATGCATTTTACAGAAACACCAGCACGGCATTGCACGGTGCAGAATTAAGTCATGCATTCTTGGCATTGATATCGCAGCCCAAGAAATGTAATGGTATTTCTGTTTCTTGGGCTACCTGTGGGAAGGAACCAGCAGACACCAGGGGGCGCCATGGAGCCACCTAGCAATAGGATTGCTAGGTAGCCAAGCCTTTTGTAGCTCACAACATAAATATTTTGCACAGGGGAACTTGGTCTAACTCCTTTCTTTCATTCTAGGATTTGCTCACTTGACCTGGCTCACTGCGTTGTGTTCCATATTATCTATTACTTTTGCAGAGGAATATGGTAAGTATTTAAAAAAAAAACTTTTATTTTTAATTTGCAATATAACAACACACACAGAGAGATACACACACACACACACAAACAGTTGCAGTTCACAATAAGATTAACAAAAAATCAGCACTGTTCTCTTAGATATAGACATTCGTATGAGCAGTCCATATATCTGAACAGGCATCCGAATGAGATTGATGACTATGGGATATATATTCAAACGTAGAGAGAGCGGTAAGATCCTCAGACCAGTGACTAATACACGGTGGATGCTTATCCACCCACGCTTGCAGCATGTCTGTTTGCAACTAAAAGGATGCACAGGACCAACTGCCCCTGTCCTTCTGTTAGTCCCCAGGCCGCAGGAATATAATTTAAAAGCACAAGAACATCCGCAAATATCAAAGTTTTTTCTAAGACAAAATCAATGCTAACTATAACTTCTGACCAAAAAAGAAGTCACTACAGAGCATGCCCACATCATATGCCTCAACAAGGCATTTTCCACATTACACTGCCAACAGCTAGCAGTTAGGCAATTTCTTCTTAACAAGATATACATCAAACTTCAATTTTTGCTGAATCAAGCTCAGTTTTAAGTCTAGGGCATTCTTATCCTTTGTTCCATTTGACCCTAACATTCTTAGCATCCAATTTACTATATTCCAATAAACATTTATAAAGAGCTGTTATAGGTTTAGTTTTCTGTGAAGAGCGGTCCATAAATATATGCCAAGAGATGCTTTAGTTGAACATATTGCCACTCAGCACTACTTGGCAAATGGCACTGTGAGGGGTCGGAGGGGCTCTCCCAGAATCCTGCAGACCCATCATGGCATTGCCAGGGTGCCCCTCTCCCTTCCAAATGCTGGGCTCAAGGAGACTGGCTATGCCGTTGCAGAGGCAAGCGGTGGCGGTGCAAATGAATAGCAGTGCCAGCTGGCACACGCTGCAGGCTTGGGCTAATCACTGTGATAGGATTCACTGGAAGAGGGAGGGGGTGAAGAGGAGGATGGACAGGAAAGCAGGTGGACACTGGATAAAAAGTGGGGAAAGATGATGGAGAGGGGGGAGGGGGAGAAGCGACGTGGAGACAAACAGAGACCCCCAACAGCAGGAGAGACAGACGCAAGCCAGGAGCGAGGAGCAGCATTTTACCTGGGAAACAATAAACTATGCTCCTCGGGGGCTGCCTAATCTATTGGGGAGAGAAGACGTCCACTACCCTTCCTCCATTGCCCCCTTTAAAAGCAAGCTCCAAAAAGGCTGCACTGGACTTTACTGCTCAAGACAGGAGGAGTCAGCATTTTCCCCAAGAAAGGTGCTGAGAGGAAACAGCAGAGAAAGATTTATCAGCTGTGGGTGCTGCATTTGGCCAGGACAAACTGTGGGGGGATTATTTATCTGCCCAGCATCAGTCCCCGCCATAGGTGAAGGTGGAGAGAATTCTCCTAATGAATGAGCGATTTTGAGGTGCCTTTGCCCCCAGACCCATTCACAGGTACCTACACAATAATATTGAAAATGGTTAAAATTCTTCAATTGGTCCTACTGATGTAATGTAAAGATTCCACTATTGTCTTGCCAACTGTTTTTTCAATAGGCAGTGGTTCTTTTTGCATATCCAGAGGCAATGAACACTAGGGCTGTGCACCGCTTCAGCCCAAAGCCCGAGTTCCAAGTCGAAGCGGGATGCTTCAGACCGCTTCGGTCCACCTCTGAGTCGAGGCAGAGGGGGCATGAAGCAGCCTGAAGCAAATCGGGTCACTCAAAGCGCTTTGGTGCATTTTGGTATGATCCAGAGACCCAGCTGCCATGCCACCACTCATCCCCCAGCTTCTTACCAGTTCTCTGGACACGCGCCGGCAGCTGTCTTGTTGTTCCGGTGGGGGGAGCCATTTTTAAAATAGCTCCCCCTATTTTCCGGAACAATAAGACAGCTGCCAGCACACGTCCAGAGGGCCTAGGAGCTGGCAGCAGCGGCGGCTCCCCCGGCGGTACAAGCGGTAGCCCGCCCTCCTTGCGAGCTGCTGCTGCTGCTGGCCTGTCTCAAGCCTTCATGGGCTCCTCACAAGCAAGGAACCCATGAAGGCTTCAGCAGATGCAGGAGTCGTCCTCCAACCGGGCACCCTCCCCTCCTTGCAAGGAAGGGAGAGGTTGCAGTTGGAGGTCGACTCCTGCCCTTGCACCTATCCAATCTGCATGGTCTCCTTCCGTGCAAGGAAGAAGGCTGTGCAGGCATGACAGGCAACCAGTGCCTCCTGCCAGTCGCCTGTTCTTCCCTCCTTGCAACGAGGGCAGCAGAACAGGTGGTTGGCAGACTGCGGTGGGCAACGCCGGCAGCGTCTTCCCTGGTGGCTGCCTCGGCAGCGGCTCCCCCAGTGGCACCAGCAGCAGCAGCTCCCCTGGCGGTGGCAGCTCCCTCTTCCCCAGAACAAGGGCCCAGGTAAGGAGCTGGGGGCTGGTCAGTGTATTGAGGGGGCTGGGTGGCGTATTGGGTGGGGGGTGAAGCGGGATTCGGATGTCCAAATCCCACTTTGGCTTCATAGGCCAAGGCAAGTCGGGTGGGGGAATCAGCCTGAGCCAAATCGAGCCCACCTCAAATGGGGGGGGGGGTCCATGTACAGCCCTAATGAACATACTAATGGGTGAAGGAAAGAAGGGTTTTTTAAAAGCTAAAATAGGCCAATAAAGCAAGAAAAAACAGGACAACACATTCAAAGCATAAAGCATACATTCCTTCAGTCACCAGGAACCCCATACTCTTATCTTAAGATCAGCAAATTAGATAAGAGCCATGTTGAAAGGCTCCAATGACCTGGCCTGTAGGATCTGTCGGGTTTGGCTCATGGTGAGGTTCTGAGTTCGGAGGGCCCCAGGGAATCTTATTCTATCCCCTTGGTCCCTCCCATTCTGGGCATGGTCCCGTGACTTCATACATTCTGCAGAGGAAAAACACTGCCCTAGCAATGGGCAGGTTGGCAACCCAGCATTCTCAGCCACTCTAATCAACAGGTAGCTAACCTGAGGTCCTGCCATAGGTTTATCTACTAGCTTGAGCACAACATCAACATCCCTTAACCCTGAGAACTAGCATAGCTACCCCTGCCCCACCACTCAACAAACAGGCACAATGGCACTTTAGACATGGGCAGGGGAACTCTGTGCACCACTAACTCCTCGAAATCCAATGGTCTTTGCATTTCCAATACAACTGTCAACCCAGTTCTTACACAAAAAAACACCACCTCTCTATTTTCAAATCAGGATTCCCCCACAGAGTTAATGAAGCATGAGAGTATGGATCAGCAGCTGATGAGACACTGCATGCCATACCTCCCTGGACACTGATATTGCAGGTAGGAACATCCCTTTTATATACCTAGATCCTAACACCAGCCAGCCAGCCAGCGGCGCTAAATACACTGACTCCAAGATAACCCATGAAGGGCTATTCACAGGAGGCGGCAGAGGGACAATTTCCAGCTGTTTGTATAAACTAAAAGATACAAACAGATTTGTATAAACTTATGGTATAGAGCAAGGTCTGGAAAAGTAAATCTTTCTTCCACAACTGGCAACTGCATCCCCTTAAGTGAAAACTGAAGACACCCGCCCCCCCCAAATCAATTTTCAAGATACTGCCTTACGTTTTTGAAAACATAAAGGGATATTACTCAGTACATAAATTATCCCTGGCAGAACATTTGTCTTAAGTATATTCACCTTAATCCAAATGCTGAACTGATGACCATCTCCCCAGATCAAGAGATATTTTTTTGCCAACGATGTGCTTAGATGCACTTTAATCATTTGATAAATATCTCTGGGAACCAATACACCAAGATATGTTATATGTTCAGGACATAATTTTTAGAGTTGATTTACAGTGCGATCTTATTCATGAATTAGGCTACACGTGTGCTGGATCTGGAAGCTGCACCTGACACAGAATGTGGCAGCCAGGATGCTGAGGAGAGCATCTAGCCATGCACATAATACTCTACGGTTAAAGCAACTACACGGGCTACCAAGCCAGTTAGCTACCAAGCCAGTTCAAGGTCTTGACCAGGTTATCTGGCTGATCGCCTTCCCCCACATAGCTCGGTGCTATCACTTAGATCACTGGATGAGGTCTTGCGGATTGTCCCTCTCTTTATTTATTTACTTATTTATTTCCAATATTTATCTACCGCTACACATCAAGATTTGGGTGAACAACAAGAAAAAAGAATAAAACACCATATTAAAACAATTAAAACATTTCAAAAGAAACAGATTCTGAACTTAATAACCCGTGGCTGGTCACTCAAGGAAGGCTTCCGGAAATAACAATGACTTCAGGAGGTGCTGAAAGCAACACAACGTTGGCACCTGCCTGACCGCCAAAGGCAGGGAGTTCCACAGGAAGGGGACCGCCACATTTAAGGCTCTTTTCCTGGTGGCCTCCAGCCGGGCCGTGGGTCCATGTGGAACCACCAGGGACATGCCTTCTGATGACCTCAGTGACTGGGCAGGTTGGTAAAGAAGAAGGCGCTCTCTCAGGTATCCTGGTCCCAAGTTGAACGTATCTCCTGTCCACCTGGTGGCAACCCAGATGTAGGCTTTTTCTGTGGCAGCACCCATCTTACTGAATGCTGTCCCCACTGATATTCAGGAGACTCCTTGCCTTAGAGCTTCTCTACATTAAGCAAAACACCTGCATCATTACAGAGACTTTCTGCTTTTGGTTTCTTTGTGGGATTATGATGGGCTCCTTTACATGGCAGACACATGGTTTGAATCACGGAAAATCCTTCCTTTCTATGTGTTTCAGTTTATAGCCACTAGATAGCGCTGTCATTATAGCACATTATAGCACTACGCGGGCATTTCACACAGCTGATACATCAGAATAACATCCCTTTTCACGTTATCTCTGATCTTTTTGAAAGTGGAATAAACAGGGAAAAGTGCAGGAGACTTCTTGAAGGTTAGTGAGATCATGTAGAGGACCCAATAACTTCCACGACTGACCAATTACGAGCATGCAATAAATTGCACGTGTAGAGAAGCTCTTAGCTTCTGTGCAAGACATATCTGCTTACTAGGCCTTCTCTTATTGATTATACTACTCAGCTTGCTAATTACACTGTTTTGAAGTTTCTGATTTTAAATGTTTTAATTGATGAACATTTATATTTTATCATGATGTTACATTTTAATATCTGATTTTGTATTATAAACCACTTCTACACACGCACACACACACACACCCCTATATAAATACATGTATATATATAAAATGGTAAGCAGTATATAGATCAAATAAATAAATGAGTTACCTCTGCTGGATGAAATTAGGATTGTTACTAATCTCCTTCAACAATGGTGCCAGAAGAGAAACTGGCATGGAGGAGTTTCACTTGCACTGCACCCTCGTTGTTCTGGTATTGTGTTATGCTAGCAGCTAAGCAGGGGCCACCAATCTTTTTGGGTTGGTGGGCACATCTGGATTGTTGAGAGAACATCATAGGTCACTACATGGCTGCCATGGGGAGGACCAGCCCATTCATAAAATAGCTGTCATGGTGGGCAAGGTTGGTTACAAACACTCATTTCCCAGAAGGCAACCTGGTGAGGCTAAAAAGAAAAGTAGCTTTCCCAAGAACCCAAGTACAAGGCAGAGAGGGGCTCTGAGTAACAAAACACAAAAATGACTGTTTTGAACCCACAGTTTTCTCCCTCAACACCAATCTCACAGACGTCTCTGAGAAACACAGTCACAGACAAAACACAGACACACCAAACAAAAAATATTGCAAAAGATACACAACCCCATGGGTGCCACGTTAGAGACCTCAGAGACTACAGCATAACAGCTGTATATCGAACTGCCAGTGCAGGGAAGGGGGGTGGGGAATTGATGGGATTGGACATTGGATGGCAGAGGTTTGGGGACTAGTCAGCATCTCATGCTCCCTCAGACCTCAGTTCTACACCACCACCAGCACCACCAGCAACAGCAGCAATGGTGTGACATTATACTGGCAAAAGACACTGAGCATCTGTGCCAGATAATGACCCAACATCTATTGCACCTAAAATGGGTGATGAGATGGCTTGGAGCTGATGGGAAGGGAACTGGTTTGTATGTTGTTATAAAACAAAACAAAAACCTTTCAATGAAGTTTCATTTAAACAAAAAAAGAGGTGTAAGTTAAAGCACTTCCATTTCCATCAATGGATAGCCATAATCCACCATCCTCCTGCATCACCTATACAACCGTAATAAAGCACAGGATTCCAAATCACTCTGTAGCCTTCCATGCTAGCATACCTACAGAAGTACAGAAAGCCCAGCCAGGGAGAATATTACTCTGATGACAGGGGGTGTGGCGTCACTCTGGCCTCATACTAAGTGAAGGTATTGCAGACAGGGAGGATCACTGGTGATGGGTGGAAGCAATGGTGAAGGCCGCTCTGCAGAAAGAGGAATCCCTTTGCACTGTCTGACCTCATAACAAATAGCGCATGAGCGACCCTTCTCAGAGGTACTCAGCCTCAGGACAAATGTGTATTAATACACATAGATGAGAGAGGTGCTGGAGACAAAGTATGCCCACCACTACAGTTCTCTACAGAAATGCTATATATGATCACACCTGACTTTATTTCTTTCCAGGCATGGCTGGTACACGTGCTAGAAGTTTCTCCTGTGTAGTTTACTCGTACACTTTAAAGGGTCCTTCTATGAATTGCACTTGGACGGCTGGTAAAATGGCTCCACGAGATACCCAGTATTTTCTATACTTTCACTACTACATCGGACGGTACATAGGGTAATTCACTTTCATTCATCAAACAGAAAAATTGATTTCAAATATGCTGTTTGGTTTTTAAATGACATACTTTGGCCTACACAGGGAAGAAGAAAAAGAGTGTCCACAATATATAAATAATGAACGTGGAAGTCATGTTGGGTGTCATTTTCCAAACATGCCTGTCAATGTATACAGAGTTTACCTCCTGATGAATGGGTCCAGCAAAGATGCACTAATTCAGGAGTCAGGTTACCATCCCGTACTGCAGGACCACAGTAAGAAAGAGAGGGTGGGGCTTTTTACATGTAAAAAAAAAACTTTTACTGCTAGTGATAATAGAAATCTTTGAAGAGGCTCAGAGACAAGGAACCTCAACAAGAAACTGAGCACAAGGTATAGAGGTAGGGTCTGAGCCCCAAATGCCAAATCACATATTTGTCCCCACAAAGCACCACAAAATACCCATTTCTCATAAGGCAAACTGCTGATGCTCAGAGAAGCACAAGGCAGGCAAAATGCACATACTCCAAACAAAAAACATTGCAAAAGACACACAACCCCACATACACCATGCCAGTCCCAGGCAAAACACGCACACACACAAAACATACATGCTAAGCATCCCTTCTTGGTCCCCACCCTCCTCCAGCCTTCCAGGATGTCCACTACCACTGCCACCACCCGAGATTACTTTTCTCTTTTTGTGGGGTGGCTAGGCCATGTGGGGCTCAGAAGCTTTCTTGGACATTAAGATTGTGCTGGGGGCCAGCACTTTGTTTTGCAGAAGGCCAACCTTCAGTTAAAAAATATAAAAATAAATATCAGGAGGGGCAGGAAGCAAGGTGGGTGCAAAGAGAAGTGTCTGTGGGCACACTGATGCCCACGGGCACCATGTTGAAGATTTCAGAGGCTACAGAGCTGATATCGAACTGCCAGTGCAGGGAAAGGGGAAGGGGAATTGATGGGATTGGACATTGGATGGCAGAGGTTTGGGAACTAGTCAGCATCCCATGCTCCCTCAGACCTCATTTCTACACCACCAGCAACAGTGATGTGACATTATACTGGCAAAAGACACTGAGCATCTGTGCCAGATAATGACCCAACATCTATTGCATCTAAAATGGGAGATGAGATGACTTGGAGCTGATGGGAAGGGAACTGGTTTGTATGTTGTTATAAAACAAAACAAAAACCTTTCAATGAAGTTTCATTTAAACAAAAAAAAGAGGTGTAAGTTAAAACACTTCCATTTCTGCCAATGGATAGCCATAACCCACCATCCTCCTGCATCACCTATACAACCATAATAAAGCATGGATTCCAAATCACTCTGTAGCCTTCCATGCTAGCATACCTACAGAAGTACAGAAAGCCCAGCCAGGGACAACATTACTCTGATAACAGGATATGTGGCATCACTCTGGCCTCATACTAAGTGAAGGTATTGCAGACAGGGAGGATCACTGGTGATGGGTGGAAGCAATGGTGAAGGCCACTCTGCAGAAAGAGGAATCCCTTTGCACTGTCTGACCTCATAACAAACAGAGGATGAGCGACCCTTCTCAGAGGTACTCAGCCTCAGAACAAACATGCATTAATACACACAGATGAGAGAGGTGCTGGAGACAAAATACCTCACCACTTCAAATCACTACATAAATGCTATATATGATCACAGTTGACTTTCTTTCCAGGCATCGACAAAACAGCAGCTAGAAATTTCTCCTGTGTGGTGAAATCCTACACTTTTAAGGGTCCTTCTGTGAATTGCACTTGGACGGCTGGTAAAAAGTCTCCACAAGATACCCAGTATTTTCTGTATTTTCAATACTTTGTGGATGCAGTTACACCACGGTAATTCACGTTCTTTCATTAAATTGAGAAGAATTGGTTTGAAATACGCCGTTGTTTGGTTTTTAAATGACATACTTTGACCTACACAGGGGAGAAGAGAAAGAGTGTCCTTTATACATAAGTAATAAACACGGAAGACATGTTGAGTGCTATTTTCCAAACATGACTGTCAATCAATACAGAGTTCGTTTCAAAATGACTGGGTCAAGCAAAGATGCAGTAATTCAGCCTTCTGTTTATGATCTCCTACTATATGGGCATGGTAAGAAAGAGAGGGTAGGGCTTTTTACACTCGTTGTTAAACTTTTACTGCTAGTGATAATAGAACTCTTGAGATATATTATAAATAATGTGGTCAAAGATGAACCACTGTTGAAGCCTTTGCCCAGTAAGCCACGAATTCCCTGGCCCTGGGATTTTCCAGGCCACTTCTATGAATTTTCAGTGTTTATTTTAAACAACAGTTTTTAGCCCAGGGACGGGAAACATGCAGCCCTCTAGTTGGTGCTACTAGACTACAGCTCCAAACATACCTCACCTTTGATTATGCTGGCACACATAGACATAGAATCATAGGGTTGGAAGGGGCCTACAAGACCATCGAGTCCAACCCCCTGCTCAATGCAGGAAGCCTGATTCCCAGGTGGTCTCCCATTCAAATACTAACCAGGGCTGACCCTGCTTAGCTTACGAGATCAGACAAGATCGGGCACATCCATGATGGGAGGTGAACGCCAACAACATCTGGAGGGCCACATGTTCCCCACTATTATGTTGGACCTTTTTCTTGTGGAGATAGCAGAAAGAGCATACAGATAGCATCCTACCCTGTTGTTCACTAAATAGTAGACCTACTTCTACCTCCCAGTGTTATGTCCTAGGAGAGTAAATGCACTGAGATATCTGTCAAGTACTAACCCCTTATTTTTAAATATTAATAAAATTACCTTTGATTTTATGAATATTGAATACAATTAAATAACTCCAAAGCCATGTTGGCTACCTGTATTTTGGAGCTGTACGTTCTGCATCAGTTCAGCCCTTCAGACCCCACCTAGCCTCAGGACCCCTCACAACAATTCTGGCTACAAGCCTGGCCACACACACCCAGCAACGTATGCGATTTTCCAGTGCTTGTGGAGAGTGTGAGGAGGGAGGCGTAACACTCAAAGGTCTGTAAAATTTCACAGTTCTCCACTTGTCCACTGCAATATTGGTAATTTCATTCCAGAAAGGCTTGGCCCACCACGTAATATCACTGTGAAATGCCCTAAACAGTCACGCTCCTGTACAGTAGAGTGGAGACCCCCTCCAAGCAGCCGTAACGTTCGTGGGCACTGCTTTGTGTACGAAATACAGGTAAGGGGCAAAGTTGTTGTCGTTTGTTGAACAGCCTTGGATCGCCTTTGCTAGGCCCATGCAAATTTCTGATGGAGAAACGCATATCAAAAGAAGCATTTCAAATGTATATGGAATTCCGTTTTAGTGCTATTCCATCTCTACCAAAATGCACGGCTCTTCTTGTTCCATCCTTTTCACTGGATACATTTGAATGTAGACATGGAAGAATGTACAGTGCTTCCAAGATTAAAGAAAGTACTACGAATAATTGTAGTACAATAATTTTCTTGTGTGACCACCTCCAGCTCAGCTACAAATCCTGCCTTTTTGAAACAGATAAATGTCACTGGTGGTAGCCTCTCGTCAAATAATTTGTTGAGCCTCCCTGAAAGGAAGCTCATAAAATTCTCACTGAATATATAGGCAATATCTCTAGACTATGATTCTCAGCCAAAAGCAAATGTCCCCAGTCCAACATAAAAGATGTCCTGTGGATATACCTTCCCAACAAAGGACAGATACAATCTCATCCATCCTTCATGGTGATGCCATGGCTGCAATGTGTGGGTTACACTGATATGCATATACTGCTACCGTATGCATATCCTCCATGTAATTCTGTGAGACTGTGTCCAGCAACACCTTATATGCCAGAGATATGGGTCCATCTTAGCTCCACAGAGTGCACTTCAGTTTAGGTGGACATGCATGGATCAGCTGGTTCACATAGGCAGGATCCATCCTACAAGTGTAAGGCGAGGAGAGGATTTGAGTGAAACTCTTCTTTACTAAGTTTCCATATATATCCTGCAGTGGTCTACTTTGAAGGAGTGCAAAGGGGCTGCATCAGGTCAGCAGCTGTGGGAAGCTTCTATGATAGAGGTGGGCAATTTGAAAGGTCCAGGGGCCACGTTTGACCCCCTGATCCACCACCATCTTCACAGGCCACAATCCTGTTGCTGTGCTGCTGAATTCAGCATTAGCAGCAAAGCAAATGGGTGGTTTGCCACTGAATTTTAGTAGCAAACTTCTACAGAGGGTTAAAACGGACACATTTCGCTTGTTTTCAAGCCAAATTTGTCTGCTTTTCCCTTCCATAGTGGTTTGCAACCGATAGTCACCAAAAATATGAAGCGGGAATTTAATTTAGGGTGTGATCCTATGGATATTTAGACAGAAAAAACCCTACAACTCCCACCTTTCCCCAGCCAGCCATGCTTACAAAAATCTACCCACAAGGAAGTCACCCTCCCTGCCCCTGGCCCACATCTTCAATTGCTGCTGGCAAAATTTGCCTTCCTTGATCATTGAGCTATACAGTTGAATCTGTGAAATCAAGCACAGATTGATGATGTAGAAAAGCCATTTTTATACCAGTACTAACTCAAAATGTAATTATTTTGTTTCTTAGGATGTAATAAGAAATACAGTGTCCACTGTAAGTATTGTTACCTTAGATCAACATAGAATACGTGCACTGAATTTAAATAGGCAGTATAGAATTATTTGTCCATACTGATTTGAATGGAGGTGGAGTTGAGCACAAGACAGAGGCAGGACTTGCTTGACATGCCAATTAGTTGGAAAGACTGTATGTATGTGCATGTCTGTCTGTGTTCTTGGTTGTTGACTACATTATACACAGTGCTATAGTGTATACAGAGCACTACTGTAAAACCCTTCCTGCACGTAAGCCTTCAGAGCCCAAGCCCCCCCGCCCTTTCAGGCAGATGGGGGGGGGGTCATTTCTGCTCTCCTCATTTCAGAGCTGCTGCAGCTGTGCTGGTATCGTTCTCCCCTTACTCCCCCCATTCCCTGCTCCTATCAAGCAGCAATGTGGCAGTAGAATGGGTGTGCTGGAGAGGAAGGGCATGCCTGAGATTAGTTCGAGCAGACAGCAAATCCCATCAGCTGATTGATTGGTATTGGGGTGTGTGTGTGTACACCAATCTTCTTAGTTTTATATATATACATATTTATATATACACACACACACACATACACATACACACAATATGAAATTTAACATCACAACAAAAATTCTACTTCCTAATAAAATCTGTTGTGATGTTAAATTTCACATTAGGTTGTATTAATGAAGACGATTGCTATACATAATTCCTGAAGAAGACTATCTCTAGTCAAAATAGTTATACACCAGAGTTCCGTTGGCTTATATGATGGATACGATGTGTGATTGTTATATGTGCATTCGAATTATGGACGTTTTCTGTAATTTGGTGCATACAATTGATTGTGCCTTATTTGTTTATATATAGAAGTCCTTAATTTATTATGAATTCACTTATTTGTACACACCACATATATTGCTATTTTGCAGTTCTAGAAGGTTCCTTGCACCTTGTGCCCTTTTGATTTCTAATTGGAAATGAAATCCTGTCATTTTTGTTTTGTGGGGTGCTGACTAGGGTTGGCGGAGAATTTCTCCCCGAAACTTCGGGGGGCCGAGCGCCAACGTGTTTGTCCCCCTGAACAAGTTTCAGGGAGAAATCCTCCGAACCCCCCCGCCCCCCCCTCGGGACAGTACTTACCTTCTCCGAATGTCCCTCCTGGTGGTGGGTCCGGCCGGCGGTTCGGGGGGTGTTCGAGCGGGGCGGGAGCAGCAGCCGGTCTTTCAACCAGCTGCCGCGGCCGCCGCCATTGCAATCAAAGAAAAAAAAAAAACGCCCCCTGATAGGCTACGTGACAATTCACGTAGCCTATCACGGCTAGATTTGCAAAGTCAGCCGTGATAGGCTACGTGAATTGTCACGTAGCCTATCAGGGGGCGTTTAAAAAAAAAAAAAACTTTTGCGTTCGTGGCCGGGCGAGGCGGGAAGCCTCCCCCCCGGCCTGAATTTCGGCCGGGGCGAGGCGGGAAGCCTCCCCCCCCATGGCCTGAACTTCGCGGGGGGAGCAGCGAAGCGCTTCCCCCCCACCGCGAATGTCCTTCGACGACAGGTAAGGGACTTTCGTCCACCCCTAGTGCTGACGCGGTAGACATTATGCCACAATGGGCCAAACCAACTGAGAAGCAACATTTATTAGGGGGCAAACCTCTGCTTTCCTTTGGGGGAAATTCTGGCCAAACTGCTGTTTGGATTGATTTTGGCAGTGTTAAACAATGAAAGACTAGATATGAATTACACACATCTACTTTGATTGAATATTGTAAGAATGAATGTATGCATTAGGGCCTATTAAATGTAATCCAGGGAGGTTTAGGAAGGACGAGGCCTTTAAGAATAAATGGGCTGCATCTTCAACAAGTCTTCACTTGAACATATATTACTGCTTATTGAAAGAACTAATCAGGAGATACTCACCATAGATTACAAAATAAGAGAGACAGTAACTGCATTTAAGTCCTCTATGGAGCCTGATTGTTTGAATGCCCATTTGGTGAAATTGGAGTCTGAAACTAACCCCTTATATAATGAATTAAAAACTGTTCAAATCAAAAAGTTTAGGAGAGATGAGGGGGATTACAAAAAGCAATTGGTAAACCTTGGTTTGCACAATAAGGTATCTAAACTGGTTTCTTTTTACTGCAATTATTCTATGGAAAATGAAAGCAGTGAGTATCAGGAATCTGTGATATCTTCAGATAAGAATCTTCAATGGCCCTTTTAAGAGCACGTTTAGGGCAACAGTGTTCAGCCTACAATTACTCCTGGATGATGTTTAAACCAGTGGTCTCCGAACTTTTTTGATTGGGCACCTCTATCAGTGAAAAAATTGTGACCACGTACCCCCAATATATGTATATTTATTTATAAATTATATACATGTACTACTGTACTAATATATTATGTAGATTATAAAACATACACAAAAAAAATTAAACAGGATGAGATAAAGATGAAACAAACAATATTTTTAAAATAATGTTTTTATTTCATTTATTAACGGTACAAAGCCCCTTTTTGCTCTCACTTGAAAAAATTATTAATATAATCTGTAAATCCACTTAACTGTACAGATGTCATCGCTACACGCTGACGATTGAGCCGGGGCACCACTGTCAACTTGCAAGGAGGGGAAAGGTCTCCTTGGAAGGAGGGGGAATGTGTGCTTGGCTGGGCTCCTGCCTGCGCCAGAGTCAGGAGTCCTGGTCGCCAGCCCTGCACCCTGTGCGGAATCCCCATGGCAGATTGGTGGCTTGGCCTGGGCTGTTAACCCTTCCCGTTCTCCTTTGGCAGGATGGAAGCCAAGAGGAAAGTGCCCGCCTCATTCTGTGAAAGGAGAGTGGGAAGGGTTAGGAGAGCTGGCTCCTTCAGCCATCACTGCCACCACCCACCTTGCACACAATGGCAGCTCCTAGGAGCAGGAGGCAGCTCACGCGCCCCAGTGGATCATCACGCACGCACCCCATTTTGGAGACCACTGGTTTCAACAACAGGATAGCTTGGCCATGGTGGTACAAGCGCTGGTAACCTCAAGACTGGACTACTGCAACGCGCTCTGCGTGGGGCTGCCCTTAAGGCTGCTCTGGAAGCTGGAGCTAGGAGCTGCCCCTTTCCAGCACGCAACTCCTTTGCTGTGGGAACTGCTCTGGGTGCCTATTCACTACAGGGCTACGTTTAAGGTTTTGCTACTAGTGTATTGAAGCCCTAAACAACTTAGGACCAGGATACCTGAGGGGGCACCTTCTCCCTTATCAAGCTGCCCAGTCACTGAGGGCATGCTCCTGGTGGTTCCACATGGACCTATGGCCCGATTGGAGTGCACCAGGAAAACAGCCTTCAGCGTGGCGACCCCCCTTCTTTGGAATTCCCTGCCCTGGAGGCCAGGCAGGCACCAACACTGTGCTGTTTCTGGTACCTCCTGAAAACCGCATTGTTCCAGGAGGCATGCCTTAATTGACCAGTCAGTTTTATTGGCATTGTTTTTAAAAATTGCATCATTTTAATCTGGTGTTTTAATCTTTTATCCTTTTACTGTTTTATCTCTTGTGTTCACCACTCCAAATCTGTTCTAGATTCAGAGTGGTATATAAATATTGTAAATTAAAATCATAAATTTGTCATCAAGGTATTTTTCTAGTGAGGAATGTAGAGTATTGAAAGGGGGGTGCAAACTTGAGGACTATCAATCATCATCTTATCCACATGTTTTAACTCTAGCCTTGACTAACTGAATCAAACATGCGAGATGCCATCAGGTGGAAGGCAAAAGTTCTTCTTGGTTACCAAAAATACCTGGGGAGAGGGAAGATTTAGCTCCCCCCCCCCCCCGTTGTGTCCCATTTAATTTGTCCCGTAGAACTCAGTGGGGGCTAAGAAAACTGACCTTGGCCCATCTGCATAGCCCCAGTTTAGATTCCATGTCCAGGTCATACTAGAGCGTGATAAACATTTGAGACCGAGGCACTAGATCTTTTAATATAGGAGGGAGAGAAAATTAAATCCAACAAATACAGTACCACTGGCATGTGAATGATTCAATGTGAATTGGAAAGCAATTTCACTTATAACAATGTAAACCAAACAAATATTTTGTTTTCAGGTATCTGAGGTTACTTCGAAAGATTACTCTAAGGGTACGAGATACAGCTTGAAGCTCCGTGCAGGCGGAGACCATTGTGCCATTACAAGGAAGTTTGGTGAATGGAGTGAACCAATTGTGTTTGGCAAGATTACTGCAGGTTTTCTTCTCATTATTTCCCCCTCTTTGTCCTACCTGTCATTCCCTCTAAACAGCAAATTCAGGTGGCTGAGTAGCTGTCAGTTTGGAAGTGATACAAGGCCATCCAAAGTAAGATAGTGGTTTCTACATGCTCATGGAATTGGTATGCAGAAGTGTACATGTTTGTGCATTTTTTAAAATATCAAAACAGCATGAGAAGGACTTGTGAGCCTCCAGGTCATCGGGAAAGTTTATGGCAATTCAATGTATACAGATAAGAAATGTAGAATAATTGACTGCATTGTTTGGAGACAAAACTTCTCTAGGTTTACACTGAACACCAAAGAGAGGAACTCCTTTCTTTGCTGCCACCTTTTTGTAGGATGTGTATAATACACTGAAGTCCTGGATTTCTCTATTGCTTTCTGTGAGGACCTATCACTTCTACACTGGGGGAAGGAAAAAAGGAGTCCAATGGAACCAGACTCCGTTAGGCTACCAGTGAAGGCTATGCTTGAGACCAGTTAAGAGACAGGACATTAGGCCATCAGCTGGGAGATAAAAAGCAAAGGGGGAGGGGAGTGGGAGCTCAAGCCCCATGGCACCTGGTAGGAGATATCATAGGGGGGATTATTGGCTGGGGAGGGCAGGGGAGTGTCACGAGTAAAACCCTGCCTACACTATACAGAGATGTTACAAAAGGGGGAAAAGGGGAACAACGCATTACTCTTTCACACTCTCCAACTTCTATGCCCTCCACTTTGTAGCAATAGCACATTCCTGTTTGGGGCTGGCTGAGCCCTCTAGTACTCTACAGTACAGCAGAAAAGGAAAAAATGTGTCCTCCCTCTCCTCACCCCTTTCCACCTCCTGAAACCAACCACTACCCTCCCCCTAAGGCATACGCTATACCAGAAGGTAAAGCTGTATTGAACTGATTCCCAAATATTGTGGCCTAGTTGTGGGCCTGAAATTGGAAGCCATTTATCTGGTTTTCAGAAGCGTGTGCTGAAATTCACCCTTTACCTTTAGCAGTGGTGGTGCAGAAGGCTTATTCCTATTTACATTCCTAGCCACGGTTCACCATAGGGTGTTATATGCGTGCGTGTGAAAACCCTCCCAAAGATCAACCGGGCGGACAAAGTTCAAGTGTGTAATTAGTAGTTCTTAAAAACTGAATTACACGGTGGCATGGGCTTCTCTCTTTTCCACTTTTTAAAATGGGAAAAGAAAAAGGAGGCCTTGAACCACCTCATAATTCAGTTTACACGTACGACGACACCCCCACCTGAAAGTCAAACAAAGTCCCCCCCCCCCCCGATTCCCTCCCCTACCATCACTGGGAAGAAAATGTTGAATGACAAATGGAGCTAACCTTCAACCGACCTGTATGCTGCTGCCATTTTTGACAGCAGCAACATAGCTCTGCTCGCAGTAGCCCAGCTGCCATGTTCTTCGCCCTCAAAGTGACTCAATGCAGCATTAATCCAGGGCATTTTCAGAAGAAAAAAACATGGCTGTCTCCAACAGGGGCAACAACGTGTTTTCCCTCAAATGCGTGAGAACCTCTGGATCATTTGAGTTTAGGAAGTGGTGATCAGGCTGCAAACAGCAGGGGCAAAATAAAGTAAAAACAAGAACAACAACCTCAGAAGCTTCCCCTGCCCCTCCTGCTAAAGCTAAGGATCTCCAACAAAGTTTGGCGTACCCCCAAATCCCAGCAAATTCACCTCATTTAAGGGCCTGAATTTGCTCCCCTCCTCCACTCAGATCGCTTGAACTCTTAAGTTCAGACTATCCCAGTGCCACAAACAGGAGCAGTCCTCTTATGGGGTGGGGATACCGTACAGCATCTTATTGCAGGTCCCACTAGTCTGCCTTATAAGCGAATCCTTGCTTTGTCCTCTGGGAAAAAAGAAAACAATTTGAAGGCTGTTCCCAGATGCTGGCAAATTTATGGAGATGCACTTCTAACAGTAAGAGAAATTCATTTCCAGCATGAACTGCAGCAACTAGTTCCTTATATTACTTTGAATCCAAATGTTCTGATATTGGTTGATTTAAAATATAGTATCACAGAGGGCTCCCGTCTATCCTTCTCCTAAGGGGTGTTTTTAATTTAAACCTAATACATCAAGTGCACGCATGCACTGAAATAGTGCATGAGTTGGTCCATGTCCTATGCATGCTGTGAATGAGTTCAGGCCGTCCATGCATGCAGCTCTCCGTGTGCAGGAAGGAGGGTAACTAAAGGGAGGATTTGGGACAATGGTTAACATCCTAACCCTTTCTTCCTACACATGTCCCATCTACCAAAAGCTAACAGTTCCAGTTCCACAACTAAAAGACATTATTTGCCAATGGGAGAAGAAAATCGAGGTGAGTCCTCAGAGCCCCTTCTCTGGATAATCTGTGATCTGCACTGGCCAGTATTTTCTGGGCCAAATCCAAAGTGCTGGTATTAACTTTTAAAGTCTTCACAGCTTGGATCCACATTACCAGAAGCATTGTCTCCTTCCATATATACTTGCCCAGAACCCATCCTCAGAACCCCTCCTCCTGATGCCCCCAACAAATGAGGTGAGGCAGGTGGCTATTAGCGACACGGCCTTTTCAGTGGTGGCATATCGGTTGTAGGAAACTGTGCAGAAAGGCTCGTCTGAAACTTACGTTGCGGTCTTTCATGCACCAGATGAAGAACTTTTCATTTTCCCAAGCTTGTTAGCCCTTCAGTATTGACCACATGAATAGAATTTTGCCAAGAGCTGTAACACAGAAATGGGACTGTAACTGTCAGTCACGAGCCAAACGGCGCTTCCAGACAGAGGGCTCCTACCACTACCTTGTGCAGCTATTCCAACTTTTCCTGCTTAACGGATTTGTTAAAGAAAGAAAGAGAGAAGGCTGAAAAAGTGAGAAAGCACAGATAGGGTTATAAATTGAAATCATCATCTAGGCCTCACATAAAATTCTTTGAATGAAGTAGGCCATCTGGAACGACCCTTGGGACTTATTAACCTAGGAATTTTTCACTTCCCTTTTGCAGAAAGCATGGGTGGACCCGATACCAACAGAAGATGAAAAAAAGTCACATCTAGCTGCAAAAAGCTGTGAGGCATTTTCCTAAACCACCCATCAACAAGAAGACCTAATAAATGAGAGAAGTGGTTATTTTTGTCTCTCCCTTCCTTTCCAGCTGTGTGTTCACATGGAGGTGCAAGTGCCGGGACTCAAGACAGCGGGCTCCTGCTGGTGGGAGGCAAGTGGGGGCTTGGTTTCCTCTGAAGGCAGCAGGGGGAGAGGGGAAGTGGCTGTCTAAGGCGGGGTCCGCTCTTACCGCCATCTTGTATGGGTAGGATATGCATAGCTCCTTATTAATATGGCATTTAGTTCATAGACTCTGCATGTCAAAGCGATCCATGTAATAAAAGACCCTAATCGTGCTTACGAATTACACAATACCGATGCCTTAATATTGTTCCATTAAGTCGCATTGTGTGGATCATCACCTCCCAAACCCAGTATCAGTGCTTACTTCTTTAGTACCTAATTCAGGAGAGGTTGTTTTCCTTTATTAAAAATCACAAGCATAGCCTCGAGGCTAAAAGCAGATAGCCAGATCAGGATGCGCAGCATGCAAGCTAAGTCTGCTGCATTATCCTCCTATCACATGGGTACTTATGCCTCCAGAAGCCTGCTACAACCCCCAGCATACATTCTCTTCATTGTGCGGGCAATGTCAAGAAAAATGCCGATTGGGTCTTGACAAGAGAAAACCTCATCCTCTGTGGCTATGTTGACAATACAGCAGACTCATTTGATCTAAGAGGGTGGATTGCAGAGAAACCCACACTACCTAGTTTGGTATCTGCAGAGCAACTCTCAGTTCTGTTCAGCTGCAACACTGGATTGTTGCAGGGACTGAGTGCCTACACCGCTGATTATAACTGAGACCAAAGGCTGGTCAGGTTTTATTCCCACGTCTATTTGGGTTAGCTAAAGTAAAATAATTAGAGAATACACAGAGCAGAAAGTAATCCTGAAGTTCTCCTAATTCTTCTTATAGGGAAAAAGGTCTTACTGGCTTTTTTGAACCTCAGTGAGAAATCTAAATAGGCTGAAGACTAATGCATCATTTCCCTAACAGGAACTGCATCAGTTAGTAGTCAAGGGATTTTTGAATACTTTGGGCCTCTTTCTGATCACTACAAGAACACTGCAGAATTTATCTCATGTGAAATGCCCCATCCCTTAATACTTTTGTAACAAAGCAACCCATTTTAAGTTTGGGCTGTTAAACGCTCCCCTCGTACTGAACATACAGAAATAAGACTTATTCAATCCTGCAAGTTACCCACTTATAGAAGAACTACTTTTCTCTGAAGCATGTGCTATTTCATTCACTTTGGTCATTTGACAGCAGACATTAGCAGTTCAAACAGCACAACAAATCCAAACACTTACCTACTTGCTTTCACATGTGCTTCTGTGATCTGCTTTCTACTTCCTTTCCTGGGATGGCCAATTATCAGTAGCACTTCACAATCAGTAATTGCTAAGCCATTTTATTTGCCTTTTGTAAGCTCTGTTTTCTCCATATTCAGAACACAAGCTGGTCCTAGATCGAACTATTTTGCCCACTTTTCATAAAGGCGTAGTGAAGTCTCTTGAAGCCCCACCTAAACAGACTTCATTTTTAAAAAGTGAAAGTCTCCAAAGATTAAGATGTCCAGCGATCAAGTGCAATTCAACAGTGCGAGCAGCTGAAGCCATTTCACTGCCTGAAGTGCAGTCCAAATGGTACCTTCCCACCACCTGCAGCCAACACTTTAAGATGTCTTGCTGTACCAACCCCACAAACACGCACAGTGCTACCATAAATTAATAGCTTCATCTTCCTGCATGGCAGGGCTGGCCCTGAATGTCAAGATGTAACAGTAAATTCAACTTAGAGTTAATTCTGTTTATTTTTTCACGGAATGCCCCAAATTTGAGAACACAAATGCTAGATGTTCAGCTGTGCAAAACAGTACATAGTGCTTCAGTACAAGTGGAAAAAAATGTGATTTGTTAAACAAGCACTTCTCAAAACATGATTTTATGGTCCTGTTAAGATAGGACTTGAAACCTCCAGCTGCTCTCCAGACAAGTGCAGATCAGCCACCTTGGACCCAGAACTGCTACCACTAAATACACACCAAACAGAGACAAATCTAGTGAGCTGAATTGTCTGTTTTGATGCCTGAATAATGGTATCTCAAAGTATATCAGTTCACTGAAGGCAGTTTCTAGCCCTACTTAACACATGATTTGGCCCCGATAAATAAGACTGCACAGGAATTTTTTTTGAAGGTCAGTGGTCCATAATGATAAGTTATTTTACATGATCTGTCAATTTATCTTAAAACTCTAGTAAGGTTTTTTTAGATTACTTTCTTTAACTCATCATACAACACAAGCACAAAAGCACCACCCATGCCTCGAAGAACATTAGACCATGCGCCCTTGAAGAAAGCCTTTCCACCTTCATCTCTTGCAATCTTCTTCCAACAGTCAATTGTTCCAGAGTACATGATGTCAGCTGTGGGCAGAACAGGATTATTCATTTGAAGTACTTATTTTTAAGGACACCAAGACCATCACAGTAATTTGTTTCAAAGAATTTAACAGCGCTGCACAGAGCTAAGACATTTTAGGACTTCTTCACACCAAGTTTTTCTTCAAATTATTACTTTGAAACTACATAACACACACAACTACTTTTTATTGGTGGAAGGGAGGAGGGAAAAGAACCCAACTGATTAACTAAGCATACCTTACAATGCTTATATGAAGTCATCCCCAAGTCCCTTGACTGCAATAGGACTTAACTACAGAGCCAGTCTACTGAATATTAGGGTGTTTGCCTCATTAGGGGTTAAATATTAACTATTCAGAATCGCTACCATGTCTACACAGTGGTTAAGACATAAGCTCAATAGCACACCAACATATTTGTGAGATATGTAGAAGACAAAATAACTCGTATCTCCAATGACCTGGAGACCACAATTAATGCAGATCAATCTGTGGATGAGGGGGTCCAAAGCACCATCTGGCCCTATCCTGTTGAATGTCATCAACAGGATAGGGCCTTTTAAAGCCTGAGGATGTGGACAAAGTGTTTGGCCAAGTCTGGCCTACCACCTGTATGCCTGACCTTTGCTCCTTTTGGCATATTACATCTAACAGGGAGGAAGTCTTTGGCTGGGTACAGGATGCCTCATTGAGAGAGGGTGTGGGTCTTAACTACCTTAAAGGAGGCTGTGACGTGACTGCTCCTGAGAAGAAAACCTTGAGCCTGGAAAATCTGAACAGCTATCAGTTGGTGGCTAATATTGCCTTTCTGGGCAAAGTGCTCAAGCAAGAGATTTCCAAGCATTCTTAAACTGATTTTCTAGATCCATTTCAATTTGGTTTTAGGCTTGGTTTTGGTACAGAAACTGTCTCCGTTACCCTGTGTGATAACCTCTGCCAGGGAAGAGGCAGGGAAAGAAAACCTGTTAATTTTCCTGAATCTGTTAGGGACCTTCCATATGGAGAAGCTGTCTGAGCTGGGGATCAGAGAAACTGCCCTTCAGTGGATCCACTCATATTTGTATGGCCACTTTCAGGAGGTGGCACTAGGGGATTTCTGCTCAACTTGATGGAATCTCTACTTTGGTATCCCACCATTTTCAATCTATCCACCATTGCTGTTTAACACCTACATGAAACTGCTGAGCAAGGGCATTTGGGGATTTAAAGTGTAGTGTCATCAATATGCACTCATTCTTACTTCTCCCGCTCATCTAACCCAGGAGAGACAGTGGAGGTCCTAGATCAGTGCCTTAATGTTGTATTGACTGGATGAGGACTAATTAGGTGAGGCTTAATTCAGAATAAGACTGAGTGTTGGTAAGTGGTTCATCTGCCCAGATGAGTGGTGTTCGGCCTTTCTGGAAGGGATGGGACTAAGAACCAGGTTTGTAGTTTGGGGATGCTCACAGATCCAACTTTGTCAGTAGGGGCACAGGCGGCCTCCTACAACTCAGAGGGCCTCCTGCCAACTTAGGTAGAACAGGGATACGCTTGCTTCAGTTATCCATGCTGTGGTAACTTCCTGTTTGAATTACTATAATGTATTGTACACGGGGCTGCCTTTCAAAATAGTCTGGGAATGTCAGTTAGTCCAGAATATGGCAGCAAGACTGCCAACAGCGACTGTGATTTATTTATTTAAAGGCTTTTATAAGCCACTTATTAGGGTCACGCCCTCCCAAATCAACATTCATTACAAGAACGGTAAGATACAAGACAATATGCAGGCACTACAAGAGGAAGAAAGGTGATACAGTTCTTAGCATATAAGCCTATGAGCAATTTGCAGTCATAAAAGTTTCAGGCTTGCATAAAATGAGTAGTGGAGGAAAGGCACTTCATAGAACTTTCAAAGCTGAGGAATCACCACAGAGAAGGCCCTGTGCTCAAAAACCTAACTGATTATACCAGTACTTTGCCATCTTCATGGGCTCCCAGTCCATTCCTGGGCCCAATTCAAAGCCCTGCTTTTGTTCTTTGGGACCACAGTACCTGGAGAATTGCTTCTACTGTCATGTTCCTACCTGGATACTGAGATCATCTTTACAGCCTCATCTCCAGATGCCCCCATCAGATGAGGTGGGGCCTGTGGATACTAGTGAAACGGCCTTTTCAGCAGTGGCACCTCAGTAGAGCCCACTTGCCATCTATTTCACTGGCTTAGCTCATATAGGGTTGTTGAATTTTTGGTTGTCGTGATGTCTGTGCATGGCTGCATTAACAAACCATGATTTGTTCACCACGAACAACCGAGAATGATAAGCCACGGATTGTTTTTGAGTTGTGAACTCTGAATTGTTTAAACCATGAGTTGATACATATGAACCCAGAATCATGGGTTGTTTTGTAAGACTACAGAGGTGGCAGGAAAGAGCAGTAAAAACAACAACAACCTAGCCACTCTACATGCCACAAGTAGGGCAATAAATGGAGTAGCACTATGCGCAAACCTAGGCAAAAGCCTTTTGCTATTTTCCTAGGACATTAAATTTGCTGCAGCCTTTTAATCTATTTTAGTTATTTTGTTTTACTCTGCACTTCTTATCTTTGAGCGTGATTTTATGCTGCATTATGTTTTACTGTACTGTTCACATTACTGTGATTGATTTTTAACTTGTTTTGTCTTTATCCTGTAATGTTACTGAAAATTTTTGTTAGGCAGCTTATAAATATTGTAAAGCAGAACTACTACAAACCACCTATGACTGACTCAGATGCCTACAGAAATTGCCACACTGAGACTGAAGGTTGCAGACTTTCAGCTCTCCTAAACGCACAATTCAATCAAGTTGATGGGAATAAACAAACTTAAGTTTTCATACTCCACTTTCTGATAAATGGTGGATGATGCTGTAAGGCTTCAGACCTAAACAATCCAAAATCATATACCACTGAAAAGGTATTTTCGTACTTCACGGAAGTTTATTTTAAGTGTTGCTTACCTGCTTTACGCCCAGACTGCATCATCATTCGACGTCTCACTGTGTCAAAGGGATAGGAGACCACACCAGCTACTGAAGTCACTGTTTGTGCAATCATCCAGCTTATCACAATATGAGTGTTCCTAGGATCTGGGAGCATACCTGTAACAAAACAAGAGATGTTCTGCACCTTTTTTGAAAATAAGGCTGCTTTCCATTAAATGAAGACTTAAGCTAGTTTTTGCACTTAATAGGAAATTAGTACACTAGTGGGATAATATAGAAGATTACTAGTACAAGCAACTCTGGTTTTAACGTCCATCAGCTAATCCAGCAACTAGAGGATAGCTGATGGTAGCTGTTCTTAACATTCAACCCGTAACACTGGAGAAGGTGGATCATGTTTTGTGACTACCACTACAGACAGTATGTACTCCCAAATCTATGCAGGGCACTTCACTGAGCCCTCACTGTGAACTACCTTTTCATATGTTTTACTGTTGCCCATCTTTTTTTAATTGCATATCTAAACGTACCGTCTGTTCCTCCAAATCATTTAGTAAAGTCTTGTGGGTATTTTTTTAAACCCCCACTTGCTATTGCCTCTTCAAACACAAACAACTAAAACATAAATACTCAAAATATCCAAGCATAAATCACAACTGAAATTCATCTCGGCAACATGAGATATAGAATTATAGCAGTTAGAGCTAGTTTAAACTATTTCTCTGCCCCAAACTATTCAACTGCCTAAATAACTAATGTTTTTATTAACTTACTGTTGCTATAATCTTAAATATAACCATTTCAGCTATTACAAATTTTCCTTTAATAGAAATACCCTTTTCCTTCTCAACCTCTGTAATTTTCCTCCTAATCTTTCTCATAATCCTCTTAAATCCTAACTTTCATAGAATCATAGAATAGTAGGGTTGGAAGGGGCCTACAAGGCCATTGAGTCCAACCCCCTGCTCAATGCAGAAATCCAAGTCAGAGCATCCCTGACAGATGGCTGTCCAGCCTCGTCTTGAATGCCTCCAGTGTGGGAGAGCCCACCACCTCCCTATGTCATTGGTTCCATTGTCGTATTGCTCTAACAGTCAGGAAGTTTGTCCTGATGTTCAGCCGGAATCTGGCTTCCTGTAACTTGAGCCCATTATTCCGTGTCCTGCACTCTGGGATGATCGAGAAGAGATCCTGGCCTTCCTCTCTGTGACAACTTTTCAAGTACTTGAAGAGCACTATCCTATCTCCCCTCAGTCTTCTCTTCTCAAGGCTAAACATGCCCATTTCTCTCAATCTCTCTTCACAGGGCTATTTTTCCAGTCCCCTGATCATCTTTGTTGCCCTCCTCTGAACCCTCTCCAGTTTGTCTGTATCCTTCGTAAAGTGTGGTGCCCAGAACTGGACACAGTACTCCAGATGAGGCCTAACCAGTGCTGAGTAGAGGGGAACTAGTACTTCGTGGGATTTGGAAGCTATGCTTCTATTAATGCAGCCCAAAATAGCATTTTCCAGACACCCTGACCCAACTTTCCAGATTCTAAAAAGGCTACAGGACTATTACTTCTGCCAATCAGCTGCAAGATTCTAAGTTATTTCCCAACTAATAAAATATCAGTTTACAATCCTAACCAATTAAATAAGCTTACACAATTCAACACACATTTAAAACCAGTTCATTTTGTCACACTGCTTCACACTTGGCTTTCTTTCCCCTATAATGTGTGGCTTGGTAAACCAATGCTTGCTCTACTTTACAGTTCTTCCCTACAGAGACAGGAAACCATCAAATGTGAGCCTATCAGTTTTAATTGCACTCCTAGTCCCGTCTCAACACAGTTACATGGTGCTATGCAAGTCTTCAAAAGCACCAGAAATGTTGTTTCTGAAGATCAGGCTGAACTTCTCATTTACCTTTTGCCGTGTCATAGATTCCAAAGTAGGCAGCTCTATAGATGATAATACCCTGGACAGAGACATTGAAGCCTTGATATAAGCCACGTAAGCCATCGGATCTGAAGATTTTGACTAGGCAGTCCCCCAGGCCTCTGAATTCTCTGTCAGCACCAGCTTTTCCAACATCAGCAGCCAGACGGGTTCTTGCAAAATCCAAAGGATAGACAAAGCAGAGAGAAGTAGCTCCAGCTGCACCACCGGAGGCTAGGTTACCAGCAAAATACCTCCAGAATTGTTTGTGCTTGTCTACTCCTCCTAAAAATACTTGCTTATACTTATCCTTGAAGGCAAAGTTGAGAGCCTGGGTTGGGAAGTATCTAATGACATTAGCGAAATTCCCACGCCAAAAGGACAGCACTCCTTGCTCTTTAGGAATGCGGACTACACAATCAATTATTCCTTTGTACTGTTTGTCAGCAGCAATCTGCTTGCTTGCATGTTGAACCTGTAAGAAAAATGTTTTGATAATTACTCTGAATGAAATCTTCGTTATGGGACAAAATTAGCATTATTCAGAAGTCAAGACTAATGCCTGGACCTTATTATTTCCACTTCAGTATGAAGTGTACATTTTAAAGACCTGAAGTCACATCTTACTTAAGAGAGCTAGAAAGAAATGTACGAACATATTATAAGCAGTATGTTAAAAGACTGCTTGAGACTTCAGGTGAAGAAATAAATAAGCTGAACATCTGTATTTTGAGACTTCAGGTGAAGAAATAAGCTGAACATCTGTATTGAGAAAGCATCTTCAAAATGAAGGCTACATCTATGATTGTTTTCTCAACATAAAAAGAAAACTCAATATGCCAAGATTAAGAGCATTCAACACAGTAACCACTGTTTACTGTTAAAAAGCAGTGAAGAGTGAGTTTTCTTCAGTGATGCAATATATGCTTATGTACAGAAAACAATTAAAAATATGATTGATTGCAAAGGTGAAACCAATATATGGTTATTATTCCCACTTAACCCTTAAAGAAATTAAACCAATAAGGGAGCAATCCTATGTCCCCTAGACAGCATCTGGGGAACACTGCATTTTGGAGCCACAAAATCACGCTCCCTGTCCCCTCGTAGCTGGTGCAGAGAGAACCATGCTGGCTGCCTTTCCACGCTAGGTAAACGAGCGTGGAGACAGAGGAAAGTGGGTGTTCCTGGGGGAGGGGAGAAGGCCAGAGTTCAGAGGCTTACGAGTACTTAGGGCGTACCCACAGGATTGCTTCCTAGCGGTACAATCCTACCTTACTAAAAACAATGGGATTTACTTTTTTAAACAAACCTGTTTAGGCCAAGAGTACATTTCTCAAAGCCAACACATTTTAAATAACTGCCTTGAGTTAAACTTATGTATGTTTTCTATGAAAATAAAAGGAGGACATGCCAACTGATTGGGCTGCTCAGATTTCAGAACTAGGATGATTTTGATTACATTTTCATCTGCCTTGCCCTTTTGAAGACAGCTTGGGGGCCAGATTACCGTTTCTTCTCATATGTACCTGTTTGGACCCTATGATCATCTTCAGCAGGCATTCTCTGGGAGCCTCTGCCAAATGAAGTGAGGCAGGTGCCTACTAAGAGGGCCTTTTCTGTTGTGGCACCCAAGTCGTGGGATGAACTCCCCAGAGAGTCTCACCTAGCACCTAAGCTGTAGTCTTTTCAATGCCAGGGGAAGACCTTATTTTCCCAGGCATTTTAGTCTTCCAGTGTCTGATCTTTTTAAAACTGTTATTGTATTGCTCAATCTCTACAGTGCTGCTGGTTTTTATTTTGGTTTTATACTGTAGTTTTAAACTTATGGAAGTTTTATATTATGTTTTATTGTGCTGCATTTTACAGTTTCAGTTGTTGTGAACTGCCCAGAGAGCTTTGGCTATCGGTCACTATAGAAACGTAATTAATTAAACCTAGAATTTATCGGCTGCAGAGCGATTGGGGCCAAATGCTTACAAGAGACAAGTTTCAAGGGGCGATTTGTGCCTTCCCTATGCGGGGGGGAAAGCCTGCAAAGGTTCGTGCTAGTAGCCCAACAGCCTCTACGCTGGACAAGGCGTGCTCTGCCTCCCCAGCTCGGAAGATCTCAACGCTGCTGAATCCAGCTAGGCAGCCATCTAGCTGTCACCCAAGGGAAGGGGCCGGGCCGGGCCGTCAGTCACCTCGCTTGCTCCGCAGGGGTCATTTCTCACTCAAGTCGCGCGAGACAGCAACGGGAAGAGGCGGAGCTAGCCGCACCCTCCCTGCTCTGACTGGGCCATACGTCTGCCGCCGCGTCAATCAGCGACACGTTCCCGGAAGGAAGATGGCGGCCGCCTCCCTCCTTCGCCCTCCCTGTGTTCCCGCCTTCTCCCCCTCCTTCCGACGCGAAGGGGACACAGCGGGGAGAGAGGCGAGGAAGGAGTGCGCGCGCCTGCCGTGTGGGAAGAGCCCCTGCCTCGTGACCCCGCCTCGCGCAGCCAAGCCGCCGCTGGCTTCCCTCCGCCGGCCAACGGACGTTCTGCAACGGAACCGGCCTGACAGGAGTCTCCCGCGCGCGCCGCGCCCAGCGAGAAAGAGTCGCTCCGCTGCCCCTACGGCGGGAGCCGCGCGAAAGCACTTTAGGGGCAGAAGCCATCCCACACGTAGATGCGCAGAGACAACGCGGGGCGGGGCCCGCCCCCGGCCGCCCCCTGCCCCCGTTTTAGATTTTACACGACGCGCCTTCGGCGGGCCCGACCTGCAGCAGCAGCTTGACCCGCTCGATGGGCGCCACCGCCGTCTTGCTGATGGCCGCTGCTACGCCGCCCGCCAGGAAGTCCTTGGCGAAGGAGATGGCCTGGTCTGCCATGGCCGCTGGATGGCACTGAGCGGGGAGGCGCTGGGATCCGAGGCGCCGCGGACGCTGTCGCCGCCGCTCACGACGCCGAAAGGGAAGATCCGCGTCGGCTCAGGAGCTAAATGGCCGGCTCGGGAGGCTCCGCCCGCGGGGCGCCATTGGTGGGGAAGGCGCAAAGAGGAGGGCGCGATTCGCCGGGGAGGAAGCGGCGTGTGCCCGCTCAGACGCTGGTCTTCGGCCGCCTCTTCCCCCGCGACTTCTCTGTCAGGCTCCTCCTCGCGCCCATCCCATAATAACGCGCCTTCGGCCGAATGGCGAACTGGCCTCCGCTCCCAGTAGCGCGGTTCGAAGCGGGCTTGCTTCCCATTGTACTCGGTGGGATTTACAACCCCATCCTATGCGTGCCCGCTTAGGAGTAAGCCCCACTGAGTTCAGTGGGACTTGCTCCCAGATAAAGTGGGCGTCGGGCTGCAGCCTTACCAACGAATGCTGTATTACGAGAATCATAGAATAGTAGGGTTGGAAGGGGCCTACAAGGCCATCGAGTCCAACCCCCTGCTCAATGCAGGAATCCAAGTCAGAGCATCCCTGACAAATGGCTGTCCAGCATCGTCTTGAAGGCCTCCAGTGTGGGAGAGCCCACCACCTCCCCAGGTAATCGGTACTGTCAATAATTGACAGTAGACCGACTGGAAGTTTCACTTATTTCGGATATCTCTGGTCACGCTTAAAAACAGAGGGGAACTAAGTTTTTGCCAAATAGATTAAAGCAAAAGTAGTGTATATGTTTATATAAGTTGTATGCGTGGTTGTAAGGGACTGGGACTGGAGGCTGAGGAGCAGAAGGGAAGCAAGGTCCGGCTTCGGCTTTCAGCCAGGGGAGCGAAGGCCGCTGCAAAGCGGCCCCCGCGGCTCCCCAGGAATAGCTTTGGGCAAAAAAGGATATTGTAGAGTAGGGAAAAGGGCAGCTAAAATGATCAGAGGGCTGGAACAGCTATCTTAAGAGGAAAGGTTACAGCATCTGGGACTGTTTTGCTTAGAGGAAAGGTGAGTGAGGGGAGGCAGAGAGATGTACAAAATTATGTCTGGTGTGGAGAAAATGGATAGGGGGAGATATTTTTCCTTTTCTCATAATACTAGAACCCAGGGTCTTCCCATGAAGCTGGGCAAGAGAAAGGAAGTAATTACAGCGCATAGTTAAACCATGGAATTTGCTACCCCAAGATGTAGTGACTACCACCAATTTGGATGGCTTTAAAAGGGGATTGGGCAAATTCATGGAAGATAAGGCTATTAGTGGCTGCTATATGTGCTACCTCCAGTATCAGAGGCAGTATGCCCATGTATACCAGTTGCTGGGGTACATGAGCAGGAGGAGGGTGCTATTTTGCTCATGTCCTACTTGTGGGTTTCCTACAGGCAGCAGGTTGGCCAATGTGTGAACAGAATGCTGGACAAGATGAACCTTTTGGTCTGATCCAGCATGGTTCTTCTTATGTTCCTAAGGGGGAGTCAACCTGGCCTTTCCATCAGCCAGAAGAGGACCAGCTGCAGGGAGTTGCTTTCCCCTCCCTGCCAGAAAGAACACTCAGCTTCAATGTCCTGTCATCCTGCAACTGCAGAAGCAAGGGGAAAGAATGCTCTGGCTCCATGCATTGGCCAAAGGAACAAGAGCCACCAATTGCTATTCAGTGAACTCCAGCAAGGGAAGATCAGCCTGGATATGAATGCCCACTTTTAGCTCACTACTTTGTTCTGATCTTGAAAAACTGATTTCCCTGTTCAACCTTTTCCCTCCACTCCCCTTGTCTTGTTTGTCTTGTCCTTTTAGTTTGTAAGACTGAAGGCAGGACCTGTCTCTCTCTTTTTATTGATATGATCTCTTTAGGAGACAATAATAGTGTGAAAAGTCAGATAAAATGCAGTAAATAAATAATAAACATGAGCGCAATTTTGATACAATCAGTTAAAAATACTTGGAGCACATTCAATTTTACATACCTCTTCATTTACAGTACACTTAAATAGGGGCACACACAAGAAAAACAAATCCGAAAGATAGCAATGGTGTTTCTTTTGTTGCCAGTGGAAGCAGCTTTGTCTTATATGAGGTATAAAAGAGACCATTGCTTGATGCTGCAATGTGCCATATAACTAGTTTAAAAACTGGGTTAAAATGTCACATGATCGGTAATAGCAGCTTTCAGTATCGTTTCTCTCCTTGCCACTGGGAAGACTCAGGGAGGAAATTGTACTTCAGGAGGTATACAATGATCTTTGAGTTTAGTACATCTCATTAGTGAAGATCTGCTCCTTAAAAGTATCAGGTTGAGGGTAAACTAGTGCAGAGGTTCCCAAGGAGGCACCCCAAATGCAGGGACCTCCAGTGGTGCCTATGAAGCTTTCCACTGTCTTGCCCTAGGGCTCCAGGTTGTCCTTCCCATTTGTGAACCTGCTGCTAATCACTCCCCCTGAAAAAGCAGGTTTGTAGCCTGTGGGTTCTGGAGTCGTCATTGTCACTTGAGTGGCATGGGGTGCCTTCTACCAGCTTCAGGTGGTCAGCAATAACCTGGCTTCAGTAGTTTATGCTCTGGTAACCTCCAAATTAGATTACTGCAATGCACTCCAAGCAGGGCTGCCCTTGTTCAGAAGCTGCAGCTTGTGCAAAATGCGGCAGCCAGAAAGTCTGAACCTATAACATGGATTGTGGCCTGACCGCACTGGCTGCCTATGTCTGTCTGAGCCCAATTTAAGGTGCTTGTTTTGACTTATAAAGCTTTATACAGCTTGGGACCCAGTATGAACCTACCCGTACACTATGAACAACATCTGAGCTTGTCCTCCAAGGGAAGTTGGAGGATGGCAACAGGGGAGAGGGCTTTCATTTATTTTTACTTTAGAGTACTAAATAGTCTGATCCCAGGGTATCGGAGGGAACACCACCTTTCCTGTGCTCTTAGATTTTCAGAGAAAACACTGTTTATGGTTCACTCCTTCATGGAGGATATGGTGATGGCCACTAATGTAGATGGCTTTAGAAGGGGGTTAGACGTTCAGCCTTTCCTCCCTGATGCCCTCCAGATGTTTTGGACTACAACTCCCAAGATTCCTTAGTATTGGCCATGTTGTCTGGGGCTGATAGGAACTGATGTCCAAAACATCTGGAGGGCATTCTGTTGGGGAAGGCTGGACTAATTCATAGAAGACCATATGTTCCCTCCAGATCAGAGGCAGTATGCCTGAATACCAGACCTTGGAGAACAACAGCAAAAGGCTGTTTCCCCTGTGTCCTGCTTGTGGGTCCCATGGGGATCTGTTTGGCCACTGTGGGAACAGAATGCTAGACTAGATAGGCCTTTGGGCTCATCCAGCACAGTTTTTATGCAAAGTAATAATACCTTGAGAAATGTTCAATGGTTGAAATTGAATGGTTACAATATGATGTTTTCCACCGTTGTCTCTTCAGGACCTTTGCCCTGCTCCTTGCATGAGGGATGAGGAAACCATGTGAATGCTTTGTATTTGCAGTTTCAAGATTAACTCAAGAAAATGAACTCTGCCAAATTAAACTATGTAACATTCACCCTGCTGGTAGACACTTTGGAAAGAGCTGTAGTCAGCTTTGAATACCACCCCCCACCCGCCTTTGTCTTTCATGAGAGATGAGAGAAGATAATATTCTGTCAGCAACTGTCCCAGGCATGGTTGGTTGGGTGTGTGTGTGTGTGAACACAGATCAAAAAGAAAAAATACTTGCATCCCCCCCCCCCAAAAGGCCAACCAATTTTAATACACTTGTGAGCAGTAAATTATATTTTAAAACTGACAGGACCACAGAACTAGTGACAAATTGTCTTGCAAAACTAGGAACTACATGTTTCTTTAATTTAAAAAATGTGATTTCTGTATACTGCTCCCTAGGACAGAGAACATGGAAGGAATTCAATAAAACGTTGGGCTTCTCCACACTGAGGCGTTTTGTCCCACGATTCTGCTGGGGTTTCTGCTTCCAGATTCTTTGTGGGATTAAGGTCAGCCCTTTACATGAGCTTCCTCCCCCCCCCCCCGTTTATCTGAGAGATCTATGTTTCATTATACAGCCACTAGATGGTGCTGTTATAGAGCACCACCTCTTTCCACATGCAAATTCAGACTGATTGAAAGCGAATCTTTTTCTTAGCTCATTATTTCCTTTTCAAATTAGGCAGGGAAAATGCTCGGAAAACACTAGAGAGGCCCTGTAGAGTGAGGACACGTAAAGGACTCACAAACTTCTGGAAGTAACCAATCTCAATCGCGGGATGAAAGCCCCATGTGGACAAGGCCGTTATCAACATGGAAGAAATGCTATCAAAGAGATGTGTATTCTGCATGTGTCATAAGATATTCGTGTCTTACAAAGGAACAGAACAAGGGGAAAAGAACACATTCTAGAACAGAGATGAGGGGAAAAGGAACCAATATATTTCTCAGCTACCTCTGTCAGTGTTTTCTGCATACTGCCATTGCAAGAGAATGTTTTATGATGTAAAGCTGTAGGCCAGGTAGAAATGGCACTTGTATGTATGTAAGTAAATATACTGTTTAACTGTTGGGAACTGCCCAGACAGCTTTTCCTATTGGGTAAATAGAACATATTCTTTCTTGCAAACATCCAAATACACAGAAAGTGAGTTTCAAGGTGTGTATGCTTTACACACAAGGGGGAGCAGGGATGAGAGCACAAGCTCTGCCCCCTGGTCATAATTCTCATCACCCTCTACATGAGAAGGTGTCTGCAGCAGAGCGCCTCCTCCACCTGCAGATGTTCTGTGTAATTTAAAACCCTGATTTTCTTCATACACATGCACAAATTCTCTCCAAAAGGCAACAAGGAAATGCACTGGAGAAGAAAGCCTATGTTCAGCAAAGAAGCAAAATAATCTCCCCGCCCCCCGTATCTGCCATCAGTAGCAGATTCTGCCTTGGGATATGTTACACTAAAAAGTTCTTGTCAACCCCGAAGTGGTCTCTACGAGAGGATGGGCTCTCCTTTAGACAACAGGACCAACCCAACATGGCTGGAGCCTATAAAGCTGCTTCTCACTCTTGCTTGCTTCTAGTATGCCTGTTTCTGGAGAAGGTTGCTTGGATATGTTCTGCCCAGGTCTTGTAGGACACCCTGCCCCCCCCACGCACACACATACAGACACATGTGCCACAGTTAATGAAGATGGGTCTTTAGGGCATGGGGAATGGATTCACAAAAAGAGAAAGAGAGAAATAGGAAGGAGACGGATTAGAGGGAGAAAGCAAAACAGAAACCATCAGCTCTGCTAAGAAACCACCTCCATCAGGCTACGGGAAAGACTAGCCCAGTGGTAGAGCACATGCAGAAGGTCCCAGGTTTGATTCCTGGCACAGCCATCAGCCCTCAAGGAGGCAGTGATAAGACCACTCTTAAAGAAGCCCTCCTCGGATCCCCAAGTCCTGAGCAACTTTCGTCCAGTCTCAAATCTGCCATTTTGGGGCAAGGTGACTGAGCGGGTGGTGGCGATGCAGCTGAAGGCACACTTGGAAGAAGCCGATTATCTATAGAGGCCTTTCAGTCAGGCTTCAGGCATGGGCATGGGGCAGAAACGGCCTTGGTTGCCTTGGTGGATGATATGAGGAGGGCTCTGGGTAGGGGTGAATGCTCCTTCCTTGTTCTCCTCGACCTGTCAGCGGCTTTTGATACCGTTGACCACGGTATCCTCCTGGACCGCCTGGAGGGGTTCGGCATTGGAGACACTGTATTGTGGTGGTTCCGGTCCTTCCTCTCCAGCAGGTACCAGAGGGTAGCACTAGGAGAAGTGGTTTCGGATCTGTGGCCGCTCACTTGTGGGGTGCCACAGGGTTCCATCCTCTCCCCAATGCTATTCAACATCTATGTGAAGCCGCTGGGGGCTATCATCAGGAGGTTTGGGGTGCAGTGTCATGAATATGTGGATGACACGCAGCTCTACCTCTCGTTCAAATCTTCACCAAGGTTGGCCGTAGAATCCCTGTTCAAATGTCTGGAGACGGTGAGTGGCTGGATGGGGAGGAATAAGCTGAAGCTGAACCCTGACAATAATGAGGTACTTTTGGTGGGAGACAACAGGAGGTTGGGGGATGCTGACCTGGTGTTGAATGGGGCACAGCTACCCTTGAAAGACCAGGTCCGCAGCCTGGGGGTCATTTTAGACTCCCAGCTGTCCATGGAGGCTCAGGTGTCAGCTGTGAGCCAGACAGTGCGGTACCAACTCCATCTGATATGGCGGCTGTGTCCCTACCTTCCCGACCATCTGCTCCCATCGGTGGTACATGCCCTGGTCTCCTTTAGTTTAGACTACTGTAACGTGCTTTATGTGGGGCTACCCTTGAAGACAGTTTGGAAGCTGCAGCTGGTACAGAACGCGGCAGCTCGCCTGATTTAAGGCAGCTGCTGGCGTGATCACATCGCTCTGGTGCTGAAGGAGTTGCACTGGTTACCAGTTGTTTTCTGGGCCAAATTCAAGGTGTTGGTTTTGACCTTTAAAACCCTATATAGTTCCGGCCCAGCCTATCTTAAGGAGCGCCTCCAGCAACACCAGACAGGCCACTTAACAAGATCAGCCTCGGATGGCCTTCTCTCTGTCCCATCAGCCAGGACAGCTAGACTGGTGAGGACGAGGGAGAGGGCCTTCTCTGTGGTGGCCCCCACTCTGTGGAACTCCCTCCCTAGGGAACTCCGCCTTTGTTGTTGTTGTTCAGTCGTGCCCACTCTTTAATGAGCTTCTGCCGTGCATTAAAAATGTGGTTGTTCAGGCAGGCATTTGGGGTGGGTTAGGGTATTTTTAGAAATATGTTTTAATGTAGAATTTTATTGTTTTAAACTGTTTCTATTATTGTACATCGCCCAGAGTGGCCTGGTGACCAGCCAGATGGGCGATTAATAAATTTAATTAATAAATACATCTCCAGTTAGGGCAGGAAAAAATCCTGCCTAAAACTCTGGAGAGTAACTACTGCCAGTCAGCGTTGACAATATTGGGCTATATGGACCAGTGGTTTGACACACTGTAAGGCAGATTCCTATGTTCCTAGGCTGCTCCGTCTTCCAGTTGTCACCTGGTAGCAGCCTTTACATCAGCCACCAAAGAACATCAGCTGGCCAAGGGATCACAGTGGTAGGAGAGGAAGGATTGTTTATTTTATTATCATCCCCCTATGTTTCCCAATAGCTGCGTGGCAGGAGACAGCACAACCATCAGCTGGCCACCAAGAAGCCCTCCACAAGGAGCTTAGCGCTTTTAGCTTTGGCCATTGAATCTGGACTTAGCATTGACAGCCTCCAGAAACTACTGTAACAGGAGAAACCAGGGGAAGGGTTGTTATTACTGTCATCACACATATATACATCTGGGTTTCCCAGGTGTTGCTGTGAAGAACAGCAGTTTCCACAAGCTGACCACTGAGAAGACTTCTAGGATGCCTCTAATTATATTTTCATGTGTTTTATAAGCTTGCAAGCTGCTTTGTGAAAGCACTGTGCCCTGAAAGGCAGGTTAAAATTATTTTAAACAAACAATAGGGGAACAACCATACTCTGTCTGCACCTTCCTGTCTGTGTTCTGCTGAGATAAGACTACTTGTGAGCAATAGGAAGCAGATGACAACAGAGCAAAAATGTCAGGAAGTGGGGCAGGGGAGGGGAGAGAAGATACTTCAGAACTGTGGCTTTTAAAGTCACAATAAAATGTTTTTTACTCTTCCCACCCTTTGAAGTATTAAACATAAGTGAAGTTCAACAGACTACAAGTGGTATTTTCTCATCTAGGTTGTCTTCTATAATATATTATAAAAAACTATTTTTTATAATAGCCATGGGTGTCCATGAGAGAAAAAGTAATCCAAACCGCATAGTTACGCAATACCTTTCTTAGGACCAACCAAAATATCACTAAAGATTGTGCAAGCTTTTGAGTTCTGCAGAACTCATTTGGCTGGTTGGTAAAAAGAGCGGATGGGGGAAGAAAGGTCCCCCAAATTAAGCTGGGTGTTACCAGAGGTCCTCTGTCCAGTCTCAAAGCTGAGACTGCAGACGGAATGAATTAGTCAGTCACTGATAGGTGCTGCACCAGATAACACCCAGCATTCTGGGACAGTGGCTTGCACCCATTTCTGAAAACGTAAAAGCTGACTGTAACTCAGATCTGTTTCTTGGCCTGTGCAAGACACATAAGTTCCTGGGTAGGCAGGGAGCAGAAGTAAAAAGAAACATGTCACTTTATATTAGCAAAGCTGTTAAGCCCCTCATCTGAAAACATTTAGTCAGAATGTTGATATGTTTAAGTTACCTTTGAACTAGTTGCATAAACAGCAAATGTATTTGGGGGGTCATGTACATACTTGAATATGATTCAGAACTCATTTTGTGTACGAAGAATTCCAACAAACCACTGTCGGACATTTTATTTTTATATTAGACCATCAAGAGTATATGCTATGATTTTTCAAAATATGTAATTCACATGGACCCATGACCTTTTGGAATTGCTTTCATAGCAGGGCAATCCTATATATCTTTACTCAGAAGTAGTTCCCACAATGTTCATTGGGGATTCCTCACCAGTAAGTATGCTTATGATTGCATCCAAATTGATTTGGGCTCCAAGTTTAACGGCAGTGTGTGTGTGTGTGTGTGTGTGTGTGTGAGTGAGAGAGAGAGAGAAGTGAACAAGGTGAGCAGACCTCCGTCTCTGTTCAGTTTATTTGTTTTCATCACTGACCATAAAATAGCATAAAGCAGAATACCATATTATCCCACTAGTGTACTCCCATAGGTGGAGACAAGACTTTAACTCGGGGCGGCACTCTGCAAACTAGGGGATCTTGAGCACTTTCCCCACCTGTCAAAAGCGCTAAGATACCTAGTTATTCAAGGATCCTACGATTTACAGTGCCAGCCCAACCCCTGTGGATCCCCTCCTTCTAGGGCACCCCCTCCGGGTCCGAGCACCCTGTTTCCATAGAAAAGTGGGTGCCACCCCGGTTTCCTACCCCAAAGCAAGTAACCGCTTCTATTTTGACAGCGGACAAAATAGAAGCTGTCAGGACGATATGAAGAGAGAAAGCGGGGAGGGGGATTGGGCACCCTTAAAAACAGGTGCAGGAAACTTGGACAAGTGTTGCTTTGGGTGTTCCCTTGTATGCTTGGCCTACAAGGAGGCAGCCAAGTCAAGCCCCTATATTTTTGGATACCCGCAGATGCACACTTCCGCAACTGGGAATAACCAAAATAAGAATAATAAAAATAAACATAGGGCGGTGGAGGCATATGGCTCTGATTTTGATGGGGCTGTGAATCCATTCGGGGTTTCAGTCAGAACCCACCAGAACTCCAAAGGTGCTGTCCATGGTGCTGAACCTTTGCCACAAAATACATTCAGCACCTTGGATAGCTCCTTTGAAGTTCTGGCTGGTTCTGACTGCAACCCAGAATGGATACACAGCCCCATAGAAATCGGAGCCACCATCCTCCTCTAATAAAAGGTCCATACAAGCGCATAAAACGAGGCTGGGAAAATGTGAAAAAACTTTTTCAGATCCATTTTTTTGTGCAAAAAAAGATTTTTTTAAAAAAGGGGCTAGAGTGGGGGTCGGAGCTTGGCGGGAGCCAGGGGGAGCTACCAGCAGCCCCTCCAAAGTGCCATTTGGGCACTTTGGATTGGCTGCTGCTGGCAAGCGGAGAGGGGCACTGGGAATAAAGGGCTCCGATCACAATCAGAGCGAGGACATGGGGGCTTGGCGGCAGACAAGACAGGTTCTGCCGCCAAGTCCCCTGGGATGTCAGGCGGAGCTGGCTGGAGGACTGAGGGGGAGTGGGGTGTGGGGGAGCAAGCTACACACTGTGGTTAGTGTGCCCAATCATCTGTCAAGCACACCCACCACGCACTGTGGATTCTTCGCAAAACAACCCACAGTGCGTAGCTTGTCACCCATTGTGGGTTAGCGCGAACACGCCCAGTGAGGCTACTGGTGAGAAGAATAGCTCCGAGACTGTAGCTTTAAGCACATTTCACAATGGCACATTTCATTTTCTCTGGCTTCCTTTTTGTATCTTGTATTTCAAAGAGCGCTCTCAAAGGACACATGTAAGGAAAAATAAGCAGGATGGATTGAGAACCAAAACTTACCATCAGTTATAGAACAAGGCAGGCAATACTTTTTCCAAAGAGGGGGGAAAAGTAATTAATTAGTGATTTCTTCAGTAATGTTTTAACCAACAAAAGTAGGATAAAACTTTTACACGCAGTTCACAATTTGTAACAGAACAATCACTAAAGAAACCCAAAACAGAAATAGAAACATACCAATTCTGACAGATGGGCAGCACTAAATTAAAGATTACTTGCTCCAGTTGTGCTCCATCCAATTTAATGGCCAGCCATTTTCTTAAAGCACAAAATTACATCTAATAGATTTCCTGTTATCTTAATTTGCACACTGATGAATCCGTGCTTCTCCAATAACTGTTTGTACTCCAACCTACTTCTTTGCTTGCCTTCTGTCATACTAAGGGACTGTAAGACAGCTCTAGCCGGGTTTGTCCGCATCTCATCAAGCACGCTTTCTGCTACTAGCAAAGCACTTCCTGCATTTCCAAAACACAGAAACACCACAGTAAAAAATGATTTAGTAATACATTCCCAACTTCAAGTTAAGTGTTCTGTTTTTCGTTACAGGGGGATTTTGCATGGGGTTAATAGATTTGCGTTTTTTCCCCTGCAGTATTTTCCACCTCAAAATTGGGTATTTTTAGGGACAAACTGGGTTGTGTGTTTTTTAAACACACACACACACACAGAGACAGAGAGAGCGCACAGCTTTTGTTTTAAATAGAAATAGGAGTGCTGGATCAGGACTGGGATGGCAGCATGAGGGGGCGGGGGGGGGGACTCTCTGCACCAATGGCCACTTCCTTCCCAGGCCATATAACAGCATCACCCCTCCAATCATGACCATGGTGAGTGCTGGGTGGCGGGGGTGGGGGGAACAGGGTTAAATCCCCTCCCTGCATACTGCAGTCCTGAGTCTGATTCCCCCAATGCTGTCTACGCTATTATTTGGGGGGGGGGGAGAGTCTTAAAACAACAGCTGGAGGAGGTCAAAATCAAGACTGTGGCATGTAGGGAATGGGATTTAACCAGTCCCACGTGGCAATCCTAATGGAAAGGGGGAGGCTAAAGATGCAATAAAGGGGGAAAGCTGCCAATGATGAGGGGAGAAGGGTTAGACCTCCCCTCCCTACATGTTGTGATCCTGGCCCTGATCAGGCTTTCCCCAGAGCCTGCCATTAAAAAACCTTAGGTACAAGAATTGCATTTACACACAGAGTGGTGCAGCTAGGCCCCACAGCTCATCCCGCCCACCCCAAACGACCATCCAAAGAGCAAAAGGTGATGGGCGGGGGGGCTGCAAACAGGCCTGGCTTGCCACAGCTTCCTTTCTTATAAAAACACTTTATAGTCAGGGGGAAACCAGTTGGGTATGTACATGGTCTTTTGATTATCTTTACTTTAAAAAAAATATTACCCTTTTCGACAACAAAATGGAGCTTATTCCCAGGTAAACATGTTTAGCATCAGGGTAACAGAAGCAAACTCCATGTTTATTCCTGTAGTCATGGCGGCACTATTGACTTAAGTGGGTTTAAAATGCAAACCTTCACAGGCTCAGAGTATTGCTTTTGGAATGTTAGGCCGAATCTACACCTAGCAGTTTTACCGTTATCATATTGCAGTGATAACTATTGGTGCCCATAGGTGTCATGTGCACCAATAGTTCTCATTGCAGTATGATAACGGTAAAATTGCTATGCGTAGATTTGGCCTTACTGTGTGTGCTGGGGTGCAGCGGGGTGGGGTGGGGGAGAAATATAAGTTACGTTCTTCACAACTGAAATAACACAAGATGGCCATCTAAAGGGGGCCCCTGTGAGACTATTAAGTCCAGGGTCTACTATTACCTAGCTGCACCACTGTACACACATTTTGTGTGTCATTTAATTTGGCCTTAAGACAATGGTTCCTCAAAAACAGGGAAGTTAAGAGTCTTTCCAAACAAATGTCGTATTGCGCAGAGAATGCATCATCATGACACAGTTGTTGCAGCGAGTCTTTCCTCTCATGAGCATATTCATGGTGGGGAAATTATAGTTTGAGAGCTAGAAAAAAATAACATTTCATCTCTGGGGAAAACACTGTCCCATTCCCCACTGTTTCAATTGCTATTTGAAGTGCTACAGACACCTAGAAGTTAGTGCCTGTGACACCACTGGTCTCCAGTGATGCATTCCTTCATTCTTTTAAATGAACGTACCTTTTTAATGCATTTTTCTAGGTTTAAGATTTGTACTGTACCATTCCAGGTCCTACGTAGACATTTAACATTTAGAAATCACAACAATAGAAACCACCAACAATGTAAAGCTTCATTGCCTCATTCATTCCCTCTTTCTCCACACAAAGTGGCAGGGCCATATGAACAGTTTTCTTCTTTTTAAAATGTTAATTCCTGGCTGTACACTTCTCACCTCCAACACAGGATTGTACATCACAATGTCTAGAATTTAAGGGCAGGCCGGGGGTGGGGGGAAGCAATGAACAGGTGATCACCTTGCATCATAGCCATTTCTTGTCTTCTGAAAAGGCCTATGCAACCTATCCATGTATACTCAATAGTAGGTCCTACTGGCCACATTTTCACTTAACACTAAGCCAAAAATCCTGGCTTAATAAACCAGGATATACAACTGATGTGCACCTGCACACATCCTCCTTCCTGCCACTTCCTTCCTCCGTTTGTGCAAGAAGCAAAGGAAGCTATGTTTCAGTGCTTAAACATAGCTTCCTGTGATGTGTGAACCTGGAACTATGGTTAAGTGCTTGCAAACAAGCCAAGATTGAAAGCCAGCTTTAAACCAGGCTTTGAAATTTGGCTTACGAATCCTGGCTTGTTATAATTCTAATGCCTTGGCGTTTTTTGGCATAGCATTATGTGCTAACTGGGTCAATGAATTCAGGAATAAGGCTGCAGACCTGGCACACATACTCCAAAGTAAGCCCCACTGAACTCAGTGGGACTTATTTTCAACTTAACATGCATGGATCAGGCTGTAAGGCTACAGTTCTTTGCAGATTTAGATCAAGTCTCAATAAATGCTGTAGGATTTACTTCTGAGTAACGATGCATAGACTTGAGTTGCAAATTAGCCAAGTTCAATACGGTTATGAGATGGAGAGTTGGAAGAGATCTTCTGCTGAGGTCTTTCTCCAGGTACCTCCAAAGGAAAGGTCTTTCTCAGCAGTGGCATCCCAGCTATGGAATGCCCTCCCTAAAGAGACTCAACAGGTAAAAAACGTTTCTATTGACCCAGAAATTTTAATTTGTTGTGAACTTTTTAATTGTTATGCTTTTTAATTGTTTTGTGATATAACTGATTGTAAACCACCCTAATGGGATGAAGGGCAATATATAAATGCTTTAAATAAAATATCGTGAAGCTAAACTTTGGCTCTGAAGAACCATTCTATTACTTCTAATGTCATAAACATCTTCCAAGTCTGCAAGTATAGCGTAGGATTTCATGTTGTTCTGTAAATACCAAGAAAAAGGCAGGGGGGGGGGGGTCAATACTCTTACCTGGCTTGCAAATAGCAGATATTTTGCTTAACAGGGTATAAATCTTTTCCTCAGAACAGTCATGTACAACTCGTGAAAGAATGTAAAGATCTGCTTCAGGAAGATTATCTTTGAAAAAGTCACCTATTTGAAAATACATTTTTATTAGTTCTAAAAAGTGTGACTAAGGTGTTTTTTTTTAATCTCAGTAACTTTGTATATACATCGATATCCTAACAGCAAGTCAGTATTTAAATCTCCCAGGTGTGCAGGGCAGAGACATTTGGGTATGGAAAGAACAGGTTTCACCACTGCACATTTAGAAAGGAGCTTGCAGCCATGTTTAACTATACCGTTCACAGATCCCAAACAAATAGTGGTCAACTTCCATCAAAAGAAATATTTGGCATTTCAGAAGTGATAGTGTACATATTTTTTTCTATTCTTCTCTATGTAGGAAAATCACCTTACTTTAAGCAGCATCATATGTTAAGATTGTATGCTCTCAACATATGCTCTTTTTCACCAGTACTTTTGTAAGAAACTGAGTGTTTAAGAAAGTAAAAATGACTGCTCAGCTTCATGAGGATGAGCCTCATTTACACCCACACATACTAACACTCTTTAGCAGGGGTGGGGAGAGTTTTCCCTGTCAAGGTCTGTAGTACCTTGGTCAAAACACATTGGGGCCTGCATTCTAGTACTGGGAGGAGCCGGAGCCAGCAAAACGGGCCAAGGTCCACATGAAACTACGCTAAGGTCCCCATGAGCCCTTGGGGTGCAGGTTCCCCATCCCTGCCCTCTAGGCTGCACTGTGCCTAACAAGTGTGTTTACCTGATGTGAAGGATACTCGAGTAGCATATTGCCTTGAAGGCTGAAAGCTGGACACACTTGTGATGACATCTGGAAGGTCAAATACAGTGACTTTCATTTCTGGGTAGATGTGAACTAGCTCATAGGCTAAAGCTCCTGTGCAACCTGCAGAGAGCAAAATATTCAAACAATAGATGTTTCTATTAATCCTGACTCAGTTAAAGTATAAGACGGTGGTGCTATTTCTGGGCGAGCTGCTAGCAACAAAAGCAAGACTATCTCACAGTGTGGCAAATTGCCTCTTACATTATCCATTAGAGATAGCAGTGCTAAGAGGTGCTCCGGCACAAGGATGCAACCAACAATATCTGAAATCACCCCAAATACTCCAGACCAGAAGTGTTGAACCTGGGGACAGTCCCACAACACATGGACCAGCATCCCAACACTCCCTGTCCCCTCCAGCAAAGTGGGGACAGGGAAGGGTTTATCCAATGAAATCTGCTTGGAGCGAACTGCCACCTGTATATTGTTTTGATTGTCAATTCTTTCAAATTGGCGGAGATAGTCTTAAAAGGTAGTTTAGTCCTAAGTTTGTACCAACTGTCACTTTCTATTTGGCACTGTAGATCAATTTCCCAGACTGTCTTTAAACTTTGTGTGTCTCCTATCATTGCTTCCAAAAGTATGTTATAAATGTCAGATAATAGTTCTTTTATGTTCTTCTATGGGTTGAAGGCACAAAGAATCAAAGTTTGTTAATGACCTGGTTAATGCTATGTTTTTGGCCACCTTGTGAGTAAATACTTTAATCTGGAGTTTCTGCTTCCACCCAACTCACATTCCAACTAATAGATCATTCAGTTTTGCAGTTGAAATGCGCTGCCCCTTGTCTACAAGATCCCTCTGTCTACAAAGCCCTTCCCATCCCCAGTATTGTCCATATTTGTCTTACTGACAAAATGCTGGGTGATCCAAGTTATCAAAATGGAATGGGAGAACAGGAGAGGGAAATGAAGCGAGCTGTGTCACCCATCGCTTCCAAACTGAAAAGGTGGCCCAGGTGAATGGGTTGGTTATGTGTGCCAAGTCTGATGGCCTAACAGGAAGGAAAACACTTCCCTGTAACAATGGAACTGCTCATACATTTTCCATCTGTACCCAGTGGATATCCAGCTTGTTATTGATAAAATGGTGTAACTGAGAGAGTTGGGCAGCAAGATGCAGGGCTGGTTCACCAATATCTGGAAAACTGCACTTTCAGAGAGACTAACTCACCATGGCGGAGCTCTGAGAAGGGTGGCCAAACATGACCACCGCATGGAAATCTGGTTTCCCTTCTTTGCGTTTGTCAATGAAGGGACAGTGGCCTATAAGTCCCCAATACCCCAAACATCATTTTAGAGGGATCTAATTAAATGAGGGGTGCTCCAAGAACATTCTACTATTAACATAACTCAGACAAGAATGGGAACACAGTTGCTTTTTATTTTGTTTGAATAACTGACCTTCATTGTATTTAAGTCATTGTAGTATGCACAATAATTAAATAAAAACAAAGGTCTCTCTCTCTCTCTCTATATATATATATATATATGTATGTGTGTGTGTGTATATATACACACACACACACACACACACTCACATATATATATATATATATATATATATATATATGTACGTATGTCCATATATAGAGAGACTGATGTGTTAGCATTTAGTGCTTCCCAACTTTGAAAGAAGCTTGCACAGGCTGTGCAATTTCTCTGTGTAACCTCCTCCTTCAGAAGTGACAAAACCATGCATTCAGCTGGCTGCATGGGATCACAGCATCATATCTATCTATGGTGGTCGCTGGACAGTGAGACGACCACAAAGAGGCCCTGAGTTGCTATGCAGTTATGAACATCTTACCTAATTGAACCAGAAACAAAAATAGTATTAACTACACCAAGAACGTGATTTGAACTGTTCTATGGATTCTCTCTGAATTTACAAAAAAGGGTTATAAATGCTATGAGGCACACTCAAAAGGAAGCAAATGTATTTAGGGAATCACAAGTTTAATCACAATTTCTGATGATGATTATGCTTACATTTTCTATGAATTTACACAGGTGTTATTGCTGGAATACGTACCTCCCAAATCACAAACAGCTCTGAACTGTGAAAGATCAAAAGCTGTCCCTACATCTCTTGCTGTCAGTTTGGAAATGCAGTGCATAGCACTCATGAAACGCTGCTTCACCTCTGTAGTCTGGCAATAGAAATCCTTTTTTAGAAAGACAGATGAAATAATTAGGATAATCAGCACATATAAAACAGAAATGTTCCTAACCCTGAAAATTATAGTATGGTTTGTTTTTGAATCCTGAAAAAGAAATACCTAAGGCTGATAATCAGTTAAAAATTGAATTCAAACTTTTCAGACTACCCTGAAGGAAATTTTGGAGAACGGAGAAGGTCAAGCTTCATGATGATAGAAAAGAGGGCTCATTGAACTCGCCCTACATAAAATCTGCAATCTTCTAAACAGGTTTTTGTTAATACTGGAAAATTACTGTGAGACCGAAAACAAAGTGCATTTGGAACAATACAAAAGAAATCAGTGTCTCTCTAGCACTCATATGACTGAATGATCCTCTGTACAAAAACCCTCCCTCCCCCAAGAAAACTAGATGGCAGTGAGAAGGGTTCTCCTTGACACGGCAGTTTTCTGTGAGCAAGGATTTTTATGTTTGGTCTAGAGGAACTGAACATTCTATCACAGGTTAAGTTGGTGGGTACATGAAGCAGGGGCTTTTCTGAGGCCGCACCCCTGATTTTTGAATTTCCTTCCTAGGGAGAGTAAATTCGCTCCATCTTTGCCTCTGCTCTCTACCATCTGGCTTTTGATGGATTTTAATTTCACTCTCTGTTTTTGGTTTTAAGTTGTCTCAGTTTTCCTTTTAATTGGTTGTTTTGGATATATATTGCTGCTTTTTAATTGTACATAGCCTTAAGGGCCAAAGTAAGAAGACAAACCATAAATATTTTAAATAAATAAATGGTATGCAGCAGGGCTTTTAAAAATTAATTCCCAAGTATACTGTGATAGCTCACACAAAAACCTGCCAGTGACCATTTCCAATACTCGTATTGTTTTTATCCCCAGTCTGTTTTAAAGATTTTCTCACCAGCTTTCTAAATAAAGAATATATCACATCTACACTACCTGAAACAAATCATCCACTTTCTTCCCAGATGTACGATGGTTCTGTGAAGTTCCTTCTTTCACTGCTAACTCCAAATGTGTGTACAGAGGCCACACGTGGTCATTACAGTGGAGAACGTAGTCATGAAGTGAATATTCACTCTTTGATAGTAGATATAAATTTGTCAGTTCTGCATTGCTGTAACCTTTAAAGACATAAAAAAGAATATTAATCCTACAAAATTCTCTTAAAAGTACCATTTTCAATTCACCTGAAAACAGTACCAGCTTATAGAGATTCACAGCAGTGCTGATCAAGTCACAGTTCTGCATATAGTTTAAATGAACCCAGTATTACTTTACTACTTATAGACTCTATTCAGATGTCATGCTAAGCCTTCCTTGGTGGTTAGGCTTTTTTTTTTGCTAACCACGGTGGCTTAGTGTGTCATTGGGGGGGGGGGGAGAAAACCCCATTTTTCATGGTCCCTAAGTCACCCTGGGGAACCGCCCTCTGCAAAGTGTTAAGGGGCCTTGGGGTGGCTTACCATTACATGTGGCAGGCTCCCCAGTGGCTTAAATGGGCTCCGGAGGACTTCCAGGCCGAAACCCTAGAGTCCGCTGGCTAGAGCATCCACTACTGCAGGCAACACTCTAGCTGCCGCAGATAGTTGTGTGGCCATTCGGGACTATTGAGCTGCTGCCAGGAGTCCTTTCGCACTGCAGAGGCTGTTGGGATATGCCTTAATTGCTCACCCAGTAACTACTGGGTGGGGGGTAGTGGAACCATGCAGCACCAAGTGGTTCCTGATCGTCTGATGGGCCATGTGTAGTGGTTCCACTAATCCCTCCCTCCATAGTTACCCTAACCACCCTCCCCCCTCTGCGTGTGTGAATAGGCCCATACAGTTCGCACGTTTCCTTGCCACTAAAACATACAATGCAATAGAAAGCACTGCCCTAAAACACATCGTTTTCAAATGTGGATGTAACAAAGCCATGGAAATGGGAACACTGGAAGTCTCCCAGGGACAGGCAAGTACCTCTACCACAGGGCTGGACACACTCATACAGACTCAAGTGCTGGCCCAAGATATCTGAAGGCCTGGGCCAAAAAATCTAAATGATGCTGCCTTCCTACTACATGCTCTATGAAGTTAAGAATTATCCTCAGAGCTGCTATTTGCCCCTGAAAATGCCCCTGAAGCAAATGGTACATTTGGGGACTAATAGCAGCTTTGGGGGTAAAAGAGCATGGAAAGAAAGGGTTAAATCCCCCCACTCCCATGATCCAAATTCAGATCTGGCCCCCTTCCCCATGTGGGTGCTACTCAAAAACAAAAAAGGGATGGGGAACAGACAGACTGATGATGCATTTAACATCACAACTAGTTGGGCCCTAATTTATGTTTTTTTCTTAAGGCCATATCAAATTCATTTTTATGGTAATGAAATTTCATTCATTACTTTAGGAACATGTTTTCCTCCTCAATTATAGGTTCCCATACTCTAGTAAGCAATCCAGTTGTTTCATGTGTTGCTACAAGTTGTTCTTCCAGCCCTCCTCCCTTAATTGTTTTACAGCAAAAGGTCACCTTGACAGCTCTTTTCCAACAGACCAAGAGAAGTGCAGGCATCAAGTAATCTTTCCGTGCCAAACACAGAGGTATTAAGTTGATTTGCAGCATCAGCTACAGTCATGGTGCCCTTATCTTTGAGAAGATCAAACACTTTCAACTTACAGGCCACAAACATAGCCTGTAGATAGGAAATATACACTCATTAGTAAAAGAAAAACCAACCTAAAAATAATCACGTCAATCCATAAGCCACTTAGTCCTGTTAATGTGTATTTTTAGCTGGCTCAGCTCTTCTGGAATGAGCTAGTTCACATGCAAGTTCACCTGCTAAAATGTCTTGTTGATCACAGTATTCAGGGGAATATGACCAGCACATAATAGTCACATGAAAGAAAGCCAGCATTTGTGGAATCGTTTGTTTCTATTGATTTCCTTCCAGCTCTGCACTGTTACTTAAATCAGAGTTTTCTCTGGCCATCAAATCAAAGATAAGCCATGGTAATGATATAACAGAGGAAATTATGCCTGTTAGCCTCAGCAGAACCAGACACCTGAACACATTTCTGACTTCATGATCGCTTAATATTGAACAGATACTCAGGTTTTCTGAAAATGCACTTTTCTGAATACTGAAGGTATCCAAAATTGGTGTAGCTGCCAGGCATTCACAACTGCACATCATTAAGCAGATTTTAAAAAGAAAAGGAACAAAAGGAAAAGGATACTAGAAATACATCTTAACAGTAAAGTAGTTATGAGCTGAAGACAGCTTATTATCAGCTTATCAGCTTATTTTGTTTATCTTTCGGAAGAAGCCCCTTTTCAGTTCACACTGTGCCAAAATTAGGAACATAGGAAGCTGCCTTATACCAGGTCAGACTATTTGTCCATCTAGCCCAGTATTGTTCACTTTAACAGGCAGCAACACTCCAGGATTTCAGGCAGGGGTCTTTCACATATGCAAAACATATGTTCTACCACCGAACAATGGTTCTTCCCCTAACCGAAAGTCCATTAGTGGAACAGGATTGTCCCCCATGGCTTTAAATCAGACATCCCCAACCTGGTGCTGTCCAGATTTTTCGGATGACAACTCCCAGCATTCCTGACCACAGACCATGCTGGGAGTTGAAGTCCGAAACACCTGGAGGGCACAAGGTTGGGGAAAGCCACTTTGAATACTGAGATTTGCCCTTCATTTGCAGCAAGGGACATAGTAAAGGCTCCCCCTGTCCCCTATGTCTGGATTGGCAGACTAGCTGTACAGTCAAATCCTGAAGCTTCTTTTGCTGGCATCAACTCTACATCATAGCTTGAAAAGTGAGATTCTGATTTTTAAAATAAGGTAAGCCAAAATGGGTAGTCACACTTCATCACAAGCCACACAAATTCAAATTGCTGAACAGCTAGACATTAAAGGGGTTTGTTTTTAGTATCCCTGGATGCAGAACAGCTCAAAGTCATCAGGCGCCTATGTAAACTAATTTTGGTTTTCCACTTTTTAAGGAAGAATGGACAACTAATGGACTGGAGTTGAGATCTGGAGCAGTTGTATAGAGTGGTGCAGCAACAGCATCTGCTCCATACATAATTTAGACAGGGGCACATCATTTTAATTTTTGTCAAATATATTGAGAAATATTAAAATTAAGCTAAATAGTATAATCTTTCTTTTCAGTATTAACGATGTTTTAAAGATAGTGATAGATGAAAAGCCAGATACCAGCTTGCTCAGGGAAACCTGAGGGCACTACTAAAACTTCTCTTTGGACCTGTGCCTGCAACACAATACAATAAATTCCATTTCCACCACTGTATACTTCTGGTAGGGAAGGAAGATTGGAGATGTGACACTGGACAGCATCTGATTGCACAAGAGCATCTGATTGCACAAGAGCATCTGAGCAGGAGACATCCGAGCAGAGTGTCATTTTAACTTTTTCTTAAAAGATTCACAGCCAGTCTTGACCTGCTGGTTTGGGGGAGTGGGAAGATACAGGGGAGCCTACACTGGGCGTAGCAATGATGAGTTACAGCACTTAGTCCATGTCGTGTCATCAGCCACCTCCCACATCCAACAAGAGAGGGAGGGTTTTAGAGTGGGATTTTACATGTGTCTTAGACCTGCTTTCAGATCTTCACAAAAGGTAACTACCAATAAGAAATGTATGAATCAGGCTGTAAGATTTGCAGCTGCAAACACAGTAATTTATTACATTTCATTCCAGCAATATACAAAGCTGTATAAAACAGAACTGCCACTCCTCTTGGGTAAACACACCAGTACGCTTATTTTAAGGTCTCTGGAGCTCAGATGGTTCTCCTTAAAATGTCAGCACATGTGTCAGGCCCACAGATGGCCCATTCTATATAACAAAAACCCCTTGCTTTTACACATCCATTATACCAAAGAATAAAAAATGTATTACCTTTGATGCTCTGAAACCATCCAGAAGATGCATAAGCTTAGGTGGGGCTTGTGCTGCATTTTCTGCTACTCCATTCTGACTTTCCACAGGTACCTTAGAGTAATGACTGCTGCCTATGCAGTTTCCCAGGCTGTGGGCAATTCCACCACTGTTTAGCTTTTTAGCATCTTCAATCTGCGCGTTATCTGAAGAATCACATTCCGCATCACTTAGGATCTCAAACGTCTCTACTGAAGGGATAGAGTCATGCTTTATATGATGGATGGTGTGCTTTGGGGGTGGGTAATATAATTCTGCTAACTTTTTGCAGAAGCGATTCAAAGGAAAGCCCACCACATTCAAGAAATCTCCATGAACATGTTCCACTAACATTCCCCCAAGAGCCTGGATTCCATATCCACCAGCTTTGTCCCTGAGAAGGTAAAAAAAAAAAAAGAGCAGAAACAAAAACACACACATTTAAAATGTAGGTAGTACTTAAAATAAAAACAAATAAACTGAAGGACTGAGTATCTCAGTTTCAACTAGTCAGTATGTTGTACTATATAACTACAAAGCTAAACCGATTGGCCAGGATCCAAAAAGCTGCAGAGACCCACATAAAGAGCTTATGCTAGCCCAGAGGAATTTGGGTCTTTTCAGGTTTTTTTGAACAGTTGACCCTACTGCCCTTTGTTGTTTATTCGGTCAGTCACTTCCGACTCTTCGTGACTTCATGGACCAGCCCACGCCAGAGCTTCCTGTCGGCCGTCGCCACCCCCAGCTCCCCCAAGGTCGAGTCCATCACCCTACTGCCCTACCATAAACTATTCTGACCCCCACTCCTTGGTTTCAAAAGAGGTTCACCATGTGGCATAAGGGGCTGCTGTTTAAGGCCCACTGAAGGTGTGTTGCAGTTCTTTGGCTCTTGGCCTTGGTCTACAATCCTACACAGGAAATGAATGGAGCTTCCCCAAACTGGTGCCTGCCAAATGTTTTGGACTTCAACTCCAATCAACCACAGCCAGCATGGCCGATGGTCAGGAATGCTGGGAGCTGTCCAAAACAACTGAAGGGAAGGCTTGTCTAGAAAGCATTATATCCACATTTTACATGGAACTCCCAAGATGTTGATCAGGTCTGCCCCTACTTAGCTTCAGCAACTCTGTGACAGCAAGCACTCCCAGAACATTCACTAGGCCCTAGTCACTCCTTACTTACTCTTAATGGCTTTGATTAAACTGCATGAAAGTGGGCTGTATGGAGCATTCTGGACCCCACATAGAGAACACAGTCACACTGTTTTAAATTGGGTATACATCTCTTAGAGTAAGGTTATATAAGGCTTTCAAGCTACTCATAGCACTCTACACACAATTCAAAATGCTGGATTTAATGTATACACTGACTAGCATTGCCAGCACAAAACTAAGGAGTCCTGTGGCATGTAACCCATATATTGTTAGCCTATCTGCTGCAGTAAAGTAAATCAGCTGTTTGCTGGTGTATGAAGTGCAAACCCAAAGGGAGCAGTGTAAGAACGTTCAAGATGGTTTGTCCCTCTTTCTCCAGGAAAAGAACCATGGAATGTAAGCATACTCCTATTTCTGTCTCATTTTCATATATATATATATAAACACACACTTTTCAGTCACGATAAACGTAGTGATGCAGAAGCTGCCTATGGCCAAATCTGGCCCTCCTGGGGTCACAATACAGCCCTCTGTATTAATTATAATTCCCATAATTAACCCACGATTTGTCACTGTTATGTACAAACAGGCCCACAGTTAAGATTCCTTTCTAAACTGAGAAGGCATGCTTCTCTTCTCTAGGTCATATGATTTTAAGGCAAACCACATTCTGCTTCATTTTGGGATCCCATGAACTCTTGATCCTTCTGAAGCACACGTTTAATTGTAAGTAAGCTACATAATCCTGGCAGTAAGAGAAATAGCCAAATCCACTGCCAACCCCTCCCAACAACTGTGCTGTGGCAGCTTTTGCATACTGATCTGCAAACACAGACCATCACCTGAACATCTGTTTTTCTTTGTTACAAGACTGAAGCTCTTTCTAAATACCGTCTAGCATTTACCATGCAAATCCTACCATTCTTATCAGTTACACGCTCTTGAAGAGAAAATGTAGGAATCTGCCTGTTAATCTCTGCACTGCAAGCAGACATCCACAAACGTTAAGTACACCAAAACTTAAGTTGGTGGTCACTAGCATCTCTTGTTCTTTCAGACAGAAAAAAACACTTTGGTATGAGATCCAAATGGCCCCATAGATGCATCAGGAATTCTGAGATCCCCTTTCCTGAAAAAGCTCCCTATGGTGCCCAGCAATTTCCAAAAAACTCTGGAAAAATTTGGGAGCAGCCTTTGATCATAGCAGGCAGAACTACACCCGGGAGAGGGCAGGGCACGGACCAGGCCCAGAAATACTTGCATGCAGAGTATTCATTTAAAATAATTCTATGCTATGCTATATTTGAAGGCCAACCTTCTCAAGGCAGTTTACAAAAACAAACATAACATTATATATTTTATATATATATAAAACAATTAACTAAAGCAGGAACATTTTTTCAACACAAATGAAAAAATGAAAATATCAGCAACAGTGTAAATTATAAATGTAAGTTATAGACCAGCATCAATTAAAAGTTAACTGAAACATCCAGGTCTTTAAGACACATTTAAAGATGATCAGGGAGGGAGCCAGGCATACCTCTGATAGAAGGGCATTTCATAATGTTGGGGCCACTGCAGAAAAGGCCAGCATTTTCTCTTGTGCCTGTCAACCCAATGAATCTTACAAATGCACATGTGAGTAGGGCTTCTGTGGCCAATCTTAGGGCTCAAGCAGGTTTGTCCAAGTGCAGACACTCCTTCATATAACCTGGTCACCAGTAATTGGGGCTATTACGGTAATCACCAGCACTTCAAGGGCGCAATCCTATCAGGATAGGCAGCTGCCTCTGAACTCGGAGGCGACCGCCTATCCAATGCAGGGCAGGAGCAGCGCCTCCGCGCTTCAGCTGCCCTGCAGTCACAGCTAGACAGACACGGGAAGTTGGAGTGTGTGTGCAGGGGGACGCTGAACAACACATAGGAAGTGTCAGAACAGCACTTCCACCCTCCCCGCCCCGCCCCCAGGAATGCCCCATTTTTGCTGATCCATGCTCCTCTCACAAGCGTGGAGCTTGGGGCCAATCCACGCTGCCTACGAGGCAGCACGGAAGGGGGTGGAAGTGGCCATAGGATTGCACCCTAAATTGGACCCGAAATGCACTGGCACAGAACTGGGCTTATTATGCTCTGGTCAGCTCATCCCCAAAGGCAACTGGTGGTTGCATTCTGCATCAGCTGAAGTTCCAAACTGCCTTTAAAGGAAGCCCTGTATATAGCCCTTACAGCAGTCAAGTCTGGATGTAACCAGGACATGAATAGCTCTAACAAGGTTTACTTTTGTAATGAGAACTTTGAGTCAGTGCCTAGGATGTTTGAATCATATTATTTATTAATAATATTTACATACCGCTTAATATTAAAACATCTCCAAGCAGTTTACATATAGTATTAAAATCACATTTAAATACACTATTAAAACACTACTAAAAGCAATTTTAACTAAAACAACAACGCAAATCTATTTAAAATAACACTATTATAAAACAATTTAGAAACTAGAATAATTGTTAAATAATCCACAGGGATATCATTTAGGAAGAGTTGCAGGGCAATCCCTCCAGCTTTGCGTTTCAGACCACATGTGATTTTTGTTCAGTAGCACCTCTATTTCTAGGAAAATAGCTTCTATGCCACTGAGTGACCACCGTCATAAACTTTGACGTAGAATCATAGAATAGTAGGGTTGGAAGGGGTTTATAAGATCAAGTCCAACCCCCGCTCAATGCAGGATAACAGTGCTGTAGTTATTATGAAGTATTAAAAAAAATGCTTTTTAGATACATTGCTTTTCTGCCATTTAATCTTTATAGTGGCCTCTGAACTTTGCTGTGAAAATTTCCCTCTCCCCCAACCCCAAATCTGAAATGGTACCACTAACCATCCCACTGTTACTAGAAGAAAAACAGAATTAGACATTTTACTAGTAAATGTAGACTAGTACTTTATTTCACACACACCATATTGACATGTGCACACTGTGTACACATAGCTGATTTTCCTCAAACTACAAGCTTTGTATGCTGACAGGACTGCACTCAAGTCCTGTCACAAATAACAGTACTTACATTGGCTCACCACTGTGAATATATTCCCATAAGAGTTCTTCAGAGAGTTCAGAAAATTTAACTTTAGTTTCTTCGTAGAAATCTGTGACGTCAGTCTCCAGCTGATTATCTAAAAAATTAGAAGTTGGGGTAAAAACTAACATATCAATAAAGACCCCAAGATGCAACTTGCTAAGAAACTTTGGACCATATGAGGTGGAAGCCAGGACTTAGATGTTAGAGGATGTGTAGCTGCTCTGGAAAGTGGCAACCCTGCACCTTCCCCCACCCTCCCATAAGTAAAACTGGATGACATCACCACTTTGCAGGTTTCTTTCCCAAATGCACTACAAGTGACAATCAATGAAATGGAGGTAGTGGGGAAACCTGCAACAGGATGATGCAAAAGGTTTTGCTAATTTCTTTATTACATTTCTCTTGCCTTTCTTTAGGCCTGCAGAGCACGTTCAGCAGCAGCCCAACCACCATTCTATACATACAAAACTGCCCCAAGCCCAATGCAATGTCATTCTGGGGGGAAAGCGCCAGGAGGAAGGACGAAGTGACCCTTGGGACTTGTCTTCCCAAGGACTGTGGCCACTGAAGTAGCCCTTGGGAAGACAAGTCCCAAGGGCCACCTTGCCTTTCCTCCTGGAACTTTCCTCCCAGAATGACACCGCATTTGGGCCAAGCAGCAGAAAAGGGGAAAGAAAAAGGAGGACCTACAATGTAGGTGCCAGGCAAGCCTTTCTCAGGAGAGCATTGCACAAATGGGGTGCCACCACTGAAAAAGCCTCTCTCCCTTGTAGCCACCCGCTTCGCCTCATTTGGTGGGGCACTTGGAGGAGGGCCTCAGGTGATGATCTTAATGGCCATGTAGGTTGAATGGGAGGAGCCGTTCCTTCAGGTAACCTGGCCCCAAGTTATTTAGAGCTCTAACGGTTAAAACTAGCACTTTGACTTCAGCCCAGAAACCAACTGGAATGTGTCTCTGCTTGTGGAATGAATGCTAGATTTTACTAGTTTTATAATATATAGCCCTCCAAATACTGGGGAGGCATTTGAGGCCAATTTATTGAGAAATTGTTTTAATTTTTCTCTTGCCTTTCCAAGTCAAGATTGTCCTGCCTTTGTCCTCAGGGAAGACCTTTGTTAACACTCTGAAGGCAACACCAAAATACAGCAAGCTGATTAGCTGCAATACAGTCAGAACAAATGACAGTAGAAGAGAAACAGGTTGCAAATATTATTTCATAGTGTGGGAAGATCATAATTTGGCTGTTAACCAATATTCTCCTCAGTGCCAGCATGCACAGTGCAGTGGGATTTACTTCTGAGTAGACATGACAGCACCGTGCTGTAAGAATTTATTTTAGTTGGAATGGCAGAAAGAATAGCAGAAGGTTAGCACAGAGCAACAAGACAATTTTAGCAGGAGTGTATGTGGCAGGTTATTAGAAAGGATGGGATTGTAATGGATGCTGGCAATAGTAACTATGTCCACCATTTGGTGGCTCTGGACTTTAACCACTGGAATAGGTCCAGATGCCAAGGTATTTGTATACACGGTGTCGTCTATCATGACCGTCTCCATTACCGATGCCAGGACTGACTGCTCACCAAGTTCACCCGAAGCGATTAAATAAAGGTCAGCTTGCCCAAACAATTCCTGAGGTTTGTTTTATTCTCTTGCATGATCATTCACATATCCAATCTTAACAAGCACTGAATGGTGGCTGGCATTTGGGGAAACGGAGACAATTATCTGGAATATCTGGGGGAATATCTGGGAAGGGAACTGCATGTTTTGAATACCAATACCTGTGCAAGTGGAATCAGGGTCGAAGTTATCGAATCAAGCCACAGCTAGTAAGACAGCAAAGGTTTAACTAACAAGGACAATCCAGAAGTTTTAGTATGGATCTGAACAGGAATGGATAATACCCAGTTCTCTTACAAGTAGGATAAAGATGCAATCCTATTCATGTTTAGATAGAAATATGTGCAAGCAGACTTTTTTCTGTCTAAACGTGCATAGGATTGCACCCTAAGATGATTTCTAGATATGAGCTTTGCTTAAAATTCTTGTTGTTAAGTTGCCTCAACTGCCTGATCTGAAGTCAAAAGACAGGCTGCGTTAAAAAAAGAAAGTAGTATGCAGATTCCAACTTGCTCCAAGAAACTCAGTTACCAGAAAAGATTTCCAACAGTACTTCTCGGTATCCTCACTAGTTATATCCAGTACCTATTTTAACATTGAGGTTTCCAGCTTCTTATTGTCCATGCAAATACCATATCGGAACTTTCCTCCCATATCCTAGCAAAGCCTTCAAGGTATGCCCAGAAACTTTCAATTATACTTCCAACACTACCTGTGGCTCCAAGACTAGCCTCTCTATGCTACTTCCTTTCTTCTGCCCCAGACTCTTGTTAAGCTTGAGTTTTTGACTGTCTCTGCATTTGGTTACCTTACTTTATGTCTACACAACACCAGTCTCAAAATTGGAGTGTCCCCTGCTGACTCTTCCATTTTGTCACTGAATGTTACAAGTGTGTCTTACAGTTAGGGATCTATGACAATTCTGTTCGAGGCTGAAAACTTGATAGATTTTCCAGTTTGGCCTTGAGGATTTCATTCCATTTCTCCCGTGCTGTCATCGACTTGATCTGTAGTGAGTCAAGCCAATATGCGGATTCTCTTCTTTTTTTTAATGGCAGCAATTTGTGCAATTGGGGGGAGATCTTGAAATTTGCGCAAATGGTGTCATAATAAAAAAAAACCACATTTTTATTAGAAATCTTGCACAACTGGGAATGACTGCAAGTTCACCTGTCTGCCATATAGCCCCTCAGGGGATATTCCCCTCTTCTAAATATTCTTGTCAATTTCATCCTCTCCACACACTACTTCCTTTAGCCCAGCAGAGCCATATTCCATACTTATCAAAGAACTTGTCAGTTTCATTCTCCACTTCCAAGCAGGGCGCAGGTATTGACAGGTTTTTTCTCAAATACAGAATATGGCTCTCTTGGGATAAACAAAGTAGTGTGTGGAGGGGATGAAACTGACAAGGATATCAAGAGGGGAATACACCTCTACTAGGCTACATAGCAGATAGGAGGTCTTGCAGTCGTGTGTACTTGCACAAGATTGCTTATTTTAAAAAGGCCTAAAAAAATTATGTCACCATTTGCGCAAATTTCAAGTCCCCCCCAACTTGCACAAATTACCATTTGAGCAAATGGTGGAAACCTCCCCCAGCCCCGCTTTTCCAAAATTGGATAACAAAAATCTGCTACAAAAATCTGCTGCCACTTACTGGACTGGAAACACCCAGGAATCCTGTTGGACTTAAGTGGAACAGAATTCCCAGCATTGCACATCCCTACTTACAGTGGATACCACAAGCCTTTCAGGTTGCCACTGAGGTAACATTACATATCTGCTGGGTTGGGTGGCCAATATTTCATCAACTTTAAAATGAATGAGGATCAAGGCCTCTCTAAGCAATTCCATTAATCTTAAAGTAAAGTCCCTCAAAAACAGTACTCTGCAGTATGAACAAAGAGAGGCAAGTCAAATTCTTGAGATGTCCAGACTCACAGTGACACTAAAGATATGTAGGCTACAGAGCTAATGAGACTTTTGATTGATCATGAGCATTTATATTAGTTATATTAATTACCTTTATTGCTGCAGTGAACAATTGCAACACCGGTGAAAACACTGTGCTCCTTGCCACTCAACCTGTTAAGAACAGATATAATTAATTTGCATCCATTTTGCAGTAGATATTAATTTCTTGACAAATCTAACATTAATTTGTAAGAGACCCATCCTGTCCATTTATTAATAATGCAGCAATGTTGGCAAGCTACTTAGTTTTATAGCTTTATACATTACATCTTGAACAACATTAGATTTTCCCTTGAGAGTGTTGAAGAGCTAAATATTCTCAAAGAAGACAGAGTGACTTAGTGCATTGGCACAATAGTGTGAGACCTTTCAAATCCAACGCACTTCTGTAGCATAATCTACTCGTCAGTGACACATAAAACCACTGAACTAATTAACAACACTTCACAAACGACATAAAAAGTATGGGATATCAAATGGTGGTGTAGTGCTAGCATAAACCAACACTAGTGCAACATAATTAGTGCTTGCTAGCGCAAAGGGAAAAAGCAGTGGTATTTCAGCAGCAAATTGCCACTTTCCACCTTTGCACTAGCAAGCACTAATGACATGCACTAGCATTGTTTTTTGCTGGCACAACATCATTAACACTAGCGCTGCACTGCCACTGGATACTACCTATACACACAAATATAAAATATACTAGTAAATTTACCTTAAGAAAGAGCTTCAGCATAAAAGATTAAAAATCAGACTCTGGAGTACAGTCTTTATACTGAACAGGACATGGTTGCATAGTAGGACCAGTTGTTTGCTACTAATATTTTGCCATGAAACAGCCAAAGTTAATCACTTTCAAGTCCCATTGATTTCAATGGGTGAAAGAGAAACACATATTTGATTTTTCTGTTGATTTTGATGTGATTTAAAAGTGCTTGACTTTGGCTGGATTGTACCTATATTGATTACTGCCAATGGAGAGCTTTGGCTATTGGCTGGTATAGAAATGTAATTAAAAATGAATGGATCCAAATACTACTAATAATGTGAATAAGACAAGGAGAACCAGACACAAGATGGAAGGAGAATTCTCTCACCCAAAGGAAAAGCTAAGAAATTTGGTGGAAAAGCCAAACGATATGATATGCTTTGTGGTTCTATCTTTGACAGAAGTGGTCCTCAGTTTGGAACTTTTTAAAAAAGGATTGAATGAAAATTACATGGTTCACAATTCTAATGCGTGCATAGACATAATACAGACAGAAGCAAGAGACAATAGCTTTTCTAGGAAACCTGAGTATGTGATAGATAGCCAGGGTCAAATTATGTCTCATTTAGTTATACTGGACAATAAGACTGAGCATCCATTAAAGAATGTTGATGCTTTAATGAAATTGTGTCACGTCCTGCCTGCTAGAAAACACATGCAAGTGATTCATGTACGGTGGTTAAAAAAATTCTATTTTTATTTGAAAAGATTTAGAAGGTGAACCATGAATTAATCTGATATGAGACTTATCCAGTATATAGCATATATATTGTATACTGTGGGAGTAACTACACTGAGAAATGCAAGTAAGTGGCCGTAATAGGCAATTTTCTTAACAATGAAACTAAATGCATATCATTTCTTAATACATGAAACTGAAATGCATATCCCAACGAAAGAATTTCTCACTTGCTTTCCATATCCACAAAGGGCTAATATAAAGTGCATTGTAGATGGCTAGTCTTGCAGATATAAGCAGTGATGTTCACATTTTAAAATAATATCTTAAAAATATAAACCTTGAAAGCATCATATATGCATCTTGCTTGTCCACTGGTTTCTCCAAAATCTGTTCTTCTATCGTCTGCAACGGAAATATATACATACATATACATATCTATACATATATATATATATATATATATATACACATACATACATACTTTGTTAGATACATTTCATTAGGGTGAATTTTATATCAAAATATGGGAGTAAGACTTCCAAGAATCATAAGCACAGGGATTCTAATTAGTGCATAAAGTTCTGTCATCAAGGACAAGTCCTGTGTGCATGTAAGAACACCAACTGATTTTCACAAAGATACTTTGTTCACTGTCTGATCACAAAGTTAGAAAGGAACAAAATAATTTAGTCTCAGCACTTAAATAAAAGATAGGACCTTCCACCCACAAATCCCACATACAGTAGAGTACACATTTCAGAGCATAGGCCTGGTTCATTCACTTACCTGGCTGACAGTCCTCTTTGCATGGTGGAGAGGACACATGCTCCTGCCCTTTGCCATCTACATTATGAAATGTGTGAGGAGGACACTGTAAGCCAAGGGTGTCAAACTTATTTCAGCCTGAGAGCTGAATGCAATTCTGGAGAAGCTCTCAGGGGCTGCATTCCAGTGGAGGATTGTTTTCCTTGCAAAGGCAAGGACGGAACCAAGGGGTGAGGCCAAAATACTAGTATATTCTGGCTTAAAGCTCTTACTGCCAGTAAGCCTTAGGAGGGGCATTTCAATCCTTTAGAATGGGGAAAACATGCAAACACTGAGAAACCAACAAATGATCGGCGGCCAGAGCAAAGGGGGCATGGCCATCTGGAGAACCTGGAGGCCTGGACTGGGATGGGCCAGATGTGGGTTCAACACCCCTGGTGTAAGCACAAAAGCCCATGTGAACGTCTTCCCTTTTTTGAGGGAGAACAATGTGAACTGGACCTCTATAGGAATGAGACCTCCACGTGGAGCACCTGCCCACACATTATGTTATACGGGGGGGTGGAGGGGAGGGGAGTAAAGCCTTTCCACCATCACCACACAATGATGACCACTTGCCCAGTACATCTAATGAACAAGGCCATAGGGTATCATAAGCAGAGATCAGGTCTGCCACAGAATACAGAACTATAGAGCAATGACCCAGCCATGTGAGCAACATCACATGTTACTCAGTAAGGTAATATATACATAGTAATATATAATTATTTTTATACTATATAATAATATATACATAGTAAGGTAATCCCATATGGTCATTTGACATCTTACTCCAGTGTTTCCGCTTTCTACATGTCAAAAATGGACATCTTCATGGATAAATATGGATGTTTATAATTGTACTTTAGTAGTTGCTAATTCAGTGATTAGAAACATGTATATATTTTTTCCTTGACAAGATGCCTGGGTCTTTGAGTATTTGTAGGAGCTAGATTCTAGAGTCTCTACAGGATGAAGACAAAGGTCAGTTGAATGACTAAGTGGGCTAGGCACATTAAGAAAGCTTTCATTCCAAGGAGTTTGTCAATCACACTCTGGATCAAACTCATTTCACCAGCCTTTCATAAACTGTATGTTCCTGCCATGTCAGAACTACATAGTCACAACTCCCCGGTCCAGCAAGTGGGCATAAGAGCATGGAACAAGTTCCACATGCAGGCGTAGGTCTGTTAGTCTGTTCTGCAAAAACAAAGAGTCTTCTGGCACCTTAAAGACTGTAACAATAGAAACACACTTACAATCGTTTATAATATTATAATATTTTCATCCATAAATATTATAATGGATGAAAAATATCCATGCAGAAAAGCCTAAGAAAGAGCTGTTATAACATTGGAATAAAAAGGCATGTTGACAGAAGGATGGAGTAGATGGACTGGCAGACCTTGAGCATCTCTACACCAGCCCCAAATCCCACATTTAAAAGGGGGCTTTCTGCTTCCATTTTGAATGCAAGATCATGACAGACTCCCTTGACATGTGCTTCCTTTCCCCCCTCCACTTGCCCCTCCTTCTCCCTGTATCTGAGCCTTCCATTATCTTTCATTGATCTCACTCCCCTTCTTGCAGCTTTTCCTTTTTCATGGAGGGAACTCAAGTGGAACACAAGCGGGGTAATTTGATAGCTCATTATCTCCGATCTATTTGAACATGGGATAAAGGTCATTTAGTGCAGGAGACGCCCTGGAGGTTAACGACGTCATCTAAAGGGCCCACAAATGTCCATGAGTAAACTATCTCAATAGTAGGATAAAAGCTCCATAGGAAGAAGCCTCTAATTTATATTGTGCAATTACATATTGATAAAGTAGAAGGTAGATCTAGTTACCAGTTGCTAGTATATATCATAACTCACCACTATAGTGTCAGCTCCTATAACAACATCTGGTGTTCTAAGATGTTTCTGAAAAAAATATAAATATTTTTAATCAGTTTTCCACGTTAATAATGATTCCACTGTAGCCTGGGAATGCTCTCCATGAAGCTAAATGCTCCCTAGCAGATAACAAGAGGGGCATTAGCACAACAGAAGCCATCTTGAATTCATCATCTGTACCAGCCTTCCCCCACCTAGAGCCCTCCAGACACTTTGGACTTCAAATCCCAGCATTCCTTACCATTGGCCATGCTGGCTGGGGCTGATGGGAGTTGAAATCCAAAACACCTGGAAGGCACCAGGATAGGAAAGGCTGTTTTATACTGTGTTCGGTTTCCCTGTAAACCATTAGCAGACAGAACACTCTGGAGGGGGAGGGGGAGGGGCAGGGAGAGTGAAGTGGAGAATCATCTCGTTAAACTTTGCCCAGGAAAAGTTCCAGATTACCCATTTATCATCCAAGCTAAATTTCATTAATATTAATTAGAAAAGTAACTTGTTTTGAAGCTGTAACAGTCCCACTTAGAATCCCGAAGTCCTCTGATAAAAATTGGACCAAAATCCTAAGCCTACTTACTTGAAAGCAAACCAAATCAGACTTAATCCATACATAAACGTATTTGGAATGGTGTGCCCATCGAATTGATTTGAAATGTATGATTGTAGCAAGACTGGAATCTTAACTGACCACAAAAATATGACTGTAGCAAGATCTAATAGGACTAACATCCAAGCCTAGTTGAGCTTAATGTCATATAGCATAACTCACTGTTTATGTGCTCTGTCTTAAATGCTGATGCAATACTGTTAATAAGCCAAGGTGTTGGCTGTTAATAAGCCAAGTCCAACCTTGGCTTATCTTTCACTGTTGCTGCCATTTGTCCAGATTCTCATCTGACAACTAACATCAGCTCTTTAGCCCCATCTCCTGTGTACTCACTTCCTTCTGCTGCCTGTTATACACACAGCATGTATGTTGTTTATGTATCATATGCATATCCCAACCTTCCTCCAAGGAGCTCAGGAGTTATGTATAAGAAGTTATTTCATATATTCTGAGAGCCCATGAGTTGTCCAAGATCATTTCATGCCTAAGTGGGGATCTGAACCCAAGTTACCTTGCTCCAAGTCTGACACTTAATCCATTGGCCCTCTGTTCTGTGTCCAACAGAGCCAGGCAAACATATAGTTAGAAATAATAAACTGTGTCTATGGTGAACAAGGTCTTCCTTGGCTACAAAAGGCAGGGATGTGGAAGTAGAACTGAGCATCCGCTGATTACAGCATAGGTGTGCCGTCTCAAATTTATGTCAACAATTGGTTTCCTACCAAAAAAGGCTAGCTACTTACCCAGTGAGCAGTTGCCAAAACACGGACATAGGAAAAAGCATCGGCCAGCTTTTAAATCAATGCAAAATGATCCTGCGAATGCATGTAATCATAGCCAGAACACAGGACCTAGTTTAGAAGCACCAAAGACAGTGGAGGTAAATGGCTTACTAGATGCATTCTTTTTGCCACTTCAAGTGCCTTTTGTTTTGCAGTTTCTACAGCATATTCATAAGGAGCTGCAAAAGATGACTTCTCAAGTGTCTCTTTGAACCAGGAGGGAACAACTTCAAATCGGAGACCCTGTTAGAGACAGAGAAACCAAGTGACTTCAGGAAGAGATCTTAAAAAATCCAAGTTTACCTCAGGCTGCAGAACCTCTGGCCCTTCTGGGGTCCCCAGATGATCATGCCCCACCTCCCTTTCCCTTAAACACTGATCGTGTTGTGGTTTCCCAGCTTTTGCAGAGTTTCTCCCCATTCTATAAGGCTCTCCTAAGGCTTAGTTACTGGCAGGAAGAGCTCTAAAAGAAAATGTGTTGGTATTTTAATATTGTTGGCCCCACTGCTTTTGCCTCACCCACTGCTGGAATGCAGCCCCTGAAAGCTTCTCTGAAATGGAATCCAGCCCTGAGACTGGAAGACGTTCAGCACCCCTGGTTTACGTGGATGCCCTCTGCTTAAGACCCTGGTAGAAGGACAACTGAACACAATCCTGTGCAGGGTTGCCAGACTGCAATCCAGAGAACCTAACAATGTTAATGATGCACCAGGGGCTCCTAAGCATTCCCATTTAATCTTTCAACTCACCCTCCTCCCTTGCCTTGCTGCAGCCAGCGGTACTTGAATAAGAGGGGAGGCGGCTGAGTGGAAGGACTGGGTGAGAGGTATGGGGGCCATACAATGTCCTGCTGCACCATTATATTTATCCAACCGGTTTCTGCAGGTTGCAACCCAGTGACCCAATCCTCTGTTATGTTTGTGCTGTGTGAACCTGAAGTGTGAACCACGTATTGGAAATGTAGAACACAGCAAAGGGAAAACAGAAACTATGTCTCTAAGGTTAAAGAGTAATCATATGTTAATACAGCTGAACACACTTGCTAATCCAATGAAAGATTAAGTTTTAAGGAAGAAATAGTTTCACCATCTTCCCCAAATCCTGAATTTTACTATGCCAAGACAATGCTATTAATTCCAGGGATTTCATGGATGATCACTGCTGCCTTTTTTTTAGAATCACACAAATCATACATTTACAGCCTGATTGTAACAAGTTTACCCAGTTGTCCCACTGATAGGATATATAATTTCTATAATACAGAATTTTCCCACATCTCTTTAAATTGATATGAAAACGCGTACTATCCCCTGCAACCATAAATATATAAATAATTGTCAGAGCCTGGATCCTGTGTAGCCCAATCAACATGATTAAGAGGGATCACCAGGGGCTGGCAAATCCCAAAATTTGAAGAACTACAAAAAAGAGTTAGGAGGTAAAAAAAAAAAAAAGCAAACCGGTATTGGGGGGGGTGGGGGGGACACCCCAAAACAACAGGTCTCACTTGTATTTAGCTGTACTCCTAGTGATAGGAGACAGACGTTTCATCCACCCTCATCATGACTGAAGTGAGTTGTGAATTGGACACTTCCTGGCATGCATCTCCCTGCAGCCATTAACATATTAGCAGTTGTATTCAATGTTAGTCTAAGTTAAGTCCCATTCTTTTAATAGGTCTACTCTAAGTAGGACTAACATTGGATACATACCTAGGCGACCTTAAGTAAGCCACTATTTGCTCAGCCTCAGCCCCCCATCTGCAATGTGGTGATAATACTGGCCTGTCCTACCAGGCCGTTGTAAGATTATTAAGTTATACATACAAAGCCTATGGGAACACTTGACATGTGCTAAATAAATGCTAAATTTATTTGCTGAATATATAAAGACCCCCATGGTGAAAGTGGCATGTTCTTTACAGTCTAGAGGCCTATCCACTGCCAAGAGAGTGGAAGGGTTCCCTTATTATGGAATAATAAACACACAGGAAGACATACAAACACAGACTTCAAATAGATTAAGCTTGGCGGGCTTTATTCAGAGGGCTTCATCTTGAAGAATGAAGATGAAGCAAATATTTGCCATTTCTCACAGACATCTATATCCCATGATATCACAAAAACACACAAAACAGGTTCCCAAGTTACACATCCTTTTGCTTCATAGCTAATACAGTGTGTAACACCACCCAAGACAAGGTTTACAATTGTTTGGACAGACCTGGCTCCACATTTCTAGATTCTGGATTCCTATCAAGCAACTGGTTTTCACTGACTAAACTCACCTGCAGTTTATTTCAATCTACTATTATATCAGCAACAGGCAAACTTTATATTGCAAATACCAGTGGTGTGGGATGAAATTTTTTTCAGTGTTTTATTTTTCTGCAGAAAGTTTCCCATTTCATAAATTCATTAGTAAAAATGAATGGGTGCCAACTGCAAATACAATATTAGACAAGCCTGGCAGTTTCAAAGTTGTAGATGAGTGGTTGTCAACATATCATGCACTGTTCTTTGGGCTGCTAAAATTTATCAATGTGTCAACAGTTTTCGGTACCTTTGTCTTTTTCTTAAATTTAAGCAATATAAGGACATGCTATTTATTGTCTTTAATTTTTTTACGAGTATCCCAATAAATTCTACACTTTATAACATTTAAATCATATTAAGTGTGCTTTAATTTCCCCTCACAAATTTATCAGGTCAAATAGTTGTGGTGTATTGGGATAGAAAATTAACATGGCATAATTTTTTTTTAGCTTTGCTATTTACTAAATACAAGTAAACATGCTAAATTAGATTACACTAGGGCATCAGAAAATTTCCCAATGCAAACTGGAAAATCTTAAGATCAGCTGATGGATAAGGTTTGCTAATCAATTGCCTGCCTATGTTGTTCAGACCAGAATTCAGTGCTCTGCATTTGTATGCCAATGTATTTTATATGGAAGACTTGCTTGATGATATTACCATTTAAAGTCCATTTATATTGTTTACAGGCTTTTGAGAACACTAAAATTTTAAACTTGCTGTAATTGATAGTCAAGATATTCTTGGAGCAATAAGCCCCAAATGCAGACAATAAGCGATTTAACCCAATTCTGGAGAGTGACAGCAGTACAGCATTATCATCATGCAAAAGTAGAGGTATCTTAGTGTTAGCTTGGGAGCATGAGATCAACATTACAGAGGCCAAATCATTTAAAAATAAATTGAAAAGAAAAGGGGCCCCAATACAACCCTGTCTTACACCCCTTGTAACAGATTGGATTATAAACTTGTCCCTGCTGCCCACATCTAAGGGCGCAATCCTATGCATGTTTAGACGGAGAAAAGCCCTACAACTCCCAGCATTCCCCAGCCAGCCTTGCTGAGAGTTGTAGGGCTTTTCTCTGTCTAAACATGTGTAAGATTGCACCCTAACTTGACTAGAGGTCTGATTATACAAACATCTAATGAGGAACAGTAGGCACTTGTCATAGAACTTTTGAGTAATTTACACCATAGCAATTCCCTCAAGCCCAAATCAAAGGCAGACTTAAGATCAATAAAGGCAGTGAAAAGCTTCCAACAGGAATTGAGGTATATTTCTCTGCCAAGTGAGCTAACACAGAACAATGATCTAAAGTTGAATGGCCAGCTTTAAACCCAATCTGTTCCTCACCTATTATACTATTATCCTCCATCCAAGTTAATAGCTCACATTTTAAATTCCTTGCATATAGTTTCCCAATAACTGAGAGAAGACTGATGGGACAGTAATTACCTGGATTCGTCCTGTCACCCTTCTTAAAAATAGGAACTTTACTCAAAATATCAGGGCTCTTTCCGGAGTTATTAATGAAAGCAAATAAAGCTGAAAGTAAAGGAGCCCACCATTCCGAATTAGATTTTAGAAGATCGGGGGATATAGAACCTGGGCCAAGAGCTTTACCAGTTTTAAGTTCAGCAATCAAATCAAAAATTTCACTAGGAGTAACAGATTGCCATTCTGGAGCTTCAGAGGACAGTTCGAAATTATGCAAAAAGAAGTTGCTAGGATCCCGAAGAATTGCAGAAAAATATCTTTCCCACTCATAACTGGAAATACAACAGGCAGGATGTTCTTGGCACTCTGACAAGACCCCCATACCAAGTCGCCAAAATAATTTGCTATCCTTCTTTTGTGTAGCACATATTAGTAGGTTCCATTTCTCTCTCTTTAGCTCTTTTCTTTTGATTAATAAGTGCTTTATATTCTCATTTCAATTTATAATACTCTTCGGGTAAACATTTAGCCAGTGTAGTATAGTGGTGAGAGTGACGGACTGGGAGCCGGGAGATCCGGGTTCTAGTCCCCACTTGGCCATGGAAGCTCACTGGGTGACTTTGGGCCAGTCACAGACTCTCAGCCCAACCTACCTCACAGGGTTGTTGTTGTGAGGATACAACGGTGAGGAGGAGGATAATGTAAGCCGCCTTGAGTTCCTTGCGAGAGGGAGAAAGGCGGGGTATAAATGCAATAAATAAATAAATAAATAAAATTTAGCTCCTTTATTCCGGTGCATAGAGTAAACTTGAGTGATCTGATTCTTAAGCAGCACACAGTCATGATCAAACCAACCTCTGTTCCTGTAATATTTATCACCAATCAAGGGACTATCTACCCCTAAAGTCCTTTGAATGTCAGAAATAAATGTCTCAAAATGATACAGCTTCCTTTTGCCAGTAGAAGCTAAAATGTCCTGATATAGTTGCAGACAGGGAGAAGATACTATAAAAGAGGCGAACTTGCCCTCTGTCTTATTTATCCATTTAATGCCTCTCACACAGGGGAGCAAAGAAGAATCCAGTACCTGGGATCCAGTGGGCAAACAGATCTCTAGGTGAGGTTCAATTAATATCACTAATGGATAGTGATCACTATCTGTACGATTGTCAACACACAAAGCTTGAATTGCCCTCCTAAATGGCTGAGAAACAAGAACATAATCAACAACACTGCTCCCTAACATTGAACTGAAAGTAAACTTGCCCATCATGTCACCTGGAGTGCTTCCCTTCAAGATAATTCTGTTATGTTGACATAACAGAAGAACTAAACACATGCCAGCAAAGTTTTTTGTGACATCCTTAGAGTATCTAATATATGGCCATTATTCTATCATATGGTCAATTCCTTGAAGATGTCAAAATTCTGCTAATGCATGGTCTTCAGAGCCTAGCTGGTCATTAAAGTCCCCGGCCATAAGGACCTGTGCTGATGGAAACTCTGCCTCAGTGTAGGTAATATATTGTTCTAACTCTTCCCACTGAGCTTTCTTATCAGAATAACATTTAGTTGAAGGAACACAGATATTAAACAGTAAGACCTGCAGACAGCTGTTCTTAATTAGAATTGCCATGGCAGTGGTTCCACAGCTGGGGAGTGCAACTTCTTCCACATTAAGGGATAGAGAAACAAGACAAAGCAGTCCTGCTCTAGGCCTACCTCTGTTTGAGGGTTTAGTTGCTGCCAGAGAGGTAGCAACATACCCATTAAATATTTGTTCACTAACCCAAGTCTCCTGCAACAACAAAATATCAAAGGATTTGATATAGTTAATGAATGATCTATCCCTACTCTTCCCCTTCCAACCAGCTATGTTCCAGGAAAGACATCTAAGACAGAAAGGGAGAGTTACATGTCTTCAAGAGTCAGTCGACAGAGCTGAGCTCCTCCAGCACTCCTTCTCAGTCAAAAAAGATACTGGCACTCTTAGTTGGTAAAGTCTGCTTGTTTAAGAGCTCAGGAGGAAGTTTAAGGGCGAGAGGTGACTGTAATTCATGAGTTTCCAGAAAATGGAAACTGACCCAATCACTAGAGCAGGCAACACCAGCATGGGCTTAACCACCAATCCTTCCTCAGGACAAAGATCAATAGTTTTAAATGCTCCAACTTGCTCTGGTTTCTTAATTATACAGACTGGGGAGAGCACTTTTGTAGTTAGTGGAGGTGAAACAGAGAAGGCCTCGTAAGATTTATCTGAATTCCCACTAGCTGTCAGAAGACTCAAAAGCTTAGTTTTCACCTTATTAAATCTCTCTATGTTACTTATCTGAACTACCTGCGGAAGTGCAGAAAAGGAAACAAAGAGATTAGACTCCTCCAGTTCCCAGAAGTTGTCAGAAATCTGGGGTGATAAATGAGATATAGGAGGTTATGTTTTACCTTTTCCACTTCCAATAGTGGGGGATTTAAGATGTAGATGTAGACAAGGGCACCTCTATAGACATTGAATCATCCCATCTACTTAAATCTGTACAAGATTTTCTCCACTATAAAGAAATGAAACTTGTACGCAAGTAGCCAAGCAACCTAGTCCTGACTGTATTTGGCAGTAAATCCCATCGGTTTCAACTGAGCTTAATTTCAAACTCCACAGCTTTTGTTACCTGTTTGATTTCGGTAATATGTAGCTTGCCAGACTAAGTATATACATTATACATGGAACGAGCTGCACTTCGTACTTAACAATGAACTAGTACAGAATATTCTTGTTTGCACAAACACAATTCCAGGTGTTGCAGGGGCATTTGGAAAGCAACCCAGATTTGGGGCTGAGTGTGCCAAATTAAACTTTCTGAAATAAAGAATTTTGTTCCCAAAAGTAGAGAGTTTAACGCATTTTGGGGTCTAAAACCATTTCAAAACATCCAAAAGCAAGGGTAGGGTAATACCTTTGTTGCAACTATGTTTTAAAAAAACAAAAACAGAGAAGTGAGAAAGATGTCAAGTGCATCAAAACTCAGGCTGGAGGCTAAGTAAGAAGGGCCGTAGCTCAGTGGTAGAGCCTCTGCTTTGCATGCAGAAAGCCCTGGGTTCAAACCCCAGCATCTTCAGGTAGGGCTGGGAAAACTCCTGCCTGAAACCCTAGAAAGCCATTGCTGCCAGTCAGTGTTGACGATACTGGGCTAGAGGGACCAATGTATAAGGCAACTTCCTACGTTCATAGGTAATGGGAGGAGTGGTGGCAGGGGGAAGATATCACTAGGGCATAATGAAAAGCCCAAGTTTGCGCACTGTAATAGGTCCCTGAAGGAAAGAGGCATATACACAGACACCTTGCAATTTTTGTCCCCTTCAAGACAGAGGATCTTGTGAATGACGGTTTTGCTATTTGGAGCTGGGGCAGTTTTGATTAGCGTTTTGAGCACCTAACACATCCTTGGCACTTCATTACTGTTGCATGATCCCCGGCTGAAGACAGGTTCTGGGGCTAAGCCCCGGCTGAAATTAAACCCTGCTTAACACAACACAAAATAAATGTTTACTAATCATTTCCAATTTGAGGATTTAATGAACCATTTTCTTTTCAATGAATCTCACAGACAGGCACTCAGTATATTCCAGCCTCCCCAACTTGGTGCCCTCCAGAAGTTTTGGCCTACAACTCCCATAATTACCTACTATTGGCCATGCTGGCTGGGGCTTGAAGTCCAACACATCTGAGGTCACTAGGTTGGGGAAGGCCGGCCTATGCAACCTAAACTAACAACAGTAGGGAGGCACATGGCTGCTAGTGAGACCAGCTCCCCACTCCCCTTGTGATGGCTCTTGACTTGAGCTTTCAACAGCTGCCTGACAGGCAAAAATTCAAGAGGTGCAGCCTTCCCAGCAGGAAGATGCAGTGATGAGTAAAGACTTCGTTGCTGATTTTTTAAAAGAATTATTACTATTATTACTACTACTTTGCAGCTGGGGCAGCTGTTAAAAACACAGTAACCCTGCCAAAAGCAAAAGGTGGCAACCCGAGATGCTAAGCCAACCTGGCGCCTTCCACATGTGTGGGACTACAACTCCCATCATTCCCAGCCAGATGCTGGCCGGGAATGATGGGAGTCGTAGTCTTACACATATAGAAAGCCTCGGGCTGAAAAAAACCGCTTGTCAGCCAAGCTGAGCGCAGTAGCTCGGAAAGCACAGGAGGCTCCCCAGCTCCGCGGAGACCGCTCCAGCGCAGGGCCTTCTCGACGGGTCAGTCTGCACACTCACCACGTTGGTGAGAATCTCCTGCCTGCGTGGAGAGGCACTAGCCAGCACCACCCTCTTGTTGACCAGCTTCCCGATGACGGGGTTTAGCGCCATGGTTACGGTAGCACCAAGAAGACGGCCACACGGAAAAGAGCGACGCAAGTAAAGCGAGAGAACAGGCGGCGGGCGGCGCATTTATCGCGGCGCACTTGCGCCGCAGAAAGGGGCGGAGCCCACAAGTCTCCGCTCTTCCTTCTCGCCTTCCCTGCTCGGGTCCGCCCAGCGGGCAAGACCTCCCTCCTGGTCCCCGCTGTGCTGCTGTCACGGGACGGGGAGGGGAGACTTTCTGTACCGCCACCTAGGGAAAATGCCCCGATGATTCGGAATCAAAGAAGCTCCAGCAAAATGGGCAAGGGCTGTGTTGTTGTTTTTCTTCAAGATCACTTCCCACCAACGGTGTCTGAGAGAGAGAAAGGACGACGTCAGTAAAAAGGAGGCCGCACCACAGAGCGCACGCTGGAAAATAATAACCTGAACGCCAGACATGTCTGGAATTGGAGGGCTGCAAGGAAGTCAGGTCAGTCCATCCTAAAGGAAATCAACCCCGAGTGCTCATTGGAAGGACAGATGCTGAAGCTGAAGCTGAAATATTTTGGCCACCTAATGCGAAGGGAAAACTCCCTGGAAAAGACCCTGATGCTGGGAAAGACTGAAGGCAAAAGGAGAAGGGGACGGCAGAGGGTGAGATGGCTGGATAGCATCACTGATGCAGTGAATATGGACTTGAGCACGCTCCGGGAGAGAGCGCAGGACAGGAAGGCCTGGCGTGCTATGGTCCATGGGGTCACGAAGAGTCGGACACGACTGAACGACTGAACAGCAACAACAACAACATGTCACTCAGAGCCAGAATGTCCGAAATTCGCTCTGAAGTATATAAATAAGGGGACGAAAGAGCCCCTGCGAGCATGCGCAAAATGCCTTCTCGCTGAGTAACCTCAGCCAACTCATCCACAGCTCAGTGGTCTCCGATCTTTTTAGTCCTGGATTTTAGATTGTTGGGGATTTTTGAGAAAGTATTGCAAGCACTGTAACAAAAAGGTGCTGGGGGCGGGGTGAGTGTTAATAAATGGCTGCAATCACAAAATGTACTCCTGCAAAAAACAAATCCATGTCGTAGAAAGGCAAACTATTGAGATCGGAAGACACATTCATTCATTTGAACCCCCAGTTTTCTGATCCAACAAAACATATCACGGAAAGGCAAACCAATTTCCCCAAATCACCTCTACATATTTTTTCTATTAATTCCCACAAATGGTTTCTCCAAAATAGGAACATCACCCCCAAATAATTTCCCAACACAAAAAATACACACACACCCCAACACACGCATACTGCCAGCACATGCACACATATTGCCAGACACTCACCACACTCATTCATCACACAAACAACACGCTCACCCCCTTGCTGGGTTTTAGAGCCCCTTCCCCACTCTCACTGGGGGGGAGGACCTTCCAAAGCGGATTTGTAGGGCTGCAGGGGAGAGGAGAAGAAGGGAAACCTCTTTTGGACTTCGCCCATTTTCCCCTTAGTTCATATTGGTAGTTATACTGGATATGTGCAGCTATGCCTTCCCCTATAAACTGCAGGAAGAGCCAGTGTATTATAGTGCAAAGGTGGACAGAAGGCAGATCAGGATCTCCTGGCAGATCGCTGAGTGATTTGCAGTACATTGCCAAGGGTTTCTTTCTGACTCCCAGTTGTTTAACTATTACAACAAAATGACTTTCCTGCCTAAATTCAGCTGCTTATATGAAGAAAGTCTGGGGTTACCAGAAGTGGAATTTGTGTAAGCTTGGTACAATTCTGGTACTAAAATTCCTTGGCTCAAAATGTGCTCAGAGACAACGGCTTCTTTCTTTCTTATAGGTGTCTGTCTTTTGCACTGGGTTCTCGTTGGCGGAACTTGGGGTTCTAGTACAAGAACAAAGTAGACCTAACAAACCTAAAGTCTGCCCACCCCTGACGCAGTGGACAGGATGCTGACCTTGAACTGGGGATATAATGAAGGTGAGTGAGAGGTCCTGGGCATAACTGGGTGCCTCTCGATTTTACCTGTCTCACAGGATTGTTGTGAGAATAAAAACAGATAACCCTGTGTACACTGCCCCAAGCTCCTTGGAGGATGGGTGGGAAACAAATGCATTAAGTAACTCCTTAACCAAAGAACACCTGGAAACAAAATCTTAAGAGATTTCAAGTGTAGGCAGCATGACTATATGAGCAACAGTGTGCCATTGTGATTGAAGTGCCAGACTGGAACTGTAGAGATTTGGGTTCAAACCCCCACTCAGCCATGAAGCTCATTGGGTGACTTTGGACCAGCCACTACTTCTTAGCTTAACCAATCCAAAGGGTTGTTGTAAGGATAACATGGGAGTTGTGGGGTTGGCCATGTACTCCACCTCGATCTCCTTGGTGGGATATAAATGAAATAGTAGTAGTAGTGATGATGATATGCTTTTCTAGAGAAAAGTTATATCACTGGTATTATAAGGTTCTAGTAAAGCAAAAAGAAATCACAAACATGCTTGATTAAACAAATTTCTCCCTGCCAGACTATCTGTGGGAAAGTTCAAATATTCTTGGGTGAACAGGCTAAACTGTGTTTACTAAGCTAACACAGCTGTGTCACTAGCACAACTAATGACAGAAAATTATATATTATTAACTCACTCAAGAACAAATTTTCAGAAACCAAAGGAAGAACATGAGTAAGTTGATTGAGATGGAGAACAATGACGCCAGGAGTTATCAGGAAAGTCGCTGCCTAGGCTGAATATGCAGGTCAAAGAGCACTATGTCCAAGGTTTAGCTTTGAAACTGTTGACTTTTACAAATGTGTACTGCTTTTTTTTACAGTATGGATTAGAGACACAAGAGAGTGATCTTTACAGACAACCATTTCGCCGTACTGTACAAGTAATATTGTCTCTAAATATGTGTTCTTCTACCAAAGCCATTCCTAGCAATGGCTGCATATCACAGGGGGAAAGTTTTAAGGGCCAGGCTTTTTACTCACCCAGATTGCATTTATTCTAGCAAAAAAGTATGAAATCAACTCTGGTGCAATTTGACAGCAAATGCAGCCCGAAGTTCTGCAAGTACAAAAAAATTCTCAGGACTCTAAGAAAATCCTGAATCCGCTGAAATTTATAGTTAGGATCTTAGTGTCTGCACTGTGTAATGTCTGGTGTTCATTAGAATGAGTTATTGCAGTAACCTTGTGAGTTACAGAAAATGATAGAATACCTGAATCACATAATTTTGTTACACAATATTTCTGATGTCCAGTGGATCTTGCTGATGGAATTGTTCCTGAAAAATATACCTCGCCATACTCATCAACGTTTATGGGTCGTATCTAATGTTAGCCTAACATAACTCATTCATTTCAATGGGTCCACTCTACATAGGTTAACAACATACGTTTTCAGTAAGAAATTGTGAATATGTCAGATATTACATTGGAAATTGTGTTAAGTCCAGACATTTCCTAGGGACCTAGCCAGTTGTTGCGTGGGCATGGGCACAAGAATGTAAGAAAAAAAGAAGAGTGCCCTCCTGCTGCATCAGACTAGGGGCCCACTGAATCCAGCATCTTGTTTCCAACAGTGCTCAGCCAAAAGCTTTTGGGAAGTGCACAAAACAGGGCATGAAGTCAACAGCTGTACCCTGTTCCTTCTCCTTCAACAATTGCTATTCAGAGGTATGCCGCATTTGAATGTGGAGGTTTCAATTAGCTGTCATGGCTAACAGCCATCAATAGACCTATCTTCAATTGCATTGGTCTCATCCTTTTAAAATTCCAGGTTAGGCTAGTGGCCATAATCACATCTTTCATAAGTATATGCTATGTGAAGAAATACTGCTCATCTGCACTAAATCTACTGCCAATCAATTTCACTAATTGATCTTGAGTTCTAGAGTTATAAGAGAGGGTAAAAAAAACATTTCTCCACACCATTCATAATTTTATACCTTTCTTTCGTGTCACCCCCTCACAAGCCATCTTTTTTCTATATTACTAAACTACAAGCAAAGGGCTGGATGTGCCTGATCTTGTCTGATCTCAGAAGTGAAACAGGGTCAGCCCTGGTTAGTACTTGGATGGGGAACTGCCTGGGAATTAGGCTTCCTGCATTGAGCAGGGGGTTGGACTCGATGGTCTTGTAGGCCCCTTCCAACCCTATGATTCTATGAGGCATTCTATGTAAAGCTGAAATTTGAGTTTCTAGGTGCTCCATATTTTTCCCTTTAGTGTTTTATTGCTTTACTGACAGATTTGTCACTGTCAAATCAGACACCAAAAGAAATATCTTTTGTAGCGAAAGAGATTTGACACCCCTGCAGCACAGCTAAGAAACTGTTCCTTTCCCATGGAGTAAAAGCTGAGGTTTACAACTGACCTGCGAGGCAAGTCAGTGGAGGAGGAAAAGCTACACTTTATTTTAAGAACAGAGGCAAACAAACCTTCTCCAGCTTGAAGAGTTATGCTCCCTATGGGCAATGCTATAACTGCCTATTAGCCTGCAGACTTGTAAGGGAGTATTTGTTTTTGAATGCAATGTAAGAGCAAGGGAACATAAGAACAAGATAAGAGTTCAGTAGGTGTTGGACTAGTTGATCCTATTGAGGACCAGATGAGAGAGGGGAAAGAGAAGGGAGGGCTCGCCACAGAGACAAATCGCCAGACCCTGACATTGAGGCCAGAATTTGGGAACTGGGGAATTGGAGAATTTGTTTTGGTGACTGAAATCTTGACACTTGAGACCAGCTCTGGACTGTTCTGCAGCCCATGATTGTTTGAATATGTCGAGCCCTCACAAGCTTGTCTACAGGAGGAGTGCACTGAAGTATGCTGAAGAATGCATGAAGCCATTTGGGGCCATTGAAGACCTATCTGGGCGTTTTCCTTTGGAAGGTCTTTTGTGTAGGACTTCAAAGAACAAACGGTGTGGATGAGTATACTGTTTTTAATAATAACCTGTTTTTAATTAATTTAATTAACCTAATTTACTTCAGCTGTTTGCACTTGTTATTTTATATGTTATTTTATTTATTTGTTTGTGTGTTTGTTTATTTATTGCATTTATACCCTGCCTTTTTTCCTCTTACAAGGAACCCAAGGTGGCTTACATTATCCTCCTCCTCTCCATTTTATCCTCACAGCAACAACCCTGTGAGGTGGGTTGGGCTGAGAGTCTGTGACTGGCCCAAAGTCACCCAGTGAGCTTCCATGGCCGAGTGGGGACTAGAACCCGGATCTCCCAAGTCCCAGTCCAACACTCTTGCCACTACACCACACTGATTATCTTTGTAATGTCTTATATAACTAAAAATCCCCATATGCTTCAGCCCTTCCTTGTAGGGAAGAGGTTCTAACCCACTGGTTGCAGTTTTCCAAGTCTATGATAGTTTTTCTAAGAACTGTATATGCCAGGGGTGGGCAACTTTTGTTCCTCTAGACTTTTTGGCCTATAATTCTCACCATGTTTCACCATTGGCTGTGCTGACTAGGGCTGATGGAAGTTGTAGGCCCAAAAATTTGGAAGGACACAAGTTGCCCATGCCTGGCATATGCCATTCCTAATGTGGCCATAGCACAGTTTTATATAAAAATGTTACGATACTGACCATCTTATTTTCAACCCCACTCCTAATAATCCTCAACATCTATTTTGCCTTTTTCACTGCCACTGCACACTGAGGGCCAAACTAGACAAAATATCTGGAGATGCACCATCACTCTCCCAAAAGCTTTATGGTGCAATTCCATGCAAGTTTAGATAGGGCTGCATCCTAAAAAAACAACTGGGTGCTGGGAATCTGATCAGAACAACAGCAGTTGTGTGCCTGTGTGTGCTTAACTGTCTCTCTTTGGGCCATTAAAAAAAACACACACTTCAAATCAGGGGTGCTCTACCTGCTTTCCCACCTACAGAGCAAAAGGTCTTCCCATATCTTTCTGGCTTCAGATGAGAAATGAGCTGTGTGTATGTGTGATTATACTCATGTGAAAGGGTTGAGCATCTCCTATGTCTGCTGCTTCTCCAGTTAGATCAGGGGTGGGGAATCTCTTTCAGCCAGGGGTCCAAATTCAGTTTTGGAGAAGCTGTCGGTGGCCACATTCCAGTGGTTGGGCTGAGCTGGGCTGGGCCAAAGGCAAAGGGGTGAGACCAAAAACACACAAAATACCAGCGTATTTATTTAAAGCTCTTCCTGCCAGTCATGAAGCCTTAGGAGAGGCATCTCAACCTTTTAGAATGGGAGAACAGACTGCACAAAGTCAGGAAACCACCAAATGATTAGTGGTAGGGGAAAGGGGTGGGGCCAGGGGAAGGGGGCATGGCCATCTGGGGAATCAGAGAGGGCCAGATTTGGCCCCTGAGCCTGAGGTATCCCGTCCCTGAATTACGATCACTGTCTCCTTGTCTGACTTTTAGTTTTTTAAAAAAAAGCGGTCAGGAGACAGATCACGCAATCCTGATGTTACATATGTTGTTGTTGTTCAGTCGTTAAGTTGTGTCCGACTCTTCATGACCCCATGGACCATAGCATGCCAGGCCTTCCTGTCCTCCGCTCTCTCCTGGAGTGTGCTCAAGTTCATATCCATTGCATCGGTGGTGCTATCTAGCCATCTCATCTTCTGCCGTCCCCTTCTCCTGTTGCCTTCAATCTTTCCCAGCATCAGGATCTTTTCCAGTGAGTTTTCTCTTTGCATTAGGTGGCCAAAATATTTGAGCTTCAGCTTCAGTATCTGTCCTTCCAATGAGCAGTCAGGGTTGATTTCCTTAAGGATTGACTAATTTGACCTCCTTGCAGTCCAGGGGACTCGTAAGAGTCTTCTCCAGCACCACAGTTCGAAAGCATCAATTCTTCGGTGCTCAGCCTTCCTTATAGTCCAGCTCTCACAGTCATACTTTTCTACTGGGAAAAACGTAGCTTTGATTATGCGAATCTTTGTCGGCAAGGTGATGTCTCTGCTTCCTACTATGCTGTCTAGGTTTGCCATAGCTTTCCTCCCCAGGAGCAAGCGTCTTTTAATTTCATAGCTACAGTCACCTTCTGCAGTGATCTTGGAGCCCAAGAAAATAAAATCTGTCACTGCTTCCATTTCTTCCCCTTCTGTATGCCAGGAAGTGATGGGGCCAGATGCCATGATCTTAGTTTTTTTAATGTTGAGTTTCAAACCAGCTTTTGCACTCTCCTCTTTCACCCTCAACAAGAGGCTCTTGAGATCCTCTTCGCTTTCTGCCATTAGGGTGGTATCGTCTGCGTATCTGAGGTTGTTGATAAGTAGGCCTAAACTGAGTTTGTTTGTTTGTTTATTGGATTTTTGTAGTGTCCAATAGTCACAGATCAGTTTTCTTTGAGCTATATGCCACACTTCCAAAATCTCTTTGTTATACATGATCTGGGGGTCTACTTAATTTTCCAGTTATCCTTTGATGTCCAGTAATATAATATCACACTCAACTGTTGAGTTTTTGCTAAAGGATTTATGGCAAAATCCATTGGTAAGTTTTATTTATTTATTTATTTTTTGATTTGATTTGATTTGATTTGATTTATACCCCACCTTTCCACCAAAAAATGGCATACAAGGCAGCTAAGTTATCCCATGAAAGTCACATTGAAATGACTGGGTGTGGTGCAAAAGAGCTACCAATGCTCTTTCACATCTCCCTTCCTTTTACACAAGATAACTTATCATGAGATTGTGCTGTTAATCTGCCGTTGTTTGCATTTTCCTAGCTTGTATTGTGCAGTGTGCACCAAAACACTTGACATGGTCATTTCGCAATATGTCCGAAATATAGTGTGGGAACAACAGGAAAAGAAGGTTTAGGCTATTTCCCACACCAGTACCACCATCACCTTTTTATAGCTGTAACATTTATTTTTATATCACACCTCAAATTTGTGCCACAAGGCTGCAACCCTGATACTTCCCAGATGAAGAGCTACTAGCATAAACAACCAGAAGGCATTGTGCAGCTATTCCACCTTTTTCTCCTGAAGAGATTTCCCACAGTAAGAAAAAAGATGGACGAAGCGGTGGGAAAACACTAGAGGGTTACACGTGGAATACGACATTGGGCTTCTTCACATAGAGCTTTTATCCTGCTATTGAGATTGCTCATTCATGGAGGTTTACAAGCCCTTTAGATGACATTGTCAACCTCCAGAGCATCTCCTGCACCACATGACCTTTATTCCGTTTTTTTTAAAGATCTGAAATAATGAGGTATCAAATTATCCCGCTTGTGTTCTGCTTGAGTTCCCTCCATGAAAAAGGAAAAACTGCAAGTAAAGGAGCAAGACCAATGAAAGATAATGGAAGACTCAGATACGGGGAGAAGGAGGGGGAAAGGAAACGCATGTAAAAGGAGTCGGTTGTGATCCTGCATTTGAAATGGAAGCAGAAAGCCCCCTGTTAAATGCAGGATTTTAAGCTGGTGTAGAGATGCTCATCATCTGGGCCCCCTGTAAAATACTGTGATCCGGGCAGGGTGATGGCACTATAAAAGTCTCATCTGGAAACACCCTTACTTGGAAATGTGTTCCACTGAACCCATTGGGACTTACTTCCAAGTAAACATGCATAGGACTGATCTGTTAATATGAACACTAAATGCAGCCTGATGTTATGCATGTTTATTCAGAAGAAAGTCTCCCTGTGTTGAAAAGAGCCTACTCCCAATTATGGACAGGACTGCAGCCTAAGGCTACAACTCAATTCCCATTTACCTGGGAGTAGGCCCCATTGACTCAACTGGACTTACATCTGAACAGACATGTATAGGATTGCCCTTTAATTGTTGTTTGCAGGGTTATGAACTCTCTTCGAATAACTCCCGAGCTCTTTTGTTCTGGAAATATTAAACCTTCTTTGTTACATCTCCAAATGCAACTTGAGTTAGAGGTAACAAATGTTTTACTGGATGCTGAAAGGAAGTATTTGTATACATACACATTCCAACATTTCACAGATGAAAATGAGTGGGTGGGACAAGGCAGTATCTGGCAGCTCAACAACATGGCCTGGTGAACAACAGTGACTCAACTCAATCCATAGTCAAATGTGCTTCAAGTAGGAATCAGGCAGGACCAGCGTCAAAGGCAGACATGACTGGGCACCTGCCATGGCCCCATCCATATCCCAGAAGGGGCCCACTAACAAGAAACCCCTGGACTTATGCCTCCTGTTCACCATTGCAACCTGCTTGCTCACCCACCTGTCACTCTGCCCCAGATAGTGGGAGGAGGAGGCGCAGATGCCCCGCCTACTTGCTCAGTGGCTCTCCACCTGTCCAGCAAGAAAGTGGTAGCAACGAGGAGAAAGAGGACGAGGAGCAAAAGCAGCTGGTGACAATGGCAGTGAGAAGGTAGACTCGCTGATGGAGGGGGCCCACTGAGGGTCTCTTGCCCCAAACCTGGAGCTGGCCCTGAAAGCAGGAGCTAAAAGTGCATGCAAGCAGATGACTAGATGGCAAAAGCACTGAAGCAAGCTGCACACTACATGACAAGTCAGATACCTAAAATACAAATATATGCAATATTTTGCATGTTTACAACATATTGAAGCACAGCAATGAGTGACCACTAAGCCAAGGTCAGTCAGTGAATTCAGGGCCAGAATTCTAAACCAAAAATGACAGTTAAGTATCAATAGCAAGCGCCTCTGAGGACTAAACTGCATGTATGTTAAATGTGTAGTGTCTAGCTGACCCCAAGTTTTTTTTTTTGAACTTTCATCTTAAGCACACAGTGCCCTGATCTGGATTAGGACCACTATGCATGGGGGGGGGATTAAACCTTTCCATCCAGCTGCTCCCCCCCCCATTTTTTTTTTTACGCACTCGCACACGCATAGGGGCTAAAGAAAATATCTCCATTGGCACCAAGGGAGGATTTCCTTCTTCATCTGTGTTTTGCAGTTAAGCATTGATTCTACCAGTGTTGCCAGCAAATGATAATCAAAGGACACACCATTCTAGGTGTGTCCTAGAATGGTGTGTCCACACCATTCAACAAAATAACCACATTGTTGGCCTCTCGTGGGATCTTTCTCGCTGCTAGGGATAGACCTATAGGGCAGGGTTGGGCAACTTCGGGGTGCACTGGTGTCACTTTCTACCCCCAGTCTTCCCTGCAGGCTATAATCCTGCTGTGGCCATGCTATTGAAATCAGTGGTACAGCAGCAAACATTTTTTGTCCATTTGACACCAAAATGTGGCAGCAAACCTTTTGTTGTTGCTGCTGTCACTGCCATTTCAGCAATGTGGAGACAGTGAGGAACACACTAGAGGCCAGGGGGCTGCATGTGGCTCACAGGCCACGTGTTACCCAAAGTGCTGCAGAGGAACAGCAACCATGCCACACCTGTAACTAACCACCAGTAGCCAAGAGGTGAAGAGAACGATGGTGAAAAATGTAATCATGGTCAATCATGGCTCTCAGTCGCAATTTCCCACCAGATTCCATTGCAGCACAGCACAGATCAGACATTTTTCAAATGTGAGATCAGAACATAAAGCAGAAGAGAGATTTGGAATTCAAACGAACTATCTGGCCAATGCAGGTTTTAGACTTTTACCCTAAGTATGAAAACATTCATTGCAGGGTTTGGATCCAAATCCTTGCTTACTCTGAACATTTCCCTTCCTCTTTGCTTTTTAATTTTAATTTTTCGCTTTTTAATTAAGTCTTATGTACTGTCTGTTTCAGGGATAGGTAATCTGGTGCCCTCCAGATGTTTTGGATGGGCTTCAACTTTCATCAGCCCCTGCCAGTATGGCCAGTGTTAAGGGATGATGCCCCTGAAAGCATCATTTGTATCTTTGTAAAAGTCAACAATACAAAATCTTGCAAAAGGCTTTCATGGAAGAACATGTCTTAGTTTAGCACCACCAGCAGACAGGTTCTGGTACAGAACACACAAAATCTCCACCTAGAGGTTCTGTCTCATAAACAGCACATAGGAGACTCAATGGGCCAGTTCGCATGACACAAGGTTGGTAAATAACCCACAGTGGCTTGTTAACTACCTTGCACATGCTGGTTGCATGCCAGCCTGATTTACACAATTACCTTTGCCAGGCACGGCTTGTTGTGACATCTGAACCTAACGAGGGTGGGTGGTCGTGGTGGTTAACAAACTACCCAACAACCCTAGAGCAGGCCATGAGTTCTGGGTGGTTTGTTAACCACCTCAACCACCCACTCTCACCAAATTCGGATGTCATGACAAGCCATGTCTGGCAAGGATAATTATGTAAATCAGGCTGGTGCATATGCACGGTGGTTAACAAGCCACCATGGCTTATTAGCCATTCTCATGTCATGCAAATCAGGTCAATGGCAAGTTATTTTAAACCTCATGTATGAAGTTTCACACTGTCTAGCCATATATGCAATTATTATACCATTTGAGGGCTTTTAGCTGAATTGACCACAAGAGGTCAGACTAACTCAGCAATTCGGTTTTAAGACTATTCTGTTTCCCAGTTGGGTTGGTAGCATTGTCATCCAGGGATACTTGCCCATTCATTTGGTCAAACAGCATTCTAGACAGATGTCCACCACTGAAAAGAAGGCCTCTGCCACCTTCGAAACCACATCCATCTTAGTCTACAATAAGATGAGGATGGGTCAGCCAAGTCCACATTAGCCCTGGTAGCTTTGAGGCCTTTTTTAAAAAGCGTGCATGCTTTACAGAGCAATTCTATATCCATAGTTCGGGAGTTGCTGTGTTCCAAAATCGGGCACCCACATGGGAAACAGTAGAACTCTCCAGACTGCTGGCGCTGTGTGGGCAGGGCTAGGACAGGTGGCTCAACAGCAGGCTCTCCCACACTGGAGACATTCAAGATGAGGCTGGACAGCCGTCTTTCAGGGATGCCTTGACTTAGATTCCTTCATTGAGCAGGGGGTTGGACTCGATGGTCTTATAGGCCCCTTCTAACCCCACTATTCTATGATTCTATGAACACCCCCTTTGTGAAGCACAGGAGACGTGAGGGAGCGAAGAAACATGTAAGAAGACAGACTGGGAATTGTGCCAGCAACAGCAAAAGCAGCAACAGGCACCAAAAGACTCCCTGAAACTGCAGCCTTCACCAACTACACAAGGAGTATAGAGCAACAGAGAGCCACAGCAAAGCAGAATGCAAGCAGACTCGGGAGGGGGTGGGGACATGCCCTGTGGGAAGACCAACACATCTCCCAGCAAGAAGTTTGGGGCAGCTCTGAAAAGGGAGTGAGGAGTGGCTCTGAGCCATTCCAGGAGGTGCTTTGACATGGAGCATGCAAATGGATGGCACGTGGAGGCATGGGTGGCTGGAAATGCCCAGCATGACTCAAAAGTGAAAGGGCACTGATCGGGTGCTCACACTGATGGAAATGGGGATGGCAAGGGGCGAGTGACTGCAAGGAGGGAGGTGAATGACTCACTGCATGTTGCAGAGGTCCATGGACAGTGATGCCCATCCAAGCCAAGAGGCCACAGACCCAACTTTGGGAGCATACACATGCTCCTTGAGGAAAGCACCCTCGTTTGCTGGATGATGCAACACAGGACATGTTCGCATGGCCAACAGACCACTGGGCATGCTTAAAGTCAACCCTCCTGCATTGTGCATGCCTTATGTTGCTTGGCAGGACAGTTCGTTGTCCTGAACCATCCTGGATGGGTCGGGGTACCTTATGAGTGCATAGACATCCAACATTTCATTCTCCTTGCTCTTTGTCAGGTCCCTTGCAAGCCCCAATGTTTTGTCTGGGGTTTTTGTGGGGTGTCCAACGTTTGTATTTAGGGTAGGTGCAGGGCATGGGCATGGATGGTGATGTGATGCATCTGCCTGTTTTTGGACAAAGAAAACTGCATTGGACTTGTATGTGAGCATTCTGGCATGGCCGGTGCAGCATCAACACACATTAACTGTTGCCATGGACCCCATCCAGCCTTGCTTCTGTGCCCTCAGCAGTTGTTACACATTCAGCAGGAAACTACAGCTGGTACTGCTGTGCACATACATTACACAGGAGCCATCCCCACTCGTACCCAGGGTTGCTGTGTTTAATGTGAATGATTATTTGGATTCTCAGGAGTGTGTGACAACTGATGATACTACAATTAGAGAGTAGCATTCCCTCATGTCTCGTGTGTGTATTATGAACTCGGTCCTTTTGGTCTGTGAATGGGCCTGGAACAATAACCTGCAGGGAGCAGCAGGGAGGCTGGGAAGAAGTGGAAAGGTAGCCAGCATTGCACTTCTTGGATTAAGTCTTGCGTTCATACAGTTCAGTCAATCCAAATAAGTTCAACTGTGTTCTCAGCAGCGTGGGTTTGCTGAGAAATGAACCATTTGCAGGCACATGCAATCAGAAGTGATGAAGCAATGTCATATTCCATGCTGTGAGTTGAGCATGCAGGTGTGCCTTCTGACTCCATTGCTATCACATACCAGGATACAGAAGTTAATGTGGAGTTAATATTTAGAAATCTTAATAATGCAAACACATCCTCAAGCACACCGACATTGTGACTGAAACCTTTTCTTTTTCTTGAATGTTAAAAACACATGTATGCGAGTACCACTATTTGCAATAATTTTTATTACTTCAGAAATATGAACTCATGAAATAATATCCTAGAAAGTTCTAGAGAGTATGCACTTATACAATAGCACAAAAATGAACACCGGTCTTTTAACAGACTAGTTAACCAAGAAGTTATATATGTAAAAGGCCACCACGACCACTTCCACTCTTCAAGCAGCCAATATAAAGTTAATGAACTCACTCCTCGGTGGTTTGTGAGACCAATATGGGCCGGCTCTAGTGGTGCCACTGAGAAAGAGCAGCCTCATAAATAGGGCAATTAGCACTCAAACTTTTCCAGTAAATAGATTTTGGGGCACGTAAGCCACAAAGTAAACCCACTGGAGAGAAACATAACATCAGCTTCTGATTCCTTTCTATGTATAGGCATCTTAAGGACCTGCCTACAGAGCAGAGGAACTTGCCAAGATAGGCAAGTGATTGAACAAACTTTATGTGAATAAAATCCACTCTAAAGCAGTGGAGACTGGTGGCTCTGATGACATTGGGGTGGTGAATCCGCTCCAGGTTTCAGGTTCTCACTGAAACCCGGAGTGGTTTCAGCCTCCACTTCTCTAAAGAGTTCATGGCAGCACTGAGCACAGTCTTTCCCTGAAGTTGCTTGCCCTGCCATGGAAATGTTAAGCATATGCTTCACCTGAAGCTTGGCATGACATGAATTGTGTAACTATTAATATCTATCTGTTTGTTCTAATTTATGGTTCTTAATAAGTTGCATTGATTTTCGTGTTTAACATTGTTATTGATCTGTGGCTGTAAGCATTAAAAACTCATACAACTATTGTTGTTTTATGTGTCTTCCATTTAGGGTGGCCAGGTGCCCTGCTTTACAGAAGAGAGTCCTCTATTTGAATGGCTTTCAGTGGAAGCAGAGGGAAAAGAGGAATGCATCACCAAAAAGAGGACAAAAAGGGCAGTAATTTACATAACAGTTACATATGCTAATATATAGCTGTAGACACAAATTTTAAAATAATTAGTATAATTTAAATAGAAATACAATATATCTCACCACAGTGAGGAAGACCGGTGTTCCTGCTGTCTGCTGTCCAGGCTGATGGGCAACTTCAGGAACTTTGCTCGGCCTTCTCAATGTGGTTCTTTATCTTTAAATTGGACTTGGAGTGGGCAGCCGTTCAAATACAGGATGCCTTCAAATAGAGGACTGTCCAGTAGTATAGTGGAAAATTCAGAAGTGCAGGGTCTCTTCATGATAGTCACAGCCACACCATCTCACAGCCATGCCCCCTTCTAAAATTATACAACCTTGTAAGATTATACAATACAAATGAGTTTTCAGTCACTTTGTTTGGAGTATCTGGTCACTGTAATTCCGAATTATTAAAAGGTGATGATGCTGTCGATGCTGTCAAGGTGATGCATGCCATATGCCAGCAAATTTGGAAAACACAAGAATGGCCAACAGATTGGAAAAAAATCAACTTATATCCCCATACCAAAAAAGGGAAGCACCAAAGAATGTTCAAACTATCCAACAGCGGCACTTATTTCACATGCCAGTAAGGTAATGCTCAAGATCTTGCAAGGTAGACTCCAGCAATTCATGGAACGAGAATTGCCAGATGTACAAGCTGGGTTTAGAAAAGGCAGAGGAACTAGAGACCAAATTGCCAATATCTGCTGGATAATGGAGAAAGCCAGGGAGTTTCAGAAAAACATCTATTTCTGTTTTATTGACTATTCTAAAGCCTTTGACTGTGTGGATCATAACAAATTGTGGCAAGTTCTTGGTGGTATGGGGATACCAAGTCATCTTGTCTGCCTCCTGAGGAATCTGTATAACGACCAAGTAGCAACGGTAAGAACAGACCACAGAACAACAGACTGGGAGTACGATTGGGAAAGGAGTACGGCAGGGCTGTATACTCTCACCCTACCTATTCAACCTGTATGCAGAACACATCATGCGATGTGCTGGGCTTGATGAAGCCAAGGCTGGAGTTAAAATCGCTGGAAGAAACATTAACAATCTCCGATATGCAGATGATACCACTTTGATGGCTGAAAGCGAGGAGGAGCTGAGGAACCTCATGACCAAGGTGAATGAAGAAAGTGCAAAAGCTGGGTTGCAGTTAAACCTAAAAAAAAACAAGATTATGGCAACCAGCTTGATTGATAACTGGCAAATAGAGGGAGAAAACGTGGAGGCAGTGACAGACTTTGTCTTCCTAGGCGCAAAGATTACTGCAGACACTGACTGCAGCCAGGAAATCAGAAGACGTTTACTTCTTGGGAGGAGAGCAATGACAAGTCTTGATAAAATAGTTAAGAGCAGAGACATCACACTGACAACAAAGGTCCGCATAGTTAAAGCAATGGTATACCCCATAGTAACCTATGGCTGCGAGAGCTGGACCATAAGGAAGGCTGAGCGAAGGAAGGTAGATGCTTTTGAACTGTGGTGCTGGAGGAAAATTTTGAGAGTGCCTTGGACTGCAAGAAGATCAAACCAGTCCATCCTCCAGAAAATAAAGCCAGAGTGCTCACTTGAGGGAATGATATTAAAGGCAAAACTGAAGTACTTTGGCCACATAATGAGAAGACAGGATACCCTGGAGAAGATGCTGATGCTAGGGAAAGTGGAAGGCAAAAGGAAGAGGGGCCGCCCAAGGGCAAGATGGATGGATGATATTCTGGAGGTGAGGACTCGACCTTGGGGGAGCTGGGGGTGGCGACAGCCGACAGGAAGCTCTGGCATGGGCTGGTCCATGAAGTCACAAAGAGTCGGAAGTGACTGACTGAATAAACAACAACAACCATTTGAAAAGAAAACACACACACACACAAAGTCATGTCCAGCAATTTGCTAGAAAATGTTATTTGGTTAATCACAGAATCATAGAACAGTAGGGTTGGAAGGGGCCTATAAGTCCATCAAGTCCAACCCCCTGCTCAATGCAGGAATCCAGGTCAGAGCATCCCTGACAGATGGCTGTCCAGCTTCATCTTAAATGCATCCAGTGTGGACTAAAAAGGTTAGTCCTTTTTAATTCAAGAAACATGTAATAAAAGTAGTAGTAGTAATAATATGCAATCCTATATCCACTTATTTGGGCATAAATCCCATTCAACATAATGGTACCTACTTCTGAATAGACATGTAGGATTGCTCTACAAGGCTACAAGCATAACTATACTCACTAGGGGAGTAAACTAAAGTCCGAATCAGCCGCCCATCAGTAGCCATGGATGTAGACAAAACACACTTGAGTGGTGCTTTAGGAACATACTTTTACTGGAGATAGAACAAACTTGCATCTCAAGGTAAGCTGGCTGAGGTCAGCTCACTTGCATGAAGAAGAAGGAAGAAGATAGGAAAGTAGCGGGAGGAGACAAGGAAAAGGCAGAATGGCCTCTCAGAGATCCCCTCCCACCTTACTCATATTTACCCTTCAAGTTCAGGTTAAGTGACTCCTGGCCCTAGTCCCTCCAACATAAACTCCATTGAACACACTGGGGCTTACTTCCAAGTAAACAAGCCTAGGATCCTACTGTCAACTAGAGAGGTTGGATCCAACCCCAGGCTCCCTCCTGTGCCTTGAAGGACAAACTTGATGTGCAAACAAACAGCAGGTGAAAACTTTTCACTGCATGGTGCTAAAACATGATCCCCTGCTAACATCTGCACATCAAGCCCACTAGAATCCCCCTTCTACACACAGCAAACCCCACGCGTAAGCACGAGTGACAGACAATGGTGGCGGCAGCACACACACACCCCGCTGCCGCCGCCTGTTCCTGCCATGGCCAGCAGCAGCCCTGAATGGGTGGCTGGTGCTGCAGGATGACGAGGGCAGCGCCAGGTGTGCAGGCATGGAGTGGGGATGGGCAGCAGGGTGGGGAAAGGGTCAGGAAGCTGAGGGGCTGGCTGGGGACGGTCGAGTTGCGAGGCATGGTGGCTGCTCAAGGGATGGAAGGCAGAGAAGCCAAGAGCTGAGGAGGAGAATAGGGGGTGCTGAGAGGAGGCTGCAGAGCTCCCTCAGGCTCCCTCTCTCGCCCCCTTTGGCCGGCTCTGTGTGGTAGGTGAGAGGCAGTGGCCAGTCGCCCACACTCCCTCCCTCTGCTCCCTCCTCCTCCCGCTGCATCTGCCCTGCAGCAGCAGCAGACTGCGACCGGGCCGGGAGCCCGCTCCAATAAAAGTGCAGGAGTGAAGCCCCGGTGCGACCCAGAGCACTACAACGCTGGGACTGTCCTCTCTAAAGCAGCAAAAAAAGAGGAGAAAACTCCAGGTGCTACTAGCAAATTATCTTTAATTCTTGGGCCAAGAAATTAAAGATAATTTGCTAGAAGCATCTGGAGTTTTCGCCCTCTTTTCTTGCATTTGCGGTGCTATCCCTCTTTTCATGTTTGTTCTCTGTAAAGCAGGACACATGTCCACCCTGGCCTAAAGTGACTACAAATCCTGCGAACTCACTGAAGGACTGCCTTTACTGGTGTGTGCCTGTGATAACACTGATAACACTGTGATAACACTGACCTGACAACCAGGTTCAAGGAGTGAATGTATCAAATAGGAGGAATCTATCTTTCTAAAAATCTGTCTAAAATTATTTCTAGGCCACCTTTAAGGGTGGACTCCTCTCAAGAGATGCTGCATTTCACTGTCAAGAACGGCCTTGGCATAGTTTTAGCCGCTGTTCCTTGCAAGGCGACCAAGAGCAAGCTAAGGTCAAGAGAGTGCAGTAACTCATGAGCCACTTCTTCCGGTCTGCTGACAATGTTGTGAGTTGTGATTACTTCCTTAAATCCCCTCAGAATAAAAGTTGGGGGGGGGGGTTCTCCAGTCCACCCCTTCTCATAGAGAAGCATTCACCACATCCTGGACCCACCCAGCCATACCCCCTTGGCTACCTTTTATTATCCAAGAGGGGCAAGGATCAAGAGGGCGCTGCTGCAAGCACCTTGTCCACATCATCAAGCCACAGCAACTGACACAGATCCCACAAAATCGGGCAGGTGGTGGTGTGTAGGGATGTGCAAACCCACCCCTGTCTGGGTGCTCCTGGTGCCCACCAAGCCCCTGCCCCCACTCACCGGTCCCCAGATCACGCTCCAGCCCCTCCCGTGTTCGAAGAGCAGCCCACACTCACCCTGGCAGCCTTGTAAAGCTCCGTGGTCGCCATTTTTTGAAAATGTGCATATTTGCGTATGTGTGAAAATGTGCATTTTTATGAATGCACATATTTGCATGTGCGAAAATGTGCATTTCTCAAAAATGCACATTTTTGCACATGCACAAATATGTGTATTTGTAAAAATGTGCATTTCCTCATATGTGAATATGCACATTCACAAATATGCGCATTGTTGTGATCTCCATTTTATTTCTCCAAAAATGGTCACTGCGAAGCTCAACAAGGCCACCCGGGTGAGTGCAGGCCATTCACTGATAGCAGGCAGGGGACAAGCAGGGGCAGAGGTTCAGAGAGCGGGGCTTGGGGGTACAGACAGGGGCAGTTCCGCTGGATTTCCGGACATAATTCGGCGCCCATGCCATCCCTAGTGGCATGAGAGACCGCAACTGGAACTGCACTAACAACAGCATCAAGTTTGCTATAGAGACAAGTGATTTTGTCTTCAAAGTGCAATGCAAAAAGGTCACAGTGGGTCTTTGTGGGGACCAAGGCCCTATTTGTTGGGGAGAGTGTTAACAGCCCCCAGATGACCGAAAATAACTCTGCTGCATGGCTACTTGAGGACACAATGGAGGCAGCAAAGTATGCCTTCTTTGCTGCCTGCACCACCATACAATAGGCACAATGATATGCTCTAGAGCATGCTCAGTCCTCTTCACTTCGAGTCTCATGCCATTTGCACTCTAGCCAACATCCAGTCCATCTCATTGACCATAGCTCCCTAGTATACCTGGGAGCAATCGGTCTCCACAGTGCCGGAGAGGGCATTCAGGTGCAATCAAGATGATGGCCCTCCGCATCTGGCAAAGGCGATGTACAGGCTGAAGGGGCAGGATTGCAGCTTGAGATCGATAGGCATATAGTCAAGGAACACCTAATTACTTTGAATGAGTTCAAATCTCCAGGGCCAGATGAACTGGATCCTAGGGTAATGAAGGAACTGGCAGAAGAACTCTCAGAACCACTATCTATTCTTTTTAAGAAATCATGGAGGACAGGTGAAGTGCCAGATGATTGGAAGAGGGCTAATGTTGTCCCTATCTTCAAAAAGGGCAAAACGGAAGAACCTGGGAATTACAGACCAGTAAGTCTGACATCAATCCCTGGGAAAATTCTGTAGCAGATTATAAAGCAATCCATCTATAAGGACCTTGAAAACAATGCAGTGATTACTCAAAGCCAACATGGATTTGTCAAGAACAAATCCTGCCAGACAAATCTGATCTCATTTTTTGATCAGGAAACTTCCCTTGTGGACTGTGGGAATGCTGTGGACATCATATACCTCGACTTCAGCAAAGCTTTTGACAAAGTGCCCCATGATTAGCAAACTAGCTCAAAGTGGGCTTGATCAAACAATGATCAGGTGGATCCACAGTTGGCTACAGAATCGGACTCAAGGAGTGCTTATCAATGGGATCTTCTCAAACTGGGAAGAGGTAACGAGCGGGGTACCGCAGAGCTCAGTCCTGGGCCCAGTGCTCTTCAACATTTTTATTAATGACTTGGAGGAGGAGGTGCAGGGAATGCTGACTAAATTTGCAGATGACACAGAATTGGGTGGAATAGCTAATACCTTGGAAGACAACAATAAAATTCAAAGTGATCTTGATAGACTGGAGCGCTGGGCTGAAAACAACAGAATGAAATTTAATAGGGATAAATGCCAAGTTCTGCACCTAAGAAAAAGAAACCAAATGCACAGTTACAAGATGGGGGATACTTGGCTCAACATCACTACAAGCGAGAAGGATCTTGGAATTGTTATAGATCACAAGCTGCATATGAGTCAACAATGTGATATGGCTGCAAAAAAAGGCAAATGCTATTTTGGGCTGCATTAATAGAAGTATAGCTTCCGAATCATGTGAAGTACTAGTTCCTCTCTACTCAGCACTGGTTAGGCCTCATCTTGAGTACTGTGTCCAGTTCTGGGCACCGCACTTTAAGAAGGATGCAGACAAACTGGAGAGGGTTCAGAGGAGGGCAACAAAGATGATCAGGGGACTGGAAACAAAGCCCTATGAGGAGAGACTGAAAGAACTGGGCATGTTTAGCCTTGAAAAGAGAAGACTGAGGGGAGATATGATAGCACTCTTCAAGTACTTGAAAGGTTGTCACAGAGAGGAAGGCCAGGATCTCTTCTCGATCACCCCAGAGTGCAGGATACAAAATAATGGGCTGAAGGTTCAGGAACCCAGATTCCGGCTGAACATCAGGAAGAACCTCCTGACTTTTAGAGCAATGCGACAATAGAACCAATTACCTAGGGAGGTAGTGGGCTCTCCCACACTGGAGGCGTTCAAGACGAGGCTGGACAGCCATCTGTCAGGGATGCTTTGACTTGGATTCGTGCATTGAACAGGGGACTGGACGCGATGGTCTTATAGGCCCCTTCCAACCCTACTATTCTATGGTTCTATCTTACTGTTCCACAGTGAGACTAGGGCCTCACCTGGATCACCAGCTTTCTCCACTGGAAAAACTCCAAGAGCTTTCAGAAATACATTGGATTTCATCAGTCTCCTGAGGCGGACCATCTGAATGGGTACCCCACCCCTGCAGGAGGGAAGTAACGCTGTACATTCAAATCTCACCAGGAAATGGTCTGACCATGACAATGTGGTTACTTGGACGCCCCCCCCCCCCAATTTTCAGATTACTCATCTCACAGCTTGGAGCAAAAAACAAATCAAGGTTATGCCCAGCTTAGTGTGTTGGGCCGATGACAAACTTAGACAGTCCCATGGTTGTCATGGAGGCCATGAAGTCCTGAGCCAGAGCCCCAGAAACAGCCTCAGCATGGAAGTTAAAGTCACCCAGAGCCACTGTCCTGGGTTCCCCCAACACCACACTTGAGACCACTTCCACCAGCTTGGTCTGGGAGGATGCTGGACAGCAGGTTGGGCAGTACACCAGCAGCATCCCCCATCTGTCTCTATGGCTCAACATCAGGTGCAACCCCTCAAGGCCTGCTTCATGAGGAGTAGTTTCCTGGTGAGGGAGATGGAAGTTCTGTAAACCACAGTGACTCCCAGCCCTCCAGCCTACATTGGTGCTGCACCGAGTACCCAAGTGGACAGAGCTGGGACAGGTCAACCCCACCCAGCTCATCCACCGGAGTCTCAGTAATACACAACAAATCAGCTTTCTCATCCACAATTAGGTTGTGGATGAGTGACGTCTTATTATGGACTGACCTGGCATTAAATAGCAGCACCACAAAACAGGAGGGCTCAATGGATAAGCTACTAGGTACATAAGAGCTAGAGGAGGGGTGGTGGTAGATGGGGAACAGTTTATAAACAACTGTGATCCCAGACGCCACTGCACCAGTTCCCAGCTCTGAACTTATCCATGTTCTTTCCATGTCTAGCAACCAATAGAGGCAAAGAGGTCTGAACAGTAATGGGGATTGACTGGTACAATGGCTGCTTATGTCACAAAGGCACCACATTCCCCTTCAAGAATACTGCCACTAGGGCAGGCTACAGCAAAATAGGACTGGACGGATGAGAGGAAGGAGGCAGAGCCCTCAGGTAAGAGTACTGATGAAACAGAGGACAGTGGCAAAGGTGCCAAGGGATGGAGAGAGGAAGTAGGATCCAAGGGAAAGAAAACTGAGGTGAAGCAGGGCTGAGAAAACAAGTGTGTGTGGCAACCACACAGTCAGCTATTGCTCATCTAAATGCAAGTACCCATATACATTCTCACTATTTGGTGGCCATCTCCAGACCTGGCCCAAGATATTTTGTGGCCTGAGGCAAAGACTCAATGAAAACATGTGGGGCCTGCAACAGATTGTTGCAGTGTAGAGAGCTCTTGTTCACTGTTTCAGTAACTCAGCTATGCCTTTGTCCAGGATACTCCATTCTATTACACACAACACACACACACACACACACACACACACACACACACAGAGTCAATGAGCATTGAGCAGTTTTGAGGGTTTGCCCTCACTTAGAGAGGGTTCCTCTTGCCTTAATGTTGTTTGTGCTTCTGCAAACCTCCTGCCTGCTGATACCTTCCACGAGCGTGTGATGCTGTTTGGCTACATAAGCGACAGCACTCATACCTGAACATTGAAAGTAGAAGGAGTGATATTGATATTGCTCTAGTACTTCCCCACAATCTAGAAACCTGAAATTTGGCACACAAATAGTACATTATTGAAAAGGAAGACAACATAATGTGAATGGAGGAGGGGGATATGATAAACTTGCTGTGTTGAACTTGGTTTGTATTAACCATAGTTAGTAAGGCCCGGGAAGCTTGACATGGCTATGCCCAGGAGTTTGAATGCAGTAAGAATGTAGACGTAAAAACTGTTACAACCCCTAAAGATAGTTCCATACCAGTCAGGAAGGCAAACCTTGATATACAACTCATCCCCAACAACCAGAAATTCAGACATCTGCCCCTCTCCTCTTCAAAGGGAGAGATGTGAAGGGTACCCCACACAAAGTTAAGGTATTTCCAAACCAACCAGAAAACTGGGATTTCATACAATCCTGTAGATGCTTACTTGGAAGTAAGGGGACTTGTATTTGAGAAAACATTCATAGGATTGCGCTGTAAGACACCTTCATTATCAAGATCTGAGAGGGGACATTTTCCCATCTCTTCCTTGAAATGCAAATATGAAGTATATCTCCAAATGGTTACAGCAGTCCAACGTTGGCTAGAACATTGTAATTTGGTACATACATGGTTCAAGATGCACCAATTGTTTTTGTTGTTGTTGCTGTTTTTTAAAGGAAAAAAGTGAAGATGGGACATGCTTAATCTAATAATTAAAATATAAGAGGACATTTTGCAATAGCAGCCAGCACAGCAGCACAGTGCAAGGCAAATGACACACAAAGCAGGGAATATTGGGCTGTGGCAATTTTTTCATCTTCACACACTTGAATTAGGCTTTGGCTGGGGGGTTGGGCAGAGGGAACTTGTAGCAGGAGCCAAGAATATACTTCCATGCTTGTAGAATAAAAGCTTCATTTATACCTTCACTGCATGAGGCTAAAATCCCTCATCCTTACTGAGGCTTCTGTTTCCAGATTCTTTGCAGGATTAAGATCGGCTCCATTACATTGGCTGATGTGCTGTTTTTATTCCTCGGCAAAATCCATATGCTCCATTTTACAGCCACTAGATGGTGCTGCTGTTATAGCACCATTATGGAAGTATACCCAGCAAGTAAAGTACTTCCTAGAGAAAACCCAGACTTTCCCCACGCTTTACAAAGGCTGCATAAAGGTCATAAACCACGGGAGGGGCCCTGGAGGTTGACAATGTCGTGTAAAGGACCTGGAAACTTTCATGAGTAACCTATCTTGATCACACAATAAAAGCCCAGTGTGGAGAAACCCTTCTTATTTCCCTTCTAATATACATTCTATCTTTTCTTCATTGTAATTCTCTAAAGACCCACGAGCTCCTTGTTCTGGTATGTAAGAATATGAAAACACCAGCATTCCATGGATACTTTTTGAGATACTTTATTTAAAAACAGCAACAGCTTCTGTTCTTGTTGGTATATGATTCATTAACAAGCATCTACTTTATTGTTGTTGTTGTTCAGTTGTTCAGTCGTGTCCGACTCTTCGTGACCCCATGGACCATAGAACACCAGGCCTTCCTGTCCTGCGCTCTCTCCCGGAGTGTGCTCAAGTCTATATTCATTGCATCAGTGATGCTATCTAGCCATCTCATCCTCTGCCAACCCCTTCTCCTTTTGCCTTCAGTCTTTCCCAGCATCAGGGTCTTTTCCAGAGAGTTTTCTCTTCGCATTAGGTGGCCTAAATATTTGAGCTTCAGCTTCAGTGTCTGTCCTTCCAATGAGCAGTCAGGGTTGATTTCCTTTAGGATTGACTGATTTGACCTCCTTGCAGTCCAGGACTTAACAAATTAATGTCAATAGCTAAGTTTTTTCATTACAATGGACTATTTGTTTTAATTAAAAACACATGGACACATCATATCATAACGAAAACAAAAAGTCAAAACAAAAATAAAATCCCAACATTGTACATTAACAGGGCAGTATGCTATTTGACACTGCCATTAGCATAAATTATGTGGTGTTAGCTTAATGGCAATAGCATTTGCTGGCACGATGGGTTTCCCCAGAAAGTCAGCTTTGGGAATAATCTCACTCTTATTTTGTTTACGAAAGTTATATAACGTTGCAATCCTATGCATGTCTACTTAGATGTAGGCCCCATTGGGTTCAATGGGGCTTACTCTCAGGTAAGCAACCATAGGATTTTTTTTAATTCATTAATGGTTCATAAAATTTAGGCAGCAATTCCTATCTACCTAGGAAGAGTATCCCAGGGACCATAGGACATTGAAGAGTTGCCCCTCTGAGACCAGAGACACCACTATGACCTCAGGAGGGAAAATCCAAATGGGGATTCCCTTCCCCACTGCTTCTCCCAGTATAATGTATATCCTAGGTAATATAGCCACAGTGTCTGCAGCTTTCCACAACCTGGTGCTCTCCAGATTTTTTAGACTACAACTGCCAGCATTCCTGATCATTGGCCATGCTGGTTATGGAGTTGAAGTCCAAAACATCTGGAGGGCACCAAGTTGGGGAATGTTGCCCTGGAGCAAAGAGGGCACCCTCTTCTCGCTTGAACCCTGGTGTTAAAAAACACTTTCTTGTCTTTGCAAACATGGTTTCATTGCCTCTATCCCTTCCATTTGTCCACTTGACATTGATCTTACTGCCGTCCTTGCAGAGAATATACTTTCTCTTCTGGTCTCTGTACTGTCACTCACCCTCCGACCAATCACCATCATGAACTTCTGATAAAACTCTTTCGATGCAAAGTAGTAAATGAAAGGATCTATGCAGTTATTGAGGCAACTGAGACACAAAGTGAGTTTGTAAATGTGGTAGTAACCCTCTTTCCCATTGAGACGGCTGATGATGTGCACCAGCAGGATGAAGTTGTTGGGAGCAAAGCAAATGATGAAAACCAAGAGAACAATGACAGCTAAGTAGACTGCCCGGGTCTTCTGTCCATTGCCGTATTTGTTGGAAGCCTGGATGAGCTTCCGGATGATGCCGATGTAGCAGACTACTGTCCCCGTGAATGGAATCAAGAAGAAGAAGACAAACGGCATCAGGAGGAAAAGTGCCCATGCAGTAAGATTGGGAAGCATGTTCCATTTCAGGATATCAAAGCAAGTTGTAATATTCAGTTCTTTCACTTTGTAAGTCAGGTCTGTCTTTGCTAGTGGCACCACAGCCAACAGTACAAGGAACCACATTCCAAGGCAGCTTAGAACAGCGACCATCTTTCTGCTTCGTTTTTTGGATGTCATTGGGTGGACCACTCCCAAGTAACGCTCGACACTGATGCAGGTCATGGTAAGTATGGAGCAATACATGTTTGCATAAAACATCACAGTGACGAAGCTACACAGGCGCTTGCTGTAAGACCAGTGGTTCCCATGGAAGTGATATATAATCTGGAAGGGAAAACAGCAAGCCAGTGCAAGATCTGTAATGCTAAGGTTAATCATGAAGATGACTGATCTCGTTTTGGGCTTGATGTGAAAGAAGAGAACCCAGAGGGAGAAAATATTTCCAGGAATGCTGATGAGAGCTATAAAAGAGTACACAATTGGCAAGGTGATCCTAATGGCTGAGTTCCTGAGCATGTCCAAAGTTGCATTATCCAACCTGGTCTGGTTTGTAAACATTTTGTTTCATTGACTTCTTGGTTCTTGACAGTCTGCAGGATTGTATTATGAAGCTTAAGGCTGCAACCTAGAAAATGAGCAGATATAGAAAAGAGATGAGTGAAAACAATAGGTGGCAGTAACTATGTTGACTTTTAAGCTTCATGTATCGTTAAATTATTTCATTGCAGCTGGATGACCCCACATTGTGATGATGATATTTATTATTATTAATTATATTAATAATACATATAGTTAATTAATATAATAATATAATTATTATATTAAGTATTATTACTGATAACATAATAATGATAATATAACAATGATATATTTTGTATATCTTCTATTCTCAGTCTAGAGCAGATTTGAACAAATCAACAGATTTGATTTTGAATAAGAATAATGATGATGGTGATGATTTGCATATACATACCCTCACACATGCATTCAGTTTGTTGGATGAAGAACAGATAAATATATTAATTATTATTAGTGCTGTCATAAAGATGAAAATACAAAACTAGTTCTTTTCCAGTATGAACACAGGTAGTGCCCAAATGTAATAAAATATCAATTCAACACATCTGAGATTATACTGGATGGTGTAAAATATTTTTTTATTACAATTATTTTACTGTTACTAATAAATAGAAACAGCTCTATGTGTGCTTCCCCCCTCCCTTCTAGAAATGTCTCTGAACAGAGAACATGCCCAGACCAGGCCAGGCCAGAAAAATTCCATTACTACACATCCCAGGCTGACTCTTCATCCCCAGCCCTCTATGACTCAGCCTTATGTTAAATAGGTGCATGTAGGATGCATGATCAAGTCATCCCAGGCTGCTGATTGGTCAGTTTCAATTTGCTTCTTTGGGTGTTGCCCAGCCCCCTTAGAAATACCATTGTTGATTAAATATTCCTTTGTCTTCGAGTGGCTGGCAAAGAGTCGACACAAGATTCAGTCAAGTCATAGAGTCCCAACTAGACCTTGTCCCTCCCCGACCCCCTGCCTGTAAGCTACTTTGTTAAGTTTTTACGGTGGTCATGCATGAATTGCCAAAAAAGAGGACATACATCACCAGTGAGGAGAAAAAAAGAGAACAGCGATTTTAAAAAAAAAAAATGCCTATGCTCATTTATATATATAGGTGCAAATTTAGAAATAATTATTATAATTTAAACAGAAATACATTTCATCATAACGTGGGATACTATAACCAGGTCCTGTGTGCCTTGCTCAGTCTGCTGTTCAGGTGCTAACTATTGATGGGCAACTTTAAGGCCCAGCTCTCCATTCTGATGGTTCTTCCTCTTTAAACTGGACTTGGACTGGACAGCCCTTCAAATAGAGGACAGCTTCAAAATAGAGGACAGTCCTCTGGCAGCCCTTCAAATAGAGGACTAGACACCTATGCTCCTGCTAAGTGTAAGTTTTCTAATTCTACATTTCATTTTCTTTTAAAAGCAACTGACCATTTTTGAACTTCTGTCTGCTTGGTTCTTTAATAAATATTAGAAACGGAGTTTATTTAGTTCTTTTTGCCTAATCTGAGGACTGGCCTTATCCATGTGCCAGACTGCTTGGCAAGCATGCTGACTTGATTTTTTTAAGGAGTTAAAAAGGGGTCTATCCTGCTCCATAAGTATATGAGCCTGGATTGTTGTGTATCCAGGACAAAGAGTTATTTCAAAATGTGAGTGATGGCAGTCTACCTCTGTAATATAGACAAAGGGTATCTGGCAGGCTGTCCTGCCTCTCAGGGTTCGAGGTACAGACTCCCGTTTGTCACAGTTCTGAAAGGGATGTGTGCTACAAGCTGGCCACTCCACTGAAATGAATGGGAAAGCTGTTTTAGGTGTGTGTGTTCTACTTAAAACATTGTCATGTTTCAGTTAAAAGTTTACAGGGCAGCTTACAGCAGATCAGAAAACAATTATCACCATTAAACAACACTTTAAAAGAAGCACTAAAACTTCAGCAGGAGTTAAACCATCAGAGATTACAGAATGAAGAAAATGAAAAAAAAGAATCTTCACCTGGCATCTAAAAGCGTTGGTGATAGGCAAGTCTCCCTGTGGAGAAAACTCCACAAGTAGGTTGCCACAACTGAGAAGTCCCTTTCTTCCAGTGCCACCTGACCTGACTCACCTCAAATGATGGAGGAAAACAGAGGAGGACCTCTGAAGAAGGTCTTAGTATATGGGCAGGTTTATGTAGGAGAAGATGATCCCTCAGATACTCATGTCCCAAGTCTTATAGAGCTTTAAAGGTAAGTACTAGCATGGACTGGGAGCTAGTAGAGCTCTTCACCTATGGGCAAGATGTATTCCCAGTGACTGTCCACAATCTAGTGGCTGTATGTTGAAGTAACTGCAGTATTCGGTCAATCTACAAAGACTGCCCCACGTGCAACAAATTGCAGTGGTCTAACTCAGAGGTTACCTGGAGGAATCTCCTTCTAGGCACACAAGGGGTTGCTTGATCAAGTGTGTCACAGTATCAAGGTCAGGTCAAGACATTTTGCTGCCTGAGAAAGAGCAGCAAATGGCGCTCCCACCCACCCAAGTCAAGGTGCACAGTACCCAAAGCCAGCCAAGTTATTTCAATACACGAGGCAGAAAACCCTCAGTAAAAAATTGGCAGTAAAATGCAACTTTAATAAATTAAATAACTAACAAATTGGTGGCTTTTCATGACACCTAAAGTCAGCTGCCAGAGGTGGCTGCTTCACTCTGCCTAATGGCAGACCAGCCCTGCACAGTATCCATGAGATACAACAACCTCCATGAAGCAGGTCACCATTATTCCTGTTTTACAGAAGGGGAGCAGATGGGTATGTTTTCAGGCACTTTTGTTCATTTAAAGATATAACTCTTTGTATATAATTTATAATTTATAAAAGATATAATTTATTAACATTGTACCCCACTCTTTGTCCAAGGGGCTTGTTTGTTTCTATACCACCCAATGGCCAATGCTCTCTGGGTGGTTCACAAACATTAAAACCACAAAGTACAATAAATATAAAAACTTAAAACTACAGTATGAAAGTACAACCAGAGAATCTCTATGACAGCCTAAAACCCTGCATTTCAAACGGGGCTTTCTGCTTCCATTTTAAATGCAGGATCACGACCACTCCCTTTACGTGCACTGCCTTTTCCCCCTCCCCTTTCCTCCTCCTTCTCCCCCTTATCTGAGTCTTCCATATGTTTCATTGGTCCGGCTCCTCTTCCTCCGGCTTTTCCTTTTTCAAGGGGGGGGGGAACTCAAGAGGAACACAAGCAGGGTAATTTGATACCTCATTATCGCCAATCTTTTAAACAGTGGAATAAAAGTCATTTAGTGCAGGAGATGAAAAGAAAATCCGATGCTGTAAAGAACAATATTGTTTAGGAATCTGGAATGTCAGATCAATGAATCAAGGTAAGCTGGAGGTGGTCAAACATGAGATGGCAAGACTGAACATCGACATCTTGGGAATCAGCGAACTAAAATGGACAGGCATGGGCGAATTTAATTCAGGTGACTATCATATCTACTATTGTGGGCAAGAATCCCTTAGAAGAAATGGAGTAGCACTCATAGTCAACAAAAGGGTGGGAAAAGCAGTACTGGGGTACAATCTTAAAAATGATAGAATGATCTCAGTACGAATCCAAGGCAAACCATTCAACATCACAGTAATTCAAGTCTATGCCCCAACCACTGAGGCCGAAGAAGCTGAGGTTGATCGGTTCTATGAAGACCTACAACACCTTCTAGAACTAACACCAAAAAAAGATGTCCTCTTCATCATAGGGGATTGGAATGCTAAAGTAGGAAGACAAGAAATCACCGGGATAACAGGCAGGCATGGCCTTGGTGTACAAAATGAAGCAGGACAAAAGCTAATAGAGTTTTGCCAAGAGAACATGCTGATCATAGCAAACACACTTTTCCAACAGCACAAGAGGCGACTCTACACATGGACGTCACCAGATGGTCAATATCGAAATCAGATTGATTATGTCCTTTGCAGCCAAAGATGGAGAAGCTCCATACAGTCAGTAAAAACAAGACCTGGAGCTGACTGTGGCTCAGATCATGAGCTGCTTCTTGCAAAATTTCGGCTTAAATTGAAGAACGTCGGGAAAACCATTAAACCGTTCAGGTATGACCTAAATCATATCCCTGATGAATATACAGTGGAGGTGAGGAATAGATTTCAGGGATTAGACCTGATAGACAGAGTGCCTGAGGAACTATGGACGGAGGTCCGTAACATTGTTCAGGAGGCAGCAACGAAATCCATGCCAAAGAAAAAGAAATGCAAGAAAGCCAAGTGGCTGTCTGATGAGGCTTTACAAGTAGCTCACGAAAGAAGGGAAGCGAAAAGCAAGGGAGAAAGGGGAAGATATACCCAACTGAATGCAGAGTTCCAGAGAATAGCAAGGAGAGACAAGAAGGCCTTCTTAAATGAACAATGCAAAGAAACCGAGGAAAACAACAGAATGGGAAAGACTAGAAATCTCTTCAAGAAAATTGGAGATCTCAAGGGAACGTTTTGTGCAAAGACGGGCATGATAAAGGACAAAGAAGGCAGGGACCTAACAGAAGCAGATGAGATTAAGAAGAGGTGGCAAGAATACACAGAAGAACTATACAGGAAAGATATGAATGTCCCTGATAGCCATGATAGTGCGGTCACTGAACTTGAGCCGGACATCCTCGAGAGTGAAGTCAAGTGGGCCTTAGGAAGCATTAGTAACAACAAAGCTAGCGGAGATGACAGTATTCCAGCCGAGCTATTTAAAATCCTAAAAGATGATGCTGTTAAAGTGCTGCATTCAATATGCCAACAAATCTGGAACACTCAACAGTGGCCACAAGACTGGAAAAGGTCAGTTTACATTCCAATTCCAAAGAAGGGCAACGCCAAAGAGTGTTCAAACTACCGCACAATTGCACTCATTTCACATGCCAGCAAGGTGATGCTCAAAATCCTACAAGCTAGGCTTCAGCAGTATGCGAACCGAGAACTACTGGAAGTACAAGCTGGGTTTCGAAGAGGCAGAGGAACTAGAGATCAAATCGCCAACATTTGCTGCATCATGGAGAAAGCAAGAGAATTCCAGAAAAACATCTATTTCTGCTTCATTGACTACGCTAAAGCCTTTGATTGTGTGGATCACAACAAACTGTGGCAAATTCTTAAAGTGATGGGAGTACCAGACCACCTTACCTGTCTCCTGATAAACCTGTACGAGGGTCAAGAAGCAACAGTAAGAACCAGACATGGAACAACCGATTGGTTCAAAATTGGGAAAGGAGTACGACAAGGCTGCATATTGTCACCCTGCTTATTTAATTTATATGCAGAGTACATCATGAGAAATGCCGGGTTGGATGAATCAGAGGTCGGAATTAAGATTGCTGGGAGAATTATCAACAACCTCCGATATGCAGACGATACCACCCTAATGGCAGAAAGCAAAGAGGATCTCAAGAGCCTCTTGTTGAGGGTGAAAGAGGAGAGTGCAAAAGCTGGTTTGAAACTCAACATTAAAAAAACTAAGATCATGGCATCTGGCCCCATCACTTCCTGGCATATAGAAGGGGAAGAAATGGAAGCAGTGACAGATTTTACTTTCTTGGGCTCCAAGATCACCGCAGACGGTGACTGTAGCCATGAAATTAAAAGACGCTTGCTCCTTGGGAGGAAAGCTATGGCCAACCTAGACAGCATAGTAAGAAGCAGAGACATCACCTTGCCGACAAAGGTCCGTCTAATCAAAGCTATGGTTTTCCCAGTAGTAATGTATGGCTGTGAGAGCTGGACTATAAGGAAGGCTGAGCGCCGAAGAATTGATGCTTTCGAACTGTGGTGCTGGAGAAGACTCTTACGAGTGCCCTGGACTGCAAGGAGGTCAAATCAGTCCATCCTAAAGGAAATCAACCCTGAGTGCTCATTGGAAGGACAGATAATGAAGCTGAAGCTCCAATATTTTGGCCACCTAATGCGAAGAAAAAACTCCCTGGAAAAGACCCTGATGCTGGGAAAGACTGAAGGCAAAAGGAGAAGGGGACGGCAGAGGATGAGATGGCTAGATAGCATCACGGATGCAATGAATATGAATTTGAGCACGGTGCGGGAGAGAGCGGAGGACAGGAAGGCCTGGCGTGCTATGGTCCATGGGGTCACGAAGAGTCGGACACGACTGAACGACTGAACAACAACAACAACAAGTGCAGGAGATGCCCTGGAGGTTGACGACTTATCTAAAGTGCCCACAAAGTTCAGTTGAGTGAGCAATCTCAATAGCATGATAAAAGCTCCCTTTGAAGAAGCCCCCAGAATAAAACCTAGCAGCAATGCAGAGTAATGCATAGCAATGCCTAGTGGTTTTCAGATGGTTTCCATTCAGTCTCCCATCCAGGCAGTTTTAGGCTGGACGTGTGTTTACAGAGGACAGTCCTCTATTTGATGGGCTGTCCAGTCCAAATTTGGTTAAAGGATCAAAACTCGCAAGAGGAGAGAGCAAGAGCACTGAAGTTGCCCAGCACCTGCACGGGATCCAATGATTCATTCAGTCTAGGAAGCACCATGTCTTGTAATAGTGTTTGGGTTTGTTTTGTTTTTTTATATTGCTTAAGTATTGTGGTAAGTGACTATAGCTTCCTTTTTGCAGTTCTTCATATAACTAGTTTTGAAGATACCATGATTTTAATCGTACATTGTTAATTTTTGATACAGAGAAGTCAACCTCAGAGATGAAATCAAAGCAGAGACTTCCATCCCATACGTTGGACTTCAGATTATATCTGTGTTAGAAAATGCAAAGTAAATAAAACTGGCAGAGAAGAAATAACCCCACAACAAAAGACTTGAAATGATCTACTCTGAGTGAAGAAGGTTATATTATAATCACAGTGTGGATCAGTTGAAAGCAATCATAGTGCTACAACTTGGGTCATGCACAAGTTGATGTTATTGGAAACTATTAGGAAGGGAATATTACATATAATACAAATAGGGTGCTTCCAGATGAGACTTTTATCTTGCAACCACCCTGCCTTAAACATGGAATTTTTATGAGGGACCCAGATAATGCTGTCTTTCCTTTGTAACCAGTCCATGTTTCCCCATGGCTTCTCCTGTCTTTTTTCTTAGTAGAAAATATCTAGTAAGGTGGAAAATATGAAGGTGGTGCAGAATGCCTTTTGATTGGTGGTACTATGAGCCCTCCTTCTGGAAGCACCTATCACGTCACAGTATCTTGGTATACAATCAACAGTGTGCCCATCCCTTGAGTGCTGTTTGACAGTTCTTATCACTCCATTATGAAGAATAAAATCTAAAAGCCTACAGCAGCCTCCCCCAACGTAGTACCCTCCAGATATGTTGGACTACAACTCGCAGTATGCCTCAGCCATGGCTGGGCATAGTAGGAGCTGTAGTATAACACACCTGAAGGGCACCAGATTGGAGACAACTGGTGTACAGAGAAGTGAATTAAGAAATGATAAAGTTTTTTACTTTTGAGCTTAGAAAGGAAATGGTGTGTGTGTGTGTGTGTGTGTGTGTGAGAGAGAGAGAGAGAGAGAGAGAGATTGAGAGAGAGAGAGAGAGAGAGAGAGAGAGAGAGAGAGATGTATCAACTGGCAGATCCAAAGACCCTGGCCATTGGGGGTGGGGGTCCAAAAACAAAGCCATTGAATCCTTTTTATATGGAACCCCCTTCCCCCCTAAAAGCATTGGGGGAGAATTTACTACGCCAGTTCCAGGCTGGTATAGTTAGTGGACACAATCTTAGGGTCTCTTGGGGGAATGAAGGGGCCTCTGCCACACATCCCTGCCATACCCCCAAAACATCCCATTTCAGGGCCCTACTGCCAGCAGAAGCAGCAGCACTGGTAGTAGATCTATACCTGCAAAGCTTTCTGCAGTCCTAGCAGAGCCTCTGCTGCCTTGGGAGGTCTCTCGCCCTGAAAAGTGGCCAAGAAATGTTGTTGTTGTTGTTGTTGTTGTTGTTACTGATGATGAGTCCCCTCTGCCAGTGGAGCACTTCTGTCCCATCCAAACCTCCTCCAGCCAGCAGATCTGTAGGTCAGGATTGCACTGAAATTCCATGTATTATCATTAAGGGACCGAGAGAGAAATACAGAAGCAGAAGAATCCACCACTTCATGTTCCCCACATCGTTCTACATACAGAGAACCTAGAAATATTCCTATTCACAACTGAAGGAATCTCAGTTCTGGTTTCTGGTTGCATTTCTTTCAACTGAAGTTTTGCCAGCTGACAGTTTTAAAGCACACACACAATTTTAAAACACACACACAACTAGGCATTTAGAATTCCACAGGGGAGAGAATCACAAGGGGTTGATCTGGAGCAGAGAAACAGCAGGCAGAGAAAGGGTTAATCCTCCTCCCCACCTCACCCCCAGTCACTTCTCTCCTCCTCCTCACACCTGAAATAGCTTTTGCTTCTTAAAAATGCCCAGTGGGGTAATGTTACATATATCTATGTATAATGTTTAGTTTGGTCCCAGATGTTCAAGTATTCCAAAGAAAGGTTCGGAGTGTTTGGCTACATAACATAATAACGTTGCATATTAAAACGTGGTTGTAGCTTTCCATGTATACAGAGTTTCTGAATCTTCTTTGATGCCTCTTTTATCTCATGCCATTTTTATTTCAGGAATACCAGTTATGTATTTTGAAATGTAGAAGCCAGAGGCTGGCCACAAAACCCCCAGAATTACTTCTGCGGCATTAACACTTTTTATGTCAATGCAGATTCTATCCTTTGACTATATGTATCTGCCAAACATTTCCTCCCGCTCCCACCTTCCGTTGAATGATTATGGGGTAGCTGCAGATGTGATCCATATGCATATCCTTCTATATTTCAGACATGTTATGTTTATGCCTCTGATATCACCATATTAGCTGCCACCTGCACAAAAATAATCAAAAGGGACCTTACTCTAAACCCATTATTTATTGGATAGACTGATTGATGGGGACAAGGTGGAGGGCCTTCTCGGTGTAGCGTCTTCACTCTGGAACACACTCTCTTTCGCCAAAGAAACCCATAGAGTCCGGTGAAAAACGTATTTCAGCTACCAGGATCAATCTGCTTTATTTCAGAGACAGACAGAATGGCTGATGCCCATCTTGCTTAGCGCTGCTGGTTTGAACAACTGAGGTTTGGGAGGATGGGACACACACACACTGCCAAGAGTTGCCAAGGAAATACAGCCTGCCTATGGAGCCTGTCTTGCGGATTTTTTGTTGTCTTGAGAAACTGGGTCTTCAGTTGGAGGCGAAGATAAGGAAGTCATTAATGATTCTTGTTTCTCACTCTGGTTTCTTAACATCAAAAGGAATCATCCTGGAGCCAGGAATTTTCAAACACTGGGCCTGTTCCCACAATCACCGTGCCTTAAATAGCCCATGGGTTATTTGTGGGTTGTTTTCCCCTCCAACAAGCCATGCCACCCAGGCTCAAACAACATGTCAAGCAGGTAATTGGGCAGGAAATTAAGGGTAATTAGACAATTGGTCCTTGACTTATCCTCACATTCACACAGCTTTTACTTAACTAAGCTTTCAGGTAAGGGGAGGTATCTAGATGTCCCACAGTTTTGTGTTTACAGCCGTGGCCAAGTTGAGGACCTCACACATTCCATGCTGTTTTGTCCATTGCATCTGGAACCAAGGGGGAGATGCATTTTGTATATTACCTCCCAGTGCCTCAATGAGGCCCTGATCAATGTTCCGCTACCAGGTGAAGTACATGGCATGGGAACATGACAGAAGGCCTTTTCAGTAGTGGGCCCCAGAGCCTGGAATTTCTCGACCTGGGAAGCACATTTGGCTTCCTCCCTGCTTATTTTTAGGGACTAGGTGAAGATGCTGCTATTTAGGAGCATAGGAACTTGCCTTGTACTAATTCAGGTTATTTGTCTCCTTTGCCTAATATTGCCTTCTCTGACAGGCAGCAGCTCTCCCGGCTCTCAGGCAGAGAGGAGTCTGTCCCATCACCTGCTCCTTTTTTTTAACCGGAGATGCCAAGGACTAAACCTGAGACCTTCTGCATGCAGAATATGTGCTCCTCCACAAAGCTAAGGTACTTCCCCTGGGAGGCAACTGAAAAGTCCATGGTCTCTTATTGGTTCACCACTGCTGATAATATGTTCCAAACCGCTGTTTATATCTCTGTTGTGATTATCATTGCTATTACTGTCTGGTGTGCCTTTTTAGAAGTCTGCTTTGTTGTTGTTTTTATTTATGTGCATTTTGAGCTGCCTTGAATGTCCTACTATGGAGACTGAAGAAACAGGATCAAAATCTTTAAAAAATAATAATTAAAAATCAGTTTTGTTGTGGGTTTTATTGTCATTTTGTAATGCAGTTTTGAAAGTCACTCTGAAGGTTCTGTGGAGTCACCATGAAAGGAAAACCAGCAAACATTGTAACTATGGTACACTACCCCATACAAACAAACATTGCAACTATGGTACACTACCTAAATAACCCGATCCGGTAATTCTTACTGTTGTTCTGATTGTCCTAGCTACATTACTATAATATTGCTCTTTGCAAGTTTGCAGTCCACACACACAAAGAGGAGCACAGAAATTACTTACGGAGAGGCACCAGCACCTGTTCTTTTAACCCATCACAACTCGATTTACTTATGGGAGATATGCCTGTGACTTGCCATTTGAAACACAGACTGCAACGCTTCGCCTCCTTGCAAGGAGATCTACTAAAGAGGAGGTGACCAGGAGGTGAAACGATGCTTACCAGGAGAAGGCATTTGCTGCTTAGAGTGGCCACTTGCACGTTGCCAAAAAAGAGGAAACACGTCATTTACAAAGAGGACAAAAGAGGGCAGAGCTTTGCATGGCACTTTGTGTATGCTAATTTATAGTACAAATGCAAATTGAGAAATATTGGATTGGATCCAGATTTAGATAGAGGAGACTCACTGAAAACAATGGGACAAGGTAGTCATGACTAAATTAAGTCCCATAGATCTCAATGAGCCTACTCTAAGTATGACTAAATCCGGATCCAGCCCAATTACTATAATTTAAATAGAGATCCAATACATTTCACATAGCAGGGAAGACTGTGACCAGGTGTGCTGTGTGCCGGCTTGCGCAGTCTGACATCATACAGCTTACTGTTGATGGTAAATTCAAGGCCTCTGCTCTCCCTTCATATAGTTCTTTATCTTTTACAGCTCTCCAAATTGAGGGCACCTTCTAACCGAGGACTGTCCCTTGTAACATTGGGGCACATCTAGACATGCCTTTTACTCTGGGGCCGGTGCGAGCAGAGGTCCTTTTAGTTAGATGACGCAGTCACCACCTCGCCGTCTTCCATGGTTTCCGCCCGGAAAATGTGGATTTCCAAGGTGTAATTTTCCTCCAAGTTTTTCAGCTGCTGCGGGTTCACCACAGCGGGGTGTGCTGTCTAACCATCCCTCGGGGTGATAGCACGGTTTGTGGTGGGCATGGAGTGGGCAGTGAGTGACAGTGTGATGACTTTTTCCTCCTCCCCTCTCTTCCCCCTCTCTCGCTTCCCATCCCGCCCGCAGTTGCTATGGGAGAGGGAAGTGGGGGTACGTGTCACCGCCACCAAGAGCAACTGTGCCCCCCTCTGCTGGGGCTCTGCTAGGCAGAGAGGGACACAGCTGCGATGGGAGAGGGAACTGGAGCTTCGTGCCCCTGCAAGCAACTACTCCCCTCTTTGCTGGGGCTCTGCTCGGCAGAGAGGGACGCAGCTATGATGGGACAGAGAACCAGAGCTTCATGCTGCCGCTGCCACAAGCAACAGTGTCCCTCTCATCATCAACCTACAGGGCATCTCCTGCACTAAAAGATCTTTATTCCATTTTTTTAAAGGTTGGAGATAATGAGCTATAAAATTACAGCGCTTGAGTTTCGCTTGAGTTCCCTTGTGAAAAAGGAAAAGCCTCCAGAAGAGAAGCCAGATCAATGAAACATATGGAAGACTCAGATAAGGGGGAGAAGGAGGGGGGAAGGGGGGAAGAAGTGCTTGTAAAGCGAGTCCGTTGTGGCCCTGCATTTAAAATGGAAGCAGAAATCCATTTTAAATGCGGGATTTTAGGCTGGTGTAGAGATTAAAAGACGCTTGCTCCTTGGGAGGAAAGCTATGGCAAACCTAGACAGCATAGTAAGAAGCAGAGACATCACCTTGCTGACAAAGGTTTGTATCATCAAAGCTATGGTTTTCCCAGTAGAAACGCATGGCTGGGAGAGCTGGACCATAAGGAAGGCTGAGCGCCAAAGAATTGATGCTTTCGAACTGTGGTGCTGGAGAAGACTCTTACGAGTCCCCTGGACTGCAAGGAGGTCAATCAGTCCATCCTAAAGGAAATCAACCCTGACTGCTCATTGGAAGGACAGATACTGAAGCTGAAGCTCAAATATTTTGGCCACCTAATGCAAAGAGAAAACTCCCTGGAAAAGACCCTGATGCTGGGAAAGACTGAAGGCAAAAGGAGAAGGGGACGGCAGAGGATGAGATGGCTAGATAGCATCACCGATGCCATGAATATGAACTTGATCACACTCCGGGAGAGAGCGGAGGACAGGAAGGCCTGGCGTGCTATGGTCCATGGGGTCACGAAGAGTCGGACACGACTTAACAACTGAACAACAACAAAGAGATGCTCATAGATACAAACATGGACCAATTGTTCTGGCATGGCCTCCTTGGACATACTCTACGTGCTTTAGTGTCTTGTCTGTAGATGCCCCTCAAGATGACCGAAGCTGATAAATGAAGCATAATTCTTGAAGCAGCAGCTAGTAACGATAACAAAAAAGCTGTGAAATAGATGTGGTTTCCTCTGTGGAATCACTCCCTAACACATGATCCTTTCTACAGATGTTTACTCCGTAATATACCTAACTTATAATCAATGCACTGCTCTCAATTACAAATGTATGTATGATTTATTTATTGATGGGACTCTGGAAGTCTAGAAGTCTTGCTGCTGCAAGAAAAGGAGCAACTACATGTCATTCTCACCTGAAAAGCAAGCTGTATCTCCACCACCATCACATTCCCTTCCCTGGCTTAAGGTGGCTTCCAAAGACCAGAACTAGTGGGCTATTGAACTTTCTTTTTTCTGCATTCCATTGATGATTGAATGGAGTTGCAGGCAGGCAAGACAGAGAAGTGATGGGGATGAGGAACAGGGAGGCGAATTCCTGCTGAAATAATATTTCATTTTCGTCCTTCTCAAGGGTGCCTCATGCACATAGAAGGATACATATCACTACATGCAAGGATCTCCATACATGCACCTGTGAAGCAGATTACTTAAGAGAGTTTTCTGTGCCATTTTGACAACAGCAGCCACTACACCAGTCTCCACCCTCACCTCATCCCTATTTGCACATCTAGCGACTAAGGGTCAAGTGCCACGATACATTAAATACGTAGATATGCAGCTAACCCTCTCTTTGCTTTCTTTTACTCACAAGTAAGCATGTTGGAGGCCAATCTGGAGTAGGACCACTGTGTGGGTAGGGGAAGTTTAAACCTCTCCCCAACTGCTTATTTTTCTGAAACTCCCCCCTCCCCCCATGGAAGCTTCCTCCCTTTTCAGCTCCTGCATGGGGAGGGGGGCTTAGAAAAAAGTGGCCAGGGGCGGTTAAATCTCCTCTGATCATTCATGGCGGTCCAGATCTGGATTGGGGGCCCATGTGGTTAGATGAATAAAAAGCAAGGAAAAGGTCAGCTGTATGTTGCATATTTAACATATCATGTTGTTTGACCCTAACACAGGGGCAACGGTTGTCATGTTTAATAGACCTAGAAGCAAAGGGTCAAAAATGAGTGTGAGTAAATAGAAGTGAGCAATAATCAGGACCTCTGTTACCTGGTAAAGAGCTAAGTCACCTGTAGAAGCAAGGTTCTCCACAGCTGGGGAACTTTGTGGGCAGGGGAGGCTGGTGGATCTGATTTGGGTGGGGTGGGGATTCCTTCCTGGCTTTTAGTTACAACCAGCCAGAAGTCTAAAGGAGTGATCCAAGCTGCTGGACCCTGCCCCCCAAATGGGTCAAGCACCTTGGATAGCTCCTTTAGACTTCTGGTCTAAATATTTTTAAAGAGATTTCTATCCTGTTTCTTCAGTCTCCATAGTAGGATATTCAAGGCAGCTCACAATACACATAAACAACAACAACAACAACAACAACAACAACAACAACAAAGCAGACATCTAAAAAGAAATCCAGAATGGAATCTCCATCCCACCAAAATCGGATCCACCAGCCTCCCCTGTTAGTGGGCATCCTACTAATATGGCCAAAGGGATGGACTACAGCCTAATAGCACCAAAAGGAAAAGGAGGAGAGGGCAGCTGAAGTAAGGGTACAGATAAGGTAGCAGGCAGAGGCTAGGATCCCAAGAGACCAAGAGGGTGAGGAAGGTACCTGCTCCATTCAATGTGCAGAAGCTGACAGTAATAGCAATTAAATCTTACTTCAACCTTCACAACAAGATAGCACCCACCACCACACCTAAGGGCAGTAGACTAGTTTTGGGGGTACAGGACAGGCCATGTGGCACACACAACTCTGTCCTCCAAAGGAGGGTAATGCCTGGGGGGGCTCCGGAGGAACAACCATGGGGTGCTGCAGCTCCCCGCTCCCATCTGTCGCCTGAGGCAGTTGCCTTACTCTGCCTAATGATAAGGCCCGGCCTGACATTTACTAAAATGTGTATACATTTGCAACAGGAAATATTTCTCAAGAGCCACACATCACAAGACAAAGAGACTGCTTTGACTGCTGAGCATGTATTTAACTTCCTTTTTTATAGATCATATCATGTGCAAACTGTCTGGTGTACAGTTTTTAAAAATAAGCTAATAAAACACCTGCTAATGTCTCGAAGTGGGAGACAGGGCCCTTTTGCCTTTGCATGCATTGCACGGTTTTGCCTTTGTGCATGGCACAAAAACGGTGACTGACTGTCATGATGGGAAGGAAGAATCAAGTCAAAGGAGAACTTCGGATGGATTTTGCACCTACATCACCTAAATGCATTTTTGTGCCTTGCAGTGTGTGTGTGTTTGGAAAAGGGGATGCATATTTGTGTGTGTGTGTGTGTGTGTGTGTGAGTGAGAGAGAGAGAGAGAGAGAGAGAGAGAGAGAGATTAGGCCTAGTCAACACAAGAAACCCCAATTCATTTCTTTTCTCACCCTTAGACTTCTTGTGGGAACACAGCCATCATTCTAACACTCTTCATTCCTCTTCCACACAACTCAGAGCAACTAAGAAACAGACTGTCTACTCTGCATCCACACATAGCAGTTATGCTGTTATCATACTGCAGTGATAACTATTGGTGCCCATTGGTGTCATGTGCACCAAGAGTTATCAGTGCAGTATGCTAATGGTAAAACTGCTATGTGTAGATTCACCTTTGTGATAATAGTGTTGCTGCTAGTGCTCACTGTTTGTTACATGCCTCAGATTGTCCTATCAGTTATTTATTATGGCTTCACTGTTCAAGGTAAGATTAGGGGGGTTTCTCCAGGAGCGATTTACTCATAGCTGGCTGCATTTGGAGGTCGTTAGGGATACATGATGTCGTGGACATCCAGCAGCCACCCAGGAGCTTATCAGGAACAAAACGGATTTCCTGAGATTGCTTAAAGTCCAATTCTTTTCCTTAAGTCAGGTTCTCCCCGGTGTAGTTGTTGTGTGCCCCAACCCCTGCATTTACCTCGGGTATGCTAGCCCTGCCCAGGGGTGTGCCTTTCACCGTGACCCTGGTCAAGAGGTGTTTCCTGTCTCCTGTCCCTGTGTTTCCCAGCACAAACCAATTAGTATCTACTCAGAAGTAACTCTCATTGTGCTCAATGAGGCTTGTCCCCTGAATGCGCACATCAGAATTTACAGAGATCCCCCTCAGTTGAAATGGCACAGTTTAAAGCACAAATTCCCTAAAGGCTGTAAAGCGTGATCTCGAGGCTCCGATTCTCCATTGTTTGATTTATTGCCTTAGGAAGTAACTACTTCACACCTTTGTTATAGGGTTGCTGCATAGCATCGAGTTAGAAAGGGGGTTGATTTCTCTTCCCTATGTTCCCCCCCCCCGTATGTCACAGCACAAGCATATGTGTGTCTACTCAGAAGTAACTCCTACTGTGCTCAATGAGGCTTGTCCCCCAAGTGAGATTCCCATGAATCAAAATAACTCATTTAGGAGCCTTAATGTTGAAGCTTTGAAGCTTTGATTGATCCAGCATGGCAGCTAGAACACTATGTTCCTCCTCTACTGATTATTTATTTAACGAAGTAAGTAATGTGTGGGAGGGGAGGGAGAGAGAAAGAGAAGGAGATTGTTCGGCAGGGAGAAACTGTTCTTTTAATTATTGTCGCTTTAAGAAAATACTTAATGCAGGTGCAGGGAGCGGGGAGAGAGAGGAGGAGTGATTTTTATCGAGACAAAAGGTGTTTCCCGTTTCCCAGCACAAACGTATGTGTGTCTACTCAGAAGTAACTCCCATTGTGCTCAGTGAGGCTTGTTCCTGAAATGCAGGTGCATCTGGAGCTTCAGGAGAAAGGGGAAAGGGGGGGAGAGCCTGCAGGGGGAGCCTCTCTTATTAGTTGAGCAGCCCCTGCCAGTCAAATGACATTAATTCCAATCCCCACCCAGAAGTATGTTCTATGAAGTGATTTTTACTGGTGCAGAGCACTCACTTATGGAGCCCTGCATGGACCAAAGTGCAGAAAAGCTGATTCCTTTAAAAAAAATATAGTACTCCTCCATTCACTTCTCCTTCCATTGTCATGGTAACACCCCCCAGGATCAGAGAGAGACACGATCAAATCTCTACTCAGCTATGAAGCTCACTGGGTGATGTTTATTTTATTTTATTTATTTATTTATTTATTTATTTTCTTAATTGCCCATCTGTCTGGTCACCCGGCCACTCTGGGCAATGTACAGCAATACAAACAATTTTAAAACAGTAAAATTCTACATGAAATCATCATATTACTAAAAATACCCTTCTAAATTCTAAATACCCTAACCCACCCCAAATGCCTGCCTGAACAACCACATTTTTAATGTGTGGCGGAGTTCATAGCTGGACTGAGATTTGAATCCACTGCTTCCTCATTCACAGTTTATTCTTTTTACTACAATACTGCACCACTATAGGAATTAAATGGGAAGGGATTCTTAAACTAAAAGAAACTGCACAGGTTAATACAATGTAAGGGGCACAAGTAAGGTAAGATTAAATCAAGCAGCCCTAACTCCATCTCAGGAAAGACAGAAACAGAAGAAGCCATCTCATCCAGATTGTAGTCTGTCTCCTTACTTCCCCAGGCATACATGTATACACATTTATTTATTTATTACATTTCCATCCTGCCCAATAGCCAAAGTGCTCTTTTTTGGATCTTAGGTATGCCACCCTCTCAGCCTCAGCCTCAATGTTGTTGGATCAATCACTGACTCGGTGCACACGTAAGGGCGGAAAATCATGGGTTATTTAACCCATGATTCATGGGGGACATGCGCTGCCTGTGAGCTGCTTCTAATTTCTAGAAACAAGCTCTGAACAAAGGTTGTCAGTGTGATGTGTGGACCCAGAACAACCCAGCATTTAACCCATGGTTTATTGTTGGGTTAACCACTGGGTTATTTAGCCCCTAAAGTCCAGGTTCTCATGTCATGCTAACAACCTCCAATCAGGCCGATCAGAGGTTGTTTACAGTGCATGGAAGTGGCTTGCTATGATATGCAAACAGGTTCTCATGTCACACTATCAGCCTCCAATCAGGCCGATCAGAGGTTGTTTACAGTGCATGGAAGTGGCTTGCTGTGATGTGCAAACAGGCTCATGATCTCTCAGCATAACCTACAGGATTGTTGTGGAGATAGCCATTTGTGGCAAGACCTTATGCAGGTTTCACTGAAGTCCTGCAGCTCAAGTCTCCTGAGAAATGGTAACCTTTTCTAGACTGTGTACATACAGGAATAAAGTAACTAAAATAATTGTTATAGCCACCAAGAATAGAAAAGATGTCCATCCCTGTTTAGATTACAGCCCACAAGCAACTTACGCCACTATTTCCCTTATTGGCTTTAATAGGACTACTCAGAAGTAAATCAGCTCTATATGCAATCATTTCTGCTCCAGGCTTATTGGGTCACTGAAGTTTGAAAAGGTGATACCTACGTTGCCCCCATACAAGCCATATATAACCCAGTTCCAGGACTAATTGTCATATATGTTTCACTGCACACACTCCCCTGTCATATTCACACCTCTTTCTCATTTTCGTTCATTCTGTTGTTGCCTCTCCCCACCTTCAGGTTTCATACTTTATAGATTGCTGGATTTTTCTTTTCATATGTGAATTGCTTATTTTTTTGTTCTCTTTCCCCCACCCCATGTTGTTTTCATGTGACTGCTACTATGTTCTTGTTTAAATCATATTAATAACCTCTACTTTATTTTATCGTTTTAACACTCTCTGACTCTTGAACACACATCTCCTATAATTTAAAAAAGGGCTTTTCTTCTCTCTGCAAAGGAAAACTAAATTTCTCTTCTTCCATTATGCAGGGATGGGAAAAACTATTAATATTGCTAGCTGCAGTAAAGGGCTAAGGAGAAAATACTGTTACCACCAGAAACCTTTATCTGGGTAGGCGCCGAACTCTCCTGTTATGTTCTTGGTCAACTTGAGACCCTGATCTTGGGCTCTGTGTAGTCATCCATGTCAGGACCTGCCCAAGACATGTGTTGCCTGAGGCAAAGAACAAGATGGCACCACCTCCCATTCCATGTACAAAAACTGACAGGACTGGCAGTTGAATCTTACTTCAGTATTGATGATGGGAGAGCATCCTCCGCTGCACCTGAAGGGAGCAGGCTAGCAGGGGGTGCAAAACACACTTCACGGAACACAGTTCTCTCCTCCAACACATTGTTGCCACCTCCAGCATCTGGACTGAGGAGGGTGGGGAGCAGCAGAGGCTGGTGGCGCCAATGTCAGTGGGGACTGTGAGAAATTAAATGTTTTCTCTCCCTCTCGTGGTCCTAACAAAAAAATAAAATAAGAAATCTCCCCTTTGAAGCAGCTGTTTGCACTTCAGGGAAATCCTCCCTTGGTACCGATGGGAGTTTCCCTTAAAATGCCAATAGCAGCTTCTGAAAGACATTTTTAAAAAGCCGCCTCGAGCACAACTTTTTTGATGGAAAGGCAGGGTATAAGTGAAATAAATAAATAACCAACTAAGAGATTAGCATGGTTAGCTGCACATCGCCATAAAAGAGGAAACACACCACCCCGAAAGAGGACAGCAATATCCATAATATGTGTACCTGCAAATGTACTGTATACATATGTATAGGTGCAAATTTAGAAATAGTAAGTATAATTTAAATAGAAGTACAGTACATCTCATCATGGTAGCGAAGACTGTGACCAAGTGACCTCTGTGCCTGCTCAATTGACTGTCCAGGTGCTAACTGTGGATGGGCAACTTCAAGGCCTCTCCCTGCTCTCTGTTCTTATGGCTTTTTATCTTTAAACCAGAACAGCCCTTCAAACAGAGGACTGTCCTCTACCAGCTCTCCAAAATGGAGGACTTCTGCTATAATGTAGGACACCTGATCATCCTAACAAGAGATCACTTTTTCCTCCCCACTCCCCACATTCCATAAGTGATTCCAGACGCAACTTGTGATTTGCCAGCACACCCCTGTATAACCTGAGATCTTTTACCCAAGCAAGATTCTAACTTTACTACACAAAGGGATTCCTCCAGTACCAACTTGAGACATTTTCCAGAGGGGTAACCATGTTAGTCAGTTGCAGCAAAAGCAACAAAGAATCTTGTGGCACCTGAAAGATGAACACATTTATGACATCATAAGCTTTTGTGGACTCTGCACACTTGATCAGATGCATGGAGTGTTTACCTCAGATGTATAGACACATGCTTCTGGGGTGGGGGAAATGGTAAACGGTGAGGTCAGAGGGAATACATAGGATTGCAGAAAGGAGGACTGAAGAGCACCATGTTCTCTGTCAGAACTAACAACACATAGCTTGGTGCTAATAAAGATATTAGCTTCTTGAATCCTAACTTCTTTTCTATGAATGGAAGGTTCCTGAAAATCTGTTCCATCATAGGGTGGCCACATGTCCTACCTTAGAGAGGAGAGTCCTCAATTTGAAAGTGTCCTCTATCTGAAGGGCTGTTCTGCAGTGCAGGCTGGTGGCCCATGTGGGGGATAGGGTTCAGCACTTTGGATAGCTCCGTTAGAGTTCTGACTGAAACCCAGAGTGGATTCACTGCCCCACTGACATCGGAGCCACCAGCCTTCACTGCTGTTCTGGTTTAAAGTTAAAGCGTCATAAGAACAGAGAGCAGGGAGGGCCTGGAATTTGCCCACTCACAGCGAGCACCTGAACAGCTGACTGAGCAGGCAGGAAGCTGACGGGGTCACCGTCTTCCCCACTGCAATGGGATGGGTTGTACTTCTGCTTAAATGATAGCATTTGTTCCTAAATCTGCATCTATACAGGTACATTATCACAAGCAAATTTTATGCAAATCTTTTGTCCTCTTTTTTAGTGATGCATGTCTTCATGGCAATGAGTAAGTGCCACTGCCCCTACTCCTGGGGGGTGGGAGACCTTTGGGAACCGCGTGGGGGATGGAATCCCCCCTTTGTGTGAATGGAAGAGCAACTTAGGTTCCAAGCCATTGTTTTTCTGTCCCAGTGACTGTTATATGTGCCAAATGATGAATGGTGGATCCTTCACTGGTTTTGTAGGTATTTCCAGAGGAATAAATTGGGGAAATGAATATATTTCCATATAACAGTGTTTGAACAAATGTCCCCTGCCCCTGCCTGCCCACCTGCTACTGAATGTATGGAGCCTGCTTTCTGATCGCTTTATGTGGATTGTTCAGTCCCGCCAACAAATTATTCATATTGTAACATAATCAACAGAGGATGGGAGCAGGAACAATGCAAACTTCTGTGATGCAAGTCATTGACTGAAAAAGGACAGGCTTTTGTTCTGGCAGATGTAATTTTTTTAATGTGGGTGTGTACAGAAATTGTGGTCAGGCTTGGTGTTACCGCACAGAAAGCACTGGAAAGTACGGCGGGCGGGGGGGCGAACTTGTTTGAGCACAATTTGCATTTTGAACTGTGCCAAGAATGGCAGCACAGAAGATGGGCTTTGACAATTCCTGCAGGTCAGGATGTGGAGGGCCTTTGAGTCCTGGACTTAGTGCAATTCCATTTAAGAGGCTGTGCTTTGCACAGCATATGAGACAAAACAACTGTCAAGTTGCTAATAATAGGGGAACAAAAAGGGTTACATCAGGGATGGGAAACCTCTGGCCCTCCCCAACCCTGAACCCACCCACCTCGAAAATCACCCCTCTCCTGCTGCATTGTAGGCTTTTTAAAAAGCCTCCTTTGGTGCCAATGGAGACTTTGAAAAAGTCTCATTGCAGTGGAGGAGGGCTGGCGTATGGATGTGAGTGAGTGAATATGAGTGAGATTGTACATGAGAATGGGTTTCTTTGTGAGTGTGTGAGAGTTTGCATCTGAGTGTGTGTGTGTGTGTGTGTGTGTGTGCAGGGGGGGTGTCACTGTTGCGGTGAGAAGGGCTATTCCTCCTCTCCCCAGTGCCGTCACTCCACTGAAGAATTGCTCCTCCACTGCTGCAATCAGGCTTTTAAAAGGCTCCATGACCACAAAGGGACACTTTAAAAGCCTGATTGCAGTGCAGGAGGGATGACGTGTGAGTGAGTGAATGGGAGTGAGTCTATGTAAGTGAATGGGGGTGTTTGTGTGTGTGTGTGTGTGTGTGTGTGTGTGTGGGCAAACCCATTGGGGCTGCATGCCAACAGTGGGTGCCCCACCCACTTTGGGATGCAGGCCCACCCACTGCTGGCATGCGCCCCCAAACATGCTTACACAGAACCAGTTCAGCCCTCTGGCTCAAAAAGGTTCCCTGCCCCTAGATTAGATCACCGACACATACATTTGAGCAAAAGGTGGCTAGTTTTTTCTTAAGTTTTCTTCAAAATGTATCCATAATCAAGTTCGCTGTGGAGACAGTAACTAGAACATGTTTGCTCCAGTATTTCTCTTATTTCCTATTATTTGTTCTCTGTAATAGTATTCTATTTCTGGGTGCCTTTTCCAACTTCCATTTTTCTCCCTATACATACATTAAAAAAGGAGGATAGTAATAAAGAAACAAAGAAGATCTTTTTAAAACAGTAACAGTCATGATGACAAACTAGTTCATTTTAACTGCATTTATCTACATTTACATTAATTAAATAGATGAATGAATGTGAAGCCTGGCAGAAGGAATAGAGGATACTAGGTGGGCCAGTTTGAAACTGGCCAAGTGAGATTCCAGCCCACAATCAAGCTGCTTGATTGCCACTGTGTCTAGAGGGGGCAGCACTCCAGATGTTGTTGGACACAACTCCCATCACTCCCAACCATTGGCCATGTTGGCTGGAGCTCATGGGAGTTGAAGTCCAACATCTGGAGGGCCCCAGGTTTCACCATCCCTGGTCTAGAACATCAGTGACATTAAAGCATGGCTGGCTGGGGCATGTTGGGAGTTGTAGTCCAACACATCTGGAGGGCCCCAGGTTGGGGAAGGCTGCTCCACAGCACCATAGACCTAATTTTCACAGTTCAGTGGGATCATGCAGAGAAGTGCCTGATCTGTGGAGGCATCGCTGCATGCAAATCGCTTGCCATGTGAACGCAGTTGCCAAGTGGAGAGATTTAAAACAGCCTTCATGCAGTAACTGCATGTACCTGGCCCTGAAAGGACGGTGGTGTAAAGTAGACTTTCAAGGCAGAAAACAAAAGGCATGAAAAATAAGGAAGTGGTTGAAATGATTTGCATCAAAGGGTAGTGCAAATCGGAGGGTGCATCGCTAAAACCACATACAAACAGTGGAGCAGAAATTTGAAAGTAACCTTCAGACCATGTCACCTGCCTAGCTAGTAAATGGATATGCTACGTAACGGTGGCTGTACACTATAAGTAAACAGACAATGGGCCGGTTCCCATGTGATGACAGCCCACCATTTTGCATATCCAAACCCTGCTCAGCAGTTGTCGTGTCATGCTAACCCGGTGAGCGTGGGTTATACGAAGATTAAACAACCATCACATAAACCTAGAACAGTGTTTGTGTGTGTATGTGTCAGTGTGTATGACCATGGGTTATGCAGAGGTTGTTTAATCCTCGCCTAACTCATGCACACCAGGTTCACATGACATGACAACCCCCGAGCGGAGTTTGGATATGCAAAATGGCGCCCGTGGGTGTAGTCACGCATTGTTGGTTAAATAATGCACAACGAGTTGCACGATGTCATGCAAACCATGTCAATACCTTGGAAGATATGCACCGTCCAGACACCAAATGCTATGCATATTAACTCAGAGCAAATTCCATGATGTTCAATTAGGCTTACTCCAAGTTAGTGAGCATAGAATTATAACCTAAGATTGCAAGTCTAAGCATAGCTACTTGGAAGTAAGCACCATTTTAAGCAGTTGGGCTTATTTCAAGTGTACATGCTTAAAACTGGCCTGTTACAAACTCTTGAAATCACAAACTTTTGTAGATTATATTAGTTATCATGGTTTAAATACCTTTTGAAATGATACTGAAAGGGATTTTGTAAATGTAAATGACATATTGTATAATTCAAGGCTATAATTGTTCAAACTACAGAATGAGTGGGTATCAACGTAACCTTTTCATCTCGACAGAAACTCTGAGGCAGGCCCTAGAGCTGTGTGAGCCAACCAAAGCCTTTAACTTGCACCAAATAAGTCTTGCAAATTCATTAGAGCTTACAAAACAGAGCAGACTGGAAGAGGGGATTTCCTTTGAACCTTAAATTATGGCGATGTAAAGTGTTTCAGATACCATTTCCATATTAACTGGGGCCCACTTTTTTCAATCACATGTTTGGGAATGAACAATATTGTTGTGTGTGGGTACATAGCCAGATTTCAGGGATTTCTACACCAGCCTAAAATCCTGCATTTAAAACAGGGCTTTCCACTTCTGTTCTAAATGCAGGATCACAACTGACTCCCTTTACACGTGCTTCCTTCTCTGTAGATGCCCATTCCCATAGCGCTATGCTTCCATGAAGAGACATTACACATGCTCCAGATTCAGCGATACTTGCTCCTGGGTTCCTGCCCTTTTCCCTCCCCTTGCACATTACTGGTGGATGGGGACTGACACGCAGACAGCCCCCCCCCTGATCTCCCTGGGCCCCACCTCCCTCTTCCATGCTTTTGGCCAGTCCCTGCCGCTCAGCCCCTCTGCCATTCCGTCGCTCTGTTTTGAACAGGCAGGCTGAAAATGGCAAGGAGCCAAAATGGCTCAGGTGCAGGAAGGCTGAACACCCATCAGACCTTCATCACCACCTTCGACATCATGACCACACTCCCAGCAACCCCACATAGCACTTCATTCACGCTAGGGGAGAAATACACGGAGAGGACATGGCGCTCCATTTGCGCATATCTGGAAAAATACCCCATTTTTTCCATTTGAGGAAAACACAGGATAGGTGGGAGGAAATAGTGGAATAATGACTGGACAGCAACGACATCATGTAATGGAACCTCACAATTCTGTGAGTGAGCAACCATGAATGCGCAATAAACTTGAGGTATAGAGATCCCCTTTATGTCTAACATCTCTGGTGATCTGACACTCTGAACTATTCATCAGTTCATGGAGGCTACTGAAGCCAAGCTCTATGAATCATAATGGAACATAGATGTTGCTAGGTTCCTTCCCCAACCTGGTGCCCTCCAGATGTTTTGGAGTACAATTCCCAGCATTCCTGACCATTGGCCATGCTGGATGGGACTGATGAGAATTGAAGTCCAAAACATCTGGAGGGCACCAGGTTGGGGAAGGCTGGTCCAAAGTAACATGCAAGTTAGTTTTATGGTGCTTCTGATAGTTTCTAACACAGCAAGTGCAGTTGAGGTCTGCCCCCACACACTTTGCAACAAAATCTAGTGATGTAATCATGGTCAAAGTTGGATTATGTTTTCTTTCCACTAGTCCTACATCAGTAAATGAGGTAATACTTCTGAAAAGATATACATTGAACAGACCTGTTCTCAGTCCTTACTTAAAGATCTTTTTTATTTATTTACATTTGGCTCCTGACTTATTGGTTTGGGTGATTTTAGGTTAGATTATTTGTTTTGCATTTTAATTGGTCCTTGTTTTATTAATATTGTAAGCCACTCTGTGCTCCTTTTGGAGGGAGGGCAAGGTATAAGAATTCTAACTAAATAAATACATGAATAGCCTGTTAGCACAGTGAGCAACATCACTGCTGGGTTGGGTGGACATTTATCAGGGCATCTCTACACCAGCCTAAAATTTTGCATTTAAACCAAGGCTTTCTGCTTCCATTTTAAATGCAGGATCACAACAACTCCCTTTTTCACGTGCTTCCTTCTCCCCCACCCCCTTCCCCCTCCTTCTCCCCGTAGCTGAGTCTTCCATTATCTTTCATTGTTCTCGCTCCTCTTCTTGCCACTTTAATTCTTTTCACAGAGGAAGCTGAAGCGGAACACAATGGGGTCATTTGATAGCTCATTATCCGTGATCTATTTAAAGATGAAACAAAGGGCATTTAGTGCAGGAGATGCCCTGGAGGGTCACGGCAGGGTCATGGCATCATGTAAAGAGCCCACAAACTTCCTTGAAGGAGCAATCTCAATCACAGCATAAAAGCTCCGTGTGAAGGAGCACTCACTGAAGAGTTCCCCTCATTTATACAATGAAGACTGAAGTATTCATCGGCCAGTTACACTGATGATGCAGGAAATCTCATATTATACTTTTGTTGTGGTTTGAGGAGTCATAACTAAAATGCTTATTTCTGCCCTCCTGAGAAACCCCTCATTCAGGACTTATTTCTATGCAAGCCAGCTGCATCATTGTATTGGCATTCAAGGCTCCCAAGGCCCTTAGGACGCCATGCCAAGAGGCTATTGCTGCACTTCCTCCCTGCCAGGGAGGACCTAGGGTGCTTCCAGACAAGGCTGTTATTGTGCCATCACCCTGCCCCATTCACAGAGTTTTATGGGAGGCCCAGCCCAGATAACTTCGCCTTCCACTTGTGAAGCTCCTGTGTTTTCCCACTGCTTCTTCCTTCTTTTTTCTTACTACAGAAAATCCATGAAGGAGAAAAAGACAGAATAGCTGTGCAATCCCTTCTGATCAGGAGTGCTAGGAGCACTCCCTCTGGAAGCCCTCCTAGTGTCCTTGCGTAACACTGGTATCAAAACAGTTGCTGATGCAGCAGCATCAGTGGCTACTTCTGCAATTGTGCTGGCTAGGGATTTGGTGCCAATGTAAGGGCACTAGCTGTGCATTTATGCTGGAATTGGGATGCCAGGGAACTGGGATATGGTCAGTAGGCTGTGTGTGGCTTAACGCAAATACACATTGACCTACACATGCCTCACATCTGTTACCATGGAGCTCCAGACATGCTGGCTCTCTGGCATGGTAGTGTGTGTTATGGCTCTAATTGGCATTACTTTGACACCTTGGCCCAAAAATCCATTTTGTTCCAGAAGGAACAGCCAAAGTGGTGCCAGGAACTCTAGTATTAAGGCTCTGAAACTGCTGTGGAGGCAAAGGAGACGTAGAATGAATGTGCTTCCTTTTTGATTAAATAAATTAAAGAAGGTTGTTATCTGTGTCTGGTGCCTGATAACATGCCACTACCTAGCTGACTAGCTCATATGTCTTCCCCTGCCCTCCTGCTCTGTTTGCCACAGATAGATCCATTTGTCCCATATACCCAGAAAGAAAGAACCTTATTGAGTCCAGGGCCAGGTTTATTTATTTATTTATTTATTTAATTTCATTTCTATACTGCCCAATAGCCGAAGCTCTCTGGGCGGTTCACAAAAATTACACAGGTTCCATGTGTAACACAGGATGCGAGCTTATAGTGCTTGATAAGGGGACCACAACATATGGGAGTTGTCAGTTCTGAGCCTCAGAGGGTGGAACTGGTCACAAAGGGCAGAATCCAATGGAGCCCTTATGCCCTCACTGATTCTCTACGCCCCGCCAATTCCATTGCGCACATGCCCCCACCCACTTGCGCGACATTGATTTAGTGCTTCCCAGGCAACACAAAACTAGCAGAAACGCTGGTTTCTGGGAGGAGGCGAGTTGACGGAGCTCACATAAGGGAGTTCTGCTGACCTGACTCCTTCCAGAAATGAGTGTTCTCGTTCATTTGGGGGCTTTCTCTAGGAAGCACTAGATCTCCCTTGCGTAAGTGGTGGGTCCTGCTTGCGCAATGGAATTGGTGGGACCCATGGCTTGCAGAAGGGAATCATGGGCGGCATAAGCCTCCTATTGGATTCTGCCCAAAGGAAGCCAAGAGGCACTGCAAAGTGGGTACTAAAAAGTCCCAAACTGAACTCTTAAGTTTTTGAATGTAATTGGACAAAAAGGAAAAGCCCCATTGGCTAGGCACTCCATCGAAATCTGTTTTTAACTGAAATTGTGTTGGCTCCATGGTCCCTAATAATGGGTGAGCCTCTGTTCAGACTCTGTTTCCTCAGTCACCAGATGCCTTCCTTTGAGATGTTTGTGGACAACGTGGTACAGCTCATTGTCAGCAAGGCTGGAGTGGCATGAGGCTATTGCCCTGTTTTTTAATTCTGTATTAAAGCTGAATAAGCTGAGGGCAGTCTGTGTCCGACTCCAGAGCATTTTTCTAATTTTTGGCAACCAACCAGGAAGTGATGTCCTTTGGGTTCCCCTTCCTCTGAAGTCAGGTAATTATAGCAGCTCCTGCTCTATTTCTGTACCTTTCCTCCTGAATCTATCCATTTCCACCCCAGAGCCCCACCATTTTCACTATCATCCCAGCTTTTGTGGCCACATAGTCTCCCCACCCCCTGCTCCACCATTTCCATAGTGCCACCTTCTCCTCCTTATTTGGTAAAAGTTAATGTCCCCCTAAGCTGGCCACTTAGGCATTGCCAAAAAAAAAGAGGAAACACATCACCCCAAAAGAGGACACCAATTTGCATAACGTTCGCATATGCAAATGTAAATGCAAATTTAGAAATAGTAACTATAATTTAAATAGAAGTTCAAGACACCTCACCAAGGTGACCTGTGTGCCTGCTCAGTCTGTAGTCCAGGTGCTAACTGTAGGGATGGGCAACTTCAAGACCCCCTCTGGCTCTCCCTCCCGATGGTTTTTTGACTTTATACCAGACTTGGACTGGACGGTCTGTCAGATATGGGACACGTTCAAACAGAAGACTGCCAGCTCTCCAAAACAGAGGGCTGTCTTCTGTAAAGTAGGACACTTGGCAGCCCTATTTCCCCCAACCTTCATCTTCTTCTAATTTAGGCCTGTTAGAACTGGTATACTGACCCATATGCTAGGGGGTGGGTATACTAACCAAGCCAATTTTCTCCTCTGAATAAATATCTGTAAAAAATAAAGTTCCTGTTTCTGGACTTTGAACAAGTGTTTGACTTAATTTCCTCATTTAAGTAGTCGATATTCCCCATTTTAGTAAGAGCATAGTGCATATGTCTGCTGTTGCCATGCCACACTTCTGGTTAAAGGCCCTCTAAGACCTGAGTTGGTTGTTACATGTGTATGTGTGGCACATGTTTGTGTGAAGAAGTACGTGTGTTAATGTATCTACCTTGCACCCGTGTACACACAGTAGACATGCACGCACAAGAAGTGCAGTTTTTGAATCTCCATATTAGTAATATTACAGAAGATTTATTGGTGGGAACTTCCTTACCACATGAAGTATGAAAAATTATATTACTCCTGATGAAAGAAGTATAATCTTCTTCTGGTTCCTCTTTTAGAGGACCTGTATGAACCAACAATCCAGACATGGGTTCAAGCTACTGGTCCTAAGACTACTCCATCTTTATCTGCCTAGAAGTTGATTCTGTGGTTCCTGCAGCTGTACGTTTACATGATTCATACTCAAATATTTTAACTCTCCTCATTCAAGAGAAACTGCATATATGGTTAAATCACAGTCTTCCCACAACACTCACTGCACCTGCCACTCCCCTCCCCCGTTTGCAAGAACATGCCAGCCAAGGCTATATTAGAAAAACAAAAAAAAGAAATAGGTGGTGTTCTTTTAGGTCCTCTACAAATACATTGCAGAAGATGATGAAGGCATTATTAGCAACATAGGCAAGAAGTACAGCAAGTTTTGGTTTGTATCAAAACTTGGCAAAAGCTGTTTGCTGAAAGGTGACTAATGTGATCCAAGAAATGTGTGTACACGCTGGGGTTAAAGCAGGTTGTATTAAGAATGGGCATAAACACCAGCCGGTATGCATATTCACCAGATATGGCAAAGAGTGTGCATGTATATCATGAGAAGCGAAAACTCTCCCAAAACAACTTTCAAGCCTGTTAAAAATTATTGCTTGTATCCAGCCTGTGCAGCCATGGGTTGGGTTATTATAATAATGTACTAGACAATTATTCCATCTTTCTGGCAAGGAGCTGATGATTCTCCCCAACGCCCTGCTGCCGCCTCCCAATCTACCCTTACAATAACCCTGCACAAGTTAGGCCGACAGATAGTGACTGGTCTAAAGTTGCCCAAGGTGCTTCATGACCGAGCAGAGATTTGAATCTGGGCCTCCCTGGCCCGAGTCCAACAATTTAACCTCTGTACACTGAACATATTATACAACTGATAATAACAATCATGCTGAAAGAAGATAAAAACAAGGTGGCTAAATACTAAAACATTACAAATAGATAATGGTGTAGACTTTCGAGAGCAGTAAGGAACAAACTTTCCAGTACCTGAACATTTCCATGGAACAGCAATTGTGCAAAATTTTACATTTCAGAGGATGGACCAGAGACGTCTGTAAAAAACCATTTTCAATAGACTGTCTCACCCTATAAAAAAGACAACAAGCATAGCTGGCTTTCAAGCACCGTGGGGGGGGGGGGTTAAGTACCCTTAGAAGCTTCAGTTCAGCTTTCATAGTGACGGGGGACTGAAAGCCCTCCTCTTCTGATAAAGATACAAGATAATCACTCTTACATACTTGGTGATCTTCCCCCTCCCACCATCTCCACCCCACCCCCACAGAACAGCAATTTCAAAATTACTCCACAACATCACATCATGTGTCTGCCTCAAATACAGAAACATTATTAAGGATTTCATTTGTGCTACAGCTAAAATGCAGTGTCACTTTAAAATAGCGTGCTTATACAATACACCAGAACATCAGCTGCTAATTTAATTTTAATAGTCGTGACTACTTAATAACACACTTTCCTTTCTTCCAATTAGTTGTTGATTGCAAGCTGCTATATCAACTGCTTTGATAACAATTTATATGTAGTTGGTTAAGTTATCAGTGATGGTCATATATCAGTAGGTACAATATAATTCATGGTATCAAGATTTAGAATCAAATAATGAACATGAAAATTACCCATATTTCATTGAATACAAATATTCTAACTAAAGATGACAAAGAAGTAAGTAATTACCTGCTCTGGTGTGTGCAATTCATAGCATGCAGGAGCTACATGTGATGGGAAGTAAGTTATAAGATGTTGTTTTGGTAGTACTTTGTAGCTCAGGAAATGACCATACATACACATATATTTTGTAACGATTAACTGTTTCCTCGCTGGTGTGCTGATACAAATAACTCAAGACTCCAGTCTAGTTAGTTTCCTGTCAAACAGAGCCTTTCCCCAACCATCTGAGCCCCATTTTGGGCAGAAAGGCAGGATACAAATTTAATAAATAAACAAACAAACCCAGAATCTTGATTATCAGAGGTATCAGAGTGCTTGGTACAATTTCAAATTAGGAAGAAGGAAGCTGATGGGTAAATTAACTTTTACCTGTACAAGAGTGATGGAGCAAAGCAAACCTAATACTTTTCAAGGTGGTGAGAGAGCCTTTATACATCTGGTCAGAAATGATTTAGGGTGGCTTCAGATGTGTATTTACTTAGCATGGATGTCTGATCATTTCCAGTGGCTGTCATTTAATAGGGCTTAAGAAACCTTAAGAAAGGGCTAGGCAATATCATTCTTGGCACCCACCAAGATGTCCTACCCTTTCCACTTTTTTTTTTTAAATTAAAAATAAATTAATTCTGTTTTTGCTGAAAAGTGTGGGTTCAAAGGAGTTGTTTAGTTTGTTAGGGCTCAGACTCCATCTTGGCCTTGTATTCATTCTTTTGGGCAAGTTACTTGTCATTTGTGGCTAGCCACACCTCCCATGGCTGCTGTTTTGTGGTGGTGCCCATGTCAGTTTCACAAATTGCCAAATGTGCCCATAGTGCCCAAAAGGGTGCACACCCACTACCCCTGCCTTAAAGTGTATAACTAGAAACATCCTTGGGGACGTCCATTCATATGCATGGTGGGGAATACTACATGCAATCTGGATTGGCAGACACAACACTGAATCTGCCCTTACAGGGTGACTTACTTTCCTCCCAAACAGAAGAAAGGAAGGTTTATGGCAGAGGAAAGGGACATGGATAAGCTCTGAACATAAGAAAGAAACCTTGTGTTGACAAGCTGCTTGGTGCGTGCAAGAGCATGCACAGCCCTCTTGGCACCTGTCAAAATATGGTGTGTTCACTTTAAGTACCTCAAGAAAACTGAGCAAGTCATCTTGCCGTGATGGCAGCAATATTAAGACACATATTCAGGTCCAGATTTAGTAACACCACACAATCAAGCAGCACATCATTAAGTGCCCCATGATTAGCTCCGGCACAGCAGTCAGAAAAGTCGATATGCATGCACAGTCCAGGAACAGAGCGATTTCCCTCCAGGTGTGACTTAACCATCACCAGGATATTTCCCAATTATAAGCACCACAACAGCCATAGCCCAGGCAGTTCAATCCAGATGCTCAACACATGTCTGCAGCCTAGTCCTCCTTCCACTGCCGCCCTCAGTATAGCCACAAAGTGGACTTTTAAGCTAATTTCCCAACCACTTGGACCCGGTCTACATTCTCCATTTTGCCTTTTGCTACATTTGCCTAATCTGTCTAGGTATGTTTATGATTTATGAACTGAACGAATCCATTTTAGAGTTTTGATAGTGCCTTTTGCCAACCAGCTAATTCCCAAGAGTAATTATTGTCTATAATTTCTGTGTGTTCAATCAAATTCCCCATTTTTGGAGAGACCTGTGTGCGTGTGTGTGTGCGCGCACGCGCGCATGCGTATACATTTTTGGGCCACCTCTGCCAAGACACATTAGGATCAAGGTTCAAAGGTCTCTTATTGGTTGCATCTCAAAATGTGCACAGGCTTTTCATTAAGACAGATTAAGACATAGTTTGTAACCTAGGGCCACAGGTCTGTTTTAATCGCAGTCGCGTTGAGGAAATGCCTGTCCTGCTTCCTGCACACAGAATAAACCAAGACATCTCATAACATGACAAGAGAGAAGGTGAGTTATACCCCCAGACAGTAAGTACACTGAAGGCATCTTTACCTAATCAAGATCTATATTGCCACATAGTGATCCGTCAAAGCAAATGGGTCACTTTTTGGCAATACATCTGCAGGTGTGGGCCCCCCAATCTGGATTGGGACCACAGCAGAGGGAGAGAATTAAAGCCCTCCTACAACCCAAGCTAGGCTTCCAATCCTGATTGCGGCCACTGCATTTACTCTATAGTAGAAAAAAGACAACAGACATAGCTGCTAGCTATTTCTTTAAAGCAATGTGTGCCCTGAGGTGAAATCTCAAGGCTGTTATTCCAGCATGGTTAACCTGAGATAGCAATCCCTGTCTACGTGAAAAGGAGTCACAGGGTGTTACAGATACACACCTTTGCTGACCATCTTGGGGTGTTTACAGGCCACTAACAGAACTATGGCCTCTCCCAAAAGAGATAATAACTCTAGACTTCTTTACACCGATCACATCTCCAAATGAAAGAGAAATTTGGCCCATCTCACACATGATTCTGGTAGCAGGGTGGCCACTGGGAAGCTCATCTATAAGGGCACCCTCAATATGTATTTAGGTCTTCTCTGTGAAATACTGCTTACATAGCTTGGATCAATTTCAGCCATAACAAAGGGAACATTCCCTGCCTCACCCCCCAAACATTGAGACTGATTGTTAAAATCTGTCTGAATCATGTGGGCGACACTTCACCCAAGGAAATGACCATGCAGGGAAACATCCATGCTTATGGATTCCCACTGGTAAGCATGAAGCCACAACAATATGTAAAGTGCGACTCTGTCATGATCTCGCTAGGGGGCATTGATTTGTTTCCCTATTTGTTTTTTCTTTGATCACTCATATGCTGCATTTCTGCTATATAGTGCCCAAGGGAGCTTACAGACAATTTTAAAAACCCATGAATTTAAAACAATCAAGCAAATCACACAATAAATAAAATCAAAACAAGCAATTAAAAGACAGAGTCAGCAGATATATGAACTTACTTCAACTTCTGGTTCATACCCTGAATATTTAAAGAAGCCACAGTACAATCCTATACTTGTCTACTCAGAAGTTAGTTTTAAGTAAGTTTTATTGAGTTCAGGGTGAGTGTGTTATAAGACTGCAGCCTAAAAGGCATATCACCAAACTGGAACCACTCTACGATTTTGTTTATGCAGGAAGTGGGATGGGTTTTTTTTCAAATTAAGTCCTATTCAATTACATCCATTCAAAAGGGGGGGGGGGTCAGATCCACCGAAAAAGAAGAGAGGTGGTAGTAGGAGTCACTGGTTAGCAATGAGTTTTCCTCAGGATCCACTTTGAGAACAGGGTGAAGGGTGGCAGGCCACTGCCCTGCCCCAAGCGAGTCTGCTGTATGCCCTATTGCCACAGCTGCCATACCAAACTTTTACCTCTTGATCTGCAGCTGTGGACAACAAGTTCTCAGAGTGGCTTGCAAAGAATTAAAACTACAGTAAAAGAAAGGATGATCTAGCTTAGAAATTCCAGTGACTGTTATAGGCTTCAGTTAGTTTGTCAGAACAAGCCTGTGAGGTGAGTTACTATTATCCTCATTTTATATAGGAAATCTGGGGGTGAAGGAATGGCTTGACCAAAGTCTTGCAGCCAGCCCCTCAATGAGATGTGCTTTGAATGTCTTGCTCTTGGCCAAAGCACAAGATACTCCAGTGGCATCAGTAAAAAACGGGTGAGTTTCCAGCTTGGAAGCAAATTCTGATAGGCTTTAAAATCAAAAAGATCCAGAATAATTATTTATTAGAATATATTAAAATGCTTTTCAAATATCACATTAATGTGCCATTGATAGAAGATAAAGTGATTTGTAAAAGAATATTTTCTTAAATATGCCTTTGATCAGATTCAGCAGTAAACTTCACACTGTGCTGTATCTGTATGCTCCTTCCTGAGTAATTGCCTGTCAGACAGGCCAAGCAGATTTCAGTTTGATAAAGCCACCACCTGCTTGCAAATTGAAGCACTTTCCTTGACTATTTTTAGTAGAGCATATCTGAGACATGGATTCTCATTTTCACTCAGCTCCCTTTTTCTCTTCGTGTAGAGGAACGTGTAAGCAAGACGAGTACGTGCTGATCTCTCATTTGTAGAGATTTTATTTATTTAGTTATTTGGGGTGTGATCCTATGCGTGTTTAGACAGAAAGAACTCCTACAATTCACAGCATTCCCCAGCCAGCTATGTGCTGGCTGGGGAATGCTGGGAGTTGTAGGATTTCTTTCTGTCTAGATATGCATAGGATTGCATCCTAATCTTATCCCCTCTATTAGCGATATTCATGAGTGAGTGCCAATTCTTACATAATCAAAACAACAACACCCACATATAAGAGGGAGGTAACAGCAACCTCAGCAGAGCCTCAAATTTTGCAGAAGTATAAAGCAGAAGTGCTCCTCGATCCATCATCATCACTGCAGGCACAGGTGGCCTGAGCGGCTAGAAAGGCCTTTTATCAGCTTAGGTTGGTATACCAGCTCTGACCCTACCTGGACAAAGATAGCCTGGCAACAGTTATCCATGCTCTGGTAACATCCCAGTTAAATTACTACAATGCACTGTATGTGGGGCTACCTTTGAAAATGGTTCGGAAACTTCTGACAGTTCATAATAGAGCTGCTAGGCTTCTAACTTGGACTGGGTGATGTGATTATGTGACACAAGCACTTCATTAGCTGAACTGGCTTCTAGTCTGGCCCCAGTTCAAAGTGTTGGTGTTGACCTTTAAAGCACTAAGGGTGCAATCCTATGCATGTTTAGGAAAAAAAAGTCCTACAACTCCCAGCATTCCTCAGCCAGCTGGGAATTGTAGGGAATGCTGGGAGTTGTAGGACTTTTGTTCTGTCTAAACATGCATAGGATTGCACCCTAAATGGCATGGGGGTCAGAGTATCTAAAGGCACATCTCCTCCCATATGTACATATGAACATAAGAAGAGCTGTGCTGGATCAGACAAAGGGTCCATCTAGGCCAGCATTCTGTTCACACAGTGGACAACCAGCTGTCCATGGGAAACCCACAAGCAGGACATGAGTGCAACAGCACCCTCCCACCCATGTTCCCCAGCAACTGGTGTATATAGGCATACTTCCTCTGACACTGGAGGTGGCATATAGCCATTAGGACTAGGCCTTATGTATTTGTCCAATCCCCTTCTAAAGCCATCCAAATTAGTGGCCATCACTAAGTCCTGTGGAAGTGAATGTACCTGGCTGATAGACCGTTAAGTCATCTTTGGAGGTCCTCCTCTGGGTGCCCCCACCGAATAAAGTTAGGTGGGTGGCTACAAGAGACAGGGACCTCTCAGTTGTGGCACCCCGTCTATGGAATGTTCTCCCCAAGGAGGCTCACCTGGTGCCTCCATTGTTACCTTTCTGGCGCCAAGCAAAAACATTTCTCTTCTCCAAGGTATTTAACTGCTACTTTTATATATTTTACAAGGCATTTTTCCTGTGCTGTTTATTGCTGTTTTTTGTATGGTGTTTTTATTCTTTTAGCTTTGTAATCCACCCAGAGATCTCTTGTTATTGGGTGGATTTAAAAAATATAATAAATAAATAAATAAATAAATAAATAAATAAATAAATGTAGGCAAAAAAAAAAACCCCACACACATACACAAAACCCAAACCCAAAACAGACCCCCCACACACACACACACACACACAGTTGGTCAGAATGCTGACCAACTGTTGGTTGTGGGGAGGGACAGAAAACTGGGAAGAGGGGTGTGGAATGGCACATCCTGGAAGAGGGTATGGCTGGCTGGCATCCAGAACAGCAGCACTCCACACTGCAGTGTTTCGTTGCAGGTCCCACTTCTTTATTTATATCATCCCTAGCAAAATATTGTTCATTAAAAAAAGGAAAAGGCCACATTTCCCAAATGGCATAAGGAATGATAGTTTATCATTACAGGGAGCAGAGTTGCCTCACTCTGCCTACCCGTTAGGCAGAGTGAGGCAGCCACTTCAGGTAGCAAATGCTGGGAGGGAGGGAGTAGTGGCGAGGTATTGGTGGACAGAGTTGTGTGTGCCACACAGCCTGCTCTGCACTTCCTAAGCCAGCTTGCTGTGCCCAGGTACGGTACAGGATGCTGTCCCATTGCCAGTGTTAAAGTAAAATCCAACTCCAGTCTAGCTTGGCAGTGTGTGTATGTGTGTGTGTGGGGGGGCACTCATCTTGTCTGCTCCAAGCCCAGAATCTTTCCTTAGTGTTATACTTGCACTAGCTCCAAGTGCACATGACGGAGGGTGATCGTCTGGCAATAGTGGGATAGTCTATTCTCTCCGTTGTCCCTGAGTACAACCCCCGGTGGATCCCTGCAGAAAAAGGGGTTTTGCCCCGAGACGAAGGCTTCTGAGACTACAAGAAACTGAGGCGATTTGGGAATGGAATAAAGAACGAGAGAGAGACAGAGAGACAGAGAGAGCGCCATCCAGAGAGGAGCTGTGACAAGGGGCAGTGAAGGAGACAGGAGCGGCATTCTGATTTGTCTCCCTCCATAGAGCCCACAACCACCAGCAGCAGCTCTCCAGCCAGAGGGAGAATGATAGACTGCAGGCTTACAGCCACATCTAATCCATGAATCTCAAGAGGACTACATTTCACTGCTTGAATGGTGTAGTGAAACCGTGGTTTCCTCTAAAGAAATAAAAAATAGTAATCATTAAAGTACATTTTAAGATAGAGGATGATAGATAGATAGATAGATAGATAGATAGATAGATAGATAGATAGATGTGTGTGCGTGCGCCTATATATGTCTGTCTGTCTGTCTGTCTGTCTCACAATATGGTCTAGCACAGAGAAGAGTTATAGCATCACAGATCATCACAACTCATCACATCTGTGCATGCTATTTATTGGGGGGGGGTGCATTGGCACCAATAGGAGCTATATTTCTATCACTATTTGCAGCATGGGAGGGAGGCATTTTTTGCCTGTATTGCAGCAGGGGAGGGAAGGCTTAAATCACTCCTCATATACTGCAGTCCCAATAAAAATAAGGGGGGCCTGGGCTTAGTATTTTTAACAAAACAAACCTTTAGAGCAACATGTGGTAGGGCCCAAGATGTTGTGGTTTATGCACTAGACAAAGGTGATATCTCCAGAACAGAAGCAGTATCATGAAAAAGGCTAATTAGAAATGATTAGGAGAGGGGTTGAAAATATAAATTGATTATGAAAACACCAGGGGAATGGAGCCATTTCCATAAAAGGAAAGTCTAAATTGAGGGAAAAGATAACGAAAGAAATAGAGGTGTGATAGAGGTTCATAAAATTACGAATGGTGTGGAGACAGTGCATAGAAATGTATTCCTCTCTCTCCCATAACACTAGACTTCAGGGTGACCCACTGAAATCAATTAGCAGTAGGTTTAGGGCTCCCCAAACAAAGGAAGTACTTATTTACACAATTTACAGAGTTTACTACCACAGGGTGTGGTGATGGCCACATGCCCAAATGGATTTTTGAAAGGATTTGACAGGTTTGTGGAAAACTGACCAACAGCTATTATACATGAGAGCTAGATGGAACCTACATGTCCAGGGGCAGTATACCTCAAAAGACCAGATGCTGTTGCCTATATGCTTTGCCTTTAAGTTTCCTCGAGGCATCTGGCTGGTCGTTGTTGGAAATGGAACTTTATCCTGATCTGACAAATTCTTCTTACCTTAAGAAATTACATCTGGGTCCCTAGCAAATGCAATGAATATGAACTTGAGCACACTCTGGGAGAGAGCGGAAGACAGGAAGGCCTGGCATGCTATGGTCCATGGGGTCACGAAGAGTTGGACACGACTTAACGACTGAACAACAACCCTAGCAACTAATGAGCAGCAGCAGCTATGTATTACTTGCGTGAAAAAGCAGTCATCTGGAAATCCTGAAGGCCTCTCATGTATGACCAAATGACACTGGTATAAGTAAATGCCACACCATATAGTTTTGTCAGAGGGAAACATTTGAAAGTGCCTTCGATGTATTTACTGGTAACCTATTTCTTGCAGCATGGTGTGTCCTACATCAGGAGTGGCAGTTTTGATTGAAATACTTGAAGATGACAGTTCATTAGGAGAAAAAACAGAAGTATGATTGGTGTAATGCTTACGGAGGAAAATTCGTAAGCATTACACCACTCATACCTCTGTTTTTTCTCCTAAGGAACTTTCATCTCCAGGCATTCCAAACTGCTACTCCTGATACCCAGTTAACAGCACAGCTACTGATGAGGGTGGAAGCCAAAACGTTTAGCTTAAAATATATTTTGGAATACTCTGTTGTTAGTCTTTCTATTTTTCTTATACATTTTACCTTAAGACTCAGTGCATCCACATAGGATCCAAAGCCTCCTTGTTGCTTTACTGTTGTGCTGCTTTACACCAACCTCTCTCTCTCTCTCTCTCTCTCTCTCTCTCTCTCTCTCATATATGGTGTGAAGTTGTGGTTACACAACACAACTGAGACTGTGAAAAATAGGCTAGGTTGCTGGGTGTGGTTCCTCTTGAATTTTTTTTTTCCAATAAACGAAATTGAGTATTAAGGAACAAATAGGTCATGAAAGGGGTGTGTAGAGGAAAAAAACTACTGATAAGACTTTTAAATGCTAGGTAAAATATGCTCCCAACCCTCAATGTTTCCCTGTTCACTCTTAGCCATAATGCTCAAATATATGTGGGATTGATTTTGAGCAAGGCTCAAAAATGCATAAACTGAATGGAATCAAATTATATAGATCAGGGGTCCCCAACCTTTTTGGACCTGTGGACACATTTAGGAATTTGAGAAACTGCTGTGGGCACCACCATAAAATGGCACCCATGGAAGATGTGGCTAGTCACATAAAAGCTGCTGTGGGGAGTCTGGGGAATCAAAAGTAATTTTGACAAGTAATTCACCAAAGAAACTGAGTACAAGCACAGCAAGCATCTGAACTCCAAAGCCACTCTACATATTTGATCCCACAGAGACTAAGAGGGGGGAGAAACAGTGAGGTAAAGAGGTGGGCGGGATAGAGAAATAGTGAGGATGGAGGCTGAGAGGGAGGGGGAAAGAGGAAGGCAAAGAGCTATAAGGAAGAGAAAGAGCAAGGCTGGAGGCTAGGAGGCGGGCCGTGAGGTAAAGAAGTAGGGGAGAGATATAGGCCAGCACAGGGGTCTCCAACATGGTGCTCACAGGGACCTCCATCAGCGCTCACAAAGCTCTCCACTCCCTGCCTCCTACTTCAAAAAAATATTTTTAATTAAAACACTGAAAAACTTTAGGGCACATGGCTTCCTTCCTGTTTCTGAACCTGCTTCTGATCAGCTGGTTGGCAGGCAGGAAGAGAAGGAAAGAGTTGCTTCTTGGCCATACACAATCTTCTTCTGTCCATGCAGAACTTTCACCTTTGCAAGCTCTCTCTCCACTCCCAGATCTAGCCTATTTCTCTCCCCACAACCCCTTTCCTCATTTTCTCTCCCTTCCCCATCCCTGGCCTTCTTCATTCTCTCCCTTCCTAGCCCCTTGCCTTGCTCTCAATCCCACTCACCCCCTTATCTCATTGTTTCTTTCCACTCCCAGCCTCTAGCCTATTTTTCTCCACCACCTCTTTACCTCACAGTTTCTCTCCCCTCCTAGCCTCCAGCCTCTCTCTTTCTCTGCCTCTACCACTTTGCCTTGCTATTTCCACCTCCCTCCCAGACTCTAGCCTTGCCATTTCCCTCTCCTTCCCACCTCTTTAACTAACTGGTTCTTCCCCGCCGCTAGACTGTGGGGTCAAATATGTAGATTGGGTTTGGAGTTCAGATGCTTCCTGTGCTTGTACTCGGTTTCTTGGGTGAGTTACTTGTCTTTCAACTAGCTAAGCCCCCACAGCAGCCATTATGTGATTAGTCACATCCTCCATGGGAGCCATTTTGTGGCGGTGCCCACAGCAGTTTCTCAAATTCCTAAATGTGCCCATGGGTCCAAAAAGGCTGGGGACCCCAGTTGTATTGAGTTTAGTAATGATCTTCTCATCTAGCCATTGTTACTTAAGGATAAGATCTTACCATTAAGCTACAGGAAGGTATAATTAGTTTTAATGTTAGAGAAAATTTTGTAACTATAAAAAACATTGAGAAATAACAAGCTGACTAGGACACGTTTTGGAGTCTTCTGCATTGCAAATTTTCAGGGTAAGTCATCTGGCAGGTATGCTACAGATATAGAGCAGCCTTTCCCAATTTGTTGCTCTCCAGATGTGTGGGATCACAACTCCCATCATCCCTGGACAGCATGACTACTATCTCTAGGGCACCAGATTGGGGAAGGCTTATACAGGGCATCCTTTTGAGGGGAAGACCTTGGCAGATGTGAGGAAGAAGCTGGTAGATGTGGGTAGATGCCCTAATGCGTCTCTGTCAAGGGCTCCTTGGAGGCCTCTCTCAGTCTAATCCAGTAGCCAAGTCCAGACACAGACAAATGGATTCTTTTCCAAGCTTTATTCCTCTTTTACAACTTAACAACTCTACTGTTAGCAACTAGATATGAGCAGCAGAGTACCTATGTCCTACGTTGGAACAGTTGGTCCCCGTTTGAAAGGGAATTACTGGCAGACCCCTGAACTTAAGGACTAGGGAGAGTCCCTCCCCTTTTCCCTTGGATCCTCTGGGCGCAGCCGTTGTTTGTGCGCCAACTGGGCACTACGCCTCCTTTCCACGCCCTCCATTTGGTGCCGCTCTCTGCGTCGGCGGCGCATGTCCATCAAGTCTGCTTCCCGCGCTCTGTCACTCCCAGGACTGCTATCTAAGCTAGGAATGCTGGTGGGAGGAATCTCCGTCAGCTGTTGGCCCTGGGAAAGAGGAGCACACTCCTCTCCCAGGAGCGACTCCTCTTCCTCAGAATCAGAACTACTCTGGGATTCTATGGGCTCAGTGTCCACCCTGACAATCTCAAGTAGGTGTCTTTAAGTGTTCTGTTTTCTGTTCCAGAAGATGTACACTGAAGATGAAATTCACACCAGACTCAAATCAATGGTAAAATGTCCATTGACTTTTGTAGCTACTGACTGATTCCGGAAGCCAGATTCCGGCTGAACATCAGGAAAAACTTCCTGACTGTTAGAGCAATACGACAATGGAACCAATTACCTGGGGAGGTGGTGGGCTCTCCCACACTGGAGGCATTCAAGACGAGGCTGGACAGCCATCTGTCAGGGATGCTCTCTGACTTGGATTCGTGCATTGAGCAGGGGACTGGACTCGATGGCCTTGTAGGCCCCTTCCAACCCTACTATTCTATGAGTCTATGATTCTATGATTCTATGACTGCAAAGTCTAAATCTAGTCTAGCCTACCCAATCCAGGCTCAGAGCTGATGACAGTACCCTCCCTGCAACAACTCAATGGCCTGGTTTTCAGGTAACAAGATGCCACTGTGGGCTAATTTCTCCATGGGGCTTTTTGTTGTGGTGGTCACTGCTATTTTGAATATTTGGGGTACAGCAGGAGTGTTCCGTAGCTTCTCACTACATGTGAACTGAGCAAGGGTGACTTGTTGGGTTGGTTGGCAAGCCATCCACAACCCTACAACAGTCCATGGGTTCTGGGTGGCTTGTCAACCACAACAACCCACCCTCACCTGGTTTGCACATAACGAGAAGCTACATTGTGCCCCTACCATGCCCAAATATTCAAAATGGCCAATGCCACAGTAGGAAGCATCACAGGGAAATTCATCCATGGTGGTTTCTCATTACATTCAAACCAGGTCAATCTCTGTGCAGGAGAACTTCCTTCAGCAGTGTGAAACATGGGAGGTTGCATTTAATCATTGCAAGCTTTCCTGAAATATAAATTTTGGTTGATGGTCTGGTATGGAAATAGCTTTCATACCTCCTATACATTTAGGAAAGTCAAATTTTGGCTGACGGGTTGAGAGTTGTTACTTAGAACATTGTCATTGAGTATTTATTCATATTTATAATCTACTCTGTAGTTCAGTGCAGCTTACAATTGGTTCCCAGGATGCCTCCCATCTAGGTTGTGCTGAGAGGTCAGACTCTTCTAAATGATGAAAGACCATCAACAGGACAGGGGGGCCTAAGGGAGGCAGCATGGGTAACAAAACAGTAGGCAGGTGATTAAAAAGGGCTGAAGCAATGAATAACCATTCATTAAGCTTCTGACTGAAGAGCCGAGTCAAATGTATGGTGGGCTCAATCTCCGTAGCAAAAGGTTATGTTTTGGGGAGCCCAACACCCCCTCTCTTCCCAAACCACTTGCTAAAAGAAGGGAAGGGATGCCTCTGGGCGCTGCATACGGCTACAGTTTCCCTATCATGAAGTGACTGCAATAGCCACTTTAAGGGCCAGCCTAGGCATGACAAAAATTGTGTGAAATGAATACAATGAACACACTGGGTGTTTTGTTTTGTTTTAATGTACATAGGGATGTACGGATTTTGTCAAATCTGTTCTGTCTACATTTTGCAGATTGTCAGGCGCCTTTTGTTCCATCATCCAGTCATTAACAGAATCGGATTCCCCCCCCAAACACAATTTTCCAAATTTGTGCAAATTTGCATTTGCAAAAATGTGGAAATCCCCCCTCCCTGCACAAAATTACCCCAAATGTGCATTTTCATGCTTTAGCTTATGGGAAAATGCACATTTTCAGCCAGTGTTTTTTTTATTTTATGTATTTTTCTACAACTAAATTTGCATAACATTCCAGAAAGTAAAAAAACCAAAACAAAAAACAGTCTGCAAGTCCACGGAATCTGTGTAACTTGGGAAAGGCTGATCTGCTGCAGAACCCATGGGTCAGATTCACAGAAATCCAAACTCATTTGATCCTGTTGTGGATTTGTCTGATATCCCTAAATGTACGTAACTGCTGCAGGGGCCCCCACCAGAACTTTAGTCGCATTCATGTAAATGAAGTCATGTCTAACTTGGCCCTAAGAGAAAGTGCAACAATATGTGGTGCCTCATCTGATTATCTCCCTCTCTTGGCCAATGAGGAGTTGGATCACACTCCCTCCCTTGGGGTGTGGGGTGGGGACGCCACTTCCATTAAAGTGGTTGCAGACTATATGCAGTGCTCAATCCATCCTTCCTCTAGCTATGAGAAGGGGAGGATTAGATCAGATTGGGCAGAGTGCTGTGTTTGCCTCTCTAGGCACTTCAAAAGAGGCAAACTGCACTGATATGCAGAGTTCAATCCATCCCTTTCTCTACCAAGAAGGGATGGGTTGTGCTCTTGCATAGTGCTGCAGGTAAGATGAAAAGTTTTACCCCTGTTACGGTGCATCCCTAAAAGACAGCCAAGTGTTTTTTCATCGAGAAGTGAGCTGTTTTGCAAAAAAACAACCCTACCTCTCCTCCAACTACCATTTTGGCTCCTAGAGTGGCCAGGCGTGCTGCTTTCCAGAGGACAGTCCTCTATTCTGGAGAGCTGGCAGAGGACAGTCGTCTATTTGAAGGTGTCGTCTATTTGAAGAAGTGTCGAGCTGAAGTCTGGTTTGAAGTCAATGCACCATCAGGAGGGGGAGCAGCAGGAGTCTTGAAGTTGCCAGTCAGCAGCGACCACCTGGACAGCAGTCTGAACAGCCACGCAGGTCACCTGGTCACAGTCTTCTCCATTATGGTGAGTTGTATTGTATTTCTTCTTAAATAATAGTTATTATTACTACATTTGCAGCTATACATAAATATTTGCATAATGTATATGTACAATATGCAAATACTATGCAAATTGGTGTCTTCTTTTTGAGTGATACAGTTCCTCTTTTTGGAAACATGTAAGTGACCACCCTACCAAACCCAGATGGTGTTATTTTATCCCATAACTGAGAGCCAATTGCTGAATCAGCAGAATCAAGGGGTAAAACTATTCCTGGACTGTACCATTTTGGCCTCCAGATGGCAGGAACACCCTACTCCTCCATGATATGCTTCTTTCACAGTTGTTTCAAAACATATAACTCTGCAATCTGAAGTGGTACAGTTCAGGAATAGTTTTGCCACTTGATTCCACTGACTATATAAACTGGCCAGGAGTTCTCACTAATATCCCTAGAACAGGGGTAGGCAATTTGTGACCCTCCAGATGTTTTGGCCTACAACTCCCATCATCTCTCACCATTGGCTATGCTGGCTAGGGCTAATGGAAATTATAGGCCAAAACATTTAGAGGGCCACAAGCTGAGAGCCACTGCGGTGTGGTGGTTAGAATGCTGGACTGGAACTCAGGAGATCTGAGTTCTGGTCCACACTCAGCCATGAAGCTCACTGGGTGGCTCTGGGCCAGTCACTGATTCTCAGCCTAACCTACCTCATAGGGTTGTCGTGAGAATTGCAGAGGAGGAGGACCACCTGAGCTGCCTTGGGCTCCTTGGAGAAAAGGCAGGATATAAATGTAACAAAGAAATAATAAATGAATAAGTTGCCCAGCTCTGCCCTTGAACTTTACCTGGGCAACAAGGAAGATTACATTAAGTTTACTTAAGATCCCAATGTAGATACAATATGCATTGTTTTATTAGAACTATATGATTGAAGATCTTAAGAATGACATCTGCTACATCATTATAAGTGTTGGCAATCTTCATACAAAATATGCTTCACACCATATAGCAGGGCTTCGATTTACATAGCTTTGTGGGACCATCACCAGTATTAAAGAAGGGTAAGCAAACTTAGTGCTCCCAATGCCTACATCCTTTGGCTGATGGTTAGGGTAATTTATGACATTCCAGGAAGATGGTCTTAAAAGATGTCTCCCTCTATTGAACCAAATATTCTGTTAATATTTGGTCCATACGTTCTGGACAGTCAAAAGTAGTTGATTAATTTTTTTTTTCTGGTTGTAGTCCTTTGGCATATACCACAAACCTGAGAAACAGTTGCATCTTAATCAAAGAAGTGTCCCTCATTCACACTAGTCTGGACTTTGACATCAGTTGCCTTTACTCTAAACTTGGAGAATCATGGATGATGTTAATTGTTCATTTGGTCTCCCAGAAGTATTTGGCATCATTTTCTGTATGGTTTGCAGTTGAGGAGGTTCTGCAATGTAATGGCTCCTAAACTTCATGACAATTCAGTGCAATGGGAAAGTTTATTATATTCCAGAGAAATACAGCCTATATATTTGATGTTTTCCGTACTGTTGCTACTTGCATGTCATGCTCTGAAAAAATAGGGGTATTTTCACTGAAACCAACAGCCACGCACCTGCAGAGCTTCTTCTGTATCTTTTGTCGAAATTCTTTGGAGCCAAAGTAATAAACCAATGGGTCAAAGCAGCAGTTCAAGCTGGCTATTGCAAATGATAGTTTATACCCTGTATAAAATGATTCTTGTTGGGAAGCAAGGACTAAATGGATAACTGACATGACAATGTGAGGCATGTAACATATTGTGACCACCAACAGCAACACTATGATCAAGTAGACTGTTTGCTTTTTAGTTTCTCTGAGTTGTGCGGAAGAGGAATGAAGAAGTGTTAAGATGATTGAGATGTAGCAAAATCCCATGACGAGCAGAGGCAGGAAAAAGAAGACAAATACCAGAGAGCCAAAGTAAGTGAGGAAGGATGATAACGAGCTAAACATCTCTTTTGGCAAAACGTCAAAGCAGGTAACCATGGATGATTCTTTTATATGAATAAGTAAGTTATTCTGCATGAGCGGGATGAGTGGCAGTAAAACAAGTGCCCAAATGATGACGCATGTCAGAACAGCAGTTCTAATAGGTCTTATGACTTTGTAGCGCAAAGGGTGAACAATTCCCAGGTAGCGCTCTATGCTGATGCTCATCATGGTTAAAATGGAACAGTGCATGTTTCCATAGGACAGGACCGTGACGATGTGGCACAGTGCCTCCCCAAAGATCCAATTATTTTCTTTTACATGGTAAACTATTTGAAAGGGGAGGATCATGCTGTAGAGCAAGTCTGCGATGGTTAGATTAATACAGAACACTATGGTAGGAGTCCAAGGCCTTGAATATCGGCAAAGAAACCACAAGGAGACAGAATTGAGCGGAACGCTGATGGTGAAGATAATGGAGAAGAGGGTAGGCAAAGTGATCTTGATCACAGCACTCTGAAGATCCTCCAGTGTGACATCTGACACATTTCGTGGACTGGAAGGCGATGACTCTAGCAACCTTCTCGACATCAGGGCAAGTGGGATATCTGGAGGCATCCTTCTTCAGAAAAGAACTTGAAACTGGCGGAGACTTAGTTCTAGATTTAAGAATGAGACATATATGTTGGTGAAATCATCCCTCATTGTGAGCAGTATAATAATGGTATTTGTTCTTCAGATGTTATCTATTAGGCAAATGTTCAATTAAAAAAAAACCCTTAAAAGCTCAGCTGTGCATAACATGTGAATGCATAAAAGCTCATAAACATCCATGAGAGTTAGCACAGATGGACCATGCTACTAACGAAAGAGGGCTACTTTTGACACGTCATGAAACTGGCCCTGAGTTGTCCCAGCATTCCAGTTTAGGGAGCTGCTTATGCAACATGAAAAATAAGTAGACATAGCGAGAAACAGAATGGCTAGTAGAGCAGCCTGTAGTTGCAGAAGAAGGACATGAGGTGGCACCAAAACATAGAGAGAGGGGGGATGTAGAGAAATGTCATTTTGATTGGGTTTTGTGTGTTTTTTACCAGAAGTTGCCCTGTTCGCACCCCCCAAATGAGAACACATTTTTTGGGCAAAGTTCACCTATTCCCAAGCTGGTGATGGCGTTTGCAAAATGCACTTTAAAAACACACATTTGGGGGGAAATATGTTTTTTCATGCTTTAGTCAATGGGGGGAAGTATGCATTTGGGTTCGTGCTTTAAAAATGTGTGCCCCGATGTGCACTTTCCCCATTAGAACAATAACAAAGTCTCACATTTGGGAATGGGAACAAGGCTGACCAAACTTCTTCCATCCCTAGGAAGGAGATACCTTCAGGATAAAACTTGCAAATTTAGCAGCAGTGCCTGAAATTAAATAGGGATAATAAAGGGGTTGCATTGTGCCACTATGTATGGGTGGGAGGGATATGGTCCATATATATGTAGAAGGGTGTGTATAAGTAAGTCATCATAATTAGGCCTGCTATCTATGGAATACCACTTTTGTTACTATAGCACAACAAAAGTGATACACACATGTGTATATTCACTTAACTACCTTTCTTTATACTTACATGGGTCATTTCTGTCTCTATGCAATCTTTTAAGGGCTTGCTGGGGTCATTTATAGTATTTGACCACAATAGTCAGTTGATAAATTTTCTAATCCTATCCAAGATTACCATCTTGTCTTCAGTAGAATTAGCATAGCTTGTTCAGGAGAATGAAAACCCAATCATGAAAAGTTGAAAGTTGAAAGGTCCTTCATAAGAAAGTATGTGTGGAAAAACAACAAAGAATCTTGTGGCACCTTAAACCAGGGGTGGGCAACTGGTGGCCCTCCAGATGCTTTGGCCTACAATTCCCATCAGCCCTAGTGAGTATAACCAGTATTGAGGGATGATGGAGTTGTAGGCCAAAACATCTGGAGGTTCACAAGTTGCTCACCCCTGTCTTAAAGACGAATGCATTTATTTTGTCATAAGCTTTCATGGACAGTATCTCACTTCATCAGATGCATGGATTATTGTGGAGAGCTTCAGGTTTATATGCAGTACATATGGTGGGGGCGGGGGGAGAATTTTAAGCAGCGAGGTCTGAAGGAAATTAAATGCAGAAAGTACTGATGGTGACAATGACTATTAACAGTGGTCATTCACAATGCAGCTGTTGCTGATAACGCAAACATACTGGTACCAGGTAAGCCAATTAACACATGCAGCATGCTAAAAATCCTTCATTCTGATTCAAGATGGAAATAGGGTTGCCAGATCCCCACACTGAGATGATCCATGCACTTTTAAATGTTCTGAAGCATCATATGAGGCTGCTACATTTCCTGCTCCTCCTTTAGTTCACTGCCTGCTGTGTCTAGAATTAGAATCCTATGGCTGCAGCAGGAAAGGGAAGAGGTTAGGGTTGGCTCTATCCCTTAGTCAGACAATGCCCTTTAAATCTTCATGTAAAACAGGAGAAAAGGCAGCTGTAACTTCACACATTCATTTTCTCCCTGTTTCTGTCATTTGAATGCCACACCTGATGTTGTTCGGAGGAGACAGGTGGACATGGGGACCACAGAGGGATGGACAGAAGGAGATGAAACTGCCTTTCCCTCCACTTCTAATGGAGATTTCCTACACTTTCTAAGAGTTTTGTAAGAGCTTTTCTACAAGAGGCTGTTAATTGGCTGTTAATACACTGTATCTAGTTTCGGTTTCATTGTAGAATTGAGATCCGAGCACTATACGAAGAGTGTTTCTTTTCTGTTACATAATCTCTAGGTGGCACTGTGGTATGGTGGAATAGTGCAAATGCACAAGTGAAAAAAATACAGTTCCTTTTGCTTTTACAATTCAATACCGCATTTTCCCTGCTCTAAAAGCTCACCAAAAGTGTTCTTTAGACACAGAAGTGAAACTGGAGCATCACGTCATTGTCTAAGGGTATTGTGATTGTAAACAACTGTGGGTAGGGAATGACGAGCGCACAATAAATGCCTTGTGTAGAAATGTCCCAGAGGACAATACCCAGTATCCAGGGTAAGAGGTGGCAACCTGAAAAAACAGTGATGCTTCAGTCTATTGAAAAGTGTGTGTGTGTGGGTGTGTGTGTGTGTGAGAGAAAGAGAGAGAGAGAGAGGTAGGTAGGTAGGTAGTGGAGGAATGTGGCACCAAGTGCAGTAGCTCCAGCCTTGCTTGGTGCCAATAAAGACAGAAACACAGCCTCCAAATGAACACCAAGGAACCCTACATAAAAAATAGTACACAGCTTCAGTGAAGTATATCCTAAGCTAAGTTTTACCTTAAGAGTTAATAATGTGCAGTAATACAAGGCTGTATTTAAGCTGCCCTGAAAAAAGATAGGACGCCTGTGCTTTTAATAGTTTCACGTTCAAGAGAGAATTTCAATAGGTGCAGCTTTTCTCATTCATCCATCTTCTATACACAACTATTAAAGGCAGAGGTGCCCTGTGCTCTGTTGTATATGGCTGTACTCTGTTCCACAAATGATTTCAGTAATATTATTTTAAAAACAACAACAAGTAAATGCATGTGTAGCTCTCTGAAATGAGTTTGTGAATGATTGCCTGTTGTGGAAGTTACTTTAAAAGTAAGAAGTGAGGTAAACTATTTCCTCTGTGTCTACATATTTCATAGACTTACAGAGCTAGAAACCCGTTGTGGGTTTCTCTTTTGTTTGTTAAAATTCAGTATCATTACTGAATCCAGGTATGGTTCCAAACAAGAGAATTTGGATTAGTACAGGAATGCATGCGAGGCCTTGATTGTAGGCCCGCTGTAGCCTCAAATACGGAGGCCAGAATGGTGGCAGTGCTGGTGGTGATGGGAAATGGGGCAAAAAGATTATGTTGTTTGTTGTCTTTTGCCATTTATTCACTGAAAGTAGTATGAGGACTTTTAACTACCTCCTGACATGATGATGTTAGGAAATGCACCCATTTTTCCCCATTGTGTGTCACTTACAAAAAATAAAGAAAGTAGGAACTAGCTTGTTGTGACATACCCTTCATTGCGTGACCCTCTTTCCTCACTGCTATTTTGTAACTGAGAAAAGGGAGAGAGTTCCCTGCTTCCACAGGCTAATTATTGCCTTGCTTGTTTCTTGAGGGACTCAGAAGCCCTCAAAGAGAAGGCTGAAGGAACTCTTGGTACACTCACGCACTTCCTGTTACGGAGCATTTCCTTGCACACTTCGTGCTGAGGGCCACTTCTATTATTATTATTTTTTTTAAGAGTAATGGGTGTGCTTGCCTGAACTGTGTCTAAGAGCACTTTCACAGAGTGAACTTTTCAAGTGCTGGGTGTGCAGAATCAGCTAGCACCTACCACCCATGCAAAGAATTGTGCTGACTGCTGCTAGTACGAAGCCCTTTCCACGCATTCTTCATGCATACAATGGATGCACTTGTGTGTGGGGGGGGGGGGTGCAGAGCATTCCAGTCTTTGGCTCCACTCCAGTCTATGTCCATTTATTGTAAGGACTGTAAAGATCCCCATGCATGCAGCTGTATGTGCAGGGGTCTCTCTGTCCTCATGCTTGGGAGCCCAGGAAAACAGACTTCCCAAACACATGGAGACGATACATGGAGAATAAGAACTCTCTCCACATAACACTCGTGTGCACAGAGGTTACAATTTGTGAGGCTGGGGGTAGGGCCTGTCACCTTAATGTCACACATGCTTCCTCATCCACCTACATTCACATCCACCCACATTCAGTGTGTGCATGAAGAAGCTGTGAACGGAACTCAAAAGAATTCTAAGCTCAGCAGCTGTGCTGACACAACCATTAGAAAGGGTGAAGCAGCCTACCTCAGGTAACAGATTTTGGAGTACCACATATTTATTTATTTACAGTATTTTAAACCAGCCTCTCTACCTAAAAGGCCGCCTAGGCAAGTAGCAAGTCATACAGAACCTATTAAAGCTAATTATAAAACAAAGCTAAAAGCAAACATATCAAAAGGCATGCAACAGCAGAAAGTATCATAAATGTAACTCAGAATAAATCGGCTTCTGCAGCTACCAAAGCTGGAGCTGAGTGGGTCTCCATTGAGAGTGCATTCTATAACTGCCGGGGGGAAGGAGGACCAGCCAGCAGCTGCACCAGGTGGAGCCTGAGCCTGCTTCTGCCCCCGCCCGCAGGTACTTAAGGCGGGGCTGCCAGAGGCAGTGCCTCGGCATGCGCCTCGGCATCGCGCCAAGTGCGACGCTAAGTGCGCACTTAGCGTCGCACTTGGAGTCGCGTAGAACAGGACCTGAAGACCCACCCACCTGCCTCTCCAGAAACACCAGCAGCCACAGATACCAGCAGCAAATAGCAGCAGCAGAGGGCAGCAGCTTTAAAGACGAGGGAGAAAGGGGCAAACGTGGACTTTATCTGCTCCTTCTTAGCTGCTGTTCTCTTTTATCTCTTTTATCTTTTATATTCTTTTATACTGTTGTGCATTTTATATCCTAACATTTTAATATGTGCCTGGGAGGACTATTGGGCAACTCAGGGGGTGGGGGAGGTGCCACCATAACTGTGGTCACGGGCAGGGGGAGGTATGGTGTTGGGGGATTAACAGGCCAGCTGAGGAGAAGAGGGGCTAGACACCTTACAGCTGTCCCCTCTTCTGGTTCTTCCCGCAACCTGATGGTTCCTGGCAGCCTTACCAGTCTGCCCTCGGGTCTGATGGTGCTGCTGCTGAATATCAGGTCAGCCCAAAATAAAATCTCCCTCATCCATGATTTGATTGTGGATGAGGGGGCTGACCTGGTATGTATTACTGAGACCTGGGTGGTGGAAGTGGGAGGGGTCACTCTCTCCCAGCTGTGCCCTCCTGGGTACTCGGTGCGGCACCAACACCGACTTGAGGGTCGGGGAGGGGGGGTTGCCGTGGTCTATAGGAATTCAATCTCCCTCTCCAGGCTTCCTGCTCATTCGAGTGCAGATCTTGAGTGTTTGTACCTTGTGTTGGGTACCCAGGACAGATTAAGGACTCTGTTGGTGTACTGCCCACCCCGCTGCCCATCAGACTCCCTGCCTGAGCTGACAGAGGTGGTCTCGGACTTGGTGTTGAGGACCCCTGGGATGATGGTCCTAGGGGATCTCAACTTCCATGCAGAGGCCGCTATATCTGGGGCAGCTCAGGACTTCATGGCCGCCATGACAACCATGGGGCTGTCCCAACATGTTATCGGCCCAATGCATATAAAACACACGCTTGATCTGGTTTTCTCAACTGGGCAGGAGGATGGTGATCTGAAAGTGGAGGAATTAACATCTGTCCCTTTGTCATGGACAGATCACTTCCTGCTGAGGTTTAGACTCATGACAGCCTTCCCCCTCTGCAAGGGTGGGGGACCTATTAAAATGGTCCACCCCCGGAGATTAATGGATTCCGATGGATTCCAGAGGGCTCTGGGGGATTTTCCTGCTGGTATGGCTGGTGCTCCTGTCGAAGCCCAGGTCGCTCTGTGGAATGCAGAGATGACTCGGGCGGTTGACACGATCACGCCCAAGCACCCTCTCCCTCTGAGCAGAGCCCGGTGGCCAGCTCCTTGGTATACACCTGAGCTGAGGGCAATGAAGCAAGAGGGGAGACAGCTAGAACGCAGGTGGAGGAAAACTTGTGCTGAGTCTGACCGAACACAGGTAAGAGCCCACTATCAAGCCTACTCTGTGGTGAGGGTGGAAAAGAGACAGTTCTTTTCCACCAGCATTGCATCTTCTCAGTGTCGTCCAGCAGAGATTTTCCGAGTGGTTCGCGGCCTGTTACATTCTGGGCCAGGGAGAGAGATGGTGGAACCCTTGGTGGCATGCTGTGATGAGTTTGCATGGCACTTTGAAGATAAAGTTGCTCAGATTTGTCATGAATTGGACACCACCATTAATGCAGTTCCATTGGAAGAGGTGTTCAGAGCATTGTCTGGTCCAGTTTTATTGGATGAGTTTCAGTTACTGAGGCCTGAGGATGTGGACAAGGTGCTTGGCCAAGTCCGATTGACCACTTGTGTGCTTGACCCTTGCCCTTCATGGCTTATTAAATCAAACAAGGAGGGGATGTCTGGCTGGGTCCAGGAGGTTGTAAATTCCTCCTTGAGAGAGGGAGTAGTGCTGGTGCCTGCTGCTTTAAAAGAGGCGGTAATTAGACCACTCCTGAAAAAGCCTAACCTGGACCCAGAGGATGTTAACAATTATAGGCCAGTGGCCAACATCCCCTTCCTGGGCAAGGTGCTTGAGCGGATGGTTGTAGGACAGCTCCAGGCACTGTTGAATGAAACGGATTATCTAGATCCATTTCAATCAGGCTTCAGGCCTGGTTTTGGAATGGAAACTGCCTTGGTTGCCCTGTGGGATGACTTCTGCCAGGAGAGGGATGGCGGGAGTGCGACCCTGTTGATTCTCCTGGACCTCTCAGCGGCTTTCGATACCATCGACCATGGTATCCTTCTGGATAGGTTGTCTGGGTTGGGAGTTGGAGGCACTGCACTACAGTGGTTCCACTCCTACTTGGTTGGCTGATTCCAGAAGGTGGTGCTGGGGGATTATTGCTTTGTGCCATGGCAATTTTGCCATGGGGTTCCACAGGGCTCTATTTTATCCCCCATGCTGTTTAACATCTACATGAAACCGCTAGGGGAGCTTATCCGGAGGTGTGGGCTGAGGTGCCATCAATATGCAGATGACACCCAGCTCTACCTCTCTTTCTTATCAAAACCAGGTGAGGCAGTGGCTGTTCTGAATCAGTGCCTGGGCACAGTAATGGACTGGATGAGGGCCAATAAACTGAAACTCAATCCAGACAAGATGGAGGTACTGTTAGTGGGTGGTTCGTCTGCCCGGCTAGGTGATAATCAACCTGTTCTGGAGGGGTTTGCACTCCCCCTTAAGGATCAGGTTCATAGTTTGGGGGTGCTCTTGGATCCAGAACTGTCACTTGAGGCACAGGTGAACTCAGTGGCACGGAGCACTTTTTATCAGCTTAGGCTGGTATACCAACTACGCCCTTATCTGGATAGAGATAGCCTAGCTACAGTTATCCATGCTCTGATAACTTCTCGTCTGGATTACTGCATTGTGTTATACGTGGGGCTGCCTTTGAAAATGGTCCGGAAACTTCAGCTGGTTCAAAATAGGGCAGCAAGATTGTTAACAGGGACTGGCCTGCGAGCTCATATTACGCCAGTACTTTTCTAGCTGCGCTGGCTGCCAGTCCATTTCCAGGCCCGATTCAAAGTGGTGGTGTTAACATTCAAAGCCCTTAATGGCTTGGGGCCAGGTTACCTGAAGGATCGCCTCCTCCCATATGTGCCTGCCCGGACCTTAAGATCATCATCAGCGGCCCTTCTCCATGAGCCTCTGCCAAAGAAAATGAGGCGGGTGGCTACTAGGAGGAGGGCTTTTTCTGCTGTGGCACCCCGGCTCTGGAATGAGCTCCCTGGTGAGGTTCGCCTGGCACCTACATTGTATTCCTTTCGTCGCCAGGTGAAGACCTCTTTATTTTCCCAGGCATTTTAGCATTTTAGCTTTCTAAATTTTTAGCTTTGCTGTTTTAAATCTGTATTTTAAACTCCAGCACTGCTGCTAGGTTTTATTGTGGTTGTATTGTTATATTGTGGTTTTAATGTTCTATATATTTTAAATTGTTTTATTGAGTGTTGTTTGGTTTTAATTTTTGTGAACCGCCCAGAGAGCTTCGGCTGTTGGGCGGTATAGAAATTAAATGAATGAATGAATGAATGAATGAATGAATAATAATAAAAAAAATAACCTAGACACCTGTCCAATGGGCTCACCTCTAGTAAGACAGCAGTGGGACACAAGGCTTCTGATGCTGATCAGAAGTAGGTTTATTCAGGAGGAGGCAGTCCTGGAGATATCCTAGTCGTCGACCATTTAAAGAGCAATCGTATGGCCCGTAGACATTGTCTGAGGGGCCATGGGATAGTGAGGATTCCCCCCGCTGAGGCTGGAGACAGCGCTCTGTTCTCGGAAGGGAGAGCCAGAGATCAGCACCCCCTCCTCGCCAGCATGGAAAAACCTGCACCGGCTGGCCTCCGTGATCAGAAAATCATCCTCCAAAAGGCAGGAAAGGGGGTATTCCGGTGGGCGGAGTTATCCTGGGCCTCTTCCAACCTCCCTTCCTCCCCTTTCAAAGTGAAAAAGCCCATCTAGTGAAAAATGCAAGAACTGGAGGAAAGGGAGGTAAAGATCGCCTCCACCACTCCTCCTGTCCTGCTGGCTCCAGCCCAGCAGGGCACTGAATACACGGAAGCCTCCAAGTTCATAGGCTTCCATCTCACAAGAGCGCAACCCATAGGATTGCGCCTTTAGGGCTTTAAAAGTAAAAAACAGGCTGTTGAATTGTGCCTGGGAACAAATGCGTTAACAATGAAGATGGAACAACATTGGAGTTATGTGCTGTGTACATAACTCAACCTAAGCTGCATAGCTGCATTTGGAAGCAATAGTAGTTTCTGAACACTCTTCAAATGCAGCCTTGTGTAGAGCATGTTATAGAAATCTAATCGGGATGTTACCAAGTCATGCATATCTTCCCCAGGGAAGGGCATTGCTGGTGTATTACCAGCCTAAGCTACTAAAAGTGCTTCTGGCTACCTCTGTCTCCTGGGCATTCAGAGCAGTGCTAGATCCAGGAGAACACCCCAAGCTACCAACCTGATTCTTAAGGGGGAATGCAGCCGCTGCCAAAACAGGCATTATACCTAACTCCAGATTAAGTCAACAGAACCTGCAAGGGGTGTTCATATAAACCCCTTCACACATTTAGTCTGAGAGGGCAGTGAGAAGGCACCACCAGTCACACCACTCCCACACCATGCCTGCTACCAATTCCCCCCACTGGCTACACATTTGGTGTTGGCGAGGAAGGGGCCCTACATGCATACAGCTACGTGAGTGGGGCTCTTCCATCTAATCAGGATCCTTGATCCTTGGCCAACAAATAATTAAAATTCCAGGTTACAAATATTGGGGAAAGGGAGAGAAATAACCTTATCTCTTTCCCTATTAAATGTAATAAGTTGTGCATAATTGTTTTTTTAAAAGTACAAAGCTATAAAAATGATCCTACTAAGACATCATTATCATTATTACATTAATCCCACCTTTTTTCTTCTTGCAAGGAACCTAAGGCAGCTTACATGGTTCTCCTCCTCTCCATGTTATTCTCACAACAACCCTGTGAGGTAGGTTAGGCTGAGAGTCAGTGACTGGCCCACAGTCACCCAATGAGCTTCATGGCCAAGTGGGGACTAGAACCTGCATCTCCCAAGTCCCAGTCCAACCACTACACCAGACTGAATAGTGACAAAAAGTCACTATTCTGGCCACTTCAAAGTCATTATCATAAGAGACAATTGCTCCTGGAGATGTTACTGGTGTGGTGCTAGAAGTTCATGATATTTATCCCAGACAGATATGGCAGCTGTCTCATCTTCCTGATCGCTCATCACTGGGGGGCTTAGCACTGTCCTGCTTTTCCAATCACTTCCAGCTAGTTAATGGGATATCTATCCAGTCATGTAGATAATTCAGTATTAATGTCTTATTCTGTATGGTATCATTTGATTACATTTTATTCCGTGGTATTCTTTATACATTACTGTTAGTATTTTGTTGTGACTTATGTTTTTGAAAAATAAATGTCTTTTGATTCTAATCCTAAACCAGGGGTGGGCGATGTGCGGTCCATGGACTGCATGCAACTCACTAAAGCTGTTTGTGTGCCCCCTGCTCGCCACTGAAAATTGCCACTGCCATGTTGCAGCATTTCTACTGGTAAATAAGGCGTGTGCTCCATGCACACCTTGCTTCACAGCAAAATGGCTGATTTTCTGCAGAATGACAGCTGTCTGGCAGGCTGTGGGGGGGCTATCCTGCAGGGAAACAAGGCGTGTGCTCCCCATGTGCTTTGTTTCCCAGAAGAATCGCTGGAGTTCTGACAGCACATCCCATTCTGCTGGAAGTGGGGGGTGGGGTGCTGCCCCCGAGGGTTCCAAAGGAACCAATGCAGCCCCTCAACCATCCAAAGTTTCCTACCCCTTGTTGGAAAAAGCAACAGACATTAGTTAAAACCCTCTGTATGAAGGGGGAAATAACTGGTTAAAAGGCCACTAAATGTTTAAAGGGCCACGGTGGCTTAGTGGTTAAGACGCTGAACTGCAGACTGGAAGGTCGGCAGGTCAGCAGTTCGAGACCCGAGTGCCGCGTGACGGAGTGAGCTCCCGTCTTCAGTCCCAGCTCCTGCCAACCTAGTAGTTTGAAAGCAAGAAATTGCAAGTAGATAAATAGGTACTGCCTCGGCGGGAAAGGTAACAGTGTTCCGTGCACCTTGGTGTTCAGTCACGCTGGCCACATGACCACGGAAGCGTCTTCGGACACCGCTGGCTCTTCGGCTTAGAAATGGGGATGAGCACCACACCCTAGAGTCGGACACGACTGGTTGGGGACACCTTTACCTTAAATGTTTAATGCATATTAGGGAACTGGGAATGCTGGTTTTGATTTCACTTTTGCCTACCTTACTTTGCCTGTTTTAGTTGTAACAAGAAGATCCCTGTTAATATTAAGTAAAGGTCCTGTTTAAAAGTAAATTAAGTAAAGGTCCTGTTTAAACCTTATAGTTGTCTGAAGTGGGGTCAGACAAAACTTACCCTGCAACACCCCAGCCTTAGATGAATGGGAAATGGCTATGTTTATTCAATTAGGAAGGAAAGACACTCCAACATACTGATTGGGTTTGCACGACATGCCAACCCATCATGGGTGATCAATGGGATGTCGAGGAATCCATTTGGGAGATGGAGCTCAGCGAGTTTTCGCCACCTCGGCCTCCCAAACTCTGACTCAGTCACCGTTACTTGGCCAGACTTGGTGTGATGAGTCAAGCCAACTTGCAGATGGGGGGGGGGGTTTGCACAAAATCACAAGCCAGTTTGATGAAAATTGTGGCCATAAATAGCGCAATTTGTGCAAAATTGCGGCCATAAATGGTCTAATTTGCGCAAATTAGACCATTAACAGCCATGATTTTGTGCAAATTGTGCTATTTACAGCTGTGATTTTGCACAAATTGGCCCACAATTTTGCACAAAAAACCTCAGTAAAGTTCCCAGGTTAAGGAAACTATTGTGTGGCTCAGCTCACAAATGCAAGCCGAGCCAGGTCCATCCATCACAGGAATCCATCAGGCCCCAAAAAGGCTGGATTTCCCAGTGATGGACAACCCTAGTGACTACCTACAATGAGTTATCATGCCATCTGAACCCAGTCAGCTTTTTCTGTGAAAAGGAGGGGATGCCAACTCAGGAAGTTGGCATTACAAGGAGGTCACCCAAGGCTCTGATCCACCCTTAAAATCCTGGGCATCCTCTTGCAAAGTTGGTAATGTAACGTTTCCCCCTTTAAAAAAAAAAATTCTTCATGGTGCTATAGCGATATTCCAATGAAGGAACTGACAGCTGCCAGGGACATCGTTTTCCTGTTTGACTCCCCCACATTGTACTGCTTGTAGGTGTTTTCATTACTTTCCCCATTCTGTCAATGTCTTGGTCAGTTTCATCCCTGCACTCATGGGCTGCCTTTCCCCCTCCCCCTTTTAAAAATTTCTTCATGGTGTTATAGTGGTATTCTGCTATAGCGCTATTGTGAAAGACTGACCAAAAAAAAAAAATTAAAGGGACAAAAAGTGGTGACTGAAAAGGGGTAGTGGAGCAGGGACGGGGTCATGACGGGCAGACAAGATGGATTCTGCCACGCAGGACCCAGGGATATTGGATGGAGGACCAAGATGGAAATGGGGAGAAGGAGGGTGGAAACAAGCTGCTGCAAGCCTGGTGGTCTGTCAAGTGCACAAACCATGCACTGTGGGTTGTTCACGGAAGAACCCACAGTGCGTACTTTGGTGGGCTAATGTGTCATGTGAATGCGCCCACTCGATTCTTTTCTATTCCAGTCAGCCTGATGCTGAAAGGCAAAGGTCCCGAATAATCAGATGGTACATAGAATTCCTGGAACTGGGAACAGTTCCACTGAAAATCCTTAAATGAATTCTTCATATGGATATAAAGGAGTTTATATCCATATGTAAAATCTTCTTTGAAAGTTGAAATCATCATCAGTATTAGTGACTTGGTAGATCCTACAATAGTAAGTGGGAAACATACAGACTAGTGGGATGGGGGCTAAGTTGCCCCAATTTTATGTCTTAGGAATGTTTAACAGCAGTTTGTGAGGATGTTGTAGCATAGTCTGAGGTTTACATGCTAGCAAGCAAGGTGTAAACCGCTCTGCTGTGTTCTGCATCTTCTGTCAGAGAAAGAACAGATGTGGTCTTATCTCTGTCTCTCTCTGCTAGCTTCTGAAACTTGGGCCTAATCTATATGGCCGATTTAGTGCGGAGTGAAAGCACATGAGGGTCATTCATGACAGATTATGCTGTCACCAATCTACAGCAACCCCAAAGCTTCCCTCTGGAAAAGGCACATTTTCAGAAAGTCCTTTTAGTGCATCTTTTTTCCTTAAATGTGGCTCCCTCACAGTTCCACTACAGTGTGCCCTGTTCCCCTGCATTAAATCCTGGCTGTACCTATTTTTGTGACCTGGCAGTGACATGATCAAGGAGTGGGGCCGCCACCCTTCCCCCCATTATCTCTTTTTCCCCATTCGCAGTACGGCTGCTTTCCCATCTACAATATCTAGCCTCTTTCTCCCATTCACAGTGTCACAGTTATGCCGTTTCAGGCATTCACAATAGTGGAATAGCTGCTTTGCCCATTAACTATATGTAGCCTGTGTTTCCATTCAGAATAGTGCAGCAGCTGCTTCCCTCATTCAGATTATGTAGCCTGTTTTTCCCATTCACAATAGTGCAGTATCTTTTAATCTTTCAAAATATCCCAATGGTGAATGAGAAGGGTGAGGTGTGGAATAAAGTACAGGGGCTTAATTCAGCACTTCCAGTAAACTTTCCTGAGGAGGAGAGCATGGACAGGGGCGGGGGCGGGGAACAAGCCTCTCTCATTTGCTGAGCACCACTTTCGGGGTTGATGATGTTCAATTCTCTTCCACTCCGCAGTATGGGGGTTTCGAGTGCTGTGTGACTGATGAAAGTGGTTTTTTAGGTACTGTATACTCCGCTGTTCTTGTTTCAAGTGCCCCTGATGGACCAAAGTGAATTCATGAAAATCCAGATACAACCAGAAAGCACTTCTCATTCTGTTTCCATGTAGATGGAGCCTTGGAGTACACAGAATCTAGAACACATTTTCTTACTTGAAAATACCAGCTCTGCATTGCAAGGAAACTTGTTTTCACTCAGTAGTTCTAAGGGTTCCAAAAGGGGCATTGTGTCCAACATATCTCCCTCAGATTCTTACTAGTAGGGTGTCAGTGGACATACGAGGGAAGTCAGAAGAAGCAGTTCTAGCCCTTCACTCTCAGAGCACATGAAGAGGAGGGGACCCTGGGCCGCAGCATCCTGCCCCAACTCAGGAAATGGCAGAGAACAGCAGGGCTGGTGGGAAAATCCTTTCTTTTGGGTGCTGGGAAGTCTCAGTTAAGAAGACCTTTCATTGCATCTTCACAGTCTCTGGTAGGTAGATGAGGCAAATCAAATGCTGACTGGTAAATGTTGTTAATTAGGACTGGGTACTGATTTTGGCCTGGTTATTGTGAATGAGCCTATATCACTATGGTTGTGATGGTCTCAATTTTTGTCTGACCGGAGTCAGGGATTTGACAAAAGAGTGCAATCCTACTCAAAGGAGAGCCCCACTGAGTTCCATGGGACTTACTACTACGTAAGTGCATAAAGGATTGCAGCCTTAATAATTGCAGCCTTAAAGGATTGCAGTCTTAACTTGTGGCCCTCCAGATGTTTTAGCCTAGAACTTCTGTCATCCCTCACCATTGGCTATGCTGGCTAGAGCTGATGGGAGATGTAGGCCAAAATAAATGGAGGGACACAAGTTGCTCACCCCTGTATGACTATGGATATTTACTGAATGAACAATCCCATGCTTTGCAGGGTATGCATAACAAAGGATGCTTCTAGCAGCTCCTAGTGCTATCAAATCATTTCTCCATTGCTATAAGCTATATGCTGAATTGTAATTGACTTTCTACATTTCGGGTGATATAACGTTCTGTGTGTACATCCCGCTATATTCCATCCACAGTCGTGGACATGACATAGCTGGTGTGGGTGTGGAAGAGACAATTCACCCAAGCAGCCATTGTATTTACATTTTTTTCCAAACATTTAGATTTTTTTTTAATTGTACTAAAGGGTTTGTGTTATTTAGCCTATTTAAAACATTTAATTTAAGTGTGATTGCACAACAACTATAATGATATTAAGAACAAAAGATACAAACCCAAGAAATGAACCAAAAATAAACAGTTTGGTAAAATGGTGTGACCAGAAAAACTGGAAAGGCGGCATGTTTGTTTGCTCTTTATCAACTTTTAAATTTCTATTGAAATGCTTTTTCATTTCAGTTCTATTATGTGAATTTTTAAATAATTACAAATATAGGCAGGAAAACACAAGGGCTAAAATGGTGCTGACTGCAAAGATGTGTCAGTGTATAGATACATGGTGATAGGATCATTTGCCTAATACCACATTGCACATGTCAAAACCAAGATGGAAGAGTGCGGGGTCATCTTCACAGAAACGCTTTGAGAATCACTTTCAGCTTTTCTCTGCTTTTTCCTGAAATCAGCTTTGGCCTGTCAGCAGCACACTAACTTGAAAAAAGCAGACTATACCCCTCCCAAACCAACCATTTTAACAGATCATACTGCACTCTAATCCGCCTTATCTTGGGGTGGGGTGGGTAGAGTCCCACCACTTGAAATGAACATCATCAACCACGTATGAGAGGCTTGGACCCTGCCCCCCTCTTTCCCCTGCTTAGGGAAAGGAAATGTATTGTAAGGGATATGGGGCATCCAGAGAAAAGGAGCAGAGCCTTTTCTCTGGAAGTTTCCCTATATCCCACTAACAAGTGTGCTTGCCAGTCCCCACAGTCTGCCAATCTCCACAGAAATGAAACTCTGATGTCCCTACTGTGAGATGGAACCCCACAGCAATATTGCACATACAGAGCCATGGTATATCGCCATATCACTAAAACGCTAAACAGGAGAAAGCCCAAGGTGCTGCTTTGGTGCTTTAACAGTATAGCGATTTAGTGTGATAGTGATTTACCTGTATGGTGACTTAGCAGTATAGCGATTTAGTGCTATGGTGAATTAGCAATTTAGCGATTTAATGACTATGGTATTTGGGAGGTTTAGCAATTTAGAGACTTAGAGATTTAGCCATCTTAGAAAATCAGCCAGCTAAACTCAGATCGTTTATTTCTGGGGGGCGGGTTGGAGAAGGAAAGAAGAATTAATTATAGTGAGTGGCAAAGTACAAAAACCTGACCTGTATCTGTTCAGGCTACTGTAAAATGGTGGAAAAGCACAACAATGGGGGCAGGGGGAGATGACAAGGAGGGTGACTGAGGTCACAGCCAGGTGAAAGACATACCCCTGAGCACACCCATTAATCCAGAGAAATGAGGCACACAAGAGATTAACTGCATGGGAGCCACATTAAGAAGAAAAAATGGACTAAGTACTCTGCGAAAATACACCTTTTCCGGAGGGAATCTGAAGGGTTGTTGTGGATTGGGAACAACATCATGTGTCACAAACAACCCCAAACTGTTCCCTCTCCACATTAAATTGGCAGTGTAGATTGCTGCCTAGCACTTGCCACTTAGATGATCTATATGTGGGGAGATTGCCCTACTCTTCTGCTCATTGCACACACAGAGAAGTCAGAATTTCTGTGGTTCAAAAAAAGATGGGAGGAGCATAGGAAAAAACAGAGGACAATAATTTTATGATGACACCATGCAAATGCCCAGTAAAAATGCCCTGTAGATGCATTCCCCAGGCAGATGAACAAAGCATGGCTACTCCACAGTAAACAGCAGAAACACCGCCGTCTGCAGTTTGAGAGAGAGTGTTTCTATGTAGCGATAGGTAGAAACTGGTGTTTAGTGTTGTGGGATGAGGGTGCTATATGCTACTGTCCGGGGATCTGTTGCTTGCTGAAGGAACACCCATTTACTTTCCCTGTTCTTTGATTTTCTATTAATAGAGCAAATATTACAAAGGTTCACTTGGGAAAGTAAGGAGCATAAAACACTATGTAGTGCATTTTTACAGCATCAGCCCAAACATACCAGGAGATCTGGTGTTCACATGGCTTGCCTGCTAGATTTATAAGAGCTAATTAATTATAAGAACTAAAAGTTAGCTTTATAAGAGTTGGTGGGGGGCAACTTCCAGGGGTGATAATGTTTCCCTGACCCGTGGACACTGCCCACCCCAGTTTTACCAGGTAGGGTAGGGAAGGGTCACAATATGGCTGGCTGGAAGGATGCTGGGAGTTGTTGGACTTTGTTCTGCCTAACATGCTTAGGATCGCGCCCTGAGAGTAAAACAGACCCTCCAAGTGGATGGTAAATTACTGTCTTGTAAAATTTCATTATAAGGTTTAGCAGTCATATGCTTCCGTACTGATAAGTAAACACAAATCTATATGATGCTACTGCTACCACCACCACTACTTCTACTAGTATCACACTCAGTAAATATATTAGGAAAACATAATATACACATCCTTTATCTTTCTTAAATGTAAACCAAGCACACTCATATTTTAGATAAACTACTGCTAATCTGAATTCCAAAGCAGCTTGCCTGAGCAACAATACTGGATCATAATTTAGTGGTAGAACACATGCTTTGCATAAAGTAGGTCCCAGGTTCAACCCTGGGCATTTCCAGGTAGGGCTCGGAAAGAAACCTGCCTGAAACCCTGGAAAGCTGCTGCCAGTCAGTGTCGACAATACTGGGCTAGATGGACCAACGGTCTGACTCACTATAAGGCAGCTCCCTACGTTCCTGTGTTCCTAATACACTTACTTGTAAATTAAATAACATTTAAGCAAAACAAATATTACATAATGAAACAATTATGTTTGCTAAAAACAGTTATTTCTTCCCCCAATTTTTTAAAAAAGAACTAATTTACCTGATTAATCGTCCACATCTGATACCCTGAAGATTCGTTGTTGGAATAAATTCATTTTTCTCCAAGGGTCTGAACGTTAACTGCATGCTGCATTGCGACACACTCACTTCCTTTGAGTTTTCAAGCTTTTGGTTTAGCGCACACACACACACACACACACACACACATGAGCAGTTGTGTTTTCCCTGATAAATCACTAAAGACCAAAACAGGGCTGACGCAAGAGATCGGTGAAATGATTGCCCAATTTTTTTTGTTCAAACTTTAAATTTGTTATGAGGAGGGGAGCTCTGATTATTATTACAGCAGTAGTGGTGAGGAGGGAGTGCTTCCCCCACCCACATAGTTTTCCTAACCCCAAATTTCCCAACCTGAAGATACAACAGCCACCAGCAAGTAGACTCTGGATTGTCTTGGTACTTGGTGTTCAGAGTCTTCCACACTTGGTACTGTACTCTTGCTTGAACTCTGCTAGCTCTGACCTTAACCAGCTTTCGAGGGGCATGGCTGGCGAGCATAATCCTGTCTCCTCCCCCCACATATGTTTATATTCCATATTTAAAGGTCTGTCACATAAGTTAGTGAGCTTCTATGCAAAGGTGCATGGGAACCCCTTTCTTGCCAATGGGAAGGTTTTGCTGTCTTCTTCCAGGACATGAACCAGGAACGATCTATGTTCACTGACGTAGGGGGCAATCCTACACATGTTTAGACAGGAGAGAGTCCTACAATTCCAGGGAACTCTGGAAGTTGTAGGACTTTATCTGTCTAAACATGCATAGGATTGTGCGCCCATAACTGTATAATTAACTGCTTTTGTTTTTGTTATTTTACTGAGTTTTCAATAAACTCTCTAGCCTCTTCAGGCATTTCCTGCAAACATGGGAAGAGGGATACATGAATAAGACCTGCCCCCAATGCCTCCACCCCTTCCATGCATTTAACAGAAAGGCCTGAAGAGCAATTCTAAGCACATTCAGCTGAACACACTTATAAACCTCCCCGTGATAGGAACTCTGTACAGGATTTCCAGTTGGGAGGAATCTGCCTTCAGACCTTTATTCTAAACACACAAAGGTTATGCGTGGAGTGGGGAGAGCAGTCTGTGTGCCCCGCTCCCCTCCACACATTCTTGGAACATGAGTAGACCTAAAGCCTCAATAGAGTTTCTGTTCTCAAAGAATCTTGTTGACTAGGGATGCTTTAAAACAGGAGTAGGCAACATGCAGCCCACATGCAGTCCTTCTTCCTGGCCTTTTTTGTGGCCTCCCTGCTGCAAGTCCAAACTTCGGTGGCACAGAAATGGCAACAGGAAAAAAGGGCTCTTTTTAAAACCAAAAATCTGTGGTTCACCAACAAATTTTGGCAGCAAGCAGCAGGGGTAAGGGCTATTTTATAGCAAAATGACACCAAACTGCAGCTTTTTGCTTTAAATAGGAGCCCTTTTCCCCATTTCTGGTGCTGCACCCCCAGCATTCAGTGGGGTGAATGTTGCTCTGACCCCTGGAAGTTGCCCATGACTGCATTAAAAGGTAGGGAAGGGCCACAATAACATTTGGGCAGTGGACATAAATATTCAGAAACCTTGGGAAAATGGGTCAGTTATTATGTGGTAGGAAAATGGCATTTCCTTACATGTCTAGTGTAGTATTAAGAAATGCTGTTTTCAAAAACCATCTTTCCAGCAGAACCTGTGGTTTTTAATAGGGCTGTGCAGGGACCCCCCAGTCCGACCCAGAAACTGCTTTGTGGCTTCAGAGACGGGCCAGATTCAGCTCGGGCTGATTTGGGGGACCCCTGACCGACTCGGCCCTGAACCCGAAACGGGATTCAGCCATACGAATCCCGCTTGGGCCCCCCCCGATGCCCCCGTGCAAACCCCCACCTCCTTACCTGGGCTGCCGCAGCCCACCCCTCTGCTGCCACTGCCTCCTCCTCCTCCGCTGCTGCTGCTGTCGCCGCCTCTGCCGCTTCCGCTGCTGTTGTGGCAGCTGCTGTTCTGCTGCTGTTGTGGCAGCTTCCGCAGCTGTTGTGACAGGGAGTCGCCATTTTAAAAATGGCGACTCCTGCCAAAAAGAGCTGGAACACGTCCAGGGCTCAGGAGCTGGCGGCAGCAGGTGGTGAGGGCGGCAGCAGCAGCGATAGTGGCAGCAGCGGCGCTAGCAGTGATGGCGACAGTGGTGACGGAGGCGGCAGCGACTCCTGTGAGTCACCTCAGGTAAGGAGTTGGAGGCGGCAGTGTGGCTAGGCTGGGGTTCCGAAGCTCTGAAGTACACCGAGTGCTTTGGAGAGCCTCCAACCTGCTTTGGTTCACTTTGTGCCCCCTCCACTTCGCCTCGGAAGGGGCCCAAAATGGCCCCAAGCAGCCCACTTCGACTCAGGGTTCAGGCCTCGGGCCGAAGCGGTGCACAGCCCTAGTTTTTAATAAGTGAAACTATAACTCATGCCAGTTGCTCAGCATGTATAGAAAATGTATAGGGAAACTGTTTAGAGGCTGAGCATAAAACTGACCCTCCAAGCAGATGGTAAATTAATGTCTTGTAAAGTTTCTTTATGAGATTTAGCAGTCAAATGCCTGAATACAGATAACTAAATATAGATCTACATGATATTACTGTTACTACCACCACATAGTAAATATGTTAGGAAAGCATAAATACACATCTTTTATCTTTCTTAAATGTTCACTACACATGCTCATGTTTAAGATAAATAACTGCTAATTTAAATTCCAAAGCAGCTTGCCTGAGCAACATAACTGGACCACAGCTCAGTGGTAGAGCACCTGCTTTGGATACAGAAGGTCCTGGGTTCAATCCCCAGCATCTCCAGGTAGGGCTAGGAAAGAATCCTGCCTGAAACCCTGGAGAGCCGCTGCCAGTCAGTGTCGATGATACTGGGCTGGATAGAAATAAAATAACAACTGAACAAAGCATATTAGAGGCAACAACACACTGGAGGTGTGAAACCCTATATTCAGTTCTCAGAGAGTCCTTGCACCTCAAAGTGCATCATCTTCTTTACCCAATTCACAGTTCCATTCAAATTGCAAACTACTTCACTTTCTCTGCTCCTTCCGACTAGCTGGGGGGTGTCACATTCTTAAACTCACTTGGGAATTATATTTCAGGGCTTGAGAGAGATTCCCAGCTATCCAGGAACATTAACATTGCTTCCAGAAATAGGAATTTTGGCACAGCCAATTAGAAGGCATTGTATAGCTATTCCATCTTATTCTTCCTGTCCGAATTTCCCCAATAAGGGGACGGGGGGAAGACAGAACAAGCCATGGGAAAACACAGCATTCAGAGGGAAAGCCTCATTCAGCATAATGGGAGTTACTTCTGAGGAGGCACTAACTGGTTTGTGCAGGGACAGGAAACACACAGGAAACACCCCTTAACCGGGGTCACAATGAAAGACACCCCTGGGCAGGGCTAGCATACCCAAGGTAAATGCAGGAGTTGGGGCACACAGCAACTATACCGTGGAGAACCTGACTTAAGGAAAATAATAGGACTTTAAGCAGTCTCAGGAAATCCAGTTTTTCCCTGATAAGCTCTGGAGTGGCTGCTGGATGGCCGCAATATCATGTATCCCTAATGACCTCAACACACAGCCAGCTTGGAGTAAATCGCTGGTGGAGACACCCCCATGGTCCTGACATAAACAACATTGATTTCTCACTGAGCCGCTTTTCTCCTCTTGTGGTGTCTACCCATGCCTTCTGTTGCTTCTTTTCCATAGGAACACACACACACATTTTTGTCTGGTATGCTTTTCATTGTGTTCTTGCACAGTGACACTGTACACCATTTGTACCTTCTGGATTTTGTAAAATCACAGTTGTTTTAAGTCATAGTATTGCAGGAATCATCGCTCTTTATGTTCACCAACCAGGCCTCAAAGAAAGAGAGGTACTTGTGATGTTACAGAACAGCCCCTCTAACTGCTGCCTGCAGATGATGTAAGGGGCAAGGGGCAGGGCTTTGTGCCATGCCCCGACCCACTAACATCTTCTACCTTGACTCATTGGTCTGGGGACAAGCTGGCCCCTGGACCAAAATAAGTTCACCATCTCTGCCTTAAAGTGTTCTTATGTACATATCTATTTACAAGTATGTGTACTCAGATATGGCTCTGCTCCCCCCAGTCCAAGATTTAACTTCTAAAGAGCCAACGGAGAGGGATAAAAACTGAAGAGTGGCCATTCTCGCAATCCATAAAGGTATCTCTAACATCTTGCCCAAAGGCAAAAAGGGCCAGACAGTGATTTACCAAGGACAAATAGTAGCAAATCAGGGCTGTCCCTTGTAAATATGAATCATTGGGGTGAATGCATGTGAGCCTCTTGCACCGGACATGCAGGAAAAAGCCAGAATTGTCTGTGAGGTACTTTGAACCTCTGAAAATAAGGATTTCATGGCATGTGTGGACTCCACACCTAGTGTTCTGAACCTCAAGCAAACAGCAGCAGAGCAGTGGCCTGAGCAACCATTCCAGTGTCCCATCTACATCCCTGTTCCCCTGCTCAGTTGCATCTCAGTGCATAATGGAAGTGGAACTAAGCTGAGGAAACCAAACTGGAACATCCCCTTCCTGCTTATAATTCTGTTACTTGTTCAAACCTCCCACTTCTACAAAAAAGGGTTCTAACTGGTTTCAGTTGTAAAAAGCAAGTCAGAGGAAGCTTATGAAAACATAGCAGACCTGTGCTTGTTTCAAGGGTATTTTGTTTGCTTGTCGCGTTTTTATCAGTGCAGGTTTTTGTGGGGGTATGCATGATTTCTTTTTTGTTCATGTACAAGCGTGGAAAAAAATGCTGATCAAGAACTGGGTATACTTGGTTCAGAGTTGACACCAAAACTCACACTTGAGTTAGCATAATTTTGCTGCTCTTTTTAAATTAGTCAGTATGCTTATATTCCATTATAGAAATAGCTTTTCCCTACTGCCCATCCCCATTGAATATAGAGGAGGCATTTAGCTGTTATGGCTAACGAACACTGATAAACCTATTCTGCTTTTTTGAATTTGCCTTACATCTTGGACTTGGTTTGTGCTAATTTATTGGAAGGTTACAAAATGGAAAGTAGGCCAAAAGTTACAAAACAGCTCCAGGAAGTTAAAAGTTCCTACAGTGCAAATGTAGCTCATGCTTTTGTCTCATGAAACAGCTTCCTCTAGTGGAGTTCTACAGTATTATTCATTGTAAGGGATAATGTACTTATTTATTAATAAGCAGCACAATCCTATGCATGTTTTCTAGTAAGTTTCATTTGCCTAGTGGCAAAATGATAGTAGATTCCTATGAAAAGAAGCCAAAGTTTCTGAACAGAGTATGTTTAGTGTCATGTCTGACAAAATACAAAATGGTTGAAAAGAAAAACAAAATGGTCTGGAAACAATTTTATTTGCAAACGAAAGAACACATTACCATAAACGTGGCACTGTACATGAATGACACTCAAGTCTATGATGCTACAATTCTATAGTGCAAATACGGAAAAGATTCCCATGAAAAATAAGAACTTAATACAAGCAAGCAAACTAGTCAGTTCTTCTTGGGAAATCAGTCTGACAGAAGTAACTCAACTGATGTAGGCTTTTGTGATCTATACAGTTAGTTATAGTGAGATCACATATTTATATGTAAACGATGACTTGCTCATGTGAAGCAAATAGGTGCCGCAGCATACTAAACCATTTGGACTATGAATGAAAGCTTAGACACAGGCCTATAGTTCACCAAACCATCAGGATCCACGGAGGGCTTTTCAATAGGGGTCTCATGAATGCTTTGTCTAGGCAAGATGGAACATAGCTTACCTTAATGAAGCAATTATTGTATTCAATGTATAGGGCCTTACATAATTAAAAATAATACTTTTCAATGGAAACAGCTGGTAAGCTCACTTTTGAGTTGTTGAATGGTAATTCATTGAGTGATGTAATATCAGATGCTTACGTGGCTGAATCAACCCTTGAAAACACAGTGCTAGTGAAAACAAGCTTGTACCAGTTGTCTAAATCAAGCTGCTTTTGAAGCACGTGTAAGTGCACACATGGATTTCTATATGAGCACGATTTGCCATAGTGGACGTACTTCAATATTGCAGAGATATGAGAAATGTGGTTCAAATTAAATGTTGAGTAGGCACTGAAGCTATTGTTTCTTTAAACTTCCAACAATATTAATAGGAGAGATTCTCAACATTCCTCCACTTAAAATGATACATTTTACATAGTGGACTTGCATGCACTAACCCTTGCGATGATGTCCCACATCTATGATGCATCTCCAGGAAGATGTTGTTTTTCCTATCTATGAATTTGAAGCTCTTGCAGGCACTAACCCTCGCGATGATGTCCCACATCTATGATGCATCTCCAGGAAGATGTTGTTTTTCCTATCTATGAATTTGAAGCTCTTGCAGGCACTAACCCTCGCGATGATGTCCCACATCTATGATGCATCTCCAGGAAGATGTTGTTTTTCCTATCTATGAATTTGAAGCTCTTGCATGCACTAACCCTCGCGATGATGTCCCACATCTATGATGCATCTCCAGGAAGATGTTGTTTTTCCTATCTATGAATTTGAAGCTCTTGCATGCACTAACCCTCGCGATGATGTCCCACATCTATGATGCATCTCCAGGAAGATGTTGTTTTTCCTATCTATGAATTTGAAGCTCTTGCATGCACTAACCCTCGCGATGATGTCCCACATCTATGATGCATCTCCAGGAAGATGTTGTTTTTCCTATCTATGAATTTGAAGCTCTTGCATGCACTAACCCTCGCGATGATGTCCCACATCTATGATGCATCTCCAGGAAGATGTTGTTTTTCCTATCTATGAATTTGAAGCTCTACACTTTTTTATCTCTATGGACCAAGCTCCATAGATTTATACTTCACACCTACAGAGATAAGAAAAAATGAGTGACACACCTTTGTCTGAACAGGGAATTTCAAATGTCACATATGAAGGTCATAGCTCAGTGGCAGAGCACAGGCTTTACATGCAGAAGGTCCCAGGTTCAATCCCTGGCATCTCGGGCTACAGCTGGAAAAACACCAGCCTAAAACCCTAGATTGCTGCTGCCAGTCAGTGTTTGACAATACTGGGCTAGGTGGACCAAGGGTCTGACTCTGTATAAGGCATCTTCCTATGGTCCTCTATTGGAAAAGCCATTTTTTAATATCTCCCCCAGGACAGAGGTGAGAGCCGCAGCAGCAAAGACAAAATTTCATGTGATATTTCAAAATTTCTGACTCATATCTCATTGGGTAATAACTAATAGCAAATACAGCTCATTACTTGTGAAAAAATAATTTTATTTTTAACATTTTAAACATTAAAAAGAGGCCCTGCCAATACAATTTCTAATACAAATACAGTTCACTGTACAATTTATTGTACTATATTGGAGGTTAGGACGGGGGTATAACTGAGAGTGGTTTACATGATAACCCTGCAAAGCAGTCCATAGCTAATACTGCAGATCAGAAGTGGGACTGAGGCTGGTTTGGATTTCCAATCAAAAGAGCCCAGCACAGAATACCCGCCAGGTTACACAGCAAAGGTCTACCTATTTAAATTGCACCCTCAGATCTTCTTCTAGTCGCTCTTGGTGCTTCGTTGATTTGCAAGCAGACATATTGTGCTTTAAAATGTTTTAGAACTAAAGAAAAAAAGAAAAACATCACATATAACAGCCTTCTCCAACCTGGTCCCCTCCAGATGTGTAGCTCCCAAACAAAAGGAGATCCCTCATGTGAAGATGCAAAATGAACAAATCAATGGACCATGAGAAGAATTGTATTGTATGAACTCAGAAAGTACATCTATAAATAATCACTGCTGATAATCAAATTGATCAAGTAAAATAATCAAAATAATAATATAATCAAGACAAAAATAATCAAGTAAAATACTCAGTGTACAAACAACCGTATCAAGAATGTAAGTTACATATGGTACACACAACAATACTGTAATGAACAGAGTATTTAGCGAAATGCTATAATACTGAACAACTGTATGTTGTCACAAAATATAATAAAAAAAATGACAAAAACTCTGGATTGCATTCTCATTTCCGTTCTTCTTCAGAATGGCAAAGGAATTATATTCTTTTCTTTATCTGTTATGGGAGGCAGCCGAGCAATTACGGTGCTCTGGGCCCTTCAAAAATGTCAGAAGTGCTCCCGTAAAACTAAATGCCGGAGATTGTGCTCCTTCAGGGGAATCGTATTCGTAATTTTCCGAAGCTTTCCAAGGCCACCCTTACAATAAACACTGGCGAGCCAGCTGTGAGCATGGAGGAGGAAATCCGTTGCAATCCAGAGGTCGTGGTCCAGCACATCTGGAGGCCACCAGGCTGGAGAGGGCCGACACAGATTAAGGCCTGAGTTGGAAGGGCCCGGACCCCGTCCTTTTCTGCTACCTTTCGGACAGAGAAGGCGGGGGGGGGGGTTGGGAGGAACCTGCTGCCCGGCCGCGGCTACGGCGCAATCCTGGAGTTCGCCACTATTTCTAAGGGCAGCTCTCAGGCGAGGAGGCAGAACAAGGCTCGTTGCAAGGGGAAGCGCATCTCCTGCATCACTCTACCCGCCGTATCTCTGCGCTCAAGAGCGCGCGCGCCTCTCACTCCGCTCTAGGGCGCCTGGGGCCCGTCTACTTCCGGCCCGGCGGTGAAGGGCCTCCTCTCGCTGACTCGCCTCGGTCTTGGGAGGAAGCGGAAGCTTTTTTGTTTTGGTGGCGCTGGGCATTGTGGGGAGGCCGGTGTCGCCCGCGCCTGCCCGCCTCCCTTCCCGCCGTGCGGCAGCTTGGTCTGAGGGGCGAGGAAGAGGCCGCCGACGACGACGTAGGCTGGCTCCTCCGGGGCCGGCGTTCATCAGTCCGGCAAGTAGCCGAGAGCGGGGCCGCGCCAAGCCCTGGGCAGCGCGCGGTGAGCCTCTTCTCTGCCCGCCTCCCCGGGCGACTGCGCGCGTGTGCGGAAAGGAGGAGGGCCGCTCCCGGGGCGTGTGGTCAGCCCGGCCCTGGGGGGCCGCCGTGGCACCTGCCGCGGCCCTCCTCCGCTCGCCTGAGGGGCATCAAGCGAATGCGGCCCCTCTGCGCCCCCGGTTCCCGCGTCTAATGCGGAGGGAGGCGGCTCCAACCCCAGCAGGGCTTTGCCTCTTTTTGCTACCCCCCCCCCCGCTTCCTGAGGCTGCCTTCTTCACCAACGGGGTCGATAAGGGTGATTGGCAGTCGATCCGCCAGCATCGCCAGCTCCTAATTGCTTCACAATAGCCTTTTTTTAATTATTTTTTGGTCCGGGTTAATCTGTTCGGGGGGCCGTTTCCAGATGTAGGTTTGGTATTTGTGTTTGCGGGTCATCCCGGTATATTTGTTCGTTCGATGTGCACCTACCCTGCTTTTCAACCAAGAAAGATGGTACCCAAGGCAGTTCTTGGGGCTCAGTAGGTAATTGGCTCTGCCCCCTGAGCCACCATTTTGCATCTGGCTCTGATTAGTGGCCCTTGGGGTTTTAGTAAAAACAACAACAGTGTAGCTCCCACAACCCTGAAGTCTGTTGCGTTCTTGAGGACTGACCTTTATGACATCTTAATCTTGCCCTTCTTCCCAGGAGCTCATGGTTTCTCTCTCCTATGCTTCCCCCAGATTTTATTCCACACAACAAATCTGTGGGGCAGCTAAACTGAGAGTGTGTGACTGGCTTGAGGTCAGCTGTGGCTGAGTGGGAATTTGAACCTGGGTGTGTCTCTCATTGTTCTGACACAAGTCACTGCACCATACTGACAGTCTTGCACGTTGTACAATCTAGTGCAGACATCTTTAACCTTTACAGACCTGGCATCCCCCTTTAACCCCAGCATGCAAGTAGCACAACTTCTAAATTTCTTACCTAGATATCTGTATTTTTTTTTTTGTCTAATCTCTCTTATCTTCTGCTACCTTTCTTGCTTTTCATTCTGTTTTCAGAAACTATGTACCTGTGAACAGATGCTGGGACCTTTGATTTGAGCCAGGAGGGCTCTCCTTGTGTTCTTCTGCTCTCTCGTGTGATGGTCAAGTGGAACTTAGGTTAGGGTGTGACAGATTTCTGGGTCCCAACTGAGTAGTTGAACACGGTTGATACATTTATGATTGCTACTTTTTCAAAGGGGCAAAATGCATCAAAGGATTTATTGTGGCTACCATGTAATTGCAGTATCTAGTTGCATAATTTTATTATTAAACATCAAGGTGGGAAACACTTACTGCTGCATAGACCAACCTTCCCCAGCTTGGTGCCCTCCAGCTGTTTTGAACATCAATTCCCATCAGACCCAGAAAGCATGGAAAGCTGTCAGGGATGCTGGGAGTTGTCATCCAAAATATCTGGAGGGCAACAAGTTAGGGAAAGATGGCGTAAACCCTTACTAACTTATGCACTAATTTCAGTTTTCATTTTGAATGGCAGAACACTGTGTTTTACAATTCTGCAAACCAATTTAGCTTTCATCTTTTAAAAACTAAACTTATTTTTGCTCTTTGCTGTGTTCAGAACACTTACTGCTTTTCTTAAACAAGTTTGAGGACACGCTGTTTTACCTTTACAAAGAAAATACAGATAAAAACTGTTTATGATTCTTCTTATGAAGAGAGAGCCCCCCCCCCCTTTTTAAAATCTATTGACATTATGGGCAGTTGGCAACCTTACATATGCCATGTGTCTTTGTTCTCTATCCTATAACACATGAAGAGCATACAAGTACAATTAAAATAAATGTCCACCTTACGCAGTATGAGATATGTGCAGTGTTTTTATTATGTAACATGTCAAAAGCTGTCATGGGACTATGTTTGAAGACGTGTGCAACTTGGGGAAAATGAGTTGGCATTATGTTCTATGCAATATTTAATGTTTGTGTAGTATTTTTAAATTTGCAAAGACCTTTACAGCTTTCTTGTGTTTGCTCTCACTATAACCATGCAAGATAGGATACTTTTATTCATATTTTTAACATAGTAATATACTAGACCTCTTATGGTATTTTTCAGTGAGTTTAACAACATATTTGTATAATTAATCTGTGGGTTAGTTTTGCTGGCCTTGTCATTTTGTATGCAGTTGTGCTCATAAAAATTGTATCAACTTAGTCAAACGGATGTGTCCTTAGTCTGCAACAATATTTTGTACACTTTGTCTTGCACTGCAAATTCCAAGGCTACAATCCATACACATTCAGTTTGGAATAAGCTCTACTGAGCTCACTGGGACTTATTTCTGCTAAACATTTATGGGATTCTGCTGTAATAGTGCCTTTTGTAAATCATTTTGTAGTTATTTTGACATCTAAGTGCTTGCTGACGTCAAATGCATCAGTACCTAGAAGAAATGCCATGTTTGATTTGTCTGATGAAACTCTAATTCATCTGTTTCAATTCCATACAGATTGCTTTTCCTGGCTTCTCCAAATGCTGGAATTCATTTTTCGTGGTTGTGATGCATCATATAAGCTGCAATCAGTTTGAAGCAGAGCACTGTCAGAAGACTATTGCTCTTTCTTCATCTTCAGCTGCTCCTTCTTAAACACAGTTAACTTTTTTTTAGTATTCCTTGTACAACTTTACATTTCCTCAGCAAACTTAATTTGTATGGTTTACACATACAAATTGTTGTATGGCTTATATTGGAGTACACAAGTACAGTGTGGTTAGGAAAGAGAACCCTCTGTGTGAACTTCAGATATATAGACACTGTTAACAGACCTACAGAACAGAGAGGGCATGTTCTAAGTCTTTGAATGCTGTATTTATGCTTTGAATTCTAATTTTAGGAAACTGTTAAAATGGACATTTCTTCAAAGAAAAAAAACACTTTCCACCAGTGTCTACAAGACAGATAAGCCTACTTTCTTTTCTTGCTAGTTGTATTATCTTCTTTTGTAGCCATGGCAGCTGCTACTATAGTTCATGACACTTCTGAGGCTGTGGACCTCTGTGGTCCATATGGGCTATACCTTAAACCCATTACAAAAATGACTATTAGTGTGGCACTTCCTCAGTTGAAGCAGCCAGGAAAGTCCATTTCCAACTGGGAGGTGATGGAAAGGCTGAAAGGAATGGTGCAAACACATCAGTTCTCAACATTACGGATTTCCAAAAGCACTATGGATTTTATCCGCTTTGAAGGAGAGGTAGAAAATAAGAGTCTGGTTAAATCCTTCCTTGCATGCCTAGATGGCAAAACTATAAAACTTAGTGGCTTTTCAGACATTTTAAAAGTTCGTGCTGCAGAATACAAAATTGATTTTCCTACTCGACATGACTGGGACTCCTTTTTTCGTGATGCAAAAGATATGAATGAGACACTGCCAGGAGAAAGACCAGACACTATTCATCTGGAGGGCTTACCTTGTAAATGGTTTGCGCTGAAAGACTCTGGCTCAGAAAAACCGAACAATGAAGTTCTTATTAAGGTGTTCAGTAAATTTGGGGACATTCGTAATGTGGACATACCTATGTTGGACCCATATAGGGAAGAAATGACCGGTAGAAACTTTCATACATTCAGTTTTGGAGGCCATTTGAATTTTGAAGCTTATGTTCAGTACGAAGAATATGCAGGTTTCATCAAAGCTATGAGTGCTTTGCGAGGTATGAAGCTGATGTACAAAGGTGAAGATGGCAAAGCAGTGGCTTGTAACATAAAGGTGAGGTACTCTTGAGCTCTTCCTAGTGCATCTTTCTGGAAAAAAATATTGCATACAAAACATTGTATATTTTGAAGAGCTGTTCTTAAGTTATCAGTTTTAAGCACACATATTTTCAGAAACTTGATTATTTGTTCAGTGAAATAAAGTAAAACTTGTTTTCTTTTTAATATCTCATAGTGAATCTTCAGAAGCATTTATTTTAAACATTTGCATGCCACATGCCTAAGGAGGTGCATACTCAAAAGTGTGTGTGGGTTTCCATGTAAATTAAGAGAAAAGCAAGAGAACAGGAAATGGGGGTTGTTAAAAGCAATCAAGGTTTCTTAATAGATCTCAGGTTACTGCCTTCAACAGTATGTGAGCTAGTGGGTAAAGAATATCTCAGGTGTCATAAATAAGGCTGATGTCTGTGGTGTATATAATTGCTGTTCATGTAATAATTACACCATTTTTCTCAGAGTAATTGTTTTCCCATTCTTGTTTACATATTAGTGTGCTGCTGTTTTTCAGCCGAAGTGGTACAAAATAGTGTGGGTTAGATCCAGACTTAGTCATACTTGGAATAAACCATTGAAATGAATGGGGCTTAAGTTAGTTATGACTAACATACATCCATTTTTTTAATGGGTCTACTCTACGTATGACTAACTTGGATTCAGCCCTTTATAATTTGCTGCTTGATGAATACTGTCAAAGAATAAAATGGTTTCCATGAGAAACAAGGGTAGTGTATATAATGGGTATTATTTTTCTAATCTACAGATACCCACGATTCTTTGTTGTTAAAGTGAATAAATGAATGGTTCTCAGAGCATCAGTGGGCCTCTGTAGAACGATAGTTAGCTCAGTACCTCATTTACTACAGATTTGGTATTAACTACATGGTATATGGTTTCAGGTATGAAACTGTTGTATTTCTTTTGAAACCAGTCAGTTGCAGCTGTGATCTAGAGCCCTAGATGAGCTTGCCATTCATTTTGATGAGAGTTGTTTAGAATTGGAATCCTCTGTTATGCATATAGAATGTTTCCATCTCACAGAAGATGAGATACTCCTGCACTTGCTCATATCCATGTGCCCTTTTCCAGCTGCTCAACTGCAGCCTGAGACTACAGTTTCAAACAACAAGATGGATGACTCGTATCTTTTGTTGATACTCTCTTACCTGGGAGTAAGTCCCATTGAACCCAGACAAGCAATTGGGCCTTCTATTCCTAGTGTCCCTTTTCCTTTGTTCTTGCTACTCAGCCAAGGGCAAGAGTAAGCACAGTGCAGCATATCGGTCAGATTTTGTTATTTAAATTACACTTCAGAAAGCTTGCAAAGCTTTTTGATGACTTAGGAAAGCTCACTCAAGCAGATTTTGAGAACTGTTGGAATACAGGACATCTAGAAGTAAAGAATAAACGTTATTCATTTGCGCGCGCGCACACACACACACACACACACACACACAGAATGTCAGCTAAGCTGGTGTAGCTTTAGTTTTCAATCTTCTATAACCAGGAGATGCAAGAGTTTAGTGTTGTATTCTAAAGTGCACACAGAGCTATATATAAACAATGGGCTTTTAACTTTAGCACAATTGCCCTTTCTGTGTCTAAAAGGTTTCATTTGATTCAACAAAACATCTGAGTGATGCTTCAATTAAGAAACGACAGCTTGAAAGGCAGAAGCTCCAGGAGCTTGAAAAACAAAGAGAAGAACAAAAACGGAAAGAAAAAGAAGCAGAGGAAAGACAAAAAGAAGAGGAAAGGTAGATCTCATTCCTTCCTTACAGATTCCTTCCTTCCTCCTTTAAACTTTTCTGTACTTGTAAAATGTAACATTTGTGTATCTACTATTTTGGGTATATTTTAGGCAGTTTATTAGTAGGTTTTAAATTGTAATTTATATTGAGATTTTTGAAAAAGCATACTTTAGGGAACCACATGCTGGTCGCTAAAATGGGAGCCTACCATTCCATATATGCTTCTGGAAATTCTGCACTTCATCATCTAGAAAGTACATATGCTATTTCAGGCAGTAAAGTAAATCTATCTTAGAAAATAACAGTTTGTGGACTAGGCTTCTTGCACATACAGTTCATACAACCTATCTTTTAAAACTAGATAGATGTTTAATCAGTTCCTTTAAAGAAGGTATTGGAAAGCTCCTTTTGATTTAGTATATCAAAGTACTGAGATGATAGTAGCCTGCAATCTTTGGTTAAACTATTTCAGAGTAGTCCTATTGGCATTGCACTTCTGTAAGTGGCATGAGGATTTCAAAATTAGCTTTGCGCCAGATAGAAGGCATGAGCTCCTCCATCTACAGAACATCAGAATATGAGCAGTGCATGCTTCCTACATTTTCTGGTATTGCCTTCAGGATGAGAATAGTTTTTATGACCATTCCACTTTAGTGTTTTTTCGTCAAGCAATAAGATTACGATTTGTTGTGGACTTGGCCCTTTATATCTGTTATCCATACAGCAATTAAAATGCTGTTGGTTCGGTTTTACCTTTTTGTTTAGGGCAGGGAAAGCATTTATAAATGTTATGTTGCATTTATGGTGGCTTAGTTTTCTACTTTCCACTGACTGGGTTCAGAAGACACATTGGGGCTTGTCATGGGTTATTCAACGCACGATGAGCTGTGGCGCCCATGAGTGCAAAGTTGCATATGCAACCCCCACTTGGAGATTGTTGTGTCATGCAGATTTGGCTAGCATGGGTTATGCAAAGGTTAAACAACCCTTGCATAACCCTAAGACAGACCTTGTTTAACCCTTGCTTGCCAGTTCCGCATGACATGACAACCGCCAAGTGGGTGTTGCATATTCAAAACGGCAGCCACATACGCTGTCACACTGCAGCCTCCCTTGGGTTAAATAACCTGCGGTGGGTTGTTGTGTTGTGTGAACAGCCCACTATGCTATTTTACAGTCCTAAATTTGGAGCAGTTTCATTGAAATTGGTGGGACTTAACCTTCAAATGGCAGTCCTTCGATATTTAAACATGAAGGCATAAGTAGTAGTTACTTTTCTTTCTTTTTTTAAGCATCAGATAAAACCTGATATGTGACCTATTGTGACTAATGTAATGTGCATCCTTAGGAAACAGAAAGAACTGGAGGAATTAGAAAGAGAGAGAAAAAGGGAAGAGAAATTACGAAAAAGAGAGCAGAAACAAAAGGATCGTGAAATTCGTAGAAACAAAAAAAGGCTTGAAAGAATACAAGCCGAAGAGCAAAAAAAACTGCAGGAAAAAATAAAGCTAGAGGAGCGGAAGCTTCTCTTAGCTCAGAGAAACCTTCAGTCCATTCGACTAATTGCTGAACTGCTGAGCAGAGCCAAGGTAACTGTTTTGGGGGCATGTTTTCATAGAAAAGCACTATTACGGTTTTTAACTGCAAGTGCTAAATGTGAATTTTTAAATATGTTGAAGAAATGTATAGCAACTGGTTTCTCCTGGTTCCATGCTTTCCATCTGTTGTATAATTTGCTAGTTTAATATGTTTTAGAGTGCTAAAAATAGCTCTAATAGCATTTTGCTTTTAGCATTAAGTTTTCTTTTGCCTAAAACCCAGTGCTGTCTTCACCCTCTTTCCTGTTTGGAGGAGATGTAGGCCCCTATCTCTGTGTAGAAAGGACACACATCTGTAGCGGGGAGACATGGCCAAGGATCTTCAGCTGGAAATCAGGGCCTTCCCGCTCTTTGCAGCACCATTGTCTCAGTTTTTCCAGCAAGCTAGAGGCTTCTGGAAGTTGGTATTTAAGCTGTTTATATTGCCAGTCGGTTGATAACATGCAATAGTAAAAGCTGCAAAAGTTGATGAGTATGGAGTAGAGTGTAAATTATCCTCTCAATCCTGACTTTTGAGGTTGCTCATTGTGATGTACAGACTTGTTTCCTAGAATGTGGTCTGAACTGAACCTATTTCAGAGAGTATATTGGATTGTATTAGTAATTTAAGAACAAAAAGCAAGAAATCTTAATTACAGTTTTTCTCTCCATTGTGTTTGTCCCTGGGGTTCCCTTTCTGAAATTGTTCCCTTTTAGCTGTTCTCTGAAGCTGTGCAAGCTTGACTTTGTTATTGGATGAATATGTTTTCATATAGATATAGGAATAAAGTAAATCTCTTTCCTCAATTTTCTTAGGCAATAAAGCTTCTGGAGCAGGAACACAATGAGGAAAAAGTCCGCCTTCAGCATTTGGAAGAGAGGAGGCGACTGCAAGAAGCTGAACTCCGACGTGTAGAGGAAGAAAAAGAGAGAGCTCTTGGACTGCAGAGAAAAGAGAGGGAATTGAGAGAAAAACTATTAAGCAACCTCATGAACAAGAAAATAGAAATATCCCATCTGAAAAAGACTGAACCTAACACACTGCAGTCAACCCCTTGGAAAACTCTTGCAGGTGTTCCCCACTGCATAACATCTACCTCAGTGCAGTCCATCTTAGCCAAACCAATTCAGCCCTGTCAAAGCAGCATAACGGCTAATGAAAGCCTGGTTCCTCAGCTGAAGTACCTAAATGGGAGCCTTCATGAGGAAGCTCATATCAGTGACCCTAACATTAATATCATTAACAGGGACACCGTTTCAGCTGAAAGTAGTTCAGATGTTCTTTCATGTATCCCTGCAAATCAGCAGCACAAGACTACACCGGACCGTGAGCAGAACATCTATAAGAAGGACTTGCTGTCTGAACAAGGCAAGTGTAACAGAGAGCCAAGCAAAGGGAAGAGTCACTCATGCAGAGACATGTATAACCATCATAGCAAAGATAAAATTGAAAAAAGCAGACACAGAAGAGACTTAAGCAGTGAGGATGAAAAGTGCAGAAAAGAAAGACGCCTCCATAAAAAATACTCTACAAAAAGTAGCAGTCCTCACCAGAGAAGCTTAAGTCGAGAACATGCACGACATCGGCGTTCCTTTAGTAGTGACAGTGAGCAGGATAAAAGAGGACGCAGTCGTGGTCACAAGAGCATGGGCAAGAAACAAAAATACCGGAAGAGGTCTTTGAGCAACCAAAGAAGCACTTGGAGTAGGTAATAGAAGACTTAGCCTTTTGTAAGGGCTGTCTGAGAGAGGACTGGAGTGGATCTCTCCTCTTTCCATGCAGGGAAGGAAAGAAAACTGATTGGAAATTTTACTTGAATATAGTTTATGGAGTCAAGAGACATATAACCACACTTTTCAAAAATATTTTTGAGACTTCTTATCTGTCAGTTCTGTGTTGGCTTACTACAGTACTATATATTCTTATCATTCTTACACTTTCTCTATGATAACCAGCGTAATTAGGCATTCATCGTTTCACTTTTTTCTAAATTGGGTCCCTATTAGCAATCACAGCAATCTTTTATTTAGAAACTGGCATGTGTATGTTTCTAATATGAAATGTGAACTTTGCAAGTAGCAGTATACTTGATTCATAGGAACTCAATAATTCCATGCAGGATTTTTTGCTATCTGAATTGGTGCTAGATGCAACCATATTTTTATACAGTGCTGTAATGCCTTCTTTGCTATTTTTGGAAATTGTACTTGATAGATTGTTACAGGGCCTGAATTGTCATGGTGTTTGCTATTTTCCATGTTTTAGAGTTCTGTTCCATTTCAAAAGAAAAATGCCAGGATTTCAGAGCCTCTGAGAAAGTAGGTACAGAGGCTGCTATTGTATTAACATTTGACTTTTGTGTTCAAACCATTGGTTGTCCTCTAAATGCAATTTTGTAGACATCTGTATTCTGAAAGGGGCCTTCCTGCTAAATTATTTTTATGTGAAATGTTCAAGTTCAGAGTTGTATTTTCTCTTTTTATAACATCTTTGCTTCTGGAAATGAAGCTCAGGAATTTCCCCAAAATATCACCGCAGTGCAAAACCAGCTTTTTTTTTACCATCCAATGGTAAAACCACAGAAGCCATTGCCAGTGAACCCAAACTACTGCTTCATATTCGGTACATTAAAGATCTATACATATACACCATTAAAACTGATTTGGTTTGTGTTTTGTTGAAGAATTATTGGGTTATACAGCTTACTTAATATGGAGTGCACCTATTTTAAGGTTATCTATCTTTTACAAGATAAGGCAGCCTTGACATTTTTCATTTTTGTATCCTGGTTGTTCCTTTATCCAGAGGCAGGAATATACAGGCAGATCTTTTATATATTGATGAAGAGCATTTATCTTTCACTTGCACAAAAACTGTATGTACAGGTCACATTTGATCTTAAATATAATGCTAGAAATGCTTTTTTTTCCAGATATTGCCTTCAGCCTATTCCACATTATACTGAAAACTTCCTATAGGCTTTTAAGATATAGCTATATCTTTTGAAGCATGATCTGATCTAAAATTGTGGAGTCAAAGGGTATAAACTACGCTATGCTTTTGTTTTCTTGACTTGCTTCAAAATCTGTGACATCTTGGGCGCTTTTCATAGGTCAGGATCTGAAAGGGCCAGTCTGTAGACCTGTTTGGACGTCTCAGCAGATCATGGGTTATTTAACGGGGACACGTACTGTGCACAAACTGCTTCCGTTTCTGTAAGCAACCTTTGATCAGCGTGATTCAGTGTTGTCAGCATGATATGCAAACCTGAACAGATGGGTTGTTTAGGGTCTAAACAACCCAGCTGTTACCCAAACAACAAACTATGTGTTAACCACTGGATTAACCTCTAAACAACTGAACAGTCTGGGTTAGCACATCATGCTGACAACCTCCAATTTACAGAAACCGGAAATGGGTTGCAGGTGGCATGCAGGCAACATGCGTCCCCACAAATCATGAGCTAAATAATCCATGATTTGCCACCTTGATGTGAAGCCTGGGTATGTGTGTTCTAAAGTGGTTCACTCTACACACAGAACCTTGTCAGTCAGTGTTTGCGTCCAGCTGCAACTATATTGAATGCTGCACAGGAGACTCCCTGGAACCATGTAAGTGCTTTTTCAGTGGCACTTGAATTGCTGTGGGAAGGGGGAGCCAGAAAAGTCCCATTGCATGCCCAGAAGCCATCTCACATTCCTATTCAGTGTTTCCATTGCCCCTTTTCATTATGGATAAAGTCTGGCCTTGTGCTTCAGTCAAATGTTCTGGTAATGCTGGTGTTTCAGATCAAATGTGCATGTGCATTTCTAAAATGCCTAAAAGGTAAAACAGTTGCTAGTGGCATTTTTCATACTGTTCTGTTTTTGTTTTGTGCTATGAACTTCAAAAGTAATGTCTAAAACTGCTGGCTTTAAAAAAAAAATCATTTTTGAGGAGCAGTTACCACTAAACTGCTGTGGCTTTCTTTCGACCTAAATAGTATCAAGAAGTGAATTCACCCTTATGTAGTATACAGATAAGAAATAGTCTTCTTTCCTTTGCCATCTCTGGCTTTAAAATAAATACTGTTAACCCAAATGTAGTTGTGAATTCCTAGCCTCAAGATGATTGGTTCAGGTTTCCAATAGACATCAACCTGCATGAACTTTCACCCAACGCATTTACTCTGGAAAACAATTATGTGATGTGGTTCTGCAGCAATCCTAATGTGTAGTGTTCCCCTAATTTGGGCAAGGATTTTCTCTTGGGACCAAAGAAATACAGTTATTACAAGCTAATGCAGATCAAAGCCATGTATGAGATACTATTTTATCTCATACATGGCTTCATTCACACTAGGAGAAATACACGGGGAGGACATGATGCTTCATTTGCGCATATCTGGAAAAATACCCCATTTTTTCTGTTTGAGGAAAACATGGGATAGGTGGGAGGAAATAGTGGAATAATGACTGGACAACGACAAAGGCATGTAATGGACCCTCACAATTCAGTGAGCGAGCAACCATGAATACGCAATAAACTTGAGGTATAGAGATCCCCTGAGGGTAAGCCTAACTAAACATAATGGGACTTCTCAGTAGGCATACATAGAATTGCATACATAGCAATATTTATCTCCCCTCCAGTTAAAAAACAAACCAAAATCTATTTTTATTAAAGCTTTCTGTTCATAGGAACATAGGAAGCTGCCTTATACTGAGCCAGACCCTGGGTCCATCTAGCGCAGTATTGTTGACACTGACTGGCAGCAGCGGCTCTCCAGGGTTTCAGGCAGGATTCTTTCCTAGCCCTCCCTGGAGATGCTGGGGATTGAACCTGGGACCTTCTGATGGCCAAGCATGCACTCTACCACTGAGCTACAGCCCTTCCTATTGCTGGATAATTGCACTGACAAAAAAAACAGCCCCAGATTTGTTTCCCTGCAACCATGTGAACCCACTTTTCTCAAAGGCTTGGGTGAGGAGAAGGAGAAAAACCGTTTTGACTGTTTGTATAAAGTCAAATACAATTCAGAACTTCTCTTGCCCACCGAAGAGAATTCTCTTTAAGAATTCCCTAAGATATGCTGTGGGTGGAATGAAGAAGAGAAGGAAAGAACAGGATAGAGGAGGGAAGAAGAAAAGAATGGTGATTGGAAATGCCCCCCCCCCGGGGGGGGTAGAAAGAATTCCCTAAGCCAAGTGGCTCCTTTCAGAGAGGTAGTACTTCAGAGGAATTTAGGAGGCTGTGAGGGTTTGTACGGATTGCATGTATTTTATGAGGTGAGATGGCCAACGGCTTTTTCTAGCTTTTTTAAAACTGCAGAACCTATTTAAAAGCCCCAGCAGTTTCTCAATCATGATGCCACATAGTCCTAACCCTCCCTTTGGAATAATTTGAGTCCTACAGCTATTTAGGAGAAATTACAGTGGAAGGGGACAAAGAAGTTTGTGGAGGATGATTGGATCCTTTGCTGTACTGAAGCTACTAAACTTTGCAGAAGCCAAGGTTCCAGTCTGGGGCAGTAAAATCAGATGCTGTGTGAAATACCACTATTTCACATAGAGCTCTTTCTTTCCTTCTTTCCCCCTCTTCAAAATTTCATTGTAAGGAAGCTCCCAACAATGGGCATGTAAAAGCAGAAAAGTAGGGGGACAGAGGTATTTTGCACCTCAAAAAACAAAACAAAAAGAAACCCTGACACCAGAGATTAGGAATAGTGACCTCCTAATAGTCACCTTAAACACCTTCTGATTTGGATCTCTAATCCTCTGTGTGTCTTAACAGTTTTTACTTTTTGTTTTAATCTTTGAGAAAAGGAAAATTTACACATGGCTAGCACAAAAGCAACTGGACCTAACTGTCTGGAATTTGGCAGGTTCAGTCAGCTCCACAGGGCCTGCTAGGTCCCCAAATTCCATGGATTTATGTGGAAGCACAAAAAAATTCTAGCTCTTTGACAGATTTTCTTGAAAAAAGGAAATTTTACCTGTGACTAGCACAAAAGCCACTGAACCTAACTGACTGAAATTGGGCAGGTTCAATCAGATCCATGGGGGCTGCCAGGTCTCCAATTTTTATGTATCATACAAAATAAACAAGTTATGGCAGTTTCTGTTTTCCATTGCAAGTCAATGGGAAAATGTAAAAAAAAAAAAAAGCAGTTAGGACAGCTCAAAAGATCTGGGGCTCATGCCCATGTGGCCTCACATAACAATGCCCCTGCTGGTGACAAAGATGGATCCAGGAGTACCCCCAGACTACAAACATGATCTTTCAGAGGGAGTGGAACCCCATCTAGAAGATGCAATGAGCCTATATCCTAGTCTTAGGAACCACTCATCCACAGGGCCCCTGTCTTGCCAGGATTCAGACTCAATTTATTGGCACTCATCCAGCCCATCACTGAATCTAGGCACTGATCCAGGACTTGCACAGCCTCACCTGATTCAGATGTCAGAGGGAAATAGAGCTTTGTGTTATCAGCATACTGATGGATGGTGTTTTGCTCAAAATCCTCCTAAGGACTGCTCCTAGTGGCTTGATATAGAAATAAATAACATTACGACAGGACATTACTGTGTGGAACCCTGTAGGTCAGTTGCAAGGGCCTGAGGAATCATCACTCAGGGTTACTCTCTGAAATCAACCTTGCAGGTAGGACTGGAACCATTGTAATACTGCCTCCAATAACCAAACCCACAGAGCCAGTCCAGGAGGATACCATGATTAATGTTATCAAAAGCCAATGAGAGATCAAGTAGAATTAACAGGTTTGAACTCCCCCTGTCCCTCCGTTGATAAAGGTCATCCATCAGGGTGACGAAGACTGATTCAGTCCTGTAACCACGCTGAAACCCAGATTGAAATGTGTCTAGATAATCCATATTGAGAGCCAATGTGGTGCAGTGGTTAAAGTGTTGGACTGGGAACCAAGAGATCCAGGTTCTAGTCCCCACTCGGCCATGGAAGCTCACTGGGTGACATTGGGCCAGTAACAGACTCTCAGCCCAGCCTACCTCACAGGGTTTTATTTGTTTTATTTTTTTATATTTATATCCCACCTTTTTTCTCTTTAAGAAACCCAAGGTGGCATACATAATCCTCCTCTCCATATTAGCCTCACAACGACAACCCTGTGAAGTAGGCTGGGTTGGGAGTCTGTGAGGATGTTCTCGACTCTCGTTGTGAGGATGAAATGGAGAGACTGTCTAGCCACGAATGCAGGGCAGCTGAAGAGCGGAGAGGAAGATCCCTTCCGTGCTGCTCCTGCCCTGCATTGGATAGGCGGTCGCCTCTTGGGTTCGGAGGCGGCCAGCTATCCTGGTAGGATTGCGCCCGTAAAAGACTACGTTCCTCCATAGCATATGTGTTTGGTCACCATTCTAGCGGTACACAATGAAGTTAGTGCAAAATGCCTGTCGCTATGATGGCTGAAATACGTGGGCAGAAAGGCTTATATAGTTCAAAGGTCCAGAAGGAGAGGAGTAGTGGTGCATTGTCCTTATATCTCCCTGCATCATCCCTGTTAGTGATGGTGATGGCTGGATTACCTCTTGTCAGAGGTGGAGGGCAGGTTTTGGCCTATGGAGAAAACATTCACTTTCGTTTGGGATGCTTCACCCACCCTTCCTCACAGGGAAGATGCTTCACTCCCTTAATCTCGCCACTTCCTGCACCTTTTTTCTAGCTCTACGATATCCTTTTTGAGATGGGACAAGTTGAGCTGCACACAGTATTCCAAATTCTTTTGTGTTATAGTATAAAGGCATTGTGCTACCAGGTCATCTTTTTTAAAAATCCCTTTCTTAATCATCCTTGTCTCTCACAATTGCCACACACTGACCTGGTTTGCACAACACGATAATCCATGTTTGTTCAGGGTTGCTTGTTGTGTTGTGCAAACCTGGCACTGCAGTGTCAGTGTGGTTTCTTAACCAGCAGCAAGCCATGCTGAGAACCTATGGCTTGTTGTTGAGTTGTTTGCTCTCAGAGTGGCTTGTTGCGTCATCCAGAACTGGCAGAATGGCTTGTGAGTGGTTTGTTGGAGAGGGCTATGGAGCCGCCTGACAAGAGCAGTGAAAAACCCAACCGCTCCTTGCGATGTCACTAGTGCCTCACTGCCTCCCTTCTCCCTTGTCAGTGCCCTTCGACCCTCCAGCCTCTCCCTTTCCTCCATCTTGCAATGGCACTTGAGAATTACATCCTCCACTTCAGCACTTCCCCTGGCAGCAACGGATGATGACGATGATGCACTTGCACAGGTTCAAATGACCACTTCCATGCATATTGTGTGTGTTTTTATATACAAGGGTTAAGCGTAGCACACTTCAGGTGGGATCCAATGGGGACATACTGCTGGTGGCAAGCACCATTGTTTCCCTGTGTGCATGCACCTGACCCTTGTGGCGGCGATGTAGAGCTTCCGGCTGGGGCAAGCCCCCAAATGCCTTCCAGAAACTTGCATTTCTGGTCATTTGGCAGCTTGGCCCCAGAAACGCTACAATGCTGCCACTGGCAGTAGGGGCTACTCGTGCACCAAGAAACGGTGGTGCTCACTGCCAGCGGTAGGTCCCCGTTGGATCCTACCCCATACAGACTAACTGTTGTAGTTGTTCAGGTGTTTGAATAAATTAGCATGAGCTTTTGTGAGTTACAACCCACTTCATCAGACACTAGAAGTGGAAATGGAGGCTTTGAGTCTGAAGAGACAGGGCACAATCCTGTACATGTTTAGAGCAGAAAAAAGTCCTACAACTCCAAAAATTTCCCTGAGACCTGTGGGACTTTTTTCTGTCTAAACATGCACAGGATTGTGCTCTTAAACACGTAGAAATTGCAGCAAGCATTCTATTATCTTAAAGTGACAGTTACAAACCACAAAGTGCATTGAGGGCACAATCTGAGTTGTAGGACATTTTTCTGTCTAAACATGCATAGAATTCTGCCCTAAAAGTCTCCATAATGTGCACAGAAACCATAGACCCTATTGAGTCCCTGATCAACATAATCAAATTTCCATGTCTCTTGTTCTGCAACCTCAGGTTCCCAGCGAGCCCCAGATTTCAGTTTCTTTAGAATTGTCACTCTGAGGTCCTTGATGGTATGTCCAGGGAGGTTAAAATGTTCACTGACAGGTTTATTGATGTTCTTATGATTGACGTCTGATTTGTGCCGATGTAATCTTTGTCTTAAAGGTAGTGATGTTTGGCCAGTGGAAGTGGTTTTGGGGAAGTTGATGCAGGAGATCAAATGCACAACATTCGTAGATGTGAGAGCTTTGGCTATGGGGCGGTATAGAAATACATAAATAAATGTGCAGGTATACTTGCCCTGGATGCGGCGGATAGCCCCGTTGGCTCCATTGATATTATCACTGGTGTTTATTAATGGGCGCCATTGGCATTTAGTTTTTTGGTTTTTGTGTTAGTTATGTTCTCATTTAGAACCAAGAGCTCCCAACTCCCTCAGCTTAGTTTGGAGGCTTTACATATAGATGTCTATGCATAGTGTCCCTGTCCAAATTTACTCTCTTAAAATACTGGTGTTTTGCAATTTAACCTTGAAAGTATCTTTGAAAGCAGGACTCTGCTTCCCTACATCTACTCCCACCCATGAATGAGGTTGTGGCAGAATCAAGGGAGGCTAGGAGAAATCCAGCCAAAATCTCATTTGCAGTCTTCCTTTTTTCCGAAGCCTGATTTCGGATGACAACGTCAAATATTTTGCATAAATGTATTATGATGTTCTCATGCCCAACAACTGTTATCTGCTCAAAGAAAGAAAGACACTTGTAGATCTGAAAGAGTAATAGATTTTCATAACAAGCACTTTGGGGTATTAGGCTTGAATACCTTTCAAACATTATTGGCAAGGGAAAGCAATCCCAATTTTATCCTCTTCATGTTCTAATAAAAGCTTAGACAGTGATAATCAAAAACAATACCTAAAGCTTGTGCAGAGTTTGCAATGTGTTCACTTTAGTTACTGGGACCTACAATCCTCTTCAGATCTACTACTCTAGTAAATCTTCTTAGGTGATTATCTCTGGTGTCCTCAAAAGACAGCTGGTATTTGAGTTGTAGTGGTAAAATATTAATTGTATCAGGTTTTCATAAAAGATGCACATGCTATATGTCGCTTGTTATTTTAAATTGACAGTGATATTTTTTCTTTGTATTGAAAAGTGGGAATTACTGCTCCCATCAGTAGTACATGCCCTGGTCTCCTCTCGTCTAGACTACTGTAATGCGCTGTACGTGGGGTTACCTTTGAAGATGGTTCGGAAGCTGCAGCTGGTGCAGACCGCGGTGGCTCACCTGATTAAGGCAGCCGCCGGTGTGATCACATCATTCCGGTGCTGAAGGAGTTGCACTGGTTACCAGTTGTTTTCCAGGCCAAATTCAAGGTGTTAATTTTGACCTATAAAACCCTATATGGTTCTGGCCCAGCCTATCTTAAGGAGCACCTCCAGCAACACCAGACAGGCCGCTTAACAAGATCAGCCTCGGATGGCCTTCTCTCTGTCTCATCAGCCAGGACAGCTAGGCTGGTGAGGACAAGGGAGAGGGCCTTCTCTGTGGTGGCCCCCACTCTGTGGAACTCCCTCCCTAGGGAACTCTGCCATGCCCCTTCTTTAACGAGCTTCCGCCACGCATTAAAAACGTTGTTGTTCAGGCAGGTATTTGGGGAGGGTTAGGGTATTTTAAAAAATATGATATTTTAAAGTAGAATTTTATTGTTTTAAAACTGTTTGTATTGCTGTACATCACCCAGAGTAATGGGCGATTAAGAAATTAAATAAACAAATAAATAAATGTTACTGAGTCTTAGATATGTTCTTTGTCTACAACCTCAGTCCACTGTATGGATGAGTAATAAGAATGTTTAATGTTTGTATAGCACGTTCAAGTGTTCAGAGCACTTTGCATTATCTACTAAGTAAAGAACTTCAATGCATGTCACCCTTACAATGACCCTGTAAGGTAATTTGGAACTATTATCCCCCATACCGCACATGGGGAGAGTGAGGCTGAGGGACTGTCTTGTCTAATCTAATAAATTCATGACAGAGGTGAAATTTGATCTGCAGACTTCCTGATTCGTAGCTCAGTCTCTTAGCCACCACTCCAGGGGTGGGCAACTTGTCGCCCTCCAGATGCTTTGGCCTACAACTCTCATCATCCCTCACCATTGGCTATGCCGGCTAGGGCTGGTGGAAGTTGCAGGATACAAGTTTCCCATCCCTGCACTATCCCATATCAGTTCTCAATAGAGCTAATGAGGCTGTTCGGGGGGATCTGGCTGAGTAAACTGCGATGTCTACTGAAAATGGAGTGTGGGGGAGGAAGGGAATTTTCCTCACCCTTCCTGCTCACTCCAAAGTATCATGTATGCATCTGTTTTAGTATTGGCCATGTCAGTCAGCAAAATTACTGGTCCAACAACCAAGTTAACTATATTAGTACCACTACATCCTCTTTAAATTAGAACTTTGAAAAAAAAGTCGATGACTAGCCAAGGACACAGCTGGCATGGAAAAGGAGGAGAATGCTGTTTGCTTCGAAATTACTGTAACCCACACTGATCCCTTGATGGGACCTGCTATAAATAAAAATACAAAATGCCCTTTTCACAGAGATAACTGATCTTGAAAACCTGAAGATATTCAGTGGTCTCGTATTAATTCCCAATGGGTGGATCCAGAGTTAGGCAAGTTTAGAGTAGAGCCACTGAAATCGATGAGACTCAAGTTAGTCATGACTGACTTGTCCCTTTGTTTTCAATGGGTCTACTCTAAGCATGACTAAATCCATATCCAATCCAATATATTTAATAATTGTTCAGTCCTTTTTAACTTGTGCCCTACAACCGGCCCAAGGAGTCCATTTTAATTGGAGCAAATGAACCCATGACAGTGTGCTTTTGTAGAAAGAAGAGCTCACCTCAGCACATTTGTGGGAATACAGAGCATATGTCTGGAGTGGTATTAATACACTTAAATTGGACTACCCAGAATGATCTGCACCTACAGGCAAAAGAGGCTTATTTAAATGAAGAGGGAAAGAGGATTTCTCACAGAACAGTGAAGAAAAATGAGCTCCACAGAAGACCTCGAATATCCTCGTATCCTAATTCAGTACCAGAACGGATTTTTAATATCAAAGGTAAGGCTCAAAAAGGAATACCTCATAAATATTAAAACTAGGAAGTGATATATGCTTTTATATTATGGCTGTGTAATCGTAATGTGTAGAAACTTGACACATTACCTATGCAAACCTTTTAAAGTACCTGTATAACAGTTTTAATTTGAATTGGAACAATGGATGTTAACAGAGTGTGTTGGAATAGATATCATCTTTAGCAGTTGGACCAGCAGCAAAATAACTGATCTAAGATCCATGAGGTAGGGAAATCCAAAATCTCTGTTTGCATCAGGGTAACTTTAGAAATAATAATCTAGAACTAAAAACATAGTAAACAAATATTTTTGCCAGACAAATATTTTTACAACTGCACACATCTCCCTTGGTATTCTGAAGTCTTTGTAATGCTTGGGTTAAAAGGACAATGTTTGAATCTCTCAGATAGTAACTGGTGCTTGAAAACTCCAGCACCAGTCAAAGAAAGACCTTGCTGACTGTAAATTTCCCATGGAGCTTTGCCAACATTTCTACTTTTGCATGTAGAAATGATGCAGCTACTTAAGTGTTCATCAGCTTGCACCCTAAATTGGCCTTGTTTCCTTACACCAATATTTAAGGTGGGGAGAAAAGCCTCAGTTAACAGAGCACAGTCTGTTTTGATTTACCTTTTGATCCATTCTAAATGATTCTTCATTGGTGTGAAATAAGAAACCCCATTGTGTGAAAAACAAACAACAACAAAAAAACACCCAAAAAATAAATTAAAACATTCTCCCCTGAGACTGATAAGCAATTCCATTCCATTAAAAAATGCAAGGATTTTGCAAAACCAGAAGGAAGCTGGAAATGGACCTTAAAAGTATAATTTTCAAACATGCTAGAAAATTGTTAATAACCTCAATCTGACACTGTACAAAAGGGGAATTACTAGTAAAATATTCATGGTAAAGCAAAATATTAGAGCAGGCATACTTAGTGACCTTTTATTAGAATCTTCATGACAGAGAGAGAAGTCTGTTGACAGGATGAAGAAAAGGGAATCTGCTTGCAGTTCTTGCTTTAATATGCTAGTTTTAAAAATTTGATATGGGAACCAAAAAAGCACAAGGTTATCAAGATCGTATATAGCAACCATTGTTTATCATCAATCTTTAGTTTAATTAAGGCAGAGGTGTACAACCTGCAGCCCCCAGACTTCATGGAGCCGTTGGCCTGCCTCCTTTGCGGCCCACAAAGCCGGTAGGTCACCACCCACTTTTCTCCTGCAGTGGAAAAATGCTGTTCCGTGGCTTTTGAAATCACTGTTTTCCTGCTGCAAGTAGTGATGGAGAAACAGATATCTTGGTGGGGATTGCAGAGGGATGGGAGAGGTTTTTACTTAACCCCACCCCCCAGTGATCCCTATATTTCAGAGGGCAGGGGAAGGTGTGTGGTTTGTGTGTGTGCATACACACATACCTGTGAGGTCCCTGGCCCCCTGCCTGTCACTGGATGCAGTGGAAGCTGGTGGCTCTGATTTCAGTGGGGCTGTGGATCCATTCTGGGTTTTAGTCAGAACCAGCCAGAACGCTAAAGGAGCTATCCAAGATGCTGAACCCTATCACCAGAATAGGTTCAGCACCTTGGATAGTTCCTTTAACATTCTGGCTGGTTCTGACTGAAACCCAGAATGGATGTACAGCCCCACCAAAATCGGAGCCACTAGCCTCCAGACCAGTTGTGGTCCTCAGGGCCAAAAAGGTTGTGCATCCCTGAATTACAGCTTAGTTGAAGCTCTAACTTCTTGCAGTGGTGAGTTCCAGCTTCTTTCCACCTTTCTAGTTTCATCCCTGCTGGCAAAGCTGTGCACTCTCTCCCTGTTCGTGCCTTTCATTCTTTTCTTTTCTTTTCTTTTTTCTCCTTTCCCTTGCTTTTAGGTTCTCTTTGCTGCCTGTGAATTGGGAGTGTTTGATCTGTTGAGAGACTCAGAAGAGATCTTACCATCAAAGGCCATAGCGGAACGGCTGGGCAGCAGCCTCCGTGGAATGGAGAGGCTGCTGGATGCCTGTGCAGGTTTAAAGCTCCTGAGAGTCGAGGTGAAAAAGGAAGGAGGTAACAGTGCCAGGAGGAAACTTGCATGACCAACCACCCTGACCTCTGGCCTCTGTGCACAGTTTGTACCTAGAGATGGATCAGACATTCCTTCTGAAAGTTGAAGGCGGTTTGAAAGTTGCTTGCCTTCTGTACACCCATCCTACTTCCAGCTTTGATAAACAGGTTTTTCATATCATTGTTTCAACCCTGTTGGCCACAGGTGAGAGAGGGACAACAGAAATGAGTGTGTGTACATACCGTGAGAAGCAATGCCTCTCTCCAACCACTTTCAGCTCTCTCAAAAACTGCTGTCTGCCTTAAACAGCATCTCCTTGTGCTGCTGTCAGGAATGAATCTGAGCGTATGGAGATAGCTAGCAGCTCAGATTCAGAATGGGAACAGCCAGAACAGGGAGAGGCTCCCTCCCTAGTGAGCTTAGATATGGCAAGGCCTTCTTCCCCGACCTTGGTGCACAGATGGCTCAGTATGAAGGGCCCCCCCTTTCCTCCTCCATGAGAACCCAGGTTTCAGGGAAGGAGGAGTGTGAGGGGCGTGACTTGAGGGATGCTAAGGTCCATCGCAGAGCGAAGCGGGAAAAGTTAGGGGTGGAGCTCAGACGCTCCACCAGGTTGGCTATGCATGATAGCCTATGCAGGAGGGAGTCGCTGTAAGGGAGGGGCATCCCACCTAAGCCAGTCTGGCCGGGAAGTTCATGTTCAAACTACTGGCAACTTCTCTAACTTCCACTTCAACTCCTCTATTGATATTCGGAATTGTGTGGAGTAGCTGTTTCCTTTGTAGCTTGAGAGTTTCCTAGAATTTGCATTTGTAAGGAAGCTGGTCGTTAACTAATAAAGTAGTGAGTCTGAAGCCTGATATCCTGGAGATGTGTTGACTGAGAAGGGGGAGGAAGAAGGAACATGACAGCTGTATAAGAATGCTGTCCAAATTCCCAAGTTTCAATGTGGTTTATTGTCAAATAGAAGGTGAGACTAGTGTGTGTGTGTGTGGGGGGGAGAGACCATCACATGCCTCGCTGTCTATGGGGAGCTTGACACATGGCCTTCTGAATTAAGGCCACAGATATCACAAGAGAAAATACTTACCTAGGCTGAATATGGATGCATTAGAACTTCTAAAAAATACAAATAAAATCTGGCCATCTGGCCTAAAAGTTGGAGGAGAAAAATCTCACTCAGCCATTTATCATTCATTCATTCATTCATTCATTCACAGGATTTATATATCTAATAAGATTCCAGAGCAAACAATAAAAAGAAAGAAAAAATTAAAATACAGAATTAAAATATTTAAAATCAAATTATGCCAATAAAACCGTAGCTAGTCAGTCAGGGAAGGCTTGTTTTAATAAAAATGTCTTCAGCAGGCACCAAAAACAAAACAGTGTTGGCATCTGCCTGACATCAACCAGCAGGGAGTTCCACAGAGAGGGAGCCAATACACTGAAGGCTATTCCCTGAGTAGACTCCAAATGGACCATAGATCCATGTGGAGCCAACCAGGAGTGCCTCGTTTAAGCTGGATCTGTATTTTCAGACCCAGAATGATGCCCTGAGTGAATCCTGTGACTGCATACATGTGCAGCATATTTTGCACAAGTTGGTTATATATTATATACAATATGTAAGAAATCAGCTGCAAAACTGGATTCTGAGCTCTTGCAGTTTCAGAACTTATACAGTTGGGGGGGGTCAGGCTCCCCCAAAACATCAGCCTCAGCTGTCTTCTCTGACATGAGATCAGCATGCATGTACAGCTATTTCATGGATGCCATAAGGATGACCGGGGCGGGGAGAACGAGAGAGACTTCATGGGAAAGGGTAAGAGCTTTCAAGAGTGGGTGGCTCTATGGAGACATGATGGATGAGGTTGGAGGATCTATGGGCATATCTGTCATCTCCAAGGCCCAAAGCCTCTCCCAAGTGACCTGAACAATTGATAGAAATTCCCAAATATTGCTTATTTGCACATATACTGAAGGATGTAAGTTTTTGCAGGAATTCATCGATGCCTGAAAAGCGTGGGCAAAATCAATTCCTAAAACAAAAAGAAACAAAGGAAAAAGAATGCGATCTCTACTATTCTGGGTGACGTTCTTGCATCATCTTTGTCAGAAGCAAAACTGGCATTTATCTTTAAGGGGGCTTCTTAAATATCCCATAATCCTCTACAGTAGGACTTCAGAGTATTGAACAAGAACTCGTGATAGATTAAAGTGAGTGCAGTACATCCTAATTTCTTCCTATGATATATTTTTTGCAAAGGGTGTTTTCTCTTCTCTTTCCTTTTTGCTTTGGCCCTGTTAAATCAAGAATCTTGCACTGGGTTCTTCCAAGTGTTAAAGATCTGTGTGCATGTGCAGTCCAAACTCTCGAATGGATTCAGCATGCATCCACCTCGCCCCACAACCAATGTGATCAGAAATGATAAAACATAAGTCTTATCAGGCACGTGGTAAAGTCACCGGTTGAATGTTTGAACCTGGAGTTCCTGAATGGGTTCAATGTAGATCTGTTAGAAGATGCCATAAAAAATCACCTTCAGTTGGGTGAAGGAATTGTGCAAATGCATTCTTCTCCTTGCTATTAATAGATAGCAGATATCATTACTTCTGGGTAAAATATTGGTCTACCTTCTTTTCTTTTTAGTCTTTTATGGAAACACAGAAATATCCAATCTCTACCTCACAAAATCAAGTCCAAAGTCTCAGTATCATAATCTGATGTACTACTCCAAAACCATCTATCTGTGCTGGCACTACTTGGCAGATGCTGTAAGGTGAGGTGGATGACAAGGGAGCTTATGTCGCTAATATAAAATGTACAGCTCTGGAAAACTCCTTGCAGTGAACCATTACATTTCCTTTGCATGAATCTCTGTCTTCAGGGGAATTAGGAAAAGTAAATGTGATTACTGCTGATTTTACTGAAAGGAAGAATACTGAAGTGTTCATTGTTTGTTTAGGACTACTATATAGCTACTACAGATATACTGCTACTTGTATCTATATAACACTGCCCACTAAATGCTGAAATTATACTGTTGCTAATACTTCAGATGACAAACTCATTGCAGGTGTGTTGAAACTACCTAGGGAGCACAGTCATAGCAACCCTGTTCCTCGAGGTGGTTCTTTGGGGGATACTTGATGATGGGGAACTGGCACATAGGCATTGAGATACTGGTTGATTCTGTTGTCTGTGATGGAAGAAAACAAGAAAGGGTAGGAGTAAAAAGTAGGACTAAATCCAGTTTTCCCTCCACTGCTGAACAGCTAACTGGCATATGTACCTCTGACAGCTGAATTGGAGAGAAGCACTCTGTATGCAGCACCTGTGATTGCCATAACCGATGGGAGAATTCCCTTTGGCTCAATTAAGAATGAGCTGTGCAATTACAAGCTTTCTCGGCAACTGTGTAGAAAAAAAGCATCTGTTTTCTAAGAGTTAGCACATGCACATTGATGGTGCTGCGCATAGGCACCTTCTCTTATTTCTGCTTGGGAATTGTAGTTCTCAGCACCAGTTATGGCAGAGCTGCCTGCAAATTCACCTCTTTCCCCCTCCCCACCCCCAAACCCATCCAAGAATAAGAAAGGACTTCAGAGCTGGATGACAAGCATCACTCACATGAAACATTGGCAAGAAATAAATCAAGAGAATGGTCCCAAATATAAAATATATTTGTCCAACAGAAGGCTGCTTGTTTGGTTGCTCTGGTCACAGTATTTCAGAGCAATCAATGACTGGGTTCGCACAACACGCTAACTCACACTCAGTGGTTGAGTGTGAGTTGTTGCTGAACCGCGGGGTGTTTGTTGAACTGTGAGTTAGCGTGTTCTCTGAACCCTGGACATTTTCTGCAGGGTGGTTTGTTAACCATGCAGTGTGACTTATCTTTCTCAAACAAGCCACCTTGAGAACCCATGCTTCCTTGTTGGGCGGTTCAAGGTGGTTAACAAGCTACACTGCACAGTTAACAAGCCACCCTGTGGAGAATGTCCTGGGTTCAGACAACATGCTAACCCATGATTCAACAAACAGCCCATGGTTCATCAACAACCCACACTCAATCACAGAGTGTGGGTTAGCGTGTTGTGTGAACAGCCCCAATGAAAGTTTCATTGAGAGTAAGGATCCTAATGTTAAAGGAACTTCTGTACACCTGGCTTTGTGTGCCTGGTCTACTGGACAACTGATTGCATATACGCAGAAACTTGTTTTACATTCCAAGCCAGAAAAGAACTTGCGAGTCGGGTGATAGAATTTATTTTATTTACAATATTAAATGGAGCTTGTTTGGTAATACTGTTGAGCATTGGAAACTGGACAAATTCGTATTTCATTCCAGGTAATTGTGGACTTCATTGGCATTGCTAGCTTGCACATGTAGTTCTTTATCCAGTTAGGGAAGCCTGCTTTTATATGCCTATGTGCTCTGGAACTCCCTTCCCAGGGAGGCGAGAGTGGCACCCTCCCTGATATGCTTTTGTAGGCAGGTAAAAACTTTTTTGTTCCAGCAGGCCTTTGGGGATAACTAGTCTGACTCTGGACCTGTGAATATATGATGGATGGATACTATTTTTCTTGTTGTCTTTTAATATTTTGATATTTTTACAATTTTAATATTGATGATTTAATTATATTTTTAACTTTTGTACGCTTGTATTTATATTTCTATTTATAGGTTTTAATTATAGGTTTTAATTGTACAAGTTTTAATGTTGTAAAGCCACCTTGAATCTCAGTATTGGGAAAAAGGCAGGATATAAATATAAGAAGAAGAAGAAGAAGAAGAAGAAGAAGAAGAAGAAGAAGAAGAAGAAGAAGAAGTCCCATGAAAGGATGGGAGTTCCTGCATCTTTAAAAAATGCACTTGCCTGCTTACTCTTTAGCATCACTGCCACTGTTTCCTAGAAAAGTTGCACTCTATAACCAACACAAAGAATTTTTTTTGGGGGGGGCCATGTTTCCAATGTCAGATTATTTGGGGGCAGATTACATAATATAAATGACACTTGAAAGTTAAGCTGCCACATACTTAATCAAAAAATGTATGTTTCTTAAGGGACATTAATCAAAAATGTCTTTTTCTTAAGGGAGGGGGAAAACCAATATGAGAGAGCATTTGGCATTTCATCAAAAGATGTCTTTGAAGCTCTTTACAGGTAAGGCTTCCATGCATTAAAAGGAAAGTACAACAGATTGTCTTTGAGAAAGTGTTCATCATCATCATCATCATCATCACTCACTCACTGTCAGTTTCATAGAACTCAATACTGATAATTTCATGTTTTCTCAACTAAGGCTGTTGTAAAGGGCCATGAAAACAATGTTATGGTACCATGTAGTAATTTATAATGTATCATGTTGGATTAGTTTCCACTCTTTAGTTTCTTAAGAAAAAAAACAATGTTCAGATTAGAGTGTAAAACCACAAGTATCCTGCATTTAAGAAAAATCTAATGCATTCTTCAATATATGATGCAATCCAGCAGGGTTTTTTTATGGATCACTGCCTTGTTGTGGCAAAGGGGCTTGCATAACTCAGTGAAGCCATAAGCTATGCCGTGCAGGGCCACCCAAGACGGACAGGTCATGGTGGAGAGTTCTGACAAAATGTGGTCCAGTGGAGAAGGAAATGGCAACCTACTCCAGTATTCGTGCCAAGAAAACCCCATGGAACGTATGACAAGGCTAAAAGATATGACGCCGGAAGATGAGCCCCTCAGGTCGGAAGGTGTCTAATATACTACTGGGGAAGAGCAGAGGGTATTTCCAAGTAGCGCCAGAAAGAGTGAAGCGGCTGGGCCAAAGCCGAAAGGACACTCAGCTGTGGATGTGTCTGGTGGTGAAAAGAAAATCTGATGCTGTAAAAAACAATATTGTTTAGGAACCTGGAATGTAAGGTCAATGAATCAAGGTAAGCTGGAGGTGATCAAACATGAGATGGCAAAATTGAACATCGACATCTTGGGAATCAGTGAACTAAAATGGACAAGCATGGGCGAATTGAATTCAGGTGACCATTATATCTACTACTGTGGGCAAGAATCCCTTAGAAGAAATGGAGTAGCACTCATAGTCAATAAAAAGGTGGGAAAAGCAGTACTGGGGGACAATCTCAAAAACGACAGAATGATCTCAGTACGAATCCAAGGCAAACCATTCAACATCACAGTAATTCAAGTCTATGCCCCAACCACTGAGGCCTAAGAAGCTGGGGTTGATCGGTTCTATGAAGACCTACAACACCTTCTAGAACTAACACCAAAAAAAGATGTCCTTTTCATCATAGGGGATTGGAATGCCAAAGTAGGAAGTCAAGAAATCACCGGGATAACAGGCAAGCATGGCCTTGGTGTACAAAATGAAGCAGGACAAAGGCTAATAGAGTTTTGCCAAGAGAACACGCTGATCATAGCAAACACGCTTTTCCAACAGCACAAGAGGCGACTCTACACATGGATATCACCAGATGGTCAATATCGAAATCAGATTGATTATGTCCTTTGCAGCCAAAGATGGAAAAGCTCTATACAGTCAGTAAAAACAAGACCTGGAGCTGACTGTGGCTCAGATCATGAGCTGCTTCTTGCAAAATATTGGTTTAAATTGAAGAACGTAGGGAAAACCACTAAACCATTCAGGTATGACCTAAATCATATCCCTTATGAATATACAGTGGAGGTGAGGAATAGATTTCAGGGATTAGACCTGATAGACAGAGTGCCTGAGGAACTATGGACGGAGGTCCGTAACATTGTTCAGGAGGCAGCAACTCAATCCATCCCAAAGAAAAAGAAATGCAAGAAAGCCAAGTGGCTGTCTGATGAGGCTTTACAAGTAGCTCACGAAAGAAGGGAAGCGAAAAGCAAGGGAGAAAGGGGAAGATATATCCAACTGAATGCAGAGAGAATAGCAAGGAGAGACAAGAAGGCCTTCTTAAATGAACAATGCAAAGAAATCGAGGAAAGCAACAGAATGGGAAAGACTAGAGATCTTTTCAAGAAAATCGGGGATCTCAAGGGAACGTTTTGTGCAAAGACGGGCATGATAAAGGACAAAGAAGGCAGGGACCTAACAGAAGCAGATGAGATTAAGAAGAGGTGGCAAGAATACACAGAAGAACTATACAGGAAAGATCTGAATGTCCCTGATAGCCATGATAGTGCGGTCACTGAACTTGAGCCGGACATCCTAGAGAGTGAAGTCAAGTGGGCCTTAGGAAGCATTACTAACAACAAAGCTAGCGGAGATGACAGTCTTCCAGCTGAGCTATTTAAAATCCTAAAAGATTATGCTGTTACAGTGCTGCACTCAATATGCCAACAAATTTGGAACACTCAACAGTGGCCACAAGACTGGAAAAGTTCAGTTTACATTCCAATTCCAAAGAAGGGCAATGCCAAAGAGCGTTCAAACTACCGTACAATTGTGCTCATGTCATATGCCAGCAAGGTTATGCTCAAAATCCTACAAGCTAGGCTTCAGCAGCATGTGAACTGAGAACTACGGGAAGTACAAGCAGGGTTCCGAAGAGGCAGAGGAACTAGAGATCAAATCGCCAACATTCGCTGGATCATGGAGAAAGCAAGAGAATTCCAGAAAAATGTCTCTTTCTGCTTCATTGACTACTCTAAAGACTTTGATTGTGTGGATCACAACAAACTCTGGCAAATTCTGAAAGAGATGGGAGTACCAGACCACCTTACCTGTCTCCTGAGAAACCTGTACGAGGGTCAAGAAGCAACAGTAGGAACCAGACATGGAACAACCGACTGGTCCAAAATTGGGAAAGGAGTATGAGAAGGCTGCATATTGTCGCCCTGCTTATTTAACTTATATGCAGAGTACATCATGAGAAACGCCGGGTTGGATGAATCACAGGTCGGAATTAAGATTGCTGGGAGAATTATCAACAACCTCAGATACACAGACAATACCACCCTAATGGCAGAAAGCGAAGAGGATCTCAAGAGCCTCTTGTTGAGGGTGAAAGAGGAGAGTGCAAAAGCTGGTTTGAAACTCAACATTAAAAAAACGAAGATCATGGCATCTGGCCCCATCACTTCCTGGCATATAGAAGGGGAAGAAATGGAAGCAGTGACAGATTTTATTTTCTTGGGCTCCAAGATCACCACAGATGGTGACTGTAGCCATGAAATTAAAAGACACTTGCTCCTTGGGAGGAAAGCTATGGCAAACCTAGACAGCATAGTAAGTAGCAGAGACATCACCTTGCCGACAAAGGTCCGTATAATCAAAGCTATGGTTTTCCCAGTAGTAACGTATGGCTGTGAGAGCTGGACTATAAGGAAGGCTGAGCACCGAAGAATTGATGCTTTCGAACTGTAGTGCTGGAGAAGACTCTTACGCAAGCAACTGCGTAAAATCAGTCAATCCTAAAGGAAATCAACCCTGACTGCTCATTGGAAGGACAGATACTGAAGCTGAAGCTCAAATATTTTGGCCACCAAATGCGAAGAGAAAACTCACTGAAAGAGTCACTGATGCTGGGAAAGATTGAAGGCGAAAGGTGAAGGGGACGGCAGAGGATGAGATGGCTAGATAGCATCACTGATGCAATGAATATGGACTTGAGCACACTCTGGGAGAGAGTGCAGGACAGGAAGGCCTGGTGTGCTGTGGTCCATGGGGTCATGAAGAGTCGGACACGACTGAACGACTGAACAACAACAACAAGCACTAATACATATAGGAGCTCTTCCATCTGCAAGGGAGTCCATATCCATGGAACAGGGAAAAGAAATCCACGTGTCTGTTTTTTGCAGATCTGCTCCCTCCATCAAAATGAATGGGGAAGTCTGTATGAGCAAGAGTCTCATGGGTTTATGAAAGCACAGATAATCCCTTTAATTAGGATGACAGTATTTATTTTAAATTGTCAGTTAATGTATGCCATGTAATGTTAGTCAATACGCGTTTTTGAAATAAGCTTATTGTGTACGTAATTTGAAACTTCCAGATCAGAGGAAGAAATGATAAAATTCATGTATGGATTGAATGCAGTTTGGAGCATATGTGGCAGAGATGTGATAGCTGCATTCGATCTTTCTCCATTCACTGTGATTTATGATCTTGGAGGTAAGTTCCTTAAGAATATTCAGTTGTTTTGCTTTTTCAGGTATGTAGATGTTAAAATACCTAACCCAAAGTTGTCTTGCATGGAGCAACGTGCATTTTTAGGCATATGACCGGCTTAATGCAGGTACTAAAAATATGAGTTGCTGATTTTATAGATTGTCTTTAATTTGAGTAGCAATCTCTCTACAGCTCAAGTGCTCAGTAGTACAGGTTTGCCTGCCAGGCAGCTACCCCAACCCTGGCCGTTCTATCCTGGCTGGCATGTTCAATTAAGGTGGCCATGTGTCCTACTTTACAGGGGACAGTCCTCCATTTGAAGGGCTGTCAGAGGACAGTCCTGTAATTGGTTCGTCCAAATCCAAAAGAATCTGAGAGACCAGATAGTGCTATGCCAATGTGGGTGTTATATGTCTGTCCTGTTTTTCTCTGAAAAGGAGGAGCTGGTGCCTTGGCCCAGGAATGTGTTTCACTGTATCCAAATTGTACAGTTACCATTTTTGACCTACCTAAAGTAGTACAAACAGCAAAGAAGCATTTTGTGTCTTCAGAGGAACACCGGATCACTTTTTTTGAAGGTAAATGAGGGTTCTGCCCTTAAAGATGAATTTAAAAACATTTTAACAGGAATTAAATAAATAAAATCTTCAAGGTTCATATTCCCAGTACATTTTGTTTCAAGGACAGGTTTGTAGTTGGGATGGAATGAAAAGGAGGGTGTTGCTCCCTCTGTAAATTAGCTTCCCTCTCTATGTAAAATGTAGCTCCAGAATGTAACCCTGTAGTTTCTTAGTCTGTCTTTTCCTGTGATGATTGAATCTATTTGATTTGTTGGATTTTCTGAATGCTTAAAAATTTGCTTAAACAGTCACTTAAAAGTTTTTTATTCTTTACGACTACTACGAGCTTTTTGACATGAGGTTGTTAATCTGCTGTATCTGCCTTCTGTAGAAAACCTCTAAGCCTGGAAAATTCACATTCCCTTCTGAAGTCAAATAGAGACTTAATTGTGTCACTTATGAGCCTACGTCGGCATTATGACCTGGATCTAAACAAGGAGTGTCCAGCCAGAGCTTTGCTCTTTTCTGACACAAGGAATTTTGTTTCAGGAATTGTCACTACCTAAGAGAAGCCACTGTAACAGTGTAAAACCTGACAGCTCTTCCACTGTGGAAACAGCTTTTGCAAAATGAGCAAGATGAAAGTTCTGTTTGCTTGCACGAATGTTTATTCTTAAGATCCCAGCCTGTGTGATCAAGAGTTAAATAGAGAAAGAAATATGTGGTATTTGAATACTTGAGTAATTGGAAATCAATGACTGGGTTCACACAACATGATAAGCCACACTCAAGCTTGACTATGGGTTGAGTGTGGGTTGTCATTGAACTTTGGGTTGTCGTTGAACTGTGGGTTGTTGTGTTGTCTGAACCCACCAGTGCTAACAAGTCATGGTTTGTTAACCACAAGCAACCCATGAAGAGAACCCATGGTTTGTTGTTGGGTTGTGAACTGTGGGTTGTTCATGATTAATAAATAATGGTTTGTTATCGTGGTTGGGTTCAGACAGCACAACAACCCATGTTTCAACCAGAACCCACACTCAACCCACACTGAACCATGAGCGTGGGTTATCATGTAAACCCATTATGTTCCCCACCACACTTTTTTTAAATATATATTTATAGGGGATTTTTTTAAAGATGCAGTTCCAGAAGCTGACCTGTATATATTAGCAAGGATACTCCATGACTGGGCAGATGAGAAATGTGTTCAGCTTCTCACAAAAATACAGAAGGCCTGCAAAACTGGTATGTATAACAGCCTGGCAACACATTACATTACATCACATCACATCAAAAATAAAATGCCTTTATTTCTATGGCCTTGTTTTATATGTGCCATGTTTTCTGGTAATTGTAACATCCAGTCCTCACCTGGTATTCTTGGAACCATAGAGTTACAAAAATAAAATGGCACCAGCCCAGGTACACATGGGTCTCAGTGAATTTTGAGGGAACCTTTTATCAAGGGAAATGCTTAGGTGAGCTGCAGCAGAGAACTTGTCCCAGGCAGTTTTTCTTAAGATCTGTTCAACGATTAAACATACCCTTTGATAAAGAGCTTCCTTGAAACATGTTTGGAACCATATCTACTTGGGCAGCTGTCTTGTTATTATTACTGATCATTTCTATTTGTGCTACAAAATAAAATAAAATGAGCAAGGACCAAAGAACCAAGCAACTAGTCCCGTGTGCCCAAGGGGGGTATTGGACTTCTAGCCCAAAACAGACATTTCTTTGCCACATGAGAAGTTGTTTAAACCCAAGGAGCACTTCAAAAATGATTGTGATATCCTGTTCAACACCCCTGGCTTATAGGAATGGTATAGAAATCTATTTATTTTATTATTTATTTATTACATTTATTAATTGCCCATCTGGCTGGTCACCCAGCCACTCTGGGCGATGTACAACATATAATAAAACAGTTTAAAACAATAAAATTCTACAATAAAAACATTTTCTAAAATATCCTAACCCACCCCAAATGCCTGCCTGAACAACCACGTTTTTAATGCATGGCGGAAGCTCATTAAAGAGGGGGCATGACAGAGTCCCCTAGAGAGGGAGTTCCATAGAGTGGGGGCTTACCTCCCTGATCCGAATCCTTGTTGTTACATTTCATGTAGCTCTGTGTCAATTTTACTCCTTGGTACACAGTATTCTCTTTTTATGAATTTGATCAGTTGACAACTACCAGTCCCACACAGGAAAAAATGAGATTGGACTTCATGTTAAAATATTTCATGAATCTTGTTTCCCAACTAGGTGGTGGAGTTTTACTTGTTGAGACGCTTCTGAATGAAGACAAAAGTGGGCCATTGGAAAGCCAACTCTATTCCCTTAATATGCTTATTCAGACTGAAGGGAAAGAACGGACCCCAACAGAGTACAGCAAACTCCTCACAGCAGCCAGTTTCAAGACCATTGAAATAAAAAAAACTGGAAAGCTGTATGATGCCATTTTAGGAAGAAAATAATATCCTCTGCTGCTTTATTATCATATGTGAAAATAAAGTAAGAAAAATAATAGGGTTTGGCTCAAGTGAAAAAAATGGATCCAACTCATAATTTAGAGTAGCAATTATGATATCAATAGCAATCTAATAATTATTAAACATTACAGTACTCATTTATTTTATTACAGGCTAGAGTAAAACAGTGCGTACTTGGTCTTTTCTATCTAGATCCCTTCCCCCATGCCTTATAATCCATGTAATGCATATCTTTAGGTAACCACCCTAGCTATTGGCTTGGGTCATTATAATGTCAGGAGCATTAGCAAATATGCTGAGGGTGAAGTATCAGTCAAGGAGTGCCAACTAACAGTTCAGCTGGAGTGAGGGAAAGGAAAACCTCACACAGCCCTTAAGTGGCAGGAAGAGTTCTTGAGAGAGAAGCACTGGAGACACAGGCCAAGGGAGGTAGATGACGGGGCAAGGGAGTGTCTGGCTTGGATAGAGTTGGTGAGGGGACCTCATCCATATGTTGTAAAACAAATTCTGAGTCGGTTATGATGGAATGTTTGTGTTTGTGCATTTATGTCCAGTTAAGCAGTCATTTGTAGCGTTGGCTTGGTAAAAGCAGAAAACACCATATTTTCTTCATTATGGCTTGAAGTCCTGTTCCTGCCAAGAATGGACTTATTTCTTATTTCACCCCTGAAAAAACATTACAGTGCTCTGATATTCGAGGGGTAAAATCCAAAGGGGGGGAGCAAAAGAAAAACATGGTAGATGGCAATATCTTTTCCATATTTTTTAAGACTAGCCTAGCCAATAAAAGAAATCCTCTGAAATGAATTATTTTTCAAGTGACAACTTGGTGGTAATAATAACAAGATATCAATTAATATTCTGACCTTTAGATTAGTTAATAGAAATATCCAATGAACAGGATTCATTTAAATGCCAAATAGTCCCCCCAAATGTCTTATGTGCCATTGTGTAAGGATTTCCAGAGGGGTCGCCCTGTAATCCGTTGCAGCAAAAACAAAAGAGGTTTGTGTGGCACCTTAAAGACTAACACATTTATTATAGCATTAGCCAGCCTTCCCTAACCTGGTGCCTTCCAACTGTTTTGGACTACAGCTCCCAGCATTCTTGACTATTGGCCATGCTGGCTGGGGCTGATGGGAATTGAAGTCCAAAACAGCTGGAAGGCACCAAGTTGGGGAAGGCTGGCATAAACCTTTGTGGATTAGAATCCACTTCAACAGATGCATGAACTTTTATCCTGAGTTGACAGGCATATATGCATATAGCTGTAGAAGGGGAAATGATTGTAGGCAGGGAGGTCAGACGGACATGAAAGGTACATGAAAGACGGACACAAATGATATCTGTGTAAAGGAGTTGGTAGGCAGGGTTGTTTTGAATTTTTTTTAAAAAAAATCAATGACACTTTCACATAACAATGATCACATTTGCCATTAGATGGTGCTGCTATGCTACACTTCAATTCTAGCTGGGATTGGGAACAACTCTTTCAAAAAACTTGTGCGCTTGCCTGTGCTGTTCCACTAATGTTCTAGAAATTCAGCAAGTGGAGGTCAAGCTATTAAGACTCAAGACAATTTCAGTGTAAACATTGTGGGTAAAACCTGAGCGCCCCTTAATTCTGCAAAGCAAACTTCCCATTATTGGAGGATGCCTTCTTTTGAACTAATTCCATAATTTCATCACATAGGATGGAGGCAATGTTGGGTTATTTTTTAAAGAGACATGTGCACTTTGTCCAGATAACACACTTGTTTATGTCGAGAAGTTTTTTGTTTTTTGTTTTCAAATGTCATGTACTTGATGGCTTTGATAGAACCCTTCTAAAGTATTAGCATTTAGCAATCATAAAGATATAGAAGAAATTGGCTAAAGCAACGTGACCATAATCATATGCCTCTGCCTGGTTTAATCAGAGGCATATGATCCTAGAGTAATTAATATCTTTTCTAGTTGCCACTCTCTCTTTAGGAATGGCCACTTACTTTGATCAGGAATAGGCAGCATGTTGTTGTTGTTGTTGTTCAGTCGTTCACTCGTGTCCGACTCTTCATGACCCCATGGACCATAGCACGCCAGGCCTTCCTGTCCTGCGCTCTCTCCTAGAGTGTGCTCAAGTTCATATTCATTGCATCGGTGATGCTATCTAGCCATCTCATCCTCTGCCGTCCCCTTCTCCTTTTGCCTTCAATCTTTCCCAGCATCAGGGTCTTTTCCAGTGAGTTTTCTCTCCGCATTAGGTGGCCAAAATATTTGAGCTTCAGCTTCAGTATCTGTCCTTCCAATGAGCAGTCAAGGTTGATTTCCTTTAGGATTGACTGATTTGACCTCCTTGCAGTCCAGGGGACTCGTAAGAGTCTTACTTTATGCTGCCCGCTAAAGCCTTTCCATAGCCGATGAAACCTCATACATTGCTACTCGTTCACAGGTTTGTAAATCTAGGTGAAAGGAGGGGAAGTTTTTGAAAGGAGGGGAAACTTCCAGACAAAGTTTTTGCAATCATCCTGTCACATGCACAGAATGTGGGGGTGGGGCAATGTCACTTGTAACCCTTCTGTGTTTTCCCACCACTTCTTCTGTCTCTTTTTCTTTCTACCAAAAAACAATTCAGGAGGAAAACATGGAATATCTGCACAATGTATCTTCACTGGTAGCACTAGGCAACCTCCATCTGGAAACACCCTTGGTGGGAAGGTTGTGGTGATCTGGATGTGACCTAGACGTGATCTTGTCTGGGGAGCCATTAGAACAGCTCTCTTATGACATTAGGAAAATTGTGAAGACTTGTTTATTTCTCAACCTGGTCCCAACCATTAAGCCTTGGGACTGTTGACAGTTAAGGCCTTTAAAGGTTACCTAAAGGATCCATACAATCCTGCCCATATGCTAAAATCTACCTCAGCAGCCCTTCCTGAGTGTCCAGTGCCCACCATTATGATCAATATGATGCACTACAGACAGGACCTTCTCAGTAGTGGTCCCAAATCTTTATAACTCCCTTCCAGTCAAGGTATAGCATGCCCCTTCAATTTTGTTTTTAAGTAGGCCTTGGAGCTTCTCCAAACCAGGCTAAAATCCTGCACCCTTACTGGGACTTCTGCTTCCAGATTCCTTGTGGGATTAAGATTGCCTCCTTTACACATGTTTTTCTCCGGCGATTTTCTTTCTGGGCAAGTTCTATATGTTTCATTATACAGCCACTAGATGGCAGTGCAATATAGCAGGATTCTGGAAATTCACTGGAAATTAATTGCACTTCAAAGTGGAATAAGAACTCTATTGGGTTTTCCTCGGTGAGAATAACGCTGCTATAATGGCCAGAAAGCACAGGAGGGGCCCTGGAGGTTGACGACATCATGTAAAGGACCCTCAAAAAAACAATCATGAGTGCATAATAAAAGCCTCATGTAGATATGTCCTTGATGTCCTTCCCTTTCAAGGCTTCCTTTGATTCCATATGTTGGCAGAATTGCTTTATAAGGATTTTTTTTTCATCTGTTGTGATGTGATCATCTGTAATTTGTCTCACTTCTGTATGTCACTTTGGGAGAGCATCACCCTAAAAAGTGGCTTTAAAATAAATAAAATATTTCAGCAGGCAGCTGAAGTCTTATGAGCAGCTTTTAAACTGAGAGTGGGTCTGTCTTTATAGTTTTAGCTGCAGTCCTTACATTGTTACTAATCCTACCCCTTTAATAGACTTCTGTTGAAACCTTGTGCCTCACAATAATTTTCACCTGGCTGTATGAGATAGAAGGTATGGTTTGAAATGACAGAAACTTGAGCAGACATCATGAACAGATTGACAAACATCCACACAGGCCATTTTTCAAAGAGGCTGCCAATCATCACCCCACAGCACATATCTCATGAACCATGGCACCTACATCCATAAAATCTATCAAATTACTATACCATGTATGTTACAGGACCCCACAAATATTACTGTTTAATATAGTTGTTTCACTAGGCTGATTGATGTAAGGAAGGGGTAGGGAACGTTTTGGGGCTCATGGGCATATTTGGCAGTTGAAGAAGCTGTTGTGGGCACCACCACAAAATGGCTTCCACAGGAGGTGTAGCTAGTCACAAATCCCTTCTCCGCCTCACTGCAAACACACTAAAAACCACACTCACTCTTTTTTAGAATACTTCCAAAATTCCCCCTAAACCCTTTTCTCTCCCTCGCCTTCCTTGTCTTGGTGGCTGGGTATGCTGCAGAGGATAGCATGCTGCCCACCATCTTCCTGTCCTAATACTTTCTCTGAGTCCCATGTGTGGCCCAAGGGCATTCATGGGAAATGAAGATGGCAACTGCTGGGGTCACATTGCTTTAAAGCAATCCCAGCTATTGGTAAGGAAATTTGTTTTTTTTTACAAATAAAAAGTGGGTGGGGCAGGGCACCATGACAGGCACCAAGAAAGATGTCTGGGGGTGCACTGGTGCCTGTGGGCTCCATGTAGCCTACCCCCAGTGTAAAGCAAGGTAATCCTGCCTGATTCAAGATGTGGAAGAAACAGGCTTGCATGTCCAAGTTCATTGACAACTAACTTTAGAGGCTTGCCACAAATATTGACCCTAGTGAAAGGTGCTAGACAATTATCTGTTTGTGCATCATGTCTGTTCACCTGAACTAAGATGAGGCTGGAAGTCAAATCCAGAAATAGCATGATGCCATTTCTAAAACTGTTAAAATTCACCAATATTGTGTTGCAACCCGATTGACTGAGACTTTTGAATGGATCAACAAGAGTACTGAAAGCAGAGTGGAAGTTGATAAAAGTGGCCTTCTTTGCATGTAATGGCAATCCAGAGTATGAGTTGAGTATGGGTGGTTGTGGAATCGTGGGTTGTTGTTACATGTGAACCCTGCACTATGGTTTAACTTCGTGTTGTTAACCATGAATAACCCAGGAAGAGAACCCATTGCCGATTCAACAACAACCCATATTCAATCCATACTCTGGGTTGTCATTACATGTGAACCAGGTCAATAGGAGATAACCAAGTAGACAAAGATATGTAAGCTATATACTAATAGTAAAATTGGATATACTATGTTAATGCACAAACATACATCCTCTGGTGAAAGCAGTTAATTCAGGGGTTGGAACAATTAAAAACTATAGAAATTTACAGATTTTTATTTTTAAAGGTGTCCCAAACATGAACCAGTGTCAACCCTTCCCCTCGGAACTAAGATCTGAGAGTATTGCAATCTGGCATTACGTGCCCAGCATTCAACCAACAGAAAACATCTAGGCTGGGAGACAGAAGGGACATAGTTCCCTTTGGGACATGTAATTTGGGGGTGTGTGTAACTTGGATTGCTCTCCGTACAGATCCAAAGCAGATATAACACAGAAGATACAAGATGTGATCTCTGTGCGTTTCCAGACAGAGGGCTCCTAGTGCTACCCATCAAAAGGCATGGCGGTGGGGCTGTTGCATCTCGTCCTCTGATCTTAACAGATTTTTTTCTGATTAGAAAAAAAGATGGAAGGAGCAGTGGGAAAACAGGGGAGGGTTGCAAACTGAAGATGCAAAATTCCATGAATGAAGCAGGGAGATCGATTGTGTAATAAAAGCCCTGCTTGGAAGCTCTGATTTTGACTGAAGTAGTGGTACCGGGAAGGGCATACCCCCCCCCCCCGGATTATTATCAAGATCTAAACTGCTATTAGCCCCACTGTGGAAGGGACAATACAGATACCTATATCATGTCTGAATCCACCCCCATCCCCACCAATGCTGGGCAAAATAGCTTCAGGGATGGAATTTAGATGAGAGAAAGTGGTGCAGGGGCAAGGAATTATCCTCCTTTAGAGCTACTGTTCCAATCAAAATGGGAGCTTCTTGCAACCACTTTAAGTTCAGAAAATCCAACCCTCTGGAGATCCAATTATGTATGTCCTGCAACTCATCTGTTTTCAAGTCTCAGCATCCAGAAAACTTCAAATCAACAGCCTGCAGTTCCTTTCTTAGTGCAGCTACAGAATATTTTGTATTGCTCAGCGTGTGTAGATAGATAACTGTTTTGGTGGTGGTGCTACTTTTGCTGTACTGCACAAGCAGAGTATAATAAGTTGTTTATAATCCTGCTTTATGGGCTTAAAACCCTACAAATGTATCGTATACCACAATACTTGGAAGAACAGAATTCCTTTATTTTTTCTGAGCTTTCATCTTGGAAAGCTGGTGACTGTACCTGAGAGTTATGATGCATAAAGGTGACCTTGCCAATAGCTGCTCTTTCATATGAGTAATTCATTCAGAGTGCCCACGCTCCCAATTGCCATAAACAATAGAGCAACCTTTTATAGCAAATATGGGAAAACATAGACATGGTACTAAAAATGGAACAGACTGAAAAGACGCGCAGACTAAAGAGCAGCTGACTCACAGCTTTTCCTGCATGGCAGTTGACAGAAGCCATTTTGCATAGGTCAAGAGAGCGCACATATGTGCTTTAGGAAAAAGAAAGAGAGAGAGCATCAAGTAGTGTTTCCCACATTTCTGATAGCCGAATCCCACTTGTTTTCAGAATAAAAATAGGAGAATTCACTTGCCCTTGAAAACGAAAGAAGAGTACTCACCCAAGGGCCACCTGTCTGGAGGGCCACAGGTTCCCCGACCTTGTTTTAACCCTGCTTGATCAAAGAAAAATATTTAGCATTCAAAATAAGCGAAACAGAAGAAAAGAGCAAAGGTGGATAGTTTGTCTGGAAGCTTTCACACTTTTATTATAGCTGTGTTGGCATGAGGATAGAGATGGCAGGGAGGGAGGCTGATGGAATGTGGAGTTGCTGAGAGATACCATTCTGGGAAGAAAAAAAAAAGCCTGCAAAAACAGAGGCTTGCTCCAATGACCATCAGGTGGCAATCCCCCCCCCCAAGTGGAGTATATAGAGCAGTATCCTAAACTGCCACTGTGCTCCCAGTGTATCTCTTGCGCCAGCAGGACCCACAGCAGAAAGCTAGCAGAAACACTTGTTTCCAGAACGGGACAGGTCAGTGGAGCTCCCATCTGCAAGCTCCGTGGACTTGCCCCTTTCTGGAAATAAGGGTTCCCGTTCATTTCTGTTTACTTCAGGATCCACTAGCTTCCTGCTGAGCTAGCGGATGGTCTGGCTAGTATGCAGGCAAAGCTGGATACTGTCCATGCTCCCCTGAAATGAACTGATTGGAGGGGATGGATTCGCAGGCTTTCCTCTAACCCAATCACAATCCTGTGTGCAGGGTGAAGGAGAGCCTTAGTTTAGACTGCTTCTACTGGTACCTGTGTGCTCCACTTATGCAACAACCAAAAAGAGGACAAAAGAAGACACAGATCTGCATAAATTTTGCATATGCTAATTTATATGTCCAGATGCAAATTTAGAAATAATTATTGTAACTTAAATAGAAATGCAATACCTCTCATCGTACTGGGGAAGACTGTGTCTGCTGTGTCCGGGTGCTGTTGATGGGCAACTTCAGTGCCCCTGGGCTCTCCCTTCTGATGGTTCTTTCTCTTTAAACTGGACTTGGACTAGGCAGCCCTTCAAACAGACAGAGGATTGTCCTCTGTAAAGTAGCACATATCTCTAGTCTTGTGCGCTCCTTGCTTAAACAGGCCAGCTTCCCACTTTGAAAAGCACTGCCAGTTAGATCACTTTTCTCAGAGGAAGACACCTGACATTGGGAAAGCTTAACAGCATTCTACAATAATATTTGCAAATAAGGAATAATAAAGTTTAGGCAGCATCAGCTGGGTAACAAATAGGCCAGGATCATTCTTTCTCCTTCCATCTATGCTTGTGAAATGCCTTTTCAAGGCAATAGCTCCTTCTGAGGTCAGCAAAATATTGGCTGTTGCTAACCATTTATATTTGTTCATTTATGTCAGTTACTTTTCCTCTGAGGGTCACCATCGTAGTCTGATTTTCTCCTATTCAATGGAAGGGTAAAAAAATGTGTCAAAACGAGTTGTCCGTATTAGTGGTGAAAAATATTATGTGACAGAAACCTGAAATTGAATGACGTCTTTCATCTGGCTTTGGTCCCTGGAAATTAAACTTGGGTTATTCCCTAATTATTATCTTTGGATCCCAATCTCTATATACAAAAAAAGTAGCCAAGGCAGCACGCAGAACCACCTGAGAGCCATTCCCACACTGAATGGCTGACTTCAGACATACCTGCAAATAGGAGTGAGTACTAGTCCTGCTTCGCACCCACCCTTACTCCTTAACATAGTTTTCTAGTACATCCTCCCCCAACCTGGCACCCTCCAGATGTTTTGGACTACAATCCCCAGCATGCCTGACCATTGGCCATGCTGGCTGGGGCTGATAGGATTTGGAGCCCAAAACATCTGGATGCCACCAGGTTGGTGGGTGGTTGGTCTCAGGGCCAGCATCAAGGGTAGGCATGGCTGAGCAGTCTCTGAGGGCCCACACCCAGCAGGGTCCCACTGACAAGACCTCCCTGGAGTTGCTCCGCCTCTTCACCCTTGCAGCCTGCTTGTTCACCTGGCTCCTGCTGTGACCCAGACAATGGGGGTGCTGAGGAGGTGGAGCAGCCACTGCTGCGTTTCTGATTGGCTCTCTGACTGTCAAGCAGGCACATTGTAGCTATGATGAGAAAAAGGAGGAGTGATAGCAGCAGATGAGGAGCAACAGCAGTGACAAGGACAGTGAGAAGGTAGACTCAGCGAAGGTGGGGGCCCATTGAGGGCCCTCAAAAACCTGGAGCTGGCACTGATTGGACTAGATGACCTTTGAGAACCTTCCCAACTCTATGATTCTATGATTATTGTGGCACTACCCGAAAAAATGTTGGGCTTTGTTTAGAAAATGCAGCGATCACATTTGCCATTGGGTGTAGCTATTGCATTTATCTGCTCTATGATAAAATGTCAAGTGGTTAAATATTTGTAGAAGGCTCTGAGCAGAAGAACTCTACAGTTCCTTCCAGGAAAAACAGAAATCCAGATAATTATTTGAAATGCTCAGCAGTGGAAAACAAAACATGCTCAATGCCACATGAACCGTGCTTTTTAACACAGCTCTTCATCAGTAGGTTTGTTTGCTTGAAACTGAGGAATTTAAATGGCTTTAAAAAAAAAAAACTTGTCTGAGTATTTTAGTCAAGCCTCATACTGGCAGCCTTCATTCTTCACACAAGAACACAGAGTCCAGTCTTCCCCAAGCTGCTGCTCTCCAGAGGTGTGGAACTGCAACTTCCATCATCCCCAGCCAGCATGGTCATGCTGGCTGGGGATGATGGAAGTTGCACTTCTACACATCTGGAGGGCATGAGATTGGCAAAGGCTGACACAGACAAAACCCAATAACAAATAGCCTGATGCACATAGAATTATTGATCTCATAAATTAGAATGAATTCAGCCTTAACACACAGCAGGAAGAAATGGCATGATGTTTAAGAGGAGATTACTACAGTTTGGTGCTCTGGTAACACCTGTTCAGTATGTGACTGCAGTGCTGATGCATATTCTGAGCAGTATTTTAGGCAGAAGATGGGATGTGTTATTTCCCTGCTTCCATACTTACCTGCTTTTGTGCTGAGACTTGGGCTGCAACCCTAAGCAAACTTACAGTGCAGTCCTATGCATATCTACTAATTGGTAAGTCCCATAGAGTTCAATGGGACTGACTCCTAGGTAAGTGTGTATAGGATTGCAGCCTTAGGAAGAGAGTAAATCCCATGAAAGAAAGTACCTCTGTATGGAAGGAGGGCAGGCAGTATATTTTAGGGATCATCAAATGATCTTATCCAATATATCCAGTGCTTGCAAGCTTTGAGAGCAGGCCTGATTTGTCTGTCAATGAGGAGTTTGTCATCATGACACCTGGCCCCCAACAGGTATTGTTCTTTACCTGTGGTGGAGCTTCATCTTGTATTGTGCAATGCCTGGATACATCTGAGGCTCATGGGAGCTCCAGTGTCATTACATGGCAGGAGGTACAACCTGGAGGCATCATCCATCCTATTGCCATGTTCACTTGCAAACATTCACCAGAGTTGTAGGATTATCTGCCATCTTCTCTGTCAGGATGAGACAAAGGGCATCTCTACACCTGCAATTTGTCATACATTCATGATTGGCCACTCATGGAAGTCTGAGGGTCCATTACATGATGTTGTAATCCTCCAGTGATTTTCCCACTATTCCCCCCTGCCTATACTGTGTTATCCCCAAATGGAAAAAATGCAGTATTTTTTTAGCCAACAGGAGCTCCATGGCCTGCCTGGGTACTTCTCCTGTAGAATGCAAAACCTGCTTTGTTTGGGGTTGTTGGGCGCACGGCATGATGATGACAGCAGTGGCATAGGGGTGGTGGGCATGTAGGTATACTGACTTGCCAGCTTGCCGCCATACCAGCTTGTCACCATGCCGTGACCAAATGCAATGCCCCGACTTTTGCTCCTGTATTTGGCTGCTTACTCCACATCACAGAATAGCTAGCATGCCAGCATGCCAGCAGTTTAGCAGGAAACCAGTGCCTGCAGGGGCAAGGCTATGGGCAGTTTGGTGGAGGAGGTTGCTATCCACCTGCATTGCATGTCAATCACAACCAAACCACCAGTAATATATGAGGGGAGGAAAAGGGGCAGGAACCAGGGAGGAAATTTTGTGATGCCCCCAGTGCGTGAAATGGCTTTTTGTGGAAAAGTAGCCGCCCCATGAAAAGGTAAGAAATGGAATATAACAAGATAGAAACAACTGTATAAAGGAGCCCGATCTGATCCCACAATGAAGCTAGATGGAGAAAGCCCTGGTATTGATCCGGACTTTTGCCCCCATGTGATGAACCCCAAAGAAACAGATATTCAAAGCAAGCCACAGGGCGTACAGGTAAAGGTAACATGAAGCAGCCTTCCCCAACTTGGTACCCTCCAGATGTGCTGGACTGCAACTCTCATAATTCCCAGCCAGCATCTCCTGCATGTTGGCTGGGAATTATGGGAGTTGCTGTCCAATACATCCGGAGGGCACCAAGTTGGGAAAGGCTGCCTTGGAGGAATAAGAAAACAACGACATACATGCTAGAGCTAGTCAGTCTAGCTGTATTGGTGGTACTAGCACAATATCATGATGAAGAGAATAAACTCCAATCCAGGAAGTTCCTGGTTCAGATTTCACTTCTGCCATGTTCATACCAAGTGGCTTAAGGAAGCTGTTATATTTTTAGTCCCCCATCTCCAATACGAAGGTTAAAACTGCCTACCATACAGGCAGTTCCATTAACTGCCATTATTATGGAAATAACGTTGACATATATGCTTTTCTTAAGTGCTTAAAGCATTTCACACATTCATGAAGGCTGCAATGCTATATGCACTTACCTGAGGCTTGGGAGTAAGTCATAGAATCATAGAATAGTAGGGTTGGAAGGGGCCTACAAGGCCATCGAGTCCAACCCCCTGCTCAATGCAGGAATCCAAGTCAGAGCATCCCTGACAGATGGCTGTCCAGCCTTGTCCTGAACGCCTCCAGTGTGGGAGAGCCCACCACCTCCCTAGGTAATTGATTCCATTGTCGTATTGCTCTAACAGTCAGGAAGTTTTTCCTGATGTTCAGCTAGAATCTGGCTTCCTGTAACTTGAGCCCATTATTCCGTGTCCTGCACTCTGGGATGACTGAGAAGAGATCCTGGCCTTCTTCTCTGTGACAACCTTTCAAGTACTTGAAGAGTGCTATCATACCTCCCCTCAGTCTTCTCTTCTCAAGGCTAAACATGCCCAGCTCTTTCAGTCTCTCTTCATAGGGCTTTGTTTGCAGTCCCCTGATCATCTTTGTTGCCCTCCTCTGAATCCTCTCCAGTTTGTCTGCATCCTTCTTAAAGTATGGTGCCCAGAACTGGACACAGTCCTCCAGATGAGGCCTAACCAGTGCTGAGTAGAGGGGAACTAGTACTTCCTGGGATTTGGAAGCTGTTGTTGTTGTTGTTGTTGTTCAGTCGTTCAGTCGTGTCCGACTCTTCGTGACCCCATGGACCATAGCACGCCAGGCCTTCCTGTCCTGCGTTCTCTCCCGGAGCGTGCTCAAGTTCATATTCATTGCATCCGTGATGCTATCTAGCCATCTCATCCTCTGCCGTCCCCTTCTCCTTTTGCCTTCAGTCTTTCCCAGCATCAGGGTCTTTTCCAGGGAGTTTTCTCTTCGCATTAGGTGGCCAAAATATTGGAGCTTCAGCTTCATTATCTGTCCTTCCAATGAGCAGTCAGGGTTGATTTCCTTTAGGATGGACTGATTTGACCTCCTTGCAGTCCAGGGGACTCGTAAGAGTCTTCTCCAGCACCACAGTTCGAAAGCATCAATTCTTCGGCGCTCAGCCTTCCTTATAGTCCAGCTCTCACAGCCATACATTACTACTGGGAAAACCATAGCTTTGATTAGACGGACCTTTGTCGGCAAGGTGATGTCTCTGCTTCTTACTATGCTGTCTAGGTTGGCCATAGCTTTCCTCCCAAGGAGCAAGCGTCTTTTAATTTCATGGCTACAGTCACCATCTGCGGTGATCTTGGAGCCCAAGAAAATAAAATCTGTCACTGCTTCCATTTCTTCCCCTTCTATATGCCAGGAAGTGATAGGGCCAGATGACATGATCTTAGTTTTTTTAATGTTGAGTTTCAAACCAGCTTTTGCACTCTCCTCTTTCACCCTCAACAAGAGGCTCTTGAGATCCTCTTCGCTTTCTGCCATTAGGGTGGTATCATCTGCATATCGGAGGTTGTTGATAATTCTCCCGGCAATCTTAATTCCGACCTCTGATTCATCCAACCCGGCATTTCTCATGATGTACTCTGCATATAAGTTAAATAAGCAGGGTGACAATATGCAGCCTTGTCGTACTCCTTTCCCAATTTTGAACCAATCGGTTGTTCCATCTCTGGTTCTTACTGTTGCTTCTTGACCCTCGTACAGGTTTCTCAGGAGACAGGTAAGGTGGTCTGGTACTCCCATCACTTTAAGAATTTGCCAGAGTTTGTTGTGATCCACACAATCAAAGGCTTTAGCGTAGTCAATGAAGCAGAAATAGACGTTTTTCTGGAATTCTCTTGCTTTCTCCATGATGCAGCGAATGTTGGCGATTTGATCTCTAGTTCCTCTGCCTCTCCTAAACCCAGCTTGTACTTCCGGTAGTTCTCGGTTCGCATACTGCTGAAGCCTAGCTTGTAGGATTTTGAGCATCACCTTGCTGGCATGTGAAATGAGCGCAATTGTGCGGTAGTTTGAACACTCTTTGGCGTTGCCCTTCTTTGGAATTGGAATGTAAACTGACCTTTTCCAGTCTTGTGGCCACTGTTGAGTGTTCCAGATTTGTTGGCACACTGAATGCAGCACTTTAACAGCATCATCTTTTAGGATTTTAAATAGCTCGGCTGGAATACTGTCATCTCCACTAGCTTTGTTGTTACTAATGCTTCCTAAGGCCCACTTGACTTCACTCTCTAGGATGTCCGGCTCAAGTTCAGTGACCGCACTATCATGGCTATCAGGGACATTCAGATCTTTCCTGTATAGTTCTTCTGTGTATTCCTGCCACCTCTTCTTAATCTCATCTGCTTCTGTAAGGTCCCTGCCTTCTTTGTCCTTTATCATGCCCGTCTTCGCACAAAACGTTCCCTTGAGATCTCCGATTTTCTTGAAGAGATCTCTAGTCTTTCCCATTCTGTTGTTTTCCTCGATTTCTTTGCATTGTTCATTTAAGAAGGCCTTCTTGTCTCTCCTTGCTATTCTCTGGAACTCTGCATTCAGTTGGGTATATCTTCCCCTTTCTCCCTTGCTTTTCGCTTCCCTTCTTTCGTGAGCTACTTGTAAAGCCTCATCAGACAGCCACTTGGCTTTCTTGCATGTCTTTTTCTTTGGGACGGATTTCGTTGCTGCCTCCTGAACAATGTTACGGACCTCCGTCCATAGTTCCTCAGGCACTCTGTCTATCAGGTCTAATCCCTGAAATCTATTCCTCACCTCCACTGTATATTCATCAGGGATATGATTTAGGTCATACCTGAATGGTTTAGTGGTTTTCCCGACGTTCTTCAATTTAAGCCGAAATTTTGCAAGAAGCAGCTCATGATCTGAGCCACAGTCAGCTCCAGGTCTTGTTTTTACTGACTGTATGGAGCTTCTCCATCTTTGGCTGCAAAGGACATAATCAATCTGATTTCGATATTGACCATCTGGTGATATCCATGTGTAGAGTCGCCTCTTGTGCTGTTGGAAAAGAGTGTTTGCTATGATCAGCATGTTCTCTTGGCAAAACTCTATTAGCTTTTGTCCTGCTTCATTTTGTACACCAAGGCCATGCCTGCCTGTTATCCCGGTGATTTCTTGACTTCCTACTTTAGCATTCCAATCCCCTATGATAAAGAGGACATCTTTTTTTGGTGTTAGTTCTAGAAGGTGTTGTAGGTCTTCATAGAACCAATCAACCTCAGCTTCTTCGGCCTCAGTGGTTGGGGCATAGAAAACTTGAATTACTGTGATGTTGAATGGTTTGCCTTCGATTCGTACTGAGATCATTCTATCATTTTTAAGATTGTACCCCAGTACTGCTTTTCCCACCCTTTTGTTGACTATGAGTGCTACTCCATTTCTTCTAAGGGATTCTTGCCCACAGTAGTAGATATGATGGTCACCTGAATTAAATTCGCCCATGCCTGTCCATTTTAGTTCGCTGATTCCCAAGATGTCGATGTTCAATCTTGCCATCTCATGTTTGACCACCTCCAGCTTACCTTGATTCATTGATCTGACATTCCAGGTTCCTAAACAATATTGTTCTTTACAGCATCGGATTTTCTTTTCACCACCAGACACATCCACAGCTGAGTGTCCTTTCGGGTTTGGCCCAGCCGCTTCACTCTTTCTGGCGCTACTTGGAAATACCCTCTGCTCTTCCCCAGTAGCATAATGGACACCTTCCGACCTGAGGGGCTCATCTTCCAGCGTCATATCTTTTAGCCTTGTGATACGTTCCATGGGGTTTTCTTGGCAAGAATACTGGAGTGGGTTGCCATTTCCTTCTCCAGTGGACCACATTTTGTCAGAACTCTCTGCCATGACCTGTCCGTCTTGGGTGGCCCTGCACGGCATAGCTTATGGCTTCACTGAGTTATGCAAGCCCCTTCGCCACAACAAGGCAGTGATCCATGAAGGGGATTTGGAAGCTATACTTCTATTAATGCAGCCCAAAAGAGCATTTGCCTTTTTTGCAGCCACATCACATTGTTGGCTCATATTCAGCTTGTGATCGACAACAATTCCAAGATCCTTCTCGCTTGTAGTGTTGTTGAGCCACGTATCCCCCATCTTGTAATTGTGCATTTGGTTTCTTTTTCCTAGGTGCAGTTCAAGTCCCATTGAACTCAGTGGGGTTGACCTCTGAGTAGTCACATACAGGATTGCACTGTAAGTATGAATCTAATAGGTGTAGATTGAGGTAGATGTCACTATGGCTTTGACAGAGGTAGCCTGGAGCCATCAAGAGCAGAATGGTTGGGGAGGGAGAACAGCCCTAGCAAGGGCAGCTGGGGAACAGTAGAAAGAAAGGAGCAAATGAGAAGGGAGCCCTGAATGAGCAGTTGTGTCCTGCAGTCATACAATAGAATCATGTTTTGTGCTTGTAGATGCTGGCGCCCTAACAGGAAGATAAAGACTCACCTGGGTCCCTCCAGATATTTTGGCCTATAACACCTTTCAGCTGTCTTAATTCTCAGAGATGATGTGAGTTGTAGGCCAAAAACACCTGGAGGGACCCAGGTTGTGGAAGACTGGCTCAGCATTAGAGGCTGTTTAACATGAATGAGGAAGGTAGCAAGAAATGTGTGGCGTTCACTTTCTGCTGGCTAGTGATACTATATAACTACAGTAGAGTCCATGCTGGGCAACTGAAGATTTATCAGAAAAGGCCTTGTGGCCTCTAGTATGGGAAGAAAATATGGATTTCTCTTATCCTCTGTGATTTTCTTCACTGCCACAAATATTCTCTCTGCTTGTTGAAATGTTAGCTGTAAACTGCTTTGAGGTTTCCTAATGGCTCCTAGCAGGTAGAAGCAACAGCAGCTAAAAACCGCAAGTCAATCAGTCTTACAATGAGACACAGTTTATTTACTCCTGGGTCATCTTGTCAAATGCACTGGAAATATTTTAATGTCTAACAGAACACATAAATCATGCCTTCACATGACATATCTGTGGTGTGTCTTGATGATGGCTTAATTAACAGGAAGATCTTTGATGAGCCTGTAATTTGTCTCTGTGACAATATCTTAGGATAGAAGGTGTGGGAACAAACAGAAATATTTTACGTGAGAATGCATTATGAGAGACATTGAACTATTGCTGTCCTTGTGTCCTGCCCAGCCAGAGTTAAGAACCTCAGGCTAATTTGATGTTTTGATTTTTCAAAATGATATTATTTGTTGTGGGCAAACTTTGATTGGTGACTCAGAAGCAGTAACACTGTATGACGCATTTAATTAGAGGGATAATAAGGCATGAGTCATACCTGTGTGTACAGTGTCTACTTGCCCTTTGATTTGTCACTTGTAGCTGATCATGTGAACTTCCCCCATTGAAAAGTTCTGTGTTTGAGGTCCGGGTCTAGGCAGGTGACTGAAAGCAACTTTGTCTGCAGTGTTTTATGGGTAATGGTGAATTTGTATGTGCAAATCATGTCCTGATTCTGCAGCCATTGAGTACGATGAACAATGCTGTAGAGCCAAAGGAATGCCTTGTGGAGAGCAAAATAAAACTGAATGTCACCCAAGATCACCATTGTATTGAAACAAACAAATAAATCACACTGTTTTATTTTCACTATGTAGAACAGCAGATTTTACAACACTAGGCCATAATATCTTTGAAGGCCTGCTTGTGAACATTTGGAGACAGGTGCATTAAATAGCCCATACAAGAGTGTAAGGTTGAAATTTAGTACAGGGGGAGACAAACATTTTGGGCCTGTAGGCACATTTGGCAATTTAAGAAGCTGTTGTGGCCACCACCATAATATGGCTGCCACGGGAGGTGAAGCCACCCACAAAGAACCAAGAGCCTGCCCCAAAGACTGATGTACAAGGTAGAGGTTGGAGTCTGAGTCACAATACATTAAACAACTCATTTGAACCCACAGTTTTCAGGGGCAATAGAAACCTATTTCACAAAAGGCAAATTCTTTTCCTTTCCTTTCCCCTCCCCCACCTCTGCCAGCCACTTAATCGCCTCCATCCATCTTCTCTCTCTCTCTCTCTCTCTCTCTCTCTCTCTCTCTCTCACACACACACACACACACACATCTTCATTTGCTAAGAATGTCTCTGAGCCCAATCATGAAGCCCAGAGATGTTCATGGGAAATGAAGATGGCAGCAGCTGGAAGCCCACACTTTGCTTGGACGCAATCCCAGCTGCTGGTAAAGAAATGTGTTAATTTCTTTTTAACTGGGAGGGCACCTTGGCATGCACCAAAAAATGTGTCCAGAGGGGCTTTGGAGCCCATGGGCACCATGCTGCCTACCTCTGGACTAGTAGATTGGGAGGGCTTCTGCCCTGAAAGTCAGCCTAGAAACATTTTAAATAAAGACAGAAAAAGTAAACAACCAAAGTAACCCTGGGGCTGGAATCAGAGTCTGCAACTGAGCTGAGCTTTGCTGATGTCTGCTCTGAGGGGGCCTTTATTTTTTTTCTTCTGGACTGGCACTCTGAGCAGTGTCAAGTGGCTGGGTCTAGCCATAGTTTTAATTTCCCATCACACCTTCAACATAGTGTTGCTCTGAGGCATTGTGGGAAATTAAAATGGTGGCTAAACCTAGCTGTTCAGTGCTGTTCAGAGCACTGCCACTGCCCTCAAATAAGCCCACCAGGACCCACTGACAGAGGAGGAGACCCACTAGAGAGCACATAGAGGGGGCCCTTAAACCTGAAGACGGCCCTGTTTCTAAGGGTTAAGGGTAGCTTCAAACATGAGATCTTGCTGGGGGAGAGCAAGAGCAAGAACATTTTTTCCCACACAAGGATAAAAGCAATCCTCGCTTCACTTGGTTTGCAATGTAAATTAATCTACACTGGCCAGAATGTTCATTTGCATTACAGATGCCTTGCTCTGCATTTGTCTCTTCTACCATAACAACGATAAGATGTTAACATAAATAGGACAACAGATGCTCAGATGCAACTGGGTTACAAGACTGTGGGCAGAGACTAGTGTACATTTTTATTTATTTTAGTACATCCTAAGGGTCATAAAGGAGAAGGGGACGGCAGAGGATGAGATGGCTAGATAGCATCACCGATACAATGAATATGAACTTGAGCACGCTCCGGGAGAGAGTGCAGGACAGGAAGGCCTGGCGTGCTATGGTCCATGGGGTCACAAAGAGTCGGACATGACTGAACGACTGAACAACAACAAAGGGTCATAAAAATAATAGAGGATCATAATGGGGAAGCTTCACCTGTGATGCTCCAAATCCTTTACAATTCCTCTTTTTTCCCTTTCCCTTTTCTGTTTCCTTTTCTTTTTTTTGCTCACTTCTCCTGTAATATCCAAAGTGAATCTCTTCCCCTTCCACCAGTAGAAAGACACCAATAATCCACATAAAAGGACAGTTCACCATGGAAGAGATATGAAAGTTCCTCCTTCAGAAATTATACAGAAGAAACATGAAAGCCAGAAGTATGAGTTATTCATGCTTCCTATGTCTCACCTCCTTCCCCACCCCAGCTCACAAGATATGACATCTGGGGGACATACTAAAAAGGAAGACATTGAACGGTCATTGAAACGCATTGGTTCATTCTGAATGACCAAAGGAAAACATTGGAAGATTTTAGGGACCATCTTCAAATCAAAAAGCCTGCTATAAACATCTGTCTTTCTTAGAAAATGACTCCAAATCAAAATGCTTCCATACAGAGTGATTTTAGGAAACAGCTCCTATGACCCTTAACACAGCAGTTTCTAGGGATCATCTCCAAATAGGCAAAGCCATCAGAACGCTTTTTTAAAAAAAAGATGACTGCAATCTTACATAATGATCTATAGGCACCTTCTCCAAATAGACTAGACACAGGGAGCCCCCCCCCCCCAAGTGCCAGGGCTTATTTCCAGGCTTCAGATGCCCCCCCCATCCCCCACTTGGCAACCTCCCCTTCCACATGGCCTGTACTTCCAAGTGGCCATAGAAATGCATTGGAATGACAGAAGCAGCCCCACAGTAAACAGCAGGAGCCCCCAAACTGTTCACAGGTGACAGAGGGAGTATTCCCCAAACATCTCAAAAGAGCCTGTATGTGATGCATGCCCCTTATCAATGGCCTATTCTTCCAAATAGCCATAATATTCAGATGTCCTCTTGAATGGCCATAGGAATGCATTGGACTGAGATAAACAGCTCCACAGAAAAGATCAGAAGCCCTAAAACTGTTCACGGTTTCACTGAGGAAATACCCCCAGACATCTCGAGAGTCCTGATCCCATGCATGCTCCATATAGTAATAGCCTCTCCTTCCAAATGGCCATAATATTCAGCTGTCATTCTGAATGGCCATAGGAATGCATTGGACTGATACAGGCTGCCTTTACATTTAAGGGAGAAAAAAAAAAAACAATGGTTCTCCCACTGTGGAACCTTCTGCATTAACAGCGGGCTCCCAGACAGTGACTACATGATTGCTGAGAGGGGAAGTTTTTAGTTTTCAAGGTTCCATAGAGATCAATGAAACATCACCATCTAGTGGCTGTTTTAAGAGCTTAACAAACCGATTTAAATAGATAGTTCATTATTTCCGGATCTTTTTGAGATGGAATGACCAGAAAATACCTCTGGATGTGCCCTGGAGGTTGACAACATCATTAAAAGGACCTGCAAACTTCTGTGAGTGAGCAATCTCAATAGCAGGATGAAACCTCCATGTGAAGAAGCCCATAAACAGCCTGACAGGAAGCAGCAGGAGCTCCAATATTCCTCATGAGTGAACTGTAGGACTACCTTCAAATATTCTGAAGCATCCCAGTGCCACGACTTGCCCATGGAATTTTGGCATGATAATGAGAGGAGGGAAACATAAATCCCTCCTCATGAATTGCCAGAGTCCTGATCTGAATGGAGGCTGTGCACTTACACTCAAGTAAGGCAAGGCACAGCTATGTGTGATTAGCAGAACATCTAGTTTGGACCTGAGGAAACGTAGGAAGCTGCCTCATACTGAAACAGACCATTGTTCCATCTAGCTCAGTATTGTCTACACCAGCCTCCTCCATCCTGGAGATGCCTGGGATGGACCCTCGGACCTTTTGCATGCAGAGCATATGTCCTACCACTGAACTGTGGCACTTCCTCCAAATCATATGCAGGGATGCGGTGTGGCGCAGAAGACCATCAGTTTGAGCCTCACTCTGGGAGGCTTGAAGCTCACTTCATCACAAGCTCACCACCTAATTCACTCAAGGAGGAAAGATGAAGATATCTAGGTAATACAGAGTACCCGGAGTTCTTACTTTCTGGTAATATCTTTTCCTCCCCATTCAATGCAGATCTTTTAGTCAGAAGTAATAATCAAATTTAAATGTGGGGGGATATTGGTTTAAGGCAGAGATGGGGAACCTCAGGCCTGGGGCTTACTATGACCTTCTGGGGTTCCCCCTGCCCCCCACAGCCACAAGCCTTTCCCCCAGTCACCAAGCATTTTGTAGCACCCAGCTTTGTACAGTTTTTCCTCATTCTAGAAGGTTGAAATGCCCCTCCAGGGGAGCAGAACCTCTTTTGGCCTGAGGGCCATGTTCCATCTTGGAGAAGCTCTTAAGGGCTGCATTCCAGTGGTGGGTGGGGCCAACATACAAAAATACCTTGTATGTTTTAGGTTGAAGCTCTTACTGCCAGTCACTTAGCCTTAGGGGAGACATTTCAAACTTTTAGGCTGCCTTTACTTTAAAGAAAACCCCTGCAGTCCTCCTGTTGTAGAGCCTTTCTGCGTTTACCGCAGGCTCCCAGATGGCAACCACGATTGCTGAGAGGGGAAGTTTTTAATTCTCAAAGTTCCATAGAACTCAGCACCATCTAGTGGCTGTTTTAATAGCACAACGATCCACCATATTTTAATACGTCATTATTTCCAGACCTATTTAACATGGAACAACCAGGAAATGCCTCTGGATGTGCCCTGGAGGTCGATGATGTCATGAAAAGGACCTGTAAACATCCTTAAGTGAGCAATCTCATTAGCAGGATAAAACCTCCGTGTGAAGAAGCCCTTAGAATGGGAGAATAGACTGTACAAAAGCAGGGAAAACCCTAACCAACCAGTGGTTGGGGGGAAAGGGGTGGGGTTAGGGGCATGGCCTTCTTGAGAACCCCAGAGGACTGGACTGGGACCTCTGAAAGGCCAGATTTGACCCCTGGCCCCGAGGTTCAACACCTCTGGCTTAGTTACTGGCAGTAAAAGCTTTAAGCTATGATATGTTGGGTTTGGGGCCCTGCCTCCTTTGCTTTCAGCCCCACTCACCATTGGAATGTGGTTGCCAAGAGCTTCTCCAAAACTGAATTTGGCCCTTGGGCTGAATGAACTTCCCCACCCTTGCTTTAAGGATATCTTTCCAAATATCCTTAAATCCTAGCCAAAACATGTAATCCCTAAAGGAATTTAAAACAGCTACACACCCACACCAAATAGCCATTTAGCTGAAATCCCCCCTCAGCCTAGATTAGAAGAAAAACTGAAGGCATGATTTTTTTTTTAAAGAAGAAAATAAGAGAATGTACTTTGAGGGGAGTGATAGAACTAGAATGTTAGAGTGCGAAAGGAGGGAGGAACCTGCTATTATGCTTCCAAAAATAGAGAGGGGGGAATCAGACTAGAATTAGAAACCAGATTGTGTTAGACGTGTTGACTACAGCTCCTGTCTCATAACCAAACTCAGTTTCTTAACAGCCATATCTGTATCTGCTGATGCAACATATATTTTTCAGACATATCAGAAGCTGGTAGTAAATAATGACAAAGTACTGGGAATAGAAATGCTTTAAATGACAGCTTCATAATAATTGCTCATGAACACATAGCCAGCAGAGTCTTGCTATTCTAGATGCCAGCTAGTTTCTGAAAAGATTGCAAAGGGTTGTGTGTGTTTTTACTGTAGTAAGCTTAATTTTGTCCGTACTTTTGATAAATTAATCCAATACCCTTGTTTTGGAGCTGTTTTCTAGCAGAATTCTACAAACATTTATGATTGCTTATCATGCATAATCAGGCTCAATGCATTTTTCTTTGCTACTGCCTTTTAGAAAATATCTTGGTTTCATTACCAAAGCGCACAGTGAAAACACATAAAGACACACTGCTAATGCTTGTTTGCAGTTTGTAGGCAGAGATAATAAGTATAATTTGCATAAACATGATGCATGTCAAACTTTACAAGTGTATTTGCACTTCTGTTCAAATATATATATTAAATTTAATTCTAAAGAATGTAAAGAGCATTGAATTATCTTCTCAAACAACCCAAAAAGAAACAGGGTGAGTTCACACTAGGGATGTCAGAGAATTCAGCCACGGATCTCGGTGAGGCCGAATGCCAGTGCATTCAGCCTCTCGAAATCCATGGCAGAATGAAGCCCCACTGCCCCCCCACCCCACGAAAGGTGCATGAAATGGGACACCTACCTGCTGTTCGCACTGCTTTGCGAATGGCGGCCGCGTCTGCGGCCGCCATTCGCTTCTTCATTATAGCCGTGATAGGCTATGTAAATACTTACGTAGCCTATCACGGCTAACGCAGGAATGCCATTTGCATCCCTGCGGAAGCCGTGATAGGCTGCGTAAGTGTTTACATATCCTATCATGGCAAAAAAAAGGGAACGCAAATGGCGGCGGCTACGGCGGCCGCCATTTGCGTTCCCTTTTTTTTTTGGCCGTGATACCCTACGTAAATATTTACGTAGGCTATTACGGCAAAAGAGAGGGGCGCAAATGGCGTAGTGGCCGCCATTTGCACCCATCTCTTTTGCTGTAATAGGCTACATAAATATTTATGTAGCCTATCACGGCCCCAAAAAAAGGGAACGCAAATGGCGGCCGCCGTAGCTGCCTCCATTTGCGTTCGCTGGGGTTTTTTTTGCCTTGATAGGCTACATAAATATTTACATAGCCTATCATGGCAAAATACAGGGACACAAATGGCGGCTATGGCAGCCGCCATTTGCATCCCTGAAGGCTGCCCAGCGGCCAGATGTCCGGCTGCGGGCAGCCCCAGCCAGCAGCTCTGCGGAATTGCTGCAGAGTGGAGCTGGCCGGAGAGAATTTTGGGGGGAAGGATGGAGCGCCTCCCCCCCACTGCGAATGTCACCCTTCGAAAAAGTAAGTGACTTTCATACATCCCTAGTTCACCCATCACAGCTGTGATTTGCTGGGATGCTTGTGAGCTGCTTCCATGTACTGTAAACAACCTCCGATCAGCCCGATCAGAGGTTGTGAGTGTGACATGCGAACCTGAACCAATGGGTTGTTTAGCCCCTAAACAACCCAGCGGTTAACCCAACAACAAACCATGGGTTAAACCTAACAACAAACCATGGTTTAACCATATTTACCCCTAAACAACCCAGTGGTCTGGGTTTGCACGTCATGCTCACAACCTCTGATCAGACAGACTGGAGGTTGCTTACAGAAATTGGAATCAGCTCACAGGTGGGGTGCATCCCTGTGAATCGTGGGTTAAATAAGCCAGTTTGCCACCGTGATTTGTGAACCATGTCAATGGATTAGACATTGTTAGTGTTTGTTATTGTTGTTGCTTTCCTTTGAGTTTTGGGGGTTGTACATTTCTGCTTAGTTGTAGATTCCCAAAATGTGTAGCACAAGCGTTTCCCCCTCACCCCACTACTCCCATTGGCACTTTACCTGCTACAGAGAGGAGTCTAAAGACCAGGGATGGGGAATGTGTTGCCCTCCAGATATTTTTGGACTGTACCTCCCATCATTCCTCACCATTGGCCTTGCTGGCTAGTGCTAATGCGATTTGGAGGGGCATACGTTCTCCATACTCATTATAGCGAATGCCAAAGGGACTCTACGCTGGCTATATTTCTTGTGCTGGCCCATAACTCAACCTGGTATCTCTAGTTAAAAAGTGATCTAAGGTAACAAGTTAGTGTGGCCACTTGCACATCACCAAAAACAGGAAACACATCCCACAAAAGAGCCCCAAAGAGGATACCAATTTGCGTAACATGTATGGTAATTTATATGTATACATGAAAAATTAGAAATAGTAGCTGTAATTTAAACAGAAATACAACATATCTCACAATAGTGGAGAAGACTGAGTGGGTGACTGGTGTGTCTGCTCAGCCTCCTCTCCAGGTGCTAAGGGTCAATGGGCAACCTCAAGGCCCCTGCTCTCCCCTTCTTCTGCTTCTTTATCTTGAAACAAGACAGCCCTTCAAATAGAGGACTGTCCTCTGCCAACTCTCCAAAATAGAGGACTCTACTCTGTAAAGTAGGACACTCGACCACTTCAGCATAGGACATAGGTAAAGACCTGGTGCCAGTTGGAACAGAGCAGCCTTGTATTTAAGTCCTCGCCTGGCAGCAATAGGTGACACCAGTAATAGCAGGCAGGAGCAGGCTAGTGGTGGAGGGACAGGGTGCTCCATCTCTCCTTTGCACCCAGCATAGAAAAGAAGTGGGCTGCCAAAGGAGGGAAGCTCCCTCCTTTGGGCCCAGTATAGGAATGCATCATGAGGCACAGAGCTCAGCTGGCTAATAATTTTTTGGGTAGGCTAGTCATGCCTATTTACAAGGAGGTGTAGACCGTACTGGGCTGGACTGAGCACTTGTCTGGCACAGTAGAGGACAGCTTCATATGGTACTGAAAAGGGAGACAATGAGGCACCTACACCAGGCATGTCCACTTTTTTACCCCTTCATGATGAACTCAAAGGGTTGTCTTTAATGCTCATTCTACTTAGAACAGACCATTAAAAACACTAGATGATGAAACATCTCTCCTTCTGCTGTTCTGTGTGGGATGCCTGTTTTTTCTAACTCCTAAACCAGAAGTAGGCATAGAATTCTAGAAGTCTCTGGAAAAATAACCTCTTTCTCACAAAGTGGCTTTTCAAGTTATATTCACAAATGGTATCTCTTCTAGTCAGTTGGAAGGAATTAATTAAACAGGCTTGGAACATCATTTCATGTTTTTTTTATCTCAGCTATTCTAGGCCATATTAGTTACTTTAAAAGTGGATTTCAAAACAAAAGGCTTTCACTGGCTTCCTTTGAAATCCATGACAAATATAGTTTTTCGGGGCCAAACAACAACAACTGGGCTTGAAATATTAAGATTATTACACACACACCCTGCCACTCTGAATTAGTAAATAAATCATCATTCTTTTTGCTATGTGGGTAGATTTTTAAAGGATTATAGGCACCAGTATAAGAACACAAAGCTGTGGTCTTCAAAATAATTATTTTTGAATAATCTCATTGATTTTCAAAGGACTACTATAAAGGAAGAAAACTGAGGATTACAGTCTAAATAAAAGAATTCAGAGAACCAGCTGAATGTAATAATCAGTCCTAACTTAACTGGATATATTTATTTATATAATATATTTTTGAATCTCCTCTCCACTAAATAAGTCCTCATGGTGATTTATAATAAAATTAAGGTATATCCAATATACTGAACACAAGACTATATAGATGTGTGCTAAGCAATGCCCAGTGTAAACAAGGCCAGCTCTGCCATTGGGCAGTGGTCCAGTTCGCACAATCACCATGGTTTATTTGCCTAAGTAATTATCCACCCAGGCACAGTTTATCATATAATCCAAACCCAGGTGGCATGGCTTGCTGGAGGGGGAAACAACCCTCAAGTAATCCATGGCCTGTTGCTGGGTTATTTGAGGGTTGTTTCCCCATTCAGCAAAAGAGAAAAAAGCGTTCTCAGGTGCCTGGGAAAAAAATGAATTCTGCCCAACACAGAAGAAATATTGGAAGGATCCTTTTTGATACATCTGAAGAAAGATAAGCAGCTTGTGAGGAAGGAAATTTCCAAAATGTGTTGGGCAGAATTCATTTTTTTCCCAGGCACCTGAGAACGCTTTGGAGCATCTTTGGAGCATTTCAAGATAGAAGAAATATTGGAAGGATTCTTTTCGATACATCTGAAGAAAGATAAGTGGCCCCTGCAGAAGGAAATTTCCAAAATGCGTTGGGCAGAATACATGTTTTTCCAGAAACCTAAGAACTGTTTTCTGTTTCGTGACACGTAAATGCCTTCCCTCTTGTTGTTTCCCCTTCAACAAGCTATGCTGCCTGGGTTCAGACAGCAAGCCATACTGGTGTGAGTAATTATTAGGGAAATCTGGCACATGTAGCAGCTGCAACAAGCCGCTGTAGCTTGTTTCAGCCACCATGATTGTGTGAACGGGGTCAATGTGTGCCCAGTGCCGGGGATGGTGATGTTTTGGATTGGTGTGACCTGTCACCTCTGCCCAGATCTCACAAAGAATCTTTGGGGAATACCTTACTGATGGTTAACCTAGCCTCTGTCTACTCACAAAAAATAGTAATGGGGATGGAAGAGCTGTAAATAAGAACAATTATGTGTCAATACGAAATGCAATTCCTACTGCTAATATTTGGCTCACTAGATGCTATGAGCCAAGGAGGTTGAACAAAACTGATCAGAGCTGAATATATTAACCATTAATCAGTGCCAATAAATTGATTACTTCATTAATCATAGGGATTTTTTTAATGTGGATTTAATGTCCTCTGTAAAAGGGCATTCAGCCACGATGGACTGTAATGCATCCAGTAAATTTTAAAGCTATATGAGTAAAAGAAGAAAAGAGAGCAGCAACAGCATAGTAGTAAGTTTTCTAGCCCTGATCTAGCTATGTTGATACTTCCTGTTCTGCAGGTGAATTTTCTTTCAAATGGACACTCAGGTGAATTGGACCTTCCCCACCCACAGCAGCTTAGTTGTCATGCTCATCATTGTAGATGGAACATAGTGGGATGAACACACAGAACAAGTACAATATCCTGTCATGAGCTCCCCAACCTTCAGGCCTTTCCATATGCAGCAGAGAATTCTGATGAGGACAAGGCCGAGGCTACTTCCTTGAGGGGGTAGGACAGTCAATACCTTATTCAGGGCCTTTCCAGCCAGAGGACACAGTCTTGCCACCATCCTCACACTCAGAGGATGAGTCCCCAGCAGAACCTTCATCAGCCCAGCCTTGCTGAAGATTTAGGCTACAAAATCAGGTGAAGGCCAGTTAACAATCTAGTCAGCTCTTCCAGGAGGGGTGGAGCTGATCATAATACAGGTCTTTTCAGCCTACATAAGGCTTGAGTTGCCTTTAGCTACCTACTTAGACAATATTCGCCTATTTTCCTATTAGGAGAGTGATCCAGTCAGCAGGGCCTACTTAGAGCTATCCAAGGTCCTATTTTCTTCATGCCTTAATGTGTCTTGAACTTGCTACTAATGTAGTCCCCTGTGAGCCTCAAGGGGCGAAGGAGGCATATGCTTGATAGTGTGGAAAATAAATTGCCATTCCACTTGTGACTTTCAGTGGAAGAGCAGTATTTATTAGTTTTAGGAGCCACTTGCCAAGAAAGAGCCTAAATCTTGGTGAATAGACTGTTGATCCTAACCTGCTACTTTGGGATCACTGCTTTCAAGTGCACATGTATTTAAATCTCTCTCTCCACCCCCCGCCCCCACCTCCATTGTGTAAATATATACATCAAAATGATTAGAAATGCACAAGTAAATATAACTGCTTGTACTTTCTGAGTGTTTCTTAAGGCTGCTTTACACATCATGAAACTATAGGAAAAGCCATGCAAACTATCTGTAGTCTGTCATATGGGATATATTTATATTTAATTACACATGCATGCAATATCCAGCCATTGGAAGTTGAAGTCAATCACAACTTTCAGTATATCTCATAGATCCATGGGCAATCATTACAATAGTTTATACACTTTTTTTTTTTTACTACAGAGATGCCATTAACTTATTTACTTCATAGTAACTGAGGCCTAATTTATACACAGTGCAGGCCATAAATAAAGCCATTAGCCATATAATTGATTTTTAATTCTTCATTAAATTTATAAATCACACCTTCCATCTACCAGATGCCCAGGGCAATGTACAATAAAAATATTATTAAAACTTCTCATAAAAGCATGAAACACAGGAGCAAGCCCCCCCCCCACACACACACAATAAAATGTGAAAATGGCATTAAAATTAAAATTGAAGAGCAACAAAACATTACACAGAGTTAAAAACCCAACAGAACAGGACAGTCTTTGCTGCCTCAGCTGAATGCACTTGCAGAGCTCCTGCGATTGAGAACACTGATAACAAAGGGTTTTAGATCAGGGGTGGGAAGAAGGTAGATCAAGTTATAGTGGCAGAACTCTTGGTGATTTGTGGCAAAGGGTCTCCAACTCCCAATTGCTTAATAGCAATTTTTAGATCCAAATTAATCTGTTCGAATCCCTGTTCCCAGATGTAGGTTTGCATTTGTGCACACAGGTCAGCCCAGTATACAGCCAGTGGGACTCAGAAGGTAACCGTCTCCACCCCTTAGCCATTATTTTGCATCTGTTTCCAGATGTTGAGCCATAAGGTCCCAGGAAAAAATAAAGCAGATCCTGCAAGCCTGATCTCTGCCCTAGCTGACATTTCACATGTCAGCTCTACCTCTCGTTTAAATCTTCACCAAGGTTGGCCGTAGAATACCTGTCCAAATGTCTGGAGATGGTGAGTGGCTGGATGGAGAGGAATAGGCTGAAGCTGAACCCTGACAAGACCGAGGTACTTTTGGTGGGAGACAAGAGGAGGCTGGGGGATGTTGACCTGGTGTTGAATGGGGTACGGCTACCCTTGAAAGACCAGGTCCGCAGCCTGGGGGTCATTTTGGACTCCCAGCTGTCCATGGAGGCTCAGGTGTCAGCTGTGAGCCGGACAGCGCTGTATCAACTCCATCTGATACGGCGGCTGCGCCCCTTCCTTCCTGACCATCTGCTCCCATCGGTAGTACATGTCCTGGTCTCCTCTCGTTTAGACTACTGTAATGCGCTCTACATGGGGTTACCCTTGAAGACGGTTCGGAAGCTGCAGCTGGTACAGAACGCGGCGACTCGCCTGATTAAAGGCAGCCGCCGGCGAGATCACATCACTCCAGTGCTGAAGGAGTTGCACTGGTTACCAGTTGTTTTCCGGGCCAAATTCAAGGTGTTGGTTTTGACCTTTAAAACCCTATATGGTTCCGGCCCAGCCTATCTTAAGGAGCGCCTCCAGCAGCACCAGACAGGCCGCTTAACAAGATCAGCCTCGGATGGCCTTCTCTCTGTCCCATCAGCCAGGACAGCTAGACTGGTGGGGACGAGGGAGAGGGCCTTTTCTGTGGTGGCCCCCACTCTGTGGAACTCCCTCCCTAGGGAACTCCGCCATGCCCCCTCTTTAATGAGCTTCCGTCGTGCATTAAAAACATTGTTGTTCAGGCAGGCATTTGGGGTGGGTTAGGGTATTTTAGAAAATGTTTTTATTGTAGAATTTTATTGTTTTAAACTGTTTTTATTGTATGTAAGGCACTTTGCAGATAAAATTGATCAGATTAGGTGTGTTATTCTGCACACTGTGGATACAATTAGTGAGCAAGAGGCGGCCTGTGGCAAACCGGTTTTGTGGGATCGGTTCCAGCTTCTTCCTTCTGATGAAGTAGACAAGGTGCTTTCATCTGTAAGGCCGACCACCTGCTTACTTGATCCTTGCCCATCTTGGCTCATTATGAGCTGCAGAGAGAGACTGGGTGAGGGGATCAAGGCGGTGGTGAACGCCTCCCTTGAGGAGGGATTGATGCCATCAGTCCTCAAGGAGGCAGTGATAAGACCGCTCTTAAAGAAGCCCTCCTTGGATCCTCAAGTTCTGAACAACTTTCGCCCAGTCTCAAATCTGCCATTTTTGGGCAAGGTGATTGAGCGGGTGGTGGTGCAGTTGAAGGCACACTTGGAAGAAACTGATTATCTAGACCCATTTCAGTCGGGCTTCAGGCCTGGGCATGGGACAGAAACGGCCTTGGTCGCCTTGGTGGATGATATGAGGAGGGCTCTGGATAGGGGTGAATGCTCCTTCCTTGTTCTCCTCGACCTCTCAGCGGCTTTTGATACCGTCGACCACGGTATCCTCCTGGACCGCCTGGAGGGGTTGGGCATTGGAGACACTGTATTGCGGTGGTTCTGGTCCTTCCTCTCCGGCAGGTACCAGAGGGTAGCACTGGGAGAGGAGTTTTCGGACCCATGGCCACTTACTTGTGGGGTGCCACAGGGTTCCATCCTCTCCTCGATGCTATTTAACATCTATGTGAAGCCACTGGGGGTTATTATCAGGAGGTTTGGGGTGCAGTGTCATCAATATGCGGATGACACGCAGCTCTACCTCTCATTCAAATCTTCACCAAGGTTGGCCGTAGAATCCCTGTCCAAATGTCTGGAGACGGTGAGTGGCTGGATGGGGAGGAATAGGCTGAAGCTGAACCCTGACAAGACTGAGGTACTTTTGGTGGGAGACAAGAGGAGGCTGGGGGATGTTGACCTGGTGTTGAATGGGGTACGGCTACCCTTGAAAGACCAGGTCCGCAGCCTGGGGGTCATTTTGGACTCCCAGCTGTCCATGGAGGCTCAGGTGTCAGCTGTGAGCCGGACAGCGCTGTATCAACTCCATCTGATACGGCGGCTGCGCCCCTTCCTTCCCGACCATCTGCTCCCATCGGTAGTACATGTCCTGGTCTCCTCTCGTTTAGACTACTGTAATGCGCTCTACGTGGGGTTACCCTTGAAGACGGTTCAGAAGCTGCAGCTGGTACAGAACGCGGCGGCTCGCCTGATTAAAGGCAGCCGCCGGCGAGATCACATCACTCCAGTGCTGAAGGAGTTGCACTGGTTACCAGTTGTTTTCCGGGCCAAATTCAAGGTGTTGGTTTTGACCTTTAAAACCCTATATGGTTCCGGCCCAGCCTATCTTAAGGAGCGCCTCCAGCAACACCAGACAGGCCGCTTAACAAGATCAGCCTCAGATGGCCTTCTCTCTGTCCCATCAGCCAGGACAGCTAGACTGGTGAGGACGAGGGAGAGGGCCTTTTCTGTGGTGGCCCCCACTCTGTGGAACTCCCTCCCTAGGGAACTCCGCCATGCCCCCTCTTTAATGAGCTTCCGTCGTGCATTAAAAACATTGTTGTTCAGGCAGGCATTTGGGGTGGGTTAGGGTATTTTAGAAAATGTTTTTATTGTAGAATTTTATTGTTTTAAACTGTTTTTATTGTATGTAAGGCACTTTGCAGATAAAATTGATCAGATTAGGTGTGTTATTCTGCACACTGTGGATACAATTAGTGAGCAAGAGGCGGCCTGTGGCAAACCGGTTTTGTGGGATCGGTTCCAGCTTCTTCCTTCTGATGAAGTAGACAAGGTGCTTTCATCTGTAAGGCCGACCACCTGCTTACTTGATCCTTGCCCATCTTGGCTCATTATGAGCTGCAGAGAGAGACTGGGTGAGGGGATCAAGGCGGTGGTGAACGCCTCCCTTGAGGAGGGATTGATGCCATCAGTCCTCAAGGAGGCAGTGATAAGACCGCTCTTAAAGAAGCCCTCCTTGGATCCTCAAGTTCTGAACAACTTTCGCCCAGTCTCAAATCTGCCATTTTTGGGCAAGGTGATTGAGCGGGTGGTGGTGCAGTTGAAGGCACACTTGGAAGAAACTGATTATCTAGACCCATTTCAGTCGGGCTTCAGGCCTGGGCATGGGACAGAAACGGCCTTGGTCGCCTTGGTGGATGATATGAGGAGGGCTCTGGATAGGGGTGAATGCTCCTTCCTTGTTCTCCTCGACCTCTCAGCGGCTTTTGATACCGTCGACCACGGTATCCTCCTGGACCGCCTGGAGGGGTTGGGCATTGGAGACACTGTATTGCGGTGGTTCTGGTCCTTCCTCTCCGGCAGGTACCAGAGGGTAGCACTGGGAGAGGAGTTTTCGGACCCATGGCCACTTACTTGTGGGGTGCCACAGGGTTCCATCCTCTCCCCGATGCTATTTAACATCTATGTGAAGCCACTGGGGGTTATTATCAGGAGGTTTGGGGTGCAGTGTCATCAATATGCGGATGACACGCAGCTCTACCTCTCATTCAAATCTTCACCAAGGTTGGCCGTAGAATCCCTGTCCAAATGTCTGGAGACGGTGAGTGGCTGGATGGGGAGGAATAGGCTGAAGCTGAACCCTGACAAGACTGAGGTACTTTTGGTGGGAGACAAGAGGAGGCTGGGGGATGTTGACCTGGTGTTGAATGGGGTACGGCTACCCTTGAAAGACCAGGTCCGCAGCCTGGGGGTCATTTTGGACTCCCAGCTGTCCATGGAGGCTCAGGTGTCAGCTGTGAGCCGGACAGCGCTGTATCAACTCCATCTGATACGGCGGCTGCGCCCCTTCCTTCCCGACCATCTGCTCCCATCGGTAGTACATGTCCTGGTCTCCTCTCGTTTAGACTACTGTAATGCGCTCTACGTGGGGTTACCCTTGAAGACGGTTCGGAAGCTGCAGCTGGTACAGAACGCGGCGGCTCGCCTGATTAAAGGCAGCCGCCGGCGAGATCACATCACTCCAGTGCTGAAGGAGTTGCACTGGTTACCAGTTGTTTTCCGGGCCAAATTCAAGGTGTTGGTTTTGACCTTTAAAACCCTATATGGTTCCGGCCCAGCCTATCTTAAGGAGCGCCTCCAGCAACACCAGACAGGCCGCTTAACAAGATCAGCCTCAGATGGCCTTCTCTCTGTCCCATCAGCCAGGACAGCTAGACTGGTGAGGACGAGGGAGAGGGCCTTCTCTGTGGTGGCCCCCACTCTGTGGAACTCCCTCCCTAGGGAACTCCGTCATGCCCCCTCTTTAATGAGCTTCCGTCGTGCATTAAAAACTTGGTTGTTCAGGCAGGCATTTGGGGTGGGTTAGGGTATTTAAAAAAAAAAAATTATGGTAAAATTTTATTGTTTTAAATTGTTTTATGGTGGGTTGTACATCGCCCAGAGTGGCTGGGTGACCAGTCAGATGGGCGATTAATAAATTTAATAAATAAATAAATATGTTCTACATCGCCCAGAGTGGCTGGGTGACCAGCCAGATGGGCGATTAATAAATTTAATAATAAATAATAAATAAAAATTCACATGTGCCTGGGCACAGTTAGATGCACTTACTACATTCACTGGTCGATTTGAGTGTAATACTAACACTCAAGTCAGAATATATACCCACTCAGACAATCAACTGCTGGTGTGTTCATGTTACATGTGAAGGCTTTCCTGATGGGCTGTTTGCACTTACACATATAAATGTGCGTATGTAAATGTAATGCAAATTGCCGACCTCTTTTGTCCTCTTTTTCGGCAATGTGCAAGCGGCGACCTTAAACCTTTCTGAAATGATTTTCCTGATACTGTTTCACACACAGTCAAAACCCTTTCTTCTGCATGCACTGGGATGCCAAAAGTATCAGTCACAGTATTGCATCCCTATGGCAATAGTCAGAATATCCTGCCTCTATAGACTCTTTTGTGAGAACAACCAGCCCTGTCAGGTTGGGCAGGAAAAGAGCTTCACAAATCCTCATTTCTTAAAATGTGGTGGTAGGCCAAGCCCCTATACAGAGAAAGTACCAAGATTACATAGGTGCTGGATCGCACACACGCGCACACATCATTTCTCCCATTGTTTTCTTCAAAGGATGGATTTAACATTACTTTTATGTAAAAATAACAAAGGAGTATTGTACAGGTTTAAAACAGAGGGTTGAATGCACGGAGTAAAGGAATGTTTCTGACCCAAATCAAGAAGCCATGTATATTCAGACAGATGTCTCAAAATATGAACACATTTATGTAAGTGCCTTGAGAGTTAAAATTTAGAACCCAGTTTCACTGTCATAACATTTATTAAAACCTTGCTGTTTTTATAACAGCCGGAGGAATGGAAAGCAGAAGATTCTTCCAAGATGTGTCACTTACCTTTGAGTGTGTTTGGCTTTTTGCTTTTGTTTTTGAATGGGTCTTAATTAAAAGTTTTCAGGAAAGAGAGCCTGTAATGGCGCAATCTTATGCATATTTAGATAGAAAAAGTCCTACAACTATACTAGCTGGGCAACGCTGGGACTTGTAGGCCTTTTTTCCTGTGTAAACATCCATAGGATTGCACCCTAAAGAAGTTTCCCACAGAAAACAAATCTTACCCACAAGGATGCACCCAGAATTCGATTCCTTTAAAAAATATATTATTTGCAAGTGAGATTAATCTGCAAAGTTTGGCAATGCATTTCCACAAGGGTCTTGGAATAAATATAATATTGTACATGGACATTTTGAAAAAGATATGACATACATTATTGTGACTGTAACAGGGTATCTATTTCACCATTATCCCATTGAAATTCCTAAAGTAAGGAAAAGGCAGGAGAGGAAGACAGAATGGTTATGAGATAGTCTGTGACACTGAGGAGACCTTGCTGATGCCTGCCTTGAGGTCTGAGGTCTCCAACATGCAGTCCTTTCTTGTTGCCTGCCAGGCTCCCTGTACCTCCTGATATTTATTTTTTTTCTTAAGGTTTTTTTTCGAACTTTTGTTTATAACGGGGAGGCTGTTATGCTGCGCAGTGAAGTGCTGCCCTCCACCACCATCTTTATTTGGGTTCGAAAGCGTGATTTTGTGTTTTGGAACTCAGAGCCCACCACTGCCCTTTAATTAGGTTCTTAGGCAAGTTACCTTTCTTTTAGTCTCACCAGTTTGCCTTCTGGAAAATGAGTGTTTTGTGACCAGTTATGTCTGCCATGGCAGCCATTTTATGAATGGGAAAGCCCCTTGGCAGCCATTTTGTGAGAGTACCCAGTCACTCTCTTAAAATTCCAAATGTGGCTACCAACCCCAAAAGGTATAGGTACTCATTCTTCACACAACCTCTATGGCAGGGATGGGGAATGCTTTTTCTGTCAGGACACATTCCCTCAGAGGCAATCTGTTGGGGGCCACATGCTTGTGGTGAATGGGTCACCCCTTCTCTCTCTCAATCTATTTGCTACCCCTTCTCTCTCACTTTCTCTCTCTTTCCCTGCCCTCTCCTCTCCTCCCTGCACAGTGGGCTGCTGGGGAAAGGACAGATTGCTCTTAACAGAGGTCTGAACTGGTAATGTGCAGAGGGTTTTTGAAATCAGGCTGAGGGAGCCAGGTTGCTGCTCTATGGCCCAGAAAATTAGGCTGAGCCAGGTTGCTGCTCTGTGACTCAGAATATAATTTGGTAAATTAAGCCATAGTGTATATATTTGCTTATTAGACTGGATAGTTAGATGTTTTGTGATAGGTTATTCTGGTGGCCAGAGAGACCACAAAGATAGTACCACAGAAGGTGTTTAAGAACTTTGGAAATAGCCATCTGGTGATATCTCTCATTGGACAGACACCTAAGAATGTAAGGAGAGCCCTAAAGAATGAAAATAGTCAGTTATTACTATATGATTGCCAATATTAGCATTCTGCCATGATGGCTCCAACTGTGGTGAGATCTGTTTATTTCATCCTTCCCCAAGCTGGTGCCATCCAGATGTGTTGGACTATAACTCCCAGTATGCCCCAGCCATGCTGGGAGCTGTAGGCCAACATATTTGGAAGGCACCAGATTGCGGATGGCTGGTTTATCTGATGCTAAGCAACTAAGCACCATCACCACACTTTTGAAACTACAAAGTCCAGAGAATGGTGAGGGTAACATATACTATATCTCATGGCTGGAGGAGTCTACAGATGTTTGTCCCTCCATGCAGAAGAAGAGTCCACCAAGTGATCCTAAGCTATGAAATTTTATGGCATTTGATTCTGATTAACTTCAGCATCTATTCACAGGCACCTCACTGTTAGGACTGCTGTCAACACTCAAGCAGCTAATAAATGTTTTAAAGTATTTACAGCGTGACACTCAGCCAGAAAACACAAACATCTGTTTTGTATCCATTATTTAGTAACTGCCCTTAAAAACACACACATAAAAACACAAACCTCAGCAATGATATGTTCTGAGTAAGGTGTATTTAATAAATGCAGTATTTATAATATTATATTTATATATAGCTCTCTCTCGCTCTCTCTCTCTCTCTCTCTCTCTCACACACACACACACACACACACACACCTATAAGACCTATATATACACCTTACATTCTGTATTTCTAATTCATGCAAGGTAGTGAGATAAGAGGCCATGCCATTTTTTATGCCCTTCCCCACCTGCACTGCTTATGGGAGGTTCTCTCTTCTTCAGTCTACAGTCCACAGGGCAGACATGTATTTTACAGCACAACCTGGGTGGTTCTGTCAACTGGTAAGGGCTTCACAACCTATGCACTCACATGGTATGAGGTCACCGATGGAGGGTGGAGGGCTGCTGAGGAGTAAATGTGCTTCCCCAAAAAAGCCCTTAGATTTTCAGTAGTCCGCTGCCTTTCCAGAATGCACAGAAGACAGCAATACAATAATATCTCGATAACACACATTGCGTTTTCTTCTCTTTGAGAGCCAGTGTGGTGTAGTGGCGAGAGTGTTGGACTGGGAGCCGGGGAGATCCGGGTTCTAGTCCCCACTCGGCCATGGAAGCTCACTGGTTGACTTTGGGCCAGTCACAGACTCTCAGCCCAGCCTACCTCACAGGGTTGTTGTTGTGAGGCTAAAATGGAGAGGAGGAGTATTATGTACGCCACCTTGGGTTCCTTAAAGAAGAATAAAGGTGGGATAAATGTAATTAATAATAATAATAATAATAATAATAATAATAATAATGGGGCATTGGGCAAAATCCAATGGGGCACTTACACCCCCATTGATTCTCTTGCACTCTGCAGATTCTGTTGTGCAAGTGGTAGGTCCTGAGGATCACATGTTTCCCGCATATCCCGCCCCTTGTTTAAGCTAGCTTCTGCTGACTGCAATAACAAAGCAGAGTCCAACAATAATTAAAGAGCTCTGTGCTGTACGGGGCATAAATCCACAATGCTGCTGAATAACCTCTTTGGATTCTAATCATCAAAAGGAAGAAATCAATCAGATTTTTTACAATTCATTTGCAACCAAGGAGTTGTTTTCTGCAGCTACACAGCCTTAAGATATGAAAAACAATCCACTGAGATTCTGCATTCCTTGTGGTATGTCATTTCTTGTTGAATCAGAGCACAGTTACTAAGCATATTGGTATACAAGGTATTTGGTACTACTGAGGTTGAAACCCCAATGACACATAATTGGGAGTAAGTCCCAATGACATACTTCTGCATAAACATGCATAAAATTACACAGTTGTAAATTAACCGGTACACCTGTAAACACAAACAGAGAATGCTCCTATGCAGACATTCAGCATGTGTATTTGTGTGCATTAAAGGGTGGGGTGGAAATCATCCCAAGGATATGAATACAGCCAACGTGATAGGACTTTTCTACAGAAGGCATTTATTGTGTTCTCGTCATTCCGTACTCATGGCTGTTTATGGGTTCTTTAGATGATGTCATGACCCTCAAGTTTTACTTCTGTGTCTAAAGAGCAGAGCACTTCCGGCAAGTTTTTTTTTTAAGAAGGGAAAATGTGGCATTTAATTGTGAAAGTGAAAGAAAATGCTTTTTGCAGTTGTGCAGTTGGGTAATTCTGCTATACCACATCGCCACCTAGAGGTTATGCAGTGGAAAATCAGGAAAGGAAATGTTCTTCATGTTGTGCTTGGATCTCAATTCTGCAATGAAACTGAAAGTAGATAAGCAGATTAACAGCCTTGTGTAGAAAAGCCCTAAATTGTATTGCATAAGCCAGGTATGAGGAATGTATGGCCCTCCAGGTACTGGTGGACTACAACTCCCCTCAGCCCTAGCTAGCATAGCCAATGGTAAGAGATGATGGGAGTTGCAGTCCAACAACATTTGGAGGGCCACACATTCCTCATCTCTGGCATAGGCACTAATTGCATGATCAGGAACTCTGCTAAAGGCAAGGTCCCTGATCACACATACAGAGTCTACCCATGTATAGTTTCATTTCATTTCATTTATTATATTTCTATACTCCCCATAGCCGAAGTTCTCTGGGTGGTTCACAAAAATTAAAACCCATTAATTTGCAAAAGTTGCACACTTTCATTTATTTCATTTTATTTATTACATTTCTGTAGTGCCCAAGGGAGCTGAAGCTCTCTTTTACTAAAAAGGACTTTGAGCTTTAGTGGTCAATCAAGGAATATTTACACTTCTTACTTGAGTAATTCATGCTCTATGTTTGAATAATTATTTAATAGGGACAATGTAGGCAAGGGCCATTCACCCTTCTCATGGTTAGAAGCCAAATGAGCCCCAGCTGTGACTCATGAGCCTTTATTTATGTATTTATTAGGGATGGCAGAGAATTCTGCCACGGATTTCAGTGAGGCCGAATGCACTGGCATTTGGCCCCCCGAAACCCGTGGCGGAACGGCCTCCCACCCCCCGCCTCCCCGCAGAATCCCACCTGGGATGAAGCTTACCTGGGGCAGATGTTCCGGCGGTGGCAGCTGGTCTCTCAGCTGGCTGCTGTGGACTCAAATGGCACCCGCCATTTGCGTCCGGCCGGGCTGCTGTGATAGGCTACGTAAGTATTTATGTAGCCTGTCACGGCAAGTATAGGCAAGTACAGCAAGCTGTTTTTTTAGCTTGCCGTGATAGGCTACGTAAGTATTTATGTAGCCTACCATTTGCGTAGCTGCCTTTGCCGTGATAGGCTACGTAAATACTTACGTAGCCTATCACGGCAAGCTAAAAAAACAAACAAACCACGTACGCAAATGGCGGCGGCTACAGTGGCCACCATTTGCATTCCCTTTTTTTCACTGGTTTAGCCTACGTAAATATTTACGTAAGCTATTACTGCAAAAAAAAGGGGAACGCAAATAGCATAGTGGGCACTATTAGCATTCTTTTTTTTTTCGCCGTAATAGCTTACATATATTTATATAGGCTAAAACAGTGGAAAAAAGGGAACGCAAATGGCGGCCGCCGTAGCCGCCACCATTTGTATACACAGTTGTTTTTTTTCCGGAAGGCTGCCCAGCGGCTGCATGTCCAGCTGTGGGCAGCCCCGGCCGGCGGCTCTGCAGAATCTCCGCAGAGCGAAGCCAGCTGGATTAGGATTTCAGGGGGAGGTGCGGAGAGCTTCCCCCCCACTGTGAATCACCCCATCGAAAAGGTAAGTGACGTTCGTACGTCCCTAGTATTGATTGAATTTCTTAATTGCCCATCTGGCCGGTCACCCGGCCACTCTGGGCGATGTACAGCAATACAATTTTAAAACAATAAAATTCTACTTTAAAACATCATATTTCTAAAAATATTTCTAACCCACCCCAAATGCCTGACTGAACAACACGTTTTTAATGTATTCATGCATGGCGGAAGCTCATTAAAGAAAGGGCATGGCGAAGTTCCCTAGGGAGGGAGTTCCACAGAATGTGGGCCACCACAGAGAAGGCCCTCTCCCTCATCCTCACCACCCTAGCTGTCCTGGCTGATGGGACAGAGAGAAGGCCATGAGTGGCTTGTCTGGTGTTGCTGGAGGCGCTCCTTAAGATAGGCTGGGCCGGAACCACATAGGGTTTTAAAGGTCAAAACCAACGTCTTGAATTTGGCCCAGAAAACAACTGGTAACCAGTGCAACTCCTGCAGCACTGGAGTGATGTGATCATGCCAGCGGCTGCCTTTAATCAGGCAAGCCGCCGCGTTCTGTACCAGCTGCAGGTTCTGAACCATCTTCAAGGGTAACCCCACGTAGAGTGCATTACAGTAGTCTAGATGAGAGGAGACCAGGGCATGTACTACCGATGGGAGCAGATGATTGGGAAGGTGGGGCGCAGCAGCCATATCAGATGAAGTTGGTACAGCGCTTTCTGGCTCACAGCTGATACCTGAGCCTCCATGGACAGCTGGGAGTCTAAAATGACCCCCAGGCTGCGGACCTGGTCTTTCAAGGGTAGCTGTACTCCATTCAACACCAGGTCAACATCCCCCAACCTCCTCTTGTCTCCCACCAAAAGTACCTCATTATTGTCAGGGTTCAGCTTCAGCTTATTCCTCCCCATCCAGCCACTCACCATCTCCAGACATTTGGACAGGGATTCTACAGCCAACCTTGGTGAAGATTTAAATGAGAGGTAGAAACCTCCTGATGATAGCCCCCAGCGGCTTCACATAGATGTTAAATAGCATCGGGGAGAGGATGGAACCCTGTGGCACCCCACAAGTGAGCAGCCACAGGTCCGAAACCTTCTCTCCCAGTGCTACCCTCTGGTACCTGCCGTAGAGGAAGGACCGGAACCACCATAATACGGTGTCTGCAATGCCCAACCCCTCCAGGCAGTCCATGAGGATACTGTGGTCAACAGTATCAAAAGCCGCTGAGAGCTCAAGGAGAACAAGGAAGAAGCATTCGCCCCTATCCAAAGCCCTCCTCATATCATCCACCAAGGCAACCAAGGCTGTTTCTGTCTCATGCCCAGGCCTGAAGCCCGATTGATATGGATCTAGATAATCGGCTTCTCCCAAGTGTGCCTTCAACTGCATCGCCACCACCCGCTCAATCACCTTGCCCCAAAATCACAGATTCGAAACTGGGTGAAAATTGTTCAAAACTTGGGTATCCAAGGAGGGCTTTTTTAAAAGCAGTCTTATCACTGCATCCTTGAGAGGTGATGGCATCACTCCCTCCTCAAGGGAGGCGTTCACCACTACCCTGATCCCCTCACTCAGCCTCTGTCTGCAGCTCATAATGAGCCAAGATGGGCAGGGATCAAGTAAACCTTAACCCTAGGAAAAGCTAGGCTTGGGAAGAAAGCTCGAGTAGCCTTATTGTCAGTGGTGGGTTGCTAATATGAATGCTACCTCTTGGCTCAGTGGAAGGAAAAGACATGGTATATCCCCATGATTTGGGATATGCATTAAACTGAAGTGTGGGGCCTTCAATTGGAGAGCAGCACATTGTTAAAATAACAATCTAAATTTAATAATGAGGGAGTTGTACAACTTTTTTCTGTCTAAACATACATAGGATTCTGCCTTAAGGGACATTAATGATTCTATAACCAAGAATGGGCAGACTTCAGGCTTGGAAACCTGAGATCTACCAACTGGAGCCTGGTGCAAAAGAAATACATCTAGAAGGAAAGAAATCTGAGCCCAGGGATTGTTCAGAGTACCAGAACTGAATGAATTTCATAGTCCTTCCAAACAAAAATCCTTTCCTAGTTACCACAAGCTTTCTTCATTTTAGCAGTATAATTCAAGAGTGTGTATGTGTGTGTATGAGAGACAGAGAGAGAGAGATTTTGTTGTTGCTATTGTATTGTTAAACAATTGGGAGTCAGAAATCCTTGCCAATCTATTGCAACTCACCCAGAGTTCTAAAAGTAGATCTACATCTATCTAGAGATGTACACACACACACACACGCACGATGTCCAGTTTGGGGGCTGGGTATGCAGTGGGGAAATCCAGGCCACTTGGGGCCCCGTGGATTTCCCTGGAGCCTTACCATGTCTTTTGGAGTTCACAGGGCTCTCCTCCATTCTAAATGGAGTGATTGGCTAATAGTGGCCACTATTAGCCAGGATGGGGAAAATACAGCTATAAATTGTGTTTTTGTTGTTGTTGTTTATTCAGTCAGTCGCTTCCAACTCTTCGTGACTTCATGGACCAGCCCACGCCAGAGCTTCCTGTCAGCCGTCACCACCCCCAGCTCCCCCAAGGTCGAGTCCGTCACCTCCAGAATATCATCCATCCATCTTGCCCTTGGTCGGCCCCTCTTCCTTTTGCCTTCCACTTTCCCTAGCATCAGCATCTTCTCCAGGGTATCCTGTCTTCTCATTATGTGGCCAAAGTACTTCAGTTTTGCCTTTAATATCATTCCCTCAAGTGAGCAGTCTGGTTTTATTTCCTGGAAGATGGACTGGTTTGATCTTTTTGCAGTCCAAGGCACTCAGAATTTTCCTCCAGCACCACAGTTCAAAAGCATCTATCTTCCTTCACTCAGCCTTCCTTATGTTCCAGCTCTCACAGCCATAGGTTACTACGGGGAATACCATTGCTTTAACTATGCAGACCTTTGTTGTCAGTGTGATGTCTCTGCTCTTCACTATTTTATCAAGATTTGTCATTGCTCTCCTCCCAAGAAGTAAATGTCTTGCAGTCAGCGTCTGCAGTAATCTTTGCACCTAGAAAGACAAAGTCTGACACTGCCTCCACGTTTTCTCCCTCTATTTGCCAGTTATCCATCAAGTTGGTTGCCATAATCTTGTTTTTTTTTAGGTTTAACTGCAACCCAGCTTTTGCACTTTCTTCTTTCACCTTCGTCATCAGGTTCCTCAGCTCCTCCTTGCTTTCAGCCATCAAAGTGGTATCATCTACATATCGGAGATTGCTAATGTTTCTTCCAGCAATTTTAACTCCAGCCTTGCCTTCATCAAGCCCAGCACATCGCATGATGTGTTCTGCATACAGGTTGAATAGGTAGGGTGAGAGTATACAACCCTGCCGTACTCCTTTCCCAATCTTAAACCAGTCCGTTGTTCCGTGGTCTGTTCTTACCGTTGCTACTTGGTCGTTATACAGATTCCTCAGGAGGCAGACAAGATGACTTGGTATTCCCATACCCCCAAGAACTTGCCACATTTTGTTATGATCCCTACAGTCAAAATAAAACAGAAATAGATGTTTTTCTGAAACTCCCTGGCTTTCTCCATTATCCAGCGGATATTGGCAATTTGGTCTCTAGTTCCTCTGCCTTTTCTAAACCCAGCTTATACATCTGGCAATTCTCGTTCCATGAATTGCTGGAGTCTACCTTGCAAGATCTTGAGCATTACCTTACTGGCATGTGAAATAAGTGTCACTGTTCGATAGTTGGAACATTCTTTGGTGCTTCCCTTTTTTGGTATGGGGATATAGGTTGATTTTTTCCAATCTGTTGGCATTTGCAGCCATAAAGTACTTTCATCAATGTAAATTGTGGCCGTTTATGCAATTGGCTAATGGTGGCTGCCATTAGCTGCTCATGCAGTTTAGAATAGAGGAGACCTGCCCCATGGGAAATCTGTCAGACCCAGAAGTGGGTGGGGTCAGTCCGCTATGGACTTTGCTGGTCAGATTCTTGAGAATCTGGCCTTATTTGAGTCCACAGCGGATTTCTCCAGCATCCCTATGTCTGCCTTATGCCCATCCCTGTTCTATACTTCCAAATGTAGGAACCAAGAACACCCACTAATCCCTTTGTAATACACACTGTCTCTAGTTTAACTATAGCCTCCAGTTCTCAGTTCAAAAACTAGCTAAGACCACCACTTCAAGAAATTTGGTGTGGGGTGGGGGGAAATAAGGCCCCAACTCCTATAGTTTCACACAAGAACTTAATATGGCATGATACTATCCAGCAATGCCCTTTCTCATGGCTATGGTCATACTATAATGTGAATAACAGCTTATTATCATTGGGGGAAGCTCAGTGGTGGAGAATAAGCATTACATGGAAACAGTCCTGGGTTCAGCCCTCACATCTCCAGGTAGGGCTGGAGAAGTCCCTTGCCTGAAACCCTGGAGAGCTGCTACTGGTCACTGTAGAGAACACTGAGCTAGATGGACCATTGATCTGACTTAAGGCAGCTTCCTATGCTCTTATTAATTGCCCTTTGAATAACTTCTCATCTTAATATCTCTGTCAGATTCTGTTCCCAAAGAGGGGAGATGCTTTAATTGCTGTATCCTCTCATTATTACTTTTTTCTTTTTATAGTGAAATAGCCCAATTTCATTATTAAAAAAATTAAGAGGATAATAATAATAATAATAATAATAATAATACAGCAAATGAATACTTAAAGTGCCTAATTAAAGGCAAATGGGCCCTTAAAACAGTCTTTTGCCTGCCCATACTAGACAGCCTGCTGGGGGGGGGGGGTTACTTACACATCCCCAAGTAAAAGGACAAAAGAGGACAGTGATTTACATAACATTTTCATATGCTAATATATAGGTGTAGATGTAAATTTAGAAATAATTACTGTAATGAAAATAGAAATGCAACACATCTCACCAGAGGGGGGAAGAAGACAACCTGTCTGAGGTCCAAGTTGATGGGCACTCTGCTTGGCTTTCTTAATGTGGTTGCTTACTTTCAAACCAGACTTGGACTGGCCGGTCCTTCACAGTGACTCAAATACACATCTTCTATGATGGATTCCTTTTAAAATACAGGATTGTCCTTTGATAGCACTTCAAATAGAAGACAGCTATCTGTAAAGTAGGACACATGGCCACCCTAAGGTGCATTTTACTACCCGAATGAAAAGTGCCACAAACCATGTCTTTAAAACGGTCAGGGAACAACAGAGAAAACCCTGGAATGCCACAGGCTGACAACAATATTTCCTGGATGCTCCCTGAAAAGTGAGTGAATGAAGGATGCTGATTTCCCAGTATGGGCTAGTAAGGAAGCAGCCTCTGTTAGGCCTTCTTAGTACCACCTTTTTGATTGAAAATGGCCTGTCCTGAACTGCAGCTGATACCAGACAAAAGGAAGAGGGAGAGTTATACTGTATTCTAAGAAGAGCCTAATATTCCCTGCAGCAACTGTCACCTTGAATGTACTGAAACTTTTACTATTGCATATATATTTTTCTTTTGAGATGAAAGCATCTGTTAGATTGAGTTGTTCAGTGAGTGGAAGAGAATGTGCCTTTCATATACAGGAAACTATAGCAGTGCTGGAAGGTTGGTTGTTAATAGTAATCATAGAATCGGAGTACTGGCCATATCAACTAGGGGTGTACAAACCCCACCTACCTGGCTCTGCTGGACGTCCGCGGGGGGGGAGGCGATCTGGTCCTCCCCCCCAGAATCCTCCCCAGCTGGCTCCGCTCCGCGGAGATTTACATAACCTATCACGGTAAGGGGAAGGGACGCAAATGGCGTAGCGGACACCATTTGTGTCCCTGCATAAAGATTTATGTAGCCTATCATGGTAAGGCAAAGGGACACAAATGGCGTCCACTACGCCAGATGCCATTTGCGTCCGAAGACCGCTGCGGATGGACCCAGCCGGCCCCGACCTGGTGTCGCCAGGTAGGATCCGTCCGGGTCAGACTTCATGGGGGTGGGGTGGTCCGTTCCGCCACGGACTCCGGGGGTCCATGGCGGAATTCTCCGCCATCCCTAATATCAACATAACTCAGGGGGTGTCTCCATGAATGATTTACTCCAAGCTGGCTGTGTTTGGAGGTTGTTAGGGATATATGACGTCAGGCCATCCAGCAGCCACCCTGGAGCTTATCAGGGAAAAAACAGATTTCCTGAGACTGCTTAAAAGTCTGATTCTTTTCCTTAAGTTGGGTTCTCTGTAGGGATGGCAGAGAATTCCGCCATGGATCCCGGTGAGGCTGAATGCCAGTTCATTCAGCCCCCCGAAATCCATGGCGGAACGGCTTTGCCATCCCCCCCCCCGCAGATCCCCCCTGGGACGAGACTTACCTGGGGCGGATGTTCCGGGTGGCGGCAGCTCCAGCAGCGGTGGCGGCGGCTGGTCTTCCGACTGGTTGCCGCCGCCGCCATTTGCAGTCTGGTCGTTGGGTTTTTTTTTTTTTTTTTACAGAGACGTGATAGGCTACGTAACGTAGCCTATCACGTCCCGGTTAAAAAATATTTACGTAGGCTAAAACGGCGAATCAGAAAGGGACGCAAATAGCGCCCACTACGCTATTTGCGTTCCCCTTTATTTTTGCCGTAATAGTCTACGTAAATATTTACATAGACTAAGACGGCGAAAAATAAGGAACGCAAATGGTGGCGGCCGTAGCCGCCACCATTTGCATATGCCGTTTGTTGTTGTTGTTTTTTACCCAGCAGCCAGTCCGTGGCCAGAAATCTGGCTGCGGATGGCCCTGGCCTGGCCTGCTGCTCCGCGGAGCCACCGCAGAGCAGAGCCGGCCATCAAGGATTCCAGGGGGGAGAACCGGATCGCCTCCCCCCCGTCGAGGATTCCAGGGGGAGGGACGGAGTGCCTCCCCCGCTCCAGCGGATGCTGCCACCGGAACAAGGTAAGGGATTCGTACATCCCTGGTTCTCTGCAGTATAGTTTTTGTGTGCGCCAAACCCCGCATTTATCTTGGGTATGCCAGCCCTCACTATAACCCCAGTCAGAGGTGTTTCCTTTCCCTGTGTTTCCCAGTGCAAACCAGTTAGTGTCTACTCAGAAGTGACTCCCATTGTGGTCAATGAGGCTTGTCCCCCTGAATGTGCACACCAGAGAGCCCCCTCAATTGAAATAACACATTTTAAAGTGCTAATTCCCTAGAGGGTGTAAAGCGCTTTCCCCAAGCCGCAATTCTCCTTTGTTTGTTTTATTACCTTCAGAAGTAACTAATTCAGACCTTTGTTCCTATACAGCATTGGGTTAGAAAGAGGGCTGGTTTTCCCTCCCTTTGTTCCCCCCACTTTCCGTCCCAGCAAAAACATGTGTGTCTACTCAGAAGTAAGTCCCATTATAGTCAATAAGGCTTGTTCCTGAAATGGTCACTGAGATTCCCATGGATCGAAATAATGCCTTTAGAGAGCCTTAATGACGAAGCTTCGATTGATCGCCAGCAGAGCAGCTAGAACACTGTGTTCTGAAAAGGATTGTTTATTTAAGGAAGTAAGGGGGAGGGGAATGAGGGGGGATTGTTCCTATCCCCCCTGTGTTTCCCAACACAAAACAATTAGTGTCTACTCAGAAGTAACTCTCACTGTGGTCAAGGAGGCTTGTCCCCTGAATGCAGGGGAGCCTCTCTTATTCTCAAAGGAGAAAGGGGGGAGAGTCTGAAGGGGTGGAGGCTCTCTTATTGTTTGAGCAGCCCCTGCCAATCAGATGATGTTCACTCCAACACCCCCCCCCCCGAAGTATCTTCTGTGAAGCAGCTTTTACTGGTACAATAACACTCACTCGTGGAGCCCTGCGAGGAGCAAAGCCAGCTCCTTGAAAAATCCAGGTAAGCCACGTTTGGCGTCTCCTTCCATTGTCGAGAAGACACCCCCTCAGAGAGCAATCTTAGCCATGCGCACTTGGGAGTAAGCTCTGTGGACCTCAGCGGGTCTTACTTCTGAATAGACATGCGTAGAGTTGTACTATTAGTGTTTTCTTGCATAAAGTTCCATTAAAAGAAAGGTCCTTTTGTAATCAATTCTGCAGAATAATACATAACTATGTTTGTATAAGCACTTTGAGCAGATAGTTAAAATTAACAATAAATATTTGCGAAGGCACTGTTTTTTGTGGCACTAATTCCGGGTGTGACAACTGAGTAATTTCAACCCTCAGTCTTGTTTTTAATATCTGGACTTTGAATTCCCTCCCTGTCAATATTTTTTGTAGTGTTTGATGAGTCATCACTTATTTTTTGCTGATTGAGTGACAAGCTAAATCAAGGAATACCTGCTGTTTTCTACCAGCTGCATGATTGCAGGTTTCTCTTGATACTGCCTTGAAGGTTATCATCATTGCTGGGTTTTGTGTTTTCTTGCCTAAGCTGGCCTTTCACAGACCACCCTGTGAACATCTTAGGCTTCAGTAGACGACAGCACCATTGTTCCAAACTGCTAAATAAAAATAGGATTATAAATAGGTAAGAGTAGTGATAAGTAGAACCCATTCACTAAAGTACACAGTAAATGGATAATCTCTCTATAGAAAATAATTGGATTTACACATGCTGAGTACTTTAATACGTACTCAGGCCGAAACTCAGCACACCCTATAAAGTCTCAGAGGGACAGGTTAAACCAAGACTTGCTGAGATGAAATTGAGGAGTGCGTAAATCCACTGAAAAGCCAATAAACATATGGTGGTGGGGATGTGATGCGACTCTAATTTAGAACATCCACACCTTCGAAGCAGTGGAGGCTGGTGGCTCTGATGTCAGTGGAGCGATGAATCTGCTCTGGGTTTCAGTTAGAACTCTAAAGGAGCCATCTAAAGTGCGGAGAGTTCTGACTGGTTCTGACTGAAACCCAGAGAGGATTCACTGCCCCACTGACATAGAAGCCACCAGCTTCCACTGCTTTGAAGGTATATGGTAGTTATTTGCCCATTGTAGACTGGCGGATGGGGTGTGAGACATGAACGTGGAAGACCAAGATTCAAACTCAGGTCTGCCCTAGAATTGCTGGTTGACCACAGGAAACCTTGATATGCTCCTGCCTCCAACATTTTGCTGAGGAAATATGTATGAGTGGGAAGGACTATGGACAGAGTCCAGTAGCTCAGTGGCATTGTCTGGTGGATGATGGTGGGAGTGGGACCCACACAAGCAGAAACCAAGAATGGAATGTGCATTCAGTTAATAGTTTCATGCCAGTTTCTTTGTGATCGAAGAAACTGGTTCCACTATAGGAATGTTTTTGGCTTCTCAGTAAAGTATAAAGAATGCAGAGGTTTTATATATAGGTTTGGTGGGGACCTCTTTCTGATCCCATGAACTCCATCTTTAGCTAACAGGGAATGTATATTGCTGACAAAAAGAAAACATAGCTGTTCTACCTTTAAAATCTGGCTGATTTCCTGGATCAAGGCTTTGAATATCATGGCAGTCCCAGCTGAACGGAGTAAACAGCTCACAGCCACTTGTGATGCAAGTGTCAAGCTTACACTAGTGAGGATGCTCCTTTGCACTCTGAATGTTTCTACATTCTCTTCCAAATGATTAAGCTCCAATGTTTGCAAAAAAATAAAAATCCAAAAGAGACTTAAAGACAGTTTAAGCTTCATGTACGTAAACACTGGGGGACAAACTACACATTGTGTTAAATTCATTATGGGCACAATCCTATGCATGTTTAGAAAGTGAAAAGTCCTACAACTCCCAGCTTTCCCCAGCCAGCTGGGGAATGCTGGGAGTTGTAGGACTTTTCATTGTCTAAACATGCATAGGATTGCACCTTGCAGCATTTTAATGCAAGTGTAGATCTAAACAACCATTACTGCTACAGGACCTGGTTTGGGACCTTTGTGCACAGTTTAAAACCCTTTTCCTCCCCTGCTCCCCACCCCTTGCAGCCATGATTTGCCTTGGGAGGGAAGCTCCCTATCGTTCCAGTGAGAACATAAGAGTAAAGCCCTGCTGGATCAGACCAAGACCTATCTAGGCCGGCCTCCTGTTGGCCTCAACAGTCAGTCAGATGCCTCTTGGAAAGCCAGAAGCAGGACAGAAGGACAATAGTATTTAAAGACAAACTGCCTCTGAATTTGGAAGTAGCATATAGCCACCATGACCCATAGCCATTGATAGCCTTATCTGCTGCTAATTTGTCCAACCCTCTTTGAAAGCCATCTATGATAGGGGTGGGCAGAAGGTAGATCTCTAGATGTTTGGGACTTCAGCTCCCAGAACCCCTGTCAACATTGCCAATGGCCAGGAATGCTGGGAGCTGAAGTCCAAAACTTCTGGAGATCTACTTTCTGCCTACCGCTGATCTAAGGGACTGGCTATCATCACATCTTGCAGCGGTGGATTTCATAGGTTAACCATGCTATTTTGTCTGTCCTGAATATCCCACCAATCAACTTCATTAGATACCCCTGGTTCTAGTGTTATGAGAGCGGGGGGGGGGAGTTATCTCTATACACTTTCTCTACACCATGCATTGTTTTATAAAGTATGTCATATCCCCACCTTATTTGTGTGAGTTTTTTAAACTAAAAAGCCCCACATGTTATAATCTTTCCTCATAAAAGAGATGCTCCAGCCCACTGTCAATCTTGTTTGTCCTCTTCTGCATCTTCTCCAGCTCTATAATATCCTTTTTTGAGATAAAGCAGGGGTGGGCAACTTGTGGCCTTCCAGATGTTTTGGCTTACAACTACCACCATGGTTCACCATAGATTTGTACTACTTCATTATAAAGTTGACAATTTCATTTTGGATCCTTTTTCTCATGGTTCCTACCATGGAAACTGCCTATTTCACAGCTGCTACACACTGGGCTGACATTTTCACTGGCCTATCCATTGCTACCCCAAGAACTTTCCCTGCCTGCAAACTTGCTCATCTTAAACTTGTCCTACTTTATAGAAGACAACCCTCTGTTTGAAGGGCTGCCAGGGGTCAGTCCTCTATTTGAAGGTATCCAGTGTAAAGAGAAAGAACCAGGAGGGAGAGCCAGAAGGGGCCTTGAAGTTCTCCATCCACCATTAGCACCTGGACAGCAGACTGCGCAGGCACGCAGGTCACCTGGTCACAGTCTTTCCCGCCATGGTGAGACGTATTCTCTTTCAATTTACATTACAGTTATTATTTCTAAATTTGGAACTACCTGGGAGAGCACCTTCTCCCTTACCAACCTGCCCAGTCACTGAGGTCTTCAGAGGGCATACTCTTGGTGGTTCCAAATGGACCTATGGCCCGATTGGAGTCCACCAGAAGAGACTTCAGTGTGGTGGCCCCCTTTCTTTGGAACTCCCTGCCCCTGGAGGTCAGGCAGGCACCAACCCTGGGTTGTTTCCGGCACCTCCTGAAAACAGCATTGTTCCAGGAGGCATTCCTTAACTGACCAGCCACAGTTCTTATTGGTATTCTGTTTTAAAAAGCATAATTTTAATATGGTGTTTTAATCTTTTTATCCTTTTAATATTTTACCGTTTATGTTCACTGCTCCGAAATCTGTTTTAGATATGGAGTGGCTATTTATATATTTGTAAATAAATAAATAGATCTATACATACACATAAGCATATGCAAATGTTATGCAAATTGGAGTCCTTTTTTGTGCTCTGTTTTGGTGATGCATTTCCTCTTTTTTTTGTGATACACAAGTGGCCACCCTTTTCTCCAGTCACCCCTCCCACTGAGAATGGGGGCCCCACTTAGAGGCTCCATCATGAAGAGTATACTGGATTTGATTCTAAATTCCTGAGAGTTCTGGCTTGTGGAAGGTGGAGGTGATTTTGCTGATTCCCCTTAGACCTTCAAAAATACTTTGGAGGTAAGGAGACCCTCCAGAATAGTGTGGAAGGAGGTGCTGGGGGCTGCATGGGAAAGGGAGAATTGGCAGAAATTGCCTCCCCTCCCTTCCACCAGCAAAAGCTTTCATTGGACCAAAGTGCCTTCTGTGAATGGAAGGAAAGGTTCAATTTTTTAGAAAAGACAACTCAGGATCCAAGTCAGTATGTTTTCAAAGCTGTGGTTGCACGAGCAGACTGCTTCGCAAACCTAAGATCAGCAACTGGTTGTGAAAGTGGTTGCGCAAGCAGAACTTTAACTGGATTCTCCCCCTTGCACATAGTTAGGAACTTGGTTTCTGCTAGCACATCATTTGCACAAGAGGAATGACACCATTGCATATCATCTAAAATCTCCATGGATGCTGGTAAAAGGAGCTCTGTCTGCAGAATTCCAAAACCCGCAAGTTAATCATAAAAAATGGTGACTGTCAGAACTGCTGTTCTCTTATTATCATCAAATTCTGAGGGCTCTTGCAAAGTTGGGCCACTGATGGCATTTCCCTGGGGGCTAACAAAACCCTGGAGCTGATGCCATATTGCAGGGAAGCTGCATGCAGGCCCAGCTGCTTCCAATGCACCTCCTACTGCTTCTCATCCCCTGCCCAAAATTGGGTAAAAAAAAGGAAATGATTGTGATTCTGTTGTACTACTCCATCATTGTTTTGAATTGTACACCACTTTGGGGGCAGAAACGTGATGTATAGGTACTTTAAATAAATTAAATAAGAATAGGTGGGTGTTTTGTGATGGCTTGTTGTGTGTTTTTAATTTATCAATACATACAATATTGCTGTACTTATCAGTCAGGTTGCTGTGATAATCAATTGTCGTCGTAATGACAGTAAGTATAACCAATTCATAGTTTGGGACTTGAAGAATCCTTTCTGTAGCCCTAAACGCTGAGATCTTAGAACAGGGCTAAGTGGTTGGGATCTGATATATTCCTGAGAGCGTTAAGGCACAATTTGTCACACCACGAATACATTACAATGCAATGTACTCCTTGCCCTTGCCAATGGAAACTGGCAATGAAGTGCTGGTAATTTGTATTCATCCCATATCTTTCCTTACTTCCTTCCTTCATAGCTGCAGGGGTTCTTTTTCTGTGATTATTTAGATGCCAAACATAAAAGCGGGATAAGGGAAAACTGCATGTTGGGACTGGCCATGACATGACATTCATACAAGTTTCATAGAGAATCTCTCTCTAAAAAAAAGCTACTTTTGCTAGGCCACTTTTGAAATGAAAGAGCATAAATAGCTTCTTCTTTTTTTAACGTGATAGCATAAACAGTTGTAAGGCCAAACTAACTGCTATCGCTAGCATATGCAATTTCTCTAGTGAAAGGATTGCCTGGAAGAAGAATACGGACTGCATGGAATATGAATTAGAAAATAAGAACTGTGTTGAAAGGCAAATGTAGCAAGTAACTTTGTGCTACCTGTTGGGGGATGTCTATCAGATTACCAATACTTCTATGTTTGTTACACTAGTCTGAACAAACTTCAAAACTGTTGGCAAGGCAGGACTTTCCTCTTGTAGAAGCCATGCTGATTCTTCTTCAGGAAAACGTTCCTTTCCACTGAGTTTGGATGATGGGCCTGTCATTTCTTGGCTTCCTGCCACTAGATCTCTTTTTGAACATTGGTGTTAATGTTGACTGTCATCTAATGGGCCAACCAGGACAATTGCAGTGACAAGTTGCATGCACTGACAAGTTGCATGAAGATTCGAAGCGTCACAACTTTGAATCTTCAAAGGTCATGCCTGAATTAGAAAAAAAAAAAATCGTGGAGAAGCTCCAATTCTGCGAGGACAATGCCTTAATTAAAAAACCCACACATCCGGAACGGGGGATAGGAGGGGGTAAAAGTTAGTCTCATTTGAAGGGATAGAACAACCCCCTGCTCAGTGCAGGAAGCCTGATTCCCAGGCGGTCACCCATCCAACTACTGACCGGGACCGACCCTGCTTAGCATCCGAGATCAGACAAGCGCGCACAGGAAAACAGCAGGAAAACAGCACAGTGCTCGAGTGTGAACCGAGCTCGTGCATTCGATGAAGCACTGCAACCGGGAAAATGGGTGAGTGTGAATAATCACGTTTTAATGCGAGAGCGTTTAACCCAACGGGACACCGAATTCATTGCGATGGTGGGCGCAGTGTAGATCGCCCCCCTGATGTTCAAGCATTGAGCAGAATGTTGGCGAGGCAGAGGGGTGTGTGTGGCTATACATAGACAGCTTTATGCACATAGGCCTCCGCTTGATAATGTTCCACTCAATGTGCAGATATTCGGTCAAGGCCAAGAGGTGCGCAGATGTTGGGGTGGTGAGCATGGTCCTGCTGCCCCCTCCATGCATATAGCCAACACATCAAAGGAACCCTTCAGCTGTTGTTATCCTTTGGAGAATGTATACATTTTTTTCCTGAACTCTTTCCTAGCATATTGTTGCTGGGTTATCTTTGTTGTGATTTTGGGGTACCGTTTGGAAATTAAGAGACTCTGGACCCTGAAATGCACTATTCCATATATATGACAGATGTTCTGGTCCAAGTGCACACTTTTTGGTCATCATTAACATGGAAGCATGAATGTGTGTACATGAGGAGTACTGTAATCTCCTGTTGGTGTACAGTAATTTCTTCATGTTATGACATCTGAAAAGGTCCAGCCCTCAATAGCTGGAGAGGTGGCACGTAGCTGGAGCACTGAGGGCAATGGGAAGGGTGGCCACTTATGCATCATTAAAAAAGAGGGTGCCGATTTCTGTTACATCTGCATATGCTACTTTATATGTATAAATGCACATTTAGAGATAATAACTACAGTTTAAAGAGAAATACAATACATCTCATCATAGTAGGGGAGGCTGACCAGGTAACTGGTGTGCCTGCTCAGTCTGCTGTCCAAGCGCTAAATGTTGCTGGGCAAATTCAAGGCCTCTGGTCCTCCCCTCTTATGGTTCTTCAACTTTAAGGAAGACTTGGTATGGGCAGCATATCAAACAGAGGACTCTCCTCTGGCAGCTGTTCAAATAGAGGACTGTCCTCTGTAAAATAGGACAGCTGGGCACGCTTGCAGACATAGTGCTCAAATTACCAGGGGGGGCAGAGATATTCCACCTCCAATACCTTTTCTTGGAGCCCCCTTAGCTACTGTTTTTAGATGTTTATAGAAGGGGTGTGGTTTGATTAAAATTGGGAAGAGTCTGTGTATTTGCATTTGTGTATTTCATTAAGGGTTCCCTGGGCAGGCCAATAGTATAGGGGGGGCTATAGGTCAGTGGCAGAGCCCATGCTTAGCATGCAGGAAGTCCTAGGTTCATTCTCCAGAATTTCCTGACAAAAGAATGTTGAGTAGCAGGGCTGGGAAGGAGCTCTGCCGGCAACTCCATAAAGCTTATACCCAGCAAAGTAGGCAACAGAAGGCATCCTCCCCCAACCTGACACCTTCCAGATGTTTTGGACTACAGTTCCCAACATTCCTGACCATTGTATATGCTGGCTGGGGTTGATGGGAGTTGAAGTCCAAAACATCTGCAGGGCACCATATGCTGGTGAATGCTGCAGCAGTGAGACCAGGGGTCTAATAAGGCAGCTTCATATGCTCAACAGCCTGGAAGCACCAAGGCTTGGCTTCCCTTAGCAACAAGCTGCCCATACTGAGGGGAATGCATCAACCTCAGAGCATGGAATAGTACAGAATTGGCTCTTTGGGATCACCTGATATCCAGTACCAGGAAGATTGTGTTGTTTTGGTATCTTGGTTTGAGCTGACTGCAATTCCCCCGTCCCGCAATCAGAGTAGGGAAGTGGGGCCTGACTGTGTCACCTGATGATGGGTTTCAGGATCCCAAGTTGCAGGAGTGGAAGACTACTCATGCAACAGAACTTTCCTCAAACACTGCATTCCATTTTTGCTATAAACATTAAAAATAAACCACTGTTCAGGGCCAGTGTCAAGGGTAGGCATGGTCGGGCACCTGCCAAGGGCCCATACCCCAACAAGTCCCACTGACAAGAAACCTCTGGACTTGCTCTTCACTATTGCAGCTTGCTGGTTCACTTGCCTCTCGCTCTGGTCCAGACAACAGTTGTGGTGAGAAGGAAGAGCAGTAGATTGGCTGCATACCTGCTGTCTGCCTCTCAAGCAAGCAAGTGGTGGCACTGATGAGGAAGAGGATGAGGAGCAATAGCAGTTGGAGAAAATGGTGGTGAGAAGATAGGCTCACTGAGGAAGGGGGCCCATGAAGATGTCTTGCCCAAGGGCCCTGGAGCCAGCAGTGCCTCTGTTACACTGGTGGGTTCCAGTGTGATATGCACTTTACCAAACCAGAAAATCTCAGTTGATCTGGCTGAGGTTTCTGGGTTCTCACCACTTGTTTCATGCCTGATTCCCATTTGCAATCACTGTTCGCTCTGCGTGAATGGGAAACTTGTGCAAACTGAGTAGTGATCAAACAGGAGCTTTGCACAATTTTCCCAATTTTTGCACCAATTTCCTAATTTGTGCAGTGTCCTCCATTGATGGAAGTGGGACTGATTCAGTCTACCAAGGAAATTTGCACAAATTAGGAAATGTGCACAAATTGAATTGGGAATCAGGAACAAGACTAATGCAAGCACATTTGGCAATTTACAAATATGCTTGGTGGACATGTGCTCACATCTGGAGTTTCAAACAGGGCACGCTCACATGTTTTGCGAACAAAAATGAAATTCTCATACATACCTTTTGCCCACTCATAGTTAGTAGCCCAGCAGGTATATTTTGAACTAACTGAAATTTCTGAGTCATCTTCAAAATCGGTCCCATATACAACACACTGTAGTAACCCAACCGGGAGGTTACCAGAGCATCAACAATTGTTGCCAGCCTATTTCTGTCCAGACAGGGGCACAGAAAGATGCAACAAAGATCTTGCAGGTTTGAGAGCTATCCTATGGCCCCTCAACAGAGTCTGGGGGCCATAGAATGGTTCGGTTTCCTGGATCAGGTTGGCGACAGCGCTCTGACCTCGGGCTCAGGAGTCTGAGTAACCCACCTCTCCGTCTCACAACCAGCATGGAGAACCACACCAACTGCCTCTCCGAGGTTACAAAGGTGACCTCAGAGGGAAGGAAAAGGGAGCGTGCTGGTCGGCGGGAAGGGGAGAGCTTATGTCATATCCCCAGGCTGCCCCAGCCTCCTTCCCTCCCCCTCCCCACACCTCAGCAAAAATGCCCATCTACTGAATTGCAAAATGGGAGGTGTGGTGGAGGCAAGAATCACCTCCGCTACACCTTCTGTTCTGCACTGGATACTCGAAAGCCTCCGAATTCAGAAGCTTATCAAGGGAGGATCCAATAGGATTGCACTTTCAGATCCGGAGCATTGTCCTAATTTTATGTAGAACTTTGGAGGGTGGAGCGGTGCAGAATTGTGCTGTTGTGACAACAAAAGTGCTACACTTGAGGAGAACATCGTCTGGGAGTTTTGGTCCCCCATACATTTCTTAGCCCCCTGTAGAAATGCTGTGTATTTCACTCTAAATTTCTTAGCCTAACTTTTAATTACAATTATGAATTTTTCTTCTTCCATCATATGGGGCCAGCAGGATCACCTCTGATCTTGCTTTTCACCACTACCACCACGATGATGTTAAAATGTCGGTATCATGGGAAACAGGTTTCAAGCAACTCATTATTTTTGTTCACTGTCTTAGAGGACACCTAAAGTTCAGGTATTTTCTGAAGTGTCTGCCTGCTCCCTTCCAATAAACATGGGAGGCTTTGCTCAAGATTGAAAAGAAGCTAATTATTTACTCAAACTGTGACAGATCCACTTGCCAGCTTGCATCATGTTCTTTACAGCACAAAGAGTTGCAGCAGAGAGGTGCCGCAAGCTCTTCTTCAAGTAATCTCTCTAAGTATACCATCTCCGTGTGCTTCAGTGATTGGTGCCAGCAGGTTGTCCATGCTTTATTCTTCTGTGCCACAGTACATGAATGCCTTAGCAGGAGCCAGAACACTACATAGGTGGAAAAATAATAAAACAGTTGTGTGTGAAGTGCAGGAAATCTTTGAATGATGTCACCAGAAAAACAGAGAAAATAATGTATTATGGCTCCAAAGCATAAAGAGTAGTTCATAACTTTTGCAAACAAATGTGGGGGAAAGCTTTTTCAATATACCGTGTGCCCCCACTTCCCAGTGGTTAGACATTTCGGGGGTTCCAGTATTCCGTTTTCATGGAAGAAGCTCACAGGAGGCTTATGGTGTTTCTGTGCGATAAGGCTTATTTGCCACATATATGTACATGCTGAGCATTAGATAGGGGTTCGCAGCCTTAACACTCCAACAGATTCCTGTTCCTCATCAAATGTCTAGGGGAACCTATGGTGCCACAGGATTTCCTGCAGAGACCAAAAACAGCTCTCTGCCTCTTTTTCAGGCCCAGTTCCAGCATTAACTCACTTCCTGCTACACAGAGAGAAGTGTAACTCAATCACCCCCTCCCCTTGCTGTGTGTGTGTGTGTGTGTGTGTGTGTGTGTGTATGTGTGGTGGGGAGAAAGATGAGCCATCTCTACCCATTACCTATGCCACCCAAGCTCCCATTGAAACACATTACCAGAATGTTACTGGCTATCTCAACTGTCTTTTGTCAGGTCTTAAGAGGTATTGCCTCAGGGCACCCACACTGATAGCTCTACTTACCTAAACCTTAGAGCATCTTTACACCAGCCTAAAATCCCACATTTAAAATGGGGTTTTCTGCTTCTCTTTTAAATGCAGGATCACGACAGACTCCCTTTACATGCACTTCCTCTCCCCCCTGTTTTTCTCCCTCCTTTCCCCCCTTATCTGAGGCTTCAATATGTTTCATTATACAGCTGCTAGATGGCACTGTGGTCTAGCTCTTATTGCAGCTTTTTCTTTTTCATGAGGGAAGTGAAGCGGAACTCAAGCGCTGTAATTTGACAGCTCATTATCTCTAATCTTTTAAAAAATGGAATAAAAGTCATTAAGGTAGGAGATGCCCTGGAGGTTAACAACTTCATCTAAAGGACCCACAAACTTCTGTGAGTAACCAATCTTAATAGCAGGATAAAAGCTCCATGTGAAGAAGCCCTTAGTCAAGAACTACACAGTGGGAAGGGATCCAACCCCTATCCCATAACAATATTGTTGCAGCTAGATCTCACTTTCTAGACAATTCGTATTAATGTACTTGTAATTGTTTTATTTTTCCTTCAATGTGGTAATTGGGGCTTTGTTAATGAGGCAGTATCACATTTTTGTGGGTTTCAACAAGAGATAATCTTTCAGGAAACTAGTAGGAAAATCTTATACACACACCTTAGACCTCCCCCCCCCCTACTATCTATTGTGTGGTTGCTCAGCCTCTTTTACCTTTTCAGGCTTGAGGGGGATTTCCTGAACCTTGAGTGTGTCACTTTTTAGGGCTCACACTGCTCAAATGCTGGGCAACTTCCAATGGCATTGCAGTTCCTACTTGTACTGTCTCAGGTCCTGATCATGGGGCACGGACAGGTTCATACTTTGAACTTCTCTCCCCAAGTTAGCTACTTCATACATTAAAATTTTAAAGCAAAGCTACGGAGATAAGTCAGAAGTTCCAAAAACGAACCTCTTGCCCATTCCCATTTAGATAGGTAATTTCATTTTAAAAATATGAAGACTTTATTGTTCCTTACTCTGTCATTGTACATGATGCATTTGGAACTAGTCGAGTATTACACCAAAATCAAGTCTACTGGTTTCTGGGTACTCCTTGCGCTGGTGTAGGAAGCTGTGCCATTCCCTTCCATATGCTTCCTTGCTCTTCTTATTGTTTTGTCCCTTTGAAAACCATATTAGAAATCAGTCAGCTAGATGGCAACATCAGTGAGCTGACAGTTTAATTTTGTGAATAAGAAGATTTTAGCTTGTGTAGACAGCCAAGGGCACACAGCTGTACTATAAAATGTAGAAATTGCTGTAAAATTAGACAATGTGAAAATTCCAACTGATACCATTTTAGTTTCTCACAAGTAGTAAAATCACTTTGACTTACAGTTTTTAGCATACACCTGGCAGTAAGAATACTCCAAGTTATATATCTTCGAAAGGACAAATAAGAGCTTACATGTCTTAAGACAGGCCCACTAAACACACCGAATTTCTCAACAGTAAAAAATGTTTTGAAACTCTGAGACAGAGGACTTGGCTATAACATCCATAAATCTATTTGATCATCGAACAAATTCAGAAGGTTGCAAACTGAAAACTGCAAAATAGCAACACCCATCACAAAATATTTTGTGATTAAATTTTTCATCTCTTGAAGTGTGTGTTTCCTTTTCATTCATATTTATTGCATCTCTAATTCAGGAGTGGAAATAATTATAATTGTACTTTCCACTTTCTTCTTCTCAGGGCCAAGCCTCTTTTTTCCCCTAACCATTTTTCTTCTTTACAGAATGCGGGCACTAAAAAATATCCCCCCATCCAAATTTCTTTTTGCCTTGCAAGGGGAAAGATAAAAGTATGTTTTCCTTTGCAGGACAAAAAGGCCCAGGTGAGTTGTGGGTGGGGGTGGAGATTTTTAGCAACACATTATTCAGGGTGGTATTAAAAGCAAAAGGAGAGTGGGAGGAGCTACAAAAGGATCTCTCCAGCTTGGGAAAATGGGCATTGAAATGTGGTTCAGTCTAGGTAAGCAGGGCTACAGTTTAGATAAAACCTAAGTAAGGGGTCCAGTCATATAAAAATTATGCATGATGTGAAAAAAATGGATAGTCTCATAATACTAAAATCCAGAGTCATCCTATGAAGCTCATTGGTGGGAGCTTCAGGACAGATAAAAGGAAGAACTTCTTCACACAGCACATAGTAAAACTATGGAATTCACTACCACAAGAAGTAGTGATGGCCACCAATTTGGATGGCTTTAAACGGGGGTTAGACAAATTCCTGGAGGAGAAGGCTATCAATGGCCACTAGACCTCATGGCTATCAATGGCTATCAATGGCCACTAGACCTCATGGCTATCAATGGCTATCAATGGCCACTAGACCTCATGGCTATCAATGGCTATCAATGGCCACTAGACCTCATGGCTATCAATGGCTATCAATGGCCATGAGACCTGATGGATATCAATGGCTATCAATGGGCACTTCACCTGATGGATATATACCTCCAGGACCAGAGGCAAGATGCTGAGGGCCATTACACTCATGTCCTGCTTGGGGGCTTCCCATAGGGTCTGGGTGGCCACTGTGGGAAACAGGATGCTGGATTAGATAGGTCATTGGTCTGATCCAGCAGGTGTGGTCTTATGTTAACAGAAAAGACAGCATCAGGTGAAAGCGTTAACACAAGTCCTTTTCTCTGCCCCCTTGCACTGCTTCTGCTTTTGTTTGCAGCCTCCATGAAAAACATGGGGGACTAACTAGGGGCTTCTTCACAAGGAGCTTGTATCCTGCTATTGAGATTGGTCACTGATGGAAGTTTGCAGGCCCTTTAGATGACGTCATGAACCTCCAGGGCGTCTCCCTCACTAAATGACCTTTATTCCATTTTTAAATGGATCAGAGATAATGAGGTGTCAAATTACTCCACTTGTGTTCTTCTTGAGTTCCCTCTGTGAAAAGAAGAAAAGCAGGAAGAAGAGGAGCTAGATCAATGAAACATTTGGAGAGTCAGATAAGGGGAAGAAGGAGGAGGAAGGGGGGGGAAGGAAGCACATGTAAAGGTAGTCCGTTGTGATCCTGCATTTAAAATGGAAGCAGAAAGCCCCATTTTAAATGCCGGATTTTAGGCTGGTGTAGAGATGTTCTTTATTCTTTATGACCATCACATGTAGCTTGTCCCTCAGTTTGACATTTTCCAACTCCTTAGCTTTAGGTATCAGGGCACTGAACAGTAGTTACCCATGTTAGCCATCATATATGGTGGGTGTGGTTTGTAAAGGGCTTTTCCCCTGGATGCCAGACCTTGCATGTGAGGGGCTTCCACATCATCCTAGCTGCATCTGAGAAAGGCAGTGCTGGCATGTACATGGTATTTGCCTTTGTGAAAATGGTGTGCATTACAAAGGCCAGCTCAGGGCCCCCCAACCTTTTTGTGTTGGTGGGCACCTATGGAATTGAGCAAGTGTGTCACAGACAGTCTTACAAAATGGCTGCCATGGGTGCTTGCCCATTCACAATAACACAAATCATATCACTGCTGTTTGGATTCCAAGCCAATGGTTATATACCGATTCCCCACAGTTCTCCCCCTGCCCCCCGGCCATCATGCAGTTGTTATTCATTACTTTGCCCTCTTCTTTCGTGGCATTTAGAATTCAGAAGGGCATCGTGTTTACTTTCATTTTCCTCGTGGATGTAATTACACTCTCTCTTGCATAGTGTTTCAACATTCCAAACCTTGATGTGCTTCAATTATCGAAGCATCTCTCAAGGGACCTGTTACAATCTGGTCCAGAGAAAGAGTTGGTTATACCCTCAGTAGCATGCTGTGCAAGTCTGCAAGACACTTTGAAGGTAAAGTCTCTTACATCTGCCATGATTTGTACTCCACAAGTTATAGTAATTCCACTAGTGGAGATTTCCAGGATGCTGTTGTTATGTCCAATAAGAGAGGCAGAGTAGAATACAAAACCCTTTATTAAAAAAAATAAATAACAAAGGTAGTAGGGCTAGCAGCTATTCCTAGAACAAAGAAGACACCATGGCTGGATCTACACTTACTGCCTTTTTGCACTTCCAATGAGGTTTCACCACCCACCTTTCACATTACGCAGTAGCCACCTCGAATTGGAACCAGAATTTCCTGCTTCCGTGCTCCCGCTTTCAATACCCAAATATCCCAGTATTTCCCCTTAATGTGCTCTAATTTTTTGCCTTCACTACCATATCCAGTTGTAGTCTCCTCCCCCGCCTGTCCATATGCGGTGGTGTTTGTATTTCCCTCCTGTCCAATCACAGCTCTCAACGTCCCCATGTCTTCTTCCAGCTACCGATCACATAGCTTCCTCAGCAGCCCCCATTTCCTCAGCAACAAGCAAAGGGCTGGATGTGCGCGTGCTTGTCTGATCTTGGAAGCTAAGCAGGGTCGGTCCCGGTCAGTGCTTGGATGGGTGACCGCCTGGGAATCAGGCTTCCTGCACTGAGCAGGCGGTTGTTGTATCCCTTCAAATGAGATTAAGTTTTACCCCCTCCTATCCCCCGCTCCGGATGTTTTTTTTTAAATTAAGGCATTATCCTCACAGAATCGGGGCTTCTCCACAATGGGTTTTTTTTTCCTAATTGAGGCATGATCTTCGAAGCTTCGAAGTTGTGAAGGTTCACAACTTCAAAGCTTCGAAGCTCATGCCTGAGATCCAATTATGTTGGATGAATTTCAGTTGTTGCCTGAGGACGCAGATGAGGTACTTGGTGAAGTTTGGCCAGCCACCTGTATGCTTGATCCTTGCCCTTCTTGGCTTATCACATCTAATACGGAGGGGATGTCTGCCTGGGCCCAGGCAGTTGCAAATTCGTCTTTAAGAGAGGGGCAAGTACCAGTCTCCTTAAAAGAGGGAGTTTCTCCTGGAGAAAACTAACCTGGACACAGAAGATGAAAACAACTACAGGCCGATTGCCAATATCCCCTCCCTGAGTAAGGCAATCAATCAAGTGGTTGCTAATCAACTCTGGGCACTCTTGGATGAAACTGATTTTCTGCATCCACTTTAATCTGGCTTCGGGCCTGGTTTTGGATCAGGAACTGTCTTGGCCACCCTGTGGGATGACTTACGCTGAGAGTACAGGGGGTGTGCCAAGAAGTCATCTGAAGTATGAGAAAAGGACACATCCACAGTATTCAGTATTGCTGATCTTTAAGGGAAGTGTTAAAGCCAGGATCAATAGTTCCAGGGATCAAGGAATTACTTTGATTGTTGGCTATGATTTCAATATCTATATTCACTCTAAAGGCAGGGGTAGTAATTTCTTGTTGGGGCAAAGGACGTTGGCTCTGTACTCCTCCTCAGGAGTAGGACCTACTCCTGCTGGGGATACCCATCTCTCTTCCCACTGCAGACTAAGCTAGTCTGAAGACATATAGCCAAAAAGGAGGAGATGCATCAACAACAAAAAACAGTGATCTGCATAAAATTAGCATATGCTCATTTATATGTATAGATGCAAATTTAGAAATAATTACTATAAGTTAAATAGAAATACAGTAGGATCCAGTCAAGCAACCCACCATGGTTTATTTAAGCCACAGTGGGCTACGGCACATGCGGGCATCAATTTTGATTAGTTAAGCTATCAATTTGGAGTTGTATCATCCAAACCTGGTTGAGGGTGGGTTGTTGGCATGGTTAACACACCAGCCACAACCCTACAACAGCCCAGGGGTTCTGGGTGGTTTGTTAACCACAGCAACAACCCATTCTTGCCAGGTTCAGACAACATGACAAGCCATGGTCTCAGTATGAATATTCAGAAGTTGCCCGGCATGCTCTGCAACCCACTGTGGCTTAAATAAGCCACAGTGGGCTGTGGTGATTGTATCCAACTCACCCTAGTGGGAAAGACTGTGACTAGCTGTGACTTGTGTGCCTGCAGGCTCTGTTTTCCTGTCTAAGTGCTAACTGTTGATGGGGACCTTCAAGGCCCCTGCCTGCTCTCTCTTCTTATGTTGCTTTATTGTTCAATCAAACTTGGACAGGACAGCCCTTCAGACAGAGGAGTGTCCTCCTTTGTTGTTGTTGTTCAGTCGTTCAGTCGTGTCCGACTCTTCGTGACCCCATGGACCATAGCACGCCAGGCCTTCCTGTCCTGCGCTCTCTCCCGGAGCGTGCTCAAGTTCATATTCATTGCATCCGTGATGCTATCTAGCCATCTCATCCTCTGCCGTCCCCTTCTCCTTTTGCCTTCAGTCTTTCCCAGCATCAGGGTCTTTTCCAGGGAGTTTTCTCTTCGCATTAGGTGGCCAAAATATTTGAGCTTCAGCTTCATTATCTGTCCTTCCAATGAGCACTCAGGGTTGATTTCCTTTAGGATGGACTGATTTGACCTCCTTGCAGTCCAGGGGACTCGTAAGAGTCTTCTCCAGCACCACAGTTCGAAAGCATCAATTCTTCGGCGCTCAGCCTTCCTTATAGTCCAGCTCTCACAGCCATACATTACTACTGGGAAAACCATAGCTTTGATTAGACGGACCTTTGTGGGCAAGGTGATGTCTCTGCTTCTTACTATGCTGTCTAGGTTTGCCATAGCTTTCCTCCCAAGGAGCAAGCGTCTTTTAATTTCATGGCTACAGTCACCATCTGCGGTGATCTTGGAGCCCAAGAAAGTAAAATCTGTCACTGCTTCCATTTCTTCCCCTTCTATATGCCAGGAAGTGATAGGGCCAGATGCCATGATCTTCGTTTTTTTAAAGTTGAGTTTCAAACCAGCTTTTGCACTCTCCTCTTTCACCCTCAACAAGAGGCTCTTGAGATCCTCTTCGCTTTCTGCCATTAGGGTGGTATCGTCTGCATATCGGAGGTTGTTGATAATTCTCCCGGCAATCTTAATTCCGACCTCTGATTCATCCAATCCGGCATTTCTCATGATGTACTCTGCATATAAGTTAAATAAGCAGGGTGACAATATGCAGCCTTGTCGTACTCCTTTCCCAATTTTGAACCAATCAGTTGTTCCATCTCTGGTTCTTACTGTTGCTTCTTGACCCTCATACAGGTTTCTCAGGAGACAGGTAAGGTGGTCTGGTACTCCCATCACTTTAAGAATTTGCCACAGTTTGTTGTGATCCACACAATCAAAGGCTTTAGCGTAGTCAATGAAGCAGAAATAGACGTTTTTCTGGAATTCTCTTGCTTTCTCCATGATGCAGCGAATGTTGGCGATTTGATCTCTAGTTCCTCTGCCTCTTCGAAACCCAGCTTGTACTTCCGGTAGTTCTCGGTTCGCATAATGCTGAAGCCTAGCTTGTAGGATTTTGAGCATCACCTTGCTGGCATGTGAAATGAGCGCAATGGTGCAGTAGTTTGAACACTCTTTGGCATTGCCCTTCTTTGGAATTGGAATGTAAACTGACCTTTTCCAGTCTTGTGGCCACTGTTGAGTGTTCCAGATTTGTTGGCATATTGAATGCAGCACTTTAACAGCATCATCTTTTAGGATTTTAAATAGCTCGGCTGGAATACTGTCATCTCCGCTAGCTTTGTTGTTACTAATGCTTCCTAAGGCCCACTTGACTTCACTCTCTAGGATGTCCGGCTCAAGTTCAGTGACCGCACTGTCATGGCTATCAGGGACATTCAGATCTTTCCTGTATAGTTCTTCTGTGTATTCTTGCCACCTCTTCTTAATCTCATCTGCTTCTGTTAGGTCCCTGCCTTCTTTGTCCTTTATCATGCCTATATTGCACAAAACGTTCCCTTGAGATCTCCGATTTTCTTGAAGAGATCTCTAGTCTTTCCCATTCTGTTGTTTTCTTCGATTTCTTTGCATTGTTCCTTTAAGAAGGCCTTCTTGTCTCTCCTTGCTATTCTCTGGAACTCTGCATTCAGTTGGATATATCTTCCCCTTTCTCCCTTGCTTTTCGCTTCCCTTCTTTCGTGAGCTACTTGTAAAGCCTCATCAGACAGCCACTTTGCTTTCTTGCATGTCTTTTTCTTTGGGACGGATTTCGTTGCTGCCTCCTGAACAATGTTACGGACCTCCGTCCATAGTTCCTCAGGCACTCTGTCTATCAGGTCTAATCCCTGAAATCTATTCCTCACCTCCACTGTATATTCATAAGGGATATGATTTAGGTCATACCTGAATGGTTTAGTGGTTTTCCCGACGTTCTTCAATTTAAGCCGAAATTTTGCAAGAAGCAGCTCATGATCTGAGCCACAGTCAGCTCCAGGTCTTGTTTTTACTGACTGTATGGAGCTTCTCCATCTTTGGCTGCAAAGGACATAATCAATCTGATTTCGATATTGACCATCTGGTGACGTCCATGTGTAGAGTCGCCTCTTGTGCTGTTGGAAAAGAGTGTTTGCTATGATCAGCATGTTCTCTTGGCAAAACTCTATTAGCTTTTGTCCTGCTTCATTTTGTACACCAAGGCCATGCCTGCCTGTTATCCCGGTGATTTCTTGACTTCCTACTTTAGCATTCCAATCCCCTATGATGAAGAGGACATCTTTTTTTGGTGTTAGTTCTAGAAGGTGTTGTAGGTCTTCATAGAACCGATCAACCTCAGCTTCTTCGGCCTCAGTGGTTGGGGCATAGACTTGAATTACTGTGATGTTGAATGGTTTGCCTTGGATTCGTACTGAGATCATTCTATCATTTTTAAGATTGTACCCCAGTACTGCTTTTCCCACCCTTTTGTTGACTATGAGTGCTACTCCATTTCTTCTAAGAGATTCTTGCCCACAATAGTAGATATGATGGTCACCTGAATTAAATTCGCCCATGCCTGTCCATTTTAGTTCGCTGATTCCCAAGATGTCGATGTTCAATCTTGCCATCTCATGTTTGACCACCTCCAGCTTACCTTGATTCATTGATCTGACATTCCAGGTTCCTAAACAATATTGTTCTTTACAGCATCGGATTTTCTTTTCACCGCCAGACACATCCACAGCTGAGTGTCCTTTCGGCTTTGGCCCAGCCGCTTCACTCTTTCTGGCGCTACTTGGAAATACCCTCTGCTCTTCCCCAGTAGCATATTGGACACCTTCCGACCTGAGGGGCTCATCTTCCAGCGTCATATCTTTTAGCCTTGTGATACGTTCCATGGGGTTTTCTTGGCAAGAATACTGGAGTGGGTTGCCATTTCCTTCTCCAGTGGACCACATTTTGTGAGAACTCTCTGCCATGACCTGTCCGTCTTGGGTGGCCCTGCACGGCATAGCTTATGACTTCACTGAGTTACGCAAGCCCCTTCGCCACAACAAGGCAGTGATCCATGAAGGGGATCCTCCTACATCCCTTCAAATAAAGACTGTCCTCTGTAAAGTACAACGCATGGCTGTCCTATCTGAAGATCAGGCTGCAAATGTGGGTGGTGTTTTTTTTTTTTTTACTCTGCTTTGATTGAATAGGGTGAATATCTGTCTTGTATAGCAAAACTGTAAGCAAAACTGACAGCAACAGCCTTGTTCCCATTTCTTCTCTAGTGTAAATACATATTGGATCTCAACCCTTTGCAAATGTCCATCATTATTCATTTAGCACAAACCGAATTGTCAAAGATTTGTAGATTTGTTAATGAGGCTGTTAAACCCCTGTCACCTTTCCGGCTGCTTGGAATGTGTGCATAAGTGGATAAGCTCAGCAAGCAGATTACTTAGATCAACCATTTTGGAGATAACGTGAGCCTGTGTTCTTTGTTTAATGTGACAATCTTCATCCTAAGAAAGTGGGCAAAAATGACAGTATCTGCCCTTGCATTTGTTCCCAGACTCATTTGCATTTTTCCTATTATGCCAAAAGCTATCCTAGGAATTCAGCTGGAGTTAAATGGTGTTAGCAGGATGCCAACAGGCTAGTACTTTGAACTGACTGAAAATTATGTTAATTGTGGCTACACAATAAATATTAATGCACTTTTCAGTGTAACTGAGGAACCATACCACTGAATGTACATAAAATAACTTGTGTATGTTAGTTCCTTGTCCATGTTGAGAAATAATTCCTTATGAGCGAGTAGATTGTCAGACCCACTGCTCAAGTTGTCAAAAGATTTGCAAAGAGAGAGAGAGAGAGAGGCCCAAACCACATTTTTTAATGAACCCATACATTTTGTTTGTACCTAGTTACCTGCACAACTGTTTAAAAGTCTACATGGATGCTAGGTGCAACAGCTTTGTGGGGTTGGCCGAAAGAGAGCTCAGCAGATCTGGAAGCTAGGGGGCAAGTCACCCTGGCACACGGTTGCTGAATAAAGAATGCAAAGGAGGAGACAATGTGCTGAACCAGGAACCCAAGGGAGAAGGGTAGATGAAGGAGAAGGAAGTTCAAAGGTGGTGATGATCAAAATAAGCACACGGGTTCATCCTTCCCCCCTCCCTCCATCAGTAGGAAGAGAGAGCAGGGAAAACCTCTGGTGTCAGTAATAATCCATTTACAATTGTACAGGTTGAGCAAGTGTAATGGCAACACAGAAGTAAGCGCAAATAAGTGATAGATTTACAATAGCAGCCTTCCTCAACCTCCACACATTTTGGACTACCATTCACAGCATCCCCAGTCAGACGTACTGGCTGGGGCTGGTGGGACTTGATGTCCAAAACATTTGGAGGGCACCAGGTTGGGAAAGGCTGCACTATAGCATCAAAAGCAAAAGCAGAACCTCTGAAACCCTGTAACTGCTTGCCTTCAAGATCTCTTTTAATTTATGCCCTCTACCAGCAAGCTAAAAAACTGAACTGCTCCTTGCCCACACATTCAGACTGCGCAAACTGGCTTCACTGCCTCCTCCCACCTTGCAGGCTGATTATCCAAATGACTTAGGAGTTCTGCTGCATAATGTTTACCCATTAATTAGTATACATTGTAGTGACCAAGTCACAACGAGTCAAAGGGGGTTTCTTAAACACTAGCACAGAGGGACTCGCAACAGTACAAGATGTGGCATGGCAGAAAAGCATGTGTGTGGCATGTAGGAGACTCTAGGTTTCCTCTTCAGTACTTCTGTTTGGAAATTCGCATAGCAGTACCATGAAAGACCTTTGCCTGGGACCTTGTAGAACTACTGCTCAGTGCTGGCTCCAGGTTTTTGAAGGCCCTTGGGTAACACACACTTAATGGACCTTGTCCTTGAGTCTACTTTCTCATCACCCCTTTCGCCAGCTCCTTCTCCTCCTCCTTTTCCTCATCATTGCTACCACCTGCTTTCTTGCCAGACAGAGAGCCAATATGCAAGCAGGCAGTGGCATCTACTGCTCCTTCTTCGCATCACCACCATTGTCTGGGCCAGAGTGAGAGGCAGATGAACAGGCAGGTCGCAAGAATGAAGGGGAGGCACAGGTCCCAGGGTCTTCTTGTCAGTGAGCCCCCTGCTGGGGCTGTGGGCCCTCTGCAGGGGCCTGACCATGCCAACCCTTGACACCAGGCCTGCTGCTGCTAGTCAAAGGTATTGTATCATGCTAAATAGACCACTGGCTGGCTTTTACAACAAAAGGAGCATGCAGGGGAGGAGTGCTGGACCTTCCTCCCCCCTACTCCCACATCTGACCTCCCCTCAGTTCATTCCTTCAGGTGCTTTCCTCCCCTCCTAACACTTGAAATGATTCAGAAATGAAGACAACTGCCTGTGGAACAGAGTGAGGGGTGCAGGATGGGGGAAGGGTTCAGCACCCCTCTCCTTCACACTCCTCCTACTGTTAGATTTCCTGCATCCCTGCTTTGTATGTGAATGGGTCTGACACATTGTATTGGATTTGGTTTTGGAGGAATGGCAGGCAGTCAGGTGTGAATTGGCACAGAGTCACATGCAGTGTACAGTAGCACAAGTATACTCATTTGCTAGAGCAGTTGGCAGTTTTTATGATTTTAGACTTGGTTCGCATAGCTGTATTCACATACAGTGAAGGCCACACTTCTACCAACAGAAGCTAAAGCAATGCACGGTAGATGCTTTGCACAGTAGCTGTATGGTTTGTACCCTTTAGCTGATAAGGGATGCTTCTTCCTATGCTGTGAGAAACTTTCTTTGCTGTGAAGAAGAAAGTTGTCCCCCCCCCCCTTCCTTCTGGGTGAAGAGAAGAGTGTGTGTGTGTCTTCTGGCAGTCTGATGATATAGGCCCTATAAAATCATGAGCAGGTTCGCCTGCTACCTGTTCTTGCCTGCGATGGGGAAGGCGCACCACCTGCTCAGGTAGCCAGCCCTGGGACCACGTCCATCACTTCTTTGGGACCCAGAGTGACTGCAACTGAGAGAGCTGGAAGGCCATGTGTACGCTTTGTTTTTTTAATATCTGCATCCATTTTCCAACAATAAGCTACCTTTCACATAAGTGGACTTGAGTCATACTGGAACCTTTGAATCTGTTTAGTGTGTGGCTCCTGGCTGGACCAGGCCTAAGGATGTACGAACTGTGTAAAGTCTACTCTGTCTGTGTTTCATGGCTTGTCAGACACCTTTTGTTCCATCATCCCTGCACAGACGGATGCTTTTTTTTTTTGGTCACTTGGAAACTTACGCAAATAATTATGTAAGGGGTTTCGTAACAATTTACATAATTTATCTTAGTACGTAATGTGTAGCGTATTGTTCCCCTTTCCATTCAACTTTTCCTCAGCAGAAACGTGTGTATTATTCTACAAATAAATATGTGTAAATTTCAGGGAAGTAAAAAAATAATCTGAAAGTCCACAGACCCCACATGGCCGGGGGGCGGGGGCGCTCCGCAGCAGATTCCACAGGTTGGATTCTTAGAAATCCGAGCTCATTTTAGTCCATCTCAAATTTCTCCAGCATCCCTAACCAGGTCCCAGATTTAAGACACACCTGAAAGATGGCCCTGTCACATCTAGTTCGGCTCTTATCCTCAGCATTGCTTTAGCTAAGCTATTTTACATCAAGGAAGTCCTTTTCCATTGAAGCAATGAGGGGATTCAAACAGCTGTAAGAAAGGTCGAGAAAGACAAAAGGCAGTGTAGAAAGAGGTGGTATTCTTTATTCCCAATGTGTTTCAGGTCTTCCCTTTTTCTAAGGGATATAGACTTTGTCTGTTAGGTGTTTTTTTTAAAAAAAAAAAAACCTTGCCCTTCCTCCAAAGAGTTCAAGGCAGTTCACATGGTCCTCCTTCCCCGCGCCACATAATTTATCCCCCCAAAACCCTAGGCTATCCAGTAAGTTTCATAGCTCAGTAGGGATTTGAACCTGGCTCCCCGTGATTCTAGGTCAGCATTGCCATTGGATATGCTGGCTGGGAATGATGGGAGTTGCAGTCCAACACATCTGGAAGGCACCAGGTGGGGGAAGAATCTTCTAGTCCAACACTCTTAAGTCTAACCACTAATCATTCGCTCCTTTATGTGCTGTTATGGTAGTACCACTTTGTGATTGTTTCCATAACTTTATGTCTACTCACTCCTCCATCCCACTCCAATTCATACCAGAGCAGTATAACAGCCTCTGAATTACATGTGGTGAGAGGAAATACCACTAAGGCCATCTTTCAGCTAGATCCTGTAAGAAAAGTCGCCTCTAGACTCAGGTCATAAAGAGAATATTAAAAGAAAGTAATTCCTATGATTCTTAGTCGCTTCCTAAATCGGGCACTGATCCATATGGTCTTTGTGTTGTCTAGCATATGTGTTCCATTCAAATGCCATTAACAGTATTTGTTGTTGTTGTTCAGTCGTTAAGTCATGTCCGACTCTTCGTGACCCCATGGACCATATAGCACACCAGGCCTTCCTGTCCTCCGCTCTCTCCCGGAGCGTGCTGAAGTTCATATTCATTGCATCGGTGATGCTATCTAGCCATCTCATCCTCTGCCATCCCCTTCTCCTTTTGCCTTCAATCTTTCCCAGCTTCAGGGTCTTTTCCAGGGAGTTTTCTCTTCGCATTAGGTGGCCAAAATATTTGAGCTTCAGTTTCAGTATCTGTCCTTCCAATGAGCACTCAGGGTTGATTTCCTTTAGGATGGACTGATTTGACATCCTTGCAGTCCAGGGGACTCGTAAGAGTCTTCTCCAGCACCACAGTTTGAAAGCATCAATTCTTCGGCGCTCAGCCTTCCTTATAGTCCAGCTCTCACAGCCATACATTACTACTGGGAAAACCATAGCTTTGATTAGACGGACCTTTGTGGGCAAGGTGATGTCTCTGCTTCTTACTATGCTGTCTAGGTTTGCCATAGCTTTCCTCCCAAGGAGCAAGTGTCTTTTAATTTCATGGCTACAGTCACCGTCTGCGGTGATCTTGGAGCCCAAGAAAATAAAATCTGTCACTGCTTCCATTTCTTCCCCTTCTATATGCCAGGAAGTGATGGGGCCAGATGCCATGATCCTAGTTTTTTTAATGTTATGTTTCAAAGCAGCTTTTGCACTCTCCTCTTTCACCCTCAACAAGAGGCTCTTGAGATCCTCTTCGCTTTCTGCCATTAGGGTGTATCGCCTGCGTATCTGAGGTTGTTGATAATTCTCCCAGCAATCTTAATTCCGACCTGTGATTCATCCAACCCAGCATTTCTCATGATGTACTCTGCATATAAGTTAAATAAGCAGGGCGACAATATGCAGCCTTGTCATACTCCTTTCCCACTTTTGAACCAATCGGTTGTTCCATGTCTGGTTCTTACTGTTGCTTCTTGACCCTCATACAGGTTTCTCAGGAGACAGGTAAGGTGGTCTGGTACTCCCATCTCTTTCAGAATTTGCCAGAGTTTGTTGTGATCCACACAATCAAAGGCTTTAGCATAGTCAATGAAGCAGAAATAGACGTTTTTCTGGAATTCTCTTGCTTTCTCCATGATGCAGCGAATGTTGGCGATTTGATCTCTAGTTCCTCTGCCACTTCAGAACCCAGCTTGTACCTCCGGTAGTTCTCAGTTCACATGCTGCTGAAGCCTAGCTTGTAGGATGTTGAGCATAACCTAGCTGGCATGTGAAATGAGCGCAATTGTACAGTAGTTTGAACACTCTCTGGCATCGCCCTTCTTTGGAATTGGAATGTAAACTGACCTTTTCCAGTCTTGTGGCCACTGTTAAGTGTTCCAAATTTGCTGGCATATTGAGTGCAGCACTTTAACAGCGTCATCTTTTAGGATTTTAAATAGCTCAGCTGGAAGACTGTCATCTCCGCTAGCTTTGTTGTTAGTAATGGTTCCTAAGGCCCACTTGACTTCACTCTCTAGGTTGTCCGGCTCAAGTTCAGTGACTGCACTATCATGGCTCTCAGGGACATTAAGATCTTTCCTGTATAGTTCTTCTGTGTATTCTTGCCACCTCTTCTTAATCTCATCTGCTTCTGTTAGGTCCCTGCCTTCTTTGTCCTTTATCATGCCTATATTGCACAAAACGTTCCCTTGAGATCTCCGATTTTCTTGAAGAGATCTCTAGTCTTTCCCATTCTGTTGTTTTCTTCGATTTCTTTGCATTGTTCCTTTAAGAAGGCCTTCTTGTCTCTCCTTGCTATTCTCTGGAACTCTGCATTCAGTTGGATATATCTTCCCCTTTCTCCCTTGCTTTCGCTTCCCTTCTTTCCTCAGCTACTTGTAAAGCCTCATCAGACAGCCACTTTGCTTTCTTGCATTTCTTTTTCTTTAGGATGGATTGAGTTGCTGCCTCCTGAACAATGTTACGGACCTCCATCCATAGGCACTCTGTCTATCAGGTCTAATCCCTGAAATCTATTCCTCACCTCCACTGTATATTCATCAGGGATATGATTTAGGTCATACCTGAATGGTTTAGTGGTTTTCCCTACGTTCTTCAATTTAAGCCGAAATTTTGCAACAAGAAGCTCATGATCTGAGCCACAGTCAGCTCCAAGTCTTGTTTTTACTGATTGTATAGAGCTTCTCCATTTTTGGCTGCAAAGGACATAATCAATCTGATTTCGATATTGACCATCTGGTGATGTCCATGTGTAGAGTCGCCTCTTGTGCTGTTGGAAAAGAGTGTTTGCTATGATCAGCGTGTACTTTTGGCAAAACTCTATTAGTCTTTGTCCTGCTTCATTTCATACACCAAGGCCATGCTTGCCTGTTATCCCGGTGATTTCTTGACTTCCTACTTAAGCGTTCCAATCCCCTATGATGAAAAGGACATCCTTTTTTTGGTGTTAGTTCTAGAAGGTGTTGTAGGTCTTCATAGAACTGATCAACCTCAGCTTCTTCAGCCTCAGTGGTTGGGGCATAGACTTCAATTACTGTGATGTTGAATGGTTTGCCTTGGATTTGTACTGAGATCATTCTGTCGTTTTTGAGATAGTACCCCAGTACTGCTTTTCCCACCCTTATGAGTGCTACTCCATTTCTTCTAAGGGATTCTTGCCCACAGTAGTAGATATGATGGTCACCTGAATTAAATTCGCCCATGCTTGTCCATTTTAGTTCGCTGATTCCCAAGATGTCAATGTTCAATCTTGCCATCTCATGTTTGACAACCTCCAGCTTACCTTGATTCATTGATCTTACATTCCAGGTTCCTAAACAATATTGTTCTTTACAGCATCGGATTTTCTTTTCACCACCAGACACATCCACAGCTGAGTGTCCTTTCGGCTTTGGCCCAACCGCTTCACTCTTTCTGGTGCTACTTGGAAATACCCTCTGCTCTTCCCCAGTAGTATATTGGACACCTTCCGATCTGAGGGGCTCATCTTCTGGCGTCATATCTTTTAGCCTTGTGATATGTTCCATGGGGTTTTCTTGGCAAGAATACTGGAGTGGGTTGCCATTTCCTTCTCCAGTGGTGGACCAGATTTTGTCAGAACTCTCTGCCATGACCTGTCCATCTTGGGTGGCCCTGCACTGCAAAGCTTATGGCTTCACTGAGTTACGCAAGCCCCTTCGCCACAACAAGGCAGTGATCCATGAAGGGGCATTAACAGTATAAACTGAATTAATTTCCGTAGCTCATTTGCGGTTTGTTTTGTTTTTGTAGGAACATTTTATGCACAATTTTAAAACTGTTGATTTCTGAACACTTCCTGTTTTCAGCATTCCTATCTTTCACTGGAGAGTTTGGCAAATGATTTCTAATGGCCTGGTTTTGCTTCTGGGCGCTGATGGAGCGAGATCTGTTAATCAATATTTTATTAACACTTGGAATTAAACTCACTTTTCAGTAGTTCCCAGTTGCCTGATTGCAAAACATTATGCAGGAAATGAAAAATAAATTTATGTGCACCGTCATATTAGCACAATTTAATTTACATTACATTGCATCTGGCAAGTGCTTCATTGTCTTCAAGCCAAGTAGTCTGTGGTTCAAAAAGTTATTATAAGACTAATTATAGTGCACAGGATAACATCTTAGTGCATTCCTATTTTCAAGTATAGCATTCTTAATTTAATGCTCTAAAACAGAGACTGGTGCCTCAGCCCCTTCAGTTCCTAGGTTAGAAGTTTCTGTTTGTGGTACACTTAATCAGTAAATACATTTCCTACTCATGAAGGGTGAGGAGCATCATAAATTCAGTTGAGTGTCACCATTGCATTTAAAGCAGCCCTCTCTAAGCTGGTGCCCTCCAGATGCATTGGATTGCAATTCCCATCATTCCCAGCCAATAGCCATGCTGGTTGGGAATTATGGGAACTGCAGTCCAACACATTTGCAGGGCACCACATTGGGGGAGGCTCATCTAAAGGCTACTGGACAAGTTGCACTTGCCTCATATTGCTCCAGATGGTGTCATTTATATGAGAAGACCGGAGTAAGGGTGGGGGAACCACCCATGACAGCACCCTTCAAATATGTCAATGGCTGTTGAACAGAAGAGGACAAAGACTTGGTCTCTCCTGGCAGGACCAGATCAAACGGCATTAAGTTACAGGGTAGTAGATTTTGGTTGCACGTTGAGAGAAACATCTTGACGATAAGAGCAGTTCAGCAGTGGAACCAATTACCTAGATCGGTGGGGAGCTTCTCTCACCAGAGGTCTTCAAGCAGAGACTGGATAACCATCTTTTGGGGATGCTGCAGCTCTGAATTTTCTGCAAGAAGCTGTAGATTGGACTAGATGACCTACAAGGTCACCCTACAACTCTGTGACTACATACAGTAACTCACCTCATGGATGGGGTGATATTCTACATAACACCACAGACATCTTCCTTGGACCATTTGCTGTAGTATGCCTGAATTGTGTGGCATGACTTCAAGTGGCTTCCATGCAGTGGCCATGCGGTGCATTATTACTGTCCTGTTCAGGGTTGCTTATGCTTGTGATATTATTTCTGTAACCTTTTAAAGAAGAGTTGAGACAGCACAGGTGTAAGAATATGGATACTGGGTATTTTCAGCCGAGTAGAGAAGGTTATTATTATCTGCACTGAAATGGTGACCCTTACACCAGTAGCACCACATTTATCTTTTAAGTGAAGAAATAGGGAGCAACAGGGAACAAGAAATGTGGTATCAGGGAGGGAGGAGTGATGGTGCCATCAGGCAGAAAACTTTGGGGCAGAAGTCCAGGTCCCCCCTCAACAGAAAGATCAGGAGGCTCACAGTGACAGCATCTTATCACAATTTGAAGTAAATGAAGAGCTTGTCTACATGAGGCATTTGTTCCCTACTCCCAGTTGTTTATGGGTTCTTTAGACGACATTGTGACCCTACAGTTTTGCTTCTGTTTGTAAACAGCACTTTCTTCTATTTTTTAGAGCAGGGAAAATGGAGTATTATTTCTGATGGTGAAAGAAAGTGTAATTTCCTCTTGTGTATTTGTGCTATCCCACTTTACCACCGGGCTACCTAGAGGTCATGTAGGGGGAAAGCAGGAAAGGAAACACTCCTTGTGTAGTGCTCAGTTCTCAGTCCTGCGACAAACCTGAAAGGAGATGCAGCAGATTAACAGCCTTGTGTAGAAAAGCCCTTATACACATTACCATCGAAAGAGGGAGGCATAAGATCATTAAGTCTAGATTTGAAATATAACTTCATCGAAGGAAGGAAGGAAGGAAGGAAGGAAGGAAGGAAGGAACGAACTGTAGGGATGTCAGAGAATTTTGCCACGAATCTCAGGGAGGCCGACTGCCAGCGCATTTGGCCCCCCGAAATTGGTGGCGAAACGGTCTGCCCCCCGCCCGGGACGGGACTTACCTTGGGCAAATCCTCCTGGCTCCGGCGGCTCCGGCGGTGGTTCAGTGGTGGCGGCTGCGGCAGCCGGTCTTCCGACCGGCTGCCACTGCCGCCGCCATTTCCAGTAAAAAAAACCACACACACACAAAAATGTGATAGGCTACGTAAAGATTTACGTAGCCTATCACGACTAGATTTTTAAAAAAATACCGTGATAGGCTACGTAAATGTTTACATAGCTTATCATGGCTGAGTAAAAAACAAAAAACAAAACCGCGCGTACGCAAATGGCGGCGCCCATGGGCGCCGCCATTTGCGTTCCTTATTTTGGCACGTCTAGTCTACATAAACATTTACGTAGACTACGGTGAAAATAAGGGGAACTCAAATAGCATAGATGCTACGCTATTTGCGTTCCCCTTATTTTCGCCATAGCCTACGTAAATGTTTACGTAGACTAGACGTGCCAAAATAAGGAACGCAAATGGCAGCGCCCATGGGCACCGGCATTTGCATACGCGCCGTTTTGTTTTGTTTTTTTTACTCAGCCGTGATAGGCTACGTAAACATTTACGTAGCCTATCACGGCTGACTGCAGGGACACAAACGGCAGTGGCTACAGCCGCCATTTGTGGCCCAGCCGGCCAGGATTCGGGGGTGGAGGGATGGAGCGCCTCCCCCCCGGCCAGAATTTCGGGGGGGAGGGATGGGGCGCCTCCCCCCACCAGAATTTCAGGGGGAGGGACGGAGCGCCTCCCCCCCACTGCGAATCAAATTTCGTTCAAGGTAAAAGACTTTCGTACATCCCTAGAAGGAAGGAGAGACTTACTGTAAATGCAGCAATAACATTTAGGACACAAACATTTTTTAAAAATGAGCCTCATGTTTCATGTTGGGGTCAAACCGAGATCTTAGGTTTGAAAAGGATTCTAGAAAACTAAATAATTTCCCCCCAAATCTCAACGGTCCTCCTAAAGCAAATGTTTGCTATAATTTCTTCAGAGGAACTAGGATGGATGAATATCTCTGAGGTTGCTTGTACCATAATCATTCTCCTCCACTCAACCCCGAAGAGCAGAAGGCCATAGCTGGCCTTTCTCACTTCAACTTGACAGGGTTTTCCAGGGGACACCTTAAACAGAAAAAGGAATAGAAAAACCATTTCCTCATAACCAACTGAAATGTCTCTATTTCTTGAAGGCTGCAGTCCTTTACACACTTGCCTGGACTCAGTAAGACTTAACTCTGAGTAGACATATAGAGGAATGTGCTGTAGCCTGCTGCCAAAACAAAGTGTCTTGTGTCTATGGATTATTAGTGTCATAACTGTATGTTGAATAAGATCAATAATTGTTATGTTCAGAAGCTTTCACTTATAACAACCATTTTCCTTAAATTAATAACAACAACAACTTTTTCAAGTTACTCCTAACCCCATTTAAGTATGTTGCCACGATCATACTCATAGCAGCTAAATCAGGGATGGGCAACTTGTAACCTTCCAGATGTTTTGGCCTACAACTCCCATCATCTGTTACCACTAGCTATACTGACTTGGGCTGATGAGAATTGCAGGACAAAACATCTGGAGGTCCACAAGTTGCCAGCTCCTGCGCTCGAGGGAGGCTTCTTTCCAGTTGACATAAGCATGAGACTGATAATAGTGCTCTTTAAAATCCCACCCTGAGCCAGGGAGAACTTTGGAGGGGTGGAGCAGAGTGGGTCAGGTGGGTTGAATTTTTGTGGGGAGGATCGCTAGCAGTTATCATTCTTTGTTTTTAAGCACAAATGTTCCTACTTTAGAAACAAGCTCTCATTCTTTAAATGGAAGCAGTCATGTGACAAATTAAAAGGCCAGTTTTTAAAAAACACTTCTTAGGTGGGGCAGCTGTCATTAGCCTATCACGAGGGAAACGGCTGCAATTTAGATCGAAGTCGGTGCTTTACAGCTGCAAATGGCATACAATACGCCATTTATGGCTGTAACTTTCCTGCAATAAGCTAAGGGCAGCCGCCACTGGCGTATCGCGTCTTATAGGAAGCCAGAGAGCCACCCTGCAGGAACTCCTCCAGACCCAGAGGTAAGTGCAGCCACTCCACCACAGACTCTGGAGGTCGGATTCTTTGGAATCTGGCCTCATTTGAGTCCGCAGCAGAATTCTCCAGCATCCCAAATCATGGATCAGGAACAAGCCACAGTGAGACTCAGGCTAGGTCTACACTAGTGCTTTTTATCGGTATTGACGTGTACTGATAATTGTTGGGGCACATTACACATTCCGTATACCACTTTTCTAGCATTATTGCCTGCTTTTTATTCTGTATTATCCAAAATACCACAACAGATGTCCTTGTGTGTGCTATGAGGGATATGAGCAAGAGGGATAAAGCATCACCATGATGGGATTGTATTGGTATGACAGGAGGTGTAGATCTGGCCCCAGGCTCACATGCTCACTCTCATCTCTAACTAAAGTTAAGCTGACATACTAGGATATGAAACCATGTTTTAATTCTGTTTTGTTTTAAGAACAAACCACACAGTTCCCCCACTTTGGGACATAACATGGAACTATGGTTTGTTCTTAATGTTTGCTCCTAATGTTGTAATGTGTACAAACCAGGAGAAGGGAAGTAGAGCATGCAAGTCCGAAGCTCACTATGGCTTGTTCCTGATCAGATAAGGTTCAGGTGATCATCTGAATTGGACTTCTGTGTTCTTTGGTAGGCTGATCTTTTCAAACGGAATATCCATGAAATTCGTTATTAAACAGGTTCAAATTGCTTGCTTGTTTACATTGTGATAACTGCAATGCAGAACTCTGGACCATTTCAGTGTGCCACCAGCTGAACGTTCACTAGCAAACTGAATATGTTTTGAGCTGGTTTCCTCCTCCCCCCTCCTCCTCACCTTTTTTTTCTTTCATGTCGTTGACCATTAGAAGATTATAGCATTTATCCAAAAAAGGAACTCTGCTTTCAGAGTTTACCGAGCTCAGGAGTTACTTTGTACTTGTTTGTCTGCTTGATGTCTGGACAGCTAACAATATTCCCATTTTTTAAAACCGATGTTTAGGATTTGATAAGTGTTGTCACAAGCCTTTGTAATCTACAGACAAACAGCCCCCTGCCTCCAGGAGCCAATCAAACATAGAAAATTCAGCTCAGGTCAGAATTTATAGACTGAATTATTTCTTTCTTGCCAACAGATGAACTGCTCTTATTTTACCAAGCTTTCCCCCACTGATTTATTTTATCTGAGATTCTCCTCCTGCTGTTCTCAAGATGATGTGATGTTTCTAGCAATGATTGGCTCACAGGGAGAAAGTTATGTAACATGTGTTCTAGGAGGATAATTTGGGATGTTGGGTTTTTTTTTTTCTCTCTGAAAATTATGATTGTGTATCTTGGCAAATTGGAGGCGTTACTTGCCAAAACCTCCCTGGAAGAGGTGACATAACAAGTGTGAAGATCTTCTATGGACTATTCTTTTGGTAGGAAAGAATGAAAATCTCCTCCTAGAACTTGGGAAGCCAAAGATGATAAATGCACAGCTAAGCTTAATTAGGTCAGGAAAATATTGCTTGATCAATTCTCCTCTTTGGGAGACTGCAGAACTGTCTCTTGATGGTGAATGTCTGTTTACGGCTTGCTGATTCATCAATAGCAGCCTTCCCCAACATGGTGCCCTCTAGATATGTTGAATTCCTGTCATCCCAGCTGGGTATGATGGGAGTTGTAGTCTAACACTTCTGGAGGTATATTTCTCAATGAATATTCCAGTCTTCCCCAACCTGTTGCCGTCCAGATGTTTTGGACTTCAGCTTCCATTGGCCAGCATGACCAATGGTCAGGAATGCTGGGAGTTGTTACTCGCTTAAATATCAGGGAAAGCTGATATGGATATTGCTTCTGCCTGCTCCACTTCTGTTCTAAGACAGAGGAGCAATATGAGACTCACCTTTGGCAAAGCATCTCCTTACCAGAGGAAAAGAGTCGTGTCATCACTAGCCAGGCTAAATAACTAAATCACTTGCATTAGACAGAATGTGCTGTTCCATTTTATATTGTTGTTAGATTGCTGAGTGGGGAGGAGGGTAGTGCTGTCATCATCAACACCCCTGAAGCAGTGTTGGATCACAGGTTGGAGTGGGCAATGGAAAGTTAACAACTCAGATTGGTGTTTGATGTAGCCTCAAGGATTTGGATTGTGAATGCCATTAGACCTTGGGGAAAGTGATATATCCTTGCCCTCCTCTCTTGGGAGGGGCTGATGAAAGGTCTGTTGGAGGTGGGATTGCAGTTTGGGGACAGATGCAGAGGGCTGAAGCCAACTTGTGGTGCAGGTATCTTTCTCTGGTGATCTGATGTGGAGGCAGCAGAACTGCTGCCTTGTAGGAGTGCTTAACTGTTTGCCTCCACCTATGTTCTACTTGTATATTTGTAAATGTACCAATTATTACCAAAATCCAGTAGGTGTCTAGTCATCTGTCCACCTAGCCCAGCATTCTCATCGCTGACTCACAGCAGTCACTCCTCCAGGGTTTCAAGCAAGTGTTTTTCCAGCCCAACCTGGAAATGCTGAGAATGAACCTGGAGCCTTCTGCATGCAAAGAATGAGCTACAATCCTTTCTACAAGATGGGGAGTGTGTAACCATATGCCTGAATTAATGTCCTCTTTTCTTAAATGAACCTAACTTTTATTTTTGTTTCTTTATCTGTACCTGCTCTGTTCAACTTCCTTGTCATTCAGAAGCCTTAAAACTGTTTGCAAATAATCAGGCTGGTCTCACTTATTAATGGAGGAAGCACCCCTGAGCAACTCGGGAGTGTGACAGTTTGTCACCCAGTATTTGGATTAGCCCAAGGGTGCTCAGCTTGAGCTGACTAGCAGGATCGCAGGTCAATGTGGTATGCTTATATATAGTGCTTGCCTATCCTCCCATGCTGTAGGTTCTTCAGATAAAATCACATGGGAGTCACATGGGCAACAGTATTTTTCAAAACATTCATTTCCTTTGTCTGCATGTTTAAAGGAGCTATAGAGAATATGCATACCAGAATATGAGATCTGCATTTTCACAGAACCAGAGCAAGGAATAATGGGCAGATTCACATGTTATGATAAGTTGTGGTAAGAATAAACCACTGTGAGTTAGTTGTTTGCTTGCTAACTCAGAAATCAGCTTCACAGGCTCCCGCAGTATTTGTGCCCGCCCCAAAAGCTGCCTCTCATTAAGCCACGGCTTTCAGTTCCCCCCATCCCTCACCTGTCCGATAAGCTGGGGGTGGGGGTGGAGGAGCCCAAAGCAGTGGCTGAATGAGAAGGAGCTTTTGGGGTGGGTGTAAGTACTGCAGGAGTCTGTGAAGCCGATTTCTGCTGTGGCAATTTACAAAACGACTGTTCTAAACAAGCTTGTAAATTTAAAAAAAAAACATAATATGCACTGTAGGGTTAATTCGAAACTGCGGTCTTCTGCAAGCGCGACAGGGGAAAATAATAACGAAAAGGGGGAAGTGCCAAAGTGGAGGATGTAATTCTCAAGTATTGTTTCATGATGTAGGAAAGGGGGAAGGAGATATCGGTGTGCTGATCTACTTTAGTAATGAAGTATGTAAATAGCGGACAGGCAAATGTATGCATTTGCGAAGGACTGATTTTAAAAAAAAATTTAAGGTTTCTGTCGCATTCAGAAACTTCTTCAATGTCATTTCTTAGCAATGTATCAGTGGAGGGCAGAGGGTACTGACAAGGGAGGAGGGAGGCAGCAAGGCACAAGTGAGATCACAAGGAGTGGTCAGAGTTTTGCCTTTCTTTCCAGGTGGCTCTGTAGCCCTTTCCGACAAGCCACTTTGCTGGGTTTGGACAACATGACAAGCCATGCCAAGAGCGAACAACCCAACAACAAGCCATGGGTTCTTAGCATGGCTTATTGGTGATTAACAAACCATACTGGCGCCATGGCATAACAAGCCACACTGAATAAACATAGCTCACAACCCACCAACCTGCTTATCGTATCATGCAAACCAGCTTAATATCTTGCTTGTTTATTCTGTGGAAATGCCAAAATTAAACAGACTATTCATCAGAAAAAATAATTATTTTAAATTTTTTAAGCTTTTTTTAAATTTGCAAATACAACAGAAAAAGGAATAACAAAAATAAGTCACAATATCATTATATTGTGCCAGTATCTGCAGGAGACACCACCCATGGAAGAGGGTGTGCCTGGTGCTTGCTGCTGCCACCACCTCTTTCCCTGTGGACTCCTGCCTGGCAGTATTTGGAAGGGGGATGTATTGTTTTGATTTTTGTTTAATTGTTGGTGGGGGGTGCATTTGGGGGGGATTCTGTTGTGTTTTTAGGGGTGAGTAGCCTGCCTGATAGGCGAGAGTGAGGGGGCATATGTCCACCGGATGGAGGCAGTGGGGGGAGTGTTGGGGGCCAGAACATACCAAGGCTGGGTGGCAGGCGCTGGCAAAGTGCTAGGGGCAGGCCATGCCAGGTGAGGGAAACAAGGGAGAGATGTGTAATATCTATCCTGTGCTCCAGGCCTGACCAGAGCCAAAGGATGGCTGGGGGCGGCATGACTCCATCTTCTGGCCTTCGCCTGCTGCTCTGCAATGCCAGGTCTGTTACCCAGAAAACATCTGTCATCCATGACACGATCCTGGATGAGGGTGCAGACCTGGCATGTATTACGAAGACCTGGCTGGCTGAGGCCACTGCTCCAACTCTGGCAGCCACGTGTCCAGCCATATTTTCATATGCACAGCAGCCAAGGGCTGGGGATCAGGGAGGGGGAGTGGCTGTTATCTACCGGGAGTCCTTGGTCTTCACCAAACCCCCTCTCCGGGAGACCAAGGTTGCTGAGTGCATGTACTGGAGGTTGGGCCGAAGGGCAGTCACCAGTCCGGGTGTTCTGCTCGTGTACCGTCCACCCCGCTGCACGACTGACTCCCTGGCCAAGGTGCATGAGGTGGTCTCTGATGTGTGTGTACAGTCCCCTAACTTATTGGTGTTGGGGGACTTCAATGTACATTCAGAGGCTGTCCTCATGGGGGCACCTCAGGACTTCATGGAGACCATGGCTTCCTGGGAGCTGCACCCTATTCCAACTGGGCCCACCCATGTAGCCGGTCATGCGCTAGACCTTGTGTTTGTTTCTGGAGAAGTAGGGAGTTATCTGGAAGTTGGAGGTATATCCACTGCCCCCTTGTCATGGTCAGATCACTGTCTGGTGATGTTTGACTTCTCTGTTCCACAACCCCTCCGCAGGGGTGGAGGACCCATTAAAATGGTCTGCCGCAGGTGTCTTATGGATCCAAATGAATTCCTGAACATCCTTGGGCATTCTCTGGAGCACGCAAATGGCCACTCGGTCGAGACCCTGGTGGGTGGCTGGAATGCTGCAATCACTGGGGCATTATATTGGGTGGCTCCAAAACTCCCTGTCCCCCTGAACAGGGCTTGGACTGCACCATGGTTCAATCTGCGGTTACGAGCTCTGAAACAGGAGGTGAGACGGCTAGAGAGCTGGTGGCAGACGTCTCACTCCAAAGAGGATCAGACACGGGCTAGAGCTGTATCTTCAGCCTATCACGTGGCGGTGAAGGCAGCAAAAAAGGAATATTATGCTGCCTCTATCGCGTCTGCGGAGTGCTGTCCCAGGAGGGTGTTCCAAGTGGTCCGGAGCCTGGTCGGCCCAGCTGCTCTGGAACCGCTGGAGCATTTTAAGGCCTTCTGTGAGGCCTTATTTATTTTTATTTATTTATTTCATTTCTATACCACCCAATAGCTGAAGCTCTCTGGGTGGTTCACAAAAATTAAAACCAAACAGCACACAATAAAACAATTTAAAATGTACAACCACAATAAAACCTAGCAGCAGTGCAGGAGCTTAAAATACAGATTTAAAACAGCAAAGCTAAAAGTCTAGAAAGCTAAAATGTTAAAATGCCTGGGAAAATAAAAAGGTCTTTACCTGGCACCGGAAGGAATACAATGTAGGTGCCTTGGCAAGGCACTTTGCAGCTAAAATTGATCGGATCAGGAGCGTTCTTCCATGTGCCATGTATACAGTTAGCAAGCAAGAGGTGGTCTGTGGCAAACTGGTTTTGCGGTTCCAGCTTCTTCCTTCTGATGAAGTGGACAAGGTGCTTTCATCTGTAAGGCTGACCACCTGCTTACTTGATCCTTGCCCATCTTGGCTCATTAGGAGCTGAAGAGAGAGGCTGGGTGAGGGGATCAAGGCGGTGGTGAACGCCTCCCTTGAGGTGGGAGTGATGCCATCAGCCCTCAAGGAGGCAGTGATAAGACCGCTTTTAAAAAAGCCCTCCTTGGATCCCCAAGTTCTGAACAACTTTCGCCCAGTTCCGAATCTGCCATTTTGGGGCAAGGTGATTGAGCAGGTGGTGGTGATGCAGTTGAAGCCACACTTGGAAGAAGGTGATTATTTAGATCCATTTCATTCGGGCTTCAGGCCTGGGCATGGGACAGAAACGGCCTTGGTCACCTTGGTGGATGATATGAGGAGGGCTTTGGATAGGGGCAAATGCTTCTTCCTTGTTCTCCACAACCACTCAGTGGCTTTTGATACCATTGACCATGGTATCCTCCTGGACTGCCTGGAGGGGTTGGGCACCGGAGACATCATATTGCGGTGGTTCCAGTCCTTCCTTTCCAGGAGGTACCAGAGGGTAGCACTGGAAGAAGAGGTTTCGGACCTGCGGCCGCTCACTTGTGGGGTGCCACAAGGTTCTATCCTCTCCCTGATGCTATTTAACATCTATGTGAAGCCGCTGGGGGCTATCATCAGGAGATTTGGGGTGTGGTGTCATCAATATGCGGATGACATGCCACTCTACCTCTCATTTAAATCTTCACCAAGGTTAGCCGTAGAATCCCTGTCCAAATGTCTGGAGATGGTGAGTGGCTGGATGGGGAGGAATAAGCTGAAGCTGAACCCTGACAATAATGAGGTACTTTTGGTGGGAGACAAGAGGAGGTTGGGGGATGTTGACCTGGTGTTGAATGGAGTACAGCTACCCTTGAAAGACCAGGTCCGCAGCCTGGGGGTCATTTTAGACTCCCAGCTGTCCATGGAGGCTCAGGTATCAGCTGTGAGCCAGACAGCGTTGTACCAACTCCATCTGCTACAGCAGCTGCACCCCAACCTTCGTGACCACCTGCTCCCATCGGTAGTACATGCCCTGGTCTCCTCTCATCTAGACTACTGTAATGCGCTCTACGTGGGGTTACCCTTGAAGATGGTTCGGAAGCTGCAGCTGGTACAGAATGCGGCGGCTCGTCTGATTAAAGGCAGCCGCTGGCGTGATCACATCTCTCCGGTGCTGAAGGAGTTACACTGGTTACCAGTTGTTTTCCGGGCCAAATTCAAGGTGTTGGTTTTGACCTTTAAAACCCTATATGGTTCTGGCCCAGCCTATTTTAAGGAGCGCCTCCAGCAACACCAGACAGGCCGCTCAACAAGATCAGCCTCGGATGGCTTTCTCTCTGTCCCATCAGCCAGGACAGCTAGGCTGGTGAGGACAAGGGAGAGGGCCTTCTCTGTGGTGGCCCTCACTCTGTGGAACTCCCTCCCTAGGGAACTCCGCCATGCCCCCTCTTTAATGAGCTTCCGCCACGCATTAAAAACATGGTTGTTCAGGCAGCATTTAGGGTGGGTTAGGGTATTTTTAGAAATATGATGTTTTAATGCAGAATTTATTGTTTTAAACTGTTTTTATTGTATGTTGTACATCGCCCAGAGTGGCTGGGTGACCAGCCAGATGGGCGATTAAGAAATTTAATACATAAATAAATAAATTAGCAAAAAAAATAAATTCAGCAATTCATTCAAGTTTTGAAAAATGTATTTATTTGTTTGAAATTATTTTTAGGCTGCCTTTCAGGGCAGAACCCAATCAGTGGTCTCTCTCTCTCTCTGCAGAAAGTGAAAATTATTAATTTAACACAACTCTGTTCTGGGACAGATAGGACAAATACATTCTAGCAGTGACATTTCACATCTCCTCCCACAGTAAGTAGTATCATATACAAGTTGTAAAACTTTTTAAAATAGCTTACTGGTGAGAGAGAGAGAGAGAGAGAATGAGAGAGCCATTTTTATTAAGGTTTTGCTGGCTGAAACATGAGATGATTCTTGCTTCTTTGGTTTTCAATTGTTGTTGTTGTTGTTCAGTCGTTAAGTCGTGTCTGACTCTTTGTGACCCCATGGACCATAGCACGCCAGGCCTTCCTGTCCTCCACTCTCTCTCGGAGTGTGCTCAAGTCAAGTTCATATTCATTGCATCAGTGATGCTATCTAGCCATCTCATCCTCTGCCGTCCCCTTCTCCTTTTGCCTTCAGTCTTTCCCAGCATCAGGGTCTTTTCCAGGGAGTTTTCTCTTCACATTAGGTGGCCAAAATATTTGAGCTTCAGCTTCAGTATCTGTCCTTCCAGTGAACGTCACTTTTAAAAATGTTCAGCTTCTGAAACCTAAAACTTTGGATGTGTACTGGCATTTCAGCCAACTCTTGGGGCACTTTGATTAATGATCATAGCTAGTGATGGACATGTGTTGTAGCACAGGGAAGACATGTGCTGGGTTTTTAAAAAAATCTGGATATTTTCAGCACAACAATTATGAGCATAATTCAGCCAAAGTTAAGGCTAAGCCCAATAGGTTTCAAGGGAAGAATGTTAAGATGTGTATTTAACCTTCTCATTTTGCTAAATCCAACATTACATGAGCAGATATCTGCTCATACGACAAGAGTTTCCCCCCCCATCTGCTGTGGAGGGGCCCCCAACCTTCCGGAGCATATCTGGGGGAAGTGGAGGGGGGCTGCAGCGGGAGGGGTATTCCATCCACTAGTGGAAAGACACCATTGGATGCAGCCCTTTGTTCAGTTATTTCATTTTTATTCCACCCTTCCTCCAAAGAGTTCACTGTGCAGGGCATATGGTCCTCCCCTGCCCTCATTTTATCCTCATAACAACCCATTGAGGTAGGTTAGGCTGAAATAGAGTAACTGGCCCAAGGTCACCCAGTGTGTAATGAACCTTTAAAATGCTGTATTATGGTATCACTTACTGATGGATGTCTTCTTCTTCTTCTTCTTCAGCATGCTTTCCTTGTGGCCTTACAGTAAGAGTAATTTATGCCTACACTGGAAGGCTGTCTTGAGCTTAAGGCAGCTTGCACAAGCAGGCATATAATATTAAAGTGCAAAGCAGATTTTTTCATTGTAAACTTTCATCCAAATATTGCGTCCGGAATTTTTCAGTGTAGTTCTTCTTGACAAATCAAACAATGCCTGTAAAGCAAAGTACTGTTGTATATTCCTATTAAATGTAAGAGAGAACTCCCAAAGTGTGCCCTGTTCATGTACTCACATTTGAATCTGCATTTTAACCTTAAAACTTATTTATTACCTGCCATCCTAGAAAGTTTGGTGAATATACTCTTTCAATTTATATTTAATATTTCTCACATCCAAAGGGGATTGGAAGCACTTATTTACCAAAAAGAAGAAGTGCAGTGTTGCTGGATCTGTTTGCAGTATTAACTTTACACTTACAGATTGGAATTCTTGCTGTCAAATCAAACGTTAAGAAGAGGATCAAATCTGTTTTTCGCAAGTGCTTCTGGCACCTACAGCATGACTCACTAAAATGTCCCTGCTAAAATCAGAGCATTCAATTTTTAAAGAAATAGGGAATATGTAGAAGTATGATTCATGAGCAGCCCCTGAGGGAACAAACCAAGGCTTTTGACTCTTTCATTCTTGCTCTGTGTAAATCCATTAAGAAAAGACTCAGATTCACAAATCCCTTTGCCATAGTGACCGAGAGAGTATATGTATTGAACATAGGAATTATATATATTGAAGCCAGCCCACTTCATTATCATCACCTTTAAGACGCCAGAGGCCTCTTGTTGGCTACAACAGACTGATCTAGCTTCTTTCTGCAATAAGTATTGAACAGTGGGTTTAAGATAGTGAGTGGAGAATAAACAGAAGATTGCCTAGAGCATAGCGATTTCTGTATCATCACAGAACAAAACACATTCTATATTTACCAAATGTCCTTTTTTGTCATGAAATAGCCAAATAGGATAGCAACAAGCATTGTGGCCTTATATAACACAAAATGGTGATAGATGTGTTATTGAATAGATGGATTGATGGTACTCTAGGAGCTTTTCTATATGAGGTATTTATTGTGCACTTGTGATTCCGTTGTTTACAGGTTCTTTAGAGGTCATCTCCCAACACATAATTAGGAACTATGACTTGTGAAGTTTACAAAAAAGCAAATAATTTAACATACAATATTTTCTACATGTAAAATAGTTGTGTAAGCTAAATAACAGTGACTAGGAAGTAAATGTATATTGTGCAATTCATCCTACCATAACGATCTGAACTGTTAATAAAGTGTAATGCGCCATGATTTCTCTGCAAACTTGCAGAGGAACTGTCTCTTGGAATTCCTTCAAATATGTTACTTTCAAAAGCCAAGATTATGAAGTTCACTTTTCTCTGATGAAGTATTGAACACCTGTATGGTGTCAACATATGTGGCAAAGCTGAGAATGAATTTTCACACACAGCTGTAGATGCATCAAAGGTGAGTCCTGCAGCATATGAAGTGTACATGCGTGGAAAGGCTTCCTTGTACAGATACAATGTTTTAGTAAGCTCCTGAAGGGGTTTTGCAGGATTCTGCCATATCCTTGTACTTCCTCAGTAGATATGTTTGAAGTTCCTGTGTTTCTGGAGTGCATCTGGAAAGTTCACCCAGTGGTGTAAGCTTGCTTGGGTTAAAAAAATTATCTGTGTCTATATTCTTCAGAGTTATCTGTATGGCAGCTGAAATGTGTATATTCCTTTCACAAAATTGAGCTGCCATTTCACCTTTCACTGTATCAATTGCACTGAAATATATTCTCTTAAAAGTATCATCATGGGTGGAACGGTTTGTGTCACAGCCTGGACAATGTTGCCTTCATACATCAGCATATTTTGTAGGCAATAGCTCGATTTACAAACCCTCTTTAGCATTGGTCTTATTTCTTTTGCAACACCCCAGACAGGTTTTGACTGAGGTAACATGGACCTCAACAGGAAAAAGGTCTCCCACCCCACCTGTACAATAAGTACAGTGTCAGAGTTAAAATTGGGACATACCAGACTACGTATTCAGTGGAGTTTATACCCCCCGGCCTTTCTTGGGAATATTCCTGTTAGTATGGAGCATGACCTGCAATAGCAATGGTAGGGAGTATATGTAGGTTGGCATCACACAGTAATCGCACTGCACTACACTAAGAAGTGAGACTGTGTCTAAATTAAAAACTGTGACGTTTATTGACGTTTATTGACGTTTCAACTAATTTTTAAAAACGGAATTATTTTTCTGCAATTGTAGACATCAATAGCGAATGCATGTGATCGTATATTGCATACCCGTTCGGCTCCTTGACACAAATTATTATAAATTCTAACAATTAATTGCGAAGCTGTCAATTTATTTTCAGGGTGTGTGATTAATTTTCCTGCAAAACTAGGCATCAGCAGCTTTAATCTGAGACTGTCCCGAAGTTGATCTGATAATATTTAGGGGTAGAAACGGAGTGAACAAAAAAGTGTGCTCTATATTAATATATAGATGGTAAAGCAAGCATAGTTCCCCTGGTTCTATATTTGGAACTTGATGTCCCAGAAAATACGGGTCTGCCACCCAGACAGCAGCAAATTACCCCCTGCCGCTCCTGCTACCACCAATGCCTCCTCTCTTCCTGTAAAGTCTCAGGCAGGCTTCCCCAACCAGGCACTCCCCAGGCACTCTCCAGATGTGTTGCCCTACAATTCCTGCAAGTGACCATGCTTCTGAGGATGATGGGAGTTGTAGTCCAATACACCTGGAGGATGCCCAAAAGGGGAAAGCTGATCTAGGGATAATTAGCATGTGACGTGATGTCATCCTGTTGCGAGTTTCACCATTTCCACTCGATTACATGCTGCCTTTTGCTGGGGTAGGGAAAACCGCAGTGAGATAACATCACATCACATATCTGGAGTGGTTCTAGGGGCTCCTTCACACTGAGCTTTTATCCTGTGATGGAGATTGCTCCTTCACAGAAGTTTGCGGGCTCCTTACATGATGCTGTGAACCTTCCCTGACCCTCCAGGGCGTCTCCTGCACTAAATGCCCTTTGTTCCATTTATAAATAGATCAGAGACAATGAGCTATCAAATTACCCCCTTGTGTTTCACTTGAGTTCCCTCTGCGAAAAGAGGAGAAGCGGCAAGAAGAGGAGCGAGATCAATGAAAGATAATGGAAGACTCAGATACAGGGAGAAGGAGGGGGAAAGGGGAGGGGGAGGGGGGAAAGGATGCATGTGTAAAGGGAGTCAGTTGTGATCCTGCATTTAAAACGGAAGCAGAAAGCCCAGTTTTAAATGCTGGATTTTAGGCTGGCATAGAAGCTTCGAAGATCATACCTCAATTAGAAAAAAAAACATCACGGAGAAGCCCTGATTCTGCGAGGATAACGTCTTAATTAAAAACACACACATCCAGAGCGGGGGATAGGAGGGGGTAAAACTTAATCTCATTTGAAGAGATACAACAACCCCCTGTTCAGTGCAGGAAACTTGATTCCCAGGCGGTCTCCCATCCAAGCACTGACCGGGACCAACCCTACTTAGTTTCCAAGATCAGACAAGTGTGCTCACATCCAGCCCTTTGCTTGTTGCTGAGAAAATGGGGGCTGCTGAGGAAGCTATGCGATCGGTAGACAGAAGAGGACATGGGGCCATCGAGAGCTGTGACTGGACAGGAGGAAAATACAAACACTGCTGCATATGGACAGGTGTGGGAGGGGACTATGACTGGATATGGTAGTGAAGATGGAAAATCAGAGCACATTAAGGGGAAATACCGGGATATTAGGGTATTGAAAGCGGGAGCACGGAAGCGGGAAATTCCGGTTCCAATTCGAGGCGGCTGCTGCGTAGTGTGAAAGGCAGGCAGTGAAACCTCGTTGGAAGCGAAAAAAGGCAGTAAGTGTAGATCCAGCCATAATGTCCCATTGCAGCCTATTAGGCGCATGATACTGAATTAATGAATCACTATCCAGATCACATTTGGTATTCTAATGGTTGTGAAACTAGTCAGTGTTTGTATTTTGAATGAGTCAATGGTTTTGTGAAATTAAACCAAGATCACAGCAGTCCAGTAATGTAAAGAGATGGGAATGATGATGCAGAGAGGAACGCACGTCATAACCTGCAATCATCATCATCATCATGTCTGCAAAAGTTTGTTCCTTCCAGAATGCTGATGGGAAGGCAGGAGGGTTTCTTTCGTCTTTCTCCTCCTCTCTTCCTTTTTCAGGGCCAGGAGTGAAAAGTCCTTATCTATTTCTTAGAGCAAATCTTCTCATCTGACCCATGAGCTGGCCTGAATATCAAACATCCCTTGAAGAAGCAGAGTTTTTCTTGCGCATAAACAGAAATGTTGAGCAAAAATTATGCAGCTACTTGTATTTTTCTTAATCACGATGGGCAAAATCCAGCCAGAAAATGAAGCTCTTTTAAATTCCTATCCATTTCAGAGTGAGATATAAGCTCAGCACATGCATGAGCTTTCTCAAAATGAAAACAATGGGTCTCTAATGTGTGTAGCTCTAGCTGGTTCATGCGCTCTGTTTTGATACTTATCAAAACTAACTTAAATATCAATTTCCAAGCTCTGTGTGTGCATGTGCATTTAATTTACCAGGCTACTAAGTGTCATTTCACATCATGCACAGCAAGTCTAGGTCTGCCACCAAGTTGGCCAAATCTGGCTCCTGACAAGTGTGCCTGCGTGATACATGAGTTTGTAAAAGTATTTGTCACATTCAGATGTTACATTTTCAGGTTCACACTTGAGGTACTTCAGATGTTCACCAAGAAAAGCATAATCTGGGACAAGGTCCTAAGGCACACTGCATGTGTGTTATAAATTATTGTGGAGGTACTCGGAAAAATGGCACTGTGGATTCATTCCCTTGAGTCATGAAGGGCAACTTGTTCTAAAGAGCCCTTATCACAGTGCCACTGCTCCTTGGTGCTCTATGACAAACTGTATTCCATTGTGTGGTTGATCTGTGGGTGGTTGATGTGTGGGTGAACTTGCTTTTGAAGCAGAAGGCTGAACTTGAGAGTCTTTGTTTTCTCTCAGCTGTACGTTTCTATGCTCGGCTTGTTGCTGCCCAGATTACACTAATTAAAACAAACTGTGAATGCTACATGTGAAATGAATTGCAATGTCGGACTGCAGATACGATGGACATGTACGTAGCCAATTTCCCAGGCCAGAAGGAAAGAGAAAATGTCTAGCCTAAGAAATGCTTCTGTTCAGGCCTTCACAATTTCTAGGCCTCCCTCATCCATGTACAGTGATTCACTAGTTACAACCACTGCCTGTGCAGGTCCTACTGAGATTGGTTGGAATAAACCTAACAAGGATTTGAATTTGAACAACATTTCTTTAGTTGGAACCACGGTTGTACAGAGCAATAAGGTAATTGGCTACATCGAGCTAAATGCACAAGTAACATATTTAATGCAAAAGGTGCAACCAATAATCAGTCTTGGTTTACGAGACAAATACAGCTGAATCTACACGTAGCAGTTTTACCATTATCATACTGCAATGATAGGTGCACATGACCCCAATGGGCACCAATAGTTATCACTGCAGAAGGTTAACGGTAAAACTGCTATGGGTAGATTCAGCTTAGGTTCCTCCAGTTCACCAAGGTACTGGACATGCCAGAGTTACTTCTCTGCAGACAGTTGTAGTCCCCAAGCCAGAGAAAAACAACAGCAAATGACAAACATATAAATTACAGCTTGAAGGACATACCCTGCAGTAACAATGCAATCACAACAAATAATACCAGAGATACAAAAATTGTTTCCCCATCCGCTTGCTAATCAGCTAATCATCATATACATCAATTCAATTTCTCTTATACAAGGTGATAAGAGCTCAGAAATTCTATTTAGATCCCCAATAGAACAAACTGAGTCTGTCTCCTCCTAGCTCACCCCAGAGGGATATGTGCCCCGAAACCAACCAGTTCATGAGAAGGCCTCTCTTATCAAATTTTGATTTAGCTTCTGGTTTGGAATTCTAAATATATTGGTATTTTAGGACTCCATTATTTTTTCTTTTCCCAAACATCCCTTCTTAAATATTTATAGTTCAATATTCTTAACCTTCTTTTTCTGGTGCTAGAGAGTGTTAATGTTATTTAATGTAATGAGACTTCAGATTCATATTTATTTTAACACAACACTATTTGCATGATATCTTAAAATACAGTGTGTGTGTACCGAGTCGTTGAGACCTAGCCAGAGAGCTGATTCTCTGCTACGTTCCCCAAATTAGACATGATTGATCTTTTGATGTGAAATCAGTGGGAAGTTGCTATGCAGGTCAGTAGAAAACGAAAAAAGAAAAAGGTCAGTATATGGAAGGTACACAGCTAGGATGATAATTGGCAGTGGAAGATGAGGCTACTGGGCTTTAAATAGTTGTGTGTCTGTCTAAGATGGAGTTCTGGCAAGTGTCTTTTTTTTCATCCCTGTAGCACTGCCCCTAATTCCCTCTATTACACTACAATGAACAGAGCAAAGAGGAATGTTCTCAAGAACATTTATCATGTATTGATTGGGCAGCAGCGTTGCATCTGCATGGCATGCCCCTGCCTCAACATGTGCACCAACCATACCACCACCACCACCTGTGCATCTGGCACATGTGAGAAGGATCTCCACCTGTACTGACATGTGCATGCAGATGTAAAGAAGGGTGCAGAACCATTTTGCCCAAGGGCTGCATTGCCTCAGTGGGGTACACCTGTTGGAGGACACCTGCCAGTGGTGAGAGGAACCAAAGCATGCACATATAATCACCCCCCCATTCATACACACGTGTGTCTCAGTCACACTCACACAGACACATGTATAACCCAGTACACGCTCATACACACCACCCATCCATCCATCTATGCACCCAGACAACACATGTATGCACACTTACATACACGGGACACACGGACTCCCCCATTCTCTGTCTCCTGCTTTCTCCCCATTTCTCTTGCTCTCTCTTGCTGTCTCCACTGCCTGCCTTTGCTTTATATCACCTCCTCTCTCCCCTCTTCTGTCTTCCCTTCCCTTCTTGGGACTGTGGTGGGGGCAGGGTGAGCTGGCAAGGCAGGATGAGATCACTGTGTTGGATTCCTGTCTGTGGGCTCATTTCTCAACACACAGAGAGGACAAGCAGCAAGCTGATGATGTAGGAAGCAAACACTTCCTCTGCATCGCCGGGTCACTATGTTGGATTCCTGTGCAGGGGACTGGGCCAATGGGAGTGGGCAGCTCTTAGGGAGAGGCCTGGTGGGCTGCATGTGGTTCCCCAGCTGGAGGTTCCCCACCCCTGGTTCCCTAGCTTTATGCAAAGGGGGATCCTGAGGAAGATAGGATTCCTCCTCATGTGGAGGAGCTCTAGGCATGAATACACTTTTTTCAATATGTTGGCAGGGAGCACGGTTAGCTCATGCAGTCCTGTGATCCTCCTCATGTGTTCTTTGAATACATGAAGGGGCTTGTCTGACCACACCCCGCAAGCACTTTCTTTATTACAACTTATCACCCTACATAGACAGTTACATGATAGTTTCCTGAAATACCACTATATTTCCTTATTATGAGCTCTTCCACACAAGGCTGTTAATCTGCCGTACCTACTTTCGGTTTTGTCACAGAACTGAGATCTGAGCTCTACAAAAAGTGTTTTTCTTTTCCTGCTTTTCTGCTACATAACCTCTAGGTGGCACTGTGCTATAACAGAATAACACAATTACAGAAGTAGGAAAAAAGTTTTCTTTGGCTTTCACAAAAAATACTCAATTTTCCCCACTCTAAAAAACTCCCTTGAAAGTGCTCTTAAAAATCAGAAGTGAAACTGGAGGGTCATGACATCATCTAAAGAACCCGTAAACAACCATGAGTAAGAAATGCAAGTGTATAATAAATGCCACATGTAGAAAAGCTCCATATGTTTTCAGTGATGTATTCCTTATATATGCACATCTTTGATAGTGATTGCTGCTGTGGATAAGACTCATGCAGAAGTGTTAGGCCTGAACAAAAATCAAAGTTGCAGAGTCTAAAAGCTGCTCCAGTCAGATCAATTTCTCATGGATGTAAATTGCACAGCTTCTCATACAGCTTTTCACTGGATGACAAAATGTATGAACTGATTCTGTTGAAGAGGTATTGATATGAAAGCTCTGATATTTGATCTGTTTGATGGTTGATTTACTCATGTTGCTAGGGATGGCGGAGAATTTCTCCATGAATCTTCAGGAGGCCGAATGCCAACGCATTCGGCCCCCCGAAATTGGTGGGGAAATTCTCCGCCGGTCCCCCGCCCCCCCCCCCCCGGGATGGGACTTACCGTGGCCGAATGTCCCTCTCGGCGGTGGGTCCCGGCGGCAGTTCGGCGGCATTTCGGTGGGGGCGGGGGCAGCGTCCGGTCTCCCGACCGGCTGCCGCCGCCACCATTGCAAAAAAAAAAGTAAATTAAAAAAACACACACACACGTGATAGGCTACGTAACGATTTACGTAGCCTATCACGGCTAGATTTCCAAAACCAGCCGTGATAGGCTACGTAAATCGTCACGTAGCCTATCATGGGTGACTTTGGGGGGGAAAAAAAGCGCGTACGCAAATGGCGGCGGCCCATGGGCGCCGCCATTTGTGTTCCTTATTTTGGCACGTCTAGTCTACGTAAACATTTACGTAGACTACGGCAAAAATAAGGGAACGCTATTTGCGTTGCCCTTATTTTCGCCGTAGTCTACGTAAATCTTTACGTAGACTAGACGTGTCAAAATAAGGAACGCAAATGGCGGTCCCCATGGGAGCTGCCATTTGCGTACACGCTTTTTTCCCCCCCAAAGTCACCTGTGATAGGCTACGTGATGATTTACATAACCTATCACAGCTGACTTTGGAAATCTAGCCGTGACAGGCTACGTAAATCGTTACGTAGCCTATCACGGGTGTGTGTTGTTGTTGTTTTTACTTTTTTTTTCGCGGCCGGGTAGACGGGGTGCTCCTACCCGGCCTGAATTTTGCCGGCAAGGGATGAGGTGTCTTCCCCCCAGCCTGAATTTCGGCCGGGCGAGGTGGGGCGCCTCCCCCCCTCTCCTGAACTTTGGGGGGAGAACCGAAGCGCCTCCCCCCCACCGCGAAGCAAGCAAGTATTGAGTATTAATATTCAAGGTGTTAACTTTAGTATTAGCTAAAAGAAGTGACCAGTGATGCAGTCAGGTAATTTTTAGGGATGTCAGAGAATTTCGCCACGAATCTCGGGGAGGCCAAATGCCAGCGCATTCGGCCCCCCGAAATCGGTGGCAAAATGGTCTGCCCCCCCGCCCCTCCCGGGACGGGAATTACGTTGGGCGAATCTCCCTGGCGGCAGCGGCAGTTTGGCGGCGGTTCGGCGGCCGGTCTTCCGACCGGCTGCCGCTGCTGTCATTTCCAGTTAAAAAAAAAAAAAGTGATAGGCTACGTAAATGTTTACGTAGCCTATCACGGCTGAGTAAAAAAAAAAACTGCGCATACGCAAATGACGGCGCCCATGGGCGCCGCCATTTGCATTCCTTATTTGGCATGTCTAGTCTATGTAAACATTTACATAGACTACGGCGAAAATAAGGGGAAAGCAAATAGCGTAGCATCGATGCTATTTGCGTTCCCCTTATTTTCGCCGTAGTCTACGTAAATGTTTACGTAGACTAGACATGCCAAAATAAGGAATGCAAATGGCGGCGCCCATGGGCGCCACAATTTGCATACGCATGGTTTTTTTGTTTTTTGTTTTACTCAGCCGTGATAGGCTATATAAACATTTACGTAGCCTATCAAGGCTGACTGCAGGGACGCAAACGGCGGCGGCTACGGCCACCGCCATTTGCAGACCTGGCTGGCCAGGATTCACAGCGGGAGGGACGGGGCGCCTCCCCCCCAGCCAGAATTTGGGGGGGAGGGATGAGGCGCCTCCCCCCCACCTCGAATCACATTTCGTCAAAAGGTAAGTGACTTTCGTACATCCCTAGTAATTTTAGACTCTACTTACAGTGAAGCCTGTACATGTCTACTCAGACATAAGTCCCATTGTTTTCAATGGGGCATGCTCTCAGGCAAGTGTGTACAGGGGTGGCGGTGGGGTGTCTTTAGCTGATAATGGCTACTGCAAATTAGGCAGGCAACAACCCTTCTGGGTTTTCAGCTCCTCCTAAAAATATACCTTTTCCAACAGGCACTCCCAGGAAGGTAATCTTGTCCTTCGTGCATTGCTTAGAAATGTCTTCAATATCAGCACTTCATAAATATCCTTAAATAAATAAATAATGGGTATCACTTCACTTACTTCAAAATATGGTAAGCCAGCCCTGCTGTGTGACTTTTTTTGGTGGTGCTTATTTATTTATTTCATAGATTTACAGCTGGTGTTTTAAGGTAAAAACCCCAAACAGATTACAACTTAATTAAAAAGTATTCTGTGGAGTGTGGGGCCCTCTCTGCTCCAAAGTGCTGCCCTAATAGCACCACTGTGGATCTATTCTCTGACTTGATATAAAGTTCCTATGTTCCTAAGTGTGTTTGTATCTTTATATTTGGAATATTCAACAGTGATCTGATTATTTTGAAAAGTGTACAGCTATTCTCAAAACACTTGGATTTTTTTTTCTGGTGGTGGTAGGGAGGGTGCAATTGACCCCTCCTCCACTGCCTGAGGCAGAGAATTCACCACACCTCATGGGAGGGTCAGCCCAGGATTCCCCCCTTCCCCCTGCAGTTCCCTGTGGTGCCTCCCATGTTGTTCTGGCAGATCCCCTCCAATCCTCCAGAGGAGATTTTTAGGAGGGAGAAGGAGGTTGACAAAAAATAGCCCACTTCTTCCAGCATTAGCAAATTTTTGCCAGTTGTACGTCTGAATCCAATTTCCTTTTCCTTTTTCCTTTCACTTACTGGTGTTTTCCCTTTTTGTTGATTTTATTTTTCACTCTGTTTCAAAATAAAATTCCATGGTAAATTAAAGTTGATTTTTAATATAATAATAGCATCTTTGAAAAACCATGCCTCTGTAATATGTGTCTAATATTACCAAGAACTATTTCCAAGAATCCATATTAGCACTTAATGGCTTCATAATAAATTAAGTTTATTCAAGCTATCTTTCTTTTTTATTGTTGTTATAACAACAGATGAGACCATTTTTATTGTCATAGAAACGGTGTGTGCCATTTTTCTCAGCATATGTTGTGACTGGGCGTGGGGGTGGGGGAGAACAGTTTGCAAAGTAGCCCTAATGTCTGGCAATGATCTTGTTATTATTATTTAACTAATTCACACCTGGCTCAAAGTTAAAGAAATAACCTTTGCATCATATGCTACCAAATATGTATTTTTATGTCATTGAACTTTCACAAAGTGGAATTTAGAATTTCAGTACCCTTCAGTACCAATTGGAATAAATATATATTTTTACTGAAATAATTAAATCATGCTTGTTAATTATATGTGAATTCCATAAGCCAGAGATACTTTGGATTTTTATTTTTATTTTGCACTGAAGGGTACATGTAACTTCCAGATAAATTCTATGCAGACTAAATTGTGATGGTAAATTCTTTGCATTAAGGATCAACACAGACTGGAATAGAGAGGTTCAATACCAGGTGAGTGGTTGAACTTTTTTTAAAAAAAAAATTGAAGCACATATTCCCAATTTTGCTGTTTTTATTACTATTACTATTTCTTTAGGTAAAGTTTGAGGGGTAGCTGAAAAAGTCTCAGCCTTTACCTGTCATAGCATTTCTTTCTCTCTCTCTCTCTCTCTCTTTTGATCTCATCCTTCTTCAAAAACAACAGCAGAGTCTTGTGTGATATCTTAAAGCCTAAGGAGTTTATTGTGGGATAAGGTTTTGTGAGCCATGTAGACAACTGAAGCTGCCTTATCAGTCAGAGTTGTGGTCAACCTAGCTAGCATTGCGCCTCCTCTGTTAGCATCTCTCCAGACAGGGGTCATTCCAGTCCTAGTGGGTCCCTTTTAGGTGAATATGTAGGAAACAGAACCCAGGACCTTCTACATGCAAGGCAGGTATTGTACCACTGAATTATGGACTCTCCTTTGCAACTTGAGATGTTAAAAAAAATCAACTGTGTGAGAAACCCAACCCGACAGCAGGGCCAGCGTCAGTACATGGCATGGTTGGGCACCTGCTAGAGCCCCCTAGACTTGCTCCTCCACATAATCATTGCCCCCTGCTTGCCCACCTTACTCTGGCCCAAACGGGAGTGGTAGTGGAAAAGAGGAGCAGTTGATGGCATTGCCTACTTGCCCCCTGCCTCTCTGCCTGTCAAGCAAGCAAGTAAGTGGTAGCAACAATGAGAAAGAGGACTAGGAACAAAAGCAGCTGGTCACAGTGGCAGTGAGCCTGCCAGTGGCAGGCTCACTGAGGGATGGCACCCATTGAGGGTGTCTAGCCCAGGGCCCTCAGAAACCTGGAGCCAGCACTGACTGACAGATTGGTCCATCCAGGCCCAGGACTTTGAGTGCTTTGCTCTTCTGGGTTTGAATCTCTGTGTATTCAACTATGCTAGTGGTTACCCAGGGTTGACACTGCTTTTTTCTGACAGACTCCTTGTCTTTAGCAGTTACATGGCAGGTAGGTACAACATAGTCCTCTCCGTGCTGGGAATAGCTGCACCTATTGAATTTGGCGGCGCTGCAGATAGGTGAGCATTTTGTTCCAGTTTGGTTTTGTTAGGACTTTGCCAAAATTCACAAACTTCCTCTTAAGGACATAAAGCACTTGAGTTTTTAAAAATGTGAATGCAAGAGAAAGCCACACCGATGGAGTCACCCATCCCTAACATGAACCAAGGTGTGTCTGGTTCATGGGGTACATCTGGCTTTCCACGGGCAATTGAAGCCCCTTTGACTTGCTCGATGATCAAGCCAAAGACAAAGCGTGATGTAATTGACACAGTCACATCTATGAAGAGTCTCCTTCGGGAAGAAGCTGTGCTTTGTTTTTCTGCATTTCTGCCCTCCATGGCAGACATGGCTGCCAGCAGCCATGCTCCAGCAGCTGGCCCCAGATAGCTCTTTTGTTTCGAAGCTTGTCAGCATGCAGCTCTTCTTCGAGTGCAGCCATCTGGATCTATTGGCAGTTCCACAGGCAATCATGTTGTTGGCTTTGGGGCTACCCTGGGGGCTCCCAGGTGGCTGAGATGGCTTGTCAGCTCAAATTCCGATTATCCTTTCTCAAGTCTGGTCTTTGAGGAGGCCTTTGCTAAAATCTCCCTCTCTGGGGAGAACTCATTCAAAACTTTTGACTGCAAGATTGAGGGAAGAGTTTAAACAACAACACCCACTCCCCGATTCCTGTAAGTTTTGACCATGATCCATGTTCCAGATCGTGCTTTCACCAAACTCTCCAGAACTAGCTCCTGGTGTGGTTTACTTGGACAAGCCAGCTTTTTTTAAAAAATGATTTAATCCACTTTTTATATTCAGTGGTATGCTTAAGCAGTGGTTTATTGGCTTGCATGATCAGGTTCTACTGAAGGCTGTTGCTTGGAAAGACAATGGAATAACTGTACCGATAGATCTTCATTATGCACAGCACCATCAAGGATCGGCTTACATGGGTGATTTATTTATAATTGTTGTAGAAAACATATCCACCCATCTCCATGCTCCCAAGGAGATTGCAGACTAAAACAGTCAGCAAAGAAGGAAAGAAAAGGGCTGGGATGGAAGAATGTAGGTAAATCTAGACACTTGCACTTGGATGCCAGTGTGGTGTGTGGTGGTTACAGCATCACACTATTACTGGAAAGACCCAGGTTCAGTACTGCACCCAGCCATAAAACTAGGGCAAGTCACTCAGCATGTCTACGTCATAGGGTTATTCTACAGGATTGAGAACCATGTATGCTACCTTGAGCTCTCTGGAAGAAAGGTAGTGTATAAGTGTTTATGATTAGCACTGTTACTATTATTAAAGCTTGGTTACAGTTGGAAATGAGATTAAAATGATAAGGAAAGGCCATGCAGAAGAACTGAATTTTGGGGAGAATTTTGAACCATGAGACAGTGGTGGCATGGACTACATGTTCAGGGAGGGAGAGTCTGGATCAGCTCTATTAAAAAAGCATTGTTTGAAGTGGTATGAGGATTCTGTCTGTGGTGTTATAGCTATGATGGCATTCATCCTTACTTGTGAGACTGCCATTGTCTTGACCCCTACCATCTTTTAGCCCTCTGTTGTTGTTGTTATTATATCTTGTTTGTGACTCCCCACCTTTCCAGTTATACTGCTCTTAGCAACCAAAGGCGCTCCTGCTCCCCACAAAAGCTTTGTCTGTGTTCTCTTGCTGCTCCTATGGATGGCACTCCCTCCCTGAACATGTAATTGGTGGATCACTTTGGGGCACTGAAAAGTACAGGCACAGAGGCCCTGATCTGGACTGGAACCATGGGAGCGGGGAGGGCTAAAGCCACTTTACTTCTCCATGCTAGCATCCCAATCCAGATTGGGGGCCCTGTGCTTACTTTTAGACTAAGAAAGAAAGATGCTGGCTCAGTTCGCACGATCACCATGGTTTAAACAAGCCGCAGTGGCTTGTTTAAGCTGCAGCGCATGCTGGCACATTCCAGATGCCATTTGCCTAATTACCTGCTTGGGTATGCATGGCTTGTCGTGTCATCCAAACAAGCAGCATCGCTTGTTGGAGGTGGAAACAACCCTCAAATAACCTAACAACAGGCCATGGGTTATTAGTGTCAAGGGCTCCTTGGAGGCCTCTCTCAGTCTAATCCAGTAGCCAAGTCCAGACACAGACAAAGGGATTCTTTTCAAAGCTTTATTCCTCTTTTACAACTTAATAACTCTACTGTTAGCAACTAGATATGAGCAGCAGAGTACCTATGCCCTAAGTTGGAACAGAGGAATAAAGCTTTGAAAAGAATCCCTTTGTCTGTGTCTGGACTTGGCTACTGGATTAGACTGAGAGAGGCCTCCAAGGAGCCCTTGACAATTAGAGGGTTGTTTCCCCCTCCAACAAACTATGCCACCCACAGTTTGGATGACATGACAAGCCACACCTACATTTTTAGGTAAATGGCGCCTGGCAAGTGCCACAGCTTAAACAAGCCACCGTGGTTTGTTTAAGCTGTGGTGATTGCGCAAACTACCTCACTGTTTCCAGCTACTTCTTCAAAGTAACATGTAGCTTGGCCCTCAGGTGACTGGTTTGTTTCAGGAGTAACTGAAACAGGAGTAGCTCTCACATTTGTGCATTATTCTGCCTCATGGGTCTGCTGCTCTACAATGATCTGCCCCATATTCATCTTCTCCTGTTGCCACTTGGGGCCAGTATGAGAGTGAAAGCTGTGCTTCCTGCCCACCATGACTGGAGAGGAAGGGAGAAGACCTAGTGTGGTGGCGGAGTGCAGGAGACACAGAATACAAACATGCAGACCAGGACTCCTTCCTCTTCCACAACCTAATCAGCTCTCCTTTTATGTTGGGCATATAAAAGATGCCCTTTAATTTGTATTTAAGCATATGTATTGGAAATTCCCTTAATGCACTCTTTGTGATATTTTCCTAATTAAGCTCAGCACATGCCTATGAGAAGGCAGCTTTCCAGAACGAGTGAGTGAAATCATGCTAGTACTATAAAATACAAAAATGAAGCAATTTATTTCTCCAGGTCCCTCATTCAGAGAAACATTTTGCTGGTCATGTGGGAGTGTTTGATCTCTTCATGAGAAAAGGTTGGCGCTATGTTAATTTCAAGCAGACAATCACATAATTAATTTACTCAGCAAGAAAACAGAGTTCACAGAACAAGCCTGCTAGTGGTGCCAAAAGATGACCTCTGGCATCTGTTCTTACACTGAATTATTTCAGGGGTTAGCTCATCTTATTGCAATTAAAAGCTTTGCTAAATGAACTTGGAGAGATATCAGCCTTCCTTTGTAATACACTCTTCGGTACAAAGTTTGTTTGGGGTTTCTATTCAACTTCATTTAATTTTTAATTTTAGGCATTTATATGCCACCTTTCATAATATCTATCTCAGGGCAATTTACAATTCATCTAAAACCAAAAGCCCAAGAATAAAATATCCAACAGCTCAATCAAAATCAATCAATGGGCAACAACTAAGGGCCCAATCCTATGGGTTGCACCCTTGTGAGATGGAAGCCTCTGAACTCGGAGCCTTCCGTAAAGCCCATGCCCTGATGGGCTGCTGTTGGCAGGGTGGGAGGAACAATGGAGGCAATTTTTGCCTCTCCATGCTCTTTTTGTTTCGTTCTTCCTCTGGATGGGCTCTGAGCGCATCTAAAGGAGGTGTGCTGGTAGAGGTGGGGCTGGGGAGACCATAGGATTCTTTGTAATCTGGCCTCTCTTCTCCTGTTCCTGCCCACTGGAACACCCCCTTACAGACTTCTCAAAGTCCTCCAAGATCACATTTATGACCTTGGAAAGCAGCTGGCATGGTTCTTTCTCAGCAGCTCCAAGAGGGCAGAAGTGAGCTGGAGGGAGGGACTGGATTCCAAAGTCCCCCTTCTGAGGTCTTAGAAGTGTCTACAGCCTCGAAGGGGGGACTCCAAAGAATCTTATGGTCCCTGGGATGCTCTCCCAGGACCATAGCATTGCTCTCCCCATATCCATTAAAATGGCAAAGTTTAAAACATAGCCTCCTTCCAATATTTAAAATGCAAACTGTTAAAATGCCTGAGAGAATAAAAATGTCTTCACCTGAGGCCTAAAAGATAATACAGTGGGTGCCAGGTGGGCCTCCATGTGGAGGAAGGTCCTTAATCAGGGTATCATGGATCAGAAAGCCCTTTCCTTTTTTGCCAGCCACTTGGTCTCTGATGGTTGTGGCACTCTGAGGGCCTCAGTGGAAGATGGCAGTGTTTGGGCTGGTTGATATGGGAGAAGTTGATCCATATATGCCACATCCATCAGCAGCTACTCTTATATCCATCATGGCATTAAGGAGCAAGGAATTAAAAAATCCCTTAGCATCTGGACCAGTGATGACTCCAGGTGTTTGTGGGTCCTTGGGCAAGACAGCCCCAATGGCGCCCCTCCCACAGTGAGTCTACCTTCTCACCACCATTGTCACCAGCTGCTATTGCTCCTCATCTTCTTTCTCACCATTGCTACCGCTTGCTTGCTTGGCAGGCAGGGAGTCAATGACTAAGCAGGCAATGGCATCTATGCATCCACCTCCTCACCATACTGTTGCCTGGGCCAGAGCAAGAGGCAGGTGAACAAGCAGGATGCCATGGTGAAGGGGAGGAGCAATTCCAGGGGGCTCTTGTCAGTGCTGGGGAGTGGGCTCTTGGCAAGTGTCTAACCACGCGTGGTCTAAACAGGACCATCAGGTGGCCCTGATCTTGACTTTCATCGGGAAAAGTGTCTGAGTTGCCTGCTAAAGGGTGGGGGTTATACTGAGTCAGACCCTGGGTTCATCTAGCTCAATATTGTTTATACTGACTGGCAGTAGCTCTCCAGGTTTGCAGCCTTTCCAACTTTACCTGGAGATGCCAGTGATTGAACTTTGGACCTTTTGCATGCAAAGCTTGCTCTCTGCCACTGAGCTACCAACCCTCCTGCAAATTCTAAGGGTACAGTATGGCTCCTCCCCATCCCCAGCGGTATACAGGATTTGAACATGGGACCTCTTGCAGGCTAAGCAAGAATAATATCCGTAGACCAGGGGTGGGGAACTTTTTTCAGCCTGAGGGCCACATGTGTGTAACTATCTGGGGGCTACACAGAGCAATGGATGTGGCCAAAGCCAAAAATGGCTGGGCCAAAGCAACACTGTCTATCTCCCTTTCTCCTTCTCCTTTCTCCTCCCCCCTTCTTTCACTGTCTTTCTAGCCCTCCTTCTCATATTGCATTTCCTCTCTGTGCTCTCCTTTCACAGAGAAGAATCCAAGCCAGCTGGCAATGCAGGAAAAGAGCATCCCATGACCACTAGACAGACAAAGGCTGGGATTGGTTAGGAATGCTGGGAAGCCCCTTGAGAGCCCCAAGCTGCTATTTGCCTATCTCTGGTATGTTTTCTAGTCCTAAGATATCCCTAATGTGGAGAATGATACAAAATTCAGAACTTTATTTGGGAATAAGATGGCAACCTCATGGACCCAACGCATATTTTCTCAATAAAAGTTTATTGGGAGTCCTGCCCGGAAATGCAGACCATGGAAGAGTGACTGGCTGTTGGAGTGGGGAAACAGAAAATCGGAAAGAAGGGGGAATGGAACATCCCACTTGTGTTGTTTTCAAATGCCATTACACACACACATTAAGTCCCTTCTCACTCCTGCTGCTTCTGCCTTGATTTATCACCTCCAGTGCAACTTCAGTATGAATTCTTAAGATACTTTCTCTTAAGGTGAGCAACTTCCCTCTCAGTAATAAACCTTACTTAGTGATTGCCTTGAGAACAGCAGTACTTTTGTAATGTTTATTAAAGATTATATTTTATAAGGAGACTGTATTTGTTCTCTCATTTCAGAATTGTTTTTCATTCTCATTAGCACAAATGGCATTTAATGTAACACATAACATGTTAGCAGAACTTTTTTTTCTTGTAGCAATTTGAAGCTGATTTCCACTGCTCATATTTTCCCAACTCCCAGTTATTGAGTTGCCCTTCTGTAAGCATATTTCAAACCAGCAACAAAAGATGTCAAAAGTGGTCTCAGGTTTTGGCATCTTATATTTTGGAAAGAAGCTTTAGAATTGAATATTTTGTTTGACTACCATCTGAAATGCTGGCGGTGATCTTTTTCTGAGCTTCTAGGGATTAGTCTGAGCTGTACTAAGCATCTTAAAGCAAAGTGTATTTTGTATTTGAGGTAGAAGGGCACCCCCGGTACTTTAACATGAGCTAGCCAAGACAAGATGTGTCAGTTATACCTAGGCTCTAAAAATTTCTGAGTTTGTCTTCAATTTATACATTTGTGAATTTTATCACTTTGGCTCCATCCCCGAAGTTTTAGGGCCTATTCCTATAAGCCAGTGTGCCAGCAAATAAATAGCATGGGGCACAGAGATGATGCCATCACTAATGTATCAGTAGAGTGAATCCATTATGGCTTGTGTCCTTCTACACAGCCTCAGCCACCATCTCCCATCTATAGGGTGGCCACTTACACATTGCATCATTAAAGAGAGGAATGCATCGTTAAAAAGAGGGCAAGGTGGAAGACCCATATTTGCATAAAACTTGCATATCCTACTTTATATGTATAGATGCAAGCTTAGAAATAATTACTATAAATTAAATAGAAATACAACACACCTCTTCATAGTGGGGATGATTGTGACTAGGTGAGCTATGTGTCTGCTTAGTCTGCTGTCCAGGTTCTAACAGTTGATGGACAACCTCAAGGCTGCTGCTCTCCCTTCTTACGCTTGTTTCTCTTTGAACAAGACTTGGGCCAGACAGCCTTCAAATAGAGGATGCCTTCAAATAGACGACTGTCTTCTGGAAAGTAGGACACGTGGCCACCGTACCCAGATATGGTCATTTGGCAAGGTTGGTGCAGTGGTGCTGCAAATCATTTGTAGTGCTTATTGGCCCAGCTCTGCTCTCCCACTTCTTGGCAGTGATCTGCAGAGCCAGAACAAAATGGTGCAGAATTGGGGGGGGGGGGAGACAAAATAGGAGCTAGAAATTGCAGTAGTTCTCTTACACATCAGTCTAAGGGCAAAGCACTATGGCTACCACAAAGCCAGCAGCGTCACCATAAACTGACTCTTTTATTATTTGGTGTTTATTTTTTAGCAGGATAGATACAGTCTGTTTCCTAGGCATTCCAAGAACGAAACTACATGCTACATGAATTGTGTAGCATGCAACTGAGGGTTAGCTTTTTATTTACTCTAGTGTAAGCATGCTCAGCCCCAGTTTAGATTGGGACCACCACACACTGGGGCAGTAGGATTAAACATTCCCCCCATCATTTTCCCTGAAATCCCCACAGACACATGTTAAAAAATGGGTGGGGGGAGCTTCCATTGATGCCAATGGACACTTTCCTCTTTGTAAATCCCAGGGGTAGGATTTTGGGAAAAACACTAAAAGAAATAAAAGCTACCCTTCAGCTATATGCTGTGCGATTAGTGTAACATGTAGTTTGGCTCTAAGCTGCTGTAGATAGCTTAATATAAACTATTCTTCTGTCTGTGCACAATCATAGCCATGGGTGTCTCTAGAACAATGGTAGCACTACAGGAAAACCATTTAGAGGGCAAAGTAAGCTCTAAGGGAACAGAAGAACATTCGAGAAGAAGACAGAGCAATCTCTGTCTTATATGCTTGAGCTGTTAGGAAAATGGGAAAGAGATAAGTAAAAATGGTGGGGAGGAGGAAAGAGATAAGTAATTTTAGGAGGCACTTAACCTCTCCCCCTTCTTACACTGCTCGTGCTCCAAGAACAGGAATAGCAACATTTTTCTTAACCATTAAAAAAAAAAAAACAATTAAAAAGATACAGTTAATTCTTTCTTTGTGGTGAGTCTTTTCTTTGTGTTTTGTGAAATCCTTTATAGTATATAGTTCTTTTCTAATTAGCTCACGGAATATAATGCCATGAGGTCATACATGTGTTTGCAGTAGCATCCGTAGAATAAGCCAAGCTATGTATGACTTTTGCTAATGAATACATTTGCTCTTTTAGCAGAAGTGGCTGAATAAAGAGTCTCACCTGGTCTGTTGCTCCCAGTGATCTGGTGAGCTGTCAGAAACCACGGCAGGCCTCCAAATGGGGTTGAAGGGGTTCTTTGAGGCATACCAGCAGTGGGACTTCTCAGGTTGCACTGTGACTTCTGTAGGAGTGGAGTTTGCTGAGGAATTCTACTCTTCCTCCAAAGCAAAGGTGACTCCCCTGGGCTTGGGTTGGCTGAAAGTCTGACAGTGCTATTTACTTGACCCATTGTGCTGACTTGACATAAGTATCTCTTCCGGCCCGTACATGTCAGTTTTTCTACCCTAGCTTTGAGCAGAAATATTTAAATTGCAGGCACCTTCCCCACCCCCATACGTTCATTTATATGCTGCGCCACTGACGTTTCTCCAGTCAACTGAAAAATCCCCCACAAAATAATAAGAGGATCAAAACCTTCCTACAATAATTGTCTGAGCAGGTATGAGGTATTTCTTCCTCACACAGCCTTTTAGACTTCTTATTGAATGTAATTAGGCTGGTGAGAAGTCAAAAAGAGGCAGGTATTTGACAGAATAATAACCTCTTAATCACAAAATATACAATAAAGGCTGTGAATAAAGAACAATGATACTGATGAAAGCAAATATTGGAGTGTTCTTCATTCCTCCCAAGTGCATTTGTATAACAAGTGATTATTTGACTTTCTTCTGTAATGAGGAGCTTTGGAACGAACTACCATCAGCTTCTTTTTCCATGATACAAAACATCTTGAGATGACTTAGGCCCCATTGAAATCCTTTCTGCACAGCATGTCCTGACAGATATAGCTGCACAGAGGAAAAGTTCACACAATATAATAATGTTGACAGTTACTGCTTCCCGACAGTGGTTCATAGCAAAATGGTGATTCATGATTTACTTACTGAAGTTGTGTGAAATGCCACCAATGGTACCTGTCAATATGTTCACACTGGATCAGGCATTACTTTCTTCATGTGGCTGGATCCATAGGGATGCTCCACTTGAAGGGTTTTAGGATGCCCCTGTTTGAAGTTAGATTCAAGAGATGTGTTAGAGCAGGGGTGTTGGACCTCCTTCAGCCTGAGGTCCAAATTCCATTTCAGAGCCACTGTGCTGTAGTGCTTAGAGTGTTGGACGTGTCCCCACTGGGCCATGAAGCTCACTGGGTGACTTTGGGCCAGTCACTGACTCTCAGCCTAACCTACCTCACAGGATTGTTGCAAGGATAAAATGGAGATAAGAAAACCTTCACAACTCACAAGGTTATTGTGAGGATAACATGTAGCCTGTCAAGCCTCCCTCAGACTCCACCGAGGTCGAAGGGGAATGGAAAGCTCCAGACCTGAGGGAAGGGGCTATCACAGAAGTAGCCTGAGCCCCCTCACCCCCATGGAGGAGCCATGCCCGGCTGCAGCCTTCCCAGAGGATTCAGAGGGCAAAGTTCCACTGTCCCCAGCAGAGCAAAGATGGCTTCATGTAAAAGAGCAACAAAGGCGAGCCTCTGTCTGTTTAAGACAGAGAGGCTCCCAGAGGCCAGAGGACTGGTTGCCAGCAGCTGTTTCAGGACACTGCTGTTAAAAGCAGGAAGCAGGCAGGGGCAAAGCTGCTGGAGAGCAATGTTGTTTCCACATGCTGGATTGTGTTAGCCCTGCCTCAACCCTGAACCTCAGCCTTGCTCATGAATCCCTGTGTTTAGACTTTGGGCTGGAAAACAAATTTCTCTCTGCTATGCTGTCTTGGATTTGTCGAGCTGGTAAAGCCCCCTTCTCTAGCTTCCTCCTTTCCTAGCCTTGGATAGGTTTATGATGTGGCTTATCAGTCAGTGAGTTTCTGCAGCAGTCAGCCAGAAAGGACTGACAGGAGACCATGTAAGCTGCCTTTGGTTCCTTGCAAGTGGGGAAAAAAGGTGGGATATATATGAAATAATAAAAATAATAATGGAAGCTCCCGGAGGCTTCCAGTAATCATTCCAGTGGTGGGTGGGGTCAAATGCAAAAGGGGCTGAAATAGTAGCCTGTTTTAGCCTAAAGCTTGTATTGCCTGTAACTAAGCCTTAGGAGAGGCATTTCAACCTTTTAGAATACGGAAAAATGCACAAAAGCTGGGAAGCCACCAAACAGTCAGCTGTTGGGGAAAGGAGGGAGGGCTGAGACTTTAATGGTAGCTTTTGACTGGTAAAGGATGGCCATTAGGGAGTGGTTATTGTTTGTGTATTCAGTTACTAGTATTTACATGCAGTTTGACAGATCTGAAAGGAGTACGAAATGCTGCAGTTTTAACAGTACAGCTGCTTTAACAATTAGGAGTCTTAGCACATTTTTTAACAAGACTTCTAACCAGTACAACCGTTTCTTAAAATTAAATATTTTGAATATTTTGAACTTTATTTAACAATTAAATTCTATGTTAAAAAATATTAAACATGTTCATATGATGAGGTGAGTCCACTAAAGAATTACCTTTCTCCCATACATGTTGCTCCTAGCAGGTCTCTTTTCCCCAGCCTGCCCCCTCTTTCCTTCACTATGGCTAGACTGGATAATGTGCTGGCTGGATAACTTGGTATTGAGTTGTGGGAGCAATGGAATATGGACAAAAGGTTGGTGCTCTGATCAGAATGAAGTCCACTACTTGCACTACAGTTGTTGTTGTTCAGTGGTTCAGTCGTGTCCGACTCTTCGTGACCCCATGAAATTAAAAGACGCTTGCTCCTTGGGAGGAAAGCTATGGCAAACCTAGACAGCATAGTGAGAAGCAGAGACATCACCTTGCCGACAAAGGTCCGCATAATCAAAGCTATGGTTTTCCCAGTAGTAACGTATGGCTGTGAGAGCTGGACTATAAGGAAGGCTGAGCGCCGAAGAATTGATGCTTTCGAACTGTGGTGCTGGAGAAGACTCTTACGAGTCCCCTGGACTGCAAGGAGGTCAAATCAGTCAACCCTAAAGGAGATCAACCCTGACTGCTCATTGGAAGGACAGATACTGAAGCCGAAGCTCAAATATTTTGGCCACCTAATGTGAAGGGAAAACTCCCTGGAAAAGACCCTGATGCTGGGAAAGACTGAAGGCAAAAGGAGAAGGGGACAGCAGAGGATGAGATGGCTAGATAGTATCACCGATGCAATGAATATGAACTTGAGCACACTCCAGGAGAGAGCGCAGGACAGGAAGGCCTGGCTACCCACATGCTCTGTGCAATTAGTTCTTATCAACCAAGTGATACAAGCAAGACTCAGGGGAGCCAAGATGCTCCATGCTTGAGATACGGATGTTCCAGAAACAAATTTTCAATTAAACAAATTTACAGTGCAATCCTATGTGTCTACTCTAAAGTAAGCCCCATCAAGTTTAATGAGGCTTACTCCCAAGTAAGTGTGTACAGGATTGCAGCATCAGCTCTGGACTGGCCAACGATAAAACGAAAGTCTTAAGGTCAGTCATATAGTTACCACCTAACAGTGTCACAAAGCTCCCTCCAGGACATATGCTAGTCAATTCTTTTCTCTTTGGCCTTCTCCAATTTTTCACATTTTATTGTCCTCTTGTTAAGGAATAAACTAGCATATTGGACATACCTGTGTGTGTAAATGGCAACTGCTTCTGCCCCCCTTGGCAGCTGAGTTTAGAATTCACCATCTGCTTCCCGTCTGGCTCTTACTTGTGACGGCTGAAAAGGATTAGAAAATCTTCTGTTAGTGCAGTTTCGTGGCTACACTGCTCTTGTCCACAAACAGCTTTCATTGCTTTGATTTCATTACTGTATTGTATTATCCAGATACAGCCTATTTACTTCAACTACCCCCACCACTCCTAGAGAAACAAAGGATGGCTATTTCAGTTACTACATCCCATTGACACAGCAGCAGGCTACAAAGGAACTGCAGGATATAATTGCAGGCAGAATGTCTGGGTTTTGTGCCCATCTCTTGTGTCCTGTTAAAAATGAATGCCATTTAAAAATTACTTGTGGCTTGGAGCCACAATTAGCAAGGGCTTACAATGAAGAACAACTGATTTCATATGGCTGTTGTTTAGGCACAATGTCTGTTGTCGCTAACACTGTAATGCTATGATTAACAAGTACTAGTGTTAATGTTTTATTGTTGCTCCTCTTGGACTTGTGTCAAATATCCACCATGCTGAAAATACAGGAACGGGTGTAATGAACCCTTCAAACAAGAAAAGCGTTTACAGTATAAATTGGATGCAGCACAGACATGCTGGATATGTTGAGGGGTGACCTATGGACTCCCCTCATCTTACTTTTTTTTAAGTATAAATATAGAAATAGATAAAAGTGTGTAGTGGAACAGTCTTTAATACTCACTGATGTACGCGCTCTTTTAAATTACTTACCTGCTTCATGGAAATTAGCAAATGGTCAGTGTAAATGGATCCTCCACGCTCTTTTGACAGCTAAAAGACTGATATTACAACATTGGAAGGATAAACACTCACCTCCTATAATCCAATAGATTGGGGACCTTTTAACACTTTCAGCACTTGAACAGGTGGCATATAGACACCACCTTCAAATGGATACTTATTTGGAAATCTGTTCTGCTTTTGTTGAAGCCTATGTATAACTGCTAGTAAGGTGTATTTTCATATACAACTTACTAGTTGGACTCAATCATAGAATAGTAGGGTTGGAAGGGGCCTACAAGACCATCGGGTCCAACCCCCTCCTCAGTGCAGGAATCCAAATCCCCAACAGATGGCTGTCCAGCCTCATCTTGAATGCCTCCAGTGTGGGAGAGCCCACCACCTCCCTAGGTAATTGGTTCCATTGTCGTATTGCTCTAACAGTCAGGAGGCTTTTCCTGATGTTCAGCTGGAATCTGGCTTCCTGTAACTTGAGCCCATGATTCCATGTCCTGCACTCTGGGATGATTGAGAAGAGATCCTGGCCTTCCTCTCTGTGACAACCTTTCGAGTACTTGAAGAGCGCTATCATATCTCCCCTCAGTCTTCTCTTCTCAAGGCTAAACATGCCCAGCTCTTTCAGTCTCTCATAGGGCTTTATTTCCAGTCCCCTGATCATCTTTGTTGCCCTCCTCTGAACCCCTCCAGCTTATCTGCATCCTTCTTAAAGTGTGGTGCCCAGAACTGGACACAGTCCTCCAGATGAGGCCTAACCAGTGCTGAGTAGAGGGGAACTAGTACTTCCTGGAATTTGGAAGCTATGCTTCTATTAATGCATCCCAAAGGAGCATTTGCCTTTTTTGCAGCCACATCACATTGTTGGCTCATATGCAGCTTGTGGTCTACAACAATTCCAAGATCCTTCTCACTTGTAGAGTTGTTGAGCCACACATATCCCCCATCTTGTAACTGTGCATTTGGTTTCTTTTTCCGAGGTACAGAACTTGGCATTTATCCCTATTAAATTTCATTCTGTTTTCTGCCCAGAGCTCCAGTCTGTCAATATCACTTTGAATTTTGTTTCTGTCTTCCAAAGTATTAGCTGTCCTGCCCAATTTTGTGTCATCTGCAAATTTGATCAGCATTCCCTGCACCACCTCCTCCAAGTCCTTAATAAAAATGTTGAAGAGCACTGGGCCCAGGACTGAGCCCTGCGGTACCCCATTCATTACCTCTCCCCAGTTTGAGAAGGTCCCATTGATAAGCACTCTGTAGCCAACTGTGGATCCACCGGATCATTGTTTCAGCTAGCCCACTTTGACCTAGTTTGCTCATCAGGAGATCATGGGGCACTTTGTCGAAAGCTTTGCTGAAGTCGAGGTATATGATGTCCACAGCATTCCCACAGTCCACAAGGGAGGTTACTTGATAAAAAATATGAGATCAGATTCTTCTGGCAGGATTTGTTCTTGACAAAGCCATGTTGGCCTCGAGTAATCACTAGGGATGTACGAAAGGGACTTACCTTGTCCAGCAGCTTTTTTCGCGGTGGGGGGGGAGGCGCTTCGCTTCTCCCCCCAAAGTTCATGCGAGCGGGGGGTGTCTTCCTGCCTCGCCCAGCTGAAATTCAGGCCGGGGAGAAGCGCCCCGTCTCCCCGGCCGCGAACTTCAACAGAAAAGTAAAAAAAAACACCAACGCCCTGTGATAGGCTACGTAACGATTTACGTAGCCTATCACGGCTAGATCTGCAAAGTCACCCGTGATAGGCTACGTGACGATTTACGTAGCCTATCACGGCTGACTTTGCAAATCTAGCCATGATAGGCTACGTTAATCGTCACATAGCCTATCACGGGGGCGTGTTGTTTTTTTTACTTTTCTTGGAATGGTGGCGGCGGCAGCCGGTTGAAAGACTGGCTGCCGCCCCCACCCCTGTTGAAGCCCTGCTGAACCGCCGCTGCGACCCGCCACTGGGAGCGACATTTGGGAAAGGTAAGTCCCATCCCAGGGGGGGGGCGGGGGTGAGAATTTCTCCCCGAAACTACTTCGGGGGGCCGAATACGTTGGCACTCAGCCCCCCAAAGTTTGGCAAGAAATTCTCTGACACCCCTAGTAATCACTGCATTGTTTTCAAGGTGCTTACAGACTGATTGCTTTATCATCTGCTCCAGAATTTTCCCAGGGGTTGATGTCAGACTGAAAGGTCTGTAGTCACTCCTTTTTATCCTTTTTGAAGATAGGGACAACATTAGCCCTCCTCCAGCCATCTGGCACTTCCCCCGTCCTCCATGATTGCTCAAAGATAATAGACAGTGGTTCTGAGAGTTCTTCTGCCAGTTCCTTTATTACTCTAGGGTGCAGTTCATCTGGCCCTGGAGATCTGAACTCATTCAAAGTAATTAGGTGTTCCTTGACCATATGCCTATCCATCTCAAGTTGCAATCCTGCCCCTTCAGCCTGTACTTCGCCTTTGCCAGGGGGGTCATAGACCCTCTTTTGGGAGGAGACTGAGCCAAAGTAGGAATTGAGCACTTCTGCCTTTTCTTTGCCATCTGTTATCATTTTGCCAGCCTTATTTAATAGCTGAACCACCATTTCTTTCCTCTGTCTTTTACTATGCACGTAGCTGAAAAAAGCTTTGTTGTTGCTTTTAGCATCCCTCGCTAACCTCAGCTCGTTCTCAGCTTTAGCCTTCCTGACGCTATCCCTGCAATTCTGTGCTACCTGCCTGTACTCTTCTTTTGTTTCTTGGCGATCCTTCCACTTTCTATATGTGTACTTCTTTTTTTTCAGGTCATCTCTAAGCTTTTTGTGAAGCTACATTGGCTTCTTCTGTTGTCTTCCACCTTTTCTTCTTGTTGGAATTGTTTGTAATTGTGCCTTGAGAAATGCCTCGTTTAAAAACTCCCACCCATCTTGGACTCCTTTTCTCGTTAGAGTGACTTGCCATGGGACCTTACTGATCATTATTCTGAGTTTATTAAAAATCAGCTTTCCTAAAATCTAGGATACAGGTTTGGCTACACTCGGCTTTAGCTTCCTTTAGAACCATGAACTCAAGTATAACATGGTCACTTTCCCCCAGAGTTCCTGTAACTGCTACTTTACCCACTAAGTCATCTCTGTTGGTTAGGATCAAGTCAAGGACAGCCAATCCTCTAGTTCCTTCCTCTACTTTCTGTAGGAGAAGGTTATCCGCCACACAAGTCAGGAATTTCTGGGAGGGGCCATGTTTTGCAGAATTTGTCTCCCAACAAATATCGGGGAAATTGAAGTCCCCCATTACTACTACATCATGCTTCCTTGAAACATTGGCTATTTGCTTTTCAAAGGTTTCATCCTTGTCTTCTCCTGGATTGGGTGGCTGGTAGTAGACTCCGACCACCATGTTCCTTTTATTCTTTGCTGCATTTATTTTAACTCAGATGCTCTTGATGGGGCTACCAAGCTGATTCTCCTGTATTTCTGTGCAGAGATATGTATTTTTAACATATAGTGCAACCCCACCTCCCTTTCTGTTCTTTTTTGAACAAATTATATCCTTCTATTGTTGTATTCCACTCATGAGATTCATCCCACCAAGTCTCAGTTATACCTATCAAGTCATAATTTCCCTCCTGGATTAAGAGTTTAAGTTCATTCTGTTTGTTTCCCATACTCTGGGCATTGGTATATAGACATCGAAGACCATGTGCTTCATGGTCTGGCTTTCTTCCTACATGTTTGTGAAGACTATTATTGGGTGCTATTAGAGCTGTTCTCTCCATTGCGGTGCATGAGCCTTCATCCATTGTTACCCCCAACTTTATGTCTCCCTTCCCTATAGGATTCAGTTTAAAGCCCTCCTGATAAAGTTCTTCATGCTGTGGCCAAACACATTCTTCCCAGCCTTTGTGGGGTGCAACCCGTCCCTTGCCAACAGTCTATCTTCCAGGAAGGTATAGCCCGTGGTCCCAGAATCCAAATCTCTGTCATTGGCACCACCTTCGTAGCCAGTCATAGCCAATGGTCTTACAGGCCTCTTCCGACCCTAAAAAGGTAAAGGTAAAGGTGTCCCCAACCAGTCGTGTCCGACTCTAGGGTGCGGTGCTCATCCCCGTTTCTAAGCCGAAGAGCCAGCGCTGTCTGAAGACGCTTCCGTGGTCATGTGGCCGGCATGACTGAACACCGAGGTGCACGGAGCGCTGTTACCTTTCCCACCGAGGCGGTACCTATTTATCTACTTGCAATTTCTTCCTTTCGAACTGCTAGGTTGGCAGAAGTTGGGACTGAAGACGGGAGTTCACTCCGTCATCCAGCACTTGGGTCTTGAACTGCTGACCTGCCGACCTTCCAGTCTGCAGTTCAGCGTCTTAACCACTATTCTATGATATATTGATTTCATATGTATTCATTGCTATGGACATATACAAATTCTCTCTCTCTCTCTCTCTCTCTCTCTCTCTCCCACACACACACACACACACACACACTCAAAACTCAAAAAGTTTTTAAAAAGTATAACTATAGAAAAAATATAAATCGATCATTAACTGCAAAAACAGTTAGAAGCTGGAAATAAACCACAGAAGACGGCATAGAGACTTATCATTCCAGCATGCAGTGAAGACCATCAATTTCCCAACAAACTGAATATCATACATCTGTTTTTCTTGTGTGCATAAACAGGGCTGTATCCAATGTTTGTCCTACTTAGAATGGATCCACTGAAATGAATGGGACTTAAGTTAGACTAACATTGCATACAGCCCATTAACTACAACCCATTATAGGCAGGTTTCATTGTAATGTTGTGATTTTAATGCTTTTATATTTTACATTGTTTTATCCTGCATTTTTTGGTTTAATTTTTGTGAACCTCCCAGAGAGCTTCAGTTATTGGGTGGTATAGAAAATACATACATACATTTCATCATTAGTGCTGCATCCAAATCCTGAAAAAGCAATCAGAGAGGGGAGGGGGTATATTCTTCCAATATGAAGTCATAGAGAGTTTTGCAACCATTAAGAAACAGCTTCCTATTTCTGAATCTGTTTTTCCACAGCAATGGATATGACAGTTTTGCCTCTTCCAAGTACCTGGGATATCTTCCTTACTCAGAGAAAAGAGCTACTCTATATGAACATTCATATTACAATTCGGACTGCATAGCATATAGATCAGTGCTCTTGCAGTGAGTATCTTGCACAATAAATACAACAGTCTCTCTGCAATAAGCAGTATATCAATCAGGAATGGACAAACCCTGAGGCTGGCAGACAAGTGTCCCCACCACACTAGTCCCTGTTGTTTCCAGCGTGGTTGTGGGAGGGAACGGAGCAAGGCAGGGCTATTCTCATGTTTCTGAATGCATCCCTTTCTTTTGTTCCATGTTGGAATCAGGAAAACCATGGGAGCCTGAGGACATTGGGCCAACAGAATCTGCATTGTGATTTTATTTTTTTATTGTATGACTGACACCTGAAGCATCTTTAGAGATGGAATGTAAATGCTTTGTATAAATACATCCCTGCTATCTCCAGTTAAAAGGATCAGGAAGCAGGTGATGGGAAAGATTGTTGCCTGGAACCCTAGAGAGCGAATGCCTTTCAGAACAGACAATACAGGGCTAGGTGGATAAAGAGTTTTCCCTAGGAGAAGGCAGCTTATGATGCTGCTATGAGACAGGACAGCAAGTGCCCTCCCCAGCGGCAATAGCATGTTCTCTTATATCATTCCAGTGAATGGAGCAAATGCATTCAACATGCATGGAGCAAGGGGATAGGAGCTTGGTAGCCATGTGGAAATTACGTGCAGGCTACACACAACCCACTATAGGAGCCTCCCCTGGCATGGTACCCTCCTATATTGGACTATAATGCTCATCATCCCCATCCAGCATGGCCAATGGCACCAGGCTGGGGAAGGGTGCACAATAACATTTGAAAAATCATGCTACAGCCTATGATGCACTGAACTGATGCAAAAGAGTGATGCACTACACTCTTTGGCCCTGAATTTCCTTTCAAGATCAGTTCAAACTCATACAACATAACATAAGCCTATGTTTTTCTCCCCTTTCTGCATTTGGACACTATTTGAGAACCAGGGATTTTAAGGTAATAGGATCAGTGTACAGTAGCAAACTTTCATTGAGATTTACCTAATAGATGACATAGTTGCAGGCTGAGTTGGCACCACAGGAGATTGATTGATTGATTTACAATATTTATATACATCAGACGGTTTTGGAGTGGTGAACAACACAGTAAAAGAATAAAACAGCAGGTTAAAAGAGTTAAAACATTTTTTAAAAGACAAACCCCAATAAAGTGGAATTTAACAAACCACGGCTGGCCATTCAAGGAAGGCCTCTTGAAATAACAATGTCTTCAGGAGGCACCGGAAGGAACACAATGTTGGCGCCTGCCTGCCTCTAAAGGCAGGGAATTCCACAGGAGGGGGCCACCACACTGAAGGCTCATTTCCTGGTGGACTCCAACCGGGCCATAGGCCCATGTGGAACCACCAGGAACATGGTTGTACTTGTCCAAATCTCACAGAGGTCAATTAAACTCTTTATTGGACTTCTTCAGGAGGTGAATCGCCTATTTCCCAGAGGACTCATTTGTATGGCCTTCACATTTCAGGCAATGAAGTCTCCCCCTTCTCCCTTTCCTTTTATGAGTGTTTTCTCTGGAGGAGACTCAACTGCCTGATATCCTTGCTACGAAGATAGTCAAATATGAAGGTCGTGCACTGGCCAGCCCAAGATATTTTGCTGTCAGAGGCAAAGGACAAGATGGCACCTCTTCCCATTCCATGTACAGAAGCCATCTGGACTAGCAGTTAAATCTCCATCACACCTGATATGAGGGCAGCAGGCTACCTTAGGAGGTGCAGGGCAGGTCACATGGTGCACACACAACTGTGTCCTCCAACACCTTGTCACCATTCCTCTCCCCCTGCCATGTGCTGCCTGAGGCAGCTGCCTCACTGCGCCTAGTGGTAGAGTCTGTATAATTAGTGATGGGTGAACTTACCCCAACAGAAATCATGATTTGCTCATCATATGTGAAATTCCTTGGTCCCATCTCGGTTGAAAGTTCTCAATTATTTCAAGATCTCATTGTGTACATACAAATTGTTGTGTATGTGCATCAATGAAGTGCATCTTGGGAACTGTAGTATGGTGTCATGCTATGTGTATAATGCCTCACTATGTCATGCTCCTCTCTTTGATTGGCTGTTTTCACATGCCCTTAATGTTCACCCTACAGTCAGTACAGAGTCGCTGGAGCTGGATGGAGTAGCTGTGGCAGGAGTAGGAGCTGTGAAAGAGACACCCCCATCTGCCAAAGCTCAGATCTCCTCCTCACCTGAGGCTGTGCTGCCCCCATCCTGGCCTCCTCCTCCTCCTTTGGTTCCCTTTTCAGTATCCCCTCACAGTGCGCTCAGGCCTAAAGGAAACTTGTATTTACCAAACAAGAAAAAAACTTGCCTGTTGGATACTCAAGAGAAATGGCCTCAGTTGACTAGCTGGATACAGAAATGAAAACCATGAGTGATAAAAGAATGCTGAACAAGGAGCAGATACTAACCTATGTGGCTGTTCCTTCAAACATGATTGGTTTGTTGAAGGATTTCAAATCCCAATTTTTACACTGATTGGTTTGGGAAATGGTAACTAAAGGGTTGAAGTGACATCACTCCACGAGCATGAGCATTGCCAATGAAAGGTTCACATTTCCCTCAGGAAGTAAAGAGTGAAACCAGCCAATATCAGGATGTGCACAGAAACTGCAGAGTTTAGATGCTTAATCATACAATCCACAGGGGCACAGAACACATAGATATCAACTTGTAATCCATCTCATCTTGAATAACAAAATCTGAAAGTTAGTTAGATAGCTGTCCAGGCTTGATGTACATACAGGTGTTAACGAACGTAATAGAGTGTACCAAGGAACTGCCTAATTTCGGGTTTCAGTGGCATCCCTACCTATAATGCCCAAAGTCCCTGTAAGCCATTCACCCCAAGCAATCAGAAGGAATCCAATTGGCCCCTGAGGTTTGTAGCAGGTACAATCCCCTGTGGTGCTAATTCAGCTTGCAGCGATGATTTTATTTAGTTAGTTATTTACAATATCTGTATACCACTCCATATCTAAAACAGAGCAGTGAGCGTAAAAGATAAAATAGCAAAAGAATAAAAAGATTAAGACACCATACTAAATTTATGCTTTTAAAAAACAGAATGCCAATAGAAACTATGGCTGGTCAGTTAAGAAATGCCTCTTGGAACAATGCTGTTTTCAGGAGACACTGAGAACAACACAGTGTGGGTGCCTGCCTGACCTCCAGGGACAGGGAGTTCCAAAGAAAGGAGCCACCACACTGAAGGTTCTTCTCCTGATGGACTCCAATTGGGCCATGGGTCCATGTGGAACCACCAGGAGCAAGCCCTGGGATGACCTCAGTGACCAGGCAGGTTGGCAAAGAAGAAGGTGCTCTCTCAGGTATCCTGGTCCCAAATTGTTTTGGGCTTTGTACACTAAAGCCTTAAACCTGCACCAGTAGTGAATAGGCAGCCAGTGCCGTTCCCTCAGCAAATGAGTTGGAAAGGGACAGCTCCTAACAACAGACTTCTGCTAGGCAAATTCCCTCTGAAGTCATTAAGATTTAGATGGTTCCTGTAGATATCTTGCATGTGATGGCATCCCAAGTTTTCTGTTTGAGCAGAAGTTGCTTTGGTTTAAAGGCATTTTAAATAGAGTAAACCATCTTTCGGACTGAGGTCTGATTTCCATTTTGGAGAAGTTCTCAGGGGCTGCATTCCAGCAGTGGGTGTGGTCAAAGGCAAAAGGGATGGGGCCAAAAAAATCAGCGTGTTTTATCTTAAAGCTCTTCCCAACATTAAGCCTTAGGAGAGGCATTCAACCTTCTAGAATTGGGAGAAAGCTGCACAAAAGCCAGGAAACCACCAAACAATTGGTGCTCAGGGTAAAAGGGGTGGGGACAGGGGAAGGCAAGGACATCTGGGCCCTGGGGAACCCCAGAGGCTGAAACTGGGACCTCTGGAAGGCCAGATTTGGCTTCCGTGCCTGAGGTTCTGCATCCCTAGTGTATAGTGTAGTCATACCAGCTAAAATCTATTCAAAGAATCCTGGTTATCACAATATAAAACATGATTTTAATCAGGTTAGACACCACTAAAGCTCTAAATGGAACAGTTGGTGTGAGCTTTTTATAACTTAGATTCAATTCCCACATCCTTAGGAGGAAAAAAATAAGTCTAATCAGCAGGCTTGTATAGAAAATGTCAGACTGGGAAATAACATAATGTAATTGTGGCAATTAACAGCCAGACACTCATGTGCTGGGTTTTTATATTTTCCCCATCATAAACACATTAATGAAACTAATTTTGTAAATAAAAGACATCTGGGATGAGCATACATAATAAAAAATTATTGCCAATCCTGGAGTTTTATTTTTATTGTGCCTTCCTAGGCTGCTCGTGATTATATAAAGATAATGCAAAATGCAATAAAAAATTCTATCTTAAAAGAGAAAATAAAATGAGATAGAAAGCTGCAATCAGAGGTCCTCCATAAAAGCATTTGGAAATGTATATATTTTTAAAATCTTCAGGTGCTTTTTAAGCTATGGACAAATATTCTATATTGGCAGTGGGTGGGGGCTGATGTTTCAAAAGTGCAGTTGCCTCCTGACTTTATGAGTCACATTCCGAGACTTTTAAAATGGATCATTTTTTAAAGCACAGAAATGCAGCAGCTTGAGTCTTTTAAAAACAGCCATTGCCTATGTGTGTGGTGGGAGGGGAGCTTGGAATGGGACCACAATGCTGAGAGTGGAAGTGGGGTTAACACAGAAGGGTTACAAACGGAAGATAACAATGCCTGGACCTCCTGTGAAATGCCATGAATGAGGCAGGGCAATTGCAAACTAAAGGCCTCATCTGGAAGCTCCTCTGGAACAGGAGTGGATTGATTTGCCCGTCTCTACAGCACTACTGGAAGTGAGTAGGTGGTACACCAAATACAGAGGACAGTCCTCTACTTGAAGGCATCCTCTAGTTGAACATCTGTCCTATTCAATTTTGGTTTAACGATAAAAAACAATAAGAACTGTTGCCCGTCCACAGTGAGCACCTGGGCAGCAGACTGAACAGGCAGGCACACATGTCATCTTGTCGCAGTCTTCTGTACCATGTATTCTATTTCTATTTAAATAATAATTTTGAAATGTGTATTTATACATATAAATTAGAATATCAACATTTTATGCAGATCAGTTTCCCCTTTTGTTCTCTGTTTCAGTAATGTATTTCCTCTTTTTTTCATAAGTGATTCATAAGTGGCTACTGTAACACCAAGTAATTTTGATCTTACTTGAAAATAGGGCTGTACAGAGCTTCGGCCCAAGGCCTGAACCCTGAGTCAAAGTGGGCTGCTTCGGGTCACTTTGTGCCCCTTCCGAGGGGAAGCAGAGGGAGCTCAAAGTGATCCTGAGCGGGTCAGGGGCTCTCCAAAATGCTCGGTGCGCTTCAGAGCTTTGCCCCCCCGGCCCAGCCCCGCCCCAGCCCAGCCCCCCTGGTGCCTCTAGGTCCTTACCTCTGCCGCTGCCATTGCTGTCCTCACCATTGCCATCCTCGCCACCACTGTCATCCTTGCTGCTGCTGCCCTTGCTGCCACAACCACTGCCCTCCTCACTGCCACCCTCCTCACTGCCACCGCCACCTTACTCGCTGCTGCCACCAACTGCTGAGGCCTGGACATGCACGGTGACTCTTCTTGCAGGGAGTCACCATTTTTAAAATGGCAACCTCCAGGAAGTTCCAGGAGGTTTCCATTTTAAAGATAGTGACTCCCTGCAGTAAGAGTCGCTGTGCGCATCCAGGCCTCAGCAGTTGACAGCAGCAGAAAAGGTAGCGAGGGTGGTGGCAAGGGTGGCGGCAGCAAGGTAAGGGGGTTTGCGCGTGGGCATCAGGGTGGTCCCTGCACAGCCCTACTCGAAAATGCATATATTTCCTATTTTCACGATATTGTTCTTCATGATTTATTATTTGAATTGGAATTAATATGCTACTTAGCTCTTTGCATTGCAATCAACATAATCCTGAATTTACCAAATTATCTTTAGCTTCAGACAGTTAGTTTCCAAACTGTCTGAAGTCCATCTCAGCAAGATTCTGTTTTGCCCTTTTCAGGTGACTGCTCAAGGACTGAAGACTGAAACCAGCAAATAAAAAGCAGATTCTTTTAAAAAATATTTCATAATCTTGAGAACACAATGAAAGGCCCTTGCTTGCCTGAAATGTAAGTTCAGCTGTTTCCTTCCTTTGTATCAAAATTGGACACTAAAGCTGAAGCTATGATTTAGTACTCAGCATGTTCATTTTTTAAAAAAAGCCCACATTCTTTTAAAAGATAAAGTAGAAAAATGCTTTCCCCATCTAAGCTTCAAACTGAAGTTATTTATTGCTCATTTAAGAACAGAACTATGGAACAAAGTGCAGTGCCTTAAGTCTGTATGGGTTCAAATAGCACTTTTGAAACATGATATTACTAATGAAAATACGTGAAACATTTAGGGTGCAATCTTATCTAGATAGGCAACCGCCTCCAACTCGGAGGCGACCGCCTATCCAAAGCAGGGCAGGAGAAGCACAGAGAGGATCGTTCCCTCCGTGTTTCTCCTGCCCTGCTTTTTCAGCTAGACAGACGATTGCGGCTGTATGGCTGAGGGAGCACAGAGTGGGGAAAGACATTGGATGTGTCGTACAGGCAGCTACGATCTCCCCGCCCCGGAACGCCCCCAGCCACGCCCCTTTTTGGCCCCTCCGCACGTATTTCAAGTTTAAGAATATGAGAGAAGTGCGATGTCGGGTCAAATGAAAGGGGTTCTTAGTGAGTGTTGACGATAATGATGGCTATTGATCCCCTGTTGTTTTCCTGCATTTTGTAACTGGAGTTACACTACTGTATACTCCGAGGTTCTATTTTTAGCTATCACGGTGATTACGTGATGTTGATTTGTTACATCACTTTGCCACCTCACTGCTGCCCCATGTGTGTTATATCCAAAGGGTTCGCTACTCCTCTTTACACTGGCAGGACAGGCTTCTACAATATCAGAAGTGGAACTGACTTTCCTGCCATGAAAGTGGACACAAAATTTTAGGGTATCAGCACTACCACCTGCTGGTTTATAATTTTAGTAGTTTATTAGATTCATATCCTCTTATTTGATCAGAATCCTCAAGTGGATCACAACCTTAATAAAAGTATAACAATTCCATTAAATCCTTAAAAGAAAAAGTACCTATGAAAGGAAAGAGGGGGGTGAGTAGGAAGGGGTGGTAGGAAGGGGTGGTAGGAGAAGAGAAAAGTCTGAACAACAACAATAACAAAGTTAACATTATTAACTAAAAAAAAGAAACAAATGAAAGAAAGAAAGAAAACCAGCCCCCCAAAGCCTCTCACACATGGGAGAGTTTTGTTTTCTGAACTTGGTGGAGAGGGGGAGCAGTAGGAACAACCTGATTCAGGAGAAAAGGCCTGTAATAGGCCAGACTTCCCCAGCCCGGTGCCCTCCAGATGTTTGGACTACAACTCCCAGCATTCCTGACCATGGCCATGCTGGCTAGGGCTGATGAGAGTTGGTCCAAACATCTGGGGGGTACCAGGTGGGGGAAAGCTGTAATAGGCAGTGTCTTCCCCTCCCTCCCTCCCTGACTTGGCTACCTCAGACACGGTAGTTGATCTTTCAGTTTTAGTGGTTTAGCCATTGTAGGTAGCGTGGTCACTTATTCATTGCCAAAAAGAAGAAATGTATCACCCCAAAAGAGGATGCAGATTTGCATAGCATTTGCATATGCTAATGTGTATGTATCAATATAAAAGGGCCGCGGTGGCTTAGTGGTTAAGACGATGAACTGCAGACTGGAAGGTCGGCAGGTCAGCAGTTCGAGACCCAAGTGCTGCGTGACGGAGTGAGCTCCCATCTTCAGTCCCAGCACCTGCCAACCTAGCAGTTCGAAAGCAAAAGAAATTGCAAGTAGATAAATAGGTACTGCCTCGGCGGGAAAGGTAACAGTGTTCCGTGCACCTCGGTGTTCAGTCATGCCGGCCACATGACCACGGAAGCGTCTTCGGACAGCGCTGGCTCTTTGGCTTAGAAACGGGGATGAGCGCCGCACCCTAGAGTAGGACACGACTGGTTGGGGACACCTTTTACCTTTTAATGTATCAATATATATATATATATATATATATATATATATATATATATATATATTTAGAAATGATTACTGCGCTTTAAATAGAAATACAGTACATCTCACTGCAGTGGGGGAGAGTGTGACCTGGTGATTGGTGTGCCTTCCAGTCTACTGTCCAGCTGTTGCTAACTGTTGATGGTGCCCTGCTGCTCTCCTGCCTTTATCTTGAAATAGGGCTTGGACTGGGCAGCCATTCAAACAGAGCACTCTCCTCTGTAAAGTAGGACACATGGCCACCCTAACTGTAGGGGGGAAAAGATTGGTCATGAATAAGATTTAAGGATTTAAGCCTTGGTTACTGACTCTTCCCACCTGGGATTCTGGTCCTTGATTGGGTTCACACAATCACTGCAGCCCACTGCAGCTGCCCTTTTGAACATTCAAGCTGTGGTGGGCTGTGCCATGGCTTATTGTATCACATAAACCCAGTGACAGCAGCTTATGCGAGGGTTAAACAACCCTCGCATAACTGTAAAACAGCCCATGGGTTATGGAAGAGTTGTTTAACCCTCATGTAAATCACCCTCAGTGAGTTCGCATGGCACAATAAGCCATGCCGACTGCCTGCCACAGCTTGAATATTCAAAATGGCTGCCAGTGCACGCTGCAACCCACCATGGCTTAAATAAAGCAAAGTCTAGCTTTACTCCTAAATCTTTACTTCTTCTTACCAGTAGTTTAGACTACAGTAGCAGCATGTGGATAAAGGTTTTTAGCACTATAGGGAATTCCAGACTAAAAGCTAACCATTTAATCAAAGGTGATTAATAAGGAATCCAACTGAAAATGTAATAAATGTAGGCTATATCAAAATATATCAAAACAGCGTTCCGTGCACCTTGGTGTTCAGTCATGCCGGCCACATGACCACGGAAGCGTCTTCGGACACCACTGGCTCTTCAGCTTAGAAATGGAGATGAGCACCACACCCTAGAGTCAGACACGACTGGTTGGGGACACCTTTACCTTTTTTTATATCAAAATAACCGCTTGGTGAGTGGGTGGGAATATATTTCTTGCTGCTCACATATACACACACCTGAATGTAGCCCCCACCCCTTATAGTATGAAAATATTTCTTTTCTTTTTTTCTTATGTATTAAACTCTCATTTCCAGGAGGAAATAAAATTGCCGCAGGAGGCAGTTCTTGGCCCACAGCCTGTCAATTGAATATCACTGCTTTTTCTGTATTATTTTCCTGGTAAAATATGTTTCCTTCCAGAAATTAGTGCTTAGCTATCATGGTGACTGGTTGCACGCACTTCTTCAGAATTCCAGTTAAATCTCAGGTTTCGATCCCCAAGGACCATTCGTTCAGCTTTCTTAATTAATGGCTGCTTCATATCGTACATTTGTGTTGGTATCTGTTGGTATTTGTTGGTATCCTCTCCTAGGTATGGGCATGTGTGAAAAATAACCTGTGAATGGGCAGGAGTCAGGATCATTGCTGGATTCAGACAAGGCCTCCCCATCCCACTCAGGCAGCCTCCACAAACCCACCAGCTAGCTCACCAGGGCAGTGGAGACTGGTGGCTCTGATTTCGGTGGGGCTGTGAATGCATTCTGGGTTTCAGTCAGAACCAGCCAGAACTCTAATGGAGCTATCCAAGGTGCTAAACCTATTTGGGGGATAGGGTTCAGCACCTTGGATAGCTCCTTTAGAGTTCTGGCTGGTTCTGACTAAAACCCAGAATGCATTCACAGCCCCACTGAAATCGGAGCTACCAGCCTCCACTGCCCCAGGGGCTTGTGCGCCCAGCCCTCTGAGGAACAGGATACCTCAGCATCACACAGAGGTCCCTAACCCTCAGATTTCGTTTCCACTGCATTTTTCAAGCAAGTAAGGAACAACAGTTTTCTCTTCTGAGCAGTGTGAGAAACTTCCTCTGTTTTTTATCTTCTCTATGTCCTGCACAAATAAGAGAAGACCCTGCTTCAAACCCAACCCCTCTGTGCATGCAATTGTGGGGGGGGGGGATTGGTGGCAAACACAAATAATGGCTGCCAACATTCATAGAATCACAGAGTTGGAAGGAAGCTTGGAGGTCATCTAAGCCCAACCTCAATGCAGGCTCTACAACACAGAATGCAGCTACAGCATCCTTGAAAGATGGCCATCCAAACTCTGCTTAAATACCTCCAGGACACACACACACACACGGACACACACGGACACGGACACACACACCACTATTATCACCAGGACCTCAGCCACCCAAGCCCCAGGGCATTCTTTAGCCTGGGGGAGGGTGCTATTTAATGCAGTCCACCAGGGTGACATTTGCACAGTATTTATAGGGAAAACCAGTTCTGTCTTTCACATGCACACAAATGATCACTTGACTATCTCACCCTCTGCTTTTGTTCTCATTGACATTCCTACTGAGCCACAATTACAAAGGTTCTCTCTAATGTTAATTCTTTTGTATTTTTGTCATTTGAACAACTTGTTCCTCTCTACTGCATAAAAGTCACACTTCCTGATGTTCATCTTCTATCCTGTACTCAAGTCAGACTTAATGCTGCATCCTATTTTAAACACACACACACAAAATGGGACTATGGGATTTTTATTCATGCTTTACATAACATGTTAAGGTATCAGGGAAATAAAAGAAATGGGAGGGTCTTAAGGGTACCTAGATAAGAATGCAGTATGACAGCATTTTTAAGGGAGGCTCAGACCTCTCAAATGCTCCATTTTAGATGGAATACTGCATTATTTTGTTGTTGGGTCCTTTATCACAGTAGAAGATGATGCTTCTCTTCTTGCATTCAGCTGTGCACTATAAGCAGATATGGCCAACTTCCTTGTTCTTTGGGCTCACTTTATTCCTGACACAGTGGTCCAGGGGCTGGATATCTATTTTGCCACAAGAATGGACATCTTTTGGGACAAAAATCAAAGAGATATATGCAAGCCCTTAGCATAGATGGCATGATTTGCGATTCAAACTTTGGGGGATCAGGAATGAGCTCTGTGCTCACGTGATTTCAGAACTTGGTTTTTCACTAGCCATAGTTTAAACAAGTGGTGGGGAATCTCTATTAGTCTGGGGGCTAAATTCAGTTTCAGAGAAGCACTTGGGGCCTCCATTCCATTGGTGGGAAGGGCCAAAGGCAAAAGCAGCCTAGCACATTGTAGCTTAAAGCTCTTATTGCCAGGCTTTTCTACACAAGGCATTTATTGTGCACTCATCATTCCTTACTGAGGATGTTTACAGGTTCTTTAGACAATGTTGTGATCCTCTAGTTTTGCTTCTGTTTTTTTAAGAGCACTCTCCTGGGTATTTTTAGAGCAGCCATGAAAGCAAAAGAAAACTTTTCCCCTACTTGTGTAATTGTGTTATTCCACTATAGCACAGCGCCACCTAGAGGTTATATAGTGGGAAAGCAGGAGAGGAAAAGCTCTTTGTGTAACACTTGGATGTCAGTTCTGTGACAAAACCAGAAGTAGATAGAGGGGATTAACAGCCTAGTGTAGAAAAGCTCTTAGCCGTATGAGAGGTATTTCAACCTTTTAGAATGGGGAAGAACTCAGGAGGGCTGGATTTGACCCCACAGCCTGAGGTTCCCTGGTTTAAACAAACCACTGTTCTATGAGTTTGGACATCAGGCAGGACTGTGGTTAGTCTACTTCTGTGGTTGCTTCTTTAAAAAAAAAAATGCCATTAAATTAGATAGATATGATAGTGTGGTAGTATTGGGTGCTCTAGGTATAACATGCATGACTACTTTGGGAGAAAGTATATATGTGTTTGTACATTAATGAAAGAGGGTTTTTTTTCTTTCATTTAAGGGATATGTTTTTATGGAGGCTTTACTTTTCTTACGAGACCCCTTCCCCCTTGCATTAACAGCTTAATGTTCCAGAAATGCTAATTAAAACTGATAGGTGTTCGGTTTTGCCCCTCTGTCCATCTTGCACCTGCAAAACATATTCATTATCAGTATCATAATTTGCAGGGCTACTTAGTTTGATGTTCCTGGCTGCATAAAATCAATTCCCCTCATCTAGCAGCCCACTCTACCCCTTTGCTTTATCAGCTCCAAAGAACATTAGGCCATCGTTGCTATTATTGGGTTTTTTGTTTTACTTTGAACCTGAGGGAGGCCATTTTTATTTTCTTTTATTGAATATATTTTATATTTTCACCCCACTCACCCCTTACATGTGTTAGTCCAGGCATATCAAAAATTATAATAGGTCAAGGCAGAAAAAGACAGAATACTTTGTTCACATGATCCAGAGAGACCGATATGCTACAGGCAGAGTGTTATGAAGTTGTGTATTGCCAACATACATAATAAATTGATACCAATCCATATTAAATGTATCTTGTTTCCTTCTTCCTTTTGCCAGTCATAACTTATTTGTTAATTTTTCTGTTAAGGCAATCTTCCAAACCCAGGCCCATTGAAATGAAACTCCAATGAAAACTCCTCTTAAGTCCTTCCAAAACTGAACAATAACCAGTCTAGCTGCCACCCACAGAAATCCATCCAACGACTTAGAGGAGCAATTTATATTATTTCCCCTAAACAGTGAAAGTGCCAGCTCTGGTGTTCTCTCCAATTGCTGTCCAAGTACCTTATCAATTTCACCAAAGACTGCAGTCCAAAACTTTGCCACTTTTGCACAGGACCACCACATATGCCCACCCAACATTAGGCCATTGGATCGAGAAACATTTGCTTGCAGTCCTGTCAACGCCCTTCCTCTGTTCTTGGGAGAATGCTCTTCTATAGTTCTTTTTAGTTTTTTGGTCTCTTTCTTTCTCCTCTAGTAAAATCTCACTTGCATCTACAGTCAAGAAAGGCAGTTGGTCAACTGGAGTCTAAGTCCAGGTCAAGGTCAGCAGCTTTTGGTATGGAACTGCCATTTTGTCCTGACGGGGAAGATAATGTTCCCATGAAAGGGATTATATGCAGAATCTGGGCACCACTACTTCTATTGCCCCAAAGTTTTACAAAGAAAAGGTTTTCCCAGATCCCAGCTATTTCTTCATGCTATGCCTTATTTACCAGTTTCTTTTCAGGCAAGAACATTTACGCATAACTTCATTGTATGAGTTCCCAAGGGTCTATCTTGATTCGAAGCCTGATGTAAGGTTTAATTTTATCCAGAAAAGGACCAATGTGTAAAAAGCCCCATTCAAGTTGAGTGTTTAGTCCACATGGCTTATGATCATTCATTGCCAAATCACTTTTTTATTATTGCTTTTTTAATTTGTTAGTTTTTCCACACAATCTGCTGTCTCTTATGGTCTATCAGTCAGAATGTTGTACAGTGCCAAAGAGGGCCACTGTCTGGAAAGAAGTAATGAGAACGGCACCTGCCAGCTTTCAGGGCTCAAGGGGAATTTTTCAGTCCACAGCATCTGAACCTGCTGCTGCTGGATCACTGAAATAACAAACACAAATAATAATAGCAAAAAACTGTTAAGGTGGATTCAATCTTACGTTGGGTCCCATTCCTTCAGGTTGCGGGGTATTAACCTAAAACAGCAGTTCTGGCCTCACCGCAGTAGATACATTTAAACCATGTTTATGTTCTATATGTATGTTATATTACTCTAATGTTGACTCTAATATTCTGTTCAAAAATGAAAACATTTCTCTGTTTGCTTTGTAGAGAAGTAGATCTCCTGTAGAGCACTGTAGATCTGTGGCTTACAGAGTGTGAGGCAAGTGCTCCCTCTCTCTCTCTCTCTCTCTCTCTCTCTCTCTCTCTCTGTGGAGAACCAGAAGCAAGCACAGTTCTTCTGTGCGGGATTCACAGCGTAGGAGGATAGCAAGGAGAGATCAGATGCAAGCCCCATTTTCTCACTCTGACTGGGCTGGCGGGGTCAGAGAGCACCTTTCATTTCTAGGTGCCTTCTACATGCTTAAAGCACAGGGCTCTGCCTTACATTTAGTCTGTGTATCTAGTCTGTGTATCTCAGGGGCCCGCTTCGCATGATCTCAGGGTGGTGAATAAGTGACAGAGGCTTGTTGACCACCCTGCATGTGCCGGTTGTGTGCCAGGGAGATTAGCATAATTACTCTCAGCAGTGCAGCTTGTCATGTCACGCAAACCTGACCATGGTGGCTTGTTGTCATGGGTAATAAGCCACCCAGAACCCTACAAAAGCCCATGGGTTCTGGGTGGCTTGTTATCCACGGCAACAAGCCACCCTGGCCAGGCTTGCTTGACACAACAAGCTGCCCTGCCAAGGGTCATTATGCTAATCCAGCACACAACTGGCATGCACAGGGAAGGGAAATAAGCCACCATGACTTATTTCCCCAGCTGCAATCATGCAAACCAGGTCAGTATGTTCTATACTGACTGGCAGCAGATCTCCAGGTTTTCAGCCGGGGATTGAACCTGGGGCCTTCTGCATGCAAAGCATGCCCTCCACTACCGGGCCATGGCCTTTCACCATGCTTTGTATGTGATTTGTTCATAGAAACATAGGAAGCTGCCTTATACTGCATCAGTTTGTCCATCCATCTAGGCCAGCATTGCCTCCTCTCACTGGCAGCAGCTCTGCAGTGACTCAGACAGAGGTCTATTACTCTGATCTGGTTTTATCTTCATTCACCCCTGTTTGGTTCTGAGCCCCATTCAAAGTGCTTGTTATAACCTTGAGAACTATACATGGCTTGAGCCCAGGGGATCTTAAAGGGAGCTTGGCCATGTGTCCTATTTTACTGATGACAGTTCTCTATTTGAAGGCATCCTCTATTTGAAAGGCTGTCAGTAGAAGTCCAGTTTAAAGGGAAAGTATAAGCAGGGAGAGCAGGCAGGAGAACAGGCACATGGGTCACCAGGCCACAGCACTTCACACTATGGCAAGATGTCTTGTATTTCTATTGAAATTATAGTCATTCTTTCTAGGTTTGCATCAATACGTATGCATCTGCACTTGCAAATGTTATGTAAATCTGCATCCTTTTTTGTCCCCTTTTTGCATGATGTGTTTCCTCTTTTTTGGCAATGCGCAAGTGGCCACCCTACTGAAAGGACTGCTTGCTCCTGCATGATCCTGCCCATCTATTTAGGACTTCTGGGGAGGCTCCGCTCCAAATTCCACTTCTGTCTGAGGTCAAGTTGGTGGGAACACAAGACAGGGGCTTCTCAGTAGTAGCACCTTGGCTCCTGAAACGTCCTTCCTTTGGTGACCTTTTTGACCTTGTTTCTCTGAACTTAAAAAACAAATAAACACCATCATGCCATTCCTTTTTAAGTGAGCTTTTAATATTCCCCCAAACCATCCCTCTGCTATTTATTATTTTTGGATGCTCTTGGGGTGTTGTTGTTTTTTTATAATGGATATTATTGTTTTTAATGCATTTGCTTACTGTGTTGTTTCTCAATTTGATTGACTTTAATATTATTGGTTTTAAGCTGATTTGAGAGCCAAGTTAAGTGGCAGGAAAGTGGCATATAAATGCCAAAATGAATAATTAAATAGCATGACCTATTTTTTTAAATCTTTTTTTCTCTGGTCGCTTATGCAAAAAAAAAAGAAAGAAAGAAGAAGAATGTATGAGTTTGGTATGAGTTTGAAAGCTTGTGATCCCCCCTTCTTTTAATTAAGACATATTTTCAATAATGCAGAGTACTATAATCCAGCATCAGGACCACAACATGCCGCAGAATGTACTAAGCACTTTGCTATAATAGCTGTACACCTCCTCCACCCAACACATATTACATCTCTTGTTCACATTCTATGTCTCCCCTTCTCTCTGTTCTTGCTGCTGAAGCATGCACATGAACAGCTGGTCCAATCACAGACAGCACTTCACCTACTCTCTCTTCCTTTATTCCTCTCTCTCTCTGTCTAAAACATTCTGTGGACCACCCTAGCTGCAAACACTCCACACAGATTAGACCATTTTGTTCTTCTATGATTTATGAAGATGTGGCAGGCCATTAATATTGGCAAGGATAAAATCCACTTGTCTGTAAATTTAAATAAATCTCTTGCATTTGTGTGATTGCATGAGTCTGACAACCATAATGCTAATGTACTTTTCCTAAGAACATTTTCATTCAAGGACAGCGGGAAAAGTACAGTATAAATATAGGGCTTCCTGTGAGTCCAATGTGACCCAAGGCGGGATAGTGGATGGAAATCCATATGCATAGAAATAGGATTAAACAGTAATCGGAGCTGAAGTGTTGCAAAACTGGGGGAATTTAGAAGTAGAATTCAGAATGAATTTAGAACTCCAAAGTTATGAAGTACCTGACAGGCATAAATCCAGATTATAGAGATCTCTTATATAGGGAATTAACTATACATTCAGAAACCAACTTTTCTGTGAAGCATTTGGCACTATCCCCTCAGTCCCCATGTCTTAGTGCAACTAAGTCTTAGGGCCGATCTACACTTATGAGTTTTTCCGCTTCCAATGAGGTTTCACCCCCGTATTTCACACTACGCAGTACCCACCTTGAATTGGAACTGGAATTTCCCACTTCCGTGCTCCCGCTTTCAATACCCTGATATCCCAGTATTTCCCCTTAATGTGCTCTGATTTTCTGCCTTTGCTACCATATCTGGTCGTAGTCCCCTCCCCTGCCTGTCCATATACGGCAGTGTTTGTATTTCCCTCCTGTCCAAACACAGTTCTCAACGGCCCCATGTCATTTTCCGGCTACTGATCACATAGCTTCCTCAGCACTCAAGTTTCCTCAGCAACAAGCAAAAGGCTGGATGTGCGCACGCTTGTCTGATCTCAGAAGCTAAGCAGGATTGGCCCCGGTCAGTAGTTGGATGGGTGATCACCTGGGAATCAGGCTTCCTGCATGGAGCAGGGGGTTGTTCTATCCCTTCAAATGAGACTAAGTTTAACCCCTCCTATCCCCCGCTTCGAACTTTTTTTTTAATTAAGGCGTTATCTTCTAAGAATCGTGGCTTCTCCACGATTTTTTTTTCTAATTCAGGCATGATCTTCAAAGATTCGAAGATTTGAAGCTTCAAATCTTTGAATTTTCGAATCTTCAAAGATCATGCCTGAATCAGGAAAAAAAATGCGGAGAAGCTACGATTCTTAGAAGATAACACTTTAATTTAAAAAAAAATGCAAAGTGGGTGATAGGAGGGGGTAAAACGTAGTCTCATTTGAAGGGATAGAACAACCCCCTGCTCAGTGCAGGAAGCCTGATTCCCAGGAGGTCACCCATCCAACTACTGACCGGGGCCGACCTTCCTTAGCTTCTGAGATCAGACAAGCGTGCGCACATTCAGTCCTTTGCTTGTTGAGGAGGAAACATTGAGTGCTGAGAAAGCTATGCGATCAGTAGCCGGAAGACGCCATGGGGCCGTCGAGAGCTGTGAGCGTGATGGGCGTGGAATCAGCAGAAACAGGAAGAGTTTCTGATCCTCCAATGAGAGTCTTTAAGAGCAGGAAAACAGCACAGCGCTCGAGTGTGAACCGAGCTCGCACATTCGATGAAGCACCGCAAAGGGAAAAATGGGTGAGTGTGGATAATCATGTTTTAATGCGAAAGCGTTTAACCCGACAGGACACCGAATTCATTGCGATGGTGGGCACAATGTAGATCAGTCCTTAGTGCGTGTATCTGAAATGATTATGTATTCTTGCCTTGTCTGTTTTCCCTTGCCTCTGTTTCCCTCCACATCCTCTGTCATCTCCCCCATGTGTACTGTCTAGACTGTAAGTCTCTTGGGGTAGGGGACCTGCCCTCTAGGGATGGGTGAAAGTCCCTTACCTGTCCTCGAAGCTTGCTTCACGGTGGGGGGGAGGCACTTCGGTTCTCCCCCCGAAGTTCAAGCGAGGTGGGGGAGGCGCCCCGCCTCGCCCGGCCGAAATTCAGGCCTTGGGGGGAGGCGCCCCATCCCTCACCAGCGAAATTCAGGCCAGGTAGAAGCGCCCCATCTACCCGGCCGCGAAAAAAAAAGTAAAACAAAAACAAAACCCCACACACCCGTGATAGGCTACGTAACGATTTACGTAGCCTATCACGGCTAGATTTCCAAAGTCAGCCGTGATAGGCTACGTAAATCGTCACGTAGCCTATCACGGGTGACTTTGGGGGGAAAAAAACCGCGTACACAAATGGCAGCTCCCGTGGGGACCGCCATTTGCGTTCCTTATTTTGGCACGTCTAGTCTACGTAAACATTTACATAGACTACGGTGAAAATAAGGGCAATGCAAATAGCGTTCCCTTATTTTCGCCGTAGTCTACGTAAATCTTTACGTAGACTAGACGTGCCAAAATAAGGAACGCAAATGGCGGCGCCCATGGGCCGCCGCCATTTGCGTACGCGCTTTTTCCCCCCAAAGTCAGCCGTGATAGGCTATGTGACGATTTACGTAGCCTATCACGGCTGACTTTGGAAATCTAGCCGTGATAGGCTACGTAAATCGTTATGTAGCCTATCACGGGTGTTTTGGGGGTTTTTTACCGCACTTTTTTTTTTTTTGCAATGGCGGTGGCAGCAGCCGGTCAGAAGACCAGCCGCCGCCCCCGCCCCTGCCGAACCGCCGCCGAACCGCCGCCAGGACCCGCTGCCGAGAGGGACATTCGGCCACAGTAAGTCCCATCCCGGGGGGGGGCGGGGGGCCGGCGGAGAATTTCCCCAACACTTTCGGGGGGCCGAATGCCTCGGCACTCGGCTTCCCGAAGATTCGGGGAGAAATTCTCCGCCATCCCTACTGCCCTCTCATTCTTGGAGTAGGGGACCTACCTTCTCTGGTACAATCTGTGTTGTGTGAAGTACTTTGTCTGCCAGAATCTGCAGACCAACTGATAGTATAAAATTAGAGAAAGTGAAACTGATAAATTTGTCCATTCCTAGATGTAAGAGAGGGTGGGTGGGGGGTTACTTGGAGGGAGGGTTAAACATGCCCCTCCCCCCCCACACACAGGGAGTAGTGTTAAAAATGTGATTCCCACCTACTTGCAATTTGAAGTAATATACTCCACACACACACACGCACCCCTTTTAGACAGCCATGTGTTATTACTTCTATTGTGAAGCACACAAGTAACATCCCCCATCGATGCCTTATTCCATGCTTTATAACCGCTTCTACATTCCTGACATATAAGAGCAAAAACTAAAGAAAAGAATTCTATTTGCTAACCCTGATACAAACAGAAATACTCTTGAGCACATGCAGTTTTCCATTTTAAACTCACAGAGGGAGCAATCCTATGGCCATCGGATATTTTGGATTCCTGGATCCAAGGCTAGAGACAGTGCTCCAACCTCAGACCCAAGAATCCGAGCTCCCTGCCCCCTTGCAACCAGCGTGGAGAGAACTGCACCAGCTGCCTCTCTGAGCTTGCAAAAGCGACCTCAGAGAGGAGGGTGCTGGTGGGTAGGGAGGGGACTGGGGAGGCTGGCTTATGCTGTATCCCCCGGCCTCCCCAGCCTCCTTCCCTCCCGCTCCACAGAGTCCCAGGAAGACAGGTGAAAAAGCCCATCTAGCCAAAATAGAGAGCGGGAGGAGCCTGGAGGCGAAGATCGCCTCCGCTCCTCCCTCTCTGCATTGGATTGCTATAAGCCTCCAAGTTCGGAGGCTTATGGCCATCCCCATAGGCCATAGGCCTGCATCCCTTAAATCATAGCACTATCATGACCCCAGGAATAAAATCGACTTTACATCTGCTGCCCTGATGCTCAATACATGAACTTGGGAGTAAGCACTATTTTCTTGTAGAAAATGATGGTATATTTTTAAAGGAAAAATAATAAAATAAGGTAACCATGTTCATGCCCAGCCAGCCAGCCCTGACTTACTTTAAAAATAAGCTGAAAGGAAGGATACTGGGGGGAGCAGAGTCAGCCCCTGCATGTCCATGCTGGACCAGTTGTTGAAGCCAGACCTGTTCCCCTTCCCCCCATCACCTGTCACTCTCTGGGTAGTCATTGGGGAGGGGGAAGCCTGCAGGACCCAACCCTAGCTGCACACTGACACCTTGTTACTTAAGGGTAGCATGCATAGTTGGGTCATGGTGACAGTACAACACAACAGTTTGTGACATCTTCACTGGCAAAGCTATCATTGCGCCTCATTCCACATGTGTTGAATTTTCTAGCCGATGCTGCTTCCATGTAGGAAATGGTGAGGAACACCATCACATGTGACAAATGCACATGGGTCTATTTCACCATGTGCACATATGGTAGATTCTTCTGGCAAGAACACAGGGGCAAAAGAGGTGTATGTGCACGTGACACCCTCGACTGTGGCAATACATACATTAAGTTTCTTACAATGACCTGGTATCTCTGGAGGAAAACTGGCATGTGCGAAGTGGGCCTTATTTCAAGTGCTTTGGTTCAGAAAGTCAAGCTCTAACTGGTTAATCTGAACTGGGTAATCAAAATTTAATCATGTTCTACCCATTTTATTTGTGGGCACAGATGAAACAGGGATCACTATTTTGTTTTTATTATGCTCCAAGTAAACCCAAAATAATTTTTTAAAACCATTTTAAAAAGCTTAGTTAAATCCTCTCACCAATACAGTAAGAGCAAACAGTATTTCTTGTATTGCTTTATTATCTCTTCAAAGGTTATGTGAGCCTGTTTACCTCATAAAACCAAGCTCCTGATAGTCTCTGTGGTCAGCCAGTGTGATTTTTGTGTTTTTTTTAGAGTTTAGAGAGAAGCTGAACCATGACAAGAAATGAGGTTGGAGTGCTGGACTACTCTGGCCATGTTTTATAACAAGGATTTACGGTGAGGTGAAGTGTGCGATGATTTCTTTTTCCATAGCACTACCTAAAAAGAGGACATATAGGAAGAAGTCAAAGTCCAATGTCTTCCTCGCAGACCAGTGCTAGTGACATTTTTTTCATTGCTGAATTTTCAGTAGAGTAGAAGAAAGCTGGCCCTTGGAGGATTCCAGGTAAGTAGAAAATGTTCAGAGGGCAGAAGCTATTTGCGGACAGCCCAATACAGGGAGCAACTGGATTATTCTTAGCACAAGGCTAGACTCGGCAGTTTTATGTAAACTGTGATTCATTGTTCTTGAGGTTGGATGTTCTGCATGGCTGAAGCACAGAACTTGCTTGGTGCCCAGTCACTGTAAAACTACAAAACTGTATAGGTAAACAGAGCAGTTTCTGGTCTGAGTAATGTGCAACTGGAGTTGAGGTACCTTTAAACTAATGGACACAAATCCCATTGCACCAAAATGACCTAGGAAGCCAGGCCCTCAAAGCATAATGCAAAAGAATATCTCACTCCCACAAATGGTTAAAGGACTTTCATGTATGTATTTAAACGATTTATATACCGGTTTGCAAAACAAGATTAAATACAAATATAAATTACAATAAATAAAGCCTGGGAGCAGTGCTGTATCCAGGTTCCTGAGGCCTTGGGCAAGACCCCCCCTCAGTAGGCCCTCTCCGTCAATGAATCTACCTTCTCACCACCATTGTCATCAGCTGCTATTGCTCATCACCCTCTCTCTCATCACTGCTACCACTTGCTTCCTTGACAGTTAGAGAGCCAGTGTGCAAGTAGGCAGCAGCATCTACTGCTCCTCCTTCTCACCACCATCGTCCAGGTCAGAGTAAGAGGCTGGTGAACAAGCAGGTTGCAATGGTGAAGAGAAGGAGCAACTCCAGGGGGCTCTTGTGAGTGGGGCCCTGCTGGGATGCAGGACCTTGGGAGGTGCCTTGCCATGCTGACCCTTATGGTGGCCCTGCCTGGGACAATAAAAAAAAGTCTTGACCTGGTGCCAGAAGGATGATAATGCTGGCACCATGCAAGCCTCTGTGGGGTGGTATCAGATATGGAATTTAGCATTCATTTTTTAAAACAAGTGTTAAGGCCCACCCTTCCCAACCTGCCAACTCCTGATGTGGGATTATGGGAGTTGTAGGCCAACACACCTGGAGAGCACCAGGTTGGGGAAAGCTGGTCTAGGCCTTGTTTATGGTATTTTAGGTAAGACTATGAAGGATTGGGAAATGTCTGGCTAACCCTCAAAAGCTGGTGGGAGATGCTGGGGATGGAGCTTCAACGCATCCATAGCTATTTCCTCTCCTACAAAAGCAGAATAACTTCTGCATAGTTTTTTTTAGCTCATATTTGCAAATTGGCACCAGCCCAGTAGTTCTTGACACTTGCCCGCTGTGGCCTTTGGTTTATAACCAGTTGCCTGCCTCTGTGTTCAGATTTCTGCTCTCTCCCACCCTGGGAACAAGCAGTTCAGATTATTACATCGTTTATTTACTTATCAGAAAGAAGTACATAGGAGTGTCTTCTTCTTGTTGTTGTTGTTCCTTTGTAACTTGGCTCTTCTCAATTTCATATTGTCCCTTGGTACAGACTGTGCCCTGGGCTTGCCTATACAGTGCCTACAGGCAGTATTTTGATGTCAGAAGCAGTAGGTTTCAACCCTCCACACAGTCTAAATAGATGATTCCTAAGTACATATCCATAAAATGTGATGGCTGGATGTGCTTTGTCCTTCAACATCCAGCTGTTCTGAGTTGGCATACAGCTGGGAAATTTCAGCTGTAAGTACAACAGAAGGTTCAGTGTAAATGATTTGAATGTAAAATATGAGATCACTTTGGCTTCAATAACAGCCAAAGTATAATAACTAAGCTTGCACACAATTTGGGACATCATATTTTTTGCTGAAGAATAGCTGACTATGTACACAGAGTCCTGTATTTGTAGTTAGAATTAATAGATTGGATCCAGATTAAGAAAGTCACATTTAGGCCCCGTTGACCTACAGGTTGTCATAACGAGCTGGGAGCATTGGCTGCAATAGGACCCAAATGCAGCTAGTCTGGATTGAACCTCATTTATGTATTAGAGTAGATCCACTGAAATTAAGTTAGCCATGACTAACCTGTCCCATTGATTTCATTGGGTTTTCTTTAAGCTGGACAAAGACTGGACCAGCTCATTTTGTTGCAGCCTTTATTGTATCTTTCCATATATAATTATTGTTATACACTTCTGGTAATATTAGTATTCATACAATCACACTGATTATTAGGTGAACATTTATACAGTAATTTTCTGCAGTGATTTCGCTTTTCTCCATTTTCATAATTCATTGCTTCTGGGAAACAGCTAAATTCTATGGCAGCTAAGCAATTTGTCAACAGGCAAAGATTCTTTCCATTGAGCTGTATAGAGGCAGATGGGAAGCAGAGCCATTCCACCAGCCCAGCTGAAAGACCAGCTCCATTGGGCTCCTCCCTCAACTCTCTCACCAGGCAAGCAGGCATTCCATCAAGCTGCAGCAGATGGAGATGGGAGGCAGAGCCATTCCATCAGCCCTGCTTAAAGATCATCCATCAGCCTTGTCCTCTCCCTGAGCTGTGTCCAGCTGGTTATATTGGGTAGCATCCAATGTTATCAGAGCACCAGGACTAATGACATTGCGCTAGCATTTTTTATTATTGTTAATCTTTTATTGTGAGTTTTACAAAACAAAATAAACTGAAAACATTACAAAACCTAAAAAAATGAAATAAAAATAAAAATGCAACAACAGATTCAAAATCCTCTGTTTCTAACATTACAATATTCGAGAAAAAAAGGGGAAGAAAAAAAGGTTACACATGAACTTCATTAAAGGCAGATCAAATATCTGCATATAAGTCCATTTGCAAGTTACGCCTACTGTATATACCACTCTTTCAAATGTTGCTAGTGTTGTTAAGTCTTCAGTCCATTGTGTAATAGGTGGTGAGCTTTTATCTTTCCAATATCGTAGTATCAGTCTTTTAGTAGCCAAAAGGGTGCGAAAAATCCATTTACGCTGACCATGTGTTACATTCCAAGAAGCAAGTACGTAATTTAAAAGAACATTTACATCAGTAAATATTAAAGAGCTTTCCAATACAAAATTTATCCATACAATAACTTCCTCCCAAAAGGAGGCGGCCATTGGGCATTTCCAAAACATATGAATAAAAGAAGCATTGACTGCATTACACCTCCAACAATTAGCATAATTTGACAAGCCTTTACTAAAAAGACGTTGTGGTGTCCAATAGACCTGAAACAAGAGGTTTTGCTGAATAAGGCATCCCAAAGATCCAGTGAAATGTCTGATACAGATGCCAAAATGGCAGTCCTTTGATTAAGCAAAATAGGACGTTCCAATTCCCTGTTCCATTCCTGCTGTAAACCACTTGTGTCATATTTATTCATTGATAATAAATCTTTATAAACATGAATTGTAGGTGAATACATCTGATCAGCTTCAGTAAGTATTTCCAATAGCAAAGGAGACTCCGAGTAGGGATGTCAGAGAATTCCACCACGGACCCCCAATTCCAAGAATCTGGCTCCTTTGGGGTCCGTGGCAGAACGGAGCACTCACCTCCATGCCCCTCCGGAATCTGTCCAGGCTGGCTACTCCACGTGGTGATGCTGTGGAGCTAGCTGCCGGCTCTGCAGCGCTGGCGATATGGCCAGCCACCATTGCCATGCCGTATCGCTGTGCTAAGCCCAGACGCAAATGGCATCCACTACGCCATTTGCGTCCCTGTTTTCATGCAATAGGCTATGCAAATTATATTTATGTAGATATCTGTGCAGCCTATTGCGTGAAAAAACAGGGATGCAAATGGCGTAGTGGACATTTTTTATGTTATATTGTAATAAAGTGCATATTTGTGTGTGTATGTATGTGTACACATATAAATATATTTTATATATGATATTAAAATATACAAATGATTTGTTTTTGTTTTTATCCTTTTCTTAAACTCCCCCCTTTTTATTAGTATTATTATTATTAATATCATTATGGGATTATTATTATTATTACTATTCCTTGTTGGCTAAACCTTTAACGTTTATCAATACGTGTTAATTGAATGGTAATATATATATGGCCAATGGAAATGGACTGTTTGCTTCTATTCCTGTGCTATAAGACTGTTTGACTATTTGGTTTGTTCTTATTGAAGTTTAATATAATTCCGTTTTTTCTTTTTTCTTTTTGTTCTATTCCTTCTTTTGCTATTCTCCCTTTTTTCTTTTTCTTAGAATACTGTAATGTTGGAAACTGAAGATTCTGATTATATTGTTGGTAGTGTTTATTTCATTTATAAAAATAAAATAAAAATAGATTCAAAAACAAAAAAGAGCGGAGCCAGCCTGGATAGATTCCGGGGGGAGGAACAGATCACCTCCCCCCCCATGGACCCCTCCACCCGAAATGGGGTAAGCGATCCACCCATCCCTAACTCCCAAGGCAGTAAAAGCAGCAGGACTGAATCTAGATACCAACAGATGTTTCAATTGCAAATACTGCCATTCCACTGAAGCCGGCAGATCAAACTGATCTCGCAAAATTGAAAATACAAAAACTCATCATCAACCCCCACTAATTGATCTAAAGTAAAGATCGTCTTATCTGTCCAGGTCCGCCATAAAAACATTTTCTTGCCAACTCTTAAATCTGGATTTCCCCATAAAGTCAATTTAGCATGGGAAAATGGATCAAACTGTAATTGATGTGACATTATACACCAGACTTCCCTAAATGCCAGAATTGTGGGAGGAGCTCTGTCTACCTTAATATGCTGAGAACCTAATGCTGTCCATTTAAAGAGAGGCTCCAGACAAGAAGATTCCAATACTGACCACGGAGGAAAATCTAATAAGAGTGGAAAAGACCAAAATTTAGCAGAGGTCAGCAAATAGGCCCAATGGTACATAGCTAGATCTGGAAAACTGAACCTGCCTTCATTAATTGGAAGTTGCATCCTTTTAAAATATATTCTTGGTGGAGAGGAACCCCAAAAGAATTTACGAAACAAAGCATTGAGTTTTTGGAAATATTTGCCAGGTATAAGTATAGGGATCCCTTATATAATATAAAAAATTCGGGGTATAGTATTCATCTTAACTGTATTCACCATACTCCATAAACTCAACTTTAAAGATGCCCATCTATCTATATCTCGTAAAATATCATTAATCAACTTGTTTAAATTTAATCTAATCATTTGAGATATATCTCTAGGAATAATTATTCCCAAATAAGTAATAAACTCTGGGCACCATCGAAATTGCCAATTGGCTAATACACCGGGGTATATTGTATATCCAATTGGCATTATTTCCAACTTGGACCAATTAACTGAATAGCCGGACAATTAACCAAAGGTATTAATCAATTTCATCAAAGCCAGAACTGACAACTGGAGTCTCGAGATAAACAACAAAAGATCATCAGCATAAAGACTAATTTTAAATTCTAATCCAAAATGGACAAATCCATGAATACTATTATTTTGTGTAATAGCACATGCCAGGGGTTCCAAACATAAATTGAATATCATTGTGGAAAGTGAGCAACCTTGTCTGGTGCCCCGCCCTAGTAAAAAAAAAGGCTGAGAATAAACCATTGGTCAATACTCTCGCTCTAGGAGCTGAGTATAGAATTTTAACCCATTTCAGAAATTCTATAGGAAAACCAAAATCAGTTAATATATTAAAAGTAAATTTCCAGTGAATTTTGTTAAAGGCCTTTTCTGCATCCAAGGAAATGATGGCTGCCTGATCAGTTCTTTCAGAGTTTAAAGCAACCAGATCAACAACTAATCTAAGATTATCAGCCCCCTGTCTATTTTTTAATAAATCCCACCTGGTCTGGTCTAACCAATACAGCCATGATGACCTGTTGCAATCTATCGGCCAAGATTGCTGTTAATATTTTGATATCTACATTAATTAATGATATAGGTCGATAGTTTGCGCAATAGGAATGATCCTTGCCTTGCTTAGGAATCACAGCAATGTAAGCATCATTTAATGATGAAGAAAGGGAGCCCACTTCAAAAATATGGTTATAGATGTGATACAACTTTGGGGCTAAAAAACTAGAACATGTTTTATACCATTCAATTGGGAATCCATCCAGTCCGGGTGATTTCCCAGGATTCATTTTCATTATTGCATTCATGATTTCCTCTAAATGCAGAGGAGCTAAAAGGAGCTGTTGTTGTGAAGAATCTAAATGTGGAAGATGAATCTGAGAAAAGAAAGCATCTATATCTTGCACTGATATCTTATTACCGGTACTATACAATCAGCATAAAACTTTTAAACTTGTGAGTTTATGTCTGTAGGTGAAGTATATACTTTACCACTCTAATCTTTAATAGCTGAAATAACATTTTGATGTTGGTGCTGTTTAAGATGATGTGCAAGGGTCTTACGAGGAAGTTCACCATTTTCTCAATATTTCTGTTGTAGACATGTCAGAGCAAATTCCGCCTGTTCTGAAACAATATTATTCAACTCATGCTTAGTATTCTGTAGCTCTTGATAAAGTTGTGCTGGGGGGGAAGTGGCTAACTGAGTTATGAGAAATTTCAGCTTCTTAATTAAGTGCGTCTGTTGAGTTTTGTAAAGCTTTTTTTTTATAGGAAGCATAAGAGATAATTCAACTCCTTATAAAAGCTTTACTAACCTCCCATTCAATGGTGCACGAACCTGCTGTACCCTCATTAGTACTGAAATACTCTGTTAGTTCAGCTAACATCTGGGTTTTGAACGTCTCATCATTAAGAAGTGAAACATTAAAACGCCAAAGACCGGGGCCCCTAGGAGTATCAGAAAATTGCAGCTCCAAATATACTGGGGTATGATCTGACACTACCATGAATTGATCTTGCAATCTTTGATTTGACACACTAAAGCTGTAGAAATAAAAAAATAGCCTAATCTAAAGCAATTATTGTGAACTGGTGAAATAAAAGTATACTCTCTGTCAGCAGGATGTAGAATTCTCCAAGCATCAGTTAAACTGTATTCCATCATATGAGCCTGAAGTGCCAGTCTCACCGCAGATGGAGTCTTGGGAGAAGGTGTACTCCTATCTGACAAAGGATCTAAGACCTCGTTGAAGTCTCCACCCACAATCAAATAATCACAGGTAATATCAACCAGCTTAGCAAAACAATAATGAAACATAGCCGGAGACTCAATATTTGGCCCATATACTTTGATAATAACACTTAATTTGCCCATATACCTTCCTACCAAGATCAAAAAATGCCCCTCAATATAAAAAATCATCTGTTGAACTAAGATGGAAAGTCGTTTATGGATTAAAATTGCCACCCCTCTACACCGTGTTGAAGTGTCTGTGACATAGGTCTCTCCAACCCAATCCTTTTGCAACATCTGTTGATCTGCAGCCATCAAATGAGTTTCTTGTAAGAAGGCCATGTCAACATTAAGCTCTTTTAACTTGTTAAGAACACTTTTCTGTTTGTTTACATTTCACAGCCCCTTGACATTCCATGAAGTCACGTTAAACATTGAAAAAACAAAAGCAAATTATTTGCCCCTCCACCCAAACACATCTTTCTAGATTTACAAACAATGACTAAATTTATATACCATAACTGTTATAACAAATACATCCTTAATTTACATTTAGGACTAACCATTTCTGATGTCATCAGAATAATTCTTATGTAGAAACTGAGAAAAAATTAAAATTATTCCAAAATATGAACAAAAATTGAAAATAAAAAAACAAAATAAAAATAAAACTCAAATAATCCCATTTGTGTCCACCTACCATAAAATGCCAAAAAACGCCCGTAACAAACAAACAAACAAACAAACAAAACCTTCACAAAACAAAAAGAAAAAAAACCTTTTGCCTTCTGTTTGGACCGACGTGTAACCGCAATGCTCAGCTTAGCCCCTCCCACATATTAAATGCATACACAGAGCAAAGTTACAAAGATTACAACAAGAAATAGTAATAATAATAATTTTTAAAAAGAATCAAAAAGCCACTTGGACATTTTCACTAATATTATATCTGAAGGTGTGTTCATATGTGTACATACATATACACACACATACACACACACACGCATATGTGTATACATATAGATACACATACATATACAGACATGTATGTACCTACATAACCTTATTAAGCTAAATTTAATATAGTAGTTACATGTAGCCTGTATTTACTCAAAATATGTGAATCAACACACTCAAACACGGGAATTATGTATACATTATACATATACAACAGGGAAAGAAAAAGCAGGGAAAGAAGAGAAGGGGGGAAGCAGTAATGTAAAATACCTCTTCTCTGGCATGCTGCCCAGACTTCTTATCAACTATAACCCAAATGAAGCTTCAGAGGAGCAGTAAAAAAAAAAAAGGAAAGATAGAAAATGGCTGGATTCCAGCTCAAGAAACTGAAGAAGTTGGAATCCCTCATTTTTATTTTAATGAGAAATGATTCTGCAGCATCAGAACTTAAAAACTTCTTCATCTGGCCTTCAAAAAAATGCAAAATTTGGCAGGATATTTGATATGAAATTGCAAGTTAATTTGCTTTGCCAGATTTCTTGCCTTCATGAATTGTCTTCTTCTATCAGTGATTTCTTTAGTATAATCAGAAAATCTTGTCATTTGCTGGCCCCCACCAAAGCTCACCCCTCCCTCTTGCTAAATGCACAAGATAATCTTTTGTAGAGGTACATAAAAATTGAACAATAACAGGTTCATGCTCTGATGCCTTATGTAGTAGAACCGGGAACACAATAAGCACACTCATTATCGAGTGGCAAAGCCAATAACTCATGCAGAAATTTATCCATGAACTCAGAAGGACGGAGATCTGTAGCCAGATCTTTAAAGCCAAGAATACGGAGGTTAGCTCTCTGAGCAAAAGCCTCCAGTTGAGAAATTCGAGCAGATGGAACATTATGAGAGGCATCCATAGCAGTTTTGTGAGCAGTAACTTGGTCTTCAAGTGAGTTAACTTTCGACTCTGTCTTTTGAAGACAGATATTCATCGAGTCCACATCTAGTCCTTGAAGGGTAGTGATGGAATCCTGAATTGTTTCAAGCTTCTTTGACTGCACTGATAACTGCAAGGACATAGTTTTTATCAAAGCAAGCAACCCCTCTCCCTCTCCTGCGTCTCTAGAAACCTTTGTGGGGGGGGGGCAGGTGGGGGGGTAGGAGGCGTTCCCAAGCCTTTCTTCCCCCTTGATGTTGCCATCCTCGTCTCACTTCCAAAAGCACAACAAGCAAATATAAGCATGGAAACAGAAAACAAAGCTTAAGCAAGTTTAAGCTTGCAAATACCCAAATAACATGACAGCCCCGAAGAGGTAATTTTAAAGCTGAAACTAGGGAGAAACGCAGTGAAGAGCCAATCACGACACCATCTCCAACCAGAAGCCCTCTCTGACATTGCGCTAGCATAAACCAACACTAGCACAACATCATTCCCACTTGCTAGGCAAAAAGGGAAAGTGCCAATTTGCCACCATTTTGCTACTGAAATTTGGCGGCAACTCACCATTTTTCCTTTTGCCTAGAAAGTGCTAATTGGTTTATGCTAGCACTGTGACAGCATTGAATTCTGCCCAATAACTAGTTGTAACTTTAAGAATTAGTAGGGATGTTAGAGAATTCCGCCACGGATCCCAGGGGGGCCGAATTCCAGTGAATTTGGCCCCCCAGAATCCATGGCAGAACGGAGCCCCCAGCCCTATCACCTCGCGAAAGCCCCACGAAATGGAGCCTACGTGGCTGCGGCTCCGGTTCCGGTTGTGGCAGCGGCCACTGCTGGGCTGCTGCAGCCACAAATGGTGGCCGTTGTAGCAGCTGCCATTTGCATCCCTAGGCCGGCCCGTGATAGGCTACGTATATATTTACGTTGCCTATCACAGCTAAAGCAGGGACGCAAATGGCGTAGGGGATGCCATTTGCATCCCTGCTTTAGCTGTGATGGGCTACGTAAATATTTACGTAGCCTATCACGGGCTTGAGTAGGGACGCAAATGGCGTCCCCTATGCAGGACACCATTTGCGTCCGCACCAGCCCAACAGTGGCTGGAGGCCCCACTGTGGGTTGGCCCGGCCAGCAGCTCCGCGGTCTGACCATGGAGCAGAGCCAGCCGGGCAGGATTCCGGGGGGGAGGAACGGATCACCTCCCCCCCATCAAGGATTCTGGGGGGAGGAACGGATCGCCTCCCCCCACCTGCGGAACCCAGTGGAGCCAGGTAAGCGGGGTTTCGTACACCCCTAAGAATTAGTGCCTGACTTGGCTTTTTTACTCTTGCCTCCCATTCCCTTTTTCCTTTTGTGTCATGTCTTTCAGATTCAAAGCCTGCAGGGACCGGCTTTTTTTTTACTGATAATATGTAAGCTGCTCTAGGAGCCTTTTTGGCTGACGAGCAAGGTAGAAGTGCTTTAAATAAATAAGGAAGTGCTAATAAATAAATGCACTCTTTGATTCTTAAACCTACTATCTAAGATTCTAAAGATGGGAAATATAGCAATTTCTATTTTGAGAAAACTGGACTCAGCTCTCTATGGAGGGAGGTGGCCAAGGGAGTAGGGCTGGTGGGAAAGCAAAATTCAGTGGGGCTTTGAATCATACCCGATGTGTTCAAGAGAAAAATAATATTTTAATTCACTTTAATTGCCTTCCTTTCACACTCCGGTTATTGGCAATAAGTTACCAGCTGCTGTATTTGGCTCAATAACCTTGTGCTACAATGATTATTTTGCTGTGAGAAGATGAATGTCCTTTTAATTTCCTACTTAAAGGTCATTAATTTAGTAGGATGACTCTCCCTTTTTTGTGTGCGTGTTCTCATTACGGTGTCATGTGAAAAGAAGCTGATTGGGTTTCTTTTGAATTCTTTATAGTTTAGAATACTTCAATTAAAGCTCCGTTAATTCATTTCCCTTCAAGGCTAAATTTAATCAGTGAATTATCAGATACATGGGACTTAACCAGTTTTTCATGGGAATGGCAAGTCAAGAAAGAGAAGGATGGGAGACAGAGGACAGAAGGAAAGCCACTGGCACAGAGAAATGGTGCTCAGCAGCACTGGTGGGGGTTATTTGTGATCCAGTGAATAGAGTTTTGGAAGTGGTCTCTTATCGAGTTGTCCAGCGAGGTCATTTTAAAACCTTGAACTTAATGGCCTTACAGGGCCCCGCTTTAGACAGTCATGGGACAGTCAATTGTGAGCTTCAGTTGTGAAGCACACAATTAACTTTTCTCCACACACCCCACCACCATTCCATGCTTTACAACTGCTTCTATATTTCTGATATGTGAGAGCAAAACAACTGTTTGTCAACCCTGATATATATATATATATATATATATATATATATATATATAGAAAAAAAATATTCTGAGCATGTGCAGTTTTTGCATTTTAAACTCACTTAAATTGGCATAAATTTGCACTATCATGAATATAGGAATAAAATGGGAGTTTGTTTCTGCTGCCCTGATCACCTGCTGCTCTCTGGGTGGTCATTTACGGGCCCCCATGGCTCCAGTGCCCTGGAATTTGGCCTCAAAGACTGCTCTTATCCGATGCATGGCCCAATCATGCGAGATAAACTAATATTTTATTTATTTACAAGATTTATATAATGCTCTGTATCCCGTAAAATTTCTGAGTGGTGAACAATAAAAAGGTGAACAGATGTGTTGGATTACAACTATCAAGGGCCATGCCTGATGGGGATGGTGAGAACTGTGCCCTCGTGTGTACTCGGTGCAGCACCAACACCGACTTGAGGGTCGGGGAGGGGGGGTTGCCGTGGTCTATAGGAATTCAATCTCCCTGTCCAGTCTTCCTGCTCATTCGAGTGCAGATCTTGAGTGTTTGTACCTTGTGTTGGGTACCCGGGACAGATTAGGGATTCTGTTGGTCTACCGCCCACCCCGCTGCCCATCAGACTCCCTGCCTGAGCTGACGGAGGTGGTCTCAGACTTGGTGTTGAGGACCCCTAGGATGATGGTCCTGGGGGATCTCAACTTCCATGCCGAGGCCGCTGTATCTGGGGCGGCTCAGGACTTCATGGCCACCATGGCAACCATGGGGCTGTCCCAACATGTCATCGGCCCAACGCATATAAAAGGACACACGTTTGATCTGGTTTTCTCGACTGGGCAGGAGGATGGTGATCTGAAAGTGGAGAAATTAACATCTGTCCCTTTGTCATGGTCAGATCACTTCCTGCTGAGGTTTAGACTCCTTGCAGCCTTCCCCCTCTGCAAAGGTGGGGGACCTATTAAAATCGTCCGCCCCCAGAGATTAATGGATTCCAATGGATTCCAGAGGGCTCTGAGGGATTTTCCTGCTGGTATAGCTGGTGCTCCTGTTGAAGCCCAGGTCGCTCTGTGGAATGCAGAAATGACTCGGGCGGTTGACATGATCGCGCCCAAGCGCCCTCTCCCTCTGAGCAGAGCCCAGCCAGCTAGGGATGTCAGAGAATTCCGCCATGGATCTCGGTGAGGCCAAATGCCATTGCATTTGCCCCCCCAAAAAAATCTGTGGTGGAACGGCCTGCCTCCCCCCCCGCGGATCCCCCCTGGGATGAGACTTACCTGGGGTGGATGTTCCAGGTGGCGGCAGCTCTGGTGGCAGCAGCAGCTGGTCTTCCTACCAGCTGCCGCCGCCGCCATTTGCAGTCTTGTCATTTTTGGTTTTTTTACAGAGACGTGACAGGCTACGTAAAGACTTACATAGCCTATCACATCCCAGTTTAAAAAAAAAAAAAGTGTACGCAAATGGCGGCAGCTACGGCCGCCGCCATTTGCGTTCCTTATTTTTCGCCGTCTTAGTCTATGTAAACATTTACGTAGACTGACGGCGAAAATAAAGGGGAATGCAAATAGCGTAGTGGGCGCTATTTGTGTCTCTTTTTGATTCGCCGTTTTAGCCTACGTAAATATTTACGTAGGCTAAAATGGCGAATCAAAAAGGGACACAAATAGCGCCCGCTACGCTATTTGCATTCCCCTTTCTTTTCGCCGTCATAGTCTACGTAAATATTTACGTAGACTAAGACGGTGAAAAATAAGGAACGCAAATGGCGGCGGCCGTAGCTGCTGCCATTTGCGCACGTGGTTTTTGTTTTTGTTTTTTTACCCAGAGCCCTCCGCGGCCAGAAATCCAGCTGCGGACGGCTCTGGCCTGGGCCTGGCCGGCTGCTCCGCAGAGCCACCGCGGAGCACAGCCGGCCGTCGAGGATTCCGGGGGGGGAGGAGCGGAATGCCTCCCCCCCCACCATGAACATAATCCTTGGAAAGGTAAGTGACTTTCGTACATCCCTACAGCCAGCTCCTTGTATACGTCTGAGCTGAGGGCAATGACGTAAGAGGGGAGACAGCTAGAACGCAAGTGGAGGAAAACTCATTTTGAGTCTGGCCGAACACAGGTAAGAGCCCACTATCAAGCCTACTCTGTGCTAGGGATGGCAGAGAATTCTGCCACAGATTCCAGTGAGGTCGGATTCTAAAGAACAGCCTCCTGCCCCCCCACCCCCCACCCCGTGGAATCCCCCGGGATGGAACTTACCTGGGGTGGATGCGGTGGATTCAGCGGTGGCGGTTCCAGCGGTGGTGGCTGGTCTCCTGGCCGGCAGCAGCCGGGCTGCTGCAGCCGCCATTGCTGTCCTTGGAGCTGTGATAGGCTACGAAAGAATTTACGTAGCCTATCACGGCTACCCCCCCAAAAAAACCCCAGCGTACGCAAATGGCGGAGGCTCCGGTGGCCGCCATTTGCGTTCCCTATTTTTTGCCGTTTTATCCTACGTAAATATTTACGTAGGCAATTACGGCAAAAAAAAGGGAACCGCAAATAGCATAGTGGGCGTTATTTGCATTCTTTCTTTTTTTTTTTGCCGTTTTATCGTACGTAAATACTTGCATAGGCTTTTACGGAGAAAAAAAAAGAAACACAAATAGCACCCACTACGCTATTTGCGGTTCCCTTTTTTTCACCGTAATTGCCTACGTAAATATTTACATTGGATTAAATGGCAAAAAATAGGGAATGCAAATGGCGGCCGCCGTAGCCGCCGCCATTTGCGTACGCTGTTTTTTTTGGGGGGGTAGCCGTGATAGGCTACGTAAATTCTTACGTAGCCTATCACGGCTGCCTGGCTGGTTGCAAATGGCCGCTACGGCAGCCACTATTTGCGTCCGCAGCAGCCCGTCCGCGGCCGGAAATCTGGCTGCAGATGGCCCTGGCCGGCTGCTCCGCGGCCTGGCCGCGGAGTGGAGCCAGCCATTGAGGATCCCGGGGGGAGGACCAGATCGCCTCCCCCCCGTCGAGGATTCTGGGGGGAGGGACGGAGCGCTTCCCCCCCCACCGCGAAAGATTTCACGAAAAGGTAAATGAGTTTCGTACATCCCTACTCTATGGCGGTGAGGGTGGCAAAGAGACAGTTCTTTTCCACCAGCATTGCATCTTCTCAGTGTCGTCCAGCGGAGATTTTCTGAGTGGTTCGCAACCTGTTACATTCTGGGCCAGGGAGAGAGATGGCGGAACCCTCGGTGGCATGCTGTGATAAGTTTGCAAGGCACTTTGAAGATAAAGTTGCTCAGATTCGTCATGAATTGGACACCGCAATTAATGCAGTTCCATTGGTAGAGGCGTTCAGAGCACCGTCTAGTCCAGTTTTATTGGATGAGTTTCACTTACTGAGGCCTGAGGATGCAGACAAGGTGCTTGACCAAGTCCGATCGACCACTTGTGTGCTTAACCCTTGCCCTTCATGGCTTATTAAATCAAACAAGGAGGGGATGTCCGGCTGGGTCCAGGAGGTTGTAAATTCCTCCTTGAGAGAGGGAGTGGTGCCGGCCTCTTTAAAAGAGGCGGTAATCAGGCCACTCCTGAAAAACCTGGACCCCAAAGACATTTACAATTATAGGCCAGTGGCCAACATCCCCTTCCTGGGCAAGGTGCTTGAGCGGGTGGTTGTAGGACAGCTCCAGGCGCTGTTGAATGAAACAGATTATCTAGATCCATTTCAATTGGGCTTCAGGCCTGGTTTTGGAACAGAAACTGCCTTGGTCACCCTGTGGGATGACCTCTGCCAGGAGAGGGACAGGGGCAGTGCGACCCTGTTGATTCTCCTGGACTGCTCAGCAGCTTTCGATACCATCGACCATGGTATCCTTCTGGATAGGTTGTCTGGGTTGGGAGTTGGAGGCACTGCACTGCAGTGGTACCGCTCCTACTTGGATGGCCGATTCCAGAAGGTGGTGCTGGGGGATTATTGCTCTGTGCCATGGCAATTGTGCCATGGGGTTCCATAGGGCTCTATTTTATCCCCCATGCTGTTTAACATCTACATGAGACCGCTGGGGGAGCTTATCCGGAGGTGTGGGCTGAGGTGTCATCAATATGTGGATGACACCCAGCTCTACCTCTCTTTCTCATCAAAACCAGGTGAGGCTGTGGCTTATCTGAATCAGTGCCTGGGCATGGTAATGGACTGAATGAGAGCCAATAAACTGAAACTCATTCCAGACAAGATGGAGGTACTGTTAGTGAGTGGTTCGTCTGCCCAACTAGGTGATGTTCAACCTGTTCTGGAGGGGGTTGCACTCCACTTAAAGGATCAGGTTCGTAGTTTGGGGGTGCTCTTGGATCCAGAACTGTCACTTGAGGCACAGGTGAACTCAGTGGCACGGAGCACTTTTTATCAGCTTAGGCTGGTATACCAACTACGCCCTTATCTGGACAGAGATAGCCTAGCTACAGTTATCCATGCTCTGATAACTTCTCGTCTGGATTACTGCAATGGGTTATACGTGGGGCTGCCTTTGAAAACGGTCCGGAAACTTCAGCTGGTCCAAAATAGGGCAGCAAGATTGTTAACAGGGACTGGCCTGCGAGCTCATATTACGCCAGTACTTTTCCAGCTGCACTGGCTGCCAGTCCATTTCCGGGCCCGATTCAAAGTGCTGGTATTAACATTCAAAGCCCTTAATGGCTTGGGGCCAGGTTACCTGAAGGATCGCCTCCTCCCATATGTGCCTGCCTGGACCTTAACATCATCGTCAGCGGCCCTTCTCCATGAATCCCTGCCAAAGGAAGTGAGGCGGGTGGCTACTAGGAGGAGGGCTTTTTCTGCTGTGGCACCTCAGCTGTGGAATGAGCTCCCTGGTGAGGTTCGCCTGGCACCTACATTGTATTCCTTTCGGCGCCAGGTGAAGACCTTTTTATTCTCCCAGGCATTTTAGCATTTTAGCTTTCTAAACTTTTAGCTTTGCTGTTTCAAATCTGTATTTTAAACTCCTGCATTGCTGCTAGGTTTTATTGTGGTTGTATTGTTATATTGTGGTTTTAATGTTCTATATATTTTAAATTGTTTTATTGTGTGCTGTTTGGTTTTAATTTTTGTGATCCGCCCAGAGAGCTTCGGCTATTGGGTGGTATAGAAATGAAATAAATAAATAAATAAATAATAAACTGTAGTCTGAACTGTAGTCTGTAGTCTACTATGTAGTCTCATAGTAGTAGTATTTTCTACTATGGCACTGGGGCGGAGGGGCAGAAAACCATCCAACACAAAGTTAATGTGCTTGCGTTCATTTATTTCAATGGCCTTTTTGTTGGAATGTAGTCACTGTGGATTGCCAGAATATTCAGATGTTATTATTTATGTATTACATTTCTATATAGCCCAATAGCTGAAGCAGTCTGGGCACATACACCTGGTGAGTTTCTTTCTTAGGGATGGACGAAAGTCACTTACCTGGTCCTGCAGCTTGCTTCGCGGTGGGGGGGAGGCGCTCCGTTCCTCCTCGCTGAAATCCTGGCCGGGGGGGAGGCGTCCCGTCCCTCCGGCCGAAATTCTGGCCGGGGGGGAGGCGCGCCGTCCCTCCGGCCGCGAATCCTGCTGGCTGGCCGGGACACAAATGGCAGCGGCTGTAGCTGCCGCCATTTGCGTCCCTGCAGTCAGCCGTGATAGGCTACGTAAATCCTTACGTAGCCTATCACGGCTGACTTTGGGGCGGGGGAAAGCGCATACGCAAATGGCGGCGCCCATGGGCGCTGCCATCTGCGTTCCTTATTTGGGCATGTGTAGTCTACGTAAACATTTACGCAGACTACGGCGAAAATAAGGGCAACGCAAATAGCAAATAGCGTTGCCCTTATTTTCGCCGTAGTCTACGTAAATGTCTACAAAGACTACACATGCCCAAATAAGGAATGCAAATGGTGGCGCCCATGGGCGCCGCCATTTGCATACGCGCTTTCCCCCCCCCCCCAAAGTCAGCCGTGATAGGCTACATAAGGATTTACGTAGCCTATCACGGTGTTTTTGGAAAATCTAGCCGTGATAGGCTACGTAAATCTTTACGTAGCCTATCACGTTTGTTGTTGTTGTTGTTGTTTTTTCCTGGGAAATGGCGGTGGCGGTAGCCGATCGGAAGACCGGCCGCTGCTGCCGCACCGCTGCCAGGAGCCGCCAGCGCCAGGGACATTCGTGCAAGGTAAGTCCCATCCCGGGGGGTGGCGGACCGTTTCTCCACCAATTTTGGGGGGCCAAATGCTTTGGCATTCGGCCTCCTGGAGATTCGTGGAGAAATTCTCCGACATCCCTATTCTTTCTATTCTCTTCTAGCAGTATTCATTGTACACAGACTCCTCCTTTGTCAATGTGTGATGGACAGTATTGCAGGCGATAAGCTCATATCTGTAAGTGACAGCGCCAATAAAACAGTTACTAGGTGTTTTCTTCCGTCTTTTTGTAAAAGAACGTCTACTGGTGTAAGGTTTCCTTTGAGATGACATACTAAATCCAATTTGAGCTGTACCCAGAGCAAAAAGCAAAAAGATCCAGCAAGGCTTTCACGGTATTCTTTAATTAGCTCTTTATACCTCTAATGTTATAGGACTGAGAAAATGAAGCCATATTATCCATGTGCCAGCATAGAACATTTACCTGAGATGAGAGATGCTTGTTTGATCTACCTTTTAAAATCTGCTATGTGAGTCTCTCACATATTAGATCAACTTAATGAGAACAATTTCAAAATCTTTCCTTAATCCAAGCCACCATAAGCAGTTTTATACAGGGCTCCATATGCCTCTCCAAAAAAAGCTATTACAGTGAGAAAAGGCTTTTCTTTTTAGTTTCCCTGTCCTTCTCCTCATCTTGCCTGTCAGCTTTTTATGTAATGATAGTAGAAACCAAAGTATCACATGAGTGGGTGTTACAGAGGGGGGAGGCACACAGATTTTTTTTCACTAAACTCCTGCCCTGTGCCTCATAGGTTGGATCCAGGTTTAGTTATACTTAGAGTAGACCCACTGAAATCAATGGGACTTAAGTTACGCATAATTAACTTGAGTCCCATTAATTTTAATGGGTTTTCTCCAAGTATGACTACATCTGGATCCAACCCTGTATGTTTCTCAAAGCTCAAAAGAGTCAAAAATCTACAAAACATCAGTGGTGTTTCAGGCTACCAGAGTGCATTATCCTCCTGTTATAAAAAGAACCCCAGTATTAACTAGGCTAAATCTGGTAAACATGGATCAAAGCAGTGATGTGGAATAGGCAGATAGGGGAAGGCAAAGCGCATAGCTGTAATCAAAATTCAAAAAATGAATATATTTTAGGAAATCAGAGAGTTTCCAAAAAGAAAAAGGAAGGAGTAGGGGGGAAATTAGTTGGCAAAAAGTGTAAGTAAAAAAAACACAAGATTCCTTATGCTAATGCCTTCCTACATTTGTTGCCTTCCTAGTTGGCAGGGGCCTATAAGGCGATCGAGTCCAACCCCCTGCTCAATGCGGGGATCCAAGTCACAGCATCCCTGACAGATGGCTGTCCAGCCTCATCTTGAATGCCTCCAGTGTGGGAGAGCCCACCACCTCCCTAGGTAATTGGTTCCATTGTCGTATTGCTCTAACAGTCAGGAAGTTTTTCCAGATGTTCAGCTGGAATCTGGCTTCCTGAACATTCAGCCCATTATTCCATGTCCTGCACTCTGGGATGATCGAGAAGAGATCCCGGCCTTCCTCTCTGTGACAACCTTTCAAGTATGTACTTGAAGAGCGCTATCCTATCTCCCCTCAGTCTTCTCTTCTCAAGGCTAAACATGCCCAGTTCTTTCAGTCTCGCTTCATAGGGCTTTGTTTCCAGTCCCCTGATCATCTTTGTTGCCCTCCTCTGAACCCTCTCCAGCTTGTCTGCATCCTTCTTAAAGTGTAGTGCCCAGAACTGGACACAGTCCTCCAGATGAGGCCTAACCAGGGCTGAGTAGAGGGGAACTAGTACTTCCCAGGATTTGGAAGCTATGCTTTTATTAATGCAACCCAAAGGAGCATTTGCCTTTTTTGCAGCCACATCACATTGTTGGCTCATATGCAGCTTGTGATCTACAACAATTGCAAGATCCTTTTCACCTGTAGTGTTGTTGAGCCATGTATCCCCCATCTTGTAACTGTGCATTTGGTTTCTTTTTCTGAGGTGCAGAACTTGGCATTTACCCCTATTAAATTTCATTCTGTTATTTTCTGCCCAGCGCTCCAGTCTATCAAGATCACTTTGAATTTTGTTTCTGTCTTCCAAGATATTAGCTATCCTGCCCAATTTTATGTCATCTGCAAATTTGATCAGCATTCCCTGCACCTCCTCCTCCAAGTCACTAATAGAAATGTTGAAGAGCACTGGGCCCAGGACTGAGCCCTGCAGTACCCCACTTGTTACCTCTCCCCAGTTTGAGAAGATCCCATTGTTAAGCACTCTTTGAGTCCCATTCTGTAGCCAACTGTGGATCCACTGGATTGTTGTTTCATCTAGCCCACTTTGACCTAGTTTGCTCATCAGGATATCACGGGGCACTTTGTCAAAAGCTTTGCTGAAGTCAAGGTATATGATATGCACAGCATTCCCACAGTCCACAAGGGAGGTTACTTGATCAAAAAAATGAGATCAGATTAGTCTAGCAGGATTTGTTCTTGACAAATCCATATTGGCTTCGAGTAATTACTGCATTGTGTTCAAGGCGCTTACAGATGGATTGCTTTAACATCTTCTCCAGAATTTTCCCAGGGATTGATGTCAGACTGACTGGTCTGTAGTTCCCAGGTTCCTCCTTTTTATCCTTATTGAAGATAGGGACAACATTAGCCTTCCTCCAGTCACCTGGCACTTCACCCATCCTCCATGATTGCTCAAAGATAATAGACAGCGGTTCCGAGAGTTCTTCTGCCAGTTCCTTTATTACTCTAGGGTGCAGTTCATCTGGCCTGGGAGATTTGAACTCATTCAAAGTAATTAGGTGTTCCTTGACCATATGCCTATCGATCTCAAGCTGCAATCTTACTCCTTCAGCCTGTACTTCGCCTTTGCCAGGGGGGTCATAGACCCTCTTTTGGGAGAAGACTGAGCCAAAGTAGGAATTGAGCACTTCTGCCTTTTCTTTGCCATCTGTTATCATTTTGCCAGCCTTATTTAATAGCTGAACCACCATTTCTTTCCTCTGTCTTTTACTATGCACATAGCTGAAAAAAGCTTTGTTGTTGCTTTTAGCATCCCTCGCTAACCTCAGCTCGTTCTCAGCTTTAGCCTTCCTGACGCTATCCCTGCAATTCTGTGCTAACTGCCTGTATCTTCTTTTGTTTCTTGGCGTTCCTTCCACTTTCTATATGTGTACTTCTTTTTTTTCAGGTCATCTCTAAGCTTTTTGTGAAGCTACATTGGCTTCTTCTGTTGTCTTCCACCTTTTCTTCTTGTTGGAATTGTTTGTAATTGTGCCTTGAGAAATGCCTCTTTTAAAAACTCCCACCCATCTTGGACTCCTTTTCTCGTTAGAGTGACTTGCCATGGGACCTTACTGATCATTATTCTGAGTTTATTAAAATCTGCTTTCCTAAAATCTAGGATACAGGTTTGGCTACACTCGGCTTTTGCTTCCTTTAGAACCATGAACTCAAGTATAACATGGTCACTTTCCCCCAGAGTTCCTGTAACTGCTACTTTACCCACTAAGTCATCTCTGTTGGTTAGGATCAAGTCAAGGACAGCAATCCTCTAGTTCCTTCCTCTACTTTCTGTAGGAGAAGGTTATCCACCACACAAGTCAGGAATTTCTGGGAGGGGCCATGTTTTGCAGAATTTGTCTCCCAACAAATATCGGGGAAATTGAAGTCCCCCATTACTACTATATCATGCTTCCTTGAAACATTGGCTATTTGCTTTTCAAAGGTTTCATCCTCGTCTTCTCCTGGATTGGGTGGCTGGTAGTAGACTCTGACCACCATGTTCCTTTTATTCTTTGCTCCATTTATTTTAACCGAGATGCTCTTGATGGGGCTACCAAGCTGATTCTCCTGTATTTCCGTGCAGAGATATGTATTTTTCACATATAGTGCAACCCCACCTCCCTTTCTGCTCCTCCTGTTCTTTTTGAACAAGTTATATCCTTCAATTGCTGTATTCCAGTCATGAGAGTCATCCCACCAAGTCTCAGTTACACCTATCAAGTCATAATTTCCCTCCTGGATTAAGAGTTCAAGTTCATTCTGTTTGTTTCCCATACTCTGGGCATTGGTATATAGACATCGAAGACCATGTACTTCATGGTCTGGCTTTCTTCCTACATGTTTGTGAAGACTATTATTGGGTGCTATTAGAGCTGTTCTCTCCGATGTGGTGCATGAGCCTTCGTCCATTGTTGCCCCCAACTTTACTTCTCCCTTCCCTGTAGGATTCAGTTTAAAGCCCTCCTGATAAAGTTCTTCATGCTGTGGCCAAACACATTCTTTCCAGCCTTTGTGAGGCGCAACCCCTCCCTTGCCAACCATCCATCTTCCAGGAAGGTATAGCCCGTGGTCCCAGAATCCAAATCTCTCTGATTGGCACCACCCTCGTATCCAGTCATTTACCCGGAGTATTTTTCTTTCCCTTTCTGTCCCTCTTCTGACTACTGGAAGGATGGATGAGAAAACTATCTGGCCCCCAAAGTTCTTGAGTTTCCTTCCCAAAGCTTCAAAGTCTGACATCATTTCTTCGTAGCTCCGCTTGGCGGTATCATTTGTTCCCACATGGATGAGAAGAAAGGGATACCTGTCAGTGGGCTTTATGAGTGCAGGCAACCCTTCAGTCACATCTCTAATCCATCCTCCCAGGAGACAGCATACCTGTCTTTGCGACATACTTGGGTTTCGATCTCATGCAGCAAGGAGTTTCCCACTACTACAACTGTTCTCTTCTTGTTGTTGTAGGTCTTGGTTTCATTGCCTCTGCTTGGCTGACCTTCATCCTCTTGCTCGCTCTCATGCAGGTTCCCCTGTAATTCTTCCTCTGCAGGCTGTCCTCAAGTCTCATCCTGAAGTACCTGGAAACCGTTCCCTAGTTCCATTGCCTCCGCTGGTGCCGAGTGTCTTCTAGTTGTTCTGCTCCTAACTGTCACCCTTTTCCAAGGGGTATCCTCTACTTCATTTTTCCTCACCTCAGCAGTTTCCTCTTCTGCCTCAGCTTGCTGTTGCCCTTCTAACTCCTGCACTTTGCTTTGCTGCTGTAGTTCCACCATTCCGTCCAAGAACTCTTTGTGTTCTCTTATTCCCTGGAGCGTTGACACTCGCCGCTCCAGTCCTCTTACTTTTTCATCCAGCAGTGTGATCAACTTGCACTTGTTGCACGTGTCGGCCATGTTGTTCTCAGGGAAGAAAACAAATATGGCACACAACTTGCAGGTCACCACCACTGGAGAGTCTTGTCCTTCCATAGTCTGTTTTCCCTTTTTGTGTCTAGCTTTCTGGTTGTTCTAGAGTAGCCTGTGACTGGTCCTCTACTCACTCTTTGCCTTTGTCTCCTTTGTCTCTTCTGCCACTGAAACTCCTCTGGCCAACTCCTGTTTGCTCCCCCTGTTTGCTCGCTCTGATCACTCGCTCTCTGGGAGCTTGCTTGCTTCTACTGTCCCAAGACCAGCTGGAGCAGCTTCCTCTGCTCTGCTCAGCTGGGAGGCGGGAATACTAACCAATAATAGAAGAGTAGGCAAATAAAGTTTTCAAAACTCATGCAGCTGAACGGCAAGTGACTTTAGGCTGCTTGCCTGGGTGAAAGCCAATCTATATGTTGGCTGCATTGTGTGAGGTTCAGGAAATTGAGCATACTTGCCTAGCAGGAGAGTGGTTGCTTGTATTAGAGGGTAGGGGAGTTAAAGGGATGCATCTGGGCATGTTAGTTGTCCAGACCTAGAAACCCAGCCGATCTCCATCACAGTGAGTATGAACAGGAAGGGAAGCCTTTGAAATCCCAGTCAGCAGCCCTTTCAAAATCAGTTGTAATATCATTTGCACAGTGTTAAAGTAAAGTTTATTTGGTTTTTCTCTTCTTAGTCTCCCTGTGGCTACACTGAGAGTTTATAATGTGTGTGCAGCGTGTGACACACAAATACATGAGAGCTTTGGCTATAGGATGACTCATAAATTGAGTGCATACATTTTTTTAAAAATGTGACAGATTTGCTGTTTTGAGCCTCTAAGGTAATTGAAAATATTGGTAGGGTTTGTAGAGTCAGCACCCTTTTTGCTTTGTGTTTTAGAGTTGGAAAGTCCCATCCTTTTGTGCCTTTTCTTCTGCTAATTGCTGCCATTTGTAACTATTAACACTGGTCCAACACCCACGTTTCAAGCTTTTTTTTAAATTGATTTTTGTATTTCTTGTATTTGAATACCAAAAAAGCCCCAACAATGATCTCCTGAGCTTTGCTTTCCTGTTCGTCCCATTGCAAGATTACAGCCACGTGCAACCTAATCATTTTTAACAATTGTCTTCTCATCATATTACATCTCCATGTAAATAATATCAAGGATTGAGAAGGAGGATGGGGAAGGAAATTGGGGGGTAAATAAAGGGATGTGGAACCACTGATAGGTTTAATGACATGAGTTGAAATTGTCCTACAGTAATTTTTCTGCATAGGAGGAGGCAGTAATGGCTTTTGAGACTAATGTCTGTCCTGTTAACACTACAAATGGTGGGTTTGGATCCTTTCCTTCTGCAAGAGAAAAGGACCTTCCATGAGAAGAAGGTCTCTGCTTGCAGAAGGTCCCTATGCCCAATTTTTGGGGATCCCTTCCCCCCACACCACAGCTCACCCCATTCAGCAGCATCTCCCAATTCTCTGTGTAACATTTTCAGGGGACTGGAGGGGCTGCCATTGGAAGGAGCTGGCATGGAAGTCCACTTCCATTAGCACCATTGATCTAGTGTAAATCTGGATCCAACTCAACTGGTATCAACTCCCTCCAAATCTATAAGGCCAGCATTCTTATAACTTTGAGTTCTGTTTAACAGGGAAAAGATTTGAGTATGTCCAATATGGACCATAGGTAATGAATATTAGGTAATGAATATTAGGTAATGAATAAATGCAATAAGGGATTTATAGTCTTGATATCCCATATGAATTTTGCCAGCAGCAGTCTGAATAATGAATGATAAGAAAGCCAAGCCAATATATTTTAGCAGTTAGGGCAGTCTCTGAATATCTCAAACGAATCATGTTCAAAGTGTGTGAACTCGTACAGTTTTTCAGGAGACAACAGGCAGATGCTGAAGGTAAAAATAGGCATGGCATTATAGTAAGACACAAAAGAGTCTTAAAATGGAATGGTTCCTTTTAGGTTCCATTATGTGATGCCATGTGAAAGGAAGCTGATGGTGGTACTCTTACAACCTGCAGCTCCTTGGGCAGGTTGATGCCTCTGCTGAGAACCCAGAGGAGCTTTTGGAGACATGCTACATTTGCTTCACTCAAATTGGGGGCTGGCTGAGTTGTTGATGCCCCTCCTCTTCCATTAATAATAAAGTAGATTTGGCTGAGAATTTCTGTATATTCCCGTTAACATCAAAGAGGAGAACAGAGCTCCTCACACACCCCAGTACCAAAAAAAAGGAGAAAGAAAAAAGTGTACATCAGTTTTCCCCAACTTAGTGCCCTCGAGATATTTTTGACTACAACTCCCAGCATTCCTGACTATTGGTCATGCTGGCTAGGCAAATGGGAGTTGAGGTCAGGGAAGGCTGATATAGTTAAAGAGGTTGTCTGTATGCAGCCCAAGCTCTTTTGAGAATGGATAAATACATCAGGGGCTTCTTCACATGGAGCTTTTATCCTGCTATTGAGATTGGTTACTCACAGGAGTTTGCGGGTCCTTTAGATGATGTCGTCAACCTCCAGGGTGTCTCCCGCACGTAATGACCTTTATTCCATGAGCTGTCAAATTACCCCACTTGAGTGCCACTTGAGTTTCCTCCATGAAGAAGGTAGCACCACAAGAAGAGGAGCTAGACCAGTGAAACATATGAATGATTCAGATAAGGGGGGAAAGGAAGGGGGAAATGGGGTGGGGGAGAAGTGTGTGTAAAGCAGAAAGCCCCATTTTAAATGCAGGATTTTAGGCTGGTGTAGGATGCTCCAGAGTTATCTGGGAAATGGCTGGCAATGCATCTGGACTATATAGCCAGCCAAGGAGTTTTGTTGCTGTGAAAATATCTCTCCTATTTTCCCCATGCCAGTGCTATAATATGTCTGTTGAGCAGGTGTTTTAGGCCTCTAATAGCTTCCTACTTTCTAGTTTCTGATCTTCAGAATCTCTCTCACTGGACGAGTATCATGGTGCATTGTCAGTCATCAATCAAACTAATTAAAAGTCTAACAAAATCTTTAGTGAGGTTTTCAAGCTCGCAAATTACAACTTCAAAATGAAACAAAAAATGAAGCATGATTTCTTACCAATCCCCACCCCTCCACACACACACACACACACACACACACACATTGGTTGCAAGCTTAGAGACCAGATTAATATGATAAACATACACCTCTCAAATCCAGCTCCTATACATGAAAGCTAAACCAAGAGAAAAATATATGGTAGGATTAAAAAGGTGAAAATGAATTTTACAGCTAAAAACAATGAACAGGCAAAATAAACCTTATGACAACTTGAAAACAGAATACACCTTAAAATTATGTTGGCATTTAAGAAAGAAATGGTGGAATGAAAATAGAAAAAGTTTTCTGACTTAAAGATCAAGAAAGAACCTGTGTCAGCTTTGCAAGTCAGGGCCTAGTGGTGCAACTAGAACTGGGCCTTGTGGCCCCGTAGACCTTGTGGTCCCCAATGACCACCCAAAGAGGGTCAACAGCAAACAGGTCAGCACTTGGGCTGGCAAACTCCATTTATTTACTGTAGTCACGATAATGCTATGATTTAAGTGAGCTTAAAATACGAAAATTCCACGTGCTCAGAGTACTGCTTTCTTTCTTTTTATCAGGCTTGGCAAACAGTTTTTCTGTTGTTGTTTTGCTCTAATGTATCAGGAATGCAGAGGCAGTTGTAAAGCGTGGAATGGGGGCAGGGTGTGTGGAGAAGAGGACTGTTAATTGTCTGCTTCACAACTGAAGTAATACACATGACTGTCTAAAGGGGTGCCCTGTAAGACCACTAAGACCAGGGTCTAAAATTACCAAGCTACACCACTGGCTGGGACAGATTATAGCAGGAGTGTCCAGACATCAGGTTTGTGGGGCCTACTTTGTTGTTTATCGCCCAGCATCTCTTGGCACCGTAGGTGAGCACCCACTTTGCTTCTCTCTAGAAACGACCCTGGTTGTACTCTTATTACAGCTCATTTGGGGATTTAAAGCGATCCTTTTCTTTCTCCCTTTTCTTCTCATTTTTCTCCCCCTCTTACTTCTGTATCCAGACTAGATCTGTGCTTCAATAAACCTTTGCCACTAGCAGGAATCCGGCAGTCACAAGCAATTAGTTCCTTCTCTGAATGGTCCAAGGTTAATTTTAGCCTCCTAAACTGCCTACTGCCAGATCTGATAAGTTTCCTCCTCCAGCTCCAGCTGTCTGGTCCCTGGTGGGATTTGGCTACGAGGACGGCATTATCAGCCCATTAGCCATCACTAGCAGTGGCACTGTGAGGCTGATTAATATTGATCACTGGTTCCATAGAGTTATCAGATGATGCTGAGTGAATTCGATGGCTGGTTGTTTCGAAGGGAGCCTTTGTTTTCACTAGGCTGAGAGCACTTTGCTCTACGGTTCTGCCTATGGAGACTCAGAGATGATTAGAGAGGGGGAATATATTTATTTGCTTTGCCAGCAGAAGGTGTTTGGATGTAAACGTTCAGGAACAGGAAAGATCTTATTGATAGCCTCTGGCAAAATCACACTAAACACATTCAGCTGAACACAGTTGAGCTGGGTGGCAAATGTGTGGATGCTGGGGCAGCGTACACACTTCCCCGGCCCCCTGGACACTTTGCGGCCTCACATATTCAGGCTGAACGCCCGAGCAGGGCTTCTGGACCTACTGTGCCTTCCACTAGGCATGATTTTATATTGCTGAAATCGGCCTTCAATAGGTCCAGCATGAGGCTGCCTCAACGGTGATGACAAGGGCTAGATCTATACTAGTGCTTTGTATCGGTATTGAAGTTCACTGATATCAGTTGGGGCACATTACGCATTCCACATCCTGCCTAGTGTTATTTCCTGCTGTTTATTCCGATTATCCAAAATACTGTAACAGATGTTATTGCATGTGCTATGAGGTATAAATGAGCAAGAGTGATATAGTGTCACCATGGTAGGATCATATCGATATGGCATGAGGTGTAGATCTAGCCAAGGTGACTCGGTTTATTTACTATAGTGTTATGGAGGCGTAAATGACACAGCACTCAGGAAGCAACATAAGAACTTGAGATCTCTGACTGTCCACCAACAGCAACAGGTATCGGTCCAGTACCACCTAGTGACTAAACTACATGACACTATCCACACATTTGGCAAATGTACGATCTGAAGGAGAACTTGCATAGGATCAAGCTCCAAGCATCGCTGTATTGCTTTCAGTGGGACCGAGGCATGGCTAATACTTGACTGCACTCTAATTGCATTTGATAAATTAGTGCAATTTGTTAACTAGGACACTACTAAAACAATGTGTAGGATAGGAGGTTTAACTTGGAGATTAATTTTACTAATGTATGGATTTTTTTTTTTTTATTCCATACATGGTTACCATGCGATGGCTGTACTAGTCTGTTAATTTATCTTCCCTTGTCTTTCCCACAGTTGCTTTTATCCATTACACCAGTACAAAAGACGACAATCAGGCAAGCCCATTTTCCACCTTGTTTTAAGGATGGAGTTTGGGTTTTGATCATTTTCCATAATTGCATATTTATAATTCCTCAGTGCATTTTACATAACTGCATGGTTCTCAACCATTTAAAAAACAACAACTAATAGACGAACATATAGAGATGGAAGAAAAACAAAATCCTACCTAGGACAAAATCCATACTGACAAATGTGTAGAGATGGTCTTTTTTGGCACATCACAGCTTAGTGTTGGAAACCTCATGTGGTTTCTAATTTTTCTATAATTAAGCGAAGACAGTGGGATTGGTGCCACAGCCTATGAACCAGGATGATGCCACTTCAGATATACTGTAGGTCCTGTCAGAGCTGCTCTAGGTCTCTTGCCCCAATGCTATTTACAAGTTGGATTTATGCAATTTGGTGTGCTGTGGAAAGTGAAGATAAGAGCGTAACTGTTGCATGCTCTGCTTTGAAGCTGCAAGTTGATCTGGCACCTCCTGTTGAGTGTGTGGAGGAGTATAACACTATAACACATATAACACTAGTTGTATGATGTATGATTGAGATGTAAAAATATTTTTAGTTAAACCTTCCAAACAATGGCAGACTCGATAACTCTTCAGCTCTTTCTCACTTATTTATTCATTTAAAAGATTTTTAACCCATCTTTCAGGGTGTGCTGCCCTCGCAAGGTGGCTTACAAAAAGTTATGAAAAACATGAACATTCATATTGCAATTAAACACACACGCATACACACCACCACCAGCAGCAGCAGCTAATGAATTTCAAGCACCAAATCCAGACTGGAATAAATGTGTCTTCAGGTTTTGTTTTGTTTTAAAGCCAGCAGTGATGAAACCATATGTATCTCCCTGGGGGAAGGAGTTCCAAAGATGTGGGGCCACCACTGAGAAGATTCTAAGAACATAAGAACGGTCTAGTAGACATTCTCTTATTTCATATTGCCCACCTACCCAGAAAAGTAAATGTGGGGAATGCATGGATGTTCCAAATTCCGAGAAAGTCACATGACCTTCAGAGACCATACCCAGGGCCACACGGTCTCCTCTACCCGCACCACTGGGTGCAGCAGCACCTTTGTGCTTGGCACTTTAACGCCACAGTGGTGGCACAGAGCATTCACCAAAGCAGCAGTTCCGCCATGCTGACAAGTCTGTGACCACTTCCCAGTGCTGGTGTCGGAGGTGAGCATTGTGGGGCGCTTGCCAGGGCCTACATCCCTGAAAAGGGCTCACTGTCAACCCTTGGAACTTCCTGGCCTTGCTGCTCCTTGCCGTCCATGCTTGCTCGCCTGCCTTCTCCAAGCATGCAAGCAGTGACCAACGTGAGAAGAGAGAGCAGCATCCCTCTGGGCGGTGGGGACAGGTCAGGGCCAGAGGAAGAGCACAAGTGAATGGCCGGGGGGGGGGAAGCAAACGCCCCTCCAAACCAGGAGCCGACATGGCCATTTCATAGGAGTTCCCAACATGGCGCCCTGCAGGCACTTTGCAAAGCTTTTTTAAAAATATAAGTACATGGATTTGTATGTATCCATAGCAATGAATACATATGAAATGCCTATATATTAAAATACAGCTTTCTAGCAATGATACTTAGCCTTGTAATTTCCTTCCACCCAATCCCTTTCCTTGCTATTGCTCTCCATTCCCCGTCCCTAGCCTTCTTCTTTCTCTCACTTTCTACTCCTAGTGTTGCACTTTCTCTCCCATTCACCCCTTTATCTTCCTGTGTCTCTTAACTCCCAGCCTTGAGCCTCACTATTTCTATCACCCATCTCTTCACCTCACTGTTTATCCCCCCTCCTAGCTTCGAGCCTCACTCTTTCTCATCCCTCTACCCCTTTGCTGTGCTATTTTCCCCTTCCTCCTGGCTATTTCTCCCCCCTCCCCGTCTTTTGACTAGCCAGGCCCCCATGGCAGCCATTATGTGACTAGCCATATTCTTCATGGTAGCCATTTTGTGGTGGTGCCCACAGCAGTTTCTAAAATTCCCAAATGTGCCCCAAAAGTCCTAGTGTATCCTTGTGCCAGCACTTTGTTTCCTTAAGCCAGTTTTTTATAAGAGGCCTAGGACTGGGCATAAACAACCTTGTACAATTCACTTTTACCAGATGGAATGAATTGCCTCCACTGTTTCACCATGAGATGAGAGCATTTTGCTACTTAGATTTTTTTTTCTTTGTTTGGAGCGGTAGTGGGGGAGAGAGATTCACTTTCTTGTAATGACACAGCCAGTTGTATAACTACGGTGCCAGCCAGCGTCATTAAAACCAATGAGGGTTTTGTTCTCAGTGGACGTCTGCTATTACTACCCTCCCTCAGACTGAAATTCAGATTCTACAATTGGAAAATGCAAATGAACTCTTCATTTCCAAAAGTTCTGCTCCTTTGCTTGAGAACGTGCATATTTTACATGCTGTGTTATTTAGAGATAGGCTAATTCAAAGGGAGAAATGAAAAAAGAAATGTCAGAGAAACTTGAGACTGCCAGTAACATAGATGATTTAGGATTTCAAAATCAGTGTCTTCTGGGGAAGCTGCTAAAAGCAAAAAGAAGTGATTTGATTGATCACGAGAGAATTTTTCAAGCAGCTGCTCTTTGGAGAGCTTTGAATTTTCTACTGGGAAAACTTTCAGGATGTTTCCAGGACTTAATGCAGAGCTTGGTGGACTGCAAACATTCTGGGTTGGAGTCAGGATCTGCCTTCCATGGACAAAAGGTCTCTGCTCACAGAAGGTGCCTCCACCCAAATTTTGGGGATTCCCCCCTTCCCCCCGCACCACAGATCACATCATTCAGCAGGATCCCTCTGTGCAACATTTCAGGGGGCTGGAGGGGCTACAGTGTGGGAGGAGGGGGACAGGGAAGCCCACTTCTGCCAGCCCAGCTGCACACACCTGAATCTGACCCACAGACTTTCCTTCTTCCTAATCCCCATTAATTTCCCATGTATTTGTAGGGCTGTTTTTTTCCAGATATGTATAAAAAACTGACTGGACCTAGGGTGGCCATGGTCCTACTTTAGAAAAGACAGTTGTCCATTTGATGGGTTGTCAGAGGACAGCCTTCTATTTGACCATGTCCACTATTTGGAGGGCTGCCCAGTACAAGTTCAGTTTAAAGAGAATGAACCATCAAGAGGGACGAGCTGGGCCCTGAACTTGCCCATCAACACTTAGCTCCTGGAGAGCAGACTGAGTAGGCAGGCACATGGGTCTCAGTTTTCCCCACTGTGGTGAGATGTATTCTCTTCTGATTTTAATTATAGGAATTATTTCTAACTTTGCATCTATACATATAAATATATTCTAATCTTATACAAATCTCTATCTCAATTTGCATCTATACATATAAATATATTCTAATGTTATGCAAATCTCTATCTTAGTTTGTCCTCTTTCTTGGTGGTGCATTTCCACTTTTTTTTGGCAATGACTAAGGGGCTATCCTTCTAGACTCAGTACGGCAGGGCAACATGCACATGTAAAGTATGCATATCAACAGTTTCTACTGTTCCAAAGTGCTCTGATTATTAAAATACAGTTAAATACATAGATTTGAATATATCAATTTCAATAAATACCTATGAAATGTCCTTTCGTGTGTGTATGTATATGTGTGTGTGTGTATACACATATCTATACACACACACATACATACATACACACAGCTTTCTAAGAACTATACATAAACTTCAACAAAAGCAGACCAAATATCCAGATAAGTATCCATTCACAGTCTATACATCACCTGTTCACATGTTGAAAGCATTGTAAGGTCTTCAATCCATTGCATTATAGGAGGTGAGCGTTTATCCTTCCAATGTTGTAATATCAGTCTTTTAGTTGTCAAAAGGGTGCGGAGAATCCACTTGTACTGACAGTTCCAGGAAGCAAGTAGATAATTTAAGAGAACATGAACATCAGTAAATAAAGAGTGCTCCAATACAAATTTTATCTATAAACCTCCTCCCAAAAGAGGCAGCTATTGGGCATTGCCAAAACATATGGTTAAAATAAGTATTAGTTGTATTACACCTCCAGCAATTAGCCAAAACATATGGTTAAAAGTATTAGCTGTGTTACACCTCCAGCAATTAGCCAACTTAGATTAACTAAAGTCTAATTAAAGAGGTGTTCTGACATTCACTAAACACAGAACAAGAATTTTTGCTGAATAAGACGTAACCTGAGATCCATTGACGCTTCAGATACAGATGTTAAAGCGACAATCCATTGATTTGGCGAAGTGGGACAGTCCAGTTTCCTATTCCATTCCTGCTTAAGTTCCTGTGTATTATATTTATTCACTGATAATAAATATTTATGCACATGGATCGTGGGTCTATATAGCTGATCAGCCTCAATAAGTGCATCAGATAGCAAAGGAGACTCTGGAGCTGTAAAAGTGGCAGGGCCATACCTAGATTCTAACAGATGTTGCAGTTGCAAGGATTGGCATTCAGCCGTAGCAGGCAAATTGTATTTAGCACGCAAAGCCAATAATGTAAAAAATCAGCACCTGCTAGTTGATCCAAGGTAAAAATCAATTTATCCTTCCAAGTCCGCCACAAAAACATTTTCTTAAATCTGAATTTCTCCACTGCACCAATTTAGCATGAGAAAATGGATCAAAATATAATTGGCATGACATTATATGCTTCACATTTCTAACAGTTGTAACTGTGGGAGGAACCATATCCATTCTACTATGACTAGAACCTAAGCCATCCATTTAGAGAGAGGGTCCAAACAAGAAGATTCCAAAACTGACAAATGTGGAAAATCTTATCTAAATGGAAAGGACCAAACTTTAGTACAAGTCAGCAAATAAGCCCGATGATATAAAGCAAGATCCAGAAAACCAACCCCACCTTCTTTAATTGGAAATTCCATCCTTCTTAATGATAATCATTGTGGAGAGGACCCCCCCCCCCCCCGGAATGTATGAAGCAAAGTATTCATTTTTTGTAAATATTTGCCAAGTATACATGTGGAATTGTATGTATACCAAAAACAATCTGAGGTATAGTAGTCATCTTGAGTGTATTTACCTTGCTCCACAAGCTCAGCTTTGAAGTTACCCATCTATCTAAATCCTGAGAGATCTAATTAATTAGTTTATTCAAATTAACCTTGATCATTTGATATGTGTGTTTGGGAATAAGTACTGCCAAATAGGTATCAACATCCAGGCACCATTACAACTGCCAATCAGCTAATACACTATGAGATATAGTATCTCCAATCACAATCAGTTCAGATTTTGACTAATTAACTGAATAGCCAGAGAAATTACCAAAAATGTTGTTCAACTGCATCAAAGCCAGAAAAGATGAGTGGAGTTCCAACATAAACAATAAAAGATAATCAGCATAAAGAAGAATGTTTAATTCTAAACAATCATGCACAAAGCAATGCATACTAATTTTCTGTCTAATGACACAAGCCAGAGGTTCCAAATGTAAATCAAGTATCAAAGAAGAAAGTGATCATCCCTGTCTGGTACCTCCCCCAAGTGAAAAGAAAGCCAAAAAAAGACAATTAGTCATAACTCTAGCTCTTGGGGTTGAGTATAAAGTTCTGACCCATTTCAATAAGCCCACAGGAGAATCAAATTCACACAATAAATTTCCAATGAATTTTATTCAAATCTATATAGCCACAATTTTTCTTCTTTCTCTTTTCTTTCGTTGAAATTTTGCAATAAAAAATTAAAAATACAGTTAAATAGGAAAAGTAAGGACAATGCGAAACACAATAATTCCAACTAATCCAACCAATACTGAAAGACGGGTACAGTACCAGAATACCATTGGCCATGCTGATTGGGACTTATAAGAGCTGTTGTCCAACACATCTGGAGAGCACCACGTTGCCTACCCTTTAGGATAAATAGAGCATTTATCCTAAATCAGCCTTCTGCAACCTGGTGCCCTCCAGATGTGTTGGACAACAACTCCTAGCATTCCCAGCCAGCATGGCCAATACATTTGAAGGGCACCAGGTTGGGGAAGGCTGTATGAAATAAACCAAGAAAACTAAAAACAAACAAACAGCAGTATATGTTACATGAAGAATCAGTGAGGTAGTGTATTGTCTTGTAGCATTTTCAACATTATTTTGGAAATGTATAAAACTAGCATTGTCACAGAAAATACTGACCCTGTAAAAATCATTGGATTAAAGACATTTTTGTCTACTTTACAGACTGATCTAGAGATGTGATGGATCAATGCATTTTGGGAAGCTCCTGATCCGTTCTCTACATTTATTGCTATTTGGCTTGCGGCTGTGCTTGGAGGCCATAACTAAGGACCAAAGGAACATTTCATTCAGGGCATCTCTACACCAGCCTAAAATCCTGCATTTAAAACAGGGCTTTCTGCTTCCGTTTTAAATGCAGGAGCACAACGACTCCCTTTTTCACCCGCTTCCTTTCCCCCCTCCCCTTTCTCCATCCTTCACCCTGCATCTGAGTCTTCCATTATCTTTCATTGATCTCGCTCCTCTTCTTGCTGCTTTTACTCTTTTCACAGAGGGAACTCAAGTGGAACACAACGGGGTAAGTTGATAGCTCATTATCTGCGATCTATTTAAAAATAGAACAAAGGGCATTTAGTGCAGGAGACGCCTTGGAGGTTCACGGCGTCATGTAAAGAGCCAGCAAACTTCCGTGAAGAAGCAATCTCAATCGCAGGGTAAAAGCTCAGTGTGAAGAAAGCCTCAGTCTGGTGGAAAAACAACAGGAACAAAAAACAGATAGTAGACTGGTAAAAGAGCAAAACCTACTCAAACATAGGAGGTGATTTTAACATTCACTTTCAGTGCAATCCTATACAGGTCTACTTGGAAGTAAGTCCCACTGAGTTCAATGGGGCTTACTCCCAAATAAGTGGGTGCAGGATTGCATCCTTAGGATGAACTTGCAGCCTGGCTGATGGCCTGATCCTGCAAGTGTTGCCTATTTCCTTGAAAAAAAAAAAAGTCTGATGGCCTAAACTCTGGGAACCAATCCAGAAGATACATTATGTGCCTGTGTAATATGGGTGAACATTCACATATATGCTAAGCACACATTGTAGATATGGTGGCCTGGAACCATGCCTTGAAAATATAACACGCTGTGTGAGGAGTATAGGCGGAGGAGGAGGAGGAAGAGAAGAGATCCTCCTTAATGCACACATAAACGTACTCTGGCTATCAAACGTGGAGGTAAAAAGATCATGTTGCATCAGATCAGGGCATATATTAGTCCACTTCAGTTAGCCTGGAAATAATTTGTAATTTTGGATGCAACTGTAGCAATCCATGAGAATGTAACAGAGCTGCCCTTCCTCCCTGAAGGCATAAAACGTCTATCCATACCTTGTCTGTAATAGTAAGGCTTTTTCTTCTTTTTTCTGCATTCTGCTTCCACAGAAATTTCTCATCTTTTCCCCAAACAGTACAGTTTTGATTGGATTTTTTAAACACACACACACACACACACACTTTCTGCGCTTTACAGAAAGTGTGGATAACACTTGTGACATTTCTGTGAAGTCCTGATTAGGGCAACATAAAGTCTGTGTTATTCAATATGCCAGCTAGAGATGTTTTTCTGATCAAATCTGAAGGCCAGATGGAAATGAAAGGAAATGGAATGTCAGGAAGGTGATGGTAGGGACTTTCAGAAGCTCTTACAGTTTCTGCTAAAATGGCAAAAAACAGTGGTCTGTTGGATTGTAGCATCCCAGTTTCCATTCATTTTCCTGAAATATAGCATGTTCATCTTTTTATTAGGTCTCAACTTGTATAGATTTAAAATCCCAATGCTAACACCCGCCTTGCAGATTTGGAGAAGTTAAATTTTAAGCGGTATTTGAGGAGGAATTATTTGTTGATTCCTTAAGAACAGGAACATAGGAAGCTGCCTTATACCGAGTCCCTTGGTCTATCTAGCCCAGTGCTGTAGACATTGACCGGCTGCACCTTTCCAAGGATTCTTTCCTAGCCCTATGTGGAGATACTGGAGATTGAACCTGGGACCTTCTGAGTGCAAAGCAGATGGTCTACCCCTGTGCTACAGCCCCCTTGCCTTTTGTTGGTCTTTTAAATTTATAATTATACCGCATATTTGGCATGAGGAGAACACAGGGAGATTAAAAAAAAAATTTTTGATGGGAAGATAACACATTTCATTTTTGACTTAGTCACAGTTTCCCATTATGCTCAACTTGGAGGAACTGTGGTTTGTTCTAACAGCAGCTAATTAAGACAACAGGATATTTAAACCACAGTTTTGATCCTGCTTTGTTTTAACTAACCACAGCTTTGAACCTGGTTTGTTTTAACTAACCACAGTTAATCTTTCTGTCTCAACTAGGCCTAAGTATTCTAAGATTCATGGCACTGAGCATTAATACCTGCGATCTTCTGAAGTCATAAGTTGTCAAACAACTTGGATCGGATGCAGCAGGTGTCTGCAAGGAGCTTGTCAGTTCCATTGCCTCCTAGCCTATCAAGAGACGTTTTGTTCTCTGGCTCTTCTCCTTGATTTCTATAAGCAAGCCAATTACACTCTATGTCTGGCAGTCCCAAAACCTGAGATTTCTTTGCTCTGACAAGAGTGAGCTGTTCATAACTCTTTGGAACTCTAAATGCAGCAAGTGCTTTTTGCTGACAAAAGAAGTGTAATTCCAAGTGGCAGCTTTGCTTTAAATTGGAGCATTATGAAGCAGCTTCCTCTCTAATGTACTTGTATTATATACAGTGTGAAGGTTAAGGTTTCTTCTCCCCCCCAGCCCCGCAACCTTTCCAAATAGTAGGGTAGGCACGGTCAGGCAGCTGCTGAGGGCCGACACCCCAGCAGGGGCCCACTGACAAGAGCCCCCTGAACTTGCTCCTCCTCTTCACCATTGCAATCTTCTGGTTCACCCCCCGTTGCTTTGTCCAAGACAACGGTGGTGGTGAGAAGGAGGAGCGGTAGGTGCCACTGCTTACCTGCTCACTGGCTCTCTGCCTGTCAAGCAAGCAAGTGAAAGTAATGATGAGAAAGAGGATGAGAAGGAGCAGCTACTGACAATGGTGTAGAGAAAGTAGACTCACTGAGGGAGGTGGCCCATTGCCCAAGGGCTCTCAAAAACTTGGAACTGGCCCTGGGACAAGCCATTCCAGTAGTTCCCATTTTGGAGACATGCAGCCTAATTGCTGGATTAGCTTTGAGAATGTGGGTCTGGGCCAGGCGTTCCTGGGCATGTCTTTGTTTCTCAGCTTCAGGGTCTCCTCACATCATCATTTGGACGCACGGTCATTGTGGGTAAAGCCTTGTCCATGTTGATTCCCAGCTACTCTAGTCCAAGGCAAGCCAGTCAGGTATAGTCATCATGTCCAGGGGTCGGCTCTTAATGTGCCACAGGAAGCAGGCAGAAGCAGCATCCTTCAGAAAAGTGGGGGGTGCAGAGAAACGTATCTCAAATGGCTTTTCTGGGACTGAATGGGAGCCTGATTATAAAGCACTGTATGCAATAAAATGTTATGGAAATAATGAACTTAACACTCAGTTCCATTCAAACTGAAATTTCTAGATTAGTTTATAGTTCTTAACCAGATTTATACTAGGACTGCTCAGACTCTGATTGGCCCAGAGGTCACACTCCCATGCAGGAGCCCTGTGTGCATAGGCCTCAGCATGTGCCTACAGCTCCTTTCACAAGGATGCAGAATGCACAGCCACCAGGGTGGGGGTGGGGGGATGGTGCCCTGGTGTTGGAGGGGGGTGGCTTGCAGCCACAGTCTCCCATGCATTCAGAGCCCTATTCCGGAAACCAAACTCAGAGCATATAGATTCTTCTCACGCAACTCCCACCGCAAGATTTACCCTCTAGAACAGGCCCTCCAGATGTTGTTGGCCTGCAACTCCCATCAGCCGTAGCCAGCAAAGCCAATGGTGAGGGATGATGGGAGTTGCAGTCCAACAACATCTGGAGGGACACACATTCTCCATCCCTGCTCTACAAGGTATTCATAATTTGTAGGTTCTTATGGGCATAGACAAACTGTAAAGCATCCACCACAGATTCACAGAGAAAGAATGCGTATCAATATGCTAGAAAAGATTACTTTCTTTATATTAAAGCCCAATTCATTTCAGCCCTGATATTTTTAGGGGCGTCCTTTGGGGGTAGCTTTCAAATTGCCTTCAGAGAACTCTGAAAGGTATGACTATTCATCTGCCAGTCATTGAACTCAGTTCTCTGATTAACTGGTCCATATGTAGCCAAAATGAAGCACAGATGTACAAGAGAGGGGTATCAGGATGCTCAGGGAAATCCTGAGGCTGCAAACATAAAAAAAATCTTTAGGGGTTGAAAGGGACAAACACCATCCTCCACCCTGCCCCCCACCCCCACACAGTCCAATGAGGACTGAGCATGCTCAGTGGGATGAAGACTGAGCATGCTCAGCGGTCATGGAAAGCTGAGTGACTGATGGGGGGCGGGGTTGTATGGAATGGAGAAAGGTAATGGATTGGAGTGATTGAAATCCTGAACAGAAGAACACACTGCAACATTTTGTTGCAGGCCCCACTTGTATTGACTTATACCCACTTGGGAGGGCAGCCACTTAGACTCAATACTGCAGATGTCAGTAAGCTGAATTATGCTGTACACCCCATTGAAAAAATTGGAGTTTGCAAGAGCAAGTGACTCAGATACCCCAGTGGCATGGCTGCTGCTTCCCTGTGGCTAGAAATCCCACTTCAGTAGCAGCTTTGATAACCACCTTGCTGGTAACTGCTGTAATGAGGAGTCACATAAAGGTCAGCTGGAGGACATGGTTGATGGTTCCTTTCCATACCAGCTTTGCCATGCCCTCAATGGAAAATAATGTTGTTTGTGAAATCTAATAAAGGAGTTCACACACACTGGGTTGGATCCAGTCTTAGTTATACTTAGACCACACCCACTGAAATCAATGGGACTTGAGTTAGTTGATTTCAATGGATCTACTCTAAGTATGACTAAATCCAGCCCTATGTTCCTTAGCCTCTCATGCTAGCTACATTTCCTAACTTTGACCCTCTGCCTTTTTTTTTATTATTATTCCCCCTCCCTCTGACCCCTTCGCCAGTGCTTGAATCATTGGGGGAGGGAGAAAGTTAATTCTTCATTAAATCCCAAGGCGTCCACCAATTGTAGGTAAATCAAGTCCCCACACAACTTTAAAAAACCCAAACAATTAAAAAAAAAACAGTAAGCAGGGAGGCAGCAGTAAAGGTAATAGGGCTCCCTGTAATTAGAACACTGTCCTTCTGCGTCCTCCTCTCCCCTGTTGCCTATCTTTTGCCCTCACATCCATTGAATTCAGCCTCCCCCAAGCCTCCTTATCCTGTTCCCATCCAGCTGCCCTTCCATCCCAGCCTCCTGTGACCTCTCTGACATCACAACTAATGAGCCAACACCTAGGAAAGAGAGACTATGTGTCTGTGCCTGTCTGCCTGCGTGCCTGTCTGTTTTTAGTTCCATAGTACTGCTCCAGTGTTGGTGATTGATATCTGATCAGTGCATGATTCTCAGAGACAGACCCCCAAGCAGTTTCCTGGACTGTGATGATGGACAGAGCAGCTCAAGCAATAAAGGGAGCATGACTGGAATACAAACTCAGTAGCATTTGTTGTTCGACAGCAGTAGAGTGCTAGGTATTTAGCTCCTTTGCTGGCAAATGAACACAGCATGCTCCATGGACTCCCAGGACACCCTTGCAAATGAAATATGATGATGATGGTGATGATGATAATAATAATAATAAATCCCCAACAGGCTTGAAGAACACACACGTGAAAAGAGAAAGCCGCTCCACAAAAGAGCCCCACCATTTCTCAAAAAGCTCAGCTCCCCATTCTTCCAAGCATGGACCTTTAAAGATGACTTGTCTCTTTCACGGGTCTATTGTTGCTAGGCGAGAACGGCTGCCTTGCGGGATGAATCGTATCCCGCAGCAGTTCTTCTGCCTGCTATGCTGTTGAATTCATTTAATGAGATACGGTATAGGAACACTCTTCTTTAAAAGGGCTGTCAAATCTAAGAGGGGGTAGCATTCATTGCATTATGGCTCCAATAGAATAAGAAATGCCCAGGGATCCTCGGAGAGCTGAGACTGGTGGGCAGTTTTCTCTTTCAAGAGCTGCTGGCCGAATAAAAGGACAGCGATGGCCTCCCCCCAGATGGCAGGCACTCTGGTGGTATCTTGATCTAAAATTAGAGAGGGAAGATAGGAAATAACGCTGCTTCCTTTACATAATCAACTGCCCAGTCCTGAGGGCTCACTGCAGCTGCAGTGGCAAACAGGGGGTCACAATCCCAGAAGCTGAAGTGGCGTAGCAAAGGGAGTGAGAAAAATGCAGCACTCACCATGGGAAAAATTTGATTTGGATCCTTGTAAGGATGGGGGAGAAATTTGTTCAGTTTGCATTTTAATACAAACTTACCTAATTTTGCACTTTCAAACCACCATAAGACCCAAAACTCGGTTATCCTTTGAAATTTGCACTTTTCTGAATGTTGTGATAGGGTTCTCTAATAAAAAATGCATACAAAAAATTCAGATATTAGGGGAAATAATGTTCAAAGATGCATTATAGTATGAAAATTGCTGGGGCTTCCATGGCAGGAACCATAAAGCCTGTTCTAGAGTGGTCTTTTCCTGCTTTTCCCCCATTTTTTTTCCTCTGAAAAAGTTCCAGGTAACAGAATGCGGGATCTCAGGATCCTTCAGCGAGAGAGTAAATGACAGGAGGGAGAAAGGCTAGGATCCTGGGTTCTTGGATGGCTGCTGAGTGGCTTGAGAACTAGAGTTTCTGGGAGGAGTGTTGATTTTATCTGATCAAAACAGGTGCCAGGCCCCTGGAATGCTCTTGAGCAGGAATTGGATTTGAATAAAAATGGGTGGTGTTTGTGTGCACGCATGCATGCGTGAATTGCATGTGAATGTGTGTGTGCATCCACATATCCTCAGCAAAGCTTTCGACAAAGTGCCCCATGATATCCTGATGAGCAAACTAGCTCAAAGTGAGCTAGATGAAACAACGATCCGGTGGATCCACAGTTGGCTACAGAATTGGACTCAAAGAGTGCTTATCAATGGGATCTTCTCAAATTGGGGAGAGGTAACAAGTGGGGTACTGCAGGGCTCAGTCCTGGGCCCAGTGCTCTTCAACATTTTTATTAATGACTCAGAGGAGGAGGTGCAGGGAATGCTGATCAAATTTGCAGATGACATAAAATCGGGCGGGATAGCTAATACTTTGGAAGACAGAAACAAAATTCAAAGTGATCTGGATAGACTGGAACGCTGGGCAGAAAACAACAGAATTACATTTAATAGGGATAAATGCCAAGTTCTGCACCTAGGAAAAAGAAACCAAATGCACAGTTACAAGATGGGGAGACCTGGCTCAACAACACTAAAAGCGAGAAGGATCTTGCAATTGTTGTCGATCACAAGCTGCATATGAGCCAACAATGTGATGTGGCTGCAAAAAAGGCAAAATCTATTTTGGGCTGCATTAATAGAAGCATAGCTTCCAAATCCCAGGAAGTACTAGTTCCCCTCTACTCAGCACTGGTTAGGCCTCATCTGGAGGACTGTGTCCAGTTCTGGGCACCACACTTTAAGAAGGATGCAGACGAACTGGAGAGGGTTCAGAGGAGGGCAACAAAAATGATCAGGGGACTGGAAACAAAGCCCTATGAAGAGAGACTGAAAGAACTGGGCATGTTTAGCCTTGAGAAGAGAAGACTGAGGATAGCGCTCTTCAAGTACTTGAAAGGTTGTCACAGAGAGGAAGGCCAGGATCTCTTCTCCATCATCCCAGAGTGCAGGACACGGAATAATGGGCTCAAGTTACAGGAAGCCAGATTCTAGCTGAAGATCAGGAGAAACGTCCGGACTGTTAGAGCAATACGACAATGGAACCCATTACCTAGGGAGGTGGTGGTCTCTCCCACACTGGAGGCGTTCAAGACGAGGCTGGACAGCCATCTGTCAGGGATGCTTTGACCTGGATTCCTGCATTGAGCAGGGGGTTGGACTAGATGGCCTTGTAGGCCCCTTCCAACCCTACTGTTCTATGATTCTATTATTCTATATGTGCGCGCACACATACATATACATGCATACATGTGCAGACCCCATCACTTCAGCAAGCACCCTATGCAGCCCTCAGGGCTGAAACGGTTGTGCACCCCTGATCTATAGCAGTATACTATAAGAACACTGAGGGTCTAGTGCCCATTTCGATCTCAGGCGAGTGACAGCCATCCTAGCTCCCTCAGTACTCCTGAGCTACCCTCCCACAAACCTTGTACTGCCCAGCTGTAAGGTTTGACAAAAGGGAATGGTCTTCCTGGTTGCACAGATACCTGTTCCTGTTAGCTCTTGTTCCACGATTATGACAAAGAGTGTGCATGTGTCCTTCGGGGTTCAGGTGGAGATCAGTTCCCACCCAAAAGAATGTCATCATATCTGGAATTGTATCTTGTGAACATTAAGGATCCCAGCTGATTGGCACATATCCTGACACCCTGCATATCAGGTTTGCAAGTAGTACTAGATCAGGGGTACACAACTTTTTCGGCCCCAAAGGCCACATATGATACTGGCTCCTGGACTAGGGGCCACACACACACATTCTCTCTCTCTCTCTCTCTCTCTCTCTGTCTCTCTCTCTCTCTCTCACAGAGAGAGAGAGAGCAATGAACCTGATACAGATTGCTCTTTCATTGCTGCTAGCAGTAGTTGGAAACCTGTATGACTGACCTGTATGAGGACCTTTGGGGGAGGGAGTAGAGAGTACAGGCGCTGCAGGGGGAATTTGGTGGTGGGGTCAGGGCACACATGGTGGCCACATTAAAGGCTTTGGAGGCCATAGGTTATGCACCCCTGCACCCCTTTAATCTCTGTGAAGCTGCACTTCAATATTGCTGGTGCAAAGGGACTGGTGCTCGCTCTTTGGAATATCCCCCCCCCCAATAAAACATGCACCATTACAGTTTAGGCACATGTTGGAAACCTTTTTATTCACCTCAGCATTTGTTGATCTATTACACCCGCCTTTTGACTTCTAATTTGTGACCACTGGCTTTATTGTACAGTTGGTTGCTTTAGTTATGATTTACATTGTATTGTTTTATCATTGTAAACAGCCCGGATATGTTACATGGCAGGCAGTATAGAAACATTTTTAAATGTTCAGGCCGGGTTGCCTGAAGGATAATCTCCTCCCATATATACTTGCCCAGACCTCAAGGTGGTCTTCAGTGGTCCTTCTCGGGGAGCCCGCAGCAAAGGAGGTGAGGTGGGTGGCTACGGAGAAGAGGGCCTTTTCTGCTGTGGCACTGTGGTTGTGGAATGAGCTCTGCAGAGAGGCTTGCCTGCCTGGCGCCTATGTTGAGTTTTCTTTTGGCTCCGGGTGAAGCCCTTCTTATTTTCCCAGACATTTTAGTCTTTCAGTTTCTGTTATTTTAAACCTGTTACTCTGTTTTCAATCTTTGTACTGCTGCTAGGTTTTATTCTGTTTTTTTTTTTTTTACTCTATATGGTAGTTTAACATTTTAAAACTTTTATATTCTATTCTATCATGTTGTATTTTATGGTGTTAATTGTTGTGAACTTGCCCAGAGAGATTTGTCTATTGTGCAGTATAGAAATGTAATAATAATTTTAAAAAGCAGCCATGTACAATCAAGGTTTGAAAACTCTCCCTGCCCTCCTTTTAAGCTGGAATTTCTGTTTTGCCTCCTGGGCTGAATGTCATTTTGGGAATGGAATTCTATAGCACTTGATAAGAAATACACAAAGGATTCCAGTGCATATTTTCTATCTTCCCCCTTTTCAAAATCATCATCCCTTCAATCAAATATTCTCTCTGAAGAAATGTGGATTTTACTCTTGTTGAACACAGGGACAAGGCCCCTTTGGCTCAGGCGATTTATGATTCTCTGTGTTGTCTTATTTATTTCTTTTATGTGGGTGAAGGAGGCAATTCAGTCTTGCTAGCGAGTTGACAAGTTTCAGAATGGTGTGTGTTGAGGTGGAAGGGTTACACAGGGACAGCTGCACACGGATAGCAGTAGTCCGAAAACTGCTTTGTTAATCCTGTTCATTATCCAAGGAAGTCGTGGTGAAGCAGGCAAATCAACACAAACTCATGAATCTTTGAGAAAACAGCATTTTGGCAATCACAGGAAAAGGGGTGGCAAGGCGGGGGGAAGAGACATCTCTCAAGGGGCATATTAATAATGCAAAATAGGATAATGTAGAGCCAGAAAAGGTGCAGAAAAGGGCAACCAAAATGACTGGGGGCTGGAGCAAGTCCCCTATGAAGAAAATGTATATATGGCGCTATTTAATTTAGAAAGCAGGCAAGTAAGGAGCGACATGAGGGAGGTGTATAAAATTATACTTGGCGTGGAGAAAGTGGCTAGTCTCATAATACTAGAGCCTGGGGTAATCCAATAAAGCTGAGCAGTGGGAGATTCAGCACAGATAAAGGGCAATACTTCTTCATACAGCACATTGTTAAACTATGGAATTTACTATCACAAGATGTAGTGATGGCTGCCAATTTAGATGGCTTTAAAAGGGAATAAGACAAATTCATCGAGGATAAGGATGAATAGCTACTAGTCATCATGTCTATATACTACCTTCAGGATCAGAGGCAGCATGCCTCTAGGTGACAACAGCAGGAGAGGGCTATATGTGCCTCTGTCCTACATATGGGATTTCCCTAGGCATCTGGCTGGCCGCTGTGGGACACAGGATACTGAACTAGGTAGGCCTTTGGTCTGGTGCAGAAGGGCTGTTCTTATATTCTTATGAGTGGAGAGCAGACAAACCACTGCTTTTATATTTTATCCACAATTTATGCATATGTGGTGGCAGTGCCATATAATTTTTCTGGATGGAAACCCTGAGAAACTTTTATAGTAACCATGGATATGAATTACCCTATGATCTGATAACTGACCTCTTAGGATATTGTTAGGCTATTAGGTATTTTTTTAATGTAAACTTTATGTAAAGTGGGGGTTTTTTATGTAAAAGGCTTGTAATCTCTGTATACTGTTGTTTTTTGTTTTTTGTTTAATGTTTTTACTCTTTGTAAATCGCCCAGAGAGCTTTGGCTATTGGGCGGTATAAAAATGTAATCAATAATATTACATGCAAGGAAGATCAAAATGTTGTATTAATATTTTGATCCAACAAAAACTATGACGATGAGGAGGACAGCTATGACCTGAAAATATCTGGCACCGCTAAAATGTGAGAATGTCTGAAGAAGCTATGGGAAATTGTGGAAATGGAAATCCTACTTTATTATTTTCAGTGGAGAGAAACACTAAATGCAGAGTCATTGCAGAAGTAATTGATGAAGCTGCCCTTAGTGGAAGATGACACCCTCCGATATAGGGAGAAGCATTGGCACATAGAATTGTTGTACCTGATCCCTCTTGGATAGTTGTTCATCCTGTGCTCAACACATTCTTATCTACTGCATTGATGAGATTTTGGCTCATATTATAGGTGTGCATTCGTAATAACAATGTCTGTCATACAAGCTCCCTAAACATAAACTGAAGATGGTATTGTTAGTTTTCCCCTCCTAATTCTGTTTGTAAAAATAACTAAGTTTCAGGTGCATGTTTTGTTGCACTAGTGATGAAGTGTATTCATAAACCCACTCAAATTGGCAGCTATCTAGAATTCTTCCTGTGCATAGCCAATGTTGCAATCAGACTTCTTATTGCACATTTGATTTCCTATTGAATAAACGCATAATAAGAATCCAAGCATGTCTAAGATTGACATTAACTATCACATAAACACATGTTGCTCTTCCACCCTACTCAAAGTTAATCAAGAACAAAGGGAAACTAAAAGTACGAATTTATCCATACCAAAAATTTATTATTTTTAAGGCAGGAAATGGATACCTTTAAGCCACTCAGAGAATTTATTGGGTAGCATGTAAATGTGGCAAGTTAGCAAACAGACAGACACAGCAGGTGAAAAGCTAAACAGAATAACATTGTAATCCCATGAATGTCTACTCAGAAGTAAATCCCGTTGAGATGAATGAGGCTTACTCTCAACCAAATGGCTTCTTGTCTGGGGAAGTCTTTTAACTCGTTGCTTGATCTGAACTAACACATGGCTATTTAAAAAAAAAGTTGACTTGGACTCTATAGAGGGCACAATCCACCGAAGAAACCATCTGGTGTCATGTTTAGAAGTTCACTAGAGTTGCCCTGACCCCATGTTTCATAGTAATTTTAGGCTGTAATCCTATGCACACTTACCTGGAAGTAAGTCCCATTGAGCTCATTGGGCCTTACTTCTGAGCAGACCAGTAAAGGATTGTACCAGAATCTAGAAAAGCTCCATCTACTGTTTATGTGTAGCTCAGTCTCTCCATAAGCAGAATTTGTTGAGTCTACTAAGGGTTAATTCCACATTGCTTACTGTGGTGCCATCAGGGCAGAACTTTAGGGCAGAAGTCTAGGGTACCACGCAGCAGAATGAGCAGGCGGGGTCCCCAAATGCAGTAGGGCTGGATTACGGCATCATGGAAGAAGTGAAAGACTACATGTTACCATCTAAAGAGGGCTGCCCCCCACTTCCATACAGTGATTCCACCCAGAGTCTAAAATTACCAAACCATACTACTGGATGTACAATGGTGGGAACAACTGGGTTCATACATGTTAGCACTCCAGTTAGGAGGGAGGGCATCTTACTTTATCCAGGACTAGACTGACTGGTGGTACCATAGAAATCAAGTCTCAGCGGGGGCACGGGGGGGAATACATCACATATGGATTCTGAATCCACACAGATTATTGACCAAGACACTCCAGCCCTCAGCCTGCCATATCAGAGAACTGTAGGGTGATCTGATAGACAGACAGACAGCACAGGGGAGAGGGGAGGGGAAGATGGATTGGAACCATGGTATGGCACAAGTGGGGCATTGCTCTGCCACAGTCCCATTACAAATGGCAAGTGTGTGCATGGGGGCTGGGATCTGATTGGGACTGTGGTGAGGGCTAAGAGTTAAAGCCCCTCTCCCTCTCATACCATGGTCCCAATCCAGCTGGCCCCTCGCCCATGCTGGTTATTCTTAAAAGAAAAAAAAATTAGCCCACACAAGGGCTATGGCCGTGAATCATGTTATGCTTAGTTTGACCCCCAAGTGAATGGACTTTGTGCAACAGTCATGCTTGCTGGATTGCATGGGCATCTTACAGCATAGACTGAGTGGTTTGTAATAGAAAACCACAGTTAAAGGCCAAATCCTACAGAAGGCAAATCAATATTGGGCCACTCTGCTCTGCATGCCTCTTTTAAAAATTACCTTTTGCAGCACTAAAGATAATATTTTTCTTCACTCGTAGTGGGTGAAGCAGTGTGTGGAAAAAGTTGTAGTTTTGGAAGAAAAACAAACAGATTCTATTAAAAAATTAGGCTGTTGCATAAAGCAGTTTTCTGAAGTGTATATCTCAGTGTAGCCAAGCATCTGTTGGAATAACTAACATAAAAAACAAACCAGAATTGGAAGAGATGTGTTAGTTTCCCTCTGTAGTTAACGCATCCAACACATTTCTAGCATATGGCATCCAAAGAGCCTTCAAGAAAAAGTTTTCTATTAACATATAGTAATCACACTCTAATTTTCTTCGAGCAGTGCCAGGCCTTTTTTGTTTTCGTTGTAGCATTGCATATAATCAAACGTATGCAAATAACGAACTGGCTGCTCGGCCTACGAAGCGCCTGTCTGTCCGTGTTTCCCTTTGCCAAGCGTTCTAATCAGAGCTGTGTGATCTCGCTCTCCCTGGTAACCTTTTGTGGCAGCAATGTTTTCTCTGCCTCTCGACTTTGTTAGCACGCCAGCACTGTTTTCATTTGCAAACATTATCCACGGAGCAATGCCTGCTCAAAAGCAATGGGAAAATAAATGGCTGGGGAGGGCAGAGCGGGGAGGAAAGAAGAGAAAATGTAGACGCAACTACTTCAGGGCAGTTGTGCCATCTTCTTTCAAAATGAGTTTGTTTCTGTCTTGATGATAAATGACGCCTAATCCCATTACTGTGGTGCTTCGCCACTTCATTTATCCAAATATCCTGACAGCATTCAAAACTTTGAGGTGGTCGGAAGCTAGAGCCTTCTTGCAAGACATCCATGGTCCAGGACAGTGTCCATGGAAGCATTACTGAACACATTCAGTGGTGCAGCAAGGTAGTTTTAGACCCCGGACTTAATAGTCTTACCAGGGGCTGGGGAGCTTTAGACTGCCATGTGTATTACATACAGCTAACATCTCTCTTCCCCCACCCCCCAAACACTATTCCATACTTTACACCTGTTGGTATATTGTATGCTAGAGCACCCCCTCCCCTTCCCTACTCAAAACTGCTTCCCACCTCTGATTACCCCCCCCCCAAAAAAAAAATAGTCTTGAGCATGTACAATTTTGCATTGGAAACTCCCTTATATTGTGGCAGCATGACGACTACAGGAATAAAATGGCATTTGCATCTGCTGCCCTGATGCTAAGCACATTTCCTTGGGAATAAGCAGGGTTTTCTGTAGAAAGGGAAATAGATATTTTCAAAGTAAAAATAATAAAATGAGCACCTGTGGCCATGTACATACCTGGCTGCCCACCCCGACAATATACACATTGTTTAAAATAAGGAGGACGGGATGCTGTCAGCCCTCGTGGGCCGCTGGGTGCCTCTGCCAGCACAGGTGTGGGGTCTGCTACATCACCTGCGGTTCTTTGGGTGGCCGTTTGGGCTGTGGCCCCAGGACTTCAGCCTCAAGGCCCAGCCCTAGGTGCACCATGAGCATATTAGGGTGACAGATGTCCCACTATTTCACTTGCCTTGGGGTTGGGATGTCTCTTTTTTATTCATTCACACAGCACCAACAGTGCATCCAATGCTTCGCAGTTGGCTTAAGCAGAAAAAAATCCCATCCTCTGATTCACAGTTTAAATTTCAGCTATGGAGAAGACACTAGAGGGAGGGGAGGTTCAAGGGATGCATGCAATTCATGCATATGTGGTGGCAGTGCCATATAATTTTTCTGGATGGAAACCCTGAGAAACTTTTATAATAAACATGGATATGAATTACCCTATGATCTGGTAACTGACCTCTTAGGATATTGTTAGGCTATTAGGTATTTTTTTAATGTAAACTTTATGTAAAGTGTTTTTTTTAATGCAAATTACAGCCCAATTACAATGCATCATTACCATCAGGGTTGTGAGTTAAAGGGGAAGGCAAAGACTTTACGGAAAAGGGGGGGGGCGTTTGAGGAGAAGTTTCAAAGAAGACGGAGGAAGCATCACACAAGTGTCCAGAGCGGCGTAACGGGCAGAGCTAGAGAATGGGCAGAGTTGCTGAAGAGGGAAGGTGAATTGAGAGTGGCTGAAAGAGGTAGAGTTGGAAACTGAAGTCCGTGGGGCCCTGGGGTGGCCACATGCCCCCTGCACAGAGGACAACCTCTCTTTGAAGGGCTGCCCTGTCCACTTCCAGCTTGAAGGTAAGGACCCATAAGAACTGTTGCCCACCCAGAGTCGGCACCTGGGCAGCAGACTGGAGAGGCCGGCACCCAGCTCACCTGGTCCCAGGTTTGTGCATTATCGTGAGATTTACTCCATTTCTATTCCTATTAAAATGATTCCTAAATTTGTGTCTACACATATAAATTAGCATATGCAAATTCTTTGCAAATGTGTACCCTCCTTTGCCCTCTTTCTCGGTGAGGCATTTCCACTTGTTTGGCAATTCGTAAGTGGACACCTGACTGTGGACAGGAGCATTGTAGGAAATATGGGTGGAAAGCTGCCTCTCTGCATGGTGAGAAGCAGAAACAGACACATGCAGAGCCAGCTGTAGTGTCGCTAAGAAATACTAGGATGCTTCAGCTAAATTATGTAATCCGGTATTTTGCAGCATAAGACAAAGGACAGAATTTCTTTGGACAATATAGCTTGCTGTTATGTTTTTTGCTAAGATATTTAACAGGTGAATGCTTAAATATAAACGGAGGCTGGTTGTGTAGTGCAACTGAGAACTCTATGGATGAGTTCAAATGAAGGAAGTCCAAAAGCTAAATGTTGCCTGTGATCCTTTTGCATGTAAGAAAAGGTCATATTCTTGTGGGTGTCCAAGCTTTTATTTATTCAAAGGTTGTGGAGGATGGAGGCTTGAAACATACTATGAAGTCGTGCTGCTGCTGTTTTCTTTAAGAGCAGTGGCAACTGCAGCCGCCACAGAGCGTCCCAGCCTGCTTCGGGCATCCTGAGGGATGCCCATAGGAATTTGATCACTGCTGGTCCCTCTTGCTGCGGATTAGTATTGTTTTGAGAGTTAAGCAAAATGTTGACTTACTGGATCTGTTGGAAAACTGAAACCACAGCCTTTAAGCAATTCATAGTTCCACAGTTGAAAATCTCAGTGAAGCAAGAGAGTTTATCAAAATGTTAACAGAATATATTATTTTTATAGTACTTAAAACTAGGCACTTTACAAAATCTGTATATGTTACAGATTTAGGGTGGCATCCAGCTGGTGCTCCTGCACTGACGGAAGGCATCTGACAACAGACCAGAAAAGGACAAGGCAATGGATACGGAAGAAAGAGAAAATAGTTTCAGAACAGCCAATTGAATAAGACGGAAAGAACCAGAGAATGAAACTGCTGGCACAGTATACTGGGAACACTGGTTAAAGTGAAATGTAACCCTGAAAGAGAAAAAGCAAGCAAAATGGGAAATGCATGTTGTAGTTTTTAAAAACGCGTTCTCTGGGATCCTACTAATACAATGTTGCGAAAATGCACCTGAGGATGGCACCAGAGATGCACATGAGGATACAGGGCAAGCGTAACAAAATGAAAGAACTTATTGTACCCCTGTGGGTTAAGCTGTTGTGAATTTGAGGTCAGTGTGATCTTGGAGGTGACTGCTCCTCGTATGGTGACATTTCTTTAATATTCAGCCTCTACTCCTTTCTTATTTCACTGCCTAAATAGAAACTTAGAAAAAAATGGTGGTTTGTTTATTCTCTTGTGTTCCATGCTTAAGAATACACTTACTACTAATGTGCCAGTGTGGTGTAGTGGCGAGAGTGTTGGACTGGGAGCCGGGAGATCTGGGTTCTAGTCCCCACTCGGCCATGGAAGCTCACTGGGTGACTTTGGGCCAGTCACAGACTCTCAGCCCAACCCACCTCACAGGGTTGTTGTTGAGAGGCTAAAATGGAGAGGAGGATTATGTATGCTGCCTTGGGTTCCTTAAGGAGGAAAAAAGGCGGGATATAAATGTAATAAAGAAATAAAATAAAAATCTGCAGAATATATGCAGGCATAGACCAAGCCAACAGAGGCAGCACTCCATTCTTGAGCATTCAAGACAAAGCTCACAAACAGGGACATGATTTAAGCATCAGCACCTGGGAACCAAGAAGTGGGTCAGTCCCAGAGGATCATGGACAAGATCCGAGATGCAGAGACAGAAGCAGTAACTAGTAACCATGCCTAAGCAGAATATCAAAACTAGACAGTCAAGCAGGCAGAAAAAAATCCATGGAAAGAGAAGGCTTGCAAGAGAAGGCTATGGTTCGATACTGTTTCTACCCAGAATTTAGCATTTCTTCATGCAGAACTTTTGGGAAAGGACCTCCTGTACCCTGTCAGGAGCCTAGGTACTCCCATGTTTCTCCACTGATTCAGCCAGACACACACACATTCAACTGCCCCCACCCCCTTGCTCATATTGATACTTCCAGAGAATGCTGACCAAGGCGATCTTGAAGAACCAAATCAGGGAATATGCTACATCATTTACAGAAAATGCAAAACTAAATGACTCAGAAGCAATTCACCCTGGTTGCTTAGTTTTCAGTTCAGAGATAGGGACTTGTCGCATTCATTCAAGGGCACCCTTAGCAAAGAGGGGCCATGAGAACATGCCCTTCTCAACAGTGAGTGCAAGCTGCCCCTGCACCCAGAATGGGCATTTCTACACGAAGCTTGTATCCCACACCTTTACCGTGGCTTCTACTTCCAGATTCTTTGCAGGATTAAGATCAGCTTCTTTACATGTGCTTTTTTTTGGGGGGGGGGGAGTTGGTCGGACTTTCTCTTCCTATGTTTCATTCTACAGCCACTAGCTGGCACTGTGGAATAGTAGCATTGCGCAATTACATGCTATAAACATAACGCCATTCAGAAAAATACTGCTTTCCTCAATCTAAAAGACCCGTGAGAATGGTTAAAAGCACAGGAGAGGTCCTGGAGGATGATGCCGTCATGTAAATGACCCGCAAACTACCGTGAGTGAGCAATCATGAGTGCATAATAAAAGCCTCCGTGCAGAAAGGCTCAAAGAGCTGTGTAGAAAAATCAACACAAGTTCTCTCAGACCTGCCAAGAGCTTCTGCTTGTGGTGAACAGCTGAAGGCAGATCACACACAACCTCTTTGCTAGGATTAAACGTTGTTTAATCCTAGCAAGTGCATCTAGATTGAAAAATACATTCCTCCCACACTTGAACTTCCTGACTCATCCCTGGGAGAGTTATTTTTCTTGGGGGGCGGGACTTGAAATATCCTTATATAAAATACATAAAATGTGACTTAGCTTTCCTCCAGAGGAGTAATGCTACACGATTCCAAGGTGGCAGCATCCATTTCTAGCCACCAAAAATGTCATTAACCCCCCACACACACACATCTTCCTGGGATCTTTCCGAAAGATTTTTCTCTCCCACCTGAGATAAACATCTGTACCAAATGTTAACTGTTCTTTGATGGGAAACAGCATTTCTATGAGCTCAGGTGACTCCTTCCCTTTTCTTTTGGGGAGACTCAAAGGGACTATTAAATAAATCAAGTGCTAAAACAAGGGAGAAGAGCAGAGTTACTTTAATACACATGTCCAGGATTGCAGTTGCTGTGATAGAAATAACTGCAATTTTGCAATGAGATAAATTCTCCACTCAGGTCATATATTAAAGCATATTGTGCTGTTTTCTCCCCTTTTGGATTCCCAAAGCCTCGTCCAGCCTTTCCTCAGTGCTCACCTTCATCATCAGTACCACAGATCTTTTAACTTTCTGGATTCTTCATGGCTGGGTAAACTCCTCATGGCTAAAGCTAATCTGTTACAACCATATCCAGTTAGTCCTGCAGGTTTCCCTAGTGAATCTTCACAGCAAATTCAATCCTTCCATCCATCTGAATACATTACTCCAAACACACATGCATCTCATTGCTCCTAATGCAACTGGGTGGGTGGCGCACCACCTCTTGAGCTGTTTGTGTGAGCAGTTTCCCTACATCAAGGTGCAGAAACTCCAGATATTCCAGATCTTCCCTCAACCCCCAGTCGCTTGATGGTTTCCTGGCATTTGTGCAGTTTTTTCTCTATTCCAAAAATTTCAAATGCCTGTCCTAAAGCTTAGTTACTGGCAGTAACAGCTTTAAGCTAAAATATGCTTGCATTTCTGCCCCTGCCCTTGTCCCTTTGCCTTCAGCCTCACTCCCCTTTCCTTCACCCACCATTGGAATGTGGGCCTCAAGAGCTTCTCTGAAATGGAATCTGGCCCAGAGGCTGAAACAGGTTCAATACCCCTGGTTTAGAGAGTAGTTATTATGGCCTGGATCATGTGACGAGTTATGTGTGTCCAAGGGAGGCTTGGATTTCTGTTTTAGAGTCTTCTGTGATATGGCATTGTGAGTCTGCCATTCAAAGGGATAAAATTCCTCTGGCCATGCTTTGACATCTCTGGATTTTGATCTATGTGCACATAACTGATCATTCTTACAATCTTCTGGCAGGATTAAGGATCATCCAAAGGTAAGAGTATCCAACTTCTAAGAGTTGCTGAAAAGCAGATAAAATGCCTAGAGCTTTGAAGGGCAGGCCCTAAGCTAAATATGTTTTAGCCTCAAGTGATAGTTCTTTTTTGTTGATATTAAAGAAAACCCTTAATTCCACATACGGTTAAAGATTTGTTTTTTAATCACAGACTGAAACATCATGATTACAAAATGGATGGTTAAATTCAAAACCACCAGACACATAATTCTAGTTGGGAATATCTTGCCGCCCCCCGCCCCCCCGGTCCAGATTGAGAGCTCAAACAGAGTTCATATTTCCCCATGTGACTGAACAGTGAATTCCGGAAGTATGAGTGATGCTGCCAGTAGAGGCCTGTGGGACGTGTTGAATTCACGCAGCAAGCTGTGGCTATTTTTTGAGACCTCTATGGTGCTGGATCAGGAATCCCAACCAGTCTGCAGCTTTCTGTCCAGAGCCTTTTCTGCAGCTCCTCATCATAGCAGACATCAGCAGAATTTGTCCTTTGCTCATTGCAAAGATAGCAGCCGCCAACTCCTTCTAGCTCCGGTGAAACTGCTGCATAGATTGATGTGGATGCACCCTCTTCTGGTGTCTGTGGATTAGAGAAACCAAAGAGAAATAAAACAAGTAGAATAGAAATACAGTGAACAAGTTTCATCAAGACATATGCAAGCGCTGATTATTGGTAGGCAGGGGAGAAAACAGGTTACATTCTGTGGTGAGCCCACCAAGATTCCAAAAAAAATATTTGGGGGAAAGGGATGGGAGACTGGATGTTGCTCAGGCCAAGTTTTCTCTTTAGATTTGCTATGTGTAGCCTATGAGCTAGTTGTTCTGTGCACAAAAGACTACTGTCAGGGTATGCAGTCTACTAACAAATCAAAACCCATGTGAGCTGCAAAACAAACAGAACAATCCCAAGTAGCAGCTCGTGTGTAAGTACCGTGTCTCCTAAAATGTGAAGCAAAGAAGAGGCATCCATTACACCTCATCTCTGCTTCCAGCTTGCCATCCTCACTTCCCCCTGTAATTCTTTGAGAGAGCTGTGAGTTCTTTGTTGCTTAGAAACTACTTAGCTCAGTCACTTCTTGTACCCCATGTGGCCACACAGAGACTCTGCTACTCGTCTTGCTATAGTCCCTGTTTGCACTACAAAACAAAGACTAGTGTAATTGCCATGCTCCATCTCTCACCACTCTGGCCAAAGAATTCTGGGAACTATAGTTCTATAAGAAGTCTCAAAAACCACAGCCAGCACAGAAAAGAGTTCCCTGGTTTTGCTGGGAGAAACCCATGAAAATTAAACTGGTTAAGTTTCCAGTATAAACATATGTGTCTAATGCTTTAAAATGATTTTTTTTAAAGACTTTCCTCAAAATTCTAGAATCCCAAGTAAGTTTTGCTTAGACCTGAATTAAATTTTCCTCTTTCCCGGAGTACAATTCAATTAAGATATATTCCTCTTTTTAACTGAAATGTTCTATTATTTCCTATGTTCAAAAAATGTTCTATTTTCTATTTATTCCAAATAATAAAAAGTGGATGATCTATTCTTGTTATCCACTGCCCCACACAGACAATGGTTTGTCCCCTAAATGTTTAAGCCATTGTGAAGCAGTTGGGGAGGGGATGACTAAAAAATGAGGTTGCTTACTCAATTTCATTCCAAAGAAAAAATGAGGAAAGGTGAATGACAAGAGAAAAGGAGGAAAGACAGGAGACCTAAAATTTAACAGTGGAAGTGGTCTGATTTTAAAAAAGTAACCAGGTCAGTTTTTCAAAGGTGAGGCAGGACCATTTGAAAAAAGGAACAGGCAATTTTGATTTAGTTACTAATACTGTGGCTCCTTAGGTTTAAAGAGGCCCTGTGTGTGATGCCTTTATATTCATTAGGCAGCGTGACAAATCTCACCATGGCTTTAAAGGGCTAATTGTGATTTGGTAGATTTTCAGCATTTCTGGATATCAGGTGATTCAAGCTGGCTAAGTCAACACTGAGGGTTTTCAAAATCACTAATCTCTTTGCAAATGCCAGCCTGTGGCCTTTTGCTTAAATTTGTACATGGATAGAACCAGAGGTCACTGCATGCCTGGAGAGCTATTGGGAAGTGGGGCTTATCACTGCCATGGGTTTGGTCCAAGATTTTTCAATCTGTTTACAGCAGCGTTCCACATAACTGGCAAGTTATTCCTTTTCTCAGCAGCTGAATTAATGCATTTCTGAAAGCAAGCAACAATATGGAAATCTCTAGTGTAATTACTCATTTTACCAGGATGAAATGTTCTTTAATCTGCCACAAGCAGATGAAGGTGTAGGCTGTCTGTATAATGCATTTTGTTCAGTAATGTGATATGAACCAGAGTCCACAACAACTGGGGTAACAGCATATGAAGATTGTGGGGTTTAATCCAGCACAGCAAAGTAAACTACAGAATTTCATTTGAAGAATTACCATTAGAGTGCTCTGCTGTCAAAGAGAAAACTAGTGCATGTCAACCACAAACCCAAACCAAAAGTAACTATTTGTATTCGTGTGATACCCCTTGCCTTATATTTAACAGATTACGTTAGAGTATGTATTAGTGAAATATTCCAGGGTGTTTTTATTTTTAATTATGAATTTAGATTTTCTTCTTGCCATATGTATTATTGTGATTCTTAGTAATCCCACTTTTTACAAGAATTCTCTTGTTTCAACAGCAAAACCAGTAACGTCAGCCTACTGAAACTGAGAACTTACCAAAGGTGATTTATTTTTAACTTTTTACCCTAACTCTCTAAACATTTCAGGCAGCTTGCAAACATGATTAATCATCATCTTCATCTTCATTTTGTAATCATAAAACAAAAACAAAATGGTGGGAAACCATCAGCAGAATATTTTTTGCTTTGGAGGGTTCTTTGTGAATCAAAAGGCAGGATAGAAATGGGAAAACAAATCTACAGATACATAAAAGTTTAGCAGCACAGTTCAGCTCCCCAAACAGTAGGCCTTACAATGTCCTCTGGCCATTACAGAGGTGCACCAATCCAGCTCCTCTGGGAGCTCATTCCAGAGCCTATAGGCAAAGCTCTGCTCTTCTTCTGCCAACACCTTGATCTTCCCAGATGGGATTTCAAGCAGGGCTTTATCCTCTAATCTTACTATTAGGGAAGGGCGGCGGGGGTGGTGGTAGTGGTGGTGTAAAAGTTGAGGTATTTTCTCAAAACTGCCAGTGTAGAAGATGAAGGATTTTAAAGATCAAAACCAACATCGGGTCTGAAAACACCCCCTATGATTGCAGACCTTTTTTGACAAAACAACAAATATCTCATAAACAACTGGATAATTTACTTCTCCTTGGACACTTGGTCTCCCACCGACACTTCTGTCTTGTTTGGATTTAGTTTTAGCCTGTCTAACCATACATGCAAAGCACAGCTTCAACAGCTAAGATGTGCACTGCTTACTTAATGAAATACAGAACATATTAATGACACTCTGCTCCAAAGCCTTGGACAATTACTTCTCCACCAGTAGTTTTGTATGAATGCTAAACACCACTATAGATAAAACTGACCCTTGTAGAACATTACCTAATGGCTCCAAAAGTTGAACAAGACTACTTTATGTACATGGCCTAATTCTCTTCCTTTCACTGAATGTTCTAAGACTTAGGATCTAAATAATGTAACAGCACCGCATGCTCCATAATGTCAAGAATCACTAGTACTGCACTGAAAATTTTTAGACCATTCTCATTCAATTTAATAAAAAAGAAATAGTTTTCGAAAAGAAATTCAAAGAGAAGAAATGTCAGAGAAATTGTGTTCAGGGTTCTTGTGCTTCCTTTACTTAGGAGATGACCGAGGAGTGTATAGGAGTGTCCTGTCTTTCACTGTACAATCATCTTTCTGCACCTGTATTAGAGACAAGATGTATCCACAATTACCCATCAGGAATTTAACATTTGGAAGATCCTGGAGAAGTTGCTGAACCCTAAAGGAGCTAAGCCAAAATTTCTCAGAAAACATTTTTCTCCGGCATGTCCTGAGATTTTTCTTTTCTTTACTCCCCTAGAAATGAAAGAACACTTTGCAGAATTTCCCCAAAAGTTCTTCCCCAATTTTTGGTGGGTTTCACCCTCCCTCTCCACCCCACCCCCTTCAATGCCCTGGAATGATTGCTACGTATAGGGTATTGTGGGTCAGATTGCCAATACAATAGCTGTGGTTGCCACTTGAAGTGTCAGTGCAAAATAATAAGAAAAAAACAAGAACACCACCCTTAGGAAGAAAGGAGCTGTGCTACAAGCCTTGTCAATGGTGAGCCCCACCTGTGAGAAATGTTTGGAGAATTTCTCCTCCCACTGGAGAAATTCGGTGAAACTGACCCCCACACACACACATTTCTCTGTCCACAAATAGGGTGGAGGATTTCAAAAGGTCATTTTGTGCACAGCTCAAAAAATCACTGAGATTTCCTGAAGTCCAAGCACTGCGAAATTCCCCCTATTGACCTGGGTGATCAGCATCTAGAATCCAGATGCAGATAATCCACCAGGTTCACCAACACAGCTTCTGCCCCCTATCCAGGTTGGAAGCCAAACTGAAAATGAATCAAAGAAGGATGTTTCATTCAGGAATGACTGGGCTTGCTTTGGCACCATACGCTCAATAACGTTACCAAGAAAGGGAACTTTAAATATGAGTCTATAACCAGCAGGTCATCTCTGAATGGTGGTTTCTTTCCCCCAAAGGACCAGCTACAACCTCCTTTAAAGAAGCTGCTCTCTTGCCTAGATTCAGTTATAACCCCTGTCAAATGCTGCCAATTGATCTAAGCAAACATGACAAAAGGGTGTTTGTGGCTTAGACTTCCAACACCTTTGTCAAGAAGTACTATGGTTGTTATGTCAGACAGGTGTGTTTTGCAATTCTCAACAAGCATTTAGTGAACCAAGGGGTGATAGGACTCGTGTGGGCATTGAGATTAAGCTAAAGCCTGTTTAAATGAGCCAGGGGCAGGTTCTTGATTTGGAATAACTATTTCTGAATTTAAAATGTTCAAGCAACTACAATAAGTGAGCACACGTAGATGTCTCTTGAGCATATTATATGCTATTTGTTTGAACCACTGTACATTGGAAATACTCAGGCCATATTAAATTTTTATATGAAAGGTGGGAACAAATATTATAAACCTGTTTCCAGAGCTAGGTTTGGCCCAGTGGCATTTATGGGTCACCACTTACTAGCATAATCTAACAGCAGTTGTCTACATGGTTCTGATTCCTACTTCTCTGAAAACTAATGATCCAAGCCTGTTTTACTAATAGCCTTTTCCAGCCACAGCAACGGAAAGGGGCCAATGAATGATGAATCGCTATAGCAACTGGGGCAGGATAAGAGACATTCACTAACATGTAAAGCTACAAAAATCTTTAGACAGGCTCTTTGAAGACTGAGGACTACATATATGATATCGGGCATACATAATACATAGTTAGAAAATAAAATAATTATTAAAATTAGTATATTCTCCTAATGACATCTATGTTAGGTACTTACCTTGCCAAAACATTGCTGTTCTCTCTCTCTCTCTCTCTCTCTCTCACACTCACACACACACACACACACACACACACACAGAGAGAGCTAAACACTCAAGACACAAGGGAACGAAGCCAGTTTGTATTTTGTGCAAATGTCATCCTGGTTAAGTAAAGACAAAGACTGTGAACTCAACAGAAAATGACAGAATTTGGTACAGTAATCTACAGGCTGTTCTCTCCAGACGTTACAGAGAAATATTTTCTAAGGCAAAAAACCCACAAAAAACTAATACCCATACTTGCATTTTGCACATAATTTTATATGTACCCTATCCTATCCTATCCTATCCTATCCTATCCTATCCTATAATTCTTATCTATTGTTCTTGTTCTCTCTCTCTCTCTGACCTTCCCATTCCTGTCACCTAGGTTTTTTTTTTTCCTTTTAAATCCTCCTCATTCACTCTACTGTCTAGGGGACACACAAGAAGACCCAAAAGAAATTTGATAAAACTACTGTGTCTTCCACAAAAAGGTTTAACCTGTGCTATTAGTTGCTTGCATTACTCATGAAGACAAAGCTAATTCAACACCAAAACTGAACTGCCTTTTTGTGACTAGCCTTCGTTCGCAAATTGCAGACAATTTTAATTGTGCTCAGCTATGAAAATATAGCTTTGTTACTGATTTTAATGACTTTATCTGGTCAAAATACTTCAATGAATCATTGTGAGTTACATTATGAGACACAATGTAAATGTAGACAACTCATACTTATATTTAAAAACAAATGAAGGAAGATTTTTTCTATAAATATATATATAAAAATCTCTTTTTAAAAAAATAACTGCCTGTTATGTTAGGCAGACAAAAATAAAATGGCAAATTAGCTTAGCCCTTCCTTAGCTTAAGGCACATGGGGACAACTCAAGGCCTGCAGGCCACATACAGCTCTTGGAAGCCTTCACTGCAGCCCACAGTGGGTGTCTACGCTGCCCCCACACAACCTATTTTGTACCCCCTCTGCTGTGTTTCCTTCCCTGCTTGGCCAGGAGAAAGAGACATCTCTTCTTCCCACATGAAAGGAAAGCTGAATGGAAGGTAAGCATGCGAATGGGAGAAAGTGTGTAAACAGGGGCAAGGAAATTATGTTTAAGGGGGGGAAGGTGTGAATGGGAGGGTGTGGATAGAAGGTAAGTGCAGGAATGGGGATAGATGGATGTGTGTTTATGAAAGAGAATGGGAGGGAGAGGGGGTGTTTTAGGCTGTGTTGCTCTACCTCGCTGAGATGGTGTGCGCGCGCACACGTCTGAGTGAAAAACAGTATGATTGGAGGAGTAAATGATTGGATGATGGATTAATGAAAGGGAGAAAAAAGGGATGCCTCTCCCTTTTGCATTTGGCTTTGACTACCACCAGTATGCATCCCCCTGCCCCAACCTTAATGTATACTTACATATACCAAACATATTTGCTAGAAACATCTACTGCATAAGCTTCAATGAAATGAACAAGCGATGCTTGTAGTCCTGTGCAACTACTATTTCCTTGGAACTTAGCGGGATACAGTTCCCCCTCAAATCTCCCATTACTGAACCCAATCAATAGATCATGTAGTAATTAGTTCCTTTAATATTTTCAATAGCTTTGTTACTTGGGTCTCAATCATTGTTTTCATTTCCTTTCTACTAAACTATCGATCATTCCAAATGCAAGTAACAGGCATAGTAAAGTTTATAAATTATATTGTCTTATAATGGTTTTAACAATATACAGGCTACCAATATACATTTTAAATGCCAGTATGGTAAATCTTTGTAAGTATTTATTATTTCCATTTATAGTCCATGTTGTCCAGGATCCAAAACAAAACACACACACACACACACACACACACACACCCATACAAGCAGTTCCAGGAGCCACCGGGAATTTTATACAGTGGTGAGAAAAAGTTTGTGAACCCTAACGATAATTACAGAAATTCCACAGTTTTACCACGACAGCTTTCGTAAATCAAAACCAGCCCTTTTCTAAATATCTAATAGGGTTTATATTAAACAATTCCATGTCTTGTGAAATAAAATGATGTATAAATTAGGCAAACAATGAGTACTTAAGAGTCAGTGCAAAAGTAAATGAACCCCTGGTTGCTCAATTGAAGGGAATAATTAGAATCAGGTCTTAAAATAAGATCTTCAGGGATGAGCTTGGGAGGCCCCACCCTATAAAACATCAGAAATTTTGTGAGCTTGGTCTTCACCATACAGTTGTATGGAAACACATCATGCCACAATCAAAATACATCTCTGAAGACCTCAGAAAAGCTGTTATTGTTGCTCATCAGTCTAGGAAGAGTTACAAAACCATTTCTAAGGATTTTGGGCTCCACCAATCCACTGTCAGACAGATTGTCTACAAATGGAGAAGGTTCAAGACCATAGTCACCAGGAGTGGTCATCCTATTAAAATCTCTCCAAGAACAAACTGGCGCATCATCCAGGAATTCAAAATAACCCAAGAGTAAAATCCAAGGATATGGAGGCCACTTTCACCTTGGCTAATGTGAGCGTTCATGACTCAACAACTAGAAAAGGACTGAACAAGAATGGTGTTCATGGGCTGAAAGCCAGGAGGAAACCACTGCTCTCTAAAAACAACATTGCTGCCCATCTGAAGTTCACTAAAGATCACATAGATGATCCCCAAGACTTCTGGAACAATGTTCTCCGGACAGATGAGGACACTGAGAAATATTACATTTGGCAAAAAAACAAACACTGAGTTCAAACAGAAGAATCTCATCACAACTGTGCAGCTGCTGGGAAGGAGCCTAGGGAAGGAGGACCAGCCAGCAGCTGCACCAGGTGGATCCTGAGCCTGAGCCTGCTTCTGCCCCCGCCCACAGGTACTTAAGGCGGGGCTGCCAGAGGCTGCTCGGGAAGGAGCCTGGGGAAGGCGGACCAGCCAGCAGCTGCACCAGGTGGATCCTGAGCCTGCTTCTGCCCCCGCCCACAGGTACTTAAGGCAGGGCTGCCAGAGGCTGCTCAGGAAGGAGCACTTAGCATCGCACTTGGAGTCGCGTAGGATCTGAAGATCTACCCACCTGCCTCTCCAGAGACACCAGCAGCCACAATAGCAGCAGCAAATAGCAGCAGCAGAGGGCAGCAGCTTTAAAGACAAGGGGAAGGGGCAAACGTGGACTATCTGCTCCTTGTTAGCTTCTGTTCTCTTTTATCTCTTTTATATTCTTTTAAACTGTTGTGCATTTTATATCGTAACATTTTAATATGTGCCTGGGAGGACTATTGGGCAACTCAGGGGGTGGAGGAGGTGCCACCATAACTGTGGTCACGGGCAGGGGGAGGTATGGCGTTGGGGGATTAACAGGCCAGCTGAGGAGAAGAGGGGCTAGACACCTTACAGCTGTCCCCTCTTCTGGTTCTTCCCCCAACCTGATGGTTCCTGGCAGCCTTACCAGTCTGCCCTCGGGTCTGGTGGTGCTGCTGCTGAATGCCAGGTTGGCCCAAAATAAGACCTCCCTCATCCATGATTTGATTGTGGATGAGGGGGCTGACCTGGCATGTATTACTGAGACCTGGGTGGGGGAACTGGGAGGGGTCACTCTCTCCTAGCTGTGCCCTCCTGGGTACTCGGTGCAGCACCAACACCGACTTGAGGGTCGGGGAGGAGGGGTTGCCGTGGTCCATAGGAATTGCATCTCCCTCTCCAGGCTTCCTGCTCATTCGAGTGCAGATCTTGAGTGTTTGTACCTTGTGTTGGGTACCCGGGACAGATTAGGGATTCTGTTGGTGTACCGCCCACCCCGCTGCCCATCAGACTCCCTGCCTGAGCTGACGGAGGTGGTCTTGGACTTGGTGTTGAAGACCCCCAGGGTGATGGTCCTGGGGGATCTCAACTTCCATGCCGAGGCCGCTGTATCCGGGGCGGCTCAGGACTTCATGGCCGCCATGACAACCATGGGGCAGTCCCAACATGTCATCGGCCCAACGCATATAAAAGGACACACGCTTGATCTGGTTTTCTCGACTGGGCAGGTGGATGGTGATCTGAAAGTGGAGGAATTAACATCTGTCCCTTTGTCATGGTCAGATCACTTTCTGCTGAGGTTTAGACTTCTGGCGGCCTTTCCCAGATGACTCGGGCGGTTGACACGATCGCGCCCAAGCGCCCTCTCCCTCTGAGCAGAGCCCGGCCAGCTCCTTGGTATACACCTGAGCTGAGGCCAATGAAGCAAGAGGGGAGACGGCTAGAACGCAGGTGGAGGAAAACTCGTGCTGAGTCTGACCAAACACAGGTAAGAGCCCACTATCGAGCCTACTGTGTGGTGGTGAGGGTGGTAAAGAGGCAGTTCTTTTCCACCAGCATTGCATCTTCTCAGTGTCGTCCAGCGGAGCTTTTCCGAGTGGTTCGCGGCCTGTTACATTCTGGGCCAGGGAGAGAGACGGTGGAACCCTCGGTAGCACGCTGTGACAAGTTTGCGCGGCACTTTGAGGATAAAGTCGCTCAGATTCGTCATGAATTGGACACCACCATTAATGCAGTTCCATTGGTAGAGGCGTTCAGAGCACCGTCTGGTCCAGTTTTATTGGATGAGTTTCAGTTACTGAGGCCTGAGGATGCGGACAAGGTGCTTGGCCAAGTCCGATCGACCACTTGTGTGCTTGACCCTTGCCCTTCATGGCTTATTAAATCAAACAAGGAGGGGATGTCCGGCTGGGTCCAAGAGGTTGTAAATTCCTCCTTGAGAGAGGGAGTGGTGCCTGCCACTTTAAAAGAGGCAGTAATTAGACCACTCCTGAAAAAGCCTAACCTGGACCCAGAGGATGTTAACAATTATAGGCCAGTGGCCAACATCCCCTTCCTGGGCAAGGTGCTTGAGCGGGTGGTTGTAGGACAGCTCCAGGCACTGTTGAATGAAACAGATTATCTAGATCCATTTCAATCAGGCTTCAGGCCTGGTTTTGGAACGGAAACTGCCTTGGTCGCCCTGTGGGATGACCTCTGCCGGGAGAGGGACAGGGGGAGTGCGACCCTGTTGATTCTCCTGGACCTCTCAGCAGCTTTCGATACCATCGACCATGGTATCCTTCTGGATAGGTTGTCTGGGTTGGGAGTTGGAGGCACTGCACTACAGTGGTTCCGCTCCTACTTGGATGGCCGATTCCAGAAGGTGGTGCTGGGGGATTATTGCTCTGTGCCATAGCAATTGTGCCATGGGGTTCCACAGGGCTCTATTTTATCCCCCATGCTGTTTAACATCTACATGAAACCGCTGGGGGAGTTTATCCGGAGGTGTGGGCTGAGGTGCCATCAATATGCGGATGACACCCAGCTCTACCTCTCTTTCTCATCAAAACCAGGTGAGGCAGTGGCTGTTCTGAACCAGTGCCTGGGCACGGTAATGGATTGGATGAGGGCTAATAAACTGAAACTCAATCCAGACAAGACGGAGGTACTGTTAGTGGGTGGTTCGTCTGCCCAGCTAGGTGATGTTCAACCTGTTCTGGAGGGGGTTGCACTCCCCCTAAAGGATCAGGTTTGTAGTTTGGGGGTGCTCTTGGATCCAGAACTGTCACTTGAGGCACAGGTGAACTCAGTGGCACGGAGCACTTTTTATCAGCTTAGGCTGGTATACCAACTACGCCCTTATCTGGACAGAGATAGCCTAGCTACAGTTATCCATGCTCTGATAACTTCTCGTCTGGATTACTGCAATGGGTTATACGTGGGGCTGCCTTTGAAAACGGTCTGGAAACTTCAGCTGGTCCAAAATAGGGCAGCAAGATTGTTAACAGGGACTGGCCTGCGAGCTCATATTACGCCAGTACTTTTCCAGCTGCACTGGCTGCCAGTCCATTTCCAGGCCCGATTCAAAGTGCTGGTGTTAACATTTAAAGCCCTTAACGGCTTGGGGCCAGGTTACCTGAAGGACCGCCTCCTCCCATATGTGCCTGCCCGGACCTTAAGATCATCATCAGCGGCCCTTCTCCGTGAGCCCCTGCCAAAGGAAGTGAGGCGGGTGGCTACTAGGAGGAGGGCTTTTTCTGTTGTGGCACCCCGAATCTGGAATGAGCTCCCTAATGAGGTTTGCCTGGCGCCTACATTGTACTCCTTTCGGCGCCAGGTGAAGACCTTTTTATTTTCCCAGTCATTTTAGCATTTTAGCTTTCTAAATTTTTATCTTTGCTGTTTTAAATCTGTATTTTAAACTCTTGCACTGCTGCTAGGTTTTATTGTGGTTGTATTGTTATATTGTGGTTTTAATGTTCTATATATTTTAAATTGTTTTATTGTGTGTTGTTTGGTTTTAATTTTTGTGAACCGCCCAGAGAGCTTCAGCTACTGGGCGGTATAGAAATGAAATGAATGAATAAATAAATAAATAAACTGTCAAGCACGGTGGTGGGAATGTGATGGTTTGTGCCTGCTTTGCTGCCTCAGGACCTAGATGGCTTGCCATCATTCAGTGTATCAGAAGATGCTAGAGCAGAATGCCAGGCCATCCGTCCATGAGCTGAAGCTGAACTGAATGCTTGTCATGCAACAAGACAATGATCCTAAACATACAAGCAGATCTACAAAAGAATGGCTGCGGAAGAAGAAATTTCATGTTTTAGAACGACCTAGTCGAAGTCCAGACCTAAACCCCATCAAAATGTTGTGGCAGGACCTGAAGCAAGCTGTTCATGCAAGGAAGCCCTCAAATGTCATGGAGCTGAAGCAGTTCTGTATGGAGGAATGGGCCAAAATTCCTCAAAACCAATGTGAGAGACACCAACAGGTATAGAAAATGCTTACTTAAAATCATTGCTGCTCAAGGAGTTGCCACCAGGTACCGAATCTAAAAGTTCACATACTTTTTCAAACATGGATATTGAATGCTGTATCAGTTGTGGATAAATCATACTTGAAAAAGCATCATATTTGTGTGTCATTTGTTTTATCAGGTTATCTGTTGTTCTTTAGGATTATGGGACTAGATTAAGATCTAATATCATTTTAGGTTGGAAGTATGTGACAATCCTAAGGGGTTCACAAACTTTTTTTGCACCACTGTAGTTGTCTTTCCTCAAACCCCAGCCCCTCCTCCCCATGTTAGCCATCAGGTTTTGAAACTAATCGCACAATCCTATCCATGTCTAGACAGAAAAAAGTCCTACAACTCCCATGCTGGCTGGGGAATACTGGGAGTTGTAGGACTTTTTTCTCTCTAGACATGGATAGGATTGTGCCCTAAGAGCAGTTTCAAGAAATGAATAATCTGGCATGAGGTGTTAGCGGATCTAGGGGGGAAAGCACATACAATTCCACTGCACACACCCAAGCCTTCTGACACTCCTAAAGGAGCTCTTAAGAGCACGATCCTAAACTTGAAGGATCTAATTAGGTCTTCCATGCTTATATAGGCAACTATGCTCTGACACTTCAAGCAAGGCTGATTTGGGAGAAGGGAATTTAGAATAGAGAGGCAGCAGGAAAAGCAGGGCGCACTTACCCCTTCTCCTGCCTATCACTAAATCACCCCCCCAAACAAACACATGGGTTCGTACACACACACACACACACACACACACACACACAATTTAAAATGTGTTTTTGAGGCCAAACATGCATTTGAAACCTCACAGCACTGAAAGCCACTAGGTTGTTGTTCAGTCGTGTCAGACTCTTCGTGACCCCATGGACCATAGCACGCCAGGCCTTCCTGTCCTGCGCTCTCTCCCGGAGCATGCTCAAGTCCATATTCATTGCATCAGTGATGCTATCTAGCCATCTCATCCTCTGCCGTCCCCTTCTCCTTTTGCCTTCAGTCTTTCCCAGCATCAAGGTGTTTTCCAGGGAGTTTTTTCTTCACATTAGGTGGCCAAAATATTTGAGCTTCAGCTTCAGCATCTGTCCTTCCAATGAGCACTCAGGATTGAATGCCTTTAGGATTGACTGATCTGACCTCTTTGCAGTCCAGGGGACTCATAAGAGTCTTCTCCAGCACCACAGTTCGAAAGCATCGATTCTTCGGCGCTCAGCCTTCCTTATAGTCCAGCTCTCACAGCCATACATTACTACTGGGAAAACCATAGCTTTGATTATACGGACCTTTGTCGGCAAGGTGATGTCTCTGCTTCTTACTATGCTGTCTAGGTTTGCCATAGCTTTCCTCCCAAGGAGCAAGCGTCTTTTAATTTCATGGCTACAGTCACCGTCTGCGGTGATCTTGGGAGCCCAAGGAAATAAAATCTGTCACTGCTTCCATTTCTTCCCCTTCTATAGGCCAGGAAGCGATGGGGCCAGATGCCATGATCTTAGTTTTTTTTAATGTTGAGTTTCAAACCAGCTTTTGCACTCTCCACTTTCACCCTCAACAAGAGGCTCTTGAGATCCTCTTCGCTTACTGCCATTAGGGTGGTATCATCTGCGTATCTGAGGTTGTTCTAATTCTCCCGGCAATCTTAATTCCGACCTGTGATTCATCCAACTCGGTGTTTCTCATGGTGTACTCTGCATATAAGTTAAATAAGCAGGGTGACAATATACAGCCTTGCCGTACTCCTTTTCCAATTTTGAACCAATCGGTTGTTCCATGTCCGGTTCTTACTGTTGCTTCTTGACCCTCGTACAGGTTTCTCAGAAGACAGGTAAGGTGGTCTGGTATTCCCATCTCTTTCAGAATTTGCCAGAGTTTGTTGTGATCCACACAATCAAAGGCTTTAGCGTAGTCATTGAAGCAGAAAAATACGCTTTTCTGGAATTCTCTTCCTTTCTCCATGATCCAGCGAACGTTGGCGATTTGATCTCTAGTTCCTCTGTCTCTTCGAAACCCAGCTTGTACTTCTGGTAGTTCTCAGTTCACATGCTGCTGAAGCCTAGCTTGTAGGATTTTGAGCATCAGCTTGCTGGCATGTGAAATGAGCGCAATTGTGCGGTAGTTTGAACACTCTTTGGCATTGCCCTTCTTTGGAATTGGAATGTAAACTGACCTTTTCCAGTCTTGTGGCCACTGTTGAGTGTTACAAATGTGTTGGCATATTGAGTGCAGCACTTTAACAGCATCATCCTTTAGGATCTTAAATAGCTCAGCTGGAATACTGTCATCTCCACTAGCTTTGTTGTTAGTAATGCTTCCTAAGGCTCACTTGACTTCACTCTCTAGGATGTCCGGCTCCAGTTCAGTGACCGCACTATCATGGCTATTAGGGACATTCAGATCTTTCCTGTATAGTTCTTCTGTGTATTCTTGCCACCTCTTCTTAATCTCATCTGCTTCTGTTAGGTCCCTGCCTTCTTTGTCCTTTATCATGCCCGTCTTTGCACAAAACGTTCCCTTGAGATCTCCGATTTTCTTGAAGAGACCTCTAGTCTTTCCCATTCCATTGTTTTCCTCGATTTCTTTGCATTGTTCATTTAAGAAGGCCTTCTTGTCTCTCCTTGCTATTCTCTGGAACTCTGCATTCAGTTGGATATATCTTCCCCTTTCTCCCTTGCTTTTTGCTTCCCTTCTTTCCTCAGCTACTTGTGAAGCCTCATCAGACAGCCACTTTGCTTTCTTGCATTTCTTTTTCTTTGGGGTGGATTTCGTTGCTGCCTCCTGAACAATGTTACGGACCTCTGTCCATAGTTCCTCAAGCACTCTGTCTATCAGGTCTAATCCCTTAAATCTATTCCTCACCTCCACTGTATATTCATCAGGGATATGATTTAGGTCATACCTGAATGGTTTAGTGGTTTTCCCTACATTCTTCAATTTAAGCCAAAATTTTGCAACAAGAAGCTCATGATCTGAGCCATAGTCAGCTCCAGGTCTTGTTTTTACTGACTGTATAGAGCTTCTCCATCTTTGGCTGCAAAGGACATAATCAATCTGATTTCGATATTGATCATCTGGTGATGTCCATGTGCAGAGTTGCCTCTTGTGCTGTTGGAAAAGCATGTTTGCTATGATCAGCGTGTTCTCTTGGCAAAACTCTATTAGCTTTTGTCCTGCTTCATTTTGTACACCAAGGCCACGCTTGCCTGTTATCCCAGTGATTTCTTGACTTCCTACTTTAGCATTCCAATCCCCTATGATGAAAAGGACATCTTTTTTTGGTGTTAGTTCTAGAAGGTGTTGTAGGTCTTCACAGAACCGATCAACCTCAGCTTCTTCGGCCTCAGTGGTTGGGGCATAGACTTGAAGTACTGTGATGTTGAATGGTTTGCCTTGGATTCGTACTGAGATCATTCTATCATTTTTGAGATTGTACCCCAGTACTGCTTTTCCCACCCTTTTATTGACTACGAGTGCTACTCCATTTCTTCTAAGGGATTCTTGCCCACAGTAGTAGATATAATGGTCTCCTGAATTAAATTCGCCCATGCTTGGCCATTTGAGTTCGCTGATTCCCAAGATGTTGATGTTCAATCTTGCCATCTTATGTTTGACCACCTCCAGCTTACCTTGATTCACTGATCTTACATTCCAGGTTCCAATAAAGAAATATTGTTCTTTACAGCATCGGACTTTCTTTTCACCACCAGACACATCCACAGCTGAGTGTCCTTTCGGCTTTGGCCCAGCCGCTTCACTCTTTCTGGCACTACTTGGAAATACCCTCTGCTCTTCCCCAGTAGCATATTGGACACCTTCCGACCTGAGGGGCTCATCTTCCGGCGTCATATCTTTTATCCTTGTGATACGTTCCATGGGTTTTTCTTGGCAAGAATACTGGAGTGGGTTGCCATTTCCTTCTCCAGCGGACCACGTTTTGTCAGAACTCTCCACCATGACCTGTCTGTCTTGGGTGGCCCTGCACGGCATAGCTTATGGCTTCACTGAGTGGGCTGAGTGTAATTTAGACTGCTTCTCCACTCTAAAAAAATCCCCTCCCTGTCCCCTGAACGGTTTTGTTCTTTAAAAAGATGCTGGTGTTGTGTTACATGTACTTTTACACACATGTAGTCTGGCCCTTAGATTAGTAAAAATAACTGCTTTTCTCATTTCTACACCTATTCTGTGAGGGCAGCATTGTAACACTCAAATTTAAATGGGCATAAAATGCTGTATAAGCTGGTATATTAGGCTAGTCTTTTTTTTTAAGCACTAGGTAAAACTATATGCATATCGCATTTTCTCTGAATAAGCTACACAACCTTCAAATGTTTTGGCTCCTGTAAAATTCCAAAAAACCTAAAGTAGTAGTATTTGCTGCAGAGCTAATAATAAATGCAGATTTAGTTTTTGTTTCCCCCTCTGTGGTGCTTAATTCCAAATGGTATTAATAAGATGGCAGAACATGCTGTAAATATAAAGTGCTACATATTAAAAAGGTACTTTGGTTATATCTACAAAAAGGAAGTATAACAATGGTAAAATATAATGCGCGAAGAGAAAACTCCCTGGAAAAGACCCTGATGCTGGGAAAGACTGAAGGCAAAAGGAGAAGGGGATGGCAGAGGATGAGATGGCTAGATAGCATCACCGATGCAATGAATATGAACTTGAGCACACTCCGGGAGAGAGCGGAGGACAGGAAGGCCTGGCGTGCTGTGGTCCATGGGGTCACGAAGAGTCGGACACGACTGAACGACTGAACAACAACAACAAAATATAATGCACAAGTGAAGCCTGCAACAGAATGTTGCAGTGTGGAGTGCTCTTGTTCAGGGTTCCAGCCAGCCAACTATGCCCTCTCCCAGGATACCTCAATTTTACTCCCCCGCCCTCGGTTTTCCGTTCCCCCACTCCACAACAGACAGTTTTCTTGCCTACTGAGCATGCTCAGTCTTCAGTGGTCTGGTTTTCCCTTTATTGGGGTTTTTCCCTAGAAACACACACACTGTACAACTGGAAACTTTTGGGTTTTCCCATGCCTGCTGATTCCTCCCACTTATGCATAGATAGGAGTTGGGTTTTGCCTATAAAAGGATCAACAGTCGAAAAAAAAAAAAGAGTATGCCATTAGTATATAAGATGTGCAAAATATATTGCTCTACCTGACTGTTTTTATTCCTAGAACAATGCTAGATTGGGGGTATTGTGGGAAACTAAAGGAGCGGTGTGATCCAGTTATCTGGTACTGGTTGGAGAACCGAGCCAGGAAAGAAAAAAACATTAAGGGGGACCCAGGGCACACATAAACATTGAGTCCTCAGTCAACCAAGGATGCAAATGACTTGTTTTTAGTATTGGTCAGTGAGCTCTGCTTCTTCACACCACCGAGAAAGGAAAAGGAGACAAAAGATGGTGAGGGGCAGAGAATAAGAAAGAGGCTGAATGGTCAACTTATGAGAAGAAATAGCACAGCTAATGGCTTTTAACTATAACGTTTACAGGGATAGGGGATAGAAGGGGAGATCCCTTTAAAATTTGAACTGGGATTTGCAATGGCAGTTACCCCTCTGCTTCCTATTACTGTACAGTGAAAATATGTATTCTCTGATGTACTTTGCTGACAACAGAGGTGGGATCTATGTTTCATTTCTAAAGAGAGAAGTGAGGGAGCTTTGGCCTGTGTGGAAAATATGCCATCGCTCTGTAATTAATGTGTGGGGAGGGAAGAGGCTGTAGGAGTATAGCAGCAAGTGAAAGGTACTTCTAAGTATATGGGGAGGGAAGAAGTTGCGATAGCTCAGTAGTGAGGGAAAAGCTACCCTGCATATGCTCTGAGACAGTCCTCATAACTGTTATTTCTGCTTAAGAATTTTCTGTCTTGGATTCCTTGGTTGATCTTGGTTGTTGTGCCTTTGTAGATATTAAAATATGCTTAACGTTAACAAGTTATTATCATACTGGTGGAATTGGATGGGTATTCTGTTGAAAAACAACTTCTGGAATGAATCAGATGTCTCTCATATATATTTCCACACAAAATAATCAGAATTGCTTAAGGGGATACACTATGTCCTTATTGCAGGAAAGGTCCCAATTGCCCTCATGTCCTGCTTGTGGGCTTCCCAATGGGCTATCTGGTTATCCACTGTGGGAACAGAACATGCAGCACAGCTCTTCTTGGGTTCTTAAGTATAAAGTCAGCCTAACAGAGTCAGGAAGAAAAGTGTTGTGCTAAGAAAATCCAGTTCTTCTAATATCTGAAACTCTAAAAATGTAGATTGTTCCACTGGAGAAAAAATAAGAGGAAAAGCAAGTGCAATGTTGCTTTGGAAGATCATTTTCCCCTTGAGTTAAAGGCTTTCATACTCATTTATCTCCTCTCCCACCCCCCTACCTAACTTTTTACTCTTTTCACGCAGATCAGCTGCCTGCTCAGCCTAAAGCTTCTTGCCAAAAGTTATTACTGGAGACTGTAGCTTCCAATCTCATGCTATGAGATTCCATTCATATTCATACTTTCACACTGTACCAGTATAATCAGTGGTAATCGGAATTATCACTGGTCATAGTTAATAGCTGTAAGAACTGACTGTTTCTAGTTGTTAAGTGCCCAGGGTAGTATTTTGGTTTGACAGACTTTATAATTTTGTACCCAAAATGTTAGAAGATATCTTCTTGATTCTGAAACAAAGATTTTATGAGCGCTTTGCAGTTCCCTAAACATATTTTAGTCGGATCGTCTTAGCACATTTATTCAAAAGTCAGTCCCATTGAATTCAATGGGATATAGTAAGGATGCTTAAGATTTTTCCGTAAGGGAGATTATTGGAATTTTTACTCTGTTTGGTTTGTTGGGTAGCTATAAATAAAAAGAGAAGGTATCAGTAAGATCGGCATAAGCAGATATTTTATCTGAGCAGCCAGCCATGTGCTAGATAATGTTGGCTTAAATGTTAAAGAACACAATGCTGCCCAGCTCTCAGAGTTGAGGAGAAAATGTTGATAATCTAGCTCAGTGCATGAGCATCTAAAACCTAGCAAACATACGTTTCTATATGGTATGACATTCTCATCACTTTCTGAGGACAGAAGAGAGATTTAGGGCACAATCCTATGTATGGTTAGTTGCAGGGAGTTGTGGGACTTTTTTTTTTTTTTTGCTGGGAGTTCAGAGAAAAAAATTGTACATACATAGGATTGTGCCTTTATACATTCAAGGGTGGTGCGATGGTTAGAATATCAGACTAGGACTGGGGAGAACCAATATCTAATCCCCACCTAGCCATAAAGCTCAGTCAGTTTCTTGGGCCAGTCACTACCTCTCAGCCCAATTTACCTTCCAGGCTTGCTGAGACTATAAAATGGGTGGGTGGGTGAACAACCATGTATATTGCCTTGAGCTCCTTGGAGGAAGGGTAGGATATAAATACATGTTTTAATGAGGAAGAATGAGCAGGATGGTGTATTAAGTGTGAAGAAGAATGACAGGCTAGGTAGGACCAAGATGAGGCAAATGGTTAGAGGGCTTAGGATTCAAGAAGGCTAGCCATGTTAAAGCAAACATAAAAAGGGTCTTATGGTACCTTAAAGGCCTAACAGACTTTTGTGGTACAAGCTTTTATGGACTAGAGCCCACTTCATCATAATAAACTAAAAATACAAGTTAGAATTAAGACTTTAATGACATACAGGGATTTGGAGGTGGGGTATGCTACTCCATAAATCACTGTGTACATTGATGGTAACAAATAATGTTAATATTAATAAACCACAATGTATTATGAAGGTGGGTACGCAAGATCAGTATCTGGAGCACAGGAAGTTGCCTTGTACTTGGTCAGACTACTCATTCATCTAGCTCAGTATTGTCTACTGCACTGACTGGCAGTAGCTCTGCAGGGATTCAGACAGGGATCTTTCCCAGCCCTATGTGGACATTGATCCTGGGACCTTCTGCATTCAAAGCTCTGCTATTGAGCTACAATCCTCCCCCCTCCCTATTTTAAAGTTTAAAATTTTATAGCCTAACTCCCTCACCTGGTTGATCTTGTTTAGGATTTGAACCTGGGACCTGTTGTACACTAAAAATCATAACCCATGACCCTACCCAAACAATGGTTATTGGTGCTGGGAAGCCCCTGAGGTTAGATGACTCCCAAGAAACCACTGTTCCGCCTCTAAGAGTGAAAAGGAAAAATAAATGACTCTGGGTAAGAAGTAGTGAGATGACGAAAAGGCAACAGAAAAGGAAAAGGTAGACTCTAACCCATCTGGCCTGCAGACAGCCCTTCCCCCTTGTTATCTGATCACAGACAGACTTGGTTCGCACAATGCTCAGTGGTTGAGTGTGGGTTGTTTGTCTGAACCCAGTACAATTTCCGCAGGGTGGCTTGTTAACCATGCAGTGTGGCTTATTTTTCTCAAACAAGCCACATTGAGAACCCATGGTTTGTTGTTGGGTTGTTTAGGGCAGTTAACAAGCCATACTGTATCATTAACAAGCCACCCTGTGGAAAATCTCCTGGGTGCAGACAACATGCTAACCCGCACTTCAACAAAAAACCCACAGTTCAACAACAACCCACACTCAACTACTGAGTGATTTATGTTGTCTGAGCAGCCCCAGAGTGGAGATAACAAGGAGATTCTCTTTACTTAGTGCTCCTACTGGGAAGAGGAGTGGTGGCTTTGCCTGCTCTGCATCATCCTCCACGGTGAAAGGCACAGGGCAGGTGAAGTCAGATGCCAGCTGAAGTGGCCGTTGGAGAAGCTCTAGCTGGCGCTTCAGCCTGGGAATGACAACATCAGCAGAGCCTGATCGAACACAGCCCCATACTGGGCCAACCTGTGCTGCAGCTCTTTATGATCAATGTGAGCTACCTGGTTGGTGTGAAAGGGGAGGCTGCTGAATTTTCATTCTATTTGTAAGGATGTCAACAGTGCACTTTCTTCTCTTGTGCATCAGCATCTACACTAACCATCTTGGATCCTTTGTCAGGTCCTATGGCAGCCCTTTAACACCACAGGACTGGTATTAAGCCAGCTAAGGCACTGGAGGAATTAGAGGGGCCATCTGATCAGCACCTTTGAAAATAACATTTAAAATAACTATTGCTTTGCATTAATCGCACAATATCCTGAATGAATGAAGTATGGCTGACCTTTTAGTTCTTAAATCTGTGTTCACTAAGAGGATTACAATTATTTGTGAACTTTGCAAAGCCTCAGGCCTGAAACATAAATGGAGAAACACAGATGGAGAAAAAGAAAATAAAGTTAACTTTTATTCAAACCAAACACCCTGTCTCATTCTGTGAGATAAATTGCTTTAATTATTTCTCCTTTGCAAAACCTGTGTTCCCATAATTTCAAGTATGTAATCCATTGACTATTGTTTTAAACACAACTGAGGGTGAAAGGAAGCTCTTAACATTGAGTAGCAATGTAAAATACTGAAAATCTAGATGAGAATTATGCATTTCCCTTGTTCTTTTATAAAACAGAGAACTGAAGGCTGATGAGGGCTGTATTGATTATGTAGATAAAGAGAAACACATGTGCTAATTGATATTTACCTCAATTTCAGAATATTTTTACAACATTTTTCTGTTTCATTGCATTTGACTTAATCAGAATACGGTTATAGACCTTTAATTTACAATTTCTATTCCAAGATTCTAGCCTTATTCTACAGAACATTTCCTAATTCGAGGATAGTTCTGAATTCTCAGTACACGCATAAAGTGACCTGATGCCCACTGTTTCAGGCACCAGAGTTCTAGAATGTTCTTTACTTTGAGATCTGTAAATCCTTAACCATACAGCTTTTAAAATGTGCTCAAGTGGCACAGACAAGTTCCTTGGGCCTTGCTCAATCCCAAGAAGGAACACTGTGGAGACCAAAGAAAGAAAGAGGAGATCTCAAAGGTACACAGAAGCTGATTAACTAAACACATTTAAAGTCTTATGACTTCTTTGAGGCCTACTATAAAGGTAACAGTTATGCACAATCATTAATGAGACAAGTGTAAAAACACATTCCTTACTTGTTTGCTCACAAGTAAGCTCCATTGTGTTCAATGGGCCTTACTCTCTGCTAAGTATGTTTAGGATTACAGCCTTAAAAACGTAGATGTATCATCAAAATGAACATAAATGGGAATACATAATGGGATAAAACTAAGCAATTTAACCCCTTTCACATGGTATTGCAAACACAAACAGTGACTATACATAAATTACTCTTTATCCCTTGTGTAATTTGCTTTACTACCCAGGTCTGTCCATGTGGCTCTTTGCCCAAATTATACCAGGAATTCATCCTGGCTCATCACCAAATTAAATCAATCCTCTGTCCCCCTCAGCTGATAAACTTCCCAGAAGCCCATTTTAACAAATAGTGATAACTGAAAGACAAGAGGGAAATCAAGAACTAGCTGATACTCTGAAGTGGACAGAGTTGTAGGTCTGGCTTTGTGGGTGGGTGCAAGAGTGGTGTATGCTGGACTGGTTTGGAGGATAATGGAATTTTCCAAAAAAGTTGACAAAAGACAGACCAAATACATTCATGATCCTGAGATTTGCTTTCCATCATTCATCTGGGAACTAATTATTTGGTGGGTACCTTGTGGTGAAAGAGAGAGCCTAGCCCAAGGGTAGGCAACCTATGGCCCTCCAGATGTTTTGGCCAAAAGCCCCATCATCCCTAACCAGCACAGCCATTGGTGAGGAATCATGGGAGTTGAAGGCCAAAGCATCTGGAAGGCCATAAGTTGCTCAGCCCTGGCCTAGTCACACAGGAAGATGATGCATTAACTATTGCATTGTCAGGACCAAAGCACACCTTACACAGAAGATCTGGGGCTGGACTGCCTGATGTTTTTATTTTAAAACTGCTATGGTAGGCTCCAGATTTAAATCAGATCAGTGGCACTGAAGGAGGGGGGCTAAACCCTTCCCCCCATTTAAATCACCTTCCAAAACTGCTGTTAGCCTTGCAAGGCAGGGAGGAGAGACTTTCTCCCTTGGGGAATAGAAGTTTAATGGTAATGACTTATACTGGACAAACAGAATGAGGAAGAAAGGTTAAACACCTCCCCTCTCCCACCACTGCTGCTCCGATTAAATCAGGTGTCCACGCAGCAGCTTAATGTAAACATAAAAACATTAGATGATCCGATAATGACTCCCGCATAATGTGTAGTTTGGCCCTTAGATTAAGAGCAAATCACATTTATATATTGTTTTGCTGATATGCATTCTTCTACCCTTCATGGTAGATCCCCTTCATGGATCACTGCCTTGTTGTGGCGAAGGGGCTTGCGTAACTCAGTGAAGTCATAAGCTATGCCGTGCAGGGCCACCCAAGACGGACAGGTCATGGCAGAGAGTTCTGACAAAATGTGGTCCACTGGAGAAGGAAATGGCAACCCACTCCAGTATTCTTGCCAAGAAAACCCCATGGAACGTATCACAAGGCTAAAAGATATGACGCCAGAAGATGAGCCCCTCAGGTCGGAAGGTGTCCAATATGCTACTGGGGAAGAGCAGAGGGTATTTCCAAGTAGCGCCAGAAAGAGTGAAGCGGCTGGGCTAAACCCGAAAGGACACTCAGCTGTGGATGTGTCTGGCGGTGAAAAGAAAATCCGATGCTGTACAGAACAATATTGTTTAGGAACCTGGAATGTCAGATCAATGAATCAAGGTAAGCTGGAGGTGGTCAAACATGAGATGGCAAGATTGAACATCGACATCTTGGGAATCAGCGAACTAAAATGGACAGGCATGGGTGAATTTAATTCAGGTGACCATCATATCTACTACTGTGGGCAAGAATCCCTTAGAAGAAATGGAGTAGCACTCATAGTCAACAAAAGGGTGGGAAAAGCAGTACTGGGGTACAATCTTAAAAATGATAGAATGATCTCAGTACGAATCCAAGGCAAACCATTCAACATCACAGTACTTCAAGTCTATGCCCCAACCACTGAGGCCGAAGAAGCTGAGGTTGATCGGTTCTATGAAGACCTACAACACCTTCTAGAACTAACACCAAAAAAAGATGTCCTCTTTATCATAGGGGATTGGAATGCTAAAGTAGGAAGTCAAGAAATCACCGGGATAACAGGCAGGCATGGCCTTGGTGTACAAAATGAAGCAGGACAAAAGCTAATAAAGTTTTGCCAAGAGAACATGCTGATCATAGCAAACACTCTTTTCCAACAGCACAAGAGGCGACTCTACACATGGACGTCACCAGATGGTCAATATCGAAATCAGATTATGTCCTTTGCAGCCAAAGATGGAGAAGCTCCATACAATCAGTAAAAACAAGACCTGGAGCTGACTGTGGCTCAGATCATGAGCTGCTTCTTGCAAAATTTCGGCTTAAATTGAAGAATGTAGGGAAAACCACTAAACCGTTCAGGTATGACCTAAATCATATCCCTGATGAATATACAGTGGAGGTGAGGAATAGAATGAAGGGATTAGACTAGATAGACAGAGTGCTTGAGGAACTATGGACAGAGGTCCGTAACATTGTTCAGGAGGCAGCAACGAAATCCACCCCAAAGAAAAAGAAATGCAAGAAAGCCAAGTGGCTGTCTGATGAGGCTTTACAAGTAGCTCACGAAAGAAGGGAAGCGAAAAGCAAGGGAGAAAGGGGAAGATATACCCAACTGAATGCAGAGTTCCAGAGAATAGCAAGGAGAGACAAGAAGGCCTTCTTAAATGAACAATGCAAAGAAATCGAGGAAAACAACAGAATGGGAAAGACTAGAGATCACTTCAAGAAAATTGGAGATCTCAAGGGAACGTTTTGTGCAAAGACGGGCATGATAAAGGACAAAGAAGGCAGGGACCTAACAGAAGCAGATGAGATTAAGAAGAGGTGGCAAGAATACACAGAAGAACTATACAGGAAAGATCTGAATGTCCCTGATAGCCATGATAGTGCGGTCACTAAACTTGAGCCGGACATCCTAGAGAGTGAAGTCAAGTGGGCCTTAGGAAGCATTAGTAACAACAAAGCTAGCGGAGATGACAGTATTCCAGCCGAGCTATTTAAAATCCTAAAAGATGATGCTGTTAAAGTGCTGCATTCAATGTGCCAACAAATCTGGAACACTCAACAGTGGCCACAAGACTGGAAAAGGTCAGTTTACATTCCAATTCCAAAGAAGGGCAATGCCAAAGAGTGTTCAAACTACCGCACAATTGCGCTCATTTCACATGCCAGCAAGCTGATGCTCAAAATCCTACAAGCTAGGCTTCAGCGGTATGCGAACCGAGAACTACCGGAAGTACAAGCTGGGTTTAGAAGAGGCAGAGGAACTAGAGATCAAATCGCCAACATTCGCTGCATCATGGAGAAAGCAAGAGAATTCCAGAAAAACGTCTATTTCTGCTTCATTGACTACGCTAAAGCCTTTGATTGTGTGGATCACAACAAACTGTGGCAAATTCTTAAAGTGATGGGAGTACCAGACCACCTTACCTGTCTCCTGAGAAACCTGTACGAGGGTCAAGAAGCAACAGTAAGAACCAGAGATGGAACAACCGATTGGTTCAAAATTGGGAAAGGAGTACGACAAGGCTGCATATTATCACCCTGCTTATTTAACTTATATGCAGAGTACATCATGAGAAATGCCGGGCTGGATGAATCAGAGGTCGGAATTAAGATTGCCGGGAGAATTATCAACAACCTCCGATATGCAGACGATACCACCCTAATGGCAGAAAGCGAAGAGGATCTCAAGAGCCTCTTGTTGAGGGTGAAAGAGGAGAGTGCAAAAGCTGGTTTGAAACTCAACATTAAAAAAACTAAGATCATGTCATCTGGCCCTATCACTTCCTGGCATATAGAAGGGGAAGAAATGGAAGCAGTGACAGATTTTACTTTCTTGGGCTCCAAGATCACCGCAGACGGTGACTGTAGCCATGAAATTAAAAGACGCTTGCTCCTTGGGAGGAAAGCTATGGCAAACCTAGACAGCATAGTAAGAAGCAGAGACATCACCTTGCCGACAAAGGTCCGTATAATCAAAGCTATGGTTTTCCCAGTAGTAATGTATGGCTGTGAGAGCTGGACTGTAAGGAAGGCTGAGCGCCGAAGAATCGATGCTTTCGAACTGTGGTGCTGGAGAAGACTCTTACGAGTCCCCTGGACTGCAAGGAGGTCAAATCAGTCCATCCTAAAGGAAATCAACCCTGACTGCTCATTGGAAGGACAGATACTGAAGCTGAAGCTCCAATATTTTGGCCACCTAATGCGAAGAGAAAACTCCCTGGAAAAGACCCTGATTCTGGGAAAGACTGAAGGCAAAAGGAGAAGGGGACGGCAGAGGATGAGATGGCTAGATAGCATCACGGATGCAATGAATATGAACTTGAGCACGCTCCGGGAGAGCGCAGGACAGGAAGGCCTGGAGTGCTATGGTCCATGGGGTCACGAAGAGTCGGACACGACTGAACGACAGTTCTTCTACCCAACTGTTATTCATCTATCATTCATGACCTGCTTTGGTGTATGATAATTGGAAATGAAGTGTTGTGCAGTTATTGGGTGAGTGACTGAAGTCAGTTGGTGTGCCCTGAAGTATTAAGTACTTGGAAGCAGTAATTGTTTTTAAAGGTCTTCTTGCATACCTTAGAGAGGTCAAGATGTGGGGCACACTATTTATCTGGGAAATAGTGGCCAGGCTGGTGAAAGCTCAAGGGGAGATGGTTTGCAGCATGGAGTGGCCGGAGTCACAATCCTCATGATGACCAGCTGATAGCTATTGTTCAGGCTGATTTGGGGAAGCAATGTGGCTGATTAAGATCTGGGACAGCTAAGGGATATATGGCACCTTGGTGTTTCTTTTGTGACACTATTCCTAAAGCTGAGGTGGGCAACTTGTGGCCCTTCAGTTGTTGTTTTTTTAGCCTACAATTCCCATCACCCCTAGCCAGCGGTGAGGGATCATGGGAATTGTAGGCCAAACCATCTAACCCATTTCAGTATAGGTTGCAAGTGCAATGTGGTGCCAGATAGCAGTGGTCCTGGCAATTACAACGGACAGAGCATTTGGACAGCAATATTCCCCCTTGGGGTAAATAATTCAATAATGAGATGCATGTGAAGAGTTGAGGCACAGTATCCAATAGCATCTCTGCGACACATTTCTGGAGATGCTCAGTACAGGTCCCTTTGCTGTACAGGGAAGCCAAATCATGTGAGAGGGGCAGGCTGGAGCAAGAGACTGGCTCGGTGTGTACCAGCTTGAAGCACCTGATATCCACAGTTTTGCCTGACAGGTGGCTGTGGAGGCTTTGAAGGAGCTGTGCTCACAATTAGCTGCTACACTGCTTGCAGGTGAAGCACTAAGCAACACCAACTATTTAAAGTGCTGAGCACCACAGGAGGCCTCAGTGTCCCCACTTTGAAATGCCACATGGCTACTTAATTAAAAGAAAAACGATTAAAGCCTCTTTGTGTGTCTGAGGTCCCTACCAGCAATACTGCCTTAATTATTACTGCTGCAGTTGCTTCATACACCCATCCAACATGTATGATTAATTTCCTTATTTAGGCTGCTGGTGCATGGAAGTGTCTTTCAGTAGAATCAGTGATGATAATTGCATCTAATGAGCAGCAGATCTGATTTGAGTTTTAAACATTGCTACTAATACATAAACAATTACTGAAGCCTTTAAGTGGGCAAGTCGCTATTAATAAACAACACATGCTATTAAAAAGACACAAAATGATGTTATGTTTACATTTGTGATGCACTATCTTCCTTAAGCACAAGCAATCAATATTTTGATTTTTAGCTTACTATTCCCATAGTATGCAACTCGAGAATCTATGAGAAGCACTTTTTCCCCTGTCATCCACCATTCTTGCAAGCCACGGACCCATTGCAAGGACTGCATTTTACTAGTCTTTAATAACCACCACAAAAAGGCCACAGTTCTGATTCCACAAGCCTACATTGCTATTGCATCAATCCCTGTTAAAATGATAAGAGTTATATTGCTGCAGCAAGGGAGGAGGAAACACATTTATCTATGGGCTTCATCACATGGAGCTTTTATCCTATGATTGAGATTGTTCCTTCATGGAAGTTTGTGGGCTCTTTACATAAATGTCCTTTGTTCCGTTTTTAAATAGATCGCAGATAATGAGCTATCAAATTACCCTGTTGTGTTCTGCTTCAGTTTCCTCCATGAAAAGAGTTTAAGCAGCAAGAAGCAGCAAGAAGAGAAGTGAGATCAATGAAAGATAATAGAAGTCTCAGCTACGGGGAGAAGGAGGTGGGAAGGAGAGGGGGTGGTTATCCTTCATTTAAAATGGAAGCAGAAAGCCCTGTTTTAAATGCAAGATTTTAGGCTGGTGTAGAATTGCCCTATGAAGCCATCCTGCTTGTTCTGGCTGATTTATTTGTGGCTTTCTGACAGCCTAGAGCTTGCACAGATGTATCCTAAAGCCCAACATGTTTACTCAGAAGTAAGCCCTGCTGTGTTCAGGAGGCCTTACTCACAGGTAAATGTATAATTCAGTAGACCTTATTTACACACAGCCTTACAATGCAATCAGAAGTTAAGTCCCATTTTAGTCAACGGTGGGAATAGCAGCCTTTCCCAGCATTCCTGACCACTGGCCATGCTAGTTGGGACTGAAGTCCAAAATATCTGGAGGTCACCAGGTGGGTGAAGGCTGGGTATAGTATTGCAGCCTTAACTGGTCCACTTTAGGAAGAGTTCTACATAATTTGAAAGCTTTCAGAATACTTTAAAAGCTATAAATTATAACATAATGCTACACGTACAAACAATGGTTAGCCCTAAGAAATGTTTTATTTCTATTATTATTATTGTTATAATTAATGTTCCTGTGGAATTTTATAACATGAAATGTAGAATAAGATGACCATACACACTCACATTTTACAGTTTCTTTCTTGACTTGTCTATTTTCTTAAAGAAAAGACTAATTGCCATCTTTCATTTCCTATGACTATCGTTTCTATCATTAAGGAAAGTTCCCTCCAAGCAGTGTGTATGTGTGTGCCTTTGTGTTGGGATGAGGGCTTGTTAATTACTTGTCAGCAGTGTCATGGCTTCTGCCCTTTCTTTTGATTTTGAAGTGTATTAACCAGAAGGTAATTGCAAGTTTTTTTGTCTACTGCTTGCACTGTATTGACAGTGACAAACAGCATGTAGTAGTGGGAGAATTTTGTAACCTGCCAAATGCCTCAAAGTACTGTCATTCCTCAGTGCAATAACTACATGTACAATGACATCATCTCTTTATGTGATGACTAAAACTTTGAAATGTTGTTTGCCAAGAGGAACATCAGGATGATAGTGCACTTTTATATACAGTGCTATGGGCTACAAAAAATCCAAATGGCCAGGTTCGTTGCCGCTGGCTCAGAGTGCTCTGTGCCAACTCTTGAAGCTGGGTCACTGGAAACACAATACACAACTGTGGCTGACTTTTAAAGGGAAACACTTGGGACTAAAGGGAAGCTGTTAAGCATGCATCTGAAAGGGGCAGAGAGGCAGGGATGGTGGTGAAAAAAAACTCAATTCAGTGGTCAAAAGGGCTGTATGCTGGTTTGTGTAAAGAAATGGTAGACAGAGGATAGGAACATGTTCGAAGGCAGGAAGGAGTATAAAGTTAACTTACACTACAATCCAATGCGAGTTTACTCAGAAAAAAATTCCACTGAGTTTAATGGAGCATACTCCCAGGTAAGTGGGTATGGGATTGCAGCATTACTGTTTTAAAATAGGTGGCTAAATCCTTGGTCAGAGGAGATCTGGTTAATGATGGAATCTGTGGAAATCTCTATGCATAAGAAAGTGAAAGCAATTATGGAATGATCTCCCCAACGACGCCTGCCTGGCATCAACATTGTTATCTTTTTGGCGCCATGTTAAGACCTTCCTCTACTCTTAGGCATTTGGCAGTATGTGATGGGGTTTTAATCAGGTCCTGGAATTTTCTCATTGTTGATTATTTAACATTGCCTAGATATACGGTATGTGTGTGTGCATTGTCTGTTTATATATTTGTGAGTAAATGGTTTTTCTAATGTGTGCAGTACTACACTTTAAAGATTTTTAACCTTTGTAAACTGGCCAGAGAGCTTCAGCATTTGATGAGTATAGAAATGTAATACATGAAATTAATAAATGAAAATTACTGTCCTCCAACTTAAATATGTTGATTTCATGGACACCTGAATTCTACATGTCTTCAGACAAGTCACTTGTCTGAAGGTAGCATAAAGAAAGATCAGCACACATTTTCTTCTCATGCAGATTTACTCTTGATGTCTCCCATTTTCCATTAGAAGTTTATATGGGCTCAAACTACTGGTAAACACAGGTCTGCAATGCAGTGGTTCTTTACTAGAGTGATTCTGTCTGCTTGCCTAGTACCTTGGGGACTGAATAAGGCATGAATCTCAGAGTATTATTCACAGAGATACATTTCCATCACAACAGGTAAGAGGAAAGAAGAATCCTACAGGCTGCAGATAACAATGCAGTGGGTATGAGAGATTACTGAACTGCAACCAAATGCAAGGCAGTTTAAGATATCTATGTTTCAGTTCAGTGGACCATTTATTTCCTGACAGCTCAAATATGGACTATGATTCAACAGACTCCTTGTTTCTAAATTTCAGCATGGATTTACATCAGGGGGCAAACATATAGATCACTAACGGTGTGAAATGCTAACAGATCACAGCCGTTAATGCCCACTGATTCATATCAAAAGGCTGTAAGAGGACTCTCCAAATCAGTGCTCATGATATGGAGCTCTCTCGCAACACAGCATATGTGCTAAGCATACAGAAGTCAACAAAACAGGCCAGAATAAATGAAACAAACATAAAAGCACCGCAGAGATCATTCAATTCAACTTGGTGGAGGACTTCATACTAGAGTCTTCTCGATAGATTCCTATACACTGTCCAGTGACTTGCTTAAGGTGTTCCAGACTGGCAGGTTTTTGCATGGTCTGGCACTGTAAATATATGTAGGGGAGACTGTGAGGTGCACACCATATGACTCCTCTTATTCCTCTTCAAGGCTCGCTTCCTGCTTTGTTTTTCTTCCTGGCCTAGCCGCTTTTCAAAACAGCAGTAGGATACAACAAGGAACTCGAAACTCTGTGGTGCTTTAGCTTGTTCCTTCACCCTAGAGCAGGGGTCCCCTACCTTTTTGGTTTGGTGGGCACCTTTGAATTTTGAGAGCGTTATGGGCACTCACAAAAAAGCTGCTATGGTAAGGGGCTTGCCCAGTCATAAAATTGCTGCTATGGCAGGCATGGCTAGTCACAAAACACTGCTTTCCGAGAAGGCAAACCAGTGAGTCTAAAAGAAAAGTACCTATATACAAAGCAGAAGGGGAGTATGAGCTCTGAAACACAGAACTACACTTTTGAACCCCAGTAAAGATGGCACCGGGGGGCTGTGCTTTGCTTACAGAATGTCAGTCTCCCAGTTTAAAAAAATCCTAAGAAATAAAATAAAAATCAGGAGAGGTAGGGAGCCTGTTTAGCGCCAAGAGAGGATCTGCAGGCACGCTGGTTCCATGGGCATGTTGGAGCCCTGAGCTCTAGAGCAAGGGTGGGCAACTTGTGGCCCTCCAGATGTTATGGTCTACAGATATCATCAGCTCTAGCCACCACAGCCAATGGTGAAGGATGATGGAGTTGCAGGCCAAAACATCTGGAGGGTCACCCCCACCCTAGAGATAATATGAATCTTTCTTCTAATGAGTCAGATGAGTGGTCCATCTAGGCCAGTGTGGTCTACTCTGACAGGCAGCATCTTTCCAAGGCCTTAGGCACAGATCTCTGCGAACTGTGTTAACCGAGATCCTTTGAACTGGAATTCAACCTGGAATACATGGGAAGTACGTAGTCTACCAATGAAGTATGGGCCCTTCCTTCCTCTTGCTCCTTTCCCCCCATTCATCAGTTCCCTTTTCCTCCTCCAATGTGATTCAGTTAGCACGCACTATTTCACCTGTTCCAGCACACTGGCAGTTGAATATTTTCACTTAGTGTCATTTCGGCTACTTATAGTAAGTGAGGAGCCATTTCCCACCCCAAGATTCCACAAATAGCAAGCATTTATCTATATACTGTTTCTGAATCAGGGTTGTCTCCTATTTTTTTCTTGCTGTCAACACCAATTTGTTTGCTGCTTAAAAATCATTATATCTACTTTTACAATCATATTCATTAAATTCTACCTGCGCAGCTGTACGGGATCAACGTAAGGCATAGGTGAAAATTATTGGGTGTTTTGTTGCATGCCCAATCCTATCAGATTTGTCTTGTAAAAACGGCCACCTAATCATGTGGTTACTACTGATAATAAACATTCAGCTTGTGGTGTTATTGCAACATGTCACACGTTATTCTTCTAGCTGTGTATAACAGGATACTTGATGCCTTTATTTCTTTTTTCTTTTCTTAGCAGTGTCAGTTTTTAAAATATATTTCCATCGTATGGGATACTTCATTCTAAGCACCTAATGTTCTGGTTCAAGAAGGTTGTATAATGAATGTATTCGGTACAAACCAAACATGAACAGGTAATTTATAAACTGGACCCATCCATGCCCATCCTATCTCGTGAAAGCAAGTTAAAAGGAGTTGAGTTCTTTTTTTGACTGGCTGCAGTCAACTTCCCCTGTTTACAAAACTGCCCTGTACTGGGTCAGACCACTCGTCTATCTAGCTCACTGATGTCTATAGCAGCAGTTGGCAACCCAGTGTAGGCTCTACACTGACTGGCAGCAGCTCTCTGAGGTTTCAGGCAGGGATCTTTCCCACGCCTACCTGAAAATGCCAGGAATTGAACCTGAGACCTTTTGCAGGCAAAGCATATGATCTACCACTAGAACTTAGGGTCCTTCCTCATTTAAAACAGGGTACAAAATGGCCTAAAATCTCTTTTCACTTAGCCTGTGTTCAGTCAGTTACCATCCCACTTCTGGAAAAGATTGTGAAAGGGGTAAACAAAAGCCCAAATTCAAAACGTCTGTGAAACAGTTGATCAGTCTTACAATCTCAAACACACCTGTACTTGGCCTGTGATCTAGATGTTGCAATCACCCTCCCTTTGTAGCTTCTATTATCCATTTTTTACTTTTGGAATAATAATGATTTATATTGCATCTTGGATTTACTGGATGCTTTACAGAGTAACAGAAGCAAAAAGACAGGTCCTTACCTGAGGAATGTACAATATACATTTCAGCAGAAAACAGAGGGTAACATGGGAAGATTCTGCGCAAATACAGTTAGGAGGTTAAGCCAAAAGCTTTGCAGGAAAGGTGGGTATTGAGGAGGGATTTGAAAGAAGAAAGGAAGGTGGCACTGAGAGTGAATTTCAAGCATAAAGAAAAAAGCAAACAAGTAGAGTTGTTTAAGGGGGCAGGAGACCTTTGGACAGTTGGGGGTGGTACAGTTGGAGGAGTTGCTACCCATTAGCCATCTTACCTGTAACCAAAGTGCCTCTATGGAGTGGCAATGGCTTTGTCATGTATCTGATCCATACTTCCTGTGAAAATAAATTCTGTAGGACGTGGGTATTTCCGTAATCTCTGGAACAGATTACCTGAAGCTTTGATTTTTCTCATCAGAATTCCAATTACCACACTAATACTTCCTTCTTTGCATGGTCTCTTCTCAATTTATAGATTGCAAATTGCTACCTGCACGCCCCACTTCCATGTTTTTCTGCTTTGTACAGTTCTACAGGAAATAAATTGAACTTTACAAAGTAGTTACTGCTTAGCAGAAGGACATGAAGGTTAATGGCAGCATGAGAATTTGGTCTAGTGTCCACCCAGCTATACATATAAAGTGCATTAACTAACAAGTTAGCTGTAGCCAGGTAAGATAGTTTTAATTTAATAGCTGATCTGCAAGAATAGGTTTTGTGCTGTCAAGACAAATAGGTTTTGTGCAGACTTTTAAACTAGACTAGTACTTCATGGAAGAGAGGGAGAAAGAGAAAGAGAGACAAAATATCCGGGGCTACTACTATGACCGTTTTTAGTCGTTGCTGTACTCCTTTGATAAAACTAATTGTTCTGTTCTGATATATGAGTAAAGCAGAATAGCACAAGAAGCACTTGAAACAATTACATATTCAATCTCCTGTTGCAGCAGCTTGGTGGGAAGTGCCAGCTTCTACTTGCATATTCCAAAAGAAAATTAATATCAGCAGGTGAGTCAAAAAGAGTTTTTAAAAAATGCCTCTGAATGCAATCACGCAAGAGAGAACACAACATATTCTTAGGTAATAAAAATGGAGTGTGTTTCTTTTGGAAAGCAGTGGAGGTTTTCAAGATGCACTAATAAGCAAAGCTGGAGAACAGATAACATACTTTAAACAACGTTATCAGGCTCTATCATTGAATGATTTTAGTGTATTAATAACTTGGTTTTATACTCCCTGTTTCAGATAATAACACTTCATTAGATTAGCACTATATTCATATCAAAATTGAAAATTAAACTGTCAAGTGTGAATAATCTAGACCCAGATCTAACATTATTGATTTATGTTGGGGTGTTGGGGAGTTTTTCATATAACATAGTTTTATTTCAGGTATCCCTTTATAATGTGAATGAAAGACAAATACAGGTTTTCCCTTTGTAAATTTTTCTGCAAATTCATCTAATACTGGAAATACTGTGCCACTTTAACTGAATATTGTACTAGCTCAAGAAATTCTTAGTTCCTATTGAAATGTGACAGTTAAATCAGTTTTCGAGTTCTCACATCTATTATTTGAATGTAAACTGGCATTAGCTAGAAGGCCCCTTCTTGAATTAACATCATTCACATGATGATGGTGCTCCAGATGAAAAGGCATCCTTTACACCACTTGTGAAAATGCTCCATGTGGAGAAGCACCCCAGAAGCCAAGTACAGCTTGGTTGATAGTGAAAAGCTTGCACAAGATAAACAAGCTATTTCACCTAGTAAACACCAGCTGTCATCATGTTGGGCCATATATAAAAAAATGTTCCCCGCATAAAATTGACAAGCAAACAAAATCACGTTGGGACAATTTTTCTATACAAAATGCAAATATGGGAATTTGACCAAAGGTCTCTGGGGAACTCTGCTATTTGTCTCACTCCATTGTGAGAAGAAGAAAAAGAACCATTACCTCCACCACCACTGTACTTGCCAGGCAGACAAACTGATTATTATTTGTTATCACAACCATGCCCTTCATAGAGGGGGGAACAGATCCTCCTGGCCCAGCTGCTCAGAGACTGAACACTCCTTGCCAGGATGTCACAATGGATTCCCACCACCCCAGACTCTTTGGGATGGCTTGCACAATTGCAAGGTGGTTAACAAACAACTGTGACTTGTTAACTACCCTGTGATAATGTCAGCCAGGTCTTTGGTTAGGGAGGATCAAGCTCCCTGGGCTGATGAATCTTCTCAACATAAAAGGGGAGGATGTGACAGATACCTCTATGGCAATGCAGAGGTCTCTAGCTCTTCATCCCTTTTAGTGGTAAGAGGAGTGCTGAGTGCAAAGCTGCACTTAAAGCTGGCAACCAGCACTCTCAGCTTCCCTTCTAGCTTACCAGTCCTATTCCCAGTGCTGCAAAGGAGGGAGAGCCTAGAGTCCTTCCCAGCACTCTAACTCCTAGAACCAGAAGCATCATTACAGAGGGCCCTAGAGCATCTCTCTCTATTCCAGCAGTGAGAACGTTGAGGAGCAGACTGGCTCAGAACTGGCACACAACTGTAAAGTGTATTGCAACCATCTTAGGCTGCTCTGCTTCCAGAGGCTTGCTTGGTAGGCAGAGACCTAGATCAAAAAAGGATGCCCAAAGGGTCTTGAGTCACTTCTGAGGTGACTACCTGCTGCTTAGCCTTTTTCTGGCAATGGGGAGGCTGAGAAATGGCCTAGCTCAGAAGCAGAGCATGACTGTGAGGTACTTTGTGTTGAGCTGGGCCACATCTCTTCCCGAGGCTTGCGCTGGTTCTAAGCAGGGCCTCCTCTCAGTGTTTCCAGTGCTGAAGGTAAGGATGCCTCGGAATCAGTGTGCTGGGAAAGGATGAGGGGAAGCTGGCCAGCCAGGTTAGAAGCAGTATCTTTTGTGAAGCTGTTGGCCGAACTGGGGCTGCCTGGGCCTGCAGCAGCATGTGAGTGCCGCCTCTGAGGTGGCAGGTGCCGGGGGCTGGAAAGGACTAGCTGTGGCCTGTGGGCTCCCAGTTAGCCACATCTCTGTGTTGGATCAACTTCCTGAGGCAGTGGCATTTCTAATTCATCTCTGCAGCAGCACAGGAAAATCACAACAAAAATAGATGAGAAGTTTGTAAAGTACCAGAAATACTAGAAAGTACTTAATACATATTTAACTACACACAAGAGGCATCAACATGAAATCAAACCATTACAATATCCCTCCAGGTACCTTTAAGAGGAGCCAGGCTGTCATCCACTTGACCATTTTTGATGCCCAGTTGACATGCTTGTAGAGATCAGTATTCACTACTCCAGGATCTACAACATTAACAGTCACGTAGCTTCCGTCTACTGTCAGGAGATGTTGTAGTCGGTAGGCAAACAATACAAGGGCAAGTTTGCTCTGGGCATAGGCTCCGTGGGGTGAATATAAGCAACTACATGGGAGTGGGGGGGGGGGGAAGGGAGACAGAAAGATAAATACATTCTCAGAAGATAGTACAGCTGTTGGATACATGCTTGGTTGCAAGTTATTTTATAGAGGAGAAAGGGGAAATGCAGCATCGCCACAACCCCCCCCACCACCCCCCAACAGGCTTATCATATAAGGACACATAACCAAAGTAGATTTCATTGAGTGATTTATGGAAAGTGTTTTAGATCAACCTGCCTATTAGCATAAACTGTAATGTAAGCCCCACATTGGTATAGTTCTCACTTGGAGTGTTAGAATAAGAACCTCAGATGCCATGTATATATTATTCCATTTTCTGTAACTTTCAGAAGCCCCATCTTTACTTCATATAGATTAAATACAGACAGTCTCTGCTTCATGGATTTCATAAGACAGGACTGTGGCAGCTATATTATTTGCATTTAAAAATAATCATGACTTGAATAATTTGGAGAACAAGACAAATATGAAGAATGAGAAATGAACAACTTTTCAATACCCTGAAGCCTTACTGGACACAGTGAAAAGTATGTATGTATGTATATATGTATGTATGTATGTATTTATTTCTATACCACCCATTACACTATACCGAAGCTCTCTGGGCAGTTCACAAAATTAAACCAAAAAGCACACCGTAAAGCAATATAAAATATTAAAGCATTAAAACCACAATATACTGATACAACCAGAATAAAACCTAGCAGCAACGCAGATATTTAAAATACAGATTTAAAACTGCAAAGCTAAAAGACTAGAAAGCTAAAATGCTTGGGAAAATAAAAAGGTCTCTACCTGGTGCTGGAAGGAATACAACGAAAGTACCAGGCAAAAAGTAGCTGTATATTAATGAGGAGATAGGTATGACAGATATAATGGCAACATTTACATTAAGAATCTTTATATCATCTGTCTTACTCAGAAGGTATGTGTAGTCTATTTTTTGTATACTCTTTTCAAGTCAGCTTCTTAGTAATTCATAGGATTTCCATTCAAAATAGTATTGAGCCTTCCAATGTCAAAGAAATGACTACTATTCCAAATTGAGTTTCAATATCACTTCCAAGGAGCCTCTTGACCACCATTCCTTTGCGATCACTTCTGGTTTTTCTTCCTATCTACTCAAATTTCATAACACACCATGGTAATAATGTTGAGAGTAATTTAATGTACATTTTATTATGCATGGGGAATGCATGCCAAGCAAGCAGACACCAATTATCATAATTCTGCTTATTCTTTCACATGTATTTAATATCTGCACTTGGCACACATGGGCAATCATCCTTGTGGAAGGACACCAAACACCTAAGTGAGAAGGCTGAATGCATGCCAATGACAATGCCACTGAAGGTGTTTACTTATCAGTGATTCTTCTACACCAACAACGAAAAATACTGAAAAAATTCAGTAGTGACAGGAAGCACCCATGACGAACACATGCAAGTTAGCAGAGCTGGTGAAGAGAACCAGATCTATTCCCTCTTTGGATTTAAGGGTAGGGTTTTAAAAAAAGTTTTGTTCAAAGCATGTTCACATTTAAATGTAACCCACACATTCACTCTAATTCTCTTTGCATTGGTACGGTTCTTCTTTCCCTCTCTGGGGGCCAAAACAGACATTATCTTCAATGTGTGTCTAGGAACTATGTCATCTTTTCATTTTTACTACAGAAGAGGGGCAGGTGCCTGATCCAGATCTTAAAAGCCCCCCTACACCCCTGCTAGGGTCCCAATCTGGATCAAGGCTCCTGCACCTATTTTAGAGTAAAAATGAAAAAAAGAGAGACATAGCTGCTAGATAAGGATTTAAAGTAATGGTTTTGGCCCTGGATCTACAGCATGTCAGTGAATCTAAGGCTGTATCCAAAACGTTGCTTCCCACATTTCTGGTTTCATCATTTGGTGCCAAACCTGAAGAGTGGAAATCAGAACTGGGAAAAAGGGAAAATATGCAGCACATAATTCCGCTGCAATTTTGCCAAGTGGACTATGAAAAACTGGTCCTACTGTTAATTCCACAAACTCCTGTTTGAACTTAAGAGTTCAATACTGTCAAGAGAGTTCAATTAGCATACATGATACCTGAGAAATCTTACATCTGGCTGGAAGTGCCTTCAGAAAAGTGACATGAGGTTTTCGTTCTTCAGTTTGCTTCAGGTTTCCTCTGCCATTATTTCCATTTCCTACCTAATTCTTCTTTCTCATCATTTGGAATTTCATTCTGTGGTGGTGGATTTTTTTTTAAATGTCAATGTATTGCCGCTCTGTTCTCAAAACCTCAGGACTAATCCCAGCATATATAAAATAAAAATTAGAATTAAAATTTCAAAGAATATAACATTATTTGTTACAACAGTTCCAGATATTAAAGAAAGGGAATGACACCTGAGTATCCAGATGGCTGTGTAAATATCAACACCCAAACTATTTATTATCTCATTTTACATCCTACCCTTGGCCCTTCAAGGAGGTATATATAGGGCTATCCCATGTTTTCTTCACAACAACCCTGTAAGACAGCATTGGCTGAAAGATCATAACTGGTCCAAGGTCAACAGTTAGCTTGATGGTTGAGTGAATGCTTTTGAACCTGGGTTTCTCCATTCTTAAGTTCAATACTCTTATTTCATACATCACATTGGGTCTCAGGTATAAAACTAAAATCAAGTCCTACTTATCCTCAGGCCATGAAATTGAGGACTGTAGAGTTGTACTGCACCAAAGACCAGCTAGTCTAACCTCCTTTCCAAGGCAGTACTATTCACCTGCTAGTCCCACATACGTATATCAAGTCACAATGTTCCACAAGCAAAAAGCCAACAACCCACAGAGGGTGGTTCTTGAGAGAAAACAGATCTAGATGGCTCATGAAAGCAATCCAAAAACAATGCCTGCCCTCATTAAAGAACATGCTCAGCACTGCTTCTGTATCAGTTTGGCATTCCATAGCTGTGGAGGAATTATCAAGAATGTCTTCAGCATTGATCCTTGACGCATGGAGCTCTTTGTCAAGGAACAATACTTCGGAGGAGTTGAAAGCATTTCACATAATCTTTTTGTAACTGTTATAATAACCATGGAAGGTAGGTCAATATTATTATCTCCACATTGCAGATTTGTGGGGGCGGGGGGACATAGGGACTGCAGGTGCCTAAGCAGCATATGTAAGGCCACTTATAAATGAAAGATGAGATCGGAACTTGGAACTAACCAATTCACAGCCCATTCTACAAGCTATTATACTATACCACCTCTCTCATCTCTAGAACTAACTATGGAACACAGGAAACACCCTATTATGAAGTCAGACTACTCGTTCATCTAGCCCAATATTGCCTGCTCTACTCTGACTGGAAGCCACTCCCCAGGGGTTGTTCCTAAGAATGTAAGAAGAGACAGGCTTAGAGATCTAAAATTTCTGGAAATTTTGAGGCCATGGGGAAAAAATCATTTTTTGTTTTTTTCCTGGGAAAAAATGGAATTTTGGGGGAAAATTGAAAAATAATACTTATTTTATACAGCTCCTTACAGATCTGAAGTCACTTCGTTGCTTTATGTCAGCTTTCCCCAACCTGGTGTCCTCTAGATATTTTGGACTTCAGCTCCCATCAACCTCAGGTAGCATGGCCAATGCTCAGGAATGCTGGGCACCAGGTTGGGGAGGGCTGCTTTAGGAACATTAAGTTATTTTAAGTTCCTAAAGTTATTTTATGAATAACTTAGTTTGCTCATAAAATTATGATTATATTTTAAAACTTTTAAAAGTAAACTCAGTAAATTAGTAAATATTGTTTGAATAGATTAGAACTACATTAAATGACTGCTACAGCATCTAATCAGAACAAGCCCCCAGACACAGGACTCTATAGAACAAAACCCAAACTGTCAAGAATGCACATTTACTGTCAAGAATGCACATTTACTGTCAAGAATGCACAATGATGACTCTACTCAGATGTCAGGAAACTGAGCATCAATGTCTGATCAATGTCTATCAGTAAAATATACTTCAGATCAATAATTTTAATAAGGAATGAAAGCAATAACTATGCCGGGAATCTCACAGAGAGGATTAAAAAAAATTTCTCCATGGTTTCATTATTTCTAGACATTTTACATCTCCAGTCTTTCTATAAAAGTGTTCTTATTACATAGTTTTTAGAAATCATTTTGGGGAGAGTAAAGGCTGGGTAACAATATATACATACTTTGTCTTAAATTCTAAAAGAAAATATTTCATAATCCAAAGCTGTTCAATTTTTCGGGGGAAAAACACACACACAGTCCTCAGAAAACCAATGTTTCCCCCCCAAATTTTTCCGGGTTTTTTCCCCCAGGCCTTCACATCTCTAGCCAGGCAGGATCAGAACAAAGCTCCATCTAGTTCAGAGTTCTGTTCACAGGGTGGCCTGTTCACACAGCATTCTGTTCCCACACAGTGGGAAACCCATAGCTAGCACATGAGTGCAATGGTACCACCCCGTTAATGTTCCCCAGCAACTAGTGTACATAGGCATATTGTCTCTGATACTGGAGGAAACATATACCCATCAGGACTACTAGCCACTGGTTGCCTTTCATATAACCCAGTACCTCATCCTTTTAACAGGAGATGCCAAGGACCTTCTACATGCAAAGCATGCCCTCTAAACCACTGAGCTATGGTTCCTCTGACACCCAGGGAGATTAGGGTTTGTGGCTGTCAGAGATTATTCTGTGCCAGGAGTTATCATGGATCCACTCAGAACACTTTTTAAATGCCAGAGTCCTGGAATATAGGAAGGAATAATGAATTGCCACTGTGATGCTTAACAGTGCCTGTCTCTCACCAGGCAGCGTGTTATCACAATCTGTCCTCTCACTCATAACATTAAAGTGCAGGTCTTCAAGTGCAGATGAGCACGGCTTCAACCTGGCATACCTCTTTCTAGAAATTAAGCACCAGCAGCTGTTCTGAGGGCTATAGGGGTAGAACTTTGGTGATGGTGCAGGGAGCAATAGCTGTCCCTGACTCTCTGGGCCAAAGTTACTCATGTCCTCAGCTGTCAAAGAAACATGAACTCACTCAGGTTTCTGGTTGTACTGTACTTTAATGGCCATGCCTTATTCTGGAACAGGAAGAATCTCCTAATTTCAGCTGCTACACCTTATTTTGTTCTTGAGATACTGCACATTCATGCTGAGTTGGCCACAAGATAGCAGGTCCTGTAACTATGTGAGAAGAGAGTACAACATGAGCCTATCAAGGCTATGCTTCAATTACTGTTCCTTTTGTGCTGTGTTCCTCATTTTTTTCACTGCTGACAAATGTACACACCTGAAGGGGAGACTGACGCATATTGATTGACACAAGGTCAGAATAATACATCAAGTGGCTACTTGATGTCACTTCTACATTCCTGGAAACCTTTTTCCCACCCTAACTTCTTGTTTGAGCTCATTCTTCAGAGACACATAATTGTGCAGAGCTCACGATAGACAGCGATAATTAACCTTACTGTTGCCAGGAGTCACGATTTCCAGGCTAGCACAAACTACTTCTATATTTTAGACATGAGAAACTCGGATACTGACTTCCCCAACATTCTTTCCTTCAATTTCCATGGGGGTAATCTGTCTTAGTAATGTATTAAGAATGAACTCGGGTGCAGGAGGATTGCTATATGCTGTAGCAAAGGCACTGCAATCTGCACATTGTAATGTGGCTTTTAACAAAATAGCACATGCAAAATGCTGACATGCTCTTTGTTTGCAGCACTTTGAAAGGAAAATGTAGGTATACAAAGTACTAAGAAATCCTTCTTAATGATTTATGTCATATGTCTGTAATGTATCACAGCTGTATGGGCTAAACAAAAACAAAGAAGCCATAGAGCTATTCAGTCTTTTAGCTAGTGATTTCAGGTTTTTAGTTGCATTAGCTGTGCAAATGCTTTGCACAATCTCTAGCAACTAAAATCTCAGATAAAAGTAGTGGTATGCTGGAAGAAATTGTACCTATGAACTTTCTTACTCATCTGGAAATATTAGACATACAAATGTCTTGTCTTAGACTTACTCTTCAGCAAAGGAGATCGTTACCTTGTCATGGTGCTGGAGCTTGAGCACCTCAATGACATCATGAGCTAAACCATGAAGGGACACCCAAGACGGGAAGGTCATGGCAGAGAGGTCAGACTAAATACGATCCCTGGGGAAGGAAACGGCAACCCACCCCAGTATTCTTGCCATGAAAACTAAATGGATCAGTACAACCAGAGATATGTCGGTATACCATCGGAAGATGGGACTCCCAGGTCGGAAGATGGTCAAAATGCTACTGGGGAGGAACAGAGGATAAGTTCAACTAGCCCCAGATGTGATGACGCAGCTAGCTCAAAGCCGAAAGGATGGCTAGCAGCTGATGGTGCTGGTGGTGAACGACGAATCCAATGTTCTAAAGATCAACACACCATAGGAACCTGGAATGTCAGATCCGTGAGCCAGGGCAAATTGGATGTGGTTATTGGGGAGATGTCAAGATTAAATATAGACATTTTGGGTGTCAGTGAACTGAAATGGACTGGAATGGGCCACTTCACATCAAATGACCACCAGATCTACTACTGTGGACAAGAGGACCACAGAAGAAATGGCGTAGCCTTCATAATTAATAATAAAGTGGCTAAAGCAATGCTTGGATACAATCCAAAAAAAGACAGAATTATCTCAATTCGAGTTCAGGGTAAGCCATTTAACATCACAGTGATCCAAATATACGCCCCAACCACAGATGCGGAAGAAGCAGAAGTAGATCAGTTCTATGAGGATATGCAGCACCTACTGAATAGTACGCCAAACAAAGATGTTATTTTCATTACAGGAGACTGGGATGCTAAGGTGGGTAGTCAAACGACACCTGGAATTACAGGCAAGCATGGTCTGGGAGAACAAAATGAAGCAGGACATAGGCTGATAGAATTTTGCCAAGACAACTCACTGTGCATAACAAATCCTCTCTTCCAACAACCTAAGAGACGACTTTATACATGGAGTTCACCAGACGGTCGACACTGAAATCAGATTGACGACATCCTTTGTAGCCAAAGGTGGCGGACATCTATGAAGTTGGTAAAAACAAGACCTGGAGCTGATTGTAGTTCAGATCACGAACTTCTTATTGCACAATTTAGAATCAGACTAAAGAGAATAGGGAACACTCACAGATCAGTTAGATATGAGCTCACGAATATTCCTCATGAATATGCAGTGGAGGTGAAGAATAGATTTAAGGGACTAAATTTAGTAGATAGGGTTCCGGAAGAACTATGGACAGAAGTTCGCAACATTGTTCAGGAGGCGGCAACAAAAAACATCCCAAAGAAAAAGAAAACCAAGAAGGCAAGATGGCTGTCTGCTGAGACACTGGAAGCAGCCCAAGAAAGAAGGAAAGCAAAAGGCAACAGTGATAGGGGGAGGTATACCCAATTAAATGCAAAATTCCAGAGGTTAGCCAGAAGAGATAAGGAATTATTTTTAAACAAGCAATGCGCGGAAGCAGAAGAAGATAATAGAATAGGAAGGACAAGAGACCTCTTCCAGAAAATTAGAAACATCGGAGGTAAATTCCAGGCAAAAATGGGTATGATCAAAAACAAAGATGGCAAGGACCTCACAGAAGCAGAAGAGAGCAAGAAAAGGTGGCAAGAATATACGGAAGATCTGTATAGGAAGGATAATAATATCGGGGATAGATTTGACGGTGTGGTCAGTGAGCTAGAGCCAGACATCCTGAAGAGTGAGGTTGAATGGGTCTTAAGAAGCATTGCTAATAACAAGGCAGCAGGAGATGATGATATCCCAGCTGAACTGTTTAAAATCTTGCAAGATGATGCTGTCAAGGTGATGCATGCCATATGCCAGCAAATTTGGAAAACACAAGAATGGCCAACAGATTGGGAAAAATCAACTTATATCCCCATACCAAAAAAGGGAAGCACCAAAGAATGTTCAAACTATCGAACAGTGGCATTTATTTCACATACCAGTAAGGTAATGCTCAAGATCTTGCAAGGGAGACTCCAGCAATTCATGGAATGAGAATTGCCAGATGTACAAGCTGGGTTTCGAAAAGGCAGAGGAACTAGAGACCAAATTGCCGATATCCGCTGGATAATGGAGAAAGCCAGGGAGTTTCAGGAAAACATCTATTTCTGTTTTATTGACTATTCCAAAGCTTTTGACTGTGTGGATCATAACAAATTGTGGCAAGTTCTTGGTGGTATGGGGATACCAAGTCATCTTGTCTGCCTCCTGAGGAATCTGTATAACGACCAAGTAGCAGCGGTAAGAACAGACCACGGAACAACGGAAAGAACAGACCACGGAACAACGGACTGGTTTAAGATTGGGAAAGGAGTACGGCAGGGTTGTATACTCTCACCCTACCTATTCAACCTATACGCAGAACACATCATGCGATGTGCTGGGCTTGATGAAGCCAAGGCTGGAGTTAAAATTGCTGGAAGAAACATTAACAATCTCCGATATGCAGATGATACCACTTTGATGGCTGAAAGTGAGGAGGAGCTGAGGAACCTCATGACGAAGGTGAAAGAAGAAAGTGCAAAAGCTGGGTTGCAGTTAAACCTCAAAGAAACCAAGATTATGGCAACCAGCTTGATGGATAACTGGCAAATAGAGGGAGAAAACGTGGAGGCAGTGACAGACTTCGTCTTTCTAGGCGCAAAGATTACTGCAGACACTGACTGCAGCCAGGAAATCAGAAGACGTTTACTTCTTGGGAGGACAGCAATGACAAATCTTGATAAAATAGTGAAGAGCAGAGACATCATACTGACAACAAAGGTCTGCATAGTTAAAGCAATGGTATTCCCCGTAGTAACCTATGGCTACGAGAGCTGGACCATAAGGAAGGCTGAGCGAAGGAAGATAGATGCTTTTGAACTGTGGTGCTGGAGGAAAATTCTGAGAGTGCCTTGGACTGCAAGAAGATCAAACCAGTCCATACTCCAGGAAATAAAGCCAGACTGCTCACTTGAGGGAATAATATTAAAGGCAAAACTGAAGTACTTTGGCCATATCATGAGAAGACAGGATACCCTGGAGAAGATGCTGATGCTAGGGAAAGTGGAAGGCAAAAGGAAGAGGGCCGACCAAGGGCAAGATGGATGGATGATATTCTGGAGGTGACAGACTCGACCTTGGGGGAGCTGGGGGTGGTGACGGCTGACAGGAAGCTCTGGCGTGGGCTGGTCCATGAAGTCACGAAGAGTCAGAAGCGACTGACAGAATAAACAACAAAAGACTTCCTTGATTGTCAAGGAAGTGACTTGTTAACCACAGACATGACTACCACTAACAATGCATTTTGTGAAGTGCTTTTCTGTTGCCAGCAGAATCTCCTATAAGCAAAACATGCATTTACAAACAAAAGCACTCAAATAGCTAGCAATGACAACAAGTCAGTGGCCAGTTTGTCACTTTCTGTGCAGTACTGATACCCTCTTGCTAAAACAAATAGTCTTAAAACAAACACACTTTGCAAACCAACATTTTAAAAAGGGGAAGTTTGATCTCCCATTTTAGGTTATGCAAGACTAATGTGAAAGACTCGTAACAATTGCAGGAGACTGAATTTGCCCTCTCAGCTGAAATGTACGGAGAAGATTTTGCGGGCCTGATGTGGAGCTTCATAAGTACATTGGGAGCCCCATCCTCACAAAATGTTACTGGGCCAAAACGAGCCGGCTGTAAGTCAGTGTATCATGGAGTTTCATGTTCTATTGATTTATATAAGATTGCCACACATGTAGCTGTGTGTGAAAAGTACTATTCATAACTATTTTGTCTCTAGTAGCTTTGTGGACAAAACATTATGGATTCAGCTCTGTATCAGCGGCTTCTTTTCCACTTCCCTTCCCCCTTTTCTCTTTTAAGTACATGTACCTAAAAACAGTGTTTTCCTTTAGCTCTTCTACTTATTTTCTTAAAATACAGTGGGTGTTATGAATCTCGGGGTGTGTGTGTGTATACATACATTCATACACACACACGTACGTATGTGCACAATATGCCAGACAATAGAGAGAAAGGAAAGCAGACATTATGTGCTTCTGGCAATTATTCTAGAGATATAGTTATTGTCTGTATATGATGCCAAGATTTCTCCAACAGCTGGTGAACAGCCAACACTGTAGTGTTTATTAAGTCTGTCTAGACACTTACTTCTGCCTAGCACTAGAAAAGTAGGACTTGTAAAAAAAAAAAGGGAGGGCATTGTCAAATCCAAACCTTCTCTCTTCCAAAGGAATAAGCCGCTCCAAGCAGTCATATGATTCTTAATGAAACTTAAGAGGGAGCTCTCTGAGCTATCTTGTGATATATGAAAGTGGTTGTCCTTCAAAGAAGTGGCAGAGCCATACAGTCATGTTTGGTTGCATGGGAGTGATTGCTGCCAATCTTCGCAAGCTATTGATTGCACTCAGTCATGCAGTATCACAGTATTTATTGAGTAGCCGCTGCTTCCACAGGTCACAATAAAGTCAATGTGTGTGTTTCGTAACATCAGTCATTTAATTTAACATTACTTTGCACTGGCTATGAATTACAGCCATCTGTTTGCTCCTTGGTCTCATATTACCGAGAGTAAATGTGAAAGGTATATCAACATCTGGCTCATTTTACCATGTTCTTTCTATATATAGCTATAACACACATGCACGCACACTCATCTTTTTCCGCCATCTTCGTTGACATGCAAACATCACTTTTCTTTGATCAACACCTACACAACCAGGCATTCTCGCTCTTCCCCAGCTCTGAAGTAAAGACTGTGTCTTTTCCTCTCTCACCATCCAGAATCTTAACACTGAAGCTCCAAACATCCTCTCACCCTCATATGCTCCTCTTTTTCTTCCCTCTCCACCATTGATCAGCTCTCTAATCCTGCTTAAATTGCTGTCTTCTTCTACACCTTGACTTTTGGCTGTTATTTTCCCCACTATCATAACTTTTTCAGCTCCATAACCCTAAAGGCACCATTCATTGACTCCATTACTTCTATTCCCCCTTTGCTGTCAAGTACACACAACTGGAGTTGGCCAGTTATTCCTATACTTTTTCCTTCTTGATTAATTTGAAACAATCTTCCCACTCATATAAAGGACTACACCAATTCTATTCTATGCAACTGCAAATCAGTCTTCTTCAAATTTTGGACATAATGTTTCTCATGATTGAACTTTCATCTTGTTTAAAGCAGGTTTGTTTGTTTGTTTAAAGGGCTAAAAGGTCATGGTTAGCCCTGATTCCCTTCTTAGCTCATGTGAATTGTCAAAAATGGATAGATTCAAAAACACCAGAGCAATATTTGATGTTGTTTGGGAGCTCTTTCAAGCAACAGTACTGCAAGAACAGATACTGATCTTGTGATTTTCTTCTTCACTGAAGCATGTGAAATGGTCTGTCTGTACAAAACAAGCTTTCCCCTGTCTTAACAAGATGCATACAACTTGCATTCCCTCCTGGACTGAGAGGTAGAGGAATGGGATGATTATCAGAGATGGAATATATTTAAGGAACTGCTTTTAGCACGAGCTGTAGGATGGAACAATAACAGCAGCATTTTTTTTTCCCTCGACTGCAACTGGCTAATACAGTAACTAGTGAGTGGCTCTCACAATCCAGTCAGCCACAACTTCTGTATACAACTTCTGTATAGGTCTTTATTTAGTCAAACTGAATAAGCCCGAGAAGGTTGATACCTATCTGAGTAAACAGTACATATGGAAGAACTTGTCAGAGCCTATGTAGTACCCTCTTCTTACAAAATCTGCTACTCTGCTTCATTAGCAGAGGCTTCAGGTTTCAAACCAATCACAGTATAGTGAATGACCACAGGATACAGGCTACCTTTGGAGCCCATCTCCAACACAGAACAGCAATATCCAGGCATATATCCTGCAGAAATTGCAGCATAGGCTGGATGCTATATAAAAAACCCCACTATATAAATAAAAACAGTAGGCTGTCTTTGCCTGTACAACCAGAGTATGGGCATATATGGGCATAATGAGTCAGTGTAATGTAGTGTGTGAGTTAGGGGGGACTGTACCAGGACCAAAAAGACCTAGTCCAAATCCTCTTCTTCATGAAGCTTACCAGGTAAGTCTTAGGCAAATACTACTGGCGTACCCTATCTCACAGAGAATAAAATGGGGTAAACCTACATAAGATGTCTTGAATTCCTTGCCCTAAAATTCATTATAAACATGTTAAATAAAGAAATAGTAGTGACAATAAATACAGCAGCAAAGTTTCAAAAGAGTACTGGTCCACTGGTTGCTTGTGCCTCCAGATTTCCTACTCTCTGTCTCCTGAGTTCCAGCTCTCTGGTGTTCCTCCTTCTCTATGCTCCTGACCTTCTGTGTTCATGGTTCTTCCCACTGTGGTCACCACCAGACCTGGCACTGGTGGCACTAATATGAACACAGGTACAGCAACTTGAAACAAGATCAGTACAAAACTCACCTTCTAGACCTCAGTGCTGCCAAAGTTAATGCCCAGCCAGCCCAGGAGATTATTTATTTATTTATTTAATTTCTATACCGCCCAATAGCCAAAGCTCTCTGGGCGGTTCACAAAAATAAAAACCACAAGGTATAGCATAAAACAATATAAATGTGAAAGCTTAGGACGACAATATAACAGTACAACCAGAATAAAACCTAGCAGCAATTTAATTCAGTGATGTACAACTGAAACCAGATCTCAAGCTTAAGCTAAACAGTCTGCCATCACAATAGTGTGCCATGAGAGGCGAAAAGTATGCCTTGAAAAATGAAGCTACCATATTTAATACATCCACATCTCTGTAGCTGTTGGAGAAAACAGGATCTGTGCAGCACTGATCCTCAACCTAACTGCTGAAGAATTTGCTGGTACAAATTTGGGCATGAACCGACCCATACGCTACACTCTGCATCTAAGGCTCTCCTCTGGCAGCCTCCTCCAAGGAAGGCTCAGAGTGTGGCAACAAGGGAGAGGGCGGTGGTGGCCCCCCATTTATAGAATAATCTTCCTGATGAGGCCTGCTTGGCACCAACATTGTCATCCTTTCAGCACCCGGTTAAAACAGCCCTCTTCTCTCAGGAATTTGGCAGCATATAAGGACCCTGTTTGATTGTCTCTGGCTGATTGTTTTACATTGTTTTAGATATAAGTTGTTGTTGTTGTTGTTGTTGTTGTGTGTGTCATTTGTTCTATGTCATTACATGGATGGTTTTATACTTTGTATAATGTATTTTAATGGTTTAAAAAATTTTGTGAACGGTCCAGAGAGCTTAGGCTATGAGGTGGTAAAGAAATATAATAAATGAAATGAACCCATGCTGATGGAAACTGGGGAATCTCGAAGAAGCCTCTCTGTTGCTCCGAAAGCTCCTATCCTTGAACCCAAAATGACTGCCAAAAAGAAGGGCAGGATGCTCAGAGACAACATTAAGCAGGCTATGTTGGGTTGCATAGAGGATGCTTGTCCATTGTTCTGTGACTCGATCAGACAGACAGACAGATTTTGAAGCCAAGGTTTCAGTTGCTTTGGAAACACTGTGGTATGTACTTCCGCCAAAAGATTTCTTTGTTTCAAATAACAGCATACAAATTCAGTGTTTATGTAAGTCAGTGTGCTACCTTTGCTTATTTTATCTGATAACCTAAAGTAGAACAGTCTGGGAACTAGGGTCAATACCACGTGGCCAGTAACAGTATATAAATGAACCTCAGCGTTATTGGTTGGAAAAACATTGAAATTGCCATAATGGTACCATAATGTTTAAATGGACACTGGAGGAGAGAGGATGAGACGGAATTCAGCAGAACATGCAGGGCTATAATTTTCACTATCTGAATTTTCCAAAGTCTAAACCTACACAAACAAGGTTTCAAAGAAAGAAAGAAAGCTTCTGAAAAAGCTGTAAAAAGTACCACAAGGACTCATTCATCATAAACATGTCTACTTTACTTAAGAATCTTTTTGATACAAAACCTTCCAGGCAGGTAATTAATCTATCATGTTGTTATAGTGACAGAAGCACAGTACATATTCAGGAAAAAGGTGAGTTTAGGATGAAATTATTGCTTCTACTTTGCATCCCTTGTGTATGCAAGCTGAAATCATTATACTTATTTATCCAAATGTAATTTAACCTGTAACAATGATATTCTGTGAGCCTTAGAATGCATAATAGGCGAATAGATGGCAGTTAGAGCAATATTGTTGTTGTTGTTGTTCAGTCGTTCAGTCGTGTCCGACTCTTTGTGACCCCATGGACCATAGCACTCCAGGCCTTCCTGTCCTGTGCTCTCTCCCGGAGCGTTAGAGCAATATATGGCACAGTAATGGCTACTCTTTGAATGCTTTATTATTTTATTGATGTTGTTAAGGGTCACTGTTAGTAAATGCAGATGCAATGCTGTATTTTACAGTCACTGACTGTAAAATACAGTTAATAAAATACAGTCAGTCACTGACAGTAAAATACAGTAGTATATATACAGTCACTGACTGTAAAATTCACATGACATGACAACCCACCATGGGCAACCAGTTGGTGGGTTATCATGCTGTCCGAACCTGGCATATTCACCACAGGGTGGCTTAATTTCATGAAGAAGCATGGCTTCTTGTTGAAACAACATGGCTTGTTGTAGGGTTTTTCATACCCATGTCATGTAGTCTGTACCTGGAAGAGCAATTTTATCATGGGTTGCCAGGATCGGTTACAGAGCCGCTCAGCAAGAGCAGCAAAAAGCCCATGCTGCTCTTCACGATCTCAGTGCCACCTCCAGCTTCCCTCGCCAGTGATTGCCCCTCCACTGATGCCCAAATGGCACTCTGGAGGGGCCACCTGTTCTTTTAATTTTCCAGGGCTTCAGGAGTTTGCAAATGAATCTGTTTTAAAAAAATTCTACATGAGGCTTTTAACCACCACTTTACCAAGGTTTCTGCTTCTGGATTCTTTGTGGGATTAAGATCGGGTCTTTTACATGTGTTTTCTTCTGGGGGTTTTCTTTCCCTGCCTTCCTATCTGTTCCATTACACAATCACTAGGCAGCACTGGTATAGCGTAATTGCATAAATACACCAGGGTTTCATGCTGCCATTCAGAGAAATACCAGACTTTCCTTGTTAAAAACAAAACACTATAATGGTTGCAAAGCATGGAAGAGGCCCTGGAGGAGGACGATGTTGTGTAGAGCACCTGCAAGCCAGCATGACTGAGGAATCACGAGCGCACAATAAATGCCTCATATAGATAGGTTTGTACTCACATGAGGTCTGAAAAACTGGGGGGGGGAACTAACCCTCCACCCTCCACTAAATGGCATCCCTAATTAAGCCTATGCATCTCCTAATCTCCTAATCTCCAATGCATCGTCTATGCATGGACACCCCTGAAAAATAATCATAATCACAATAATAATCACCACAGTAAAAATAATCATAACAATGTGTGCCTTACTTGCATACAGTAGCTAGGATTCTAAACGAACTGTACAAGTTCCTTCTTCTTCTTCATCACCATCATCATCTCCCAACTTTTTTCCCCTTGCAAGGAACCCAAGGTGGCTTACACGGTCCTCATCCTCCTCTCCATTTTATCCTCACTAACCCTGTGAGGTAGGTTAGGCTGAGCGTCAGTGACTGGCCCAAAGTCACCCAGTGAGCTTCATGGCTGAGTGTGGACTAGAATCCGGATCTCCCGAATCCCAGTTCTAACCACTACACCACCCGGGCTCTCCCTATATTGGACGCTGCACTTGTGTTTCTTGAGAGGCAACTGTCCACCCCACATAACAAGCTGTTTTTGTAATTGCAGACGCTTCCTAAAACAGCCTTTCCCATCGTGCTGCCCTTCAGATGTGTTGAACTAACACTCCTGGAGAGTACCAGGTTGGGGAAGGCTGTTCTAAAGCAATCTTGATATGACATGGGGGTTGTCATACGGTTCAAAGAAAGAAACAAAAACAAAATCCCACTGGGTATGCCCAAGCCCACAGGAATGCCTCAAATCCTTCTTTATACCCCAGCCAAAAGAGCCTGACCCTGGAGACCATGGACATATCTTCTGTGTCATGAAGACAGCAACAGCTGTTCCAAGATTTAGTTTCAACTGTTGCATTTATCAATACTACTTTCACTAATAAGAGATACCTCCATCCTTTGCTTTTTGTCTCTTTTGTAGAGCTATTGTTTATCATATGTAGATCTTAGTCAATAAAAATTATATTAAGTGAGGAGTAAATTTCCCACAATAGCTTTACAAGTACGATTAAACTATAACATAATGCAACCTATTCTAATGAAATATGAAAATACAGGCCAGTAATGAAAGAGGGAGGAGCTCTGGCAAGTCTTACAGGCTGCTCACATGCAACATATGCTTGCGACAGGGAAGGAGATCTAAAAATATGGGGCTGTGCCCTACAAACTGTAAGTCAGTTCATGTATCTACCTTACACACTTCTGAGGTTAAATTTCTCGATGCCCTGAACAACTGTTCCCTAGAACAGTTGGTCTTGGAACCAACCAGAAGAGAGACAACCCTGTATTTAATGCTAAGTGGTGTTGCACAGGACCTAGTATGAGATGTAAATGTTGTTAAACCAGTTGGAAACAGTGACCACAGTGCTATCAGATTTCATATATATTTAAGTGGAATATTAAATAGAAAAAGAAGTCCAACACAGTCACATATGACTTCAAAAGAGGAAACTTCTCTAAAATGAGGGAACTGGTAAAAAGGAAGTTGAAAGGGGGAGTCAAGAGGGTTAAATCCCTTCAAAATGCTTGGAGGTTACTGAAAACCACCATAATAGAAGCTCAGCTGGAATGTGTACCACAGGTTAGGAAAGGTAACCTAGAGTCCAAGTCCAAGAGGTCACCAGCATGATTAATGAGCAGTATCAAGGAAGCTATTAAAGAGAGTTTCCTTCAGAAAATGTAAGTCTGGCCCAAGTGAGGAAAACAAAAGGGAGCACAATCTTGCACAAAGGAGATGCAAGCAGACAATAAGAGTTGTTAAAAAAAAAGCATTCTGAGGAGCATATAGCTAACAACATCAAGGCCAACAATAAATAATTCTTTAAATATATCAGAAGCAGGAAACCACCTAGGAAGTCAGTTGGACCACTGGAGGACAATGGAGTTGAAGGAGTACTAAAGGAAGATAAGGCGATTGAGGAGACGCTGAATAAATTCTTTTCATTGCCTTCATTGCAGAAAATATAGGACAGATAACTGCCTGAGCTGATGTTTTCAAGAAGGGAACCTGTGGAACTGAGGCAAATATTGGTGACCAAAGATGAAGTTCTCAACATTACTGATGAACTGAAAATGAATAAATCACTAGGCCCAGATGGTATCCATCCTAGAGTTCATAAAGAACTCAAATATGAAATTGCTGATCTTCTAACCAAAACATGCAACATGTCCCTAATATCAACCTCTATACAGAGGACTGGAAAATGGCCAGTGTAACACCAACTTTTAAAAAGGGATCCAGGAAGTTACAGGCCAATTAGCTTAACATCTGTTCCAGGTAAATTGGTTGAAAGCATTATTAAAGATAAAATTAGTAAGCATATAGAAGGACAAGCTCTGCTGAAAAAGAATCAACATGGCTTTCACAAAGGTAAGTCCTTTCTCACTAACCTTTTAGAGTTCTTTGAGAGTGTCAATAAACATGTGGACAGGGGTGATCTGGTAGACACTGTTTACTTGGACTTCCAAAAGGCTTTTGACAAAGTTCCTCATCAAAGACTCCTAAGAGCAAGCTTAGCAGTCATGGAATAAGAGAAGATGTCCTCTTATGGATCAGTAACTGCTTAAAGAACAGAAAGCAGAGAGTAGGAATAAATTGTAAATTCTTTTAATAGAGAGATGTAAACAGTGGGGTCCCAGAGGGATCTGTATTGGTACCAATGTTTTTCAACGTGTTCATAAATGATCTGGAATTAGGAATGAGCAGTGTGGTGGCTAAGTTTGCTGATGACACCAAATTATTTAGGATGGTTAAACCAAAAAGGGATCGTGAGGAGCTCCAAAAGGATCTCTCCAAACTGGGAGAATGGGCATCCAAATGGGAAATGTGTTCAATGTAAGCACGTATAAAGTGATGCATGTTGGGGCAAAAAATCCCAACTTCAAGTATAAGCTGATGGGATCTGAGCTTGTGGTGACAAGATCTTGGAGTTGTGGTGGACAACTTGATGAAAATGTCAACCCACTGTGCAGCTGCTGTGAAAAAGGCAAATTCCATGTTAGGCATAATTAGGAAAGGAATTGAGAATAAAATTGCCAATATCATATTGTTCTTATAGAAATCTATGGTGCAGCCACACTTGGAATACTGTGTACAGTTCTGGTCACCACACTTAAAAAATGATATTGTAGAGTTGAAAAAAGTGCAGAAAAGGGCAACTAAAATGATCAAGGAGCAACTCTCCTATGAGCAAAGGTTACAATGGCTGGGATTATTTAGTGTGGAGAAAAGGCGAGTAAGGGGAGACAGGACAGATGTGTACAAAATTATGTATGGTGAGGAGAAAGTGGACAGAGAGACATTTTTCTCCTTTTCTCATAATGCTAGAACCCAGGGTCATCTCATGAAGCTGATTGGTGGGACAGATAAAAGGAAGAACTTCTTCACATAGCACATAGTTAAACTATAGAATTCGCTACAAGTCGTAATGATAGCCACCCCTTTTTTAAACAGAACATTTTGGCTTTATGTTTGCTGATTTAAAGAAAGTACTAAGGGGACTCTGTTAGACTAGGGATCTGGGAATTTGGATGATGTAGTGTCACTATTTCCTGAACTACTGTAAAATTAAAGTAGAAGCATTTGTACACAGTTCCACTAGTACGGCTGTATTTTAAAACCCAATTTATATTCAAATGTAAGCACACCATAAAAGCTTAGATAGGCAGGAAGCCTGTGGTGGTGATCAATTCATATAGAACTAAAAATAAATAAATTTAAACATAGGACTATGTGTACCGTACTCGTTAAAGAGAAAATGCTGCAGAGGCAGCCCCAATTTCTGTGCCAAGATAAACCTGAATTTTGGTATCTTTATAGATTGTGCAAATGTGTGTGTTTGTGTGTGTGTGTGTGTGTGTGTATATATATATATATATATATGCTGATATTCCATAATTTGGCTTTTGATAACCATAAGGAAGGCAAAAAACGACATAGGGAATTAATGCCCTACCCCCTGATCACTAGATATCCATCCCATTTTTTCGTCTGAGAAAGCCTTACCCTCACATGTCTTCAAGTCTCTCTTCCCAGCCTTAGGGGCTAGCAATGCACTTCTTTAAATATGAAAACCTGTTGAATTGAACAACTGGTACCCATTCTGCAGTTGCATGATGTGACTGTGGGATACACACACCCCTGGCAATGGGAAGAAAAGGGTACACAGAGGCTGTGTAGAAAGATGGCTAAGTGGATAGGTACAAGGCCAAGAAAATAGAACAAAGGATTAACTCAATGATAAAGGTTGAGCAGTAGGTTGAGCTATAGGCAGCTGGATGAAGGGAGAGGTGGCAATGTTTAAATGGAACAAATTATATCCAACACATGCCAGAATGACTGCCAACTGGCAAGATAGTTGAGAATCTTGCCAACTGGAGAACATAGGAGATGAGAGAACCTGTTAACCAGTGCAGAATTTTTAGAGAGTGCATAGGCTGGAAATCCAAACATGTCAGAGTGTCTTGCTTTCATAGAGTACAATCATGCTCCTGAAACTCTTTAACCTAAAACTATTTCCAGCACCAACCATGGGGAAGGGCTAAACCTGGCTTTCAGAGAGGAAACAAACAAACAAACCAGCTTGATTTGGAATTGGGCTCAGCAAGCTTCGTTAGCTTCCAAACAAGTCAGAAAATAACTTAGTTGTGTTCTTTCTTCCTGGGCTCAATTTTGTTGCACTCTTATTGACATCAACAGGAGTGCAAAGGGGTGTTAATGACTTCTAGAATCATAGAATCATATAATAGTAGGGTTGGAAGTAAGGATGTTGGAGAATTCCGCGACAGATCTCGGTGAGGCCGAATGCCAGTGCATTCAGCCCCCGAAATCCGTCGTGGAACGAAGCCCCCACCCCCCCAACCCACGAAAGGCGCATGAAACGGAGCACTTACCTGCTCCTGTCCACGCTGCTTTGTGAATGGTGGCCGTCCTGCGGCTGCCATTCGCTTCCTCTTCATAGCCGGGATAGGCTACATAAATACTTACGTACGCTATCACGGCTAACGCAGGTACGCCATTTGCATACCCTGGGTTTTTTTCTCCCTACGTAAATATTTATGTAACCTATCATGGCTAAATACAGGGACGCAAATGGCGGTGGCTACGACAGCCGCCATTTGCATCCCTGCAGGAATATCCAGCGGCCGGATGTCTGACTGTGGACATCTGTGGCTTGGCTGCGGAGCGGAGCCGGCCAGGCAGGATTCTGGGGGGGAGGACCGGATCGCCCCCCCCATCTTGGGTTCCGGGAGGAGGGACGGAGTGCCTCTCCCTCCGCAGCGGAAACAGAATGGAACGGAAGGTAAGTGTTCCATCCATCCCTAGTTGGCAGGGGCCTATAAGGCGATCGAGTCCAACTCCCTGCTCAATGCAGGAATCCAAGTCAGAGCATCCCTGACAGATGGCTGTCCAGCCTCGTCTTGAAGGCCTCCAGTGTGGGAGAGCCCACCACCTCCCTAGGTCATTGGTTCCATTGTCGTATTGCTCTAACAGTCAGGAAGTTTCTTCTGATGTTCAGGCAGAATCTGGCTTCCTGTAACTTGAACCCATTATTCCGTGTCCTGCACTCTGGGATGATGGAGAAGAGATCCTGGCCTTCCTCTCTCTGACAACTTTTTGAGTACTTGAAGAGCGCTATCCTATCTCCCCTCAGTCTTCTCTTCTCAAGGCTAAACATGCCCAGTTCTTTCAGTCTCTCCTCATAGGGCTTTGTTTCCAGTCCCCTGATCATCTTTGTTGCCCTCCTCTGAACCCTCTCCAGTTTGTATGCATCCTTCTTAAAGTGTGGTGCCCAGAACTGGACACAGTACTCCAGATGAGGCCTAACCAGGGCTGAGTAGAGGGGAACTAGTACTTCATGCGATTTGGAAGCTATGCTTCTATTAATGCAGCCCAAAAGAGCATTTGCCTTTTTTGCAGCCACATCACATTGTTGGCTCATATGCAGCTTGTGATCGACAACAATTCCAAGATCCTTCTCGCTTGTAGTGTTGTTGAGCCACGTATCCCCCATCTTGTAACTGTGCATTTCGTTTCTTTTTCCGAGGTGCAGAACTTGGCATTTATCCCTATTAAATGTCATTCTGTTGTTTTCTGCCCAGCGCTCCAGTCTATCCAGATCACTTTGAATTTTGTTTCTGTCTTCCAAAGTATTAGCTATTCCGCCCGATTTTGTGTCATCTGCAAATTTGATCAGCATTCCCTGCACCTCCTCCTCCGAGTCCTTAATAAAAATGTTGAAGAGCACTGGGCCCAGCACTGAGCCCTGCGGTACCCCACTCGTTACCTCTCCCCAGTTTGAGAAGATCCCATTGATAAGCACTCTTTGAGTCCCATTCTGTAGCCAACTGTGGATCCACCGGATCATTGTTTCATCTAGCCCACTTTGAGCTAGTTTGCTCGTCAGGATATCATGGGGCACTTTGTCGAAAGCTTTACTGAAGTCGAGGTATATGATGTCTGCAGCATTCCCACGGTCCACAAGGGAGGTTACTTGATCAAAAAATGAGATCAGATTCGTCTGGGAGGATTGGTTCTTGACAAATCCATGTTGGCTTTGAGTAATCACTGCATTGTTTTCAAGATGCTTCCAGATGGATTGCTTCATCATCTGCTCCACAATTTTACCAGGGATTGATGTCAGACTGGTCTGTAGTTCCCAGGTTCTTCCTTTTTACCCTTTTTGAAGACAGCAACAACATTAGCCCTCCTCCAGTCATCTGGCACTTTACCCATCCTCCATGATTTCTCAAAGAGAATAGCCAGTGGTTCTGAGAGTTCTTCTGCCAGTTCCTTTATTACTCTAGGATGCAGACCATCTGGCCCTGGAGATTTGAACTCTTTCAAGGTAATTAGGTGTTCCTTGACCATATGCCTATCGATCTCAAGCTGCAATCCTGCCCCTTCAGCCTGTACTTCACCTTTGCCGGGGGTGGGTGGGTCATAGACCCTCTTTTGGGAGAAGACTGAGCCAAAGTAGGAATTGAGCACTTCCGCTTTTTCTTTGTTATCTGTTATCATTTTGCCATCCTTATTTAATAGCTGAACCACTATTTCTTTCCTCTGCCTTTTACTATGCACGTAGTTGAAGAAAGACTTTTGTTGCTTTTAGCATCCCTTGCTAATCTTAGCTCGTTCTCAGCTTTTGCCTACCTGACGCCATCCCTGCAATTCTGTGCTACCTGCCTGTACTCTTCCTTTGTTGTTTGGCCTTCTTTCCACTTCCTATATGTGTGCTTTTTCGTTTTCAGGTCATCTCTAAGCTTTTTGTGAAGCTACATTGGCTTCTTCTGTTGTCTTCCACCTTTTTTTCTTGTTGGAATTGTGTTTAATTGTGCCTTGAGAAATGCCTTTTTTAAAAGCTCCCACCCATCTTGGACTCCATTTCTCGTTAGAGTTGCTTGCCGTGGGACCTTACTGATCATTGTTCTGAGTTTATTAAAATCAGTTTTCCTAAAATCCAGGGTACATGTTTGACTACACTCGGCTTTTGCTTCCCTTAGAACCAAGAACTGAAGTACAACATGGTTGCTTTCCCCCAGAGTTCCTGTAACTGCTACTTTACCCACGAAGTCATCTCTGTTGGTTAGGATCAAATCAAGGATAGCCGATCCTCTAGTTCCTTCCTCTACTTTCTGTAGGAGCAAGTTATCCGCCACACAAGTCAGGAATTTCCTGGAGGGGCCATGTTTTGCAGAATTTGTCTCCAACAGATATCGGGGAAATTGAAGTCCCCCATTACTACTACATCATGCTTCCTTAAAACAGTGGCTATTTGCTTTTCAAAAGTTTCATCCTTGTCTTCTCCTTGATTGGGTGGCTGGTAGTAGACTCCGACCACCAGGTTCCTTTTATTCTTTGCTCCATTTATTTTGATCCAGATGCTCTCGATGGGGCTACCAAGTTCATCCTCCTGTATTTCTGTGAAGAGATATGTATTTTTCACATACAGCACAACCCCACCTCCCTTTCTGCTCCTCATGTTCTCTTTGAACAAGCTATATCCTTCAATTGCTGTATTCCAGTCATAAGACTCATCCCACCAAGTCTCAGTTACACCTATCAAGTCATAATTTCCCTCCTGGATTAAGAGTTCAAGTTCATTCTGTTTGTTTCCCATACTCTGGGCATTAGTATATAGACATCGAAGACCATGTGCTTCATAGTCTGGCTTTCTTCCTACATGTGTCTGAAGACCATTATTGGGTGCTATTAGAGCTATTCTCACCGTTGCAGTGCATGAGCCTTCGTCCATTGTTACCCCCAACTTTACATCTCCCTTCCCCATAGGATTCAGTTTAAAGCCCTCCTGATGTTCTTCATGCTGTAGCCAAACACATTCTTTCCAGCTTTTGTGAGGTGCAACCCGGCCCATGCCAATAGCCCATCTTCCAGGAAGTATAGCCCGTGGTCCCAGAATCCAAATCTCTCCTGTCGGCACCACCTTCGTAGCCAGTCATTCACCCAGAGTATTTTTCTTTCCCCTTCTATCCCTCTTCTAACTACTGGAAGGATGAATGAGAAAACTATCTGGGCCCCAAAGTTCTTGAGTTTCCTTCCCAGATCTTCAAAGTCTGACGTGATTTCTTTGTAGCTCCACTTGGCGGTATCATTTGTTCCCACATGGATGAGAAGAAAGGGATTCCTATCAGTGGGCTTTATGAGTGCAGGCAACCTTTCAGTCACGTCTCTAATCTGTCCTCCCAGGAGACAGCTGTCAAGGGCTCCTTGGAGGCCTCTCTCTGTCTAATCCAGTAGCCAAGTCCAGACACAGACAAAGGGATTCCTTTCAAAGCTTTATTCTTCTTTTACAACTTAACAACTATACCGTTTGCAACTAGATCTGAGCAGCACAGTACCTATGCCCTAGGTTGGAACAGTTGGTCCCCGTTTGAAAGGGAATTACTGGCAGACCCCTGAACTTAAGGACTAGGGAGAGTCCCTCCCCTTTCCCTTGGATCCTCTGGGCACAGCCGTTGTTTGTGCGCCAACCACGCACTACGCCTCTTTTCCGCGCCCTCCATCTGGCGCCGCTCTCTGCGTCTGCGTCGCGCATCCACCAAGTCTGCTATCCGCGCTCGTTACTCCCTGGACTGCTATCTAAGCTAGGAATGTTGGTGGGAGGAATCTCCGTCAGCTGTTGGCCCTGGGAAAGAGGAGCGCGCTCCCCTCCCAGGAGCGACTGCTCTTCCTCAGAATCAGAACTACTCTGGGATTCTATGGGCTCAGTGTCCACCCTGACAACAGTATACCTGGCGAGTCCATGGGTCTTCGCAACATACTTGGGTTTCGATTCCACACAGCAAGGAGTCTCCCATTACTACTACTCTTCTCTTCTTGTTGTTGTAAGCCTGGGTTTCATTGCCTCTGCTTGACTGACCTTCAGCCTCTTGCTCACTCTCATGCAGGTTCCCCTGTGATTCTTCCTCTGCAGGCTATCCTCCAGTCTCATCCTCAAGTACCTGGAATCAGTTCCACAGCTCCACTGCTTCCACTGGTGCAAAGTGGCATCGAGTTCTTCTGCTCCTAACTGTCACCCTTTTCCAAGGAGTATCCTCTACTCCATTTTTCCTCACCTCAGCATTTCCCACTTCTGCCTCCGCTTGCTGTTGCTCTTTAAGCTTCTGCTCTTCACTTTGCTGCTGTAGTTCCCCCGCTCTGTCCAAGAACTCTTCGTGTTCTCTTATTCCCCAGAGGGTCGACAGTCGCTGCTCCAGTCCACTTACTTTTTCTTCCAGCAGCGTGATCAACTTGCACTTGTTGCAGGTGTAGGCCATGCTGTTCTCAGGCAAGAAAACAAACATTGAACACACCTTGCAGGTCACCACCACTGGAAAGTCTCGTCCTTTCATAGCCTCTTTTCCCTTTTTGTGTCTAGCTTTGTGATTGTTCTAGACTAGCCTGTGCCTGCTCCTCTACTCACTAGAGGTTAAAAGCAGAGTCCCACTGGTGTGGAAGTGTGTGTTACAAGACAAATAAATGAGAAAAAAAAGGTTTGTTAAAAAAGAAAAAAAATGTTAGGGGTCTCCCCCTTGACCTCCCCTGCCGAACTCCCCTGGCCAACTCCTGTATGCTCCCCCTGTTCGCTCCCTCTGTTCGCTCACTCTCTGGGAGCCTGCTTGCTTCTGTAGTCCCTGGACCAGCTGGAGCAGCTTGCTCTGCTCTGCTCAGCTGGGAGGCGGGAAATAGACTGAAGTTTCCTGCCCACACAGCTGCTAGGAGTACTCAGGCCACCCCCCCCCCCAATTCAGTTGGAGCTCTCAGAAGCACCTGGTGAGCTCATAGCCACTCAGAAGGATAAAGGGCAGCCTCCTGGGCTTCCTGCAGTCCACTTACCTCTTAGCCTTTGTCTCTTCTACCTCCTGGTGAGCTCACAGCCACTCAGAAGGATAAAGGACAGTCCCTTGGGCTTCCTGCAGCCCACTTACCTCTTTCCCCCTGTCTCCTTTGTTTCTTCTACCACTGCAACTCCCCTGGCCAACTTCTGTTTGCTCCCCCTGTTTGCTTGCTCTGGTTGCTCGCTTTCTGGGAGCTTGCTTGCCTCCACTCTTTGTGGAGTGGAGCATTTTCCCTCCACTCTTCCCACCTGCAACCCCTCTGAAATCTGCTCCAGGGAATTGTCCCCCTCCTATCTCTGCTGATGGAAGTGTTTCAGTTGGTGGAAGGGGCTAATTTGTTACAACCCACAGTAACCCAGTGAAAATGTTAGAAAGCATTCATACCTGCTTTGCAGATCATTGAGATGTAGTTCACCTACATAATGGGTGGCTGATGAGAGGGTGACAATTCGAGCATTGTGCCAGTGGGTTCCTGATTGCTTTAATGTTTCCAAGAGAAGGTTAGTCAACAAGAAGTGTCCTAAGTAGTTAACCCCAAAGTGCTCTTCAAACCCATCCTCCGTTTTCCTTTCAGGCACAAACATCACTGCAGCTAAGGAATTTAAAAAAGAAGAGAAAAGAAAGAATGCAGGTTAAGTGTGTGGTAAATAGATGCTTATTTGTGGTGACTGGGCCATTGCCAGATGCATTCATGAGCAAAGGCTGATTTTTTTTTTTTCATACTGCCATGAACTAACTCCATCCAATTCAGCAGTGGCGTGGGGAAAAATGGTCAGCTTCTGTACACAGAGAATGGCTGGGTTCACACAACATGCTAATCTACACTCAGTGGTTGAGCGTGGGTTGTTATTGAACTGTGGGCTGTTGTACTGTGGGTTATCTCACTATCTGACGATAACCCTGAAGAAAACGTGCTGTGTTCAGACAACCCAATAACCCAACCTGCAGAAAATGCGCTGTATTCAGACAACACAAAAACCCACGGTTCAACAACAAGCCACACTCAACCACTGAGTGTGGGTTAGCATGTTCTATGAACCCAGACAATGACAGTCAGGTGATCTGGGCTATATGTACAGGAAAAAGCAGGAGCCCCAAAAGCAGGGCCTTTGTCCTAAAAGAGAGAAGGGTGGCGGAATCTTTTTTGGTAATTATTAAAAATATTTTTCTTCAACTATGGGTGACTCATATTGCAGCACAATCCTACACATATTTATGCAAACGTCCTGCTATGTTACTCCCAGAAAACTGTGCACAGAATTTCAGTCTTAATCTCTCTCCACAAACATATTGCCACTGTGAACATAAGCTAAACCACCATCATCATCAAATTTCACATACCAAGTTTTCATTTAGGATTGGCACTCTAGAGTCATTTTAAAATAAAATGTCCTGGTTTTCAATAGCGGTAAATACATCAAGTGCTAGGAGGTTGAGTACCTTTTAAAACTAGGCCACTATTCAATTCCAGGCATGGGAAAGCATTTAAAGATGCTGCAGATATGTTATTTTTTTTAATATTCCCAAACTGAAAATTCCTACTTTTAAAACATAGAATGTTTTTGAGAGAGAGAAGACTAACAGCCCAAACCTTTAAGGCACAGCACTAGCATGGCAACTCAATACAGTTGGGTGATATGGCTTCACCCTGAAGTAGAGTATATAGCCACTGGAGCTGGGACTTGGCTGCAATGTTTAAGTGCCCCATAAGAGCCTGTATGCAACACCAGTAGGGGTAGAATGGGGACAGAAAGGGGACAGCCCAGTGCCACCTCCATAAACTGTATCCAAACAGTCACTGGAGCAGTATAGGACCTAACTTGTGACAGTGCAACCTCGTACCCAATGTTTTCCAAGACAACTGGGGAAGAGGTGGAAGATGGGTGGCTCTGCTCCACTTGCCAAGCATGAGGTTAGCTGCACTAAAGTACTTTATATGGTTGGCTTGCCAGGGGCTGCAGAGAAAGTCTTGAGACTCGTTGAGGCAAAATGAAACATAGTTAGCATCAAACGTTTGGGGCAGTATCCAGCTTTGCACTACTGCTAACGTAAATGACATTGTGCTAGCATAAACTGTCTCTAGAGCAATGCCAATAGCAATGCTGGTGCAATGGATTTTGCCAGAAAACTTGCTGTGCCAGCAAGTGCTACTATCATTGCGCTAGAGACAGCTTACGCTAGTGCAACAGCATTTACATTAGCAGTATGTGCAGCGTTTCATACTACCCTTGATGTTTAAACATGAAAATAATACATATCTACTTTTTCAAAAAATGTTCAGTTCACGTTATACTCTTTAAAAAACAAAGAGGCTCTGCTTGTCCATGAGAAAGAAATAATAATTCATGAATCCACAATTGGGCAATATCTTCACTGGGGCCAACCAAAATGCCACAAAAGATTTATACTTTGGGGGTTTAAGATTTATACCCCCCCAAAAAAAAATTACACAAAGTACTGCTCAAAGGGCAGGGGTATTTCGAGTATAGGACCAAGATTAGTCTCCATCATATTTCTCCAAAATATGTAATTACTTTAATGCACAGGCCAATGGGGCAGGATTGGGAAGGCAAATCAAGTAAAATCTGAGCACATCCTAGAGAAGATATTAGGAACAGCACAATCCAAACATATAGCTCTTTTAAGGTTGAAGCACAGGGTATAAATCTATAAAGTAAGCAAGTAAATGTAATTGTGCAAACAACATTGTTAAAGAAAAAGATGGAAGAATCAAATGCAAGGGGAGTGGAAGGTAAAAGGAATGATGGGATGAGGGAATAGGCAAAGATTAGTGGAAGGAAAAAGGACGGAAGTGGAGTAGAAATAAGAAACAGAATAGTAAAACATGTCACAGTGTGGTAGATATAAGCCACGGTACAACTTCCATTTTGAAAATTGTAGCAACTTGGCTGACAGCTTTCCCATACATTCTGACAATGCATCATATCAAGTATCCTTTTACTTGTGGCATCTCGACTTGTGAGTACATTTTGTTTCAAAATGATCAACACCAATTAAGAGGTGTTGCATTATGGCTGAGGAGGAGGAGACAATGGTCTCATTTTTCCAGAGCATCTTATGGCTCTGAAGGAATCAGGGACAGAAGACACTTCTACTCTGTGTGTTTTGCTGCAGGTGCAAGGAGCCAAGTTCTCTCACAATAATGGAAATTCAGCCAGCTCCATTTCCAAAGTAAAATGAAAGGGAAAAGTGCCTTTCTTTAGAGCAATATGCATACTCTCTTTTCCTTCACAATGGAAATAAACTGGCTAGGCTTACAGACAGTCAGGGTCAAATTCATATGACCAAAATACAAATCCCAGGGAAAGTAGATGCTCTCATTATAGCTCAGTGAGTGGCAAGCCATTGCTTGACTGCTCTGTCACTACTCAGTTATTTTTTCATCATGCACTGGGGGCCTCATTACATTTTTGTCAGGAGAATTGGCCCTGAACTAGAAAAAGATTTGTCTGGATAAAGAGGGAGGAAAGCCCACATTACCTTTACTGTGTAAATTCTGTACACCTCTTTCATTTGTCCCTTTTGCATACTGATTTTGACTATAATTTTCCCCTTCTTTCATTTGTGGATGTATTGTTCGAATAGTCTACATATTTTTACCCAAATTACTACATTGATAGGGTTTTTTTGCCCTGTCCAACAGCCTTCAGTCTCTGAAGAGATACAAATGCTTAAAAAAGAATTCCTGCAATGTATCAGTTTGTTTATAATGCTATTTTAATCTTTCTGTCTATCAGAAAGGAACAAAGTGAATACATACACAGCCTGTTTTCAGATGAAGGAAAAGCCTTAAAAGAAGAACAAGTTCTTTTTCTTAAATTATTAACTACACAACATTCTCTGTACACTAGAAGTTGTACACTATTGATTTTCTACAGTCCAGACATGTCATCAGCTTTACTCTTGGGCCCTAAGGGGGTGAACTTGGAATAACAGAAAGTGTTCTGTTTTTCTACTGGCAATACCTGTGAAACTATTTGTTACCAAGACCCACTCCGGAAATTCTTTTGCTAATCTTTTGTGAGGAAAGCCCTTAGAAGAAAACTCTTTTTCAAATAGATTTCATTATCAATTGCCTTGGGATTCCTAATGTTCCCTTGTGTCTGAAAGTACGACAGAGAGTTTAGAACAAGGACTGGCAGCATACAGAATGATAGTGTCACTATAAAAAACCCTCTCTGTTTTGATAGGACTGTCATTTATATGCAATTTACTAATTTAGCTTAGCGAGCTTGGTTTCAAAAGCCTTTGATTAAACAGACATCAACAGAGAGAGCAAGCAGTTGGAAGAGCATTTATGAACAATCTGCATAGCATGTGTCAATGCAGATTTTGTTTAGCAATTCTTGCTCTGTTATTAGTGTACATGCAAGCAGATCTGCCTGATATCAAGATTCTGAGGTAATCCATTTAATTAAATTCTGACACTCTGCAAGATACTGTCTGGATTGTGTACTTGAATTAGTTCAGAATTAAGATGTCTTTTGAAGGATGGGGTGGGCTGAGCAAGGCAGGACAGGAGAGGGGCAGCTATGCTAAATGAAGAATAATTTAACTACAATAAACAAAGATTTCATTGCGACAAGCACTCAGTGTTAACATCACATTCAAACCATGCTGTGGCCTAGTTCATATATAAAAAAGTGGCATGTACCTTCTTACAGAAGCAGGAAGGAATGGAAAGATGAAATTATTAGATACCAGACAAGAGAAAAAATACTCCCTATGAAAAGGAGATGGGTGTGAGACAGTACTGAGAAAATCATGTTTCTCAATAGGGGAGAAAGGAGGGGAGAGCATATGTGCAGAACAGTACTGAAAAATGCTCGGATAAGCAACATTAAAATCCACAAGTCAGGAGGGTTCCATAGGATATCAAAGGAAATGGATAAAAGATACTCCTATGAGGAGGGAGAGGGAGTGTGTGTGTGTGTGTGTGGGGGGGATTATTGCCAAAGATTTGAATACAAACAACGCATGGATGTAAAAGGGAGAACATTTGCTATTGTTTTCTTGTGCTGCCCAATGAATGTATTGGTTTCAAAATGTTTTACTTGTTTGTTTAATCTATTTTGTAATGGTTGTTTAACCTATATTTTAAACTGCCATGAGCACTTGAAAAGGCAGTTTAAAATATTTTAAATAAAAAAACCTGTTTTTTAATATTGGTTCCGGTTGTAATATCATGGTAGTTGTAGAAGGCCAGCTAGGACACGTCTCTTCTCTGAGCTAATGCCTGTTTAATGCCTCTTGATTAGTGGTCATGCTGAGTTTGTAAGTGTATTACCATAACCTCCAGGATTGGGGCTTTGATTTATCCTGGGAAAAAAACTGGTAAATCCAGATTATATGAACCTTATCTAACCTGGTGAACTACAAAACATGGTCATGATCCTGCCAAAGTTAAGTCCAAAGTTTAGGGATGGGTGGAAATTCATTTCATTTCAGCTTGCGTAAGAATTTAACAAAAGTTCTCCATATATGAAACAAAAAGAACTTGAGATTTTAAATATTTAATATTTAAATGTGGGAGAAGCAGAAACTGACAGATTTGTCCATCTATGCCCAGGGTTTTGACTGCTTAGCTCTTAAAAGTCTAGGTTTGAACTTCTCTGCATTCAACCATGATAGTGGTTGCCCCTCTTTTCTTCCCATAGATTCCTTGGCTTTAACAGCCATATGGCAGGCAGGTACATCATGGCCCTCTTCTCCATGCTGGGAAAAGCCGTATCTTTTGGTTGGTGCAGATTGGCAAGAATGTCATTTCAGTTCGATTTTGAATTTACTAAAATTCACAATGTTCAGAATCAGGAGAGAAAGAACTTGAGATTTAAAAATTCTAATGCAGGAAGAAAGCGGATCTGACAGATTCGCCCATCCCTACCAAAGTGAAGTACTACCCTTAAAGGCAGCATAAAAATAATTTTAAACAAATAAAAATAAATAAATGGTTTTCTGTGGGCAGGTTAAGCTCATGCTTAAATCTCTCCCACTGGAATCAACTGGACTTCAATTTACTTACTTTCGCTCATATCATGCCCTATATTTCTAAAGCTCTACAGTTAAGAATAAAACTACAGTTAGAAACCCCTTCATGGATCACTGCCTTGTTGTGGCGAAGGGGCTTGCGTAACTCAGTGAAGCCCTAAGCTATGCCGTGCAGGGCCACCCAAGACGGACAGGTCATGGCGGAGTGTTCTGACAAAATGTGGTCCACTGGAGAAGGAAATGGCAACCCACTCCAGTATTCCTGCCAAGAAAAACCCATGGAACGTATCACAAGGCTAAAAGAGATGACGCTGGAAGATGAGCCCCTCAGGTCGGAAGGTGTCCAATATGCTACTGGGGAAGACCAGGGGGAATTTCCAAGTAGCGCCAGAAAGAGTGAAGCGGCTGGGCCAAAGCTGAAAGGACACTCAGCTGTGGATGTGTCTGGTGGTGAAAAGAAAATCCGATGCTGTAAAGAACAATATCGTTTAGGAACCTGGAATGTCAGATCAATGAATCAAGGAAAGCTGGAGGTGGTCAAACATGAGATGGCAAGATTGAACATCGATATCTTGGGAATCAGTGAACTAAAATGGACAAGCATGAGCGAATTTAATTCAGGTGACCATCATATCTACTAATGTGGGCAAGAATCCCTTAGAAGAAATGGAGTAGCACTCATAGTCAATAAAAGGGTGGGGAAAGCAGTACTGGGGTACTATCTCAAAAATGACAGAATGATCTCAGTATGAATCCAAAGCAAACCATTCAGCATCACAGAAATTCAAGTCTATGCCCCAACCACTGAGGCCAAAGAAGCTGAGGTTGATCGGTTCTATGAAGACCTACAACACCTTCTTGAACTAACACCAAAAAAAGACGTCCTTTTCATCATAGGGGATTGGAATGCTAAAGTAGGAAGTCAAGAAATCACCAGGATAACAGGCAGGCATGGCCTTGGTGTACAAAATGAAGCAGGACAAAGGCTAATAGAGTTTTGCCAAGAGAGCACGCTGATCATAGCAAAAACGCTTTTCCAACAGCACAAGAGGCGACTCTACACATGGACGTCACCAGATGGGCAATATCGAAATCAGATTGATTATGTAGTTTGCAGCCAAAGATGGAGAAGCTCTATACAGTCAGTAAAAACAAGCCCTGGAGCTGACTGTGGCTCAGATCATGAGCTGCTTCTTGCAAAATTTCGGCTTAAATTGAAGAACGTAGGGAAAACCACTAAACCGTTCAGGTATGACCTAAATCATATCCCTTATGAATATACAGTGGAGGTGAGGAATAGATTTCAGGGATTAGACCTGATAGACAGAGTGTTTGAGGAACTATAGACAGAGGTCCGTAACATTGTTCAGGAGGCAGCAACGAAATCCACCCCAAAGAAAAAGAAATGCAAGAAAGCAAAGTGGCTGTCTGATGAGGCTTCACAAGTAGCTGAGGAGAGAAGGGAAGCAAAAAGCAAGGGAGAAAGGGGAAGATATATCCAACTGAATGCAGACTTCCAGAGAATAGCAAGGAGAGACAAGAAGGCCTTCTTAAATGAACAATGCAAAGAAATTGAGGAAAACAATAGAATGGGAAAGACTAGCCATCTTTTCAAGAAAATTGGAGATCACAAGGGAACGTTTTATGCAAAGACGGGCATGATAAAGGACAAAGAAGGCAGGGACCTAACAGAAGCAGATGAAATTAAGAAGAGGTGGAAAGACTACACAGAAAAACTATACAGGAAAGATCTTAATGTCCCTGAGAGCCATGATAGTGCGGTCACTGAACTTGAGCCGGACATCCTAGAGAGTGAAGTCAAGTGAGCCTTAGGAAGCAATACTAACAACAAAGCTAGTGGAGATGAAAGTATTCCAGCCGAGCTATTTAAAATCCTAAATGACGATGCTGTTAAAGTGCTGCACTCAATATGCCAACAAATTTGGAACACTCAACAATGGCCACAAGACTGGAAAATGTCAGTTTACATTCCAATTCCAAAGAAGGGCAATGCCAAGGAGTGCTCTAACTACCGTACAATTGCGCTCATTTCACATGCCGGCAAAGTTATGCTCGAAATCGAACAAGCTAGGCTTCAGCAGTATGTGAACCGAAAACGACGGGAAGTACAAGCTGGGTTTTGAAGAGGCAGAGGAACTAGAGATCAAATCACCAACATTCTCTGGAGCATGGACAAAGCAAGGGAATTCCAGAAAAACGTCTATTTCTGCTTCAGTGACTACGTTAATGCCCTTGATTGTGTGGATCACAACAAACTCTGGCAAATTCTGAAAGAGATGGGAGTACCAGACCACCTTACCTGTCTCCTGAGAAACCTGTATGAGGGACAAGAAGCAACAGGAAGAACCGGACATGGAACAACCGATTGGTTCAAAATTGGGAAAGGAGTACGACAAGGCTGCATATTGTCACCCTGCTTATTTAACTTATATGCAGAGTACATCATGAGAAACGCCGGGCTGGATGAATCACAGGTCGGAATTAAGATTGCTGGGAGAATTATCAACAACCTCAGATACGCAGACGATACCACCGTAATGGCAGAAAGCAAAGAGGATCTAAAGAGCCTCTTGTTGAGGGTGAAAGTGGAGAGTGCAAAAGCTGGTTTGAAACTCAACATTAAAAAAACGAAGATCATGGCATCTGGCCCCATCACTTCCTGGCCTATAGAAGGGGAAGAAATGGAAGCAGTGACAGATTATACTTTCTTGGGTTCCAAGATCACCGCAGACGGTGACTGTAGCCATGAAATTAAAAGACGCTTGCTCCTTGGGAGGAAAGCTATGGCAAACCTAGACAGCATAGTAAGAAGCAGAGACATCACCTTGCCGACAAAGGTTCGTATAATCAAAGCTATGGTTTTCCCAGTAGTAACGTATGGCTGTGAGAGCTGGACTATAAGGAAGGCTGAGTGCCGAAGAATTGATGCTTTCAAACTGTGTTGCTGGAGAAGACTCTTATGAGTCCCCTGGACTGCAAAGAGGTCAAATCAGTCAATCCTAAAGGAAATCAACCCTGAGTGCTCATTGGAAGGACAGATACTGAAGCTGAAGCTCCAATATTTTGGCCACCTAATGCGAAGAGAAAACTCCCTGGAAAAGACCCTGATTCTGGGAAAGATTGAAGGTAAAAGGAGAAGGGGACGGCAGAGGATGAGATGGCTAGATAGCATCACTGATGCAATGAATATGAACCTGAGCACACTCCGGGAGAGAGCGGAGGACAGGAAGGCCTGGTGTGCTGTGGTCCATGGGATCACGAAGAGTCGGACACGACTTAACGACTGAACAACAACAACAACAACAGTCAGAAATGTAGTGAACAAAAGGTCTACTGAAAACCTGATGCGAAGTTCAAATTAGCTTTGAAAAGGGTAACTTCTCTACTTAGTAGGTAAACTTGGGATAAAATTATTCAAGCCAAGGCCAATTAACTTTGTAATGGGTATATTCTGTGCTTTTCTCCATTCCTTTAATTAAATGAACTATACATTCAGTCACTTGAACAATAAAGCCTGATTTCTGGAGAAAAACAAAACAAAGCAAAGTGTGATTTCTGGAAACGGGAAGCCAATTAGAAGATTCATTTTTCTTAATTACCTGATAGGCCTAATTGTACAGATTGGTGGTGGTGATGGGATTTCCAGCAATGATATCTCATTCAAAGCATTCATTATCAGAACAAGTAAACAGATTTCTCAAATACAAGTCTGCAGTACAGTAACAAAAGTAAGCAGCTAGATGGCAAATTGTGTTTTGGGGCACCTGCGTGAAAAGCCAACCTAGAAAAGAAAGGATGGACTTAGAAAGGATGGGCGTCGCACTTGGAGTCGCAAGATCTACCCACCTGCCTCTCCAGAGACACCAGCAGCCACAACACCAGCAGCAAATAGCAGCAGCAGCAGAGGGCAGCAGCTTTAAAGACCAGGGGAAGGGGCAAACGTGGACTATCTGCTCCTTCTTAGCTGCTGTTCTCTTTTATCTCTTTTATATGCTTTTAAACTGTTGTATATTTTATATCTTAATATTTTAATATGTGCCTGGGAGGACTATTGGACAACTCAGGGGGTGGGGGAGGTGCCACCATAACTGTGGTCACGGGCAGGGGGAGGTATGGCGTTGGGGGATTAACAGGCCAGTTGAGGAGAAGAGGGGCTAGACACCTTACAGCTGTCCCCTCTTCTGGTTCTTCCCCCAACCTGATGGTTCCTGGCAGCCTTACCAGTCTGCCCTCGGGTCTGGTGGTGCTGCTGCTGAATGCCAGGTCGGCCCAAAATAAGGCCTCCCTCATCCATGATTTGATTGTGGATGAGGGGGCTGACCTAGCATGTATTACTGAGACCTGGGTGGGGGAACTGGGAGGGGTCACTCTCTCCCAGCTGTGCCCTCCTGGGTACTCAGTGCAGCACCAACACTGACTTGAGGGTCGGGGAGGGGGGGTTGCCGTGGTCTATAGGAATTCAATCTCCCTCTCCAGGCTTCCTGCTCATTCGAGTGCAGATCTTGAGTGTCTGTACCTTGTGTTGGGTACCCGGGACAGATTAGGGATTCTGTTGGTGTACCGCCCACCCCGCTGCCCATCAGACTCCCTGCCTGAGCTGACGGAGGTGGTCTCGGACTTGGTGTTGAGGACCCCCAGGATGATGGTCCTGGGGGATCTCAACTTCCATGCCGAGGCCGCTGTATCCGGGGCGGCTCAGGACTTCATGGCCGCCATGACAACCATGGGGCTGTCCCAACATGTCATCGGCCCAACGCATATAAAAGGACACACGCTTGATTTGGGTTTCTCGACTGGGCAGGAGGATGGTGATCTGAAAGTGGAGGAATTAACATCTGTCCCTTTGTCATGGTCAGATCACTTCCTGCTGAGGTTTAGACTTCTGGCGGCCTTTCCCCTCTGCAAGGGTGGGGGACCTATTAAAATGGTCCGCCCCCGGAGATTAATGGATTCCGTTGGATTCCAGAGGGCTCTGGGGGATTTTCCTGCTGGTATGGCTGGTGCTCCTGTTGAAGCCCAGGTCGCTCTGTGGAATGCAGAGATGACTCTGTCGGTTGACACGATCGCACCCAAGCGCCCTCTCCCTCTGAGCAGAGCCCGGCCAGCTCCTTGGTATACACCTGAGCTGAGGGCAATGAAGCAAGAGGGGAGACGGCTAGAACACAGGTGGAGGAAAACTTGTGCTGAGTCTGACCGAACACAGGTAAGAGCCCACTATCGAGCCTACTCTGTGGCGGTGAGGGTGGCAAAGAGGCAGTTCTTTTCCACCAGCATTGCATCTTCTCAGTGTCGCCCGGCGGAGCTTTTCCGAGTGGTTCGCGGCCTGTTACATTCTGGGCCAGGGAGAGAGACGGTGGAACCCTCGGTAGCACGCTGTGACGGGTTTGCGCGGCACTTTGAGGATAAAGTCGCTCAGATTCGTCATGAATTGGACACCACGATTAATGCAGTTCCATTGGTAGAGGCGTTCAGAGCACCGTCTGGTCCAGTTTTATTGGATGAGTTTCAGTTACTGAGGCCTGAGGATGCGGACAAGGTGCTTGGCCAAGTCCGATCGACCACTTGTGTGCTTGACCCTTGCCCTTCATGGCTTATTAAATCAAACAAGGAGGGGTTGTCCAGCTGGGTCCAGGAGGTTGTAAATTCCTCCTTGAGAGAGGGAGTGGTGCCTGCCGCTTTAAAAGAGGCAGTAATTAGACCACTCCTGAAAAAGCCTAACCTGGACCCAGAGGATGTTAACAATTATAGGCCAGTGGCCAACATCCCCTTCCTGGGCAAGGTGCTTGAGCGGGTGGTTGTAGGACAGCTCCAGGCACTCTTGAATGAAACGGATTATCTAGATCCATTTCAATCGGGCTTCAGGCCTGGTTTTGTAACGGAAACTGCCTTGGTCGCCCTGTGGGATGACCTCTGCCGGGAGAGGGACAGGGGGAGTGCGACCCTGTTGATTCTCCTGGACCTCTCAGCAGCTTTCGATACCATCGACCATGGTATCCTTCTGGATAGGTTGTCTGGGTTGGGAGTTGGAGGCACTGCACTACAGTGGTTCCGCTCCTACTTGGATGGCCGATTCCAGAAGGTGGTGCTGGGGGATTATTGCTCTGTGCCATGGCAATTGTGCCATGGGGTTCCACAGGGCTCTATTCTATCCCCCATGCTGTTTAACATCTACATGAAACCGCTGGGGGAGGTTATCCGGAGGTGTGGGCTGAGGTGCCATCAATATGCGGATGACACCCAGCTCTACCTCTCTTTCTCATCAAAACCAGGTGAGGCAGTGGCTGTTCTGAACCAGTGCCTGGGCACGGTAATGGACTGGATGAGGGCCAATAAACTGAAACTCAATCCAGACAAGACGGAGGTACTGTTAGTGGGTGGTTCGTCTGCCCGGCTAGGTGATAATCAACCTGTTCTGGAGGGGGTTGCACTCCCCCTAAAGGATCAGGTTCGTAGTTTGGGGGTGCTCTTGGATCCAGAACTGTCACTTGAGGCACAGGTGAACTCAGTGGCACGGAGCACTTTTTATCAGCTTAGGCTGGTATACCAACTACACCCTTATCTGGACAGAGATAGCCTAGCTACAGTTATCCATGCTCTGATAACTTCTCGTCTGGATTACTGCAATGCGTTATACGTGGGGCTGCCTTTGAAAACGGTCCGGAAACTTCAGCTGGTCCAAAATAGGGCAGCAAGATTGTTAACAGGGACTGGCCTGCGAGCTCATATTACGCCAGTACTTTTCCAGCTGCACTGGCTGCCGGTCCATTTCCGGGCCCGATTCAAAGTGCTGGTGTTAACATTCAAAGCCCTTAACGGCTTGGTGCCAGGTTACCTGAAGGATCGCCTCCTCCCATATGTGCCTGCCCGGACCTTAAGATCATCAGCAGCAGCCCTTCTCCGTGAGCCCCTGCCAAAGGAATTGAGGCGGGTGGCTACTAGGAGGAGGGCTTTTTCTGTTGTGGCACCCCGGCTCTGGAATGAGCTCCCTAGTGAGGTTCGCCTGGCGCCTACATTGTACTCCTTTCGGCGCCAGGTGAAGACCTTTTTATTTTCCCAGGCATTTTAGCTTTCTAAATTTTTATCTTTGCTGTTTTAAATCTGTATTTTAAACTCTTGCACTGCTGCTAGGTTTTATTGTGGTTGTATTGTTATATTGTGGTTTTAATGTTCTATATATTTTAAATTGTTTTATTGTGTGTTGTTTGGTTTTAGTTTTTGTGAACCGCCCAGAGAGCTTCGGCTATTGGGCGGTATAGAAATAAATAAATAAATAAATAAAAATAAATAAATAAATGGGCCTAATTTTATTCCCACACAAATCAGGAGGCAAAATTAATCATTATGCTAATGTTTCCCCAAATGCTGAAATTTGAAGCATTCTTTATATCTGAATTAAAACTGGATACACACTTCACTCGTATACCTCCAATGCTTTACTTTTAGCCTGTGTAAGAGTAACAATAAGGGAAGGGCCCTTCAGCGGTAGAGCCCCTGCTCTGCATGAAGAAAAGTCCCAGGTGCATTCCCTGGCATATCAGGTAGCAGATGATGGGAAAGATTCTGCTGAGACCCCGAAAAGCTACTACCAGAGTAGTACTGGGACAGAGAAATGGTCTAACTCACTTTAAGGCAGTTTAAAACTTCCATAAGTGTGTGCTCATGCACACAAGCATGTTTGTTCAAGAATAAGCCATCCTTAGCAGATACTATGTTTCTACATGGGTCACTGAAGCTGGGCATATTCTTGACTGGAAGAACAGAAGCCTAGGATAATTACTCATTCAAAGATGCAAAGTGCAGTCTCTTCTATGTTTGGGTAATTCTGCCATTTGCCTGCAGCAGGAAAAATTGAATAATTCAACCCTATCCAAAACAGAATTGCAGCAGAAAATTGCCCACCTGCAGCAAAGAGACCATCCAGGAGCAGGCAGAGCCAGATGCATGATTCATGCAGAGATACAGCAGGCACAGACACCTTTGTGGGATCACAGTAGCATTTCCTTGATTTTAAAAACTTTTTTCTTATGGCACACTCACAGTTTTCTCAGGGCACACAGTTGGGAATTACTGCTTTATGTTAAGTATGCTATAGAGGAGAAGCTGTGCTTGAGTATGAGATGTGCATGCTCATCCTGTTTCCTGTGTCAGTTTCGTTTACAGTGCTCGAACATGATGAACAATCAATTCCCCTGTCTCCAGTTTTTAGAAATATGGGTAAGCACAGCACAAGGAACAGAGTCACCACTAGGGATGTACATTCCATCTATGTTTCATGGACTGTCAGGCTTGTCCGCTCATTGACTGAATCTGATTTTTTTTTTAGGGATGTACAAAAATTTTGTACTAGTCGTGCATGTGCGAATTTGTGTAACCCCCCCCCCCCAAGTAAAAAAATGATCTGCAAGTCTGCCGAATCTGCATAAGTCGGAAAAAAGCTGGTCCGCTGTGGAATCCACAGGTCGGGTTCACAGAAATCCAAACTCATCTGAATCTGTTGTGGATTTCTCTTGCATCCCTAGTCACCACACAAACCATACCTTGGTGTGGGATAAGCAAAGGGAGAAGGAATTCTGCTTGTGTAACTATGCACTTTGTGATCATTAACATCTCCCTTGATGTAGGGGGGAAAAAAGACACAAAGAGGTATAAGCAGTGCACGTATCTAAATAAGCATCCATACGACTTCGGCGGTTGTAGGAGATATGCTCAAACGTAGCAGGGGCATAAGATCTTCAGTCCACTGAGTGACAGGTAGTGGGTGTTTTTCCTTCCGAGCTTGAAGTATAAGACTCTATGCAACTGTAAGGGCTCTCAGTATCCACTTTTGTTGTCCATCAGTTAATCCGCACATCACAGGGATGCAATTTAAAAACATGTGTACATCCGCTATTATCAGATTTTTCAAGAACAAAATTTATATGAGCAATAATTTCCAACCAAAGAGAAGCCACTACAGGACATCCCAAATCATATGCTTCAATGAAGCATTGTCCTCATTACATCACCAATATCTAGCTGAACTAGCCAGCTTCTTAACAAGCCTCTGTTGGTGTCCAATACACACGAGTTCTTGCTGAATTATTCTCAGTTTTAAATCTACAGAAACGATACATATAGACGCTAAGGCAACCTTCCATTGATTAGACTGTATACTGCATTCCAGTTCCTCATTCCATTCATTTTTGACCTTCTGAACATCCACTTTACTACATTTTTAAAAACTTTTATAATCAGCTAGTGTAGGCTTAGATTTCTCTAAGGAACCAATTCTTTCAACAGTGCAGGAAGCACTGAAGCCATTACATTACAAGTCTCTCTTGCTGCTAAAATTGTTAGTGGAGCCATTCCTTTCTTTTTAGATCCTAATGCCATCCAGCCAGAAAGGGGTACCAAATAATTTGACTCCAAAACGATCCATGGATATGAGTTTCCCACCACCACTTTTTTGCTGTTGTTGCTATGTTGTAAATAAAAAGATTTAACCCCCACCCCCAAATTATGCACTTTGTGTGAATGCCAACATAGAAGACAGCATTGCATATATAAGTCACAGAGGTTGGGGGTTACCCAATATGGTGTAACATAGAACGCCACTCTTACTGGAGCAGGCCAAGGACTTTTAACACATAAAAACACAGCAACTGCAGTTTTATTAGCAAACAAACAGCAGGAGTATGAAACTCAAAATTTCAAAATGGTGAGCATCTGTCATATCTGATATTACAGACTTGACCAAAAATAATAAAAAGAAAGGTCAGAAAGTTAATGTAAATAATCTGCAAAAGCCATGGCCGGCCATCAAGTAGATTTTTCCTTGTCTGTGTATGAATGTACATTATATATACATGCAATACAAAATATAAAATGGAATATGGAAGGAGAGTTAGTCCCTCTGAAAACCTGGCAGTGTAGAATGCTGAAATTCTTGAGAAATGCATCACCATCTCTCTGCAGAGCATTCTTTATTTATTTTGATTTGTGTCCTGTTGTTGCAAGGATTTCCTAACTGGGGCAGTAGGAAAAAAGGATTTTGCTTTTTCATGCTTTTAACAGCAAGATGTTTGGCAATCGACTATCTTGATAATCTATCTGTCTATCTATTATCTATATGTTGATCTCACCTATTTAGACTGATTTCAATATTTACCTTTGTACAGCATCTAGTGTACATAACAGACAATCTGACATTTAAAAAGTAAGTAAATAAAGTCCGCTTTCATGTCTCTCGCCTTCCTCACCACTTTTTATGTTGGAACTATAAAACTACTATTTTCTCCTTCAGTACCTTGATGGCAGTAATGACAGCTATCAGGTAGCTGGAGTAGGTTATGCACGGAGTAATACTTGTGCCTATTTGCTTGTTGCAGCAGGGAGAAAGAAAATATATTTGCTCCTGATTTTCATAGTAAATTAAAAACCTAAATTAGTTTTTAAAATCTAGATTAAAGTTGTTATGCACTTCTGTTACTTATTCACTTTGAAAATTTAACCAGTGAGGATGAGTATTGTTTACTGTAAAGAATAGTGCTTTGAGGCAAAATGAAAACATAAAAATGCAAGACCTGAAATTGTACACTTTTCCAGCCACATTTTGTTCTGCAACCATTGTTTTAAGTGAGTTCAACAAATACTTGTGTCTTTAGTTAAACCAAATGTAACAGGGAAATATATGTACCTTTACCCCTGTCCTTAAATCACCCCAACATGCTTAACAATGTTCATCTGTTTTGTGTGACATTTACAAGAAATTCCATATAATTTGAGTACATCACTGCCTAGGAGCTTATTCACATGAGCAGGCTTTTCCCACCGTAGCCAAGTCAATGAATCATGATTCACTTTCTGGGGACTGCCACAGTTACATATGCCAGTTCAACTATTACAATGTATGAATGGATATACCTTCATGCAATGTTTACTGTTTACTGTTTATGAAATCTTTACTAAAATGCCCATCATATTTGAAAGAACAGAAGAGACTGGCCTAGACTGCCTCTTAACCCAAGAGACTGGCCTAGACTGTCTCTTTTTCCAGAGGTACAAATTGAAATACAGTGTCAAAGATGGAGAATGCCAGATTAATTTGGACCTTATTCTACAGACACTGAAGATGTGAACAAACCTATAAGAAGGAGCCTTATAGGCACCCCCGACCTTCAAATGGCATTGAAACTAATCTCATACAGATAGGTAGCATACTTGTTGGGTCGGGTGAAGCAATGCTATACTGACACTATTCAGGATATGAACAAATTGGTAAACGGTTAAAACGTTTGGCTTTCCTCCATATTTCATTTTATTGGACTTGGATCACTTTCCCAGACAATTTGGGATATCATCAATACACTTGATTCCACGAAACTCAAAGCCAATAAAAACTTTTATCAGTTGCACATCTTCTTTTCTCATGCTTAATTGTCCATTTAGTAAGTGCCTATGACAGCCTACAAGTACGCTATGCAGGCAACAGCTCTCCACCAGTGTTTGTCCCCAGAAACTGGCATTCAGCGGCATACGGTTTTAGTTTTTTCCTGTCTTCCTATCTGAGTCTATTAATTCAATACATATTACAATACATATACAGCAATTAGACATCCCTTCTCTTACTCAGTTGAATAAGGTATGTGCACATTCTCGTATACATTATATGTTTCTTATGCAGAATACAAAAACAAAATTATTAACAAACAATTTTCTCTTCTTTATATATCCATAGATTTTGTAAATTACTAAATCAGGTTGTTGAAAAACAATACTGAATATATGGATATATTGTTTGATCTACAAAAATTAATAAAGCACGTCCAATTTTTTTTTTTTGCAAATTTCTCCCCTCTTGGTCTTTTTTTCTGCTGTTCTGGTATGTTAATTTTGCTGTAATAGCATAATCCCATATTTTAACCAACCACTAGTCCCTAGAAGGTTTTATTTGTCCTATCCAGTTTTTTTGCATATGATATTCTTGCTGGACCAACATATAAACTGTTAATTCCATATCTTGACTAACACATCCATCCAGTGTTATACTGTTCTGAATGTGACTTCAATTAACTATCACAGCTAATACCAATGGATAGACCTATCCTTCATGAAATTGTCTAATCCTTTTTTTAAAGCCATCTAAGCTAGTGGAACTACACTCACCTTATGTTAACCATGCATTGTGTGAAACAGTACCGTCCCACTCTCCCCCCCCCCCATTCTGAATATACTGCCAAACGATTTCATGGGAGACCCCAAGTTCTGAAGCTATGAGAGAGGAAGAAAAGCATTCCCTCTATTCCCTCTCTTCATGTATTCATAAGTTTATAAACCTCTATCAGTGGTCCCCACCACCAGGAGTCTTCTTTTTCTAAACTAAAATGCCTCAAGTTCTTTAACTTTGCCTTGTAGGGAAGATGGTCTGTCCTTGATCATTTTGGTTGTTCTTTTCTGTATATTTTTGAATTGGGATGACTAGAACTGCACACAGAGAGCAGTATCCAATGTTAGTCCTACTTGGAGTAGACCCACTGAAATAAATGTGACTTAAGTTAGTCATGACAAGTCCCATTCATTTCAATGGGTCTACTATAAAAAGGACTAACACTGGATACTTCCCAGTAGTCTAAATGCAGCCACTCCACTGAATTACACAAAGACATTTTGACCCTAGATTTTCTATTTTCAATTCCGTTCCTAATAATTCCAAACACTGAGTTTGTCTTTTTTATTTGCTGCTGTGCATCAAGCTGATGCATAATGTGATTCCTTTATGATAAACAATTAGTAGACAAAAATGTCAGTTTCAGTAATATTGCAATGGCTGACATAATTCTGCTGAAAGTTAGTAATAGAGGCTAATAAAGAAAACAGATATGTATTCTTTGGTTCAAAGAACAGAAGAGAATATGAAACAATGGCACGGAGCCCAATAGGTGAAAATTGATTTAAAAAGCATGTTTCAGGAAAACTCACCATTATTGATCAGGATATGGAGTGGGCAATTCTTTGCTTTAAATGCTTGAACAAATCGATGTATGGACTTCATGGAAGCCAAATCACAGTATAAAAACTCCACTGAAAGAGGGGGAAAAACAGTGTTAAATCAATCAAATGAAAAACAAATGTATTCATATTGGATTTGATACATTACAACCTTACTCTTAGGTTATTTGTAGACCAGAGGTATTTCCACACAATCTACTAAGAATATCACATAAAAATGTGCTGCAGATCACAATGTATTTGTAAATTTGTTACCATTTGTGCTCCGCTTCCTGTTTTAGGGATCTGGACAGATGTTCTACATGGTCCGTCTTTAATTGCCAATTTGTGCCATTGCACCTGGATACTTTGCTAATTCCTTTGCAGACTCTGGTATCTAGCACAAACTATTGGCCTGGTTCACACATAATAACCCATGGTTTGTTGCTGTACCCTGGGTTTGTCTGGCAGACAATCAAACAAACTGTGGTTTGTTTTCTCAATTCCTGAAATTTTTGTTTCTCTCTTCCTTTGCCCACTCCATCCCTATATCCCATATGCCTTTGTGATGCTGTGGTACTGGCATGGAGAGTGGCTGTTTTTTTGTTTTTTTCTACTGCTCTTGCCCATCGTAGCCTGGCAAAAAGATCCCAAGAACAACCCACGGTTTTGGGTTCATATGTATCCATAACCCCTGGTTTAAACAACCCAGAGTTCACAACCCAACAACAAACCATAGGTTCTCTTTCTGCATTGTTCTTGGTTAACAAGTCATCGTTTCTTAGCAGGACCTCATTCACACATCAAGACAACCCAGTATTCAGCAACCCAAACCATGGCTTAGCACTCATTCAATGTGAACCAGGCCATTATCTTGAAAATCAAACTTCACTGTCTCTGATTTTGTCATTTAGAGCCAGTCAACATCTCTTGACCTAACGTACTTCACATGGTTTCTGTGAGGATAAAAATGGGATAACACTGGATAAATCACCCTAGGCTCCTTGGAGGAACAGCAGGATACAACACAAATATGACAAATTAAGTCATTTTAATTCATTATTCTAGATAGCCAATGTGATTGTGTGTGTATGGGGGGTGAGGGAGGTGGAACTGAAAGTATGTGGACAGTGTTTGGTGCAGTTTCAAAAACCTAAGGAGGACTATGATAAAATGTGACATAGAATTAGACTACAATCTTAAGCATGCTTACCAGATGATAAATCTTGTTTGGGCACCATCCAGCCACACGTTTATTTATTTCTTATTTATTTACAATATTTATATACCACTCCACATCAAAGATTTCGGAGCAGTGAACAACAAGATAAAAGAATAAAACCCAATAATTAAAACAGTTAAAACATTTTAAAAGAACAGATTCTGAACTTATTAAACCACAGCTGGTCACTCAGGGAAGACCTCTTAAAATAGCAATGTCTTCAGGAGGCGCCGAAAACAACACAACGTTGGCACCTGCCTGAACTCCAAAGGCAGGGAATTCCACAGGAAGGAGGCCACCACACTGAAGGGTCTTCTCCTAGTGGACTCGAATTGGGCCATAGGTCCATGTGGAACCAACAGGAGCAAACCCTCCAATGACCTCAGTGATTGGGCAGGTTGGTAAAGAAGAAGGTGCTCTCTCAGGTATCCTGGTCCAAAGTTGTTTAGGGCTGTGTACACTAGTACTAATTCCTTAAACCTGGCCCGGCAGCGAATAGGTAGCCAGAGCAGTCCCCTCAGCGAAGGAGTTACATGCTGAAAAGGGGCAGCTTCCAACAACAGCCGGGCTGCAGCATTCTGCACTAGCTCCAGCTTCCGGACCAGCAGTAATCCATCTTGAGGTTACTAATGCCTGTACCACTGTGGCCAAGCTATCCCAAGCTGTCCAGGAGAGACTGTAGTTGGTGAATCAGCTGAATCTGGTAAAAGGCACTCTCAGCTGCAGTGGCCACTTGGGCTTCCAGGGACAGTGATGATCCAGGAGTACTCCCAAAGTACGGAACGGATCTTTCAGAGGGAGTGCAGCCCCAGCCACAACAGGCAATGAACCTATCTCCCAGACTCAAGAACCACTCACCCACAGGGTTTCCGTCTTGCCAGGATTCAGTTTCAGTTTACTGGCCTTCATCCAGTCCACTACTGAGTTCAGGCACTGGTCCAGGACTTGCACAGCCTCTCCCAATTCAGATGTCACAGGGAGATAGAGCTGTGTGTCATCAGCACACTGATGGGACTTGGCTCCAAATCCCCTAATGACTGGTCCCAGGGGCTTCCTATAGATGTTAAACAGCATTGGGGACAAGATGGTATCCTACAGCACCCATAGCTCAATTGCCCAGGGACCGAGGAATAGTCACCCAATGTTACTCTCCGAAATTGGCCCTGTAGGTAGGACCAGAACCACTGTAACACAGTGCCTCCAATATCCATCCCACTAAGTTGATCCAGGAGGATACCATGGTCGATGGTATCAAAAGCCGATGAGAGGTTGAGCAGAATTAACAGGGTTGCATTCCCCCTGTCCCTCTCTCAATAAAGGTCATCCATCAGGGTGACCAAAGCTGATTCAGTCCCACAACCAGATTGAAACCCAGACTGGAATGGGTCTAGATAATCAATATCCTCCAAGAGTGCCTGCAGTTGGTCTGCCACGACCCTCTCAAGTACTTTCCCTAGAAAAGGGGTATTTGCGACTCGGCAGTAGTTGCCTAATACGATTGGGTGCAGAGTGGGTTTCTTCAGGACTGGCTGCACTACTGCCTCCTTAAGGACAGCAGGGACTACCCCTTCCCACAGGGAAGCAATTATCGCTCCCTAAACCCACCCAGTCACACCTCCTTGGCTAGCTTTTATTAGCCAAGAGGGACAGGGATCAAGAGGGCACATGGTTGGTTGCATTACTGCAAGCACCTTGTCCATTTCATCAGGCCGTAGCAACTGGAACTGATCCCACAAAATCGGGCAGATGGTGGCATCAGACACCTCATCTGGAACTGTGATAACAACAGCATCAAGTTCACTGCAGAGACAAATGATTTTGTCCTCAAAGTGCGATGCAAAAAAGTCACAGTGGGTCCTTGATGGGGCCAGGGCCCCATTTGCTGGGGAGGCTGTTAACAACCCCTTGATCACCTGGAAGAGTTCTGCTGGATGGCTACTCGAGGATGCAATGAAGGCAGCAAAATAAACCTCTGCTGCCTGCAGTGCCATGCAATAGGAATGATTATGTGCTCTAGAGCGTACTCGGTCATCTTCGCTTTGAGTCTTACACCATTTGCACTCTAGCTGATGTCTAGCCTGTAGCTCCCCAGTATACGAAGGAGCGAAGTGGGCTCTACAGTGCTGGAGAGGCACTCAGCTGCAATCAAGTCGATGGCCCTCCGCATCTCACTGTTCCACAGTGAGGCTAGGGCCTTGGCTGGATCACGACACACAAGCTTTCAGAAATCCATTGTGGGGGAGCATTCAGAAATCCATTGGATTGGATTACATCAATCTCCTGGGGTGGACCATCCAAATGGGTCCCCCACCCCTGCAGGAGGGGAGTAACACTGTGAATTCAAATCTCACCAGGAAATGATCTGACCATGACAATGGGGTTGCTTGGACACCCACTTATGCCAATCTTCAGACCACCCAACTCACAACTTGGAGCAAAAACCAAATCAAGGATATGCCCTGCTTCATGTGTCAGGCTGATGACAAACTGAGACAGCCCCATGGTTGTCATGGAGGCCATGAAGTCCTGAGCTGGAACTCCAGAAACAGTCTCAGCATGGAAGTTGAAGTCACCCGGAACCACCGTCCTGGGTTCCTCCAACACCACACTTGAGACTGCCTCTGCCAGCTCAGTCAGGGAGGATGCTGGGCAGCAGGGTGAGCCACCAGCAGCACTCCCAATCTGTCTCTATGGCCCAACAGCTGGTGCAACCCTTCAAGGCCTGCCCCAAGGTGGAGTTGTTTCCTGGTGAAGGAGATGGAAGTTCTATGAACCACAGTGACTCCCGCTGCCCCTGGCCCTCCAACCTATGTTGGTGCTGTACCAAGTACGCAGGTGAGCAGGGCTGAGTCAGGTCAACTCCACCCAGCTCACCCACCCAAGTCTCAGTACTAGATGCCAGGTTAGCCTTCTCATCTAGGGATGTACGAAAGTCCATTACCTGAACCCAAAGTTTGATTCGCGGTGGGGGGGAGGCGCTCCGTCCCTCCCCCCGAAATTCTGGCCGGAGGGGAGGCGCCCCGTCCCTCCCCCCCGAAATTCTGGCTGGGGGGGAGGTGCCCCGTCCCTCCCGCCGCGAATCCTGTCCTGCCAGGACGCAAATGGCGGCGGCCGTAGCTGCTGCCGTTTGCGTCCCTGCAGTCAGCCATGATAGGCTACGTAAATGTTTACGTAGCCTACCACGGCTGAGTGAAAAAAAAAAATCCACGTGTACGTAAATGGCAGCGCCCATGGGCGCTGCCATTTGCGTTCCTTATTTTGGCACATGTAGTCTACGTAAACATTTACGTAGACTACGGCGAAAATAAGGGCAACGCTATTTGCGTTCCCCTTATTTTCGCCGTAGTCTACATAAATGTTTACGTAGACTACACGTGCCAAAATAAGGAATGCAAATGGCGGTGCCCATGGGCGCCACCATTTGCATACACGCGGTTGTTGTTTTTTTTCCACTCAGCCGTGATAGGCTATGTAAACATTTACGTAGCCTATCACGGTGTTTTTTAAAAAATCTAGCCGTGATAGGCTACGTAAATCTTTACGTAGCCTATCACGTTTTTTTTTTTTTTTTTTACCTTGGAAATGGCGGTGGCGGCAGCCGGTCGGAAGACCGGCTGCTGCAGCCGCCGCCGGCAAACCGCCGCCGGAGCTGCCGCAGCCAGGGACATTCGCACAAGGTAAGTCCCGTCCCGGGGTGGGGGGGGGGCAGACCGTTTCTCCACCAATTTCGGGGGGCCGAATGCGCTGGCATTCGGCCTCCCCGAGATTTGTGGAGAAATTCTCTGACATCCCTATTCTCATCCATGCTTAAATCAGGGATGAGTGTGGTCTTATTGTGGACTGACCTAGCATTAAATAGCAGCACTGCAAGACAGGAGGCCTCAGCTACCAGGCACATGAGAGCTAGAGGAAAGGGGTAGAAGGGGAACAGTGTGTAAACATCTGTTGACCATTCTACTTTGATGTCCCAACACATTTACATCCCATTGATTCCATCAGGGAAGTTAAAAAGGTGCTTAAATTTTTCCTCTTGGATGTAATCAACAATACTTTAGAAGTGCTTAACTGTGGCTGGATGCAAAGTAAACATGCTTAAGATCTGGCTGTTAGATTATGAACAAGTCTAATTTAGCCATCACAAATATAACCAATGATTTATCCTGCCCCCCACCCCCACTCTATCACTAGCATAAGAATAGATGACACAAGAATAATAGTTCTGGGCAAAGAAAATGAACAAGTGAAATCACAGAATATAAACAAATTCAGCACCTCTCCTAATTAGACCTAGTATTTAGTCAAATGTATAGCTAACAGTTTACCCTTTCACTTCTTCGAAGTAGCTACTAATGGCATTTTCTTATGGTCCAGCGTAACAGGTTTGTAAATCAAGTTTGTCCTTTTGCTTTTCTATGTGGCTCTAAATTTGTCCAGGAACAGAAAACATTTCAATCTAAAAATGGAAATTCTAGGAATACATGCTGACAAATTATCCTCTGTTTTTTCTAAAATCAATTCCATTCAGAGTGTTATTCTTTCACACAGACATGAACGTATGCAGAACAAATGCACCTGTATTTCTTTCCTCTATGCTGATATGCTTTTGTCACTCTACCTAGGTAACATCCCCCATAAAAAGTCATGCAATTACTTCTTTGTCAGATGCTGAGGGAGGCAAACAAAGTACAGGCCAGCCTTCCCCAAGCCAGTGCCCTCCAGATTTTTTGGACTACAATTTCCAACATCTCTGACCATTCTGTCTGAGCCTGATGGGAGTTGCAGTCCAAAACTTCTCGAAGGGTACCAGGGGATGCTGGTGTAGACGCACACAAATATTTTCATCCCAGATACACATACAACTCAAGGAGTGCAGAATGCATTGGGTTTCTGAGTTAATTTGCCAGATCTCATCTGGAGAATGGTGCTGTCAAGGTGGACACTGAGCCCATAGAATCCCAGAGTAGTTCTGATTCTGAGGAAGAGCAGTTGCTCCTGGGAGAGGAGTGTGCTCCTTTTTCCCAGGGCCAACAGCTGATGGAAATTCCTCCCACCAGCATTCCTAGCTTAGAAAGCAGTCCTGGGAGTGACAGAGAGCGGGAAGCGGACTTGATGGACGCGCGACGCCGACACAGAGAGCGGCGCCAAATGGAGGGCACGGAAAGGAGGCGTAGTGCCCGGCTGGCGCGCAAACAACGGCTGCGCCCAGAGGATCCAAGGGAAAAGGGGAGGGACTCTCCCTAGTCCCGAAGTTCAGGGGTCTGACAGTAATTCCCTTTCAAACGGGGACCAACTGTTCCAACGTAGGGCATAGGTACTGTGCTGCTCATATCTAGTTGCTAACGGTAGAGTTATTAAGTTGTAAAAGAGGAATAAAGCTTTGAAAAGAATCCCTTTGTCTGTATCTGGACTTGGCTAACGGATTAGACAGAGAGAGGCCTCCAAGGAGCCCTTGACAGGTGCCATGGAGCATTTTCCCTGCCATTGCCCACAAAGGAGTGGACAACAATGAGAAAGTTCAGGTACTAGGAAGAATGCTGCTATGCTGCTCTTTGCATGGTGACTTGGAGCAGGGGCTGTTAGAGTATTTCCTGGGGAATGCATCTTGGAATGTGTTTGGTCCAAGCCATCGAAACAAGATACAACCACTGCACGTGCCATGCTACTTGTACAGACAACACACACATGCGCGCGCACACACACAAACGTCTTTCATCTGTAGTGGCCCGAAGTACTCATATATTTTTTCCTGTAATAAGAAAAATGGGACAGAAGATAGAGCAGATGTACCTTGCCGAAGTGCCTCAGAACATTTAAAAATCTCTAAGAGACTTGTGAACTGGCTGCTCCCACCACTGCCCCACTCACCACCAGCTCCATCCAGTCATGGAGTCTCCCAAAGGGCTTTGCAGGGCCCAGTATGGCCCCACATTCCAAAAAGGTTTCTACTTCTGCCTTTTGGCAACCGGGGCAGCACGAGGTTGCCCCCATACCACAATAGCTCATGTTTAAATAGGAACCATTTCTCAAGTCACTGCTTTTCCCTCCACAGCTGGAACAAGAAACATACATTTACACAGATTTTTCACCCTATTTCAAAGTTTTATGGAAATGTCAATTTTTAAAGATTACTTACTAAGTCCTTACAAAACAAGATGATTTCTAAGAACTCTTTGAAAGCTTTCTGTTCCGAAAGGAAAGGAAGAAATTGGGGTTTTCACCTATCACAGCAAAAACACCCACTCCTACTTCCTTATGCTAATCCATTTCAAATGCATGAAAATGTTAAATACTGATTAGGACTGCGGTAGGTTTTACAGCCCCTTCATGGATCACTGCCTTGTTGTGGCGAAGGGGCTTGCGTAACTCAGTGAAGACATAAGCTATGCCGTGCAGGGCCACCCAAGACGGACAGGTCATGGCGGAGAGTTCTGACAAAATGTGGTCCACTGGAGAAGGAAATGGCAACCCGCTCCAGGATTCTTGCCAAGAAAAACCCATGGAACTTATCACAAGGCTAAAAGAGATGACGCCGGAAGATGAGCCCCTCAGGTCGGAAGGTGTCCAATATACTACTGGGGAAAAGCTGAGGGAATTTCCAAGTAGTGCCAGAAAGAGTGAAGTGGCTGGGCCAAAGCCAAAAGGACACTCAGCTGTGGATGTGTCTGGTGGTGAAAAGAAAGTCCGATGCTGTAAAGAACAATATTGTTTAGGAACCTGGAATGTAAGATCAATGAATCAAGGTAAGCTAGAGGTTGTCAAACATGAGATGGCAAGATTGAACATTGACATCTTGGGAATCAGTGAACTAAAATGGCCAAGCATGGGCGAATTTAATTCAGGTGACCATTATATCTACTACTGTGGGCAAGAATTCCTTAGAAGAAATGGAGTAGCACTCATAGTCAATAAAAGGGTGGGAAAAGCAGTACTGGGGTACAATCTCCATCACTTTTGCAGCCAAAGATGGAGAAGCTCTATACAGTCAGTAAAAACAAGACCTGGAGCTGACTGTGGCTCAGATCATGAGCTGCTTCTTGCAAAATTTCGGCTTAAATTGAAGAACGTAGGGAAAACCACTAAACCATTCAGGTATGACCTAAATCATATCACCTATGAATATACAGTGGAGGTGAGGAATAGATTGAAGGGATTAGACCTGATAGACAGAGTGCCTGAGGAACTATGGACGGAGGTCCATAACATAGTTCAGGAGGCAGCAATGAAATCCATCCCAAAGAAAAAGAAATGCGAAGAAAGCAAAGTGGCTGTCTGATGAGACTTTACAAGTAGCTGAGGAAAGAAGGGAAGCGAAAAGCATGAGAGAAAGGGGAAGATATAACCAACTGGATGCAGAGTTCCAGAGAATAGCAAGGAGAGACAAGAAGGCCTTCTTAAATGAACAATGCAAAGAAATTGAGGAAAACAATAGAATGGGAAAGACTAGAGATCTCTTCAAGAAAATCGGAGATCTCAAGGGAACGTTTTGTGCAAAGACGGGCATGATAAAGGACAAAAAAGGCAGTGACCTAACAGAAGCAGATGAGATTAAGAAGAGATGGCAAGAATACACAGAAGAACTATACAGTAAAGATCTTAATGTCCCTGAAAGCCATGATAGTGCGGTCACTGAACTTGAGCCGGACATCCTCGAGAGTGAAGTCAAGTGGGCCTTAGGAAGCATTAGTAACAACAAAGCTAGCGGAGATGACAGTATTCCAGCTGAGCTTTTTAAAATCCTAAAAGATGATGCTGTTAAAGTGCTGCACTCAATATGCCAACACATTTGGAACACTCAACAGTGGCCACAAGACTGGAAAAGGTCAGTTTACATTCCAGTTCCAAAGAAGGGCCATGTTCAAACTACCATACAATTGCGCTCATTTCACATACCAGCAAGGTTATGCTCAAAATCCTACAAGCTAGGCTTCAGCAGTATGTGAACCGAGAACTACCGGAAGTACAAGCGAGGTTTTGAAGAGGCAGAGGAACTAGAGATCAAATCGCCAACATTCGCTGGATCATGGAGAAAGCAAGAGAATTCCAGAAAAACGTCTATTTCTGCTTCATTGACTACGCTAAAGCCTTTGATTGTGTGGATCACAACAAACTCTGGCAAATTCTGAAAGAGATGGGAGTACCAGACCACCTTACCTGTCTCCTGAGAAACCTGTATGAGGGCCAAGAAGCGACAGGAAGAACCGGACATTGAACAACCGACTGGTTCAAAATTGGGAAAGGAGTATGACAAGGCTGTATATTGTCACCCTGCTTATTTAATTTATATGCAGAGTACATCATGAGAAACGCCAGGTTAGATGAATCACAGGTCGGAATTTAGATTGCCAGGAGAATTATCAACGACCTCAGATATGCAGACGATACCACCCTAATGGCAGAAAGCGAAGAGGATCTAAAGAGCCTCTTGTTGAGGGTGAAAGTGGAGAGTGCAAAAGCTGGTTTGAAACTCAACATTAAAAAAACTAAGATCATGGCATCTGGCCCCATCACTTCCTGGCATAGAGAAGGGGAAGAAATGGAAGCAGTGACAGATTTTATTTTCTTGGGCTCCAAGATCACTGTAGACGGTGACTGCAGCCATGAAATTAAAAGACGCTTGCTCCTTGGGAGGAAAGCTATGGCAAACCTAGACAGCATAGTAAGAAGCAGAGACACCACCTTGCCGACAAAGGTCCGTCTAATCAAAGCTATGGTTTTCCCAGTAGCAACGTATGACTGTGAGAGCTGGACTATAAGGAAGGCTGAGCACCGAAGAATCGATGCTTTCAAACTGTGTTGCTGGAGAAGACTCTTACAAGTCCCCTGGACTGCAAGGAGGTCAAATCAGTCAATCCTAAAGGAAATCAACTCTGACTGCTTATTGGAAGGATGGATACTGAAGCTGAAGCTCAAATATTTGGCCACCTAATGCGAAGAGAAAACTCACTGGAAAAGACCCTGGTGCTGGGAAAGACTGAAGGCAAAAGGAGAAGGGGACGGCAGAGGGTCAGATGGCTAGACAGCATCACCGATGCAATGAATATGGACTTGAGCACACTCGGGGAGAGAGCGCAGGACAGGAAGACCTGGCGTGCTATGGTCCATGGGGTCACGAAGAGTCGGACACGACTGAACGACTGAACAACAACAAATTGTACAACAGAAGTACAAAAGAGCAAATGGTCTGCACAGAGAGCACTTCAACTATGGTTCCATTTTAGCATGCATATTCCTACCAGAAAAGTTTGTAAGTTTTCAAACAAGCTGTACCCCTGCCCCCAAATGCACAGATCAGCCACATAAAAGGAGACTATCAATCACCCCAGGTAATACAAGTGCATGCTTTAATATGGTAAAGACACACAAGCATGTGCTGCTTATACAAGACAAGGTTACTGTCCTGGGGTCTAGGCACTTCTTATGAGACACCTTAGTGCAGAAAGTCTTCCCATGGTGGCCTAGAGAAGGGATGTATGAGAATTTCGTTTCAGTTCGCAAATCCCTTGAAAATGCCAAGTCACAATCCCAAACCCAAGCACATTTTCTCTGACAATTTGCAAATTTCCAAACTTCCTTCACGTCTGCAAAATGTATACTTGAAAAGTGTGTAACATTCTCAAAATGTACAACTTTCTCAAAATGTACACATTTTAAATGACCCACACTTTAGTCTCTGGGGAAAATTTGCGAAACTTTGGAAATCTGCACAGATTTGGGGATTGCTTGCATAACTTTCACATTCGATAGCTGTTCATTTTGTGCAATTTTCCTGTCCACACAAAATGAACAGCACGTGCAAACGTGAACACAAATTGAGAGACAAACAGAGAGCTGATGTTCAGAGAATGTTGGCGAGCTCAAACATCGCTTGTTCTCCCATCCCTAGCCTAGGGTTACAAGAAAGAACCTTCCTGCAAATATGGTGATGAAGGCTGCAAGTGTATACCCACTTACCTGTGAGACCTGTTTCTCTCTCTCTCTTCCCAAACCACCCTCATCCACTGACTCCAGTATTCTACAGTACTCTACTTTCTCCATATAATACAATAATCTCTAATATATACAGACAGGCACCAACATACACACATCTCCATGACCACATTAAGGATAATGCAATTTTTTAAAAAAAATGGCAATGTTTTTGGAAGTGTAATAGTTTTCTTGTTAATCCCTTTCAGTTAACATTCTATTTCTTAATGATCAGTAATTCCTTACATTAAATAAATGGAGTTTTCCCTTACACCAGGGGTGGAGAGCCTTCAGGCCTGAAGGACCTTTAAGGGTTTTGTTTTTTTAGCACATCACTAACCAGAACCAGGTACAAAATAGTGACAGAGGGGAGGGGCATGGCTAGACAAAAAGTGGTGGCTCAGGGGACAATTACTTACTATGCCCCATGAACCCCACACAGTGGAATAAAGGCAGGTTGCTTACCTGTAATACAGTTCGAGTGGTCATCTGTGCATTCACACATATGAATGCATTTTTATTTCATAATAAAATAAATATGGGCTCTGTGCCTGCGTGGAGCCTTGATATGGGAAACTTCTATAGCTGAGGAACATGTTTTTTGGTGGGAACCCTCCCCCACCGTCCACTGTGCATGTGCCTGCAGGTTCCCGCCCATTCCTTCAGTTCCTTGAGACCGTGCAGTGTGGCCTAGTATCCGAGGGAAGAAATCACACCGCAGTACCAACATTGAATGTGACATTGACACCGAAGTGGGGATGGTGGGTGGGTTGTGCGAATGCACAGATGACCACTTGAAGAACTACAGTTACAGGTGAGCAAGTTGCCTTTCTTCTTTGTGGGCTCTGTACATCACACATATGGGTGAGTAACAAGCTAACTTACCAACGGTGGGTTGGTGTCTCAATGTAAGATCGAAGACAGTACTGTGCAACCAAAGGAATAGTCTGCCCATGCCTGGACATCCAACTTGTAGTGTTGTACAAACATGGATGGCTTTGCCCAGGTTGCAGCCTTGCAGGCATCAGGCAAAGTCTCTCCCCTGTCGAAAGCCACAGACATGGCTACACCTCTTGTCGAATGTGCCTTCACTGGAGATGAAGGAGTCTGACTGGCAATCTCATATGCCAAATGAATGGTCTGAACAACCCATGTTGCTAACCTCTGTGACGATACCAGGAGGCCTCTCTGCCTTCCACTGTAGCAAAGGAATAGCCTGTTAGATTTACGGAACGACTCAGTCCGCAACTTATAAAAAGCCAGTGCTCATCTAACATCAAGTGAATGTGAAGAGATCTCCAATTTTGAAACAGCAGCCGGGGGAAAAGCTGACAAAACTATATCCTGGCTCAAATGGAATTCTGACACTACCTTTGGTAGGAATGTAATGTCTGGCCTCAACACCACGTTGTCTCTATGGAATATGAGGTCTGGAGGGTCAATCCTTAATGCACAAAGTTCACTCGATCTCCTTGCTGACGTAATTGCAACCAGGAAGTCCACCTTCCAAGACAGAAGGCACAAATCGACTGTGGAGAGGGGCTCAAAGGGCTTACTTGTGAGAGCATGAAGTATGATGGACAAGCTCCATTGGGAGACAGGCGCTCAAACCGGTGGCACTACATGTCTTAAACCCCTGAGAAACTGTCTCAGCAATGGATGCGTGAAAACCGTGAAACCTTGTAGTGGTGAACGAAAAGTGGAAATAGCTGCCAAGTAAACCCTAACAGAAGAATACTTTAAACCTTTCAGGAACAACAAATGCAAAAAACAAAGAACACACTCCACAGAGCAATGAAGAGTATCCATGTTGTTGGCAGCTGCAAAAATAGGAAACACTCTCCACTCACCAGCATAAGAGTGCCTTGTTGAAGGCTTCCTAGCCGCCTCCAGTACTGACCTTACAGGAAAAGGTAGGGTATTCATTGAACATTCCAAGCTGTCAGCTTGAGTGTCCTTAAATCCAGGTGCCTGAGCTGCCCTTGGGCTTGTGACAGAAGCATCAGTATCAGTGGCAGTCTCCAGAAGTTGTCTCTGGATGGAGCCAGCAGGGGAGCGAACCAAACCTGCTGCGGCCACCACGGTGTGATCAGAATCCCTGCGTTCCGTCCTGGACCATCTTTGCAATGACTTTCGATAGTAGCGGAAAGGGAGGGGACAGGTAATATTGGTTGGTTGTCCAGGGAAGAAGGAAAGCATCCCTGAGAGACCCAGTCCCTATTCTTGCTCTTGTGCAGAAACTCTCACGCACTGTGTCCTCTGGAGTTGCAAACAGATCTACTGTTGGAGTACCCCCTCACTCGAAATAGGCATTGTAGGATGTCGGGTGCAAGTTGCCACTCATGAGACTGCTGAAACATCCTGCTCAACAAATCTGCTAGCACACTGCCCTTCCCTGCAATGTGTATCGCTGACAGACAAATTCTTCTGTGAATCGCCCAGTAGTATATTTTCAGAGTTAGGGAGATCAAGGCTGGCGCATGAGTTCCCCCTTGCTTGTTTAAGTACCAAACAACTGCTGTGAGTCCGATGCGATCTGTACATGGCAACCCATTATATTTGGTTAGAAAGCCTTCAATGCTTTCCACACTGCCAGGAGTTCTAGATGATTTATATGTAGCCTCTTCTTGGATCCAGACCATAGACCCTGGGCCCGAAGGGATATGCACTGCGCTCCCCATCCAAGAAGCAACGTCAGTCATGAGAACACAGGAAGGCGGCTCTTGAAGAAAAGGCATGTCTTGAGAAAAGGTTCCCTATTGATGTTCACCATAAAAGTGACCGCAGGACTTCATCTGGTAACGTTAATTGGACTCGATGTGCATCTTCTGTCCCGGGAAAAACATGTATGAACCATGTTTGATACATGTGGGCTGCGTTCGTAGGTGAGCCCACGCCACCACCGACACCATGGCTGCCATTAAACCAAGAAGACGCTGAATACAGTAAGCCATTACTTTCTTTCATCAAACTAGTGACGTGGCAAGACCAAGGTTAGCCAATGCTCTTTCCCGAGGGAGAAATCTCTTGTGGGACCTGGAGTCCAGTATCGCTCCGATGAAGAGTATCTTCTGAGACGGGTGGAGCTTGGATTTTTCCTTGTTGATATAGAGGTCCAAGTCCCGCAGAAGACTGCATATCAGAAGTACCTTCTGAGATAGAGCCTCTCTGGAACTGCCCACAACTAGCCAATCATCTAGATAAGGGTATATTTCTATGTGTCAGGTGACAGGTCCTGAGATGTGCATACACCGTGGCCATGCATTTGGTAAACACTCTCGGGGCCGTGGCTAATCCGGATGGCAGGACCTGAAACTGACAAACGTTGTGGTCAATAGAGAAGCGGAGATACCTACAATTCGAGGGGTGGATCGCTATATGAAAATATGCGTCTTTGAGATCGATCACTGAGAACCATGCACCCTTCTGTAAAAAAGGAAGAATGGTCGCTAGCATAGACATCTGAAACTTTCTGGTGTGAACAAGGCAACTGAGATCGGAGATCTAGGATTGGACAAAGTCCTCCGTCCCTCTTCAGTACCACAGAATAGCGGGAATAAAACCCATCTGGTTGCTGACTGGACGCCACCTGTTGGATGGCTCCCTTCTGGAGCAGAGAGGCCACGTCTAATAGCAGTGCATCCGTGACCAGCGACTGTTTTACAGTACCAAGGGGAGGGAGGGTGTTGAATTCAATTCTGTATCCTTGTTTGACGATAGCCAACACCCAAGTGTCTGACATGATCTTTTCCCAACTGGGGAGAAAATGAGCCAAATGGGCTCTGAATAAAGGCCTGACAAAGGGGGTTGAATACCAAGAAAATGGAAGTCAACGACGCCACTTGGAACCTTGGTCAGTCTTCCCTCAGTTTTGACAGAAGCGGTTGGGTAGATAAAAGCACCTTTGTTGCGAGAAAGGCTGTTGTCAGGATGTATGATCCATGTATTGCCGCAGAAGATAGTATGGCTGTGGTCTTGACCATTTACATGGTTTGTACAGCTGCTGTATCTGACCTAATCCCATTTTCCTTGCAGTGGTTTTGGCCTTCTGGACACTGTCCATTGCTTTCTCAGTGCCGGAGTTGAACAATCCCACTCCATTGAAAGGCAGATCCTATATCCGTGACCTGGCCTCAGGGGCCAAGCCAGCCGAACACAACCACGCATGCCTCCTGAGTGCTACTGCTCCAACCATGGCCTTTGCCCCACAATCTGTTTGGTGCCTAGCAGTATTTATTTTAGATCGTTTCAGGGCTTCCAACTTAAACACTCGAGCCAACTCTCACTGACTGTCTGGTAAGTAGTCACAGAGAGATCCAATTTTTTCCTATAGAAAGAGCTGATATCGAGACATCATTGCTTGATAATTAGATACACGGAGTCCCAAGGCTGTTGATGAATAAATTCACCTACCAAGTATGTCTAACCGGCGACCCTCCTTGTTGACTGGTGAGACATGTACTTTCTGTGACTTCCCTTGCAAAGACTCTACGATGACAGAGTTCGGTTTCGGGCGTGAAAAAAGAAAGCCAGTGTCCTTTTCTTGCATCATGTACATCGACTCCAGTCTTTTAGAAGTTGGCGCCCTCGAAGATGGAGCTTTCCATGAAAGCTGTACAGTCTGTAGAAAGGTGGGTAGAAATGGTACTGCCATTGGTGCCGAAGACTCTGTGTAAACTGAATCAAACACCGGGTCCTGCTATTTCTCTGTGGGTTGTTGGGTCTCAATGCCCAATGACTGAGCCATACAAAGGACTTGCTCTGTGAAATGTCCCATATCTTCTGATGGTGAGGCTCTCTCCAAGACAGCAATGACACCATCAGGGGAAGATATGGAAGGCGGGACAGAAGAATAAGAAGTCGAATTTGACCCATAGTCCTCGGCGTCCAACTGTTGGGTTGTGGCGGCCACGAGGGGTTCTTCTTGGCATTGAGCCTGCACATGTGGTGGAGGTATGGGCGAGTGCCTCTGCAGTGGGACTGAAAGGTGATGTTGGTCCTGGTGCTTTAGCAACGCAGAAGAGCGCGGTGGAACCGGTGGAGGAAGGAAATCCCTCAGTACTGGTGGTGGTGGAGGTGGGAATTTTTATCCACTGGAGGCCGAGATACTGATGCCGATGGAGGTGGTTAGTACCGAGGATCAGGAGCACCTAGATAGCACATCCGATCACAGTATCTCTCACGGTCCCGATAGTCCCATTCGTCCCAATAAGTGTATCGCATGGAGAGATCATGATATTCAGAATAATGGTCTCGCTCCTGTATCAGGGATCTTGATCTCGCACAGGATTCCCTGTCCCTATAAAAACCAAGTCTGCAGCTTGAGCCAAAGGAGACCTATCCCTCGAATGCGTAGCCTCTTGATGAAAGGTTGGTGGAGGGTAAACTTGCACCCGAAGAGGTGAAGCAATACATGAACATGTTAGAGAGAGATCCCTTATCTCACCCTCCAACATCTATACCGGTTTGTGTCTGTTGTCTGTACCAAAGTGGTTGGTACCTGCGCCGAGACTCTCAGAATAGGAGAATCTAGCAATAGAGGAGGCAGTGGCATAGATGATCCTTCTGTCCCCTTCTTTTGTTTTTCCTTTTTCTCCGCTTCTCCTCTACTGGATACTTCGAGGCCTTCGCCTTTTTAGTCAACTTCTTTGCCAATGAAAGTGACAAAGAACATCCAGGAGTGGGTGGATTCGGGCACTCTTTTGCCAAGGCAGGTTGTATTGGTGATGCTAGTCATGCCCGACAATTTAGGAGAGGTCTCTGATACGTGAGACCTTTGCTCTTTGGGAACGTCCACCGCTCCCAAAGCTTTTTCCGAAGCGCCACCTTCAACCTGTCTGCCTGGTTTTTGCGAGCCTGCTTGAAAAAAGACTGACAGTGGTGGCAGGCTTCAACGATGTGGGCTTCCCCCAAGCAAAATAAACACAAAGACTGTCCATCAGTGGGTGGCACTTTGCTCCCACAACATATGTGCTTTCAAAAGGGGGCCCATGGGGCCATTCGCCTAAGGCAGATAGCGATCAATGATCATGAATGCAAAAACAATAAAAAAGAACGCTAATGAGAAAGTTGGGAAAAAAACAATTAGAACAGGAAGAATAAAAACTAAAAAAAAAAAAAAGGACAGAGCCTCAGTGATTGAGGAAAAGCAATCGATTTGATTGGAAGACGTTCCCGATGAGGTAACGACTACAGCAGTCGAAAGAGAACTGAGGGAATGGGTGGGAACCTGCAAGGACATGAGCAGTGGATGGTGGGGGAGGGTTCCCGCCAAAAAACATGTTCCTCAGCTATAGAGGTTTCCCGAATCTAGGCTCTGCACAGGCACAGAGCCCATATGTGTGATGCACAGAGACCACGAAGAAGAACTTACATATACCAGTACAATTCAGGGATACTACAGGCCAACACAACACTGTAAAACTGGCCAGCAGAACTGTGCAAAGACCTGGTCAAAGACAACCAATTAATATTCATATTTTACTGTCAAGAAACACTGAGCTTGAGGGATAAAATTGCATTTTTAAGAAACAGCAAGTTGTGTAATGACACTTAGATATATTGACCTTTGACTTATCTCACATGCTCAGAGGCTCACTAGAAAGGAAATTGCACTTATAATGAACCTACGCCAAGCATTATGGATCTCTAGGCCCCTCTAAAACTACAGGTGACTTGGTTATACTCCTGGGGCCATTACAAGGCCCACTGAGGTCAGTGGGTCTTATTCCAAGGTAAGTGTGCATTGGATTGCAGCCTAAGTTAGTTGAACTTAGCTCCCATTGAAATCAATTGTTTTACATTGTAACTAACTTGTCCCACTGAGTCCAAGAACGGCCTACTTAGTTCAGCATCCTGCGTCCAGTGCCCACCCCAATGTTTATGGGAAGCCCACAAGCAGGATATGAGAGCAATAGTAATTTCATGCTCCAGCAACTATTACTCACAGGGATACTGCCTCCAATACTGGAGGTATTAGATAGCCATCATGGAGGCATTATATAGCCATATAATACTGGAGGTATTATATAGCCATCATAGTAGCCACTAAACTTCATTTGCTAGACAGACTTTTATTTCTTAAAGCATTGGTCTTGTAGTCTTCCTAAGCATAAACATTTTGAAGAGAGTGGTGTTGGGGGGATATAAAAATATTTTAGAAGTGAAAATTGACAACAGGGAAGGAATGGCTGCCCCCTATACTTCCCTTCCAAATTTGTTTTGCTTGCTTAGCTGCTGTTCAGGTGTGTTTACATATTTTGCTTCACTTTCAAACTCTGAGCTTGTAGACTACTCCAAGGAAGAGGTTTGGCTAATTTATTGATTAATGGAAACTGCTACATGCTGTTTAAGTTCACCTTAAAGTCACAGTCCTGAAAACAAGAATTAGACCACAAGTCTTCATAGTCCATCTGCCTAACGACAGAAACAAAAATAAAACAGCGAAACGTAACTAGAGGAAGCGGAGAGCAACACTTAAAACCTCAGGTCTCAGACTTTGTTTCTATTGCACTAAACTGTGGCTAGCATGTACGGAGTACTGCTAAGGGAAATAATGGCTTGGAAGAACTACCAGTGCCAGAAGGCAGCAGAGTTCAATAAACTATAGCTAGGAAGCTTGGATGTCTTTACTGCTTACATACTACAATAATTTTTCAGGCTTGCATATGAAAACATATTCTTTAATTCTTTAAAGACTTAATGCAAGATACAGATAACCTAATTAGGTTACAATCCTATACATACTTACCTGGAAGTAATCCATTGATCTCAGTGTAGCTTACTTCTGAGTAGACATGTATAAAATTGTACTGTTAGTGTTGAGAATCCTACTTATCATGACAATGGGGATTTGGAGGCTTCTAGTACAAATGCCTTTTGGGATACTAAAATAATTTGGCTAATTGGAAGATACAGGCAGAGACAAATACAGATTTTCATTAACATTGAGCAATGTTGGAGGCCCTTCACAAATCCAAGCAGGAAGGAATGCAATTCTACACATTTCATTGTAGCAAATGTGGGTTTATTACCAAATATATGCTCATCATGAACTTGCAGCAAATCTCAGCAACCTGAATGTATCTTGTGTGAGAAATCAGTCGTGTCCCCCCCCCCCCACACACACACACACACCACATCCCAGGGCATTTCTCTGAACAAAGAACATAGCCAGGCAGCTATAGACACCAAAACATTACATTTCCAAACATTCCAGGCTGACTCTTCCCCTCCCCACATGACTCAACCTTATGTTAACTAGGTATTTGCAGGAATCACCTGGGGGACACATGATCAGGTCCTCCCAGCCTATTGAATAGTGAGTTTGAATTTCCCTCTCTGGGAGCTGCCCAGCTCCCATAGAAATGCCTTTGGTCTTTCAGTTCTTGTCTCCACCTGGCTGGCAGAGAAGCCATGCTATGGAGCCTCGGGTGGGCCTCATCCGCACCCCCTGAAAGCTGCTTTGGAGAGTTAGGTAACTTCCAGTTAGCTAATTAGGTATTTCATTTTATTTTAAAAGTGACTAACATTTCTGAAGTTCTCTCTGCTTGGTTCTTGAATAAATATACTCAGTTGGAAACTGTAGTTATCTGGCCCTTTGCCTAGCCTGAAGGCTGGGCTTACACATATGCTGGACTGCCTGGAAAACATGCTGACCTAGTTCTAAGGAGTTTAAAGGAAGCTCTGGAAAAGGAACCTATCCTTCTCCATACAGAAAAGCCAGAGGCCTGGATTCCCAACTGTCCAGGTTATGAGTGATTAAATATTAAATTATTATATAAGAGTTCTTAAATATGTGGGTGGTGGCAGCCTACATCTGTGGAATATCAAAGATGTCTGGCAGCGTGTCCTACCTTGCAGGGTTGGAGGTACAGATGTACTGTCTGTCACAGTCTGAAAGGCATACACATGTGCAAATATACATGTATCATATTTATCCTTTACATTTTTAAGTGTGCAATTAAAGCAGTGGTAGGGAACCCATGGTCTTCCATACGCTGTTGGACTACAAGTCCCATTATCCCTGACCACTGACCATTGTGGCTGGGGCTGAAGTGAGCAGAAGTTCAACAACATCTGGTGCGCCACAGGTTCCCCAACTCTGAATTAAAGGATATTAGGTGTATCTATACCTAATAAATGTAATATCTGATGGGGATCTGAAGCAATAGGTTAAAATAACTGAGCTCTCCATACCGAACTCTTTCTACTAAGTATCTTTCTAGAACCCAGGCTTCAAAAACTGAACAGACCATTCCCTTGTCCTTTTTAACCAAAGGTAATAACACCATAAGTGAAAGAATTAAAGATCAAAAGGAAAGCCCATGACAAATTGAAAATAAAGGAACAACCTACGCACTTGTAGGTCACCAGCATTTTAGTATTCTGATTCAATATTTTGCCTGAATTCTTTACACAGATGGGGCCACTCTGAATGGCTTTCAATGGTTCACAGTGGAAGATGGCAATGGTTCACAGTGGAATTTGTCTTCCAAAGAATGGCTTAAATGTCTAGCCAATAGCATATCGTTTAAAAGCTGCAACAATTTCGCTGAAATAAAGCTGCAATTTCCTCCCTTTAGACAGCACTGTGTTTCACAAAATATCTACGCTGTGTATATATTTTAAGGCTGACTTTTAAGAGCACCCAAGACTTTGCTTGTATTTCAAAGCAACCTTTCCAGAGTGAGATGAACCAGAATGACTGCAGCCCTCCTGATAGGCATACCATGTTAAGCTGTTCTGTGAGTTGTAAAGGAGATGGTAAGTGACCGCAAGTATTTTCTTTCCCCATTTTGGAAACAACTGCAGTTTTCTTTCCTTAGCAAAGAGCTCTGGCCCCCACCTTTGCCCTCTGCAACAAACAGCTATTTAAAAGTCCAAACTATACAGAAAATCTTTAGCAGAGGTGTTAGAATTATTACTTTGCTAGTGTTCCATGGCCACTTATTTAAACCAAGTTTCAGTCCCACATTTCAGTACCAGTCTCCAAGATGCCTTGCACTAAAAATGATACATAAAATAGATATTTACTTTAAAACCATACAATATAAAAAAAACAAAAACCTTATAGTAAAGCAACGGTAGAGCAGTACAGAATTGGGACCTGGTAACATCTATTAAATTCAGTCCACAGCACCTTTACCAGCAAAAATGAAATGTCCATAAGCCACTGATTGCTAGCAATCAAAGAAAGAAGGGAAACCCCTTTAGCACAGCCCTCTCAAAAAAACCCGACCAGTGCCTCCTGCTTCACGGATTCAAAAATATACTGCCTAATCCATTTAAGTCTGCAACCCTTCCTCTATTCCTTCTCAAGACTCAGACTTCACAACTTCAACATCAAGTCAGACTTTTTTTCTCCTCCCTTCCCCCACCCTGTTGCCCTGGTCTCCTTTTCATAACATCTTGCCTGATGAAGAGATCTGGAGATCTGAAAACCTGCTTGCAATTCTTTGCATGTTTAGTTGGACCCAATAAAGGTATTGCCTGACTGTGGATTTTTAAATAAACTGTAGTGAGTTGGGAACTGAACAGTCTCTAACAGCAGCCGCCTCCGCAGCACAACCTGCTTTTTAAACCTGGAGGGAACTTAAGAAGCAATTTGCGAAGTTAAATATTAAAGGCACATGCACACACATACATACATTTAACTTAAGGGGTCTTTGAATTAGTATGGAAATAAACAATGACCATTTACAAGGATGATACCCACGTACGTAAATATCTGGGGATTGGGGGAGAGTATCCTACCTTTTCTCCAAAGACTTCAGGTTGGCATACATGGTCTCCCCCTACTTTTATGCTCACAACAACCTTGTGAGATTGATTAGGCTGAGTGAGAATGACTGGCCCACAATCACCCAACAGTCAGTGAGGATTTGAATGTGGATCTCCCCAATCTAATACTTTAATCCAGGGGTAGGCAACCTGGTACCCTCCAGATGTTTTGGCCTACAACTCCCATAATCTTTGACTGGCCATGCAGGCTGGGCTTATGGAAGTTGTAGTCCAAAACATCTGGAGGGCACCAGGTTGCCCACACTCTACATAAATTCGCTTTCCACACTCACATCCTCTCTTCTAGCTACTCAGATAAGCTATGGCCTAACGACAAAGCATTTTACACATCTAATACTATACATTAGCCTCCAAGGGGATGAACTTCTGAGGTAAACAGTTAAGTATCCCCATTTTAATTCCAAGCCTTGGTCTCTTGTTTACAAACATAAAGTGATGGCTTCCTACCTCTGTTGTATTTCATTTTCTTACACTAACAGTTACCTTAGTAGTTACACTTGCGTAAAGAAAACGCAAGAATCACAACTCTTTGCACTACTTTCTCAACTACTCATCATACCACCATCATTCCTAGAATTATCTCAGTCGAAGCTGCACATGCTTTGCACATAATTACAAAAAGGCTTGATCCAAATGCTAATACAATCCAGCCATTTCTGTATATCACTGCTGCCAGCATTAAATGCACAAAAGACCCATGAAACTAAGGATGATGTGATGCAGAAGCAGCTTACCTCTAGGTACCTGATATTTGGGGGGACGGGGACTCAGGGGAAAGCCATCCATAGGACTGGAGCCATTAGGCAGAGTGAGGTGGTCACCTCAGGTGGCAGACGGTGGGTGATGTGGAGGTGGCAGAACCCACAGCAGCCCTCTGGACATTCCTTTCTATTGGAGAACAGAACTGTGTGTTCCTCCAGCCTGGCCTCCCCACCCCCAGCTAGCCTGTTGCCCTCAGCTGAGGTGGAGGATGCTGCCTTATCAATGTCGAACAAAGATTCAACTGCCAGATCAGTCGGCTTCTGCAGATAGAATGAGAGAGAGCGCCATCTTGTCCTTCATCCCAGGCAAAGAAATGTATTGGGCTGGCCCTAAACATCCAATAACTCTTATATCCTTATGCTCCTATGATTGCCCCACATTTCATTCTGCAGTCTGTCCTGATAATCTTTCGACTTGTGTGTGCATGTGTGTGAGAGACATTTCACACCTTGCTGACCAGGTGACCTTCCTGCAATAACTCTTGTTATATTTGGAGAAATATATTTCAACATTCCTCTTTTTAGCCACTGTCCATTCCTTTCTTCATTTTTTTCCCATGGGATGTTGCGCATATCCATTCTTTCACTGCACATGCCTATGGGGTAGAGAAAAAAGATTTCTTCTCTCCCCGCCCACCTTTTTTTTTTTTTGCACAACCCTTGTTACTCCACAATCCCATATATTTGTCCCATGATTCAATCCACCCACCCCATTCCTTTCTTAATGCAGCAAAGTTGTTAGTACTAGTAGGATGAGTATCTTTATTAGTGCATATCTAGCATTATTACAAAAAACCCCTATAAATTCCCAGTCCTGAAAGGAGTATGCAAAGTGCACACAAATAACAAGAAGGGGCAAAACACCACCTTATGGGCACAAAGCACTGCTGTAGGTATACTCCACATTTATATCAACTCCATTGATGTTTTCAGATTAGAATTAAAACAGGGATGGGAAACTTGTAGCCCTCCAGAGGTTATTGGACTGCAACTCCCATCAGCCCTAGCCAGCATAGCCAATAATGAGGAATAATGGGAGTTGTAGTCCAACAACCTCTGGAAGGCCACAAGCCCCCCCCCCTGCCCCCCACAATACATACGCAATGGTAATGGCAAAGTGGAGATACCTTCACTTACTTGACAAAATCTACCTGGTAGAAAAATAAAAGTCTGTGTGCGTGTATTTGTACATATATAATTATATCAATAACAGAACTGTAAAACTTCCAGCTCTAATAAAAACAGACTACAGTAAATCAGAAATGAAGGGTTATTATACACTTTTAAGAGACTATTGGTATATCAGTGTTAGCAACCATTTAATGGGTGCCACATTTTAAGACAGTACCAATCTGATTAAATAAAAAATTGTCCACTTGTAAGATTTGTGTCACAAGTGTGTTTTGTAAGGAGTTTGTTGAGCTGAGCAATCTGTTGCCTAGTACAGTATATGTCAACACCGAACCTATTATGGCAACTGCAGAGTTTTTTTCTGAGACTTTGTCAGTATGCTAGAAGCCCAAAAGCTTGTTGTTCAAAGACCAAATCCATTTGAAGATTAATCATCAGCTACACCTTATTAGAAAAGCAGTCCGGGCTGGTGTGTGTGCGTGTGTGTGTGGGGGGGGGGGTTTCCACCTCATTTCATCCTATTAAACAACACCTGGCTTCTTGATGCCATTATTTCATGATTTCAATTATGTGGTTTATTATTATTTTTATCTCTGTTGTTGGTTGGATTTTGTCGCCCACTTTGAACTAGAAATCTTACTATAAAGCAGTGTAGAAGTCTTAATATAAATTAAATAAAAAGTAAACAAAATACAAAAATATTAGATTGAAACACCCTGGAAAACCTATCATTAGGCTCCTTTAAAATATTACAAAATCAATGTCGGGAATAGAAATACTGATTGTGACACTCTTGTGAAAGTTCTGTTTCTAAGAAGTCCTATGCCTGATGCATGAAGTATCAAGTTAAGTCACAACAATAATTCATGGAGACATTCAGAGACATTCCCTTCTGCATCTTTCTGGGTCTTTTATGAGAAGACAGTAGTATGACAAAGAAAGCTTTTCTGACATATATTAAGATTTCCTCACATGCACACACAAAACTGACTGAGAGGGGTGTGTGTGTGTGTGGGGGGGGGTTCCACCTCATTTCATCCTATTAAACAACACCTGGCTTCTTGATGCCATTATTTCATGATTTCAATTATGTGGTTTATTATTATTTTTATCTCTGTTGTTGGTTGGATTTTGTCACCCACTTTGAACTAGAAATCTTACTATAAAGCAGTGTAGAAGTCTTAATATAAATTAAATAAAAAGTAAACAAAATACAAAAATATTAGATTGAAACACCCTGGAAAACCTATCATTAGGCTCCTTTAAAATATTACAAAATCAATGTCGGGAATAGAAATACTGATTGTGACACTCTTGTGAAAGTTCTGTTTCTAAGAAGTCCTATGCCTGATGCATGAAGTATCAAGTTAAGTCACAACAATAATTCATGGAGACATTCAGAGACATTCCCTTCTGCATCTTTCTGGGTCTTTTATGAGAGGACAGTAATATGACAAAGAAAGCTTTTCTGACATATATTAAGATTTCCTCACATGCACACACAAAACTGACTGAGAGGGGTGTGTGTGCGTGTGTGTGTGTGGGGGGGGGGGTTCCACCTCATTTCATCCTATTAAACAACACCTGGCTTCTTGATGCCATTATTTCATGATTTCAATTATGTGGTTTATTATTATTTTTATCTCTGTTGTTGGTTGGATTTTGTCACCCACTTTGAACTAGAAATCTTACTATAAAGCAGTGTAGAAGTCTTAATATAAATTAAATAAAAAGTAAACAAAATACAAAAATATTAGATTGAAACACCCTGGAAAACCTATCATTAGGCTCCTTTAAAATATTACAAAATCAATGTCGGGAATAGAAATACTGATTGTGACACTCTTGTGAAAGTTCTGTTTCTAAGAAGTCCTATGCCTGATGCATGAAGTATCAAGCTAAGTCACAACAATAATTCATGGAGACATTCAGAGACATTCCCTTCTGCATCTTTCTGGGTCTTTTATGAGAAGACAGTAATATGACAAAGAAAGCTTTTCTGACATATATTAAGATTTCCTCACATGCACACACAAAACTGACTGAGAGGGGTGTGTGTGTGTCTGTGTGTATTCATACTGATAAGGTGCAGGGATCCTGGTCCTATATCTTTTGTGTTATTTCAAAAACGAATTAAAACGCAAATAAAAATAAAACCAGACTTATGAGTGAGACCAACTGCAGAGGAGTTAGGTCATGAGCAGCAGGATGAATTATGCGCACAGACAAATTTTGTCTCGCTTTTCTAAGGAACTGACATGAGCCTGACTCTATGAAGCAGCATATTTAAAGATAGGCACTGAAACGAATGATTTGACTGAGTATTTTGAATCAAGTATGAAATTCTCAGCCACCACTTCCTCTTTGCCCGGTCTCCATTCTGTTTTAAGATTACACAGTATCTCCAGTCCCTAGGCACTGCATAAGGTTTTTTTCGTCCACAACTGCACTAATAGTTGTTGACATTCAATGCAGAAACATTCTGAGACATCACAGCAATTCACCCAATGCCAATGGTAGGAAGGAGTGTAGGGGTGCTTCCAGTTACCTGACAGCAGTAGCATAGTGGTAAACACCTTCATTCACACTTACACATAAACTTACATCTATACAGGCATATATGAAAGGCACGAAGTAAGAAGATCTTTTGTGGAGGCATGGTGTGCAAAAAGGTGGATTATGCACTTTCCTAGACTAAAGTGGGGAATGAGTTCAAGAACGCTGACAAAGACTCAGTTTACAACTTTTATTTTACCACCAAATATTTACAGAAAATGACTGATTAGTACACCATCCCTTAGCACTGGACTGGCAGACTATTCCTAATAACAGTGATAGAGCCAGCAAAACAGCCATGAAACAGATAGGGAGTTATGTTTCACCAAACGGCAAAGTGGTCCTTGGAGGGACTGGCGGTTGGTGCAGTCTGGAGTTGGTGGTGCCAATTCCTTTCTTTTGCTTGTGCATAGCGTACACTGCAGCTGTAGTGGTGCACGTGTACAACACACATGTACAGCTTTCTTGCGTGTCTGTACACTTCCAGATAACCACACCACATGCCAAACAAAAGTCCTTCGCAAGAACTTCCTCTTGCAATGTTTTTTTTCCAAAGCCTTAATCTGCCACTCCTCTAGCAAATGCCACCTCATACAATCACTTCTTGCCTCATTATCACACTAGATCTAACACTTATCCCTTATTTATTTAGATTTTTGTAAATAAAATTAGGCCCTAAGGCCAGGCTATAACACACCCTTGGGATTGTCAAATCCCAAAACAGATTAAGAAGGAACGCCTCCTTACACAAAATATTCAAAACCGCAATGCCTGCTTGAGCTTAATATGTAGCCAACCTGATACTGCTTAATTCTATTTCCCAAGTAACCAGTTATGCTACTTTTATCATGTTTAATGAAATTATATATATGAAGTACTTTGAGCACTCCATACTGAGTTCCAATTTCCATATTTTCCAAAGATTAAAACTCTCCTACAAGACGCACACATTTCTATAGCACACTCTGCTCAAGCTCAAAGCCTTTCAGTACAATAAATAGCTTCCATATTGAGGGCTGTAGGAGGCAACAACATGAAGACAATGCAGAATTAAACCCTTCCAGGGCCCCAGCGCATAACAGGGTTGCCAACTCTGACTGAAATTATTCTTGGAGTTGCCTAGCACCCTGCCCTAATATTTTGCACAATACCAAACTATTAAAATTTCCAGGATTGCTTTCAATAATCTTCTGGATATTAATAGTGATTCCTCAGTATTAATATCCAGAAGATATTAATCCAGGAGACTTCAGTATCCAGAAGATATTAATCCAGAAGAAGATAGTAATCCAGGAGATAATATCCAGAAGATATTATCCAGGAGACTTCAGGACAATCCTGGAGATATGGCAACCCTAGGGGAAGAACTGCACAAATTTATACTTTAAGAGCATTCATGCTTTTTTAAAAACAATCTATCAAGAAAAAATTAAAATTAAACACTTCAGATCTCTACACAGCCATGTAGCGAGAGCACCCATTGACCTTAGGCCAGCCACTATCTCCTAGTTTACCCACAGAGATTTTGTGAGAATATGAGGGAATAACGTATCTGCTATATGGAAGGAAGAGACACAAATTTGAACATAATTCCTTTAGGAGGGAATTAATCCCTTTTACAAAGTGGGGTACACATTTGAACATAAAAGCCTGGTTTTCCCAGTAGTAATGTATGGCTGTGAGAGCTGGACTATAAGGAAGGCTGAGCGCTGAAGAATTGATGCTTTCGAACTGTGGTGCTGGAGAAGACTCTTACGAGTGCCCTGGACTGCAAGGAGGTCAAATCAGTCCATACTAAAGGAAATCAACCCTGACTGCTCATTGGAAGGACAGATAATGAAGCTGAAGCTCCAATATTTTGGCCACCTAATGCGAAGAGAAAACTCTCTGGAAAAGACCCTGATGCTGGGAAAGACTGAAGGCAAAAGGAGAAGGGGACGGCAGAGGATGAGATGGCTAGATAGCATCACTGATGCAATGAATATGAACTTGAGCACACTCCGGGAGAGAGCGCAGGACAGGAAGGCCTGGCGTGCTATGGTCCATGGGGTCACGAAGAGTCGGACACGACTGAACAAGGCCAGGCCTACCTTCTTACACCAACTGGGCCTGTTACAGGAACCAGGCCTCTTGCAAAAGGACAGGAGAAATTGCTCTTTAGAATTGTGGCTTTTCTTCCTGTTATGGCTATTGGTTCCTGTATGGCCCTGTCCTGATAGAGAAAAGGCAGCCAACTGGATGGAAGTGGAATCTAAGAGCAATCTGAGGAGCTGGCCATACTCAAGGAACTTAGCACAATGCTCTGGACTCTTTGCTTGGCTATAGGAGGGTACTCCATTATGCTTAAAGGCAACACTTTAACTGCCACACTGCAAAGCACAGGCTTCCTGGAATCCCGAGTGACACCACAAAAGGTAACCAGCTCCAATACTATGGCTATGTACCCAGTTCAGAAGTCTCCTGGGGGTTACAGGCAGCTCTCAGAGTGCTTGGACAATGTCAAAGAAATGGAATCCGCCTGAATGCAGCATTGGGTGTTTCATAGGGTATGAAGCTCTATCTGGGTATGCAAAGTAGAAAGTCTCTTTCTAGGTGTACAAAGCAGTACAAGAAAGGAGGAAAACTCTGGTCCTGGGAATGTGTCTTTGGCCCCGGAATGAAGAATAATGGTGAAGGTCAGAAAGCCATTTGCATACATCCAGAGTTCTCATCATGCTCACATGAGGGGAACTTCCAGTAATTCAGTTAAGGTAGAGGACACATGGGTCCTGATCTTTTACTACAATATATGCAGGTACCTCACATCCTACCATGTCATTTTAACTAGGTCAGGTGCTTTCAGGGATAAAAAGATATGAGTAAGCCAGCCTGTGGGTGATAGAAGGAAAACCTACAATATTAAAACCTATGTGAGCCACTAGCATCACTGCAGAAGACCTGATAGGAACAATTTTAATTAATTCACACAAAGAATACAGATAACTGTGTTTCACACAGCCGTGTATTTCTGTGCCACCATCTTGTCCCATGAAACATATACTCACTTTTACAAAAGATTATTTCAGTTACTGGAGCCTGAGGATGTGAACAAGGTGCTTGGTTTAGTCCAGTCAACCACTTATATGCTCAACCTTTGCCCTTCAACACTTATCAAAAGCTAGCAAGAGGAGGATGTCTGTCCAGGAGGTTGTAAATGCCTCACTGAGAGTGAGAGAGTGGTTCCACCTTTTAAAAAAGAAGCCATACTTCAACTGCTCCTAAAGAAATTTAGCTTAGATCCAGATTATGTTAACAGTTATAGGCCAGCGGCTAACATTCTCTTCCAGGGCAAAGCGATCAAGAGTGCTTACCAGTCAATCCCTGTCACTCTCGGATGAAACTGATTATCTAGGTCTCTCTCAATCAGGTTTCTGTGAACACCAATTAACTGGTGTGAAAGAACTAATGGGAGATTTGGGGAGATACTTTGGCACCCAATAAAAGTTTCCTTTCACACCAAAACTGTTAACTATTGAACACTGAGCTCAGCCTTAATTTTTACACTATTTTGACAGAGATATCAAAGAAATTGCCCTATCACACCAAAAGATAGCCCTTTTGCCTCCTCCTGCTTTAAATTACAAAGTTTATCAATCAAAATGTTGTGCTTCCTTCCTTCAAAGAATTGCTGAATAGTCGTAAGGTCAGGGAGGAAACACAACTCCTGATTTTTGACCTGCATCAGATCATCCAAAGTTTAAGTGAACCAGCTTAGAGCAGCTGCAGCTATAAAATGGTCAGATGAATTTTGTAGATTTTCTTTATAATTCACTGTAAGGCAATCACCATTCACTGTGACCTGGTTCGCACAAAACGCTAACCCATGATTAAGCCACGGTTTGTTGCCCTCCCCAGGATTTTTCTGGTAAATGATCAAACAACCACAGTTTGTTTTTGCAATCCATGAGTTGGTCATTTCTATCCTCCTTCACCCATTCCCTCCCTGTATCTCAAATGACTTTGTGGCATTCTAGTACTGGCATGTAGAGCAGCTGGATTTTTTTACTCCTCTTGCCTGCTGCCTTTGTAGCCTGGTGAAACAACCCATGAAAAACCCATGGTTCTGGGTTCACATATAAAGGCAATCCATGGTTTAAACAACCCAGAGTTCGCAACCCAACAACAAATCATGGGTTCTTTTTCTGGGTTGTTTATGGTTAACAAACCATGGTTTGTTAGCACAGTTGGGTTTGCATAACATGACAATCCATAATTCAACAACCTATATCACGGATTAGCATTTGTATGAACCCAGCCATCAGAACCTGGATGCAATATTTTAACATAAAAAACAAATTATGAGTCTTCCTCTTTTATAACTGGAATTTGCCCACTGAATGTGAAATTAAGCAATAAAAGCAACTACTTGCTGGGAAATGAGAAACAAGCAATAAATCTGATTGATTGCCAAAATACTTGAAAATCACATATCTGGTTTTCAAAACATTTAATCAAAAAAGGAAAATTGTCTCTTCAAGGTTACTGAACAACCTGGTTAGACTGAAAGAACGGGTGCTGTTTAATACAAGATTTAAAAGCCTGTCAGATGCAGTTAATGTAATCAACAACGTGTTCAAAACAGTATTGATCAACATAAGCCTGCCTATTCAAATTCATCACCACAAATAATACAGCAAGGGTTGCTTTCCTTTTTCTTGGATTGAATCAAGTACATGAAACCATGTGTATGTTACAAAACCTATGTACTGTGTTTGAACATTATATCATTATAGTCTTATGACTGTATGAATTCAGAATTACCTGCTTTAAATTTGTATACCCTAGTGAGTTATAGTTATTTGTCTGTCTTTACACACCAGTACTTGGGTTTATATCTTTCTGGGATGATTGACTCCCTGTATTGAGTACTTATGCCAGGCAACCTGGTGCCCACTAGAAGTTTTAGACTACAATTCCCATCAAATTTGCCACGGCTGATAGTCAGGAATTATGGGAATTGTAGTCAAAATCATCTGGAGGATTCTCTCTCTGACTGCAGAGAGAGAAGTATGATATGGGTTATATGCAACGCTGGCTCAGTTCTCTTTCAGATACCTCCAGCTAGACAGGAGTTCACACTTTCCCTACAAAAATGGACAGTGTAAATTGAAAGCAGCATGAGAACAAACAAACACAAAGAGGAGAAAATAGCATGAGAACTTTGCCAAAAGTCCCAAAACTGATTGGGAACAGTTTTGCAGATAAGAGAGAGGCTCCCATATCTGCTTACTAGGAAGTAAGCCTCATATAAGCATATTACATAGCATTGCACTGTTAAGAGTCTAAAAAGGTAAGAACTTTATGACATTCAGCAGCATGTGACAGTCTACTGCAGCCTTCTCGAAAGTGCTACAGGCTGAATTGCCATTGCTTTCTTGTGCCTGTGGTGTACCAGGTGGTTTGGGGTTGAAAAGGAATCAAATGTGAGTGATGCACAATAAGGCATGAAGCAAGAAGGAGGAGGACCCTCAATATGAAACTAAACGAACAAATCAATGGACCCACAAGCAATGTATATTAACAAAAAACCAACATTATACATACAGAATAAAAATATAAATCTTTTACTGTGAATGTGTGGTATATGTACACCCAACAGAACTTGCTTATACAAGTAAATACACAAGGTCTCTAATTAACATTGGACCAATCGCTTCTAAGAATGCAATAAGACGTAGTGACTACCATACGCAAAATTTCAAAAATCTCTATATGCCAATAATAAACATTAGCAGGTTGAATTTAAACTACACTTGATAGAGACATATCAATGCTATGGCCACAGAGTCTCTATTAACAATATACGAATTGCTTCTCAATAATGCAAAGGATATAATGCCAACCATACACAAAAAGATGTCTCTTACAACAAACAAAGGAAAACAACAGTAAATTCTGAGCACAAAAATTTGTTAATGGGGACTCTGCATCTGTAGTATTGTTATGCCTTCAGCAAGTATGCCTGCAGCATGCCAGCCACTTCTGCTTTTAATCAACAATCTATGATCAGCCCATTCATAGGTTGCTGAGCAGGATTTGCAAACCTGGAGCACTGGATTTTTAGGGTTAAGCAACCCAGCAGTTAACCAATAATAACCCATGGGTTAACTGCTGGGTTGTTTAGCCCTAAACAACCCAGTACTCCAGATCCACACATCATGCTCAACAACCTATGAACGAGCCAAGTGTACGTTGTTGAGTCAAAGTGGAAGTGGCGTGCATGTGGGAGGCAGTGCGTGCTCTCTCTCTCCCACTTATGCATGACAACCCCTGGGTTGCTTAAACCATGGACTGTCATTATGTGCAAACTAAGTCAAAATAGCTTTTAACAGATATTACCTACTGTAATCTGTCAAGCAACGGTTAGAAACAGGATAGCAGAGAAGAAACCCAGCGAAAAATATAGTCTCAGTGCCCTCCTTCTGCACCACCACTCCTGAACATTGTCAGCAGACAGACAGCACAGCACATTTAAGTACATGGAATATCAACATAAAAAATGTATTGCGCAGTATCCTATTCGGTACTAGCACGAATGTAAATTATATTGCGCTTGTGTAAGCTACCTCTAGCTCAATACCAATAGCCTTTGCTGGTGCAATAGGTTTCCATTTTTATAGTTTTAATAACTATAAAACACAAAGTTAGCCACGCTGGTCCATCAGTAAAAAATCCAAAATCTAGGAATAAAATCCAATATCTTTATTAGGACCAACCAAAATGCCACAAAAAATTGTGCAAGCTTTCATGTTCTCCAGAATGCTGTATCAGGCTACGTGGCAAATGAAGCAGGAGATATCGCCTAAGTGGATTTCAGATTTTATTCCTGGGTTTTGGATTAATAACCATGAATGTCAGCATTCATGTCAGTGAATCAGCATTCATGGTTATTAATATATCCACTTTATCCAATCTACTTTAATGGAATGCAAAGGAATATCTTACAATCTCAGGAAATTATGAATCATCATCGTGTCTATAAACATTATTTACAATTACTAAAATTAAGAGTAGAAATTATCAAACATTTGCATAATTAAAACAAAAAGTCTTTTATTACCAGAATTAATCAATCACAATATTTAAACAGGTAGGCTACTGGAATGACATCTTCTTCGCTTTCACTTTGGTGAACTTATCAAGTAAATTGTTAAGAGATTTTCCCAGCAAGGTTACTTTGTGCTAAGAACATAACAGGCTCTTGCACTAAGGTAACTCTTAGGCCAAAGGAGGGCAACGTCCAACCTTTACTGGGCCACATCCAGCCAGCAGTGGGTTAAGCACCCTCCCCAAGCCCCGCTCCCTGCCCTCCCCAAGCCCCACCCCCCGGGGGAAGAGGAATACTCATGTTATCTCAGAGAATGGAGATAAACTGGGGATTTCCCAGTCCATGTGGCTGGGGGTTGCAAGCCAAGTCTCTTCCCGGATGCTTCAGGCCCTGATCAGAATGGGAAAGAGCCGCTCGACTTGGCCAGCACGTGCAGAGATAGGCACAGAGTTCTGTGCCTCTCTCTGCATAGAAAAATGTGTGTGTGGGTGGGTGGGGTGTGTGCTGCTGATAACATCACAGGAGGGCTTGTCCAAGCCCCTGCCCCTTTGACATCATCTGGCCTACTGGACTTGGCCCCCAGACCAAAAGAGGTCCCCCCCATCTTAAGTGAGCCTTCAACAATTTCACTTTGCTAGAGGTACACTTCCCTGATCCAGCCATTCTTAAGGTAAGGCACATTTCCAGGCATTTGGCATAAATTTCATTCAAGGCAATCACATTTTTTATGCACTGCATGAAATGAATCCAAGCAGAGACAATCTATGCTGGGTGGTAAAGCTTCTGACAGCGTTGGGGCCTACTCCTCCCTCTCACTCAGGGTTGCTCCAGCTGCTTGTTGTCCCTCACAACCTATACTCAATCAAAGAACCACTCCACTTCATCTGCAGGGAATAGGCTGCAGGGTCACATGTGGCAAAGCTTCTTGCAGTGGCTGTTGGAGCCTAGGCTTCCTACCTCCCACTCAGGGCCATCGCTTGTCTCAGCCTACACTCCTCAGCCAAGGAGGTACTGCAGCTCACCTGCAGAGAATTCTGGTAATAGGCTTCTTATCTTCTGTAAGCCACCCAAATAACCTTGGCTATTGGGCAGCATATAAATATTGTAAACAAATATGACTGTAAGCAACTGCCCTGAAGGTTAAAGGTGAAATGTTGAACAAGCACAATATTGTTTGTCCGCTAACATTAAGCAATATGAGCCAGTATGTTGGGGGTCCTCAGCTTTGTGGGGGCCTGGTGCAGTTCCCCCCACCCTGCACCCCGGTCAGAAAGAATATCCAAATGCATCCAGAATAAAAAGGGATCTATGGAGTGAAAAAATATGTCACTATCCTGCCTGTGAAGTTCCTTCAGGTTCACCTGGGTGAGAAGGAATAGTCCAGCAAGAGTTATAGCACATAACAATTGCCTCATGCAATGGTGTGCACAGAACTACAACTAGGACCTTTTGCGGGAAGGGCTTTACTAACTCCTATTGCTGTAATCTCTTACTCTTTGCACCATGCCCCAAAATACCAAACACCTCAATAGCTTATTATTATGGGCAGGGTGCTTCATCAGCTGTTGGAAAACAAATTAATTATTTGCTGCTACACCATATTAGTTCTCTGCCTCGGATTTGTTGCCAGAATTATCTAATTTTCCTGCTCTGAAACAGTCTGTTCCAAACCTGGCTGCTGAAAACATTTTGCCTGCAAAACTTGCCAGACAGTGCTGAGACACAAAATGTCTGGAAACCTACCAACAGAAAACATAATACAGAACTAGAGGGAGTTTTAGAAGCAGCAGAGACGGGTTACACAGCACCAGGAAAACTGACATGTGAAAATGAGAAAATAATTCCCATGAAGCCTGACAGGAGGGGTCTGTTCTTCCCCAACAAAAAATCTAGCTTTATTGTGTAATGGCTGAACTATATGCAACAGGGAAGAGGCCATTCATGGTTTAGTAACTTAAATTAAGAGCACACTATATGTATGGCTTGATCAGAACGTGTTCTGAGTACAACCATTAAAACAAGAAAGAAGTAAGCTCAGACAGTGGCTGATATAGAACAGTTTGAGGGCACTAAATTCATATCACCACAGAATTCACCAGATACATAACACAGATCAGCCCTATTGAAGTGTTCTGTACTCAAAAAAAGCAAACACGTGAGAACAGGGAGTGCTCCAGCCCCAGCCACCTCCTTTTGTGTTTCTGTTGCCCTGTACTTATGGAGGGCAACTTTCTGAAGAGGAGATTCTCCTATATCCATGAAGCTCTCTACGCAAGCCAGAATCCTGGAAAATCCATGTTCTCAATCGCATGGAGTGCTTCCACAGATACAGGAGGATCTCCTCCTCAGAAAGTTGCTCTCCACAAATAGAGGGTGACGAACACAACAACGGAGGTGGGCGAGCTTGCAGTGCTCCCTCTCCTTGCGTGTTTGGTCTGTTCAGGTACAGAACACCTCAGCAGGGCAATACAGGTAAATCATAATATGTATAGCACTTCTATAACCTTTACATATAGATTCTTTAAACTCTGTGTATGTTGAGTCTTTGCAGCAAATCTATTAGATAGGTTATTATTAGTCCCATCTTCCAGATGGAAAACAGAGATGGGCAGCGCCACAAGGCTGAGCAGGAGTTTTAAATCAATTTGGAGATCAACACTCACATTTCACCCCACTAGCTTGCATGTATAGATTCTGTAGCAGTTAACAGTGTATAGTTGGAGTTGGTTCCACTGGGTTCTCCTCCCTAGATAATACAGCAATAATTGTTCTTCAATTAGATATCCTTCAAAATGAAGTGTGATCATCAGTGCGCAGGAAAGGTGAACAGTGAACTCTGCCTATTTATGAATTTCCGAAACCGCAGGAAAACTAAAGCAAGCTAAGCAGAGTTGACCAGCCAGCAATCTGAGAACCTTTCTCTACACTACAGGCTTAAACTGGTTTAACAGTTATACCTTCTCACCAGGGACCCCTGTGCCTTGTAGTTCTGTGAGGAGAGCTAGGAATCTCTAACAGGGGGTTCTATTTAGTACATTTTCTTGGATATTCTACAAGAAGCTACAAGAGCTAAACTGGTATAAAACCAAGTTTGAAGTGTGGATACTCCCAGAATTGGTTACTTCAACTGCACACTTGTTTTCACTAGTAACCAATGATTAATGGGATAAAGCAGGGGTAGAATTCTAACTCAAGAAGAAAGTAAGCCACCACCAATGATACAGCATTCTCTCCTAACCACTAAACAACTTGCTTACTTATGCGTCAACAAAGTGAATGGACTAACCATTCAGAAATTTAACCCAAGACATTATGTCAAACTGTGGCTCTTCACAGGCCATCATTCAGCATTAAACACCCAGATCAGGGGGACAGTAAAATAAATAACACAACAAAAATCTGAGGCATCTGGAGCCTGCTGTAGTCTATTTAATGGCATGTGAGTGATCTTTTTATTGAAACATCAAAAAACAAACTGAAATTTAATTTTCAACATGTTTCTACTCTTTTCTGTTAACCTATCACAAATAAAAGGTTAAATACTGAGAACCTAACACAAGAAGATTAAATACAAATATCCCAAGATAATACTAAGTAGGTCTAAATTCCACCTGTCCTAAAGTGTTGCCTGCACTTAATACATATCATTCCTCAACTTTGTAACAACAGTGAGTTATCAGTATCAACAATGAGTTGGTTTCCTCATTTAAAAAACAAAAGCAAACAACCTTTTCCATAATGCCTCATAGATTGTTGTACAGCCCTGAGGCTAACTGGTTGTAAATCTCAGATGGTGATGGAAAACTTTGGTCTACACCTGATGACTTGAAGACAGGCTCTGTCAACTTTAATCACAATGAATTAAAAAAAAATCTGTTCCACATAAAAGTCTCCAAATGAAAAAAATCAAACTGTCGAAATATATGAAGATCAGAACTGAATGTCTTCCTTCACCTTCATACTTAAGTCCATCAAAAATAGTACATGGAGAACAAGAAAAGTCTGTAGCATTTGAGGAGGTACTGAAAAGGACAACGGTCATCAAGAACTGACTATTAAGGAAACCCCAGTCCTTCCTAAGAAGTCATTACATTTATATACTACTTTGTGTGTTTTTTAAAGAAAGCTCAGTGTGGTTTATACAGTCCTCTTAGTGGCTGGCCATCCATCCAGGCACTGATCAGGTCCATATCTGCTTAGCTTTAATAAACATTAGGCACTCTCAGACTATTCAGCAAAAAGTGATGAAGAAGTTTGAATCTCAACCTGTAATTCACTTACTCTGGAAAAATCTTTTACCAACTTTAATAGAACTACTCTGAGGAACATAAAACACAGATAATCATGCCGGTCCATGAGTAAAACATCCAAAATCGGAGGGGGAGGGGATCCAAAATATGTATTTTGTGGCATTTTGGATAGTCCTAATAAAGGTGTTGCCTAAGGTGGATTTTGGATTCTTCCTGCTCCCACACCTGAATTTTGAATGTTTTATTCTGAGGAAGTGCACTAACTATTGTAATCTATAGCTTTGAACTGTACTTTTAATAGATCTACCTTACAAATAAAATTTGAGCAAATTGTTACAGATCCAACATATTTTCCCACTTTCCTTCTTGAATAGACATGATGGACCCAATGCAGCAAAACACTTCACAGCAGAAGCACCATTCTATTTTCATCAATGAGATTTTACTTATTTCTTTAGTGCCATCCATGTGCATTGCACTTTACAAAGAACAGGTATGACAATTCCATACGCCAAGGGGCTTGCAATCTAAAACAGACACAGAGAAACAACAGAGGAAGAGGAAAACAGAGCAGTGGATGGGTAGGATAAGAATATGTGCTATTTTCAGTTGCACATATTTTGGCTTAGTTATAATAGGGTAAAGATAAAGTGCATTAGGTTTCAGTGAGGGCAAGTAGCTTGGAAGGAAAAGATTGTGGACTGTGACTGTCATCTGGATGCGGGAGTAGAGTGAAAAGGAGAAGGGAATAGGGGGCAGGAGGGAGGAGAGGCAATGAAAAGAAATGAGATTTTGAGAGGGTGGGTGGGTGCTATACTATTTGGAACATAAAACCTCTGTATTCTTAGATATACTGGCATGGCTGCCACCACATCCATAGTAACCCCCATGCTTGTCCAAGAACATTAAAAGCCTCACCCATATTCATCCTGACTGCGTATTTACATAACACAAGTGATACTTCGCCCCTTAGGCACCTCAGCTGCAAGCTTTGCTGGATTGTGCTCAACAGGTGACATACAGGGAAGATCAAGCAAGCTTAAAATCCCACTAAAATCAGTCACACACAGGTCCATGCTTTAGTTCTATTGACTTTCACTGCACACTTTGTTGCACTGAGTAACAGGGATTACTCCCAAGCAAATATTTCAAGCGGATACGAGGGTAAGGATGTGACACCCAAACCATTAAACCAGATTTGTTTTGCTGAGATAGCGAGAACTTTCACAATTATGGTATATGATTTCATAATAAATTATTATTTTTTAACTGTCCTCTCTTCCTCAAGCAATCTGGAAACCTTTCCCCCTGGGTTTCAACTACTATATTAGATTAAAATAAATAACTGGCATATTTGTTTCCCATGATATAAATTATTTCACAGCAAAAGTTATAAACAAACTAATGCATTTGACCTACAAAGATTGAAGACATGAACTACATGGCAAAGCTGGGTGCATACATGAGAGAAGAAAATAATTAGCATGGGAAAAGAGAAACTGGGATTTTTAGAAGGCAGGATAGCCAAGACAAGTAACGTACTATCCATCAGTGTGATCTGGCTCCCAGTATAACCAGAAGAATTTCATACAGCTGTAGCCTAAGGGATCTCCATGGAGCCAGCTGCTACTGTTACTTGGCATCTGAGTCCTATGACAAACATGTCATAAAAAGAAAAAGAAGCATGGTGTGATGCAATGGACTGAATACAAATCTTAGTACTTGTGTGAACACACACACACACACACACACTTTTCCCTGCAAAACAAGATTTAAAAGTGATCAATAGGACTATAGTACAAATTTAAGGGCCCATCTTATGTTGTTGTTACTTTTTATAATGATTTGTTGTTAGATATCCCACAGTATAGTTCCATTCCCCTTCACCAGCATCTCACCACACACACCCTCCCATCCATGCCCTATCCCCTTCCTCAAATCTCTTCCATTCATAGAAGAGTTTTTGATCTACCAAAGGGCTCCACTAACTGAAGATAAGGGGAGGGGATTTCTGCTGATTCCCTCTCTCCTGTGCTCCTCCTCAAAAATCTGCTTCACAAGGTTGGCACATTCGATTGAAGGGGGAAGTGAGGAATTCCATTAGCAGAAGGGAACCATTGTATACAACCCTAAACTTCTTACCTGGATATTAGATATTAAATGTCCTGCTTGTTGAAAAGACAGACCACACTTTTGCTTATGGATATGAAGTGTAAACACAAAGGGCACTATCAAACAAAGGTTAGTCATGAAATGAATGGGATTCAGGAAATAATATTTATTTTAAATAGAACATTTATACCTCACCCTCCCATTGGAGTCTGTCTGTCTGTCTGAATGAATGAATGAATGAATTATATATATATTTATATCTATCTATCTATCTATAGATTAAGTCCCAGTTGGACTTTGTTGTGACAAATGTTGCTGGATTGTGCCCAAAGACAACCAAGTTGTCTGAAGTAACTTTGTGAATTAGTACACACAAAAGACTTAAATAACTAAGATTATGTATAACTGATTGTAAGAATGGCAGAGTCAGGCCCTAGTCATTAGACAAAATATATACTTGGCAGGAGCTCTTGTTTTCAAAATTATTTCATTTTAAACAGAAATGTGTTCAATGTGTTTTTTTTATTAAAATATGATTTACATTCTTTTGATAGATGGAATGACTGCTTACTGATATTCTGACAGTGCATCTAAAGTTCAGGTTAACTGCTATGTGCACAGATTTCCTCCTACTAATAACATATGTTCCCTATAGAAAAATCAAAAAGCTTGTTCTCCAAGTGGATCTTTTGAAAATAAGAAATTAAATTCAGTACTTTGAACTGCATATAATTATAATGCTAGCAAAACTGATGGAATTGCATAAAAATGTGACAGAGTGAATTTTCTATACCTGGCATCCCAATCCTAAATTTACCTGGGTGGAAACCCCACTGGGTTTAGGACTGGAACACAAACCCTGAAGGTCTATCAGACATGCTCCTAAGGTCAAATTTATAACATAAAAATAGTATATACAAAGAAAAACAATGATGGTGATCTAATAGCAGAGCAGGTAACATCTGCTTGATTTGGGCTAAGCACACATGTCTAGAAGAAAGTTCAGAAGATTGCCTTGCTGGATCAAACCAAGCTCCATCCAGTTCATCATTCTGTTTCCGGTGGTGGCCAATTAGATGTCTGTTCCTTAAAAATAAAAGACAAAAGTGTTTGGATCCAAGACCTACTCAACTGCATTCACAGGTGGCTTTTCACCTTGTCTACTACTTTTTGGTTTTACCTTTCTAAAGACTGATTTGGGCATAATTCTGGCCTAGTTTGGACGTAACAGTAAGCCAGAGTTCTTTAGTCAGAACAAAACCTGGCTTCTGATTCTGACTTGTTAGGGAGAGTGACAATTGATTTGGATGTAACACTAAACAAACCACAGATGGAGGCATCTCAATTTGTTTAGCTGCTCTCACTGGAAGAAGGACCAAAGCAGGACTGACTCGGCAGCATGATCAAATCTTTTAGGGAGCCCACAGAATAGGGACAAAGAGCTCTGGTCCTCCTCCAGCTGCCTCCTGCATTTCTATGCAGGGCACAAAGAAGGGGAAGTCCTTCCTCTGGCAGCCTTTCTGGTTTCTATGATCAGTGCAGGTGCAGGACAGGAGCCCTCCATCTCCTTTCTGCCAGCCCGATCACTCACCTATATGCAATTCCTTATTGCCTGTGACCACCACACAAATGTTTAAATACGCTGCAGGGGCATGTGAAAGTAATTCAATTATGGGCCACAAAAGGATCACCTAGAAAAGCCTTCCCCAAGCTGTTGGCCTCCAAATGTTTTGGACTACAGCTCCCATAATCCCTGACCAATGGCTGAGCTGGCTGGGGTTGATGGCAGTTGTAGTCCAAAACATCTGGAGGCCACCAGGTTGAAGAAGACTGAGCTAGAGTATTCCTTTTAAACCACACAATACCATCTGAATGGATCCAGGCATATTTTCATCTGATTTGATTTAAAACTGTATTTGGTTAATACAGGAGTGTAAACTGGATTTGGAAAGATTTTAAGAAAAGAAGTTTACAGAATGCTGAAGAAGCAACATATCATTCATTTAGATAATAAGTCTTCCAAGGAGGAGGAAATGTCGTTCCTATACCTACCCACAATGAAGCTTACTACGTATTGTTTTCCGGTTCATTTATTTTGTAAAATGAAGCTCTTAGACACTGTCAAGAAGCTTAAATGCAAAACTAAATAGTCAGATTCAAGAAAATTTGTTTTTCTAAAAGAAGAAAATGGAAACATGGAATGGCTTAAATAGAAACACAAGAGAGATGGCTTGTCTTTTGGAGCCTAAAAACAATAGAGACATATGGGAAATCTGAATCCAACCTCCCCCAACCTGGTGCCTTCCAGATGTCGACTCCAACTCCCAGTATTCCTGACCATTGGGCATGTTGGAACTAGTGGGAATTGACCTCCAAAACATCTGGAGGGCACCAGGTTGGGAACGACTGTCCTAATCTTTCACATAATATAAATGGCATGACAGGATAAAGGAACATCTAGCCCTGGTGTTGTACCCTTTTAACCAAATTATGAACACCCTAACCATTCTCCATGGGTAGGATGACATTTAAAACACAGTATAATCATGGATGCATAGCTATGTTCTGTTTATCAATTACAGAACAGGAAACCAGTGCACTATTGTCTAATTATCAGTATGGCCCTACATTATCCTATCCTACTCAAGAGTTCAGTTTTCAAATCAACACAATCCATTATATTCCTATAAAACAAATCACACTTCACAGTCGGTGCTTTTTAAACAAAAATACAACATTCTGCCTTTGTATATAAAAAAAAATAACAATAAGGGAGGGCATTTTTCTATTAATTATGAATAGAGCTCCCAAAGTATGAATTTTGCATCCCTTTCTATTACACCCCTTTCCCCCCAGCAATGGCCAGCCAAATGCCCCAGAGAAGCTCACAAGACTGCTTTTCTCCAGCATTTTTAACCCCACTGTGTTAACCAGTTCAATTATGCCCTAGTAGAATTACAGGTACCAAACTACTGCAAAATGGGAAACACTTGGGTATAAATAACTGAAATATCAGCCCAGCAACATAAAGCGGCATTGTTTACATCTGCTTGGTCACAATCCAACACACATTTACTTAGTTTTTAGTAGGAAAAGTGTCTACTCCTATCAATATCAACAGAAGCTGAAAGTTGCTAATGAAGGAACATACTGCTATTCAGAAGCCTTAAAAAGGGAACTCAGTATCTAAAATAGCAATTATTTTTATCTTGATTTAAAACTTTAAATTTCATGACTAACTTAAGTCTCATTAATTTCAATCGGTCTACTCACATAGGTTTACCAATGGATTTAGTGCAACAGCCACTGCTGTAGCTTTCTTTTTCACTATTGAATGTTCTGTAGAATTGCTTCTAAGTCAGGAAGGCCTTCCTTTGTGTTTATTGCAGGCCACCCCGGCTCCAGTCATCTACCTGTCAATATGTAAGGTTTCTATACATTTAAATCAAGTAACTAGAATTTAATTACACATATAATCCTTCTTAAATTAGGAAAAATACAAGAAATGCAGTAATTCCAAAGCGTAACAGGCTCAATGTGCTATGTATTTTCAATATATATAACATTAATGTCAACTAATTTAGTTGACACATTTTCTGTTTGTCAGTTTCAATACTACTTTGTTTCCTAGTTGCATGTTTGTAGTATGACAAATACAAATTCATCTTTGTGCAGATAAGTCTGTATGGGTTATTCTATTGGTCCAATAGAATATTTATGTAATTAATTTGTATTGGACATGATGAAATTCTTCCCTTCTACTAAACTAGTCAGGAGGTTGGCAAGGAATGGATCCAATAGGGAGTGTTCCATTCAGTAACAGACGGAGAGCATAGCTATGTGACTATTTAAAATCCACTGGGAAAGGGATGAGAAATGCAAATTAACGTACACATTATTTTATCATGCTGGGCTGACTTTCAAGTTTGGTATCTATGACCATCTTCATTAAAAAAAATGTTTAATGATACATTGTTGTTGCTTTAGTTTAGTTTGAATATCAACTAATTTCTTCCTTCCTATTTCCACAAATCTCAATGTACTTGGGATGGAAACACATCTCTTAAATAATCCACTGCCAGCATTCCAACATCATCTCTCCAAAAGAACACTCCTAACAGCTTCAATATATGGATAGGATGTTGCTTATACATATGTACATACATAGACAGATATAAAGGATGAGATACCCACAATGAAGGCACAATCAAGGTAGTTGATGTAATTGCTACCACCTGCTTTCTCTATGAAAGAAAATAAAATATTTTAGAGAATGCAACTCTCTCTCTCTCTCTCTCTCTCTCTCTCAATCTCTCTGGAACAGCCAGAGCCAAAAGCACTTTTAATCTTTAGCTGTTCTTGCCAATGGCACCAAGCAAGCGGAAGAGAATACCATCTGGGGACTCAACATCTATGATGGAATCTAACAAACTGTAGCATTACACTAAAGCTTAGAATTAAGAGACAAGGAACTGTTGTGCTTTACTAGTTCAAACCCAAGGATCTGAATTGCCAAATTGGCATGAATGGATTTTCTGTTTCATCTTGTAATTATCGTCAGTGGTACTACATATAAGCACAAAAGGGAAATTGTCAGGCAGGCTATATTTATTTATTTACAATATTTATATACTTCTCCACATCAGAAGATTTTGGAGCAGTGAACAAGGCAAAAGAATAAAACACCAGGTTAAAAAAGTTAAAACATTTTAATATAATATAATAATTCAACTGTACAGTGCAGGGAAGACCTTTTGATCATGACTGGTTGTTAATTAATTCCATAAAACCTAAATACTCATGGCTCATGTTATTTGTGTCCTAGTTAGGTGTACAACACTGAGATCCCATTTACTTTTGTGATATGTATCCAAATCACCCACACAATTCCTAAACAAGCTAAATGATTTACAAGGCTAGAAGTATTAGAGTTCTGGTCACTTGCTGTTTTTTTATATTGATTTAATGTTTTCATTTCAATGGGTTTATTCTACATATGAGGAACAGTGGATTTAACCCATTGTTTGTTATGTAGAGTTAAGAATAAAGTCTCTGCATGCATAAATGATATATGGGCAACCTCCCTGAGATACATGTTTTCAAGACTGTTGAGCAGTTTCCCACATTTCCTGCTGATTTATTCCAAATCCAAATGGTAGGTAACAGACTAGCAAGTTCGGATGGTGTATCACAGTCCAAAACAGCACTTGTAGGCAAGAGCCCTGTTCTAGTACCCTTTTTTCCCCCGCAGTGCTTCTCCCTTCTCTTCATTTCCTTCTTAGTACATAAACTCTAAACTAACCATTGCAGAAAAGTGGCATCTGGAAATGTCCTTAGTAGTTTGTAACAGCTAGCAGTACTTAACTAGAATGTGTATTTTTATCATTTATATATGACTATTTCAAATGCATAAACCAGATCAATGGGAGCCATAAGTTTAAGACATGTCAGATATGAAAAACCTAAAACTGAGCAATCTGTCCTGAGAGCCACCAACACATTTGCAGTCTCCTAGGTAAGCTATATTTCGTTTTGCCATTCATGACCAACTGAACGATCAACAATTCATCACTGATCCTGGGTTTCACAACTATAACCTTCCCCTCTAACTGATTCAGTAGATTACTGATGGCTCAGAGTTAAGATGAAAATGATTCTCAACTCTGATTTATTCTTAAAAAGATGTTATTTGTGGAGGTTATTTTTACCACTGCCCAACTGGTTTTTAACTAATGCCTAATCCCACACTAAATATTTGACACTGGATACTGTACTATCTTCTTCTTTCTGTTAGAAGGCTTCAGTAAATAATTACATGTCCTTTTTTCATTCTTCCCAACATGTGGCAGCAACATCTCTGATGAAAGGGGGAAAATTCCCCTGGGTTATGTGGGTAGCAGACTGCTGGTGATGGTGTTCTCCTAGCATGGGCCACATCATAGTGAGCTGTCCCTTTGGATATCATCGTGAGGGTGAGAGCAACATCCTATTCAGTCTTGAGAAAATCATGATGCACACAAGCAGTGTACTTACTGGAATATGCAGCCCAAATGTTCCCACTTCACTTCTCCCTTTCAAGCAAGTGGGCAAACAAATCCTAGCTTCTTTGGCAATGAAATACAACAGATACAAATAAAAAATTAAAACAAAAACAAACAGCAGTAAAGTGCAACAGATAAAACCAATCTCAAAAATAAGGTATTTATTTATTAGAAATATTTATGACAGGCATACAAACATGCTGCTCCTATATTTATAACAGACTCCTTTCCCCTCCATTTGTCTGGTGATTCTCCACCTCTCTCCTTCAGCATCTTTTCCTCTTTTTTTTTTGAAAATCAGTTTTATTCTATTTTTTATCTTTATAAATGAAATAAACAATACCAACAACCTAATCAATAACTATAATTTCCCAATAATATAGTATTCTTAGGAGGACACAGCAGTAACAAAAGAAAAAAAGAAAACAGAATAAGGAAAAGGGAAAAAAAACATGAAAAAATATAAAAAGTTATTTAAAAGAATTAAATTTAAACTCTATTATACAGAAACTTCAAATCCCATTCTACTTAAAAATTATACCTATAACATTGGCAATATTACAATTCAATACAGCATAAATAATCAACCTTACATTTCAATATCATATCATCAGTCTTATAGCAAGAAAGCAGGCCTACAATTCATTACCAGTAACCATATATTACCCTTCAGCTAGCATATAATGGTAAGGCTTAACAATTTAACCAGCCAAAAATCTTACTGACCTATAATAATAGTAATAATAATAGAGGAAGGAGATTTAAAAGGATAAATAATAATAATAATAACAAATCACTAATAAATTTTATGTTATGTAATAAGCAAGCCTGAAATCAACCTCACAACAATCACTAATATATTTTGTTCTAGATATATAAATGAGTGTGCACATTTCTATACACCCTCAGACAGTAAATTAAAGTATAGTATATCATATCCATTTTAAAAGGAAAGGATTTAAAGAAGAGAGAGAAAAAGAAAAAAAATGAGAGAAGAAAAAAAAATATCTCTGGTCTAGCCTGAATCTTCCAGATTAAACATAGCCAGTTCGCAAAACATGTTTGTAGATTCCAGTTCATGGTGCTGGAACAGAAATCTCACGCGATTTTCCATTGAGCCATGCCTCCGCCATTTCATGATTCAGAAACTTCTTCATCTGGCCTTCAGAAAAAATGCAAAATGTAGCAGGATATTTTAAGTGATATTGTAAGTTAATTTGTTTAGCCAGATTTTTCGCTTTGGTAAATTGCCTTCTTTTATCAGCAACTTCTTTGGTGTAATCCGGAAAGAGCATAACTTTATCTTTTTTCCAAAAAAGGTTTCCACCCAATCTTGCCAAATGCAGGATATAATTTTTTGTGGACATTCTTGCAAATTAGACTATAATCGCATAACCAGTCCCTTTAGCATTTGACACATGGAATGCCTACTCAATATCAAATGAGTAATCAGATGGCACAGGGAGTATCTCATGCAGGAACTTATCTACAAAAGTAGACAAATTTACATCAGTAGGTAAATCCTTAATACCAATGATACGTACATTTGCCCTGCGCACAAAAGCCTCCAGTTGAGAAATTGACAGAAAAATTGTTGAAAAAAGCTTGTGATGTAGTCTCATTCACTGCCACCCAATCTTGCAGCATGTTAACCTTCACCTCCATTTTTTGCCAAGAAGTGTTGATTAAATCCATAGCCCCTTGCAGGGCGGTAATGGAATTTTGGATTGTATCCAGCTTCTTAGCCTGTTCCGCAAATTGCAAGGACCAAGTTTTTATCAGAGCAAGTAAGTCCTCTGTATTTTTGCTTCTCGGAGCCTTAGCCAAGGGAGGTATGTGTGTGTATGGGGGGGGGGGGTAGGTGGATATCCATTTTTCGCGTTAGTGTAGTCATCTTTCCACTTCATGGATCACTGCCTTGTTGTGGCAAAGGGGCTTGCGTAACTCAGTGAAGACATGAGCTATGCCGTGCGGGGCCACCCAAGACGGACAGGTCATGGCAGAGTTTTGACAAAATGTGGTCCACTGGAGAAGGAAATGGCAACCCACTCCAGTATCCTTGCCAAGAAAACCCCATGGAACGTATCACAAGGATAAAAGAGATGACGCCGGAAGATGAGACCCTCAGGTCGGAAAGTGTCCAATATACTACTGGGGAAGAGCAGAGGATATTTCCAATTAGCATCAGAAAGAGTGAAGCGGCTGGGCCAAAGCTGAAAGGACACTTAGCTGTGGATGTGTCTGGTGGTGAAAAGAAAATCCGATGCTGTACAGAACAATATTGTTTAGGAACCTGGAATGTAAGGTCAATGAATCAAGGTAAGCTGGAGGTGGTCAAACATGAGATGGCAAGATTGAACATCGACATCTTGGGAATCAGCAAACTAAAATGGACAAGCATGGGCAAATTTAATTCAGGTGACCATCATATCTACTACTGTGGGCAAGAATCCCTTAGAAGAAATGGAGTAGCACTCATAGTCAACAAAAGGGTGGGAAAAGCAGTACTGCGGTACAATCTCAAAAACGATAGAATGATCTCAGTACGAATCCAAGGCAAACCATTCAACATCACAGTAATTCAAGTCTATGCCCCAACCACTGAGGCCGAAGAAGCTGAGGTTGATCGGTTCTATGAAGACCTACAACATCTTCTAGAACTAACACCAAAAAAAGATGTCCTTTTCATCATAGGGGATTGGAATGCTAAAGTAGGAAGTCAAGAAATCACCGGGATAACAGGCAAGCATGGCCTTGGTGTACAAAATGAAGCAGGACAAAGGCTAATAGAGTTTTGCCAAGAGAACACGCTGATCACAGCAAACACTCTTTTCCAACAACACAAGAGGCGACTCTACACATGGACATCGCCAGATGGGCAATATCGAAATCAGATTGATTATGTACTTTGCAGCCAAAGATGGAGAAGCTCTATACAGTCAGTCAAAACAAGACCTGGAGCTGACTGTGGCTCAGATCATGAGCTGCTTCTTGCAAAATTTCGGCTTAAATTGAAGAACGTAGGGAAAACCACTAAACCATTCAGGTATGACCTAAATCATATCACCTATGAATATACAGTGGAGGTGAGGAATAGATTGAAGGGATTAGACCTGATAGACAGAGTGCCTGAGGAACTATGGACGGAGGTCCGTAACATTGTTCAGGAGGCAGCAATGAAATCCATCCCAAAGAAAAAGAAATGCGAAGAAAGCAAAGTGGCTGTCTGATGAGACTTTACAAGTAGCTGAGGAAAGAAGGGAAGCGAAAAGCATGAGAGAAAGGGGACGATATAACCAACTGAATGCAGAGTTCCAGAGAATAGCAAGGAGAGACAAGAAGGCCTTCTTAAATGAACAATCAAAGAAATCGAGGAAAACAACAGAATGGGAAAGACTAGAGATCTCTTCTGGAACACTCAACAGTGGCCACAAGACTGGAAAAGGTCAGTTTACATTCCAGTTCCAAAGAAGGGCAATGCCAAAGAGTGTTCAAACTACCGTACAATTGCTCTCATTTCACATGTCAGCAAGGTTATGCTCAAAATCCTACAAGCTAGGCTTCAGCAGCATGCGAACCGAGAACTACGGGAAGTACAAGCTGGGTTTCGAAGAGGCAGAGGAACTAGAGATCAAATCGCCAACATTCGCTGGATCATGGAGAAAGCAAGAGAATTCCAGAAAAACATCTATTTCTGCTTCATTGACTATGCTAAAGCCTTTGATTGTGTGGATCACAACAAACTCTGGCAAATTCTGAAGGAGATGGGAGTACCAGACCACCTTACCTGTCTCCTGAGAAACCTGTATGAGGGACAAGAAGCAACAGGAAGAACCAGACATGGAACAACCGATTGGTTCAAAATAAGGAAAGGAGTACGACAAGGCTGCATATTGTCGCCCTGCTTATTTAACTTATATGCAGAGTACATCATGAGAAACGCCGGGTTGGATGAATCACAGGTCGGAATTAAGATTGCCGGGAGAATTATTAACAACCTCAGATACGCAGACGATACCACCCTAATGGCAGAAAGCGAAGAGGATCTCAAGAGCCTCTTGCTGAGGGTGAAAGTGGAGAGTGCAAAAGCTGGTTTGAAACTCAACATTAAAAAAACTAAGATCATGGCATCTGGCCCTATCACTTCCTGGCATATAGAAGGGGAAGAAATGGAAGCAGTGACAGACTTTATTTTCTTGGGCTCCAAGATCACCGCAGACGGTGACTGTAGCCATGAAATTAAAAGACGCTTGCTCCTTGGGAGGAAAGCTATGGCAAACCTAGACAGCATAGTAAGAAGCAGAGACATCACCTTGCCGACAAAGGTCCGCATAACCAAAGCTATGGCTTTCCCAGTAGCAACGTATGGCTGTGAGAGCTGGACTATAAGGAAGGCTGAGCGCCGAAGAATTGATGCTTTCCAACTGTGGTGCTGGGGAAGACTCTTATGAATCCCCTGTACTGTAAGGAGGTCAAATCAGTCAGTCCTAAAGGAAATCAGCCTGACTGCTCATTGGAAGGACAGATGCTGAAGCTCAAATATTTTAGCCACCTAATGCGAAGAGAAAACTCACTGGAAAAGACCCTGATGCTGGGAAAGATTGAAGGCAAAAGAAGGGGATGGCAGAGGATGAAATGTCTAGATAGCATCACTGATGCAATGAATATGAACTTGAGCACACTCCGGGAGACAGCGGAGGACAGGAAGGCCTGGCGTGCTATGGTCCAAGGGGTCACGAAGAGTCGGACACGAATTAATGACTGAACAACAAGTAGTCATCCTTCTCTTCAAACAGATCTTGCAGGTCCTCAAATATTATTGATATTTCTTAATCTATTCCTCAGATATTGTTGGTGTTTCTTAATCCATAATCTACAATGGAGCACGTCAGCCCTAATTTATCCTAATTAAATAGGAGGTTCAGAACAACTTTTGAGTGATGATTAAGCTCTGGCAGACTAGCCCCGGAGCCCAGCCCCCCTGCTACTATGCAGCGAGAGCTATTCTTCCAAAACTTCCCCCAGAGCTGCTCCTGCCCCCCCCTTTCATTCCAGGGGAGAGATAAAAAGGTTTTTCAACCTTTTAAAAAGCTGTTTGAGATAGCGTCCTGTGGAGGAATGCTGCAAGGGCGACACTGGCTCCGACCAGCTCCCTTCAGCATCTTTTCCAGTCACAAACCTAGCCTCATCTTGATTGACTGATGGACAGGACCAGTCCTGCAGTCCAAATAATTGCTATTAACCGTGGTAACCACCTATGCACAATCAGACAAATTCACATCAGCAACACTATCACGTATCCAATTCCTTCTGTGCATGAAAGCAGGTTTTAGCTTGGTGGTTATCAAGGCACAGATTATTAATTAATACATGAAATACAACCAGAAGTCTTGTTTGTATTACAGATGTGTTTGGAATAAGAAACTGCCAAGGACAAAACTTCACAGTATGAATACAGAACAGTAATTAGAAAAATGAGTTCCAAGAGGGCAAATGTAAAAGCCAGATAGCAAATTAAGTGCAAAGCCATTTTAATCAGAAGCATCTCAGTGAGAAGAGGTGTGTAATGAATAACATATAGTGAAATTATGATAGCTAATAAATAACTAATAAAAGAAGCATTGCCATAATATCTGATTCTGCATGCATACTATATGAACTGGGTTTTCCAATGGAAAAAGCGGTATTTTAAAAAAAGGAAATCACAGGACAGGTTTGTGAAGTAATTACATTATGCAGTTGTTTCTTTCTCTCAACCTGTAGTGATGAAATATTCTTCTTGGGAAACTACCAGGCACCCTAAAGATGTCATGTAAATCCTCCAAGGTTTAAGCCTCTAGCTTAAATCAGTGATACTTCAGTTGGTGGGTGTTAATCTTGGTTAAACCTGATACTCCAGGAGAACCGAGGGAATAAAGTTGTCCTGGAGGTTCATAAATGCCAGATGTATTTTGCATCCACTGGGAAAAACTAGGACACAATGAAAATCTTTGTCCATGTAAATCCAGTCCCTGCAACACATGACGCCACAGCAAGTGTATTTTAATTTCAAACCTTTGCCATAAATAGAGATGGCATGTGTGATGCCTCAGATTTGGAAAAGGAGCTCAGTTGCATATTTCAGTGCAAATCACACAGTTCTCAAAACTTAGGAGAGTCTTAGCACCACAGCTGAAAGCATAAAAATCACAACAACAATTCTGCTCTATGGTGCAGTGGACTACCCAACCAGCTCTTGCAGGCAATGTTCCATATTCATGGCTAAACTCTGGCCCATCAGACTGCTCTAAACTAGAGCCATCAGAAACAGCTGAGTGGACAAACAGCCGAGTACTATAAACCTGCATATCAATTGTGTGTTGTCCTTTCCTTCATTCACTGGGGATATTAGCAGGTACTGGCTTGCACATTCCACCCCTTGGATAGCTCCTGAAAACCACCCCACTGACACTGGAGCCACCAACCTCCACTGTATTCATCTGATGTTGCTTTACCATGCCACAAAAAGGAGGACAAGCATCAGCCATGCAAGCCCTGTGACACTATCTTAAATTGAAATTTAAAAGGGCTTCCAGTATACGGCATATTTAAACCTTCGCCAGCCTTCTACACAAACAGATTTAGAAGCATAAACTTGTTCAAAAATATGTCTAGGCAAGTTATTTTAAAAAAAGGTTTCACAATGATCTTATTAGGGTTTGCTTACTGTCACACTGATGTTCTTTTCCCTTTTGGCTTGTCATAACTGCTATATTACACTACAAATACTTTGTGTTCATTTCATTACAAAGGAAATATTTTCTTCTCTCATGGTTTGAAAGCATCTTCCCAGTGCATGGAATCTAAATGCCACCTTTGCTTCACTCACTCACAACATAGCAGGCATTGCTTTTTTACTTTGAATACTGTTTACTTTTAGATTCTCATATATGCAGTAGGTTCTAATCCCAGTGCCAGTCGAGTCATCCTTCACACACTTTTTGATTTCCCAGATGGGGACAGGGAGAGGCACGAGGAGATGCCTGACTCAGCCAGCACTGGAAAGAACAGCTCTTCCCAGCATCAGCAAAGTCCCTTGCCTCTCTCAGCATGGAGGAAGACACAATGGATGGGTGGTGACAATGTCAGTGTACCCAGCCACACCCACTGATGTCGCCCGGTCTGTGGAGGGTCTGGCGGGGTCAGTTTGGCCCCCATTCTATTTTTGTTCTTCACCACTGATTTACACAATCAAAAAATAAACATAACTTGTGCTATTTTCACTACTGTTCAAATATATAGTTTGTAGGCTCATATACCTGAGCATGTGCGAAAAGCAGCATTACCACCACAGGCAAGGACCTTCCTCTGCAAAGGCCCTCTGAGCTCTTGAATCATGAGTATGGTTACTTGAGCCAGGCTTGATATAACTCATTCTTTACCAGGAGTAACTGAAGTGATTATGTCCCTTATTTATCCACCGCTAGAGAAGAGGGAACTTTGTTAGCTGCCACTTGCCAGCGAGTTCAAAGAGACTTTCACTCTGCTTCTGTTGACCAAGCCCTCTGCTGTTTCTATTTACCTGTTGGGTTTTGAACTTTGCTACTTTTCTCTAATGTATTTATTTCTTATCTCTACTTGAGTTACATGTTGCTCTCAATCCATGCTCCTTGCACACCTGTATTCCTTGTTATTTCTTTGCCTTGCTCAGTCTTTTGTACTGTTGTTCCTCAGTTAAAAATGTATGGGTTGCTATGATTTATTGCCCCCCAGGTTCTTAATCTTTCCTTTCTAACTTTGAGTCCTGGATTACCTTTTTCCTGCCTGTTTCTCTTCAAACTTTTATTCCTGGTTATTTTAATATCCATGTTGACTCACATTCTGACCCTTTTGTTCAGCACACATCTCCTTCACCCAAAGTTTTGACTCTAGTCTTCCCTCCCCATTGTCCCACACATCCAACTGATCACAACTTAGACCTGGTCAACTCTTCACAAGCTGCATCTCTTATCTTGGCTGTTCCTTTTCCTCTTTCAGATCTTGCTCACTTTAATCTCCTAAGTTTCATTCTTCTTTCACCCTGAGTTTTCAAACCTTTTCAAAATCATCATTCTTTACCTTGATCAGTCCCTGACTTCCCTCCTTCCTAAGCTTTTCTTGTCTTTCCCCTCAAAATGTCCAGGTTCTGCTGCTACTTCCTGCGCCTTTTCCTATTCCCGGACTCCTTTACTCCGAAGAATTTTGTTTTCTTCAGCATACTCCTTCCTCAACTTCACATCTCTTGGTCCTGCATAGTACCTGAATGTTTTCCCACGTGGGGCAAATACCAGCTCCTATGGCTGCTATTAAAATTTGACAAATCTGCAGCACATCTTTTATCATGAATCTTCCACATCACATCTAGTTGTGCCTGGAGTCATGAAGGCTATTTTCCTTTCTTATTCTCCTTTATCTTTCCTCATCTTTTGATACAGTTGATCACTCTTTGCTTCCTAGTTCTCTTCATTATCTGGGATTTGGTGGTACAGCGTTCTTTTTTCTGTTAATGGCCGTTTTTCTTCTCAGTTTCCTCTCTCTATTGTAGCACCTCAGGACCTGGTTCTTGTGCTCCTTTTCTTCACTCTTTATATGCTGCTTCTTGGCATTTTTTTTCTTTTAGCTCACAATATAATTAAGCTGATACTATCCAGTGCAGTCTTTCTGCTCTCTCCTTCTCTCCCTATATTCATACTAATATTGTAAATATTCTGCTTAGATCTTACACACAACACAAAGAAGATAGAATTTATTCTATACCAACCCCAAACTTTCACTTTCTCTCTCAATTCGCAGTATTACCCTAGTCTTCTCAGCTGGTTCAGATCGTCAACATTATCTTTGATCCTTCTCTTTCTCAGCCCATACTGCTGAACCAGTTAAGTTCTGTCAGTTTTCTTCTTATAATATTTTTTTCATTTATCCTCTGTTTACTGATTCTACTAAAACCCTTTCTCAGACTTTCATCTATTCTGTGTTGATTACTGCAATGTTTTGCTTAGCTGTCTTCCTGGCTCTCAGCTCAAACCTTCTCTCTGTTCTCAACCCATCTGCTCACTTAATCTTATTACTTTGTATTTTAATTATGTTATACCTCTACATGCTGCTCTTCAATGGTTTCCCCGATTGTTCTGTATTAATTTTAAACTTATTCTTCTACCTTTTAAGTCTTTCATGCTGTTCTTCTAGCCTTTAAGTCTCCTCGTGGCCCTACCCCTTCTTTTCTATCTGCAGTGCTTTCTGTTATCCTTCTTGATCTCTCCATCCATTGAATGCTAACTTCTAAATCTCCCCTCTCTTGTGCTATTTTCCATATTTGTGTTCTTTCTTTGCCGCTTATGCATGGAAGTCTCTACTCTTAGGTATTCAATGGGCTTTCTCTTTGTCTTGTTTTAAGAACTAATTCGAAACACTTCTCCATTTCCTTCTTCTATTGGATCTATTTGATTCTTTTCTTAATGTTAGGCTAACTATTGTTCGGGTTTTACTTTAAGACTCTTAGGGCACAATCCTATAGGGATAGGTGGCCGCCTCCAAACTCAGAGGTGATTGCATATCCAGTGAAGAGCAGGAGCAATGCAGAGGGGATTGTCCCCTGTGCTTCAGCCACCCTGCATTCATGCTAGACAGCCGATTTCGTCTGCCTAGCTGCGGGAAATGAGAGCGGGGGGCGGGTGGACACCGGACAACGCATAGGAAGCATCGGAATCGCACTTCTGCCCTCCCCGCCCCCACGAACGCCCCGTTTTCGCCTCTCCGCACTCCTCTTACGAGCACAGAGCACAGGGCCGATCTGCGCTGCCTACAAGGCAGCACGGGAGGGGGTGCAGCTCAGGCTCTGAGGTCAGTTCCCAGGAACCAACCTATCCTATGGCCGTCTAGCTGCTGACTAGCAGCCATAGGATTGCGCCCGTAGTCTCACCCAGTGTGAAAAGTTTCTCTTCACCCTTCAAGTCCGCTCTCTTTGACTCTCATGTTTAAGCTTAATTTTATTCATGTATAGTGACAACTAGATTTCTGTGTTTTTATACCTAAGTAGATATTTATGAGTAATTTATAAACAATACTGGGTTGGCTCCACACTACATTAGTTGAACATAGTTCTCATTGAAATCAGTGGGATCTAAGTCTGGATCCAACCCATTATATATAATAAATGAACATGATGACAACGGTAAAACAAACTCTCTTAGGTATATATGGACTTAATTTTCTTGTATGAAATCCTTTAAAAAGATTTGGGTAGTTCAAATAGATATAGACTATGCCAGCATATCTGTGTCCAATCAGAAAACCTTCCTCAGATTTAAAATCCCAGGAAATGTTTTAAGTAGAAAACAAGAACAAGAGTGGAGTTGTTTCAGTCCCAGGGGAGGCTCCTTTGTAAGGGCAGGGAAGGCAGCACCCTGCCAACCAACCAGAGCTCATGCCTCCTCCCCGATCTACAGTGTCCCTCTCTCTCTGCTTCCCAACCCGGTTTTCTGACGCAGCCATTCCTCACTCACTTGCTTGCCTCAACTTGCCCTGGCTTCCATTCTGGCCACTGCAGGAACTGGCTGCTCTGCTCATGCATTGCTGTGGCTCAGCCCCATGTTTGCATGAGGCCCAGGGAAAATAAACCTTGTGTTCTATGTAAAAAAACCCGACTGCCTTCAGGGAGGGCATCCTGGAAAAATGCTTTGCAATTTCCCCCCACGTGGGTGTCCCCCAGAGCAAAGCAAGACACCACTTTTTGGTGCTTAACTGGACATTTGCTACTGACACACCCAACTAATCCCGAGTGTGCGTAATTTAAGTTTCAACCACGCAATCCTGGTGTTGTTGCTGCTTTTAACTTCAGAACCTGTATAGTCTAAGTGCTGTGAGCGGCTCACTCCTTGGATACTAGGTGCAGGACAGCAGAGCAAGCTGCAGCAACTGGCAAGGCCATATAAGACTGTGTTGCTTTGGCAAACGTGGCATTGTGGAGGGACCTGGGGCCCAGGCTACTCAAGAATAGAGAGAATTTGGAGACTGCAGGCACTCCAGCAGAGGGGAACTTAGGCTGAATGGCTTATCCTGTGTGTCCCAAGAAAGGAAAGATAGGGGGCACGGGGGAGGGGGGTAAAATAAACAGTGAATTCTCTTTATTGCAGTAAGGCAGCAACACAAACAATCCTTCAGAATCTGTGGCCCAAAAACTTTACATAGCTTTCAGTCCCAATAAATTGGTTAATTCATGCGGCAGCCAGAGACAGGGTTGTAACCCCAGCATTAAGTTCTAAGACAATAATCCAAACAAGAGCCGGAACAGGCAGTCTGTTCTGGCAGTTTTATCCAAGAAAGGATCCCAAGGGCATGGGATTCTAGGCTTACAAGAATCCTGGGTTCAGGAGTATATTCCCAGACAGGATCCCAAGAGTCTAGGCAAGCCAAAAGCTCGGGGCCCAGGTGTAATCCAAGCAAAGAAGTTCCAGTAATAGACACATTGTACTCACAAAGCTCTTTGGCCGACACCGCAGCTTTTAAATAGAGGCAGGGCGCCTAGAGCAATTTTCCAGTCCATCTACCCCTGCAGGGAAATTTTGCCCATAATCATGAACTATGCCTAACTGGGCATCTCTCTAGTCTGTTTAGTTGCCTTCATTGCCAAGGAGGCAGGCCCAAGCTCCCCACTTCCTCAGCTGAGTCTCTGGCCTGGACGTTTCCCACAGGAAATCTCTCAGGCCCTTGCCCTTCAGGCGCTTCTCCCAAGGCTGAATCCTGCAGCTGGGAAGGATGATCAAACTCCTCCAGTCTGCCTCCCACTGGGAACGCAGGCATAACCAAGCTCTCACTCTCCTCAGATTCCACAGCCTGAGCGGGCCCTAAATCAAACCCCTCCATGTCTGAGTTTGAATCTTCCTCCAAGGCCATAGCACCAGGGACGGGGAGAGGCATAACAGATCTCTCTCCTACATCTCAGAGCTGCAGCTGCATCCCAGTTCCATTTCCATTGCAACTGCTGCTAAACAGTAAATCTTCTCCCAGACCCCTTTTCTTCTTTAAGTACTAGAGAAGAGGAAGTCAAGGATAATGTCCTATGACCAAAAAGCAAGTAATGAAGGGAGGGGGAGGGAAAACACTGCCTTGCTGTGGAAGACCTGCTTGAAGGCACATGGTACTTGCTGAGGACAACCTGCTTGAAAAAAAGAATATAGTGCTAACGAATCCAACTTTTCCCAGGCTCTATCTTACACTGGCTGAAGTGTAACAATTGGATTACAGTGCTGCTCTCCACCACCCACCTTTCCGTCCCTGCTTTTATGAGTACTTTCTTATCTCCCCTCCCTGATATTCCTTCTGTTTCTCATTAGGTTTGCTTTGGTGTTCAATAGTAGATGCTTGAATGTATTTTGACCCTTACGTTCTTGAAGAGATTTTTTTTTAAAGCAAATGCCTTGTAAGGTGACTTTGCTTGCCCATGAATGTCCTTCTTGGAATTTACACAGCAAAGCTACTTCAGCATATAATATGGACTGGGGCAGTTTTTGTACTGGGTAATTATTAGTAATCTTTTTTTAAAATGTAAAATAGCTGGATAATTGGAGATGCTACCTTTGGGGATTTAACAAATAATATGGGGCTCATCACACCACTTTTTAAAAATGATGTATGTTCCCATGTGAGAGTCTGTGCTATTGTGGGAGATGTTGTGGCAAAACAAATCCGACTTAGGTGCAAACTCTTGTACAGACATACTATTATAACTTGTAAACAAACTCAATAAACAATATTCCAACCTATCCTGGGGGCTCAGGTCAGCTAACAGCCATTTACCATTCAGTCTATACACATGATTTCAGAAGCTAAGAAGTGCTTCAGTCAATAGATCCTTTGACTGTATCCTGTTAAGAATAATAGCAGAAATTACAAGATGAAAGAAGACTGACAAAAGGTGGTGTGGAGAAGAGAGAGGTCTTGCCTTCTGCCTTCATCAGTGACACTAAGCTGCTGGATTTGGAAATGTACCCTGAAAGCCAAGGTGATCCTTCCAAGAAAGAAGAAGAGGGAGAGAATTCTCAAGAAAGTGATATTTGCCATATAATGGGTATAAGAGCACAAGAGGGTTACAACAAAGGATTAAAAGCCTAGGAAAAATTTAGGTTCTATCTTCCAAATTAAAGACATGTTAATGTTCAGTTAGTGTACCCAAAAATTATCTCTGGCTTCTAGTGACCCGGGACTGACTGTCTTGAAATACAATAAACTACGCTACATAAATTTAGTTCTTGTTTTTAACAACAATCTCTTGCACTTATACCCTCACTGAGATTCTCTCCATCCTCCAGATTATTACGTTCCCAGTTCCTGTTTCTGAAATCTAGCAGGTCAGTATTACTGATGAGGGCAGAAGCCAAAGCGTCCACTTTAAATGATCTTAAGATGATCTTTCTTTTTATCAGTCACTCTTTTTGCCCGTATGAGAGCCAATATCCACATTCCTTAAAACAGGGATGTCGAACCTTTTTCAGCCTGAGGGCCAAATCCAAATTCGGAGAAGCTCTGGGGCTGCATTCCAGTGGTGGGTGGGGCCAAAGGCAAAAGGGGCGGAGCCAAAATACCAGCCTATTTCAGCTTCAAAGCCCTTACTGCCAGTGACTCAGCCTTTAGAAGAGGCAGTTAAACCTTTCTGAATGGTACAGAACTGCAAAAGCAAGGAAACCACCACATCATCAGTGGTCGGGGGGAAAGGGGAGAGATCATGATCACCTGGGGAACCCCAAAGGGCTGGATTGGGACTGCAGGCTAGCCAGATTTGGCCTGCAGGCCTGAGCTTCAACACTCCTGCCTTAAAGCAATGGTTCTCAAACTGTCTCACTTCAGGGAATCTTGACGCTCAAAGAACCTTTGTGCAGAAATGGATATTCAGAAATGGTGCATCATGGGCATGAAAACTGGCAATATGTGGGGTGCTTGAATTGTGAATATGTGGGGAGAGGCTGCTATGTTATGATGGGGAAAGTCATAGAATGCCCTGAGTACACATACAGCCATGTGGGAAGATGTAACTAATCTGGAAAGATTGGGGGTGGGCTTTTTATAAGAGTTATGAACTTCCAAACCACCAGCTTCACCTGCTGTTACCTATGGCTGTACCTATCATTACCTCCTCTGTCTTCCAGCCCCAATGGGCACCAGCTGCCACTGCTGACTCCCTTATTTCTAGAGTGCTTTCCCAAGAAATAGAACATCAGAGAATCACAAATTACTTCATCACTAATCATCAAATTGTTAGGAACTAAATATTAAGAACACTTAAAGAATCAACAGGAAGGACTCTCATAAAGCCCAGCACCACCACAGTTGTATGTGATAAAAGATGTCAAGTACCAATAGTCTTTGAATTAAAGTTTCACATGGGGAGAAACTGTAGAAAGCCTAATTTCCATTTTACACCAAAACAGTTAAGTATGCTAGCTGCAAGTTTGGGCTTTCCCACCCTCCCTCCTTTATCCCTGTGCATAGAGGAACATGTGCTAACACATGTTAGATTGCTAGCATGTTATGTGAAAGGTGTTGATAAAAATACACGTGGAATCCTATTTCACATGTGCATCTCTCTCCGTGACAAGTCCCACCGTGCTGAAGGAAAACCATGAATTCATGAAGTTGCCTTATTGTTCTATTGGTATGATTAGAGACCATTAGAGAACCATTGTGGTGTAGTGGTTACAATCCTGGACAAGAATTGGGAAGACCCAGGTTCAAATCTCCACTCAGCCATGAAGCTGAATGGGTGACCTTGAGCCGCTCCCTCAGCCTAACCTACCTCACAGGGCTGTTGTGAGAAAAGACATGAAGAATCATGTACATTGCCTTGAGCTTCCTGAAGAAAAGGTGGAGTATACATCTAATAAAATAATAATGATTAACCCACCATTATCTATTCTTTAGGGATGTATCGTTTTTATTAAAACCATTCTGTATGCGTTTTGCAGACTGTCAGGCATCTTTCGTTCTGTTATCCACTCACTGACAGAAATGGATTATTTTAGGAATGTACAAGAATAGTAATGGCCACCAATTTGGATGGCTTTAAAAGGGGATTGGACAAATTCCTGGAGGAAAAGGCTATCAATGGCTACTAGTCCTGATGACTTTGTGCTGCCTCCAGTACCAGGGGCAGTGAGCCTATATACACCAGTTGCTGGGGAACATGGGTGGAAAAGTGCGGCTGTGCTCATGCCTTGCTTGCGGGTGCCCAGACGACAGCTGGTTGGCCATTGTGTGAACAGAATGCTGGGCTAGTTGGACCCTTGGTCTCATCCAGCATGGCTCTTATGTTCTTATGAGAATTCTGTTCCACTTGCGCTAATGTGCTAATATCCCGACACTAAATTCTGCAAAAAGTTAAAAAAAAGTTCTGCAAGTCCCCACAACTTGGAAAAAGCTGGTCTGCTGCAGAATCCTCACATCGGATTAATAGAAATCTGACCTCATTAGAATCCATTGCAGGTTTCTCCAACATCCCTACTCTTCTTACTGGCAGAGACTCTTCAGGTAAAGATTTTCACTGCTCTGCTACCCCAAATCAGAACTGCAAGGACAAAGCCATCCCAAATATTACTACACTGAAAACAGTAACCAGTTTTTGAGCATTATCTGTTTTTAAAACATACATACAATAAAGTAGATTGAATTGAAAAGTGTGTGTGTGTGTGTGTGTGTGTATCTCTCAAGAGGAAAAATACACTGCTGAGGGTTTGGGTTTTTTTAGTTGAGAAAGGAATGTAGAAGTACCTTTTGCATTCAAAGTTTCTTCTTTTATTTTTATCACAGTTTCTTGGCCTTTGTTTTCCTTTTTTCCAGCTATTATAAAATCAAGATAACAGAGAAAAATAATTAAACATGAGTAACTGTCAATATATCAGAGCGCAAACATATATGACGACACTGCATTCTGCAAGAAATCAACAGCCAAAATCTCATATTAAATGTTTAGGGAAAACATGCAGAGTTGATGGTAGAAGAGGATGAACAAAAAGGTGGGCCTCTTTGTGATAAATAGAAAAAAGAAATATGTATTATTGGTTGGGTGAAATGCCTTTGGTTTTACTCTTACCCATTTGGCATTTTGTTTTCTGCTTGAAAACACAGTAACTTCCCTGAACACTGAGATACTAGAATGAAATGTGGTACACATGTTCAGGACACAAATATAGGTTTCGAGTTTAACTATCAGCTCAACAACATGTCTGTTTTCAATGAAGTCAGGAAAGGAGTCGGGAGAAAATTGCAATGCAGTCTCTCCCTCTCTCTCGAGCACTGAAATAATGGGATAAAACATGGTATGTACATTTATGACACAAGTCTCTTTGAATTTCCAACACCAGCTCAACCTCTGAGCTCATTTTAGAGGAGGGGTAATTAAAGATACTAAACACACTGTAATGCACTATCTGCCTTAAAGACTGAGACATTTGAATAAAGGTTATCATGCACACTTAAAACATAGTTTTAAATATATAGTGCAAAACTATATAAAAACACTGACACATTCACAATAAGCTTTTTTAAAGAATTAGAAGTCCTACTAAAGGACCTGGAGGTTCACCCAATGACCAGGACGAAGGTTACTGTGATCTGATTGTTCAAAAAGCTCCTGCTAGTGTTAAAAGGTATATTAAAGTGGTAAATGTTCCAAGTTACCAACCTTTTTTAGCTAAAGAGTGCTAAAATGGTTTAAGAACTGAATGTCCTTGCTACTTGACATTACTTGCTAGAATGTATCAAGCTGCATGAGAATCAGCTGGTGCAGTTGTATCCTTAGTACTGAAACCAGTGGTACAACTAAAGACAAATTATGTAATAAACTAATCCTTCTTAAATTGGAAAACGACAGTAAAAAAATAATTTATGAGCATTCATAAAACGCTATATTTCACTCAGTGCATGAGCCACAGATTTTCTCTATTTTCTTTGGAAAGAAAAGCTCAAATAAAACATCCGAGATCAACAAAATAAACCCATGCACAAGAGGGTGATGCTGGTAAGCGGGGTCTGCTGAGACCTTAACAAAGGCTGTACCTGTAGTGCAGGTGGCTGACTGTACCCACACTCATGAGTATACTGGGGCACAGAATATAGCATGACACACTTGCAACAGTTGTCAAGTTATCAGGGCAGTACGAGCAGGGTTTTCCGACTATCCGCATGTACACCCACCCAACTTGTGCAAGCTCCCCAAAACTACGTGTTCCCCAATGCTTCACACTAGAATATCCTTCACACAGGATATAGCCATCATGTAAGCTGGTTAGCCCCAGTTTCCTCACCTCACCAGCCTTCCATAGCCATAATTCCTCACTTGCCACAGGTTTAAAAAAATTATCTTTGATCCTGACCATTATGCAACAATGTCAGAGAGGTCCATGAAAACAAACCAAAACAGGAGGCTTTGACTTGCCATATGCTGCTTCTGAAGGAAATTTTTTAACTGGTTAATTTATTATTTCTTTTTGTTATGGCCTTTCCCCCCTCAACCCCAAGTAAAATCTTATGTAAGCATTTTAAATGAACCAGGACACAGACTATAATTTTAGCTGTAAACTCTTGACATAAACGTTGGCCGGCACATATAAGACCAACTCTGGCCTGTTTGCACTGGCTGCCTATATGCTTCCGAACTCAATTCAAGGTGCTGGTTGTAACCTATAAAGCCCTACATGGCTTGGGACCGCAATACCTGACAGCATGCCTCTCCCAAAATGAACTAACCCATACTAGCCCTGTCGTGGTCAGATCACCTCCTGTTGTGGTCAGATCACCTCCTGTTGAGGTTTAGACTCTTGGCAGTCTTTCCCCTCTGTAAGGGTGGGGGACCTATGAAACTGGTCCACCCCCAGAGGCTAATGGATTCCGATGGATTCCAGAGAGCTCTGGAGGATTTTCCTGCTGGTATGGCTGGTGCTCCTGTCGAAGCCCAGGTCACTCTGTGGAATGCAGAGATGACTGGGGAAGTTGACACGATCGCGCCCAAGTGCCCTCTCCCTCTGAGTAGAGCCCGGCCAGCTCCTTGGTATACACCCAAGCTGAGGGCAATGAAACACAAGGGAGACAGCTAGAACTCAGGTGGAGGAAAACTCGTGCTGAGTCTGTCTCAGCCGAGTCTGTCCGAGTCTGTCCGAACACAGGTTACAGCTCATTATCGAGCCTACTCTGTGGCGGTGAGGGTGGCAAAGAGACAGTTCTTTTCCACCAGCATTGCATCTTCTCAGTGTCGTCCAGCGGAGTTTTTGAAAGCGATTCACAGCCTGTTACATTCTAGGCCATGGAGAGAGGCTTTGGAACCCTCGGTCGCACGCTGTGCTGAGTTTGCACGACACTTTGAAGATACAATCGCTCAGATTCGTCATGAATTGGACACCACACTTAATGCAGTTCCATTGGTAGAGGTGTTTAGAGCACCGTCTGGTCCAGTTTTATTGGATGAGTTTCAGTTACTGAGGCCTGAGGATGCGGACAAGGTGCTTGGCCAAGTCCGATCGACCACTTGTGTGCTTGACCCTTGCCCTTCATGGCTTATTAAATCAAACAAGGAGGGGTGTCTGGCTGGGTCCAGGAGGTTGTAAATTCCTCCTTGGAGTGGTGCCTGCCGCTTTAAAAGAGGCGGTAATTAGACCACTCCTGAAAAAGCCTAACCTGGACCCAGAGGATGTTAATAATTATAGGCCAGTGGCCAACATCCCCTTCCTGGGCAAGGTGCTTGAGTGAGCGGTTGGTTGTAGGACAGCTCCAGGCACTGTTGAATGAAACGGATTATCTAGATCCACTTCAATCGGGCTTCAGGCCTGGTTTTGGAACGGAAACTGCCTTGGTCGCCCTGTGGGATGACCTCTGTCAGGAGAGGGACAGGGGAAGTGTGACCCTGTTGATTCTCCTGGACCTCTCAGCAGCTTTTGATACCATCGACCATGGTATCCTTCTGGATAGGTTGTCTGGGTTCAGAGTTGGAGGCACTGCACTGCAGTGGTTCCACTCCTACTTGGATGGCCGATTCCAGAAAGTGGTGCTGGGGGATTACTGCTCTGTGCCATGGCAATTGTGCCATGGGGTTCCACAGGGCTCTATTTTATCCCCCATGCTGTTTAACATCTACATGAAACTGCTGGGGGAGATTATCCAGAGGTGTGGGCTGAGGTGCCATCAATATGTGGATGACACCCAGCTCTCTCTCTCTTTTTCATTAAACTCAGGTAAGGCAGTGGCTGTTCTGAATCAGTGCCTGGGCACGGTAATGCACTGGATGAGGGCCAAAAAACTGAAACTCAATCCAGACAAGATGGAGGTACTGTTAGTGGGTGGTTCGTCTGTCTGGCCAGGTGATATTCAACCTATTCTGGAGGGGGTTGCACTCCCCCTAAAGGATCAGATTTGTAGTTTGGGGGTGCTCTTGGATCCAGAACTGTCACTTGAGGCACAGGTGAACTCAGTGGCACGGAGCACTTTTTATCAGCTTAGGCTGGTATACCAACTACGCCCTTATCTGGACAGAGATAGCCTAGCTACAGTTATCCATGCTCTGATAACTTCTCGTCTGGATTACTGCAATGCGTTATATGTGGGGCTGCCTTTGAAAATGGTCCAGAAACTTCAGCTGGTCCAAAACAGGGCAGGAAGATTGTTAACAGGGACTGGCCAACGAGCTCATATTATGCCGATACTTTTCCAGCTGCACTGGCTGCCAGTCCATTTCTGGGCCCAATTCAAAGTGCTGGTATTAACATTCAAAGCCCTTAATGGCTTGGGGCCAGGTTATCAGAAAGATTGCCTCATCCCATATGTGCCAGCCCGGACCTTAAGATCATCCTCAGTGGTCCTTCTCCATGAGCTCCTGCCAAAGGAAGTAAGGAGAGTGGCTACTAGGAGGAGGGCCTTTTCTGCTGTGGCACTCCACCTGTGGAATGAGCTCCCTAGTGAGGTTCGCCGGGCACCTACATTGTATTCCTTCTGGCGCCAGGTGAAGACCTTTTTATTCTCCCAGGCATTTTAGTATTTTAGCTTTCTAGTCTTTTAGCTTTGCTGTTTTAAATATGTATTTTAAACCTCTGCATTGCTGCTAGGTTTTATTCTGTTTGTATTGTTATATTGTGGTTTTAATGCTTTTATATTTTTGTATTGTTTTACTGTGTACTTTTTGGTTTTAATTTTTGTGCACTGCCCAAAGAGCTTCAGATATTGGGCGGTATAGAAATGAAATGAATGAATGAATGAGTGAATACACTATGCTCTGCATCTAATGTCCTCCTCTGAGTGCCTCCTCCGAGGGAAGCTTGGAAGGTGGCAATGAGGAAGACAGCCTTCTTGGTGGTGGCCCCCCATCTGTGGAATGAGCTCCCCAATGAAGTCCGCCTGGCATCAACATTATTATCTTTTCAGCACGAGGTTAAGACCTATTTCTTTTCCCAGGCATTTGGCAGCACATGACGAGTTTTAATCGGTCTTGGATATGTCTTAGTTATGACTGACAGTTCAAAGTTGTTTTTAGTTATATGTTGTTTGAGTATACTGTCTGTGTGCTTTTATGTAAATGGATTTTAAACTTTGTATACTGTATTTTAATGTTTTAACTTCTGTAAACCACCCAGAGAGCTTCACCTATGGGGTGGTATAGAAATGTAATTAATCATCATCATCATCATCATCATCAATGTATCTATTAGATCAGCTTTTCAATTACATGTGCACTGACAGGCTGATCTCCTGTTGCTTTTGATCACTGGGGATGGGGGCAGGGGACAGATAACAATAGTTTCAAAAGAAGAACTCCTCCAATATTATGTGTTTTTCCTATAGGAATCATCCAGGGTTGCATAGTGCAAACATCCAGTTTGATCCTAATCTGTATAAATAGATGCAGTGTCAACAAACAAACCCTCCAGTAAAACTGACAAATCTATGGAGTTCTCTTTAAAGGAAGCTATGGGCATGAGATCAAATTTCCTCACTTTTTCAGTCTAAGTGATTCTCTGTAGCACAGAGTTAATATCCAATGTGTCATATCCAAACCTTGCAAGATTTTAATCTGATCCTGCTTCTCCTTCTCTTCCATCAGCTGCTGCAGAATGAGCATGCTTATTAAAGCCTCCACCTCCTGAACATTAATTTCATCCAGACCAAATATTTTATATTAGCAATTATGGGCATTCATCAAAACCCAAGCACTTCTATATAAGTTTTAAATAATATATCTAAACATCTCTTCTAAAATGTACTTTTTTGTGTTAATTTAGCAGTGACCAGAAGCAGGATACCTCATAAAGGGTTCAAATATCTACCAAACTACAGTCATGAAGGGAAGGGAAGACAAAATAAGTGATTGCTTATCAAGCATACGTACATAGTTTGGCTTGGAGGGGAAGATTTTTGTCATTTCCGCTCTTCCAGAATCAGCTTGTGCAATTCCACTGCTTCAGTAGTCCAGAGCAGAAGCTACTCATCGCTTAACCATGGCTGAGATCTTAGGAATAAGCCATGTGCTCAGGGCTGCCATTTCCTCCCTCCTCCTGTGTGAATTCTCCCCTCAATTCCATTACACCGCAAACCATGGTTAAGGCAAACGTGGACCAACAGGGGAGATTTCACACTAGAGAGGGGAGGGAAAGCAATTCACAAACCCATAGCCTGCTGCTTAACCATGATGAAGAGTTTTGCACTGGGCCAACACAGTAGATGCTTGAAGCATCTTTTATGATTGAAGAGCAGGGTAAAAATCGTTCAAATAAATAAAGTAATAAATACATTAGAACCATGTACAATTCTGTATTCCAACTGAGCATTGTGTTATTTGTCATATTGCCCCCTAGTCTTTGCATTTAAAACGGCCTTAGTTTTCCCTTGACAGATCTATCAGCAACTGATTAGGCATTACCATCTGCTACCATGTGCTGTTTGGTCATTCCTCTAATTAGAAGAAACTCTAATCCTGTTTGGACATGTTCTTCTTCAATAGATGCAAGCCTCCTTTGGCCTAGTTCTTGGCTGCTATCCTGAGCTGTAGCCTGGAAGGCCTGGCTTTGCATTGCCTTTTCACCTCATCTATGCCATTTCTTTTAATTCATGCTGCTTCAACTTTCATTCATCCTCCTACAACAGTTAAGTATTTCTTCCTCTGCATTTATTAGTTGCTTATTGAATCAAGTTGAAGATTTAAACGGAAGTGTGGATTGTATGTGAGTTTAGCTGCTTGGAAACACACACAGTCCAATGTGTGTTGAGGCCAGAACATGCATTTCTGTCTGATTCTTTAAAACACAAGATAGGATGGCAAGGATCCTATTAAGTACGCCCAAGGATTTGGGTGTGCCCAGTGAGATCTTTTACTTTCCCCCCCATTGAACAACAGAACCACCCCGCCCCCCAATGCACAATCTGCTTTAAAAAAAGTCTTCTCAGGTTCCAAAAGTACTTTGCCATGTGGCATTGGGGGTGGGTGGGTGCTGTTCAAGAAACACAAGCCCAAAGTTCCCTTGGGCATACAGTATTAGTAGCAACTCGTTTTAAGGTCATGGCCCAAACACTATTTTTTAAAAGACAGTAATAAGGGGGAACATAAACAATGTCTCTACCAATAAGGAAGCGGAAGAAACCCACACTGATGGTTGCACCCAATGTTAGTCCGACTTAGAGCAGACCCATTGAAATGAATGGACTTACAGTAGACTAACGTTGGATACAACCCTAAAAGCCCTGCAGGAACAGCATTTTTGTAACAGGAAAACCTATTGCTCTGAACATATGGTTCTTTTCAAACTTCAGCAGCGATCAAAGAAGAAAACAAGGTAAAGAAACAAATGGATGTCCTCAAAGCAACCAAATAGCAAAAGCCATGTTTGGCAACAGAGATCCTTATTAAGTCTGAAGTTCCCACAAAAACGTGAATTGGAGCACCCTCAGTTATTTGAACCTCACTTGTGCAAAACTATTTGCACCTGATGTGAGGAAAACCAAATCAAAAGGCTCCCTTTTTCTCAATGTACCTTCCAGGTCATTTGACTAAGTGAGCACTTTATTATCAAAACTCCACAACCATATTATTTCTTTAAGCAACCTCCTTTGCTAGAACATAAACAATTATATTTGGTTAACTAATAAAAAACTATGATCTAACAAAGTGCTAAGGACTAAGGTGGGAAACTCCCAATATTAATAGTTCTATGATTCTGATAACAGAGGGAGTATGTGTGTGTGCAATTATTTGCAGCACAGAGCCTTCACAAGGTTATTTGATTGTAGTCACATAAGATCACCCAATGTAGATTAAATGCCACATTCTTTCTAGCCTTACTGTGGTATACAGCTGGAGAAAGATAATAAAAATAACATTTTATCTCCTGAAGTGCAGGCACAGCACGGAAAGTTATATCAAAACATTTAGAAGACATGTAAAGCAATGCATTGTCCATCAGATGATACAGCCTGACAAGCTTATTACTACATAGAAGGAAAAGAAGAGAAATTTTGTTTACCTAAGTCACTGGGACTGAAAATTTTATGACTGCTGACAAACTAACTAGAACAGACATGAAGCCAGACCAGTCATTTCCTTAAAAACACAATTTTAAAGAGCTAAAACAACAGAAGATGCAAATGATTAAGTTTCAATGAGTATTTTAGACTTCTGTTGGCTACCATGAGACTCAGCTCAAAGTTTAATTCACAACAGTTACAAATGTTCAATTTATGCTTTCATTTTTGTTTCCCATAATGAGCTTCCAAGAAAACCAAAGGCCAGAGAGATGCTGCCATCTCTAACTGCCCTACTTAAAATTCCCAATCTTGTCCTTAGTTTCTATGCCTGCAGCCGCCAAGAAGGGCATGGTACTGATGTGGGAACTAATCATGCAAGCAAGCTGAACCATATTGCATACATTAAGCCCTGGCATGGAATAGATGAAACAGGCAAGGTTTCGGCATACCTTGCCAGATCATCAAGGTAACACATTAATCAATCCTGCATGCATCAACAAGATCAGGAAAGCTCCGAAGATAGTTATGAGAGGTTGCTCCACACTGAAAAGAAAAACATCTAGGCTACAGAAGGGACAATATAGAGCAAAGGAGTTCTATCAGAGAATTAAGAGCTGGAAGATTTCAACACAGAAAGCGTTGTGCAAAGCTTGAAAGGGGTAGATGGGGAGACAAATTTCAATATGTAATTATATAGAAGCATTTGAATAACTAATGAGATAAACCTGGAGTGGAAAGAACACATTCTAAGTAGTCCAGTAATTTTCTAGAACACTTCCTGGAAGTTATATATTATACACACACTCCAGTATTGAATCAGCTAGTCTCATGCCTCCTTCAATTTATCTACTTTTTCAACAATGTCAATTAGTTTTATCATCAGTTCCAAAAGTACTTAGGGAACACAAAGCTGTAGTTTGTTCTGACAAGGGAACTCAAGTCTATTCCACCCATCTATATCTTCAACAGTTTAGTGGGCAATAAACCTTCTATATACGAAGCAAATATTTTTCCTTCCCCAAGTAGCTCATGCAAGAACCTTGCACCTGGCATATCCAGCTGTGTTTTAAAAACAACCCCCCCTTTATTTTACATGTGTAAGCAACATTTCTCCCCCCTTTCAATACTGGTTAATAGCCTTTATTTTAATGCTTCACTGATGGTGCTAGATTTTACTTTATTTTAATACTACTGAGCGCCCTAACCTATATTTGAGGGATACTGCAAGGCTTAAAACACTGCTCAGAGCTCCTTGGAGGAAGGATAGGATACAAATGTAACTAATGTAATAGAACTGAATAAAATCACATTCTTAATCATTATTTATATAAATGCAGTAACAACAATACCTATTATAATGTGCATGCCAAGTCTTGCCAAATGTTTCACAGTATGTAAGCCAATACCGTCAGTGCCTCCAGTTACTATGGCAACATTCCCATTTTGAAGAGGAAAAACTGAAAAGAAAAAAGTAATTCAGGTTAAGATCTATTTTACTACAAGTTAAGACTTATATTACTTATCACAACAGAAAATTCAGTGAAAGCCATTTCACACTTCACATGACAATTGTGGTTGTATGGTATTATGCCATGCAACCTCTCCCTCCAGTGTAAAACCAGTGTCAAAATATTTATCTTATTTTGTAACTGTATACACCTGCCTTTCAACCATGTTTGCAGGAAAGCTTATACAGTGCTAAAATCATAATAAAAATACAAAACCAGAAAAAAAATCAACCATATAAAGATGCATAAAAGTGGCCACTAAAATAACAACAGTTATACTTTTTTAAAGGCCTGGGAGAATAGAAAAGTTTTCACCTGGTGCTGGAAAAATAACGTACACCAGGCAAGCCTCCTGAGAACAGTTTTCCATAAATAGGGCTCCACCATCAAGAATGCTCTTCCTCCAATGGCCATCCACCTTACCTCAGAAGGAGGGCCTTTGAAAATGACCTCAATGCAAACCCAGATTCCAAACCATGTATGGCTTCAAATGTAAGCATTAGCATTTTGAATTGTGCTTGGAAATGGACTGGGAATCAACAAAATTATTTAAAGAATGGCAAAGTATTTTCCCAATGACTGGTCCATTAGTAGCCTGGTGGCTTTAGTCATTTTGATCTAACTGCAGTTTCTGGGCAGCCCCATATAAAATACATGCCAGTAGTCAATACCTGAAGTTTACCAGAGTATGGATAACTATGGCCAGGCTGTCCCATTTCTAGGAGAGGCTGCACCTGACACACCAGGCTTAGGTGATGAAAGGCATTCTGAGTCGCAGAGGCCACTTGGGCCTCAAGTGACAAATCTGGATCTAGGAGCATCCCTGCAAACCTGACCCTTTAAAGGGAGCCCATGTTCAGCCCATCCAGAACAGGTTGAACATCATCTCCTCAAGAAGATGAACCACTTAGCATAAAACCTCCCCCTCTCTTATCAGAATTGAATTGTAGTTTCAATTGGCCTGCATCCAGCCCATTACCGATTTAAGGAACAGATTCAGCACTTTCATAACACAGCATGTTCAAGATGTATAAGAGAAGCGGAGTATCATCAGCATATTTAGCATCTCATCCCAAATTCCCAGATGACCTCTCCCAGTGGTTTCATGTAAACAATGAAAAACATGAGGGACAAGATAGAACCCTACGGGTTCTCAAAGCATAAATGCCACCAAGCCAAGTACTAGTTCCCCAGCATCAATTTCTGGAATCAGCCTTCCATCCAAGAGCAAATCCACCGAAAATACCATGCTTCCAACTTGGGAGAGCCTATTCAGAAATATACCATGTGGCTAATAGTATCTGTGAAGAATTTCCCCATGCCACAACTGCATGACAACGCAGGTGAGCTGCACATGGTTCTACCCAAACAGTAGTCTGCCACCATCCTTTCCCTTATTCTCTAACCTTGTTATCTGTCTGGGATAGATGGTATGACCTGCTAAAACCTTCTGACCACAGGCAGGCAGCCTGCTTCCCCCGACTCCCCTGCAGGCGTAAACTGAATTACTCTGGTAGTGAAGCAAGCAGCTAGGCAGGTGAGAAGAGAAAAGCCTCTCAGATTTGGTCAGAAATCCGCACTCCGAACCTAAAGTCCAAATTAAAAGATGTTAAATTAAAGGAATATAGTAAACTACCCTGCTTATTTAACTTATATGCAGAGTACATCATGAGAAATGCCGGGTTGGATGAATCAGAGGTCGGAATTAAGATTGCCAGGAGAATTATCAACAACCTCCGATATGCAGACGATACCACCCTAATGGCAGAAAGCGAAGAGGATCTCAAGAGCCTCTTGTTGAGGGTGAAAGAGGAGAGTGCAAAAGCTGGTTTGAAACTCAACATTAAAAAAACTAAGATCATGTCATCTGGCCCCATCACTTCCTGGCATATAGAAGGGGAAGAAATGGAAGCAGTGACAGATTTTACTTTCTTGGGCTCCAAGATCACCGCAGACGGTGACTGTAGCCATGAAATTAAAAGACGCTTGCTCCTTGGGAGGAAAGCTATGGCAAACCTAGACAGCATAGTAAGAAGCAGAGACATCACCTTGCCGACAAAGGTCCGTCTAATCAAAGCTATGGTTTTCCCAGTAGTAACGTGTGGCTGTGAGAGCTGGACTATAAGGAAGGCTGAGCGCCGAAGAATTGATGCTTTCGAACTGTGGTGCTGGAGAAGACTCTTACGAGTCCCCTGGACTGCAAGGAGGTCAAATCAGTCCATCCTAAAGGAAATCAACCCTGAGTGCTCATTGGAAGGACAGATACTGAAGCTGAAGCTGAAATATTTTGGCCACCTAATGCGAAGAGAAAACTCTCTGGAAAAGACCCTGATGCTGGGAAAGACTGAAGGCAAAAGGAGAAGGGGACGGCAGAGGATGAGATGGCTAGATAGCATCACGGATGCAATGAATATGAACTTGAGCACGCTCCGGGAGAGAGCGCAGGACAGGAAGGCCTGGCGTGCTATGGTCCATGGGGTCACGAAGAGTCGGACACGACTGAACGACTGAACAACAACAAGTAAACTACAAGAAAGGAAATCATAGTATCACTTGTTTTGTAAACTGCTCAGAGAACTTTGGCTATCGGATGGTATAGAAATGTAATTAATAAATAAACAAACGAATAGTAAGTACTTGAGAAATAAAGTAAAACAAAACTTGCTAACCTATGCGAAACTCTTTGAGATGAAATATTCACAAGACAGGGGTCACATGGAGATTTTCAGCTTCTTTTGCTGGTCAGAAGATGCACTCAGGATCCCAAGGGCAAGTGACTGACAGCCCAGGTGGCAAAGGAATAAAGAACCAGTTTCCTAATTTATTAGGTTTGGCTGGGGGTGTGGCGCAGGAGTACCTGGCCAACTTAGTTCACTAATTAGGTGTAGGGTACGTAGGCAGGAATTTCCTTCTTCTCACCTCTTGGGCTGGGAGATAAAACTAGAAACATATTAATTAAGAGAGAAGTGACTTTAGCTAGCTCTGGCAGACTTGATACATCAAAAGGCTTCATGTTTTGTAGATTTGGAAGCCTGGGAAAGACATATTTTATCCAAAGAGAGCTATGGATGCCAACATCTTGGTAAAAAATATTTGTAACTTTAGAGAAATTGACTCAGAAGGATAGTTCGGTATCATAGTATTGAAAGGTGCTGGGAGATCCAAAGGCTTCCCCTGTCCGTTCCCAGGAATAGGTCATCCATCAGGGTAGCCAGGCAGTTTCTGTACCAAAACCAGGCCTGAAGCCAGATTGAAATTGATCAAGATAATTGGTCTCATCCAAAATATAAAGAAGACACAACATGTAATGGCCAGAGGCCTGGTTTTGAACATGGAAAACCAGTTCAAGTTCTAACTAAACCTTAGGCAGAATCCAACAGGGCGCTTCCACCCCCATGATTTCTCTTCCAGCCTGCTGACTGCATTGTGCAAATGGCCCCCACCGCTTGAGCAACGGAGATTTAGGGCTCCTGGGGCAACCTGAAACAGGTTCCCTCCCACGCATTTTTCTGGGCCTTTATATCTCTGGTGAAAAAATATTTTAAGAGGTTTATATGAATCCACCAATACATAAAATACAAAGTCAATTTTAAAACCCACAAAGATTACAACTGACGCACATTTATTAGCAAGACTACTTGCTTTAAAATTGTTAATTGTACTGAACTCTTGAAAAAAATCTGATCCCCTTGAACAAGCAGGTGCATACAGCATAAAGCAATATAGTCTTTGAAAGCAGGGATGAAACAAGGCAGGGGAAAATAGCTGGGAGGCATCTTTCTAATGTCAAATGAGAACAACCTCTTCTACCCTGAAACAATCGATAAAATGGGTTGTGTTGGACGACAGCACAAAGGATCAGAGGAACAAGGAGGTGCCACGGGGCTCCTGGCACTTTTGACATATGGGAAGAAGAATAAACGAACAAAACACAAAAGATATTCTCCTCAAAGCAGCTCCCTGCATACACTTAAAGGAGACTGTATTGCTCCAACACTGACAGAACCATCAGCTGTTGGTTTTCTGCCATTTGGGTTTGCATACTCCAAGATCAAGTTAAAGTCTACATTTTGTCTTACCTACCTATAATCTCAGTTACACCAAAAAGGACTGGAGGACTTTGGGAATAAAAGCAGTAGAACGGATCAAGAGGCCCTCAACACCCATCTTCCTCTGGAAGTGATGTCCATCTACACATCAACCCACCATTCATGCCATTCTGGTTACTGCATGCCACAAAACAGAAAGCAGAAGCACCATTGTGCATGATTGCCTTTGAGACAATCAAAATACTTCTGAAACAGCAATTACTTAAGGAAATACTGAAGACACATTTTGAAATGAACAAGTAAATCAGAGTGTGTTTGTGGAATGGTGCTATACATGCATTTTAATTCTCTGCATTAGCTTACATTATTATGTGCTATTATTTCCTCATAAAGTATTACCAGACAGTTTCATTTCACCCCAGGAAATCTATTTACAAGTTCCCATAGCTCAAGTAGCTTGCTCCTCTCTATGCATCCGATCTAGACAAGACTCCTCAATCCCTTAGGAAAAGCATCACTTCACAACAGCACATCTTCATTCACAACAGTTATTACATATATTCCCCTCATAGTCTAAGGGCTCTTGCAATGGCTTAGTTAAAATTAAAATAAGTTTAAAAACTAAAAACAGTTAACATAATATTATCCATGTATTGAGAGAAGATACTCCACGATACTCTGAACCATGAAAACGATAAGCCAAGAAAATCCTTGTGGTGTATTTTTCTCTTCTTGTAGGCCATCACTTCCCTATGTGCATCTTCTGAAGCACAAACACAGGTAAGCTTTTCATACAACCAGCCACCAACAGAACAGGATTGTACAGCCATAATCAAACCACCCAGACAACATTGCCCTAGGAAGCTCTTCCACTGTGGCAAAAATCATTATTTAGCACCTAAGCCAATTGTGACTGCCCCAGCAAAACCAAACCTTATGAAAGTGGAGGTTGTGCTAAAGTCATGGACTCCTGCTGGATGATGCTTGTGATGTCACCGCAAGGCACACTGCAAGTCTTGTTCCTACCCAACAGTGTCATTTTTAATGACCCACCATTATAAGGCTCTTTTACTCTATACTTGGGGGGGTGTTTTTAATTCTCTTCCAAAATGGCGAGCTCATGCCTCCTACAATTCTCCAACCACACACACATACACCAGCTTAGCCCCAGCTTAGACATCTAATTAAGGAAGAGAAGTATCACTTCATATAGCTAGTGTAGTAAAGCACGAAGAAAATGAAGTGTTACCCCCTTAGGAAAGTACTTTCGTCTAGCAAGGTTGTAGGGAAGAATGAAACTACAGGTTCAGATTGCCATATTCTCATTTTGAAAAAAATCTGCCTGTCATTCAGGTATCATAACTGACCCTAAATACAGCCTTCTTCATGACCTAATCATATGAAGGGGGTGCATGCTGGCCCTGGTCCTTCCTCCATCACCCACACTTTAGACATGGACATCTGAGCTGGAGACCCCTGCATGCGTAGGCTGCCACGGGAGCTAGAACCCTGTGTGATTGGGACTCCAATTCCTATAGAAGTCTATGAATGTAGGCTTCCCCCTCAAAACATCCAGTCACGGCTTGGATGGCAGAGACCGGGGCAAGGAAGTCACACAGCCTTAAGTGGGAGGGGAAGTGGCATAGTCCTGCTGCTCCTTTCTTCATGTGGACCCCCTTTCATGCAATTAAAGCATGCAGGGGGTTCACATGTAACTGCATTTGCTCACATTTATCCTTAGCTAGCCATCTCTCGCTCTCTCTTTTCACCATTATCAATCACCTTCCTCACTGTCAACATTATGAATGCTTGTGAGATTCTGTAAAGCATCATGGACACTGATGGTGCTGCTAAAGTAATATGAATACACATTTTTCATTTTTCACATAATTTAAGCCTTTGTCAATAAGAGCATAGCTCAGTTGGATTTGAAAATGAAAAGGTACAGAATCTACTAGTTCAGGGAGCTTCAGCTATTGGGCAGTATAGAAATCTAATAAATAAATAATCATAATAATCAACCCAAGAAAATTTCCCCCATCTGCACAACTGCCATGTGGCAATTCACCTGCAAACTGATCATTCCAGGCAAACATTTTTTTCCACTGCAATGCAGATAAGAGAAGAGCCTTGGTGAACCACAGACCACAGCAGATGTTTCTCAGACACAATTATCTTACTGGCATGGCAGCTTCATCTCTTGGTGAGGCTGTGGAAGACTATGTTTTCTATCTAGCTATCTATCTTTGCTCTTTTGTTTTTAAAAAAACAAGTTATACCTCATGGTCATTCATGACTGTCCTCTCAAAACTCTCCCTTTGGTCTACTTGAAACAGGGTTCTGTTGAACAACAGGCTTGGCTCAATATGTAATTATTACTTACTTTAGGAGGTGAAAAAGAAGCATGATGGTTGCTGGATGCAACAGCTCACCGATCTGGGTCTCGGATTTGATTATTATGGGCAATATCCAATTCTCCTGCTGCGCTATGCTCATTCAGTTGCACCATCAGCTCCTACTGCCAGCAGAACAGACAGCTAGTGCTTCTTAAATCAACCTCGGAAATGAGCTGAAACACTTGTTTCCAGAACAGGATAGGCGTGAGCTCTGCAAACCTGCCCTGTTCTGTAAACGAGCAATTCCATTAGTTTCCAGTTGCATTAGGAACCAGTACCTTCTTGTTGTGCTAGTGGTGGTCCTGCTGTTTGCATGGACAGCATTTCATACTGCTCATTGTTTCAGTTCATCATTAATAAACCTAAAATGGACAAGAGCAGCAGAATGAGAGAAGTGTTTACTATGTGTATTGTACTGAAAAATGGGGGGAGGTGTCTTTGTTATAGAGTTAATAACAACACATAAACAAAGTTGCTTTGTTGTTATTTTAACATTTTAACTGTATAGTAGTCACCTTGGTACAAGGATACCAAACAGCAGTACTTGCGGGCAGGAGTGAAACTCCCGGCATGGATTACGGCAAGAACAGATAAAGATGCTTGTATTATTATGGAACAAGGATCTGGTGTTAAGCAGCCCTCTCCCTATTGCTGCTTTTCTACTCCAAATGCCATTTTTTCCCTCGAAGCACCACCCATTAAGGGCTAAGTTCCCGTGTGTGTGCAAGGTGTAATATGGTGCTGGAATTGTTTCTATTATTTAATTAATGTCCCACCTACACTTCAAAAATGGCACTTAAGATGGCTAACAATAACATACAGGTTGAAAACAAAATCTTAATTAAAACAGCATAACTTTTCAGTCTAATCAGACATACAACTCTGGGAATTTAAAGGATGTCCTTCACGATCCTCAGCATGTTTACTGAGAAGTCTAATTAAATTCAATGGGGTTTATGGTGCCAAAAAAAAAAAAAAAGTGCACATAAGATTGCAGCCTGATTCTTCTAAGACATTAGCAAGTAAGCCAACACACAAACACAAAGCCAACCACTTTGGGAGGAAAATACTAAATCTCACTTAGTAGAATGAAATACAGTACAGTGTTTCTTAGTTTGAAGTGCTATTTATATAATAGTTACAATGTTTTACCCTAGTGATAAAACGTAAGTACTACGTGGTTGTTTTTGGTAGTGACAGCATAAATCATTTTTAAAGTACCCAACTTCTGAAACATTTGAGGTCAATAATCCTAGGCCCACAATTTCTGAAGGAGTTGTTCAGGAATGTAAGCATGGGGCAATGTATAGACCAACTGTAGCTCGTTCATAAGTAGCAGCTACAGAATATTTCCATTTCTTAGAACAGGAATAGCAAGTAGCTTATAGTAGGGTGGGAATTTTCATGTTAGCTGCCAGCTAAACCAAAATTCATTTAGCAGAACAATATTCTCTAGATTAGGAGTAAATAATGTAGGACCACAGGCCACATTCAGCCTACCAAGGCAAAATGCCACAGCTCTTAATCATGTTCAGTGGGCTCTTTCAATTAAGAAGTGTTCTGTGTTGCTCATATAACTATGTCATAGCCTCTATAAACCTGGGAGATGATAAGATCACTGAAATGAATTCCAGTTTAATTATTCAAGACTGTGAGTTCAAGTCTTTCTAAGGATGCCTTCTGTAGGACAGAAATAACTACAGTTTCTAAACTTTAACTTAGCATTGTTACACTTGGGCTGTATTCTGAGAATCACGCTGGGGCAAGAAGCCATCGTAGTTCCTTCCCCCCATGTCTCACACGTGCAACTGCCATTTGTATAATCCCCCACGATGCAGTGCGGGTTGTCCAAAATGAGAGCGCAGTAGGGGTGGCTTCGTACCCACCCTGCACATTGTGGGTTTTAGGTTGGGTATAAAGCCACCCAGTCTGGATGACACACCAACCCACACTGCAGCACAGGGGATTATGCAAATGGCGGTCACATGCGCGATGGCTTCTTTCCCAGCTTTTCCACAGTGGTTCCAAAGAATAACGGACCTTAGCTTTATGTTAACTCCTCAGCTCTCATGAACTTTCACCACAGTTGATGGTCCGGTAGCACTCTTGTCTTGAGTGCCATTTTTCTTGGTAGCAAGGTAGAAATCAAACAAATAAATAGGCATTATCTTTATTTTATTTGACATGTAAAAAACCCCTTATTTGGATCCATCACACCAACATTTGCCTTGACCTCACACAGTGAAGAGACACACTATTATATTTTAAAGCTTTTCCTTTGTGTAATGCAGCAGAGCAGAATGTCAGGCCTAGGGGCCAAACTGGGCCCTCTGGAGTTCCTGAGAGGGCCGTGCCCACTTCCCCTGTCCCCACCCCCTTTCCCCCAATCACTGATTGTTAGGTGGTTTCCAAGGTTTGCACAGCCCCTCCCCCACCCCACTGTAGAAGGTTGAAATGTTTCTCCTAAGGCTGGTACTGGCAGTAAGAACTTTAAGCTAAAATATGCTGGGGGGAGAGGGTTGCATTTCAGCCCCATCTCATTCTGCATCCCTGATGTAAGAGAACAAGAGGGCTTTGGCAAAGAATTCTATGGAAACTTGATAGCTAGCTTTCTCATCCACATTTCTGCAGAGCATATTAATTAACATCTTACATGAAGTACATACCACATAGCCCAAGGCATGTACATTTAGCATAGTATTATTGGAACTTTTTCTAATACTCACTGTACAAGAATGCATGTACATCAGCATGCGCTAATTGGATCCAGTAGTAAAGCGCAGATGCCAGAACAGAATATGAACTTCACCATGGTAAGACATACTAGGCTAAATAGTGGTTCTAGGCCAACTTTTCAAAAGTTCAGGAGCCTTTCATTAAATACAGAAATTCTAGATATTAAGAAAGCATGGCTCCCTGAATGTATAACAGTATTTGGATTAATATATGTTATCTCTATTTCAAATCAGACATGCAAGTCCAGAATCTTTTAATAGCAAGGCTTAACAAATTGTCAAGTTCTTTTTAAACTACCATACATTATAGAAGTTGAAAAAAAAATGCCATTGGTCCTTTCGGTAACTAGCGTTTCCCCAGTTACACTGGGGTGATAGGGTTGAAATGGGAATGCTTCCAAGATTCAGTGTTCAGCAAATAATAACAGGCCTTCAAGCCGCCCATCAAATCTAGGTAGCCTGTTCCTAACCACTGGAGGTTAAAAGACTGGTGTGCTGCTTCTTTGGGCACAAGGTGAAGGAGAAGTGCAGGAAACAAGCAAATACAGGTGTTGTTTTGTGACTTTTTTAAAGTTGGCTGGATCTAAAAGCCTCCTTTGGTCTCAGACAGCCTCCTCCCGAGTCCCAGCTGACTGAGAAAAAGAAAACAGCAGTAAACACATGGGCTGGCATCCATGTATTTCTTGCAGTTTCCTTTCTCATGTCAAACAGAGGCCTCCCAGCCTGAGCTCAGGCTGACAGCTGCTGGCAGAGCATACACCCACTTCCTAGGGGCTTCTATTGACTACCACTAATTAGAATCACCTTGCTGGGTCACACCAAAGGTCCAGCTGGTCAAGCATTCCGCCTCCAACAATATTCAGTTCTACAATTCCCATGAATGCTACCAAGTGGAACATGCTGGAAATAGCCATCCACCATTTGTCCCAGCATCTGATAATCAGAAGGATACTGCCTCTGATAAATGGCCCCATTTTTAGCTATGTCTAACACCCTCTCCCAGAACCTATTCCGCTTTGCTCCATCAGAGCCTAGATGGACTGAACATAATGGCACAGCGACAGTAGACCATATTGCGCCACATATAGTTGCAGATGTAGAATTTTCATCTTCAAATTGTTCCCAATAATCCAGTCTTAAAGAGGTCAGCCTTCCAACTGAGTTCAGGAACCCAAAGCTAACTTTGAAACAAGGAACTAGACATGTAGAAAGGTCTGCTCACACACCTGAACATCGTGGACATACTAGGAAGACTTGATAGTAATGGGAATGCTACAAGGCATTTAGGAGTGTTATTCCGTGCACCATGGATACAGTTAGAGAGTGAGAGGCAGTCTGTGGCAAACCAGGTTTGTGGGATCAGGTCCAGCTTCTTCCTTCTGATGAAGTGGACAAGATGCTTTCATCTGTAAGGTCGACCACCTGCTTACTTGATCCTGGCCCATCTTGGCTCATTATGAGCTGCAGGGAGAGGCTGGGTGAGGGGATCAGGGTGGTGGTGAACGCCTCCCTTGAGGAGGGAGTGATGCCATCAGCTCTCAAGGAGGCAGTGATAAGACCTCTCTTTAAAAAGCCCTCCTTGGATCCCCAAGTCCTGAAAACTTTCACCCAGTTTCGAATCTGCCATTTTGAGCAAGGTGATTGAGAGGGAGGTGGCGGCGATGCAGTTGAAGGCACACTTGGAAGAAGCCGATTATCTAGATCCATTTCAATCAGGTTTCAGGCCTGGGCATGGGACAGAAACGGCCTTGGTCGCATTGGTGGATGATATGAGGAAGGCTTTGGATAGGGGCGAATGCTCCTTCCTTGTTCTCCTCAACCTCTCAGCGGCTTTTGATACCATTGACCACAGTATCCTCCTGGACAGCCTGGAGGGGTTGGGCACTGGAGACACTGTATTGCAGTTGTTCCAGTCCTTCCTCTCCAGCAGGTACCAGAGGGTAGCACTGGGAGAGAAGGTTTCGGACCCGTGGCCGCTCACTTGTGTGGTGCCACAAGGTTCCATCCTCTTCCCGATGCTACTTAACATCTATGTGAAGCCGCTGGGGGCTATCATCAGGAGGTTTGGGGCACGGTGTCATCAATATGCAGATGACACGCAGCTCTACCTCTCCTTCAAATCTTCACCAAGGTTGGCCATAGAATCCCTGTTCAAATGTCTGGAGACAGTGAGTGGCTGGATGGGGAGGAATAAGCTGAAGCTGAACCCTGACAAGACCAAGGTACTTTTGGTGGGAGACAAGAAGAGGTTGGGGGATGTCGACCTGGTGTTGAATGGGGTACTGCTACTCTTGAAAGACCAGGTCTGCAGCCCGGGGGTCATTTTAGACTCCCAGCTTTCCATGGAGGCTCAGGTGTCAGCTGTGAGCCAGACAGCGCTGTACCAACTCCATCTGATACAGCAGCTGTGTCCCTACCTTCCCGACCATCTGCTCCCATTGGTAGTACATGCCCTGGTCTCCTCTCGTTTAGACTACTGTAATGCGCTCTACGTGGGGTTACCCTTGAAGATGGTTCGGAAGCTGCAGCTGGTGCAGAACGCAGAGGCTCGACTGATTAAAGGCAGCTGTCGGTGTGATCATATCACTCCAGTGCTGAATGAGTTGCACTGGTTACAAAGTTGAATTTGGTTTTCCGGGCCAAATTCAAGGTGTTGGTTTTGACCTTTAAAACCCTATATGGTTCCAGCCCAGCCTATCTCAGGGAGCACCCCCAGCAACACCAGACAGGCTGCTCAGCAAGATCAACCTCGGATGGCTTTCTCTCTGTCCCATCAGCCAGGACAGCTAGGCTGGTGAGGACGAGGGAGAGGGCCTTCTCTGTGGTAGCCCTCCCCCTGTGGAACTCCTTCCCTAGGGAACTCCGCCATGTCCCCTCTTTAATGAGCTTCTGCCACACATTAAAAACGTGGTTGTTCAGGCAGGCATTTGGGGTGGGTTAGGGTATTTTTAGAAATACGATGTTTTAATGTGGAACTTTATTGGTTTAAACTGTTGTTTTATTGTACATTGCCTAGAGTGGCTAGGTGACCGGCTGGGTGGGCGAGTAAGAAATTTAATTAATTAATTAGGCATTTGCTTGGGCGTGCATTAGAGATCATTAAACCTACTCCATCAGCCTGGAAGTGACCAAATGCCATTTGGCTCCTCTTCTCCCAGAACTGTCTCACCAGCCATTCCAGCTAGTCACTAGAAGAGAGAGATTGCGGATGTCTCCAATGGTGACTGTCCGCCAATAAAATGGGCACTACTGGTGGAACTCCCTCACCCTCCTGAAGCTGCCTCCAGATGCACCCCAAGTCTGCTCTGGAAAGAAAATTTGGGGGTGCGGTGGGGAGGGCAAGAGAGGGAAGCCCCATTACATGAGCACAACTCCACTTCTCTGATACTGGATGGAGCCCGTTGCGATTTTTAATGTGTTGCGTGTTATGCTTTCAATAAATTTAATCTCAGGTGATTCTGAAAAACAATACCTAAGTGAAAATTGGCTATTATGTTTCAAATAACTGCTTAATGTAATGCTGGCTAATGAAATGTTGGCTAATGTATTGCTCTTCTGTACTTGAAAATCTTCAAATAAAGTATTTTTAATTACATAACTTTTAAGAAGTGGTACCTGAATTAGTTTATTTTCCTCTTCTTTTCCTTTATCCTTTTGTTTGTATCTGTTTTGTATCAATGTGTGCTTGCAGGAAAGTATTTCTTAATCCCTGTATAGTGCCTAGAAAACTTTAGGAACTTTGAAAGTGATTAGTAGTACTTACAATAACTGTTTTGATACAACAGCTTTAAAAAAAACCCTCCTATGTGGCCACTCTAAGCCAATGTGAGTAACATGATATGCACGCAATAAATAGAGGAGAATCTTAAACTGTTTACATGTTGAATATGGCAAAATTTCATAAAGGTTTGCCCATGATTTCCAAATACTGAGCCAGAATCTGCTTCCTGTGCTTTAAGAGAAAAGCTAAATTCAATTTGGCAAGCATCTTCGTCAAATTGATTTTTAAAATCCCAGTTCCAGTTTTCCACTTAGAATTTCAGTTACCATCAAAGAATAGTTATCGCTTGCTAATCAGATCAAGCATGCACTGGAAAATTTTGACTTTTTTGGAGCCAATATTCGCATGGGCTTAGCCCTAGGCCCTAGAACATGTGACATAATAATCAAGAGAAGGTTTGTGAACAGATGCAGTGTGCCTCGCACTCACATGCACACTGGCTGAATTAACCAGCAGGATCTCTAAAGCTCAAAACAAGGCACTTTTCTTTCTAAAAATCAAATACACCACGATTTAGGTTGGCTGCTGATAAGAGTGATTGGAAACTGCTGGGAGTACTTGACCCTTGAAGACAAGGCAATCATTTCACTTCTGAACCGAACAATCAGTTAAGATGTTATTATAATTATATCCAGTAAGCGCAGAAGTGAAAAAGTATTCAAGATTGAGTTCAGTGAACCTTCACTAAAAAGCAAAAAATATAAAATACTACAACAGAGATGTGCACTGGCAGGGATAAGAGCCATCTTATGAAAAACTTTTAAAACACTGACCAAACTAGAGATGTGAACACTTAGAAAAAAAGCCCAGGAAAATACAGCAGCAACATTTTTTTCTGGAAGGGGGAGCAGGTTCTGAGGACTTTTTTTTCCCCAATGGAAACACTAGAAATTTTGGGAAACCGAAGAAATAACCTCCTATGAAATATTCTCCCTTTTATAATGAGTGAAATGCTTTTAAGACAAGGCTCATTCAAAATGTGTAGCGTGAAGGTTTTTATGTAAGACAAGAGAATTTATAGCATAATACACTTTGAAGAAGTCAAACTTGTTATGAAGTTTAACTATATATCCAAACTTGCTGCTTGTTCTTAATATTGTGACTGAGACAGTTTCTGTCTAATACACTGTCTTCTGTTTACTAGGAAGTTTATGATTTCCATTTCAACATTTATTTTTTCCAACTACTTGGACAACAAAAACTAACAAACATGTGCTCTCTATGATTGGGTATTTTTACAATTTTGCTCGTACAAAACTACGGCATTCGTACTTCTGAGGCTGCAGTCCTAAGCACCCTCACCAGGGATAACCTCCAATAAACACAGTGGGTCTTAATTCTGAGTAAACGTGCATAGGATTGTCTGACGTAAACTCCCTTTGGGAGGGTTTTTATCCTAGGGTGGTCTAAAAATACTGAAATAAATAAAATTGCTATGTGAATTTCATAAATATGCCAAATAGTACAATAATATATGCCAAGTTATAAATAATGTATTTTATGACAGAGCCAGTGTGATGTAGTGGTTCAAGTGGACTGGGGACACCTGGCTTTAAGTCCCCACTCGGCCGTGAACCTCACTGAATGATCTGGGGCCTGTCACTGCCTCTGCCTAATCCACTTCACAGGGTTGCTGTGAGTATAAAATGGAGAAAAAGAGGATCATGTATACTGCCTTGGGCTCCTTGGAGGAAAAGGCAGGAGGTAAACGTAACAAATAAGAAATAATATAGAGAAGCAAAATAGGTTTAGAAAGTTAAAAATGCAAGTTTTCTATGTCTTTCAAGTTTTCCCAAACTTTCTGGGAGGAGGCGGTGTTCCTGGGAAAAAGAAGTGCCTCCAGTGAGGGAGAGCCCACCACCTCCCTAGGTAATTGGTTCCATTGTCGTATTGCTCTAACAGGACGTTTTTCCTGATGTTCAGCCGGAATCTGGCTTCCTGTAACTGGAGCCCATTATTCCATGTCCTGCACTCTGGGATGATCAAGAAGAGATCCTGGCCTTCCTCTCTGTGACAACCTTTCAAGGACTTGAAGAGGGCTATCCTATCTACCCTCAGTCTTCTCTTCTCAAGGCTAAACACACCCAGTTCTTTCAGTCTCTCCTCATAGGGCTTTGTTTCCAGTCCCCTGATCATCTTTGTTGCCCTCCTCTGAACCCTCTCCAGTTTGTCTGCATCCTTCTTAAAGTGTGGTGCCCAGAACTGGACGCAGTACTCCAGAAGAGGCCTAACCAGTGCTGAGTAGAGGGGAATTAGTACTTGCCAGGATTTGGAAGCTATGCTTCTGTTAATGCAGCCCAAAAGAGCATTTGCCTTTTTTGCAGCCACATCACATGGCTGGCTCATATTCAGCTTGTGATCGACAACAATTCCAAGATCCTTCTCGCTTGTAGTGTTGTTGAGCCACGTATCCCCCATCTTGTAACTGTCCATTTGGTATCTTTTTCCTAGGTGCAGAACTTGGCATTTATCCCTATTAAATGTCATTCTGGTGTTTTCTGCCCAGCGCTCCAGTCTATCAAGATCACTTTGAATTTTGTTTCTGTCTTCCAAGGTATTAGCTATCCCACCCAATTTTGTGTCATCCGCAAATCTGATCAGCATTCCCTGCACCTCCTCATCCAAGTCATTAATAAAAAATGTTGAACTGGGCCCAGGACCGAGCCCTGCGGTACCCCGTTTGTTACCTCTCCCCAGTTTGAGAAGATCCCATTGATAAGCGCTCTTTGAGTCCCATTCTGTAGCCAGCTGTGGATCCACCTGATCGTTGTTTCATCTAGCCCACTTTGAGCTAGTTTGCTCATCAGGTTATCATGGGGCACTTATTAGTCCACAGCATTCCCACAGTCCACAAGGGAGGTCATCTGATCAAAAAATGAGATCAGAGTAGTCTGGCAGGATTTGTTCTTGACAAATCCATGTTGGCTTCGAGTAATCACTGCATTGTTTTCAAGGTGCTTACAGAGGCATTGCTTTATCATCTGCTCCAGAATTTTCCCAGGGATTGATGTCAGACTGACTGGTCTGTAGTTCCCAGGTTCCTCCTTTTAACCCGTTTTGAAGATAGGGACCACATTAGCTCTCCTCCAGTCATCTGGCACTTCACCCTTCCTCCATGATTTCTCAAAGAGAATACACAGTGGTTTTGAGAGTTCTTCTGCCAGTTCCTTTATTACTCTAGGATGCAGATCATCTGGCCCTGGAGATTTGAACTCATTCAAAGTAATTCGGTGTTCCTTGACCATATGCCTATCCATCTCAAGCTGCAATCCTGCCCCTTCAGCCTGTACTTCGCCTTTGCCAGGGGGGTCATAGACCCTCTTTTGGGAGGAGACTGAGCCAAAGTAGGAATTCAGCACCTCTGCCTTTTGTCATCTGTTATCTTTTTGCCATCCTTATTTAATAGCTGAACCACCCTTTCTTTCCTTTTTTTCCTGTCTTTTACTATGCATATAGCTGAAGAAAGCTTTTCTGTTGCTTTTAGCATCCCTCACTAACCTCAGCTCGTTCTCAGCTTTAGCCTTCCTGACGCCATCTCTGCAATTTTGTGCTACCTACCCGTACTCTTCCTTTGTTGCTTGGCCCTCCACTTCCTGTATGTGTGCTTTTTTGTTTTCAGGTCATCGCTAAGCTTTTTGTGAAGCCACATTGGCTTCTTCTGTTGTCTTCTACCTTTTCTTCTTGTTGGAATTGTTTGTAATTGTGCCTTGAGAATTTCCTTTTTTAAAAACTCCCACCCATCTTGGACTCCTTTTCTCATTAGAGTAGTTTCCCATGGGACCTTACTTATTATTGTTCTGGGTTTATTAAAATTGGCTTTCCTAAAATCCAGGGAAGGCGTTTGGCTACACTTGGCTTTTGCTTCCTCTAGATCGGGATCCCCAACCCCTGGGCCGCAGACTGGTACTGGTCCGTGGCCTGTTAGGAACTGGGCCGCAGCAGGGGTGTGGGAACCCCACTTATCTTGGGTCCACAGGAGGAGGCGATCCGCCCCCCCCCCCGAATCCTCGCCAGCCCTGGCCAGCTCCGCAGCGAGTCCGCGGAGCTGCTGACTGGCTCTAGCCGCTGGCAGACTTCCGGCCGCTGGGACACAAACATTTGCGTCCCTGTTCTTCAAGTAATAGGCTACGTAAATCTTTACATAGCCTATTACTGCAAAGAACAGGGACGCAAATGGCGTCTGCTATGCAGATGCCATTTGCATCCCAGCGGCCTGAAGTCTGCCAGCGGCCGGAGCCAGCCACCAGCTCTGCGGACTTACTGCGGAGTGGAACCGGCCAAGGCCGGCGAGGATTCCAGGGGGGATGGGACGGATCACCCCCCCCCACAGATCCAAGGTAAGGGGGGTTCCCACACCCCTGCTGCGGCCCAATCCCATCCCCCCCCGGTCCGTGGAAAAATTGGTCCCTGGTGCCAAAAAGGTTCGGGACTGCTGCTCTAAAACCAAGAACTCAAGTATAACATGAGTTCCTGTAACTGCTACTTTATCCACTAAGACATCGCTCTTGGTTAGGATCAAAACAAGGATAGCCCATCCTCTAGTTCCTTCCTCTACTTTCTGTAGGAGGAAGTTATCAGCAACACAAGTCAGGAATTTCTTGGAGTGGCCATGTTTTGCAGAATTTGTCTCCCAACAAATATTGAGGAAACTGAAATCCCCAATTACTACTACATCTTACTTCCTTGAAACACTGGCAACTGGCTTTTCAAAAGTTTCATCCTCGTCTTCTCCTTGACTGGATGGCCGGTAGTAGACTCCGACCACCATGTTCCTTTTATTCTTTGCTCCATTTATTTTAACCCAGATGCTCTTGATGGGGCTACCAAGCTGATTCTCCTGTATTTCCGTGCAGAGATATGTATTTTTCACATATAGTGCAACCCCACCTCCCTTTCTGCTCCTCCTGTTCTTTTTGAACAAGTTATATCCTTCAGTTGCTGTATTCCAGTCATGGGAGTCATCCCACCAAGTCTCAGTTACACCTATCAAGTCATAACTTCCCTCTTGTATTAAGAGTTCAAGTTCGTTCTGTTTGTTTCCCATACTCTGGGCATTAGTATACAGACATGTGCTTTATAGTCTGGCTTTCTTCCTACATATTTTTGAAGACTAGTATGGACCACTATTAGGGCTGTTGTTGTATCCGTTGTGATGCATGAGCTTTTGTCCATTTTTACCCCCAACTTTACGTCTCCCTCCCCTGTAGGATTCAGCTTAAAGCCCTTCTGATGAAATTCTTCACGCTGTGGCCAAACACATTCTTCCCAGCTCTTGTAAGGTGCAACCCTTCCCTTGCCAACAGTCTATCTTCCAGGAAGTATAGCCCATGGTCCCAGAATCTAAATCTCTCGCGTTGGCACCACCTTTGTAGCCAGTCATTCCCTTGGAGTATTTTTCTTTCCCTTTCTATCCCTCTTCTAACTACTGGAAGGATGGATGAGAAAACTATCTGGGCCGCAAAGTTCTTGAGTTTCCTTCCCAAAGCTTCAAAGTCTGGCGTGGTTTCTTCGTAGCTCTGCTTGGCGGTAACATCTGTTCTCACATGGATAAGAAAGGGATACCTGTCAGTGGGCTTTATGAGTCCCACTGAGTTGAGTGAGACGTTAGTCATGACTAACTTTTCATAGATTTCAATGAGACTTAAGTGGAATTAACTTACAGTGTAAGTATGTCTACTCAGATATAAACCCCACTGAGTTAAAATTGGACTTACTCTCTGGTGTGTGTATAGGACAGCAGTGTAAGTGTGGATCCAACCCATGGATCATTTGTTTAATAATAAATCAACATTGTGTTGTCTTGCATACTATTTACTAAAGTTAACAAAATACAGGCAGCAGCATTACCACATATATGCACATGGGGCTGGATCCAAAGGTCATTTTCATGAACAAAATGGCTTTTGATGCAGCAGAGGCTCCTACTAATCGCGCAGGGTGGGGGGGAGAGAAAGGTTAACTTTCACCAATTTCCCCTTCCCTCTGCAGTCCTTTGTGCTACACCTCCCATACTGCTCAAGAGGGCTCCCCCAATCCTCTGGAGCGGATTTTCAGGGGTGCAGTGGGAGAATCAGCAAAAATCACCTTCCCCTCCTTCAACTAGCAGGTGTAGTGCCATTTCTGTGAGCAGAATTTTACTCACTGGAACTTAGTGTCAGGGTTGGAACTGAGCCCAAAGAGCCCCAAAGCAGCTCTGATTCTGAGGAAGAGCTACAACCCGTGGGAGAGGAGCCCGCTCATCTCTCAGAGGCACAGCTGCAGGGAGAGGCCCCCCCTGCTCACATTCCTGAGATAGTGACCCTGGCAGCGAAAGAGTGGTTGTTGCTAGACGGAAGGCGCCGGTGCAGAGAGAGGCGTGAGGTGGAGGGTGCCAAGAGGAGGCACTCAGCCCGCTTGGCGCTACGGCAACGGCTGCATCCCGATGCCCCATGGGTAAGGGTGGGAGCCTCCCCTCCTAGCCTATAAGTTTCAGAGCTTTTCCCACCCTTCTCCAAATGGGGACCAACTGCGTACATGGAGCTTAGGTTACTCTGCTATGATACACTATGCAGTTCCTTGCTTAGTCGCTGGCAATTAGCATCTGAAAGAGTCCTTAGGTTGTAAAGGAATAAAGCCTTGGAAATCCCTTTTGTCTGAGTCTTGTTTTGGCAACTGGAGGGGACTTTAAGAAGCAGCTAGGGTGCTCCTGACACTTAGCATCCAATATTTTATTTCATATAGTCAGTAGAACCCAGGAAAGATATTCTGAGATAGGCCCTCTTCCTATTTAAATACAACTGACCAACCACATTTTACTTTCTTTTCTTTTTTTTTAACTTAAAAACTGTTTTAAGGTATCCGTATTATAGCACTGCTATTCCAGTTAATTTGCACAGAAGAACTGGACAGATTAATAAAAGTAGATCTTCTGTCAGTTTTTTTAATTGAAAGCACAAGACTAAATATGCAAATTAAAATACTCATGAAATGTATTTTATATGAAACACTTTTGATATTTTAGCATCCATTATTCATATTTCAATTTGACTGCACCATACCTCAGAATCAAAAGCAGCATTCAACAGAGCTTTATACAGCAGCCATGTCCACATAACTGTAGTTATTTCGTTGTCTTGTTCTCTAGCAGAATAAGCTTCTAAAATTTGATTTCCAGAATTTCAAAATAGGACTCATGTCAGAAACTGAAGATAAAATTGAGAACTCCTTCTATGCTCTGATGTTTCTAGATATATTTGATCAAATCCATAAGCAGCATTAGTTTTCTATGCAACACTGTCAAGCTTCTCAAGTTATTATCCAAAGACTGCTGTCTAGAAATTACCCATATAGACAAACAAGAAACTCCAGACTGTTTTAGCCACAGCGCATTTGCTATCATACATGGAACTTTCATCTTTACTACACCCATAGCAGGCAGAAGTCAACAGGTGATGCTTTACCTGTCACTTCACTCCCATGCTAGGTAAACTTTTACCTGTTGACTTCCATTATACAGTTGTTAATAGAAGAATCCACCTGTAAATGTGTGCCATATCTATGTTTCAGCAGAAATGTCAGTCCTACTACTGTTTGTTTATTCAAGCTGAATGAAAAGTCAGTCCTGAACTTAAGTGTTGTTCAGACTTTTAATCCATAAACAAACCAGACTGAAGCGAATTCAGACTTTTAATCCATAAACAAACCAGACTGAAGTGAATTCAGCAGTTGTCATTGCAGGGAAATAGGCCATGTGCTCCAAGTTCCAAACCAGTTTCTTTTCAACCCATTTTTGGAACATTTCAGTGAAAGGATAAAACTTGTAATTCTATTTTCTTTAAATTACAATGACTCTAGATCACTTTTGCCCTTTGAAAGTATGTCCTGCAGCACCCTTTCACAGATTGTTCAAGTATGTGTCACTGCTAGATGCTGAACAACAAACACCACCAACTTCCCCCCCTAGAACTTTAACATTTGACCATATTAAGAAACACACTGAATAAAGACTGAGGAAATATAATTAAAGTTAGTAGACTGTAGGGTGGTTTATTCCTTACAGTTTTCAATCCTCTATTCCGCTTCCCATTAGCACAGAACTACTGGCTGCTTTGTAGTACACAGCAGCTTTCCCTATTTACATCACTTACACTTCAGGTTTGAGAGCACCAAAGTCCTCCTCACCATTCTACTGACATCTACTAAGTGGTTTAAATTGCTCTCATGAAGACCCCAGTGGGAAGGTCCACCCTTGCTTAAAACAGCCTTACTTAACCAAAAGCACAGATCAAGAGATGAAGCCCTGCAGCACATGCCAGTACTAGCTCCCTCAAAAAAATTATTTGCAAGAAAGGCAAGCACTGGGGATCACTGCAAGCAGGACTGAACTTTGGGGTACTTCATGTTTTCAGTATCTATATCATATACATGCTAAACATCTGATGGTCTGAATCTCTTACAAAGGATTGAGGAATTGTTAAGGTTTGTTGTTGGGTTTAAAAAACAAGAACACACACACACACACACACACACACACTGCTGACCTGCCCCCACCATGCTATATCACAGATTGAAACTAAGGGGAGTTTCAAAGGCAAACAGTTTTTCAGGCAGAATGGGGTGAAGGAGGCTGCTGTTTGATCAAAAATCTCTTTAGGATCAGAGAACAAATTTCACAATAACTTGGTCAATATGTAAATTGTACATATATGTATTTTAGAACTTGTTTTGATATGGGTACACACAACAGAGAGATCCTTATTGCCTGCAATACATATGCGTCTGGACAAATCATATCCAGAGACCCACTGACAAGAATAATATCAGCTCAAAACCCTTCAATTTTAACTCAACTGCATTCTACCCAGCAAAAGCCTATTTTCCAGGATGTTGCAGAGCCAGAAAAGTCTATGGCCACAAGGTGAGATGACATAATTCCAGCATACCACATTATCCATGGAAGAGCTGCTCATTCACACAGGAAGAAAATCTGGAACAGAAGCTTATGCCACCAAATAGGAGAATAGCTTTGTATCTAGCCTCAAAAAAGTTAGCGCATTACCGACACAGTTAGCGGTGAAAAAGGAAATTGTCTCTGTTTATACGTAGCAACAACACATACTTTAGGTTGACTCCCCCTCTTGGAAAACTGTATCACACCTAGTGTACATGTATGTATTTGAAGATGAAATCGTTCAGTATATATATCTATATTCCAGTGCACTGTATAGAATCAGACAACTTGAAGAATATGCTGAAGGGTGGGTTTTTTCCCACGATTTACGTTATGAACACAATTTTTGCTGGTTTATTAAATAATAGTTCAAGCATAAAATATTAAATAATCACACACAGCAGAGAAGACATACAATGGGTTTTAGATCACTAAGACATGTCATTTCAACCATCTACAATTTTAATTTGGATACCAAAACGTTTGAAGGCCAGAAATGCCTTGCAATGGCACCAAGTGGAATTTATCCAGAGGCAAAGTGTTTTATCATAAGAAATTTCAGTAGGAACATGAAGAGGGTGATATGAGGTTTTTAATTTTCAGAACCAGAGACAGACTCTTATTTCAATGGAGTTAGTCCAATTAAGGCCAGTGGTAGGAGAGCCAAATGTTATGTGGGGTTTTTTTACCATCTACAGAACACTGCTCATATGCATCTTCTATTTGTGTCCAAAGAGCTTACTCTCACACAAACTTTTCAGAAACATAGGAAGGTTTCATAACGGCAACACAATGTCACACAAATGAACGTCTATCTGTGCAATGGGGCTTTCCCCTCCCCTCCTCTGAAGACCTGCTCCAGAAGTTCCCCTAACATTCCCCAGCACATTTTAAGGGCACACGGGGGTGCAGGTGAGAGGAAGAATCACATTTTGCCATTACATTGACTGAGACCATTCCATCAGTAGGAGGGGTTAATTGGATACAACTCAAAAGTTTGGTCAGCTGTAAATGATGAGTTCTATAGTAGCTTTGATCCACAATCCAACTTTTGATCAACTTTTCCCCATATTCATATATGCTTTAAGATAATCGAATGCACTTTTAGATTCCTTTCCTGTACATGTATGCTTGCAAAATAACTCTTCTAGCTAGAACATATAAGATAGAGTAGGCTTACTGCTTATATTAATTTTCCAGCTAGATTCTATTGGCATGTGTTCACACTCATTTTGTCTACCTGCTCACTACAATACTCTAGTTTCAGTTTGTACGATTGCATTTAGATTACCTTAGATGTCCCTTCCATCCCAAGAAGACCAAGATTTAGAACACAACCAAATATTTAGAACACAACCAAACTGCTACTGTCAAACTCCATTCTGCACAGTGAAATGGAACCCCTGCCTGAACAAACTGGAATGCAGAAAGAAAAAGGGACTTTGAAAAGAGAGCGGTTGTGAGAGAGATGAAAAGAAGACAAGACAGAACTAGCTCTGGAAGTAGAAACAGGTCAGCTGACAATTTACAACTTTGGAAATACAACATTTGTAGAGGGAAGCTCAGAGGGAAAGGATGTGCTTTGTATGTACAATGTATTGGGTTCAACTATCTGGCATATCCAATTAAACTATCTCAGATAGCAAGACTGGGACTGAGACTTTGACTGACAACAGTTCCTCACTGAAGACAGTATAGACTACATGTACCAGTGGTCAGTGTAGGAGTTTCCCATCTTTCAATGAGACCTAGTGCCAGTTGCAAAGGAAGTTAAACTGTGGTGAAAGGCAAGCATCTGCAGTTCAGCCATAGGGTCTGACAAGCTTCAATGCCTGGGTCAAAAAAAAAGATATGGAAAAGGCATGGCCAATCATTTAATAGGGCTTTAGTTGTTAAAGGTAGAGGAAAATTTGCAATACAGAGAAGTTGATTAATTGGTTGTAACCTATATTTATTCCACTGTAATTTGTATTTGTGCTTGTGTTTCAACTGGAAGTTGCATGTATTTAAGATTCAGCAAATCACACCCTTATTCAGACCAGATCAACATCACTATTTCATCATGCACTTCTTTAGTGTCTTTAGCTACTTCAGATTGCACTGAGAATCACAATATTTAAGATTAGTACAGGTTAGATACACTTACAAACATTTGAACATATTGCTTTCTTTATAGAAACCATGCTCCATAATGGGCTTCACCCAGGTATATTTTAAGATGCCTACACTATGACAGCATATTCAGCAGACTGCCAGAAAGTTCTACTGATTTGACTTGTACATGGTTTTTACATAAGAAAGTTTATACTGTGTCCTCAAGAGCAAAGACAAACAGCAGAAGGTGCTTTTATAGAGTGGTTTAAAAGGAAGTGCCTTATTTCTGTATTGATCACGCACACTTCATGTACAAAGGCTCATTGTCAGTGAGCCAACATGTATGTGCATGTGCGACTGTGCGCACATGAATCAGAGCTCCTTTAGCCCCCTTTCTATACAAAGTAGCTATCCTTTCTGGCAAAAAGAGAGGCTCAGGGAATCACTAGAATGTACTCTAAATTGACCATTGACCCTTAACAATAAATGGTTCATGGGAACTGTTTAAAAATCGGAGTATGTGTCTCCTGTTTATAAAACCAAAACTGGTGGTAAAGTATGTTATGAATCATAACAACTGTAGCAACTGTCCATGAGACCATGGCCTGCATGACTAGCAGAGGAACACTGTATATTATATCTTCAAAATAAGCAAAAGTTTTAAAGGTGTCTCAAAGGCTTCCTTCACAAATGGCTGAAATGCTAATTCTGTGAGCAAACTTTATCTCCTGTGCTGGAGTCCTAACAAATTTTGTGATACTGAACTGGCACAGAAGTCTGTAGATTCCATCTTATCCATACAGCATAGCACAATAAGAACTAGTACCAATTTGTGCAACTCTTTCTCAAAAAGAAATTAATTAACCATGGAAGAGATCTGTATGTAACCAAGTATCAGGAATGTATTCACACCATACAATGAACAGCATTACTAACACATGCCACAGAAGAACTGCTTGTAGATATTATCATTGTCACATGAAATCGGCACATAAAATCTGTTCGATTCAGCAAAGTGACCATTTCCAACTTGGTGAACAATAAAATGAAATGCAACTAAAAGCAATTAAAAACATACAAAATGAAGATTATGAAGCATCCATCTGCACTGCAGACATACCAGCTTCCTCCAAGTAAACCATAGGATTTTAAATTGATTTTTAATGGAACGTTTTGCAAGACATGCAAGGCAATTTTTGCCACATTAATAGTGAAAAAGAACAAGCAACCATAGGCCTAATTTAGACATAACATTAAACTATGGTATGAAAATGAGCTACAGTGAGCCTCAGTCTGATGCACTCCTCTATCCCCCTCCTCCTTCACAGATGAGAAGGCTAAAAGCTTCCGCTCTCTGCTTGGAATAAACCCCAGTCTTCCATTACATCTGAACTCAGCAAACTGTGGTTCACTCTAAGTTCAGTTAGAAAACAAAAACAGAAGCTGAAACCATGTGGTTTGTTTAAACTAGCCACAGTTAGATTCAAAGTTTCGGCTACTGGGCAGGATAGAAATGTAATAAATAAATAAATAAAATCACCGTTTCCTCAGTTCAGACATGAGGGGAAATTGTGGTTTATTCAAAACTGAAAGTGGGAAGCTTTCAATTTCTTCCTGTTAAGGATGGAGGAGAGGGGAGGGGGAGTCCATGAACCCAAGACTTACAGCAGATCATTCTGATAAGGCTAAAATGTGATATTGCATTATGTTTGAATCAGGCCAGTATGTAGACATGGAGGAACTACTGTTAACGCTGAACATAACGCTCCAAAATATTTGGAAAATTCTTCCAGAATTTCAGTTCAAAAAATTACTGAAAAGGGTGTTTCTGGCATGAACTGCACCCACTCATCCCAACCTGAATTTAAATAGTTTAAGGACGCAATTCTATGCATGTTTAGATGGAAAAATGTTCTACAGCTCCCAGCATGACCAGCATGCTCGGAATTGTAGGACTTCTTTTGGTCTAAACATGCACTGGATTGAGCCCTAACAGAATTAAAACTTGCTTCATCTATATAAAATAATATGTGCTTCATCTCCTTGATAAAAAGTCCAAAATAGAATTCTATAATTTCATGAAGTATATAGTCTCTATTGCCTATTAAAGGGTATAATATTACGCAACTGTCAAAATCTAGCAAAGAAGCAAGTATTCTTAAGCTCACTGTTGAATTCTGTACTGAATTGTGCCCAATACTAAGTTTGGCAACACAGTATGCTAATTCACTTGAAAAAAAGTGAGGTAAAGAATCAAATTTGCTCTCAATCCTAAATATTTGCACTTCAGTCAATATTGGAGTATCTACTTGTAATGGCCGAGTAACATCTCTGTTAACACATGCACAAACGCATGATGTTTATGGTGGTAGTCTTAGTACTAACCCAACAATTCAACTTAGGTATTTATTTCCTGGTACAACAAATCTTAAGAGTCCCTTTATGCTGCCTTCTCTGTCAAGGTCATGCGGTGAAGCCATGCTCAGGTACATGCAACAGGACTCTAGTATATCTATCAAGGCAAAAAAGAAATAAAAGTTGCCAACACTGCTACTGACATATTATAGGGCACATGCTTTTATCAACACAGAAATTACTCTGTTAGAAGTAGTAATGTGTGAAGCAGCTCATTAAAATTAGGCCCTTTATATAATAATCTCTGATGATGATCTGCCTTTTAAAAAGCTATAAATATTTAAATACATGAAAAAAATATATCAAAGCTTTTAAAATAATAAAACCGTACATCAAATAGGCTTTGCAAGTAACTATTAAGCTTGCCCATTCAGGGTTTTGATTCAGGTACTCTCTATAGAAGATGAAGAGCTAGAAGTTACTTTTACTTATATGTAAAATCTGTACATGAATTCTTTAACAACTCTCATGTCCATGTCAGCGTTTTGGAGTCACAATTCACACTCATGATCTAAGACAACAGCCACAGCCCCCCACACACACACGCATATTATATATACCCATAAAACAAGGCTTTGTTACAATTGTTTAGTATTTGCAGCATTCTTATCATGACAAATTATTTTGGGGGTAATTTAAGACAGACACCCTTTCTCTGAAAATAAATGTTCATTCTGTATGAAGCCACTGTCTCACATATTGAAGAAATTGCTATTTACATTTGCTGTGTCACTTAAATTAATTACATGCTCCTGTTCCAAGCCCCATTCCCCTTCATCCTCTTCTTCGGGCTCAGCTTCTGACCCATTGCGAGTGTTCTCGTACAAAAAAATCTGTTCATCTACGTGAGCTGGGGCTAACCGATTTCTCTTGGCACTAACAATGTTAGCAGAAGAACCAAAGAGACGTTCAGGAAAGACCCTTGTGGCCACAATGCACCAGTATTTCTGAAGTACCTTTGGTAAAACTGGAAATAAAGCTAACCGGTCAGACCACCACTTGAGTGGATCTTCATTTAGCCCAAGGACTTTCTGTGACTTGAAATTGCTCAGTTCCTCAATAATCTGAGCATGCCACTCCTCTTGGTCTTCAACACCCCCTGTCTGGCAAAAGATTTCTGCAAGCATGTTATTGATGGCGCTGGTCGGAGGAGGGGTGGAGGCAATTGCCATTTTTTTCACTGGTGGCTCTTCGGACACAGCAAAAAACTGTTCTTCAGGCCTCAGTGTGTTCTCTTTTATCTTCTCTAGGAGACTTTTTGCTTCCTCTACCACTCTGTTTTCAACCTGCTGTCTCTCAAATGTTGAGAGAAAGGGTAGTTTCTTGTATCTTGGGTCCAAGAAAGTTGCAACATTGAGAAACATGTCTATCTCAGGTGTATGCTGGTATGTGGTAGATAATTCTTTGGCTATCACTTCCTTTGCCATACTGATTTCTTTCAAGTCATTTTCTTTAATATTTAATGTTGTATTCAACAGCATGTGAAGGAGGGGTTTCACCATACTTATTGTTGGGTACTTGGAAGCAGACATCATCTCAGCAACCTGCTTGAATGGCTGGAGCAAGTCCACCAGGCCTTCAATTGTATTCCATTCACTGGCTTCCAACATCAGGTGGTGATTATTGCTATCCTCCACAAGAACTGCAGCAATTACAAACTGCTGCTCTTTAAGACGTTGCAACATGGCAAGTGTACTTCCCCACCACAAAACCCGATCACTCACAAGCATGCAGTGCAAAATATTCTGCTGCTTCTGCTTCTCACTCAACATGTACATGGCTACCGCAGACTGCTGAAAATATTCCACCAGTTTCCGACACCTAGACAGGACACCACACAGTTTAGGCAGCTGAAAAGCTTGTTGTATACCCACATTAAAAGTTTGCCCTAAGCAAGGCATCTGTACTGGAATGTCCAGGAGAGAGCAAGCTTTCGCTATGTCTTTCCCATAATCTGTTGTAGCACCAAAAACTTTTGTATTAATTCCCCATTCGATGAATATCTCATAAAGGACTCGGGTAATAGTCTCTGCAGTATTTTCCTCTGGCACTTCAAATGTTTTTAAACACCGGGAATTAACAGCCAGGCAGTTGGAAGAGCCATTACTGAGAAAATGAACTGACAGTGTTACATAGGATCTGTTCTGGTTTTCACTTTTCCACATATCAGTGGATATGCCACACCATGGGATATCAGTCAGTTCTTTTAACACAATGTCCCTAACAGCAATGTATTTTTCAGGAATTGCTTTTGTGCAGAAATACTTTCTGCAAGGAAGTTCATATCTTGGGTCCGCTGTTCTTAAGAGATTCTTGAAGGTGGGCTCATCTACAATAGAAGGAGGATATAAGCCCTCGCATATTAAGCTAATCACAGCCGATGTCAGCTCTTGATGTTTTTTATTCTCATAACTGTGACTTGCCTTCATAATTAATGTGTCCTGAACAACCTGCTGAGATGATTCTGGCTTCAGTTTCGAAAACGCAGTTGCAAAAGCCTCCCTCATTTGCTCAGTGTTACTTTTCACAAATTCACAGAATTCATCTGGATGATTCTTTTCAAGGTGGTAAGAGAGGTTAGATGTATTTCCCGAATAGGCAATCTGTGCCATGCAAATGCGGCAGTAGATTTTCTTCCATTGTAATATACATCCTTCTGCATTGGTATCAAAGCCAAAATACTTCCACACTTTACTCTTTGCTCTTGGGTGGGCCACTAACTTTAGGTCTGATGGGGAAGTTTCCAAACTTTTATTCTCCATTGCTTCTTGGCCACTGTCCCAATCTTTTGATTCTTCACTCATTAATGAGCACCTGATAAAGGCAGCAGATAAACATAAAATGAGAAAGCATAGGTCTGATCAACTATATGAAATCAGTGTTTTTGTGAATAAACACAACCTACCTTATTCATAGCAATATCTGAATATATCTGCGGGTGGAGGGTAGCCCCACACTCCCTTTGGAAATGGGACATACAACAACAGCACTATACATGTATGTGGAGACTGTAGTAATTCAGGCTGTAGACGAAGACTTGACCAAAATTAAGAGTTATATTATACAGTACTATAGGGGGAACTAGAGCCAACCTCTCTGTGGTGTGGTCTCAGTTTTAACTTAAGCTGGACTATTCCCCACAGGGAACCCTATGCCACTTCAACAGCAGAGGGGAAAAATACTGAGGGGTCCGTACAGTTTGGCTAGCTTTATTGGTCAGCCAAAATGTATGGACACCATAACCGTGTCACTCCCCCAAACTGAGGGGAGATCGGGGTATTTCCTCTGACAGCACTCAGCACAACTCCAAAGCACGGTGTGATATGACTAGGTATGACTCCTGACCTTGCTCACATACACCAAGCTCAGGAAGAGGGGGGGTTCCATCCACATCACCCTAAGTTTTGGAAGCATTAGAACACTGCCATGGCATAGTGTGACTGCAGGGACAAACTTATACTCTCCTTCCCAGTCCCAAGCTCAGGAGAAGGTCGGGGCAGATCACACTCAGCCATGAGAGGAGGGCCACTCGCCATGGCAAGTGAATTTTGGGGCTCCTGAAAATATTCAAGCCGTAGCTAAGTCTGGCTTGTACATGACCACTCATTTGCGTGCTTGTAGTGAATAAGAATTGTCTGCAGAGGACGTAAGAGTGAAGCTTTTGTAAATTAAAACGTTTGTTGTCTTCTTGTTAGTTTCGTTCCTTTGAGACTATCAGTGCTGCACAATTAATTAACATAAGGTATATATATGTGGCTGGGCAGCCATGCAAATAAGAACATTTTTGTGGGCTAGTACATACTGTGAATGTATTTGCTCAGCTTTATTAAGATTTATGCTGTCCTAGATATAATCCCATTTTATAGGAACCTCCTTTCCCTAAGCCATATATTGCCTTGGATTCAAATTCCTCTTGCAAACAGAGTTTAGAAAAATGTTTATTCCATTTTCATCTGAAACCCAATTTAGGTCAATGGGGTTTGTGTGTATGTGTTTCCAGTTTACATGGAAATAAACATTATGCTGTGCTGAATACATTTTAGGACTGCAATCCTACACACCTTTACATACGTGTGGAGCAAAACCATTGCATGCAGCAAGAGGGAAGTTTAAAGTTTCTGATGTACACAATGCACAGCTGAAATCAGCAAGCAAATAAAGCAGCTTGCCTGTTCAACCATGTGAGCAGTTACAACATACGTTTCAAATATACCTCTGGATGTGCACTCAGTTCTCTCCCATGAGTATGCATAACTTTGCAGGAGTGTACTCTAAACCAGTACGCTCTACTGAAATAATTCACATTATCCAATTCATTTCAGTGGGACTTCACCATCAGGACTTATACAGTTAGTAACAATGTATTTCTTTCTTAAACTGGTGTTCTCATAAATCAAATGACTTTTGGTGCCTGGGAAGGAGATAGTTCAGCCCTTGCGGAAGGGTTGTGGCTCAGTGGCAGAGCACATGCTTTGTATGCAGGAAGTCCCAAGTTCAATTCCTGGCATCTCCAGGCAGAGCTGGAAAAAATTTTGCCTGAAACCCTGGGGAGCCACTGCCAATGAGTGTTGCCAATACTGGGCTGGATGGACCATTCGTCTGACTCACTGACTTGGTTCACATGATCACTTCAGACCCCCACGGCACATTTAATGGTGGGTTGTGGTGGTCACAGGAACAACAATCACTGATTCAAGCCCCCCGCCATGGCTTCTTCTGTCATCTGAACCCAGTGAGGGTGGCTTGTTGGCGTGGTTAACAAACCACCCTACAACAGGCAGTGGTTCTGGGTGCTTTGTTAACCACCCCACCAAGCCACTCTTGCTGGGTTTAGATGACACAAGAAGTCGCATCTGGCAAGGGTAATTATGTAAATTGGACCAGCACACGTAGGGTGATTAACAAACCACCACAGCTTATTAACCACCCTCATGTAATGCAAACCAGCTCTATAATAAGGCAGCTTCCTATGTTCCTACTAACATTAAGCACTATTGTGCGTGAAAACAAATGTAATGGGCTTAGCTAAAGAAAGAAAAAGTGAGACTGAAAAAGGTTGTGTTGGGGGACTTTTAACGGAAGGAAAACCATGTTTTCTATTGACATGGCCAGTTCCACTGACTGACTCCTGGTTCCAACTCCAGTTTGTCTCTCCCCAAACAACCCAAAGTTCCCAATTTGCACACAGTGCAAAACAACCCAGGGATGGAGTGTCCCTAAGTAGCTTAGCCCCTCCCACTTGCAGTGGGAGCCAACATGACTGCAGTCACTCAATTCACAGCAATCCAGGTTTGGTTTGGTTTTTTTAAACGAACTGGGTTCTTGTGACGTGTGGACCACGCCAATACTTCCTGCTGGAAATGGCCAGTCTTCCCCCAGTGAAGCTTACAAATGCAAAGACCCCACAAAGCACACTGGTTATTTTGCAATTGATTTCCCTGTCTGAAAAGGGGAAGGAAAAAAAGGACAAATTGTTCTACCTACATTTTCCAACTTAAGGGATCCATCTTCTCTGTCTAGGTAACTGGATAGACTTGTGTTTAATACTGGTAGATCACACACTTGCTGCTTAGTAATGAGGCCATTAATCTGTCAAACATTTTCATGGGCAGCTGAAATCACACTGCATTAATATATGAATTGAGGCATGAAGCGCCTGATACCTTTTTTAGCTTGCTTTTTAGAAGTTATTAGCAACAGTGCTGCTGGCACTTCAGAAATTAGCATGATGGGTGGCACAAACGACCAGTATGCAGAGCCTCAGCATCTCCCACTAACCCCTATTGTGGATGTCAAATTCTATATAGGACAGGTGTCTGGAACAGTTAGAACATAAGTGTAAGGAAGATGAGTGGACACAGGTACACTCCGTAGCAGCAGAGTTGGTCAAATGGCATCAGGCAAAGTCATCCATTTTGTGCAACTGCTTAAAGTGAAACTGGATAACTTGTTCAGTACTGAGGGATACACCATAAAGCGGGTAACTGCAACTAATTCACCCTGTTTAGTTGCATGTAATTACATTAACAAAGGTTTTCCAACTTGTGCACAGGAAACAGGAGAACAGGAAACAAAAGTTACAGGGCAAGGATGCATCCTACTAGAGGAAAGGGAAGAACTTAAATCTCCATAACTTTGGAAAACCAACTCCCAGCGTTCCTGACCACTGGCCATGCTGGAGTTGAAGTACAGTCTTGGAGTTGAAGTACAAAGCATCTGGAGATCCACCCTCTCTGCCCACCCCTGCCTTTCAAGACCAGCCGTAGCATAATATAATTGTGCAAGAAGATGGGGAGCTTCCTGATACACTATGCAGTGCTGGGAATACTGCAGTCATATCACTCAAATTAAACATTTTAAAGATATTAATTTTGGATACTGAATTCTGGATCTCTTGCATACTGTCTGCCCAAATGTCATCTTCTTCAGCTCATTTCCCTACCAACTCACTGATTTAGAAAACGAAAACCTAAGATGCCCAACACGAAGAAAAACAGGATCAATAATTTCCTCTGGTATCACAGAGGAAAGTGATGGGCACAGCAGGGGATTACCATAACATTTTTGTTGCAATGAATGAAGACCTGCCCAAGTTCTTGTATTTTACAAGACAGGATAGCGAGCACCCTTTTTCTCCTTCTTTTAGTGCAGTGTTCACTACTATATGTGACACTTGGGGCTCTGTGAATTCAAGGCTCTGTGAATTACACCTGCTTACCTTAACAGTTAAGAAAAACTTGTGCATTACTAAATGGAAAGAAAAAGCTAAGATGCCTGGCCCAACTCGCAGAAGTATTTGCCTCTAATTCATATGTATTCTAACCTTCGACTCTAGTATCTGTTTGTAGGCATGGTGTTATACAAAACGGAATATGACCTTTCATTATCCTTCCACTGATAAACTCCAATTGCTGCTTATATCTAGGGTCATTAACCAATAACATATAATGTATAATGGCCAATATTACATTAACTCTGACCTATGCTTAGAGAGAAGGGCTCAACCAATCGGAAGTTGTGCAAAAATGGAAATGATTGAGCTAATGGGGAAATAGTCAAGCACATACTAAGATGCAGATAAATTATTCTGTCTTTACAGTACAGGTGTTTTGACCATGTTCTTCGACAATCCACTGTGATGAACTTCCGTAGCCTTAGGAAGAACCAAAATATACCAAGGTGCTTGGCGAAATATTGCGTCTCATGTCTCTCTGATAGTTGTACCTATCAGGTGCTGCACAACATGAACCAGGAGCCATGAAAGTTAGGCACCAACCAGCTCCTTAGCATAGCAAATAACAAGACAGCTGGCTGGGAAGCAGACAGTGAATTAAAGGACCTTTAAGCCAACAAGCAAGGCACTTTAAGCCAGCTGATTCAAAAGGAAGCAATCACCTCATGCTTCCTCCTATATAAACCCCAGGGCTGGCTATTCCTCTTCAGTGTCATCCTTCAAAGTCACTTCGCTGCCCCACTCCTAACTGTGCCTGTCACACCCCTTTACCCACCCCCAGGCCTTCATGTCCTCCTGCTTCTACACTGCCACCTACTTCTACTTACTCCATTCTTCTGTGACACTCAAATATGCATCACAAAAATCCAAATTCTTGGGAACCAATATCCAGCACAATCCTTTGCATGTATACTCAGACGCAAGTCCCACTGAGCTCAATGGAACTTACTCCCTGGTAAGTGTGTGATTGCAGCTTCAATTACTCCACAACTATTGAAGTACTTACATAAATTTTCATTGTTGAGATGCTCATGGCTAACTATGTTTAAGAAGCCAATCATAAATTACGGTGTCCAAGAGATTATATGACTACTTTAAATCATTCTTCATAAAGTTGCAATCATATCTGCTGCTGAACATGAAACAGAAATCGGTACCTAAACATCACTGCTTAGAAACAGCTGTGTTCTTTGCTCTAATTAATATCTGTCCTTTGAAACTGTCAGCACAAATTACTGACCCAATACTGTTCTGCTACATCATTCCCAAAGGGACATCAGTTTAATAGATCCATGCTGTGTTTTCTCACAACCCCTAAGCAAAGCTGACAAGAGAAAAATATTATGATGAATGATGTAATATATAATGGTTTGAATAGTTTCATTTATGCACTAATATGAAGCCTCGCAGTATCCAGGTTTGGTTTCTAGAGCCTCCATTTCAGGCCATGCCAGGGTGTTTTGAAGAAGACTAGAAGCTTTGCAATTCAGAATATCTGGAGGTTTTTCTCTTGGAATACAGTGAACCCTGGAAACGAGACTAGTAATACAGATGGCAGGGTGCAGAATCTACATGAATGTAGCAAGCCTGCTGCCAATAAACAAGTTGAAAGTAAAGGTGTGCCCTAGATCAGGGGGTGAGTGGACAGACTTTAGGCTTGCAGGAAAAACTGTTTTTCACAAGAACCCTGAGGTCCACCAACTGGAGCCAGGTATGAAATAGTGGCCTAAGAAAGTTAATACAGAATTACAGGACAAGGTGCCTCTAAGCACGTGCTCAGTCCATGAGCTTGTTTTCTGTACCAGAACACTCACCCTTTCACAGACAAATATACTATTTTCCTACAACCTTTCTTGATTTCAGCACCCTAATTTAGGTGGGGAAAAGGCTTTTTGTGGTTGCTATGGCTAAACCACTGGGAGTCAAACTCTTCGTGATCTACTGTAAATCACCCAGAGATCTACCAGTAGATCCTGATCTACCTTCTGCCCACCCCTGCGATTCACCCCCACTTTCTGTTATGCTATAATCTTAATCCTGTGCTGGCATCTGTAAAGCCTCAGCAAAAAAAAAAAAAAGCACACATTTCAGGAAGGAAAAGGGCGAAAGATGGATGCTGCCACCTGCCTGCAGCACTGATTGGTTAGCTAATGAAAGAGAGAAGGGAATAAAATGTGTGAGGCATTTTTAAGCCTCCTGTTGAGAAGGGAGTAATCTTTTTTTACTTTCTGTTCCCCCATCCTGTGAAGAAATGCCCTGTACATAACTGTTGGAGTTCTATAGCGTTTACTTTGTGTGGCCTCTGTGAGGCTACAACGTATCTGAGTAGGCCTGAGGCCTTGTTTTGTTATTGTCAAAGGCCTGTGTAGTAGTTGCTTAGTGAGGCTCTGAAGGGTGAGAGAAAGACAGTCACTTTGAATACTGTTTGATTACATTCTGATTGGCGGGGATTCTAGCAGTTGAGAAATGACAGTTAAGGAGTTGACAACAGTTGAGTTAGTCTGTGGAGAGTGAGAAAGGAGCCCTGCTGGTTGGTGTGTAGTGTTTTAGAAGGACTAAAGGTAAAACAAGTCAATAAGAGGCTCATAGCAGCAACAGTGTCTACTGAGTCCTTAAGAAGCATCAGCAAGAAGTCATTTGAAAACCCCAGTATAAATATTAGTAATCCTTTGTGCGCAAAACATTCCTTTAATAAGTTACTTGTTTAATAGTTCATCTTGTCTCTAGTGTTGGTTCCAACCTCATGCCTAAGCCTCTTATACCAGCTACTCTGAGGTTTTAAAGTATTCTAACAAAATTGGTGGTAGCGGAAAAGGGTCAGCTTGTGGAACTCTGAGTTATAGTGGCAGAGAGTTCCTTAGGCCCAGAAATACAAGCAATTTGCTCTAAATAAGAAACCCCACAGGTAGGATTTCCCCACAGATGGTGGCAGTGCTGGGGAGACAAAATCCTCCATACATCCCATCAGAGTTTCTTCCCTCGCTGGCCCACAGATAACGAACTCCTACTGCTGGCCTTCCGCTCGCTCCCATAGCCACTGAGAGAGAACGAAAAAGGCAGCCAAAGTTTCTACCTAACATCTTCCACTTCCTCAGAAGTCTTTATTTTCTCCAGAACCTGACTCCAACTCCGCTTTGTGCCTAAATCCTAGGAGAGAAGGAGCAAAACTGAATGTAACCAAGACATTCTCCCATCTCTTGATAGACCCATTTAAGTGACAGACATTTCCACAAAGAAATGAGAAAAGAGGCAGAGACAATAAGCTGCCTTCCCCACCCTGATATTCTTCAGACATTTTGGACCACAGCTCCCACAATTCTTAACCCTTGGCCATATTGGCTGGTGCCGAGGGGAGCTGACATCCAAAACACCTGGAGGACACCAGGTTGGGGAAAGCTGACAATTAATATATGAATATAACCATCCTGTGAGTTGCTATCAGTCCAAGGTCCTTACATTGTGTAAGTCTGTCCCACCCCCAACTCAAAAAAAGGCTGGAAGTCTGACATTAGGACTTTGATGCAATTCCTGCCCTTTGTCTTCAGATCTGGTGGAACATCAAATAAGTATGCCACCAGAAAATCTCATAGACCAGTGTCATTCCAAACAATACAAAGTCACCTACAAAAGCTTACCCTACATGCGTCTTCTCTATAGAATGGGTGCACACATCACACATCTGAACTACAAATGTTAAGATCTCTGTGAACACAGCCATGCCTTTCAAAAAAAAAACAAGGGAAGGTACAGGCCAATGTAGAATAGGCTTTTGAGATCAAAATAGGTGATGAAGGCACACTGCATTTAACTAGGTGATGAAGGCACACTGCATTTAACTATGTATTAAATGGGTAATCTAAATGCACTTCCAAGGCACAGTATTTTCAAACCAACTGCCATTCTTTACAAGAACGTGTAGGGGAGAGGGGGCAGGGCCTGGGAAGGAAGCTGTTGACTGATTCAGTGCAGGTGAGGCTTGCCCTGCATACTTCTGAGAGACTTGCTGTTCATGCTGACTCCTGAGTAGACATACAGAAGGTATTTCAGATGCTATGTGAAAGCACTGCTGAGTGATTCAGTCCAGTATATAGACATAATTTACTTCTAAACCAGCCGTAGACCTACCTCTGTTAAGGAAGAACAAGAGCCTCACTCAAGTCAAGAGGTTAACCTTAACCACATTTACTTGGAAGTAATTCCATTAATCTGAGAGTGCAAGAGCTAACAGCCATACACACACATTTTGTTTATGAATTTATTTGAAGTATCTTTATGCCGCTCTCAGAGCAGCTTACATATAATCAATTAAACAAGACAGTCCCTGCCTGCAGGCTTACAATTTCAAAAGACAGGATAAATGACTGCCATTTTTATATATAAAACGGGAAGAAGAATCTTATTTGAACATGAAACAAGGGGCACTGATAAGGGGAAGTGGATCTTTCCCCAGCTTCCGTCACTTTGGGTATGTTTGTCCTAGCACAGCTCACTTCAGGCACTAGAACTAGGCTGCAAGAAAAAAAAAATCACTTGACAAAAGTGTGGGTAGGTAAGGCAAAGGGAAGATTCAGTTCTGCTCACCCACGCACTCCTTTTCAGGTTAAAATAACCCCGACCCTCCTGTTTTATATGTAAACAGGACAGACAAATAAATGTAGCTGTTAACATTACATCTACCTTGGTCATAGAGCCAGTGTGGTGTAGTGGCGAGAGTGTTGGACTGAGAGCTGAGAGAACCGGGCTCTAGTCCCCACTCAGCCATGGAAACTGACTGGGTGACTTTGGGCCAGTCACAGACTCTCAGCCCAACCTACCTCACAGGGCTGTTGTTGTGAGGATAAAATGGAGGAGGATAATGTAAGCCGCCTTGGGTTCCTTGCAAGAGGAAAAACAGCAGGATAGAAATGCAATAAATAAATAAATAAGCCTATGCAATTTCACAAGGGAAGGACTGACTCAGCCTTGAGGATGGAGTAATAGTTAATAAAAAGGTCTGAATATCCAGCCTAGAACAAAAGTAATTTGATCAGGTTCAGTGACATAATACAAAGCAAGGCAATAAGGAAAGGGTTTTTTGCTAGTATTCAGGTGAACAAACAAGGGAAATCAATCATATTAAAGCAAAAGAAATGTGCTATGGATTCATTCATTCAAAACACAGGGTATACAGGGCTGGATGTGAACTTTAAAAGAAGTGCTTCTTTTCATAGCTCCAGCCAGCCTAGAACAGCCTTATAGTCAAACACAAGCCAAAGGGAGAGGGGAAAATTTCAGGGAGAGGAGGGGAACAAAAGAAAAAGGATACTTTTCCAAGGCTTCTAGCCCAGAGTTTGAGCATTTAATAGCTATATAGCAAGGGGCCTGGAGACAGGCAAAAAGGTGTAATTTTTCCTTTCCTTCCTTCTAAAACATCCCTGTACGGTACACAGGGAAAAAAATTAACATAATGACAGGCATCCTAATTCCCAGTCCAGGATACTCACTATGATGAGTCAAGCACTTGAATAGGCTAATTCCTTCTTCCCCTGCCCTCCATCCCCTCCCCTACTTCCCCTAATATTCCCTGCTCTCAATCATAAGACTGAATTGATTTGCACAGTCCACACAAATTCTGGATCCTGCAGATTTCCCCCTCCCCTCAGCAAAGACTCAACTTCCATCAGCATTCTGTAAAGTCATGGGAACTCATTGGTCCTCATCATGCCATTTGTTTGTTTATGTTCCCTTTTCTTTTCATGAACAAACATTTCTCTGTACCTAGGGAGTCCCGAGTACAGAAACCATTCATTTTGGGCAGCTTCATTGTGCTTCCAAACTGAAAGGCACCTGACCACCTGAGTTGAAGTAGAAGAGGGAACAAGTGGAACCTGCAATAAAATGTTGCATTTTTCCACTCCAACAGACACTCAGCAGCCTGCAACTGCACTGCATGCTCAGTTCTCATTGTTGGCAGGGATGGGGTTGCCCCTTTATGGCTATTTTTTCTAAAGATGCTTTGTACTTGGCATGCTTGGTGAACCCCAAATTTTGCACAATACCTCCATCTTGTTTTTCAGTGGCCTCATTTTGCCTACAATCCTGTTGGCAGTGACCAGCTAAGTTTGCTATTAGAAAAAGAGTGATGAGAAAACAGTAAGTGAACAAGAAATATTGGAAGCTAAAGTGAAAGTTTAAGTGGAAAAGTATTGTCAATCTCCATCCCTAAGGGACCGGAACCTAATCCCAATTTACAACTCTTTCCAGTTTTACCTCCAAGTTATACTCAATAGAAGATTATAGGAGATAACTCCCCTTGCACTGACCAATGCACTTCAAGAGGAGACATTCCACCCACCCCCTTGCACTACCTCTACTTGTACTTGCAAACACTTGTACACAAGAGTAAGGCCACACATCAATCAGTATAAAGAAATGCAGAGTATTCATCCTCCACACGCCTTTCTGTATAAGCGATAACACATATATCTGTACACTAGAGCTACAACCCTAGGGGCCTAGGGGTTAGGAGTAAGAGGACCTAGGAGTAAGAAGACCCACTGAATTCAGTGGGACTTACTCCAGAATAGACATGCATACTAGCAGAGCATATAAACTACTGATGTGTCACCTGCAGTCTTTTTTGTAGACAGGGTACATATACCAAGCTTTCATCGAAGTGCGAATACGTGCTTGGCAGCAGGTGTTGATGGTGGACACAGCATAACTACTAGGAGTTGCTACAACAACTAGCACATTAAGGACGAAAAGAAGATAAAAGGAGGCGGCTCTACGGATTCCTCGTAAGAAATTCAATTGCAATAAACAGCAATTAAATCTGCTGCAACCTAGGAGCCACAGGCTTGTCGAGGCTGGCAGAGGCGTGCGCGCCTTCGATAAGGAGTCGCGTGTCTTTAGGAGGCCGGAACCGTGGGCGGCGCCCGCAGGGAGGAGTTTGGAAGCACTGACGGCATAGCCTAGCTAAGTTCTGCGGTGTAAGGCAAGTCCCCCCCGGGCAATGGCCGCGGTGAACGGGAAGCTCATGGGAGCGCTCTGCTAGAGGTGTCCTCTTCCCAGGAGCGCAGAAACTCAGCTTCGCTCCCAGCATCATCACCGCCGGGTGGGCGTGCGATGACGTCAGACAACCCCTGGAAGACCATCCGCCACCGCTCTCTGCGGAAGACCGGAGTGGAGACCGCGTTACCCTTGTTTGCCTTCCATAAACGAGGCGCCAAACCCACGCCGCTTGGCTAGGCGCCGGCCGGGCCTCGCGAGGGCTTTTTGCCCATCCCATCCCATCCCCTTCCCGGAACCCGCAGCCCCTCCGGATCCGCGCAAAACCTGCTAACCTGGCTTGATAAAGCAGCCCGGGCGGAGGCGGCGGAGTAGCTGGTGCAAGGCGACGCGGAAGCCGATCCAATAGGTCCGTAGGGCAGGCACTGCCAGGGACAATAGCGACATGGCTGCCCGGCACTGCTGCGGCTCCTTCGCCGCTGCCGCCTTGTCCTCTTCCGTGGCTCGGAGGAGAAAAGGCCGCGGCCACCCCCCCGACAGCAAGGGGAGGAGCGGAGGCGGCACGTCTTGGAGCACTTGGTAGCCACACCCAGCGGAAAGGAAGGAGTGCGCCCGCCTCAGGGCGCTTTTCCCCCGTCTGGGCATGTGCGCGTTTTGCTCGCGGTCTGCCCAGCCTCCCCGCCCCCAGACCTGCGGAGTGAAACGCTCCGATGTTTCTGCTCCCGATGGGACGGTTCTGCACGCAGAATAGGCATGTAAAAAGCCGAGGCAACCAATAGAATAGCGTGTAATTTGAGTTGTTCTACGAAAAACGTTTTCCCAATCCTACTTCCTAATGGATTTCAGCATTTATTATTTGTATGCTTTGAAATACCTCTCTCAGCCACCTAGGCTTTGAAAGGAGGTCGCTTATCTGAACCCATAATGCCCTAAGGTTTAGAACACAGATTGCTAATTCAAAGGGAACAACTGTAACAGCACAACTTGTACTTGTCTCATCAAAAGTAAATACCATTGAGATAAATGGACCTCATTCCTAGGTAAGTTATGGGACTGCAGCCTAAATACTTTTAAACTGAAAGATACTAGAGAAAGAATGGGGGGGGGGGAGTTGTTGGTTGCCGCAATTAAAAAATTAAATTTTGGCCACATCTCTGCCCAGGGGAGGCAGACAAACAGACCATGGGCAAGTGACCACCTATACAGTATTTATTTTTAAGTCTAGTATTTCAGTAAAGCAATTTTCCCATAAAGATGTCAGACCTCTTGTTCAGTGTCTTCACAGCACATCTACAGCACTTATCTCTGTTCAGGATGGAAGGCACTAGACCAAGGGCACCTCAAAACTCTGGGGGCCACATTCTAGTAGGGGGGGGCAAAACACCTCTGTATTTTAGCTTAAAGCTTTTACAATCAGTGGTTGAGGGAAAGGAGGTGGGATCAGGGGAAGGAGGACTGAAGTTCCTCATCCCTGCACTAGAGTATAGCTTCCCTTGGATAAGGGGGCACTTGAAGATAGAGTACTTAGCTTAGTAAAACCCCTGTATCAAAAGATGAAGAAAACAGTTACTCAGTTTAAAAGTCTACATATCCCTGCTTTTATTTCCTGTATTTAATTGATCCGGCATGCCTGCACTACCAGGATCAGTCTCCAAACACATGCTAATCACTTGTGGCTTAATTACAAATGAAGCAGGAAGGAGTTGCATGTTTCGTTCCTTTGGGGAAGACACCACTACATTTCTTCACATTACTTTCCTTAAGACAGTTTTTAATTATTTACCTGGTATACTCTGTATATTTACATCCATTAAATTTTAGGAGGGTGCTTCCAGACAAGGTTTTTGTTGTGCTCTCACCCTGCCTCATTCATGTAATTTTACTGGGGGGGGGGGGAGCTTTCAGACAACATCTTCCACTTACACAAAGCACCCTAAGGGTTTGTCCCTGTGTCACATGGGTCACAAAATGGATAGGATCAGGCATAATGTGATTCTGCTTGAGCATAGTTAGTCATACCTTGCACAAGCAAAACTATCAGTATTCCTGTGTTGTGCCACTGCAAGAAACTTAATGGGATGGGTGTTGATACCGTGTGCCCCCTACCATTAGGATATAATGGAAACAAGGCAATGGGAAGAATGTGGGAACTCTGGATGAGGTGGCAAGGTAAAGTGACAGGCAATCAAGGCATATGGAGTCAGACCATTTGTTCTTCTTTGACAGCAGCTCTCCAGTAACTCAGGTAAGGGTTTTACCAAACCCTGCCATACGGAACTCTTCAGCAACAGATGCCAGGGATTTAACCTGTGGTCTGAGTCACAGTGCAAATCACTTGTCTACCAGATGGACCCTACCAAAATGGGCAATGTGACCAGTGGTCCAGAGAGTCATGCAGTAGCACAAAGAAACAAAAGTTACAGGCATATTACAGTTATGGCTTATTGCTATCAATGAATTGACTGCTTCCTGCTGTAGGTTGACAGCCACAGAAATAAATGCCACATTTACTGAATGGCCTGATTTCTAATCCCACTGCTTATTGAATTGATCAATTTCTCCTTCTGCCTCTATACTTCCTTTGCTGGAAATCATTATTTACCAAATTCCAGAAGTTTGGAATGTATGAATAAATCAACTGCATGGGTTCGGTGTTACTGAGAAGCTCCATCATACTGGCTTTCACAGGTTATTTTTGCATCATCCTAGCACAGATATCTCCAGCCTGGTGCCCCCAAATGTATTGGCCAAGGAATGGTGGCTGGGAGTGATGGGAGTGGTAGTCCAACATATCTGGAGGGCAGCCGGTTGGGAAAGGCTGCCTGAACATCTTGTCTAATAAGTCTTTATTATTATTCTTTATTATTCTTGGAAGGCTGTGTAAGCAAAAGCTTCCTGATGTTTGAAAAACGTTAGGGCATCAGGTTCTCCTCCTTGAATCTGATGCAAATCATATGTTGGCAGGCAGGCAAAGAAGGAAAGTGTTGCTTTCTGGCTCTTCGCAACCTTCCAGCCACGGCACACAGACACTTTCCCTTTGAGATCTCTCTCTCTCCCTCCAGCCTCTGTCCTAGCTATTTCTCTTGCCCCAACCCATTTCCCTACTATTTCTTCCCCTTCCCTGCCCCTTGTCTTTTTTCTTTCTCTTCCTTTCTAGCCTTCCCCTCTACCCTTCTGCCATACTATTTCCCTCTTCCTCCCAGCCTTTAGCATTGTTATTTCTCCCTCCACCCCCAACATGCACCTCTTTAGCTCACTTTTGACTAGCCAAGGCCCCAAGGCAGGATGTGTGACTTGCCACATCCACTGTGGGAGTCATTTTGTGGGGGTGTCCACAGCAGTTTCTCGAATTCCCAAATGTGCCCACAGTTGGGGACCCCTGGTCTAAGTCATCCTTTCTTTTTGTAAATTTTTTGCTAAAATAAAACCTATGTTACTTGTATTTAAATTTTGCCTGTGTTCTTTAATCTCCCCAATGTATCTAAGAACATAAGAAGAGCTGTAATAGGATCAGACGAAGGTCCATGTAGTCCAGCATTCTGTTCACATGGTGGCCAGCCAGCTGCCTATGGCCCAAATGGTCCTGTGCCCCTATGGGAAACCCACAAATAGGACACGAGTGCAATTGCATCCTCCTGCTCATGTTCCCCAGCAACTGGTGTACATAGGCATACTGCCTCTGATCCTGGAGGTAGCGTATAGCCAACTAGTAGCCATTGATAGCCTTATTTAGCCAGTGTACAATCTTCTGTGGGTACACCATGCATCCGCCAAGGATCCTTGTATTTCTATCGTTACCTTGTCGTGGTGCTGGAGCTTGAGTACCTCAATGACATCATGAGCTAAACCGTGAAGGGACACCCAAGACGGGAAGGTCATGGTAGAGAGGTCAGACTAAATACGATCCCTGGGGAAGGAAACGGCAACCCACCCCAGTATTCTTGCCATGAAAATTAAATGGATCAATACAACCAGAGATATGTCGGTATACCATCAGAAGATGGGACTCCCAGGTCGGAAGATGGTCAAAATGCTACTGGGGAGGAACAGAGGATAAGTTCAACTAGCCCCAGATGTGATGACGCAGCTAGCTCAAACCCAAAAGAATGGCTAGCAGCTGATGGTGCTGGTGGTGAACGACGAATCCGATGTTCTAAAGATCAACACACCATAGGAACCTGGAATGTCAGATCTGTGAGCCAGGGCAAATTGGATGTGGTTATTGGGGAGATGTCAAGATTAAATATAGACATTTTGGGTGTCAGTGAACTGAAATGGACTGGAATGGGCCACTTCACATCAAATGACCACCAGATCTACTACTGTGGACAAGAGGACCACAGAAGAAATGGCGTAGCCTTCATAATTAATAATAAAGTGGCTAAAGCAGTGCTTAGATACAATCCAAAAAATGACAGAATGATCTCAATTCGAGTTCAGGGTAAGCATTTAACATCACAGTGATCCAAATATATGCCCCAACCACAGATGCGGAAGAAGCAGAAGTAGATCAGTTCTATGAGGATCTCAGCACCTACTGAATAGTATGCCAAACAAAGATGTTATTTTCATTACAGGAGACTGGAATGCTAAGGTGGGTAGTCAAACGACACCTGGAATTACAGGCAAGCATGGTCTGGGAGAACAAAATGAAGCAGGACATAGGCTGATAGAATTTTGCCAAGACAACTCACTGTGCATAACAAACACTCTCTTCCAACAACCTAAGAGACGACTTTACATGGACTTCACCAGACGGTCGACACTGAAATCAGATTGACTACATCCTTTGTAGCCAAAGGTGGCGGACATCTATGCAGTCGGTAAAAACAAGACCTGGAGCTGATTGTAGTTCAGATCACGAACTTCTTATTGCACAATTTAGAATCAGACTAAAGAGAATAGGGAACACTCACAGATCAGTTAGATATGAGCTCACGAATATTCCTCATGAATATGCAGTGGAGGTGAAGAATAGATTTAAGGGACTAGATTTAGTAGATAGGGTCCCGGAAGAACTATGGACAGAAGTTCGCAACATTGTTTAGGAGGCAGCAACAAAAAACGTCCCAAAGAAAAAGAAAACCAAGAAGGCAAGATGGCTGTCTGCTGAGGCACTGGAAGCAGCCCAAGAAAGAAGGAAAGCAAAAGGCAACAGTGATAGGGGGAGATATGCCCAATTAAATGCAAAATTCCAGAGGTTAGCCAGAAGAGAGAAGGAATTATTTTTAAACAAGCAATGCGTGGAAGCGGAAGAAGATAATAGAATAGGAAGGACAAGAGACCTCTTCCAGAAAATTAGAAACATCGGAGGTAAATTCCAGGCAAAAATGGGTATGATCAAAAACAAAGATGGCAAGGATCTAACAGAAGCAGAAGAGATCAAGAAAAGGTGGCAAAAATATACAGAAGATCTGTATAGGAAGGATAATAATATTGGGGATAGATTTGACGGTGTGGTCAGTGAGCTAGAGCCAGACATCCTGAAGAGTGGGGTTGAATGGGCCTTAAGAAGCATTGCTAATAACAAGGCAGCAGGAGATGATGGTACCCCAGCTGAACTGTTTAAAATCTTGCAAGATGATGCTGTCAAGGTGATGCATGCCATATGCCAGCAAATTTGGAAAACACAAGAATGGCCAACAGATTGGGAAAAATCAACTTATATCCTCATACCAAAAAAGGGAAGCACAAAAGAATGTTCAAACTATAGAACAGTGGCATTTATTTCACATACCAGTAAGGTAATGCTCAAGAACTTGCAAGGTAGACTCCAGCAATTCATGGAATGAGAATTGCCAGATGTAAAGCTGGGTTTAGAAAAGGCAGAGGAACTAGAGACCAAATTGCCAATATCCGCTGGATAATGGAGAAAGCCAGGGAGTTTCAGGAAAACACCTATTTCTGTTTTATTGACTATTCTTAAGCCTTTGACTGTGTGGATCATAATAAATTGTGGCAAGTTCTTGGTGGTATGGGGATACCAAATCATCTTGTCTGCCTCCTGAGGAATTTGTATAATGACCGAGTAGCAACGGTAAGAACAGACCACGGAACAACGGACTGGTTTAAGTTTGGGAAAGGAGTACGGCAGGGCTGTATACTCTCACCTAGGGGTGCACGAAAGTCACTTACCTGGTCTCGCAGCTTTTCGCGGTGGGGGGGAGGCGCTTCGCTGCTCTCCCCCCGAAGGTCAGGCCGGGGGGGGGGGAGGCTTCCTGCCTCGCCCAGCCGAAATTCAGGCCGGGGGGGAGGCTTCCCGCCTCGCCCGGCCGAAATTCAGGCCGGGGAGGAGGCGCTTCGCCCGGCCGCGAAATAAAAAGTTTTTTTAAAAAAACGCCCCCGTGATAGGCTATGTGATGATTAACGTAGCCTATCACGGCTAGATCTGCAAAGTCAGCCGTGATAGGCTAGGTAAATCGTCATGTAGCCTATCACGGGTGACTTTAAAAAATAAAAAAAAAGCGCGTACGCAAATGGCGGCCCCCATAGGGAGCCACCATTCGCGTTCCTTATTTGGTCGCTGTAGTCTACGTAAATCTTTACGTAGACTACAGCGACCAAATAGGAAAGTGAATGGCGGCTCCCTATGGGGGCCGCCATTAGCCGTACGCGCTTTTTTTTTTTAAGTCACCCGCGATAGGCTATGTGACGATTTATGTAGCCTATCACGGCTGACTTTGCAAATCTAGCCGTGATAGGCTACGTTAATCATGACGTAGCCTATCACGGGGGCGTTGGTTTTTTTTTAGTTTTATTGGAATGGTGGCGGCGGCTGCCGGTCGAAAGATCGGCTGCCGCCCCCGCCCCTGACAAAGACCCGATGAACCGCCGCTGGGACCCACCGCCGGGAGGGACATTCGGGAAAGGTAAGTCCCGTCCCGGGGGAGGAGCGGGGTGCGGGGGGGTGCGGAGAATTTCTCCCCGAAACTTCTTCGGGGGGCCAAACACGTTGGCGCTCGGCCCCCCGAAGTTTCAGGGAGAAATTCTCCGCCAACCCTACTCTCACCCTACCTATTCAACCTGTACGCAGAACACATCATGCGACATGCTGGGCTTGATGAAGCCAAGGCTGGAGTTAAAATCGCTGGAAGAAACATTAACAATCTCCAATATGCAGATGATACCACTTTGATGGCTGAAAGCGAGGAGGAGCTGAGGAACCTGATGACGAAGGTGAAAGGAGAAAGTGCAAAAGCTGGGATGCGGTTAAACCTCAAAAAAACCAAGATTATGGCAACCAGCTTGATTGGTAACTGGCAAATAGAGGGAGAAAACGTGGAGGCAGTGACAGACTTTGTCTTTCTAGGCGCAAAGATTACTGCAGATGCTGACTGCAGCCAGGAAATCTGAAGACGTTTACTTCTTGGGAGGACAGCAATGACAAATCTTGATAAAATAGTGAAGAGCAGAGACATCACACTGACAACAAAGGTCCGCATAGTTAAAGCAATGGTATTCCCTGTAGTAACCTATAGCTGCGAGAGCTGGACCATAAGGAAGGCTGAGCGAAGGAAGGTAGATGCTTTTGAACTGTGGTGCTGAGGAAAATTCTGAGAGTGCCTTGGACTGCAAGAAGATCAAACCAGTCCATACTCCAGGAAATAAAGCCAGACTGCTCACTTGAGGGAATGATATTAAAAGCAAAATTGAAGTACTTTGGCCACATAATAAGAAGACAGGATACCCTGGAGAAGATGCTGATGCTAGGGAAAGTGGAAAGCAAATGGAAGAGGGGCCGACCAAGGGCAAGGTGGATGGATGATATTCTGGAGGTGACGGACTCGACCTTGGGGGAGCTGGGGGTGGCAACGGCCGACAGGAAGCTCTGGCGTGGGCTGGTCCATGAGATCATGAAGAGTCAGAAGCGACTGAACGAATAAACAACAACACACGAAGGGTAAGACACGACTTAACAACTGAACAACAACAACAACACACGTGCAGATGTGTGTGATTGAAGACAAGTAGGAACTGTCGCTGTAACACTGGAATTGAGAAAATGAAGTGATGCCATCAACTACAGAGCAGAATTTAAACTCAGATATTCCTCTCCATATTGTACAACTAGTTATGAAGTAGCTCTCTTTACTGTACTGACTCCATTTTGAGACACAGCCAAAAAGCCAGGCATCTTCATCCCCAAGTTCAGCAAAGGTGGGAGAAAGGCACAGGAATGGGGTTGAGAGCAATCACATAAGACTAGATCAAACAATTCTGTTTCTAATGGACTTCCTAAGATGTATTCCCCAAAGGATGGGGTAAAAATTGAGCAAAACATGAATGTGCTGGCTAGCAAGCGTGATATCTGGTTAAGTTACTTGGTCAGCTACATACAATGGACAAGTCTACACCAGCCTAAAATCCTGCATTTAAAACGGGGCTTTTTGCTTCCTTTTTAAATGCAGGATCACAACTGACTCCCTTTATACACACCTCCCCACCCCGTAGCTGAGTCTTTTAATTTGATAGCTCATTATCTGCAATGTATTTAAAAATGGAACAGAGGGCATTTAGGAGGGATGTACGAAAGTCACTTACCTTTTCAAAGGGTGACATTCATGGTGGGGGGGAGGCGCTCCGTCCCTCCCCCCGAAATTCTGGCCGGGGGGGAGGCGCCCCATCCCCCTCCAAATCCTGGCCGGCCGGCTCCGCAAATGGCGGCAGCCATAGCCGCCGCCGTTTGCGTCCCTGCAGTCAGCTGTGATACGCTACGTAAATGTTTACGTAGCCTATCACAGCTGATTTAAAAGAAAAAAAACGCGCATACACAAATGGCGGCGCCCATGGGCACCGCCATTTGCGTACGCGCGGGTTTTTTTTCTTTTAAATCAGCCGTGATAGGCTACGTAAACATTTACGTAGCCTATCATGGTGTTTTTTAAAAATCTACGTAAATCTTTACGTAGCCTATCACGTTTTTTTGTTTTGTTTTTAACTGGAAATGGCAGCGGCGGCAGCCAGTCGGAAGACCGGCCGCCGCCGCCAGGAAGATTCGCTGAAGTTAAGTCCCGTCACGGGGGGGTGCGGGGGGGCAGAACGTTCCGCCACCGATTTCAGGGGGCCGAATGCACTGGCATTCGGCCTCCCCGAGATTCATGGTGAAATTCTCTGATATCCCTAGCATTTAGTGCAGGAGATGCCTGGGATGACCACTGTGTCACGTAAAGAGCCTACAAGTAAAGAGCCTACAAACTTCCATGAAGGAGCAATCTCAATCACAGGATAAAAGCCAGGTGTGAAGGAGCCCAATGTGTTCCTGTTGTTGAACTCTAGTCTCGACACCTGTATAGGAATGTATGAAAGTCACTTACCTTTTTGAAGAGAGACATTCACGGTGGGGGGGAGGTGCTCCGTCCCTCCCCCCGAAATTCTCTCCGGCCAGCTCCGCTCCGTGGAGATTCTGCAGAGCCGCCAGCCGGGGTCGCCCGCAGGCGGACATCCGGCCGCTGGGCAGCCTGCACAGGGATGCAAATGGCAGCTGCCGTAGCTGCCACCATTTGCACCGCCATATTTACGTAGCCTATCACGGCAAAACAAAAAACAAAACAGCGAATGCAAATGGCGGCGGCTACGGTGGCCACCATTTGCGTTCCCTTTTTTTGCCGTGATAAGCTATGTAAATATTTACGTAGCCTATTACGGCAAAAAAAAAAAGTGGGGGGATGCAAATGGCGGCCACTATGCCATTTGCGCCGCTCTCTTTTGTCGAAATATGCTACGTAAATGTTTATGTAGCCTATCACATGGCAAAAAAAAGGGAACGCAAATGGTGGCCGCCGTAGCTGCCGCCATTTGCGATCCCTTAGTTTTGCCGTGATAGGCTACGTAAATACCTACGTAGCCTATCATGGCTTCCAAAGGGACGCAAATGGCGTCCCAGCGTTAGCCATGACAGGCTACGTAAGTATTTACGTAGCCTATCACGGCTATATGGAAGAAGCGAATATATCATATATATGATATATTCCATATATCACGGCTATATGGAAGAAGCGAATGGTGGCCACGGCCGCCATTTGCAATGCAGCGTGGACGGCAGCAGGTAGGTGCTCCGTTCTAGGCCCATTTCGTGGGGGGGGGGCTTCGTTCCACCATGAATTTCGGGGGGGGGGCGAATGCCAGTGCTCACCAAGATCCGTGGTGAAATTCTCTGACATCCCTATACCTGTAAGACCTTCATTAGCATGTAAAGTCATCTTTTGTTAACATAATGTAGATAGTAAGAAGGACCTAGTAGGACTTTTGTTTCCAGCAAATACAGCCATCATCCCCAAACACCCTCTTTTGTTATATAGGATGAAAGGCCAGCTCACTCTTTATCCCATAGCAAGTATCACTATTTCCAGTGCCTATTAAGGATGTGCGAAAGGCACTTACCTTTTCGAAGGGAGTCACTTTTCGAAAGTCACTTACCTTTTTCGCATGGAGAAAGTCACCTTTTCGCATGGTGGTAGCGGGGAGGGATTTGTACCTCCCCATTGCTGCCACCCACTGGCACCGCACGCAGCCATGCAACCCTTACGCTGTCCTTGCCGGTGGTGGCATCAGCAAGGACAGCACAAAGGGTGTTTATGGTGGCGGTGGGATCTTCCTTTTGCGGAAGTCTGTTGTTCTGCAAAGTATGGTTGTAATTTATGGAACTATAGACTTCTGCAAAAGGGGGTGGAGTTCCCAGATTTGGGGCACAAACATTCAGCTCTTGAAGAGAAGCCGGGGGAGTAGTGGGAGTCTATCAGGCCCAAAAAGGGTTGGACTCCATAATGATGGACATCCTTAGAAAGGGTTTCTGCCCAAGGAAAGAAAGGTATATTGTTTTTGGAGGTTCTTAGTACAAACTGTAGCCTCCACTGCTTTCACCTTTGTGTGTGTGTGCGCGTGCGTGTGTGTGTGCGCACGTCAAGCCTCAGGAAGACTCCTTCTCGCAGTCTTGAAAACTGCTTTTAGACCTGGAACTTAACTTTACCAACAATACAGCTAATTTCCCCACTAAAGCATAACTTGGTGAAGGCTAGAGCATCCTCAGTTGGTCTAGTGTTAACAAATCTATTTGCTCAGCTAATTCCCCCCAAACCAGCTTGTGCTTGTGAATCCGAATCTTTGCAAACCTCAATAAATGTGCCACTGTGGAGTTATCCTCTCCAATAATGTCTGAGTGTGGATCTCTTTGGGTGGGAATCACCTTCTTAGCCATAGACGCTCTATTTGTCAATGTGTAGAGGTTCCTTACAAGTGGGTGTGTAGGTCTCATTAGAACGGGTCCAAGTTTGTACACAGGTCTAGCAAAAGCACATCACGTAACAAGCTCCAATCCATTGACCTACAGGATTGATTTTGAAGTTATATTGAAGACTACTGCTTTCCCCTCCTCTGCCTGGATTACTGGGGAAATGGGTTGAGTGATGTCAGTGACACAGACATGATTCTGAGGCACTCTGATTGGTTTGTTCCAGGTGCAGTTGCTGGGGAACTGTCTGGGTCAGACATTGCTACTGGTGGAGGAATTTTGTAGTTGCGTTTTAATGGCTGTATTCATAATTCTTGTATTTAATGTTTCGTTTTGAGCTTTATTGCTTTGGCGCTGCTGCAGTGATGCTGACAAGCGTGCATCAGTGCAAATGAGCTCTTGCAGAAGCCATCTTGATCTAGCCCTTGATTCTTAATTAAGCTCTTTTCATTCAAGTAAGTTATATAAGGCTGCAATCCTATACCTACTTACCTGGGAGTAAGTCCCATAATGTGATTTGCTTCTGAGAAAACATGTATAGAATTGCACTGTAACAGTGCAATCCTATATATGTCTACTCAAAAAGTAAATCCCATTGAGTTCAGTGTGGCTTACTCCCTGGTAAGTGCGTAAAGGATTGCAGCCTAAGAATATCGCCATAGATCAACAATCTAGAAATGCATCTCAAATTAATATACTTTCAAATGAACCCTGGAAGGTTAAAAAACATCATCTCCGTTGGCTTTAAGAGAAAATACCTTGTAAAGATGCTTATCTCCGACTTACAGTTAAAACCCCTTTTTATAAAATGACAAAAAATAAGAAATTTGGGGGCAGCTTTTTTACAAATCTCTAGACTAGAATGATCTGGTTTTTAAGGAGCAGTTTGAGCAATATGGACTAAACTATTTTTCTGTTTGAAAAGCATCTATTATAAAATACTCTAAAATTATACATTTGAAGAATAGTTTAATTGCATCATCATCATTACTACTACTACTACAGGGGGAAAAAACTTATTCTCTTGTGAAAGGATGCTAATTCCATAAAAAGAGAAATTGCAAACCTAATGGAGGAATCTTGAGGATGGCCAGGTGTCCTACTTTACAGAGGACAGTCCTCTATTTGAAGGGCTATCTGGTTTAAAGATTAACAAACATAAGTAGAATGAGCAGGTAAGGGCCTTGAAGTTTCCTGTCTACAGTTAGAAGTTGTACAACAGACTGAGGAGCCACACAGGTCAACTAGTCGTTCTACTCCACTGTGGTGAGATATATTGTATTTCTATTTACATTATAGTTACTATTTCTAAATTTTGACCTATACATATAAATTTGCACATACAAATGTCATGCAAACTGGTGTTCTGTTTTGGTGATATGTTTCCTCTCTCTTGGTGATACACCATCCTAATTGGTGGCCATCCATCTCTTGGTGGCCATCCTAATTGTGACCAGTTTGCAATATACTTTACAAATAAAATCAGGACATACCGTAGTTTGGGTGTGACCACAGAAAAGGCTCTCTCCCATATCCCAACCACCTGTGTTTCTACCACTATCAGGATGTGGAGGAAAGGTTTCCCTGCAGATTTAAGAAGCAGGCAGGCCCATATGGGGGGGGGGGTGATGATCCTTCTGGTATCCTGAACCCAAAACATTTAGGGCTTTGAAGCCAGCACTTTGAATTATGACCACAAACAAACTGGATGCCAACTCAGCTGTTGTGAAATTGGTGTCACATGCTCCCAAGCCCACACATCCATCAAGACTCTCTTGCTGCTGCATTCTAGACCAGCTGAAGTTTCTAAAGACTTCAAGGGTTGCTCCATGTACAGTGTGTTGCACTAATCCAATATGGGGTCACTAAGCCATATGTCACCATGCCCAGGTCAGACCTCCCCAGGAAAGGTCACGGGGGGGGGGGGGAGAAAATGGGGACATCCTGGAAGAGAACATGGAACCCTGAACAGAAGCATTCCACACTGCAGCATTTCTTTGCAAGTCCTATTTGTATTTTCTAAATCACCTCCCTCCCCCCAATGCTAAATAAAAATACTATAAATGTTTGGCTAACATTATTTTTCCATTACATTTTCCTTAACTATCAGATGTCATATCATATCTATTCTTTTCCCAAACATTCAGAAAGCCATTCCCTGTGTGATTACTGGTAGAAAAATGCATAATAATCCATATGGAGGTGAACTAGTGTTTATTTAATATTGCAGTTATTTGGAGAACATCTGTCAACTATGTAGTAGAAGAGGGGGTCTCTGAACCTATCTATGAATGTGTTCATCATGGGACTATATGCCCTTTTCACCCACTGCATCCATCAACATATGTTCCATGTATTTTACCTACACCTTCTGGTTTTAATTTATTTATTTTAGACACTTGAGGGAGAAAAAGGCCTTGCAATTAATTTTTGATGCCTTCACCTTTTAATTATCTTCTGTTGCTACCCAGGATTTTCAGAGCTTTGAGAGCTCCATAATAACCCGTTTTGATTTATAGGCATAAAGATTTGCTCCTGCTGGGAAGGGGAAATCCTCCATATTATCACTGCCATTTCTGTGGAATCATCTCACCAGTTTATAAAATGCATGCTGATGAATGCTTTTAAAGATTATTATTTTAAACAAACACCTGCAATTCAGAGAAGCTACTGAATGCATGCAAAGAAGCCACATGTGCAGCCATGGCTGTGCAGAATATTCTACCTGACATATATGTGATTCCAGGAACCACAAAACAGGGGGGCTCTGCTATGTAGATGGAGCTTCACATATATCGGGGCTGCTGGGCAGTTTCCATATAAGCTGGGAAATGCACTCCACATGTACTCCCCGCTACAGGGATGGGGACTCCCTGGTATAGAACAAAACAAGAACCCTCCGTTTTTATAAGCCCCTATGTTTGTTTATACAAGAACAAGGAGAATAGGGTGGGGTTACTCCAGACCCTACCATTAGGCAGAATATTTGCAGGGTCATGACAGGGCAGCAAATTATTAGTTATTTGTTACTGTAATTTTACTGCTAGACAGAGGGGAGTTGGGATTTTCTGCCTCTGCCAAAATAACTTGGCTGGCTTTGGATACTATGGAGCTTTGCTTGGGTAGTTGGGGGGCACCATTTGCAGCTCTGCCTCAGGCAGCAAAATGTATTGGGCCAGTCCTGTCCAGGCGAAATGGACTTAAAGATTTGCTGCACTGCCTGGTATCAGAAACCAAGTTAGCATCAAGAACCCTCCACACATCCCAGGCCACACAGGAGAATTGTCCTTATGTAGGGTTAAGAACAGCAGTGCTCTCAGTCTTGGTCAGTGATTGAAAGATTTGGATGATATGATGGGGGACTTCACCAGCTCCCACATTGTGCCCTGGCTCTTAAATACTACACAAGTCACAGAACCACTTGAGATTCCAGAACTACAATATTTTCCTCCAGCTGTGGCTGCTGGCCTGACGTCTCACAGATACAAATGCATGTCACACATGCTGTGTTGTTTATGCACAAATTAGCAAAGGCCTTTGTTCTCACTACATGATTCTGTATGGGCCTTCACAATGCACAGTCAATTTCCCTATCCTTGGAGTATGGGGGGGGGGGTGTCCTCCTGAGTGTTCCTCCTCACATAGCATCACTGCTTTATTTTATATATTGTCTCTTCCTCTGTAGCCGATTATCTTGTTCGCCTTTTTTTATTGCTGCTGTAGAATGGCTTGATAGTTTCAATGATTTTCCCTTAATAACCTCCAAATCCTTTTCCTGATCAGTGCACCGGATAATGGCACCACTTAGCACCTATCCCCTTCCTCCCTGACTAGCTATTTTATGTTTCTATACCCTGATGTATCTGTGCAATTTGTTTTTCATTGGGTCACATCATATATCCTTAGGGCTTTTCATGCTATAAGAGAGACCCTGTGGGTGGGTGGGTGGTTTATTTTTTAATTCTTTTTTTTAGAGAATGGTTTTTCTTTCACCACTGAGCACTTACATTCTCCTCCTACCAATTCTATTCCCCTCCATGCAACCATCCCTCCTCATCCTACCATCCTCCAGCAACTCTTCATAAGAACAGATGTCTTGTTTTGTGCCACTCCTCTCTACCTCCTCCTTGTTATGCACAAGCTCTCACTGTATCTTCCTCCCCATAACTTCATTTGTGCCAAGACTTCACCCGGATTCAGCCAATGAGTCTGTTTTCAAAACTAGGGCTAAGTTATGGAGAAACTCTGAGCATGTACTAAGTGCATCTCCCTCACCACTGAAGCTAGAGTTCATGCAAAAAAAAAAAAAACCCAAACGACAAAACATGCATAGGACTGGGCTGAAAGGGTAGTCAATTCATTAGACATAATTGGGTAAGCACTGTATTAAGCCTGCAGTACCATGCTCACAACACAGAAACTTATTTCTGAGTAAACATGCAGAACATCAAGGTGCAAACCTCCCTGCAAAAATTACTTGTGCTGGAATCCTATGCACAGTTTCCTGAGGGTAAGCCTCATTAAACATAATGGGACTTCTCATTAGGCATACACAGGATTGCATAAATTAGCAATATTTACCTCCCCTCCACTTAAAAAACAAACCAAAAACTCCTATTTTTATTAAAGCTTTCTGGTCATAGGAACATAGGAAGCTGCCTTATACTGAGCCAGACCCTGGGTCCATCTAGCGCAGTATTGTTGACACTGACTGGCAGCAGCGGCTCTCCAGGATTTCAGGCAGGATTATTTCCTAGCCCTACCTAGAGATGCTGGGGATCGAACCTGGGACCTTCTGCATGCCAAGCATGCGCTCTACCACTGAGCTACAGCCCTTCCTATTGCTGGATAATGGCAACTGACAAAACAGCCCCAAATTTGTTTCTCTGCAACCATGTGAACCCACTTTTCTCAAAGGCTTGAGTGAGAAGGAGAAAAACCAACCCTCTTGTCTATTTGTAGAAAGTAAAATACAGTTCAGAACTCTTCTTGCCCACCAAAGATAATTCTCTGTAAGAATTCCCCAAGCTATGTTCTGAGTGGAATAAAGAAGAGAAAGAAACAACAGGATAGGGGAGGGAAGAAGAAAAAAAGAGTGGTGATTGGAAATGTGCACAGGGGTGGGGGGTAGAGAAAATTTCCTAAGCCAAGTGGCTCCTTTCAGAGAGGTAGTACTTCAGAGGAATTTAGGAGGCTGTGCAAGGTTTATAAGGATTGCATGTACTTAAATTAACTTTATGAGGTGAGGTGGCTGGGTTTTTTTTCCTAGCTTTTTTAAAACTGTAGAACCTATTTAAAAGCCCCAGCAGTTTCTCAATCATGATGCCACATAGTCCTAACCCTCCTTTTGGGATTATTTGAGTTCTAACAGCTATCTAGGAGAAATTAAAGTGGAGGGGGAGAAAGAAGTTTGTGGACGCTGATTGGATCCTTTGCTGTACTGAAGCTACTAAACTTCTGCAGAAGCCAAAGTTTCCAGTTTGGGGCAGTAAAATCAGGCGCTGTGTGAAATAGCAGTATTTCACATGGAGCTCTTTCTTCCCTTCCTTCTCCCTCTTCAAAATTTCATTGCACACAAGCTCCCAACAGTGGGCATGTAAGGGCAGAAAAGAAAGTAGGGGGAGAGAGGTTTTTTGCACCTCAAAAAACCCCAACACCAGAGATTAGGGATAGTGACCTCCTAATGGTCACATTAAACACCTTCTGATTAGGATCTCTAATCTCCTGGGTGGCCTGACAGTTTTTACTTTTTGTTTTGGACTTTGAGAAAAAGAACATTTACGCATGGCTAGCGCAAAAACCACTGGACCTAACTGTCTGAAATTTGGTAGGTTCAGTCAGCTCCATAGGGCCTGCTAGTTCCTCAAATTCCATGAATTTATGTGGAGGCACAAAAAAATTATAGCTTTTTACTTTGACAGATTTTCTTGGAAAAAGCAAATTTTACCTGTGGCTAGCACAAAAGCCACTAGACCTAACTGTCTGAACTTTGGCAGGCTCAGTCACCTCTATAGGGGCTTCCAGGTCCCCAAATTCCATGCACATATGTGGAAGCACAAAAAAAAATATAGCTCTTCGCTTTGACACATTTTCTTGAAAATAGCAAACTTTACCTGTGACTAGCACAAAAGTCACTGGACATAACTGCCTGATATTTGGCAGGCTCCATCAGCTCCCCAGGGGCTGCAAGGTTTCCAAATTCCATACAGTTATGTGGAAGAACAAAGAAATTATAGTTCTTTGCTTTGACACATTTTCTTGGAAAAAGCAAATTTTACCTGTGGCTAGCACAAAAGCCACTAGCCCTAACTGTCTGAAATTTGGCAGGCTCAGTCATCTCTATCGAGTCTGGCAGGTCCCCAAATTCCATGCATGTATGTGGAAGCACAAAAAAATATATATAGCTCTTTGCTTTGACAGATTTTCTTGAAAATAGCAAATTTTACCTGTGACTAGCACAAAAGCCACTGGACCTAACTGCCTGAAATTTGGCAGATTCAATCAGTTCTATGGGGGCTACCAAGCCTCCAAATGTCATGAATTTATCTTACAAACTAAAAATGTTATGGCCATTTTTGTTTTCCAATGCAAGTCAATGGGAAAATGTAAAAAAAAAATGAGTGGTAGGCGGCAGTATTGCAACTGAAACTCTCCCCACGACCTGAGTTCAATCCCAGTGGAAGCCAGGTCTCAGGTAGCCAGCTCAGGTCGACTCAGCCCTCCATCCTTCCGAGGCTGGTAAAATGAGTATCCAGCTTGCTGGGGGAAAGGTAGTCACACTTGGGGAAGGCAATGGTAAACCACCCCACTATAGTCTGCCATGAAAATGTCAGCATAAGCGGGATCCCTCAAGGGGTCAGTAATGGCCCAGTGCTTGCACAGGAGGAACCTTTCCTTCCTTTCTAGGACAGATCAAAAGATCTGGGGCACAGCTCAAAAGATCTGGGGCCCGTGTCCAGGTAGGCCTCTCTCTAACAACGCCCCTGGCAATGGCACTATAAAAATCTCATCTGGAAGCACCCTCATTGCAACAGCAGAGAGAAGATGTCGACCCCTCCCTAACCTGAGAGGAGGGGAGGGGCTGGGTCTTTTCTCCAATGGTCTCTGGAAATGACACATTTTGGCAGGCTGCCAAAGCCAGTTAAAATGTTTGGATCCTTTCACCCCCGCAGTCATGAAAGAACAGCTAAAATGGTAGCACATAAAGTCATATAAATAATTTAAGCAGAGAACACTGAATGGATGCATAAGAACTCAAGGCAGCAGATGAAATAGAGACCCACATGCTTACAGAAGATGGGAATGCCTAGAAAGTATAGGTGACTGGACTACTGCATGATGCTAGATGGATGGGTTTCTCCCTGCCATAGCATATTTGCAACCCAAGCATCTTTATTTAGAGGTATGCTCTATTGATTTCACTGTGACTGACTTATTTAGTAAGTATTCATAGGATTAATGCCCTAATGGAATATGAACACTGGCTGTCTAATCATTAGACAAAGGAGAACAGCAATATGTGAATCACTGAAGGAAGAGGAGGAGGCGGTGGTGGAAGAACCACTAAGCTCAAACTAACAACAAGGATAGCTATAGTTGAATAGTCATTGTGGACTCATTCTGACATCCAAATCCTGGTGTCCAGTCCTACAATTTACACTTCTATAGTGGCTCATAGGATCAGACCATAAGGAAACATGGCAAATTCTGCTTCATTAATAGAGAACCTAGTTACATATGCACTTGCAAAATTGCTGCTTCTTATAGAGATAAATTGGCTGAAGTGGCAATTCCTTCATACACCAGAACATTGTGTTGGATGTGGGAGATCAAGGTTTAACTATGACTCTCACGTGGCTGAAGCCTTGGGCAACTCATTCTCATCATAACTTATCTCCGCGCTATTATGAGTATACGATAATAGCACATTGCAAGCCTCCACGGGGATAGGCAGAGGAGGAATGATCAGAACTAAAATAAAACTACTTTATCTAAAATATGTTTATAGACTCCAGTACTAATACTGACCTATGTGAAGTAAGTGGTTTGCAAACAGCAGTCTTACCCTAACAGTACTGAATAAATGCTTTTCAGAATGGATACATTCAGTATTGTGGCTGCAGTTCTAAATTCACATGCTTAGAAGCCAATCTAACCAAATAAACATATAACTAAATACAATAAAATAACTTCATCTGAAATATTTTTACTGGCTCCAACCTAATATTGACTTAATGATGAAGTAAACCATATCATAAAAATTAATTATAGGCATATCATTCGCTCCAACAGTGACTTCAGATGGCTGAGTGTTGACAGGATTGGGACCCAAATGGGGCCACTGAGAAACCATAACATGCTCCGCTCTGGTGAACTCTGAGCTTTCAGAAGTAGAAAACAAGTTTAACTCCCCCAAAAGGGACACCGTGCCCCCACCCCAAACTAGCCCACTGAGGTTTGAGCACGCTCAGTGGCTTTCAGGAAGTGGTGCAGCAAGATAATTGTAGACCCTGGACTTAATGGTCTTATGGGGGGGGGGGGTGCTTTGGATGGCCATGTGTATCACTTCAGTTGTGAAGCACACAATTCACATTTCTCTTCTCTGCCCCATCCCTGCTGCCACTCCATGCTTTACAACTGCTTCTATATTCCTAATACATTAGAGCCAAAACAGGACATAGAATCATAGGGTTGGAAGGGGCCTACAAGACCATCGAGTCCAGCCCCCTGCTCAGTGCAGGAAGCCCGATTCCCAGGCTGTCTCTCATCCAAGCCCCAAGTCTGACCCTGCTTAGCTTACAAGATCAGACAAGATCAGGCGCATCCAGCCCTTTGCTCACAAAAACAAAACTCTTTGTCAACGCTGATTAAAAGAAAGAAAGATTCTGAGGATGTGCAGTTTCCATTTTAAACTCACCAAAATCAGAACACAATCATGTCAGAATAAAATGGAGTCTGTTTCTGCTGCCCTAACCCTAAATAATTTCCTTCAGAATAGGCACCATTTTGTTGTAGAAAAGGTAATATATATTAAATGTTAAAATAATAAAGTGAGCATCTGTAACCATGTACATGACCTGTTGGTCATCTGTAACTATAGATTAACTATAGATTAATTATAAAATGTTTTTTTAAAAAAAATAAGGAAGAAAGGATGCAGTGATGAACAGCATTGGCTCCAGTGGGCCTCAGATCGCATATGCTAGCTCATGTGCTTATACTGGGCCTATTCACCATTGCCCTCATCACCTACTGCTTTCTGGCTTATCATTTGGGGGGCCCTTTGGGCTGGACATTTGCCCCACAGTCCAGCTCTAGCTGCACCACTGCTTCTGGGAGCCATATGATGCTGATAGGAAAATTGGTGGGGTGGCAGGGGGAGTGAATTGGCCTACTTAAGCCCCTTACAGCTTAAGTTTCCTAGAGGAAGGCATGGCTGGTTGGAACCCTGAACAGCACCAGTGCTGTTAGGGTGGCAAGGATACACTACAAGATTTTGTTATAGATACCACTTGTTCCTATATAATTCATTAAAAGACACACACACACACACACACACACACACCCCCCTTCTGATTTTCTCTGTGTGTCTCTTGCATGCTGACCCCAATCTCTCCTGAAGCCAGACAGCTTCTGGCCCTCTTCTCTCCTTCCTCTGCCTACACTGACATGTGCACAATATGTGCCCCCAGACATAATATAAGATAGTGAATACAATATTAAATCTGAATAAAGTTAAGATGACAGAAGCCCAATCCATGTATACCACATGAACCAACCTAAGAATGTTATGCTTTTCCTCACATCTTAAAGCTCAAGAAGCCAATAGCTTGAGTACTGGCAATGGGTGTGTGTGTGATAAGGATTTGATGGATTCATTGCAAGCAATTCCACTTGCTTTCAAAAGAGTATGAGTACTGATTGCTGTGAGCCACCCAGAGAGCTTTGGCTATTGGGTGATATAGAAATGTAATACATACATACATACATAACATTTCAGTGGATCTACTCTATGTATTTGTCTTTATTAAGTTTTGGTATTTCTAAAGTATTTCTAAGTTCTGGTATTTCTAATTACTAGTAGAACATCTACTACTTGATGTTAAATATTATGTGTGTGTGTGTGTAATTTATTAAATGTTTATATCTAATGTTCTTTTGCTGAATATCTATTTGTATGAATGTTCAAAATAAAAAGGTGTAAATTTAGCATGGAGAGATCAGGAAAGGCCTATTTCCAGTTTCATCCTTTAGTTAATTCCTGGGTTCTGTGAGCAAGGGCTTTCCACAGTCATTACCATGAACAGTTCTCCTCCAAAAGGTAAAATCTCTGAACTACGAGTGATTTCAGAAACAAAATGGAAGACAGAGACTAGGGATTTATGGATTTTGTAAAATCCATTTCGTCTGAGTTTTGCGGATTGTCTGGTGCCTTTCATTCCATCATCCACTCATTGATGGAACTGGATTTTTTTCCAATTTCCCCAAATTTCACACTTGCACAAATCCCTCCAAAATGCACAACTCCCCCCAAATACACATTTTCATGCTGTAGCCTAATGGTGGAAATGCACATTTTCAGCAGGTGTTTTTTTATTTTATGCATTTTTCGATGACTAAATTTGTATAAAATTACAGGAAATAAAAAATAACGGTCTGCAAGTCTGCAGAATCCATGTGACTCCAGAAAAGCCAGTCTGCTGTGGAATCCACAGGTCAGATTCATAGAAATTCCAACTAATTTGAGTCCATTGCGGATTTCTCCGACATCCTTGAGACTCACATCATGCTTCCTGAAATCAATGTCCTCCAGTTGCTGAGCAGTCATATTCTTAATAATACTGCAGTTTTTAAACAAAATGTCAAAACAAAATCGTACTAGATACCAGGGAAATACCTGTGTAAATTGATTGAAGATGATGATATGTTAATGGGAAAGCCTTTATGTGCTTAGAGTGCAAGTTTCACTCTATATACATTCAATGTTGTTGCTGTGTTTTTAAAAACGCACACAACTATTTTCAACAGATAAGCAGCCTGACATCCCCCCTCCCCCCCGGCCCCACAAGATAACAAATGAGTCTCAGTTTAAATTAACCCAAGAAAGGGCACAGGGAAGCATATGTAATGCATGGTTAGTAAGCCTCTTGCACTAATTTTGCAGGAGGAACTAAAACATTTCTATGCTGCATTATTCATGCTCATCAGTCTTACTAGGTGTTTCATACCCACCAGGGCTTAGGGTGGTTAACAAACAACCTTCATAAATATATTATTATTAACTGGGCAGTATATCATATGCATGTTATTTCCTTGTAGCAAGCAATTTCTTATAAGCCCTGACTTAGTTAATCTGCCCAAAACCAATTCAGGACATTTAGGGCGCAATCCTATACATGTTTAGACAGAGAAAAGGCCTACAACTCCCAGCATGCCCCAGCCAGCCATGCTGGCTGGGGCATGCTGGGAGTTGTAGGCCTTTTCTCTGTCTAAACATGCATAGGATTGCATCCATAATATCCTATATGTAGTCTCACATCCTATATGTTTATGTGAGTAAGCTGGCTAAATCAAAAGAGTATACACTTTTAGGCTAGCAATTCCATCATGCTTTCTGGTTTACCCAAGTCCCTCATGAGCATTTCCACTGACTGATTATATATCAAAAAAGAAAGACATTTCTAGAGGTTTCCTGTTAAACATTAACCTTATTTATCTCATTTCTATCCTGCCATTCCCCTAAGTAGCTACAGTGGCATACCCAGGGCTATTCTATATTATGATCTCCACAATCCAGTATAAGGTATACCAAGTTGTGAGATAGAGACTTACCTCTATTCTGAACTTGGAGGGATTGCTATCACTATATAATAAATGCTGCTGCTGTATATTCATGTTGGTTGCCTACAAGGGGAAACAGTGCACACATCAACATTAGTGTTCTCTCTTCCTAAAACCTAATATGATGTTTGCAAGTACCACCCACAGTTACTTCCTCAGCAGCAGCCATTGTTGGAAACAGAGGGCTGGACTAGATGGAGACAAATCCCTTGCCTACAAAGTCGGCACAAGGCAGAGGTGCAAGTCTGAGCCTCTAACATCAAACCTCCAAAATCATAATTTTCTTGAAATTAATTTCCTACCCCAAATCAATTTCACTCATGAACTTAAGATCCATTCCCCCCTCTATTAATACCCCCCTCCTTGAAAGAAGGAGATTTCCCCATTTTTCTCTCACTTCACTCATGCTTGCCTAGAGTTGTCCTCCAGTATAACCCTGTCTGATACAATAGCAACCTGGAGCTTTTCTACATGAGGATGTTAATTGCTGTATCTACTCTCAGTTTCATCACAAAAACTGAGAGTAGATCTGAGCAGTACACAAAGAGTGTTTCCTGCTTTTCTCCTATATAACCTCTAGGTGGCACTGTGCTACAGTGGAATAGCACCAATACATAAGAGGAAATCACGCTTTCTTTCGCTTTCACAATTAAACCACGCATTTTCCCTGCTCTATGAAAACTTGCCAAAAATGCTGGTTAGACACAGAAGTAAAACTGGGGGCGTCACAACATCATCTAAAGAACCCGTAAACAACCATGAGTAGGGAATTACAAGTGTGTCTCATGTAGAAAAGCCCTCTATGTCCTTCCAGCTTGAGAGATGAGACTCAGAGAGCAAAGAAGGCATGACTTTTAAAACAGACAGCTGCGATACCATCCACAGCCACCTCTTGTGCCTGCTAGCCCGCCCATCCTGCTTCTACTTCAGGATCCTCCACCTGGTGATTTCCCACATACTGGCAGGCAGGGATTGAACTTGGAAAACCATTTCTGCAGTGGACTATTGTGTTCCTACACTAGAGGTAATTTAAGGGTAAAAAAAGAGATGGTGCCGTGGAAGTTAGCTGAATATTTTCCTCTTATGATGCTAGTTTGGTACACTGTGTACTCTTCTATAATGAACCAATGAAATGTCATATAGAGCCAATGAAAACTACAGCAAATAGAGGAGCTGTGGAGCAGGGAAGCTGCATATGTTCTCCTTCTTGCAACAGATCTTTTAAAGATACAGCAGACCCAGACCCTGTTTCCATGACAATGGAAGGAGAATTTAGGAGGAGTGGCTCACCCACATTTTTGTAGAAGCTGCTTTTGGTCCGGGCAGGACTCCACAAGGGTGTACATCGCACCATTCTAAGTGGCTTCACATAACTTACTTCCAGGTAGGGTGGGGGGTTGGAGTGAATGTCATCCGAGTGGCAGGGGCAACTCAACCAATAAGAGAGGCTCCCCCCGCCGCCAGCTCCATAAGTAAGGTGCAAAGTAGTTACTTCCCTTGGTGCAGATTTGTAAGACAAGCCTCCCAATGAGCCCCAAGCCTCATTGAACACAATGGGTGTTACTTCTGAGTAGACATACATATGCTTGTTCTGGGAAAGGGGTGGGGAAAACACAGGGATGGGAAATGAGCCCCCTTTCTAACCAAACTGATACTGCACAGGATCTCTGTAACGAAGCTGTGAATTAGTTACTTCCTAAGGCAATAAAGCAAACAACGGAGAATCGGAGCCTCGAGATCACACTTAACTGCTCTTAGGGCATTGCGCTTTAAACTGTGCAATTTCAACGCAGGGGGATCTCTGTAAGTACTGATGTGGGCAGTCCACGGTCAAACCTCATTCAGCACAATGGGAGTTACTTCTGAGGAGACACTAATGGGTTTGTTGTTGGAAAGAATGCAGTAAACACAAAGACAGAAACCAGCCTGCATTGTAACCCATAGGATCTCCATTCAGGGGAGACGCCTCATTGACCACAATAGGAGTTACTTCTGAGTAGATACTAATTGGTTTGTGCAGGCATGGGAAACACACAGGAAACACCTGTTGACCAGAGCCATGGTGAAAGGCACACCCCCGGGCAGGGCTAGCATACCCGAGGTAAATGCGGGAGTTGGGGCACACAGCAACTATACTGGGAAGAACCCAACTTGAGGAAAAGAATCGAACCTTAAGCAGTTTCTGGAAATCTGCTTTTTCCCTGATAAGCTCCAGGGTGGCTGCTGGATGGCCACGATGTCATGTATCCCTAATCACCTCAGCACACAGCCAGCTCAGAGTAAATAGCTTGTGGAAACACCCCCCCCCCCCCACACACACACACACACACTGGGTGGAAGATAAAATAACTCACAACAAATGGTACCACAAGCTCTCAGAGCTTGAGTGAATTCACATGCCACTTGTTATGAGAAAGACAGGTTCTAATACAGTGTTCCCCAATGTAGCATCAGTAGCAGGTGCCACAGTGCCCACAATGATCTGCTACAGTGCCAGTTAGGCTCTCCATTCCCTGCCCCTTCCAACACATTTTTATAAACTTTTTTTTACAAGACTGCTATGCTGTGTGAGGCATTCTGGACAAATAAAAATGGCAGCCAGCTGGAGCCTCAGTCAGCGCTTCACTGCAGAAAACCCAGCAACCCGGTAAAGGCAGTTTTTACTCAAGAAAAATGAACCCTTTCCCACCACTGTTGGGTAATCTTATGTGGGGGGAGGAGAACAGAGTGACCCAAGAGAAATAGAGAAAGCACACACAGAGAGAAAGGAAGAACACATGCACACATTCAATTTGCTTGACTGGCCATGTCCCTGTGGCAGCCATTTTGTGGTGGCACCCATGGCACTCTCTCAAAATTCCAAATTTGCCCACTGGCCCAAAAAGCCCCACTGGCGACTCCTGCACTAATTGTATATATTACTTGATTTTATGTTCTTAATACAGCCAGTGTACTGTCTAACAAATGAAACTAACTAGGCGCACATATGTGGAAACCCTCTGACTTGAAAGTCACGTTCTCCAGTCATAAATGCACTGAGCTCACATATGTATTGTGGGATACCTATCTTCCAGGTAAAGAGACTCTGAGTTCAGGAGTACTTTTCTTTATTATTGCATCGTATGTTTCAGGGCTGAGCTCCAACATTAAAACAAGTTCTAGGAGCTGGGCATTGGCTAGATTAAAGCCTTGGTCTAACTGACTACTGCTATTACTGGACAGCTTATTTATTTATGACATAGTTCTGACCTTCTTCATGCTGGTAGATTTGTAGATTTCACTCACACATCATCTATTATAACAATTCTCAGTCATGCAATTTTAAGTATTCAGAACTACCACCTGTTTTTTTCCATGTAGAAGGTTAAAAAATGCAAGGTCATGGATACTGTCAAACATTTCTGTTTTCAGATGTTGATAATACATTCTGCATGTGATTTTTTGTAAAATAAATCAAACCCACAGCCTTTTCCTATTGTCAGCAAAGAAGAAATAGGTTTGCTAGCAGATACATAAGAATTATGTACACAGCCTGGCACATGAAGAGTTGCAAATGATTAGTAATAATTTCTACAGCATTTTTTAGTCTACAAAGTGATTTATAATCATTCTCTTCTGTATCCTCACAACAACTGTGTGAGATAGCTTAGGCTAAGAGATGGTGACTTATCTCAGCCACCATCACCCAGTGATGAGCATGGATTAGAATTTGGGTGGCCCACATCCAAACCCATGCGATTCACGATGACCTACTTGCCCAACTTGTTGTAGACCCAAGTCACGATCTGACTAAACATGCATATAGGGTTTTTAACCTTTGGAGCCAAAAATATATTTGATTCCAAACAAAATATTGTTTGTACTGGTAATCTTTAAGGGGCCAAAACAGATGTGATGCCAATGAACAATGGTGAGCTTTGCTAAATCCCTACAGAGCAGGAGGTAGGGAATTTATTAGCAAAGTTAGGAAGGTAGGTGGGTGGGAGAAAGGCTGAATTTTTCATGCAGCCATACTTTGCCCAACCCTCCTCTGAAAAATAACCTTTCCCTATCTGCTTTTCTCCTGCTGGGGGTTACCTCCAGTTTTGGAACTCCTCCAGGAGACAACAGCTATTGAGATACTTTTTCAGAGGAAACAGTCAGTTGAATACCTGTTTTCACCTTCCCCTGATGTCTTTAAATCACAACCTGATTCTAACACAAGGGTCTAACATCTAGTTTGCCCCCAAAGTGTCCCCAAGATATTGAAGTTGTAAACACACATGTAGGGCATGGATTATCATTGCAAACCCAAAACCTATACTGAAATATCAGTGATATATGATATTACATAATAAAACCCTGCAGTTTAAGATGAGATGTACAGTGCTAACAATTACAGTCTCCAAAAAGCAAAGGAAGTGTAAGTTAAGGCTTTCACCTGAATTTATGCATCATATAAGCAGCGAAGACTTTGATCAGTCTCACATATTATGCTCCCTTACAAATTACGCTCCATACAATCACACTTTCCCTTGGTCTTTCAGCTTGACATAGGGCTGGGGAAGTCCAGAGTGAAATTCAATAGGTGCAGTACCATCCCCCAATTACTTCTACATACAGACCTGATGAATTTCTTTCTCATGTATTTGTCAAAGAACAATGCCCTACCACCACAGCAACACATGTAGTGAATGTCAGATATTCTACAGGGGTAGCAGTTTATCCACTCACTTGTTAAAGATACACCTGATTAATTTCTGCCTGATGCATCTGTACAAGGCACAGTACTGGAGAGTCAGGCAGATGTTACATCATAAAGTTAGCAAATCAGAGTTCTTTATTAAAGAGTGTGATTTAATATTTTGTTTTTTAAAAATCAACATTAAGGACTATAGCAATTCATAAACGTTTCTAAAGAAGTCTTTCCAGAATAGAATAGTAGACAGGTCTCACATGCTTTTATTTTAAAATAGTGCAATGCTCATTAATATGCTGGACCATATGGCCACAGCAGTGCCCCCATTGGCTGAGGATGGAGGGCCCACATATCACCAGGCAGTTGCTTTTGCAGGTAAAGCAGCCACACAGCAGCCTTGTGGTAAGACGACCCACATATATTCTGACTGATGTTTTCCAAACACTCTACTCCCTTATTGTTGTATAGATAGACAGACAGACAGACAGACAGACAGACGGACATGGACACAGACATAGACACAGACACAGACAGACAGACAGACAGACACAGAGGAAATGTTTGATTTCCCATATTCTATGACATCAAACAGCATGTGTGTCAGGTCATGTGATATCACAAAGGGACATTTGGACTAAATGGTGAGGAAGAAAGCCATGAAACTCAAGATATACTCTTTTTTGTTTACTTACTTATTTCATAGCTTTGTGCTACATTCAATCATTGCATACGGATATATACAAACTGATATATAATTATTTGTAACAACAGTGAAAACAAAGTTTTTGAGAGTGGAAGAAAGATGTGAAACTTCAGGGTAATAGTATTAATTAGGGCTGAATGTGTAAGTTCAGTTCCTGCAAATACATCCATTATACACAAAACTTCCATTTCACTCAATGGACGTTCTATGCCTGGAACCAAAACAGGATGGCTTCACGGCATTAGCACTCAACAAGTGAACTGCCATAGGGATGCACTTAGCTCTCGTCAAAGAAATTTTAGTAGAGACAAATGGGACATGCCACTGGGGGTACTTCCAGATGCTAAGCTCCTAGTATTATGAATTAGAAGGCATCATGCAGCTTTTCCATCTTTTTCTCTTTAATTGATTTTCTCTTTAATTGATAAGAGAAAACCCAGAAGCAGATGGAAAACACAGGAGAGTTAGAACTGAAAGATAACAACATTTAGACCCTCTGTAAAATTCTGTGAAGGAGGCAGGGCAGTGTCACAATAAAAGCCTCGTTTGGAAGCACCCAAAATGTTGCAGTGTGAAGTTTGCCTAGCTCAGGTTTCCAGCTGGCCATTCCATTCCATTCCCCCTCCCACCCAGTTCTCTGTTGAGGAGCAAAAAAAAAAAAAAACGGTCAGTCAGCATTCCATAGCCACTGAGCTTCCTCAGCCCTCATTTGGTTGTTTTTGGGGTTCCCTTCCTTCGGGTGCAATCCTATGGTGATGCCCGTAAGGCTCCAAATTCAGAGGCTTATAGGCATCCTATGCAGAGCAGGAGGAGTGGTGGAGGCTATCTTCACCTCTGCGCTCCTCCTGCTCTGTATTTTGGCTTGACAGGCTTTTTTGCTGACCTAGCTAGGATGCATCAGAGAGGGAGGGAAGGAGCAAGGGGAGGCCTGGGGATACATCATATCTCGACTTCCCCAATCCCCTGCCCACCGGCACACCCCCTTTCCCCCCCACCCAGGTTGCCTTTGCAACATCAGAGAGGCAGCTGGAACAGTTGTCTCCATGCTGGTGGGGAGGGGAAGGGGGTGGGGAGCACAGCTTCTTGGATCCACAGTTGGAGCGCTGTGTCTTACCTCAGATCTAAGAATCCAAATTATCCTAGGCCCGCCCAACCAGACCCTGCCTAGGGCCATTGGATTGCTCCCTTAGAGTTTTTCCCAACAAATGTTTGATACCTCCCTCCTATGTCTGCTTGGTAACATTTTTCTGTATAAGTGATAGCATTCAGAGAACTGTACTCAGTATTATTTTAGTAGATGTATTATTGAGACTGGGGGTGCTTCCAGCTAATGCTTTTATCATATAATTACCCTGCCTCATTCACAGAATTTTAAGGGGGGTCAAAACTACATCGTCTTCCACTTGTAACCTTCCTGTGATTTCCCACCGCTTCTTCCATCTTTTTTCTTTCCTCAAAAAATATGTAGAGGAAAAGATAGAATCGATACATAATGCCATTTGAGAGGTAGTGCTAGAAGCCGTCCATCTGGAAGCACCCTCAGATCCTGGCCATTTTCAGGAATGGCATATATACAGAACTGTAGGGAAGACGTTGTGCAGTAGTGTAGATAATCCCTAATTTATCATTTATTCTTTTATTCATGATTAAATAATCAGAATGGAGAAGTGGTGGTCTGAGCTTGAAGAGGTGGTAGCATTATCCAAATATCTCAGTATGACCCAGCCTCTGATTACAGCTAGCTTTATGTCTAGCCTAATAGTTTCCACACTCATAAATAAATGTTTAAAAGATGTACCAACAGCAGCTGGTTTGTTAGTGAAACTTCTGATGTCACAAAGATGAAGAATGTTATACCAGCAGTGCAAACATTTAGGATCTGGATGACAGTACACTTTTCAGCCATTAATGATGTGCATTTTTCTTTTTCAAAGGTAGTAGTAAAAGGGACCCCTTCATGGATCACTGCCTTGTTGTGGCGAAGGGGCTTGCGTAAATCAGTGAAGCCATAAGCTATACTGTGCAGGGCCACCCAAGATGGACAGGTCATGGCGGAGAGTTCTGACAAAATGTGGTCCACTGGAGAAGGAAATGGCAACCCACTCCAGTATTCTTGCCAAGAAAACCCCATGGAACATATGACAAGACTAAAAGATATGACGCCGGAAGATGAGCCCCTCAGGTCAGAAGGTGTCCAATATACTACTGGGGAAGAGCAGAGGGAATTTCCAAGTAGCGCCAGAAAGAGTGAAGCGGCTAGGCCAAAGCCGAAAGGACACTCAGCAATGGATGTGTCTGGTGGTGAAAAGAAAATCCGATGCTGTAAAGAACAATATTGTTTAGGAACCTGGAATGTAAGATCAATGAATCAAGGTAAGCTGGAGATGGTCAAACATGAGATGGCAAGATTGAACATCAACATCTTGGGAATCAGCGAACTAAAATGGACAAGCATGGGCAAATTTAATTCAGGTGACCATTATATCTACTACTGTGGGCAAGAATCCCTTAGAAGAAATGGAGTAGCACTCATAGTCAACAAAAGGGTGGGAAAAGCAGTACTGGGGTACAATCTCCAAAATGATAGAATGATCTCAGTACGAATCCAAGGCAAACCATTCAACATCACAGTAATTCAAGTCTATGCCCCAACCACTGAGGCCGAAGAAGCTGAGGTTGGACGGTTCTATGAAGCCCTACAACACCATCTAGAACTAACACCAAAAAAAGATGTCCTCTTCATCATAGGGGATAGGAATGCTAAAGTAGGAAGTCAAGAAATCACTGGGATAACAGGCAAGCATGGTCTTGGTGTACAAAATGAAGCAGGACAAAGGCTAACAGAGTTTTGCCAAGAGAACATGCTGATCATAGCAAACACGCTTTTCCAACAGCACAAGAGGCGACTCTACACATAGACATCACCAGATGGTCAATATCGAAATCAGATTGATTATGTCCTTTGCAGCCAAAGATGGAGAAGCTCTATACAGTCAGTAAAAACAAGACCTGGAGCTGACTGTGGCTCAGATCATGAGCTTCTTATTGCAAAATTTCGGCTTAAATTGAACGTAGGGAAAACCACTAAACCATTCAGGTATGACCTAAATCATATCCCTTATGAATATACAGTGGAGGTGAGGAATAGATTTCAGGGATTACACCTGATAGACAGAGCGCCTGAGGAACTAGGGACGGAGGTCTGTAACATTGTTCAGGAGGCAGCAACTAAATCCATCCCAAAGAAAAAGACATGCAAGAAAGCAAAGTGGCTGTCTGATGAGGCTTTACAAGTAGCTGAGGAAAGAAGGGAAGCAAAAAGCAAGGGGGAAAGGGGAAGATATATCCAACTGAATGCAGAGTTCCAGAGAACAGTAAGGAGAGACAAGAAGGCCTTCTTAAATGAACAATGCAAAGAAATGAGGAAAACAACAGAATGGGAAAGACTAGAGATCTCTTCAAGAAAAACGGAGATATCAAGGGAACATTTTGTGCAAAGACGGGCATGATAAAGGACAAAGAAGGCAGGGACCTAACAGAAGCAGATGAGATTAAGAAGAGGTGGAAAGAATACACAGAAGAACTATACAGGAAAGATCTTAATGCCCGTGATAGCCATGATAGTGCGGTCACTGAACTTGAGCCAGACATCCTAGAGAGTGAAGCCAAGTGGGCCTTAGGAAGCATTACTAACAACAAAGCTAGCGGAGATGACAGTATTCCAGCTGAGCTATTTCAAATCCTAAAAGATGATGCTGTTAAAGTGCTGCACTCAATATGCCAACACATTTGGAACACTCAGCAGTGGCCACAAGACTGGAAAAGGTCAGTTTACATTCCAGTTCCAAAGAAGGGCAATGCCAAAGAGTGTTCAAACTACCATACAATTGCACTCATTTCACATGCCAGCAAGGTTATGCTCAAAATCCTACAAGCTAGGCTTCAGCAGCATGTGAACCGAGAACTACCGGAAGTACAAGCAGGGTTTCGAAGAGGCAGAGGAACTAGAGATCAAATCGCCAACTTTCACTGGATCATGGATAAAGCAAGAGAATTCCAGAAAAACGTCTATTTCTGCTTCATTGACTACGCTAAAGCCTTTGACTGTGTGGATCACAGCAAACTCTGGCAAATTCTTAAAGAGATGGGAGTACCAGACCACTTTACCTGTCTCCTGAGAAACCTGTACGAGGGTCAAGAAGCAACAGTAAGAACCGGACATGGAACAACCGATTGGTTCATAATTGGGAAAGGTGTACAACAAGGCTGTATATTGTCACCCTGCTTATTTAACTTATATGCAGAGTACATCATGAGAAACGCCGGGTTGGATGAATCACAGGTCAGAATTAAGATTGTCGGGAGAATTATCAACAACCTCAGATACGCAGACGATACCACCCTAATGGCAGAAAGCGAAGAGGATCTAAGGAGCCTCTTGTTGAGGGTGAAAGAAGAGAGTGCAAAAGCTGGTTTGAAACTCAACATTAAAAAAACTAAGATCATGTCATCTGGCCCCATCACTTCCTGGCATAGAGAAGGGGAAGAAATGGAAGCAGTGACAGATTTTATTTTCTTGGGCTCCAAGATCACCACAGATGGTGACTGTAACCATGAAATTAAAAAACGCTTGCTCCTTGGGAGGAAAGCTATGGCAAACCTAGACAGCATAGTAAGAAGCAGAGACATCACCTTGCCGACAAAGGTTCGTATAATCAAAGCTATGGTTTTCCCAGTAGCAACGTATGGCTGTGAGAGCTGGGCTATAAGGAAGGCTGAGCGCCGAAGAATTGATGCTTTCGAACTGTGGTGCTGGAGAAGACTCTTACGAGTCCCCTGGACTGCAAGGAGGTCAAATCAGTCCATCCTAAAGGAAATCAACCCTGACTGCTCACTGGAAGGACAGATACTGAAGCTGAAGCTCAAATATTTTGGCCACCTAATGAGAAAAGTCACTGGAAAAGACCCTGATGCTGGGAAGGATTGAAGGCAAAAGGAGAAGGGGACGGCAAAGGAGGAGATGGCTAGATAGCATCACGGATGCAATGAATATGAACTTGAGCACACTCCGGAAGAGAGTGGAGGACAGGAAGGCCTGGCATGCTATGGTCCATGGGGTCACGAAGAGTCGGACACGACTTAACGACTGAACAACAACAACAAGTAAAAGGGAGTTGACCCTCATTTCACAGTTTCAAACCAAATCAGAAACAGTACCTTCTGAAGGGGAATCTGTAGTAGTAACTCTCCCTGCAGTTTTGTCACAGCAACAGTTATATAATCATACATATACAGAAATACCAATGTAGGCATTCCTTTTAATATGGTGGAATAATGCACAATTCTGTTTTCAGAGTAATCCGATTTGTAGCCTGATGCCTACATTGTGCTCTTTTTGGTGCCAGGTGAAGACCGTTCCCCCCCACCCCACCCCAGGCATTTTAGTTTTATGGTTTCTGTTGTTTTAAATCTGTTACTGTATTTTAAATCTTTGCACTGCTCCTAGTTTCTATTTGATTATTATATTTATTTTATACTGTAGTTTTAAACTTTTATATTGTATTTTATCATGTCATATTTTATGATTTTAATGGTTGTGAACCCACGCAGAGTGCTTTGGCTATTGAGCAGAATAGAAATGTAATAAATAAATAGATAGTTCAAATTATCAGTGACACTGAGAACAGTGCAAATTCTTCAGTCATGTGCTTTTATCTTCTGGTGAACAAATCTGGATTTACCTATACATGATGCAAGAATTATCTGTAGGGGGCCTCCTGCGTGTCCAAAATATCAGCATTTGTGGCATGATCTGGGCCCTGTTTCTACCGTATCAGCTTTACCTCACTGGCAATTTTGTTGTGGTGTTTCCACTATCAGATCTGCTCCTTTTCCAACCCACACAGTGTTCAAACTCCAGCTTATCATTGGGGTTGCCTGGGGCTCTGTGCTATTTACATGCACCTCAAATCGAATAATTTTTCTTTTTGCTGGGTGGAGTCTGGGCGGAATCTGGGTGGGGTCTGCTTAGCTCATCCATGTTCCTGCCTCCTCCTCTTGCTGATTCCCCCCTCCCTCTGCCCTGTTCTGCTCCACTACTTTTACCCCGCTCTGCCCAGTGTCTCCTCCGCCTTCCAAGACCTTTTTGTTGTTGTTTAAAGTTTTTAAAGTGCAATTGCACAATAACAATCAGAATCATAGAATAGTAGGGTTGGAGGGGGCCTACAAGGCCATAGAGTCCAACCCCCTGCTCAGTGCAGGAATAGTCAGAGTAAAGGTGAAATTGCACATTGTTGCCACTGAGAACATGAACCCCTCTAGCCGATTCCCCCTCTCACGGCCCCGTTCTGCTCTGCTCCTTTTACCCCTACCCTGCTCTGCCCAATGTCTCCTCTGCCTTCTAAGTCCCCCTTTTTTGTTGTTTAAAGGGGGTTTTAAAGCACAACTGCACAATAATGATCAGAATAAGAGTAATAAAAGCACAATTGTGCATTGTCACCACTGAGAACAAGAACCATTCTAGCCAGTTCCCCCTCCCTTGGCCCCGTTCTGCTCCACTCCCTGGGACAGGATGCTTTCCTTCATGCTCCCTGGGTTAGGATGTGATGTACAGTTTCTGTCAGTGTTATCTGCTAAGCACTCTGCTGTCAATTTTAGAACAGTTTAAAGCACTAGTTCTTCCGAACGCATGTATGTATCTGCTGCCTTCAGTGGTGTTGTTTGACCTCTATGTATGTATAGCCCAGGTGGAGAGATATTGCACTTGTATGTTAGGGATGCCTATATGTTCAGGATCTCTTCCTGCAGTAGATCTTTCCTTTGACTGCTCCTTCCTGTAACATCTCCCCCTTCTCCCACAAAGGCAGCTTCCAGTTATATGCAGATGTGGGGCAACTTCCGGTTGGCATGCAGAGGAGCCATTCCATCATGGAGCCTCACTGCCTGAAGATGTGCACCTCTGTGATCTGCATCATACAAACCTTAGAGCAACCATCTCCCTTCTGCAGCTCTGGCAGAATGGAAAGTCCACCTTCAAGAAGCTCAGAAGTGGTAGGCGGAGCAGGTATACTAGAACAGCAGCTGTCCCATCTAATTGAAGGTGAACCCTGCTGCATTCCTCATAGGCAGGTGCACAAAGCCCTGCCGTTGGTGGCAGGATTGGTGAATCCCACTCAGGATTGGTGGGAGAACTTTGTTCTCCAAATCTGGGATGATGAGCAGTGAGTGGATTGTCAATTTCAGGATGGCAAGGGGGACCCTCTTTGAAATAGCGGAGGTTCTCCAGCCAGCACTGGAAAGGGAATCCACCAATATGAGGGAGCCGATTCTGGTTGTAAAAGACGTGGCAATCTGCATATGGCACCTAGCTAATCCCCGCGTGTACAGGAAGGTAGCTCATCAGTTCAGTGTGGGCAGAGCAGCTGCATACAAAATCATGATAGAGGTTTGCCTGGCCATAGACCACCTGCTGCTGAGGACTGTGAAGCCTGGGAATGCAGCCAAGGTAGGCTGGGGATAATGGGTGGTGATGGTGGGTGGGGGAATAAGCCTACCACTGGGTAACAAAGCTGCCTTGAGCAAAAGGGGGCTGCGGATGATGGGTGGGGGAGAGGCGGATGACCTTGGGGAAAAGCAGCAGCAGATGGGGGTGTGATTGGTGTGGAGGACAGGCGACAGGGAGGATCTGCTGTTCTCAAAACAGAACAGTGATGTACTTCCTGTCTTTCAGATCATGGATGGATTTGGAAAGTTGGAGTTCCCTCAGATCACGGAGGCCCTTGATGGGTGTCACGTGCCGACTGTCTCGCAGATAAGGCGGGAGACAACTTCATGAACCAGAAGTTCTACTCCATCCTCCTCCAAGGAGCAACTGACCACACAGGACGCTTCACTGACATTGAGGTGGGGTGGAATAGAAGGAACCTTGACACTTTCATGTTCCGGAACTCCACCCTCTTTGAAACCATGGAGGCTGGCGCCTTTGTTCCCAGGAACCCTACCATCACCATTAATGAGGTTGAGGTCCCACCCCTGATAGTGCCTACCTGATCTGGAGCTGGCTCATGAAACCATACAGAGGACGTCTGGACCAGTGGAAGGCACATTTCAACGACTGCCATGGGTGGGCGCGCAATGTGGTGGAGAGGGCATTTGGAAGGCTGAAGAGCCACTGGAGGTGCTTCACTGCAAGGATGGAAATCTCAGAAGAGAATGTGACATCTGTCACTGTCTCCTGCATTATTCTCCACAACATCTGTGAGAGTAAGGGGCATGCAATTCTCTTGGATGTTGAGGAGTGCAATTGAGATGGCCACTTTGAGTGCTGGTCTTGAGAACACAGAGCAGCAGCACACTGATGCTGGACAGCAGGTGAGAGATGCACTCACTGAGTGGCTCTGGACTTCTGCAGCCCCACAGTAGCTCCTCTGTCAGCCTGCTGGTTATTCCCTAGAAATAAAACTTCTGGGAGTAAATTGAATAAAACAAAACTCAGCAAAGGTTTTAATCTACGAACACAGAGTCTCCTTGAAAGCTGCAACTGGGGCTATGGGGTGGGGGGAAGGGGCTTCCCTTGGGGTAAGGCAGCAGCCTGGCTGGGAACTGGGGCTTGGGCCGAGTTGGGGGGGGAGCGAAGGCGGGGCATATACTGTGGAGAACTGTGGGTGTGGATGACCAAATTGAGGTTGGAAGGTGAAGGGAAACCTAGGGGTATCACCGACAGTGTGCCCAATGTCGAATGAGTTACTCCACAAGTAACCCCCTTTTCCCAAATGCAGCATGATTTACAATGTTGAATCAAGGGATATACGAAAGTCACTTACCTTTTTGCGGTATTTTTCGCGGTGTGGGGGGAGGCGCTCCGTCCCTCCCCCCAGAATCCTCGACAGCGGAGGGAGGCAATCCGGTACTCCCCCCCGGAATCCTGCCCGGCTGGCTCCGCTCCGCAGCAGCTCCGCAGAGCAGCTGGCCAGGGCCGTCTGCAGCTAGATTTCTGGCTGCGGACGGGCTGCTGCGGACGCAAATGGTGGCCGCCATAGCGGCCGCCATTTGCGTCCAGCCAGGCTGCCATGATAGGCTACGTAAGTATTTACGTAGCCTATCACGGCAAACCCAAAAAAACACCAGCATACGCAAATGGCAGTGGCTACGGCGGCCGCTATTTGCGTTCCCTATTTTTCACCCTTTTAGCCTACATAAATATTTACATAGGCTATTACGGCAAAAAAAAAAAAAAAAGAGAAATGCAAATAACGTAGTGGGCGCTATTTGCGTTCCTTTCTTTTTTGGCCATAATAGCATACATAAATATTTACGTAGGCTAAAATAGCGGGGGGGGGGGGGGGGAAGGAACGCAAATAGTGCCCACTACGCTATTTGCGTTCCCCTTTTCTTTCTGCCGTAATAGCCACGTAAATATTTACGTAGACTAAAATGACGAAAAATAGGGAATGCAAATGGCGGCTGCCATGGCTGCCGCCATTTGCATATGCTGGGTTTTTTGGGGGGGGGTTGCTGTGATAGGCTACGTAAATACTTACGTAGCCTATAGGGATGTCAGAGAATTCCGCCACGGATCTCGGGGAGGCCGAATGCCAGCGCATTTGGCCCCCTGAAATCGGTGGCAGAACGGTCTGCCACCCCCCCACCCCCCCGGGACGAGACTTACCTGGGGCGGATCTTCCTGGCGGCGGCGGCTCTGGCGGCGGCTCCAGCAGCAGTTTGGCGGCGGCGGCTGCAGGGGCCGGTCTTCTGACCGGCTGCCACCGCCGCCATTTCCAGTTTAAAAAAAAACAAAAAAAGGCGTGATAGGCTACGTAAAGATTTACGTAGCCTATCATGGCTAGGTTTAAAAAAAAAAACCATGATAGGCTACGTAAAGATTTACGTAGCCTATCATGGCTGACTTAAAAACAACATCAACAACGCGCGTACGCAAATGGCGGCGGCCACAGCCGCCGCCATTTGTGTTCCTTATTTTGGCACGTCTCAGTCTACGTCAAGATTTACGTAGACTAAGACGGCGAAAATAAGGGGAACGCAAATAGCGTAGCAGATGCTACGCTATTTGCGTTCCCCTTATTTTCGCCGTCTTAGTCTACGTAAATCTTGACGTAGACTAAGACGTGCCAAAATAAGGAATGCAAATGGTGGCGGCCATGGCCGCCGCCATTTGCGTACGCGCGTTGTTGTTGTTGTTTTAAGTCAGCCGTGATAGGCTACGTAAACATTTACGTAGCCTATCATGGCTGACTGCAGGGACGCAAACGGCGGCGGCTATGGCCGCCGCCATTTGCGTCCCTGCTAGCCAGAGGCCGGATGTCCGGCTGCTGGCGGAGCCGGCTGGCGGCTCCTCAGAATCCCTGCGGAGCACAGCCAGCCGGCCAGGATTCGGGGGGGGGGGAGGAACGGAGCGCCTCCTCCCCGTCCAGGATTCCGGGGGGAGGGACGGAACGCCTCCCCCCTGTCCAGGATTCCGGGGGGAGGGACGGAACGCCTCCCCCCCCACCATCAGCTTAATCCGCAAAAGGTAAGTGATTTTCGTACATCCCTAGTAGCCTATCACGGCAAAGACCAAGATGTAAATGGCGGCCGCAGCAGCCGGTCGAAAGACCAGCCGCCGCCGCCTCCACCATCCGGAACATCCGCCCAAGGTAAGGCTTGTCCCGGGGGGAATCTGCGGGGGGGGGCGGGAGGGTGGCAGGCCGTTCCGCCATGGATTTCGGGGGGCCGAATGCCAGTGCATTTCGCCTCGCTGAAATCCGTGGCGGAATTCTCCACCATCCCTAGTTGAATCGCGACAGTGCGTTATCAACCTTTTACGGGAACAGAGCGACTACTTCTACCAAACGGCACACAGAGGTTTAACTATTGCAAGTCCAACATTGCTTTTGCAATATACGGCAATGATCCTTCCTTAGTATACAACCTGAGTAATGCATTACATGGAGAGGCATCCCCCCGTGAGTGTGCAAAACCAGGCTCACGAAAATGCGCTCACGCTTTAGCGCCCCCACCCCAGTCTTACCAGGGAGAGGTGGTGATTCCTAAGGAAGGTTGTCCCATGTGAGATTCTGCAGGTTGCTAAAAGCCACTTTTCTCCCTCCTGTTTCTAACTCAAGTAGCCTTTTAGAAGTCGCTGAGTCGTGTTTGTCCGGTGAAATTATATCTTTTGGAATAGGTCTTGCATTCCTACTTCTGCTGGGATGCTTGCCCAAGTTTTCAGATTGCAGGTTGAATTTCCCTCTGAACAATATGTTTATCTTAGGGTATGTTTCTTTAGCAACACAGAAAGTACATAGTGTTCCTTTAAGAATTTAAACCATAGATATGCCATAGTGACCCTATGTCTCAGCATAACCAGGAAGTCAGGATTTTTTTTACCTTCTCCCTTAGCTCCAGGGCAAGATGGCTCCCAGGCACTGGGAGGCATACTGGCTGGGCCCTGAAGTACACGGTCTCCTGCAGTTAATCTGTGATAGTGGATGGGTTTGCAGGCTGGTGCCTAGCACCTGCCTGCAAATCATCCACATTTATAGGTGGATTGCCTGGGAGATGGCTGCTTCTGGGTATGAGCGGACTGCCCTCAAGTGCTACTGAAAATTTAAAATTTTGAGGGGAGCCTTCTACTAGGCCCTGGAGCACCATGGGGAGGGCCCACCCCAATGCTGCCCAGCCAGCCTTCTTCTGTGAACTGCTAGAACTCTGGGTGCTAACTGGGCAGCCCAGCCCACACTTCTGGAGACCTCAGGGTAAGTACAGGTTCTACTAATACTAACAGTAATGAGGGCAAGGCTAAGAAATTATCCTGGAGGGACATGTGGCTGGTCAGAGGAGACAGGGGGGATAGTGCAAATAGCAGCACTTGCTGCAATATTTGGAATAAGAATTGCAGTAATACTGGGCAGGAGGGCCACCCCAGCAATAGGGAAGGAGAAAACTGCCAGCAAGAGTAAGACTGGAAAGTTGGGGGGGGGGAATAGAAATGTGTGGCACATGTTGTCTACTTGGCTGCACTGACAGACCACTTGTGCCTGATTTTACATCCTCTTCATTCTCCAGCATGCATAGACTGGGCCGCAGGAGGAGGAGGAGAGGAAGTAGCAGCCACTGCCAGGTAGCTCTCTGGGGGTAAAACCTGTGTGCCATCACTATGCCCACCCCCCACTTGACCGCCCAATGTCAGGACACTTCCCTGTCTTTGTGCTGTCGCCCCACAGCCCTGGCCCAACTGCATCAGGGCAGGTGACGGGTCCCCCCTCCGCTGCTGCTGCCGCCACACCACCAGGAAGAGGAAGAGGAGTTCCCACCGCTGCCTCTGCCCTCACCCATTCCTGCACAGGAGGGTCAGCCAGTTGCTCGAGGAGGAGGCCCCCACCCTGTGCTGCAACATGACCAGGAGGGCTACCCGGCTACAGTAGCCACCACAGGGCTCCTGCGCAGAAGCCTCGAGAATGTTCTTGAGATCCCAGCTGAACATGAGTGCGGTGGATGCAGTTCTGCTTTCTAAAGCAATGTTGAGAAGCCCATGCACTAACCTTTCTTCCTTCCACCTTCTCCCTAGTGACCACTGTGGCAGGATGGGTGGAGGCCCTAGAGCACCAGAGACGGCGGCGGCAGCAGCAGCATCCAGAGGCTGGCTGGAGGAGACCACATCAGCCAGGCACGGGGAGAGCCCAGTGTGGGCACGCAACCCTGGGGCCTGCACAGCCAGCCACACACACCCTCCACCACTGCCCCCTTGAGGCGCATGCCACCTCCTCTCCCTCCCTGTGTAAATATTTTTTAATGTTAATACCCACTCCCTATGTATATAGCCCCCCTCTCCCCCAATTGCAATTTTCCTGTATTCCCCTCAATTGGTTTTGTTTGGCCAAACCCCTGTCCCAAACAAAATCAACCCGCCCCTCATTTCTCCAGACTCCACCCCCACCTCCCCAAATTGTATTTCGAAAACCATAATATTTTATTTATTTAACAATAACAAAGAAAAATGTCTTGAACTATTTCCTGCCTTCCCACATGTTTTCTGGTGTAGGCCAGGATGGGATGGGACAGGGTGGCTATGGGGAGAAAAAGTTGCGGGTGGTTACAGTGAGAACTTCTTTGGCTTCCTCACCTGGCACTGTTCCCTCTGGCAGGGAAGAGTGGCCCCCTTGGGGGTGGATGCCTGCTGTGGGGGTCCTGTGGCTGCAGCTGCAGGTAGATGATGGGGTGGCTGGAGAACAGGGGAAGCCAGGGTGTCAGAGAATGCTTCCTCCTCCTCTACCTTCAAAGCACAGGTCAGGGGTCACATCCTCTGTGTTGGCCTGACCACACCCTACCCCTCCTTTCCGCAGCTCCCCCACTGCAGCCCTCATCTGGGTGGGAATTGGGGCTTGGGCTGAGGTGGGGGGGAAGGTCCTTCCCTGGGGGTAAGACTGCAGCCAGGGTGGGACTTGAGGCTTGGACTGGGGTGTGAGGGAAAGGGCCTTCCCTGGGGTTAAAGCAGCAGCCTGGATGGGTTGCTTCACCCAGCGGTGTTCCCTCTGGTGGGGCAGAGTGGCCTTCTTGGGGATAGATGCCTGCTGTGGGGGTTGTGACTGCGGCTGCAGGTAGATGGTGGAGTGGCTGGAGAACAGGGGAAACTGGGGTGAGAGAGATTGTGCCATCCTCCTCTACCTCAAAGCACAGGTTGGGGGTCACATACTCTGTGTCGGGCTAAACGCGCCCTGGCCCTCCCTTCTGCAGCTCTCCAACTAGTGCCCCCACCAGCATTTCAAGCAGGTCTGACTGCCTGTTGATTGCTGCCAGGAGTGCACATCGGTTTCTCCTGCACTCTTCACCATCTTCACGTTGGTCCCTCCAACGCACCTCCTCATCTGCTGCTGCTTTCTCATTTTTGCACACGAGGGACGAACGTCCGTTCATTCTCCATGGAGGTGTGCTGTAGCAGCCAATTGATGTCAAACGAGGAAGAGTGTCCAGTCCTCTGATTCCTGGCCATTGCTAGCCATGTTGCGGGTGACAGTCTGGCTGTGTAGTTTGGGATGCCAGGGTCTGGAAAAGGAGGAGAAACAGAGAGTGTCAGTGTCTTCCCATGTAGTTCTTCCAATGGGTTCATGGCTTGGGAGAGGGTCTTCCCCTGGGGTACGGCAGCAGCCTGAGTGGGAACTGGGGTTTGGGCTGAAGCGGGGGGGAGGGCCTTCCCTTGGGTTAAGGGAGAGGTCTGGGTGGGAACTGGGGCTTGGGCTGAGGCAGGGGTTGGGGGAGGGAAGGGTCTCCAGTGTACTCAAGCGAGAAAGTTAGTCTTCCTTGGAAGAAGGGTTGGAGTTACGCACCACAACCAGAGCTGGAAGCATGGAAAGGTGGCTGGGGACAAATCAGACAACACAGCCCACAGAGAAGTACCCACAGAAATTACAAGGTATCCAGGCATGCAGGGATACACATGCCCACAAAGAGGAAGCTACACAGAGACACATCATCTTCCCCCTTGCCCTATGGCTTCCATTCTATGTGTAGTTACATGACAGTGAGCCTCACTGAATTTTGTCAAAGTTACTTCTCCTTAGACCTACTTAGGAAGGCTCCATATAAATACACACACACATTCTACACTTTCGCCAGACTATGGAAACACACCCAGAAAGCTACTTCTTGAAGAGTCCAGACTTTTAACAAAAGGGGATGGGTGGAGGACAGGGAATCATATCACTAATACTAAGGCTCATTACAACGATGATAATACCAGCAATAACTGTAACAACTGCAAAAATGAAATGCATTCTCCTCTGCCCCACCCCCACACCATTTAACATGTGTACTGTCCATTTGGGGGCATGTCCAATCTGGCTCCTCATAGCAAACCTAGAAATGGCTAGCAAGCACAAGCACGGGGGGCAGACACACACACACTCGCTGGCACTGGGGCTCTCTTTGGGCTACCGGGGAGCTCACCTGGGTGGCCCTGTCTCTTTGAGCTGGACCCATCAGCATTCGCTGGGGCATGATCATCTTCGGCCTCACCCACGTCTGTGGCTGAAGAGGATGATGTAGCAGTTGTGGGACATAAAGGCGGTTAAAGCAGTGGTGGGAGGGTTGCATTGCCAAAGGGGCACCTGTGTCACATGAAGGTCAGTGCCTCGGAGTGCTGCGGAATGTCCAAGCAGAGGCCATGGGCATCCACTCACCTTGTGGTTGATCAGGCCGAGTCTCCTCCTCCACAGAGTCTGCTATTCCTGCATGTAAGCCAAGACAGAAATGAGCAGTGGCAGGCTTACACAGGTTGGGGGGTGGGGGCGCAGGCAAGATGTTGGGTAGGAGTACTCACCCATATTTTCCTCTACTGGGGCCAGGTATTCCTCTGCATTAACAGTCTGGAGGTCATGAGTGAAGAGCTCCTCCGATCCTTTGGGCTGTGGTGCTAGCGAAGCAGCTGGCGTGTGGTGAATGGTGATGCTCCAGCAGACATGCTTGAGATGTATTGTAGCTTCCCCTCTAAGGATGCTATGGAGCACCTTATAGAAGGGGCAAGTTCCTGCATCGCTCCCAGAGCGGGAGTTGTGTGTCACCACCCTTCTATATTCCAACCGCAGCGCTATGGTCTTTGTTCTGCACTCAACTGCGCTGCGTCTGTGCCCCCGGAGGGTCATTTGGCAGGCTATGTGCTCATAGGAATCTATGTTCTGGTGACTGGAGCGAAGCTGCTCCTGGACCTTCTGCTCCCCCCATATGTCCAGTAGATCCATCACTTCCTCGTACTTCCATGACACCCCATGCCCCTTGCTGGCAGACTCTGCCAAAGGCATGAAACATGGGGTGCTTACACCAGCCCTGGGGGAGAAAGAAGTGGCATTGTTAGAGTCATTAACCCTAGGGGACTGTAGTCTTTGGGGAGGCGCTATGAATTCTGGAAATTTCCTGAAGAGAGGAATTCTCCTGCTCCTTCTATTGCTGTAGGAAAGTGGGGGAGAATTTGGGCAGTGTAAAGTGGTGCCACAGTTTCTCTGTATGTTCTAAAGGCACAGGCGCTAGTGCTCTCTAGCCCCTTAGAATGCAATAATACAAGTATGTAATTCTGGATCACATTAAGGCGCATATGCAACATCCAGAAGAAGCACTTTCGCACTTTAACAAATAGATGGACTTAGAACAATGAAATCATAATTTCGGGGTCCCAGGGCTTCATATGCATGCAATATTGATTCAAACATTGTGAATACAAGGCGGGATTCATAGGTGCCTAGTCCCACTGCAAGGGACTCGGATACTGCTTGCCTGAAGAAGTGGGAGTAGTTATTTCGTGTTCACGATAGGTCGCTAATGCACTATTTTGCCTTAGCATCTTAGCATGGAATAATATAAAATCAACTATGATGTTTGCGGCCCTGTTTTGTGGGTCGCCACTGTTTTTTAGGTCTATAGGATTTCTGAAAAAAACAAAGGAATATTAGGAGTGGATCTTAGTCACATGGATGATAGGCACCCAAGTTCTGGAGAACCAACTGCTTACATGAGATAAACCTGAGTTTCAGGCTGTAGTAGGAGTACTTGGAGTACTTGCTTGCCCGCAATAGCATGGTAATGCACACTTTTGATCTAGCACTTAATTTCAATGTTTTTTTAAAAGTTGGTTGCTCAGCATCCAGCTCCAAAATGACAGTGAACCTTCTGGAAAAGAGGGAGGGCAAGGGTTGGAGAAAACACCCCTTGAACAGGGTCAGTGAGGTCATGGCCAGGTGAGAGACACACCCCCATGGGCAGGGCTATGGTACCGAAGCAAGTACAGGAGATGGAACACACCTCAACAGAAGCATAGCCAGCGCATTTGGCACCCCGAAATCCATGGCGGAACGAAGCCCCCTGCCCCCCCCGCCCCACGAAATGGGCCCGGAACAGAGCCTACCTTGGTCGGCCATTCCGATGCTCCTCAAATGGCGCCGGCATCTGCAGCTGCCATTCGCGCATCTTTCGAATGGCCGTGATAGGCTTCGTAAATACTTACGTAGCCTATCACGGCTAACGCAGGGACGCCATCTGTATCCCTGAGGAGGCTGTGATAGGCTACGTAAATATTTACATAGCCTATCACGGCAAAAAAAGGGAACACAAATGGCAGCGGCTAAGGCGGCCGCCATTTGCGTTCCCTTTTTCACCGTGATAGGCTACGTAAATATTTACATAGCCTATCACAGCTAAAGCAGGAACACAAATGGCGTAGGGGACGCAAATATTTGCTATGTAAATATTTACATAGCCTATCACGGGCCCGCGTAGGGACGCAAATGGCGTCCCCTAGACAGGACGCCATTTGCGTCTGCACCAGCCCCGCAGCGGCTGGAGGCCCTGCTGTGGGTTGGCCTGGCCGGCAGCTCCGCAGCCTGGCCACGGAGCGGAGCCAGCCGGGCAGGATTCTGGGAGGGAGGAACGGATCGCCTCCCCCCACCTGCGGAACCGGATGGAGCCAGGTAAGCGGGGTTTCGTACACCCCTAAGCATAGCTGAGCAAAAGTAAAGAGGAAAAGTCGTACTATAACCAGTCTCAGAAGAACCAGTTTTTCCGCAATAAGCTCCAGGGTGGCCGTGATGTCATGTATCCCTAACAACCTCCACACACAACCGGTTCGGAGTAAACCACTCATGGAAACATGCCCCTGGTCAGCGTAAAGTATTTTTTAAGCTTCATTGATATCAGTGGAAGAGTTGGCCATGTGCTTACTTCTTTTGCATTGAAACAATGGGGCTCTGAAGTGCTCAGAAGTGCTCATTTTGTGATGTGGATTCCCTTATCTTTAATCTCTGGATCTTCATTCTTCTATCAAGTCCAATTTACAGGATCAAATGATATGTATTTGGTCTCAGATTTATTCAGGATAGTCTACTGAGATAAAGTCTTACTGCCTCATTGTCTGGCAAGTTCAGATAACTTCTTGAATAACATTTGCAAATCTGTATAGCTTGTATAATGTGAAAATGAAAACACTTTTTAGTATTTCTATGGTGGAGATGTAGTGTTTAAGTTTAGAACTTTCATAATTTTGACTGGCCGTTAATAAAAACTTTTAGGCTTGCTAACTAAAAATGTAAACTAGTTAGATGACTCAGAGAAATGATGGCTACATATTACCTCCTGCCAGGGCCAGTCCAAGACATTTTGCTGCCTGAGGCAAATGGGAGATGACGCCCTCTCCCATTCCATGTACAAAAGCTGACTGGATTGTTTTTTCAACACTGACAATGGAACAGCATCCTCCACTGCACCTGAAGGTTAGCTTAGAGGAGCCAAGGCAGGTCGCTTGGTACTCAGTTCTCCCCTCTGGTGCCTTGCAGCCACCTCCCAGCATCTGCCACCTGAGGCGACCTCCTCACCCTGCCTAATGGTAGGGCTGGCCCTACCTCCAGTATCGGATGCAGTACACCTCTCAATACCAGTTGCTGGGGAACACAAGCAGGAAGGTGCTACTATACTCATATCCTGTTTGTGACCACCTTGAGTGCAAAGGTGGGGTTCAAATCAAATCAAATCAAAAAATAAATAATTAGGTATCTGGCCACTGTGGGAACAGAATGCTGGACTACACAGGCCTTTGGTCTCATCCAGCAGGGTTCTTCTTGTGCTCTTAAAAAGTTATTAGGGAGGGGCGTGATGGGGAAGATCAGAAAGCTTCAAATGTCTCTCTTCTTTATTTAGCATAATTTGGATTTTAGTACACTGAATAAGAAAAAATTGGCACATTTAAGAATTGCTTTGTGGAAGGAGACCAATAGAGAGAGCATGCAGGATTCAAAGTCAGCTACATGTCAAAAGTCTTAGCATGCAGACTGTCTAGATGGGCACAACGGTGGTCCAATAACTAAACACAGACCTACTCCATGTACTCAGCCTGTTCCATGTGAGGTGCTTCGTGGAAGTCATTGCTGTTCTATGAAAAACACACACCCAAAAACAGATATTATCCAGTATGAATTCTCTGAACTTGCTATTATTCTCTTAGATCTCCAACCTATTTAGGATACTGCTCCATTGTACCCTGATTAAGTTCACCAGTTAAGGCTGCAATCTTAAAGTCATCTACTAGGGAATAAGTCCCATTGAACAGTGGAACTTACTTCTGAGTAAACATGTATATGATTGCACTGCACAAATGGGTTTTTTTGCCCATCTATAAGGATGTAATGATTTTCCTGGAAACAATTCATGTGTTTGCAAATAAGGAGATGAGGGGAATGAATCGTTTAGAAATTCACTATGCGAGTCAGTGCTATGGCAGGATTTCTTTAAAATGCAATTGTTTCCAGTGAAGCACATGCTAATGAATACGGTGCAGTATCTACTGTCTTTATAACATGACTGTATGTCACACAAAATTGCATAGTGTTCTAATTGTGGGAGAAGGAAGAGGAGATTGAAAGGTCAAGTCAGCGTAGTTGTGTAACTTTGCAATGCAAGTTTGTATCACATGTTGCTTTGTGGAGCTTAGATTGCATTAGACGTGGGAGGGATTCTGCCTCTGGTTTCTTTTCTTTTGACTCAGCTGACAGAATGTGCACCTGTGACAGTGCGAAGCAATGGAGGTTTGAAAAGGACAATTCAGAGCTCCGCTTCACCGTATATAGTCAGTCAAAAGTATCCGCAAATTTAAAAAAAGTACTGAGAAAGAGGAAAAGGGAGTGGTGGTGGTGGAGAACTGCTCTTGCATGGCAGTGCCCAGCAAAATGGCCCCTTGCACCTGTTCCCCGCCCCATGTCTCCCTCCTCCTCCTTTCATTCCCTGCTCTTTCCTCAGTGACAGCAGCAGTGAGGGGCTGTTATGCTAGGCATCCATGCAACAGCAAGGCAGAATGGAAGAGGGTATTGGGGGGGGGATATTCCTGCCCACAAATCTGCTCCTTCACAGATGTAAGGGCACACAGGAAGAACATGATTGCCCCTCCCCCACAATTTAATTGGTGGATTTGATCCACCACCAAGGATAACAGGAAATGGTGGACAGACCCACTTCCCCCCCCCCCGGTAGAGCCACACATTACCTGCCCCCACCCCAGCCAAGAGATTGGCTGTTGCAGAAGTTCCACAACTGAAGCCACTCCCATCAGGACAGGTAACAAAATCGCAATGACAGCACACGCACACACACACACACACACACACACACACACAGAACATAGCCTGCAAGTAAACTGCAAGATGCCCAAAAACTGTTATAAAAGCAATTTTGGGAATTCCAGGATATAAGGGATGAAATAGCATGAGGAAAACAGACTAGGACATGCACGGCATGCCACACATGTGAGCCAGGCATTACAATGACAGAAAAAACTCTCTTGTGTAGGTCAGCCCAAAGACGTTGGAACCAGAGCAACAACAAAAACAGCCTGATGTGATTCCAAGCCTGCTGATTCTGCTTTGTGAACAGTACTCACAGTGCTGAAAACTATTCCCGCTCTGCAAATGAAAATAATCAGATCTTCAAAGACACCGTAAGCCTCCTGTGTTATCCCACCTGAAAGAAACCTGAAACATTCACTCCATGCTCAGCTTTCCTTCCCAGGGAAGGGAAATCCCCACCCCCACCCCACCCTCAGGAAAGCAGAACAAACAACAAAAACAGAACTGGGAAGACTTGCACTTAAACTCTCATTATGTGATAGCAGCATTATGCTTCAAACTTTGTTACATAATCTAGTTTACTGCAGTGCTGGTGGAGAAATATCTTTAACACTTCAGGCAAGGAGTGAGGTATAGCAAGCCACAGATGTTTGTCTAGGTTATTACTTTGAATGTGCAAAGATGGCTACAGAACCATTTTAATATTTTTGTGCAGCTTTTAAAAGTTGCCATTTTGTTTGGGGGTTCATGCTGAGGCTGAGCAGATGTCATGTTAAAGATAACAAGCTAATGTATAGCATCCAAAATGTTCTATTTGACCACTCATATGATGGTCAGTGATAACAGTGGTGCTAAAACTACCCTTGTTATCTATGTATTTTTGTTTCTTCCTTTGAAGAATGTAACCCACTGCATAGGGCAGTGAATTTAGAAGTCCAGCATAGGATGCACATGTTGGGATTTTGCAACACAGCATATCTTCTTGCTCACTCTAATTCACAGTCGTTTGTATCCCAGAATATTACCGGTAATAGAAAGACCCCCTTTTTAGCATATTTTAACAGGCAAAATATCTAGTCAATGAGAATAATTCCATCCTTCTCAGTGTAACCTTCAGCAGTTTATCAGGTGAGGTAGAGTTGTGATTTGCCATGGAAATGAGTGGCTAAATGCACATTCCTTAACACTTATTTCAGCAGCTGTCAAGTTAAGCCAGTGAGTGGCTTTCTGTGTGCTACTTACGTCGTATTTTATCTTCACTGATACCATGTTTCCATTAACCTCTCACTTAGCTGAAATCCCCACTAGGCCTAATAGAAATATATTACTGTATGAAATAAAAACAAGTCATTAAAACAGAGACTGATTGTCAACTTAGTTTTAATCCTTGTTCAATATACATTTCTCATAAGGGTGGCAATGATAACTTCTTATCTTCCTAAGTGCATTAATTTAAAAGAGGATTTTAAAGAAATCTATTCTACAAGTCAGATAATTGTGTCAATTTATTTTCCCTAAAGACTATGATAATGAAAGTTACTTAATTACTATTGTCGGTATACTCAATCTATTTCTCAAATATATTTGTCAAGTGTTTATTAATTAGGGTTCACTGAATGCATGACCTATAATAAAAATGGAGAATAAATGGCATGTTCCGTATTATGTATGGCTGGGTTTATATTGAATTCCCATAGATCTAAAGGCCCCATTACATATTACAAAAAGCAGCATTGAGTCTTTTATTCAAACAAAGTGTCTGTTCAGTCTCTTTTACAAAAAATAAATATTAAAATCCAAATCTAAAATACATGTCTATGTAATAGTTAAAATCACATACAAATTTTTGTTGCACGGTTCTCTCCCCCACAACCCTTCTCATATGTCCTTTAGGTCAATTATTCAAAAAATAATAATCAGTGGCATTTGTTTTTGTTCTAGCTTCTCAACAGATATTTTGTGAGTGCCTTCACTCTCTCAGATTATCTGTACTGGAACTTCCCATTCACCCACTTCAGTGCTTTTTAGGCTGAAATCCTATTCCCACTTACCTGGGAGTAAGTCTCATTGAACGCAATGAGGCTTAATTCTAAAGCAGGTATGATATGGCCTGAGAAAATTTTATACGAACATGACTCAGAGAATGCAGATATTGTTGCTTGCACCAATCCTATTGTTCATGTTTGATGTGCAGAATGCTTGGGATATCAAAGTGGGCTGATCTTAGGACATGTGACTTGAAAAAATTAGAAGCAGCATGCTGAAACACAGTCTCTTAACACACACAATTTCTCTGTCCTATACATATTCCTTGATCTTTGGGCACACAGCCTACAATTCAAAGTCATGCATGTGCTACGGACTGTAAGAATGTTATATTTGGATGTTGTTGATCCAGTAGCACTACCAATCAGAAGGCATTATCCAGCAATTCCATCTTTTTTTTCTTAATGGATTGTCTGTGGATGCAAGAAGCAGTGAGAAAACACAGAAGGGTTATGAGTGGAAGATGTTGTCGTCTGGACTCTCCCATAACATTCTGACCCGGTTTAAACAATCAAAATAGCCCATGCATGACTGTGGCACATGCTGGCGTGTGCTGGGAGGAATTTGTGTATTCAACGTCCAGCCATGGCTTGTCATGTCATGCAAACCTGGATGGTAGGGGTTGTGTGGGGTTAAACATGCCACAGCCAGGCATTGAATATTCCAAATGGCCACTGGCATGCGCCACATTCCACTGTGGCTTAAATAAGCCACATGGGCTATTTTGATTTGATTAACTTAAATAAGCCACAGAGGGCTGTTTGATCATGCGAACTGGCCCATTGTGAATGCGAATAAGTGATGGTGTCATAAAAGCCTACGAAGCATCCCAGATTTCAATGCCTTTCCTAGTTATGAGGCTTGCTAGCTCAGAATGTCTCATCACAATATATCAACCTAAAACTATGTCACAGAGATTATTATTATTATTAATTATTATTATTATTAAATTCATTAATCACCCATCTGGCTGGTCACCCAGCCACTCTGGGTGATGTACAACATACAATAAACCAGTTTAAAACAATACAATTCTACAGTAAAAACATTTTCTAAAATACCCTAACCCACCCCAAATGCCAGATGTTGTGAAGATAACATAAGGATACTGGAACTCTGAACCCTTACAATAGGAGCAGGAAAATTATCTAAGTAAAACAGTAACGCCCCATTTTAGAAAGTGATCTATTTTCTGTTCTTGCCACCTTTTTATACTTGCATGATCTCCATGCATCTACAGAGCCACAAACATCACTGTCTCCCACACAAGTAAAATCAGGTCTCCTCTCCTATTCACTGGTGATGCTCAATGCAAACCAATCAGTTTACTTAAGCTAATAATTCAGATATTCTATTAACTGAACTGAAAGTTATCATGACACTTAGTTTAATTCAAAACTATTATTGGGAACCAATCAATCTCCCAGGATAATTAATGTGCAGACATGCTAAATTTCTGTCTTTCATGAATACACATACAAAACAAGAAATATGCTCAGTGTGTAGGTTTTGACTTAGTCTAATTGTGAAGCTATTTTCCTCCATATTCTGCAACAGATTATTTTTCAATATTAATAGTTATTATTCTTGAACTGTGCTTATTAAATTATTTTGCAAAATTATTTTGTCAACTTTACAGGCAACAATGAAGTTGATTCTCACTTAAAACAAAAAACTTATTTATGTACATCTATCATTTTAAAGCTCAAATATTTTGGCCACCTAGTGCGGAGAGAGAACTCACTGGAAAAAAAACCCTGATGCTGGGAAAGATTGAAGGCAAAGGGAGAAGGGGACAGCAGAGGATGAGATGGCTAGATAGCATCACCGATGCAATGAATATGAACTTGAGCACACTCCGGGAGAGAGCGCAGGACAGGAAGGCCTGTCGTGCTATGGTCCATGGGGTCACGAAGATTCGAACATGACTTAACGACTGAACAACAACATCATTTTAAAGAATAATTCATGCTTTTTCTGCAGTAAGTGTTAATAGATCTGGCCCCAATCAAGCTATAGCTGTGGGCAACAAAACATGCATAACAACTGATAGTCCTGGATGGGAATGTATCCTCCTCCACATCAAAGACTACATTGAGTTAGTTCAGCAGGGCCTGCATGAGCATTGTAAAGCTGAAGAGAAAGTACATCTGCATTTATATTGGCTACTCACATGGAAGCTGCTTACACATGTGGTCTCTCTTGTTGGATTCAGGCACTTGCGCATAAGTATGTGCAAGACAGAGTATAATCTGAAAGAGACCTAAGTGTCAAAGCTAAAGGAAACCAAGCCAACCATGCAAGAAATCCTTGGTAATTTTAATTATGTAAGCTTGTCTCAGTCCTACAGGTTTCTTTAAAAAACAGGATTGGATATTGTTTTGTTTTATAAATGTGGTGACCATCTATGCCCTTTGTAATCCAAGCTGTACACAAAGGTTTCTTTCTGAAGAGTATGAATATCGTTCACATTTGTTATATTTCCATCTTAGTAAACTAGCCTTCTCCAAATTCTTTTGATTTCTCTTCTCCAGGGAAAGATCTCAGGGGAGAGACAAGCCAGAGATTGGGGTAAGACATCACACTAAACAACTCAGGGTTTTTTAGCTGCTTTCTCTGACAGGAGGAGCCAAGCAAGAGCAATCGAACTAAGGTGACTAGATCACTGGCTCATTTGCAACAACCCAGGGTTTAAAAAAACTCTGTGTTGTTGTTGTGTATAAACCAGGCCATACCTCTGAAAGTTTCCAAAATGACAACGGCATCATAATTAGAGTCTGATTCAGACCTTTCTTGAAAAATTGAAACCCCAGGATGACACTAGTGTAAACTGGCATTGAATAAGCCCCCTTAAAAATGGCAGCTGCCAACAAAGAAAGTATAAATTGATAGGAATGTATACCTATATAAAATTGGCTCTTTATACAATGCACATACAAAAATGTTGGAATAAGTCTGTATTAAATTTATTTATTTACTTAGTTATTTACAGTATTTGTATACCACTCCATATCCACCAGATTTTGGAGTGGCGAACACAAGAGATAAAACAGTAAAGAGATAAAAGGATTAAAACACCGGATTAAAATTATGGTATTTCCAGTAGAAAACATGACTGGTCAATTAAGGAATGCTTCCTGGAACAGTGCTGTTTTCAGGAGGCACCAGAAACAGCACAGTGTTGGTGTTTCTGGTGCCTCCTGTGGCGCCAGCACAGTGTTAGTGTCCTTGTTCCAGGCGTGGCAGCTGATTGGCTCCAGCAGGAAACTTTGGTAAGCCATGGTTTCTCAACCTTGAAGGGCAGGGGCAGGGAATTCCAAAGAAAGGGGGCTGCCACACTGAAGGCTCTTCTCCTGGTGGTCTCCAGTTGGGCCCTAGGTCCATGTGGAATCACCAACAGCAAGCCCTCTGATGACCTCAGTGACTGGGCAGGTTGGTAAGGGAGAAGGTGCTGTCTCAGGTATCCTGGACCCAAGTTGTTTAGAGCTTTGTACACTAATACTATAGCCTTAAACCTGGCCCGGTAGCGAATAGGCAGCCAGAGCAGTTCCCTCAGCAAAGGAGTTACATGCTGAAAAGGGCCAGCTCCTGACAAGAGCCAAGCTGCCACATTCTGCACTAGCTCCAGCTTGCAGAGCAGCTGTAAGTGCAGCCCCACATATATTGCATTACAGTAATCCAGTCTTGAGGTTACTATCACCTGTACCACTGTGGACAAGCTATCCCTGTCCAGGAGAGGCTATAGTTGGCAAACCAGCCAACACTGGTAAAAGGCACTCTGTCATGGCCACTTGGGCTTCCAGCAACAGTGATGGATCTAGGAGTACCCCCAAACTATGGGCCTGATGTTTCAAAGGGAGTACAGCCCCATCCCAAACAGACAATGAGCTCCTGGACTTGGGAACCACTCACCCACAGGGCTTTCATCTTACCAGGATTCAATTTCAGTTTATTGGCCCTCATCCAGCCCATTGATGAGTTCAGGCACTGGTACAGGACTTGCACAGCCTTTCCAGATTCAGATGTCACAGGGAGATAGAGCTGTGTGTAATCAGCATACTTATAGCACTTTGCTCCAAATCCCCTAATGACCACTCCCAGCAGCTTCATATAGATGTTAAATAAAACTAGGGTCAAAATAGTACCCTGCAGAACCCCATAGCTCAATTGCCAAGGGGCCAAGGAATAGTCACCCAATGTTACTCTTTGAAATCGGCCCCACAGGTAGGACTGGAACCACTGTAACACAGTGCCGCTGATACCCATCCCATGGAGTCAATCCAGGAGGATATCAGGATTGATGGTATCAAATGCCAACGAGATATCAAGCAGAATTAACAAGGTTGCACTCCCCCGTCCCTCTCTCAATAAAAGTCATCCATCAGGGCGACCAAGGCTGATCAAAAACCCAGGACAAAAACAGGACAAAACCCAGATTGAAATGGGTCTAAATGCTAATAAAATATTTGTAAAATTTGAGATATGGGATTTTATAAACAGCTTTCAGTACTAACTAAAGATAAAAAAAACTCTTGGCAAGCCATTTAAAGAAAATCAAACATCAGCAGCTGTAATTCTGTTGATTCATTCTACTACAAAAATCAGAAGAAAAGGAAAAGACAGACACAAGCAAAATCCTCTAAAGTGTAGTTTTACCTGTTTAAAGTTTGGCACTAAAACGTCACCTTTTATTTTCCATTTTAAAAAGCAAATTAATAACACATTAACATTCTATATTCTTTCTCCTTCCATTCCAGTTGTGCCCCTCCTAATACATTTATATCTTCCATCAAACTTACCCTCCACTCCATATCTAGCAAGATGACAAAGAAAGGGAAATATACATTTCTTAAAGGTGTTGCAATAGGGCTGCAGTCCTGCTCCATTAAAATCAATTGACTTTTTGCCAATGAGTTTAATCAGAGAGCAACTGCATCTTAGAAGACGATGCATTTACTCAAAAATAATTTCCACTGAGCTAAGTGTGGCTTACCCCCTAGTAGATATGCATATGACTTAGCCTCAAATACTTAAGCATTTCTATGTAGGTAGAACTGCTAAAGGCAAAAATGTTCCCATTATGCAACATCGCAAAGCTACTTTTGAGTCTTCATTACTTGGATTTAATAAATGATCAGCAACTACTAGCATTTGTCCAAAGTAGAGGACTGTGTGGATCTATAACTTGCACAAAGTGGAGGAGTAGGTGGATATATAACTAACACACTAAACAAATTCTTTGAACTGACAGTTTTCAGCACCAGAACAGAAACCTACTTCACAGCAGTCCTGGTTGACAGTAAGAAAATGCATTAAAAAAGAAAAAAGTAGCACGGGTAGGCCACCTTGGTGGGTGCCAAGAAAAGTGTCCAGGGGAACATTAGTGTCCAGAGGCACCACATTGCCTACCCCTGGCTTAAATAATTCTTACAGCAGAGTTTCAAAGTAGATATGTATGGAAGGCTTGACCCCTAACTAGAGATGCATTCTTATAAAAATAAAAAACAAAGACTGTTTAAAGTTGCATTTAAAGTTTGCTTTTGCATTTCACAGTGCTTTGTGCTTTGCCTAGTTTTACTCTCTCTACTTCCAATTTATACCACAGTACACTGCCCATGGAAATGTAAATTGTCAGCTCTCTTACTTCTTCATGACATGGAGAAATTGAACAGGTGCAAGGTTTTTTTTTTTCCTGTCTTTGCATCCTTAATTTTTGGGAAACCAAAAACTGTTTAATTTCACTTGGTATGGCAACCAGCTTGATTGATAACTGGCAAACAGAGGGAGAAAATGTGGAGGAAGTGACAGACTTTGTCTTTCTAGGCACAAAGATTACTGCAGACGCTGACTGCAGCCAGGAAATCAGAAGACGTTTACTTCTTGGGAGGACAGCAATGACAAATCTTAATAAAATAGTTAAGAGCAGAGACATCACACTGACAACAAAGGTCTGCATAGTTAAAGCAATGGTATTCCCCATACATAGTAACCTATGGCTGCGAGAGCTGGACCATAAGGAAGGCTGAGCGAAGGAAGATAGATGCTTTTGTACTGTGGTGCAGGAGGAAAATTCTGAGAGTGCCTTGGACTGCAAGAAGATCAAACCAGTCCATACTCCAGGAAATAAAGTCAGACTGCTCACTTGAGGGAATGATATGAAAGGGAAAACTGAAGAACTCTGGCCACATCATGAGAAGACAGGATACCCTGGAGAAGATGCTGATGCTAGGGAAAGTGGAAGGCAAAAGGAAGAGGGGCCACCCAAGGGCAAGATGGATGGATGATATTCTGGAGGTGATGGACTCGACCTTGGGGGAGCTAGGGGTGGCAACGGCTGACAGGAAGCTCTGGCGTGGGCTGGTCCATGAAGTCACGAAGAGTCGGAAGCAACTCGCCGAATAAACAACAAAATTAGCCAAAAGGCTGAGAAGCAATGTCTGATAGAACTTTGGCTGAGCAGATGTGTAAACTACTTGTAGATATGGATCTTTATGTAACTAATCAAGTAGCTTTATTCACAGTGAGTGCTAAAAATATTAGAGCAAAGGTCCTAAAAAATGTTGCTATAGGTTCTGCACATGATGAACTGATCTAAGTGGCTTGTTCAACTTTATTCTTCCTGTGACTGTCTCTTTTTTGTTGTTGTTGTTGTGGCAAAATTGGAAGAACCTACGGTTCTAGGTAATAAAATCAACTGACTGAGTGACTGTTTAATTTCTCGCTACATGTAGCTGTTAAAGACATAATAGACTCTGTCAGTAAAGGAGTCAACCCATCTTTAAGAAAATCACAATTATAGCTAATGGTGTGTGTGTGTGTGTGTGTGTGTGTTTAGGATAGAGACTTGAAAGAGCCTAATTATTAATTACTATGATTAATTACTTTTGTATCCAACTTTTCCACCAAGATGCTCTGGGCAACATATATGGGGGTTATCCTATTTTTTCATCACTACAACCCTGTGAGCGTTAAACTGAGATCTCCTTGGTCCAAATCATCATTGAAACTAGGTCTCTCTGTCAAGGCCTATCACTGGCTACTAGTCCTGCTACCTCCAGTATCAGAGGTAGTATTATGCCAATGTACACCAGTTGCCAGGGGACATGGGCAGGACGGCGCTGCTACACTCATGTCCTGCTTGTGGGTTTCCTGTGGGCAGCTGGTTGGCCACTGTGTGAACAGAATGCTGGACTAGATGGACCCCTTGTCTGATCCACCATGGCTCTTCTTATGTTCCCTGTTCAAAGTACAACCACACTACATCAAAATCAGTGAAATCAGAAACTACAAACAGCAAGGGAAAAATTTTGCTACTTGTGGCACCTAATAGTTACCATTTTGCCCTGAAAGTCACAGGTTGGTCAAATAGGATTTAATATTACACATATCAGGGGAAAGACCATAGTTCAGTGGCAGAGTGCATGCTCACATGCTGAAGGCCCCATGTTGAATCTCTGGCATCTCCAGTTAAAAGATTCAGATGATTTTCCATCAGAGCCACTGCCAATTGGCAAACCAAAACCAAGAGTGGACAACATTGGGCTAAATGGACAAATGAGCCCTATACAGGTGTTACAAAAATGTGAGAGTGGAGGGCAGATAGGGACGTTGGACCCTGCCCCCTCCACCCCCGACCTCGCTGTGCTGAGGAGGAAGGTCTGCAGTGAGGATGGAATTGCTTTCACCCAAACGTGGTCACATCCTCACTGCAGTCTTTCTCCTTTAACACAGAGTTCAGGGTGCAGGGGACAGTGCACATGTCCCCATCTGTCCTCCATGTTTACAGTTTTGTAACACATGCATGGGGCTATAGCCTGATCTGGTATACTGTGTTCCCGTTGCAGAAGTTATATGAGTTGCTCAGAGATCGTTTGGTCCTGTTAACCCTATTTTACAAAAGGATGAATGCAAATGAGAAAACAGAGTGCAAGTGCCCTAAATAGCACGTTTCTCTCAAACAACACTAATTCTTTAATCAGGGATAAATGGAAAAGGTATTATGCTGGATTCCAACTGACCTTCCCCAAAATACTCAAGAAAGTTACTTCTTCCCTATGGATGTGCTGAATGTTCCATAGTAGTCCTATGGTGAGAGCAGCAATTGTGTATTTAAACCTATCAATGACATAATATAAATTCTTACAATATTTTGCCTCCAGGGACATAAAGCAGAAAACAAAACTTGATTTGACATGCTTGTTCCACCACATATTCAAGTTATTTAAGGATGCATATTAAAATAACTTTATAAGGACCTGTATGAGAAGATTTTTGCAAACTACAGTTTGGATAAAATTACTTTGTAATAATGCTAATGGTATTATTCTATGCACATTTACTCAGACGTGAGCCCCACAGAGTTCAGTGGATTTATTTTGAAATAAACATTCATAGAATTGGGCTGCAAGTTTCCAACAATATAATCCTAGGGCTGCAATCCTATCGTACCTGAGAGTAAGCCCTACTGAACTCTATGGGGCTTACTTGTGAGAAGACTTATATAGGATTGTATTGTAAAAGCAAGCATTTACCTGAATAGTAAATCCCATTGCTTTTTATTGGGGCTTACTTCTGAGTAAATGTGAGGAGCCAAGTGTTAAGTGTTGCACAGCCATTTAATTGGCAGAAGCCTTATTTTCATGATACATAGTGTCACAACAACATATATATTTGCAAAGTTGAAATACAGGTAGTATGTGTTATGAATTACTGTTCTTAGTTTGGGTATGTTCTGTTTCAGAAAGAATTTAAAAGAATTTTACCTAGTATCGAAGTAATAAGAGATATGCATACTGCATATAGAAGAACCACTTCACAGCCTGTACAAATGTGATGCTGTTTTAATCATGAGTCATGTCTATGAATTCACCCACCTGCCAGCCAGAATAAATAAATAAAATCTAATAGTTGACTATTCATGAAATTAATACTTCGTAAAAACAACAACTTTAAATATAAAGAATGTTAACTTCCATATACATTAGCTCTATTACCTTTCTGAAATGGGTTCCTTTCCACACCAAAAGTACATTGCATCAGAAAGTTGTCCTGTGCAGTTCCTACTGATATGAACAGGAGCTATGCAGAAAACACAACCATGCTATTGAAGAACTCCTGTTCATTTCACAGTGGGCCCATGCAGGAGAACATCCCTGTGAAGTGAATCTCCATTTGTTATCATATAAGTGCATAATATCTGAGAGGTCTTACAAATATACTGAGTGTTATTTATTTGTTGAGGATTGCTGTTGTCATTTGAAGATAAAAAGGTAAAGGTGTCCCCAACCAGTCGTGTCCGACTCTAGGGTGCGGTGCTCATCCCCGTTTCTAAGCCGAAGAGCCAGCACTGTCCGAAGACGCTTCCGTGGTCATGTGGCCGGCATGACTGAACACCGAGGTGCACGGAATGCTGTTACCTTTCCCGCCGAGGCGGTACCTATTTATCTACTTGCAATTTCTTGCTTTCGAACTGCTAGGTTGGCAGGAGCAGGGACTGAAGCCGGGAGCTCACTCCATCACGCGGCACTCGGGTCTCGAACTGCTGACCTGCCGACCTTCCAGTCTGCAGTTCAGCGTCTTAACCAATACTCATATGGTATTCTAGGTAATGTTCAGGCACAGAGGACCTAGCATTGTAGAAAACAGTTTTCAGTAAAGTTGGGCTAGTTGTTTGAGACATCTGTTTGTGACCTTCTGCTTGCTCACAGTCCTGAGCAGCAGGCATTTCAGTTGGGGAGAAGGAAAGGATAAACAAATGGATTCAGCAATGTAGTTGCCGGACATGTAAACACTGATGACACTGCTGCTGTAATCATATTAGTTGGTAGGATGCATTAATAGTGATATCAACAACCAGACCAGAAGACCTCTAAGGTGTAATGTGAGCTGGAGCAAAATTTAATGGAGATCACCTCATAAGGGCATGCACCTCCTCCCACCTCCCCCAGTTCTAGACTATATTAAAAGGGCTCCAGAGATAAGAAGTCACCTTCAGGCAAAGCAGGGCAACATCATCTCAGATCACATAGTTGCACTTTGACTACATGGGCACCCTTGGGAGATGAAAAGAAATCAATTTCTCTCTTGCCTCCCCTCCCCCAAAGCATCTCTCTTAACTGGTACATATGGTGTGTGAGACAGAGATTGTCTCTATGTCTCACACAGCATATACACCAATTAGACGGAATAGTTCCCGTGGTCTAGGCTCTTGTTCCTAAGCCCTCTCCTGCCAATCACAGAAATAGTACAGTCTGAAGGTTTATTGCTCCCCCCCCCCTTTTCAGAAAGGCATCTCATTTTGATCATCTCCATCTAGTCAATCTGATCTTCTCCCATCCCCCCACCCTTTATTTTACAGGAGGATACATTAAGGCAGGTCATAATGATACATTTGTCATCATCATAATCATGGGACAGCTACCTTCCTTCTTCCCTGTGTAAGCAATATAAGGGAGCAGGATGTGTGTTTCATACAACATTCCCAGGATTTATGGTATTATCGGTACATATACTCACGACTCTGCAATTGAACACATTGAGTGCAATCCACCTCCCACTAAATTCAATGGCAAAAACCCCACCAATTAATTTTAATGAAATGAGATTGCACCTACTAGCAGTATAGCTTCAGGGAGTGGGGAGATTTGTTTTAAATGCAGAATCTTAGCTATTATCCAGGAAGGATGCATGAGGTATATTTTTCTCTTCCCACAGCCCCAGCACTATTTCAAATGCTTTGGCCACTAAAAACAAAACAACAACAACCCCAAAACCGCTCAACGGACATTTTAAAATGCAAATCTATGCAGGGTGAAATGTATAACAGGCAAAATCATTCTAAAGTGTTTCTGCCATGGAACTTGTTTTTGTGCCTCTAGAATCTTGTATACACGAGGTCTAATTTTCAGTTACTTCCTTGATTTTCCACCTTTTGAATTTGCAAAGCGTCTTGCTCCTTCTGTCACGCCGGCTTACCTTTATGGTCTGTTTAGCAGTGCAGTTACCTCCTGCATACCAATTTGAGGGCTGCAAAGACAACCTAACAGTCCTTGATAGCAGCCTCACACCTTTTCAATCACACATAAATCCTGTGCATTTCAAAGGTAGACTTTAAAGAAGAAGGGGGAGGGGGACAACTAAAGCTTTCTATCTCACTTAGATATCTACTTCTACAGTTCTTTTCAGATCCCCACACACAATGTCCCCATTTAATGAAGCACAACCCAGACTAGGATCCAGAGCTGCAAGTAGTAGGTAGAAGCTACTTTGCATTCTCTTCAGATTTAAAACAGCTAGAAAAACAGAAGCAGAAGAGCTAAGAAGAGATCGGTGCCCCCATCTTCACATATACAGTTATGATTACTGTAGCCACGTATAGAACAACTATGCAAGGCAGTCAAAACTGCCTGACGCTGCAGTAGTTTCTGGAGGAGCAGATAGATGGGTATCCTAATGTTTGGGAGCAAGGAGGGGTGTCTTGCTGCTGCAAATAATTTTTAAATCTCGCATAAGAAGTTTGGTCTCTTTCCCCTTCCCCGTTTGTAAACAAGAAGTGGAGGGACTCACCGGGTCACCCTGATCTCTGAAGGTCAATCTTGGGCTAGCTTTGATGGTAGTTTTCCCTCGAGGGGCTCCGGAAGATTTGGTTTTATTTCTTGTCGTTATTTTTTCCCCTCCTCCTTTCTTTTGCACCCCCCTCCCCGCTTTTTTCCTATCCGTCCGTACAGTTCTAGAAGGCAATAAGAACTCGTCCCTTACGCCTTTGCCCAGCATCCCAAATCAGATCCCATGATCGCAATCGACATCTCGGCAGATGTACCACAGAATCACATAGAGGATGAGGAGGATGGCGAAGATGAACAAAGCCACCAGAATCGCCTTGGTCACAGGAGAAATGAGGGACTGCATGACACCCGGGGAGAGCCGCAGCCGAATATTAGTTGGCAATTAAGACCACGTTTAGGAAGTGTCCGTGATAGATGAGCCCGGTGATGGAGAACGAAGGATCTCCCGCAGAGGCAGCAGCAAGCAGCACCATCCGAACCGAAGCAAACTCCCCCGGCTGTCTGAAATAGCCCCGCTAAAACCTGGGCTGTATCTGCATTGGTTCGTGCCAAGCTGACAACAAGAGGGCGCGAAGCAGAACCGGCGGGCGAGCTCCCCCCTTGCCTGGGCGCCCAGAGAAGAGACTGACCCGCGGGCGTTCACAAGCCGTCGCTCCCCCGGTCCTCCTGCTGCAGCTGCCAGTCTCCGGCTGCAAAGAGGCTGAGAAGAAGGAGCAGCGGCAGAGGCAGCAGCGCTCGGCTGGCAAGCGGAGGGGGCAGGCGGGGAGAAGTTAGCCTGCCAAAGAGTGCTGCCATGGGCGCCGCGCGTCGCTGGGGCTCCGCGGGGTGGGGGGTGGAAAGAGAGGGGTCCTCTCTCGCTTGCCCTTTTTCAGAGCGGCGCCGAGGAGGCGCGCCAGGGAGCGGCGGAACAGCGAGTGCCTTCAAAGTTGGGCGACGACGAGGCAGCCCGCAGGTAGCGGTGACACCAGCAGGTGGGGAAAGCCGGGCTCCTCCTGGGAAGCTCTGCGCGGAAAGCCATGAAAGGACGGCGGCAGGACAAACGCGCAGCAGCGGGGAGGGAGGGAGGGAGGAAGGGGGTGGCGCGCGCAGCAGACGCGAAAGGGGCAGGAGAGCGCGCGCGCGCGCCTGGAAGTCCCTTGCGCCCACCCCGGGGTGCTTCCCCCTCAGCTGAGCGTGAGGCGGGAGAGATGGTCCAAGTGCGTCTGTGCGCGTTTCTGCAGCGGAGGCAGCGGACTCGCTGCAGACGGGAACCTGCCTGATTAGTATTCCACCCAGCGCAGCTCATGCTCTCTTTTTCCCGCCTCCTTCCCACTCGCCCGCCCGCCCCTCGCCCCTTCTTGTCTGGTCCTCCTCCCTCAACCCGCCCGTGCAGCCGGGGAAACCTCGACTGTCGTTCAGAGACAGAGAATTTCTCTCCGTGTGTGCTGTGATTATAATTACAGGGGAGTGTGAAATGCGGTGTGTCTGTGTGAGAGAGGAGGGGGTGATAGCTGGGTTTGTAACCTACCCCCCTCCCGCGCTCGCTTAACTGACGTCTCCATTAGCTTCAGTTTTCATTAGGAACCTGATGTCGCTGTGACTACAGCTGGGGAGAATGGCCGTGTTTCCTTAAAACAAAAAAAGCGAGGGGGGGGAGAGGGAGAGAGAAGATAAATAATATGCCACCGGAGGTCACAACCTCCCCAGGGGTCAAAAGATAGACAGGCTTTACTCCAGTCCAGAATCATTAATCCAGAATAACTGCCACCCTTGGTACTTACCTGTGGGGTTAAGTTCAACACATCTATGCTCATCATCACATGTTGACTGCAGCACCAAGTTGCATGTGTGAAACAGCCACCAGAGATCCTTTCTGACACCACAGCTAGAGCTTCGGTATCACTTCGTCTGATACCAAATGCAGTACTTTTTGGTGAAGTCACCTTCAGCTGAAAGTCACTGAGTAATCAAAATATTGAGTTAGATCCAGACTTAGTCATACTTACAGGAGACCCACTGAAATGAATGGAACTCATGTTAGTCATAAGTAGCTTAAGCCCCATAGATTTCAATGGGTTTACTCTGTGACTAAGTCTGTATCTCATCCACTGAGTAGTCCATGCCAGTGCAAATCAGCCCCCACATAACCATTATAGAATAATCTAGCCTGCATATTAGCACTGCTGCATTATTTTGCTGTAAGTGACAACCGTTATTTTACATGTTGATAAAACATCTTGCGATATAGTTGGGACAATTCCCCCTACACCAGCACAAAAGCCTCAAAAACAAAGATTTGTGCAGAGGGGTGGGGGTGGGGAGTGCAGAACATATATTACGGCTGCTGCACATGGTTTGCCATGTGAAAATGGAGACTATATAGATCAACTTAAAGAGGCCTCCAAATGGTGCCTCTTTGTATATCCCCCCCCCACACACACACACACCCATTTTAATTTATTTGTGCTGGTTTTTATGGTGATCTTGTGCTGATTTTATGCTGGTTTTGTTGGTTTTATGTTGGCTGCATTGATATCATGTTTACATTTATTTCTTGCTGTTATTGAATCGTATTTTGTACTTCATTGATGTACAAATTTTGTAAACTGCCCAAAAGCCAGTTTAAAAATGGGCAGTATAAAAATAAATGAATGAATTAAAAGACTAAATTGCTTATGGTGTAGACCAGGAGTGACCACATTCAGAGGGTCCGGGGGCCAATTTCCACCCCCAGAACCCACCAGGGGCTGCATACTTACTCCCACTGCTAGAATCACCTGCAATTCATTGGCAAGGGAAAACTCTGCATTTTCACTTTAAAACAAGGCGTGTGGGGAGTGCATGCCTTGTTTTAATGAAAAATCACATCCCAGAAGCCCCACGGGAACACTATTTTGCATTAAAATAAGGCATGTGCTCCCCACATACCTCATTTTAAAGTGAAAAAGCAGCTTTCTTTTAGCTGCTGCTGTACGGTGCCAAAATTCAGCAGCAATTTGGCAGGTATTTGGGGTGGTGGGAAGCACCAAAAGAAAGGATGGGGTATCCACACAGCCCACCCCATTCTAGGGTTCTGGGATGCCAACACATATGATCAGATTCTCTCCTTATGGAATTGTTCACATGTAGACAGAGACAGAGACACTAGTTCAGATGCTATAAATAAAGCTTGGTCAGATTTATTTAGAAGACAGATAATAGAAGAATAAAGCACAAATCAGCCATTTCTTACAGATATAAATGTCCCATGATATCAGAAAACCATACAAGTCATCTTTCAGATTACATATTAAATATATAAGTTTTTAGGAAACAATAATTAGCAAATACTCTTTATGGATTAGCATACTTGGGCAAGAGATATAGGCAAAGCTTTCTGCCAGCATCTTTACATATTAACTTGAAGATATATAAAGAATCATCAATTACTTTTAATGAGCTAAAAAAATAGTTTTAGGGAAGTCATCCTGTCCCCCCCTCCCCAAAAAAGATACTTTTGACATGTGCATGACAGAAAGCTTTTTGGTTACTTCACAATACTGGCTTCTGCAACAACAGCTAGAATTCTCTCTCTCTCTCTCTCTCTCTCTCTTTAGCAGACAATACCTTCAGCAAAAGTAATCACTGATTACAACAGACAATAGACCTGGTGTGTTTGACAGAAACCTCCAGCATCCTGTAAACCTTTCAGCAATCAAGACTAGAAACTTCTGGCTTCAGGTCAGAATGAGGACAGCCAGATCAGGAGATCAGAGGCTAAGACCAAATATAATATGTATTATATGGTAAAAGAATACAAATTGAGATCCATGCAGTGTGAATGCTTGGCACAAAACTCACAAAATATGTTACGTTTTTAGCTCTACAGGTGAATACCACACAGATGGCAGATGGTGATACACTGTCTATGGCATAGATTTTATTCATAAAATAATTTTGATTTAGAATGAAGCTCTTGTCTACATATGTAGAGAAGAACAAGCCAGAATGTGGGCACCATATGACTGGAAAATATGAATGATTCATTATCAAAATCAAATCTGTCAAAAATATGTGTGTATGTGTGTGGGTGCACACATGTGTATCTGTGTGTGTGTGTGTGTGTGTGTCTGTGTATATATACATATGATGGAAAAAAGAAGAAAGGAAACACTGACCTTTTAGTCATCCTATCAGATGAGCTGATGTGAATTCATTTTGTCCAGAAGAGTAAGAGCTGGATGTTATAAGTTGCTCTTCTTTTCACTTATGACAAAAGATATTTCTCTACTCTAAATGCAATATAGCTACATGCTGAAATTGAAGTACATGGTATATTAAAGATGAGAAAAACTGAGGAGGACATTTTAAGTGTATCTTTAAAGGGAAATATTTTAAAAGACAGAACTTACAAGAAATAGGAAGGGAAGTTGTAGACACAGTAGAAGGAAATTTCCCCACAGTTGAGAGTATATATAGCTATATATGTCTGTATAACAGCTTAGAGAGGATGGATGTTCCATGCCTAATTTCAAATATTTTGGCCTAGAAAGATGATCTTTTTGGTTAATGAACTCATATTCCTGCACAGCTGGGAACACAGATAAAATAACTCAATGAATCATTTTAATCTGCGAGTCTACATAAAACTAGTATTAAATGTATAATACATTTATAATATTCCACTATTACCAGTAGTATTTTAAAGGTCTCTTAGAGAGCAAGCAGAGAGCTACCACTGGCAGCATTCCCACTGGAGGTAGCAAGCATAAGGTCCCAAAATGGGGCATTGTATGAGTGGGGCAGAGGTGAGCAGGAGCTGGCTTTGGACCCACTGGATTTAAAATTCAACTCTTCCCTCAAGAGGGGTCCAATCCACATCCCTCAGCTACACCAGCCTGGAACTGGCATATCTAATTTCCTCCCATTGGTTTCAGTGGGGGAATGAAATTATCTGCTGGGCTGAAAAAACCATCAACACCACCCCCACCCCCCACACACAACATCTTCTGCCCTGGCCAGTGCAAATCAGCAGGGCTTTGGATGTTGCTCCCCCCACCCTGCCAGACCCCTCTTAGATTGCTTTTTCCTGTTGCTGAAAATGTACACCATAGGTCAAGAATTAATTATCCTAATGTTTTGTCTCCCCGCGGTATTTCCTTAAGTTCTATTTTCAGATGACTTTCTAAAACCTACCTTTTATGTTTAGCCTTTTCATAGTTGTTGTTTCTCCCAGGTCTAAGCAGCCTTTTGAACATAGATGCTTCCATAAATGCAAATATAATAACATATTATTCTTATATTTATTATCATCATAATCATTTTAATCAGTTCCCAAACAGAAGCAGAATGTTCCTCTGGCTATAATCGACTTGCAGTGTGAGCATGAGAATCACTCTGGAGTATTATAGCTTAAGCAAGATGGGAGAAATGGTGTTAGCTGAGCTGACATACAATAAATACAGTTGGTTAATGTTCAAGTGTTCTAAGCAGGGCACCTGTATTAATAGACTTAAACCCATGATTTCAATATCTTGCTACATGTTTGCATCTGGAAGAACAAGCGGACAGCAGTAATCTCTCATTGCTATCTAGTTATCTCACACTACTTCATACTCTGCGGTTTGTTACATTTGAGAGTAAGGGAATGTGTCCTGGATCGTTGACTCAGCATGATTAACAGCATATTTCCGTGGATGTCTACTCAGAAGTTAGTCCTATTGGGAGTAGGGCTTACTCCCAAGTGGGTGTGTATAGGACTGCAGCCTGAAAGTTTTATTCCATATAAGACCAGTACTGGTTGAGGTAATATATACTTCAGAATTTAGGACACTGCCAGTTGCCAGGGCTACAGCAGTGATTTCAAAGCATGATATTTTTACTACTTTGCTTGGACTTGTGAGAGTTCATTCATGGAAGATGTAAAATAATGTGACTTCAATAAAATGACTATTTTTCACATTCTTCCAATCAGGGCCCTTTTCCATTTTATGTCACTTTCTCCCCAGCACTACATGGACGCATACTAAAAATGAAAGTAGAGGCACAATTTCCCATCATTGGGTTGGATCCAGACAGTCATGCTTGTAGAAATGCCATTGAAATCAGTGGGATTTAAGTTACTCATGAGTAATGTCAAGTCCCATTGATTTCAATGGATCTACTTTAAGCATGTCTAAGCCTTGATCCAACCCACTGTTAAGCACTTTTTTTTAAACGGGGAAAATGGAAATGAAAACACCAATGTATATTTCCAGTGTATATTTGTGTTCCTTCAGTATATTTCTCTTCATGTATAGAACTCATGCACCTATACTCCTAGCATCAATAAATGAAATAAATAAAATAAATGTTGTTGTTGTTAACAAAAATGTTCATATATTATCAGGTCTCCCGAGATGTCTGGTGCAATATGTGAGGCAAATTTGTTTGTAGGTTTAGGCTATCCCCAACAATGGATGTGGTTTCTATGTAGATTTTAAAAACAGCATTCCTTTCAGGTAAACATGACGGCTGGTTCATATATGCAAGCTTTGTTTATTTTCTCCATGCCGTCATTAGTATAAAACGTATACTGTAAATCAAGTGACCCACGGAGACAGCTCCAACACTTTCCATGATCATGACAGCAGGAATAAATTGTCCGGGTATAGGATATTTAAAGGATGGCTTTCTTCCTATATTTTGAGATTTTCCTGCTTCAGTTCTCCTCACTGTTTGAAATATAGCAGAAAGTGACCAGGGACAATGGTACTTTATCTGAGGGGACACACTGCTAGCGTTACAAAACCAGGCAATATCTTCTTTCTCAGAGACCATTTGAAAGCTTGAGTTTGAAGTGATGCTTGGCTACTTTTTTTCTCCCCTGATTCTTGTAGGTTTGCTTTTTTTGTTGTTGTTCTTTGTTGTTGGATTTTTTGTTTTGCTTATTGCTGAATTAATTATTGGTTAACTGTTCTATTTTATTTTAATAACTTTAATATGTATTTCTGATGTTAGTATTATTACTGCCTTGCACATGTCATCTTTCATTTGTAACTGTCTCGTTTTCAGTCTTTTTTGTTACCATGGAAAATCCATTCAGGAAAAAAAGATGGCATAACTGCACAACACCTTTGGATTGTTAGTGCTAAGAGTGTTCTGTCTAAAAGCACTGTAAGATCATTTTTTGATGCCCTTCTCCAGGTGTTTCCACCCTCAGAATTTAGGCAGGTGGCAAATGGGGAAAGGGCTACTCCAGTTGTGGCTGCCTGCCTCTGAAATGCTTTCTCCAGGGAGGTTTGCCTGGTGCCTCCTGTATCATGGTTTTGGCAGCAGGAGAAAACCTATTTTATTTTACCAGATCTTTTAAAACTTTGGGCTGTTGCTGGGGTTACTTGGCTGCTCTGTGTTCACGTTTGCTGCATTGTTGTTTTATGGTTTCAACGTGATGTTGTTTTATCTTTTTTGAATTTGTTAGCTGCCCTGAGAGCCCTTGGACTGAAGGGCAGTATAAAAGTTTTATAAACTAAACATCTATAAATAAAAGATTTGTGTACAGAATGCCCCAGGTTCCATCCCTAGTACCCTGCTTTTTTAAAAAAAGATCTCAGGTGGCAGATGCCGGACTGTGCCTGAGAGACCCTGGAGACTTGATGCCTTTCAGAGAAGACAATATTGGTTTAGATGGACCAATGGTTTGACAATACAAGGCAGCCTCATAGGATCATGGATGGTCACAGCAATTTTCTCAATGTTAAGCATGTAATAGAAACAAATAGAGCAAATCAGATGTACTCAACCAGATTATAAACCCCTCATGGAAGTAAACATGTGGGTAGAATCAAGAGTGGGGAAAGGAAGCACTGAATGATACTACAAAAAATGCAGAGTAAAACCTAAAATAGGGACAATGTGATTCCCTACAAAAGAAGGCTGACTTCAAAATTGTATTGAGTGAGTGACCACCTTTTCTGGCATCTACCTATTTAATCTGAAGTAGCTCACTCATGAGAATTTTTTAAAACTGTCTGAGCCAAATGGTGTTCCTGCAGAAGGCTGCAACGATAGGCTCAACAGTTTATCTGTAAAGCTTGTTGGTTTGATTTACAATATGAAACTAGCAGCATATCAACAAATATGCAATTAGAAAGATTTAACAGCATTTATCAGAATGGAAAAGGGAGGAGGGAGGAGAGACAAATCAGTATTTTCCAAAAATAGGATCTTCAGGATATTAATCTGTGCTTTTTATAGAGTCATACTAATTTAGTGGATAGTCAGGATGTCTGTCACTTTTTCTTATCTTTGTGAATGAGCTAGAATAACATCTTAATATGCACAGTGACTGAAAACACAAGACAATATACATTAGCATGTGATACCAAAACTATCCAAATCAAATCTTGTCACTGGGAAGCTTTCCTGGCATTTGGGACAGCTTGTATCTTCAGATCAATGGCTACCACGGGTACCTGCATGGCTCCACAACATGCCAACATATTCATGACTGACTTTAGCTCCTGTCTCCAAAGCCCTGTCTTCTACCTGAGACACATCAATGACATCTTTATCATCTGGACCCACAGGAAGTAGGCTTTTAAAACATCCCACCAAGCCTTCAATAATTTCCCCTCCGCCCTTCCTCATCACCTGTGCCTTTGTTGTTGTTTATTTGTTCAGTCGCTTCCGACTCTTCGTGACTTCATAGACCAGCCCATGCCAGAGCTTCCTGTCAGCCATCACCACCCTCAGCTCCTCCAAGGTCGAGTCCATCACCTCCAGAATATCATCCATCCATCTTGCCCTTGGTCGGCCCCTCTTCGTTTTGCCTTCCACTTTCCCTAGCATCAGCATCTTCTCCAGGGTATCCTGTCTTCTCATTATGTGGCCAAAGTACTTCAGTTTTGCCTTTAATATCATTCCCTCAAGTGAGCAGTCTGACTTTATTTCCTGGAGTATGGACTGGTTTGATCTTCTTGCAGTCCAAGGCACTCTCAGAATTTTCCTCCAACACCATAGTTCAAAAGCATCTATCTTCCTTCGCTCAGCCTTCCTTATGGTCCAGCTCTCGCAGCCATAGGTTACTACAGGGAATACCATTGCTTTAAATACGTGCCTGGACCAGTGCAAACAGCAGGTTCACTTTCTGGATTCTACAGGGTCTCTATTTGATTGATATCTCAACACCACCACTATATATTGGGCCCCACTGACTGCTGCAAATATGTGCACATCCTTCCACCAGCTGCCACCCAGGGCATACCACACCATCCAATAAATGGAGGTGTATCATAAAGCTTAGCAAAACAGTATTAGGAGTCAGTAGTGCAGTTACTGGACAGAAACTTATGCTTGAAGGATTTATGTCAGACATTCTTAAAACATCAGTAAGCTCCCAATGAAGTTAAGAAACAGATTGGAAACGCCAGACTGGAAAGGCACAGTAACCCACTACTGAACAGGTCCTGAAGTGAACAGCACCACTTGTAAATTACAGCCCCCAGCAGTTGTGCTGTCAGGGCAAGGACTTTGGCGTAGAGGTCCAGGGACCCACTGAACTGAATGAGCAGGAGGCCCCCAAATGCAGCAGGGTGTCAGGAGTGCCCTAGCTGCCTCTTGCAGTCTCTTCCAATAGCCAGCTCAGGATACAGACTACGAGGATTCTTTCCAAGGCTTTATTCCTTTATTACTTTATGACTCTTTCAGATACTAATCACTAGCAACTAAGCAAAGAACTGCACTGGGGATAGATAGTAGAGTAGCCTAAGCTCCAGGTAAGGCAGTTGGTCCCCGTTTGAAGGAGAACCGCGGGAAGACTCTGAACATATGGGCTATGGAGAGATCCTCCCTCTTTCCCTTGGGTCCTCGGGACGCGACCGTTGTTTTAGCGCCAAACGAGCAGAGCGCTTCCTTTCAGAGCCCTCCATCTGTCGCCGCTCCCTGCGTCTGTGCCGAGTGTCCAGCCAGCCCCCCTCCAGCGCTCTCTCACTGCCAGGGTCACTATCTCTCTCAGGAATGCTGGCAGGAGGAATCTCTGCCAGCTGCTGTGCTTGTGAGAGATGAGCGAGCTCCTCCCCTACAGATTGCTGTTCTTCCTCAGAATCAGAACTGCTCTGGGGCTCTATGGGCTCAGTTTCCACCCTGACACAGGGCTGGCTTACCACATTTGGAAGTTAAGTAATGTAAATTACAATCTAAAGAGCCTCCACATCATAAGACCATTAAGTCCAGAGTCTAAAATAACCTAACTTCACTACTGGCTCCCAGCTAGAATTACTCCATCAGTGATCTACAACCTATCCAGGCATGGCATTACAAATCTACTCCTAATCTACTCACTACATACAATAGATTAGCTAACAGAGAGATATATCCAAGGACTAGGCAACAAACTCAGATAATTCTATCTCCATCTTTACTCAGGCAATGCTATTACAAAACCTAATCACACCATCCATACCATTGGACACTAGAACAGGGCTAGGTAACCTTTTGTGTGACCATAAACACATTTGGCAATTTAAGAAACTGTCCAGGGCACAACCACAAAATGGCTGCCATGGGAAGCGTGGCTAGGCACAAAGGAACAGTAAGTTGCACAAAACATTGAGTACAAGACAGAGGTGGGATCTGACCCCAACACACCAAACAATTGCTTTGAATCCAGTTTTCTGTGCAAATATAAACCTATTTCACAAAAGGCAAACCCTTTAACTCTCCACCCACCTCTGCTAGCCAACTCATCTGCCCCCCCCCCCACTATGGATCACAACCCATTCATTCTCTCACACCCCGGCTCACCACCCATAGACATATGTACACTCTCCATATTATTTTTAAAAATGGGAGGGCAGGTTAGTGGGCACCAAGAAAGAAGTCTAGGGGTGCACTGGTGCCTGTGGGCACCATGTTGCCTACCCCTGTGATAGAAGCTGTTACTGGCCAATAGTTTCAAAGTTTTACATAGTTTTCCTGCTTTCTACATAGGTCAAACAGGTCAATTTCTGCATAAAAGAAGAAATGGGCAGAAATCTGATATCAAAATGGCAATATTCAGAAACTAGTGGGAGAACCTTTTAGTATTCCAAGGCACTCTACTGCCAATCTGGAAGTCACCATTATTCAACAAAAACATCAAAGGAAGGCTCCTAGGTAAACTCATGGAAATAGAATTTATTAGCAAATTTGATCATATTCATTTAGGTCTTAATTAGAACTGTATAATTCTCTTCTACTACAGATGTTAAGTTAGTATAGCAAAGCTAGAAAGATTGTATGATCACCTATGGCTGCCTCTTGAATGATCATTATCTTGCATACAGTGGAGCTTTAAATAGAAATTGACCTCTTGAATTTCATGGTCTTTCAGTCCCACTGTTTGCAATCTCTCCCCACCTCCCCCCAGCAAACATTTGCCAACAGAGGACAGCAGTTCATACATCTGAAGTGGGCTTTAGCCCATAAAAACTTATGCCACAATAAAACTGTTAAGTCTCAAAAGTAAGTGAAAAGTTTCACCAGACTCTCTCTTATTTGTCCTCCTGGCATAATTGAAGAATCTCCCTAACTGTATATTCTTGCCAGTTGCCAGCTAAGCACCTAACAGCAATGTGTGACCCTAGAAGCCAATTGTTGCATTCTTTCATGCTGCTGTTTTCCTTCCCCAACCTGGTGCTATCCAGATGTTTTAGATTACAGCTCTCATTATACTTTACTGTTGGTCATGCTGGCCAGGGCTGATGGGAGCTGTAGTCCAAAACATCTGGAGGGCTCCAGGTTGTGGAAGGCTATTCCAGTTGCAAAAACAATGGGAGACTTCCATTGATGAACCATGTTTCTAGCGCACACAGATCTGACCCATAAAACATATTTTGACCTCTGCCAACAAAGCTAGTCTCTCTCTCTCTCTCTCATGCACCCCCCCCCCCGATATCCATCTTCCTGTCCTGCTGCTGCAATCATCTTAGTACATATTGTATTCTACTGTCAGGAGCACCCTAGTGGCCTCTTTCAGTAGACTCCAATAGCCAACTCAAGACACAGAGGAAAGGATTCTTTTCAAGGCTTTAATCCTTTTACAACTTAATGACTCTTTCAGAAGCTAATCACCAGCGACTAAGTAAGGAACAGCAGAGTAGCCTATGCTCCAAGTAGGCAGCTGATCCCCGTTTGAAGGAGAGTCACTTGAAGACCCTGAACTTATCGGCTAGGGAGAGATCCTCCCTCTTTCCCTTGGGTCCATGGGAGGCGGCCGTTGCTTGCGTGCCAAACGGGCGCTACGCCTCCTTTTCACGCCCTCCATCGCTCGTCGCTCCCTGCGTCGAGTGTCTAGCAAGCCCCGTTCCCGCACTTTCTCACTGCTACGATCACTATCTATCTCAGGAATGCCGGCAGGAGGAATCTCTGCCAGCTGCTGTGCCTGTGAGGGATGAGCTGGCTCCTCTCCCAAGGATTGCTGATCCTCCTCAGAATCAGAACTGCTCTGGGGTTCCATCGGCTCAGTTTCCACCCTGACATCTACTCACCATGCTGAGTGCAGTTTAAACGGTGTGCTGGTAAATCCAGCACTGCAAATTTCAGTATGAAATGGTTGTGTACGGATCATAGCTATAGAAACAGTGACTGAGCCACTAGAAGATTCTCTCTGTACGAAATTATGTTGTGCAGGTTGTAAGGTACAATGATTTGACATGCATATAAACGATAAATGTATGTGTGTTTTGTCCTTCACTTGTAGTGTCTATTTTTAGGGCACACAGAGACCAAAAGGTTTTGGGTGTGTTGTTATTGTGGTTTTTGCATAGTCTGCTAATAATGCATCTCTCATGTGCAAGGGAATGCACTCTACACGCTGCGTCCTGCAATCTGTCACTGTTGTGCTTTGTTTTTCATGCAAAAGCTTGGGTCACATTAAAAAAAAGTACCAAAACAAAAAAGGACAATGCAGTGAAATTAAACATGGCAAGCAATCCTCACCTAAATGCACCTTTATTTAAAACATTAGCTAACATCCTTTTTCCTTCTGTGTTGTCATCTTTAGATGGAATGTCAACAGCAGTTGAGGAACTAGTTGTATGCAGTTAAAGAATGGTTTAAAAACATTTCAAGCCCTATAAATACAGCAGCTTTTGTCAGACTAAAAGTTGCCCAGTCACAGGGCAAGACCACTTCAACTTTTAAAAAGCACAAGGCATAGTTTAATAAGGATTTAATGGTTATAGTTTTGTGCAAATTATATGACCATCTATAATATATAAGACCACCTGTATTTCCTTCTAAGAGGATTGGAATGATAAAGAAGGGAAGAATAATGAATGGAGACACTTTTTTTGAAGATTTCCTTTAACCTTTTTCTAATAATTCTAATATCTCTTGCATGTGTTCTGCATATGAGAAGTTAGAAAGAAATGTCAGATACGGATGACCCCCCCCCAAAAGGAATGGAGTTAATTAGTGCATCTATTCTCAAAGGCAAAGTGATCAAGATTCTTAGCTGCTATATAATGGTATTGACACATTTATGTTGCAATTGTATATATACAAACCTAAGAGTAAGACCCCAATGAGCACAGAGGAGTTTACATCTGAGTAAACATGCATAGGATGTACTAGCAGCTTGATCAGAAACTGGAGCTTTGTGGAGAAGAAAGCCCTGAAGTCCTTTTATCACCCAGGATGGTTTCAATGGCATTTTTAACCTCTTTTTTCTTTTTAAGGTTCCTGGCCCAAGCTGAGAGCCAACAATTCTTCCATACATGAGAAGGACAACATGCTTTGAGGTGTCACTGAGTAGTTCCCTGTGTGTAGGGATGGGAAAACTGGTTTTGTGATGTATAGAAGTGGATTAACTGATATCCTTTGCCATTTGGCTACCCATGACGACTCCCTTCAGTTCTGCAGATCTTGATTCCAGCATCAATCTCTGATCCGGGTGTAAACTGACATAACTGGGGTGGGGGGGTGTTAAATAAAAATAAATGTAGATGAACTGCCAAAGGAAATCAGATATCTCTCAGCAGAACACAGCTTATGCTTGGCACCAGTGCCCAAACCATAAGGTAGTGTTCTGTTCTGCCTCTGTCACGGTGAGGGCTGAGAGTTATTGGGGGCTGGTGACGCCTACAACAGGGTTCCATAGATAGGGTCTTTACAGGGTTTGGGGCAAGTCAGGTTTCCCAGGAAGGCAGGAATGGGAAGAGGACAACACCACATACAGCTCTGAGTGAGATCTTATCCAACGAGCATAAGATCATGACTGAGCCTTAAGTAGGGGTTTGGCTTCCTTTAGACTGCTTAGCCCCACTTCCATACTAAGGCCTTTTCTATTAAAGGAGCCTGGTCTGCTTTAGCAGCCTCAGGCTATGATGATGGGAGAAGTGTCTGTGGCATGCTGGTCTCTTCATGGCTGGAGTCCTTAGAGTCTGAGGATGGCAATGTGACCTCCTCTGGATGCAGATCCCTGGGGTCTTCCTGGAGAACTGGGTCTAAGGAAGTGGAAGCCTTATGATGCCTTTCTGTAACAGAGCCCTCTCCCTGAACAGTTAACTCAGGATCCTCTTCTTCTGAGGTTGGGAGATCAGGATCCTCTGAGGATGAGGTTTTGGGGTCCTGGTCTGTGACAGGTATAAGCCTAGAGCCCACAAAGTCAGGAAAGGGCCCACTTACACACTTGATGCCTTAAAAAACAAAATAAAAGCAGTTTCAGGAATAGACCATTTTGAGCAGAGAAGTTTTGAGGCAGGGAAGGTATATAACCTTTTGCATGCCCACTGTTACTCCACTCCAAATCATGTTTCCCCACCTCATATCAATGTCTTTTTCTCTGCAGGGTTTCAAATGGATGTTTGACTTTGCAAACATGCACTGGGAACTTCACAGAGGAAAATCTGTCTTAGGGGCATGATCTGGAGTTTGGATTTGGAGCATGGAAATGGCGAGCATGCCACTTTCCACTCAAAATGGCCCCTCCCAAATCTGCTTCTTTTTTTAAAGACATTGTGCAGTAATACACCTATTGCACACTGCAGTCTCTTGTGGCTGTCCATATCCCAGCCTAAAAGTGGCCCTGCTGTTTTAGTGTCAGAACTACCAAAAGGCATTTCTGGGCCTCAGATGGGGCAGAAGCCAAAATCAGAGTGCACATTCATTTCATTAGTGACCAAGCCCAGTCAAAGTAGAATGCATTTCTTTTTACCTATCTAGTACTCCATGGGTAAAGACATTCAAACATGCACAGGCTCTGAAGTATGCCTTCACTTCAGCTTGGCCACATGAACCAAGTGCTATCAGAAACAGAATATAACACATTCACCATATCCGTATCCCATCCCTGCCCAAGGCCTAGTAAATCCTGTCTGTTAAACCATGAGGTCTACCTGGCTGGGATGTGATGTGAACAAACACATGAGGCTAAGTAAAATAAGGGTGAGATTGTGGATCCCATTGATACTATCTTGTCTAAACCTGTAACAATGACTATGACAGAACATTCCTGTTTCCCTGAGTAGGGAATGTAATCCTCTAATTGTTCAGTCGTTAAGTCATGTCCAACTCTTTGTGACAATCCTCTAATAATGCCATAATGAGATGTGACTGCTTCAGCTTGGCTTAATGGGGGCATTTCCTCCAGCCCTAGATATACAGAAAAGATAAAGTGTTAGAAATTAAGTTTTTGTAAACCGCCCAGAAAGCTATGGGGCAGTATAGAAATGTAATGAATGAATGAATGAAGTTAATATTGATATTTCTCAAAGCTACAGAATAATCTGAGACCTAATGCCCAAAATGTGGGTTGTGAGTACAAATCAGTATGTGGAATCCTCCAAACTGTCTGCCTCCTTGGACTCCAGCCTTCTCAGTTCCTGCACGTGTCCATTCCTCTTTCACAGTTAACATCACATTGGGCTGAACTAGATAAGACACCATTCACACAATTCTCAATAACATGAATGGCTTTTTATATGTAAATTGCAGGCATGGTGGTGGTGGTGGGCTGTCCAATTCAGACTGGGACTCTGGCATGGGAGGTCAGGAGCATTAAGTCTTTGCCCCTCCCTGTAGTCCTGATCCATGCCTGCTATTTGCATTGCGGAAAAACTCCAATTCACTCCAATGAGAGCTTTCCCCCCAATGCCAATAGCAGGTGTGTGGGGCTGATCTGGATTGGGACTGCAGTGAGGAGCAAAGGTCGAATGTCCCCTGTCCTTCACAGCAGTGCCCCAATCTGGATCAGGCCTCACACTTGCAATTTACCTTTTAAAAAGCTGTTCAGAAAATTGCCAGTTGTGTGATTGGTGTTATCATCTAGTTTGGCCCTCTTGTTGTAGTCCCTGTGAGGTTTTTCTAATCAAAACTAAGTTTTAACTTCCCTTACAGAAGATGCAGTATATATTCAATATTATATTGACAGTGTCACCTACAGCAGTTCAAAACATTTGGTAAGGAGGATGAGCAGTTGCAGCAAGGTAGGTAAAAGCCTGTCGTTTCTTTTTCCACCTAAACAAAAACTAGACAAAAGAAAATAGTGACCCTGCCTGCAGGCTTAGAAGCCTTCACACACACATATATAAATTATCCTTAGTAATCGACAGGTTAACTGTATTGGCTGTGAGTACAAGACAAAATTAATGGATAGTAGAATTAAAAATGGTGCAAGGACACCATTAAAAAAACCCTTCAAGTCTGCAAAATGCATTCTTGCAAAACTGGAGCAACGCTTGTCTTATTTAAGATGAAAACAAAAGCATTCCCAAACATCCTTCACCAATGGTCATGAAGTGATCAGATTTTCTCACCCAAGCTAAATTAAATCCAGAGAGACTAAGCTTGGCTGAAAATAGACTATTATGAAAGTGTTACATTTGCATAAAGCAAAGATAAAACTAATAGGCTTTTCTCACACTTGAAGTGATTAAATTAAGTTAGTCATTCCCTTTAAATAAGGTATAGCATCTTCTAGGAACCGCTGCTGAAATCTTTCACCAAACATGATCATACCTTCTTCCAATCAAGCACTTGCTTGTGAGTGAGTGCGTGTGTGTGTACTGCTTTAGGCCAGGATTGAAAGAACAGTGCAGCTAGTTCTGCATGCTCAAGGGAGATTTGGATTTGTGTTTTTCAAATAGCAACCTCCCAACTTTATTGGTCTACATGGCAAACCACACAAACATTTCAGTAGAATAGAAAGAGGTGTACTCATAAGCTGGAAAGAGGAAAGGCACAGCGTTGAAGGAACAAAATAAAGAAAAATAGAGGCAAAAAATGAAAAGGTTAATGAAAATGAATACCAGCTTTGGAAACTGGGGGTGGAGAGGGAGAGGATTTTCATTTTCCCAGCAATTAAATATTGCAGATTGAGTGCTGGGAAAATTAGGCATCCCTACAACAGGTGCCTAAGCAGCAACCTTAGGGAAAGCTCCTTAGGTCCCTTACAACAGTTACACATCAACTGCACATTTATTGTGGATGCCCTGTCCTGATCTTGACAAAATGTCCACAGGGCAAAGTGGGCCAGTAGTTGCCGCACTATGGAAAGCTCCAAGTGAGCAATGTGCTCCAAGAAATCTAAGCATGAAATGAAACCTTTTATGCCACCAGGGCCAGATTGTTCCTCTTTGCCCCTTCCTTGACAAGTGGAAGGCTTGGAGCGCAGCACTCTTCCTCCTTTCTTACAATTCCCTCCTGGCCCATTGCTGGGTCAATATGGAGATGGGGGACTCTGGCATGGAGATGGTCAGTTCCTAGGTATGTAGGCTCTGGAGGTCCCAATTCAGGGATCCCTGATCGGGTTTGGGCTCTAACATAGGGCCAGTCATGATGCTGCATCTATTACTATTATTATTATTAGCATTATTACATCCCACCTTTTTTTTCCTCTTGCAGGGAAGCCAAGGCAGCTTACATGGTCCTCTTCCTCCACTCCATTTTATCATCACAACCCTCCTGTGAGGTAGATTAGGCTGAGAGTCCATGACTGGCTCAAAGTTACCCAGCGAGCTTCATGGCCAAGTAGGGGCTAGAACCCAGATCTTCCAAGTCCCAGTCCAACACTCTAACCACTATACCACACTGGCTCTCTCTTAGGTTCCTTTCCAACACCTCTGCCTCCAGTGTCGCTCGTGTGACAGATCTGGCCAGCCCCTCCTCATTCAAGCCCAGGCTGCTGCTCAGACTGGGGGTCCGGACAGTATAATGAAACATTAATCTGGAAAAGTCCTTAGGGTTCACGTCTGCTCACAGTCAAGTCAAACCTAGTATGTTTGTATACCCCTCTCCTAAAATTACTGTTCTCAAAGTGGGTTCACAACTGAAAAAAGAACATCACAGCTAAGTCATAGTTATGCATGAGTAAATTCTCTAGATGTCAAGAGGACCCCCTTTCAAAATTGCATGTTGAATTACACATTTTGGTTAAAACCTAACCATGTTTGTAAGATGGACATTTCATGGATTTCTTCCAAAGTAAGTGTGTACTTATGGTTGCAATCCTCTAAGGCTGCAATCCTATGCACCATTAACTGGCAATAAGTTCTCCTGACCTCAGTGGGACTTGCTTCTGAGTAAACACACATGAGATCCAGGTGCAGGAGAGTACTCCAATCCTCCTTATCACATTTTGTGAGGTAGTGCAGCAGTGGGGAACCCATGCCTGGGGGCCCAATCCAGACCTCCTGGGGTTCTAATCTTGCCCCTCAGGTTTCCCTAGAGAGTGGCTCCACCACCTTTTCCCCAACCACTGATCATTTGGTGGTTTCCTGATTTTTGTACAGCCCCCCCCCCCCCCAACCACACACACACTCTTAAAGGCTGAAATGCGTCTTCTATGGCTTGGTTACTGGCAGTAAGAAATTTAAGCTACAATGTGCTGGTACTTTTCTCCCCACTGCTTTTGCTTTGGTGCAGTACTTTTCACCCACCACTGGAATGCAGCCCCTGAGAGCTTCTCTGAAACCGAATCCAGCCCTTGGGCTCAAAGAGGGTTTGAGGTGGGCTGTCATGTGTGATTGTGGGTTCAGACCAAGCCTGTCTGGGTGAATGGAGTGGCTTTGGACCCAGCAGATCAAAAGCTGACTCTTCCCTGTCCATGGAACACCCCATTCTGGGCTGTTCTCCCAGTACCTCCCATTTGGGTGCAGCAGGGGCCTCTGTTACTGCAAACCCCTGGTCTAGTGTTAATAGTTTGTAACTAAGATGGCCAGGCTTTACATGTAGTGCTTAAGAGAAATATAGCTGTGACTATCTTAGCTACAAAAGATCAGTATTATATATTAATTTGCTTATTATTTTTATACAGGGATATTACCACTCATAGTCTGATCAAATGATAGAGTCCTCCAGATCATTCATAAAAACAAAGTAACTGACTTGTTTTATAACACATTCTAATTTAATTGAGTGCTCCCTTCATCTTATTTATTATGTGACAGGATAAACAGCTGTTCTGTGTTTGCTTTTCCTGTGAGATAATTTGGCACCTGATTCCAACTTTGTGCCTTAAAAAGTCTTCTTAGAGCATTAAACAAGATAAATGAGAGGTATTACTTTGATGTTTTCACTGCAGAATTTAAAAACAGAAATTTCCTACTTAATCATCTTGTTATGAATGACTTTAATAACCTTATGGCATGTTTGTGTAATCGTTTTTTGCCAAGGGATATTTAGACTTACTTTTTTTTGTTTTGCTTCTGAATTTTGTATGAGCGTCTGTCTGCTTTTCTGTGCTTATCTTTCTAGAAATGTCTATCACTTCCTCTGTGATACCTGAATGGGTCCTTTATAACAAGGCTCAGTTTTATGTTAAACTGTTGAAAATTAGTAATGCAACTAGCCACAGAAAAATGACTGGAGATGCCTAAAATCAAGCTTTCTAGAGAATACAGTTAATGAATCATAAGGGGAATTTCTTTGAAAGGGAAATGCATATCACTTATACAGTATTTTTCTAGATTATGTTGATTTCCTTCATTGATTGACTTATCTAATAGCTCCACCTAATGGGATTAACAGGAATATGTCTGACAAGTCTTTTGGCTTTCCAACCATTACTTATTTGTGTGATTTATATGGCAGGGATATACAGGGAGGTGGTCAGAGATTCATCACTGACGTTAGTGCTCCAGTCTCAAAGGTGACATTGACCTGGTTAATTCATGTTTACATCTTCGTCCAGATAGACACGAACATCCCCACGTCCTGCAAATTGCTAATGCTAAGTGCACTTTGGCCCCGATGCATTGTCATTAAATACAGAGCATGAATGGCAGAAACTGGATTTGAGGTGGTAGAAATGAGCCAGTCTTTTCCAGTAAAAACTGCTCTCTACAGAATCAAGTGAGGAAAGAGAAATGCAGCTCTCTGAACAACAGAACATACTCTGCAAGAAGACAGTGGCTGAAAACTGAGTACTGTCTAACTGTGGGCTTATTTACACACTGGGCTGGATCCAGACTTAGTCATGCTTAGAGTACCCCCATTGAAATCAGTGGGACTGAAGTCAGTCATGACTACCTTGTCCCATTAATTTCAATGGGTCTACTCTAATGACTACCTCAAGCCCCATTGATTACATTGGGTCTGCTCTAAACATGAACAAGTCTGGATCCAGACCATTGTGCATGACTGGATTGAGCATCATGTGGGGAGCAGTAACACAGACTGCATCTCATCTGTGACCAGATTAGTGTCCTGTAATGAATTAAGGCCAACTTACATATTTAAAAGATGTAAGGATTTCAGAAGTTATTTGTACTTTTGTATGTTCCCTGTGTCACATATTAACCGGCATGTGTGGATTGGCTTTATTATGTCAAAAGGGTCCATGCCAATGCTAGTACTTCCAAGAGGGAGCAACACTATCATGAAGACTACTATACTTTACAACAGCTGCATGGCAAAACCATTGTGCAGCTGACGTGATGTCCAGGGGTGACACCATGCCCACTAATATCATCCAGCCCACAGTGGATGAGATAGGGGACAATCCAGCCCCCACCCTGGATTTCACGAACTGAAAATAGCTCGGCACCCTGTGCTAGATCCACAAGCCTCTCCATTGCCCATCCCGCCCACCAAGTGGTAAGGAAGTATGCTTAAAATGTTTTTTAAGGTGGAATGGGAAGCATTCTTGCCTCTGTCATTCCACCACCACTGCCTGCAGGGCTTTGGATGGGTGGAGGGCTCCAGTCTTGAAGCACTCCATCTAAAGAGTGGCAATCCTCTTGGACTGCACGCTGAATGTACTTAATGGCATTAAGATAATGTTCTAAGCATGGAACAGGAGGTGGCATCTATGTGTTCCACAGATTATCTTCAAGTTGAACATATGGATTTCCTTACCACTGCTATTCATGATTTTCTACTTTGAACATTACATTTGAAGAATGAATTCAGAAGCATGAGTCACATTTCTAAATCCTGGCTTGCTTTTTTTTCTTTTTGAACATTCCAATCAGCTCTTCCAGAGCACATCAGTCTGAGCACAGGTAAGACTGAGGTGTCACTGCTTCATATTACATTCTTTCTACACTTGTTACACAAGGGGTTCATGCATTTGTGAAACATAAGGGGAAGGTATGAACTAGCAGTCCATCTTAGTTTGCTTCCTCAAATAAAGGAAGGTGCTGAAAGGTGCAAAGGTCTTACATGGCTATAAGGACCAAAGACTGAGTTTGTAAACACCAGAAATAGATCAGAAGCCTTAGATTCTGCAGGATTGCTTCTTTAAAAGTAGAGCCACATGGGCACCATTCATGTGGTAGACATATGTGTGAATAGCAACATATGTGATTTCAGTTACACCAGATTTCAGTTACACCCTGCATGCACGCGCACACACACACACTTTCCCCCCAGCAAGATGCTAGTACACATGAAATCACTACAGTTGTATGTGGAGCCATTTCCCACCAGCAGCAGCCACCATGGAATGACACCCAGAGGCAACCATGTAATCACTGCAGCATACAAATCTAGCCTTAATCAAGGCTTCTCTTATGAATGCTCTAAGGAAACTCCTTAAGTGGAAAGACAATCCTGGGCCCCATCTACACAGACACTTTCTGAGGCAATTCAGTTTAAAACCAGATTTTCATCATTTCAGATTTGCTCCCCCCATGGCATACATTGCCCGCTAATGTGGCATATACAATGTGCCTGTTGCCGGGCAAACGTCAGTAGGAGAAACTGCATTATTTTGTGCATAAGTGGTTGGAGTCCTGCAACTGAACAACATATCATCAATAAGTATCTGGCAAAGGAGAGAATTGGGAAGGCAGGGGAAGAGGGAGTAAGTACATTTGAAGACAATGTGATTTACTTATCCATGCTGATTTTTTAAAAAAATATCATCCCAAAAGCAATTTTAAATTCCACACCCCTCTCGTGCATCTCCTCCCAGTGACATTGCAGCAGTCCTGGGGTGAAAGCTGGAGAGCTGCTCAAGTCCTGGCAGTGAATTACAGAGCAGCAGAAGCAGCAATACTACTACTAATAATAGCAGACACAGACATTGCTTTTGCGTCTCCTTTCCTATCCTTGCTGTGGCCACAGCCTAGGGAAGCAAGTGGTCTGAGGGAGCGCTGCCCTGAGCTCTCATCTGGCTTGTAAGAAGGGAAAGTGTTCTATATCCACCCCTCTCCTCCAAAGGGTCCACCCTTTGCTAAAGGTGAACCTTTTCTTTCCCCCCCTCTCACCTCTGCACCTCCTTAGCAGCGATGGTGTGGAAACTTCGCAGGTACGGAGGTGCGGGGGGGGGGGAGAAAAGAAAAGGTATGGATATAGAACGTCTGTAGATGCGGAGAAGCACAGGATTACAGTGGGAAAAAATAATTTTTATAAAGGACAGCCCACATACGGTGATGCAATATACGCTACAGCGCGCTGGGGCACAGACACACCTCTAGCTTATGCCCACTAACACACATTTAGTTTGGGGATACAGGGCACACTCAAACAGAACTGCGCAGAAACTGTGTTAAAGGGGAAATCCATCACAAAACATCTTTTTTAAAAATGTGACTTTTATGGCAGGAAAATCTGTGGTTGCTGTGGAGAGGGGTGACTGTCATGTGTTGTGCCAGTGTATGAGGAGCAGTTGCACCACAGTAAATCCCCCATATAGATTGGGCCCTGCTGATTTCAGATGCTTGAGTCCCATTTAAGTGGGTTTAGGATTATGATCTTAGATTATTTCGTTCTGCTCTTCATGTTTTTAAGCTATCCCATTGTGTTTCTGGAATCAGCAACCATCTTTTTATTAAATACTCACTATCTGGGTGCCTCTTTAGTTTATAGAGGGCAGATGTGCCCTTCTGAGGGCCATAGTGCATTTCCACTTAGCAGAGGCCATGATGGTGGCCCAAGTGGCTAATGGCCCTGGAACTAAATGCTAAATTGTGAGGTAGGCTTGTGTGGAACTTCCCCATGCCCTCATCTCAGAGAAACCTGTCCCCTACAGAAGGCTTCCCCAACCGAGTGCCCTCCAGATGTTTTGGACTTCAACTCCCCAGCCAGCATGGCCAATGGTCAGAAATTCTGGGAGTTGTATTCCAAAACATCTGGAGGAACCAGGTTGGGAAAAGCTGCTCTACAGGCATGGTAATGAGCTCCAGTAGACTAGTATAACCCATGCTGAGTTTGTGCAAATGTTTAATTTTATCTAGTGCTATGCCGAAAATTTCTCCCATATTTTTTTCAACCATTCTCATTCAATTTGATAGAAGACAAATTCCTTTGAAGAGAAATCCAATGGTGAAGAAATTTTGGAGAAATTCTCATGGGTTGGGTTTGGGTTTGTTGGGCTTACCTTACTTAAGAGGTGGCCGAAGAGTGAGCGGAAGTGACCTGTTTTTCATTGTACAATCATCTCTCTGGTTGCCTGTAGCCTCCTCAGCTTCCTACACTTCAACTAAAGCCCAGTTTAAGGCACCATGAGGTCATTCCTCCCATAGGGCTTTTTCAGATCAGGATGTGCAGGCAGTCTGGGAGGCTAGCTGTGATTAGGTAAATTCAAAAACACCACAAAAATAAATTATAAAACATCCTGAATGAGGCAGAACAATGGAAGCTTCTTTCATGGGGGCAGAAAACTTTCAGGGAATTGGAGGACAGATTTTGGCAGAGCACTAACTCCACCTCATCCCTGGAGCTAGACACAACACTGCCCCCCACACACTGCGGTGGATGCAAAGTGGGGGCTGGCCTGCCTAGACAGTTGATGTGGTTGCAGCAAGAAACCCCCCAAAACCCTTACCAAAAAAGAAAGAAGCTGTGCTACAAGCCCTGCCAATGGGGAGCCCTACCTGGGAGAAACTGCTGAGAATTTCTCCTTCTCTTGGAGAAATTCAGTGAAATTGTCTCCCAAATTTCTCTGCCCACAAGTAAGGTGGAGAATTTCAAGAGGCCACTTGTGCACAGCTCTAATTTTATCTCCAGATGACTTTGAGGCCATTTTTGCACAATTCTACGTACTCGCTGCTGCTCCTGGGGAAAAGGGGCCACTATAAATTTCAGGCAGGCTGGAATATATGGGTGAACTCATTGTGGCATCTGGGCCAAATGTTCCACAGGCCTGATAGAGGTTTGTTATAACAGCTTTAATACTATTTTCTTGCCCCATATGAACTCTCATGCCTATTAAGATCCTCAGGGAAACCAATTTGCAGGTTATGTCTTTGAGAGTGGTTAAATATGTGGGTATATAGCAGCATCTTTTTAGTAATTCTTCCTACTCTTTGAAACAGTTTGCCTAGAGAAAGCTGTATTTTTTGCATATGTTTTGTGGTATATGATCTGTCTGGGTTGTGGCAGCTGTTCTATGGAACTCTTTCCCTAAACAGCTGTGAGCAACTTGTGGCCCTCCAGATGTTTTAGCCTACAACTCCCATAAACCCTACCCAGCACAGCCAGTGGTGAGGGCTGATGGAAACTGTAGGCTAAACATTTGGAGGGCCACAAGTTGCCCACCCCTGCGGAGATTTACCAAGGGAGCTCCCTTCAGTACATTTTGCCAAATAGAGATGTCTTTTTCTATGAAATGCATTTGACATATGTTTAAAATTTTTCTCCTCAGTTATATCAAAGGTTTAAGGAACAAGTTCCATAAGCTGCAAGGGCTTTGAATGTTTTTTTGTTTTTGTTTTTTGTGAGCAGCACCTTTCCATGTTGGTATGACAAGCTACTTTGGAAAATGAGGGAAGTTTCAAAAGCAATTCATGATATGGCATACAGATCAGCTATTCAAAGAGAAAAAAAAATCTACTGGGCTAATGCAAGCCCCTTGAATGAATGAATCCTAGCAGCTCTTTGTATCCCAGCCCATGTCTTGAGGAAAAGGCCCTTGGATGTAGGGTCCTCTTCAAAAGGAGGAAATCACCTTTTCTAATAATGACAAGTTCATAGGAACACTAATGGGGATCCCTTGGATTTCAAGCATATAATTGTTTCATGAGATTGAAATACGAGATTAAGCATCTGAAATCAAGAGAATGTTTCATAAATCCAAAAGGACTGGAAGTGGTAATTTTCATCAAAAGCAGGTGAAAGTTTTTATATATCCCATGATCCTCATGGAACTGATAAACTTTTGACATTTCAGAAAAATGCGGAATATCTATAAATAACTTTAATAATGCATAGTAGTGGACTGAGCATTATAATCTATTCAAAAGTGTTCTCTCTGCAATGATATGTTTATCCTTTCTGTTTCTTCCCCTCCTCCCCCGCACCTTTTTTTAAACTTCTGGCGTAATCAAAGTGGGAGTTTAGTTTTGATGCATCACTTCTCCCTGTACAAAGAATTACCAATTTTTGTATTAATTCATTTTTCCTGTACAGAACAAGAAGTTTACATTTAGCCTGACATATGAACAGAGGAGATTATCTAGTAAAGCTGTGACAGGCAGCTAACATACTTAGAATGAGGTGGAAAGCCCCCACCAAACCAAACCAAAAATACCCCACCAAGATATTAATCTCCAAGAAAGACAGAAGAAAAGTGTACAAAGAGAGGTAAAACCATGTGACTATTCCTCACAGTTTTCCTCACTATTTTCCCTATTTCCTGGCGTAAATTATAGAACATTATTGCCAAAATGTTCAGATCAGATACATATATGATTTGCAATAGAAAAATGCACCTGCCAAACCATCTTGTCCCTGCTCTCAATCTAGCCACTGCATTTTGCACAAGCTGCAGCTTCCAAAGCATCTTCACAGGCAGCCCCACATAGAGCACAATGCAGTAACCTAACAGATGTTACCAGAGCATAGACTATTAAGGCTAAGGTACCCCTCTCCAGATAGGGGCATAGCATAGCTGGGCCACCAACCAAAGCTGATAGAAGGCACTAAGGCTACCCAAGTCTCCAGAGAAAAAGACAACTCCAGAAGAACCCCTAAGCTATGAATCTGCTCCTTCAGGGGAGTGCAGCTCCATCTAGAACAGGTTGAACATCCTCCACCCAGTCAGAAGAACCACCCACTACCAGTATCTCAACCTTGTCTGGATTAAACTTCTGTTCATTAGCTCTCATCCAGTCCATCACTGCAGCCAGGCACCAATCTAAGACATCCACAGCCTCACCTGATGAAGAAAAAGAGAAATGGAGTTGCATGTCATCAGCATACTGATGACAACACACTCCAAATTTCCTGATAACCCCACTCAGTGATTTCATGTAGAGGTTAAATAGCATGAGGGACAGAACTGACCACTGTGGAACCCCATACTGGAGAATCCAAAGGGCCAAGCAATATCGCCCAAGCACCAGTTTTTCCAAGCAGGAATGAAACCACTGCAATGCAGTACCTCCCACTCCAAACTCAGACAATCACCCCAGAAAGATACCATGCTGAATGGTATCAAAAGCCACTGAGAGATCAAGGAGAAGCAACAGGGTCTCACTGCCCCTGTCCGTCTCCCAACATAGGTCATCATACATGGCAACCAAGGATGTTTTCATGTTGAAACCCAGCCTGAACCCCTACTGAAATGGATGGTCTCATCTTAAACAAGTTGCTAATTTCAAGAGATATTTTGTACACAAGGGAATACTAATATTTATTTTGTAGTTTTCAAAAGAATGTTTGCCGACCCTTTTTAGGATTCAGGAGACAATGTTGCTAATACAAGTTTCTAAATGATTATTTTATCTCAGGGCAAATCCCCTAAACCTCCACTCCACCAAATTCACCTACATCCAGGTCTAGCTCTTGGGTACAGTATCCCTCTGATGCCAAAGCTCCTCCTGTTCTGCTACTGGCTGCTTGGATAGTTCATCTGGTTTTTAATACCTGCTTATGTAACCTTCTTCTGGTAAGATCTTTAGAGCGGCCTCCTGACAGAACACAGCCCCTGCTCCTGATCTTCACCAGCAATGCATGGTTATCATCCAGAGAAGGAACAGCTTAATAATAATCAGAGCTCAGCTATTCACTTTCTCCTCAACTTTTCCCTAGTCCTTCTATCACACACCACAAACCAACCAAAAGGCTCTCTTCTCCTTCCACCAACAGGCTAACTCTAACTGTCGAGTGTAATTGCCCAGCTGCTCTTTTCTACCTAGCTAAATTCCCCAGCCAGTCACAATCAGATGTTTCCCAGACCAATCAAAAGTGAATTTACTTGATCCAGGATCCATCCATAAATATCAAATGCAAGCATTTCTCCCTCTCCCTTTTAGAACTTGTCACCAAGCACTACTCCTACTCAGGCCTTTGACACTGTAATAACTCTAGGCCTCGGGCCTAGGATTCGCAAATAATATATTGAATGAAGGAGAATCCAATTCATGCACATTCTCTGAAGATTTTTTTAATTGTTTCTACAATGAGAGGGGATTCGTTTTCATAGAAATATCTCATTTGATATAACCTTTTTCGTTTCCACTTTGAGTATTGCTAAATGTAAGCTACTCCTGAACTCAGCATAGATATATTAAAAGGAAAAGCGGTATAGAGATATAAAAGTAAAATAAAGCGTTACCTCATTTATCTGTACCAGGCCAGCTTGGTCCTGTAGTTATTCATTCATAATCATCACTGTGAATCACAGTTGAATTAGGCATTCGGAAAAACCATGTGGTGTTCCACCCTTCCTGGGAATGAACCACTTCAGACTTCAAGGGAGGCTTTGTACTTGTGAATATTCCCTCCCTTGGGTTTAAGAAAAGAAAACCTAGAAGAGAAGCACATCCTGGAACTGCCAGTCAGCTTTCCACAGGCAAGCAAGTGTTTACAAGGGAGCATTCAGTTTTACAGTTCACCACGTAACATTCTGAAATTTCTTTTAAAAAAATGTTTATGGAAATAGCACAGAAGCCTTCAGTAGAATGAGAAAATGGTTTTGTTAACTGGCAAGTGTTTTTGACTACATCGCCTTTTTCTGTCACCTTTGCTTGTATCAAAAATTTCTTCTTCCTTACTCTAGATTTTCTGAAGAGAAGCTTATTTGCTTTGCTTTCTTTTTCAATGTTGTTTTACAAATGCCATACCACTTTCAGATCTATGTCTTCAGTTATAGCCCTAGAGTCTAATCTGGATCCTGTTTTTCATGGGCTTGTTCTAGCCTTTTAATTTGTTCCAGGAGCTTTTATTTCTCCTTCTCCTGTTCAGATAATTAGCTCTGTTAATTAACTATCTTCTCATGCAGGCTTCATGCTCTTCCTATTCTGAAATTACTAATGTTTCACCAGTACATCCAAAGTAAAAATGTCCCCTAATACTGATTTCGTGCTTCTAATGTGCTATTCGTGAAATGATTCTCAGATTTAGTGAGAATACTGTTGCAAAATAGGTCCCAAGGTGACAAATTCGGTATTTACTACAATGAACACAAGGTCAAGCGCACAACTAGAAATAACTAATTATTCCTGAAATGAGCTAGCTATGATGTACATATTCCATTATACTGTGTGTTAATTAAGTGAAATGTAGTCATTATTTTGATAAATTTTCTGAGGTCTGTTAGCAGACCAGAACCAAAATATTTCTAAGGATAGATTTCAGTATCAGAATCATTTAGTTTAACATCAGATTACACATTCCTACATCAAATCTAAATGTAGTGTGGTTTTAATTAGGCTGAAATACTGGAAAATACTAAGACTGAGATTTTAAAATCAGACGTAGCCTAAGGACTTAGCCATACATCTTTACAAAACATGAATACTGGGGGGGGGGGGAATCTTCACAACAATGGAATGAGAAGCGTGTTGGATTTTCATGGAATTGGCTTTTATCTGTCAGGGATACACGAAACAAGAAAAACCAAGTGTATCATACCTTAAAAATCTGCTTTTCGCTGGTCACACAGCATTTGAAAGCAACACACTTCTGGATTGGGTGGGGGAAGTAGAACTAAATGTCATCAACCTGGCAGGTGCTGCTCAACCAAGAAGAGAGGCTTGTTTTCCACCCCTGTCCAGGTTCTCCCCAGCTACCACATTATTATCCCTGACAGCATCTGAAGACTCCCCATGAGAACAGCCCATCAGTGCAATTTCGCCCCATTTCAACCAATGGTCAGGGAGTTAAGGAGCTCCTACCCCCTTTCTCCTTTTCTGGCCACTTCTTCCTGCTCACAATGACAGACTTCTCTGTTGACAATGACAGCCCCCCATGATCTTGATAAAGCAGTAGAAAGGCAGGCTAGTTACTCTAGTTACCTAGGTTACCGAGGTCACAGCCAGGTGACACACCCCTAGGAACACTTGAGCATATCAAATTTAAAGCGGAGGGATGGGCACACAGCAGCTGAACCGCAGGGGAGCCGAATTAAAGAAAAACAACAGAATAAAAGCACTCTGCAAAAATGTGGCTTCCACACAGGTAAACGCCAGGGTGGCTGTAGACTGGCCATAACGTCATGTGCCGCAAAGGACCTCGAAACTGTCCCAATCAGCAGCAAATCACCTGTGAAGACAGGCCCCTGGTTGTCAGGATGTGGCATCTGAGTCAGCTTGACTGGTTAAAAGGTCTTTTTACACGCACAAATTAAGATATTTTGATGATCATGTAAGACCCTTAAATGGAGTTAGAACTGCAAATACAATTTCAGCATGACAGCTAAAGGAAGGATGTGATGTTTGAATGAAGTTCATTAGCACAGACACAAAGATCTTGTAATGATTTCTTTTAAAAGTTGATTTTGATCTTTAGACACAGGTATCCCAGTCCAAACACCCAAATACAGCAACACTCAGAGAGCCAAGGCCTGCAGGAGAAGCTGCCACCACCACCACCACCACCGGGGAAGAAGTGGGCCTGCTGCAGCTGCTACCAGCACTATCACTACTCTGGACTCCTGCCTGACAGTATTTTTAAAGGGGATTCTTTATTTTATTTTATTTTTTAATTTCTGGGGGATTCTGTTGTGTTTGTAGGGGTGGGTAGCCTGCCAGATAGGTGGGAGCGAGGGGGCATGTCTCCACCTGATAGAGGCAGTGGGGAAAGTGTTGAGGGCCAGAACATACCGAGGCTGGGCAGCAGGCACTGGCAGAGCGCTAGGGGCAGGACATACCAGGTAAGGGGAACAAGGGGGAGATGTGTAATATATGTCCCCTGTTCTGGGCCTGTCCAGAGCCAAAGGATGGCTGTGGGAGGCGTGACTCTGTCTTCGGGCCTTCGTCTGCTGCTCTGCAATGCCAGGTCTGTTACCCAGAAAACATCCCTCATCCATGACATGATCTGGCGGCCGTGTGTCCAGCTGGATTTTCGTATGCACAGTAGCTGAGGACTGGGGATCGGGGAGGGGGAGTGGCTGCTATCTACCGAGAGTCCTTGGTCTTCACCGGACCCCCTCTCCGGGAGACCAAGGTTGCTGAGTGCATGTACTGGAGGTTGGGCACAAAGGGAAGTCTGGGGATTCTGCTCATGTACCGTCCACCTTGCTACACGACTGACTCCCTGGCCGAGGTGCTTGAGGTGGTCTCTGATGTGCGTGTACAGTCCCCTAACTTATTGGTGTTGGGGGACTTCAACGTACATTCAGAGGCCATCCTCACAGGAGCACCTCAGGACTTCATGGAGACCATGGCTTCCTGGGAGCTGCACCATATTCTAACTGGGCCCACCATGGTTCAATCCGCGGTTACGAGCTCTGAAACAGGAGGTGAGATGGCTAGAGCGCTGGTGGCACAAGTCTCACTCCATAAGACGATCAGACACGGGCTACAGCTGTATCTTCAGCCTATCACGTGGCGGTGAAGGCAGCAAAAAAGGAATATTATGTTGCCTCTATCACATCTGCAGAGTGCTATCCCAGGAGGCTGTTCCAAGTGGTCCGGAGCCTGGTCGGTCCAGTTGCTCCAGAACCACTGGAGCATTCTAAGGCTTCCTGTGAGGCCTTGGCAAGGCACTTTGCAGATAAAATTGATAGGAGTGTTCTTCCATGTGCTGTGGATACATTTAGTGAGCAAGAGGTGGCCTGTGGCAAACCAGTTTTGTGGGATCGGTTCCAGCTTCTTCCTTCTGATGAAGTGGACAAGGTGCTTTCATCTGTAAGGCTGACCACCTGCTTACTTGATCCTTGCCCATCTTGGCTCATTATGAGCTGCAGAGAGAGACTGGGTGAGGGGATCAGGGTGGTGGTGAATGCCTCCCTTGAGGAGGGAGCGATGCCATCAGCCCTCAAGGAGGCAGTGATAAGACCACTCTTAAAGAAGCCCTCCTTGGATCCCCAAGTCCTGAAAACTTTCACCCAGTTTCGAATCTGCCATTTTGGGACAAGGTGATTGAGCGGGTGGTGGCGATGCAATTGAGGGCACACTTGGAAGAAGCTGATTATCTAGACCCATTTCAGTCAGACTTCAGGCTTGGTCATGGGACAGAAACGGCCTTGGTCACCTTGGTAGATGATATGAGGAGGGCTCTGGATAGGGGTGAATGCTCCTTCCTTGTTCTCCTCGACCTCTCAGCGGCTTTTGATACCGTTGACCACAGTATCCTCCTGGACTGCCTGGAGGGGTTGGGCACTGGAGACACTGTATTGCGGTGGTTCTGCTCCTTCCTCTCTGGCAGGTACCAGAGGGTAGCACTGGGAGAGGAGGTTTCGGTACCATGGCCGCTCATTTGTGGGTTGCCACAGGGTTCCATCCTCTCCCCGATGCTATTTAACATCTATGTGAAGCCACTGGGGGCTATCATCAGGAAGTTTGGGGTGTGGTGTCATCAATATGCGGATGACACACAGCTCTACCTCTCATTCAAATCTTCACCAAGGTTGGCCGTAGAATCCCTGTCCAAATGTCTGGAGATGGTAAGTGGCTGGATGAGGAGGAATAAGCTGAAGCTGAACCCTGACAAGACCGAGGTACTTTTGGTGGGGGACAAGAGGTGGCTGGGGGATGTTGACCTGGTGTTGAATGCGGTACGGCTACCCTTGAAAGACCAGATCCGCAGCCTGGGGGTCATTTTGGACTCCCAGCTGTCCGTGGAGGCTCAGGTGTCAGCTGTGAGCCGGACAGCGCTGTATCAACTCCATCTGATACAGTGGCTGCATCCCTTCCTTCCTGACCATCTGCTCCCATCAGTAGTACATGCCCTGGTCTCCTCTCGTTTAGACTACTGTAATGTGCTCTACGTGGGGTTACCCTTGAAGACAGTTCAGAAGCTGCAGCTGGTACAGAACGCAGCGGCTCATCTGATTAAAGGCAGCCGCTGGTGAGATCATATCAGTCCAGTGCTGAAGGAGTTGCACCGGTTACCAGTTGTTTTCTGGGCCAAATTCAAGGTGTTGGTTTTGACCTTTAAAACCCTACATGGTTCTGGCCCAGCCTGTCTTAAGGAGCGCCTCCAGCAACACCAGACAGGCTGCTTAACAAGATCAGCCTCGGATGGCCTTCTCTCTGTCCCATCAGCCAGGACAGTTAGACTGGTGGGGATGAGGGAGAGGGCCTTTTCTGTGGTGGCCCCCACTCTGTGCAACTCCCTCCCTAGGGAACTCCGCCATGCCCCCTCTTTAATGAGCTTCCGCCATGCATTAAAAACGTGGTTGTTCAGGCAGGCATTTGGGGTGGGCTATGGTATTTTAAAAAATGTTTTTATTGTAGAATTTTATTGTTTTAAATATATACTTGTGCATCGCCCAGAGTGGCTGGGTGACCAGCCAGATGCGCGATTAATAAATGTAATTAATAATTAATAATTAATAAATAATAAAAAACACTTGCAGTTCCGTGGTTGTGGCTGGTGGGGTGGGTGATGATCGAGTATCTAGGAGAGCTGCATCCCATGGATAGGATGCTACAAAGGGCCAGAGGCTGTATCCTGCCCTGCCCACATAATACTTATTGATAGACTTCCTTTAGATGCAGTAAACTAGTTTCACGTCTTACATTATCATCCTTCTCCATAGTTAGTACGGCAAATGTGTCCTCCTGTCCCTCTTCCTAAGTCATTCCTTCCTGTTGATCTAAGTTTTGTTTCCTTTAGGTCAGCTTCCCTTTCCTTGCTAACAGAACAATTTTAAGTGGAGCTGGAGAGTGGTGGATCTACCACCTCATCCCCAGCCCTATCAGCTTTCGCTGGCCAGGACAGAAAGTGTGAGTAGGGATGTACAAAAGTCACTTACCTTTTCGACGTGGTGATTTGCGGTGGGGGGGAGGTGCTCCGCACCTCCCCCTGAAATCCTAATCCAGCCGGCTCCGCTCTGCAGAGATTCCGTGGAGCCGCTGGCCGGGGCCACCCGCAGCTGGACATCCGGCCGCTGGGCAGCCTTCTGGGAAAAAACAACAACCGCGTACACAAATGGCGGCTATGGCGGCCGCCATTTGAGTTCCCTTTTTTTTGCCTTTTTAGCCTACATAAATATTTACGTAAGCTATTACGGCGAAAAAAAAAGGAACGCAAATAGCGTAGTAGGCGCTATTTGCGTTCCCCTTTTTTTCGCCATAATAGCTTACATAAATATTTACGTAGGCTAAAACAGTGGAAAAAAGGGAATGCAAATGGCAGCTGCCATAGCCGCCGCCATTTGCGTATGCAGTTTTGTTTTGTTTTTTGCTTGCCGTGATAGGCTACATAAGTATTTACGTAGTCTATCACGGCAAAGGCAGCTACGCAAATGGCGTGGTGGCCACCATTTGAGTCCGCAGCAGCCGGCTGAGAGACCAGCTGCCGCTGCCGCAGCGGCTGGAACATCCACCCCAGGTAAGCTTCGTTCTGGGGGGTGGGAGGCCGTTCCGCCACGGGTTTCGGGGGGCTGAATGCCAGTGCATTCGGCCTCAATGAAATCCGTGGCGGAATTCTCCGCCATCCCTAAGTGTTAGTGTGTCTTGGGGTGGGGAGTTTTGCCAGGCTTTTCCATCTGTTAGATCTGTATATGCCCAATTTCCTTTCCATTAACAGCAAGCTGGTGGGGGGTTAGCTACCGCAGTTCCAAAGCTGTCACAGTTGGGAGGCTTAGACCCAGCCTGTCTGGGGGAATGGAGTGGTTTTGGACTCAGCAGATCTCTGTCCACGGAACACCCTGGGGCGTCTCCTGCACTAAATGCCCTTTGTTCCATTTTTAAATAGATCTCACCCCATTTGCAGCAGGGCCCCTTGTCACTGCAAACCCCCCCCCCCTTCTCTCTGCTATTGGAGGCCAGTGGAAGGGAACCAATGTGTAGGGGTGTCAGAGAAGTCCACAATAGAATGAAATTACTTATTTCTATGACTCCAACCCATGGATTCCATAGTGGACTGGCTTTTCCCTAGTCACACAGATTCCATGGACTTGCAGACCGATATTTTTTACTTTCTGGAATTTTACAGAAATTTAGTCATAGAAAAAAAATTAAAAAAACACTAGTTGAAAATGCCCATTTCCCCCATAGGTTAAAGCATGAAAACGTGCACTGGGGTGGGATTTATAAATGGGTGGGGAGTGGGGATTGTACATTTTTACAAGTGCAAATTTGCACAAATGCACATTTGCACAAATTTGGGAAATTGGGAAAAATCTGATTCTGTCAATGAGCAGATGATAGAACAAAAGGCACCTGACAATCTGTGAAATGCAGACGGAACAGATTATACAAAAGCTGTACATCCCTACCAATATGCTATCCTCCCCCACCGCCCTATCAACATTCATGGGTTAGGCTTGCACCATATAGCTCAAAATTGAAATAAAAATTCAGAAAATAGTTCACTCTTTCTGCTTCTAGTACACTTTTGCATGGTGACATTTTGATTTGGATTCTGTAACAGCCCATTCTCTAGTATGACTATAGGTAATGCAGTTTTTCTTCATGTTGGTGCAATTACTTAAGATGGTAGGAGGACAGAGCTAAAAAAAGCATTATCTTGTTAATACTAAGAGATGCCGTCTTCCTTTCCCTATGGTGGAAATATGACATGATGGCTGCCCTAATCACATCCAAGTGTGGTGTGTGTCCCGATTTTAAGAACAAAAGGGCTTGTGGGGTGCTTGTTAACCACCTCAACAAACAACCCTCACCGGGTTTGGATGACATGAGAAATTACAGCGAGGACTTGGATCGGCAACCTGGTGCCCATAGGCACGGCACCACAACCCACCATGGCTAATAAGCGATGGTGGGCTGCGGTGACCATGCAAACCAGGTCACCCAGGCAATTAACAAGCTACAGTGGCTGCTTAACTATGCTGTGTATACCAGTCATACCTTGGAAGGATGTACATAATTACAGTGCAGTTTGTTGTATTATGCGAACCTGGCCAGGGTGGCTTGTTGCTGTGGGTAACAAAGCCACCCAGAACCCATGGTCTGTTGTAGGGTTCTGGATGGCTTGTTACCCATGGCAACAAGCCACCGTGGCCCGGTTCGCATGACACAAGAAGTTGCACTGTTGAGGGTAATTATGCACATCCCCCCGCCAAGTGACTGGTACATGCAGCAGTTATTAAGCCACTGTGGCTTGTTCACTGCCTACCAATCATGCAAACTGGGCCACTGACTCAATAATTCATATGTAATGTTTATAGCTTTTCAGAATCAGCCTAAATAGCGCAAGTAAGACACAGCAGCAGCTACATACTGCATTGGCTATACTGACAATAGATATTCTCATAAGATGATGGGTGCATTCCAGAAAGAATTGTATTTTTGAGACCGAATCAACTACCACTGTCAAAACTTGCAGGAAGAAAAGCATGTGATATTAGGGCAATAGACTAATAAACACAGTGCAGATGACAGTCAGACACTACTAGTTTCCAGAAGGGGGAAGCAGAGAATAATAAACAAATAGTTTGCACTTCATTCAACTTGTGGCTTCTTTTACCTATTGGAGTGGCTACCATCTAGCCACATCACCTATCATTTTTGTTCAGGTCATGTGAACAAACAAATAAAATGAAAAGTTCCTTAAGATCAGAAACAATGAGACAAGAAGCTTGATTTGTCAGAATTTTTGCATTGTATATATACATATTATATATATATTTACAAACAGTATAAAATAATGAATGGAAGACTTCCAATTAAAACACAATCTATTCAGCTGCTGCTACTTTATTTATGGTAAATCCCTGCCATTCACTAGTCTCAATCCCTCCCACGCCCCATACACATACACTGGTGACTAAATATAGATTATATGAAGATAGAAACTGGAAAAAATAGATTAAAATTTACTATGAGAAAACCTGTAATAAATACTTGTCTTGAAAAAATAATTTGAGCCAATGTTTACGTGGCATTTAATCTGACAAATGTGTAAAAGAGTAAGGTTTCATTTTTAGACCTTCTTGAAGGTAACTGACATCTTCATAAAATGCCACTGATTTCTTAAATGCCAGTTGATAAAATACATGTACCAGGTGTGAAATCTGTGAACATATTTATGCAAGTTAGGCTTTCTTTCTTTGTATTTACTGATGAGAGTTAATGGAGTTTGAAAGGTTGATGGGTTAAAGATATACACCTGCAGGGGAGTTCAATAGCAAGAGAATGTGATGGCCGTGTTTTAAAGAACATTTTGTTTTTATTCAGTTTTGATTTTATTGGATTTATCTCAATTGCTCCCTCACAGAAGTTTGTGGGCTCTTTACATGATGCTGTGACCCTCTAGGGGGTCTCCTGCACTAAATGCTCTTTGTTCCATTTTTAAATAGATCTCAGATAATGAGCTATCAAATTACCCTGTTGTGTTCCACTTCAGTTCCCTCTGTCAAAAGTGGCAAGAAGAGGAGTGAGATCAATGAAAGGTAATGGCAGACTCAGATACGGGGAGAAGGAGGGGGAAGGGGGAAGGGAAGCGGGTGAAAAAGTGAGTCGTTGTGATCCTGCATTTAAAACGGAAGCAGGAAGCCCCGTTTAAAATGTAGTATTTTAGACTGGTGTAGAGGTACCTCAATTGGTGGATTACTTTGAGGGCCTTGGTGGGCAAGGAAGTGAATTATTATTATGAAGCTTCGAAGATGGCAAGAAGAGAGAGGGCCTTCTCAGTGGTGGCCCCCCATCTGGAGAACAAGCTCCCCGATGATGTCCGCCTGGCGCCAACATTGTTATCTCTTAGGGATGTCAGAGAATTCCGCCACGGATCTCAGTGAGGCCAAATGCCAGTGCATTAGGCCCCCCCAAATCCGTGGTGGAACGAAGCTCCCCGCCCCCCCCACTAAAGGCGCACGAAACGGAGCACTTACCTGCTGCCATCCACGCTGACTTGCAAATGGCGGCCGCGTCTGCAGCCGCCATTTGCTTCTTCATTATAGCCATGATAGGCTACGTAAATAATTACGTAGCCTATCACAGCTAATGCAGGGATGCCATTTGCATCCCTGCGGAGGCCGTGATAGGCTACATAAGTATTTACGTAGCCTATCACAACAAAAAAACAAAAACAAACAGCGGACGCAAATGGCGGCTACGGTGGCCACCATTTGCGTTTCCTTTTTTTTTTGCCATTTTAGCCTGCGTAAATATTTACGTAGGCTAAAACGGTGGGAAAAAAGGGAACGCAAATGGCAGCTGCGGTAGCCGCCATTTGCGTCTGCTGTTTTTTGTGGGTTTTTTGCCGTGATAGGCAACGTAAATATTTATGTAGCCTATCACGGCAAAATACAGGGACGCAAATGGCGGCGGCTACGGCAGCTGCCATGTGTGTCCCTGCAAGCTGCCCAGTGGCCGGATGTCCGGCTGTGGGCAGTCCTGGCCGGCGGCTCCGCTTTGCGGAGCCGGCCGGAATTTCGGGGGGAGGGACAGAGTGCCTCCCCCCCACCGCGAATGTCACCCTTCGAAAAGTTAAGTGACCTTCGTACATCCCTATTATCTTTCCAGCACCAGGTTATGACCTATCTCTCTTTCCTGGGCATTTGGTACCACATGATTAGTTTTAATTGGTCCTGGATGTGTCTTTAGTTATGGCTATTAAAAGTTGTTTTTAGTTATATGTTAGTTGTGTATATTGCCTGTGTGCTTTTACGTAAATGGCTTTGAAACTTTTTATATTGTATTTTGATATTTCAACTTCTGTAAACCACCCAGACAGCTTCAGCTTTGGGGCGGTATAGAAATGTAAAAAATATTATTAATATGTAACATTGCCATGCGTTCTGTGAAAATAACTAAAAATAACATTTGATGAGACACTAAGAACCCTATCCCATTATCTACTGTACAAGGCTTTATAAACGTAGAAAGACAGGTTCTAAACCTTCTCACTGCCAGGCTTCTTTTCCACATACGGTGATTTGATTTAAATAGGGGAGCATCAGCTATAAAATCCTCCTAGCTGTGGCCTGGAGTGGTACAGTCCTGGAAGGCTGCACTATGAGTCTGTATATCATAATTGGATCTAAATCTACATAATCCGCCAGCACAATGAGCTGCTTTTAAAACTTGGGGAATTTAGAAGCATTTTGTGATTCAACATACTGGTGGCTGCTGTTCCGTTGGGTTTTAAAAATTCAAATATTCCCCAGGGCATGGCTAATGGAGCACAATAGATTAGGCCCCATAACAAGATTCTTCAGGGACTTGCATTTTTCACATATTGTGGGTAGCCTTAAATAAGTTTAGAATAAGAATATCGTGCAATAAGTGCATCATGTCCGTTTTTTCACATTTGTGGATTTTATGCATTTTAATTGCCTGTGACTCTTGTAAGTTAGCTCTCGCCCTTTGGCTCACAGTATATTTCTGATGTGGACCCCAGAGCTGAACAAGCTGCGTGATATGTGTTTGTAATTCCATGTATGCTCATCAATGTTAGCGTAACTGAGGGCCAATTTTCCTGATCATTATTATGCCTTAATTTCCACCAGTGTCACCACTAGTTGTCACAACAGAGCAGTATCTGCCTCATTTAAGCCCCAGTTTCCAGTTTGTTTAGCTTCCCCTTGCTGCTTCTAGATGCTTCTCACTTCCAGGTATTTCCACCATCTTCACATTTTCCAGGCCTAGAGTTATGAAAGAAAGAAAGGGGTGGTCATGTGTCATCTTTTAAAAAGGGAAGTTCTCTATTTGAAAGGCTGCCAGACGATTGCTCTCTATTTGAAGATATCCTCTGTTTGAAGGGCTGTCTAGTCCAATTCCACTTCAAAGATAGAAAACCGTAAGAACTGTTGCCCATCAATATTAGCACCAGGACAGCAGACTGAACAGGCAGGCACACAGGACACCTGGTCACAGTGTTCTCACAGTCACTCTGGCAAGATTTACTGTATTTCTATTTAAATAATAATCCTTTCTAATGTTGCAGCTATATATATAAATTAGGATATGCAAATGTTCTCATCTTTTGTCATTGTTTTTGGTGATATTGGCCCAGTTCGCACATAAAGACAACCCATGGGTTGTTTAAACCATGGGATGTTGGGGCCAAGTACAAGCTAGTATGTTGCCTTCCGCACGCTCACTGCTTCTGATTTGCATCCACTTTCCGAAACAACCTAGGAATGCCCCATTTCTGGGTTATTAGTCATGATGGCCAAACCAGGTATGCTCAGTTGTTGAGGATTAAACAACCCAGAGTTTGAACCCATGGTTTGTTTTTGGATTAAAACTTTGGGTTGTTTAATTCTCAACAACCCAGAGTGCTGGGTTCAGACATCACAACTAACAACCCTGGGTTATTTTGGATAGCGGATGCAAAGCAGAAGTAACAAGCAGCTGGGAGGCAGCAAACTCACTCACTCTCATGCGTGAGAAAGGCATGGTTGTTTACCCCATGAATTAGCATTACATGTGAACCAAGTCACTGCTTGGCCCAAGTCCCACCATATTCCTGCTCTTGACAGAAATAGCTCATGTATATGGGTCACTAGATGACCTAAAGTGTCATCATATCATACATTGCTATGGGCCTTATGCATCAGGATCTTCCTCATCGTACCCTCTGCAAGGGAAGAACAGGATCATACTCCCTTAGCAGTGCATCCATGGTTATTTCAAATAAAATCATTTTCATTATTTCCATCACTATTAACCATTTTAAACAATAATGACATCTGCCTGCCTTCAGCACTTCTGCTTAGTGGCACAGATGCTTTAGCTGTCTATTTTAGCATTGATTCAACCACTTGTTTAATGAAAAGTATATAACGTATGAAAAATTCAGCTTCATTAGGCTTTTCTGATAATATTCACTCATGATTCCACCAGTATGAATGCAATGTTTTTTGAGAACTATGTACATCTGTCAAGAGAAATAACATGGTTAGTTGACAAGCCTGTTCTTGGTATGTAAACAGGTTTCAAGAATTTAACAGCTGTAAAATAATTATATCTTGTTTGTTCTGTGATCTAACATAGTTGGAGCTTTCACATATTATTAATATTTACAGAAAGTTAAAATTCAGCCACCAGCACCAAAAGCTCAGCAAAAGATTCCTGTATCAACACAATACAAAATGTATTCACTGCATCTTTCTTTCTCTTCTCACTCCACCCTGACAGAAGAGAGGAAGAGAGGGGGGAGGCGGGGAGAGATGTGCAGGACAAAAATAAAGGAAATGCAAACCCAGTGAGTCATAAATGTGCAGACAATGGACTGAATGACATGAAATTACAAGTCTCGTGGTTCACATATGCTTGAAACAAGGAGTCCACACCTCAATCTTAGCTGAATCATTAAAACATCAGCTCAGGGAGGTATTATTAGCTATTAAGTTATTTATTAATACATACACAAAATGTACAAAACTTACATCATATTGTGTATATATACATTTCTAAAAACTAGGCATTAAGAAAATACAAATGCTAATAACTGTACTAGGGTAACGTAACTTTGTTCCAAAATCCCATATGACATACTAATAATTACATCAACAGTGCAAAAGCTTTACAATTGTTTTATTTATAATACTTATACGCCACTTTATGTAACAAAATCTCCAAATGGTTTACATACAAAGTACTATAAAAGCCACAGTTAAAATACATATAGAATACAACATAACAAATAAACAGTTACAACTTAAAGCAACAGCAAGGGGTAAAATAAAAAGTAAAACAGAGCAATATCCTAATTAATTACCAGCCAGGGAAAGCTTGTGTAAATTGGTGTTTTCAGGAAGCATTTAAAACTCACCACATTTATACCATGTTATTTATATCAATCCCCTTCATGGATCACTGCCTTGTTGTGGCGAAGGGGCTTGCGTAACTCAGTGAAGCCATAAGTTATGCCGTGCAGGGCCACCCAAGATGGACAAGTCATGGCGGAGAGTTCTGACAAGATGTGGCCCACTGGAGAAAGAAATGGCAACCCACTCCAGTATTCTTGCCAAGAAAACCCCATGGAACGTATGACAAGGCTAAAAGAGATGACGCCGGAAGATGAGCCCCTCAGGTCGGAAGGTGTCCAATATACTATTGGGGAAGAGCAGAGGGAATTTCCAAGTAGCGCCAGAAAGAGTGAAGTGGCTGGGCCAAAGCCGAAAGGACACTCAGCTGTGGATGTGTCTGGTGGTGAAAAGAAAGTCTGATGCTGTAAAGAACAATATTGTTTAGGAACCTGGAATGTAAGATCAATGAATCAAGGTAAGCTGGAGGTTGTCAAACATGAGATGGCAAGATTGAACATTGACATCTTGGGAATCAGCGAACTAAAATGGACAAGCATGGGCGAATTTAATTCAGGTGACCATTATATCTACTACTGTGGGCAAGAATCCCTTAGAAGAAATGGAGTAGCACTCATAGTCAATAAAAGGGTGGGAAAAGCAGTACTGGGGTACAATCTCAAAAACGATAGAATGATCTCAGTACGAATCCAAGGCAAGCCATTCAACATCAGAGTAATTCAAGTCTATGCCCCAACCACTGAGGCCGTAGAAGCTGAGGATGATCGGTTCTATGAAGACCTACACCACCTTCTAGAACTAACACCAAAAAAAGATGTCCTCTTCATCATAGGGGATTGGAATGCTAAAGTAGGAAGTCAAGAAATCACCGGGATAACAGGCAAGCATGGCCTTGGTGTACAAAATGAAGCAGGACAAAGGCTAATAGAGTTTTGCGAAGAGAACACGCTGATCATAACAAATACTGTTTTCCAACAGCACAAGAGGCGACTCTACACATGGACATCACCAGATGGTCACTATCGAAATCAGATTGATTATGTCCTTTGCAGCCAAAGATGGAGAAGCTCTATACAGTCAGTAAAAACATGACCTGGAGCTGACTGTGGCTCAGATCATGAGCTTCTTATTGCAAAATTTCGGCTTAAATTGAACGTAGGGAAAATGACCTAAATCATATCCCTGATGAATATACAGTGGAGGTGATGAATAGATTGAAGGGATTAGACCTGATAGACAGAGTGCCTGAGGAACTACGGACAGAGGTCCGAAACACTGTTAAGGAGGCAGCAACTAAATCCATCCCAAAGAAAAAGAAATGCAAGAAAGCAAAGTGGCTGTCTAATGAGGCTTTACAAGTAGCTGAGGAAAGAAGGGAAGCAAAAAGCAAGGGAGAAAGGGGAAGATATATCCAACTGAATGCAGATTACCAGAGAATAGTAAGAAAAGACAAGAAGGCATTCTTAAATGAACAATGCAAAGAAATCGAAGAAAACAAGAGAATGGGAAAGACTAGAGATCTTTTCAAGAAAATCGGAGATCTCAAGGGAATGTTTTGTGCAAAGACGGGCATGATATAGAACAAAGAAGGCAGGAACCTAACAGAAGCAGATGAGATTAAGAAGAGGCAGAAAGACTACACAGAAGAACTATACAGGAAAGATCTTCATGTCCCTGATAGCCATGATAGTGCAGTCACTGAACTTGAGCCGGACATCCTAGAGAGTGAAGTCAAGTGGGTCTTAGGAAGCATTACTAACAACAAAGCTAGCGGAGATGACAGTAAGCCAGCTGAGCTATTTAAAATTCTAAAAGATGATGCTGTTAAAGTGCTGCACTCAATATGCCAACAAATTTGGAACACTCAGCAGTGGCCACAAGACTGGAAAAGGTCATTTTACATTCCAGTGCCAAAAAGTGTTCAAACTACCGTACAATTGTGCTCATTTCACATGCCAGCAAGGTTATGCTCAAAATCCTACAAGCTAGGCTTCAGCAGCATGTGAACCGAGAACTACCGGAAGTGCAACCTGGGTTTCAAAAGGCAGAGGAACTAGAGATCAAATCGCCAACATTCTCTGGATCATGGAGAAAGCAAGAGAATTCCAGAAAAATGTCTATTTCTGCTTCATTGACTATGCTAAAACCTTTGATTGTGTGGATCACAACAAACTGTGGCAAATTCTGAAAGAGATGGGAGTACCAGACCACCTTACCTGTCTCCTGAGAAACCTGTATGAGGGTCAAGAAGCAACAGTAAGAACCGGACATGGAACAACCGATTGGTTCAAAATTGGGAAAGGAGTACGTCAAGGTTGCATATTGTCACCCTGCTTATTTAACTTATATGCAGAGTACATCATGAGAAACACCGGGTTGGATGAATCACAGGTCGGAATTAAGATTGCCAGGAGAATTATCAACAACCTCAGATACGCAGACGATACCACCCTAATGGCAGAAAGCGAAGAGGATCTAAAGGGCCTCTTGCTGAGGGTGAAAGAGGAGAGTGCAAAAGCTGGTTTGAAACTCAACATTAAAAAAACTAAGATCATGGCATCTGGCCCCATCACTTCCTGGCATATAGAAGGGGAAGAAATGGAAGCAGTGACAGATTTTATTTTCTTGGGCTCCAAGATCACCGCAGACGGTGACTGTAGCCATGAAATTAAAAGACACTTGCTCCTTGGGAGGAAAGCTATGGCAAACCTAGACAGCATAGCAAGAAGCAGAGACCACCTTGCTGACAAAGCTATGGTTTTCCCAGTAGTAACGTATGGCTATGAGAGCTGGACTATAAGGAAGGCTGAGCACCGAAGAATAGATGCTTTTGAACTGTCGTGCTGGAGAAGACTCTTACGAGTCCCTTGGACTGTAAGGAGGTCAAATCAGTCAATCCTAAAGGAAATCAACCCTGACTGTTTATTGGAAGGACAGACACTGAAGCTGAAGCTCTAATATTTTGGCCACCTAACACGAAGTGAAAACTCATAGGAAAAGACCCTGATGCTAGGAAAGATTGAAGGCAAAAGGAGAAGGGGGCGGCAGAGATGAGATGGCTAGATAGCATCACCGATGCAATGAATATGAACTTGAGCACACTCCAGGAGAGAGCGGAGGACAGGAAGGCCTGGCGTGCTATGGTCCATGGGTCATGAAGAGTCGGACACGACTTACCGACTGAACAACAAGAACAACATTTATATAAATATTAAATGCTTTACTCTTATATTCAATAAATGGTGCCCAGGAACACTCAAAATGTTCTTTTTTTGTCTACCTTCTGTTATGCATACCAGTTTTGTAATCTTGGACATCGTGGCGATATGCCATGCCTAATTCAGCCATTTCTTTTCTGATGGCACAATGGCTACAACACCATTTTGTTCCTATGAGAACTTTTACAGCTTTTACTTTTACTTTTAAGTTTTCTGCTAAATTCATGTTCTAGCTGTACTTTTTTTGTTTGTTTTAAACCCAGTAATATACAAACTTTCTTAGAGGAAGGAAATGATATACACTTTCCATGATTTTTCATGGGTTTCCATTTGTCAGGGCTTCTTGGACAGCCATAGCATATAAACTCATTGAACGTTAGTATATGTAAAAAGCTTGTTTTGATTGTTGCTTTAAAATTGTTTTCCTACTTCATGTTGAAATGAACTCCAGATCCTGACAGCTGCATAGCAGCAGTCAAATTGCATTGCTAATGTCTTTTAGATGGAGGAAGGAAGCATGAATGTTTGCAGAGGACTGCCTGAGTCACTCAAACTAATTAAAGCCAAATGGGTGTATTTCTAACTCTTTTTTCCCTTTATGTAAGCACAACCCCTCTAATTCTATTAGAGAGATGCTCTCTCTCTCTCTCTCTGGCAATCATAAACAAAAAGACACATAAGGTGTTAGTCTTACGATCAGTACACTGTACGACATTCCCAAACACAAGCACAGTAATTTCCAAGTGATGTGTTTCGGATCAGAGGATATCACATCAACAAGATGGACCAGGCAGCTCCTAAATATCTGGTGTGTTACATTTTTTTCCGGCAATCACAACACAAATGCTCTCTGTGCCAGTCTTGCAAGATGTCCCAAAATGTGAGGCATCTGCCTGATATTATAAAACCCATGTACAACCCACCAAATAAGAAGCACCTCTCTCCTCCCATTCTATACCTTTGCAGTGGAAGTAGAGCAGCCTGATGGGACATCAGAAGTGCAACACATCACTACACCGTGTACTACTTCTGCCAGGAACACCTATTGTCTGACTAGCATTGATGTGTCATTTCCTTGCCACATCCTGATGGAGTCTCCTTCACACCCACTTGCTTACATACCTGCTGTATGTAGCTGTGCTCTCCTGTTCACTTCCCACACCATCATGAACTCTTTTTCCTGGGTTCTAATGGGGCTTTTGCTATTCTTCTCCAGTCCATGAAGCTTATACCGTAGTAAATTTGTTTATCATTGAGATACCACAAGATTCTTTTTTTGTTGTGGGGTGTTGTTGTTTTTGCTGCAACAGACTAACAGACTACCCTTCCAGAAATGGATTCCTCATGTGCCAGCCACTCCATACTGCCAACACCTAAGCTTTCCTTGCATCCAGCCCTCTTTCTTTCCTTAATAGAGCTTAGCAACAGAGGTGTGTGCACCAAAGCAGTGCTGGGAACAGAATGTTCAACAGAAGTATTGACCCCCTTGAAAGTATTCCCTTAGTCTAGCATAAGGGTAGAGACACCTACTGGTAGTTAGCTCTTGCGCACAGCACACCAGTGCAATACTAATAAGGCTGTAATCCCATACACACTTACCTGGGAGTAAGAGTGTTTTTACACTCTTTTATGGTGCACTCATGATTGCTCACTCATGGTAGTTTGCGAGTCCTTTACACGGTGTCGTAATCCTTCAGGGCCTCTCCTGTGCTTGCAACCACTATTGAGGGGTTTTTTTTTCCTAACGAAGAAAGTGTGACATTTTTTTTCTGAATGGTGTTACAAAGCCCTGTGTAATTGTGCACTTCCACTATACCACAGCACCACCTAGTGGTTGTGTAATGGAACATATAGAAAGGCAGAGAAAAAACTCCAGAAAAAAACACATGAAAAGGAGCCAGTCTTAATCCCGCAAAGAATTTGGAAGCAGAAGCCCCAGTAAATGTGTGGGTTAAAAGCCTCATGTAGAAATGCCCATAGTCCCACTGAAGTTAATGGGGCTTACTTCTAAATAGATAAGCATAGGATTGCACTGTGAATGTATATATTGTGGCTGCTGGCTGACTATGCCTTTGTTTGGCAGGTGGCTGGCTAATGATCCAGGATGATCAGTAGATGTTTCATTAGTGGGAGCTAATGATAGGAGATGGCCTTGTGATAGCTGTGAATCTCTCTTAAGTTTCTTGAATGAGATATCCAGCAGAGCTTGGAGGAGACGACACACCTCCAGCTAAGGGAATGGGTTTGAAAAACAGCAAAAGGAAATTAGCATGACAGAGGGGCAGAGGAGTGTGTGTGCACTGAGTGTTTCTAGGTGGACCTAGCTGAAACTAGGGGTGCAGCTTTCAGCTGGGAAGGGGCAATGCAAGTTGCTATCTGGGAATCTGCTGCCTACTGTAGGAATGTCTATTTGATTCCATTATGTTCTGCTTGTGTATTTGAAAGTAAAGTAAATATTACAAAGACCCTCATAAGTCTCCAGTATTCTCTTATCCAAAGGAACCTAAAGCCTTGCAGTGCTGACCCCAGATGTTCCCACTACTTGGAGAAGTGACAAGGTTGTATCAATATTCTAACATTGTATGATTCTCTTCTAACATTCAGCCACACTTCAGTGTGATGAAGAAAAAGTACCCAGGTTGGACTATGCAAATATGGGCTGGCTATAAGTGGGCTGTTATTTAGGACATAGTGTGAGTGGACAAAATTTGCCCCCTAAATGGGGCTCACCAGGAACAAGGGACAGTTTCTCTGGCTTCACCCTTTCTGTTTAGTTAGCTGCCATATACGCAAAATACTCCTATGGAAAATGTGCTACACTTGGGAACAACAGGTAGAATCCAACATAAGTCATACTGCGAGTAGACCCAGCATGACTAACTTAAGTCCCATTAATTTCAATGGGTCTACTCTAAGTTGAACTTATGTTGGATTCTACCCAATATGTAGTCTATCAAAATCTGCCTGCCATGCTTTACCTCAAGTGGCCTGGCCCCCACCAATAGGGTCTCCTTAAGGAATGTGCAATGCCTCTTTATACATAGAGTGTGCATTGCACTCCAGTGCATTCCTCCTTATAATATATGCCCCTTCCTTCTGCACATACCTTGCCCATCATAAAGACAGGCATTTCGCTAGTGACAATATAATAGCCACTTTAGGCATTTCAGCAGCAGAATGCCCATACGGTTATGATATCTGCAGTCCCTGGTGAATTAAACGAGGGATTAGTTTTGAAACCAGCCTCCATTCACTGAGTATGCCCTGCTAGATGCATCCTTTCAATAAGCTGAGCAGGGGTTGGAATAGGGCAAGGGACAGATGGTCAAAAGAACATCTTTGAATTCAGCTGTGGCATCTGCAGAAAGGCAAATTGGTCTGCTTTCAAAAGCAAAAGCAATTCTTTATAAAGAAGTATAGCTTTTTGTCACTGCATGCTGATGTTATCTCCCCCCTAAATGTAGTCATAGATAATATTGAAAAAAATAACAAAATATATGTTTGAATCATGAACTGATGGCCAGACTAATGCGACTCTGATTACCATGGATAGCTAGTTACTGCACTGAAGTCAGTGGATTAAAAAATATCACAGATCAGTCCTCTGGAGCATTTTGTACAATTGTGGTTATGCTTGCTATTCAAACCTGATAACAGCTTGATGTTCCAGGAATGTACACCATCTGTATTTTTCTTTCTAAACTTTTATCTGGCTTTAGGTAATAATTGTGTGCAAAAGAAAAGAAAGCTCCAGGGTTGTTTTAGTAATGATCTTTACTGCTTATCATTACTGCCTACTGTAATGTGTATGGAAAAGGTCACCAGGCATTGCACTGTATTTCTCCTTCAAGCCAAATAACTTGGCAATTTACATTCAGCAGGCCTTTCATGCTTTGCTACATCCATGGTTTTGAGAGGCGGGGGGGCTGGGGCGGGGGATCATAGCAACAAAAACGAAAAGGTTTTACAACCTTCAGAACATTCTGTATCATTGTTGTACTTTGTTTACTGAAAATCCATACATAAAATTGGTGGTGGCACCATTAGTGTGATATTACTAGAACTTCTGTCTGGGATATGAGAAAACAGTAATTTAGTCATATTATGGGTTTTTTTATTGCTTTACAAATACTACAGCTAGGATATCATCTCCAACTTTTTACCTGCAACCTTTAATACCATATTTCTGCCCATTTCAGCTTCTTTTATGATAGGGCCAGTACTGCCATCTTCATTGTACATTTATGCTGTAGTATTGCTTACACTTTTCTTAAATTCTATTTGGGAATATATGAGAGGAAATTACTTTATCTTGGTCACTGTTGCACCCAGAATATATCCAGAAACATTTGCACCAGATAATTAAGATGTGATCCGTGACCTTTCTACCAGGTAACTTCCAGTTTTGCACCAGGCATTATGGATAGGGAGCTTTTCTAGATTAGGCTGTTTAACCTGCTGTTTCTACTTCCAGTTTCATTACAGAATTAAGACTGGAGTGCTACATGGATTATTTTTCTTTCTTGCATTTTCATACTTTCTGCTATAACCTCTAAGTGGCGCTGTGGTACAGTGGATTAACACAACTATACTAGTGGGGACTAGCGCTTTGTTTCACTTTAACAAACCCAAATCTCTCCAAAGGTGGGAAAAAGATAACACTAAATAGCGCAAATCTCCCCAAGGGTAAAAAAAAAAGAAAAAAGTTACATATGCCTAAATCTCCCGGAAGGTTAAAAAAACCTACAAAAAACTGTCTACTCTGCTTATTATTAGTACTATTATTACTAGTATTATTAATTACATTTCGATACTACCCAATAGCCAAAGCTTTCTGGGTGGTTTACAAAGATTACAAATCTGGGCGGTTTACAAAGTTTACAAATGTGCTTATTAGCAGAGTAGGCTGCTGAGGTTAGGCCCCAAAGGCCCAATGGGATATATGCTGGGAGCAGGTGGGAGGACTGAGGGAGAAACAAGCCAAGGCAAGCCTCAAAGTGTCTGATCGGCTGTCGGGAGTAATGTGGGTTAGCAAGCAAACAACCAACCCATTGCAGCTTATTTTCAGGGTGGCTTATTGTGACATGCAAACTTGCCCACAGTGTAACAGAAACTCTAACTGTTGAAGTCAAAAAGCTTTCCCTTCCCTTTTTCAAGAACACACGAAATGAAAAACAAAAATATAAAAATGCAAAGAGTTACCAACAGTACAGTAGTTTTATGGGTTGTTTTCTTTCCTTCTCATGAAGAGAAATCATTTCCTGCTGATCTTGTATTCTCTTAGCTGAACAATATTTCGAGGCCTTGATTATGACCACACCACCCTAAAGAGTGGTTGCTAAGTGAAAAAACAACAATGCTGGCAACACTTTCAGAAGTCAGAGAGCTATAGCAAATAGGCAAATGGGCCTATTAACTTGGCAGAAAGTGTATAAAAACTAATGTATACCAGTGCTGGTTGCTTTTTTGACCACACAAGAGCGTACAAAGTTTGCCAATGAACCCACATCTATCCAATTAGCCTAAAGAACTCCAGAACCTGTTTTTGTTTTTACCAGCCAGCCATTGTGTGCTCTTGGAAGGATGGGATGGTGATGGGACCAGCGTCAGCGGTTGGCAAGGGCAGGCAGCTGCCACGCCCGTGCCTCCGCTACCCTCCTCCACCTCCTCCCGGCCACTTGGAAAGTGCCATGGCCAAGCCTGCAGATCCCGCAGCATCCCATTTTAAAAGACCTTTTTTTTAAAAAACTTACATTTCATGTAGCAGCAATCAGAATCGGACACTTCTTTTGGAAGGGACATGGCCAATGAGGGCACAAGGAGATCCTTATGTCACTCCTGTGCCCTCAGCGGTGGAGTCCCTTGAAGGCAGCATCTGATTGGCTCAGATCGCTGCTACTCAAAACCTAAGTTAAAAAAATCTTTTTAAATTGTGTGCGGGGCCCAGGTGCTGCGGTTCTTTGCCAGGGGCCAGCCAAGTGACCAGGGGCCACCACTGCTGCCACCACCCCAGGTTTAAAAAAAAATAGATGGGGGGTTGGCGGCTTTGCTGTCAGGTGGGCGGGCAGCATGGGCAAGGGGTGGGGGGAGACTTCAAGGGGAAGGGGCCTTCAGTGGTGGGGAAGGGGGCTTTAGCAGGACGTGAAGGCAGCTAGCTGCAACGGGGCTCTGGCAGTGGGTGGGGGGCTTCGGTGGCAGCCCATCAGCAGCACCATGTGAAGGGCACGCTGGAGACTGGCGCTGGCCTTGGAGAGTCAGCCCACACTTACCCCTGAAGCCACTTTTTCAGCCTGTTTCAGCCTGAAGTGGCTTTCAGCAGATCCCACTGGCCCATCCCTGGCCCACAAATCTTCCGTGTCACTGCTACTCTCACATCCAGAGTTTGTGTGTATCCCTAAACCAGAAAATACACTGGGAATAAGAACAGTATTTTTCTTTACAGCTGTTTTCTGATCTCATCTTCGGGTTTCAAAAATCCAGTTCTTCCCAGTTTAGAGGTAATCTCCCCTCACCTCATGTGGTAAAGGTTCTTAACTCTTCTTCTTGGGGTGACACCCCTTTTCCCATTCCTCCAGGATGTTTCTCAGCACTATCACCGTTACTGTTGCTATAGCAGCTGATATTGCTGCCATGATGCAACCATTGAGCAACATTACTTGACTCTTTCTTCCTAGATCTGTTTTTTCCTAGGGTAGGAAATAATTCCTTCCACTCAGTCTCAGTGGAGTAGGCCTTGTAGGAATGAGCCTGACAGCAGGTGCAGATGAGTTAATTTGAAGTCAGTCTTACTATGGCAGCAACATTTTCTCTGAAGGAGTGTGAAAGAGAAAGACGGAGTATATGTGTGATCAGAGAAACGGCATGCCAGGATATTCCAAGAGTTGTACGTTATGGCCTAGTTCACACATAATGCTAACCCATGGTTTATTTAAGCCATGGTTTCTTGCCCCACCCAGGGTTTGTCCAGCAAATGATCGAACAAACTGTGGTTTGTGACTGGGTTGCAGTTTTTTTTTACTGCCCTTGCCTGCCACCGCTGTAGACTTGTTACATAAAATCATATAATGCCCCCCTTTGGGGGTGAAAAGGTTCCTGACGTTTGGATGAAGGAAAGTTACCAGAAGAAACGTGCAGAGTTACAAAAAGGAACAGGCTGAAGAATTGGGAAAAACAGATGTGTATACATGCAAACCTGACCAGGGAACATGAACAAGATGGAGTTAATCAGTGGAGTTTGAAAGAGGAAAACAATGGACAAAGAAACTTCCAAGATAAGCCTGGAGCCTGAGGCAAAGGTTGTATGATTACCACTTTATCTGCTGACAGTCAAGACTTCTGAAGGAAATGTGATGTCCTGTAGCATGAAGAAGATGAATTTGAGTCCCAGCTATTCATAACAGCCTGGCAAAACACCCTGGGTTTACACATAACAACAGTCCATGGTTTAAACAACCCAAAGTTCACAATCCAATAACAAACCATGGGTTCTCCTTCTGGGTTGTTAGTGGTTAACAAGCTATGATTTGCTAATGTGGGTGCATTCACACATCACAACAACCTATTATTCAACAATACATAGGGGCTGTTCGCATGATACGACAGCCCACCATGGGTTATTTAACCCATGGTGAAGCTGTGGTGCATGTGGGGGGGGGCCACCATTTTGAATATGCAATCCCTGCTTGGGGGTTGAAGTGTCATGCGAACCCAGCAAGTGTGGGTTACGCAAGGGTTAAGCAACCCTCGCATAAGCCACGGTCTGTTTTAGGGTTATGCGAGGGTTTGTTTAACCCTCATATAACCCACATTTGCCAGGTTTGCAGAACACAACACCCCCTGAGTGGTGGTTGGAGATGCAACATGGCACCTGCGGGTACAACAGCTTGTCATGAGTTAAATAACCCATGACAAGCTGCAGCATGTCATCTGAACCTGGTCACACAATGGATTAGTGTTATGTGTAAACCAGGCCTGTGTATGTAAAGATCAGCTTACCCCAGATTTAGAAGATGAACTGTGGGCACAGAAAATCTGATATATCAAATAGTGGGCCCTTTTATTTATTTACTTGTTTATGCCATTTTTATGCCTCCCCATAAGTTCTCTTTGAGTAAACAATTATAAAAATAACTTAAATGCAAAACAGAACATACAACCACACAATCAAAAGCAACATAAAATATATAAACAAAAGACAGAGCATCTCAAAGTGAAATAGATTGTAAAACTGAGAGGCCCAGACTACATGCATTATTTAAAAGGCCTGGGTAAAGATGAAGGTCTTCACCTGGTGATGAAAAGATCACAGGGGCAGTGCCAGGCGAATCTCTTTGAGAAGGCTGTTCAACTGCGCTGCCATTACTGAAAAGATCCTCTCCCTGGTAGCTACCCACCTCACTTCATTTGGTGGGGCCACTCAGAGTTGCACCTCTGACGATTTTAAGGCTCAGATACACACAAATGAAAGACATTAGTCTTTCAGATAACCTGATCCCAAACCGTTTAGGGCATTAAAAGTTTAAAATTCTGCAGGTTAAGTTATATAACACTGACAGACAAAGATCCTTATTTGGTATCATATCGTATTTTAAATTGCAGACTCCATAAATTAGGTAAATGTATGAAATGCATAAAAACTACAAAGGGTACAAGACAGCCATAAGAGTTGAACCCTCTGTAAACGTTACCACTCCACAAACCTTTTCACTAGCCAGCCTGCCCATGCCTTGAATGATAAAAGATTCACCTCCCTTTGAGACTCCTTGGCCACAAGGGATTCAAGTTCACCAGAGGCAACAAAGTAATGTGACACGTTTGCGAGGGGTGATGAAGAATCTGTTAGCAGAGACTCTTTTGTACTAGGTTGCCAATGTATGTGGGAACAAGCATATCCTTGAACTATCCTTGAACTAACAGAAACAAAGGAGGAGGTGAGAAGAGAAGGGATGACTAGTATTAAAATGATTCCATAAAATCCTCCAGACTTCATGGGACAAAACACAAAATGGCTGAAGTAGCTACCAACAATGTGGTACATTTTTTCATGTAATATTGACCGTAAAAATGCTGAAGGTTGTGAACAACAATGTGCTATTTAGTCAGATGAAGTGATTTATTGTAGCTCAACAGTAATGCTGAGCTGGTACTTCTTGCTTTGAATCCCGTTGTGCTGAGCTTCTGAAATGCACTATTTAAATTTCCCATTCAATTCTCTTCCCCAGCGGAGCAATTCTAAACCCTTGGCTTGATCCCTGAGGGGGGAGTAGGATGCCCCTAGGCCAACAGAGACCCAGAGTTCCCCAGGATGCCTGCTGAAAGCTCAGTGGCACAGGAGTACTGCTGGCAGTGTTTCTGCTGGTGATAGGCCCCAAAATGGGGCATTCTGGGGTAGTCTCAGAGGGCAGCCTCGGATCTACTGGATCCAAAGGCTGCTTGCTCCCTCAATAGGCCCCTGGAATGGGGCCCCCATCTATGCAAGCTGTTGAGGTTGTGTAGATTTCCCTCTCATTAGATTCAAATGGGAGGGGAACACACACACCCCAACAATAACAGGAGAAAACGATAACCCCCCCCCCACCACCATCTTGGCCACTGAGAGTCAGTAAGGCTCTGAATGCAGCAGTGACTGATGCTGATCTCTCTCCCCCAAGTACACAGGATTTGTCCATAGGTCTCCCAAATAAGGGCACAATCCTATGCATGTTTAGACAGAAAAAAGTCCTACAACTCCCAGCTTGCCCCAGCCATGAAGGAAGTGGTAGGATTTTTTTCTGCCTAAACACGCATAGGATTGTACCCTTACGAGCCTATTTTCCTCTTCAGGAGGCATGCTTTAGCATAAATGGAAAACTGATGGGTAAGAGCACATGGGCCTGCCTTTTTGCCAAATGAAGCAATATTTTCAATCCACCGCAGTGCAAGGAAGAGCCTGGCTCACACAGTGCCGGCACATACTCTATAAAATGCTTTTTTGACAGCAGAGGAAAGCTTGGTAGGAGTGGTACATTCCAGTTAACTTAGCTGGCAACAAATAATCTCAGTAGATGCTCTCCTACTGGATTCATATGTGTGAAGCTCTAGAATCATGTTAACATTTGTTGTGAGCAAAAACAAACACCCAGTGTTTTCTGAGAGGTGAAGAACATCAGATCCAGAATGGCCATTAAGTAAAATAAATGCTTCTGAAATTCAAAATATGGTGGAGCTTAAGATTTTAACAAAATTTTTACAGTATAAAGTAGCCTTCCCCAACCTGGTGCCCTCCAGATGTGTTGGACTATAGCTCCTAGTATGCCCCAGCCTGCAGTGGATTGAGAGGCGTGGAGAATTGTGCCCCCTGTCCACCACCCAGAAGGCTGCCTTTGTGACTGGCTGTTTTCCCAGTATTTGCCATGGAAGGAAAGTGGCTGGCAAGACCCTCACAGCCTCGCTCTGAGGAAGGATCCCTTAGAGTGAAGCATTGGGTGCGGTCTCAAGTGCTGCACTGGCTGCTTTCTGTTACAGCAAAAACCACAGCAGGAAAACAATGCCTTGCTCTGAAGATTCTTCAGAGAGAGGTATGGGTGAGATCATCTATGGGGGGCTGGGTGATAAGGAGGAGGAGGCGGCGTGTCCTCTTGTCTCAGTGGTGTGACATTTTCTGCTGGCCTTGCTGCGGTCTCCAGGTAAAAGGATCAGGAAGCAAGCAGGTGATGTGAAAGACCTCTGTCTGAGTTCCTGGGGAGCTTTGCCCAATATTGTGCGAAATGGACAAATAGTCTCATCTCATATTAGGCAGCTCCCTGGGCCCATAGCCAAGGGGACCCCGGGGGGCCTAATCCTCAATGAATTTTCTCTCCCCTCCCTACATTTTTTTTACAAACAAATAATTAAGTTTATTACAAACATTTCAGAAAAACAACAGAAAAGCCTTTGCTTTCCTTCTTAAAGGTACCGATGCTATTATTTGGGGGCAGTGCCATGGTGGAATCTGCCCAGAGATTCTTAATAGTATATGCAATTGCATAAATGAAGGAATATTTTGACTTGTGCAAACAGTTGTATGTATTTTTTTAACAAGGGGCATGTTGCTCAGATTTATAAAGTCAGTTCTTTAAAACACCTGTTAGTTCATCAATAGACTGGACGCATGGATTCCATTACACTTATACATTCAGACCAAAAATGCACTCTTTCCACACTCAAATTAATCAGTGCATTTTCCCCTTGTGAAAAATGTTGTCATCTAAAAACTGAACCTCTTGGATCGCTCAATCAGATCAGCAGTCTTTCTTTTCCCTTTCTTACTGGAATTATGTTAAAAGTAATGGGATATCTTAAACCAAGAATCTGGATATTGAGGCAACATTTAAACTTGATTGTGTTGGGAGCCAGTTGCAAGAAAGGCAAAATGATACTGTTCTCAACAACACTTTTGAAGCAGCCAAGAAAGCATGTAAATCTGCCGACCATGAAGCACCATCAAAACATTGTTTGTAAACTCCCTTGGCCTTCAAGAAACAGCACTGAAAACTAAGATTCCATAGCAGGAAAACCCAACAGGAAGAACAGTTCAAGAGGTGGTAGGAATGCTTTTCAGATATGCAGATGACACAAAATTGGGTGAGATCGCTAATACCTTAGAGAACAGAAACACAATTCAAAATGATCTTGTTAGAAGACTGGGAAGAAAATAACAATGAAATTTGAGACAAGTGTAAAGTTCATCCTTTAGGAAAAAGAAATAAAATGCATACGTATAAGTGGGGGGATACATGGTCTGGCAATAGTACGTGTGAAGAGGATCGTGGAGTTGTAGTAAATCACAAGCTGAATATGAGTCAGCAGCGTGATGTGGATGCAGAAGAGGCAAATTCAATTTTAGGCAGCATTAATAGAAGTATAGTTTCAAAATCACGGGAAGTGATAGTTCCACTCTACTCTGCACTGGTCAGATCTCACCTCAAATACTACATCCACTTCTGGACACCACACTTCAGGAAGGGTTCAGATAATTTGGAACGAGTTCAGAGAAGGGCAACAAACATGATTGGGGACTAGAAACTAAGTCCTCGATGAAAGATTGAAGGAACTGGGTAAGTTTAGCCTTGAGAAGACTGAGAGGGTATATGGTAGCACTTTTCAAGTACCTAAAGGGTTGTCACACAGAAGAGGGCCACAACCTGTTCTCTGTCATTCAAGACTGTGGGGCATGAAATAATGGGCTTAAGTTACAGGAAAGCAGATTTCTGTGGAACATCAATAAAAACTTCCAAACAGTCAGAGCAGACAGACAACGGAACCAACTGGAGAGCCAGGATCTGCAGGAGAAGCCACCACCACCCGGGGAAGAGGGCGCGCCTGCTGCTGCTGTGTCTGCTGCCGCCACCAGCACCAGTGCTTCCCTGTGGACTTCTGCCTAGCAGACCACCAGTCCCTGCAGGACCAGGCTCCCAGGTACTGAGCCAGCTGTGCTGACTGCTTCCACCTGCCCCTTCCTGGAGGGGCAATATAAGCTGGCTGGCTGAGGTGAGCCAGGATCTGCAGGAGAAGCTACCACCATGCAGGGAAGAGGTGGCTTCCTGCCTGCCACTGCCGCCGCCGCCGCCACCACCGCCGCCGCCACCACCACCACCACCACGGACTCAGGCCTGGCAGTATTTTTTAAAGGGGATGTATTTTTTTTTAAAGTGTTTTTTTTTTTTAATTGTTGGTGGGGGGTGGGTTTTTGGGGGATTTTGTTGTGTTTTTAGGGGTGGGTAACCTGCCTATAGGTGGGAGCGAGGGGGCATGTGTCCACCTGACAGAGGCAGTGCGGGGAATGTTGGGGGCCAGAACATACCGAGGCTGGGCGGCAGGCGCTCGTGGAACACTAGGGGCAGGCCATGCCAGGTAAGGGGGACAAGGGAGAGATGTGTAATATCTGTCCCCTGCTCCGGGCTTGAGCAGAGCCAAAGGATGGCTGGGGGAGGTGTGATTCCATCTTCTGGCCTTTGTTTGCTACTCTGCAATGACAGGTCTGTTACGCAGAAAACATCGCTCATCCATGACATGATCCTGGATGAGGGTGCAGACCTGGCATGTATTATGGAGACCTGGCTGGCTGAGGCCACTGCTCCAACTCTGGTGGCCATGTGTCCAGCCAGATTTTCATATGTACAGCAGCCGAGGGCTGGGGATCAGGGAGGGGGAGTGGCTGTTATCTACCAGGAGTCCTTGGTCTTCACCAGACCCCCTCTCCAGGAGACCAAGGTTGCTGAGTGCATGTACTGGAGGTTGGGCCCAAAGGGCAGTCTGGGGATGCTGCTCATGTACCATCCACCCTGCTGCATGACTGACTCCCTGCCCAAGGTGCTGGAGGTGGTCTCTGATGTGCGTGTATAGTCCCCTAACTTATCAGTGTTGGGGCACTTCAATGTACATTCAGAGGCTGTCCTCATGGGGGCACCTTGGGACTTCATGGAGACCATAGCTTCCTGGGAGCTGCACCCTATTCCAACTGGGCCCACCCATGTAGCCGGTCATGTGCTAGACCTTGTGTTTGTTTCTGGAGAAGTGGGGAGTGATCTGGAAGTCGGGGGTATATCCACCACCCCTTGTCATGGTCAGATCACAATCTGGTGACGTTGGACTTCTCAGTTCCTCAACCCCTCTGCAGGGGTGGAGGACCCATTACAATGGTCCGCCCCAGGCGTCTTATGGATCCGAATGGATTCCTGAACGTGCTTGGGGATTCTCTGGAGCATGCCAACAGCCACTTGGTCGAGACCCTGGTGGGTGGCTGGAATGCCACGATCACTGGGGCATTAGATTGCGTGGCTCCGAAACGCTCTCTCCCCCTGAACAGGGCTCGGACTGCACCATGGTTCAATCCACAGTTACGAGCTCTGAAACAGGCGGTGAGACGGCTAGAGCGCCAGTGGCGGAAGTCTCGCTCCAAAGATGATCAGACACGGGCTAGAGCTGTATCTTCAGCCTATCACGTGGCGGTGAAGGCAGCAAAAAGGAATATTATGCTGCCTCTATCACGTCTGCAGAATGCTGTCCCAGGAGGCTGTTCCAAGTGGTCCTGGAGCCTGGTCGGTCCAGTTGCTCCGGAACCGCTGAAGCATTCTAAGGCTTCCTGTGAGGCCTTGGCAAGGTACTTTGTGGATAAAATTGATCCAATTAGGAGTGTTATTCCGTGCACTGAGGATACAGTTAGTGAGCAAGAGGCGGCCTGTGGCAAACTGGTTTTGTGGGATCGGTTCCAGCTTCTTCCTTCTGATGAAGTGGACAAGGTGCTTTCATCTGTAAGGAAGACCACCTGCTTACTTGATCCTTGCCCATCATGTCTCATTATGAGCTGCAGGGAGAGGCTGGGTGAGGGGATCAGGGTGGTGGTGAACGCCTCCCTTGAGGAGGGAGTGATGTCATCAGCTCTCAAGGAGGCAGTGATAAGACCGCTCTTTAAAAAGCCCTCCTTGGATACCCAAGTCCTGAAAACTTTCACCCAGTTTCGAATCTGCCATTTTGGGGCAAGGTGATTGAGCGGGCGGCGGCGGCGATGCAGTTGAAGCCACACTTTGAAGAAGATGATTATCTAGATCCATTTCAGTCGGGCTTCAGGCCTGGGCATGGGACAGAAATAGCCTTGGTGGATGGTATGCGAAGGGCTCTGGATAGGGGCGAATGCTCCTTCTTCTCCTTGACCTCTCAGCAGCTTTTGATACTGTTGACCATGGTATCCTCCTGGACCGCCTGGAGGGGTTGGGCACTGGAGACACCGTATTGCGGTGGTTCCGGTCCTTCCTCTCTGGCAGGTACCAGACGGTAGCACTGGGAGAGGAGGTTTCGGACCCGTGGCCACTTACTTGTGGGGTGCCACAGGGTTCCATCCTCTCCCTGATGCTATTTAACATCTATGTGAAGCCGCTGGGGGCTATCATCAGGAGGTTTGGGGGGCGGTGTCATCAATATGCGGATGACACACAGCTCTACCTCTCATTCAAATCTTCACCAAAGTTGGCCGTAGAATCCCTGTCCGAACGTCTGGAGACAGTGAGTGGCTGGATGGGGAGGAATAAGCTGAAGCTGAACCCTGACAAGACCGAGGTACTTTTGGTGGGAGACAAGAGGAGGCTGGGGGATGTTGACCTGGTGTTGAATGGGGTACGGCTACCCTTGAAAGACCAGGTCCGCAGCCTGGGGGTCATTTTAGACTCCCAGCTGTCCATGGAGGCTCAGGTGTCAGCTGTGAGCCAGACAGCGCTGTATCAACTCCATCTGATACAGCGGCTGTGCCCCTACCTTCCCAAACACCTCCTCCCATTGGTAGTACATGCCCTGGTCTCCTCTCGTTTAGACTACTGTAATGCATTCTACATGGGGTTACCCTTGAAGACTGTTCGGAAGCTGCAGCTGGTGCAGAATGCCGCAGCTCACCTGATTAAAGGCAGCTGCCGGTGAGATCATATCAGTCCAGTGCTGAAGGAGTTGCACTGGTTACCAGTTGTTTTCCGGGCCAAATTCAAGGTGTTGGTTTTGACCTTTAAAACCCTATATAGTTCTGGCCCAGCCTATCTTAAGGAGCACCTCCAGCAACACCAGACAGGCTGCTTAACAAGATCAGCCTCAGATGGCCTGAGGCTGATCTGAGGCTGTCCCATCAGCCAGGACAGCTAGACTGGTGAGGACGAGGATGAGGGAGAGGGCCTTCTCTGTGGTGGCCCCCACTCTGTAGAACTCCCTCCCTAGGAGTTTTGAATGTAGAATTTTGTTCTAAACTGTTTCTATTATTGTACATCGCCCAGAGTAGCTGGGTGAGCAGCCAGATTTTAATAAATTTAATAAATAAATAAATAAATAAATAAATCTGCTTAGGACAGGATTCCCAACCTTTTTGGACCTGTGGGCACATTTGGGAATTTGAGAAACTGGTGTGGACACCACCACTAAATGGCTCCCATGGAGGATGTGGCTAGTCATATAATGGCTGCTGCGAGGACCTGGCTAGTCAAAGGGCAACTAAGGGTGCAATCCTATGCATGTTTAGACAGAGAAAAGGCCTACAACTCCCAGCATGCCCTCTTGCTGGCTGGGGCATGCTGGGAGCTGTAGGCCTTTTCTCTGTCTAAACATGCATAGGATTGTGCCCTAATCCACCCAACAAACAGAATACAATCAGAGGAAGGTCTGAACTCCAAAGCCAATCCAGAAGCACACCAAAAATACCCATTTAAGGTTGCAATCCTATGCATGCTTACATGGAACTCAGTGGGAATGACTTCTGAGATTTACATAGGATTGCTGTGCTCATCCTATCCACACACAAACACCTTTCCCTAGCCCCAAAGAAAAGGAAAGTGCTCCTAGACCCCAGAGAAAAGAAAAGGTTTTCCCTACCTTGACCCAGGGTCAGCCATTCTGTTCCCCACCTAGTGCTCCTATCTCCTCCTCAGCCATCAGAGCCCTGATGCAGCAAGGTGCTGCGTGTGGGTGTAGAATGAGAGAAGCAGCTGGGAAGGGAGAGAAAAGGAGTAAGGCTAGGGGCTGGGAGGAGGAAGAAATAGTGAGGTAAATGGGTGAGAAGGAGAGAAAGGGCAAGGCTAGGGACTGGGAAGAGGAAATACAGAAAGAGCAAGGCTAGAGGCTAGGAGAGGGGAGAAACAGCAAAGAAAAGAGGTGGGGAGAGAAAAGAGCTATAGGCGGGGGCAGAGCGCACAAAGGAGAAAGCTCTGTGTAGGTGGAAGAAGATTGGGCAGATACAGGAAGTAACTTTTGTTCCCTTCCTGCCCGACGAGTACACTGATTGGCAGCAGGTTCAGGAACAGGAAGGAGAACCTGGTGCCCTAAAATTTTCAAGTTTTTTATTAACATTTTTTTTTGAAGGAGACAGGGAATGGAGAGTTTTGGGGTGCCATTGGAGGCCCACACCTAAGCCTAGGAAGGTGGTGGGCTCTCCATCACTGGAGGTATTCAAGCAAAGACCGGACAGCCATCTATCAGGAATGCTTTAAACTGGATTTCTGGACTGAGCAGGGGACTGGACTCGAGAGCCTAAATGGCCCCTTCCACTTTATGATAAGAACACTCCTGTGGAAGACTATTCTTAATTTGCTACTTGTGGGTTAGTCTTGATTTTTTACCTTTTTTTTTAATAGCTAGCAAGAACCGTAAGAACTGCTGAAACTACTTAGTGAAAATTTTTGAATGCGCATAAATTGCAGCATGGCTGCAAAAATTACGGTTAAAGAAAAAGTTTACAATTTTGTCTTTAAAACGTCTGCAAACCAGATGACCCCCACACATGTTTTTGGCAAACCACTCCCACAAACCTTTAGGCTGGCTACAGGCCTGCAGCTCCCTATGTTCCCAACAGATGACATAGCTTCCCCTTGTTTCCCACTGGATAGTTACTAGAAACCTCTCAAGTTTTGTAAAGGCACAATCTAGTAATATCTACTGGCATTGGGTTTCAGTTGAATAGATAGGTTATTTTGATGTTAAATGACATGATACCTAGTTTGTTGTACTCACCAGTAATCAGCATATACAATGCAAACTTCTCCCATTTCCCCCTGTTCAGTGCTACACAGCACAGTTGATCCAAGCATGTGCAGTCAGTGGTATTACATATTAACCAGAAGAAGCGTGCCACGTGTATGTTCCTCAGTTGATGACATACTTGTGCGGAGGATCCATCGCAGATCAAAAACCATGACAAAGCTGTCGCATCACCTCAAAATGCTTTCCTGCCCTTGAGCATTCAGAAAGCATGCAATACACATGTCCGGGTTATTTTATGTATGTGTTGCATTTATATCCTACCTATCCTCCAGGCAGCTCAAGGTGTCATACACGGCTTTTCCTCTCCAAGTTTCTTCTCACCACAACCCTGTGAGGTAGGTCAGGCAGGCTGAGCGAGACTGGCTTGCTCAGAGTGAGCTTAGGGAGGATAAAGGAAGATTTGAACCAGAGTCTCTCTAGTACTAACCACTAGACTACTCTGGCACTGAAAGCCAGCTAGTTCTCAAAGATAGTGAACTTCCACTAGCTCCCAAAGAGGCAGCCGGTAGTAAACAAGTTACTCCCACCCACAGACACCTTCTTTCCAAAGATATGCCAGTTGGCTTTCATACTCCTGACAGCTGAACTCTCAGTTGTCCCTGCTATAGCAATATGTATCTCAGCTCTGCAGCAAACTCCGGTAGGCTCCTCGACAGCCCTCTCAGCAAATTCCCTCCCTCGAGCGGAGAAAAGCCAAACTGCGCCGCACCCCAAGCGGGGCTTCCAATTACTTGGGGCATGACTCAACGCACGGGTCTTCTCCCCCGCGCCGTCAGGGCGTGCGCGCCGAGATCCCCGCGCTCTTCCTCATTGGCCGCTGGCGCCCAGCTCGCTCCCGAGATTGGCCGGCCGCCTCGGAGAGGCGGATTTCCAGGCTTGGAGGGAGTTCAGCTCGAAGCGTCTTCCTTTGGCTGCGGGGCTGCAACTTTGGAGCTGTTTGTCTGGACGGCGTCGCGTCAAAGCGCGAGCGAGGGCGGGGCTCGTTTGGTGCTTCCACCTCTGCGGGAAACAAAACAGAGAGAGAGAGAGAGAGAGAGAGAGAGGAGGGGAGCGCAGCGCAGCGCAGCGAGGGGCCCAGGCGCAGCTTACAGGCGCTTACGCGAGAAGGGCGTTTGGAGAGCCTGGCAAAGTTTGCCTCCAGACTCGGGCCGAAGCAGCTGTTAGCGGCGGCGGGACCATGCAGAGACTCGCCTTCTTTGTCTCTCTAGCACTGGCGCTGCTGGCGAGCCGGTGCAGAGGTAAGAGGGGGCGGCCTCCGGGGTCTACTTTCCTTCCTCGCCTTGTGCGAGTTCAGGCGTGGTCGATCAGAGAGCGCCCCTTTGGACACTGGCTGCTGCCTGCTTTCCCAGCCCCAGAAGGTTTCCTCCCTGCGCCTCTCTTTCTGGCCCTCCCTCTCTCCTGTCCCGAACAAAGGCGGGCGGGTGGAGGGAGAGATGTGGCAAACGTTAGCTGGCAGCCACCCAGGGCTGGGTTTCTGGACGATGAGGGATGCCCGGGCTTGACTCCTGCCTGCAAGTCCACGCCCTTGGAGCTGGCAGCCTGTGTGCCGCAGTGCTCAGTGGCCTGGGGAAAGGCAAGGCAATCTGTACATGCTCAAAGGCCTTCTTTTCCGAGGTTCCATGGCTCGGCCCCGGTGTTAAAAATAGGCGCCCACTTCGATTCTGGGAGAGGGGTTGTTTCGGGAACCTCGCCACGATTTTGAGGAGCCGTGGAAGATCAGCCCCCTTCATGGATCACTGCCTTGTTGTGGCGAAGGATTGCAATCCTATGCATTTTTACTTGGGCGCAGCCCTCGCTGAACTCAGTGGAATTTGCATAGCCTTTTAAGCAAGTTAAGACCAGGCAGTAAGTTAGGATCTGACAGCGCTTTCAAGAAAAATACGTAAGTGGCTTATCTTCAGGCCATACTGTACGGACCAGATTACACCCAGATACTGTATTAAGTAATCCAGAATGATTCTCTTGAACTCACAATCGCCAGTGCGGTGTAGAATCCTGCTGTACCCATTTAATCGGGGTGTGTGTGTGCGGGGGGGGTATCCTGTCCACCTACATGGGTTGGATCCAGATTTAGTCATGCTTAGACTAACTTATCCCATTAATTTCAGTGGGTGTTGTCTAAGTCTGACTAAATCTGGATCCAACCCTTTGTGTCTACAAAAGGGTGATTGACATTGAGAACGAGCTGGAGTTAAATGTTCATAGGGAAGCATCTATTTTCTAACTTGTCTTCCTAGGTTTCATACCCACAGGTCTTTGCATGGGACCACTTCCTCCCTATTGTTTAAGTAGCTGGCATTATAAGCATGACTCTCCATGATCTCATGCAGCGTAAACAGCACTGTTCAGGATGGCTTGGTGAGAGCTTAGGGAAAAGTGAGTAAGAGCGCAATCCTGTGTGTGTTTAGACAGGAAAAAGCCCTACAACTCCCAGCATTCTCCAGTCATCCATGCTGGCTGGGGAATACTGGGATTTGTAGGACATTTTTCTGTCTCAACTTGCATAGGATTGCACCCTAAGGAGAACTGGAAGTTGGTAGTCAGTGATCCGGTTAGCATGTAACAGAAATTCTTGCTTTCTGCTTCCACTTCGCATCCCCTTTGGTAAACAACGCAGGAAGTCCAAACCCAGCATTGGTTCATGAAGTCCAAACCCAGAGATTGAACCCATGGTTTGTTGTTTAGTTAAAACTTTGGGATGTTTGCCCCTCCACAACCCAGAGTTCCAGATCTGCATGTCGCATACAACAATGCAGGATTGGGGGCATGGCGTTCATGGGTTGTTTTCCAAAGCAGATGTGAAGTGGTGAACAGGCAGGAGCTAGTGGGTGTGCTTGCATGTGGTCCCAACAATTCATGGGTTAAACGAAACATAAACTGTTGTTACATGCAAACCAGGTCATTGTTTGATTGTCCAGCTCTGTGGCCTTGTGGAAGTATAACTGGAATGGGTGTGTCTTTTGCTAATTCACATAGCATCTCAGAACTTGCTACAATAGCTTAACTTGCTGATTCTGACTAGTGCTTTTTTTTTTTTTTAAGGTGAGTTATTATCCAAATAGTCCCCTATGTATTAAAGTATTTTAAAATCCAAATCAACTTAAAGGACGCAATCTAGAGAAAGAAGCATTCTTAGGGTGCAATCCTATGCATGTTTAGACAGAAAAGAGTCCTACAACTCCCAGCATTCCCCAACCAGCCGTGTTTTGGTCTTCTTGCATGAGGTTTAACTTGACAAGGCAAAACTTTCCTTGAATGCTATTTTGGAATTTGATAGAGTTAGAGTCCCATTTTAGGCAGTAGTAACTAGCTAGGCAGCTTTGAATTCAACACTGTCCTCTGTGACAAAAGCAAGTTTTAAAAATAATATGTATTTTTCGTTGGGAGAAGATTATCTGGGATTCTTATTACATCAGAGACCTAACTTTAAAAAAAAGGTTAAATACTATAGCTGTGGTTTGTTTGCCACCTAAATTTCTGTGGAATCCGTAACCAGATAATATGCCTTGAACTTGTCAAAATTGCCACAAAAACCACTCCTCTTCCCCTTTTTAAAACTAGCACACATTTTCCAGTATCATTTTAAACTGGCCTACATACACATAAGTTGTTTGGGCCAATTTCTATGGGACAGTAAGTCATGTCACACAGAAATTGTGTGACGTTTACTCAAATTATGTGTCTTAATCACTTTCTTTGCAAGGATTGAACACTAGAGTCCTACAGCGTATATGTTGAGGGAGAGGAGAAGTATAAAAATGAGTAGAACATTTCTATAGCATTTTGGGATTCATGTTTTTCTTTCATTTATCCTTGCAAGAGTGGGCAAATAGAAATTATATTTATGGAGTTGAAATTTGCCGTACATGCATGTAGCTACTTGGCACATGCAGATTTTGCATAAGCACAGGAAAGGGATACTATTTTTTCTAGACATTGAAGAAGACTCTTATGTTATCATGATGCTATAATAAGACAAGTTCAACATGGGGAATACTTAGCATCAGTTAAGTTGTCATACATCAGGGTGTGCAGACTTCATGCTTGCAGGATTTACTTTCTTTTTTCCTAGAACCCCAGTATCCACCAATGGGATCCTGGTGCAAAAGACAGATACTTAGAATTAAAGTGCTGACTTTTGTATACTGTTTTAAGCAGTGTTGTTTTAAGCTGTGTTTTATTATTGGATTCTTTAAAAACTGTTTTTAGTTCAAAGTTGTTTTTAGTCCTATATTTGTATATATTGTCCATATGTTTTTATGTAAATGGTTTTTAAACTATGTTTTAACTTTTGTAAACCGCCCAGAGAGCTTTGGCTATGGGGCAGTATAGAAATATAATAAATAATTAAAATTAAAATAAAGAATTCTGAGCCCAGGAATCCTTGCCGGTCACTCAGAGTTCTACCAGTAGATCCAGATCTGTCTTCTGCCCACCCCATCATAGATAGTTGCCTCTTGCTTCTGCAGGCAAAACCTTCAACTGGCCACGAGGCTACGAAATAAGATATAGTGATTAATGATAGCAGTTTGAACTTGTCTTCCCAGCAGAAGTTGTCTTACCACATTTTCAGTATGGTTATCAGGTGTTGCGTCTTCTCCTGATTCCGTTAGCTGGGTTTGTAGATAGATACAAGGGTGTTCTAAATTATTAACTGCAAGCAGGAATTTTTCTTTAAACATCCAAATACTACTTGCAAGTGCATGGGATCTTTGTATTTTGTACTTCCTAATTACATTACATTATGTTCTAGCTGTGAGCCATTCTCGGCATGATTGTTGAAGATCTGGGTATAAATATATTATAATGGAAATTGGGGGCCCAATTCAATATATACTGTAGGGGGGAAATCATCAAAATATAGTGACTAAATTAATCTAATTACCTCTCTGTAGTACAGGTGAACAGGAACATAAATATAACTTCAAACAGACTTTGCTTTAAGCACAGGGCTTAATGCCTACAAAACTGCTATCAAAATATCAATAGGGAAGAATAGCGTTCTTGTCGGAAGCTAAGCTGTTGGGCAATTCACTCCAGATGTTTTTTTGACCTTATTTGATAATCCTTGAACACTTCCTATCCGTTTTAAACATGTTTGGCCACAAATAACAAGCTTGTGTTTGCTTTGTATATTTATCCTGAGGGTTGCAGACAATCCACTTGCTTCAAAGAATGCCCCCATCTCCACCCCCACTTGTGCAAGGATTATAGTCCACTTTTAGGGGGGAAGGGGGTGGCTAGTGAGAACTGCAGTACAACGAAGATAACGAGCAGTGCAGTAACACTGTACCACTGCTCTGAGTTGTAGAGTCCAACAAACTTTCACCATAGCGCTGCTCACAATAGCGCATCAGATATGTACACTGGTTCTACACAGGGGCATAGCTCTTCCCACTTTCAGAATGAAACTGTCACACTCCAGTCTATGTAGGACTATGGCAAAGACTGCCATGTTAACATCCTTGGCAGTAGCTTATGCAGTATCTCTTTCCATGGCTCCCTACATCTGCCTCTCTTTGATTGTCTCTTGCTAATCATGCTGGACTACAGTTTTCCCACTCAGAAACAGGTAAAAACTATTCTGGTATTCATGAGTGAAAAAAATCACGCTCCCCATAGTTTTATTTGGAACATTTGCCGTGGGCAGATCTTTTAAACGTCATATTTACTTCAAGCTGAAAAATGGAACATGAGCTGCAGTGGGGAAAGGGGCCTTTGCTCTTCTTTACAAAAAATATTCCCCTGTGTACTTGTTAGCATAAGCCTACAAAAGCATCCCAATCTTGATGCTACATGCATTTGAATGAGACTGTTCATATCAATGCATGGTCTTGAAGGCACATAAGGCAGCTACCTTACGGAAGCTAAGAAAGTCTGAGTCTGGTCAGTGTTTTCATAGGAAACCAGTGAGAACCCCCTGTGGAGGAAAGGCAGGATATAAATGCGCACAAATAAACATGGTCAAGATAAAAACTAACAAGATAAGCAATCCTATGGTTCCTGGGAGAGCATCCCAGGGACCATAGGATAGGTCGCATTCCCCCTTCTGAGGCTATAGATACTGCTATGATTTCGGAAGGGGGAGTCAGACATCTGACCTTTGCCCTCTGTGTCTGTGTTTTCACGGAAAGGTCTGTGTTTTCTTTCAGAAGGTCTGTGTTTTCACTGAAAATTAATGACTGGGGGTGGGGGCAAGGATAGACAAGTTGCTGACTTGTAAGCTTATTGTAGTCAAGAAAGCAAGATGGGTAATATGTTGTTACATTTCTATGAATTATGGTGGCATGAGTTTCAGTAGTAGAACTTGGTTGTTTGTAATCCATCAGTTGCATCCGTCACTTCATTCTGTGAAGAGAAAGAGCTTCCATTCACAGAAGGAGAGTTGTACTCATGGAAGGGATCCTTCCATAAGCAGCTCCTTTTTAGACTGAAAATGTTGGATACTGTCCTTTTACCTATGATATTAGTTGGGTGAGTAGTGATGCTAGTATGAATATGTATTAAAATATGGAAATTTTGTGGAAGTGGGGAGGAAAATGTGAAGTTTTCAATGTTGTTGTTGTTGTTGTTGTTGTTCAGTCGTTAAGTCGTGTCCGACTCTTCGTGACCCCATGGACCATAGCACGCCAGGCCTTCCTGTCCTCCGCTCTCTCCCGGAGTGTGCTCAAGTTCATATTCATTGCATCGGTGATGCTATCTAGCCATCTCATCCTCTGCCGTCCCCTTCTCCTTTTGCCTTCCATCTTTCCCAGCATCAGGGTCTTTTCCAGAGAGTTTTCTCTTCGCATTAGGTAGCCAAAATATTTGCGCTTCAGCTTCAGTATCTGTCCTTCCAATGAGCAGTCAAGGTTGATTTCCTTTAGGATGGACTGATTTGACCTCCTTGCAGTCCAGGGGACTCGTAAGAGTCTTCTCCAGCACCACAGTTCGAAAGCATCAATTCTTCGGCGCTCAGCCTTCCTTATAGTCCAGCTCTCACAGCCATATATTACTACTGGGAAAGCCATAGCTTTGATTATACAGACCATTGTCGGCAAGGTACGAGGGTGTTAATTGGCTGTATCTGGTTTCACTTTTGTTGCAGGATCTGAGCACTACACGGAGAGCGTTTATTTATTTATTTATTTATTTATATCATTGCTATACTGCTCAATAGTCGAAGCTGTCTGGGCAGTTCACAGTTTTCCACTACATAACATCTAGGTGGCGCTATGCTGTAGCAGAATAGTGCAAACACACAAAAAGAAATGCATGCTTTCGCTTTCACAATTAAATGCCGCATTTTCCCTCCTCTAAATAAACCCCCTCACTGAAGGTACTGGTTAGATACAGAAACAAAACTGGAGGGTCACGTTGTCATCTAAAGAACCCGAAAACAACCGTGAGTAGGAAATGACAAGTGCACGATAAGTGCCTCATGTAGAAAAGCCCTGTATGTTTAGGGCAGTCATTTGAGACAGTATTATTCAAGGTTTTTCCTTCATCTCCCAAGTACTTATCATAGGTGCTTTTCTCTACACTACAAACACAGGTATTTCATCATAAGCTTTAGCCAGACAGGTTAAAGTCTGAGTCTACTTTTCAACAACAAGCATGAAACTCTTGCAATCCGTCTAAGGTGGTATTCTGAAGGCTGAATTAGCCAAATCTGCCTGCCATGCATCATACGTAGCCAACTGTATTACTTTCTGTGAGAGGTGCAAGTTTTAATAAGTTAATTAGAGATGTTGGTTGATTTAAAGCTTTATTGGCAGTACAGTATCAGGAAAGTTGTTAGATAAGTAACAGATTCTTGAATAGCTAAATTCCAAAAGGAATATGGGGCTGCTATCCCAGTCATATCAATGCATTTGGAAATTGTTCAGTGCTGATGGTGTTGTTTTGAACAAGCTATACACATCTGCTCATCCTAAAATTGTGTCTGAGTAACTGGCTGATCGGGAAAAATAGTATTGTAGCATTGACACCTCTGACATGATAAACTGCCACTTAAAACTTGCAAACCTAAGAGTCAGAGAACGCTGCCTGCTTCATGAAAGCAATAAATATTTTCCCCCAGATGGTACAAAGGACTACGTCATGCAGTCCATTTAGTTATCTTCTGGTAATACTACTTAAGCCCCTCTTGCAAATTGAAGCCTCTTTCATAAAACTGGCAACACTCAACAGTGAATTTTTTTTTCAAATTCCACGTGTAGGGTGGGGTATTTCCTGATCTACATTATGTGTTTCCCTCTATGCTCCCAACCTAATTGTTCATTTTACCTTATGGTAGAAATGCAGAACCTCCTGGGGTCCCAAGCCAGCTCTTTGAGGTTCCTCAGAGGGCCATGTCCCCTTTCCCCCAGCTGTGATTGTTTGGTAATTTCTGTGCTTTGGGGCAGTTTTTTCCCCAGTGTAAAAGGTTGGAATGCCTTTCCTGAGGCTTCATTGCTGGCACTAAGTGCTTAAAGCTAAAATATGCTGGACCTTTGCCTTTGGATCTGTCCCTTTTGCCTTAGGCCCCACCCACCACTTGAAGACTTCTCCAGAATGTAATTCATCCTGAGGACTGAAAGAGGTTCAGTGCCCCTGCTGTATGGCATTGCAAATGAATGTCTGCGCAGAGGCACCCTTATACACTGCCATCATTTTTGGGTAGTGGCTGTGTATGGACTTCTCAAGGAATAATCAGTGTTGGGCCGTGGGGGTGTTATTTGTTATGATGCTGTGAACACAAATTCTAGTAGAAAGGGAGAAGTGGCAAGTCACCAGTCTTGGCACTGTCTTCCTGTGTGTGGAATATATCTGACAAGATTAGATTTTGTGCCCATTTTGGTCAGGAATGATGAAGCTCTAAAATAAAACCACCTCCAAAATACTGCAGTAAAATCTTTTTCTTCTTCTCTGTCTTTTTACTGTAGATTTATTATTGCTCCTACAGAAACAAATTTGTCATCACTCTGAGTGTATATCTTGAAAATTGCAGTTAATGTGAAATCTGGTCATCTCATTTTCTTTTCCGTTAAAGCTTCAAAATAATCTCTCCTGAGGCGGAACTATGCGTTATCTCAACAGATGTGTGTTCTCAAACCTTTGCTTGCCTGGATTGTCCTTTCCCAACTTCTATATGTTTTGGACTTCAACTCCCGTCAGCGCCATCCAGGATGGCCAGTGGTCAGGAATGCTGGGACTAATAGTCCAAAACATCTGGAGGACACCAGGAAGGGGAAGGCTGGCCTAGATAACGCAATTGCAGGTATAACGGTCCCAGGGCCTGGTCTGAAGGCACATTGTGCAGCCACCTTCTGGAAGCTAAGCTGGTCTGAGTCTGGTCAGTGCCTCGATGGAAGACAACCTGGGACCCTATTGTGAAGGAGGGGGGCCGGACTGCCATCCGAGCACCAACCCTGTAAGGCAGACTGCTGGCAATATGCCGTCCACCTTCTTACTATTGCCACCACTCAATCTTGTCAGCCTTAGTCGACGTCAATGAGGCTGTCATGAGATATGGTTAAAACTTGCAAACCTAAACCTTTATTTACCTGGGAGTAGGGGGCTATCAACTAAGCTTTCAGTCTGCACTGGTCAAGCATCACCCCCAACTTCCTCTCTTATCTTCTAGTGGTCTGGGCAGCGTGAAAGGAACTCTATCCATTGATCCAGGTATCAAATTAATTACATTTTATCAAAGAAGAATATAAAGAGAAAACAGGAAAAAGGCAATGTTTATGCATGCTAAATTAAAATAAAGCCACTTACTGGTCTACTTAACCTTAGGGCCATATTAAATGTTCTCCTAATCATGCATGGTGGAGCTATGGGATTTTATGTACATGAACGTTTTATTTACCTTCATGTAAGCACACATGGGTTAAACATTCCCCCCATATTTGTTCTGGATTTCCATACACATACCCCACAGAAATTTTGGGACAATCCCCCCTTCTCAGATCGCTGTGGACCCAATCCAAAAGGGGGCCACATGTGCTTACATAAAGGTAAATAAAACTATCACTCATCGTTCCACTATGTGTGAGTAGGAGCATGTTTAATTTGGCTCATATACCGAGCAGTCTGATGCAGGAAGAACACTTATGCCGAGAGTCAGGGTCACTCCAGCATTATGTCACATGGAGCTTCTCAAGATGACCGAGAAGTGACAAAAAGTGGAATATTTTCTCCTATCTAAATGGGAGAATCATGAGTGATAACTGAGGAGCTATTCATCAGTGGGAAGAGCTGACAGGGTAATATGTGAGCCTCCCATAGACATATAATGTCTGAGGAAAGCGTTAATCAACACTGGGATTTACCTTGAAAAGGAAAAAAGTTGGACAGATGTGGTCAATCCTTGTCTGTGGAATTTGTGGATTCAGAAGAGGCTTGTTGGAGGGTTTCATGAAATGGTGTCCAGTTATTCCAGCCAAGCGCATGGGAGTCTTAAAAGTGACAGGCCTTCTGAGTTTAGGTCTTCGTCGCACCTATGCAGGGCCATTTTGTGAGGGCGGGGGAGGCGAACAGGGTGGCTGCTTTGGGCTCCAAATTCTGGGGATGCCAAAATGAACCTCCAAAAATGGTGGTGATGCTGCAGCTCCTTCCCCCATGCTAGCAACCCACCCATCCGTGCTGCCCAGACCACCCAATGTCTCGCTCTGAGGACTCCGAGAGTGAGAGAGTGATCAGGTAAGCAGACTCTCCAGAGAGTCTTATTCACTGATAATAAGTTTTTATAAACATGAATCATGGGTCGAAGTACCAGGTCAGCCTCAGTAAGTGTGTTCAATAGCACGGGGGACTCCGATGCACTGAAAGCAGCTGGACCAAATCTAGATTCTAACCAATGTTGCAGTTGCAAATACTGCCATTCAGCTGTAGCGGGCAAATCAAATTTATCTCATTCATCATCAACACCCACTAATTGATCCAAAGTAAAAATCACTGTCCATGTCCACCACAAAAACATTTTCATTCCAATTTTTAAATCTGGATTTTCCCATAAAATCAGTTTAGCATGGGGAAATGGGTCAAACTGTAATTGGCGTGACATTATATGCCACACTTCTCTGACTGCCATGATTGTAGGAAATCTTGTATCCACCTTAAGATGCTGAGAACCTAATACCATCACTTTGGAGAGACGCTCCAGACAGGAAGACTCCAAAACTGACCAAGGTGGAAAATCAAGTCTGAGTGGAAAAGACCAAAATTTAGTACAAGTCAGCAGATAAGCCTGATGCAGCAAGATCTGGAAAGCTAAACCCAGCTTCTTTAACTGGAAGTTGTATCCTTTTCAAAGATATTCTTGGTGAAAAGGAACCCCCCTCCCAAATCTCCGAAACAAAGCATTAAGCTTTTGGAAATACTTGCCAGATATAAGTAAGGGGATCCCACCTATAACATAAACAGTTCTAGATATAGTATTCAACTGAAGTGTATTAACCTTACTTCATAGACTCAGGTTTAAAGATGCCCATCTATCGATATCTCATGAAATATTAATCAACTTATTTATATTTAACTTTATCATTTGATATATCTAGGGATAATTATCCCCAAATTAAGTAATGAAATCTGGGCATCGTGGAAATTACCAGTTAGGATATACTCTAGTGTATTAACTATCTCCAATCAATATTTCTGATTTCGACCAAATGAAGAGCCTGACAATTCACCAAAAGTATTAATCAGTTTCATCAAAGCTGGAAGAAACGACTGAAGTTTCGAAATAAACAGCAAAAGATCGTCAACATAAAGAACAATTTTAAATTCTAAGCCAGCATGCACAAAAAAGTGAATGCGACTGCTTTGTCTAATAGCGCACGCCAGGGGTTCCAAACGTAAATCTAATATCAATGGAGAAAGTGGACGTCCTTGTCTAGTGCCCCACCCAAGTTGAAAAAAAGCTGAAAATAGATTGTTGATCTTTACTTTGGCTCTCGGGGCCGAGTATAATTTTTACCCATCTCAAAAATTCTTTGGGAAAACCAAAATGTATGTGGTAAAAATAAATATCCAGTGGATTTTGTCAAAGGCCTTTTCTGCATCCAAAGAAATGATGGCCATCTGATCAGTTCTTTCAGAATTTAAAGTGACCAGATTGACAACTAATCTGAGATTATCAACCCATTATTTTTTTAATAAATCCCACCTGGTCTGGTCGAATCAGTGTTGTGATAACTTTTTGCAATCTCTTGGCCAAAATTGCTGTTGATATTTTGATATCTACATTAATTAATGATATAGGTTGATAGCACATTAAGTATGATCCTTGCCAGGCTTACGAATCACAGTAATATAAGCATCATTTAACGATGAAGAAAGGGAGCCCTGATTCAACAATATGATTATAGAGACAATACAACTTCGGCGTGAATAGGCTAGAAAATGTTTTATACCATTCAGTTGGAAATCCATCTGGACTTGGTGATTTCCCAGTATTCCTATTCATAATTGCATTCATAATTTCCTCCAAACATTAAGCAGACTCTCCAGAGAGCTTGCCAGGCCCAAATGCTACGCTTTGAGGGGCCCTTCCTTAAAGGAAAGCATTCTGGGTGTGGTGACTATGAAGATCACCCATACTGCTGCAGTGCAGGCAATATCCAGGGCAACTTCACTTAGAATGCCTCACTTAAAGCAAGGACTCCTTGAAGTGCAGCATAGAGGGGGGTGCAGGTGGCGGGGAGAGGAGGAAGATGGTGGCGGCAGCGGCAGCTGCAGAAGAGGAAGCAGTTGGAGCAGGGGGGTGGTGGCGGCGGCTGGGAGGGGGAAGAAGAGAGGAGGATGGCTGAGGGATGGAGAGAGAGAAGAGTGGGGCTGCAAGGGCAGCATGACCTCTGGGTTGCCAGAATAGCACCTTGCCTAGGGCACCAAAATACTACAGACTAGCCTGCACCTATGTATGCCACTTGTACATACATTATAGACAAATGTACATAATAGACAAATGGAACTGTTTTTTAAAGTGTTGTTTAAAGTTATGCCTCCTTTCAAACAAATGTTAATCAGAAAGAGCAGTGAAAATTTGAATCCAAAGAAATTCATCACTGATCTGGTTTGGACAACAGGACAGCCCACCGTGGCTTCATTAACTCTCAAGGCGCTGCGGTGCATGCCGTCCACCATTATGAATATGCAAGCCCTGGCTGGAAGTTGCTGTGGCATGGCATGTCATCTGAACCTGGGTGGCAGGGGTTATATGAAGGTTAAACAACCCTTGCAGAACCCATGGTCTGTTCTAGGGTTATGCAACAGTTGCTTAACCCTCAGAGGACCCCCACCGCCTGGGCTTGGATGACATGACAAGCCATGGGAACCCGTGGCTGGGGGCTATATGTTCATAATGGCAGCTGGCATGTACCACAGCACCCCAAGGGTTAATTATCCCACAGTGGGTTGTCACGTTGTGCGAACTGGCCCACTGTGTTGCAGAAGAGGGACAGCACAATGCATGATGGAATTAGGTGCAATTGTTCACGGCATTGTCTCATGTCTTTTTTAACAAGCTGGTGTAAGCCAGCTCTCTTCCATTCCCTACCCCCAAAATCTGGATTTCAGGTTGGAGCCATGGATTAAAAAGCAGATTATCCCATGTCTGACATTTTCCTTTTGGGTCTTGCTTAAGCATACATTACAGTAATAAAATGCCCCTCTGGGTTAACGAAGCTTCAACCCAATCCAAATCATCCTTTCATGCAAGTTGCTTTCATGTAACACAACAGTAGACTGAAAAGTTTTGTTTTGAAACATTTTCTTGTGATGTGCAGTGTGGACTTTGGAATTGAAATTGTGTTGACAAAGATATAGCTGGCCTAAGGCTGCAATCTCATGCACACAACTTGAAAGTTAACTCTGATTGAATTCTGAATGCATTAGTTCTGAGTGAACCTGCATAGGATCATGCTGTAATGTCATCTTGATGCCTACTTCAGGGGGCTGGGGAGGGTCCTTTGTACATTCAGAGTGTATTAGAGAGTAGATGCAGCTTTCTGATCTGTTTGTTTTTTATGCCATGGCATTTGGAAGATTTTGCTTATGAATCAGAGTTCCAAGTCATATGATTTGGCTCCTGTGGTGAGAGGGTGGTGGTTTTTTTTATAGACTTAACTGCTGTTGCTCTAATCTATTTTCTTTAGAATATGAATAGAATGGCAGTGACCTAAGCTTTCCTAAAAAATCTTTACCAAAATTATGTTGAGGCTATTTAACATTTAGCTTTTTAAAAACTCACAACAACTACTACTATTACTACTATACAGTGAAGAACAAGAACTGGTTCACAAACTCAGAAAACAGCTGTTGAGCAAGTATTGTAAAAGAGAGAACAGTCATTGGTTGACTAAACCCCCACTACTATAACTTAACGTTATCGTCAGGAATGAATCTGAGTGTGTGGAGATACTTAGTAGCTCAGTCTCAGAACGGGAGCAGCCAGAACCAGGGGAGGCTTCCTCCCTAGCAAGCTCAGATATGGCGAGGTGTTCTTCTCAAGACTTTGGCACACAGATGGCTTGACCTGAAGGGCCCCCCCCTTTCCTCCTCCATGAGAACCCAGGTCTTGGGGGAGGATTGAGAGTAAGGGGCGTGACTTGAGGGATGCTAAGGTCTGTGGCAGAGTGAGGCGGGAAAAGCTAGAGGCGGAGCTCAGATGCACAATAGCCCATGTAGGAGGGAGCAATTGTAAGGGAGGCGCATCCCCCCTAAGCTAGTCTGGCTGAGAAGTTCTCATTCAAACTGCTGGCAACTTCTCTAACTTCCACTTCAGCTCCTCTGTTGGTATTTGTAATTGTGTGGAGTAGCTGTTTCCTTTGTAGCCTGAGAGTTTCCTAGAATTTGCATTTGTGAAGGACCTGGTCATTAACTAATAAAGTTAACTAATAAAGTAGTGCACCTGAAGGCTAGTATCTTAAAATGTGTTGATTGCGAAGGGGGAAGACGAAAGACGGTGACAATTATAGACTCTAGAACAGCTTTTCCCAAGCTGGTGGTCTTCAGAGGTGTTGGACTACAATTCCCATCATCCCCACCAGCATGGCTAATTCCTGTGCTGGTTGGGTTGGATCTTTTTTTAGTCCAACGCATCTGAAGGGCACCAGGTTTTGGAAAGCTACCATGGCCTTCCCTAATCTGGTGCCCTCCAGGTATTTTGAACTTTAAGTCCTGTCATCCAGGTCCAATGGTCAGGAATTCTGGGAGTTGTAGTTCAAAACATCTGGAGGACACCAGGTTGGGGAAAGCTGGTATATCATAATGAATTTTATCGGAGAGGATTGGGAGTGGCCCAGAGCTGTGATACTGGCTCACTCACAGATCCCTTATTCGAATGCAGGGGATTGAACTTGGTTAACTGACAAGCCCCTTCTTCTGTTTTCTGCCTTTCAAGGGACCCATTTTATTTATTATCCTAATATCCTGCCTTTCCTCCCCTATTTTATTCTTGCAACAATCCTAGGAGGCTGAGAGATAGTGACTAGCTCACGGTCACGCAGTGAGCTTCATGGCAGAGTGGGAATTTGAACCTGGTTCTCGCCAGTCGTACTCCAACAGTCTAGAGCAGTAATGGGAAAACTCTTGCCTGTGGGCCAGATATGGTCCTTAGTGGTTTTCTGTTTGGCCCGCAAGCTTCTTCTGCTATTATCTTTGATCAGTGAACAGAGATAAGAGAATATTTAAAGGAAATTAAACTTTAAATACCCTGCAGAGTATATAGCTGTTGCTTTTTCAGGCTTAAGATCTGTCATACAGGGGCTTACGCTTGAGTTGCTTAGAACTGGTTTGTATACTTGGTGAGAAAACATCAACATAGGTAAAAATTACATCTGTTCTTGGCTCCACCCCATGCCCTTAGTCCTGTCTACTGCTGCAATACAGCCCCTGAGACCCTTCTCAAATTGGAATTTGGCCCCATCCCAAAAAAGTTTCCCTCTCCCTGCTATAGTGCTAAAGACAGATCAAAATAGCTGTTGGCCTCTGTATTTTTAAAAAATAAGTGAGTGATCTCATAGAATCTCATAGAACCATAGGGTTGGAAGGGGCCTACAAGACCATCGAGTCCAACCCCTGCTCAGTGCAGGAAGCCTGATTCCCAGGCGGTCTCCCATCCAAGTACTAACCAGGGCTGACCCTGCTTAGCTTACAAGATCAAGCGCATCCAGCACCTAGCCACAACGATAAAGTTATCAGAATTACAAAATGCATCAATTACAAAAAAATTACATAGTACAAAAACCATTTTCTTTAAGTCACATACACACATATACATGTGTGTATGTGATACATGAAAAAGAACAGATCCTTCTACTGAAGTCAATGACCTATACATAACCCCGAGTATCAGGAGTTACATTTTCACTGTTGACTATTACTGCCTTGGCAGGAAGAACTGATTGGGGCCAAATTGTTGTTATTGGTAGCCATAGTAGCATTACTGGTAGTAGCAGGAGCAATTAAAAGTACTTATAAATCACTTTTTGACCCATCAGGGCCATCAAAGTGATGTACTATCTCAATAACACTGCAAAAACAAAATAAAAGCAGAAAAATGAACCTTGTTTAAAAATAAGCAGCATTAAAATCCATAAAAGATCCAGTGAAACAATGCATTTTTACTGCCTGTCTAAAATTCTGTAAGGATGGGGGCTATATGACCCATAGTCGGGGTGCTGCTACAGGAAAGGCCCTTCCTCATATATCCACCGGTCTAGCCTCTGTTGGTGCTGGAACATAACAGGGCCTCTCCTGAAAATCCCAGAGTACTGGCAGGCATGTATGGGAGGAGGTGGTCTTTCAGATATCCTAGCCCTAAGTAATTTAGGGATTTAAGGTCAAAACCGGCATTTGAATTGGGCTTGGAAAGCAATTTATTTGGTTCAAGAGCAGTAGTATACAGCCTCCAAAGCTCAAGTCAGACAATGGTCTGGCCACTGCATTTTGTACTTTTTAGTTTCTGAACACTTCAAGGACAGCCCCACGAAGACTGCATTATGTTAGCCTAAATGAGATATAATTAAGGCTTATAATTCTGGCCAAATTTGCCTTTCCTGTACTATGTATTATGTTTTCTTTCTCCCCCTGCTGCCCTCTATATATTAGTGCTGTACTGAAAATTTCGCTTCTTCCATTTTTGGCATTTCATTGGGAAAGAGGGACAAAAACTCCAGCAAAAGAGGTTGGGGAGGTGAGAATTTCAAGCAACTTTCTTCTTGGAGAAGAGGACAGGATTTCTGCCTAACTTTTTAAGTGTTGGTGGTGACTGAGGATCTTGTTTCTATTTTTTTTTTTACTTTAATAACCCCACACACACACACACACTTGTGGCTGCCCATGACTCTTTAGAGAGAAGCTTCTCCAACGTGGCAGCTATTTCTGAACTCCCAGGAGACCACACTACCTCTCCCACACCTACAGGCATTCAGGAAGGGCTGCAGGAGCTCTGCAAAGCAAGAACAAACGAAGCTTTTAGAGCTTTAGAAAAATTCTCTTCTTCCTTGCCGCAACACTGAGCAAGCAAGATAATAAGATTTTTTTTCTAAAGCTCCAAAAGTCCCATTTGTTCTTGTTTGCAACAGCCTGGGACCCTTTGCAAAACTTCTGCAACCTGGGAATTCTTCCTGAATGCCTATAGGAGAGGGTGAGGTCATGTGGTCTCATGGGAGTTCAAAAAGTGCTGCTGAGCTGGATAAGCCTCTCTGTAAAGTGTCTCGTGGTGGGGGCGTTTTTCAAGTAAAAAATAAAAAGATCCTTCAGCCACCTCCTAAACTTAAAAAGGTATGTGGAAACTCTTGTCTCCCTCCCCAAGGAGAAAATTCTCCGAAATTCTTCCCCTCTCTGCAATGCCTCTTTCTCAGGGAGAGAAAAAGCTCCCCCAAATAGGGGCAGGATTCGGAACAGCGTGTGTGTGTGTGTGTGTGTGTGTGTATAGTGCATGCTTTTAACAAAAAGCAATGGTTTGGTTGTTGAGTTTTGTAAGAAGACATGCTGATGTAAGGGAGCTGCAGTATTTGACTCTGTGAAAATGTTTCATCTCCTAAGTTTAGGAATCTTGGGCATCTTTGGTTTAAGACTCTTCATACTGAATGCATTTTTGTTTCCATACATTTCAGAAATTTTTAGCTTGAAAAAGCATGCTGATAGAGGCAATCTTTGTAGAAACTGCAGTGCAGTATTGAGTCTTCCTAACTTCATGGTATGTTGCTACAGAGCTAATTATAAAGCGTTGCTTGGCAGCGCATGTAAACATCCTGTCAGAGTTTTTGCCTCTTCTGGAAGAATGATGCCCACAAATTCCTGCATAGTATGAGATGACTGATGCTGTTGCAAGCTTTCTGTTCTTCTTATGAGTCATACTTGTATTTCAGTCCCTCCTCTATAAAAACTGTCAAATGTCCAAATCTCTATTGAGGTGTTTCTAGAGGTGATATGCCAAAGGCATTCCACATTGGTATGTGTTAGAGGAGAGAATGGCTACTACTGCATCTTTCTGACTTCTCATACCCAGTAGATTTGGTGTTCCTCTACAGCTGAATGGATTGCAGGTAATAAATGTTGGAGGAAGTTTGACCATTTAAACAAAAATGTTCAAATAAGGAAAAAATAAAAGTGAATCCTCAGCCTTTTGTCTCCATCATGCAGTGGTGAAAAATCACCCAAAGTTGTCATTAGTTTTAATGTTGCTGGCTTGGATCCTCACTTCTATTGTCCATAAGTTGGAAGAACCATATTGGAAGAACCCCTTCTGTGAGCACGACTCTCATTCTGTGACTGAAATTTCTTTCCATTTGTGGAGAAATCAGGATCAATGGTGGCATTATTTTTTTTAAAAAAACTTAGTTTAGGCACATTTCATAGTCATTTAGCAAGTTACAGCTGGCAGTATGTGAATAAGACACTGTTTTTCTCTAAATTACTGTGCTGATGACTGTTCTGGAAGTAGGTGGCTATGAGTTTAAAACATCAGTTTTGAACCTGCAAAAAACAAAAAGGTCTGCCTGCCTTCGCAACAGGTTAATTGTTTGTCATACATACCTGCACTCTAATTGAGTGTGTATGGCTTAAAAATAAAATAAATAAGATATTCAGCTGGTGTACCACTTGCTGTTGCTGCCACTATTTACAACACTTCCATCACAGCCTCCATTTTCCCTCTCTTTTTTTCCTTATCTCTGGGGAAACTGAAAAGTGGAAGTAGTGGTTATTGTGGGGTAGGCTGAATCCAGCTTGAATGTTCAACCTGGTAATGTGCTTACACCCATTCTTGCTGACACTCAAACAGGGGCAAGCTCTAGGGCAGGGGTAGGCAGAAGATAGATCTCAGATGTTTGGAACTTCAGGTTCTAGAAGCATTTGCCAGCATGGCCAATGGTCAGAAATGCTGGGAGTTGAAGTCCAAAACATACTTTCTGTCCACCCCTGCTCTAGGGTAGTCACAGACATCCGAGAAGTATGTAGTTCTAGGCTTCTGGGCAAATGCCAACCCCACACGTGCTATAAAGCTGTTAGTATTCTGGCTTGGACACAACTGATTAAACAGTGCCAGGAGACCAGGGAAGAACAACTGCTATTCCAGCTTGGGGGAAGTGGACTGCTCCTGAGAGTCTTCCCCTTCTGAAAACCTGCACTGCTATCCAAGGGAAATATCAAGCTTTTTTGTGTGGGGGGTAAGTGGGTATGCCAGCTGTCAAGAGAGGTTCAAAGAGACCAATCTGGTAAGCTTGCACTGCCTATGGCAGAGTTAAGAAACTGGAGAATGGAAACATTGATTGAAACAAGCTCTTGCATTATGACGTATCACCCTGTAGTGATCAATTTTTCCTTGGACAGTTCTTTTATTTGTGACATGGTCCTAATTTACACAACCAGATACGAACCCTCTTAAGGACTTTAGGGCCCTGCTCTTAAGGGTCGCTTAAGGAGCGATCTAGTCTAGTGTTCTGTTTCCAGCAGTAGGCAACAGGTGCTTCCAAGAAGCTTACAAACAAGACAGTGGCAACAGTGTCTGGCATTTAGAGATATACTTTGTCTGAATACAGAGGTTCCATTTAGCTTGTCTTGACTATTAGCCCTTGATAGGTCTATAAACAAATTTATGGAAGAATCTTGAGGGAATACTGGTGACCTACATATCTCATAAATCCTATTGGAAAGAAATACATGAATATGCACCTTTTGGCTAGATTTGGGGATTTACCATGTGGCTTCCTGGCTCTCCTGCTGCTCAATATATAGCAAGGTTAAACAGCCAAGTATATAGTTTCAGGTTGGTTTTGCATGTGGTAAACCTACTGACAGACCTACTGTAGTTTCTGCACAGATGTTTACTGTGAGGTAATAGATCAAAATTCAATTCACATTGAGAAAAGGTGTAAATTAGTTCCTGTTGCAAATGGCAAATATTACTCTTTATTCAGTCTGAAAGTTCGTTCTGTTTCCATGGATCACCCTTTCCCCTGTAGTCAAACTTCTCTAGAATCCAGGAGCACATACGAGTTTAGCTTTTCATTTAGTATATTACACTAAGGGCCAAACCACATATTAACATTAGAATTCCATAACTGGAACTATTTTTTTTTTAATTGGGATTGTTTGGATTGGTGCTACAGCTCAGGAGAAAGGTGATCTAATCCTCTGCAGTCCCCACCGCCCCATTCCTATTCCTTTCAGGGGACATTGTGACTGTATGTCTTTTTCCAATAGCAACATGGCTGGAGGGCAGCTTAAGTTGGGGAAGTGGTGTGACAGCAAAGGGTTAAACGGGCCCCATATAGTACTCTGCAAAATATTTTAATTTCTCTCTGTCCGTATTGAATTCATGGTCATCTAGGTGACCAGGTACATAGTATTTTTCTGCTCTGCTTGTGTAGGTTTAAAAAAAAAAATTATTGGGAATTTTGGGTTCCAAATTCAGGGGTGTGCAACGTTTTCTCTCTCTTCTCACCCTCACTTAACTCCATGTGGCAGTATGTGTGCTTCTTTTGAAGGAAGTACTTCAGGAACAAAGTAGCTAGTGCATAGCTGAGTGCTTCACCTGTTGAAAAGTGTACTGATTTGGTTCTGCCACTAATCCAGAGGTTAAAAGAGCCTGGTGAAGGCCCTTTAAGACCTAGGAGTTGAACATGCCTTTCCCCTTTCTCTGCCAGAACATACGCTGGTCTGTAAATATTTGTATATTAAGTTTGACTAGATCTTTAATAAATTCCTGAAAAGGGATGAAGCGGCAGGTGTTCTGTTGGCTAGTGGAATTACTACTTGTATCTACAGATCCAGATATAGGTTATTAGATCATCTTTGGATAAGTTCCTTTGGTGGTAGTGCATGTGTATGTACACGCGCATGCACACGCACACTCTAATTAATATATATGGGTGATCGTATGCATATATTCACATTTTTATTTATTTATTTTATTTATTTATTTCATTTCTATACCGCCCAATAGCCGAAGCTCTCTGGGCGGTTCACAAAAATTAAAACCAAACAACACACAATAAAACAATTTAAAATATATAGAACATTAAAACCACAATAAAACCTAGCAGCAGTGCAGGAGTTTAAAATACAGATTTAAAACAGCAAAGTTAAAAATTTAGAAAGCTAAAATGCTAAAATGCCTGGGAAAATAAAAGGGTCTTCACCTGACGCCGAAAGGAATACAATGTAGGCACCAGGCGAACCTCACTAGGAAGCTCATTCCAGAGCCGGGGTGCCACAGCAGAAAAAGCCCTCCTCCTAGTAGCCACCCACCTCACTTCCTTTGGCAGGGGCTCACGGAGAAGGGCCGCTGATGATGACCTTAAGGTCCGGGCAGGCACATATGGGAGGAGGCGATCCTTCAGGTAACCTGGCCCCAAGCCGTTAAGGGCTTTGAATGTTAACACCAGCACTTTGAATCAGGCCCGGAAATGGACTGGCAGCCAGTGCAGCTGGAAAAGTACTGGCGTAATATGAGCTCTCAGGCCAGTCCCTGTTAACAATCTTGCTGCCTTATTTTGGACCAGCTGAAGTTTCCGGACCGTTTTCAAAGGCAGCCCCACGTATAACGCATTGCAGTAATCCAGACGAGAAGTTATCAGAGCATGGATAACTGTAGCTAGGCTATCTCTGTCCAGATAAGGGCGTAGTTGGTATACCAGCCTAAGCTGATAAAAAGTGCTCCGTGCCACTGAGTTCACCTGTGCCTCAAGGTGCACATGAAAATGTTTGATTTCAAAAGCCATCCTGTAGGTGCAGGCTACTTCATTTGGAACTAGGTAACTAATTTCCCTGTTATTCTGGATAGAGCCATAATCATGTGTGTTAGAATGAAATGGTGATGCTGTGTTTTTTTTAATTGAACAGGACAAGATGATTTCGATTTGAGTTTGGCACTTCCAGATCCTGGTAAGTAAATAGTTTTATGAAATAAACCTAAGGACCTTTTTATGGCTCTTGTAGTAATGGTAATGTTACAGTATGATGAGGGTTTTAATTTAAATTAAATCTTAACTCTGCTTGCGTAGCATAATACTGCATTATTTCAGTGTGGTCAATCAAGATATTTTGCATCAGTCAAATCTGATTTTGGGATGATAAGAATTTAGAACAAAATGGGTAACACAGATAATTCATGAAGTATTGGGGGAGCAGGGAAGAGATGTTGAAATGCCTGAATATATAAATGTGTGTGTGTGTGTGTGTGTGTGTTTGCTATATCAGCAAATGAATGCAAGTATGAGGGTGGGCTATGATTGACATGCCCAGTCAGCATTACGTAACCCCTGGCCAGTATCCAGAGAACTCAAAACTAATTTTTTGAGCCCAAAGAGGCTTTAGACTCACTTGAGAAAACAGCAGCCCTCCATGCCTTCTGGAAAGAGTGATGAGAGATTCAAAAGCAGTTTGATATTCAAAGCAACAGCAACAAAAAGTCAATCCTGTTGGGCTACCACAAACCCATCATTCGTAGAACCTACTTGCCAACTTCAGAAAACTTCAAAGAGGGAGACTGTGGACCACATGATGATGGCAGTAATTTGCTGTTAAACCTAGGTCTGCTCCAATAACATATAAAATAGGAGTAGGGGTTCAGTTTTTATATCCCAAAAGAGGCATTGCTGGCAGGGGCCTGCAGAATGCTTTGCCCAAAGGCCCCCTGCCCCGCACAGCCCCTCCCCAGCCAGTTTTCTCCCATCTGGTCTCAAGTGTAGTAGTGACTCTTGACTGAGGGTGAATTTACCTTGATTTATAGGCTGTGGTAACGTGGGAACAGAAGGAGGAAATGGATCTCACATTCAAACACATAGGTCTGCTGCTGTCATCTATAGTTTGGTTCTTGGGTTCCTGTCCTGATTGTGTGATACCCTGACCTGTTGAAGATTGGAAAAGAAGAGTAGATACGCTTTTTTAAATACTTACATTCATTCGGATAATATTTTGTATTTGGTATTTCTGTATTATGCTCTTCCTGTAGAAAGCACTGAGCAGCTTATATGGTGATCTCCTGTCCATGTACTGATGAGGTCCACATTTCCTTAGATTAAGCAAATTAGTGCATCAGGTCCTCCGAGCCCATTCACAAATTCCATATTCCTAAAGGCTTGCCAGCAGCAAAAATGTCCAGATACTTGATATTGAACTGGTTTTAGGAATGAATGGTCAATCTTTTGTTTGTAAACAATCTTTTGTTTGTTTATTTTGTTTGTAAATTTTAAACTAAGCATCTTCTGCTTAGCCTGTTGGCAGGAAAGCAACTTATGAACAAAGAAGCTCTGCTGAACTAGATAGGCTGCAATCCTGTACTTGCTTACCTGAGAGTAATAACCACTTAACTTATGAGATTTGCTTCTGAGTAGACCTGTATACGACTGCACAGTAAGGGTGCAGTATGTATCTTTAGGCAGAAAACAGTCGTACAATTCTCACCATTCCATAGCCAACCAGTAGGCACCTGGGAAGGGAAGGGAAGGGAAGGGAAGGGAAGGGAAGGGAAGGGAAGGGAAGGGAAGGAGGACCCCAGCCACTGGGACCGGTCCCAACCTCCCTGCAAGGGAAGACCACTCAGGACCTGATCCCAGGACCACTTCCCCCAAACTTCTTGACAACACCCTTAGCCTATTTTGGCACAGCCTGGTTTCTTATGTTTAAGATAAACATGTAGCCTTTTAAGGTATTCATCAAATAGTGTCATTCACTGTTGGCTCAAATCTGAAGTCTTGCATCCGCTGCTTGCTATTACTTTATCATGCAAATGAACTGTAGGGCTCACACCTTGTATAAGAGCTGACTTTTATATTTTGGTTTAACTAGCAAGAATCAAAGCTCAGCTGTGCCCAATTGTTTGTTTAATTTTCCCCAAACCATCATTTGAGTAGATCCCCTGCTATGGTAACTAATTGTTCAAATGTTTATTAAGCAATGTGTGTTTTTATACTGTAGAAACAACAAAGACACCCGCTTCATCTCCTAAAAAGCCACCAAGTGGTGAGTATATGTGTACTCTTAGCAGTAATCAGAGCTGCTTTAATACTCCTGTACAGTTATTCTTCAGTGTATCTGCCTGGATTTGGGCAATACATTTTCCTTATGTGTAGTTTAAAAATCTATTCCTAATTTGGATACATTTTTAGATCTATTAGAATACTACTAGATGCCAAATTTGCCTTAATTCTATGCTTTTTGTTTTGTACGTTTCCTAGTGGATGTGTGAATACTCATATACTTTCTGTAATTGCTATAATTCATGCATGGAGAGTTTTTTTTTAAATATTACAACCCACTTAGACATGATATGGGACAAATCCCAATAGATATGGGGCAAATCCCAATAAAGATGTACATTTTTCTTGTGTACTTAAATTCTTCTGAAATCCATTGGCTGTAAGTATGTGCAACTGGCAACAACATTTAACAGTGTGGTGTCCCTGTTGTCACTAACAGTCTTGACTCTTACATCTAGTTGGGAAGTGGTAGTGTTTTTTTTAGTAGTTGAAAGAACATTCTTTAAAGTTTTTTTTTTTTTAATAGTATTAGCAGAGTAATTCTTCAAGGCTTTCTTCTAAGGCCACTTTGCAAACAACTGAGCATACTTCCCCGTTGCTTTCTCCCACATATGACTAGGTGTGAAGGTATTTTTGTTCCTGTCCCTCTGCCCCAATTTCCATGATGTGTGTGAACTTTTCTTTCCTGCATGAGGTACTAATTATTTTTCCTTTAAAAAAGTATCTAGTAATTCTACCTAAACCATTTTGTATATCTGGGGAGGGGGGATGGTAACTCTGTTGTTTATCCTGTTAGATGATGGCTTACTGTTTTTCCTGTCTAGATGGTGACTTGGATTTAGGAGATGCCCTTGGTAAGTATTAAAAGTCTCCAAAACCATTATAAACTGGGCTCTAGTCTTTATATTGATTTTAGATGTTGGCTTTGTACAGTAGAAATAAATATAACTGACAAGACAACATCTCAACCGCACAAATAGATCTACTTAAAAGCAGCCTGAGAATTTCTTTTTCCATCTTCCATCACTTTTAAGGAAGGGTATTCCAGGATAGGCAGCATATGTCTTGCATACTGGAACTACTGCTGCGGTTTGCCTTTCCCATGCTCATGGTATGCATGTATCAACCATTGCTGTTTATTGTATCCAGTGGGGGGAAGGTGTGGCTCTCCAGATGTGGTTGGACAACATCTCCCATCATCTCTGACCCTTGGCCATGTGGCTGGGGCCAATGGGAGTTGAAGGGGGCCCAGCTTCTCCACCCTTATATTAGAGGGACGTGGAAGGTGACCTTAGTACTGGCTATGGAAGTAATATGAATGTTGCAGAAGCTTATTGAACTGCCTCAATCACTGTAATACCTTTTTAAAAACCAAAATGGGGGTGGGGGGTAGATGGAAAGTGGTGGGAACCTGTTCATCATGCCATTTGTCTGGAACCACCCTCCTTGTTGAACTATTGTCCTGTGGATGCGTTATTCCCCTGACCCTTATTAAATTAGATCTTAATGGCAATTAAGATAAATCAGAAATAAGTAAACAGATATTCTAGAGTGCCACCATCCCCAGAGTGTAGGCCCTAAGTTGGAGTCTGAGCTCTGTTCAGTCATATTCACTCTTGGTTTTCCAATAATTGGCCTTGCTATTTCATAGTCCTCAGAATACTAAGGAGGTGAATTAACTTGGCCAAGGATGTTCAGGAGTAAGCATATTGATAGCCCCTGTTACCTCCCAATTCCAGGAGTCAACTTGGACCTTGGCAGAACTGCTGGCCAAATCTGTGGGAAAATCCCCCAGGACATCAGGAAACCCTCTGGATCCATCAGTCTTTGGGGCAGCCCATCATACTTGGTCCTCCACCCTTGCAGAGGTTAGAGGCAGCATCCAGTCCCAAACTGATTTGTCCCTGACAATGGAGCCATTTTTGGCTCTGCCACTCACAAATCTCCACTGCTTTCCCAGCACAGAAAACTAAGTCTAACTGTGTCCTGCCACATGTTGTGGGACAGATATAATTTGAGGCATGTCCATGGTTGATGGCAACGAAATCCTGAGTTGCACCAGACAAGATGGCATTGGTGTGAACGTTAAAGGCCCCAAAGACTAAACGCTACGGCGTCCTGCACCCTCTTTCTATCCCCCACCCCCACAACACCTAGAACTGTTCCTGTTAACTGAGAGTTCTGTGCCTTAGTGTCTGTGCAGCTGGACCCTTCTCATGAAGTTCATTCACCACATTTTTTGTGGAAGAGGGCAAAGTGTTACCTAATTTCATAGCAATTTATACATGGAGACTGTAGTTTCACATGAAAGGTTGTTTGCATGATGGAGAAAGTGTCCACATTTGTGGTTCATTCCCATCCCCTGCTGCATGTACGTTCTATACAATGAGGCTCTTTGGGAATCAGCCATACAGGGCTGGGATCTTTTTCTAGCACATGGGATATTGTCATTCTCTATTTTTGTGTGTCCCTCTTCCCACCCACTCCATTCCCCATCATCTTCCTCTGTGGGGATGTTAATCCAGCTCTGGGCACTTCTGTAGGGCAATCTATTTGAGTGCTGGGGCTAGTATTCCGAAACAGGTTTACTGGGCTATGGGTGTAGCAAAACATAGCTTTGAGGAATTTTAGAGAAATTAGTCACGTCTGAATATTGCAAGTTGCAGTTCGCACCTTTCCTGATAGTTATCTGCTCAGAAAAGCCCTGTGTCAAATATCTCAACTGTTTCTTACATTGGAATGTGTGGAAACTGCTGAACAGGAAACTGGCAGAGTAACATGGGAGAGTGCATGGATGTTTACACACAGGTCTGTATCCCAACTTTGATCTGGATTGTGGATAATATGATTGCGTTCCTATAACAGCAGAGCCCCTGGGTTATTTCTGCTTTTTCACATTTTGAAGCTTGTTCTTACCTCTCTTCATCACTAGGTGACAGCGATCCAGCAGCACGGCCACCACCGCCACCTCAGCCCAAACCTGGAATTCATGACAACACTGAGGGTAAGATTCGCTGGAAGCACTTCTTCAGGGCCTAGCCAAACAGTATCATGGTTTTCTCTCATCTGAATATGCTTTTGTGAAATTCTGCTCTGTATTGCTAGGGCAGACAGTGCCTAAAGCAGTGCGGTGTCTGTGGGAACCAGTGCACCCCAGGGCACCTTTCTTTGCATCTGTTGAGGTTCCTTACCCCTCACACTATGCCCTTTGTGTGTGAGGGTGGGGGTGCTTGAGAGTATGTGTCTGCATTCAGGGGAGTTGTTTACTGTGTTGGGGATCAGACCCATCTCGGTCTTGTCCTCAGTGTTTTGGGCAGGTTACTACACAGAGTCACTACTTTGTGACTAGCCACATCTTCTATGGCAGCCATTTTGTGGTAGCACCCATGACAGTTTCTCAAACTGTCACATGCCCACAGACTCAAAAAGGAATCTACCCCTGTATTATGTGAACTAGCAGTGGAATCCGTTGTGAAAAGCTTTTGTGTGAAAAAAGAAATGATACTACTACTTTGGATTAACGTTTTGAGCATGTTTCAGGAGCTTTTCATTTCAGTCAGATTGGGAAACCTGGGCAAGATGTAGAGAGGATTGGGATTCTAAAATTATTGCTATGTCTACAGTTTGTCTTAAAGTCTGTTTACAATTTGTATCCACTTAATGGGGAAGTTATAGGCAGTATTTTATATGAAAGGGGGTTCAAGTAAACTATTTAAAAAATTAAACCATGTAATTTCTTGTAGTAAACAGGACCTGTCCTAAACCAAAAGCAGTATTGTCTCTGGCTTTAGGGGTAGATAAAACTGTGGAGTTCCCTGCAAACACCTCTGAATATCCTAAGAGAGAGAGTAATGGGTGTTGCAGAAATTCCTTGGACTTCATTGTGGACAAAGACATCTGTTTTCAGGATCACAACCCTGAGTCTTCTGAAATATCTTTTCTTATGCAAACAAGCATTGTATGGGACCCAGAGCACATATTACCTTAAAGCAGGGGTGGACCATGTGTGGCCTACAATGCCCATCAGCCCTAGCCCACATAGCCTGTGATAATGTCCCCAGGTTGCCCAACCCTGTTTTAAAGACATAACCAGCAGCTATGTCTTTTTCTTCTTACTCTAGAGTAAACATGGGGACCCCAGTCCCTACAATTTATATGGCCAAATAGCGATATATTAAAGCAAATGGATCATCATTTGGCAGTATTGAAGGCACAGGGACCCTGATCTAGATTGGGGCCACAGAAGGAAGGGTTAAAGCCCCCACACACTGGGGTCTCAATCCAGATCAGGACTGCTGTGCTTACTCTACAGTAAAAAAAAGAAAATGATGTAGCTGCTAGCTTTGCTTTGAAAGTAATGTGTGCTTTGGCTCTCAGTAATCTAAACTCTTAATAGGAGAAATAATACTTACATCTGTGTTTCACTTCTTTAAATCTTTGCATACTTCACTGTCTCCTAGATTTATGGCCCAGTACAGATGTAATCCTGTTGATGTCTTAACCACAGTTAAGAGATTTGGAGTTGGGCCACATGGATGTGCTCTCCCGCCTCCTCTTTGTCCCACTTCCTTCCCCTCCTGATGTTAGAGATGGTGATGGAGGGTTACATAATGCATGATACCAACATGTGCTTTGTGAAATTGGATGGGCACAGCTGTCCACTTGTCCATTTTGAGCACTTTGAACATTATTGCAGCAAGCCTTGCTTCTATCCCAAACATTTACTTAGAAGCATGTCTTTATGAGCTCAGTGGGACTTACATTCAGGTAAATATGCTTAGGATTGAAGCCATAGCTACAGAAGCAGGAAAGTTGCCAAAAGCACCATAGGGCACAAGTTATCATAGAAAATAATATGTTTAAATTATAAGCTTTCTTTAAAGCTTGTTTTAATAAATATCTATTTTTTAAAGGAATTAGTGATTCGGATTTATTTGATGGTGATTTGCCTCCAGAAAAGCCACCAGCAGGTAAGTCTCTGACACACTGTATTTAAAAATATGTGTGGTGTGTGCGTTTGCTACGTTGTTGTTAGGATAACTAGTGAGGGGCCATGATGGGTGTTCTCAGAAAACACACCCACACACCCTGGTATAGCATGTTTGTTTGACTTGTATTTTGTAAACAAAGTTAAAAATAGTCCCATGTTAAATTTACCTACTGTATAAAAATCTTGGAAGTTTTTTCCAGTCGCAAGTCTGAAATATTTGATTAGGAAATAAAATAAAGTTCAGTAGCTTAAAAATGGTGTTCAAACAAATCAAAAACTTTACACAGAAATACACTTTTTTTATTTAAATACTCCAGAGGGTGCAATCCTATCGGGATAGGCAACCGCCTCCAAACTCAGAGGTGACCACCTATTCAGTGCAGGGCAGGAGCAGCGCAGAGGGGATCTTCCCCCTATTTCGGCTGTCTAGCCGCAGGAAGTCGTAGTGGGGGCGGGGGGAAGCCAAACGACACACTAATGCCTTCCCCGCCCACCCCCAGGAACACCACGTTTTCGTTGCACTGCGCTGTTCTTACAAACATGGAGTTTGAGGCCAATCCGCACTGCCTACAAGGCAGTGCAGGAGGGGGTGGAGGTCGGTTGTCAGGGAACCGACCTTGGAACACAGAACCGACCTACCCTATGGCCGTCTAGCCGTTGACTAGCGGCCATAGGATTGCGCCCCAAGTATATTAAGACAGGACAACTCAATAGCATACAATTCTCTTACACTGTTTAGATATTAAGGGATGGAGGTGGGTGCAGGAATGAAGGCACTGGAAATAGTGTGCATAAATATGTGCTTCTCAGAGATAGTCACCTGAAAGACTACAACTTTGATTTTAGGTTTGACTGGTATGTTTTCCATTCATTACGTTGAGAATTAATTTCATGAAACAACACATTTTCTAAAAATGGAGCCTTTCATGCTAGAAAATATAGCAAAATTTCCATCTAAAACCTTGGTGTGGGGTTTTTGATTTAAGATATGGCCTCAAAGAATGATATGCAGATCTTTCAGACTTTCTAGTTCTTTTTGCGTTTTGAATAAAGCTTGTTTTATCAGACTTCATAACAAGGGTCTCTACATTTGGCCAAGAATCCCCTTTTATCTCCAGTTTTTCGATAGACACAGATGCTCCCAGTTCTACATTCCCAGAATCCTCTCTGTTTTGTACACATTCATGTTTCCTCTGCCTTTCTTCAAGAATGTTCTGGCCTCACAACTGCATTAACATTTCATTCGCTGTCCACCCAGGATTTTTACAAGTTGGTTCTCCCCGCCTCCCCATCCATTCTAACAATTTGGTCTTGTAATGTGCATCTCTAACAATCTGTTCTCTGAAATGTCCAATAACAGCACTGTAATAAGTGAGTGTTGTCTAGCTTGCCAGTCATACCATCTGACCTATTTATCTCTGGCTTCCTGTACATTTTCTTTTTTAATAAGCTGAGACATTTGTTTCCCTTTTATTCATGCACTTCCACAATGCACGGTACAGTCTTCATGGGTCAATCTACAGACTTTCCCAGTTTTCCTGTATTATATACCTCTACACCAGCCTTCCCTTGCCAGGTGCCCTCTAGATATGTTGAAATGCAACTCCCATAATTCCCAGCTGGCCATGCTGTTTGGAAGTACAGATGATGCAGTCCAACACATCTGGAGGACACCAGCTTGGGGAAGGCTTGAGTTACTGTGTCTCCCACACAGTAAGTCAAACTGAGAAAAGCCTGTTGGAGACTGAAGACCAGACTAGATGTTCTTTAAATTTCACATGGCAGAGCTATGCGCGATTGACTTCCTTAACTCCGTGTCAATGTGCACAACCCTGATTCAGATCAGGACCATGGTGATTCAGGAGGGGGGATTTCAGTTCCCTCTGCCATTTTTGTGCCAAAATTCCACACACACCCTTGTAGGGGGTTAAAAAAAAAAAAAAGTCCCCATAGATTCCAATGGAGATGGCTTTCCCTTTTTTAACACGCCCCTTCCCCCGCAGGGCGGGTGGAATTTCAGCATGAAAACAAGAGGGAGGAAAGCTTAAATACTCTCCCTTCACCCATATTGCCATGGTCCTGATCCATACTGGGATTATGCACAATTACACAGAGGTAAGTAAGCTGATCAAGCATAGCTCTACAATGCGTGATTAGCAGAACATTTAAGTTGGTTCTTAGACACTTAGCTTTTTTCCCTGCTTGATGTTTCTATCTCGTTAACTAGGCACCAAGTGAACATATTTTAAAGTATCCTCTTAAAGGTTTGGCTCATTCTTACCACCAAGCCATCTGTCTGAGAATTGTTGTATAAGTGGCTTTTATCACCAACAAACAATACACTTTCAGTAATAACGCAGAAAGACCATTAGAATTCTGATCTGATAGAATGTCTTTGGCTACCAAATTGGCAAAGCAGCTTTACTCTGCTACACACTCAGCAATAGCTGTACATAACAGAAAGGTTTCTGGATAGTAAGTTGCATAATTGCAAGTAACTATTCCCTTTAAGAACTCATTTCCAAAGGTAAAGATAAGATCCTTTCCTATATCCTACCTAGTCCATTATAGTTCTTTCAAAAGTTGTATCAGTCATAGGGACAGGGATTAATGAATACTGATTGATCTGCTTCACTGGTGTTGCTCTAATTGATGATTAGAGCAACACCAACTTGCTACATCTGATTGACAGAACTGCCAATAGAATGCTTGTAAAATTTACACTAAGGTATTATTTACACCTGTATTACTGATACATGGCACTTAATGAGCCAAGGTCAAAATGGTTTCGTTGCTGATTCTTGGGCACCATTAATTGACTTCCTAGTTTTTGCTTGCTTATAAATTTGGAACAGTGACTCCTTTTGCACCCTGAAACATGGAAAGGCTTAGTTAATCTGTCACCCTCATTAGTTTTTTCAAAGAAAATGTAATTTATCCTTCTATAACAAAGTAACCTTTGACTTGACTCTTCAATCTGCTTTACTCAAACTGTGTATTTCTTTTGCCCTTTTAAAGGATGTGTCTCCTCTCCCTCAAATAAAACAGTCTGTCCTAGTTGGTTTCTAACAGTTTATCTTGCTTGTTTGCAGGTAGTGACAGTTGAGACATGTACAATTGATTGTAATTACTTCCAAAATTTGGAAAATCCCTACCTAGCCCCAAAGGACATGGGAATGTAGTAACCTTGCTTTCCATGAGGGAGTATCCCCGTCAGTATGCCTACCTGGACAGGTGGGCAAACCTTAGATTCTTCATGCGTGTCCACACACAATCATGGTTGAACTACAGTTTCCAGTCCTGAAACTGAACAGCTCCCCGAAACCACTTTTCCTTCTCTTTCCACCACTATGCATAACAGCAGTTTTAGCATTCCTGAACAGGCAGTTCCCTTCTTTCCCATTCTCTAAGGTGTTATTTGTAGGGCAAAAAATCTTCATGTACCACAACTGAATTTTAATTTACCTTTAGTAGCCATCTCTCTCTTTTTTGTCCTTAATGGTGTGCTTGAGCTATTTATAGCTCAAACTTGTACATGTCTCCTTTGAGATAAATGGGTATAGGGTTGCAGCTTGAAGGAACTGAGCCAGAGGTGGACAGCCTCAGGCCCAGGGACAAGATCTGGCCCTTCTGAGGTCCTAATCTGGCCCTCCAGTTTTCCCCAGATGGCCACGCCCCCTTCCTTGGACCCCAACACCTTCCCTCCAACTACCTATCTTTTCATTGCTTCTTGGGTTTTGTACATTTTTTCCCTATTCTAAAAGATAGAGATGCCTCTCCTAAGGTTCAGTTATTGGTAGGAAGAGCTTTAAGCTAAAATAAGCTGGTATTTTTTGTCTTTTTCGCCCCACTCCCCTTACCTTCAGCCCCACCTTGAGCACTAGAAGGATTGTCCAAAATTGAATTAGGTCCCCAGGCTACAAGAGATTCCCCGCCCCTGAACTAAGTGTACAAACTGGATTCTGTAGAGGTGCTCATATTGATATATGTAACCTTGTAATCTCTCTATACGCTGAATGAAACTCCTTGCGACATTCCTTCACAAATAAATCTTTAAATTATTGTGCATGATAAATGGCGTAATGATGCTTGCATTTTGATTTGGGGCTGGTTTTCAGGATATATACATCAGATTCTCTCTCTGACAGATTCTGTCTCAGATTCTATCTCTTTTTAATGCTCTTTTATATAAAACATCTTTTAATTAAAGAGTACCAAAATAGAGTCAGAACTGGTTCTCAGTGTGATTCATGTGCTTGCATGGACAACTAAGACAACTAACTGATGCTGATAATTTGTTTCTCAGTAATTTTTCTAAGTAACCATTTGAGTTGATTTTGCTTCTCATCCTGTTACGCACCATTTTTGTTTCTTAATGTAGGCCGTGGTTCTAACCCTTCTGCAGGTATGTGGCCTGGGTCGATGTTTAGTTTGATATTGCAAAACTTTCTTTTGGAACAGCTACAATTTTGCACAACTACCCCTTGATGCATGTCTTTGTTTGACTTCTGACTAGTAGTCCCGTGATATCTTGATATTAAGCTTCACTTGTTTCCCATACTATAAAAAATAAAATAAACATCCACCTCTTGGGATTGTGAGCTGCTTGAATGAGCAGAAGGTTCTTAAAAGAAAAGAGAAAATTAAAACCAGGCAACCAAGACAGTTTTGTTTAATTGTAAGTATAGTCCTTAATATCTAATGGCCAACATTAGGCACCTTTAACAGAACACATTTGATAGTCATAATGCAAAATCAAACGAGAGCAATTACTTGTAGGTCTGGGCTATGTTTTAATATGACCTCAGCTTGGTAAAGCAGGTACACTTCATAAGAGTTAAACTTCGATGAACCAATGTCCATAGACATGCCCTGTCGTAGACAGAAGAAGAAAAGGGGCGGGGGTCAGCAAGACTGTAGCTAGAGTGAGGGACAGTTCACAGTGCCTGGTCAGATATCAGGAGGAGCATAAGGTGAGCATCTCTTTAATGAGATAGTAATTTATAGATGCGGAGCAATAGTTGACAGGATAGAGATGAATTGCCAGCTAATCCATGGCCCTGTTTGGGCAATCAGATCCATAAACCAGGAAGTACACAAACTCCATTCGCAACATGGAACTCCCTTTGCTGATTCTTGAGTCTTCCCTTTATGCAAAGTGAGAAACCAGGAAAGAAAGAAACCAAGAAACACACTGTTAATCATAGTTTCCCATTACATCCAAACTGGGAATGTATGGTTGATGGCTTCCAAACAAGCCAGGAGTCAGAAGATTTAAACCACAGCTTGCTTGGAAGCCATTAACCATAATTCCTAGTTATAAATGGAAGCTATGGTTAACCACAATTTTCTGGTTTGTTTTATTGCTTATATGAAAGGAGGAACAAAGCAGCAGCAGAGTGCTCGGAGCTTGTACATCCGAACACCAGCAAAGGCTTGGTTTGCTCGTCATGGCTAACTATGGGTTAAACAACCCATAGTTAGCGCTGTGCCGGAGCAAGTGAACACACTGCCCCCCCCCCCCGCACTCACTGCTTCTACTTGCGTAAACAACCCAGGGTTGTTTGATATTACATCCGAACCTGGAACTCTGGGTTGTTGAGGAACAAACTACCTAGAGTTTGAACTTGTGTTTGATTGTTAGTTCCCAACTTTGGGTTGTTTGTCCCTCAGTAACGTAGAGTTCTTGGTTTGGATGTCACATCAAACATCCTAGGAACAGGGCATTCCTGGGTTGTTTGTGAACCCGGATGCAAAGTCAAGCATGTGGGAAGTAACTCACTCACTTGTTCTTGCACAACTCTTGAATTGCCATTACATGAGAAACAGGTGATTATCTTTGGCACATCATGAGTAAAAACATTTGGTGCAGAAATATCTGTGAAATAGTTCTGCATTTTAGTTGTAATACCTAACTACAATTAGAATGCTTCTTTGTCCTGCTGCAGTTGTTACATTTTCCCCTAAGAATGCTATAACTAGTACACCCCTCCCTAATAACACTTTTACAGTCTATTGGGCTCCCCACTCAGATATTGGAAAAACAGTTGATACACACATGGCAATTGTTATACTCAAAGATTGAGCATAAGAATTTCCAAAAAGATGCTAACAATACACTTGAAAAACATACTGCCTGGTAATGTTCTTCTCCCTAATTTAAATTGCAAAATATTTTCTTTATTGTTCCAACAAGGTTTATTAACCCAACTGCTTCTCAGTAACACTGATTTGATTTATAATACAGCAACTTCCTGATTTCTCTTAGGCAGAAAGGTGGTGTGTGTGTGTTTAAGAATTAATGTTGGTGATTTCTGAACAACATCAGTTTAGCATCCCATTTTGCCATAGTATGCTAGTATACAGTTGGCTACAGAATCGGACTCAAAAAGTGCTTATCAATGGGATCTTCTCAAACTGGGCAGAGGTAACGAGTGGGGTACCGCAGGGCTCAGTCCTGGGCCCAGTGCTCTAACATTTTTATTAATGACTTGGAGGAGGAGGTGCAGGGAATGCTGATCAGATTTGCAGATGACACAAAATTGGGCAGGATAGCTAATACTTTGGAAGACAGAAACAAAATTCAAAGTGATCTGGATAGACTGGAGCGCTGGGCAGAAAACAACAGAATGACATTTAATAGGGAGAAATGCCAAGTTCTGCACCTAGGAAAAAGAAACCAAATGCACAGTTACAAGATGGGGGATACGTGGCTCAACCACACTACAAGCGAGAAGGATCTTGGAATTGTTGTCGATCACAAGCTGAATATGAGCCAACAATGTGATGTGGCTGCAAAAAAGGCAAATGCTATTTTGGGCTGCATTCATAGAAGCATCGCTTCCAGATCCCGGGAAGTACTAGTTCCCCTCTACTCAGCACTGGTTAGGCCTCATCTGGAGTACTGTGTCCAGTTCTGGGCACCGCACTTTAAGAAGGATGCAGACAAGCTGGAGAGGGTTCAGAGGAGGGCAGCAAAGATGATCAGGGGACTGGAAACAAAGCCCTATGACGAGAAACTGAAAGAACTGGGCATGTTTAGCCTTGAGAAGAGAAGACTGAGGGGAGGTATGATAGTGCTCTTCAAGTTTTTGAAAGGTTGTCACAGAGAGGAAGGCCAGGATCTCTTCTCAATCATCCCAGAATGCAGGACACGGAATAATGGGCTCAAATTACAGGAAGCCAGATTCCGGCTGAACATCAGGAAAAACGTCCTGACTGTTAGAGCAATATGACAATGGAACCAATTACCTAGGGAGGTAGTGGGCTCTCCCACACTGGAGACATTCAAGATGAGGCTGGACAGCCACCTGTCAGGGATGCTCTGACTTGGATTCCTGCATTGAGCAGGGAGTTGGACTCCATGGTCTTGTAGGCCCCTTCCAACCTCACTATTCTATGATTCTATAGGTGTTGGTAAGCAGTTATGTACAGGTGTTTCAGTGTGGGATGAGGTATAAAATTATTAATTTGACTGCACTGCATTGAAAATATTTGTACCTTTTAATTGTTGGAGGAGAATATTCCAAAGATCTTATCCAAAGAATTATTTTCAAATAACCTACTAGACTTTGGGAAATGTGAAAATCTTATGAACACCAGGGCAGCTTTGGGGAAACACTTTTGACAAAGTGAGAGCCAGTGTGGTGTAGTGGCGAGAGTGTTGGACTGGGAGTTGGGAGATCTGGATTCTAGTCCCCTCTCGGCCATGGAACCTCACTAGGTGACTTTGGGCCAGTCACAGATGCGCAGCCCAACCCACCTCACAGGGTTGTTGTTGTGAGGATAAAATGGAAGAGGTGGAGGAGGAGGATTATGTACACTGCCTGGGGTTCCTTAAGGAGGAAAAAAGGCGGGATATAAATTAATTAATTAAATAATAATAAATAAAGTGCACCAGCTACCTTCCAAAAAGTATTACACCTTTATATCTTTCAGCAACAAATAATATGCATCTTGCCTTCAGTCACCATTCGGAAGTTAAGCAAAAAAAGGGGCAGTATACAAAGTGGTTTGGTTTTAAATGAGCATCTTGGTAAAAGCACTAGTTCTTTACCTGTTATTTATTTGTTAATGGCAGCACCTTGCTGCCCGTCCTTTACCATAACATTGCATCAGAAGGTAGCACTCTCTTTTCCCATAAGCCATCACAGTACAGAAAGGGATTTATACTGTGTAATAAGCATACTCTAATAGAACTGTTCCCATAGGTGGACAAGATGCAGGCTCCACTGAAAATACAGAAGGTAAGCTGATAAAATTGTTCTTGTTCTGCTCAATTCTAAAAGAGTCCCTAAGAGTTAACATTTGTAGTTACATAGTTTAACTCACTGTAGCACCTGTCTTAACAGTGGAGATTGTCATACTGCATGAGCGGCAGTCCATATGCCTCACCTTTGCCTTTTGTTTCCTTGTTCAGGAAGTCTGTTGTTGATAGAACTATTCGCTGTTGTTCTCCTCCACATTCAATTGATAGTCTAATTAAGGGATGTGAAGGCTTTTTAAACAAAAAAAACGCCACTTTTCCCCAGGGTCTTTTATTTGTTAGGAAAAATGGGGGTAGGGGATTTCTTTTCCTCGAGGCCTTCATATCTCTCACCGTAAGATTTAAAAAAGCGATATCCAAAATAGATTTTTAAGGCCAAAATACCTTCACCTCACCCTAGAGTGTTTCAGGACTTGGTGTCCTATAGGAAAGGCCATCCTATTGATCCTATAGTACTAGACTCTTAATGTCAGGTTAGGTAGCTCCTCCTCCTCTTTGATGGTTCTGTCACACCTCTGCTTCCAACCCATCCCTACCCATCCTGTACACTCCGCATCGAGATCAGCCCTGTAAGTCTTAATTTGTATTGCACCGGTAGAGATTCGAGGTCATCCTGTGACTCCCCACAGTTGTTAGGAACTTGTTTTCGCCACATGGTTCCACACATATCCCTCCTTTTGAGCAGTGTTCGTGAGCATTTTTAAGGGAAGAAAGAGAATTGATGAGCTTGCTTCTGAAGTCCTCACAGTTGTCATGGTTACTTCAAACACTGAGCCATCACTTCCTGTTGAGTGTGTTGAGAAGCTGGGCAGGCAGTGGTGAGTGTTGGACTGTGTAATCCCATGTCTGGCTTGAACTTTGGTGTTCCTGGGGTGGTCCACAGTGTGTCACAGCATTTTGTGCCACTCATCCTGCCAGTGCCTCAGCCTCAGTACCTGCCAGTGCCTCAACCTCAGTGCCTCAGTTTCAAGATCATGTTTAAAAGCATGAATTTTTGGACTAATAATATTGAAACTAGCACTTCACAATATTTAGTTTTTAGGCTGGTATACCAACTACGCCCTTATCTGGACAGAGATAGCCTAGCTACAGTTATCCATGCTCTGATAACTTCTCGTCTGGATTACTGCAATGCGTTATATGTGGGGCTGCCTTTGAAAACCATCTGGAAACTTCAGCTGGTCCAAAATAGGGCAGCAAGATTGTTAACAGGGACTGGCCAGCGAGCTCATATTACACCAGTCATTTTCAGCTGCACTGGCTGCCAGTCCATTTCCGGGCCCGATTCAAAGTGCTGGTATTAACATTCAAAGCCCTTAATGGTTTGGGGCTAGGTTATCTGAAGGATCGCCTCCTCCCATATGTGCCTGCCTGGACCTTAAGATCATCCCCAGAGGCCCTTCTCCATGAGCCCCTGCCAAAGGAAGTGAGGCAGTTGGCTACTAGGAGGAGGGCTTTTTCTGCTGTGGCACCCCGGCTCTGGAATGAGCTCCCTAATGAGGTTCGCCTGGCACCTACACTGTATTCCTTCTGGCGCCAGGTGAAGACCTTTTTATTCTCCCAGGCATTTTAGCATTTTAGCTTTCTAGACTTTTAGCTTTGCTGTTTTAATTCTGCATGTTAAATCCCTGCACTGCTGCTAGGTTTTATTCTGGTTGTATAGTTATACTGTGCTTTCAATGCTCTCTATATTTTATATTGTTTTATTGTGTGCTGTTTGGTTTTAATTTTTGTGAACCGCCCAGAGAGCTTCAGCTTTTGGGCGGTATAGAAATGAAATGAAATGAATAAATAGTTTTTACTTTTAATGGAAAGATTCATGTTGGTTCTAATATAGCCTTTGGGGTATAACTGAACAACAGGAACTGGGGATCTTTCTCATGTAGGAAGTCAAACAATTTGTGACTCCTAGGGTGTGTAACATTTATTTCAAGTTTTGTATTGCTTGGAAGCTGCCAGGAGCTGCCTTTTTTTTAAAGAACATAAAGTAACATGCAAAACCTCTGACACTGGCTTGGTCCTGGGCTGTTTCACCAAGCAAAAACAAAGCAGGAACAGTGAACGATCAGAAGGCAGCAGACTTGCTCGCTGCTGTGCAGTCATGAATAAAAACAGCCCACTATCATTGTGGCATGCAAACCAGGTCTTAAAGTTGAACCTATTTTCTAAGGGTAGTATCCAGCTGTGCCCCACTTCTAGTGCTAATGATGTTGCACTAGCCTAAATCGGCACTTGAGAACATCAGAAAAGCCCTGCTGGATCAGACCAAGAGTCCATCAAGTCCAGCATTCTGTTCACACAGTGGCCAGCCAGCTGCTGCGTGCAATGCTTGCGCAATGCAACTAACTCTTGCTAGGGCAACAGAGGAAAACGGCGATTTGTAGTGCTGTGTCATTACTGGTAGCACTGGGGCACGGTTGGATACTACCTTAAGGCTCAAGTCTCATTCTCTCGTATGAGAAAAAGCCCCATTGAAACTGCTTTGGATTTGCCTGTGCAATGAATTGCTAATAGCTCACCACTCACCCCAGTTTATATATTACTCTTCAGAGATTAAACCTGCTTTATAACTGGAGGAAAATGTTTTCACAGGTTCTCAAGGAATGCTAGCTGGCATTATTAGCTCAGTAGTTGTGGCAATAGTTGGGGCTGCATCGAGCTTTATAGCTTATCAGAAGAAAAAGCTCTGCTTCAAAGCTAGTGGTAAGATTTAATGTTGTGTCTCGTTTTTTGTTTTCAAATGTTGCCTATAACGTTTCCCTAAACTTAATCGTGACAGGAGATCATTCTTTGATGGGCGGGGTGGGGAGCATCTATAGAATAACTGCCTTATTGCCTCAGTACTACACTAGGATTCTGTTTTTCACTGTAATCAGAGGCCTACAGTATGAAATTGATCCTGCAGCATTAGGTAAAACGTGTGAGCTGAATACTCTTTATGACGCATAAATGTGAGGTCTCTTAACTATGTTCGTCTCTGCAGATCAAGAGAATGTTAATATGGAAAGCCAACAAGGAGCACACACAGAGCCACCTGGTAAGGAATCCTGTTAATAAAAACAGAACTTGTGTATTATTATTCTTATGCTTACAATTGCCATCCCTAAGAAACTCAGAGTGTCTTGCATATGAGATTCTGTGCAGTCTCCCATCTAGGCAGCTTACAGGGCCAGTCCTGCTTAGCTTTAGCAGTTTGCCTTCAGACAAATACCAAGTATCTTCTGTTTCCTCTGAAAAGAGTGGCTTAAAACATCTATAAAAACATTTTATAGATGTTTTACAGTTTTTATATCTTTTGTTATTATAATATTGTTACTTGCCTGTAAAGTGTGTGGTTCTTTCCTGATCTCTTATTTCTTTTTGGTTTCTATTGGTCAGGGAATTATCTCTCTGGTTAAACCTTAAGTCTGGATCCAACACAATATGTGTTATGGGTTGCATTCGTTGTTCTATCCTGTTGTATAATTTAGATAATTCAAAAAGTTTGCCGATTTAATTTTTTATTTACTTTTTGGTGCTTAATCAAAATTGTGAAGCTTACGTAATTTTCTAAAGTAAAAGTGTAAGGAACATTTGCTGCAGGAAAAAAAAATAGAATATGAATGGTTATGATGTTCAGTGGTGTGTATTTAAGCTAAAGATTACAAGGCTTAAGCAACAAATTGTGTGCAGCACAATCCCACGGAGGTCTACTCAGAAGTAAGTCCCAGTGTGTTCAGTGGAGCTTACTCTACAGTAAGTTTGTTTAGGATTTCACCTTTAATTGGGGGGAAATGATACTGACTGTAACGTTGGTCATTCTGGTGGAATGCGTTGGAAGTCTGACAGCAGCCCCCTTATTATTAGACCATGGATTAGGCCAAAAAAGCAAAGCTTAGTAGGAATTGGCATTAGGAAAATGTTAACAGAATTTGAACAGAGTTGAAGTTGTATGAAAGCAAAGTGGAACCAGGAAAGAGGAACTTTGCTGGTGAACTGTTGTGTGGAACAAAGAAGCTCGCTATAAAAGAGAGCACAAGACAGCAACTTTTTCTTTTGTTTGTGTTCATTACTATGATAGTGCAAATTCAGAACATTCTATCTCCATAGTGCAGGGCCGCTGCAACTACTGAGAGGCCTTGTGGGGCTTGGAATGACTGAGAACTGATGTATTCTCCATGTCCGTGACTACTGGGAACTTTTAACCTTAGGTTGGCGTGATGGCAGAATGCTTTAGCTAATGGTTTGAAAGCAACCCTTTTGTCCTCTGGTGATTTGGTCGATGAACCACTCTGCTTGAAAGCACAAAGTTTGGAGCAGCAGTGCGCTCCTAGAAGGAGCTGCAATGCACAGGACTTCTTTGTGAGATGGTCCATTCATTTCAATATGGGGAATGGGAGTGGGGCAGCCTTTTCGTTAGGCTCTCCATGTGTGGATTAGTGCTCATGGAAGAGGTGGTGATATAGTGACAAGACTGTTGGAGTTAAACCTAGGAGACATGGGTTCAAATCCTGGTTGAGAAACAAGCTGCTTATGAGAATGGGCCAGTCAACATTATCTTTCAGCTAGCCTACCACATAGGTTTCCTGTGAAAATAACAGGTTAGGAATGCCGTGTATGTCACCATGAGCTCTTCAGAGGAATGGTGGAATAAAAAGTCATAACTCAACAGATTGAGCTCTGAGTGCTGAAGCAAAGTTCTGCCTGTCAGCATTCTCAAAACATAGTTTTCTCCAAAGCCCTTCAACTTCAGACAGCCTGCACCTAACTAGCTGAAACTCTTTGGAAAGGAAAGGGGATCTGTACTTACTAGGGAGGAAGGGATTTCTGCCTACAAGGAAGTTAGTTCCATTGAACACATTGGGACTTATGAGACTGAACTATAAGCAGTTTGAGCAGCAGCCTGTATTTTTTACTCTCTTGAGGTATTTATAATAGGAGAGTATATAGCTATTAATCAGTTTCTTTTCCTCCCTTTTAGTTCAACGTACACTTCTGCAGAAACAGTAGTGAACATTAAGATGAAGAGAAGACCAGAAACTGGATAGAGAACCTGCATATTTCCCTGAATATACATTTCAAGAAGAAGAAATGAGTTGCAAAGTAGAGTTAAAACAGTCCTGTTGAAACATCTTTTGAAAGGAAGAAGGATGTTTTAATGAATCCCAGTAGTTGTACCTGTGGTTTGCCGTTGGAAACTCAAAAGTTGTGCTCTGGCAGATTATTCACTTTAAAGCATATTTTTGTTGAAAATGGTTGCCTTTCTCTGAAGTCTTGTTTTTTGCCTTGTGGCAAGAACCTTAAGGTTGGGGGAGATGTTAGTGTATATACTAGCAAAATGCCTTTTGGCAGGCTGGGTACTGGGGGAGTATGGACCACAGAGACGTGCAGTGCATCTTTGCATACGAGTTACACATCACACTCTTTTGCAGGGTCCTTATAGTAAGGGTCAGGCTACTCAGTTGTTGGGGATGGAGTGCATGTTTGCCCTCACATATCAGTGCCCTGAAGTGGAGCATTTTACTTTTTCCCCATAGGAGTATAGTGCAGCCATCCATATATATGGGAAAGAAGTCAGGTTTTGCATTCACTGGCATGGGAGCTTAACTTTGTCCTTGGTGAACCCAGCTACTAAGAATCAACTCTGTTTCCATCTGCATAGCTGTATCCTGGCTTCTGTTTTTTTGGTTACATTTAGAATATTGGGTATCGGCTCTTATATACACATGTTTGCCTTCCAGGAAATAATTCAAGTCTAATGGCCTTTTTGATTTTGAAGGAACATTGTACCTTTGCCTTTCTATACCATACTTTCGAAGTGAAGGTATAATACATGTTGCCTTAATAATTCTCACTTGAAACTGATTTTCTAAGAAAAATCCTTTCTAGTACATGTTGCACTTAGGGTCTGTTGAATGCAAAATATGTAATTACTCCATTGGATTAAAATCTAGATATGGCAATTGAAATACAGTCTGTCTTCGTCCTCCCCCCTCCCCCAGATTCCTTCTGGCAGTAAAGCCATGCCTATGCAATTGTATAAACTGGCTCACAGATACCCAACCACAATTTCTGAACCTGAATTGCGTTATACTAGAATACCAAAATTAATTTAGGGTTAAGGTTAATTATCAGTTAAAACTGCGTGATGGCATGTGCCTCTGACTATGGGATTGCCTCTTCATTATTCACAAGTGCCTTATCAGCTCTTTGTTTTGTTTTCCCAAAAAGTTAACATTCTTGTGACTACTTAGCTATATTTTTCAACAAATAGATGATACATTTCTGATAATAAGGCTTATTTGTCCAGCTGCAGATGCCTTAAGCATTACACCTTAAAGTGCCATTAAGAAAACCTGCAGCAAGCAAATAATTGATCCGAACAATGTGCACTTCATATTGATTCATATTTAATGGAGAGAAAGGCCTTGATAATGGCCATTGGGAGCATGTAAATGGACTATTTTCATTAGATGGAACAATGCTTAACAATTCTTTAGATAGAACAGTTTATTGGATGGAACAATCCCTGTTTCTATGCTTTCAGTTTTAAAATTGTGGCCTAAAATTTGTAGTAACTGACAACAAATAAGAAACTGCCTACATCATGAAATGTTAAATCCAAAGTGTTACTTTTTGGTAACTCATAGTTTTTAGCTAACCATTGTGCCAATTTAAATTTAACCAGTTATCACAAGAGGGATTTCCGTATGCTTGGCCTTCTAGAGCAAAACAATATTCAGTGGCAATTTCCTATTTAAACTTGATGAAAGCTAGCTACGTAGATCTTTAAATCACATTTAAAGATCTACTGATGCATAGATCTTTAAATGTGCCCCCCTCATAGTGCATACAGTAAACAAAAGGTCAGTTTTCCAACACATTATCAACTGAGATAGACGTATGTTCTGCACCAAATGCGTGTCTTAATAAATTTGGGTCCTAAGCATGTTTAGAGAGAAAAAAGTGCTACAGTTCTAGCATTTCTCACCCACGCTGGGAGTTGTAGGACTTTTTCCTGTCTGTAAACATGCATAGGACTGAGCCCTTAATAAGAATATTGCATTTTGAAGCAAGGTGTATGTGTGAGACAGATGATTGCAAATTGCTTTTACTGAGTGGTAATGCTTTTTATATGATACTCATTGTGTAAACTAGAAGCAATGCTAAACTTAAATATTTGACTGCTGCTGATTCCTGAAAACGTTTCCGTGTTATTCCTTAAAAATAGGGGCTTATCCCAAAACACACTCATTCATATTTTGTCACAAAGGTAATAAATCGTTCTGAATTTGGGCCCAATCGCTCAGTGTATGCATATTTTACTTGGAAGAAGGTTCCGAAATTTCAGTACAGCTTACTTCCAAGTAAGTGTGTAGGATTGGCTGAACTCTTTTATGTGTACTTGGAAGTAAACTCCATTAGACTCAGTGAGACATAGATCATAGAACCATAGGGTTGGAAGGGGCCTACAAGACCATCGAGTCCAACCCCCTGCTCAATGCAGGAACCGTGATTCCCAGGCTGTCTTCCATCCAAGTACTAACCAGGGCTGACCCTGCTTAGCTTCCAAGATCAGACGAGATCAGGCACATCCAGTCCTTTGCTTCTGAAGAAATGTGTGCGATCAGGCCATTCATCTCTATAATGTGAAACATTGTCATAGTTCATCCCAATAGTGCTTTGTGTACATTACATGGTAAATCAACATAAAATATATCAAAAGCTATTTGGGTGTGTTCAGTTTTCAGCTACAATTATGACTCCTTAGATTGCGAGAACCTCTAAGAATTTGGTAATTAAGACCTAATTGTGATTTTTTTTAATAAACAAAACTAAAATAATTTGTTGGTGTGTAAGTTTTTAAGGGAATAGTTCAACTCTAGCCAAAACAAAGAAGAGTGTTTTTTAGAAGTGAATTTTTAATTGATAATCCACAAGTATAATTGGAAGCTTGTGGACTATGACTATCCATTTGCTTTGTTCCTTAAATCAGATGGTGTTTCGACTTCTTTTGAAAGGATGTACCTAAGCTAGGGATGCTGGAGAAGTTTGAGACGGGCTAAAATAAGCTCAGATTTCTAAGAAACCGACCTGTGGAATCCGCTGCAGAGCAACCCCTTCAGGTCACGTGGAGTCCATGGACTTTCAGATGTTTTGTTACTTTCCTGAAATGTACACATTTATTCGTAGGAAAATACGCAGATTTCTGCTGAGGAAAAGTTGAACGGAATGAAGGACAATACCCTAAATGTTACATACTAAGATAAATTGTGTGAATGTTTACAAAACTTCTTACGTAATTATTTTTATATTTTTCCACATGACGAAAAAGAATCGCATCCATCTGTGAGTGGATGATGGAACCAAAGGCACCAGACAATCCGCGAAACACAGATGGGGCAGATTTTACATAGTCCGTACATCCCTAACCTAAGCTAGGAGTAGGCAATGGGGCTTGATATAGCCTCCAGCAAAGCCTTCAATTGCAAGGAATGCAAATACACACACTTCTACCTGCTTTTCTCCATTCAAGCCAAGGTGCATGAGCAGTACTTATAAGCAATAGAATTCTTGTTTTATGCACCTCAGTTGTTCACCTCAGTCAATTTTGTTTATATCCCACAACTCTTCTATGGGAGGTCAAGGTGGCGTATGTAGGGTTCCCAGATCATCATCATTCAGACAGACTTGCAAAACTTCAGCCAGTTTGCCGCATCATGTGCCTTCTGACCATGCTCTGGGACTTCTATTTGAGTCACAGATGGGATGAGCAGCTGAGGAAGTCGGTGCCATTTTGCTAATCTGTTAATGAGTACCTGAGAGATGGGCAGTGAAAGCCTTGGTTGTCACTCTCGTTGTGGTGACTGGAAGGGTTTAAAGAACCATGGCCTGTCCTTGGTCACTGAGCAGGACTGAGGTAGAGGGCAGAGCCAATGTTGCTGGCCCCCTTGGTCTTGGTTCAATTCAAAGCTTTGCCTCGATAGGGGAAAAAAATAGCTGCCAACCAAGGAAACACACTTTCACTACAACCTTAAGCAGGGCCTTGTGTACGCTATGATAAAAAGTAATGTGCTGACTTATACCAAATTCTGCAATCTCTCTTCAATCATGCAATGTAGGCACAGGTGCTATAAATATTTACAATGAGCACAGCTCTGGATGCAACTCACACTGGCCTCCACCCAGATTGAGGAGCCTTATTTGCTCTGGAGAGTGCTTTGCTCTGTTCTACCAGAGCAAAGCACTCTCCATACCAGCTTGTGCCTGGCCTCTTTCTCCCTCTTCTCTCCCTGTCCCCACACCCTCTGCAAGTCAACCAACACCAGGCTGGCCAGCCCGGTGAAAGAGCCTTGCGCAGATGGTACTTTCAACAAACAGGGCCCAGAATGACTCAGTGCCAGCACCCATGCCACTTGTTGATTCTTCTCTCCCTGCCTCCCCCCATGGACAAATGTGTGTCCCTCCCGGGGCAGGGGAGCACCATGAATCCTGCTTGATGTGTTGCTACTCACCAAAAATGGATTGGAACCGAAGCCCTGTATCCTGACCTCTTGAAATCCTGCCCACCTCCTCAGACAGCTGCCCAGTTCTGTGACTTCACTAGGCACTCCCAACAGACTTCCTAGCACATGACAGCAGCTATGCCCCACTGATAGTTTCCAAATCAGATAACAAATCTCAGTAATATGGGCCATATTTTTCATACATGGGCTTAGTCCCCAATATCTGCAGAATACCATCCCCCACCTCCATACGTAGCTCACCATATCATGCTCTTCAGTGTGAGCCCAGCTCAAATGCCATCTCCTATCAAGGTGAATAACTACAGCTTTAGTCTGTTATATAATAGTGGACCTGAGCCTTCAGAATGGCTTTCTGGGAGAGGCCTGTTAAGGTGTGTCCTGTTTTTCTAGAGTAGGGTGGGCAACCTGTGGCCATATTTTCCCTTCTCCGGACTAGGGGCTGCATCACTAAAATTAGGCAGTACGATAGCAAAAAAGGCAATTTTACTTAAAACTACCCTTTTTTGCTGTTCCCAACACCACCATAGCACATGGGGGGGGCGCAAAAGTCATGGGGTCCATGTGTTGCTTATTCCTCTTCTATAAAAAGTGCAAGGCCCATCCATTTGCATGGACATTTAGTGGCCAACAATGAAAAAACAAGTTGACTTAGTCTTCTCTTTAAAAAAAATATGTTTTAATAGGTTTTGATTTATAATGTATTACTAATACTTTATTTCTTTTTCTTTTTTTTGTAAACCTCAGCTGGCCAGAGAGATGAGATGTGAATATTAAAAAAAAAAACCAAACCTTTGCTCCTTCAGGATCTTGAAGAGCAGCAGGGTCAACCGATGTGGGATATAATATAAGAAAGTTCTTTATTTCTGTATAAACCATGTATAATTCTAAATAGCCCATATCAAGATGATGTTCTCTAAACAGATGGCAACAATAAGTATAAAAATGTTTGTCAAATTAAGGACTAGGCTTGCTGAAAATGCTCCTTGAAAGATCAACAGCATTTCAACTATTCCTCTCAAAAACACAGCATCTTTATTATTGTTGTTTTTAGGCAAAAATATGCATGCTCAATTTGCTGCATTAATGCCCTTAATCTCCTCTCTAGAGAGAGACAAAATCACAACATTAATGAAAGAAATGTGCCAGATCCTACATGGACTAACTAGAACTAATTATTTTTTCTCCTTCTCCAGGTTGGAAGCCTAAACCAAGAGAACAGATGCTGTAAACATTACTGCTACAGGGTTCCATTCTATCCTTATATCAGTCAGGTGCGTACAGTATCAGGCTCAGGATTATCCTAGGGATGGTGGAGAATTCCGCCACGGATCTCAGTGAGGCCGAATGCCCATGCATTTGACCCCCGGAATCCATGGCGGAACGAAGCCCCCCCGCCCCACCACCCTGCGAAAGGCGCGCGAAATGGAGCACCTACCTGGTGCCGTTCATGCTGCTTTGCGAATGGCAGCTGCGTCTGTGGCCGCCATTAGCTTCACGATTTTTCTCCATGATAGGCTACGTAAAGACTTACGTAGCCTATCACGGCTAATGCAGGGACGCCATTTGCGTCCCTGCAGAGGCCATGATAGGCTACGTAAATATTTATGTAGCCTATCACGAGAAAAAGGGACGCATATGGTGGCTGCCGTAGGTGCTGCCATTTGCGTTCCCTTTTTTTGGCCGTGATAGGCTACGTAAATATTTACGTAGCCTATCATGGCAAAAAAAGGGAACGCAAATAGCAGCAGCTACGGCGGCCACCATTTACGTTCCTCTTTTTCGCCGCCATTTGCGTCCCTGCGCAGCCCAGCAGCGGCCGGATGTCGCTGCGGGCGGCCCCAGCTGGCGGCTCCGCAGAGTCGCTGTGGAGCGGAGCCAGCCGGCAAGGATTTCAGGGGGAGGGACGGAGCACCTGCACCCCACCGCGGATGTCCCGAAATGAAACAGGTAAGCCGTTTCGTACATCCCTAGATTATCCTTTCTCCATTATAGGGAAGGAAACAGTCACACAAAATTCCAGCTGACAAAGCCAAACCAGCACCCTCCAGGTTTATTCTTCCAGCCTTGCAATCTTGAGTTGCTACAGGATCCTCCACAAATTCAAAGAAATCAAAATACTTACAACCCCTTTATGGTGGAAGAACACCAAAAAATTGAAAATGATTCTAAAATAACTATCCTCGTGATTTTTGCAAGCTTGGTGAATCATAATGCAAACATTTTTACTTCAAAAAAAGCGTTTTTTTGTGCCTCGTTTTGACACCTAAAGTTTTTAACAGGCATAGAAGTTTTTTCAGACTACTTTTAAATTTTAATCATGTCCAATTATATAATAGCATTTCAAAATATACTACTATTGGCTCCTCAGCCATTGATGATTGTTGTTATTATTTTTAATAAAAAGATCCAGTCTTATCCTTACAGGTCCACACCTTTACTCCTCTGATTAGTAGCGCGTTGTTGAACAATAAGATAATAGAGGTTTTAAATACCTCTATTCTGCTCTCAGATGTGGGGAAGTAGACTATAGACTACTGGACCTGAATCCCTGAATAAAGCATATTGGGATCACAATTATTTGCCTGAATAAATAAAATGGTCTGAAACGCAGGATATAATAATAAAGAAATGGGCTGGAGGTTACAAGGTAATTTTCCAGAAAAAAGTACTTGTCGGAAAGTTACTGTACATGGCAAAAGAAGAAATACACAGACTGGTCAATGCAGATAAGAACTTCATGAGTTAAAGAAGACCATTTTTTCTGCAAAAGGATGTAGTGGTCTCTTCCTTCAAAATCATACAAACCGGTCTGTCCACTACTTCTGTGACAAATCATAGAAGTACAGTGAATTAAATCCGTTAGATTTAAAACAACCTATTTGGAAACATCGGTTAGGTATTTTAAAATCACCAAAAAGACTGTATTGCAGTGTGCAGCTCTCATGACAGAGACTGATATATCCTTACAAAAAGTTTTTTTTTAAGCAAATACTACATTTTGTGTTATGAATACATGAAACACAATGTTTCATACACTCAGTTGTGTATTAAAGAGCACGGGTCTTAGAAATATATTTCAAGGAAGCAATGCAGTATTTCTCTTCATGTATTTTGTGTATAGTCTGAAGTTATTTTAATTTAAAAGAATAATGTAAGTGACCAGCTTGTTACTGGAAGAACCAACAAAACAGCAATCTGTTGTAATTGTGTTTTGCGTGCCCTCCCTTATGTGCGCCATCACTTCCTTGCAACTGACCCTAGCTTTCTAAAGTGTATTACTGAACTGATGAGACACTAGAGTAAAACCCAAAGCACTGTAAACTATTATCAGAAAAGCCATGAACATTGCCTAGGAAGAGAGTGAAAAGTTTAGAAACGCTGAACTTTTTAGTTTTAATACAAGTTCTATAGATATTTAAGTTGTTGCTAGAAATAATAATGGCAAGACCAAAAGAAGATCCTTAACTACAAAGAATAAAGAAGAACGTCTATAGAATACGGCATAGAAGTCTTAATGTGTTCTCAAAACCATGGCAGTTTTTGTTTTGAAGTTTTCACAAAAAGTGTTTTCCAGTATTTTATTGCAGCATCTGCAAGACTAAGATCAAATTTCCAAAATCAGCCTACAAGCACAGCATCAGAAGGGAACCTGTGACAATGTTTGCTGGAATACATGAGCCCTCAATTATCTATTCTTGGTCCTTCAAGCTTCAACCCCAGAGACTGGAGTGATCTCTTCATAGCTGATTTTGCTGACTTAGTGGAAGTTCAAGAGAAGAGCCAACAGCCTCTTGGAGATCCTGAGCCCATTTCAACAGATAATTCCAGAGAGAAGGTGTCTAATAGTCAGCTAGTCGACCACAAGAAGATCCTTGATGACCTCGTTAACTTGCTGCATTTTTAAAGACTCCAGGGGCCAATCTACACAGCCGATTTAATGCGGTGGTAGAGTGCATTGGGCTCATTTGCAACAGACGACGCTGTTGCCAATCCACTGCTATCCTGCTGTATCCATCCTGAAAATGCGCATTTTCGGAAAATCCTTTTCTTCAATGTGGTGCCAGAGTGGTTCCACAGCAGTGTGCTCCATTCCTCCACATTAAATCCTGGGCGTGCCTCTGTGACCTGCAAGTGACGTGGTCAAGGGGTGGGGCTGCCCTCCCCAATTCCCTCTTTTTCCTCAGTTGCAGTAGGGCTCCATTCACAATCAGTGGCCTCCTTTTCCCATTCATAATAGCAGTAGCACTGTTTCATTCACAATAATGAAGTAGCCTGTTTATATATAGTGAACAATAAAGAATACACAGAGGTGAAGGAGAAAGAGCAGCCGGTAGCAAAAGCCTGCACCTGCGGTATTTTGCAGACACATTATTGAAATACACCTACAACTTCGCAGTGGTGCGATACACCTACAGCTAAGGAATACCCAAAAGGAAGGAGAGAGGATGGCCAGACTCGGTATTTTGCAGTCGTGATACACCTGTAACTTCGCAGGAACGATACACCTACCCAGAAGAGAAGGAGAATACCGAGGAATACCCAGAAGGGAAGGAGAAAGGGAAGCTGGTACAGCAAGGGAGCGTGGACAGGGCTGGGAACAAACCTCCCTGATCAAGGAATCGCGCAGGGTTGGCCTTCAGCAGAACACAGCAGTTTGCTTTCTCAATTCACAGATAGCAGCTGCTGATTCACATCTCTCTCCCCTTCGGAACAGTCCCCTGTGTGTGTGATTTTCCTGTGTGTTTTTGGGGAGGAGGAGGAGGCTTAGTTTGTGTCAGGAAGCAAAGGCAGCAGCAACAGTAGCTGTTGCTGCTGACTTGAGAGTACTAGCAGAGGGAGGTAATTCCAGTGCGGGACCTAGGCACCTGTCTGCCCGCCAGTTGGTCCATCCCTGGGCTTCAATATTGGTGGTTCACAGTCGGTGGATGCGAGGGTGAGAAGTGTAGGGTAAAGTATCCAACATTACTCATCTCTTCCATTAAACTACCCTGAGCAGTGGAGCATGGAAAGAGGCGGGAGCAAGCCTCTCTCACCGGCTGAGCAGCATCTATGGGGTTGATAAGGTTTACTTCTACTAGTGGGACTCCACCCATCCAACTGCAAAGTAAGGCAGATTAAAGTGCAGTTTGACCTGTGAAAAGCAGGTTTTAAGGTAGTGTTTACACTGCACTTTTTGCTTTGTATGCCTGGGACGGACCAAAAGCGATTTCATGACAATCTGAATAATACTGGAAGCTCTTCTCATTCTTTTTCCATGTAGACTCCTCCCAGATCTGTATGGAAAGATAGTGTTTCTACCATTCAAAACGCCAGGTGCCTTATGAATAAGTCTTCTGGAAGAATTTGTGCCACCATTTTATAATTCCCAATTTCTATGGATTTTGAAGCAAAATCTGCCCCAAGAAGATTTTTTCTCCTTCAGTGTTGATCAGCAATAGAATTTGGCTACACTATCATCTAGTAATGTTTTTTAAAAGTACGCTAGACTAATCTTATAAAATCTTGATATTGTAATGCTTTCTAATATGTTATGAATACAATAAATCTTATCAAGGGGGATGTCACAGAATATGACTGTAACATGATTGTTGATAAGAATTCATTGTATTTCATAAGAGTGCTGTTCATAATAACCTATGTATGCTAACTGTAAGTGATTAGTAATAGATGTCATTAGTTCTGCATGTGTTGTGAGTACTGGAAAGTATTCTTGGAAAGGAGGCAAAAATGCTTGCCACAAGTGAGTTGGTTAATTCTTGGATGGAAACAGCTCATTACCTCATGGAGAAATAAACCTTCACAAGGGTGCTTCTAGGGTCACCAGTAAATCTGGCTGCATTTAGGGCCCTCCTGAGGTCATGAGTAGAAGCTATGACTAAGTCCAAAAAGTCAAGGTGCACAGATGTGTGTTTAAGATAAAAGAACTAGAGCCCAATTAAGGTTAGATGAACTTAGGCTGAAGTTATCAACTTAAGGGTTATCGAAAGCAAAGGTTTGATCTGATTGCCATGAGAGATCCTGGGAGAATGAGAAGCCTAGCAAATATGATTACCTAAGCTCTGCAAACCATGCTTGCCAGATAGGTAACTACAAGATCTTGATGACTGTTTTGTTGTCAGAGGAATGGAATACTAAGAATATGCTAGGCGCTATTTCTTTTATGCTTCTAATCCTCCTAATTGCATTGCATGTAGTAACACGTTTTGCTTGTTTTTTTATCATTACAAAGTTTTGTTATTTAATTGTTTAAGCAATACATATATGTCTTAAGCTACCATTTTATGTTATTTGGCTTGAAAGAAGTTTCAGGGACCACAACCCATATAAATTAATTCTTGAAGCCCAAAAAACTCAGCTGGGATTTATACATTTCTTATTGAGTGGGATCTGTCCATACAGCCACTGTTTTCTTCCATGGTCAGGTGAATCACAGGGCTTTTTCACACAGAGCTTTTATTCTGCTATTGAGATTGGTTACTCACGGAAATTTGCAGGCCCCTTAGATGATGGGGTGAACCTCCAGGGCATCTTCCGCACTAAATGACTTCTTTCCATTTTTTTAAAGATCAGATAATGAGCTATCAAATTACAGCACTTGAGTTCTGCTTGAATTCCCTCCTGAAAAGAGGAAAGCCCACAATAAGAGGGGTTAGTCCACAGCGCCATCTAGCGGCTGTATAATTAAACATATGGAAGATTCAGATAAGGGGGGGGAGACATGTGCATAAAGGGAATCCGTAGTGATACTGCATTGAAAACGGAAGCAGAAAACCTCATTTTAAATGCAAGATTTTAGGCTGGTGTAGAGATGGTTATAGACACACTTCTTCAGAGAAGAGAAACAAGCTAGTTGGATGGAGCAGGAATGGGTCTCCCATCTCACTGTGTCTAATCCTGAAGGTTTCATACAGCCTTCATGACTAGTAGCCATGACATGAAGTTCACTGGGTGTCTCCCAGCCTAGCCTATTTCACAGGGTTGTTGTTCAGGATAAAATGGAGGGAGGAGAGCCTTGTATTCCAACTTGAGCTCCTTGAAGGAAAGGTAGGATATACACATAAGAAATGTAATAAAATAGACTGGGGGCCCAGTGGCCATATGTTCAGCACTATGGAGCTTTTAAATAGATCAGCATCATCTCAAGGGGAAGACCAGCTACATTAAGGGCTACCTATATTCAATGAAATGAAGGGATAAACTATAACAGGGACCTTTCCCCCATCCTCCTTTTTTGCTATCATGTTTCTCAGTTTCAAATGTTCAAAATGCAAACATGCTTAAAGCTGTGAAGGCAGAATAATATATTGGTGTGAATTGCCATACTTTGAGGAAATAGCTCTCAATGACAGAGGATTGGCTGTAAATATATATTTTATTTATTTATTTATTATTTATTATTAAATTTATTAATCGCCCATCTGGCTGGTCACCCAGCCACTCTGGGCAATGTACAACATACAATAAAAACAATTTCAAACAATAAAATTCTACAATAAAAACATTTTCTAAAATACCCTAACCCACCCCAAATGCCTGCCTGAACAACGTTTTTAATGCATGACGGAAGCTCATTAAAGAGGGGGCATGATGGAGTTCCCTAGGGAGGGAGTTCCACAGAGTGGGGGCCACCACAGAAAAGGCCCTCTCCCTCGTCCCCACCAGTCTAGCTGTCCTGGCTGATGGGACAGAGAGAAGGCCATCCGAGGCTGATCTTGTTAAGCAGCCTGTATGGTGCTGCTGGAGGCGCTCCTTAAGATAGGCTGGTCTGGAACCATATAGAGTTTTAAAGGTCAAAACCAACACCTTGAATTTGGCCCGGAAAACAACTGGTAACCAGTGCAACTCCTTCAGCACTGGAGTGATGTGATCTCGCCGGCGGCTGCCTTTAATCAGCGAGCCGCCGCGTTCTGTACCAGCTGCAGTTTCCGAACTGTCTTCAAGGGTAATCCTACGTAGAGCGCATTACAGTAGTCTAAACGAGAGGAGACCAGGGCATGTACTACCGATGGGAGCAGATGGTCGGGAAGGAAGGGGCGCAGCCGCCGTATCAGATGGAGTTGATACAGCGCTGTCCGGCTCACAGCTGACACCTGAGCCTCCATGGACAGCTGGGAGTCCAAAATGACCCCCAGGCTGCAGACCTGGTCTTTCAAGGGTAGCCGTACCCCATTCAACACCAGGTCAACATCCCCCAGCCTCCTGTTGTCTCCCACCAAAAGTACCTCGGTCTTGTCAGGGTTCAGCTTCAGCCTATTCCTCCCCATCCAGCCACTTGCCACCTCCAGACATTTGGACAGGGATTCTACTGCCAACTTTGGTGAAGATTTGAATGAGAGGTAGAGCTGCGTGTCATCCGCATATTGATGACACTGCACCCCAAACCTCCTGATGATAGCCCCCAGCGGCTTCACATAGATGTTAAATAGCATCAGGGAGAGGATGAAGCCCTGTGGCACCCCACAAGTAAGTGGCGACGGGCCCGAAACCTCCTCTCCCAGTGCTACCCTCTGGTACCTGCTGGAGAGGAAGGACCGGAACCACCGCAATACAGTGTCCCCAATGCCCAACCCCTCCAGGCAGTCCAGGAGGATACCATGGTCAACGGTATCGAAAGCCACTGAGAGGTCGAGGAGAATAAGGAAGGAGCATTCACCCCTATCCAGAGCCCTCCTCATATCTACCAAGGCGACCAAGGCCGTTTCTGTCCCATGCCCAGGCCTGAAGCCTGACTGAAATGGGTCTAGATAATCAGTTTCTTCCAAGTGTGCCTTCAACTGCACCGCCACCACCCGCTCAATCACCTTGCCCCAAAATGGCAGATTTGAGACGGGGCGAAAGTTGTTCAAAACTTGAGGATCCAAGGAGGGCTTCTTTAAGACCGGTCTTATCACTGCCTCCTTGAGGGCTGATGGCATCACTCCCTCCTCAAGGGAGGCATTCACCACCACCCTGATCCCCTCACCCAGTCTCTCTCTGCAGCTCATAATGAGCCAAGATGGGCAAGGATCAAGTAAGCAGGTGGTCAGCCTTACAGATGAAAGCACCTTGTCCACTTCATCAGAAGGAAGAAGCTGGAACCGATCGCACAAAACCGGTTTGCCACAGGCCGCCTCTTGCTCACTAACTGTATCCACAGCGTGCAAAGTAACACACCTAATCTGATCAATTTTATCTGCAAAGTGCCTTGTCAAGGCCTCACAGGAGGCCTTAGAATGCTCCAGTGGTTCCGGAGCCACAGGACCGACCAGGCTCCGGACCACTTGGAACAGCCTCCTGGGACAGCACTCTGCAGACACGATGGAGGCAGCATAATATTCCTTTTTTGCTGCCTTCACCGCCACGTGATAGGCTGAAGATACAGCTGTAGCCTGTGTCTGATCGTCTTTGGAGCGAGACTTCCGCCACTGGCGCTCTAGCCATCTCACCTCCTGTTTCAGAGCTCGTAACCGTGGATTGAACCATGGTGCAGTCTGAGCCCTGTTCAGGGGGAGAGGGCGTTTCGGAGCCACCTGATCTAATGCCCCAGTGATTGCGGCATTCCACCCACCCACCAGGGTCTCGACCGAGTGGCCGTTGGCATGCCCCAGAGAATCCCCAAGCGCGTTCAGGAATCCATTTGGATCCATAAGACGCCTGGGGCGGACCATTGTAATGGGTCCTCCACCCCTGCGGAGGGGTTGTGGAACCGAGAAGTCCAACATCACCAGATAGTGACCTGACCATGACAAGGGGGTGGTGGATATACCCCCGACTTCCAGATCACTCCCCATTTCTCCAGAAACAAACACAAGGTCTAGTGCATGACCGGCTACATGGGTGGGCCCAGTTAGAATATGGTGCAGCTCCCAGGAGGCCATGGTCTCCCTGAAGTCCCGAGGTGCTCCTGCGAGGATGGCCTCCGAATGTACGTTGAAGACCCCCAACACCAGTAAGTTAGGGGACTGTACACGCACATCAGAGACCACCTCAAGCACCTCGGCCAGGGAGTCAGTCGTGCAGCGGGCTGGACGGTACACGAGCAGAATCCCCAGACTGCCCTTCGGGCCCAACCTCCAGTACATGCACTCAGCAACCTTGGTCTCCCGGAGAGGGGGTCTGGTGAAGACCAAGGACTCTCGGTAGATAACAGCCACTCCCCCTCCCCGATCCCCAGCCCTCAGCTGCTGTGCATATGAAAATCCGGCTGGACACATGGCTGCAAGGGTTGGAGCAGCAGCCTCGGCCAGCCAGGTCTCCGTAATACATGCCAGGTCTGCACCCTCATCCAGGATCATGTCATGGATGAGGGAGGTTTTCTGGGTAACAGACCTGGCATTGCAGAGCAGCAAACGAAGGCCAGAAGATGGGGTCATGCCTCCCCCAGCCATCCTTTGGCTCTGGACAGGCCCGGAGCAGGGGACATATATTACACATCTCCCCCTTGTTCCCCTTACCTGGCATGGCCTGCCCCTAGCGCTCCGCCAGCACCTGCCACCCAGCCTCGATATCTTCTGGCCCCCAACACTCCCCCCACTGCTTCCATCAGGTGGACACATGCCCCCTCGCTCCCGCCTATTAGGCAGGCTACCCACCCCTAAAACCACAACAAAATCCCCCAGGAAAACACACACACACACACACACACACACACACACAAAACGATTAAAAATCCCCTTAAAAATAATGCCAGGCCAGAGTCCACAGGGAAGGCCAGGCGGCGGCGGCGGCAGCGGCAGCGCCTCTTCCCTGGTGATGGTGGTGGCCTCTCCTGCAGGCCCTGGCTCTCCCAGGCCACCTCAGCCAGCCAGCTTATGTAGCCCCTCCAGGGAGGGCAGGTGGAGCAGCACAGCTGGCTCAGTACCTGGGGGCCTGGTCCTGCAGGGACTGGCAGTCTGCCAGGCAGAAGTCTCCAGGAAAGGCCTGGTTACTGGAAACAGGGTAACAATGTTAGTTTATAACAAACTAACATTGTTACCGTGTTTCCAGTAATGCTAGTTCAATGTTTTGTGCTTTAATAGATGATATGCTGGTATCCTCACGATCTTTTTGTTCAGCCAGCGAATCTTACTATTCAATAACTATTTTTTAAGAATTTGCATTAGAAAAACATTTAAATCGGGGTGCATTGCAACACCTACAGATGCCAAGGTCATGTTTCGAGTTTCGACAGCTGTTTACAGGTAGCTTGTGTATAGTTTAGACATTCATTCTGACCACGCGAGTCTCAATAACTTTAATAACAGATGGGAAGTCTGACAAGAAAGTCTCCTGCACTCCCTGCTTAGTCTCTGAAAGGCAAAGATGAGAACAACTTCTCTTGGGTTTTTACGACATGTTGGTAAGAGAAATTTCCCTCTGTTATGGGCTAGTATAGAGCATATTTATGCCACACCTTGCTTGGATGTAAAATCATATGATAATTATTTCTAAGTGCTGGGTGTTTTCTCTGTGAGAAGGGAGGTGAGTTGAGGAAAGTGTTAGTTCAAGCCTTTTGACTGGCTGCAAACAGCTTGGCCTTCCCCCTTTCTCAACCTACATGCCTTTTGTTCATAGGTTAATGAAGTCAGATGTTTGTGTGTGAGAGAGAGATGTGGTGGCTGCATAACACAGCTGCCTACTCTTTATCTAGGACACTTCTGTGACTGGGTTTTGATGCTTTTCTGATGGTTTTTTTTTCCATGTGTGAGGTAGACATTTAGGACATCTTCAAGACTGGAAGTTGCAGTTCCCATGGTTGAATGGGAAAATACATATTTAACTGTTAAGTGTTTTGTTTTGTTTTTTAAACCACCACCACCACCACAACTGTAGAGCTTTAACACCTTTACTGCTTCAGGCCAAAAGAGAGAAGTGGACTACAAAACCATGGTGAAGTTGGCAGCTGCCCTTTTGTGTGCAGGTTATTTTCTCCTCACTGTTTCAGGTAAGAAGCCAACAGGCTCTTTTCTGGTTTGGCAGTGCTGGGGGTTAAATGAAGTACTGAATCCCATTTTGCTGATAATTTGTTAATGGTGTTGTACTTGCAGTTTTAGATTTCTAAAATGAAAAGTTTCAGACTCAAACCTGGTACAGAGCTCTGCTCCCTAATTATAGATCTGGAGGAAGCAGGCTGATGCCACCGGTCCATCTAATTCAGTATTGCCAGCACTGACTGGCAGTGAATTGAACCTGGGACCTTTTGCTTGCTAAGCAGGTGCTCTGCCGCTGAGCCACAGCCCTGGGGAGGTGACAGTCACTCAACTGTGTGAAAGGCACTCTGCACATAGACAGAGTGCCTTTCACACACACCATATTTATGTGTTCTATACCTGAATCCTGGCATTCAAAATCAGGGGAGGGGCAGTGGGATCTTGTTCACATTAAGATGTAGTGCACTGGTTATTTTGATTTAGCACATTTTTAATATTCATAAAATCATACATAACTCTATTCAGAAGTTAAGTAAATGCTTTAAATATGATTTCATCACAGCATAATACAGCAATTAACATTATAATCTGTCCAAAATGCGATGGAAGGAGTAATGGCCTGGATCTTGTTGAAAACTCCATCTTTGGACCCTGCTGTCCTTGGATGATTTATGAGCCAGTTCCTATTCTACCATTTTGGGGTAAAGGTTCAAGAGAGTGGCAGGTGGACAGCTCCCAGGCACTACTGGAGGAAGCTGATTATCTAGATCCCTCTGGGTTTAGACCGACTTTTAGGACTGAGATCATCTTGGTTGGCTTGACCGTTGACCAGCACTGGGAGAAAGACAGGAGGGGTGTGTGTGTGTCTGTCCTGATTCTCCTCAACATTTCAGCAGCTTTTAAATGGTATCCTTCTAGACCACCGATCTTTGCAGGGATCTTGGGGTACAGTTTTGCAGTGGCCCTGCTCCTTCTTTGAGGATGGTTTCCAGAAAATTGTGCTGGGGTACTATGGTCCCTGTCCATGAGACTTCTCCTATCAGGCCCTTCAGGATCCTTTTTTTTTAAAAAAAAATCCCCCATGCATGCTTTTTAAAAACATCTACATGAAATCTCTGGGGAAGGTCGTCCGTTGGTGAGATGCCAGCACTATGCAAATATTTGCATCAGATCCAGGTGATGCAGTCGCTTCCCAAAATGAGTCTATTAAATCAGCGGTAGACTCAATGAAGCTGAATAACTCAATGAGGCTCAGTTCTGATAAGACGGAGCTTATGACTGGGGAGGGGGAAGTCACCAGACTGGTTAGATGGGGAAATGCCTGCCTTTGAGGGGGATCATACTCTCCCTTAGGAAACAACTTGGCTACTTTAATGCCTTGGTGATCTCAGATTAGATTACTCCAATGTACTTGATATGTGGGACACAGCCCTTGAAAATTGTTCAGAAGCAACATCTGGTAGAGAATGATGCTGTCTATCTCTTCACAGGTATAGGTTGGTGAAAACACACTTGCTCTAAAACATCTGTACTGGTTAGAAGTTTGTTTCTAGGCCCAATGCAAGGTAAAGCATGAATATATAAAGCTGTACACCAGATGTAGGCAACCTGATGCCCTCCATGTTTTGAACTACAACTCCCATCAGATCCAACCAGCATGGCCAATGTTCAGGGATTATGGGAGATGTAGTCCAAAACATTTGGAGGGCACCAAATTGCTTATCCCTACTGTATACTCTTTGGAGTTCTGAGTATCTCACAGACTACTTTCTTACCTATGTGGCCTCCTCCAGGGCCTTAAGATCTACTAGTGAGGCCCTGCTGCTCCAGATTTAGGAAAATGAGGTAGCCATCTCTACTAGGAGCAGGGTTTTTCTGTGGTGGCCCTGGAGTTGTGGAATACTCTTCCCAGGGATGTACTGCCTTTTTAAAGTAAAGAGTAGCATCTAGTAGTAGTCCATTGGGAATTTAGAGATTTAACAGAGATTTTTCACTTTTGCTTCTATGTAGTTTTCATGTTTATTGTTTTAACTCTGCGTGCGTGCATGTGTGTGTGTGTGTATAATTTGTATTATTAAATTGTTGTAAACAGCCCTGTGAGCAGACTTCAGTTCAAAGGCACTCTATGAATGTAGATAGATAGATAGATAGATAGATAGATAGATAGATAGATAGATAGATAGATAGGAATAGTACGGATGGGGTGTGCTAGAAGTGAAAAGAACAGAGTAATAAAATTCAAGTGAGCTAGAAGGATCAGATAGGGTTTTAATTATTCTTGTGTTTTATCTGGCATGTTTGTGCATTTTCCTTTAGTCCCCAATAAGGCAAAATAAAAATAAGGCTGCAATCTTATACTCTCACTTACCTAGGAGTAAGCCCCATTGAATGCAGTGGGGCTTACTATTGAGTAGACATGTATAGGATTGTGCTGTAAATAACTTTTCGAACAGATACCTGTAATAGTTCCAAGGAAGAGGTTCCTATGCGCTAATAGTAATACGTTAGAACTTTTACTTAATAGCAGTGTGTTTGGCTGTAATTATTAGATGGTTTGCAATGACACATTTGGGTAAAACTGGCTTACAAAATGACCTGTGCAACTTGGCAATATTCATTTTGGATTTGTTATGGTAAACTTGTTTCCTGAATTACTAAAACATTTTACTTACGTTATAGTCAGTGCTGCTATGGTATTTTCAATATTTTTTGAAAAGTGTTAACCAGCTTTATTGATATGTAAGGTAATGGCTCTGTTCAGATGCACATTGGGGAAGAGTGGTTAGGCTAACCATGGTGCATGGTAGTTACCACCAACCACTGCAAGTGCTACTGCCACACATGCAGGAAACTATGTTCTGTAACATGGTTACACTAACCATTCCCTAACCACCCTCCCTCCCACAGGATCCCACAGTCCTCCAGATTGGCAGCCATGCATCCCAGTGGCCTTTGCACTGTCGGCCATTTTGGTGCTTGGTGCTGCTGGCCATTTTGGTGCTTGGCAGTCAGCAGCCTGCTGCCCCCTGTGCCATAGTACACAGCTCCTGGGCATGTCCTGCAGCATGGACTTACATAGTCTAAGATCTATCTTTCCCATTCTGGAGTCCTATAATTGCTGCTCACTGCTGTAATCTGCTGTCCCATTGAACAGTGCATTCACGCATCCCGTGCAGCACAGACGGACATGGGCAGCCATCAGGAATCAGCTTCTGTCACTTCTGCCGACCATTTCTGCCACTGCAGGCACAGTGCTGGAGGCCATGCTGCCTCTGCAGTCGCATTGTAACAGGTGCCATCAAACATGGTAGTGCCTGGCTGTGCCCATAGTGGTGGCAGGCCAAGGCACAAGTGGCCACAAGTCACAGCTGTATGCTCACTTCTCTGCTGGCGTGCAGTGGGCTATTGCTGGGGATGGCATATCAGTAGGTTCACAGTTGCCATGTCATTTACTGCTAGGCAGATCTCGACCATAGAGATCTGCTGCTCAGGCATGGGTGGCTACTCTTTCTTTGGCCGCTCTTGCTGCAGAGCTCTGTGGCAGCTGTCAATTAACCATGGAGGCCATTCAGACATCATGTTAAGCCATGGTAGAGCCCACTAGCCATCTTGCAGCAAGTGGTTCATGAATGTGGTTAGTCCGTGGTTAATAAAACACCATGGCTGGGAAAAACACTATTCAGATATCATGCTAAGCCATCATGGTTAGCTCAAAAACACTAACCATCATGGTTTAGTATGTTATCTGAACAAGCCCATTAAGTTCTAATTTCAAATAGTGCCATTTATCCTTAGTTTGTAAAGTTCTCTTGTTCATTCAGCATTTAATTTATATGTTGGGGGCACATAGCAAGCTTATAGGCATAGTTATGGCTTTCCCATTGCCAATTGTGGAAGCAGAAAGAACCCAAGGCAATTTTCTCTAGCCTGCAATGGATCTTCTATACAAGCTCTGAATTGCAAGTTAGTTTTTTTTTTTGGGGGGGGGTCTTTTAAAAAATCTGAACGACAAGTAAGAGGAATACAAGTTAGCTAGGTTACCCATTCTAGATTTAAAAAGAATTCACCTTTGTACAAATCCAGGTGCTTTGTCTGTATAGCTCTGTTGTGTAGTTTGGACACCCTTGATCCATTTTTGTGAGCATTTCTGTACAAATTATTCTTCTTAATCATATATTTTAAAACTTATTTAGAGCACAATCCTATGCATGTTCAGACAGAAAAAGTCCTACAACTCCCAGCATCCCTCCAGCCAGCCACAGATAGAGCATGCTGGGAACTGAGGGACTGTTTCCTGTCTAAACATGCATAGGATTACACCATTAATTAATATAAATAATATTAACTCACAAAAGTGAATCCAGTTTTTCCAGGATGAGCCATAATATCACATAACCCAACCAATGACTGACTGAAAGGAGGACAGTGTTGCACTGAAGAAGGTTTATTTCAGTTTGGCAAAGAATGATACTCCGCACAATCTGATTAATCCAAATTCTTAGTTCTAAGAGTGACAGGCCTCTGAACACAACACTAATTAAGTCTGGTATGCGGACTTTCTAGTTCTGGAAAGTATTGAACTGGGAGTTGCCACATGAGACTGATTTTCACATACACAGGCAGTAGATGGGACACCTATATGCAGAATGGTGTGTTTTATAGTATATATTTCTTGTGATAGTTGCCAATGTATTACTTTATAAGTGCTATAGATGAGGTGTGGAGTTCTCCTTCTGATTTTTTTGTTCTTGTTTGTTCCCGTTTTCTCCGCCAAGTTGCATTGAAAGGCAAAGAGGAAAGGGCTGACCAGTTCCTAATTCACTTATACATATTTTGCTCTTATTGGCACCGGCATCGCCCTTGATAATGTCTTCTGCCTTAATGAAGCATTAGGCCAGACACAATGTTATTCCATCTCATAGAGGACGCTCCCCTGGAAGTTCCAATGTATGATTTGGGCTGGCCAAATCTGAGTTTGGGTTGCAGTCCCCGAGTTCCCTATTTGCAATGTCCATCTGGGGTCATCTGGCATTAAACCTTGTTGCACAACATCAGTAGTCTTGATTGGAGAGACATGTGAGTCACACAGATGGCAGCCCCCCAGTTTGGGAGATATATGAAATGGGGTAGGCCACTGCTTATTTTGGCATGCAGGGGCATATACACTTCTGTTCCTTATTAAGTTTACAGACTGAGCTCAAACTTCAGGTGAATAAAGAACTGGAAACTAGTAACCAACCTCAGCCTTGTGAAAATTGGACATTTTTACACCTAACAATTAAACTTAGGACATGAAATTTACTTTATACAGGACATTCCTCCAACATAGCTTGGCCACAGTGGTACAAGTACTAGTAAGGTAGAAGTCTAGATTACTGCAATTTGCCCTCCGTGGGGCTGCCCTTCAGCTTGGTCCAGAAGCTGCAGCTAGTGCAGAATCCAGCAGCTTGGCGGTTGTCAGGAGCTGCCCTTTTTCACCATGTAACACCTCTGCTGAGGAAACTACACTGACTGCCTATTTGCTACTGGCCCAGGTTTAAGGCTTTGTCAGTGGTGTATAAAGCCCTAGACAACTTGGAACCAGTATATTTGATAAAATGCCTTCTTCCTAACAGCCTGCCTGGTCACTGAGGTCATCAGATAAGGTGGTCCTGATGGTTCCATATTGAACTGCAGTCTGTTTGGAGTCTACTCAGAGTACAGCCTTCAGTGTACTGGCTTTCTCTCTGTGCCTGTTGATGTCAGGCACGCAGTGATGCTGTTTTGTTTTCGGTGCCTGCTGAAGACATTTGTATTTAAACTAGAGCTGTGCACAAATGTCCTCTCACAATTCTCCACCCTATTTGTGGAGAAATTCACCGAATTTCTACAGGGGGAGGAGAAATTATCCAACAGTTTCACAGGTAGGGCTCACCATTGGCAGGGATTGTAGCACAGCTTCTTTCATTTTCCCTAAGGTTTTTTTTTTGCATTACCACTGCAACTTCCAACAGCATCAGCTGTGTTGACAGCCTAGCCCCAATTTTGCATTCTCCACAATGTTGGTTGAGGAGGGCAGTGCTGGGTCTAGATTCAGGGAATAGGCAAATGGCAAGCAAGCAAAACCACATATAGGACAGAAAGACTGTTTAGCTGTAGGAAATCCATTGCCCCTTTGCACACCAGCTTTGGGATGATATGCTAAACTGCAGCAGAGAAGAAGCAGATATCCTATCTTTGATTCCATACACAAACACACTAAATATGTGTCATTTTATGACTATACTTTGCTAATGAGGGCCTGTGGCAATTTAGGGCTGTGATGTTTACTCCTGTGATACTTGGTGGTGCATCAGGCCAAAATGGAGCTTTATTGTCCCTCAAATAAATCTACCATCTCCTTATTGACATTGACTAGTTTTGTGGGTCTACAGAGAACACAAGGGATTGTATTACAACTCCTGCCCCGCCCCAATATCACTCCTAAGACAAGGGTTTGAATTGCATGATGCTGGCATTAGTCAACTGAAACTAACTGGATTGTTGTGCTGTCATCATGACTGATTATTCAGACCTGCTAATATAAGCTGCATGATTGCAAAATTGGGGCATTCTCATCTGGGTGGAGCAAGACACATTCTCTGAAGTTTCCCTTTACCAGCAAGTTGAGTGGGATGCATTCAGCTGTTCCATATGGTGTGTGTGTGTATGCACGTCTGTGTGTGCGTATGTGATAGGGTCTATGGCAGCCTTCCCCAACCTAGTGTCCTCCAGATGTGTTCGACTTGCAGTCCAACACATCTGGAGGGCACTGGGCTGGGGAACACTGGTCTATGGAACACTGACTGTATTTTACATTGTATCACAGGCGATGTTTAAATTTTACTAGCTAAATAGCTATCACTGTGATGGATGGTTGTCTATGGAGGGGGGGGGGGTTGTATATTGCAAGGAACCCCTGAATGGTACAATACATCTCTGTGCATAAAATGCATGGTAACTCCCAGTAAGATCCTCTTCAGCAAGGCCCAGGCCATTAGGCATCAGGGTTACAGCCAATTGCAGTGATTTACTTTCCCGACAGAAATGAATGGCAACCACTTCCCCAAAGAAGTGAATGGCAAACATGTACAGCAAGAAGCAAAGGGGTGCACATGGAGTCATTATTGAGTGGGGACTAAATTGCTTTTTGGCCCTAGTATATTCCAGCTAATCAAGCTTGTGCCTATTTGCATAGTCCCATCTTGAGTTCTGTTTCTTGGTCACCAGGAAACATTAGGAACTAGGTTGTATACATATATGCCAGCCAAACGTCCATCATTATGACAGGCAGATTCTGCATTGAGGTAAGACCTGTATATTGCAAGGATTCCTGGGCGGCTGTGGCTGGGTGCGGGGTGAGATTACATATTGCACTGTAGAAAACCTGACAAATATTACCCTCAATACAATAGTGTCACCTAGTGAAGCATCTTCGTTTCTTCCGTGTAAGTGAATGGCAGCCATTCACTTATATGAGAGAAAATAAGAGGTGTGTGCTTGGGGAAACCATCAGTCCCTCTCATTGCAAACTCAGGTGGTGAGTGCCAACAGAAATGAAGCCAAAATGGGGCCTTGATACACAAGTGGGAGGGAGTCTGAGATTTGAAGAATTACAATTAAAAAACAATAATCCCCCCATCCCGAAAACCAGCTCAACGAGGCCCACACATGCTCAGCAGCCACAGAATGCTGAGTGTCAGTTAGTGCATGTAATTAAACATGACAGTGTCCAAGAGTGTGTGTGGGCACAGTATCCTAAAGAAACATGCATGCTGGCAGTGAGATGCTAGTGCCCATCAAGAACAGTAGGTGCATAGAACGTAACTCCTCCTTTAAGATTACATGCTTTTACCATAGTAGTCAACCACTAGTCTTTGCTGGAGAGTTACTCCGAGGAGGGTGGCAGGTTAAGTGGTGAGACTGGATTGCTTGAGAAGTTAACTAAAACTAGTGTAGAAGTCAGCGATGACTCTATGGGATATCAAGGGGTGGTGAATGCCCCCCAATATTTCCTGCTATACCATCAGCTCCCCCAGCTTCAGTCACAGTATGTTGTCCTAGATTGCATTACTTGATCGCTCCCCTTAAAAAGAGGGGGTTGCCAACCTTTTGCTCCCTCAAATTAATTTTTCTGGAGTCACCCTGGCAGAAGTTTGCCAATCTGCCTTCGGTACATAGCATGCCAATATCTCCTGTGTGTACATAGCAATCTGCCCTGAAAGGGTGCATGTTTCTCAGCTTCTACTGCAGACCCACTTAAAAAAACAGTAATGAGGTAGCTATTAGGATTACAAGGCAAAATGCCTAGATATCTGTGCCTAGAGCAAGGATGCAGAACCTCAGTCCCAGGGCCAAATCCAGCCCACTGGGCCCCCAAAATCTGGCTCACTGGGGTTCCCCCCAACCCCATGATCATTTGGAGGTTTCCCGGCTTTTATGCAGTTTTCCCCATTCTAAAAGGTTGAAATGTCTTTCCTAAAGCTTAGCTCCTGGCAGGAAGAGTGTTAAGCTAAACTATGCTGGCATTTTTGTATTTTGGTCCCACCCCTTTTGCCTTTGGCCCCACCCACAAGTGGAAGGCAGCCACTGAGAGTTTCTCTAAAATGGAATTTGGCCCTCAGTCTGAAAGAAGTTGAACACCCCTAGTCTGGAGGAAGATGAATAGTGAAGAGTGTATCTCATCTCATGAGTTGTTCATCTCATCCCCTTTCTCCTGTTTTTAAAATACAGACATTCTAGTACCTTTTGTATCCTGTTCAACATTCCAAAGAGGCACAGAGGGATGGAATAATGATTTGCTCTCTGTTTCTCTCTCATTTGCTCTCAAGCTCCCAGAGAGTGAGCGATCAGAGCGAGCAAACAGGGGGAGCAAACAGGAGTTGGCCAGGGGAGTTCGGCAGGGGAGGTCAAGGGGGAGGCCCTTAACATTTGTTTCATTTTTAAAAAAAACATTTTTTTTATTTTTTAAAATTTATTTATCTTGTAACAAACACTTCCATACCAGTGGGACCTTGTTTTTAACCTCGAGTAGAGGACCAGGTACCAGGTACTCTAGAACAATCAGAAAGCTAGAAACAAAAAGGGAAAAGAGACTATGGAAGGACAAGACTCTCCAGTGGTGGTGACCTGCAAGGTGTGTGCAATGTTTGTTTTCTTGCCGGAGAACAACGTGGCCTACATGTGCAACAAGTGCAAGTTGATCGCATTGCTGGAAGAAAAAGTAAGAGGACTGCAGTGGCAAGTGTCAACTCTCCAGGGAATAAGAGAACACGAAGAGTTCATGGACAGAACGGTGGAACTACAGCAGCAAAGTGAAGAAGCTTGAAGAGCAACAACAAGCTGAGGCAAAAGTGGGAAATGCTGAGGTGAGGAAAAATGCAGTAGAGGATACTCCTTGGAAAAGGGACAGTTAGGAGCAGAAGAACTAGAAGCCACGCTGCACCAGTGGAAGCAGTGGAGCTATGGAACCATTTCCAGGTACTTGAGGATGAGACTGGAGGATGGCCTGCAGAGAAAGAATTACAGGGGAACCTGCAAGAGAGTGAGCAAAGTGAGCAAGTGGCTGAAGGTCAGTCAAGCAGAGGCAATGAAACCAAGGACTACAACAACAAGAAGAGAAGAGTAGTAGTAATGGGAGGCTCCTTGCTGCATGGGATCAAAACCCAAGTATGTCGCGAAGACCCGTGGACTCGCCAGGTATGCTGTCTCCCAGGAGGACGGATTAGAGACGTAACTGAAGGGTTGCCTGCACTCAGAAAGCCCACTGACAGGTATCCCTTTCTTTTTATCCATGTGGGAACAAATGGTACCGCCAAGCAGAGCTACAAAGAAATCACATCAGACTTTGAAGCTTTGGGAAGGAAACTCAAGAACTTTGGGGCCCAGATAGTTTTCTCATCCATAGTTAGAAGAGGGATAGAAAGGGAACGAAAAATACTCCAAGTGAATGACTGGCTACAAAGGTGGTGCTGGCATGACAGATTTTGGATTCTGGGACCACGGGCTACACTTCCTGGAAGATAGACGGTTGGCAAGGGAGGGGTTGTGCTTCACAAAGGCTGGGAAGAATGTGTTTGGCCACAGCATGAAGAACTTTATCAAGAGGGCTTTAAACTGAATCCTACGGGGAAGGGAGATGTAAAGTTGGGGGCAACAATGGACGAAGGCTCATGCACCGCAATGGAGAGAACAGCTGTAATAGCACCCAGTAATAGTCTTCACAAACATGTAGGAAGAAAGCCAGACCATGAAGCACATGGTCTTCGATGTCTATATACTAATGCCCAGAGCATGGGAAACAAACAGAATGAACTTGAACTCTTAATCCAGGAGGGAAATTATGACTTGATAGGTGTAACTGAGACTTGGTGGGATGACTCTCATGACTGGAATACAGCAATTGAAGGATATAACTTGTTCAAAAAGAACAGGAGGAACAGAAAGGGAGGTGGGGTTGCACTATATGTTAAAAATACATATCTCTGCACAGAAATACAGGAGGATGAGCTTGGTAGCCCCATCGAGAGCATCTGGGTTAAAATAAATGGAGGAAAGAATAAAAGGAACATGGTGGTTGAAGTCTACTACCGGCCACTCAATCAAGGAGAAGTCAAGGATGAAACTTTTGAAAAGCAAATAGCCAATGTTTCAAGCATGATGTAGTAATGGGGGACTTCAATTTCCCCGATATTTGTTGGGAGACAAATTCTGCAAAACATGGCCCCTCCAGGAAATTCCTGACTTGTGTGGTGGATAACTTCCTCATACAGAAAGTAGAGGAAGGAACTAGAGGATTAGCTATCCTTGACTTCATCCTAACCAACAGAGATGACTTAGTGGATAAAGTAGCAGTTACAAGAACTCTGGGGGAAAGCGACCATGTTATACTTGAGTTCTTGGTTCTAAAGGAAGCAAAAGCTGAGTGTAGCCAAATGTGTACCCTGGATTTTAGGAAAGCTTATTTTAATAAATTCAGAATAATGATAAGTAAGGTCCCATGGCAAGCAACTCTAACAAGAAAAGGAGTCCAAGATGGGTGGGAGCTTTTAAAAAAGGAAATTCTCCAGACACAATTACAAACAATTCCAACAAGAAGGTGGAAGACAACAGAAGAAGCCAATGTGGCTTCACAAGAAGCTTACAGATGACCTGAAAACAAAAAAGGAAACATATAGGAAATGGAAGGAAGGCCAAGAAACAAAAGAAGAGTACAGGCAGGTAGCACAGAATTGCAGGTATGGCGTCAGGAAGGCTAAAGCTGAGAACAAGCTGATGTCAGCGAGGGATGCTAAAAGCTACAAAGAAGCTATCTTCAGCTACGTGCGTAGTAAAAGACAGAGGAAAGAAATGGTGGTTCAACTATTAAATAAGGATGGCAAATTGATAACAGATGACAAAGAAAAGGCAGAAGTGTTCAATTCCTACTTTGGCTCAGTCTCCTCCCAAAAGAGGGTCTATGACTCCCCTGGCAAAGGCGAAGTACAGGCTGAAGGGGCAGGATTGCAACTTGAGATGGATAGGCATATGGTCAAGGAACACCGAATTACTTTGAATGAGTTCAGATCTCCAGGGCCAGATGATCTGCATCCTAGAGTAATAAAGGAACTGGCAGAAGAACTCTCAGAACCACTGTCTATTATCTTTGAGAAATCATGGAGGACGGGTGAAGTGCCAGGTGACTGGAAGAGGGCTAATGTTGTCCCTATCTTCAAAAAGGGTAAAAAGGAGAAACCTGGGAACTACAGACCAGTCAGTCTGATGTCAATCCCTGGGAAAATTCTGGAGCAGATGATAAAGCAATCCATCTGTAAGCACCTTGAAAACAATGCAGTGATTACTTGAAGCCAACATGGATTTGTCAAAAACAAGTCCTGCCAGACAAATCTGATCTCATTTTTTGATCAAGTAATCTCCCTTCTGGACTGTGGGAATGCTGTGGACATAATATACCTCGACTTCAGGAAAGCTTTCAACAAAGTGCCCCATGATATCCTGATGAGCAAACTAGGTCAAAGTGGGCTAGATGAAACAACGATCCGGTGGATCCACAGTTGGCTACAGAATGGGACTCAAAGAGTGCTTAACAATGGGATCTTCTCAAACTAGGGAGAGGTAACGAGTGGGGTACCGCAGGGCTCAGTGCTGGGCCCAGTGCTCTTTAACATTTTTATTAAGGACTTGGAGGAGGAGGTGCAGAGAATGCTGATCAGATTTGCAGATGACACAAAATTGGGCGGGATAGCTAATACTTTGGAAGACAGAAACAAAATTCAAAGTGATCTGGATAGACTAGAGCGCTGGGCAGAAAACAACAGAATGACATTTAATGGGGATAAATGCCAAGTTCTCCACCTAGGAAAAAGAAACCAAATGCACAGTTACAGGATGGGGGATACTTGGCTCAACTGTAGCAGCCATGTAAAAAAAATCAGAAATGTCCTTGCTGAGCTGGCATAAGATAGCAGAAGCAGCAATGTGGAAATTCCCCGAATTATTGACAGGACTGGGTCTCTCTGACACTGGCATATCATGTTCCAGTCCTCTGCTTGGCTTGCATATTGCTTGGATACATATCAAGGTCTCATTCTTTGCAAATCATGCCCTATTACCCATTTTCATAGACCTCGCAGTTAGAAACCGTGACAGAAGGGGAGGGGGAAACTGTTTGCTGTCATATCTATAAAAGTCATGTATTACTGTGATTCGGGGCTTCTGGCTCTTTGGAAACGATTCCAGCCTTAAGCCCGCGCGTTAAATAAAGAAGAATCTCTTTTTCCTTCACTCCGTGGTCTCTCTGACTCTGATTTCTGCTACATAAATGGTGCCGTGACTCGGATGTGGCAGGCTCTGAGCCAGACAGGTGGCAGTTGCCTGCTCTTGATCGCCGCACCGGGGAGACGGGCTCGGCGCATGCCTCCCTTTCTTGGCGCCACCGACCTTTTTGTTGGATGAACGGGAGACAGCCTGAGCTGGGACCGCCCGAACGGTAGCGAGCGGCAAGAGAACCTTGGGAAGCGGTGGAAGGAATTTGAGCCCTGCCTGTGAATTCCACATTGGAAGCCTTCAGGAAAAAGGCAAGTATATGGGAAAAAGAGGGCCCCGCCTTTAGGGAGAAAGGCCACTGGGCAGAAAAAAAGAGGGCCCCGCCTTATGAAAAAGGTCAGTGTTGGTGGTATACGTATACAAAAGAACCTACTCCTTGCGGGTAGAAGGGGGGCCTGATCACACCCCCGAGTGGGCGCCAGTACCTAGCACGCCAGTACTCAGTAGGAAGCTGAGGAAGCTGGGGAAGCCGTTTTCCGCTCTGGTAAAAAAGTGGGAAAAGTGGGTGGCAGGGACATATGGAAGCAGTGGAGAGAATGATGATTGTGTGAGTGGCTACTGCGGTTTCTGAAGCATACCGTTGACCGTCCGGGTGCCCAGGCCAGTAGCAAAGTGCGTGGTGTGTAAAATCCTCTTGTGTCGGCCAGTGAGACCCCTTACTCACTGACCAATCCCATTCCCTCATTGTGTCTGTCTTCAATTTAGGAGGGAGGCTATGGGTGGCGGGGGAAGCAAACCTTGCACCCCCTTGGGATGTATGTTAGCAAATTTTAAGAAAGGTTTTAGTGGAGATTATGGGGACCCCCCCATGAATCCTCAACGGTTGCGAACTTTATGTGAAATAGAGTGGCCATCTTTTGGTGTAGGATGGCCTACTGGAGGCTCTTTGGAGCCCAGCAAAATCAGTCGCGTATATGCCATCATAGTTGGGAACCCTGGGCACCCTGATCAATTTCCCTACATAGACTCATGGGATTCCATAGTCCGTGTTTCTCCTCCGTGGCTAAAGAAATGCCTTGAATCCCAAGCAAAAGTTTTGGTGCTCAGAAAAGAAAAATTAGCAAAAAAATTACAGCCAGTGTTAGAAGCCCCGGGTGAAGATCTGGCAGAGCTAACGGCATTTCCACCCGCTTATGCCCCGCTTCCACCCCGGGCCCATGTTACTGTAAGACCGCCTCGTCGAAATCCTGAGTCCCTGCCATCCTCCCCTTTCGGAGGCCCTGCCCCGCGCCTCGACTTGGAGTTGACGCCATCAGTTACAAGCCCCACGGGCAGTAATTCGCCGATTTCAGCTACAGTCCTCAACTCTCAGATATTGCCTGCTGAGGCTTCCATCTCTGCAGGATCGGGAGAGTCCCCTCTTACACCTCAGTCAGCATTAATAAAAGAGGTTGCAGAATTGAGAAGTTGGGTAGAAGAAGTAGTAAAATCAGCAACGGCCCTTACAGAGATGTGCTCACAAGAAGAAGAGGGGTTGAGCCCATCTACGGCTCAGCAGTCAGGGAGTGAAGCCCAGCCTCTGCTTCCTCTGAGGCAGATAACTCAGATGGTGCACAACCCAGATCCCGAGGCGGCAGAGCATTATATCCCCATCCAAGCCTACACTTATGCACCCTTTACAACTTCAGACTTGTTAAACTGGAAGACCCATTATGCTTCATATACCACAAAGCCTAATGAGCTAGTGGAACTATGCTCCAGCATTATGGCCTCGCATATGCCTAACTGGCAAGATTGCCAACAGTTGCTTTTGACGTTATTTACCACTGAGGAAAGGCGACGAATCCATCAGCAAATGGAGCAAATCGCCTTAGAAAGAGCCCCAGAAAATTATGTAAATCCCCAAGGATGGATGAGAGAGAGAGTGCCCTTAGAAAATCCCCATTGGGATCCCAACCTACCGGCAGGGTTAGAACGCATCACACAGTACCAAACCTTGCTATTGCAAGCAATGAGAGCAGGAATGAAAAAGTCTATTAATATGACAAAAGTCTCTGAAGTGTTGCAAGGAGCAACCGAAGCCCCTGGAGAATATTTAGAACGTCTCCTGGATGCGTATCGCCAGTACACCCCTCTCGACCCAGAAGCCCAAGAAAATATGAAAGTGATTAATATGGCTTTTGTAACTCAGAGTTATAAAGATATTCGAAGAAAGCTACAAAAGTTAAATGGTTTTGCTGGGAAAAATTTAACGGAATTATTAGAAGTTGCTCAGAAGGTGTATGTAAACAGGGACCAAGAAGAAAAGAAAGAAAAGGAGAAGAGAATGGTGAAAAAGGCGGAACTGCTTGCTGCAGCACTAGTAGGTCCACAAGATGGAGGACTGGGCGGAGAGCAAAGAGGACGTGGACGAGGGAAGGGGAGAGCAGGAAGAAGAGAATTTTTGAGAAGGAATCAGTGTGCCCAATGTGGACAAGATGGGCATTGGTGGCGTGAGTGTCCAAATGGAACCAATCCGATGTATCAGGCGGAAAATCGAGGGGGCCACCACGGACGAGGGAGGGGACAGCCGCCATGCTGGCAACCAAATAACTGGCAAATGCAAAGAGAATCAACTGGGAATTACGAAGTGAATCCCTTTACGGGAATGGCTGCAACTGAAAGTCTTGAATAGGACAGACCGGGCCCCTTTAATCTTGGCCCCGGGGAGCCCATGGTCACTGCCACTGTGGGGGGCCAAAATATTGATTTTATGATTGACACTGGAGCAGCGTCATCAGTGGTGACCTACCCCGTTGCTCCCCTCACCCATCAAAAAGTGCGGGTGATTGGGGCAACTGGTGCAGTAGAAGAAAAGCATTTGTTGCAGCAACGGACTTGTCGGCTTGGAAGCCACATAGTAGAACATCAGTTTTTATATTTACCTGAATGCCCTATGCCATTGTTGGGACGTGATTTATTGTCAAAGCTGAGGGCCCAAATATCCTTTGAAGAAGATGGAACAACGGCTGTCGCCTTCCGCAGGCCCCAAGAAGGTCAGCTCCTGTCACTCACATATCCACAGGAAGAAGAGTGGAGGCTACATTGGACCATGCCAGTACTTGATGAAGAGCCATGGCAGGCTTTCCATGTGCCTGGAGTGTGGGCTGAAGATAATCCACCAGGAATGGCAAGATGTGTGCCCCCTGTTGTAGTTGAATTAAAACCAGGAGCAATACCAGTGCACGTACGTCAGTATCCACTGCCGCGCCGAGCGGTGCTAGGAATTCAGAAGCACCTAGACCGTCTGTTACAATATGGTATCCTTCGAGAATGTCAGTCTCCATGGAATACCCCCCTTCTGCCAGTCAAGAAACCTGGCAGCATAGAAGATTACCGTCCAGTACAAGATCTCAGACTGGTCAACCAAGCAACTGTGACGATACATCCGGTGGTCCCGAACCCTTATGTCTTGTTGGGATTGATTCCATCTGAAGCAACTCATTTTACTACCTTAGACTTAAAAGATGCTTTTTTTTGTATCCGACTGGCACCTAAGAGCCAAGCTATTTTCGCCTTTCAATGGGAAGATCACATGACTGGGAGGAAGACCCAACTGACCTGGGGCCGTCTTCCCCAAGGTTTCAAAAACTCCCCCACATTATTTGGGACGGCCCTAAGTCAAGACCTCCAAAATTTTCATTCCGAACCCGGGAAAAGAGTTCTATTGCAGTACGTTGATGATTTGCTCTTAGCAGCATCATCAAGACTCGAATGCTGGCAAAGCACCCAAGAACTGTTGCAACTTCTGTGGGAACGAGGATATAAAGTATCCCGGAAAAAGGCACAACTTTGTAAAACCCAGGTACGATATCTAGGGTTCATAGTATCTCAACATCAGCGAGAATTGGGTCCTGAACGGAAAGAGACTGTGTGTGCCCTGCCAGAGCCCACTACTAGGAAGCAGGTGCGGGAGTTCCTTGGGGCTGCAGGGTTTTGTAGAATCTGGATTCCCAACTTTGCTGTAATGAGTAAGCCTCTTTATGAAGCTACCAAAGGTTCAGAGGCAGATCCGTTTCAGTGGGGAGAGCCACAAAAACAAGCTTTCATAGATATTAAGAAAGCATTACTCCAAGCGCCTGCTCTAGGACTTCCTGATGTGGCTAAGCCTTTCCTGTTGTATGTCCATGAACGAGATAATGTAGCTGTAGGGGTGCTGACACAGCAACTTGGATCATGGCAGAGACCTGTTGCATATTTATCCAAGCAGTTGGATGTAGTTGCCAAAGGCTGGCCAGCTTGCCTGAGAGCCATTGCCGCAACCGCCCTCCTGGTTAAAGAGGCAGATAAGTTGTCAATGGGACAAGAACTAACCGTCCGGGTTCCACATGCAGTACTCACGCTAATGGAGTATAAAGGAAATTACTGGTTCACCAACGAGCGCATGACCAAGTACCAAGCTCTGCTCTGTGAAAATCCACGTATCAAGTTAGAGGTGTCATCCAACTTAAATCCAGCCACGTTGCTGCCAATAGAACCAGGAGGTCAGCCTGAACATGATTGCATCAAAACTATGGATGAAGTTTATTCCAGTCGTCCAGACTTGCGTGATAGCCCCTGGCCTCACCCAGACGTCACCTACTTTACTGATGGAAGCAGTTTTGTCCGAGATGGGAAAAGATACGCCGGCTATGCAGTAGTAACTAAAGACAAGGTTATCGAGGCCAATCCTCTGTCTGTGGGAACTTCAGCCCAAAAGGCAGAATTAATTGCCCTAATTCGAGCCCTGACGTTAGCTGCTGGACTCACGGTCAATATTTATACGGACTCTAAGTATGCTTTCACCACCCTCCATGCCCATGGAGCATTGTACCGTGAGAAAGGATTAATAAACTCCACCGGACAAGGTATCAAAAATATAACAGAAATATCGGCTCTATTAGACGTCGTATGGCACCCCAAACATGTGGCAGTAATACATTGCCGAGGGCATCAAAAGGGAACAAGTGAGGTGGCAGAAGGCAATCGATGGGCAGATCACGTAGCCAAGCAAGTTGCCCTCAGAAAAGAGCACAATAGAGAAAAAATTGAGATGACCATCTCGGAAGCCCCGTTGTTCCAAGTTAACTTGACAGATGTGTATCCAACCTACACTCCAGAAGAAGATCAAATGGCTGTTGAGACCCTGCAAGCTAAGAAAATAGCCCAGAAGTGGTGGGAACTGCCAGATGGACGAATCTATGTGCCACAACGGCTAGCTTGGAGCATTGTCCAGACTGCACACAAAGCTACCCATCTGGGAAAAAGTGCTCTGGCAGCACTACTACAAAAGCAAGTCTACATCAATGGACTACACAGTTATGCCAATTTAGCATCTATGCGATGTGTAGAATGCTCCAGAAATAACCCCAGACAAGGGAAGAAACCCCCTCCTGGCATTCAGCAACTTGGCACTCTTCCTTTTGAGGCCCTAGTTGTTGACTTTACTGAAATGCCTAGGGTAGGCCATTATCGTTATCTACTAGTTTTTGTGTGCACTTACACAGGATGGGTAGAAGCCTATCCTACCCGAACTGAGAAAGCACGTGAAGTTATAAAAGTCTTAATGAAAGACCTAATTCCGAGACACGGATTACCCCTATTTATTGGATCCGATAATGGCCCTGCATTTGTTGACCAGGTGTTGCAAGGAGTTAACCATTTATTAGGCATTCAGTGGAAGCTTCATTGTGCGTACCGTCCGCAAAGTTCTGGACAAGTGGAAAGGATGAATCGGACCCTCAAGACCCACTTAGCCAAGCTGTGTCAGGAAACTCAGCGAAAATGGATAGAGATGCTGCCCTTAGCTCTGTTCAGAATTCGATGCACTCCACACAAAACTACTGGTCTGTCTCCCTTTGAATTAATGTATGGCAGGCCTCCCCAAATTTTGGTAGGATTAAAGGGAGACCTGCAAGAATTGGCTAATGTTAGTTTAACCCAAGAGGTTCAGGCACTGGGCAAAGTTCTTCAAGCCCAGCGTCGGTATATTTTGGAAAATAGACCCCCAATTCCTATTACTGAAATCCATCCTTTCCAGCCGGGAGACGAAGTGTGGGTCAAAGATTGGAAAAATGACCCTTTAACTCCCAGATGGAAAGGACCAAATACTGTTATACTTTCCACCCCTACAGCTGTAAAAGTAGCTGGAGTTAAACCTTGGATACATTGGACGCGAGTCAAGAAAGCAAAAGGGGGGGAGTGGATTGCAAACAGAAATCCTGACAATCCTTTAAAAGTTGTACTGAAAAAGAAAAAGCAGTAAAAGAAGACTCAGGCTAGACCTTACTGGGGACAAACCAGGAACTTGTTCCCCCTGCGTACGGTCAGACCTGCAGCTGGAGAATTGAAGAAGGGGACTAGACCCTACTGCAGCTTGCCAGGTGAATAGCTGCCCTGCGTACGGTCAGATCCCGAAGAAGATTAAACATGTATATTGCAATGTTAGTAGTGATAAGCTGCACCTCCTCAGTATTGTGCGCAAAAGGAGGGCCTGCTTTAGGAGAGGGGAGTATGCCCTTAAGGTTTGCTGATAATTATTGGCTTCACTTAGCTAATATCACTGGAGTAAAGCATTTTTGTTTGCCAGAAGATATACCAGCCAATAGACTCATTAGTTCCTGTTTAATACCTGTTTGTAGGCATCCCGATGAGATTCAAAATGATACTATGTTAAGCCATTACTATATAAATTTGACTTATTCCCAAAATGCAAACTGGGGCGCAGTTACAAAAACTCTGCCTCCTACTGAATTTACTTTACGCACTCCCATTGTAGCCGGTATAAATGCCACTTGTGCTCGTATGATTAATTGTCAAAAATCTTCTGGAAAATGTAAAGCTATCCCTGGACCCCCCTTCCACTGTAACGAAATTCAAAACATATCCTTTAATTATGCACATATACTTCTGCCTCATGGATGGTTTTGGACCTGTGGTTCCCGTACCTGGTCTTTCATCCCTGCCAATTTGTCTGATAACCACCCATGTTGCCTTAGCCGTCTGGTACCAGTCCTTCCCCCATGGCCTGAGAAAATTTGCCAACGACAGCCCCGGGCACTCCAGCTGACTGAGAGCTGTACTAGTCATGTGAGTCTGTACTCTGATTCAGAGAAACTAGCATTAGCAGCATCTCTGGTTGGAGTGCCAGGCCTAGCCCTGGCCGATGGTCTGGAGATTAACAGGTTAGCCTGTAGCTTAGCCAAAAGCATAAATGCCACCTCACGAGCTCTGTCATTATTAAATAAAGAATTACGTGACCTAAGAGGTGCCGTCTTAGAAAACAGAGCTGGTATAGATTATCTTTTCCTTCTCCATCACCTGGGCTGTGAGTCACACCAGAAGCTTTGCTGTTTTAATTTAACTGATAACAGCAACGCTGTAAATGTGCAGATCAATAATCTGCGTAATATAGTAGCAGATATAACAATAGGAAAACATGATTGGCTCGATTGGTTGACCTCTTGGCTTCCAGACCTCAGATGGCTAAAAGCATTGTTCGTTCTAATATTGCCAGTAATAGTGGTAGGAATGCTGTTGTGTTTCTGCATCCCCTGGTTCATGCGTTGCTTGAAACATCAGTTTACTGCCTCGGCCACCAAAACAGCTGCCCGCTATGCTTTAATAGCTCAGCAAGATATACAGTAAAAGTGCTATAGTAATCCTGTGTTATGCATTGCCAACTTCTTGTGTAATTTAATGCTATAATTGTAATAAAATTATGCATCAAAGGGGGGAATGTAGCAGCCATGTAAAAAAAATCAGAAATGTCCTTGCTGAGCTGGCATAAGATAGCAGAAGCAGCAATGTGGAAATTCCCCGAATTATTGACAGGACTGGGTCTCTCTGACACTGGCATATCATGTTCCAGTCCTCTGCTTGGCTTGCATATTGCTTGGATACATATCAAGGTCTCATTCTTTGCAAATCATGCCCTATTACCCATTTTCATAGACCTCGCAGTTAGAAACCGTGACAGAAGGGGAGGGGGAAACTGTTTGCTGTCATATCTATAAAAGTCATGTATTACTGTGATTCGGGGCTTCTGGCTCTTTGGAAACGATTCCAGCCTTAAGCCCGCGCGTTAAATAAAGAAGAATCTCTTTTTCCTTCACTCCGTGGTCTCTCTGACTCTGATTTCTGCTACACAACAACACTACAGGCGAGAAGGATCTTGGAATTGTTGTCGATCACAAGCTGAATATGAGCCAACAATGTGATGTGGCTGCAAAAAAGGCAAATGCCATTTTGGGCTTAATTAATAGAAGTAGAGCTTCCAAATCCCAGGAAGTACTAGTTCCCCTCTACTCAGCCCTGGTTAGGCCTCATCTGGAGTACTGCGTCCAGTTCTGGGCACCACACTTTAAGAAGTATGCAGACAAGCTGGAGAGGGTTCAGAGGAGGGCAATAAAGATGATCAGGGGATTGGAAACAAAGCCCTATGAAGAGAGACTGAAAGAACTGGGCATGTTTAGCCTTGAGAAGAGAAGACTGATGGGAGATATGATAGTGCTCTTCAAGTACTTGAAAGGTTGTCACAGAGAGGAAGGCCAGGATCTCTTCTTGATCATCCCAGAATGCAGGACACAGAATAATGGGCTGAAGTTAGAGGAAGCCAGATTCCAGCTGAACATCAGGAAAAACGTCCTGACTGTTAGAGCAATACGACAATGGAACCAATGACCCAGGGAGGTAGTGGGCTCTCCCACACAGGAGGCATTCAAGATGAGGCTGGACAGCCATCTGTCGGGGATGCTCTGACTTGGATTCCTGCATTGAGCAGGGGGTTGGACTCTATGGTCTTGTACGCCTGTTTCAGCCCTACTATTCTATGATTCTATGTTTCTGTGATTCTCCAGAGTTGCCCTCCTCTCAGTTTGCCATCAGAAAGCCAACCCTCCCCATTTTGCCAGATGTTCAGGACAATTCCTCTTTTTTAGAAAATTAATCTGTTTTAAAAGACTCATCATCATCTATTCAAGTCAAAGTTTAATCTCACCAGAACAAAGTTGTGCAGTAAAAAGAAGTAGCAGCCATCCTGCTGTTTCAATATGCACAGGACATGATTTTGATTTCTTTCTTTTTTTAAATAGATCATAGATAATGATCTATCAAATTGCCCCATTGTGTTCCGCTTGAGTTCCCTCTGTGAAAAGAGTTAAAGTGGAAAGACGAGGAGTGAGATCAATGAAAGATCATGGAAGACTCAGATATGGGCAGAAGGAGGGGGAAAGGGGAGGGAGGAAAGGAAGCGGGAAACAGAAAGCCCCATTTTAAATGCAGGATTTTTGGCTGGTGTAGAGATGCCCCAAGTCTTCAGATATCACCTGCTGCTTCTAGTGGAGCTTTCCCCAACCTGATTCCCTCCAAATACATTGTACTACATACAACTCCCATCCTCCCCAGAGCAGCATAGGAGTTGTAATCCAACACATCTGGAGGGTGCTAGATGGGGAAGGCTACCATAAACATTAACATTATTTTAGAATGGAAAAGGTTGGGGAAGGTAAAGTGTCCTTGCATCCCTGGATTGGGACAATGTTTACAGGATGTTCCAGGACTTGAGGTGTTTCAAAACTTGTAGATGGACTTATCATGTGTTAGGTCTACCTGTTACTTTAGCATGCAAATCAGTTTATTGGTCCACCGTAGCACAATGGCTTCTAGAGGTGGATTTAGAAGTGGTGACATGGTGGTGGTGAGATTCTGACATATCACAGACGCAAGGTGAGATTGTGGTTCACCACTTCCTGTCTTAACTCAAGAAGTCATATTTTCCAGAAATGTAGGCCTGTGATTCTACCATGTATGCAGGAAACCAGCTACGGAGGCAGTTGGACTGCTGGTTGCCAATGGAGTTTTATTTATTTATTCGTGTCAGAAGCATCACAATTAAAAAGCATACTATAACATAGAACATTTAAAATATAAAATGTAGAAGTTAAAATATATAAAAATTAGACAAATCTTGCCCCCAAACTAGCAACATTAATTGAGTTCTATCACGCTGTCATAAGGCTGTCATAAGATCCTCATGTGTACATGGGTGTGCAGGGCACAAAGGGCAAGTATACATATGTGTTGTCTGCAAGTCTCCGCAGTCGCGTAGGGCAGAGATCACCGGATAACCCCATTTATTCAAAGTGTCTCTAGATCTTGTTACACCCGTGCGCAGTCTATTCAATGATTTCCAAACTTCCCAGCTTTCATCGGAACCGGGTGCCAGCGCCTCTGCTGGTTCCCTCCAGTGTTGACTCTTTGTAGCTTTACATAAGTCCATTCTACTTTTGAATTCATCGAAGTCTTCCGTCGATCTGAGGAAGCTTTTCCTGGAATTTAATCTCTGAGGAGCTGGTTGTAAGCCATGTAAAGAGGGTGTTGTTTGGATATTGAGGATTTAAGCCTCTCTTTGTATGCTGCTGCTTCTCTATGAACAGCAGGCGGGGCACTGCCAGCTATATGGTAGATCTTATCTAGAGAAGTAGATTTTAGACATCTGATAATGATTCTACTTGTTTCATTCAAAGCAACAGTAACTTGCCTAGCATGTGCTGATTTATACCAAACTGGGCAGGCGTATTCGCCGACCGAGTGGCAGAGGGCTAATGCTGTAGTCTTAAGAACCCTTGGTTTAGCGCCCCAAGTAGTGCTCGTTAATTTCCTAATGATGTTATTTCTTCCGCTGACCTTCAGTTTAGTGTTGATGCAATGCTGTTTATATGTTAAGGCCCTATCCAAAGTAACCCCTAAATATTTAGGGATCATAGAATCATAGAATAGTAGGGTTGGAAGGGGCCTACAAGGCCATCGAGTCCAACCCCCTGCTCAATGCAAGAATCCAAGTCAGAGCATCCCTGACAGATGGCTGTCCAGCCTCGTCTTGAACGCCTCCAGTGTGGGAGAGCCCACCACCTCCCTACGTCATTGGTTCCATTGTCGTATTGCTCTAACAGTCAGGAAGTTTTTCCTGATGTTCAGCTGGAATCTGGCTTCCTGTAACTTGAGCCCATTATTCCGTGTCCTGCACTCTGGGATGATCAAGAAGAGATCCTGGCCTTCCTCTCTGGGACAATCTTTCACGTACTTGAAGAGCACTATCATATCTCCCCTCAGTCTTCTCTTCTCAAGGCTAAACATGCCCAGTTCTTTCAGTCTCTCTTCATAGGGCTTTGTTTCCAGTCCCCTGATCATCTTTTTTGCCGTCCTCTGAACCCTCTCCAGTTTGTCTGCATACTTCTTAAAGTGTGGTGCCCAGAACTGGACGCAGTACTCCAGATGAGGCCTAACCAGCACTGAGTAGAGGGGAACTAGTACTTCCCGGGATTTGGAAGCTATGCTTCTATTAATGCAGCCCAAAATAGCATTTGCCTTTTTTGCAGCCACATCACATTGTTGGCTCATATTCAGCTTGTGATCGACAACAATTCCAAGATCCTTCTCGCCTGTAGTGTTGTTGAGCCAAGTATCCCCCATCCTGTAACTGTGCATTTGGTTTCTTTTTCCTAGGTGCAGAACTTGGCATTTATCCCTATTAAATGTCATTCTCTTGTTTTCTGCCCAGCGCTCCAGTCTATCCAGATCACTTTGAATTTTGTTTCTGTCTTCCAAAGCATTCACTATCCCGCCCTATTTTGTGTCATCTGCAAATTTGATCAGCATTCCCTGCACCTCCTCCTCCAAGTCCTTAATAAAAATGTTGAAGAGCACTGGGCCCAGCACTGAGCCCTGCGGTACCCCACCCGTTACCTCTCCCCAGTTTGAGAAGGTCCCATTGATAAGCACTCTGTAGCCAACTGGATCCACCAGATTATTGTTTCATCTAGCCCACTTTGAGCTAGTTTGCTCATCAGGATATCATGGGGCACTTTGTCGAAAGCTTTGCTGAAGTCAAGTTATATGATGTCTACAGCATTCCCATGGTCCACAAGGGAGGTTACTTGATCAAAAAATGAGATCAGATTCGTCTGGCAGGACTTGTTTTTGACAAATCCATGTTGGCTTCGAGTAATCACTGCATTGTTTTCAAGGTGCTTCCAGATGGATTGCTTCATCATCTGCTCCAGAATTTTCCCAGGGATTGACATCAGACTGACTGGTCTGTAGTTCCCAGGTTCCTCCTTTTTACCCTTTTTGAAGATAGGGACAACATTAGCCCTCCTCCAGTCATCTGGCACTTCACCCGTCCTCCATGATTGCTCACAGATAATAGACAGCGGTTCTGAGAGTTCTTCTGCCAGTTCCTTTATTACTCTAGGATTCAGTTCATCTGGCCCTGGAGATTTGAACTCATTCAAAGTAATTCGGTGTTCCTTGACCATATGCCTATCGATCTCAAGCTGCAATCTGCCCCTTCAGCCTGCACTTCGCCTTGCCAGGGGGGTCATAGACTCTTTTGGGAGAAGACTGAGCCAAAGTAGGGTTAGTGCAATGCTCCAGTAACACTCCTTTCCGTGTAATTTGCAGCTTCCTAGCAGCCTGCTTATTGCGTAGATGGAAGGCACATGCCTGAGTTTTTGCTGGATTTGGCCTTAGCTGGTTTTCGCAGTAAAGGAGTACTAAAGGAGAATAAGGAGGTTGCAGAAAAGCTGAATGACTTCTTGTCATCTGTCTTCACTGCAGAAGATATAGGACAGATACCTGTGCTGGAACTGATGTTTTCAGGAAGGGAGTCTGAGGAACTGAAGCAGATAGGGGTGACAAAAGGTGAAGTTCTCAACCTTATTGATAAATTGGAAGTAAATAAATCACTGGGCTGAGATGGTATCCATCCAAGTTCTTAAAGAACTCAATATGAAATTGCTGATCTTGTAACCATAATATGCAGCATGCCACTAAGATCAGTCTCTATACCAGAGAACTGGAAGGTGCCAGAGTAACACCAGTTTTTCAAAAGGGATCCGGAGGGATCCAGTAAATTACAGTCTAGTTAGCTTAACGTTTGTTCTGGGTAAATTGGTTGAAGGCATTATTAAGATAGCATGTAGAAGGACAAGCCCTGCTGAAAAAAGAATCAACATGGCTTCTGCAAAGGTAAGTGGACAGCTCAATGACAATGTCAACCCAGTGTGCAGCTGCTGTAAAAAGGGCAAACTCCATGTTAGGCATAATTAGAAAAGGAATTGAGAATGAAACTGCCAATATCACACTGCCCATATACAATCTATGGCGTGATCACACTTGAAATACTGTGTACAGTTCTGGTCACCATACCTTAAAAAAGATATCATAGAGCTGAAAAAAGTGCAGAAAAGGGCAACTGAAATGTTCAAGGGGCTGGAGCATCTCCCCTATGAGAAAAGTGACAACAGCTGGGATTGTTTAGCTTGGAAAAAAGGAAGGCAAGGAGAGACATGATAGAGGTCTACAAAATTATGCATGGCATAGAGAACATGGATAGGGAGACATTTTTCTCCTTCTCTCAACATACTAGAACCCAGAGTCATCCTATGAAGGTGATTGGTGGGAGATTCAGGACAGATAAAAGGAAGTACCTCCTCATGCAGTGCATTGTTAAACTATGGAATTTGCTACCACAAGACGTAGTGATGGCCATCAATTTGGATGGTTTTAAAAGGGGATTAGACAAATTCCTGGAGGAGAAGGCTATCAATGGCTACTAGTCCTGATGGCTCTATGCTACCTCCAATATCAGAGGCAGTAATCCTATGTGCACCAGTTGCTGGGGAACATAGGTGGGAGGGTGCTGTTGCACTCATGTCCGGCTTGTGGGTTTCCCATCGACAGCTGGTTGGCCACTGTGTGAACAGAATGCTGGACTAGATCGACCCTTGGTCTGATCTAACATGGCTGTTCTTATGTATTCTTATGTACATCTTCTTACTGTATTGGAGCACTGAATGGTGGATCGCCCCACCAAAAAACCAAAACCAAAACAACAACCCCCAATCCCGTGTAGCTTTACCACATTGATGCTCCAACAGTTTTTAGATAGTATGCATTATCCAAGTACTGAATCCACTGAAATCTAAAGTTTGCTGGGATTTGAGAAATGCCCGATTCCATCACTTGGCATTGGTTGGGCAGTGGTGATGGCGGTGGTCCAGTTTAATTATCACTGAATTCTGAATCCTGCCAGCTCAAAAGAAATTGTTAAATAATTACCACGTATGGGAAAAGTTACCTCCTGATGGGGATTTTTCACATCCAAAATAAACGTAAGGGTCAATCCTGACGTATACATGGATAAGATGGGTTTTCTTTTTTGTAATTCAGGGAGGCTCACAGTAATGCAACTAGAAATAGCTTCTGGTTAGACACTGATCAGAAATGCTGCCCATCTTTTCAGTATAATGGCTTTTTAAAAAAAGTGACTTCCTCTTTTAGCAGCGATGGCTAAAAGCAGTTTTGATTCCCTCCCCACTTGTACAAGAACACATTAATCCGTTTTTCTAAAGCAGTAGTTATATTGTCACTTAAAGTGAAATTATTCCACTGTTACAGCCTTATGCTACTCGTACAGTTTCTAAATTTCCTGTGTGTCATTGTACTTTCTCTTTCCTAATGCCTCATTTGCTGAAATAGCATTGTGATGGATAGACTACTGATTGGAGAGAACACAGACAGGAACATGTATGAATGAAACTGTCACCACAATATTATTATTAATCATTTGTAGAGTCCGTTTCAGTGTATGAAAATCTTCTCATTTGTGCTAAATTTGTGGTAAAAGATTTGACTAGTGATTTCAAATCTATATGGGATATTTAGCCCCATCTTCTCAATTTTCATTACTCCGGCCCACTATCACATAGACTGCCCTAATTCCTTGACTACTTGCTTGTGTTTGTAATCAACAGCACACAACCTCCTCTTTTATTAGATCCTATATGAGGTTTTTGCCCCGTCCCATTTCTTATTGGCTCTTTTTCCCTTAATACCCTCCTGTGTACACATAATCAGCTTCTGCAGAATTTTCTCCCCCTGACCAACATTTAACCATACCCCTCTGTTGTTTCTGCTTGTGCATCTATCAGGCCCCGGTTTTTCAGTCTAGCACCAAATCTGTCTCCAATCATTTAGTCACCCTGTTCTTTAGCTTTGTCATATTTTTCAGCTTCTACATACCCAGCATTCTTGTCACTGCCCTCCTGCTAAGAGCACATAGATCTTTCAGTCCCTGAGACCACTTTGCAAGATTCATTCCCAGACAAAGAGGGAAGGCACACACTTTCACAGATGCTGCAGTGTGTTTATGGTTGTGTTATGATTGTGTCCTTCCCCACAACCAGTTGTGAAAATTCTGTGACATCACAGCAGCTCAGCCAGTAGTGGGAAGGGTGGCCTTGCAGATGGTAAGCAGCAGCTAGGCATTAGCCTCTTATTTCCAAGCGCTATTATTTAGCCTGCACTGATAAATTGGTTGAAGGCATTATTAAAGGTAAAATTAGTAAGCATACAGAAGGACAGTTCCCACTGAAAAAGAATCAACATGGCAAAGGAAGTCCTGTCTCACTAAGCTTTTAGAGTTCTTTGAGAGGGTCAATAAACATGTGGACAGGGGTGATCTAGTAGACATTGCTTACTTGGACTTCCAAAAGGCTTTTGACAAAGTCCCTCACCAAAGACTCCTGAGCAAATTTAGTAGTCATGGAATAAGAGGACAGGTCCTCTTATGGATCAGTAACTGGTTAAAAAACAGAAAGCAGAGAGTAGGAATCGGTAAATTCTCCCAATGGAGGGAAGTAAATAGTGAGGTCCCACAGGGATCTGTATTAGGACCAAATGCTTTTCAACCTGTTCATGAATTATCTGGAATTAGGAGCAAGCCATGAAGTGGCCAAGTTTATGGATGACACCAAATTATTTAGGGTAGTTAGAACTAAAAGGGATTGTGAAGAGCTTCAAAAGGATCTCTCCAAACTGGGAGAATGGGCATCTAAATGGCAAATGTGGTTCAATGTAAGCAAGTGTAAAATGATGCATGTTGGGGCAAAAAATCCCAACTTCAAGTATAGCTTGATGGGATCTGAGCTAGTGGTGACCAATCAGGAAAGAGATCTTGAGGTTGTGGTGATGGGTCAATGAAGATGTCAACCCAGTGTGTGCAGCCCCTGTAAAAAAGGCAAACTCCATGTTAGGCATAATTAGCAAAGGAATTGAGAATAAAACTGCCAATATCATATTGCCCTTCTACAAATCTATGGTGTGACCACACTTGGAATACTGTGTCTAGTTCTGGTCACCACACCTAAAAAAGATACAGAGCTGGAAAAAGTGCAGAAAAGGGCAACTAAAATGATTAGGTGGCTGGAGCATCTCCCCTATGAGAGAAGGTTAAAACCGCTGGGAGACATGATTTGTTGTTCAGTCATTCAGTTGTGTCCGACTCTTCGTGATCCCATGGTCCATAGCACGCCAGGTCTTCTTGTCCTGCGCTCTCTGTTGGAGCGTGCTCAAGTCCATATTCATTGCATCAGTGATGCTATCTAGCCATCTCATCCCTTCTCCTTTTGCCTTCAGTCTTTCCCAGCATCAGGGTCTTTTCCAGAGAGTTTTCTCTTTGCATTAGGTGGCCAAAATATTTGAGCTTCAGCTTCAGTATCTGTCCTTCCAATGAGCACTCAGGGTTGATTTCCTTTAGTATGGACAGATTTGACCTCCTTGCAGTCCAGGGGACTCGTAAGAGTCTTCTCCAGCACCACAGTTCGAAAGCATCAATTCTTCGGCGCTCAGCCTTCCTTATAGCCCAGCTCTCACAGCCATACGTTACTACTGGGAAAACCATAGCTTTGATTAGACAGACCTTTGTTGGCAAGGTGATGTCTCTGCTTCTTACTATGCTGTCTAGGTTTGCCATAGCTTTCCTCCCAAGGAGCATGCATCTTTTAATTTCATGGCTACAGTCACCGTCTGCGGTGATCTTGGAGCCCAAGAAAGTAAAATCTGTCACTGCTTCCATTTCTTCCCCTTCCATATGCCAGGAAGTGATGGGGCCAGATGCCATGATCTTAGTTTTTTTAATGTTGAGTTTCAAACCAGCTTTTGCACTCTCCTCTTTCACCCTGAACAAGAGGCTCTTTAGATCCTCTTCGCTTTCTGCCATTAGGGTGGTATCATCTGCATATCTGAGGTTGTTGATAATTCTCCCGGTGATCTTAATTCCGACCTGTGATTCATCCAACCCGGCGTTCTCATGATGAACTCTGCATATAAGTTAAATAAGCAGGGCGACAATATGCAGCCTTGTCGTATTCCTTTCCCAATTTTGAACCAATCAGTTGTTCCATGTCCGGTTCTTACTGTTGCTTCTTGACCCTCGTACAGGTTTCTCAGGAGACAGGTAAGGTGGTCTGGTACCCCCATCTCTTTCAGAATTTGCCACAGTTTGTTGTGATCCACACAATCAAAGGCTTTAGCGTAGTCAATGAAGCAGAAATAGACAATTCCATTTTTCTGGAATTCTCTTGCTTTCTCCATGATCCAGCGAAAGTTGGCGATTTGATCTCTAGTTCCTCTGCCTCTTCGAAACCCAGCTTGTACTTCTGGTAGTTCTCGGTTCGCATACTGCTGAAGCCTAGCTTGTAAGATTTTGAGCATCACCTTGCTGGCATGTGAAATGAGCGCAATGGTGCGGTAGTTTGAACACTCTTTGGCATTGCCCTTCTTTGGAATTGGAATGTAAACTGACCTTTTCCAGTCTTGTGGCCATTGCTGAGTGTTCCAGATTTGTTGGCATATTGAATGCAGCACTTTAACAGCATCATCTTTTAGGATTTTAAATAGCTCGGCTGGAATACTGTCATCTCCGCTAGCTTTGTTGTTACTAATGCTTCCTAAGGCCCACTTGACTTCACTCTCTAGGATGTCCGGCTCAAGTTCAGTGACCGCACTCTCATGGCTATCAGGGACATTCAGATCTTTCCTGTATAGTTCTTCTGTGTAATCTTTCTACCTCTTCTTAATCTCACCTGCTTCTGTTAGGTCCCTGCCTTCTTTGTCCTTTATCATGCCCGTCTTTGCACAAAACGTTCCCTTGAGATCTCCGATTTTCTTGAAGAGATCTCTAGTCTTTCCCATTTTGTTGTTTTCCTCGATTTCTTTGCATTGTTCATTTAAGAAGGCCTTCTTGTCTCTCCTTGCTATTCTCTGGAACTCTGCATTCAGTTGGATATATCTTCCCCTTTCTCCCTAGCTTTTCGCTTCCCTTCTTTCCTCAGCTACTTGTAAAGCCTCATCAGACAGCCACTTTGCTTTCTTGCATTTCTTTTTCTTTGGGATGAATTTAGTTGCTGCCTCCTGCACAATGTTACGGACCTCCGTCCATAGTTCCTCAGGCACTCTGTCTATCTGGTCTAATCCCTTCATTCTATTCCTCACCTCCACTGTATATTCATAAGGGATATGATTTAGGTCATACCTGAATGGTTTAGTGGTTTTCCCTACGTTCTTCAATTTAAGCCGAAATTTTGCAAGAAGCAGCTCATGATCTGAGCCACAGTCAGCTCCAGGTCTTGTTTTTACTGACTGTATAGAGCTTCTCCATCTTTGGCTGCAAAGGACATAATCAATCTGATTTTGATATTGCCCATCTGGTGATGTCCATGTGTAGAGTCGCCTCTTGTGCTGTTGGAAAAGAGTGTTTGCTATGATCAGCGTGTTCTCTTGGCAAAACTCGATTAGCCTTTGTCCTGCTTCATTTTGTACACCAAGGCCATGCTTGCCTGTTATCCTGGTGATTTCTTGACTTCCTACTTTAGCATTCTTATCCCCTATGATGAAGAGGACATCTTTTTTTGGTGTTAGTTCTAGAAGGTGCTGTAGGTCTTCATAGAACCGATTAACCTCAGCTTCTTCGGCCTCAGTGGTTGGGGCATAGACTTCAATTACTGTGATGTTGAATGGTTTGCCTTGGATTCGTACTGAGATCATTCTATCATTTTGGAGATTGTACCCCAGTACTGCTTTTCCCACCCTTTTGTTGACTATGAGTGCTACTCCATTTCTTCTAAGGGATTCTTGCCCACAATAGTAGATATGATGGTCACCTGAATTAAATTCACCCATGCTTGTCGATTTTAGTTCGCTGATTCCCAAGATGTCGATGTTCAATCTTGCCATCTCATGTTTGACCACCTCCAGCTTACCTTGATTCACTGATCTTACATTCCAGGTTCCTAGACAATATTGTTCTTTACAGCATCGGGTTTTCTTTTCACCAACAGACACATCCACAGCTGAGTGTCCTTTCGGGTTTGGCCCAGCCGCTTCACTCTTTCTGGCACTACTTGGAAATACCCTCTGCTCTTCCCCAGTAGTATATTGGACACCTTCCGACCTGAGGGGCTCATCTTCCGACGTCATATCTTTTAGCCTTGTGATACATGATATAGACATGTACTATATAATTTTATAGAGGTCTATAAAAGTATGCATGGTGTGGAGAATGTGGATAGGGAGACATTTTTCTCTGTCTCTCAAAATACTAGAACCTGGGGTCATCCTATGAAGCTGACTGGTGGGAGATTCAGGACAGATAAAAGGAAGTACTTCTTCACACAGCACATAGTTAAACTATGGAATTTGCTACCACAGGATATAGTGATGGCCGTCAATTTGGATGGCTTTAAAAGGGGGTTGGACACATTCCTGGAGGAAAAGGCTATCAATGGCTACTAGTCTTGATGGCAGTGAGCCTATATACACCAGCTGCTGTGGAACATGAGTGAGAGGGTGCTGTTGCACTCATGCCCTGCTTGTGGGTTCCTGGTCAACAGCTGGTTGGCCACTGTGTGAACAGAATGCTGGACTAGATGGTCCCTTGGTCTGATCCAGCATGGCTCTTCTTATGTTCTTATGATTGAACTAGAAAGGTGGGATATAAATGCTCTTAATAAAATAAATCAATAGTATTTATTGTATTGTATAGTATTATTATGTATCCTCACAACTGGTTTTGGAGATAAGTTAGAATGAAAGATATTGTGTTGCCCAACGGCATCTGGTAAGTTAAGCTATGCCTGAGGGTTCCTTCACACGGAGCTTTTATCCTGCGACTGAGATTGCTCCTTCATGAAAGTTTGCGGGCTCTTTATATGATGCCATGATCATTCAAGGTGTCTCCTGCACTAAATGACCTTTGTTCCATTTTTAAATAAATTGCAGATAATGAGCTATCATCAAATAACCCTGTTGTGTTCTGCTTCAGTTCCCTCCATGAAAAGAGGAAAAGCAGCAAGAAGAGGAGTGAGATCAATGAAAGATCATGGAAGACTCAGATATGGGGAGAAGGAGAGGGGAAGGGGAGGGAGGAAAGGAAGTGGGTGAAAAATGGAGTTGTTGTGATCTTGCATTTAAAACAGAAGCAGAAAGCCCCGTTTTAAATGCAGGATTTTAGTCTGGTGTAGAGATGCCCTTAAACTAGGTTTTCTCACTTCCAAGTGATCCACCATATCACATCCGTTTTATTTTTTAGTTATATGTAATCCAATGCTTTCCCACAGCAGTAAAGGAAATTTTAAAACCAATATACTAAAACAATTTTTTTAAATACAGAGAGACAGGGCTGGAGCACACATTATTCTTGTCATCGGTATGCTGCCAAGCATGGCCTCCCTGTGGGCAGTGATCCTTGTCCCTGATCCCTGTTCCTGATCACTGTGGGCAGTGATCCCTGTCCTTGCCATAATGGTTAGTATTACTGATTGCAGAGATTGCTGTCCTCACTTTTTATGTTTCCATGTCACTACAATAGTCAACAGCAACACGGAGTGGAGCTGGAGAAATTTACAATGCAATGATAAATAGTCCATGTGGTAAATACTAATAGTTATAAACAGTTCATTTAGGCATGCCCAAAGCGTTCGGTATGCCAAGTGGATTATTATTTTTTTTTAGTTTTTTCTTTTGAATGTCAGAAACATCTGATATTCACAGCGCACCTCAGTTTCATTTCAAAAAAAGGTTTGCCATGCAGTGGGGGTAGAGGAATGCTATTTGAAAACAGAAAAGTAAACTAGATATCACATGATGCAACTCCAAGCGGTTGGAGGAGATGTCGAGACTTCAGGAACCAATCTTGTGTTTTATTTACAAGCTTGTCTTGCCTGATGTCACTGTCAAAATGTCTTTCTTTCTTTCTTTCTTTCTTTACAATATTTATATACCGCTCCTCATCAGAAGATTTCGGAGCGGTGAACAACATAAGAATAAAACAATGGTTAAAAGAGTTAAAAAAGTTAAAACATTTTTAAAAAGACAAATCCCAACGAAGTGGAATTCAACAACCCACGGCTGGTCATGCAAGGAAGGCCTCTTGAAAGAACAACATCTTCAGGAGGCGCCAGAAAGAACACAATGTTGGCACCTGCCTGACCTCTAAAGGCAGGGAATTCCATAGGAAAGGGGCCACCACACTGAAGGCTGTTCTCCTGGTGGACTCCAGCCGGGCCATAGGTCCATGTGGAACCACCAGGAACATGCCCTCTGATGACCTCAGTGACCAGGCAGTTTGATAGGGAAGGAGGCGCTCTCTCAGGTATCCTGGTCCCAAGTTGTTTAGGGCTTTGTACACTGGTACTAATACCTTAAACCTGGCCCTGTAGCGAATAGGCAGCCAGTGCAGTTCCCTCAGCAAAGGAGTTACACGCTGAAAAGGGGCAGCTCCCGACAACAGCCGAGCTGCTGCATTCTGCACTAGCTCCAGCTTCCGGACCAGCCTTAAGGGCAGCCCCGCACAGAACGCATTGCGGTAATCCAGTCTTGAGGTTACTAATGCCTATACCACCGTGGTCAAGCTATCCCTGTCCAGGAGAGGCCATAGATGGCGAACCAGCCAAAGCTGGTAAAAGGCACTCCGAGCTGCCATGACCACTTGGGCCTCCAGCAACAATGATGGATCTAGGAGTACCCCCAGACTACGGACCTGATCTTTCAGAGGGAGTGCAACCCCATCCAGAATAGGCAATGAGCCTATCTCCCGGAACTGGGAACCACTCACCCACAGGGCTTCTGTCTTGCCAGGATTCAGCTTCAGTTTATTGGCCCTCATCCAGCCCATCACTGAGTCTAGGCACTGATTCAGGACTTGCACAGCCTCTCCTGATTCAGATGTCACAGGGAGATAGAGCTGCGTGTCATCAGCATACTGATGGCATTTAGCTCCAAATCCCCTAATGACCGCTCCCAGCGGCTTCATATAGATGTTAAACAACATTGGGGACAGGATGGTACCCTGCGGCACCCCATAGCTCAATTGCCAATGGGCCGAGGAATGGTCACCCAATGTTACTCTCTGAAATCGGCCCCGTAGGTAGGACCGGAACCACTGTAGCACAGTGCTTCCAATACCCATCCCACAGAGTCGATCCAGGAGGATATCATGGTCAATGGTATCAAAAGCCGATGAGAGATTGAGCAGAATTAACAGGGTTGCACTCCCCCTGTCCCTCTCTCTTTTTCCTTTGGGATCAGGTGTGAGGATTCAATATCTGAAAACAAACCATTCCTTTGTGGATGATCCCATTAATCTTACTTTGAGAATGTATAAACAAGCTTTTCAGAACCGCAGTCAAGCTGGTTTCTTGACTCTAGAGATTGCATCGCGTGGCTCATGTTCATTTGAAAGGATTGAGTTTAGTGTGATTTTATGAATTAGATGATTATGTTTTATTTCTAAGAGGTTTTGTTTTGAATTGAGTACATCAATTATGCCATTATTCATGAGAAAAAACAGTGGAGGTTTGTATCATCAAGAGCTGGCATCTTTGCATCTGCCAGCAAAATCTACATGAAGGCTGGTGTCCATTTTGCATTATCATGCAAGAATGCAATCTCGCTGCACCAGCTGTACCATCTTGAAGAGCTTACTTACTCCAGGGCTGACCCAATACACTTTGCTGCTTTAGGCAGAGCAGCAGATGCACCCCTCTGCCCACAACCACCAAAGTCAAGGTGCATAGCCAGCCGAGTTATTTTAGCACATGAGGCAGAATATCGCACAAACACCTCTTCCCCTCCCTGCACTAAAAATATAATAGTAACAAAATAACAATTTGCTGCCCTTTCGTAACACCCCAAACCTGCTGCCTGGGGCAAGTGCCTCACTCTGCCTAACGATAGGGCCAGCCCTGACTTAGATCATCACATGGAGGATCCCTGTCTCACTGCTGGATGTTCTCTGTTGTGGCTAGTGGCACTGTGAAGATTGTCCACCCAACATACAAGGGCTGTTTCAGTGCCATCATGTGGAGCATGTAATATGTAGAACAGTTAACGAAAGAAAAGTGGGCGTAAGTTCTTTTTAAATTCTTGATTGTTTTGTTTCCTTCTGATAGGCAACGACGATTTTGACTTATCAGATGCTCTTGATACAGGTAAGTATACAGGAAAAATAAAGATAATATTATTTATACAGTCAAACACTGAATTGAAGTGAATCCTCTTTCAGCTTAAGCCAATGACTAAAATGACATTAACTGTACAGGGTAAATATGGAATCCTGGACAGATTTTAAAAAGCACACAATTAATTCAAGTGATTAAAAAAGGAACACAAATGCTGAATTTCAAAATCAATAGCTCAAAATAAGAGAGAGCAGGTTTAATATGACTTGCTGGAGAACTCCCTCTTCTGGCTAGGACCAAAAGGGAAATGCAAAGTTAAGATTCAAAGGAATCAGTGCACGTACATTCTGTACATGCCAGTGTTTTCCTAAGCTACCTCTTGGAACATGTCCTTCCAAGGACATCTGTTTGGAGTCCCTAAACAGATGCCACTGTGTGTACATGCTATTTCCCAGCTTTTCTCTTTGGAAAAGCACGTGTGTGTGTCTAATTATCAAACTATTTTTTTAAAAAACTCAGATAATTAAAAGAATGGTTACTTTAGGGTAGCCTTCTCCAAAGTAGTGCCCATGGCCAAGGGCCATGCTGGCTGAGAATGATGGCAGCCATAGTTCAAAACATCTGGACGGTACCAGGTTAGGTATAGGAGTAGAGCTCAGGAAAAATAAACATGCAGGGTATGCACAGACCATGCACATGGGTGCACAGTTGGACCATGGGCCAAGAATCCTTCTTTTTAAACATAATTTTAAATGTCATGAAACTTGATTCCACTTGGTCAAACCAAACAGGGGTATCGAAAGCCAATTTATTTGTTAAATAACAAATGCATAACAAAATAAAAAACCAGATCAGTCATTTGAATTCTCTGTACTTCAAAGGAAAGACTGGAACATGTTTCACAGTGCAATCATATACATGTCTACTCAAAAGGAAGTCCTACTGAGTTCAGTAGGGCTCACTCCCAGTTAATTGGGGATAGGATTGCAGCCTCAAATATCTCAACAAGTTTTAGAAATATAATATCTAGTCATCTTGGTATAAACCACCTTTTGATAAGCTGAATAATGCACTGACATTAGTTTTTCTTTTAGTTACTAAGAGACCTGCTCCAGCTACCAAAAAACCACCAGCGGGTGAGTGTTAAATTGCAGTTGCTCTAGTAAATGCACACGCCATATATATACATGTGATTGAAACCACAATGCTGAGGTTTGTGCACATAACATCCAGGCCTACAACTGGAGCTTTCCCAAGTCTTTAAGAATATCTTCCAAATGTATGGATATCCCTGGTAGTGCTACAGTAGCCATTTCAGGATTGGTCTACTCCCCCCCCCCCATACATTTTGTACTAAATTTTTGATGAAGAATGCCACTTTCCATAACTGGTCATTTTGCTGATGTGATAGTGTTCTGAGGTAGAGTAAAAAGAATCTTCCATTATTGATAACGGTGTGAAAGAGAGGGAGTGAATTAAAATATAACCCTCACAGTGGAAGCTGAGGCCAGGGAAAAGGGTACCGAATGCTTTCCCTCTTTCCCTTCTTTTCCATATATGTACATAGGCAGACCCCAATTACACAAGTGAATCTTTGGTATGTGGCTGGGATAGTGGCCTAGAATTTTAGATTACAGCTTACCAAAATATTTGGTCATCCAGCTGTAAAAGAAGCAAGCCATTCTTCCTCAACTGTGTGGCAGGGAATGGGATAGGGTGGCCATATGTCCTCTTTTACAGTCCTCTGTCTGAAGGGCTGTCCAGTTTAAGGAACCATAAGAACGGTTGCCTATCAACCGTTAGCACAGTTTTAGGGGTGGACGAAAGTCACTTACCTTTTCTCGCAGCTTGTTCGCGGTGGGGGGGAGCGCTTTGCTGCTCCCCCCGCGAAGTTCAGGCCGGGGGGGGAGGCTTCCCGCCTCGCCCGGCTGAAATTCAGGCCGGGGGGGGAGGCTTCCCGCCTTGCCCGGCCGCGAACACGAAAGTAAAAAAAAACAAAAAACAACGTCCCCTGATAGGCTACGTGACGATTCACGTAGCCTATCACGGCTAGATCTGGAAAGTCAGCCGTGATAGGCTATGTGAATCGTCACGTAGCCTATCACGGGTAACTTTAAAAAAAAAAGAAAAAAAAAGCGCGTACGCGAATGGCGGCCCCCATAGGGAGCCGCCATTCGCGTTCCTTATTTAGTTGCTGTAGTCTACGTAAATGTTTACGTAGACTACGGCGAAAATAAGGGCAACGCTATTTGCGTTGCCCTTATTTTCGCCGTAGTCTACGTAAACATTGACATAGACTACAGCGACCAAATAAGGAAGGGGAATGGCGGCTCCCTATGGGGGCCGCCATTCGCGTACGCGCTTTTTTTTTTTTTTAAGTCACCCGTGATAGGCTATGTGACGATTCACGTAGCCTATCACGGCTGACTTTGCAAATCTTGCCGTGATAGGCTACGTGAATCGTCACGTAGCCTATCAGGGGACGTGTTTTTTTTTTTCTTTCATTGCAATGGCGGGGGCGGCAGCCGGTCGAAAGACCGGCTGCAGCTCCCGCCCCGCTCGAACACCGGACGAACCGCCAGCCGGACCCGCTGCCGGGAGGGACATTCAGGGAAGGTAAGTCCCGTCCCGGGGGGGTGCGGGGGGCGGGGGGGGTGCGGAGGATTTCTCCCCGAAACTTGTTCGGGGGGCCGAACACGTTGGCGCTCGGCCCCCCGAAGTTTCGGGGAGAAATTCTCCGCCATCCCTACAGTTGATAGGCAGCTGACTGAACTGGCCAGCACACAGGTCACGTGGTCACAGTCTTCCGCACTAACTGACATTGATTGTATTTCTATTCAAATTATAATAGTTGTTTCTAAATTTGTACATATACATTTTCATATACACATTTTCAGCACCTTTTGTCCATCACTTTTTTTTGGTGATACATTTGCTATTTTTCGGCTATTCATAAGTGGCCACCTTAGAGCGGGATGTCTTTGGTTTTACTTTCTCTGTGTAGGCAATACACCAATATTATGTAGAACATAGGGACATCTGGTGAGTCCTGAGGCGGGACAAGTACACCAATGGGTGGAAGGCCTGATCTGTACCAAGGGGATATGGGTAAATAATTGCTACGTTGTATTTTTTTTTAATCCAGTGTGTTTTTAAAAGATATTTATTTATTTGATTTTTACCCCACCTTTCCACCAAGAAAAATGGCACTCAAGATGGAATCCTGAATAGCTTTACAATACTGATAAGGCACAAAATGCCTTAACAAACAATGGAAACAACATACCTGACAAGAACTGAAGGCCACATTATGTCAGTCTTTGGCCTCTGAGCTTCTCTAGAAAATCCAATAATGTTAATACTAGCAGAAAAATCATAACACTTTCTCTTTTGTCAGTACGGCCAAGGTGGATATTCCCCCCCCCCCCGCCCCAATCCTCCTGAGGCTATCCTGACAAGTTAGATAGCTAATACTGGCCAAAATTAAAATTCTGGAAACATTAATGTTTGTGTCACAATTATAACAGAGCAAAGCTTGGTCATTTTTTCTCAGCAACCCCATGTTTTGAAAACAGTGCATGAAAACTAGCCCTTAAACGAAGGTAGTAAGACAATACTTTTACTGGAGAAATAAAATGTATGCTGAAGAGATTCTTATCTGGAAATATTTATCATTAATAGGCAACAATCCCAGACCTAACCTGTATCCTGACCTAAGACCACAGCCAGGAGGCCATGGAAATGATGGTAAGAATTATTTCCACAGTTAAGATTTAGAATGGTGGTGCTCCGTTTGATAACCACTTAATTTCTGGTCACAGATATATTTCTGGAAATGTTTATCATTAATAGGTAACAATCCCAGACCTAACCCATATCCTGACCCAAGACCACAACCAGGAGCCCATGGAAATGATGGTAAGAATGATTTCCACAGCTGAGATTTAAAATAGTGGTTCTCCTTCTTTTATCCACTTAATTTCTGGTCACAGATATATTTCTGGAAATGTTTATCATTAATAGGTAACAATCCCAGACCTAACCTGTATCCCGACCTAAGACCCTATGCGGGTGGCCATGGAAATGGTGGTAAGAATGATTTCCATAGTTTGGATCTAAAAAGGGGGTGTTCATTCTGATTTATTTCTGTTGATTGTTACATTTCTATCAGCTCCTTCAGTGATTAGTATTTTATGAGTGCCCCCCCCCTTTTTTTAGAAAGTTGGTAGAAATGCATAACTGTTTAGGAGATGTTGATGAAATAGGTTGTTTTGTTTTTTTAATGGCTTTTCCTAAATATTCCCTGTGGTTATGAGTTCTTCTTAGAAGGACTTTCTTAAAGATATCTGACAAGATCAGAGCAGTCCTGAAATACATTATACAGTGGTATAGTATAATGTTCAGTATGCTTCAGATGAAATGTTAGGGTGTCAGTGTGCTTGTTTGGGCATTAACATGTGATGGCTGTTATAATTAGATCTGAGTGGGTTTTATCCATCAGATGGCTTTCCCTTCTTCCCTGCAGCCTTCCATGTGCTCCTCAGATCTGCTCTGGAGGGTTGGGGGACCTGCCAGGGCACATGGAGGGGGCATACGGTGGACTGCAGAGGGGAAGTGAACAAGGGGAAGTCCCATTGTGCGAGCAGAAGTCTGCTTGCATGACATTGGATTTAACCCAGTCGCTCCTACTTATTTTTTTCTTTTAATTACTTGCATTTGCTGTTGAAAACTGGTAACTTTGTTGATAATGTTTTTGTATTGGTGCTATGTTTTAATTTATTTTAAATTCTGGCATGGATTTAGGAGATGGCCATAATGGTGGTGGTGGTGTTTCCTTATGTTTTTAAGTTTTACAATATTTCGCAGCAACCTTTTTCAGCTAAATCTATAAATCAGTTGGTTTGGATTACTTCATTTAATACCAGTAATGCTCATTTAATCTAAGCAAAATCAGAACTACTGGTTTAAATCCACATAATCTGGATTAACTGGTTGTGAATTAGACTTTACCCATCTTCATGTGTGCATCATGTGAAGGGAATCACTTGGTAGCCCCCCCCCACCCCCCAAGACTGTGGGGTGTCTTAGCCGTAGACACCTGTGAGAGAAAAGCCTGCAAAGCTAGTAGGGTCAGAATGGATTCCCTCTGGGGCTACCATCTTGCAGGATCTCTTCTTGCCAGTCCTTCATTTCATGACTAAAAAGCCATTCTATTTCTATGAGCATCTCTACATCAGCCTAAAATCCCACATTTAAAATGGGGGTTTCTACTTCCGTTTTAAATTCAGCATCACAACAGACTCCCTTTACATGTGCTTCCTTTTCCCCTTCCCCTTCCCCCCTCCTTCTCCCCCTTATCTGAGTCTTCCATATGTTTCATTGGTCTCGCTCCTCCTCTTGCAGCTTTTTCTTTTTCACGGAGAGAACCCAAGCAGAACATAAGTGGGGGTAATTTGATACCTCATTATCTCCAATCTATTTAAAAATGGAATAATGGTGATTTAGTGTGGCAGACACCCTGGAAGTTCATGACAGCATCTAAAGGGCCCAGAAACTTCCATGAATGAGCAATCTCAATAACAGGATAAAAGCTCCGTGTGAAGGAGCCCTATGTGTAGAACTCTGGTTTGCTGCTCTGAGCAATTGCTCAATATGCACTTTACTTTGATATTGACAACTTTAGCTGTCTGTACCTTGGGAAGGATTGGATACCAAAGATTTTCTGTCTGAATGCTTTGAATCTCAGCTTTCAAACAGATTTCAGCTAGACACTATGGCTTGGATCTAGGATCTGCCTTCTTGAAAAGGAAGCAAACTTCTGCGAGAGGAAAGGCTCCAAACGTGGAAGGTCCTCCACCCAGTTTTGGGGGATCTCCCTCCCCCCAGACCACAGTTCACCCCATTCAGCAATATCTCCTGACTCTCTGTGTAGCATTTTCAGGGGAGTGGGAGGACTGCTGTGGGAAGGAGGGGGTGAGGAAGTCCACTCCCATCAGTGCAGTTGATCTAGCATAAATCTGGATCCAGCCCTTTGAGCTTAAAGACAGCAAATTCAATATTTCATAGATTAATCAGAGGAAATTATGTGTAAAAGATTAGTATTAGTCCTGGATCTATAATAAGACAGTTTTCGGAGAGTCACAAGAAGCAGAAATGCTTGGAAAGATCATTTGGAGAGAAAGAGTAATAGCATAATTTCAGAAATACTTGGAAAGATCATTTGGAGGGAAAGAGTAATGCCACAATTTCATCTTTTTAGGTGACATTAATGATTTGGACCTCAATGATGGGAACCCTCCACCGCCACCAGGTACTGTATAGGTTATTTCTGCTGTTTTGTAGTTCTTCTCTGTCTCAATCTGGCAACATGCCTTTTGATGGTAATGGGTTGTATCCAGTGCTATTCTTCTGTTCATGGAAGGCTCTTTGAATCAGTATAGGCTTCTGTGAATTGAAAGGGAAGACTGTTTTTGCTCATTTCCCCTTCCCCATGCAGCCCCCTAAACCTGCTCCAGTGGGTTGGGGGGACCCTCCAAATGTAGTGCAGGGGGCTGCCTGGCAAAGCAGGAAATGGCAAAAATTGCCTCCCCACTTTCATTTGCAGGAGCCTCTGTTGGATCAAAGCCTCCCCATGAACAGAATTACACCTTTGGATACAACACCCCTCTTCCATATCAGTTATAAAACATAGATAGCCTGCATTCATACATAACAACCAACCATGATGTATTGTTATGCTACATTGTACTGTTATATGAAAGCACTGAGGCAAACATAAGGCTCACATGCTCCCCACTGCCCTTCGTGCCTCCAAGAAAGAATCTGAGGCTTCTTTTTGCATTGCACTGGTTTCCTGTTTCATTTGAATATCAAAATGGTGGTTTGCAGAACTCATAATTAGTTAACGTACTAACTGGACAAAATGAAATTCTCTCCTCACCTTCCCCACCTTGGAAATAACATCAGAAAACCTTTTTTTAAAAAAAGAAATAAAATCTTCTGAGAAACTTGCAGTATTTCAGACCTGGTGTTTGACCTGGGACACCAGACCCCGTCTAACAAACCTACCCTTATGAAGGGGGGAATGGGGGTGCTCATGGCCTCATCTTTATTTGCCTGGATATTTATTTCTCTTTTCTTTGTTTTAGGGTGGCTATATAAATACAGTAATTAACAGAGGTTCTCTGGTTGGGTTATAAACATGCCTAGGAACATCAGGTTTTGCTGAGATGCATGGGATTTATTGTTTCCAATGCCTTTTGATCCAGTTAGTTCAACTGGAAGACACTGGAAAATTCCTGTACATCCCAGCGGAAATGTATACCCTTAAGGGTAAACTTAAGAATTTAAATCACAAGCCAGCCAGCCCTATCACCATCCCCCCTCCTTTGCAAGAATAGGTTTGCTTGGGAAAGGGGGGCAACCAGGGGGCAGACTGGAGGCGAGCCCATTACAAGCTGGACCTAAACTTTGGCGGAGTTGTTGACTCAGCTCATAATTGAGCCAGAAGGGTGGGAGTCCTTGACTTTTTCATTCAACCCCCCCCCCACACACACACATTGAACTTTGGATACATCAATAAGCACAAGCAAACTAGGTTCATAATGGAAAGATACTTGTTGATAGCTCTGTGCCAAATGTTTTGATCTGTTTATTTTCAACCATTTGTTGGGGGGGGGAGGGGTGAAAAGTAATTGCACCTGAAAATTTGTGGGAAGGGGTGAGAATTTCGGAGAAATTTCTCAGGGTACAGGGCTTCAGTGCTACCCTTACTGTAAGGGGTGGCCGAGGGGAGTGCGGGTGCTCTTTCCTTTACCATTTCCCCCTGTTCTGTCCTTGCAGCCTTTCTGGCTGCTTCAGCCTCTTTGAAAGCTCCCTAGAAGACTTAGCCAGGATTTCCTCCCTTGGGGCTTTTCTGTGTTTCTGCCTGCAGAGTGCCTGAAAACTGAGAGAGGCATTTTTGGTTTTGTTTTGTTTTGTTGTCATTAAAAGTCCTTTTAACAACAACAACAACAAGAAAAATAGTAAGAAAAATAACAATAATCCCTCGCTCAGCTTTCAGGCACTCAGCAGGCAGCCACACTGGAAAGCCTTAAGGGAGGAAGTCTTGCCAAAGTCCTCTAGGGGGCTTTCCAAGAAGCTGAAGCAGCCGGGGAGGCTGTAAGGACAGAACAGGGGGAAATGGAGAAATTTCTCCAAATTTGGAGAAATTTCTCCAAATTTGGAGAAATTTCTCCAAAATTCTCAGCAACCCAATGAAAGAGGCAGAAAAATGCCTGCCTCTTTTTCAGGGAAACAAAGAGGCTGTGAAAGGGCAGGTGGGGTTTCAGCACAGCACTACTTGTGAATCAGTAGCCTCGGACTGCAATACTGAACAACCTGACTAGGGAATAAACCCGTGTTGAATGCAGTGGGACGTCCTTCTTTCAGGCTATATATGCATAGGATTGCACTGGTAAGCAAGTGCGAAAGCAAAGCCATCTGCTACATGTTATGTAGCAATATGCTCTTTATGTACTGCTAAGATGGGGCAAGCACTTTAAACAGGCATCTTCAGGGATCTAGACAAAACTAATACAGAATCAGCCAGAATGGTTGAAGTAAGAGTCAAGAATAAGGGGTGGCTATATTGGTGTTATGGTGATCATGGCAGTGATGACAAAATTCGTTCTAGCAGCACGTTTTGCAGTCTTACTCCATAGCATATACAGAAATGTAGCTATTAAACTAGCAGTATTGTCATTATTCTTATTACTAATAGAGGATTAAACACAAAATATTGAAATAACTTCCTAACAGACAAAAGACTCGGACATAGCTTCAGTTTTATCTGTTTTAACCAAATAATGCAATATATCGCCGAATATGTTGAGATAGCGCTTGTTACAATTTTGACATATCTTTAAACATGTCCGTTCCCAAAATAATCACGTTATTACCTCTATTTCAGGGGAGAGGGAGCATATTTCAGATCATGGTGGGAATACTGGTAAGGCTGGCATACTGATTGTATTTTGTGGCATATTATTGACCAAAATCCAAATTACAATAAACATGCTTTTCTTTAAGCATCCTTAAACTGGCCACTTTTATTTTGAAGATAAAAGAAACCATGGGGCCTCAATCTGGAATGTGTTTCCAATTAGGATTGGGGCATGCACCAGTTGCTGCTGAAAATCCTCCCCTTTGCCTGACTGCTATTTGCCCCTGAACTAGCTGTTTGCATAGTAAACAGCATCCTTGGGGTAGGAATGTTGGAGAAATCTGCAACAGATTCAAATGAGTTTGGATTTCTACATGGATTTCACAGCGGACTGGCCTTTTATCTGTGGATTCTGCAGACTTGAAGACCTTTTTTAAATTTTCCAGAATAGTACACAAACTTAGTCATACAATAATACAGAAACACAAAACAACAACAAAAACCTGACTGAAAATGTGCATTTTCTCCTATAGGCTAAAGTATGAAAATGCATATTTTGGGGTGATTTGCACATTTTTGGAAGTACGTACTTTTCAATGAGAATGTAAGTTCAGGAAATTGAAAAAAATCTGATTTCATCAATGAGCAGATGATGCAACAAAAGATGCCTGAAAACCCATGAAACACAGACATGAAATAGATTAAACAAAATCCGTATATACCAACTTTGAGGGCAAGGGAGTGCACGGCCCCAATCTGGATCAAGACTATGTTTTAGATTGGAGTCTACACAGCTGTTTGTCCTTCAAAATAAAAGACAGCAGCTTAAGCATACTATTAAAAACCATCAATAGTGCAACGTGTAGCCCCTAAATATTCATGCAGTTAATATTGTGTCTCATTCTTCAACCCTAGCTCTCCAGCTGAAATGTGTATTTAAGTGCATAGGTTTGTCTGATCGTGGCCAATTATTTCTGTGAGATTTATGTGTTCCTAATGTATTTTGTCATGGATCACTGCCTTGTTATGGTGAAGGGGCTTGTGTAACTCAGTGAAGCCATAAGCTATGCTGTGCAGGGCCACCCAAGACGGACAGGTTGTGGTGGAGAGTTCTGACAAAATGTGGTCCACTGGAGAAGGAAATGGCAACCCACTCCAGTATTCTTGCCAAGAAAACCCCATGGAACGTATCACAAGGCTAAAAGAGATGACGTCGGAAGATGAGCCCCTCAGGTCAGAAGGAGTCCAATATACTACTGGGGAAGAGCAGAGGGAATTTCCAAGTAGCACCAGAAAGAGTGAAGCGGCTGGGCCAAACCCGAAAGGACACTCAGCTGTGGATGTGTCTGGTGGTGAAAAGAAAGTCCGATGCTGTAAAGAACAATATTGTTTAGGAACCTGGAATGTAAGATAAATGAATCAAGGTAAGCTGGAGGTGGTCAAACATGAGATGGCAAGATTGAACATCGACATCTTGGAAATCAGCGAACTAAAATCGACAAGCATGGGCGAATTTAATTCAGGTGACCATTATATCTACTACTGTGGGCAAGAATCCCTTAGAAGAAATGGAGTAGCACTCACAGTCAACAAAAGGGTGGGAAAAGCAGTACTGGGGTGCAATCTCAAAAATGACAGAATGATCTCAGTACGAATCCAAGGCAAACCATTCAACATCACAGTAATTCAAGTCTATGCCCTAGCCAATGAGGCCGAAGAAGCTGAGGTTGATCGGTTCTATGAAGACCTACAGCACCTTCTAGAACTAACACCAAAAAAAGATGTCCTCTTCATTATAGGGGATTGGAATGCTAAAGTAGGAAGTCAAGAAATCACTGGGATAACAGGCAAGCATGGCCTTGGTGTACAAAATGAAGCAGGACAAAGGCTAATAGAGTTTTGCCAAGAACACGCTGATCATAGCAAACACACTTTTCCAACAGCACAAGAGGCAACTCTACACATGGACATCACCAGATGGGCAATAACAAAATCAGATTGATTATGTATTTTGCAGCCAAAGATGGAGAAGCTCTATACAGTCAGTAAAAACAAGACCTGGAGCTGACTGTGGCTCAGATCATGAGCTGCTTCTTGCAAAATTTCGGCTTAAATTGAAGAACTAGGGAAAACCACTAAACCATTCAGGTATGACCTAAATCATATCCCTTATGAATATACAGTGGAGGTGAGGAATAGATTGAAGGGATTAGACCTGATAGACAGAGTGCCTGAGGAACTATGGTCGGAGGTCTGTAACATTGTTCAGGAGGCAGCAACTCAATCCATCCCAAAGAAAAAGACATGCAAGAAAGCAAAGTGGCTGTCTGATGAGGCTTTACAAGTAGCTGAGGAAAGAAGGGAAGCAAAAAACAAGGGAGAAAAGGGAAGATATACCCAACTGAATGCAGATTTCCAGAGAATAGCAAGGAGAGACAAGAAGGCCTTCTTAAATGAACAATGCAAAGAAATTGAGGAAACCAACAGACTGGGAAAGACTAGAGATCTCTTCAAGAATATCAGAGATATCAAGGGAATGTTTTCTGCAAAGACGGGCATGATAAAGGACAAAGAAGGCAGGGATCTAACAGAAGCAGAGGAGATTAAGAAGAGGTAGAAAGATTACACAGAAGAACTATACAGGAAAGATCTGAATGTCCCTGATAGCCATGATAGTGCTGTCACTGAACTTGAGCCGGACGTCCTAGAGTGTGAAGTCAAGTGGGCCTTAGGAAGCATTAGTAACAACAAAGCTAGCGGAGATGACAGTCTTCCAGCTGAGCTTTTTAAAATCCTAAAAGATGATGCTGTTAAAGTGCTGCACTCAATATGCCAACAAATCTGGAACACTCAGCAGTGGCCACAAGACTGGAAAAGGTCAGTTTACATTCCAGTTCCAAAGAAGGGCGATGCCAAAGAGGGTTCAAACTACCGTACAATTGCGCTCATTTCACATGCCAGCAAGGTTATGCTCAAAATCCTACAAACTAGGCTTCAGCAGTATGTGAACTGAGAACTACTGGAAGTACAAGCTGGGTTTCGAAGAGGCAGAGGAACTAGAGATCAAATCTCCAACATTCACTGGATCATGGAGAAAGCAAGAGAATTCCAGAAAAACGTCTATTTCTGCTTCAATGACTATGCTAAAGCCTTTGATTGTGTGGACCACAACAAACTGTGGCAAATTCTTAAAGAGATGGGAATACCAGACCACCTTACCTGTCTCCTGAGAAACCTGTACGAGGGTCAAGAAGCAACAGTAAGAACCGGACATGGAACAACTGATTGGTTCAAAATTGGGAAAGGAGTACGACAAGGCTGTATATTGTCACCCTGCTTATTTAATTTATATGCAGAGTACATTATGAGAAATGCCAGGTTGGATGAATCACAGGTCGGAATTAAGATTGCCGGGAGAATTATCAACAACCTCAGATACGCAGATGATACCACCCTAATGTCAGAAAGCGAAGAGGATCTAAAGAGCCTCTTCTTCAGGGTGAAAGTGGAGAGTGCAAAAGCTGGCTTGAATCTCAACATTAAAAAAACTAAGATCATGGCATCTGGCCCCATCACTTCCTGGCATATAGAAGTGGAAGAAATGGAAGCAGTGACAGATTTTATTTTCTTGGGCTCCAAGATCACCGTAGCCATGAGATTTGATCACTTACTCCTTGGGAGGAAAGCTATGGCAAACCTAGGCAGCATAGCAAGAAGCGGAGACATCACCTTGCTGACAAAGATTCGTATAATCAAAGCTATGATTTTCCCAGTAGCAACGTATGGCTGTGAGAGCTGGACTATAAGGAAGGCTGAGCGCTGAAGAATTGATGCTTTCGAACTGTGGTGCTGGAGAAGACTCTTACGAGTCCCCTGGATTGCAAGGAGGTCAAATCAGTCCATCCTAAAGGAAATCAACCCTGAGTGCTCATTGGAAGGACAGATACTGAAGCTGAAGCTCAAATATTTTGGCCACCTAATGTGAAGAGAAAGGCACTGGAAAAGACCCTGATGCTGGGAAAGATTGAAGGCAACAGGAGAAGGGGACGGCAGAGGATGAGATGGCTAGATAGCATCACCAATGCAATGAATATGAACTTGAGCATACTCCGGAAGAGAGCAGAGGACAGGAAGGCCTGGTGTGCTATGGTCCATGGGGTCACGAAGAGTCGGACACGACTTAACGACTGAACAACAACAACCACAACAATGTATTTTGTATTCCACACTAAGTCTGGCACTTGGTAGTTTTGTTTCAGTGTTTTTAAAATTATACCCAATTCTGATCACAACCCTACAAAGAAAGAAATTTAGAGCAAAAAAAATTAGAGTGACTGAATCTTGTCACTGTATATCTTAATGGGCCTAAAGTTTAAAGTCATGGTTGAATTATAACAGAATCTAAAAGATTCTTGCCTAGAGAGATGTTTACCTTCCTTGCCAATAAGAATTATCTTGCCAATAAGAATAGTGGCTCTATTCATATCTTCCTTTTAAAAAATTAATATTCATCCCTCAGCCCACCAAGGCCTGGAGTACAACTACTTTGTTTGTTTTAAAATGTGTAAAATATTTGCAATACTTATATCTTAGAAAAACAAGCCATATTATTTGCTCCCCTTTCTATCCTCTAAACCAGAATAGATTTGTGTATTTCTGAAGATAATGTGTTGTTGTCTGTCCCCCCACTCCCTTCCAATAGTGGATTCCAGTACAACAGCTCAGATTACATCCCCCGTCGTGGCTGTAGTTGTGTTGCTAACTGTTGGGGCAGTAGCTGGATATTCTGCTTACAAGCAAAAGAGATACTGTTTTAAACCAAGAGGTAAGAATGACTGTATTAAGTGTTTATATATTTGCTATAAAGAACTAAAAATATAATCATGCTTCCCACGGGCGTTGCTAGGTTCTTAAAAGATCTGGGGCATAGGCCGATAACACAAATGTGCATATATACTGTATATATGTCTAAGCGCATGTCTAATATGTGTGTGGTGTGTGCATGCAGTATGCTTGCATGTGTGTATAGATTACATACATACATAAGAAGTGTTCACTGACCTGCCACCCCACTTCAACTCAAACCCCAATTCAGCATTTTGGAAAACATCCCACTTCTGCTCTGGCCAATTTGTAGTTGGACCACTTCAGCTCAGCACCAAACCTGAGTCAAGGTTTGGAAAAATGAGTCTTTATGCTTCCTCTTGACTATCATGGGAAATTAGAAAAAAACTAACTTTTTTTCTCTTGGTCAGAACTGGATGATAATTTCAGGCATAGTAGCCCAATAGAAGGGGATTACACCTGCCCGATGGCAGAAAAATAGGTGCAGGGTTTATATTTTGATTTTCTTTTAAAGGGAACTGCCAATAACATTTTAATTCCTTGGAAGAATTGAATAAAAATTTCAGGATTCATTGCCCCATTAGAGGAGATCATGTCTGCCAAATTTCAGCATGCTAGCCACAAGGTTTTTTGTGCAAGGGTGGGCTTGACATTTTGAGGTCTCCAAAAGAGGACATTCTTATCTCCCAATGTTCCTTGTGGACCATTGTTCTGAAAATTACATACAACCTACAGTTGTCCCTATGTAAGAAACCAGCGAAGTTTCAGAAGGATAAATGCAGCAGTTCATGTGGAAGGGGAGTTCTCCAATTTAGGGGAGGGAGTGATTTGCTTTCCTTCCATTCCCCCCTTCCCCAATAGTTTTTGGGTAAATTTGTATGAAAATGCACAGGTCATTAGAGGTGTCCCCCAGGCAAGAAACCTGCAAAGTTTCTGAAGGATATACATGCATTCTAATTTAGAATTATTAGAATTTATTTACATTTCACCAGTGTCAGCAGCAGGAGAACATGGGTGGGAAGGTGCTATGCCACTCATGTCATGTTGTGGCTTTCCTATGGGCATCTGGTTGGCCACTGTGTGAACAAAATGCTGGACTAGGTGGACCTTGGTCTGATGCAGCATGGCTCTTCTTATGTTCTTAAATAAAGAATGTCTCTGAGCATGTGCAGAATGTTTTTCTTTCACCACTGAACACTTACATTCTCCCCCTACCAATTCTGTTTCCCTCCATGCAACCACCCCTCCAGCAACTCTTCATAAGAACAGATGTCTTATTTTGTGCAACTCCTCTCTACCTCCTCCTTGTTATGCACAAGCTCTCACTGTATCTTTCTCCCCATAACTTCATTTGTGCCAAGACTTCACCAGGATTCAGCCAATGAGTCAGTTTTCAAAACTAGGGCTAAGTTATGGAGAAACTCTTGAGCATGCACTAAGAGCCTTTCCCTCACCACTAAAGCTAGAGTTCATGCAAAAAAACCCCCAAACCCACAAATGAGAAAACATGCATAGGACTGAGCTGAAAGGGTAGTCAATTCATTAGACGGAATTGGGTAAGCACTGTATTAAGCCTGCAGTACCATGCTCACACCCCTTCATGGATCACTGCCTTGTTGTGGCGAAGGGGCTTGCGTAACTCAGTGAAGCCATAAGCTATGCCGTGCAGGGCCACCCAAGACGGACAGGTCATGGCAGAGAGTTCTGACAAAATGTGGTCCACTGGAGAAGGAAATGGCAACCCACTCCAGTATTCTTGCCAAGAAAACCCCATGGAACGTATCACAAGGCTAAAAGATATGACGCCGGAAGATGAGCCCCTCAGGTCGGAAGGTGTCCAATATGCTACTGGGGAAGAGCAGAGGGTATTTCCAAGTAGCGCCAGAAAGAGTGAAGCGGCTGGGCCAAAGCCGAAAGGACACTCAGCTGTGGATGTGTCTGGCGGTGAAAAGAAAATCCGATGCTGTAAAGAACAATATTGCTTAGGAACCTGGAATGTCAGATCAATGAATCAAGGTAAGCTGGAGGTGGTCAAACATGAGATGGCAAGATTGAACATCGACATCTTGGGAATCAGCGAACTAAAATGGACAGGCATGGGCGAATTTAATTCAGGTGACCATCATATCTACTATTGTGGGCAAGAATCCCTTAGAAGAAATGGAGTAGCACTCATAGTCAACAAAAGGGTGGGAAAAGCAGTACTGGGGTACAATCTTAAAAATGATAGAATGATCTCAGTACGAATCCAAGGCAAACCATTCAACATCACAGTAATTCAAGTCTATGCCCCAACCACTGAGGCCGAAGAAGCTGAGGTTGATCGGTTCTATGAAGACCTACAACACCTTCTAGAACTAACACCAAAAAAAGATGTCCTCTTCATCATAGGGGATTGGAATGCTAAAGTAGGAAGTCAAGAAATCACCGGGATAACAGGCAGGCATGGCCTTGGTGTACAAAATGAAGCAGGACAAAAGCTAATAGAGTTTTGCCAAGAGAACATGCTGATCATAGCAAACACTCTTTTCCAACAGCACAAGAGGCGACTCTACACATGGACATCACCAGATGGGCAATATCGAAATCAGATTGATTATGTCCTTTGCAGCCAAAGATGGAGAAGCTCCATACAGTCAGTAAAAACAAGACCTGGAGCTGACTGTGGCTCAGATCATGAGCTGCTTCTTGCAAAATTTCGGCTTAAATTGAAGAACATAGGGAAAACCACTAAACCGTTCAGGTATGACCTAAATCATATCCCTGATGAATATACAGTGGAGGTGAGGAATAGATTTCAGGGATTAGACCTGATAGACAGAGTGCCTGAGGAACTATGGACGGAGGTCCGTAACATTGTTCAGGAGGCAGCAACGAAATCCGTCCCAAAGAAAAAGAAATGCAAGAAAGCCAAGTGGCTGTCTGATGAGGCTTTACAAGTAGCTCACGAAAGAAGGGAAGCGAAAAGCAAGGGAGAAAGGGGAAGATATACCCAACTGAATGCAGAGTTCCAGAGAATAGCAAGGAGAGACAAGAAGGCCTTCTTAAATGAACAATGCAAAGAAATCGAGGAAAACAACAGAATGGGAAAGACTAGAGATCTCTTCAAGAAAATTGGAGATCTCAAGGGAACGTTTTGTGCAAAGACGGGCATGATAAAGGACAAAGAAGGCAGGGACCTAACAGAAGCAGATGAGATTAAGAAGAGGTGGCAAGAATACACAGAAGAACTATACAGGAAAGATCTGAATGTCCCTGATAGCCATGATAGTGCGGTCACTGAACTTGAGCCGGACATCCTAGAGAGTGAAGTCAAGTGGGCCTTAGGAAGCATTAGTAACAACAAAGCTAGCGGAGATGACAGTATTCCAGCCGAGCTATTTAAAATCCTAAAAGATGATGCTGTTAAAGTGCTGCATTCAATATGCCAACAAATCTGGAACACTCAACAGTGGCCACAAGACTGGAAAAGGTCAGTTTACATTCCAATTCCAAAGAAGGGCAACGCCAAAGAGTGTTCAAACTACCGCACCATTGCGCTCATTTCACATGCCAGCAAGGTGATGCTCAAAATCCTACAAGCTAGGCTTCAGCAGTATGCGAACCGAGAACTACTGGAAGTACAAGCTGGGTTTCGAAGAGGCAGAGGAACTAGAGATCAAATCTCCAACATTCGCTGCATCATGGAGAAAGCAAGAGAATTCCAGAAAAACGTCTATTTCTGCTTCATTGACTACGCTAAAGCCTTTGATTGTGTGGATCACAACAAACTCTGGCAAATTCTTAAAGTGATGGGAGTACCAGACCACCTTACCTGTCTCCTGAGAAACCTGTACGAGGGTCAAGAAGCAACAGTAAGAACCAGAGATGGAACAACTGATTGGTTCAAAATTGGGAAAGGAGTACGACAAGGCTCCATATTGTCACCCTGCTTATTTAACTTATATGCAGAGTACATCATGAGAAATGCCGGGCTGGATGAATCACAGGTCGGAATTAAGATTGCCGGGAGAATTATCAACAACCTCCGATATGCAGACGATACCACCCTAATGGCAGAAAGCGAAGAGGATCTCAAGAGCCTCTTGTTGAGGGTGAAAGAGGAGAGTGCAAAAGCTGGTTTGAAACTCAACATTAAAAAAACGAAGATCATGGCGTCTGGCCCTATCACTTCCTGGCATATAGAAGGGGAAGAAATGGAAGCAGTGACAGATTTTACTTTCTTGGGCTCCAAGATCACCGCGGATGGTGACTGTAGCCATGAAATTAAAAGACGCTTGCTCCTTGGGAGGAAAGCTATGGCCAACCTAGACAGCATAGTAAGAAGCAGAGACATCACCTTGCCGACAAAGGTCCGTCTAATCAAAGCTATGGTTTTCCCAGTAGTAATGTATGGCTGTGAGAGCTGGACTATAAGGAAGGCTGAGCGCCGAAGAATTGATGCTTTCGAACTGTGGTGCTGGAGAAGACTCTTACGAGTCCCCTGGACTGCAAGGAGGTCAAATCAGTCCATCCTAAAGGAAATCAACCCTGACTGCTCATTGGAAGGACAGATAATGAAGCTGAAGCTCCAATATTTTGGCCACCTAATGCGAAGAGAAAACTCCCTGGAAAAGACCCTGATGCTGGGAAAGACTGAAGGCAAAAGGAGAAGGGGACGGCAGAGGGTGAGATGGCTAGATAGCATCACGGATGCAATGAATATGAACTTGAGCACGCTCCGGGAGAGAGCGCAGGACAGGAAGGCCTGGCGTGCTATGGTCCATGGGGTCACGAAGAGTCGGACACGACTGAACAACAACAACAACAACAACCATGCTCACAACTCAGGACTTATTTCTGAGTAAACATGCAGAACATCAAGGTGCAGACCTCCCTGCAAAAGTAACTTGTGCTGGAATCCTATGCACACTTTCCTGAGGATAAGCCTCATTAAACATAATGGGACATCTCAGTAGGTATACATAGAATTGCATAAATTACCAATATTTATGTCCCCTCCACTTAAAAAACAAACCAGGGACTCCTTAAAAAAAAATTAAAGCTTTCTGTTCATAGGAACATAGGAAGCTGCCTTATGCTGAGTCAGACCCTAGTCCATCTAGAATTGTTGACACTGACTGGCAGCAGCAGCTCTATAAAGTTTCAGGCAGGTTTCCTTCCTAGCCCTACCCGGAGATGCTGGGGATTGAACCTGGGACCTTCTGCATGCCGAGCATGTGCTCCACCACTGAGCTGCAGCCCTTCCTATTGCTGGATAATGGCAACTGACAAACAAAACAGCCCCAGATTTGTTTCTCTGCAACCATGTGAGCCCACTCTTCCAAAAGACTTGAGTGAGGAGGAGGAGAAAAATCAGCTCTCTTGTCTGTTTGTAGAAAGTCAAATACCGTTCAGAACGTCTCTTGCCTGCTGAAGAGAATTCTCTTTATGAATTCCCCAAGATATGCTCTGGGTGGAATAAAGAAGAGAAAGAAAGAAAAAGAAAGAAAGAAAGAACGAACAGGATAGGGGAGTGAAGAAGAAAAGAAGAATGGTGATTGGAAATGCAGGGTGTGTGTGTGTAGAGAGAATTCCCTAAGCCAAGTGGCTCCTTTCAGAGAGGTAGTAATTCAGAGGAATTTAGGAGGCTGTGCAGGGTTTGCAAGGACTGCATGTACTTAAATTAACTTTATGAGGTGAGGTGATGGAGGGCTTTTTCTAGCTTTTTTAAAACTGTAGAACCTGTTTAAAAGCCTTAGCAGTTCCTTGATCATGATGCCACATAGTCTTAACCCTCCTTTTGGAATAATTAGAGTTCTAGAGGTATTTAGGAGAAATTAAAGTGGAGGGGGAGAAAGAAGTTTGTGGAGGCTGATTGGATCCTTTGCTGTACTGAAGCTACTAACCTTCTGCAGAAGCCAAAGATTCCACTCTGAGGAAGTAAAATCAGGTGCTGTGTGAAATACCAGTATTTAACATGGAGCTTTTTCTTCCCTTCCTTCTTACTCTTTGAAATTTTATTGCAGGCAAGCTCCAACAGTGGGCATGTGAGCAGAAAAGAAAAGTAGGGGGAGTTTTTTTTCACCTCAAACAAACAAACAAACAAACCTACACCAGAGATTAGGGATAGTGACCTCCTAATGGTCACCTTAAACACCTCCTGATTAGGATCTCTAATCCTCTGCGTGACTTGACAGTTTTTACTTTTTGTTTTAGACTTTGAGAAAAGGAAACTTTATGCATGGCTAGCGCAAAAGCCACTGGACCTGTCTGAAATTTGGTAGGTTCAATCAGCTCCATAGGGCCTGCTGTGTCCCCAAATTCCACGCATGTGTGTGGAAACACAAAAAAATTATAGCTCTTTGCTTTGACAGAGTTTCTTGAAAATAGCAAATTTTACCTGTGACTAGCACAAAAGCCACTGGACCTAACTGCCTGAAACATGGTACATTCAATCAGCTACATGGGGGCTACTAAGCCGCCACATTTCATGAATCTCTCATATAAACTAAAAAAGATAGGGCCATTTTTGTTTTTCAATGCAAGTCAATGGGAAGATGTAAAAAAAATGGCAATTAGGACAGCTCAAAGATCCAGGGTGCAGCTCAAAAAGATCCAGGGTCCATGCCCAGGTAGACCCTCATATAACGATGCCCTGATGTTTCCACTAGAAGAAACAGCCTACAATATAATTTCAAATTGGGTAACCTCTTCTGCTGATGGAATGGTTTCCATCAGTGGAACGGGGAGGGAGCAATTCCCCCTCCCCCCTAAAGTCCCCCCACACCCTCAAAATCTACTCCAGAGGGTTTGAGGGGCATAGGGTACTGCAGGGGAGAGGAGAAGAGGGAGAAGTCCTGTTGCATGAACAGATGTCTGCTTGCGCAATGTTTGATTTCTCCCATTTAATGTCTGTCTTGGTCCTGAGATGACACTGCAGGGGAAATTGAATAGCTCAACATCGAACATACAAAATTATGCCTAGCCTTCTCTGTTCTGCAGGTCAGTTTTATGAGATGTTGGTCTGACAGTAGTGTAGTTTCCCCCCAGCATAGAATCCTGGATTTATGAATGTGTGCTTTTAAAGAAGGACGGCCTTCTTCAGTTCTGTAGCAGGTGTGGGACTCTGTACATTTTTGTACCAATGACACAGGATATCATTGGTGTTTCTGCCTATGCGGGATTGGTTTTAAAAAAAAGGTGTCCCCCATGTACCTATTAGTGTACTGTCAATTTATATGTTGTTGTTTTTTATATATGTATATGCGGAACGACTATTGCAACTGCAAAAACGTCATATAGGAAGCAGCCTTAAACTGGACTGTCAGAGCAGATTTCACTTCATATAACAACCATGTACTGTCTGGTGTAGCTACACTGATGTTTCCTACAGTAAACACACAGAAGGCGTGTTCACACATCACACTAAGCCACCCTGGGAAGAACCCATGGTGGGTGGGTGGGTGACTTGTCTGTTACTCGGTTCAGTGTCAGTTCTAGACATAGTAGCAAGAGGATGACCTTGCCAAGTAGGAGTTATTGCCCCCCCTCCCCGCTTTAGTGCTCTATTTCGGAGCAATTACTTTGCTCACATTTTGTTCTTTTTTGGCGCAAATGGTTTGTACTTTCTCTTCCTGTTATTTCCCCCCCAGTCTTTGGCAAATGTGCACTGATTACCCTGTGTGCAGTCTCACTTTGTCAATTTCCTAGTATATTACCTACTCCACTTTGGGGCTGTCCTTGCCAGTGTATTCCCAAAGCTTTCCTTGTCAGTGAACTCCCTTAACAGCTGTAATAGACAAGGCAGTTGACAAGGCGAGACTACACACAGCAGACAGGTGAATCTACTCACTTGCACATTTGTGCATTTGTGAAGGACTGGGAATAATAATAAAAATTTTAAACATTAGGAACCAAATTGTGTACTTCTGAAGCACTGGGGGGGAAAGGTAGTGACCAAGTTATAGTTCTTCCAAAATCCCATTTTGGCATCAGTGGAGGGGCAGACATCAGTGGAGAGGGAGGCTGGAGGTGGCACAGGCAAGATCACGAGGAGAAGCATAGGCTTTTTTATCGCTCTTGCCAGGTGGCTCTGTAGCCACTTGGACAAGCCATGCTGGTAGGTTCAGACATCATGACAATGGACCCTGATAACAAGCCACCCTCAACAACCCAACAACAAGCCATGGGCTCTCAGGGTGGCTTTTGCATGGTTAACAAACTGTGCTGGATTGTCCGTGCTGGGTTTGCATGTCACAGTAAGCCAAGCTGACACTAACAAGACTCACAGCCCAACGTGGCTTATCATGTTGTACTAACCCAGTCAAAGTGTGCGTGAAAGATGTGAGCCCTAAACATCCATGCACGGTAAAGCTGCGGCCCGTCAGAGCTCCTCAGTGCATATCCCTGCATGTTTAGGGATGCATATCTGCCATTCGTATGTAATCCATTTGCTGGAGGAATCACCAGTGTAGCCACAGCAAGTACAACGGTCATACCAATTATAAAGTGCTCTTATAGAAATCAGTGGCTCCTTCTGAGCAACTAAGCTCTGATCTGTACATGGAATTTCCAAACCTGAGGACTTTCAGCACAATCCTGTGCATGTCTACTTGGAAGCAAGTCCTACTGTGTTCAGTGGGGCTTGCTCTCTAGTAAGTGTGAGTACATTGCAGTGCACTCAACACTGAAGTACCTATGTGGCATATTATTTTAAATAATGCATTTCTATCTTTTAAATTAACATGCAGTCTTCCATTTTAGCTGAATCAGCTGTGTAAACCACCAAGAAATGAACAGAGAAATGCAGACTTCCAGAATATCATCCAAACATTAATGCCCTGTGTTATATATATTCTCTCATTGAGATTTTGTGCAATATGACATCTTACCTGGTGAAAACTGAAGAACTTCAAAGCTAGAGACTTTCTAATCACACACAACTATGAAAGAGTTCTTCATTAATATAAAATGTTTCTAAAATGCCTGTTTTGTTTTGTTTTAAAGTGTTTCTCCCCTATATTTTTTGTTTATGTAGGGGTAAATGGAATGTGGTTGCTATAGTGGGCGGTTGTTTTGGACCACATGTAGGATTATTTGTCACTAATGGCCAGAATCTCAATAAATCTTTGTAATGGCAGTATCTTAAATACATTGCAAGCAATAACTTATCTCAGCTCGATCATTATTAATTAATTGGCTGAGGCCATTGTATTTTTGCAACATTTTAAGCAACAGATAGCCTGTTTGTTAAATGTAATCTGACAACAGTATGGCACTCTGGGTATATGAAGAACTGCCTTCTGTGTACTCAGATCAACGACAGAGGCCCTGTTCTTGGTCTCTCTACTTTCAGACAGTAGGTGGATGGCCATGGGTAACAGGCAGTGGAGGCTGGTGGCTCTGTTGTCAGTGGGGTGTTGAATCCGCTCCGGGTTTCAGTCAGAATTTTAAAGGAGTTATCCAAGGTGCACCTTGGATAGCTCCTTTAGAGTTCTGACTGAAACCCAGAGCAGATTCACTGCCCCACTGACATCGGAGCCACCAGTCTCCACCTGTAACAGGGCTGCCTTAGTTGTTGTGGCACCCTGGCTCTGGAATGCTTGCCCCAGATCGACCAGCCTGATTGGTGTCTTCATTATTATTGTTCAAGTCTCTGCTGGAGGCAGATTTATTTTCTTCTTCTTTAAATGAAACTTAGCTTGTATATCTGTTTTAGTTGTTTATGTTGTTTTGTTGACGCTTCCGATTTAATCAGTTGTAGCCTGTTAATTTGTTTTCTCTGTTCTAATTTTTTTTGTCATGGGGGTTTGACTTTGTATGGAAAGGCAGGGTAGAAATATATTTTAATCAGTCTATTGATACCCATGAGATACACATTCAGTTGAAAGAAATGGGATTCACTCCCAAGTAATCATCCTAAATCACCTTCATTAAGTCCACACGCATTAACAGGCTTCTGAGTGCATATTCACTTTTGGATTTAGCTTTGCATGAGGAAAAATAAATGCACTATGTCATGCTGTGTTAAAAACTACTAACATCTGAGGCAATGTGCTCCATAAATGGGTGGACTGTTTTGGTGTGACTGGCTGAACTATCTGATCATCACAGAATCATAGGGTTGGAAGGGGCCTACAAGACCATCGAGTCCAACCCCCTGCTCAGTGCAGGAAGACTGATTCCCAGGCAGTTTCCCATCCATGTACTAACCAGGGCTGACCCTGCTTAGCTTCGAGATCAGACAAGATCAGGCTTTGTAGACATGGTGGGTGCCCTGTTTTGGTATCAGGGGTAGTGTCAAAGGAAGGCATCGTCAGGCACCTGTTGAGGGCCCACATCCCAGAAGGGGCTCACTGACAACAGACCCCTGGACTTGTCCCTCTTTTTACCATTGCAACCTGCTTGTTCACCAGCGTCTCATTCTGGCCTAGACAACGGTGGTGGTGAGGAGGAGGCGCAGATGCCCCTGCCTACTTGCTCAATGACTCTCTGCCTGTCAAGCAAGCAAGTGGTAGCAATGATGAGAAAGAAGATGAGCAAGAACAGCTGGTGACAATGGTGGAGAAAGCAGACTCACTGAGGGAAAGGGCCCACTGAGCCTGCCTTGCCTGAGAGCCATCAAAAACTTGGAGTCGGCTGGATCCATTTGGTGGCAAGGTCGTCAGATAGCTGAGGAATGTATACAGCCTGGAGCCATGCCCAGGGATCTCTGGATGAGGGCTTCTGCACTTAAAGGGAGTGCGTGGGAATACACAATGATTTATAGGTTTGTGATCTTTAAAGTATGGCATGAAGAATTTTCTCTGTTTTTTGTATGTCTTACAGAAACATGCAGAACGTTTATTGTCATAGTTGTTAGTGTATCAGTTATACGTAGAATTCAGTTTTTGTAGAATTTATGGGGGAAACTAAGCTCTTGTTAATTTCCTTTGTGTTATAAATTGCATTTGAATAATTGTGTCTTGCAGTGGACAAATAACATCAATATGGAACATATTAAAAGACACTTGAAAAGGTCTGAGATTGATTGTGGGGTGTTTTTTTGGTCTTTAGCTATCTTTCAAGCAGGGCCAGCCCTCAGTTGTTTTCAGAGTGCCCCCCCCCCCCGAGGAAATGCACACCTCATCCATCTGGGATTATGCATATATCCATCTCTTCGTCAGAATAGAGCACACTTGTAACACCGTCATTCTCATAACCAAGGCAGTATTCATTTACTTAGAACAAGCTACGCCCTATCCATGTATTACTCATATAAATAGGATAGCTGTGGTGAAAGAAGCAGTGGGGATGCATATTCATCCTGCCTCCCAAAATGTGAGGCACCTTTCACTGTCACCATCACTGTGTTCTCCATATCTTCTGAAGCGAGGAGTGGAGTGGGGCCTCCTGTACGGTGGAAGCTCCTGAACAATTTAGGACCCTGCATAATAATTAATTTACAAATTCATTTTTTTCATTTACAAATATACCTGGTGAGTATAGGTGGAGGCGCACAGTTTAAAACACTCCAAGAAAGCAAATTCCACTTCCCCACATCAGATCCCGGGAAAAACACTCCTGCTTCTCCAGATGCTGTTAGTTCACAGAGACCCCCAAAACTCATCTCAGCTCCCCTCTTTGTGCCTCTGTCCCCCAGTCTGTCTTATTCTCTGACTCAAAACTCCGGTTTTTGTTCCTTTTCACCCAGAGCCCTAGATTACGTCATCCTTAGCTGGGAGGGTGAAAGGTGTGCCTCCTGCCCCCAACTCTGTGTCACAAATTTTCTATGTTCCCATGAAGACTCATGACCTGAATATCCTAGGGTATACCACTGTTTTGTCAAGTTCAAGCCTCTGGCCAGGTATTGTCCTAACTAAGGCAAACCTGCACTGATGCTTCTATTCTAGTAAAATGGCTCACAATATCAACAGTTAAAACAAATAGGTCAGCAGCCACCACGCCTGAAACGGCAGGCTGCATGCTGCCTTAGGGCCAAACCAGACCTGAGCAGGGAGACCCATGATTTCTCCACATCTTTTCCTTTGTGTAAAAGCAGCCATGTTGTGTGTGTAACCCAGATTGGATTGGAAGGGGAGGCTTAGCCCTTTCCCCTCATGCCATTCTGCAGATCAAGATCACATAGGTATGCACAGGGCCTGCCCAAGATATTTTGCTGCCTGAGGCAAAGGACAAGACAATGGCCCCTCCTTCCATGTGCTGGAGCTGACCCGACTGGCAAATGAATCTTTCTTCAACAGCAGCACCAGGACAGTGTCCTGCACTGCACCTGAGGTCAGCAGGCTAGCTTAGGGGCATTGAGCAGGTCGCATGGCACACACTGTCCTCCATCATCTCCCTGCTGCTTAGCATCCCTCAGCATCTGCCACCTGAAGCACCTGCCTCACTCTGCCTAACATTGGGGCTGGCCCAGGGCATGCACTCATACACACACCAGGCTGAAGGGGAGGGGACAATACCATACGGGTACCAGTATTCCCCCTTCCCTAGGCCAACAGCAGCTGGGGAGGGGAGATTTTGATGGGAGGGGAAACGTTAAAAGCCTTCTTCCACTAGCATTGGGACTCAGTCCAATGTGCTCCCTCCCTGCACTTTCTTTAAGCACAGAAAAAGAAATCTGGAGATGTGATCAGGATACTCCCCCCCGTCCGCCATTTAGTTTGGATCCTTAATATTTTGATACCATCAACCATGGTATCCTTCTTGTCTGGGCTGGATGTTGGAGGTGCTGCACTGCGGTGGTTCTGCTCCTACTTGGGGTGGAGGTCGGTTCTCAGGGAACTGACCTTGGAGTGCGGGAACCAACCTATCCTATGGCCGTCTAGCCACTGACTAGCGGCCATAGGATTGCGCCCTTAGGCTGATACACCGATGCTACCTCCTTATCTTGACAGAGATAGCCTAGTTAAAGTTATCCGCGATCTGGTGGCCTCATGTCTGGATTACTACAATGCATTGGATGTGGGGCTGCCTTTGAAAACCACCTGGAAACTTCAGCTGGTCCAAAACAGGGCAGCAAGATTGTTAATGGGCACTGGCCAATATGATCATATTACACCAGTGCTTTATGACCTGCACTGCCTGCCAGTCTATTTCCAGTGCGGCAAAGCCCTAAGCCTACAAAACCCTAAAGGGCTTGGGGCAGGTTGCCTGAAGGATGTCTCATTCATATATGCCTGCCTGGGCCCGAAGTTCATTCCCAGAGACCCTTCTCCAGGTGCTCCTGCCAAAAGAGGTGATGCGGGTGGCTACTAAGGAGAGAGCCTTTCCTGTAGTGGCACCCCAACTGTGGAACGCTCTCGCCACAGGCTCGCCTGGCGCCTACGCTGTGGTCTTTTCAGTGCCAGGTGAAGACCTTTTATTTTCCCAGGCTTTTTAGCCCTTCCCCCCCAAAATGTGTTAGCGCATGTTTAGATTGTTGCTGGCTTTTATCTTGGTTCTTTCTGTTTTAAAACTTCTCGTTTTGTATTACGTTTTACTATGTTATTGTATTTTATGGTGTTTTGTTTTGTGAACTGCCCAGAGAGCTTTGGCTAATGGGCAGCATAGAAATGTAATGTGTGCATGTGTTTTTGAGCACGTGTGTACACTAGAGACAAAACGTAGGCTTCCACTCTTGAGCTGCAGTGCCCCCCTCCAGACACGTCGGACTACGACCCCCTCATCTGACTAGGGATGATGGAAATTGTAGTCCAACACCCGGGGGGGGGGTGGCGCCAGGCTGGGGAAGGTGATCTTCCAAGAGCGCCAGCTCTAGCAACTCACAGTACACAGGGTAACAAGGCATTCCCCGGAGAGGCAAAACGAGGGACCCTCGGTGATGATTTCCCCGGCAGCGGCACCAGAAAATACGGCCTGCTGCTGATGAATAGGCCCGGGAGGAGCGGATACGCTTCTCGACCTCCGGCAAGCGCTCGGTTTGCGGGGCAGCCCGCGCGGCTCGTTCTCCCGCCGCTGCACGAGCGCGGCGCGGCTGGCAAGCCCCGGGCCGAGGCCGGAGGGCGTCCGCGCGGCGCTGGCGGGGGCGGAGCCGCAGTCCTGGCCAATGAGGGCGAAGCCTCGCTCGCTCGCTCGCTCGCTGTCCGGGCGGGCGCGTCAAAGCGGGCCGCGAGCCGCGTCGGACGGCCGTGGAGGCGGGCGACCCGTCGGGCTCTGCGGCGCATGGCGCGCCAAGGGCGGCTGGAGGACTTGCGGAGCGCGCGGCGCAGCGGCAGCCTGGCGGCGCCTCCCGAGCTCGCGTCCCCTCCTCAAACCCCGCCGGGGTTGTAGCCGTCGCCGAAGGCGGGCTGGGATAAAGGAGGGAGGCGCAGACGGCGGGGGCGGGTCCTGCGCGCCCCGCAGCTCTGCCCTTGCCTGGGGGAGGGGGAGCTGCGTCGCAGCTTGGCGGCGGCGGCGGCGGGGTTCGCTGCCCGGGGCGGCTGCGCCCTGCCAATAGCGCCTTTCCCTGGCGGCCACAGGGGCGTTGGGGGCCAAGTCTGTCTTCCCAGTGCCCTCACTGTGGATAAATTCCAGAGGGGAAGCGAGTTGGGACCGCCGCTTTCCGCAAAACACAAAAAGACGAGCCTTTGGCTGGGCCGCCTTCCCCACGGAGGGATGAACCACGCGAGCCTTCGCATCCCTACTCAGAAGCAAGTCCCGCTGAGTTCTCTGGCACCGACTCCCGTGTAAGTGCGCACGGGATTGCATCCTTCAACTGCGACCCCAATCACACGTAGCAGAGAGAGCGATACTGAATGTGGAGGGACTGACTGCTGAGGAAGTATGCTTAGGGTTGCAGTGCGCTCTTGTTGTGGCATCGGCTTTCGTAGATTGGTGCCCACTCTCTCAGATGCACCGGGTGGGTGCTAGTCCGCAGACGCTTGTGCCCAGATAAATCTGTGAAGTCTGCCACAAGAGACTCATTTTTCATGTGAAGGCTTGTTATAATCGTCCTTTGCTTTGCACTGGTAACCTAGACTCCTCCCTCTCTCTAGTGCAAACAAGCAGTAAATGCTGACAGCGATTAAATGGTTAATATTTTGCCAGGGAATCTGAAGGCGAGAACATGAAACTACTTGTCGGGTCCTCTTTTTGCTCAGGGAAGGGAATGGAAGGCAGTGTCTTTGTGCATATTTAAGCCTTGCTTTTGAAGGACTTGTATTGAATGGTTAAGGTTTCCTCTTCTCTTTACTCCAAAGAATCATAGGATAGTAGGGTTGGAAGGGGCCTATAAGACCATTGAGTCCAACCCCAAGAGTGGTGGGTCTTAAAAACGAATAAAGAACAGGTACTTTCTTTTTTCTTCTCCCCAGCCTAACTCCTTCCCCTCCCCCAGATATTTTGGCTAAAATGATTGTATATTTACTCCTGGAGTCAAAGCCTTGAATCAGGAAAACTGGTGAATGTATGAATGTTTAATATAATGCACTTGTTTTCTTCAGCTGCAAAGAAAGAGGCTAATCCCATCTGGTGGTTTGTTGACCGAGACGGGCCTGCAGGAACAAGTAAGGAGCATTGGACAAGTTCCACTCCGGCCACTTTTTCTCATTCTCCAGCATAGGCTTTATTCTAGCAGCAGCTTAGCTGGTTGGTTTTAAAGGATGCCTGGTAAGTGGATTTCCCCCCTGCCCTCCTCCTCCTGTTCTCTGTTTCCTGATTTTCTTCTTTGGAAATGTATTGGCTTTCTATGCACAACTTCCATTTCTAACATATCACATTGGGCCCAGTTCATCAAGAACGCAGGACCTATATATCCTCCATGTACACTTCGTTGTTGCTGTTCTGGGGTTGATTTCAGCCATGTAAAAGCATCCTTTAGTTAAACACATGAGTAATAAGATGTTAAAAAAGTGTGTGCATTAGAATACAGTTGTATATCCAGTTACATGGAAGTAAACCTTACTTCACTCATTGGGTCTTACTTCTGAGTAGAGAGGCATAGGATTGCAGAGTTATGCTTTTGCATCATTGTGAATCAGCCCCATACCACTTTTCTGTAAAAAGTACAGAAAATTGTATAGTTATCCTCAGTTCACCCATTTGCTGTCATCTGAGCAAATGACACATTTTAAATCCTAGGTGGTTCGCTATTGTGTCTGCAGTTTTGTTCTAGATGCTACTAACACAAGCATAGTTTGGAATAAAATCATTTGTAACGAAGCAATTCGTCATCTTTGCATGCTAAGTGTTGTTTGATGAGCAACACATCTGCTTTCAGAGGTAAACATCCAGCTACAGTAGTTGAAAACACTTAGCAAATGCAACAGGGAAATTACATGTTTTGCTGTGGTTCCAAATTTTAAGATTTAATACCCACTTATTTCCAAGGAGTAATTCATAGTAAACAAAGTAGAATTAATGGTACTTAGATTCTTCTCATTGCTTACTTGCTGTATAGCAGTGCTGTGCAATGTCACGAGAGGGTTGCAATTTAGGGAATGTCTCCTCTTTGTACAGCACAGGGCTAAGATTTACTGCAGTGGATAAGAATCAAAGGAAATGTGGCCACTGTTTAGCTAGGCCAGCATGTGGAAACTGTATTATAAAGTTGGCATATGTAGCAATATTATTGCATGAAAAGTAAACAAATACAGATCCTTATTTATTAGAGCATTTATATTCTATCTTTTCATGATAAAAAGAAACTCAAAGCAGCTTACAAACTATAAAATATAAAAATAGCCCTACTGCCCTGCAGCAGAAGCCCAGGGGCAGGTCAGAACCTTGGAGTCCTCCAAATGAGTAAGTTGCTCAGCAAAGTCTGCAGACCAAATTAATCCTTTTATACTACTCAGCCCAGACTACCTCTCTCAGGCCCCACCTCTTTTTTGGAGAGTGGTGAGCTTAAAGGGCCAGTCGCCTGGAACCTAGCACTCCATCCTCTTCTCTCCTTTAGTTCCCTCCTGGCTCATTGCCTGTGCTGTTGATCCAGCAATGGAGAACATGGGACTCTAGGTAGATATGTGGCCTCTGGGGATCCCTGTGCAGGGGTTTCTTAGTGGACAAGCTCTGGCTGAGTCTCAGTGTCACAGCCTGTGTCTGGGTCTAGCCCTTCCGTGGCCTTTGCTGCTGGTCTTTCTGACATGGATGCCCCTTCTTCATGTAGGTCAAAGTCAAATCTGCTACCCAGGGTGGAGGGGTCATGAACCCTAATAATAAACAATAAATTAACAGCAGTAAAAAGAGCATCTTAAAAACCATATCAGTAACTGCAGAAATAAAACCATATCAAAGGCTCAGCTAAAAAATGCCTGCCATAATAAAACAGAAATACCATTTAAAAATCATCATCATGGTTTATTTGTATCCCATGTTTACCTCCAAAAGGAAGCCCAAAGTCACTAACAATGTTATGCAGAATACAATAGTATCAAATAAAGTGTCAAAAGACAATATGAAAAATTAGCAAGCAAATTGAAAGCAGGGAAAAGGTGTGTGTGTGTGTCTGTGAGTGATGAACCTCTCTTGGGAGGCTATTCCACAGTTTAGGAGCCACCTTATCCTCACCAACTGCATTTCCATTGCTGAAGGGACAATGAGGAGAGCTTCAGACTGAGCATAGATCTCAAGTTCATATAGGACTTGAGAAGTTCCCAAGCTGAGTCGTTATTTGTTTTCTTAACTATTAGCTATTACTAGTGTTTCTCAGCAGTGCAAGCTGATCTTAGAATGTCAGCCTTGTAGCCACCTGTACTCATACACACTTGTGATTGTATCTTAAAGTCAGTCAGCAATCATACATTTGCTGTGTTGCTCCCACAGTGTGGAATACCTTTCTTCTTTCCTTCACATTTGAAAAACTTTTTATATGCTAGGCATTTTTAGGGATTCCTTGTTAGATTACTTTTCTTGTATCTTTCTGTCCTTACCCCCCTTTTCTTTCTAAAAAATGTGTTTAATGTCTTTGACTGGGTTCGCACAACACGCTAGCCCACAATGGTTTATTTTCCAGAGCAACCCATGATAGGTTAGCGTGTCATCTGTGAACTGTTTTTTCCCACCCACAGTGGGTTATTTCATCCAAATAAGACACCCTGAGAATCCACCGAATTACCTATGGTGGGTTAGCGCGTCATCTGTTGCGTCAGTGTGGGTTATGGAGATCGCCTACAGAGCTGCTTGGCAAGAGCGGCCAAAAATGCATGGCACTCTGCTCCTCTCGAGCGATATCTGTTCCCGAGATCTTCCTAGCAGCAGATGGTGCTGGCGGTCCAACTCCTTGGCCCCCCAACCTTCACCGCCACTGTCAGCCCCCAAGCTAGCCACCCAATGCACCCCCTAAACCCAGAAATGATGCCAAGTAGTGCATCATTTCTGCAGTAGTAGATTCAAAGCAGTATTAAGCAAGCCTAGTTTTAAGCAAGCCAAATAAGCCACTTTGTACGCCAGTAAACAGTTTCTTGTTATTCTGTGTTGTGAGTTTGCTGCTGGCAAGAGGGGAGGTGGCAAAGGCTTGGACATTGGGGTGGTGGGTAAAGAATAAGGAGTGGGGATGAGGGGGGAAGTGAAGGAAAGGGGAAGAGGGGATAGGAACACGAAGGGAAGGGGAGCAAACCATTTATTTCAGCTCACTTTTCCATGACAAAGCAAAGTTGTGCAATTATTCAGGAGTGCATGTGGTGGCTCCCTATGAGGAGACCCTGAATATTTATTTTTGCCCCATTTTTGCAATGCTTCAAGGACTTGGAGGTCCCCCACACCTTTTTGTTGCACACAGATGGAGATAGGGGACCCAGCAAAGGCTTGGAAATCTGTCTTGGGAAGTGGGGTGGAGGTGGGAGGAGGGGGCAGGAAGACCTTGAGAATCGGGGTGATGCAGGTTGGGTGGGGGGAAGCGGGTGAGAATCAACACCGGGTTGAGACTGGTGGGGAGCCAGCAGGGACAGAAGAAGACGCCCCTTGTGCGAAGTGGGCCAATTGGAGACAGGCTGGTGATGTAGCAGTAGCACAAGGGACAGCGGGATATAGTTTCCACTGCAAAGGAAGCTGGGATATCTGTCTGGCCAGGTGGGAGGACTACAGATGGAAGAGGGTGGGGGGAACCAAACTACCTTGTCAGATCATGTGACAGGGCACAGTAAGCTATTTGAAAAATAACCTACTATGTGTAGCTTATAAGCCACCATGGGGGTAACATGGGATGTGTGAACAGGACCTTTATGTATTTTCTGTTATTGATTTAAGCTCAGCAAGAATTGTATTGTCTGAACACCTGCTGATTGGGGGAAGATACCACTTTATAAGATTATTATGGATAGCTATTATTATTCTATTTATTTAAACTATAGCTGATCCTTTTTAGAAATACCAGGTAGGTGATAATCATATATATTGAATAATCTAGAAATTAGTCTAGGAGCAGAATGTATTATCAACCAAGGATCCCTTCACAGATTGGTCCTGTGTAAGTTATATACTTCTCATATTTGGATGCTGCTGCTTCTTGAGCGCATATGAAAGGATGCAGAAACTCATGAGAAGTAACTCTGCTATTTTTTTCTATTGCCAATGTTAAAGATTTAAGCCAGGTTGAACACACGCACTCTTTCTCTCAACTATCAGGACTTCCAAATATGAGGGCTGTGGTTTTTTTTTTAATGGTGGCTAATGCTAACATACTATTAAGATCATGCAATGGTTTTCAAACTGTTTCAAGGGACCATGCATCTCTTATAATGTCTAATTCCACCCTTACAGCCAATTCACTCATAGCCCTGGTGTCATTCTCCTAATGGCGGAACAGCTTCTCTAAAAGAGTGCTTGACAACAGGGAAGTGTGGGTCTGTGGTAGAGCACTCTCAGTTTGTGTGGGCCAGCAGGGAGGCCCAACAAGACAGACCAGTGACACACCCCACATCTTCTGCAATGTACTGTAGTTCCATGCAGATGAGTGAATGTGGAAAAGATTAATAGAAGGCATAAACTTTGAAAATTACTGGTATAGTCAATAACTATTTGATACATGCAGGCAAAACTTTAAATAGGTGTCACACATCAGTGAGCTAACGGCTGTTTCACAGGTGGACTGGTTTCATTGTCCTAAGAACGGTGAAGCACATGTCTCTCCCGTGTTCCCATAATGTGTGACACAAGGCTCACGTGCATTCACTTGCTTATGCGGGTACACCTGTACTTGCATAGGCCTGTTCAGCCAATATGCTTGCCTCTTTTTAATAGGGATAAATGGCATGGGTGGGCCTTGTCTATATGAGCATATGCATGACGGCTCTGAATCAGGTATGGTACGGCAGGGGCAGGCACAACCAAAATACCTGCTGCTGCCCCTTTTCACACATTGGGGAATGACACCAAGGCTATGCTTGAACTGGCTGTAAGGGTGGAACTAGATGTTAAAGGAGATGCGTGGCTGACATCAGGACCAGGGGCAGGCAGGACCAGGGGCAGGCAGGACCAGGGGCAGGCAGGACCACATCAGGACCACCAGGACCACATCAGGACCAGGGGCAGGCAGGACCACATCAGGACCACCAGGACCACATCAGGACCAGGGGCAGGCAGGACCACGTCAGGACCACACCAGGACCACATCAGGACTAGGGGCAGGCAGGACCAGGGGCAGGCAGGACCACATCAGGACCACCAGGACCACATCAGGACCAGGGGCAGGCAGGACCACATCAGGACCACCAGGACCACATCAGGACCAGGGGCAGGCAGGACCACATCAGGACCACCAGGACCACATCAGGACCAGGGGCAGGCAGGACCACATCAGGACCACCAGGACCACATCAGGACCAGGGGCAGGCAGGACCACATCAGGACCACCAGGACCACATCAGGACCAGGGGCAGGCAGGACCACATCAGGACCACCAGGACCACATCAGGACCAGGGGCAGGCAGGACCACATCAGGACCACCAGGACCACATCAGGACCAGGGGCAGGCACAACCAAAATACCTGCTGCTGCCCCTTTTCACACATTGGGGAATGACACCAAGGCTATGCTTGAACTGGCTGTAAGGGTGGAACTAGATGTTAAAGGAGATGCGTGGCTGACATCAGGACCAGGGGCAGGCAGGACCAGGGGCAGGCAGGACCACATCAGGACCACCAGGACCACATCAGGACCAGGGGCAGGCAGGACCACATCAGGACCACCAGGACCACATCAGGACCAGGGGCAGGCAGGACCACGTCAGGACCACACCAGGACCACATCAGGACTAGGGGCAGGCAGGACCAGGGGCAGGCAGGACCACATCAGGACCACCAGGACCACATCAGGACCAGGGGCAGGCAGGACCACATCAGGACCACCAGGACCACATCAGGACCAGGGGCAGGCAGGACCACATCAGGACCACATCAGGACCAGGGGCAGGCAGGACCACATCAGGACCACCAGGACCACATCAGGACCAGGGGCAGGCAGGACCACATCAGGACCACCAGGACCACATCAGGACCAGGGGCAGGCAGGACCACATCAGGACCACCAGGACCACATCAGGACCAGGGGCAGGCAGGACCACATCAGGACCACATCAGGACCAGGGGCAGGCAGGACCACATCAGGACCACCAGGACCACATCAGGACCAGGGGCAGGCAGGACCACATCAGGACCACCAGGACCACATCAGGACCAGGGGCAGGCAGGACCACATCAGGACCACCAGGACCACATCAGGACCAGGGGCAGGCAGGACCACATCAGGACCACCAGGACCACATCAGGACCAGGGGCAGGCAGGACCACATCAGGACCACCAGGACCACATCAGGACCAGGGGCAGGCACAACCAAAATACTTGCTGCTGCCCCTTTTCACACATTGGGGAATGACACCAAGGCTATGCTTGAACTGGCTGTAAGGGTGGAACTAGACGTTAAAGGAGATGCGTGGCTGACATCAGGACCAGCAGTAGCACCTCTCCATATTTTCATTAAAAATATATAAATTGTTTGACATTTCTGGGATTGTCTGGAGTCTGGGGGTGTATGGCCTTTGAATGTGTTTCGTTTGTTCTCCAGTTAGGCTCGTTATTATTTTATGGGTGAGAGGGAAGTGATTTTATGCTACAGGTTGAGAGCCTGCTGGTACTGAATTGTGCCCCGCCCCCCGGGTGAGAGATGGGAGGGAAGTGTTAGGTGTACATTCCAGGTGAGACATGGGATGTTGGGCTTGACTGTTTTATTCTGCTGAATGTTGCTGAATGTGACATCTTCTTTTGATGCATTATGTGTGTAGGGGAAGCAGTGACAGTGGTGGCGGGCATGGGGAGATATGGTTCTGGCAAAGCAAAAATTCATAGGAGAAGGGAGGGCAGGTACTTTACACCTATCCAGCCTTCTGGTTGCCCTGTCAGCCCCGGTACCTTGCGGGGAGCGGACCAAGCCACCTGCAGAATCTTTGCCTGCTCCTGTGCAATGCCAGGTCAGTCTGGAATAAGATCTCAACCATCCATGATTTAATCTTGGATGAAAAGGCTGACCTGGTATGCATTACGGAGACTTGGCTGGGGGAGATAAGCAGGCCTGTATGGATGCAGCTTCTCCCGGTTGGGTACTCCGTGGTAGAGCAAGTAAGGAGAAGCGGATGGGGAGGTGGCGTAGCAGTGGTCCACAAAGATAACATCCCCCTGACCAGACTCACTGTGAAGGAACTGGCTCACATCGAGGGTGTATACCTTGGCCTCGGGACAGACTGGGGATTCTGTTAGTGTACCGGCCAACCTGCTACTTAACAGAGTCCCTAACTGAGCTCACAGAGCTGGTGTTGGAGCCTGGGCTTTTAGTCCTGGGTGACTTCAACATCCCCTTTGGGTCCAGCTTGCCAAGTGTAGCTCAGGAGTTCATGGTGACCATGACAACCATGGGCCTGTCCCAGGTCGTCAAGGGGCCAACACATGGCACCGGTCACATGCTCGATGTCAGGGTGGAAACTGAGCCGCTAGAACCCCAGAGCAGTTCTGATTCTGAGGACGATCAGAAATCCGTGGGAGAGGAGCCAGCTCATCCCTCACAGGCACAGCAGCTGGCAGAGATTCCTCCTGCCGGCATTCCTGAGATAGATAGTGATCCTAGCAGTGAGAAAGTGCGGGAACGGGGCTTGCTAGACACTCGACGCAGACGCAGGGAGTGACAAGCGATGGAGGGCGCGGAAAGGAGGCGTAGTACCCATTTGGCGCGCAAGCAACGGCCGCCTCCCGTGGACCCAAGGGAAAGAGGGAGGATCTCTCCCTAGCCCATAAGTTCAGGGTCTTCAAGTGACTCTCCTTCAAACGGGGATCAACTGCCTACTTGGAGCACAGGCTACTCTGCTGTTCCTTGCTTAGTTGCTGGTGATTAGCATCTGAAAGAGTCATTAAGCTGTAAAAGGATTAAAGCCTTGAAAAGAATCCTTTCATCTGTGTCTTGAGTTGGCTATTGGAGTCTACTGAAAGAGGCCGCTAGGGCGCATCCTGACACTTGATTTGATCTTCTGCTCCAATCAGGAGAATGATCTGTGGGTGGATGTTTTATCTATCTCCACATTGTCATGGACGGATCACTGTCTGGTTAGGGCTGGTATCACAGCTACTCCCCGCCTCCACAAGGGTGGAAGACCAATTAAGATAGTCTGCCCCCGAAGGGTGATGGATCCATTGCGATTCCAAAATGCTGGGGGGGGGGGTTCTTGGCTGCCGCTGCTGCCAGCCCTGTCAAGTCCCTGGTCTCTCTGTGGAATGAAGATCTGACCAGGTCGCTCCTAGACATCCTCTCCTACCTGCTTCCAGACAAGCTCCATAGTTTACAGAAGAACTGAGGGAGCTGAAGCGGCAAGGATGATGACTAGAGCGCCGATGGTGGAAAACTTGACTTGAATCTGACAAGACACATCATAGGGATCATTTGAAGACCTATGAGGTGGTGATACGTGCAGCGAAGAGAGCTTTCTACTCTGCACGTATTGCATCCGCAAACTCGCACCCAGCTGAGCTGGTCAGTGTGGTTAGGGAGCTGAGTCAGCACTCCCCCACACACTGAATCTGATCTTAGAGCCTTCGGTAGCTTGCTGTGATGCCTTTAATGAGTTTTTCACGGATAAAATCTCTTGGATACGAGCCGATTTGGATGCTGTTGTGGGGACAGAAATCAACAGCGGCTTGTCCAGCAACTCTGCTTGCACAGTTGAACTGGATCTTCTTCAGCTTGTGACTCCTGATGATGTGGAGAAGCTGCTTGGTTTTGTCAAAAAGACAACTTGCCCGCTCAATCCCTGCCTATCCTGGCTTGTAGTCCAGGGACTGGAGATGGTAAAGCAACTTTTGCTGAATATTATTAATGCTTCCCTAAGGGAAGGTAATTTTCCATCATGTCTAAAAGAAGCAATTGTTAGACCGCTTCTGAAGAAGCCTTCCATTGACCCTCTAGACTTCAATAAGTATAGGCCAGTAAGTAGGCTGACCATATTTCCTTGAGACAAAAACGGGATATTGGGATGACAAAAACGGGACGGGGTTATGTAATATTCCGTATTCATGAAAAACTAAGACGATAACAATTATTCTTTAGTGACAGAACTCATACAAAAATTTAGGTAGACGTAGAGGGGGACTGTATTTCACCACGATCGTACCATGAATATTTCTCTGATGAAGTAATCTTACGCAGCAAATTTCGGTCTTTCAATACCTTATCATAAAACTTCTCACACTCCATGACACAATTTTGTTTTACAACTAACATAGCCCTCATTGTCTCAACATTTAATCTAGATTTCTCCTTTGATCACATACTGTTCATAACAGAAAATATTCTCTCGACAGGTGCTGTACTTCCTATTGTGTACCACACAATATAACAAAACAATTGCCGCTCCCTTTCTGGTCTCTCAGGCTATAAGAGACCTAAAAAACAACCTAAACTCACTGCAAAAGAACATGGAAAAGGGCGCAAATGAATAACACTAATTTATTGCATATACACACAAAAACGCATAAATATACATATATAAAATACTTATAAAATATCACATGAGCAGTAAACAAATCTGTATGGCATATCACACTGAACACTCTAATGCAGGGCTGCAGTGGTCAGACTGCAAAAAATCATAAACATACACCAAAAAGAAAAGAAAAAAAAAGGAATGAACATCCTGACTGCTATCACAAGCTGGTGTATGCTAATGTCCCACCGAAGAGTTCCGCTGTAATAAAAAAATAGCTAACAGCCTGTTGAAATATGAGTGAAAAGTTTGAATCAAACTGAATGTAGGGCAGAAAGAATCTCTATGGGCGGAATGATGGTAGAAATAACAGTAAGACTCACTCTCCTGGCTCCCACACGCTGAATGGGGCTTAGCGACCGCCTCTCGAATTCCCCGCCACTGCAGACAAGCAAGGGGGCGGTGTCTGATCGTCGCTAGCTCAAGAAGCCTGGCCCTGACTGGATAAAGTAAATGGAGCTTCCTCTTTCATCACACTGGTAGTTTTACTGCACACATTGACTAGCATAGAGTCTTATGATAAACGTGTTCAGTTATTTACAAAAAATTAAAAATGGGACAAAATTGACATTTATATTAAAACGACGGGACGGTCAGGAAATATGAAAAAAAACCGGTACTGTCCCGTTTAAAACGGTACATATGGTCAGCCTACCAGTAAGTAATTTACCATTTTTGAGCAAGGTAATTGAGAAGGCAGTGACCATTCAACTCCAAGCAGTCTTGGATGAAACTGATTATCTGGACCCATTTCAAACTGGCTTCAGAGCGGGATATGGAGTTGAGACTGCCATGGTCACCTTTGTGGATGATCTTTGCCTGGGAATCATTAGGAGGAGTGCATCCCTTTTGATTCTTTTGGATCTCTCAGCAGCATTCGATACCATTGACCATGGTATCCTTCTGGGTCACCTGAGGGAGTTGGGGGTTGGAGGCGCTGCTCTGCAGTGGTTTCGCTCCTTTCTCTCAGGATGGTTCTAGATGGTGTCGCTCAGGGATAGTTGTTCCTTGAAAAAGGAACTATGATGTGGAGTCCTTCGGGGCTCCATTCTATGCCCGATGGTGTTCAATATCTACATGAAACTGCTGGGAGAGATCATCAGGAGGTTTGGGGCTAAGTGTTATCAGTATGCTGATGGCACCCAAATCTATTTCTCCCTAACATCTTTATCCAAGGAAGGTATGACTCCTCTGAATGACTGCCTGAAGTTGGTAATGGGTTGGATGAGGGAGAACAAGCTGCAATTGAATCCAGGCAGGACAGAGGTGCTCATCGTGAAGGGTCCTAATTCAGGTATTGAGGTACATCAACCATTTCTGGATGGGGTTGCACTCCCCCTGAAGGAGCAAGTTCGTAGCTTGGGGGTGCTTCTTGACCCACTGCTACTCCTGGTACCCCAGGTGGAGGCAACGGTGAGAAGGGCCTGTTATCAACTTTGGCTGATATGGCAGCTGCACCCATTCTTGGAACTCGTGGACCTGGTAATGGTGTTGCACACCCTGGTAACCTCTATGCTTGATTTCTGCAATGTGCTGTACTTGGGGCTGCCTTTATATTTAGTTTGGAACAAAATATGGCAGCCAGGTTGGTCTCTGGGACATCCTGCGGAGACGATATTACACCAGTTTTAAAGTCTTTACACTGGCTGCCAATTTGTTTCCGAGCAAAATATAAAGTGCTGTTTCTTACCTTTAAAGCCTTACCTGGTTTAGGCCCAAGGTACCTTAGGGAGCGCCTTCTCCCCTACGTCCCAGTCCGCCACCTCAGGTCCTCTGAGGGTTCTTTGCTGCAGCTGTCTAATGTGAGACTGGCAGCCCCACTCAAGAGGACCTTCTCCTTCGTCGCCCCTCAGTTGTGGAATGACCTGCTGGTTGAAATGTGCCCGCTGACCTCGTTGAAGGTTTTCAAGCAGGCGTTAAAGATGCTATTATTCTGGCAGGCCTTCCCTTTTTAGAACTCTTGTTCCTTTTGCGGACTCCTGTATACTGTTTTAAGCAGTGTTGTTTTAAGATGTGTTTTATTATTGGTTTCTTTTAAAATTGTTTTTAGTTCAAAGTTGTTTTTAGCTATATGTTGTTTGTATATATTGTCCGCATGTTTTTATGTAAATGGTTTTTAAACTTTGTATATTGTATTTTAATGTTTTAACTTTTGTAAACCGCCCAGAGAGCTTCAGCTATGGGGCGGTATAGAAATATAATAAATAAATAAATAAATAAAATCCTACCAGGAAATAAAAATCTAGCCAGCATATGCAGTTATTTATTTGTCTCTGGGTAGAGTTTAGGTAGCGAAAGACCTTATTGTATCCACATGCCTTTACAGAAATGGCAGCTTGTCTGGTTAGCACAGGGGTGGGCAATGCATGGCTGACAGGCTTCATGTGGCCCCACTGGCGTGTCCCGTCCCGTCCCCCGCTGCCAAATTTGCTGCTGAAACTTGGTGGTGTGGCAATGCAGCAGCAGAAAAGGGTTGTTTTTAGAGAAAAATTGACCCTTTTTTGCTGCGATGCTTCCATGCAGCTGAAAGTTGGGGGAGGGACATGGACCCTGTTGGTTTCATTGGTGGGGGGAATTGGCACCCAGACCCCTGGAAGTTGCCCACCCTGGGTTTACTGGGATGAGGTGAGAAGTTGCCCAGCCAGTTCTCTTCATACTGCGTTAAATTACCCTTCTGAATGCTTGTTTTCAGTGACAGACCAGGCCTTTGTGACACTTGCTACTAACGATATTTACTGCCATGGAGCTCTGGTTCTTGGACAGTCCTTGAGGAGCCATAGAACATCCAGAAGCTTGGCAATACTAATTACACCTCGAGTCTCCAGTGTAATGAGGTAAGGACATGTTCCCAAATGCAATTAAACGTGATAATTGCAAAATGGAAATGGACATTCTGTTCTGTTACCTGATTACAAAATAACAATGACCAGACACTAGTTTTGAATATGTACCTTAATTCCCAGCTCATCAAGATAATTAAATTGCATGTGGGCTGAACATGCAAACAATAGGGTTTGGTTTTGTGCCATGCTCCTTTTAACGTCCTTAAAAGGCACCTTTCCACTCATGGCCTTAAATTTCAACCACTTCATGTACAGAATTGTAAGCAGAGACTGACATACTACAATAATTATATGAGGATTTGGGTTCCCTCAGCCATAAAAATCCCATACTCCTATTTTAACAGATAGTAAAGAGGAGCATGTTTTTTCTCAGATATTTATAATATTGGGAGTTGTAGTGAGTTGGGTGCTGTTTTGTTTATTTTTATTGTTGAGATTTTAATTATGCTTTTACTTTGTTTTATGATTGTTGTTTGTTTTATGATGGTGTGGAGAAAACGGACAGAGAGAATTCTTTCTCCCCTTTCCCATAATGCTGGAACTGCAGTTTACCCAATGAAACAGATCGGCAGTAAATTCAAAGGAAAGTACTTTTTTTTTTTTTTTTTTTACACAGGGAATAATTGTGGCTGCAATCCTATATACACTTACCTGGAAATAAGTCCCATTGAACGCAGTGGGGCTTGCTTCTGATTTGACATATATAGGATTGTAGTGCAAGTTATAGAATTCATCACCACCAGATGAGATGATGGCTAATAGTTTAAATTAGGGCTGTGCATCGCTTCAGTGCCAAATCGGAATCCTGAAGTGAATCAGGGTGCTTCGGGGTGCCTTGGTGCGATCCAAAGCAAATCATACCAGCACTGAGTTGCTCTGAAGCAAAGTGGGTCACGAAGCAAAGTGCCTTGGTCCACTTTGGAGATTCAGAGCTATTCTGATGCCTTCTGAAGCCTAGACAGCCTGTGTCCAAACTGTATCAACATCCACGCATTGGGACTCCTCAGCTTCGCCTGTCTAGCTGGCCCTGTGGGTGGAACAGGTAGCATTTCAGAGAAAGCCACCTTCGTGGCCCTGGATTTCAACCTCCTACCTAGCTACTTAAATTTGGCTTCCAGGACCTCACGACTACATTTCCCCACATCATTGGTACCAACATGGACCATGACCACTGACTCCACCCCAGCACTGTCTGCCAGGCTATCTAGACAGCGTGTGATATCTGCAGCCTTAGCACCAGGCAGGCAATTCATCATGCGGTCAACACGCCCATCACTAACCCAGCTGTCTATGTGTTTAATGATTGAATCTCCTGCTACCACAAGCCCCCCTCCCCCTGGAGGCACATCCTCGGTGCAAGGATTGGTGTTGGCAATTGGTAACTCTAGTTGCCAAATTAGGGCTGAACATGACCCAGCAGTCTCCAATCAGTGACGGTGGTGGTGGTGGGAATACTGGATATATTGGAGAAAAAAGCCTGCGTTAGTTCATTGTGAGAGACAGAGAGAGAGAGAGATCTGGTGGTGTTACTGGAGAGAGCTCTGAAGTTATTTGGCTAGATCTGTGGTGTGTGTGTGTTGGACTGTTTCCCTCTCTTCATAGTTTTCCAGCTAGATTCTTTTAAAAAACACATTTTTTTTTAAAAAAAGGTACTTTCCTTTGCTTGTTCTTGGCTCCCCCTTTTCTCAGTTCCCATATTCCTTCCCTTCCCATTTTTGAACTCCATATCTTTTGCCTAAAAAAATAAAATAAAAACCCTTTTCTTTGCTTGTAGGTAGTTCTGTATTTGCTTTTCTTTCGCTCTTGTGTGTCTTTGTGCTTGTGTTGTGGTCAAGCAAAGCACTACACATGTCCACATTTCAAAATACAGTGGGCAAAGCACTACATCTATTATTTAAATAATACTCCACTGTGTGGCCAAGTGTCAGGGTTGGATCAGAGCCCCTAGAGCCCCAAAGCAGTTCTGATTCTGAGGAAGAGATAGAAACCGTGGAAGAGGAACCCACGCGCTGTTCAGAGGTGCCACTGGAGGGAGAGCCCATCCCTGCTCACATTCATGAGAGTGGTAGTGACCCTGGCAGGCAGGGGAAGGGACAACTGGAGCTTCGGGATGCTAGGCGTCAGCGTAGGGACAAGCGCGAGAAGGAGGGCGCCGAGAGGAGGCGTTCAGCCCGCTTGGCGCGATGTCAACAGCTGCATCCCGATGCCCCATGGGAAATGGGCGGACTTTCGCCTCCTAGCCCTTAAATCCAGAGGTTTCCTGCCTCTGTCCTTGAAATGGAGATCAAGCTGTCAGGAGTGCCCTTGCTGCCTTCTGAAATTCTCAAGAAGCCAGAATCAACACACAGATGATAAGGCTCTTTTCCAAGGCTTTATTTCCATTCAACCTAATGACGCTTACAGATGCTAATTGTATGGGCCTAATGAGGGAAACTTTAGAGAGCTGCCTAACAGAGGTTGCTAGCCTTAGAGAAATCAGTTGATCTCCGTTTGGAGGACAGAGGCAGGAAACCTCTGGATTTAAGGGCTAGGAGGTGAAAATCCACCCCTTTCCCATGGGGGCATCGGGGCGCAGCTGTTGACGTTGCGCCAAGTGGGCTGAGCTCCCGCTGGAGGGAGGGGCTCTCCCTCCGGCAGCACCTCTGAACAGCACGTGGGTTCCTCTCCCATGGTTTCTATCTCTTCCTCAGAATCAGAACTGCTTTGGGGCTCTATGGGCTCTGATCCAACCCTGACACCAAGCAAACCCAATATGAGGCATCTTCAGGGTCTTGAATCTGTTGCAGATTTCTCCAATATCCCTGTTGTTACAATCAAACAGAGTACTTGAGAGAGATTGAGAAGGGATTTATATGGATTTACAATAGATGGAGCTAGGCACATTAAATTGACCAGACTTTAGAAATCCAGCAAATTTTTACCACAGGACAGTTAAATGAATCAACCATTTCTTAAGTCCAAAATGGCAAATTGGTAGTCCACAGCCTGGATGCCAACGTTTATTTGGCCCCAGATTACCAAATTTAGTAGTACTAGGGGAGAGGGGTTATTTGCACTTCAAAGAAACCTACAGCAGAGATTAGGGATAGTGACCTCTTCCTAATCACCGTTTAATCACCTAACTTCTCTGATTATCCCATTATGACCTTTGGTTTGTGTTTCTGAGAACAGCACATTTTACCTGTGACTAGCACAAAAACTACTGGGCCAAACTGTCTGAAATTTTGCAGGTGGAATCCCCTCCATGGGGGCTGAGAGGACCCCAAATTTCATGCACGTCTGTGGAAACAGTGAAAAGTTACAGCTCTTTGCTTTGAGAGTTTTTGTTGAAAAAATCAAATTTCACCCCCACCTAGCACAAATATCACTGGGCCGAACTACCTGAAATTTTGCAGGTGGAATCCCCTTCATGGGGGCTACCAGGCCCCCAAATTTCATTTATTTATAATAGCTGAAAAAGTTATGGCTGTTTCTATTTTCCAATGCAAGTCAATGGGAAAATGTCAGATCAGAATTATTCAGAGATCCAAATTTTGCTTCGGATCCAAATCTGAAGCAAATGTGGTCTGAAGCAAAGCAGGGCTGCTTTGGAAGGCCCAAAGCAGCATCCAAAGTGAAACAGGGGGTCCGTGCAGAGCCCAAGTTTAAATGGCTTTAAAAAGAATTCAACAATGAAGGATAGGTCTGTTAATGGCTATTAGGCATAACAAGTGGGACTTAAAACAAAATGTTGCGGTGTAGAATGCTGTTCACTGCTGCAAGTGTCAGCCATGTCCTCTCCCACGGTACTCCAATCCATTTCTCCTCCCATCCAGGTTTCCATCCCACCAGCATTCTGTGGCTGCTGGGCATGCCCAGTTCTCCTTGGGCTACCCTGCCCCCCCCGCCCCCACTGATACCTCTCTCTTGAGTAGAGGTGGCGCCATTGCAGTTACAGAAGCACTGGCACTCCTGAACAGTGGAAATAGAGATAATGATCTCTGATGGAACTTGATAAGCCATGTGTCTCTGAATACTAGATGCTGGAGACAAACAGCAGGGGAGAGCTTTCATGCTGTGCTTGAAGAGCTTCCAGGGACATGTTTCTGGCTGGCAACCTGCTGTTGGAAAGAAGAATTCTATTGGTCAGATGCAGCAGGGTTCTTAACTCATTTTTTCACTTTTTATTTCTTGCGCAGCAGGCCTCTCCTCCACTACAGAGCAATCACTATTCAAATATACTACACACCAAAATACTATTGCTAGTGAATCAAATACTTGAATGTAATATTGAACAACTTTCCAGAATCTTATGATGGATGATCAGCTTTGACTATTTCTTGAGGTTTTAAATAATTGGGAGTGTTCAATACGATCATGTGATGCCAGAGCTTTGTCAGCTGCACTGGCTTCGAGTTTGTTTCCAGGCCCAATTCAAAGTACTGGTGTTGATCTTGAAAGCCCGGAACAGTATAGGGCCAGAGTACCGAATGGAGCATCTCCTCCCATGTACCTGGCTGGACTTCAGTCATCTTCAGAGGCCCTCCTCTGGGTGCCCCCATTGAATGAAGTTAGGTGGGTGGCCATAAGAGAGAGGGTCTTCTTGGTTGTGGCACCTCACTTAAGGGATGTCCTCAAAGAGGTTCACCTGGCACCCACACTGTTATCTTTTCAGCACTAGGCAAAGACTCTCCTTTTCTTCTAGGTATTTTAGGTTCTAGATTTTACAGTGTAGATTTGCCTGCAGGGTGCTGGAATGGCTGTTTTTATATACAGTTTATATTGTATGTCCTGTGCTGATTATTATTATTGCTGTTTTTATCGTGTTCTTTTAAAATTATTTTATCATGTAATCTGCTCATTTTGTTATTGGGCAGACAAATGAATGAATATGCCCTGCATATTTTGGTTCTCTTTGGCTTGTTTCTTCAACACTTTGCTCCTGGCACTTTGTTTTCAGCAACTGCTTATTATGGTTCATAGGAAGTGGCTTTTGCATTTGTATTTTGCTTCTATGTTTCCATTGTGGTTTTGTTTGGTTTTGTTAACCTTACATCTAGTTGATATTACTTTCTTATGAATACCATCTACTGTTCTCGGCTCAGGTATTGTCAGAAACATTGCACTGCATTTCTTGTAGACAGAGAGATCTTAAGGCTCCCAATCTCGTATTTTACTTGTTTCGCCAGGGCTGCCCTGAGCACCATATTTGACACAGTGGTCAATGTGAACGAAATTGACAGCAGTGACTCGGTGCACTTGGCTCTGCTGGAGAGGCTGGAACTGGGTGTAACCTTTACGAAACTTCACTGCTGGACTCTTACTCAATATAGCAAATGTGTCTTCGTGGATGCAGATACATTGGTAAGGGCAACAATAATATAAATGGCAACCCGGGAGATTTTGCTGTATTGATTTACTGTGTAACACGCTCTCACTTCCAGGAATCTTCTGTTGGTTGCTGTGGAATTTGAATTGAGGAGATTTAGAAATGTCAGAAAGTTCCCTGACGTTTATATCGGTGTGTAAACAGGTGTGCATAGCATATGTGTAAGAACAATATCAGCACACTGTAGGTTCAGATCTCTCCTTTATTGCCTGGGACAGCAGCAATAAGCAGCACAGTCAGTACAGTTATAAAACGGTAGCTATAAAAATAACTTGAGTGCAGAATGTTCTGTTGTACAACTTAGACGGAAAGCTGTAAACCAGGGGTGCAGAACCTCAGGCTCAGGGGCCAAATCCAGCCCTCCTGGAGTTCCAATCTGGCCTTGCGGTGCTTCCCATATGGTCACACCCCCTTCCCCCAACTACTAATCATTTGGTGGCTTTTTGGCTTTTGTGCAGTTCCCCCCCCCCAACTCTGTAAGGTTGAAATGCCTTTCCTAAGGTTTACTTACTGGCAGTAGGAGCTTTAAGCTAAAATATGCTGGTATTCTTGGCCTCGCCCCTTTGCCTTTGGCTCCACCCACCATTGGAATGCCGCCCCCCAAATGTTCTCCAGAATGAAATTTGGCCCTTAGGCAGAAAAAGGTTCTGCACCCTGGTCATAAACACTTAGGAATCCTGTAGCATAGATAATACTATATCCCATGATTTCAGATGAGAAAACGAACATATCAGTGTGTTCCTATTGATGTTGACTGTGGGGCTGAAGGGAAGTTAGCAAATGGTGGGAGGAAACACAGAGTTTTAATGAAGTGTTTTAAATCCCTGATGTTTGTATAGTAGGGGATTTAGTGTAATTCAAACCTTTCATGTCCCTAGGTACTATGCAATATTGATGAGCTGTTTGACCGGGAAGAATTTTCAGCAGCTCCAGATTCTGGCTGGCCAGACTGCTTTAACAGTGGTGTCTTTGTTTTCCAACCTTCTTTAAAAACCTTCAGCCTCCTCTTGCAGTTTGCAAATGAACATGGTAGCTTTGATGGTAAGTTCTCTGGACCAGGTCCTCTTCCTGTCTCTGTTGGAGGTTTACATGGATGAAGTTATGTTGGGGTTGTGAATTTTTCATAAGTGCTGTAAGCACCATAGGAAAATTCCCCCTAGATCTAAGACTAGAATTAGATGTTATAAAAAAAGAACCCCAAACAACAGTTACCGATATATACTGACTATAGCTGATATATGGCTATAGTATATACCACTCTCCCTACCTCTCCTATATCAGCTTTTTACTTAATTATTTATTGAAAATATTTCTTGGCCACCTTTCAGGGCAGAAGCCCTCCCAAGGCGGCTAACAGCAATAAAATACATAATAGAATGTACCTGTTATCCAGGTGTTTGTATCCGTCCCATCCCTCCCACCCCCTGGCCGCTTCATAGCACTGGTTACTGCTTTCTGGGGTGAGGAAGTATGATAATGATAAGTGTACATTGGTAAGCTCTGCACCAGGGGTGCAGATCCTCTTTCAGCCTGAGTGCTGAATTCAGCTTTGGAGAAGCTCTCGGGGGCCGCATTCCAGTGGTCGGTGTTGCCAAAGGCAAAAGGGACAAGGCCAAAAATACTAAACATATTTTAGCTTGAAGCTCTTTATTGCCAGTAACTAAGCCTTAGGAGAGGCATATCAGTGTTTTAGAATGGGAGCACAGACTGCATATAAGCCAGGAAAACACCACATGATTGGTTGTTGGGGGAAAGGGGTGGGCCAGGGGGTGTGGCCATCTGAGGAACCCAGGAGGGCTAGATTTGGCCCCTAGGCCTGAGGTTCTGCAACTCTGCCATATACACACATGCCATTTTCAGTGGTAGCTGTGTTTATCATGTTTAATTCTGCCATCAGCAGAGTTTTCTGAAAAGAGAAATGTCGGTATGGCAGTATGGAAAGTTGGTCTTGATTTCTTCACCACATGGGAGTTTCAGCAGCTTATACATCTAAGATGCCCACATTTTCTATCAGTTTCCTGAATCTGATCTTTATTCCTTCTTTCTGTTTTTACTTGGCATGCTGAATGTGGAACAAGACATTGGCTATCTAGGAATTAATGATAATCTGATCAGCTATCTTTTTGCAAATGTGGTATTTTCTTTATTATCCCCAAATGAATAGGAACACATTTATTTTATTGTCAGTCATTCAGTTTACATTTCAGATGTTATTTGAATTCTAAAAGATTAAGTTCAAAGTTGTGCACATTAATAGTGCCAGTGCAGCTAAGTAACAGACTATATCCACAACCATTGCCCAATGGTCTGCTGTGCCTTTTAGATCACAAACCACTGGTTGGAGCAGCCACTCATGTTTCCTCAGTGCCAATCCCAAATGAGAAGTTTCTACAAATCACTTGTTCAGTTGCCAAGACTACAGCACAGTGTAGAGCCCTGTGTTGATGCCAACATGAACTATATAGGCAAGGCGACTTGGTCAGGGGTCAAAAGATACAACTCATACATAGTCAATTGCCTGTGTTTGTCAGCTTGCCTCTCATCAAAGCAGCTGTGTGAAACAACATGCTTAATCTGTATGTATAATGAAAAGTATGGTACAAATATATGTCTCTGTTGGGGGTGGGGGAAATGGCAACTGAACTGGATAGCATCCATCACCATTTATTTGGCTTTGTTTTCTAGACATGCATTTTTTCTGGATGGCAGATTCATTGTTGACACAGCATGAGTAAATTTGAGTTTGAAGAATAAACTCTTCCTTGAGTTATAGTTCATATGAAGATGTTTGCATTTTCATATGTTCTTTTTAATTCTTTAGGAGGTGATCAGGGACTGTTAAATAGCTTCTTCAACGGCTGGGCCACAAAAGACATTAACAAACACTTGCCATTTATCTATAACTTAAGCAGTAGTGCTGTCTACACCTACACCCCTGCTTTCCAACAGTAAGTACAGAAATATTTATTTATTAATAATACATTGTTGAGTAGTTGCGTTAATCCAGTGCTGAAATCCCAGGGGCACAGCCAATAGCTAATAGGTCTCCCCAAAAGGCAAAGGAAAACACCATATGCTCACAGATGTCTGTTTTCCATAGCTGGTAATGGGAGCTCTGTGCACATATATAGTACATGATAATTAATAGGTATGGGCTCTCTATTTTATTATGATAAATTCCATTTCAGAAGTAAGCCTGATATAGATATCAATAATTAGCTATACTGTAGGCATTTCTGTTCTTGTGCCATACTATTACTATTAACAGAAACATTCAGGTCACAAATGTGATGATCTATTGGTGAATTTAATTACATGTATATTTTGATCATAGGAGTCAGTGCACAGTATCTAGTGCTGCTCTTCCACTAGCAGCAATGACTGCTAGCACAATAGGAAGCTAGCACTTAATAGTGCAACTGGAAACTAACTCTAACTAGTGCTCATGGAAGAGAGCTTCATGGATTTCTCCCATTCCAGAAGCACTAGTTTGAGGTGGTTTGCAGGGTTGCACTATGAAATGCTAGTTTCCCGCTGTGGTAGTGGTCATTCCTGCTAGTGCAGCATGATTAGTTCTAGTGGACTGTCCGGGGAAGCATACGTTGAATAGAACCAGATATACAGCGTTCAGCATAGGATATTTACTGCTGTGCCAGTATAATCCAGAAGAAGCAGTGGCATGCCCAAGCACGCAAAAATCTAAGCACCTAATTATACACCAAACCAAAAATAATTGGTTTGAGAAACAGTGTAAAAGCAACATAGACAATCCATGCCATGCTCAACTGGAAAAGCAAAACCCCACCAGGCTTCCAACACCTGGAGCTTCCAGACATGGGTTGCTTCTACATGGAATATGTAGTGACTCCGTACAGCCTAGCATTGTTGATGGCTGATGTGATGGAAGGCCTTCTACGTTCAACGAGGGCCATAGTAATGGGGGGGACGGGACTGAAGTTTCCCTAGCCCCACTATGAACCACTGGTGTTGGACTATGCTATATTTTGGCTGACATCCTGCTCTGCACTTGCTCTCATCAGCTGTAGCTTCCAATAAGGGCTTCCCATGTTGCCAAGTGCTGGCAGTGTCCATTTCCTAGCAGCTCCATGCTTCCATCCACATACATAGGCTGGTTTGTTTTCCATTGTCTAATGACCGGTTGCAAGGACTTTGCTTGCTTTCTCCTTCCCTCCTAGCAAGAGCTTTGCACCTTTCTGTTACCCTGTGATTGCAGAGGTGAGGGGAAAGGCACTTTAGCCATTGATTAGAGAGTGAATAGCTGCTTTCACGCTCCCTCCCAGTAAGGACACTGCTCTAGCTGTCTGTTGCCCTGTGCCCTCCTAGAGGCAAGGTTAAGGGCACTCTGGCCTCCGTCATCAGCCAGAGGACAAGGTCTGCTGGATAGTTGCATTACCTCCATCTCTGGAAGAACACTAGCAAAGGAAGATCAGCCTGGCCCCTAGTAGATGTAGGGCTTTTCTACATGAGTCTGTGAATTTGCTGGATCTACTTTTGGTTTTGTCGCAGAATTGAGGTCCGAGCACTACACAAGGAGCATTTCCTTTCCTGCTTTTCTGCTACAAAACCTCTAGGTGGCACTGTGGTATAACGGAATAGTGCAAATACACAAGTAGAAACAGTGTTTTCTTTCCACCATCAGAAATAATACTCCATTTTCCTTGGTCTAAAAAACTCACTGAAAGTGGTGTTTACAAACAGAAGTGAAACTGGAGAGTCACAGAAAATTTATTATATTCAGCGGTATATAAATGCCACAAATAAATAAATAAATAAACATCATCTAAAGACTCTGTAAACAACTGTGGGTAGGGAATGATGAGCACACAATAAATGCCTTGTGTAGAAATGTTCGTAAATGCCTGCTAACAGCTCACCTCTTAGTACTGGCATCATCAAACTGATCTCCCTTCTCTACCCCTTCCCTTCCCTTCCCTTCCCTTCCCTTCCCTTCCCTTCCCTTCCCTTCCCTTCCCTTCCCTTCCCGTGTGTGTGTGTGTGTGTGTGTGTGTTTTAGTTTGTAAGCCTGTCTTATTTTTATGTACCTAAGTGTCTGCAGTGCCATGTTGTATTGCATTTTAATTGCAGTGAGCCACAGAGTTACTATTTTTTGTCTGAAAAGTGGCCAATGAATGAGTGAATGAATGAGTGAGTGAATGAATGAATGAATGAATGGATACCAAAATAAAAATTACTTTCATGATGCCATTACAGAGATGAAACATTAACATTTAAAATGGTGCTTAACATAAACTCACTCTTGAGATTATATTGTTTTTATGTATTCTTCTTGCAGTTTTGGCAAAGATGCAAAGGTAGTCCATTTCTTGGGATCAGCAAAGCCCTGGAACTACAAATACAATCCTCAAACAAGAGCAGTTATAGAGGATGGTTCAGCCTCAGTATCTCAGAGTCAGCTCCCATTCCTTGAACTCTGGTGGATGACATACAGTTCCAGTATACTGCCATTACTGGAAAAATGTCAGAAGTTGTTTGAGTCACAAATCCAGAGAGAAGAGGTAAAATGGTTTTGCAAAGGGAAGGCTTTATTATTATTTTGTTCTCCTTCATTCCCCATGATCCGTGTTAGCTGTGACTGATGGAGAACTTTGAAGATATAACCGTTTTTGTTGTTACAGCCTAACTTCAGTGGAGATGAAAGTAAATTTGAAAGAGGAACTCCTGCCATTAGCAACCCCTTGCCAGTCTCAGCAAATGCAGACCATGTATCAGAAATTGTTGTAAGTCCACCTGATGACTTATCTGCCAAAAAGGTAAGTACTACTTTTGGGCGGGGGGCAGGAGGCTCTTTCTGCTTATTATTTTGAAGATGCTTTCAGGTGTTATGTTTGTAGAGATTTCAGCTTCATTTGGTTTAAAAAGTTTAGCATGCAGAGTCCTATGCATGTTTAGACAAAAAAAAAGTCCTACAATTTCTAGCATCCCACCATCCATCTCTGCTGGAGCATGCTGGGAATCGTAGGATTTTTGTCTGTCTAAACTTACATAGGATTGCACCCTTCATCAGTTTGTCTTCAATTATAGCTTACATACATGTGTGTGTTGGGGGGGGTGCGGGGGAAGGGAAATCACCTTGTCCAAGCAATCTTGTTAAATTAGGATTTCATTTGTAAATAACTTGCAATAAAATGCCTTTCTGTTTAAAAAATGAATGGCTTTTGACCAGACAGAGAGCAGAAGCATTTATGACTCAGGCTTCTGTATCTCAACTGAAGCCTGGAGATGCACATATCTCCCTTGGGAGACAACTTACATCTCCCTACGGGATGTAGGACAGGATGCCGAAACCTGGTGAGTCTAACAGTGCGATCCTAATTATGTTTACCAGAGGTAAATCTGATTCAGTTCCGTGAGGCTTACTACCCAGTAAGTAAGCACAGGGTTGGACTCGATGGCCTTGTAGGCCCCTTCCAACCCTACTATTCTATGATTCTAAGTATGTTTAGGATTGCAACCTCAGAGTGTGTCACTGCTTCTACTCCCTGTCTCATCCAAAGCTACCCTAAGCCTTTGAGAATAGTGCCTCCCCTCTAGAATGGGGATGGCATTTATCAAACTATCTGTAGTCTAATCCTAAATGCATTTACTTGAAAGAATGCTATGCTGATATCAGTGAAGCTAAGTTCCATGTGAAATGTGTTTAATATTTGTGGTGCCCCTTTTAAGAATAAATAATTTTTAGTTGATTCTGTCTGGAATCCTAAGTAAATTTACATGGAATGATGTTCCTTGCAATTATGTATTTATTTACATTATTTATCAATTCATAGAATAGGAAATTATTTAGTAGTCACTGCACATCTGTGTTGATTATGGATACCATAGTGATGGATATTCTTATACATCATGAAATGTAAAACAAAATTAATAGATGTATCTCAACAGAAGACCCTAGTTGCTGATATTCATTTAAGCCAGTCTTCCCCAATCCTAGCAGTGACAGGAGTTGCAGTCTAATACATTTGGAAGGCCCCGAATTGGGGAAGGCTGCTTTAATCTTTAGCAGTTTATTTTTAACCTATAGGTTACTTCAAACTTGAAGTACATTATTTACATCTAAAAGAGTATGTGTTTAGGAATATGGATCATGACCCAAGGTTGACTTTGCTAAAAACTGAACTTTTTTTCTAAGTGTGCAATAAGAAAAATTAATAATACACCCTAAACTGGAGGCTTTGTTTTTATCAGTCTGTACAGAAAGCTGAATGTAGTCTTGAAGTCAAGGATGCTGAGCCAATTGAATCATTTGCAGAGTCCTCTGTTCAACCTATCCCTCAGCAGACTGTGAAAATGGTAAAGACCCTTGTTATGTTTTGCCTGTAGAGCCAATATTTATTTGTGCATTCTGATTTGAAAAATGGTGATTTCATCATGAGGCAGCTTTTTAAAATAATCTATACAAGCAGAAAAATAGTGACCCAACTGATTAATTTTGAGCCATTTTAAAAAAAATGTGAAGGGAAATTTGTCTTCATTGGCAAAGATCTAGTGGCTTGAAGCCATTCCCAGCTGCAGAAGTGTGGGGAAGACAAAGCCACCTGAAGAGGTCTGAATGGAACATATTTCCAATAGAGTATGGTGGGGATTACAGCCAGAGGGCGCAATCCTACGTGGAGAGGCAGCTGCCTCCGAACTCAGAGGCAATTGTCTATCCAATGCACAGCAGGAGTGTGGAGGGGATCGTCTCCTCCACGCTCAAGTCACCCTGCATTTACAGCTTGATGGCTGATTTCGGCTGTGTAGCCATGGGACGTTGGAGTGCGGGGTGAGGAGGCCAGTCGACATATAGGAAGCATCGTACCTGCACTTATGCACTCCCCACCCCTGGGAATGCCCCCTTTTGCCCCACTCTTCTCTGACAACTGTGGAACCCGGGGACAATCCATGCCACCTATGAGGGGGCGGGGAGGTGGTTCTTCAGGAACTGACCAATCCTGTGGCTGTCTAGCCGCAGACGAACGGCCATAGGATTGTGCCCTTAATGGAATATTTTGAAGACAGGATTCAAAATTATGGTTTGCTTACTTTTTACCATGAGATGCTTAGAGTAAGTAATCTCTATATATCACATTCCAGTGCTCTCATAGATGTCTGTTGTGCAACCTGAGCTATTTTACATTCTCTAATAATGTGTAGCTCATATTTTCATTGCTCAGAGCACTGCAGAGTCAAGTGTCTGCATTATTAGAATCTTGACACTAGCTTTCAGGCTTTAGGACTTAAAGATTAGATGTTAAGTTATTAAAGTGATATAAACTGGATTTCTGAGCCTCCCTTTCTTTCTGGTTTCTCACAGGATGAGGGTACTAGTTCTGTTTCAGAGCTATCTATTCAGCCAGAACCAGAGGAACCAAGTTCAGAAGATGAACGAAGGAAATGGGAGGAAGGCCACATCGACTATCTGGGGAAGGATGCTTTTGAAAACATTAAAAAGAAGTTAGATGCCTTTTTATTGTAGAGCTTGATTTTGTACCCTTATGGTGACTGATCACTGTTTACATTTGCAATGTATGTGAAATCTCCAAGATAAGATCCTTGCCGTTGTGCTGGGGAAACACAAACAAAAATGGCTGTATGTGCGAAATGCACCTGTGTATGTATTGTGGCAGTGCTTGGTCCTGGGAGATGAAACACAATGGGCTTATAAAACTACCTGATACCGAATCAGACTGTTGCTTCGTCTTGTCCAGTACTGATTATTCTGCTTGGCAGCAACCTCCAAGCTCATCTGCCCCAGTCTTGCTAACTGATAACTTTTAACTGGAAATGCTACTTGATTTTTATTCACTTTAGTGGGGATTGGTCTGTATTGGCCAAAGTTGTATTCTTTTGGATTAATTTACTTTCTTTTTTGGATCAACATCTATAGATGAAGATGGTCAACACTTTGGCATCCAACAGAGAGCACCCTCTTGCTCTTTCTTGTTCGTTCATACAAAGAGGTGGTGTACTCCCTACTAAACTCATATTCTTGTTTTTAATGTTGACCTGCAGTGCCTCATAAAACATTCTCACCTTCATCTGAAATTATTAGTTTTATACTAATAGACCAAACACTATATACTACTTGATTCTTTAGCAAGGAGAATACAAATCTTGTAAATGAAAGGTCAAAAGACTTTTAAGGTATGGTTAATAAATATGCACAGGACACAATCCAACACCCATGCATTGAGAATTCCTATAGGTTCAACAAAGCCCTGTTTTCCCTTTTTCCTCCATCTAATGCGTGTACTCAGGAGGCCTGTACCTCCTTCCAGCCCTCCCCTTCTGTTCTGAAGCAAGAATAACTTCTGTCAAGATAGATGGGGATTGCCAGTTTCAGCCTAGTGGCTTTAGGTGCACATATGACTGAGGAATGAGAGGAACAGGGCTATGTCGGTCCCAAAGGAATCCTTTGTGTACAGAGGCTTCCCCCATGGTGTACTGGATCACGGGCATTGTTTCCTGTTTCCAAGAATTACTGTGTGTCTTTGGGGGCTGGTGAAAGTTGGCTCGTCTGTTTCTCACAGAATGGTTCCAAGGTTACTAAAATCCCCATTAATCTTTTCTGCCACGAACAATAAAACAAATACATTTTTCTTCAGGGCTTACTGTAACTTAACAAGTTAGAAGAGCTGGAGAGTTTATTAGTTGGTTGGTAATTGGAAAGAGCAGCCTCCTACAATGGTGCTAAATATAAGTATTATATAATGTCTTATCAAGCATCAGTACATTTGGGACAGTTGAGGAAAGGACTTAATTGCTATTAACTTTTAGTGAGCTAGATGTTGAATATTTAAACTTTATATCTGTAAATAACTGAAAGCGGTATAGATGGTGCATCTCTAGGGTTTGTTTGCTGCATCGGGTAATCTGATAAATCTGACACTTATAAAAATGTAGTAATACCTTCTGTGTTAGTCTGTTACAAGAAAACCAGAATTTTTCAGCACAATTACTAACAATCTTATTATGGCATAAGGCATCATGACTAGAATCTACTTCATCAGATGCAGGTGAATACCTCATATGATAAAGTGGACTCTAGTCACAGGCATTTATGCCATGATAAAATGGTTAGTTTTTAAGGTGCTACAAGACTCTTCAGTATAAAAATGTGATGACACTGGATTCGTTAGACCATTGTTCTTTCTCATTGCACTTTGGTTTTTTCAAACAAAAGGGATTCCTATACTCACTTACCTGGGAGTAAGTCCCACTGAACTCAGTGGAACTTACTGTTGACTAGGCATGTATAGGATTGTACCACACGTGGTGAAGCAGTGACTTACTGAGCCTTTATTTAAGAGCATTTGTTCTTAAATTTTAGTATATTTCTCCTAATATCCTAAGATAATTGCCTACGATAATTATTTGGGAAATTTACACTAAAATGAGCCACTAAAGAACAAGTACTCTGTGTGCCTACAATTGGTAATTGGAAACTATTGCCAAAACCTCCTTTTGTCTATTACATAATTTGGGAGATAATAAAATAATTTCCACTAATGCCTACATCTTCCCTGTACATTACTGTAAATGCTATACCCCTGCTTTAGGCTGCAATCCTATACATACTTACTTTAGAGTGGAATCACATTGAACTCGGTGGGACTTACTTCTGAGTAGATATACAGAGGATTGCACTGTCATAACTGGAAAGGTCAAATCCAGATCACTTGCTTTCTTCCTAAGCAGGGTGTCCTTTAATAGTTGCGGATACTAGTTTAGTTTTACAATCTGCTGGAGGGTCACCCTCTTGTCACCAGTATCTGCACTTTTCTATCCATACTTACCTTATAATTCTGCATGGATATTTTATGGGTTTGTATGTATATAATAAAAGGTACAAATCCTTCCTTTTTTCTCTCCATTTTTTTCTCATTTTTGTACCATTGTTCATTATCAAATAAACATTTTATATTACTGATTTCTACTTTGGCTTATTTTTGTTGTATTTGGTTTGGGATTGTGTGTGGCATCTATAGTTGGTATTTGTAGTGTGAATTATTAGGTAGTGGGTTCTGGCTCTTTAGTGGAAGAAATTTTCAAGATTGCCTACATCGTTTTTTAAATGAAGACAATTTGAATGATCTGTAGACCCTGCTCATCTATGAGGTTTATCTAGTCTGTGGCAGTGGTACTGTCATATTGTTGTTATGACTCTGCTCTGACTTGGATTGATGCTCTGACTTGGATTCCTGCACTGAGCAGGGGATTGGACTTGATGGTCTTATAGGCCCCTTCCAGCCCTACTACATTTCTATGACTGTAGGGCATCTCACTATACAATATGTAATTTATTTTTTGCAACTACTTTGATGTGCAGTAGGTTATGCATCAGAAGTATTTATTCTAGGCCAAACGATCCTTTTGACAATCTGCTTAAATAATTGTGGGATCGCTACTACTTTCATCATCACACCAACAGAAAGGGAAAGTCCCACAGCATGGCTGCAACCATGGCTTCCACATAACATTGTATACATCAAGTTGTTCTGGGACAGGAGTGAGTGTCTTACGATGCTGTGCCACCGCTCTTTCAATATGACTTACAACTGTGTTAAAACGTGGCTCAGATGTCGGTGACAACGGATTGGCTTCGGAAGGATCACGTAAGAGGTCAAAAAGCAAGGGAGGGTTGTGGTGGGTTACCGTTTCTCCAACACACTGGCAAATACCTTTTCCATAACAGGCTCCAGCCCCTTCTGGTTCAAATGTTGGAGTCACATAATGGGCCTTCCAGAGAGCACCACCTTAGAGAGAAGAAACTAATGCTATTTAGTGCTCAGCAGATAAATACCGTCGCGCTTTAAAGGTTAAGACCAACACCTTGACTTGAGCCCAGAAAGCAACTGGCAACTAGTGCAGATCTTTCAGGACAGGTGTGATATGGTTCTGATCCTGTTCACCAGCTTAGCTGCCACAGTATGTACCAATTGAAGCTTCCGGACGCTCTTCGAGGGTAGCCCCATGTAAAGTACACTGCAATAGCATAAATGTGATGTAGCCAAGGCATAGATAACTGTTGCCAGGTCAGACCAATTCAGGAAGGGTTACAGCTGGCACACCAAGCGTAATTGTGCAAACGTACTCCTTCCCACCTCTGCCACCTAAAGATCCATGGACAACATAGCTTCAAGGAACACTCCCAAGCTATGGAACTGATCCTTAGGAGAAGCACAATGCCTTCCAGAACAAGCTGCATTCCAGTCCAGGACTCAGGCTTTCTACTGATCAACAACATCTCTGTCTTGTCTAGGTTTAACTTCAGCTTGTTCACCCTCACCCAGCCCATTATTGAACCCACGCAGTATTCAAGGGTTTCAATGGCTTCCCTGTTGTTAGATGACAAAGAGTGATAGAGTTGGGTGTCATGCTGGTGGTACCTTACTCCAAAGCTCCGAATGACCTCTCCCAGCTATTTCATGTAATTAGTAAACAACATGGAGGACAGGATAAAGCCCTGTGGGACTTCACAGGCCAATGGATGTGCAGCTGAACAGTAATACCCCAGCACCACCTTCTGGACACAGCCTGACAGAAAAGACCAGAACCACTGCAAAACAGCACCTTCAAGGTCCAGCCCTGCCAAATGGTCCAGAAGGAAACCATGGTTGGTGGTATCAAAAACTGCTGAGAGGTCCAAGAAAACTAATAGGATCAGGTAGCAGCATAGTCATCCACCAAGGTAACCAAAGCAGTCTTAGTCCCATATCCTGGCCAAAAGCCTGATTGAAACAGATCCAGATAATCAGTTTCATCCAGAATGCATGTGGAATTGCAATACTGCCACCTTAGCCAAGAATCGTACATTTGACAGTAGCCTATAGTTAGACAGATCTCCTGGGTCAAGAGAAGGAGTTTCTAAAGGTCTTATTACTGCCTCTTTTAAGCAAGAGGGGGAAAAAACCTTCTGCCAACGAGGTATTAATCACTTCCCTTAGCCACAGCACCACTCCCACCTTGGCTGATTTAACCAGCCAAGAAGGGCAAGGATAAAGTACACAGATGGTGGTTGGACCCTCACCACTCCAGATACCTTGTCCACATCTTCAAGATCCACAAGCTGAAAAGAATCCACAACAACTGGACAAGTGGTGGTCAAGGTTACATTGCTCTGACCTGCCCCAATATTGGAGTCCAAAAGGGGAATCTGAGCAACTTTATCCACAAAGAATGAAGCAAATTGTTCACAGCAAGCCACCGACTGCTTCCCGTCTCCAGCATCCTGGCAAAAAAGGCCTTGCATAGTATGGAACAGAATCACCGGTCTAGTCTGTGCAGATGCGATGGTGACAGGACTGTGAACTTTCTTTTCTGCCCTTACCACCACAGTATAGGTCTTTAAACGATCTTCTACCCATATTTAATTGGATTCATCCCAAGTTCTTCTCCAATGGTGCTCTAGCTGATGTCCCTCCTGTTTGATTGCCCTCAGCCCTGTTAAACTAGAGAACTGAACTGGCTCAATCATGAGGGAGAGGGAGCTTAGTGTCACCAGTCTATATTCCACAGATCAGCCATGGCTTCAACTGTACCACCGATACACAAAGCAGGGAAATCCCCAACTGCATTCAGGAAATCATTTGGATCCATCAGGTGCCTGAGATGGACCCTTCTTACCACTCCTCCACCCCTGTGGAGGTTCATACTGGCAGCCAGCCTAAAACTAACCAGATAGTGATCTGTCCATGACAACAGAATCACATGTAACTCCTCCACTTTCATAGCACCAACTCCACCAGAGCAGAATATGAGATGGGAGAGTGTGCCCTGCTGCATTTGTAGGGCCAGATACTAGTTAGGACAGGTCCATGGTTGCCATGGCAGACATGAAATCCTGAGCCACTCCTGACTGAGCGACCTCAGCATGCATGTTGATGTCCTCCAGAACACATGAAAACAGCAACAGAAAACAGTGTATGATTGGAGCAACTTCCACAGGGCCATACCATTTCAAGCTTAAGGGGGCAACTAATCGGCCTAATTGGTATATAATTTGATTAAACAACAATACTGTCAAACCATGTTTAGTACATTTATTCTTAGGATCTACAATGTCAACTGTTAATCCCAGAAATGCAACATCTACAAGTTCTTATGAATGAATAAGGATCACATGCCTTATTGGCCAATATTCAGTTTGCCCAAAAGTCCAAACCTGCATTGTCTCCCGCACTAGTTGCTTATATTTCACAAAGCATAGAAGTCGTTTCTGTTTGATCTTTCTGGATGTTGAAGACTGTTTTGGAGCCATATGGTGGCTATATGCTCTACAATTATGCATGATTAGGTTGAATCCTTTTGAAATGTAGGTGTCATAACCACTTAGCTATTCTGTTGCTGTGAATAGCCACTTCTCAGAAAAATAAACATTGAAAAAGGAAACAATGAAATGCATGTTTGTGCATGAAAAGCTTGGGTACCTTTGCCCTCTAGTGGAACATTTAATAACACACATTCCGCCTCCAGTTGTAGAGGCAAACAAAACAATGAAAAGAATTTAGGTGTCTACATGGAGAGCTGAGTGATGTGTAAAAACATGCACGCTTTCAATTAACGAAAAAATGTTTATCCCTTTATCTATGCTGTCATATTATATTTTAGGAGTCCTACTGAATTTCTTAGTTTTGTTGAATCACAGAGCTGTACTGCAGAGAGAAACCTGCCCTAGTAATATAGCACAACCCCCTGAAGACAGATAAGGTGGGTGATGGATATTCATGTCATTGCTGCTTGTGCAAGCAAGCGCAGCCCTATGCATGTTCACGCTAAAGTAAATCCCACTGTGTTCAATAGGGCTTAGTCCCAGTTTAGTGTGCATAGGATTGCAGCCTTACTCATTAGCCTCTAAGTAAATAATGGAAGCAAGTAAAGAGGACTATAACACGGGGTATTAAACCTCAGACCTGCGAGCCAAATCTGGCTCACCTGGGGTCCCCAGATGGCCATGCCACTTACCTCTAGCCCCATTCCCTTTCCTCTGACCACCAATCATTTGATGCTTTATAAGCTTTTGCACATTCTCCCCTCCCCATTCTAAAAGGTTGACATGCCTCTCCTGAGGTTTAGTTACTGACAGTAAGAGCTCTAAGCTAAAATATGCTGGTATTATTGGCCCCCTTTGCTTTTGGCCTCACCCCCTTTTGCCTTCAGCCCTACCCACCATTGGAACAAGGCCCTTGAGAGCTTCTCCAAAATTAAATTTGGCCCTCGGACTGAAAGAGTTTCAGCACCCCTGCTACACCCTGTTGATAACCCATGGTCAAACTGTGGCTGGGGCACAGCATGTCACTTGACTCAATTCATGACAAGGACTCAGCAGAGAGTCTTGTTTTTGCTCCCTAAGCGGGAGAGAGAAGGATCACAGGCATCAGGTATATGTAGCGGTATATAAGTATGGCCCAAACATACTGGTTTGGATCCAGATTTAAGCTGGATCAATTGTGCTGGTGGAAGTGGGCTTCCCCAGACCCTCCTTCCCATGGCAGCACCTCCTGCTCCTGGAAAATGCTACACAGAGAGACTGGAGACTTTGCTGAATGGCGTGAGCTGTGGTGTGTGTATGTGGGGGGAAGGGGGGATCAGCTGGGGGCACCTTCTGTGAGCACAGCCCTTCCACTTGTGGAAGATCTGGATCCAATGCATTACTTTGTGTGCATTGTGGCAAGAGTGTGCAAACACTGAATACTCAACTACACGTGTAGGCTTTAAAATTCGTGAGTATGTGAACCTCCCCATTGTCAGTCATTGGCAAAGTCCATTCTGGTTCCTCAGCTTTCACCAAGCATTTCCAAAATGGTTTGAAGCTTAGCCTAATGATCATACCAGAAAGAAACCTGTTTTCTTAAAAATATCATAAAAGGTTCTTTGCTTTGTAATCGTCAAAGCGTGGAATCCGTACAGCCAGCCAGGAACCAGTTTTGACTGAGAAGCAACCATACTGAATGGTTCAGACTTAGCTAAGCATTTTATGTTACCCAAATACATCACTCTGCCAGAGGGAGAAGTTTTTGTACTCACTCTCTTTCTGGTACCAGCGCACGGCATGTAAATGCAGCCCACAGTAGTGAAACATGTATTCGTGCTCTGAGTGTTGCGCTGCTCCCCGCAGTAAAGCTATTTGGTTCCTGCCATCGATTACCCTAACATGAAGGGAATAATAGAGTGGTGAAAGTCCCATTCCTTTCAATGGGTCTATTCTAAGTAGGACTAATCTTTGACCTGGTTTGCACATAATGCTAACCCATTTAATCCATGACTAACCCATGGTGTGTTGCCCTACCCAGGGTTTGTTTGGCAGACAATGGAACAAACCATGGTTCGTTTTCTCAGTCCCTCCCTGTGTTGTTTGTTTCCCTCCTCCACCTGCTCTCTCCCTATAATCCAACTGCTTTTGCAACACTGTAGAATTGGCATGTAGAATTATGAGGGTGTTTTTTTTTTTTTTTTTTTTTACCACTTTAGCCCGCCGCTGCTGTAGCCTAGAAACAATCCAGGGTTCTGCGGTTCACACAAAATGACAACCCATAATTTAAACAACCCAGAGTTCACAATGCAACAACAAGCAATAGTTTCTTTTTCTGGATTGTTCATGGTTAACAATGCATGGTTTGCTAGCATGGCTGGGTTTGCACATCATGACAACCGAGAATTCAACAACTCATACCATGGGTTAGCATTATGTGTGAACAGTGTTTGGATACAACTGAGAGCTCCCACATCTGGCATGGTTTCCCTGTTGAAATCAATGGATGAAGACAAACTATATGTGTGAAGGAAAGCACCCATGGATTGAAATGAACAAATCACCACATGTGCAACAAATCTATGCGTGTGCATCAGAGGACACATGGATGTTGGGATTTTCGGATACAAAAGTTGAGGTTATTTACAGCCTGACCCCCCGGGGGGGGGGTCATGCCATTTATTTAAAATGGATATGTACTCATGAATAAGTTGACAAACCCCTAACATTTAATGACTTTGACCAGAAGGATTCATTTGTACCTTGCAACACATTAGTGACTGACTCATTGAGTATGGATACGATGGCTACACAGTTCTTGTTATTAAGATAGCATATCCCAAATCCTTACAGATCTATAACAATTAAAACATGAAGCCATTTTGTAAAAATAAAGTTAATTTTACAAACATCTGCTTTGCTATGAAGTTCAGGAAGCTCATCTGAACTTTACTAAAATAAATGTTATTCAGAGGTCAAAATATTTCCACTTTCTTTAGTCCTATTGTTGCAGAACACATGCAGCATTGTAGATGACAAGTAATGAAGATGTCTCAAGACTGTAATGTGCCAGAAAGCTAAATTAGTGGATATGATTAAATGGAATTATTTTTCCAAGTTTTTCTTAGCTAAATTCAGTTACTTCTTGATCTCCTTTTAGACCAGCATCCTGTACCTGTCTTGTGGCACTGATGCCCCAGCCAAGTGAGCCACTGTGGGATAAATATCCATCAGACTTATTGGTTCGTCAAGAACAGTGTTCGCAGCCACCATTCCTGGCCATCTAACTATTCCAGGTACACGGATTCCTCCTTCCCAGCCTCCCATGGCTTTTCCACCTGCCATGGAAGTGGTAGTAGAAGAGAAAAATCATGAAGTATTGAGTTAAATTTACAATTAAGCAATTAAGTCGCACAGTTTAAACAGTTGCCCATGTGCAGATCAGCTGTTTAATTTATTCAAAAGACTCTCTAGATTCCAGTGTGAATGAAAAAAGGATCCTCCCCCACATCCAGTTGGTAGAGATCTACTTCCATCTGTCTACTTTCCTGCCACAGATAGGCAGTCTGCCCTTCGATAATGGCTTTCTCCACAGGGCACACTTTCTCCACACTTGGGGCAGTGTCCAATACTGCCATCCAGCGTTTGATGTTTCCATTGTGCTCATAGGACCCACTACTTGTGCACTGAGGAATTCGCAGTTCTAAAATCACCCCGGAAGGAGCGGAAATACTCAGAATGGGACAGGTCAGCAGAGCTCCCTTCTGTTAGCTCTGCCGATCTGTGCCCCTCAAGAAACTGGTGTTTCTGCTCGCTTTGGATTCCTGGGGGACCGCTATTTCCCACTGCAATAGTGATAGATAAGTAGCATGCGGGTGGCATTGGATACTGCCCTAGATGTTTACTTAATTGCGTTGTTTAAGTAAATTGCATTCTATATTTTATTGTTTTATAATTTTATCTTGTAAACCACTTTTATTTATTAGTTATTTATGTCTCCTTTTAAAACATTTTAAAATAAGTTTTATTGCTGCTTTTAAATTCTTTCTGTTATATGCGTTCTATTAGTTTTTTTGTTTGTTGTTCTTATTATGAATGTCGTCCTCAGCGCTTCGGCTATAGGATGGCTCATAAATTGATGACGACGACGATGATGATGATGATAATAATAATAATAAATGCTTTAATAGATCCATTTGTTTTAATGGATCACTGTTCAGCACTATAAATTGCAGGCATGGAGGCCCAATTCTGAATTGGGCCCATAATGGGGTGGGGAGGGTTAACCCCCCCCCCACTCCCCAAGCTTACTGTAGCATGAAAAAAACAAAAACACACACCAAGAGATGCAGTTGCTTGCTGTGTTTTTAAAGTAATGTCTGATTTGGCCTGCTTTGGCCTGAGGCAACAGTTGTGAAAAAAACATGTTGAGCCCACTATTTTAAAAGATATTTACCATGTGCCCAGTACCACAAATAAACATAAACTTTTTGATATCATCCGGGTCTGACAGAAAAGAAGAAAGTGTATGGTTCTACATGGAAAACATTTTCTCATGAGGTAGTTCATAGTCCCCCACAGACCACCATCTCTTGTTCCAGGGGAACTCCATAAGGCTTGTCTTTGGCCATGAAGATGAAATTAATACTCAAATTAAGTGTAAGATACTCAAGTAGAAGGGTGATGAAGAAATGCAGAACCCTTAGAGAAGGGGAGTCTTTACACACTCTGCTATTTGGAGTCTTATTTTGATGCTCTCAGAGATGCCACATCTTTTTTTCCCTCAGTGCCTTTGAGCCTTCATATTCTGCTGAAACCTAATGCATCCTTATGAAGTCCACGTATCATTATCCTTTCTTAAAACCCCAGACTTTACAGCCATGCATACGATTTCAAACCAAGAACCAAACACATCCCCAGAATACTAAATACTTTTGGGAAACGAAAAAAGCATATCAAAGCAGAGATACTGTAGGCTATTAATATATGTAAAGAAGAGATGATCTTAAAAAGGAGAAAAGCTTAAGAGTGCAAAGTTCCAAAAATATGGGGAAAGCAAAGATAGCTTGAAAATTAAAAATAAATAAATATGAAGTCGCTAAGTTTGGGAAAACAGACCCCATAATAATGCATCTACACTAGTATAGTGTGTGTGTGTGTGTGTATGTATAATTTGTATCTACCTTTCTTCACAGACACAAGATAGAGCACATTCCATAACTGGGGTGCCACTATTGAAAAGGCCCTGTCTGTTGTAGTCACCTGTGATGCCTTATCTGGCAGGGGCATCCAGAGCAGGGCTCTGAAGAAGATCTCAAGAGAAGGCAGACTTTCAGGTGCCCTGGTCCCAAGCCATGAAGGGCCTTAAAGGTCAAACTTAGCACTTTGAACTGGGCTCAGAAATGAGCTGGAAGTAGGGATGTACGAAAGTTCCGCCACAGATCTCGGGGAGGCCGAATGCCAGCGCATTCGGCCCCCCGAAATCGGTGGCAGAATGCCCCCCCCCCCGGGACAGCACTTACCTTAGGCGGATCTTCCTGGCGGCGGTGGCTCCGGCAGCGGCTCTGGCGGTGGTTCGGCGGCTCCGGCGGCCGGTCTTCCGACTAGCTGCCGCCGCTGCCATTTCCAGGTAAAAAAACCCCAAAAACAAAAAAAGTGATAGGCTACGTAAAGATTTACGTAGCCTATCACAGCTAGATTTTAAAAAAACACTGTGATAGACTACGTAAACGTTTACGTAGCCTATCATGGCTGATTAAAAAAAAAAAAGCACGTATGCAAATGGCGGCGCCCATGGGCACCGCCATTTGCGTTCCTTATTTTGGCACGTCTTAGTCTACGTAAACATTTACGTAGACTAAGACGGCGAAAATAAGAGGAACGCAAATAGCGTAGACACTACGCTATTTGCGTTCCCCTTATTTTCGCCGTCTTAGTCTACGTAAATGTTTACGTAGACTAAGACGTGCCAAAATAAGGAACGCAAATGGCGGCGCCCATGGGTGCTGCCATTTGCGTACACACGTGTTTTTTGTTTTTTTTTAATCAGCCGTGATAGGCTACGTAAACATTTACGTAGCCTATCACAGCTGACTGCAGGGACGCAAACGGTGGCGGCTACGGCTGCCGCCATTTGCGTCCCTGCTAGCCAGTGGCCGGATGCCCGGCTGCTGGCGGAACCGGCTGGCGGCTCTGCAGAATCCCTGCGGAGCAGAGCCGGCTGGCCAGGATTCCGGGGGGGAGGAACGGAGCGCCTCCCCCCCGACCAGGATTCCGGGGGGAGGGACGGAACGCCTCCCCCCCAGCATCAGCATAATCCGCGGAAAGGTAAGTACCTTTCGTACATCCCTAGCCGGAAGCCAGTGAAGGTGACAAAGTACTGGCGCACATATGTTTGTAATGCCCAGTCCTAGTTAGCAGTCTCACAGACATATTCTATGCCAACTTAGAATATATCCCAGGGCATTTCCTGAAGGCACATGAAACAGCTACCTTGCTGAAGCTAAGCAGGTCTGGGTCTGGTCAGCTCTTGGCGGGGACACCACATGGGAACCACATGTAGCCACCTTGAGTTCCATGATGGAAGAAAGGTAGGATATAAATTAAATTAATTAATTAATAATAAACTTATGCTTCCAAACTGTTTTCAAAGGTAGCCCCACATACGACACATTGCAGTAATCCAAATGGGAAGTTACTTGTGCATGGATAAAGGCTATCTTACCTTTGTATATACCGTTCCAGCCACCAAGCTGGACATTTCTTTCTCTAGCCTCCAAATATCCTCCATGGTCAGATGTAAAGTAAGTAAAAGTGTTGTTCCTCAAGCCCTCTTTATCAATAGCAGCAAGAATCTTTCCTACAGTGTTAGAAAAACGCCCAATAGTTCATTTAAAGCCGAACAGAAATTACTTCAGTGTGCCAAAGAACCAGTGTTGTGTAGCGGTTAGAGTGCTGGACTGAGACTTGGGAGTTCCGGGGTCAAGTCCCCACTTGGCCATCAAGCTCACTGGGTGACTTGGGGCTGGTCATTGACTCTTGGCCAAACCTACCTCACAGGGTTGTTGTGAGGATAAAATGGAGAGGAGGATGATTATATAAGCCATCTTGGGTTCCTTTGAGGAAAAAAGGCAGGATATATATACATACATATTTGTAGAATTCATACCTGATCATGTATGACCAGACTTCTGCACCCTGGTGCCCTCCATATTATGGGAGTTCTAGTCTAACACATCTAGAGGACACCAGGTTGAAGAAGGATGTTGTAGGCAAAATGTATCTGTCACTGGCAGACATTGAAAAGATATTGCCATAATATAACCTTAGATATACAACTCTGTTCCTTCCTCCTTTCTCCTGTCACTCGATTATCAGACTATACAAGACACATTTTTGAGTCCATCAAGTGAACTCTGATGTTGGAGAAAAGGCAGTTCAGTGGAGCTCTTTTAGGGAGCTGGTGACCGGAAGTGAGAACTTGCAGATTTATGTATCTCTGTTCCAAGTATTTGCAAATCAGGTACCAAACTAAATACTATCTTCAGTTGAGGAAGTTACACATTCAAGAAGAAGAAAAGAGCCCCAGGAAGGTGATTACTCTCTTCCTTAGATAAATATGATAATAAAAAATACAACTTACCCACCATCCAGTCCATCTCCTCTACATTGTCTCCATATAACCCATGGCTGCTTTTCCCACGAAACATCTCTGTTGTGAAGCAGGGTGTGTGGACGTGTAAGAAAGAAACAAACAGGAGGAACGGTTCCTGTTGGTTTCTGAAAAATATGAAGTAAAAACATAAAGCCTTTAAGTGCTTTCTTTTGTTTTGTTTTTCCTATTTCAGAACCATCCATTAACTAAGTGGGATTAATAGTTAGGCAGAGATCAGTGATCGCATATACAAACAAAATATTTGATGTTCTATACCACATTTATTTATTTACACTGATGGCCACACTCAATATGCTGTGGGAGAACTGTGATCACATGTCTTTTATTAGGCTTCAAAGCAGCTGCATGGGTTCACAACTTGGATCAGGGTCACAACTGGGAGAGGTGGGCTACCTCTTTCTCCCTGTGCTGTTTCTTCGACGGAAATCTCCCCCATCCTTGAAGCTGCTGTTAGCCGTTGCACCATCTTCCCCACCAAGTCTGCGGCTAATCATTATATTGATCTCACACCCCCATACTCCAAGAAAGTGGCCTACCATGGCTCTCCCAGTCTGTTTTACCCTCACAAGGAAGGCTAGGCTGAGAGAGATAACTAGCCCAAGGTCACCCAGTGAGGGTCATGGCTGAATGGGATTTGAACCCATATTGCCCTGGTCTCAGTCCAACAGTTTAAACACAACATCACATTGGCTCGCAGTAGCAGCTTCAGGTGGGGAGAGATTTTTCTCAGGGAAATGGAATAGGGTGAATAGGAGGAAAGCGCTATCCCCAACTCCTCAACATTATGGCCCCATATGGCTGCTTTGAAGGCTAAAAAAGATGCCAGGAGATCTGATCATGAATCTTCCACAGTCTAGTCCAACCATTAGGCAGAGTGGGGCAGCTGATTTGGGGAGGTCATGAAAAGGGCAGCAAATTGTTAGTTATTTAATTTGTTGGTGGTGGTGCTGGTGGTGTTGTATTAATGCCAAGAATGGGGAGGCACTTGTGGGACTTTCTGCCGGGGTGACCTTGACTTGGAGGAGGGGTCCTTTGCTGCTCTGCCTCAGGCAGCAAATCATCTCAGACTGGGCGAGATCTTCTGATCACATCTAGTTTGAACCTGATAGAATCAAACAATGCACCTAAAGCTATACTAGGTGCTGTACAAATAGACAAGGCCCCCACTCACCATAGGCTTAAAACTTACTTTAACACACACACACACAGATGACAAGGAGGGAGAAGGGAAGTTATAGCCATATGCTTATTCCAGAGGTGGAAAACCTGTGGCTCTCCGGCTGTTGTTGGACACCAATTCTCAGCATGTAGCTATTAAATAGTGTGGAGGCAAAATTGCCCCCTGAGGAATCTATACCAGAGAATCAATGCAGCTGAGTAATATCCACCAAGCAGCACCTTCGGGAGCTGAGCACCCAAGCAGAAGCGAAACCACTGCAATGCAGTACCTCCCACTCCCAATTCAGACAATCACGCTAGACAGATACCATGGTCAATGGTATCAAAAGCTGCTGAGAGACTGAGAGTTAACAGGGTCTCATTCCCCCTGTCTCTCTCCTGACACTGGCCATCATACAGGGTCACCAAGCCTGTTTCGATGCCAAAACCTGGCCTGAGCTGCAACTGAAATGGATCCAGATAATTGGTTTCATCTAATTATAACATGATAATGTATGTGAAGTGCCCTGAACGCTCTTATTATTATCCTTATGTTTGTTGACCTTTGGTTCTGGCCAAATTAATGAAAAGCTTTATGATTTCAAGTTGCACACAGACATGACTCCAGTTCTCTCACAGCTATTTTTTTTTTTATCAAAGTCTGAGCCCAAGCAAGCTGCAAAGGAAAACTCACATTTCAGGCTCATATTAGTTTATATGAACGCTAAGGATGGACGAATTTGCCAATTCCGTTTTCTTTCAGTTTCTCAGCTTTCCAATTTTAACTTCGGTTTGTCTTGAACTTTAAGAATTTCTCCAGCCTTAAGTTCAGTTCATTCTGAACTCTGAATTTATTTTTTTAAGATTCACATGAAAATTCATAAACATTTTTGTTCACATTTCTCCTAATAAATCCATTTTTGTATGCTTTTTGCCCAATATACACACTGTTCCCAAGCTATTTTCCCAATACAATGCATTTTTGAAAATTATTTTCCCTAATATATGCATGTTGTCTTTTTTCATTGGAGAATTCCACAGCAACATTTGGAGAAGTACACAAGTACCCTTGAAGGATAACTCAGTTTCGGTTTGCATGGTGGTTCAAAAGTGCAAAATTAGATAAATTTGCATTTAAATACAAATGGAATACATTTCTGCATCCCTAATGAACACTGCCATGTGGCTGCCTTGAGTGCAATGTATTTGTGCACTTCAGCAGGGCACACAGGTCCTAAATATTTGCATCAGTGCAACCACATTCAGTGCCCAAAAAGCATCCCTATGACACTGGTGTACTGTGGCAAATCGAGATGTTATACTTGCAAACATGTAGGCCTGCCCTATCCTAAGCTTGATGGAAATTTCAAAATCAGGCCACTCTTTTCAAATCTGAAAAAGTACAGTTACCCTGAAGTTAAATAATTTAATTACTTACCGTTCAATAAACGAGACAGACTCTTTCACTATCCTGGAAGCAGCATGCTCCAGCTTTATTGGTTGTTCAGTAATTACGTGATCCCTCAACATGATACAGTTCCAATATCTTACAAATCCGTAATTGGAAAACCAGGAGATAAAAAATAAGATATTGCACAGAATAACAAATGCAATTATTTTCCATTTCACAGAGAACAAACCAGTTATCTTCCCCAGCAGAAGAGTGAACACTAAAAGGGCAGCCATTTGTGTGTAAAACCAATATGTAGCTTGCACTGATGCGCTCAGCTCAGGATGTTTGCCAGGCTGACATTCATTCACAAGTGTAAAAGGAGTTCCATAGAAAAAATCAAAGCCATGGTTTAAAGGATGGTGGCAGTGATCGTCACGAGATTCACAGTTCATACCCTGGTGCCATTTTCCTGAGAAGACAAACAGTGATAGCTGAAGTATTAATCAACTTAAAAGTGGTTTTTAACCTCACAAACCCAAAATCTGTATAAAATCCTGATAAGCAGCTGGATACTCATCACATTAATTTAGAATTATTATTATTATTAACATTTCTATACTGCCCAATAGACAAAGCTCTCTGGGTGGTTTACAAAGATTAAAAACATTGGAAGTACAGTATACAGAGGTTAAAAGCCATTTACAGAAAAAACATATGAACAGACAATATACACAAGACAACATATATCTAAAACAACTTCAAGCAAGCAAGCAATCCAGGATCAATTAAAACTCATCATATGCTGCCAAATGCCTTGGAGAGCAGAAAGGTCTTAACCTGGGGCTGAAAAGATAACAATGTTGGCTCCAGGTGGGCCTCACTGGGGAGATCATTCCATAATTGGGGACCACCACTGAGAAGGCCCTCTCCCTTGCTGCTGTCTTCCAAGCTTCCCACGGAGTAGGCACCCAGAGGAAGACCTTAGATGCTGAGTGCAGTGTATGGGTAGGTTTTTGTCAGGGGAGACACTCTGTCAGGTATTGTGATCCCAAGCTGTGTAAGGCTTTATCGGTTAAAACCAGCACCTTGAATCGGGCTCAGAAACACACAGGCAGCCAGTACAAATGGGCCAGAGTTTGTCTTATATGTCTTCTGGTCCCCATTATCAAATTGGCCACTGCATTTTGCATGATCTGCAGCTTCTGAACTGTCTTCAAAGGCAGCCCCATGTAGAGTGCATTGCAGTAATCTAACTTGGAAGCTAGCAGAGCATAGACAACTGAAGCCAGGTTATCCCTGTCCAGATAGGGGCACAGCTGGGCCACCAACCAAAGTTGGTAGAAGGCACTCCTTGCCACTGAGGCCACCTGAGCCTCAAGTGACAAAAATGGCTCAAGGAGAACCCCCAAGCTATGAACCCGCTCCTTCAGGGGGAGTACAACACACTCACTTACAAATTAAAACAGCCTGGGCACCCTAAAAGCTCTTTAGGAGATAACTGCCTTGGCCTGTTGCCTAAAAGCCAGCAGGAAAAGAATGAGGTGAGGATAAGAGGGTCCCCCATGGTGGGTGCCCCCCCTTTTCCTGGTCGTGGCTCTGAAAAGCAGCCCTCTGGCTTTGGGGGCTTTTTAGCCTTGACTGGCTTGGAAAATAAAGTGAGTTATTTCCCATTTTGGGTGCGGGGGATAGTTCACACCCAGGTCTATCCAAGATGAGTGGTTTCTCACCTATCTCTAATTGTACAGAGAACCCCAATCTATTACCATGCCACATGAGTATGTGAAGCTGAACAGCAACTGAACTTCAAGAATACTAATACAATAATTTACATGTCATTATGGTGTTGCCAGGTGTCTCCAGACAGACAGGGAGTTGAGCCTTGGACCTTAGCGGTTGCACTACTTAGAGCAGGGAACAGATCCTGAGACATTTGGTGATTAAAAAGAAAGAAAGAGAGAGACGTCACGCTTCTCCTCCTAGCTGATCCTTAGCACAGAATTACAGCCGCACTTCCTGTGTGTTCTCAATAAAGGTTTAATGTTCCTATATTGATGCCCACCCCTCAGTTACTCTCCCCTGTAAAGAGAGATAGAGAGAGATACTAGGGGCTTTTCTTTATGAAGCATTTATTGTGTGCTTATCATCTCTTACAGTTGTTTACAGGTTCTTTAAACCCTCCAGTTTCTCATCTGTGTCTTAACGAGCACTTTAAATGATTTTTTAGAGCAGGGAAAATGGGGCACTTAATTGTGAAAGCAAAATAAACCACTTTTTTCACTGGTGTATTTGAACTATTGTTACACCACAGCGCCATCTAGAGGTTATACAGCAGAAAAACAGGAAAGGAAACACTCTTGTCTGGTGCTCTAATCTCAATTCTGCACTGAAACCTAAAGTAGATACTGTTGGGAATATTGCAACCTTGTCTGCAAGTTACAGGAAGGGGCCAGTGTTGCATTTAGTTAGTTAATGCATGGGCATAGCTAGCCTTAGGATCTCTATAGCTTACAGTGAGGCTCCTCCTTCCTGCTCCTCCCCTTCCCTCTCTGTCTCTCTACTCCATTGCTGGGAGCACGTGGCTTGCTCTCTCTCTCCTACCAGTGTTACAGGACACAAAGAAATGGACTGAAGAAATTTTGTCTGAAACAATATGCTGTACCTGCTTGTATGTGCAAGAATATTGTGATTAAACCATTTTACCTTTTCTTCACTAAAGACGGGTGTGGTCTCTTTTTAAATTTGGCCTTTTGTGTGGACGTGGGACTGGTAAGCGCTCATTCTGCTCTGCCTTTTGTTTTTCTCTGCTAACTGCCTTTTCAACAGCATGACCAAATATCCCACCAGATACAGCCCATTTACAGCCTAGTGTAGGGAAACTCTAGGACTGGGAGAACATGCTGGAAAAGGGGGTAACTGGAGTTTTAGAAGGTGGGGGTGGGGGGGAAGGCTGGATGGGCCCTGTGAAAAATACCTTGTTGCCCTCTTGATTCTGGAAGCTCACCCTGAGATTTTACTCCTTCACCTGAAGACCCCAAGAAGAATCTGAAACTCTTAAACCTGGCAATGTCAATGAAAGGTAAAAAAACATGGCTACATACTGTACCTATTAGGCCAGTGGTATAGCCTTGCTGCTGTAATAACTTGGCAAATGTTGTTTCATTAGTGGGGAGCCCCCCTGAGCCACCAGTCCGGAGGAAGACATGAGGCTGAGTTCTAGATACCATGCCTGAGATATAAAAGGAGACGCACATTATTCCCTATCTCCATCCTAGCTCATTCCTGCTGCTGGTGGTGGGAGAGTGGGTGGGGCTCCCAGTTTCTGGAAGCTGTGAGGTGATAGGTGTGTGAAGACTGTTCTTGCAGTCAACCCAGGAAGCGATGCAGGCCTGAATTGATAATAAATAGCTCACTATATGGCCATATAAACTGCAGGCACTCTGCACCCCCAATCTGGATTGGGACCACAGCAGGGGAGTGGAAAAGTTAAAGCCCACCTACCCCCCATGCTAGTATTCCAATCCAGGTTGGGCCGCTTGCACTTACTCTAGAGTAAAAAAATACATAGTTGCTAGCTATGTCTTTAAAGTAATGTCTGCTTTGGGTCTAAGCTGTATGCATAGACTACAGGAGTCCTGTGCTGCTTGATGGCTTGGGGGCCTTGCCCATGTTAGGGCCTGTTCTGCAAAAGGAAATGGCAGCACAACTGTAGCACAGAAGGGGAGGCCTCCATAGACGTGCTACTCCCAGAGTCTACTACAAATAGTTGTGGCTGAGGCTAATCCTTGTCATCTGTGCGCCACTGGTGTGTCCACATCTCCCTCTGTACGTGTACATCTATCAGCCACTGAAGGGGGTGCCGACCTGATCTGATGGGATATCTGCCGGTCAGGAAAGCTGCTCTGCTTGGGGTGCAAAGTGAGGCTGCAGCAATGTGCTGAGTAAGCCTTACTCCTTCCTTGGCCAGCTGGTCAATATTAGGAGTCCTAATAGGAGGAAGAGTTCTACATTAGTACAATAAGGCAACATGTTCTATCTTATCTGCAGGATAACAACGAAAAGAGCAGTTAAAGCAATGTGCAGCCTTTCTTTGGTAGTTAGTTGCTATATCTTGTAGATTGTAGGGATAACAAAGACAAGCTTGGATTTTATCTACTAATAATCTAGTAAGTAACACTATACAACATTGTGACACCCTTAAAAAAGAGAGATAATAAAATATGCTCATTTAGCTGTATGAATTACATGCTTAGCCAATGCTAAAATGTAGGCCTGTTGCTAATATTAGCTGCCAGAGTCCAACTAGGCTACACAAAGACTTGTTTCTCACCATCGTAGGGTGGTTAATAAACCATGGTGGTTTGTTACCTACCCTGCGTGTGCTGGTTGCATGCCAGGGGGATTAGCCTGTCATGTCATGTGAACCCAGCTAGGGTGGCTTGTTGCCATGGGTAACAAGCCACCCAGAATACCTCAGCTGTAATAGAGTTCTGGGTGGCTTGTTAAAATAGATCCCATTCTATTTTTGTATTTCTGTGCCACCTTTCTTTCCTCAAAGGGGCCTTCCATTTCAGTTCATTTCCCCCAGTTTCCTCCCATCAGAAGCCTTTGCGCTATTTGCAACTTCTCACTTCCTCCTTTCCGGTTAGTCCAGACTTGTTTTTAAGGTTACACTTACCTGATGGTATCATTACCAAAGCATCCTAAATCTCCATACCCAAGATCGTCTGCCATGATCAGCAAAATGTTGGGTCTTGACACAATCAGTCCATATGTATGGGCAAACAAGGAGTAAACTAGCAAAATAGCTAAACTGCATCTACAAGAACAGCAGCAAAACCATCTGGGTTAGAATTTTCTAAGGTTGAATTATTTACAATCATCTGTGATGGCGGGGTGTGTGGGGAGATCATCATCAACAGTAGGGGAAGGGCTGTAGCTCAGTGGTAGATCACATGCTTTAGGTCCCAGGTTCAATCCCCAGCATCTCCAGGTAGGGCTAGGAAAGGCTCCTGTCTGAAACCCTAGAGAGCTTCTACCCTGCAGTGTAGACAATGACCAGGTTTGTTTACATGATGCAAGGCTGGTTAATAAGCTATGGTAGCTTGTTAACCACTCCCATACATGCTGGTCACATGCTAACTCATTTCCCTAATTACTTTCTCCAGGCGCAGGTTGTCATGCTGTCCGAACCTGGTGAGGGTGGCTGGCTGGATAGCTGACAAACCACCCAGCAACCCTACAGCAGACTATGGTTTGCTGATTATGGTTTGTTAGCCACCTCAGCCAGCCACCCTTGCCGGGTTCAGACATCACAATAACCTGCACCTGGCAAAGACAATTAGGGAAATGAGCCGGCATGCATGGGGGTGGTTAACACACCAGCAGGGCTTATTAACCAACTAGTGTCATGCAAACCAGGCCAATGCTAAGCTAAATGGACCAATGGTCTGCCATGGTATAAAGTAACTTCCTATGCAAGCTCCCCCCACCTGTTCTTTTCCTATGCTGAAGTTTCCTTGGGAATAATCACCCCTTTCCCCCATAAACACTAACCCCGCTGCTGGGCATTCTTAACTACAAATATGACCGTGGCAGCATCCATTCAGAAAACCAAATCACACCACACACTTGGTGTCTTTTCCCTGTCATGAAATATTGCACACACTTAGCCAAATTTAAAATTCATTTACCATCTGCACAAAAGGTGCTCGATTTATGTATTTAATTTATATCCCACTTTTATGCCAAAGGCACTCAACAGTAAAACCCAGATTAAAAACAAAATCTTAATTATTATTATTTTTAATTGTGAAGGTGGGAAACCTGCCACAGACACAATTCTAAGGCACCCCTGAGGCAAGAGTAACATCTAGACCAGGTCTGAGATGGTTGGGTACAGAATCCAAAGAGCCACGAGAATGGATGGAGATTGTCATAGCCGAGGTCCGTGGGCTGCTGGCTCACATATTACACTTGCTCATGGAAGCTCGCTCTCAGGTATTGTCAGGTCAGCTTGCACAAGCAAACACGTGTCCTGTGAAATATTTCTAACTTTTTGGACCAACGAAAATGTGTTTCCATACCTGATAAATTCCACTGAGTATTCTCATGGGAACTATACAAAATTATTATTAATATAGAAATATCATTCATTTGTATTTAGCCATAGTCCACCACAATAAAGTCACAATAAAAGTAGAGAATGAAATAAGGGAAACAGGTTAAGCACTTATTCTTCACAACAAGACAGCTGTGGAATTTTCTTGCAGCCATAGCAAACAGGGCTACTGTGTAATTGACCAATGGCTAATCATCACACAGAAGTTACTCTATGACAGCGGTCCCCAACCTTTTGGCACCAGGGACCGGTTTCATGGAAGACAATTTTTCCACGGACCGGCGGGGATGGTTTCGGGATGATTCAAGCACATTACATTTATTACTTTGCAGTAACTTGAAGAACAGGGACGCAAATGGCTTCCGCTATGCAGACACCATTTGTGTCCTAGCGGCCGGAAGTCCGCCAGCGGCCGGAGCCGGCTGGCAGCTCCGCAGACTCGCCGCGGAGTGGAGCCGGCCAGGGCCGGCGAGGATTCTGGGAGGGAGGGAGGGATCGCCTCCCCCCCCGCGGACCCCCACGGACCCAAGGTAAGGGGGTTTCGCACACCCCTACGCTCACCTCCTGCTGTATGGCCCGGTTCCTAACAGGCCACGGACTGGTCCTGGTTCATGGCCTGGGAGTTGGGGACCCCTGCTCTATAATAACCTAAGGCAACATGCTAAGAGAATGAGTAATTATTAAATATATTAACATAATGACTGGCATATGTCTCTAAGTCTTCTTCCCAACAATTGGTAAATCCTATCAGGACAGGAAGGGTGGAACAGATAGCATAATAAAGAACAGTAAATGGGAAATCTGCACTCAGAAAATTTACACACTTAATCCCAATCTCCAATGTACAAATGAAAAAAAATAACAGACTGCTTTGGTAGTCTTTTCCATGAGTGTACACCTGATAAGTTTTGCTACCGTAATAACACACATGTAACGGTAAAAGAATAAGGTCCAATTCAGAAGCACATTGGGGAAGGGTGGTTAGGCTAACCATGGTGTATGGAGGTTACTGCTAACCACTGCAAGTGCTACTGCCACACGTGCAGGGAACCATGTTCCACAACATGGTTAGACTAACCATTCTCTAACCACCCTCCCTCCGCAGGAACCTGCAGTCTTCTGGATGGGCAGCCATGCATACCAGAGGCCTTTGCGCTCTTGTCCATTTTGGTGCTTGGCGCTGCTGGCCATTTTGGTGCTCAGCAGCTACTCCTTCTTTGGCTCCTATTGCCACGGAACTCTATGGTAGCTGTCAGTTAACCACGGAGGCTGTTCAGACATCATGTTAAGCCATGGTAGAGCCCACTAACCATCTTGCAGCAAGTGTTTAATGATTGTGGTTAGTCCTTGCTTAGCAACCACCATGGTTGGGATGGATGCCTGTTCAGACATCACACTAAGCCAACCATGGCTTAGCATAATGTCTGAACAGGGCCTAAGAATGGCTGAAAATTGGCAGCTTGTTTACCTCCCCCCCTGCCCATTTTATTAACTCAGAATAGAATATTGATATTTGCATGCTGTCACAAGAACCAGTTTTGCTGTGTCTCTCGCACTCTGTGGTAGCTTGGTCTTTTGTATCATCCTACCAAGTGGAAAGGATGTAGGTGTGTGGTGTGGTACAATGGGCACACTATCAACACTCCTAGAGCAAGAAGCCCACTCTGTCTTTGAATTCCTTTGGTGAGCCAGGAGTTGAGCTACCACAGAAACCATTATTCTACATACAAAAATGGCCCCCATGGCACCTCAGCTCTTCATCCTAAAGGAACCCAGCCCACAGATCCTTGACCATTTACAGAAGGGGCACCAAAACACTACCTCAGAAACAGCCAGGCTCCTGGCTCCTCTTCTTTTCCTTAAACGGGGTGCTGTATTAATTTTTGTTGTTATTGTTGTTGCAGCAGTGGTAATAGTAAAGTGTTAAGCACTTGCTACCTTATTGGTGTGTTGAAAAATAGCCGACTCTTGCTTGAATAAGTTCTCTATGTACCATATAGCCAGTTTCCCCATTTACCACTGAAAGACCAGAGATATGTGGACAAAGATTTTAATACTATCTGGATTTGCCTGTACAAAATACACATTCCTGAGGCAAATGCTCCTCCTAGCAACTCCTAAGAAACACAAGAATCCCTGACAACATAACTGAGAAGACTTAGCATTAGTTGTTCTTTTTTTTTTTTTTTTAAATGAACACCAGAAGCAAACTCCTGCTGAATCCTTTTCTCTTACCTGGAGATCCTATTCTTCAATTTGTTAAGCATCACCACTCCACTAGGTATTAGGAAGTAATACAGCTAGAACAGCTTTCAGGTCTTTTTGACAGCTGTTTTCTCCACCATCTGCTTGTTTAATAGCTTATCAAGTACTTGGGTGGGCTTAGTGATAATATTGCTGTTAAAAATTGACAGGAAGCCCTGAATAGCTGTGTACAAAGTCCATTCTCAGAAAGCTTACAAACAAATGGCTTTCAGTTTTGCTTATCTCATCAACTCTCGGGGCCTCTATAGCAGTTTCACTGCTCTTGTACCCAATCACTTCAGGTACTGGTTTTGATGAGCCAATAGTAAGTGACCTACTAGTTCAATTTGGTACAATTTGTGAAGGGAAAAACAACAGAGAATCCCATGGCAACCTAAAGACCAAGTGATTTTTTATGCCATAGGGCACCCACTATGAAGTGTGTATGGGCCGGTGAAAACTAATGCCACACAATACAGGTTAGACTTTAAGGTGCCACAGGACATTTTTGTTTTCCCCATAACACAGGTGTGAAGAACCTCAGGCCCGGTATCCAAATCCGGCCCTCCTGGGCCCCTAGGGAGACACTTTTCTCCCTCTCTCAAAATATTGGAACCTGGGGTCATCCCATGTAGCTGGTTGGTGGGAGATTCAGGACAGATAAAAGGAAGTATTTCTTCACACAGCGCATAAACTATAGAACTCGCTACCACAGGATTTAGTGATGGCCACCAATTTGGATGACTTTAAAAGGGGGTTGGACAAATTTCTGGAGGAGAAGGCTATCAATGGCTACTAGTCCTGATGGCTATGTGCTACCTCCAGTACCAGAGGCAGTATGCCTATGTACACCAGTTGCTGGGGAACATGGGCAGGAGGGTACTGCTGTACTCATGTCCTGCCTGTGAATTCCTGTGGGCAGCTGATTGACCACTGTGTGAACAGAATGTTGGACTAGATGGACCCTTGGTCTGATCCAACAGGGCTCTTATGTTCGTATGTTCCCCTGGCCCTACCAGCTTTCCCCCAACCACCAATCATTTGGTTGTTTCTCAGCTTTTCTGCCCTTTCTGCCATTCTAAAAGGTTGAAATGCCTATCCCAAGGCTGAATTACATGCAGTAAGACCTTTAAACTAAAGTATGCGGGAATTCTGGTTCTACCCTTTTTGCCTTTTCCCCTGCCCACTGGAATGCAGCCTCCAAGATCTTCTCCAAATTGGAGTTCTGCTCTTGGGCTGAAATAGGTTCTGTTCCCCTGCCATAACAGATTAACATGGCTACTCTGTCAAGGTTATCTGCCTGCCTGCCCCCCCCCCCTAACCATTGCCCAAGATGTTATATCCCACCTTTCTTGCTCTTGTGCATTTATTTGGGGTATTATATCCCACCTTTCCATTCAAGGAATCCACAAGGTTGGTTTATCAGCAGCCTACTACACTAAAGTTTGCAGGTGAAACTTCCCCCCCCAGCTTATCTCCACAATTGGGAAAAACTTCACCAGCTACAGGAGCAGTAAACAAGATGGCAGCCCTACTCTCCTGGACAGAAAATCAAATGGGAGGGAGAATGGAGAATGGCTGATGTTAATCTGTTACTAAAAGGGTTAAACAATTTGCTCTGAAGAGGCTACTTCAAACTGAAGATGGCCAATTTGATCTGGAATGGTTAAATGACCTGAATGAGGGGTTTGGGTAGACCTACACGACCCCCTACAAGACCTCTGACTCATATTTAAGAAGACCTCATATTTATATTCGAGACCCCTGACCCATGGGCATGAAGACTTTAAAGTTTTGGAACAGTAAATGGGAGCACTCCACACTGCAACAAATTGTTGCAGGTCCCACTCGTGAACGGTCTACTGATATGAACAGTGAGTTATCTTGGGAAACATGGACAATTGTATCTCTCCCTTTAAAACCAGAATTTTTTTCAGACATCTGCACCACCTATAGCAGTCTCCATTTCCTAATACGAAAAAAGAACAGAGAGGCTATGAAACCTTTACAAGGAAGATCAATATGACACGGAAATGCTTCCCAGCTTGAACCTTAAGAATAAGGTTGGCTATTTATCTAAATAAAGAATACAAGCAACTCTGGCTTCTAAAACCAAAGCCTGGAGTCTAGATAGATATTGCCTTTTTCCCTTGTCAAGTAATTTGCTAAACTTTAGCAAGCTAAAGCATAAATAGGTCAGAGAAGAAAAGGAGCAGAAGTGAATGTTGGCTGGCCCCCAGTGGTTGGTAGAAATATACAGGAAGTGTCATTTATGTTACACTTCTGGCAGAAACAAGATTTTTTCATTGTTATGTAACTCAGTCACATCTTTGGTGAATACTTTATTTTTCTTCAAACAAAAAGGCATTGGACTGATCTCTCCAAATACAACCAGTGCTAAATCCCACTATTCAGGCCTCTGGTTGGTGAAATTAGCAGAAACATACGCTCATTTATTTTGTGCAATGTAATTGGTGCTATTCGTGATCAAGTAGCTCAGTGGCAAAATCTCGTACATTATTAGTACTGCAAATATGGACACAAATCTGGGAAAGCCTTACTAATTTTTATCTTTTATCATTATCCAGCAAACGCTTCAGTTTGAGTAGTATTTGAATCCCAACCTGTCTCTAACTTCGTTAAGATTGCACATGAGAACTTACAGGGAAAATTTATAGGAACAAAGAATACAGGACTAAGATCAACAGTGACTGTGTGTCCACCGTTCTTTGAGAGTGAAATATTTGAAGCAATTTCCAAATTTTTGTTTAGAGATCTAATAAACAATGCATTTTGCTGTCCCTCCTAGTTATTTCTGCAAATCGCTTGACAAGTGAATAAATGTCATGTTTGCTGTTTTCCTCATTTTGCTATCTTGATTATTTTGCTCCATTTTTAAGTACTTATTTTACATGTGTTTTTGTGCTTATAAGTGTTCTGTTTGTACATATTTTTTTTACCCCCTGCCCCTTCTTTTTTCCATCCATGGTGGTGTAAGCTATATTTTTAAAACTTGGCACACAATATAGAGCATCACAATTGTTTACATTTGTAAGTGAAGAGTCATGCTAGCAGGGGAAAGAGGAATCCCTCTTGCTAATTCTTCCCCCCATCTCTTAGAAGTGTAATGTTAGAACGTCTTGTAACATGCACTCAACCAGCCAGATGAGAGGCAACAGTTGCGACATGGCTTCCTTTTCTTCCTCATCTGGTATGTTAGGCGTATCTCCCTGATTTAGTGAGAAAGTCTGAAGGGGAAAGGTGGGTATATTAAGCACTGGCGTCACCTCCTTTGGCTACTGATTCTTGCATGGATTCTGGGTGCAAAATTATTGTCAGCTTTCTTTTCAGGTACAAGAAGTGGTAGGATTAACAAGGCATATGCTCGAAATCCCTCTCTTTATCAGCCCTACAGACATGAAAGAAGAAAATGCAGCTGCTCTAAGCCCCATGCCTCCTGCTTGGCTTGTTGCTCACCCTCTGTCCCTGCCTGGAAGGAAGGGACAACAGGTTATAGACGCTGGTGTAATGAAGGCAGGGCCCACAGGGTTGAGGCACTGAGATATTTTGACAAGCAGGAATGATGATGTCATCTGCCGCTCCCCTCAAGCTTCCCTGTTTCCTCTGAGCTTCGCTGCAATCCTCACAATAGCTGGTGGGAAAATTGATTTTCCCCAGCAATAATAGATTATTGTAACCTACCCGCTGCTGTACTGAAAAGCGTTTTGGTCCTGAATGGGCAGTTCAAACCCATTAGCTTTACAAAAGGCCTGTTCCTGGTAGAGATGAAAATTTGATATGGATCAACACAGCTGCCTGCATTTTGGACTCTCCTTGGCATGGTTATGGGGACTGTCGAGATGAGTGCCTGCATGTCAACATTTACCACTACGGCACTGATTATAGGATTGGGAGATGAGAACAGCAGGAAAATCTGCAGTGCAACCTCCATCATGGCCATGGTGCACAACCCTGGTGTGTTAGAGAGACTGGATAAGGCAACCTCGATTAACAGAAAGTGGCTAAAATCACACAGGAGACATCATTTTCAATCTTGGTTGGTGTTACCTGTACTAAAAGTTTCGTTGTAACAGGATTCTGTGGCTAGCCCACTTTAACTGAATGGACGTTGGCACTTTCTTTGTCACACCAACAGAATGGGAACGTCCCACAGCAAGGCTGCAGCCACGGTTTCCACATGACGTTGTAGCGAGAAAGCTGCTGTGGGACAGGAGTGAGAGTCCTGCGGTGCTCCTCCACAGCTTCTGCTATTCTCTCGAGCACTGCATGGAACAGGGGCTCAGTGTCCGGTGACAGAGGCATGGCCTCTGATGGGTCTCTGGAGAGGTCAAACAGCAAAGGAGGGTCTCGCTGCATCACACCCTCTCCAGAACACGGGCAAATTCCTTTTCCATAGCAGGCCCCTGCACCTTTGGGGTAGAATACTGGTGTCACATAATGAGCCTTCCATAAAGCACCACCTAGTAGGAAAAACAAAGCAAAACACCCTGATACAATAATTGTGAAGACGATGGGATGTGACATCATTCCCATGAGATTTGATTTCATTTAAAATTCAAATAACATTCCTTTCCAACATGAAGAAATGCACAAAAACAGGTCTCCAAAAGCCCTTTGCACTAGATATAATGGACTCCCCTCATACTGCTTTTGTCCATTTGACTTAATTTTAATAACATTCCTTTCCAACATGAAGAAATGCACAAAAACAGGTCTCCAAAAGCCCTTTGCACTAGATATAATGGACTCCCCTCATACTGCTTTTGTCCATTTGACTTAATTTTATCATGTACAAAATGGCAACGGTTGCCTTAGGGTGCAATCCTGTGGCTGCTAGACAGTGTGTAGATGGCCATATAATTTTCTGGTTTCTGGGAACAGAGCTCGGAGCCAGGGCTCCGAGTTTGGTTCCCAGAAACCGGGCTCCCCCCCCCCCCACTGCCTCGTAGGCAGCATGGTTCGTCCCCAGCTCTGCACTCATAAGAACAGCACAGAGCGGGTGAAAAGGGGGTGTCCTGGGGATGGGAGGGGACTGTGGAAGCGCTGTTACAATGCTCCCTATGCACCGTCCGGTCTCCCCTGCCCCACCCCCCGGCTCCAACACACTCCAGCTAGACAGCCAAAATCAGCTGTCCTGCTGCAAATGCAGGGCAGCTGGAGCATGGAGCAGAGGATCCCCTCCATGCTCCGCCTGCCCTGCATTGGATAGTCAGCCTCCTCCGAGTTCGGAGGTGGCCAACTATCCCCATAGGATTGCGCCCTCTATGACTGCTTTCTATGGAAAACGATTACCAGTTTCCCTCCAGAATAAACAGCACTCTTAAGTATGCATGTATGGTATGAGCACGCTATACCGGTTCTGAAGAAGTCAAAGGTCAAAATTCAAGTTTCAGATGTAGAATTCTACTTTCTTCTTGATGATTATAAATAGGTATATACAAGTAGGAACTGAAACAAAATGTTGATGTGTATCATCAGCTCTTAAGAGGAATGCTCCTATTCAGAGTTCCAGCCAGCTATGCCCTCTAGTTTTCTTTTCCAACTGACCTTCTCTATGCTTTTCCTTGTGAGGGCTGCCCCTTTAGTTTTTTCTTAATATTTTAAAACTGCAAACCTGCACTCTAACCCAACCTAGAATGTTACCCACAACCCTTCTCTCCGCATTTTTCCATCGGGGGAGGGAGCTGTTAGCCCCAGAACCTTAGGTTAGTACTTCTGCAAAACCTGGGGTTCCTTCAACCATGCTGATACCTCTCCCTTGTTTTTCAGTAGCCTGGGAGTGAGGGCTATATTATACTATAATGCCACAGAGTGGCAAATGAAGAGCACTGAAATTAAATAACTTTAGCTAGACTTGTAGCCAAAAGGTGGGTTATAAATATGAATAAATAAATAACCCAGGTTTTTCTTATAAAAAGAAGGAACATTTTCACATTCAGGAGAATTCTTTATACTCACTGTCTTTCTGATGCCACCGGACTGCATGCAAATATGATCCACAGTAATGAAACATAAATTCATGTTCTGAGTGCTTGACTTTTTGTTGAAGTAAAGGCAACAAATTCGTTCCATCTATTATTCTAGAGTGATTCAGAAAACAGAAGTCATCAAGCAGAAGACTGATAGGAGAATAGATTGATAGACCAAACAATAGAGTATTGTTTTAGTGATGTTTTCTTGTGAACTTTCTTTTAGCAATGCTTTCTATGGTTAGATCAGTGCTGAACTACATCCTGAAAAACATTAGTTTTCAATATTCTATTTCCAGCATTTGAATGAAGACAGATTTGACCAAGAAGGGCACATTCGCAGTATATTCGAAGTTTGTATAACTGGGAGAGGAGTCTATACAACATTAAAATAACTAATTTAAAAGAAGAAGCCAAGTAGCCGTTTTCTATTAATGAAGGGAATTATTTGGAAGCTGTGGGGCCGGTCATACGTAACAGTGGGAAATTATGGGTTAATTAACTCACAATTTGCCACATTGTGTGCCGCATGTGTACCACAGCCACATTAAATATACAGCATCCAACTGACCCAATCATAGGTTGCTGCATGACGTGAGAACCCAGACACTTTGGCTTGTTCATAGGTTATACAACCCAAAGTTAACCTAACAACTAATCGTAGGATAACTTGTAGGTTAATTAACCCATGATTTGCCACTGTTATGTGCAAACCAGGTCAAAGGGTGGCTTTCCCAGGGTGCTTCCAGATGGAGGGTTCCTAGCATTCTCAGTCAGTCAAAGGACATTGTGCAGCTATTCCATCTTTCCCTTCTTAGCAGACATTTTGTGGTAAGAAAGAAGATTAAAGAAGTGGTGTGAAATCATGGGAGGATTACAAATGGAAGACAAATGGACCCCCATTTTACCATTGTCTGGTAATGAGGCAAGGTGATTGCATGACAAAAGCCTTGTCTAGAAGGAACCTTAGTGTTTGCCATTTCAAAAATATTTTAAAAGAGCTATTTGAGCACACCTGTTCTTCAGTGCTACATCCAGGCACCAAATAAAAACAAAACTAAGGAAACGTTTCCAGTGTTCACAAAATAGTATGGGCATAGAGGACGGAGCTATGTAGCGCCATCAGTGATGCCACAGACACTGGGGAATAGGTGCTTTTGACACTCATGCATCCACATTCCACACAGCACTAACAATCACAACTGAGGCATTAGGTGGACTGGGAATTGTGTTTTTCAGCTCAAAAGACTGTAGAAAGAAGAAAGCTGGCAAAGTGCAGTTTCCCTACAACACAAATATTACTTAAGGAAAGATGCCTGGACCTTATACAGAAATACTGGTGGATAACACCCCCCCCCCCCAAACAAAGAAAAGGAAGGAAGGAAGGATGGACATTCCGGAGCAACGTGCTATTACACTCCTGAACAGAGAAATTACTTTGGCTATCAAAGTCCACTGCTATCTGGCTACATTTATATTGCATGATAAATTCTATATGTCACAAGATGCCTTGCCAGTATAGAATATACAGTATGAGTAAAACATAAGAATATATGCGCTATACCTGTCCTGTGGCACAGCCCCTCCAGCCAGATGAGCCACGGTGGGGTAAATATCCATAAGGCTTGTTGGTTCATCAACAACAGTGTTGGCAGGGAGCATTCCAGGCCATCTGAATATGCCTGGCACACGGATTCCTCCTTCCCATCCTCCCATGCCTTTCCCTCCTATAATGGGAACACAAGACAGCTGTGATCATTAGCAGAAACAGACAAGTTGATAAAACTGACTTGTGGTTCCATGTACAGGCACAGGTAACTGTCCTACGTCTTGTGCACAGAACACAGATGAAAAGAATTCACTCAGCTTCTCTGCAATCTCCTTATCCTCTTCAGTACTCATTTAACTCCACTGTTATCCAACCGTCCAACTGCCTCCCAAGCTGGTTTCCTGCTTCTGATATAAAGAATTCTTTATTGTTGGCCTTGATGTTGTTAGCGATATGCTCCTCACATACTTTTTTTGCATCTCTTATTCTCTGCTTGCATTTCCTTTGTGTAAATTTATGCTCCTTTTTGTTCTCCTCATTTGGGCAAGACTTGCATTTTCTGAAAGAAGCCTTCTTTTCTCTAATAGCTTCCTGACAGTGCTTCTTAACCATGCTGGTGATCTCTTGGACTTGGTGCTATCTTTTCTAATCTGTGGAATACATTCTACCTGAACTTCTATTATTGTGGTTTTGTGTAACCTCCAAGCATTTCAAAGAGATTTAACCCTTTTGACTTCCCCTTTTAGCTTCCTTTTTACCAGTTCCCTTATTTTAGAGAAGTTTCCTCTGTTTAAGTCAAATGTGGTTTTGTTGGACTTCCTGGACAATTTCCCACTTAAATATATCAAGGGAGCAATCCTATGGGGATAGGCGGTCGCCTCCAAACTCGGAGGTAACTGCCTATCCAATGCAGGGCGGGCGGAGCATGGAGGGGATCTTCCCCTCCTTGCTCCAGCCACCCTGCATTTGTGGCTAGATGGCCGATTTTGGCTGTCTAGCTGCAGGACTTTGGAGCGGGGGGAGGCTGGATGATGCATAGAAAGCGTCATACCAGCACTTCCACACTCCCCGCCCCTGGGAACATCCCCTTTTGCCCTGCTCCACACTGCTCTTATGAGCACGGAGCCTGGGGACAATCTGAGCCGCCTACAAGGCGGTGGGGGCAGAGAGGCAGTTTTCTGGGAACAGACCTTGGAGCGCAGGCTCTGAGGGCGGTTCCCCAAAACCAAACAATCCTATGGCCATCTAGCCACTGTCTAGCAGCCATAGGATTGCGCCCTAAATCAGATAGCACTGTGATCCCTGTTTCCAATTGGTTTGACAACAGTCATATCTCACACTAGGTCCTGGGCGGCACCTTCTGGGATTAAATCCAGGGTCGCATTAAGAATATAAAAAGAGCTGTGCTGGATTAGACCAAGGTCTATCAAGTCCAGCATTCTGTTCCCACAGTGGCCAACCAGCTGCCCATGGGAAACTCAGAAGCAGGACATGAGTGCAACAACACATCCCACCCATGTTCCCCAGCAACTGGGGCTGGTTCCATGACCAACTGTAACCTCCTCCGGTACACCTTTCTCTGTCCTTCCTATAGTTTATAACCAAATATGACCGTATCCCAGTGGTTCTTTCTGTTCCACCAGGTTTCCATTATGCCCAGTATATCTAAGTTCTCCTTTCAAACCAGGCACTCCAGCTCTCCCATCTTGATTCGGAGGCTTCTGGCATTAGCACAGAAACTCCTATACATGGTATCCCTCCCTGGATGTCTCTGGTCTATGCATTTTTTGCTATGGGACATTGGACCCTTTGACTGGCTGTTATGTTCTGCCATATGCTCATGGCCTATCCCCTCTTCATCCCCATTTCAGCAATCAGAAACATTTTCATCTTCACCCCTAGGGATGATTTAACCTGAACCGGATGCTTTCCAGCTCCTCCCGGCTTTTTCTCAGGGTTCATTTTAAAAGCTGCTCTGCCACCTTTTTGTGTTAAGTGCCAGCAGTTTGGTTCCATTCTGGTTTAAGTGGAGCCCATCTTTCTTGCACAGGCCTGACTTGTCCCCAAACATTCCCCAGTGCCTTACAAATCTGAACCCCTCCTCCCTGCACCACCATCTCATCCACGCATTGAGACTCCTCAGCTTCGCCTGTCTAGCTGGCCCTGTGCATGGAACAGGTAGGATTTCGGAGAAAGCCACCTTGATGGTCCTGGATTTCAACCTCCTACCTAGCAACCTAAATTTGGCTTCCAGGACCTCACAACTACATTTCCCCACATCATTGGTACCAACATGGACCATGACCACTGACTCCACCCCAGCACTATCTACTAGGCTATCTAGATGGTGCGTGATATCTGCAACCATTGCACCAGGCAGGCGATGCACCAGGCAGTCAACACGCCCATCACAAACCCAGCTCTCTATGTGTCTAATGTTCGAGTCTCCCACTACCTGAAGCCCCCACCTCCCGGAGGCACATCCTCAGTGTGAGAGGATATTTGTTTGCCTTCTGAGGAATGGGTCCCTTCTAAGCGAATTGGGAGCAAATCTATGATTCACTGCCAATTTAAAAGTTAGCATATACAATGCATATGTAGTATATACCGGAGAGTACATCAGAAGATGTAACAGCAATAAAATAACTCTGAGAGTTCCCTAAGGGATGTACACATAGGATGTAGTTAATCAAAGATGTGTAGGGCTCTCATGCATGTTTGAGTACACGCATTTACCAGCTCCTGGAATGCAACCCAAAGAATGAACTCCAAAATTCTAAATAGGTCAATTGGCTACACTACTTACCTTTATATATGCCATTCCACCCACCTAGCTGGATTGCGCCGTCTTGAGCTTCTAGCTGTCCTCCATGGTCTGAGGCAAAATACGTAAATGTGTTGTTTCTCAAGCCTTCGTTGTCAATAGCGTCTAGAATCTGACCTACACATTAAAAAAATAAAAGATTTACTATGAAGGCAATACATAAATGGTACAGATTAATAAAAGTGATGAAATGCATGTGATTATTTATCATAGTGGTATCCCATCCTTCTGCCAACATGGATTTATCTCATTTTATCCTCAAAACAGTCCCATGGCATAGATTATGTTGAAAAATGGTGGCTTGGATCCTAAAAAATGGTTTGTGAGTTCTGTTCATGAAACTCAGATTTCCCAGCCCTCTCTCCTCTCCTGCTGAGGCTCCCCAAGTCCCCCAAAAGCATTACCCCTGAAGGTCAGGGAACCCCCTGGAACAGCATTTGATGCTGCACAGAGAGTTGCCACTGCAGGGGAAATCAATAGCAATCCAAGACTCCCCCCAAGGTGCCTTCCATTCATGCGAATGGTCCACTTTTACGGATCCAAGCCAGTGAATTGCCTAAGAAGCCTTAGGGAGTTTCATGACTGAGTGAGGAACTGAAGTCTACCTAGTCCAAGTTCAACACTATATACTATGTTGCATTGGTTCCTAAAAGTGCTCAATAGAAATCTTGGTTTTATTTTCTTTGACGATGTTTCTTAGGTTGGATTTAGGCTGCGCCAGCACAGTGAATTTGAAAGGGGTCAGCTGTTCATTAGACATGCATCCAATTATTGCAGAATAGATGAGTCAAGGTTTCAGAATCAACAATGGCCATTCAGGAATCCTTCTCCTCACCTCTCCACCAGCCTCTGAACATGTCTGTGACTGTCCCATTACAAAAGTAACAGCCTATAGCACCGAGACAGCCATCACCTTAAGTTTTATGGGTTCTATCCAGTGTTAGCCTAACTTAAGTCCCATTCATGTCAATGGTTCTACTCTAAGTAGGAATAACATTGGATTATGTATTTAAAATATTACACTCTACATTTCTATTAAAAAAAGGGTAGCTTATCTTCAATCAATTGGTCAATTCTTACTATCCAGAAACGAGTCAAGTGTTCAAGAGAGCCACAGAATGGACACCGAGTTATGGTATTTTAGCATCATCATAGTCCGCATCTTGTCTCTAGGTTTTATCAGGATCTGTCCAGCGGTAGGGTAATTTTTTCCCCAAGAAAGCCAACTCACCTACCAACCAGTCCATCTCTTCAACATTGTCTCCATATATACCATGCCTGCTCTTCCCAAGAAATCTTTCTGTTGTAAACAGGGGTGTGTGGACATGCAGAAAAGAAACAAAGAGGAGGAATGGTCCGTGCCTGTTGCTTAAAGGAAACAAATAGAACAATCACATGTAGTAAATTTCAGTGCTTTTGCAGTTTGGTATTCCAGGGAATATAGGAATTACCTCTGAATAAATGAAACTGCTTCCTTTAGTATGAGAGAAGCCGTTCTTTCCAGCTTCATTGGTTGCTCAGTAATGTCGTAGTTGCGCATCAAGATGCAGTTCCAGTATTTCACAAAGCCGTAGCTGGAGTACCAGGAAGCAAAAAATAGGAATCCACAGAAAGCAAAGCAGGTGGCTGCTTTCCAAGTAACAGAGACCAACCCAGTGATTTTTCCCGCAAGAACTGTGAGCACAGCAAGGGCAACGAGCTGAGTGTAAAACCACAGCTGAGCCTGAAAGGCCGCATCCAGCTCCGGAGGCTTGTTGTCCTGGCAGTTGTTGAGAAGAGTGAAAGGCATCCCATAAAAATAATCAAAGCCATGATTTAAAGGATGGTGGCAGTGATCGCTGACAGAGTCACAGTTTACACCTTGATGCCACTTCCCTGTAAATCGAAGCAGAAAAGATACTGTAACTCTTACCTAGGCTGGATTCCACTCCCCCACCCCCTATAAAGACTTAAAGAAAGGGGGGGGAGAACTGGGGGAACAATACTCCAGGAATGTCTACCTTCCAAGTACCATTGAAACAAATGGGATTGCACAACTGTGCCCTTGGCAGGTTTGTTCATTTCAAAGGGGCTTGTGCAGGAGGTGCTCTCAGTGCATTGTTTCCTTATTGTGCTTTAGTAATTCTAAAGTTAGATTATCTGATCACCTGGGAACAACAGTGTTATGTTCTACATGTCTTTCTGTAGTCAGAGGACGGCGGCTGCAAGTTCCATCGGTGTCCGCACACATATATCAGAAGTTATCAGTTGGAAGTGTAGTCTGGTAATTCACAGATCTGTCTCAGACTGAGTGCCATATGCTATTCATTTAGACAGGACATAATTGTGTGTGTATTCAGAGATAGGAGACTCATGGGGAAAACATGACTTCAGAAGGTATATAAGAAATAGGCATAGCTCATATGAAACCTCATGATCTTCAGCATCCATTCCAAATCTAAAGATACCCAGCATTTTTATTTTAATTTCAAAGATTTTAAAATCATCATCATCATCATCTACCTTGCCCCCATAATGTTTTTGTCATTATCCATTTGCAAAAATTGCTGTTATTCATTTGCATACATTAATTCCTTAAAGGTACCCACATTTTTAAAAGTACCTGACAGCGAGGCTATCTTTTTAATGGCTATCCAAGAAAAAAATGACATCCATTAAAAACTTTCCAGTTGGAATCCTTAAATATTAAAGCAATACTGTTTCTGCAAATTCTGCTTGGGATTCCACCTGCAATTTCAGCAGCTAGAGAGACATGGCATATAATGTCTTGGCAGCTGCAGTTTGACCCTTATTCTCATTAACTTTATGAGGGAATCCTGATTTGAAGATAGAGAAACAACCTTTTATGGAGGAATTGGGTTGATGGTGGAATTTATATGTTAGATCAGTTAATAGGTTTGGACAATGGGTTTTTACCATTTTCAGTACTGTGGTATCATTCATCATCTAGCGCTGGATGGCAATATATTCAACTACAGCACCTTCTGGTGTCTATATATGGGCCATGAACGATGAGTGCCTCAACACTTCCTATGCCTTTTGGAATGTAATAAAGTAAATGTTCAATATGTTAAGAGAGGGATGGAATAGGGAATTGGACTGTTCTATATAGTCTAATCAATGGAAAATTGCCTTAGCTTCCATATGTACTACTGCAAAATTGAGGCTTATTCAACAAAAATGGATGTTTCATGTATATTGGAAACCACAGAGGCTGGTTAAGAAAAAGCTGTCTAACTCTGCTGGATGGTGGTAATGTAAACTGGATAAATAATAATAATAATAATTTCTATACTGCCCCATAGCCAAAGCTCTCTGGGCGGTTTACAAAAGTTAAAACATTAAAATACAGTATACAAAGTTTAAAAACCATTTACATAAAACATACTGACAGTATATACAAACAACATATAACTAAACATAACTTTGAACTAAAAACAATTTTTAAAAATCCAGCAATAAAACACAGCTTAAAACAACACTGCTTAAAAACAGTATACAAGAGTCAGCAAAAGGAACAAGAGTTCTAAAAAGGGAAGGCCTGCTGGAATAATATAGTCTTTAATGCCTGCTTAAAAACCTTCAAAGACGTCAGCAGGTGCATTTCAACCGGCAGGTCATTCCAGTGATAATGCATCACTGAGGCATGTGATGTGGGCATGTCCTGTGGTAGCTTCTTTGTGATTGGAAGTTACTACCCACATACATTTTGTTCTTGAAAAATCCATGATAAGTGTGGATGCTCATACACTTTCAAATTATATCCCTGTGATGTGGGGATTAACAGATGGACAGCAAAAGTTGACATGGAGAGCCCAGCAGTTGCAAAGAGACTTATAGTCCAGGCCTGTAAGATAAACACTTGCCACCTATTATTCAATGGACTGAAGATCCTACTGCTCTAGCTGCATTTGAACATGTATCTTACAGTCGTCAATTTTGTCTGGATGGTTATTTAGGTATATTGTCTGCTTATATTAACATAGATTTGAAATGGAATCGTAAAACCCTTTTTGTTTTAACCAATGGTGCAGTAAAAAGTTATCATGAATTGATATGTTTGTTGTTGTTGTTGCTGTTATATTCCTGTAATTGGTATTGTTGTTTATAGTTCCCCCACATTCATTTTGTTTTGCTGTAATTGCAAAAAAAAAATACAATAGATTGGAACTGAAATATTGTTTGTAGGGCATATGCACATAAGGGAGCAGGAGTGTTAGCCCCTGATCACCCATAGTCTGCACACAGTCAATGCATGCATACACATGAACCCAAGACACAAGCTTGTGCCCCTCGGTGTGCACAGTCTAAAGAAAAGGTGGCCTGGCCACCAATTTGGATGACTTTAAAAGGGGGTTAGATAACTATCTGGAGGAGAAGGCTATCAATGGCTACTAATCCTGATGGCTGGGTGCTATTTATTGTACCAGAGGCAGTACACTTATGTACACCAGTTGCTGGGGAACATGGGCAGGGGGGTGCTCTTGCACCCATGTCCTGCTTGTGGGTTCCTGGTGGGCAGCTGGTTGGCCACTGTGTGAACTAGATGGATCCTTGCTGGACTAGATGGATCCTTGCTCTGATCCAGCATGGCTCTTCTTATGTTCTTATGTGAAACAGCTTGTCATCAGGCAAAGAAGCAGAAACATTTAAATAATTCCTTCCATGCAGGCCTCGTTCGTCTTGTTTTCAGGAGACTCAACTGACATAAGCCTGCCTGAACAGATCTTTGTCAAAAGAGAGACAGAAAGAGGCAAGATTTGAATCCTGTTTAACTGTAGAGATACGTTTGACAGCACCTTCATTTAAAAGTTTCTCTCCTTTTCCAAAAGTAAGTATTATCAGAAGGAACATAAGCAACCGCCATTTAGGAACAACGTTCAGTGTTGATATTAAGGAGAAAATGGGAGATCAGCACTCCTAAAGCCTAAGGCCATTTCATATTGCCAAAGAATAGACATAGTTTCTAGCAATCATATAAACTGGATAAGAAATACACTTCCCAGAGTGTCATTAGGTACCAAAATAAGTCACTGCAGTCACATTTCAAAGGCACCTTCTTCAACTGACATTTTGTGTGGTGTTGACAGATGACTTTTCTTATTTATGAAATCTAACGTGTTCATTGGTAATGACCTTTTGCACATGTCAGCTGAGCCAGCGGTCTGTTAGATGCATTTTAGAGGAAGGATAAATGAGGCTGAGACACAATGAGTTGGCCAAGGCTACTTAGGGTCAATCTGCATGTTACATCAATTGTATAGCGTGCAGTTGAGAATAATTTTTTACTCTAAAGTGCAAGCCTGCCCTCATTCAGATCAGGACCACCGCACGCCGAGAGGAGAGAATTAACCCTTCCCCCCCATCAATCCTCCCCCTGAAGATTAGTCAATGGAAGTTTCCCCCTCTTTTTTGAACAACCCTCCCCTGCACTGCGGGGGGGGGGGGGGGATTTTGGTGAAAAATTGGTGTGTGTGTGGGAGGGAAGTTTTAATCCTCCCCTCCAGATGCATGGTGGTCCCAAACCAAATTAGGACCGTGTACATTTACTTTAGAGTAAAAATAATTCTCAGCTACTCGCTATGCAATTAATGGAACGTGTACTTTGACCCTTAGTAAGTCCACAGATGAAGACCCACACGATGCAGATCCAATTTCAAAGGTCTGTCTGTTGAACTTACAATGGCTTTCTATTCTCAGCACACAGACACTTAATAAATCCTGTTAGGGGTTTCACAAGGACTGGCCCCAAGTACCACAGCTCAGGGCCAAAACTGACATGAGAGGGCAGCCATGCGTATTTATGTACACATCTGCCTTATTCACCTACTCAGCATATGTGTTTGCCTGTGTGTATTTGTGGGTGTGGGTCTTTTTAACATTAAATGAAGTGGCCACATGAAAGAAGTAAAACCATCCCCTCTGCCCTCTCTGCTCTCCATTGCTTCAAGCAATGTTATCCAAGCCCAGTTCAGATACTACAAGAGAGTGGGGTTAGGGAGAAAATGTCTTCAAAAGATCAAGTTAAGGCCAGGGTGTGGGTGCTCCTTTTCATGTAAGAAAATAGACCACACATACACACACACACACCTGGGAAGGGGCCATGGCTCAGTGGTGGAGCACATGCTTTGCATGCTTTGCATTTTTATCCTCAGCATCTCCAGGTAGGGCAGGAAAAGACTGTTCCTCCACCTCCACCCCCAGAAACATGAATAAACATAATGAAGAAGAGATTGCCTCTAAGCACTTGTGGATCACCATTCCCAAATATATCTAGGCTTAGGTAAAAGGGTACCCAGACTAAAGGGGGCAAATTCCAGGCAAGCTGCAGCATAAGAAATTAATATGGGGCCTTAAGAGGACTAGGGCCTTAAGAGAATGTCAAATGCCTCCATTTTGCAGGGCGTATGATGTAGAAGTGCCTGGTGGAGAAATATCTTTGTATCTCCTGGAACTAGTAATTCTTCAAGCTATGCATAGATTCTGCTCTTGAAACTTAATAAGCATTTTTGGCATGCAGACCTTCAGCTGAGAGACCTCCAATCACGAGGAGGTCAAGGGGTTTCTACATACCTACAAGTCCTGTGGCATAACCCTGCTGATGCAACACCTGGGCAAAAGTGGTTTCATTGACCGGGAGACCTCCTGAGCCAGCATTCCACTGCAGAGCCCGATATGCATTGCTTGAAGCCATGCCTGCATTGACAAAGGGAAAACCCCACCCAATTCATTTTTCCATTGTTTTCATGGATCTGCGTTGCTGTTCTCTACTTAGCATTGCATTTTTCGCCAAGAACGCAGACAACTCAAGCCTTAGAACTTCATCCAGTGGTTTCTTTTGTGCACATAGTTCTTTGAATCGCTCCCATATAGTCAAGGGCTTATAGAATCGGAACTCCCGTATAATCACTTCCGTGTGGGGGTAGCTCTATATACACCACCCTTTCCCAATCTGGTGCTCTCCAGATGTGTTAGACTACAACTCCCAGCATCCCTCAGCCAGTCCTGCTCTCTGAGGGTTTCTGGGAATTGTAGTCCAACACATCTGGAGGGCCCCCTTCATGGATCACTGCCTTGTTGTGGCGAAGGGGCTTGCGTAACTCAGTGAAGCCATAAGCTATGCCATGCAGGGCCACCCAAGACAGACAGGTCATGGCAGAGAGTTCTGACAAAATGTGGTCCGCTGGAGAAGGAAATGGCAACCCATTCCAGTATTCTTGCCAAGAAAACCCCATGGAACGTATCACAAGGCTAAAAGATAGGACGCCGGAAGATGAGCCCCTCAGGTCGGAAGGTGTCCAATATACTACTGGGGAAGAGCAGAGGGTATTTCCAAGTAGCGCCAGAAAGAGTGAAGCGGCTGGGCCAAAGCCGAAAGGACACTCAGCTGTGGATGTGTCTGGTGGTGAAAAGAAAATCCGATGCTGTAAAGAACAATATTGTTTAGGAACCTGGAATGTCAGATCAATGAATCAAGGTAAGCTGCAGGTGGTCAAACGTGAGATGGCAAGATTGAACATCGACATCTTGGGAATCAGTGAACTAAAATGGACAAGCATGGGCGAATTTAATTCAGGTGACCATCATATCTACTATTGTGGGCAAGAATCCCTTAGAAGAAATGGAGTAGCACTCACAGTCAACAAAAGGGTGGGAAAAGCAGTACTGGGGTACAATCTTAAAAACGATAGAATGATCTCAGTACGAATCCAAGGCAAGCCATTCAACATCACAGTAATTCAAGTCTATGCCCCAACCACTGATGCCGAAGAAGCTGAGCTTGATCGGTTCTATGAAGACCTACAACACCTTCTAGAACTAACACCCAAAAAAGATGTCCTCTTCATCATAGGGGATTGGAATGCTAAAGTAGGAAGTCAAGAAATCACTGGGATAACAGGCAGGCATGGCCTTGGTGTACAAAATGAAGCAGGACAAAAGCTAATAGAGTTTTGCCAAGAGAACACGCTGATCATAGCAAACACTCTTTTCCAACAGCACAAGAGACGACTCTACACATGGACATCACCAGATGGTCAATATCGAAATCAGATTGATTATGTCCTTTGCAGCCAAAGATGGAGAAGCTCCATACAGTCAGTCAAAACAAGACCTGGAGCTGACTGTGGCTCAGATCATGAGCTGCTTCTTGCAAAATTTCGGCTTCAATTGAAGAACGTAGGGAAAACCACTAAACCATTCAGGTATGACCTAAATCATATCCCTTATGAATATACAGTGGAGGTGAGGAATAGATTTCAGGGATTAGACCTGATAGAGTGCCTGAGGAACTATGGATGGAGGTCTGTAACATTGTTCACGAGGCAGCAACTCAATCCATCCCAAAGAAAAAGAAATGCAAGAAAGCCAAGTGGCTGTCTGATGAGGCTTTACAAGTAGCTGAGGAAAGAAGGGAAGCGAAAAGCAAGGGAGAAAGGGGAAGATATAGCCAACTGAATGCAGAGTTCCAGGGAATAGCAAGGAGAGACAAGAAGGCCTTCTTAAATGAACAATGCAAAGAAATCGAGGAAAACAACAGAATGGGAAAGACTAGAGATCTCTTCAAGAAAATCGGAGATCTCAAGGGAACGTTTTGTGCAAAGACGGGCATGATAAAGGACAAAGAAGGCAGGGAACTAACAGATGCAGATGAGATTAAGAAGAGGTGGAAAGAATACATAGAAGAACTATACAGGAAAGATCTGCATGTCCCTGATAGCCATGACAGTGCGGTCACTGAACTTGAGCTGGACATCCTCGAGAGTGAAGTCAAGTGGGCCTTAGGAAGCATGACTAACAACAAAGCTAGCGGAGATGACAGTATTCCAGCTGAGCTATTTAAAATCCTAAAAGATGATGCTGTTAAAGTGCTGCATTCAATATGCCAACAAATTTGGAACACTCAACAATGGCCACAAGACTGGAAAAGGTCAGTTTACATTCCAATTCCAAAGAAGGGCAACGCCAAAGAGTGTTCAAACTACCGCACCATTGCGCTCATTTCACATGCCAGCAAGGTGATGCTCAAAATCCTACAAGCTAGGCTTCAGCAGTATGCGAACCGAGAACTACCGGAAGTACAAGCTGGGTTTAGAAGAGGCAGAGGAACTAGAGATCAAATCGCCAACATTCGCTGCATCATGGAGAAAGCAAGAGAATTCCAGAAAAACGTCTATTTCTGCTTCATTGACTACGCTAAAGCCTTTGATTGTGTGGATCACAACAAACTGTGGCAAATTCTGAAAGTGATGGGAGTACCAGACCACCTTACCTGTCTCCTGAGAAACCTGTATGAGGGTCAAGAAGCAACAGTAAGAACCAGACATGGAACAACCGAGTGGTTCCAAATTGGGAAAGGAGTACGACAAGGCTGCATATTGTCACCCTGCTTATTTAACTTATATGCAGAGTACATCATGAGAAATGCTGGGTTGGATGAATCAGAGGTCAGAATTAAGATTGCTGGGAGAATTATCAACAACCTCCGATATGCAGACGATACCACCCTAATGGCAGAAAGCAAAGAGGATCTAAAGAGCCTCTTGTTGAGGGTGAAAGTGGAGAGTGCAAAAGCTGGCTTGAAACTCAACATTAACAAAACTAAGATCATGGCATCTGGCCCTATCACTTCCTGGTATATAGAAGGGGAAGAAATGGAAGCAGTGACAGATTTTACTTTCTTGGGCTCCAAGATCACCGCAGACGGTGACTGTCGCCATGAAATTAAAAGACGCTTGCTCCTTGGAAGGAAATCTATGGCAAACCTAGACAGCATAGTAAGAAGCAGAGACATCACCTTGCTGACAAATGTCCGTCTAATCAAAGCTATGGTTTTCCCAGTAGTAATGTATGGCTGTGAGAGCTGGACTATAAGGAAGGCTGAGCGCCGAAGAATTGATGCTTTTGAACTGTGGTGCTGGAGAAGACTCTTACGAGTCCCCTGGACTGCAAGGAGGTCAAATCAGTCCATCCTAAAGGAAATCAACCCTGAGTGCTCATTGGAAGGACAGATACTGAAGCTGAAGCTCAAATATTTTGGCCACGTAATGCGAAGAGAAAACTCTCTGGAAAAGACCCTGATGCTGGGAAAGACTGAAGGCAAAAGGAGAAGGGGATGGCAGAGGATGAGATGGCTAGATAGCATCACGGATGCAATGAATATGAACTTGAGCACGCTCCGGGAGAGAGCGCAGGACAGGAAGGCCTGGCGTGCTATGCTCCATGGGGTCACGAAGAGTTGGACACGACTGAACAACAACAACGACATCTGGAGGGCACCAAGTTGGGACGGCTGATGTACACAATGGGGACGAAAGCACAGACATTTCCTGCACAATGAAGTAAAAGAGGAAATCTTAAACGCAAGATGTGTTTTGTGCAGGCAGCAGTTCTTCTGTAGAACTTCGGTTCTGTTCATTGAATTGATTTCAACAGCACTAAAGTGAAGAAATATCTTTTTATGGGGCTAACCAGTTATTGAGAAAATGTGCAACCTTCTGCATATTTTTGTCATCTTCATTATGCATAGGTGCTCACTGGTGGCGGGGGGAGCCCAGTTTTTTTGACGCTACATAATTGCACGCTATCTGGATAGAGTGCTATTTTCCCTTGCTTAAAGAAATGAGTATGAATCTCAGGTTTCATACACTGCAAAGGGTGTAGACAATGGGTTGGATGCAGACTTTGTTATGCTTAGAGTAGGCCCATTAAAATCAATGGGACTTAAGTTACTCATAATTAACTTCCTCCATTGATTTCATTGGGTCTACTCTAAGCATGACTAAGGCTCGATACAACCTGATGGGTTATTTACTATTTGTTCAGAGCAGGCATCACAGCTTGTGACTCACAACTGCACTCAGGGAGGAGAGGGGATGGAGGCAGGACCATCAAGTAAGAGTAGCGATGAAACAGAGGACAGGGCAAAGGTCCCAAGAGATGAAGAAGAAGGGGGGAAGCATGAGCTAAGGGAGAGAAAGGTGAGTTGACAGACATTCAGTGAGAAAGCTGGGGCTGGTGGCAATAGGGCTGAAGGGGAAAGGAGGCAAGGTCTGAAGGGTGTGGATGAAAAGATGCACAGAGGGAGAATCCAAAGAGAAGGAAAGAAATGTGGGTAAAAGCCAGTTGTAACAAAAGTGGGAGCTGACACTCAGGCACACATTTGCCCCATATGGTGGGCAGGAGAGGTACTATCTTGAAGCTGAGAGGGAAGGGAATGTATCTTGTAGAAGAGAATGTATCTCTTCTAACAAGCGAATGTATCTTGTTCCCCTTTGCAGTTCTTAGGAGGGAGGGGGATTTGGGGAGCTTTCGCGCAGATGAAAGATGGCAGGCTATTAAAACACAGCCTGTTTTAATAGCCTGCCATCTTTCATCTGTGGGAACGCTCCCCAAATCCCCCTCCCTCCTAAGAACTGCAAAGGGGAACAAGATACATTCACCCATTAGAAGAGAATCATGGCTTTCGTGAGAGCAGCAGCCACGGCTTCAATCCCCAACTTCCAACTCATCTTTTGTACATGCTTAGCAACCCATACATCTAGTGACATGAGCAACAGTGGGAACTGGCTGCTGAGGTCACAAAGGCAACACTTCCCTCTTAAATAACGTGGACAGGAGGACAGGAAGGAGGCAGGGTGACTAAGTGCTTCTGAAGCAGGATGGACAAAGACCCTGAGGAGCAGAGGTGAGATGAAGCAAAGGCTAAGGAAAAAAGTTGAGATGAAGCTGGCTGACAAAGGAATGATCCAACCACTCCACAGCAGCACATCTTAACAGCCCTCCCTTTTAATACTAGAATTCAGGGTTGCTCAGTGAAGTGGATTGGCAGTAAGTTCAAGACAGACAGAAGTCCTTCTTCAAACAGCGCATAATTAACTATTGGAATTCATGGCCAGAAGATGTGAAGGTCACTGGCTTAGATGGTTTTAAAAGGGAATTAGACAAATTTATGGAGGATTCGTGTATCAGCATCCACTTATCGTGCTCAAGACAAAATAAAGACTGATATTATGGTGTTATGGACTGGGAGAGGAGATGTCTTTTCCTCCTGGTAGTCCCCTTCTTTACAAGGGCTCCGCAGAAAAGAAAGACTGATCAGCTGCCACCAGTTAGGACGAACCTCCTGACATGCCCTAGTCTGTCCTGCTGCTTACAGAGTTTCTGAGCCCTATTGCCAAGGACCCCTCTCTTCAGCCCAGCCCCAAGAAAACAACAGCAACAAAGAAAGGCGCTTTGGATTTTCTTGTCCAAAGCCCAGAAACACAGGACTCAACAAAGATCTTGTCATAATCCTAAGAACACAAATGATAGTTTTGTAACTGTGCAGTGCTTCGCATGGGGAAGAGTTTAGTGAAAATTCCCCTTTTAAAACAATGCAGCCAAATGTCCATATATAAAAAGGAGCTTATTTGGGAAAATGACAAAAAGGGAAAAACAAGGGAAGGCAACAATCACAGGCACACACAATCGAAATAAAATTAATAAAGTAAATTAACTAGTTTAGTTACATGCTACCTACCTGAGTGGAGTCTCAGGTTCCAGAGCACATGCAGAGTTAATTGCAGAGGATGGTCTGAGAGAGAGAGCATCTTGGTCTCTGGTTAGATGGTATTCAGAAGTACTCAGGAGTGAGCTAACTTTTACTTTTATGGAAATCTGAGTTCAGTAAAATCCAGCCCTTAGTGGACACTGATTTTTGTTTTGTCCAATCATGTAATAGCCCCCATTTCCGATGTCAGTGGTCTAGCCAGAAAGTATCTTGGTGACTGAATACACCTTCCTAAAGACTATAATTCACATCTCAAAACACCCAGCCTGTTGGAACCAGTTGGCCTATTCTAAAAAGAGCTTAACTTTTTTGGATGTGTATTGGGAAAGAAATAAATGAGACAAGCTTATTCAGGCTGCCCTTAACAGACACAGTTACCAACCAGGGCCAGTGTTGAGCTACATCAGAATATACAGTTTTGACACATATATCTTCCCATGTAGAACAAAGGGTATTATTTTAATGTGTTACTGTTTATTTTGCTCAACTACTCATACTAGCTCAACTTTATATGCAACTGTACATTCCAAATATACCCAACCTGATCTAATGGGATATCTGCCCGTCAGGAAAGCTGCTCTGCTCGGAGTGCAAAGTGAGGCTGCAGCAATGTGTTGAGTAAGTTTCACTCCTTCCTTTGCTAGCTGGTCAATATTGGGAGTCCTAAGATGAAAATGTGAAATATTAATATAATTAAGTAACAAATTCATATCTATAAGAAGCTGAAACAATAAAGAACCAAATGCTGAAGTATGTGATTTTACTCACAATAATTTGCCTAGTGTGGGGTATTTACGAATGGTATATCATTCTAAAAGAACATGTAGATTTGATAATTAGAATAAAATTAATGTTTATAACACAACATCTTTATTGACCACATGTGTCAATTTGGTTTGAACTTTCAATTAGGCACAGAGATCTGCTCTAGCCACTAAAGAGAATAGGCGAATCCTGGGAAGTTGTGTGTGTCCACCTGTAGCTGATCACTGAACTGAAAGCAATTCTGTGATCCCTAGGAAGGTGTCCCAGGGAACACAGGATACAGCAGAACTCCTCTACTTGCGGAGAGGGAAGTGTGAAGGCAGAGGAGGATGTCTACTTCGGAAGCCGCCTCCATGTGGTGACTCAAAGCTGTATTGCCGTTGCTCCTCCGCCATCAGAACTCTAAAGGCAGAGATAGGAAAAAGGAGATTCCCACAACATGCCCCCAGAATACAGGACAAACTACACTAGCCCTGGAGCTGGCTTAGCTTATTTCCCTCCCATTGAGAGCAATGGGAGATAAAAGTAAAAAACAAACAAAACAACAGCTGTAAAAGCACCCCCCCCCCCAAGAGAAAAAATGCCCCTTCCACCTTGTGGTGGTTTGGCTGCCATTGATTCTCCCTCTGCTGGCCCTCTTGGGTTGCTCTGCAAAACCCTGTTTTCATCTCCATCAGCATCATACAAGGTAAGACCTGCATCGGAGCATCCCAAGAATAGCCTACAAAGGGTTGTTCCTACAGTTCCCCTAAGTAAGTCATGCCTGAGTACTCATAGCGATGCTTTCATTCTGTGCTTCACTGTGGCCATGAAAAAAGGATTTAAGAAACCCATCAACTGAGGGTTTCCCAAACTTTCTCTAGGGAAAAAGCTTCAAGAAAGGGAAGTGAGGCATATTTTAACCATGTGCATTGACCTGACATCTCTAAAGTGGTTGAAGCTGTACCAACAGGGCAGATAATGGCACCATTAAGACAAGAGGCCTGAGTAGGTTCTAACTATGGGTGGGTGGGAGGTGGTCGAATGTTACGGACTTAATTTCCAACGACTGTTCAGAAGGGTTTGACTTCTGAATGAGGCATTGACAAGCTCGACTACTGCTAATATAAGAGAGAACTCACACGTAAAATAAACACATTTCTTCAAGTCCAGGTATACGTTTAAAAAAGAAAGAAAGATATAAACCGTGTGTGTGTGCGTGTGTGTGTGTGTGTGTGTGGCATAAAAGAGGCATAAGTATAACAACAGAACCAAGTGCCTAATGCAATATATGGAAATTATATTGACAGACATGGTGCCCTGATTTGATAGGAGCCCTGCTTTGTAACTTACTAATGGTTAATCCAATGGCACAATGGCTCAAAGTTGTTTAGGAAATGACGTTTCTCATTTTATACTGCTAAAACATTTAGCTAGCTTTAAAACAGTACAAGGATGATCTGACACCTTACTTCATAGTGTTGTTACCGTAGCAGCCTATATCTCCAATCCCAAGATCATCGGCCAACATCAGAACAATATTAGGCTTCAAGTCCATCGCTGCACTCATTCCACAGGCACGAAGCAATGTAAATAAAGCCAACAGGGTAGCTAGACAGAACCTGCAATCAAAATTAACAAAACAATGGTTTGTTATATGAAGTTGCGAAGAGGGACAGAAGACTTAGAAAGGAAGGCAATACATTCTAGTTTGCCTTGCTAACATTATAACTATAACATTATAATGGACTATTACACTTAGGGTGCAATCCTATGCATGTTCAGACAGAAAAAAGTCATAAAACTCCCAGGCATTCCCATCAGCCATGCTGGCAGGGGAATGCTGGGAGTTGAAGGACTTTGTTCTGTCTAAACATGCATAGGATTGCTCCCCTAGGTGTTAGTTGGAACAACAGTTTCAAGACTGCTTCATATGTTGGATCTATATGCATTTCCCCCTCAAGTTGAAAAGTGTGCATCGCTTCTGTAAGAACTGAAGGGCATGGGTGTGTCTGAAATATGAAGGCCCTGTCATCACATCCCTGTGTTGGGTAGCGGTGATGGGGGGGGTCTTCTGTAGAGGGGAATTTCAAATCACCTCCCACTGTGATTTGAAATTCTGATTGCACAGGGTTCCAAATCATGGGGGAACCTAACAACGTATAGCACGGTCCCCTCTACAGACATTCCTCCTAACACATGGATGGTGGGAAGGGAAAGATGCCAAAGCAAGGGTGGGGGCAGCAAGGGTGACCCTGTTCTCCCCCTCCACACAACTGTAAATTGCATGAGCAACACCCACCTCAGGCTCTTATCTGCCACAGGTTGAAGCTCAGTCCATCAATCCCCATTCTCTCTCTTCCCACTGCTGCATCCTCCCTTGCTGATCCCCATACCTGGAACTGATCCACCCTATCACCTTTCTCCTTCAATGTCCCCATTTCTCCTCTTCGAGCAATTCAGAAGTGGGGGGATCAGGAAGCATATCTGTTTCTCCATTGCATCAGAAATTGAATTTTTGCATCACCTTTCCCTGTGGTGAGGAGAATTTTACCACCTGACTGCACATGCTCAACAATCCAGGAGAGTGGGAAAATTCCCCTTCCCACCTGGGCAAACTCCATAGATTGTATGTCAAATGCAGCAAGCTGCTTGCCACTTGGTAAATGTTTGTCTCTGTTGACTGAAGACAAAGTCTGACAAAGACTGACAGATAATATGGGAATGGAAGGGGAGGGGCTGACAAGGGCTTCTCCATACGGTGCTTCAAAACTAAACAGTTTCATGCCCCTTGCAAGGTTGTCTTTGCAGGTTGCATTATGTGTATTAGTTATCACAACATGGTGCTGACATGTGTAGGGGTGTGTCAGTGACCATTCCAGCAGGCTGTACAGAGGGAGTGGGTCAATTCTGCCAGCCCTGCTGAAAGACTTAATTTTTTCTTCTTCCCTTCCTATCCTTTTTTCCTTGTGTGTGTCATGTCTTTTTATATGGTAAGCTTGCGATCAAGGCCTGCCTTGTCTTAGTGACTGCACATATGCCACTCCAGGAGACTTTTTAGCTGAGGAGCAGGATAAAAATACTATAAGGGAGCAATCCTATGGCTGCTAGTCAGTAGCTAGACGGCCATAGGATACATCAGTTTCCAGGAACTGACCTCCCCCCACTCCCGCTCCGCCTTGCAGGTAGCTCAGAACGGCCCTGCACTCTGTGCTTGGAAGAGGAGCGCAGAGCGGCAAAAACGGGGTGTTCTGGGGGGCGTTCCGGGGTGGGGAAGGTATGACACATTCTATGTGTTGTCCAGCAGCCGCTTCCCCCGCTCCGCCTTCCCATGGCTAGATAGCCAGAATCAGCTGTCTAGCTGCAAATGCAGGGCAGCTGAAGCGTGGAGGGGATGATCCCCTCCACATTTCTCCTGCCCTGCATTGGATAGGCGGTCACCTCCAGCAGTCCTATCCCGATAGACTGCGCCCTAAGTAATGTTTTGCAGCCACATTCCAGACAGCACACGAAGGATCTATCTACACTATAAACTTATTTATTCCAGGTTAACTATCATGGCTTCTTCTGAAGAACACTAAGAATTGTAGTTTCATGTGGGGGCATTCATAATTCTCTGTTAACAATCCCTACACAGAAATACAGTACTCTGGGGAAAGAGAATGGCTCTTAAAACTAGTTTAAGGCTATAGTTTGATATCATAACTGTGCTAGCTGGGGCAAGAGCTGGATTGCCGCCCCCCCCCCCTCCACACACACACCATCAATACATTGTTGTTGGAAGCAAATACACATATTCACAAGTTTGGAGTCAGACTTATGAATGCTTAGCTGTAGACCCATTGCAATCAATGGGACAAGTTACTCATGACTAACTTAACTCCCATTGATTTCAATGGGTCTGCTCTAAGCATGACCAATGAAGTCTGGATCCAACCCAATGCTTTTTGAAGTGTGGATAATTTTCTTCTACCATTTTTTACTCATCCCACTCTTGTGCCTTTAACAGCAGCCTGACAGGTAGTAATTAAGCAGGTGGCGCTTTATTTCGTATGTAAGAAAATTAGTTTGTGACAAAGAAACTGCTTACTTGCTCTAGTTCAGGCTGCTGGTAGAGACCTGGAGCTAGAAAAAGCAGCCCTACCTCCACCCTTCGGTTTTGTTTTGTTTTTAAACTGGAAGGATCAGTCGTTTATTTAAGTGGACACAGACTCGTTGTTTTACAGACCTTCCTTGCTTCAAAAATAAAAGGGGAGTGGGTTCTTAGAACAGATGCACTGCACTGTTCTCTTTGCGTTGCCACATCTGTATCTGTGTTTGTAATAGTATGCAGGGAGTTAGGGTGCAACCCTATACCCACGTACCTGGGTGGAAGGAGTACAGTGGGGTTTACTTCTGAGGAGAGAGAGATCGTTGCACTCTCAGCCATTCATAAGATGGCTTTTCTGAAGGGGACGGAGTAATAAAAGAAAACAAGAATATGCAGTCCAGCTAGCAGCAAGCTTTCCTCCCCCACTGGCTCCAGTTAACCACTTCATCAAAACAACAGCTACGAGTTCACGTTCCGCGGTCAGGGCTGCGGGTATTTGCACAGGCAGGAAGCGACAGAGCCACCGGTCACGCACCGAGGAAAGCTGGAACGAAGGACGCACCTTTGACGCGGAGCGGAGCGGCCCTCCCGGCGCGCGCCCTCGGCGTACGGCTCAGCGATCCCCATCCTGCAAGGCCGGGGCCCATGCGGAAGCGGGGAGCCCGGCAAAGCTGCGCCGCTTAAAGCGCCCACGGCAGAGCCAGTGCAAGTCTGTATAGTCCCCCGGCCAGGGAAGGAGGGAAAATCCCAACCTCCTGAAAGAGCGCAGAGTAGACGCGTCACGCAGCCATGGCTGCAAACGGGGCCTTGCCGCTCCCTGTCCCCTCACAACCGCGGCTGGAAGAGCCGCAGTCCCGGAGCTCTGGCTCAGTTTGAGCGTTGCTGGCTTGAGTTCCTGCCCAGCACGCGCTTGGGGAGGAGAAGGGGGAAGGTGGCGATTCTGCACATGGCAGAGGGTTTTATTTGAAATCGCTGCAGCCAAGGCTGAAATAATCCTGAATGCAATGGGTCTTAATTTCTGAGAAAATGTTGGAGCGTAAATCAGAAATAAATCATAATAATCTGATGGCGGTGAATCCCCCCCCACCCGCACGGCGAGCCTTTGAAAAATCTGGGTGCTAGACACCCGGGAATTGCAAAGGAAACTGCCACAACTCACCCAAACCGCCATGTTTTGGGCCACCAGAAGTTCGCACAAGGCAGCAGCGTTTTTAGGCTTAACATCTAGCAAAGTTACACGCACTGAAATCCTCCCAGGCACTTGGGCTGTGGAATTCCAGAACTGGTCTTGCGTACAGTTAAGAGCCTGGCCAATTTTCTAAAAAAGAAAAGTTTTCTCTCTCCAAACTTATATGATCACTTTCCGGATCTCTCCAAAGACCATCTTCACAGAAGATAAAAAGTCCTTGCTTTTAAAGAATTATTAAGGCACTAGCTCAAGCTTCATGCTTTTGACAAATGTCTGTCAGGAAATATTCTGAGGAGGTCTTCTTAGTTGGTAAAGTGTAATCTTTACAAATGGGGCTGTGCTACCTCGACCCCCCAGCTCTTCTCTGCAAAGAATATTTGATGGCCACCAATAAATGGAGTTTAGTTCTCCTTCATGGATCACTGCCTTGTTGTGGCGAAGGGGCTTGCGTAACTCAGTGAAGCCATAAGCTATGCCGTGCAGGGCCACCCAAGACGGACAGGTCATGGCGGAGAGTTCTGACAAAATGTGGTCCACTGGAGAAGGAAATGGCAACCCACTCCAGTATTCTTGCCAAGGAAACCCCATGGAACGTATCACAAGCCTAAAAGATATGACGCCGGAAGATGAGCCCCTCAGGTCGGAAGGTGTCCAATATACTACTGGGGAAGAGCAGAGGGAATTTCCAAGTAGCACCAGAAAGAGTGAAGCGGCTGGGCCAAAGCCGAAAGGACACTCAGCTGTGGATGTGTCTGGTGGTGAAAAGAAAGTCCGATGCTGTAAAGAACAATATTGTTTAGGAACCTGGAATATAAGATCAATGAATCAGGGTAAGCTGGAGGTGGTCAAACATGAGATGGCAAGATTGAACATCGACATCTTGGGAACCAGCGAACTAAAATGGACAAGCATGGGCGAATTTAATTCAGGTAACTATTATATCTACTACTGTGGGCAAGAATCCCTTAGAAGAAATGGAGTAGCACTCATAGTGAACAAAAGGGTGGGAAAAGCAGTACTGGGGTACAATCTCAAAAATGATAGAATGATCTCAGTACGAATCCAAGACAAACCATTCAGCATCACAGTAATTCAAGTCTATGCCCCAACCACTGAGGCCGAAGAAGCTGAGGTTGATCAGTTCTATGAAGACCTACAGCACCTTCTGGAACTAACACCAAAAAAAGATGTCCTCTTCATCATAGGGAATTGGAATGTTAAAGTAGGAAGTCAAGAAATCACCGGGATAACAGGCAAGCATGGCCTTGGTGTACAAAATGAAGCAGGACAAAGGCTAATAGAGTTTTGCCAAGAGAACACGCTGATCATAGCAAACACGCTTTTCCAACAGCACAAGAGGCTGTATATTGTCGCCCTGCTTATTTAATTTATATGCAGAGTACATCATGAGAAACGCCAGGTTGGATGAATCACAGGTCAGAATTAAGATTGCCGGGAGAATTATCAACAACCTCCGATACGCAGGTGATACCACCCTAATGGCAGAAAGTGAAGAGGATCTAAAGAACCTCTTGCTGAGGGTGAAAGTGGAGAATGCAAAAGCTGGTTTGAAACTCAAGTTACATTAAAAAATCTAAGATCATGGCATCTGGCCCCATCACTTCCTGGCATATAGAGGGGGAAGAAATGGAAGCAGTGACAGATTTTATTTTCTTGGGCTCCAAGATCACGGCAGACGGTGACTGTCGCCATGAAATTAAAAGACGCTTGCTGCTTGGGAGGAAAGCTATGGCAAACCTAGACAGCATAGGTTTGGATGGGGCATGCTATGGACCATGGGGTCACGAAGAGTTAGACACGACTTAACGACTGAACAACAACAACAATGGAGTTTAGAAATATAAATGGATTAGGGATGTCAGAGAATTCCGCCACGGATCTTGGTGAGGCCGAATGCCGGTGCGTTCAGCCCCCCGAACTCCGTGGCGGAATGGCCTGCCACCCCCCCGCCCCCCTGCGGATCCCCCCCGGGACGAGACTTACCTGGGGCGGATCTTCCGGGCGGCGGCAGCTCCGACGTTGGCTTCGGCAGTGGCAGCGGCTGCTGGTCTTCCGACCAGCTGCCACCGCCGCCTTTTGCAGTCTTGTGTTGTTGTTTTTTTTTACAAGACGTGATCGGCTACGTAAAGATTTACGCTGGATTAAAAAAAACATAAAAACCCGCGTACGCAAATGGCGGCGGTTACAGCCGTCGCCATTTGCGTTCCTTATTTTTGGCCGTCTTAGTCTACGTAAATATTTACGTAGACTATGACGGCGAAAATAAAGGGAAATGCAAATAGCGTAGCAGGCGCTATTTGCGTCCCTTTTTGATTCGCTGTTTTAGCCTACGTAAATATTTACATAGGCTAAAATGGTGACTCAAAAAGGGATGCAAATAGCGCCCGCTACGCTATTTGCGTTCCCCTTTATTTTCACCGTCATAGTCTACGTAAATATTTACGTAGATTAAGACGGCCAAAAATAAGGAACGCAAATGGCGGCGGCTGTAGCCGCCATTTGCGTACACAGTTTGTTTGTTTTTCCCCTCCCACAGCCCTCCACGGCCGGAAATCCGGCTGTGGACGGGCCTGGGCTGGGCCTGGCCGGCTGCTCCGCGGAGCTGCTGCGGAGCACAGCCGGCCATGGAGGATTCCGGGGGGGAGGAACAGATCGCCTCCCCCCCGTCGAGGATTCCGGGGGAGGGATGGAACACCTCCCCCCCCCACCATCAACATAATCCGCAAAAAGGTAAGTGACTTTCGTACATCCCTAAAATTGATGGGTTCCAGATTGGGAAAGGCTGGACTAGACTATGATGGGAAAAGGGCTATGTGTATGATTTTGCTTGTATATATCTGATGCACATCTAGTACCCCCTCCCTCTGTCCATGATACATATACAGTGTGTAAACTAAAGGGTTCAACGTAGCAGGGTTCTGCTTAATTGATCTTAATAGCAGCAACTGGCCATTTTTTTTAGGTACTTAGCCACACAATACAGATAGCAGCAGTATATAAATGAAGCACCTTTAATTTCATCATCCTCAATGAAACTTTAACCAGAGTTGATTATAGCTGCAACTCAGTGCACAATTGCGCACATTTAAGTCCTATTGAAATCCACAAGGCTTCAGCACATATTACGTCCTGCTAGTTTGTGGGGCCTCTGTTTAAAAGAAGTGGCCATTGATTTCGGGATTAACTGAGAGTTATGAGTTATGAGGGATGGCTCCAAGTTGTTTTTTTTGGGGGGGGGGCTTGGTCAAGGTGCCCCCAGTGGGCATCCTCCTCGTCCAGGCATGGTTGTCCACTTAATTGCCCTCTCCTTCTGGGCCCAATTGACACAACTGCCCAGAGGGAGAACACAAGGGAAGTGTAGGCAGCTGTTCCCTCTCCTCCCTCTCGTCATCGCATCTACAGTATCTCTAGCAAATCCAGAAGCCTATTAGTGCAGAATCTATGGACACAATTAGCTGTGTGAAAGGGTTTGTGCTTTCCACTGTTTTTTTCCTTCATTTTACAGGCCTCTGGATTTTGGCCAATGGATGTAACGGAAAATGGATGTAACAGAAAAAGGCTTTGCACTAGAGATTGCTTATGCTAGTGCAATATAATATATGCAAGCACTCCTGTCGAATTGGATATTGCCCAACATATTCAGTACATCATAAGGGTTTTTATTATAGGCAAACGTCTTTGTTTAAATACTTATGTCTTCAATATTGCTTTCCTTATCACACCAACAGAAGGGGAAAATCCCACAGCATGGCTGCAGCCATGGCTCCCATTTATTATTGGGTGGATCAAGTTGATTTGGAACAGGAGTGATGGTCTTACGGTGCTTTGCCAACGCTCTTTCAACTTGACTTACAACTGTGTTAAAAAGTGGCTCAGAGGTTGGTGACAAGGGCTTGGCTTCAGAAGGGTCACGCGAGAGGTCAAAAAGCAGGGGAGGGTTGTGATAGGTTACATTGTCTCCAAAACATGGACACATGATTGTTCTGTAACAGGCTCCTGCTCCCTTTGGTTGAAAGTTTGGAGTCACATAATGGACCTTCCAGACAGCACCACCTTGAAGAGAAGAGATAAGATTCAATAGCAGATAAATATGTGGCCCTCCCAAAAAGTATTACAGGTTGAAAATACTTTTACACTACTTTATCATCTCTGCCAAAGCTGCTTTGGAAGACTGCTTGACCATGGTATATGTCAGCAAGAGGGAGAGGCAGAGAGTGTGTGCGTATTTATATATTTCTATCTCTGGCTTCAGCTTAATTGTACAACTACACACATCTACAAGAAGTGAAGGTAACACTGTGTTAGGGAATAGAAAAGTCTTAATGAATCCTAATAACAGATATCCCTCTGAATCTAGGGCCTCATCAACTCATGCAGATGCACAAAGAAGACTGCCAAGAATCAGCATCTTTTAAAAATCAAGATAGAACAGAGGTGGGTAACTTGTGGACCTCCACCACATGCTAAAATTCAATTTTTGCAGTGGTCTGTTGTAGGGATTTGGCTCTGCTCAACAAAATAGTTTGAAATTTCTGATGGTGTTGGGGAGATACTGTTGTACTTTGACCATGTGCTGCGGAAACTGTGGTCCTCCAGATGTTGTTGGACTCCACCCCTCATCAGCCCTGGCCAGCCTGGCCAATGGTGAGGGATAGTGGGAGTAGTCATTCATAAATATCTGGAGGGCCACAGGTGCCCCAGCACTGATGTAAGTTTTCCCACCTTCCCTGCTATCTTTATTAACCTGTTTATGTCTTTTACAGGAAAAGCTGTTATTCATATTCTTTTAAGACTCGTTTGGTGAAACAAACCACTATCCTAAGGACTCAGGTAGAGGCATAGGCTTGGGGTTTGTACAGAAAAGGTTTCGTGCAACCAGTAGGACCTCTGGATATTAATAGCCATGGCAAATTTCCCTTTGTTAGGGAAATTACAGATAAATGGCCCACAATGACTAGGAAATAGTTCCAGTCTTCTGAAAGGTTGAGAGCCATTTTGGCAAAAGGACTGCTTTTCTCTCCCTTTCCTTTGCCAGGGGAGGGGACAAGCTGCCTGTGACCTAGTTCACAGGTAAGGAGAGCCATCATGGGTGAATTTCCCCTCGGGGCTTCTCATTTCAGCAGCCATTTTGAATATTTGGGGCATGGACCATAACTTCTTGTTGCATGCAAACCCGGTGTTGTGGTAGTTGACAAGCCACATGGTACCCATGGGATGTTTTAGGGTTGTGGGTGGTTTGTAAATGCTCCTGAAAACCTACCCTTACCAGGTTCCCATGTAATAAGGAGCCACGGTGTGCCCTCACCATACCTCAAATATTCATAATGGCAACCATGAGAAGCCCCACAGGGAAATTCATCCACAGTGGCTTCTCGTTACATGTGAACGAGGCCTGTATGTAAAAAGAACAATCCTCTCTAAGCAGACTGCAGTTTGAGGCAGTTTGGGTTTTGGGGACTGAAGACAGATACAGGTGAATTGGCATCTTAGGGTGCAGGCTGGCTCAGCCTGGTGCCCTCCAGATGGGTTGGACTGTAACTCCCATCATTCCCAGCCAACATGCTGACAGGTAATGATAGGAGTTGCAGTCCAACCCATCTGGAGGTCACCAGGTTGGGAAGCCTATACTAGAGATCAGATGCGGGAGCAGTAAATTTGGGTGTCTGTTGGAGTGTTTAAGCTGTGTGCCTCCACATAGGCTCAGTGTGTATTTTTAAATAAATACAAATATGACAAAGTGACAAAATGCTTCCAGTGACCCTCTTCCAAAAGAACCTAAACCTGGCTAAGTGATCTGCCCCTGGAACTTCCTACCACTCAGAAAATTGGGGTATGTGTAAAGTCCTGTAGATCTCATAGCAACATACTAACTTGGAAATAAATCTTATTGAACTTTAGAACACAGGTACTAATGTTTGACAAATGATGGCTCCTTACCCACTCTTCCTTCACCTTATCGTAAATAACCTTCTGTCTAAACTTGAAAGATTCAATGCATGATGAGCAGTTTGGTGCAAATTTGTTTTATAAACCTAAAACTGCTATCTGTAACCTGAATTATTATCAGTTATAGCTCTGATAACCAATTGGACTGACTGCCACAGCGCAATGCCATTTCTTGCTCAAAGGGGAAACTAACCTGCACATTTTCATTCTATGGAATTAAACCCATTGGTATATCATTAAGCAAAACAAGGATTGTACGAAGCCACAAGTGGTAAATGTTATTCTTAGGATCTGGTTGGTCAATTGTTAATCCCACAAATCAGCTGTGATGATCAGTTTTATTATGCACAAACTGCTATGAATGAAAAATGATCATATTTTAAAAAGAGCCAATATTCAATTTACACAGAGGTCTGTTCCTATCAAGTTTCCCAGGCTGTTTTATTATATTTCACAGAGCATAAATGTAGCTTGCATTTGATCTTTCTGGCTGAAGACATTTTGAAGTCGCTCCTGGATTTTTGGAATGCATGTTTGTTTGTAGGGATGGCAGAGAATTCCGCCACGGATCTGGGTGAGGCCGAATGCCAGTGCATTCGGCCCCCCGAAATCTGTGGCGGAACGGCCTGCCCCCCCCACGGATCCCCCCCAGGATGAGACTTACCTGGGGCGGATCTTCTTGGCGGCGGCGGCTGGTTTTCCAATCGGTTGCCGCTGCCATTCACAGTGTTCTTTTTTTTTTACACAGACGTGATAGGCTACGTAAGTTTTTATGTAGCCTAAAATGACTGGGTAAAAAAAAAAAAGGCGTACGCAAATGGCAGCGGCTACTGCTGCCGCCATTTGCATTCCTTATTTTGGGCCGTCTTAGTCTACGTAAATAATTACGTAGACTAAGATGGCGAAAATAAGGGGAACGCAAATAGCGTCCCCTATGCTATTTGCGTTCCCGTTATTTTTGCCGTCTTAGTCTACATAAATATTTACATAGATTGTCAAAAATAAGGAATGCAAATGGCGGCAGCAGTAGCCGCCGCCATTTGCGTATGCATTCCCCACCCCCGAGCCTTCCACAGCTGGAAATCCGGCCGCGGATGGCTGTGGCCTGGCTGGGCCTGGCTGGCTGCTCCGCGGAGCTGCTGCGGAGCACAGCCAGCTGCGGAGGATTCCGGGGGGAGGAACGGAGCGCCTCCCCCCCATCCAGGATTCCGGGGAGAGGGATGGAACGCCTCCCCCCTCCACCATCAACATAATCCGCGAAAGGTAAGTGACTTTCATACATCCCTATTTGTTTGTGCCTAGAAACCTTGGGTACTTTTGCCCTCTAGTGGATCATTTCATAATACACACACACACACACACACACACACTGAGTCTCTCTTCACACCTGGCATTTTTATCCCACTACAAACCCATCCTTTTGATTCCGGATCCTTTCCTGGATTTAGACTGGTCCTGTATACTGACATCACTCATCCCTCATCCCTCTGCTCTATACCTTTTCATGGCTGGGCGGAGCTGCATGGAAAAATCAGGACAGATGGGGCTGCTGGCCCCATGCCCCCTCCCCTCCCCTGATCATTGGTTCCTGTAACATGATTAATGGCTCCGCCCCATCCCTCCACTCCTCCACAGCAGGAGGGAAGTCAGAAGCTCTTCTAGTGCCTGGGATAGTGGGCTATGGGAGCTGGTCCCCTGCCCCCTCCTTCCTCTGACTTTGTGGTGAGGGATTGAGAGTCTTCTTGGTGGCTTACCCTGCGGCTGTTGGTGCTGCTAGTCCTTCTCTGCTAAGTATGTCAGTGTGTGATGGAATTAAATCCAGTACATTGCTTGCACTACTGAGTTTGAAGGATATACTGATTTCCCAACTACAGAAGTAAGAAACCCACAAATGGACTTGTATACGATCAATGCACCAAGCCATCTCTAGCACCCCACCCCAAGGCGACCGCTTCACAGGAACACCTTCTTCATTAAACCTGGCTTGCTTCCCCCACCCCACATACTGTTGTTGCTCTTCCCCCTTATTCTGGCTTCCCAATGACCCTGTAAGGTGGGCTAGGAGAAGAGATAGTGGCTGGCTTGCTTCCCAATCATAAGGATATTTTCAGAGGCATGAGTGCAAGTCCATTCAATGGCTGCATGAGAAAAGCCCATCAGAGTGGTGAGCAAAAGGGAGAAGAAGCAGTCAGTGAAGTCAGTGGCGGGGGGGGGGGGAGTTCCAAGTAAATGCATTGAAGGGGATGAGAGACCTTAAGACTGCTACTCTAAGTAGACTTACAGTGCACTCCTATTCATGCCTCCTCAGAAGCAAGCCACACAAATTTCAATGGCACTTACTCCCAGGAAAGGAAAGCCTTACAGCCACCGAGTTTACTCAGAAGTAAGCACTGCTGTGTTAAGGGGCATCTTGGAGAAGATGGTTAACCACTTTACAGTTCAAGCACACGTAGTGGAATGGGAGAGAGGCAGAAATGATCACTGGACGCATGGTCAGTGACTTGCCCCCACCTTCCCACTGATTGGTTGTCATGACAATGTTATTCAACACCGCCTAGCAACACCCCCTAGTACACGCCCACACAAAGCAAGTCAAAGCACTAAAGGGGAAATACACGGGGAAATGGTGATTTCAGTTGTAAGTAGGGATGGCGGAGAATTTCTCCCTGAATCTTCGGGAGGCTGAGCGCCGACTAGGGATGGCAGAGAATTTCTCCCCGAAACTTCGGGGGGCCGAGTGCCAACGTGTTCGGCCCCCCGAACAAGTTTTGGGGAGAAATTCTCTGCCCCCCGCCACCTGCACCCCCCCCGGGACGGGACTTACCTTTGGCGAATGTCCCTCCCGGCGGCGGGTCCGGCCGGCAGTTCGGCGGGTCTTCGCCTGGGGTGGGAGCGGCAGCCGGTCTTTCGACCGAATGCCGCCGCTGCCATTCCAATAAAAGAAAAAGAAAAAAACCGCCCCCGTGATAGGCTACGTGACGATTAACGTAGCCTATCACGGCTAGATTTGCAAAGTCAGCCGTGATAGGCTACGTAAATCGACACGTAGCCTATCACGGGTGACTTAAAAAAAAATAAAAAGCGTACGGATAATGACGGCCCCCATAGGGAGCCGCCATTCGCGTTCCTTATTTGGTCGCTGTAGTCTACGTAAAGATTTATGTAGACTACAGCAACCAAACAAGGAATGCGAATGGCGGTTCCATATGGGGGCCGCCATTTGCGTACGCGCTTTTTTTTTTTTAAGTCACCCGTGATAGGCTACATGATGATTTACGTAGCCTATCACGGCTGACTTTGCAGATCTAGCCGTGATAGGCTACGTTAATCGTCACGTAGCCTATCACGGGGGCGTTTTTGTTTTTTTTTTACTTTTTAGTGCGAGGCGAGGCGCCTCCTCCCCAGTCTGAATTTTAGCCGGGCGAGGCGGGAAGCCTCCCCCCCGGCCTGAATTTCGGCCGGGTGAGGCGGGAAGCCTCCCCCTGGCCTGAACTTCGCGGGGGGAGCAGCGAAGCGCCTCCACCCCACCGCGAAAAGCTTCGAGGACAGGTAAGTGACTTTCGTGCACCCCTAGCGCCGACGCATTCGGCCCCCCCAAAGTTGGTTAGGAAATTCTCCGCTGGCCCCCCGCCCCCCCCGGGATGGGACTTACCTTCGGTGAATATTCCTCTCGGTGGCGGGTCCCAGCGGCAGTTCGGCGCCATTTTGTCGCGGGTGGGGGCAGCGGCCGGTCTCCCGACCGGCTGCCGCCGCCGCCGCCGCCATTGCAAAAAAAAAAAACTAAAGTAAAAAAACCCCCAAACACCTGTGATAGGCTACGTAACGATTTACGTAGCCTATCATGGCTAGATTTCCAAAGTCAGCTGTGATAGGCTACGTAAATCGTCACGTAGCCTATCACGGGGTCTTTTTTTTTTTCTACTTTTTGTTTCGCGGCCGGGGAGATGGGGGGCTTCTCCCCGGCCTGAATTTCAGGCGAGGCGGGGCACCTCCCCCCCCCGGCCTGAATTTCGGCGGGGCGTCTCCCCCCCCTCGCCTGAACTTCGGGGGGAAAAGTGAAGCGCCTCCCCCCCACCGCGAAGCCAAGCTGCGAAAAGGTAAGTGACTTTCGTACATCCCTAGTTGTAAGCACAGAAAATGCCAGGTTTTCCCCATTCTCAGATAACATGGGAAGAGGGGGGGGGGAGTTGTGAGATAGCAGCAGGAGAGCAGTATCGTCATTTAAAGCTCTGGCGAAAACCAGTGATTAAAGAAGAACGACCCTGCTAAAAAACCAATGTGTGATGGTGGCCTGAGTCTTCAGCTACAGAGGTAAATGAACCAGCCAAAGCAGCATAACTTTCTACCTAGAAAGTTTCATGAAATGTAAATCCTTGTGCACATTCCTGTTAATGCAAAAATTAGGGATGTCAGAGAATTCCGCCACGAATCTTGGGGAGGCCGAATGCCAGCGCATTCGGCCCCCCGAAATTGGTGGCGGAACGGTCTGCCCCTCCGGGACGGGACTTACTTTGGGCGGATCTTCCTGGCGGCGGTGGCTCCGGCAGCGGTTCGGCGGCTGCGGCGGCCAGTCTTCCGACCGGCTGCTGCCGTCGCCATTTCCAGTTAAACAAACAAACAAATGAACAAAAACATGATAGGCTACGTAAATCCCTATCATGGTTAGATTTTAAAAAAACACCGTGATAGGCTACGTAAATGTTTACGTAGCCTATCACGGCTGATTTAAAAGAAAAAAAAAACGTGTACGCAAACTGCGAAAATAAGGGGAACGCAAATAGCATAGCGTCTACGCTATTTGCGTTCCCCTTATTTTCGCCATCTTAGTCTACATAAACGTTTACGTAGACTAAGACGTGCCAAAATAAGGAACGCAAATGGTGGCGCCAATGGCGGCGCCAACTTTTGCGTACGCGCGTTCTTTTAAATCAGCCGTGATAGGCTACGTAAACATTTACGTAGCCTATCGCGGCTGACCGCAGGGACGCAAACGGCAGTGGCTACGGCCGCCGCCATTTGCGTCCCTGCTAGCCAGTGGCCGGATGTCCGGCCGCTGGCGGAGCCGGCCAGCGGCTCCGCAGAATCCCTGCAGAGCAGAGCCGGCCGGCCAGAATTTCGGGGGGGAGAGCGATGGAGCGCCTCCCCCCCCGGCCAGAATTTCGGGGGGAGGGACGGAGCGCCTCCCCCCCCCACCTCGAATCAATTTCGCTAAAAGGTAAGTGACTTTCGTACATCCCAAGCAAAAATATTTATCCCTTCATACGATATATCTTGTTCTGTTTTAGGAAGAGAAATAGGCTTGTCACTATCAATTTGTTAATTTCATTGAATCACAGAGCAGTATTGTCAAAAGAAACTCACAAAATTCTTCCATTCCAACCCCCTGAAGTGAGACGAGATGCATCATGCACAAAACCATTGGTGATAGATATTCATGTCATCTGCTTTAAGCCACACTTACTGGAAGTATTTGTACTCATTAACTCTATGTAAATAATATTAGTAAGTAAAGCAGTCTATAATACATTAGATTGAATTGAGACTTAGTGGGGTTTAATTTAGGAATGACTAAGTGAATCAGGCCTGACTTACATCCAATTGATTTCAGTGGTTATACTCTAAGTATGACTAAGTCTGGATCCAACCCAATGTATTATAGATGGCTTTATGTTGGTACCCCTCAGTATGGGCTCTTCTTAGCTCTGATTGCCCATTTATTTAACTGTGGTGCCCTCCAGAAAGGCTTGCCAAATCATGACCTTTAGATGTTGGGCAAAGACCTTTTTATTTATCCAGGCCATCTAAAATCTTTTAGACTACAATCCTAAACACATTTGCTAGGGAGTAAGTCCCATGGAACACAGTGGAACCTACTTCTGAGTAAACATGTATAGAATTGTGTGTAAATCATTAATTTTGATGCTGCTGCTATCTGAGGATTTTATTATTTCTTAACATGCACTACTGGTTTACCATGGCTTTGTAGTTTAAAAATTGTTCATTATTTTGTTTGGAATTGTAAGGTGCCTTGAAAATTTCTGTGTGAGCAAAGGCTTTGTGCTTGAATACATGCACAGGCTTTCAAGGAGAGTATATGACACTCCCCAAAGCCTGAAGCTTACAAGTTTCATGAAGCATTGCCAAATGTTTGAGATGTGGCCTAACAATCATAAGAGAAAGAAGCATAAGAGCTTTTAAATGAAGATGAAAACTGAGATACTGCCCAATACCAAGTTGTCTGATTTGCAGACAACTATGGAGGCATAGCGTTCACACATTTAGTCCACAAATGGTTTTTTGGTCAGAGAAGCAAGGAAGTTGGTGTTAAATTGAACATACTGAAGAGTTCAGACTTTGACTTAAGTGTTTTATGCCACCCATATACATCTGCTATTGGGAGACCATGTTATACTCACTCTCCTTCTGCTTCCAACGTGCTGCATGTAAGTGTGACCCACAGTAGTGAAACATGAATTCGTGTTCTGAGTGTTGCACTATTCCCTGCAGCAATACTATCTGGTTCCTGCCATCAATAATCCTAACATAAAGGGAATAATACAGTCAATAAAGTGGCTTGAGTTGGTAGCTGATTATTGAAGCAGCTGCCAACAAGTTGAAGGCAAAGAGAGACTCTGGCCAAAATGGGAGTAGCTGTATTCTACCTCCGCCCCCGATGAATGTCCCTGGAAATGATGCTACATAATGCTGGAGTGCAAGGGTGTACAACCCCCACTGTTATCTCCAATCTGAGATAACAGTGGGCCTGCGGCCAGCTGAGTCACTCTGTGCGGTGCCCTCAAGGGGATGCCAGGCATCATACAAAGCCAGGGACCTGGTTGGTGATGGAAAGGAACAGCTCGTCCTCCCAGCACTGGCCAAGTCCATTCCAGAGAAGGGTTAAAACGGGTGAGTGGAGGAGATGCTGTCACCAGCGGTGCAGCTAGCTTTGAGGGCCTTTCCTAGGGGCCTGTTACCACCATCCCCTCCCCCACGTTTTTCATGAATAAAATCCTTTTAGGCCAGTATCCTGTACCTGTCTTGTGGCACCGATGCCCCAGCCAAGTGAGCCACTGTGGGATAAATATCCATCAGACTTATTGGTTCGTCAAGAACAGTGTTCGCAGCCACCATTCCTGGCCATCTAACTATTCCAGGCACACGGATTCCTCCTTCCCAGCCGCCCATGGCTTTTCCACCTGCCATGGAAGTGGTAAGAGAAGAAAAAAATACAATCATGAAGTCTTGAGTTAAAATTACAATCCCACAACCTGATTTCATGTGTAGATCAGCATTCAGAAAATGCCTATGCATCCCAAATACGAATAGAAAAAGGGCACCAATGTTGAGAGCGCAGATCTACCACTGCATACACAGATGCTTGCACATGGAAGAACAGTCACAGTGTGCCACAAACAGGCCGTCTGCCCTGAAAGGATGGATTTCTTCATAGGATTCTAGATGTGGGTGACTATTGGAACCTGCAATGTGGCCTCCTAATGTCCTCTTCCCTTCCTTATACAGCTTAATTTTTCCATGGGAGCATTTCTGCATAGGGGCCATTGTGGTTAGATAAGACTTCTCTCTCTTATCAGACACATTGACCTGGTTTACATGACACAATAGTCCATTGTGGCTTAATTTCCTGTGGGGGCTGTCGTGTTGTGCTGGGCGCCGGTCTTGCTGTGGTTTGTCGCGTCATGCGAACTCAGGTGGCAGCGGTTGTTTGAGGGTCAGACAAGCCTCAAATAACCTGTGGCTTGTTTTAGGGTTATTTGAGTTATGTCTGGGTTCGCATGAGAGTACAAGCCACTACAAGCCCTCATGCATGAGTGGAGGAACCATTTGTCCTAGCGGAATCCTGGCCACTAATCATCACATTATCAGTAATCATACAGGTTTCAAAATACTATAAGGCTTCATACACGTTTCTCAACAATGCCATTTTTAGTTTTGTCTTTGTTGTTGTTCAGTCGTTCAGTCGTGTCCGACTCTTCGTGACCCCATGGACCATAGCACGCCAGGCCTTCCTGTCCTGCGCTCTCTCCCGGAGCGTGCTCAAGTTCATATTCACTGCATCCATGATGCTATCTAGCCATCTCATCCTCTGCCGTCCCCTTCTCCTTTTGCCTTCAGTCTTTCCCAGCATCAGGGTCTTTTCCAGGGAGTTTTCTCTTCGCATTAGGTGGCCAAAATATTGGAGCTTCAGCTTCAGGATCTGTCCTTCCAAGGAGCACTCAGGGTTGATTTCCTTTAGGATGGACTGATTTGACCTCCTTGCAGTCCAGGGGACTCGTAAGAGTCTTCTCCAGCACCACAGTTCGAAAGCATCAATTCTTCGGCGCTCAGCCTTCCTTATAGTCCAGCTCTCACAGCCATACATTACTACTGGGAAAACCATAGCTTTGATTAGACGGACCTTTGTCGGCAAGGTGATGTCTCTGCTTCTTACTATGCTGTCTAGGTTGGCCATAGCTTTCCTCCCAAGGAGCAAGCGTCTTTTAATTTCATGGCTACAGTCACCGTCTGCGGTGATCTTGGAGCCCAAGAAAGTAAAATCTGTCACTGCTTCCATTTCTTCCCCTTCTATATGCCAGGAAGTGATGGGGCCAGATGCCATGATCTTCGTTTTTTTAATGTTGAGTTTCAAACCAGCTTTTGCACTCTCCTCTTTCACCCTCAACAAGAGGCTCTTGAGATCCTCTTCGCTTTCTGCCATTAGGGTGGTATCGGAGTTTTGTCTTAAAATAGCTTAAATTAATAATATTTAATAAAATCTGTTTTCCCCTGACGGCTGTGCAGCACACATACCGGTCTTACCTTTGTATATGCCATTCCAGCCACCTAGCTGGACATTCCCTTGTCTGCCCTCCAAATATCCTCCATGGTCAGATGTAAAGTAAGTAAAAGTGTTGTCCCTCAAGCCCTCTTTGTCAATAGAAGCAAGGATTTTTCCTACAGAGTTAGAAAATAAAAACCCCAAGAGTTCATTCAGAGCACATATGGGCAACCTGTGGTCCTCAAAAGCTGCCGTAGGTCCCTAGGACCCTCCCTAAACACCCCCGTCCCACTGCTGCTGCAGCTGCTGCCACCACAACTGTGCTGGGGATGAGAGTGTGTGGGAATGACTCTCACTGCATGCTCTTTCTCCCAGTGCGACCAGGCTCCCTATAGCCCCCGCCCCCGAGCTATTAGGTGGGCTGTTGGGAGCTCGATCATGCAGAGAAAGAAGGCACATGGGGAAAGTCAGCCCTGCATACCCTCTTCCTCAGCACAATGGCAGTCCCGATAACCCACTAAACAGCTGTTTAAATGTGGAAGACAATATGGTGCAGCATGTTCTCCTCATTTAAATGGTGCACCTCCATCCCCCTGCTGATTGGCATGTGGGGGGATGCAAAGTGCTTTCAGAGCACAGGGAGGAGAGGTTTAAACCTCCCCATCCCTGCTCACTGTGATGGGGAGTGTACGTGTGTTTATGTGTATACCAGAGAGAGAGAGAGAGAGAGAGAGAGAGAGAGAGCGTGTGCGCACACACTCACTGGTGCAGCCCCAGCCCCCAGCCCTGAATGTGGTCCTCAGGGACAAAAACGTTGCCCACCCCTGATTTAGAGTTAACTAGAAAATGTATTTATAAAATTCATATCTGATAAACAGAATGCGTGCTCAGTAGTGACACTGCAAACAAATTCTTGTTCTGAGCCATATGCTCATCCCTTTCCTTAATTCTGCTAGGTGTACGTCTGAGCTGAGCCACTAGTTTGCACCCGATTCCAGTTTTCAGATTTATGAACCTTCATTCCTAAATGTTTGCAAATCAAGTGCTAAGCTAAATACTGTTGAAAGATACTGAGGTAGTTTAAGAATTGAGAAAAAGAAATGATCTCCCCCCCCCCCGAAGTGATTACCCTGTTCCTTAGATAAATATGATAATTAAAAATGCAACTTACCTACCATCCAGTCCATCTCCTCTACATTGTCTCCATATAAACCATGTCTGCTTTCCCCACGAAACAACTCTGTAGTGTAACATGGTTCGTGGACGTGTAAGAAAGAAACAAAGAGGAGGAATGGCCCTTGTTTGTTTCTGAAAAATATAATAAAAACTCCAGATGTTTTTTGTCCCATTAAAGGAGTATCAACCAAACAAGTGGGATTCATAGGTGAGCAGAGATCTGAACCCAACGTTCACACATTCAAACAAGACATCCAAATCTCTACGCCATTATATATATACACAAAACACATATTTTAATTATGGAGGAAGTGTGTGTGTGTGTGCCTGAGGGAGGAGTCAGAGAGAGAGTGTGTATGTGTGCGTGCGTGCGGGGGCGGGGGGGGGGAGGTTCCTAATGAAATCCACAAACATGTCTCCCCTCAATTTTAGATGAAAATGCCCCCCTCCCCTGCCTTCTAAAACTGTAGCAAAGAGCCGTCACAAAAGGAAAGGGGGCCTGACTGTCTGGTCACTTGTAATTTGAGTACTGAAAGCACATAGAGCCCAATTCTCTGCATGTTTACTCAGCACTAAGTCCCACTGTGTTCAATGGGGATTACTCTCTAGTACGTGTGTTTAGGTTTGCACACTTAAAAGTACACCAGGCTTACAATTTATAAAAGAATTAAACACAAGGAAAGGTGAAAGGGATGGAGTAGGGAATGTATAGCTGTATGCTTAGTTTAAACCATGGCAGCAAAGACATATGAGTACCTGTTGAAAGAAATGGGTTAAAAATTAGGGATCTCACAGTAGGGCAATGCCAATTTCAGATGTCACATTCATCCTGATGTAGCACAGCAGCTAAGAAACTGAGCTGTGGGTTATGAAGTCCCTGTCTGGTTCAAAATCTAGAAAACCACAGACTAAGTCAATGGAATCTGTAGCAAGTGAGTAATTAGAAAACAGTTCAATATATTACAATGATACATGAAGAACATAAAAATGCATGTTAATGTATTGTGCGGTTGTTTTCTATACTAATAATCACTCACTTGCTACAGACTCCATTGACTTACGGCACAACCCTATGCATGTTTAGATAGAGAAAAAGTCCTGCAACTCCCAGCGCTCCCTAGCCAGCATAGCTATGCTGGATAAGGAATGCTGGGAGTTGCAGGACTTTTTTCTGTCTAAACATGCATAGGATTGCACCCTTAGCCTGTAGTTTTCTTGTTAGTTGGGGAACCCTCTCCTTTGTATTTGTCATTATCTGGTTCAAAATCTAGCCTCAGTTATGAAGTCACAAGATCATTTTTAATTTTTGTTTTTATTCAAGGCCATTTATACCCCAACCTTCCAATCTAAACACAATGCTCAAGGCTGCGTACAAAATTATAATAGAACTACAAAATATCTAAAATGTTTGTGAAGTGCTTTGAACATCTGAAAGTACTATTCAAGCATTAATCTATGCTGCTTGCCTACTTTGGCTCAGGTCAAAATTGTGAAAAGCTTATTTTATGATTGCACATTATGTATAGGCATCACTCCAGCTCCCTCACAACAAGGTTCATACTAGCTTGGGCCCAACTAAAGGGCAAAGGAAAGTCACATTTCAAGCTCATATAATACTATTCCTCATCGCAGGTGTGTATGAACACCATTGGTCATATGAACAGCTTGGCTCAAATGTAGAAATATTTCTGTATGGCATACAGATTCTAAATGTAATTTAAATGTAAATCCTAAATGTAAATCATTACAACTGTATTTAGTGTCTTATGCATCCTTATGACATTACACCGATGTGGTGACTGGACATGTTTTGTTTGGTAGGCTGGGCCCCATCTGATGATGGAGGCTTCCAACCAGGCCATACCTCTCAAATCTGAAAAGCATAATTACTGAAGGTAGATCATTTAACTCGTTACCGTTCAATAAATGTGATGGCCTCTCTCACTATCCTGAAAGCAGCATCCTCTAGCTTCAACGGTTGTTGAGTGATGTCATGATCTCTGAACATCATACAGTTCCAAAATTTTAAAGATAAATACTGGATGAACATGGTGATGAAACAGAGGAAGCCACACAAAATAATGAAGGCAATTATTTTCCATCTCACAGAGAACAAACCAGTAATCTTTCCCAGCAGAACAGTGAACACCCAAAGGGCAACCATCCGAATACAATACCAAGCTGTAGCTTCCGATCCTGGAGCCAACACAGAATATTTCCAAGACTCACAGTCATTCACAAGTGTAAAAGGATTGCCATAGAAATAATCAAAGCCATAGTTTAAAGGATGGTGGCAGTGATCGTTATGGGATTCACAGTTCAAACCCTGGTGCCATTTTCCTGAAAAGATAAACATTGATAGCTTAAGCAGTCATCACCCTGGAAGTGGTTCTCTTATTATAAAACACAGACCTAATGTGTGTGCAGAAATAGATAACCAACTTGGAAGTGTATATGCTCAAGAGGCAAGAAATATACCCATAGCAAATCTACTTGGAAGTAAGCCTCACCGAGTTCAATAAGACATATTCCCAGGCAAATGTACTTAGAGTTGTAGTCTGAATATGTTATTAAGTATGACATAACAAAGGGAGATCTTATATTCTGGTTTTTCAACATTCAATCCTAATTTTTCCTACACTTCAGGCAAACCCAATGGAAAAACTGTCCAATATAGGTTAAAAACCCATATCTTAAAAATAACAAAAAAAATACTCTTAATAAAAGCAGTAGCCAAATGGAAGAGGAAGAGTTAGCACATGTAACACTCCATTACAAACTGAAACAGTAACCCAGTTCGTATGACACGCCACAGCTCATCATGGGTTATTTAACCCCTGACAAGCTGCGCCACCTGAGGGTGCCATTGTGTCATGCAAGCCCAGCAATTGGGGGGTTTGTGAGGGTTAAAAACTCTTACATGACCCTACAACACGCTGAGGGTTGTTTAACTCTCACCCCCCCCCCCACGGCTGGGTTTGTCTGACATAACAACCCTTGATCAGGGGTTGCATATTTATAATAAATAGCCCATGCTGAGCTGCGACATGTCATGCAAACCTGCTGTTGTTCTTGTTCAGTCGTGTCCGACTCTTCGTGACCCCATGGATCATAGCATGCCAGGCCTTCCTGTCCTCCGCTCTCTCCCAGAGTGTGCTCAAGTTCATATCCATTGCATCGATGCTATCTAGCCATCTCATCCTCTGCCGTCCCCTTCTCCTGTTGCCTTCAATCTTTCCCAGCATCAGGGTCTTTTCCAGTGAGTTTTCTCTTCACATTAGGTGGCCAAAATATTTGAGCTTCAGCTTCAGTATCTGTCCTTCCAATGAGCACTCAGGGTTGATTGCCTTTAGGATTGACTGATTTGACCTCCTTGCAGTCCAGGGGACTTGTAAGGGTCTTCTCCCGCACCACAGTTGGAAAGCAATTCGGCGCTCAGCCTTCCTTATAGTCCAGCTCTCACAGCCATACGTTGCTACTGGGAAAACCATAGCTTTGATTATATGAACCTTTGTCGGCAAGGTGATGTCTCTGCTTCTTACTATGCTGTCTAGGTTTGCCATAGCTTTCCTCCCAAGGAGCAAACGTCTTTTAATTTCATGGCTACAGTCACCATCTGCGGTGATCTTGGAGCCCAAGAAAATAAAATCTGTCACTGCTTCCATTTCTTCCCCTTCTATATGCCAAGAAGTGATGGGGCCAGATGCCATGATCTTCGTTTTTTTAATGTTGAGTTTCAAACCAGCATTTGCATTCTCCACTTTCACCCTCAACAAGAGGCTGTTTAGATCCTCTTCGTTTTCTGCCATTAGGGTGGTATCACCTGCGTATCTGAGGTTGTTGATAATTCTCCCGGCAATCTTAATTCCGACCTGTGATTCATCCAACCTGGCGTTTCTCATGATGTACTCTGCATATACATTAAATAAGCAGAGTGACAATATGCAGCCTTGTCGTACTCCTTTCCCAATTTTGAACCAATCGGTTGTTCCATGTCCGGTTCTTACTGTTTCTTCTTGACCCTCATACAGATTTCTCAGGAGACAGGTAAGGTGGTCTGGTACCCCAATCTCTTTAAGAATTTGCCACAGTTTGTTGTGATCAACACAATCAAAGACTTTAGCATAGTCAATGAAGCAGAAATAGTTGTTTTTCTGGAATTCTCTTGCTTTCTCCATGATGCAGCGAATGTTGGCGATTTGATCTCTAGTTCCTCTGCCTCTTTGAAACCCAGCTTGTACTTCCAGTAGTTCTCAGTTCACATACTGCTGAAGCCTAGCTTGTAGGATTTTGAGCATAACCTTGCTGGCATGTGAAATGAGCGCAATTGTGTGGTAGTTTGAACACTCTTTGGCATTGCCCTTCTTTGGAATTGGAATGTAAACTGACCTTTTCCAGTCTTGTGGCCACTGTTGAGTGTCCCAAATTTGTTGGCGTATTGCGTGCAGCACTTTAACAGCATCATCTTTTAGGATTTTAAATAGCTCAGATGGAATATTGTCATCTCCACTAGCTTTGTTGTTAGTAATGCTTCCTAAGGCCCACTTGACTTCACTCTCTAGGATGTCCGGCTCAAGTTCAGTGACCGCACTATCATGGCTATCGGGGACATTACGATCTTTCCTGTATAGTTCTTCTGTGTATTCTTTCCACTTCTTAATCTCATCTGCTTCTGTTAGGTCCCTGCCTTCTTTGTCCTTTATCATGCCCGTCTTTGCACAAAACGTTCCCTTGAGATCTCCGATTTTCTTGAAAAGATGTCTAGTCTTTCCCATTCTATTGTTTTCCTCCATTTCTTTGCATTGTTCATTTAAGAAGGCCTTCTTGTCTCTCCTTGCTATACTCTGGAAATCTGCATTTAGTTGGATATATCTTCCCCTTTCTCCCTTGCTTTTCACTTCCCTTCTTTCCTCAGCTACTTGTAAAGCCTCATCAGACAGCCACTTTGCTTTCTTGCATGTCTTTTTCTTTGGGATGGATTGAGTTGCTGCCTCCTGAACAGTGTTACAGACCTCCGTCCATAGTTCCTCAGGCACTCTGTCTATCAGGTCTAATCCCTTCAATCAATTCTTACCTCCACTGTATATTCATAAGGGATATGATTTAGGTCATACCTGAATGGTTTAGTGGTTTTCCCTACGTTCTTCAACTTAAGCCAAAATTTTGCAACAAGAAGCTCATGATCTGAGCCACAGTCAGCTCCAGGTCTTGTTTTTACTGACTGTATAGCTTCTCCATCTTTGGCTGCAAAGGACATAATCAATCTGATTTTGATATTGCCCATCTGGTGATGTCCATGTGTAGAGTCGTCTCTTGTGCTGTTGGAAAAGAGTGTTTGCTATGATCAGCGTGTTCTTTTGGCAAAACTCTATTAGCCTTTGTCCTGCTTCATTTTGTACACCAAAGCCATGCTTGCCTGTTATCCCGGTGATTTCTTGACTTCCTACTTGGCATGCTGAGGGGGGCTTAAGGGATAGTACATTTAAGGGGGGGGTAACTATACGGTGTAAGGGGCCAAGTAGGGAAACACAGAGGCACAGATCCATTGTATTAGAAGCTTATTAGAGGCAATACATATATTGATAAGAAATGTTTTTATTGCTCTTTGAATTGTGTAAGTCCTTGTATGCATCAAAGTGACCAGTCAAAGGTTATAAAAAGACAAAACAAGAACAGATGCTGCAGTTTCAGATTCTTCTGGTCCAAAATCTCAGATGTTGTAGTTTTAGATCACCCTGTGTCTAGACATAAGCGAACTATAAAAAGAGCCATTGACTGCAGAAAAGACAAATTAGGATCACTTTGGAACAAACAACATGTGTCAGCAATGGGATGGGGCTTTCTGGGAATAGGATGACCTCAGAGGTGATGTGGTCCAATAGATCTAAGAATTTTAGGGTATGTATTAATAAGGATGGCACCAATTTTTTTAAAAAATGTTTTTAATTCTGAGCATGATGGGACTCAAAAGTTCCTCTTTCCCAAGTTCCTCAAAGGCCTTGACAGAGCCCTGTATTGTGAGAAGATTCCCTTTCCCAGTGAAAGAAGATCACCTTTTCTGAAGCTGAAGCTCCAATATTTTGGCCACCTAATGCGAAGAGAAAACTCCCTGGAAAAGACCCTGATGCTGGGAAAGACTGAAGGCAAAAGGAGAAGGGGACGGCAGAGGATGAGATGGCTAGATAGCATCACGGATGCAATGAATATGAACTTGAGCACGCTCCGGGAGAGAGCGCAGGACAGGAAGGCCTGGCGTGCTATGGTCCATGGGGTCACGAAGAGTCGGACACGAATGAACGACTGAACAACAAAATGGTGTGAATGATAGGCATACAGCTACTAGATTTGTAAGTACATCTCATCCTTTGCTTTGCTGAGTGAAGTGTTTGAATGTGTGTTCAGCTTTTCTGTTTTTTAATATATTTAGCCTATGTTGTTATTTTCATTCTATACCGACATTTTGACTCGAGTCCTTAAAAATACCTCATCCTTTTTGTCTTGGGTGAATGTAAACATTCTATCTCAGATTCTTGAAGGTACCTCACCTATAATATTTGGACCAAACCAGGTGCTATTTAAGAGAGATATGCCTGAGTACTTCATACCAGATGCCCTGGACATTTAGCCTGTGGTTTCCTCCCTTACACCTGTCCCCTGTAACCAGTCACTGTATTTCACCACAAAGCCTTATGGTTAAAGGTTATTGAAGGGGATCTCAATATATTGATAGATTCATATGGGAGAGACCATCCTTAAAGTATCTAATTAGGGTCGAATGTTAAAGGTTAAACTCAGCACTTTAAATGCGGCATGGAAACCTGTCAAGTTATAAGATTGGCAACATTCTGTATAGGAAAATTTCTCCCTATTAAACATACTCTTATGAGAGGGTTCCTCCTTGCATTTCCTGTACTTGTCAAGAGAAGCCAACATGGTGCCGGTTTGCACGACTACTACTAAACGAAGTTGTTTAACCCTCACATAATCCCCAATGGCTGGGTTCGGACAACCATTACATATTCATACTGGTGGCACACACATCACAGCTCATTGTGAGTTAAATTACCCAGATGCAAACCAGGTCACTGTGTGGCAAGTGATAGGTTGCAGGAAGATGGGACAAGCACCATAATAATCATGGACGCTGAGATACCAGGGACAGTGAAAGCCTGTGCTGTTGACAGGATTTCTAGGCCTCACAACATATGTGAATAAATGGGTCTGGTTTCCAGAGTGCATAGAATAACTGATACTAGATCCCAAGGATAGAGAATAGTACCTAATCATGGATAGGGAGTAGTACTAGTGCAATCATGTGTAATTATGCACATTCACCACATCTGGCAATAAATACAAATCCCTCAGGCAGAAACATAAGGAGCTTAAACAAAGGGAGCTAAAAAAAAGTTAAAGGACACCGATCAACACATGACATGCCTCTTTCAAAACAAAGCCCTTTCTTGTCATTTTTTCAAAGCATACCAGGAATTACAGAGGGAAGGAAGGTTCACATGATATGTTTGTAAGGCCCAGAGAAATGTTTGGGCACTACACCTATATCTACTCAGAGGCTTTACTATAGAACCTGACCACAGGTTAAGGAGCTCAGACAGTAAGGGGGAAAACACACTAGTCTTTGCCCCTGATGAGAGGAGAGAACAGCCTTGCAAGAGGAACAGGAGAGTTTGCCATCCCTGTTATAAAGTATTGCACTACTTACCGCATATATAGCTGAACAGTGATAGAGCTTCAAGAATATGAAATCAATTTCCATGTAGTTGTAGGGTTACATAGTCTCCTGAGGGTCACACCCAGAGACTCAGCGGTTGAGTCTGGGAGCTTAGGGGTGGCACCTCTTACAGCAGTAGACAGAACCTGAGGCACTTCATGGTTAAAAGAGAGATCTCACACCTCTCCTAGCTGACTCCTAGCACAAAATTACTTCAGTCATTCCCATATGTTAGCAAGAGAGGTTTATTATGCCTATGCTGATGCCCACCCCTCACTTACTCTGTCCTGTAAAGAGAGAGAAAGAGGAAGAGAGATACTAGGACCGGGAGAGCATGCTGAAAAGTGGGAAGAAGGCTGGAATGGGCCCTGTGGAAAGGAGCTGATCCCTTTAATTCTGGCTGCTGACCCTGAGGTTTAACTCTCTCAGCTGGAAACCCTGAGAACAAGACTCAGACCTTGAAGTTTCAGGTCAACCCCTGAAGCCTGGTAAATGGTAACAGCAATGAAACACAATGGCTAGGTTCAGGCAATCATTGGGGAAAAGAAGCCACAGTGGCTTCTTTTCCCTGCCCTATATGGACTGCTTGTGCAGCCACCATTTCCTTAATTATGCTCAGTGCAGGTTGCCATGTTGTCCAAACCTGGCAAGGTGCACGGCGGGGGTGGCTTCCAGCCCACTCTGTGTAACCCATGGCTTGTTGTAGGGGTTACAGGGTGGTTTGGAAGCCACCCCGCCACACACGTCTCTGGGTTCAGATGACAAGGCAACGTGCACTGTGATGAGGGTAATTAGGGAAATGGCGGGTGTGTGAGTGGCATGCATGGGGCAGGGAAAAGAAGCCACGGTGGCTGAAACGCATCTGCATACTGTACCTATTAGGCCAGTGGTATAACCTTGCTGCTGTAATAACTTTGCAAATGTTGTTTCATTTGTGGGTAGCCCTCCGGAGCCACCAGCCCATTTGAAGACACGCAACTTTTTTGTGGCTGCCATACCTAAAATATGAATGAGAGGAAAAATTAGCCCCATTTCCATCTTCACCTACTTTTACCCATGCTTATGGGGTGGGGTGGAGAGGGACTAGATCTGTTTTCAGGAAGCTGTGAGGTGATAGAGAAGTGTGTGAAGACTGTCTCACAGTAACCCTAGCAACCAATGAACTGATAACGTTATCAGGCCTTTCTGCATGCTGGAGGGCACTGTAGGCTCACCCTACACAATCCCTTCATCACTTTGCAATGGAAATGTTGTGGGGAAGGGCATCTAAGTGTCCACTGGCAGGTGAGCCAGGGAATATTGCAGCGCAGAGAACCCAGAATGGAAATACATGCAGTTCAGTGCAGAAGTGGACAGAAAGTAGGTCTTCGGATGTTTAGACCTCCAATGTCCAGCATCCCTGAGCACTGGGCATGTCAGCAGGGGCTTCTGGGAGATGAAGTCCAAAACATCTAGAAGTTTACCTTCCACTCACCCCTGGTTTTGTGTGTTTATAGTAAGATTTAAAATTTAGTTTTATAGCATTGATAATTGTCTAGTGGCTTTGCACTCATTTGTCAGTCTAAAAGGCTAGAATAGGGTTACTCTTTACTGAGCATTTGGGAAATAAAAGCTGAAAATTCAGGGAATGTGCCAAGAATATTCTGAGAGGGCTATGCCCCCCAGTTCCCCTTGTGGCTAGGGCTCTGCCTCCCAACCTCTGGAATGTAAATGGACCCTGCTCACCTCCTTCAGTGAGAGGTTCTGGCATAAATTCTGGCAGTTCTGGCTCCCTTAGCATGGGACTGCCAGGCTGCACAGGGTCTACGGAAGCCATGTGCCGCTTGAGGGCTAACCAGGGGGCATGGTGGCTTTGCCATGTTAAAGCCTGTGATGCAGAAACATGGCAGCACAACTGTGGCACAGAAGGGGTGTGTGTCTATGTGTGTGCTACTCCCAGGGTCTACACCAGAGCTGCTTATGGCTGAAGCTAATGCTTGTTCTCTGTGCACCACTGGTGGGTCCCCATCTCCCTTTCTGTACATCTACATCTGTCAGCCACTGAAGGGGGTGCCTACCTGATCTGATCGGGTATCTGCCGGTCAGGAAAGCTGCTCTGCTTGGGGTGCAAAGTGAGGCTGCAGCAATGTGCTGAGTAAGCCTCACTCCTTCCTTTGCTAGCTGGTCAATATTAGGTGTCCTAAGATGTTAAGATGGAGAAACAAAATGATACATTAGTATGATTAAGTAACATCTTCTGGAGAGCCAGTGTGGTGTAGTGGCGAGAGTGTTGGACTGGGAGCCGGGAGATCCGGGTTCTAGTCCCCACTCAGCCATGGAAGCTCACTGGGTGGCTTTCGGCCAGTCACAAACTCTCAACCCAACCTACCTCACAGGGTTGTTACAAGGATAAAATGGAGAGGAGGATTATGTATGCTGCTTTGGGTTTCTTAAAGAGGAAAAATGGTGGGAGATAGATGTAATAAATAAATAAATAAATAAATCTTCAGACTTATCTGCAGGAAACCTTTTGTTTCAGCAACAGATATATAAAGGTTGCTTCCAGATTAGGGCCCGAAGCAGTATTAGAAGTGGTGGATCCACATAGTTCTTAATGTAGTGCTATACTAACCGCCAGTCTGCCTATGGCCAAGAGTCTTCTACAATGCTGACTCAGAAAGTCCCATTCAAGAAGAGCCCCATCATTGTTAATTAGTGGTTTCCACCTGTTTTATTGCTTCCCATTCAGTGTAGCAGCAGTGTTACTGATACATGGCCTTTTAATTGCACCTAAGGGCATAATCCTATGGGGATATGCAGCCACCTCTGAACTTAGAGATGACTGCCTATCCAATGCAGGGCAGGAGAAGTGCAGAGGGGATCGTTCCCTCCGTGTTTCCCCTGCCCTGCATTTGCGGCTAGACAGCCGATTTCGGCAGAGCGAGGGAGGAGGCTGCTGGACGACACATAGGATGTGTTGTACCGGCATTTCTGCCTTCCCTGCCCCAGAACGCTCCATTTTGGCTGCTCCATGCTCCTCTTTGGAGCACAGACCTCAGGGCTGTTCTGTGCTGCCTGTGACCCAGTGCAGAAAGTGGGGAAGGTCAGTTCTCCGGGCACACTGACTAGCTGCTGACTAGCTGCTGACTACTGGCAATAGGATTGCTACCTTAGTTACTCAATTCCTGTTCCCTAGGGGGAGCACATTAAATATTAATTCCCTCTTTTTACTTTTCTTTCTTTTGTAGTGAGATGACTTACCCTGAGGCTACTCATCGGTAATGCTGATGCCACATAGTAAAAGGGGCAGAAGGTACAAGGAGGATGAAACCAATTAAAGGCATGATCTGCATTAAAAGTTTGATAATGTTTTGGCAGTTTACACTGGACACACTGGCACTGCAATTGTGATTTTAAGTGTTTAAAAACATCACAAATCAGATCTAGAAAAATATGGGAAGATAGCAGAGAATACTGTAATGCAACCAGTTGGTAATGACACTGTTTAGATTCTCCATTAAAAAAGTGGATGTAGATGGCAACTCCAAACTAAACTGCTAATGTGAAAGTGACCAAAGCAAAGTGTAACTTCTATTTTGCAGTTGGTCAATACTGGAGGGGTAGAAATAAAGATAATCTACTATCATATACTAATCTAATTAAGATAGTAATGTATGAATAATCAATAGTAACAATTCTAGATCTCATGAAGCCATTAGATAATATCCTGCAATTAAAAATAAATAAATTGAGTGACATGAGCTGAAAATACAATTCCCTTTTAGAAAATATTATGTTGTCTGGCTGATAAGCCTTTGCAAGTCAATTTTTAGCCACTACAAAATGCAGGCTCGTTGCTGCCACTAGGTGGCAAAGTTGAACAGGGCTACCAAAAAGAAGTATTACCTGAACAGTAAGTGGCATTCAATGATTCAACCACTGGCTTCTCAGGTCTTTCTGGAAAGACACAACTGGACAACTTAACCAACTCACTATTATTTATTGGTGTAGCCTGAATTCTGCAAATCTTTGCTTTTCTTCCAGAAACTTTTGACTGTCCTCCGATGACGCCATTCATTCTCTCTGCTGTCTTCAGGATTTCTGGCATGTGCTTTTTGTTTTTTTGTTTTTTGAGGTGGCATTTTGTATTTTCTTCCAAATAAAGGCATTTGTACTGTAATTTTTTTAAATGTTGAATAGAAATTTACATTCACATTACAATCCTAATTTAAGCTTCATGGATGAAATGCCCTCAGCCACTGAGTTGTCATATATAGCTACATTAATTGTAGCACAGATTTAATTTCAGTGCCTTCTTTGATTCTCTACATTGCAATGGGATATTTCCTATACTACCTTGCTTCCCTTCAAAGTGCCCTTAGTTTCAATGCAGTTTTCCCACTATACTCCCATTAGAAATCTTTGGATATTTCCTGTACCTAAGGGTTACTCTTTTGAGAGACCAAGAGAATAGACCTAGCTCACTTTTGTTGTTGTTGTTGTTGTTCAGTCGTTCAGTCGTGTCCGACTCTTCGTGACCCCATGGACCATAGCACGCCAGGCCTTCCTCTCCTGCGCTCTCTCCCGGAGCGTGCTCAAGTTCATATTCATTGCATCTGTGATGCTATCTAGCCATCTCATCCTCTGCCATCCCCTTCTCCTTTTGCCTTCAGTCTTTCCCAGCATCAGGGTCTTTTCCAGGGAGTTTTCTCTTCGCATTAGGTGGCCAAAATATTGGAGCTTCAGCTTCATTATCTGTCCTTCCAATGAGCAGTCAGGGTTGATTTCCTTTAGGATGGACTGATTTGACCTCCTTGCAGTCCAGGGGACTCGTAAGAGTCTTCTCCAGCACCACAGTTCGAAAGCATCAATTCTTCGGCGCTCAGCCTTCCTTATAGTCCAGCTCTCACAGCCATACATTACTACTGGGAAAACCATAGCTTTGATTAGACGGACCTTTGTCGGCAAGGTGATGTCTCTGCTTCTTACTATGCTGTCTAGGTTTGCCATAGCTTTCCTCCCAAGGAGCAAGCGTCTTTTAATTTCATGGCTACAGTCACCATCCGCGGTGATCTTGGAGCCCAAGAAAGTAAAATCTGTCACTGCTTCCATTTCTTCCCCTTCTATATGCCAGGAAGTGATAGGGCCAGATGCCATGATCTTCGTTTTTTTAATGTTGAGTTTCAAACCAGCTTTTGCACTCTCCTCTTTCACCCTCAACAAGAGGCTCTTGAGATCCTCTTCGCTTTCTGCCATTAGGGTGGTATCGTCTGCATATAGGAGGTTGTTGATAATTCTCCCGGCAATCTTAATTCCGACCTCTGATTCATCCAACCCGGCATTTCTCATGATGTACTCTGCATATAAGTTAAATAAGCAGGGTGACAATATGCAGCCTTGTCGTACTCCTTTCCCAATTTTGAACCAATCGGTTGTTCCATGTCTGGTTCTTACTGTTGCTTCTTGACCCTCGTACAGGTTTCTCAGGAGACAGGTAAGGTGGTCTGGTACTCCCATCACTTTAAGAATTTGCCACAGTTTGTTGTGATCCACACAATCAAAGGCTTTAGCGTAGTCAATGAAGCAGAAATAGACGTTTTTCTGGAATTCTCTTGCTTTCTCCATGATGCAGCGAATGTTGGCGATTTGATCTCTAGTTCCTCTGCCTCTTCTAAACCCAGCTTGTACTTCCAGTAGTTCTCGGTTCGCATACTGCTGAAGCCTAGCTTGTAGGATTTTGAGCATCACCTTGCTGGCATGTGAAATGAGCGCAATTGTGCGGTAGTTTGAACACTCTTTGGCGTTGCCCTTCTTTGGAATTGGAATGTAAACTGACCTTTTCCAGTCTTGTGGCCACTGTTGAGTGTTCCAGATTTGTTGGCATATTGAATGCAGCACTTTAACAGCATCATCTTTTAGGATTTTAAATAGCTCGGCTGGAATACTGTCATCTCCGCTAGCTTTGTTGTTACTAATGCTTCCTAAGGCCCACTTGACTTCACTCTCTAGGATGTCCGGCTCAAGTTCAGTGACCGCACTCTCATGGCTATCAGGGACATTCAGATCTTTCCTGTATAGTTCTTCTGTGTATTCTTGCCACCTCTTCTTAATCTCATCTGCTTCTGTTAGGTCCCTGCCTTCTTTGTCCTTTATCATGCCCGTCTTTGCACAAAACGTTCCCTTGAGATCTCCGATTTTCTTGAAGAGATCTCTAGTCTTTCCCATTCTGTTGTTTTCCTCGATTTCTTTGCATTGTTCATTTAAGAAGGCCTTCTTGTCTCTCCTTGCTATTCTCTGGAACTCTGCATTCAGTTGGGTATATCTTCCCCTTTCTCCCTTGCTTTTCGCTTCCCTTCTTTCGTGAGCTACTTGTAAAGCCTCATCAGACAGCCACTTGGCTTTCTTGCATTTCTTTTTCTTTGGGATGGATTTCGTTGCTGCCTCCTGAACAATGTTACGGACCTCCGTCCATAGTTCCTCAGGCACTCTGTCTATCAGGTCTAATCCCTGAAATCTATTCCTCACCTCCACTGTATATTCATCAGGGATATGATTTAGGTCATACCTGTATGGTTTAGTGGTTTTCCCGACGTTCTTCAATTTAAGCCGAAATTTTGCAATAAGCAGCTCATGATCTGAGCCACAGTCAGCTCCAGGTCTTGTTTTGACTGACTGTATGGAGCTTCTCCATCTTTGGCTGCAAAGGACATAATCAATCTGATTTCGATATTGACCATCTGGTGACGTCCATGTGTAGAGTCGCCTCTTGTGCTGTTGGAAAAGAGTGTTTGCTATGATCAGCGTGTTCTCTTGGCAAAACTCTATTAGCTTTTGTCCTGCTTCATTTTGTACACCAAGGCCATGCCTGCCTGTTATCCCGGTGATTTCTTGACTTCCTACTTTAGCATTCCATTCCCCTATGATGAAGAGGACATCTTTTTTTGGTGTTAGTTCTAGAAGGTGTTGTAGGTCTTCATAGAACCGATCAACCTCAGCTTCTTCGGCCTCAGTGGTTGGGGCATATACTTGAATTACTGTGATGTTGAATGGTTTGCCTTGGATTCGTACTGAGATCATTCTATCATTTTTAAGATTGTACCCCAGTACTGCTTTTCCCACCCTTTTGTTGACTATGAGTGCTACTCCATTTCTTCTAAGGGATTATTGCCCACAATAGTAGATATGATGGTCACCTGAATTAAATTCGCCCATGCCTGTCCATTTTAGTTCGCTGATTCCCAAGATGTCGATGTTCAATCTTGCCATCTCATGTTTGACCACCTCCAGCTTACCTTGATTCATTGATCTGACATTCCAGGTTCCTAAACAATATTGTTCTTTACAGCATCGGATTTTCTTTTCACCGCCAGACACATCCACAGCTGAGTGTCCTTTCGGGTTTGGCCCAGCCGCTTCACTCTTTCTGGCGCTACTTGGAAATACCCTCTGCTCTTCCCCAGTAGCATATTGGACACCTTCCGACCTGAGGGGCTCATCTTCCGGCGTCATATCTTTTAGCCTTGTGATACGTTCCATGGGGTTTTCTTGGCAAGAATACTGGAGTGGGTTGCCATTTCCTTCTCCAGTGGACCACATTTTGTGAGAACTCTCTGCCATGACCTGTCCGTCTTGGGTGGCCCTGCACGGCATAGCTTATGGCTTCATTGAGTTACGCAAGCCCCTTCGCCACAACAAGGCAGTGATCCATGAAGGGGAGCTCACTTTTAAGGGTACACTTACCTCATGGTGTCATTTCCAAAGCATCCCAAATCCCCATACCCAAGATCATCTGCCATCATCAGCAAAATGTTGGGTCTTGAAACATTCGCTCCGTATGTTTGGGGAAATAAGACGGAAACTAGCAAAATAGCTGGACTGCATCTAGATGAATAAGAGCAAGATCTTCAGGTGGATTAGAACTTTTCAAGGGTAGATTATCTACAATCAAAATATGAGAAAATCACCACATGGAGGATTTCTCTTGTTTGCCTCCTATGCTGACGTTTTCTTGGGGATGTCACAGCTTTCCACACACATGGGGGGGGGGGGCGTTGTTTGTACATCGTGGCGGCATTTGGTGGCAACAATCATAGGTTAATTTTGGGTTGTTTAATACACAAACAACCCAAAGTGACTGGGTTCAGACGTCATGCTAACAATCTACTAATGGGGTGTTCGTTGGTTGTTTCTGCAAAGCAGAAGTGGCTCACACAAAGTGTGCGTCCCCATAAGTCATTGGTTAATTACACACTTATACCAACCTCCAATTTACAAAGGGAAAAACCAGTAAGCCTTTGGTAGTCTTTTCCATGTTTGTATGCCTGATAAGTTCAATATCTGTAATACAAAACATGCATAATTAAGAGTAGGCTAGTGCAAAACCAATGGCTGTAAACTGGCAGAGAGTCTACCTTGTTTGGAAAACTCCAAACATTTCACACTTAGGAAAAAAAAATTGTCTGCTGTCGCAAGGAACAGTTTCACTAAAAGGCTCTTTCACGCTGGGGTAGCTTTGTTATTTGTGTCATCATGCCAAGAGGTAAGGAGGATTTATTATGCACTGGCTGGAGATATGTAGCAAGATGATTCTATTGGTAATCTCTGTGGGTCAGCTATCAACATGCTTACAGCAACAACAACTCTCTTCCTTAGAACTCCTTAGTGTGAGCCAGGAGCTGAGAGCTACCACAGAAGCCATTACTCTACATACAAAAATGACCCCCATGCCACCTCAGCTCTCCATCCTAAAGAAACCTGGCCCATAAATCTTTGAGCATTCACAGAAGAAGCACTCAAACACTACCTCAGAAGCAGCCAGGCTCCTCTTCCTTCAATGGCATGCTGGAGAAATCTTAAGCACCTGCTACATCCTTCACACAACTTAAAAAATCACCAGGTGTTAGGAGGTGATACAGCTAGCCCCCCCCCCCCCCGCCGCCGCCACCACCGCCGCCACCGCCCTCTTCCCTCCTTTTTTGGCATCTCTCTGCCTAGGTTTGTCTCTACCCTCAGATTGTGTAATACAAGTGCCAAATTGCTGGGTTTATTGACCCTTCTGTTAAAAATGGTCATGACTTGCTAGATAGCAGTGTACGAAGTCCATCCTTGGAATGTTTAAAAGCTAAAGTGATCACCTTTAGGTATCCCAGCTACTCTATTGGCAGTTATAGCAGTTTTACTTGCTGCTACACCCAATCAATTCAGGAATATGCATCAATGTGCCAGGAGTAAGTGATCTACCCTTCTTGCATGTTATTCCTGAAATAATCAGTGTTTGGATATATTTACTCCCTGATTATTAAATGTATTGGTTTTTGCTTAACATCCCCCTTGCTTTCCTGAACTTTCTTAAAGGTGACTGAAAAGATTCTTTTCCTGGCTTACATTTAGGACTTCCAGACTGGCCCAAAAAGTGCTTTTTGTGTGTTTTTTAAAAAGAGACGGAAGTGGAAAACTTCCTCTGTTCCAGTTATACAACTTCCTAACTTTCAACTCTTCTACAAACTAAGTTGCAAGCCTATGCACGTTTACTTCTGAATAAAGATGCATATTAAACACGTCGACCATTTGTTTAAGAAAGGCATTCCTGCCAGCTCTTCTGCAACCTCTGAATTTCTAATGATAGGCTAAATGAGCTTACAAAGAACTGTCACCATTTCAGAACGCTTGCTCTGTTCTTTTAAACTGGTCGTCTGTCGGAGAATGGGAGAGAAATTATACAGCGCTGTCCTTCACATTGTTTTTCTTCACTCATGCTTAGCTTTATTTATTGTTTTTTAATGTCTTTACAATTCAGATCAACAGTTTCACGCATTGGAATTGGAAATATTTGCTGTGATTTGATTAAAAAAACAAGCTTAGCTTGTATGCCTCCTCCCTCCCCTTCATTTTTAGTTTGGAATCCCTAATTAAAATAATTCCGTCTGCTCCCAAACTTTCAGAGTCACTTCCCCAACTATTTGTATTACAAATAGTTTAGAATTTATGCTAGTCACCTAAACTTTATAATTTATGTTAGAGCCAGTGTGGTGTAGTGGCAAGAGTGTTGGACTAGGAGCTGGGAGATCCAGGTTCTAGTCCCCACTCGGCCATGGAAGCTCACTGGGTGACTTTGGGCCAGTCACAGACTCTCAGCCCAACCCACCTCACAGGGTTGTTGTTGTGAGGATAAAATGGAGAGGAGGAGGATAATGTAAGCCGCCTTGGGTTCCTTGCAAGAGGAAAAAAGGCGGGGTATAAATGCAATTAAATAAAATAATAATAAATAATGGTCACCAAAACAAACTTTCAACCTTTCCCAAGCCTTGATTATTAGCTCCTTTACTTAAGTCAGAGAGGAGAGAAGGGACGCACATCAGAGAGAGGGTGCCATCACCATGGTGCCTTTGCCAAGTGCTTTTGCAGTTGACTCCTTATAGCAGTGATGTTGATGGTCTTCTGCTCCAAGGATCACATTCAATTTTGGGGAAGCTCTCAGGGATACCTTCTAGTGGTGGACAAACTAGAAGGCAGTGGGGGCAGGGCCCAAACCAGCATATTTTAACTGACAGTTTTTACTGCCAGTCACTCAGGGCTTCTTCACACGGGGCTTTTATCCTGCTATTGAGATTGGTCACTCATGGAAGTTTGCCAGTCCTTTAGATGATGTCGTCAACCTCCAGGGTGTCTTCTGTACTAAATGACCTTTATTCCATTTTTAAAATAGATCAGAGATAATACACTATCAAATTACAGCGCTTGAGTTCCCTTGTGCAAAGAGGAAAACCCGCAATGAGAGGAGCTAGACCACAGTGCCATCTAGCAGCTGTATAATGAAACATATCAGTGACTCAGATAAGGGGGGGAAGGAAGAGGGAAGGCAGGGGGCAGGAAGGACGCACGTGTAGAGGAAGTCCACCATGATCCTGCATTTAGAATGGAAGCAGAAAGCCCCATTTTCAATGCGGGATTTTAGGCTGGTGTAGAGATGCTCTAAGCCTTAGGAGAGACATTTCAACTTTTTCAAATGGAGAAAAACTGTACAAAAGCCACCAAACAGCCAATGGTTGAGGGAAAGGGTGTGAGCAAGGGGATGTGGCTTTCTAGGGAACCTTGGATTGCTGTATTGGTACCCTGGTGGGCCAGATTTGGGTCCTGGTGTTGCAGTTCTGCATTCTTAGTACAGGAGAAGGAGACTTAAAGAAATGGACATTCTAAGAAATCTCAACCTTTGTATTGTAGCAGTAACAATGATATCAGATGATTCCCATACTCCCCACCTCAAACCACCATCTTATTGGAAATGGAGAAGTTTAACACAAGAGGACAATGTTTTCCAGTCCTGTGTAAGTTCTAGTAAACTTATGTGCAATTAAATGCTCTTAGGCACTTACTGTTAATGTCCGCTACAAGGATTCTGCAAACGTATGAGCATGGCTAGTCTATATGGAAATTCTCCAAATTCATCCTATCATTTTCCTCTTCTTCCCAAACACCATCTCACCCTAACCTATGAATTCCACCCCCTCCAGGTGCTGCCACCACTACCACACAGAACACATGAAGAGAGACCCATGCCCTGTTTCCCAGAAAAATAAGTCTCCTATAACCCATCAAACTATCTTATTTCCAGAGTCTGAGCCTAACAGTTACAGGTTCACAGGTCCATGAGTTCCATACGGCAATCAGCTAAAGTCTCAACAATCCAGATCACAGGCAAACAGGTTCCAAGGCAACACAACAAACAAGAAGCAAGCAGAAGGAGAGTAAGTCCGGTCCAGTCCAGGAAACAGGCAACACAGCAGAGAAGGAGCAGGGAGAAGGATAGAGTTCAGTCCAGAAGTACTCACACTAGGAATTAGCCACAGCAAGAGAAGCTGGATTCAGGCAGGTCTGGTTAATGTTGTTTCCAGCAATTCTCTGAGCCTTACACTACTGTTTTTATGCAGGTGCTATCAAAGCCACACCTAAGCCTCAGCTATGAACTGTTAGTGGCTGCAGCCTGCAGCTGAAAAGGTCCTCTTTGTGAGCAAACTCACTATGTACCTTTTTTCAGCAGGAGGTCTCTGGCTCAGTCTAGCACTCTTGAGTTCCTGTCTTTCAAGTGGCGTCTCTCTGGAAGGCTTGGGGGTTTCTCTGCCTCCACCTCTGAGCCAGAGTCCTTGTCCTCCATAGGTGATGTCCTTATGGCAGTTGTCCCTGAGGGCCTGGGCTCCTCCTGGTCTACTGGCAAATCCTGAGCATTGCTGGTGGCAGGTGGTTCCTGGTCCTACACCTCTTCCTGTGTGGAGGAGTCTTCCAGCAGGGGTATGACACCAACAGTTCCTTGGCAGCTCCTTGGCAGGGTAGCTCTCCACATGGGCTTCCTACTAGTGTTTCCTAGTGAGCCCATGTTTTAAAAAATATTTATTTCTTTATTTGATCTATACTGCACCTTTCTACCAAGCTGTACTCAAGGCAGCTTAGGATGCAGTCCTATGTGGATTGTGTGGGTAGCCTCTGAACTTGGAGGCTGCTTCATATCCAATGCAGGGCAGGAAGACAGCAGAGGTGATCTTCACCTCCGTGGCCCAGCCACCCTGCATTTCTGCTGGATGGGTGATTTCACCCTTCTAGCAGTGGTGCCTTGGAGCAGGAGAGAAAGAGGCTGGAGAGGCCATAGCATATGTCATATCGCAGCCACCCCAGTCTCCCTCTTCCCGCCCCTGGGAATGCCCCCTTTTCCCTTTCTCTGAGTATGGAGAGGTAGCCAGTGCAGTTCTCTTTGTGCTGGCTACGAGGAGGCAGGGGTTGGGAGTGCAGTTTCCTGGCTCCAAGGTTGGAGTCTGGTCTCGGGCCTCAGAGCCAGGAAACCGAACTATCCTATCCCCCCACCCCAGCATGGTCTGAGGGGCCTAGGATTGCTCTCTTACAGGGACAATTAAAATTGATTAAAACAATCCATTAAAATACAATAAAAACATAAGCATGACAGAATAAAAAAATAACTATTAGAAAAACAGCCCCTAAAACAGCCCCACCTGCAGGCCAAAGGCCTTCTTGAATAAAACAGTCTTTATTCGCACTGCAAAAAGCTGTCTCAAAGTGACATACACACACAATACAGAAATCCATGATTAATATAACGGGGGGGGGGGAATCAATATAAGCCATAATCAGTACAGTTATACCAATAAAAATAAATGCCATGAAGACAATTCAATGTGAGAAGTGATAATCCACAAATACACAAAACTGCTCCCCGCTTACAGCCTAGAATAAACACCACAAAAGCGGCCCACAACAATTGGGCTACAACTAACGTCCAAATATCTGGGGAAATAAGTACATCTTTGGTGCTGAAAAGATGACATTGTTGGTGCCAGATGAGCTTCCTTGGTGAGAGTGTTCCATAGGCATGGGCTATCATAGAAAAGGCCCATTCCTGAACTGACACCCCCCGAGCTTCTCTTGGGGGGGGGGGCACACAGAGAAGGACCTCTGAAGCTGACCTCAGAGACTGGGCAAGTTCATATGGTGTGAGGTGGTCCTTGAAGTATTGGGGTCCAGAGCCATGTAGACTGTACAGGTTATCAGCACTTTGAATTTGCCCCAGAAACCAATTGGCAACCAGTGCAGGTGAGGCAGGACTGGACTTGTATGTTTGCATCACCTAGTCACAGTAAACAACCTTGCTGCCAAATTCTGCGCTGGCTGCCTTTCAGAACTGACTTCAAAGGCAGTCCAGTGCATTGCAGTAATCTAACCTAGAGGTTACTAGAGATACTAGGCTATCCCCACCCAGATAGGCTCACCACTGAGTTATCACCCAGAGCTGCTAGAAGGCACTCTGTGCCACAGAGGCCATCTGAGCCTCCAATGACAATGATAGATCCAGGAGTACCCCCAAGCTGTGCATCTGCTCCTTCAGGGGATTGTGACTCCGTCCAGAGCCAGTTGAACTTCACACAACCAGACAGAGGAGCCATCCACTAGTAGAGTGTCAGTCTTGTCTGGACTGGGCCTCAGTTTACTGTCATGTAGTGCATCCAAACAAAATGAAATTTTGTATGGGTGGACTTTCTACAAGCATTTATAACAGGTGGTGGGGGGAGTCTTCAAGTGGAGGCTTTTCCTGGTCATTTTCCTATGCTGAAGTTTTCTTTGGAATATCACCCTCCCCCCTCCATCCCACCTGACTTTCCTTCAGGAAATCCCTAACTACAATTCTGGCCATGGCATGGAAACATCCACCTCTTGGAACAAAACCCTGCACTTAGTGTAGGGCTTCTCCCTGTCATAAATGATTGCATGAACTTATCCAAATGCAACATTAATCATGTGCACAACAATCTGTTTTTATATCGTGGAGACAATTTTATGTGCACTGGCACAGAAAGACAGGCAGCTGTGCCAGATTGGCCTGTTTGTCCATTTAGCCCAGTATTGTCTCCTCTGAGTAGTAGTAGATCTCCAGGGCCTAAGAACCATAGGAACTGTTTGGCATCAACAGTTAGCACCTGAACAAGCTGGCACACAGGTCACTTGGTCACAGTCTTCCACAGTATGGTGAGATTTGCTATTGTATTTCAATTCAAATTATAAGAATGTATTAGTTTGCATTGATACATATAAATTAGCATATGCAAATATTATGCAGATTTGTACCTTTTGTTCTTTTTTTTAGTATTGCATCTTTTTTTGGTGATTCATAAGTGGCCGCCTTCATCCCGGGAGTGCCCTGATTATGTAGAAACTCCTACCGTATTTTTGGGTAGCCGCAGTTCACTTCCAAGCAATAGACACTTGCTCAACTCAGGCTGTCTGTAAAAAAGGGTCACATAAAACTAACTCTTACTAGCTGGGCTGAGAGCTGGCACAGTTCTCACTGCAACCAGCTTAATCACACAAATGAAATAAGTGCTCACATGAATGATATACTCATGGGAGTAGTGTACTATCTGGGGACACAGGGAAATTTGTATCTCTTCCTCCGCAATTAAAACAAAAATGTTTTGCTACGTTCTGCATTCTCTCTTAGCAGTCTCCATTTCCCAATGTACAAAAAGAATATAGAGGCTGTGGGACAATATCTGATGAAAATCTGAGTGCAAATAAGATAAAAATAATGTGGTGCCAGTGGATTCCCACCCACCACCACCCTGGTGCATTGATGGAGACTTTGAAAAATGTGGGTGCTAAACACCTGGTGACTGCAAATGAAACTGCCACAAATCCCCCAAGCCACCATTTGTGGGGAGCCGAGAAATTAGTATAAGGCAGCAGCTCTGTGTAACATCTAGAAAAGTTACATGCCATGAAATGCTCCCAGGCACTTTGCTGTGAAGTTCCAGAATAGGGGTTGTGCACAGATAAAAGGATGGCTCATTTTCTAAAAAGAGTAAGTTTTTCTCCAAACCCATGTCATCATTTTCCACCTCAACATGTCCCTTCAATAACAAATCACGCTTGGAGTTGGAAGAGCTGTAGGACAGGAATTCAGGCCCAGCTTTGACATTAAGGTGTGGTTTGCACATCGCAACAACCAATTTTTTTGTTTTTTTTAAAGTGATGGTTCCAACACTGGTTTGTGTCTCCCGCAACACACCAGAGCTCACCATACTAAACAATTTAGGGAGCAAGCCTATAGCCCAACAGTGTCTGGGTGGTCCATAGGAATTTTCAGATATCAGGATCTGAGGCTGGAGACAGTGGTCAGACCCAGCGGTCTGAGCTCCCCACCCCTCCTCTTGCAGCCAGCATGGGGAGAACCATGCTGGCTGCCTCTATGAGCTTGCAAATGCAAGCTCAGAGAGGAGGGAAAGGGGGCAGTTCCGTGGGTGGGCAGAGGATGAGACCGGGGTGGCTGGCTTACAAAGAATCCTCTGGCCATCCCAGCCTCCTTCCCTCTGCAGATCCCCAGCTAGACAGGCAGAATTGCCCATCTAGTGAAAATGCAGGGCAAGAGGAGCACAGAGGCAATGATTGCTTCTGTGCTCTGCCAGCCCTGCATAGGATGATCATAATCCTCTGTGTTTGGGGGTGCAACACATAGGAGAGCACCCTCAGTGATGGAACGTTGTTTAGCCGGGGTTGTTTAGCCACTCCAGCTTACAGAGGAAGCAGTCATTCGCAACAACCCTGGCTTAAAAACAAACTGGGGTTGTTATTCTGTGCAAAGTGGGCCAATAGGTTAAATGGATGAGATACTGTTCAGCATGTCCTTGGAAAGGAGAAAGGGAAGATGAAGATTACCCATGTTATTTTTCCTGCTCTCTCTGAACATCATCTTCACAAAAGATAAGGAAGTGCTGTTTGTTTGGGTTTTTTTTTTTTTAAGTTAGCTTGAAGTTAGTGCTTTTGATAGATGTTTGTCATGAAATACTTTAGAGTCATAGAATCCTAGAATAGTAGGGTTGGAAGGGGCCTACAAGGCCATCAAGTCCAACCCCCTGCTCAGTGCAGGAATCCGAGTCAGAGCATCCCCGGCAGATGGCTGTCCAGCCTCGTCTTGAATGCCTCCAGTGTTGGAGAGCCCACTACCTCCCTGGGTAATTGGTTCCACTGAGAAGACTTTGAGGAAGCCTTCTTGTTACCAAAGTGTAATTTTTACAAAGTGCGTTTTTTGCTTTCCCTCCCGCAAACCATACTTGACGGCCACCACTGAAGTTTGGTAATACAAATGGATTTGCAATAAAATGACTGAAAGTTTTTTCTTGGTTGCTTCACTGAGCTGTGTGGATGAGTTTAGCTTAGGTAAACTGCACCACCATATTTGGCAAAGGATAACATTGTCCTGTTGATTAAATTAGCTCATTTTACCTTCTCCAGTACAGAATAAGGGGAGTGCAGTTTGACTGTTATCCACTGCTCTTACTGAATTTGTCTTGCATATAGCTCTGCCATGAAGTCCCCCTGAGTTCTGCTGCATGTAGCAGATATGAACAAAATGTTGAGGGTATTTGCTGTGGAAGACAACCTGTGTCAATACAGCAGGTTGAATTAGGTGACTTACAGCTTCCCTTTCAAACCTAGTGACCCATAAACCAATTAGAATATAGACAACACAACTTACTGGAGCTCTGTTTCCTTTTTATTACAGTGTGGTGTAGTGGGAGCCAGTGTGGTGTAGTGGCGAGAGTGTTGGACTGGGAGCCGGGAGATCCGGGTTCTAGCCCCCACTCGACCACAGAAGCTCACTGGGTGACTTTGGGCCAGTCACAGACTCTCAGCCCAACCCACCTCACAGGGTTGTTGTTGTGAGGATAAAATGGAGAGGAGGAGGATAACGTAAGCTGCCTTGGGTTCCTTGCAAGAGGGAAAAAGGCGGGGTATAAATGCAATAAATAAATAAAATAAATAAATATTTCTTTTATTAGGGTTTTTGGTTTTGGCAGGACAGGGGGATAATACATTTTTTCCCAAAGAGATTCCTATTTTACTAGAAAGATAATTCATCCAACACAGAGAAAAACTGTGGTCCATTTTATTTGCCATCCTTTTCTTTGTCACACCAACAGAATGGGAACGTCCCACAGCAAGGCTGCAGCCACGGTTTCCACATGACGTTGTAGCGAGAAAGCTGCTGTGGGACAGGAGTGAGAGTCCTGCGGTGCTCCTCCACAGCTTCTGCTATTCTCTCGAGCACTGCATGGAACAGGGGCTCAGTGTCCGGTGACAGAGGCGTGGCCTCTGATGGGTCTCTGGAGAGGTCAAAGAGCAAAGGAGGGTCACGCTGCATCACACCCTCTCCAGAACACGGGCAAAATTTAATTTCAAAACAACCTCCGGATCCCTCTGGCTGAAAAACTGGTGTCACATAATGGGCCTTCCATACATTTCCACCTGGTGGGAAAGAATCCATATGATTAAGATGAATGCAGACTATGCACAATTTCATGAGACAGTGAACTTAATCTGATAGATTGGGTGTAGCTAAGAAATTACACCGCAAATTTTGTCAGTTAGCTGCTACACCCTGTGTTCAGCCACAGAAGTGGGCAGATCTCATCATGCTGCCTGTCAGGAGTAATCCTGTTCTTTTTTAAAAACAGAATTATGTGCCAGATCCCCACTTCCACATCTTTGTCATGTTCCAACTGGCATAATGGGAATGACTGAAGGAGAATGGCCATGTGGCTGTTCACACTGCAGCTTTTTCTTTTCCCGTTGCTCTCTTTCCCTAATTGTGCTGGTCTCGGACCATGCTAAGTCCCCACATGTCTTTACTACTGAAATGCAAGACGTCCAAACTCTAGGTTAATTCATGCAAAACAATTTGAATTTAGTGAGCCAGCGAAGGCATCCCATGTCTTTGGCATTGTGATTGTTCCACTCAGTGTCTTGATACACATTCAAGTCCTAGTTCAGCCTTCCAATATTACATGTATATCATCCTTTTATATATATAGGATATGTTCCAGATCAGCCCCGAAACAACTGGCCTGGTCCCCAGTGTTGTCTAGATAAGGATCTGCTTCCAGGTTTCATATTAGGGATGGCACTGCCTCACTAAAAAAGTAGTAAGCTCCATGCAGTAACAGACACAGTGAGAAACATTATGCCTTCAAGATTTGATATTTGAAATGGTAGGGCGGCATTTCCCTTGCCAAGTGACCTACTCCTGGGCAGATGGTCCAGGCAACCAGGTCAACTGACAGGTTAGAACCCGTTGCTGCTGGCAGATCTGCTCTGAAGCTGTTTTTCAACTTGTATTCTGATATGAAAAAGGCAAGTGAGTAATAAGGCATAAATCAAAGAAAACAAAAGGGTAAAGAGACAAAAGGTGTGGACATCGCTCACATGCAAGCAGATTAGAAGGGAAGGAATCATGATTTCAAGACTTGAAGCATTTTCAGGAGTAAGTGCCATGCCCAAAGATATGAATAACTTGTGTTTGGGTATGGAAAATACTGCCTAGATGTGCTTGTTCCCTCTCCAGTTTTAGGTTGTGAAGTAGTGATCCATTTCTTCTTCATGGCATTGGTATCCCACCCTTCTTACAATGAGCACAGGGTGCTGTACCTGGGGTTATCACATATTATCCTCACAACAAACCTGCAAGATGACTTCAGCTCTCTTCCTCTGCATTATTGACCAAGAACTGGAAGAACTCAAGTTTCCTAGTCCAATACTCTATCCCTACATCAGCCTTCCCCAACCTGGTGCCCTCTAGATTTTTGGACTACAACTCCCAGTATTCCTTACCATTGGCTATGCTGGCTGGGCTGATGGGAGTTGAAGTCTAAAACATCCAGAGGGCACCAGGTTGGGAAAGGCAGCCCCACATCATCCCTTCAGAAAATAGGAATTTGGCCAGGTGAAGCCATTGTTTTGTTAATGATTATTTTACCATATCTTGTATAGATTTTTGTTTTGGGGAAAACCCTTATACTTACTATCCTTCTGGTGCCATCGTGCTGCATGTAAATACATTCCACAGTAGTGAAACAAGAATTCATGCTTTGAGTGCTGAACCAATCCCTGCAGCAAGGGCATTAAATCCCAACCATCAATTACCCTAAAGGGACAAAGAGGATGACAGTCAGATCACTTTAGATAAACTGAATTTGGATTAGTTCAGCACATTGTAACAATAGGCAAACAACTGGGCATTGGTAACACACTACATAAAAGTGGTTAGGTCTGCTATTTTATGTCTAAAACAAAATGGTTGAGTATTGTTTGAAAACAAGGTCCTTGGAGCTGGGAGTGTGTGTGTGTGTGTGATGTGTGAGATAGATAGATAGATAGATAGATAGATAGATAGATAGATAGATAGATAGATATAAAGGTAAAGGTGTCCCCAACCAGTCGTGTCCGACTCTAGGGTGCGGTGCTCATCCCCGTTTCTAAGCCGAAGAGCCAGCGCTGTCCGAAGACGCTTCCGTGGTCATGTGGCCGGCATGACTGAACACTGAGGTGCACGGAACGCTGTTACTTTTCCCGCTGAGGCGGTGCCTATTTATCTACTTGCAATTTCTTGCTTTCGAACTGCTAGGTTGGCAGGAGCTGGGACTGAAGACGGGAGCTCACTCCGTCACGCGGCACTCGGGTCTTGAACTGCTGTCCTTCCGGTCTGCAGTTCAGCATCTTAACCACTAAGCCACCGTGGCCTTTCATATATATATATATATATATATATATAGAGAGAGAGAGAGAGAGAGAGAGAGATCCAAATTATCTTCTAAGATAATCTGTTAATACATTTTTTGAATTCCAAATCTTTGCAGGCTCTCATGTGCACACAGAACTTTCCAACCTCAAGACTTTCCCAGTCCACTTCTGCATTTACAAAAACAATATCAAAGTACCCTCCATTGAAGCGAATGGGAAACCTGCATTTCCTTTGCATGTGTATTGAAGCGCACATGGGATTTCTGATCGGGAGCATGAATGTAAAACCTTGATTTCAGTGGAAATGGGAGTGAAGTCATGCTTTCCAGACCACAGTTTTAACAGAGCCACAGTTTTTAACAGAGTTTTAACACATATGTGTATGTGTGTGGCTGAGGAACCATCACTACCTAGGCCTTGCTGGCTTGTGGTGGCCAGGGCAGGACGTGTGTGTGTGTGTGGTCTTTCTCTTGTTCATTTAAAAAAATTATTTTCCCCCATCCACTGACATCAATTAGAGGGTAAAACCATGATGCGAGTTCCAGGTTGGCATAAATTTCCTCCCTAATTGGGAGCGTGTGATGGGAATGAGGCGGTATTAGATCCTGTGGATCTAAGACCTTCCCACCAGAATGCCCCTTCCCCTCCCATGAATGCCCGTGAAGCACTAGCAATATTCAATCTATACTGGCAGAGTTTCTCCCAGTGTACTGGGGCTCAGGTGGGCTTCTCTGGTGGAATATGTGCTGCTCAGCTGGCACAGTGGCACTTCAGCAACATCCTACAGCCCTTCAGAGGCCAGCTGGTCGGCTGTAGGATTGCAGCCTAAAGAAATAAAAATCAGCACATTTAACCCTATTCCTAATATAAAATGCATTCCTGGCCTATGCATGTTTACAAAGAACAATGGGGCTTACACAGCATTGCAGCTTAAGAAATCAATATGATTTCCATGTACGATTAAAATTAAAAAACTTCATTTAAGACTGTAGATTTCTTGTTCTGTTCCAAAATCTTTAATGCATGAAATTAAAAACATATAACTCAGAACAACTCCACACATTGGGCCAGTTTGCAGGGCATCCTGGGCTCACTGTGGGTTACTTAACCTACGATGAGCTGCAGTCCATGTTTGGCGCGTGCGGCCACCATTATGAATATGCAACCCCCAAGCCTGCACAGAGGACAGAGGACATGCATAACAATGTTCTGAAGAAGCCATGCATCTGCTCTTTGGCATGATACATGTGTATCAGTGCCCAGCTCCTGTATTCATGAACGTAGGGTGCTTCCAGACTCTACAAGCACCCTTACTCTCAGTTGTGTATTTTAATGGAAAGCCAGCATATGAGGTAGTGAATGTTTGGAAGAGTATTGGAATGCAGGTTTTAAAGTGTTCTGGACCTAAATCTTGCTTAGGTTGTCAGGGGAAGTTAGCCATTCTTATAAGCCAAAATCAAAGTAGATCTGTGCTGTCAATTTTCAGCATTTTTTGAGACACCAAAGATAGGAAAGAGTCTGGCTCAAGAGCATCCATACCTGTCCTTTGGTACTGTCCCACCAGCCAGGTGAACCAATGTGGGGTAAATGTCCATTAGACTTGTTGGTTCAGCAATAATCTTGCCCTCAGGTAGCATTCCTGTCCATCTAATTATTCCAGGGACACGGATTCCTCCTTCCCAGCCTGCCATGGCTTTTCCACCTAGAGTTGTCATACAACATCAGTTTTGAAACAACAAATGTTCTCAGCTCAAAAATCTGTTATGTCCAAATTCAGCTCAACACATTATATTAAGATTAATTCTCCTTAAGAAGGTATGACAATCATTTTTCATTTAAACATATTTTCTTTTGCCATCCTGTCAGGATAGGTTTTGCACAACACTGGTATATTAGATACATATTATATTAGTTATTTGTATATTACTTTCAGCACTAATTGAATGCAGGGACAATCCCAAAATATTCTAACAATATTTTGTATTTTATGAAACCCCAAAACTGGTATCTCCTCCAAACATATGCCAAAGTTGCGTGCCAGTTTTGGGCTGTTTTGTGCCACAAATCCTGAGTTTTGTGCTGCCACCCATAAGTGTGTAATGGTATATGAAATGCAGGTTCATCATTCATGCGCTTTTGGTGGTGGCACAAAACTCAGGATTTGTGGCACAAGACACCACAAAGCTAGCACAAAAGTTTGGCACAGATATGGAGGTGATATGACAATGCTGGTTTGTGTGTGTGTTAAGTACGAACCTGCATTTGATGTAACAATATGCACTTGTGGGTGGGAGCACAAAACTCAGGATTTGTGGCACAAAACAGCACAAAACTGGCACAAAATTTCGGCATATGTTTGGAGGAGGTACTAGTTTGGGGGTACTCCAAACTAGTTTGGGGGTATACCTCCTCTCCATCAATTCATACTTAAACACCTTATTGTGTGTTAAACATCTACTAGAATGTTGTACATATGGAGGACACAATAGCTATGCTTTATCTTTGATGCTGTTTTATTTATTTTATACATTTATACCTGACCTGTGTGTGTGTGTGTGTGTGTGTGTGTGTGTGTGTAATCTTCCCAGGGTTGCTCAGAAAATAATACCCAAAAGATAAAAACATCATCACCAAGATATACAGCAGGATAAGATGGTTCAGAGGCTGCAGCTCATGCAAAATGTGTGGCCAGACTGATAACGAGGACCAGAAGGTCTGAACATATAAGACCAACTCTGGCCCACTTGCATTGGCTGCCTATATGTTTCCAAGTCTGATTCAAGGTGCTGGTTTTAACCTATAAAGCCTTACACGGCTCAGGACTGCAGTACCTGATGGAGTGTCGCTCCCAGCCCAAACATACTACTAGGCTACGCTCAACATCGAAGGTCCTCCTCCAGATGCCTACTCCAAGGGAGGCTCTGAAGACAGCAACAAGGGAGAGAGCCTTCTTGGTGGTGGCCCCCAATTATGGAATGATCTCCCTGATGAGGCTTGCCTGGTGCCAACATGGTTATCTTTTCAGCGCCAGGTCAAGACTTTTCTCTTTTTCCAGGCATTTGGCAGCATGTGATGAATTTTAATTGATCCTGGATTTGTTTTATGGCTTGGCTGATTGCTCAAAGCTGTTTTTAGATATATGTTGTCTCTGTGTATACTGTCTGTGTGCTTTTTATGGTTTTAAATTCTGCATACTATATTTTTAGTGTTTTCACCTTTGTAAACTGCCCAGAGAGCTTCAGCTATGGGGCGGTATAGAAATGTACTAAAATGTAATAAATAATAAAAGCAGTTTAATACAGTTCCACTACAAATGAAAAATTAAAACCATGGGAAAATGAAATGGGGTTTCATCTAATGAAAGAATGTCAGAGTAAGTACCAGGTGAATCTCCCTGGGGAAATCAATCTACCTTAGATGGCAGGGGCGCGTACAGAGGCATACCAGCAGGTCTGTGTTAGACCAGGACAGCCTTCTCCAACCTGGCAGTCTCCAGCTGTGTTGGACTGCAACTCCCATAATTCCCAGTATGGCCAAGAGGAATGGTAGGAGTATCAGTCCAACACATCTGGAAGGAATCAGGTTGGGGATGGCTGGACTTGGTGATCTCTCAGGTACTCAGGCCCAAAGCCATGTAGGCACTTCAAAGGTGAATAGCAGCACTTCGAGCTGTGCCTGGAAATGGACATGAAGCCAGCGCAGTTGCTTAAGCACCAAGCAGATCCATTCCCATTGCCCAGTCCCAGGTAGTAGTCTCATGGCCATGTTTTGAACTAACGGCAGTAAGCAGCACTTTGGGGGCCAAATAGCAGCCAGGGAGGGGGTGATTTTAAAGTGGCTGGGTCAAGCACATTCATCTAATCATGTGACTAATGTCACATATAATCTGGCCCAGAAAAAAGACATAATGAAGTTGAGTTGGGTGTCATCATGGTGAGATTACTTCCCTCAGCAGCTTCATATAGATATTAAAAAGCATGGGGGACAAGAGGGGACCTCAAAGCATAAGTGACCCTCCAGCACTATTTTATGGAATTGGCCCTACAGGTAGAAATGGAACCATTGAAACACAGTGCTCCTGGTCTCCAACTCAGACAGTCTGTCCAGAAGTCTACCATGATCAATGGTATCAAAAGCTGCTGAGAGATCTAGGAGAATTAATAGTCAATTTTCCCATTTTTTCTTCCAGTTCCCCTCACTTGAAGTATGATCTTGAAAGCCCTGCTTTTCCTACAGTTCCTTCAGATTTTCTCTGAAACTTTTAACTGCTTTTGTACTGGATATCTTGATTTTTCACAAATCATGGAGCTGTTGTTGTTGTTGTTGTTGCTGCTGTTGTTGTTGTTGTTGCTGTTGTTGCATTCTCTAATTTAAACTATGCACACATTGGTAGTTTTTGTACTGTGGATACCTCTTTTTGCTCAGCCTGATTTTGATCTTCCAATATTGAAATGACACCCTAAGGTAGCATCTGATGTGCTGTCAAATACAACAGACTCCTTAAAGCAGATTAGGAAACACAGTGGAGGAACTCATAATTCTCACCTTTGTATATGCCATTTGAACCACCTCTTTGAGTATTTCCTTGCTGAGCCTCTAAATGTCCACCATGGTCAGAGGCGAAATATGTCAGCGTGCTGTTTTTCAAGTTTTCAGAGTCAAGTGTATCCAGAATTCTTCCTGTAAACCAGAAGTGACGTGTCTGTATCAATAAGGCTTAAAAGAAGTAACACTCCCTCCCCCATCTCATGTAACATTTTCTCATTGTATTCTGAGTAGTTTTATGCATGTGAGCAAAATTGTGCCACTGCACTTAGCCACATATTTCAAGCTCAGATTAAGATAACCTTAATTTTTCCCCCCAAAGTTTTCAGTGAGATTCCAAGAAATGTATAGCAATGGCATAAAGTGAGCTCAAACACACTCACTGCAGGAGATAGCAACGGTCTTGAAAATTATTCATACTGCTTTTTTTTCATGCTTACAGAGCAGAATATAAATGCTATTTCTCCCTTCTGAACTGCAAGCTGTTACTATAATGCACTAGTGCTTTCAAAGAATTTATTGCTTCTGTATGTTTGACCAACAGCTTAATAAGTAATTCCCAGTTACTTCAAACAGTTTCTAGACATTGTGTAGTAGGTTTCATAGTCAAGGGGTGCATAATCCAGCAACAGCCCAATCCTAACCCCATTTGCCTGGGAATATGTCCCACTGATTTCCCCATAGGACTGTAGTTCAAATTTCATGGAAATGAATGGAGACAACTGAATGGTACAATGGGGAGACTTAACTCCTCGTCTTTGATCCAGAACTCTTGAATACATCAAGTCCGTACCGTATCACAATGAGAAGTGATAAGACAGAGCAGCTTTCCCTGACTTGGCACCCTACAGATGTGTGATGTAACCATGAAATAAAAGCTTGACTTGGGGTCAGTCTACATGTTAACATTTTTAAATGGTATCTATTGGCCTGTTAATAATGATATGATTTGTTGACATCTACTTGCCCACCATCCAGTCCATCTCTTCAACATTGTCCCCATACAGTCCATGCTTGCTTGTCCCAGTGAAATTTTCCGTGGTAACCAGTGGTGTGTGAACATGCAAGAAAGAAACGAACAGGAGGAATGGCCCTTGCTTGTTTCTAAAAAACAAAAATTGCCATTTATAAATTTCCAAGGAAAAATTAAATGATGTATGTATAATTTTCTATTTCTTTTGACAATGCCTTGTGAAGAATCTATACTGATAGTAGCTGCTTCATTACGCCATTCCACTACCAACCTTGTATGCTAATACTATTAAATCCCAATATACCTTTCTTACTTCTATAATATTTGAAAATAATTCTCTTTCTAGATGAGGGGACAAAGTCATCTCAAACACTTTTAATCAAAATTGATGGTTTCAGGGAACTCTCTTCCTAAATGATTATGCAATTGACCAGGTAGCTTTTACCTCTGGAGCCATAAAACTCTAAGTCCTTTATATGCTACGGAAGTGCCCCAAGAATTCAAAAACTGGAAAGACATGGTGGCCATTTTGCAGATTAAAAATAAAGGAACTTTATAAAGGTCCTCTTGTTTCTGTCTCTATACTCAGTGAGTTTTAAAAAAAAATCAACATGGGCGCTTCATTTCATCTCGCACATTCATGACCCCAAATAATTTATTAAAAGAATCTTGTTTTACCTTTCAATAAAGGAAATGGTTTCATTCAGCATAAGAGGTACAGCTCTCTCTACCTTCATTGGCTGTTCTGTAATGTCATAGTTTTTCATCATAATACAATTCCAGTATCTTACAAATCCATAGCTTGAGAACCAGGAAATGAAGAATAAGAAGCCAAACAAAGCCAGCAGGAAGATTGTTTTCCAACTGACAGGCACCAGATCAGTAAGTTTGGCTGCTATAAGAGTAAGCACAGCAAGGACAATCATTTGAGTGTAAGACCAGAGTTTGAGTCGCACTGACATATCCATCTCTGGAGGCTGTGTTATTTGACAATCACCCATTAATGAAAATGGCATCCCATAAAAATAATTAAATCCATGATTTAAGGGATGATGGCAGTTGTCCTTATGGTATCTGCAATTCACACCTAGATGCCACTTCCCTGAAAAACAGAATTGAATATATTATGTAACAATGTTGTCAACTATTGGGAGCAAAGGAAGGTTTAGTGACAAAGGTTTCCAAATTTTCCAACTCATTCCAAATATGAAATGTTCTTTTTCTTTCAGGGGAGCTAGCCACATATGTTCAAAAAACCCTCTATATAGTCCTTTAACACATTGTATTATGTTATCTTTTCAAAATGTATAGGCTGCTTTTCAGCAAAGTCCCCAAAGCAGTGTCCAGCTATAATTAAAAAAACAGTAGACACCAACAAAATTAAAATAATAAAAATAGCAACAACACAGAATCAAGTCAATTAAAAAGCATCATTCAGTGGCCTGCTTCACGCATAATACTAACCCATGGTTTATTTAACCAATAGTTTGTTTTCCTAACCAGGGTTTGTTTGGCAGACAATCAAACTAACTAACTGTGGTTTGTTTTCTCTGTCCCTGGGTTGTTTGTTTCCTTCCTCCTTTGCCCACTCCCTCCCTGTATCCCAAATGCCTTTGCAGTGCTGTAGTACTGGCATGTGGAGTGGCTGGAATGTTTTGACCGCTCTTGCCCACTGCCTCTGTAGACTGGTGAAACAGCCCATGAACAACCCAGAGTTCTGAATAACCCACATATAAAAACAACCCATGGTTGAAACAACCCAGAATTCACAATCCGACAACAAACTATGGGTTCTCTTTCTGGATTATTCATGGTTAACAAACCATGGTTTATTAGTGCAGCCACATTTACACATCACACCAACCCATAATTACCAGGGTTAGCATTATGTGCAAACCACGTCAGTAGGGAGCAAAAATTAATCGAAATTGTGAAAGCCAGTCTAAGCAAGGTGGTCTTCACTAATCTATGAAAGGTTCAAAGGAAAGAGGATAGATAGGTCTTCTGAAGGAGGGAATTCCACACTCTGGTCACCAAAATTAAGAAGGCCCTACCTCACATAACTAGAGATGAGTGAACCCCCCGTTATAGGATCTCTACAATGAAGGGTCAAAGTAGTTTCTTCCTAAGGCAATAAACTAAACAAAGGAGAATCGGAGCCTGAAGATCATGTTTTATTGCATTTAGGGAATTGGGTTTTAAACTGTGTCATGTCAATTGAGGGGGATCTCTGTAAGTTCTGTGGGCATTCAGAGGGAAAGCCTCATTCAGCACAATCGGAGTTACTTCTGAGGAGACACTAATTGGTTTGTGCAGGGACGGGAAACACCCTTTTACCAGGGTCATGTTGAAAGGCACACCCCTGGGCAGGGCCAAGGTCAGTGCGGGAGTTGGGGCACATAGCAACTGTACTGGGGAGAACCAAACTTAAGGAAAAGAATCGGACCTTAAGCAGCCTCAGGAAATCCGGTTTTTCTGTGGTAAGCTCCGGGGTGGCTGCTGGATGGGCACGATGTCATGTATCCCTAACGACCTCAACACACAGCCAGTTTGGAGTAAATCACTGGTAGAAACAGGCCCTTGGTCAGCCTGGTGGATGACCTGTTTCAGGACACAGAGGGAGAGGAAGGCCCCCTCAAGCAGCATTCAGTACTTTCAGCCATGGTATCTTTCTGTGTTGGGTTGCTGGGGTTAAACTTGGAACCACTGTGCTATAGTGGCACTGGTCATTCCTATATGGGCATAGCCAGAAGGTGGTGCTGAGGGACAGTGCTTTACCCATGTCTTTTGTTTTACGGGGTATTCAGGGTTCCACTTTGGCCATCCAAGGTTTGGGCTGGTCTCACTCTCATCAGAATGCTACTAAGCTCTAAGACTGGCATCAGGGGCCATGTTCTCTGGACCATCATTAGTCAAGATCAGAATGGTAGTAGGTACAAAGGATGACACATTCTTGGTGGAAGCACCACTATTGTGGAACTCTCTTCCTGGGGAAATTCATCAAGCTTCCTTTCTTCCTATTTGTAGATGGCCTTTGACAGTCTTTTTATTTTGTTAGGCATTTAAGAATTGGTTTTATTCTTTTTGCTAGCTCCAAGATATGGATGTTGGAGGCATCCATCAGGGTGGGGTAGAGTATTGAAGCTCTCCAAGCTTTAGTCAGCTCACCACCCCCTCAGACTTCGGCTCACTTTTCTGTGAGCTGGCCCAACTCAATCTGCATCAAGTCGGGCCAGCTCATGGATTTCTGTTGTTTTTTAAATTTGTGTAAAGCAAATTGTGCAAACTAAGGCTGCAATTTGTGTAAATTATGGAATTGTGGTCAGAATTTGCATAATATGTGCAAAGTACAGCTGAAATTTGTGCAATTTGTACAAATTGCTTTTTATGCCAACTCTTCCCCTTGAAAAAGTTCCTGGATTTCAGGGACAAATATGGCTTGGCTCGTAAATGCAAGCCAGGTTGGGGGCACTACAAAAATCTGCCAAGCCCCCAAATGGCCAGATTTCCCATCAGCAGATATCCCTACTCCTAGATTAGATTTTGCTGATGTGTTTTTAAATTATTGTTTTATTGTTGTTTCATGGTCTCCAGTTTGTGAGCTGCCTTGGAATATTTTAAAGGCAGATTAAATCTTTTAAAGGCAAAATTAAAATGTATAAAATAAATAATGATAAATACTGCAGCATCTTCTGTCCCCAAACTGACCTTTATTCAAGGGAGTTCCAAACTTCAACTTCCATTTGGTCTCTACAAAATGATAACCAGCTCTGATAATTCAAGGTTTAAGTCCTTGGGTAACAATCAAAGCAGATGAATCTTAGAAAAATGCTTATTTGGGCTGCAGCTGAACTGAATATTCTCTGAGGGTGAAAATTAGCACATGCTTTTCTTTTCTCTTTTACCAAACAGGTTTTTAATTAATGCTTCTGCTATATTTTGGAAGCATTAATTAAAAGCTGTTTGGAAAGCTTTCTGATGATTATGGTGAAATGCAGCCAAGCATCATTAATTCTAGATGAGCGAGATGTTTCAATGATAGGTGCACTTTCTTTCACCCAGATGCTACAACATAAATCTTCCTACCTATTAAGCCAGTAGTGTAGCCTTGCTTCTGCAATATCTTAGCAAAAGTAGTCTCATTTGGAGGAAGGCCACCTGAACCAGCAAGCCAAGTAAGGACACGAGCACCCTCCGTTTCATCCATACCTAAGATTTAAAGTTTACATATAACAGATAGCCAGTAATAGGACTGTGAGCTTTGATAGGTCAGCCAAGTACAGTTCTAAAGAAAGACTACAATTTTCCTGCCCTGCCTTAACCAATTGACAGTAAATGAAAATGCTGTGATTTATGGGGCCTGCCCAGTGACAGTATCTATGATGGGAAAGTTGAAAAGCTGGTATCTTAGATTATTCTGTAACAGTCTCAATAGAGTCAAGTCACGACTGGCCCAAGACTTTTTGCTGCCGAGGAGAAGGACAAGATGGCACCCTCTTCCTAGTCCACATACTGAAGATAACTGGACTGGCAGTTGAATCTTACTTTAACATTGACAATAGGATAGTGTCCTCCACCACACTTGGGGCAGCAGGCTAGTTTAAAGGGCCCAGGACAAGTTGTGTGGCATCACAGCTTTCCCCCAATAGAGGGGAATAGCTAGAGAGTTCATATAGGACAGCTGGGGGGCTTCCACTGCTGCCACCCCACTCTCAGCATCTGCTGCCTGAGGCAGGTGCCTCACTCTGCCTAATGGTAGGGCCAGCCATGATTCAGGTAGTCATCTCATCCAACCTTGAACCTACCCAACAATATCCAATACTCCAGGACTAATGTAAAGAACATTTCCATAGATGTGTCTAAAGACAAAAGTTAAGACTAGATAGCAAACCTGATCTAATGGGATATCTGCCCGTCAGGAAAGCAGCTCTGCTTGGAGTGCAAAGGGGTGCTGCAGCAATGTGCTGAGTAAGTTTCAATCCTTCCTTTGCAAGCCGATCAATATTAGGAGTCCTGAAAGAAAGCATTAGCACAGGTTGTTTGAGCTGAATGTTTAGAAAGCAAATAGAAAATGTCTAGTAAGGTTTGGAAGCTGACCAAGCTTCTTTCACAAGACAAAATTAATGGAGTAGGTACAGTTGAGGGATGGCCGACAGCAGTTCAAAACATGTAGTGAGAAGTTGTGCCCTCTTATTCAATTCATGAAAAACAAAACAATATAATGTAGCCATTAATGCCTATAAGTTTTTCAATGGGTTGTAGCTAATGTTAGTCTTACTTAGGGCCAAACTAAATGTTCTCCTAACATTTTCCCTACTCTTCTGCAAGCATGCACATCCCTAAATATGGATCTGACCCAGCATATATACATTTATGGAAGAAATATAATGCTCTATGTAAGGTGCTCAGATTTTATGTTAATTGAAAACAGAAGCAAAGAGTTTCCAATCTCCTCATCGCAGCGGTGGAGGACTGCATGAGTCCTCCAAGTCTTGTGCACATAGCACTAAACTATAGTTTAATACAGCCTTCCCCAACCTGGAGCCCTCCAGATGTTTTGATTACAATTGTGAGCATTCCTTATTATTAGCCATGCTGGTTGGAGTAGATGGGAATCGAGATCCAAAACATCTGGAGGGCACCAGCTTTGAAGAAAAAAGTCTTTGCAAACTGGCAGGAAGCCAAGAGGGAAATGGGAAAATGGGCCTCCCTAAGCAGGGAGTTCCAAAGCCTCGGCATAACCCCAAAGAAGGCTCTCTCCCACTTCCCTGCCAACCATGCTGTAGATGTTAGAGAGCTTCTCCAGTCAATCTTCATGAGTGGGCAGGCTCATACAGGAGGCAACAGTCCTTCAAGTATCCTGGTACTAAGCCATTCAGGGTTTTTAAAATGTGATGAGCAGTACTTTGAATTGGGCCAAAAAACAGCTCAGAGTCCAATGAAGCTGTTCCAAAAGGCAGCCATGTGTTCTTGAGAGCCAGTTGCCACCAAAACTCCAGCTTCTGCACTGTAGACCAATTGACGTTTCTGGACATTTTTCAAAGGCAGTAACCAAGTCTTGATGTAACTAAGGCCTCCATTACCATAGCCAGGTGACCCTGTGTCCTCTTTTACAGAGGACAGCCCTCTATTGGAAAGGCTGCCAGAGGACCACCCTGTCTTTGAAGATGTCCTCTGTTTGAAGGGCTGCCCTGTCCACTTCCAGTTTAAAGATAAAGACCTACAAGAATGGTTGCCCATCCACAGTGAGCACCTGGACAGCAGAATGAGCAGGTCGCTCCGCACAGGTCACCTGGTCACAGTCTTCTGCACTATAATTTCTATTTAAATTATAATAATTATTTCTAGATGTGCCTCTATACATATACATTATCATATGCAAATGTGTGTCTCTTTTGTCCTTTTTCTGCAGATGCATTTCCTCCTTTTTGGTAATTTAGAATTGGCCACCAAACCAGATCTTACCTAGCTAGGAACGGGTGCAGCAGGCACAGCAGGCTAAGCTGGTCAAAAAGACCTCTGGCCATAGTTGCCAGCTCAGCATCCAGAAGCTAAGCTGGATCCAGGAGTACTCCAAAGCTGAGACAGGTATGAAATAAATGACAGTGTAGCGGAAATGTGCTGGTATATATCTAGCATTTAACAGAGTGTGTATTTATCAGGGCTGTGCAGGGATCCCCCGATCCACCTTGGAGGCTGCTTTGGGGCTTCTGAGCAGGTCCAATTTGCTTTGGGATGATTTGAGGGTTCCCTGACCTGCTTCGGCCTCTGGAACTGAAGCAGGATTCGGCCATCCGAATCCTGCTCCCTCCCGATGGCCCCCCATGCCGTGCGAACCCCTAGCTCCTTACCTGGAGCCTCAGGATGTGTGCCGGCAGCCTCTTCTTGTTCTAGGGAGTCATAGAAGTCATCACCACTGCCAGCTCCTGGGCCCTCGGGACATTTACTGGCAGCCGTCTTCTTGTTCGAACTTCCAAGGAGTCATAGAATCATAGAAGAGCAGGGTTGGAAGGGGCCTATAAGACCATCGGGTCCAACCCCCTGCTCAGTGCAGGAATCTAAGTCAAAGCATCCCTGACAGATGGCTGTCCAGTTTCATCTTGAATGCCTCCACTGTGGGAGAGCCCACTACCTCCCTAGGTCATTGGTTCCACTGCCGTATTGCTCTAACAGCCAGGACATTTTTCTTGATGTTCAGCCGGGATCTGTCTGGCTTCCTGTAACTTGAGCCCCTTATTCCATGTCCTGCACTCTGGCATGATCGAGAAGAGATCCTGGCCTTCCTCTCTGTGGCAACCTTTCCAGTACCTGAAGAGCGCTATCATATCTCCCCTCAGTCTTCTCTTCTCAAGGCTAAACATGCCCAGTTCTTTCCATCTCTCCTCATAGGGCTTTGTTTCCAGTCCCCTGATCATCCCCTGATCAGACCCTCCTCTGAACCTTCTCCAGTTTGTCTGCATCCTTCTTAATCTGTGGTGCCCAGAACTGGACACAGTACTCAAGATGAGGCCTAAGCAGTGCTGAATAGAGGGGAACTAGTACTTCACGTGATTTGGAAGCTATCCTTCTATTAATGCGGCCCAAAATAGCATTTGCCTTTTTTGCAGCCACATCACATTGTTGGCTCTTATTCAGCTTGTGATTGGCAACAATTCCAAGATCCTTCTCGCTTGTCATGTTGTTGAGCCACGTATCCCCTGTCTTGTAACTGTGCATTTGGTTTCTTTTTCCTAGGTGCAGAACTTGGCATTTATCCCTATTAAATGTCATTCTGTTGTTTTCTGCCCAGCGCTCCAGTCTATCCAGATCACTTTGAATTTAGTTTCTGTCTTCCAAAGTATTAGCTATCCCGCCCAATTTTGTGTCATCTGCAAATTTTATCAGCATTCCCTGCACCTCCTCCTCCAAGTCATTAATAAAAATGTTGAAGAGCACTGGGCCCAGGACTGAGCCCAGCGGTACCCCGCTCATTACCTCTCCCCAGTTTGAGAAGATCCCATTGATAAGCACTCTCTGAGTCCAATTCTGTAGCCAGCTGTGGATCCACCTGAGAGTTGTTTCATCTACCCACTTTGAGCTAGTTTGCTCATCAGGATATCATGGGGCACTTTGTCGAAAGCTTTGCTGAAGTTGAGGTATATTACGTCCACAGCATTCCCACAGTGCACAAGGGAGGTTACCTGATCAAAAGATGAGATCAGATTCGTCTGGCAGGATTTGTTCTTGACAAATCCATGTTGGCTTCGAGTAATCACTGCATTGTTTTCAAGCTGCTTACAGATGGATTGCTTCATCATCTGCTCCAGAATTTTCCCAGGGATTGACATCAGACTGACTGGTCTGTAGTTCCCAGGTTCCTCCTTTTTACCCTTTTTGAAGATAGGGACAACATTAGCCCTCCTCCAGTCATCTGGCACTTCACCCGTCCTCCATGATTGCTCAAAGAGAATAGACAGTGGTTCTGAGAGTTCTTCTGCCAGTTCCTTTATTACTCTAGGGTGCAGTTCCTCTGGCCCTGGAGATTTGAACTCATTCAAAGTAATTAGGTGTTCCTTGACCATATGCCTATTGATCTCAAGCTGCAATCTTGCCCCTTCAGCCTGTACTTCGCCTTTGCCAGGGGGGTCATATACTCTCTTTTGGGAGAAGACTGAGCCAAAGTAGGAATTGAGCACCTCTGCCTTTTCCTTGTCATCTGTTATCATTTTGCCAGCCTTATTTAATAGCCGAACCACCATTTCTTTCCTCTGTCTTTTACTATGCACGTATCTGAAGAAAGCCTTTTTGTTGCTTTTAGCCTCCCTTGCTAACCTCAACTCGTTCTCAGCTTTAGTCTTCCTGACGCCATCCCTGCAATTCTGTGCTACCTGCCTGTACTCTTCCTTTGTAGCTTGTCCTGCCTTCCACTTCCTATATGTGTGCTTTTTTGTTTTCAGGTCATGGCTAAGCTTTTTGTGAAGCCACATTGGCTTCTTCTGTTGTCTTCCACCTTCTTTTCTTTTTGGAATTGTTTGTAATTGAGCCTTGAGAATTTCCTTTTTTAAAAACTCCCACCCATCTTGGACTCCTTTTCTCGTTAGAGTTGCTTGCCATGGGACCTTACTTATCATTGTTCTGAGTTTATTAAAATCGACTTTCCTAAAATCCAGGGTATGTGTTTGGCTACACTCGGCTTTTGCTTCCTTTAGAACCACGAACTCAAGTATAATATGGTTGCTTTCACCCAGAGTTCCTGTAACTGCTACTTTACCCTAGGGATGTACGAAAGTCACTTACCTTTTCACAGCTTGGATTCGCGGTGGGGGGGAAGTGCTCCGTCCCTCCCCCCGGAATCCTCGCTGGGCCAGCTCTGCTCCACGGCGGCTCTGCAGAGCCACCTGCCAGGGCCGTCCGCAGCCAGAGTTCCGGCCACGGCCAGCTGCTGCGGATGGAAATGGTGGCCACCGTTGCGGCCGCCATTTGCATCCGGCTAGGCTGCCATGATAGGCTATGTAAGTATTTACGTAGCTTATCACGGCAAAGAGCAGGGGTGCAAATGGCGGCCGCTACGCCATTTGCGCCGCTGCTCTTTCCGTGATAGGCTATGTAAATATTTATGTAGCCTAGGCTGCTTATCACGGCAAAGGCAGCTACGTCCCAGGGGAGATTCTGCTGGGTGGGGGTGGGGGGGCGGCTGTTCCACCACGGGTTTCAGGGGCCAAATGCACTGGCATTCGGCCTCACTGAAATCCGTGGCGGAATTCTCCGCCATCCCTACTTTACCCACTAAGTCATCTCTGTGGGTTAGGATCAAGTTAAGGATAGCCAATCTTCTAGTTCCTTCCTCTACTTTCTGTAGGAGGAAGTTATCCACCACACAAGTCAGGAATTTCCTGGGCCATGTTCTGCAGAATTTGTCTCCCAAAAAATATTGGGGAAGTTGAAGTTCCCCATTACTATTACATCATGCTTTCTTGAAACATTGGCAATTTGCTTTCCAAAAGTTTCATCCTTGTCTTCTCCTTGACTGGGTGGCTGGTAGTAGACTCCGACCACCATGTTCCTTTTATTCTTTGCTCCATTTATTTTAACCCAGATGGTCTCGATGGGGCTACCGAGCTCATCCACCTGTATTTCTGTGCAGAGATATGTATCTTTAACATATAGTGCAACTCTACCTCCCTTTCTGTTCCTTCTGAGCAAGTTATATCTTTCAACTGCTGTATTCCAGTCATGGGAGTCATCCCACCAAGTTTCAGTTACACCTATCAAGTCATAACTTCCCTCCCGTATTAAGAGTTCAAGTTTGTTCTGTTTGTTTCCCATACTCTGGGCAGTAGTATATAGACATCGAAGACCATGTGCTTTGTAGTCTGGCTTTCTTCCTACATGTTTTTGAAGACTACTATTGTATTGGGCACTATTAGAGCTGTTGTTGTGTCCGTTGTGATGCATGAGCTTTCGTCCATTTTTACCCCCAACTTTACGTCTCCCTTCACCATAGGATTCAGTTTAAAGCCCTCCTGATCAAGTTCTTCATGCTGTGGCCAAACACATACTTCCCAGCCCTTGTGAGGTGCAACCCATCCCTTACCAACCGTCCATTTTCCAGGAAGTAAAGTCCGTGGTCCGCCATTTAAAAATAGTGACTCCTTGGAACAAGAAGACAGCTGCCAGCATATTTTAAAAATGGTGACTCTCTGCCTTTCCAGAAATAAATCCTGTGTAAATGGTGGCTGTCGAACACGCTGTCAGGAGCTCCCTAGCTGCCTCTTACAGTCCCCTCCAATAGCCAACTCAGGACACAGATTACGAGGATTCTTTCCAAGGCTTTATTCCTTTATTACTGAATGACTCTTACAGATACGAATCACTAGCAACTAAGCAAGGAACTGCACTGGGGTAGATAGCAGAGCAGCCTAAGCTCTAGGTAAGGCAGTTGGTCCCTGTCTGAAGGAGAAGCGTAGGAAGACTCTGAACTTATGGGCTATGGAGAGATCCTCCCTCTTACCCTTGGGTCCTCGGGATGCAACTGTTGTTTGAGCGCCAAACAAGCAGAGCGCCTCCTCTCGGCACCCTCCATCTGTCGCCGCTCCCTGCATCTGCGCCGAGCGTCCAGCAAGCCCCCCTCCAGCGCTGTCTCACTGCCAGGGTCACTATCTCTCTCAGGAATGCTGGCAGGAGGAATCTCTGCCAGCTGCTGTGCTTGTGAGAGATGAGCGAGCTCCTCTCCCACAGATTGCTGTTCTTCCTCAGAATCAGAACTGCTCTGGGGCTCTATGGGCTCAGTTTCCACCCTGACACACACTACATTAATGTTGTGTACTTGATGGCTGGTTCATGTCCTAAGGGCCCAGATAAGGAGCTGGGGACTGGGCAAGTGGTGGGGTGGTGGTGCAGATTAATCTGAAGCTTCCTGAAGTGCTTTGGAGTGACCCAACCCACTTCATGTCCCCTCTGCCTTTCAGGGTTGGAACTGAGCCCATAGAGCCCCAAAGCAGCTCTGATTCTGAGGAAGAGCTATAACCCATGGGAGAGGAGTCTGCTCATCTCTCAGAGGCGCAGCTGCAGGGAGAGGCCCTGCCTGCTTGCATTCCTGAGAGAGATAATGGCAGCGAAAGACCAGGAGATCGGTTGTTGCTAGATGCAAGGTGCCGGTGCAGAGAGAGGCGCGAGGTGGAGATTGCTGAGAGGAGGCGCTCAGCCCGCCTGGCGCTACGGTAACAGCTGTGACCCGATCCCCCATGGGTAAGGGGGGGAGCCTCCCCTCCTAGCCCATAAGTTTCAGAGTTTTCCTGCCCTTCTCCTCAAAACGGGGACCAACTGCGTAGATGGAGCTTAGGTTACCGTGTTAGGATACCCTTTGCAGTTCCTTGCTTAGTCGCTGGCAATTAGCATCTGAAAGAGTCATTAAGTTGGAATAAAGCCTTGGAGGGAATCCCTTTTGTCTGTGTCTTGTTTGGGCTACTGGAGGGGACTTTAAGAGGCAGCTAGGGCGCTCCAGACACCGCCTCACCTCAGAGGTAGCCTGAAGCAGCCCGAAGCGTCCCACTTTGGCTTGGAGTTTGGGCTTCGGGCTGAAGCGGTGCACAGCCCTAGTATTTATAGTGCTTGTTCACACACTTGAGCAATAATTTCCTGCCTTCCTATGTGTAGAGTGTATGTATGTATGTAATATTTATTTATTCAATGTATGAATCACCCTACAGCTGAAGCTCTCAGAGTGACATACACAATAAAGACAAAAAGATGCCCCGACCAACTTTCCAGACTATTTCATGCATCTGAAGTAAGGAAGAATATGCACTTTTGTAGGACCCTTTACCTGATGGTATTGTTTCCATAGCAGCCTACATCCCCAATGCCAAGGTCATCAGCCAAGAAGATGACAATGTTGGGCTTAGAGCTGACCAAAGCTTGCAATTCTAGTGGCATTAGCAATAGGTACAAAGCTAGAAATAAGCCTGGATATGGCCTAGAAAGAAGAGAGATGATTTAATTGTTATAAATATGGCAGTAACATCCCAGTTCATCATATTCACAATGCATAGTAACATCCACAGGGTTCTCACTGTTAAGGAGCATGAAATCATAGAAGTCAGCAATGTGTTTATTATTATTAATTATTAATATTATTTAGTACATTTCTAATCCACCCAATAACTAGTGTTCTCTGGGCAGATGTTGTTAAGTTGTGTCAGAGACAAATGTCAGTCTACTAGTAGTGCTGTCAGGACAGGATTTTGCAGCCAGAGCCCCATCTACATGGGGATATATTCTGGTTTTACTGCGCCTCACGGACGATTGTGGCACGTGACGTCCCCCTCTGCGCGTTTCATGCAACTGCATGTTTCATGCTGTAAAATCCACATTTTTTGCAAAGTCATTTTCTGACAGATTTCCCTGTTGCGCTGGCTTCGGTGTGGTTTGGAAGTCTATATGACCTCAACCAGCAATATAACCTTCAGCGCGGGCTGGGAAGGTGGGTGCAGCACTGACAGGAGGAAGGGAAAGCTGCGTCATATCTGGAGGACTAGACCTGCACATGATCATGCTTTGGTTTTCCCCAAATGAGCCTTAAAATCAGCACATTGCCGTGGGATGACATTTGTCCTTTTGAAATCTCCATTTGTGCCCTGAAAACAGCCCACTAAATGTGTCTACTCAGAAGTACTCCCCATTGACTTGCACTGCACTTACTCAACATGGAGCTGAGAGGGGTGGGGAAACCTACTGTTTTGAATCTGCACCGATCCGGAGATGCGGAGCTTCGCAGTAGGGTTGACGAGTTGAAGATGTTTTCCCTAAATGAGCCTGCACCTTGGGATAACTTCTGCTCTTTTGAAATCTCCACTTCTGCCCTGAGAACAGCCCGCTAAACATGAGGTTCCACCCCTTCGCAGCTACAGAGGTGCGGAGGTGAGGGTGGGGGAAATAAAAAGAAAAGGGCTGGGCTGGGGAGCTGCTGAATCCTCCTTCTTCCAGGGAAGGGCCCCTGTGAAACCTGAGGTGCTGCTGCTGTGGGGAGAGAGGGGTGCCGCGGATCCTACATTGCACCGCCCGCTCTCTGCCCCCATGGCCTGACTGCTCCTGCTGGGCAAGCTGCTCAGGCTGCCAGGAGAGAGGAAGGTGCATGCAGGCACACACACACACACACACACACGCACACACACCTCTCCCTTGATCTGGGCATTGTATTCCACTGCACTTAAGAGCAGGGCTGAGAGGGGCGGTGTTTTTTTAGGAAGCTTGTTGCTGCTGTGAGACTTCACCCACAGTCTGCCACACAAAAGTGGCTCTTTTCTGGGGGGGGGAATACCCCTCTTTAATTGGCTGTGTGTGCCATGGGAGGAGCAAATCCAATTTCATGAAAATGCAGTTTTAAACAGGATCACGTTGGAAAGCATCTCCATGTAGACGGGGCCCTGGTGCGCCAAAATCTGTCTATCAATTTCCTGAAAGTTTTCTTCCCCCATGAAAGAGGCTTCCATCGTTCTGACTCATTTTCAGGGTGTTTTATAATGTATTTCTGTGGTGGTTTTGAGCTTACCTAATCAATGCGAGGTGGGCGAGGGTGCTGTGTGGGTGTGTTTTCTTCCTATTACACATCCCTCCATTGCTCTGCAGCCTTGCAGGCTGTCTGTGCTTCCTGACCCTAAGATTCTTAATTCGGAGATAAGACTCCAAAGATAAGCCTTCAGTCCTCAAACTCTGGAGCTCGGTAAAAAGAAAGCCCTGTTCTGTACTTTATAACAAACAATCCCAGAGAAGATGATCTGTTGTTTCATCCATTCCACAAACCTCACAGAGAGTGAAACCTGATCTTCCCAAAGCACATAGATTGCTATGTAAAACACAGTGTCCACTCAAGACACAGAACATAGTAACCTACTGAATCCAACCACATTGTTCAAAAATCCTAAAATCATTCAGGGCTGGACAGAAAGAAAAACCTCTCCTCCCAACAAGCCCACTCCCCCACCATTTCTGCCAATCCATTTTGATTTCATTTCAAACCCAACTTTTCACTTCTGATTATGACAAAGGAAGCCTGAGATCAATTGCATCATGCCCCAAAGCTTCCTTGGCTGCTTGATTTGCCAGTTCATTACTACTAATACCCACACAAGCAGGGATCCAAATAAACCCAACCCTAAGCCCCACAAGATATAGTTCAAAATTTAGAAGCCATCTTTTCATTACTAACAGAGACATACTTCTTATACCTACTTGCTGTATCACTAAGAGAGCTGATAATGAATCAGTCAAAATAATTGTCCGCTCCAGTCTGATGTTCCTAACCCATTCCAATAGCTATCAATTCAGCTGTCATTATAGAAACCCACTCAGAGACGTGATACTTTTTTTGCACCCCAAATTCAGGGACACAGAATGCAGCAGCCATGCACCCATTCTGGGTACATTAAGATCCATTTGTATGGATCCAACAGTGACTGCCCCAGTTTAAAGATAAGTATTCCACAACTGTATTTTTTAAGCCCAACACTTCCTATATTAGATTTCACTGCAGAGTTCAAATTCACAATTAGCAGCAAGCATAACCAGGAGAAGAAAAGACATTTTTCAGAGACCCTGTTCAGCAACAAGTGGGTGTCCAGTCCAGCCAAGATGAAAATCACATCACATGAGGGACCCACCCAACATCACATTCCCGTAGATCACTAAACTCCCAACAGGCATTATAAAGAACATTCCCCTGACCAACCTGCACATTCCTCAGCCTATCCCAAAGTGAGATCTCTGGGCCATTCACCCACTACACACTGTAAAACACTGCAAGGAGTAGTAACAAAGGGTCCATATATAATCTGTAGGGCTTTAGTCTGAATTGTGTCCATTTTTTGCAATAACAACTTAGAAGCAGATGCATAAGCTTGATATCTATAGTCTGTAATTGACTTTGTGCATACACAACAGAACATTAACAAAGTCTTTCTATCTGTCCCCAAGTACAATTTGAAATGCGTCATAGCAAATTCAACCAAAGCTTACACCTTTTCAGGGTATATTGAATATGCTGCCTCCAAGTTAACTTATTATCAAAAAATATGCCCCCCCCCCCAAATTGAACCTGCTTTCTATAAAGTGTCAAAACAATATTCCCACACTCCAGCCTCTGTTCCCACAGTATTGTTTTTATGCTGGAACCTTAAAAGCAATTAAACACTTGTCCAGCCCCCATCTTGCCTCTTAAACAGACAGAACATTACAGACCCAATCTTATTTATCCACAAAATGTAGGCACCATGAGCTGATATGTTGGGGCCCCTCAGCTTTATGGAGCAATTTTGTCCCTTTGTACCCCACTCCCCGCTGTACCCCAGCCAAGCCTGGGAAAAAGTGGGAATGGGATTTCGGCAAATTAATAGAAGTTTTGCCCACACTTTTGCTTTTAAGGAAAAAAGAAAGGTATTTTATTATTAATTATGCAAAACTGGCATATATGCAAATGATTTTATATTATGGAAATAGTTTTATATTGCATTACTGTATTTATTTTTAGGGTTTTAATCTTTGTAAACTGCACAGAGAGCTTTGGTATTGGGCAGTATACAAATGGAATGAATGAATAAATTATATATTCAAATAACTTGAGAAGCAGATAAACAACTATAAAGCTTTTACTCTGATTGGTCAAAATAATCAAAGAGTCATTATAGTGGATCCTCAGAAAGACAGAGATAGCATAAAAGAGGTGTGGATTGAGTGGGGAATTGGTACTAGTGATCTACTTGGAACCCAGGGAGGCCTGTGTGCAAAAGGGTTAACTTGGAGTATGGTGACTTGGTGGGAAGGGTGCGACCGAGATGGGTAATGGTAGAAAATAAAGGATAGGTAGAAAGATTAAGACTCTAATGCAGCTATATCCAGACACACACAGCAGATGGGGGGAAAGACTGCACATTGGGGAGAGGATTGCTTGGATTAGGATGCCTTTCTATTTCATCAGGCTTTGACTGGCCTGAGCGACTTGGAGTTTAGGTTTGGAAAGGGGGACTTTTAACAATGTCCCCTACCCTGACTATTCTGAGGGTTCAAAATAACAAACACCAAAGAAAGGAGAGGATCAAGAGAGAAGGGTAGGAAGGATAAGCAAAGCTAGCTGGGATAAGGGTGTGGCTCCACTGCAGTAAGCTCCACTCGCTGGGCCCTCCTTTGATGGTCCCACTGGCATGCTAGCAGAGATTGACCAGGGTCACACAATCTGAGCAACAGTGGCTTAAATAAGCCATCATGCCTTGTGGCACATGCTGGGCACCCATGGGTGCCTGTTCCGTAACCCAACCCCCATTCGTTGGTTGTCGTATCATCCAAACCTGGTGAGCGTGGGTTGTCGGCATGGTTAGCAAACCACCCACAACCCTAAAACAGCCCATGGGTCCTGAGAGGTTTGTTAACCATGCCAACAACCCATCCTAGTCGGGTTCAGACAACACGACAAGCTATGAGTGGGGTTTGGGTTACAGAACAAGCACCTGCTCAAATTGATCATGCAGACCCAGTCATTGATCTGGTCAGAGATTGAACACAGATTTATTTATTTATTTATTTATTTCTATACTGCCCAATAGCTGAACCTCTCTGGGCGGTTCACAAAAATTAAAACCAAACAGCACCCAATAAAACAATATAAAATATAGAGAGCATTAAAAGCACAGTATAACTATACAACCACAATAAAACCTAGCAGCAGTGCAGGAGTTTAAAATACAGACTTAAAACAGCAAAGCTAAAAGTCTAGAAAGCTAAAATGCTAAAATGCCTGGGAAAATAAAAAGGTCTTCACTTGGTGCCGGAAAGAATACAGTCTAGGTGCCAGGCGAACTTCACTAGAGAGCTCATTCCACAGCTGGGGTGCCACAGCAGAGAAAGCCCTCCTCCTAGTAGCCACCCGCCTCACTTCCTTTGGCAGGGGTTCACGGAGAAGGTCCGGGCAGGCACATATGGGAGGAGGCGATCCTTCAGGTAACCTGGCCCCAAGCCGTTAAGGGCTTTGAATCGGGCCCGGAAATGGACTGGCAGCCAGTGCAGCTGAAAAAGTACTGGTGTAATATGAGCTCGCTGGCCAGTCCCTGTTAACAATCTTGCTGCCCTGTTTTGGACCAGCTGAAATTTCTGGACCATTTTCAAAGGCAGCACCATGTATAACGCATTGCAGTAATCCAGACAAGAAGTTATCAGAGCATGGATCACTGTAGCTAGGCTATCTCTGTCCAGATAAGGGCGTAGTTGGTATACCAGCCTAAGCTGATAAAAAGTGCTCCATGCCACTGAGTTCACCTGTGCCTCAAGTGACAGTTTTGGATCCAAGAGCACCCCCAAACTATGAACCTGATCCTTTAGGGCGAGTGCAACCCCCTCCAGAGCAGGTTGAATATCACCTAGCCAGGCAGACGAACCACCCACTAACAGTACCTCCATCTTGTCTGGATTGAGCTTCAGTTTATTGGCCCTCCTCCAGGCCATTACCGTGCCCAGGCACTGATTCAGAACAGCCACTGCCTCATCTGCGTTTGATGAGAAAGAGAGGTAGAGCTGGGTGTCATCCGCATATTGATGGCACCTCAGCCCACACCTCCGGATAACCTCCCCCAGTGGTTTCATGTAGATGTTAAGCAGTATGGGGGATAAAATAGAGCCCTGTGGAACCCCATGGCACAATTGCCATGGCACAGAGCAATAATCCCCCAGCACCACCTTCTGGAATCGGCCATCCAAGTAGGAGTGGAACCACTGCAGTGCAGTGCCTCCAACTCCCAACCCAGACAACCTATCCAGAAGGATACCATGGTCGATGGTATCGAAAGCCGCTGAGAGGTCCAGGAGAATCAACAGGGTCACACTCCCCCTGTCCCTCTCCCAGCAGAGGTCATTCCACAGGGCGACCAAGGCAGTTTCCATTCCAAAACCAGGCCTGAAGCCCGATTGAATTGGAACTAGATTACAATCTGGCAGAATGTGAGCAATGAATATCTTTCTCTGGGGATTAGTCTGATAGAAACTGCTTGCCTAGGGGAAGGGTTTATTTAAGCAATAGAACAAAAGCTAAAATCAGGACCTTGGCTGCAGGTAGGTTACTCAGAAAGGAAGAAAAATGCAGATGAAGGTGTTCTTCTACTTGATGGCTCTCGATGACTGCAGCTTAGCAACTGAGGAAAAGGCACTTAGAGTCTGACTGGCTTCCCCTCAGTGTCTCTCACTGGCCCATCACATCAAGTGTCCCTTGGATTTGCTAGGCAGCATCTGGCATGTGGCAGAGTGGAAAAGAGTTGCATTTTTGTGGAGACACTCCCTTTGCCACAGGAGGAATCCCAGATGGACTGATGAGTCATGCAGACTCCCCTACTGCCCTGTAGTGCACCCATCCTGTCCTCTGCTGCAGCTGCTGTGGTGACAGAAGAGTTGACTGGGCCTTTCACATGCGACTGCCAATGCTGCCTAGCAATGGCAGTCCAAAATCCAAAGGGGGCTTGAGCCCCACCATCCCTCTGATGTTTATGTCTTTGAGGTACCCCTTCCTCTGCACTTTCATTAGATCTGTCCTTCTGCAGCTCTGCCTGCCTCCTCCTTTGACTCAGCTCCCTCATCTGCTGGAAGGCTGAAAACATGCCTGCCAGTTCAAATGAAGCTTTGGTTTGCAGTCTGTTTACTGTAGGGAGTGCTGGTCCTCCTGGGCATTGTCAGAGCATCTGAAGGGAGGGAGCAGATGGAGACTCTCCAGAGAGAAAAAAAGGCGAAAGAAAGGAAGAGAAGAAACTGCAATGGCTCTGGGCAGCCTGTTCCAAAAAAAGGGGAAGAATGTGTGTGTGTGTGTGTGTGTGTGTGTAAGGCAAAAAACAAATCAGGTAAGGGTGCAATCCTGTGCATGTTTAGATGGAAAAAAGTCCTACATCTCCAGCCAGCAATGCTGTTGTAGGACTTTTTTTTTCCTGTTTAAATATGCATAGGATTGCACTCTAAATGTCCTAGTACTGCTTTTGCTGTGCTTTGTTTTGCTCTCCCTTTCTCTGCTTTGTCTTATTCCCAGTTTTTTTTTTGTTAAAATGTACATTATTTATTATACATTGACATACAAGCACTGAAAGTTTAGGAGTGAGAAAACCTACTGAGATCTGGGTGTCTCACACTCTCCAGAAGTGGGCTCCCTATTCTAATTCTTCTCACACAGTCTGATGCACTCTGGGGTTGAGGGGGGGCACTCTGGGAATAAGGCTACGCCAGTAGAGGCCTAGAGGAACCAGCTCGAACCTCCAGCTGGGGTTGGAAGGGTCTGATGCCCAGGATAAGGCAAGTGGAAGCTTGCTTCTGCTGGTTCAGGGAGCAGCTTGGCTCACGTGGGGTGCTAACACTCCAAAGGCATTGTGCAGCAATTCCATCTTCTTTTCTTTAATGGAGTTTCCTTAAAATAGTTTAGACCCCTGTACAATTCCAGGAATGGGACAGGAGGGTGGCATGATAAAAGCATTCTCTGGAAGCTCCCTTGGACTTGGGATGCTGAAGAGGCATGAAACGTTGTTACACTGAGGGAGGTCTCTTAGGTTGGCTCACAGCGGCATGGAACTCCATAGGCCAAGTTGTGCTGCTGCTGCTGCTTCATCTCAGAGGCGTACTTATACAACAAATCATAGGATTTGCGGCAAGTGAAGAAGAATCAACAAGCTACAATTGCCTTCTACTGTGAAGGTGGTTCTACTAGTGGATATGCTGAATGCTTCACCTTGATACACAGATGTAAAAACAGTTAAATCCAACTCCCACAGAATGGAGTACATGTTTTGCATGCAGAAGATCCTGGGTTCAACCCTGGCATGTCCAGTTAGAAGATCTCCAGTAGCAGGGCAGGAAAGATGATGGAAAGCATCTGCCAATCGGACTAGACAGCCCTGCACCAAAGATCTGACTTGGCATGAGGCTCCTTCATATGTACCATATGAATGCTTATTCTATCCACCTGACATAAGTAAACTACATTCAATGCTCAGGGTGGTACCATTCTATTCAGAAGTCTAGGATAAGAGTAGTATCTTTTTTTCTTATAATAATAATAATAATAATAATAATAAAAAATTAGAGTTCTGAAGAAAGTGAAACTGAACTGAGTGGAACAGAGTACAGAATCCAGTCTCATAACTACCATTTCGCATTTCCTGCATAAGGTTTTCCAAAGCAATTTATCCCATCTTGTAATTTCTGCAGGTAATATCCCTTCATTGAAAAGGGATAAATGGTTTGAAAAAGTAGACAAGTGGCATTTGATTTAATTTGTGATCCCTTATCCTGTATCACACATAGATGCAAATTTTACAGGTAGACTTACTTGCCTTTCTGTCTAAAACAGCCTGCCCTGATCTGGTGCCCATCTGGTGAAAACCCTGAGTGGGAGGAGCGTGGAGGTGAAGAAGATTGCCTTTGCCACTCATCCCACTCTGCACTGGACGGCTGTAAGCCTCTGTGGTCAGAGGCTTACAGCCATCTTGATAGGATTGTGCCCTTAAGCAGGAAAACAGTGAATGCTCTTCAACCTGTTAAATGAAAACATGCTACACAGGAAGTTTTAAGATATGAATGGTTTCTAGAGAAAAGTGCAAAAGAACATCACATGCAGAAGTAAAATGTGAAACATGCAATGATTACAGAGAAAATACATGTATACCTATGAACTACACAAGTTACATGTTAAGATTACTACAGTTTAACTCTTGCTGAAGCCTATTAGAAAACAGTATTAGGAAAATTATATTAGAGTATCAAATGAAATAGCTATGACACACAAAAGTTATAGTAGGCTCAACTAGCAGCAATTTGAATTGTTACTTAGCTCCACTTAAACGTCCACCAGTCTAAACTAGTTAAATGGAATATCTGAAGCTTTCAACTATATAGCAGTCTACTCCAAACTTTAGAGAAAAGGAAGGAAAAGGGAAATTATAACTTCCTATCCTAAGCAGAGATCTGAAGAGCAGGCTTTTGTGAACCCAGAGGAAGACTGCAAGATATGTCTTCCAGGGTCCAAGGTGTAGGACTCAGCAAAGTCCAGATAGGAAAATTAATCCAGAAGAAATGTTTTAAAAGGAAAAAGAACATAAGAACATAAGAAGAGCTATGCTGGATCAAACCAAGGGTCCATCTGGTACAGCATTCTGTTCACACAGTGGCCAACCAGCTGTCAATGGGAAACTCACAAGCAGGACATGAGTGCAACAGCACCCTCCTACCCATGTTCCCCAGCAACTGGTGAATATAGGCTTACTGCTTTAGATACTAGAGGTAGCCATCAGGATTAGTAGCTATTAATAGTCTTCTCCTCCAGGAATTTGTCTAACCTCCATTAAAGCCTTCCAAATTGGTGGGCCATCACCATATCTTGTGGTAGCAAACTCCATAGTTTAACTCTGTGCTGTGTGAAGAAGTACTTCATTTTATCTGTCCTGAATCTCCCACCAATCAGCTTCATGGGATGACCCCGGGTTCTAGTATTATGAGAGAGGGAGGAAATATTCTCCACACCGTGCATAAATTTGTACACCTTTGTCATGTCTCTGCTTACTCACCATTTTTCCAAGCTAAACTATCCCAGCTGTTTTAACCTTCCCTCATAGGGAACTCTGAACTTCACCAGTGAGTAAAATAAAATAGGGGGAAAACTGGATCAAGCTGCTCAGAAGCTAGGCATCTAGCCCACAAAAGCTAGTTCAGAAACAATGGCCAGCTGCAGCCTTAAAAACCGAAGAAGGGACATGGTCAAAGTAAGATTTTCCCTGTTCTCTCAAAAAGAAGGCAAACATGCAATCTATGCCCCCAATGGCCCTCAGACTAGTAAAAATGTGTTAGCAAAAACTAGAGCTATGCAAAACAGAAAAAAATAACAGAAAGAACTGAAACACGTTTTCTCCTAGGGTTCAGCCCCTGTTTGATTCACTGAGAGAGCACTCCTATGGTCTCTAGACAGTACCTGAGGGGCCATAGGATAGTTCGGATTGCTGGATCTGAAGTTGGAGACAGTGCGGCGACCTTGGACCCAGAAGTCAGAGTTCCCTGCCCCTTCTCCCTTGCAGCTGGCAACCTCAAGGAGGAGGGAAAGGGGCGGTTCTGTGGGCAGGGATGGGTGGAAGGACTGTGGAAGTGAAGGTCACCTCCATACCGCTCCCACTGTACATAGAATGCCTGTCAGCCTCCAAGTTAGAGAGGATTGAGCCCAGGCTGTCTTAGATTTTCCTGCCTTTTGATTGGCCTTTTTCTTTCTTTTCAGTCACCAACCAGAAATTTGGTTCTGGATTGGTGAAAGATGTATTGGCTGGGCAGAAACCTCCAAAAACAATCTTTGCTCATAGTTTTAGGCAGCTGATGTTACCCTAGGTCTTCTCAGGATATATGGGAACTTTCTGAACTCATGGAGCTGCTAGTTGTGTGGAGCAACAAACATTGTAACTTCTTCATATACCGTTCCATTGTTCTTATACTTTTGTTCCACAAGCTAGCCACAGCTTTGTCAGCATGATTGCCTGCATCTCAGACTCCAGGCAGCAAACCTTTCTGCCCTCAAGGAAAAAGAGGCCTACTTGTGAACCAAAGTTTCACTCCTATTCCATTCCATGGCTTTCTTCTAAGCCTTGTGTTCATAGTACTTGAACCCAAAAATGGACCTGAGTAACAATGCATAGAAATACAACAATACAGAAATATTCCATTCATATTTTCTCATTACATTAGCTGCTGAAACATTTTGTAAATATATAAGAAAACAGTGGCTTGTTCTAGTAAACACTTTACCAGGAATGGCTAGGACACTGCATGACCTCTTTCATGGGCAGTCAAGACGTAGCTGTCTACCAATAAAGAACCTGGGGAGTGGGGAAATCACAATATTAGAGAAGATCTGGATAATTTCAAATAATAATTACACATTATAGATATTAAATCTTTCCACATTTGTTAAAAAAAGAGAGCATCTCGCTGAAACTTGCATGTGAACATCTTACCTTATGAAATCTGTCTGGAAGGTGAGTTCTTCCTTTTTCTCCTCCAAAGGCCACAATGAGTTTCTTATTCTCTTACCACACATATATGAGCTTCCCATAGAAAACATTTGCTTGCTCTACTTCATTTTTGCGGTAGTAAAACTACATTTCTGTCTGAATCTTTAAAGACTGTTAATTATTGGGTTTTTTTTTAGTATAGAAGCTCAATACTGTACTGTAAAAAATGTCCTTCCCTCTGGAGAAGTCTTTACAATGTGTACGAGACAGTCAGTCTTGTGGACAAGCCTCAGGAGGAATGAAAGCTCTTTCTTCTGATGTTACCAAACCATATGGGGATGGGTTCTTCCTCAGAAAACATCCTTTACGGTTGCAACATTGCATATCCTTCTGGGACTTATCTAGATTTTTTTAAACTTTAGTACAACTGTCAACAGAATCCCATGCATGTGTATTTGGAATTAAGTCATACTGATTTCAATGGGACTTACCCTCAGGTATGTATGAGTAGAATTAAGAGCAGGTAGGCTCTGAAGACTCTTCTGCAGTTCTGCTACACACTCTAGCACTTTCTTTAGATTATCCTGGTCACTGCTCTACATGATGAGTGTTTACTCATTTTGATAGTACAGGGTTTGTGTGGGATGTTTAAACAAATCTTTACTAACTCCACTTGGCAGGCTTACACCAAATAATCTTTTAAAAAACTAGTAATAATTTAGTATGGACGCAATCCTAAGCATGCATCTCAGGAAGTCCGTACGAACTCAGTGAGAAAGGGCACAGCCTGGGGAAGAAGCTGGAAGGCCAGATGGGGAACTCCCATAGGGATGTCTGTTGCTGGGAAATCTGGCCCTTTTTGGGCTTGCTGGATGTCTGCAGTGCACCCAACTTGGCTTGCTTTAGCGAGCTGAGCCACGTGGTTTCCCTGAGTTCCAGGGACTTTTAATGCATGTTTTTGGGTCTTGGCTGTAATTTGCATAATTTGCACACATTTCAGGTGTAAATTGAGCAAAGTTGCATTATCTGTGCAAATTATGGCTGCAGTTTGTGCAGATAATGAAAATTTGTGCAATTTACAGCAATAATTTGCACAAATCCTTTTTAATGCATTTTTTTAATACGTTATGGAAATTCCGCCAGCTGGCCCGACTCATTACACACTGAGTGGGCCAGTTGGCAGAAGATAGAACAGAGTCCAGGGGGCTGAGCTGAGGAAAGCTCATTGAGCTCTACCCCACAACTGGATCTGACATCCCTAAACTCCCACAGTCATATCTGGCCCATGGGCCAGAAGTTCATCATACCTGGCATAGTGTAACTACATGTGAAATGCGGAGGAAGAAACAGCACCTCAATTTAGGCAAACCAGAAAGGAGAAAAGGACTTGGTGTTGAGGGATAACAGAAATCTTCACTGTATCTCTACATGTTTCAGAGTAAAGACTCCTTCAGGAGCTAAACATACAAAGTAGAGGACAACACAGTACTACAAACTTGAAAGCAATAAAATGAAATACACAGATCAAAACTAAATTCATAAAGGGAACTTTTGATTGTAGACTCTACTATACAAAAGATGAGAACATCAACGTTTGAAAAGCATATGCTAAAAGACTATGGCTCTTCCCCATGCAGTGCTGACTAAAAACATCTCAAACATTGAAGCTACTAAACATTGAAGCTACTAGAAGCTATTTTAAGGAGCGCCTCCAGCAACACCAGATACGGTGCTCAACAAGATGGCCTTCTCCCTGTCCCATCAGCCGGGACAGGTAGGTTGGTGAGGCCGAGGGAGAGGGCCTTCTCTGTGGTGGCCCCCACTCTGTGGAACTCCCTCCCTAGGGAACTCCACCATGCCCCCTCTTTAATGAGCTTCCACCACACATTAAAAACGTGGTTGTTCAGGCAGGCATTTGGGGTGGGTTAGGGTATTTTTAGAAATATGATATTTTAAAGTAGAATTTTATTGTTTTAAATCTGTTTCTATTGCTGTACATTGCCCAGAGTGGCCGGGTGACCAGCCAGATGGGCAAATAAGAAATTTAATAAATAAATAAATACATACATACATACCTTGGAAAGAAAATACAGAAATTCCCAAAGTAGGAAGCTTACTTGCTCTCTAAAACCTTTAAAAAGCAATTTTAAAAAACAAAGGAGCAAAGCTTTCTCTCTCTCAACACTTAAAAAGAATCACTACACAAAAGACTGAATTCCTAGCACTGCTATTTATAAGAGGCAACCGATTAAAAAAAAGGGAGCAGAAAGGAGTGCAGATGGTTGCGGTTTACTCAGGATGCATTTTTAAAATTCTTTTTATTTCATTATTACATTTATATCCTGCCTTATTTCCTCTAAGAAACCTAAAGCAGCTTACATGATCTTCACAACAACCCTGTGAGGTAGGTTAGGTGGAGAGTCAGTGACTGGTGCAGGGTCACCCAGTGAGCTTCATGGCTGAGTGGGGACTAGAACCCAGATCTCCTGAGTTCCAGTTCAACACTCTAATCATTACACCACTTCATTGCACATGGCTCTTGTGCAATGAAGTCACATACACTCCAGTGATGTATGACCCCACATTTGAGATTTTTTCCACAGATCTGAGGAGGGATACATTATGGGGTGGATCAGGTGGATGAAAATATAAGGCAGTCACCCTCACTGATGCCACTGAAGTAGCGCTAGCGTACATGATCTCTAGTGCTATGTGAAAAGCATAAACTGGTGTGTAGCTCATACTAGTGCTACATCAATTGCATATGCAGAGTAGCGATACTGGATACTACACATAACTTATTAAAGACAAATCCTAGAATCCCTTTATTTTATGTTTGTCCTGATTCCTAAAACGATCAGTCCTCCAGGCCAACTGTTTTGGGAATGGATTCTATTTTAGAACCCCTTTCACCATTTGAGGATTATTTTTTAAACGATTAATACATTTCCATGCAGTCATATGTCCGTGATTCTGTGCATTTTTAATAGAAAAAAATAGATTCTACAGCTATACAACCAGAAGATGTTCTAGTTACAACAGATGTGAAATCATTGTACACTAACATAATGCAAGAACAAGCATTAGAGATGATATACATACGTTTATGTCTAATTAATATCTTCCATTTATACCTAACTCTGCATGTTTCAGTGATTCTTAAATGTATTGTAAAACACTGTTCTGGTATGATTTTCTGGTGTGAGGTGTAGCCATGTTAGTCTGTTGCAACAAAAATAAAAAATAGTCTTGTGGCACCTTAAGGACTAACACATTCATTTATTCTTCCATAAGCTTCCATGGACACTGTCCACTTCATTAGATGCATGAAGTATCAATCTCAAATTGGCTGATCTATATACACATGTGTGGGGTGGGTGGGGAGGGGGATATAAACAGGATAGTCAGAGGGAATTGAAATGGAAAAAAAAGGTGCAGACAGTGATAATTACATTAACAGTTGCCTTTCACACAGTGTTGTTCGGTGAAAACACATACATAATTGCAAAACCCTTTGTCCTTAGCCAAAACACAGGAAATAGAGTTGAATTTCTTAATTAATTGTACTTTGGCAATTTCACATTGGTATCTGTCTTGGGGGGTGTTTCCAGTAGCGATTTACTCTGAGCCAGCTGTGTGTTGAGGTCATTAGGGATACATGAAGTTGTGGCCATCCAGCAGCCACCCCAGAGCTTATCAGGGAAAAACCAGATGTCCTGAGACTGCTTAAAGTCTGATTCTTTTCCTTAAGTCGTGTTCTCCCCGGTATAGTTGCTGTGTGCCCCAACCTCCACATTTAGCTCAGGTATGCTAGCCTGGCCCAGGGGTGTGCCTTTCACCATGACTCCAGTCATGGGGTGTTTCCTCCCACTGTGCTGAACGAGGCTTGCCCTCTGAATGCCCACAGAAATAACAGAGAAGCCCCTCAATTGACATGTCACATGTTAGAGCCCAATTCCTTAAGTGCTATTAAGCATGACCTCAAAGCTCTGATTCATTGCCTTAGGAAGTAACTACGTCACAGCTCCCTCATAGAGATCCTGTGCATTAAAATGGGGGCTAGTTTCCATCTGTTTCTCACCACAAACCCATTAGTGTCTTCTCTGAAGTAACTCCCATTGTGCCGAATGAGGCTTGCCTTTGAATGCCCACATCAGAACTTACAGAGATTTCCCCTCAATTGAAATGGCACAGTTTTAAGCCCAGTTCCTTAAATGCAGTTAAGTGCGATCTCGAGGCTTTGGTCCATTGCTTTAGGAAGTATGTTCTTCACAGCTTGGTTATAGATATCCTGTGGGTTACAATGGGAGTGGGTTTCTGTCTTTGTGTTTACTGCTCTCTTTCCCACAACAAACCCATTAGTGTCTTGTCAGAAGTAACTCCCATTGTGTTCAATGAGGTTCTGTGGGTTAAAATGGGGGGTGGTTTCCATCGTTGTGTTCTCCCCCTCCCTCTTTCTCAGCACAAGCATATGTGTGTCTACTCAGAAGTAACTCCCATTGTGCTCAATGAGGCTTGCTCCTGAAATGCAGGTGCATCTGGACTTTCAGGGGAAAGGAGAAAGGGCGGGGGGAGAGAGGGGAAGCCTCTCTTATTGGTTGAGCAGCCCCTGCTAGTCAGATGACGTTCACTCTAACCCCCCCCCCCACCAGGAAGTATGTTCTGTGAAGCAATTTTTACTGCTGCGGAGAATCTGCTTGTGAGGCTGTGCTCACAGCAAAGCCGATTCCTTTAAAAAAATCTGGTACTCCTCTATTAGCTTCTCCTCTCGTTGTCATGGAAATACGGCCTTGGTGCGGTTTGCTTTAGCTTAATGGAAACTGCTTGAAAACTGGATCTGGCATGAATACTTTCCACAAAGGTATGGGTGGGGATCCCTTGCTTCTTATGGCAGCCACATGAGTGGCCACCACACAAAGGTCTTTCAGTTTCCTACATTGTGTCCACAAGGTTCTTACTATTCAGGAATTGTCCCAGTTTGGGACATGGGTTGTTGGGGGCACATGGGAGTAAGCAAGTGCTCTGCCTTCCTCCAACTTACTGCTTCTGCTTTGTTTCTGGATTATAGAACAACCATGACATATACGTAGACCAGTAACTCTGGGTTGTTGAGGGAGAAATAATCCAGAGTTTTAACCCATGTTTTGTTTTGGGGTTAAAATTCTGCATTATGTTTCCCTCAGCAGAGAAACCAGACTTCTGGGTTCACACATCATGGAACACAACCCAAGAACAGGGCATTCCTAGGTTGTTTAGTAATCCAGAAAGAAAGCAGAAGTGGTGAGTGGGCAAGAGGCAACTTGCTCACTTGCTCCCATAAGGCCCTCCTGACCAACCATGGGTTGTTTAAGCCATGGTTGGTCATTATGTCTGAACTGGGTCATTGTCTCTGAATAGTATCTTGGCCAACAATTTTTAGTACCATCAAGCATTTGCAAACCTAGCAATATCTGCCTCTTATGGTAACAATCTCTTCCCCCTTCATCCTGCATAGTCTGTACAACTACACTGAAGTGCAGAAGGAATTGAATGTTTTCATCCTGGTTTGCTCTGGAAAAGTTTAAAATTTCCTTTAATCAGAGTATGAAGCTACTAATGGTCAACTGATAAAATAATTGGTTGCCCATCATGGAAACTAAAACAGTTCTTCACAACTGTGGAAATCATATCATACCATATCATCTTCTCTGCATATTCAGGCTATCAGATAGTATACAACTTGAAAACTGAAGATTGAACCAGAAACCGTCCAGTTTCTCTGGCAGATATACAGAAGAAATCCACATGAGTAATATTCTATTGTAAAAAAAAGTATGCACACCGCCTCACACCCTGGACAGCTCATTTCAATCTGAAACAATACCAAATAGAAACAAAATGAAAGCTTGAATTAATACCCTCTGTTAGCTTGGGGTATGATATGCAGTATTATAGAGTTCTCCTGTAGATAGGCATTGGAATAGATAGTAAGACTTAAGCAGTCTGGAAGAATGCTCCACAAATTAAACGTATGTGTAAAATTTGAACATTGATGGGTAGGAACTGCGTATTTGTCTGTTCCAGTTTTGAGGAGACAGTAGAGCATGTTGGACATGTTTGGTAAAGGAGTTCTTCATTTGAACAGCAAATAACATTGGAAGTGTTTTTCCGCTTTTCATCCCAAGTTCTAGATGCTAATCACAATTCAGACAGAGCTCTTCCATATTGTTCCCTGGTGCCTTAAAAACAGCCCAGTGGTGGTGGTGGTGGGTGTCTGTGTGATTTCCTTCATGTGTCCCCAGACATAGAAGCAAAATAGATAAAAATCTTGAAGGGCCATAAAGCACCCCTGAACAGAGGTGCTTTCCCACAACAACAAAAATGAAGCAGAATTACCATTTGTTGCCTTCTCAAGTCAAACTAAAATAGTACAATGCAATCCAATTTACTCTACTCAACGATGCCCATAACACAGGGCAATACAAAAAGAAAATAAATTACAGATAGACATTTAGATATTCTCAGATATTTCGATAACTGGATGCAGTTTGTTTATTTATTTCCTTATTGTAAATATTTTATTTATAAGGTAAAGTATTTTAAAATATTTGCTTATTTAAAAGATTTGTAAGCTGCCTTTCATGGTAATCCCCTCCCGCTGGCTCCCAGGCAGTATACACCAAACTTAGAAATCATTCTCTCTCTCCCAAACATGTTATATGAAATTATACGTATCAGTTATGCAGTGTACATATGGTGTACACCCTTGGAGGTTTTCAGTACACTCTCCTTTGAGCTGAGACATATACAGCACAATCCTATACATGTCTACTCAGAGGTAAGTCCCATTGTGCTCCCATTGAGGCTTATTGCCAGGTAATTGAGAACAAGAAGAATTTCTTTTTTGAGTCACCTTCCTGGTCAGGGAGGCATAGGTAGTTCTAAGCAGAGGGAGTGGGTATTTTTCAGTCCATTATGCTCTACCTAACAGGGCCTTTCCCACTGCATTATTCAGAGAAAAGGAATGCATACTCCTGCTTTCAAAAAGTAGACCATCACTGATCAAAACAATGGTGATGGGATATAAACACCTTGTGCTTCTTTGTAGGTTTAAATTCGGTTTCCTCCTATTTTTGTGCAGAGTTAAATATACAAGCACTTCTGACAGAGAGGAAGTTGATCTCCCAAGAGATGTTATCAGAAGCAAGCTATTTTGAGCTCAGTGTACCAGTCTACTTTGGAATGCCAGCAATACATTTGTGTCCTTTAAAAAACGATTTCTATATTTGGTCAGAGCAAATGACTTATACAGTACCTGATGGAGTCCCACTACAGCAGCAGCAGCAGCAGCAGCGGGCAGCTTAGGTTCAGGGTAGACTTCATTCCTAGCCTTTCAGTAAAGCTTAGCCCCAGCCACAAGTGCAACGTGTTTCATCAGTCTCCAGCGCCGGAGGCTATCAAGGAAGTCATCATATCTGCCCCATCTGCTCATGCGTGCTGTCAAGCAGCTCCCACTGGAAGAAACTTAGCTTAGTAGCATAACAATTAAGATGGAAACTTCACAGGCCGCTCTCTTGCCTCCTGTCAGTGCTGGATATACTCTCGACAGCTTCCCCCATACTGTACCTCTCTTTGATATCAGCACAGTGTTCACATTCAGCTGCACATGTGGGACTGATCAGAGAACAGTAGGGTCTTTCATTAGAGGCCTGGCTCGGATGATTTCCTTGGCTACTGGAAAAAGAATCCTCCTCCTCCTCACGTTTTACTGGAAGAGTCATTTGCCTGTTTACAAAAGTTTCCCCCAAATGGCACTTTTCTTTCTATAGCAAGAAGCAATATGGGAGAAACGACAAATTTAGCAGCGTTTCTGCAGGGAGTGGATAAAACAGAACTTGTTACAAGTCCAGGGTACTGATTTTTTTTTTAAAGGAACTTTTTGAGATAATTGCATCCTATGCATGGCTATGTCATGGCTTCCTTCCAATGCTGTTTGTTAAATCATGGTGTGGCATTATGTCTGTACTGGAGCTAACCATGCTTAATGCCAACCAGTTTCCCTCATAACTGTGTTTGCAAACTCAACTTTAAACTCTGGTTATAGGGAGACTCCTAGTAGTGCCAACTCAAGTGTAGTAAAATTTTTAGTATTTTAGCTTTCTAGTCTTTTAGCTTTGCTGTTTTATATGTGTATTTTAAATCTCTGCATTGCTGCTAGGTTTTATTCTGGTTTTATTTTGGTTGTATTGTTGTATTGTGGTTTTAATGCTCTTATATTTTTGTATTGTTTTACTGTGTACTTTTTTGTTTTAATTTTTGTGAACCACCCAGAGAGCTTCAGCTATTGGGCAGTATAGAAATGAAATAAACAAACAAACAAATAAGTGTAGTGTTATATTATGGTTTAATCAAACCATGGAAAGAAGATGAAGGAGAGAAATAATATGAGAGCCCCTGGCAGGCCTTTGGTTGGATTGAAGTGGGGAGAGCAGAAAACATTATTCATAAGCCCCATGTGATAATCTAGTCAACAATGCATGTGATTACACACTGAAAAGGAGACCAGTATTTCTAAATCAAAAGATTGTGATCGCTGGAAAATTGCAGGCATTAAAGTTGTTGGTTCTGCTCAGTGGGCACATTGAACAGTGTTGATCATACGAGTGGGCCTATATTCTTTGGTTTCTGTGGATATATGTTTTTTTAAATGACACTCTTCATTAGATCTGTGCCTGTATGTTATTCAGCAGAAAATCTAGTTAATATCACATTGGATAACTCCTTAAAATTCTGTAACTTAGAATATCTGCTGAAGATAGAAGATACTGATATTGTAAAAGATCTGGGACCCAATCTTTCACACTCTTGCGGTACTGCTCCATTTTTATTTGTATTTCCTTTTTGGAAGGAAGGAAGGGCGGGTTAGAGTCTGAGCATGTTTCAGATTCTCACACACACTGCATTGGGCTTTATTCCTAGATTGTAGGGCATGGCACCAAATCACTGAATGTTTTTATAGGTTACATCAAGTAGACAAATGAAGAATCTTCAATACTGGAAGTTGACCATATTTGTCATTGACTATTGGCTGAGACCTGTTGACTACACTATAATGGAATGAATAACATTCAATAAGAAGAGAAATCCTGAAGGAATCCTTGATACTTGGCAGGACATCTTTGATGTCTTCAGCGACTATACAGACATTCTCCTCTGGAAAGGGAACTGCTTGTTATTACAAAACTCAGAAGTAAATTCCTCTACATTCAATAGAATTTACTCTCAGGTAAGTGTGCTTAGGGTTATAGCTTCAATGTAAGAAGTGGGAATATTCCTATTTCCCTCCACCAGCTGGCAGTCAGAGTGACTATGTGTATATATATAAAATGGAAGAGTAGAAGAAGGACTGGATAATCTAACGAAACTGTTAGGAGCCCTGTAAGGCACCTAGAAAGGCATTCAAATACTTTAATGAAGGGAAGAAGAGATTCCTCCAGAGACAAATATGTAGAGGACATGTCTGCTGTTCCGTTAGCATTTCATATTACTGTGCAACAAAGACAGTTACTTTAGCGCACAATCTAGACAGAGTCTAGAGGGCCATAGGATATTTCGGTTTCTGGGAACTGACTCCCCTTCCCCTCCCCCCTGCACTCTGCCTGCCCTGCATTGGATAGTCAGCTGCCTCTGAGTTCGGAGGTGGTCGACTATACCCATAGGACTGTGCCCTTAACTGTTTTTTCAAAGCACAATCCTAACCCCCAAACATTGCTGGTCGAAGGGCTTAAGATGGTGTGCTGAGTTTCTCTTTTGGAACACTCAATGAGCTCCAGTATTTCATCTCCTTTTCTAATTGTTTTGACCTCATAGAAACTTCCCCTTCATGGATCACTGCCTTGTTGTGGTGAAGGGGCTTGCATAACTCAGTGAAGCCATGAGCTATGCTGTGCACGGCCATCCAAGATGGACAGGTCATGGCAGAGAGTTCTCACAAAATGTGGTCCACTGGAGAAGGAAATGGCAACCCACTGGAATCTTGGTATTCCTGCCAAGAAAACCTCATGGAACGTATCACAAGGCTAAAAGATATGATGAACCCCTCAGGTCGGAAGGTGTCCAATAAGCTACTGGGGAAGAGCAGAGGGAATTTCCAAGTAGCGCCAGAAAGAGTGAAGCGGCTGGGCCAAAGCCGAAAGGACACTCAGCTGTGGATGTGTCTGGTGGTGAAAAGAAAATCCGATGCTGTAAAGAACTATATTGTTTAGGAACCTGGAATGTCAGATCAATGAATCAAGGTAAGCTGGAGGTGGTCAAACATGAGATGGCAAGATTGAACATCGACATCTTGGGAATCAGCGAACTAAAATGGACAAGCATGGGTGAATTTAATTCAGGTGACCATCATATCTACTACTGTGGGCAATAATCCCTTAGAAGAAATGGAGTAGCACTCATAGTCAATAAAAGGGTGGGAAAAGCAGTACTGGGGTACAATCTCAAAAATGATAGAATGATCTCAGTACGAATCCAAGGCAAACCATTCAACATCACAGTAATTCAAGTCTATGCCCCAACCACTGAGGCCGAAGAAGCTGAGGTTGATTGGTTCTATGAAGACCTACAACACCTTCTAGAACTAACACCAAAAAAAGATGTCCTTTTCATCATAGGGGATTGGAATGCTAAAGTAGGAATTCAAGAAATCACCGGGATAACAGGCAAGCATGGTCTTGCTGTACACAATGAAGCAGGACGAAGGGTAATAGAGTTTTGCCAAGAGAACACGCTGATCATAGCAAACACTCTTTTCCAACAGCATAAGAGGCGACTCTACACATGGACATCACCAGATGGTCAATATCGAAATCAGATTGATTATGTACTTTACAGCCAAAGATGGAGAAGCTCTATACAGTCAGTAAAAACAAGACCTGGAGCTGACTGTGGCTCAGATCATGAGCTTCTTATTGCAAAATTTCGGCTTAAATTGAAGAACATAGGAAAAACCACTAAACCAGTCAGGTATGACCTAAATCATATCCCTTATGAATATACAGTGGAGGTGAGGAATAGATTTTAAGGGTTAGACCTGATTGACAGAGTGCCTGAGGAACTATGGACAGAGGTCCGTAACATTGTTCAGGAGGCAGCAACTCAATCCATCCCAAAGAAAAAGCAATGCAAGAAAGCAAAGTGGCTGTCTGATGAGGCTTTACAACAAGTAGCTGAGGAAAGAAGGGAAGCGAAAAGGAAGGGAGAACGGGGAAGATATATCCAACTGAATGCAGATTTCCAGAGAATAGCAAGGAGAGACAAGAAGGCCTTCTTAAATGAACAATGCAAAGAAATCAAGGAAAACAACAGAATGGGAAAGACTAGAGATCTTTTCAAGAAAATCGGAGATCTCAAGGGAACGTTTTGTGCAAAGACGGGCATGATAAAGGACAAAGAAGGCAGGGATCTAACAGAAGCAGATGAGATTAAGAAGAGGTGGAAAGAGTACACAGAAGAACTATACAGAAAAGATCTTCATGTCCCTGATAGCCATGATAGTGCGGTCACTAGGGATGTACGAAAGTCACTTACCTTTTCAAAGGGTGACATTCGCGGGGGGGGGGGGAGGCGCTCCGTCCCTCCCCCCGAAATTCTCTCCGGCCAGCTCCTCTCTGTGGAGATTCCATGGAGCCGCTGGCTGGGGACACCCGCAGCCAGACATTTATTTATTTATTTATTTATTCATTTCATTTCATTTCATTTCATTTCATTTCTATACCGCCCAATAGCCGAAGCTCTCTCTCGAAGACATCCGGCCGCTGGGCAGCCTGAAGGGACGCAAATGGCGGCTGCCATAGCCGCTATTTGCGTCCTTGTATTTTCCCATGATAGGCTACGTAAATATTTACGTAGCCTATCACGGCACCCCCCCCCAAAAAAACCAGCAAACGCAAATGGCGGCGGCTATGGTGGCCGCCATTTCGGTTCCCTTTTTTTTTGCCATGATAGGTTATGTAAATATGTACATGGCCTATTACAGCAAAAAAAAAAGGAATGCAAATGGCGGCCATTTCCATTTCACGGCTATATGGAAGAAGCGAATGGTGGCCGCAGACACGGCTGCCATTCGCAATGCAGCACAGATGGCAGAAGGTAGGTGCTCTATTCTGGGCCCATTTCGTGGGGCGGGGGGGCGGGGGGGTTCATTCTGCCACAGATTTCGGGGGGCCGAATGCACTGGCATTCGGCCTCACCGAGATGCATGGCGGAATTCTCTGACATCCCTAGCGGTCAATGAACTTGAGCTGGACATCCTAAAGAGTGAAGTCAAGTGGGCCTTAGGAAGCATTACTAACAACAAAGATAGCGGAGATGACAGTATTCCAGCTGAGCTATTTAAAATCCTAAAAGATGATGCTGTTAAAGTGCTGCACTCAATATGCCAACACATTTGGAACACTCAGCAGTGGCCACAAGACTGGAAAAGGTCAGTTTACATTCCAATTCCAAAGAAGGGCAATGCCAAAGAGTGTTCAAACCACCGTGCAATTGCACTCATTTCACATGCCAGCAAGGTTATGCTCAAAATCCTACAAGCTCGGCTTCAGCAGCATGTGAACCGAGAACTACCAGAAGTACAAGCTGGTTTTCGAAGAGGCAGAGGAACTAGAGATCAAATCGCCAACATTCGCTGCATCATGGAGAAAGCAAGAGAATTCCAGAAAAACGTCTATTTCTGCTTCATTGACTATGCTAAAGCCTTTGATTGTGTGGATCACAACAAACTGTGGCAAATTCTGAAAGAGATGGGAGTACCAGACCACCTTACCTGTCTCCTGAGAAACCTGTATGAGGGTCAAGAAAGCAACAGTAAGAACTGGACATGGAACAACCGACTGGTTCAAAATTGGGAAAGGAGTACAACAAGGCTGTAAACTGTCACCCTGCTTATTTAATGTATATGCAGAGTACATCATGAGAAACGCCAGGTTGGATGACTCACAAGTCGGAATTAAGATCGCTGGGAGAATTATCAATAACCTCAGATACGCAGACAATACTGCCCTAATAGCAGAAAGCGAAGAGGATCTAAAGAGCCTCTTGTTGAGGGTGAAAGTGGAGAGTGCAAAAGCTGGTTTGAAACTCAACATTAAAAAAACTAAGATCATGGCATCTGGCCCCATCACTTCCTGGCATATAGAAGGGGAAGAAATGGAAGCAGTGACAGATTTTATTTTCTTGGGCTCGAAGATCACCGCAGACAGTGACTGTAGCCATGAAATTAAAAGATGCTTGCTCCTTGGGAGGAAAGCTATGGCAAACCTAGACAGCATAGTAAGAAGCAGAGACATCACCTTGCTGACAGAGGTTCGTATAAACAGAGCTATGGTTTTCCTAGTAGTAACATATGGCTGTGAGAACTGGACTATAAGGAAGGCTGAGCGCCGAAGAACTGACGTGTTCCAACTGTGGTGCTGGAGAAGACTCTTACGAATCCCCTGTACTGCAAGGAAGTCAAATCAGTCAATCCTAAAGGAAATCAATCCTGACTGCTCATTGGAAGGACAGATACTGAAGCTGAAGCTCAAATATTTTGGCCACCTAATGCGAAGAGAAAACTCCCTGGAAAAGACCCTGATGCCTGATGGAAAGATTGAAGGCAAAAGGAGAAGGGGATGGCAGAGGATGAGATGGCTAGATAGCATCACCGATGCCATGAATATGAACTTGAGCACACTCCGGGAGAGCGGAGGACAGGAAGGCCTGGCGTGCTATGGTCCATAGCGTCACGAAGAGTCGGACACCACTTAATGACTGAACAACAACAACATAGAAACTTGGAGCCACCTCCTTGGTAACAATATCATATGGATGGACAAAAGTCCCTTACCTGATCCCGCAGCTTGCTTCGCAGTGGGGGGGAGGCGCCCCGTCCCTCCGGCCGCGAAACCTCTTCTCCTGCTGGGACGCAAATGGCGGCGGCCATAGCCACCACCGTTTGCGTCCCTGCAGTCAGCTGTGATAGGCTACGTAAATGTTTACATAGCCTATCATGGCTGACTTTGGAAAAAAAAAAAAGCGCGTACGCAAATGGCAGCGCCCATGGGCACCGCCATTTGCGTTCCTTAATTGGGCACGTGTAGTCTACGTAAACATTTACATAGACTACGGCGAAAATAAGGGCAACGCAAATAGTGTTGCCCTTATTTTCACCGTAGTCTACGTAAATGTTTACGTAGACTACACGTGCCCAAATAAGGAACGCAAGTGGAAGCGCCCATGGGCGCCGCCAGTTGTGTATGCACTTTTTTTTTTCTTCCCAAAGTCAGCCGTTGTAGGCTATGTAAACATTTACGTAGCCTATCACGGAGTTTTTTGAAAATCTAGCCGTGATAGGCTATGTAAATCTTTATGTAGCCTATCATGTTTGTTATTGTTGTTGTTTTTTTATTTGGAAATGGTGGTGGCAGCAGCCGGTCGGAAGACCGGCCGCCACCGAACCGCCACCGCACTGCCGCCGCTGCTGCCAGGGACATTCGCACAAGGTAAGTCCCATCCCGTGGTGGGGTGGCGGACTGTTTCTCCACCAATTTTGGGGGGCCGAATGCGTTGGCATTCGGCCTCCTGGGGACTCGTGGAGAAATTCTCTGACATCCCTACAATACCAGTATTTTCTGTTGTATTGCCTAGGGATGGACGAAAGTCCCTTACCTGGTCCCGCAGCTTTTTTCGGGGGGGGGAGGCGCTCTGTTTCTCCCCCCGAAATTCTTGGCGGGTGGGGAGGTGCCCCTCCCCTCCCCGCTGAAATTCTGGCTGGGGGGGAGGCGCCCCATCCCTCCCTGCCGAAATTCTGGCCGGGGGGGAGCGCCCCGCCTCTCCGGCCGCGAAAGAAAAAAGTAAAGTAAAAAAAAAACAAAACGTGATAGGCTACGTAAAGATTTACGTAGCCTATCATGGCTGACTTTGGAAAGAAAAAAAAAGTGTGTACGCAAATGGCGGCGCCCATGGGCGCCGCCATTTGCGTTCCTTATTTGGGCATGGGTAGTCTACATAAAGATTTACGTAGACTATGGCGAAAATAAGCCATAGTCTACGTAAATCCTTATTTTCGCCGTAGTCTACATAAATCTTTACGTAGACTACCTGTGCCCAAATAAGGAACGCAAATGGCAGCACCCATGGGCGCCGCCATTTGCGTATGCGCTTTTTTCCCCCAAAGTCAGCCATGATAGGCTACGTAAAGATTTACGTAGCCTATCATGGCTGACTTTGAAAATCTAGCCGTGATAGGCTACGTAAATCTTTACGTAGCCTATCACGTTTTTTTTTTTTTAACTTTACTTTATTTGGAAATGGCGGCGGCGGCAGCCGGTCAGAAGACCGGCCGCCGCCGAACCGCTGCCGGGACCCACCGCCGGGACCCGCCGCCGCGGGGGACATTCGCACAAGGTAAGTCCCATCCCGGGGGGGGGCCGGGGGGGTGTCAGAGAATTTACCCACCAATTTCGGGGGGCCGAATGTGTTGGCATTCGGCCTCCCGGAGATTCGTGGAGAAATTCTCTGACATCCCTAGTATTGCCCCACCCCATTTTTCTTGAATGGTTGAAGGTTCTGAGGGCCCTTATTGTCAAACACCATCAAAAAGTGGTATTGTTTTTAAATACAGTGGGGGTCCATGTCTTGCTTTCATCCCCAAACACTCTGCAGATGACTCTCCTATTTTTAGTGGTGTAGTACTGTAATTTGATATGGATCAACTTGTGATTCCTCTCTTTTATTTCTTAAAAATTGTAACCCCATTTTCTAACAATCTATTTGATGATGGGGGTTGGTGGGGGGAGGGAGAGTTCAGGACTGTATGTAAGATATTAGAACTCATGCTCCCCTGCACTTTCTTTTGAGTAAGGGGGGGAGGTGCAGCTGCTGGCTATGTCTATAAACAAATCTTTCTTTCCACTCCTAGAAACATACTTATTAGTGAGTATACTCCATCGAACACTTTGAGACTTACCTTTGAGTAAATATGCATAGGATTGCACTATAAAATGGTTAAATAATACGGCAGCTTCATTGCCTGCAGTGTTTTGAAATACTGCCTTTTTGGCATTTGCCTTTGAATGGTTGCCCTCATAAATATATAAAACATGTGCATGAAATGTTTCCAGTCATTATCAGCACTGAGTGTCAACGTGCGCTTTCTAGATGCTTTCAGATGTTCTTTAAATATTTTCTCAGCATACTTCATGAAGTCTCCATGTTTACACCATGTTGTTGTTCAAGAATTACTGAGTGAAGACTGTTAGATAATATTTTATTTCACTAAATCCTCTTTGCTCTTTACTTGCATCACTGGTTCCTTTGTCTAACCCCAACTGCGAAATGATTAACCCAGCCATCCCCAGTGTCATGCCTCCCATGTATTCTGGACTGCAACTTCCATGTACCTGACAATTGGACATGCTGTTTGGGGCTGATGGGAGTTGTTGTCCAAACATCTGGAGGTACCATGTTGGGAAAGGCCAGAATAACCTTTCATATCTGGAACTTCAGCTATAGGGCAGTATAGAAATGTAATAAATAACAACAACAACTCAAAAGTCTCCAATATTGAAGCCGGGGTGGGGAACCTTTTTCCTGTCGAAGTCCACATTGCCATGATAGAAATCTGCTAGGGATCTGCATTTCAGCGCTGGATAGGGCAAGAACCAACAGCTGGCAGAGTTACAGATGTGGCCTTTCTTCCATACACAATGGTGGGGGGGGAGACACTTGCATCCAGGCATTCTCCTTGCCCAACGTGAGCAAGGTAACCTCAATCAACTTCATAGTTGGGGAACAGAGCAGAGCTGGTGAGGGGGCATGGCATTTGCCCCATGGGGTGGAAGCTCCCTACTTGACTTAAAGGTATACTGTCACCGCAGTGGCCACATTATGTTAAACACCCCAATAAAGGCACAATTTCCTTTTGGCTTCAGACACACGGGTGGGATCCTGAAACAGTGATTCCTGTATGAATGAAGAAATCATCCAGGGACTCCTCAGAAACAAACCTCAAATATAACTAGGTCTTATATAATTCAGAGTCTTACAAAAGAACGATCAACAGTGCAAGCTCTGTCTACGCATCTATCAGCAGCTAATACAGAGAACACAGGGCAGCTGCAATTATTACAGTTGCCTAGAGCTGTAAGCAGTCATCATGAATTTTGATCAAGCTTCAAGTGACTGTAAAACACTGCTACAAGTCCATATAAAAAGTAATTAATCACATTTGTTTAATGTGTACTGTGCCCTTGCCTTTTCTAGGGCACTGTGACATGAAAGTTAATGCTTTCATGGCACAGTACTCTGGGAACTGCAGCTGAATGCTTGCAGTTATCTGGGCACTGTGTCAAGGTCTGAACTTGATGAGGCAAAATTATGACACTGGAAGGGAGAGGCTCTCACTGGAGAGACAGAGGGGAGTATGAAACTGTTGATTGTCCTGGATTTCTCAGCCACTTTCAAGGTATCCTTCTTCAGTGCCGACTCCAGGTTTTTGAGGGCCCTTCGGCAAGACACCCTCAATGGGATCCCCTCCCTCAGTGAGTCTAATTTCTCACTACCATTGTCACTAGCTGCTATTGCTCCTTATCCTCTTTCTCAACATTGCTACCACTTGCTTGCTTGCATCTACTGCTCCTCCTCACCACCACCACCACCACCACCACTGTCTGGGCCAGAGTGAGAGGCAAGTAAACCAGTATGTTGCAATGGTGAGGAAGATGAGCAACTCCAGGGGCTCTTGACAGTGGGTCCCTGCTGGAGGGTGAGTCCTCGCCAGGTGCCCAACCATGCTACCTTCGACATCTGTCCTGTCCTTCTGGACTGGCTCTCTGGGTTGGGTGTGGAAGGCACAGCTTCTTGGTGGTTCCACTCCTACTTGAGATCCAGTTCCAGAAGGTGGTACTGGGGGACCATTTGCCTTTGAATGGTTGCCCTCATAAATATATAAAACGTGCATGAAATGTTTCCAGGCATTATCATCACTGAGTGTCAACGTGAGCTTTCTAGATGCTTTCAGATGTTCTTTAAATATTTTCACCTCTCTTCTCACCATACTTCATGAAGTCTCCATGTTTACGCCATGTTGTTGTTTGACACATTAGCACTTGTGCTTTGGGGTCTTGCAGAACTCTATTCTTTTCCTCACAATGTTTAACATCCACATGAATGAAGCTGCTGTGTTGCTCTGGTTCATGAACTTCCATACGTAATGACCAGTGTAGGTCTAAGGGGGGATTTAACTATATTAGATTTATACATTACGCTCTTACAAATGGGGAACAGCTACTTTTAAAATGGGGAAATTAGCTAAAATAGTCATTAAAATAATACAAACAAACAAACAAAAAATGCCAATTTGTTATAGAAGAAAGAAACAATGGCTTGGCTAGTATACCCATCCCCTAGCTGCTATGCATGTCTATTAAAAGTGCAGGGGCCCTTTTGCATTTGGCTACCCTACCCACCTACACTATGGTCCTGAGAAGACACTCCACCAAAGCAACTGTTAGCCCAATAGGGAAGGTCCCATAAGCACTTCCCATGTCTAATAGGAAGTACCTCCCACTACGTGTATTGACACTAACTCAGTGAAGTATGTTTAGGTCTGTAGCCATTTAACAACTCACAAACAAGGGGAATGTTTCTCAGCTGCAGTCAACACATTTATTCAGAAAATGTGTTACTTACAATACAAAGTAACTCAATTCTCAACCTTTCTGGTTTTAGAAACTTGTGTATATCATACAAGTCTCTGAAAAATAAAGTCACAAGAATGGCTGAAGCTCTTCTAAGGTGGACTTTGGACATTTTCTGCAAATGTGGTTTCAACTAGCTGGCAATCCTTTCTCTCTAAAGTAGCACTCCTCGTTCCAGCTTGGCAAGTTTGTTCACAGGCAGGTTTGAACTATTGTGTGCAGTATTTTATTATATGGTTTATGTCTCTCAGGATGAGTTCAAGGTCCTTTAGTCTGTGGAGCCAGGATATTCAGCCAATCTGTGCCAACTGCTACCAATATTTATCCTCTGTTTGAAGGGCTGCCTGTCCATGTCTAGTTTAAACTTAAAGGATCTTAAGAACTGTCACCCATCAACTTGGATGGTAGACTGAAAAGGGAGGCACATAGGTCACTTGGTCACAGTCTTCTGCACTGTATGAGATTTACTGTATTTCTATTCAAATCATATTTCTTTCTAAATTTGCATCTATGCATATGAATCAACATCTGAAAATGTTATGCAAATTGGTGTCTTTCTCTCCTCTTTTTTTAGTGATACATTTAATCTTTTTTGATGATTCTAGGTGAGGTGCTTCTATGATTGTTCTGCTGTGGGCCAAATTCATATCATTCGAGATGTGGGTTTTAGAATGACAAAGGGCTAATTTGTCCCAACAGCAGTCCACGATTGTGCACACAGCTATCTCACCATGTGCTGGCAGTCACCACTGAAGCCAGTGCAAAGGGTGTGTATTCCATTTGGAATGAATGAATGATCAACTGAACTGAATGATAGCCATTTGGTTCAATTTGTTATTTGTTCCAGAATAAATGAGGCAACTTCCCTCATCCTTACCAAGCTGGGTAAGTAGAGGCTGACTTGCTTCCACCACTAACAGGATGTTCCCCCCAACCCCAAGAATGCCCTGGATGTTGTGTCATTCCTGGACATTTTGAGAAAAAATGGTAGTTGCCAATGGGGAACTCCATTTTTGTAGGTGGCTGCCATTTCCATCCCTAGAATGCCCCGGAGCAAAACATCTGGGGCATTGTGCATGGGAAGATAGCTGCCCCCAAGATGGGCTGCACTCCACAAAACAAGTAAAAAACCTAATAACAACTGCAGATAAATGGGAGTTCCAATATGAATTATATTTGAATGAAGTACAACAATGAATGGAAAAATCAAATAGGAGGAAAAATCCACCCTTAGTCAGTACTGGCTGCCTGAACATTGGTATCTATTACTGGCTGCAATTGCCATGACAGACAGCCCTTCAAGACACTTTGGCAAGGCATTAGTTTTAAACAAAAAGACTTTAAAATGTTTAAAATAGGAGAACTGCCAGACAGTAGCCATGATTTAAGCCTACAATTTAAGTCTGATTTAGGTCTTTTAGGTATGAAAGTGAAAACTGAGAAAGTTAACTCCTTTGTATGGAGAGGCAAATTAGTCTATTTCTGGCCCCCTTTCAAATGTCTTCAACTATAAATCTTGTCTGTTTCTCCATTAATCTATTTTTTCACCAACAAACAGACAAAATCCACAAAGAATTTGCTTTTAAATATGCACTTCTAAATGCAATTCTCACAAAATATGTATTTCTAAATACATTTTCATAATGTTATTGGAATATTCAGGCAGCGTGAAAGCTGGTGGATAACTAAATTCCAATTTGTACACTGGTCCAGAAGGAGTGGGTCAGGATACTTCATATCAGAATGTGCAAATATCTAGTTTCTTGAGGGATGTGTGAATAAGGATGGCATGGGCACCTGATTTTGTCTGGGATCTGGCCGAACCCCCCCGCCCACACCCTCAAGTCCTGCTAGCTGAGCCCCTGTCCTCACTCGCCTGTGCTCAGTGAGTGGCCCGCACTCACTCTGGTGGCCTTGTCAAGCTCTGTGGTCTCCACTTTTTGAAAAATAAAATGGCGGTCGCAAAAATGTGCATATTTTTGCAATTGCCATTTTATTTTTTTAAAAATGGTGACTGCGGAGCTCACCGAGGCCACCAGGGTGAGTGTGGGCTGCTCACCAAGCAGGGAGGGGCTCGAGTACGGTCCAGAGACTGATGAGCAGGGGCATGGGCTGGGCGGGCACCCAGAGAACCAGATGGGAGTAGGTTCGCATATCCCTATGTGCGAATCAGCAAAACTCAAGTTTGCTGAAGTTCTCCAAATTCCATTTTGAAGCTCGTTCTGACTTGAGTCTGCATCAGGTTGCAAGCTCTGCTTTTTCCAGATGTACATATTAGTTGTGCACATTTTTGAAATATACACATTCTTCTCCCATTGATTGAAGTGTGTGTGTGTATATATGTATTTTTCTAAAGTACACATTTTTTCATGTACATTTTTCAAATGCAGGCATGCTGTCAAATGCATTTTTTTGGCCTGTGAATCACATTTCAAGCTCGGAAATGTACAGCCTTTGGCCACAGATTGTGTCTGAGTCCATGTTTGGTCCGGAAGGTAAGAACAGGGTAAAATCCTGATAAAAAACTGGAACTGAAACAAACTTTTCATACTTCCCTAAAGTCCTCAAGCACCTCTGCTCCTTAAACATAGGGATGGACAAATCTGTCAATTTTGGTTTCTCTCAGTTTTCTATGTTTCCAATCTTGCATTTGTTTCTTCCCAAATGTTGATGATTTTTTTTTATTTTACAAAAAGGTTGTATGAAAATGTGTATGAATTTTTGTCTGCATTTCTTCTAACACATGCATTTCTATATACAATTTTACCTTGTATACATTTTTTGCAAGTCATTTTCCTCATATAATGCATAGTTGAATGTTCTTCTCACTAATATATGCATTTTTGTGCACTTTCCCTAATATGCATGTTTTTGTATGAATTTTATAATTGGCGAACTCCATTGCAGAATTCAGAGAAGTGTGAATTTCAAAGGATAACCGAATTTCAGTTCATGTATTGGTCTGAAAGTGCGAAATTAGGTACCTTTGCATTAAATTGTGAACCAAAGGAATTTCTCTGCCATCCCTACTTATGCATCTTTATGCATCACATCAGTACATTTTTAAGAGAGATACTTGCACCCCCTAGTGGTTACTTTATTCCCTTAATGATTCCTGTAATACAGAGAAGTAATGAACTGAATATAGTCCTTTTATCCAATGTCAGCCTGTTCATTGAGGCTCATGCAAAAGGGAAGAGAAGCTCCTATTGACACTTGACTTTAGTCTCATAAATCAAAGGGATATGTAAGACTTAAGACATTGGAGAGTTAACACAGGAACCTCTCCAAATTACTTTCTTAGGTGTGTGATATGGTTCTTAATCTTATCTTGCTTTATCAGGTTCTTATATTGCCCTTTTCATCATAGTTACACCAATAGTGAATTTCTGGTTCAATTCCTTCTTTCATGATTTGTTCTCATGTTAGGTGCATATGCATTTGTGCCAGAAAAGTTCATAGAACCACAGAATCATAGAACAGTAGGACTGGAAGGGGCATTGAGTCCAACCTCCTGCTCAAAGCAGGAATCCAAGTCAAAACATCCCTGACAGATGGCTGTTCAGTTTCATCTTGAATGCCTCCAGTGTGGGAGAGCCCACTACCTCCCTAGGTAATTCGTTCCATTGTCGTAGTGCTCTAACAGTCAGGAAGTTTTTCTGGATGTTCAGCCGGAATCTGGCTTCCTGTAACTTGAGCGCATTATTCTGTGTCCTGCACTCTGGGATGATGGATAAGAGATGCTGGCCTTCCTCTCTGTGGCAACCTTTCAAGTACTTGAAGAGCGCTATCATATCTCCCCTCAGTCTTCTCTTCTCAAGGCTAAACATGCCCAGTTCTTTCAGTCTCTCTTCATAGGGCTTCGTTTCCAGTCCCCTGATCATCTCCATTGCCCTCCTCTGAACCCCCTCCAGTTTGTCTGCATCCTTCTTAAAGTCGTTAACATTGATCTAAGAGTGAAGCTTGGAAAGAATGCAAGAGTTCCTGTTGGAATGTAGGGTTGAGAATAATACCTAATAAAGCATTCTTTTCTATGTGCTAGTGTGACTAGAGTCTTGACAGACAATTGGCTCCACTCTTTCTGTTGAGTGAAGATGTCAGGATAGTGTTCATTTGTGTGGAACTCTGTCGCTGAGCATTTCTATGAATGTTCCTTGAGTGTGACTGCACCTCTCTTTCACAGCTTGTTACTATTTCACAAAGGGACTTTGGGGGATAAATTATGTGATTTCACAGCCAAAAACGCCAGTCAAGTGTCTGCTGCTTTTGGCAGTCTATGCAGACAACTCTCTCTCTCTCTTTTTTTACTGTATTCTAAGAAACGATGAATATATACGGCTGCTTCTAGAATTTTCCCTCACCTATATATCATGTTGAACTATGCATACTCTGAAGTCTATAGTCCTATAAAAGTCAAGTATAATATTTCCAATATTTTTAACTGTCTTCTCCAATGTCTTTTAGCTTACCTTTCACAGCCAATTACCTGTCACTTCTCTAAATTACTGATTTAACAGTTCACCCCTGTAGACACAAGTTTCCTCGCTTCTCTTTGGCTTTTGATGGTGTGAATTAGAATAGTACTTCCTTAAAAGGAACACATAGTACTTGGAAATCCACTAATTATTTCAACATAGGTAGTAATTTTTACTTAACACTACACTCCAAAACATAAAACTTAAGACCTTTGACTTCATATAAGCCATCCAATTTACAAGTTAGTCAATACTTAATACCAACTTGAAAGTAGGAATGGACAAGCCACCCTGTGCCCACCCCACATGCTGCTCATCTGTAATCCTTTGTAAATGTCCGCTTTACAGCCGCTTTACAGCCTTTGCCTTGTGCCACTTGCTGTGTGCCTGCGGATCACCCAGAAGCTTGTCCAGGGAGCTGAACAGGGGTGGGTAAGTGGCAGAGGTTTGCATATGGAGTCTGGGAGCCTGAACACGGGGGGGGGGGTTCCACTGGACTCCAACCTTGTCTCGGACTCCTGCGACATCCCTACTTAAAAGTGATAGGACTTAAATATGACTAATTTACTCTGGTTTGGGGCCAATTCAGTTTCAGCTAGGACAGTGGAAATTATACATTGAAGCTGATTTGGCTAAACTTTTGGAAAACTTCCTAACAGTAAGAACAACTTAACAGTGGAACTCAGGAGGTGGTTGGCTCTTCTCCACTGGAGGTATTTACGACGGATTCGAAAAAACCCTTTTTGATTTGACGTTTTAGCCTATGTAAATATTTACGTAGGCTAAAACAGTGAATCAAAAAGGGATGCAAATAGCACCTGCTACGCTATTTGCGTTCCCCTGTATTTTCACCATCATAGTCTATGTAAATATTTATGTAGATTAAGATGGCAAAAATAAGGAACACAAATGGTGGCAGCCATAGCTGCCGCCATTTGCGTACGTGGTTTTTTTTTTTTTTTTTACCCAGAGCCCTCTGCGGCCGGAAATCCGGCTGCGGACGGCTCTGGCCTGGCTGGGCCTGGCTGGCTGCTCCGCAGAGCTGCCGCAGAGCACAGCCAGCCGTGGAGGATTCCAGGGGGGAGGAATGGAGCACCTCCCCCCCATCTAGGATTCTGGGGGGAGGGACGGAACGCCTCCCCCCCCACCATCAACATAAACCGCGAAAGGTAAGTGACTTTTGTACATCCCTATTTCTCTCCTTGTTCTGTCAGCAGTGTTGTTGCAGCTGGGGTCTCCAACACAGTGGCTGTGGGCACCACTGTACCCATGGGCACTTCTCTTGGTGCCCACCAGCCTCCCTGCCCCTCTTGATTTTTATTTTATTTAAGATTCTTTTAAAAATAAAAGCGACTTTTTCAAGCACAGCACTCACCTCCGCTTGATCTATCTATCTATCTATCTATCTATCTATCTATCTATCTATCTATCATCTATCTCATTTCTATACTGCCCAATAGCTGAAGCTCTCTGCCTTGTACTTAGATTCTTGGGCAAATTATTTTTCGTTCAGTCTCACCAGTTTGCTTTCTGGGAAAGGAGTGTTTTGTGACCAGCCATGCCCACCATGGCAGGCATTGTATGTATGGGCAAGCTCCCTTATGGCAGCCATGTTGTGTGACCATGCACAACACTCTTTCAAAATTCCAGCTGTGCCTACTGACACAAAAACGGTGAGGAGCCCTATCCACTAAAAATTAGGAGGCGGTGTAGTTCACTATTTGGAGCAGGGGTGGGGAACTTTACAAGGGTGGGGGCCAGATGGCCCTCACTGGGCTCTCTGCAGGTTGGATGATGACAGGGGATGTAGCCACAGCCCTGAAGTCAGGGGGCAGGGCCACACCCCCTGGCATCATTTGGTCCCCAGCCGAAGTGCCATCTGGAGCTCCTCCAACTGGGGTTTTGGTCAGGGTCTTGGCTTCACTGCATACAGTTCCCAGCCAAGCTGTTGCTGGAGGAGTGCTCTTCCAGGTGGTGCCTTGGCCAGGGTGGCTTCACTTGCACTGCACCTTCCCCCATTGGAGAGGACAAGGAGCATAGAGCATACTTAGGGGAATCTCCACTGTTATCTCCAATCAGCAACCAGAGATAACAGTGGAGATTCCCCTTAGCGCACCGCTGCCCCTCCCAATTTGGAGTTCAGCATTAGCAGGAACGATTGACATACTGCAGCAGGGGTAGGGAACCTGTGCCCCTCTAGATGTTGTTGGACTACAACTCCCATCATTCCTGCCCACTAGCCATGCCAGCTGGGGCTGGTGGGAGTTGAAGTCCAATCATGTCTGGAGGACCACAGGTTCCCCACCCTTATACTAGAGCAACCTAAAAGTTCAACCTGTTCTTCCACTTTTAGGGCCAAGCTTTAGGTTCCCCAATGCAAGGAAATTAAAACTACTGCTTAATTGTTTCTTGTTTTTTCAAAAAAGAATCAAGAAAGAAAGAAAGAAAGAAAGAAAGAAAGAAAGAAAGAAAACCAGTAAGAATGGTTGAATAATTCAGAAGGACAGTGGGGGGGGGGAGTAACCAAAGAACAAGGCAAGGCAAGGAGGAAACTAATGTTTTTGGTTTTTTAAATACATTATCTAGAAAAGAAAGAAACAGAATAGTTGAACTGAAAAGGGCTGGGTGGGAAAGAATAAGAACAGAGTTGTAGTACAATGCCCGCCCCCCCAAGATCTAGCCAACTAACTGACACAGCTCTAACTGTAACCTCCAGTTCTCTCTCACACAATGAAACAAATGCAGGCTGATCTCCAGTATATCCAATATTCCCCCCTCTCCCACTGTAACTGTTGGGTTACATTCAGCCCTAACTTGGCAACTAGAGTTGCCATTTAGTCAAAACTCACTCTCCCCCTCCCTGATCTTTTTCAAGTTGATACATATTGGAGACAAGGCTGTCTGGGCTTCAGAAGGCATCAGAATAGCTCTGAACCTCCAAGGCGGACAGAGGCACTTTGGTCATGACCTGCTTCACTTTGGAGCCCCTTGGTGCTAGGGTTGGCGGAGAATTTCTCCCCGAAACTTCGGGGGGCTGAGCGCCAACGTGTTCGGCCCCCCGAACAAGTTTCGGGAAGAAATCCTCCGCCCCCCGCCCCCTGCCCCCCCCCGGGATGGGACTTACCTTCGCCGAATGTCCCTCCCGGTGGTGGGTCCGGCTGGCGGTTCGGCAGGTGTTCAAGCGGGGCGGGAGCGGCAGCCGGTCTTTCGACCGGCTGCCGCCGCCATTGCAATGAAAGAAAAAAAAAAAAACGCCCCCCGATAGGCTACGTGACAATTCACGTAGCCTATCACGGCTAGATCTGCAAAGTCAGCCGTGATAGGCTACGTCAATCGTCACGTAGCCTATCACGGGTGACTTAAAAAAAAAAAAAGAAGTGTGTACGGATAATGGCGGCTCCCATAGGAAGCCGCCATTCCCGTTCCTTATTTGGTCGCTGTAGTCTACGTAAAGATTTACGTAGACTACGGTGAAAATAAGGGCAACGCTATCTGCGTTGCCCTTATTTTCGCCGTAGTCTACGTAAACATTTACGTAGACTACAGCGACTAAATAAGGAACGCGAATGGCGGCTCCCTATGGGGGCCACCATTAGCGTACGCGCTTTTTTTTTTTTTAAAGTCACCCGTGATAGGCTACGTTGACGTAGCCTATCACGGCTGACTTTGCAGATCTAGCCATGATAGGCTACGTGAATCGTCACGTAGCCTATCAGGGGGCGTTTTTTTTTTTTTTAAACTTTCGCGTTCGCGGCCGGGCAAGGTGGGAAGCCTCCTCCCCGGCCTGAATTTCGGCCGGGCTGAGGCGGGAAGCCTCCCCCCCCGGCCTGAACTTCGCGGGGGGACCAGCAAAGCGCCTCCCCCCCACCGCGAACGTCCTTCGAGGACAGGTAAGTGACTTTCGTCCACCCCTACTTGGTGCTGGTCTGATTTGCTTTGGATTGCACCAAGCCACCCCCGAAGTACCCCGATTTTTTTATTTATTATTTATTATTAAATTTATTAATCGCCCATCTGGCTGGTCACCCAGCCACTCTGGGTGATGTACAACATACCATAAAACAATTTAAAACAATAAAATTATACCATAATTTTTTTTTTAAATACCCTAACCCACCCCAAATGCCTGCCTGAACAACCACGTTTTTAATGCACGACGGAAGCTCATTAAAGAGGGGGCATGACGGAGTTCCCTAGGGAGGGAGTTCCACAGAGTGGGGGCCACCACAGAAAAGGCCCTCTCCCTCGTCCCCACCAGTCTAGCTGTCCTGGCTGATGGGACAGAGAGAAGGCCATCCGAGGCTGATCTTGTTAAGCGGCCTGTCTGGTGTTGCTGGAGGTCCTCCTTAAGATAGGCTGGGCCGTAACCATATAGGGTTTTAAAGGTCAAAACCAACACCTTGAATTTGGCCCGGAAAACAACTGGTAACCAGTGCAACTCCTTCAGCACTGGAGTGATGTGATCTCGCCGGCGGCTGCCTTTAATCAGGCGAGCCGCCGCGTTCTGTACCAGCTGCAGCTTCCGAACCATCTTCAAGGGTAACCCCACGTAGAGCGCATTACAGTAGTCTAAACGAGAGGAGACCAGGGCATGTACTACCGATGGGAGCAGATGGTCAGGAAGGAAGGGGCGCAGCCGCCGTATCAGATGGAGTTGATACAGCGCTGTCTGGCTCACAGCTGACACCTGAGCCTCCATGGACAGCTGAGAGTCCAAAATGACCCCCAGGCTGCGGACCTGGTCTTTCAAGGGTAGCCGTACCCCATTCAACACCAGGTCAACATCCCCCAGCCTCCTCTTGTCTCCCACCAAAAGTACCTCGGTCTTGTCAGGGTTCAGCTTCAGCTTATTCCTCCCCATCCAGCCACTCACCGTCTCCAGACATTTGGACAGGGATTCTACGGCCAACCTTGGTGAAGATTTGAATGAGAGGTAGAGCTGCGTGTCATCCGCATATTGATGACACTGCACCCCAAACCTCCTGATGATAGCCCCCAGTGGCTTCACATAGATGTTAAATAGCATCGGGGAGGGGATGGAACCCTGTGGCACCCCACAAGTGAGTGGCCACGGGTCTGAAACCTCCTCTCCCAGTGCTACCCTCTGGTACCTGCCGGAGAGGAAGGACCGGAACCACCGCAATACAGTGTCTCCAATGCCCAACCTCTCCAGGCGGTCCAGGAGGATACCGTGGTCAACGGTATCAAAAGCCGCTGAGAGGTCGAGGAGAACAAGGAAGGAGCATTCACCCCTATCCAGAGCCCTCCTCATATCATCCACCAAGGCGACCAAGGCCGTTTCTGTCCCATGCCCAGGCCTGAAGCCCGATTGAAATGGGTCTAGATAATCAGTTTCTTCCAAGTGTGCCTTCAACTGCACCGCCACCACCCGCTCAATCACCTTGCCCCAAAATGGCAGATTTGAGACTGGGCGAAAGTTGTTCAGAACTTGAGGATCCAAGGAGGGCTTCTTTAAGAGCGGTCTTATCACTGCCTCCTTGAGGGCTGATGGCATCACTCCCTCCTCAAGGGAGGCGTTCACCACCGCCTTGATCCCCTCACCCAGTCTCTCTCTGCAGCTCATAATGAGCCAAGATGGGCAAGGATCAAGTAAGCAGGTGGTCGGCCTTACAGATGAAAGCACCTTGTCCACTTCATCAGGAGGAAGAAGCTGGAACCGATCCCACAAAACCGGTTTGCCACAGGCCGCCTCTTGCTCACTAACTGTATCCACAGCGTGCAGAGTAACACACCTAATCTGATCAATTTTATCTGCAAAGTGCCTTGCCAAAGCCTCACAGGAGGCCTTAGAATGCTCCAGTGGTTCCGGAGCCACAGGACCGACCAGGCTCCGGACCACTTGGAACAGCCTCCTGGGACAGCACTCTGCAGACGCGATGGAGGCAGCATAATATTCCTTTTTTGCTGCCTTCACTGCCACGTGATAGGCTGAAGATACAGCTCTAGCCCGTGTCTGATCGTCTTTGGAGCGAGACTTCCGCCACCGGCGCTCTAGCCGTCTCACCTCCTGTTTCAGAGCTCGTAACCGCGGATTGAACCATGGTGCAGTCTGAGCCCTGTTCAGGGGGAGAGGGCGTTTCGGAGTCACCTGATCTAATGGCCCAGTGATTGCGGCATTCCAGTCACCCACCAGGGTCTCGACCGAGTGGCCGTTGGCATGCCCCAGAGAATCCCCAGGCGCGTTCAGGAATCCATTTGGATCCATAAGACACCTGGGGTGGACCATTTTAATGGGTCCTCCACCCCTGCGGAGGGGTTGTGGAACCGAGAAGTCCAACGTCACCAGATAGTGACCTGACCATGACAAGGGGGTGGTGGATATACCCCCGACTTCCAGATCACTCCCCACTTCTCCAGAAACAAACACAAGGTCTAGTGCATGACCGGCTACATGGGTGGGCCCAGTTAGAATATGATGCAGCTCCCAGGAGGCCATGGTCTCCATGAAGTCCCGAGGTGCTCCTGTGAGGATGGCCTCCGAACGTACGTTGAAGTCCCCCAACACCAGTAAGTTAGGGGACTGTACACACACATCAGAGACCACCTCAAGCACCTTGGCCAGGGAGTCAGTCGTGCAGCGGGCTGGACGGTACACGAGCAGAATCCCCAGACTGCCCTTCGGGCCCAACCTCCAGTACATGCACTCAGCAACCTTGGTCTCCCGGAGAGGGGGTCTGGTGAAGACCAAGGACTCTCGGTAGATAACAGCCACTCCCCCTCCCCGATCCCCAGCCCTCGGCTGCTGTGCATACGAAAATCCGGCTGGACACATGGCTGCAAGGGTTGGAGCAACAGCCTCGGCCAGCCAGGTCTCCGTAATACATGCCAGGTCTGCACCCTCATCCAGGATCATGTCATGGATAAGGGAGGTTTTCTGGGTAACAGACCTGGCATTGCAGAGCAGCAAACGAAGGCCAGAAGATGGGGTCATGCCTCCCCCAGCCATCCTTTGGCTCTGGACAGGCCCGGAGCAGGGGACAGATACTACACATCTCTCCCTTGTTCCCCTGACCTGGCATGGCCTGCCCCTAGTGCCTGCCGCCCAGCCTCGGTATGTTCTGGCCCCCAACACTCCCCCCACTGCCTCCATCAGGTGGACACATGCCCCCTCGCTCCCGCCTATCAGGCAGGCTACCCACCCCTAAAAACACAACAAAATCCCCCCCAACAAAATAAAACAAACAAACAAAACAATTAAAATCCCCTTAAAAATGCCAGGCAGGAGTCCACAGGGAAGGCCTGGTGGTGGTGGCGGCGGCGGCAGCAGCAGCAGGCCCAGCAGCAGCAAGCACGCCTCTTCCCCAGTGGTGGTGGTGGTGGCTTCTCCTGCAGGTGAGAATTTACTCAGATTTACTGAAGATTTACTTCAGGATTTGGGTTTGGCATCAAAGTAAGGTACTTCTTTAGGGATTGGAATACAGAACTTTGCTGACTTGAAATTAATTGGATCACCAAAAACAAACAAACAACAAACCAAAAGTCTTTTCTGGAAATCTCCATTTGACTGGATCAGCCAATATTGCCCAGTTTGGCTAGTATAAGTCTTTTCAAAGGATGGAAGAAACATGGATATATATAGCAACTAAAACATACATTTTCTATAAGATACTTTCACCACTAGAGGGTGGAGAGATACCATACTGCACAGCATGAAGATTTATAGCGAGGGAAAGCCTCAGTTCATCACGTTTTTATGCACATTTTCATGTATTATCTTCATTGCAGTTCCTTATAGAATTGCTTAAGAGAATCTGGGTTTCAGCTGGAGTAGCAGAGAGTACATGTTAATTACTATCGTTTGTCATGGTCTGTCTTAAACTGTTAGGCACCACTTCACACAAGGAAAGCACAAATAAGTGTGGCTTTTTTATGTAATCAGTTTACTACCCTCGTTTAAGATGACCAGCCATATGCCCAAGATCCTCACTTCGGGCTTCCATGCTACCCAAGAAGGAATCAGATTGAGTCTTCTCCAATCTTGACATGCAACCCAACTCCCCACTAACTTATTAGCTCAGGCTTATTTAAGACCATAACTCCATCCAATTAGTAATTCAGTTTCTGCACATACTGGAATAATGAGACAAGACACAAACTTGTAAACTAGTGCCGTGTTTTACTGATACCACAACAAGATCTGCAACACCAGTGCAGGGCTTTGTGGTTATCTTGTAGATAGGGTGAGCTGACCTGACCCGACCCCTGGGATGGGAGCAGTCACACAAACGTAGCCACATAGAGAAAGGCAATATCTATTAAGGTGTTGATGGAGGCCTTCCTGAATCACTCCCCTGTCTCCAGGCCCCACAGCTCCGGTAGGTGAAATAGTTTGTCCCCAAAGAGGATTTATACTCCAGTCCCTGGGTCCCACGGCCCTGAGTGGCAAGTCTCTTGAATCCCTCCTCACTTTAAAGATACCTCCAAGTACTCACCAAAACTCCTCCCTATCATGTCTTTCCCTCATACAACCCTGATGACTGTGACCATCTTAATTCCTATTTAGAGCAAGCTGCCCCACTCTAATTACCCATGAAGCCCCCCCCCCTCAGCCATGGTCATAGTATAAAAAATAGATGAAAAAACCTGCATACTTCACCCAATCTGTATGTTTGGTTAAAAAACATCCTCCACTTAGCCCTTTGTGTGACCAGTTGAACTACACTGTGGCCTGAGGGGTGGAAAGGTGGGCACCACAAAATTGAGGCCCAGCCTGGGGCAGAGTGGGCTTATAAAGCCCACTCTGCCCCAGGCTGGGCCTGGGCTTATAAAGCCCCTTAATCTCTGACCCAAACTGGCATCAGCATAGCGTGTGTCCGCAAGCCACATTCATATGCACCCCACCTCTTATTTGGAGGCATGCAAAAGCTGCTGCCATCCACACACTTTTGAAGTGGGGGGGGGTGAGCAGGCTTCTGTTCTTCTGTGGTGAAATAGCTGTTGATTCAGAGGTGGGGCTTCAGACCCTCAGAGAGCCATATCCAGCAAACATGTATAGTACCTCTACTTAAAATGACATAAGCAGGACAATGAATGCTCAGCCAGTTACAATATATCAGGAAAAGCAACTTGTGGCCCTCCAAATGTTTTGGCCTACAACTCCCATCGTACCACACCATTGGCTATGCTGGCTAGGGCTGATGGGAGTTGTAGGCCAAAACATCTGGAGGGCCACAAGTTGTCCACTCCTGCATGCTGGAAGGAAAAGTCAGCAATGAATGCAGCAGTTTCACACCCTACTTCTGTAACATGGGTAGCAACTGCACAGTTCTTCCACCAATCACACTGTTGTACCCAGCCAACTTCCCGGGCAAATGCACAGGGAAGGTCTCAGTCACTATGAAGAAACCTCTCTCCTGTGCTGCTGGCAACACTTGTAGTCCAATCCTAAGGGTGTGTTGGGAGCAAAGTGGTAGATTGTCCACTACTTCTAAAATGGCATCAGTGGGGTGTGTGGGTGCTTTTCCTTGCCTTTTGCACAGCAGATCACTTAAAAAAATTCCCCCTCCCAATGAAACCAATAGGGTGGGGATTAACTACACCAGCTCCAGACTGGTGTAGTTGAGGGGCCTGATCCTGGAGTCCTTCAGGGGAATGGAGGGGCTTTGGATCCAACAGATCCGAAATCACCTCTGACCCACCCCTGCCCCAGAACTAGGGATGGATGCCTCTCTCAGTTTCACTTTGTCCTGCATTTGAATTTTTTAAATTTCAGGTTCTTTCCATCCGGAGTATATGAAGGAATGCATGAATTTTGTTAAATTCTTATAAAAAATGAACCAAAATGAAATTCTCACCCATCTGAACTAGACAAATCCAGTTGGTATTGCTATTCCCAGCATGGAGAGGACCATGTTGTACCTGCCTGCCACGTAGCTGTAAAGATAAGGATCCTGTCAGAAAAAAAGAGGTGCCAACCCTATGGCAGCACCCTAATCATGGTTGACTGCACATGTATTCACAGACTTTTAAGACCTAAGAACACAAAGCTCTGGATGGATGAATGAATCCATCAGTTTTGGTTCATTTTAATTTTTTACATCTCAAGTTCTTTTCATGCCGTTTATGAAGAAATTGGCAAATTCTGGCAAGTTGTTATCAGAAAGCAAACTGAAATAAGTTCCCACCCATCCCTACCCAGAATGCCCTGTTTTGGGGCCTACCACTGGTAGGAATGTGGCACTAGATTTATACCCATGGAGCTTTCTGCAGATGTAACTGGGGCCTCTGGGATGGTTGTGGAAACCCCACCAGCAGAGGGGCGCCTTCGTCCCACTCCAACACCTGCCATACACCTGATCTCAGGGTTAAGACTGCATTTATTCCTAAACCATGGCCAGTTGCTAGGATGGGATCAGTACTCTTTTGTTCTGTGAAGGCAGACTACAGTGGGATAATATTTCCTTTCAGAGACCTGAACATGCTGTTATAGAGCAGCCTTCCCCTATCTGGGGCCCTCCAGATGTAAGGGACGGCAACTCCCAAGAGCCCCAGCGAGCATGAGCAGTGATCAGGAATACTGGGAGTTGTAATCCAAGACATGTGGAGGGCACCAAATTGTGGGAGGCTGCTTTAGAGTCACTGTTGCCCATGGTGCTCCCACCCACCCTTCCTAATATCATTGTATTGGTTTTAGACAGTATTGTAGTTCAAGGGTGGGGAATATGTTGTTGGATTACGAGTGCCCTCATCCTTCACCATTGGGCATGCTGGCTGGGGCTGATGGGAGGTGCAGTCCAGCAACATCTGGAGGGCCACATCCTGCACCCCTGTTTTAGTGCTTCAAAAATATATACCAGTGATGTCAGTAGGAAAAAGAAAACAGAGCGTATACACTCCGGGAGCTGATTCTATAGACTTGCCAACTGCAAATAATAATAATAATGCCCAACTCACTCTTTTGACTTTTACAGATGTTTGATATGCAGTCCTCTGGCCTGGAGTTAAACATTATCACCTTCTCTAATGGCCACAGATCAAAACAGCTGTTAAAGCTACAGGGGCCAGTTTACTGTGAAGTGGAAAATGTGATCTCAAATTCTGGTGCACCATGTTATTTCCCTGCCTTTCATCCTTCCCATAGCTGATTTGTTCCATATATATCAAGAGTTATAGTTATGGTTATTGGCATTCTGTAATTAATTATTCTGAATGGAAAATTGTGGAGGCAACTGGAGAAACAAATTCTTTAGGTAAAACCAAATAATTCAATAGGATGTGGGATGAGACTCATTTTTCCACTTACTAAAGTTCTCTTTCTCTCTCTCTCTCTCTCTCTCACTGTGTGTGTGTGTGTGTGTTTCTATCTTTGAATATGAGCTGCTACCCATGCATTCCAGTTAAGGCTCTCTTTCTTTTGGGGGGGACACTGTGAGGGGTAAGCTGTGTCAGCATAATGGTTCATAGCAAGGTTTTACTTTTTTCTGTTGGAGAGAGTTCAGAGGAGGGCAACGAAGATGATCAGAGGACTGGAAACAAAGCCCTATGAGGAGAGACTGAAAGAACTGGGCATGTTTAGCCTTGAGAAGAGAAGACTGTGGGGAGATAGGATAGCGCTCTTCAAGTAATTGGAAGGATGTCACAGAGAGGAAGGCCAGCATCTCTTCTCCATCATCCCAGAGTGCAGGACACGGAATAATGGGCTCAAGTTCCAGGAAGCCAGATTCCGGCTGAACATCAGGAAAAACTTCCTGACTGTAAGAGCAATACGACAATGGAACCAATTACCTAGGGAGGCAGTGGGCTCTCCCACACTGGAGGCATTCAAAATGAAGCTGGACAGTCACTGAGCAGGGGGTTGGACTCAATGGTCTTATAGGCCCCTTCCAACCCTACTATTCTATGATTCTATTACTCTATGAACGACACAGTGCTTCCACCAATCACAATGTCATATCCAGATAATTTTCCTAGCAACTGCATGGGGAAGGCCTCGATCCCTAGGCAAAAACCACACAGAACAATCCTATGCATGCTTAGTCAGAAATATGTCCCACTGTATTCAGTGGGGCTTATTCCCTAGTAAGTTTATTGAGGATTGCAGCCTAAGTGCTGCATGGTTCATTGCTGCTGTTCTAGCATTTCTTTGCTGTCTACATGAGGGATGGACAGAAAGTACGTCTCTAGATGTTTTAAACTTCATCTCCCAGTATTCCTGACCATTGGCCATTCTGGCATGGGCTTCTGGGGGATGAAGTCCAAAACACCTGGAGATCTACCTTCTGCCCATTCCTGGTCTACACAGCTTGATGTTAGCAGCTTCTTCACTACCCAGAGAGATGAATGGGTACCTGTGTGCTGGAGGAGAGTCAAAGCATAATGATTCACAGTAAGGTTTTACTTGTTTCTGATGGAAACACGGATAACAATAGCACAGTTCTTCCACCAATCACAATGTCACACCCAGAGAGCTTTCCGAGCAAGTGCACAGGGAAAGACTTGGTCTCTAGACTGAAACATTCCTGACACTGAAAGCTGGTTAGGGTCTCTGTGTGAGTAAGCGGGGGATTCAGTGTGGTATGGCCTGCTGTGGACCAATTATTCAACAGAATCCAGAACTGTTCTGAGTTGGAAGAAGTCCTCCTGTCCCTGAGATATGTGAGTTTAACTGAGACTTTGGCCTCTAGATATTATGATGAGTGCACAGGAAGTTGTGAAGACAACAAATGAGGAGCAGCTGTCCGTATAACCCCCTTTGGCAGCTGCAATGATGATAAGGGGATTGCAACATTTGAAAATCCTGACCTGATAGACATTCAAAACTGATGTAATCACCTAACCCCTAGTTAGTCTGCCACAACCTAGTCACTGGGAACAATGGGAGTTATAGTCTAACACATCTGCAGGGCACCAAGTTAGGGAAGGCTCAGCTAGCTCAATAGTCTTCAGTCTCTTCAGGCCTGGAATGCCCTTCTGTCTATCAACATATGAGAGGGGCACCCTCCCTCCCTCCCTCCCTCCCTCCCTTCTTGTCCCCCTCCACCCTCTTTCTTTGTTTCTTTCCTTACCATATAGGTCTGTCTGTCTGTCTCTCCCGCTTCTCTTTTCTGTTTCTCTTCATTTCCTCTCTTTTTCTTTCTTAAAAAAAGACACTCGATATTGAAAAGTGTTGGTGATACTGCTGGTGTGAACCTCTTTCAGCTGAAGATAGGGTTGCTAACTTTTGGACTGGCATCCATAGCGGTATGCCTTTAGGAGCAGCAACTTGATCTAGATCACAAAGCAAATACAACTGGTGTTTATCCCCATGCTGTGAAAAAATTCCCCTTCTAAGGGTCCAATCCTATGCATGTTTAGACAGAAAAATGTCCTATAACTCGCAGCATTCCCCAGCCATGGCTGGGAGTGATAGGCCTTTTTTAGGAAAACTGGCAACCGTGTTTATGATCTAGTTTTGGTCATAACCTACTGGTTAAAGATTGCACCACCTGATCGCCATTTTGAACTGCATTATTGGCAATCAAATTATTGGTCCTGGCAGTTAGAAACCATGGGTAACACAGTGGCTCTATTGTCCCTTACTTACTACTTCTAGCATTGTTTCCAAGTGTTCTAAGCACTTAACATTCAAGGCCAAACTAAACATTCATCCAATCTCACATAGCAGAGCTATCTGAGCTATGCATGATTGGATTATTTACTTCAGTGCAAGTGTGTGCAGACCTAATTTGGATTGGGACCATGGTGCTTGAGGGGGGAGGGGAGATTTAAGCTTCCCCTTCACATTTTGCCCTGAAATTCCACCCCCGTGTGTGTGTGTTTTAAACCTCACATCTCCACTGATTCCATATCGGGCACGTGCACGTCTGTCTGCACAATGAGGCTTACCCTTCCTGTCCTCCGCCATCCTCTGTGTACCAGAAGGTCCTTCAACCCTCTGGGGTATGTTTTAGGGGTGTGAGATGTGGGAATGGGGAATGTGTTCTGCCAATGGTGTCTGTTACACTGGCAGATGGATGAACTGCGCTCAGTATCTCACTAATCTTTACACCAGCCCTATAAAGTAGGCAGTATGATTATCATGGTATTACAGGTGGCTCTTTGAACTGCAGGTGGCTATTTGAACCAGGGATTTTGTGGCTCACAGTTTATTTTCCTAACCACTGCACCATACTACATCTCAGGCATAATGAAATCAGACCCAAGAGTTTGTTGTAATGTTGATCTTTGGTTGATTTGTGCTCTGTGAGAAGGTGCATATACTTGTGCCACTTTATTTTTTGCATGGTCTTAACTGAGTAGTTTGATTTTTATGGAAATTAATGACACTGCAGGGAATAGAGTGGATAATTATCACTGCAGTTGAGAGCTCTGTATGCATCAGTAATAATTACTAAATCTCCTGGCAACATGATAGCTATATATTCCCCACCAATTCCCTCTTTCTGTATCATAATATCAGAGGATCTGAATGCTTAAAGCATAATATTTTAAACTGATTTATGGCAGCTTAATAGAAGCCCTGTCTTGAGCACATGCTGCTTCTATTATCTTTAATGGGAGAAGTTTTCAATCTCAGATCACTACATAATAAATAAATAACTCCATTGTAACAACTCCACCCCTGTACCCTCATCTACATGAAAACAGTTTTTAAAATACCTAGAGAAAAAAATAATAACACAAAAGGGTGCCTGTTAGTAATATGAGTGGGAAAGAAAAATGGCCAGCTTAAGTTTTCTATTTTTCAAAATTAACAGAACAATCCTGTTTAAAGATATGGTTCTGTCAGTACCAATTTGCTCCTTAGAAACACATCCGTTTGATGCCCTGGCAGTATAGGCCTATGTTCCATATAGGATATAGAATTGTCCAGCTTGCCTTCACTGACAGTCAGGAAGCAGCATAGATTTCTGGAAAAGCTTTTGCCTATAAGTGCAGTTAATGGAATTTGTGTGTTCTCAGGTTCCATGTTTTGCTCCATTTTCCTAACTGCACCATAAAGAATTGCTCTTGGGCCAAACATACTGATTTAGAATTTTACTTTGGAAAAATCATCTTAGAAGCCTGGGAGCTACCGTTAAGTTGATATTTAACAATAAAGACGTTTTCTGCCAAGTGCTTTCCCAATTCAATCCTGGAATGGAGAAATTTCACCTGTTTCATTTCTTCTACAGTTTTAGGATGCAAACCTATGCTCAAGTTTGTGAGGGGCTATAGCACAGATGGGCAATTTGTGGTCTTCCAGTTGATGTTGGCTGTGCTAGTTAGGGCTGATAGAAGTTGCAGTCTAATAACATCTGGAGGACCAGAAGTTGCCTGCTCTTGGGCTATACGACTTGGCAGAAGCCCTGCTATGCCAGTGGAATGACAGATACACTGGCGGGATACCCCTGATATACTGGCATAACACTCTGCCAGTGTAGCTGTTCTACCAGTAAAGATATGCTGGTAGAATTGCTGCAACTGGGGAGAGAGAAAAAGCATGCTTACAATATATTCTATATGCCTCTAAATCATGACCATACCTTCACTGATGGCAGAACTTTACACCAGCCTTAGACCTGGTGCAAGAAATCTTCCTATCCTTGACTTCAATGGGAGTGGGGAATTCAGACATCGCTGCCCTGATGCTGACAAATACCCCGCCACATCTCCATGATGGAGCATTGGATATGGTGTAATTCAATACCCAAGCACAGCTCACAACCACCAGTATATAAACCCCACATAGGGAGTCAGCAGATGGTAGGGCACACAGCATGGAGCTGTATCTCTCTGGCCTTGCACTGTGTGTGTACGCTCACACCCACACCCATGCTCTACACACACATGGCTCACAAAGAACTGTGGTGATGGGAAACAGAGAGAAAGAGCACTTTGCACACAGAAGGCGCACATTGCGCAAAACCACCTTGCTTGCACTGGCGAATTTGAACATAACCAACTGATGCCAATCTTCAATCCAGTAACTGGGGGTGGCAGGACAGAGCATCCCACACAGTTAAGCAAGGGAAGGGAGAACACTTGCTTCAATGCATAACTGCTGTGACTCTCTCCCCCACCCCATGTGTGAAGTGTATTGCTGTAACACCCTTCTCACCCAAAAACAGACAGCAGTGTCCCTCACACAAAGGGAAGGCAGTCATCCCTGCCTGCAGGGAAGGCCAGGCCCTCCACTCCAACCATTGTCACCGCTGGCCAAACGCTCATGAGCACTTTTGCCTTGCAAGGTCACAGCCTAACTGCATAGAGCAAGATCACCTGTCACCATATGCACAGAATTCCAGTGTTGCCCCGGAGGAGAAATGTAGTCATAGCCACTGCAGTCTTCCTATCCCCTCTGGGAGGATGCTGAGCCACGAGCACTGGCTGAAGACTCAGGGGCCACACACCCTCTTCCCTCTCACTCCCTCACAGGCCCCTACTGTGCATCCAGGTGGAGGGACTGCGTTCTCCAGCTGCTGACTATTACTTGTGGCTCTCCCTCTGTAAGGGTGTTCAAATAACCCATGGAAAGAGTGCATGAAGGGGGCTGTGGAGCCATGTCAGCTGGCTCCACCCACAACAATGCGCCCACAGTGGCCACGCTCCTCTAGCCACATCTTCGGCAAGTGTGTGAATGGACTCTGTGCATGTACTGAAGTGTAGTAAGGGGTGCTTGGATGCTGAGTGTGTTGGTGGGGTGTGTGACTCCCCTTCACACATTCTTTCAATGCATGGAGGGGTCATCTGAATCCTCCTAGCATTTCCCCCTTGCTGTCCGGAGACCACACTCCTGAAGGTACAGGAACCATCCCATACCCCATTTGATGCTGGCCAGGAGGGAGGTCACCACACCTAAAAAAAGATACTGGAGAGCTGGAAAAAGTGCAGAAAAGGACAACTAAAATATTCAAGGGGCTGGAGCATCTCCCCTATGAGAGAAGGTTACAACCGCTGGGATTGTTTAGCTTGGAAAAAAGGAGGGTAAGGCGAGACATGACAGATGTCTACAAAGTTATGCATGGTCTGGAAAATGTGGATAAGGAGACATTTTTCTCCTCTCAGAATACTAGAACCTGGGGTCATCCCATGAAGCTGATTGGTGGGAGATTCAAGACAGATAGGAGGAAGTACTTCTTCACACAGCACATACTTAAACTATGGAATTCACTACCACAGGATGTAGTGATGGCCACCAATTTGGATGGCTTTAAAAGGAGGTTGGACAAATTCCTGGAGGAAAAGGCTATCAGTGGCTACTAGTCCTGATGGCTCTGTGCTATCTGCAGTACCAGAGGCAATGAACCTATGCGGGGGAGCATGGGTGGGAGGGTGCTCTTGTGCTTGCGTCCTGCTTGTGGGTTCGTGGTCGACAGCTGGTTGCTGTTGTGTGAACAGAATGCTGGACTAGATGGACCCTTAGTCTGATCCAGCTCGGCTCCTCTTATGTTCTTGCGACCAGCAGCAGTGCAGGATGCTCCTGGCTGTTTCTCCATGGGGTTGTGAACTTTCTTGCTCTAGGCAGGCTCCTCTGCCCTGCACATTTCCTGAGGGACAGTTATGCAACAGGGGAAGGTGTTCCCAACGTGCAGCTGATGCCATAAGGGACACTGCACGTGCTGCCCTGCTGTTTGTTGAGCCACTGTCCAAGATGCAGGACCCTGGTGGAGTGAGTGGTAGGCAATCCCACACCTATATCTTTCTAATTTAGGATCTTCTCAATCCTAGGTACTATTCAGAAAAGGGTGTGACTTTGCCACATGCTATGTTATCAAGGAGGTCGCCCCTGCTGCCTTCTGAAATCCTCAGGTAGCCAGAATCAACACGCAGACAATAGGGCTCTCTTCCAAGGCTTTATTCCCATTCAGCCGAATGACGCTTACAGATGCTAATGGCTTGATCCTATGAGTGAGACTTAAGAGAGCTGCCTACTCAGGGTTTCTAACCTTAGGAAGCAGTTTATCTCCGTTTGGAGGGGAACGCGGGAAACCTCTGTACTTATGAGCTAGGAGGAGACAGTCCACCCCTTTCCCGTGGGGCATTGGGGAGCTGCTGTTGCCATTGCATCAAGTGGGCTGAGCGCCTCCTCTCAGTGCCCGCCATCTCCTGCTTGATGCTGTGCTGGTGCCTAGCATCCAGAAACTTCTGTTGTGCCTCCCTCTTCCTGCCAGGGTCACTATCATTCTCAGGAATTTGTACCGGGAGGGGCTGTCCCCCTGGCTGCTCCTCTGAACAGCGCGCGGGTTCCTCTCCCGTGGTTTCTATCTCTTCCTCAGAATCAGAACTGCTTTGTGGCTCTCTGGGCTCCGATCCAACCCTGACATATGTTCTCTATGTTGCTAGGGAGTGGTAGATAGGAATCCCTTTCCTGCACCCTGGTATAATCTGGTTTCAGATGGCCTCAGCATGGGATTATGAAAGTGGATCAGTGGGTAGGGAGCTTAATGGGCTCATAGACAGTGGCCCCTCCTCTCTTTGCTCCCTCAGGGGCCCTGGAATATGCAAAGTAGGCCTCTCAGGCTGCCTGGGTAAGATGAGTGCTCCTGCCAGGCTAGCATGAGGCAGTTAGTGGTGGTGCTAAGTGAGGGAGGGAAGGGGCATTTAGGTCTGTTGGGATGCTACCTAGTAGGGCTGTTTTATGAGACAAAATAGAGGGGGTATGGTCACTTGGGTTGTCAGGGGAATAGGGTGGACCCAAGGAGCTGGTTGGCCAATGCAGGTGTGCCTGAAGGGTGGTGGGGAGGGCTCTCCACCTTTCTAGTGTGGGATTGTACCCTGGAACTGAACCAGAGACCTCCTCCAGCATGTAAATGTATGCTGTTCCACTAGACCAGGGCTCCACCAGCAGCCCTTGTCCTTTGGGCATTCTGGATGATTGGGTGTCAGGGCTGGGGATAACAGCAAAGCCAAGTCCTCCATAATGTGTCTTCTGCCTGTTTGCTATTATGGCTGAGAAGTTAGGGAACAGCTCTGTGGTGTTTTCAGGATGGTGTTGAGTCCTGGGACACCCACCCCCCATAAAATGCCATTCCCCCCACGCCTGCTTGCAAAATGCATGCCTTCCATCTGGTGGGGCTCAAACTCTCATCTCCTGCTTCCTAGCCAACTGCCCCATGTAGTGAGCCTCTGGAGGCTGCTTCCATCCTCTCACCTTGGTTGCTTGGCAAAAGACTCTCTTCCTCCCTTGGTGGGTCTTGGATCCATATCCCAAGAGGGCTGTGTGTGCTCTCTGCAGGTGTCCTTCCCATGGAGTGATGTGGCGGCTGTGTTATTTGGATACTCCTTCCTCTCCTTTGTGCTCCTTTGTGCTCGAAAACAGTGATTGTGAGCCACATAAGGGGATTCAAACCCATGCCTGATGGGATACCTGGGGGCTGGCAGCAGTGGGGTCACTGCGAGCTATGCCATTGGGGCTGATGGAGCGGGGGTGCTGTGGCATCATCTGTGTTGTGATACATGTGTGTGTTGGGGGGAAGTCCCTCACCATGAATTCATTGGCTGTTTCTGTGTGTGGATGGTGAGTCGGCATCATTGCTGGCACAGTCCCTGATTGTGTTTCCAAGGATGCTGTATGTCTGTAATTTTTACACCATTTTTTTTGTATTTCATGGTTGCTTATTTTTTTTCTTCTGGGCTGAGCATGTATAGGATACGATGGCTGTTCCACTGACATAATGTTCCCAGCATTAATTATAGGATTAATTATAGAGTACAGGATTACTTCACCTAACATTCAAAATGCTATATGGTATTAACACACACCAGTTGATGATGCAACTATCGTTGGCTCAGACTGCTGTAACTAGTTCTATGTAGATGGAGACTGAATTAATCAGTGACCTTCACTAATGCACATACCATACTTTGCAATTCCAAGGATGATGAAGCTGTTAGATTCCTTAGTGTATTTTTCTGGTAACGTTAAATGGAAATGTTCATTAAGGGATAGAAAATTCCCAGCTCAGCTAATTTATGTGCCAAATGGCCGTGTTCGCTTCCTGCAGAAGGTGGGATGAAACTGAGCTGTCCAACACTAAGTCACCTTTTGTGGGACCAAAATATAGTCACTTGATAATTCATTCTGTGTTAATTCTGGGAAGAATAAAAGTGTTGAGACAGACAAAAGAATTCAGATACCTCCAAGTACTTAAAGGGCATTTCCAGATGAGCATATTTTGTATGCAATAAATGCCCGCTTGTATTACTCATTTCTTGCGTGGGATCTGGATGTCTTTCTTCAAGGTCTTTGGTTGGGGAGCATCTCAAGGGCAGCTGACATGAAATAAACACTCAAGATACCAAAGCATGCAATTTAACAAAGGCTCCAGCATGCAATGCAATTAGAATACAATAGTTCATCATATACATAAACATCGAAAAAGCCATCCCAATGTTATAAGGTCATTAAAAGCCATTCCCAATTCACAAAATATTTGTCAGGCTTCAGTTTCAACATAATAAAATCTATGCTGAAAAAGAACAGAGTTGGATCCAGGATCTGTCTTCTGTTGATGGAAGGGCTCCACTTGTGGAAAGCACCTCTGTCTGATTTTGGGGGATGCCCCCTCTCCCAATAGCACAGCTCACTCCATTCAGCAGGGCCCCCACCCCTCTCTTTGGCTTTTTCAGAGGTCCGCAGAAGCTGTCATGGGGAGGAGGGCCTTCTCCGTTGTGGCACCCGCCATGTGGAATGATCTCCCCATTGAGATTAGGTGGGCTCCTAGTATGGAGTTTTTCCACTGACAGCTGAAGACGCAACACTTGTTTGCCTGGCTGTTTACTTGATGGTTATCATTGCCAGCTACCCATGGTGATTTTAAACAAATATTCTACTGTTTTATCATTGTTTATCATTTTATTGATTGGTTTTATTTTATTTTGTTATGATTTTATTTTGTGAACCACTTTGGGATTGTTTTTAATGAAAAGCAGTATATACCTTTTCTGAAATAAATAATAAATGCTCCATCCCTATGTGTACATGTGGGGCTGACACAATGAGTGGGTGGGCAGGATCTGTGCCCCTCCACACATTGGGACAGATCATGGGAGGCATATTGTCTGATCCTGCATGCCTCTCTTTCTAGCATAAATATTATGAGGATTCTGGTGTGTGCTCCTTTTGTGGAACTTGAGGAAAAAACCAAGGATGCCATTAAGGTGAGATGCAATTTGCTTATGCTCTGTTAATTATAGTCTTATTACAAAACTGAACTAATTTGGATGACTGATATGCCCAGAGAAATAAAGGACTACATGGTGAAATAATTGGGTAAGCAGTTTTAAATTAGCCAGCTGTAACCTGAGACCATCAACACGTGGAAATAAGTAGAAGAAACATGATACCCTCCTTGGAATTAGTAATTCTTAAAAAAAAAAAAATGGTACTGCCATGAGCACTTCAGGAATGGTTATTAGCACTGGGATCAAGGTGTCAGATATTACTAGTGTTTCATAATAAGCAATTTTGCTTTGCAACTAGTGACATGTAGAATTGCTCTGGTATTATAGGAAAACCACAACTAAATTGCTCCAAACCTTAAAACGATGTTTTTTCCACTTCAAAATTGTTCAATATAACAAAACTAAACAAAAAGTTAATAAGAAATAGTTTCAAATTGCAGTCCTAATCTTCTTGGCCTAAACGACCTGGAAAAGAGGGATGGGATTCAATATTTAAATATGTATATCTGAGATCTCCATAGATAGCATGTGGTTTTATATTTTAAAAACATGGAATGTTTTTCTGCCTGAAGAAAACCTGGGATTGCCCATTTCCTCATTGCTAGAGGATGGCCCACTGCAAGAGATCAGTTTTCCTACACCTCCTGCATTCCTAAAAACATTCCATTAACATCAGTGACATTCAGCCAGAGACAGAGGTTGAACAAATCTTTTACTTCTGATACATCATACACCGAATTCTTTCAAAAGTTAGGTGATCACTTCAACTAACCACCAGTTACTTGAGAGTATACATGGAAGTCCTTGAATCTTTCACATAATGTTTATTAGCAAGTGTGCAGGACTCCTGCTGCACAGAACAGCAAAACCATAGAGTCGTTGCACAGATAATGCAATCTATATTTGATGAATATCATAGGGGTGTATGGATTGGAGAGGTCTTAGATTTACAAATAAGTTGGGAAGATGGGGGAGAATCAGGTGACAAGAAAGGCCCAGGCAAGGCAGAAATTAGCAACTGGTATCTAACTTAGGATGAAGTGTACCACTCCCCAAAGTCAATGTTTCATTCAAAAACAGCAACAAAAACCCTGTTGGCTAGTTTAGGATTAAAATGGGGCTTCCTGTACAAAGATTTTTAACGAATGCTCTGAACACCTGGCCAGTCTAGGAGACCTGTGAGGCTTGCACTCCATAGTAAAACCTTCAAGCATGTTTAGTAGAATCAAACTCTGCAGCATGGAAAACAGATGGTTTCCAGTGGTGATGGAGCTCTTAAGATGGAAGCTTCCATTGCTGCAAGCTCTCCCTAACACCTTCTTCCCCATCACAAGTTTGGGGTATGGGAGGACTGGCTTTGGGGAACTCCAGATGTTTTGGCCTACAATTCCCATCACCCCTAGACAGCAAAGCCAATGGAGAGGGTTGATGGGAGTTGTAGGACAAAACATCTGGAGGGCCATAAGTTGCCCACCCCTGTATTATGAGCTGGGCCCAAACTTAAATGGGCATTAGGCTTCAGTCTGTAAAGGGCTCTTAGTCTGCTAGTCCAACCCACACAATCCTAAACCTGCTGTCAGTATTTGAAAACCATCCCATTTCTTTCTGTGTTGAAATATTACTCCAAGAACTTTATCAGACTAACTTTAAGAATATAAGAAGAGCCCTCATGGATAAGACCAAGGGTCCATCTACTCCAGCATTCTGTTCATACAGTGGCCAACCAGCTATTGACCAGGAACCCACATGAAGAACTCAAGAGCACCCTCCTGCCCATGTTCCCCAGCAACTGATGTACATAAGCTTACCACCTCTGGTACTGGAGGTAGCACAAAGCCATCAGGACTAGTAGCCATTAATAGCCTTCTCCTTCAAGTATTTCTCTAACCCCCTTTTAAAGCCATCCAAAGTGGTGGGTATCACTATATCTTGTGGAAGTGAATTCCATAGTTTAACTATGTGCTATGTGAAGAAATACTCCCTTTTATCTGTCCTGAATCTCCCACCAATCAACTTTGTAGTAGACAGCTCATTTTCATTGAGCTGTCCACCACAACCACAAGATCACCGCTAGCTCAGATCTCATCAGGTTATACTTGAAGCTGGGATTTTTTGCCCCAACGTGCATCACTTTACACTTGCTTACACTGAACCAACTTTGCCATTTAGATGCCCACTCTCCCAGTTTGGAGAGATCCTTTTGGAGATCCTCACAATCCCTTTTTGTTGTAACCACCCTAAATTATTTGGTGTCATCAGCAAACTTGGCCACTTCACTGCTCAGTCCTAATTCCAGATAATTTATGAACAAGCTGAAAAACATTGGTCCCAATACAGATCCCTGTGGGACCCCATTATTTATTCCCCTCCACTGGGAGAATTTACCATTTATTCCTACTCTCTGCTTTCTGTTCTTTTACTACTTACTGATCCATAAGAGGACCTCTCCTCTTGTTCCATGACTGCTAAATTGGCTCAGGAGTCTTTGGTAAGGGACTTTGTCAAAAGCAAGTGAATAACATCTACTGGATCACCCCTGCTTACATGTTTATTGACACTCTCAAGGGACTCTAAATGGTTAGTGAGACAGGACTTACCTTTGAGGAAGCTGTGTTGATTCTTTTTCAGCAGGGCTTGTCTTTCTATATGCCTACTAATTTTATATTTAATGATGCTTTCAACCAACTTACCCGGAACAGATGTTTAGTTAACTGGCCTGTGATTTCCTGGATCCCCCCGGATCCCTTTTTAAAAATTGGTGTTACATTGGCCATCTTCCAGTCCTCTCGTACAGAGGCTGATCTTAGGGACTGTAAAGGAAGGCCAGATCTCTAGGCTCAGTCAGCCTCCCTTGATCCTCAGCTCTCCCATCCCTCCAGGCCAACTCAGTTTGGCCTGCAGGCACACTCCAAGCCCCTCCCCCGAGGAGGAGATGGTAGCCACTGAATTTAGCACTGACCCAGAAAAGAAATAGCAGCAAGGTTTTTGAGGTAGATGTTAATTTACTAATAACGGGTAAGGGAATGAGAAGAGAGGCAAGGCAAAGTACAATTTAGAATTTCCCCAAATATCAATTCCCCATTTGGAAACCCAACACAGACTAAAACAAGAAAAGACTACATAACCCTAGTCTACTCACACCTCTGAGTAGGATCCTTAGGTAATGCCAGCGCTCCAACACCTTCCACCCAGACTAGATGGAAACCAACAGACAATGAAGAGTGGCTGCAGGGCCGTTTTTATCCCATTCTAAACCCAGTCCTTTGCTCTTTCATCTCCCCCCCCCCCCCCCGGGAGGATGAGCTGGACTTTTTCACACCTCCCCAGCTGTGCTGGCCTCTTGGCAGGCCAAGTTGTTTTACGATCTTGGGCTCCTCCTGATAAGGCCTCTGTCCTGGCACCTTCAATCTTGGTATGCTCACATCTCTTCCGCCCTCCAGGTGTCTGGCTTATAAATCTTCTTTGCTGGATCCCACTCTCTTTCCTACCCTAAAACACCATTTAAAACTATGCAAGGTAAAATTAACTCTTTCCCACCACCACTTTGGCCCCATAGGCCTTCTCCTTGACAGGGACATGTTGCATATTTTGGTTAGAAGATCAGCTATTTCATATTTGTGTTCTTTGAAAACTCTAGGATGGATACCATCTGGGCCCGGTGATTTAACTGCTTTCAATTTATCAATAAGGTTGAGGACTTCATCTTTTGTCACCACTATTTGCCTTAGTTCCTCAGACTCTCTTCCTGAAAACATCAGTTCAGGCACAAGTATCTGTCCTATATCTTCTGCAGTGAAGACCGATGAAAAGAATCCATTATGCTTCTCTGCAATCTCCTTATCCTCCTTCCGTATTCCTTTAACTCCATTGTCATCCAATGGTCCAACTGCCTCCCTAGTTGGTTTTCTGCTTCAGATAAAGAATTCTTTATTGTTGGCCTTGGCCTTGATGTTGTTAGTGATATGCTCTTGAAATGCTTTTTTGCATTTTATTGTCTGCTTCCATTGCCTTTGTGCAAGCTTGTGCTCCCTTTTGTTGCTCCCTTTCCTTGCATTATCTGTGATGCAATCCAGAGCTACTATACTCTGTAGGAGATTTACCACTGACTGCAATGGTATGTGCTTTGTGCTCTTATGGAAATATTATGTGAGCTGTATATTACAGCCATCTTTCTTTTACTATGGTTGATCCACAGATCACTCATTCTTCTTAGGATTCACTGAAACCTGAGTGTGACGTTGATGGGACTAGTCCAGGACCACTCCAAAAGTCAAAGTAATAGAACAGGATAAATAGAGGGGCATAAATAATCTTGGAAAGTGTTTCCTGCTTGAGTATAACTGTATGACATTCCTGGAAAAAAAGTGTCTTAAATGTGGTTCTCATTAGATCACAACCAGATGGGAATTATTAAGAATAATATTAAATTATTTTCAGCCTATATGATAGTGTAGTACTACTTTATGTTCTCCAAATTGTATTCTGCTCTTTAGGGCTTTGACAGGCACACACAAAAAGAGCCAGTGAGGAAGTCAACTATGCATTTCCTCCTGCTGCCTCCTGCTGAACTCTATGTGAAATCCAGATGTATTTGTTTTCTCCTGAGTTACCTTGGAATACAGTCACCATTAATGAATCTGCATGTGTTGGGTCATATCCCAGTGAAACTTGGGGTAAATCCAAATTCCATTACCTCAAATATAGTAAAAGTTGAGAAGTACATAATTAGTAAGTACACCAAGAATTCATCCCAGCAAAATGGATTCATTCTGTGTCACGAACTGGTGGTAGACTGGTTTCCCCTCTGTTCTGTTTGGATTGCTGTAGCCAAGTGAACGGAGCCCCTTGATAGCAGAGATGGCTCTTCTATGCAGAAGGGTAAAGGGACCTGCTTCAGGAAGCATCATGTGGGGTAGGAAGGCCACTCATGAATTGACTAAAAAAGAGGAAATGCATCACCCGAGAAGAGGTCAAATTTGCATAAAATCTGCATATGCTGATTTATATGTGTAGATGAAAATTTAGAAATGATTATTACAATGTGAACAGAAATACAGTAACTCTCATCACAGTGCTGAAGAGGGCGACCAGGTGACTTATGTGCCTGCCTGTGCTAAGTGTCAATGGGCAACAGTTCTTCTTATGGCTCTTTACCTTTAACCTGAGGATGAGATGGCTAGATAGCATCCCCGATGCAATGAATATGGACTTGAGCACGCTCCGGGAGAGAGCGCAGGACAGGAAGGCCTGGCGTGCTATGGTCCATGGGGTCACGAAGAGTCGGACACGACTGAACAACAACAACCTGCTTATACTGGAATTGGTTTAAGCAGAGGACTCTCCTCTGTAAAGAGGACACATGACCACTCTAATGAGGGGGGATAGATGAAGGCAGGAATTGGTGTCTGAAGGTGAGTGAGACTTTTAAACAGGGCCCAAGACATTCTGCTGCCTGAGAAAAAGGACAAGATAGTGACCCTTTCCCTTGATGTGTAACGAATCTGACCACATTGGCAGTGGAATTTTACCTGAAGGCTGGTGCACTGGCTCCACTTTGGAAATGAGGTCAGGACATTCAACACTTCAAACTCAAAAGAGAAACTTAGATGAAGAGGATTTCAGAAGCATCCTTAATTGAAAAGGTTATTTTTGCACTTGTAAGTCAAGTTGCAGCATTAATGGAACCCTTAATGACATTTTTTTTTTACTTTTCATTACTGAAATCTGCTACTGATGTCTATATACAGTCACAAGTCCACAATTCATTCATTTATTTGATTATTTTACAGTACAAACCTACCTTTCTGGGTGAGATAGAATGTGTGATTTGTGATGCAGCCGCCCCCAAATCCAGATCATAGAATCATAGAATAGTAGAGTTGGAAGGGGCCTACAAGACCATCGCATCTAACCCCCTGCTCAGTACAGGAATCCAAGTCAGAGCATCTGACATGGCTGTCCAGCCTCATCTTGAATGCCTCCAGTGTGGGAGAGCCCACCACCACCCTAGGTAATTGGTTCCATTGTCGTATTGCTCTAACAGTCAGGAAGTTTCTCTTGATGTTCAGCCAGAATCTGGCTTCCTGTAACTTGAACCCATTATTCTGTGTCCTGCATTCTGGGATGATTGAGAAGAGATCCTGGCCTTCCTCTCTGTGACAACCTTTCAAGTTCTTGAGGAGTGCTATCATATCTCCCCTCAGTCTTCTCTTCTCAAGGCTAAACATGCCTAGTTCTTTCAGTCTCTCCTCACAAGGCTTTGTTTCCAGTCCCCTGATCATCTTTATTGCCCTCCTCTGAACCCCCTCCAGCTTGTCTGCATCCTTTTAAAAGTGCAGTGCCCAGAACTGGACACAGTACTCCAGAAGAGGCCTAACCATCTGGGTAGAGAGGAACTAGTACTTCCCGGGATTTGGAAGCTATGCTTCTATTAACGCAGCCCAAAAGAGCATTTCCCTTTTTTTGCAGCCACATCACATTGTTGGCTCATATTCAGCTTGTGATCGACAACAATTCCAAGATCCTTCTTGCTTGTAGTGTTATTGAGCCACGTATCCCCTATCTTGTAACTGTGCATTTGGTTTCCTTTTCCTAGGTGCAGAACTTGGCATTTATCCCTATTCAATTTCATTCTGTTGTTTTCTGCCCAGCGCTTCAGTCTATCAAGATCACTTTGGATTTTGTTTCTGTCTTCCAAGGTATTAGCTATCCTGCCCAATTTTGTGTCATCTGCAAATATGATCAGCATTCCCTGCACCTCCTCTCCAAGTCATTAATAAGAATGTTGAAGAGCACTGGGTCCAGGACTGAGCCCTGTGGTACCCCACTCATTACCTCTCCCCACTTTGAGAAGATCCCATTGATAAACACACTTTGAGTCCCATTCTGTAGCCAACTGTGGATCCACCGGATCGTTGTTTCATCTAGCCCACTTTGAGCTAGTTTGCTCATCAGGATATCATGGGGCACTTTGTCGAAAGCTTTGCTGAAGTCGAGGTATATGATGTCCACAGCATTCCCACAGTGCACAAGGGAGGTTACCTGATCAAAAAATGAGATCAGATTCGTCTGGCAGGATTTGTTCTTGACAAATCCATGTTGGCTTTGAGTAATCACTGCATTGTGTTCAAGGTGCTTCCAGATGGATTGCTTTATCATCTGCTCCAGAATTTTCCCAGGGATTGATGTCAGACTGACTGGTCTGTAGTTCCCAGGTTCCTCTTTTTTACCCTTTTTGAAGATAGGGACACCATTAGCCCTCCTCCAGTCATCTGGCACTTCACCCATCCTCCTTTTCTTTGCCATATGTTATCATTTTGCCATCCTTATTTAATAGCTGAACCACTATTTCTTTCCTCTGTCTTTTACTTTCCACATAGCTGAAGAAAGCTTTTTTGTTGCTTTTAGCATCCCTTGCTAACCTCAGCTCGTTCTCAGCTTTAGCCTTCCTGACGCCATCCCTGCAATTCTGTGCTACCTGCCTGTACTCTTCCTTTGTTGCTTGGCTTTCTTTCCACTTCCTATTTGTGTACGTTTTTGTTTTCAGGTCATCTCTTAGCTTTTTGTGAAGCCACATTGGCTTCCACCTTTTTTTCTTGTTGGAATGGTTTGTAATTGTGCCTTGAGAATTTCCTTTTTTAAAAGCTCCCACCCATCTTGGACTCCTTTTCTCATTAGAGTTGCTTGCCATGGGACCTTACTTATCATTCTGAGTTTATTAAAATCAGCTTTCCTAAAATCCACGGTACGCGTTTGGCTACACTCGGCTTTGGCTTCCTTTAGAACCAAGAACTCAAGTACAACATGGTCACTTTCCCCCAGAGTTCTTGTAACTGCTATTTTATCCACTAAGTCATCTCTGTTGGTTAGGAATAAGTCAAGGATAGCTGATCCTCTAGTTCCCACCTCTACTTTCTATAGGAGGAAATTATCTGTCACACAAGTCAGGAATTTCCTGGTGGGCCATGTTTTGCAGAATTTGTCTCCCAACAAATATTGTGGAAATTGAAGTCCCCCATTACTACTACATCATGCTTCCTTGAAACATTGGCTATTTGCTTTTCCAGAGTTTCATCCTTGTCTTCTCCTTGATTGGGTGGCCGCCCGGTAGTATATGCTGACCACCAGGTTCCTTTTATTCTTTGCTGCATTTATTTTAACCCAGATGGTCTTGATGGGGCTACCAAGCTCATCCTCCTGTATTTCTGTGCAGAGATAAATATTTTTAACATATAGTGCAACCCCACCTCCCTTTCTGTTCCTCCTGTTCTTTTTGGACAACTTATATACTTCAATTGCTGTATTCCAGGTGTGAGAGTCATCCCACCAAGTCTCAGTTATACCTATCAAGTATAATTTCCCTCCTGTATTAGGAATTCAAGTTCATTCTGTTTATTTACCATACTCTGGGCATTAGTATATAGTAGGGATGTACAAAAGTCACTTACCTTTTCGAAGGGTGACATTCGCGGTGGGAGGGAGGCACTCCCCCCCTCCACCCCAAATTCTCTCTGGCTGGCTCCGCTCTGGAGAGATTCCGCGGAGCTGCTGGCCGGGGCTGCCCACAGCTGGACATCTAGCCGCTGGGCAGCCTGCAGGGACGCAAATGGTGGCTGCCGTAGCTGCCACCATTTGCGTCCCTGTATTTTGCCATGATAGGCTACGTAAATATTTACATAGCCTATCACAGCAAAAAACCTCACAAAACTATGGTGGCTGCCATTTGTGTTCCCTTTTTTTTTGCCATTTTAGCCTATGTAAACATTTATGTAGGCTATTATGGCAAAAGAAAAAAGGGAATGCAAATGGCGTAGTGGCCGCCATTTACATTCCACCCCTTTTTTTTTTGCCGTAATAGCCTACGTAAATATTTATGTAGGCTAAAACGGCAAAAAAAAAAGGCAACGCAAATGGCAGCTGCCGTAGCGGCCGCTATTTGCATTCCCTTAGTTAAGCCATGATAGGCTACGTAAATACTTACGTAGCCTATCACGGCTTCCTCAGGGATGCAAATGGCATCCCTGCATTAGCTGTGATAGGCTACGTAAGTATTTACGTAGCCTATCATGGCTACATGGAAGAAGCGAATGGCGGCCACAGACACGGCTGCCATTTGCAAGTCAGCGCAGAAGGCAGCAGGTAGGTGCTCCGTTCCAGGCCAATATCGCGGGGTGGGGGGGTGGGGGGGGCTTCGTTCTGCCACAGATTTTTGGGGGCCGAACGCACTGGCGTTCGGCCTCACCAAGATCCATGGCGGAATTCTCTGACATCTGTAGTATATAGACATCGAAGACCATGTGCTTCATGGTCTCGCTTTCTTCCTACATGTTTGTGAAGACTATTATTGGGTGCTATTAGAGCTATTTTCTCTGTTGCGGTGCATGAGCCTTCATCCATTGTTACCCCCAACTTTATGTCTCCCTTCCCTGTAGAATTCAGTTTAAAGCCCTCCTGATAAAGTTCTTCATGCTGTGGCCAAACACATTCTTCCCAGCCTTTGTGAGGTGCAACCCATCCCTTGCCAACAGTCCATCTTCCAGGAAGTATAGCCCGTGGTCTCAGAATCCAAATCTCTCTCATTGGCACCACCTTCGTAGCCAGTCATTTATCTGCAATATTTTTCTTTCCCTTTCTATCCCTCTTCTAACTACTGGAAGGATGGATGAGAAAACTATCTGGGCCCCAAAGTTCTTGAGTTTCCTTCCCAAAGCTTCAAAGTCTGATATCATTTCTTTGTAGCTCCGCTTGGCAGTATCATTTGTTCCCATGTGGATGAGAAGAAAGGGATACCTGTCAGTGGGCTTTATGAGTGCAGGCAACCCTTCAGTCATGTCTCTAATCCATCCTCCCAGGAAACAGCATACCTGGCAAGTCCACGGGTCTTCATGACATACTTGAGTTTCGATCCCACACAGCAAGGAGTTTCCCAGTACTACTACTCTTCTCTTCTTGTTGTTGTAGGCCTTGGTTTCATTGCCTCTGTTTGGCTGACCTTCAGTCTCTTGCTTGGTCTCATGCAGGTTCCCCTGTAACTCTTCCTCTGCAGGCTGTCCTCCAGTCTCATCCCCAAGTACCTGGAAATGGTTCCCTAGCTCCACTGCCTCCACTGGTGCCGAGTGCCTTCTAGTTCTTCTGCTCCTAACTGTCACCGTTTTCCAAGGAGTATCCTCTACTTCATTTTTCCTCACTTCATTAGTTTTCTCTTCTGCCTCAGCTTGCTTTGCTCTTCTAGCTTCTGTTCTTTGCTTTGCTGCTGTAGTTCCACTGTTCTGTCCAAGAACTCTTCGTGTTCTCTTCTCAGATCCCTGCCAGAGTTGCACTAGTCATGGCAGAAGGTGTGTGTGTGCATGGGTGGGGGTGGGGTGGGGGGTGCATGGCTTTTTCTGCTTCCCCCCTCCAGTTTTTTCTTTTATATTTCCCCTTCCATTGACAGCAGTGGGAGGGAATTAAGTACACCAGCTATAGGGTCACAGATATGGATGAATCCGTCAATTTCAGTTTCTCTCCATTTCTGATTTTTTCCCCCAAACTTAGGTTTGGTTTATCTCAACATCTGAGATATTTTCCAATCATAACTTCAGTTCATCTCAAACTCTGAGAAATTATTTTCACAGTTCACATGATAATTCAGAAGCATTTGGGTGTATATTTCCCCTAATGCATGATTTATCTATGCATTTTTGCCTAATATGCACATTTTGGCAAGCAATTTTCCTAATATAGTGCATTTTAAAACATTATTTCCCCTTACATATGCATTTTGATGCATTTTTGATTGGAGAACCTAATTGCAAAATTTGGGGAAGTGCAAATTTAGAAGAATAAAGGTTCAATGCCCTGCATGTTTCGACAGAAAGAAGTTCTCCCAGGTTGGCTGGGGAATTCTGGGAGTTGTAGGACTTTTGTCTGTCTAAACATGCACAGGATTGCACCATAACTGAGTTTTGGTTTGCATAGCGGTTCAAAAGTGAAATTAGGTAAGTTTGTATAAAATGCAAGCTGAACGAATTTCTCCCCCATCCTTAAAGGCATAGCTTTAACCTGTGTGTGTGGGGTGGGGTGGGGAATGGGAAGGCTTTGGACCCAGTGGATCCAAGGCCACCCTTCATATGCCCCTTGCCCCATTCCACAATTGGAACCCTGTTAGTAGAGGAAGGATGACAGCAGAGGTTCCTGCCACGGCAGTGAGGAGGTCTCCTTTGGTAGACTTCCCTCTCCACAGGGATCTACTCTACAAGATTCAATGCCCTCTCAGCCACCCTGACCAGGGACTTAGGATTGCTCCATTATTTATTTTTGAAATGTATATATCCCACTTTCCATAGAAGTCCCCAAAGTGGCGCCACATCATTCATAATATACTGTAGCTTTCTACAAAACGTCAACAATGTAAACATCATAAAACAGGGCTCAATATTTAAAATTAGGGCTGAGATGAAAGCACTCAATGGAATTTTTTGGTTAACATTTTTGGCAGCGTTGAAAAGTGCATTGTTTGAGTGATTTAATGTGAGTGATTCCTTCAGTTGTGTTCAGTTATGACAGTAACATTGCTCCAACTCTTTACTGGTTTCACTTGTGCTCAGCGATGTCATTGCCTACAAAATCTGATGCTATGTAGCATTGTGACATTATGCTGGTCACTATAGGATTCCTGATCGATTGGAATTACAAATTGACTAATTCAGGAAGATGTGGCATTAATTGAAATTTTTAGAAAATGGAACAGGAACAACAGCAGATTAGGGAAGGGGAGGAATGACAATGAACATTTTTACAATGAACAGAGCAATCCTATGGCCCATTGTCTGAGGGGCCATAGGATACTGGGGATTTTCACCTCTGAGGCCACAGAAGAGCTTGGATCTTCATTCCCGCCCCCACCCCAGCCGCCATGGAAAGTTCTGTGGTGGCTTATCTTCTGAGGTCAGCATCATGACCTTGAATGAGGATGGGGAGAGGAAAAAGGGGGCATGCCAGTGAGCAGAGAGGGGAAGAAGGAGGAGAGGGGAGGATCCACAGCATCCTGAAGCCTCTCAAGCCCCAGCTCCCACCCCTGGCAGCACAATTCCACTAGATGGGCTCAGAGGCCAGTCTAGTGGAAAATGTTGAAAAGGAAGATGGAGTGGTGAAAATTGCTTCAGTCACTCCTTCCACCCTGCCAGAAGATTGGAGGCTTTTGTCTAGTGAGCGACAATCCAGTAGGATTGTGACCTAAAGGTTTTGTGCGAGAACAGCACAGCACTTAAAACAGCAGCCTGGCAAAGAACAGAAAAGTTTTCATAGCCCTCTTAAAAGGGGCAACAGAATAGATCTGTTGTATTTCCAGGTGGAAGAATTTGAAACACCAAGAGGCCACTGATAAAGAGGCCAGCAATAAAGCCCCATTTCTAGGCTGCATCTATACGGCACTGCTTCAACCCCTCACCCCATCACAACTGTGCAGCAATGCAGCTTCAAGTCAGCATGCCCTGAGATACACTCCCTATGTACTGCACGCTTCCCTAACAGACTTGCCGTGCCCTCTTTTTTTGCCATTATACTGAAATGCGCAGCTGTGCAGTCCCATAAGTGTGGGGGTGCAACACCTCAGTGGCTGTTTTGTATTTGAGGGGCTCTGCTGTGTCTTTCTGCCCCTTTTTAGGTAAAAAGTGGGTGTTCTGTGCTCCTTCATTTCTGCACCATGAGTTTGTCAGCCCGAGACTCTCGCAATGGTTCGCACTCACAAGCATGAGCAGTGTGTGCCTAGCCATCGCTTTGAAATGGTGGCTGGAGCGATGTTGTTCCTCCCCCAAGACCGCCCACCCCCCAGCCCTGGGGTACTGAGTCCACAACCGTTGAGAAGATATGAAGCTGCAAAACTGTGCAGAAGTGTTATTAAATAGATGAAAACACCCCCCTGTGCCTCTGTAACTGCGCAGCTGTGAAGGGATGGGGGGAGTCAAGGGGCATCGCAGACTGATGCAGGCACTACACATGCCTGCAACATGCCCACTGTAAAATGCGAAGTTGGTTCGGGGAAGGAACAGATGGCTCACAACTGTGGGGGAACCTGCAGCAAATTCAAAAAATCGCAGTAAAATGACTCCTTGGAAATCTGCATTTTCCGGGCGAAAACCATGGATGGCTGCAAAGTCGCGACTGCTTCATCTATCATGAGGGATCTCAACTTGCACCTGCCCCAGAGTAAAAGCCCGATGTAGATGGGGCAGTAGTAGCATCAATTTGTTCTTGTTTTACCTCAGAAAAAGTGTCTTAAAAAGTGCCTAATTTCTGAATTTCAATTCACGTATGAGAAAAGATAACTCCTTGAATATCCCAGATGCAGGGTAAATATCCCAGGCAGGGGGCTTGTGTCATCAGCTCCTGAAGGAACCATCAACAGCCTGAGAAGACCCTTCTCTGCCATCCCCAGGGCTACTTAAGACCTGTGTGCCCTGAGGGAAAGCAGAAGTGAAGAAGCCCAGGCCAGGGAGCTCATGCCATCAGCTACTGAGGAGACCTTTAATCAGCCTGAGAGAACTCTATTCTGGTGTTTGTTTGGTTTATTTTTTAAGGGGGGGATAACATTTGTTTCTTTCAGTATTTAGAAGCTGCAAACCACCTTGGCTGCCTTCAGAGAAAGGTGGTAAAGAAAGGTATTAAATAAATAAATGTGTCTCACAACCCATGCATATTTGCGATGTTCTGCATTTAAACATTTGAATTCCAAATCTCATTCCCTCAAAGGGTTTTATTTCCACTAAGTGACGGTGCAGACTTCTGAAAATAGATATTTATAATGGAAAACCTGATAAAATCCTAGCTGAAACAAAGCTCTGCCAATGCAACATTAGTCTGCAATTACCAATCTTCAGAACTGGAAACAGAAATGGAGAAGTCAACGCTAATGGTCTAGCTGATTATAAATCAAAAGCTCTAATGACTAAATTTATAGAGAGGTGACAATGCTATATTGTCACTACTTTGTTTTTCCACATCTAGAACAGATGATCCACAGTTGTCTCTGTTATGGCCATTAGAGTGCTGAATCTTTAGATCACTCTTTTGATCATCCTCAACAGGCTCTTGCTAGTAATTTAATATCAAAGATGCTACTTCAAGCAGAATGGCTGTTATATAGTCAGCTGTAAGTAGGTGGGACACAGCCTTAGCCTAGTATTAATATACAACCAGTGCTCAGTACACAGTATTAAACTTACTTCTTGTTAAATTGGTGTCTGGTTACTTAGTTTGTTTACCCCACAGCAGAGCTAGTTGTCAGGGATCAACCTTTTTTTTTTTTTAAATGCAAAAGGCGGCTTCTGGTCAAGTTTAATTAGCTTGATGCTATTTTTGCATTTCAAATTAGGTAACTATGTGTGCTACTTTACAGAGGACAGTCTTCTACTTGAAGGTCTGTCCAGTCCAAGTCTGGTTCAAAGAGAAAGAACCATCAGAAGGTTTGTTCTGGAAAGAAGAGCTGGGCCTTGAGGTTTCCCATCAACAATTAGTTCCAGGACTTCAGACTGAGCAAGGCACACAGGGTCACCTGATCACAGTTTCCCCACAGTTTTCCACACTATGCTAAGATTTATTGCATTTCCATTTAAACTATGGTAGTTATTTCTACATTTACGTATATCTATACATATAACGGACAAATCTGTGTCCTCTTTTGTCCTCTTTTTTGGGAGTGTGTAAGTGACCACCCTATTTCAAATATGGCTGCTTCCTTACACTGAACAAAGGTGTGACAACAGTTCAAGCTGTGAGAGGAAGAGCACAGGCCACTTTTTCCTCCCTAACTCCATCATGCTCCTATCCTATGTCTGATTATTTTGAAGGGGAGGGGAGAAAGCACATTTTGACAGAGTTTGATCCTTTCACCCCTTCAGACTTGAGCCAGGTTACTTATCTTAATCCAGACCCATTTCAGTACAAATCTGAGTGTGCTTCCTAACCTACCTTTAAACCTAGACTTCCATTAATAATCCAAAATTCTCAGCAAGAGGGTGTACTGGCAAATTCATGTTTTGGTGTTATTGATAGAGATTGTTATTGCAATATAAGAACCAAAGGTTAACCAAAGCCAACCCCCAGCATGAACGTAAAGCAACGAGGAAAGACTTTTCCATACATTATGCTGCAGCTAAAGCTACATTTTAAAAGTTGGCAATCTTGCAGACTCATTATTATGTGGGATTGCCCTCAGGGAACATTCTGATGGATCATCATTGGTTGCTTGTTTGTTTGGGGCCTCACTCAGTCCAAGGCCCCAAACAATTTGCCCCAATTTGGTTGGACCCTGTTTTCTTAGTGGAACATCTACTGCCATGATGAATCCCCTTCCAGTCTAAGACAGCCTTCTTCAACCTAGCACTTTCCAGATGCCTGCAGCTTCATTGCTGGGAATGATGGGAGTTGCAGTCCAAGACATCTGGAGGTTGGGGAAGGCCAGTCTAAGATCTCTTGGGGATGTCTGGAAAACCTGGGGCTTCCAAACCTGTGATTCTCTTGTAATGCTGTGAAAGGGGCTGCAGGGCAGAATCAGTGGGTGGAAAGATTTTCTAAACACCTCCAGGCAGTTTTACATCCTACAGGGAGTTTGCAATTGTGGAACCTTCAGGGAGCTCGTTTGGCCCAATTCTAAGTTTCACTCTGAATGTGAAGACTTCCCTCATTGTGCTTTGGTCTGAAGTTCACTTTTAAAAACTGTATTGTTTTTATATAATTTTCTTGTCTTGTCTTGTTTTCTTTTCATGTTACTAATTTTGTAATTCAGTTTTGTTTTATGTTTTATAGAATAGTGGGTGAGAAATGTCAATGGTAAAAGTAATACATGCTTTCTGGCTAATTTGAGATCTGCAAATTGCTGTCCTGAAATAAGCACAGGCCATCTTTGTGCTCAGGTGTAGGGAAGAAAAAATGCCCATAATTTTGTCCCTGTTCCAAAAGTTCTAGTGCTGAACTGTAGAAAGCACCTCATTATTATTGTAGCCCTTTCTTACTCAAAAGTAAGTCCCACAAAGTTGCCACCTTAGTAAAAGTATTTTGTATGGCAGCCATTATTGCACTAAGAAAGCTTTCCCCCAAACTGATAGCCTCAATATATTTTAGACTACAACTCCCATAAAACAGCAGCCAGCTTATGGGAGTAGTAGTCCAACACATCTGAATGATGTTGGAGAAGGCTATACTAACATAATCCACTGTCCCAGTGAAAGCCCTAGGCTAACAGAAATTAGAAGAACTGGGATGGAACAATGGCAAAATAGCCTTTTGCTAATGAAGTGTTATTATTTGTGTGCTTAGGAGTACAATGAAAAATAGAATCCTTTGTAACAAAATCCAGAAGCTCTCTGGCAGATAATATAGAGGAGAATGATTTAGAATCCCTTCTTGACTGCATTAATTGTTATCATAGTCACCTAGGAAGGGAATTTTAAACCTGCAGAAGTCTTGCAAAAATAAGCTCCAGCACATTTATGACTGTCTCAACAACATCCCAGCTTTCCGGCTTGGTGGGTGTTCAGTTCAGAGGAAAATTGACTTTGCTTTAGCATAGCAAATGAGGAATTCCCACGGAGATTTCCAGAGGTGAAATTCTATAAAAATATCCAGTTATTAAATTCAACAAAAGTCAAATGAATAAAGAAGCTTGGGCTGGAGGCCTTATATTTATAGTGTCTTAGGAAGGCATCTTTAAGATAGGAATTCAATTGTTGGCAAGAATGCAACAGTTAAGAATTTTATCTAACTACTAGCTAGGGTAGATTCACATATGCCTAAATACAACTTCACAAGGTGGGGGAGGCATGGAGGGGGAATTTCTTTCTGCTTGCAGCCTTCCCTTTACACCATGAACCGAAACATTCTTGGAAGTATATATTGCTAAATTCACTGGCACAAATGTACACAACAAAGAATACTGAGGAAATTAGTATTGCCATACAAAGGAAAAAAAATGTGTGGATGATGGGATTTAGGAGAGTGTTGAGCTGTGGGGCTAAGAGATCATTCTGGCCTCTGAATGGCCTGAGGTAGGGAGAGAAAATCTAGATAGTTGTGCCAGCTACAAGCCCAGACAGGTCTTTGCTACCATTATGCCTTCTACAGTAGGGGACATTTTACCAGGCGCAATTTGATTTAAAGTCCATTGTTGTGGATTCCAGTCCATGTTTTCAATCAAGATAATGTTAAAATACCACTAGAACAGAAGATACAATAACATATCCACCTTTGCTTCAAACATTTCACAAAGATCATTAATTAAGCATTTTTAAAATCAGATCCAGCAGAATTAAGAAACAATTATAACTACAGTCATATCTATAACATAATATACAAAGCACAGAATCTTGACTGTTGGAATAGAACTTATATTGGTATTGAACAGCTTGGAAAATGTCTTTGTCCCAAGTCCAACTTGAACATAAGAACATTTTGTGGCCTACAATAGCTAAAGTAATCTATTAGGGTTAAGGTTTCTAATGCTCATGGTATTTTTGCTTGTGAGAAAACCATTAAGAGACAAACAACTCGAGGTTTAAAAAATTCAAATGTGGGAGGAAGCGAAACTAGGGATGTCCATCACCAGGATATCTGGCCCTTTTGGGGCTTGCCGGATTTCTGTGGCACCTCTGACTTAGCTTGCATTTGTGAGCTGAGCCATGGGTTTCTTCCTGAAATCTGGGAACTTTTTCAGGTTTTTAAAAAATCTGTGTAAATAGCAATGTGCGTAAATTGTGGCTGAAATTGTGCAAATTGGTATTTATGCAAATAACACCCCCCCCCCCAAATCCATGAACTTGCCTGACTCAATGCAGATTGAGTTGTGCCAGCTCACGGGAAAGCAAGCCAAATTCTGGGGACTCAGCGAGCTTCACTCTCTGGAAAGATTCCTGCGACATCCCTAAGAGGAACAGACAGCTCCATCCACCCAGGCCCAGGGCTTTGAGTGTTTAGCTCTTAAAAGTCTACGTTTGAATGCCTGTGTATCCAGCCATGCTTGTGGTGCTGAATTAGGGTTGTCACCTCTTTTTTCTGACATGCTTCACATTATTAATAGCTACACAGCATGGTCCTCTCCATGCTAGAAATAGCTGCATCTACTGAATTTGGCTGGCGAGCATTTCATTTGGTTCGTTGATTGATAAGAACTTACCAAAAGTCTCTAATGTCTTCATAGGATGGAAAGAATTTGAGATTTATTTATTTATTTTTAAACTGAATGTGGGAGAACACAAAACTGACAGATTCATCCATCCCTACTAGTAAGTGGGTGCCTATATCTCCCAGCGTTTTAACATTTTTTTTTTTTAAAAACTCCAGTTTAACTCCATGATTGAAAGTAAGCTCTGCCGGGGGAAAATGGTGTGTGTGTGCTTATGTGTATGATTTTGCGGAAAGAAGGGCTAAGCACCCCTCCACATCTTACCTGCTGATCCTCCCTTGCATTTTTACGACCATACATCTGCTGAGACCATGTCCAGTTTGACCCTAAATCTTCTGTAAGTCAACAAGCATTTCATGCTACTTTTGTCAGGTGAGAAATAAGCTAAATAAATAAAAATAAATAAAAATAAACAACAAGAAAACACACACACACACACACACACAGGAAAGAATAGTAACTGGCCCAGTACTGTGTGATTGGCACAGCATAACATTCAAAGGCGTTTAATATCCTCAAATGTGTGATCTCACTCTAGTCCAGCAGCTGGCCTCACCTCTCAGGGAACTAATCACAGTTCCTTACTGTGAGCAATGGCAAAACATGCACAGATTGTGGAAGAGAAATGCATTTCTTCATAAACTGAGCATTTTTAAAAGCCTTGCTAATTAAGGATGCTTACATCCCCATGCTTTGGCTCTGCTGATGTTAAGCCCATAGCCTGCCTTACCCAGAAGTGACAGAAATGTGAGAGGTGCCACTTAAGTCACTTAAGGAGCCAGTGTGGTGTAGTGGCTAGAGTGCTGGACTGGGAGTTGGGAGATCTGGGTTCTAGTCCCCACTGGGCCATGGAAGCTCACTGGGTGACTTTGGGCCAGTCACAGACTCTCAGCCCAACCCACCTCACAGGGTTGTTGTTGTGAGGATAAAATGGAGAGGAGGAGTAGTATGTACACCGCCTTGAGTTCCTTGGAGGAAAAAAGGCGGGATATAAATGTAATAAATAAATAAATAAATAAGTTGCAGGAGCACAAGGAAGGTGCTGTGAGGCAGAGACAATGGAAGCAGCCAGCCAGACACAAAGGAGGCAGCCAAAACTGGAGAGAAATGCCTGCAATGGGATAGGGCCAGCAGTCTAACCAGGACTTTGTGAAGTCTTCGCTCACCTGTAGGCAAAGACAGTACATTGGTGTGAGGTGTATGAAACTTACCTGCTCCGCCCTGCATCTAGTTGACAGGCATATTGTAGCTTAAAGCTCTTCCTGCCAGTAACTGAGCCTTAGGGGAGGCATGTCAATTTTTTAAAATGGGGGAAAACTGTGCAAAAGCCAGGAAGCCACCAAATATTCGGTTGTCAGGGGAAAGGAGGGAGGGCCTCTGTTGAACACCTCATGCCATCAGGAAGGCCTTAGCATTTGGTGTGAATCTCTTTTTCTTTCTTTACTATATTTTTAAACCACCCAGTAACCAAAGTTCACTGGATGATGTACAATATATTAAAACATATAGTATAAACATTAAAACAAAAAATAAAAACAGCTCAGAATAAAACCAAAATAAAATGAACAGCAAAGAATACAACCATTGTAACATCATTAAATGAAATTAGAACCAGCAGCAGAATAGAGAATTAAAAACACTAAAAACAGCTCTTAAAATGCCTGGGAGAATAACAAGGTCTTCACCTGGTGCCAGAAAGACTATAATGTAGGAACCAGGTAAACCTCTCTGGAGATTTGAACCCAAATTCTTGTAATTTGGTTCAAGGGGCAAGGCCATCTGGAGCAAGGTAAAAGGGGCAAGGCCATCTGGAGGACCAAGGAAGGCCAGACTGAGATCACAGGAAAGCTGGATATGGTCCACAGGCCTGAGGAAATGGCCTGAGGATATGGCCCACAGGGATATAGCCTGAGGATACGGCCCACAGGCCTGAGGTTCCCATCTGGAGAACCAAGGAAGGCCAGACTGGGACCACAGGAGGACTGGATATGGTCCACAGGCCCGAATTCCATTCCACCTTCCCCACCCTCCGGCATAAGGTTTGAAAGCAATTCGCTAAAATACTTTTCTTTTTGAGCCAAACAAAACTACTTGTTAGAAAACAATATTTTTTGCCCTTGGGAAGCCTGTTTACACAAATGAACGTCAAGGATAGATTTCAACTCTGGAATGACAGATTTGGATCACACTGGGGCATTTACTTCTCAAATAAAACTAAAGCACACAACTTCCTGTTACATGGAAACAATTTGCAGAGCTACAAGTAACTCAGTAGTTCGCAGCCAGAAGAAGGAGTGAAATATTTTGCCAACGTCCAGCTTCCTGGGTCATCCCCTGTAAGTGAAAACTATGTTGTAAACAAAATTGGCCACTGGCAAAATGAAGGATTACTTTGAGTCTCCTCAGCCTTCAACCCCAAATGCAAACACAAAAGTGGAGTGCTTGCTGAAGGATTTAAGTTGCATATGCCAAGCCAATGTGGATTAAGGGATCACTGTCAAATGGGCAGGCTGGTAAACCATGGGCATAATCATGACACGTTTTCTTCCAACCATCACAGTATGTGTTAGGAAAAAGCATGTGTAGGCAAATCTTTGCAAGGGTCATGACTTCAGGGAAGCACTGGGATGAGTGTGGATGGGCAGTAAGAAAGGTACACCACACCCAGTTGTCACCCCATGAAAACCAGATGGCCCAGTGCTCCAGGGAAACAGTTGGCCTAACTAGTCAAATAGAGAAGATAAACAAGAGAAGATATGAGCACGGAAATCAAGGCAACATGGGGCAATAGCAAAGAAAATGACCTACTGATAAGCACTGTTGGAATATGGCAGGAGAGTAGCTTTCTGAGGAGTATTTAGGGGGCAAAAATCAATGTAGAGGGTTCAAGTAGGTCTGACAATGTGAACTTAAATATTATCTCAAGGAAATCCTTGGTCAATCAGTCCCAGGCAGCTAAGATGAACAGGGATGTGTGGAGGTACTTTTTCAGTCCTCCGCTTGAGTAGAAAAGCTCCGTGGTACCACAGGATGGCCTTCCAATGCCAGTATCAAAAAATTGTTAGACATGACAGCTAAATGGATCTTCCATTTACAAAGGCAGTGCAGATCCTGGGAGAAGCAACAGGGAAAGGCATCACTTTCCATGGTCTTCTTGTGAGCTTCTCAGATGCACCTGTTGGAAATAGACTGCTGGACTAGGGGTGCAGTCCCATAACCACTTACTTGGGAGTAAGTCCCCATTGAACTCAATGGGCTTACTTCTGAGTTGACATGTGTAGGATTGCACTGTAGATGGACATTCATCCTTCTACAGTTTGCATATAGTTTGCATTCCTAACAACATCGGGAAACATTAGATCTGTGGCATCTTATGATGCACTCCTGAATATTCATTGAGAAATGCAGCATGCAAAGCAGCCTTCCGCAACTGGTTCTCTCTCTCTCCAGATGTTTTAAACTACAACTCCCATCACCTCGACTGTTGGCCATGCTAGCTAGGGATGTTTGGAGGTGTCGTCTAGAGCATCTGGACAGACCCAGGTTGGGGAGGACTGATGTAAAGTATAATTTGATCCAGAAACCCTTTATGTATGTACATGTTTTCTGAATAAGTACTTATACATACACACAGTTAAAAGCCACAGTGAATTATTGTCTCATGGAATTTTTTTTATCTACCTGAGTTTACTCTTGGATCCACATGTCATTTTACAGCCAATGCTAATATATAGCTGGATTATTTAAAGAAAACTACAGAGGATTAACAGAAACAATAGCCTCATTCATCAGTAAGGAAGTCTATTTTGGTTCAGGTGTTTAAAGAAATGCAGTAGAGGGAGACAGTTTATAAAGAGTCCAGCACTTGGAGAGTTTATCCCTACCATAATACTTAGTTTATTTAAAGTGACACACATCTCATTTTACACTTTATCTGTTCAGTTGCCATGTGTCTAGAAGTATTCCACTACACTATGAGAACATAGCCCTTATAAAAATTCCAACATATGCAGAGCTCCTGGCTCTGTGATTTTGAAATGAATGGTTTAGATGCAGGATACGTCTCACTAGGGCCCCATCTACACAATCGTTTTACTCTGGGGCAGCTGCAAGTCGAGGTCCCTCGGGATAGATGATACAGTCGCCACTTCGCAGCCATCCGTGGTTTTCTCCCAGAAAATGCGGATTTCCAAGGAGGTGTTTTGCTGCAATGTTTTTCATTTGCTGTGGATTTCCCGCGGTTGTGAGCCATCTGTCCCTTCCCCAAACTGACTTCACATTTTGCGGTGGGCATGTTGTAAGTGTGGATAGTGCTTGCGTCACTCTGTGATGCCCTTTTACTCCCCCCATCCCTTTGCAGCTGTGCAGTTACAGAGGCACAGAGAGGTGTTTTCATTTATTTAATCACACTTTTGCACATTTTTGCAGCTTCGTATCTTCACAATGGTTGCTTTCGGACTCAGTGCCCAAGGGCTGGAGGAGTCTTGGGGGAGCAATTCGGCCACCATTTCAGAGCAATGGGTAGGCACGCACCACTCATGTGAACCATCGTGAGACTCTCAGGCTAGGGAACTGACAAACAGATGGTGTGGAAATGAAGGGACACAGAACACCCACTTTTTACCTAAGGAGGGACAGAAAGAAGCCATAAAATACAACAGAACCTCTAAAATTCAATTCAGCCAATGAAGTGTCACACCCCCACACTCATGGAACTGCACAGCTGTGCATTAAAGTATAATGGCAAAAAAAGAGAGGGCACAGTGGAATCTGTTAGGGAAGCGCGCAGTAAATCGCGAGTGTATCCCAGCAGAAGCTAATTCGAAGCCCCAATGCTGCGCAGTTGCGACGGGGTGGGGAGTGGAAGTGGTGCCATGTAGATGGGGCCTAGGGCTGCTGCCTCCCAACTAGCTCCATGCTGTAGGGATCCGGTCCTCCGAAGTCCATGGCAAATCGGACTGCTCCCCCCCGCCACCCTGCGAAGTCTGGTAGGGATGGAACCTACCTGGTGCCAGCTGGTCCGGGTCCATCCGCTGCTGTCCGCAGCCATCCACTGCTGGGCTGCGGATGCAAATGGTGTCTGGCATAGCGGACACCATTTGCGTTCCTGCCCTTGGCCGTGATAGGCTATGTAAATATTTACGTAGTCAATCATGGCAAGGGCAGGGATGCAAATGGCATAGTAGATGTCATTTGTGTCTCTGGCATGGATGCAAATGGCGTCCGCTACGCTGGATGCCATTTGCGTGGCAGTGGCCGGAAGGCCGGCTGCGGATGGGCCCGGCTGGTGGCTCTGCAGATTTGCCGCAGAGCCGGCCAGGAAGGATTCCAGGGGGAGGGATGGATTGCCTCCCCCCACCAGCTGATGCCCCAGGCCGGACAGGTGAGTGGGGTTTGTACACCCCTACCATGCTGGTGTTTCAAGGCTGAGAGGAACTGACAAAATAATATATCTTTCCCTGCTGGAAGACTGCGGTGGTCTAAATGCCTAACAAGGGGTTTCCATCAGACACCAGATAAGGCAGAGGAGGCCGCCACTGCAGGAATTTTCTTCAGGGTGAAAGATTTAATTAGGTTTTCCAAGCCTTGGAAGCAAGGTGGTTGTGCTGGTGAAGATAGTGCCAGCAATCTGGATGGTACCTTACAAAGGACAAAAGGACAAGTTCCTACTCTAAGGGGTTACATTCTAAAATCTGACACAGGGGAGACAGAGGAAGGGGAGGGAATTGGAGGTAAGGGTGAACAGGGGAAGCATATGCACTTATTTAGGGATGGTGGAGAATTCTGCCACGGACTCAAATGAGGCTGGATTCTTAGAATCCGCCCCCCCGGAGTCTGGTGGAACGGACCACCCCACCCCGCCACCCCGTGAAGTCCGACCCGGCTGGATCCTACCTGATAGGCTGGCACTGCTGGCTCCGGCCGGGTCCGTCCACTGCCCTGTGCGGATGCAAAATGGCGTCTGGCATAGTCGACGTCATTTGTGCCCTTCCCTTTTTGCCGTGATAGGCTACGTAAAGATTTACATAGCCTATCACGGCCAAGGGAGGCATGCAAATGGCATAGCAGATGCCATTTGCGTGCCTCCGTTTGGCCGTGATAGGCTACATAAAGATTTATGTAGCCTATCATGGCAAAAAGGGAAGGACGCAAATGGCGTCTGCTACGCCATTTGTGTGCCTCCCTTTGGCTGTGATAGGCTATATAAAGATTTACATAGCCTATCATGGCCAAAGGGAAGGACGCAAATGGTATCCGCTATGCTGGACGCCATTTGTGTCCGTAGACCAGCTGTGGCCGGAAGTCTGGCAGCGGTCGGAAGTCCAGCAGTGGCCAGCCCTGGCTGGCAGCTCCGCAGACTTGCCATGGAGTGGAGCCAGCCGGGGAATATTCTGGGGGGGACACGACCAGATCACCTCCCCCCCATGGATCCCCCAGCGGACCCAGGTAGGTGGGGTCCCTACACCCCTACATTTATTTCAGTTTAATGTATTATTTACTTATTTATTGCACCTATATCCTGCCTTTTTTCTAGGGATGGACGAAACTCCCTTACCTGGTCCCGCAGCTTGCTTTGCGGTGGGGGGGAGGTGCCCTGTCCCTCTGGCCGAAATTCTGGCTGGGGGGGAGGCGCCCCGTCCCTCCTGCTGCGAATCCTCCCTGCCGGCTGGGACGCAAATGGCAGCAGCCGTAGCCGTTGCCGTTTGCGTCCCTGCAGTCAGCTGTGATAGGCTATGTAAATCCTTATGTAGCCTATCGCGGCTGACTTTGAAAAAAAAAAATAGCGCGTAAGCAAATGGCGGCACCCATGGGCGCCGCCATTTGCTTTCCTTATTTGGACACGTGTAGTCTACGAAAACGTTTACGTAGACTACGGTGAAAATAAGGGCAATGCTATTTGCGTTGCCCTTATTTTTGCCGTAGTCTACGTAAACATTTACGTAGACTACACGTGCCCAAATAAGGAACGCAAATGGCGGCGCCCATGGGTGCTGCCATTTGCTTATGCGCTATTTTTTTTTTAAAGTTAGCCGTGATAGGCTACGTAAGGATTTACGTAGCCTATCACGGTGTTTTTTGAAAATCTAGCCGTGATAGGCTGCGTAAATCTTTACGTAGCCTATCACTTTTGCTGGAGTTTTTTTTTTTTACTGGAAAATGGCAGTGGTGGCAGCCGGCTGGAAGACTGGCCGCCGCCGCCGCACCGCCGCCGCACCGCCGCCGGGAGCTGCCAGTGCCAGGGACATTCGGGAAAGGTAAGTCCCATCCCGGGGGGGGGGCGGACTGTTTCTCCACTAATTTCGGGGGGCCGAATGCATTGGCATTCGGCCTCCTGGAGGTTCGTGGAGAAATTCTCCGCCATCCCTACTTTTTTCCTCTAAGGAACTGAAGGCAGCATACATTATCCTCCTCCTTCCTCCATTTTATCCTCACAACAACAACACTGTGAGGTAGGTTGGTCTGAGACTGGCCCAAAGTCACCCAGTGAGCTTCCATGGTCGAGTGAGGACTAGAACCCAGATCTCTCAACTGCCAGTCCAGCACTCTAGCCACTACACCACTCTAGCCACTACACCACACTGTACCTGGGGTGCTTCCAGACAAGACTTTTTATTGTATTTTATTATCTGCCTCATTCATGGAATTTTATAGGGGTATGTGTGTTTCCAGATGCTGTCTTCCATTGGTAGTCCTCCTATGTTTTCCCACTACTTCTTCCACCTTTTTTCTTACCACTGAAAATCCACTGAAGAGGGCAAGATGGAATAGTTGCACAATGTCGTTTGTCTAGTAGCACAAGGAGCCTTCCATATGGAAGCCCCCTTAGACTTTTTTATGCTGGGGTGCAGGGTCTAAGTGACTGTGCCAGAGACCTCATGAAAAAAGTGGGTTTTGAGGATAGATTTAAAGGAAGTGTGGCAGCATACAGGGCTTGTAGGAGGCAGTTCCTGGTGTAATGGACAGCAACGGAGAATGGGAAGAGATGTTTCAGGGAGTAGAAGACCTTCAGAGGGTGGAGGATGATAGAGTTAGAGGATCAAAGGTCACAGGCAGAGATACATCAAGATATTAGAGTAGAGAGGGTTGCCAACTGACCAAAAATATCCTGGCTTGCTCCTGTGCCTAACGTGTGCTTGGTCTCCAGAAACCAGCAGATAAAAATAGTCAAGGCATGGAGATATCATATGGCAGCAGGGGTCTTGCATTTAAAAGCTTTGGGGGCCAGGCCCATAGGACACAACACTGAATAAAATGTAGAAGTAATTACTAGGATTTATTTATACAGAGTGGCCCAAAAGTAGGTATACAGTATAGCTTATTTGCATTTTATTACATTGTTTATTACATTTACATTTGTTTAACACTGTTTAATCTCGTAAGTGCTCAAAATGTATTCCATCAACATTGCAACATTCCTACAACATGTCCTACAACACCTTCGCTGGACAGTGCACCCCACATTGTGACACCTGGCTGGTTCAGTATAGATGTGATAGTCAAATGAGGATTTTTGTCTGCCCAATACACACAGTTATGCCTTATCAAGAAGGTCTGGTTCGTTAGAGATTTGGTTATGTATCATCTCACAGAATTGCAACCGACGGTCTGGGTCATCCTCCAGAAGACCATGTAACAGTTGGGTGGTACGGCTTCAATTTCAATGTACGCATTAAGCGTTGCAAGGACGTTCTAGGTATGGATAGCTGCTTAGCCGCACGTCGTGTGGACTTTTTTGGACTGTTCACAAATGTCAGAGCGACTCTCATCTCATTTTCCTCTGTCACAGACATCCTAGGATGTCCAGATTTCAGTGCATTAGCCACTGTACCTGTTGCTTCAAATTTATCTCCAAGACAATAAATGGTCAGACGTGTTGGTGGAGGAGTGTCAGATGCTTCTTGCCACGCTGTGTGCACTCTCTCAGCATTTTCAGTCTTCCAGTACTGCTTTAGAATCCACTTTCTTTGTTCTTGACTCAAGTTCGCTGCCATCAATCACAATATCAGTAAAAAAAAATAACTAAACAACTGTATACCTACTTAAGGGCCTCACTCCCCTCACTCTCTACACTTAACTGATTTAACTGTCACTCCCTGTCACTCACTCTTCCCAGCTGTCATTCTGACTCCACCCACACATCTTCTACTCACACATTCCCTCCCCCTCCCATCAACATTCTAAACAACTGTATACCTACTTTTGGGCCACCTGGTATTTCCCAGCAGACAAAGCCAGTCTATTAATTTCTCATCCAAATTATCTCAGAATAAATGCTTCAATGAATTTGCACCCTTCACCAGATCATCCCAACCAGTGGAAAATAGTTTTTCTAAAGCTTAATTGCTATGCAGAGGTATTTGGGGAGGGGGTGTTGCAGCATGTAGGGAGAGAAGAGTTAACCCTCCCCTCTCCAGATCCAATCCCCCTTGAAAATCTCCCTGTGCATGGAAATTACGCTAAGCAAAAAACACCTCCTGTTGGCCCACTCAACACTCTGGGGAACAGATCAGGGCACCCAGGAAACAGATTTGTGTCTGAGCCCCCATGGACTTGGGCTAGCAATGCCCTTGGTGGCATGGAATTTCTAGGCTGAAGATTCAGGAATACTGAAGTGTGGTTGTGCATGTGCATTTGATCAGGTTTGTACTGCAGCAAGGAGATCAGAGTGTTGAAGTTATGTGAACATCACAGCTGTGAACTCGGGACCTTTGTTCTGCTGTTTGCAAATTCTGCTATTTATCATGGGCACCATTACCTGTGGTTTTACCTTTATGCAAGCTTTGGGAAACAGCAGGGATCTATCCATGAGAGATAAATACAGATTCAAGGCAGAACATCACATTAAAGCTATGTCTGTGGCTGATTCTATGTTGTGCATGCCCTGCCATTGATTCAGTTTTACAAGGATTCCATTAACTTCTTTTCTCCAAGAGCAGCAGTTTATTGCAATTTCCATTTTGGCTCAGCTCTGTGGCGATTCAGCTCATCTGTTACAGCCATCTCAGTCTCAAGCCTCAGATGTGGAAGCCACAAATCCCACAGTATTCTGCTGATGGTCTTTCAGGGATTTCTTTTTGTAGCATGACAAAAGCTGGTTTGGATGAAGCCTTCATATGCAAAGCACAGTTGAAATGTACAATTATTCCTTTTTGGGGTTGGTCCAAACCCCAGAGAAGGCCAAATGTAGTTTTCCAGTTGACTGCCCTGGATTTTGGATCCTGCCCATCTGTGATTTAAAATCTTGCTTCCTGAGGTTTACATCACACGTGATTTTCATTCACTGGACTGCTCTTGCAATGTACTCCCGTAAGTACAATTTACATGTCAGAAAAAGTGATACACCTGTTTCTTCCCAAGTCAGACAGGGCTATGCCCAGCCACTCCTAGATTCACAACATACCTCTTTCTGATATGATGTATATATCCCTGGGACATTATGGTTTTTTATCCTCTCACAGCAACAATGATTTCTGGGAGCAGTTTCATGCCAAAAAATCATATTGTTGGAAATAGCTTACAGAGCAAAAGTGTTGGAAGATTCTGTACACCAGATTCTGTACACCAGGAGGACACCCTCTGCTCCTGATGGTGGTCCAGGGACTATACGTTGCGACACACCCATCCCTTCTGTGATTGCTATATCAAGCAGTAATTGCTGATTTCAGATTCTAGTAGGTAATCCATCTTCTAAATCAGGGGTAGGCAACCTGGTGCCCTCCAGATGCTCTGGATTACAACTACCATAAGCCCCAGTCAACATGGCCAATGGTAAGGGATTATGGGAGTTGTAGTCCAAAATATCTAGGGTGGACGAAAGTCCCTTACCTTTCGCCGACGCTTGTTCGCGGTGGGGGGGAGGCGCTTCGCTGTTCCCCCCGCGAAGTTCAGGCCGGGGGGGGGGAGGCTTCCTGCCTCGCCCTGGCCGAAATTCAGGCCGGGGGGGGAGGCTTCCCGCCTCGCCCCGGCTGAAATTCAGGCCGGGTAGGAGGCTTCCCGCCTCGCCCGGCCGCGAACTCGAAAGTTTAAAAACAAACAAACGCCCCCGTGATAGGCTACGTGACGATTAACGTAGCCTATCACGGCTAGATTTGCAAAGTCAGCTGTGATAGGCTACGTAAATCGTCACGTAGCCTATCACGGCTGACTTTGCAGATCTAGCCGTGATAGGCTACGTTAATCGTCACGTAGCCTATCACGGGGGCGTTTGTTTGTTTTTTTCCTTTGTTGGAATGGCGGCGGCGGCAGCCGGTCGAAAGACCGGCTGCCGCTCCCGCCCCGCACGAACAGCTGCCGAACCGCTGGCCGGACCCGCCGCCGGGAGGGACATTCGGCGAAAGTAAGTCCCGTCCCGGGGGGGGGGGTGCGGGGTGCGGGGGGGTGCGGAGGATTTCTCCCTGAAACTTGTTCGGGGGGCCGAACACGTTGGCGCTCGGCCCCACGAAGTTTCGGGGAGAAATTCTCCGCCATCCCTAAAAATATCTGAAGGATACCATGCTGCCTACCCCTGCTCTAAGCAGGTTATTCACTGAAAATGAGAATATCACTGAAGGTAACCTTACCTTATCTCTAGAGCAAGGGTGGACAGAAAGTAGATATCTAGATGCTTGGGACTTCAACTCCCAGCATTCCTGACCATTGGCCATGCTGGTAGGAGCTTCTGGGGGTTGAAGTCCAAAACATCCGGAGATCTACCTTCTGCCCACCCGTGCTCTAGAAGATCAGCAGCTCAATGGTAGAGTGTATACTTTGCATACAGAAGTTCCCGGGTTCAATACCTGGTATCTCCAGTTAAAAGGATCAAGCAGCAGATGATGAGACCCTGGAGAGTCACTGCCAGGCTGAGTAGACAATATTGGGCAAGGGGGGGCAAATACTCTGATGTGGCATATGAATATTGTAGGGAAGGATGACAACTAGCCTAGGGTAAAATGCTTTTATCCAAGAGTAAAAATAACCACAAGTCCCAAGACTCATAGTGAATGGGTGCAGGTAGGCTGTATAAGATAACCCCTCAAGTAACTACCACTTGGGGTATCACATACAAAACACAAAGAGAGATATGACAATGAAACAAGGCTGCCAAGAGGAAGGAGAGCCTGTGTGGTGTAATGGTTAGAGTGTTGGACTGGGACTTTGGAGATATGGGTTCTAGTCCCTACTCAGGCCATGAAGCTCACTAGGTGACTTTGGGCCAGTCACTGACTCTCAGCATAACCTACCTCATAGGGTTGTTGTGAGGCTAAGATGGAGAGGCAGGGGACCATGTAATCCACCTTGGGTTCCTTCCAAGATGGAAAAAAAGCAGAATATCAATGAATAAATAATAATAAAAGATGGCAAATGCTGACTGGGAATGATAGGAGTTGCAGTCCAACACACCAGGTTGGGGAAGATTGCTCTTGGGGGGTGTCTCCGTGAGCGATTTACTCTGAGCTGGCTGCGTTTGGAGGTTGTTAGGGTTACATAATGTTGTGGCCATCCAGCAGCCACCCCGGAGCTTATAATGGAAAAACCGGATTTCCTGAGACATTTTAAAGTCTGATTATTTTCCTTAAGTCAGGTTCTCCCTGGTATAGTTGCTGTGTGCCCCAACCCCTGCATTTACCTCAGGTATACTAGCCCTGTCCAGGGGTGTGCCTTTTACCGTGACCCTGGTCAAGGGGTGTTTCCTGTGTCTGTGTGGTTCTCTTCCCTGTCTTTCCCAGCTCAAACCAATTAGTGTCTGTCTGCTCAGAAGTAACTCCCATTGTGCTCAATGAGGCTTGTCCCCTGAATGCGCACTTCAGAATTTACAGAGATCCCTCCCAATTGAAATAGCACATTTTAAAGCACTAATTCCCTAAAGGCTGTAAAGCACTTTCTCGAAGCTGCAATTCTCCATTGTTTGGTTTATTGCCTTTGGAAGTAACTAATTTGCACCTTCGTTCCTGCATAGCATTGAGTTAGAAAGGGGGTTAGTTTCCCATCCCTGTCTTTCCTAGCACAAACCAATTAGTGTCTGTCTACTAAGAAGTAGCTCCCACTGTGCTCAGTGGGGCTTGTTCCTGAAATGCAGGTGCATCTGGAGCTTCAGGCAAAAGGCAAAAGGGGACACTGTGTTCCTTTAATGATTGTCTCTGTAAGGAATGTGGGGGGGGGGAGATAGGGAGAAAGACAGTGATTTCTATGGAGACAGGGGAGGAAACCTCCCAGGATTTTATCAAAGGAGAAAGGAGGAGAGCCTCTGTTACTGGCTGAGCAGCCCCTGCCAGTCAGATGACATTCACTGCAACCCCGCCCCCCTCACCTGGAAGTATGTTCTGTGAAGCAACTTTTACTGCTGTGATACACTCGCTCATGGAGCCCTGCGTAGAGGGAGCTGGCTCCTTGAAAAATCTGGGTAAGCCACCATTGGCTTCTCCTTCCGTCTCCTTCCATTGTCATGGAGAAACCCCCTTGGAGGTGTGAGTACTGGCCATTTGATAGCCCATCGGAGCCCTAGATCCCCAACTGAAATTTCACAGTGTTGAAATTTGAACACTCACAACTTTTGAAAATGATTTCCCCCCCAAACAAAATTTGTGTTTTCATTAAAATTTGGTAACGCTGTGAGAAAAAATTGCTGCCTGGGCCAGATTTGGTGCATCAGCCACTAGTACCCTACCCTTCCCACAGATAGCAAATTATGTGATGTTTCCTATAAAATATCCTATGATGAGGTTATTGATAGGACAAAATTATTCCAAAGAAAAAACAATCTTGGAGCTGCTGAATAACAAAACCTGCTTCCATGAACTTTCTGCAGTATTTCCTAGCCGTTCAAGTGATCCATGGATGCTAGGCTTACGCTGTGACCGTAGGACCAATATCATGGGTTGGAGCCAGGATCTGCCTTCTGTGAGAGGAAGGGTGTTCCACAAGAGGAAGATCTCAGCATGCAGAAGGATCCCTTCACCTGATTTTTGGGGATCCCTTTCCCCCTAAGCTCACCCCATTCAGCAGGGTATCTTGACTCTCTGTGTAGCATTTTCATGGGGCTGGAGGGGCTGCCATGGGAAGGCGACTGTGGGGAAGTCCACTTCCGCCAGCACAGTTGATCCATCATAAATCTGGATCCAACCCCTTATAAAGATATAATTTCATTTGGCTTCAAAATATGGATGTATTACTATGTAAGGGCCAACCCCCACCCCACCCCCAAAGGCAGCAAAGTTATGGGAGCATAGAGGAGGTTTGTAATAGATCCCTCATTTGCTGCCTCTTCTACACTGAAATAAATACTATTGTATCCATGTTGAGCCTCTGGGCGTTCCTCAAACGAGAACCATCTGCTGAAATTTTGCTGACATGCCAGTCAAGCCGTAATAACTTATATCTGCAGTGCTGGGGAAATTGTTCTAAAACCTTAAGTCTGTGTGAATTAAATCAGCACTTCAAATGGTGTGTGTGTGTGTGTGCGTGCGCATGTGGGAGGGAAAGAGTATATATTCCAGCCCCCATTTCTTTCATGCCTGTATTTTGACCTCTTGGTTTCCAGAGCTGGCTGCTGTAACGCTATGCAGATCCAGCATCTCAATGCCTCATTTAAAACTTACAGAGAGGTTCCCGTTTTCAAGTAATCCATATCATCCACATTTCCCTTGTTGTTTGTCTGCTGGCTTGGTGGGACTTGTAGAAGAGGACAAATGCTTTAGGATGCAATTGGCACATATATGAAAAGGCCCAAACAATTCCAAAATTCAGGAACTGATATTTGCTGGGAGATTGTTCTATAATTTAGGATGTTTTAATGCACAGTTTTTCTACAGAAGGCATTTATTGCATGCTTGTCATTCCCTACTCATGGTTATTTACAGGTTCTTTAGGCAGTGACCCTCCGGTTTCATTCTGTTTTTAAATAGCACTTTCTGTGAGTCTTTTTAGAGCAGGGAAAATGCAGCATTAGTTGTGAAAGCAAAAGAAAATGCTTTTTCCACTTGTGTAACTGTACTACTCCACTATAGCACAGTGCCACCTAGAAGTTATGTAGCAGAAACACAGGAAAGGAAACACTCTTTGTGTAGTGCTCTGATCTCAATTCTGTGATTCAGAAGACTCAGGGTCTTCTTCAGAAGAGTCTTCATTGGAAGAAGCAAGGGAAAGGGTATCCTCCAAAAGAATCTCCAAGAGTGTTTCCCTTGATAAAGACCAAGTGACAAAATGCGTTGGGAATTCGATTGGTGCAGCTGTTTCTTTTTTGACTTTGGTGGGTCAAAATACCCCAAATATCAGCATATTTTAGCTTGAGCTCTTACTGTCAGTAACTAAGCCTTAGGATTAACTAAGCTGTCAAAATTTTAGAATGGGGGAAAGAACTGCAGAAAAGCCAGGAAACAACCAAATGATTAGTAGTTGGGGGAAAGGGCTGTGGGCATCTGGGGTACTACTCCAGAGGGGCCACACTGGGACTCCTTGGGCCTAACGTTCTGCACCCCTGTGCTAAAAGGAAAGATCCTTATGATCCTGTTTTGAGCATTGCTCTGAGATACTCAAAATGGCCAATGACTTTGGCATCCTCAATCCCTGCTGTGAGTCACATCCAAATCTAAAGAGATAAGGACATCTGAGCCATTTTGGAAAGGGGGCTTGAGAAGATGGGTGTGTGTTTCACCTCAATAGATCTCAACCAGCAATTCCCAACTCTGTACAATGAAGAACTTTTTAGTGGTTTTCCATTCTGTTGCTCCAAGACGCCCTTTGGATCAATATGAACAGGAATCCTGATTTAGATTTCAAACCAAACACCAGACCTTATTTATATAAAATATAAAATATGAGATCTGGACAGGGCATGAGCATGTCTTTTCTAAATGTGAATTGCTGCAGTTGATTATACATGAATATGTGGAACAAGATGGCCACTGCCAAGGAAAACATGTAAACTATTTTGAGGATCCAGTTAACTTTAAGCCTATGCATGGTTGGGCAATATTTATATAGGTAGGTTGTAAAGGCTATTGCTTCTTGCCAGGAGCTAAGCATATTCTCTTTGTCCTACCCAAATGAGGCAAAGTCTAGTGAGGATATTGACTTATGCTTCATATGGTCAACCTCCCTGTGTATAACTTGATGGATGTGCTTGCAAGCAGGTGTTTGGAAGACCCTTGGCTTTATCTTCCACAAGTCCTCATTCTCTGAAAAAATGACTCTTTCACTCCAGGGCTATGAGCCATAATCTGAGGTAATGTGCACTATTTCTTTTCTTTTGGAGTGTATCCATAGTTTCTTATAGCTCTCAAACACAGGGATATGATTGAAAGAACTTGGTGAATTAAAGAAGAATTTCATCCATATGTTATACATATTCTGATAGTGGAGCTGGCGTACTGTAACAAGGTCACTGTGCTCATGAATGAGACTGGGGCGTAACACATTTTAAACCTTTAAAATGGCTTGACCAGTAATACTTAATATAACTATATTGTGCTTTAGAATGTTCAAAACACATCACATCAGTTGCCTCAATAAACCTTTCCAGAGGAGGAGAGTAATAATCATAGATAGAGATTGTTGAGCTATGTGAAATGCTGTAAAGGACTATGGCCTGGATCCAAAGAACCATGTGGCCATCTCCCAAAAGAGGATCAGAACTGAGCCTTGATTGGACCTGCCATGCTGCACAGTAAATCTTCCTTGAAATGGAGGAAGGTTTCAGAAGCAGTTTGTGATATTGGGTTCTCCCACACTGGAGGCATTCAAGATGAGGCTGGACAGCCATCTGTCAGGGATGCTTTGACTTGGATTCCTGCATTAAGCAGGGGGTTGGACTCGATGGTCTTGTAGGCCCATTCCAACCCTACTATTCTCTGATTCTCTGATATGGTATGACAGGTGGTGGAGACTGGTGGTGAAGGAAATGAGTAAAAGAAATCCTGACCATTGGCTTTGCTGGCTGGGGCTGATAGTTGAAGCCCAAAACATCTGGAGGGCACTGGGAGGTGGGATGTACACCTGATGCAATATTGTAAATGTGTTATTACTGTACTTCTTCATCTATCTTGCACATTCCCTACTCATAGCACACATGCTAAGACCTTTTGCAGAATATGTAATGGTTTCATTCCGTTTGCCTGTATCACACCAAACCTCATGCTGCGTCCATTGTGCTAAAAATGGGTGGTGCTAGCCTGATGACATTCATGAGTGCTGCTTAGACTATTATAGCTTTTGTTGTTGTACATACCTGTGATGTGTGACAGTAGTGCTTTTTAAATTTTAGAGCGTCTTGCGCCTGTGCAGGACTGAAGGAACGTAGTGGGCAGGCATTTCTTCAGTGTTTGTGCTTTCTTCAACAATGGATGCCACTGGCATTTCTATCAAAATGTTTCCTGACCTTCATGTCATTGCTGTTGCAATAAATGTATTTATTTTGGCTGTACAAGCATATTTACAGCTCAAGGCCAAAGTAGCAGTAAGGCGGAGGTGCTGTATACTTCAGCGCTTCTGTCGTAGGCTGATTTGTCTTTACTTCATGGAGCTCTTCACTACTACGAAGATGTGCAGAGAAGTAATTTGGGGTGGTGGTGGAATACACAGAGGGTAAACAACAACCACCGAAAAAATAATAGTAAAAATGGCGGAGAACTTCTTCACCACCCCAAGGAGCCACTCCCTAATACCAAAAACATATCCCCCATCCCTGGAAAATAATTGGCTATCTTGGATGTTCTGAAACTTTTGGCCGCTCCTCAGGACAGGTAACAACAGCGTGATGCTACTACACACATGACTGCATACTCTGCAAGGGAATCGTAATAAGGAAAAAATCGATGTAAAAGCTGTCAAGGAAATCTCAGAATAAAACTTGATACAAATGGAATACAGAGTGTGTCATGTGCTGTGGCAGTAATCTAGTAATCCAGGTGATACAATGCCAACACAAAACAGTGTAGATCAGCTCCGGGTTGGAGAAAGCTGGTGTAGACAATATTTTGCTCAATGGACCAATAGCCTGACTCAGTAAAAGGCAGCTCCCTATGTTCCTTTAATGGACAAATATCCGGCAAACGTATAATACTGGGGTGGCAGGCATATGGCAGATAGGGATGTACGAAAGTCACTTACCTGGTCCCGCAGCTTGCTTCGCGGTGGGGGGGAGGCACTTCGGTTCTCCCCCTGAAGTTCAGGCCGGGGGGGGGGAGGCACCCCGCCTCGCCCGGCCGCGAAATACAAAAGTGAATTTAAAAAAACAACAACACACACCCGTGATAGGCTATGCAAATCGTATCACGGCTAGATGTCCAAAGTCAGCCGTGATAGGCTACGTTAATCATTACGTAGCCTATCACGGGTGACTTTGAAAGGAAAAAAAAAAGCGCGTACGCAAATGACGGCGCCCATGGGCGACGCCATTTGCGTACGCGCTTTTTTTTTTTCAAAGTCACCCGTGATAGGCTACGTAATGATTTACGTAGCCTATCACGGCTGACTTTGAAAATCTAGCCGTGATACGATTTGCATAGCCTATCACGGGTGTGTGTTGTTGTTTTTTTAAATTCACTTTGTAATGGCGGCGGTGGCAGCCGGTCAGAAGACCGGCCGCCGCCCCCGCCGAACCGCCACCGGGACCCGCCGCCGAGAGGGACATTCGAGGGAGGTAAGTCCCATCCCGGGGGAGGGGGCAGGGGGGGTGGAGAATTTCACCACCAATTTTGTGATTCGTGGAGAAATTCTCCGCCATCCCTAACAAGACAGCCAGAGAGTTCTCTGTTCTCTTCTGTAATAGGGAGACAGGTCTTCCTGCGCATCACCACCAAAACAGCCCTGTCTTGTGTTCCTGCCAACTTGGCTGTGCCTACTGGTAGATCTGTGAGCAGGGCCTTTGTGGCCAATCTCAAGGCCAAAGCAGGCATGCATGGGTAACTCCCACATAAGTGGGTATAGGGTTGCAGCCTAAGTGACTAGTAACAGTCACTCTGCCTTTCCATTGTGCGTGCTGTGCATGTGTGATTACCCACACTCAGTTAGCCATCCAATCATTTATCTTGAGTCACATTCGTCAAATTAACTTGGCCCAGTCAGCTGTTGACTAGCTACATGTCAATTCATTTAGCCGTCCTAATAGGCACATGATTTTCTATGCTTGGTAATATGTAGCTCACTACTGTCAACTGTAAAATATGGGTTTGCTTGATATGGCAAGTAATAACTTCCCATTTTCCTTGTAAGAAAAAGAAAAAAATAGGATGGCTGCTTACTGGTGAAAAGGAGAAAGTGGACAAAAGAGGGCACATATTTGCATAAAATCTGCATACACTAATTTATGAGTATAGATGCGAATTTAGAAATAATTATTATAATTTGGATAGAAATACAGGCCAAGTCACCATAGCGTAGAAGACTGTGACCAGGACTGCCTGTTCAGTCTACTGTCCAGATGCCAACTGTTGATGGGCAATAGTTGTTATGGTACTTTATCTTTAAAGTAGAATTGTACTGGACAGCAATTCGAATACAGGACACCTTCCAATAGATAGCAGTCCTCTGGCAGCCCTTCATATAGAGGACTGCCCTCTGTAAAAGAGGACATGTGGTCACTCTACAGACAAAGGAATAACAGTTGGAGTGAATTCTTGAAGAAACTGGTAGATAGATGCAAAGGATGACATTCTGTGCCTAATGCAAAACAGGGCTTGGGAAACTGAGCCAGACAAAGCAACATTTGGCCTGACCCAGTGAGACAAGCCAAATGTATAATGAGCCTTAACTGCCTCTTTGTACTCACTGTAAGGGATCCTGAGGAAAATTAAGCAGTCAGGAGGATTGTTAAATGAATATTTTATGAAGTACTTTCAGGTGTCCAAATGCTTTACCACTTACGCAGAGAGTCAATGTTAAGCCTCATGGAGTCCAACAACAGAGAGCACATCCTTCACTTTCTCACCGGCTGGCTTGCACCTGCTTTTTGATGAGAACAGTTCTGAAATTAAGCTGCATAGTTAAGACTTTCCAATGGATTTACTAGTCCTAAACTTCCTCCTCTTGCTATCATGTTTTTTAAGACCATGCAGTATGATCCAATATATTTTTACTAGGAAGGAAGTCCCACTGTGTTCAATGGTGCTTATTCCCTAATAAATGCATTTAGGATGGCAGTCTTAATCTGGGCCAGGATTTATCAGGGCTTAGCCACAGACTCCCCCCCCCCCCCCCCGGCCATCACACTGTTTTTATTTTTATCCTGTCCTGCTTTTAGCTTCATAACAACCTTGTGTGGTAGATTTGGCTTACTTATCTACTACGATTATATGCCACAATTCAGCCTATGCCCTCCAAGTGATTTACTGTTTTAAATAATGGCTTACAATTTAATAAGGAAATACAAAAGAGAGAAGGGAGAGGGAGGAAAGAGGAAAATAAGCAAATTCCCAGTGCAATCCTATTCATGTTTACTCATAAATAATTCCCACTATGTTCAGTGAAGCTTACTACTTAACTCATAAGCATGTTTAGGATTGCAGTCCCTCATACTGTGGACATTGCAGGTTCTGAGAGAGGAGGAACAAAATGCCAATTAGTCCCATCCTGGCTAATGGATGGAGCCTTGATGTCCCAGTGCTGTCCTTGAGGTAGCCAGGTGGAAACAGCTATTTGCCCCAGGTTACCCCTCTAGTGAGCTTGATAGATGCTTGACAATTTGACCCTGGACTGTCCGTAGTGAAGGCCATCACTTTAGCCACTAGGCCTTATTTGCTGTCTTCAAAGTAGGGCTGTGCACTGCTTTGGAGCTGAACCCTGAATCCAAAGTTAAGTGGGATGCTTTGGAGCGCTTTGGTCCAAATCAGAAGCAGGCCCAAAGTGCTCCAAGGTGGTCCGAAGTGGGTTGGGATGTGTGTCCTCTGAAGGGCTTTGGGGTGCTTCAGCACTTTGGAAAGCCCAATCAGCTTGTCTGGGCAACGTACGAATAGTGGGAGCAGAGGAGTTGGGAGGGGGGAACTGAGCCTTTGCAAGTGACATCTACAGCTGCCAATAGGGCTGAACTTCTAACCTAGCAGCCTCCAATCATAGTGGAGGAGGAGGAGATGAGCAGTAGTGTAGTGGCAAATTCAGAAGTGCAGGGTCCCTTCATGATAGTCACAGCCAGCCACACCCCCTCACAGCCATGCCCCCTTCTAAAATTATACAACCTTGTAAGATTATACAATACAAATGAGCTTTCAGTCACGTATCTGCTCACACTAATTCAGAATTATTAAAAGGTCCATTTGAAAAGAAAACACACACACACAGTCATGTTCAGCAACTTGCTGGAAAATATTATTAGGTTAATCATAGAATCATAGAATAGTGGGGTTGAAAGGGGCCTACAAGGTAATCGAGTCCAACCCCCTGCTCAATGCAGGAATCCAGGTCAGAGCATCCCTGACAGATGGTGAGTGGTGATTGGGCTGGACTAAGCCCAGGGGACTGTCCTTTCCATTCTGAGTCGCCATGTGCTCACAAATTCTGTGTTTCCACCAGCGATTTACTCCAACCTGGCTGCGAAGTGAGGTCTCTGTGTTTCCATGACATCGTGGCCATTCAGCACCAGCCCTGCATTTTATCGCTGAAAAACCACTTCTTCTGAGACTGCTTATAGTCCGACTTTTCCAGCTTACTGCAGCTCCATTACTGACATGTTTCCACAATCGCACTGGGTCTGGTATCATAGTCCTGCCCATGGGGCATGTAGCCCAGTCTTTGTGGGTGTGTCGCTCTGACCTCAGTGACCTAACCCTTTCCCTCCCTGTTTTCCGGAAGTTTCATCGCCATTTTGGAGCAGGATGCCGAGGGACCAACTTTTAAAACTTCTAGGGATGTACGAATTGTGTACCTTCAGTGCTGCTTGAGTTCTGCAGTTTGCAGCCAGTGCTCTGTTCCGTCCTTAACAAGCCCCAGGAATTCTCTTTTTTTTCCGATCTGAAAATTACGAAGATAAATCCGTACTGACAACTGTAATTCCGGTGCCCAGCCATCTCCGTGAGTCTGCATAACTTCTGTAAGAAAGGCTATTTCTCGTATATATTTACGTATTTTTCCCCTGCCCTGAGACTGCAGTAATTACTTTCAGCCAAAACACTTCCTCCTCCTAGGGGCTTCCCAAAACAAGGCTGCCCTAGGTGTGCCTGAGCGATGCACTCTTTGTTTAAAGCAACGCTGTTTGAAAGAAAGAAAGAAAAAAACTTTTAAAATGACCATGCCGGTCCTGGAGCCCTGCACGAGGTATTATTCTCCCTGCTAAGCTTTATATTTCCACTTACAGGGAAACAGCTGCATTGAGAGAGAATCTCCCCCACACACATACACACACATAATGGAAGAATATTCCCTGGTATGTTTATTCCTCATTTTGTCCATTCCCTGAGCATGTGCAGAGTGTGCTTTTTATTCAAACAATGAGAAGCTTGCTGATCTTTCCCTTCATGCTGCATTTGTACAAGTGTGACTGCTTCAGAGAAAACTTTCCATTATACTGTCTCTTTTTCATGAGTTTAATAACAGAAGTGTGGTGTAGTGGTGAGAGGCCAGCCCAAAGTCACCCAGTGAGATAACTAACAGGAGGTTTGGTAATGGGCTGGATGTGGAAATACAAAGCTGAGCTGGGGGCAAGTGGGGTGCTGACATGTGTAGGAAAAAGTTGCATTGAACTCAGTAAGACTTACTTCTGAGTAGACAAGCACAGAGTTGGTTCTCCTCTCCATTTTAGCCTTACAACGTCAACAACAATGCTGGATGTGGAAATATAAAGCTTAGCAGGGAGAATAATACCTCGTGCAGGGCTCCAGGACCGGCATGGTCATTTTAAAAGGTTCTTTCTTTCTTTCTTTCTTTCTTTCTTTCTTTCTTTCTTTCTTTCAACAGCGTTGCTTTAAGCAAAGAGTGCATCGCTCAGGCACACCTAGGACAGCCTTGTTTTGGGAAGCCCCGGGGAGGAGGAAGTGTTTTGACTGAAAGTAAATGGAGACAGAGGATTTCAATTGAAAAAGAATGCCCACAAACAAGGCGGTGAGCACAATTAATTTTTTAAAAAAAACTTACGTTTTTATTATCGGAACATACTAGGGATGGACGAAAGTCCCTTACCTGATCCCGCAGCTTGCTTCACAGTGGGGGGGAGGTGCTCCGTTCCTCCCGGCCGAAATTCTGGCTGGGGGGGAGGCGCCCTGTCCCTCTGGCCGAAATTCTGGCTGGGGGGGAGACGCCCCGTCCCTCCGGCCGCGAACCTCGTCTCCTGCCGGGACACAAATGGCGGCGGCTGTAGCTGCTGCCGTTTGCGTCCCTGCAGTCAGCCGTGATAGGCTACGTAAATCTTTACGTAGCCTATCACGGCTGACTTTGGGGGAAAAAAAAAAGCATGGGCGCCGCCATTTGCATACGTGCTTCCCCCCCCCCCAAAGTCAGCCGTGATAGGCTACGTAAGGATTTACGTAGCCTATCACGGTGTTTTTGGAAAATCTAGCCATGATAGGCTACATAAATCTTTACGTAGCCTATCACGTTTGTTTTGTTTTTTTTTTTACTGGGAAATGGCGGCGGTGGCAGCTGGTCGGAAGACCGGCCGCCGCCGCCGAACCGCCGCCGGGAGCTGCCAGCGCCAGGGACATTTGGGAAAGGTAAGTCCCATCCCGGGGCGTGGCGGGGTGGTGGGGTGGTGGACTGTTTCTCCACCAATTTCGGGGGTCCGAATGCGTTGGCATTTGGCCTCCCGGAGATTCGTGGAGAAATTCTCCGCCATCCCTAGAACATACTACACTGCGTTTTTATTTACGAAAATTCCACGACTCGTTGCGGATGACGAAAAAAAGTCGCATGACTGCTGGCTCTGCAGGACATCGTGGTGCCGTTCCTCAGAGGATTCCGTGGCATGGACTGAAGGGAATTCAATCCCATTTCAGTCCATGGTGGAATTCTTGGACATCCCTAAAAACATCATTGAAAATAAGCACTAGAACACTGCCCATGTCCACAGTCAAGGGGTGTTTTATCCCATTGTGCTGATTGAGGCTTGCCCTCTCAGTGACCACAGAAATAACAGAGAAGCCCCTCAATTGACAGGGCACATATCAAAGCCCAATTCCTTAAATGCAATTAAGTGCGATCTTGAGGCTTCAGTCTATAGCCTTAGGATGTAACCCATTCACAGCTTCCATATAGAGATCCTGCATGTTAAAATGGGGGCTGGTTTCAGTCTCTTTCCCACAACAAACCCCTTAATTTTCTCCTCAGAAGTAAGGATGCGGTGGATGAGGCTGAGATTCCCCCTCAATTGAAATGGCACACATTAAAGCCCAATTCCTTAAATGCGTTTAAGTGACCAAGCGAGGCTCTGATGAATTGCCTTAGGACGAAAGTACTTCGCAGCTTCGTTATAGCTATCCTGTGAGTTACAGTGGGGGCTTTCCATCTTTATCTCCACTACTCTCTTTCCCACAACAAATCCATCAGTGTCTCCTCAGAAGTAACTCCCATTGTGCTGAACGAGGCTTGCCTTTGAATGCCTACATCAGAACTTACAGAGATTCCCCGTCAATTGAAATGGCACACTTTTAAGCACAATTATTTAAATGTGATTAAGCGTGATCTCAAGGCTTTGGTCCATTGCCTTAGGGCATAACTCATTCACAGCTTCCATACAGAGATCCTGTGAGTTACAATGGGGGCTGGTTTCACTCTCTTTCCCACAACAAATACATTACTGTCTTGTCAGAAGTAACTCCCCTTGTGGTCATTGAGGTCCTCTGGGTTAAAATGGGGGCTAGTTTCCCTCTTTGTGTTCTCCGCTCCCCACCCCCCTTTCCCAGCACAAGCATATGTGTATCTACTCAGAAGTAACCCCCATTGTGCTCAATGAGGCTTGCTCCTGAAATGCAGGTGCATCTGGACTTTCAGGGGAAAGGAGAAAGGGTGGGGGGAAGCCTTTCTTTACAGCAAAGCTGATTCCTTTAAAAAAAAAAAACCTGTATTCCTCCATTAGCTTCTCCTTCCATTGTCCTGGAAACACAGCCGAGGAGACAGGAACATTGATGAGGTAATCAGACCCAACCCAGACTCCACCCAGATTCCACCCAGCCATCAAGAAAATAATTTGATTAGAGCTCAGTGGAAACAGCACAGAGCCCCAGGCTACAGTGATGATAAGCATGGACTTTAAGCACTGTGGAAACTGGAAAAAGAGAAGATGCGATTGGGGACATCGCAACAAAGGTGCAGGCAAAGTGAAGCCGATAGCGTGGAAACACAGTGCTGGTCAAAGCATCCCTGACAGATGGCTGTCCAGCTTCATCCTGAATGCTTCCAGTATGGACTAAAAATGTTAGTCAGGAAACGTTTAAGAAACGTGTAATAAAAGTAGTAATAATATTATCATAGCATATTTATTATTAATTATTATTACAAAGAGCCATTGCAACCAGGTGTGAAGCTATGCTCCATTAAAATAAATGGAACTTAGTCTGCAGTGACCCACAACTCCTTTAAGGCTGCAATCCTATACACACTTATTTGGGAGTAAATCCCATTGAACGTAATGGTGCTTACTTCTGAATAGATACATAGGATTGCCCTACAAGGCTACAAGCATAACTACACTCACTACAGGAGTAAACTAAAGTCCGAATCAGCTCCCATCAGTAGCCATGAATGTAGACAAAACACAGTCGAGTGCTTGGTTAGGAACAGACTTTTACTGGAGATAGAACAACCTAGTCCCTCCAACATAAACTCCACTAGGGATGTACGAAAATTCCGCCACGGATCTCGGGGAGGCTGAATGCCAGTGCATTCGGCCACCCGAAATCGGTGGCGGAATGCCCCCCGCCCCCCCTGGGACGAGACTTACCTTGGGCGGATCTTCCTGGCGGCAGCGGCTCCGGCGGCGGCTCCGGCGGCGGTTCGGTGGTGGCGGCTGCGGCGGCCGGTCTTCCGACCAGCTGCCACCGCCACCATTTCCAGTTAAACAAAAAAAGTGATAGGCTATGGAAAGATTTATGTAGCCTATCACGGCTAGGTTTTTTTTTAAAAAAGTGATAGGCTACGTAAATGTTTATGTAACCTATCATGTCTGACTTTTTAAAAACAACAACAACAACAACAATGCGTGTACGCAAATGGCGGCGGCCCTGGCCGCTGCCATTTATGTTCCTTATTTTGGCATGTCTTAGTCTACGTAAACATTTACGTAGACTAAGACGGCGAAAATAAGGGGAACGCAAATAGCGTAGCGTCCGCTATGCTATTTGCGTTCCCCTTATTTTTGCCATCTTAGTCTACGTAAATGTTTACGTAGACTAAGCTGTGCCAAAATAAGGAACGCAAATGGCGGTGGCCGTGGCCGCCACCATTTGCATATGCGTGTTGTTTTTTTTAGTCAGCCGTGATAGGCTACGTAAACGTTTATGTAGCCTATCACGGCTGACTGCAGGGACGCAAATGGCGGCGGCTACAGCTGCCGCCATTTGTGTCCCTGCTAGCCAGCGGCTGGATGTCCGGCTGCTGGCGGAGCCGGCCGGCGGCTCCGCAGAATCCCTGCGGAGCATAGCCGGCCGGCCAGGATTCCGGCGGGGGGGAGGAACGGAGCGCCTCCCCCCCCAGCAAGGATTCCGGGGGAGGGACAGAACGCCTCCCCCCAACCATAAACATAATCCACGAAAGGTAAGTGCCTTTTGTACATCCCTAAACTCCACTGAACACACTGGGGCTTACTTCTGAGTAAACAAGACTAGGATACTACTGTCAAACAGAGGGGTTGGGTCCAACCCCAGGCCCCCTCCTGTGCCTTGAAGGACAAACTTGATGTGCAAACAAACATCAGGTGAAAACGTTTCACTGCATGGTGCTAAAACATGATCCCCTGCTAACATCTGCACATCTTGCCCACTAGAATCCCTCTCCCACACATAGCAAACCCCACACACAACCACAAGCGACAGACAATGGTGGCGGCAGTGCCTGCCCCGGCCATGGCCAGCAGCAGCAGCCCTGAATGGGTGGCTGGTGCTGCAGGATGATGAGGGCAGCGCTGGGTGCGCAGGCATGGAGTGAGGATGGGTAGCAGGGTGCGGAAAAGGTCAGGAAACTGTGGGGCTAGCTGGAGCCAGTCGAGTTGCGAGGCGTGGCAGTTGTTCAGGGGATGGAAGGCAGAGAAGCCGAGAGCTGAGGAGGAGAATAGGGGGTGCTGAGAGGATTTTGCAGAACTCCCTTAGGCTTCCTTTCTCACCCCCTTTGTCTGGCCAGCTCTGCATGGTAGGCAAGAGGCAGAGGCCAGTCGCTCGCACTCCCTTCCTCTGCTCTCTTCTCCTCCTGCCGCATCTGCCCTGCAGCAGCAGCAGACTGCAACCAGACCAGGAACCGGCTCCAATAAAAGTGCAGGAGCCAAGCCCCAGTGTGACCCCAGAGCACTACACTGCTGGGGTTGAGAAAATCAGGAGATATTTCTGCTTTGTTCCAGTGTGAAAGAGAGTTGGCAGAAAAGAGGAGAGTTTTGTGGATCTTTTTCAGCTTACTATTCCTTTACCAGCCCTTCTCAAATCCTTCCTTTTCCTTCAATCTTGCCTCTTTTATTCAGTCTTTCATTCAGTCTTTAAAAACAACAACAACAAATACTTAAAAATGGTTTTTTCTGCTTGTTAGGCTTTAGTTCTTTTGTTTTCTTGATCTTTGATTCCCCCCTCCTCCCTTCCACCCCTTTCCCCCTTTTTAAAACTTCTATCTTTATCTATTCTTTAAAAAACCCACCTTTTCTCTTCTGTTAGGCTTAGTGTAGTGTTACCCCCGTTTCCCCATCCTGTAGCTTTTAGGTAGTTTTTCCTTTCTACTTTTCTGTTGTGCGCTCAACAACAAGGTGCATCTTGGAAGCTGTAGTATAGAATTGCATAGTGAGGCATGACAGCCTGCGTTACCACATTATGTCTCCCCTTTCTGATCGGTTGTTTTCACGTGGCCTGCCTGCATGTGATGTTTACTCACCATCGCTGATTGCAGGTATGGACCACAGCGTCCTCCTCCTTGGAGCAGTGGTGGTGGCAGTGGCAACGAGGGAAGCAGTTACTGAGACTGCTTCAGATAGGTTTTTGGGGAGTCCAGGTGGTAGGACGACTGAAAAAAATGGGGTGGGTGGGAAATCTGTGTACTACTTCACTGAGCAAACTGCGAATGAAACTTGGCTGTCGCATCTTCATGTACTGGACTCCTTCAGACAAAACTTGTTCTACCTACCTGCCTGTCAAGGGCTCCTTGGAGACCTCTCTCAGTCTAATCCAGTAGCCAAGTCCAGACACAGACAAAGGGATTCTTTTCAAAGCTTTATTCCTCTTTTATAACTTAACAACTCTACTGTTAGCAACTAGATATGAGCAGCAGAGTACCTATGCCCTAAGTTGGAACAGTTGGTCCCCGTTTGAAGGAGAATCACTGGCAGACCCTGAACTTATGGGCTAGGGAGAGTCCTCCCCTTTTCCCTCGGATCCTCTGGGTGCAACCGTTGTTTGCGCGCCAACTGGGCACTACGCCTCCTTTCCACGCCCTCTATTTGGCGCCGCTCCCTGCGTCGGCATCGCGCATCCAGCAGGTCTGCTTCCCGCACTCTGTCACTCCAGGGACTGCTATCTATGCTAGGAATGCCGGTGGGAGGCATCCCTGCCAGCTGTTGGCCCTGGAAAGGATGAGCGCGCTCCTCTCCCAGGAGCGGCTGCTCTACCTCAGAATCAGAACTACTCTGGGATTCCATGGGCTTAGTGTCCACCCTGACACTGCCAATCCAACTGTTAGCACCCCCCCAGCACCCTTATTCTTTTCAATCTGCTACTCTATTTATATTTTCAGTTTAATAAGTTTAATACCCTTACTCCAGTCTAGTCCAGAGCCAGGTGCAGTTAAGACTCTTGGTTTCAATATGATTTAAGTGCACATAACTATGTCTTGGATCTTAACTCCAGTTCTATGCATTTTTATATAAAACTGTCTTATTGATTTGAATATAAGTGAATGCTATAAGTGTTTTTAGGCTCAGGGTGCTAAATTTACTCCTGGTATTTTATAAAAGACAGGGCAATGGGAGCTCTGTGCACTGACTACTTATGGTGTCCATTTTCTCCTGAACTGAGTACACAAATTTCAGGCTAGCTAGCATAATATATACTTGCTCCCCTATTACTTAAATTTGCAAAAATCCCTGCCAAACCTGACATTTATCCTCATCTCTGTATAATAGTTTCCCTCTAATCTTAAATAAGTCTGTACTTTTGACTAATACATATTGATTTTCCTTACTAACCACCATCTCGATCCTTGCCCATCCTGGCTTGTAGTCCAGGGAGGGGAGATGGTAAAGCAATTTTTGCTGAATATTATTAATGCCTCCCTAAGGGAAGGCAATTCTCCTTCGTTTCTGAAAGAAGCAATTGTTAGACTGCTTCTGAAGAACCCTTCCCTTGACCCCCTAAACTTCAATAATTATAGGCCAGTAAGTAATTAAACTATGGAATTCGCTACCACAGGATGTAGCAATGGCCACCAATTTGGATGGCTTTAAAAGGGGGTTGGACAAATTCCTGCAGGAAAGGGCTATCAATGGCTACTAGTGCTGAGGGCTATGTGCTACCTCCAGTACCAGAGGCAGTGAGCCTATGTACACCAGTTGCTGGGGAACATGGGTGGGAGGGTGCGGCTGCGCTCATGCCCTGCTTGTGGGTTACCGGTCGACAGCTGGTTGGCCACTGTGTGAACAGAATGTTGGACTAGATGGACCCTTGGTATGATCCAGCATGGCTCTTCTTATGTTCTTAATTTACCATTTGGGGGCAAGGTAATTGAGAAGGCGATGTCTAGGGATGGCAGAGAATTCCGCCACGGATTCCAGTGAGAAATCCTGCCCCCCGGAATCTGTGGCAGAATGGCCTCCTGCCTCCTGCCCCCCCCCCCGCAGAATCCCCTGGGATGGAACTTACCTCGGGCGGATGCGGCGGATTTGGCGGCGGCGGCAGCAGCTGGTCTCCTGGCCGGCCGCGGCTGGGCTGCTGCAGCTGCCATTGCCGTCCTTGCAGCTGTGATAAGCTATGTAAGAATTTACGTAGCCTATCACAGCTACCCCCCAAAAAAACCCAGTGTACGCAAATGGCGGCTACGGCGGCTGCCCTTTGCATTCCCTATTTTTCGCTGTTCTAGCCTACGTAAATATTTACGTAGGCAATTATGGCGAAAAAAAGGGAACTGCAAATAGTGCCCACTAAGCTATTTGCGGTTCCCTTTTTTTTGCCGTAATTGCCTACGTAAATATTTATGTAGGCTAGAACGGCGAAAAATAGGGAACACAAAGGGTGGCCGCCATAGCCGCCGCCATTTGCATATACCGTTTTTTGGGGGGGGCATGCTGTGATAGGCTATGTAAATTCTTACGTAGCCTATCACGGCAGCCTGGAAGGACGCAAATGGCGAAGCTGCCACGGAGCAGAGCCGGCTGGGCAGGATTCCGGGGGGGGGAGGACAGGATCACCTCCCCCCCATCGAGAATTCCGGGGGGAGGGATGGAGCGCCTCCCTCCCCCAGCGGATGCCCCGACCGGAACAGGTAAGGGATTCGTACATCCCTAGCGATGTCCATTCAACTCCAAGCAGTCTTGGATGAAACTGATTACCTGGCCCCATTTCAAACCGGCTTCAGAGTGGGATATGGAGTTGAGACTGCCATGGTTGCCTTGGTGGATGATCTTCGCCTGGGAATCAATAGGGAGAGTGCATCCCTGTTGATTCTTTTGGACCACTCAGTGGCATTTGATACCATCAACCATGGTATCCGTCTGGATCGCCTGAGGGAGTTGGGGGCACTGCTCTGCAGTGGTTCTGCTTCTTTTTCTCAGGACAGTCCCAGATGTTGTCACCCAGGGATAGTTCCTTGAAAAAGGAACTATTACGTGGAGTCCCTTAGGGCTCCATTCTATTCCTGCTGCTGTTTAATATCTACATGAAACTGCTGGGAGAGTTCATCAGAAGGTTTGAGGCTGCATGTTATCAGTATGCTGATTTCCCCTTAACATCCTTATCCAAGGAAGGTGTGACTCCACTGAATGACTGCCTGAAGTCGGTAATGGGCTGGATGAGGGAGAACAAGCTGAAGTTGAATCCAGGCAAGACAGAGGTGCTCATCGTGAAGGGTCCTAATACAGGTATTGAGGTATGTCAACCAGTTTTGGATGGGGTTGCACTCCCCTTGAAGGAGCAAGCTCATAGCTTGGGGATGCTTCTTGACCCAACCCTGCTCCTGGCACCCCAGGTGGAGGCAACGGTGAGAAGTGCCTGTTATCAACTTCGACTGATATGCCAGCTACACCCAACACGTAGACCTGGTAATGGTGGTGCACACCCTGGTAATCTCTAGGTTTGATTTCTGTAATGCACTGTATTTGGGGCTGCCTGTACATTTAGTTCAGAAACTTCAACTGCTACAAAATTTGGCAGCCAAGTTGGTCTCTGGGACATCCTGTGGAGACCATATTACATGAGTTTTGAAGTCTTTACACTAGCTGCCAATTTGTTTCCAAGCAAAATATAAAGTGCTGGTTTTTACCTTTAAAGCCTTACATGGGCTTTCTTCACTCTCATTGTTTTTTTTAGCAGGATCATTCTTCTCTAATCAGTGGTTTTCGTGGGAGCTTTAAACAACAATGCTGCTCCCCTGCTGCTATCTCACAACTTCCCCTCCCTCTTCCTGTGTTATCTGAGAATGAGGAAAACCCCGCATTTTCTGTGCTTGCAATTGAAATCGCCATTTCCCCTTGTGTATTTCCCCTTTAGTGCTTTGCCCCGCCTTGTGTGGGCGTGTGCTAGGGGGTGTTGCTGGGTGGTGTTGAATAACAAACAAATGGGTGGGAGGGTGGGGACAGGTCACTGACCATGCTTCCAGTGACCATGTCTGCCTCTCTCCCATTCCACTATGGGCCTTGAACTGTAAAGTGGTTAACCATCCCAGATGCTTCTCTGAGATCCCCCTGAACACAGCATTGCTTACTTCTGAGTAAACTCATTGGCTGTAAGGCATTCCTTTCCTGGGAGTAAGTGCCATTGAAATCTGTGTGGCTTGCTCCTGAGTAGGCATGCATAGGAGTGCACTGTAAGTCTACTTAGAGTAGCAGTCTTAAGGTCTCCCATCCCCTTCAGTGCAGTTACGTGGAACCTCTCCCTCCCATTGACTTCACTGACTGCTTCTTCTCCCTTTTATTCACCAGATTGATGAGCTATTTTCCTCCCAGGGTGGATGGGGGAGTCTCTCTTCTCAGCCATGCAGGAGAAAGGCTTGACAGTTAGGATTTCAATGGGTATTAAAAGTGCCTTTTCTCCTCCCCTGAATAAATTAATCATGCAGAGCTCGGAATGGTCATTTTTAATGGTTTCCTTTTTGTGTGTGGAGTTGTTTTAGATAAGGCAGTAATGCTGAGGTGGTTTTCCATTGTACTCCTTCCCACCTAGCCAGCCACTATCTCTTCTCCTAGCCCACCTTGCAGGGTCATTGGGAAGCCAGAATAAAGGGGGAAAGCAACAACAGCATTTGGGGGGGGGGAAAGCAAGCTGGGTCTAATGAAAAAGGTGTCCCTCATGAAGTGGTCTCCTGGGAGGGGGGCTGGTAGGGATGGCTTGGTGCATTGACTGTATACAAGTCTGTTTCTGGGTTTCTTACTTTGGTAGCTGGGAACCCAGAAATTGGTATACCCTTCAAACTCAGTAGTGCAAGCAATGTACTGCATTTAATTCCATCATCACACACTGACATATTTAGCAGAGAAGGACTAGCAGCACCAGCAACCTTGGGGTAAGCCACCGAGAAGACTCTCTGTCCCTTGCCACAAAGTCGGAGGAAGGAGGGGGGCAGGGGACCAGCTCCCATCATCCACTATCCGGGTCATTAGGAGGGCTTCCGAGTTCCCTCCTGCTGTGGAGGGACAGGCGGAGCCATCAATCATGTTACAGGAACCAATGATCAGGGGAGGGGAGGGGAGCGGGGCTGGGGCCAGCAGCCCCCTTCTGTCCTTATTGTTCTGTGCAGTTCCGCCCAACCATGACAAGGTATAGAGTAGAGGGATGCGCTATGAGAGATGCCTTATACAGGGCCAGTCTAAATCCCAGAAGGATCTGGAATCAAAAGGACTGGTTTGTAGTGGGATAAAATGCCAGGAGTGAAGAGAGCCATGGTCTAGGTCCAAGGTACCTTAGGGAGTGCCTTCTCCCCTACGTCCCAGTCCACCACCTAAGGTCCTCTGAGGGCTCTCTGCTGCAGCTGCCTAATGTGAGATTGGCAGCCACATGCAAGAGGACCTTCTCCTTTGCTGCCCCTAAGTTGTGGAATGACCTGCTGATTGAAATGCACCTGCTGACCTCATTGAAGGTTTTTAAGCAGGCATTAAAGACTCTGTTATTCCAGCAGGCCTTCCCTTTTTAGAACTCCTGTTCCTTTTGCTGACTCTTGTATTCTGTTTTTAAGCTGTGTTGTTTTTATTGTTGGATTTTTTGTTAAATTGTTTTTAGTTCAAAGTTGTTTTTAGTTATACGTTGTTTGTATATATTGTCAGTATGCTTTTATGTAAATGGCTTTTAAACTTTGCATATTGTATTTTAATATTTTAAGTTTTGTAAATCACCCAGAGAGCTTTGGCTATGGAGCGGTATAGAAATGTAATAAATAAATAAAATAAATAAAAATAAATTATAGATTGTGCTGGTCTTGTAACTATACTGTATAGTCCTTTAAAATGCTATTTGGAGAAAATATATTAAAAAACCTGAGGAAAATGAGAAGGAGAGTCAAAAAGAAAATCCCTGTAAGCTGTACAATATACCTCTGCTTGAGAAATTTGTTTCCATTGCAACAATCCCAAGGGTAGGTTTCTGCCAAATGTACATTTTGGCAAATCTGAGTAGTCTTAAATAATGGTCACATCTGCTATGAAAATTTGGCTGTTGATAATCTTAGGGACCAAGTAAATGTTGACATTGCTCAAAAGGCCATTTTTGATGTGGTCTGGGATTTGGCATAGTTTTCTGTGAGATGACTATAGCTAACAGTTTGGGGTGTGTAAGGTGTGGAATAATTGTCGTCAACGTCAGAAGAGTGAATTGAATGATCATAATTATTTGGGTATATTGATCCTAAACACATGTATTCAGTAAGTGATTTCAGTGATATGCAATTCCAAACAAATGCATGTAGTATCATAGCCTGAATACACAGACTACTTAAGAAGGTCATCACAGTTATACTCATGATAAGTTGTTATTAACTTTGTCCTTTTACACATGTGGATTTAAGTATAACTCATGACTGACTTAGCATACTCCTTTAGGGATGTTCAAGGGTTGCAGGTGTGCAATGGATTCATCTTTCTTCAAAGCAACCCACTGCACTGCTTTGTACACTGCTTTTGAAAGTTCTTGGAGATTTCTATTTGAAAAGGGGAAAGTCTCATTGCATGGATCCATGTGGCTCTTTGAATCATGATCCGTGTGACCTAAGGACATTCATGTTCATGGCTAAATTGGAATGATGCCATGCCAACCCCTTAGGCTGCAATCCTATGCCCACTTACCTAGGAGTAAGCCCCACAGAACTCAAGGGGACTTGCTTCTGACTAGACATGTACAGGATTGTGCTCTTGAAGCACTTCACACTTTATGCAGCAATCATGTATGGCTACATCAGTTTTACACTGGTGTTCATTCAGTGGTGGAGCTAGATAAGTTTAGACCCTGGACTTAATGGTTTTATGAGGGTGGTAGGGGCGGGGGGTGGGCTTTAGACAGTTATGGATATTATTTCAGTTGTGAAGCACATAGCTAACTTTTCTCTTCTCCCCGCCACAACTGGCAATCCATGCTTTACAACTCCTTCTACATTCCTGATATATTAGTAGAACAGTAGAACAAATCTGTTTGCCAGCCTTGATTAAAGAAAGAAATACTCTTAGCATGTGCAGCTTCACATTTTAAATTCACTTAAGTCAGCACCATCAAGGTTACATGAATAATATGGAGTTTGCTAACCCAGGTGCTGACCTGTTTGCTGCTGTCCCATCATTTGCTCTTCTCTAGGTGATCATTTGGGGACCGCAGCGCTATGGGACCCTGGACTTCAGCTCCAGGGTCCAGCTTTAGCAGCACCACTGCATTCCCTAGAGCAGACACATGAAATCTGAAGCTTAAACAATCAGTAGAACATATCTCAGATATGCAGACAATTGAAATTCTTAGGCAATTTGCACCTAGGGATGTGAGAACTCCCCGCTGCTCGTCTCTCCTCCTGTTCGTCAAAGCACACAGTGATCAATGATCACTGACGATCGCCCCCATAAACTGGTTGCGGTTTTGCCAATTTTTTTTTTTTTTAAACTCGGAGATTGATATGCACAAAAGGGGATGTGTGCACACAAAGCCTCAAATTTGCACACTTTTGCACAGCTACATCTGCGTAACATTTGTATACAGTATTGAGGAGTGTTGAGCTGTTGCCGTGATGTGCTAATTTTCCCCTCCCATCAGATGGACGGACCGGCTAACTTTATTACTGGGGGTATTGACCCTGAAGTACTCCATCCCCATTATGCCTCCTAGTCTCCCAAGTCTGTTCCCTCTCTACCTTGCCTGCCTGCCTGCCTGCCTTCCTGCCAGTGCCTGCCTGGAATGCCTGCCCTGCTGCTGACACAGACACCCCATCCCCCCAGCAAAAAGAAGAAGCTGATGATGTGTGTCAGGCAGGCCCCTGTGTTTCCCAATTGAACAACTATCTTTCTGTGTAGTCTATGAGCCTGACCATTTTTCATTCTGTAAGCCATTAGCATGTTGGGTCATCTCTATGACTCACTCATTGATTCTGCCTGCTGCACCTCTCCTCTCCTTTGTTTTGCTAATGCATTGACATTTGGCAAGGAGCCTCCAGGGCACTGGGAACTTGAGTCTTTTGTTGTCTGAGAATATGCACAATTATATGTTGAGGGGGGCAGGGGTCTGGTCAGTTCAGTGCTATTGCAGATTAGCAGATATGGGAATTTTTGGAATTTCACCAGGCGGGCAGGAGTTGCAGTGCACACTAGCTCTTGTCTGCAGAAGAGGGCTTCAGGCAAGAAAAATATATTGCTTTTGTTTGTTGGGAGGAGGCTCTTACAAATTGTAGCTTCCTCTCCACCCCTACTTTTCCTTCTCTCTCTCTCTCTCTCTCTCTCTCTCTCTCTCTCTCTCTGTGTGTGTGTGTAGGCTTCAGGCTACATTTGCTAATTCCCCCAGAAGGCAACTTATTTGAGTCTTTGTAAACCTCAGAAAATGTGCCATTGTGATGTGGCAACCTCTCTCCAACAGTGTTTGAAGAGGGGGATGGGGCTTCACTGGGACAGGCACTGGACTGGGCTATATGGGGCAAACCCCTGGTAAATGATTTTTTGATCAAGTAACCTCCCTTGTGGACCGTGGAAATAATGTAGACATCATATACCTCGAATTCAGCAAAGCTTTCAACAAAGTGCCCCATGATATCCTGATGAGCAAACTAGCTCAAAGCGGGCTAGATGAAACAACAATCCGGTGGATCCACAGTTGGCTACAGAATTGGACTCAAAGAGTGCTTATCAGTGGGACCTTCTCAAACTGGGGAGAGGTAACTAGTGGGGTATCGCAGGGCTCAGTCCGGGGCCCAGTGCTCTTCAACATTTTTATTAATGACTTGGAGGAGGAGGTGCAGGGAATGCTGATCAAATTTGCAGATGACACAAAATTGGGCGGGATAGCTAATACTTTGGAAGACAGAAACAAAATTCAAAGTGATCTGGACAGACTGGAGTGCTGGGCAGAAAACAACAGAATGACATTTAATAGGGATAAATGCTAAGTTCTGCACCTAGAAAAAAGAAACCAAATGCACAGTTACAAGATGGGGGATGCATGGCTCAACAACACTACAAGCGAAAGGATCTTGGAATTGTTGTCGATCACAAGCTGAATATGAGCCAACGATGTGATGTGGCTGCAAAAAAGGCAAATGCTATTTTGGGCATTTTGGGCTATTTTGGGCATTAATAGAAGGATAGCTTCCAAATCCTGGGAAGTACTAGTTCCCCTCTACTCAGCACTGGTTAGGCCTCATCTGGAGGACTGTGTCCAGTTTGGGGCACCACACTTTAAGAAGGATACAGACAAGCTGGAGAGGGTTCAGAGGAGGGCAACAAAAATGATCAGGGGACTGGAAACAAAGCCCTATGAAGAGAGACTGAAAGAACTGGGCATGTTTAGCCTTGAGAAGAGAAGACTGAGGGGAGATATGATTGCGCTCTTCAAGTACTTGAAAGGTTGTCACAGAGAGGAAGGCCAGGATCTCTTCTTGATCATCCCAGAGTGCAGGACATGGAATAACGGGCTGAAGTTACAGGAAGCCAGATTCTGGCTGAACATCAGGAAAAATGTCCTGACTGTTAGAGCAATATGACAATGGAACCAATTACCTAGGGAGGTGGTGGGCTCTCCCACACTGGAGGCATTCAAGATGAGGTTGGACAGCCATCTGTCAGGGATGCTCTTACTTGGATTCCTGCACTGAACAGGGGGTTGGACTCGATGGCCTTGTAGGCCCCTTCCAACCCTACTATTCTAGGATTCTATGATTGATTCTATGAAATCAGGGAGATTTGGAGGGAGCTCAGAGAGGAAAAAGCAGCAGTAGCTCCATCCATCATCAGAATGTATTTTCTGGAAAGAAGGCTGCTAAGACGAGGCTCACTGAAATTAAAAGCTGATCTCTGGAAGAAATAACATTGATGCAGAGAGAGAGATGACCATGTTGGACTAGGAGTCAGGAGACCCTGGAAATGGTATTAGTATAACTGTGCTCCTTGGTTTGTCCTGGGCTCTCTTCCCACACCTGCAATCTTTCCTCTCTGCACTGGGATGTCATCACAGAGGCAGCCATACAAGGGAAACTGGTGTTCAAGTAGCATCCCCCTCCCACATGCACACTCTCCACTGTGTAGTGAATTCTTCATGCAAACATGGAGAAATTGCCCCTTGTAAAATACAACTAGTTGGAAGTGCTGCCTCTCAGAGCATGTTGAGAGAGAAAATGCCATGCAAAGAGTTACATGCTGCCTCATAGCATCCCAACCAGGATCAAAGCTTCTAGCTGCAGTAGGATAGTGTTCTCTCCTCTCTCTATTGTATTACCAACCGAATACAGGAGTGTGGGTGGCCTCTGTTTTGTGGGAACCCTGGAAACTTCTTCCCATTCCTTAATTAACACTCATTTCCCCTTCTCCTACTTACCTTGAACAGTCCAGATACATTCTATGTGTGATTGCTTGCCCAATAGTTTTTGATGCAACCACGTCTTGTCCTGGCCCTGACGCACATTTTCCCAGCATATGCAACCTGAACTGGACCACTGCTATAGGTCCCCTGTTCTTCCTTCTTTCAGGGATGCATTGTATGTTTGTGAGATGCCATGGTACCCAAATACCCATTCCAGCAGCAGTCTGACTATTTGTTATTGGCAAGGAGAATACTTTTCAGAACATATAGGTAGGAGGGTTGGAGTAATTCTTGCTGTGCAGAAAAGGCACATTTCTGTCTTCTCTTATCAATATTGGGATGTGTTGCTGATTAAATTCCTAACACAACGGTACTTCAATATATACAGCTCCAGTTAAATCGTAACGAGAAAATGAGAAAAAAAGGAGAGCTTTTAAAAAATGCACTGCACATTCAGTGGGCCACAAGAAACTCCAGCCATGCCCAGCAATTCTTCCTACTCATGAAGGTCTTCCAGCTGTTTCCTATGAGACACTGGGACCCTTGGTTTTTTTTGGGGGGGGGTTCTGATGGATTCCACACTGCAACAGATACACAGAAATGCAAGAAGCAGAAATACGGAAAATGAGGTTTGCGTGCATTTCACCACCACTGACAGAAATGCAGGAAGCATAATTGCGGAAAATGAAGTTTGTGCGCATTTCCAGTCTGCATGACTGGGAAGGAGGAGATGGAAAGAATTACGTAGATATGTCGGTCTGCTCCTGCTACAAAGCCTAGCACCATGCCTGCTGCAGCTGGAAAGAGAGCTTCCCATTTCTCCTGGTACTGTATATATAGTATATAATTCCCGCTAGTGTGACAGTGGTATCACCATCATGGGCATATTTCTTGGGCTGTCCTTTTGGTTCTCTCACAGCCCAGTGGTCACCCTGGACAAGCTGAAACACAAACACAAAAAATGCCACCACAACCAAGAGACCAAGACCATACTGCCCTTTTTATTATGTATGTATGTATGTATGTATGTATGTTCCCTTCATGGATCACTGCTTGTTGTGGCGAAGGGGCTTTTAATGTTTGAAAGCCAGTCTAGTTTGCCATTTCTGTCAGGGAAAGAAGTGAAAGAACAGGCTATGCGGAAATCTCTTACACAGGCATAGGGGGAAGACTTTGATCTGGAATAGATGAAGTCTCAAGTGACAGGGGAATTGCAGGGCAGAGGACCCAAAGGCAGTAAACGTAGGAGGTCTAGCACTGAAAACTGAAGACTCAGTGAATAATAGGTGAAGCTATCAAAAAAACTCTATGGAAAAGAAGGGCAGAGTAGCCATGAAATTAAAAGACGCTTGCTCCTTGGGAGGAAAACTATGGTACACCTAGACAGCATAGTAAGAAGCAGAGACATCACCTTGCCGACAAAGGTTCGTATAATCAAAGCTATGGTTTTCCCAGTAGTAACGTATGGCTGTGAGAGCTGGACTATAAGGAAGGCTGAGCGCCGAAGAATTGATGCTTTCGAACTGTGGTGCTGGAGAAGACTCTTACGAGTCCTCTGGACTGCAAGGAGGTCAAATCAGTCCATCCTAAAGGAAATCAACCCTGGCTGCTCATTGGAAGGACAGATACTGAAGCTGAAGCTCAAATATTTTGGCCACCTAATGCGAAGAGAAAACTCCCTAGAAAAGACCCTGATGCTGGGAAAGACTGAAGGCAAAAGGAGAAGGGGACGGCAGAGGATGAGATGGTTAGATAGCATCACCAATGCAATGAATATGAACTTGAGCACACTCCGGGAGAGAGCGGAGGACAGGAAGGCCTGGCGTGCTATGGTCCATGGGGTCACGAAGAGTCGGACACAACTTAACAACTGAACAACAACAACAACAACAACAACAACAACAACAAATGTATGTATGTATGTATGAATTTAGGTATTTCATTTCTATTCCATCCAATACCCAAAGCTCTCTGGGCCGCTGTTCACAAAAATTAAAACCAAAAAGCACACAATAAAACCATTTCCCTTTTGAAAAGCACTGCCCAAAGATATGCGCGCATATATTGATTTATGAATGAAGGAACTGTCTTTTTCTTTCTGTATTTTCTGCTTGTGAACATATTCTCTCAAATGTTGGAGTAAAATTCTAAGTTTTAGGAGAGATTTGCCCCATAATAGCACATCTACTTGCTCGGTGGCTATCTCAACTTGCAAGTGTTAAGGAACAGTACTTTCTAATTGTTATGCAGAAACTGAGGTCAATGGCCCATTGCAATCTGAATGAAATAACTGTCATTCAGGTAGGAAGGGGGTTGCTTGCTCTCATCTTTTTCTATTCCCCTCCTTGATGTCTCCCCACCTCCCACAACACCCGGATCTCTCTGTGGCTGTGGCATTTCTCAAGTCATTGAATGTGCAAAATCAGTATGGCCCTGGCAGCTGCACAATTTTTTCCGCCCAGAAAATGTGCATATATGCAGATGCGCACATTAGGGGCAAATGCACAAAAATGAAGGGATAGCCGCCAAAGCTGTTTGCTGAGCAGCTGCTCGGTGAGAGCCGGGGGAAACATGCAAACAGGATCGCTACAGTGTCTGAGATTTCGGGGGAATTGCTCGACTGCAACCAAGCAGAGTCGGGCAAGGGAGGGTTTGCAAACTTTAGTTCAGGGAGCCGAACTGAGAGAAGATCGTCAAAAACAAAGCAGGAAACGAACGTTCGCGACATCCCTATTTACACCAGGGCACATTCCTGTTATCAGTTCACACTTCTCATTATTGTTTGCTCTGTGGAGCTCTGCTGTAACACTGGTGTAGCAGCAGAAAGCACAATTGTGCCATGTAGCAGCTCTCAGTTCAATGACTTCCAATCCAAATTCTGTGGCATGGATCCTGAGATCCATGAATTGAAGGCTGTTCATGGAAGGGGACTTTCCCATCCCATCCTCCCCAATGCACTTCACTTCTGGAGAGTCAGGGGACCCTTCTGAACAGTGTGGGATGGTGTTAGGCATGGCGGAGAATTCTGCCATGGATCTCGGTGAGGCCGAATGCCAGTGCATTCAGCCCCCCGAAATCCGTGGCAGAACAAAGCCTCCCCCACAACATGGGCCCGGAACGGAGTACCTACCTGCTGCCATCCGCGCTGCATAGCAAATGGTGTCCGCGTCCACTAGGGGTGGACGAAAGTCACTTACCTGTCCTCGAAGCTTTTCGCGGTGGGGGGGAGGTGCTTCGCTGCTCCCCCCGCGAAGTTCAGGCCGAGGGGGGAGGCTTCCCGCCTCGCCCGGCCGAAATTCAGGACGGGGGGGAGGCTTCCCGCCTCGCCCGGCCGAAATTCAGGACGGGGAGGAGGTGCCTCGCCTCGCCCGGCCGCGAACTCAAAAGTTTTTTTTTTTTAAATGCCCCCATGATAGGCTACGTGACGATTAACGTAGCCTATCACGGCTAGATCTGCAAAGTCAGCCGTGATAGGCTACGTGACGATTTACGTAGCCTATCACAGCTGACTTTGCAAATCTAGCCGTGATAGGCTACGTTAATCGTCACGTAGCCTATCACGGGGGCGTTTTTGTTTTTTTTGCTTTGATTGGAATGGCGGCGGTGGCAGCCGGTCGAAAGACCGGCTGCCGCTCCCACCCCGGACGAACACCCGCCAAACCGCCGGCTGGACCCGCCGCCGGGAGGGACATTCGCCAAAGGTAAGTCCCGTCCCGGGGTGTGTGTGCAGGGGGCGGGGGGGTGCGGAGAATTTATCTCCGAAACTTGTTCGGGGGGCCGAACATGTTGGCGCTCGGCGTCCCGAAGATTCGGGGAGAAATTCTCCGCCATCCCTAGCGTCCGCCATTCGCTTCGTCCATATAGCCATGATAGACTACGTAAATACTTACGTAGCCTATCATGGCTAATGCAGGGATGCCATTTGTATCCCTGCAGAAGCCGTGATAGTCTATGTAAGTATTTATGTAGCCTGTCATGGTAAAACTAAGGGAATGCAAATGGCAGCGGCTTCAGCGGCCGCCATTTGCGTTCCCTTTTTTTCCTGCCGTTATAGGCTATGTAAATATTTACGTAGCCTATCACAGTGGGGAAAAAAAGAGAATGCAAATTGCGGCCGCTGTAGCTGCCGCCATTTGCGTTCGCTGTTTTTTTTTGTGATAGGCTACATAAATATTTATGTAGCCTATTACGGGCCGGTGTAGGGATGCAAATGGCATCCCCTACACAGGACGCCATTGGCGTCCGCACCAGCCCGGCAGCGGCTGGAGGCCCGGCTGTGGGTTGGCCCAGCCGGCGGCTCTGTGGCCTGGCCACAGAGCGGAGCCAGCCAGGCAGGATTCCGGGGGGGAGGAATGGATTGCCTCCCCCCCGTTGAGGATTCCGGGGGGAGGAATGGATCGCCTCCCCCCACCTGCGGAACCCAGCGGAGCCAGGTAAGTGGGGTTTTGTACACCCCTAGATGGTGTGTGTGCATGTGTGTGTGCAGGAATTGTCCCAAAATTGTGGGCCTTGCACAAATGATGCTCTGCTTGTACAAGGTGCCTCCACCTGGTTTTGGGTAATTTCCCACTCTCACAGCAGTCCTTGAGCCCAATCCCATGCTGTTCAAGAGAGTCCCCCAGCACTTCAGAGACTCCTTTGGGGGGACACTGGGGGCTGCACTGGGGAGGAGGTGACAAGAAGCTCCCCTTCCATGGGCATCGTTCCATTCACAGGTCTCCGGATCCAAACCTATAAGCTTTGATTCTAATGCTGTCTGTATCATCACATGCTGTCTGTGTCATCATCACTATACATGGTTGTTCATCATCTGCAAGTATACCTGTAGGAATTTTGTTTGATTCAGCATTTGGAAAGCTAATCTTCCACTTTAAAATGTAATTTTTTTTCATTAGAATGTTTTTAGAAGACTCATTGCTAAAGAGATATATTTGAAATTATGCAGGATATTTGTTCATCCTCCTGGCCTCTAGCCATGTGTGGGTCTATAGGAAAATACAGAATGAGACAGAAGAAGATGAAAAGGAAACAAGTGATAAGAAGGAGATGGGGAGTACATTTATTATGTCAGCCCCACAAAATGTCAAATAGAGTCCCAGGTCACAATAGCTGCTCTCTAGGGACAATACTGTTGCAATCAAAGCACTCCAGAAAGGCATTCCATATGCCGTTACATTTGCGCAAAGTATTCCTTCATACCTGTATCACTTGCTCTTGAAATGTCAGTTCTAGGAGTTCTGCTATGAAGGGTCAAGCCAGACATTAGTTTAAAAATGTGTCTTTTCCCACATCCAAATAGTTAAAGGAGCATGCAGAGGGATGCAAATAGGGATTGCATACTCATCTCCCTCCACATCAACTATGCGCATGAGATGCTACATTCATCACCAGACCTTCCTTGCTGGATTGAAGTAAATGACTTTAATATAATCAATAAGCATGCAACTTTTAAAATTCACCCCCATCTATAGTATGTATCTATTTTTATCGCACTGATCCATATAAAATAGCCAAGGCAGCTAATTAGTTTTAATAATATTCATTGACATAGTGGTAGGATCTATGTTTTGTAAGCATATGCATGAACATTACTAATGTAATCGAGTTAGTAAAACAAAATATCTATATGATGTGTTATAGGAAGGACTTTCTTTAAAATCTGTTCTGGTACGAGATGCAGTTTTATTCTTTTCTTGGTTTCCTAACTGTTAAGGCTCCTTCCTTCCTTCCTTCCTTCCTTCCTTCCTTCCTTCCTTCCTTCCCAATGTTATACTTCTTTTCAACAACAACAAAATTTCAAAATCTCTCAATAGTAAGATGGGCCAGCAATTAAAATTCTGTGAACAGGATGTTCCTTGATCTTGTAGATCCCAAGTATGGGATAATTTGCTGAGTGTGAATCAACACCAGAAAGGAACATGTTTACTAGGAAAACAATCCAAAGAATCATGAGTGTGAGTTAGAGGGAGCACTTCTGCACCAGTTCTGTTCTATCCATTGTAGAAACTGGACAAGCGCCCTTTTCATTCTGCTAATAAAACTCAAGTGAATGTGTCATATAGTGAAGCAAAAGATTTTAGCCAGGAACTTCCTGTGATTATTAACTTGAGAACAAGGCTCCAAGCTTCTTCTTTCTTTAGGGTAACACTGGCTGGAAATGTCTACATTCTTCACCTAGAAGAGTGGACCCTTGAGAAGTTGTTAAACCAGAAGGATTCCTAAATAGCATGGGAGTACTTTGTCAAAATGAATATACACAGTGGTTTTCAAAGAGCTCCTTAAAGGGAAAAAGTAAAGTTGGCACCAAAGGCTTTTCATTAAAAAAATGCTCCTGATAAACTGCTGGTGGTGCGCATTGTTATTTAGGTGCTGTAATATAAAGAAATTGGCTTGTGAAACCATCCAGAGCTGGGCTGAGTCTTTGGACCTCAGAGGTGGTTAATGCCTCTCTGAGAGATAGCAAGGTTTCTGCAGCTTTGAAGGAAGATGTTGTGAGGCCCCTATTGAAGAAACCAACTTTAGATCCTATGGTTTAGCATAACTACTACCCAGTGTCACATTTGCCATTCTTGAACAAGCTGCTGGAGCACATGGTGGCTTCCGAACTCCATGAAGTGTTGGATGATACTGACTACTTACATCCATTCCAATCTGGTTGATGACTTATGCCAGGGAATGGATGAGGGGGAGTGCAACCCTGTTAGTTCTTCTGGATCTCTCGGTGGCTTTTGTTACCATCAACCATGGTATCCTTTTGGATTGCTTATTTGGGCTGGGCTTAGAAGGCACAATGTTAAGGTGGTTCCAGTCATACCGTGGAGGCACTGGGGAGACATGCACTTGTGAGGCACACAACTGAAACTATTATCTATGACGTTTTTGTATCTTATGCCAGAATGAGCTTCCTGGTTCTGTTCAGTGTTGTTCCATCGGAGTGGAATTTGGTGGATCTCTAAAGGATTGCCACTGTGTTCCAGCCCTTCAGCTAGGGGTTAGCCTTGGCTCTCATACTATGTTGTTTAACATGTGGCTATGGCCTCAGTGGCTGTCTTTGCTGCTCTGGATTTTTACAAACCTTCCTGTGAAAGGTCTAAGAATTGTTCTGGTTGAGTACTGAAAGATATGATGTAGGACCACCTGCCTTCCAACTCTTGTCCTTCCATACGCAGCTCATGTGTATAGTACTGGGGGTGGGGGTGGGGTCATTGACTTCATTGGGAGGGTGGTGAGTGATGGAATGGGGCCAATTCCATAAGGTTTGGTCCATGTTTGCATCTCTCTCAGAGGCCAGGTCTATCCCTCCTGCCTTTGCCCCCTGAGTTACAGGGGAGAGATGCCAGCTGTGGCATGGGCAAGATCCAACTAAAGATGGAGGCCATGGTCGTGGTGGTGGTGGTGGGGAGGAGATCAAGCCAGGAAGGAGCATACCCAAGGTAAGGAACTGGAAGGGAGCTAATGGTTGGGGGATAGGGAGAATATTTTAGTTTTCTCTCTGATAATACTAGAACCCAGCCATGTCAAGCCATGAAGCTGAATGGTGGGAGATTCAGGAGAGATGAAAAAGGAAGTCCTTGTTGGCCACTGGGTGTGTGTAGAGAATGCTGGCCTAGATTGGCAGGCAGGGCTTGGGTCTGCTCGAGCATGGTGCTCCCTCCTCCTCCTCCTCCCCCTCCTCCTCCTCCCTCTGTCTTGTCTTCTTCTGGCCCTCTAGATGGCTGAGAGTCTGGCAGGGCTCATGGTGGGAAATGCACTTGAAGTTGTCTAGCTACTTGCAGACTCTGTAATCTTCTGTCTCCATGCAGAGAGCCTTGCAGACTTCAGGTTGTGTAGATGTAGCCTATCTTGGTGCAGTGTCCTTGAGCTTCTCCTGTCCTGGTTTAACAAAAGCATGAGAATTTTGGAGGCACGTTCTGAGGTATTGGCTTATCATAGTATTAGCGACTGTACTGTGAGACACGGGAAATGATTCGCTACCCCTGAAGTGCCGTTGCACGCACTGAGAAAGGAGGAAGACATTCCACTTTGGGGGAAGATTAGCATTAAGTTTCAGTTGGCTGCTCTTGGATATATACAAGACTGAATCGTAACAAACAATGTGTTTTAAGAGACTTTGTTCAAGTTTATTTATTGTCAAAGCAGTTATGACAAGAAAGAGCCCAGAAAAATAAACATAAAACATCCTCTGTGGTAACTCAGTACTTAGAAAGCACACGCGCACACAACCCTTAAGTATCATTGTAGTGAACAACACTTTTGGAAGGAATATATTTGATGCAGTTTATTGGCAGCAAAAAAGCAACCATCTCTAGCTGTGCCAGCAAGTAAATACACCATTTTGAGCTGAGTTAATGTTTTTGGTGATTGCTATTTTTTGTATGCCTCATAATAAGCAGAGACATAAGTGCTCCTGAGGAACTGTTGCCTTTGTCTTCTCCAAATGGTATTCCTGTTTAGCTTTGCTAGATTTTTCAAGCCTTTTTTCCTCCATAAGGAGGCTCCTGAAATCAAGAGAAGTCTGTTTAAGTATCTGAAAGAATAACTAGGATTAATTGTATCAATGTTTTATCAATTTTCAGTTGATAGTGGTATTCATTTTATCCATTTATTACTCTTATGTCCCACTTTTCCTCCAAGGAGCTCAAGGCAGCATACGAAGTTCCCCTGTCCATTTTATCCTCACAACAACACTGTAAGTTAGGTTGAGACTAGGGATGTATGAAAGTCACTTACCTTTTACGAAATTTCATTCGCAGTTAGGGGGAGGCGCTCCGTCCCTCCCCCCCCAATTCTGGCCGGGGGGGAGGCGTCCTGTCCCTCTCCCCTGAAATTCTGGCTGGGGGGAGGCGCCCCGTCCCTCCCGCCGCGAATCCTGGTCAGCTGGGTTTGCAAATGGCGGCGGCCGTAGCCGCCGCCATTTGCATCCCTGCAGTCAGCTGTGATAGGCTATGTAAATGTTTACATAGCCTATCACGTCTGAGTTAAAAAACAAAACAAAACCCTGTGCGTACGCAAATGGTGGCGCCCATGGGCGCCGCTATTTGCGTTCCTTATTTTGGCACGTCTAGTCTACATAAACATTTACGTAGACTACGGCGAAATAAGGGGAACGCAAATAGCGTAGCGTCTACGCTATTTGCATTCCCTTATTTTCGCCGTTTGCATATGCGCGTTTTTTTTTAAAACTCAGACATGATAGGCTACGTAAACATTTACGTAGCCTATCACGGTATTTTTTAAAAATCTAGCCGTGATAGACTATGTAAATCTTTACATAGCCTATCACGTTTTTTTTTTTAAACTTGGAAATGGCGGTGGTGGCAGCCGGTCAGAAGACCGGCCGCCACCGCCGAACTGCCGCCGAACTGCCACCACAGCCGCCGCTGCCAGGGAGATTCGCCCAAGGTAAGTCCTGTCCTGGGGGGGGCAGGGGGCAGACCATTTCGCCACCGATTTCGGGGGGCCGAATGCGCTGGCATTCGGCCTCCCTGAGATTCGTGGCAAAATTCTTTGACATCCCTAGTTGAGACACAGTGACAGCCCAATGCCATCCAGTGAGCTTTATGCCTCAATGGCGATTTGAATCCAGTTCTCCCATTTTAGTCTGACACTCGAACTGCTACACCACACTAGCTTTTGTGAATATTGGAGCTTGCCCTTATTTCAAGCCTGGGGACTGGCTCTGTTAGGCCTGGGGCACAACATATCAGTATCAGGGGTGAGCAACTTGTGTCCCTCCAGGTGTTTTGGCCTTCAACTCCCATCATCCTTCACCATTGGCTGTGCTAGCTAGGGCTGATTGGAGTTGTAGGCCCAAACATCTGGACGGCAACAAGTTGCCCATCTGTCCTATATGAATCGATAAGTGGACAGGGCACACAGCCACAGCAGGGGTTTCAGTCATATACTGGGGCTCTGTTCCCAGTCCTGAGTACTGTAGTGGATCCAGGACTTGTGGGGACACAACACTGCCAACCTTTTATTAGCAGGGGCACTGACCTGGTTCACACTATCACTGCAGCCCACCATGGCTTATTATCTACAGTGAGTTGCAGCACCCACAGGCGCCAAGCTGGGAATCCAAGCCCTCACTGTTGCAGCTTCTTATTACATGTGTACCTAGCGAGGTTGGGTCACTGAGGTGGTTGACAAGCCACCCAGAACCCATGAGCTGTTTTAGGGTTGTGGGTGGCTTGTCAACCACCCACCCTTGCCAGGTTTGCATGTAACGAGAAGCTATGGTGTGTCCCCACTGCGTCCTGAATATTTAAAATGGCGATGGCTATTGCAACAAGAAGCCCTGTGGAGAAATTCGCCCATGGTAGCTTCTTGACATGTGCAAACCAGGCCAATGATGTCATTTGCCACCCCTAAGAATTTCCTGTTACCCCTGAGTGTAGCTGTAATCCTCACAGTACATGTGGGGGAGGGGATGAATCTTCTCAGCAACAAATATTGTTCCCTGTTGTAATGTATCTAATGTATAGTATTGGGGGGGGGGGGTTGAATGGGCAATGAGAACCCATTCGCTTTACAAAAGACCTGCCTGTGGTGGAGATGAAAATTGCTAAATCTGGTTTGTTGATATGGATCAACATAGGCTAGATGTACACTAGTGCTTTTTATTGGCACTGAAGTGCTCTGATAACTGTTGGGGCACATTACGCATTCCGTTTACCACTTTTCTAGCATTATTTCCTGCTTTTTTATTCTGTATTATCCAAAATACCGCAACAGATGTCACTGTGCATGCTATGAGGTATAAATGCCCAAGAGGGATATAGCGTCACCATGATATGGGATCGTATCAATATGACACGAGGTGTAGATCTGGCCACAGCTGCCTGCATTTTTGGACTTTCCTTGGGGACATAGCTATGGGGATTGACATGATGAGTGCCTGCAGCTCAAAACTGATCACTACACCACTGCTCCTAATCAAACCACCTACTCACCCCATCCCCCACAACAAAAACAACAAAAAGCCAAGGAAGGGACATTCAGAAGAGGTTTCACCGCTTACATAGCAACTGTCTGTACTTTGTTAGTGAGCCCTGTTCTGAATCGAAAATGATCAATCCAAGCAGTTCTCGATCAGCTACTCCACAGAGAGCAGATGCTACCACACTCCACCCAGTTAGCAAGAAGCACTTGCAGATATATTTCAAGGCCAAGGCATGACTTTATTATCCTTGAGCCTTCCATCTGGAAGATGATGTCCACCTGACTGAAATTGGGGCAGACATCTTGAATGAGGATTTTCTTGATGACAATCTGGAGAGGATTACTTTGGAGAAAGGAACTTTCTGACCTGCTCCTTGGCTAAAGCTCAGTGAGGCTGAACTCTTACACCCCTCTCTCCACCTCGCCAAGCAAAGGGTTCTGCTTTGAAGGCAGGGAAACGAGTCTGAGCAAAAAGATGTTTGCGTTTAACATTTGTTTGGTCCTCAGCTGCTTCGAGGAGGCCGAATGTAAATGCAGGACTGGAATGAGTTTGGTCTCTCCGGATAGACACACATGCACATACAACATAGTTCCACTGTTCTCCATAGAGACTAGAGCATTCGGTTTTAATGCAAGTTGCTGTGGAGGCAGAGCGGTTTTGTACAGTTCAGGCCAGGTTTCTGTTAAACAGAACTTTATCGGCAGACATCTCTGCGCTTGCAATGTGTTTTCTTGACATTAATACCACGTGGAAACATACATTTGTCCTTCGAGCCCCATTCATACATCTCAGCTATCCCAGTGTGGCTATACAGCAGCACAGCCCAAAGAGCAGGTTTTATTTTTACTTTTACAAAAGTGTTGTCATGAATGGCAAGATGTTTATTCTTTTCATTTGCATCCCACCCTTCCTCCAAGGGGTTCAGGGTGGTGTACAGTCCTTCCTCCAATCTTCACAATAACTCTGGCCATTTCAAAATGACACATACCTCAGTCGCAAAAAGCCCGCAAAGGCCACTTTTATTTTGAAGGAAAACCAACCATGCAGGGCCTGAGGTGCCACGCTTCCGGTCTGGATCGGGAGCCTCCTCCAATGGATTCCCACTGTTATTTACTCCTATGCTGTGGGCAAAATAGCAGCAGTGGCACAACTGTCAGCAGGCAATTGGCACTGGGCCCCAATGGAGATCAGAAGGGCAGTTCAGATATGGGACTCTGCCCAGCTACTTCCCCTTCAAAAAAGAAGTGGCAGTGTTAAGTATGCTTTTTAATTTTAATTTAATTTTTAATTTTTTTATTTAAGATATTTTAGGCCACCTTTTGGGATAGAAAAACTTCTCAAGACAACCTACGCAAGACAAAAACACCGCAAGAATAAATATTAGAATTAAGGATAAACAGATGTCCCACCCCACTAAAACCAAAAGGCAATAACAGTCAGAACCATTAGCAGACCTGTAAAACCAAACCAAACCAAAAAAAAACGCAACTCGGGAGAAGGCCAAGGAAAACAAATGAATCCTGAGGCCATTCCTGAAGGCCTGTGGTGATGGGGCTTGACAGACTTGGGTTAGTGAGTTTTAAAAAGCACGATTAACACAATGTGTAGTTTGGCCTGTCAGAAAGGCTGAGATTTATTTATTTATTTATTACATTTATACCCCACCTTTTTTCCTCTGTAAGGAACCCAAGGCAGCACACATATTCCTCCTCCTGCTCCTCCATTTTATCCTCACAACAACAACCCTGTGAGGTGGGTTGGGCTGAGAGTCTGTGACTGGCCCAAAGTCACCCAGTGAGCTTCCATGGCCGAGTGGGGACTAGAACCCGAATCTCCCGACTCCCAGTCCAACACTCTCGCCACTACACCACACTGGCTCTGTGGTGCTCCAGCATCATTTAGGGCACAATCCTCTTCATGTTTTCCCTTGCCGAACACAAGGGGAAACAAACACACTTCATCTGTTGTGGGGCCTTGTGCATCAGCAACCCTTTCTCTCGCCACGCCTTTGAAGAGTATGCGAAGTGGCCCTAAGCATGTACTGACATGCACACATAGTGCTCGTGCATGCAAAGGGAGATACTGGGCCAATCAAGGTCACCCATTGCCTGGAGGAGTGCTATGCATGTATGTCCCCTTCTCACACTTGCTGAACATGTAGCCAGCAGGCGATGTAGTCACTGGGTGCAGCAGTGGTGGATAGGACAGGGCTGGTCTCAATAGCACTGTGGTTCTATCACTCTTCCTTTGCTTGAGGGTTTCGTTTGAACCCCCGTAGAGATCCTGTGAATATGATGATGGGGTAGCAAGGGATGGACCTGGGAAGGGGGAAGTAGACAGGGTGGGCCTACTACTCCCTCTTTCCCACCCTTCAGTGGTGCAGCTAGGGCCAGACTTAAGGCCTGAAGTCCAGGCGCTGCAGCCCAGGGTGGGCCCAAGTGACCATTCAGAGATCAGCTGGTGATGGGGGCAGCAGCAAACTGGCCCGATGTCAGCACCTGGGTTGGCATGGGCATGTCGGGGCACACTGGGGCTGATGCAGGGCAGGGGGAGAAATGTGAGTTGTGTGCTTCGCAATTGAAGTAAGACACATGGCCATTTAAAGCTCTCCCCCTGACCATTAAATCCAGAGTCTAGAATTACTTAGCTGCATTGGGGGCAGGCCCTGGGATAAATACAGCTCTGGGCAAGGAGTGCCTTTGGTGCTCCTCACTCCATAGTCAGTTACGCAGGGCCACCCAGAGGGTTTATGGGGCTTGGTGCAGATGTGATGTCCATCGAGAATGACACTGCTCAAAACCTTGATCTCTCAACCGCTGTGCCACAGTTTGCACAACCCGAAGTTCGAAGTGCCACAGTCTGAGCAGGGGCAGTGCACTCTGCAGCACAGCAGAACTGTCACAGGTTCTATTTATAATAATACATTTTGTTTTGTAGCAGTTCCTGCCTTTTGGTAAGCATTCTTTATTTTAGGATATCCATTATGTTTATCTTTAAAATAATAAAGAAAAGTTGTGAATAAAAAAGGTATCCAGCTGACCGCTTACAGCTTACGGCTTTATTTTATTATTATTTATATAGTCTTACAGTGTTTACAGTATTTGAAGTGCTAAGCGCTCAGTAACGTTGCTTCAAAGTTAAAGCTGTGTTCCACTGATTTTTACCAACTGCAAATGACATCAAAGTGGAAACTGAAAAAGAAACATACTCTGAAGCTAACTGAAGGAAGATCATTTTTGTGGTTGGTACCCAAACAACACCCCTTCATGGATCACTGCCTTGTTGTGGTGAAGGGGCTTGCGTAACTCAGTGAAGCCATAAGCTATGCTGTGCAGGGCCACCCAAGACGGCCAGGTCATGATGGAGAGTTCTGACAAAATGTGGTCACTGGAAAAGGAAATGGCAACCCACTCCAGTATTCCTGCCAAGAAAACCCCATGGAACATATCACAAGGCTAAAAGAGATGACCCCGGAAGATGAGCCCCTCAGGTCGGAAGATGTCCAATATACTACTGGGGAAGAGCAGAGGGAATTTCCAAGTAGTGCCAGAAAGAGTGAAGTGGCTGGGCCAAAGCCGAAAGGACACTCAGCTGTGGATGTGTCTGGTGCTGAAAAGAAAGTCCAATACTGTAAAGAACAATATTGTTTAGGAACCTGGAATGTAAGATCAATGAATCAAGGTAAGCTGGAGGTGGTCAAACATGAGATGGCAAGATTGAACATCGACATCTTGGGAATCAGCGAACTAAAATGGACAAGCATGGGCGAATTTAATTCAGGTGACCATCATATCTACTATTGTGGGCAAGAATCCCTTAGAAGAAATGGAGTAGCACTCATAGTCAACAAAAGGGTGGGAAAAGCAGTACTGGGGTACAATCTTAAAAACGATAGAATGATCTCAGTACGAATCCAAGGCAAACCATTCAACATCACAGTAATTCAAGTCTATGCCCCAACCACTGATGCCAAAGAAGCTGAGGTTGATCGGTTCTATGAAGACCTTCTAGAACTAACACCCAAAAAAGATGTCCTCTTCATCATAGGGGATTGGAATGCTAAAGCAGGAAGTCAAGAAATCACCGGGATAACAGGCAGGCATGGCCTTGGTGTACAAAATGAAGCAGGACAGAAGCTAATAGAGTTTTGCCAAGAGAACACGCTGATCATAGCAAACACTCTTTTCCAACAGCACAAGAGACAACTCTACACATGGACATCACCAGATGGTCAATATCGAAATCAGATTGATTATGTCCTTTGCAGCCAAAGATGGAGAAGCTCCATACAGTCAGTAAAAACAAGACCTGGAGCTGACTGTGGCTCAGATCATGAGCTTCTTGTTGCAAAATTTCAGCTTAAATTGAAGAACGTAGGGAAAAACACTAAACCATTCAGGTAGGACCTAAATCATATCCCTGATGAATATACAGTGGAGGTCAGGAATAGATTTCAAGGATTAGACCTGATAGACAGAGTGCCTGAGGAACTATTGACGGAGGTCCGTAACATTGTTCAGGAGGCAGCAACGAAATCCATCCCAAAGAAAAAGAAATGCAAGAAAACAAAGTGGCTGTCTGATGAGGCTTTACAATAGGGATGGCGGAGAATTTCTCCCCGAAACTTCGGGGGGCCGAGCGCCAACGTGTTCGGCCCCCCGAACAAGTTTCGGGGAGAAATCCTCCGCACCCCCCCGCCCCCCGCACCCCCCCCGGGACGGGACTTACCTTCGCCAAATGTCCCTCCCGGTGGCTGGTCCGGCCGGCAGTTTGGCGGGTGTTCGAGCGAGGCGGGAGCGGCAGCCAGTCTTTCGACCGGCTGCCGCTGCCGCCATTGCAATGAAAGAAAAACAAAACAAAACGCCCCCTGATAGGCTACGTGACGATTCACGTAGCCTATCATGGCTAGATTTGCAAAGTCAGCCGTGATAGGCTACGTGAATCGTCACGTAGCCTATCACGGGTGACTTAAAAAAAAAAAAAGAGTGTACGGATAATGGCGGCCCCCATAGGGAGCCGCCATTCCCGTTCCTTATTTGGTCGCTGTAGTCTACGTAAATGTTTACGTAGACTACGGCGAAAATAAGGGCAACGCTATTTTCGTCACGTAGCCTATCAGGGGGCGTTGTTGTTGTTGTTGTTTTTACTTTCGCGTTCGCGGCCGGGCGAGGCGGGAAGCCTCCTCCCCAGCCCAAATTTCGGCCGGGTGAGGCGGGAAGCCTCCCCCCGGCCTGAACGTCGCGGGGGGACCAGCGAAGCGCCTCCCCCCCACCGCGAACGGCCTTCGACGACAGGTAAGTGACTTTCGTCCACCCCTACTTTACATGTAGCTGAGGAAAGAAGGGAAGCGAAAATCAAGGGAGAAAGGGGAAGATATATCCAACTGAATGCAGAGTTCCAGACAACAGCAAGGAGACACAAGAAGGCCTTCTTAAATGAACAATGCAAAGAAATCGAGGAAAACAACAGAATGGGAAAGACTAGAGATCTCTTCAAGAAAATTGGAGACCTCAAGGGAACGTTTTGTGCAAAGACGGGCATGATAAAGGACAAAGAAGGCAGGGACCTAACAGAAGCAGATGAGATTAGGAAGAGGTGGAAAGAATACACAGAAGAACTATACAGGAAAGATCTGAATGTCCCTGATAGCCATGATAGTGCAGTCACTGAACTTGACCTGGACATCCTCGAGAGTGAAGTCAAGTGGGCCTTAGGAAGCATTAGTAACAACAAAGCTAGCGGAGATGACAGTATTCCAGCTGAGCTGTTTAAAATCCTAAAAGATGATGCTGTTAAAGTGCTGCATTCAATATGCCAACACATTTGGAACACTCAACAATGGCCGCAAGACTGGAAAAGGTTTACATTCCAATTCCAAAGAAGGGCAACGCCAAAGAGTGTTCAAACTACCATACAATTGCGCTCATTTCACATGTCAGCAAGGTTATGCTCAAAATCCTACAAGCTAGGCTTCAGCAGTATGCGAACCGAGAACTACCGGAAGTACAAGCTGGGTTTCTAAGAGGCAGAGGAACTAGAGATCAAATCACCAACATTCGCTGGATCATGGAGAAAGCAAGAGAATTTCAGAAAAACGTCTATTTCTGCTTCATTGACTACGCTAAAGCCTTTGATTGTGTGGATCACAACAAACTCTGGCAAATTCTTAAAGAGATTGGAGTACTAGACCACCTTACCTGTCTCCTGAGAAACCTGTACGAGGGTCAAGAAGCAACAGTAAGAACCAGACATGGAACAACCGATTGGTTCAAAATTAGGAAAGGAGTAAGACAAGGCTGCATATTGTCACCCTGCTTATTTAACTTATATGCAGAGTACATCATGAGAAATGCCGGGTTGGATGAATCACAGGTCGGAATTAAGATTGCTGGGAGAATTATCAACAACCTCCGATATGCAGACGATACCACCCTAATGGCAGAAAGCGAAGAGGATCTAAAGAGCCTCTTGTTGAGGGTGAAAGAGGAGAGTGCAAAAGCTGGTTTGAAACTCAACCTTAAAAAAACTAAGATCATGGCATCTGGCCCTATCGCTTCCTGGCATATAGAAGGGGAAGAAATGGAAGCAGTGACAGATTTTACTTTCTTGGGCTCCAAGATCACCGCAGACGGTGACTGTAGCCATGAAATTAAAAGACGCTTGCTCCTTGGGAGGAAAGCTATGGCAAACCTAGACAGCATAGTAAGAAGCAGAGACATCACCTTGCCGACAAAGGTCCATCTAATCAAAGCTATGGTTTTCCCAGTAGTAATGTATGGCTGTGAGAGCTGGACTATAAGGAAGGCTGAGCGCCGAAGAATTGATGCTTTCAAACTGTGGTGCTGGAGAAGACTCTTACGAGTCCCCTGGACTGCAAGGAGGTCAAATCAGTCCATCCTAAAGGAAATCAACCCTGAGTGCTCATTGGAAGGACGGATACTGAAGCTGAAGCTCAAATATTTTGGCCACCTAATGCGAAGAGAAAAGTGACTCGAAAAGACCCTGATGCTGGGAAAGACTGAAGGCAAAAGGAGAAGGGGACAGCAGCGGACGAGATGGCTAGATAGCAGCACCAATGCCATGAATATGAACTTGAGCACACTCTGGGAGAGAGCGGAGGACAGGAAGGCCTGGCATGCTATGGTCCATGGGGTCACGAAGAGTTGGACATGATTTAATGACTGAACAACAACAACAACCCAAACAACCCGTAGAACCCTGAAAGAAAGATTACAGGCACTTGTTTTTTGCCATCCTTCCTCAGTGCAGACAGTATGTTAAAAAAAACACAGCCACTTAGCTCAGCTTGGCGGCCCTCTCAGCTCAGCTTGGCGCCCCCTTCAGCTCAGTGCTCCCAGTGACTGCCAGCTCACCCACCTCTAAGGCCAGCCCTGGCTGCACCATCACCCCTCCACTCACTTGCCAGAAATTTTTAGAGGCAGTGAGAGCCAAATGTAGCTGGGTGTCATAGTGGTTCCATTCCACCCCTCCCCCTGCCTTAGTCCTGTGCTCCATTTCCTGGCTTCTGCTCCTCCTAATGAATCAGTGAGCAGCCTATGTGCTCCCTTGTGCATAGCTTGCAAGTGTTTCAGATGTCCCAGTGGGTGGCGTGGAGGTCCTTGGGTTTCTGTCCTTTAAGCTAGCACACCGAAATCAGATCACACCACACAAATCTCCATGTCTGATGTGCAAATGTGTTGCCTGTACATGGATGCTCCCCCATTCGAGTAAATAGCTGGGCCACTTCCAGATGCACATCCCTTTGCATGTACAGGATGTTCCCTTCCAATGAATTAGAAGACACCTTTGTAGGCTGGGAAGCCGTCTGTGCTCATTCAAGTCCCTGCGCCTGCAAGGGATTGCTGGATCTGGTTATTAAGTAGCAGAGTGGATTATTATCAAGGTAATTATTATATCAAGGAACTCACACCAACTCCTTAGGGATTACTACAGACAAGTGTGACATGTATAACATACCTGAGAAATCAGTCTGAAATCTATGTAAGATTGCTACTTTAGGAGGAGTTGCCTTATAGTTACATGTTGAAACCCGTCTGTGATGTGAACAATTTACCTGTCTTTATATAAATACAAGTGAATTCCTGAGGCGGGAGGGAGAACATCTAGATCATTTTGTCCTTAAATGATCTTCTATTTGATGTGGTTCAAGGGTAAAACAACAACAAAAAAAAGTAATTGGGTTATACAAAGTAGTTGCTTTGCTGTGTTCCAGGGGCCATAAAAGTGCTATTTTATTAAAAGCACATAACCTGTTTCAAAGAGTCAGGAAAAGAAAAACACATTGAAGATGTATATGGATATAATTTTAGAATTCAGCCCTAAGACAGAACAGTAACTCTTGGTATTTAATTAAAACGTGGCACTACCTGGCTCAATATAATTCAACTTCAAAAGGTAAAGAATATTTTTGAATAATATCAGGTGGTGGTGAGGAATTTTTTTAATCAGAGGTTAGGTATCAACTCAAATGTAAATGAAGTTACTAGCTTTGTGTTCAAAATCAAACCTCTGAGATCAAGGCTGACCATTTTTCAGTTTGCCTATTTCAATTTCTTTAAAAACAACAACAAAACATTTTGAATTAACAGAACCTGCAACATACTATAAAGAAAAGTTGGGACATACCATTCCACTTCCACTCCAATCCTCTTCCTTCTTTCCTGTGTACATAACAAGGGAGGAAACTACAGGATTGCTGAGTGGCTATTTGTGTTGGTTTGACACTGTTTGAACCCAAACAGCTGACAGAGGGGAAAGAAAAGGACCTCCCATATAGCTCCCAGACCAGATAAATCTATCAGTTTTGGTTTCTCCCAGTTTCTCATTTTTCCAGTCTTTGTTTATGGTGGTCCCAAACGATGATAATGTTTTTAAAGTTCACATGTAGATTCCAACACATTGTGCACATTTCTCTCAATACATGCATTTTAATGCAATTTTGCCTGCTATACACATTTTTGCAAGTAATTTTCCTAATATAATGCTCCTTTAAACATTATTTTCATGAATATATGCATCTTTCTGTGCACTTTCCCCCTAACGTACACATTTTGTATGCACTTTTTTCATTGGAGAACACCATTGCAAAATCTGGAGGAGTGCAAATTTCAAAGGATAACTGAATTTCAGTTCACGTATTGGTTCAAAAGTGCAAAATTAGGTAAGTGTGCATTAAAATGTGAACTGAAGAAATTTCTCCATCCCTACTTACACTTGTCATTAAATAGTTCTCTTAAAAAGTGTTCAGCTGTTCCAAAGGATCAACTAATTCTAGTTCTAATGTCCACCTGCTCAACAGGAAGCTGGTCAGAATGGAAGTCACATAGAATCATAGAATAGTAGGGTTGGAAGGAGCCTACAAGGCCAACAAGTCCAACCCCCTGCTCAATGCAGGAATCCAAGTCAGAGCATCCCTGACAGATGGCTGTCCAGCCTTGTCTTGCATGCCTCCAGTGTGGGAGAGCCCACTACCTCCCTAGGTAAATGCTTATCAGGTAATCAATTTCCTAGGTAATCAGTTTCCACATGAAACTGATTATTTGACTAGCCTCACATCAAGCATTTGATCTGGAGTGCCATTTCATAATGCACAATTGTCAGCAAGATTTAAATCGATATATTCAGGAAAAAATGGCACCCCCCCCCCCCGTGCATTTGAAAAACATTCATTGTAGATACTTTTTACTAGTGCTGTGCCAAATCCTGCCCCCCTGTTTTGGGGATTTGTTTCTCTTCCTACAAAAGAAGCATTGTTTTTTCTGCCTCTTTTTCAGGGAGGGGAAGAATTTTGAATAATTTGAATAATTCTGAATAATTTTTTTTCTGGGGAGAGGATTTCCACATATCTTTTTTTAAGTTTGGGAGGTGGCTGAAAGATCTTTTTTTTTACTTGAAAAACACCCCCAGCATGAAGGGCTTCTCCAGCCTGGCAGCACTTCTTGAACATAGTCCCATGAGACCTCAACCTCTCCAATAGGAAGAACTCCCAGACTGGGGAAGCTTCTTTGCAAAGAGTCCTGGGTTCTTGCAAACAAGAACAAATGGGACTTTTGGAGCTTTAGAAAAATGCTTATCTTGCTTGCTCCATGTTGCCAAAAGAAAGAGCAGATTTATTCTAAAGCGCTAAAAGCCCATTAGTTGTTTTTGCAGCAGCCCAGGGCTCTTTGCAACGAAACGTCTGCAGCCCTGGAGCACTTCTTGAATGCCTATAGGAAAGGGCAAGGTCACATGGTCTCATGGGAATTCAGAAAGACCTGCCAGGCTGGAGAAGCTTCTCTATAAAGAGTTCTAGGCTGCTCAAAGTGTAGGTTTTTTTTTTTTAAGTAAAAAAAATAGAGAAAAATAGAAAGAAGACTCCTCAGCCACTGCCTACACTTAAAAATGTAAGTGGAAATCCTGTCCTCCTCCCCAAGAAGAAAGTTATTCAAAATTCTCACCTCCCCAGCCTCTTTCATCAGTTTTCATCCCCAATGCCCAAAATGGAACAATTGAAACGTTTAGCACAGCACCATTTTTTTACGATCTCCTAATAACTACAGTAGCATTATCAACAAAGGTCACCCCTGTCCCCAAATTTTAAAGCAAAGAGATCTATGCCTTTGACATACATACCTAGCACATAGGCACAGACAATGGAACAACAAAAACAAGGAATGGCAATGAATTAAATAGTATCTATACAATTACACCAAAATCTATGGAGGATTAGCCAAGTATTCCAAAGGACTAATTCACTCCAATTTTTGTACACCCAATTCAGAGTGCCATTTAGGGAGGCTGGGAGGGGTTTCTTCTTCTTCTGGAGCACCTATATTTCTAGCCATCTGACTGGCTTTACGTGGCTTTGATCCAAGTGTAGTACTTCTAAAGGTTCACATAATTCTCCCCTCCCCCTGCCTTGTGTTGAAAGAATGGGGGGGAGAGGGACAGTGGGGCTACCACTGAAATGTGCTGTGGCCATGAGCATAGAGCCCCTCCATGTAAGTGGGGGACCCTATTAGGGCAGCTCCCCCCTCCCTACATATGTACACCAGTATGTGTGTAGAGCCCTTTCCCATGCTGGCTGAATGCATGGATGGTGGGAAAGCATTTCTGCTGCAGGTGCCAACTTTCTATCCTGAACAGCTCATGAATACAAGTGCTGTTTATTTGACAGTAGGCTATGTGTGCACAACCCTGCTAGCTGGACTGTGGAACCACATACAGAGTGCTCATTTGCGTGCCTAATTCCCCATCCAACTTGGGATATCCATGAGGAAGCCTGGAATGGAGCTACTGAGTGAACCATTCCTAAACAGTTAGATTCTGGTTTATTTTGATGGAAGTGGCATCTGTGACCCCCTATTGGTTCTCTCCCCCAGATCATGGCCAACATCTGGCCCTGGCCATGCTTCTGCTTGCTATTGCATCTGCTACCCCCTCCCCAAATCAGTGATGGAGACATCGGGCACAGCTGGCGAGTGTGTTGTTTTTCTGGTGGTGGCACAGCTATGAAAGAGAGAGAAGATGTGTTGCCCCATCATGACAGACCGACCAACCCCAGTGCATCTCTGTTTTTTTTCTTTTTTTACCACCGCCCAAAAAACCTCCTGAAAATGTCTGGAGGCAACATGAATTAAATCACTGCAGACAAAAGACTATAGTAAAAATGGCCTTTTAAAACTTTCATATTGGTAGATCCATAATTTATATCACAAATCTACAGCTAGCCTAAGGGAATATCATAAGCTTTATACACCAATTAGGAAGCTGTAACCATTTAAGGTAGTAACATATGGCTGTGAGAGCTGGACTATAAGGAAGGCTGAGCGCCGAAGAATTGATGCTTTCGAACTGTGGTGCTGGAGAAGACTCTTACGAGTCCCCTGGACTGCAAGGAGGTCAAATCAGTCAATCCTACAGGAAATCAACCCTGAGTGCTCCTTGAAAGGACAGATACTGAAGCTGAATCTCAAATATTTTGGCCACCTAATGCAAAGAGAAAAGTCTCTAGAAAAGACCCTGATGCTGGGAAAGACTGAAGGCAAAAGGAGAAGGGGACAGCAGAGGATGAGATGGCTAGATAGCATCTCTGATGCAATGAATATGGACTTGAGCACGCTCCAGGAGAGAGGGCAGGACAGGAAGGCCTGGCGCGCTATGGTCCATGGGGTCACGAAGAGTCGGACACGACTGAACGACTGAACAACAACATCAACAACAACCATTTAAGGTAGTTTTCTTCCAGGAAATAAGAAGTTTCAAAATGTGCAAATGACTTCAATGAGGTATTCTAGGAGGGAGTGTATTATTCTCTGTGATGCAGCTGGGATTAGAATTAAAATGTTCTCCTTCCAAGAAATGGAAGTTTACAAGCTAAAGCAGCATTTTTATTTAAACCTGCCAATGTTTATTCAGCAGATTAGATTTCTCGTTTATTTATTTTACTGATTTTATAGAGAATTAACAACGATAGTTGCTGCATTTGAGAATCAAATGGGAAAGATGCACAATACAGCTCGCTCAAAATGTCAATAATCATTTCAAAGCCATTTAATTCACATAAAAATGGGTTGACATGATTGTTTTGGCAAAACGGCAAATTAGATAAGAATGTCTTGCAAAAAACCCATAGATGCTTTATTCAAAACCAGACCCAACAGTTTAAAAGCCCTCTTATGTTGTATTTCCTTTTGGAGGGTGAGGCGGGGTCAGTGTTAACAGTGCTATCCTATGGACATCTACTCAGAAAAAAACCCCATTGGATTCATTGAGACTTATTCCCAAGTAAACATGCAGAAGAAGCAGAGAAACAAGATTGGGCAAGGAGCCATTTAATGGAACCATTTCTCTTTGAATTACTGTGTCAATGAGAGCTGGTGTGATGTAGTGGCTAGAGTATTGGAGTGGGACTTGGGAGATCCAGGTTCTAGTCCCCACTTGGTCATGAATCTCACTGGGTGACTTTGGGCCAGTCACTGACTCTCAGTCTAACCTACCTCACAGGCTTGTTGTGAAGATAAAATGGACAGGAGGAGGACCATGTACGTACACCACCTTGGGCTCCTTGGAAGAAAGGTGGGATACAAATGTAACAAATAAATAAATGTCAAAAACATTCGATCAAATCATTGTTTCTCAGCAGTACACCCAATGGCATCTCCCACAAGATAACCTCAGGTGTTCATGGGGCAACCATTGCCTGGGCTGTGCTCACTATCAGAGAAACATCATTTCTGTGAATTGGTGCCTCCATATGGGTGCTTCTCAGCACACAGCTGCTCCTGTGAATTCCATAATGGCAGCCACCCCTCCCCCCAAGTGTCATTGTAGAAATGCCTCTAGTAACTCCAACTGAGCACAACCTGGCCTTCAGCATAATAGCAGTTCCGCATGCTTTGGTGCAATTGCAAGTGTGTGTGCATGTGTGTGTGGGGGGGAGGTAAGGACTCTAGCATCAAGCAGGGAACTGTCTATCACCAACTGCTGAGAATAGGACAGAGTTGAATTCCTGAGATACTGTAAAATCAATGAGAGGAGATAGGGAAGTCCTTCCTATGAGAAATGCTTGTGAAGTAAATGTGTGGTATGTTGGCTAACCAAAGAAAAAGGTTTCTCTTTACATTCAAGGGACTCATTGAATGACTTTCCCAGTGATAAAACAGTCAGCAAAACCAATTAGAACACTGCTTAAAATACACAGTTTAGTTAGCCAACATCTTGTGTTAGAAATTACCAACTGGCCTCAAAATTATGTGCTTTCAATGTATAACATATGTTTATAATTCATGTAATTATACATGAATAGAAATGATCAATTTCTCATTGATAATATAACAAAATGGCTTCCTGTTAATTTTACAGTATGATGGAGAAACTCTTCACATCCACATTCAAAGCTTTATGTTGCTGGACTATGCAGAGTAATGGTACTGATACAGTTCTGAAAATCATCCAGAATTATAATATCTTCATAAAAGGTCAGTAGAAAGGAAAAAAATACACACAATTAGAAGTTTCCTATAATAATAGCCTAACCTTGTAGAATTAGAAAAAAGAACAATCCACATGGAACATCTCCTGCTGCGCAAGACCCATGGAAATGAACAGGATCTGCTGGAGAACATGCATATGTGCTTTCATGATTCATGTTCATTTTAATCAAAACTGAAGATGTCTCTGGTGGATTCTGCTTTATGGAGAGCAGAAAATGCATGATTCTGTACCTGTTTGTTAATGGTGGGTAATGCCTAACTTTCGATTCAGTGAGATAAGATCCTGAAATCTTACTGGCCTATAGTTGACAATACTAATTTTACTAACCGTATTAGAATAGTAATTATAACTTGATATTTGTTAAGAAAAATAAGAAAAATCCCTATGGCCAAGTTGTGCATTTTGGGTTTTATGCAATAAGTTATATCCAATGTTAGTCTAACTGAAGTCCTAATCATTTCAGTGGGTCTACTCTAAATGGGACTAACGTTGGATAGACTAGGGATGTCTGGATTGTGTAAAATCTGTTCCATCTGCGTTTTGCGGATTGTCAGGTGCCTTTCATTCTGTTGTCAGCTCATTGACTGAAACAGGTTTTTTTTAAATTCTGAATTTGTGCAAATGTGCATGTGTGAAAATGCGTGAATTCCCTCAAAGTGCCCCTTTCCACGCTTTAGCCTATGGGGGAAATGCACATTTTCGGTCGGGTTTTTTAAATTTTGTGTATTTTTCTACGATGAAATTTCTGCAAAATTTGAGAAAGTTATAAACCAGTCTGCAAATCCGCAGAATCCACCTGACAGGGGGAAAGCTGGTTTGCTGTGGAATCCATGGGTCAGATTCACGAAAATCCAAACTCATTTGGTTCTGTTGTGGATTTCTCTGACACCTCTAGATACAACCCGTTATTATTGCCCTTTGTAGGTCTCACCACCATTGCAATTGCCAAAACAGTGCTCCTGGGTGCATCAGTGGGCTTTAAGAGCTTTGTTGACCTGCCATATTCTGCTAGTGATGTGGCATTCTGGACCTTATCAAACAGCATGATAATTGCAACATTGATGGGGGTGAATCTTTTGATATGAGTGGTGACTGAAGTGGTTCTAAGCAAAGATAAAACAGTAGAGGGGGTTACTTGTATTTTGCTAAATGAAGTTCTACCTTTTTAAATAGAAATAATTCTACAAGTCCATTTTCTCCTTCTTAGGCTGCTGAACATGAATAAAACTCAAAATAAGCATGTGAGGTTAATATCCCACTTACCAAAACTGATTTGCTTAATTCCTTGGCTCCAGTAGCTAAAGCTCATCCCATTACTGTTAATAAGAATTGTGCCAGAATATACACCCCACTCTCATTACCAAAAAATGTCAGACCAAATTAAATAAACTGTTTTAAAAACTTACTGGTGCTAAATGATGAACCTTTTTAAAACTTGGCATACTTAGCAAATGTCTTTCAACAGTGTATGATGTTTGATGTGTTGTAGTCAGCTAGAGATCCAGGATACGTCATGTTTACCTCTGCCTTAGTAAATTACATTCTGACTGATGACAAGACTAATGAAATTGCTTGGGAGTATTTTGTTCCTCAAATACTTGGTATGCAATGCCAAGGCATGACCAAAGTGGTGTGTTGCAGATACACATTGAATGAATTGGTATTGAGCTTACATCTAGTGGTGTTTTCCCCCACTATATAGCCAGCTTGCCACTAAACCCACATCTACTGCACCACAGCCCTCTCCACACATTTAAGACACATACCCTGAACCTATATATGTGTTGGAGTTGCTGCCTGCCTTGACCTAGGCTTGTTCTGTATGGAGTATGCACATATTCTCTAGGCTTATTTATGTTCACACAACCAGGGACCCTGCCTTTTGCTGGGTTCCCAACCCTGCCTTCAGCACTTACATACATAGAGTTTGACTACACATGGGTCAGAGGTGAGTGGGGCCCAGCACTCCACTGTCTCCCTCCCACACATACAGTTTATGTGCTTTAAATGTGTGAAGAGGGCAATACTCAACCCAGTTTAGATGGCTTTGTGGCAATGATGCAGAGCAGTACATTTTCAAGAGAAATGGATAACTGGATACATGCTGAAAGAATCGTGTGTTCCTCACTGCCTGCCAAACTCTGCACGCTCAACCTCTTACTGCCTGCATCCTCTACAAACCCACATAATCTTGTTAGTTGTCCACTTTTCCTTGTGCAACACAAGAAAGACATTGCCCAGTATATATATATTTTTACAAGGCATGTCAGGATAGAGAAATAGCTCTATTTCAGGATAAGCTAGCAGAGTGTGTCTTAGTTAACAACTATATACGTCTGTAAGTTATACATCCACTCTTAAATGAAGAGCAGTCCTGTTAACTGGGACATGGAAGCGGGTGGAAAGTTTTGGAACATTAGGGCTGATAGCTGAACTTAAACACTGAAGAACATCGCAAACTAATGATCAGTTTTTCTAATAAATAACTGCGAATGTACAACTGGAAAATAATTTCTTGAGAACATTATTGGTGATTCCAGTTTGCCAGTGCATAAAACATTAAAGGCAAAAGTAACCTCATCATTCTTCATTCTTTGGCATACATGGGAATAGTAATTCCTTTCTTTTAAATACAAACTTATTTTATGATAGTCTTGGGCAACATTCATCTGCATCAGCTTTTATTTGATTGAAAGCTCCCAGAGCACAATGCCAAGAGGCACATTAGACTCTCTCTCTCTCTCTCTCTCTCTCTCTCTCTATATATATATATATATATATATATATATATATATTAGGGCCGTGGTGGCTTAGTGGTTAAGACGCTGAACTGCAGATTGGAAGGTCGGCAGGTCAGCAGTTCGAGACCCGAGTGCTGCGTGACGGAGTGAGCTCCCGTCTTCAGTCCCAGCTTCTGCCAACCTAGCAGTTCGAAAGCAAGAAATTGCAAGTAGATAAACAGGTACTGCCTCGGCGGGAAAGTTAACAGCGTTCCGTGCACCTCGGTGCTGGCCACATGACCACGGAAGCATCTTCGGACAGCGCTGGCTCTTCGGCTTAGAAACGGGGATGAGCACCGCACCCTAGAGTCGGACAAGACTGGTTGGGGACACCTTTACCTTTATATATATATATATATATATATATATATATATATATATTCTTTTCTTTCTTTCTTTTTAGAATGTTGTAATATTTGACACTGCAGACTTTAAAGCATGTAGTTATACTTGCATTTTTTTTGTTTCATTGAAACTTATAATAAAAAATTGATTAAAAAACCCATTAGACTCTTGCTAAAATCCTAGAAAATGACACAAATCATGTATGAAGAAACAAGTAATGTTAGGTATAAACTGCCCTGGGGGTGATTTCTCATGCCCACAAATGACCGTTCACACATTGTGAATATCTAGTTGAAGGGGCTTTGCTTCAGAATGAAAGGAACAACTCTGGGGGGATAAATCAGTCCAGTCATGAGTGCAAAGCTCATGTGTGGAAGATTCCTAAAGATTAAACCCTGTTCTCCTTGTTAGCACATACACACTGGTGCATGCTTACAGCCTAATGGAGCATAACATGGAACTGGAGGTCAATGCCACCTCCAATGTCCCCATTTAGTCCTTTGTCACTGCATGAATCATAACACTCATATTCTGAACATCAGCAACTTGCATTGCACAGGGAAACTACCATTCCCTTTAATAGCCCTGCTTATGTTCTGCCTGCCCCTGCCCCCATGCTGAGGGGAGAGAGTGACTTTTTAACACAGAGTAATTGGCAGGTTATGTAACATTCCATGTTTCTATACTATATTGATCAACCAGCTGTCTTGTGTCACTCCCAACACACTTTCCCTAGGTTTAGGCTCTGCAGTGTTTTTTTCTACAGTCCCCTTTGTCACTTAGCCACTTCTTTCCTAATTTCCTTGTACTTGTTGTTGTTGTTGTTCAGTCGTTAAGTCATGTCCGACTCTTCGTGACCCCATGGACCATAGCACACCAGGCCTTCCTGTCCTGCCCTCTCTCCCGGAGTGTGCTCAAGTTCATATTCATTGCATCAGTGATGCTATCTAGCCATCTCATCCTCTGCCGTCCCCTTCTCCTTTTGCCTTCAGTCTTTCCCAGCATCTGGGTCTTTTCCAGTGACTTCTCTCTTCGCATTAGGTGGCCAAAATATTTGAGATTCAGCTTCAGTATCTGTCCTTCCAATGAGCACTCAGGGTTGATTTCCTTTAGGATTGACTGATTTGACCTCCTTGCAGTCCAGGGGACTCGTAAGAGTCTTCTCCAGCACCACAGTTCGAAAGCATCAGTTCTTCAGTGCTCAGCCTTCCTTATAGTCCAGCTCTCACAGCCATACGTTACTACTGGGAAAACCATAGCTTTGATTATACGAACCGTTTTCGGCAAGATGATGTCTCTGCTTCTTACTATGCAGTGTAGGTGTGCCATAGCTTTCCTCCCAAGGAGCAAGCGTCTTTTAATTTCATGGCTACTCTGCCCTTCTTTTCCACAGAGTTTTTTTTGATAGCTTCACTTATTGTTCACTGAGTCTTCAGTTTTCAGTGCTAGACCTCCTACGTTTACTGCCTTTGGGTCCTCTGCCCTGTAGTTCCCCTGTCACTTGAGACTTCATCTATTCCAGATAAAAGTCTTCCACCTATGCCTGTGTAAGAGATTTCTGCATAGCCTGTTCTTTCACTTCTTTCCCTGGACCCTGACAGAAATGGCAAACTAGGCTGGCTTTCAAACATTAGGAGAGAAGATGGAACAGGAAGTGTGTGCAACATTCCTGTGTTTTCAATCTTCTCTTTTGGACAAAAATTAGTGCAGTAGAAGACATAACTAGGGCCATCACCTGATTAAAGATTCAGTTATGCTTTTAATTGATTGTATTCAATATATTAAGAGATGTATTAAATTCAAATATATTTGCGTAGTCCTCAATATAGCTGCCCTTTTGAGGATCCCAAAGTGTGAGTAAATTAACATACAATTTAATACTCAATAGCCACCACTGTTATAGATTTAATATTACCTCTCCTCCCATTACTATTACTGTAATACATATTCTGATCCATCCATAGCAGTTACCCATGAGGTAAGGCAGGCCGATGATTGCAGCACTATAGAAAGCTGCAAGTGAGCAACTTGTTTCAACATAGGCTCAATGTGAATTGTGGCCTTATAAGCTCCTCCATATAGCTTACCCGACCCTGCTAAGCTCCACGCTGTGCCTGAAAGAGCCACCCCACCTGGTCTGAAGGCAAATGCTTCTCTTCCTTTCTTTCTGTGGCCTCCCACCTGGTGCACTCCTGCACCATTGGTCAGGTGTGGTGCAGTGGGAGGTACTTAATTCATCAGGGAAATTGGGTTTGAAGGAAGGTGTTTGTGAGGGTCCTGGCTTGGCTTCTGCACAGTTTGCAGACTTCAGGAACTGGTTGAGTTTCTCAGTTGGTGGTACAGCACATTCTCTGCTGATTCTGAGCTCTAAGCCAAGGCCATGACAATATACCAGAGACAAAATGGCTTTTTAAAAACCCTCCACCAGTTAAAATTTGTCCATGTCTGTTTATAAGCCACCTTGAGTGCCATTTTTGGTAGAAAGGTGGGGTACAAATCAAATAAATATAAAATACATTTTTATGATTATGATTACAGATTTAGTTGACTGATCTAACAATTAAACCAATTAAAATTCTCATCCCAAAACATAAATCTATGCATGGTTGATGTTTCAATTGATTATTCCATTACTATTTTATAATTTTTTGAAAGATAGCAAGTATTTTTACCTACTTATCTAGTTCTTACATTAGACATAGATGAATATGTCTATTTCTCATCTGTTTCATTTTTACTTTTTACCCATAGTTCCATTCCATTCCTACATAAATCTGCAACATCAAAAAATCATCTCTGAATAAGTATTCAAACATGTATTTTAATATATACTTAAATGCATACTTCCTCCCAAAATACATATTTAATCATTTAGACATGTTCAAATCTGCTGAAAACTGCATCACAACAGTCAGAGAAGTGCAAAATCTTTGGGATAACTATGTGCCAACGCACATTTTAGTCCAGACTACATTTCATATAAAGGTTCACATTACAGTCAAATTCCTCAAGCATCTCTTTACTGATTAAGCCCCCAAACAGTGACTAGGAATCACAAGGAACTAACAAGAAAGAGCTTTATAAATATGTTCATCCCAGACCAGCAGTGCAATATGTCTGTCAGAAAGAACAAATTGAGAGAGAGGGGTGAGAGCCAGTTCAAGGATAGGCTGGAAGGTAGGACCCAAACCAACAGCACAGTCCTTCTGTTAGTGGGTTCCCAAGGTAACAAGGCTGGGTAACCATTAGGGATGTCAGAGAATTTATCCACGAATCTCGGGGAGGCCGAATGCCAGAGCATTTGGCCCCCCCGAAATTGGTGGAGAAACGGTCTGCCCCCCCGCCCCCCCCCAGGACGGGACTTACCTTGTGCAAATGTCCCTGGTGGCGGCGGCGGCTCCGGCGGCGGTTCAGCGGCGGCTGCAGTGGCCGATCTTCCCCAGGACAGGATTGGTGGCGGGAGGGACGGGGCGCCTCCCCCCGGCCAGAATTTTGGGGGGGAGGGACGGGGCGCCTCCCCCCCGGCCAGAATTTCGGGGGGAGGGACGGAGCGCCTCAAATCAACTTTCCGCGAATCAACTTTCGGGTTCAGGTAAATGACTTTCGTACATCCCTAGTAACCATTATCCTCCTAGGTCAACATGTTCTATTCCATCCATATCAGACATGTAGATAAAATGTTGGAAAAGCTAACCAGCTTCTTGGAGAGTATCCAATTAATCGCTGACAAATTTACACGTATGATTTTCAGTTGGCCTGGCAGCAACAAAATTTAATTATGATAATCTCTACTAAGAAGGATGTTTGACAAGAAAGCTAGTTTATTTTATTATCTCTGGGCCATTTTGACAGGTTAACACATATAATTTAGATATTACTCTGAGAGAAACGAATCTAAACTGCTTTTTCATGTACACCTAAGGTATCTATTTCAAGTAAGCTGCCAAAACAACAACATGTCCTGTTTTTTGCAGAAATGTTTTGTTATAAAAAGCAATCTAATTTGGCTGCCAAAGTCTGGGCCAACTGAAGTTTCCAAACTGACTTTCATGGAAGCCCTGCACATATCACATTGTTGTTGTTGTTGTTGTTGTTCAGTCGTTCAGTCGTGTCCGACTCTTCGTGACCCCATGGACCATAGCATGCCAGGCCTTCCTGTCCTGCGCTCTCTCCCGGAGCGTGCTCAAGTTCATATTCATTGCATCCGTGATGCTATCTAGCCATCTCATCCTCTGCCGTCCCCTTCTCCTTTTGCCTTCAGTTTTTCCCAGCATCAGGGTCTTTTCCAGTGAGTTTTCTCTTCGTATTAGGTGGCCAAAATATTGGAGCTTCAGCTTCATTATCTGTCCTTCCAATGAGCACTCAGGGTTGATTTCCTTTAGGATGGACTGATTTGACCTCCTTGCAGTCCAGGGGACTCGTAAGAGTCTTCTCCAGCACCACAGTTTGAAAGCATCAATTCTTCGGCGCTCAGCCTTCCTTATAGTCCAGCTCTCACATCCATACATTACTACTGGGAAAACCATAGCTTTGATTAGACGGACCTTTGTCGGCAAGGTGATGTCTCTGCTTCTTACTATGCTGTCTAGGTTGGCCATAGCTTTCCTCCCAAGGAGCAAGCGTCTTTTAATTTCATGGCTACAGTCACTGTCTGCGGTGATCTTGGAGCCCAAGAAAGTAAAATCTGTCACTGCTTCCATTTCTTCCCCTTCTATATGCCAGGAAGTGATGGGGCCAGATGCCATGATCTTAGTTTTTTTAATGTTGAGTTTCAAACCAGCTTTTGCACTCTCCTCTTTCACCCTCAACAAGAGGCTCTTGAGATCCTCTTCGCTTTCTGCCATTAGGGTGGTATCGTCTGCATATCGGAGGTTGTTGATAATTCTCCCAGCAATCTTAATTCCGACCTGTGATTCATCCAACCCGGCATTTCTCATGATGTACTCTGCATATAAGTTAAATAAGCAGGGTGACAATATGCAGCCTTGTCGTACTCCTTTCCCAATTTTGAACCAATCGGTTGTTCCATGTCTGGTTCTTACTGTTGCTTCTTGACCCTCGTACAGGTTTCTCAGGAGACAGGTAAGGTGGTCTGGTACTCCCATCACTTTAAGAATTTGCCACAGTTTGTTGTGATCCACACAATCAAAGGCTTTAGCGTAGTCAATGAAGCAGAAATAGACGTTTTTCTGGAATTCTCTTGCTTTCTCCATGATGCAGCGAATGTTGGCGATTTGATCTCTAGTTCCTCTGCCTCTTCTAAACCCAGCTTGTACTTCCGGTAGTTCTCGGTTCGCATACTGCTGAAGCCTATCTTGTAGGATTTTGAGCATCACCTTGCTGGCATGTGAAATGAGCGCAATTGTGCGGTAGTTTGAACACTCTTTGGCGTTGCCCTTCTTTGGAATTGGAATGTAAACTGACCTTTTCCAGTCTTGTGGCCACTGTTGAGTGTTCCAAATTTGTTGGCATATTGAATGCAGCACTTTAACAGCATCATCTTTTAGGATTTTAAATAGCTCGGCTGGAATACTGTCATCTCCGCTAGCTTTGTTGTTACTAATGCTTCCTAAGGCCCACTTGACTTCACTCTCTAGGATGTCCGGCTCAAGTTCAGTGACCGCACTATCATGGCTATTAGGGACATTCAGATCTTTCCTGTATAGTTCTTCTGTGTATTCTTGCCACCTCTTCTTAATCTCATCTGCTTCTGTTAGGTCCCTGCCTTCTTTGTCCTTTATCATGCCCGTCTTTGCACAAAACGTTCCCTTGAGATCTCCAATTTTCTTGAAGAGATCTCTGGTCTTTCCCATTCTGTTGTTTTCCTCGATTTCTTTGCATTGTTCATTTAAGAAGGCCTTCTTGTCTCTCCTTGCTATTCTCTGGAACTCTGCATTCAGTTGGGTATATCTTCCCCTTTCTCCCTTGCTTTTCGCTTCCCTTCTTTCCTCAGCTACTTGTAAAGCCTCATCAGACAGCCACTTGGCTTTCTTGCATTTCTTTTTCTTTGGGATGGATTTCGTTGCTGCCTCCTGAACAATGTTACGGACCTCCGTCCATAGTTCCTCAGGCACTCTGTCTATCAGGTCTAATCCCTGAAATCTATTCCTCACCTCCACTGTATATTCATCAGGGATATGATTTAGGTCATACCTGAACGGTTTAGTGGTTTTCCCGACGTTCTTCAATTTAAGCCGAAATTTTGCAACAAGAAGCTCATGATCTGAGCCACAGTCAGCTCCAGGTCTTGTTTTTACTGACTGTATGGAGCTTCTCCATCTTTGGCTGCAAAGGACATAATCAATCTGATTTCGATATTGACCATCTGGTGATGTCCATGTGTAGAGTCGCCTCTTGTGCTGTTGGAAAAGAGTGTTTGCTATGATCAGCCTGTTCTCTTGGCAAAACTCTATTAGCTTCTGTCCTGCTTCATTTTGTACACCAAGGCCATGCCTGCCTGTTATCCCGGTGATTTCTTGACTTCCTACTTTAGCATTCCAATCCCCTATGATGAAGAGGACATCTTTTTTTGGTGTTAGTTCTAGAAGGTGTTGTAGGTCTTCATAGAACTGATCAACCTCAGCTTCTTCGGCCTCAGTGGTTGGGGCATAGACTTGAATTACTGTGATGTTGAATGGTTTGCCTTGGATTCGTACTGAGATCATTCTATCGTTTTTAAGATTGTACCCCAGTACTGCTTTTCCCACCCTTTTGTTGACTATGAGTGCTACTCCATTTCTTCTAAGGGATTCTTGCCCACAATAGTAGATATGATGGTCACCTGAATTAAATTCGCCCATGCCTGTCCATTTTAGTTCGCTGATTCCCAAGATGTCGATGTTCAATCTTGCCATCTCATGTTTGACCACCTCCAGCTTACCTTGATTCATTGATCTGACATTCCAGGTTCCTAAACAATATTGTTCTTTACAGCATCGGACTTTCTTTTCACCACCAGACACATCCACAGCTGAGTGTCCTTTCGGGTTTGGCCCAGCCGCTTCACTCTTTCTGGCGCTACTTGGAAATTCCCTCTGCTCTTCCCCAGTAGCATATTGGACACCTTCCGACCTGAGGGGCTCATCTTCCGGCGTCATATCTTTTAGCCTTGTGATACGTTCCATGGGGTTTTCTTGGCAAGAATACTGGAGTGGGTTGCCATTTCCTTCTCCAGTGGACCACATTTTGTCAGAACTCTCTGCCATGACCTGTCCGTCTTGGGTGGCCCTGCACGGCATAGCTTATGGCTTCACTGAGTTACGCAAGCCCCTTCGCCACAACAAGGCAGTGATCCATGAAGGGGACATATCACATTGCAGTAGTCGAAATGAAAGTTTACAGGGGCATGCACAAAGCTGGCCAAGTCACTCTTCTCCAAGAAGGTGAACAGCTGGTATATCAAGCAAAGCTATGCACTGCAGGAGATGGCTTTTTTTTTGTCTGAGAGTCTAAAGGAATCCTAGATCCAGAAACACATTTAAGTTACAGAACCGACAGCATACAGTGACAGTGGACAGGCAACTTGATGGCAGTTGAGTCCCCTCTGTCTGTGGTCCTTTATGAAATGATTGAGAGGATTCAGGGAGATGCCAGTGATCATTATTCTTTGTTGTCAGTAACACAAATACCATTTTCTTGATGAACTGACTGTTAAGTTCTGTGTTCAATTCTATATGAACAGTTATCTTTATAGCTAGAAGTCTTGTTTGGAAAGCCTGTTCTCAGCCAACAAATGATTACTTATTCAAATGATGCTTACAGTACAACGCACATCAAATTATGATTTTGGTCCAAACCAAAATTTAGACAGGGAAAAGTAATGCATGCATATAAAACAAATTAATGCAAGACATTTCATTTGCATGAAACAAGATTGTTCCACTGTATGATTTGCTGGAAATGATTATGTCGTTTCGCCACCGAAAAGAACACAGTCCTTCATCCACTACTGATTGGTAGTGATCTAATTTGGGAATTATCCCAAATTAGATCACTGGATTATTTTTAATCCAGATGTTTCCTCTGATTCAGCCAAAAAGTTTAGCACAGATCTGCCGAGATGAAGGTGTCTCATTTTATTCTCCACCCTTCACTCATGTTGCCTACAGAGGTAGCCTGGGTCAATAATAATGTTCAGTAACCTGTGACCCAGGTGAGTTGGAACCTGATCACAAGGATACACTTGGTGGATGTTAGTTCTTCTGCCCAGATTACTTTTGGCCTATGCTGAAGAGACTGTGTCAAGACTTTCAGCAGAGGCTCCTATCACAGGTGGATATACCATAGCAAACCTTTGAAAAGTGGTTGAACAAATACAGTTGAACATGCCATCATCATCCAACCCAGTTCTTGAAGGTCTTATAGTTTATTGCTTTTTAGCCAACCAGGCCATCCGTATGAAGAAACAGACACAACTTTTCATAACATCCAGAGGGAAAACCAAAATGCAAATTGTTAATAAATAGCTAATAAAAAACAGATTAATGACAATTTTTAAACTCCTAAAACTATATTTGCTGGCATGTTGTTACCATATTTACAGATTTTGTTCTTTTATAACAGTTAATATCTTTCGCCTCTCCAGGGCTCGGCTGACAAACTTAGCAGTCCTATATGATATATAATGATCTGTTCCAGCTAATAATAATTGGGTTATGCTTACACCGGAGGTATCCTCAGGCACAGCTAATAGAGGCTCGAGGTATTGCTTCCTCAAATCAGTGTACAGTGGGCATTCTGTTAGAAAGTGTATCATGTCCTCTATCTTGGGGCAGCCAGCTGGGCAATCTGCACTCATACCGTGATGGGTCTTATAACGTACCTTCACCTCCATCAACTGGAGTGAGTTCAGTCTGCACCTAGTCATGAGCCATCTCAATTCATGTGAGGTGATAGATATTAAATACATCTTGAAGGTTTGCAATGGCAGATATGACAATCTGAGCCTTTTGAGGAAGTTGCACCAAAACAGTTCATCACATGGAGAATAACGACAGAAGGTAATTGTGACTGATAAAATAAATAACCCACCACAAGGGAAATGGCTGCGAAAATGGGCCCGGAGAACACTCTTGTAGTCCACCCATAATTATCATATTCATGTTTACACAGTTCAATGGGTGTTACTTCCAAGGAAGCATGACCAGGACTGCAGTCTAAGTTTTTCAAATGCACCCTGATCTTCATGTTGCTATGGTGAAATCATCTCCAAAGATCATGGCAGAGTTTAATTTCCAGGGCATAGTCTGAAGGCACATAAGGCAGCCACCTTGCTGAAGCTAAGCTGGTCTGGGTCTTGGAGGGGAGACCACCTGGGAACCACATGTAGCCACCTTGAGTTTCACCATGGGAGAAAGGTGGGATATAAATGTTGTTGTTGTTCAGTCGTTCAGTCGTGTCCGACTCTTCGTGACCCCATGGACCATAGCACGCCAGGCCTTCCTGTCCTGCGCTCTCTCCCGGAGCGTGCTCAAGTTCATATTCATTGCATCCGTGATGCTATCTAGCCATCTCATCCTCTGCCGTCCCCTTCTCCTTTTGCCTTCAGTCTTTCCCAGCATCAGGGTCTTTTCCAGGGAGTTTTCTCTTCGCATTAGGTGGCCAAAATATTGGAGCTTCAGCTTCATTATCTGTCCTTCCAATGAGCAGTCAGGGTTGATTTCCTTTAGGATGGACTGATTTGACCTCCTTGCAGTCCAGGGGACTCGTAAGAGTCTTCTCCAGCACCACAGTTCAAAAGCATCAATTCTTCGGCGCTCAGCCTTCCTTATAGTCCAGCTCTCACAGCCATACATTACTACTGGGAAAACCATAGCTTTGATTAGACGGACCTTTGTCGGCAAGGTGATGTCTCTGCTTCTTACTATGCTGTCTAGGTTTGCCACAGCTTTCCTCCCAAGGAGCAAGCGTCTTTTAATTTCATGGCTACAGTCACCGTCTGCGGTGATCTTGGAGCCCAAGAAAGTAAAATCTGTCACTGCTTCCATTTCTTCCCCTTCTATATGCCAGGAAGTGATAGGGCCAGATGACATGATCTTAGTTTTTTTAATGTTGAGTTTCAAACCAGCTTTTGCACTCTCCACTTTCACCCTCAACAAGAGGCTCTTGAGATCCTCTTCGCTTTCTGCCATTAGGGTGGTATCGTCTGCATATCGGAGGTTGTTGATAATTCTCCCGGCAATCTTAATTCCGACCTGTGATTCATCCAGCCCGGCATTTCTCATGATGTACTCTGCATATAAGTTAAATAAGCAGGGTGACAATATGCAGCCTTGTCGTAATAAATAATAATAACACCACCAACAGCAACAATGTCTAAACTGAGACGAAAACTCAAGCCTTCATGGACCACTGAATCTTTCCTCTGAATCAAAAAATGAGTGGCACTTAGTTGCAGTTAAAAAGAAACAAGAAAGCGATAATCCACAGAGACTAAACATTTTTAAAATAAAATATTTTTACTTTCTCATCAGAGAGGTGAACACTTTATACAGTGCACCATATGTAGCCAAGGCAGGGCCAAACTTGATTACCTGCAGGATCTGCCGCTGATGTTGCCAGGGAGTTCTGGAAGGCAATGATATAGGGTTCAAAGAGTCTCTCTGAAAGGTGCTGTCCAAAGACCGAGCAAACTGCTGGCAAGGGTCAAAGCAGCGGCGATCCTATAATGTCACAACTTGAGGCAGGTCGCAGATTGCAAGGAGGCACAGGTTTATCGCTTGGAGTTTAACTTTTTCTGTTTCAGTTTTAAAATGCCGAGCTTGCATGTGTGCCAGTGCACTGGAACAAGTCTCATCAGCTGCCAGGGGTCACCAGAAACACTGCTTCCTTCTCCTGGCTCCCACCTCACTCCTGCATTGCAGTTGGGACTGATAGATGTGCAAAACAAACACCAGCTCTTTTTCAGCCTTCACCAAAATGGTGCCCCCAGATGATTTGGATTTTAACTCCCATCAGTCCCAGCCAGCATGACCCATGGTCAGGAATGCTGGGAGTTTTAGTCCAAAACATCTGGAGACACCAGATTGGGGAAGGCTGCTCTATTGGTTGGGAGAGTCCTGCCATATGTAAGATCATGGCCTTCAGACTCCTGTTGACTACCTGTCAGCAGAGCTGTCAACCAACTGGTGCTTATCTATTACAAAAGCAAGAGTGCTACCAACTGGGTTTCTTCCTAAGGCAGCCCATACAATACAAACTTGTTGCCAGCCACTAGGCTCAGTCAGCACTGACCCATTCTCTCCCAACTGAGCCCACTGCCAGCCCATGCTCTGGAGCCCACCTCACTGACCACCTACCTGTTTTCTTGTATGCTCACCTGGGAGGTTATTAGGTTGGGCATGGGGAAAGCAGCAGCAGTAGAATGCTGTGAGCTCACAGGGCTCAAATAATCAATTACAGAAAAGCAAAGCTTCATGCTCATGTAGCTTAAGAACATAAGAAGAGCCATGCTGGATCAAACCAAGAGTCCATTTAGACCAGCATTCTGTCCACATAGTGAGTGACCAACCAGCCGCCAGTGGAAAGCCTGCAAATAGGGTATGAGTGCAATGGCATCCTCCTGCACAAGTTCCCCAGCAACTGGAGTACACAGGCTCACTCCCTCTGATACTGGAGGTAGCATATAACCATCAGAACTAGTAGCCATTGATAGCTTTATCCTCCATGAATTGTTCCAATTCCCCCTTAAAGCCATCGCTACATCTTGTGGAAGTGAATGACCTTAGTTCATGAGTAGGTCTTACCTTTCTGTCACAATGTACGTGTGGTCTTTGGAACATTGACGATTACGCATAATAATATGCCCTAACCCCGGTGCCAGCTTGTCCAGCTGAAAGGAGGGGGCATTGTGGGCGGGTGGGCTGAGAGGACATGGCCGCCAGTCACTGGTGCACCCCCAGTGGCACCACCTCGGAAGGAGGGGCTGGCAGAGTTGCCTTAAGCTCTGCCCCCCTCCCATCCTTGGCTGTCTCGCTCACGCGGCTCTGTCAAGTGCGAGGGAGAGCCAACGGCAGAAGACTCGGCAAGGGGAGGGCCTCGTCCGCCTGCTTTTTCACCTCTCACCCAGGGCACGGCCTTTCTGCACACTGCCTCCTCCTCCATGGATGCGGCGGGCGTGGCAGACGGCACCGGCTGGCCCCGTTCTTGTGGCTGCTTGCACACGGCACTTTCTTGGGGGTGCGAGTGATCGCTCTAAGCGTCGCACCATCTTGTGTCCCTTCTCACCCCTCTGCACCACCACTTCCAGCTCACCTGGCGGTGGGTGCGGCCCTGGGCTGCACCTGGAGGTCCCCATCACCGGTGGCTGCCAGCTTTGGCTGGGCCTGTCAGGCATCGGCGGCTGCGCAAGGCAGCGTGCGTGCCCCGCGCCTTCAGCTGCTACTGGGGGTCCCTGTCGCCGCCAGCTCTGGCTGGTCCTGTCAGGCGTTGGCGGCTGCGTGGAGCTGCGTGCACCCCCCCGCGCCTTCCCCTTGCGTCTGCCGCCAGCCCTCAGGCCACAGTGGATGTGGCGGCCGGATCCAGCTGGCCCTGTTTCATCACCGGCAGTGACTGGCCTCTGTCAGTAGGCAGGCTGCTTGCCGGGCATGCTGCTGCCTGCAGCGCGGCGACTGCCGGGCCTGCCCTTATTCACCGCCCCTGGGCCTTCACTTGGGGCTTTCGCTGCCTGTGCCAGATTTCTTCAGGCCCCTTGGCCCACAGGTTTGGTCTCGTTGGGGGAGGGCAATTGCTGGCTGGCGCCCCCCTTAACGGGCTTTTGGGCCTCAGGCCTTTAACTCTGGCTTGCAAGCTGCCAGGACGGCGGCCCATGCCTTGGGGCCTGGGGTCCTAACTAGGTCCCATGCATAGTTGGAGGGCACATGAGACAGCTACCTGACTGGGGCTGTGCGGGTCTGGGTCTGGTCTGCACTTGGAGAGGAGTCCGCCTGGCAGCCATGTGTGGCCACCTTGAGTTCCACAGTGGAAGAAAAGCAGGATATAAATGAAATGAATAAATATCTAGGGGAAAGGAGGTGGAGCTTGGGAAGAGGGGCTTGGCCTTCTGAGGAACCCAAAGGGCTGGATTTGGCCCCAGACCTAAGGTTTTGCACCCCATACTAGCCTTTTCCTCCTGTGTCTCTAAGGACTGGATGCTCCCAATCTCTTCTGATCTCGGAAGCTAAGCAGGGTCAGCCCTGGTTAGTACTTGGATGGGAGACCACCTGGGAATCAGGCTTCCTGCACTGAGCAGGGGGTTGGACTTGATGGTCTTGTAGACCCCTTCCAATCCTATGATTCTATGAATTAACTTCCTTGTTCAAGCGGCTCCCCGGGTTGCTATTCTGGACCTCCCTCTTTCTAACAACATCATGCCCAAAGAAGGGACAGGGGGCGGAAGCAAAGGTAAAGCCCTGCGATGCACCCACAAAAAGGCCTCAACATAGGCACAATTCTGAGTCAGACCAATGTTGCGGGCCCAGTCTTGGCTTCCATTCTCATGCGTCTGGAAGCAGCTGAACGTACTCCTGGGATCACCTCCCCCCCACCCGGCTGTGCCTGGCGAAGCCACGGTAGTCCACCCCATGCAGACATGACAACAGACGCAATGTTCACTCTTGCTTTCCATTGCAGTGCACCTGGATGCCATTGAGGCCTCCACCTCACCTTCGAAGGCTCACCATGGTGGCACACCACCGCCGCAGGCAGTCCACCCTCCTGCGGCACCTCCATTGGCGGTGACCCAAGCAACATCATTAGGGACATATGAAAGTCACTTACCTTTTCGCGGATTGATTAGCGGTGGGGGGGAGGTGCTCCGTCCCTCCCCCTGGAATCCTCGACGGCGGGGGGAGGTGATCCGGTCCTCCCCCCTGGAATCCTGCCTGGCTGGCTCTGCTCCGAGGCGGCTCCATGGAGCAGCCGGCCAGGGCCATCCGCAGCCAGAGTTCCAGCCACGGACTGGCTGCTGCGGATGCAAATGGCGGCTGCCATAGCGGCCGCCATTTGCACCCAGCCAGGCTGCCGTGATAGGCTACATAAGTATTTATGTAGCCTATCAGGGCAGGCAAAACCCCAACAAAAAAACAGCGTACGCAAATGGTGGTGGCTACGGCGGCTGCCATTTGCGTTCCCTATGTTTTGCTGTTTTAGCCTATGTAAATATTTATGTAGGCTATTACGGTGAAAAAAAGGGGAACGCAAATAGTGTAGTGGGCGCTATTTGCGTTCCTTTCCCCCCCGCTGTTTTAGCTTACATAAATATTTACGTAAGCTATTATGGCGGGAAAAAAAGGAACGCAAATAGCGTCCACTACGCTATTCGCATTCCCCTTTTTTTCCGCTGTAATGGCCTGCATAAATATTTACGTAGGCTAAAACGGCGAAAAATAGGGAACGCAAATGGTGGCCGCCGTAGCCGCCGCCATTTGCATACGCTGTTTTTTTTTTTTTGCTTGCCGTGATAGGCTACGTAAATACTTATGTAGCCTATCACGGCAAACAGTAGATGCAAATGGTGGCCGCAGCAGCTGGTCGAAAGACCAGCCGCCGCTGCAGCTGGAGCCGCTGCCGCTGGAACCGCTGCCGCTGGAACATCCGCCTCAGGTATGCTTCGTCCCAGGGGGAATCCGCGGGGGGGCGGGGGGGAGACCGTTCCGCCATGGATTTCGGGAGGCCAAATGCCAGTGCATTTGGCCTCACTGAAATCCGTGGCGGAATTCTCCGCCATCCCTAAACATCAGTCACCTTTTTGGCAGGGGATCAGAGCACGGCCACCTTGGGTCCAGCGTGCCTGGATGACATGGAGGCCCTCCACCTTATTGAGGCCCACATCTTGTCTTCGCAGTGTTGCTTGGGTGGCACACCACCGCTGGAGGCTGTCCACCCTCCTGGGGCATCTCCATCAATAGCACCGCAAGCGACATCATCCCCTTTGCTCGTGGGGGACCTGGGCACGGCTGCCCCGGATATCGGTGTGATGACCACACCTCGCCTTGGCCAGGCGGGCGACCTTCGGGGCCTTGGGGTTGCTGCCTTAGCTTACCTCCCTGGGGTGGCCGTCCCTCCCAATGTCATCTCCCTATACGACGCCTGGGCCGCCTGCAGCTCCGTCAGTCACACCCCACTGTAGCCCCAGCTGCTTAACTCAGCGTCTTAGAGGGCTCTGCTGGATTAACTCAGGATCCCTTGCCCCGCCCCTGCCCACTTGGACGTCCACGTAAGTGGCATATTAGATCCTTACGCCAATCTGGTGAGTTGCGATGCCACTGGGGCTACTCCTTCTCGTATTGGCTTTCACCTGAGGAGGTGCGTGGCTGGCCTATGTCGAGGCTTTCCGCAGGAGGGCTGCTATTGACCCTTCTCTGTGCTGGGACCTGATGGACCGGGACCTTTGGCTCCAATTTTTGACTCCTTCCCGGTCAGGTTTCGGCGACAGATCTGGCAATGACCACATTCTCCAGGCTATCTCCCGCACTGGCCCTTGGCCTATTGCGGGTCCGGTGCTTCAGCACCACCCCAAGGGCACATACTCCCAGAACCCATGCCGTTTCCGTTGTGAGTGCTCCTGTTGTAGCGGTCAGCACCCGTGCACCTCTTGTCCAAAAGCCTGGGGATGGCAGGGTCCCCCTTGGAATGGCCGAGGCAGTAGGAGGCCCGGGGGCGGGCTACAGCTCCCTTCTATGGGCCCCAGCCCGGTTAGGATGGTGCCACTACTCCGGCTTTTTAAGATGCTACCCCAACAGGGGGAACGCGTTTTACTTGGAACACGGCTTCATGCTAGGTTTTAGGACCCCCCTTTTTTTCTAGGTCAACATAGGCCATCCTTACCTCGAAAGCAAAATCCCTCCTTGCCAGGCGTCGACAGGTTCACGAGAAGATCAACAAGGCAGTACAGGCAGAAGAGTTATAGCCCCCCCCCCTTTCCACACCTTGATATCTAATCTAGGGATTTCCCCTCTCGGAATGGTGCCCAGGAAATCCTCTAGGGAGTTTATGCTGATTCGTAACCTCTCTTCCCCGAGGGCCATGAGATCCCTGATCATCTGTGCTCAGTGCGATACACCTCTTCAATGAGGCAGTTGTCTTAGTCTGGGATCCTGGCCACGGATCCCTGATGGGCATGTGCTACATGGAGTCCAAAGATGGTGGTCAATGTTCTGACCTAATGCAAGCATTGTTTCCCTTTCCTTTTACTTTGGTGTCCCTTAGCTCACGAAAAGGCTGAGGGCCCGTCCGCCACATCAACATTCGGTGAATCCAATCTGATACCCTTAAGCAATATTCTTGCCTCCCTCAGGACAACTTTCAGGTCCTTTGGGCACAGCCCCAGGCAGTTATACATCTTCCTAGGGACTTCCTTCAGGGCCATGCAAGATATTGTAGGGCATTTTCATTTCCCATGTAGGGTAGCAGCCCCTGGCCGTGCCTTCTTGCACCAGCTCAGTTTGGGCAGTGCAGGGACTGCGGCTGCCGCACCACTGAACTAGGGTCACTTCTGCTGTGCGCACGTATCCATGGGTATGGCTTCAACCTAGTAGGGCTTTAATGGCGTCACCTTCCAGAGGCGTGAGCTGCTCCTCAAAGCCTGACTGCAAATTCACTGGGGTACTGCCAGTACCCTGGGGGTTTCGGAATCATATGGCAGGTCCGATCGTGCTGTGTGTAGTGGCCTGTAGAGTTGAGGCCACCACCAGAATTTGTCAGGACCTTACCTTTCTGGAGTTCTTCCCTATTTACCTAGCCGAGCACATTTTGGCTGACCTCATAGCCAAGTCAGTAGCCCCCCTTTGGTACGACAACATGACCACAGTGTACGTTATTCATTCCCTGTCCTCCTGAAATTGGAGGGTCATGTCGTGTGTCAGAGTGTCACACTCCAGTGTCTGTGTCACAACATCTGGTTCTGGGCCCGCCATGTGCCAGGTTAGGCAAACCCAATTGTCGATGCTTTGTCACGAAATCAGGTCAACAAGTTCCAGGCCTTAGCCCCACGGCTGTGTCCATTTTCAGATCCCATCCTTGCAGTACTATGGGAGACCGGCATACTGAAGCCGAGCATGCCGTCCTGCATTCCATAGCTCTCAGTACAGGAGCCACCTGCGACAGAGCAGGTAGGGTGTTCCGCGCCATAGGAGCAAACCTCAGTTATAGGATTCATGGCCCTTATCTATAGATCATTTGCCGCAATTTTGCATCTCTTTAAGGAACTAGGGGATATCTGCCAGGACCATAAGTCGCAAGCTGGCCGTTTAGCCTTCTGGCCCACAACGGTGGGAGTTACTGACTCCATGTCAGATTTCAGGGTTCGGCGTGCAATGTAGGGGTGGGCACGGATGCTGCCTGCTTTAGTAGATTTTAGCCACCCTCTCTCCCCGGATACCCTTTTTGGGCTCCGGGGGTAATGGCCTTCCATTTGCGCTTTCCAGTAAGACATTTCCCTGTTCCATGCAGCAGCCTTAACGGCCGGCCTTCTTCGAGCTCCCTTAGGAATTCAGGGTTGGTCAGGGCTCCCAAGTCTGACTTGTCCCGGAGGGCCTTGATATACTTCAAGGTACAGGTCTGTCTCAATGTAACCCACTTCCACATTTGGAGATCAGAAACTGATCGGTACGGCGAGGGCACAGCAGTGGCCAACGGCCAAGCGCAAGTCAATGGGTTATGCCCCGTCGGGGCCTTATGGGTTTTTATGGAATGCTGCGGGTCCGAGGAGGGTTCTCTGTTTTACCACTCCGACGGCTTACCATTGAAATAATGGCAACCTAGGCAGTTTCTACATCAGCTCTACCTCGCTAGGCCTAGGTAATTTTCAGTTCAGAACCCACTCTTTTTGCATTGAAGCGGTCTCCATGGCAGCCGCTGGAGGTTTCTCTCACAGGCACGTTATGGCAGTTTGAAAATGGTGCTTCACAGTGTTCCAGCCTGCGTTCACAAATTGTCTGCTTCTTCCTGACACAATTTTCCCTTTGCTTGCCCTAATGTTCTTATTCCTTAGACCAGCAGACTCGACGTACACCGGAACAGGTGCTCTTATGTAGGCACAATATGATGTTTTGAGCTGCACGAAGGGCTTGTACGTCAACTTCGGATTTCAGCTTCTGTCACCCTGACGTGTTACGATCCAGTGGCTTCGCAGACGGGGGATACGGTGGGAATCCCTCCTCCTCACCCTGTTTCACCAAAGTTTTGTCAGTCTTCCTCTGCAGATCCAGGTGCTGCACATTGAGAGGAATGACTTCAGCTGTAAGCCAGGCAAGGGCCTGATCGAACAGGTCTTGGTTGAGGTGCAGGTGGTCCGGCATACCTGGCCGGAAGTAAGGATGTACGAAAGTCCCTTACCTTTTACGAACGTTGATTCGCGGTTGGGGGGAGGCGCTCCGTTCCTCCCCCCGAAATTCTAGCCGGGGGTGAGGCGTCCCGTCCCTCCCCCCCAAAATTCAAGCCGGGGGGGAGGCGCCCTGTCCCTCCCCCCCGAAATTCTGGCCGGTGGGGAGGCGCCCTGTCCCTCCCGCCATGAATCTTGTCCTGCTGGGACTGCAAATGGCGGCGGCCGTAGCCGCTGCCGTTTGCGTCCCTGCAGTCAGCCGCGATAGGCTACATAAATGTTTACGTAGCCTATCACGGCTGAGTTAAAAAAAAAACAAAAAACTGCGCGTACGCAAATGGCAGCGCCAATGGGCGCTGCCATTTGCGTTTCTTATTTTGGCACGTCTAGTCTACGTAAACATTTACGTAGACTACGGCGAAAATAAGAGGAACACAAATAGCGTAGCGTCTATGCTATTTGCGTTTCCCTTATTTTCGCCATAGTCTACGTAAATGTTTACGTAGACTAGATGTGCCAAAATAAGGAACGCAAATGGCGGCGCCCATGGGCGCCGCCATTTGCGTACGCGTGTTTTTGTTTTTGTTTTAACTCAGCTGTGATAGGCTACGTAAACATTTACGTAGCCTATCACGGTATTTTTTTTAAAATCTAGCCGTGATAGGCTACGTAAATCTTTACGTATCCTATCATGTTTTTTTTTTTTTAACTTGGAAATGGCGGCGGCGGCAGCCGGTAGGAAGACCGGCCACCGCCGTCGAACCGCTGCTGGAGCCACCGCTGCCAGGGACATTCGCACAAGGTAAGCCCCGTCCTGGGGGGGGCAGACCGTTTCGCCACCGATTTCAGGGGGCCGAATGCGCTGGCATTTGGCCTCCCCGAGATTCGTGGTGAAATTCTCTGACATCCCTAGCCGGAAGGAGCCTTACTGTAGTCCTTGCTGCTCCCATGGATCAACTGGAAGGCTTGGAATGATGCTGCCATTGGCAGGGCACATCGGAAAGTGAACAGAGAAATGGCTTATGGCCTATGCGAGTGGGGTGATGGATGCACCACCCACCGGAAATTCTGTGGACAAGGAGGGAGTGTTACAGGCAGGATGGTGTCTGCCTGTCTCATCTAGAGAATAACATATTTCTGTCTGATCTACAAAGGGGCCTGCGGGAAGTTCTTCTGTGGGAAGGTGAGGGGAGTTTCACAAGCTCTAGGCTTGTGACTCCTGCGGCGGCTAGGACGGGCAAAAGCAGAAAGAGAGTAGGGATGGTGTGCATGCAGAGGCACCTTATGGTGACAGGTGATGCCTGAGGCCCCCCGAACGGGTTGTGCGGCTCGGCGGGGGGATAAGGGTTGCCTGGGAGACCAACCCTCCTCACTCACCCAGGTGTTTTGCGACACTAGGAGGAGGTGGCAGAGAAGGTCTACCTCCCCCAGAACGGGCAGTCTGGAGGGGGGGCAAGATCGATGCCACCCCTCAGGCTGGGTGTGCTTTCACTCAAGAAGTGCCAGCTAGTCGCTGACACAGTCAGGTGCCCGTCCTAGGTACCCCTTTGCAGATATTATCAATAAATGTGGCCTAATTTTCAACCCAAACTTTGTTTTCTGTGTCTTCTTTGGCCCATCTCCGCTCGCAATTAAAATATCAAAATACTGTAGGGGTATACCTTTCTCATTATTTCCTTAGCCTGTTGGGCTTACTTGTGCAAAAATCTTCTGCCCTTATTTTAGCCTTAATAGTTGTTGGCTTTTTATCTGTATTTGACAAACTAATATCAATTTGATTGGGTAGATGTAGAAATTATAGTGTTATTTAGACAACTATTGGAGTCTTATTTAGCAAGTGATACCCCTTTAGAGGGATGCTCCTGAATGTAAATCTCCTACTAAAGCCAATGGAGTGTCCTTCATATATGTAAATAATATCATTTGGTATACTCGGCACTTGGGTCTCGAACTGCTGTCCTGCCGACCTTCCGGTCTGCAGTTCAGCATCTTAACCACTAAGCCACCGCGGTCCCACTAAATATATAGAATTAGACCTCAAAACTAACAGACAAAATGAAGGCATAGGAAAAAGTATGGAACCAGAGAAAAATATGTAGTGGTGGTCTCAGTCTCTCTGATTCAACTCCATTTTGGGAGGATAATGGTATAACTGGCTCTTTCACAGAAGGGAAAAGAGAGAGAGAAGTCTTTGCAGATAACTTGTGTTTTAATGGCAGGAAGTCCTAACTGTACTCCAGTGAGTTCAAACATACTTAAAGCTTTATTTGTACAGCCCCCAAGGGCTGCATATACATCACCACATGTGTGCATTGCAGGAAAAGCACAAATATTTATCTTTTCAAGTTCACATGAGAAGCTCCTGCTTTATTGTCTATTAGCTGACTCTATTCTACTGTATTTTTCTTCTTTGACTAAAGGAAATTTACCCTTCAAACTCTAAAATAGAGCTACAAACAAAAAGGCAACAGATGGCTTCCTATGGCCTTTGGAGGCCAAACCTACATCTAACTCATGCGCGCTCACAATTTGATATATGTATATATCTTGGCAAATACTACAAATTTTCCTTTTGAGAGAGGGACAGGTAATCACCCCTTAGTGGTTAGCAATGGTTTGGATTTACTGATCTGTAGAGCTCTTTCAAACACAGAGATTCCTCATATACAGCTAACATTAGATGTGCCTGATAAGTTATTTGACATAGGAAACATTTATGTTCTGGGAAGGTGAGATTCAGGTGCATGTATCCATAGCAGAAATTTGGGGCTCTGAGCTGGAGAGGAATTCACTACTACTCACCTTCAGACCATTGTTGCCTCTGTGTTGTACTGCACATACATACAACGATCTATTAAACGATCTATGTGTTGCACAGAAAATATGGCAATGTGATGGCCAAACCACACAGTACTTTAAAGATGTAGCTAGTCACTATGCCTTTTTTCTGATTATAGTAGGCATGGGGGATAGGGGTTTTTATCCCCAGCCCCAGGGTCTCAAACCAGATTGCCGCCCCCCCCCCCCGGTGTTTTGGCTGACAACTCCTAGGATTTGCTGGCTAGAGCAGGTGGGAGTTGTTAGCCAAAACAGCTGGAGGGTCACAAGTTGCCCCATCTCTGCATGAATGGATCATGTTTTGGGAGCAATATAAATTGCAGGAGCAGGGGGCCCAATACAGATAAGGGCCACAGCGGGGTGGTGGTGGTGGTGTTGTTAAAGGGCCACTAAGCTAGGGGCCAAAAAAGGTCATGGGCCCTGCACTTAATCTAGTGTAAAAAGAGAGAGAGAAAGACATATCTTTAAATTAATATGTGCTTTGAGTCTCCATTGTTACACTGATCTTAACCATTGCTACTCAGAAGTAGATCGCATTGAGTTCCATGGCACTTACTCCCTAGTATGTGTTTAGGACTGCAGTCTTTGGATTGAATCCTGCTCTCCAGCCTGTATTTACATGCAAAAAGCGTGCTGTGGGAAGGAGCCATGCAGAACCCTCCCTCTCCCTCCCTCTCATCCAGCTATTGCTGCAGCAAGTGAGCTCCAGGTATGTTTGTACACTCTCCCTTGTGGCCAGTCACTTTACCTCAAGCAGGAGTCCTTTGCACAGGACAATTCAGCAGCCTCCTTTTGTGCTTAACTGCATGCAGGGTCTGAGGTTAAGCCAGCTGCTGTTTTGCCTTATGCAAAGTGTGAGATTACCCTGTTTGGGGCCAAGTGTGTGGTCGCAATGGAGCGTCCAGGCATGGTTGTGGCCTGGCTGGCACAGCAGTGGAAACGAGAAGCTTCTGCTTGGCTCCTTATGAGAAGGAAATCAACAGCTTGCTCTGGATGTATGGAAATGTTGTTGGAAAAGGATTGCACTCTTCAGTGTTAAAAGCTGGAAGTGAAGACCTCAGTCTTGAAATTTGGTTCCAATTTTGCAAGGTAAGGAGAAAGCCCTTGCATTCAAAGGCTAATTTCTGGATTTGCTAAAGTTTGCTGAGGTTGTACTTTTATATTTGTAAACCACCTTGGGAACTGTGCTGTATAGAAATTTTATAAATAACCAGCCAACCAGCTGATCAAGCAAACAGGCAGTGATCAGGATCTCATGGAGCATCCTTTCATATAGCAGAACAGGATCCTAGATTGTGAATCTGGGATAGGAATGGGGAAGGTATAGCCCTCCAGATGATGTTGGACTGCAACTTCCATCAGCCCTAGCCAGCATAGCCCATGGTGAGGGATGAGTGGAATTGCAATCCAATTTCAATCAACATCTGGAGGGCCACATGTCCCTCACCCCTGAGCTAGGAGCTATACATTATTTGGTTTGCTACTACAGAACCAGCATGATGTGCACATGCAATCAGCAGCCTGTGACCAGTTGCTACCCATCATCATCCTGCTCTCCAGAAGTTTCAGGCTTCTTCTGGAAAAGCACATTTCATGAAAGAAATCCATTTTCCCCCAAAGCTTGTATCAGAAATTGTGATAGCTAAGAGTGCAATCCTATGCATGTTTGGGTAGAAAAACGTCCTACAACCCCCAGCATGCTTCAGCCAGCTTGGGGCATGGTGGGAGTTATAGGACTTTTTTCTGTCTAAATGTACATAGGATTGTGCCATTATTGCCCTAAATAATGAGATGCTGGCTAGGAAGAGTGAGCGATAGCAGAATAAACTGAAAGCAAAGAAAGCTGTCTTGGCCCATGGCATGGGACCAGATACACCCTGATCCATGTGTGGACGGGAGACCAGACCAAATAGAGTATCCCACATCTGTTTGCCATTCGCTTCCCACTACTTTTCTGCTGCTGCCAGATGGGATTCTTTACTTTCCCCAGCTGCCTCCAACAAACAGCTTTAAAACTCTCTGTGGTGCACCTAGCCACAAATGTAGGGTGGCTGGAGGAGAGGATTGCCTCTGTGCTCTATCTGCCCTGTGCTGCACTGGATAGGCACCAGCCTCCGAGTTTGGAGGCCGACATCTGTCTTGATAAGATTGCACCCTTAGGCTACTAGGTGCATTGTAGGTTTCAGGTTGCATCTCTAATACTAGGGGCAAAGGAACACACCATGGCTGATCTTCCATTTTTGAAAATATTAAATCCTGCAGTTACCCAAATTTATCTCCAGCCTTAAAAACATAAAGGCTCCTTGTTAAGTAGAGAACATAAGACAAATATCGTGGTTTTTATATAAGCAAACTTAGAGATTAATTTTAGGTTTTATATTAGGTTAAAAAAGCCAATCAAAGCCAATAGAATTGGTAGTATTACCTAGTGGCTGGAGAGACTTTAACCATCAGCAGTTAACTCAAAAAAAAGGAAAGCTGGTTCAAGGAGCTTCCTATCTGCAAGTGCAAACATATCCCCCAGAAGTGATGAGCCCTTTCTTCTACATGCGACTGGGGAGTTGCTGTTGCTGGGGAAGGGCAAATAGCTCAAGGGGTAATGTTCCTCCCCAATGAAAAGAGTATATAGGGGTTGCTAGGCAAGTAGTATTTTGTGATCACACCATCCTCTGAAAACACGAATGAATCAAGAATATCTAGGAATGTCATCCCTTTGCTAGGTACCCACAGAAGAATATTTCTGGAAGGCTCACCAGTTGCATTAAACATAAGAAAATAAGAACAGCCATGCTGGATCAGACCAAGGGTCCATGTAGTCAAGCATTCTGTTCATACAGTGGATAATCAGCTGCCCGTGGGAAACCCACAAGTAGGACATGATTTCAATAGCAACCTTACATGGAATCTTTGTAAACTATTTGAATAAATTAGAATAAATTAGCTTAAGTATTCTAGCAGTATCAACTGTAGTCATATGAATCATAGAATCATAGAATAGTAGGGAAGGGGCCTACAAGGCCATCGATGAATTAGTTACTGCTGTTCTTCATCCCCACTTACACAGGTAACGCAACCAATGGTCTGCCATTTTGATTGTTAGCCACCACAAGAGTCATGGTTGGATACTAGGTGACATATACATATTAGAATCAATAAAGGAAATAAAAACACCCACATAGATTACAATAAATGTGAAAAGAATAGTATCCAAGTAAGACTCTTTCCCACTAAAATCTATAAGGAATATAATATGTTTTCATGTCAAGAATAGCTGGTGCTGCAAAATAGCTGTTTGTTGCAATCCTCGATGGGATCAAGGCACACATTCTAATTATTAGGCACATTTTTTTGCTGTACTGAACTATCCAGTGTGGTCCAAATGTAAAGCAGGAGAATTGTGTAAATCCACTGTAGTATATCAGAGGCAGTTTCCTATATGAAAATAATGTTGCCTTCTTAGTATATGAAAAATAGTCTTAATTTTGAAAAGTTTGATAATTGTCTTCATTGGAAGGTGTGTGTCTGTGTGTGTTAGTGTGTGAACTTCATCTAAATACTGTATAAAAATACAGCCATGGGTTACAGAAGAAAATATATCCTGATGAAACTGTTGTGCTTTTTGTTACAGACATAAGGAATATAAATTATACAGTGACGAATTCATAAAATGTTCGTTGTGCAATAGGACTTGGACATTAGCCAAGGAAGACACTTCTAAGTAATACTATTCATGTTCTTTTTGAAATTTATTTTGGCCTAGTGGAAGATTTATTTTGACAAGAAATCCTGGCACTGAGAAATGAAGAAAGGAATTACCTCAACAGGTAGTGAAGGGAGATAAAGAGTACCATCTCTAAGGTGATATGAGTAACTTATGACAAAATAACAAAATAAAGTAGAGATGAAAAGAGCATAAAATCTAGCTGATCAATCAATGATGACCTTGCAAGGTTGTTATGAAGAATAAAGTGAGAGAGGAATCGTAAGAGTATTTTTCTACAGTGAAATTGCTATAGAACATGTTTTTTAAAAAATAAATCTTGATCTAGTGATCAGTGGAGGAACTCCTCTGAGTGTACATAGTTTCCTCACTTCCAATAGCTTTCCTATTCAGTCTTGGGAAGGAAACAGTGGTGCGAAGGTGCCTTTGCGAATGCATGTCCCTATCGATTGGAATGAATCTGGGAAACTCACATATGTGTGGGCTCCTCGGCCTGCACAGCTTCACACAAACTACTTGACCTGTGGAGCTGCTTCCATGTAACTGGCTGCATGTATGAACTGAATGTCAGTATTTCATTTATTTGGGGAATCTGTGCTGTGCTTTATAAAAGAAATATGATCCCAGGGCACTGGCATCCATTTCAAAACTCTTTGCAGTCCCAGAGAAGCACAAAGCTTTTGAAAGATGCCTCTTCACAATCTCTAGAATAGTGGACTACAACTATTGCCATCACCAGCCAGCATGGCCGGTGGTAAGAGTGATGGGAGTTGTAGTCCAAGAACATAAGGTTCATCTTATTATTATCCGTAAATGAAAAGAAACCTTTGTGAGGTAATTTACTTATTGACAAATTATTCACAAAACATTGCTAAACATGTTAATAAACATATATTGGTTTCTCAATATAGTTCATGAATGAATGGAATTGAACCAGTTATTTAAAAAATCTGGTAGTTAGGATACTATATTGGAATAGCTTGGAATTTACAAATAATTTCTAACATTTCACAGTATTGTCCAATTTTGACAAGCAGCTAAATTAAATCTTCATTTTGGATTGCACTTTGTCATATTCTGACATTTTCAAAAGAACAAAATCCCTTTTGATAAAGCTGTTTTTCATTTATCCACCTTAATGAACTCTTAAAATATTGACACATGGTTCAAGATCAACAATATCTAATAAAGGGAATGAAAAAATAATAATGGGGGGGTAAATCCACTTTTGTGAGATAGTTTAAACTTCTCTTTTGTCTCTGTGTGAGAAAGCATTTGTAAAAGTTTCACAAACAATAAAGAAGAAGATTTGGCTCTTTTCCAGTAAATCTTCAAGGGAAGGGATTGTTCCAGTAAATCTTTACTGTGAACCAAATATTGCTAATACTGAGACAAGAAAAGGTCTTATGGAAACAGAGTGTAGATGTTTGTTGGTTAAATTAATTATATTTGGTGCTAGTTGTTTACATGATAGCAAAAACCTAGGAATATAAGGGATTTATGGAAAGAACTGGGAACTAAAACAATTGTTAACATTTAGGAAAAAATATTCAGTAATGGAGTGAATAAGTAGTTAAACTTGATGTTAAGGGGGAAAAGATGTTTTGATGGTGCTGTCTGAATCAGTGGAGGCTGGTGGTTCCTATTTCAGTGGGGCAGTGAATCTGTTCTGGGTTCCAGTCAGAACCAGTCAAAACTCTAAAGGAGCTATCCAAAGAGCTGAACCATATCCCCAAAATGGGTTCAGAACCTTGGATAGCTCCTGTAGTATTGTGACTAGTTCTGACTGGAACCCAGAGCAGATGTATCCCCCACCCCCTAAAATAGGAACCACCAGCCTCCACTGGTCTGAATGCTTGTGGCAGCCCATAAACCCCACTTTATAGAAACATTTAAATCTATCACACCTTAAAGAGATCTAGAGAGCAATCCTATGGCCGCTAGCAGGCCATAGGATATGCTCATTTCCGGGAACCGACCTCAGAGCCCGTGCTCCGAGGTCGGTTCCTGGAAAACCAAGTGCTCTTCTTGTCTGCGCTGCCTTGGAGGCAGCGCGGAGAAGCCCTGTCCTCTGCACTTGGAAGAGGAGCGCAGAGCGACTGAAAAGGGATGGGGCTGGGGGGCGTTCTGGGGCAGGGAGAGCAGAGCTGCGCTTACGACACATCCAATGTGTCGTACAGCGGCTTCCTCTCCCGGTTGCTCCCCTGCCTCTAGACAGCTGAAAATGGCCATCTAGCGATAAACAGCAAGGCAGGAGAGGCACCAAGAGGCACCAATCCCCCCTGTGCCTCTCCTGCTTTGCTTTGGATAGGCGGTTGCCTATCTAGTTAGGATTGTGCCCCTACTGAAAGATGTCATAAAATATGATGATGATGATAAATTCTGGTTTCTAGCATTCTCTCTATAATGACTCTAATTTATACTCTGGCAACACTTTTATGTTGGCTAAAAAGGAAAGCCTTATAAAGTCAAAGAAATTCTGGAAGCTTTCTCTGGTATGAAATCCTGCATGCAAGTTACTTGGCATTTTACACCCAAGGCCATTTTGAAACAATGTAAGCGAAACATTGGCCACCTAAAGAGATCCCAGTTCCAGGGGGGCTACTGTAGAGAAATCCAAACAAGTTTCAAAGAAAAGCTCTGATGAAGCTTTCAGATGAGAATAAGTAGATGATGAGCACAAAGGAGTCCATAGCGAGTAAAATAACATCTACTTCAAAATTGCTGACAGCAGGGCTGTTCTTTCAAATTAGTGAGTACACAGGAAGCTATGCAATATAAACTTTAAAATGCTTTAAGCATCTCAGAGAGAGCCCAGCTTGAGAATAGCTCATCTCATTCCAAACTCTCTGCTTTGACTCAGCTGGGAGCATCTTGGAGGCAACTGGTAAAAAATGTTTTGGCAACTTAACATGGAGCGAGCATCCTGAAGACTCACCGGAGGTTGGAACTGACATCAGAAAATGCCTAACAGAGAGATGGGATGGCGAGTTGTACAAGAGATCACTGAAAGCCTTGTCTTCTTGACTAGCATTATGGTTAATTTATTAACAGGGAAAGATTACACAATGATCAGGAGATAAACACAAAATGCGGACCTACCATTAACATGTATCATCATGCCATTGAAGGTGGACTGATAACTGGTTTACAGAAAAACTATGAGCACACTGGTTTGGAGGCTGGGTTGTTGTGGGCATGGTGTGGGGGCACCCTACCATCTTAACCTTCTAAAGAAATGACTTGATGTCCGAAGTTGTTTTTGGAAGCGATGCTTAAATGAACGTTTGCATTGCCTGCCTCTAAAAGCTACAAAAGTACATTTGATTTAAAAAGAGAAACAAAAACCCCCTCTCTTGCTGTTTATCTTGCACTAACAACATTCATAAGTTATGCTAAAAGTTTTTTAGAATAACTTGTGAAAATACCCAGAGAGTATCAGGGTTGCTTCTTTTTCTTCTTCTTTTGTTCCTTTACATATTCTCTCTGACAATTGTAGTGTTGATTTTTAGTTATTATGTACACAACACTCTGCCAGCTACAGTAGTGCAATTCTCAAAGCAGTGCCAAATATAATGAATGATGCATATGTTTCCTATTTTCTCTAACTGTGAGCTGGATTCTTGCTCTGGCACTAAGAGCTCTGTAATAAAAAACAGATTTGACAATGCCTACCTTGATATCAAGTGTCCTGTTTGTTTTTCTGGCTACATTTTGGTCTATTGGGAAGATATGAATAGTGTTTTTTTTTTTAATCAAGTGTGTAAACTAGCTTAGGCAGGTACTTCTTATGCTTGTATTCCACCATCTATTGGGGGCATTCACACTAGCGTCAGAAATACTCACATAATCTGGACTACTCATATTATAAAAACATCAATTTGGTACTGATATTGGGCCTGTGTAATTTCTCCCATGCCTCTCCAAACATCTGACATAGCCTCTTCAGTCTCTAACACTTCTCCAGTTCAACGAAGGCTTTCCTGAGACACCCTAATCTCTCCTTATGAGCAATCTTCACTTCCTTCTTTCTCCCACTCCCTTTACTCATTTGATTCTCTTTAATTTCTTCTTCCATGCCCATCTTGCCATCTATTGTAGATTATAAGTGCCCTGGACTGTGGCTAGTGTAGTAAAAGGATCATGAGTGGCAGCTATATCATGCTGAGCACGGCATAGCAAATTGCATTGGAGATCTTAGCCATCCTGGAAATATTAAGGGCAACAGAGTCTTGTGCTAGCTGGGCTCTGATAACCCCAGTCACATGATGTCAGCAATGAAAAGTATGGTAAAATACTAGATATGCTTATCAGTGTCAATTTCTGTGTTTACATCTGAATCCTTTGTTTTGCACATTTTTTTACAACACTGGAAACAGGTTGCTTTTAGAATGGGTCAATGAAGAAGAAAATATATAGATTCCGTATGCATGGTGTTTATTAGATGGTACTATATTCTTTGCACCCATTATGGACCGTACATTATTATAACCAGAGTGAACCTAATAAATGAATAACAAAAAAATGAAACTTAGGCTAACTTGAAAGTTCAGAGCAGGTATCATCTTTATCTTTTACTATATCATATGCCCAGCGTTGCCCGGGATGTAATTTTGTCATAGGCACTATTTGTTAGAAACACATTAAGGTAGGTTTACGCTTCTCGGAAAGGCCCCATAAGAAAGGTGAAAAGTTGAATCCACCAGACTTGATTAAAAAAGCACAACAATTATAATGAGCAGATTGAATAAAAAACACTACTAAAAATGCAAGAGACTGAATCTGTAAGCACTACTACAATAATGAATCTCATACCACTATTAAAATTTTCAACAGAGGCTTCCTTGCTGGATATTGCAGGAAGAGGGGAGAGAAGCTAAATGCTCTCCAGTCAGAAAAGAAACCATGAGTAAAGGGGAGGGAACAAATGGTGGCCAGTCAAATCCAAGGTGAAGGAAGTCAGAGTGAATGGGAGAAAGACCAATAGAATGAAAGATGGCCAATAGGATGACTCATAGCTGAAATCAGAAGCCTGGCCTGTACCATGATTGAGAGGGTGTACTTGTTAGTAAGGGAAAGTATAAACAAAGCAATAATGTAACGCAGTGACTGTTATCATACACTCTGGCAAGTGAGAATGTGAACTAAAAGGGGCAGCAACTGTAAGGCCCAAATGACAGGCTCAGGGGGCCCCTACAGTGTGATTGCACCCAGGGCAGCTCCCCCTTATTCCTTGCGTTACAAATGGCCCTGCAGCCAGATACAAACATACAAACCCACACACAATGTTTGACGTTTATATATATAGAAGAAGATTGATAAGCCGGAGGTTTCTATTCCCAACCTTATTTCTTTAATACACAAATTTGACATTTTATCCAGTTATTCTATAAACTGGAGAAAATCAGATTTGATGCCTTTGGGGTCTAATAGGACCACTGATAAGTTTAGAACTTGGGGTTTTACATGGTGTCCAGATTCTTTCATCTGTCTTAATATAATAGTTTCAAGGAAGCTTTCTCAATTAGCCAATTGAAATTTATCAAGGTTTTTTGTTACAACTGAAGTATGATTTAGATAGGTGGTCTAGAATTTCCTTGAGTAAACATGGTCAAGATAAATGTGATTGAGATAAATGTAATTCCAAGGGGAATCTTTATTTTAAGAGGTCTTCCTAACTTTATTTTTCCATCTTATTTCAAGCAAGTGTATTAATTATTCAATCATTTTCTTTGGCAAGAACACCCCCCTCCCTGCCCCGGCACAAGACTTTCATTATGTAAATTGCAATTACCTATAGGAGAAGGTGGGTTTAAATTTACATATTTTCAAGCTCATCATTGGGCATATATTTTAGCTTCTGTTCGGGGCTTAAATAGTCTCAGTATTCAGTTGCCCTTTGGGCATGATTTGAAAGTTATTATTTGACTCTGCTGAAATCCTGTGAGGCACTATGTTCCTTATTTGTCTGGGGATCTGTTTTATTACTAGCTTTTAATGCTGCAAGATACATATGGAGTGTATAGGGTGTAGGCATGCTTTGACCCTTTTACTCAGCTCCCAGCTTATGCTGGGAGAGATCTGTAGTTCAAAAAGTAGCCCGTAAATCCTTTTGGGGAGGTAAATTGGGCCTCCAATAGTATTACTACTTTGGCTCAACTTATTTTCTCTGATGCCGCTTTTAAACTTTTTGATGCACTAAAAGCTGAATTTGACCTATCTCTGAGTGATTGTTGGAAGATTATTCAATTTAAATATTTGTTATCCCAGCTTTTTGACCCCAATATCCTTGCTTCTTCTGAAACTCCACATTTGTTATTGGATGTGGACCTTTAATTAGATATACCTAAGCTTGTAATATATAGTTATCAGAAACTCAAGGAGATAGATAAAATTGATATTAGTTATCTTCAAGATCTTTGGAATAATGATCTTAAGTATCTTATTCTTTTAAATCAATTACAGATTGTTTTCAAAACAGTGACATGAGCTTCTTTTGATCTTAAAATGAGGCTAATAAAACATTTATTTTTATTGGGCACCTTAGAGAATGTTTGATAAGGGCTGGTTATGGACCCCAATTGTTGGAGATATAATTTAGGTATTGGAACACAAACATTGGAGATATAATCTGGGTGGTGGTCTTGGCATGTCCTACTTTGCTTCATTTTGGTCTGAAATTTATGGGATTATTAAAATGACTTTACAAAGATAATAGTTTTTTATATATGCTCTTGGTCTCTTAGCATATCGGTTATGGAATTTATCCTTATATCTAGAGTTATGGATTCTTTGAAGGTAGAGAGTAGCCCAAGATAATTATTTTTCAGCACTGGAGGACAAATCCACTGCTGAGTCACAGTATGTGTTCTTTGTCAATGTTTGAACTCCTTTTTGACTGAGTAGTAAAGAAGAGGACTTTTAAGCAATTTGGTCTAGTTTCATTGAGTTGCTTTGTGAGAATGTATTTCACGAAGTTCTTTTCTTCTCCTTCATATATTATACACTGTATCACTTTGGGCATCCAGTGGGGCCGTTATGATTATGCAATTGACATGGTACTAGTGTAAGTGGCCTCTGGTGCAATTCCAATAACATAAGTTGGCATATCAGGTTTCCCCAGAAAACATGGCATGCCAGCTTATACTATTAGCATTGTGCTAGAGGTCACTCACAGTAGTGTTATGTTGATTGTGTAAGTGCAGCGACCCCATTGGATACTGCCCTACATAGCAGATAATAGGTTTGTTTTCTTCTTACATTTGTAATGTATTGAACTTGACGTATATATCAAGTATATAAGTATCTTGGTTTTCCCCATAACTTTCATTTAAAAAAGAAGAAAACAGAATGGGTGCTTCCAGATGGAGCGTTCCTATCCCTAACAATTAAAAGGCATTGAGCAGCTATTCTCTCTTTTCTTCCTTAGAGAACAATTCCATGAATGGATGTGTCTATATGCCCTGCCAACAAGAAAAGGGTATATGATCTTGCCTCCAGTTCCTCTTTTCAAAAACCAAATTCAACTTGATGGACCTCTAAGCTTTTCTAGCAGACTTACTGGTGGGGACATTAAGGGGTTCATCTCACGAGGCTGAAATCCTACATCCTTACCGGAGGCTTTCTGCTTCTGGATTCTTTGCAGGATTAAGACTGGGTCCTTTACATGGGTGGGCACATGCTTTGAAATGAGGACTTCCTTTCTCAGAAAATTCTAGAATGTTTCATTTTACAGCCACAAGATTATAGTGCTATGCCATCATTACAGCGCTGAGAGCCAGTGTGGTGTAGTGGCTAGAGTGTTGGACTGGGAGTTGGGAGATCCGGGTTCTAGGCCCCACTCGACCACAGAAGCTCACTGGGTGACTTTGGGCCAGTCACAGACTTTTAGCCCAAACTACCTCACAGGGCTGTTGTTGTGAGGATAAAATGGAGAGAAGGAGGATTATGTATGCCGCCTTGGGTTCCTTAAGGAGGAAAAAGGGCGGGATATAAATTTAATAAATAAATAAATTACACACAGCCGATAGATCAGATTAATGTCCCTTATCGTGTTATGTACAATCTTTAAAAAAGCAGAATAAAGGTCATAAACCACTGGAGGGGCCATGGAGGTAGATGATGTCATGTAAAGGACCTGCAAACTTCCATCAGCAACCAATCTTGGATGCGTGATATAAGACCCATGCAGAGAAGCTCAGAGAGGCTGTAGGATCCAGTGGGATCCTACCTCTCCCCTCCCCATCCACCATCCTGCCCCCTTTTCACCCTCCCCAAGCTCCTCTGAGGTTTTGACCTCTGAAGGAGCAGCTGCTGCCATGCTTTCTGCAGTGGCTGAGAGGGGCTGGGGGGTGGGATTGGCCTGATTTCAGATTCCCCCTCCCGAGATTGTAGGATACTCTCCCAGGGACCATAGGATTGATCTGTCCATCAACATCATCTGAACCGCCTGTAAAATTCCATGAATGAGGCTGAGCAATTGCACAATAGAAGCCTAGTCTGGAAACACTTGTAGAAAATGAGAAGAGTAAAAAGAATTATTTATGGAAAATAATTCCCTACCGGATGAATAGCTGGTAGTAAAATGCCAGTAAAAATAGAAGCTCTTAGACTATCTCTGGAAAATACTGAAGTTCTGGATTTAGTGATGAACTACCACAGCTGTAAGGCAGCTGTCAAGAAAACCTCACAAGAGTCCCCTACCATGGTTACCAATGCAACAATTGTTGCAAGTCTGCTTTTAGTCTATGACAGCCTTCTCCAACTCGGTGTCCACCAGATGTGCTGGGCTATAACTCCCATCATGGATCAGAATGGAATGATGGGAGTTGTAGTCCAACACATCTGAAGGGCATCAGGTTGGGGAAAGCTAGTCTGTGTCACAGACTTTATGTAAATAGTTGCAAAAGGAAATGGGAAGGAGTTGGTTTCTTCTAAAATATACAGCGATCGAGGTATTATGACAAAGTTAAAAAGAAACATGGCAAAACAGCAGTAACTTCTGCAGGGTGACAAATTCCAGAGGTGTAGCCTTGCTAGTCCATTGCTGCAAAAACAACAGAGTATCTCAGGGCACTTTGAAGACTAACCAAAGTATCCTGGATTAAGCTTTCTTGGACCAGTGCTCACATCGTCAGATGAATGAAGTGTTGTGTTGTGCTCATTTGGCAGATACCCACATTCTCTTACACAGAGGTACAGACAGGAGGTGTGTGTGTGTGTGTGTGTGTGTGTGTGGTGGGGGGAGGCATGTTAGACTCTATAATGCAAGAGACGGGTGTGTCACATGGGTATGCAGAGCTCAGGGTGCATCATATGAGTTAACCTAATAGTAAGGTGGTACACATGGCACATTTCCCCAATAGCAGCAATCAAACATGATGCCTCAATAACATTCATCCTCCCAACATAGCTGAACCTTGTTTGTAGCAAAGGTTCGTCCTTGTTTGAGATCATTCCTCCCCAAAGCATGGTGTCTTGTTTATCAACTTCACATTAAATAATACCTTTTGGCATATCCTGTGCTAATTTATGTCAAGATAATTTTATTGAACTCATATCACCAGAGAACTTGGCCGCTCATCTGAGTGCACCATTAAAGAATCTTATGGCAGTCATAATTCTTTGGATGGTTTCAAAGCATTGCGCATGTCCTGTCTTGTCATCTTGTCTTGTTAATGTTCCCAGTCTATTGCTCGGCTTACTTTAAAAGCAGAAAGGAAGGATAATGTATAAATATTCCACATCAGGAAAGCCTGCAGGAGCTTGACAGTCAGTGGCTCACACTGACTAGGCTAGTTGTTGGTTTTGGCAGGCCTGGCATTTGTTTTTCCCTCCTAAGAAGGACTATATGTTCCTAAAAGGCATTTAAGAACAAAAAGAGGAGAGAACCCCTGAGAAGAAGAAACAAAAAAGGATGAATTCTTGAACAGGTGCTGGCAAACAGCTTATTGAAATGAACTGCTGTAGCCCTTATCTATTCTAGCATCAGTAACACTGTTTTATGACAAAATTCAATATGTTTCTTTTGTTTTGGAAATTTACAAGATGAGACTATGACGCAATTTCTCTGAGGACAAGCCATTTACACTGAGATGAATATTTGCTTAGTTCCTCTGTCTTTTCAAAGTTGTGGAAAATTTAGTTTAAACTTTCAGAGCTTTGTGTGTTATACAACAGGAAACACATATACATCTGGCAGGGAGCTGTGGTAAATCAGGATACAAGCTACTGGAAATACCTGCAATTACCCATGTACACAGCATAGGTACATGCACTTTCTCCCCTATCAACCTGCCTGGTCACTGAGGTCATCTGAAGGCATCGTCCTGGTGGTTCTGCATGGACCTATGGTCCAATTGGAGTCCACACAGAGAAGAGTGACCCCCTTTTAGTGTGGTGGCCCCCTTTCTATGGAACTCCCTGCCTCTGAAGATCAGGCAGGTGCCAATACTGTGTTGTTTCCAGTGCCTTTTGAAAACAGCTTTATTCCAGGAAGCCTTCCTTGACTGACCGGCCACGGTTTTTAGTGGTACTCTGTTTTTTTTAAATAATAATTTTTAATATGGTGTTTTATTTCTTTTATCTTTTTATCATTTCATTTTTTTATTGTTAAATGCTCCAGAATTTATTTAGATGTGGAGAGGTATATAAATGCTGTAACTAAAAAAATAACAACATAATAAATAAATGTCTTGGTCGTGCCCACAACAAACAGAATGTGTAAACCAATGGTTTGCTGGCAAGCCATCTAGTCTGCGCTGCCATATGACACACACTCTCATGTCTCCAGAAATGTTAAACGATCATCAGATCAAATCAAAGTTATTGTCATGGTGGGGCAGCATGACTGCCCCAAAGTAAATGCATCTGGGTGCAAAATCAGATGTCTGAATTACTGCTCTTGGGTTGATTGCAAACTTCCAGTCATCAGAAGAGTCCTGTTGGATTAGACCAATGGTTCATCTAGCCCAGCACCTGGTTTTCCACAGTGGCAATCAGATGCCTCTGGGAAGCCCACAAACAGGATATAAAGGCAAGCATCCTTTCCCATTATTGCTTCTTCTAGCATCTACTTGCCCATTCAGTATTGTCCCCTTTGACTGGTGGTGGGTCTCCAAGGTCTGAGGCAAGAGGTTTTTCTCATCACCTGCTACCTCACCCTTTTAACTGGAGATGCTAGGATTGAACTTGGAACCTTCTGCATGCAAAGCAGGGGCTGTACCACTGAGCTATGGCCCCTGCCTTCCACTAGCATGGCACAGAATAATATGGAGCAAGGATGGTAAGGCTGAGGCAAGTATGCTTAAACAGAAAGAGATAAGCATTTCCCCCTGCAAGCCAATCACCACCTTACTGCTAGATGTGAGATTTTCAGGAAACTAACTTCTCATATAGGTTTTGTTTAAAATGGAGCCACTGGGTTGGAGGGATGATAGGTCATGTCAACTTTAAAAAAAAAGTCCACTGGGGACTTTCCATTTCTTTCCAACAAATGAACATAGTGGCCCGGTTTGCACAATCTAGGAGGGGAAATAAGCCATGGTGGCTTATTCCCCCCTGCCGTCTGCGTGCCAGTCACATGCAGGGGAGATTTGCATAATTACCCTTGGCAGCATGGCTTTTCATGTCATGTGAACCTGGACAGGGTGGCTTGTTGCCATGGGTAACAAGTCACCCAGAACCCTACAACATCCCATGGGTTCTGGGTAGCTTGTTACCCACAGCAACAAGCCAGCCTGGCTGGGTTTGCATGACACGACAAGCTGTGCTGCCACGGGTAATTATGCAAATCCCTCCGGCACACACGCAGGTGAGGAGGGGGGAAATAAGCCACCGTGGCTTATTTCCCCCTCTGTGATCATGCAACCCTGTCAGTGACAAGAAAGGCTTTCTTTCATAATTGGATGTAATACACAAGGAATCTTGTTACTTGTTTGCACCTAGCTCTTTATGTAGATATGTGCAAATCACTAGGTATACTTCATTCTCATAACTAATTTAATTTAATTTAATTTGCTTAACAACGGCCCTTGGAATTTCCAATTTCCAGTGGGTTAGTTGTGTTATTCTGTTGTAGCAAACATAACGAAGAGTCTTGTGGCACCTTAAAGACTAACATATTTATTACAGCATAAGCATTAGCGGACCAGAGTCCACTTTAACTTCTGTAAACCACCCAGAGAGCTTCGGCTATGGGCGGTATAGAAATGTAATCAATCAATCAATCAGATGCATGAAATGTAATATGTCTTCCTGAATCTGATGACATGGTCCATGAAAGCTTATGACAGATGTATGTTAGTCTTTAAGGTGCCAAAAGGCACTTTGTTGTTTTTGCCTACCTTTCCATTTTCCTTTAAACCCATTCACTAAGCCGGTGAATGAATTATTCTGTATGTCACATACATACCTTTAAATGCTTTGTGAGACCACTTATGCTTCCTAAATCCATGTAATTACAGTGGTGCCAGTGCATGGATGGATCATCAACATGCAAGCAAAGATGAACGCAAGCATTCCTGCCTCATCTTGGCGTAATTTTTTATTGTTGTCCCCCAGTCCTCAGCACAGCGAGAACCACTTTATATGAATCAAAATACAATGAGTAATGTTACAGCAGGACATACAGCATAAGTTCATGAGGCCAAGTGCTCTTTTGTGTGCACTTTACTGTACTTCCCAAGGCTCTCAAAACTTTCAGTAATGAGGGAAAGGGGGTTTTATTGAGATGCCAGCTATTCCTATGGCAGTTAGCTTCATGGTTGTGATTTAATGTAATTGTATTTTCAGCATATTGATGACCTGGGTATAGAAGCTAGATTAATGCTTCTTTTGTCTTGGACATTTATGTGAATTGACTAGGATACAGCAGGTTTGAGGTCAAGCCAGTCAAAGAAAAGAAAATCAGTATCTCTATAGTTTCCTTCTTCCTTTCAAAAGCTGCAGAAAATGCAGTTCATATTGTTTCCCATTTTGAACCCAAGGGACGTCTTCAACACATGATGTGTAAAACTATGCAAGCTCAGAAACTTCTCTTTCTCTTGGAACAGAAATGTGACTGAATTAAAATCAGGATGTTTCTATTTTAAAATATGATTCTTTATAAGGGGAAGTTTTTGTAAGTAGCTATACATCTTTCATATCTTTATGGATTCAAGATATTTTAATGCAGAGAAATGAGCCATTACATCAAATGCAAATTGATTTTTTTCAAAAAAATACAATCCTTTTCATGCTGTATATACTCAAAGACACAGGCAATCAGACTTTGTCTATATTGAAAGAGTTCATAAAAGCGCAAGCATACGTACATGTGCGTGCACGCGCGCGCGCACACACACACAAACACACTTACCTCTGTCAAACAATGTAGCTCCTGACAGAAGGGAAATCTCTTTTATAACCACAGAAACTGGTTATTGACCATTTCCAGAGAGACTCTTCAGTGAATAAGGTGTGTGTGTGTGTGTGTGTGTGTGTGTAATTACATAATTGTATTTGCATGCTTTGTGCATTTCTTTCTTTTTTACTCAACAGTTACATTTGACAGGACCATTGTAATCAGTCTTGACAACAATAATTGTTTCAAGCACGTATTTTATTCCTATATACAAATCTGCTGAGGATCTTTTTCCTTGGGTACACTGTTTGAGGATTCTAGGATACACATGAAATCTACAGTTGCAATCCAAGCTGTTCTTTTGAGAGAAAAAGCGCACACTCTCTTTTCGGGTTCTCATATAACTTGTTATCTGTTGGAAGATAATATTTTCTTATATTGGCCCATCAGACCTGCCTTTATCTACACTCACCCCCCCGTTAACCCCCCCCCAAGTCACACCTACCTTAGGATGTGTGGGGTGAAAGGTGCAATTTGGCAAGTTTCAAATTCAGACAAAAGAATTTGTTTCGACTTTTGATGCTAGTAGAGATGGCCTTGGTAGGCTGATAAGGTGCTGCCTTATCAGCTTTAGGTTTAGCAGCATCTGCCTTGTGTGCTTCCCACACCTGCTCTATTGGTAAACAAAAAAAAATACCACGATTCTCTAACACTCTTTCCTTGCAAGGAAACAAATGTGAAGTTCTATCTGACTGTATCCATATCCCAATGGAGCAGACACTGCTGGCACAATGGATTCCACTTCCCCACTGCAGTCCCCTGTGCACCTCCCATCTGCTCTGGAATGTTGGGAACTCTGCAGAGCAAATTTGGGAGTGTGCAGAGGGGGAGAAGAGAATGCCCCTTTATGCCAGGTGTGAGTAACCACTTTTGGACTGAGGGCTGCATTGCCAGCAGTGAGTGGGAGCACAGCCTAAAGAGCTGTCCTCACTGGTGGCATATATGACACACACACTCACATGTGCCCCATTCATACCCCCTGTCTCTGTCTCTTTCTCTCAATACACCCCATTCATACCTGTTAGAAAAAGAGACTCCATAACCGGTTGGCGCCTCAGTTACGTAAGAGCCCAAGTGGCGGGAAAAATGTGGGCGGAGCAAAAAGGGGACCATACTGACGCGCTCATGACTAACGGCTTGGTAAGCTGATACTGACTGTTTATTGGCTATTGACTTGGTAAGCTGATGTACTGACTGTTTCATTGGTTGCTGGCAAGAACAATAGAAGTGATATGGTATAAAAGGTTTTTGCACACGTGTCTCAGGGTCCAGACTGCTCTGCATCCGTTTTGCAAAACGTTCAATAAAATAGTGTTGAATCCACTGCTGCCTGCCTGGCATCCTTTTCTTCTAAACCGGAAGCAAGAACTTTTTATCTAACAATTTGGTGCCGTGACTCGGATCCTGCTTCGGGGCGCGTCCCCTTCATGCTGAGCCGAGGGGCCGTGGAGGAGGAGTGGCCACAGGCGGTTGTTTTACACTGCCTTCTCCTCACGTCGGCGGCGGCGAAGGCACTTGGGGACCAACGCCAGAGGGAGAGGGAGACGTGATCACTCCTTTTTGGCACCGGCAGTGGATCAATAGGCAGCTGGACGTGGCTGCAGGCGGGACAGAGGAGGCCTTGGGGTAAGTGAAACAGCTTACTTTAGGGGATACACGCGGGATGGTGGTACGTTTGTGATTGTGTGAGACGCCTACAGGCAAAGCGAGTGAGGAGCCCCGATCTGCATTTCCTTGTCCCGGCGACGGACTGGGTCAGAGGAGGGCGAAGCGCGAGATTTGTTGAGTGAAACCCCACCGTCATGGGCGGGTCCCAATCCAGGCCCACGGAAGAGTCCCATACGCCCTTGGAGTGTTGTTTGCGCAACTGGTCACATTTTAAGCAAGATTATGGAACTAAGATGACGAAGGATAGACTTGTCCTTCTTTGTGTCCGGGAATGGCCAGTACTAGAACCCAAATGGCCACCCGAGGGGTCTTTTGACCCAACCCTGGTATCTGCTGTGAGTATAATAGTAACACAGAAGGGAAGTTGGGATCAGTTCCCCTATATTGATTCATGGGCAACTTGCGTACCCCTCGGCGGCAGGCCCGCCCCGTGGGTAGTTAAATGCATGTCCCTGGCCCTCCCTGTGATAACAGAGAAAAAATTGACGAGGAAGGGAACACCTAGGGTGGTAGCTACGGCCCCCGAGGATCCGTTGCTTCCTCCTCCCTATGGGACGGCTGTCGGGAGGGGACCACGCCCGCCCCAACCTCCATTTCCCCCAAGGGAGCCTGCCCAAGAGTTGCAACCATTAAAAATTCCCAAGATTGGGTCTATGACTGAGTTCGAGGACACTCTCCAAGATTGTTTGGACGCCCTCGAGAAAGATTTTAAAGAGATGAAGGGTGCTTGGGGGCCTCGAACCCAGGAAAAGGCGCCTGATAAAGAGCGGGAAACCAAAGGAGGGCCTAATTACAATTTACGAAAGGACCCTCAACCATTAGTAAAATTGACCTTCCCTATTAGAGAGGTCCCCGATCCTACTGCCCAACACCCTCAGGGGACAATGTTTGTTTACGTCCCCTTTACGACATCTGATCTGTACAACTGGAAACAGTTCAATCCTCCCTTTGAGGAGGACCCTGGTCCACTGTTGTCCTTAATGGAAAATGTGAGGCTTACACACAGTCCTGCCTGGGACTACACACAGATGTTGTTGAACACTTGTTTCCTTAGTCAGAAACCGACTATTCTTGCGGGGGCGCGAACTAGATTTAGAGAGGAGAACCCCCAGGCGACTGAAGAGCGGGTGGCAGAGGTTTTGCCCATTGGGAGGCCTGACTGGGGAGTGGCCACAGCAGCGCAAAGGCAATTACATGCCGAATACTTTCGGCTTGTCTTAGCGGGCATGAAACAGGCCGCTTGAAGGGCCCCCAATCTGCAAAAGGTCTTGACGTTAAAACAGGACAAAAGTGAACACCCCGCCGTCTTCCTCCAAAGGCTGAGAGAAGCCTTTGCTAAATATACTGACATCGACCTGAATGACCCAAATAACCTACGAATTCTCACAACGCAGTTTGTAGGAAATAGCTGCCAAGATATTAGAAAGAAGTTACAAAAAGTTGAAGGAGGACTGGCGGCTGATTTGGGAGTCCTGGTTGAGGTAGCCCAGAAGGTCTATGAAAGACGAGAGGAAGAAGAAGAAAAAGAAAAAGATAAGAGGCAGGCAAAACTACTTGCTGCCGTTCTCAAGCCAGAGTAGGGAGGGACTAAGAAGGGTGGAAAGGGGAACAGAAAAGGGCCTCCCTTAGGAAAGGATCAGTGCGCTTTTTGTAAAAAGATTGGACACTGGAAGCAGGACTGTGAAGCCCTAAAACAGAAAGAGAAAGGAAGCAGGGGGGAAGAACAAAGAGTGTTGTATGAACAAGAAAGAGATTAGGACAGACCGGGGCCCGGCCCCCTCTTGGCTGTCTCCGAGGCAAGATGGGACCCCATGGTCAAAATTAAAGTTGGGGGCCGCTCCTATGATGCCCTTGTAGACACAGGGGCTGCCTTGTCCATACTCCCCCTTAACGAGCCACCAACGGGAAGTGGGGGAACTACCACCATAATGGGGGTCGAGGGAAGGGCAACGCGAGTGCCCCTTTCTCGCCCTTTGTTTACCAAAATTGGAGAAACACACCTAGAACACGCGTTTGTCTGTACCCCCTCCTGTCTGGTGGCATTGTTAGGGAGGGACTTATTGACTAAGCTCCAAATTGAGATCACTTTCACCCCTGATGGAAGAATGGAAGTACGACTCCCCAAGCAACAGAGCAGCAACTATCAAATGGCCCTTTTTAAAGTGATAGAGGAACCCACCTCAGAGGCAAATGAAGACTGGTGCTTAATAGAAAACAGAGTCAACCCGCTGGTTTGGGCAGGGGTTGGAGGGGCCTCTCATGCCAAATCGGCAGCACCGTACAAAATTCCTCTCAAGGAAGGGGCGAAACCAGTTCATATGAAACAATATCCTCTTTCCCGCCAAGGGAAGCTGGGTCTACAACCAGTAATAACGAAGCTCCGAGAGGAAGGTCGACTCATCGAAACAATGTCCCCTTACAACACGCCCATTATCGCTATGTCAAAGGGGGGGGCAAAGGGTTTCGCCTTGTGCAAGACCTCCGCCTCATTAACCAGCAAATCGAGGCCCCCCACCCTGTGGTCCCTAACCCACACACCCTTCTCATAAGAATTCCAGAAGATCATGCGTGGTTCACTGTCATAGACCTAAAAGATGCTTTCTTTAGCATCCCACTCCACCCTGATTCGAGGCCTTTGTTCGCCTTTGAGTGGGAAAGCCCAGAGAGTGAGTCGAAGGTTCAATTAACATGGACAGTGATCCCTCAGGGGCTCAATCTTTCACCGGTTGTTTTACCGGAAGTTTCACCAGAAACTTCAAAGGGACCTCGAGCCCTGGGTCCATCAACACCCTGAGGTGCATCTCCTCCAGTACTGTGACGACCTCCTGATTTCAGCCAAGGCTAAGGACATGTACCTTAATGGAACAATTTCCCTCCTTAATCATTTAGCAGAGGGGGGCTACAAGGTGTCAAGGGAAAAGGTGCAGCTAGTTCGACCAACTGTAAAATTCTTAGGTTACCACTTAGCAAAGGGGACCCGAAGCTTGGGGTCAGAAAGAGTTGAAGTCATTCGTGACACTCCTGTCCCTACGTCCCCCTGTGAGCTAAGGGCCTACCTGGGATTAACTGGATTCTGTCGGCTATGGATAGCCGACTATGGGGAAATAGCACGGCCATTATATGAGGCACTGCAGAAGGATAAATTAGACAAATGGAAATGGACTAAAGAAATGAATAAGTCTTTCCTCAGCCTTAAAGCTGCCCTTGTGTCACCACCGGCCCTCGCCATGCCAAATCCCAGTCGACCGTTTAGACTCTACGTGCATGAGAATAAGGGTGTAGCCTCGGGAGTACTCTGCCAACGGACGGGCCCTTCCTGGAGGCCAGTGGGCTACTACTCCAAAGTCCTTGATATTGTAGCACGAGGATGGCTGAGCTGCTTGAAAGCGGTAGCGGCGACAGCCCTAATTTGCACTAAAGCTGAAAAAATGACAATGGGAGGGACCATCGAGGTCTGGGTGCCACATGGGGTGCCGCAAATCCAAGGGTCAGGAGGAGGAAGCAAATTCCTCAACCCGGCTCGGCACTCCCGATATGAAATAGGCTTGCTAACAAACAAAAGCCTCACTTTCAAAGCCTGCTCTAGCTTCAACATCGCCACCCTGTTACCGGCAATACAGGCCACACGTGGGCCGGGGCTCCCAGATCATGATTGTCTTGAAGTACTAGACTTGGACACCAAGGGTCGGCCAGATCTTGAAGATGAACCGTTAGAGGGGGCCGAAGATTTGTTTGTGGACGGGTCCAGTTATATGCTAGACGGGAAGCGTTACACAGGGGCGGCTGTCGTCACCCAAAGTGAGAGTGTCCATGAAGAACGACTGCCTCCTCATTTCTCCACCCAATCCGCTGAACTGGTGGCCCTGACAAGAGCTTTGCAGGCAGGCAAAGGAAAGTGGGTAAATATTTACACTGACAGTAAAAATGCTTTTGCTGTTGTGCATGCTCACGGACAGTTATGGAAGGAGAGGAGATTCCTTACAGCAAATGGATCCCCAGTTGCCAATGGCGGCTTAATCGTGGATCTCCTAGATGCCCTCCAGTTACCCTTATAAGTGGCTGTTATCCATGTCCGAGCCCATGGAAGGGAAAAGGAGGAAAAGTGGAAGCAAGGAAATCAAAGAGCTGATGAGGCCGCAAAGAGAGCAGCCAGGGAAGGAATCCAAGGAACATTCCTTGTCTTACCCAGAAGGGAAGAGCGCCCCACATACTCCCCCTCTGAGTTGCAAATGGCACAAGAACACAAAGTGAGTCCCCGCAACGATGGATGGATCCAGATGACGGATGGAAGACTGCTTCTCCCGCAGACCCTACAGGGAGCTATCCTGGAACAAGTGCATCATTCTCTTGGACACCCTGGGGCATCAGCCATGATTGACTACTGCAAGAGGCTATTTGTCTGTCCTGGCCTAACTGTATGCGCCCATCGACTAGCCGCAACCTGCGAGGTCTGCCAGAAAACTAACTCCCCCAGGGCACCCCCTCCACCAAAAGGAGGGCGACCATGGGCGTACTATCCCTTTCAGAGGGTACAGATTGATTTTGCTGAAATGCCACTGTGTAGGGGTTACAGGTATTTGCTTGTAATAGTGTGTCAAATGACGGGGTGGGTAGAAGTGTTCCCATGCAGAAACTGTCAAGCAAAAACTGTAGTTGCTAAGTTGTTACAGGAGGTGGTGCCCAGGTTCTCCTTGCCTAAAGTTATAGAATCTGACCAGGGCTCACATTTCACCTCAGCGGTTACGCAAGGGTTGGCATGAGCCCTGGGGGTAGAGTGGCACTTACACTGCCCCTGGAGATCCCAGGTGAGTGGGCAAGTTGAAAGAACCAATCGGAGTCTCAAGGAGACTCTAACCAAGCTCCAGCAAGGGGCAAGACTCACTTGGGTTGAGGCTCTGCCAATAGCCCTGACAAAGCTTCGAAAAATGCCAGGAAAAGACATAAAGCTGTCCCCCTTTGAGCTAATGTTTGGATTCCCGCCTCGGGTACACTGTGGAAGGAGGGAGGAGGTCAAATGGGAAATGGGAGATCAAATGTTAAGGGGCCAGTTGACTTCTCTACAGTCTGTTCTTTCACAGCTACGAGCCTACTCCGTCCCATTCCAGAGATTGCTGCTAGATGCCCCCATCCATCTTTTCCAACCGGGAGATGAAGTATTGCTGAAAAAGTGGAATAAAGAAGCTTTAAAGGAAGGGTGGGAAGGACCTTACCTAGTGGGACCAACCAGCCATTCATGTGTAAAACTTGTAGTTCTAGCAAATGGACACATTGCAGCCGGTTGAAGCCATTTAGACGACCCCTGCTTCCTCCTGTCACCTAGAAAGAACAGGAGGACACAGGCAATGGTCCTGTGCTCCCTGACACCCCCCCGGAAGCTGCCAGGGACAGAGGCGAAGAAGCCATCCAGGAGCCACAATCACCTGTAATATACAAGTCACAACATCTGGGAAAAGCTCGGGTTCGAATTACAAAAAACTTGTAAAATGAAGCAAGTATTGTGGGTGGTGTTAATAATGCTAGTTAAAGAAATATTAACATGGGTGGTGATACCTCAAGGGTTTAAGCTTGACAGCTTTAAAGTAAAACCCCAAAGTGCCACACCTGCGCCTCCCAAACCACCTCTGGTGCAAATCCCCGAGGAAGAGAAGCGTCCCTGGAAAGCCAGGTTGGGAATCCCAATAACAGAGGAAATTGATAATGTGTGGTTAGAATGGGTAAAGTATACCGCCAAGTCCTTAAATAAGTCTAACTGTTTTGTTTGTGCCGCAGGAAGGTCGGTAGCGAAAGTGATGCCTTTTCCTCTAGGATGGGACACTCCTTCCCTCCTCACCTGTATGATCCGCTTGTTCCAACACCCTGATGTGTGAGGAGAAGAGGAGTGCCAGACTCTCAATAAGTTATACCCTCCTCTCAAATTAGAAAATCGCATTAGACCCTCCATAGTTTTTTTGCAACAAAGAAATCATACTGGATGAATACACCGGGACCTTGCAGGGATGGGGGAGCAGTTGAGGAACCTGACAAGCAAAATAAAATGTGTTAATTCCACCCGCATTAGGAATAACTCCCTTCCAATCCCACGGGCTGATCTCTGGTGGTACTGTGGGGGTCTAGAGTTATATGAAGTGCTACCCTCCAATTGGTCCGAAGCTTGTGGATTAGTCCAATTGGCAGTCCCCTTTTCAATTGCATATCATCCAGTAGAGAGAACTAACCAACCCCGACGGAAGCGGTTGGTAACCCCTTTTGATGATCAAATATACATTGACTCTATAGGGGTGCCATGGGGAGTACCAGATGAATTTAAAGGGAGGAATCAAATCGCTGCAGGATTTGAGTCTACCTTGTTTTGGTGGGTGACAATTAACAAAAATGTAGATTGGATCAATTACATTTATTACAATCAACAAAGGTTTATAAACTACACCCGTGATGCTGTAAAGGGATTGGCTGAGCAGCTAGATGCCACTAGCCAGATGGCCTGGGAAAATCGGCATGTTTGTGATATGGTGTTAGCAGAAAAAGGAGGGGTATGTGTTATGCTAGGTGGGCGATGTTGCACCTTCATCCCTAACAACACTGCTCCAGATGGCACGGTAACGAGGGCCTTACGGGGCCTCACCGCCTTATCCGAGGAGTTAGCCGAGAATTCAGGAATTAACAACCCCGTGACTGCCTGGTTGGAAAGATGGTTTGGAAAATGGAAACACCTAGTGGCCTCGATCCTTATCTCGCTTGCAGTAACGGCCGGAGTCTTGGTATTATTTGGTTGCTGCATTATCCCCTGTGTCAGAGGCTTATCCCAGCGATTAATTGAATCTGCTCTGTCAAAACAGATGCTCTTGCTTTATTGTACCAATAAAGAGGCTCCGTTTTAAATGCTTTAAGACGTGAGTAAAGACTTAAAGGAGGGAATTGTTAGAAAAAGAGACTCCATAACCGGTTGGCACCTCAGTTACGTAAGAGGCTGAGTGGCGGGAAAAATGTGGGCGGAGCAAAAAGGGAACCATACTGACGCGCTCATAAGCTGATACTGACTGTTTATTGGCTATTGACTTGGTAAGCTGATGTACTGACTGTTTCATTGGTTGCTGGCAAGAACAATAGAAGTGATATGGTATAAAAGGTTTTTGCACACGTGACTCAGGGTCCAGACTGCTCTGCACCCGTTTTGCAAAACGTTCAATAAAATAGTGTTGAATCCACTGCTGCCTGCCTGGCATCCTTTTCTTCTAAACCGGAAGCAAGAACTTTTTATCTAACATACCCACATACACCTATACATCCCATTCATACACACACACAACCAATTCCCACACACACATCCAACCCCCCCCCCCACACACACATACATACTAAGCAGTGCCTTTCCCCAGTGGGAAAGGCAAGGCCCAAGTGAAGCCCTGGAAAAGCACTACCTCAAGGTACTCCCCTTGAACACCTTGGAGTGGTGGCTCAGTTGGGAGGAAGCTCTGCTCAGCCTTTGCCTCTCCCAGTGGGAAGGGCAAGGGTCAGTCAGAGATTTGGGAACCATCATTTCAAGGCAACTTGCAATGGAGCTGGGTCCCCTTTCCCTTCTCGGTGGGGCAGGGCTTCAGCAAAGGTCTTCATAGGCTGGATGAAGAGGCCTGGTGTGCTGGATTCAGTCTGTGGACCAGAGGTTCCTCGTCCCCTGCATTATACAAGACGAAGTTTGCTTGCGTGTCACCGGATGTCACCCCCTGTGAAGCTACTCTGGAAAGTGTCCTGCCATATCATAATGGTAAGGTTATAACTCTGAAATTAGGCAAGTATCAAGGTCCTGAAAATCTGTGTTTCCCCTGTGTGTATTTATTTATAGCATTTATAGACTGTGTTTGTATTAAAATACTCAAGGCAGCAAATAATAATATTGAAAAAGACCTACCCCCAGAACTGACCACAGGAATGATTATAAAATAATATATAGTTTTAAGTCATCTTTTTAAATAGTTATATAATTTTAAGTTTAAAAAGTAATCATGAAACTCCTCAAAATGTCCACAATCATGATTTTCAAACAGCCACAGGCAGAGTCCCTCTCAATGGTAGTATTCCAAATGCCCATTGAGAAAGGCACGTCATACCTGTTTGCCAAAACTGCAAACAACAATGGGGCCAGGAGGATTTCCCTTGGAAAAGCATTTCAGAATTAGATGTCACAATGAGAAAAAGCTAGCTGGGGAATGCTGGGAGTTGTAGGACTTGGTTTTTTCTATCTACACATGCATAGGATCACTCCTTCAGTCTTCTGAATGGCTAGGAAATAACTGACAGGGGCATGCCTTTCTCTCTCCGCCCCCTACCCTGCAGCTAAGGATGATGTAAACAATTGAAACTAAAGCTTTGAGTCAGGGAGAGAAACAGACCAAGAGAGCACATCCGTGCGCAAGAAAGAGATGAGTTTGAGCTCTGTAAGCTAGAGCATTTTAGGATACTGGCTCCCTTGCTCTCTCTGGAGGTCTAATGTGGAAGCTGTGGACTTATGGTTGTCTGCTGGAGTATCTAAAGTGTCCCTCCACTTACATTCAACCCCTTTTTTTTGTAAGAAAACATATGAAAGTTTGGAAGGGCACAATCCTACGCATGTTTAGACCAAAAAAAGTCCTACAACTCTTAACATGCCCTAGCCAGCCATTCTAGGTGGGTATGCTGGGAGTTGTAGGACATTTTTTTGTTGTTGGTCTAAACATGCATAGGATTGCAGCCTAAGTAACTTCAAATATTTTAAAATGCCAATAATCTTTCAGTGACCTCTTTCCAAAAGAAACTAAAGCTAGGTAAACGCTGCATCCCTAGAACTTCTCAATGCTTGGAGGAGTGGGGAGAGCATAACCATAACATCACGTTATGTGTTAAGGGAGAGTTTACTGTGTGGAGAACTTCTGAGTATTGCAGGGATTTCAATAATGTGAAAGGCCTTTCATGAAGCTGGCAGCTAAAGGTCTCTGAAGTAACCATTTCATAGAGTTCTAAGCAATGCTGATTCTTACCTTTCTCCAACAGTGGCAGAGAGGGCTGTGCCATTACACAGCCAGGAGGTGTGTGACTCATGCCAGGGTCAGCATCAAGGATAGGCATAGCTGGGCAGCTTCCAAGGGCACACAGCCCAGTAGGCCCCCTGGACAAGAGCTCCCTGGACCTGCTCCTCCTCTGCACCTTGCAAACTGCTTGCTCACCTCTTGATCTGGCCCAGACAATGGTAGTGGTGAGAAGGAGCAGGAGATGCCACTGCCTATTGGCTCATTGACCCTGTCTGGTAAGCGAGCAGGTAGTAGCAATGAGGAGGAGGAGGAGGAACTGGTGACAACACTGGTAGGCAGCTAGACTCACTGAGGGAGGGGCCCTCACATCGTATATCTGCCTGGTGATTCTTCGGAAGCCGGTCAGCTTGCTGTGTGCTTCAGTAAGGATATGAGCCCCACCCTTCTGAACTTACATTGAAGTTCAAGCTATTAATTCAGACACAGAACAAAAGAAAAATATTCAGCTGGCACTCACATTTTATCTTCCACTTTCTGCAGGTTACCTTGTGTCTCCATAACGTCTATAGATCATTAATCTCCTTGACAAGTTGCAGGGGGATTTGGTCTCACGTGTTGCAGTTGTAATTCTGTATAAATATAGCTGAAGGCAGCATTCATCTTTATGTTACGAATTAACTGTGATTGATTGGAAAAGGTATGATTTGTTCTTGTATTCAGTGGGAGGTGAAGCTGTTAGTTATGACTGAAAACAGATCTCTTTCATGAAGGCATCTAAGTGTTTCATGGTATTTAAGATATTTGCCCTGACTGAACAGTTGTCTTATACTACATATAAGTATATGTAGTATACTTATACTACACCATACTACATAGGGTGGATCACTGTGTTTTTGGAACAGTTGTTTTTTGTGCACAAGCCTGCTTTATATGAATCCCACTAATTTGGGCAAAAAAAGGGGGGGGGCGATACAGAGATCTCCCCTCCATTCACACAGGTCTTAATGGATGCACTTACATGCACACAGTTTCTACAAGCTACCTCTTTCGGGGCAAACTGGCTGCCGCTGGGTCTTGTGCATAGTACAACAATACTAAGAGGCAATCCTACCCCACTGCTCACAACATTAGATATGGAATGGATCCTATTTGTGTGGGGAAGATCACCAAAATGCACAGATATTGTCTATACATATTGACCCCAAATGTGTTCGAGAGGACGTGGTGAAAACTGGCAGATATTCATGGAAAATAAATATATACACATACAAAGATTATGGTAACACAGAATAGAGAAGCCTTCATGTGGCTGCTTATAACACTGTCACCATGCAGCTTAGAAGCCCAATGTCAGAGGCTGGCATCTTTGGCCCTTGGAGGGGGACCTTTACCAACCCCCTGAAGTTTCTTCTGGATGGTGATGTTGCTGCCAGCTGCCTCCAGCTCCCTCACCTGAGCTCCCTCTCCATGGGCCCAAGCCAGTAATGATGGCTGTGGCTCCTATTCATCACCAACCCTCTTCCTGTTTCTTTTGGTCCGGAACCAGTCACAGCAGTAGTGGCAAGGAGGAGATAGGGTGGCCTGATGCCCTACTTTATAGGGGAAGTTCTCTATTTTGGAGATCAGGCAGAGGTGTGTCCTCTGTTTGAAGGCATCCACTTTTTGATGGGCTCTCCAGTCCAAGTCTGATTTAAAGTTAAAGAACCATAAGGTGGGAAAGCATGGGCCTTTATGGTGCTCATCAATAGTTAGCACCTGGGCAGTATATTGAGTACTGAGCAGGAACATAGGTCATCTGGTCACTCTTCTCAACTATGGTGAAATTTATTGTATTTTTTATTTAAATTATAGTTATGATTTCTAAATTTACACAATACACATAAAGTTGCACATGGAAAGGTTATGCAAAGTTGTGTTGTCTTTTTGGATGATACAATTGCTCTTTTTTGGCTATGCATAAGCGGCCACCCTAGGAGGAGAAGCCACCAGACTGGGTACACACAGAGAGGAAGAGGATGGGAGAGCAGGGGATAGGGTGGGAAGAGGTTGGCGCAGCAGCTGCCACCTGCCAAGCCATGGGTGAGCCCCAGACCAGGCAAACAGCTACCCCGGTGTCTCTGAATGTGGAGGAGGTCCAGTGTAAATCACATATAGATAGCAGTGGCATAAAGTCATGGAATGGCTGGCGCTCTAATTGTCTGCTTGTAATACAACTGTAACATCACTGTAACGTATGCATAGCATCTTGTGATGTGGCATCAGGTTGGCATTACTATTGCTGTGCCCCATCTTATGCATTACCAAGCTGGTGCAGCAAACCTTAGGACTAGGTTGCAACTCCGTATCTTACCTAACAGTATTGTTCTGCATATAACGGAGCACATTTCAAGAAGTTCAGTCCTGTGGAAAATATGGGCACTCTCAACACATAAGTGCTCAGATGACCACTTCTGTGTTCAGGACGCCATGAGTTCAGGACACAGCTGTTTAAAATTAAAAATTTCTTGCTATGCATGGGAAATGTTAATGGATTCCCTGACTCTCTAGTTTAAGAAATGGTTTGAGGTGCCAACTTCCCATATTAAAGTATGTGTACTTTAAGTAAGTACTTTAAGACCTTTAGTCTTACACTCTTTTAAGTGCCTTTGCTCTTCGTCTTCAGAATAGGAATCCAGATACATCTGAGTTTTGTACAATATAACTGCTGAAGTGGCTAAGCCATTTTTGAATGGTTTTTAGAGATTTCCCATCTTACCATACAGTTTTTGGTGCTGTATCATTTTAAAATAGAAAAATATCTTTTAAATCAAGGGAAACATTTAATATGATGTTCTTTAGGTGGTTATTAAAGAGCTCAAGAAAATTAAGTAGTGGAACTAAGAAGTATTTCATATACCCTCATTTGGTTATAAATAGAAGTATTTGGACAGGCAATTGATTTTTACAACAATGCATGATGGATATTTAAAATTAAGTTGGCTAATGGATGAAGTAGATCTTTAGGTCAGCTTGTAAATTGTGGAGGAGGGAGCTATCTTCTTCCAAGAACTCCATGGCAGGAAAGAAAAGTTTCAACTCCCCCCCCCGCCCCGCTTCAACAGTTTGACATATTAGTGGATCTAGAATTGTACCTAGGACTTCCACGTCTAACATAGACTCATTGGGTTTGGAACCAGGTTGTATCAAAATTTAGTCCTACTTAGACCCATTGAAATAAATGGCACTGAAGTTAGTCTAACATTGCACTAACTCTTAGTCATACCTAGATTCACTTGGTTCTGAGTAATGTAAGTCCAATTGATTTCAATGGGTCTATCCTAAGTGTGGCCAAGGCTGGATCCAACCCATTGTTTGGCTTTGGCCAAGTCACAATTTCTAGACTTCTATTATCTCCATCTGTAAGAGGCACACCAATGACCTACTTCATAGGATTACTGTGAAGGCAGGACTACAGAAGTTTTACAGCACACTGTATACTAGAATGGCTGTGGAAATGTGAGTTGCTAAAGTGCAAGGCATACTTCTCATACATCCACAGCACTACAGGAAGTTGGGGAGGAGGATGGATTTTCAGGCTGTGGCAATACGAAGGCTGTGATATCTCCCCGGACATTTGACTGAGTTCTTAAAGAAAAACAAACCGATTTCTGTTTTGGAATGGTCTACTATTATATCCTCACTCTGTCTGAGGTGACCTATGTTGCTTTGTAAACAGTTTTATTACCAGGAAGAACCACTGTGATGAAGTTGTGTGGAAAATATTTGTTTTTATTATAAAACATACAGTATACTGAACTTAATATTATATAAAACACAGTAGAAGTATCAGAGTCTTGTAAAGACCAATAATTTATACACTGAGACACAGGGTCACTGTTATTCTTCCAGTCTCATAGTCTGAAAACACACACACACATATAAAATAAAGAATGACTGAAGTCAGCTAGGGATTCCCTTGCTGAGAGGCATTTGCATTGTTACAGTAATTATTGCTAGGCTGTGGTGGAATAACATCAGTTTTTTTTTAAAAAAATTGCTAACTGAAGAGCTGATCCCAGAGAGCTGACAGAAAAACGAACAGAGAGTAGTTAGTAATTATATTCTATAGAGGCTTGGCTATGTTAAAGCATTGCAGGGAATTAAGGAAACAGTTTGTGTCCAATAATAACAACAACAACAAAAGGAAGCAACTTCTCTTGTGTCAACTCTTTTGTTAGATTTAATACTACTTTGGTATGTTTTAAGGTGCTTGTTGCATAAAGGAATAGATTTGGACTATCAGTGGGCAGAGTTCTTTAGGTGGTAGGTAAAACCAAAATGGATTGGGGAAGGGAGAATTCTCAACAAATTTCTCCCACTTTGAATTTGCTTGCAAAAATTATGAATTTATATTCTTATTTGTTTCCTCTTCCCTCTACCAACATCCCCAATTGTGGAATCCATAGGTGTTTTAGATCGCACAAGGTGTAAAAGAATGAACTTCTCAAGCTGATACTAAATTTCATTGCCTTAAATGTATCAACCAAACTCAGGCCAGAACTATTTGTTACATTCTCTCCAGGGCTGCTGCTGAAAATGGCTTTTCTGAATCAAGTTTTCCTCCTCTCCCTTGTACCTCACCCCATGTAATGGCCTGAAGGATATATAGCACAATCCAGCCAAGGTTAAGCACTTTTTAGGTTCCACTGACTGCAGTGCTCAACTCTCCCATTGAAATCAGTGAGATATAAATGACCTAACTTTGGCTGGACTGAATTTCTTTTTCATCACAAGAACCCCTTCAAGGTCAAGTTGCAAAAGCAAAAATTGAAAAGGTTGGAAGTTCATCAAGCCCACCTCTTGTCTCAGGTTCTAAGGCAAAAGGTGAGAAACCCTGTTCTGTCATAGAGATAGTTCAGAGGTCTTCTCAGATGTGTTATCTTCCGAAATTGCATTTTGGTATTTCACAAAGGTAAGGCTGCATAATACACCATTTTTGGCACAATCGTGCTTTTCCCTTAGTACAACTGGTTTCATTTAGCAACTGTATTTTCCTAGCTGTGCTCACTTGGCAGGGATGTTAGATATTTGTGTGTATTCAAAGGCATTTGTTTGAACATTAGAATATGTGTATGTAGGTTGCTTTTGAATCGCTGCCCAGTATATTTTTAGCAGTGCATTTGTAGAAGCCTGCGTCCCTTTGTGTAGCCTGCTGGATGATTAACGAGCCCTGAGGGTGAAGGAATTTGTTTCCATACAGACGGGACTGAGCTCCCGTTGTCAGATGCGATTTGTCTGGGAGTTCCCACGTTATTTCTGCTTTAGGGATTCCAATGGCCATGCAGTTCAGCTTCACGGTATTGCCTGGCCTCATATAAATGACAGGAGCAGGTTCACTTGTGATCCGCGGCGGGTAGGCAATCACAATGACGGGAACGTTCATAAGGGAAGAGCCATACTCCGTCACGGCCTTGCACAGGTAGGTCCCTCGGTCAAATACAGATGCCTCACGCACGGTGAGAGAGCCGTTCTCTGACAGGGAGAATCGCCCAACAGCTTGGGGACCATCTAAAACCATCCCGTTGGGCAGCGTCCAGGTGACGTGGGCCCGCTGACTGGGCTGGGTGATGCAGTGGAGCTGCAGGGTCTCCCCATTGATGATGCTCACCAGGTTGTTATACTGATTGCTGATCTCTGGTTTCAGCCCCACTTGGAGGAAGACCACCCTCTCTACATAGCCACCTGGGTTCTGGGCTGTGCAACGGTAAGTCCCAGCATCTGCTGCAGACAGGGCACTGATATGTAGGATCCCATCCCTCTTGTGGTAAAACCTGTGCAAATGGCTGCTTTTCTGCAGTTCCGTGCCATTAGGGAGGATCCAGGCAGTGCTGGGCTGAGGGGTCCCATGAACTGAGCAGTTCAGGTTGATGCTGTGGCCTGCTGTGGCAGTGATCCTTTCAGTGACAGGATCCCTGAAGGTGGGCTTTTCCACATGGTCCATGACCTGAAGCTGCACAATCAGCCTGGCCTCTCCCCCTTCGTTCCTGCCGATGCACACCAGCTGCACCGAGTCGGTTTGCCTCACACCACGAATATCCAATGTGCCATTGCGGTGCACAGTGATTCTGTTCCCATAATAGGGAGCAGGTAGGATCACTCCTTCTGGGAAAGCCCACATGACCCGTGGAGATGGGATGCCTTCTGCTTTACAGTCAATCAGCTTCCGACTGTCTCTCAGAGCCATTTCTCTCATGGAGGTGATGGTGCTGGGATGCCCATTTATTCTGGGAGGCTGAACATTGACATGGATCCAGACAATTTTCCGGTCTTCCCCAGCACTGTTACGGGCTACACATGTGTAGTTGCCAGTGTCAGATCTTTGGGCCTTCTGTATGAGAAGTGTCCCATCCCTGTACACCTGATATTTATCTGACAGAGGTGGGATAGGCCTGTTGCTTGGAGACAACCAGGTCACTTTTGGTGTGGGCTCCCCTTTTGCTTCACATCCTACAGACACCACATCCCCATATGGGATGTCGACAGCTGTGTAGGTTTTATTTTTAATGGTGGCAGGCTCAGCCACAACTTTGACTCGCACTTTCATCTCATCTTTACCAATCTGGTTCTCGGCATAGCAGGTGTAGTCCCCCTCTTCTCTCAGCCCGACATCATTGAAATACAGGGTCCCATTGTTGAATACCACATATCTCTTTGCTCGGCCCCCACTATCATCTGACTGCATGAAGGTGTTGATCATGCTGCCGTCTGGAAGACTCCAGGAGATCTCCGGGTTTGGCAGACCTGTGGCTACACAGTCCACTTTCAGGTCCCCTCCATACAACACTTTCCGGTTATTCTCATTCTTGTGTTCGATTTTGGCAGGTTTCATCATCACATTTACTTTGAGCACTACGTAGTCATCTCCAATCTTATTGCGGGCCACACAGAGGTAATCTCCAGCATCCTTGTCGGTGACTGAATGGACAACCAATGTTCCGTTGCCAAATACCTTGATTCTGCTGTCCAAACTAATTTAGGGAAAAGAGAAAACAAAACATGTGCTGTAAATCTATGGTCACAAGACATCTTACTCTGAGCCAGAAAACAAACAAAAATAATTATCTTCATTTGCAAGCAAACAATTCCATCCTGAAATTGACTTTCTTCTAATGGAAGGATGATTTTTATTTACTTTATACCTCTCTTCTGAAGATCTAGGTTTTATTTACAGAATTCTATGCTGCATTTAGTCACGGACACGGAAATGCCATAAAAAAAGTCCTCTGGTATATATACATTAGAGATAAATTACATGTAAGCTTAAATGGCTGGACACACATGTTTATAAAATGAATACGATACTGACAATATATTCCATATGACAAGATATACACACATTTATTAATGAAGAAATGTTATTCCACAGAGTGTGGCATTGCTTTGGTTATAAGCAGGAGAAACAATTTTGTGTATTTGAATAAGTGGGACATAGTTGTATATATTAGAGCCTGCATCCAGGATGCAGTTCGATACCTACTTCTCTGGAAGTAAGCCCCACTGAACTCAATTGGACTTACTTCTGAGTAGACATGTATGGAATTGTGCTGTCTGTCACGTAATAGTGGATCATGGGAGCAGCAGATGGAAATTCCACTTCTGCTAACATTACACAGAATACTTACATCAAGCAATTTTCAAAGTTTATGTAGCCAAACTACTTAATGCATTAGGGTATAATCTTCTCTGCCACTGTAAAATGTATGATCAATCCATTTTAAATGGTTATAAACACAGAATGACCTTATGTTCTCGTCTTTTGCCAAATGAGATGTTGCCTTGGATGTTGACCCTGCTAGCCCCTCAAGCTTTCTCCAAATTCAGATTGGATTTTCAGCCCTTGGGCTGAAAAAGGTTTGATACCCCTGATCTGCGCCATTCCCATCTAACCTGAGTGATTTCTGAGGTTACTGAAGAAGTGGCACGCACCCAGTGTGCAGTCACGTCTGCATCCATTGGCCAAAGCTTCACGTAATGTTCAAAGGGAAGCTGGCATATGGTGTATTCATATCCATGGCTCGTACATGTCACCCTTCGACTGTTAACAGGAAGCACTGCCAGACAAATGCAGCAGTGACTGTCTCTTTAATTTGAAGCCTGTCTCTAACTGACAGCAGTTCTCCAAGGCCTGGTGCAGAGATCTTTCCCAGAGATCCTTTTATCTGGAGATGCCACGAACTGAATCTGGGACCTTTTGCGGGTAAAGCATGTGCTCCACTAGGAGCTGTGGCCCATTCCTCCACAACGAAAGCAACAGGTTATCATTATTCTCCGCACCTGGAACATGTACTCGGTACTGACCTGAATCCCCTGCAGTTGAAAAATGATCCTATGCCGATTGCACAGTTGACTCTGCCCTGCTCCCCGCACCCAGGTTGGCTGCACAAGGGCCCTTGCATAAGCTCCTCCAGGCCACACATGGTCAGGGAGGCAACACAAGGGCTGCAATCCCAAACCAGCTCCTATAGAGGCCCCGAGGTCAGCCCTGGCTCTGGCATGAAGACAAATACTGTCTTGTGTGCCTGTGCTAGGCCCCTTTCATGAGATCCTGTGAACTGCAAGCTTGATAATATTGCCTCAGGGTATCAGGTTCAGCTATTTTTCTTTTTATCTGAAGCCTAAAAGGTATAACTGGATGTAATGGAGCACCCAGGACTGCCACAGAAAAGGACATTTTAGTTCTTCTCTGCAGGGAAGGCCTAGTTCTTCTCTGCAGGGTCCAATGAAATCCAGCACATGATGTGACACAATCACACCATTAATATCCCCACCCCCACTAATGGAAGCCCATGGTGCTGTTACCTGGCATGTCAAGCAAGAGCTGGGGAACTCACAGCATAATGACATCATGCCACACAGTGCCTTTATGTTGTGCGTGCGTGTGTAGAACTAGATATGGGAATGCAGTTTTCAGGCAGCCTCTGGCTTCTGAAAGATTTCCAGGCTAACTTTATAGAAAAATCCTGTACAATCCATCAGAAACAACTAGGAGCATCAAAGCATCACCTCTTTTGAAAAGTAGACCTTGCTATAGCCATCCTACTATAGTTCTCTGTAATCTCAGTTATGGTTAGTATCTGAAGGAACACTTCTCCCTGTATCAGCCTGCCTGTGTAGGGATGTGAGAACTCGCCCCAGCTCGGCTTCTCTGGGCGCCTTCTAAAGCAGTGCCCCTGCTTGCACCCCTCCCGGACCTGCACTTGGGCTGCTCACAAGCTCGGCGAGTTCCCCAGGCTCACCGCGATCCTGTCCGGTGAGCGCCCGCCATTTTCCCACCATTGATTTCTACGTAAAAAGGAAGTTAAAAATGTGCATATTTAAATATGCACAGCTTGGGGCTGGGAAAGCTTAATAAGCACAATATTAGAGAGATTATACCCTCTAATATGTGAATTTTGGTGAATTTTACCCAGGCATTTATGAGTGGTCTATGAATATGACCGGATCTCTGTCATGTACTGTATCTGTTCCTCTCTGATGACTGTTACAGGTTTTATTAGATGTGTTGTGTTTATTGCTTTAATACAGTTTATTGTATTTTATTGTTTTAATATTTGTACCCACCCTGGGATTTTTATAAAGGGCAGGATAGAAAAATAATTAAATTAATTAATAAATAGGGATGCTTTATATGGTGGCAGGTATATATGACAGTCTGGCTTCATTTATAAAACCCAGTGTTCTTAACAAGTAAGTTATTCTTACTGCAAAACTTTGGCCTTAAATTATTAAATGCTTAATTATCATCAATTAAGGCTAATCATTTTTACATAACTTGTAATAAGGCAAAGGTCATGCACCAAAATGTATTTTTTAAAAACTCTGCAATTCCAAAGCAATGCAAAGTAAAATGAGTATAAACAGAAATCAAGGCCAAACATCTTGGCACACTTGAACCTCTTGAAAAACAACAAACTATTATATTTATATTCTAATAAAAATAGTCATTTTAACTTTAACATAAACACAGGCTTTTAGCTAAATGTATACACATATAAACAGAGAACTGAGATCTCATACTGCTGCTCTAGCGATCACGGCCACAATCCAGCTAAAATGAAACACGTTTAAGCCCTCTTTATTTAAGTGGGGAGGTAAGAATACAATTACCCCCGTTGAAATCAATGGGACTAAACAATGATCAACTGTGCAAGCATTGCATCCTGTATTTATTTTTTTTCATATGGAAGAGAGTTTGCATTGACAACATTCCATTCAGCACGTTTATTTATTTAAGCTAAGGTATGCAGGCAGGTTTTAGCTCCTCTCCCCTCTCCATCAGAACTATTTCAAGTAATTCTACCACAATTTTATCCATCTTTGTCCATCAAAGGCCTTTCTGTGAGATACACCCTTGTCTAGCCCGGCATGTTCCAACATTTCTATTTTTTAGGGAACCCTTTCCACAGTACTGTGCTTGCTGAGGAACCCTGCCTGTCTCCTGTGGAACACCCTGTGCACTCTTGCTGCATTGGAGTAATACAGTGAATGCATTGGCATTCATTTCTGAGGCGCAGGGTGCATCGTCAGCTTGGTATGTTGAGCCTCCTCACTAGGTCTTCAGACATGGAATGTACCCTGTGACACAACAAACCCTGCTTCTGTGGCTGTGCATGGCAAGGGAATGTTGATAGCAATGGGCAAGTTGCCTTTCAGGAATATTTTCCATCATTACTGATCTACTCATTGGGGGAATTCTGATTGCAAGGAGCCATGGGGTTCTCTGGAAAGCTACTATCCTAAGCAAGTTGTTCCAGGCTGCAGGCCTATGCATCCTAACTGTGACACCCCATTGATCTCAGTGGGATTTACTTCTGCATAAACACTGTAGGATCAAGCATTGAAGCGGAAACATGCCATGGCCATGCTTTATGGAAAAGAAATGCCTTGAAAAAGATAATACAATTGCTAGTGGGTTTCCATTCTGAAACTATATGTGTTATATAGAGCAGGGTGCACAACCTGCTGCCTGGGAGGCTGCATGATTGCAAGGACTTAACTGCAGCCCTCCCATGGGTCTACCCTGTTCTCCATCCCCTTCTTCAAGCAATCCTGATCAAGATTGTTCTTTTCCCGTTGTTGCTACCGAGGAAAGAGTGTTCTATATCAGGATCACTGCAGGAAGGGATGGAAGGATCTCCACTCCCTCTCCCAGAGATCCTCATACATACGGCTCTTTCCTCCCGGGAAAGTTATGTGTGCATGCATGTCTATGTATGCATGTGTGCACACATGTGCGTGTCTGCACAGTGTGAATGTGCATGCGCATATGCATGCATGTGCCCTCCCCGGGCCAGCATCACATGCGGCCCTTGAGGATGAAAAGGTTGTGCATTCCTGATATAGAGGTAAGCTTCAGTGCACCATCCTTGTCGCTCACTCACTCTGTCATACACACACACACACACACACACTATTCTGGCCACTGAATTTCTAATCAAAGAGCCGCAAGCAAATATTATTGGAATGACCTAAGGGCTGATGCTAACTTGCGGAGTTGTCATACGAAACTCCTCAAAACCATCAATGGATACTGGGCATGCCAAAAGGAATAGCAAGGATTTTTTCACCTTTGTAGAGAATCCACCATCCTTTTTGAAGGAAGCCTCCAGAGTATCCGTGGCCAGGGGTCCCCAGAAGCAGTGCAGTCCAGCCGCAGGGCGCTGCCGTATGTCACATCTGTTCTCTGAGGAGAGCTCCCAGTGATCTTGGCATTTGTGGACTGCTTCTTGACATGCAACCAGACAGTTCTCCGGGCAGTCCCGACCATATTGGTTGCAATGCACTCATAGCTCCCGCTGTCTTTGGGTGAGACATTGCGGATGTACAGGGTCCCATTTGGAAAAACAAACAGATTGCCATGGACAAACTGGGAGGGTCGGATCTGGGTTCCATCAAAGAGCACCCAACGGATGCCAGGCAGAGGTGCTGCTTTGGCACTACAGTGAATGTTGATGTTCTGCCTCATGTTGAGGGAAATGTTTTCCTGTTTCTCCTGCTGGATAATGGGTGGCAAGGCAGCAATGTGAAGTCTCACAGCAATACTATCAGCTCCTGCAGCATTGCTGGCTATGCACTTGTAAACTCCCCGGTCTGAGAAGTCTGTGTCCTTAAGGGACAAGGTTCGGTTTTTGTACAGCATCACCCTTCCCTCTGTAGTGCTCACAGTTTGTAATATTTTCCTGTCGGGAAAAATCCAAGAAATGTGTGGGCTTGGAATTCCATTGGCTTGGCAATCCATGGTCACTTTCTCTCCAAAATAAACAGTCACATCTCTGAACTGGGAACCCAGCATTTTGGGCTGTTGGGCTAAGACGGTCAACAAGACAATCATTTTGTCGACGCCATGCAGGTTCTGTGCAGTGCACAAATACTGTCCACGGTCCTGAAGCTGAACATTGCGAATAAGGAATGTACCATTTTTCAAGACTTCAAAACGTTGTATCCTCGTATTGGCTGTCATCAGTGCTCCTGAAAGGTTCAACAAATAGAAAAATAAAAGAGTTGTTGCTGGATTTCTCTCTCTCTCTCTCTCAACAGCCATTATATACTGGAACTAACCCAGAAATTTCAATTTATTCACTTTGGCTGTAGAATAATACCCTGTGGAATAGGGGTGCAAAACCTCAGGCCAGGGTGGCAAATCAGACTCTCCTGGGATCCCAAACTGGCCTTCTATGGTCCCCCAGATGGCCATGCCTCCTTCCCCTGGCTCTGTCCCCTTTCCTCTGACCGCCAATTGGTAGTTTTCCAACTTTTGTACATTCCCCACCACCCCATTCTAAAAGGTTGAAATGCTTTTGCTATGGTCTGGTCAATGGCAGTAAGAGCTTTACGCTAACATATGCTGGTATCTTTGCCTCAGCCATTTTACCTTTTGCCCCACCCCTTTTGCCTTCAGCCCCACCCACCACTGAAATGCAGCCCTGAGAGCATCTCCAAAATGGAATCTGACTCTCAGGCTGAAAGAGGCTCTGCACTCTTCCTGTGGAACCTAAGAAGATGTGCAGATATGAAGCCTCAATCCAGATAGTCACTCCATAACATTTCATGGCCTGTGATATAGTTGTACATCCCTATTCTCATCAAAAGAAACATTCATCCCAGGGATGGATGGCCCTTCAGATGTTACTGGACTACAACTCCCATCATCCCTCACCATTGACTGTGATGGCTAGGGCTAATGGGAGTTGCAGTCTGACATCTGAAGGGCCAGACTTTCCCACTCCCTGATCTAGCTCATTCAATAGTGCTTAGATAAGCATCATAATGTATACATGCACTTGTATTCTGCATAAGCAATGCAGACAGAAGGCTACTTATCTCTTGCATTGTTTATTGTGAGTAAAGGATGCTGTCCTTTGTGGGAGAAGAGTTAATGTTTCTGCATTTATGCCCTACCATGATGGCATCAAAATTAAATATTTAAACATATTACCTGTGGAGATTTTTGTCCAAGAAAGGAAAGGCTTAGGTTCTCCTGTGGCATCACATGGGATGACAGCATCTGATTCAGCAAAGATGGATACAATGTTAGACTTTTTTGTTATAATCTTAGGCCTTTCTCCTTGTGTCCTGAAACGCGTGGAAGGCTGAATAATGCTGGAATTAAGTGCCTTAACTCCTCCCAGCTTAGGCACAAATAGCACGTTTGGATTGTTATAATGGATGCTTCTGGAGGATTGCAGGGTTGAAGTCACTTGAGGTTTGAGTCTTAGAGTTACAACTGGAGCAGTAGTAGTAACAGCTGGTGGTGCAGTAGCTAAGGCCATGGGAGGCACAGGAATAGCTGCAACTTTTAGAGGAGTGCTTTGCGTTATAAGCCTGGCTGGAAAGAATTTCTTCTCAGTTGTGCTTACTGGGCTATACAGATTAGGCACCAATGGTTTAGAGTTTACTCCCAAATGTTGGAATACCCTGGTTCTGTTAAACAGGACTGGAATTCTGGAATTGGGAAAATACGGTATAGCTTGATTTACTGTTCTTCCAGGCTTGTCTCTGATTTCAGGAAGGTAGTTGTTGGCAAAAACTCTGGAGTGAATGCTGTATCTGCTTTCACCCTGGCTGCCAAATCTGTTTGGAGTATGCAATTTAGGTCTGTATAATGGTGCAGCTGTTGTAGTGGAGAGAAAGATCTCTGTGTGAGAAGAGGTTTTTCTGTCCTGTGTAGTATGTGCTGCATATGCAGTTATCTCTGGTTTGTTGGTATAGTGGAGGGTGGGTTGATGAGTTACAAAATGGCGAAATAGGCCTGGTACAATGAGATAGGGAGGTTTCACAGTCCCCCTCACAGGAATATGTTTTGGAGGAGCCAAAGCAGGTGGCTGATTAAAAATGGGTATAATTCCAATTGGCAGGTTAGGCATTTTTGGATTCAGTGACAGGCTGTTGTATGATCTGCCACCATATGGTTCTTTCAGTTGCCCTTGCTTTTCTTGTGTGGTGATTCTGTTGTGATTTGAATGGGAAGTGGAAAGTTCATTCTGTCTTGAGGTGAGCTTGGCTCTTCTGCTATCAGCATTGGACCCTTTGCTGTCTGGATGTTGACCAGATGTGTAATTTTTCTTTGCAGAAGAATGATCCAACAAATTAAGAGTGCTGGGCAATGATGGAGAAAGAGTAGTGGTCAAAGGTGCAGGTGCAATGGGAAAAATGGGGGGATAGGTTTTTTCTGTTCTATGTACAACAGTCTGATCACGATGATCATGTAACTGAGTAATCATGTCCTTGGAGTGCCTTGAAGATGGTAGTGTGTGTGTTCTACTTTGCCAGTGATTGATCACCTGTTTAGTTTCTGAAGGTGTGAAAAGGTGATCATCTGTTGCACTATAGTGAGATGAAGTCACTGTTTCTCCTTGGTGGAAATATGTTGCAACTGTAGTCGTTATTAGAGATTCTGAAAAATTCTGCAGTTCATCTACAGTTGGAGGGTTCTTAAAAGTGGCATCAGTCAATTGCTGTACAGTGGCAGGTCTTGATTGTGCTACTCTTCCATCAGCTCCATTCTCTGGAGCTGATGAGCTAATAGGAAGATATTCTTCTACAAATTTTGGAATCACCAAGTAACTAAAGTCAGAAGGTAACACTGGGCTAGTGACACTTCCTATAGATACTGAAGTGCTTGCTGTATGGGCCTCTGTGACTTCATTATTTGCTGTAAATGTGTTCTCTTCAAAGGCTTTGATTAATTCATTGTCTGTAGATGTTGCAAGTGTATGCCCTGAGCTGTGAGACAAATGCAGCTGTTTGTTGGGAGATCTAGTCAGTGAGTCATGAGTTGGTATCAACATGTGACTTTTCGGGTCCTTGGCATGAGTTATAGGTGTTTTAGGCAGCAAAGTAGAAAGCTGAAGCACTGAAGCGGCTTCCACATCATGTGCCTTGGTGGACATTCGTAAAGCAGGAACACTTGCAGTTAATGAAGAACTCACTTCTGAAGGTTTATACTCATTTGCTTGTTGTGTTTCAGGTTTATGATGATCTCTAAAAGTGGAACCTTGCAAACTTTGGGTGGCAGCTTCTAGTTTAGATGCTTTTTGACTGAAAGGCACCTCTTCTATGGTAGTGGCTGTTGGAAGAATAGGCTTTGGTCTCCTGAACCGATTTGGTCTTAATCTCCTTCTCCCATATGGCCGCCTTCGGGGATGTTGGAGAACTGGTGAGTTAGAGGTAGTTGTTTTTCTTTCATATGCTGTAGTCATGGCCACTGTGGTCATCTTGTTAGTGGCTGCAGCAGTCATTAGCCAGTCTTTCTTTTCAAATGGAGCAGTGGTACTTTCTACAGGAAAAGTGGACTCCGGTTTTTGAACATGCATGTTTTCAGAAAGCCTGAAGGGGTCAGGAGAAATTCTTACTTGTTGATGGTCTATGCTACTACTTTCTGTAGGAACCAAATCTATCGTTGGAGAGCCAAGAGGAAAAACCGTGGTTGTGGCTTTTAAATTCAGATCATTGTTGATCTGAGAATGTGTAGAAATTATTGCAGCATTTTCCAATATATTCATATTCTTCTGCCATATATCTGTTCCTGTGTCTTCAGAGACATGAGTTTTTGCAAGAACATAAACTCTGGATGATAGTTCTGAAGAGGACAATGTATACTGTGTGGCTCTCTCCCCATTGCTGATTGTTATCAGAGTGCTTTGGATGGGAGGCAAGTCGCTTATTGCTTCTTCATTTGAGGGCTCTTGGGTGAAACCATCTATCTTTTTCGGTTCTGCTGGTTTGGAGTTACCTGTCCTCAAATTACTGCGATCCCAAGCCTGTGTCTGTACAGTTGGAGAGATCTGAGTGTCCCTTGCAAGAGGTGTTTCCACACTGTATGGACCTCCTGCTGTATTTGAAGATTCGTGCTCTACAAAAGGCTCAGACTCAGGACTCACTTCTGCAGAAGGTGTTTGGTCTTGATTATAATTCTGTGAATTGATAAGGGGAAGAATTGTGACTGAGATCAGCTCTACCTCACCCAAATGTGCATCTGCAGAAGACTCATCTCCACTGACTTCCACTGCAGTCTTTGCAGGAGGGCTGGCGACGGGAGGAGGAACTCTGGTGGTCTGATGCATGAATGGCGTTTCTGTCGTAATCCTTAAGGAAGGGACTGGTGACGTCATTGTTCTTGGAAGGTTTTTCCCACGGACTTTTGCCAAAATGTTGGCCCAGTGCTGTGGATTAATTTGTTTGTTTGCCATATTTATCCTCCTTCGGGATTCAAATACCCTACGACCCTCTGCAACATTGATCTCTTCTGCCCTATCCAGGCCTTTCCAGAATTTCATTTTGCGCTTTCCTTTTTTATTCTTCTTCACCTGAACACGAGAAACATTGCCATTTTTTTGTTTAAGGGATACTTCCCGGCCTTTCTGATGGATTCTTTTGCTTGGAGTATCATAAGCCTCTTCAGCACCAGATCCCCCGTCATCTTCTATGACCCACCCCCTTGCTTTTACAGGCATTCTTGAACCAGGATGCTTTTTAAATTTCACCCTCTTTGAGGCTCGATCAGATACCATTTTATTTACTGTTACTTTCACAGCGAATTGATCGGATCCTTGTTGGTTGATAGCGACACACCTGTAGTACCCACGGTCACTGACATGGCTGTGTGGAATTAACAGTGTGCCGTTGTCAAGCATATACCCATTGGAGGAGTTTGATGAATCATGAAGAACATGGCTGCTAGGGAGTATCCAGCTTAGGTGTGCATCTGGGATAGCCACTGCACTGCAGGGCAAAAGTATGGAATCCCCTACATGTTTTTCAACTTCAGTTGTCTCGGAGTCAGCTGGCTGAATGACTGGAGGCTGCACCAGAACTCTGTAGGACATTGCGTCTACATCCCCTCTCACTTGAGCAACACAGTAGTACACTCCCGAATCAGCATAGGTCACTGATTTGATGACTAACTGACCACTGCTGAGGACCGAAAACCTGCTGTCTTGCACTTTGAATGGAGCTTTCAGTTTTGTCCCACCTGGAAGCATCCACTTGATGGAGGGACTTTCTGATGCTTTCACATTGCAACTCAGCTGAGCATCTGAACCTTCCACTACACTCTGAGCTGCCCTGATGTGCTGGTCTTGTTCTATCATCACCCAGCTGCTTCTCTGCTGTCTGTTTTCTTGGGGCTGAAGCGTCTGAGATATTTGGGTAGAAAAAGAGAGCACAACTTTTTTCCCGGTGCTCTGGTGTCTGTTTAACTGGATGTGTATCAAGGGTTGCATCACCCAGGCGGGCTCAGCAAGGATTCTCCCTTTGACACCTGTGTAATAAAGGGCATCATAATCAGAACCTTGCCTGTAATGATAGCTTAACTTAGGTTCGTAGCTGAGCACGTGTTCCCTTTCTAACTTGACAGGCACGTCACTGTAATAAGCAATAAGCTTCCACAATTTTTCATAGTTGTCTCGGTTCATTAGGCATTCCAGGTCCAGGGAAATAGTAGCATTGACCTCAATTTCCTGAGGAGAGATCTGGTTCCACTGAATTTTGGTAGAGTCTGTTGGTTTCTTGATTTCACACTTCAGATTCACTATGTTTCCATGCTCATCGGTCATGTTCAAAGTAATGTTCCATGGAGACAGCTGAAATTCTTCCATGGGAAGCTCAGAGCTGTCATCGTCCTCTGCTTCCTCCTCCTTGAGGCTGATGTTCTGTTTAAGTGGGGACTGTATGATGGGCTTTGTGCAGGAAATATCTTTCACATTTAGAATATCTTGTTTCTGGAATTGCTTAGGGAAGGTGCATTTGGGGCAAAGTTGGCCTTCTTCATATGCTTTGTCTTTTTTACACTTCAGGACACCTGAAAGACAAAAAAAAGGGTATTCTAAAAATCACATGACAGAAAATTATTTTACCTGTACAATTTGAATATACTACACTCTGATCCAACCAGTCTCACAAGCAAGTTGCAGAGAAGTCAAGTAATTCTACTTTCTTTAACAGCCCTGGTTTGGGAGGAATGACTGGGAAGCTGACTCCAACTGAAAGTAATAGAGAATGGAATGAGAAGAAGTACAAGAGCTTCACTTCTATGCTATCCTGACTTATCATACTTCTGACCACAAGAAATTCTGCCCAATAGCCCTTTGATTTCCAAACCTCAATTCTGCAATGGTGGGAGAAAAAAAAAAAAGGTTATTAAAAACATTAAAACATAAATGGTCACCAGAAGACATTGGTTTTGTTGATTCTGGTTTCCTACCTATCCTGCCTCAGATTACTTAATTCACCACTTAATTTTTTCATTTGATTTCCCTCTCCTGACGCTTCCCTACTGAATAGGGATACTCCCCAAATTAACTTCATTCAAATTTCTCCCTGGAATTTGGAGTTACGAATTATCTGGTCTTGTTCCCAAAGTGGAACTGATACATTAGAAATGCCCCCTTGTTAATTCTCAATGGTGGAACACAGATTTTTGAACTCTTTACTGAGGGAATACTGTCTAGCCCACTTGCTCCACCACCAGGCAAACACCTTTTTATTTAAACAGGCATTTGGCCTACTGAACTGATTTGTCTTTCTCTGTTGTTCTGGGTTCTCATTTGTATGTTTTAATTTAATTATGTTTTTAACTGGCTGCAATGATTTCAATTTTTATCTGCTCTTATCTTGTTTTTCTATATGTTTTTATTGTGATATTGCTTATTTGTTATGTGGATTGACTATTTTCTATTGTGTTTTTTATTGCTGTTATTTATTTATTATGAACTGCATTTCTATACCACCCAATAGCCAAAACACTCTGAGCAGTTCACCAAATACAGTTAAAACCATTAAATACACAAATACAACATAATGTTAGCTGCCTAATTTCATGTGGCTCTCAGCCTAATTTCAAAATCCCTCTGCATGTGATCAGTTCAGTCCTCTGGCAAGAGCAATCTGTCTCTTCCTTGGCAGCTTGTTTCATGGGAAGAAATAAGGAGAGAGAGAAAAGGTGGGTATCAGAAAGAAAAAGGGGTAACCCACCCACTTTTACCTTGGATCCTACTCAGTGCTGGCTTCAGCCCTGCCCACCACAGATATGTGGCCCCCACGGATTACCCACAAGGGAATGCAACCCTCAACAGGAAAAAAGGTTGCCCACCCATTGACTTAAGCATGACTCACTTAGTCTGGATCCAACCCACTGTAATCATCCCCTTGTTCACACATGCAACGTTGGTCACACCTGCAGATTCCAGTACTACTTCTGGCATGGTTCCCTGTATGAAACAAAAGGGTGCTGCAGAAACCACTGCAACACTCCTGGGTATTCTAGGATACACTCTCAGTTTGCATGGGACACCCCCTCCATCTTGTCCTGCTGTAAGGCATGACAAAAACAAGCAAACCACTTTGAGGTGGCCCTAATGCCTGTGCAAATTGTGAAATGCTTGCACTTTGGGGGCAGCTTTTGGTATTATGACTAAAAATTTGAAGGACTGCATGTTTTTCTAAAATGTCAAGACTTCATCTCACACAAGGATATAGAGAGGACTTTGTCTGAAATCACCCCCAGAAGAAATGCAGGCCAGGACTATGCACACAGCAAATGAGGTAAAAAAAAATATTCTGAAGTGGTGGACTGGACTACTTCAAAGTGTAGGGGAGGGATACCATTTCTGTAAAATGTGCCTGCAGATAAAAGAAGACACAACAAACACCAAAAACTAGCAACAAACACATCAGAGAAAAACATTCTAGTCCAGCCAGCTCCCTGCTGTGCTAGTTTTCTGCATGCAGGGAGTTGTTTGCATGAGGAACATTAAAAGACATGATTCTTTGACACAGCCTGAAATGATACTGTCCATTCAACCATTTCTTAATTCTTCCACCTCATTCCGCCATACATGTATGCCAGACCTCAGTCATTACTCGCATAGAGCAGATTTAAAAAATAGCCTTCATTGTAGCTTGGAAAGTTCTGCGATTTCTATACAAATGCCTCCCCATATTAAACTATGTTGGTTCTGTCCAACTTAGTATTGTGCAACATCAGAAATACAGGAAAGAATCAGGGCTCCAAATCATGCCTTTTAATGCTGGACTTTGCTTATCAAATGATGCCCAATTATTGTGGGGGTAAAACTCAGGGTTAGGTCAAATATACTGACTTCTGCATTTTTACACTTCTTGTTCACTAAATTGTGGAAAGGCAGTATACGTTTAAGAAATAAACAACCCAAACTCTGAGTACGGACAACAAAGAAATGCAACACTTCTGGGCAAATTTCTGTTGGAATCCATTTCCTACTGACAGTACAGTGAACAATGGTCTTCTCTTACCTGCGGATTTCTCACTCCATTCAAGGAGCCATTTCAACCTGCAGTCACAGGACCAGGGATTCCCATGAAGATAAATGTTCTCTAGGAGTGGCATTCTTTGAAAAATGCCCATAGGCAGTGTTGTAATGGCATTTTCAGACAAATAGAGGTGCTTTATTGTTGACAGCCTGAAAAAATCAAGGACCAAAAATGTAGAAAATGTGTTGGGGTGAAGCTGCTGGAGCAAGTTTCCTTCCAAATGGAGAAGTCTGAGGGAAGTTAATCCATTAAAAGCATTTGGGTGAATGAATTCAATTCGGTTGTGGTCCATGTGCAATCTCATTAGGCTGGAGAGCCCTTGGAGGGTTTGACTGGTTATAACCTGCAGCTTGTTGTAGCTTATTTTGAATACCTAAATGGTCAGGTAAATGAACAGGTTAATATTTTGAATAGTGATACAATAATACAGAAAAAGCACAAGTAACACAATATAGGAGAATAAAAATGGCCTCAGCCTAGAGAAACAGCCACACTTAAGCCTCGTTGAAATCAGTGGGACTTAATTTAGGCACAACAAAATGGATTCCAATGGGACTTAAATATGACTAAATTTATCTGGCTTAGGGCCAAAAAACAGAAAATGAATGAGAATTATGAACTACAGCATATGATGGATTCAAGAACTTCTGCATACATAAGGAATAAAAATGGCTTCTCTGCTGCATAATGAAATAAAAATAGCACTCTTATTTCAGTGCTATTATAGGCCACTGGTACGTCGGAACGGATGAAACTGTCAATTGACAAGTTTTTAAAAAGAGTTGACATGAAAATCTGCATGCATTTTTGTGCACATTTCTCCTAATACACACATTTTTCCTATGCAGTTTTGCCTAATATACACATTTTTGCAAGCAAATTATGTAATATAATGCATTTTAATGCATTTCACTTATATATGCATTTGTGTGTGCATCATTCCCTAATATATGCATTTTGAATGGAGTTTTTAATTGGAGTAATCCACTGTAAATTCAGAGAATGCGAATTTCAAAGGATCACTGAGTTTCAGTTTGCATATTGGTTTGAAAATGTGAAATTAGATAAGTTCGCATCAAAATGCAAACCAAATGAATTTCTCCCCAATCCCTATTTATGTGCTAGGTTTTCTCTTCAGTGTTATGATATGCTCTGCATATGTTTTCACATAGCTTTCTCCAACACCAAACAGAATCTGGCCATGCATGCAGAGCTCTGAGTGCTTATAGGAGTCCATGCATACACACCAGAGCTTTGGGAACCGAGAAACTGTTATTTTAAGAAGAAACATTGGCTCTACCTGAAGTGATGTCAGATCTTTTAAGGCACCACTGGGTATATTTTGGATGTCATTTCCATGGAGCATGAGCAGTTCTAGCTTTGCAAGTCCTGCAAGTGAGTTTTCAGATATAGCCTGTATGCTGTTAAACCTGGGAAGAAAACACATTTGAATGCACCATGTTATGAATCATCGTTCTACATTAAGAAATCCTGGCATTTTAGGTAACTTTTGCCTGTGCTTAAATCATACACGTAATTCGACAAAGTTAATGAAGCATTTTAACAAGGCCACGTGTCCTTAACTGGTATTTCATATATGGTTTCTTAAGTCAGTTTTGTGCAGCTTTTGGCCATAAATTAAATTAAAATAAAATAAATGCAATTCAGTTGGAGCTTAAATTCATGGAAATGCCAATTAGCGTAAGCTTTCCACCACAATATTCTCCATCTGCTGGGGATACTTGTCAGTGGCAGGGATTCAACCTATCATAATATGGAGACTGGCAAACCAGTAGGCCTGCAAGGATACCAAGAAAATATGTAACAATGAATGAAGTTTTGTCAAGGACATGTAAACATGGATGTGTGCCAAGCAATTTCTGGAAGCAGAAGACCACAGCTATTAGTTGGACTGCTTGATCTGCACATATAGTATGCAATTAGGTATTTAACTGTGGAGACAAGTCAGTAGCCTTCCAATTGAAAAACTGTGTGTCTAGAAGAAACGAGGGCTATGAGCTACTTAAAGAATGCTTAGTTGATTAATTACCTGCCTTTGACAGATTAATCCATTAAATTGAAACAGATTTGTATTTTACCAAAGCGTTACTATAGTTGTCTTCTCTTTGAGATAATGAAGGGAACATAACTTAGACTACAATTAAATAAACAAAAGCCACATTGTTTGAAGGCTTTTTAAAAATCTTTTTTATTTTCTGTATCTTTCTGTATTTACTGAAACACAGCAGAACCAAAATTTAAAGCATAAATGTATGTATGCTCCTAACTCACAGCCTCACTTATTAAAATTTCCCAATACCAATTAATCAACTAAGGGTACAATCCTATGGCGGCTAAACAGCCCCTAGATGGCTGTAGGATTTTTCATTTTCCGGGAACTGACCTTGGAGCCAGCACTCCAAGGTCAGTTTCCAGAAAACTGCCTCCCCTCCCCCTCCCCCTTGTAGATGGCACAGTTCATTCCCAGCTCCATGCTCAGAAGAGCAGAGCAGGGGGAAAGGGGGCATTCCTGGGGCCAGGGAAGAGATGGCGGAAGTGCTGGAATGATGCTTGCCTCCCCCCCACTCCAAGCCGCCCTAGCTAGATAGCCGAAATCGGTCGTCTAGCTGCAAATGCAGGGTGGCTGAAGCACAAAGGAGAAGAGCTCCTCCACATTCCACCCACCCTGCATTGGATAGTCGGTTGCCTCCAAGTTCAGAGGTGGCTGACTATCCCCATTGGATTGCACCCTAAAGCTCTCATTGATTCATGCACTGATGAAACCAAATTAAAGTTTGCAGTCCTATAAGTAAAAAACTCTTAGCTTGGAAATTGGAAAGGAGAAGGTATACACTAAATGAAGTTAGAGTTTCTAAAAATATTCCAAACTAACAATTACGCTTCTGTTTTCAAAATTAGGAGGCTAAGAATAAATGGACTTGTGCTGCATTTGGTTGTCCTCTTAGGACAGATATATCACTCTGCTAAATAAACACATGAGACAAATTGAAGGGAGACAGGGATTTCAGTGGTTATAAATCAGCTATATCTGCTACAATGCAAGCAGTTTCTGCTGTGTCAGCAAAGGCAGCATCTCTGCTTGGCAAGACAGACAAAAGATGTCATCTCTGCTCCTCTTGCCAGAGATCACCTTACTCCTAGAAAGAGGGGCACATCATCAGCACTGAGCAAATCATAGGCCATCACCATTAGTGTAAAGGGCAATACAAAACAAAGGATTTTTAGTGTTTCAATTCCACAGTAGGAGCTAAAATCTTCTTCCTTTTAAGCTTATTGAAATCAGTAGAAAGATAGTCTACTTAGGATCATTCGTATTGCTACAAAAATGTGAGCCTACTGAATGAGTTCCATTTTCTTTCCTGCACAAGTGACCTATGGAACTTGCACCATGCTTTAGGGACCTGTGCACACACATGCAGCAAATGTTCTGAATTATTTGGGAAAGAAACCCAATGAGGCTAGGATGGCAAACAGAGATAGAAGAAACAGTGTGGTGAGAGAAAAGGTTAGAGCGATAGCAATGGTGGTAGTAAGGCTGACATGATCTCCAGGGAAAGTAGGAAATTCTGGAGCGAATAAACGAAGGAAAATTGCTGGGGTGTGCATATGGAGAAAGTTCACTATCTAATAGACAGGTGTGGTGAGTATAAAATTAGGTGGATAAACTCCTCATGAAAGAGCTTGGAAAAAAGCAGGGTGGCAGGTGGGCACAGGAAATTTGAAGCAGGGAAGCAAATTCAATTGAAGCTGTAGACCTCTGGAAAGAAGGATACATGGGAAGCATACTGGTTATGATTTGTTGGGTGGAGCCCCCATGCTATAGTGCAACAATTGTTATCTCCTCTCTGAAAATGAAATGACAGAATAGGTGTAGGAGAGAGATTTGAGGCAACATGGAGGGAAAGCAAATCCTATGCACATTCACCACTGGTGCATCATGTTGGTCATATACTGAAGGCAAGTTAGTAGGATTTGAGAGCATCTTGTTCTAACCAAGAGTTAACCAAAATGTAATTAGAAGTAGACCACAGAGGTTTTTAGACCAATTTCGTTAATACTCCTCTTTATATAAAGCTTTTGATTTGTACCACATTCATCTCAAATTGCTGTTGTCTAGCTGAAGCATTATGCATCTCCATTCAACACGTGGGATAAACTCTAGAAGATTATTTTCAAAGAATGTAAAGCAGCACAGTAAAATTTCAATACAAACCCCAAATTGATTCGTTCCACATGTTTAGAAATTCTTGCTGGCACAGCTGCTAAGGACCGAAATGTGCAGTGAACTTCAGTGGGAACATAACAGGCGCATGGGTGAGGACATGCAAGTGTGGTTTCTAGAAGTCCCAGAGAGAGAATCAGCACCACGGATAGTGTCCCCAAATTTGGTTGCTTTAGCATCTTCTCAAATGTCTTCATTTCACTATACCTATTGCATTTGTAAAAAAGAATGGATTTAAGTTTAAAACAAATAAGACATGACAACTTAATATTATATCATTCCAGTTCTTACAATGTAAGTCTGCATGAACAGATTGAGAATACCATTTTATAACTTGGATGCTGGAAATAGGCTTCCTGGGAAAGGTAGGCTAAACAAAGGCATTCAATCTTTAACATTTAGACTAAAGTAACAGCACAGCTATGTACCTTCCTAAACACTTGTTCCAGTGACTAAGTCTTATAATAGGACTGTAAATTTATTTTTAACCAACTAAATGAATATGCATGATTATTTTGCTAGTTGTAGCATACCTGCAATTGTCTTAAGTTTAATGTGATCACAACATTGAACAGTGTAGCATTTACCCAAGCGGCCAACTTATGTATCCAAATGTCTGACTTTCTCTTTTAAAACAAAACAAAACAAAACAAAACACAATGTTCAGATAGTCAAGTCTGACCCTGACAGCATCAGATTCCACACATAGAAAGGTGCAGTAGGGCAACACTTTTGGACACCACCACCCCGTCATATCATGCAGCTTCTCTGGACCTACTCCTGATGCCCACATGTTAGGCATGGATGTCTATGCCTCTGTGCATAGACCTCTACACACATAGGCTTCCATATGTTCTGTAGCCTGTGTGACAGCAGTTCCAGAACATGTGGAAGCCTACACATGTAGATATTTACATCAGAGGTGGGCAGGACTCAGGCTTGCAGGATCCACTTTGTTTCTGACGTAGACCCTGAGGTTTTTGACTAGACTTCTGAGGAGCAGTCAGGTGTGAAATTGTGGCTCAGGCAGGTAGATATACACTAAGAATTAAGGAACAGAGTGTCCCTTAGCATATGCTCAACCCAGGAATTTGTGATCAGTACCAGAACCAAACTCACAAGTCATTTCAAACAAAAATCCACTCCTGGTTTTCGCCAAGCATTCTTTTTCAGCAACCTAACTTTGGGGGTGGGGGAAGCTTTATGGTATTTGCAATTATTAGACAACTGGGAGTTAAAGACCCTTGCCAATCCAGTGCAAGTCACCCCAGAAGATCCCAATTAACATTCTTCCCACTCCTGGTCTATGTACACAGGCTTCCACATTGCAAACATCCACTCTCAACATTAGGGCATTAAGGGTGGGCCCTCTTCACACAAGTAACACATGGATATAAATCTAATAAATAAATAAATAAATACATAATCTGAATCCATCACTCTACCAAATTGGCCCACAGCATGGAAGAAAACATCCCATTATCATTTTTTCATTATCATGCAACAAGGAACGAGCAGGTGGGACCACAATACACACATACACAATTATATTCAATAGTTAACACACGTTGTTTTATGACTACCCATTAAATAAATAAAAGCCAGTCCTAAACATCAAGTGCCAATGACTAAGTTTTAGCTGTGTGCTGCAACTGAAGCAGGACTGTATGGATGGATAACTCCTATCTTGTCTTTTAATACTAGTTGTGGCTGGTGCAAGTAAGTATAAAAGGCTCATCGTGTGCCAGTCAATGGAATAGGAGGACATATAAGTGTCAGCAATACTTATAGGCAGCAGTGGTGTAATGGTAAATTTTGAAGAGCAGATGCTCACCATGACAGGCCCCCAAGGAGAGTCCGAAAATGCAGGCAGCTGTGTTGGTCCATATCAACAAACCAGTTCTAACAGTTTTCATCTCCACCAGGAGCAGATCTTTTGTAAAGCGAATGGGTCTTAACTACTTAGAAGACTTAACTAGTCTTCTAAGCCACCCCAAAATACTATGCGTTACAAAACGGAACAATATATTGTTGTTGGGAAATCCCCCCCCCCTTACTGTGAGAATTGCAGCCAAACTCAGAAGTAATAGGAATTCTGAGTGGAGATGGAAGATGACATCAGCATCCCTGCTAATCAAAAAGTGCTAGTGCTGCCTCCCTGCAAATCCTGGCACTACTGCACCACTGATAGCCCCCCCCCCCCAATTCTCCCTGGGAGTGGCCCATAAGAATCTGACCTAGTTTCCCAAATGTAAGCAAATCTCTTGGCTTTTTCTGAGCCAATTTGAGCAAAATCTGATTTCTGCCCACTATGAGCCTCCCAACTCCCTCCCACTCACCAGTTAGCCCAGCTCTCTCTTGGGATGTAAGCTCACCTGAGGTCACTTGGACCTTTCCAATTCTTTTGTTTGCTCTACCCCAACAATCCCTGCATCCAGCCCTGCATCTGTTTTCCTGTTCCCTCCCTGTTTGCCCTTAACCTTCCCCCCATGCCCTGATTTGCTTTCCTCCAAGAAACATCCTTACACATCAGAAGCATGCTGCGTAGCAGTGAAGGAGAAGCCCAAGTGTAACTGCCATACATTTAGCTCAAATGCTGGGGCAACTGAGCAGGTAATAATACCCTCACAACAGATTCTTCCTCATACAAGCACAATGGCTCACAGGATTGAGCCATTTGCCTCCACAAAGCTGCTTCTTTGTGTATACATTGGAGCGCTTAAATCTGCAAGCAATAAGACTGCCATTCCTTTCCTATCAGCATCATATGAAAGCCATTATAACTCAAAGTAGTGGTTTCATCAGGCTGAGGGGGTTTCTCAAATGTCTGTGGTCAGGTTAATACAAGAGTTACCCCTTCTTTAAAAAATAATTCCGTGACATGCCAAAGAATGTTGTATTTAATGAGGTGATTCTTTAATTAAAGTTGTCATATTTAAATATTTTACATATTTTCTTTTCTTTAAAGGATTAATAAATATCTACTTCTATTCATATAATTCCTGCTTTGAGCCAAACAGAAGTTACAACCTCAAAAAAAAAGTTGCTATTCAAAAACCTTGGCTCAGGGTTCTAAGTGAAAAATGATGTACAGTGAGGTGTCTCTCTTTCTTTTAAGAGCTCCATAGCAATGGAAAAAAACATGATGCCTTCCATCCCAATTGATATCTGGCACATCAACAACTATAATAACCAACTAGAAAATAACAGATTATAAAGGTTTTGGACTTTCTGAATGGGAATGTCCAGACAGCCAAATATGAAGAATAAGTCCTGTGGCTGAATGGTATCTATTTGTCATTAAGGGTGCAATCCTATGCATATTTAGACAGAAAAAAGTCCTACAACTCCAGCTGCACTGTCTGGGGAATGCTGGGAGTTGTAGGACTTTGTTCTGTCTAAATATGCATAGGATTGCACCCTTAATTGGAGAACCCTGTCTGATCGTATCTCACCCCATCAAAGTATCAATGCATACATGAATCTCATTCATGTAGCAGTAAATCATGGCTCAGTGTTATGTCTGAACAAAGCCAATGTTCTTCAGTACGGAAAGTTCACACATTCATTGATAAGTCTGCTGGAAGTTGCCTTGGGAATCCATATTGGTGTAAAGATGGGATATAAATGTTTTAAATTAACAAAATAAGCCAAAAGACAGGCTGTTGGTGGCAAATGTGAAATTCTGTTTCTTCTGTTGTTTCCACCAGCACTAATTAATTTATAATGCTCTTACTATATTCATAAGAACATTGGGGCTTTTGAAGGCACAGTTAGTTACGCATGCTTGAGTCCTTCCTGAAGTTCCTAAGCATGCTTTATTGTCAGACCAAATGGTGGAAGAACCTAGAACAATCGGTAACAAGGAAGAGCCTTGCACCCAATTTACAACAGGAATTTGCTGCTAAGTCATTGGAAAGAGCAGAGAAAACTGGTTTGTATCATGGATACAAGCTACCAATGAGACTGCTGTTGAATTGCTAGTAAGGTTGCTGCTAAAGGTATATTTACACTTTTAATGTAAATTCCTTCTTTCTGCAGGGCAGAAAGAAGGAAGGTGGATGCCCTGTGTGTGAAAGCCATGCTTGCTAAATTTCTTTAGTAGGGAATGGCGAGGGCCAAGAACCCTTTCTGGATCTGCAGGTTGGTGATTGGTATGTGCACAGGTGAACACACCTGCTTAACACTCATACAGAAGAAGGAATTTCAGCAAATGCAGCATGATGCTACAAGGGAGAGAAAAGCAGTCCCTGCCAAAATTCCCTCTTCTACACAGCCTTTAAAAAAGTACCAGAGCCCTGTCCCCTATTGCATCAGGCCAACCTAATTACTACATTGAAAAGAGGTGGTCATGAGGAGGACGTCAAAAAGCATGCCATGAACAGCAAGGTCTAGGAAATTGGGCTTGATGGACAGGAGAGCAGAAAGCCATAGCACTGTAGTGGGCTGAAGAACAGTAGGCCATCTAATGACTCAAGTAGAGATCCAATGCAGTGAATCTTGCAGTTATAGGGCAGCAGAGGACAAGCAGTTAACAAAATACAATCAGGGGCATAGGGCTACAGTGAATGATCTCCATCTTTAAAAGATAGTCTGATTTCACAGACTCATAGAGCAGGAAGGGGCCTTGGAGGCCAGCTGGCACAATCTGTTGCTTGATGCAGGAAATCCAGAGCTACAGTGTCCACTAGACCTCCCTAGGTAATTAGTTCCATTGTGGAACTGCTCTTTCCATCAAGAAATGTCTCCTACTCTACCCTCCTGTACCTTAAGCTCATTAGATCTAGTCCACTCTGGGAAAGCATAGAACGCAACTTTGCCTTCTTCTGTGTGAACAACTTGACAAGTGCTATCATGTTCTTCTCTTCTCCAGGCTCAACATACCAGTTCCTTTAACTTTTCCTCCTAGGACTTGTTTTCATTATCACTGACCACCTTTGTTTCCTTCCTCTGAACCTGTTCCAGTTTGTCTGTATCCTTCTTAAAGTGTGGCACCCAGAACTGGACATAGTAGCCCAGATTGGTCTGATTAGTCCAGAATAAAGCTGACCTATTACTTGGAGACTATAGTTCTACTAGTGTACCCTAAAATTGCAAAAGCCTTATTTTGTAGCTGCATCACATCCCTAAGCTATACTTGTGAATTTGGTGTGTGTGTGTGTGTGTGGCCTAAATGCAATACTTTGCATTTGTCCCTGCTGAATTTCATTCTGTTCGTTTCTGACCTGTTTTCCATTTCATCAAGGTCATTTTGAATTTTATTCTTGTCTTTTACGGTGTTAGCTGTCTCTCCCCAGTCTTTTTTTTTTTTTTTTTTGTCATCTGCAGATTTGATAAGGATTCACTCAACCCCAATCACCTGATAAAAATGTTGAACAGTGCTGGACCGAGGACAGAGCCCTGAAGAACCTGACTTGAAGCCTCTTTCTAGTCTGATGATGAACCGATGCTAAGCACTCTTTTGAGCATGGTTTTCCAACCAGCTGTGAATCAATTCACCAGATAGCACAGCACATATGCAGCCCACATTCAATCAGTATCCTAACTGAAATACGAGTTCAGTCCTCTCAGTTTTCTCTGGCCAACAGACATTAATTGGTGGAAAAGTTACCCGAATGCAAAAGATAAAGGGAGAACAGGCAATGAACTAGCACTATAGATGCAGCAGGATATGATGGATTTGGGGTTCAACTTGGACTGGGCAGACCCACATTCAGATTCTTGATGAGCCAGGAAGCTCAGCCACTACCTCTTAGACAAATCTAACCTACTGTCAGGGTGGAAACTGAGCCCATAGAGCCCCAGAGCAGTTCTGATTCTGAGGAGGAACAGCAATCTGTGGGAGAGGAGCTCGCTCATCTCTCACAAGCACAGCAGCTGGCAGAGATTCCTCCTGCCAGCATTCCTGGGATAGATAGTGACCCTGGCAGCAAGAGAGCGCTGGAGGGGGGCTTGCTGGACGCTCGGCGCAGATGCAGGGAGCGACGACAGATGGAGGGCACGGAAAGGAGGTGTAGCACTCGTTTGGCGCGCAAACAACAGTCGTGTCCCGAGGACCTACGGGTAAGATCGAGGACCTCTCCATAGCCCATATGTTCAGAGTCTTCCCACAGTTCTCCTTCAAACGGGGACCAACTGCCTTACCTGGAACTTAGGCTACTCTACTATCTTTCCCCAGTGCTGTTCCTTGCTTTGTCACTAGTGATTAGTATTCTGAAAGAGTCATAAAGTAATAAAGGAATAAAGTCTCGGAAAGAATTCGTCATCTGTGTCCTGAGTTGGCTATTGGTGGGGACTGCAAGAGGCAGCTAGGGTGCTCCTGACAGCTTGGTCCCTGTTCCTCTTTTTTTTTCTCTCTGCTCCTACTGCCTCTGGAGGCTGCCATGGACTCGGCGGTGCAAGCTCTCGTGCAAGAGAACCAGGCTCTTCGTGATCAAGTGGCTCAACTGACGACTGCCGTACAGAGTCTGCAAGCTGCGGTTCAACCCCCCCCCCCCGATTCCCCCCCGCCGCAAGTGCCCGGTGAATCTGCCAGAGAAGTTTTCTGGTGAGAAAGGACTTTTTCAGATTTTCCGGGCCCAATCGGAGCTGTACATGCACCTACGACCTGAGGATTTCCTGACAGAACAGGTTCATGTGGGCTTCATCATTAACCTACTTTCAGGTGTGGCAGCTAAATGGGCTTCGGGACTTCTTCTCGCTAATGATCCCCTGCTCGGGGACTATCAAGGTTTCATGACAGCAATGGCCAGTTTTTTCGGTGACCCCCTGCTCATGCAGACAGCTTCTCGGGAGATTTGCCACCTCAGGCAGGGCAAGGACTCGGTTCCCAGCTACACAACTTTTCACTTGCTGATGCAGGATTTACAGTGGAGTGATGCCGCGCTGGTGGCTCAATTTTTGGACAGTTTGAACGACGAGATCTTGGATGAGTTGGCACGCACACCTAGCCCGCCTACTTTGGAGGACCTCATCCAGACCTGCCTCCAGATAGATAGTCGGCTAGAGGGGCACCGGCAGACCTGGCAGGTCACTGGGTGCCGAGATTTCCCTCCTCCCATTCCCCCATGTTTCCTGCCCCCTCCTCCCCCCCCGCCCCTGCTGGGGGGGGGGGCGGAGGAGACCCTGATGCAGCTGGAAGCTACCCAAGCCCCGCTGCCGCCGGAAGAACTAGAGTGGCGGCGCACAGAGCGCCGATGTTTTCGGTGTGGAAAGCTGGGACATTTTGCCAAAACCTGCCACACTAGACCTGCAGCCCCACTGCCTCCCCCTCCTCTCCTTCCTTCTCCTCCTTCTCCTCATCCCCAGGCCTGACTAGGCTGCCCCCCAAGACTGTTGGGGGTCTCCAGTGTGGGGGTCGGTTCCCCACCAGGTGGGTGCCTTCCGCAACCCCCCCACCCTCCCATCTGCTATTGCATGTTCACCTCCACTCCTCCCAGTGGGGTGGGGTGGAGGCCCTAGCTTTAGTGGACTCTGGGGCTATGACCAGTTTCATGGATGAAACGTTTGCTCACCTCCACAAGATTCCTACCCTGCCTCTTCCTGTCCCCTTGGCAGTGGAGACCATCGACGGGCGTCCTCTTTCTTCGGGCGCGGTGACCCGGATTACAGGTCCGCTCACTCTGCGTGCCCAGTCCCACGTTGAGCAGATTCAGTTTCACTTGGCCACGGTTCCCCAATACCCAATCGTGCTGGGTGTTTCCTGGCTCTCTAAGCATAATCCCCAGATTTCTTGGGGGCTTCAGCAAGTGGAGTTTGCATCTCCCTACTGCTGGGAGCATTGCCTCCCGACCAAGGCACCAGTCCCAGTCCAGGCCTTAACCCTTTCCTCCCCCTCCTCGTCTGCTTCTGGCAGTTCTTCAGCTACCGTGATCCTCCCAGAGGACTATGCAGCTTTTCAGGATGTTTTCGACAAGAAGGAGGCCAACCAGTTCCCACCCACCTCCCTTTTGACTGTGCCATTAACCTCATTCCTGGGGCAACCATCCCCGCTGGCTGGCTGTATTCGATGTCAGAGCTAGAACTTCGAGCTCTGCGGGAGTTTTTGGACACAAACCTCAGACGTGGCTTCATTCGCCCCTCCTCCTCCCCCGCCTGCACCCCTACCATGTTTGTGCACAAAAAATCAGGAGAACTCCGCCCGGTGCACGATTTCAGAGTGTTGAATTTTGTCTCGATCCCTGACAAGTACCCCCTCCCCCTCGTACCCGAGATGCTGGAGCGCCTGGGGCGAGCCAAGGTTTTCAGAAAGTTGGACCTGCGTGGCGCCTACAATCTGATTCACATCTGGGAGGGGGATGAGTGGAAGACCTGTTTCGGCACCCGGTACAGAGCGTATGAATACCTAGTGATGCTGTTTGGGCTCGCCTGCGCCCCCCCCCCACGTTTTTGTGTTTTATGAATTCCAGCTTCCGGACCTATTTGGACACTTTCCTCATTGTGTATCTCGATGCTTTACTTATATTTTCTGAGGATCCCCACGCCCATCAGCACCATGTCTCCGCCGTCCTCCAGCACCTCCATGAGCACCATCTTTATGCCAAGCTGGAGAAATATGCGTTTGACCTAACCTCTTTGGACTATCTTGGCTACAATATCTCAGCTGACGGTATCAGGATGGATCCTGCAAAGGTCCAGGCTGTCCTCTCCTGGCAGGCTCCATCCACCAGGAAGGACTTGCAACATTTTCTGGGGTTTCCTAATTTTTACAGAAAGTTCCTGCCCAGCTTTGCTCGGCTGACATCTCCTCTCACGGACCTCCTTAATGGCAGGAAATCTCCTTTTCATTGGACGGCATCTGCCCAACAGGCTTTCGAGGAACTTAAGAAGCTTTTTAGTTCTGAGCCGATCCTGTTACATCCCAACTCGAGGAAGCCTTTTGTAGTGCAAACTGATGCCTCTGACTTTGTGGTGGGGGCGGTGCTTTTTCAGCCAGATCGGGCGGGTGGTGGGTTGCAACCCTGCGCCTACCACTCCAGGAAGCTGAACATGTCTGAGAGGAATTATACCATCTGGGAGAAGGAACTGTTGGCCATCAAGTCCGCTTTGGAGACCTGGCATCAACTTCTGGAGGGGGCACAGCACCCAGTCAAAGTTAGAACCAACCATCGCAACCTGGAACATCTTCAGACAGCCTGTGCCTTAAACCAGTGGCAGATTAGGTGGTCGCTTTTTTTCCCCCAGTTCCACCTTAAGATTTGCCATGTGAAGGCCTCTGACAACCTACAAGCAGATGCTCTTTCTTGTAAGCCGGACCTCCAGCCAGGGGGTGAGGGAAATCCCCCCCTCTGATTCTCCCCCCCCCCCAGAGCCTGGCGGCAGCTGCGATACCTCACTCTTGGGAGGAACTTATTAACTCTGAACAGGCTCAGGATGCTTTTGTCTGCACAAAAGTGGAGGAATTGGGGCTAGCCTTTGGCCTCCGCCACTCTACCCCCTTCTCTTTGTGAGGTGGCCTTCTTTACCATTCTGGCCAGGTCTATGTGCCTTCTAGACCCTCCGCGAGAAGATCCTCCATCAGTGCCACGACTCCCCCACTGCTGGGCATTTTGGCTTCGCTAAGACCCTGCACAGAGTGATGCGGGATTTTTGGTGGCCTCGTGTGTGTCGGGACGTCAAGACATATGTTGCCTCCTGCCCAACCTGCCAGCAGGCGAAGGCCCCCTCAGGCAAGCCCACAGGATTGCTTCACCCCCTGCCTACCCCCTCAGGACCTTGGAAACTGCTCTCCCTTGACTTCATCACTGACTTACCTCGCTCACATGGTAAGACCACCATTCTGGTGGTGGTGAATTTGTTTTCTAAGATGGCCCATTTTATCCCCTGCTCTGGGTAGCCCACAGCCAGGGAGACGGTGGAGCATTTTTTGGCGCATATTTTCTGGCTGCATGGATGGCCCGAGGGTCTCATTTCAGATAGGGGGCCCCAATTCACTGCCAATTATTGGAGGAAGCTACTTGGGCTTCTCCAGGTGACGCTCCATCTTTCCTCCGCCCAACATCCACAGACGGACGGTCAGACCGAGCGCACCAATGCGACTGGAGTAATATTTGCACTGTTATGTCAATTACCAGCAAGATGACTGGTTTTCCTTGCTGCCTCTCACAGAATTTGCTTATAACAATGCCTGCCATGCTTCCACCCGCCAAACTCCATTTTTTTGCCAGATTTGGTTACCATCCCAAGGCTTTCCCATCCACCCTAGCTCCCTCTTCGGTGCTGGCAGCCCATGACTTTTTAGAGGAGTTGCGAGTGGTACACCACCTCTTACGGGACTCCCTCGAGCAAGCCAAGACAGCCTACAAGGCCTCTGAGGACCGGCGGCGCCAGCCGGGACCGTCTCTGCAACTGGGGGACTGGGTTTGGTTGTCCACCCAATACCTCCCCTCTCACTCACCCGTGAGGAAGCTTGCGCCTCGCCGCACGGGGCCTTTCCAGATTGTGGCCCTAATTAACCCTGTTGCTTTTCGCCTCGCTCTCCCCCGCTCCATGAAGATCCATCCTGTTTTTCATCAGTCCTTGCTGTCCCCCCTGGTTTCTGGCGACCCTCATCGCTCGGCTGGCTCCCCCCTGCTGCCAGTGCTGGTGGAGGGGGAGGGGGAGGAGGAGTTTGAGGTCGCAGAGATTCTGGACTCCCGCCTTTCTTGCGGCCGCATGAAATATCTGGTGGACTGGAAGGGGTACGGGCCAGATGAGCGATCCTGGGAACTCGCGGAAAATGTGCATGCTCTGTTGCTGCTGAGGCGCTTCCACCAGCTGTACCCCCACAAACCCAGGGCCCCAGGGGAGGAGCATGAGGGGGGGACCTCCTGGGAGCGGGGATGATGTCAGGGTGGAAACTGAGCCCATAGAGCCCCAGAGCAGTTCTGATTCTGAGGAGGAACAGCAATCTGCGGGAGAGGAGCCCGCTCATCCCTCACAGCCACAGCAGCTGGCAGAGATTCCTCCTGCCAGCATTCCTGGGATAGATATTGACCCTGGCAGTGAGAGAGCGCTGGAGGGGGGCTTGCTGGACGCTTGGCGCAGATGCAGGGAGCGACGACAGATGGAGGACGCAGAAAGGAGGCGTAGCACTTGTTTGGCACGCAAACAACGGTCGCGTCCTGAGGACCCAAGGGAAAGAGGGAGGATCTCTCCCTAGCCCATAAGTTTAGGGTCTTCCCGTGATTCTCCTTCAAACGGAGGCCAACTGTCTTACCTAGAGCTTAGGCTACTCTGCTATCTTTCCCCAGTGCTGTTCCTTGCTTTGTCGCTAGTGATTAGTATTCTGAAAGAGTCATAAAGTAATAAAGGAATAAAGTCTCGGAAAGAATTCCTCGTCATCTGTGTCCTGAGTTGGCTATTGGTGGGGACTGCAAGATGCAGCGAAGGCGCTCGTGACACCTACCTCACAACTGTGTGGATAAAATGGGAGAAACCTAAGTATGTGATCCTGAGCTCAGAGGAGGGTTGGTATGCAAATGTGATATATAATAATAAAAGAGTTTCTGTGTCCATCAGCATCATAGAGCCAAAGACCATGAAACCTAGACACATGAAAATTGGCTTGCATACTATGAAGATCCTTGGGGTGTGCCCCTCAGAATTTGTGTTTAATAAAATGCATTAATTAATTTTAGTTTTAAAATGTGTCCCTGTAGTTGAAAGATGCAGTATTATCTCCAGCCATTAGGGGCAGGCTTCCCTAACCAGCTCGTAGCTTTGCAGTCCATACAGTTGGAAGCCACAGGAAATTAGGAGGCCAAGGGACAATGTTATATACCTGACCCTCCCCACTGCTGTGGGGCAGCCCCCCTCAGGGGAATGGAGTGGACAGACCCCTCCCTCAGGGGGCCTATAGGGATGCACTACTGCAAGAGAGGTGTCAGCAGGCATGGCTTCACACAGACAAGCCAGGAACAATGTATCTAACTCTGAGAGCTGCATATGTTTTGCTTGAAGGCTTTGCTGTATCAAACTAAGGACTATTCCAACCCATGTGAAGCGGGATCTGTTCGCTAGCAAATACATAAAATAACTGAAATGTTTTCACAAGCTCCCTATTTAAGGCACATACCAGGGTCATTTTTGTGTAGGTAGTATCTGTAGGAAGGCAGGTGATGTAGGGGTTGGAATATATGATGTTTGGTCTCTTACAAACCTATAATACAATTCTATAACACTGGTGAAGCAATGAACAAGCAATGCCAAGGGTACTTGGCGCATGTACCAAAACAACAGAAGGTACATCATTACCAGTGCTCTCCTCCTTAAAAGAAACACATGGGGGCATAAGTGATGACAGTGTATAAAGCATTATCATGTGACAACAGGGAAGGAAAGAAACATTGTCAGAACAGATATACCATACACTGCTATAATTCTGAGGTTCCTGGCAGCAGAACCAAAATAAGACAAATTGGTTGGTAAAGTAGAACATCTAAGTAGAACATTAGAAGCATCCCATGTTCTGAGCGGCATCCTGCAGCTGCACACTTCTTCCTTGCTTTCCAGGACTGAGAGGGTGAGTGGGTTGAGAAAAAGAGATTAAATGTCAGATTAAAAGAATTATGGTTTTTGCAGACATTTTAAAACACTTCTAAAAGGAAGTTCCACTTGCCCCATCCTCTTCCTACTGTGACTCGCTGCCCCCTGGAGATTGCTTAGAGTTACTGCCTAGGCAGAGAGACAAGGGATAGCGAGGAAGTGGGATTCGCGAAGGAATGAAGTGCTCTGTGTATGCTGCAACGATGATTAAGGGGAGGCGCACTGCATCAATGGACGGGGGGGGGCTGTAACGCTGGCTGAGAGGCTGGGCAGGCTGAAGTCAAAGGGGGTTAACCTTTGGTCTGGCAGGGAACCCCCTTGTGCCGATCCCTAAAGATCGTTTTGTGAGCCCCCAGCAGGCGTGTGCGCATTTTGTCTGGGCAGGGGCTGTGGGATCAAGTCTGGGGATTTATCTTCGAGGTGGTTTCCTGAGTCTTCACTAAGGCGGGAGAGAATGAGTAGGTGGTGAGGAAAAAGAAGGAAGGCTGATTATTTCACCAGCCCCAGACAGGGCAGCAGAAGGATGTGCCTGAGTTATGTTATTATGAGACACCATAGCTGCTTGTGCCTTCTGCTGCTCCCTTAATGTTAAGGGCACATGCTTCCCATTAGAGAAGAATGGCCCTTAATTCACTGAGTCATTACAGTTATATATTCGGTAGGAAAGAAAGAAAGAAAGAAAGAAAGAAGCCCCTCCTCCAATCCCCCGAAACTAAGTTTCCAGTCAACATTTCATTCGGAATTTTCGAACACAACAAAAGCGGCTCACAGAGGGGGGGAAACCAACACACCCAAAACAAAACCAGAACACTTTCCAGTTCTCTCATCCATCATTCCAGCCCGGAAAAATAATCTGCAAGTCCTCTGGCTTCTGGAGTTCACCCCCCCGGTTTTCCTGGAATAATATTAGCATCAAAGCAGCAACAACAGCTGTGCTGGCGGCGGGGACGGGACGCCCCCCTCAGCAGAAATTGCTTCGCGGGCTCCCTGAGGCGATGCGAGAGAGAAAGCATCGGTCTTACCTGGCAGGGCGTCAGACGCGTTTGCGCGCAGCGTCCATCCTTTCCTCAAGACCGAAAGAACCGCTTCGCCCCGCGCGCGGACCAGTCGCCAGGCTGCTCCAGCGCCCAGACGCCTTCCCGAGCTCCTCCTGGTCTTGGGTCGCTCCTTCCTTCGACGCGATCGCAGCCCCGTAGTAGGCAGCGAAGCGCTCACATCCTACCCCAGAGGTGCTCGCTCTGAGCAACGCCCGCGCTGCTTCTTCCGCAACGCCCCGGTTTGCAATGCATAGCTCCGGGGGCGGGGGAGATGTTGACAGGGGTGTGCGACGCGCAAGGGAAGAAAAAGAAGTTGGACTGGAAGGGGAGATCGGGAATCTATCACTCTGATCCCCCCCCCACCTCCACCCCCGACAGGAAGGAAATCCAGGATCTCTCGTTTAGAAGCCCAACGAAGCGGCGGGAGAAGCCGGGCCGATATCGGGGAGCGGGTCGCTCCCGCTCCTCGGATCTCGCGCGCCCCCTCCCCGCGCCTTCGAAGCTCTGGGAGAGGCGCGACACGCGCTTCGCTCCTCTGCGGAGGCGTTTCCGCGGCCAGGAGCAAGCCCCCAGGCCGTGCCCCCGACGCGGCGACGCCCGCGCCGGGACCGGGCGGAGGAGGAGGCGCGCGCAGCAGCAGCGCCCGCGCCAAGCGTGCCTCGCGCTTGCTCCCGCCTCCTGTTTCTCGCGCGGCGCGCTTCGCAGCGGGCGGGGGCGGCGCAGCCCCGCTCCTGGTGGGCGGCTCTTGGCGGGAGCGGAGCTGATGGGGACGCGGCCGGGGCGCCGAGAGGGGGCTGCCGGGAGCGCGCCCCGCCGCGCCACGAAGGGGGTGCGGACGGCAGCCCCCCCAGCTCGGGCCCAGCGAGCGCGCCGTCGGCGCCGGTTGTGGATCAACGCCGGACTCCTTGCCGGGTCTTCCGCTCCTGGGCTTCACCCGCCCACGTGGGTGCTGCCGTCTGCGCGAGGCCGTGGGTCCAAGGGCTGGATCTCAAGTCAAGGTCCGGGCTTCGGACAGGCAAGCGACAAGAACGTCACCATGGGGCCTTTGACCCTCTCCGTGGCTCATATCATTTCAGCCAGGTGTTCATGAGTTAGTACAGCCTTCCCCAACCTGGTGCCCTCCGGATGCGTTGGGCACGTGGTGGCTGGGGATGATGGGAGTTGCCATCCGACACATCTGGACAGTACCAGGTTGGGCGAGGCCGCATGAGGGATCTTTTGCACCATTGGTCACTGTGCTGATGTGCTTGTGCTGCACACGCAGACAAGGCGACGTGACCTGATTTAAGCTAGTGTTGCATTAATTTTTGTGGGTTCCGTGTTGGGTGCAAAAGTTGTTGCAGGTGGTGGTGGTGGAGGAGAAGCTCTTGAGCAGACCCAACACCTGTTGCAAACAAACAAACTTGAATTGCTTTTCATAGCAAACAATGCACAGGGTAGGTTATCCGTAGAAACCCGGTTCTGGGGGCCCGCTGAACTTAGGAGGCTGGTGACTGATGACATGATGGCCTTCTCGGTTGTGGCACCCAGTCTGTGGAATGCTCTTCCCAGGGAGGCTCGCTTGGCACCCATCCAATGGGATCTGTTCCTCTTTTGGCAAAGTGCTGCAAATTGCCTCCTTTGAAGTGGCAACTGTGATCCTTCTTCTCTCCTGGGATTGCACCGCCTGCTCCACAGTCTTCTGCATCTGTTGTCATTCCTTCCAAGAGATTGGGAGGATGGTAGAGTGCAGCGTGGAATGGCTCTTTAAAGTGGCAACTATCCCTTTAAAGGAGAGCAAGATTTTCATCCTTCACGCTGTGGAAGACTGCTTAAAATGATAGACCTTGTCCATGAAGGGCAATCTTGTGAAAATTCTGCCCCGCTCCCCCATTTTGACTCATCAGTGCTAGCTTAAACAAGGTGCTGGGTACATGCCAACATGGGTAAGTTCTTTTTTGCCCAGCATCAACTTTATAGTGGACCATAACTATACACTGCAAGGAATTCCATGTACATAAGCCAACTTGGATAGGCAGTTGAATGGTACTTCAGCTCTGGCGACATGTCAGTGTCTTCCGTGGCATCTGAGGGCAGCAGCAGGCTAGCTTGGGGAGGCTCAAGGCTCACACAGCTCTGTCCTCCCAACACCTTGCCCTCACCCCCCCCCCCAGCATATGCCACCTGAGGTGGCCGCATCACTCTGCCTAATGGTAGGGATGGCGCTGATTGCACTCTGGGTCAAACACAGAACCCTGCTTGGGGAAAATCAGTTGGGGACAAATAAGGTGGGCAAGGAAAGAATCATCCCCACACCACTTTTCCACTCCAAATTCCCATCTCCTGAAGCTGCATTAAAAAAGAAGACGTGCCAGGGCTCTCTTACATGTATTTACCCACACCAGGTAATAGGCCCCTAAGGACCATGGTTGAATCTTCCATATAGCTACTTCCCTCTCTCTTTTGGTAACACGTGTTATCAGGATACCACATGGATTTGGTGTACATGATGGGATGATTCCTACACCAACGTTACTGCTTCCAATGCAAATCCTGAGGTCCAGGGTAGAATTAAAATAGACATTACTTTAAATCTCTGTCTCTCTGTCTAGAGTAGGCACAGGGGGTCTCATCCGGATCTTAAAAGCTCCCCCCCCATGCTAGGGTCCTGACCTGGGTTAGGGCCCCTGCACGTACTTTGGAGTAAAAATGAAAAAGGCATAGCTGCTAGACACTGTTTAGTCGTACTAGTTTAAAAAGGAGAGAACTCAAAGTACCAAGCTCCCCATTTGATTTTGAATAGGCTGGCAGGTAAACAGGCCTGGTGAGGTTTTAATAAGAAGCCTCCTCATTTGAAAATTAACACATGCTTATACCTTTTTGTGTAGAAATGATCTCATAGCTAATATTACCTCCTCTCCCACAAATTCAGGCTCATGCTCTTAATTATTTTGTTGTTACTACATATTCCTAAAAGATTAAATCCTACAGAAAAGGCTTAAGCATACACATTTCAGGCTCAATACAATCAATTCCGAATCATATCCTTGAGAAGAAAACTCCTTACTCAAAATTTGCTAATTAAAGCTAAGCTTACAAGCGCACAACCCTACGGGGTTGCCACCTGCTCGATGGAAGTTTCCGTTCTCAGAGGCTTCTGACTATCCAGTGCCCTGCTGGGCTGCTGCCACTAGGGTGGGAAGAGCAACAGAGGCAATTTCCATCTCTCCGTCCTCCCCAGTTTAATATTTTCGCACTAAAGGGGCTTCTGAGCCTGTCTAGTGGAGTTACTCTGGTGGGGGCAGGCCCAGGGCTGGAGTGGCCACAGGGTACAGTATATTCTGGCCTCTCTTCTGCCCTCCCCTCTACACCTGAGGTTGGAAGAGGAGCCACCATGGAAAGTTCTGTGGCAGCTTGGAGGGGGGCTGGGGTGAAGAGCCGAGTGGGGATTTTCACCACATGGTGAAAATCCTCAGTATCCTATGGCACCTCAGACCATGGGCCATAGGATGGCATATCAAGCTTTTTGATGTGTATACCTTACACAATATTTTTTTGCTCCTTAATTGATAAATGAAAACTTGAAGTACACTTTTGACCTGGAATACTACAATCTCATACCTGGTCAGTACTCAGATAACCCCTTAGCCCAAGTGATAGGGCTTTAACTCAGCATTACGACTTTTTAATTTATATTTTCACATTCTTAGTGATTCATTATTAAACAATTGGCAGTTGCGTTTCATAACAACACACCCTATATTGTTTTCTGAAAAGGGGGGTTAGCAATTTCTCAGTAGTCTCCCCAGCAAGAACAATACAGCAAAATCAGCTCTTTCCCCCCAAGCCAGGACACCTTGACCCTGACATTAGAGGTAGCAATTCTGCTGGTGAATGGTCCATTTATGCCTGTAATGTTGCATAAATGGCCCTTTTACAGACCCCATTTATGTAACATTACATATCCAGAAAACTCCAAGCCGCCATTTTTATGCAAAATGGCAGCTTGCGAAAAGGACAGGCAACCCCACAGTGCTGGATGGGTGCTGGTCAGGCACTCCGGCGACACCCGTGGCTCAGTGAGTGCCCAGCGAAACCGGATGGAGGTTAGTCTGTCCATCCCTACTAGTCGTGGAGCACAGGGTTGAAGTGCCACGATGATGACATCTGCCACCGGCTTAAGAACATAAGAAGAGCCCTGCTGGATCAGACCAAGGGTCCATCCAGTCCAGCACTCTGTTCACACAGTGGCCAACCAGCTGTCGACCAGGGACCCACAAGCAGGGCATGAGCGCAACAGCACCCTCCTGCCCATGTTCCCCAGCAACTGGTATACATAGGCTCGCTACCTCTAGTACTGGAGGCAGCATATAGCCATCAAGACTAGTAGCCATTGATAGCCACTTCCTCTAGGAATTTGTCCAACTTTGTTTTAAATGGGCATGGGACAGAAACGGCCTTGGTCACCTTGGTGGATGATATGAGGAGGGCTTTGGATAGGGGCGAATGCTCCGTCCTTGTTCTCCTCGACCTCTCAGCAGTTTTTGATACCGTTGACCATGGTATCCTCCTGGACCGTCTGGAGGGGCTGGGCATTGGAGACATCATATCACAGTGGTTCCAGTCCTTCCTCTCTGGCAGGTACCAGAGGGTAGCACCGGGAGAGGAGGTGTTGGACCCGTGGCTGCTCACGTGTGGGGTGCCACAGGGTTCCATCCTCTCCCCAGTGCTATTTAACATCTATGTGAAGCCACTGGGGGCTATCATCAGGAGGTTTGGGGTGTGGTGTCATCATTCATTTATTTATTTATTTATTTATTTATTGCATTTATACCCTGCCTTTTTTCCTCTTGCAAGGAACCCAAGGCGGCTTACATGATCCTCCTCCTCTCCCTTTTATCCTCACAACAACAACCCTGTGAGGTAGGTTGGGCTGAGAGTCTGTGACTGGCCCAAAGTCACCCAGTGAGCTTCCATGGCTGAGTGGGGACTAGAACCCAGATCTCTGGGCTCCCAGTCTAACACTCTAGCCACTATGCCACACTGGCTCAGTTCTACCTCTCATTCAAATCTTCACCAGGGTTGGCCGTGGAATCCCTGTCTAAATGTCTGGAGACAGTGGCTGGATGGGGAGGAATAACCTGAAGCTGAAACCTGACAAGACAAAAGTACTGAGGTACTTTTGGTGGGAGACAAGGAGGTTGGGGGATGTTGACCTGATATTGAATGGGGTACGGCTACCCTTGAAAGACCACGTCAGCAGCCTGGGAGTCATTCTAGACTCCCAGCTGTCCATGGAGGTTCAGATGTCAGCCGTGAGCCGGACAGTGTTGTACCAACTCCATCTGATACGGTGGCTGCGCCCCTACCTTCCCAACCATCTGCTCCCATTGGTAGTACATGCCCTGGTCTCCTCTCGTCTAGACTACTGTAATGGGCTCTACGTGGGGTTACCCTTGAAGTCGGTTCAGAAGCTGCGGCTGGTACAGAACGCGGCGGCTCGCCTGATTAAAGGCAGCCGCTGGCATGATCACATCACTCTGGTGCTGAAGGAGTTGCACTGGTTACCAGTTGTTGTCCTGGCCAAATTCAAGGTGTTGGTTTTAACCTTTAAAACCCTATGTGGATCCCGCCCAGCCTATCTCAAGGTGCGCCTCCAGCAGCACCAGACAGGCTGCTTAACAAGATCAGCCTCAGATGGCCTTCTATCTGTCCCATCAGCCAGGATAGCTAGGCTGGTGAGGATGAGGGAGAGGGCCTTTTCTGTGGTGGCCCCCACTCTGTTTGACCCCCTCCAAAAACCCCTTCAGCGTTCCCCTCATGCCTTGAAATTCAGGATGAGTGGTATCTAAGGAGAGCGATTGTTTCAGCAGTAATATTCATACAAATATCTCGGCTGCCACTTTGAGGACAAGGTTCAGCACATTAGATCGCTCCTTTAGTGTTCTGGCTAGTTCTAACTGAAACCCAGAATGGATGCACAGCCTCGCCAAAATCAGAGCCACCAGTCTCCACTGGCTGCCGGGCAGTGCCCCCTGAGGAAGCAGCTCCCACACAGCTGGGAGTGAGTGCTGAAGAAGACTGAAGTTTCAAAGTGTCATATTTGGCTTTCAAATGAACAAATGTAGTGTAAAGCTTAGGTACAGCAGCTGGGCAGTCCCATTCACAAAACAGAATAAAAGAAGGAGGAACATGAGCTAAAATAGCATGAACACACCTCTTATATCATCAGAAGAATCCCTACTGATTTTTCAAGCTCAGCAGCACAGAGCCACATTGCAATCATTATCTCGCTTTTAGTAATTGCCAGTTATTAGTTCGTGTCTGAAATTGTTTTATGAGATGAGCACTAGCCATCTAAGAGTGAGGATTTGTTTTCATCTGTGTACCATTTCACTGTGTTGAACTACCTGGCTCCCAGTTTTTTCCCTCTAGGAACAGTGATAGCATAATTAACTCTTCAAAGATGTGCCTGTTAATACTAAATTATGACAAGTCATAATGTTTTAATTTGAAAGTAGATAGTTGTGGCTTAATTAAATGGTAAAGAGTTTTTTTATTGGTCTGTAAAACAAGAATAAGAGACAGAGTTGACTTTTTATTTTATGTTATTTTTCTTATTCAGTTACAAGAAAATTAATATTTAAAATTAGGGTAGAAATCCGTTACATTCATTCATTTATTACATTTTTATACCAGCCAATAGCCAAAATTCTCTGGGCAGTTTACAAAGATTTAAAACCTTAAAAATGCAATATTGTTCATAATATAAAAAACGTTTACATGCAGACATATAAACAGACAGCACACACACACACACACACACACACACACCCCTAAACAATTTTAGCAACCAACAATCAGAAATCCAGGACCCGAATTAAAAACCGTATCATATACTGCCAAATCCCTGAGAGCAGAGGAAGGTCTTAACCTGGCACCAAAAAGATAACAATGTTGGTGCCAAATGGGCCTCACTGGGGAGATCATTACATAATCCTTGTTCCAAGAAATGTGGGACTGCTGGAAAGAGCATCCCCCATGTCAAGTTATGGAAGGGGCCAGAGCTCCATGGTAGAGTACATGCATTGCCCACAGAAGGTTCCAGGTTCAATCCCTGGCATCTCTTAAGTAGAGCTGGGATCTTTCCTGTCTGAAACTCTGGAGAGCTGCTGCCAATCAGGGTAGACAACACTGAACTAGATGGACCAGTGGTCTGGCTCAGTATAAGGCAGCTTGTGAAGTTCTTCCCTTCTAGAGCATGCAGTAATACTTGTTCTGCGCTCTGATGTCACTGTGTTGAGCATCTGCCTTTCCCCCTCCACATCACTGATTGCTATAGAGAGTGAGGGAAATGCTCAATTGATAGATCAGGAAAGCAAGGGATATGCTTGGATTTAATTAATGTATTGAGTGATTTCAAAAGAAGCAAAAAAAAAAAAAGCGTATGTGGAGAATTTGTTGAGAGGGCTTGCAGAAATGCTTCTAAGATCCCAGTTCTCATAGGTTATAGGTCCGCATAATATGTTTTCCCACAAGCATAGCTTTTTAAAAGGGGCAAGCATGTCCTGTGTCTGCTGAGGGGGTAGACAGACTGACTTTTTCCCATGGGATTTCTTCAACAGTGATAATAGCTTCCGGACCCTGCTTTGTATCACAGTCCTTCTCAGGAAGGAGTGAAGCTCAGATATGACAGACAAGTTCAAGCCTGTCAGCAGATCAATGTTTTTGATGTGCATGTCTGCTGATCCTCTTACTTAGGGCATATTCCTTTGTGGTTACTCTGTTGCATGTGGCCACGGCACTTTCATATTGATGGAATGTAATCAACAAGTAAAACCCAGCCAGCTTTTACACATCTATCTCTCACATTTTAGGCTGAAATAATGGACTTGTATCAGCAAGCCAATACAAAATTTTGTCTGTCTGTCTGTCTGTCATCTATCTACCTATCTATCATCTATGTCTAATTATTTTTAAAAGTTAAGATGGATTAGTATTTCTAGATATTCTGAAGTATTTGGGAAAGAAGTCTGGGCAGTCTACTTTTTCATAGATGCTGTTGACTTTACATTATTTCACATTGAAAACCACTTAGAAATAGCAGTGTTGCCAGAATTCATATTTCTTGGCTTGGAAATGCATATTTTGGTGCTTGCAATGCTGCTCACCTCAGAATTCAGAGGAAATAAACAATAATGCATGTCTTTGAATTCTTGGCATTTTGGATTAAAAAAAGTTCTTCAAATAAGTTAATTATGTATAAAATTGGAATTTTATGGAACTGAACAGCAAAGCATATACAGCAATGAAGTCTGAAAGATGATTCCTCAGTAACAAAGGAATTCCCCAGTGAGACATTTGTCAAATAATTAATGAATGGCAAGAGACACAGCTATCACTAGAATAGTGGTTTAACCTTTCAGCAATTCTGTTGACATTGGCTGTCATGTTTGTCATGTCTATCAGCCCTTGTGACTTCTACATTGTAGATGGACTTTGAGATTCTTAGAATCTTCTCGATTCTAAGGCATTCTCTAAAATGCACAGACAGTTCATATGAAGCACTGGCCAGACCTGTTGGATAGGGTCCCTGATTAAAGGGGGAGGGGGGTGCAGGCATCCCTACTTATGGGACACTTCCACTGGAGGAGCTGGGAGGGGAGGGAGGCATTTTTTTCTGATAGCTCCTTCCTCCTATCCCCCCAAAATATTTTCTGGAGGACTGGGGGATGCTCTGGAACAGAAGAGTGTGAGAACTGGCATGGTGGGCTGCAGAGAGAATCAACAAAAATCTTCCCCCATGCCTCTGCTGGAAGCTGCCACTGGATTGCAATCCTTTATGTGAACAGAAGGAGGCATTCCACTTATAGAAGGCCACCTATGGATCTGATGCAGTATCAATGAGCTAGGAAGGGAGGAACTGACTCCTTTCATTTACCCTTTTCTTCCCTTCTCTTCCAACACACAATTGACAAATCTGTTTGGTATGGAAGATGCGCTCAGACGTATGTATGCAGCCCATTGCTGTGCACAAGGGTCAGAGCAGAGAAAATATGGGCCTTTCATATTGTCCACGATAGTTGTTATTTCACTTCTCTTCTACCTCCATGACTTTCTTTCAATCTCTGAACTGGTTTCCCTCTAGAGATACATAACGTTGTCTCTGCTATTTCCTGAGTTGCTGCATTATTATTCTTGTCACAGACTTCTACGGAACAACTTGTTCTTGCTTTACGCTCTCTGTACAAAAAGATGTTGGGATTAAATTCCAAATATGTCACTTCATTAAGAGGAATATAGTGGGTAAAATTTTTTAAAAAAAAAGTTGTGGTTCAAAGCTTGAACATGTGCTTCCATGAATTTTCAAACAGCTGTTAGTATTTTCACCTCTCTTCTTGTTGGCTGGCTGATGTGCATTCTGCCTCTCTGGCTCAGTGTATTCTGTGATTATTAATAGGAAGAACTCCACAGCCTGTTCACAGGGTTATCACTTTGCAGTCTGGATACTGGACCCATAATAGAAAATCCCACAATTCATTGGGAGACTGGGCAGCCACAGATCCTCCTGTTCATTCTGTCCCTGGCCCTGTCATCTTACTCTTCCCTATCCCCGCCCCCCAAATTGCAGTGGCAAGCAATACTTCATGTATAATACAAAACAAGTGAAAGAAGGGGATGAAAGGTCCTACAGAAGAAGCAAGAACAAGGAACCATGGCTTCTTTGTCTCCTGCTGCATCATGGGATTTGAAAGTATACATTCAGTGTCTGGGTTGCAAGATGGTAATGCTACCTGTTTTACACCAGAGCAGCCCCATTCATTTAAACAAGACATACAGACAGAAATGTATGGTTGGGCACATCTGTACACAATCAGGAGACAAGAAGTGAGCCTTGGTAATGGAAGAAATGCTTTTCTATAGGACATCCCACATTCATGGTGAAAATCCTCCATAGGTTCCATGCCTTTTTCTGTCAGAAACAGGTAATGCGGGCTGTTGCTGCAACCCTCTCTCACATGTGCTCCTTGATAAGCAAGTTTCACGAGCACATGGAATATAGGTCTAAAAAAGGACCTTTGCCTGAGGTGTGGTGTACACACAGCAGATTTATGCTTGCTTGTTGCTTTTTCAGTCGTTAAGTCGTGTCCAACTCTTCGTGACCCCATGGGCCTCTTATTCGAATGGGGGAATAGCTACTTCTGTGATTGGAGCACTTATCTCAAACACTCTTAATTTGAGGAAATGGGCTCACATGCTCTCATTAAAATCTACAAAAGTAGGTTAAAGGAGTGAGAGATAAGAAACCTGCAGAAGGTTTTTTTGTTTATATTGTGGTGCCAAAGAGTCTGAGTTTTGTAAGAAGTAGTTTCAGTTTTGCAAAGAGCTCAGCAGAAGGAATTTAGGGTAAAACTGAACCCTCCTGATTGGTCAGAGTTGCAAGAGCACAGGCTAGCTTTAACATATAAAAACTTGAGGCCAAAATGAAAGAGTTAAGAAGAAAGTTGAGAGGCTGGAGGGAGGGAAGAAATAAAATCAAGAACGAAAGCTACTTGGAAAAGCTAGGAATTCTGACAGTAAGATTTTGCTCAGAAAGACTTGGACAAAATAAGGACAAACTACTTAGAATTAGTGAAGGGTGAACTTACACCAAGTGAATTTGTTATTTATTCAGAAAGTAATAAATTTGCCTATGTGAGCTTGGATGAGAGTTCTCCTTTAATATAAACTCTTGTTCCATATATATGTTTTTTTGTGCATGTGAAATATCAAGGTGTATCTTGGGAGCTATACCTTGGAATCATGTAGTGTGGCATGCCTGCATGATGATGTCATGTGATGTTTACTTGCCATTGCTGGTCACTGCTTTGAAGATGGACCTGCAGAGTCCTTATGAAGCCAGAGCTGCAGCAGCAGCAGTGATAATGATGAGGAAAACAGCTAAGGATACTGCTTCAAGAAAGTATTTTGGGGGGTCTAGATGGTAGGACAACTGAAAAATTGGTGGTGGGGGGGGAAGTGTGTACTACTTTATTGCACATGCTCAGAAGCTCACAATCAATTCCGAACTTAATGGCAAATTTAATACATCGATCCAGGCTTGCTACAAAGGTGAGCATTATGAATGGATGAGTTTTAACCAACGAGTGAACTAATTACAAAATCCAGTGGCATCACTAGTTAGGATTAGCTTGATGTGTTTAACACTGGTTATTTTCTTACCCTTTTGCTCTGATGGTTTTGGTGTGTGTGTGTATGTGTGTGTGTGTGTGTTGTAACCATTCAGATGTTAAAAACCTTTTCCTAATGATAATACTTCTCCAGTAAACTTTTAAAAGTTTGTTGTTTAAACTTTGTGGTCTCTTTTCTTGTTGGGTTGCCCATCTCAGGCCTAGAAGCCCCCACACTACCTTAAACTATGAACAAGAGACTCAGAGGTTTTAAGACTGTTTGGTGTAGGCAGCTGGGGAAAATAAATAATTCCACCTGGTGGCAGCAGAAAAGTTGTAGGAAGAGAAGGGCAAACAAGAGTGAGACATTCTGTTTGGCCTTGCTTAATTGATCCTAAATTGGTTGCATAGAGATATAACAATGGAATAATTGTTAATAATAATAATTTAACAATAATAAATAATGAGATGCTAGCTAGGAAGAGTGGTAGCAGAATAAACCAAAAGCAAAGAAAGCTGTGTTGGGCCATGTCATGGGACCAGCTACACCCTGATCCATGTGTGTGTCTGTGTGTGTTGTCCACACATGGATCAGGGTGTAGCTGGTCCCATGACATGGCCCAACACAGCTTTCTTTGCTTTTGGTTTATTCTGCTACCACTCTTCCTAGCTTCCTAACTAGCATCTCATTATTTAGGGCAATTAGGGTGCAGTCCTATGTACATTTAGGGAGCAATCCTATGCAGATTGACGGTCACCTCCGAACCCAGGAGCAACCGCCTATCCAGTGCAGGGCGAGAGGAGTGGTGAGGAGTGCATCTCTTCTGTGCTTCCGCTGCCCTGCTTTTGCGGCTAGACAGCCAATTTCAGCTGTCTGCCCACGGGACCTCGGAGCACGGGGAGGAGTGGCCGGACGACACATAGGAAGTGTAATAACGGCACTTCTGACCTCCCCGCCCCGCCCCCGGGAATGCCCTGTTTCCCCCGCTCTGTGCTGCTCTTCTGAGCGTGGAGCATGGGGCAGATCTGTGCTGCCTACGAGACGGCATGGAAGGGGGTGGAGGTTGGTTCCTGGGAACCAACCAATCCTATGGCCATCTAGCTGCTGATTCTGCCCTTGGACAGAAAAAAGTCCTACAATTCCCAGCAATTCCTGGGGCAACGCATACTTTTTGTTTTTGGGAAAGGTGGTAAAAGAAATGCAGAGAGGGTAAATGAAGAATAAATGGTCTGATACATTTGGAATTGATAATGACATCCATTCCCTGGATTTCAGCTTGGAAGAAGCAGAGTTCAAGTAAATTAATTCCTATTCTTTTTAAAATTCCTCCAGAAAAGCATGGTCTGAATGCTAAAGCTAAACAGGTCTGGGTCTGGTTAATACCTGGATTTAGAAAATTGTGTTTGTTGCCTTGAGTTCCATGAGGGAAGAACAGTGGGATACAAATGTATTAAATAAATAAATGGCTGGGACATGCTGGGAGTTGTAGGATTTTTTTCTGTCTAAACATGCATAGGATTGGTTCCCCCACTTTGCAACTGTTTACCCCTGGGCATATATAGTGGTGGAAAACTGTTAGAGTTCCAGCTATAGTAATTTTCAAAAATGTAAACCACATTGCTGAATCTGCCTTTTAGGTATCTTTAAATGAATGGATAAAGAATTCATTATAATAAATCTGTGTGTATAATTTCCATTTATATTCTATTATTACAAAACAATGTAAAGTACACATGTTAGCAGAATAAAAAATTAAAATGAACTCATCACAATATTTGAAAGTAATATGAAATATGCTTAATCCTTAATTATTCCATTGTAATATCTCTATGCAACCAATTTAGGATCAATTAAGCATGTAATAATCATCTTTATTGTAGTTTAAAATTCAGGGTGCAATAAGTAAATACAGTATAAAGGGCTTGCTAGAAAGTGCTTACTTAGCTTTGGTGTTCTTGTTCTACTAAGCAAAAGCTACTATGGTTGAACTACAGTAGTTTATTTTTATGATCAAGGGCTATGGTGTGAACATGGTATCAGGAAGAACATTTCTTTTGGCTATTTGGTTTTTTATTCACTCATATAAGACATTAAACATGGAAAAACTGTACTGCAGTCTTTATTTCCAAAATCTTAACAAGCTTCCATGAAATGGGAGATTATTGTTTGTTTTTTATGTGTAGGGAATTGAGTGTAAGAGAGCAAAACTTGACCAAACTCTCAACAGATGAAACTATGGACCCAGGTCTAAATAAGGAACAGTATGAGTGGTGCCATAGTTCCTCCATTCCTGAACACCAGTCTTATGGTTTTTCTTGGAGGCCACTCCATATAACAAACCAGGAACACAAACACAGTGGAGGCTGGTAGCTTAGTTTTCTGCAGGGCTGTGAATCCATTTACTTTAAAGGAGCCATCCAAAGTGCTGAACCCTATCCCCAAAATGGATTCAGCACCTTAGATAGCTCATTCAGAGTTCTGGCTGGTTCTGACTAAACCCTAGAATGGATTCACAGCCCCACCCAAATTGGAGCTGCCAGTCTCCGCTGCACAAACCCTTTGTTGGTGGTTTTTATTCCGATGACATTAAAAAAAAAAAGCTGGATCAGTGAGGCTGTGAGGCTATTTGCCATGTGAGGCTGGGACTCCATGAAGGTATTTAAAGAAGCAACCAAGCCCTAGTTGCTTGCATGAATCAAGATTTAGATGTAGGGCAGATGTTAGAAAGATATATGTGTGTGTGTGTGTGTGTGTGTGTGTGTATGGTGTTATTAACCCCAAGAAGTGTGTAGCTATCATAAGATAATATCCACAGGAATGATGAAATACAAGGTAGAGGCAAGAGATATATACAAAAAACAGTAGAAGTATTTAGCTATTACCTTGCTTTCTTTGCCAGTAATGATATCACTGATGAGAGAAATGTTATGAATAATTTATTTGAACGTGGTGGCGGCCATTGAATTGATGTAATATTACTGTGGAAACAATTTTTATTTGTGTAACTATGGATTTTTTTTACAAAGATCTATAGTTATTTTTTCCTGATTTTATATCACTTAGATTAATATACTTAGAGCTGAAACAAAATGTTAAAAATGAAATCCAATGACATTTAAAAATTCAACATTCAGATTTTGTCGTTTTAATTTGATCTTAAAATCTGTAATTTGCATTTGAAATTTCACCTCAAAATTCAGTTTTTCTGGTTTGTTTTGATTATCAATATTTGCTTAACAGGGTGCAAATTATTAAACTGAGTTGTCCAGTCAGGCGTCAAGTGTGCTCCTATGTCAAATATTTCCACATATTCAGGGAAAATGTAAAGACTATTCATGAACAACTTCAAAGCTGAGAATTTCATAAGCATACTTTCAGAACACAAATTTATTTTATCTTTCAGTCTTGCAAAGTTAACTGAAACGTTCCTTTCATGGTTATTATGGTCAACATTAAACATTAAAAGGACAACATTACTGGTTAGCCATGGCCATCAAAGGTACAAATAAAATGTATTTATAAAATGCATGTAAATATGATCTACAAATGTACAGAACATAACAAACTGCACATAAAACCTCAATCCACAGAAAAATTAAACCTAATTCATAGGCACATGTTCAGACTTTTAGATCATATTTTATTTTGTGTATTTATTTATTTAAAATATTTATCGGCTAAAGCTGGACAGAATGAATGATTAAAACAAGAATATCAACAATAAATGCAAGAAGGATATGAAATGTAATAAAATCTTTTAGAACTTAAAAGCAGAACCAAAATGAATTAAAAACAATTCAAAATATTGCAGCAGCAGAGAATAAAATTACAAAACAGCAAAGAAACATTAAAAGAATGAGTGAATAGAATTTAACTTTTCTCCTGAATTATAAAATGGTTGATCTCTCAACTGTCAGGGAAGGATGTCCCACAAATAGGGCACCACCCCTGAAAAGGCCCTCTCCCCAGTCATCTGATTTCACTGGATGTATTCCTCTGGAGAAGGCTCTCTGAAGCAAATCTTAAAGTATGGGCAGGTTCAGATGAGAAAAGCCCATCCTTCTCTAAGTATCCTAGTCCCTAGCTGTTTAGAGTTTTTAAGGTTAAGATCAGCACATTGAGCTAAGCTCAGAAATGTAGTGGAAGCAGTGCAGGTCTTTTAAAACTAGTGTCATATGATCAGAGTGATGGCATATTAAAACAAAGGTCTATTTAATCAGTTGCCAGTCAGTTTACTAGCGTGTCCCCTTTCATTCATCATGCAGGCACATTTTCATAGCAGGACTGGAGTGTTTATTCAAGCTAGCAGGTAGTCTCTAATGTGAATAGTGGCCTTTGCCAAGCAGAAGTCAGACAGAGATGAGGGCCTCTCTTGTAAACCTAAATCATCAGGCAGGTGCATAATGAGACTGGCTGTCCCTGCAGGCACAAACCCTTGGCCAGCTAAGGATGCCACTTGAGTGGAAGGGCAGCAAGTAAAGATGCTTGAGGAATCCAAGGCCTTATTCATGTGTTCCAAGGAATGTGTGAGGGTTCAACGTGGACATGGAGCCACACCGACCCACCCTAGGCTCTTTATTCCCCAACCTCACCACTCCATACACTGAGTTCTGAAGCAGGGTTCTGCTCGTGTCCAAAAGAACATGAGTCGCACATGATTGGGGACCCTGTTTTATCAGAGTCCCTGATTATATGGAGCATTCTGTTCATGTTCAGTTGAACATGAACAGAACCCCACTTCAGACCTCCCACTGCATGCATGCTCGCAAAGAGGCTGGGGAATGAAGGGCCTGGCCCTCAGCACAGGGTGACATTGGGGGCAAGGCCAGCATGTGCAGCCCTGTTTACATCCCCACTTTTAAGCCCTCGCACCTTCTTTGGAACATGTGAATACAGTGCATGTCTTTGCAAATGCCAAAGAAGGAGGGAAGGACGTGGATTATTTTGTCCCAAACCTTCTTGCTGCTGACCCATGGAGCTGTTGGGCAAAAGGAGAGCCTTTAAGTCTGTATATAAAGAGTAGAGCTGTGCACAAATGGCCTCTTGAAATTTTCCACCTTACTTGTGGGCAGAGATTTGGGAGACAATTTCACCAAATTTCTCCAGGAGGAGGAGAAATTCTCAACTGTTTCTCCTAGGTAGGACTCGCCATTGGCAGGGCTTGTAGCACAGCTTCTTTCTTTTTGGTAAGGGTGCGGTTTTTCATGTTGCAACAGCATCAGCTGTCTTGGCAGGCGGGCCCCCAGTTTGCATCCACCACAATGCAGGTGGGTAAGTGTTGTGTCTGGCTCCAGGGATGAGGTGCTCTGCCAAAATCTCTCCTCCAATTTCCTGAAAGTTTTCTCCCCCCATGAAAGAGGCTTCCATTGTTCTGCCTCATTCAGGATGTTTTATCATTTATTTTTGTGGTGTTTTGAGCTTACCTAATCACAGCTGGCCTCCCAGGCTGCCTGCATGTCCTGATCTGAAAAAGCCCTATGGGAAGAATGACCTCATGCTGCCTTAAACTGGGCTTTAATTGGAGTGTAGGAAGCTAAGGAGGCTACAGGCACCAAAAAGATGGTTGTACAGTGAAAAACAGGTCAGTTGTGCTCACTCCTCAGCCACCTCCTCAGTAAGGTAAGCCCAAGAAACCCAAACCCAACCCATGAGAATTTCTATGAAATTTCTTCACCATTGAATTTCTTTTCAGAAGTAATTTCTCTTCTATCAAATTGAACGAGAATAGTAAAAAAAAAAATGTGGGGGAAATTTTCGGCACAGCACTAATAAAGAGGTCAAGCCCCAAGCACAGCATGCTATGCATGGAGCAGCAAGTCTTTCCCCCAGGGTCTTTAGAAACTTCTTGTTTATTCTTCCTGCTCCATATCCACCAATGAATGAGGGAAAACTGAAAGGCTGCACCCACTGCCTGCCAATGCATCATCCAGGAGAAGGGAGCGGGGGGCAGGAGGAGCAGCATGTTGTTGGATACAAGCTTTGTGGCCTGTGGCCTGTACTGCTGCCCTAAGCTAGTCTGCTGCCTTCAGGTGCAGCTGAGGACACTGACAATCAGTGTTGAAGAAAGATTCAGCTGCCAGTTCAGTTGGCTTTTGTACATGGAAAGGGGCGCCATCTTGTTCTTCACCTCAGCAAATGTCTTGGGCCATCTCAGTAAATTTTGGTCTGGATTGTGGCTGATGCAGTTGTTTTCTTACGTTATACATGTAATATACACTCCGTTCCATACAGAGAAATTAGGCATATAGATATAGCAAGTTTGGGAGAAGCTGATGAGTACATATATAACTGGTTTAAAACAAAAACAGTCCAAACTTAACAAATCAAAAACATTAGTCCCAAGCCTCTTTGGGCAACTGTTCGAGGAAGATATTCATTTTGTTTTGCAATACCTAAAATATCAACATCTCTCAGTGGTACCTCCCATAAAATTATTTTTATTATGATTATTAATCTATAGCTTTCCTTTCTACAAAAGTACACAGGGAAACTTAAATAAAATCAACATGCTGCAGAATAAGATAGAATGAAACAAAATAAAAGCTAAGGAGAAAACAAACAAAACTGCCAGACCACCAATAATGATGAGAGATGTATAAAATGAACTCTTTTACCCTTAGCCAGATAAAAGTCTTCTGTTTCCTTAAACAACTCTGCCCATTCTGTCATGCTGACATGCCCCCCCCCCCGCCCCAGGTGTAGAGCTCCTGCCCTGAACATGTACATGGTACCATCTCTCTTCCTTCAAATCCCTCCTTAAGACCCACCTTTTCTTGTGTTTCTCATTGATCGTCATATCCAGTTCTAACCAAGATTTAAGTAGATGTAACTGGATTTGCCAACATTTATCCCTCTTTACCATTACCTCTTCCTTCCATCTCTTTGTTCCTTTTCCTGTTGTTTTTTTTGGACTGCAAGCTCCTTCTGGGCTGCTATCAGCCTATTCAAACTTTGCTGGCTTGAAATGTTGTCAGAGGGATGGTTCACATGGTCAAAATCATCTCCATGTGATGTGCCCATCTAGCTTGGAGGATGCCGTTGGCAATTCCTAGGAGGGTAACTGCTGCTTTATTAGAGGAAGACCCAGATCATGAATTGTGTCTTCCACACAATTGCTAGCAGGCAGAACAGAAGACAGCTTTGACAGCATCACAGGGAAGTAGAGCTGTGCACTGGCTCCACTTTGACTTGTAGCTCAATTCAGTGCTTCAGAAAATGGCCCACTACTGCTTAGACTGATTCGGAGTTGGACTGCTTCAACCCGGTATGGAACCTGAGTTGAGGTTTGGAAAGCCAAGGCTTCATACTTCCCATTGATTGACTATCATAGAAAATCTAAAAACAGCTATAACTGTTTCTCTTGGTAAGAACTAGGTGATAGTTGCAGGCATAGTAGCCCCTTAGGAAGGGATTACACTTGCTTAATGTCAGAAAAATAAGTGCGGGGGGGGGGTTGTGCTACACACATTCGTATTTTGATTTTTTAAAAGGGGAACTGCTGATAACATGTTTATTTCTTAGCAGAATTGGATGGAAATTACAAGGATAGCTGGCCCTTCTGTGGGGATCAAGCTTGCCAAATTTTAGAATGATAGATGGGGGGGGGGTTGTGCAAGAGCAGCCTTGACATTTTGAGAGACTCCACAAGAGAATCCTCTGATGTTTTTTGTGGACCATTATTCTGATAATTCCAGGCAACCTACAGGTGTCCCTAAGTAAGAAACATGGGAAGTTTCAGATAGGTGCAGCAGATAGGCGCAGCACATCATGTGGAAGAGGAGTCCTCAATTTATTTGGGAGGGTGATCCGCTTCCCCTCCCACCTTGCTTGAGTTCTCTTGGTCAATTTGTATGAAAATAGCGCATGTCATAAAAGTAGCACCAAGCAAGAAATCTGCAAAGTTTCAGAAGGATAGGTTCAGGGACTAGGGAGTTATGATGCTTGTAAACCAGTTTAAGGCTTTTTCATAATGTAGCATGGTCACAGTGGAAGAATGGCCATTTCATGATCCCATCCTTGCCCTACCCCAAAGCACAGTGATTAGAGACGATGGTAAAACATGCCCTAGAATAAGAAGGTGGACCTGTTCAATCACTCAACCACACTCCCTCCCCTCCCCCTCACCCCACAGTGTTTAGAGAAACAAAAGCAAAATATGCTGTATGGAGACACAAAGTCTGTGGGTGCATATTGTATCGAAAACACGTGGTGGTAATGAAACCTTATTCTGGAGCAGCTTCAGCTCTGTTGGCATTGGAGGGAAGCCCACTTCGCCTCGGGACCAACATAACTAGACTGAAATGGCTTGATTCTGCTTAGGCTTTGGACTTTGTCCAAACCCAATGCACATCCCTACAGGGAATTGATTTTGATTCTGTGAACTGGCCCAAGTCCTGTTTTTTCCAGCTTTCCAACTATTTCCCCAAAGCAGCTTTCTTCAGCATAAATAATTCCTGCTTCCCAAGAAGGAGGCAATTTCACAGAATATCCCTGCAAACACTCTTTTTTTTTTTTTTTAAGAAGTGGTTGGCACCACTTCTTAAAGATGCTTTGATTGTTATTACAGGCTGTTTTTCCATACGTATTGTGTTCAATACATTTTGCACATCTTTTGAAGCACTAAATGCTCACCACTTCTAGAAATAGCTATAGGTCTAATGCACCAAAATTTCGGAAGTTTTGCTACAATATTCCACCATATTTAGCTATCCAGGCTATTTCCTCAGTTTTGCTCATCTTTAAGAGGAGAGTAAGGAACTCAGGAAATTAACTTGAACAGCCATGCTGTTTTTTTTTTTTTTTAAAGCAATCTAATTAATCAAATTAAAAACTGTTGTTTTGGAATTCATCTGTCAGCTTGGTACATTTTCAGACTATCTGAGCAGATCAGTTGGTTTAACAGTATCTCTGGAATTCACACTCACTCTTTTATGTTGTTGCCACATGTTCATTTGGTAAAAAGCACGTCAGAAAAAAATCCCAAGAGGCAATGAGCTAGCTGTCTGTACCTTTCGTACACAGTCATAGGTAATTTATTCAGATAACTAGGGAACAATGCCTCTTAGTTCTGTGGAGGAAAGAGTAGGAGTCTTGTATATTTCAATGGCTTCCCTTGAAAATATATACCTCTGCCTCTCATGTCCCCCATAAACAACTGCCGTATGTGTCCTCCCATTTTATAGCACTGAACTGTGGAATGTTTCTTTTATTCCCTGTTGCTTCACTGAATAAAATGTGTTTCCTGTAAATAACATTTTTTGGTAGACTGATGTGGAACTTGCAGCATTGGAGCCACATCTGTGTATATCGTTTCAGGCTATAAGAACAGTGGCAGGCCTGCCAGGATACCCAGACGTGAAACGATACCGTTAAAGACTGTCATCGACATAGCAAAGATTTTAAAAACATTCTCCATTTCTCTAGAAGCTGCTTAATTAGAAATACTTAAGGATACTGTTCTGTGACAGAAAGAAGGTGATGGAAAGATAGTAATAATGGGTGGGACCTAGGTGAGGTTTTGCAGGTGAAAGCAGAAATGAGTGTAAGTGTTGCCTTCAAAGTTTCTTCAGCCTTCTTCCCTAAATGGTCATCATGCACACCTTCAATATGTAGTGCATTCTGCCTATCAGAGCTGGCCTTGCTCTCTGGGATAGGCATGCTGTCACTATCGCTTGGCAAAAGAGTGGATTATGCTGTAGGACGGTTGCTTAGATCAAGCCACCGGGGGGGGGGGCACCCAGAGCTCCTGAGATGTCTCTTCCAGCAGGTTATTGCTGTGGACATGCCTTCCCCAACTTGGTGTTCTCTAGATGAGTTGGACTACAACACCCATCATTCCCAGCCAGGATGGTCATTGACGATGCTGATTGGGGCTGCTGGAGTTATAGTCCAACACATCTGGAGGGCACTAGGTTGGGGAAGGTTGCTGTGGGCTATTGGGGCATTTGTATAGCACAAGCTGTATGTTTTGAAGTTCTCCAAATACAGAGTTCTTCTCTCTCCCCTGATTTTGTCTGTCTTCCTTTCTTCCCTAGCCCTTGCCCTTTTCCCATATCCCCTTTCTGGGCTGTCCATCACTTTTTCTTTCCTCCTCATGCCTCCTTCATGCCTCCTTATGCTCATGGCTTTCCTCATCCACACCGGCATCAACATTGTAATACATTCTTCTCCATGACCATTTACAGTGCTCAGATCTGCACACGCTAGTCCAACGTATGTTCCCTGCTGCTTGCAGCACTATTGTAACATTCCTGTCACATCCTCAGAATATCATGTCTTGTGACATAGCACTGGCATTGAGGTTGGTGCAGCCCAGCCAGATCCTTCATTTTCTGGTGTAGCAAGTCTTGGAAAGCATCCCCCTACCCACAGGGTGAAGACACAAGGCAGTATTTGGATATAGGGATTTACTGATTTGATCTGTATCTCACCTTTCTACCAAGAAAATGGCGAACTAAAACCTTTTAAAAACAAAACTTGATTAAAACAACAATAATAAATCAAATACATTAAAAAAAACAGAATTAAAAACACAGAATAAAAACAGCACCCAACTCCACAGACCAGCTTACACACTAAAGGCCTGCTCGAATAAAAGGCATCTTTGCCTGCCAGTGGAAGGACAGCAGAGAGGGAGCCAACCTAGCCTCCCTTGGCAGGAAGTTCCACAGCCTGGGAGCAGCCAGTGAGAAGGCCCTCCATTTAGTTGCCACCAAATGCACCTCTGAAGGCAGTGGTACTGAAAGAAGGGCCTCCCCTGAAGATCTTAAACACTGGGCAGGCTCATATGTGAGAAGGGATGGACAAGTAATTCTAATTCCAGTTCATGTCGCTTGTGCATGTGTTCATTATTAAGTTTGTTCCATCCCATTTCCACATAAATATGCATTTTTAAGACACATTAAAGTGAAAATGAGATGGAATACAATGGAATGACCACAGATGTGAACCCTTGTTCATCTTGTTCATAATACTTGTATGCTGCTGACTGCTATCTGTCAATATGCTTAATCCCCAGGTCTGTAGGTACTGCTAGAGTCACCACTCCAATTCTGAAAGAATGGGAGTTCAAAATCCCAAGGGTCCAAGCCCAAAGCAGAGCTCACCACTGTCCAGAACTGATATTACATGGGGGGGCACTATCTTCATAATGGTAAAAGGCCCCATGGGCACCATACAAGCAGCAATATTGCCTGGATAGGGCAAAGAACTGTGTATAAATTCTCCTTGAGCCATACACTGCCCTTCCTGCAGAAAGAACATTGTGCAGACAATTGACAGTGTCCAGTGATCAGATGCTATCCTTAAGATCTCATTCCAGCATGGTGCTAAACAACTCAAGAGACATGTTAGAGATCAAGCATCCCATAGGCATGGTTTTATCAATGTCGTATTTTCCATTGAACATGAATCACAGCAGGCCCAAGGTCTGCCCTGCCTTATGCACTGGGCTGTCCCACTCTCCAGTGCTCCTCTCCCTGCGTTGGGATGCCAGCATGCTCTTTCCACATGCCCTCAATCCCAGATTCAAATGGGGGTGGGGTAAAACCACCCCTGTCTAAATGATGGGGGAATGGCATTATGAACAATGGTGCTTATACACACTGTTTACTTTCTGAACACTTACAGGAGATATGTTGTCTAATTGAAGTTCCTTCAACTTTCTCACACTAGCAGCTTATCCAAGAAAATGGATGAATCTTTACTAGGCCCAAAGGTGAGAAATCTCTGGATTGGATCCAGGCCTAGTCATGCATAGAGTAACTGAAGTCCCATTTCTTTCAATGGTTCTACTCTAAGTATAACTAAGCGTAGATCCAGTCTTCTTGTATTTCATGAGACATAACTTTTAAAAGAATGTAAGTCTTCAGGAAGGTGCTTAAGAATGGAACCAAGATGCCATTGAGATCATTCCTATTTCCAATGTTTGGAGGTGAGTGCCAAAGCATATTTAGCCAAGCTGGCACCATCCTCACACAACAGGGAGATATCAGCAGGCTGGGGGGACCCCATGGTTTGCAGAAGTAAAACAACAACCCTTCAGAAGGAAAAATCCCAAGGAAGCAAAAAACCGTAAACAGCCAAATGAGGACTCAGCATGCTCAGTGGCCACAGAATGCTCATTGAGTGTTGGGCAGGAAAGTAGAAACCTGAGTGAGAGGGGAAGTATCATGGAGGAGGACATAGTGACTGACTGAAACACGGAACAAGAGCATTCACTAGTGTGATGTTTTGTTGCACGTCCCACTGGTTCCTTTCTCATTACAAAGTCCTTCTCCACTCTGTGGAGTCAACTGCTCACAGAAAAACAAACTATGGATACAACATTTTTAGAGAAAATATGGTAATCCACTCTTTGGTCAAGAGAACATTAGGAGCCTTATCCCAGTTATGCAGGGAAACAGCCCGCCCTTTACATAGCTGACAACAGGCATAGGGCCAATTGGAAGAAAAGATCAAAAATGCCTTTTTAAAGTGAAAAAATAATGGTGGTCATCCAGACAATAAAGAATGTTGTATAAAGTCATCTTAAGAGATGTGGAAATGAATTCATATTGAGGGCAACATCCTTTATTCAAATAGTATGAAGGGCAGTCAAAACATTTAGGTAATACGAATTCCAGATAAACCATAGTGCTGCTGAAGTTTATTTCATTTAGTTTCATTTCATTTATTATATTTCTATATTGCCCCATAGCTGAAGCTCTCTGGGCAGTTCACAAAAATTAAAAACCATTAGAATACATTATATAGAGTATAAAACCATTCAAGTAATGCCATAGAATAAATAGCACACACAACAACAACATATATCTAAAACAATTTAAAACAATCAGCCAGAGACAATCAAAGAGACTCCTTATATGCTGCCAAATGCCTGAGAGAAGAGGGCAGGTGCTGAAAAGACAATTTTTATTTTGTTTTATTGATCACTGCTTCATGGAAGATGATCCAGGGTATGCCAGGATGTGGGTGGCAGTCCCATATATAAAGAGTGCAAACCTGGGATCTCTTAATACTTATGTCACAACTCCCCTGTGTTAAGTGTTCCTGGATATGCAGTGTTGTTTAAGAACATAAGAAATGCCTTATGCCTTGCTGATTCAGATGGAGCTCCACCTAGTCCAGGGATGAGTGAATTGTGGCCTTCCAGATGTTTTGGCCTACAAGTCCCATCAGCCTTTTGTTAGCATAGCTAATAGTGAAGGATAATGGGAGTTGTAGGTCAAAACATCTGAAGGGCCAGAAGTTGTCCACCCCTTTATTCCAACATTCAATGCAGGAATCCCAGCAAAGAGCAGGCTAGAAGTAGTCCATCAGAAATTGACCTGCAGGCCACCATCTGCCCATGCTTAGCATAGCAGGTGCAGGGGGAAAGAATACGGACAAACCAGTAAACAAGCTCCAGGGGGTTCAAGAGAACACGGTAAGAGAAAGGCCACTAGTGCAGCCAAAGTGTTCTAACTCAAGTTGTTGGCCAAATTTCCAGCAGTGTCTTCCTGCTTGCATATATAGGGGTTGCTCCAAGGCTTAAGGGAACAAATTAACTCAGGTGAGTCAGCTCAGGTGAGCATTCCAAAGCAGGGCAGGGCTGAGGAGTGATTCTTGAAAGAGACAGAATGCATTTGGAAAATTAATTGTTCTGGATAACAGTGGTGTACAACCTTGTCTACCACAAAAAGCTAATAACTGATTAAACAACCACTCCAGCACTGCCAATACTTTCAGCACCAATAGTACAGCAAACACTAACAGTATGACCCTACTGAAAACCTGAAAATGCTAACAGTGTGGCCCTGCTGGAAAACCCTATTCAAAAGCCCTACTAAAAGCCAAAGTGAGATTATTTACTAATTGAGGCAAACCCCCCTAATGAAGCCTGGATGTAAGCACATTAAATAATGCAAAGCAGAATTACAACTGAATCATTTTTAAAATAGAGTAAGTCACTGCTTGGCAGCAGTAAACTTTATCCAGCTTCTTCAATAGGAATAGATGTTGCCTCAAGACAAATTTGGCTCCTAGAGAGGAAGAAGTAAAGCATCAGTAGCCACTTAAAATATACATTTGTATTATTATACAAAATAAACATGTGTTTTCCTCCCAGTCTGGCACATTTTATTATCTCAGTCAATAAATATGGCCCTAGGATAAGCGAGAGGAAAATGAATCCCATGGATAAATATTTGCTTGTAATGGCAATGATTTTCCTCTCTTTGATATTATAGCCATCATCCAAATAGGTGCAACACATATTACAAAGGAAAACACTGATTTGTCACCTTCATTGCTGTGTTTGTATATTGGGGCATCTTTCAATAGTGACCTTTGTTTTTTTTTCTCTTCTGGTTACTGTCTTTCCCTCTTTTTCTTTTTTACAGTACAAAAAGCACAATAGTTTGCAGTATGCGCTGATGCTCCTGCTGGGTTATGGATTCAGGGGGGGGGGCATATTTTTCACATATACCACCTCCATCAAAATGTCTCAACACTGAGAACCAATTAATTGATCAGTAGGTACATGATAGCCACTTGAAATTTCCCCCCAAATAGTCCTGTGCATCCACCACTATGTGTTGAATTCACTTACTGGTATGCCAGCATAAATGTCACCTTCTGCATTTCTAACAATGCACATTGAATGATGGATCCTGCTGCACATGATGATGGGTGCACATGAACAGGCTGGAAGTCAGCACACATACAGGATATTTTCACACGATTTCCCCATGGCTAACATATGCCCAATGATTATGTGAAGTGGCTCTGATCACTTGCCCTTGAAGAATTCTGTTGGTACCAGTTTGCTAGTGGACCTCCAAGTGTAGGCAAAAACACAAATAAGGAAAATCCAGAACTCATTTCCAGTTTTGGAGAAAGCAAGCAAGCAATACCATAGCTTTTAGAAGAGTTGAAGGGTCCATCATTTCCAGTTGCATACATACTAATTAAGGTTACATTATGAAGGCTGGTCAAAAGGGGTTTACAGGTTTTCTTGTAGCTCTGTAAAAACTTACAAAACCTGTGAACATAGATGATGTTCAGTGGTGTCTCAATCATACCCCCTTCCAAACTCTGAAAAGCTCTTTCTAGTCTCTATATTCTTGCCTGCCATTTCCTAGGTAACACCATTCATTGTTTTGTAATCTGGCACCCTTAGATTTCACAGACTTCAAGTCAAACTAGACATTAAATGGAAGACGTGTATGACAATTTCCTGAAGTGTTTTTGTGTTTTTTTAAACAAAAACCAGCCATGAAATTCTTCCACTTTGAGGAACCAAATACTTTCACTTCTGCAGGAAATAATTAGTAGGATATGGGAATCCTTTATGTCTCCCTTCATGGATGGAAAATTATCTGGGGAGGTGGTAGGCAAAAATAAAATAAGACAAATGGGAATGGATTAAGCAGCATTTCCCCTTCCTTTCCTCCACTCAGACAGATTTGGGTGACTACTTTTCATTTAAAAACATCTGAAAGTCTGAATTCATTGGTGCTTACTTCTGAGCAGAAGTAAGGATTGCATTGCAAGTGAGTTATTTCTCTGAACAAGCTGTCAAGTCTTAGTAGAGCTGGGTCTTATGACTGCACAGGTTCATGGGGCTTGCCAACTGCAGGAAAAGTTTCTTAATAAGAACATGCTCATATAAGTAAATATTATATTGTTCTCTGAAGAGTCACTCTGAAGGTGTTTTGAAAAAACATACGCAATCCTTTGGGTAACAGTAAGAATGGGCCAATCTGTCAATGTCAGTTTCTCTTGGTTTCTCATTTTTCCAATCTTAAGTTTGGTTTCTCCCAAACTTTGAGATTTTAAAATAAAGGTTTGCATAACAATCTGTACACATTTTTGTGCACATTTCACTCAATTCATGCATTTTGGTATGCAGTTTTACTTATTATGCATATTTTTGCAAGCGATTTTCCTTCATAATGTTATTTTTAAATTATATTTTCACAAATATATGCATTTCTCTGTGCATGTTTTCCTAATATATGGATTTTTATATGGATTTTTTAATTGGAGAATTCCATAGCAAAATTCAAAGACGTGTACATTTGGAAGGATAACTGAGTTTTGGTTCATGACATGTACTGATTCAAAAGTGCGAAATTAGGTAGGTTCACATTAAAATGAAAAACAAACATATTTCTCCCCCATCCCCAGGCAACAGACTCAGGTTTCCTTTTTCATTATTTTGGCATTCTGGCCAAGCCACAGTGATGCTGCTCTATGTCAAATATTATATAAAAGGAAGTACTTAACTGTATTCTTCGAGAAATCAGTTAGACTGAATATTAAAAACAATCTTGGGAACATTTCAGTTAACATTTCCAGTAATTTTGAAAGCACAACAACTTCATTCAGGTAGTTCCTGCTTCCACTGTCTGGAAATTCTATTAGGAAATAGGAATGACTAGAACAGCTTGCAGTATCAAAAACGTGAACAATAAATAAATTGGATTGTAAGGTTATACAAAGATGAAGCAACTTGAGTTTTCAATTCTGCTTGTCTTTTCTTCATCTGTAAATTCATAACTACAACAGTAACAGTGCAATTATATAGATGTCTACACAGTTGTAAGGGCTCAGCTTCCTTAGGCTACAGTTGGTTACGCACTTGCCTGGAAGTAAGTCTCATTGAACTCAGTGAGGTTTACCACTGAGTAAGACATGTAAGAGTAAGAGCTCCCATCTTCAGTCCCAGCTCCTGCCAACCTAGCAGTTCGAAAGCAAGAAATTGCAAGTAGATAAATAGGTACCGCCTTGGCGGGAAAGGTAACAGCGTTCCGTGCACCTCGGTGTTCAGTCATGCAGGCCACATGACCACGGAAGCGTCTTCGGACAGCGCTGGCTCTTCGGCTTAGAAATGGAGATGAGCATCACACCCTAGAGTCGGACACGACTGGTTGGGGACACCTTTACCTTTTTTTTTAAAGACATGTATAGGATTGCACTGAAAGGCTGCCTGGCAAAGAGGTTTTGAGAACTGTACATTCCTTGACCATGAGAATACAATAGCCAAGTACTATAATAAATATATTTTTACTGTTTGAAACAGATCAGTCACAAAGGTCTCCTATTCCCTGTGCTATGATGTTTTAAGCAGAGGTGCTCATTTTGTTCATGTGAAGAGCCAGTAGCAAATCACACTAGCGTTCATTTCAGTGGAGCTAGTAAAAACTGGTTTGATCTCAGTATCTAATGGTACAAACATGCAGAAAAACAAAAAATTCCCCGCGCCCCTTTTGAAGTTCTGTATAATGTAAATCTCACCCATGACATGTGAACTCCAAGTGGAGACAGAGCTTTTATTACTCAACTGCAGGGGAGAGGCATGAGTTCCTACTTCCTTGTTAGGAAGCATGAAGAGAGGAAGCGTGAGACACCCTAAGGATCAGGGTCTTAATGAAAAAAATGTGCAGTTTAGCTGCATTTGTAAGGGTCTTGCTACTCAGTGGCATCTGGGCAAAGTGATCTTTTGTTTAGCTTTTATTCGGGATTTGTGGATTTCCCCCATTCCATTATTTCCCCCCTGGGTTCACCCTGGTTCACTCTGTCCTCTCTTCCATTCCTCCTGAATTCTGGCTTAAAATTACAAACTACAATTTGCTTTGTAGAAGAGGCAAGAAAGAAGACATGTTCAGAATTTTAACACCTCTAATGTGATACCAATTAGGATACAGACAATGTGAGATCAATTATGGGAAATCAAAACAAGTATCCAGGCTGGGTAATCTAAATAACTGAAGAATGTGTTTGGATGGCTTAAAAAAATAACAATGAATAAACCCAAACAGTGTAAACAGAGTCCTTGTTTCAGGGAGGCTGAAAGTTACTCCACTAGGGCAAGGAGGACTTGTCCTTGGTGAGGATTCTGGTGAGGTACAGGCGTGTGTGGTGTAGTGGCAAGAGTGTTGGACTGGGAGCCAGGAGATCTGGGTTCTAGTCCCCACTCGGCCATGGAAGCTCACTGGGTGACTTCGGGCCAGTCACAGACTCTCAGCCCAACCCACCTCACAGGGTTGTTGTTGTGAGGCTAAAATGGAGAGGAGGAGGATTATGTACACCACCTTGGGTTCCTTACAGAGGAAAAACAGCGGGATATAAATATAATTAATAATAATAATAAAAATAATAAAACAATGTCAGACACTTACCAGGGTGGAGCCTGGGTAGTGGAATTATTTAGTATTTCTGCCTCCTATTAAAAAGGCACTTAGCAGAGAAAAAACAAAAGGCAGAACAGAATGAGCCTTTCCTGCATACACAGAAGGCTAAAAAAGGGAGACCATAGCAGAATCTACACTCACGGTTTGTCACGTTTCTGAAGAGTTTCCCTCCCTTCAGTGCACATGATATTCATACTGTTTCGTTTCTTAGCCACACATTTTCTTTGAACTGTTATCATATTCATTTCCCTGAAATACCGTAATATATACAACTAGATATCCATTCATGTGGTCCAATGTTTCACTTCGGGTACCATACATAGGCGTGGTGTGCTCCTACCCCTGTCCTTATAGAGTTGACTTCGTATTTCCCTACTGGTCAGTCACAGCTGTCAATGCCTCTATGTGCTCTTCGGGCAGCTTCTAGCATCCGTAGCTCACTTCCCGGCGTGTTCTCCCATAGTTCTCTCTCCTCTCCTAGCTAAGTTTTTTTAAAAATATATAGTACTTTGTTCTCTTCGGATCTTCAAAGGGGACGATCTAATTTCATTCCAGGCAGGCAGCACTGGGTCCCGCTTGCACAGACACATGCACACACATGCACAGAGAGAAACACACACACACACAGGACAAAGGGAAGACTGAGAGCTAAAAGTACAGCCATGTACAGATTCTGATCTTCATATCACACACAAAATACAGCACGGGGAAGGAGCAGTCTCTCCAAAGCTTCAAAGTTTCGGAGAGTCAAGCTGACAGACAAAAAAAAAGTAGCCTGAAAAACATACTGAGACCTCGATCCATGGCTTCTTGCTCCATTGTCATCCAAATGCTACTACATGTCAGGATTGATTCTGAGCACAGGGAGATAGCAGCTCAGATTCAGAAGAGGAACAGCCAGAACGGGGGGATGCATTTTCTCAAGCCAGTTCAGATATGGGTAGGCGTGCTTCTCAGGTTACTAACTACCCTGGGCCTGAAGCTCCCCCTTGCCCCCCTCTGTGAGAAGCCGGGAGGAGGAGGAGAAGGAAGAGAGTGGGGGCTGTGACCTAAGAGATGCTAGACTATGGCGCAGAGCTATGAGGGAAACATCAGGGCTGGAGCTCAGATGGTTGACCCGGTTAGTGATGCCTGTAAGGCGACGTAGGGAAACATCACTGGAAGGGTGGGACATCCCTCCCTAAGTTAGTCTAGCCAGCAAGCCTCACTTCAAACTGTAGGCAATGTCGGTGTTCCCATTTGAATCCCTTGGAGGCATTCCTTTGTAGCATGAGAGTCTTCAAGGATTTGCATCTGTAATGATTCTGTTGATAATGAATTAAAGGCCTGAGACTGAAGTCTCTCTATTTGTGTGTGTGAGTGCATCAGGAAAGAGGGGGTCCAAGGGAAATGTGACACTACACTGCTAACAAAAGAAGTGGACAAGCCATCCATGGGGCCAGGTGATGCGGGCGCCAAAGAGTTAATGTTGAGGTCGTTCAAACAGGGAGGGCGGGAGAACAAGGAAGAAGAGACTGCTCCTCTACCATGAACTGCCCACTTTTAATGCAGTAAATAATCTCCCATGGAACAGTATGAACTGAGGTTACACTTTTGAGGAAGTACGGCAACGGGGGAACGGAGTGAGTGCGAATTATCACATTTTAATACAGTTAGATTAACAGCGATATTGTGCTGACTTGGTTCCGATTAGATGCAAGGTGTAGATTGGGCCCACACCCTACTTTAGTGAAGGAAAGGTAAATTGGTTTATTCACAATTTCTTGCCTAAAATTGCAGATACAGCGTATAGTTTCAGAAAAGTGTTTAGTCTATTTCTAGTCCATTTCTCGCCGGCCGGAGGAGGAGAGAGCAAGCATATGTTCTACCAGCAATGGAGGAGGTCAGAGAGAGGGTGGGGAAGGGAGGGGAGGGGAGCAGCAGGAAACCACACTGTAGGCTCTGGAGACCCTAATTTATTTCTTTATTTTATTTTATTTTATATTTATTTATATCCCACCTTTTCCCAATACTGGGACTCGCAATGTTAAAACTTCTACAATTAAAACCTATGAATAGAAATATACATACAACTGTACAAAAGTTAAAAATGTAATTAAATCATCAATATTAAAATTGTAAAAATATTAAAACATTAAAAGACAACCACCACAACAAAAATAATATCCATACGTCACATTTTCACAGGTCCAGACTAGTTATGCCCAAAGGCCTGTTGGAACAAAAAAGTTTTTGCATGCCCACAAAAACATATCAAGGAGGGTGCCACTCTCGCCTCCCTGGGAAGGGAGTTCCACAGCCTTGGGGCAGCCACTGAGAAGGCCCTCTCCCGCGTTCCCACCAGGTGTGCCTGTGATGATGGCAGGATGGCGAGAAGGGCTTCCTCTGAAGATCTCAGGGCATGACCAGGCTCATAGGGGAGAATATGGTCTTTCAGATAACCTGGACCCAAGCCGTATAGGGCTTTATAGGACATAACCAGCACTTTGAATTGTGCCTGGAAACAGACTGGGAGCCAGTGAAGCTGTTTTAGCAGGGGAGTTGTATGCTCCCTGTAACCAGCCCCAGTCAGCAGTCTGGCCGCAGCTCTTTGAACCAGCTTCCAAACGCTCTTCAGAGGCAGCCCCATGTAGAGTGCATTACAGTAATCCAAACGAGATGTAACTAAGGCATGTGTCACTGTAGCCAACTCAAACATCTCAAGGAATGGGCGCAGCTGGCGCACTCGCTTTAACTGTGCAAAAGCCCTCCTGGCCACCGCTGAAACCTGGGCATCCAGGCTCAGGGCTGAATCCAGAAGTACACCCAAGCTGCGAACCTGTGTCTTCAGGGGGAGTGTAACCCCATCCAGCATAAGCTGAATCCCTATTCCCTGATCTACCTTTCGACTGACCAGGAGCACCTCTGTCTTTTCTGGATTAAGCTTCAATTTGTTTGCCCTCATCCAGTCCATTACTCTTGACAGACACCAGTTCAGCACCCCAACAGCTTCCTTGGAATTAGATGGAAAGGAAAAATAGAGTTGGGTGTCATCAGTGTACTGGTGACATCAAACCCCAAAACTCCGGACAACCTCCCCCAGTGGTTTCATATATATGTTAAATAGCATGGGGGACAAAACAGAACCCTGAGGGACTCCACAAGCCAATGGCCAGGGAGTCGAACAGGAGTCCCCCAGCACCACCTTCTGGGTCCGCCCCTTCTGGGCTAGCTATACCCCGAATTCCCATGCATTAATGAGCTAACTGCAACACTGCCCCCTTCCTGTAACTTGTAGGTGAGGTTGCAATATCCCCAACAGTGCTGACATCTACCTGCTGCCTTCCTGAGCGGTAGTCTAGGAAGGGACCACAGATCAGCACCCCCCAAAAAGGTGGAATGCAATGTAAAGGGGTAAAAATCCACCCCCAGTGTGAGTTCAGCATGGGTTTGTAGGCTCAGAGTTCTATCAGGCTGAGGGGTTGTATCGCAGTCTTCTTTAGGCCCTAAATTTAGGGACCCATGGGGAAATTGACTAGCAGGGGGCTTCAGACATTGGAGCCAGCCTTCTTCAGCTTGGTCCAGGATTCTTCAGTTCCTGTTTTCATGATGATGGAGCCAAGACCCAGAAGCATTTCCCTAAAGTCTTCATCCTTATCTTTGGCTCTCACTGGGATTACAGTGTCTCTGAGGTATGGGGAAAGAAAGACCCTGCTATGGCTCTGCCAATCCTGGCTCTGCCACACTGTGAAAGGAAAAGGAGCAAAGGGGATTCATATTATTTTTGCACTCTGAGAGTTTTGACTCTAGGGTGACTCATAAACTGAATCAATGAAATGAAACCAAGCATGAATTATTTGGGAGAAGCTCTGCCCTGCCATCTAGGTGTTTCTGCCTTTCCCATGCTACCCTACTCTTTGCAACCAGCTTCAGTCCAGCTACATAGCTCAGTGAGCAGAGCACATGCCTAGCATACGGAAGGTCCCTGGCATCTCCAGATAGGACTGGGAAAGACTCCTGCCACTTCGTGTAGACGATACTAGAGATGTCAGAGAATTCCGCCACGGATCTCGGGGAGGCCGAATGCCTGCGCATTCGGCCCCCCCAAATCGGTGGCGGAACTGTCTGCCCCCCGCCCCCCCCGGGATGGAACTTACCTTGGGCGGATCTTCCTGGCAGCGGTGGCGGTTCGGTGGCGGCGGCTGCAGCGGCCGGTCTTCCGACTGGCCGCCGCCGCCGCCATTTCCAGTTAAAAAACAACAACAAAAAAAAAACGTGATAGGCTACGTAAAGATTTACGTAGCCTATCATGGCTAGATTTTTAAAAAACACCGTGATAGGCTACGTAAATGTTTACATAGCCTATCACGGCTGATTTAAACAAAAAACAAAAAAATGCGCGTACGCAAATGGCGGCGCCCATGGGCAACATTTACGTAAACATTTACTTAGACTAAGACGGCGAAAATAAGGGGAACGCAAATAGCGTAGATGCTACGCTATTTGCGTTCCCCTTATTTTCGCCGTCTTAGTCTATGTAAATGTTTATGTAGACTAAGATGTGCCAAAATAAGGAATGCAAATGACGGCGCCCATGGGTGCTGCCATTTGCGTACATGCGTTTTTTGTTTTTGTTTTTTAAATCAGCCATGATAGGCTACGTAAACATTTACGTAGCCTATCATGGTGTTTTTTAAAAATCTAGCCATGATAGGCTATGTAAATCTTTACGTAGCCTATCACGTTTTTTTTTTTTTTTAACTGGAAATGGCGGCGGCGGCAGCCGGTCGGAAGACCGGCCTCTGCAGCCGCCGCTGCCGAACTGCCGCTGCTGCCAGGAAGATCTGCCCAAGGTAAGTCCCTTGGTAAGTCCCAAGGTAAGACGTGCCAAAATAAGGAACACAAATGGCGGCGCCCATGGGTGCCGCCATTTGTGTAAGCCCGTTTTTTTTCTTTTAAATCAGCCGTGATAGGCTACATAAACATTTATGTAGCCTATCATGGCTGACTGCAGGGATGCAAACGGCGGCGGCTACGGCTGCCGCCATTTGCGTCCCTGCTAGCCAGCGGCCGGATGTCCAGCCGCTGGCGGAGCCGGCCGGCGGCTCCACAGAATCCCTGCGGAGCGGAGCCGGCCGGCCAGGATTCGGGTGGGAGGGATGGAGTGCCTCCCCCCCGGCCAGAATTTTGGGGGGAGGGACGGAGTGCCTCCCCCCCACCGCGAATGTCACCCTTCAAAAAGGTAAGTGACTTTCGTACATCCCTAGACGATACTGAGCTTGCTGGACCAGTGATCTGACTTGGTGTAAGGCAGCTTCCTATGTTACCTATGATACAATACTGAGTGGATCCAGCCAGCCGCATCAAACCGGGTTGGCCAGGGAGTTCTACTGCACACTTTATGGCTCGAAGGGTCACTTACGCATGGCCCAAAAAGAGGCCAAAAGAGGACACCAATTTGCATAACATTTGTATTTGCAAAATTATAAGTATAGGTGCAAATGTATAAATAATAACTATTACTTATATAGAAATATAAGACATCTCATCATAGTTCTGAAGACTGACTTGGTAACCTGTGTGCCTGCCCAGGCGATAAGTGTTGATGGGCAACTTCAAGGCCCCTTCCTGCTCCTCCTCTTGATGGTTCATAGAATTATAGAATAGTAGGGTTGGAAGGGGCCTATAAGACCATCGAGTCCCATCGAGTCCATTGGTTCTTTGACTTTAAACCAACTTGGACTGCACATCATATCAAACAGAGGACATCTTCAAACAGAGGACTGTCCTCTGTCAGCCCTCCAAAATAGAGGACTGTCCTTGGTAAAGTAGGATACCTGGCCACCCTATTTATAGTGTATTTGACATCTAAATTGTGTGACTGGTAGGGTTGCCGGGAAGGACCGGGACTGCTCTTCTATAATACACCAAGGTAAATAATGAATTCCAATAAACAACATTTTGTTTCTGCTCAGGTCATTGTGAGTTTTGCTGTTTGGAGTTTCTCCGTGCACATTTCTTCAAAAATTCCACATAGCCTTCCAAAGTCATTGTCAGCATCTTCTGCAAACACCATCTGTAAGATCAACATATGCACAATGTATATTGCCACATTTGTAATCTCACACTGCGTCCTAACTGATGTAATCTTCTTTTCTAGTCCTGTTTTGAAGAGGCTTAAACTATAGTTCTGCACATCTTGAAAACAAAGGAAGACATTTATACAGAAATTACATTTACATCTATCAGCACATGGGAGGATGCAGCTCTGGAAAGAATGGATATCAAAGAAGAAATTATTTTTAAAAAACCCACCAACTTGTTTGAGAGTACAAATAAGTTGTTTTATGATTATTTTGATCTTGGCTGAATGGCTCCATATATGGCTGATATGCCAAGGAAAGTGAAGAAAGAAAAAGCTCTGTGTTCATGTTCAAAAAGACACTCAGCTGTTTCAAGGTAAAATGTAAGAGTAACCTAGCCATTTTACAGTCAAGGTTTCACCGCAAATCACATTTATGATCAATCTTCTACTGTGAATCTGAAATTGCACGAATGGAAATTTACAAGGCAATCCTATGCACATTTATACAAAATACATCTCAGTGAGTTCAGTGGGACTGCCTGCCGGGTAAGTGGGCATAGGTTTGCAGCCTCGATGTCTATTCATAAATCAATAAACAACCCCATTGACGTCACTGGATTTTCCCTAAAGATGCAAATGGACATGAGAGCAGCACCTGACCATATGTGATGAAATGTCAACCTACAAGCTTATTTCACATTGCCAAAACTGAATCAAGGCTGACTTAATGCCATGTGCTTCCCATAAACACAGAACAAGATGACAGCCAGGTGATGGACTAATGGCTGGCGTTCTCTCTGGATTTTTGTAAGATGATTTTTTACCTCCTCAGATGCTGTCTTGACACATACTGATGGATAACTGTTGATGGAGCACACACAGGGAAGCAAATGCCTCATGCCTTCTCCATATTGATTTCCTATACTATGACAATTTGGTCATCCCTGGGACAGGGCCACTCCAAGTTTGGAATTGTTGAGGGCAAACCTTCCAGGCTGAGAGGACTCCTCTGCATCAGGGCACCTTTTCTATCCATGTGGGCTCCCTGTGCAATTTAGAATGCTGGTTTTCCAGATAGGGAAGGGCTAAGCAGATAAGAGCCAGCTTGGTTCTGAATAGCTCTTGCTGAATTCCATGGGAGAAAGTAAATAAATTGTAACCTGGGAGGCAGGTGAGGAATACGTACTTCTTATTCCAGGCTCTTGGAATCACCAGGGGACAGGGGTAGCCATGGCCATAAATAGTATCGCTGAGTTCATGTTGATTTTCTTCACTGGGACAATTGCTGCCCATTATTTCTATGGAGAAAAGCAAAATGGAGGACAACTTTGGGACAATGTGGAAGATCCAAGCCCAGTGCTATCTTCATAGACTGACATTCAGTCTTTCTTACAGTGATTTGCATCACACTTATTTTGATTGCCAATGGACATTGTTTATTTATCTCCTGAAAAGTGAACTCTTGCTTCTGATCCTTTGTTGTCTTTCCTCCTCATTTACAATGATTGTTAATGTACAGTTTATGTCTGTATTTATTTATCTTTTCTTCCCATTTGTTACTAGCAATCTGGAAAAGGGAGTAAATAGAAAAATCAGCAGTACCCCTGTAGACAGCTTTTTCCAGTGCCTCAGAGTGCAGTTTATCATTTCCCTGTGTTTACAGTCACGTAAACTCTTCAACCACATAACAGTTATCTTGGCCAAACCAATTTGGATTACATCAAAAATTCTGAGGCAGGGAATGAAATATTAAATTAACAAGAGCCAAAACTGCAAAACATCTTCCCAACATGAACACCAGCACTATGGCTTGTTAGATTTTGCTCTGCTTCATTTGTCTTGCACTGTCTAGTGTAACAAAGAATCTGTCCCTATGGTGTGTAACTGTAAGTCTTGTAGCTATGACATGGTAGCTACAGGTCTTCTGCGATCACATGGTAGGAGTGTTTGTGCAACCTCACTCCACAAGTTGAAAGAATGCATGAGGGGCATTGCAGGCTATGTGGGCTAATGCTGCTCCTGCCCCATGCTGCACCCTCGCTCACTACTGCAAAAACACTCCCCTGCTGACTGCACATTAGGTAGCGCAGGAAAGGGCTCTACGTGCATACTCATGTATGTACATGGAGGTCTTCAACATGAGGGAGAAACCTGATTGGGCCAGGTCCTCTCTTGCATGAATACATTCTGTGGGCAGAATCCAATGGGGCACTTCTGCCCCCACTGATTCTCTTACGCCCCACCAATTCAATTGCACAAGCGTCCCATGCTGCTTGTGTAACATCAATTTAGCACTTCTGGGGCAACCTGAAACAAGTGGAAATACTCATTTCTGGAAGGAGGCAACTCAGTGGAGGTCACGTAAGGAGGCTGACCTGCCTCCTTCCAGAATCAAGTGTTTTGGCTCGATTCAGGTCTTCCTCTAGGAAGCACTGAATCTGCCTTGCGTAAGCAGTGGTCCCTGCTTGTTCAATGGAATCAGTGGGACCCACCACTTGGAGAAGGGAATCAGTGGGGCTTAAGTGCCCTGTTGGATTCTGCCCTATGTGTGTACAACAGCATGCCTGTAGAGCCCTTTCCTATGCCAGCGAAACAGGTGGATAATAGGGAAATGTTTCTGCAAGTCCTCAGCACACAGTCTGTATGTGTGTGGGTAGCTTGTGACCCCCTCATGTAGTCTTGCAATCAGTGAATGGGCCTCTAAGAAGCCCAGAAACAGGGCATGAAGGTGATAGCCCTTTTCATCCCATACACACACACACAGACACTGTTGCTTCCCCCAGCAACCGGGGGCCAATCTACACAGCTGATTTAATGTTGAATGAGAGCACATTGGGGTCATTCGCAACAAATGTTGCCAATCTGCAGCAACCCTGCCACTTCCTTCTGGAAAAGGCACATTTTCCAAAAGTCCTTTTAGCATGTCTTTTCCGCTTAAATGCATCTCCCATGTGACTCCACCACAGTGTGCCCCATCCCCCCGCATGAAATCCTGGACGTGCCTCTGTGACCTGGCAGTGATGTGGTCAAGGGGCGGGGCTGCCCCATTGCCTCTTTTTTCCCCATTCACAGTAGCACCATAGCGATCACCCACCATAACGTAGAAGGCCCATACAGCCTGCTTTTGCCATTGATAAAACTGCATTAGGGCTCTTTGAATCTTTCACATATCCCAATGCTGGATGAGCGTCTCTCTGAAGCCACTCCCCCTGCGTGCTTGTTTACATCCCATTGAGTTCAATGGGACTTACTTTCAAGTAAGCCTTCATGGAGATCATGTTGCGAGGTTTGCTTTTCCTTGAGATACAGGGCAGGGATTCACCCCAGTGTTGGATGAGAGGGGGATGGTGTGGGGTAAACTACAGGGGATCACTTTGGGGCTTCCAGTAAACTTCCCTGAGTAGGGGAGTATAGACAACAACTCTCCCATTTGCTGAGCAGCACCTATGGAGTTGATGACATGTTTCATGAAATCGGCTTTGGCCCGTTAGGGCAATCCAAAGCAAGAAAAGCGGGGTTTGAGGTGGTGTACACTTGGCTTTTCTTGCTTTGTGTGCCACTGACAGACCAAAGCTGATTTCATGAAAACTTGGTGAAAACCTGAAAGCACTTCTCACTCCGTTTCCATGAAGATTGGCCCTGGGTACTCAGAGGCCCACTGTCTCTTAATGTGAACATGTTATTTCTCCTCCAGGAAGCTTCAAGAACAGCCTTCGCCAACTTGGTGCCTTTGAGATGTTTTGGTCTGCAACTCCCAACATTCTTGACCATTGCCCATACTGGCTGCAAACGATCTGGAAGGCAACATGTTGGGGTGGGCTGTTCTAGAAAATAGATAAAACCGGATAATAATGTAAGTGTATGTAAACATCTTTGCCATTTTCACATGAAAGAAGGGAGACGTTTGTTCTTTGAATGGGCAAAAAGATGCCTGTGTGGCATTTCAGCATGTCAGCAGAATGTTTGTTATGCTTAAATCTCATCCCAGTAGAACACTGCCCTTTCACTGCTTATAGACAACATTGCCTAGGGTGCAGAAGGAACCTCATCCTGGTGGAAGGGAGAAGGCTTCTTGCCCAGCATGTTGTTACTTGCAGTCAGTGCACGCATTCTGAAGAGGTTCACTTCTTTGTTTTGCCCCTAACATGAATGTGAGCAGGGCCACCAAGGGAAGTCAGGAAAAGGTATAATTAACTTTGTAAAAGCTTGGTTTTAGTAGTATTATATGCTCATGTCTCATAAACTGTGGAAGTGTTAATGATTTTTTTAAAAAACAAGTACACATTACTGTTTCATATTACAGGGTGGAGGCATTAGACAATTACTATGCAAATGTACTTTACTTGTGTTCGTCTTAACAATTTTGCCAACAATGTTGCCGCAGATCTCACTGCAAAGGGAGACCAAGTTAAAATGTTACAAATGAGAGACACTGCCTGCCCATACTGCCTCTTTTGCAACCAGCTGATGATGTATGTCTGCTATGTCTGACAGCGATATAATAAAGCAGAGGTGGTGAACCTCTGGCCATCCAGATGTTGGTGAACTACAACTCCCATCATCCCTGACCATTGGCCATGCTGGCTGGGGCTGATGGGAGCTGGAATTGAACATCTGGATCATCAGAGGTTTCCCACCCCTGTTCTATAGGAAAGTTGAATAGGCTGAATTTGCACCCAGAGCTCATGCAACTTTCCTGCACAAGAGTTTTTTTTCAAACTTTACAAATGACTCACATCTGCCAAATGGAAAAGTGTGACTATGCAGGTGGCTGGCAGAGTTTATTTGGTAACACCCACAGCAATACTGAAACTTGAGGAACAATGACCTACTCAAGGCAACACAGTCAGTCTGTGGCTGATGAAGGATTTAGGATTATCCTGGGTCAGAATCCAACACACTCTCCATTGAACTCCATTGACTTCATTAATAGCCAAGCTATTAGGTCACTGAATTTCAAGGGGGTTCCTTTTATATAGTCATTGGTCAGCAAAGTAAATTAAGACCTTGTTAATATTAAGGTCATGTAGACTTTACAGATCTTGTCAGGCTCTGACTACAGTATCTGATCCCTTTCAATACATCTAGATTTACATATAGGCCAGTGTGAATGGACACTGCCAAGTCCCGAAAGCTGGGACATTTCTGTTGTGAAAGAGAAAAAGTCATAGGGGCTGTTCACACAACATACTAACCCACCCTCAGTAGTTGAGTGTGGGTTGTTTTGAACTGTGGGTTGTTTGTTATCATGGGTTATCATGGGTTATCATGTTGTCTGAATGCATCCAGGGTGGCTTGTTAACCATGCAGTGTGGCTTGTTTTCTCAAACAAGCCACCTTGAGAACCCATGGTTTGTTGCTGGGTTGTTCACGGTGGTTAACAAGCCACTCTACACAGTTAACAAGTCAGGGCTGCATACAGACAACACAATAACCCACTCTGTGGAAAATGTGCTGTGTTCAGATAACATGCTAATCCACGGTTCATCAAACAACCTACAGTTCAAAACAACCCACACTCAACCACTGAGTGTAGGTTAGCATGTTGTGTTAACAGCCCCATAGTGTGCATGGTCCTGTTCTTTAGCAATTTCCCACCAAGTCACATTCCACAGTGTGATGTCAACTGTTCTGAATAGGGTTGCAGTACCCCTTCAGGATCACAGTCGGGAAGCGATGTTAGATCTGGCCTTAACTTTGGATTGTCTATAGCACAAAGCAATTTTCATCAGCTTAGGCTGGTATGCCACCTGATACATCCTTCTGGACAAAGATAGCCTGGCCAATGTTATCCATGCTTTAGCAACAGCCAGACGAGACTACTGCAATATGTTCTATTTGGGGCTGCCTTTGGGTGCTACTCAGAAACAATCTCTATTAGTCATTTGACTATAATACATACCAAAGAGTCAAAGGGAACAAGATGAAGAATTTGTTCCTGCAGTAGGTGGAACAATTGTAATTGTCAAGCATTAGAAGATCTAGTATTAGTAACAATAAGAATTTGGCTTCTAACAAAGTAGCACTGACACTGAGCCCATCAAGACAAAAAACATGCAGGAATTCATCTGGTCTATCAGGAAGGATCCTTGTTCAGGGAAACAACAAGTGTTTTCTTATACGCTTTTAAAAATTGCAGAAACAACCAATAACAACATACATATGTAAGAGATTCAGTTTCACTTGCATTCTTTGCATGAGTGTTTGTTTTTTTTAAAAAAATAAAATGCCCTTCATATAACTATAAATGGCATAGCATTACATCTAACCCCCACCCCTCCCCGGCCCCCACCCAAAAGTTTCTTCTATGTTTGGGCATGGAGAATGATCTCAAATAAGATCAATCATTCAGGTTCAGAATACACAAAACATGAGCCAAAGGAGAGCAGACACAACAAGAAAGGGGTAACATATTCTGTTCACTTAGAAATGTCAATTTGTTCAGAAAGAAAGAGAGAAAGAAAGCAAGAAAGCTAGATTGCTGATAGCTACATCTTCATTGAAATATATCTCATCACTTTTGAAGCAGTTGCCTTGGCTTCCCATGAACTTCTAAGTGGATTTCAAAGTGTTGGTTTAAACCTATAAAGCAGGGGTGAGTAACTTGTGGCCCTCAAGGCATTTCATGTATTTTTATTTTATTTATTTAATACATTTCTATACCGCTAACCATATTTAAAAATATCTCATTTGTCTTACAACTCCCTTCAGCCCTAGCCAGCACAGCCAGTGGTGAGGGATGATGAGAGCTCTATATGGTCTGGGACCCGGGTATTAAAAGCACAATTTGCACATATACAAGCCTGAGAATTCATTGAGATCATTTGAAGAAGCCCTTCTTCCTAGCTACACAGACTAGGCATCTGGTGACTGGAGTTCAGGCCTTCTTAATATGGTGCCTTTCTCTGAACGGCCATCTCTATATATTCTAGAGCTGTGCACAAATGGCCTGTTGAAATTCTCCATCCTATTTGTGGGCAGAGAAATTGAAGGGCCATTTATTTATTTATTTGTTTGTTTTAATTGTGCCTTGCCTTTCTACCAAAAAAGGGGGGGCACTTAGGGCAGCTTACAGAACCACTTAAAAGTATTAAAACAATTCACTGAAATACAGAAAATACAGAAAAATATTCTTAAAAACAGCCCACAGCCCGCCACACTCACAAGCTAAAGACCTTCTTAAATAAAGTAGCCTTTGCCTGCTGGCAGAAGGAGAGCAGAGAGGGAGCAAGCCCAACCTCCCTTGCGAGGGAGTTCCACAGCCTGGAAATGGCCACCAAAAAAGCCCTCTCTTGGGTTGCCACCAGGTGCACCTCTGAAGGCAGCAGTCTCAAAAGAAGGGTCTCTCCAGATCTTAGGGACTGGGCAGGCTCATGTGGGAGAAGGCCGTCTTTCAGGTAGCGTGGTCCCACACCTTATTGGGCTTTATGGATAATAACCGGCACTTTGAATTCTGCCTGGAAATAGACCCGTGGCCAGTGAAACTGTTGTAACAAGGGAGTCATGTGCTCCCTGCAACCAGCCCTGTTCAACAGTCTGGCCTTAGCATTCTGGACCAGCTGAAGTTTCTGAACAGTTTTCAAAGGCAGCCCGACATAGAATGCATTACAGTAGTCCAAATGAGATGTAACTAAGGCATGATCAATGGCCAGATCAGACACCGCTAGGAATGGATGCAGTTGGCACACTAGCCTCAGTTGTGCAAATATACTCGGGGCCACTGCAGGACATCCAGGGATTAGGGGTGTGAAAACTCACCTCAGCTCGGCTTCTCTGGGCACCCACTGAAGTGGCGCCCCCACTTGCACCCCCTTGGACCTGTGCTCGGGCTGCCCACGACCTCGGTGAGTTGCCCAGACTCGCCGCAATCCCATCCGGTGAGCACCCACCATTTTCCTGCCTTTGATTTCTACGTAAAAAAGGAAGTTAAAAATGCCCATATTTAAATATGCGCAGTTTTTTAACTTCCTTTTTTATGTAGAAATCAAAGGCGGCAAAATGGCAGGTGCTCAATGGACGAGAGCACAGTGAGTCCAGGAGGGCGTGAGAGGGCACGAGTGGGCGCGAATGGGGTGGTGAGCGAGGACAGTGTCTTGGGTGCACTGATAGGGCCCGACGCATTCCCGGACCCAGTCGAGTGTCCATGACATCTCTATCCAGGTTCAGGGGCAAGTCCAAGAGCACACCCAAACTGACCCTGAGTCTTCAGGGGGAGCGTAATCCCATCCAGCACAGACTGAATCCCTCTTCCTTGATCTGCCTTTCAGCTGACCAACAACACTTCTGTCTTGTCTGGATTAAGCTTCAATTTAATCCAAGGGGGTGTCTCCATGAGCAATTTACTCTGAGCTGGCTGCATTTGGAGGTCACTGGGGATATATGATGTTGTGGCCATCCAGCAGCCACCCTGGAGCTTATCAGGGAAAAACTGGATTTTCTGAGACTGCTTAAAGTCCAATTATTTTCCTTAAGTCAGGTTTTCCCCAATATAGTTGCTGTGTACCCCAACCCCCGCATTGACCTTGGGTATGCTAGCCCTGTCCAGGGGTGTCTTTCACCATGACCCCGGTCAAGGGGTGTTTCCTGTGCATTTCCCATCCCTGCACAAACCAATTAGTGTGTATTCAGAAGTAACTCCAATTGTGCTCAATGAGGCTTGTCCCCTGAATGCCCACATCAGAATTACAGAGTTCCCCCTAAATGTCACAGTTTAAAGCACAAATTCCCTAAATGCTGTAAAGCATGATCTCAAGGCTCCAATTCTCTGAATTTCCATTTTTTGGTTTATTGCCTTAGGAAGTAACTACTTCACAGCTTCGTTATAGAGATCCTACACAGCATCAGGTTAGAAAGAGGGCTGGTTTCCCATCCCTGTGTCCCCCTGCTTTCCCAGCACAAGTATATGTGTGTCTACTTGGAAGTAACTCCCATTGTGCTCCATGAGGCTTGCTCCTGAAATGCAAGTGCATCAAGAACTTCAGAGGAAAGGAGAAAGAGGGGGGAGAGGGGGGAAGCCTCTCTCATTGGTTCAACAGCTCCTGCCAGTCAGGTGACATTCACTCCAACCCCCACCCCCACCAGGAAGTATGTTCTGTGAAGTGATTTTTACTGGTGCAGAGCACTCGCTTGTGGAGCCCTGCATGGACCAAAGCACAGCAAAGCTGATTCATTTTAAAAAACTTGGTACTCCTCCATTCACTTCTCCTTCCATTGTCATGGAAACAACCCCCAATTTAATTTCACCAAATTTCTCCAGGAGGAGGAGAAATTCTCAACAGTTTCTCACAGATAGGGCTCCCCACTGGCAGGGGTTCTAGCACAGCATCTTTCTTTCTTCCTAGGGGTTTTTGTGGAGTTTTTGTGTGTTCTGCCATTGCAAGTGTTTGCAGGCTGGCCCCCATTTTGCATCCACCACAATGCAGGTGCAAGGGGGGGAATTACAGGTGTCGGTATGGATTTATCTTCATAATTTTCGGAGCGGAAAAAAAAGAGAAGAATTCCGGGGGCTTGTGAATGGCGGAACGGAGCACTGGCCACAAACTGCGGAAGTCAAGCGGCACCGAAGGTACACAATTTGTACATCCCTAAAGGGGGGCAGATAGATGATAGATAGATGATGGATAGATGGATGGATGGATAGAAAGATGGATAGATAGATAGATAGATAGATAGATAACAATCATACATCATCATATAACATGTACAATACTTAGACACAAATATTAATAACCTCTTATCTTGAACCAGAGCAAAATGGGTTTAGGAGAACTTATAAGGTGCAAGGTTAGGATGGAGCTACCATTAAATAAATTGTAATAAAATTAGATAAAACAACAATTCTGTAAGACAAAGTGTAAACAGTAATTATAAGATTTTATATAACACACCATATAAAATTGTAGCAAAACAAAAAATCAACAGTCCAAAAGCATATTTAACATTCTTGATTTGAAACAGTCATACAGTGAATTATACTAAAACACATCAACCTGTCCCTGTCCATCCTAATCTTGCACTTTATAAGTTCTCTTAAACCCATTTTGCTTTGTGCAATACTTACACGCAACATGGATAATTATACAGAAACTCCAAAAGACTTTATGACCCTGGAGTGTTAGCCAGTTGAAACACTACTATTTTTTAAAAGCTTGTGGCAAGCACCAGCAACATGAGGGAGGCAGCACTGTGTCCAGCTCCAAGGAAGAGATGGAGCTAATAGTGTGCCAAAATCTGTCCTCCAGTTCCCTGAAAAAAAAAAAAATCCCCCATGAAAGAGGCTTTTGTCATTCTACCTCATTTTCAGAGTGTTTTATAATTCAAATCTGTACTTAGTTAAACACTCTGCAAGACAACCGAAGGTGCTGTGTGTGTGTTTTCTTTCTGTTACAGATTTCTCCATTGCTCTGCAACCTCCCAGGCTGCCTGTGCTTCCTGATCTGAAAAAGCCCTATAGAAGGAATTAAGAACATTAGAACTTAATGTTCTAATTAAGTTGTTCTAATGTTCTAATTAATGTTCTAATGTTCTAATCTAATGTTCTAATGTTCTAATCTAATGTTCTAATTAATCTAATTAATGTTCTAATTATTAGAACATTAATGTTCTAATTAATGTTCTAATTTACAAGAAGAGCCATGCTGGATCAGACCAAGGGTCCATCTAGTCCAGCACTCTGTTCACACAGTGGCCAACCAGCTGTCGACCAGGAGCCTACAAACAAGGCATGAGTGTAGCCACACCCTCCCACCCATGTTCAATTGATAGCCTTTTCCTCCAGGAATTTGTCCAACCCCCATTTAAAGCCATCCAAATTGGTGGCCATTGCTACATCCTGTGGTAGCGAATTCCATCGTTTAACTCTGTGCTGTGTGAAGAAGTACTTCCTTTAATCTGTCTTGAATCTCCCACCAATCAGCTTCATGGGATGACCGTGGGTTCTAGTATTTTGAGAGAGGGAGAAAAATGTCTCCCTATCCACATTCTCCACACCATGCATAATTTTGTAGACCTCTGTCATGTCTCCCCTTACCCTCCTTTTTTCCAAGCTAAACAATCCCAGTGGTTGTAACCTTTTCTCATAGGGGAGATGCTCCAGCCCCTTCATCATTTTAGTTGCCCTTTTCTGCACTTTTTCCAGCTCTACAATATCTTTTTTTTAGGTGTGGTGACCAGAACTGGACACAGTATTCCAAGTATGGTCGCACCATAGATTTGTATCGGGGCAGTATGATATTGGCAGTTTTAGTCTCAATTCCGTTTCTAATTATGCCTAACATGGAGTATGGCTTTTTTTACAGCAGCCACACGCTGGGTCGACATATTCACTGAGCTGTCCACCACAACCCCAAGATCTCTTTCCTGGTCGGTCACTGCTAGCTCAGATCCCATCAGGCTATACTTGAAGTTGGGATTTTTTGCCCCAATGTGCATCACTTTACACTTGCTTCCATTGAACCACATTTGCCATTTAGATGCCCATTCTCCCAGTTTGGAGAGATTCTTTTGGAGCTCCTCACAATCCCTTTTTGTTTTAATCACCCTAAATAATTTGGTGTCATCTGCAAACTTGGCCACTTCACTGCTCACTCCTAATTCCAGATCATGTATGAACAGGTTGAAAAGCATTGGTCCTAATACAGATACCTGTTGGAGCCCACTATTTACATCCCTCCATTGAGAGAATTTCAATGGAGGGATTTCAACACCAGATGACCACCAGATCTAGTACTGTGGACAAGAGGACCACAGAAGAAATGGAGTAACCTTCATAATTAATAATAAAGTGGCTAAAGCAGTGCTTGGATATAATCCTAAAAACGATAGAATGATCTCAATTCGAATTTAGAGTAAGCTATTTAACATCACAGTGATCCAAATATACGCCCCAACCACAGATGCGGAAGAAGCAGAAGTAGATCAGTTCTATGAGGATCTGCAGCACCTACTGGAAATACACCAAAAAGATATGTTATTTTCATTACAGGATACTGGAATGCTAAGGTGGGTAGTCAAACGACACCTGAAATTACAGGCAAGCATAGTCTGGGAGAACAAAATGAAGCAGGATATAGGCTGATAGAATAGAGTTGCCAAGACAACTCACTGTGCATAACAAACACTCTCTTCCAACAACCTAAAAGACGACTTTATACATGGACGTCACCAGATGGTCGACACCGAAATCAGATTGACTTTGTAGCCAAAGGTGGTGGACATCTATACAGTCGGTAAAAACAAGACCTGGAGCTGACTTTCATCAGATCACAAATTTCTTATTGCACAATTTAGAATCAGACTAAAGGGAATAAGGAAGACCCACAGATCAGTTAGATATGAACTCACTAATATTCCTAATGAATATGCAGTGGAGGTGAAGAATAGATTTAAGGGACTAGATTTAGTAGATAGGGTCCTGGAAGAACTATGGACAGAAGTTCACAACATTGTTCAGGAAGTGACAACAAAAAATGTCCCAAAGAAAAAGAAAACCAAGAAGGCAAGATGGCTGTCTGCTGAGACACTGGAAGTAGCCCAAGAAAGAAGGAAAGCAAAAGGCAACAGTGATAGGGGGAGATATGCCCAATTAAATGAGAAATTCCAGAGGTTAGCCAGAAGAGATAAGGAATTATTTTTAAACAAGCAATGCATGGAAGCGGAAGAAGATAATAGAATAGGAAGGACAAGAGGCTTCTTCCAGAAAATTAGAAACATCGGAGGTAAATTCCAGGCAAAAATGGGTATGATCAAAAACAAAGATGGCAAGGACCTCACAGAAGCAGAAGAGAGCAAGAAAAGGTGGCAAGAATATATGGAAGATCTGTATATGAAGGATAATAATATTGGGGATAGATTTGATGGTGTGGTCAGTGAGTTAGAGCCAGACATCCTGAAGAGTGAAGTTGAATGGGCCTTAGGAAGCATTGCTAATAACAAGACAGCAGGAGATGACGGTATCCCAGCTGAACTGTTTAAAATCGTGCAAGATGATGCTGTCAAGGTGATGCATGCCATATGTAAGCAAATTTGGAAAATACAAGAATGGCCACCAGATTGGGAAAAATCAACTTATATCCCCATACCAAAAAAGGGAAACACTAAAGAATGTTCAAACTATCAAACAGTGGCACTTATTTCACATGCCAGTAAGGTAATGCTCAAGATCTTGCAAGGTAGACTCCAGCAATTCATGGAACGAGAATTGCCAGATGTACAAGCTGGGTTTCAAAAAGGCAGAGGAACTAGAGACCAAATTGCCAATATCCGCTGGATAATGGAGAAAGCCAGGGAGTTTCAGGAAAACATCTATTTCTGTTTTATTGACTATTCTAAAGCCTTTGACTGTGTGGATCATAACAAATTGTGGCAAGTTCTTGGTGGTATGGGGATACCAAGTCATCTTGTCTGCCTCCTGAGGAATCTGTATAACGACCAAGTAGCAACGGTAAGAAGAGACCACAGAACAACGGACTGGTTTAAGATTGGGAAAGGAGTACGGCAGGGTTGTATACTCTCACTCTACCTATTCAACCTGTACGCAGAACACATCATGCGATGTGCTGGGCTTGATGAATCCAAGGTTGGAGTTAAAATTGCTGGAAGAAACATTAACAATCTCTAGAGATGTACGAATTCCTTACCGGGCTTCACGCCGGGGCATCTGTGGTGGTGGGGGAGGCGCTCTGTCCCTCCCCCCTGGAATCTTCCCCAGCCAGCTCTGCGGAGCCACCAGCTGTGGCCAGGCCAGTCGTAGCGGCCAGTCATAGCGGGCGCCATTTGCGCCCCTGCTCTTTGCCGTGATAGGCTACGTAAATACTTAAGTAGCCTATGACGGCAAAGAGCAGGGACACAAATGGCGGTCACTACGCCATTTGAGCCCCTGCTCTTTGCCGTGGTAGGCTACATAAATGCTTACATAGCCTATCATGGCTGCAAGGCCACAAATGGAGACTGCAGCAGCCCAGCTGCAGCCAGCCAGGAGACCAGCCGCAGCTGCCGCTGCATCCGCCCCAGATATGTTCCATCCTGGGGGGATTCCGCAGGGGGGCGGGGGGTGGGAGGCCGTTCCGCCACGGATTCTTTAGAATCTGCCCTCACTGGAATCCGTGGCAGAATTCTCTGACATCCCTAACAATCTCAGATATGCAGATGATACCACTTTGATGGCTGAAAGCGAGGAGGAGCTGAGGAACCTTATGACGAAGGTGAAGAAGAAAGTGCAAAAGCTTGGTTGCAGTTAAACCTCAAAAAAACCAAGATTATGGCAACCAGCTTGATTGATAACTGGCAAATATAGGGAGAAAACGTGGAGGCAGTGACAGACTCTGTATTTCTGGGTGCAAAGATTACTGCAGACGCTGACTGCAGCCAGGAAATCAGAAGACATTTACTTCTTGGGAGGACAGCAATGACAAATCTTGATAAAATAGTTAAGAGCAGAGACATCACACTGACAACAAAGGTCCACATAGTTAAAGCAATGGTATTCCCCATAGTAACCTATGGCTGCGAGACCTGGACCGTAAGGAAGGCTGAGCGAAGGAAGATAGATGCTTTTGAACTGTGGTGTTGGAGGAAAATTCTGAGAGCGCCTTGCACTGCAAGAAGATCAAACCAGTCCATACTCCAGGAAATAAAGCCAGACTGCTCACTTGAGGGAATGATATTAAAGGCAAAACTGAAGTACTTTGGCCACATAATGAGAAGACAGGAGAAGATGCTGATGCTAGGGAAAGTGGAAGGCAAAAGGAAGAGGGGCCAACCAAGGGCAAGATGGATGGATGATATTCTGGAGGTGACAGATTCGACCTGGGTGGAGCTGGGTGTGGCAACGGCCGACAGGAAGCTCTGGCATGGGCTGGTCCATGAAGTCATGAAGAGTCGGACTATTGAGAGAATTTGCTATCTATTCCTATTCTCTGCTTTCTGTTCTTTAAGCACTTACTGATCCATAAGAGGACCTGTCCTCTTTTTCCATTACTGCTAAATTGGCTCAGGAGTCTTTGGTGAGGGACTTTGTCAAAAGTCTTTTGGAAGTCCAAGTAAGCAATGTCTACCAGATCACCCCTGTCCACATGTTTATTGACACTCTCAAAGATCTCTATAAGGTTAGTGAGACAGGATTTACCTTTGTGGAAACTGTGTGGATTCTTTTTCAGCAGGGCTTGTCCTTCTATATGCTTACTGATTTTATCTTTAATAATGCCTCCAAAGAAATTTATCCGGAACAGATGTTAAGCTAACTGGCCTGTAATTTCCCAGATCCCCCCTGGATCCCTTTTTGAAAATTGGTGTAACATTGGCCATCTTCCCATCCTCTGGTATAGAGGCTGATCTTAGGGACATGTTGCATATTTTGGTTAGAAGATCAGCAATTTTATTTTGGAGTTCTTTGAGAACTCTAGGATGGATACCATCTGGGCCTGGTGATTTATCAATAAGGTTGAGAACTTCATCTTTTGTCACCACTATTTCTCTCAGTTCCTCAGACTCCCTTCCTGAAAGCATCAGTTCAGGCACAGGTATCTGTCCTATTTTTTCTGCAGTGAAGATGAATGAAAATAATTCATTCAGCTTCTCTGCAATCTCTTTGTCCTTCTTCAGTCCTCCTTTAACTCCATTGCCATCCAGTGGTCCAGCTGCCTCCCTAGCTGGTTTTCTGCTTCTGATATATTTAAAGAATTCTTTATTGTTGGTCTTGATGTTGTTAGCAATATGCTCTTCAAAATGCTTTTTTATTTCTTATTTTCTCTTTGCATCACCTTTGTGCAAGCTTGTGCTCCCTTTTGTTTTCCTCACTTGGGCCAGACTTCCGTTTTCTGAAGGAATCTCTCTTTTTTCTAATAGCTCCCTTAACACTGCTCGTTAAGCATGCCAGCGACCTCTTGAACTCGGTGCTACCTTTCCTAATCTGTGGCATACATTTTAGCTGGGTTTGTATTATTGTGGTTTTGAGGAATCTCCAAGCAATTTGAAGGGATACTTCCCCCCCCCCCTTTAACTTCCTTTTCACCAGTTCCCTCATTTTAGAGAATTAATTAGCTCATGATGTCTTCACCTGGGCTTTAATTGAAGTGTGGAAAGCTGAGGATGCTACAGGCTGCCAGAGAGATGCTTGCATAGTGCAAGACAGAAGATCTGTGCACCCTGCTTGCCACCTCCTAAGTAAAGTAAGCGCAAGAAACCTGAACCCAACCCATGAGAATTTCTCAGAAATTTTATTCTCTTTGAATCTCTTTTCAAAAGCAATTTCTTTCCTATCAAATCGAATGACAAAATTGGTTAACAAAAATGTGGGAGAAATTTTTGGCACAGCATTAGTATGCTATCTTTTAAAATCTTTATGGTTTTATTGTTTGAAACTCATGTATGTGTCTTTAGTATTATTGTACACCACCTTATAAGCATTTAATTGAACAGCATGATCAGTTTTAAATACATACATATGAACAACAACTGAGGTCCAACTTTTCACCTTCAAAGTCTTCCACATTTTCTTTCTCTGTGTTATTCACTATGTGATCAATGGATGCATAACGTTTGAACAATGGCACATTTTGGCCCAAGTCAGACCACTGTCTCATTTACTTTAACAAGCAAACAATTAAATTTGAGAAGATTGTTACATTCTAGCCCTTTATCCAAATGTCTGCAGATGGGATTCCAGTCAGATTCTTTCCCTCATTACCCAAGAACCATGTGGAACTGAAGGCAACTGTTTCACCTCTCCAGGAGTCCATTAAATTAAGCCAGCTCATTCTAGGGTTTCTATGTCTTGTCTAGAGAGCAAGAGAATTGGAGCCAGAACTATTCAAAGGCTATGCAGAATAATGAATGCTTGAAAACTGTCCAGATTTTCTGAGAGGAAATATGACTGATTTGTTTATCTGGGCAAAGAGCCACCTTTTTGATATGAACTTGCCACCTGCAGTAAATACACAAAGGTTTTCTCTCCCCACGTATCTTGAACAGTGTCCAGTAGATCAGGGGTCCCCAACATGTCAGCTATAAAGCTCTCCACTCCCTGCCCTCTCAAAAATGTATTTTTTTAAAAATAAAAACCTTGAATGTTAGGGTGCCAAGTTCTCCTTCCTGTTCCTGAACCTGCCACTGATCAGCTGTTTGGCAGGCAGGAAGAGAAGGAAAGAGTTATTTCCTGGCCCTGCTCAATCTTCTTCCATCCACACAGACCTTTCCCTTTCACGCACTCTCTCTCTCCCTCTCCTCTCCCTCCACCTAGCCTCTAGCTTCACCATTTCTCTCCCCACAATCCCTTTCTTCACTGTTTCCTCTACACTTTTGACTTGCTATTCCCTCCTCCCTCTCAGCCCCTAGACTCGCTATTTCTCTCCCTGCCACCTCTTTACTTTGCTGTTTCTCTCCCTCCTAGCCTTGCCCTTTATCTCCTTAGTAGAAAAAAAGAGGGAAACAGCACCATAGTGAAGGCACAGAGAGATAAACTCTACTCTGGTGCTTATAAAAAAAGATTCTTTAATAAACTTTCTTAAATAAACATTCTCTCCCTGGCCCTGCTCTTTCTCTCCCTGTCACCTCTTTCTCTTACTTCTTCTTCCTCCTCCCAGTAGCCTTATTCTTTTTCTCTCCTTTCCCAGCCCCATCTCTCATTCTTCACACTCACACACACACACACAGCACCTTCCCAGACAAGGGCTCTGATGGCAGAGGAGAGGTAGAACTGCCAGATGGGGAATAGAATGGCTGAGCCTGGGGCTGAGGTACGGAAAACATTTTCTTTCCTTTTGGGGATGGGCACATTTTTCTTTCCTTTGGGCCTGGGGAAAGGTGTGTGTGAGTGTGTGTGTATGTATAGGATGTGCAAAGCAATTCCATGTAGGCCTACTCAGAAGTAATTCCCATTGAATTTGATGTAAGCATTCATAGGATTGGAACCTTAAATGGGTATTTTGTTGTGCTTCTGTAGGGTCAAATATGTAGATTGACTTTGGAGTTCAGACCCTTCCTCTGTGTGTACTCAGTTTCTTGCATGAATTACGTACTTGTCTTTTGACTATCCAGGGCCCCATGTCTTTTATGTGACTAAAGTGTGAGCCATTTTGTGGTGGTGGCCACAGCAGTTTCTCAAATTCCCAAATGTGCCTACAGGTCCAGAAAGGAGTAGATGACAATGCTTTAGCCTGCTTGAGGACTAATTGCATATCATGGAAAATGTATATATACATTTAAAAGGGATATACAATAAAGGAATCTTGGCCCTTTTATTGGTTCTTTAAGTTTGGCATGCTTCTGTAGTGAAATGTGGAATGGGATTATGGAAATCATTCTGTGGTAGATTTACCCATTCCATAGTACACCCAGTGCCGGCTCTAGGTTTTTGAGGGCCCTTGGGCAAGGCACCCTTATCAGCCCACATCCTTCAGCAGGTCAACTCTCTCGCTGCTGTTGTCACCAGCTGCTATTGCTTCTCATCCTCTTTCCCATCATTGCTGATAGGCAGAAAGCAGTGAGCAAGTAGGGTGTGGTCTCTACTGCTGCTCCTTCTCACCACCACCATAGTCTGGACTGGAGCAAGAGGCAGCAAACAAGCAGGTTGCAATGATAAAGAGGAAAAACAGGTCAGTGGGCCCCTGATGGGCCATGGCTCCTTGGCAGGTGCCTGACCATGCCTACCGTTGATGCCGGCCAGCCCTGAGTACACCAGCCCCACAGCTGGCCAACTTTAAAAGCGATGCCTCAATTTTGTTTGCTTTACCTTTTCTAAGAACATTTCCTGCAGGGCTGACATACATTTTTCACAATTCAGGGACACGGCAGGGAATGAGAAAGATATGGATCCTGCCGAACCAAACTTTCCCTAGAGGCTTCAACACAGCCACAGAATGCCCCCTTTTTGCTTCTACTGATATCGAAACTCTGATGTTGGAGAACCCAAGGGCTGAAGAAGTTTCTCTTTATCTTGAAGGGGGAGATTTAACGCATCCTATGATTCCCAAGATGCCTTCCCAAGGATCGCAGACTAACTGAGTCTATGTTATAGAACTGGGGTGGGGAACCTCTGGATGCAGCCCATGGGGACTCCCCATCCAGCCTGTCAGCTCCTTCTGCAGGCCCTGGCCCTTTTCCCTCCAGCCCTGTGCAGGAAACCGTATCCTTATCTCTACTGATTTCCCTGCTGAGTGATGAAGAAAGATGGCCTTCCTTCAGCACAGTGCAGTGATTGGAGATAAGAGGGGGTTTAAAGGCATTTAAACTTTAAATGCCCTGCTCTTTAAATATCTTAAAAAGGTAAACATACATAAACTGGTCCTGTGAGAAGGTATGGAAATCAGAGGCTTGTGTTTTAAAAGGCCATTTGTGTGGCTTACTTCTGTGCTCAGTTTCTGTGGCTTACTCCTGAGTAGGCATGCATAGAATTGAGCTGTGCTTGGTGGTAAAATATCCAAATTGGTAGAAATTACATCTGGCTCCGCCCACTTTGTTTTGGCTCTGCCTACTCTGTCTTGGGCCCGCCCCTGACACTTTAGCTCCACCCACTGTTAGAATGCAGCCCCAAGACCCTTTCCAAATTGGAATTTAACTCCCAGGCCAGAAAACATTCCCGTTCCTGTTAGAGAATCACCATAGCAGCATGAGCTGCTTTCAGCTCCTTTTTAAGTGGGGACAAGGAAAGCAGTTGCCCTGGGCCACACTCATGGAGGGGAGCACATGAACACTGACAAACAATATCATGCCAACTGAGAAAAAGATGGCATTGGCAAAGGAAAAATGACAAGGAAGAAAGGCCTCAAGTTCATCCCTTGGGCCCCTTGGCGGCTTAAAAGAGGTCTGGCTACTATCAGTAGAATATACAGAGTTGTAAGCTATGGTGACTATAACTGAGCAAAATATGCAGTCATCACAAGAAAGTGGCCAAAAGAATCATTGCCATACATATCTAAGCAACAAATATTCAACATGAAGGCAAGTTGAATGCACCAAGATAAACATGACCCTAATTGTGTCATATACATGGTCTCAAAATGAGCAAGTTAGGCATTTCATATAAACTGCCAGCCATTTGAAGTCATTAGAAAGATGAAGATGTTAGTTACGGAGGGAAATATTCATACTGTGAAATCATAAAACATTTCAGTTAGTTGATACATTGACTTGTGCACGCTAGCCCTGTGCCAGGTTTTTTGATCTCTTTATTTTCAACCATTCGTTGGGGGAAGGGGCTAGAAGAAATTGCCTGAAAGCTGACTGAGAAGTTGGTGGTGGTTGTTCTCCTCCAAAAATGCCTCGGTCAGTTTTCACGCACTCAGCAGGCAGCAACACTGGAAAGATCCAAGGAAGAAAGGTGAGGTCCTCTACGGGGCTTTTCAGAAAGGTCAGGCAGCAGGAGAGGCCGCAAGGACAGAAGGAATAAAAATGGTAAAATAAAGAGTACGCTCAAACCCCTCAGCCACATCCTTGTAGTAAAGGAAGCGCTAAAGCCCTGCAGCCTGTGAAATTTCTCCGAAATTCTCAAGATGCCTGTGAAAGAGGCAGAAAAATCAATGACTGCTTCTTTCGCAGGGAAACAATGGGGTCGCAAAAGGGCAGGGGCTTCGGGTTCGATGCAGCACTAATTCACACAGTGGTCTTAATTGAGAGGTGTCCATTCTAAAAAGTTGAGATGTCTCTCCTAAGGCTTAGTTACTGACAGTAAAAACTTTAAGATTCAATATGCTGGTATTTTTTGAATCTTTGACCCCCGCCCCCTGGCCACACCACCTTTGCCTTCAGCATCACCCACCCCTGGAATGTGGAGCCTGAGAGCTTCTCTGAAACTGAATTTGGCTCTCAGACTGAACAAGGTTCTCCACCTCTGGTACAGGAGAATCAAAGAGTCGGCGGAGGCGTCATGTGTGCACAAAAGCATTCACAGGAATCTGGATTCGAGTGCACGAGTGCCACTCACTGTGGCTACGTTTGCAAACATGAGACATTCCCAAAACCTGTGTTGAAATCAATGAATTTTGTCTGGGCCATAACAAAGAAAACAGAGCTCTCTGAATCTGAAGTTCCGTACCCTAATGTTATCTTACAGTTTGGAACTACTTACAATGTAGTTCCAGATGAAGATGTAGAACAACTTGAAAATTCAAAACAGCTAAGCCCAAATGTTGCATTATGTTAATTACACTTTAAAAACCCCACCAAACAAAACATGATTCAATTGACTATTCTTATGTTGAAGGAAAAGCAAATGTGTGGGGCCGTGAACTGGGTCAGGAGTGTGTTCTGGATCAAGATCCCCACCCAGCTGCTTTCCCTTCAGAATAAAAGCAGTTAGTTTAAGGTGCAATCCTATGCATGTTTAGACAGAAAAAAGTCCTACAACTCCCAGCATCCCCCAGCCAGCCATGGAGACTGGGGAATGCTGGGAGTTGTAGGACTTTTTTCTGTCTAAACATGCATAGGATTGCACCCTTAAGCATGTTTTTTCCCCCCAAAGAGTGAAGAATATCATGGGTCATTTGGCTCTTAGTCCCAACTGAAAACAGAAAAGCCCAGTCCCAAACACCACAGCAGCTCACAGCCAACGCTCACTGCTCATAATATTTTAGAAGCTGTTGTTGCACCTTTATGAAAGATTCCTTTAAAATCAAAATACGTAGAATTTTGTAATTAAAGCATGCCAAAAGGGAATCACCTGGCGTGGCTCCCTCTAAAGAAAAAAACACAACTCCAGTGTGCTTTTATTAAAGCACCAGTTTTGCAGTACATTTATAGCTCCAAGTCTTGCATATTACTTTGTAGAAGAACCAGAAACAGAATTTCATCATTCACATGTCAGCATGTCCACAAGCACCACTATGCATCTTGTATTTGAGGGAAGATTGTTTCTACAAGACAAAAAAGAAAATAAAAAAGAAAACCCATTATCTTTCAATAATAGTGATAAAAAGCCAGTGATATTTACAAAAATGTAAAAAAAGAAAAGGAAAAAAAATAGAAATCACAGTCTAGTAGTTAATATATCTACCAAAGCTTCTTTAAGTTTAAAAATTGCAAAGGAATTTACCTGGAGATAGACTGAGGGAAAGAGTGGTTCCTGTCAGTATGATGTTAGTGCCAAAATCTCAAACCTGAAGTGGTTTGAGATTTGGGAGAATGGTTATGCCAACAAATTTTCTCAAATAAGGCATACTCCCAAGCATGTTTAGGCAGAAAAAAGTGCCACGACTCCCAGCATTCCCCAGCCAGCTGTACCTCCATATGTGTTGGACTGAAAGTCTCATCATCCCCAGCCAGCATAGCCATCGGAGGTCACCAGTTTGGGAAAGCTGCTCTAAAGTGTCCTACTGGAACCTCAGCAAATTCTGCAATTATGTAAAATTCTTAAATTATGGCAGCTTGAATAGAATAATAGAATAGTATCATAGAATAGTAGGGTTGGAAGGGGCCTACAAGACCATTGAGTCCAGAATAGACTACAACCCACTCAATCTATCAGGCTGCAGCAGAGGGAGAACAGAAAGGCAGAGCCACTCATTCTTCAGCCATACTTAGAGAGCAGGTCCATTTGGCTCCCCATCTCCCTGAACAGTTTCTTTTCCCACTGGTCATTATAAGAACTACTGTAGCCTCCTTCAGGTGTTACTCATGTGAAGGGGCAAACCATGTTGGAAGGGGCTGCAGGGCTGCACTTTTAGCCCTGCCCCCACATTGTGCAACTCATGCCAACAACACCCTGGCCAGCCACACGTTGCCAAGACTGCCTGAGGTGAGGAAGCCTTTGTGCATACATCTCTATGTGTGGAGGCTTCCCTGAGTCATGGAACCCAGATCATGCAGGTTCTGGGACTCAGGGAAGCCTCCATGCATTAAGGTGCTTTTTGTAACTTTATGAACTCATGATGAGTTTGCTCGTTTTCCTCTTCCCTCATCATCCCCTTTTCCTTTTGTGCCATTTCCTTTTGATTGTAAACCATGGAAAAGGACCATCTTCATGGTTATTGGTCTTAGGTACGCCACTCTGGGAGCCTTTTTGGCTAAAGAGTAGGGTAAAAAGGCTTAAATTAAATCAGAAATAAATGAGTCTAAACGAAATTTGGCTAGCAGACTATTGATATTCTATAACTGTATACAGTTATAAAATATCAATAGTGTGCTAACCATATCTCAATGACTGTGGACTCTGGCTATTCACTTACTTTCTCTGTTTCTGCTTGAGATAACATCAAAGATATGGTTTATTTCTTGTTCAACTCTCATGCTTAATCCCCAAATGGTGGTTGTTGTTGTTTTAATTCAGAAGACTGTAGACAGCAGTTTGATCATTTCTGGAGGAGGACTTTCTGAACAGAAAACTGGGAGGCATGCGGAATATGATGTTTGTGCCGCCTCTCCCCTAATCTCATACAAACAGCACAACAAATATCTCCATTCCTCACTCATGCAGCAATTCTAGGAGAATTACACAAGGTCTGCATATGCATTTCCTGGACAGAAAACAGGGCTACTTGTGAGCCCCTTAGCTCCAATTTAAACTGCATGAGTGAAGCACCATGAAACCCCATGTCAGGTATATGGGTGGTCATGAGAAAAGAGCCCTTTCAGACAAAACCAGCATCAAGTGAAGGCATGGTTGGGCACTGGCTGAGGGCCCACACCCCAGCAAGAGTCCACTAGCGAGAGCCCCCTGGAGTTGCTCCTCCTCATCACCATTGCAAGCTACTTGTTCACCTGCCTCTCGCTCTGGCCCAGACAAACATGATGGTGCGGAGGACGAGCAGGTGACTCTGCCTACTTGCTCATTGGCTCTCTGCCTGTCAAGCAAGCAAATGGTAGCACCGAGGAGAAAGAGGAGCTATAGCTGCTGGTGATAATGGTGGCAAGAAGGTAGACTCACTAAGGGGGGGAGGATTGAGGGTGCCTTGCCCCAGGGCCCTCAAAAGCCTGGAGACAGCGCTGCTTTCAGATGTCACCAGATCAGCCCCCCAAATCTTGTATTCTGAACATGGAGTGGTCTGATTGCACCCCAAGGCCTGAGCTCTGAGATGTCCTTCCTTCATTTCTAAGTGGTTTTACTCCTTCCTTTGTAAAATCATCACACAGACTGCTAAACAAAACCAATGTTATCCATTTCCCCTTCTCTGGCTTAGTAATAATCCCGACTGGAACAGCGTTGTCTCGTTCAGCAAACAAGCCCGAACCTCCCTGGGCATACAATAGCAAAAGGCTAATTTGTATCCTCCTTGGAACACCTGCAAAAATGCCATTTTTCCATTTTTATTTTTTATTTTAGTTGATCAGATTTTAGTAGCTCAAGGGGAAGGAGTGGAAGCAATGTTTTTTGTTTTTTCAGCGCTTCAGTGCCAGCTGGCTCCATATCAAGGCAAAAAAACCTACGTGGTGCAGTGTTCTTTAATTACCTTTCACCGTACTTTTGGTAGCTGCTTCTCCTGAAACACAGTCACCTCCTTAGAGAGGGCTGTATGTGGAAAACTGGCAGAATCGCCTCTTAGGGTGGCCATGTGTCCTCTTTTACAGAGGACAGTTCTCCATTTGAAGGGCTGCCCGACCACTGCTCTCTATTTGAAGGTGGCCTCTATTTGAAGAGCTCTCCAGTCCAATTCCACTTTACAGATAAAGAACTATAAGAACAGTTGCTCGTCTTAGCACCTGGACAGCAGACTGAACAGGCAGGCACACAGGTCAGCTGGTCACTGTCTTCCACGCTATGGTGAGATTCACTGTATTTCTATTCAAATTATAATAATCATGTCTAAATTTGCATCTATACATAAAGTATAAATTAGCATTTGCAAATTTTATGCAGATCTGTGTCCTCTTTTGTCCTTTTGCCTCTGTGACACCTGACACAGACACTGCAATGACCACAGGGAAAATTCCCTTTTACTTCTGCCCCTAGAAGTGTTCTTTCTCTCAAATTGGGCTTAGGCCTGCAGGTACTATGTACCAAATATCCCTGAGGTTCTGTTTTCATTTATATGCAAACATAGGGCCTCCCTGACAGCCAAGTATATCTTTCAAGAGGTACCAATATCTACTGATGATATCTTGAATCTTGCTAGTGTATCTGTCATAAAGGGACAACCATTCTATCTATTTTTTGCTGGAACTTAGGTTACAGAATGCGAAGAGAAAACTCTCTGGAAAAGACCCTGATGCTGGGAAAGACTGAAGGCAAAAGGAGAAGGGGCCGGCAGAGGATGAGATGGCTAGATAGCATCACCGATGCAATGAATATGAACTTGAGCACGCTCCGGGAGAGAGCGCAGGACAGGAAGGCCTGGCGTGCTATGGTTCATGGGGTCACGAAGAGTCGGACACGACTGAATGACTGAACAACAACAACAGGTTACAGAAGCTCTTTCCTATTGCTGTTCAGGGCAATATGCATAGCCCCCCTTGCCTATATCAGTTGTTCATTAAGCCCCGTTAATAAAGCCTGTATAAATGTACACTTACTGTTTAAGGACAGAATGAGGGAAAGACATTACCAGACTTTTTTTTTTTTAGTAGTAGTTGGCATCTAGATGATTGTGAAATAAACCTAAAATTGCTTAGAGCAACCAAGAAGGACCAGAAGGGAAGATGCTATTCCCAAATCATATAAGCATTGAAATATAAATCCGAAGTCAAGACTAAAAACAACTGATGGTTGAACTGTAGATTTATATTATCCACTCATTTCTTAACAACATTTATTGTATTAATCCACAGTCAATATTCTGACTTGGCGATGAAGCACAGATATAGCAAATGATGCTCAATGAATCTATGACTGATCTGGGAAAAAAGGAAGCTCAGTAAAAATTTCCTCAGGAAAACATCTAGCCTGAATGAACACAGACAAAGAACAGCAGTACATTTAAAAAACAATATATTTCAATGCTTGGTTTGGTATTTGTGCTTACCATCCCACACCATTCATTCACACAGACTGATCTGCAGGAAAATAATTCCTGATTAAATTAACAGTAAGAGAGTTTTCATGCAGGCAAGGACAGCAAATATTCTGTACAGCTCTGCTTCCAGCCATACGTTTAGCAAATTAATTCAATGGACATGGAACAAGGTTATTGTCTTTTATTCTGCAGTGTGGTTCATCCATCCATCCATCCATCCATCCATCCATCCATTATATCCCTCCTATCCCCCCTCCCCCCAGTACATAGGACAGATATCTAATGATGCAGAAGGAAAGTGACTTGTAACTGTGGACCTCAGAATATCGTATTTATCTGGCAAAATAAGAGCTCCTTTCTAATGGCATCTTCTATCCTTATAAAATATAAGGAAGTTACTATAATGAAAATAATTCCATGTATGTCATATCCTATATCTTTGTAGGTCCAAGCTGGACAATGGAAAATTTAATATGGCTTAAGCTTAGAACAGATGCCAAAGAAATATTAATCATACACAAATAACTGATCACAATGCATTAGAGAGCAATCCTAAGTGCATGTGTATGGGGTGGGGTGGGGGGGCATGGAAGTAGGGATGGGAGAGAAATTCATTCAGTTTGCATTTTAATATGAACTCACCAAATTTCATACTTCCAAACCCACTATGCGAACTGAAACTCAGTTATCCTTCAAAATTCACACTTTTCTGAATTTTGCAATTGAGTCCTCCAATCAAAAAATACATACAAAAATGCATATATTAGGGGAACTAATGCTAAAAAATGCATTATATTAGGGAAATTGCATACAAAAAAAGCATATTAAGCAAAATGCGTACAAAATACATGCATCAGGAAAAATGTGCACAGAGGTGCTTATGAATTTTCATGCTATTAAAAAACATATAATCTGAGACAAACTGAACTAAAGATGTGAGAAATTCTCAAAGTTCAAGACTAACCAAACTTAAGATTGAAAAAAATGAGAAATGGAGAGAAACTGAAACTGACAGATTTGTCTATTCCTAGGCTGAAGTTGCGGGAAATGTGCCCCTTTTAAAACCCCACAGGATCATGCCAGCCAGGGCAGGAGGTGTGGTGTGGTGTGGTGTTTTTTTTTTTCCTCCTGTGATTTTAGGGGTACGATTTTTCTTTTCTCTCTTTCTTTTTATCCCCCTCCCCCACATTAGTTTCAACAGGGAAAATTAACTACTCCAGCTACTGTTGTAGCTGAGGGATGCAGACCTCCAAACTCTCGGTAGAGCAAAGAAGGTTTGGATCCATTGGGTTCAAGGCTGCCCGCATCCTGTTTTGGGCCTACCACTAGCAGAATCATTGCTAGCACTAGAGATCTACAGTGAAGAAGCTATACCTGTGAAGCTTTCTCTGAAGTATACTGGGGATCTCTGTGGTGAACGTGTCCCCTCCCCCGGCCATAGCTCTTTTCCTCTGCAGAGGGAACTTCTGCCCTGCTCAAACCTCTCCAGGCAGCAGATCTGCAACTTTGGATTGTTCTGCCCAGCACTTTTCTCCAATGTTGGATTCCTTCACCCTTTCCAGTACCATTGAAGGTGTGCTATATACCATGGGTCCTATATACATTCTAATTTAGCTCTATATAATTCCATGGCACATTTTGTTTTTGCAAGTCTGTTTGATAGAATTCATTCATAGGTTATTTTTTACCTGTCTTTTTGAAATAGATCCCAAGGTGTGTTACATATATCTAAAAACCTTTCACACTCAAGGCTAGTTCATACTCAGATTTAGCTGCTACTTTAGTTTTTAATTTTTTGTAATCCATTTTAAATGTGCTTTATGATGTTTGTGTTATGCTTTTAATTCACTTTTAAGTCACTCTGATTGCCTTTATGGAGGAAATGTGGCTTATAAAGGTTAACTATACAATACGTTACAGAGAAGCAGGAAGAAAAAAGATATGTACACAAATGTCTTGCACTTGAAATCCACAAATTCCGTTTCAAACATTAAAGCAGGAAGAAGAATAGAGCAACGGTGGCCGGAAAGTAGATCGTGTTGTACTGGTAGATTTCTGGGTGACTTGGAGCAGAGTGGTAAGGGTTTCTGGCTCCCAATTGTCTAACAATAACTACAACTAAAGGTGCAATCCTATGCAAGATTAGACAGAAAGAAGTCCTACAACTCCCAGCATTCCCTAGCCAGCCATGCTGGCTAGGGAATGCTAGGCACTGCAGGACTTCTTTCTGTCTAATGCTGCATAGGATTGTGCCCTAAAAAGCCTTCCTCCCCTAAATTAGGTGACTGAAAGAACTCTGTGGGGGATGAGATGAGGAGTAGATTTTTGTGTGAAAGGATTTATGAGCTTGGTTATGAGACTAATCACAATTTCCTTGGCTAAGTACATGTGTAGAGACACCCTGTTCCTTAATTCTTAGCATCAGCCTGCCCGCCAGTTGGACACCAGGCTCTGGTTGGTGGGCCTCAACGTTCCAGTCAGCCAGCCTTTCCCAACCTGGTGCCCTCCAAATGCTTTGGACTACAGCTCTCATCAGTCCCAGCCAGCATGGCGAATGGTCAAGGATGACTGGTGTTGTAGTCCAAAACATCTGAAGGGAACCAAGTTGGAAAAGGCTGCAGTAAACAAACAAGCCAAAGGTCCACCCCTAGAACAGAGGAAGTGTGAATTGACCTGACTTAGTTCCCCAGAAAAATTGGGGAAAGCACCTTGATCATTAGCAGAAACAGCAACCCACTAAAGGAAGTAGGATAAGGCTTGGACAGATTATGTTTTGTGATTGCCCCTTTTATCAGAGGAATGATGAGATTTCCTAGGTATTCTCTCTCATGAATGAGCCTGGAAAGCTTAAATATCCTTAAAGAATATTTAGAGGTTATTGGACACACTCTCACATATTTTACTTTGATAAAGGGGAAAAGAGCAGAAAGAGCCATGTATTTCATTCAAGTGATACTCGAAGGACGCTGGGCAAGTCACTTTGCATCAGGCATATTTGCTTTATTTAGCAGTTGGCCACTCAGCAACAACCTAAAGGTCAAAAACGAGTAAGAGCTTTTATATATAACAATATAATACTATGGAGGTTCTAAAAAGGAGGGGGGGGTAGGAGTTCCAACTGTGAGCTATTGAAATATGTCCTTACATGTCTGTTGCCCTGGACTTACTGATGAGTCATGCTGAATACTCAGCCACCATTGTGAGTGTTTGCTGCCTTCAGATGGTTAGGTCCAAGGTGAACTGGCACATAGGAAGACAGGACGCTGCCTTATACTAAATCAGAACATTGGTCCATCTAGCCCAGTATTGCAACACTGATCGGGAACAGCTCTCCAGGGTTTCAGGTGAGAGATTTTCCTGCCCTACCACTGAGCTACTGCTAAGTGGGAATATCTTTATCCAAGAGCCGTAGAGCATAGTTGGATGATGTGGTTATTTCAGATACCAGACTTGTCCCTCTGGAGATCATGGGTAGTGCCAGAGATGGATTTTCCCCTTCCAACACGTAGCTCACCCTCCTATCCTCACCCTCATTGCTGGGCTCCTGTGGTTTTTGGAAGGAAATGCACTTTTCGTAAATAAAGTATAATTGAATCATAGACTGAATATTAAAACAAGGCTGCCATCGTAAGCAGACTTACTTGAAAAATAACTCCATCAAAAGTAATCGGATGTACTTCAGAGGAAATATGTTTAGAATTGGGATGTTAATGTGAATGACTGTTTTTCCTCTTTCAGAAGTTTAACATAAGGAACAACACTTCCCTTCCCCAAAATGCACTGTTTCCCCCCCGCCCCGTGTTATTTTTTTCTGGTGCTGCCACTGCTCCAGATTGATACATATGCACAGTCCATGCACATTGTGGAGGCAGCAACCAGCCTTCCTAAGGAGACCTTTCTGTAGTAAGACGTTCTAGCTTCCCTACTGAGAGTAGAGGGCAAAATGGAAAGGGTCTACTCACTGCATTGGCTGATGTCTTCAAGAATGTGTTTCAGACTGCAGTAGCTAGTAGGTGAAAGGTATTCCATAATTAAAGCCAATAGGTTTCCATTATATTTCATAGTACATGAAACAGTTTAGAGTCAGACTGAAATGAATGTAGGAAATACCTCTTTGCATTTTTATCTTAAACAGGCAAAAACACTAGTTTTATGTATATCACTGAAGCATTTTCACTACAGTAGAAAATCTCTCTCTGGATTTTCTTTGAAAAGTGTGGTGTAGATTTACTATGCAAACCTATATGGATCTATGCAGGTGTAAGCCCTATTGAATTCAAAGGAACTTACTCCTGGGTAAGTGTGCATAGAATTGCAGCCTTAAGCACAGGTATTTGTGAGCTACTATATGACCGTGTGGGGAACCAAGAAAGGGTCTCTCTCTCTCTATATATATATATATATATATATGACTGCTGCAGTTTTAGAAGTATCATTTTGCTATGGCTGGATTCAATACAGGGCAAAAATCTGTACACATTGTATTCACATACATGTGGCTTGGCTCTGCCACAGAAAGTGAACTCAGACCTACTGAACCCCGACATATGTGGCTGTTCATTTTACTCCCTGTGCATATGGATGCAAGCACATTGCCAGTGTATACAAGGAAAGTGTTGTTGTTTTTCCCTCAAACAGCAGAAAATGGAAAGTACTGAACATACGTTTGCAGTTCAAATTGCTTACACGTGTCTATTGCTCTGCTCTGGGATGGAAATGCCTTGTTTTAATTAAAAGCTACATTTAGGGGTGTGAAGGGAAAATTGTAATACCTCAGGGAGTTGTAAGAGTAATTAGATGTTTCTTTTTTAATTCAAACTCCAACAGGTAGAAACACAAGGTGGTCTGAAGATAAATGACTTAAACTAGGTATGCAATGGATGTTTTGCATCAATGTAAACATTTTGGTTTTGATGGGAGACGGTTCCTCAACTGATAATACTTTGCAGTTTCCTTTTCTTATTATACATACTCTTTGTATGGAAACTGTAATGAAAATCTATGACAGAACTGTCATACAATGACCTCAGAAATATCAGTCAATTGCCATCATGAGAATACAAGAAGATGGGGAATTTTGAGAAACTCCTATTTTCATATATTTTGATCATCTGACACAGAAACAGGAAGCACTAGGGTGGCCACTTATGCATTGCCAAAAAATGAAATGCATCACTAAAAAAGGACAAAGGAGGCCACGGATTTGCATAAAAATTGCATATGCTAATTTATATGTACAGATGCAAATATATAAATAATGACTATAATTTAAATAGAAATACATGATATCTCACCATAGTGGGGATGACGGCCTGTCTACTCAGTCTGCTGTCTAAGTGCTGTTGATCGTTAACTTCACGATCCAAGCTCTCCGTTCTTATGGTTCTTTATCATTAAACTGGACTTGGACTGGCCAGCCCTTCAAACAGAGGATGCCTTCAAAATAGAGGGCTGTCCTCTGTAAAGTAGGCCAAGTGGTCACTGTGTTAAGTACTACACTATGGGATCCTTCACACAGAGCTTTTATCCTGCTATTGAGACTGCTCCTTCATGGACGTTTGCATGACGCCATGACCCTGCTGTGACCCTCCAGGGTGTCTGCACTAAATGCCCTTTTAAATATATCGCAGATAATGAGCTATCAAATGACCTCACTGTGTTCCACTTCAGTTTCCTCTGTAAAAAGAGTTAAAGCGGCAAGAAGAGGAGCGAGATCAATGAAAGATAATGGAAGACTCAGACGTGGGGAGAAGGAGGGGGGAAGGGGAGGGGGGAAGGAAGCGCATATAAAGGGAGTCAGTTGTGATCCTGCATTTAAAACAGAAGCAGAAAGCCCCATTTTAAATGCAGGATTTTAGGCTGGTGTAGAGATGCCCTATAATGCAACGCCTTAAAAACAGATTCTGGCAGAGGACTATGGATCTCTCTCTCTCTCTCTCTCTCTCTCTCCCCCCCGGTACTTGTGGGAAGATTCCAACAGATAAAATCTAACTCTGGAATGGTCCAGAAAGGGTTAGGGTTAGCCTGACACAGCAATTCATGATGCCTTTTACCTGTACCAGTACATGAGAAGAAGTGACAATTGGCTCACCAGATCTCGAAGTAATTTGATTGAACCTATATCAGATTCTTTCTGACAAATTAATCCAGTAAATCCAGATTATTTCTCTAATGAATTTGCTCATCCCTGTTACATCCCCAAATCTGTAAAATGTCATAAATTGTTGGAATGCATGCTAAAATAGAATCCAATTGCTTCAAGAAAGGAATATCATGGGGTGGGGTGGGGAACTCACTAGCAGAAAACAAATAGATTTAGGGTGCAATCCTATGCATGTTTAGACAGAAAAAGGCCTACAACTCCCAGCATTCACCAGGCAGCATGGCTGGCTGGGAAATGCTGGGATTTATAGGCCTTTTTCTGTCTGAACATGCGTAGGATTGTGCCCTTAGGATGCAATCCTGTTCACACTCACTTGGAAGTAAGTGCCATTGAATTCAAGTAGACATGTAGAGGATTCTGAGTAGACATGAGCAGATTTTGAGTAGACAGGTATAGGCCTGCACTGTTAAGGGAGATAAATCAAGACCTTTTCAGTGTATTTCTCATTCTCTGGCCTCCTCCTAACCCTTTGCCGCCATTAACATGGGAAATATTAGAAAATAGCTCAGGAAAAATATGCACAGGAATAATTATCCTTCTATACTGCAATCCTATCAGGTTTTTTTCCCCTCCCAATACATATGGAAATCCTCATGTAAACTGTTTAAAGAAGTTCCTTCTATTTTTCCCCTTAGTATTTTCTTTCCAAAAATAATCTTTCCATGGATAGGAATGCCTCCCTTATTTCTTTTGGATTGTGAGCTTTTAATTGTTTCCATTACGTGCACATGCTGACACCAGCTTAAATTGTGTCATTTATTTTTTCAGTTCCCTTAAAATGTTTGTATATATTAGTGTATCACCATTAATTTTCTCTTTGCTGAGCACTGTGGTAAGATACCATGAACCAGCCGCTGCTATAGCAAATAAATATTTAGGCTAGGGCACAAGGGCTATGATCCAAAGGTGTCTGTGTGAGTGTGGGATCCCCCCCCCCACAATTTTTCCAGGGATTGGGGGTGGGGAATTAAAAAGGAAGGTTTCCCCCTGAATCTTTCCTCTTTCCGCCTCACCCAATTTTCCTGGTTTTTTCCCAGGCTTTCACAACTAGTGTGGCCACTTATGAATTACCAAAAAAGGGAATGCATCACCTTGGAAATTACCAAAAAAGGAAATGCATCAAAGAGGACCAAAGAGGATATGAATTTGCACAAAATCTTCATATGCTAATTTATATGTATAGATGAAAATTTAGAAATAATTATTACAATTTAAATACAAATACAGTATATCTCACCATAGTGTGGTAAGATATACTGTATTTGTATTTAAATTATAATAATCATTTCTAAATTTGCATCTATACATATAAATTAGCATATGAAGCACCTTCCTGTGTGTCTTGCTCAATCTGCTGTCTAAGTGCTGTTGATAAACAATTTCAAGGCCCAGCAGTTCCTTCTGATGGTTCTTTATCTTTAAACTGGACTTAGACTGGACAGAGGATGCATTCAAAATAGAAGGCAGTCCTCTGACAGCCCTTCAAATAGACGACTGCCCTCTGCTAAAGAGGAGGCATGGCCACCGTATATTACATCTCTAGTCTATCACATCACAAAAAGAGATGATTGCAACCAAGTAATAAAGTGAATGCATGAAGCAACCCAGAGCCCTTCATTTTGGGGGGGAGTTTTGCAGAGACAGGCTGGAAACTACAATTTGTCTGACCTGCACTCAAATTGTAGCACAATGAATTACTTCTATGAACATCTGGTCCTACTGGCTCTCTCTCCACTGTAAATGATCTATGAAACTGTTTTAGAAAATAAAAATAAAAAATACTCTACATCTGACAATACCAGCATATCTTCCTGATGAATAGCAGTACCATAAGACTGTTTTAAGCAGGACTCAACAGTTCCATCTTTACCTCTGAACAAAACCACTATTTTTTCCAGCAGCGTTTTCCACGTAATTTCTGTAATTCAATTAGATATGATCTTATCACTTCCTCAAAGTGCCTAGATTATTTCCACTATACAAACTCCAACATTTTTACACACATTGCATATATATTGCATTACCTAAAATCCATTGTTAAGCATTTTGGCAATGCTACTCCAAGTATGTTTTCTGGACCTGATATCACTGCATCTGGTTAGCATCTTAGCCAAGCAATCTTTATGCCCTTGAGACCAGCTGTTATTACTGCAATAGTAAAGCAGAGTATGATTTTCTTTGTCTGAAAAAAAAATCTTAATACCTTTTTGTTACCATATGTATTTAATCCTGAGTAGAACAGTGTGTGTTTGTGGAATCATGGCTATACTTAGAAAACTCTCAGGTAATGTAATTTTTTTTTAGACCATCTGTGTTCCTTGTGTAAACTCCGGTTTGCTGAGTTGGGATCCATTTCTCTTCACCAGTATTCTTCTATGAAAAAGATGGATGGGCAGCACAATTCACAACCCAGCTAAGCTAAAGTACTTCGATGTTAACTTTCGCTGAAGTTGGTGGGATTGAAAGTTAATTCATAAAATCGTAATGTTGGAAGGGGCCTCAACACTCACCTAGTCTAGGGGTGGGCAGATTTCAGGATTACAAGGTATATTTGGTTTTTTTTTTATTTTGTTTTTTTTTACTATTGCCCCAGATCCACCAACTGGGCAGTGGTACAACTAGGTAATTTTAGACCTGGGACCTAATGATCTTATTGGCAGGGGGCTTTAGATGTCCTTGTGTATTACATCAGTTATGAGGCACACAAGCACTCATACTCTTTTCTGTCCAGGAGGATCCAGTGGGGATCCAGGAACTGGGTCCCAGGAAGTGGGGATACTCAATTGCTTCTGTAGAGGCTGCAGTGTGCAGTTCACTAGCTCACCACATGGGGCAGCCACACACAAACCCAAAGGCTTCTAGGGGCCTATCTACACCGCGCCCGCCATCGCAAAGAATTCAGTGTCCCATCGGGTTAAATGTTCTCGCATTAAAATGTGATTATTCACACTCACCCATTTTCCCCGTTGCAGTGCTTCATTGAATGTGCGAGCTTGGTTTAGGGATGTACGAAAGTCACTTACCTTTTCGAAGGGTGACATTCGTGGGGGGGGAGGTGCTCCGTCCCTCCCCCCGAAATTCTGGCCAGGGGGGAGAGGCGCTCCGTCCCTCCCCCCCGAATCCTGGCCGGCCGGCTCCGCCAGCAGCCGGACATCCGGCCGCTGGCTAGCAGGGACGCAAATGGCGTCTACGCTATTTGTGTTCCCCCTATTTTCGCTGTCTTAGTCTACATAAATGTTTACGTAGACTAAGACGTGCCAAAATAAGGAACACAAATGGCGGTGCCCATGGGCGCCGCCATTTGCGTACGCATGTTGTTGTTGTTTTTAATCAGCCGTGATAGGCTACATAAACATTTACGTAGCCTATCACGGTGTTTTTTAAAATCTAGCCGTGATAGGCTACGTAAATCTTTACGTAGCCTATCACTTTTTTTTTTTTTTAACTGGAAATGGCGGTGGCGGCAGCCGGTCGGAAGACTGGCTGCTGCCGAGCCGCCGCTGCCGCCGCCGCCAGGAAGATCCGCACAAGGTAAGTCCCGTCCCGGGGGGGGGGCGGGGGGGCAGACCGTTCCGCCACTGATTTCGGGGGGCCGAATGCGCTGGCATTCGGCCTCCCCGAGATCCGTGGCGGAATTCTCTGACATCCCTAGCTTGGTTCACACTAGAGCACTGTGCTGTTTTCCTGCGCACGCTTGTCTGATCTTGGATGCTAAGCGGGGTCGGCCCCAGTCAGTAGTTGGATGGGCGACTGCCTGGGAATCAGGCTTCCTGCACTGAGCAGGGGTTGTTGTATCCCTTCAAATGAGACTAAGTTTTACCCCCTCCTATCCCCTGCTCCGTATGTTTTTTTTTTTTAAATTCAGGCATTATCCTCGCAGAATCAGGGCTTCTCCGCGATGTTTTTTTCCCTAATAAAGGCATGATCTTCAAAAATTCAAAGCTTCACAACTTAGTAATTCTTAGGGCATCTCTACACCAGCTAAAAGCCTGCATTTGAAACAGGGCTGTCTGTGCAGGATCACAACGACTCCTTTTTTCACATGCTTCCTTTTCCCCAACCCCTTCCCCACTCCTTCTCTCCCATAGCTTAGTCTTCCATTATCTTTCATTGATCTCGCTCCTCTTCTTGCCGCTTTAACTCTTTTCATGGAGGGTACTGAGGTGGAACACAACGGGGTCATTTGATAGCTCATTATCTGTGATCTAGTTAAAAATGGAACAAAAGGCATTTAGTGCAGGAGATGCCCTGGAGGGACAAGGTGTCATGTAAAGAGCCCGCAAACTTCCGTGAAGGAGCAATCTCAACTGCAGGATAAAAGCCCAGCGTAAAGGAGCCCTTAATGAGAATTAGTGGCCCTTGATTCCCAGTTATGTCCATTTAAAATGTTCTCCTGCAATTGATTCTGTTTTAATTTATTTATTACAGTTATATACTGCCTTTCTCCCCTTCATGGATCACTGCCTTGTTGTGGCGAAGGGGCTTGCATAACTCAGTGAAGCCATAAGCTATGCCGTGCAGGGCCACCCAAGATGGACAGGTCATGGCAGAGAGTTCTGACAAAATGTGGTCCACTGGAGAAGGAAATGGCAACCCACTCCAGTATTCTTGCCAAGAAAACCCCATGGAACGTATCACAAGCCTAAAAGATATGACGCCAGAAGATGAGCCCCTCAGATTGGAAGGTGTCCAATATACTACTGGGGAAGAGCAGAGGGAATTTCCAAGTAGCGGCAGAAAGAGAGAAGTGGCTGGGCCAAAGCCTAAAGGACACTCAGCTGTGGATGTGTCTGGTGGTGAAAAGAAAATCCGATGTTGTAAAGTAAAGAACAATATTGTTTAGGAACCTGGAATGTAAGATCAATGACTCAAGGTAAGCTGGAGGTGGTCAAACATGAGATGGCAAGACTGAACATCGACATCTTGGGAATCAGCAAACTAAAATGGACAAGCACGGGTGAATTTAATTCAGGTGACCATCATATCTATGACCATTACTGTGGGCAAGAATCCCTTAGAAGAAATGGAGTAGCACTCATAGTCAATAAAAGGGTGGGAAAAGCAGTACTGGGGTACAATCTCAAAAATGATAGAATAATCTCAGTACGAATCCAAGGCAAACCATTCAACATCACAGTAATTCAAGTCTATGCCCCAACCACTGAGGCCGAAGAAGCTGAGGTTGATCGGTTCTATGAAGACCTACAATACCTTCTCGAAGTAACACCAAAAAAAGATGTCCTTTTCATCATAGGGGATTGGAATGCCAAAGTAGGAAGTCAAGAAATCACTGGGATAACAGGCTAGCATGGCCTTGGTGTACAAAATGAAGCAGGACAAAGGCTAATAGAGTTTTGCCAAGAGAACATGCTGATCATAGCAAACACTCTTTTCCAACAGCACAAGAGGCAACTCTGCACATGGACATCACCAGATGGTCAATATTGAAATCAGATTGATTATATACTTTGCAGCCAAAGAAGGAGAAGCTCTATACAGTCAGTAAAAACAAGACCTGGAGCTGACTGTGGCTTAGATCGTGAGCTTCTTGTTGCAAAATTTTGGCTTAAATTGAAGAACATAGGGAAAACCACTAAACCATTCAGGTATGACCTAAATCATATCCCTTATGAATACACAGTGGAGGTGATAAATAGTTTTAAGGGATTAGATCTGATAGGCAGAGTGCCTGAGGAACTATGGACGGAGGTCCGTAACATTGTTCAGGAGGCAGCAACTCAATCCATCCCAAAGAAAAAGCAATGCAAGAAAGCAAAGTGGCTGTCTGATGAGACTTTACAAGTAGCTGAGGAAAGAAGGAAAGCGAAAAGCAAGGGAGAAAGGGGAAGATATATCCAACTGAATGCAGAGTTCCAGAAAATAGCAAGGAGAGACAAGAAGGCCTTCTTAAATGAACAATGCAAAGAAATCGAGGAAAACAATAGAATGGGAAAGACTAGAGATCTTTTCAAGAAAATCAGAGATATCAAGGGAGCGTTTTGTGCAAAGACGGGCATGATAAAGGACAAAGAAGGCAGGGACCTAACAGAAGCAGATGAGATTAAGAAGAGGTGGCAAGAATACACAGAAGAACTATACAGGAAAGATCTGAATGTCCCTGATAGCCATGAGAGTGCGGTCACTGAACTTGAGCTGGACATCCTCGAGAGTGAAGTCAAGTGGGCCTTAGGAAGCATTAGTAACAACAAAGCTAGCGGAGATGACAGTATTCCAGCTGAGCTATGTGAAATCCTAAAAGATGATGCTGTTAAAGTGCTGCATTCAATATGCCAACAAATTTGGAACACTCAGCAGTGGCCACAAGACTGGAAAAGGTCAGTTTACATTCCAATTCCAAAGAAGGGCAACGCCAAAGAGTGTTCCAACTACCTCACAATTGCACTCATTTCACATGCCAGCAAGGGTATGCTCAAAATCCTACAAGCTAGGCTTCAGCAATATGTGAACCGAGAACTACCAGAAGTCCAAGCTGGGTTTCGAAGAGGCAGAGGAACTAGATATCAAATCACCAACATTGGCTGGATCATGGAGAAAGCAAAAGAATCCAGAAAAACGTCTATTTCTGCTTCATTGACTATGCTAAAGGTTTTGATTGTATGGGTCATAACAAACTCTGGCAAATTCTTAAAGAGATGGGAGTAGCAGACTACCTTACCTGTCTCCTGAGAAACCTGTATGAGGGTCAGGAAGCAACAGTAAGAAACAGACATGGAACAACCGATTGGGAAAGGAGTATGACAAGGCTGCATATTGTCGCCCTGCTTATTTAACTTATATGCAGGGTACATCATGAGAAACGCCAGGTTGGATGAATCACAGGTCGGAATTAAGATTGCCGGGAGAATTATCAACAACCTCAGATATGCAGACGATACCACCCTAATGGCAGAAAGCAAAGAGGATCTAAAGAGCCTCTTGTTGAGGGTGAAAGAGGAGAGTGCAAAAGCTGGTTTGAAACTCAACATTAAAAAAACTAAGATCATGGCATCTCGCCCCATCACTTCCTGGCATATAGAAGGGGAAGAAATGGAAGCAGTGACAGATTTTACTTTCTTGGGCTCCAAGATCACCGCAGACGGTGACTGTAGCCATGAAATTAAAAGACGATGCTCCTTGGGAGGAAAGCTATGGCAAACCTAGACAGCATAGTAAGAAGCAGAGACATCACCTTGCTGGCAAAGGTCCGTATAATCAAAGTATGGTTTTCCCAGTAGTAATGTATGGCTGTGAGAGCTGGACTATAAGGAAGGCTGAGAATTTATGCTTTCAAACTGTGGTGCTGGAGAAGACTCTTACGAGTTCCTTGGACTGCAAGGAGGTCAAATCAGTCCATCCTAAAGGAAATCAACCCTGAGTGCTCATTGGAAGGACAGATCCTGAAGCTGAAGCTCAAATATTTTGGCCACCTAATGCGAAGAAAACTCTCTGGAAAAGACCCTGATGCTGGGAAAGATTGAAGGTAAAAGGAAACGGGGATGGCAGAGGATGATATGGCTAGATAGCTTCACCGATGCAATGAAGATGAACTTGAGCACACTCTGGGAGAGAGCGGAGGACAGGAAGGCCTGGCGTGCTATGGTCCATGGGGTCACGAAGAGTTGGACATGACTTAATGACTGAACAACAACGACAACAACAACTGCCTTTCTGCCAATCAGGGCTGGTGCAAGGGTTTTTTTTGGTTTTTCTTTGTGGTGGGGCATGATACCCTCTGCCTTCTCTCTCCTCACTCACATTCAAGACAGTTTGCAATAATGGTTTACAAGAACAACAGTGTGTGTGTGGTGGTGGTAAATTCAGATACTGTGGGTGCGGTATGATATCACTGTAGCAGAGGAGGAGCCAAATCAGGGCCAGCACCAGACTTCTGGATACCCTTGGGCATGGTGCCAGTGAAGGCCCCTGCTCTTCCTCTTCCCTGCTTTCCCTGCTGTGGCTCTCCAGGAGACAGGTGATGTCAGTGGAGAGAGGAGGTCAGCAGGGATGGGCCCTTCTGAGCCTGTGTGCCCTCAGCAGCTGCCCAGCATCGCCAACCCTGGACACAGGCCTGAGCCAAATGGTAGTGGGGCCCAGCCAAGCCAATGGAAGAAGGCTTCCTGTCTCACTTCTCCCTCTGATGGAGCCAGATGGAATGGCTGCAAACGGTGGCCATTCTGGGGATTGGAAGAGCCAAATGGTATGGTATATTAACTATGTAAGTCATGTTAATGTTAATTATAATATACTAATATATAAAATTAATTTATGTTAGTTATGATAATCCATAGAATACATCAACAGAGATGTCAGGTTGGCAAAAGGGATTTTGAAGTCCTGTTCAAATGTGTCATTTTGACGTTAGAAGCAGGGCCTAGTAAGTAGCAAATATGCCATATAAGTTTGCCCTATTTAAAAAAAAACCCTCCAAGCAACAGCTGGTATGTTTTACGTCCTCTTGTTTCTTCTATTCTTGCTTTTGGGCCCTGAGACTGCTTGACAATTTAATACTACCTTGTAGCAGAAAACAAGCTGATATCTTGAAAAGAAGTGCCAAGTACCCGGTGTTGCCTTAAGCCAAAGGATTAAGCTTCTTCTGGTTTTCTAAAGATAACATGATAACTTTCAGAGCACCACAGTGATTAAAATAACTTTATACACTTCACTGGGTCATTCTCTTTGCTTCATAACTGTGGAGGCAATGTTGAAACTACTACACTGTCCAAAAAAGAAGAAAACTCTGGAACTAAGGTGGTTTTATGTACACTCAGGACACATTAATATTTGCATTGTCAGAAATCTATTGGTATTGTTTACATTCCTGTAGTTAAATTTTTACAGACATGCAAGAGATTATAAGCAGCAGAAAACCCTGAAGAGGAGTTTATTATAAACCAGGGCTTCAAACGTTTAATACTTGGCACAGTGTTTTCTGTCAAGATTAGAGGCACATATCATTCTTCCACTCAAAATGAAACATATATATTTTCTCAATCAGCTCTAAGAACAATCCTCGTTTTAGTAAGTTTAGGATGACCCAGTTAATATGGCCTTCTGGGCCTACCTCTTCCCAATTGTCCGGTCAGTCTGGGCTCAGAAGGTGGTATCCAATGGTGACTTTGCTTTAGTGCAGGGGTGGAATCCAAATGTCTTGACCTACAACTCCCATGATCCCTCACCCTTTTCTATGATGGCTAGGGCTGATGGGAGTTGTAGGCCATTGGGAGAGCCACAAGTTGTCCACCCCTGCTTTAGTGGAAAGCACTTCTGCTTGTGTAAGTCTGGACACCTGATTTTCGCCAGTCCCCCTTACCTACTGCAGTCCCTCTGCGCCATAGCCCTTTCTCTTCTGTAGGTCTGCCCCATCCTCAGGAGCAGCTTTCCAGATGAGGGATTAGTAGGTTAGTGAAACTTGGGTGCCCAGCTTCCACAAACACCGCTTGTGCCACTGTTGGATATATCCCAGAGATAGGGCTATGTTTCCTAGGCAATGGCGTTGCTTCTGGGATTCCCAGCGCCTATATGGACGGCATCAGGGAATAGTGATGTGTTCCCTTGGGATGATGTCACTGCCTATAAATGGGCAGAGAAATGGGGGATTAGTGCTGTACGGGGCCTCTCTACTCCAAAGTGAAAGGGGTGGAACACCTGCTTTGCATGCAGGAAGTCCCAGGTTCAACCCCAGCATCTACAGGTAGGGTTAGGGGAAACCCCTGCGTGAAATGGTGGAGAGCCACTCTCAGTCATGGTACATAAGACTGAGCTAGATGGATCAGTGGTTTAACTCAGTATAAAGTAGCTTCCTATGTTCCTAGAGCGAAGGATGCAGTCAGCATAGTGGCTTATTTTGTTGAGACTCACTTCAGCCTCTCTTGGAGCATAAAGTTTGGGATACATATGTATGCCTGCCATAATTTGCAGGAAAAATAACATAAGGGCTGGTCTACAAGTTACACCAAATGTGGAGGCAGATGGAGATTCTGTGTGGTGAGTACATGCATATATTTGAAGTGACTCACAACACACAGACACAAAATCCAACCATCAGATAGTGCAATAACTTTATTAGGCCAACTCAATGATCTCAAAAAATGTGAAAGCTTTCAAGACTACAAGATCTCTTTAACAGGCAAAATGTTTCATCACCAGATGTGTCTTCCTTAGGCAAGATTTGTATTGCCTGCTGCTGAATAGATCTGGCGATCTCGAAAGTTTGCACATTTTTGTTGATTTTTGAGTGATAAAGGTATTACACTGTATTTCTGTTGGATTTTTTCCCTAAGGCCAACACTGCTGCATTTGTTTTTCACAACACAGAGAATTTCCACATCACATCACCCCCACTGGCACCTCCTGGCAATGGCATAAAGACATTGTATATCTTTATTTGTTGTTGTTGATGATGATGATGGCCTTATAAATTGAATCGATCAATCAATCAATCAATATGATGTGGGGATTCTACATGCTGACCCACTCCCTTTCCCATGGTATGGTTGTTGTAATGCGTAGATTAAGCATATAAAAAAGTCATGTGTGAAATGTCCCAATGCTGGCTGGAGATCATTTTTATTGGCTGTATTTTTAGCTTTATTTCACAACAAAAATCCATGTTAAAGAAATAAAATAAAGAACATGTAACAATACAACAAGAACACTATTTAAGGGGAAAAGGAACTCACTCATTGCAATCTTTAGTATATCATGGGTAAGCTTGTGGAACAATTAGAGTAAAACTGCCTAAGGAGAAACTCAGTAATTATGTAAAGGGTTTGGATGTGTAATTCATGTAGTCAAACCATAGTCAGAATATATATGTATATATATGCATCTGTCCTTGATTGAAATGTGACTGGAAGCTTGAGGTGTATCCACACAGGAGACAAACAAATGCAACTGGCTCCACATGGGTTGGAATAGGGCTTACTTTGATACAGCAAAGCCATCAAGCAAAGTTCCGTGTATCAAAGGGAAAAATAACAAGAAATGGTCAGAAGGTAGTTCGGTTGTGCATGACCATATATCACTGACGGTGATGATTTTAAAAACAGACTAATTCACATACAGTATGCTCCATTCGCAAAAAATAAATTGAATGGAATCATCCGTGTGTGTGTATGCAACTCTGTTGCAAAATAATATGTTAACAGTGTAGTCCTATGAAAGTTTACTCAGAAGTAAGTCCCCCTTGTGCAATGGGGTTTATTCCCAAGAAGGGTTGCGATCCTATGCACACCTACCTGGAAGTATCCCCTCTTGACCTCAGTGGGGCTTACTACAGAGTAGACATGCATAGGATTGTGCTGTAAGTGTGCATAGAATTGTGTCCTAATTTGCTTAAATTCGCAAACAGTAATGAAACAAATATGCCAGTTGCCTAGTACTGAAGTTGATTTTTTGTAAAGTGACTGGCCAAATATAAGTAAGGGAAAAGTCCAGCCAGTTGAACCTGGTTTATTAAACCCAAAATATTCAGATCATCAGATGAAGCCTAGAATTCTTTCTTGGAGGGATGATAGATTTTGGAGGATGTGGCTTAGTAAGGCGTACTGCTAGCAGTTACAGTTGTAACAGTGGTAAGAACGCATATACCTCCAGTCACAGTTTCTTAAATAACACTTGTCAGTGTTTGTCCTTGGCTATTTAAATGTTCTCAGCAATGACTAATTTTTCCTCAGTGCACAGGACTAATGTATTGCCGGGTATTCCTGTCATCAGCTGCTTGGTTGCCTTACTTCGTTGTCTATTTTTGATCCCCTTTAAATATACTGCGGGTAAGTCCTGTCTGGATTTGTCAGCTAATGTTTTTATAATCAAGCATCCTGAATAGATTGAATTCCAGACATCCTGTAAGTTTGGGGGAATCCAAAACGCTTAACCACAATAGAGCTACTGTGAGACCTTGAATGGACATAGCCTGTTTCATAAATAAACAGGGTTGATAGTTTTATCTATCCCCAAATGGCAATTTGAAGGAAATAGGGCCTTCATCTCAAATGGCAGTTTCATCTCAAATGGCAATTTCCCCTGATTTCAGGTCATCATTGGGTGCCCTCCTCCTAAATATGGGCACTTGAACCTGTGCATCAGGAGATGCTTCCACATCATTGCTGTAACTCCAGGTTAATGCTCTGTCTCATACATGTGCACTAGCTCAGACAGGTTTAGTATTAGGCTATAAACGTGTTATTTTCAGAAAACGTACGTAGCAAGCCTTCATGTGACAAGTAAAATAACTTGCCATAAAGGGATTGTAAAACAAAATATTCTAGAACAGCCTGTCCAGCTTACATATCATAGCTATTCCCCCCCACCCCCCGCTTCTCTTTAGATACTGGCAGGTCATTCAACATCTCTGCAACATTTCATTGCACAGCTACAAGGTATAATATTCTCCAAGCCTCACATGCAGAAAACAGAGACAGATTGAGTCTGGCCAATTTGCCCATCCTTTGAATTGTAAGGGAAGATGCATGAGAAGGATCTTTATGTTAATTGTCAGCTGCTTCATTCCTGAAACCAGACGCTGTAAATCCATCATCTAATTCACTGCTCTGATTAAAAGTTTTGGAGACAATGCCAGTAGGTATTTATTCTGAGCCAGCTAGTCTTCTCTTTTAATCTTAATGTCTGAGAAAGTAGCACATTTCTGTAAAAAAAATCTAACCCTTCCTGCAATACCTAAACTTTTTGAAGTTAAATTGATCAGGAAAAGCATTTTTACAGCATTAACCCAAGTACTGAAAGTGTGTTTCTGACATTATTATACCCAAAAGATACAATCACACGTGTATCATATTCTGAAGCAATGCAGAAATATAAAGAGAGGTGCTATTTAGGAAGGGCATGGGACGTGGGGGCACTCCCCATGTTTCAGACATGGGATTATTTCTCAGGAGCCTCCATCTCCTCTAGTTATTATGAGGTATAAAAATATAACTACACCAAACGTTCTTAAAACATTCATACTTGCAATTCAGTCTTACATAAATATGTCCCAAGAATAGATCTTTGAAGCTTGCTCCCCAAATGAAATCTAAAATGGCACTCCTTAATATGCCTTTAATAAAGGGTATATTGCACAAATGGTTCCATCATTTCTACTTTTTCTTCTCTTTCAGAAAAACATATAACATAAAAAACCCAACCCTAACGATCTTTATTAAATTCTCTGTATTGATCTGTATGAACAAAAACAATGCAGGTAGCTTTTTTTTCTTTCTTTCATTGTGGCTGAGGGCAGAAGGCAAAACATTCACCTCAAATATAGTTTTGGAATACTTTGTTGTTAGTCTTTCTACCTTTTGTATTAAACAACTGACCACATTCACAGTGGATCCAGAGCCTCCTTGTTTTGCTGTTGTGCCACTTTACACCAACACACACACACAAACTCACACCAACACACACACACACACACACACACACAAACTCTCTCTCTCACACACACACACACATATATACTGGAAATAATTAATTTCCAAGCTGTTATTGGAATTAATTAATGGAATTAATAAAAAAATTAATTAATTAATTATTAATGTCCATTTGAATCAGACTTCAGGCACAATGGCTCCTTCACGCCCTGTTCAGGTTCACCTACAAATAGATGGGGCCACACACGAAAAGCCACCTCAGCTGGCTTGGCTGAGGCTGAAGCTTCAGGTGGGAGAAGCAATTCTGAAGTGTGCCTTTGTGATTATTAGTTGGTGGTTTGGTATCCTTGTTGCTGGACCAGTGCTTGGGACAATTGTCTGATTGATCAGATCTATTAGGATTCAATAAATAACATTTATTTATTGTTATTTCCCAAATATGAGAGCTATTCCGATATGCATCCACATTAATCATATTGTTGCAAACATTTTCTTCTTTGATGCAAAGTGGTTTGGCCTGGTGGGGAAAACTGAGCCTCTAGCTATTCCTGAGGACCTCAAATGGACTCATGACCACATTTGTCAGTAGAAGCTTAAATTGGATTTTGGTATGAGGAAAAAGTAAACAAGGTATGCTAAGAGACTCAAAAGCAGTTTGTGAGTGGCATTAATATTACAGAAATGTAGGAGGAACAGGAAATACAAGCATCTCCTACTTCCTCTTTCCATGTTCCTGGTGGTTCCATATGGACCCATGGCCAAGTTGGAGTCCACCAGGAAATGAGCCTTCAGTGTGGTGGCCCCCTCCTGTGGAATTCCCTGCCTTTGGAAGTCAGCAGGCACCAACATTGTGTTCCTTTTGGTGCCTCCTGAAGACATTGTTATTTCAAGAGGCTTCCTTGCATGACCAGCCGTGGTTTAGTAAATTCAACCTTGTTGGAATTTGTCTTAAAAAACGACAGCGTTTTAACTGTTTTAACCTGGTGTTTTATTCTTTTATTTTTGTTAGTCCCTGCTCCGAAATCTTCTGATGTGGAGAGATACATAAATTTATTTATAAATAAATAAATTTATAAATGAATGAATGAATGAATGAATGAATGTTGGCCATAATGTTCAAGGTGGAACTTTCATATCTTCCCTGGTAAAGATATGGATGAGCTCCAAATATTGGCAAAGCTTGACATCTCATTGCAAGTGCAGATGTAAAGGCTCCACTTCATTATGAAGAAGCACGGGGAAACTGGCATATCAGATGTTCCTTTATTCTGCTTCTTGATGTCCTAAATTTCACATTATGCAAAATCTTCCACTTCTTTGTCTTTGGATTTTGGGTGGAAAAGTTGGTAAGGGCACAATCTATGCATGTTTAGACAGAAAAAAGGCCTACAACTCTCCATGCTGGCCGGGGAATGTTGGGAATTGTAGGACTTTTTTTCTGTCTGAACATGCATAGGATTGCGCCTTCAGATGTTTTTGATTGGCAGAAATTGCTTTTGGGATTTTAGTGCCTTGGACTTAGCACTGTCTCCTGCTTGGTTGATTCCACATCTTTCTAATATCTGCTCAACTGTACATCTATAATGAATACAAAGAATGTTACAAAAAGATGATACGACTCTAATGCTCTCTGTTTCTATTTCTATTTCCAAATGAAATTACATTTCCGTACTGCCCCATAGCCAAAGCTCTCTGGGCAGTTTACAACAAGGCACTTCCCATCCTCAGGCAAGGAGGAGCCTGAATCGCTATGTAAGGGACATTACTCCAATTGTGGTTTCCAATATTCAAAAGTGAGCGCTATTATTTATGTTACCAAAACAGCACCATCTATTCCCAAGAGGGAGGCATCAGCAGACGCAAGGAAACCTCACGGTTTGGAGGTGTAAAACCACCATCACCACCACTCACCTTTAGAAAAAGATCTCCTAAGTGGGTGGACTCCCCGCCTCACCCAAGCAGCCTAATGAGGACTGAGTATGCTCAGTGAACATGGAACACTGACTGACTGTTGCGGGGGGCGGAAAACTAGTGGAGTGGTAGTGGTGGAATGTGGTATTGTGAACAGAAGCACTCCACAACACTTCAACATTTTGTTGCAGATCCTACTTGTCAGTTATATTAAGAATGCTGATGTTATCAAGCTTCTGACTTAACTTCCGCCTTTATTTGTTTTGGCTCTTTCCAGCTGGAATCACAGAAGAAGGAACATGCATCTATACCTTGTTTTTGTAAGCAAAATTAAGAGGGCCATGTCAGTCCCTTCCTATTCACCAAAAGTTTCTAATGTGTGAAACTGTGAAACCGATAGAAATCTGAGAAGAGAAATGTATTTGTTTTTCAAGATTATCATCCTATGAACAGAACTTTTTTTTTTATCATATTGCAGTAGTCTCCTAAGCATACTAAAGTATACATATCATGAGAATAATTAAGGCAGTTCACTTAAAATAAATACAATTCAGATTGATTTACGTTACAGGTGGCAGATTAATAAAATGACGCAGGGTTCAAAATAATGGGAGCAGAGTTACTTTTATAAATAATGTTCTCATAAGTAGCTGCTTAAATGAATTTCCCCTGTGGATCTACTGAACTGTAGAGTATTTATGGTGATGAAAGATAATCTCCTTGAAATGTAAACCCAGACCTAATGGAACCAATTGGTTAAGAGAGGGGCAAATAATATGCCATACATTATAAGAAATGTCAAAGTAGGTGCCTATAGCTTTCTCATTATTTAAATGTTAGAGGATTTAACCCTGGGGTGGGAAACATACAGGCTGTGGGCCATATGCGGCCCCCGCTGCTCCCCACTATGGCATTTGGAGCCACCATTCTGACCCCCTCTTTTAACCCTTTTGGCACTCCATAGTGAGTCTGGATGCCATTTTTTTATTATTATTTTTTCCACCATGGGGGGTGGGGGGAGCTGCAGCCTGGAGGGGGGGTCTGGGGCATGCAAATCGCCCCTAGACTTCTTGAAGTTGCCCACCGCTGGTTTAACTGCTATACAACTCTAGCAGTGCCAGCACAAGTGGAGACTAGCAGTGCCGCCATTAAACCTTCTGGTCCACCATTCTATGATAAGAAAGCTACTCTGCCCCAGTGACAAGCTCTGCCCTACTTGACTTAAAATGTCCTGCTGATTCAAACAGAAACCCACAGTACAGTTTATTTCTGCTGTCAGGGAACTAGCTGCTACATGGGGAATGGAAATATGGCAAATGAAATTATTAGAGATTGGAGGTCAGAGCTGAGGGGCGGTGGGGTGGGGTGGGCAGGAACAGCAATGGCTGGTGCAACTTTTGAGTTATGCTTGATGTCCTCTATGGCAGGGTTGCACAACCCATGGGCCACATGCAGCCTCCCAAGACCTTTACTATGTCCCCCATGCACGCCCTGACCCCCTAACCACTCAATTTGACCCCCAACAATTTCCTCATTACCTGTCCTTTCCACTCTCTCCCGCAGAGATCCTCATACAGATCTCCACCAGTGAGGAAAGAGCTATCTGTATCAGGATTGTTGGAGGAGGAGGTGGAGAGTGGCCTGTGACAACTTTTCCTGAGTGCTGGAACAGCAGTGCTGATGACTGGTAATCCCAGCACAAGGACAATTTCCTCTGCTGCAGTCATGTTGCACGAAACTTGCACACCAAATATAAGGGATCACAACTTTAAGCTCTGAAGTTTTCATGCTCCCTGCATCCTCCAGCTATAAGAAGTTTCAGGGAGAGCTTTTAACAGGGCCATTGTTGGGAGAGAAATCAGAGAATCTGAGAGTAAGTCCATCTGGATTGGACATTCCCATGTAAGTGTGCATGGGATTGCAGTCTACAAGACATAGGGTGCAACCTTATGCATGTTTGGGCAGAGAAAAAGTCATGCAACTCCCAGCATCCCTGAGCCAGGATGAACTTATTTGGGCTGACTTCTGAGAAGACATGCATAGGACAGCACTGCTAGGGTGTGTTGTAATAATTGTGTATTTACAAATATGCACACCGAGCAATGGGAAGAAGCACCAAACCACAGAGTGCTAATCCATCAAGCAATATCAGTGCCCCCCCCACACACACAAAGCAAAAGAAACTAACCCAGTGCCCTCCAGATGCATTGGACTAATGCATCTGGAGAGTGCCGGGTTTGAGATGGCTGATCGATGGCACATGCATGGAACCCTACAAGGTCCTGCTTGTTGTCCAAATGCTAAGATTTCAATTCATTCATTCATTCATTCCATTTCTATACCACCCAATAGCTGAAGCTCTCTGGGTGGTTCACAAAAATTAAAACTACAGAGTGCAACATAAAAACAATGTAAAATATAAAAGCTTAAAACCACAATATAACAATACAACCAGAATAAAACTTAGCAGCAGTACAGAGATTTAAAATACGTACATATCTATCTATTTATTTCATTTCAATAAAAGAGAACTTCTTTCTCTTTTGCAGGCTACACTCCAACTCCCACCTCTTTCCTTCCAGCCCCAAGCAGGTGGCGTTATGCCAATTCCAGGAGCTAGTGGACACTGGCCAGTAGAACCCATTAAGCCCATTGTGGACATTGGCCAGTAGAACTCATTAGGCCCATTGTGCTCTCAGACAACTCTCCCCTCCCACTGCAACCTGCCATGACCCATCTCACATGATTCTGGGCGATCTTGTGACCCCCAGGAGCTGCTTTCTGTAGGGATGTCAGAGAATTTCGCCACGAATCTCGGGGAGGCCGAATGCCAGTGCATTCGGCCCCCCGAAATCAGTGGCGAAACGGTCTGCCCCCCCCCCGGGACAGGACTCACCTTGGGCGAATCTCCCTGGCAGCGGTGGCTGCGGCTGCGGCGGCGGCCGGTCTTCCAACCATGGGCGCCGCCATTTCCAAGTTAAAAAAAAAAAAATGTGATAGGCTACATAAAGATTTACATAGCCTATCACGGCTAGATTTAAAAAAAATACCGTGATAGGCTATGTAAATGTTTACATAGCCTATCACGGCTGAGTTAAAAAAAAAACCGCACGTACGCAAATGACGGCGCCCATGGGCGCCGCCATTTGCGTTCCTTATTTTGGCACGTCTAGTCTATGTAAACATTTACGTAGACTACGGCGAAAATAAGGGGAACACAAATACGCTATTTGCGTTCCCCTTATTTTTGCTGTAGTCTGCGTAAATGTTTACGTAGACTAGATGTGCCAAAATAAGGAATGCAAATGGCGGCGCCAATGGGCGCCGTCATTTGCGTATGCGCGGGTTTTTTTTTTAACTCAGCCGTGATAGGCTATGTAAACATTTACATAGCCTATCACGGTATTTTTTTTAAATCTAGCCGTGATAGGCTATGTAAATCTTTATGTAGCCTATCACATTTTTTTTTTTTTAACTTGGAAATGGCGGCGCCCATGGTTGGAAGACCATGGTTGGAACTCAGCCGTGATAGGCTATGTAAACATTTATGTAGCCTATCATGGCTGACTGCAGGGACGCAAACGGCGGCGGCTACGGCCGCCACCATTTGCAGACCTGGATGGCAGGATTCGCGGCAGGAAGGATGGGGCGCCTCCCCCCTGTCCAGAATTTGGGGGGGAGGGATGGGGCGCCACCCCCCCAGCCAGAATTTCGGGAAGGAGGGATGGGACGCCTCCCCCCCGGCCAGAATTTCGGGGGGAGGGACGGAGCGCCTCCCCCCCACCGCGAATCAAATTTCGTCACAGGTAAGTGACTTTCGTACATCCCTAGCTTTCTGGGCATGGAGAAGGCTGCAGTGGGGAGGAAGGGTCAGGAAAATCCCTTGCATGAGCAGCCTTACACCCATGTTTCTCTGGATACATACAGCGCATATTCCTTAATGTTCTGCATTACTATGTTGTTTTTCGTAGATGCCACTGTTGAAGATTGGATCCAGACTTACAATTCATGGAGATCTGCTACTGCCGAAGTGGGGGTGGGGAAGATGATTTTTGCTGATCCTTCCTTCCACCTGCAGTCTCTGAGCTCCCCAGAAATCTTCTCCATAGGGCTGTGGGTTCCTCCAGAAGCAGCATGGAAGACTGCAGAGGAAATTGGCAAAAACTGTTTTGCCCCCTCCTCCATCAGGGAGCCTCTGCTGGATCTCAGCCTTGCGAATGGAGTCCTTCCGTTCACAGAACAGCCAGCCTGCATCCAACCAGAGTTCTGTATGAGATAAACCACTGATCTGATCTAGCAGTGGTTTTTTTTAATGTAGTGGTCCCTTTTTTTATTTATGTAAAAGATGTATAAGCTGCCTGTTAAGCTGAACCCTCGCAAGGTGGTGCACTGCAAGATTCAAAGCTGCAAAACACAGTAAAACAATAGTAGGCATACTAGATCAAAATTCATTGTTCCTATGTAAAAAATTCACAGATGCCTTTGTTACTGAACTATCAATATCATTTATGTTGTACTTGGCACTTGAGAGAGTAATCCTATGCATGCTTTCTCATAAGCTTACTCATAATTTAGATTGCCAGCCCCTTGGGGCAGGGACCTGCCTTCTTGTATTCTGAAGAAGAAGAAGAAGAGGAAGAAGAAGAAGACACAGCAGCAGCAGCAGCAGCAGCTACTGTATTCATTCAACGGAGCATATTCCTAGGTAATAGGACTGTGCATAGGACTGCAGCCTGAGTCGCCTAAAAGTCAAATATGTGGTTATTCTCACTACTGGTGGACTGAAATTAGTTCCAAACAGATCACAAGAAAATGGAGTTTTATCCCTTTAACTTTTCCAAGTAAACATCTTATATAAAAAACCATCAAATAATTTGGCACGATGTACACATACAGTCAGGGCCAGAAATATTGGAACAAGGATAACTGTTTTGGCAGTTGGCCTCTGTACACCACCACATTGAAGTTGAAAGGAAACACACCCAGATGGAAGCGAAGTCAGGACTTTCAGCTGTAATTCAAGGGGTGTGACAAAAGTGGGGCAGTAACCATTCAGGAAGGACAGCCAGTGGCATACACACACACCCATCGTTGGTGGCTCATAAGTAATGGAAGGAATGGCTGACAAGCAGCTGCATGGCCAGGTGTGGCCTGTTTCCTGGGTACCCCATGACCAATCAAGCAGATAAAAGGCCTGGATGTGGTTCTGAGTGTTACATTTGCATTTGGTAGCTGTTCACCGGAACTCCCAACTAGGGATGTACGAAAGTCCCTTACCTTGCCCGAAATTTGATTCGCAGTGGGGGGGAGGCTCTCTGTCCCTCCCCCTGAAATTCTGGCTGGGGGGGAGGCGCCCCGTCCCTCCCGCCTGAAATTCTGGCCGGGGGGGAGGCGCCCCGTCCCTCCCGCTGCGAATCCTGGCTGGCCGGGAACGCAAATGGCGGCGGCCGTAGCCACCGCCGTTTGAGTCCCTGCAATCAGCTGTGATAGCCTACGTAAATGTTTACGTAGCCTATCATGGCTGAGTAAAACAAAAAACAAAAAAACACGCGTACGCAAATGGTGGCGCCCATGGGCGCCGCCATTTGCATTCCTTATTTTCGCACGTCTAGTCTACATAAACATTTATGTAGACTACAGCAAAAATAAGGGGAACGCAAATAGCATAGCGTCTACACTATTTGCGTTCCCTTTATTTTCACCGTAGTCTACGTAAATGTTTATGTAGACTAGACGTGCCGAAATAAGGAACGCAAATGGCGGCGCCCATGGGCGCCGCCATTTGTGTACGCGCTGTTGTTGGTTTTTTTTTACTCAGCCATGATAGGCTATGTAAACATTTACGTAGCCAATCATGGTATTTTTTTAAAATCTAGCCAAGATAGGCTATGTAGATCTTTATGTAGCCTATCACGTTTTTTTTTTTTTTTTTTTTAACTGGAAATGGCGGCGGCGGCAGCTGGTCAGAAGACCGGCCGCCGCAGCCACCGCTGCCGAACTGCCGCCGAACCGCCGCCGGAGCCGCCGCCTCCAGGGACATTCGCACAAGGTAAGTCCCGTCCCGGGGGGGGGGTGGGGGGGTGGCAGACCGTTTCGCCACCGATTTTGGCATTCAGCCTCCCCAAGATTCGTGGCGAAATTCTCTGACATCCCTACTCCCAACCTGAGGTCCAAAGAGGTGTCCATGCGGGTGAATGAGGCCATCAGTAGGCTGAGGAAACAACATAAACCCATCAGAGAGATAGCAAAAACAGTGGGAGTGACTAATACAACAGTTTGGAACATCCTGAAAAAGAAGGAATTAACTGGCAAGCTCAGCAACAGCAAAAGGCCTGGCAGACCACAGAAAACAACTAAAGCGGATGACCACAGAATTCTGCTCATGGTGAAGAGAAACCTTTTCACAACATCTAACCAGGTCAAGAACGCTCTTGCGGAGGTAGGCATGTCATTGTCAACATCTACAGTCAAGAGACGGCTTTATGAATGTAAATACAGAGGCTTCACAACAAGGTGCAAACCACTGGTAACTCTCAAGAACAGACAGGCCAGATTAGCCTTTGCCAGCAAACACCTAAAAAAGCCTGCCCAGTTCTGGAATAAGATTCTTTGGACTGATGAAACCAAGATTAACTTGTACCAGAATGATGGGAAGAGAAAAGTATGGAGAAGGAAAGGAACAGCTCATGATCCAAAGCATACCACATCATCTGTCAAATATGGTGGAGGAAGTGTTATGGCATGGGCATGTATGGCTGCCAATGGAACCAGGGCACTGGTGTTTATTGATGACCTGACTGCTGATAAAGGCAGCAGGATGAATTCTGAAGTGTACAGGGCTATACATTCTGCTCAGATTCAGCCGAATGCTGCCAAACTGATAGGACGCCGCTTCATATTGCAGATGGATAATGACCCAAAACATACAGCAAAAGCTACCCCAGAGTTTCTCAAGGCAAAGAAGTGGGATGTTCTTCAATGGCCAAGTCAGTCAGCTGATCTCCACCCAATAGAGCATGCTTTTCACTTACTGAAGACAAGGCTGAAGGCAGAAAGACCCACAAACAAGCAGCAGCTGAAGGCAGCTGCAGTAAAGGCCTGGCAAAGTATTTTGAGGGAGGAAACTCAGCATTTGGTCATGTCCATGGGTTCCAGACTTCAGGCAGTCATTGGCTGCAAAGGATTTTTATCCAGGTATTAAAGGCAATCCTTAAGTTTGAAATGATGTTGGTTTGTTCCATTACTTATGAGCCACCAATGATGGGTGTGTGTATGCCACTGGCTGTCCTTCCTGAATGGTTAGTGCCCCACTTTTGTCAAACCCCTTGAATACAGCTGAAAGTCCTGACTTTGCTCCCATCTGGGTGTGTTTCCTTTCAACTTCAATGTGGTGGTGTACAGAGGCCAATTGCCAAAACAGTTATCCTTGTTCCAATATTTCTGGTCCTGACTATAAACCTGCTCCTGCTTCTCCTGGTAATACTGTAGAATGCTGAGAACTCACTTGATCATGATGGATAAATCAGGACAGTATATTTGGGGTGGGGGAGGGATCTGTGACCCTCTGACATCAGTGAACAGGCATGCATAACTCTGGCTATTTATGGGTTTTCTCTGGGGCTAAAGTATTTGTTACAGTATTACAATAGTAACAGAATTGTAGAATTGGAAGGGACCTTGGAGAACATTTATTACTTTACAGTAGTACCATAGGAACAATGGATTAGAAAACCTGGAGCCAGAGGTTCTCTTCCTCTGAGAGAAAGAGCATCCTTTAATGGATGCAATCTTCCTCCATTGGAAGGAGTTTTCCTCCTTGTATCAGAGGACAGGAACCATTGGATCCCACCCATTGTCCATTCATTAGTGTAGCCAGAATTGAAATAACGTTTTTCATACTTCTTTCAAACTTTCAAATCCATTGGAAAGAAGACTACATTCAAAATGTAAAATATGACATCTAGCTTAATCCTGTACAAATGGTAGATGTGGCCCAATAGTTGATGATCACCAAATTTTGTAATGCTTCCAGTATTCCCATTGTGTCTGCTGAAATCCAAAAGTGGTAGCATCTGTGAACAATATCCACTAGTTACTGCTACAGAACAATGGCTCTGACATTGTAGCAGAGAAGGATGCATTAATATCAAAGGAAATGTTAAGGACTATCTATATATTAATGGCTATTTAGCCATTTGAAGTTCCTTCAAATCCAAATATTTCAATGTGCTGACATGGCTGTAAATTTGAGAAGTGACAGAGCGTTAGTCAGATAGAGTATAATTTTAGTAAATGATAATAATGGGCATCAAGCTAATGTCTGGATGGGAAAATGGTAATTATGTGATATATACTCTGCAGTGTGCTTTCCTAATTGCTGCTTTTGTTGAAATCAGGGCAGCAAGGGCCCTTGTCATTTGCTGCGCTAAACAGCTATGAGCTATAATCATACTTAGCACTCTAGACTAGATGCTGTCTAAATCAAAGATACTTGGTGCCTTACAAATGCTGGCTTCCGATGTGAAAGGAGCGTAATGAGAGGAAGTACAGAGTATTTATTTACATAACTGTTCACCCAGTGCCAAAACACAGTCGAGCCTTGCAAAGGAGGCTCTAGTGTTTCTTTAACAATTGTCATACCATTTCCTCCTGTCTTTCTGGTTCTTCATCAAAGGAAACAATGAGGGTGTTCCTGTGGCTATAATCGCTGGCCCTCCACCGAGAGATGATTAGAGGGTAATGTAAGTGAACTTTGAAAGTGGTCATGAGGAATGTGAAAAATCAGCAGCTATTTGTGTTTGTGTCACTGGGGATTATTTAGAGGGAAATTCACACCTTTTCTAAAGCCTACACTTCCCCATCGTTTTGTATGACTCCAGGCTCAGAGAAAGTGAAGTTTGTTGTGTCTAAGATTAACAGTAAGAGTGTAAGACACCATCACACACACAGTATATTGGCCACAGGGCTTAATCATGTCTTTCTTTTTGAGTCATGTGTTGTGTCAGGCAAAGAAAAGCAAGGCTTTGCTACTTTAGATTTCAAATGTCACAACAGAAATGTCCCATGATCAGGGCCAGCTCTACCAGTGGGCAGATTGGGGTGGCTGCCTCAAGCAGAAGAATTTTGGTGTCATGAAAAGACAATGATTAATTTGTATTTCTTGTATTTTTAATGTATTTGCCACAGAAGGGGAAATATGTTTGTGGAATTTTCTTTCTCAGGTGCCAAAATAACTTGACTGAGGGTGGGTGGGGAGGGTGCCATTTGTACTCCGTCTCAGGCAGCAAAGTTTCTTGGGCTGGCTCTCCTCATGATTCATGTCCACGTATATACTGGAAACAATTCATTCAATTATTTTTAAAACTTTGTCAGTGTAAGGCCAGTTTTAAGGCTATCTCATGTTGGCTCAAGCTCCACAAAGCCAGGAAACTGGAAGCTGATGCCTTAACAGACATGCCCTGCGATCAGTAATGATGTTGTGCAATGTCACCAATGGTGCTTGCTTTCTTGTTGTTGTTCAGTCATTCAGTCGTGTCCGACTCTTCGTGACCCCATGGACCATAGCACACCAGGCCTTCCTGTCCTGCACTCTCTCCTGGAGTGTGCTCAAGTCCATATTCATTGCATCGGTGATACTATCCAGCCATCTCATCCTCTGCTGTCCCCTTCTCCTTTTGCCTTCACTCTTTCCCAGCATCAGGGTCTTTTCCAGTGACTCTTCTCTTTGCATTAGGTGGCCAAAATATTTGAGCTTCAGTATCTGTCCCTCCAATGAGCAGTCAGGGTTGATTTCCTTTAGGATGGACTGATTTGACCTCCTTGCAGTCCAGGGGACTTGTAAGAGTCTTCTCCAGCACCACAGTTTGAAAGCATTGATTCTTCGGCGCTCAGCCTTCCTTATAGTCCAGCTCTCTTACAACTTACCTTATGTTTAACAGAAAGCTTTCCTTTGTCTTTCAGAGAGGATGAAAGTGCCTGGCACCAGCAAAGGTGCTCCACATTGTTCTGGTCCTGTATTGCCTTATGAAGCATCTAAGCCTTGCTATATTGCTAGAGGAATCCTCCTGTGAGTTGGCCCATGGCTGTTCGTTGCTAACATCAGTAGCTGGCAGGATGGGTTAAAAAGTGGGAGAAGGGTAAATGTATAAATTCTTAGCATCTTTTTTTTTATTTTGGTGACTCACTAAATGGACACTTAGGACACAAAATTTAACATTTTGTTAAATCCATTCTGTCTGTGTTTTGTGGATTGTCAGAGGTCTTTTGTTCTGTTGTCCGCTCACAGACAGAATCATCATTTGCAAATGTGCACTCACACAAATGCACACTTGCACTAATGTGCATATGTGCAAGTGTGCACTTGCACAATTGGACATTTGTGCAACCCCCCCCAGTGAAAAACCAGTCTGCAAGTCTATGGAATCCATGGGATTCAGTAAAAGCTGGTCCACTGCAGAATGACAGTTTCATAGAAATCCAAACTCATTTGAATCCATTGAGGATTCCTCTGACAACCCTAGAGGCACGCCTTTAATTCTGGTAGAATTGAGGGCTTTCTTACTTTTACATTGTACAGTTCCATGGGACCAAAATAACAGGTCTTTTATTACATTGCTGTTCCTGCCCACCCCTTTCTGCCCTTAGCTCTGATCTCTAATAATTTCATTTGCCATATTTCCATTACCTGTGTAGCAGTTAGTTGCCTGACATCAGAAATAAACTGTACTGTGGGTTTCTGTTAGTTCCAGTGAAATTTGTAATGATTAGCTTCAGTTTCACTTCTGGCACAAGGAAACTTTTAATGACATTAGGGCACACTCAGATTTACTACCTCCTTGAAGAAGGGTGTAAAACACACATTCCCATTCTTCTCCAAATCAGTGGATAAACTGTGCATGCTCTCTTACGTAAGAACCTGTCTCTCATTAATTTCAAGGGAATCCTGCTGAAACATTCAAATGCTGGCAATGAAAGCAGTTGGAGGCTCACCAAACTTTGAAGAAATGTTTCTAGTGTGGTCAGAGGTAGAAGAATCAGCTTCATTGCCTCAGTGCCATATCAGATAACTGAGACACAGATTATGCTCCACAAGGTTTATGTAGTGCTCAGCCAAAAGTTCATACATGAGGACATTTGCCCAAAACCTCCTTGCAATTTTGACAGTGGTAAAATTAGAGCTCAGGCCTCACTACTGTTCCTAAGGATTCCCCCCACCAATTGCCATTTCTTCCCAGAAGTCTACATCAGAGGAACACTGTGCCATTACGTACATCGCTCCTGGAGCCTTTTGAGCAAAGAAAATGGTGGCTGCCGAGTGCTGTGCACCAGGAGGAGCTTCAGTCTGCACTGCAGCAGTGACTTTTGCTGCCTGTGAATTTACCTGCTCCCCAAAAAGTCAGCTGAAAGACCACCCTCCAAATGTGTTGCTTGCGAAGGGGGTGGCAGATGAGGTGAGGCATTTTTGTTTAGCTCTAGTTTTATAAAACTAACACTTCTTGTATATTTCCTTGTTTATTACTAAAACCATGGCATCTCTCTCTGTCTCTCTCTCTGTCTGTCTGTCTCTCTCTCACACACACACACACGGATGTGAGAACTCCCCGCTGCTCACCTCTCCTCCCCTTCGTCGAAGCATGCAAGCGATCGGCGGTCACCATTTGCGGCTTCGTTGGATTATTTATTTATTTAGGTATTTCATTTCTATTCCGCCCGATAGCCAAAGCTCTCCGGGCCGCCATTCACAGAAATTACAACTGAAGAGCACACAGTAAAACAATCATTTATTTCCCTGTTGAAAAGCACTGCCCAAAGATATGCACGCATATATTGATTTATGAATAAAGGAACTAGCTTTTTCTTTCCGTATTTTCTGCTTGTGAATGTATTCTCTCAAACCTTGGAGTTAAATTCCACGTTTTAGGAGAGATTTGCAACATAATAGCACATCTTCTTGCTCGGTGGCTGTATCAACTTGCCACTGTGAAGGAATAGTACTTTCTAATTGTTATGCAGAAACTGAGGTCAGTGGCCCATTGCAATCTGAATGAAATAACCATCATTCAGGTAGGAAGGGGGTTGCTTGCTCTCACTTTTTTCTATCCCCCTCCTCGACATCTCCCCACCCCCCACAACACCCGGATCTCTCTGTGGCTGTGGCATTTCTCAATTCATTGAATGCACAAAATCAAAAGGGCCCTGGCAGCTGTGCTATTTTGTTTCCCACCCCCAAAATGCACATATATGCAGATGCGCACATCAGGGGCAAATGTGAAAAAATGAAGGGCAAATGCGCAAAAATGAAGGGATAACCGCCGAAGCCATTTGCTGAGCAGACAATCGGCGAGAGCTGGGGGAAAATGGCAAACAGGATCTCCGTAGCGCCTGAGGCTTTGGGGGAATCTCTCGACTGGAATGGAGCAGGGTTGGCAGAGGGAGGGTTCACAAACTTCAGTTCGGGAAGCCAAACAGAGAGACGATCGTCAAACACAAAGCAGGAAATGAATGTTCGCAATATCCCTACGCACGCACACACGTAGGACCCATCGAGTTATTCAACAGGACTTGTTCCCTCAGGAGAGACATCACTTTAAATGTGTGTCTAGCAGGAATGTCTCTTCCCCATTTTTACTCTAGAGTAGGCGCAGGGTCCCCAATCCAGATTGGGACTTTAACATGGAGGGGTAGGGAAGCTTTTAAGATCTGCACTGGGCCCTCTGCACCTACTCTAGAGTAAAAATGAAAAAAAAGACATAACTTTTAAAAAAGTAATATGTGTTTTGGCAATTACAGTTTGAGTTTCATTGCCCTGTGTTCCTGTACCTTGTACCTGGCTGAGGCCAAAGTGATCTTATGTCCATGATATAACAAGAGATAAATGTCAGGGGAAAGACCAGAAATGACATACATGTAACCTAAATGTCTCACAAAACTCTCATGGCTTGCAGAAAAACCTTCACACACACTATAACCCCCTTCAGAAGTTATTCCTTCACACATTCAGAGAATGTGTCTGATGCCCCCGCCTCCAGTGTCCTCAGTTCTGCTTGTTCCACCCCCAACATTAGCGTAGAATCCTCCACGCAATCAGGAACTCTGCTCGGTCATGGTTCCAATCATGTGGGGAAGCCTAAACACTTTTTGACTTATGAGGGAAGATTTCTCCTTCAGACCTTCCTCACAATGCGTGATGCTCAGAGTGGAGCTGATTGGGATATTGGGGGCAGGGCTGGTGCATGGCCCCACTCTTCTTCTATGTGTTCTTCAAACAAATGGGGAAATAAGTTCTGAAGGGGCTTGCCGTATCTGCAGTATGTTGCTTCTTGCACCTGTCCAAATAGCATTCACCACAATAATTGGTTCTGGACTGTGGCTTCTCTCAAGCCTTCTCTTCTGGAATTTCAGAGAAGGCAGAGAAACCACTATATTTCCGGAGGATCATTCTGTGGAAAATAATTCTTTGGTGGCTAATTAAGACAGCATTCACTCTGCTTCATGCAGCAACACAAAACACTTGGAAAACCTTGCCTGGAAATATTGAGGTTCAAAGCAAAAATGTATAATAAAGTCACTGCTTGGAACAGTAATTATAAAATTAAGAACTTATGGAAGGAAAGAACATAATGCTCTTAGATAGAAGAGCACAGAGATAGAATAATAATTCTTGGGTCCCTGTGTAAATAGCCCTGTGACTTACACATATTTGTTTTTAGGGATATTTCTGGAATTCTCATCCAAATTTCATCCCAGATTTTAGAGTCTAAATTAGGAACTCTCCATTGTTCAAGGTTTTTTATTTCTGAATTTTGTACAGAATGCTCTGTGTGTGCAGTGTGTGGCAGCTTTCAGTTCTTTGGTCTTTTATGTGCCTCTACATTACTAACACACTTGTGCAATTTGATCAAACATGAAAGAATGTTGAAAGGATCAGGTTGCAGGTGTGGGGAAAGCGCCAGTCAAAGAAAAAATTCTGGGCTAGATTAGCAAATAATCTGACCGAGAATACAGCAGATTCCTGTGTTCCTGTGATGAATGTGAAGCATGAAGATTTAGATTTTGAAATTGAGATTCAGATTTGGACCTTAACAGAAGAAGATGGGCTCTGAAGCAGGCTGTTTTCTGGATGGCTGAATCAGGGTTCAAACCAAATCTTGTTGTCAGTGCACACTTCTGCTGGTTAGTATGCCAGAAACTGGAAACTATGTTGCCTGGGCAGTATTTTATATAGTGCTGCTTTTATATAGCTACATTCTGTCCTGCTCCAGTAATGTGTGTAAATATGGGGGTATAATATGTTTATTGCCCTCACCAATGCCATCTTTCTTCAGACCAGTAGCATTGGCATGGAAAGTAATAGCACCATATACTCTTCTAACATGTTTTCTTTGTTGTATACGGTACTGGAGTAGCTTGCAAAGCAGCCAGACGGAAGCAGGAACCACATCATTGATGTACCCTTACCAACCAATCTTAGAAGCATCTGGAATCATGCCAGAATCCTCTGCATCCATAACTCCTCTTTGTGTGAAATAGTAGTAGCTCAGTTTGGAATTCGCAGTGCAGTCTTTTCATGCTTTTCATCTTCAGCTAAAACTGAAAAGAATGCTAGATTCTTTGCCACCTTATGAACTATACGCAGAGTTCCAAACCTGGAACGATTTTAAGAGAGCTCTCTGAGATCATATCCACTCCCCTCAGTAATCTGCTGTAGATCTGAATGTGTGTATATGTGAGCCTAGCCTACCCCGGCTGTTTGCTCCACTTACTTACTTTGTGAGACAGAAGACACACTTTGTTCCCCTGCAACAGTGTATCCATCACCACCCAGCAGTAAGATAAAAGAAGAGGCATCAGTGTAGTTCGTTATTAGGCTGTCCACGAGTGTGTGTTAGAGGGATTGGATCTCCTTAAAAGTATTTTACAGATGTGTCTGATGAGAACAGTTAAATAAACCCTCTTAATTATGACTCATTTCACTCTGGTTTTTATCAATGACAAGCATGAAGAGGAAAAAACTGTTTGCAAATGTGTCAGTGACATTTCATTAGATACTATTACAGAATCCTGTCTCCCTCTGTTCACTTTCCCATGAATGTGGATTCGTGTAGACACACAGTTGTCTATAAGAAGGGAAACTATTATTCATGGCTGCCAAAGCACATCTGGGGTGAAAAGGCAATCATGAATTGGTAGTGTTTCCAAGCTTTATCCTATAACATAAACCTGGCTCAGATTATAAGCCAAAAAACATGATCTGTCAGAAGAACTAGGTTGATTTTGGACTCTCCTCTTTCTTCCATATATTGCTCTTTCTAGCAGAATGAAACAATTAACAAATCTGTGGATCATCTGACCAACCTACTTTGCTAAGCAACCTAAAATGTGAGCTGGCAGCTTTTGGGATACAGCAGCAGCAGTTCTGGGTTCCATTGTGTATATCATGGAGCTCCCTTAATCATGATGTTGGTATCACTGTAGCCTTATTCAGGTTTTTGCCTAAACAAGTGGGGGCTTAAAGTGGGAAGAGGGACAAGCTTGCATGCACACCATGCTCAAAGTGCCCCCACATTTCGGGAGGCTTTTAACCATGTTCAAGCAAACATATGTAGAAGCCTCTTTCAGACCTTTGCATTAAATGTGCAAAGACTTGCAAAGGAGCCCACACATGCAGGGAAGTTAGTAGGAAGGGCTGTAGCTCAGTGGTAGAGCACATGCTTGACATGCCCAACATCCCAGATTCAATCCCCAGCATCTCCAGGTAGGGCTAGGAAGAAAACCTGCCTGAAACCCTGGAGACCTGCTGCCAATCAGTGTCAACAATACTGGGCTAGATGGACCCATGACCTGACTTGATATGAGGTGGCTTCCTATATTCCTAAGTTGGGGGTGGGACCAGTGGAGGTTGGTGGCTCTGATTTCGGTGGGGCTGTGAATCCATTCTGGGTTTCAGTCAGAACTCTAAAGGAGGTATCCAAGGTGCTGGACCCTATCCCCAAAATAGATTCAGCACCTTGGATAACTCCTGTAGAGTTTTTATTGGTTCTGACTGAAACCTGGAGTGGATTCACAGCCCCACAAAATCGGAACACCAGCTTCCACTGGGTGGGACTCTTCTCACAAACCCACTTTTCTTTAAGGGAACATCATGCATCATTTATCAATATATGCAATGGAAAACAAAGTAATGACAATATCTGTATCAGAGGCAGCATGTAATGTAGTGGTTAGAGTGCTGGTCTTTGACGAGACTTGGATTTAAATCTCTGCTCATCTGCGAAACTCACTGAGTGCCCTTGGACAAGTCTCTGCTTCTCAGCCTAACCTACCCAACTGGTTGTTGTGAGAATAAAATGGGATAATCTGTACATGCAGCTTGGTAGCCCCATCAAGAGCATCTGGATCAAAATAAATGGAGCAAAGAATAAAAGGAACCTGGTGGTTGGAGTCTACCAGTGGCCACCCAATCAAGGAGAAGACGAGGATGAAACTTTTGAAAAGCAAATAGCCAATGTTTCAAGGAAGCATGATGTGGTAGTAATGGGGGACTTCAATTTCCCCAATATTTCTTGGGAGACAAATTCTGCAAAACATGGCCCACCAGGAAATTCCTGACTTGTGTGGTGGATAACCTCCTCCTACAGAAAGTAGAGGAAGGAACTAGAGGATTCGCTATCCTTGACTTGATCCTAACCAACAAAGATGACTTAGTGGATAAAGTAGCAGTTACAGGAACTCTGGGGGAAAGCGACCATGTTGTACTCGAGTTCTTGGTTCTAAGGGAAGCAAAAGCTGAGTGTAGTGAAACCCGTACCCTGGATTTTAGGAAAGCTGATTTTAATAAACTCAGAACAATGATAAGCAAGGTCCCATGGCAAGTGACTCTAATGAGAAAAGGAGTCCAAGATGGGTGGGAGCTTTTAAAAAAGGAAATTCTCAAGGCACAATTACAAACCATTCCAACAAGAAAAAAAGGTGGAAGACAACAGAAGAAGCCAATGTGGCTTCACAAAAAGCTAAGAGATGACCTGAAAACAAAAAAGGACACATATAGGAAGTAGAAAGAAGGCCAAGCAACAAAGGAAGAGTACAGGCAGGTAGCACAGAATTGCAGGGATGGCGTCAGGAAGGCTAAAGCTGAGAACAAGCTGAGGTTAGCGAGGGATACTAAAAGCAACAAAAAGGCTTTCTTCAGCTACATGCATAGTAAAAGACAGAGGAAAGAAATGGTTGTTCAGCTATTAAATAAGGATGGCAAAATTATAACAGATGACAAAGAAAAGGCAGAAGTGCTCAATTCCTACCTTGGCTCAGTCTTCTCCCAAAAGAGGTCTATGACCCCCCTGGCAAAGGTGAAGTACAGACTCAAGGGGCAGGATTGCAGCTTGACATCGACAGGCATATGGTCAAGGAACACCTCATTACTTTGAATGAGTTCAAATCTCCAGGGCCAGATGAACTGCATCCTAGAGTAATAAAGGAACTGGCAGAAGAAGAACTCTCAGAACCACTGTCTATTCTCTTTGATAAATCTTGGAGGACAGGTGAAGTGTCAGATGACTGGAGGAGGGCTAATGTCCCTATCTTCAAAAAGGGTAAAAAGGAGGAACCTGGGAACTACAGACCAGTCAGTCTGACGTCAATCCCTGGAAAAATTCTGGAACAGATGATAAAGCAATCCATCTGTAAGCACCTTGAAAACAATGCAGTGTTTACTTGAAGCCAACATGGATTTGTCAAGAACAAATCCTCCCAGATGAATCTGATCTCATTTTTTGATCAGGTAACCTCCTTTGTCCCCTTCATGGATCACTGCCTTGTTGTGGCGAAGGGGCTTGCGTAACTCAGTGAAGCCATAAGCTATGCTGTGCAGGGCCACCCAAGATGGACAGGTCATGGCAGAGAGTTCTGACAAAATGTGGTCCACTGGAGAAGGAAATGGCAACCCACTCCAGTATTCTTGCCAAGAAAACCCCCTGGAACGTATCACAAGGCTAAAAGATATGATGCCGGAAGATGAGCCCTTCAGGTCGGAAGGTGTCCAATATACTACTGGGGAAGAGCAGAGGGTATTTCCAAGTAGCGCCAGAAAGAGTGAAGCGGCTGGGCCAAACCCGAAAGGACACTCAGCTGTGGATGTGTCTGGTGGTGAAAAGAAAATCCGATGCTGTAAAGAACAATATTGTTTAGGAACCTGGAATGTCAGATGAATGAATCAAGGTAAGCTGCAGGTGGTCAAACGTGAGATGGCAAGATTGAACATCGACACCTTGGGAATCAGCGAACTAAAATGGACAGACATGGGTGAATTTAATTCAGGTGACCATCATATCTACTATTGTGGGCAAGAATCCCTTAGAAGAAATGGAGTAGCACTCATAGACAACAAAAGGGTGGGAAAAGCAGTACTGGGGTACAATCTTAAAAATGATAGAATGATCTCAGTACGAATCCAAGGCAAACCATTCAACATCACAGTAATTCAAGTCTATGCCCCAACCACTGAGGCCGAAGAAGCTGAGGTTGATCGGTTCTATGAAGACCTACCACACCTTCTAGAACTAACACCAAAAAAGATGTCCTCTTCATCATAGGGGATTGGAATGCTAAAGTAGGAAGTCAAGAAATCACCGGGATAACAGGCAGGCATGGCCTTGGTGTACAAAATGAAGCAGGACAAAAGCTAACAGAGTTTTGCCAAGAGAACACGCTGATCATAGCAAACACTCTTTTCCAACAGCACAAGAGACTACACATGGACATCACCAGATGGTCAATATCGAAATCAGATTGATTATGTCCTCTGCAGCCAAAGATGGAGAAGCTCCATACAGTCAGTAAAAACAAGACCTGGAGCTGACTGTGGCTCAGATCATGAGCTGCTTCTTGCAAAATTTCGGCTTAAATTGAAGAACATAGGGAAAAACACTAAACCATTCAGGTATGACCTAAATCATATCCCTAATGAATATACAGTGGAGGTGAGGAATAGATTTCAGGGATTAGACCTGATAGACAGAGTGCCTGAGGAACTATGGACGGAGGTCCGTAACATTGTTCAGGAGGCAGCAACTGAATCCATCCCAAAGAAAAAGAAATGCAAGAAAGCAAAGTGGCTGTCTGATGAGGCTTTACAAGTAGCTGAGGAAAGAAGGGAAGTGAAAAGCAAGGGAGAAAGGGGAAGATATATCCAACTGAATGCAGAGTTCCAGAGAATAGCAAGGAGAGACAAGAAGGCCTTCTTAAATGAACAATGCAAAGAAATTGAGGAAAACAACAGAATGGGAAAGACTAGGGATCTCTTCAAGAAAACTGGAGATCTCAAGGGAACGTTTTGTGCAAAGATGGGCATGATAAAGGACAAAGAAGGCAGGGACCTAACAGAAGCAGATGAGATTAAGAAGAGGTGGCAAGAATACACAGAAGAACTATACAGGAAAGATCTGAATGTCCCTGATAGCCATGATAGTGCGGTCACTGAACTTGAGCCGGACATCCTCGAGAGTGAAGTGAAGTGGGCCTTAGGAAGCATTAGTAACAACAAAGCTAGCGGAGATGACAGTCTTCCAGCTGAGCTATTTAAAATCCTAAAAGATGATGCTGTTAAACTGCTGCACTCAATATGCCAACAAATTTGGAACACTCAACAGTGGCCACAAGACTGGAAAAGGTCAGTTTACATTCCAATTCCAAAGAAGGGCAACGCCAAAGAGTGTTCAAACTACCGCACAATTGCGCTCATTTCACATGCCAGCAAGGTGATGCTGAAAATCCTACAAGCTAGGCTTCAGCAGTATGCGAACCGAGAACTACCGGAAGTACAAGCTGGGTTTCGAAGAGGCAGAGGAACTAGAGATCAAATCGCCAACATTCGCTGCATCATGGAGAAAGCAAGAGAATTCCAGAAAAATGTCTATTTCTGCTTCATTGACTATGCTAAAGCCTTTGATTGTGTGGATCACAGCAAACTGTGGCAAATTCTTAAAGAGATGGGAGTACCAGACCACCTTACCTGTCTCCTGAGAAGCCTGAGGGTCAAGAAGCAACAGTAAGAACCAGACATGGAACAACTTGTTGTACTCCTTTCCCAAATTGGGAAAGGAGTACGACAAGGCTGCATATTGTCACCCTGCTTATTTAACTTATATGCAGAGTACATCATGAGAAATGCCGGGTTGGATGAATCAGAGGTCGGAATTAAGATTGCTGGGAGAATTATCAACAACCTCCGATATGCAGACGATACCACCCTAATGGCAGAAAGCGAAGAGGATCTAAAGAGCCTCTTGTTGAGGGTGAAAGAGGAGAGTTCAAAAGCTGGTTTGAAACTCAACATTAAAAAAACTAAGATCATGGCATCTGGCCCTATCACTTCCTGGCATATAGAAGGGGAAGAAATGGAAGCAGTGACAGATTTTACTTTCTTGGGCTCCAAGATCACCGCAGACGGTGACTGTAGCCATGAAATTAAAAGACGCTTGCTCCTTGGGAGGAAAGCTTTGGCAAACCTAGACAGCATAGTAAGAAGCAGAGACATCACCTTGCCGACAAAGTTCCGTCTAATCAAAGCTATGGTTTTCCCAGTAATAATGTATGGCTGTGAGAGCTGGACTATAAGGAAGGCTGAGCGCCGAAGAATTTATGCTTTCAAACTGTGGTGCTGGAGAAGACTCTTACGAGTTCCCTGGACTGCAAGGAGGTCAAATCAGTCAATCCTAAAGGAAATCAACCCTGAGTGCTCATTGGAAGGACAGATACTGAAGCTGAATCTCAAATATTTTGGCCACCTAATGCGAAGAGAAAACTCTCTGGAAAAGACCCTGATGCTGGGAAAGACTGAAGGCAAAAGGAGAAGGGGACGGCAGAGGATGAGATGGCTAGATAGCATCACGGATGCAATGAATATGAACTTGAGCACGCTCCGGGAGAGAGCGCAGGACAGGAAGGCCTGGCGTGCTATGGTCCATGGGATCATGAAGAGTCAGACATGACAGAATGACTGAACAAAAACAAACCTCTCTTGTGGACTGTGGGAATGCTGTGGACATCATATGCCTCAGCTTCAGCAAAGCTTTCGACAAAGTGCCCCAGGAATTCAATCTCCCTCTCCAGGCTTCCTGCTCATTCGAGTGCAGATCTTGAGTGTTTGTACCTTGTGTTGGGTACCCGGGAGAGATTAGGGATTCTGTTGGTGTACTGCCCACCCCGCTGCCCATCAGACTCCCTGCCTGAGCTGACGGAGGTGGTCTTGGATTTGGCGTTGAGGACCCCTAGGATGATGGTCCTGAGGGATCTCAACTTCCATGCCGAGACCACTGTATCTGGGGTGGCTCAGGACTTCATGGCCTCCATGACAACCGTGGGGCTGTCCCCACATGTCATCGGCCCAACGCATATAAAAGGACACACGCTTGATCTGGTTTTCTGGACTGGGCAGGAGGATGGTGATCTGAAAGTGGAGGAATTAACCTCTGTCCCTTTGTCATGGTCAGATCACTTCCTGCTGAGGTTTAGACTCCTGCTGACCTTCCCCCTCTGCAAGGGTGGGGGACCTATTAAAATGGTCCGCCCCCGGAGATTAATGGATTCCGATGGATTCCAGAGGGCTCTGGAGGATTTTCCTGCTGGTATGGCTGGTGCTCCTGTCGAAGCCCAGGTCACTCTGTGGAATGCAGAGATGACTCGGGCAGTTGACATGATCGCGCCCAAGCGCCCTCTCCCTCTGAGCAGAGCCCGGCCAGCTCCTTGGTATACACCTGAGCTGAGGGCAATGAAGCAAGAGAGGAGACGGCTAGAACGCAGGTGGAGGAAAACTCGTGCTGAGTCTGACCGAACACAGGTAAGAGCCCACTATCGAGCCTACTCTGTGGCGGTGAGGGTGGCAAAGAGGCAGTTCTTTTCCACCAGCATTGCATCTTCTCAGTGTCGTCCAGCGGAGCTTTTCCGAGTGGTTCGCGGCCTGTTACATTCTGGGCCAGGGAGAGAGACGGTGGAACCCTCGGTAGCACACTGTGACAAGTTTGCACGGCACTTTGAGGATAAAGTCGCTCAGATTCATCATGAATTGGACACCACCATTAATGCAGTTCCATTGGTAGAGGCGTTCAGAGCACCATCTGGTCCAGTGTTATTGGATGAGTTTCAGTTACTGAGGCCTGAGGATGCGGACAAGGTGCTTGGCCAAGTCCGATCGACCACTTGTGTGCTTGGCCCTTGCCCTTCATGGCTTATTAAATCAAACAAGGAGGGGTTGTCCGGCTGGGTCCAGGAGGTTGTAAATTCCTCCTTGAGAGAGGGAGTGGTGCCTGCCACTTTAAAAGAGGCAGTAATTAGACCACTCCTGAAAAAGCCTAACCTGGACCCAGAGGATGTTAACAATTATAGGCCAGTGGCCAACATCCCCTTCCTGGGCATGGTGCTTGAGTGGGGCGGTTGTAGGACAGCTCCAGGCACTGTTGAATGAAATGAATTATCTAGATCCATTTCAATCGGGCTTCAGGCCTGGTTTTGGAACGGAAACTGCCTTGGTTGCCCTGTGGGATGACCTCTGCCAAGAGAGGGACAGGGGGCGACCCTGTTGATTCCTCTCAGTGGCTTTCGATACCATCGACCATGGTATCCTTCTGGATAGGTTGTCTGGGTTAGGAGTTGGAGGCACTGCACTACAGTGGTTCCGCTCCTACTTGGATGGCCGATTCCAGAAGGTGGTGCTGGGAGATTATTGCTCTGTGCCATGGCAATTGTGCCATGGGGTTCCACAGGGCTCTATTTTATCCCCCATGCTGTTTAACATCTACATGAAACCGCTGGGGGAGGTTATCCAAAGGTGTGGGCTGAGGTGCCATCAATATGCAGATGACACCCAGCTCTACCTCTCCTTCTCATCAAACCCAGGTGAGGCAGAGGCTGTTCTGAATCAGTGCCTGGGCACGGTAATGGACTGGATGAGGGCTAATAAACTGAAACTCAATCCAGACAAGACGGAGGTACTGTTAGTGGGTGGTTCGTCTGCCCGGCTAGGTGATATTCAATCTGTTCTGGAGGGGGTTGCACTCCCCCTAAAGGATCAGGTTCGTAGTTTGGGGGTGCTCTTGGATCCAGAACTGTCACTTGAGGCACAGGTGAACTCAGTGGCACGGAGCACTTTTTATCAGCTTAGGCTGGTATACCAACTACGCCCTTATCTGGACAGAGATAGCCTAGCTACAGTTATCCATGCTCTGATAACTTCTCGTCTGGATTACTGCAATGCGTTATACATGGGGCTGCCTTTGAAAACGGTCTGGAAACTTCAGCTGGTCCAAAATAGGGCAGCAAGATTGTTAACAGGGACTGGCCTGCGAGCTCTTATTATGCCAGTACTTTTCCAGCTGCACTAGTTGCCAGTCCATTTCCGGGCCCGATTCAAAGTGCTGGTGTTAACATTCAAAGCCCTTAACGGCTTGGGGCCAGGTTACCTGAAGGATCGCCTCCTCCCATATGTGCCTGCCCGGACCTTAAGGTCATCATCAGCGGCCCTTCTCTGTGAGCCCCTGCCAAAGGAAGTGAGGCGGGTGGCTACTAGGAGGAGGGCTATTTCTGCTGTGGCACCCCGGCTCTGGAATGAGCTTCCTAGTGAGGTTCGCCTGGTGCCTACATTGTATTCCTTTCGGCGTCAGGTGAAGACCTTTTTATTTTCCCAGGCATTTTAGCATTTTAGCTTTCTGAATTTTTATCTTTGCTGTTTTTAAATCTGTATTTTAAACTCCTGCACTGCTGCTAGGTTTTATTGTGGTTGTATTGTTACATTGTGGTTTTAATGTTCTATATATTTTAAATTGTTTTATTGTGTGTTGTTTGGTTTTAATTTTTGTGAACCGCCCAGAGAGCTTCGGCTATTGGGCGGTATAGAAATAAATAAATAAATGATATCCTGATGAGCAAACTAGCTCAAAGTGGGCTAGATGAAACAATGATCAGGTGGATCCACAGTTGGCTACAGAATTGGACTCAAAGTGTGCTTATCAATGGGATCGCCTCAAACTGGGGAGAGGTAATGAGCGGGGTACTGCAGGGCTCAGTCCTGGGCCCAGTGCTCTTCAACATTTTTATTAATGACTTGGATGAGGAGGTGCAGGGAATGCTGATCAAATTTGCAGATGACACAAAATTGGGCGGGATAGCTAGTACTTTGGAAGACAGAAACAAAATTCAAAGTGATCTGGATAGACTGGAGCACTGGGCAGAAAACAACAGAATGACATAGGGATGTACAAAAGTCACTTACCTTGACCGAAATTTTATTCGTGGGGGGGGGGAGGCGCCCTGTCACTCCCACCACGAATCCTGGCTGGCTGGGAATGCAAATGGCGGCGGCCGTAGCCACCGCCGTTTGCGTCCCTGCAGTCAGCCGTTATAGGCTACGTAAACATTTACGTAGCCTATCATGGTATTTTTTTAAAATCTAGCCGTTATAGGCTATGTAAATCTTTACGTAGCCTATCACGTTTTTTTTTTTTTTTTTTACTGGAAATGGTGGTGGCGGCAGCCGGTCGGAAGACTGGCCGCCGCCGCCACCACACCGCTGCCGCCACCAGGGAGATTCGCCAAAGGTAAGTCCCGTCCCAGTGGGGGCAGGGTGGCAGACCGTTTTGCCACCGATTTCGGGGGGCCGAATGCGCTGGCATTCGGCCTCCCTGAGATTCATGGCAAAATTCTCTGACATCCCTAGAATGACATTTAATAGGGATAAATGCCAAGTTCTGCACCTAGGAAAAAGAAACCAAATGCACAAGGGATGCTAAAAGCAACAAAAAGGCTTTCTTCAGCTACGTGCATAGTAAAAGGCAGAGGAAAGAAATGGTTGTTCAGCTATTAAATAAGGATGGCAAAACAATAACAGATGACAAAGAAAAGGCAGAGGTGCTCAATTCCTACTTTGGCTCAGTCTTCTCCCAAAAGAGGGTCTATGACCCCCCTGGCAAGGCGAAGTGCAGGCTGAAGGGGCAGGATTGCAGCTTGAGATTGATAGGCATATGGGCAAGGAACACCTAATGACTTTGAATGAGTTCAAATCTCCAGGACCAGATGAACTGCTTCCTAGAGTAATAAAGGAACTGGCAGAAGAACTCTCAGAACCGCTGTCTATTCTCTTTGAGAAATCATGGAGGACGGGGGAAGTGCCAGATGACTGGAGGAGGGCTAATGTTGTCCCTCTCTTCAAAAAGGGTAAAAAGGAGGAACCTGGGAACTGCAGACCAGTCAGTCTGACATCAATCCCTGGGAAAATTCTGGAGCAGATTTTAAAGCAATCCATCTGGAAGCACCTTGAAAACAATGCCGTGATTACTCGAAGCCAACATGGATTTGTCAAAAACAAGTCCTGCCAGACGAATCTGATCTCATTTTTGGATCAAGTAACCTCCCTTGTAGACTGTGGGAATGCTGTAGACATCATATACCTCGACTTCAGCAAAGGTTTCGACAAAGTGCCCCATGATGTCCTGATGAGCAATCTAGCTCAAAGTGGACTAGATGTAACAATGATCTGGTGGATCCACAGTTGGCTACAGAATCGGACTCAAAGAGTGCTTATCAATGGGAACTTCTCAACTTGGGGAGAGGTAACGAGCGGGGTACCGCAGGGCTCAGTCCTGGGCCCAGTGCTCTTCCACATTTGTATTAATGACTTGGAGGAGGAGGTGCAGGGAATGCTGATCAAATTTGCAGATGACACAAAATTGGGCGGGATAGCTAATACTTTGGAAGACAGAAACAAAATTCAAAGTGATCTGGATAGACTGGAGCGCTGGGCAGAAAACAACAGAATGACATTTAATAGGGATAAATGCTAAGTTCTGCACCTAGGAAAAAGAAACCAAATGCACAGCTACAAGATGGGGGATACGTGGCTCAACAACACTACAAGCGAGAAGGATCTTGGAATTGTTGTCGATCACAAGCTGAATATGAGGCAACAATGTGATGTGGCTGCAAAAAAGGCCAATGTTCTTTTGGGCTGCATTAATAGAAGCATAGCTTCCAAATCCTGGGAAGTACTAGTTCCCCTCTACTCAGCACTGGTTAGGCCTTATCTGGAGTACTGTGTCCTGTTCTGGGCACCACACTTTAAGAAGGATGCAGACAAACTGGAGAGGGTTCAGAGGAGGGCAACAAAGATGATCAAGGGACTGGAAACAAAGCCCTATGAAGAGAGACTGAAAGAACTGGGCATGTTTAGCCTGGAGAAGAGAAGACTGAGGGGAGATATGATAGCGCCCTTCAAGTACTTGAAAGGTTGTCACAGAGAGGAAGGCCAGGATCTCTTCTCGATCATCCCAGAGTGCCAGACACGGAATAATGGACTCAAGTTACAGGAAGCCAGATTCCGGCTGAACATCAGGAAAAACTCCCTGACTGTTAAAGCAATATGCCAATGGAACTAATTCCCTGGGGAGGTGGTGGGCTCTCCCACACTGGAGGCATTCAAGACGAGGCTGGACAGCCATCTGTCAGGGATGCTCTGACTTGGATTCCTGCATTGAGCAGGGGCTGGGCTCGATGGCCTTGTAGGCCCCTTCCAACCCTACTGTTCTATGATTCTATGATTCCATGCCTCCTTGATCCGAGAAGGATGGGATAGAAATGCAGTACAAAACTGAAACAGTCCAGAGTAATTTTATCTGTGCTGAGGTGAGTCCATTCAGAACTGGCCCAAGTCATTTTGCTGCCTGGGATGAAGGGCAAGATGGCACCTCTTCCCCATCCCATGTTCCGAAGATGGCTGGTCTGGCAGTTGAATCTTACTTCAATACTGGCGATGGGATAATATCCCCCACCACACCTGAGGCAGCAGCCTAGTTTAGGAGGGGGCCAGGACATGTTGTGCGGCATACAGAGGGATATAGCCAAGGTGTTCAGGAGAAAGAGCCAGGAGGCTGCCACCACTGCCTGAGGTAGTTGCTTCACTCTGCCTAATGGTAGGGCTGGCCCTGGATCCACCATGGAACTGGATTGATAAAGGGTGTGCTCATTTTGAAAAACTCTACAAATTGATACACAATGATCAAAAATGCAACCCAGTCTTCAGTCGCATGAAAATATATAAAGAACTCTTTCATAACTGAGCTGAAAACACTTATAATGAAAGTAATACAAAAATAACAATGATCAGAAATACTACATATTGGATCCAAGTTCTCAATTCCAACACTTGCCAAACAATGTCCTTTTTTTGTAATTTCCATAAAACCCATGGTTACAGCCAACATATCAGCTCCTTATGATCTTTATCATGTGTGGAAAGTGAGACTCTGTGGTAGTATAGCATGGATACATATTTGCAAGATTCAGTTTAGTGTATAATCTTTAAAATGTGAAAATGTTAGAATATCACACTGAGAACATGAGCGTGCGATGTCTGGACTGAGGAGCATCAAAATGACAGCTTTAAAAGTCGCTTCCCAACTATTTCTGTAGGCCTTTGAAAGAGGGCGGTTTCCTTTAGAAAACTTCAGCTAAGTATTGGCATACTGAGAATACCATTCAATCAATCAAGAAATTTCCCACACAGTTATCCTTTTTCTTTCAAACTCAATCCTTTTATTCTAGAGCAGTATATGTAAATTAAAACCAGCTGATTATATGGTATAGGGAAATGCAAATACAGTACAGAAAAATTAATCAAGGAATGGAAAAACACACACACCAGGAGCTGTTTCAGACAATTGAAAATTAATCCAGACGGAGTGACCTTCCCATCTCTGGGGATGCAGGCATATTAAGAAAGTCTCTACTGACCCTGTCTATCCATGAGTAGAGTTGCTACTTTCTAGGGTTGATGTGAATGGACACAGTGGCACATTTTTCAGCCCTGCAGACACACAAATTGGTACCAACAAGCAATCTCTCTAACTGTGGCCAAACTAGGCTGTACATTCCTTCCTCCACATGGCTGCATACCTGGGAACGCTTTGTGGGCACAGAGAGATCTTTGTTGAGCTGAATCTCTGATCACTTTCACATTTGTAACTGGCTATCACTGTAGCACTCATATAATCAACCTATACATAACAATAATGTTGTAAGAAGGGCCACCACAAATGTGGGCATTCTCTCTATGCATTATATGTGTGGCACAGCAGAGCTAGTACCTGTTTCACTTGACCAGAGGGAAGGGCCTGTTCAGGGGCTGTCTGACTGCTGAATCACAGTTTTATGTAGGGTGGCCATGTGTCTTCTTTTACAGAGGACTGTCCTCTATTGGAAGACATCCTTGATTGATTTATTTCGTTCTTTATTTACAATATTTGTATTATGGCTGTGCACTGCTTCAGAGCCGAGTCCGAATCCCAAAGTGAATCGGGTTGCTTCGTGCCACCTCGGTCCACCTCCGAAGCAGGTCAGGATCTTTCCAAAGTGGTCAGAAGCAAAACGGGTTAGTACTGAAGCACCTTGTACTGCTCCATACCACCTTGGAGCAATTCTGAAGCCCAGACAGCCTGTCTGCTAAATGTATCAAGTTGCAAAAGATCAGGGAGCGGGAGAGGAGGAGGAGGAGGGAGGGAAGGAAGGAAGGAAGGAAGGAAGGAAGGAAGGAAGGAAGGAATGAGCCTTGGTGAATGGCAACTCTAGTTATGAAATTAGGGCTGAACCTAACCCAGCAGTCTCCAATCAGCGACTGTGGTGAAGGGGGGGAATTCTGTATATGACAGGATCATATCTTTCTGCTTTCATTTCACTGTGACAAAGAGCTGGTCGCTAGCTAGGAGAAAAGATTTCTGTGTTGTGCGAGTTACTGCAGCTTCACTTGATGTTCTTAGTCCTTCCCACCCTGCCCTTCTCAATTCAACAATTCTTATTAGTCTTCCCTTTCTATCTTTTCTAGATTCTTTAGTGTGTGTGCGTGCGTGCATGCGTGCAAAAAAGTACTTTCCTTGCCTTGTTCTTGCCCCTCCTCTCAAGTCCTATATTCCTTCCCATTTTTCAGCTTTTCATCTTTATCCTAAAAAAATCCCAAACACCCCTTTTCTCTTCTGTTACACTGCATAGATAGTGGAGTCTTCCCCCACCCCTTTGCTTGTAGGTAGTTTTTCTTTCTGAATCTGCTTTTCTTTTGCTTGCGCGCGTGTGTGTGTGTGTGTTTGTGTTGTGCTCAATCAAACAGTGTGTGGACAAATACTGTAGTTCAAAGCACTACACATGAGTCCATATTACAAAATATAGTGGGCAAAGCACTACACACATTGGACATTATATATATATATGTGTGTGCGCGTGCACGTGCATGTGCGCACATGCGTGCTTGTGTTACTGTGTGGAAAAGGAAGCCCAATATGAGACATCTTCAGGGTTTTCTACCTCTCCTCCTCCTCCTCCTCTGCCATTACTGTTTTCCCAGGTAAAGTTTATTCCACTCGGCCAAAGAGAGCCTGAGGTCATCCAGTGTGAAGCTGAATAGGAAAGTACTAGAGGAGAGGGGTTATTTCAAAAATCCTACCAGAGATTAGGGATAGTGACCTTGTCCTAATCACCTCTAACAACTAATATCTATCCCTTTTATATTACCTTTGCTTTGAGAGATTTTCTTGAAAAAAAGATTTTACCTGTGCTCAGCACAAAAACCACAGGCCCGCACACTGTCTGAAAGTTCCACAGGGTCTGCCAGGTCTCCAGATTTCATGTACTTCTGTGGAAAAAGTGAAAAGCTATACTCTTTGCTTTGAAAGATTTTCTTGAAAAAAGCACATTTTACCTGTGCCTGGTGCAAAAGCTACTGGTCTAAACTGTCTGCACTTTGGCTTGTTCAGTCACTTCCATAGCATCTGTCAGGTCCCCAAATTTCATGAATGTATCATAAAAACTGACAAAGTTATGGTCATTTCTGTATTCCAATGCAAATCAGTAGGAAAACATAAAATCTGAATAATTTAGATTTCTGAATCTTACTTCAGATCCAAATCCAAAGTGGGTTGTGTGGATTCCAAATTGGTCTGAAGCGAAGTGGGGCTGATTCAGAAGGCCTGAATCAGCATCCAAAGTGAATCCGGGGGTCTGTGCACAGCCCTAATTTGTATAATGCTCCACATCCAAAGATTTTGGAGTGATGAACAGCAGGTAGGGTACAAGAATAAAAACACCATATTAAAATAATTACTATTTTTTTAAAAAAGAACAGGGTTCTGATAAAACTGAATTCTGATAAACAGCGGCTGGTCACTCAAGGAAGGCTTCCTGAAATAACAATGTTTTCAGGAGGCGCCAAAAGCAATGGAACATTGGAGCCTGCCAGACCTCTAAAGGCAGGGAATTGCACAGGAAGGGGGTCACTACATTGAAGGCTCTTCTCCTGCTGGACTCCAATCAGGCCATAGGACCATGTGGAATTTAAAGGTAAAGAATAATAAGAACTGTTACCCATCCTAGGAATGTTGGAGAAATCCACAATAGAACCAAATGAGTTTGGATTTTCATGAATCCACCCTGAGAATTCTGCAGCAGACTGCCACTCCCCACTGTCGGGCAGATTCCGAATCAGAGATTTGTGGACTAGTTTCCTAACTTTCCCGAATTTTCAGCAGATTTAAAAAAACAACAATGGGGCAAAATGTGCATTTCCTCCATACACTAAAGCGTGAAAATGTGCAGTTGGGGGGAATTTGCACATTTCCATATGTGTGAAATTGCACAAAGGCATATTTGTGCAAAGTTGAAAACGTAAAAAAATCTGATTCCATCGATGTCAGATGTCAGAATGAAAGACTCCTGATAATCGGTGGAAAAACAGACGGAATAGATTTTAAATAATCCATACATCCCTAGTCCATCCAGAGTTAGCACCTGGGCAGCAGGCTGAACACACAGGCACACCGGTCACCTAGTCACAGTTTTTTATACTAATGAATTTTATTCACATTATAATAATTGGTACTAAATGTGCATATCAAAGGTACATATCAATTAGCACATGCAAAGGTGTGTCCTCTTTTTTTGGTGATCCATTTCCTGTTTTTGGCAATTCATAAGTGGCCACCCTAGTTTGATGTGATTTCAGATGCAGGCATGGCCATAATATATAGAAAAATATCTCCCTATCCACATTCTCTACACCATGCATAATTTTGTAGACCTCTCTCATGTTTCCCCTTACCCTCCTTTTTTCCAAGCTAAACAATCCCAGAGGTAACCTTCTCTCATAGGGAAGATGCTCAAGCCCGTTAATCATTTCAGGTTCCCCTTTCTGCACTTTTTCCAGTTCTACAATATCTTTTTTTCAGTGTGATGACCAGAATTGGACACAGTATTCCAAATGAGGTTGCACCATAGATTTGTATAGGGGCAGTATGACGTTGGCAGTTTTATTCTCAATCCCTTTTCTAATTATGCCTAACATGGAGTATGCCTTTTTTACAGTGGCTGCACATTGGGTTGCCATCTTCACTGAGCTGTCCACCACAACCCCAAGATCTCTTTCTTGGTCAGTCATCACTAGCTCAGATCCCATTAGGCTATACTTGAAGTTAGGATTTTTTGCCCCAGTGTGCATCACTTTACACTTGCTTCCATTGAACCACATTTGCCATTTAGATACTCATTCTCCCAGTTTGGAGAGAGAGCTCTTTTGGAGCTCTTGACAGTCCCTCTTTGTTTTAACCACCCATAATAATTTGTTGTCATCCGCAAACCTGGCCACTTCACTGCTCACCTCTAATTCCAGATCATGTATGAACAGGCTGAAAAGCATTGGTCCTAATACAGATCCCTGTGGGACCCCACTATTTCCTTCCCTCCATTGGGAGAATTTACCATTTATTCCTACTCTGTGCTTTCTGTTCTTTAGCCAGTTACTTATCCATAAGAGGACTGTCCTGTTATTCCATGACTGCTAAGTTTTTTCAGGAGTCTTTGGTGTGGGACTTTGTCAAAAGCCTTTTGGAAGTCCAAGTAAACAATGTCTTGTTTACTTGGACAACAATTACCAGCTGACTTTGTAGATACAGCTGACTTGGTATCAAGTCAGCTCAATGTATGACTGATGAGCACTCAAGAAAATTGCCTGCAGATGAGACAGAAAGGATTACGCTACTAAGGCCACAATCCTATGCATGTTTATACACAAACAAGTCTTGTCTAAACATGCATGCTGGCTGAGGGATGCTGGGAGTTGTAGGGCTTTTTTTCTGTCTAAACATGCATAGGCTTGCATCCTTAATGGGTTACTATGGGGACTCTAATCTAGGGACTCACAGAGTCTTTTTTCAAATACTTCCCAAACTGAATGTGTTGTGAATTATTTGCTGATTTCTAATCACAAGCAGATATGCAGGATAAATACATTGGATGGCATACAAAAGGAAAATGAATAAGCCATTAACTTAAGTGTCATATATTCAAACTCCAAAATGAAAAACAGGCCTAGATGGCATTTGTCTTAAAAACAACAACAACAACTTATTAAATGCAAGAAGCTCCAGGCAAGCATCATATATGGGTATATACATGGGCAATCATCACTGCATATAAATCCAATAAAAAGTGTCAAAAAAGTATTGCACAAAAGAACTTCCAGGTATGAATGCTTGTATACATGGTAAAAGCACTTTTGGCATCTATTTTATTTTCTTCTGCTGAGCAGATGATAAATGCATAATTTGCACATGAATGTGGAGGATGAAAACAACCCCTGGCCATAATGTGCACCATGCCTTCAGCTCTGTATTCAGACCCAAGAAGAATGTTTTGTTTTTCTTATTTTACCAAATATGCTTCATAAACTGTCATTTACATTGATGCAAGCAGAAGATTTTCAGTATTTAATATTAAACAGACCTTATTAAATGATAAATGCAGATGCTATATTTTAGAAATTCAATGCTCTTCCCATATGTCTTGTCTCTTCAGGGTGACCCCCTCTCAGTTGTCCAGTCAGGATTCCAGCTTAGGTTCCTCCCTCTGACAGAGAGAATAAAAGGCCAATAGATTTCCATAAATGGCAAGCCATTACCATGCTCAGTAGCAAGATTTGCATGTATATTTCTTCTGCTTCCGTAAAAATCAAGTCTAGAAGACCAGTACCATTTACTAATTCAATTTCATGATGTCGGGGACTATTATGGGAATATTGAAACTTGTCAAAATTAACCAATCAGGAGGCCAACATAACGTCTCTGAAAATTGCCAGAGTTTGTCCAGTCCTTTCTAATGGCTTAGGCCCCAACCCTAAGCCAAAGTAGAAGGGGTATGCAATGGGATCTACAAAACTGCTTAGTAAACATAGCAACAGAGTAGGGTGGCCACTTATGAATTGTTAAAGGAGAGGAAATGCATCACCAAAAAAGAGGACAAAATAGGAAACAAATTTGTGAGGAACTTGCATGTGCTAATTTATAGGAATAGATACAAATTGAGAAATAATTATCATAATAGAATAGAAATACTCTATTCTGTTGTGAGAAGTAAATCCCACCATCATGCAGAAGACTGTGATCTTCAGTCTGCTGTACAGGTGCTAAATGTTGATGGGCAACACCCTATGGTTCTTTATCTTTAATCCAGATTTGGACTGGACAGCTCTGCAAAATATAGAGGAGACCTTCAGATAAAGGACTGTCCTCTGGCAGCCCTTCAAATAGAGGACTGTCTGCTGTAAAGTGGCCACAAGTCCTCCCTATACCAGAGACCTTCTTAAACCCCAAAGGGGTGTCTGCTCCACAATACTCTCAATTTCTTTGAGAGGCCTTGAGTAGTTTAAAGAATCCAGCAGCCCCAAGAATTAAATCATTGGCTGAATATGTTATATCACCCTCATTTTACAGTGATAGGGCCTGGATTGCCCACTTCTCTTTAGCCCTTCCTATTCTTCATCCCCAGCTAGTCTGCCATCAGCTTCTGCCACTCATCATAGATTACCTCCTTCTTTCACATTTCTGTGTCTTTTTGTTCATTTCTGGTTATTTGGCAAGTTGGCATAGCATAGCACTATTTCCTAGGGCTGTGCAGGCACCTCAGATGAGGCTTGAGTCCAAGGTGAGGGTCCCTGCCCTGGAGGTATTCAGACTGCCTTTGATTCAAGGTGGTCCATGGTGAAGCAGGCTGGCTCTAAGGCTTCCAAGTAGTGCTGTGCTGAAAATTTCTCCCACATATTTTTTGACTATTCTCATTCAATTTGATAGAAACAAGTGTCCTGTTTTTCCTTGTACAATCATCTCTCTGGCCACCTGCGACCTCCTCAGCTTCCTACACTTCAGTTAAAGCTGAGTTAAAGGCACCATGAGGTAATTCCTCCCTTAGGGCTTTTTCAGATCAGGATGTGCAGGCAGCCTGGGAGGCTAGCTGTGATTAGGTACGCTCAAAATCACCACAAAAATAAATTATAAAACAACCTGAGTGAGGCAGAACAATGGAAGACTCTTTCATGGGCGGAGAAATTGGAAATGGGAGGACCAATTTTGGCAGAGCACTAACTCCACCTCATCCCTGGAGCTAGGCACAACACTGCCCCCACCTGCATTGCAGTGGATGCAAACTGGGGCCAGCCTGCCAAGACAGTTGATGCTGTTGCAGCACAACCCCCACCCCCCAACCTTTAGGAAAAAAGAAAGAAGCTGTGCTACACACCCTGCCAATACGGAGTCCTACCTGGGAGAAACGGTTGAGAATTTCTCCTCGCCCTGGAGAAATTTGGTGAAATTGTCTCCCAAATTTCTCTGCCCACAAATAAAGTGGAAAATTTCAAAAGGCCATTTGCGCACAGCTCTGCTTCGAACCACTTCAGAACCTCAAGAAGGCTTCTCAGGTCTATATTTTTTAAACCAAAGATTCTAGTCAGTCAAGCATACACCTAAGTGCCCCTTCCCTCTGAAAGGGAATGTGGGTAGAGTGGTTCATTTGCTGCTTAAAATCTTCATTTAACATTACTGCTTAACATCTTCATTTTTGTTCTCCCCCTGCCCAGGCTCTTACATTCCATTCCTTCAAGAGCTTTCAAGCTAGTAGTTTTGGTAATAGTCTTCAGTCAGGTCACTTATTTACGGATAATTCCACAAAATACTATTGTGAGCTGGTGCACTGTGAATGAGTGGCCAGGCCGTGACAAAATAATTTTCATATTTCTTAATGTATCCGTATTTTATGCTGTGTCAGTATATGCCTATTGGTCTGAGGCTGTGTTGGATTGGATTGATTTGTTGTGACTGTATGTGTTATAATTTTGTTTATTGTTATTATTATTAATAATAATTGAAACTTTGCTATGCTTAGATATATGTACTTTAAGAGGAGTTTCACAAATATAATAAATAAATACATAAATAATTCCTGTAGATGGTCTCCTGAATGGACAGTTGACCTGCAAGGGAGGAGTCTGAAATGAGAAATCCAAATGGTGCATCTGCCTGAGAGAGGTAGGGGGAGAAGGAAAGAGGAATAAGTGAGGAAGAGGAAATAGCAGTTTGGAGATTTAAATGAACAGAGACAGAAGACTTACTCCCCCTCTTGCAATTAGCAATTGTGTGTCTGTGTGGGGGCTCAGCCACATGTGCTGACCCCATCCCTGCTGTTACAGCCCCACCAACTCCACCCCCCCATAAAAATATTATGAGGAAACATTTGTGGTGGGGAGCCTGTTCTATGTGTGTCACCTCCTCCCATTATGTTGAACCCACCACAACCAGGTTTCTACACCATAGGGAGACACATTGCTCATAGAGCAGGCTCTCCTTTACAGATGTATCCTTCCAGTGCATGGACAATGGGTGGTGGAGCCAATGGGGATGCAATGGCCAGGCCACAGGGCACAACCCTCCCCTCCCCCTCACATGATTCTTAATTGTGTGATGAGGAATGATAAAAAAGGGCTAGGAGGGGTGGGGGAAGAGAGATCTTTTTAAGGTTTTCTAGCTGGAATTAGCTGAAGTGGACAATATGCGTACCTCTGAATTCTCTTTTATTCTCCAGAGATTCGACCACTGGATAATGACAAGTAGAGAGACCTGGGGATGCAGTCTGGGGGAGGGAGCACAAGTTGCTCCCTGGAAAGTTGATGTAGGTTGTGCAGTCACTGAACTTGAGCCGGACATCCTCGAGAGTGAAGTCAAGTGGGCCTTAGGAAGCATTACTAACAACAAAGCTAGCGGAGATGACAGTCTTCCAGCTGAGCTATTTGAGATCCTAAAAGATGATGCTGTTAAAGTGCTGCACTCAATATGCCAACAAATTTGGAACACTCAGCAGTGGCCACAAGACTGGAAAATGTCAGTTTACATTCCAATTCCAAAGAAGGGCAACACCAAAGAGTGTTCAAACTACCGTACAATTGCAGCGTGCTCATTTCACATGCCAGCAAGGTTATGCTCAAAATCCTACAAGCTAGGCTTCAGCAGTATGTGAACCAAGAACTACCAGAAGTACAAGCGGGGTTTCGAAGAGGCAGAGGAACTAGAGATCAAATCGCCAACATTGGCTGGATCATGGAGAAAGCAAGAGAATTCCAGAAAAACGTCTATTTCGGCTTCATTGACTATGCTAAAGCCTTTGATTGTGTGGATCACAACAAACTGTGGCAAATTCTTAAAGAGATGGGAGTACCAGACCACCTTACCTGTCTCCTGAGAAACCTGTTTGAGGGTAAGAAGCAACAGTAAGAACCGGACATGGAACAACAGATTGGTTCCAAATTGGGAAAGGAGTATGACAAGGCTGCATATTGTCACCCTGCTACATCATAAGAAACGTCGGGTTGGATGAATCACAGGTTGGAATTAAGATTGCCGGAAGAATTATCAACAACCTCAGATACGCAGACGATACCACCCTAATGGCAGAAAGCGAAGAGGATCTAAAGAGCCTCTTGTTGAGGGTGAAAGAGGAGAGTGCAAAAGCTGGTTTGAAACTCAACATTAAAAAAACGAAGATCATGGCATCTGGCCCCATCATTTCCTGGCATATGGAAGGGGAAGAAATGGAAGCAGTGACAGATTTTATTTTCTTGGGCTCCAAGATCACCGCAGATGTGAAATTAAAAGACACTTGCTCCTTAGGAGGAAAGCTATGGCAAACCTAGACAGCATAATAAGAAGCAGAGACATCACCTTGCCGACAAAGTTCCGTCTAATCAAAGCTATGGTTTTCCCAGTAGCAACGTATGGCTGTGGGAGCTGGACTATAAAGAAGGCTGAGCACTGAAGAATTGATGCTTTCGAACTGTGGTGCTGGAGAAGACTCTTACGAGTCCCCTGGACTGCAAGGAGGTCCAATCAGTCCATCCTAAAGGAAATCAACCCTGAGTGCTCATTGGAAGGACAGATACTGAAGATGAAGCTCAAATATTTTGGCCACCTAATGCGAAAAGTCACTGGAAAAGACCCTGATGCTGGGAAAGATTGAAGGCAAAAGGAGAAGGGGACGGCAGAGGATGAGATGGCTAGATAGCATCACCGATGCAATTAATATGGACTTGAGCACACTCCGGGAGAGAGCACAGGACAGGAAGGCCTAGCGTGCTATGGTCCATGGGGTCACGAAGAGTCGGACACGACTGAACAACTGAACGACTGAACAACAACAAGTGCTGTCTGCTTATAGGTGTGCCCCTTTACCTCCACTTACACTGTGACTGTATATTTGTAAGCAAAGCAAATCTTGCAAAGACATTGTAAGTCTCTCTCTCTGTGTGTGTGTCTTATCCAAAGGAAATTGAACTGCCTACACAGTGTTGCTTCTGGAACTTCTCACCACTTGGAGAAGTGGGGAGTGCATGACAGTATATTGGCAATGTGTTGGGGTAAGTAGTATGAAGACTGTAGCCTTTGACGCACTGTTTTCAGAGATACATACACACATGCACACATATGGTTATAATATTTCTGTTCCAGGAATGATATGAAAGCACATGATGTAGCCACCTTGCTGAAGCTAAGCAGGTCTGGGCTTTCTTGGATAGGAGACCAGGAATACCCCATGTACATTGTCTTGAGTTCCATGACGGAAGAAAGGTGGGATATAAGCAAATGAAATAAATACACTAAATAATTTTTTTTAAGGTTTGCTCAACAAGAAGTGTGTGAATAATAGTTACGTGCATTTTCATGATCAGAAACAGTATATTTTATAACAGAACAATTCAACTGAGCTGTAGAATGAAAAGGTCACTATATTGTCTTTCAAGTCAGAAATGAAGTCCTACAACAAATTAGAACAAAAAGAAGAACACAGTTAATTTACAAGGAACTTGGGAACACATACTTTCAGTTTCCCATTTGTCTCCTCTTAAAGGTAACCCTTGGCTGATATCTTGCTAAGCCTGCATGAATACATTGCAGTCAGCCTGAATAATCCAGAGGAGATGGTTACAAGACTGAAGCTTTAGTGGTTTATCCAGCTTTCTTTTCACATCCCCCCTCCCACCATCATGTTCCCAACCATTTGATTTAATAACTGCATTTATTTATTTATTCAGTCAGTCAGTCTAACTTGCCCTATATCAAAAGATCTCAGGGTAGAGTCCAGTCAATAAAAACATCTGAAAATAACAAAGAATAACAGCAAAACCTGCAATCCAGTATTACATCAGCCACAATAAGTCAAACCAAACTATGGTCACTGAGACTGAAAAGCTTGGGTGAAAAGCAGAAATGGCTTGGCACCAAAATCAAGCCACTTGCTTGCCAAAGGAAAGGTTGGGATGGGATTGGATATATTTAAGAACAACATATTGAGGTGTTTGTGGCATAGTGAAGTCACCCCAAGGGGAAAATAAGTGTTTCTGCTCATGGCTGGCTGTTTCATGGCTAGTTGGGGAATGCTGGGAATTGTAGGCCTTTTTTCTGTCTAAACCTGCATAGAATTGCACTCTAAGCTATTTATGTCAATGCAATGTGAGAAGAAATATATATTTATCTAAATTCTATCAGGGGAAAATAATCCTTGAAAGCTCTACAGACTTTTCCACTATCACTACTCTGTTATGAACAAAGCAAATGGGATGTTATAGAAACAATCCTGTGCAAGCACTCCAAACATCTGGAAGTCTCTACCTTTGGCAAATCTGGATTCTGACCTTGTTTCAGCATCAATACCTGTTCAAGGATTTGCATGCCTTGCATTATTCATAATGATAAGACACTAATTTAACCACTAAATTTAAACACCTGGGGATGTATTCTCTGACAACTCTTTATAATCTACTCAATAGAGCCGTTTCATAGGCTGTGATTTAGGATGATTTTTCTCACTATTGTCTTAACATACATTTGTCTTCCTTCATCAGCTACTATCTCTAGCTTTTTCCCAATAAAATCCTTATGTCTTTAACACTGTGAAGGGCATGAATAATTTGTCAAAGTTGCACTTGTTATCCAGATGTTGAGAGACTGAGACTCAAGAGCTATGAGCATTTGGGGCTTTTCAGAGTAGAAAGTGCACTAGCTTCAGATAGAAATGCAAATACTGGGAAGCTGTTCAGAATGAGAGACACTTGAAGAATTTGTTTTCTAAATAAGCTCAGCCTTATTGAATGTTGTAGGGAATCTCAAAATCCTGAGGTAAAAGTTGTTTAAAATGTGGTGTAAAGTTTATAAATAAGTGTGTTCTGCAATGTAGTATTCTTCTGATTATCAATATTATTTGGGAGAAGTGAAAAGTTTACCTTGAACTAATACTAGTTACTTTGTGATGGAGGCCTGTTGTTGACAGTCTGCCAACTGCCAGGAAAGCTATTACTGTTGTTACCAAAGAAGGTGCTATGTCCTTAGTGGTTCATAGTTAGACCTCTTAGCTTATTAAAGGGACACAGGAGTGCCCCTTTAGTTATGGTCACACACACTCACCCCGTTTCCACCATTAGAAGCCCCAAATTCTACTGCTTATAAAAAATGACACCTGTACACCTAATAATTTGAAACCTGGCATCCATAATCTACCCGATAAGGTTACAATTGGGCAAAACTTAAAATCAATGTGATACAAATTCTGACAGATACAGCAAGTTTAAAAGTGCAGAAAATTGACACATTTGTAATTTTTACTCAAGCTGCAGCTTGGCATATCATATATTCCTTTCAATTTCTGGAGGAAAAACTACTGATGTATTTTATTCAGACTTGTTGAGGAGGTGTGCCTTTCATTGGTTGTAAAATTCTAAGCAGCGGCTTAAAAGTTATCAAGGTTTTTCTGCCCCATGAAAGATCTTTCTGCCCCTATGGCAGCAACTGCTTGCAAAATTATGTCAGGTATGCTCAGTTTCATTCTGAAGCTAGAATGCTGCCAGTACTCCAGCATTTTGAATTCCACTCTTCCTGTCAGCATTCTGACAGTAGAGGATGAATAACTGTCAACTGAAATAAGAGTGAGGTAGTTTTGAAGGCTAAGGGAATCACTGTCACTAATGGAGGGAAAGGAAAAAGCTATGCTGGCATTCCATGCAAAGCTTACGCTGAAGTAAGCTATTCTGAACATACAGGGTTGTTGTTCAGTCGTTAAGTCGTGTCCGACTCTTCGTTACCCCATGGACCATAGCACGCCAGGCCTTCCTATCTTCCACTCTCTCCCGGAGTGTGCTCAAATTCATATTCATTGCATCGGTGATGCTATCTAGCCATCTCATCCTCTGCCGGCCCCTTCTCCTTTTGCCTTCAATCTTTTCCAGCATCAGGGTCTTTTCCAGTGACTTTTCTCTTCACATTAGGTGGGCAAAATATTTGAGCTTCAGCTTCAGTATCTGTCCTTCCAATGAGCACTCAGGGTTGATTTCCTTTAGGATTGACTGATTTGACCTCCTTGCAGTCCAGGGGACTCGTAAGAGACTTCTCCAGCACCACAGTTCAAAGGCATCGATTCTTCTGTGCTCAGCCTTCCTTATAGTCCAGCTCTCACAGCCATACATTGCTACTGGGAAAACCATAGCTTTGATTATATGAATCTTTGTTGGCAAGTTCATGTCTCTGCTTCTTACTATGCTGTCTAGGTTTGCCATAGCTTTCCTCCCAAGGAGCAAGCGTCTTTTAATTTCATGGCTACAGTCACTTTAACAGCATCATCTTTTAGGATTTCACATAGCTCAGCTGGAATACTGTCATCTCCGCTAGCTTTGTTGTTACTAATGCTTCCTAAGGCCCACTTCACTTCACTCTCAAGGATGTCCAGCTCAAGTTCAGTGACCGCACTATCATGGCTATCAGGGACATTCAGATCTTTCCTGTACAGTTCTTCTGTGTATTCTTGCCACCTCTTCTTAATCTCATCTGCTTCTGTTAGGTCCCTGCCTTCTTTGTCCTTTATCATGCCCGTCTTTGCACAAAACGCTCCCTTGATATCTCTGATTTTCTTGAAAAGATCTCTAGTCTTTCCCATTCTATTGTTTTCCTCGATTTCTTTGCATTGTTCATTTAAGAAGGCCTTCTTGTCTCTCCTTGCTATTTTCTGGAACTCTGCATTCAGTTGGATATATCTTCCCCTTTCTCCCTTGCTTTTCGCTTTCCTTCTTTCCTCAGCTACTTGTAAAGCCTCATCAGACAGCCACTTTGCTTTCTTGCATTGCTTTTTCTTTGGGATGGATTCAGTTGCTGACTCCTGAACAATGTTACGGACCTCTGTCCATAGTTCCTCAGGCACTCTGTCTATCAGGTCTAATCCCTTAAATCTATTCCTCACCTCCATTGTTTATTCATAAGGGATATGATTTAGGTCATACCTGAATGGTTTAGTAGTTTTCCCTACGTTCCTCAATTTAAGCCAAAATTTTGCAACAAGAAGCACATTATCTGAGCCACAGTCAGCTCCAGGTCTTGTTTTTACTGACTGTATAGAGCTTCTCCATCTTTGGCTGCAAAGGACATAATCAATCTGATTTCGATACTGACCATCTGGTGATGTCCATGTGTAGAGTTGCCTCTTGTGCTGTTGGAAAAGAGTGTTTGCTATGATCAGCGTTTTCTCTTGGCAAAACTCTATTAGCCTTTGTCCTGCTTCATTTTGTACACCAAGGCCATGCTTGCCTGTTATCCTGGTGATTTCTTGACTTCCTACTTTAGCATTCCAATCTCCTGTGATGAAAACGACGTCTTTTTTTGGTGTTAGTTCGAGAAGGTGTTGTAGGTCTTCATAGAACCAATCAACCTCAGCTTCTTCAGCCTCAGTGGTTGGATCATAGACTTGAATTACTGTGATGTTGAATGGTTTGCCTTGGATTCGTACTGAGATCATTCTATCGTTTTTGAGATTGTACCCCAGTACTGCTTTTCCCACCCTTTTGTTGACTATGAGTGCTACTCCATTTCTTCTAAGGAATTCTTGCCCACAGTAGTAGATATAATGGTCACCTGAATTAAATTCGCCCATGCCTGTCCATTTTAGTTCGCTGATTCCCAAGATGTCGATGTTCAATCTTGCCATCTCATGTTTGACCACCTCCAGCTTACCTTGATTCATTAATCTTCTATTCCAGGTTCCTAAACAATATTGTTCTTTACAGCATTGGACTTTCTTTTCACCACCAGACACATCCACAGCTGAGTGTCCTTTCAGCTTTGGCCCAGCCGCTTCACTCTTTCTGGCCCTACTTGGAAATTCCCTCTGCTCTTCCCCAGTAGTATATTGGACACCTTCCAACCTGAGGGGCTTATCTTCCGGCATCATATTTTTTAGCCTTGTGATACGTTCCATGGGGTTTTCTTGGCAAGAATACTGGAGTGGGTTGCCATATCCTTCTCCAGTGGACCACATTTTGTCAGAACTCTCTGCCATGACCTGTCCATCTTGGGTGGCCCTGCACGGCATAGCTTATGGCTTCACTGAGTTACGCAAGCCCCTTTGCCACAAGAAGGCAGTGATCCATGAAGGGGGAACATACAGGGACTTCTAATCATTTGTACACAACTACTCGGTTAATGATTTATTTGTGCCTTGTTTTTCAGTTTTTGTTTTTGTTCCTTTCAAAACAGGGTAAAAATAAATTTCCTTTTCAAAAACCAGGGAACTTCAATGATAAAAAAAACCTGCCAGTTTAAGACCCAGAGTTAAGGCTACTTCATGTTGGCTCGAGCTCCATAAAGCCAGGATATTGGAAGCTTATGCTGATGCCTTAACAGACCTGCCACGTGATCAGTAATGATGTGCAATGTCACAAATTGAGCTTGCTTACAAGCAACAAACAGGCATGGGTCAACTCACAGGAGGATTCTTCTAGCAATGCAACAGTGTTCAGATGCGTCATAAAGCCAAATAGGGCCTGGACAATGTGACAATGTGGGGCATCTTTGATGGTCCCAGGCATTCTATCCTCCCCATCTAGATTTGGTCCTGAAAGACCAAAGAAACATGTGGGTGCATGGATGGTAAGTTGTAAGCGCTGTTGACTGTTTCCAGTTCTGTTTTGGTTCATAATGTCAGTGTATGCATGCTGTATAAGGTATACAGCATGCATAGACTGTATGCAGTGTATGATGCCTTGTGTTTGTACCTTATCATATTGCCTTCTGGAAGTTATAGTTTCTAGCACCAGCCATGGTGGTAATCAGTACCAGATTAACAGTGAACACCTTGGAAATTCAATCCCCCATTTCCAAAGCAAACACACCTGTGACCAAGAAATGGTTTTAGTTTAGATCTGGGCTGGAAGCACTAACCACAATAAAATGTTTGTAAGAAACAGTTGAGAGAATTGACCCCAATAGAGAAGATATTCACTTTTTAAAAGGCTGCTTTGTTGGTAGCCTCTGTTCATATCATTCACAGCAATCAGCAAGAACTTCAGTGAGAGATTTAACATTAAATAACTTCTGTGCATGTGTCTTCAAAGCAACTGGCTTTGTAATTCTTGTAAGCCCCTTTCAGAAGGCATCCAGGATTCAGTGATCATACAGTCATGCATTACAGAAAAAAATATGGACACAATGTCACTTCTGTTGTTCTTGTTACATCCATTTTTTCTCCCAGAACCTTTGCATTCTTTTTTTAAGCATTCAGATTATGGCATTTTGTGCTTTCTTGAAATTTTAAAGGTTCTTGCACTCTCTGAAATTCACTGCCCAATAAGATCTACCTTATTTTTGTCCCCCATATCTTGTAGAGGATATTAAAGGAAATATGAAAACATGATTTAGATTCAGTCTCATATTATACTTGAATAATTCTGATTCTAACAGATGTATTCAATCTGTTTGACTTATGGTTTAAGCTTTCTATTATATATTTTACCTCTGACCTCTTAGCCTATCAGTGTTGACCGAAGTTACAAGTGACAAGAAAAGGTCGGACCTTTTTCTACCTAAACCCAGGAAAAAAATAACATATGGTTCAGATAAGGAGTTCAGAGGAAGGCTAGCCATTTAGGTAATAAAGATAGCATTGTTGATAATTTCACCTTATGATGTGTATGAGTGAAGATGAAATGAAATATTTTAACTAGTGAATAGAAGCCAAAGCAATTCATTGTTAAGTTATCCCAAAGACAGCAGAGGTCAAGAAAGGAACTCAGATGTGAACTAAAGTCAGATATATTGTTTCTGGAACTTTAAGGAACTCTGTTGTTTAGAAGCACTGACCAAAGAAGCTCTGATCAGCCCAGCTGGGGGTGGATGAATTGGTCAGTTTCACTTTCTTCCCCATTTGAATTTTTAATATATCAAATTCTTTCTCTTGCGTTTATGAAGAAATTTGCAAATTTTTGTAAATTCAAAACAATATTTTGCCCATCTGTATTGCCCAAATTCAACAGGTACAGCTGTTTTCAGGACTATGTGGTACTTGCCTGCCACGTAGTTGTTAACTATTAGAAAAAAGAAGTGACAACCCTAATTCAGTACTACAGACATGGGTCAATAAACAGGGATTCAAACCTAGACTTTGAAGAGTTAAACACTCAAAGTCCTCTGCCTGGATAGCTGCATCTGTCAGTTTCACTTTTTCCCACACAATTTTTTTTTAAAGTTCTTTCCATCCCATGAATAAATTCTGACCCATCCCTATACCCAGCAACCTTTGGTCAGCAGGGCGCTTGAAACAGGATCTCAGATTCTGAAGAGAGTGCATAAGAATGGAGAGGGGGGGGAGGGGGGAGGTTGGTGTAAAGCAGCACAACAGCAAAGCAACAAGGAGGGTTTGGATCCACTGTAGATGCAGTCAGGTGAAATGCACAAGATGGAAAGACTAACAACAGAGTATTCAAAAAAACATATTTAACCTAAACATTTTGGCTTCCACCCTCATCAGTAGCTCCCTCTGTGTGTGTGTGTGTGTGTATCTATATGTATATATGTATGTGTGTATATATATGTATGTATGTATGTACGTATGTATGTATGTATGTATATATGGTGGGGGATTTCTTAATGCATCCAGGTCCCTAGCCATTTCAGTTTTTAAAGGTAAAAAACTAGCACCTTAAATAGAACCTGGAGACAGACAGTTAAGTGGTGCAGTTTGAACGGTAGTGGAGTAATACATCCCTACCAACAATCTGGTAGCTGCAATTTGAAGTTTCCAGACAGTTTTTTAAGGACAGCCCCACAATGAGTGCATTGCAACAGTCCAGTCTAGAGGAGCTTAGTAAAGCATGAATGGTCGTGGCCAGGTCCAACATTTCCAGGAATGTATAAAGCAGCGGAAGTGTGCTGCCTTCTAGAAAACGTTAAGAGCTCGGAGGAAAGTGCGGTAACTGAAGGTCTGATTCCAGGACCATTAACATGCAACAAAGCAGCTTTAATATAAAAGCCAAATGCAGTCATGAAATTAGGTCTTGGTTTTCTCAGCTGAAGAAAACAAAAAGGAAGAAGCTTATCTTTTAAATTGTTTTCAAGATTAAATCCAATCCTGTTCCAGCCTGTTGAGAGAAGCAGATCTTAATTTCTCGTACATTTTGATAAGGATAGAATTAATTGTGGATACTTCACAACTACAGAGACAGGAGGAATGAGTTCCAATCCAGACATTAACTTACAAATGAACAGTTGAAATTAACAGACAGACTGTTAAGAATAAAAGAAAAAAGAAAAAAATGTGGTTAGCCAGTGGGAACATTCTGGCTACATTTGCACAGAATTTCTGCTCTACTTTTAGTACTGTAGCTGGAATATTAATTTATTTATCATCTGGCTAACAACTTATATATATATATATTCGCACCATCCCTGTACGTGGCACCCTAAAAAGAACAAAAGGACAGATCTCTCTACCCCAGGGGTGCGCAAACCTGTGGCACTCCAAAGTCTTTAGTGCACCCCCTCCTAATTTCTCCACTACCTGTACACTTCGCTTCCTACCCCAGATATCCTCATTTGGATCACTCTTTTTGTCACCACTGCTAACAGTGGGGAAAGAGCAATTTCAACTAGGATTGCTGGGCTTTGTGTATATCTGTGCGTGCGTGTGTGTGTGTGTGACATTTGATGTGTGACATGCAGACCTTGGAGCTGGAAAGGTTGTGCACTCCATCTCTGTCCAAAGGGCTGACTAACTAAAACAAGGGTAGGGGATCTTTATAGGCCTATGGGAACATTTGGTAATTTGAGAATCTGTCCTGGCCATCAGCACAAAATGGGTGTGCTGCAGTTAAAAGTATCAGCTTGCAGCTGCACACCATTTTCATTTCCTAAGAATGTCTCTGAGCCCCACATGTGGCTGAGAGGCATTCATGGGAAAAGAAGATGGGAACAGCTAGAGGCTCTCACTTGGCTTTGAAGAGATCCCAGCTGCCAGTAAGGAAGCGTGTCTTTTAAAAATAATAAATAGTGGGAGGGGTAGGGCATCTCCATGGGTGCCAAGAAAGAGATCCGAGGATGCACTGGTTACCATGGGTGCCATGCTGCCTGCCCCTGATCTAGAAAGTAGACACAAGGGAGACAACAGAGTGGGGAGAGAAATGGAGGCATTAAATATGTTATTGTTGTTAGTACTCATACAGTTACAATAAGACAGAGGTGTCCTATTTCAGGAGGGCTATGGGCCAATCCCCCCCACCAGACCTGCCCCATGGCCCCTCCCCCATGGTGGCAACAAAAAAAAGAAAAAATATTGGTGGCAAACCACTAAGAAAGCTTACTATGGTCAAATAGAGCTTGTTTTCAAGCAAAATGTATCCTTAGTAAGCCTCTATTACTGTTTGCTGCCAATTTTCTTCCTGTTTTCTGACTTATTGGGGGCGATGGGGGCACATGCGGCACAAACTCCATGTGTTGCCCACCCCTGCAACAGGGCTTTGAGACCAAGAGGTTGTAGAAAAAGCTTATCGGAAAAGGAAACATTTCCAGGGGTGATTCACACATGCTGAGCATGATTAGAGAACCCCATGCGATCAGGAACTCAGCTTACACTGTCCCTACAGGCATTCCCTGTCAACACAAGGACACTGGTAGTGGAAGGGGTGGGGCTGGAGTGCACATCCATGGCTCCCTCCATGCTTACAATTAACCCCTCTTTGGTGAATGCCTGAAGAGGGCTTTGATGTTGCAGCCATCAGGTGATGGACATGCATGTTCAGTCCTTAGACTCTGAGTGTTGTGTGACCTGTTCTAAGTAAATTAATTCTAAGCATGTGATGAGGGTCTCCATGTCTTTGTTCCTGCTGAGATGGAGTGGAGACTCATATAATTTGATGGCATGTGACAGGGATTTTTAATGTCAGCCATTTTATCCGGTTCTGGTATTTTATTAACTGTTTTAAATTGGTTTCTGAAATGTGTTTGTTGAAGACTTTATATTATGTTTTTATTTGTTGTATTTTGAGTTGTAATTTTCATGAACCTCCCAGAGAGCTTTAGCTGTTGGGCAGTATAGAAATGACATTAATGAATATCATTCTTAATGGACTCATTCATAGTATGAGCATTTATGAATGCTGCAAATATTATGGCTGGGGTAGAGCTCACTTACCATGGGGTAATCTAAAAATTTTGTTGGCACTCTTACTGGGACTATAGCATGTGCTTTAGCTCTTAGTTTTAGGATCTGTCTACATGACGATTACTCTGATTCTATAATACAAAATGGCAAGACATGTTCCCTGAATATGTAGGTATAACATGGTGTGAGAGAACAGTGGGATGACATCACACCACGAGTAATGTCAATGATGTAACTACAATTAGTTTCTGCTGTGCAAAGCAGTGAGGGACCACTGTGTTCAAGTCTTTGCAATAGCATCTTGTCCAGATCCATCTGGCCCCATATAGCCCAATCCTTGATGTTTCATGGCTTCCTGCCCCCCCCCCCCCATGTCCATGCACTGAGCATGGACATCTGCATATGAAATAATTGCCTGTTCTGGATGGGGTTGCACTCCCTCAGAAATATCAGGTCCATAGTCTGGGGGTACTCCTAGAACCATCATGGTCGCGGCGGCTTGGAGTGCCTTTTACCAGCTTCGGCTGGTTCGCCAGCTACGGCCTCTCCTGGACAGGGATAGCTTGACCATGGTGGTACAGACATTAGTAACCTCAACACTGGATTACTGCAATGTGCTCTATGTGGGGCTGCCCTTAAGGCTGGTCTGGAAGCTGGAGCTAATGCAGAATGCAGCAGCTTGGCTGTTGTCAGGAGCTGCCCCTTCTCAGCGTGTAACTCCTTTGCTGAGGGTACTGCACTGGCTGCCTACTCGCTACCAGGCCAGGTTTAAGGTATTAGTACGAGTGTACAAAGCCCTAAACAACTTGGGACCAGGATACCTGAGAGAACGCCTCCTTCCCTACCAACCTGCCCGGTCACTGAGGTCATCAGAAGGCATGTTCCTGATGGTTCCGCATGGACCTATGGCCCAGTTGGAGTCCACCAGGAGGAGAGCCTTCAGTGTGGTGGCCCCCTTCCTGTGGAATTCCCTGCCTTTAGAGGTCAGGCAGGCGCCAACATTGTGTTCTTTCTGGCGTATCCTGAAGATGTTGTTCTTTCAAGAGGTCTTCCTTGCATGACCAGCCGTGGGTTGATGAATTCCACTTCTTTGGGATTTGTCTTTTTAAAGATGTTTTAACTTTTTAAACACTTTTAACCATTGTTTTATTCTTATGTTGTTCACCGCTCCGAAATCTTCTGATGAGGAGCGGTATATAAATATTGTAAATAAATAAATAAATAAAAATGAAATAACATTTATCTGTTTTTAAAAAGAAAATATCCCTAAGATGCACAACCTTAAGGTCCCCTTAGTATGCATGCCAAATTACAGGTATCTCAGTTTCATGCTGACAGACAGAGAGGCATCCTCTTTTTATTATAGATAAATACATGCCAAGAAGTGGTTATCCTGAGTGAGACCGCTTCTTGGCAGTGATGGGTGGTAAATGCAGAATGTACTCTATACAGGGCAAGACTGCTGTATATTCATTAAGGAAACACTTGAATGGACAAACCTCTGTAGGGAATGTTCTTGCTTAAGTGCAAGTAACTATGATGTCATTTCTTGACAAAGTAAATCCATGATGTTGTTCCTTTTTTTGAGTGTTTGCCTTATTCCCTTACCATTTGCTGAACAGAACAATCAATCAGCACAGTTTCTGACATGAATCCCTGTGCTCAAAAACTGATCTATACCAGAACTCCATGCACAAGCAGTGTTGTGCTTTCTCTCCAGAATTTTATTATATCCTGTTTTCCATACCTTATATAAATGTATTTTCCATGCAGGGCGGATGCAGTTTGTTTTGATCATCATCTGAACGGCATAACCAAGCCAACTGAAGAAAAACAGACCAAAATTCATTGTCCACCGCATTTGATTAATTAGGCATTTCTGTATATAAGTAAATGTAAACCTGAAGTACTGTCAGAATTAGACTTTTATATACAAGATTTTTTTTTTCATTGTAGAAAAATTTAGAACTGAATCTGGATCTAACTTTCATAGCCTATGTCTAACTCTAGTGAAAACCGAGAAGTGGATGGAAAGGGACTATTTTTTTTTTTTTACACTTAAAAGCCTCAACAAGTTTCTTTTTGCCCCAAATTAGGACAAAGGAACATGGTTTCAGATGAAACAGAAAACACAAAGTACTGCAGCAGCAATTTTTAGAAGGCTGAAATTCATTATTCCAGTTTGTTGATGTTGTCATATAGACAAATTGTGTCCAGAAACAGCATTTAATAGCATTTGCCATTGGGAAAAATATATTAAAGATTTCCTTTACTAGCTCTGACTATCGTAGACCTGCAAGAGACAATACCCCAAAAACAACAGTAGCCTGGGAAATGAATTGTCTCAAAGTTTCTTTCCAGAGCCATTTACTTAGGAATAGCAATTACTGACCATCCGGATGAAATCTTGGAAGAACAGCTGCTTCTGCGGAGAAACATAGGGGATGAAATCTAAGATTAGACGCCAGAGTGTCATCTACTGAATGCTGTTTGAAACTCCTAAGCAATTAGGAGACATAAGGGCAACCGGCTCCAAATAGTATTTATGAATTTAAACTACCAGCAGTATCTGAGGACTTCTAATTAAATCTGCATAAATGTTTTTTTGTTTTGTTTCTGCAATTATACTTGCTTGTTGTGCTTTTGAAAGTGTAGGATGGCAGTAACAAAGGAAAAAAAGAAAGGCTTGAGAATGCCACCTACCCCCCCCCCCCCATTGCGCCCTCGGCAAAGGTTTCTAGAAATGCTGGAGATGAAGAGGAGTTGCTTGCTTTGATAAAAACTATGTCTTCTCAACTACCAGAGCAGCCAAAGAAACTTGAAACAATTCAGGACTCAATTACTGTTCTTCAAGGGGTTGTGGATTTAATTAATATCTCTTTTCAAAAGATGGAATCGAAGGTTAATGCTCTTGAAGATTGGGTTACTGCTCATGAAATGGCCATCAAAGCATCTCATAATATTTTGTCTGCTCAAATTTCTCAACTGGAGGCCTGCACACGTAGACCGAATCTACGTATCCTTGGTATTAAAGAGGTAGCTACTGATATAGGTTTGGCTGAATTTATGGATAAACTTTTGCATGAACTATTTGCTTTACCATCTGATTTTTTACTTGATATTGAGCATGTATATCGTGTTCCTGGTTCAATACGTGGCACTAAGGGACTTTTGGGATGGTTATTGTTCAATTTTCATGAGTCTCTACAAAAAATTATCTTATGTGTCTGGCAAAAGAATGAGGTGAGCTTTGGTGGGGATCAGCAAATGACAAGATTTTGCTCTTTCCTGATTATACTAAAGAAATTGCTGACAAAAGAAGGCAATTCACCAAGGCGAGAAGTTTGGCAAAGCAAATTAACCTGCAATATCATATGAAATATCCAGCTACATTTTGCATTCTTTTTGAAGGCCAGATGAAAAGATTTTTGGATCCTGATGCTGCAGAATCATTTTTAATTGGTATTAAAATTAAAACAAGGGAACCAACTCTCCCAGCCTCCAGAGTTGGAACTTAGTCATCTTTACTGTTCTTCTGAAGTGTTGTTTGGACTATAGCTGATAAGATGTCTAGGCAGTATGCCAGAGTAAATGTTTGCATATTTTTGTTTTCTTTTTCCTTTCTTTGTGCTATATTGTAATAAAATGCCTATTTGTGTGAGTATGTGTGCATACACATATAAATATATTTTTAGATATGATATTACTTAAAATATGCAAATGATTTGTTTTGTTTTTTACTTTTTATCTTTTTTGTAAACTTTTTTCTTTTGATTATTATTATTATTATTATTATTAATAATAATATTATGGGATCATTACTATTTCTATTTCTTGTTGGTTGAACCTTTAATGTTTATTAATACGTGTTAACTGAATGGTAACATATGGCTAATGGAAATGGATTGTTTGCTCCCATTCCTTTGCTATAAGACTGAGGTTATGATACTGAAAGATAAGGTTTACCGTTTGTGGTGTAGTGGATTGAAGATTTAATAATACTTGCAATGTTTGGAAGAATGCTGTATAGGTATAATCTGCAATTGGATATGTATTTGGATATTTGGTTGTTCTTACTGAAGTTTAATATAATCCTTTTTTTTCTTTTTTTCCCTTTCTTTTTTTTTTCTCTTCCTTCTTTGCTACCCTCCCTTTTTTCTTTTCCTCAGAATACTGTAATGTTGGAAACTGAAGATTCTGATAATGTTGTTGGTAGTGTTTATAATATAAAAATAAAATAAAAATAGTTTCAAAAAAAGGAAAAGCAATTACTGGAAGTTCCCCCCAGGATGTCATTTATTTTCTGCTAACTTGTCCTCTCCCATTCCTTAAATCTGCACCCCTCCCCATTAGATTAGGTCTTTTCTGCCCATTCTTAGGGCACATTCTAACCTATTCTGACATTCTAACACATTTTTAGTAGTAAGTATCTAATAAACAGGGAGAAAGGCAGCAAAGGTGAGCTCTAAGAGCAAAAAACACATAGTATTATTATGGCTGCTGGCTGACTGTTCCTTTATTAGGTAGATTAAGGGTTAACAGTCTAGAATGACTGGCTGATGCTTCTTTAATGTGAGCAAATGATCAGGAGATACTTGAGAATATCTTCATAGTTCTAAATTTCAAGCTGCCTTCCCTCCCTCCCTCCCTCCCACACACACACACACACACACACACTTTCACAGGACCATTCATCCCTGTGACATATCTAGGGGTCCTGCCCCCATGAAGTCACTGGGTTCAGAACTTTCCTAGAACTCTCCAAAAAGTCAACTGCCACCACCTTCTGATTTATAGGGATCTCCTCTTTAGATCCTTAGCTGCATAGTAATAGCCAGCACATGGGGTGAGATATGACTACCTTAAAATTCACCCAAACCAGAACATTGGTAATTAAAGGAATAAGCATGTATTTATTTATGTAACAGGTCAACATTCAGAACAAAAAGTAATGGATAAATACTAATAAATAATGGCTGTAACCCTAACACCATCTCTCCCCTTTCAGTGACTTCTCTCCGTCCCTTCTCATTCACACAACCTGTCTCTGATTCTACTCACTAACATAACTAACTCTGTCCCTTCACTGCTTCTCTCCATCCTGATTCAACAAACCTGCTCCAACCACCCCCTAACTGTCCCTCTCCTCCTGCTCCTTCCCACTGACTTTTTCCAGTTGACACTAGCTTCACCCATCATTCCATTCTGGCCTCTGCTGTCAATCATTCTTCCACTCTGTCTTCTGTTATAGTCCCCCTCAAAGGTGGGGGAGGAGAGGTATCAGCAACTTTTGGATGTGGTTAAAATTGGAGAACTTTTGGGTGGATGCTAAGCATTTTTTTAAAAAGAAAAAAAAATCTTTGTCACCAGTTCAAGCAGCATCTTGGCTGTTCTCAGAAGCCTGGTGGCATTTCCTTTTAATTTGGGACATAATGCCCCATGGGACTAATGCTATGCCCATGCATTCTGTCACAAATTTCAAGGAGAACTCTGCTGGGCTACTGAGGGCAGCCAAGCCGCTACTTGCAGTGGCAGTAAAGCTTTTTTGTTGTTGTTAAAAGGGATGGGGACAACCCTTGGCCATCTCATCTTTAAAGGTAAGCCCACCCGAACTGAAAGTTCTTCAGTGTCTCCTTCAAAGATTAATCCAATCTTCAGGAGGTATTTTCACCCCACCCCAAAAGTACTGAAAATCACTATGAATGAAATACCTATCAGAGCTTGGGAAAGATGGCAACAATCAGGGCCCACATCAATGGTAGGCATGGTTGGGTACCTGCCAAGGGCCCACACCCCATGGGACCTACTGACAAGAGTCCCCTGGACTTGCTCCTCCTTGTCAGCATTGCAACCTGCTGGTTCACTTGCTTCTTGCTCTGGCCCAGACGATGAGGGTGGCAAGAAGGAAGAGGAGCAGATGCTCTGTCCTGCTTTCTTCCTAGCTCTCTGCCTGCCAAGCAAGCAAGTGGTAGCAATGAGGAGAAAGGGGAGGAGGGGCAAGAGCGACTCGTGACAATGGTGGTGAGAAGGTAGGCTCACTTAGGGAGGGGGCCCATTGAGGATGTCTTGCCCATGGGCTCTCAAAAACCCATCCATTCCCATGAAAGGGGCATATAGTATGTTTGTGTGTGACAGGGGGAGGGGGAGGGGGAGGGGAGGGGGAGGGAGGGAGGAGGAGAAGAAGAAGAAGAAGAGGTGGTGGAGGAGGAGGAGCTAAGACTTGCTGAGGGTAGCTTGGAGGCACAAGACCTCTCTGTCCCTGGGGATCTGATGTGGTGTATTGGATTTTATTTTATATTTATTTTATATTTATTTTATTGTTTATGTATGTATGTATGTATTACATTTATATCCCACCATTTTTCCTCTTTAAGAAACCTAAGGCAGTGTACATAATCCTCCTCCTCTTCATTTTATCCTCACAACAGCAACCCTGTGAGGTGGTTTGGGCTGAGAGTCTGTGACTGGCCCAAAGTCACCCAGTGAGGTCCTTTATTTATTTATTTATTTATTGCATTTATACCCCGCCTTTCTCCCTCTTGCAAGGAACTCAAGGCGGCTTACATTATCCTCCTCCTCACCATTGTATCCTCACAACAACAACCCTGTGAGGTAGGTTGGGCTGAGAGTCTGTGACTGGCCCAAAGTCACCCAGTGAGCTTCCATGGCCAAGTGGGGACTAGAACCCAGATCTCCCAGCTCCCAGTCCAACACTCTCGCCACTACACCACACTGGCTCTCCATATTTCTCTATATGTCTCTTGCTTCCACTTATGTTCTACCTGTATAATTGTAAATAAAGCAAATATTACTGAAATGCTGTAAGTCTCCAGTAGGGTTGGCGGAGAATTTCTCCCCGAAACTTCGGGGGGCCGAGCGCCAACGTGTTCGGCCCCCCGAACAAGTTTCGGGGAGAAATTCTCCGCCCCCCCGCCCCCCACCAGGACGGGACTTACCTTTGGCGAATGTCCCTCCCGGCGGCGGGTCCGGCCGGAGGTTCATCGGGTCTTCATCAGGGGCGGGGGCGGCAGCCAATCTTTCGAACGGCTGCCGCCGCTGCCATTCCAATAATAAAAAAACACAACGCCCCCGTGATAGGCTACGTGACGATTAACGTAGCCTATCACGGCTAGATTTGCAAAGTCAGCCGTGATAGGCTACGTAAATCGTCACGTAGCCTATCACGGGGGCATTTTTTTTTTTAACTGTTTAGTTCGCGGCTGGGCAAGGCGAGGCGCCTCCCCCCCGGCCTGAATTTTGGCCGGGCAAGGTGGGAAGCCTCCCCCCCCCGGCCTGAACTTTGTGGGGGGAGCAACGAAGTGCCTCCCCCCCACCGCGAAAACCTTCAAGGACAGGTAAGGGACTTTCGTGCACCCCTAGTCTCCAGTAGGGCTGTGCACTGCTTTGGCCCGAGGCCCGAACCACAAGTCAAAGCAGGCTGCTTTGGGTCACTTTGAGCCCATTCGGAGGTGAAGCAGAGGGGGCACGAAGTTACCCAGAGTGGGGGGGGCTCTCTAAAGCACTTGGTGTGCTTGGGAGCATCAGCACCCCCGGCCCAGCTGCACCAGGTCCTTGCCTGAGCCATCACCTCCATCACTGCTGCCTTTGCTGCCACCTCCACTGTCGCCATTGCTGTCCTTGCTGCTGCCGCCATCCTCACCACCGCCAACTCCTGAGGCCTGGATGCACATGCCGACTCTTACTGCAGGGAGTCCCCATTTTTAAATGGAAGTTGCCATTTTAAAAATGGCAACTCCTTGCAGCAAGAGTTGGCGCGCATGTCCAGGCCTCAGGAGTTGGCGGTGGCAAGGATGGTGGTGGAGAAGGCGGTGAGGATGGCGGCAAGGACGGTGGTGGCAGTGGAGGCAGTGGTGGCGAGGACAGGGGCAGAGGAGGCAGCGGAGGCAAGGTCAAAGGGTTTTCACAGGGGTGTTGGGGGGGACCCAAAGTGGGGTTTGACATCCGAATCCCTCAGATGCAGTCGAATTGGGCCTTCCTCTGAAGCCATAAAGCAGCTTCCAAGTTGGATCAGGGTTCAAATCTTCGAATTTTCAAATCTTCAAAGAACACGCCTGAATTAGGAAAAAAAAAAATCATGGTGAAGCCACAATTCTTCGAAGATAACACCTTAATTTTAAAAAAAAAATGGAAGCAGGGGATTGTTGTTGTTCAGTTGTTAAGTCGTGTCCGACTCTTCATGATCCCATTGACATAGAACAAACCCCTGCTCAATTCAGGAAGCCTGATTCCCAGGCAGTCGCCCATCCAACTACTGACCGGGGCTGACCCTCCTTAGCTTCCAAGATCAGACAAGCGCATGCACATCCAGCCCTTTGCTTGTTGTTGAGGAAACACTGAGTGCTGAAGAAGCTATGCGATCAGTAGCCGGAAGACAACATGGGGCTGTCGAGAGCTATGATTGGACAGGAGGGAAATACAAACACCGCCATATATGGACAGGCAGGGGAGGGGACTATGACCAGATACGGTAGCGAACACAGAAAATCAGAGCACATTAAGGGGAAATACCGGGATATCAGGGTATTGAAAGCGGGAGCACGGAAGTGGGAAATTCCAGTTCCAATGTGAGGCGGCTACTGTGTAGTGTGAAAGATGGGCGGTGAAACCTCATTGGAAGAGAAAAACCCATAAGTGTAGATTGGCCCTGTGTGTGTGTGTGAAGAAGGGCTCCTGAAATGAATAAAAAAGATAAGCATTCATTCTTGGTCAAATGGTGAGATGTTCTAAAAGGTATACAAATTTACTGTTCAAAAAGATTCTCATACAGAGTCAAACATGAGTTAAAACACACACACAGGAATGTGTATAACTGTGTGACTTTATATACAACATACTGGCTGCTTTATATTAGATCCTATACAAACAAAAGGAGAAGGGAGGCAATTACACAAGCAGGGGAACAGAAGCCTCATTTTTCATGTTGCCCATAGAACCAGCTTCTAAGATCAGAAAGGCACACAACCTAACAGAGAAGCTGCTCCATTCTTTTCACCTTTCTCTGGAACCACGTTCTTATTTTCTGATCAGCAACAGTATGGCAGATCCACAATGGCAGAACAACAGAATGACTGGCAGATCCATTGGCATATGCCTTGGAGGCTCTGTATGCTGTCTTGAGATCTTAACGATATATGGCAGGATACAAATGTTTTAAATACATACGTACATACATACATACATTTCAACACCATCATCTTCTGACCTGACGAAATAGACTTTTATGAGCACCAAATGCTCTGCTTGTGTCATCTGAATGAATCTCCTATGCCCACGGCAGACATATGTTTAACTAAAGCATAATCCCATGCATGTTAACTCAGAAGCAAGTTTTGCTATTTTCAGTAGGGGTTACACCCAGGAAGGTTTGCATAGGATTGCAACTGAAGGGCAGCATTGCTGTCTACATCTAACATCCTAAGGATGTTTATTAGGAAACATCATCTGCTGAAATAACAGGGACCTGGGTATATTTGGACACAGCAGTGCTTAAAAAAACTTTGTTTTTTAAACAAAGTTTCTTGATGTTTCAATACATTTCTGACAACTTTTGAGATAGTGGCTTAATCCACATTTCAAAGATTTCCCAGAAGATGATGAGCTCTGATTTCACCACGATCAGAGAGGTATTAGGGCGCACTGAGAAGTCCAGTTTCCTTACATAAAAGTCAAATTATGGTGGCTTTAACACAACAAGATGTTCATGGAATTGGCTATTAACACTTTATAACTTGAGTTTGGGATGGAACAAAATAAGGCAGACCAGAATAGGTTTGTTACACCCACACATGGGAGAACGAAACATACATACATCAGTTGTGAAAAACACTGCAGAAGTTAGACAAAACCCAGGGGTTTTTTTTGCAGAGAGGGGGTTTCTGAGTTTCTGGTAATTTCATATTTTAGTAATCCACTGTATGTTGAAGTGAAAGGAAATAATAAAAATGTATAAAATTGCCTCTCTCTTTCTCTCTTCAGAAAAACCACCCCAAAGGCCAACATTCAGTATGAATGAAGGAAATTATGTCCCACTCATTCCTATTAACTGGTACAGCATTTTAAACACAAGCCAAGCCAAATATGTAAAAAATGTGATATCATCCACCCCACCCCCCAGGCATATAATATTTCATAATACTTATAAGTATTACTAAATGAAAATTTCAGGTCTGTTAATGCACCAAAATCTGAACACCTGCCTAATTAATTTTCATGGTTATATTTAATGTAATATTCCAGATAACTGTTCCACTTCTGTATTCTTAATTCTGTTTGTAATATTTAATTGAGTTTAGCCTAGTTCCTCTGTCTAAGAAAAGCTAGTTGCTTAGTCCAGAAACTTAATTAGACAAGTGTTCAGACGGAAGTTATAGATGCACATAGAGAAAAACCACATATGAAGCAGCTCTCAGAATGACTCAAATTAGCCTATAAATAGGATAAATTATAAATACATCTCGCTAGCTTTTAATTGAAATGATGTTATGGTATTTTCTGCTGTTAGATATTTGAAACTGTATTTTCTTTAACTGGCTATTGTGTAACTGTAAGGTGTTCTTATGATTAATATTAAATTTTACTGTTTTACATTGTAAGCTGCCTTGGGAAAACTGATGTGCTGAAGGAGGTGAAGAAATATATTAAATATATAAATAAAATAAGAAACAGCATTGGCCAAAATGTTATTCATATAGGTATTTTCTGGATATAATAAGCTTAATAAGCTTACAATGTATGTCCACAACCAAGCTAAGGTTGTATATTATAAGAGACACCGAACTGCCCATGGGAAACCCGCAAACAGGATCTGAGAGCAATAGCCCTCTCTTATGTTCCCCAGCAACTGGTATTCAGAAGTATACTGCCTCTGACCCTGGAGGCAAGATTTAGGCATCACAGCTAGTAGCCATTGGTAGCCTTATCCTCCATGATTTGTCTAATTCCCCTTTAAAGCTGTTTATATCTCTGGCCATCACTGTATCTTGTGGTAGTGAATAGGTTAATTATTTCATTTATTTATGACATTCAGGTAACACCGTTCCACAAATGTCACAAAGGTGGTATACAACAATCAAATAAAAATAATACATTAAAAACACCAAAAATAAACCATATCAAAACAACATTAACATGCAACAAAAAGGCTTTCTTCAGATACGTGCATAGTAAAAGACAGAGGAAAGAAGTGATGGTTCAGCTATTAAATAAGGATGGCAAAATGATAACAGATGACAAAGAAAAGGCAGAAGTGCTCAGTTCCTACTTTGGCTCAGTCTTCTCCCAAAAGAGGGTCTATGAGCCCTGGCAAAGGCGAAGTACAGGCTGAAGGGGCAGGATTGCAGCTTGGGACTGATAGGCATACGGTCAAGGAACACCTAACTACTCTGAATGAGTTCAGATCTCCAGGGCCAGATGAACTGCACCCTAGAGTAATAAAGGAACTGACAGAAGAACTCTCAGAACCACTGTCTATTCTCTTTGAGAAATCATGGAGGATGGGTGACATGCCAGATGATTAGAGGAAGGCTAATGGTGTTGTCCCTATCTTCAAAAAGGGCAAAAAGGAGGAACCTGGGAATTACAGACCAGTCAGCCTGACATCAATCCCTGGGAAAATTCTGGAGCAGATGATAAAGCAATCCATCTGTAAGCACCTTGAAAATAATGCAGTGATTACTCGAAGCCAACATGGATTTGTCAAGAACAAATCCTGCCAGACTAATCTGATCTCATTTTTGGATCAGGTAACCTCCCTTGTGGACTGTGGGAATGCTGTGGACATTATATACCTCGACTTCAGCAGAGCTTTTGACAAAGTGCCCCATGATATCCTGATGAGCAAAGTAGCTCAAAGTGGGCTAGATTAAACAACTCTCAGGTGGATCCACAGTTGGCTACAGAATTGGACTCAAAGAGTGGGATCTTCTCAAACTAGGGAAAGGTAACAAGAGGGGTACCACAGGGCTCAGTCCTGGGCCCAGTGCTCTTAAACATTTTTAGTAAGGACTTGGAGGAGGAGGTGCAAGGAATGCTGATCAAATTTGCAGATGACACAAAATAGCTAATACCCTGGAAGACAGAAAGAAAATTCAAAGTGATCTTGATAGACTGGAGCTCTGGGCAGAAAACAACAGAATGACATTTAATAGGGATAAATGCCAAGTTCTGCACCAAGGAAAAAGAAACCAAATGCACAGTGAGAAGACAGGGGATACGTGTCTCAACAACACTACAAGCGAGAAGGATCTTGGAATTGTTGTAGATCACAAGCTGAATATGAGCCAACAATGTGATGTGGCTGCAAAAAAGGCAACTGCTATTTGGGGCTGCATTAATAGAAGCATAGCTTCCAAATCACGTGAAGTACTAATTCCCCTCTACTCAGCACTGGTTAGGCCTCATCTGGAGTACTGTGTCCAGTTCTGGGCACCACAGTTTAAGAAGGATGCAGACAAACTGGAGAGGGTTCAAAGGAGGGCAACAAAGATGATCAGGGAATTGGAAACAAAGCCCTATGAAGAGAGACTGTAAGAACTGGGCATGTTTAGCCTTGAGAAGAGAAGACTGTGGGGAGATAGGACAGCACTCTTCAAGTACTTGAAAGGTTGTCACAGAGAGGAAGGCCAGGATCTCTTCTCGATCATCCCAGAGTACAGGACACGGAATAATGGGCTCAAGTTACAGGAAGCCAAGATTCCGGCTGAACATCAGGAAAAACTTCCTGAGTGTTAGAACAATATGACAATGGAACCAATTACCTAGGGAGGGAGTGGGCTCTCCCACACTGGAGGCATTCAAGATGAGGCTGGACAGCCATTTGTCAGGGATGCTTTGATTTATATTCCTGCATTGAGCAGGGGGTTGGACTCAATGGTCTTATAGGCCCCTTCCAACCCTACTATTCTATATTTCTATGTTTCTATATTTCTAGCCCAATCCTATGCATTTTTAGTCAGACGTCAGCCCCACTGAGTTCAATGGGACTTACTCCCAGGTAAGGGTCTATAGGATTGCAGACAAAGGCAATTAACATCACTGGGACTTAGTTGTAAGCAGACATGTGTAGGATTGCAAAGCAAAACCACTATTCACAATTTAAAAGGCCAAATTTAAGAGCTGTGCCTTAACTCCTTTCTGAGAAGTAGAGAGAGTAGGGACAAATCTTAGCTGTGAAAGGGGAGCATTTCACAGTTTGGGAGCCTTGCAGGAGAAAGCCCTTTCATAAGCGCCTGACAACTGGGCTGTCTTCATAAAGGCAGATCTTAATAACCAGACGGGACTTAGGGTGGCCAGGACAGTCCTCTATTTTAGACAGCTGGCAAAGGAGAGTCCTCTATTTGAAGGTGTCCTCTATTTGGAGAGGTGCTCACTGCAAGTCTGGTTTAAAGACAAGAACCATAAGAAAGGGGAGCCCAGGGGCCTTGAAGTTGCCTATCCAGTTAGTACCTGGACAGCAGAGACTGAGCAGGCACACAGGTGACACAGATTGGTCTTCTTGACTATGATGAGATGCATTGTATTTTAATAATTGAATGCTAGTTTTTATTTCTAAATTTGCACCTACACATATAAAGTTGCATATGCAAATGTTATACAAATCAGTGTCACCTTTTCTCTTCTGCTTTGGTGATGTAATTCCTCTTTTTCAGCAAGGTGTACATGGCCAGCCTAGAACAGGTTCGTAGCAAACCAGGCAGCCCCTCAGATAGCCAGGACCTGCGCCATTTAAAGCTTTAAAGGTTAAGACCAATGCATTGAATTTAGTCCAGAAAACAACTGACAGCCAGTACAGATCTGTCAACACAGGGGTGATATGATACAGTGCACTGGTCAGCAGCCTAGCTGCTGCATTGTCTACCAAAGTTTCTGGATACTCTTTGCTGGTAGCCCTATGTAGAGCACATTGTAATAATCTAACTGTGATGTAACCAAGGCACGGATAACTGCTGTCATATCCAACTGATTCAGGAATGGTTGCAGCTCATGCATCAAATGTAGTAGTGCAAACATATTCCTTGCCAGTGCTGCCACCTGAGAATCCAGGAATAGCATATGGTCAAGGAGCACTCCCAAGCTATGAAACTGACCTTTCAGGGGGAAGGCAACCCCTTCCAGAACAGGTTGAATTCCAATCCCTGAGCCAGGCTTTCTACTGACCAACAGCACCTCTATCATCTCTAGATTTAAACTATTTATTTAGTATTTTTATGCAGCTCCTCCACCACAAAGGCTTCCAGAATGGCTTACATGTGGTAAGTAAAACAAGACAGTCCCTGCCCACAGGCTTACAATCGGAAAAGACACAACACAGGAGAATAAAGGGATGGCAAGGGAAGAGGAAAGGACATGACACAGGAGAATAAATGGATGGTAAGGGAGGAAAAGACACAACACAGGAGAATAAAGGGATGGCAAGGGAAGAGGAAAAGATGTAGTAGTCTTTCAGCAGGGCGGGTGGAATGGTCCCCCTTCCCCCCTCATCTCCCTCTGTACAGCCTGCTGAGAAATATACGTTGTGGGAAGAAGTATTTTATTTTGTCTGTCCTAAATTTCCCACCATTCAGCTTCCTTGGATGACCCCAGCTTCTAGTATTATGAGGGAGGAAAAAAACTTCTCCTTGGTCATGTTCTCCACACCATGCATTATTCTATACACATAAACTAGATAAAATGCCTTCCTTATCCAGCAAAATTGAGAGGGGGTAGGATTGTGAGCTAATGGGTCTACACGTGTTGGACGTCACTTGCACAGATGCTACTTAACATTAAAGGAAACATGCAGAGATAAGCCAGGATGTGGGGTAGAGATTAAGCAGACATGGGAGTAGAGCAGGTGCAGATGATCTCGTTTCCCTATCATGCATTGACTGTACAATTATATGTGAAAAGATATAGAAATGGCTGAAGTAGTGGATTGCAGACTTTGTATATAATTGGTAACAATAACTGTGATCATATAAGCTGCATTCTCTACTACATGATGTTCATTAAGGCTTTCCAGATGGTACATCGTAAGAGGCCTCAAGTAATAAGGAGAAAATGAATGGTGTAATCAGAAATTGATGCTTCCTTGATAGAACATGATGAGATGCAGATTTTAAGCTTTAGCCAAAATTGCTGTCATGCTATGTGAATGCAGCTATGATTGGCTAATCTGTATCACAATGCCCCATGAAGATCAGCAAGCATTGAGTCCCATCTCTGTCATAATTGAAACAAATTTATTTTTTTCATTAAGACTTAAAAGAGAATGATTTAATGAAAATAGCCAGGAGCACCAATCTATTCGGTTTCCATATGTTGTACCTTTGGCCGTGTAGTCCAAAGAGAAATTAGCTGAACCCAAGCAAACACTTTCTAAAATGGTTTCCAAAATCATTTCTAGAAATAAAATTATAAGCATCACAAGGGATTTGACAGAGGTATGAGAAATACATTGCTTAATATACTGCAGAAACCCACATAGCAACATGTACATAATCACCCTGGCCTTGTGTATATATGGACTGGGGTATCACCATTTGTATTTCCAGTTATTTCTATGTGTTCGAGTCATCCAAACAGAAGCATAAGCAAATTCCCAAGTAATTCATGCCCACTATGGACAAACATCACTATGCCCATGATGGGCACGTGATGATGATATGTGACAAGAGACATAGAGACTTAGGGCAGCAAGCATGGGGAGAAAAAGATGATAGGTAGTGGTGACAGGAGTAATCTTAACCCTGAATTGACTTTGGGAGTTAATTTGGATGATTGGATCCAAAATGCAAAGAAACCTAGCTGTGAATGCTTTCATCCCAGTTGAATGTTTCTTGAGGACTTTATGATTTATTAGCAAAACATCCACCATTATGATAGCTGGGACATGTGTGGCCTGTAAATTGCGGAGATCCCCAGATGCATAGACACATATTGAGTCTTGCACAGTGTTGCTTTAGTTGGAGACTAGGCCACCCCAGACCTGGGGTACTTCCCCACACCAAAATGAATTGCACCCATTTGCTTATAAAGAACAAAGTAAAAGAGCTGAACTCCAGGGCATCATGTGGTGGGGAAGCTAAATCTGCCCCTTGCCCTAGAATGTGAAGTGAGGCTCAGGTTTTCCCCACCCCAGTCTCTTAACAAAGTTCTACTTCCACAATCAAGGACAATATACCTGTTGCTGAGGAACATGAGCAGGATGGTGCTATTACACTTGCATCCTACTTGTAAGTTTCCCACAGGCAGCTGGTTGGCCACTGTGTGAACAGAACTGTGTGGACAAGATGGACCCTTGGTCTGATTCAACATGGCTCTTCTTATGTTCTAGATAGCAGACTAAAGTCAACTAGGCAAAAAAAACAACAACAACACCCAGCACCCTCAAATGAACCCCAGGGAGGGAAGAGATAGGCAGGAGCAAAGAGGGAGGCTGCTGCAAAGCACACCTGGTACAGTGATAGAAGGGGAAGCTCAGGCTGCTGTTCTGCTGGGGGGTGGGCCTGTGGAAGCATTATGGTGGTGGAAGCCCAGGAAAGGCACCCAGCAGCCATAGCTGCCTCACTCTAATCCTTTTTCTTATTTTAAGGGAGGAGAGCTGCCTTTCCCCTCCATGCTTGGAGAGTCTTTTTAGTATCCCACAATTAGACATGTTCCCTTTGACTCCTCAGCCTGCCTCAAGTTTTCCTTTCTGGGACTGTGGGGATGTCTGTTCACTGCCTGCTAGAAAAGCAGCAAAACAAAAATGAAAATAAACTTTTTTTGAACTAAATGCACAATTGCCCCAGGACAGGACTAACATTAACTAAACACCCCCCGCTCCCTCCCACACACATTTTTTGTTGTCCTCTGGAAGCTCTCTTTGTGATATAGAACTGAGCTGGGCTCTGTATATTCCCAGTCTCAGTTCTTTTCTTGCAAGGGTGTGAGGGACTGGACTAATATTCCAATTACTTTTAACTAGTGCAACTTGTTAGAACAAAGAAAAGGATGTGCTTGGGAATAGAACAATGGGCTGCAGCTCCAGATGAAGTTGGGAGGATATGCTTTTTTGTCACAGTGTTTGTAAAAGATATGAAATTAAAAGAGAGAGCTTCTAGGGATTTTCTTCTGCTGCCCTGACCATAGCATTCTCCTGATATGCTTTCCTCTTCATTCATACTGAGATATGGGAGTGATGACAGGGAGGGATTCTGTGTCAACATATAACGACATGCAGGTCTGAACAGATGTATATAAACAGATGTATTTTTTTTACTTTTGGGAGGGGGTATTTGTGCAAATATGCAATTGTGCTAATGTGCATTAGGATGAATGTGCACTTGTGCTAATATGCATTAGCACTAATGCGCATTAGCGTAAGTAGAGCAAAATTCTTGTACGTGCCTAAGAAAACTCTGATTCTATCAATGACCAGATTACAAGAATGAAAGACCCCTGACAATCCGTGAAACACTGACAGAACAGATTTAATATAACCACTACACCCCTAGTCATGGTAAAGCACTCTCTCCCACGCACTGCTTTTCCTCTCCAAATCTCCACCCACAAGACTGCTTTTCAGAAAAGAAGTGGGCTTTGATGTTGTTTGTTACACAACATGTAAGTTGAGCCCTTAGTACTGATACCTTCCAACTATTGGGCTGAAATTGTTTGCTTCCTGAAACCAGGCTTCCTAAAAAGATTTTTCCCTTCCCACAAGCTTTCATATTGGACTTTGCAATACTGCTCTGTGTTAGAGAGTGATGGGCTTTAGGGTTTGCCAGAACCTGAGCTATTTCCAGCATCCCAGACAATTTTCCATTCTTGGACAATATCTCACTTCTAGGGTGTGGTATGAATGCAGAGGGGGGGAAATGGAAACCCATAAATGATGTAGTTTCCACAAGTGAAGTGAAAGCTAAGAATAAATGTGCCTAGTCTAGCAGAGCACACTTCACAGATTTTATATCAGGAAGATGCCAGGCACCCCAGAGCAGTCTCTAAAATCAATACAACTACTGCAAAGTAAGTCATTTGAGAAGAATTACCATGATCAGGCTGCTTCTTTTGTAGGTGTTACAGAACCAAGTTGCATAGCTAATAGAATTTTTGATCATATTACAGAGAACATTACAGGAAAGAGGAGGAATCCTTTACTGCACATTCAGTACATAGTTCTTGGATAGCCACTGCCATGGCAAGAAATTTTGGATGAACAAAATTATGGAGTAAGTAGTAAAAGGCATGTTGTGACTATTTCAGAAAAGCTCTAGTGAAGCCTTTCCCAACCTGGTGTCCTCCAGATGTTTTGGAGTACAATTCCCATCAGCCCTAGCCAGCATGGAGGACATCTGGAGGACCAAGGGGGTTCTCCACAACAACTGAAGGAGACAGAAGGAGAAGCCAATTGTGGCTTACCTGGATTTTTCACGGAGCTGGCTGTGGTTGTGCAGGGCTCTGCGAGCAAGTGTATCGCACCAATAAAAGTCACGTCACAGAACATGCTTCTGGGTGGGGTGGCAGTTGAACATCATCTGGCAGGGGCAAGGGCTGCTCAACCAATAAGAGAGGCTCCCCCCCCCCATCCAAGCTCTCCCCACTTTCTCCTTTGATAAGATCCTGGGAGGTTTCCTCCCCTGTCTTTAGGGAATTAATGCTTTAAAATGTGCTATTTCAATTTGGGGGGATCTCTGTAAATTCTGATACGCGAATTCAGGGGGCAAGCCTCATTGACCACAATCGGCGTTACTTCTGAGTAGACACTAATTGGTTTGTGCTGGGAAACACAGGGACAGGAAACACCCCTTGCCCAGGATCATGGTGAAAGGCACACCCCTGGGCAGGGCTAGCATGTTGTTGTTGTTCAATCATTCAGTCATGTCCGACTCTTCGTGACCCCATGGACCATAGCACGCCAGGCCTTCCTGTCCTCTGCAATCTCCCGGAGTGTGCTCAAGTCCATATTCATTGCATCGGTGATGCTATCTAGCCATCTCATCCTCTGCCATCCCCTTCTCCTTTTGCCTTCAATCTTTCCCACCATCAGGGTCTTCCAGGGAGTTTTCTCTTCGCATTAGGTGGCCAAAATATTTGAGCTTCAGCTTCAGTATCTGTCCTTCCAATGAGCAGTCAGGGTTGATTTCCTTTAGGATGGACTGATTTGACCTCCTTGCAGTCCAGGGGACTCGTAAGAGTCTTCTCCAGCACCACAGTTCAAAAGCATCGAGTCTTCGGCGCTCAGCCTTCCTTATAGTCCAGCTCTCACAGCCATACGTTGCTACTGGGAAAACCATAGCTTTGATTTTACAAACTTTTGTCGGCAAGGTGATGTCTCTGCTTCTTACTATGCTGTCTAGGTTTGCCATAGCTTTCCTCCCAAGGAGCAAGCGTCTTTTAATTTCATAGCTACAGTCACCATCTGTGGTGATCTTGGAGCCCAAGAAAATAAAATCTGTCACTGCTTCCATTTCTTCCCCTTCCATATGCCAGGAAGTGATGGGGCCAAATGCCATGATCTTCATTTTTTTAATGTTGAGTTTCAAACCAGCTTTTGCACTCTCCACTTTCACCCTCAACAAGAGGCTCTTTAGATCCTCTTCGCTTTCTGCCATTAAGGGCTAGCATACCCCTAGTTAAATGAGGGGTTGGGGCACACAACAACTATACTGGGGAGAACAGGATTTAAGGAAAAGAATCGGACTTCAAGCAGTTTCAGGATAACCAGTTTTTCCCTGAAAAAGTTTTTCCCAGGCTGGCTACTGGACCTGGACAGCTACGACGTCATGTATCTGTAACGACCTCCAAAAGCAGCCAGCTCAGAGTGAATTGCTCATGGAGACACCCCCCAAGTTGGAAAACACTTCTACAGTAGTATAAACCTTAAAATAGGCACTAGAAAGAGTTACCAATTCATGTGACAGGACTTTGACATAAGAGCTACTAAATTCAGCTTGCATTCAGCAAACATACACACACATGCTGTTATTGGAACCCCCTTCCCAAGACATGCTCACCCACACAAAGCTGCAGCAGAATACCCGCATGTTCTGTTCCGTAAGTTTTGCTTTGACCTGAAGTGCTACTCTCTGTTACTAGGGAGGTTGACTGTCCTGAGATTTGACACATGTGTAAAAATGCCCTAATTTTAGGCCTTTCCAATAATTGGACCATAGGCCACATCTACACCTTGTGTCATATCATTACAATCCCACCCTGGCAACGCAATATCCCTCTTGCACATTTATACTTTGTAGGACACACAATGACATTTGTTGTGGTATATTGGATAATGTGCAATAAAAAGCAGGACATAACACTGCAGTATATTAATGTGTAGTATGTCCCAATGGTGATCAGTGCAGTTCAATACAGCTATAAAGCAGTAGTGTAGATCTAGCCTTAGACAATGGATCTCAGCTATTTGGCTCATATGAAAATACCATTTTGGAGTACTCTTCTTGATTCCTGGTTTTGCACATGAGATGGATTCCAAAGGAGACATTCCCCCCCCCATCCATGGGAGGGTGACATTTCAGGATAAATGGGCAGGCAGGACCTTAAATCCCCTTTCCTAAATTGCCATGGTCCTGATATGAATTGGGGCCATGTATGCTCACACTCAAGTAAGTAAGCCAAGCCAATGAGGCATAGCTCTGCTATGGGTGATAAGCAGAATGTTTAGCCTTGCTCTTAAGAAAGGGTTTTACTTTAACACTGGCAACAGGGTAGTGTCCTGCCCCACACCTGAGGCAACAAGCTAGTTTGGGGGAGCAGGACAGGCTGGTGGCACAGACAGCTGTGTTCTCCAACAAGGGGGGAACTGCCAAAAGCTGCCACTGCCACATCTGCCACCTGAGGTTTTCATCTCACTCTGCTTACTGGTAGGGTTGGCCCTGACTAGACATGAATATTATGTCGCTCTTTATAGAGAGCACAGCATCAGTGTTCCCCAGCTTAGGAGTCCCCATGCTAGGACTCCACCTCAGGCCCTGAAGTCCCAGTATCCACCAATGGGGTCATAGCCTTGCGATGCTCAACCATTTATTTTTTAACGACAGCTTTTACATTTAGCTTTGGATTCCCAGGATCGGCTTCAGTGGCTGATGATGAAGGACAACCAAGTTCTGCTTATGCTCAATGGTGGACCTAAAGTTGAAAACAAAATCCACATGTAAAACAAATTTACCCATGCACTTGGGAGCTCTGTTCTGAACCCAACGGAATATACAGAATACATTAAAAGAGTGCTCAGTGTATGAAATGGAGTGGCACTAAATACAGTTTCAGCACACATGGTAATGATGACTAGACGTGTGCTGGATATCACTCAGTAAAGGATGACATGCAGCTATGTAACTAACAGGTGATGGGAAAACCCCTTTTGTCTAATTTCAAAGCAGCTTAAACAAATATAACGGAAGTGAATGCATGTCTCAAGCTGAAACATCAGGCAAGAGCTTATCCATAGCTAAGACTTCAACCATCAGGCCTTTTCCTTCATCAAATGTTTTGTTCATTCCTCATTATTTTAAGCTCGTTGTATTAGCCAATGAATACTTTATAGAGCTGGCTCCCTCTGATATTATCTTATTCCTTGGGGCAGTCTATGTCAACGTCCAAATAGAGAGGCAGAAGCCCTTGGTTTCAGAAATATTATATGGATGATCTTTCTGTTCATGTTTCAGCATGTCCATATGAAAGGGACCAGGTGTGCACTGCATTGATTTCTGTCTCCAGTATAGATTCACTATGGTGCTATGGATGATCCTCCATTGGACTCCGAAACCCCCCAGAGTGCATGCAGCAGATTGGGCGTTGCATGATTAGCATGGCACCAGAACCTGGAAAGCATTATTCATTTGTTATTTATTAACAATATTTATATACCACTCCACATCAAAAGATTTCGGAGTGGTGAACAATGAAGGTAAAAGAATAAAACACCATGTTGAAACAATTAAACATTCTAAAAGAAACAAATTCTGAATGTAATAACCCGTGGCTGGTCACTCAAGGAAGGCCTCTCGAAATAACAATGTCTTTGAGAGGCACTGAAAGCAACACAATGTTGGTGCCTGCCTGACCTCCAAAGGTAGGGAGTTCCACAGGAAGGGGGCCACCGGACCACACTGAAGGCTTTTTTCCTGGTAGCCTCCAGCCAGGCCGTGGGTCCATGTGGAACCACCAGGGACATGCCCTCTGATGACCTCAGTGACTAGGCAGGTTGGTAAAGAAGATGGCGTTCGTTCAGGTATCCTGGTCCCAAGTTGGTTAGGGCTTTGTACATTAGTACATTAGTATTAATATCTTAAACCTGGCCTGGTAGAGAATAGGCAGCTAGTGTGGTTCCCTCAGCAAAGGATTTACATGCTGAAAAGGGGCACCGCCTGGCAACAGACGAACTGCTGCATTCTGCACTAGCTCCAGCTTCCGGACCAGCCTTAAAGGCAGCCCCACATAGAGCACATTGCAGTCATCCACTCTTGAGGTTGCTAATCCCTGTACCACCATTATCAAATTGTTAATATTGAGAAGGAAACATGGAATCACCAGGGTGGGAGTGGGGGCAGGAAGATAAATGCTTTTCAAGGGTGGTGTCTCATAGACCCTGTTTTTTTGCTAAAGTACCAAGTGGGAAGCTCAGGGAAATCGCCCCATATGTGTGCATCATAGAGATGCTTAAGGAGTTCAACCTTTGCCAGTTCTATTATGAATGGATCTGATCCGCATGTCTGGGAATAATGTGCAGATCAGAACTTTGTTACCCACCAGTGTTTGCACTTCCCTGGTGTTCTGATATAGTTCTCAGCTCAGAAAAAACATATCAAAATGTGTTTTAAAATGTGTATTTTGAGAGCAAACACATGTAGGAATATAAAAAAAAATAAAATTGTATTGTGTATTTAAATGCAAATGTTCATGTGGAATTTGTTCTAAATCCTCAGATGAATTAAGGGATGGAACAACCCTAGGAGTGAACACAATCAAAAGTGACACTGTCCAGAAATGACGTGATTCACCCATCTTTGCGACATATTTAGTAGGGGTTGAAGGTTTCTAACACCTGAAGAATGACTGCAGCAGTGTTTATCTGTCAGGAGAGAGAACAGACAAAGTGAGCGAAGTGAGCAACACATTTAAGGCATCTTGATATTATTATAGCATTAGTCACTTTTTTCATATTTCTGTGTGTCAGTCTACTCAACAGTCCCCCTCTGGAAAAACAGCTGGGGGTCTGACAGTTATTTGGAAAGTATTTTGTTTTAAAGAAAAGTGAACCAACTTTAACACTCATGTGTTCAGTAGCCCTGCTATAAGCACTTCTCCTGGGAGAACTAAGGTTACATGCATGTTCAGCCCACAGCGCTATCTGATTATTCCCAGCTGCTGGATTTGTGTCAGAAGATTCCTAAACATTGGGTAGTCCATTTGGCCTTACAGTAGGCTTAAGTACTAAAATTCTTCTATGACAAAAATTAAAAAGATCTGGTCTCAAGACTATTGTTAATAACACTTAGCCAATAAATCTGATACTGTGCTCTGTAAGCAATAATTTTTTATAAAAGAAGAAAGAAAGAAAGAAAGAAAGAAAGAAAGAAAGAAAGAAAAAGACAGTTCAATGTTATTGAACTCTTTACCTTTCGGAAGCTGATGGCAAAATAATGCATATGAAAAGCAATTTTAAATTAAACATTAATCAATATTCTGATGTTCTTCTCTTGCCTGCAACCCCACAGAGCTCTGCAACTCCATAGAGCTTTCTCGGCCTCCTCTTGCATCTATGAAATGAACACTCTCTCTGACTTAGGCTGGTGTAGAGAGGCCAATAGAGAAGAAAAGTGAGTGAAGATGAAGTTAACAGTGGCTTCATCTGAGAGAGGTACAAAGTATAATACAAGAAGAGTCAGAAACAATCAAGGTTAGCTTCAATATAGTGATTATACTCTGAAGAATTCCTAAAAGAAACAAATAAGAAATTTAATGCATCAGCTCAGAGGTAGCCAAGCAGGTGCCCTCCAGGTGTTTTTGTCCACAACCTTCATGAGCCCCAGCCACCACGGCCAATGGTCAGATTATGGGAACTGTGGGCCAAAACATCTGGAGGGCACCAGGTTGCCTACCTTGCATTAGTTATATGGCTATGCATAAATATGCCTTAGGGCACAATCCTATGCATGTCTAGACAGAAAACAGTCATAGAATAGTAGTAGGGTTGGAAGGAGCCTACAAGGCCATCGAGTCCAACCCCCTAGTTGGGGGTTGCTGGGGTATGCTGGGAATGCCTAGCTGGGGAATGCTGGGAGTTGTAGGACTTTTTTCTCTCTAAACATGAATAGGATTGTGCCCTTTGTAAAACTTTTCTCTCTCATGTATTTTGAATTTGCATTTTGGATGACAGTCTTAAACTTAATAATAATAATAATAATTCCAGAATTCTTTCATTAAGGCAAACTCTGGCAAACTTTCAAGCAAGGTATAATTTTTAAATTTTAGAGTAGGTTTGAGCAATTACACTCACAAGATTATAATAAAAATGGCACCTTCAGGGGGAAATGGCATTCATATCTTGGGGCCACTGAAATTCAACACACTGTGGCCTTTTTAATTAGCAGTGAGGAAGGCCATTCCTTCCCAAATATGTCTGAAATAAATGGGAGGAGAGGGATTATGGTTCAAAGCAGCAGCCCAATGAAATCCTGCAAATTCCAAATTTGGAACAATGTGGAAATTATGACTTTTTTTATTAACTTTTATAGTAACTGGAAGGAACTGGAACCTTTCAGGCATGTCTGAAGAGTTTTACTGAGTCATTTTTATTGGGAAATAAATGAGAGAAACATAACTGCCATCTATTGCTGTATATATAATATAGGAATGATTTTTGTTATCACCATTTTGCTTTACCAAATTCTAGATTCCCTACTAACAGTGTCAGTAACTGTAAGCAGACACTGCAGTATACCCAAACCAGAGAAAGTGAGTTGCAGGGATGTCTCACTGAAAATACTGAGAGACCTAAATAAGTTGTGACTCACTTGTCCCATTTGTTTAAATAAGCACAACTACCTCTCTCTGGATCAGAGCCTATAGTATTCTGCCCATTGATACGTGATGTGGATTATCCTAACTGGGCGTGTACTGAATGAGCTCATTTCAGAGCTGTGCAGACATGCCTTCAGCTTCACACCCAGAAACAACCTGTGGTGTGTACCAGTCCACACTGTGTTCTTAATAATGATACACACTAAAAATGTAAAGTTTGAGTCAGTCCGCACTTCTTGAATATGAAACACAGGCATCTTAGAACTCTGACAGCATCTGAATGTGTGATGGCACCTTATACTAAAGTGGATCATGGAGCCACCCAGCCAAGTCCTGTGTACTCTGAATGGCAGCAACTGTCCAAGACCTGAGTTGCCAATCAGAGGAGTGATTTTGGTCAGGACACCAGCAGGGGAGGAAAGTGTTAAATCCCGTTCTCCTCTTGCTACCATCCTAATAATTATTGTTGTCCCCCCCGTAAATGGTATTTCCATCTTCAAAAAAGCAAACAAACCATTGCACATTAAATGCAAAGACACATTTAATATGTCTGGTTTGGCCCTGATGTACTTTAAGTGGAGATGCCACGAACCGCACCTGGATCTTTATGCATTCACAGCGTATGCTCATCTACCTAGGGCCAAAACAGAATTACTTTAAATCTGTGTTTAGCAGCAATATCTTGTTTTCATTTTTACTCTAGAGTAGGTGCAGCTACTCTAGAGTAAAAGATGTAGCTGCTAGACATAGATTTAAAGGGATACCTGTTTTGGCCCTGAGCAGTGGCCCCCTCCCAAACAGTAGCCAATGGACCCTAAAAAAGTCTCTTAGAAATTCTGTGGGAGTCATAAATAATAATTGTGTGGGACTCATAATTGTATGGGATTTATCATTGTATCGACTCATAAATTCTGTGTTGTCCATTTCTGAGAGTCAGATTCTATTGGTTTAGAAATCTAAAGTAACAGGAGATTGAACAATATTAAAATCTTCTTCTTGCACTGAACTTTTCTTTTGATATATATTAACTTTTCAACCCAAGTCAACTCATAGTTTGGACAATTTTCTAATGAACACATCAAATAGGTTAATTTACCCCCCCCCCAAAAAAAAACAATGGTCTCGATTTACTTCACTATAAAAGTTACTAAAGAGCAACTCCGGAAGTTGGTTTGCAGCTGTAATGTGCATACTAAGTACTAGGTATATTGTACAGAGAGTATTAGTCATCTATAATTGTGGTAGACCTCCCCATGTCTATGCAAGCTAACAGAAGTTGGTTGCTACCCAGTTTTGCAAAGCAAAGTGGCAGCACAGCTGAGCAAACACAGCGAATAAGTGATGAAATAATCAAAAGTTGGACAGGCTTATTTAAGCTAAAACTATTTATGTTGATACACAAAGGGGAGGAAACTGGTTGGTGTAAGGTTCAATTTTTGAGACAGTCTGATTTTTAGTGTATCTTTTAGCCAAACATTTCCAACCATCTGACACACATTTTGCTCCCCAAAGTATTCTTTTTTTAAAAGCTTTTTGTTTCTCCGAACGGTGACTCAGAGTCTGTGAAATGCTAAAATGTAGCAGCTGCTGAGGTTACAGCCTTGGAAACTATGGCACCTATTAAAATGATGCCATAAAAGTAAGTGCATAGAAGTGGGAGAAAAATGTAAGAAGAAGCTGGTACTTACAGAACAGAGGCCAGAAGAAAATCTTGAAGGAGACAGTAAAGGAGAATGGAGAAATCTCAGAGCACTCCAAGTCAGGATGTAAAATCTTTCAGCGACTGGCCTAATGAGACTGAATGCAATACTTAACCATCACAATATCATGAAAAGGCCTGAACATGATGGTCCCTAGCCACAGGTGTTTGGTTTGGCAGGGAGCAAAGTCTGACATTTCTGTTCCAGTTTCCAGCCACAGAGATGCCAGCACAACATACTGTTTGCATAGCAGGTGATAAGGTAGAATAGTAGCTTTAGAGTTCCATGAGATACAGAGCTTTTTTCTTTGTCTTTTTTAAAGAAAAAAAAATTATCATTAGTTTGTTACATTGTGTATAGGCCCATGTCATTTGATTTAGGATTACATAAAGAGCATAACAGCTTTTGCTATACATAGAAGCTTAACTTTTTTTAAAATAAAAAGGGATTAGTTAATCACACACACACACACACATGCGCATGTGCGCGCACGCACACACACACACACGCATAATGACAAAGGGCACAATTCAGCCTAAGGTAAGTACTGAATTCCATGGGAGACATAAGCCCACCTGGAAACAGTCACTTGGGTGATCTAAAAATACAGCTTTGTGTGATAAATATTTAGCTCTCAAGCTGAGTCAAGTCAAAGTCTGGACAATTCTCCAAAGAGCACATCCAATGTAGTTAATAAAATAATAGCCAATATGTGGGGTTTTTTGGTCTACTTCAATACAAACTAAAGTGCAACTCTGGAAGTTTGTCCTCATATAATTAATTCCTTAGATTTTTTTTTTTTTTTTAAGGAGGAGGAGAAAGAATTTTACAACAATGGCTATAAACATTATGAATTTATATGTACATTTACATAAGTAAGCAATTTAGTTTATACTTCATAGCTATAACATTTTTATATAACTCTTAATGAAATTAAAGAGACTTTGGCAGGAATGCCTCCCACTCAACGTGCGCTCTAACTGAAGTCTTTCTGAAATCCATTGTCTTAGTTTGTTGCCATGAAAGGATTAAATTGTACCATTATGGGATGACTTGGAGAAGACAACTGAATTACGATCTTTTCTCAACAAAGATTACAAGGAGAAGAAGAAAAAATACAACTGCATGAAAGACAGTTTAATTTAATAATAAATTACAGTATTCCCCAGAGGAATGTTCCTTGAAGAGGTGTGTGGTGGCCTCTAGTGGTTCATTTAAGCAGAGAAACTCAATATATCATATTAGTCTACCAAATGAAGTTTTGGATTATTATGACTTGAATGGAGCTTTTTTTGCTGGTGGTTTTCAGTTGTTTTGTATTGTTTTATTGGCATGGATGTACCCCATACTGGGCACTAAGGTGAAGGGCAGGCTAGAGAATTTAATAAATAAATAATAAATAAACTAACTGGTATGGGAATTGAAAAATGTAAACTGTGAGACCATGAGTAAAGTCCTATACACACTTATTTGGAATTAAGTTTCATGGAATTTACTGGGACTTACTTCAAGTAAGCAGGCATGGGATATTTATTTATTTATTTATTTATTTATTTATTTATTTATTTTCTATGCTGCCCAATAGCTGAAGCTCTTTGGGCGTTTCACAAGAGTTTAAACCAAAAAGCACACAGTAAAACAATATAAAATATAAAAACATTAAAACCACAATATAACAATACAACCAGAATAAAACCAGAATAAAACCAGAATAAAACCCAGCAGCAATGAAGAGATTTAAGATACAGATTTTAAGTAGCAAAGCTAAAAGTCTAGAAAGCTAAAATGCTAAAAAGCCTGGGGAAATAAAAAGATCTTCACCTGGCTCCAGAAGGAATACAATGTAGGTGCCAGGTGAACCTCACTAGGGAGCTCATTCCACAGCCGGGGTGCCACAGCAGAAAAGGCCCTCCTCCTAGTAGCTACTTGCCTCACTTCCTTTGGCAGGGGCTCATGGAGAAGGGCCACTGAGGATGATCTTAAGGTCTGGCAGGCACATATGGGAGGAGGACAACAGATATGGCTGCAAGGATAACAGACAACCCTTATACTTTTCAGGAACTGGAACAAAGTGTTTTCAGGAAAGACTGCCAAAGATGTCTCACCATTAAGTTTTGGTGAGATGTTTATACCATTAATTTGAAAACCAATAGCATCATAACATTATGGCAATCTCTCCTAGAATTGCCACTGAAATGCTGATGTTTAGAGATCTGAGGCAAAACCAGAGGTTCCTCCTTAGGCAAAACTTTTCTTGGAAAGTAGAGGTTTGATCTGCATTAACATGACAACAATAACTTGGCTTTCCCATTCAAAGCTTTCAAAATATATCAGAAACTTCAAGGGTGGTGGTGGGGAGTCCTGCAATGAAAAGCAACAATCCAGGGTCATCACGCAACGGAGAGAGTGGGCAGACTCTTTCTCTCAACCTCGACCTGCTTACAAAAGTCAAGAATAAGGGAAATCTAATGTCTATTTTACAGAAATGGCTGCTTGTGCCTTGCTCTTGCCTTTCAGTATGAGTGTGTGTGTCACTGGCATCATGTTTTGTTCTTGCTTCAGGTTCTCCTTTTATTTGGATGGGTTTAATCCAGGGGAGGGCAACTTCTGGGCCTGTAGATGTTTTTGGCCTACAATCCGCATCCTCCCCAGCAAATATAGCCAATACTGAGTGATCATAGGATGTCAAAACAGCTGGAGAGCCACAAGTTGCCCACCTCTGGTAATCCATTGGGATGAGGTGGAACATTACTTTCACCCACTGGAACTCATTCCAGTTTTCCTTGTGAAAAATTTGGTGAACATGCATAATGGCTTGGATTCATGCTCACTACCCTCAAGCCCTGACCTGTGTGTGTTCATCAGTACACTTTGTGAATTGAGTCTGCATCCATACAGGCTCTGTCCCAAGGTTTACACAGTCAGAACAGATTGGAGTGGCACTAGTGGCCATGATCCTGATCTTCAAATGCATGTTCATTAACACTGTTTTGTTGTCTGAACGGGGCTCTTATATTATTGCTCTCCCTTGAAACAATAGCCCCATAGCAAATATTTAAGACACAAACAACATGTAGAGGAGGTACTGGGATAGGTGCCCACTGGTCCCACCCTAGACCTCTACTCATTGATTGTATCTTGTGTACAGAGTCTGTGGGCATTTCTACACCAGCCTAAAATCCTGCATTTAAAACGGGGCTTTCTGCTTCCGTTTTAAATGCAGGATCACAACTGACTCCCTTTACATGTGCTTGCTTCCCCGCCACCCCTTCTCCCCGTATCTGAGTCTTCCATTATCTTTCATTGTTCTCGCTCCTCTTCTTGCCACTTAAAGTCTTTTCACAGAGGAAACTGAAGCGGAACACAACGGGGTAATTTGATAGCTCATTATCCGTGATCTATTTAAAAATGGAACAAAGGGCATTTGTTCCAGGAGGGTCACGGCAGGGTCACAGCTTCACGTAAACAGCCCGCAAACTTCCGTGAAGGAGTAATCTCAATCACAGGATAAAAGCTCCATGTGATGAAGCCCTGTGTGTGTATGTCAAATAGGAACTTGGTTCAGAATGTCTGCATTCTAACGTCTTGGTGGGTGAGTGGGTTATGAAAGTGTTCGTTTATTCTTAGTTTTTTGTGGTGCATCTCCTTAGGAAGTTATGTTTTATTTTGTTCGTGAAAGTTAGAAGGTCACAAGCAGTCAGAATGCTGCTATAAGCCAAAAAGAATGTTTGATTTAAAACACAAGATGTTTGGTTTCTCTTGCCAGCTGAAGGGCATGTATGTGTTTCCTCTCCCTATAGTTCTATGTCCTGTGATCTGTTTTGTTTTGTAGTTGAACAGCATGAATTCTTTTTAAATTCACCTGGTAAGGATGCAAGGGTGTGTGTGTGTCTCCCCCATGGTGTGTGCGTGTGTGAGTGTGCGTATTTCTTTTAGAAGTGTGTGTGTGTGTGTGTGTGTAAGGTAAACAAATCAACATCATTTTATTAAACTGGTGGCTGGAGGCTTCAGAAATTTCACTTGGATAATAAGAAAGAATAAGTCTGCAGAAAAGTTTTGTACATCTCTAATCTCCCTACTCTCCAGCAAAGGAGATCGTTACCTTGTCATGGTGCTGGAGCTTGAGCACCTCAATGATGCCATGAGCTAAACTGTGAAGGGACACCTAAGACGGGAAGGTCATGGCAGAGAGGTCAGACTAAATACAATCCCTGGGGAAGGAAACGGCAACCCACCCCAGTATTCTTGCCATGAAAACTAAATGGATTAGTACAACCACAGATATGTCGGAATACCATTGGAAGATGGGACTCCCAGGTCGGAAGATGGTCAAAATGCTACTGGGGAGGAACAGAGGATAAGTTCAACTAGCCCCAGATGTGATGATGCAGCTAGCTCAAAGCTGAAAGGACGGCTAGCGGCCGATGGTGCTGGTGGTGAACGACGAATCCGATGTTCTGAAGATCAACACACCATAGGAACTTGGAATGTAAGAGCTATGAGCCAGGGCAAAATGGATGTGGTTATTGGGGAGATGTCAAGATTAAATATAGACATTTTGGGTGTCAGTGAACGGAAATGGACTGGAATGGGCCACTTCACATCAAATGACCACCAGATCTACTACTGTGGACCAGAGGACCACAGAAGAAATGGCGTAGCCTTCATAATTAATAATAAAGTGGCTAAAGCAGTGCTTGGATACAATCCAAAAAATGATAGAATGATCTCAATTCGAATTCAGGGTAAGCCATTTAAAATCACAGTGATCCAAATATATGTCCCAACCACAGATGCTGAAGAAGCAGAAGTAGATCAGTTCTATGAGGATCTGCAGCACCTACTGGACAATACGCCAAAAAGAGATGTTATTTTCATTACAGGAGACTGGAATGCTAAGGTGGGTAGTCAAATGACACCTGGAATTACAGGCAAGCATGGTCTGGGAGAACAAAATGAAGCAGGACATAGGCTGATAGAATTTTGCCAAGACAACTCACTGTGCATAACAAACACTCTCTTCCAACAACCTAAAAGATGACTTTATACATGGACTTCACCAGATGGTCGACACCAAAATCAGATTGACTATATCCCTTGTAGCCAAAAGTGGCAGACATCTATATAGTCGGTAAAAACAAGACCTGGAGCTGACTGTAGTTCAGATCATGAACTTCTTATTGCACAATTTAGAATCAGACTAAAGAGAATAGGGAAGACTCACATATCAGTTAGATATGAGCTCACTAATATTCCTAATGAATATGCAGTGGAGGTGAAGAATAGATTTAAGGGACTAGATTTAGTAGATAGGGTCCTGGAAGAACTATGGACAGAGGTTCGCAACGTTGTTCAGGAGGCGGCAACAAAAAACATCCCAAACAAAAAGAAAACCAAGAAGGCAAGATGGCTGTCTGCTGAGACACTGGAAGTAGCCCAAGAAAGAAGGAAAGCAAAAGGCAACAGTGATAGGGGGAGATATGCCCAATTAAATGCAAAATTCCAGAGGTTAGCCAGGAGAAATAAGGAATTATTTTTAAACAAGCAATGCATGGAAGTGGAAGAAGATAATAGAATAGGAAGGACAAGAGACCTTTTCCAGAAAATTAGAAACATCAGAGGTAAATTCCAGGCAAAAATGGGTATGATCAAAAACAAAGATGGCAAGGACCTCACAGAAGCAGAAGAGAGCAAGAAAAGGTGGCAAGAATATACAGGATCTGTATAGGAAAGATAATAACATCGGGGATAGATTTGATGGTGTGGTCAGTGAGTTAGAGCCAGACATCCTGAAGGGTGAGGTTGAATGGGCCTTAAGAAGCATTGCTAATAACAAGGCAGCAGGAGACAACGGTATCCCAGTTGAACTGTTTAAAATATTGCAAGATGATGCTGTCAAGGTGATGCATGCCATATGCCAACAAATTTGGAAAACACAAGAATGGCCACCAGATTGGGAAAAATCAACTTATATCCCCATACCAAAAAAGGGAAACACTAAAGAATGTTCAAACTATTGAACAGTGGCACTTATTTCACACGCCAGTAAGGTAATGCTCAAGATCTTGCAAGGTAGACTCCAGCAATTCATGGAATGAGAATTGCCAGATGTACAAGCTGGGTTTCGAAAAGGCAGAGGAACTAGAGACCAAATTGCCAATATCCGCTGGATAATGGAGAAAGCCAGGGAGTTTCAGAAAAACATCTATTTCTGTTTTATTGACTATTCTAAAGCCTTTGACTATGTGGATCATAACAAATTGTGGCAAGTTCTTGGTGGTATGGGGATACCAAGTCATCTTGTCTGCCTCCTGAGGAATCTGTATAACGACCAAGTAGCAACGGTAAGAACAGACCATGGAACAATGGACTGGTTTAAGATTGGGAAAGGAGTATGGCAGGGTTGTATACGCTCACCCTACCTATTCAACCTGTATGCAGAACACATCATGCGATGTGCTGGGCTTGATGAAGCCAAGGCTGGAGTTAAAATCGCTGGAAGAAACATTAACAACCTCAGATATGCAGATGATACCACTTTGATGGCTGAAAGCAAGGAATCGCTGAGGAACCTCATGACAAAGGTGAAAGAAGAAAGTGCAAAAGTTGGGTTGCAGTTAAACCTCAAAAAAACCAAGATTATGGCAACCAGCTTGATTGATAATTGGCAAATAGAGGGAGAAAACGTGGAGGCAGTGACAGACTGTGTATTTCTAGGTGCAAAGATTTCTGCAGACACTGACTGCAGCCAGGAAATTAGAAGATGTTTACTTCTTGGGAGGAGAGCAATGACAAATCTTGATAAAACAGTTAAGAGCAGAGACATCACACTGACAACAAAGGTCCGCATAGTTAAAGCAATGGTATGCCCCGTAGTAACCTATGGCTGCAAGAGCTGGACCATAAAGAAGGCTGAGTGAAGGAAGATAGATGCTTTTGGAGGAAAATTGGAGGAAAATTCTGAGAGTGCCTTGGACTGCAAGAAGATCAAACCAGTCCATACTCCAGGAAATAAAGCCAGACTGCTCACTTGAGGGAATGATATCAAAGGCAAAACTGAAGTGCTTTGGCCACATCATGAGAAGACAGGATACCCTGGAGAAGATGCTGATGCTAGGGAAAGTGGAAGGCAAAAGGAAGCGGGGCCGACCAAGGGCAAGATGGATGGATGATATTCTGGAGGTGATGGGCTCCTTGAGGGAGCTGGGGGTGGCGACAGCCAACAGAAAGCTCTGGCATGGGCTGGTCCATGAAGTCACGAAGAGTCAGAAGTGACTGAACAAATAAACAACAAAATAATCTCCCTACTATACAGTGATATAGGCATTGCAATGTTCCATAGGATAGAGCCAGAAAACTAGGGTGGGCTTTTAGAGGGGTTGTATGATGGCCTTCCTTTGGAATTAAGACATCCAATAGTGCCTATCTTTCAATGTGTTGCATGTTGTAGGCAATCTAGATTGATTGCGACACCCATCAAAATAAATAAAATGTAGGTTCAAAACTCAACCACAGTTGGAAACCTTTGTAAAATAGAAAGAAGATAGAGATATATGCTGTAAAAGACTATGAATGCTTTATTTCCCAAGCATTGTGAAGTAATCTGATGAAATCAGGAGATAATGATCAAGGAGGAGCCTTGGTGGAGATTGTAATATTAATTCCAGAAGTTTCATGGCATATTGATGGGGGAATCATATCTGCTTTTATAGGCTTGGAAAGATCTGCCTAGCAGGAAGTAAGAAGAGACAAGATGTAAATACACCATTCTTTTTTTGTTGGCAGCTGCAGTGATCTTAAAAATATGGGATATGTTTATATGAAAAAGCAAATGGCTATATAATTAAGAATGCATACCACTCAGACCATATAAAACATAATTTTTCATGTGTTCAGAGATAGAATTAATTGGGCTTCCAAAGGATTATTATAGTGCCGGTTTGGAACGCAGGTATATTTAAAACAAGAAAACTCTACTTTAGTACTCCTGACTCTGTCCCTGCCAGGTCTAAGCATAATGCTTGAGTGGAGTCATTGAGATGTCAGTCTATTTGTGTTCAGAATGTATCCAAGGGTCTAAGAAATATCAAAGGCAGAAGTACTCAACAATAAAGGAAATATTATAAATAGCAGACACTACTTTTTTAAAAAAAGTTTTGGTTCTGTAGAAAATATTTCAATTTCCAACATTGTCATCATTCTTATAAACTGAAGTTTGAAATTAATGCAGCAAAAATAAAATGCCCAGGCAAATGAGTGGGAAAAATGCTTTCTGTTCCAAGCTAAAACATATCATTAAGAATTACTGTTTAAGGTATATTTAGAAGCTTTAAAAAAACTCAAAACCCTGTTTCTGGCATCCTTCAATGGAAATTTCAATGATCTTACTCAGAAAAAAAGCTTACTCGAATGTGTCGAAGGGCATTTCACTGCATATGCATGTATAACTATGAACAACTGCTGTTACAACAATATTCTTTCATGTAGTTTAAACTTCATTTCAAAATAATTTTCATGGTAAAAAGGAACATGAATAGTTTAAGATAAATTATGCTTCCAAGTGTCAAAATGTATACTTTATTTATATAAAATGAAATCCCTAACAGAACCGAAATTTGAAGCCATTATTTACTTTTGATAGGTCTTCGTAACAAATCAGAGATGGATGGTTCATTGATGTCTTATTCAGCACATTATGTTAAGAAAAAGCATTCACTGCAACCTGGCAAGCCCCAAGATGCAGTCACCCTAGAGCTTTGCCCAATGGAGTGGAGAGAATAGACAGCAAGAGCAGCATTGTTGGACATGTTAGGGGCAAGAAGGTGAAAAACAGGTGTGGATTGGTTGGGGAAGACCCAGGGGAAACAGGGATGGGGGGCAAAGAGTCATGGTCATATGGAGGTTCCAGCACTGCCTTCATCTTGCCTATCTATTAAATTTTGTCATCTTTTCAATGGATAAATAGATCAAACCATGATCTTGCCACATGAATTCATTGTACAGTCACACTCTGAGCTGTCATAAGAAGAGAAAGCAAACTGCCATGCTCTAGATGTTTTAGTCTACAACTCCCATAGTAGGGCTGAGGTAGGGGCTGAGGTAAGGGAAGCAAGAGAGCATAGCATCTCTACTCTACAAAGGAACCACTCCCCCCCCCCCACCAGTGAAATGCCATGGGCCTTTAATTAGCTATTGATAATAGCTAAACAATGCAATGTATATGGATAATATATACTACATTGCATATAGTTAATACTTACATCAATATCACCTTCATCAAAAACAGTAATGCTCAACAGAACCAAAGTTATTTTTTGGAAAGAGACAATTAAATTTCAATTTAATATAAGAGGCATTGTAAACCACAAAGACATTTGCATCCATTAGAGGTTTTCCACAAAGGCTTATGTTAAAGTGCTTCTTAGTTTACATATTGAAACCTCTTTATCCATCCTTTGAACCAAATAAGTACTCACAAGAACAACTTCTTTTCAAATTGACATCAGACATGGGAATTCTATTTTAATGAAATGAATGAGCAAAGCAGAGGAAAGTTCACACATATATAACTTCAACATGATACTATACACAGTGTTCACATCCACAGTGTTCACATCCAAGTCTGTCGGTTTGGAAAACACACCAGGAAGCTGGTAAATCATTTAAGGAATGGGAAGAAGAATTAATTTCAAGTTGCTTGTGGGGAAGTTAGCCGAACAAGTTTGAACTCAGATTAGACTAACAAGACTCCCCAAGAAAAGGCCTGTGGATTTTGACAGAGTTCTCAAGCCATAAAAGTTCTCTCTTTAAAACTATATTTATTAACCTTGTTTCCTCATTGTTATGCTTATGACATTATGCTTTTCCACTTATGCCCTGCCATTTCTAAAATTCTGCCTATTCCAGTGACTCAAAAATTATGCTTGGAACAGAAGCATCAAGGGAATTATTAGTCACAATTCAGCCAAATTGTTGCTCATCTTTATGGGAAGTAGGCTATAGTCATTCGTAGTGCAACCCTTTGAAACTGACTGTCAAGTGGATATAAATCAGGATGGAAAATGCACTTTTTGTGGTTCCACAGAAAACCCATATTCTTGTTTGTTTGTTTCCTCATAGATGTCAGTTCATCCTGAAACTAGAAAAGTAGCAAGCCAGTTGAACTACTCAGTGAAGGAAAGATGGGACTCATGATAGCCTAGGCTAGTGATGGGTGAACCACTTCTGGGCTGAATCGGTTTTGCCTTGGAAAATTACTTGTTTTATTTCTGAGTCAAATCCAAATACCATCCTTTGTGAAGCCCCAAACCCCCTTCCCCAAACACCCAGTTTCCTGATCCCCCAGTTCCTGTCCCTCTTCCTTTTAAGCTGGGGGGGGGCAACTTTGGAGGGTGCACGGGCCAAATTCCACTCCCCTGGAACACACGGGGTGCTGCACCCCACCCCCGCTGCCAAATTTCAGGAGCAATTCAGTGGTGAGGACACCCCACCCCTCTGGCAGTGCAATTTTACATTAAAACAAGGTGCATACTGCCCATGTGCCTTGTTTTAAAACAAAAATGTAGCTTCTCTTCTCTCTGCCGCCACACAACACTGAAGTTCAGCAGCGGTCGCCATCTGGGGGCAGTGGGGGCTGCAAAAAGGGATGGGAGTGCATGCTGCCTGTGTGTTGCCTGCCCCAGCATTAAACTCTACTTAATGGCTGTGTCAACAGAAGCAATGACAATAGCGGCATTCTACCTGCAGGGATAGAGGAGGGTGGTCAGGACCTCTGGAAATGTAGACACAAGGTGCAGGGGGGGGGGGTGAGGTGGAGAAACCTCCTTTCTTCCTTTCCCACGCAGCTGAAGCAGTGCTGTTGCCACTGGCCTGCTTAGTGAGATGGGCTGAAAGGGAAGGAGTTGGGAGTTCTGGGTGTGTGGAAAGGGGCAAGTCAGGACCTTTCCCTCTAACAGGGACTTCAATCTGAGCCAGAGAAGGATTCAGGACTCCTTAATGCTCACCCACTTTTTTAGGTGAGCGTTCCAAGCCCCCGACATTCATTTCCAGGCTCCAAAATAGGAGTTTCACCAGCATCTTTAGCCTAGATATTCCAGGTTTATCTTCTGACATTCCAGGAGCATTTGAAAAACTACCCCTCTCAGAGTCCACCGCACCTAGAATTACTCTCGATGATGATGAAGAGAGGAGCAGGGAAAGAGGCAGAAGGAGGAAAACAGTCCCCTTTGCCGCCACTGGTCCTGCTTTGCTAAGAAAGTAGGAGGGGAAAGAAGGAGAGTATAGTTGGCTGGTGGCAGCGATGACTTTGGGGCTGGAAGGAGAACAGAGGCAGGCAGGGAGTGCGGCAGGATTTCCTCTCCCAAGTGCTCTGAATGTCCAGGGATTGAGGCTTACATCTGGTTTGATCTTGTATCTTCTGAAGTTCCTGAGCTTGAATCTGAGCCAGGCTTGGACAACACTCACACCACCCCTATACACAACTCCTGGATTTTGTATTCTTCCAGCCCTTCTGTATACCCAATTGCTCCTGCCTTGAAAGGGCATGTCATGGGTGCCACACCGAAGTGATTCTGGAAAACCAATGTACAACATTTCTATCCAGTGACTAATTCTGTTTCTAGCTGAACAAAACCATGTTGTTCATGGTGAATGGGTTGCTTAGAGAATTCCCAGTCTGCCCTAGAAACTGAGTTGACATTTCTTTTACCTATATTTTCCATTTTCTAAGGATAGCTCTCTTTTTTCACCGGGGTGACCAAAAACATTGGGGAAAAATAAGGCAATTTATATCTGGATTTTATGTTTATTTTCCTCTCTTTTAGAGCTAATGACATCTCCTCCACTGCAAAATGGAGATGATGAGACCAACATATTTGGAAATGGATGGGCATATCTTTCAAAAGGGCATTTGAGAAATATGGGTCTATAGTAGTCTTCTCCAACCTGGTGGCCTCCAGATGTGTTGGACTACATTCCCATCACTCAAAGCCAGCATGGCATACTGGCTGTGAATAATGGGAGCTGTAGTCCAACACATCTGGAAGGCATCATGTTGGGGGAGGCTGCTCTTGAGCAGGGTTGGGCAGAAAGTAGATCTGCAGCTGTTTTGGACTTCAACTTCCAGCATTCCTGACTATGGGCCATGCTGGCAGGGGCTTCTGGGAGTTGAAGTCCCAAATATCTGGAAATCTACCTTCTGCCCACCCCTGCTGTAGAGGATAGAATAATCACATCCATTATTTTTCATCACCCAAGATCAATTTCCTGTTAACTATATCTAAACTGTGTGACATATAAAGTTATTGTAACTCAGACAATTTCCATGTTGTTCGCTGTCTCAGAGTACAGCCACCTGGTCCTTACTTACTTGTCCTTACAGCACAACTCATTCTTGCCATCACTATTCTTACACATGGGTTATTTTAGCAAGTGTGGAACCTCTGCCACTCTGTATGTCCAATGGAGGTGATTTTTTCCTTCACGTTCCTCCTTAAAACCATTGACATAACCCCTCATCTCCAACTAAAATGATGTTTGGTACATGAATTTGCTTACGTTGATACCTTGCTTTACCTTTTCCTCCCCTGCCCTTCTCATCTGCCCCATTCTGGAAATTTTAATTATTTATTAATTAAAAGATGTATCTGCTGCCCTTCAGCTAGCAAACTCCCAGAGTGGCTTAAAAAAGAATAAACCCAATCTAAAATATAAATAACAGTTGTAGAAAACATAACAGCAGAAAAAAAATATACAAGCAATGTCAAACCTGAGACCACCTCCATTAGCTCAGGCAGGAAGTTTCTGGGGCAATGGGATGGTTGGTACTTCTGGATTCAACCCTGTTGCTGGAGGCTCGACTGGCCATGGCAGCTCAGAATGCCTTCTGCCAGCTTTAACTGGCACACCAGCTATGGCCTTTCCTGGACAAGGATAGCTTGGCCACAGTAGTACAGGCTCTAGTAACCTCGAGACTGCAATTTGCTCTATGTGGGGTTGGTCGTAAGGTTTGTCTGGAAGCTGCAGCTAGTGTAGAATGCAGCAGCTTGGCAGTTGTCAGGAGCTGATCCTTTTCAGCACATAACACCTTTGCTGAGGGAACTGCACTGCCTGCATGTTTTCATCTGGGCTAGGTTTAAGGTTTTGTCCTGGGTGTATAAAGCCCTAAACAACTTGGAACCAGGATATTTGAGAAAGTGCCTTTTTCCTAACAGCCTGCCTCGTCACTGAGATCATCAGATCATAGAAACATAGAATAGTAGGGTTGGAAGGCTGTCGAGTCCAACCCCCTGCTCAATGCAGGAATCCAAGTCAGAGCATCCCTGACAGATGGCTGTCCAGCCTCGTCTTGAAGGCCTCCAGTGTGGGAGAGCCCACCACCTCCCTAGGTAATTGGTTCCACTGTTGTACTGCTCTAACAGTCAGGAAGTTTGTCCTGATGTTCAGCCGGAATCTGGCTTCCTGTAACTTGAGCCCATTATTCCGTGTCCTGCACTCTGGGATGATCAAGAAGTGACCTTGGCCTTCCTCTCTGTGACAACCTTTCAAGTACTTGAACAGCACTATTCTATCTCCCCTCAGTCTTCTCTTCTCAAGGCTAAACATGCCCAGCTCTTTCAGTCTCTCTTCACAGGGCTTTGTTTCCATTCCCCTGATCATCTTTGTTGCCCTCCTCTGAACCCTCTTCAGTTTGTATGCATCCTTCTTAAAGTGTGGTGCCCAGAAGTGGTCACAGTACTCCAGATGAGGCCTAACCAGTGCTGAGTTGAGGGGAACTAGTATTTCACAGGATTTGGAAGCTATGCTTCTATTAATGCAGCTGAAAATAGCATTTGCCTCTTTTGCAGCCACAACACATTGTTGGCTCATATTCAGCTTGTGATCTACAACAATTCTTTCTTGCTTGTAGTATTTTTGAGCCAAGTACTCCCCATCTTGTAACAGTGCATGTGGTGTCTTTTTCCTAGGTGCAGAACTTGGCTTTTATCCCTATTAAATTTCTTTCTGTTGTTTTCTGCCCAGCACTCCAGCCTATCCAGATCACTTTGAATTTGTTTCTGTCTTCCAAGGTATTAGCTATCCCTCCCAATTTGGTGTCATCTGCAAATTTGATCAGCATTCCCTGCACCTCCTCCTCCAAGTCATTCATAAAAATGTTGAAGAGCACTGGGCCCAGGACTGAGCCCTGCAGTACCCCACTTGTTACCTCTCCCCAGTTTGAGAAGGTCCCATTGATAAGCACTCTTTGAATCCTGTCCTGTAGTCAACTGTGGATCTACCTGAGAGTTGTTTCATCTAGCCCACTTTGAGCTAGTTTGCTCATCAGGAGATCATGGGGCACTTTGTTGAAAGCTTTGCTGAAGTCGAGGTATACGACGTCCACAGCATTCCCACAGTCCACAAGGGAGGTTACCTGATCAAAAAATGAGATCAGATTTGTCTGGCAGGATTGTTCTTGACAAATCCATGTTGGCTTTGAGTAATCACGGCATTGTGTTCAAGGTGCTTACAGATGGATTGCTTTATCATCTGCTCCGGAATTTCCCAGAGACTGATGTCAGACTGACTGGTCTGTAGTTCCCAGGTTCCTCCTTTTTGCCCTGTTTGAAGATAGAGACATTAGCCCTCCTCCAATCATCTGGCACTTCACCCATCCTCCATCATGATTTCTCAAAGAGAATAGACAGCAGTTCTGAGAGTTCTTCTGCCAGTTCCTTTATTACTCTAGGGTGCAGTTCATCTGGCCCTGTATATTTGAACGCATTCGGTGTTCCTTGACCATATGCCTGTCAATCTCAAGCTGCAGTCCTGCCCCTTGAGTCTGTACTTCACCTTTGCCAGGGGGGTCATAGACCTCTTTTGGGAGAAGACTGAGCAGAAGTAGGAATTGAGCACCTCTGCCTTTTCTTTGTCATCTGTTATCATTTTGCCATCCTTATTTAATAGCTGAACCACCATTTCTTTCTTATGTCTTTTACTATGCATGTATCTGAAGAAAGCCTTTTTGTTGCTTTTAGCCTCCCTCGCTAACCTCAGCTCGTTCTCAGCTTTAGTTGAGGCGCTCCTATTGGTTCTGCATGGACTTGTGGTCTATTTGGAGTCCATTTGGAGTAAAGCCCTCAGTTTACTGTTGATGTCATGCAAGCACCAACATTGTTTTTTTTTTTTTTTTTGGCACCTGCTGAAGACATTTTTATTTAAACAAGCCTTCCCTGATTGACCAGCTTTGGGGGTGGGGGGGGCGTTGCTTGTTTGTTTTTGTTATAATCCATTTTAAAATATCTTAATTTTGTATTTTAATTCTGTTTCATTCTTCTATGGTTCACCACTCAGGAATTATGCTGTATGTAGAGCAGTATATAAATCTTGTAAATAAATACATCCCTAATCTGATTGCTAAACATCAGATGTCAACACTCATCTGGATCAGGACCCTGGAGAGGGCTCCCTATAATCCATAGCAACCCCCTCCGTAACCCTCAAGCTTAAGTTGGTGCTGCGCTGAAAAAAAAAGCCGACACAGCTGAGAAAGGTAAACTGCAAACGGCTCACCCACCCAGGTCTTGGTGATGCAAGCCAGGTTGGTTCATTCATCCCAGATCTAATCTGAGCTGCTACTTGTTTTATTAAGGACTGACCTGGCATTGATTGTACACCTGCACCACAAGGCTGGACATCAAGTTGCCAGAGCAACTCAGATCACCTTTTCTGGAGAAAGGACTGGGAAGGGGGACATTTTTAGATGTCTGGCCCCAATCCCTTTAACTGGTTAGCCAACCTCCTACCATCAAGTCATTTTGGGCAGGGGGAGATGCAAACTAGGGTGCTCCCCTATCTCGTGATTCTGACTAATGTTGCTCAAGGACATGATCAGAGAAAAACTATTTTGATTGTAAGGTCCCTTAGGCAGGAACATGTGATTTTGTTTGTTTGTGGTACTCTGTAAAGCACCACACATTTTGGGAGAACTGCAATGAAATAATAACAATATTAGCAATACGTTAAAAATAGGCATAACAGCCATGTAGCAATGCCTGAGCAGCAAACTGAAGTAAGGCCTTACATTTTTGCAAGTTATGAACCTGGTCCAACAGATTATATCAGATGCAACTCCACTCCTACTAGAATTGTTGCCCTTTTAACATCAAGCATTTATACATCTAGTTAAATTTACTAGATTTATACATCTAGTTAAACTTACATTAAGACTCCTGATGTAAGGGAATATCACCAGTCTGCCAGTGATGAGAAAGTGATGAATACCTATATATCTATATCTATATCTATATCTATATCTATATCTATATCAGAGAGCTTCGGCTATTGGGCGGTATAGAAATGAAATAAATAAATAAAAATAAATAAATATCTATATCTATATCTATATGTATATGTATATTCTTTGGGTTTTTTTCCATTGTAAATCACAGAGGGCCTCTGATAAACCAAAGACCCGTAATAACTTCTTTTCCAGATAGTAGATTTCCATTAAAATGTAATTGGAGGTGGGAAAGATGACGCTGCTTGGATTTAAGATCAAAGCAGCTTATTTTGGCTTTTTCTCTCACACCAGCAGCTGCAGAGTATCCACTTGCTTTTCAACACCCTCTCAGTAGATAATAATATACCACATGTATTGACTACACAAACCAAGGATCTTAGTTCCAGCTTCAAAAAAAATGGGGGTAGGAAGGATAAATTGCATACCATTCATTTATAAAGGGTTATAGATTAACAGCTTGGCTTCACAAATACCTTTTGAAGCTCCAAATGCCTCCCCCATCTCAAATACCACTTGATCTGCCAATTTACTGACCTGAGATCCAGGAGATATATTGCCAAATAGCATAATGTAAAAGCAGTAGACACCCTTATGCTTAATAGATTCCACATATATTGCATTAGGTCTCAGTCCATAGCTCAGGGCTTCTTTACACCAGGCTTTGATCCTGCAATTGAGATTGGTTACTCACGAAAGTTTGCAGGTCCTTTACATGATGTTGTCAACCTCCAGGGCCTCTCCCATGCTTTGTGACCATTTCTGCAGCTTTATGTGTAAAAGGAAAAGTGCAGTGTTTAAAAATGGTGCTTTCAACCCCCACCCACCATATAATCAGAGAGTTGCACTATAGTTGCAGCTCCATCTAGTAGCTGTGTAATGAAATATATAGAACTTGCAGAGAAATGAAATCCCTGGGGGGAAAAGGGGGAAGTGCATGTAAAGGGCTGATCTTAATCTTGCAAAGAATCCGGGAGCAGAAGCCTGGGTAAAGTTGTGGGATAAAAAGCCTGGTGTAGAGAAGCCCTCAGGATCTTTCCTGGACCAGAATAAAATGACACAAAAGATGACACTGATCTTTCCTCTCTTTCTTTCTTTTTTTTACACAGTCTTTAAAAGAGATTCCAGTAGTATGTGCCACTTGAATTGCTGTGGCTGTATTCCCAGACATGCCAGTTCATACTAACTCTTTCCCAAACAGGTAGCATGCTGAGCAAGGCTTCAGACTAACTCATGTGTGTGTGTGTGGGGGGGGGGTAAGGGGGCATGACTGTGTGAATCAGCCACTTAAGTGAAAAACCTCCCAACGATGGATACTACTGGACATGGTGAAAAGAACTGGGAAGACACACAAAGTGCTGATCAGCCTAGGATTCCTCCCTTTGTCTCTAGGTGCTCTCTATGCATGAAGTTTGTGTGGGGATGTGGCCAGCATGCATGTAAGTGGGGTGGGGAGATTGCGACTAGTGTAACCCCATTCCCCCTATCAATGTGTGAGGGGTGTTTGTATGAGCACCTCCAATCAGAAACTTCTATAAGGATTTCAGTGGAGAAGAGAACTGCCTCCTCCTGGTCCTGTGTAGATAGAAATGAACAGAAGTGTTATGTCTCATAGCTGAAGACATATTTCAAATCGCTAGGCCTAACTTTCAGTTTAAGCAACTCCCTTTGGGCAGGGACTCATGGATATGAGTCAATCTTACTTTATCTAGGGCTGAGCAAAAATAACCAGAGCCAGTGTCAAGGGCTGACATGGCTGGGCACCTGCCGAGGGCCCACATCCCAGAAGAGACCACTGACAAGAGACCCTGGTGTTGCTCCTTCTCTTCATCATTGCAGCCTGCTTGTTTACCTGCCTCTCTTGTTCTGGCCTGGACAACAGTAGTGGTGAGGAGCAGTGGATGCCACTGGTTACTTGCTCACTGACTCTTTGCCTGACAAGCAAGCATGTGGTAGCAAAAATGAGAAAGAAGATGAGGAACAACAGCAGCTGTTGACAATGGTGGTGAGAAGATAGACTCACTGAGGGAAGGGTCTTGCCCAAGGGCCCACAAACACCTGGTGCCAGCACTGAAACTACTCCTTCCGCGTTACACCACTCCATTTGCTCAATCCAAAGTAGGTTGGATTATTTTGTGGTTATTTTCTGAGGGGCATGAAAGAGCAAAGCTGGAAATAAAAATATTGCCCTTGGGACTCCTGGAGGCTGCCATTTTTTGGCCCTCTAGATGTTTTGGCCCACAATTCACATGATTCCTCACCACTAACTCTGCTGGCTAGGGCTGATGGGAATTATAGGCCCAAACATCTGGAGGGCCACAAGTTACCCATACCTCCCTAAAGGAAGGGCAGAAAGCACTGTCCTCATTTTAAATTGGCTTCAGCCAATGATTGGCATGGGATAAACAAAATGATGGCTGCCAAGAACCCAAGAGTACCATCACTGTCGGGACTTGGGGAAGAAAAGAAAAGATAGCTGCCAGCTCCAAGTGCCCCCTGAAATTCCTCTGCCATGACCATGCCATGGGTAGTGGCAGAGAAATAAAGGTGAGACAGGGACCTTTTGCCCCCTCTAATCCCCCAGTTGCAAGTCAAACATTGTCTTAATTTATTTCAGATTTATGCCACATCATGTGCTGAAAACCTTGGGAAGTGGAAGGAAAAGAAGAGCCACTTGATATAAATCATTGTCAGAATGCTAAAGGGCAGTACTTGAAGCATGAAGGTCCTTTCTTTGCAGCTGACAGACTTTCAGCATAACAGCAAGTATTTTGTGGCCTCTTGAAGATGGAGACTAAGTGCATCAGCTGCAGGCAAATGGCTCTCTGCATACCATCTTATTCATATTTTGTATAAAATAGGCAATTCAGCAAGATCATGAACTCATTTCATATGAACTCATTTCCATCCTGCACTCCACACCAAAGCCGATCACTAACCAAAACTCAGAAATCACAAGGAGAAAATTCCTTACAGTGGAAATCCTTTGGGAGTTCAAACTTTAATGAGACTCATGCTCCCTGCACCCTCCCATGGACTCATTCCCATTTCCAGGAAGGAAATAAATCAGATCTGAAGTATCATCAGAAGGTGCCCCCACATTTGATGTTGGTGGGAATATATTAACACACACAAAAAATCAACTTTGTTTCTGGTTGGCCATCCATCTAAATAACAGCAGCAACAACAACAGCAGCTATTATCATTATCATTATAATCATTATCATTATCATTATTATTAAAATTTGTTTGTGCTGTCTTACCCAGTATTTTTATCTTTGGTGTCAAAGCACAAAAAAAAGGGAACATGGATGGTGTAGTTTTGTTTGTATCCTAGAAAATGAGCATGTGCTGTTTCCAAAACACATCCAAATTAATTTCCATGGGGTAATTTTACATTTTCAGTCATGGATGTTCAGAACAATGTTTTTTGGTAAAAAATGTAAATATTAAAAACTTGCATTTTGAGTTTACTATAATAGGTTGTGATGCGGAGTTGGTTTCTTTCTTTCTTTCGTTCATTCATTCGTTCGTTTGTTTGTTCATTGTATGTTTATTAAAGTCTGTGTTCTACATTTTCACCAGAGAGATCATGAGTTTTTTGTTGTTGTTGTTTTCATTTAGCAGGTAACCACTTGTTGTTGCTTATTCGTTCAGTCGCTTCCGACGCTTCGTGACTTCATGGACCAGCCCATGCCAGAGCTTCCTGTCAGCTGTCACCACCCCCAGCTCCCCTAAGGTCGAGTCCATCACTTCCAGAATATCATCCATCCATCTTGCCCTTGGTCAGCCCCTCTTCCTTTTGCCTTCCACTTTCCCTAGCATCAGCATCTTCTCCAGGGTATCCTGCCTTCTCATGATGTGGCCAAAGTACTTCAGTTTTGCCTTTAATATCACTCCCTCAAGTGAGCAGTCTGGCTTTATTTCCTGGAGGATGGATTGGTTTGATCTTCTTGCAGTCCAAGGCACTCTCAGAATATTCCTCCAGCACCACAGTTCAAAAGCATCTATCTTCCTTCGCTCAACCTTCTTTATGGTCCAGCTCTTGCAGCCATAGGTTACTATGGGGAATCCCATTGCTTTAACTATGTGGACCTTTGTTGTCAGTGTGATGTCTCTGCTCTTCACTATTTTATCAAGATTTGTCATTGCTCTCCTCCCAAGAAGTAAACGTCTTCTGATGTCCTGGCTGCAGTCAGCGTCTGCAGTAATCTTTGTGCCTAGAAATACAAAGTCTGTCACTGCCTCCACGTTTTCTCCCTCTATTTACCAGTTATCTATCAAGCTGGTTGCCATAATCTTGGTTTTTTTGAGGTTTAACTGCAACCCAACTTTTGCACTTTCTTCTTTCACCTTTGTCATAAGGTTCCTCAGCTCCTCCTCGCTTTCAGCCATCAAAGTGGTATCATCTGCATATCGGAGATTGTTGATGTTTCTTTCTTTCTTTATTTCATTTCTATACCACCCAATAGCCGAAGCTCTCTGGGCGGTTCACAAAAATTAAAACCAAACAACACACAATAAAACAATTTAAAATATATAGAACATTAAAACCACAATAAAACCTAGCAGCAGTACAGGAGTTTAAAATACAGATTTAAAACAGCAAAGATAAAAATTTAGAAAGCTAAAATCATTCCAGAGCCAGGGTGCCACAACAGAAAAATCCCTCCTCCTAGTAGCCACCCGCCTCACTTCCTTTGGCAGGGGCTCACGGAGAAGGGCCACTGATGATGATCTTAAGGTCCGGGCAGGCACATATGGGAAGAGGCGATCCTTCAGTTAACCTGGCCCCAAGCCGTTAAGGGCTTTAAATGTTAACACCAGCACTTTGAATCGGGCCCGGAAATGGACTGGCAGCCAGTGCAGCTGGAAAAGTACTGGCATAATATGAGCTTGCAGGCCAGTCCCTGTTAACAATCTTGCTGCCCTATTTTGGACCAGCTGAAGTTTCCGGACTGTTTTCAAAGGCAGCCCCACGTATAACGCATTGCAGTAATCCAGACGAGAAGTTATCAGAGCATGGATAACTGTAGCTAGGCTATCTCTGTCCAGATAAGGGCGTAGTTGGTATACCAGCCTAAGCTGATAAAAAGTGCTCAGTGCCACTGAGTTCACCTGTGCCTCAAGTGACAGTTCTGGATCCAAGAGCACCCCCAAACTACAAACCTGATCCTTTAGGGGGAGCGCAACCCCCTCCAGAACAGGTTGAATATCACCTAGCCGGGCAGACGAACCACCCACTAACAGTACCTCCATCTTGTCTGGATTGAGTTTCAGTTTATTAGCCCTCATCCAGTCCATTACCATGCCCAGGCACTGATTCAGAACAGCCACTGCCTCACCTGGTTTTGATGAGAAAGAGAGGTAGAGCTGGGTGTCATCTGCATATTGATGGCACCTCAGCCCACACCTCCGGATAACCTCCCCCAGCGGTTTCATGTAGATGTTAAACAGCATGGGGGATAAAATACAGCCCTGTGGAACCCCATGGCACAATTGCCATGGCACAGAGCAATAATCCCCCAGCACCACCTTCTGGAATCGGCCATCCAAGTAGGAGCGGAACCACTGTAGTGCAGTGCCTCCAACTCCTAACCCAGACAACCTATCCAGAAGGATACCATGGTCGATGGTATCGAAAGCCGCTGAGAAGTCCAGGAGAATCAACAGGGTCGTACTCCCCCTGTCCCTCTCCCGGCAGAGGTCATCCCACAGGGCAACCAAGGCAGTTTCCGTTCCAAAACCAGGGCTGAAGCCCAATTGAAATGGATCTAGATAATTCGTTTCATTCAACAGTGCCTGGAGCTGTCCTACAACCACCCGCTCAAGCACCTTGCCCAGGAAGTGGATGTTGGCCACTGGCCTATAATTGTTAACATCCTCTGTGTCCAGGTTAGGCTTTTTCAGGAGTGGTCTAATTACTGCCTCTTTTAAAGCGGCAGGCACCACTCCCTCTCTCAAGGAGGAATTTACAACCTCCTGGACCCAGCCGGACAACCCCTCCTTGTTTGATTTAATAAGCCATGAAGGGCAAGGGTCAAGCACACAAGTGGTTGATCGGACTTGGCCAAGCACCTTGTCCGCATCCTCAGGCCTCAGTAACTGAAACTCATCCAATAACACTGGACCAGACGGTGCTCTGAACGCCTCTACCAATGGAACTGCATTAATGGTGGTGTCCAATTCATGACGAATCTGAGCGACTTTATCCTCAAAGTGCCGCGCAAACTTGTCACAGCATGCTACCGAGGGTTCCACCGTCTCTCTCCCTGGCCCAGAATGTAACAGGCCGCGAACCACTCGGAAAAGCTCCACTGGATGACACTGAGAAGATGCAATGCTGGTGGAAAAGAACTGCCTCTTTGCCACCCTCACCGCCACAGAGTAGGCTCGATAGTGGGCTCTTACCTGTGTTCGGTCAGACTCAGCACAAGTTTTCCTCCACCTGCGTTCTAGCCGTCTTCCCTCTTGCTTCATTGCCCTCAGCTCAGGTGTATACCAAGGAGCTGGCTGGGCTCTGCTCAGAGGGAGAGGGCGCTTGGGCGCGATCGTGTCAACTGCCCGAGTCATCTCCGCATTCCACACAGCGACCTGAGCTTCGACAGGAGCACCAGCCATACCAGCAGGAAAATCCCCCAGAGCCCTCTGGAATCTATCGGAATCCATTAATCTCCGGGGGCGGACCATTTTAATTGGTCCCCCACCCTTGCAGAGGGGAAAGGCCGCCAGAAGTCTAAACGTCAGCAGGAAGTGATCTGACCATGACAAAGGGACAGATGTTAATTCCTCCACTTTCAGATCACCATCCACCTGCCCAGTCGAGAAAACCAGATCAAGCATGTGTCCTTTTATATGCGTTGGGCCGATGACATGTTGGGACAGCCCCATGGTTGTCATGGCGGCCATGAAGTCCTGAGCCGCCCCGGATACAGCGGCCTCGGCATGGAAGTTGAGATCCCCCAGGACCATCATCCTGGGGGTCCTCAACACCAAGTCCGAGACCACCTCCGTCAGCTCAGGCAGGGAGTCTGATGGGCAGCGGGGTGGGCGGTACACCAACAGAATCCCTAATCTGTCCTGGGTACCCAACACAAGGTACAAACACTCAAGATCTGCACTCGAATGAGCAGGAAGCCTGGAGAGGGAGATGGAATTCCTATAGACCACGGCAACGCCCCCTCCCCGACCCTCCGGTCGGTGTTGGTGCTGCACTGAGTACCCAGGAGGGCACATCTGGGAGAGAGTGACCCCTCCCAGTTCCCCCACCCAGGTCTCAGTAATACATGCCAGGTCAGCCCCCTCATCCACAATCAAATCATGGATGAGAGAGGTCTTATTTTGGGCCGACCTGGCATTCAGCAGCAGCACCACCAGACCCGAGGGCAGACTGGTAAGGCTGCCAGGAACCATCAGGTTGGGGGAAGTACCAGAAGAGGGGACAGCTGTAAGGTGTCTAGCCCCTCTTCTCCTCAGCTGGCCTGTTAATCCACCAGCGCCATACCTCCCCCTGCCCGTGACCACAGTTATGGTGGCACCTCCCCCACCCCCTGAGTTGCCCAATAGTCCTCCCAGGCACATATTAAAATGTTAGGATATAAAATGCACAACAGTTTAAAAGAATATAAAAGAGATAAAAGAGAACAGCAGCTAAGAAGGAGCAGATAGTCCACATTTGCCCCTTCCCCTTGTCTTTAAAGCTGCTGCCCTCTGCTGCTGCTATTTGCTGCTGGTATTGTGGCTGCTGGTGTCTCTGGAGAGGCAGGTGGGTAGATCTTCAGATCCTACGCGACTCCAAGTGCGATGCTAAGTGCTCCTTCCTGAGCAGCCTCTGGCAGCCCTGCCTTAAGTACCTGTGGGTGGGGGCAGAAGCAGGCTCAGGCTCAGGATCCACCTGGTGCAGCTGCTGGCTGGTCCTCCTTCCCCAGGCTCCTTCCAGCAATTTTAACTCCAGCCTTGGCTTCATCAAGCCCAGCACGTCGCATGATGTGTTCTGCGTACAGGTTGAATAGGTAGGGTGAGAGTATACAACCCTGCCGTACTCCTTTCCCAATCTTAAACCAGTCCATTGTTCCGTGGTCTGTTCTTACCGTTGCTACTTGGTCATTATACAGATTCCTCAGGAGGCAGACAAGATGACTTGGTATCCCCATCCCACCAAGAACTTGCCACAATTTGTTATGATCCACACAGTCAAAGGCTTTAGAATAGTCAATAAAACAGAAATAGATGTTTTTCTGAAACTCCCTGGCTTTCTTAATTATCCAGCAGATATTGGCAATTTGCTCTCTAGTTCCTCTGCCTTTTTGAAACCCAGCTTGTACATCTGGTAGTTCTCGTTCCACAAATTGCTGGAGTCTACTTTGCAAGATCTTGAGCATTACTTTACTGGCATGTGAAATAAGTGCTTATTCGATAGCTTGAACATTCTTTAGTGTTTCCCTTTTTTGGTATCGGGATATAAGTTGATTTTTTCCAATCTGGTGGCCACTCTTGTGTTTTCCAAATTTGCTGGCATATGGCATGCATCACCTTGACAGCATCATCTTGCAAGATTTTAAACAGTTCAGCTGGGATACCGTTGTCTCCTGCTGCCTTGTTATTAGCAATGCTTCTTAAGGCCCATTCAACCTCACTCTTCAGGATGTCTGGCTCTAACTCACTGAGTACACCATCAAATCTATCCCCAATATTATTATCCTTCCTATACAGACTTTGTATCTTCTTGCCACCTTTTCTTGCTCTCTTCTGCTTCTGTTAGGTCCTTATGAATCATCAAAAGGAGGTCAAGAGATGATACAGATTTGCATAAAGTTTGCATGTCCCAATTTATATGTACAGATGCAAATTTAGAAATTATTTTAAAATCTGAATAGAGCCACAGGAAGAGAGTAATCCTATGGCCCCTAGACAGCACCTGGGTTGTCATAGGATGCTGAGAATCTCCACCTCTGTGCCCACAGACAGAGCTACAAGCATGGAGAGGGTGATCCAATTTAGGGCACTGCTGTCACTCCTGTCCTGCTTGTGGGTTCCTGGTTGACAGCTATTTGGCCACTGTGTGAACAGTATGCTGGGCTAGATGGATCCTTGGTCTGATCCAATGTGGCTCTTCTTATGTTCTTATGTTCTCCCCCATCCCCTCCTGTCTCCCAGTCAGCATGGAAAGCTTCTCTTACAAGGTTGCAACTGCGACCTCATAAGCTAAGTCAGAGAGGGAGAAAATGGAGCATGCTGTGAGCTGGAAGGGGAGGGGAGAAGAGAAGCTGGGATATGGAGATCCTATGGCCTCTCTTGTCCCCTCCCTGACCACCAAAAGGTAAGTCAGCTAGATGATCTCAGAGGCTTATGTCTTGGGAGCACATCCCATAGGATTGCAACCTAAATCTCACATCCTGTAGAAGACTGTGACCAGGTGTCCTGTGTGCCTGCCTGTTCAGTCTGCTGTCCAGGTGCTCACTGTGGATGGCCAACAGCTCTTACAGTTCTTTAAAATAGATTTGGACAGGATAGCTCTTCGAATTGAGGACAGCTCTCTGGCAGCCCTTCAAATAAAGGACTGCCATCCGTGAAACAGGGCACATGACTATCCTACCTTGCAAAAGCCCCATGAGTTGCATTACACAGAGAGAGGCAGAACACAGAGCACCAAGTGAGCTTTGTGGCTGATGAGGGATCTGAACATTAACTCTATGCTCACTACATCACGTTGGGCCTCATTTGGGTTCTACTTCAGGCGGCAAATTCTTTCCTGTTAGAAGTCAAACTTTCCCATTATGCAAAGAGCCTCCTCTCCAGGGCCATCCCTCTTGTTAGGTAAAGTGGCCACCACAGGTAGCAGATTTGGGGCATCATGGAAGGGCAACAACTTGTTCGTTATTTACCTCGTTATTATTGTATTACTGTATTACTGTATTTTTACTGCCACAGAGGGGAAGAAGCACGTGTGACATTTCCTGGCTCAGATGCCAAGATACGTTGGCTGGCCTTGGTTACTATGTACCTGGACTTGGTTGGGACAGGGGTGTCATGTGCTGCTCTGTCTCAGGCAGAACGATGTCTTGATGGCCCTGCTTGTCTTTTAGGCATGGCATGGGTTGGTGGCTGGCACATTAATGTGCTGGCTGCTTCAGTATCTGGAAAGACTCATCACTATTTGTAAGGGGGCAAACTTTCTCCTCCCTGCCCCCCCCCCCGGAAGATGGGAAGTTTACACAAGCTATGAAGTAGCAGTTTTAGATTGGAATGGGCAGTTTTACAGGTGCAGAACTGATATCGCTTGGGGGCTAATGTTGTCCACCTGTGTGATTGTTACTGCAGCCATGGAATGCCTGCTCAGCCTCTACATATATAAATAAATGATTTGAAAGACATCAGCTAGATGATTTGAAAGACATTGTCTAGAGTGCTCTCCTCCAAGTAAACGTACCCTGCAAAGACTGCCTTGAACTTACCAATATTAGGAAGGGGATTGCAAAAGATGCTGCAACTAGCAGCAATACTTCATTGTCTATACAACAGGTTGTTATGCTGGGGCTGGGGGAACATGTTACTAATGCCAATCCCTGCTTGAATGCTTGACTTTTTTCCTGGTTCCACCCAGATAATCTAACAAGAGCCTGCATATGCCATGTCTGAGGATCAAAGAGATGGGATAGGAGAGCCATCATCAAGTATATTGGTCCCAAGGCAGAACGTTGCATGCCATAAGAACATAATATGAGCCATGCTGGATCAGACTGAGAGTCCATCTAGCCCAGCATTCTGTTCACACATTGGCCAACGAGCTGCCTGCAGGAAACTAACAAGTAAGGCATGAGTGCAATCACAACCTCACACTCATGTTCCTCAGTCATTCCCTCCAAAGATTACAATGTGGTATACATATATTAAATGTACCACGCCCACAGGCAGACAGCAGGGGTGAGTACTGCACCATCATTCCAAAGATATTGACCAGGCAGTAGTTCAAGGTCAGAGGTTTTTAAACTTCACCATAGTGAGCTTCTTTGCAAGGCAAGAAAACAGTTATTCAAGCTTTGCCAAAGGTAACTGGGACCAAACATCAGACAGTCTACCTAGGAGCATCAACCTTGTCCTCCAAACTGAGAGTACAAAGATTCAAGGACAACCTTGGGTCCCCTGGATGTTGTTGGACTACAACTGCCATCACCCTGACCATTGGCCATGATGGCTGGGAATGATGGCAATTGTAGTCCCACAACATCAGGGGGACCCAAGGCTGAGAAAGGCTGCTGTAGGAGAATAGAAACCTCTTTGAAAGTGATTTAGGGCAGGACTGCAGAACCTCTTTCAGCCCAACAACTGGATGCCACTTCAGAGAAGCTCCCGGGGCCACAATCCAATGGTGGGTGTGGCCCAAGGCAAAATGGGCAGGGCCAAAAATACCAGCTTATTTTAGCTTAAAACTCTTCTTGCCACTGCCAGTAACTAAGCTTTAGGAGAGGTGTTTCAACATTTAAGAATGGGAGGGGGTGGAACTGCACAAAAGTGGGCAAACCATCAAACAATTGGCAGTCAGATGAAAGGGGGTAAAGCCTTCTGGGGAACCCTGGAGGGCTGGATTTGGCCCCTGGCCTGAAGTTCTGCACCCCTGTTGTATGAGATTGAAGAGTGGGCGTGAGGCGGACAGAAAACTGCAATTTCCAGCAGTGATAACCAACTCAAGGGATGGAGCACATTAGAGAATAGAAATACCATTGATGTCTTGGCATGGTGCCTCTTGGCCCTTTGGGAAGCACTGAGATCAGTTTGCGGTTCTGCTGGAAGCTGCTCATGCCTCCCTAGGGCACATTCTATGAACCAGTGACTCAAGAAAATACAAAAAGCCTTTAGATGACTCAAGAAATTAAACAAACCCACATGGGACACTTACCCACCCCTATACAAAAAAAGTTAACTGAGGGGAAAAATCTGGATAATTGCTTATTTGTTGAGGTGTTACACCATAGAGCTGCATGTGTACTTTCCAGGAACAGATTTCAATTTTATGCAAAGTAGGTTAAAGGATGAGGTAATATGGGATACCACTTCACCATATGAGAGAGGAATCAAAGCAAAACCCAAGTGTTTTGAGAACAGAACTGCCCTTTACGCAATTCACATGGAATTTCTTTGTAACAGCTTGTTTGAAATACAGTTTGGAATCAAATATGAAAGCCAGTAATGGAGGAGAGAGACATAAATTAGTTTACAGCACTCTACTAGGTCTTTGGACACAAGAGGATGCTTTTTACCAGCTGTTCCAGAAATGTCGCCAGCATAATCTTATGAACTGGCTTTTGCTGGGTAATAAAAGTGGTAATCAGCATGACATTTTAGCCCTATGGGATATGCTCGCATGTTTTGATTCAAAGCTAAAAGCACTATATCTAGCCCACAATGGGGAGGGGAGTGTTGGTGTGAGAAGGTGTCCATTTTTTATTTAACCATGGATGTTTACTGTCTGGCTACAGTCTAGGCTAGTCATGTGGGTGCTCAGCATGGTTAAAAATGAGTTCTTACTCATACAAGGAGACTTCATGACTGGAAAAAAGCTCCTCACTTCAGAATGTACATTAAGGGTCATCCCAAAACATTTTGTTGCCTAAGCTAGAGCAACAAACAGCACACCCCACCCAACACACAGAAGTCAAGGTGCTTGTTGTTGTTCAGTCGTTAAGTTGTGTCTGACTCTTTGTGACCCCATGGACCATAGCACGCCAGGCCTTCCTGTCCTGCGCTCTCTCCCGGAGTGTGCTCAAGTTCATATTCATTGCATTGGTGATGCTATCTAGCCATCTCATCCTCTGCCGTCCCCTTCTCCTTTTGCCTTCACGCTTTCCCAGCATCAGGGTCTTTTCCAGGGAGTTTTCTGTTCGCATTAGGTGGCCAAAATATTTGAGCTTCAGCTTCAGTATCTGTCCTTCCAATGAGCACTCAGGGTTGATTTCCTTTAGGATTGACTGATTTGACCTCCTTGCAGTCCAGGGGACTCGTAAGAGTCTTCTCCAGCACCACAGTTCGAAAGCATCAATTCTTCGGCGCTCAGCCTTCCTTATAGTCCAGCTCTCACAGCCATACATTACTACTGGGAAAACCATAGCTTTGATTATGCAGACCTTTGTCGGCAAGGTGATGTCTCTGCTTCTTACTATGCTGTCTAGGTTGGCCATAGCTTTCCTCCCAAGGAGCAAGCGTCTTTTAATTTCATGGCTGCAGTCACCATCTGCCGTGATCTTGGAGGCCAAGAAAATAAAATCTGTCACTGCTTCCATTTCTTCCCCTTCCATATGCCAGGAAGTGATGGGGCCAGATGCCATAATCTTCATTTTTTTAATGTTGAGTTTCAAAGCAGCTTTTGCACTCTCCACTTTCACCCTCAACAAGAGGCTCTTGAGATCCTCTTAGCTTTCTGCCATTAGGGTGGTATCGTCTGCGTATCTGAGGTTGTTGATAATTCTCCCGGCAATATTAATTCTGACCTGTGATTCATCCAACCCGGCATTTCTCATGATGTACTCTGCATATAAGTTAAATAAGCAGGGAGACAATATGCAGCCTTGTCATACTTCTTTCCCAATTTTGAACCAATTGGTTGTTCCATGTCTGGTTCTTACTGTTGCTTCTTGACCCTCGTACAGGTTTCTCAGGAGAAAGGTAAGGTGGTCTGGTACTTCCATCTCTTTAAGAATTTGCCACAGTTTGTTGTGATTCACACAATCAAAGGCTTTAGTGTAGTCAATGAAGCCGAAATAGACGCTTTTCTGGAATTCTCTTGCTTTCTCCATGATCCAGCGAATGTTGGCGATTTGATCTCTAGTTCCTCTGCCTCTTCGAAACCCAGCTTGTACTTCCGGTAGTTCTCGGTTCACATACTGCTGAAGCTTAGCTTGTAGGATTTTGAACATAACCTTGCTGGCATGTGAAATGAGCACAATTGTACGGTAGTTTGAACACTCTTTGGCATTTTCCTTCTTTGGAACTGGAATGTAAACTGACCTTTTTCAGTCTTGTGGCCACATATTCCAAATGTGTTGGCATATTGAGTGCAGCACTTTAACAGCATAATCTTTTAGGATTTCAAATAGCTCAGCTGGAATACTGTCATCCCCGCTAGCTTTGTTGTTACTAATGCTTCCTAAGGTCCACTTGACTTCACTCTCTAGGATGTCTAGCTCAAGTTCAGTGACCGCACTATCATGGCTATCAGGGACATTGAGATCTTTCCTGTATAGTTCTTCTGTGTATTCTTTCCACCTCTTCTTAATCTTATCTGTTTCTGGTAGGTCCCTGCCTTCTTTGTCCTTTATCGTGCCCGTCTTTGCACAAAACATTCCCTTGAGATCTCCCATTTTCTTGAAGAGATCTCTAGTCTTTCCCATTCTGTTGTTTTCCTCGATTTCTTTGCATTGTTCATTTAAGAAGGCCTTCTTGTCTCTCCTTGCTATTCTCTGGAACTCTGCATTCAGTTGTGTATATCTTCCCCTTTCTCCTTCGCTTTTCACTTCCCTTCTTTCCTCAGCTACTTGTAAAGCCTCATCAGACAGCCACTTTGCTTTCTTGCATTTCTTTTTCTTTGGGATGGATTGAGTTGCTGCCTCCTGAACAATGTTACGGACCTCTGTCCATAGTTCCTCAGGCACTCTGTCTATCAGGTCTAATCCCTGAAATCTATTCCTCACCTCCACTGTGTATTCATCAGGGATATGATTTAGGTCATACCTGAATGGTTTAGTGGTTTTCCCTACGTTCTTCAATTTAAGCCGAAATTTTGCAACAAGAAGCTCATGATCTGAGCCACAGTCAGCCCCAGGTCTTGTTTTTACTGACTGTATAGAGCTTCTCCATCGTTGGCTGCAAAGGACAAAATCAATCTGATTTCGATATTGACCATCTGGTGATGTCCATGTGTAGAGTTGCCTCTTGTGCTGTTGGAAAATAGTGTTTGCTATGATCAGCGTTTTCTCTTGGCAAAACTCTATTAGCCTTTGTCCTGCTTCATTTTGTACATCAGGGCCATGCTTGCCTGTTATCCCGGTGAGGGATAACAAGATCATTTGTTATGATCAGATAACAGCCTGATCATTTTTAAAAAAGCAAAGGGTTTAAAGATGGCCATTTTATTACAGCAGAGGAAAGGGTGGTCTTGTTAGTGGTGTCTTCCTCCTCCCCCTTTAGCACTAGAGTAGTACAGAAAGAGAGCTTTCAGGCTTACAATTAAATAAATATAAATAAAACTTTTAAAGAAGAGTGTTGTTAACTGCTTCCATAATAGCAGTTTGGTTTGGAATTGCCATCCATTGTTCATTCACTTTTTATAGCAAATCCAGATGAAGTCACTGACAAATCATTCAGTTAAAGTGCCCCAGTTGTGGCTTATTAATGCATTCAGTGTTCTTCCTCACCGGAGATGCCCAGATCATACCATCACTTAAGAATTTCCAGGTCCCTGAAAGGCAGAGGTAAGCCCATAGTATATCATTTGAGGGGATAAAAGTTGGCTGGATTGTATATATTTCACAAGTTCTCAACCTTACCATGCAAGGAGGAATCTGGAATCTAAAATCCTTTCAAACAAGCCTCTTCCCTACTTTGAGGTAGGGCTCTGCATTAATTTGTAACAAATTAAAAATGGAAACAAATTACATAGGCAACAAATAGTTTTGTTTTCATTTGTATCCAGGAGGGCGGGGGGACCTTATTTTTCCCAACAGCAGCAATTGGTGTCAGCAGCACTTTGATTTCCCCAAATACTCCAGATGTTGCATCATTCTGGTGATGGAGGGTGGGGGCCGCAAGTCACTTTTAGGGTGTGGCAGCAGGCTTTCCCTCACCCAGGATGCTCTGGGATGACTCAGTGTCCAAGGCATTCTGGGAAACTAAATTGCAGTGCCAGAAGATACCTGCCAAAATCAGATCTGCCGGTGTTCTCATTGCTGCCACCACCGGCATCACTATCAACAACAAAAAATGTGAAAGAAAGAAAGAAAACAAAATTAATGTGATGAAAATGAATGAAATTTAAACAAATTAATAATGAAGCAAATGTGATTTAAATGAATGGATAACAAATGAATGAACTTTTAATAATGAAAATTAATAGAATAACAAAACATTAACATGTCTAGCACATCTCTACTTTGAGGTGCAGTAAAAAAAAATAAAATTTAAAGCTTCAGATTCAAAGATGCTAAATTATACAAGCACAGCAGTGGCAAGTTGGAACAGCAACCTGTACAGCAAGGTAGGGTGTAGGAAATGAGCCTGAAGAGACACAAACCAAGTGGAGTTATATTACCTGAATACAATCTGGCTGTTTAACCAAAGGCCTGCCTATAATGCACTGATTAGTGCCTGAGCACAATTGCAGCATAAGTTCCAATTGACTCTCATTCAGTTTCTTATTTATTTATTTATTACATTTCTATACTGCACAATATACAAAGCTCTCTGGGTGGTTCACAACAGTTAAAACCATAAAATAGAACAATCTGACAAAACACAGTATAAAACTTGTAAAAGTTTAAAACTATAGCATAAAACCGAAATAAAAGTAAAAAACTCCCTTTGTCCTTCTCTTGGCTAAGGTCATCCCACAGAGTGACCAAGGCAGTTTCTGTTCCAAAACCAGGCCTGAAACCCAATTGAAATGGATCCAGATAATCAGTTTCATTCAAGAGTGTGTGGCGTTGATGGGCAACCACCCGCTTGAACAGCTTGCCAAGAAGGGGATGTTGGCAACCAGCCTACAGTTCTCAACTATAGGTTATCACTTTAACTATGTATTGGAATGCAACTCTTGCAGAACTATAAAAGTGCCATTTTCCAATGAAGATTCTGAGGGCGTGCTTACACTAAAAAACTTGTGAACCTGCTTAATCGTCTGGCCTCCTTCCTTTGTTCTAGAAGCTTGAAAATTGTAGTTCTGTAGGGATGACCCCAAGATTCCAAATTCCTGAAACTTCTTGGGGAAGCACATGATTGTTAAACTGCTTGGAAAGGTTTTAGTTTCTACTGTACCCATGCCTTGGGAGGGACATTAGCTATTAAAAATGGGTAGGTGCTATAAGGGGAAGAGATGGAGAGGGATATTTCACATGGTTTGTACACACAGAAGTTGCCCTGATCCAGATTCAACAGAAGTTTGGCTTCTCACAGTAAATCACTGAGCTGACCTCCCTGTTTTTAAATGGAACCATGCTGGCAGACAAAACCTCTGTTTTCACCAGGTGGTAGGTAAAGTATAGTTTCCCACTGAATGCCTCTGTTTTAGGTCTGGTGGATGTCCATTGAAAACAATGGAACCATCTGCATAAGTGGAAAAGGACTGGATATTTCCTGTCAAGACTCAGACCCTGATGGCTTATGCAGACTTCAGAGAGCAGCAACATTGAACAGAAACACTAAGTTACAAACATTTCAAACATGCCTTCGGTTTCCATTCCTGGTCATGCTGGAGGTCTATCAGATCAAACTTATAAATGCACATTGCTCCCAGCAATGTGTTAAACACAGACCTTCCAAAATACAAAATAAGAGGCTTACACATTGATTGAAGCTGCATTCCTTTAATAACTTCACAGCACAGAAGCACAGATCACCTTTGCAGTAGAGATGGTGTGGAATTCAAAATGGGGGCAGAGGGATAGTGTCAGGGTGGACACTGAGCCTATAGAATCCCAGAGTAGTTCTGATTCTGAGGAAGAGGAGCCGCTCCTGGGAGAGGAGTGCGCTCATCCTTTCCAGGGCCAACAGCTGGCAGGGTTTCCTCCCACCGGCATTCCTAGCATATATAGCAGTCCCGGGAGTGATAGAGTGTGGGAAGCAGACTTGCTGGACGCGTGACGCTGATGCAGGGAGCGGCACCAAATGGAGGGCACAGAAAGGAGGCTTAGTGCCCAGTTGGCACGCAAACAACGGTTGCGTCCAGAGGATCCAAGGGAAAAGGGGAGGGACTCCCCCTAGCCCATAAGTTCAGGGTCTGCCAGTAATTCTCCTTCAAACAGGGACCAACTGTTCCAACTTAGGGAATAGGTGCTCTGCTGCTCATATCTAGTTGCTAACAGTAGAGCTGTTAAGTTGTAAAAGAGGAATAAAGCTTTGAAAAGAATCCCTTTGTCTGTGTCTGGACTTGACTACTGAATTAGACTGAGAGAAGCCTCCAAGGAGCCCTTGACAGCTAGGCACAGATTTGTGGAGTCTGTCCTTCTTGATCCTCTTTGGCTGAATCTACACATAGCAGTTATACTGTTATCATACTGCAGTGATAACTATTGGTGCCCATTGGGGTCATGTGCACCAACAGTTATCATTGCAGTTTGATAACGGTAAAACTGCTATGTGTAGATTCAGCCTTGGAATCAAACACTGAGAGCTTTGCAGCCCAAGCTGGCCTGGAATAGACCTGTTTTGGTCTGTGGAGGAGCTCTCCCCACCAACCCTCCCTTCCCGAAACTTACTGGCTGTGACCAGTGAGGAGAGCTCCTGTGAACCACTGCAGTAGGGCCGTAGGCTTTCCAGTTTGGGCACTGCTGCAATCAGCATTACATGTTAATTAAAATGCTGGCTTCACCTATTAGAAAGCATGGTAAGGGTGGGAAACTCAACCCTTTTATCTCTCTCCCCTAACTGTTGTAACAATATGAAAGAACTTCTGGATTCAGCCTGAAGGAGTTGTGCTTCCTAGGAGGAACCAGGAAGCAGTTTAAGGCAACACCCACTGCTTCTGGCCTGAGGTGAGAGTGGCCACAATTTCAGAGAGCTCTGCATAGGAGTCTGTTGAAATAAAACTTGTGTGTTTGGAAGTAGAGTCTGCTTGAATCTGTGGGGTGCAACCAACCTTGCAACATCTGAGAAATGAGCAGAGATGTTAAAAGCATATATAGGGCAACTAATGCACACTCAGAGCTAAACTACACATTATGCAGGGAATCTATGATCGGATCTCCTGTTTTTTGTGTATACTTAAAAGCATCCCACTGGGGAGGGAGATCCAAATTTGATCAGACTGGTGCAGCAGGGCAGGGGGAAGGAGTTGCTGGTGTGTGTGTGTGTGTGTGCCTAACCCTTTCCCTCTGCACACATTTCCTGTTCTAAATTGCTCATCACTAAGTTACTATTTGTCCCAGAGGGGTGGGGGGAATCGAGGTACCTGTACTTCTTCCCTAGTGAGGCAAGCAGCAGCTTTGGGGGAGGGATTGAGAATGGGAGAATAGTACAGTGGAAATAGTTATCACTCAATCCACCTGATGCCTACTTTTAAGTAAAAATACAGAGATTCAATCACAGTTTTCCCAGGTAATGTGCATTTTGGCCCATCGTGATCTGAGGTATTCTCCACAAGGGCTGAGATAAATATACACTTTCCATATATACATATGTGGATACACATGTACGTGCACTCAGACATGCACATCATGTGCGCACACATACACAGCCTGATTACAAAACTGCAGGGTCATATTGGTCAGATGCTCAAGTGATCAAGGGAAAAGGCATTTTGACTGTTGTGTAAAATTTTTATATAGCATTACTGGATGTTCTGAGCATTCTTTAACTGTTGCTTCTATATCCTTGGCTCTTTGTTCCCACCTACACATTTGAGATTTTCCACTAAAGACACACATTAAATGGTTCAGCAGATGCAATTTTATTTTGGTCAGGCTACTCAGCTATGTGCTTATATTGCTTTTTAGTGTTTATCTTTTTACTGTGCCAAATTACTCTTCCTCTCCCCACCCCTGACTTTGCATCTCGCCTTTAAGCATTAACAAGCTGGGCAGACACCATTGGCGCAAGATTTGCAACCACAGATTGCTTTTAATTAAAATCTTAGTACAACAACGAAGAGAAAACAGTGAGCTTTTCCACAAAGCCAAATGGCATCTATTCAATTTGGTTTATATCTGAGCCCTCCCTTTTCAAAACAGTGTCCTGTGTAAAAGGGGAATCTTGTCTCTTGCCTGTCTTAGATTAGCACAGGACTGGAGCCATTACAGTGGTCTGCTTTCTGCAAGTTTGAAGCTGAAATTTACACAACACAGAGAACTGGCCCAGTTCCTCAGTCACTTTAGACTTGCATCTTGCCCTGTATAAAAGCACACATAAAACCTCCCAGTTCCTCAGGCACTTTAGACTTGCATCTTGCAGTGTATAAAACCAGTGTTCCACTCATCATTATACTCTTAAAAGCCACCACTGTTCTCATTCATAATTGAATAATGCAGTCTTTGGTTTAAAGAAACAAGGGTCACAGGCTACTGTTTATAAATTCCAGATATTGGGCCTGTTTGCACCATCGTGGAGGGGTGATTGCATAGTTACCCTTGCCGGCACAGCAGCTTGTTGTGTGAACTTGGCATGGGTGGCTTGTTGCCATGGTTAACAAGCCACTGCAGAAGCCTAAAACAGCCCATGGGTTCTGGGTGGATTGCTAACCACAGCAACAAGCCACCCTCACCGGGTTCATGCAACATAGCAAGCCACGCTAGCAAGGGAAATTATGCAAATCCCCTCAGCTGTGTAGTGGGGAAAATCAGCCACTGTGGCCTTTTTCACCCTCTGTGATTGTGCAAACCTGGTCTCCCTCTGATTTTTCACATGTACACGCACTTGCGCGCACGCATGCACACACGCGCGCAGAGAATAAAGTTGTACTATATTATGCCTTTGGTATGGGTTTAATTATTATTGCATGAAGCCAATGATATTTAATTCTATACAAAAGAACTATTGAAAACTTCTAAAACAAAGACAATTATAGCATTTAACAATTGCAAGGCTCCACATTAATATTAAACCTAGCAATTCTATCATTCCATTCGCAATTGTCACAATTCACGTGGGATAAATTACATATGGAATCATTTCTAAGTTTTATAAAGCATATAAAGTGTCTGGATAGAGTGATGATGCTCCCATTCTCTCCCTCAACCCCATTGTTAAAAAAAATAGCCTGAAAGATTGATGGATCTTGATGGATCTTTGTATGTATTGTCTCATGCCACACCTTCTCCAAGCAAGAGCAAGTTTAGGGCCACTTTGACAAGGTCAATTTCCTTGAAAAATCTCCTCATTGAAAATTTCCAGTTCTTTATAAAAAAGTTCATTTACAAATGCGAGTTGTTTGAATACAGTTTGTGGAGGTGCAGAAGCAAGCACACAAACAGTACCAGATCTAGAAGATTATTTTAAAACTTAGAAACTTAACTTTGCTACTTCTGCGCTCTGCTTTCCAGGCACTCGTAACAGCTCTGCCAGAGGAGGGAAAGTAGATCTATTTTTACTGGTGGGTGGTAGAGATTTAAGATAAATTTCAAGATGGATTTTGACCAAAAGAAAACTGTCAAGTATCTATAGTTCGTCATCAGCTATCATGTAGATAAAACCTAAACCGGGCCATCTTTTCACATTGTGCAACACAACATCATAGCTATAATACCATGGCTATAACACCTGAAAGACTGCCTTTTCCCATACATAGAATTATAGAATAGTAGGGTTGGAAGGGGCCTACAGGGCCATCAAGTCCAACCCCCTGCTCAGTGCAGGAATCCAAGTCAGAGCATCCCTGAAAGATGGCTGTCCAGCCTCATCTTGAATGCCTCCAGTGTGGGAGAGCCCACGACCTCTTGGTTCCATTGTCATATTCCTAACAGTCAGGAAGTTTGTCCTGATGTTCAGCCAGAATCTGGCTTCTTGTAACTTGAGCGCATTATTCCGTGTCCTGCATTCTGGGATGATCTAGAAGAGATCCTGGCTTTCCTCTCTGTGACAACCTCTCAAGTACGTGAAGAATACTATTACATCTCTGCCTCAGTCTTCTCTTCTCAAGGCTAAACATGCCCAGTTCTTTCAGTCTCTCCTCACAGGGCTTTGTTTCCAGTTGTCAAGGGCTCCTTGGAGGGCTCTCAGTCTAATCCAGTAGCCATGTCCAGACACAGACAAAGGGATTCTTTTCAAAGCTTTATTCTTCTTTTATAACTTAACAGCTCTACAGGTAGCAACTAGATCTGAGCAGCAGCATCCCTATGCCCTAAGTTAGAACAGTTGGTCCCCGTTTGAAGGGCAATTACTGGCAGACCCCTGAATATAAGGACTAGGGAGAATCCCTCCCCTTTTCCCTTGGATCCTCTGGGCGCAACCGTTCTTTGAGCGCGAACCATTTGGCGCTGCTCTCTGCATCTGCGCCGCGCATCCCCCCCAGTCTGCTATCTGTGCTGAGTCACTCCCTGGACTGCTTTTTAAACTAGGAATGTGGGTGGGAGGAAGCTCCGTCAGCTGTTGGTCCTGGGAAAAAAGGAGCGCGCTCCTCTCCCGAAGGAGCGACTGCTCTTCCTCAGCATTAGAACTACTCTGGGATTCTATGGGCTCAGTGTCCACTCTGACACCAGTCCCCTGATCATCTTTGTTGCCCTCCTCTGAACCCTCTCCAGTTTGTCTGCATCCTTCTTAAAGTGCGGTGCCCAGAACTGGACACAGTGCTCCAGATGAGGCCTAACCAGTGTTGAGTAGAGGGGAACTAGTACTTCACATGATTCGGAAGCTATGCTTCTATTAATGCAGCCCAAAAGAGCATTTGCCTTTTTTGCAGCCACATCACACTGTTGGCTCATATTCAGCTTGTGATCGACAACAGTTCCAAGATCCTTCTTGCTTGTAGTGTTGTTGAGCCAAATATCGCCCATCTTGTAACTGCATTTGGTTTCTTATTCTTTTTCCTTGGTGCAGAACTTGGGATTTATCCCTATTCAATTTCATTCTGTTGTTTTCTGCTCAGCACTCCAGTCTATCAAGACCACTTTGAATTTTGTTTCTGTCTTCCAAAGTACTAGCTATCCCACCCAATTTTGTGTCATCTGCAAATTTGATCAGCATTCCCTGCACCTCCTCATCCAAGTCATTAATAAAAATGTTGAAGAGCACTGGGCCCAGGACTGAGCCCTGCAGTACCCCGCTCATTACCTCTCCCCAGTTTGAGGCGATCCCATTGATAAGCACACTTTGAGTCCAATTCTGTAGCCAACTGTGGATCCACCTGATCATTGTTTCACCTAGCCCACTTTGAGCTAGTTTGCTCATCAAGATATCATGGGGCACTTTGTCGAAAGCTTTGCTGAAGTTGAGGTATATTATGATGGGAGTTGTAATCCAACATACTGGATTACTGTATCTGGAGGGCCACAGGTTCTCCCTTTGCTATATAGTGACCTTCTTTGTATTCATCCCTATTTTCAGAAAATATTACATTCCATTTCTATCCAGTAAATTGTAAGAATGAAATAAGATGCTTACCATTTTTAAATCACCAAAACCACAACAACCTACCTTACTTTTCTTTGTGGTGGGTTAATGAAAGAACATGATAGGTTTGGGAAATGAAAGCAACCTTTTAGTGTTTCAGGAACTTCAGATGAACTATTTTGTTTATAAGGAATTGCATATTATTGACACAATACTGTTCTATCTATCTATCCATCCATCCATCCATCCTTTCTGACTCAATGGTCCCTTAGACTACAATTGTATATCCATTTACCCAGTAGTAAGCCCACTGAGCACAATGGGACTCCTGAGAAGACATGTAAAGGACTGCAATGCAAGACAGCTAACAACCATAAAATAAAACAATACATTAAGAAAACACAAGCCCTTATTAGAATAAAAACAATTTAAAAGAATCAGAAATTATCAATAAAACACAGTTCTAGGGACATATTGGCATGCATCACCTAAACCAAAGGCTCACTAAAATGATAAGTGGTTTGACTTTACATCTGAAACAGGCAGGAGGGGACAAGGCAAAGCTCTTGAGATAGTGACTTCCACTGCAATGTTTTCAATAATACGTGCATTGTGATGTGCACCAAAATGTGGGTTGACGTGCACTTCCCATTGACCACAATATAGACCCACCACACTTATTTTCATTGTAGGTGGTGGATTTGCACTGTGCTGCTTTCAATGGACTACACATCCATTTGTTGCAGGACCAGCCCTACTATTAGGTAGAGTGAACCAGCTGCCTTAGGCAGCCCAGGTGCTAAGGAGTGAGGAATGTTTATGAGGTATTGGAGGATGTAGAAGTGTGCCACTCAGCTTGACCTGTACCCCCTAAGCTAGCTTGCTGCTCTCACTCAGGTGTGGTGGAGGATGCTGTCCCATCCCTGGTGTTGAAGTAAGATGCAACTGCCAGTCCAGTCCAGTCCAGTTGGCTTCAGTATGTGGAAGTGGGGGGGGGGGAGGGACCTTGCCCTTCACCTCCGGCTGCAAAACGTCTTGGACTGGCCCTGATTTGTGGCATGTCAGCTGCACATCCAAGTGTGCATTCCATCAAAAGAATTGCAGTACAGGCAGACAACCTGCATGCAGATGTGCAATATATGGGCAAGCCCACACAAATTGTGTTGTTTTCTTCTTCTTGAGCCTATACTTTGTGGTGTATGTATGCTTCAATCCTGCCTCACCAGAAACAAGATATAAAAACGAGAACATAGTAGCTGTTCCACACTCAGGATTGTTGCTAAATCACCGTAGCATCAATGTTAAATAATTTAGCCACAGTTTACCTGAAGCCAGCCATGGGGATTAAATACTGCATGGAAGAGCTGTTACCTCAACATTTCTCCCTCCTTGTATGTAACAATAGCAACAGCATGAGCTGGGCTGCAGCTATCAGAGCTCACTGTAAATATCCAAGACTCTCATATTTCAGAAGGGCAGGCAAGGCTGGAAAATAAGATGGAGTCTCAACTGATGCAAGGGTGTATGTGTGGCTCAAAGAAGTCTAACATGAACTGTCAGACATTGCCTCAAAGACGCGTAGTTTGTTGTTTCTTTTTTTCCCATTTATGTTTCTGCAGTCCTAATCCCACGCAGCAGTTCTCAGTGAAATCTGATCGGTCACTGCTGGTTTTCTGCATGGAATGTATGTGTTTCCCCTACTGTTCAAGATAATATCAAATACAGTAGCTAATTCAGATTCAAAATGTCTGGCATGGCAGAGAATGAGAAAAAGTGTCATATGATGAGATAGGCATGGCTCCTTCTTTCAAGAAAAGGGATTAATTGATTTATTGACCTTAATGGCCAAAAAAACTTTACAAGGGGCTTTCAGTAACATATTTCTTTTTTTAAAAAATCAGAGCTTTAAAAAAAGAAAACACATCTCAAGGTTTGAATAAGCCTCTCATTTATTGCTGTTGTTTAGCGTATATGTTCCACATAAAATAAACCTTAGAAGAAGTTGTGTCCTCTTCTATAGCTTTATTATAACTAAGCTAGCACATCTCCCTCTATAGACACATATCCATATTAGAAGTATTTTCTTCAACAAACCTCCACCTGGTTTACCTTATGGCCTCTCCAAAGAAACCATCCATCTGAATATAATCACCAAGGAATGAGGTGGCTTTTGATTATAAAACCTTGGCTAAGACTTTTGGAAATTCTGAGTTTACATTTATCATTCTTACTCTTATGAGATTCTTTGGGCAGAATTTCTCAGCAATAGACATCCAGATCAGCTTCAGTATCTCTGCTACATTATAGACATTTTCATCAGATGTTTAGCAGAAAATCTTGAAACCTGAACATATGTGTGAAGAACTTTCCCAAAACTAAATAAAACGTGTGCTTACTTTAAAGGAGTCTAGAAGTGACACATGGAAGGAATCAACATTGTGTAGAGTTACTCTGGATCAGTTAAATGAGCTGAGTGATTCTACTGCAGCAAAAAAAAAAAAAAATAAAAGGGTGAAAAAAGCAATTTTGAGTTGGATCAGAAAGACTATTCTAAGACATAGGAATTTATTTCCTGACCACCAATTGGATCTCATCTGGGATACTGCATTATGAATGATCTTGACAAACTGGAGAAGAGAGGAATCACAAAAGAGTAATAAGAAGCACTAAAAAGTTTAGAAAGCATGATATATTAGAAGTATACTGAAACTGGAAATTAGGCAGTACATTGGTAGAATCTATTATGTTCGTAATGTCTATATGTGTACTGAGCTAGGGTGGCTATCTAATGAACTTTAGTATTTTAATTATTCAAATTGAAATGGATTATTATAGTTATCATAATGATCAAGCTGAGATTGATATCTATGTTCTGCACCTGCATGGTGTGCATGACTAAGGGTGCAATCCTATGGCCTCTAGTCAGCAGCTAGATGGCTGCAGGATAGATCAGTTTCCGGAAACTGACCTCGGAGCCTGCGCTCTGAGGTTGGTTCCTGGAGAACTGACCCCCACCCCCTCCCATGCTGCCTCGTAGGCAGTGCAGATCAGCCCTGGGCTCCACACTCGTAACAGCAGTGCAGAACAGTGAAAAGGGGGCATTCCCGGGGGCAGGGTGGTTGGAAATGCTGGTATGACACATCCTATGTGTCATCTGGCCTCCACTTCCCACTCTGAGGTCCCGTGGCTAGACCGCCAAAATTGGCTGTTTAGCCGTGAAAGCCGGGTGGGGGGAGTGAGGAGGTGATCCGCTCCTCACCACCCCTCACACCCTGCACTGGATAGGCAGTCGTCCCTGGGCTCGGAGGCAACCATTGATCTGGATAGGATTGCTCCCTTCAAGTCTAAACTCAACCTTTTCTATGCACAACCTGATGATGTTTGGTTTAACCTTTTACTTTCTGAAGGAAATGTAAATACCCTGCATGCGATGCTCATGGAATCATGTCACTTGAACACTTTAATGACTATTTCCCAAACCAGTCAGTGTAAACACTGAAATTTGAAATCCTTCCACAAACCAATCACATCTGGAGAAACAGCCACATAGGTTAGTATCCACCTCTTGGTAAGTAAAAGTTTGTTTTAGACCTGGGTGCTGGCAGATAGCACTGTGAGAGGATACAGGAAAAAGAATCCGAGGAGGAGGAAAGCAGCACAGTTTGACAGTTGGTGGGTGAGTGGGAGATTTGGGTTTCAGCTGACAGAGGTGTCTCATACTCAGTTCCTATTCAAGCAGCTTGCACTGCAGTTGCTCCCACCCAGGCAGAGGCCAAAGAACAGGATCATATCTCCAGTCCTGTGGATTGCATTAAAATAGGATTCCCACAGTTGACTCTAGGGAAGAAAAATCTCATGTTTGCAAAGGTAACATGTGCATGTGTGGAGTTTCAGGGTGACCTTGGCTGCTCCCAGTGTGGCTCGTAAAGCCAGTAGCACCTCAACCACTTTTTCCCACAGCCCAGCTGATCTGCCCATCAACTTCCTCCCCAGGCCTTGCGCCATCTCCCGACAGCAAAAAGCTCTTATCACTGATCAGCTGCTGATCAGAGATAAGAACATTTCCCTGCCAGAGAGAGGAATGCCTAGGGAGGAATCTGGCGAGGGATTCAATCCTGCTTACTTCTGAGGCTTGTCCTGCTTATTTCTGAGTAGACATGCAGAGGCTTGGTAGCTGGGATGCTGTTTGGAAGAGCTACTGAATAATTCATTCCTGCTTACTGCTGGGTAGACATGCAGAGTCTGACATGCTGCTCATGCTTGCTCCTGAGTAGACATGCAAAGGCTTGGTATTTGGGATGTTACTTGAAAGTACCACTGAGTGATTTGGTCCTGCTTATTTAGGAGTAGAAAAAGGTTCTCCACCCAGGTATTGGCAGTGCGTGCGCATCCTCACATGTGCGTATGTGTGGCCCACTGGCGAACACCTCTGCTTGACAGAAGTTCCAGCAAGGAACTACTCCTAGCACAAGGGTGGGCAACCTGTGGCCCTCCAGATGTTTTGGCCTGCAACTCCCATCCACCCTAGCGAGCATAGCCAGTGGTGAGGGATAATTTAGGCCAAAGTTTAGGCCAAAATATCTGGAGGGCCACCCTTGTGCTAGAGGGATATGAAAACATAGAGAAATCCTCTCTATCACTTCTTCTGACAAGGGCTTTCTGAACCTCACTGAATTAATATCAAAACAACAAACTGTTTGTTTTGCTTTGCTTGTTCCTTGAGCCCAGCTTTCCTTTCCATAAAAGGAGAACTCCTGCATTTCATATAATGACTTGGTTAGACTTTATATCACCCTTCCTCAGCCTGATGCCCTTCAGAAGTTTTGGACTTCAACTCCTCGAAGCAGCCGCAGCAGCATAGTCATGGGAGCTGTAGTCTAAAACATCTGGAGGGTACCAGGTTGGGGAAGGCTGATTGTATATAAGGGTCTGATTAGACTTTTGCTGTAGACTCAATTCACTCATGTATGCTGCCCTAACATAACTAGAGCTTAAGGTTTTGTTGGAAGCAAACCAACAAGAGAACATCAGTGCTTGGAATAATCATAATCACAGGAGAATCTGTGCACTCATTCATAATCAGTGAGAATGACAGGTTGCGAATAGATAGTTATAGTTAGGGGGAATTTCTGAAGCCGTCCCATTACCCCTCCAAACCTCAAAAGCACATACAGGATAATTCCACTTACATACCATACAGACTTACTATGAACAGCTGTTTGTAGCAGATCAAAACAAGCAGTGCTGCGAAGGCAGCTGTTTTCTGCCTCCCATCTTGTCAATTGGACTCGACGAATTAGCACCAGCGTTTCTGATCCACAAGTAGTTTGCATCGCAATGTCTTTGACTTACAAGTCACTTGGAAATCACACAACATATTCCACTCTTGGTGTAAAGTGTGTGATCTATGCACACGGTGGAGCAGAGCAAGATGACAAAATCCTGAGATGGTAGAATGGATGTACCACTTTGGCCTGCAGGTAAGAGGACATTGTTTTTAAATGCTTCCCATGTTAAAACAAAAACCAAAGAAACAAAAACAAAACAAATGAAACAAAGTTTCTCTGTAAGTTAAAACAAACACCCAGTAGTATATTGGGAAGAACAATTCTAGATCAGCCCTGCACAGCTATTCTGTTTTTTTCTTCTTAGACAAGATTTTTTTTGTTAATGTAGAGGAGTAAATGGGTGAGGTTATTAAGAAGTATGGAGTCTGGTGTTATCGATATCCTGGTGGCATCTGGTTGTGTTTCTCCTTGTGTTGGGGGCACAGCAGGAGAATGTGCTGGCCTCACTCGCAAAGTCTCCATGGGAGCCGGTCCCACCCTGCCCTCTCCACTACTGACCCTCATCTTTCGGGGTGCGCGGTCAGCAGGAAAGTGTGCAATCACGTGAGTAGATGCCCAAGGGACTGATATTTGTTTGTTTACTTATTTATTTGATTAATAAACCAAGAAAACCAAGAAAATGGTGTTCAAGGCAGGTAACAATTATAGGAACTGAGACATTTAAAACTATTGATTGATTGATTGATTGATTGAATGGCACATTTACATTGCATTACAATAAAAACATAGAGCATAATAAATATGAAATGTAAAATATAAAATATGGACAGCGATATTACAAACGTATGTCTAGGTTACAGATATAGTTTTTTACTTCAGTTGTCATAGCCAGGAAATCAGCAAAGTCTCCATTGTAGGCTCGGTTTTGACACTGTCACTATATGTTGAATAGTTTGTTTTTCAGCCCCACAGTCACAATTTGACGATGTTGTTTTGCCCCATTTATAAAGGGCATCTGCACATCTACCATGACCCATGCGAATTCAGTTCAAGGTTGTCCTTATCGCACAGGGCTGGTCAAATTCAGGTGGTTTTTCCAAGACGCAGGGCAAGCTTTGGCATTGTGGAGGGCAGTTTCCTAGCCAAATTTAAAACAAAAACTTGGCTAACGGAGCAATCCTATGGCCACTAGTCAGCGGCTAGATGGTCATGGGATATCTGGTTTTCCGGGAACCAACCTCGGAGCCCGTGCTCCGAGGTCGGTTCCCAGAGAACCAACTTTCCCCTCCTTCCGCACTGCCTTGCAGGCAGCACGGAACAGCCCTGTCCTCCGTGCTCACAAGAGGAGTGCAGAGCAGCCAGAAAGGGGCATTCCGGGGGGCGTTCCAGAGCAGGGGAGGCGGAAATGCCAGTATGACACATCCTATTTGTCATCCAGCAGCCTCCTCCCCCACTCCACCTTCCCACTGCTAGACAGCCGAAATCAGCTGTCTAGCCAAAAATGTAGGGCAGGAGAAGCACAGAGGGAATGATCCCCTCCATGCTTCTCCTGCCCTGCATTGGATAGGCGGTTGCCTCCGAGTTTGGAGGCGGCCGCCTATCCCCATAGGATTGTGCCCTAAAACAATAATTAAACAAATACATGTAAACCACTGTTAAGAAAGCACAGCAATAACAGTTACCCAACCCAACTGATCAGCTTACATGCCAAAGGCCTGCCTGAATAAAAATGTCTTTTAAAAAAATAAAATAAAAACTTATAAGAATATCACAGTATCTATCGAGTTATGGAGCAGCACAATCCATTATAGAGCAATTCCTCCATCCCTAAATGCCCATCAAACCTTGCTTTCTCTACTGCTAAAGAGATATCTCTGTAGACATCCTATGGATAGAACAAAGTGCATGTTAAAAGGGGATGTATTTTTGTTCAATAAGCTTGAGAATGCTTGACCTATGTTCGTCATCTGGGAGCTAAAAGTAGAGCACAGGCCTTTCAATACTACAAAACTCTGGCTGCTATTATTGGAACTGATCCATACAGCAGAAGGGTGTCATGTAAATCACTATCTTTCAGGGAACACCACATATATTTCTGAGATAAAGACAATTTATTGTTTAAATGATGTAACTATTAAGCTATTGAACATCTGAGTTTAGCTGAACTGTATTTACCAATTCAGATGTCCTCTGGAGAGATCCCGATCCTTCTCAGAAAAGAACTTCAGATTTTTGGGATTATCCTCCTGACTTTTGCCAACAACACTTACATTTCCTATTTCTTGGAGCTTCAAAAGCTTTTAATTACTGTTTTCTATTAATAGGCTGAAGGACTTAATGCTTCATATTTTACACAACCAGTGTCACTCAGAGAAAGCATATGAATTGTCAGCATCATGCAATAAAAGTCTCTTGCGTCAAAGTGAGCCAAAGTATTGTGAAACCTAATTAGAGAAAAAAATCTGGGAGAAATAGTTCCAACTGCAATCAAATTCCTTTGTATGGTAACTACGAACCACATTTTAAGCAACATTCTGGGGTTATACAATCAAAAGGACTGGGGATTTTCTAGTTCTTGGTTGTTGTTTTTTAAAGGGTCATGATGGAGATTTAGAAAGAAGCCAACAAGGGCTTTTATTTCCTAGAGGTATGAACCCGGCAGTCAAATTTGAATAAGAGCTACAACATTCGAAATTGGAAACATAATTCCTCCCAAACTCAGCTGCTAGATGGTTGACTAGGGATGTATGAGAAATTTGTTTCAGTTCATTTTTGATTAGGATTTGCCCATTTCACACCCTTTGGACCAACCACAGACTCAGGCACAATCTGCAGTCCAAGTCCATATATTTCTGAGCTTGCAATGTGATTTGTAGGCCTTTTCAGTGGTGGCTCCCCATTTATGGAATAATCTCCCTGACGAGGCCCACCTGGCTCCAACATTGTCATCTTTCCAGCACCAGGTTAAAACTGGCTTCTTCTCTCAGGCATTTGGCAGTGTATAATGAGTCTCTGATTGTTTCTGGCTGATTGTTTTAAATTGTTTTAGATATATGTTGTTGTTGTTGTTGTGTGCTATTTGTTTTATGTCATTATGTGAATGGTTTTTATATTTTATATAGTGTATTTTAATGGTTTTTAATTTTTGTGAACTGCCCAGCAAGCTTCGGCTATGGGCCAGTATAGAAATATAATAAATGAAATGAAATGAGAAAGAAATGTGTTTAATAGCATGCATATATTTGAAAAATGTGCCCAAATATCCTTCAGTCAATGGGAGGAGAATGTGTACATTTCAAGGATGCGCACAACTGATGCATACATTTTGAAAAATATGCACAAAAATTTGCATGCATGCGAAAAGAAAAACAAAAACAAAGCTCACAATCTGATATGGACTAGAGTCTGAATGAGCTTCAAGATGATATTCCGAGAACTTTGGTGAGCTAGGGTTTTGCTGATTTGCACATCCTGATGGTTGACCAGGAGAACATTTTGCCGGTTCTTAAACAATTTGACTTGGGCTGGGCCATTTCAGAGCACAATTCAAAAGTGCTTGTTTGAGTCTTCAAAACCCTCTTCAGCTTGGGACTCAAATAGCGATAGAAGCTCCTATCCCGACATGAACTCACGTGAAGGCTGAGGCCAATTTCAGAGGCCCTTCTCTATATGCTGCCTCCTTTGGAAGAGAGGCAGGTGGTGATTGGAGAAAGGGGCACAGCACCTGTGGAACCCTCCCACTGGAGGGGCTCACTTGGCACTGAATTTTGGATTTTTTCAGTGCCAGTTGAAGAGGACTTCTTTATTTACTCAGATCTGTGTAATACTGCTGTTCTTTTTCTATGTTGCCCTGCTATTTTAGCCTTTGTTTTCTTTTAATGTGTTTGTAATTCCTGCCTGCTCTCAAGAGCTTTTCTGCCCCAATTTCCGTCAGTGTCTTTAACTTTTCCTTGACTTCCATTTCTCCTTGGGTTTCTGTGGTTCTGTCCTCTTGCAGTAGGCCTCCCCCCACCTCCTCTTCCTCTTGTGGTGGACTCTTACAATGCAATCCTATACACATCTCTTCAGAAGTAAAGCCCATCACATTCAAATATGACATACTCCCAGCTAAGTGGATATAGGATTACAGCCTTGGGGTGCAATCCTGTGCATGTTTACACAAAAAGAAGTCCTACAACTCCCAGCATTCCTCAGCCAGCATAGGGGCTTTTTTTCTGTCTAAACATGCATAGGAACATGCCCTAAGTCTATAATGCTGAAGACTCCCCAGCTCTACTTTTGCACCATTTCAATCCTGTATCTCTCACCGTCATTACAATCTTGTATCTCTACCAGTTTTACCGATACTTTATCACAGAGGATCTAGTGATCTCTCTGAATCTTCAGCATAGTGAAGACATTGCACTCCTAAGCTTTCAACCCTGATGTTTCCCCACTCCCACATTCCTGCCCCCTGGAGACATTGTCATTTTCCCTTTTTCACAGGCTGCAATAATTAAGTCACCATAAACTTTTCTCCTTCTAGCAGTAAGCAATCTGGTATACTCCAGATGTTTTGGACCATAACTCCTGTAACCCCCAGCCAGCATGGTTCATTGTCAGACATGATGAGGGCTGTAGTTCAAAATGTCTGGAGGCCACCAGCCTGCCTGTCCTAAGAAGGCTCACTACTCTGTCTTTTCTCTGAGTCAGGAGTGGGGAGTGCCCTCTTTCAGCCCAAGGGCAAAAAGTCAATTTGGGAGAAGCTCTTGGGGACCGTATCTCAGTGGTGGATGGGGCCAAAGGCAAATGGGGAGCCCCCCCAAACCCACCTAGCATATTGTAGCTTAAAGCTCTTACTGCCAGAAACAAAACCTTGGGAGAGGCATTTCAGCCTTTTAGAATGGGGGAAAAAATGCACAAAAGCCACCAATCAGTAATTGGGGGGAAAGGGGTGGAGCTAGGGGAGGGCCACCCAGAGGGATGGATTTGGATTGCAGGAGAGCCAGATTTGGGCCCTGGGCTTGGGTTTCCCCATTCCTGCTGGACTGGGAAGTAAGCTGACAAGATGCAGAATATCTGTGATCTGGATTTCCTTCTCTTTCTAAAGTTCAAGTAATCAGGCTGGGAGGGGCAGGGAATCTGCTTGGGGGCCATGGCACTGGGATTAACCCCATACCATTTCCCCAGTCTGAATCCCATCCCCCAGGACCTGCTGTATGCTCTATAGGGGAAAACGTACAGTTGCCATCTGTACAGAAATGATAACAAATACCAAGGAGTTTATTATAGCTTAGCAATTTGCCATTATACACAGTTACAGGGGGGAGGGATCATTATACAATTTAAAACTCTACTAATAGACCCTCAAAAATTGAATTATTTTCCTTACTGCCTTTATGGTTGTAGCACTCATCTGTAAAACATTGACAAGAAATTTAGATGCTCTGAAGGATACATATTTGTCAGCATTAGATAACAGAAAGCAAACCTTTCCAAGAGATGACCTTCCTTTCAACGATTTTAACAATGAGTGCATATATTTGGCTCTAAGATCATTATAGACAGCATGCTAGAAGTATATGAATAATATCTTCAGCTGATACAGAATTGCAACCACATACTTTGTCCTTCTTGGGGACCCCTTTCTGCCAACCCACCCGATCTGCCAAAGGAAGAACATTTAATCTTGTCTGAATAAAGGCTACCCTCATATTAACATTTGGCAGATCTACCAAGTATTTTGGGAGCAATAGGTAAGGAAGAAAGGAGGCATAAAAGTTGTTACAATGAAAACAATTGACAGTGCGTCAGCAATTTCGCTGCTCTTGCCATAAGTGTTAAAGAAAACACAGCACTTATATGGAAGAGCCCTTTGTACAAGCCAATGATCTTTTGATTAATGTCAAAATGAATACAGGTCTTCATGACCTTGAAGGTATAGGGTGTTTCTAGCTACAAAGCAAAAAACCTGCAAAAATCCACATCCTTTCCGGAGCTTCCTGCTTTTTGTTTCTTTGCAGAATTAGGAAGGGATCCTTTACATGGCAGACACATGGTTTGAACTGAGGGAGTGCCTTCCTCCCTCCCTGGCATGTGTGCAAAGGAGGGGTGTGTGTCTTGTTTTCGTAGCTTAACTTCTGCTGTACTCTTTTCTCACAGCCCCCAGGAAACCTCTGACTTACTTCTGAGTACACATAAAATGTAAGATTGTGCTGTAAGTCTGCAACCCTTGGCACACTTCTGTGGGAGTAAACCCTATTGAATTCAATGGGACTTACTTCTGAGTAGACATAAGATCACCCTGTAGGTCTGCAACCATCAGCACACTTACTTGGGAGTAAGCCTCATTGAACTTAACGAGGTGCTCTGAATCAGCAGAGAATGTTGCTTCTGAGCTTGGTGGGGTGGGGAATCAGATGTGTCTCCCTTCATTGCAGGGAGGCATTTTACTCTTTTCTCCCTCCAACTGAGAAATGTGCTGAAGTATTTACATGGCAGATACCTGGGAATTGAGGAAAGTCCTTCCTCAGCAAGACTTGAGCAGAGGCAGGAGCTGCAATCACAGGTGATTCTTGTCCTCGTGCCTGTCAAATCTGCTCCTGCATGCCCTGCTCCCATCCTCAATGCCTTCATCATCCTGACCACATGCACCCCCAGTAACTGAAAACAAATGCCACAGCAGGCAGATAGAGCGCTTTCTTCCACAATTGGATAATTTCACAGGGATGTCATGGTGCTCCTGTTCCATTGGCTGGAAAAAATACTACATTTATTGTGTTTGGGGAAAACATGGGATAGGCTGGGGAAAATTGCAGGACACACCCTGAAGGGTAATGCCATCATCTAAAGAGCCCACAAACATCTGTGAGAGAGCCATCTCAATAGCAGGATAAAAGCTCCGTGGGATGAACCCTGTTGTTGTTGTTGTTCAGTCATTCAGTCATGTCCGACTCTTCATGACCCCATGGACCATAGCACACCAGGCCTTCCTGTCCTCCGGTCTCTCCGCTCTCAAGTTCATATTCATTGCATCGGTGATGCTATCTAGCCATCTCATCCTCTGCTGTCCCCTTCTCCTTTTGCCTTCAGTCTTTCCCAGCATCAGGGTCTTTTCCAGAGAGTTTTCTCTTCGCATTAGGTGGCCAAAATATTTGAGCTTCAGCTTCAGCATCTGTCCTTCCAATGAGCACTCAGGGTTGATTTCCCTTAGGATGGACTGATTTGACCTCCTTGCAGTCCAGGGGACTCATAAGAGTCTTCTCCAGCACCACAGTTCGAAAGCATCAATTCTTCGGCGCTCAGCCTTCCTTATAGTCCAGCTCTCACAGCCATACATTGCTACAGGGAAAACCATAGCTTTAATTAGACGGACCTTTGTCGGCAAGGTGATGTCTCTGCTTCTTACTATGTTGTCTAGGTTTGCCATAGCTTTCCTCCCAAGGAGCAAGCATCTTTTAATTTCATGGCTACAGTCACCGTCTGCGGTGATCTTGGAGCCCAAGAAAGTAAAATCTGTCACTGCTTCCATTTCTTCCCCTTCTATATGCCAGGAAGTGATGTGGCCAGATGCCATGATCTTAGTTTTTTTAATGTTGAGTTTCAAACCAGCTTTTGCACTCTCCTCTTTCACCCTCAACAAGAGGCTCTTGAGATCCTCTTCGCTTTCTGCCATAAGGGTGGTATTGTCAGCATATCGGAGGTTGTTGATAATTCTCCCAGCAATCTTAATTCCGACCTCTGATTCATCCAACCCGGCATTTCTCATGATGTACTCTGCATATAAGTTAAATAAGCAGGGTGACAATATGCAGCCTTGTCGTACTCCTTTCCCAATTTTGAACCAATCGGTTGTTCCATGTCTGGTTCTTACTGTTGCTTCTTGACCCTCGTACAGGTTACACAAATTCAATTCCACATTCTTAAGAACATGTGTACAATGCCTAGGAATCATACTGGGGCCAATGAAGTCAAAGTGCAAGAGAACCTATCGCCACAACTCATGTTTAATAGGGGAACTATTTTATGGACTTGATCAACATATCCCTACTTCAGCAGATGGATCCACAGCAGAAAATTATGAGCTAAGATTAAAATTTAATCTTATTAAATTTTTAATTGGATTGGCTACCATCAGGGGAACATTTGTATTAAACATCTTAGTAGGTGATGCTTTTGACCAGTCTACACCCATCCACACATGGCATCCAGAAGTATGCACAGCTGGCAAATTCACCAGTGCAGTCAAACAGAGGTCCAGTGGCTCCAAAAGCAGTTGATACCCTAGTTCACACCAAAAAGGCTCTGTTGCCCATAAATTTTATTTCCTTAAACTTTCCTGTTGATCAAACAATCACCTTCTCATAATGCTTAGCAGAGATTGTGACTTCTTGGCTGATGTATCCAGGCATCGTGCTACTCAGAATTAACAGATGTTCCTGCTTTTTGCAGAAAGTGATCTCATCTTGATACATTGCTTCAATTTCTCTAAATCTCTTTGTTTCCTATATAAGGAATGAGATCAGTGATGCAACATGTGAGCAAAGGAAATGGTGGCTCCATGTCGTGTTAAGTCATGAGGCAGACATACGTCTCTAGTTCCACTGCTATTTTAAAAAAGAAAACAGTACACTCTTTACTCCAGTACCCAGTTTTCAGTGATGAAGAGGAGGAAACAAAAACAATGAATGGCTAGAGATGGGCCAAGTATCGATGATTTTCTGCTTTTGATATGAAAATAGCACATTTATTGTTGCAGAAAAAGATATTAAAATAGGAGGTTATTCTTGAATATAGAGGGGGTGGAGAGAAGGTGGTGACTGAACATTAAAACTGACATTCAGTTAAGTCAACTGTTTGCACAACATGGTAACCCACACTGAGTGGTTGTGTGTAGGTTGTTGTTGAACTGTGGGTTAGCATGTTGTTTGAACCCAGGACATTTTCTGCAGGGCGGCTTGTTAACCATACAGTGTGGTTGTTAACCACATTGAACAATGTGACATCAAACTGTGGATTCTCAAGTGACTTGTTTGAGAAAAATAAGCCACACTGCCTGGTTAAGAAGTCACCATGTGGAAAATGCCCTGGGTTCAGACAGGTTCAACAAACAACCTAAGGTTCAGCAACAACCCACACTCAACCACTGAGTGAGGGTTAGCGTGTTGTGCAAACCCAGTCTGTAGATAATGCCCATGATTTGGATCTACATTGTGAAAATCACATATCCACATTTATGGCTATGTCCTGAATAGAGGTGGAGAAGAAATTTATTAGGTCCACATTTTTATACCAAGATGCCCAATTTGCGCCCCTGAACCAATATGGGAATTGGAATGCACTTGTGTACTGAAATCTGTAAAACTTTTCAAAATTTTATGATTCAGTTTGCAACTCAAAGAATGCACGCAAAAATGCATATATTAAGGAAAAGTGTGCATAAATGCATACATTAGGGGAAATATGCAAAAATGCATTATACTAAGATAAAATCACTGAAAAAAGTGTGCACACTAGGAAAAGTGCATACAGAAATGCATATATTGGAAGAAATGTGCATGAAAATGCATAAAATATTTGTGCTGGCTTATTTGGGGACCAAATTTGGAAATTGATGACGAAACAGGCCTAATCAAACATACGGCCAAGACACTGCATGAAACCAAAGTGGACAGATTCTCCTATCCCTAGTCCTGAACACATGATGCTAATACATGCACACACGTGTGTGTGTGTGTGTGTGTGTGTGTGCATCAAGGTGAAGGGGCTGAAATATTCGTGCAAATGAAGGCCAAGTATTGTACATCCCTACTAGAAGCGTATTCATGCCGCCGCTGCACAGAGAGCTTCAGCTATAGGACAATATAAAAACTTAATAAAGAAATAATCCTGTTTGGTGGTGCAGAATGAGAAGCACAGAAAGTGTTTCAGGAGGAGGAAGTTTGTTACCATTTCTCCCTACAATACCTTGTGCAAATCCAACTTGGCATACTATCTGGCTGACACAAATATTTGTATATGAAGAGCCTCTTTCTTCCAATGACAAAACAAATGGTGATGGCTCAAAATAAGAATGTTAGCGTTACAGGATAAATTGATGCCAAGACAGTGGGGACCAAATGCTTTGTATTCAACAGCAAAAAGTCCAAATGAAGAAGAAATCTGTGAAGACAACCAGATCTTAGCTGGCAACTTATGGTTGATTTTGAGGTGGTAAGCTGCTTTGGAAACCAAGAAAGAAGGAAATACATGAGTTTTACTATCATCCCTTCTCAGATGGGTGCACCACCTAAGAACTAACACAGGCTAAGGCAGCAATCCTACAGTCCCCAGGAGAGCATCCCAGGGACCATAGAATTGCTCAGAAAAACCTTTATGAGTTTAGAGAAAGCACTCTGACCTCAGAAGGGGGGTCAGAGATCTGACCCCTCACAGCTGGCATGGAAAAAACTGTACTGGCTGACCTCTGAGTTCAGAAAGGTGACCTCAGAGGAGGAGAAAAGGGGGTGTTCCAGGGGGTGGGGAGGGGAGGAGTCTGGAGAGGCCAGGATATGAGATATCATGAGCCTTCTCCAGCCTTCTTCCCTCCCCCTCCAAAACACCATTGCTAGCTGGGCTGAAAAGCCTATCTAGCAAAGATTGCCAAAGACAGAGGATGGGGAGGTGAAGATAGCCTTTGCCGCTCCTTCCACCCTTCCAGCTTCAGCCCACCAGGGCACAGGAATCTTGGAAGCCTCCGAGTTCAAAGGCTTCTGAGCAGCAAGGGTGTAATCATCAGGACTGCACTCTAAAATACTCCCAATACATGTAGTACGGCATGCTAGAGCTGCTGAAACAGTTCATCCATTTTTTTAAGAAACTAGAATGTGGGCTTGATCCCAGTGGCCAAATGCTCTAGTTTTTCACCTGCTTACATGAAAACAGAGAACTGTTTGGCAGAAAGACAAACAAAAGTGACCTCACCCATCTGTATCCACCAAGGCATCATAATCTTAACTAGGGCTGTCTTAACTAGACCCCCCGATCTGACTTGAAAGCTACTTTGTGGCTTCTGAGGTTGGCCGGATCCAGCTCGGGCAGATTCGGGGGGGGGGGGCGAGCTGCCTCTGCCCCGAACCTGAAGCTTTCTTGTCCTATGAGATCATGTAAAGAAGCAGACATATTATGAATCATAACAAATCCTTAACTTCCTGATGCTCCCTTTGGAAAACACAGACAGGATGAAAAATGGAAATTGTGAGGCTTTGTCAAGTCGCCATTATGGCGATTCCCTGCAGTAAGAGTCACCACGTGTGTCCAGGCCTCAGCAGTTGGTGGCAGTGAGGGCGAGGGCGGCAGTGGCAGCACTGAAGATGGTGGCAGTAGCAATGGTGGTGAGGGTGGCAGTGGCTCAGGTAAGGACCTGGAGGCGCTAGTGGGGCTGGGCCACCAGAGCTCCGAAGTGCACAGAGCGCTTCAGAGAGCCCCTGACCACTCCGGGTCACTTCGTGCCCCCTCTGCTTTGCCTCAGAAAGGGCACCAAGTGACCCAAAGCAGCTGCTTGGACTCGGGACTCGGGACTCAGGCTGAAATGGTGCACAGCCCTAACCTTATGCAAACAGATGAGCCCATCAGATTTTAAGAATAAATCATAAGTAGATACTAGGAGGCCACCAAACCATTACAAGTATTGGACCATATTTTTCCTGATGAATGTACATGCACACCATCTTCTATGTATGGCTCCATATGTATCTTTGCCTAATCAATAGTTCACTCTCAGCGCTGCATATATTTCACAAGTCTGTGCAAATGCAGAAAAAGTGGAGGAGGATGTAGCATTTGATGCAAAACCCAGCTACCCGTCAGTCTCAAACTTTCCATTTCTATTAGCTCTCATGGTGGGCAAAGGTTGAGCTAATTGTCGCCAATACCTCTGTGAAAATGTGGAGCCAAAGAGAGCACATGGCAACACTTCCCATGGTTAGCAGGCAGGATGCTCACACCTTGCATAGTTCCTTTCCCTCCTTATGACTAGCAAAAGCAAAACTATGCAAAAATACAGAAAAATATGCAAATATGCTCAATGTACATACTTTATACAGGCCACAGAATCCAGCTGTTATTGGCATAGAATCTGGTTTACCTTGGTGTAGAGCAAACTGAGCCCTGGACATCACAAACAACTTTAAATGATTAATTACTTTCACTGCTCCTCCATCAATTTCCCACTCCTAGCCAGCTGGTTTAGCATTTTGTTCAGCCCTCCCCTATTTCCTGTCTATTTTGAACATAAAATAATATTTTCTGAGCCATTGCCTGCATCTGTGTTTCACCTCAAAAGTATCCTGAATCATTTGGGTCTTATTGGCAGGAGCTCTTTATCTTCAAATTTCACTATAGTAAACTTCCTTCAATCTCCAGACCAAATCTGCTGCTACTTAAACAAACAAACAAACAAACAAACAAACAAAAAACCTCGCACTGAAATCTGAAAGGAGACACAAGTCTTCACCACTGGCAATTTGGCACTTTTTCCGGATATTATATTACAACTGAAATCTTCAAACTCTGGTTACAAGGAGTGTCAGAAAGCACTGTCTTTGTCTGATATTCTTCAGATACGCTGGCCTGAAATATTTCAGGGTGACTGAATACAACATCGGACATTTGGGGTCTAGTTCTGCTGTAGGTGAGTGGGTGGGGGAACAATGCATAGAGTTGAGTACAAGTAATGACTCCCTGTTGGGTACCAATGTTTATCCACTTTCATGAAGTGAACTTTGTCATGAGGAATGTCCCAAAGCAAAAACAAAAATCCCCCCCAAAGGGACTTCATGGTTTGCTACTGCTTAATAATATTCAGAACCCCCTGCCACAAAAGGGAGTAGTTCAGCTCCAGTTCTCAATGATCCTGTCACCAACTCTGTGTAAGGTAAATCATTGGACTAGGACTGGAGAAACCCTCAGTTCAAATCCTCACTCAGCTATGAGCTTCACTTGGTGACCTTGAGGCCAACGTTCTCTCAGTGTATCTTACTTTGCACAGTTGTTGTGAGGGGGGACCATGTATGCAAGATCTCAGCAAGATCTGAGAAATTGTTATAATTTATTCCTTACATTTTTATCCTGAAGTGCTTGAATTATGGGGGAAAGGTAGGGGGGCCTTAATGAAGACCACAAGTCTCACCCCATATTCCTCTAAAAACAGTAGATAAGGCACAAAAATGCAGAAAAGGAAATAGAGTGGATCCGCCTTTAATTTGGGCACTGATATTCTGCTTTCTTCTATTGAACTCAGGGTGGTGAACATTGTCAGGCAGTTTTCTATTGGCTAATGACTGGCCAATCCAAGTCCTGCTTAAAGTTGCTGCATCATATGCCTTCCAGATGATGCCCAGGACCTGAGAAACATGGCAGTGATTCCTTCTTTGCTTTCCTCAAACATACCAACACTTTGAGAAAGCCAGTGGAAGAAGAAGCATCAGAAGATCTGGATTCATCTGTGCATTCATCTGGCACAGAACTGCACCACTTCAGTTAATGGATGTGTTTATGTTTTGGCAAAATGAAACAAAACAACAAAAAAAGCTTCCTAGTGCAAGTATTATTGCAGAGCTACATCCAGTGGGAGTAACTAGGATGGATACAAAACTGCAACCTAAACAGTTCTGAACTAACCTCCAGCTCCCAGATCCCTCTGAAATAAGTGTTCTGATCAGTAGCCTTCAATAATAAGTGGCACAGAGCTTTCCTGTAAGGTGTAAATTTCATTTAGGACCTACCGCTTGATGCATCTTCGATCTAGGGCACAATGGTAGGAAAATATGAACTCAAAAGATACTGCTTTGGAAATATTAAAATAAAAGCATTTTTGAGGTTGACACATTTCTTTTAATTTGTTTGTTGTTTATTCATTCAGTTGCTTCCGACTCTTTGTGACTTCATGGACCAGCCCATGCCAGAGCTTCCTGTCGGCCGTTGCCACCCCCAGCTCCCCCAAGGTCGAGTCTACATTAAAACATCATACTTCTAAAAATACCCTTTGTTGTTTATTTGGTCAGTCACTTCCGACTCTTTGTGACTTCATGGACAAATGCCAGAGCTTCCTGTCAGCCATCGCCACCCCCAGCTCCCCCAAGGTCGAGTCCATCACCTCCAGAATATCATCCATCCATCTTGCCCTTGGTCGGCCCCTCTTCCTTTGGCCTTCCACTTTCCCTAGCATCAGCATCTTCTCCAGGGTATCCTGTCTTCTCATGATGTGGCCAAAGTACTTCAGTTTTGCCTTTAATATCATTCCCTCAAGTGAACAGTCTGGCTTTATTTCCTGGAGTATGGACTGGTTTAATCTTCTTGCAGTCCAAGGCACTCTCAGAATTTTCCTCCAGCACCACAGTTCAAAAGCATCTATCTTCCTTCGCTCAGCCTTCCTTATGGTCCAGCTCTCTCAGCCATAGGTTACTACGGGGAATACCATTGCTTTAACTATACGGACCTTTGTTGTCAGTGTGATGTCTCTGCTCTTAACTATTTTATCAAGATTTGTCATTGCTCTCCTCCCAAGAAGTAAACGTCTTCTGATGTCCTGGCTGCAGTCAGCGTCTGCAGTAATCTTTGAGCCCAGAAAGACAAAGTCTGTCACTGCCTCTACGTTTTCTCCCTCTATTTGCCAGTAATCGATCAAGCTGGTTGCCATAATCTTGGTTTTTTTGAGGTTGAACTGCAACCCGGCTTTTGCACTTTCTTCTTTCTCCCTCGTCATGAGGTTCCCTGAGAACCGACCTTCCCTCCCTCCTGTGCTACCTTGCAGGCAGCTCAGAATGGCCCCGTGCTCCGTGCTTGGAAGAGGAGCGTGGAGAGGTGAAAACGGGGCATTCTGGAGGGTGTTCCGGGGTGGGGAAGGCAGAAATGCTGGTACGACACATCGTATGTGTTGTCCAGCCACCGTTTCCCCTGCTCCGCCTTCCCGCGGCTAGACAGCCGAAATTGGCTGCCTAGCTGCAAATGCAGAGCAGCTGATGTGCGGAGAGATTGAGCTGTTAGTTATTTTATTCTTATGTTTCATCCTATTGCTCCAGACAACTCAGGATGATGTACATCCCCCCTCTTTTATCCTCATAACAGCCCTGTAAGTAGGTTAGGCTGAGAGAGGATGACTGGCCCAAGTTCACCAGTAAGTTTGGATGGTGGATCTGAACCCAGGTCCTCCCAGTCTGAACACTCCACCACACTGGCTCCTTTTTGGATGATCAGTTTACCTGCATTGTCTTCACTTTAATATTAAGAGGATGGCACTAAACAGGGGAATCCCTATATACAAGAGGGCCCTTGCATCACAAGCAAACAATCTATTTGGCAAAAGTCCCTGGATATCTTCCTGCTTCCCCAAGTCCTGCTCTGTCACTCAGTTATGTGTTCAGGCAATAAGACTACTGATCTTTGTATTGTTCACATTCATTCCTGTTTGCTTCCATGTCTCTTATGCACGACAAACATCGAACCTGGTCCATCCCTTTCAGCTATGAATATTTCCCCCTACTTTCTTCTGCTTGATAAGCCCAACATTTTAATTAGCCATCATTTCTTACTATTATAATTTGTGTGGGGGGGTTCGTGATGCTTCTTTTATACCTCCTTCCAAATGCCAGTGGTTTAAGGCTATCCTAAATACTGCAGCACTGGCTAAAGACTATACGACATCTGAGCAGTTGGTTACTAGGCGACCTTTTGACAGAGCAGCATAGAATGCACAGCAGTTGCTTGTCTGCACTGGAGAGTTGCAATCATGAAAATAATGTTTGTCACATACCAATCCAACACTGTGTAGGCAGTACTGTGACTTTCTATTTGTGGGGGAGAAACATTTGAAGGAAAGGTGGTCAGCTGGTGCAAGATGCTAGAGAGCCAGTGAGCCATGTGGTATAGTGGCTGGGCTCTAGCCAGCCAGACATTCTCACACATAACACACACACACACACACACACACACACACCCCCATACAAAAATCCACTCTCCACCCACAAGCAGCATATAAGGCCAGACTAAGCACACATGGTAGAAACATGTGTGATAGTTGTCTTTATCTCCATGTAAGCACACATGGCCCCATTCAGATCAGGACTATAGAGGAGGTAAACTTTCCCCTCCAACTGTTTCTTCGTGAATTTCCACCACATCCAGGGGGAGGGGTTTAAAAAGAGAAAAGGCTCAATTGGAGTCATTGGAGCCTTTCTTTATCTCCTTTTTAAATCCCCCATGGAGGAGGGTTTGAATTTTGTGGAAAAAATGAGTGGGGAAAAAGGTTCAATACCGCCTCCCCAAGCACCATGGTCCTAATCTGAATCCGGCCACACATGCTTACACAGAGGTAAAGGAAACTAGAATGCATGGCTCCACCACGCATTCTTGACAGAATGTTTAATTTGGCCTTTAGGATTTTTCCAAGCATAATCACAGCATGGAGGAGTTAGTGGTTTGTTGTTGTTTTTTTTTTTTTGATGGGGGTCACAGCATATGGGGAGAGTGGGTTAACCCTGCTTTCCTCAGCTGTGAACCCCCAAATCACCTCTTTACATGGCAACTTGCATTGGTGCCCATTGAAGGCTTTTTTTGGAAGCCTAGTTGCTATTGGTGAGAAGATGGGGGAAAGAAGGGAAGTCCACGAGCTGGATAGCTTGGCTCCACTGGACACATCTTGGCTTGCAGACTAAAGCTTCCTGAACCAGGGGCTAAAGCAGCTTCCCCAACCTGGGTGCCAAACTGCAGGCAGCACAAATGCCCCAAGCAGTTGGGTTTGTGGCACTCCTTGGTAGGCACAGGAGAGATTGTTACACTTACTCTCGAGCAGGGGTGGGCAACTTGTGGCCCTCCAGATGTTTTGGCCTACAACTCCCAGCATCCCTCAGCACTGGCCATGCTGGCTAGGGTTGCGAGAGTCAGGCTTGCTCTTCAGTCTAAATGAATCTCAGCTCAGAGAAGAACAGTACACAGACCAAGGCAGTGTCTCCTCCCTGTCCCCTGAGATCTGTAACGTAAGGGAGAAGGTGCTTCCAATGATACGTACATCTCAAGCTACTTAGGGCTTTTAAAAACAATATCAGCAATATTATTAAACCCATGCAGATGAGCAATAAATTAGTGTAATTGTCTCTTTGCTGCCAATCCTAGTTGAAAGTTAAGCTGTAGTGTTATAGCCTTGGAGACGTTTCCAGATCCTTGGATTTGAGTTGTGGCAAACTAGCCAGAAAAGGTTAGCCCCCACTGGCCTAAGTATTTGATGGATTGCTCAGCTATGACTTTCACTGGGTAGGCTTGGATAAGTAATGAGTACTTATCTCATAGAAATGCAAAGTTAAAATACCTTAACTCCTTATATGCTGCTTGCAGCTCTTTGGAGGAAGGACAGAAATGTGATAAGTAAAGCCTTACAGAGCTTAACAATATTAATAGAAGTCTTAAGTGGTGGTTACTGGAAATTATTCGATCAGCCCTGCTGGCCTGGTAAGAGTCTAATTTTTTGTATGCCGCGGTCCGTTTCCTGTTTGCAGCATTTAATGTGGTACATGCTATCGAAGTAGGACTTCATTCTGAAGTTCACTGCCACTAACTTGTTTCAAGAACAGTCTTGACAAGGTGAGGCACAGATCAAGGATTTCTGGATCAAACAGGCAGAACTGAACATCACTGAACATAGCCTGGAGGGCAACACTGAAAATGCAACGAGCTTTTCCAAATGAGAGAAGAACAAGGAAGCATTGACCTTTGTAAGGTAAGCCACATGAAGAGGGAAGAGCAACTGCGACCATGTATGTTTCAGGCGTAAAAGAGAAGGATCTGGTTATCAAGCCATCCATCCTGCATGGTTTTTCAAGAGTATCACAGACTATGACAAAGTTATTGTTAATAAAAAATATGCAGAGGGGAAAAATTTGGACAACATATGTTTTAAGAATCACTTATTGTTTCCATCGACTTGAAGCTTTTGTCTTTTCAGTTGTTTCAAAGTGTGCCAAGACATTTCAAAGATGTTATTAATGGACTAGAATTTCCTACAATTTTAATAGAAACAAAACAGGGGGGAAAACAGCTTTATATTTCATAGGTGCCTGATTTTTCCTGTTCGTATTTCTATGAATTAAAGATGGTTGATTTTAAAATCAGAGTGATGTTTGCAAGCCTCTATCTTTATTAAAATAGATGTGAGAAATATCACTTTCCTTAAACAGCAAGAGTATTGAATTACTTATGTTCTGCCACAGAATCTATTTTTTTGCATTGCACTTTCTCATGCCAAAGATACACTATATAACAGAAGACAGAAAAGGAAGGAACACACCCAGTGGAACAAAAAAGTAAACATTGACTCCAAACTAGCGAGTTAGTTGTGATAGTGAAACTAATAGAAGACAACTTTGGCTAACTTAAGTTTCATTTCTTTCAAAGAAACTTTGTCATGTCTAACAGCGGTTGGATTGGGGAAATTCTGCCTTACATAGGGCCCACAGATAAACATCAGGCAATATGGTGAAGGAGTAGGTGGCTGAGAAACTAAGCTTGCTTGGAAAAAGTCAAAAGTCATCTTACAGTGCAATCCTAACATAATCTACTTTGAAGTCCCATTGAGTTGAATGGGTATAGTCTTGCAACTTTAACAGCTTGCTACAATGTTCTTTTTGTCTCTAATCACTGTTTAGTCCCAGAATCTCTATATTGGGACAATCTCATTTTGTAACATGTGAATGCTAGACCTTTTAGATTTGTTAATTAAACATGTACTATCTTCAGAGGCTATCTAATGAGCATGGCATTGATGACAACAACATAATGCAAATATTGCAAAAGTAATTGCTGCTTCATTTGTCAAAGCATTAAAATGATATAACCAGGGAGTTAGGAATCTATATTGTTATGGGAACAGGAATTGTGGAACAAGGAAGCTTTAGAATCCACCCCTGTTGCCTTTTAAACAAGTTTTTAGACCTTATCACTGAAAATGTGAAGGATGCTTCTGCTCAATGATTAGAAGGGCCTTCATGGCAATAATTATGGATTGAGAGGTTGCTTCTCTTTCATTAGGGAGGAACTGTTGCTCAGTGGTAGAGTTATTTTGCATGTAGAATGTGCCAGATTGACATCACCAGCTACCGGATCGTGTTTTTTTTTTACTGGAGATGCTAGGGATTCAAAGTCCTGAGAGTCAGGTGAACCACTGCTAGGCATAATAGACATTACTAGCCTAGGTGGACAAAGAATCTGATTAGGTATAGAACATGTTCCCTATGTTCCATTGCAGATACAAGCCCTTGATGGTAGCACAACAGTCGTGTCCCAATGTTCTGCATTCCAAACTTCCCCCTTTGGCTAGAGCAAAAATAAACTCAAGTAAATTTACATTCTGAGCATTTATAGTCTCATTTACCCATCCCACTGGAAGAATTTGATTTTATGGTCACAGATGTTGTAGCCTGAATATTGCAAGATGAAAAATTCTGGGGGAAGCATGCACTGTCTGCTTGAACCAGGGCAGATGTTGGAGAGATAGGCAAGAACACAGATCTGACTCTACAGTCTAGCAAGGTCCGTTGCCCTCCTGCTTCCATTCAGAAGCACCACAAAGTTCTTCTGCCTAAGCCATCTTTGGGACTCATGCTGCTAGGCTCCCCTCAGCCTAGTGACTTAGCTCAATATTACCTAAGTACTAATAGAAATATATAATCAATTTCAATTGTAGACCTGTTTCTTTGATATAAAATTGATGATATGATATTGACATGTAAGGTTGTTTATTAAACTGTAAGATTGTTAAGGTTATAGATACAGTTTTTAAAATAGAATGGCATTGGAGGCCCGGGGGTGTTGGAGTTCAAACTCAATTCTTTAAGGGGAAGAGAGAGAGGGAAGGGGAGGGAAGGGGAGGGGAGGGATTTTTTTTCCTTGACTTCCTTTCCTCCTCCCTTTCCTCTCTTCACTTCAATTTCCTTTCCTCCTCCCTTTTCCCTTTTCCTTCTTTTTCTCTTTTTTCTTCTCTCTTCGTTATTGTGGTGTCCTCATCAGAATATTGTACTGTTGGGAAATTGAAGTATTGATTAGGTTGTTGGTAATTTTGGTATTATTTCATTTATAAAAATAAAATAAATATATATTCAAAAAAAGAGAAAAGAAATATATAATCAATTTCAGTGCCTGGACAGTTCCTTTCTAAAGATACTTGGCTCCCATCAGCTAGTCTAAAATAAGCTGTGCTGCAGTAGCCCAGACAAAACAGAGATGGTGAGCATCCCATCGAAATGGTGGAATTATATTGAAAGGCTTTACTATGGAAGCCTTGGCTGAGAGATGCCAGATAAGTGCACATGGCTTTGACTCAGGAGCTCTGGAAGTTATTTAAAGCTTCACTTTGAATTTATTTTAATCTGTGGGCAAGATATGTTATGAGCAGGGTCATTTCCAGGAAAGGCATGGCCCTAAGAGCTCCCAGCCAAATATTCTGTAGTAAGGCATTTTGATGATGTTCACATTGAAATGTAACCTTAAAAAAAATGCACGGGAGGAAAGCAGCCAAAAGTTGGCTCTCCCTTCTGTTCTACATAATTTTAAAATAATGGATAAAAGACTTTTGACAAGAGAGCATGTTGTCTCATATCTTACAAATAATCAGTTTTTCCATCACTGGGGATTTTGTCCAGCAATTCTTTTTTTTAATTACTCTTTGCATATCAAGTAGGAGTAAGACAAGGAAAAAAAGTTGTATTACTTTATGGAGAACTGTTAAATTAGACCAGGAGGAACAGCCAATCTAATAACCACTTTTCATTCCCTGTACATGGGGTACTATTCTACTGCCAGATTTTACCCTCAATATCTGTTTTTAAAAGAAATGTATCCTTGAGAAATGTGACTTTAGACTGCCAACTCCATGTTTACTCAAAGAGGGTCCTGTTTATGGAGCAGAGGGAGCATCTGTCTGTGCAAATAATAGATACTGACATTAGAGAGCAGATAGTCACAGATAAATGATTCTTTTTTTATATCTTTACATCTGTCCAAAGAATGCAAAACTATTTTATATTTAACTTAAACCTTACTGTTCAAATTAATAATACTTAACATCAGTATAGCTTTTTCAAGTGTTCAAAGCTCTTGAACACATATATTGTCTTGTCTAAGGGAATTACACAGATCCACTGAGGATAAGGCTATCAGCGGCTGCTAGTCCTCCTGATGGTGATATGCTGTCTCCAGTATCAGAGGAAGTGTGCCTGTGGGAATATGAACTGGAGGGTGTTATTGCACTCATGTCCTACCTGCAGTTTTGCCACAGGCAGCCTGGTTGGCCACTGTGTGAACAGAATGCTGGACTAGATGGACCCTTGGTCTGATCCAGCAGGGCTCTTCTGATGTTGTTATCTAGCTGTAATCCTCTCTGGAAAAGACCCCGATGCTGGAAAGGATTGAAGGCAAAAGGAGAAGGGGACGGCAGAGGATGAGATGGCTAGATAGCATCACCGATGCAATGAATATGGACTTGAGCACGCTCCGGGAGAGAGCGCAGGACAGGAAGGCCTGGTGTGCTATGGTCCATGGGGTCACGAAGAGTCGGACACGACTGAACGACTGAACAGCAACAATCCTTACAACAATCCTGAAGATAACTATTATTCTTCCCTATATTGCAGATGGGGTCTGAAGCCAAGAGTGGCTTGCCTAAGGCCAGTTAAGGAGTTCACAGCAGAAGCAATATTTGAAGTGGGGACTTTCCAATTCATAGCTGTCTCTGAGCTGATAAACTAGTAGAAATTAGGTGAAAGGTCCCTTTGTCTCCCCCTTCATGGATCACTGCCTTGTTGTGGCGAAGGGGCTTGCGTAACTCAGTGAAGCCATAAGCTATGCCGTGCAGGGCCACCCAAGACGGACAGGTCATGGCAGAGAGTTCTGACAAAATGTGGTCCACTGGAGAAGGAAATGGCAACCCACTCCAGTATTCTTGCCAAGAAAACCCCATGGAACGTATCACAAGGCTAAAAGATATGACGCCGGAAGATGAGACCCTCAGGTCGGAAGGTGTCCAATATGCTACTGGGGAAGAGCAGAGGGTATTTCCAAGTAGCGCCAGAAAGAGTGAAGCGGCTGGGCCAAACCCGAAAGGACACTCAGCTGTGGATGTGTCTGGTGGTGAAAAGAAAATCCGATGCTGTAAAGAACAATATTGTTTAGGAACCTGGAATGTAAGGTCAATGAATCAAGGTAAGCTGGAGGTGGTCAAACATGAGATGGCAAGATTGAACATCGACATCTTGGGAATCAGCGAACTAAAATGGACAGGCATGGGCGAATTTAATTCAGGTGACCATCGTATCTACTATTGTGGGCAAGAATCCCTTAGAAGAAATGGAGTAGAACTCATAGTCAACAAAAGGGTGGGAAAAGCAGTACTGGGGTACAATCTTAAAAATGATAGAATGATCTCAGTACGAATCCAAGGCAAACCATTCAACATCACAGTAATTCAAGTCTATGCCCCAACCACTGAGGCTGAAGAAGTTGAGGTTGATCGGTTCTATGAAGACCTACAACACCTTCTAGAACTAACACCAAAAAAAGATGTCCTCTTCATCATAGGGGATTGGAATGCTAAAGTAGGAAGTCAAGAAATCACCGGGATAACAGGCAGGCATGGCCTTGGTGTACAAAATGAAGCAGGACAAAAGCTAATAGAGTTTTGCCAAGAGAAAACGCTGATCATAGCAAACACTCTTTTCCAACAGCACAAGAGGCGACTCTACACATGGACGTCACCAGATGGTCAATATCGAAATCAGATTGATTATGTCCTTTGCAGCCAAAGATGGAGAAGCTCCATACAGTCAGTAAAAACAAGACCTGGAGCTGACTGTGGCTCAGATCATGAGCTGCTTCTTGCAAAATTTCGGCTTAAATTGAAGAACGTCGGGAAAACCACTAAACCGTTCAGGTATGACCTAAGTCATATCCCTGATGAATATACAGTGGAGGTGAGGAATAGATTTCAGGGATTAGACCTGATAGACAGAGTGCCTGAGGAACTATGGACGGAGGTCCGTAACATTGTTCAGGAGGCAGCAACGAAATCCATCCCAAAGAAAAAGAAATGCAAGAAAGCAAAGTGGCTGTCTGATGAGGCTTTACAAGTAGCTGAGGAAAGAAGGGAAGCGAAAAGCAAGGGAGAAAGGGGAAGATATACCCAACTGAATGCAGAGTTCCAGAGAATAGCAAGGAGAGACAAGAAGGCCTTCTTCAATGAACAATGCAAAGAAATCGAGGAAAACAACAGAATGGGAAAGACTAGAGATCTCTTCAAGAAAATTGGAGATCTCAAGGGAACGTTTTGTGCAAAGACGGGCATGATAAAGGACAAAGAAGGCAGGGACCTAACAGAAGCAGATGAGATTAAGAAGAGGTGGCAAGAATACACAGAAGAACTATACAGGAAAGATCTGAATGTCCCTGATAGCCATGATAGTGTGGTCACTGAACTTGAGCCGGACATCCTAGAGAGTGAAGTCAAGTGGGCCTTAGGAAGCATTAGTAACAACAAAGCTAGCGGAGATGACAGTATTCCAGCTGAGCTATTTAAAATCCTAAAAGATGATGCTGTTAAAGTGCTGCATTCAATATGCCAACAAATCTGGAACACTCAACAGTGGCCACAAGACTGGAAAAGGTCAGTTTACATTCCAATTCCAAAGAAGGGCAACGCCAAAGAGTGTTCAAACTACCGCACAATTGCGCTCATTTCACATGCCAGCAAGGTGATGCTCAAAATCCTACAAGCTAGTCTTCAGCAGTATGCGAACCGAGAACTACCGGAAGTACAAGCTGGGTTTTGAAGAGGCAGAGGAACTAGAGATCAAATCGCCAACATTCGCTGCATCATGGAGAAAGCAAGAGAATTCCAGAAAAACGTCTATTTCTGCTTCATTGACTACGCTAAAGCCTTTGATTGTGTGGATCACAACAAACTCTGGCAAATTCTTAAAGTGATGGGAGTACCAGACCACCTTACCTGTCTCCTGAGAAACCTGTACGAGGGTCAAGAAGCAACAGTAAGAACCAGACATGGAACAACCGATTGGTTCAAAATTGGGAAAGGAGTACGACAAGGCTGCATACTGTCACCCTGCTTATTTAACTTATATGCAGAGTACATCATGAGAAATGCCGGGTTGGATGAATCAGAGGTCGGAATTAAGATTGCTGGGAGAATTATCAACAACCTCCAATATGCAGACGATACCACCCTAATGGCAGAAAGCGAAGAGGATCTAAAGAGCCTCTTGTTGAGGGTGAAAGAGGAGAGTGCAAAAGCTGGTTTGAAACTCAACATTAAAAAAATCTAAGATCATGGCATCTGGCCCCATCACTTCCTGGCATATAGAAGGGAAAGAAATGGAAGCAGTGACAGATTTTACTTTCTTGGGCTCCAAGATCACCGCAGACGGTGACTGTAGCCATGAAATTAAAAGATGCTTGCTCCTTGGGAGGAAAGCTATGGCAAACCTAGACAGCATAGTAAGAAGCAGAGACATCACCTTGCCGACAAAGGTCCGTCTAATCAAAGCTATGGTTTTCCCAGTAGTAATGTATGGATGTGAGAGCTGGACTATAAGGAAGGCTGAGCGCCGAAGAATTGATGCTTTCGAACTGTGGTGCTGGAGAAGACTCTTATGAGTCCCCTGGACTGCAAGGAGGTCAAATCAGTCCATCCTAAAGGAAATCAACCCTGAGTGCTCATTGGAAGGACAGATACTGAAGCTGAAGCTCCAATATTTTGGCCACCTAATGCGAAGAGAAAACTCCCTGGAAAAGACCCTGATGCTGGGAAAGACTGAAGGCAAAAGGAGAAGGGGACGGCAGAGGATGAGATGGCTAGATAGCATCACGGATGCAATGAATATGAACTTGAGCACACTCCGGGAGAGAGCACAGGACAGGAAGGCCTGGCGTGCTATGGTCCATGGGGTCACGAAGAGTCGGACACGAATGAACGACTGAACAACAACAACAACCCTTTGTCTCCTTTATGGCAGTGGTAGTTAAAGACCTGTGAAGGTGCAGGATGGCCCCTCTCCTTCCTGAAATACCTTGAGTGCAACAGACTAATGTAGACAGGATGGGATCCATCTCATTCCTTTCTAGTTCTGCACTTACCGCCACCATGAACAGGAACAAAGTTACTCCATGTTTTAGTTTGAACAGCTGATTAGAGCAGCCTTTTCCAAATTGGTGCCCTACTGTTGTTTGGACATCTACTCTCGTCAGCCCCATCCACTGTCACCAATGATCAGGAATACTGGGTCAAACCATCTGGAGGGCACCAGGTTGGCCAAGGTTGGATTACAGGATGGTCATCAAATTTATTTGAAGTATTTTATGCTGCTCTTTAGCCAAAATGTCACCCAGAGCAGCTTACATATGATCAATTAAACAAGACAGTCCCTGCCTGCAGGCTTACAATCTAAAAAGACATGGTGGAATGGCCCTGCTCTCCCTTTCGTCTCCTTCAGTACAGCCTGCTGGAATGGCTGCTGGAAAATCATAGAATAGTATAGTCATAGAATAGTAGGGTTGGAAGGGGCCTACAAGACCATCGTTCTGGAGGTAACAGTTGAGGGAGGAGAAGCCTTCATCTTGATGTGAAGAACCCAGTGGATTTCCTAATTTTAGTGTTGAGGCCTACATAGCAGAGAAAAAACACATCACAAATTGTGTACTGTGCTGTTTGGGACATACAGTCAGGGCCAGAAATATCAGAACAAGGATAACTGCTTTGGCAGTTGGCCTCTGTACACTACCATATTGAAGTTGAAAGGAAACACACCCAGATGGGAGCAAAGTCAGGACTTTCAGCTGTAATTCAAGGGGTTTGACTAAAGTGGGGCACTAATCATTCAGGAAGTACAGCCGGTGGCATACTCCCCCCCCCCATCGTTGGTGGCTCATAAGTAATGGAACAAACCAACATCATTTCAAACTTAAGGGTTGCCTTTAATACCTGGATAAAAATCCTTTGCAGTCAATGGCTGCCTGAAGTCTGGAACCCATGGACATGACCAAATGCTGAGTTTCCTCCCTCAAGGTGCTTTGCCAGGCCTTTAGTGCAGCTGCCTTCAGCTGCTGCTTGTTTGTGGGTCTTTCTGCCTTCAGTCTTGTCTTCAGTAAGTGAAAAGCATGCTCTGTTGGGTGGAGATCAGGCGACTGACTTGGCCACTGAAGAACATCCCACTTCTTTGCCTTCAGAAACTCTTGGGTAGCTTTTGCTGTATGTTTTGGGTCATTATCAATCTGCAATATGAAGCGGCGTCCTATCAGTTTGGCAGCATTCAGCTGAATCTGAGCAGAAAGTATAGCCCTGTACACTTCAGAATTCATCCTGCTGCCTTTATCAGCAGTCAGGTCATCAATGAACACCAGTGACCTGGTTCCATTGGCAGCCATACATGCCCATGCCATAACACTGCCTCCACCATGTTTGACAGATGATGTGGTATGCTTTGGATCATGAGCTGTTCCTTTCCTTCTCCACACTTTTCCCATCATTCTGGTACAAGTTAATCTTGGTTTCATCAGTCCAAAGAATCTTATTCCAGAACTGGGCAGGCTTTTTTAGGTGTTTGCTGGCAAAGACTAATCTGGCCTTTCGGTTCTTGAGCGTTACCAGTGGATTGCACCTTGTTGTGAAGCCTCTGTATTTACATTCATAAAGCCGTCTCTTGACTGTAGGTGTTGACAATGACATGCCTATCTCCGCAAGCGCGTTCTTGACCTGGCTAGATGTTGTGAAAGAGTTCCTCTTCACCATGAGCAGAATTCTGTGGTCATCCACTTTAGTTGTCTTCCATGGTCTTCCAGGCCTTTTGCTGTTGCTCAGCTTGCCAGTTAATTCCTTCTTTTTCAGGATGTTCCAAACCGTTGTGTTGGCCACTCCCACTGTTTTTGCTATCTCTCTGATGGGTTTATTTTGTTTCCTCAGCCTAATGATGGTCTCCTTCACTCACATGGACACCCCTTTGGACCTCATGTTGGGGAGTTCCAGTGAACAGCTACAAAATGCAAATGTAACAACAATACAGTCAGGGCCAGAAATCTTGGAACAAGGATAACTGTTTTGGCAGTTGGCCTCTGTACACCACAACATTGAAGTTGAAAGGAAACACACCCAGATGGGAGCGAAGTCAGGACTTTCAGCTGTAATTCAAGGGGTGTGACAAAAGTGGGGCACTAACCATGCAGGAAGGACAGCCAGTGGCATACACACACACCCATCGTTGGTGGCTCATAAGTAATGGAACGAATGGCTGACAAGCAGCTGCATGGCCAGAACCACCTCCAGGCCTCTTATCTGCTTGATTGGTCATGGTGTACACAGGAAACAGGCCACATCTGGCCAAAGATCTGGCCAAAAAAACAAAGATTGCCGGGAGAATTATCAACAACCTCCGATATGTAGACGATACCACCCTAATGGCAGAAAGCGAAGGGGATCTAAAGAGCCTCTTGTTGAGGGTGAAAGTGGAGAGTGCAAAAGCTGGTTTGAAACTCAACATTAAAAAAACGAAGATCATGGCATCTGGCCCCATCACTTCCTGGCATATAGAAGGGGAAGAAATGGAAGCAGTGACAGATTTTATTTTCTTGGGCTCCAAGATCACCGCAGATGGTGACTGTTAGGGATGTCAGAGAATTCTGCCACGAATCTCGGGGAGGCCGAATGCCAGCACATTCGGCCCCCCGAAATTGGTGGCGGAACGGTCTGCCCCCCCTACCCCCCCTCGGGACGGGATTTAGCTTGGGCGGATCTTCCTGGTGGTGGCGGCTCTGGCGGCTGCCGGTCTTCCGACCGGCTGCCGGTCTTCTGACCGGCTGCCGCCGCCATTTCCAGTAAAACAAAAACAAAAAAACGTGATAGGCTACGTAAAGATTTACATAGCCTGTCACGGCTAGATTTTTAAAAAAAACACCGTGATAGGCTACATAAATGTTTACGTAGCCTATCACGGCCAATTTAAAAGAAAAAAAACGCGCGTACACAAATGGTGGCGCCCATGGGCACCGCCATTTGTGTTCCTTATTTTGGCACATCTTAGTCTACGTAAACATTTACGTAGACTAAGATGACGAAAATAAGGGGAACGCAAATAGCGTAGCATCTACGCTATTTGCGTTCCCCTTATTTTCGCCGTGTTAGTCTACGTAAATGTTTATGTAGACTAAGACGTGCCAAAATAAGGAACGCAAATGGTGGCGCCCATGGGCGCCGCCATTTGCTTACGCGTGTTTTTTTTTTCTTTTAAATTGGCCGTGATAGGCTACATAAACATTTACGTAGCCTATCACGGCTGACTGCAGGGACGCAAACGTCGGTGGCTACGGCCGCCACCATTTGCATCCCTGCTAGCCAGCGGCCGGATGTCCGGCCGCTGGCAGAGCTGGCCGACGGCTCCGCAGAATCCCTGCAGAGCACAGCCAGCTGGCCAGAATTTCAGGGGGGAGGGACGGAGCGCCTCCCCCCCCACGAATGTCACCCTTCAAAAAGGTAAGTGACTTTCGTACATCCCTAGTGAATGTAGCCATGAAATTAAAAGAAGCTTGCTCCTTGGGAGGAAAGCTATGGCAAACCTAGACAGCATAGTAAGAAGCAGAGACATCACCTTGCCAACAAAGGTTCATATAATCAAAGCTATGGTTTTCCCAGTAGCAACATATGGCTGTGAGAGCTGGACTATAAGGAAGGCTGAGCGCCAAAGAATTTATGCCTTCGAACTATGGTGCTGGAGAAGACTCTTACGAGTCCCCTGGACTGCAAGGAGGTCAAATCAGTCCATCCAAAAGGAAATCAACCCTGACTGCTCATTGGAAGGACAGATACTGAAGCTGAAGCTCAAATATTTTGGCCACCTAATGCGAAGAGAAAACTCCCTGGAAAAGACCTGGGAAAGATTGAAGGCAAAAGGAGAAGGGGATGGCAGAGGATGAGATTGCTAGATAGCATCACTGATGCAATGAATATGAACTTGAGCATGCTCCAGGAGAGAGCGGAGGACAGGAAGGCCTGGCGTGCTATGGTCCATGGGGTCACGAAGAGTCGGACACGACTTAATGACTGAACAACAACGAACAACCTCATATCCAGGGTTGGCATCAAAGGTAAGTATAGTCAGGCACTGTACTTGGCTCACACCCCAGTAGGGGTCAATTGACAAGATCCCCTGCAAGTTTCTCCTCCTCGCATTGCAACCTGCTTGTTCACCTGCCTCTCGCTCTGGCACAGACAATGGTGATGTGAGAAGGAGGAGCAAAAGATGTCACTGCCTTCTTGCTCACTGGCTCTTTGCTTGCCATTTAAGCAGGTTGTAACAATAATGCGAAAGAAGGAGGAACAGCAACTAGTGAACATGATGGTGGGAAGACAGACTCAAGTGAGGAAGGGGGCCCATTGAGGGTGTCTTGCCCAAGAGCCATCAAAACCTGGAACCAGTGCTGCCCATATCCAAGTAAACACTCCAGCTACTACACCATCAAAGCTTCTTGACTGCTAAAGACATGTACCATAGGTCTAACTCTTAAATATAAACCTTGTTACTTCAGCTGGCAAACTCAGTTGACAGTTACCACTTCATGACAATTATTCAAATGATCTTCTAGAGAGAGAGAAAAGATTTACAAGGTAAAGAAATGAAAGGCAACATAAATGTTGCAGATAGTGAAATATGCTGTCCAGCTCTGCTGAGATGTAAGAATAATTTTAACATTTACTTTCCACACTCCTCCAGGTACTTCTTTGATATTTCATGAACATTTATTTAAAACATTACTTTTAAAATCTGTATGACACCAAATGACAATGCACACAGAAGCTTCCAGATCAGCAGATCTGATCTTATAATAGGGTCTGAATCAATATATTTTATCTAACTCAGGCATGAGAAAGTATGGTCCTTCAGTTATTATTGGACTGCAGTTCCCATAATTCCTCACTATTGGCTATGCTGGCTAATACTGATGGGAGTTGCAGATCACCAACATTGGGGCCACATGTTCCCCAATCCCCACTCCTGACCTAACTGAAGGAACTTCTAGAACAGGGGTGGGCAACTTGTGCCCCTCCAGATGTTTTGGTCTACAACTCCCATCAGCCCAACCCAGCATAGCCAATGGTGAGGGATCATGGGAGTTGTGGCCCTCCAGATATTTTGGCATACACATTGTCCACCCCTGTTCTAGAAGGATTAATCCATCCTTATCAGGCATTTTAAGAATCCTGATCAGGCATTATGGTTTGTGAAGCACCAACTGTATGCGGGCTTGAGATTTAAAACACTTGAAGACATTTTCCTACACCAGAAGCTGGGACAGAAATCCCTGATTCATTGAATCAAATTATATGTTAACAAAAATGTTTAAAGGTTCTGTGTAATAATTTCAGAATTGTTAAGCTATTTGATGATATAAAATTAAACAGAAGTGTTTTTGGACTAAGTTTTATTTACAGATCACAGTGATTTTCATTGTGCAATGAGGACTGACTTATGTATTTGTACAGTACATATTATACACACGACGTAGAACTAGCAAGCAACTTCTCTGACATCAGTCCAAGTCCGCGTTGGAAGTCATACCTGCTCAATTTGTTTTTTTACATAGATGTAACTATCCTTTACTTACTGTACAACAGAATATTTATAAAGCTGTCATGTTTGCCATAGAAAAGTGCATAACATAGGAAATCTGTACACAGTACAGTACAAAGAAATCATGCTACAGTTCTTGAAAGCTGAAAAATTCTGTAATATAGGAAGCACTAAACCTTAATTCTCCCATATGGCAAGATGATCAGCTTGCTATATTCCACCTCTTATTTGCTTTCCAAGATCTGCTCATCCAATAAAGATAGTTTAGTACCTACATTTTAATAGATAAAAATTGCTCTTCTACTGCAGATCACCTTGGTTAAAACACAACAGCATAAGCTTTCATTAAATTAAGCAAATTTACAGGACAATCTATGGCTTGCCCCTTTTAAATTATACTGTATCATATTTGGTTAAAAAATTATGCCAATGATCCACATTATAACTTTATAGCAGGCAATTTAGAAAGGTCCTAGAGAAAATTTATTTTGGTTTCATCTATTGGTCCATCACAAAACCTTTCTTCTGATGTGAAAAAAGGGAATCCAACAATGATAACATAACTATGATGATTAGTTCTAATAAAAATAAATCAATAGGGAGCTGGGGCATTCGATTTTTGGTATTTGAACATGTTTTTATAAGCCTGATATGCACTACCAATTTGTTGTGAGGGTTTACTTGGTGCCTTATTCTATAGATTCCCAGTAGAATGATGGCCTTATGTACAGCTTGTATGATATAGCAAAAATGCAAGTGCAAATTAACTTCATAATGAAGTTTGGGAATATCATTCATTGTGACTGCCCATTCTCAAATGCACAATTGCTGTGTGTTTAATGGCAACTGCTTTGATGACAATTATGCATAATATCATGCTATATTCTGAAGGATCATAGAGATCAGGTGTTCACATGAAATGCATGGTTGTGGGAAGGGGCATTTGTACCATTCTACCACACAAAGCCCATTGCCAGTGGGCTAAAGGTCTCACTGTTAGTTGTGCTAAAATAATCTAAAGAATTCAAAATAAAACAACATAAGGCTGCAATAGTGAATGAAATAGGTGCAGTTACACCTTTTGTTCAATGCTGTAGGAAAAAAAACAGTTCCAAAAAGGCAGTAGTTAATAAAACTATGATTTCAGAAGCTTGAAATAGAGAATGTCATACAGCAAAGGTATATCCTTTCAGAGAATAATTAGTAAAAATTAATGACAAGGAAGTCCAGCAATTAACTGTTTTTAAATTATTTCAGAAATACTAGAAAGGCTTATTTTATTTCCTGTGTAATTACATTTATTTTTGTCGGAGTCTGACATAAGAATTTCAGGCAGGGCACCTGTTGCTTACAAACAGGTTGGGAGTACAAAATTGGACAAAAAATCAAGATATATTATATAACCTGACACTTGAAAGCCACACAGGGAAAATGTGAAGTCATGTGCCCATTGGTGCTTGTCCAAACAGCAGACTAAAGCTGCAGGTCCATCCCAGTTCACTGAACTTAACACCTATTGATTTAATTGGTGATTAAGTCAAGTCATGACTGACTTGTTCCATTTGCTTCAATGAGGCTCAAGTTCAACTAACTTAGTCTGGATCCAACCCAGAGATGATAGCACTAGTTCATAGCTCCCTTTTTTAAAGCTCCTCCCCTCACATTTCCAGGTTAGTAGTATACTGCTAAATTAACTGTAGAGGAAGTATCTAACTTCAGGGCACAATATATGCTTAGCATTATAGTGCCTTGTGAACAGATGAATCACATTAGCTTCTTTATATTTTTGCATATGTTATGGGAAGCTATATTCTAAAATGTACCTGTCACTCATCCAACTGAAGGTAAAGTTTCTTCCTGCATTAAATTTAATTTACAGCATACAATTGATTTCTATGGATCATTAACTTGCCAAATGAGCGCCACGACTCTGTTGTTCAACTTTTATAGCAGCTTCAAAATAGCAAATGCCTTTTCAACAACTGGATACTAACTGAAGTTAGAAGTAGTTTGGTTTCAGTGACTTGTCAACCAAGTGAATTCCTGAACTTATAGTATAAGTTCAGTTTATAATAATTAAACATGCAAGTTCAGTTTGAAATTTCTAGCAGCCTTTACTGAAGTGCATCAATGCTTCTCAATGGAACTAGAAGGCTGAATTAATAGCTGTAGAACAGTAAGGATAGCAGCCAGGAGAGATGAGAAATCCATTTCACCAGCAGCTTCTGCTTCTTTGTTGGGCAGCCAGCATTAAATACAACCCACTGTATTTAATTAGAATCAACTATCAACAACACTAGAATTCTAGTGACTCGATATACCTTTATTTCTAATCTAAATAGCTCATGCTCCAGTATGTTACCTACAACACTTATTGGAAGCACTAATGCAGTATTTTAAAAAGGCTATTGATATAATGGAGCTCAGAGTATATAAATTTATGGAAGAGCAGATCACCACATTTTACACTGGCTAGCGTATGCATCCATTCTGTTGCTTAGGATGGTTCCAACAGTTTAAACTGCACAGATTGGGAACAAACAACAGAAATATTCTATTGGCAGGGATCTTCCTTTACAGCAGAGGTGGGCAACTTGTGTCCCTCCTGGTGTTTTGGCCCATAACTCCCATCATCCTTCCCCATTAGCTATGCTGGCTAGGGCTGATGGGAGTTGTAGGCTGAAACATCTGCAGGGCCACAAATTTCCCACACATGCTTTACAGCAAGTCAAAATGTCAAAATTCTTCAATACAGTCAAATTTGGCAGGTTCACTCTGGGAAGAATTTTGTAAGTCATACAAATGCTCTGTGTTTAGAATCAGGAGAAGTAGCAACAGCCAAATAGCCACTTGTTCTCTGATAGATAAGTTGTGCTACTTGCAAATAGCATACATTACAGAAGAAAATGGAGAACTCATTTGATACTGGGTAGGTGAAAATTAAGCTGCTGTGAAAAGTAAAGTTTCACCCACTGCAAATTGCAAGGCCTACCACTACACACTATCTCCATGTTTTACTGCTCATGGTTTCCACGATGCAGCCTAGAAACACATTCTTGTCTCTACAAAAAGTGAAATCTGCAATTTTTGGAATGATTTGGGTTCAACTGATCACAGCCATGGTCTACCCTCTGGAGAATGCTGATCAGAATAGAACAGAAAGCTGGACATGTTTTTACATTTATAAAGAAGTATGTATGGGACTGTTAGTGGTACAGACTTACAGAACAGGGGGAGAATAATCAGAAATTTAAATTAAAAATTTAAAACAACTTTTTAAGAAGTACAGAAATACACAGACAGAACATCTGTAACCTTGGATAAGCTCAAGCCCTAGTAATGGTCCTAAATTTGAACAGCACAAATATCTGTATCTGATAAATATATATTCCATCTCCCAACTCTTACATTCTACATGGTCTGGTTTATTCTGGCAGTACAAGTTGCATGAACAGTTCTGCTTTATAGGGGCAGAAGGTTACTATGGAGGTGATCCTGCTTCACATATGCATGTTCATCACCTGATGACTTATCATACGATAACTCACAACTGCATACATAAATAGCATCACTGAAGTGATTTCAGTTAACATGGAATCTCTGATGGTGCTGCTTGATCTTTGCTGACTGTTTCACACATCAAGCCATAACTTGAAGTTGCAGTTATTCAGTGATGGACATACATGTGCAAATATGCACTTATGGTAGGAGGTTGGTTTAGATGACCTTCAAGTCCCTGCAACTTCAACAATTCTAAGTAAATCTAGAGTTACATAATAGACCTTACCCTTACTAGCAAGATATGCTGCAAAATATACTTTGCCAGGATTTCATATGTTTAAGAAATTAAAAAAAAACACGTGTTATGAAGTCTGCAGTCACAAAAGAATTATGATGTGCAAACACATCATTTTAGGTAACTTCTTAAAGAAAACATGGCACAATCTAATGGGGAAAAAAAGACATACAACAAGGCCTTTTATCTTTCAGTTTCAAGTAGTATGGCTGCAGGTGTAATGCACTGGAAATGTTAACATTTTCTCAAAATTTATGTGTATATTTCTTTTTACAAAGAATTATAAAATGTATAGAAGATGCTGAAAAACCTTTTTATCATTTCAAGATATTTTACTTCTAATGAGCATCTTGAAAAACATTTAAGAATAAAAACCATAGACTCTGTAAAGTACAAAATTTACATTTCTGCACAGTTTCTGTGCTTTAGCTGTATCCATTTCTTTATATACATATATACTAATTTGTGCTTTAAAGGACAATCTTAGTATAAACTTATAAAGTTAGTCTATGAGATAACTATGCAAAAAAGATTTGGGCATAGCAAGAAACAAAACTAAAAATAACTTTAATAAAAAAAACCTATAACAAATTCAAATGTCTACATCTCAGGGTAGGCACTTCAGTATTTTATTTTACTGAACTAATGCCAAATCTGTACAACTAAACAAAAGTATTGTCCCTTCCACAACTTTTAACATTATTTCTTTAAAGACTATGCATAACGAAGTAACATTCTTTCATTCATTTTGAAGAAATTCTTCAGTAATATTTTCAGATCTTCTTTTCCAGTTCTGAGCTATCACAATCTTCTTCCAGTTTCTAGCAAATAAAAATAAGTATTGAATTTGTTGATATTTCAGTGTGATAAATATTTGAATCACCTCATTATTTAAAGTTCTGGAAAACAGATTTCAAACTTAACTGCCAACTGTAGAAATGGAGAATTCCTATAATCATATAATTTATAAATAATTTATACTATAAAAGCAAACCCCACAGTATAGTGTGTTGTATTCATACTTAATGAAACCTCAACAAAAGGCACACCCACTCTTTGTTACAGTAGCCAAAATAATGCAAGAGAATTATTAGTATTGTTTAATTTTTTTTATTGCCTTTCAGTCAAAAAGGGTGTCAAGACTTTTTTTTTAACCAAAAGGAAAAGAAAAGTAATTAGAATATGATTCTATAAAGTACCAGAGGAAGTATTAGAAACATTCTAATGCTGTAGAACATTCTTGTACTTTAACACAACAATATAAAAAAATCATAGATGTTTTTATAGACAGAAAAACATAGTAGTGATGGGGGCCGAATATCCAATACCTTAGTATGTTCTGTGTCCCAGACTTAAAAGTTTTTGAAAATTTCTAAATCTTTAGGAGGTACAGGAGGTGTTTTGTTCCAGTCATCTTCAGGATAAGCTTCAAAATTAGACGTATCTCCATCATTTGATACTTTCGGCACTATAGGAGGCTGAACGAAAAAGAAAAAATAATCTTGTCTAAATAAATTTAATTCAGGTGACCATCATATCTACTATTGTGGGCAAGAATCCCTTAGAAGAAATGGAGTAGCACTCATAGTCAACAAAAGGGTGGGAAAAGCAGTACTGGGGTACAATCTCAAAAACGATAGAATGATCTCAGTACAAATCCAAGGCAAACCATTCAACATCACAGTAATTCAAGTCTATGCCCCAACCACTGATGCCGAAGAAGCTGAGGTTGATCGGTTCTATGAAGACCTACAACACCTTCTCGAACTAACACCAAAAAAAGATGTCCTCTTCATCATAGGGGATTGGAATGCTAAAGTAGGAAGTCAAGAAATCACTGGGATAACAGGCAAGCATGGCCTTGGTGTACAAAATGAAGCAGGACAAAGGCTAATCGAGTTTTGCCAAGAGAACACGCTGATCATAGCAAACACTCTTTTCCAACAGCACAAGAGGCGACTCTACACATGGACATCACCAGATGGTCAATATCGAAATCAGATTGATTATGTCCTTTGCAGCCAAAGATGGAGAAGCTCTATACAGTCAGTAAAAACAAGACCTGGAGCTGACTGTGGCTCAGATCATGAGCTTCTTGTTGCAAAATTTCGGCTTAACTTGAAGAACATAGGGAAAACCACTAAACCACTCAGATATGACCTAAATCATATCCCTGATGAATACACAGTGGAGGTGAGGAATAGATTTCAGGGATTAGACCTGATAGACAGAGTGCCTGAGGAACTATGGACGGAGGTCTGTAACACTGTTCAGGAGGCAGCAACGAAATCCATCCCAAAGAAAAAGAAATGCAAGAAAGCCAAGTGGCTGTCTGATGAGGCTTTACAAGTAGCTGAGGAAAGAAGGGAAGCGAAAAGCAAGGGAGAAAGGGGAAGATATATCCAACTGAATGCAGAATTCCAGAGAATAGCAAGGAGAGACAAGAAGGCCTTCTTAAAGGAACAATGCAAAGAAATTGAGGAAAACAACAGAATGGGAAAGACTAGAGATCTCTTCAAGAAAATCGGAGATCTCAAGGGAACGTTTTGTGCAAAGACGGGCATGATAAAGGACAAAGAAGGCAGGGACCTAACAGAAGCAGATGAGATTAAGAAGAGGTGGAAAGAATGCACAGAAGAACTATACAGGAAAGATCTGAATGTCCCTGATAGCCGTGATAGTGTGGTCACTGAACTTGAGCCGGACATCCTAGAAAGTGAAGTCAAGTGGGCCTTAGGAAGCATTAGTAACAACAAAGCTAGCGGAGATGACAGTCTTCCAGCTGAGCTATTTAAAATCCTAAAAAATGATGCTGTTAAAGTGCTGCATTCAATATGCCAACAAATTTGGAACACTCAACAATGGCCGCAAGACTGGAAAAGGTCAGTTTACATTCCAATTCCAAAGAAGGGCAACGCCAAAGAGTGTTCAAACTACCGCACAATTGCGCTCATTTCACATGCCAGCAAGGTGATGCTCAAAATCCTACAAGCTAGGCTTCAGCAGTATGCGAACCGAGAACTACCGGAAGTACAAGCTGGGTTTCGAAGAGGCAGAGGAACTAGAGATCAAATTGCCAACATTCGTTGGATCATGGAGAAAGCAAGAGAATTCCAGAAAAATGTCTATTTCTGCTTCATTGACTACGCTAAAGCCTTTGATTGTGTGGATCACAACAAACTCTGGCAAATTCTTAAAGTGATGGGAGTACCAGGCCACCTTACCTGTCTCCTGAGAAACCTGTACGAGGGTCAAGAAGCAACAGTAAGAACCAGACATGGAACAACCGATTGGTTCAAAATTGGGAAAGGAGTACGACAAGGCTGCATATTGTTGCCCTGCTTATTTAACTTATATGCAGAGTACATCATGAGAAATGCCAGGTTGGATGAATCAGAGGTCAGAATAAGATTGCTGGGAGAATTATCAACAACCTCCGATATGCAGACGATACCACCCTAATGGCAGAAAGCGAAGAGGATCTCAAGATCCTCTTGTTGAGGGTGAAAGAGGAGAGTGCAAAAGCTGGTTTGAAACTCAACATTAAAAAAACGAAGATCATGGCATCTGGCCCCATCACTTCCTGGCATATAGAAGGGGAAGAAATGGAAGCAGTGACAGATTTTACTTTCTTGGGCTCCAAGATCACCGCAGACGGTGACTGTAGCCATGAAATTAAAAGATGCTTGCTCCTTGGGAGGAAAGCTATGGCAAACCTAGACAGCATAGTAAGAAGCAGAGACATCACCTTGCCGACAAAGGTCCGTCTAATCAAAGCTATGGTTTTCCCAGTAGTAATGTATGGCTGTGAGAGCTGGACTATAAGGAAGGCTGAGCGCCGAAGAATTAATGCTTTCGAACTGTGGTGCTGGAGAAGACTCTTACGAGTCCCCTGGACTGCAAGGAGGTCAAATCAGTCCATACTAAAGGAAATCAACCCTGACTGCTCATTGGAAGGACAGATACTGAAGCTGAAGCTCAAATATTTTGGCCACCTAATGCGAAGAGAAAACTCTCTGGAAAAGACCCTGATGCTGGGAAAGACTGAAGGCAAAAGGAGAATGGGACAGCAGAGGATGAGATGGCTAGATAGCATCACCGATGCAATGAATATGAACTTGAGCACACTCCGGGAGAGAGCGCAGGACAGGAAGGCCTGGCGTGCTATGGTCCATGGGGTCACGAAGAGTCGGACACGACTGAACAACTGAGCAACAACAACAAGTGAAGCTGAGTCTAAAAGTTTTTATTTCTTTTCCTGCTTTTTCCTTATTTACATGCTGTAACAACAGCTCACATTACCTGACTTGGGTTTTAGATATCTAAGAGTAATTTTTTTTAATTTATTTGATTTGTACCCTGCCTTTCTACCAAAAAATGGCACTCAGGGCAGCTTATAGGCATAATTAACATTGATTAGAATAAAACACATTAAAATACATTAAAAACATAACAATTACAGAATAAAAAATAAAAACAGCAACCAGCCCAGCAGACCTAGTAAAAGGCCAAAGGCCTTTTTGTACAAAGCCATCTTTGCCTGCTGGCGGAAGGACAGCAGAGAGGGAGCGAACTTGAGTTGTAGTCCAACACAGCTAGAGGGTACCAGGCTGAGGAAGGCTGGTAGAATTACTTGGCTGATCAGTCCTGTCACTCACTGCTTGTTGCACATTATAATCCTAAAATAGTTCTTAGAAAGATTTGGTGTGAAGACTCTAAGCTTTAATGCAAGGAACTGGACTGAATTATCTTCACTGTATACTATAATTCTATGATAATCTTTCAAACAGAATTTTCAAAACTACAAATGACTCAAATGAAACAAATGTATCATGAATTCATTCTCCCCAAAGCAGAATGTGTTTTTGTCCACTTCACCTTTAATTTTCTCTGTGGTACAGCATCCCAGTCTACAGACCTAAACCATCGGTGCCTCTTCACATCGTCAGCTCCATTCTTTTGAAAAATCAAAGTATAAATTCAGGGCTAGGAAGTGCCAGAATACAATATAGCACAAAATCAGTAAGCTGCAGTGATCCAAGGTGATTTCTCCGACGTGTATTTTGAGAGCACATTCCATGCATCTAATGCACATCTTATAAGTTGACCAATTTTTCTGGTGTTGTCTCAGATACTGGATTTCACAGTAGTGTCTTTCATACCAAATATTGATTCCATTATTCATAAATCATCCTTTTACATACTGGCAACAATTTAGGTGTTTTTTTTTTAAACCCCCAATTCACATTGCCAGATCAGAGTTGAGAGCTAAAATGCTATCTTAGACATAGGCAAGGGCTGTGCATTCATATTGATCTTTGTATTTTTTTTAAGGAGCAGTCCCTCCCTCATGCTATATTACAAGCATTTGAAACTGGTCTCAGATTTAAAATGGTTTACTATGGGAGTATTGTTTTTTGAGAACCCAGAGTCTCCTTAGTAACTACCTAAATCCAGCAGAAGAAGGCATTCAGAAGGGATTGCTTGTGGGATATTCTAACACTATCCCCAAGAGACACAACTTGTGCATCTACATGGATTCCCCTTCAGACATTATATGAGAAGAATGAGAAGCTCATGTGGCCTTTTCAGTGCATGCTGTAGAATCTGAAGGAAATTTGCAACCTTCATGGCTCATCAGGGATCTAAATTTCCACTACTCTACCTAGTGTACTACAGTGACACACAAAGTGTTTTATTTTTTTTTTAATGTTCTGCTGATTGGTATTTTTTAAAACAAGAAATACTGTTAAATTTATTTTAAACGTTACTTATTCCCTCTAAGCACAAGATCAGAGGACAAAGTGCTTGGATTGCTCACATCCATACAATTTTGTTGGCATCTATAATGGCAACTGAAAGGCTGACAGATGCATACCATTATTATAGGAGTATTCATATTTATTTATTTGACTTGTACCCTGCCTTTCTACCAAAAATGGCACTATTAGGCTACTCTAGTGTTTGAAGATTGGTGTCAATTGTTTTGTTGTGAACAAAAACTATGAGATTAAGGGTGCAATTCTATCGAGCACCCTCACTGCTCAGAAGCCCCTAACCCAGAGGCTTTCCAGTTTTTTATGTCCTTCCAGGATGAAGCCAGCAGAGAGGGAGGAGCTGTAGAGGCAATCTTTGCCTTGTATCCTGGCTTCTCTGGTCTCCTCCCCTCCCTGCCCACCAGAATGCCGCCTTTCCTTCTCCTCCTCAGTTGCTTTTCTGACGTTGGAGGCAGCTGATGCATTTCTTTCTGCACTGGCTGTGAGGGGGAGGGACTTGGGATCCACTCTGACTAGGTCAGAGTGCTGTCTCCAACTTTGGAAGGATTTTCCGAGCTGTCCTATGGTCCCTGGGACCTCACCCAGGGTCCCCATAGGATTGCTCTCTAAGTAAAAACCTGCTTCCTTCAGGGGAAAAACCTATTTATCGCTTAATACATAATTCTGTTTCTGTAGCCAGATGGAAATACTTACAGAAACAACAATATACCAGCCACTGAGGCCTTGTTATTGCAACAGGCCTCACATAAACCTGAACACTCATCTCATTTTTACATTTAAACTGGAAATGCTGCATTGCTAGATGTTTATCAGATACAGAAAGTAATTCACCCAAGGCTCAAATGAAGCGTCTTGCAGCTTTCCCAGAATTATGGAAATGTTAGTAAGACCTTCTCTTTTGCCCTCAGATCCTAATATATTAGAATTTGCTATTAAACAGAAAAGCATTTCTGTAAATTGAAGCCAAGCAATACATTTATGTAATGGTTTGAATGTGCAGAGATTAAAATAACTTTTTAATATTTAAAACATACCTTCATGTTCCCTAGCCGTCTTGTTCTGTCAACCACAAGAAGCTTTTTAATAAGATCCCTGGACAAGTGAGAAAAGAATACAAAGCACACATTTTTCATGTACTCATTATCTTTTGACTGAAAAGAAATGGCAAGTATAGGAAGACACTTCCAATATAGGTAACTGGAGGTGGGGAAAAAGGAGTGAGCAATAAATCCACCTTTCAACACGCTTTGGACTGTGATGTGATGGCACAGTAACTGTAAATTGAGTAGCAAAGCAAACACGTAGGGAGGCAAGTATATGTTCACTAAGTACTGAATTCTTCATGGATCCACTCAAATCATTTTGTCAACATCCAGTGTGATTAATTGGCCTTTCAAATATGTATCTTAAACATACAGCAGCCACTGGCTGTGTGGGGTTTTTAAAAAATCATTTCTCAGCCACACACAATATTCCATCCTTTCTCACTCTTTGCTGTTGCTCCTCTTTAAAGAAAAGAAAAGAAAAGAAAAGAGAGCTGAGTCAAAACAGTCTTCTGAGTTTTGTTTTTGCTTTCATAATAATCAAGAAGTCTTCTTCAGTGCCCTTCAGTGGACTCCTAAAAATTGCACCTATTCTTTCCTCCTAAGTTCTGGACACTAACAGAAGTGCACAAGAGTACCCAAAGGATGGGTTTTTATGGTTCCAAGAACATTTTGTAGTCTCCAAGCTAACGTACAAGGGAGCTCTACAGTCCATGCAATCCGCAAACTTCTCTGGCCTGGCCATGGACGGGTGAGCTCCCTAACCCGACTGAGCTAAAACTAAGGCAGAGGTCCTTCATGTAATCTAATGAGATTCTGCTCAAGCTTTGGTTTACATTGGGAAGCTTCCCAAAGCTTCAGAGAAGCTCAGTGATTGTACATCTCCCTTGCTTCCTATGCTTGGGAGCTTCCCTGAGCTGTGCCCTATGGACTAGCTCAGGGATTGCACAGTTTTTGGAGCTCTGAAAAGAAGTCTGCAGAGCCTTTGTACAATAAACACACTTAAACAATAAGTGGTGTCCAGGACTTGGACAGAAAACAAATAAAACTTTCAATTTTGATATGGGTTGTGTAGGTGTTGCATGAAAGGTCCCCCAACCCCAAACATGCAACTTCCAATATGAAAATCAGATCTAATGAAAGTTCGGCTCAGCTCTACTTAAAATTAATTACTTAAAAGTCCGAGCATACTGACTATATTAGAGTCTTGTGGAATTTAATGTATGACAGAAGTATGTACATTAAATATCTGCCCTGAACTAGCCACTAAGACTCAGTTCAGCCTGACAGTATCAGTGGGAAAGCCCCCTTTTCCATTGCTTTTTCTCACATTGCTATGGAAATATTTGGATAAAGTAAACCACTTGGGCTGGGCAAATAGAATCATCTAAACGCTACTGTAATGATGCAGTAATATTTGTTTCAGCACCAACCCTGGCAGACCACTGGCAATGTGTCCTTCACCTTTTTTTAAAGCTGCCACCATGCTGCCTTTGTCAGCCCGAGAAAAGAGTGAGTATGCTTCTCCCAATGTAAGGCCATTTTGCTTGGAAGTAAGGGGGACTGCTGCCCAAACTCCCAGTCTCCAGCTGGTCATGCCTCAGCCCATCCTCTCTTTTTTAACTTCCCTGTGACTTAAAGGCTAATAATTTGATTTCAAGGTAAGTATTTATTAAGGAATATAATAAGGGAATAAGGGAAAGTAGGCAAGTACTTTTGAAAATAAAACCATAGTACAAAATTTGCTAAACTACATTAACCACTTAAAGGAAGATACAACAAATGTCTTTGTTTTGTCAAAAAGATACAGACACTGTCAATGTGCAGCATCTTTGCATGACCAGAGATGTCATATGGTGACAAAAAAATATAGGGGGTCTAGTCCCTTTTTGTTATGATTTATCTGGGGTGAGGGGATTGCCTAACCTGTTTCACCGATCACAAACATTTCACATGGACAGGAAGACATCCTCAACACATTTTGGGCTAGGAAGTGATAATTAAAAGAAATGGACTAATTGAAAAAGAATGAGCTAATTAGCCAGGATATTGCCCTGGCTTCATCTTTTGGGGACCAGGAAAGATGTGCAGTAGACTAGGTGGCGCCACAGCTGCTATATTGTAGTTTTCTTACAGAAACAGACACTATGGGGACAGGTCTGCGTTACAAACATTTTTTTATTCCAGATGGCATGGGGATGAACCACACAATCGATCTTGCCCAGGTGATTATTATATCTAAATGTTTACAGATAGATATGGGAAAAAGTCATAGGGTAGTTAACTCACACCACTGCTAAGTGTGAATTGGGCTTAGAGCTATAGTCCAGACAGGACTGGATTCAACAGCACACTGTTTAAGCAAACGTCCATAAAGCTGCAAAGCAATTCTACTGCTTTGACTTATCAAGCAGATTGTTTCCTTTGTGCATGCTGTGCATTTCCCCAATGCATTGTTTGTTTTCCAAAATATTAAATAGCAAGCTCTGTAACATTTTTTTAAAAGAAGACAAAAAGGGCATTTAAAAATGATAAATTGTTCCTGGATGCATTTTGCATAGCTATAAGTCAATTCTACTTTGGAAGTCTGAATCCACTTCCAACAAATCTGCATCTAGGTTTTTTTTTTTTAATGTTCTTAATTTGTTGTAGTTTCAGTATTGCTACTTCAAGAACTCCTTATGGCAAAACTCACAGCAGACTGAGAAAAAAGGTCTGCTGCTAATATTTGAACCCTTGAAAGTGATACTATTTCCTTTATGTTACTAGCAAATTTTAAAAATTGATTTTTTTCCATCTCTCCTAAAAACAAGAGGACCCAAAGTACATTCCAAAATATAGTCACACTACTCAGGAAATTGAGATTTGATACAGATATAGCCCCAAACTCCACAATTATGAGGGCAGTCTGAAAATGGGGCATGTTTATATTTAATCATCAAAACTCAAGAACATGAGGATGCCAGTACAAAACAAGAAAAGCCATGCAAGAGACAGACTTGATGTATTTATTAGATTTGTACACTGCTCAACTGGCAACTGCCCTGTAAAACCAACATAACAACGTTATATTGTGGGAGTTCTGTTGCCTTTTCACATGTGTTAATCAGCTTTGGTGGGCAAGTGTGTTTGCGTGGTTTGCTTTATTGGCTGTGGAGTATCTTGTCCAGTACTTTAGTTATAATAAAGACTAAGGCAGCCTTACTTGACCTAGTGACCTCCTGGTGTAGGACTGCAACTCTCATCATTCCCAGACAGCATGGCCAATGGCCGTGAATGATGGGAGTTGCAGTCTGACACACCTGGAAGGCACCAGGGTGGGGAAGGCTGAAGAGCCTGAAGGTGGGACAGAGGGATTGTACTCTGGAAAATTCTGAAAAACACGGATAATTTTTAAAAATAGTCAGGAATTGTTGTTGTCCACTCCCCATGACAAAGTAAGTGATTATATGTAGGCAGTGTTGGCATGAATATCCATAATTTTCTGTTGCTGACGTAGAACACATTTATTGTTATGCGTAAACATTACAAAATAGGCAGCAGATTTGATAAATTGCAGTCTATCCACAGGATGGGGTCGGGGGAAAGAAAGTAGCAACTGGATAAGTGAGCTCATGTGCAATTAAGCCACTTGCAGATAACATGTATATAAATTTCACCATTTATTCTGATCTTTCCTTCACTGCTTACAGAGATATCTGGGTTTAAATGAGGAACGTAACACACAGTTAAGCCAGTTTCACAACAGTGATTCAGATCTTTACTGGAAAATTTTATATCTGCTTTTGGGGATATACAACGCCAACATGCAAGAAGCTATTACATATTATCAATAACCACTTCTTCCTAATAGATATAGAAGCCTGTAAAAAAAGACACTGCCTGGTGTAACTCTTAAGTAACACTCTAAAAAGGGGTGGAGGAGAGAAATCTCTGCAGAATGCATAAAAAGCTAGTGCATACTGCACCACTGAACAGCGGCTACATTTGACACATGATTTCATGCACTGTGGTATGGTTTGTACTTAATGCTGAAGCAGAACCTAAAGAAAATAAGTCCATGACTAACGTCAATGCACTTACTTTACATATAAATCCAAATGTCTGGGGAAATCTATTTTACCAGCAAGAATCTTCTGATATATTCCAAATGGGTTGTCATCAAAGAATGGAGGAAACCTATTTGGGGGAACACACACAACACCACACAGATATAAGTTTAGAAAATCTGAAAAGTGTACACAGAACATATAATAAAAGCATTAACCTACCATATAGTAAAAACATTAACCTACTATCTGCTATGAAAATGCTAGGTTACAATTATTCACCTGCTGTAACACTGGTGTCTAATTCCCAGTGGATGCATGCGATGCATCCTGTTAGTGCCTAGCAAAGTATTACAGTGGGCCTCAGACGGTGTAGTCCCATGGCTGTCATGGAGACTGTGAAATCCTGAGCCGGTCTGGACAAGGTGCCCTCAGCATGAATGTTGACATACCCCAGAACCAACAGTCTGGGAGGACTTCAACAGCACACCTGAAACCATCTCCATCAGCTCAGACAGAGAGACTGTTGAGCAGTGGGGTGGGTGGTACACCAACAGGATCCGCAGTTCATCCCGCTGGCCCAACACAAGGTGCACACACTCCACATCAGTAGTCAGATGGACAGGGAGCCTGCAGAGGGAGATGGAATTCCTACAGACCACAGCAATCCCCACTCCCCAGCCCTCAAGTCTACCCTAATGCTGAACCGAGTGCCCTGGTAGGCCCAGCTAGAGAGACTAACTCCTCCCTGCTCACCCAACCGGGTCTTGGTTATGCATGCCAGATAGGCCGCCTCATCCACTATTAAGTCATGTATGAGGGAGGAGGTCTTGTTTTGAATTGATCTGACATTTAAGAGCAGCATCCGGAGTCCTGACGGCAGGCTGATAGGGCAACCACCAAACCTGTGCGTGGGGGGAAAGCCAGAACATGGCACAGTCATTAACTGTTTGGGCCATGTTCCCCTAACATGGCTAGCCCTTCTCCCAATGCGATATCTCCCTTTACCCATAACCACTCTAATGATTCTTCAGAGGGCAGAAAAGAAAGTGATCAAGAAACCAAACGGGTTTAAAAAAAAATCAAATGCTAATTTTTCCTCCATTGCATACGTGCACATGCTGCACGTATGAGCAGGGAAGACGGCTAGCCAGAAAGCAATTGCCCCTTGCAAAATTAAGATGTGCCTGAGGCTATTAGAGCTTCCAGCACTGGAGTAACTGTGAGGTTCCACTGCCCGACATGGTGCAGCACGATGGTAGAGGTCTCATTAAATGTACAAGGTGGGCTGACAAGTCACTGCCACTCTCTATGTTCCAGCTGCTTGTTTTCAGGCAACAGCCATGCTGCTGTCAGAGAGAAAAAGAAAACAAAAGTGGCGGTGGGAGATGCAATTTGTTTGTTCCGCCCCAGACAGCACAATGCCTTATGCCAGAGCAAGTTAACAACATTCTTTGATCTGGACACAGAGAAGGGAGGTAAGGAGGGAGTGATGTTTGTGACCATGAAAAAATGTTATTCAGTGGCTGACTGGGTCACATTTGTACAGTCAAATGTCCAGAGATATATGTCAAGTTAACATTCTAACGTGGTTACTTCTGAGAACTTACCACAGGTATAAATACTTCCAGTATAAAATAGCCATACTCTTATCACAGAAATCCAGTGAGGTGTTAAATGTTTGTGTGGCATCTCCAGTTAGAGATGATACTATCCCACCTTCCTTACCAACTTGCTCTTCCTCCTCCATTATTTAGGGCAAGGGTGAACAACTGGTCCCTCAAGCAACACATAGAGGGTTCTCTGACTCTTTGCTCTCTGTCAGCTGTTTCTGCTGTTGCTGCCAGGAGGCAGAGAAAAGTGGGGGTTTGGGGGAAGCACGAGTTTTTCAGAATTATTTTACATTGTCTAATTGGAGTGAATGGTGGAGGGATAGCAATTTAAAAATACAATCTTGTGGCAGGATCACTGAGATGGGTCAAGGTTAAAGCCTCTTCCACCCCAGTGTGTGCGCGCGTGCATGTGTGTGTGCACGCATACACCTGTGTGGCCCCCAGGGCCCCCAGCTGTCAGGAGCGCTTCTGAGCACAGGGAGTGGGAGAGCAGTTCAGATTCTGAAGAAGAACCACCAGACATTGGGGAGGTATGTTCCCAGGCAGTTCCAGACATGGCTAGGCAGGCTCCTCAGGTTTCAAAGGTCCAGCTGGAGGGGGAAGGTCCCTCTTCACCCCCCCCCCCCAATGAGAGACAGCAAACAGGGAGAGGCGGGGTTTGGGGAATCTGAATTAATAGATGCAAGGCGCAGACGCAGAGCCAAGAGGGAGATGGCCAGGGTGGAACTTAGAAGGTCTACCTGATTGGCCCTGCATGAACAGCGGCGCTTAGAAGCCTCATGAGAGAGAGAGCTCCCCCTCCCCTTAAGTTAGGCTAGTAAGACCGACTTCCTTTCAAATGGTGGGCAACTTTCATAGCCACCTTTTGAACCCCCTGAAGCCATTTCCTTGAAGACTGAGAGTCACTGAGAATTTGCATCTCTATGACCCTTTGAGGTAATGGATTAAAAGCTATAGACTGAATCCTCTTGTCTGTGTGTGATTTGGCATTTGAAGTTCAGTGGGGACAAAAGGAATCCTGACACCACTAACACTGGATGTGCACCCCGATTTAGGGTCAATAGGATATTAGGCACTAGAGAGTTCTCATCCACTTACGACATGCCCGTTTTCCACAAATACATAATGGGGTAATTGAGTAGGACTAGATTGCTTGAAACAAGCTGCCGGATTTGATTAAAGGTCTCTTTCATAAAACAGGTAGAGCAAATTATGAACTACAGGATGAGGAATGCTACTATGTCTTCATGGTTTTGGTCCCAAATATGACCCCCAGCACCTGCCTGCATGCACAAACATGATTATTGGAAGGCATTCTTCCAGTTCATAGTTCACTCCAGATCATGATGTGCAAAGCTCTTGCTGTCACATATTGAAACATTCTGATGCAACCATGTGAGCTTAAAAAAAAAGTTCTTCAAATATTAACAAGTCCCTCTGGTCTGCCCTTCATTTAAGTGATGGTTTCCTTTGTCATACAAGTTTGGTATCAAACAAACACAGCTGGAGTTTAGGACTTGGTTTTGTAATGTGCAATCTGCTGACTGCAGCACTGAGACATGTGAGTCAAAGCAGAAGTGGAATTCTCTTTAATAAAAGCTTCCGTTAAACAAGCATTTCAGATTTATTAAACATAATTCATAGTAAGATATGGCTTGAACCAGCTTTTTAAAAGCCTTTGGTACAATATATGTTGAATGCATGTTTTGTCAAGCAACATCTTGTGTGTGCACGCGTGTGTGTGTGAAAAATTCTTCTTAGGAAATTCTTCTATCTTTAAAAACTTATCTAGCTGATTTTTATAACAGTTTCATAGGAATGTTTCTGCAGGAAGTACTTTGATAGTACCAGACCACATGTTGGTCAGTTTTCTTTTTATCTTTTTAAAGAGGGTTCTACAAGAAAGACAAAGACAGTAAAAATAATTCAAACTAAGACCACAGTCCATCAATTTAGTCTTATGTTCCCAGGCTCTCAATTTTAGATTGATGATTAAAGCATATGATTCTATTCGAAACATACTGAATATAGCCAGGACTACTAATATACAAGTCCAGAGCTTTGCCCTGATTTCTGAAAGTTCATTGTTTGTAGTTGGTTGAGTGAAGCAATGCCTTCAGCTAAACTTCCCTTTTGGCTTGCTTATTTTTAAGACAATCTCTCCCTTGAATATTAAAGTGCTGGAGTGAAATTTTATGTATCCACTCAGGACACAGTTATTCATTAGAAGTACCTTATTAGTTAAGGAGACAAGGTGAAGGGAGAAAAATGCATGAAAAGGTACTGGGGATCAGTGAAAGTTCACAGGGACTGGAGAACAGAGGATCATTACAGAGCACATATTATGTATAGTAGTACCATTGTGATATTATACAATAATACTAAATAATTTTTTTGATTCAACTGGAGTCATTGTCAACTGCACCTCATCTTTAAAAACAAAAATGAGTTGGATCCAGACTTAGGTGAAGTTACGTCCCACCAAAATCATGACAAGTGATGAAAATGGATCCCAGGGAAGTCACAGCATTGGATGTTAATGGAAGTCCTATTAACTTCCATTAACATCCAATGCTGTGACTTCACTGGGATCCATTTTACCTCAGTATCAACTTAACAAGCTGCTTTTTGCAAGTGTAGAAACATTAAATTTACACTAGTTTATCACTACTTTTACATCAGACGAAAGGAAGTAGCTCAGGGATCTGAGCAGCGAAGCATGTCGGTGGTGGCATGCAGAATTTCTCTTTATGCTGATAAAGAATACCGAATGACTGTTTGCTACAAACCCAGTTGTAAAAGAAGGAGGAGGAGGAGAAGGAGAAAGCAGATAGTCTCTGTACGTTTTTACGAATATTTGCCCTCCGTATAGAGCAAGGCAATCTTTTTGTCTCCAAGGGCTGCATGTGGCAATGTGTGATGGGTCAGGGGGCACGTGCAGGTGGAAGACATAGCCAAAGGCGATTCTGGGTGGGTCATGAGCTAGCATTGGGAATGGCCAAGGGCAACATGCCCCTTACTTACACACACACACACACACACACACACACACACACACTTTCCCCAGCCCTTCCCCATCTCAGTGTATGGGGATAGGCAGGTTTAAACTAGAGATGTGAAAGGGCCTCTCAAAATTCTCTACTTTATTTGTGGTCAGAGAAATTGTTGGGACAATTTCACTGAATTTCTTCAGTGGGAGGAGAAATTTCCAACAATTTCTCACAGGTAGGGCTCGCCATTGGAAAGGGTTGAAGCACAGCTTCTCTATTTTTCCCCCCTAAGGGCTTTTTGATTTTTTGCACTGCCACTGCATGTGTGAACAGCATCAACTGTGTTGGTAGCCTGGTCCCCATTCTCCACAGTACCCCATACCCTAGCATCATTCCAGGGCATGGAGGTTGGGGTGGGGGTAGGAAATGCAGCCACCACAAAAAATATTGGTGAAGAAAAATTAGTGAAAATTCTTCAGAGTTGCCTTTTATTTCTAGGGAGGTAAGAAAAGCACAATCTCAGGACTTTTCTGAGAAATATTGTCTCAGCTCTAGTTGTCATCCTACAGGGTTCAGCACCTTCCCCAGAGTCTTCCAAAATGTTGAACGTCTGTGTGTGTGTGATTGTGGATACATCTTGTCTCTAATGCGGCTGCTAATAATACCACATCATCCCTGCAAGCTCTGTAGCAGATGTGAAGGGAGATAGTGTTGTGTTCAACTCCAGGGAAGATGCTGAGCTAGTACTGTGCCGAAATCTGATCTCCAGTTTACTGAAGGTTTTCTTCCCCTGTGAAAGAGGTTTCCATTTTTCTGCCTCAGTCTCAGGGTGTTCAATAATTGATTTTGAATGTATTCTGATGGTGTTTTTGATCATACCTAATCACTGAGGTGGCCAATGGTACTGTTTGTGTGTGTTTTGTTCTATTACACACCTCTTTAATGCTCTGCAGCCTCCCAGGCTGCCTGCACTTCCTGATCTGAAAAAGCCCTATGAGAGGAATTCCTTCATATCCTGGGGGGTGGGGGAGGAAGTGCGGGAAGCCAAGGAGGCTACAGGGTGCCAGAGAGATTATTGCACAATGAAAGACAGGACACTTGCACACATTCTTCACCCACCTCATTAGTCAGGTTGGCCCACGAACCCTGAATCCAACCCATGAGAATTTCTCCAAAATTTCTTCTCCTTTGAATTTATTTTTGAAAGCAATTTCTTTGCTATCGAATTGAACGAGAATGGTAAAAAAAAGTGGGAGAAATTTTTGGCACAGCATCAGTTTAACCCTCCCCTTCCTATATGCTGAGATCACACTGTGCCTCCCCCACCATGCCAATAAGATGGATGGTAGAGCAGGGTGGGGAGGCACACCATCTAAATAGGGAATATGGCATGTTGGGATGACTCTCCCACATGCCATCTTCTCCAGCACAACTGCAGCCAAATCTAGTGGGGGCGTAAGCAGCCACAGAGGCGGGTTACCCATACGTGGTTTAAAGAGGCCTGTGAAGTGGTAAACAGTTTTCTGTGGTAGAAAATCCTTGATACTATTGGGGAGATTTATTTATATATTAATTTTGATGATTTCTATGCCATTGTGCAATAAAAATATTTTAAAGTGTTTACAAATAAGTCACACACAAAAAGAAAACAAGGAATTAAAACAGCAGATATGAGATGATGCTGTGGAATACTTAAAAGCCAAAAGTTTTGTAAAGCTGCTACAATAATGACTTGATTCAATATTTCTCCTTTTGCAGTGGCATTTACTCAGCTATGGAAGAACTGATATATTCTGTTTTATTGTGCAAGCATACACAATTAACCAGAGAGAGGATAAGATAAAGAATGTGCTTCTGAGTTTTGGTAGATACATAAGCAACTACTCATATTCTTGCCAATTGTCAAGAAGACAATAGGAAACTCATTCAGTTGCAAATCTCAGTTTAAAAACAAACAGATTTGGGGTTTACATTTACTTGCAGAATTTATCTTTAAGAAAACCCGCAAAGCAAATTAAATCATTTATATATTATTCTGAGGATGCTGCCATCTAGTGAAGTAAAAATATTCTTGGGTTTATGGGATACTGAATTCTAATCCCACCCGCCACCCTCCCTCCCTCCCTCCCTCTCTCTCTCTCTCACACACACACACACACACACACTACAAAAGTCAGTTTTAAGTTAAAAACTGGTGCCACACTCAACAAGAAGGTCCAACAAAAACAACTAGCAAATTTCTGTTGCTTAATTAACATGATAAATATCCCAATATAAACATCAGATGTACCTTCATATTCCACTGCACCCAGTCTTCCCTCCATAGCCTGGGTGGGATAGTGGTGGGGCATCACTGTATGTCCAGTAGCAGAAACATGATTCACAACTAAGAACAAATCTGAGTACAGCTTTCACAGCTTGGGCAAAACACTCCTTGTAAGCCCAGTCATCTCTTTCTAGGTTGATGGACATGACAAATTCCTCCACTGAAAATCTAGACGCAGGCAAATTGAGAACAAAATATGGGTCCCCCCCACCTTCTTTTCTTCAAAACAGGTTTTGTTCACAGGAAACATTCCTGACTAAATAAAGGTTTTACGGCAAACTTCGGAGCCTCTTGAAGATTTATTTTTCAAACAAATAGTTTAAGAGGTAATACAAAAACAATACAAAACGAAACTGAACTCTACTGAAGAACACTTACAAACAGTGCTTGAAAATTACAGCAAAAGACATGCTACGGAAACAATTGAGCTGTTGAGCAAGGAATTATCTTAGGAATATTGAAGCGTTCTCCCCATTGAAATATTTTCCCACTTATCCATGACTGTCTACTATGCGGTTGGGGCTGTTATCTAAATGGCTCAACCACATGGGAGGGGGCTGATTGCATGGACCTTTCCTAATGACACCTTGCTCAGAAAGAGGTACCAATTCTATAGGAAAGACCCACACAATCAGCCCCAACTACATGACTGGGTGATTTAGATGCTGCATGGGAGCCACTCATGGATCTACACTCCCATGGGGCTGAGCGAATGTTGAAAGGATATCATTTTCACACAAGAAAGCTAAGGTTTATAACCTTTTCTCATATTTAGAAGACAGGCATACTGCATGGTTAAGTGTTTTGATATTGTACAGAACAGTCTCATTCTCTGTCTCCAAAATTGTTTTTCTACATGATAGGAATATTTTGAGACAATTAAGTTACGGAATTAGATTTTCCATATTTGTGAGAGAAGGCAGAACATTTGTACTTCATTTAATTCCACATTGCCCAAGAACTTACCCAGACAACATCTCAAATATCAGAATGCCCAGGGCCCACCAGTCCACAGCTCTTCCATGACCTTTACTCTGTATGACTTCTGGGGCAAGGTACTCCGGGGTCCCACACAGTGTCCATGTCCTAAGAAAAAATAATATGGAACATGAAACTAGAATTAAGTTTCCCATTGGTTAAAGATTAGGTTTCCATAGAAACAGGGCTAATTCCAAGGTATACAGGGAATGATAATGAGCAGAAATAGCTCAGTAAGTTTAAATATTTATGAACATTACAATCACATGATAGCACTCCAGTACACGTAGGTCTTGCTCTGATCTCTTGTAAAAGGGTGAGAGGAATGCTTAGTGCATGAAAATATGATTCCCTTTACTATAAGAGAATTGGAAGCTCCTGGATGCATGGGACTTTGAATTACAACTGGCAAATAAACATTTGTTATCACAGATTAAGACAAGCACTGACTTTAAAGGACCCACTCTATTATCTGCAGAAGGAGGCACAAATCTCCACCTACAGATTTAACTTTCTATGGTCACAAATTGCTTGGTAATAAGCCCGGAGATAACAACAATCCACCCAGCCCCAAACTGCATTGGTTTCATCTAAAGGATTTCAAAAAAGCCAACAAGCCTTTACCAATCCTGTATTTGGACCTTGTGTCCCCATATCATTGAATACAATGTGATTTCCAGGCTATTGACATACTTGTATGGAATAGGGAAAGTAAAGTACCCCACTTTTCCAGCATTCTCAATCCCATGGAGGCATTCACAGATAGAGGCTCTGAGGGGTGACTCTTCAGAAAGTCACCCCTCAGGAGTACGGGGTGATGGAAAGATGTGAAGATGGAACAGGGCTACAGCACTCCCCCTTCTCATGTGTTTACTCTACACAGATACATAATGCTTCAACAGAGCTCTAGAATTGAAACATTTCGAACCCAGGAATTTATTTTGAGTACCAGAACTGAATGGAGTGCACAACGCTTCCATGCAAAAATCTACTCCTGGTTACCCCTTCATTTCAGCAGTATAATTTAGGACTCAGGGGAATCATTTTGTTGCCTGCCATTGATAAACAACTGGGAATCAGAAATCTTTGTCTGTCTACTGCAAATCACCCAGAGATCTACCAGTAGATCCTGATCTAACTTCTCCCTACCCCTATTGTAGGCACGTGTGTATGTTCAATGACGGAGACTCCTCTACTGAATAGCTAAGCCAATCACATAAAATTTGTAAGCAACTCTCTGTTAATTTTACATTGAACTTACTTTGTTTTGTCCAGGTCAGCTGTGCAAACGAGGAGGATTCTAATGTCATTTTAAGGTTACAGGAAACTGTGGTCAAACTTGGAAATACGGATCTGAGAAATACCTGAACTTTTACACCAATCTCCAGGAAGCTCCCCAACCCAAATGACCTTCAGGCTATGTAAAGGTTCTTTATATAAGAACAGCCTTGCTGGATCAGACCAAAGGCTTATCTAGTCCAGCATTCTGTTCCCACTGTAGTCTACCAGATGCCTATGGGAAGCCCTCAATGATTTCCTAATGATCCCCAACATGGAATTTGCCTTTTCCCAGCAGCCACACACGGGGTCAAAATGTTCATTAAGCTATCCATTACACCCCCAAGATGAGCATCACTTTAACACTTGATTATACTGAACCACATTTGCCATTTTATCACTCATTCCCCCAGTATGGAGAGATCCTTTTGTGCTAGTTCTCCCTGTACCCTCTATTTTAATGATCTGTATAACTTAGGATGAAGCCCCAAAAAGTTTTCCTCAAGAAAGTGTCAGTGTTAAATGAAAATTAGATTTTATTGGTATCAGAATGTCATACCACTCCCCATGCACAATCCACTCCATTTCAAATATGCTATTCCCAAAATAGCATAACACTTGTGACACTTGTTTACAGTGTGGTGTCTCACACTAGTTGCAACCAAAGTATATAACACATGCAGATCCAATTGCCAAGAACTGTGCTTGGACATGTGCGGCAAGACGCATTGCATGCAAATACTCTGATGCAAAGACTTAAGGTCCAGGGTATGTGTTTCTCCAATTACTATCAGATAACAGTTACTAATATGAACCAAATATCCTCATTTCCTTTTAAGTTTAGTTATGAGAGAAATATGGTTAAGTTGTCTAAGCACTGTCATCCTCACATTGCAGGAGCTGAGATGGCAGCACTACAGTTGCGTTTTAATTTCAAAGGTTCACAGTGTTTGAAGTAAACAAAAAACTTTTAAGATTTGTTGTCAAACAGAAGTCAACACACATTCAACAAGGAAAATAACCTAAGAAGCTAGCTGTTTAATTTTTGTTTCCTGAAACTTGAGACATAATTTTTAACTTTGGGGAAAATATTTTGTTTTGGTATGTCTTTGTAACCAAAATCCTGTACTCTAGTGCCATCTAGCAGCAAGGATGATGATCAAGCCTATATTTTTTAAGCCACAATGTCAACTCCTATTTATCAGTTTTGAATGTAATTGCACCCTTCAACATGAAGATACACACACTGAACATTTGAAACATGAGATCTTAGCAGCACTCATGTTTGTGCACTGAGTAAGGATGCTTTAACAAAAACTATAGTCATTCAAATCTACCATCTCCAAGACCTGATCTACTGATTACAGCTGCCAAGTGGAAGCCACTTTACGCCACTGCATATGGAGACTTGGTACATTGTAAGGTGGTCATTGGAACTGACTCACAGTGTGGTTGGTGAAATATTCTCCCTAAACACAAGATGGGTTGTTTTTTTTAAAAAAAGCTTTTTAGATATTAAACATATGTATAGGAACTGCACAAAAACATTTCTGGTTGCAAAAGTACTCAATGACCAACAGCTACTTCCTTTAAAATAATTGTTTTAAGCAAGAAACAGCCTGGGATTTAAAACTCACTTATATGTTAGGCACCAGTCAGCAAGCTTTACAGACTGAAAAGGGGAAGAAGGAAGGTTATAGGTTTCAGAGCATAATGCATTCCACCATTCCAAGCTTGTCTGTAGGAGTTTATCCAAGATTAATACACAGTTAAAGCTGACTTAAATCACCATGTGATTAACCTGTAATACTGTAACTGGAGACATGTGGGAATCTACTGAGGCACTATTGAAAGTTATGTTTGCCTGGGTGGCTGTACAGATTTAAAGAAAGGCAAAAATGATCCTGCAACATGGTCACTGTTAATCATCGTATCTACCATATGTTAGCAGTGCCAGGTTGTCCTTGTGCTCTCCCCCTACCCCCTGTTACCTGTTCCACCTGGTGCAAAGTGCTACTAGATGCTGGCAAGCCCATAGTCAATTCTGCTTTGTGAAAAATGACGGAAAAGCACTCCCCTGCCCTTCACCATGACTGAGCCTGCCAGGAGGGGAGAGGCTACTGAGAGGAAAGAACAAAGACTTCAACTCGAAGTTGGAAGGAAAAACACCCACTAACGATATCACTCAGTGGACTGAATGCTCGCTACATTTGAGCGTACAATCGTCAAAGCTGCATGGATGCTTATTTAGATATACGGGCTGCTTATATGGTATATACTTCAAATGGAAATGTTAACCCTTCCCCTCCCACTCCCACTCCCCCCTTGTGGGTTTTTTCTTTTTTTCTTTTTCCTATATCAAGGGAGATGTTAATGATTACTGTATATTGATATGTTTCATGAAATGATTTTTCCCCTTTTATTTTGTCTGTTGTTACCATTGTGTTGCAAATAAAAAGTTTAACAAAAAAAGAACAAGAAAAAAAAAGATCAGGCAGCTGGGGTTCTGTGAAGTTGTTTTCAGCCTACATCATCCAAGTTATTGTGGGACCTGAGATTTGGCTTGGAGTCTTCTAAGACCTCAGGCAACTGGCATAAATAACACCATTTGCCCTCTTGCTGCCTAAACCATCTACTAGTTGGGAAATCCAAACAGTGAGGGAGGAACTGCACTGCCTGGGGAGGGACAGGTGGGCTAGCATTTTAAACTATTGAGCACCTCTTTTTAGCCCTTTTAAAGAGTGAGATCTTTTCACAGGGCCTGATTCAGCCCACTACCTAGTGCAATGTTTGAGGTTCAGATTCAGGGAGGCAAGGAGATAGCATATGAGGACATGTCCAACCTCCATACCTGGCCTTGTCTAGAGGGAAAGGGAGCCCCAAGAGAGGTCAGAGGCATCTCTGTGTGAATTCTAATTTGGCTCCATTTTGTGGGCAAGACAGCATCTCTGGGTATTTGAGGCAACAGCTCGTCTGCTTCAATTATTGGCAGCAGCTCCTTGTTAGGGGATTTGTACTTTTCATATTATCTACGCACACTGGGGATTCTATGGCATTGCCACTTGATCCCAAATTAAGGATTACAACTGATCTAGGATATGCTGAGGAGTTTTTTTACTTCACAAAGATTGAAGCTGGTTTGTTTACATTGTTGCCTGAATTGTGCCAGAGGGACATCTTGCCTGGCTGTACATGCCTGTCTCCCTTGGCTGGCATGGGCAGGTTATTAACTGGATGGGTTTTAGCCCCCACTGGTCTTGATTACTAGCATGATATTCCCATGTTCGTTTCTTACACAAGTTACAACCAGTGTAATCCCTGTTATTTGTGTCTGCCTCTTTCTTTCCTTCCCTTACAACTAGAAGACTCTCATAAGTAGGGCTAGGGAAGAACAGCTGGTCACTACGACTGTGTCAAAGCAATGTTTACATCTAATTTGGCAGCAGTCCATAACAGTAAGTAATCATATACAAAGATGATAATGGCATGGAAGCTTGCACATGGTACTAGCAGACTGTGATACATGCTAAGATCCAGGAGATACCTTTAGGCATATTACACAGAAATCTGAATCTTCTCCAAGCATATAATTTTCAATGCATATAGGCTCCCTGACCAAAGGTTTCTTTATTTAAAATATTTCTAAACTGCTATTCATCCAATAGATTCCAGGGTGGTGTACAACAGGCATAAAAATTATTTAAACAAAGCACAAATACAATAAAGCAATATCCTTAATAACAATTACAAACTGAAGGGAAGCAAAAGACTTTAGAACTACACCTAGACTCAAACATAAGCCTTTAAAATATCATGGCAAATACAAAAAATTTAAACAGGTACTAGAAATATTGTAATGTCGGTGCCAGTCCTATCTCATTGGAGAGGGCATTTCAGAGTTGGGGCACTATCGCATTTGCACTTAGGCTCACTATTGCTGCAAACCAATATGTTTTCATTGCTGTAGCAATGAGTTAGTACACATGTTTCTTCAAAACTATGTGAATTTCAAAATGAAAGAAATGATTTAAATCTATTATTTAGATTGACATTTTTTCTTACCAGTTCAAATCATGATAGAAATCTCTTTGACTTAAAAACAATCTGCTGTGGAAAGGTGCATAGTCAAATCAGTGTGAAACGTTTTGAATGGGATATATTGTTTCTCCATGCTATTATCTTTTTCAAACAAAACTTTTCTTACTGGATTTCTGTCCCCTTCCATGCTAAGAGCTCAAGAAAAGTAGCAGCAAAATCAAACCTCGGCATAATCACTGAAATACTTAACACTAAAATAAGCTTGAACCCAGCCTCTTAAGACAGGAATGGGAAACCTGTGGCTTTCCAGAGGTTGAGCAGCATCCAACACTACTGCTCTGCTTATGCAGTTGATGTAGCTCTACTTTAAGTGACCTCTAGCGCTACCCAATAGTGTAAAGAGGTGATACGGGTTTTCTGCAGAAACCCATAGCACCAGCATATGCTATTGCTGTAGCACTAGAGGTCGCTTATGCCAATGCTATGTCAACTGATTAAGTGCACTAGTAGCATTGGATACTGACTGTTGTCACCAAGTTTTGACTAGCCTCAGTAACCAAGCCAAAATTTGGGGACAACAGCATCCGTCCCCTTCAGCTCAATCCCCATGCTTTCATTTAAAACTCAGTCCCACTGTGTTCAGTGGGGCTTAACCCCAAGTAAATGTGCAGCCTTCATCCCTCAGCTCATGCTGGACCTCCATGGGAGGTTAGGGAAAATCCCCATCTCCCCTATGAAGCTCTAATCTTTTGGAGCTGTGGAAAGGAGCAGGGCCTTGTTTTGGTGCTGGCCAATCAAGATGCTCTAAGTGCCTCAGCCACCCACTACTAGAACTGTCAGGCCCAACTTTCCTCTCTAGCTAGTATCTGGAGAGGGGTGGGGGATGGGGATCCCCTCCATCATTGCACCAAACCTTCTGAAGCTCAGCACAACTGTAGGGGAAACCCTCACTTCCTACCCGGCTCTAAGCTAGATAGGAAGAGCTGTGGCTCCCAGAGGGTGCTTAAACACCATGTCACCATGTCAAGGGTGGCAAGTGGAAATGTGGGGCCATCTTCATCCTGCTATGGTTGAGAATTTTTGTCAACTGATCTTAAAAACTGGCAGCACACATAGGAGAGGCAGCAGGACCCAAGCAGTTCTTAATGTTTTGTTTGGTTTTAAAACCAGCAGATGACAGGGAGCCAGTACAGATGCTAGGATAATGTGTTCTCTGCAATCCATCAGGAGGCAGGCCACTACATTTTGTATCAAGTGAAGCCACCACTCTAGGTCACAAGACCTGACAAACAACATTAAATCAGCCAAACAGCATTATCTCAGATTTAATTGGCTGACCCGTACACAATCCACTACCATGGCCAGACACTGGGTAACCAAGACAGCAGGACTGAGATCATAGGAAAACAAGATGTGCAGCTATGCATCATCAGCATCCTAATGGCATTCATGTTGCCTCATGTATCCAGGTGTGGCTGAAGCCACATAAACAACCACTTGCCCAACAACTCCCCCCCCCCGCCAAGAATGAGGTTTGTAAATCAGCTTGCAATAGCATTCAGACTTGATTTGTTTTGTTTTGTTTTAAATAGGACCAAACTAGTCCAGAATTGAAGACATCTGGCATTCTTCCCCGCCTAAGGATGAACTGATTTCCCCAGTCAGTAAATAATTCAGCTTTCCCCCAGTTTCATTCACCAACTAGAAAAGCAGTTTATTTTATACCACGCCTTTCAACAAAAATTGGTCACTGAGGCACCTTATGAAAATTAAAAACCCAATAAACATTTAATGTCACCTATATATTCTACAACACAGCTACAGACTCAAAAGGTCATATCAAATTGAATTTATTCAATCCAGAGCCTATGTTTGTTGGAGACAGATGCAATATAAGAGGCTTCACACCACCATGAGCTTCGCACATAAATTTGTCATAGATGGATCTGGCCTGCTCCTGCCTGTGCTTCCACCTGGCTAAAGCTAAAATGCTCATCAGCCAGGTGCTCAAGATGGGGGGAGGCTATGCTGCTTCCATCTCAGGCACCTAGCTGCAAGGAACTTTGTGAACTTTTCCCATGTGGAGGTGGCAGTACTGAGCAAGTGAGAGGGGAGATGCAAGCAAGACTCAGCACAGACAGTTGTAGTAATGGCAGGCTCACACTGCTGCAAATGTGTTATGAGACTTTTTTTTAATGTTACCCTTCTGCCGATGTCTCAACCAGCAATCCCAAGCCAGGCCACATATAAGTGATTCATAGAGCAACCCTATGCGTGTTCACATTGAAGTTGGTCACACTGTGTTCAGTGAGGTTGTGTAGCATTGCAGCTGCAGCCTACAAAGCAGCTGGCAAATAATCACAATGGGCAGATGATGATTTAACCTCTAAGTAGAGACAGGCCAGGTTTGTCTGGCCATTCATAACCTGGAAGAGATCTGCTGGATGACATTTCACAGGTTTACGAGCAGCAGAGAGGCCAGCCACCTTTGCTTCTGTAAACACGGAGGCATTCAGACCCTTTAAAAATGAAAACACATGGGTGCCCAATCTGTTGCCATCAGCATGAGTCAAACACCACTGGCTATTTAGTCATCTTCCCTCCTACTTCATCTCACTCAGCTCCCTGGAAAATCACACAAACTTGCAGAACCCATGCAGGAGGAGAGGATGCCCAAGTCAATGGCTATTCCTCAAAGGACAGATAATGGAGACAGGTGTTGACCTTATAATAAAGGGTAATGTAAATGTAGTAACTGCCTGTTGGTTCCCTTTTACCATACATGACTAAAATATGCACTTTCTTCTCTGCGTTCAGTTTTATTGCAGCAAGCCTCCAGTTTTATCAAGGAAGAAAAGGGCACCAAAGAACAGCCTTTCTCCAACCTGGTGACCTCCTAATATTTTGGACGATAACTTCCAGAATTCCTGACCATTGGCTATGCTGACTGGGGCTGACTGGAGTTGTAGTCCAAAACATCTGGAGGACAGCAGGTTGGGGAAGGTTGCTAGTACATACTGAATCCAGTCTTTAACTATAAAAAAATCAATATATGCATAAAACTAATGTAAAGAAACATATTAAGACAGTAGTGTGGCAACTACCATCCCCATTGTTAGATGTATGTCATTTTATTACTATTCTTGGCAATTTTAAGCTGGGAGATATATGAATTGTGTCATTCTACTATGCCATTCCAAAGAAGAAAGGCAGTGAACCTAGCTTCACAACTTATTCTGTATTTACAAGCACAGGTTCACAAATTTGGGGTGTTCTCAGTCTCCATGCCAAAATTTGTGGTCATCAGGATCTTGCCACCCCTTTCAGTGTGGTATTTAACTGTAGATCTCCCCTTGTCAGACTCTATACTTGCAAGTTCATTAACAGTATATGTATATATAGCACCTTCAGAGAAAAATCACCCTGTGGGGATATGGTGGGGGTTATGGACTGTTTTCATTTTGGACATGCATGACGCTGAGAAATCTGGATGCATTGTCAACATGATTTCCCATATACGCCATGATCTAGTCAGATGTTAACCCCTTTTAAGTCCTATTGATTAGCACATGCATATCTCTCACTGAAATGCTTAACTCTGGCTGCATCAAAGCCAATCCAAAGGCTTCATATTCCCTAAGTCTAGGCAAGCCTTTTTGTAAACAATGTTTGCTCTCCCAGTGTGCCTAGAGTAATACCCACACAGTACTTTATTTTAAAAATAACTATTAGATTACATATAATGAAGGTTTGCTGCCTCTTCCTTCTTAGCACCCATAGAGGATAATCATCAGTGCCTGGAGTACAAGTTGCCAAAGAACTGGACTACTTGTGCAACCCAAAATTTGCACAAGTAGTCCTACATTTTACTATTGTTGTGTGGTACTCAAGGAAGGCAACAGCAAAGCTGACTTTCTAATGAAGGGGTAATCTTGGCATTACTACTGAAACAAACCTTGTGATCAGCACTAACACAGTTTACTATGAAAGGAAGTAATATTTGTTATTGCCAATAAAAAATAAATTAAAAGTCCAAATGCAAACATCCCAGTGAGAGAGTGCTAAGTAGTTAATTGCTGTACAGAGGTCATAATTTAGTCTTAAAAACACACATTTAAATTCTCTGTAATAGCAAGCCCAACTTCAGAGACACAAATAGCAAAACACAGTTCAAACCATTCTATTTCAATATATATTTCCCAAATAAGCATGAAAGACTTTCTGTAACTCACAAAAAGTAAATTGATCTATTTCCCCATCCAGTTTAGCACAGCCATACAAATAATTCTTTCTGGAAAAAAAATATTTGCTGGTTAAAATCTTGATACTGAAATATCATTTTTGCTTAACGAATCAGACTGAACATACCTGGATTTTGAACCTTGCATTTTATTTTGTATCTTTAGGCAAGATCCAGCCAAAGTTAAGCACTGTATTGCCTGGATAGGAGACAGACTGGGAACCATATGTGTACATATATACACTGCCTTAGCTTTCTGTACAAAGGGTGGCCCATAACAAAATAATGGAATAAAATGAAAGAAAGCACTTTCAACTGATTTCAGGAACAAATAAATAAGCAATAGGACTTAAAATGCTCGACTTTGGGCTGCATACTTTAAAAAATGTTAAGCTAGGTATGCTAATTTTACTAAGCTCTGGCAATAATTGTCAATTAGTATTTTTAAGTGGCATCCATATAATTTACATAAGCAAGGGGTCCACCAATTTGGCTGGCCTTCATACCAGTTGTGTTTTCCCCAACCCTGCCACTCCACTGAGAAGCGGGGTGGGTGCTGATCTTTTCTGACCTCACTCTGAACTTTGGATACACTTTTGAAATCTAGCATAAGTGTAGGGGAGGGTCACCCGCACCCCCAGCTCTGACTTGGGGAGGGGAGCTCATATCTGTTGGGCTGAGCCTTAAAATGGGCTCAGAAAGCAGCAAACATTTTCCTATTTTCCTGAGTCTCGCAAATGGACTTTGCAGGTCATGGAGAGCTCTTGCTTTTCTGTATGCTCCAGTGAAAAAGGTTGAGGGTGCTCTTGCCAGTATATATATTTAAAATACCATATGAGCTCACCAGTGGTGAGTTGGCCAGTAACCATAAAAAGAGAAGGATTTGTATGGGATTAATCTATACAGCATTCTCTCTCTCGCTCTGTGTGTGTGTGTGTGCGCACATGTGCATTCGTATGTTTTCCTATGATATAACCCAGTGCTTTATTTCTAAGCAAAATAGCAATAGTTCTTTTGTGTACTTACCTTGCCTTAAACTTACAGGCTATGGTGTCTCCCTTATCTTCTGTCATTATTTGTCCAAACCAACTTCACAATTATACACAAATTATAACAAATACTGTTTTTGTAAACAGGAATGCTTGGCATGCACATTAGGCAAGTTTAGGCAGGGACAGAATATTCTGTAATCTGCAGGTCCTAGCAACACTTAAAAAAATAACTAAGGAGGAAGAATTTTGCTCAAGGTGAGGAGAAGGCACCAGTTCATGCCAACATCCATCCTTGAAGGTGCCTGAAAGGGGGATGACATCTGATTAGCCATGAGGAATGTAATCTGTCTTCTTTTCCAATTTGAACTTCCCAACCACATTACTGGGATGTGTGTTTTTGTGGATATAAGGGATTGTATTATCCTGAGTCAACCACTGCTCCAGTAAATCCAGAAATGTTTATCTTGAGTGGCAGCAGTTCTACAGGATCTCAGGTCAACTTTGCCACCTGAGATAAGTTAACTTGTGATTATCAGGGAGTGAGCCTGGAAATCGCTATATGCAATACATGTACTCTAACACTGAACTGTGCTTTCCTCATAGGCTGGCACACAGAAACAACAGTATTGCCAAAGTTCATACTTGGTTCCGTATACTCATTTGTCCAGCCTGTAATGCATAGCTCTATTACAAGCTGAGTACCATTGCTTCCAAATTCTCCAGCTTGGAATGCAGAACAAAATTCTGTCCACAGACTATCAATGTTCAGCAAATCAGCTGCCCAAAATCAGATGCTTTGTAGGTGCACATGCAAAGGTTCTTTAATGTTAACCCCTTACTCCCAATGCAACTCTCATTGGTTACTGTGAGCTATGTGACCACCCTTCTGTTTGGTGAGCATCTTAGCTTTTTGCATCAATTCTCTCAATTGTTTCTTGCCAATGTTATGTGATTGTTGTCTCCTAACTAGATAATGACTAGATATCACTCTTTTCCTGGCATTTCTGTTGGAGAGGGCAGATTTGAATTTTGAAGTGGATCTCCTCCATGATTGGGGCTTAGAACTACAGTTTGCAGGGAGCAATACAATAAACCATATCTAGATCATCACCATGGACCTATGTTAGAAATATGGAAGAGAATTCTTGGGAAATGGATGAAGTTCTTTCTTTCAAAGGCTCACTGAGAATGCTTTCACTGATCTAATTCTGCATCTAGCCAAAGGATGTACAACCATCGGTACGCAGAAGTCACTTTGCCTTCTCTGTTATAGTTGCAGCCCTGCTTTGTTCTTTTAAAAGCAAATAGCATCAACTGAAAGGGGGGTTGCTAATTATCAGGACTATAGCTGGCATGGATGGGGAATGTAATATTTTCCTCCACTGTTGTGGTCCTGAGGAAAATCTTTTCTCTGAAGCTGGCATTTTTGTTTTGGGGGCAAACGTGCCAATAGGGGAATTTTACATACATAACTTTTTCTGTGCTGTGATTAAAATGCACTGGAATATCTGAAGGGGAGATACGTGGTCACGGGCAGAGGGCATGTTGGGGTCCATCACCTGTCCTCTGTTCATTTACAGGCATGCCCCACCCTTTCAAAATACCATGGCCTGTGTCCTATGCTGCCCTGGCACTAGCGGGACTCACTGCTAACACATCGGGAAGCTAGTGGTTTCTCAAGCATCTGGAAAGAGCAGAAATGCTAATTTCCATAATGGGGCAGGTCAGCAGAGCTTGCCAAAGGGAGCTCCGCTGATCTGTCCCAATCCAGAAATGAGCATTTCTGCTCATTTTGGGGGCTGCTTTTGGAAACACTAGTTCCTGTTGCACTAGTGGCGAGTCCCACTAGCACCATGGAACTAGCAGAGACACAGCAGCAGTATAAGATATTGCCTTATGTCATTTACCAAAATGTACACAATGAACAAATTGCATAACTGTATAAAAAGTAAATAATCACCTGCATCTAATGGTGGACAGCAGCCATGAAAGCTTATGCCAGAATAGATTTGTTTGTCTTTAAGGTGCCACAAGACTCTGTTAGTGCTAGGAATGTAACTCAGTCATCAACATATGTCTTATGCCTATGAAACTGCCACCGAAGATCAAACAAGCAAGAAAAAGCATTCATATCACATGACACCATCAGAAACAAATGTATTTTTCAATGGATACAAATCCGTTGAGCACTAAAACCAAGTCGCACAGACACATGTGTGGATTAGCCCTAACTTAGGCTGAAAATAAAAAGTTTTTCTTTTATTTCTATTCTAAAAGAAGAGTAGAACTTTTATATTGTTGAATCTTTTATTAACTGCAGTTTTTTTCCTTCTTTTTTCTTGTGTATTTGTAAAGCTCTGGAAAAATGATCTTTGAAGGAAGGAACAGAAATCCTTTAATAAATTAAACGATTTCTTTACTGATGTCCATGTATGTGTGTACCCTCCCCACAACGGGGAGGGTACACACATTCCAACGGGTTAAAACTAAACATGTTAATCAGCTTCATAGCTGATACCACTATTCTAGATGTAGTTGCATCCTCTGCCCTTTTTCCATTTCCCGCAAAAGTCAGTAAGAAAGAGCTTACCTATCAACCAGCTTTTTAGCAAATCCAAAGTCTGTGAGCTTGATATGCCCCTCTTTGTCTAATAAAATATTTTCAGGCTTTAAGTCTCTGTAAACAATTTCTTTTGAATGGAGATATTCTATTGCACAAATAATCTCTGCAGAGTAAAATAGTCCAGTGCTGTTATTAAAGCGTCCCATGTTGCGTAGATAACTAAAAAGTTCACCGCCGGGTACATATTCCATCAACATATATAGAAAGCGTTCATCATGGTAAGTCCAAAATCTGTAATGAAAGAAATACACAAATTGGAAATACTAAGAAAACAACTTATTAGAAAAGCATAAACAATTTATTAATTAATTTAAGGGCCTGAAATATAAACATGCAACAAAACTTAAAGCATTCAAACAGAATTACTTTCAACACACATCACAAGCTTGGGCAATTGCTCAAGCACCTAAGGCTTTAGAGACCTTACAATAATTTATCCATTTTGGAGGCTCCAGCACCCGATCTAGGTATACTCAAGGAATGGCTGAGGGTTGACAGTTTCACAGCTGGACTCTGAAGAGGTGCTCTGTATAACTGGAGCAAGTGAGTTTTGGGTGGAGAACCACACATGGGAGCTCTGTGAATCTTTCAGGTTGGTGTGTACTGGGACAAATCCCAGCCATGGGGCACAGTGGGTTAATCCCTCTGAGCTGTGCAATTTGGCAGAGAAGAAGTGTCACTACCAGAGAAAACAGGCAGAAGAGCTAAACGTAATAGGAGGTTGCTGAGCAGAGCAGAATGCCTGGTAGAAGTTGTCCCAGCTGAGGACACAGAACTGCTCTTAGGCAGTCAGCCACATGAACCCTCATCATTGGACATCATACCATTTTTAAAATGTTAAACATTTGCAGTATGGGGTTCCCTGAATATCCCATTGAAGCACTAAGTAAGGACTGCTACTGATATATTCTATGATATGATTTTCCTCCCCCATTTTTTTTTTTTTGCTTCGTTGTTGTCGCTGTTGTAATAAAAAAGGTTATAAACAAGAAGAAGTAACAGAATGGTTGACCTTTTGAATCGTTTCGGTTTCATGGGACTGTAGGATATGCTAGATCATAAGTATTATCTAGTCCACCTCTTGACCTGATGCAAGATCCATCAGACTCAAATGTCATTAGCAAATATATTGTCTTATGTGGAGTATAGCATGCCTATGCAGAGTTCCAGAGAATAGCAAGGAGAGACAAGAAGGCCTTCTTAAAGGAACAATGCAAAGAAATCGAGGAAAACAACAGAATGGGAAAGACTAGAGATCTCTTCAAGAAAATCGGAGATCTCAAGGGAATGTTTTGTGCAAAGATGGGCATGATAAAGGACAAAGAAGGCAGGGACCTAACAGAAGCAGATGAGATTAAGAAGAGGTGGCAAGAATACACAGAAGAACTATACAGGAAAGATCTTCATGTCCCTGATAGCCATGATAGTGCGGTCACTGAACTTGAGCCGGACATCCTAGAGAGTGAAGTCAAGTGGGCCTTAGGAAGCATTAGTAACAACAAAGCTAGCGGAGATGACAGTCTTCCAGCTGAGCTATTTCAAATCCTAAAAGATGATGCTGTTAAAGTGCTGCATTCAATATGCCAACAAATCTGGAACACTCAATAGTGGCCACAAGACTGGAAAAGGTCAGTTTACATTCCAATTCCAAAGAAGGGCAACGCCAAAGAGGGTTCAAACTACCGCACAATTGCGCTCATTTCACATGCCAGCAAGGTGATGCTCAAAATCCTACAAGCTAGGCTTCAGCAGTATGCGAACCGAGAACTACCGGAAGTACAAGCTGGGTTTCGAAGAGGCAGAGGAACTAGAGATCAAATCGCCAACATTCGCTGCATCATGGAGAAAGCAAGAGAATTCCAGAAAAACGTCTATTTCTGCTTCATTGACTACGCTAAAGCCTTTGATTGTGTGGATCACAACAAACTGTGGCAAATTCTTAAAGTAATGGGAGTACCAGACCACCTTACCTGTCTCCTGAGAAACCTGTACGAGGGTCAAGAAGCAACAGTAAGAACCAGACATGGAACAACTGATTGGTTCAAAATTGGGAAAGGAGTACGACAAGGCTGCATATTGTCACCCTGCTTATTGAACTTATATGCAGAGTACATCATGAGAAATGCCGGGTTGGATGAATCAGAGGTCGGAATTAAGATTGCTGGGAGAATTATCAACAACCTCCGATATGCAGACGATACCACCCTAATGGCAGAAAGCGAAGAGGATCTCAAGAGCCTCTTGTTGAGGGTGAAAGAGGAGAGTGCAAAAGCTGGTTTGAAACTCAACATTAAAAAAACAAAGATCATGGCATCTGGCCCCATCACTTCCTGGCATATAGAAGGGGAAGAAATGGAAGCAGTGACAGATTTTACTTTCTTGGGCTCCAAGATCACCGCAGACGGTGACTGTAGCCATGAAATTAAAAGATGCTTGCTCCTTGGGAGGAAAGCTATGGCCAACCTAGACAGCATAGTAAGAAGCAGAGACATCACCTTGCCGACAAAGGTCCGTCTAATCAAAGCTATGTTTTTCCCAGTAGTAACGTATGGCTGTGAGAGCTGGACTATAAGGAAGGCTGAGCGCCGAAGAATTGATGCTTTCGAACTGTGGTGCTGGAGAAGACTCTTACGAGTCCCCTGGACTGCAGGGAGGTCAAATCAGTCCATCCTAAAGGAAATCAACCCTGAGTGCTCATTGGAAGGACAGATAATGAAGCTGAAGCTCAAATATTTTGGCCACCTAATGCGAAGAGAAAACTCCCTGGAAAAGACCCTGATGCTGGGAAAGACTGAAGGCAAAAGGAGAAGGGGACGGCAGAGGATGAGATGGCTAGATAGCATCACGGATGCAATGAATATGAACTTGAGCACGCTCCGGGAGAGAGCGCAGGACAGGAAGGCCTGGCGTGCTATGGTCCATGGGGTCACGAAGAGTCGGACACGACTGAACGACTGAACAACAACGAATGTTATTTACAGGCACAGACTGTTGCATATTCCTCAAGAATAGGAATCTTTATCGTTATTTTATTGTATAGGTTTTATCTTATAAACAGTCTTGTTATCTGTTATGTGAAAGGCGGTTTATAGATAATTTAAATAAATAATTGAAGAGGTTTTGCACTAGCAGAATATTTCTGTTCTCGCATTGTGAGACATCCACTTTTCATTCATCTCCCAACCATCAGGAGCAGCATTTCAGAAGTACAGGGAGCTCTAGTGGGAGTGCAAAAATAGGGTGTCCTGCCTAGCATAAGCAGAAGCACTTTCTGCTACTGCAAAGCCACCCTTAGATAAAATCCATAATGTAGTTTTTAGAAACATGTGTTTATTTTTATAAAACATAACAAAAAGCAGAAAAACAACAAAGAAACATACATGGTTACTTTCATTAAAAAAAATGCTTTTGTTATCGATATAAGCCATAGCGCATGAGTTATTGAAGCCCATCCATTTGTGTTTTTATGATTTGAAAACAAAGGTGGCTCTATAAAGATAGATATGTCCCTTTAAGGGTGCAATCCTAACTAGATAGGTGGCCGCCTCCAACCTCGGAGGTGACCACCTACCCAAAGCAAGGCAGGAGAGGCACAGGGGGATCGTTCCCTCCATGCCTCTCCTGCCTTGCTATTTTTTGCTAGACAGCAGTTTTCAGCTGTCTAGAGGTGGGGAGGCCAACCAAGAGAGGAAGCTGTTCCACTCTCCCTGCCCCGGAATGCCCCCAGCCCCGCCCCTTTTCAGTTGCTCTGTGCTCCTCTTGCGAGCATGGAGGATGGGGCTTCTCTGCGCTGCCTCCGAGGCAGTGCAGACGAGGGGGGCAGTTGGTTTTCCGGGAACTGACACGGAGCATGGGCTCCGAGGTCGGTTTCCAGAAATGAGCATATCCTATGGGCCTCTAGACAGTGTCTAGCGGCCACAGGATTGCTCTCTAAGTAAATGAACAAACATCCTTTACAAACTATACTTTAAGGCTGCCATCCTATGTACCCTTAACTGGGAGTAAGTCCCTTGAATTCAGTAGGACTTACGTTTGAGTACGACATCCATAGGATTGTGCTGTAAGGTTCTGTTTGCTTCAAGTACTGAGTAGAAGTGCTTTGTACTAGGACAGAGGTGGGCAAGCTGCAGCTCTCTAGATGTTACTGGACTCCCTACTCTCATCAGTCTGGGCCTGTGTGGCCAAGGGTCAGGGATGATGGGAGCTGTAGTCTTTCAACATCTGGAGGGCCACAGGTTGCCCATCCCTACGTTAGCAGAAAGCAACCACTGGATACAATCCTATAAACTCCAGTGAACAATTCTTTACTTTCGCAGTGCTTCTCCACTATACTTTCTCTGTACGTTTTCAGAATAATTCTTGAACAAGTTGCCATAACAAACTGGTTGAGGAGAGTTCAAAAATATTACTTATACATATGTATGAAGTGCATTTTTGTTTTTGTTTACTCTTAAAGGTGGCCTCAAAAAAATTTAAATAAAATAAAATATATATTCATTCTACCAGGGTTTTCTCATTTTTTGTGCTAGTATTAATTTATTGAACAGGAAGTACTGTTTTCATTGAACTTGATTTTCTTTGTTCTCTTCCTCCCTTTCAACTTATCAGGATGCAACCTTGTTATGTTGAAATTACTTTTGCAATATGTACCCACACCTCTCTCTCTTTCTTTCTCTTAACTTGTGAAATGCTGACATTTCCGGTGGTGTATATTACTCCACCCATCACCACAAGATATTCAAAACAAGCAATTAAGCCCATACATGAACAGATTTCATCCAGTTTCAAAGGGAATTGGAATATGTGACCTTTCAACACACTATATCTACCAGCAAGTGCTATAACCAATATTAAAGCCCTTTGAGGAGGGATACCATATTATTCCAGTGGGGAAAAATAGCCTAAATCTATTCCTTCCCCAGTCTACTGCTGACTCTTATATAAGACTGCTATATTCATACCTGGAAGAACAGAAGTATGCATAACACAAAATGGGAATATGGTTTTCAGAAGCTTATAAAAAAGCATCCAATTTCATGGATGTATCTATTCTTCTTTAAAAAGGAACAAAACAATGTTACACTTTGAAAAAGGCTGTTGAAGATTAATAGAACCATGGCTTGCATCCTAAGTTCCCATGAGCAGAACTCCACTCATGAGATGCTCCCACTGGTGGAAGAGAAGAAGGCAATTTTTACAGATTCCCCCTTTCCACTGAACCCCTGTGCCCCCCCAAAAAACTGCTCCAGAGGGTTGGGAGACCCTCTGGAACACCGTGGGATGTGGCACTGGGGGAAGGAAGATTTGGCAAAAATCACCATCCCTCCTCTGCTGGATTGGAATCTCTACCATAAATGAAAGGAACCCTTCCAAGCCTAATGTCATGAGACAGACACATACATAGAAAACAAGGCAAGAGAAAGCAGAAAGGAAGCTGAAGAAAAAGGAATCCAGTGACATCTTAATTACATTATTCAGCCCTGGTTCTCACATAATGACCACCCAGGTTTTTTTTTTTTTTAGAACTCTTGAGTTGTTGTGAATGAGCCAGCATGCTAATTCATGCTGCTTAATCACTCCTGGTTTGCTCCTCCTGCCACCGCAGCTGGCTAAGCAACCCAGGGATGATCCCTGGCAACTCTGGCTTCTTGGGGGACAGACATGCCAGAATTCTGGGTTCAGATGTCATGCTAAACTACCTGCGGATGGCATGTCCCAGGGTTGTTTAGCCACTCCAGCTGGCAGGAGGAGTGAAGCAGGAGCAATCATGCAGTGAGAACTAGCAAACTGGCTCGTTCATGACAACCCAGCATTTTTTTTTAAACCCACCTGAGTTGTTGTTATGTGCAAAATGGGCCACTGAAACATCTTGACCAGATGTATACATCTCCAAGCTCAATATATATTATTAAAAGATTGAAGGACATGCTTCAATCACTGGAGCACAAGACCCACACTATTAATAATTATAGCAATCACTCTGCTTGAAGGGTGGCAATTTCCATCACTGTGCCATTAGGAATGGCATAAACCGCATAGTTCCCTCCCGTTACTGCTTGGAAAAAAAAACAATTTCAGCTGTGGAGCAGTTTGTGAACACTGATTAAGAAACAGACAAAGATGCACTTCGGAGTGAAACACACACACACACACACACACACACACACAACTCTACATCATGTTGCACACACTCCAAAGAGCAGATCTCCAAATATATTTTCTGTGACACTGCATATGGGTCAATTTCTAACCCCCCCACCCCTCCAAAAAAAGGTGGGGGGGGGGAAGAAAAGAAAGCAAATGTAACATTTGCCACTCAAAGGCTTTTGGATTAATCCAAGCCTACATGAGACTGAATGAATGCCGGAGCTGAACATTAGAACACAAAAAAATGAAAGTTGGGGGAAGCTTACAATCTGATCAGAAATGGATGATTTACTTCTTTCAAGACCGATTTTTCATTGTGCACATGCTGTTCTTGTTTTAGTCGAATGACATCTGGAATGCTCATTACTTTCAACGCGAAGTAGCATTTGGCCGATTTCTCTTTCACCAGATGAACCCGCCCAAATGTACCTGTTCCTGAAAATTAAAGAGAAGAATATGTCAGTTGGAAGGAACATTTTGTAGTTGAGATGTATAAGGACTGTAAAAGCAACAAATGAAAATGAAAGCAAAAATTCAGTTGGCAGACATTATACATTCCTATATAGCTTGGGCCTAACATACCTTAGATTACTTGGTGGCAGCTTTAACAGGGGGCAGGCTGAATAGTCAGCAACATCAGCTCCACTTCTTGAGTCACTCTGACATAAACCAAAGCAAAGGGCTCTAGTACTACCTCCTCTGGCACGGAAAGCAACAGAGAGAGACCAGAGTACTTCCTTTGGGGGCCATGCTGCCTGGGAACAGTGGAAGTTGCAGACCCAACACATATAGAGGCCACCAGATTGGGAAAGGCTGCTTTAGGCTTCAGCTGCTCGCTGTCTTTCCCAAGGCCTTTCTTTGTAAATGGGAGCATGCAGATTCAATACTTAATCAGGGCTGGCATCAAAGGTAGGCATGGTTGTGCACCTGTCAATGGCCCACACCCCAGCAGGGCCAACTGACAAGAACCCCCTGGACTTGATCATCTTCTTCATCATTGCAATCTGCTTGTTCATCTTCCTCTCGCTCTGGCCCAGACCACAGTGGTGGTGAGAAGGGGGAGGAGTACATACCACTTCCTAACTTGTTCACTGGCTCTCTGTCTGTCAAGCAAGCGAATGGTAGTAATAATGAGAAAGAAGATTAGGAACCATAGCAGCTGGTGACAATGGGAGTGAGAAGATGAACTCACTGAGAAAGGGGGGCTACTGAGAGCATGTTGCCCAAGCGTCCTCAAAAACATGGAGCTGGCACTGTACATAATAATGGGATGGCTCTGCCAAAACCTCTCTTAGTTTTCACACCATGGAAAGAGGGTTAAAAGAGTCCCTTGACAGTCTCTCTGCTCAGGTAATCATCAGTATATAGGCAGAGTGGCTTTGCCTGCACAAAAATTAAACAATTTTGTGTTAAATGGTGCCGCTCATACTGGTGACCTAAGGCCAAACTACATGTTCTGTTAATTACAAAGTATGTAGCTGAGCCTTCTTTTTCTTTTTCTTCCAGAGGAAGTGCATGTGGCCTCACTTTGGATCAGAACCACCATGCACCAGCAGAGGAGGATTACACCTTACTTCCCCCAGCCATTTGCTTCCTGAAATCCCCCCCCCCCGGGTTGTTTGAAAAAGGGGGGGGGAAGCCTCCATTGGTGCCAAAGCAGGCTTCTTCTTTTTTACTAACTGTGGTGGTGAGAAATTTCTGGAAGTAAATGGCTGGCAGTGGATGGTTTAACCTCCCCCCCACTGCATGATGGTCCCAATCCAAACCAGGGATGCACACATTTACTCTGGAGTAAAAAGAAAGGAAGGGCTCAACTACATGCAATGTAATTAACATAGTAGCAAATATCACCTGTTTTATATCCCATCTTAAACGAACACATTATCGTTTCTTGACTACAAAGCAATCAAGATTTAATATTGTTATGAAAGAACTTGGGAGTCCATATCCCCAAGTGATAAAGCTTCCACATTCTGACAAGACCCAATTCGTATGAACAGCAACATAACAGCATTGTATAGTGAAACCATGGGGAAGCTGCCCCAGGGCCAGGGCAAGTAGTTCATATGAATTGGTTCAGCACACATATTTGGTACAGTACTACAGGCTCTTTTCATGGAGTCTAGTGATGCAGAGAGTCTTCACGACCACATATGAAGCTGCTTCATTAACAACTTGCTACAGAGTAGCCTCCACACCCCTGAAGTATAAGCAGCCTCCATTCTGTTTGATGTGAAATAACCCACCTAGATGGATTAGATAGTCCTAGTATGAAATTTAATTCACAAAGAATTATGGATGTTCTTTACAACTGCAGTGCCCAATACAATATAATACAAGAGGGGGAAATTACAAGCTTCTCTTGAACATTACCACTTATACCATGGACATCCATTTGTACCACTGGTTAGCAACTCTTACAGAACACTTGATTACAATTTGCATTACTCAAACCTTTAATAGGATGGATAGTAAGAATCTGAACACCTCTTCATTTTGCAGAATATTACAAAAGATGACTCTTTTTATAAGAGGGGTTCAATTATGCACAAACCTGTGAATGTAATTTTAAGAACATATGACATAGGAAGAGCCGTGCTGGATCAGACCACGGGTCCATCTGGTCCAGCATTCTGTTCACACAGTGGCCAACCAGCCCATGGGAAACCCACAAGCAGGACATGAGTGCAAAAGCACCCTCCTGGCTATGTTCTCCACCAACTAGTGTACAAAGGCATACTGCCTCTGATACTGGAGGTAGCATACCTCTAGAACTGACACCTTTGATCAGTCCACCTTACCTCACAGCCTCATCAACATTTTGCAGCAATTTAAGCAAATAAAAATTAATGAAGGAACCAACAGAGAAGGATATAAAGCATACTCCAGCTAACTGCAAGGGTATTTTGTTTTTGTTTTTTTAAAAAAGCTAAAGGCATTTAATGTATTGTATAGTACTGTGACTCCTACAATCTTCACTTTGATAGCTGACAGCACAGCAACAAATTACTATACCACTGTTTGCATTGTTAGGAAGTTTCCTGGTTTTATACTTGTTCCAATTCAAAGTATTGTGTTTTTTTTAAATATACACACAGTAAGACCTTTAGTACAATTGTATTTTAGTGCTATGTTAAATGCAAGATTTAAGCCAGTGATTATAATAATCTGAAGGGTATCAAAAAAACCTGTACTCTAAAATAAGGTAGCTGAAATTAATGAAGACAGAAGCTGAGGGCAGAAGCTTCCCTGAGGCAAACATGGCAAAGTTAAAAAGGGTGCATTATTCTTCCACTCCACCCACACATTAATTCTTAAGAATATAGAAACATTAGTTAACCTTAACTTTACTGCAAGTACAAAAGGGACACGTGTATGTGAAACTGTACAAACAACACAGATAAGAACTGAACTCTAATGGCATGTTTTGCCCTCCGCGGAAAGCTCCACCCTATAAATACAAAGCAAGAATCTGATAAAGGCTCTTCCAGCTTAAAGATCAAACCAAAGTTCTAGAGCAAGCAGCCTTCCCCAGTTCAATGCCCTCCAGATGTGTTGGTTTCCAACACCTATCATTCCCAGCCAGCAATGGTTATGCTGGCTAGGAATGATGGGCACAGGAATCTAACACATCTGGAGGTGAAGATGGATCTCTACAGATGGATCTTGAGCTGAAGATTTCCCCCACACAACTCACAGCTAGATTTGTTGTATGTATTTATGGGATTAAAATCTTTGACTCATTTCAAAGCTATCCTTTAAAAAAAGGTTTTTAATAAAGTACAATGCATGCCTGATAAAACAGTTGAAACAAATTAGCAAAGAAGAAGAATGGTGGTTGCTTTAAACTATGCCCATTCTGGTGTATATCCCTTTATGCAAGACTGCTAAAGAGGTATTTAACTCACTTATCAAAAAACAAACAGGGAAAAACTCAGCAGAGCAAAGTCATAAAATACTCAAAAGCCTTCTAAATGCAAACTGATTTGATAGCAGCTGCTTATCATAACCTGCTTGAGCTACAGTGCATTGATTTAAACATAAGAATTGTAAACACTGTTCAGAAAAGACCTATGAACATATTCAACCATGTCATCTATCCACCCTGGGAAATTTAACATGTGATTAAATCCCTGTTGTCAGGTTGCATCAACATACCAGTAAACAACCTTGCTTTCATGGTGGGCTTGCAATGCAGGGCTATTTTGGTGAACAGAGTACATGGGTAGCCTAACTGGAACAGTGTTCTGTGTAATTCTTAGTCACTTACAGACTAAAGCTGGAAGAGTTAAGAATTCAGTTTTTAAAATAATATAGTTCTTCTGGCAGTTGTTAAACAGATTTTTAAAGTAATATCAGAAATATCAACAAAACAGTAAAAAAAAAGTTATGGGAGACATTAAATGGAAACCCACAAATTTGCTTCTAGCTAGAGGTGTTTGCAAGAATTAAGGCACATTAGTGGAACTAAGTGAAACCCGTTTTCCTGTGCCTAACTGTAGTAGTAATCTGTGGGACATCAAGATTTGGGAGGCCCTTAGGCAAGACACCTTAAACCAGCCCCCTTAACTTGAAAAAGGCAGGGCACACAAACCAAGAAACCTCTCATATGGACTACAACCTTCTTTGATACCCCATGCAAAGTGAGAACCCTTTCTTAGCACCTAGTAAATGCCAGACCTTGTTGCCCTCCAGAGCTCTCCATGATGGGACTAAGGGTGCTTCCAGATGGAGGGCTCCAAGCACTAAATATTAAAAGTCATTATACAGCTATTCCATATTTTCTTAATAGATTTCTTTTCCAATAAAAGATAGCAGAGGAGATGGAAAAACATGGGAGAATACACACTGAAGATGACATCATCTGAACACCCACTCACCCCCAGTAATATTCCATGAATGAGGCTATGCAATTGCACAATAAAAGCCTTATCTGGAATGACCCTATGTTTGTGACAAGTCCCAGGGCATGGATTTTCACATTTGCTACTAGTGTATATGTCATCTCTCAATGGAACTTTCCCAAATAATGGTTATGGATAGACTTGGTCCAAGGAAGGCTCTGAAACCATGCCAACAAATAAAAGTGGTGTTGCTATTTATAATGCTCTAGAAACAATTTGACAGGTTATTCCAGACATGTGGCACACATCTTGTTTTCTGTGCTCCAGGGAAAAACGGAACCGCCCATAACCATGCAAGAATGCACAATCTTCCCAAGCAGCTTTCTGCCCAACAAGAGAGACCAAACAAGGTCACGGTCTTGAAAACAAACCTATTACTGCTATACTGACTACTGAAAAATGTCTGAGCCAATATTAACACAGAGAAATATATAATAAGCCCATTCATACAGAATTCAGTTTTGTCTTGAAGAATTCAGCCAATTACACCCAAACTTATTTTCCTCTGAGGAAAATGCATCAGAGGAGTTATTATAGCTGCCAAAGGCAAAGTTGCCATTATGATGACAAAGAGGCAGATAACAATGGTCACTCACACACCTTTCAGAATTTATCCTTTTAATTATACGCCTTAAGCATGAATCCCATTTTTTCCTGTTTAAGGAAGCTGCTGTGCTGAAGATGCTTTAAACATACTGCAACAATTATAGATGAGCGGACAGGCCTTGCACCCATATGATCATGAAAGACAATAGTGCAGCAAACATTTAGTATGGCTACCCTTCTCCACTCTGCCCTCACCCAGCACCCCTAGTTCTACTCACCATCTTTTGCGTAACACATTTCTATGCGTATGCAACCAGGCTGTTCTACAACATGTAAGCCACTTAGAGAACTTTTTATTAATGAAGTGGCAGACAAATGTCATAGAAATAAATGATTAAAATAAATAAAACCTGTTCCCTTGCTGTACAGCCTTAGCTGTCCCAGCCCAAAGATTCACGCATCCCATTTTAGAAGTTCCTGCTATCAAGGCTTCTCAGTAAGTATAACAACCTGTTTATTAAAGCATTTATTTCAAATGAGCAAGAGCATTATATGTATAGGTTGGCTTATTCCAGAGGTTTGGTGTATGTTTTTTTTTTAACCCAAGGGCTTCAAAAAATCTCTCAGACTGTCCCTGCAGCCCTCAGACCTAGAAATGCACACTATTCCTTCCCTTCCTTGGCAAGTAGTTGGGTGGGGGGGCAGGTGCATGGGGAAAGGAGGGGATTTGTCCCTTTCTGCCCTCCCTCCCTGCCACCCTGACATGTTGAGTAGCAGGGTGCTGGGCACAAAGCTCAGGGTACCATGGGAAATATAGTTCATCCAAGAAGAACTACCTCTCCCATGGTCGACCAGCGTTTGCACTCTGGTGCTGTGCTACCAAAACTGTCAGGGAGAGAAAAGTGAAAAGCCCACCACTTCTCTTCTACCTGTCTTAAAACATGTTCTAGATCCATTTTACACCTTCTCCTTTGATCTACGTGTCCCAGAGGGCAAGAAAACATATTACAGTCTAAAACCTGTCCTTTCTCTCATTCCACTGAGGAAGCTTGGACTGATTATTGACATAGGGAGGCCCCACCATGATGAAAAGTGCTTAAAACAACAACAACACCCACCCTAAGTGGTCATACAAGCAAGGCCTTCCAAGATACCTGGCTCACAAATAATGAATAAGGAGCATATGTCCCACACAGCAGTTACCTGAGGCCTGGTCTGACACCTCCTCTACAAATAGAGTGGTTGAATGAACAGAAAAACTTGGGTTTTGATGCCAGTAGAGGCAGAACTCTGCCAACATGTGGAGAAGCATTCACTTCCACCACAAGAATAAAAGAGTGAACACCTCCGTGATGTGGGGTAGAAAATTTCAAAGTTTCAGAGTTGTAATTAATGTTTTCCAGGTGATTATCAGTTGAGGAAATACATATACGCCATTGAAATAGATATATGTCCAGGTGCAAAACATAACAAACTAATAAGTAGTGACAGCGAAACTTAAAGGTACCCCAACAACCTCAGTGGAAAAGAGTTGAACTCTGTCGAAATAAATGAGTGGTTGTCAGAATATCATGCACAATCCCTTGGGTTGCTAAAATTGATCAGGCGGCAATCCCATGTCCCCTAGACAACATCTGGGGGGGGGGGACATAGGATTGTTCAGTTTCCTGGCTCCAAGTTCATAGACAGGGCTCTGAGCTGGGAACCAGGAAACTGTGCTCTCCCCTCCCACTATAACTGGTGTGGAGAGAACCGCTCTAGCTACCTCTTCACACTCATAAAATGGAGCATGGAAATGGGGAACAGGAGGCATTCCTGGGGGCAGGGAGGGGAAGAGACCAGGGCGGCTGCACTGTGCTGTTTCCTATGGCCGCCCTGGTCTCCTTCCCTCCCTCTCCTCTCCAAGGTGCCATTGCTATATGGGTGGAATCGCCCATCTTGCAGAAATGCAGGGTGAGCTGGAGTGCGGAGGTGAAGAATTCTTGTCAGCCACCAAGTTCAGAGGCTGATGGGAATCACAACAGGACTGAACCCTAAGTGTGTCAAAACGTTTTCAGTACCATTGCTTAAATTTGGGGGGGGGACATAGTTTTTACATTTTTACAAGTATTTCAATTAAAAAATCTATGTAATATAACATTTAAATCACATTAAGCATGCTTTAACTTTGTTCCTCAAATATTTCAAGTCCAATAATTGTGGTGTACTGGGATATCAATTAAAAAATTAACATGGGGTACATTTCTAAAGTATTGTTGTTTACTAAATACAAGTAAAAGAAATAAGCTAAATTAGGTCACTCTCTGGGGCAGCCTTCCTCAACCTGGTGCCCTCCAGATGGTTTGGACTACAACTCTAAGAATTATTAACCACCGGCAATGTAGGGTAGGGATGATGGGAGATGAAGTCCAAAATATCTGGAAGGCACCAGATTGGAGAAAGCTGGTCTAGGGTATTAGAACATTTTCTGATGCAAATTATTCTACGCAAATTAGCCTAATTTGTCTTGGAAAAATTTCTGGAATCTGATTCAAACTTTTTCAGAAATCCCACATCACTACAACAGCCCCTAGATCATACAGAATGAAAAATAAATGTTGGGCATGTGCAACTCTACTTTAGGAGGATAGAAATAGCTGCCTTACATTCAGCCAGCATCAGCTTACCCTGACTTTGCATCACCTCCCAAGGGCTTCACAATCTCCCATTCAGATATAGAAGATATAACCCACGAACCTTTAAACAAAGGGGTGTGTGTGTCTTTTTTCTTTTCTGAGTGGGGTTGCATTTCTTTCCCATCCCATCATAAGGACAGATTACAACACAGCCTTCTCCAATTTTAAACTCACAAAAAGCCTTGCAAGGAACATTAGGCAAGGGCCCATCCATCCAAGGTAATTTTGGAAGCTTCAGTGCCAACAGTAATTTGAATTTGGGTCTCCCATATTTAAAGTTAATGACAGTGCTACACTACTACACTGACAGCCAAGATCAAACAAGTTTTCACATTCCTAGATGCCTGCATAACTAAGCATCCAGGATATATTTTTACCCACTTCCTCTGAAGTGCCAATGACCAGGGAGAGAATAAAAAAGAAACAAACAAGGTCTTACTGCTAGACATAATGTGGAGTGAGCTAAGTTGGGGTTTGCAAATGCCATCAAATCAAAATTTGTGATTCTGATATGATTGTTGCATGAGAAAACCCTGGAGAAAATGGGACCTTAGCTTGGGAATTGGGTATTGTTGCCCCTGCTGGACATTTTCCACAATATATAAATGGACTGCAAATTAGCAGTCCATTTATGAAGTGAACTCATTTGAATAGAAGACAAAGCCTTACATTATAATAGCTATTTTTACACAAGAATATCTGACCTAATCATCTTAACTGGGTCCTTTAAAAGAAGTAAACAAAAAGTCTTGGAAGATACAAAGGTTTTTCATTGTTCTTGGAGTGCAATAAAAAGCCACTTTGTATTATATTGGAACAATGTCCTGCTTTGCCCTGTTATATAGAAGCTTATCTGTAGAAACGCTTAAAATATTACACAAATTTATCTTCGTTTTAAATCGAGCACTAGCACAGGAACTAAATTGTGTCACAAATAATAGCTTTAACTCAACACTTAATGAGGAATTACCGGCATTTCAAGTTGCTTTGCAAACTGCTGAATGCTGTCAACTCTTATACATTTTGATGATATCTAACCATGTCATTTAATTATGCACTTGAAACCCATTGCTCAAACACTTTAGATACATGAACAGCAAAGCACATTACAGTGTTCAGAATTAGCTTGTTACAATGTGTTCTGTCTTTATAAAACTTGAAGTTTATATGAGCAAATACATGACAAAAAGAATGTCCATACCCACAAATTAGCAAGATGTGCTGGTTTGAGTGTGCACATGTTAAACTTTCTGAGAGATCATTACAGCTTCACTTGTCAAGGAAGAGACACGTGTGAGGTCTAATATGTAGAAAGTAGAAAGGAGACTGACACAAACATAATATAACCACTACTTGGTGTAAAACTATCAAATGGTTCAAGATTATTTAGATGTCAAAACACCTTTGAACATCACCACCATCATTTTATTTGTATGGAGAAATTTATATTCGTATGAATTGAAATAGACATGAAGCACTTCTGAAAAAGACACCTCAGACTGAACGAGTGTAACGAGTTGGTCTTTTCTCAACAAAACTGTAACTTTGCCATAGCAGATTTACATTAGCTTAGTATTCAATTTTTCTACTTCATTTCAAGTGTGTATAATGGATGAGAACCTTTGGCAAGTGTACTATAGAAAAATCAAGAGAACACTTTCAAAAATAACTACTGTCTAGTTTACTAGCTTTAGGGACCTTTATACATGATGAGAAGGAGGCGGCACTAAGTTGCTTGCAACTGATTTAAGTTTTCATTTTTCAGTGAAAAATACAAAGCACTACTGTTTCCCAGACTACAAAGAATAGATTTTTGCTAACTGGACTGCCTTGAAAACCAAACTATATATGACAGGGGAAGATCTGTTACTGGATCTGGTTTTTTTAAATGTATTTGTGGTTGGGGGAGGGCACTGTGGCAGCCCCCATGGAACCATCTCATAACACAGTAAGCAGCCCCAAATTTTGCATGCCCCCATGATATTCCCCATTGGCCAGTCAAAGGCAGTGCATGGAGGACACTTTTGTTCAGATCTAAACTAAAGAGCAAGGAAATAATTGTCAGAATACAAGAGGCTTCTGCATGGAATAGGAACACAAATTAAAGAATAAAGTGTTTTGGTGCCTTCACAGAGTGCATCTGCTATACTAATAAGAATGCAGCTACAATCACATGTCCAGATGTGATTACTTAGTCCACTCCCTACTCTAGAATGAGCATAACTATGGTGCTATCTATATCCAAGGGCAATGGGATTGGTGGGAGCTTCAGGGCAGATAAAAGGAAATAATTCTTCAGACTGTGCATAGTTAAACTAGCACAAGATGTAGTGATAGCCACCAATTTGGATGGCTTTAAAAGGGGATTGAACAAATTCCTGGATGAGAAGGTTATCAATGGCTGCTAGTCCTGACGGCTATATGCCTTCTCCAGTATTAGAGGCAGTATGCCTATGTGCACCAGTTGCTGGGGGCCATGGGTGGGAGGGTGGTGTTGCACTGATATCCTGCTTGTGGGCTTACCGTGGGCAGTTGGTTCAATACTGTGTGAACAGAATGCTGGATTACATGGAGATTGGTTTCATCCAGCATGACTTTTCTTATTTTTTTTATGGATGCAGACCACAGACGTTACTGTGTAAACATTTTGGTGCAAGTCTCATGATGAAGTCAAGACTTATTCCACATTATGGGTTTTCAGACTCACAATTATATGCAGAAGTTAACCTGTCTGACTAAATTCACAGCATAGCCCTTACACAACCCTCTGGCATATCATGCAAAACGTTTTCATGCAAAACGTTTTTGAACTTTTAATCAAACTTCCTTCTGCAGATGAGAGGGAAAGAAAGTGTCATACACTAATAACTGGGATTAAAAGAAGCTACAACTTTATTGAAAGAATACGCCATACAGGCATTATCAGGTAACCCCTAAAAAGGAGCACCTCAGGGAGAATAGTATAGATTGTTGTTGTTGTTCAGTCATTAAGTCATGTCTGACTCTTCGTGACCACACGGACCATAGCACGCCAGGCCTTCCTGTCCTCCGCTTTCTCCCAGAGAATAGTATAGATAGCCAGCTGCAATGCCCCAGTGTTACAGAGGAGCTCCAGACATGCTTGCTCTCTGGCACATGTAGTGTGCACTATGCACTTAATTGGCATTACCCTGACACCTTGACTCAGGAATCTATTTTGTTCCAGAAGGCATTGCCAGAAATGCTGTTAAGGCTGAGGAACCACTGCAGAGGGAAAGGAGCAATAGAATGTACAGTCAGGGCCAGAAATATTGGAACAAGGATAACTGTTTTAGCAGTTGGCCTCTGTAAACCACCACATTGAAGTTGAAAGGAAACACACCCAGATGGGAGTGAAGTCAGGACTTTCAGCTGTAATTCAAGGGGTTTGACAAAAGTGGGACACTAACCATTCAGGAAGGACAGCCAGTGGCATACACCCCCCCCCCCATCGTTGGTGGCTCATAAGTAATGGAACAAACCAACATCATTTCAAACTTAAGGATTGCCTTTAATACCTGGATGAAAATCCTTTGCAGTCAATGGCTGCCTGAAGTCTGGAACCCATGGATGTGACCAAATGCTGAGTTTCCTCCCTCAAGATGCTTTGCTAGGCCTTTACTGCAGCTGCCTTCAGCTGCTGCTTGTTTGTGGGTCTTTCTGCCTTCAGCCTTGTCTTCAGTAAGTGAAAAGCATGCTCTATTGGGTGGAGATCAGCTGACTGACTTGGCCATTGAAGAACATCCCCCTTCTTTGCCTTCAGAAACTCTTGGGTAGCTTTTGCTGTATGTTTTGGGTCATTATCCATCTGCAATATGAAGTGGCATCCTATCAGTTTGGCAGCATTCGGCTGAATCTGAGCAGAAAGTATAGCCCTGTACACTTCAGAATTCATCCTGCTGCTTTTATCAGCAGTCAGGTCATCCATAAACACCAGTGACCCGGTTCCACTGGCAGCCATACATGCCCATGCCATAACACTGCCTCCACCATGTTTGACAGATGATGTGGTATGCTTTGGATCATGAGCTGTTCCTTTCTTTCTCCATATTTTTCTCTTCCCATCATTCTGGTACAAGTTAATCTTGGTTTCATCAGTCCAAAGAATCTTATTCCAGAACTGGGCAGGCTTTTTGGGGTGTTTGCTGGCAAAGGCTAATCTGGCCTTTCGGTTCTTGAGCGTTACCAGTGGTTTGCACCTTGTTGTGAAGCCTCTGTATTTACATTCATAAAGCCGTCTCTTGACTGTAGATGTTGACAATGACATGCCTACCTCCGCAACAGCGTTCTTGACCTGGCTAGATGTTGTGAAAGGGTTCCTCTTCACCATGAGCAGAATTCTGCGGTCATCCACTTTAGTTGTCTTCTGTGGTATTCCAGGCCTTTTGCTGTTGCTGAGCTTGCCAGTTAATTCCTTCTTTTTCAGGAAGTTCCAAACTGTTGTATTGGCCACTCCCACTGTTTTTGCTATCTCTCTGATGGGTTTATTTTGTTTCCTCAGCCTAATGATGGCCTCCTTCACTCGCATGGACACCTCTTTGGACCTCATGTTGGGATTTCCAATGAACAGCTACTAAATGCAAATGTAACAGTCAGAACCATCTCCAGGCCTTTTATCTGCTTGACTGGTCATGGGGTACCCAGGAAACAGGCCACACCTGGCCATGCAACTGCTTGTCAGCCATTCCTTCCATTACTTATGAGCCACCAACGATGGGTGTGTGTGTGTATGCCACTGGCTGTCCTTCCTGAATGGTTAGTGCCCCACTTTTGTCAAACCCCTTGAATTACAGCTGAAAGTCCTGACTTCGCTCCCATCAGGGTGTGTTTCCTTTCAACTTCAATGTGGTGATGTACAGAGGCCAACTGCCAAAGCAGTTATCCCTGTTCCAATATTTCTGGCCCTGACTGTATATGCTTCTTCCTTGATTAAATTAAAGGAGATTGTTCCCTCAGTCTAGAGAAAATATTCAATAACTGCAATACCACTACCCAGCTGACTAACATGGAAGAGTACTTATTTATTTATTTAATTTCTTAATCGCCCATCCGCCCAGCCACCCGGCCACTCTGGGCAATGTACAGCAATACTAACAGTTTTAAAACAATAAAATTCTACATTAAAACATCATACTTCTAAAAATACCCTTTGTTGTTTATTTGGTCAGTCACTTCCGACTCTTTGTGACTTCATGGACAAATGCCAGAGCTTCCTGTCAGCCATCACCACCCCCAGCTCCCCCAAGGTCGAGTCCATCACCTCCAGAATATCATCCATCCATCTTGCCCTTGGTCGGCCCCTCTTCCTTTGGCCTTCCACTTTCCCTAGCATCAGCATCTTCTCCAGGGTATCCTGTCTTCTCATGATGTGGCCAAAGTACTTCAGTTTTGCCTTTAATATCACTCCCTCAAGTGAGCAGTCTGGCTTTATTTCCTGGAGTATGGACTGGTTTAATCTTCTTGCAGTCCAAGGCACTCTCAGAATTTTCCTCCAGCACCACAGTTCAAAAGCATCTATCTTCCTTCGCTCAGCCTTCCTTATGGTCCAGTTCTCGCAGCCAGAGGTTACTATGGGGAATACCATTGCTTTAACTATGCGGACCTTTGTTGTCAGTGTGATGTCTCTGCTCTTAACTATTTTATCAAGATTTGTCATTGCTGTCTTCCCAAGAAGTAAACGTCTTCTGATTTCCTGGCTGCAGTCAGCGTCTGCAGTCATCTTTGCACCTAGAAATACAAAGTCTGTCACTGCCTCCACGTTTTCTCCCCCTATTTGCCAGTTATCAATCAAGCTGGTTGCCATAGTCTTGTTTTTTTTGAGGTTGAACTGCAACCCAACTTTTGCACTTTCTTCTTTCACCTTCGTCATGAGGTTCCTCAGCTCCTCCTTGCTTTCAGCCATCAAAGTGGTATCATCTGCATATCTGAGATTGTTAATGTTTCTTCCAGCGATTTTAACTCCAGACTTGGCTTCATCAAGCCCAGCACGTCGCATGATGTGTTCTGCATACAGGTTGAATAGGTAGGGTGAGAGTATACAACCCTGCCGTACTCCTTTCCCAATCTTAAACCAGTCCGTTGTTCCGTGGTCTGTTCTTACCGTTGCTACTTGGTCATTATACAGATTCCTCAGGAGGCAGACAAGATGACTTGGTATCCCCATACCACCAAGAACTTGCCACAATTTGTGATGATCCACACAGTCAAAGGCTTTAGAATAGTCAATAAAACAGAAGTAGAGTTTTTTCTGAAACTCCCTGGCTTTCTCCATTATCCAGCGGATATTGGCAATTTGGTCTCTAGTTCCTCTGCCTTTTCGAAACCCAGCTTGTACATCTGGCAATTCTCGTTCCATGAATTGCTGGAGTCTACCTTGCAAGATCTTGAGCATTACCTTACTGGCATGTGAAATAAGTGCCACTGTTCAATAGTTTGAACATTCTTTGGTGCTTCCCTTTTTTGGTATGGGGATATAAGTTGATTTTTTCCAAATCTTGCCTTCTTGGTTTTCTTTTTCTTTGGGACATTTTTTGTTGCCACCTCCTGAACAATGTTGCGAACTTCTGTCCGTAGTTCTTCCAGGACCCTATCTACTAAATCTAGTCCCTTAAATGTATTCTTCACCTCCACTGCATATTCATTAGGAATATTAGTGAGCTCATATCTAACTGATCTGTGGGTCTTCCCTATTCTCTTTAGTCTGATTCTAAATTGTGCAATAAGAAGTTCGTGATCTGAACTACAATCAGCTCTAGGTCTTGTTTTTACCAACTGCATAGATGTCCGCCACCTTTGGCTACAAAGGATGTAGTCAATCTGATTTAGGTGTCGAGCGTCTGGTGAAGTCCATGTATAAAGTCATCTCTTAGGCTGTTGGAAGAGAGTGTTTGTTATGCACAGTGAGTTGTCTTGGCAAAATTCTATCAGCCTATGTCCTGCTTCATTTTGTTCTCCCAGACCATGCTTGCCTGTAATTCCAGGTGTCATTTGACTACCCACCTTAGCATTCCAGTCTCCTGTAATGAAAATAACATCTTTGTTTGGCGTACTATCCAGTAGGTGCTGCAGATCCTCATAGAACTGATCTACTTCTGCTTCTTCCGCATCTGTGGTTGGGGCGTATATTTAGATCACTGTGATGTTAAATGGCTTACCCTGAATTCGAATTGAGATCATTCTGTCATTTTTTGGATTGTATCCAAACACTGCTTTAGCCACTTTATTATTAATTATGAAGGCTACTCCATTTCTTCTGTGGTCTTCTTGTCCACAGTAGTAGATCTGGTGGTCATTTGATGTGAAGTGGTCCATTCCAGTCCATTTCAGTTCACTGACACCCAAAATGTCTATATTTAATCTTGACATCTCCCCAATAACCACATCCATTTTGCCCTGGCTCATAGATCTTACATTCCAGGTTCCTATGGTGTGTTGATCTTTAGAACATCGGATTCGTTGTTCACTACCAGCACCATCGGCTGCTAGCCGTCCTTTCGGCTTTGAGCTAGCTGCATCATCACATCTGGGGCTAGTTGAACTTATCCTCTGTTCCTCCCCAGTAGCATTTTGACCATCTTCCGACCTGGGAGTCCCATCTTCCGATGGTATACCGACGTATCTCTGGTTGTACTGATCCATTTAGTTTTCATGGCAAGAATACTGGGGTGGGTTGCCGTTTCCTTCCCCAGGGATCGTATTTAGTCTGACCTCTCTGCCATGACCTTCCCATCTTGGGTGTCCCTTCACGGTTTAGCTCATGACATCATTGAGGTGCTCAAGCTCCAGCATCACGACAAGGTAACTATCTCCTTTTTTGAAGAGAGATCGTTACCTTGAAGAAAATACCCTAACCCACCCTAAATGCCTGCCTGAATAACCACATTTTTAAGGCGTGGCGGAAGCTCATTAAAGAGGGGGCATGGCGGAGTTCCCTAGAGAGGGAGTTCTACAGAGCGGGGGCCACCACAGAGAAGGCCCTCTCCCTCGTCCTTACCAGCCTAGCTGTCCTGGCTGATGGGACAGAGAGAAGGCTATCCGAGGCTGAACTTGTTAAGCGGCCTGTCTGGTGTTGCTGGAGGCGCTCCTTAAGATAGGCTGGGCCGGAACCATATGGGGTTTAAAGGTCAAAACCAACACCTTGAATTTGGCTCAGAAAACAACTGGTAACCAGTGCAACTCCTTCAGCACCAGAGTGATGTGATCACACCGGCGGCTGCCTTTAATCGGGCGAGCCGCCACGTTCTGCACCAGCTGCAGCTTCTGAACAGTCTTCAAGAGTAATCCCACATAGAGCGCATTACAGTAGTCTAGATGAGAGGAGACCAGGGCCTGTACTACCAATGGAAGCAGATGGTCGGGAAGGTAGGGGCGCAGCCGCCATATCAGATGGAGTTGGTGCAGAGCTGTCCGGCCCACAGCTGACACTTGAGCCGCCATGGACAGCTGGGAGTCTAAAATGAACCTCAGGCTGCGGACATGGTCTTTCAAGGGTAGCCATACCCCATTCAACACCAGGTCAGCATCCCCCAACCTCCTCTTGTCTCCCACCAAAAGTACCTCGGTCTTGTCAGGGTTCAGCTTCAGCTTATTTCTCCCCATCCAGCCACTTACTGTCTCCAGACATTTGGACAGGCATCCTACGGCCAAGCTTGGTGAAGATTTGAACGAGAGGTAGAGCTGCATGTCATCTGCATATTGATGACACCACACCCCAAACCTCCTCATGACAGCCCCCAGCGGCTTCACATAGATGTTAAATAGCATTGGGGAGAGGATGGAACCCTGTGGCACCCCACAAGTGAGTGGCCATGGGTCCGAAACCTCCTCTCCCAGTGCTACCCTCTGGTACCTGCCGGAGAGGAAGGACTGGAACCACCGTAATACGGTGTTTCCAATGCCCAACCCCTCCAGACGGTCCAGGAGGATACTGTGATCAACGGTATCAAAAGCCACTGAGAGGTCGAGGAGAACAAGGAAGGAGCATTCGCCCCTATCCAAAGCCCTCCTCATATCATCCACCAAGGCTGTTTCTTTCCCATGCCCAGGCCTAAAGCCCAATTGAAATGGATCTAGATAATTGGCTTCTTCCAAGTGTGCCTTCAACTGCACCGCCACCACCCGCTCAATCACCTTGCCCCAAAATGGCAGATTCGAAACTGGGCGAAAGTTGTTCAGAACTTGGGGATCCAAGGAGGGCTTTTTAAAAAGTGGTCTTATCACTGCCTCCTTGAGAGCTGATGGCATCACTCCCTCCTCAAGGGAGGCATTCACCATCACCCTGATCCCCTCACCCAGCCTCTCCCTGCAGCTCATAATGAGCCAAGATGGGCAAGGATCAAGTAAGCAGATGGTCGGCCTTACAGATGAAAGCACCTTGTCCACTTCATCAGAAGGAAGAAGCTGGAACCAATCTCACAAAACCGGTTTGCCACAGACCGCCGCTTGCTCGCTAACTTCATCCACGGTGCATGGAATAACACTCCTAATCTGATCAATTTTATCCGCAAAGTGCCGTGCCAAGGCTTCACAGGAGGCCTTAGAATGCTCCAGCGGTTCTGGAGCAACTGGACTGACCAGGCTCCAGACTACTTGGAACAGCCTCCTGGGACAGCACTCTGCAGATGCGATACAGGCAGCATAATATTCCTTTTTTGTTGCCTTTACCCCCATGCGATAGGCTGAAGATACAGCTCTAGCCCGTGTCTGATCATCTTTGGAGTGAGACTTCTCACCCCACCGGTGTGCTAGCTGTCTTGCCTCCTGTTTCAGAGCTTGTAACCATGGACTGAACCATAGTGCAGTCCGAGCCCTGTTCAGGGGGAGAGGGTGTTTCGGAGCCACCCGATCTAATGCCCTAGTGATTGCAGCATTCCAGCCACCCACCAGTGTCTTGACCGAGTGGCCGTTTGCCTGCTCCAGAGAATCCCCAAGCGCGTTCAGGAATCCATTTGGATCCATAAGATGCCTGGGGCAGACCATTTTAATGGGTCCTCCACCCCTGCAGAGGGGTTGTGGAACCGAGAAGTTCAACATCGCCAGATAGTGATCTGACCATGACAAGGGGGTGGTGGATATACCCCTGACTTCCAGATCACTCCCCGCTTCTCCAGAAACAAACACAAGGTCTAGTGCATGACCGGCTACATGGGTGGGCCCAGTTGGTATAGGGTGCAGCTCCCAGGAAGCCATGGTCTCCATGAAGTCCCAAGGTGCCCCTGTGAGGACAGCCTCTGAATGTATATTGAAGTCCCCCAACACCAATAAGTTAGGGGACTGTACACGCACATCAGAGACCACTTCAAGGACCTCGGCCAGGGAGTCAGTCATGCAGCGGGGTGGACGGTACACAAGCAGAATCCCCAGACTGCCCTTCGAGCCCAACCTCCAGTACATGCACTCAGCAACCATGGTCTCCCAGAGAGAGAGTCTGGTGAAGACCAATGACTTCCGGTAGATAACAGCCACTCCCCGTCCCCGATCCCCAGCCCTTGGCTGCTGTGCATATGAAAATCCAGGTGGACACGTGGCCGCAGGATTTGGAGCAGCAGCCTCAGCCAGCCAGGTCTCTGGAATACATGCCAGGTCTGCATCCTCATCCTGGATCATGTCATGGATGACAGATGTTTTCAGACCTGGCATTGCAGAGCAGCAGACAAAGGCCAGAAGATGGAGTCACACCTCCCCCAGCCATCCTTTGGCTCTGGAAAGGCCCGGAACAGGGGACAGATATTACACATCTCTCCCTTGTTCCCCTTACCTGGCATGGCCTGCCCCTAGCGCTCTGCCAGTGCCTGCCGCCCAGCCTATGAATATTCTGGCCCCCAACACTCCCCCCACTGACAGTCCAAAGCCCTGGTGGTAAAATGGTCCAAGCCTGAAGCATCCCACCTCCCAGCTAGGTCAAGCACTACTTGACTATCCTTAATGACATTCTTTTGTTTTAAGTATTGGGCTATGCTACTCTGTATAGCAAGCTAGATGAAAAATGCATCAAGAGGAAAGTAATCTCCCTGAGCTTTCTATTCATTTCCCAGAACCAAACTATTGTTACCTATGTTTTATGTCTATATTTTAACACATCATGGGTCCAACTTCTGGGCCATTCAGCTCTTTGTTCCCATTGTTGCAAACCCTACAACTAATTTGGAGTTCAGGCAGTTGGTGTTCATTCTTTCTGCTTGGGCTTCTCTCATGTTGGTGTGGCTCAGCTCTAAAAATAAACCCAGGGTCCAATTGACTTTTAATAGTGTTCCTTGTGACTCTCCTAGCACAATTCTCAATTCTGGTGCCTATCCTACATTTCCAAACAATTGTCAGAGGTGCTTACATGTCACAGATTCTAACCCACAGGGGAACAGGTAGCCATTTACTATTCCCTACACTAGCAGAACATTAGCTATGGGATAAAATCATAGTTATTTCAGGCACAGCAAAGCTGCCTCTGGAAAACTAGAGACAAGCATGCCGAGTCAGCATGTCAGATGACCACCTGGCTAGAAAAGCATTTCATTCTCCTTCAGATAAAATTTTCTGGATCTCATCAACTCTCTACTTCAAGTAACTCAAATCAGGAGCCTTTGGACATAGTTTATCCTCCTCTCCAACCTTCTCTATAATTCCTTGTCTTCACTACCCATTTGCTTACACAGTCCATTTATCTAGCTTTGATATTTTTGGAATTTTAATTAGAACTGAACTTTCAAGCATCAGGTATGGCTGTCATATTGCTCATCATATTTTACTTATGTTTGACATCCTAGGTAGAATCCAACTAAAGTCCTACTTCGAGTAGGCCCATTTAAATGAATGAGAAATTAGTCACTTTAATTGGAATTTATTTATTTATTTATTATTCCATTTCTATCCCGCCTTTTTTCCTCTTGCAAGGAACCCAAGGCGGCTTACATTATCCTCCTCCTCTCCATTTTATCCTCACAACAACAACCCTGTGAGGTAGGTTGGGCTAAGAGTGTGTGACTGGCCCAAAGTCACCTAGTGAGCTTCCATGGCTGAGTGGGGACTACCCGATTCTACCCAATTTTTATGACCATTCTTCATTTTATGGACCAGATCGTCATCACTTGTTGCACTGTTACGATCTCAAACCATAATTATGCTTCTTGCCTGGGCTGTAGACCAGATGCTGTAGAAGTCCTTAGAAATCACAAGTTCAAACCTCGTGAAACAGTGACAAGTTGAATGCTATCTGATTGTACCTTAGTGCACAACAGCTGAGATGTGGAAAATGACTCTTGGGACAAATAAACTCTGATTCTCCCCTAAAGAGACAAGTGAATATGAAAACAGGATATCAAACATAAGTAAAACATGATGAGCAATATGACAAGCATGTGTGATGCTTGGGCTTAGTTGTAATTACAATTCCTGTAATAATAATGTCAACACAAAGCATTCTTAGAACCTTAAGACTTTACTGCACTATTTTTTCATCCTTGAAATTTACTCATCATGTCACACACCCACTCATATAACATGAGTCCTCCTTCTATTTGAATGATATTGCTATTCACAATATCGTTATGAATTGTTTTTAGTATTGTTTTTACTCTAGGTCATAGTCAAACAAGAAGCATGTTGGCTATTAAAACAAAACAGTGTATATCATTTCTAAATTCATACAACAGTATTTCAAGCTTTTAAGTATTAAAAGAAACCAAAAAAACCCTATCAACCCAATGTTTCACAAAAACAAAATCACCCAAAATGCACTGAAAAGCATTTACTTTTACATCGTGGTCTCCAGGGGTTCAAAAATATGGTTGCCGGATCACCAGAGGCACCTGTAAATTTATTTCTGGCAACTCCAGTATGCATCATACATATGTAATTACTTTTTAAAGAAGCCACCAGGCAACACACGGAGGGATAAAATGCCTCTTTCAAACAGGCATCAGGCTGTATTTTGGGCCAGGACAGAGCATTGATGTCATGGGTGGAAGGGCGAGGTTTATACAAATCACACATCCCACCCACTCTTCCTTCCATGAAAAATCCATTTGCTCAGCAGCAGGTATAGAAGGGGTTCACTTATTTTGCCTCTGTGAAGCAGAAAGTACGGAAGCTACACCTCTCCACCTATTCAAAACAACAGTTGGCTACCAAGCCCAGTCAACATTTGTATACACCGACTTCACACTAGCTTTCCACATGGCCATAGGGTATTATGTTACTTTGTGTGTAATATATTTGTCCAAACCATTCCAACAAAACAAAAACAAAAAACAGTGGGTTGATACAATCTCCTGGCTACTTATAGATCTCAGGATATTTAAAAACATATTCCTTGGGTTAGAGTAAAGAGTACAATAGAGTTCCTAACTAATAACAGCAACACTGACCAGGATTCTTTATATTTAACTTTCTCATACAAGCTGCCTTGCAGTTAAGATAACCCCCTCACATTTTACCATAGGGCAGCATGAACAGTAAACTGGCAGAGTATTTGCCTGGGAAATAATTATTTTTCTTTTTCAGGGTGGTCTCCTTGCAAGACTACCACAGTCCAACTTGCCTTTGTTCCTCTACAGTTCTGTTTAAACTTAAAACATTTACATGCAACCTTTGCATTCAAATGTTTCCCTAGGAACTTCTGCAACCTGCCCACCAAGGTGGGGAGATGCTGTTTCTCAGTGGTAGAGCAAATGCTTTAAATGCACAAGGCCACAAGTTCAATCCCTGGGACCACCAGGCAGCGGGGACTTGAAAAGAATCCTGCCCGAAACCCTGGAGAGCTGCTGCCAGTCAGTGCTGAGAATACTGGCTTAGATGGAGCAACGGTCTGACTCAGTATAAGGCAGCTTCCTATGATCCTGTAACAGCCCCACACTATGACAGTCCACCAACACATCAGCCAGGCTGTGTTTATGCCTCCCACAAACCTTGTACTGCCCAGCTGTAAGGTTTGACAAAAGGGAATGGTCTTCCTGGTTGCACAGATACCTGTTCCTGTTAGCTCTTGTTCCACGACTATGACAAAGAGTGTGCATGTGTCCTTCGGGGTTCAGGTGGAGATCAGTTCCCACCCAAAAGAATGTCATCATATCTGGAATTGTATCTTGTGAACATTAAGGATCCCAGCTGATTGGCACATATCCTGACACCCTGCATATCAGGTTTGCAAGTAGTACTAGATCAGGGGTACACAACTTTTTCGGCCCCAAAGGCCACATATGATACTGGCTCCTGGACTGGGGGCCACACACACACATTCTCTCTCTCTCTCTCTCTCTCTCTCTCACACACACACACACACACACTCTGCAATGAGCATAGCAGGTTGTATCCTGAATCACTGGAATTGGATCAAAGCCCTGTGTGGAAGCACCCTAAGTATTTCAGAGACATAATTTAAAAAGTCATTTGATACAAAGAAGTCATTTGCCAAGTAAGAATTGATAAGTTTATATGTTCATGAAAGCCTATGCTCTAAGTGTAAGTATTTTCTCTACTCCTTTTTTTAAAGTGACGTATCTAGCCCACACCCAAAATTTGTTATATTCTAGATGTAATTTTTGTTAAGTTATTTCTTATTATTTTTTTATTAGAATATGCTTCATATAATAGACAATTCTGAATAAGTCATATTTCCAGTTCTGAAATATCTGAAAAGCATTTCCTCCCTTTATGATATTTCAGGGAAAGCTCATCAAGCAGTCATGTATCCTTTTGCCATTTTAGCAAGTAAACTCTATTCCCAAGGAGTATCTCCCTGCTCTTTACATTTGACTAACCTACAAAAACATGGAACAGTAGAACATGAACCAGGATCCTAGCAATCTGTTCGGATATTAAACCCACTCACCAAAAAAAAAAAAAAGGAAAAGAAAAAGAAAAAAGAAGCACCATCTCGTTTCTCTACAAGCACTTCTTCATGTTAAACTATAATGCAACATCCTAAGAGAAAATGTAGTGGTGGTGAAAGCTATCTAGTCATTGGCCAAACTGATGTGATATCATAAAAGGTTCATACAGTGCTGAAGCCATTCAACTCTGAACAGATTTATCAAATGCTACAACTCCTGGCAACGAAGTTCATGATTAGTGTGTAGTCCTGATTCTGTAACCATAGCAGAAGAATCATAACATTTAATTAGGGGAGGAGGGATGTTATCTTGTTCAGTCGTTAAGTCGTGTCCGACTCTTCTTGACCCCATGGACCATAGCACGCCAGGCCTTCTTGTCCGCTGCTCTTTCCCGGAGTGTGCTCAGGATGTATTCTTACTGCAGATATAATTGTGTTCAACCACTCTCCCCCACCCCACCCCACATTTAAAAGAAAATGCAAAATGTGAACTGGAGAGGTGAAACATACATCTGGGAAGGGGAAACGAAGCTGTCTTGCTTACATTCAGCATTTTTTTCCATTTAAAAGAACGACATGAATGCTTACATATGATTCAGTAGAGAAGCATTCACTATGGGAGGGGGAGGGGGGGAGGAGATAAATCCTTTTAACTGCCAAAAATAGCATGGGCATGAGGAGACGATATGGTGATTCTCATTCAGTAGGCCACAATATTTCAGATGACATTAGCAGCGAGTCAAAATTTGTGCTCCTCACAAATCATGCCTCTCATCCAAGAAGACAAGGAAGAATCTTGACTGTAACATCACAATGCACTTTCAAAAGGTGCTCAAAGCAACTCTGAGGCCCAGTGCAACTATGGGGACAAGCCCCTACCTCCTTCCCCAGCCCCAAGCTTGGGAAGAGCTGGAGTATTTGCCATATTGAGCCTGGGAAAAGTTTGGGATGAAGCCTGGGAGATTCCTCAAACTTTAACTAGAGAGAAAGCCTGGAGATCTCACCAGATCTGCATGAAGACTGCTAGTGCTGGCTAGCAATCTTCATGCAGCAAGCATTTGTGTGGACCTCTTCTCTTATCACCAATACCACAGGCACTATTCAGTAGGTTTCCATATAAGACATACTTTTTGATCCATGATGGGCCCATCTATCCTGGTACCCCATGGCTTCCGGTCTTGAAAGTTCTAAAGTTGTCATAACTCCAAATTCTGATAAGTTTGACAAAATGATGACTTGAAACGCCTCTAGCTGGTTTCAGAATTTAGTAGCATTTGCCATTTCAAAACTGCACTCCTCTGAAGTAATCAAGTAGCCTGAGAGACCTGGTTTTATCAGATGTTAATTCCCAGCTCTGGCTAGTTTTTGGCAAGTGACTGCAGACTCTGCCTGCAAAATAATTAAGCTACCTGAAAGGGTTATTTGCAAGGAGGAATGAGTTAAGTACCATCCTGCATAGTGATATTGCAATGTTGTATTTAATAATCACTTTTAATAAAATTAAGTCATTACTTCATTTTAAAGGTGTTTCTGCATTTTAAATTCAAAATGTAAAGTTCCCAACCTTTCTCATAACAGCTTGATAGGCTATTACAACTCTCTGGTCCCTGCAGCTAAAATGCTGCAATCTTCATGCCCATAACTCTTCCCATTTCCCACAATCCTTGTCAACAGTTTCCAAATGCTACTTGAATCTTAGAAGCAGGATAAATTAGACAAGTAAATACATGGAATTTTGTATAATTCATTCTGGTTACAAAACTTATTATAGGATTTGGACTCCCCCAGCACAAAATTTGGATTATGAAGCATATGAACCCTTCATATAACATCTGCACTAAGAATACTGTAATATTTACTATGAGAGAGGACAGTTTGCAATATTCTGCTACAAAATTCAAAATTCAAAGAAAAAGAATGCAGTTAATTCTAGAATTAAGTGCATATATGCTGACTTGGACCTCCCTGGGTTGTCTTATATAATCTCTTTCACTTCACTGGGTATGGTATGCAGGATATAAAAGGTGAGGAAAAAAGATTGCCACCTCCAATGCAGATGAATGATTGTAGACACCATATAAAACACATGTACCTTACAGAATGGTAAAGTGGATTGCTTGCAGTTCATACTAAGGACTATGAATCAGTAAAATTATCTGAAATACACATTCAGCAATTGAGAAGGGAGGAGTTTTATGAATGGCTCTAAGAGCCTTCCCCAGGCTGGTGCCTTCTAGATGTGATGGAGTACAACTCCCATCATCCTCAGCAAGCATGGCCAATGATGCAGTCCAACAGATCTGGAGGGAACAAAGTTGGGAAAGGCTGCTCTACGATGACAGACTCCATCCCATTACTATTCTGCTGTATTAGCAAATAAGTATTTTGAAACCCATTATATCTGGTTGCCTTTTTCTAGAATGTATACATCTCTGTATACAATCATCTAGCACACACCAAGGGATACAGTCCCTCTAGGTAAAGTATTTCAGATGCTATCATCTTATCAAGCACTGGAAATTACCTCAAATGACATGCCATTGCGTATACACATGCCTAGGACATACTACTAGTACCATATTCTACGCTGTGATTCCCCCCCATCCCCCCCACACCCTTTCCTTTCTCTTTTCTTTTTTTAGTCTTTCATATCTTTATAAAGTGTAATTATATGAGTAAGTTCTTTCTAATGTCTAATTAACCCACCCACTAAATAATTAATTAAAATGAATAGAACACAATACTTCTCTGTGAACTGGAACAGCAGCTATTTATACGTTTTTTGAGCCCCTTTTTCCTTCTTTTAAGAATAAAATGTGCAAATATTACTGATTTGTTGCAGGAGGGTTCAAATGCCCTCAAACTACTGCTTCACTTCTAGGAATATTCCAGTATTCATTCCAGAATACTTTTTCTCTGGAAAATGTCATTCTTTCCCTTTCTTGTTTGTCCTTTACCATTACAAGCGTGGTGGGGAATATGCTTGTGTAAAGGTCACTATCATACACTAGTGGGGAGCAACAACTTTTCACCCTCCCCAATCTTCACATCATTTTGTGAGGTTGTTGCTGTTGTTTGAAAACTCTGTGTTCTCCTTTTCATATATCGCTAGCATGGGAGCATTCACCTAGAGACTTTTTTCATTTAAAAAAGCAAAACAAGTGAGGAACAGCAAGGCTGCCACTCTTGTTAATTGTGGCCAGGAAAGCTTTGGTTTCATACTGGCAGGGACAAATTTCATCTGGAAACTGTGCACTCCTCACATCAATTACTGAGCTTTGCAAATACCATTTTGTACTGGGGGTAGGGGGAGTCAAACTTTGCCAGTCTCACTTCCCAGTTTTGACAGTGGAAGTGAAATTAACAGACTTTGTTCAAGCTGTTCAGAACAGGAATTAGAAGAACGCTGTAAGTAGGGATGTCGGAAAAATGCACAACGGATTCAAATGAGTTTGGATGTCTATGAACCTGACCTGTGGATTGTGCAGTGACTGGCTTTTTCAGAGTCACATTGATTCTGTGGACTTGCAGACCAGTTTTTCACTTCGGTGGGAGATCTGCACCAATTAGCATTAGCACTAATGTGAATTAGTGCACGTAGAATGAAATTCTGGTAAAAAAAAAGTACGATTCCGTCAATGAGCAGACTGTAGAACAAAAGACACTTGACAATCCACAGAACACAGATGGGACGGATTAAACAAAAGTGGCACATCTCCATGCCCCAATGTAAAGCTGTCTCCTGTGAAGGAACGCATGCCACCCTTTCTCCATCTAGATCCAATGAGGACGTGATGTAGTTAATGAAGTAAAAAGCAAAAAAAAATATGGCTGGGGCATCCTTTGAAGGATCACGTAGATGAGTCTCCGCAAGTTGTGACTTCCTCTCCACCCTTCTTCCCTAATTTAAATGTGGCAAAACAAGTTTTGCCAACTCCAGCACAGGACTCCCAGACATTTTAAAGAGTCTCCTAAATTACTGGAGAGGTTATGGTACTTGAATCAAACTAACACTCCTTACGCTGTAGTACAAGAACTGGTTAGGCATTCAAGAGGAAAGAACACCACCCTGTTCTCTCCAGGAGAGTCAGAAGCGCCTGGATCATATTCCCTGAAACATCACTGGAGAGGTTTAAGACTTTATTAAGAATATCCTTTTCATACTTGTTACCTGGGCCTCATATCTTTAGCATAAAGAAATCAATGTGCATTAAAATAAAGAAAGATTATATATTTTCATATATGTCTCCCCTCCTTCCCCCATTTACTTCTAAATCAAGGTAAAATTCCTCTTGGTTCACATCAGTATGAATGCAGTACAGATCTGAGCGAGATATAATTAGTGCTTTTCTCTCAGAAGACAGGGCAGGATTCTTGCAGCGAAGAAGATGAAAACCTCGTGACAGGTGTTTAAACAACTCACTGTTGTTCTCTTAAATTCACTCACCACTGGCCATGATTGCAGCGGAACCATTCCATTTCTTAGAAAATCTGCATTCTAGTTCATGTGGAGAGCCTCCGTGGATACAGGAAGCTCTCCTCTTCAGACAATCACCCTCCACAAGTAGAGGGCGATGGATGCAATGAAAGACAGGGGTGGGGCTAGCACACTCCCTCTTGTCACATGCTTGCCCTGTTCAGGTACAAAATGCCTGAACAGGGCTTCAGTCACATCTGCATCTAGATCAAAAACATTCAAAATAGTAGCAGTCCCATATTACTTTTTTTAGAAGAAGTATGTATTCTTTCACCCCTTCATGGATCACTGCCTTGTTGTGGCAAAGGGGCTTGTGTAACTCAGTGAAGCCATAAGCTATGCCATGCAGGGCCACCCAAGATGGACAGGTCATGGTGGAGAGTTCTGACAAAATGTGGTCCACTGGAGAAGGAAATGGCAACCCACTCCAGTATTCTTGCCAAGAAAACCCCATGGAACGTATCACAAGGCTAAGAGATACGACGCCGGAAGTTGAGCCCCTCAGGTCGGAAGATGTCCAATATACTACTGGGGAAGAGCAGAGGGAATTTCCAAGTAGCGCCAGAAAGAGTGAAGCAGCTGGGCCAAAGCCAAAAGGACACTCAGCTGTGGATGTGTCTGGTGGTGAAAAGGAAGTCCGATGCTGTAAAGAACAGTATTGTTTAGGAACCTGGAATGTAAGATCAATGACTCAAGGTAAGCTGGAGGTGGTCAACCATGAGGTGGCAAGATTGAACATCGAAATCTTGGGAATCAGAGAACTAAAATGGACAGGCATGGGCAAATTTAATTCAGGTGACCATCATATCTACTACTGTGGGCACGAATCCCTTAGAAGAAATAGAGTAGCGCTCATAGTCAATAACAGGGTGGGAAAAGCAGTACTGGGGTACAATCTCAAAAATGACAGAATGATCTCAGTACGAATCCAAGGCAAACCATTCAACATCACAGTAATTCAAGCCTAGGCCTCAACCACTGAGTCCGAAGAAGCTGAGGTTGATGGGTTCTATGAAGACAACACCTTCTAGAACTAACACCAAAAAAAGATGTCCTCTTCATCATAGGGGATTGGAATGCTAAAGCAGGAAGTCAAGAAATCACTGGGATAACAGGCAAGCATGGCCTTGGTGTACAAAATGAAGCAGGACAAAAGCTAATCGAGTTTTGCCAAGAGAACACGCTGATCATAGCAAACACTCTTTTCCAACAGCACAAGAGGCGACTCTACACATGGACATCACCAGATGGTCAATATCAAAATCAGATTGATTATGTCCTTTGCAGCCAAAGATGGAGAAGCTCCATACAGTCAGTAAAAACAAGACCTGGAGCTGACTGTGGCTCAGATCATGAGCTGCTTCTTGCAAAATTTCAGCTTAAATTGAAGAACGTAGGGAAAACCACTAAACCATTCAGATATGACCTAAATCATATCCCTTATGAATATACAGTGGGGGTGAGGAATAGATTTCAGGGATTAGACCTGATAGACAGAGTGCCTGAGGAACTATGGACAGAGGTCCATAACATTGTTCAGGAGGCAGCAACTCAATCCATCCCAAGAAAAAGAAATACAAGAAAGCAAAGTGGCTGTCTGAGGAGGCTTTACAAGTAGCTGAGGAAAGAAGGGAAGAGAAAAGCAAGGGAGAAAGGGGAAGATATATCCAACTGAATGCAGAGTTCCAGAGAATAGCAAGGAGAGACAAGAAGGCCTTCTTAAATGAACAATGCAAAGGAATCGAGGAAAACAACAGAATGGGAAAGACTAGAGATCTCTTCAAGAAAATCGGGAGACATGAAGGGAATGTTTTGTGCAAAGATGGGCATGATAAAGGACAAAGAAGGCAGGGACCTAACAGAAGCAGATGAGATTAAGAAGAAGTGGAAAGAATACACAGAAGAACTATACAGGAAAGATCTTAATGTCCCCGATAGACATGATAGTGCGGTCACTGAACTTGAGCTAGACATCCTAGAGAGTGAAGTCAAGTGGGCCTTAGGAAGCATTAGTAACAACAAAGCTAGCGGAGATGACAGTCTTCCAGCTGAGCTATTTAAAATCCTAAAAGATGATGCTGTTGAAGTGCTGCACTCAATATGCCAACACATTTGGAACACTTGACAATGGCCACAAGACTGGAAAAGGTCAGTTTACATTCCAATTCCAAAGAAGGGCAATGCCAAACAGTGTTCAAACTACTGTACAATTGCGCTCATTTCACATGGCAGCAAGGTTATGCTCAAAATCCTACAAGCTAGGCTTCAGCAGTATGTGAACTTAGAACTACCGGAAGTACAAGCTGGGTTTCGAAGAGGCAGAGGAACTAGAGATCAAATCGCCAACATTTGCTGGATCATGGAGAAAGCAAGAGAACTCCAGAAAAGCATCTATTTCTGCTTCACTGACTATGCTAAAGCCTTTGATTGTGTGGATCACAACAAACTGTGGCAAATTCCTAAAGAGGTAGGAGTACCAGACCACCTTACCTGTCTCCTGAGAAACCTGTACGAGGGTCAAGAAGCAACAGTAAGAACCGGACATGGAACAACCAATTGGTTCAAAATTGGGAAAGGAGTACGACAAAGCTGTACATTGCCGCCCTCCTTATTTAACTTATTTGCCGAGTACATCATAAGAAATGCCGGGTTGGATGAATCACAGGTTGGAATTAAAATTGCCGGGAGAATTATCAACAACCTCAGATATGCAGACGATACCACCCTAATGGCAGAAAGCGAAGAGGATCTCAAGAGCCTCTTGTTGAGGGTGAAAGAGGAGAGTGCAAAAGCTGGTCTGAAACTCAACATTAAAAAAACAAAGATCATGGCATCTGGCCCCATCACTTTCTGACATATAGAAGGGGAAGAAATGGAAGCAGTGACAGATTTTATTTTCTTGGGCTCCAAGATCACCGCAGACGGTGACTGCAGCCATGAAATTAAAAGACGCTTGCTCCTTGGGAGGAAAGCTATGGCAAACCTAGACAGCATAGTAAGAAGCGGAGATATCAGCTTGCCGACAAAGGTTCGTATCATCAAAGCTATGGTTTTCCCAGTAGTAACGTATGGCTGTGAGAGCTGGACTATAAAGAAGGCTGAGCGCCTAAGAATTGATGCTTTTGAACTGTGGTGCTGCAGAAGACTCTTACGAGTCCCCTGGACTGCAAGGAGGTCAAATCAGTCCATCCTAAAGGAAATCAACCCTGACTGCTCAATGGAAGGACAGATACTGAAGGTGAAGCTCAAATATTTTGGCCACCTAATATGAAGAGAAAACTCCCTGGAAAAGACACTGATGCTGGGAAAGATTGGAGGCAAAAGGAGAAGGGGACGGCAGAGGATGAGATGGCTAGATAGCATCACTGATGCCATGAATATGAACTTGAGCACACTCTGGGAGAGAGCGCAGGACAGGAAGGCCTGGCGTGCTATGGTCCATGGGGTCACGAAGAGTCTGACAAGACTTAATGACTGAACAACAACATGCATTCTTTTAAGCCATATGTTGGCTGAAGATGCCTGAAAGCACAGTGTGGAGGTTTAATGTGAATGTTGATCTCAAAGAAGTGGAACCTCTGGTGCATACTTTTGGCCTATATCAAGTCTGTAAGCAGGTATTAACCAAAGTTGGGTAAGAACTGCCTCCAGACAATCAGACACAATGGCTATGTTGTTTTCCCTTTCATGCTCTTGGTAAACAGCCAATTACTTAGCTTGGTACGTGGGCTAGTAAAAATGTTTCTGGGATAGTAATTTTTGTGGGGTGATTCTCAAGGCTAGCAAATCATTTGAAAACATATGGAAAGTGATCCAAAAACTGTACAAGGACTCTATTTAACAGCAAACATGAAGTAAACATTGTAGTGGTATCACTGAAATTGCCACCATGCAACAGTAGTAGGGATATACAGATTGTGTAAAATCCACTCTGTCCATGTTTCACAGATTGTCAAGTGCCTTTTGTTCCATTGTCCATTCACAGATGGATTCATTTTTTTCATTATGTGGAAAAATATGGAAATAATTCTGTAAGAGGAATTATTTGCAACGATTTACCTTAGTATGTAACAAGTTACCTTAGTATGTAACATTTAATTAATTGTCCCCCATTCCATTCAACTTTTCCCTGCATATTTTCACCAGCCTCAGCAGAAACGCGAGTATTTTCCTACAAATAAATATGCGTAAATACTGGGCAAGTTTTTTTTTTTAAAAGATCCAGAAGTCCACGGGCTCTGCGTGGCTTGAGGAGGTCGGTCCGCAGCAGATTCTGCAGGTCAGATTCTTAGAAATCCGAGTTCATTTTACTCCATCTCAAATTTCCCCAGCATCCCTAAACAGTACCCACACTTTTGTTCCTTGTAGAAAATGACCTCAGATAAAATGCTGCTGAGCTGGTTTGGTAGTTTTAAGCACCACATGCATGCAGAGAGTAAGTTGCCAAACTGCTTACTTTAATATTTAGGAGTTTGCAAGCAAAAATCTGATATGCACTGGACTTCAGAGTACAAAATTTGGCACACAGCATTGCAAACTCAAGCAGACATTTCAAGAGAAGGGTGGGAATATTTATTTTTTCTTATGCCAACAAGTAGCATGACAATTCACAGCAAATGATCCACTCAAAGTCCATCAGTTTTTAAAATTACAAGTTTGTTGCAAGACAAAGCATAGTTTAAAGCTACAATCCTGCACAAAAAGTACTGGAGCTTATGTGCATAAGTATGGGCTAGATTGCACCTCAATTCATAGCAACTTTTAACTAAATATCATGGAGAACATTTCATCTGTGGAAGACTTGAATGAACACCACTTCAAACTGAACTCATATTTTAAACATGTTTTTACTTGGAGTAAGGGAGTAGTTGGCAACAAAACTCAAAACTCCAACTGAAGTTAGCCACATATATTAGCAAGCCATTACAGAAAGATTAATAAAAGTAAACATGGTTAGCAAGATCATTGGCAGTTCAGCACTATGGTATTTACCATCATACAATCTTACTTAGTAACACAAGTCAATAGATGATTAAGGATTCACACTGCAAAAGAGGCTGAGGATCAAGAAAAAGATAGAAGGTGCCACAATTCCTCTAGAGTTCTTGTAGCATGATGTGGGCCACCCAAGTGCTCGTGAACAACTGCCAGGGAAAGTGGAAGAAGTTATGCAATTCCTTTCAGTGAGGTGTTTTTTCTTGTCTTTAGCCAGGAGCCAAAACGTTCACCCATCCATTCCTTTCTAATTGCTGGCAGGTATACAGGCATTGTGATCCTTGACCTATCAAACCTTTATTGAAGGTATAGGGGAAGAGTTGTCAACATAGCAACCTTTCCATATCATCAGCCTTGAAACTGAAATTATGCAGCCTTAAGCTGCAATCCTCACACGCCATCTCAGTAAATCCCACCAATTTCAGGATCTACTCCAGGATTAGTTTGAGGATGAAGTATAACCAACTTATGGATTTGAGCAGCACAAAATGTGGTGACGGTTACAACCTTTGAAGGTTTTTTTTTAATGATTTGATGAATTCATGCAGGATAAGTTTATCAACAGGTATCAGACATAGTCACTATATTTTATTTATTAACTTACCATATGTATATAGCCACCCCATATCACAAGTTCTCTGGGTAGCTCACATAACAAATACAACATTAAAATACAATATAAAAGAACAAAAATAATTAAAAATGACTATAGAAATGAAATAAATAAAAACTAAAAAATAGATTTTATGCTGAGAGATCCAGATTATAAAACACAACATATGAAAAGGCCTGGGTGAATAAAAAAGTCTTCACTTGGCACCAAAAAAGACCACAAAGATGGCACCAGGCAAACCTCTCTGGGGTACCACTACCAGAAAGGCCCTCTACCTAGTGGCTACCCACTTCATTAACTGGGGGCACTTAGAACAAGACCTCTGAAGATCTTAAGATTTAGGCTGGTACTTATGCAAGGTGGTGGTCATTCAGGTCACCTGGTTGCAAACCATTTAGGGCTTTAAAGGTTAAAACCAGCACTTCTAAATTGGGCCAGAAATGCTAGCTCCATATTTCAATACTTGGTCCATGTTTCAAAGCAAAATCTCTCTGAGCAGTGGCAAATTAGCCTTAATCCCTACTACTGAAAGCAGAAAGCTCAGCTGGATAGATCTTGATCTGACACAGCAAGAAAATTCATAGCTGTCTTTGACTGTTTTAATTGTCACATACTCACCTTGACAGAAATTGTTAAGCATATAAATACAGGCTTTATTAACAAAACTTGTATTTTCATGCTACAATGTTAAAATATATAAAAACAATTAAAAAAATCTCAAATTCTTTTGATAAAATATACTTTTCTTCTAGCAAAGGCTCCCAAGTGGGGGGTGGGGAAGAGAGTTCTTCCAACTTACGTGTTTGCAGCATCTTTCTGTAGTGTTGCAAACCCTATTTATATTTTGTCAGAATGGGTACATGAATATTTGATCTTGGGCAGCAGTGAAAGTGACCATTTTCAAAGAAAGTATTTGATGGAGCTGTTGTGAATATATTCCATTCCAACACTAAAAACAACAACAACTACACAGCTTCTCTATAGCTGATCCATAAGATTTTTAAGTGGCTGTCTGAAACCACTTTTTGACCAAACTTTAGTTAGTCATTATTTTTACCAGTATGCCTAGAACTAGGCTTTAGGATTTTGATGAAAATTATATAAAAGTCAATGGGCTGGTTTGCACGATCTCCGCAGCCCACCAGGGCCCTTATTTGAGGGTTGTTTAACCTTCAAACAACCCCTGCTGACTGGATTCAGATGACATGACAAACTATGGCAATCCCCCCATTAGGGTTTGAATATCCAAAATGGCCACTGGCATGCCCCGCAACCCACCGTAGCTTAAATAAGCCATGGTGGGTGTAGTGACTGTGCAAACCCTGTCTATGTTTATTCTCAAGTTCTAGGTACAGTCCACCACACATGGTCCTTGGCAATTAAAAATATCAAACAAGAGCAGTTCTTTCAATGATGGGAAAACAGAAAGCTAAATATTCTCCATGCCCACAAAGAACATTCAGTTTTATGCAACAATCTATCCTTATTTTCAGCGTGAGATGTTTATCAATCCTATCCTTATTTCTCTAATGCCCTAATCCTAAACACAATTACCTGAGAATAAGTCCCACTGAACTCAATGGGGCTTACTTCCAAGTAGATGTATAGGACTGCACTGTAAATGCTCTTAATTAGACTTTGGAAGATCAACCTCTGATCTAATGAAACTTATAAGAAAGCAGAAGATGAGCCATATATAGAGCAACTTCCTATTAGTAAAAAGGTATGTGCATAATGAAAGGTGAGAAGTGTGCTTGCTTCACTTTCTGTTCCATAATCACAAAAATAATATCTTCCTCTCTCATCTTCCTGGTATGTTAATTACTAATAATTAATTCATGAGCGTAGGACTAGTTTCTATAGCACTAACCATGATTTGGCATTACATATGAATTAGCTCACTGCAAGATCTGAGGATGAAACTAGTGAAGAAGAAAATGATAAAAAAAGACAATAATCATATCATTTTATAGTATTACGACAGCTATTAAGGAGTAGAGAGATGAAGTTGTGTTAACGTGCATTTCTAGAGAAGTAACATCCTATTATAAATGCTATGTCTATCTCTGCTTAATCCTTTAGATCAGGTTGGATATTAAAATACTTGTCTAAATAATGAATTGTATACATACAAATAGAATATTCCTTATTTATTCATAGCTACTGAAAATAGGAAGCTTTGTTTCTTTCTTTGTTTAAAATCTTATTTTGCTTTCTGAAAATGCCCAAGTTTGTATTTCAATGATACCTCCTAAAGCTGGGTCCCCAACAATGTGCCCACAGACACCTCTGTTGATGCCTGTCTGGCTCCTTTTTAACTGGGAGGCTGAGGCTGGCATGCTACAAAGTGAAGTACTGGCCTCTGGCACTATCTTTATTTCCAAGAATGCCTCTGGGTCCCAGAGGCAGTCTTAGAAAATAAAAATGCCGGACGGCCAGTCCTTTGTTCTGAAGTCTGCCTTCAGAACAAAGAAGACAAAAGAAAAAGGTACATCCTAGTGGGCTATAAGGGGTATTTTGCCTGTGCTGTGTGTTTCTCTGAACATCAGCAGAGGCACCTATAAAATAGGTGTTGGAACAGAAAACTGTAGGTTAAAAAAGTGGATCTATGTTATAGAATTCAGACCCTACCTTGTCCTTGTACTTAGGGTCCTGGGCAAGTCACTTTTCTTTTAACCTTGCCAGTTTGCCTTCTGTTACGGCGATGCCCACCATGGCAGCAGTTTTCTGAATGAGTGAGCCCCCTACCCCTATATGGTAGCTATTTTGTGAAAGAGCCCATGACACTCTCTCAAAATTCCAAATGTGCCCCCAAAACAGTTAAGGACCTCCATCCTAAAGGAAGGTGTCCCTAAGCTGGAAACCAGCTATCAAGGATGATGCCCTCCCAATTATCACTGGGAGGCCATTTTAAAGACCAAATATAGGACTATCTAAGGCATGCTAGAACATAATTATGCCAACTTTAAAGAAAAAACAGACATAGAACAAAAGGAATCAGCCAGCATTTGCTAGAAATGACACAGGAGATTAACATCAATACAATGGCTACAATATTGTAAAATGGCATTGACAAATAATGCTAAAATTCTGAGAGTGCCTTGGACTGCAAGAAGATCAAACCAGTCCATACTCCAGGAAATAAAGCCAGACTGCTCACTTGAGGGAATGATATTAAAGGCAAAACTGAAGTACTTTGGCCACATAATGAGAAGACAGGATACCCTGGAGAAGATGCTGATGCTAGGGAAAGTGGAAGGCAAAAGGAAGAGGGGCCGACCAAGGGCAAGGTGGATGGATGATATTCTGGAGGTGACGGACTCGACCTTGGGGGAGCTGGGGGTGGCGACGGCCGACAGAAAGCTCTGGCGTGGGCTGGTCCATGAAGTCATGAAGAGTTGGGAATACCATTGCTTTAACTATGCAGACCTTTGTTGTCAGTGTGCTGCTCTTAACTACAGGAGGTAATATCTAGCCATTATGACTAGCTCCCATTGACAGACATATTTCATGAATTTGTCTAATCCTGCCTTAAAGTCATTTGTCACCATAACAAAACATAACATTTTGTGGTAGCAAATTCCATAGATAGTACTCATGGTGTGAAGAAGTACTTCTTTTTATCTGTCCTCAGTTCAGCTTTACTGGATGACCATGGCTTCTAGTATTATGGGGGACGGAGGAAAATGTCTCCATGTCCACGCATAATTTTATATACCTCTATCATGTCTCCCCTTAGTCACCTTCTTACTAAGTTAAGGGGTATTGATTCAGAATGCAATATGACATTGTAGTCTCACCTATGTCTACTGAGATCAGTGCACAGTGGGACTATTCCATTTTAAATTATCATTTCAACTTCTGCCCCCATTTTATTTTATGATAGAAATAATAATTCCAAAATAGCTTACCAATTATTTAGCATTTAGTCTACACCATTGTATATAGAAAATTTAAAGGAATAATGCGACTATTAAAGTTTCCTTTTAAAATTTGTAAGTTAGGAAAAATAAAATGTTTTCCAATATTCTAATTTTCATAGGCTGAATGTGGTGTCCTGCATGTTATTCACACCTAATTCAAATAATTTCAGTTTTGGGTATATGTCAAGGAAAAGCATGCCATCCTGTTAAGAACTCCTTAAAAAGTTTAGGTCCCGGGAGTAGTATCAACTGTATAGGTAACAAAGGAGCAATAATCCCAAGAAAATACCCTTAGCCTGTAGTCCTACAGACACTTACCTAGGAGTAAGTTTCATTAACCATAATAAGGTTTACTTCTGAGTAGACATGCCTAGAATTTCAGTGTTGAAAGACTATGGCTGTGCTCAGTTTTTGGTATTATTATTACTGCCAGAACTGAAGCACCTAATTTACCTGTTACACCGGCAGAGCTTCTTGAAACAAATGCTGAAATGTGGCTTTTACAGAAGTAAAAATAAACTGTACATTTGTTTCAATATTTACATTCTGTGAATTCATCAAATATCTAGTTAATGTCAAATATTTCAAAAATAAGTTATACATGAGTTTTCCAAATAAGTATCGGAAGAGAAAATGATGTTTCCAATTATAAATCATGAAACTGTGACAAGTGACATTAAGAAATTAAACTAATTTCACAATTTGTAATATCACTCTGCAGATATTTAGCCAGAAAGAGAGCAAGAGAAGGATGCAACTCACTATTTCAACCATCAAAAATAGGACGAGGCTATAAATAAACTAGCTTCCTGTTGAAGAAGAGTTACATCTCCACGGTATTAGAAACTCTTCACTCCTCTATCTCATACACATACTACGCAACCAAGTTTTCCCAGGGCACAAAGCTGTTTGGCTAGTAAGTATTTTCTTCCCTGTGCAATAACGCTTTGCTCTTAAAAGTACTTGCTTAAAAGTACCTTCAAATATACAGCTTCACTCATGCAACTAAAAATGCAGTCAATGTTTTAAAAAACATGGTAGAAAAATCTGTAACACTACAGCTCCAAGACTAATGCACCCATAAAATGTCATTCAGAAGTATGGGATGTAAGCACCCTACAACACCATTTCATGTAGACCAACTATCTTGGAATTAAGGCCAAGCTATGCATCACTTTCCATTTTACTTTAAGTGCAGGAGGCCTAATCCTGATCAGGACCCTAGTCTGAGCAGGTAGGGGGCATTAACCCTTTGCTGCTGCTATAGGCCTGATCCAAATCAGGGGGCCTGCACCTGTAAAAAAGAAAAAGAAAAAAGGATCCATTTATTTTAAAGGATCACTTAAATCTATTTAAAAACAACACAAATCTTCAAAGTAATATGTAGTTTGGGCTGAGAATCAAAGGTTTGTCTGGTGCACCTAAGCAGTCAACTCTTACAATGCTCTTCATAATGTCAAAACAGCAAACCAGGCCAACAGGGCTCTCTGGAGCAGCCGCCCACTCGGTGATGCTAGCAGATGCTCCAGAGAGCCCCACCAGTCTCATTCTCCCACCGTTGGCAAGTGCTGCAGTGACAGCGCGGCCAGCAGGGCTCTCTGAAGCAGTTGCCTACACTCTGTTTCACTCTGAGGACATCCTCAGAGTGAAACAGAGGAAAGGTGGCTGCTCTCAGCCACCAGCCCTCTAGCTCGCACTAAGAATCCTCTCAGTGGGACAACAGAGCAGGTTGCAGGGCTCTTGTGAGAGCTGCTTCTTCTGGCCAAGAGTCGAAGTGGAAGCAGTAAAGGTAGGGTGGGAATGTGCAATGAGGCAAGGAGAAGGGGAGGCACAACATGGCAAGGGGAAGGGTGCATGCAGTGAGGGAAGGGGTGGGGATGCACGTGATGAGTCAAGGGGAAGAGGCGTGACAAGGCAAGGGGTGGAGGAGGTGCAACAAAGCAAGCGGAAGGGGTGGGGGCACCCAGTGAGGAAGGAGGTAGGGGGCATGCCATGTGCTAAAGGAAAGGGGGGCATGATGCTGCAGCACGTGTGCTCTCCCACCTCAAGCAGAGAGAGATTGCATCAGGACTGGAAGGTGAGGACAGCAGACACTGAAGGACATCAAAGGAAACAGGATTCAACCATACCTATGACCCACTGAATAGACTCATTTCCCCTAGCTTCCAGAGAAAAAAGTGGCTGTCTAAACTGTACTATTCCAATATATGCATTTATAAGAGTCCATAATTATGGCCACCAGGGGAGACCTGCAGCAAGGTCCTGCCTCACTTTGCACTCAGCTTTAGACTGGCACAAGAAACTTAAGTTGCTTCTGCGTTCTCCAAAAGCTCAATGAGAAGTGATACAAGACCTCTGCCAGAGGGTTTAAGGCAGGGGTGGGGAACATGTGGCCCTCCAGATGTTGCTGGACTGCAACTCCCATCAGCTGTAGCCGGAATAGCCAGTAGTGAGGGATGATTAGAGTTGCAGTCTAACATTTGAAGGGCCACACATTTCCCATCCCTGATGTAGGAGTATCAGAGGAGGGATAGATCTTTTCTCCCACTTCACAGTAGACTTAAGCAATGATAAGCAGCACAGCAAATCTCTTGCTGATTTTGACCCTTCCTTCACAATGCCTGTTGCAAAGTGAGACCTATGTTCATGCGCTAGAGGACTCATGCCAATACAAACCAAAAGGAGCTAATTCTATTAGCTGAAAAGGCAACTACATTGGAAATAGATGGGCAAACAAAAAGCTATAGGAATTCATTTTAAACTCATCTCTTCCTTCCACCTTCTACAGCGCTTTTTAGCATAGTATACTAATAAACTTTTTTTTAAGGCTCCCTTGCAACATACTGTGAGATTCAGTCTATCTTATTTTAAAGCTGAAACAATCACCCAATTCATAATGTAAAAGATTCCTTGTTTAAGAAGTATTGTAGCAGCCAATTTTTAATTTCCTTGTTATTCACAGGTATGCCTGCATGACAATTGACTCTTTATTTCTTAAGATTAAGCCTGAAATCCTGTTCACATAGACTGGTTCAAACCCACTAAAAAGTCAATGATATATAAACCTGTCTCTAGGATTGCAGCCATGGGCCATATTCAGATGTTATGTCTGGTTCACTGTGAATGAACAAGTGTGCTGGTGATTGCTTGATTGCTCTCACTTAGTTTTTCCTGCTGGCAGGAGCAACTAAACATACTAGGGACTCTCCCTCAGTATAGTGTTTAGTGTGAGCTCTGAACTGGGAACTCCTAATAAGCAAGAGTCATAACCTGGGTTTATTCTTGGCTTATGACTCTGGCTTATAATTCTGGGCTGTTGGAACTTCACCATTAAAAGAGTCTCTGGTTTGTTTAGTGACTCCTGCTGGCTGGAGGAGCCAAGAAAGGCAGTACCTGAGCAGCATGCACCAGTGTGCTTGCTCATTCAGAATAAGCTTATCATGATGGCTGAATGTGGCTGTCTCTCCCTATTCTTTGAACCTATAGCATATGAACATTCTGTTATCACCGTGACATCTACTGGTGCTGTCACAAATTTGCAGTGCAATCCTACACAGGTTTACTCAGAAGCAAGACGTATTTTGTTCAACAGGGCTTACTCCCAGGTAAGCATGCAGCATAAACTTTCACAGGGCGATAATGTAAAATTCCCTAGAGGATTCCTGATCCTACTTATCCTGCAACTTCTGAATGCCAACAAAAGCCATGTGTTTGAGGCAGACAGTAACATTTGTATTCATTTCAAATGTTACACCCATTAGAAAGAATAATAAACAATGACAAGATTTCAAGAGATAAATCCCAAGCTTTAGATGAAAACAGCCACTTAAAAGGGATTAGAATTTTTGCGGAGATTAATCTTAGTATGCCTTAAAAAAAACCCTACCTTATGCATTCACAAATACAGATAGACCCTGATTCACATGACACAGCTGCCTCATTGTGGGTTATTTAACCCACAATGAGCTGCGGCACATGCCAGGTGCATACTGCGGCCCTTTTGATTGTGCAACCTCTGATCAGGGATTGTGCCATGTCATCCGAACCCAGTTATTTCGCGTTATTCGAGGGTTAAACAAAGGGTTGTTTTGCAGTAGGGGTTAAACGAGGGATGTTTAAGCTTCAAATAATCCATGATGACCTGGTTCGGCCAACACAGAGCAACTCCTAATTAGCCTGATTGGGGGCTGCACAATCAAAAAGGCGGCCCGCACATTCCCAGAAAGAGCCAGCCATGTTGTGACCCAGAGTCTACTTAGCAAATGAATGGCTGCTAGAACTGGTTGCAAGCATTAGAATCCAGAGCACTAAAATGAATGGAGACTTACACTTACGGCATATGCTACATTGAATGCAAGCAGAATTCAATTCCATTTTTTAGAAGTGATGTGGCCTCCACTGTGCACAAAGCTATATATAAATTCCCTTTGATATCAATGGCAGAACACCCAAGTGTTCACAGAATTAAAGATGGAATCACCAATTCAAAATGACAGTTCCCCAGTGAAAAAGATACAGCAGCATACATTTACTCAACATATTCATAACAATAGACTACAGGAGAACTTGACAGACATTTTTAAGGAAAATCAAATAGGTATAAGTAAAATCAGAACTTAAGACTCATGGTTGCAAACATGAGCATCTTCAAATGCATGGAGAACCAGGTGGAAAATAATGAATTCATCTTTTTTCAAGCATAAACAAGCATTTTCGAGAACTGTAAAAGTTTGTCCAAAAATGCCCATTTGCACCCCTTCCCCCCAAATGTGTCTGTTTTTCTTCTTTTGTCATGTTTACATTCAAATACCTGATTGTATCTATGTATTTCTTTAAAAGTATCAAAACTGGCTCTCACTATATGCCGAAAAATAAGACTAAATTATTTGGGACAGGAAAAAATCCTACTGGATTTTTAACAAGGGGATATAAATGCATGAGCCAATAGCACCATTCTTGCATGATACACTTGAAGGCACTCCAATAATTGAAATGGGCTGTGAGACCACACCATTGCCTCACTTACAACACTGTGCAGCTTCCTCAACTTCACCCCACGACATCCATGAATCAGGCATGAGCAACTGAGCTTAGATGTCCAGGCCTCATAAGTGGGCATCAGGGGGTGGGGCGAGGGAAGTCACATGCAATTTCTGGAAATTTTGAGGCCATGCAAAAAAAAGTAAGCAATACCTTTTTTTTAGCCCTCTTTACAGATTTAAAGTCACTTTGTTGCTTTAAGACAGCTTTCCCCAAGCTGGTGCCCTCCAGATATTTTGGACTTCAGCTCCTATCAGCGTCAGGCACCATGGCCAATCGTCAGGAACACTGGGCACTGTAGTCCAAAACATCTGGAGGGCACCAGGTTGGGGAGGGCTGCTTTAGGAACATAAAGCAGCCTTTCTGTTCCTAAAGTTATTATATGTATAACTTAGTTTGCTCATAAAATTATAATTATATTTTAAAACTTTAAACTCGGTTAGTACATTTGTAACTATTGTCTGAATATATTAGAACTACATTAAATGACTGCTTACAGCATCAGAAACACAGGACTCTATAGAACAAAATGCAAACTGTCAAGAATGCACATTTACCATCAAGAATGCACAGTGATGACTCTACTGCATTCACATCTTTAGTCGCATGATGCTGGGGACTCCTTTCAGTGTGTGGACCCCCTACATGCATATAGCATGTGAAGCAGGGTTGTTGCTATTACCATTTTTTAACTACTTTTTGCAGCGTTCAACATTATTGCTCCAACTGAAATATCAACCCAGTTCTTACACAGGAAATTATCAAACAATGAACAGGTTCGCATGTAATTAACCCACAATTTGCCATGCACAAGCAGGAGTGAGCAAATGTGCTGCCTCCCACACACTCCACCATTCCACTATTAATCAACAGCCTACAATCGTGACTTGCAAACCTGGGGCGCTGGGTTGTTTAGGGGCTAAACAACTGAATGATTAATTTAACAACAAACAATGGGTTAACTGCTGGGTTATTTTGCCTTTAAACAACCCAGAACTCCAGGTTTGCATGTCATGATCAACTACCTATGACCCAGCTGATTGTAGGTTGTTGATTAAAAGCAGAAGTGACTAACACACTGGAGCAGTGCACCTGCTCTCTCCCATTCGTGCATGGCAAGCCATGGGTTAATTAATTCATGGGTTAATGAATCCACAATTTGCCATTACATGTGAACTGGCCCTCTGCCTTATTGAACCTCCTGAAATTTTGTGAGGGTGAGAGAAGGAAGACACTAAACTTCCCCAAGATTAAAAAGAAAAGACAGACAGTTCCACTAGTGCTGCTCATTCTCTCCTCATTTGGTGACAAAAAAAAAAAAAATAGAGTAGGAGGATGTGAATCCACAGCACTGGCCATAGGAACCAATAACATGTTTACCTCTTGGCTCATCATTCAGCACGTAAGGAAAGAGAGATACAAGAGGAAGCAACACAGAGGAGCTCACAACTCCCTACCAACTGCCCAGGGTAATCTTAGTTCAAAACTTACACTTGCAAGCAAACCTAGTCATGTTACAAATCCTTTAGTCAAGAGATCAGAATTTAACCACCAGAAAAGATAGAGTTGGTCAGAGTAATACACGTGGCCAAAACTGAAATAGCTTCCCAAAAGCTATAGATGGACTATAGCCCAACCTTGTGAATAATCCCACAAAAATGAGTAGCCTTGTTTCCATGCTAGCCATGGAGAATGGGAAGCTCTCCTCTCTGGAAACACAGGTATTATTAGCCTCCTAGCCAGCTGGTAAAAAAAAAAAACACCTTCCACAAAGTGGACTGATAGAGGAGAGAGATGGACAGATCCATGCCTTTGCTGCCAACCTGCTCACTCGCCTACAAGAAAATCCTTGTCACCTATGGTGACCAGGCAAGTTATTAAATGCGAGGCTGCTATAGCCCTGTTAAGATATTGTTCTGTACAGATACTAACATTTGTAAACGGGATGGGGGGTATCAGCAACATGGCAGTCTCTGCCTCTGACTTACGACCATTCATTTCAATATCTGAACTGAGCCTATGTACATACAGGTCAGTGTTCTTCAATGAAAGGCCCAAGGGCCACTGGCAGCTCCCAGTCACATCAAGTGGGTCCCTCTGACCCTCCCTCTCATTCACTCTGTCTCTCTTTTCACAGTAGCTGCTCACTTTCAGCAGGGGCACTCTAGCTTTGCCTTCTTGTTTGTTTTAACCAGCTGCTGCTCTGATCTGGGCTACTAAAAGAGGCTTCGGGGGAGTCGGAAGATCTGTCACTCCTCAGCTGTGAGGTGGTGCAGGGTGAGGGGAGGAGAACACAGGAGAAATCAGCCATTTAGATGTGGTGGTATAGGAGCCCTAGAGGCAAAGAGCAATATGATTGGATAGCAGTTAGCAGTAGTGGTACACTGCACAGGCAGAGCACTCTCTCAGTAATAAGAAAAGACCCACCCTAATCTAAGGACCAAGTGAGCCTGTCAGGATCTGCCTACCTGATGACTGACTGATGAGGCTTTGCTTGGATGACATGGAAAGGGAAGGGGAAGAGAGGCCCAAAACGTCCAGTGCACAACTTTACCACTTGAGTGGAAGTGGAGGTGGAGGTGGGGGGTGGGAAAGAGAGGAGGAAACTCTCAAGAAAAGGTCCCCAAAGTGGCCTTGGTAGTGGAGCCTGGAGCCAAAGTGGCCCCTGGTTGAAACACAGCTAAGACTATGAATATAGGCTCTTCTCCATGTGATCAGGAGCTCTGCCTGCTCCCCTACCTATGCGCATTCATATTTCTGCACAGAATCATGTCTGAAAAGGGTTTGAGTCCAATGAAAGGCAGAGCTTGTTTTCATCATGTGTCCTCTCTTGAAAACTATTCGACATCAGATGTTCTCATGTGTCATACGGCACTGTCATCATACCCTCTGCTTCTCTGTGTCCCTTCTCCTTCCTCTTCCACTGAAGCCAAGACCTGTTAACACCATCATCTATGTAGATCAGAAGCAAACTTCCCTTCAAGAGAAATCTGGGAAAGAAGGCTATATCCAAGTGGAGGGCTCCCCTATCACTGGTGCTTTTTAAAAATTCCACAGATTTCCTGCATTTTTAAAGGAATACAGACACACATTCCATCTCTTCATGTGAGCAATGATAAAGTGCTTAAGATATAATGAAACCTGAGCAGCTGAACATAAGAGCAAGCCCACAGTTGCAAACCATGTTTAATATTAACAGATGCTGGGATGGAATCTGTGAGAGATCTGTATGCAGAGCACATATATTTAGCAAATACTCCTAATAAACTTGAAGAGCTATGAATTTATTATAATTTAACAATAACAAAACAATTACTTCACATGGAGCTCTGGTGAGAACAAGTATCAAAATTCTTTGCAACACAAGTCTTTAATTCATGTACTGCTTAAACAGCATATTATTCAGTTAAATAGACTGAACACCCACTGAAGTCACCAGAACTCAAAGCAATTTACATGCAAATATTTTTGTTCAAAGCGTTTGTGGGCTGCAAACTCAGAGTAGTTTGTAGTACTCCAGGATAAACAGGACCACACACTGTTTACAAAACTGGTTTAGCTTTATGCCAACATGGAGAAGAAAAAAGCAAACTCCGAATCACTTGTATACACACACAGAGACATTATCAGACTTCTTTCATATGGGGTTTGGCGGTTCTCAAGCCACAGCGGGCACCTGTCAGCTTTTCAACTGACATCTCTAAAAACTTATTCTGTTCAGTCTGATAAAGTGTCGCAAGAGCTTTCTGGATTAAAACAAAAAAAAAAAACAGGAAGGAAGACACCAAGACTAAGTAACGCTGAGAACAGAGAGGGAGCCTAGGCATCAACAAACAATTGCTCCGGGGTTTAAAGGTGCGCACGCTTGTGTGAAGATAAAAAAAGCCAGGGCTATATAACGATATTGCACTTTCACAGTGTTAGCAGCTGGCGACATCCTTTGGGGCTGTGCCCATGGGAGGAAAAGCGGTAGCAACCGCTCTCCTGTTACCTGGGCTCTCAGATTATTTCCAAAAGCAAGGGACACCGCAGGAATAGATTTCACTACATGATCGATGAAGTGCGGGGGGGGGGGGGCTTTGGCACTCGGAACCAAGACACATCCGTCACTGTGTACTGAGGGGAAGGGAGGGGGCGCCAAGTAAAAGGTGTCCCTTTCAAATCAGAGCCGCCTCGCGAGCCTAGGGGGTGGTCATGGGGCGGCGCGCGGCGAGGAGCAAGAGTACGTTCTACTCCCGCTTCCTTTGTTGTTCATTGGCTGGAGCTCAGCCTCACTCACCCACAGTGGCCAGGGTCTCCAGATCCTCGAGTCTATAAACCGGCGAATCCGGCGGGGCGGGAGAGCCTCGGCCAGCAGGACTCGAAGAGGGCGCGGGTTGGGGCTCGCCGGTTCCTGCCGCCTCGCAGGGGCTTCTGGCCCCGACTTTCGCCCTCACGGCGCTCAGCGTCTCCATGTGGGGAAAGGCTCGTCCTGTCAGGCCAAAGGGCAACGCCGGAGCCGGCCTCTTTTTCTACCCCTTCAGCAGCTGCAGCTGCCCCGAGCCCGGGCCAGTGCTTGGCTCAGCCTCTCAGCAGCTGCAAAACGGCTGCCGGCGCCCCGCATCGCGCCCGGGCGCCGCTTCCTTGCCCGGGTGTGCCTGCCTGCCTGCCTGCTTGCCTGGGTGTATGTGCTGGTGCGCGCGCAGGCGCGCCTCTGGAGATGGGTCGTGCGTCTTCGCTCCTCGCGCGCTTCCCGCCGGCGCCTCAGCGCAGACAATGGACTTGCCGGGAGAGCGCCCCGTCTCGCTCACTCGCCAGCCAGCCAGCCAGCCAGCCGGTCGCACGCGGGGACGAAAGGGCGGGGTTTGGCTTCCTGCAGCTGCGGCAGAACCCTTGAGAGGGCGGGGCGGGTAGCGAGAGAGAGAAAGAAGGAAGGAAGGAACGGAGGGAGGGAGGAGCAAACGGCCGGGGGAACCTGCTGTGGGCTCCTTCGGAAATAAATAAATAAATAAACAAACGCCACTTCTGTCTGTAAAATGAAAAGATGAATTTGCTGCAGCAGCTCAGGCTTCCCTTTAGCCAAGCAGACGCTGCCTAAGAAGCTGAGGTAGTCGAGGGGCTTAGCTACTGCTTTCTCTCCCACAGGCTCGTTCACACGCGTACCCACACGCCTGGCGCCTTCCTCGCTGCCTTGAAGCGGCAGGCCTTCGACAGAGCGACGTGCCGACGCGGTAGCGCTCGTCTGGACAGGGAAGAGCCCTCCCGCGACGCGCTGGGGTCATCCCGGAGCCTCCCTTCGATTTATGTTTTGGTTCTGCAGTGCTGGATTTCGCCCCCACCCCGCCCCGTTCCCCTACGAAGTCTCTCATAGGTGAATATAGACCAAGCGGAGTGACCGCGCACATACGCGAAGGGGCGGGAAGTCGCTGGGGAAGAAAGCTGAAATTGCCGTGTTTATTTCTTCATTTGGACGGTAAATTAAAGTGGAGCTGTGTGCAAATGGCCTCCCGAGGGCCTCTACCTGACTCGTGGGCAGAGAAATTTGGGGGGCAATTTCACCAAATTTCTCCAGGGGGAGGAGAAATTCTCCACAGTTTCTCCCAGGTAGGACTCTCCATTGCCCGGGCTTGTAGCATAGCTTTCTTTTTTGGTAAGGGGTTTGGGGGTCTTCATGCTGCAACAGCATCAACTGTCTTGGCAGGCTGGACCCCAGTTTGCATCCACCACAGTGCAGGTGTGGGTAGTGTTGTGTCTAGCTCTAGGGATGAGGTGGCGTTAGTCCTTTGCCATTTCCTGAAAGTTTTCTCTCTAGGGATGTCAGAGTATTCCGCCATGGATCTCAGTGAAGGCCCCCCAAAATCCGTGGCAGGGCGAAGCCCCTTGCCCCACCACCCCGCGAAAGGCACGCGAAACGGAGCACTTACCTGGTGCTGTTTGCGCTGCTTTGCGAATGGCGGCCGCCGTTTGCTTCCTCGTTTAGGCCGTGTTAGGCTACGTAAATACATAGCCTATCACGGCTAAGGCAGGGACGCAATTTGCGTCCCTGCAGAGGCCGTGATAGGCTACATAAGTATTTACGTAGCCTATCACGGCAGAAAAAAAGGAACGCAAATGGCGGCCGCCATAGCCGCCGCTATTTGCGCCCCGGTCTTTGGCCATGACAGGCTACATAAATGTTTACGTAGCCTATCATGGCCAAAACCATGAACACAAATGGCCCCATAGCCGCCATTTGCATCCGCAGGCTCCAGACGCCTGTGAATGCACCCAGCCGGCGGCTCCGCGGAGTTGCGGCGGAGTGGAGCTGGCCGGGTTAGAGTTTCAGGGGGAGGTGCGGAGCGCCTCCCCCCCACCGTGAATCACCCCTGCGAAAAGGTAAGTGACTTTCATACATCCCTATTTCTCTCCCCATGAAAGAGGCTTTAGACAAAAGAAATATAGAACTGATGCCCATCTTTCCTTGACTAATAGTCACCAATGTTTCAATATGCACCTTTCCGCTGATCTTTGGGGAGTGAGAGTTCTTGGTATTAGAATATTCAGAAGCATAGAAAGCAAAAATGAATGTAATGGAGGGGAAGGAAAGGAAAGGACACTATTATTACAAACAACCATTTTGAAAAGTGCCGTATTTTCCAGAGCTTGAAGTGCAATCTTGCAATACTCTCAATAAAAATTAGCTTTCTTGGTACTTTATTATAGATGATGATAGATAAGAACAAAAAAGGGGTTAAGTCTAAAAAAGCCTGTACACAAGTTTACTCAATCCTATTGCACAATCCCATTGAAGGCGTTGCTATCCTTAACGAGGCAGGAGTGCAACCACTCCTGAAGAAACCCACTCTGGACCCAATGGGATTTGACAACTACCGCCAGTCACCACACCCCTTTCTTAGGAAAAGTACTTAAGAGGGTCATGATGGAGCAACTGCAGGCACTGTTTGAGGATACTGATTATATAGACCCATTCCAGTCAGAGTTTCAAGCTGGTGCAAGACCAAACCAGCCTTGGTCGCCCTGCTGGATGACCTTTATCAGATGAGGAACAGCGGGGAGTTGTTGTTCAGTTGTTCAGTCATGTCCGACTCTTTGTGACCCCATGGACCATAGCACGCCAGGCCTTCCTGTCCTCCGCTTTCTCCCGGAATGTGCTCAAGTTCATATTCATTGCATCGGTGATGCTATCTAGTCATCTCATGCTCTGCCGTCCCCTTCTCCTTTTGCCTTCAATCTTTCCCAGCATCAGTGTCTTTTCCAGGGAGTTTTCTCTTCGCATTAGGTGGCCAGAATATTTGAGCTTCAGCTTCAGTATCTGTCCTTCCAATGAGCACTCAGGGTTGATTTCCTTTAGGATTGACTGATTTGACCTCCTTGCAGTCCAGGGGACTCGTAAGAGTCTTCTGCAGCACCACAGTTCAAAAGCATCAATTCTTTGACGCTCAGCCTTCCTTATAGTCCAACTCTCACAGCCATACGTTACTACTGGGACGGGGGAGTGCAACCCTGTTAATTCTGTTCCATTTCTCATCAGCTTTTGACCATGGTATCCTCCTGGATTGACTCTGTGTGATGATCATTGGAGGCACTGTGTTACAGTGATTCTGGTCTTACTTGTGGAGCCAATTTCAGAGAGTAACATTGGGTTACCACTCCTTGGCCCCTCGGCAATTGAGCTGTGGGGTTCCGCAGGGTACCATCTTGTTCCCAAAGTTGTTCAACATCTAGATGAAGTTGCTAGGAAGGGTTATGAAGGGATTTGAAGCCAAGTGACATCAGTATGCCACAGGGAGATGTTATCTCCCTGTGACATCTGAATCAGGTGAAGCTGTACAAGGCCTGGATCAGTGCCTAGACTCAGTAATGGGCTGGATGAGGGCCAATAAACTGAAGCTGAATCCTAACGAGACAGAAGCCTTGTGGGTGAATGGTTCCCGAGTCTGGGAGATAGACTCATTGCCTGTTCTGGATGGGGTTGCACTCCCTTTGAAAGATCAAGTTCAACTCTGTGGGGGTACTCCTAGACCTATCATTGTTGCTGGAGGCCCCAGTGGCCATGGCAGCTTGGAGGGCCTTTTACCAGTTTCAGCTGGTTCACCAGCTACAGGCTTTCCTGGACAGGGATAAGTTGATCGTAGTGGTACAGGTGCTAGTAACTTCAAGACTGGATTACTGCAATGCACTCTTTGTGGGGCTGCCCTTATGGCTGCTCCAGAAGCTGGTAAAGGTAAAGGTGTCCCCAACCAGTCGTGTCCGACTCTAGGGTGTGGTGCTCATCCCCGTTTCTAAGCCGAAGAGCCAGCGCTGTCCAAAGATGCTTCCGTGGTCATGTGGCTGGCATGACTGTACACCGAGGTGCACGGAACGCTGTTACCTTTCCCGCCGAGGCGGTACCTATTTATCTACTTGCAATTTCTTGCTTTCGAACTGCTAGGTTGGCAGAAGCTGGGACTGAAGACGGGAGCTCACTCCGTCATGCAGCACTCGGGTCTCGAACTGCTGTCCTGCCGACCTTCCAGTCTGCAGTTCAGCGTCTTAACCACTAAGCCACCGCGGCCCTCCAGAAGCTGGAGCTAGCACCAAATGTAGCAGCTTGGCTGTTGTCAGGAGCTGCCCCTTTTCAGCATACAACTCCTTTGCTGAGAGAACTGTACTGGCTGCCTATTTGCTCCCTGGCCAGGTTTAAGGTTTTGGCATTTGTGTATAAAGCCCTAAACAACTTGGGAGCAAAATACCTGAGAGAGCGCCTTCTCCCTTATCAACCTGCCTGGTCACTGAGCTGATCAGATGGCATGCTCCTGGTGGTTCTGCATGGACCTACGGCCCAATTGGAGTCCACCTGGAGAAGAGACTTCAGTGTGGTGGCCCCCTTTCTATGGAACTCCCTGCCTCTGGAGGTCAGGCAGGCGGCAACATTGTGTTGCTTTCGGCACCTCCTGAAAGCATCTTTATTTCAGGAAGCTTTCCTTGACTGACTAGTCATGGTTCTTACTCGTATCCTATTTTTAAAAATGACAATTTTTTAATAAGGTGTTTTATTCTTTTATCTCTTTATCTTTGATTGTTTACTGCTCTTGAATCTGTTTGAGATATGGAGTGGTATATAAATGTTGTAAATAAATAAAATAAATTGTATCTAGGTATGCCGAATGTAGGGTAAGCTTGCAACCTAGAAAAAGTATACACCCTAGATTCATCTAAACAGCCATATTGCAAAAGAAAGGGGAGATCTTTAGACTTGATTCACTGTGTATAGTACAGACTGCTTTTCTTTTTAAAAAAATCAATGTTATGTACTGTTGTTGTGTGCTAATGCAGTTTTCATGAGGAGCAGTAATCTTGATAATGCAAATGTCCATAAATATTTGAAGATGCCTCTCACCCTAGTAATTGACTGAGGTACCTAATGAGCAAAGGTCATTATACATACCGTGAAATAATAGGACGGAATCAGGATGTTAGCAAAGAAGTGATCAGGAAGTGGTGCCTGAATTACAGCACAGGACACGTGCTAAATAGGTAAATGACACCTCGGTTTAAACCCAAACATAAATCAAATAGCAAGACATGATACATTTAATTCTTTAGTGAGGTTTTAGTCAAGCAACAGTACTTGTATTTATTTTAGTTAAGTAGCAATTGTTTTTCTTTTACTTTCACCCATACACTTGGTATTTTCAGCCCTGTTATCCCACTTTGCATAAAGCAGACAAGAATGGGACTGAAGTGACTATGAGACATCCCTGTTGGTTCCTGATGTGTTGCACTGAAAATTGCATTTTGAGTTGGCAAATATATAAATTCAATATTTGAGTGCTCCAAATGGAATGATGCAGAGGTCTTTGGGATTTGCTCTCAGTTTAGGTGGGAACTGGCCCAGTAAAGAACATAGTATGCTACTTCTGACCTTGCTCACACCAAGTGACAATAAAAACAGCAGTTCAGGGAGCTCTCACCTCTATCAACAGTTCAGGGACCTCCTAGTTTAGGAAGTCATCTAGCCAACCTGGTTGAAGGCAGTGTTTGCTGACTCATATTGCTAGGCTCTGCACTGTGACCATATCCCAGAATCCCTTGGGATGATGCAGGTGGCCTTGGAGGCTTGCTTTCATTTCTTTGATCTGGCTGGGCCCACCTGCACCAACTAGTGCCCGTGAGGACTCTGGAGCCGTAGCTCAGTTTACATCTTCCACATTCTCCATAAGCTATGTGTACAACTGCCCCCAAGACAGTCAAGGCAGCATTCTTGCCCCAAATGCCGTAAGCCCAGTAAAAAAATGCCAGCCCTATTTTAGGTCTGTCAGTATACAAAAGCTATTCCCTCTCTCAGGGATGGGGAACCTCCAGCCTGTAGGCCAATTTGGCTCACCTCAGATGAGGCCCTGCCCCCCACCCAAAGCTGCACCACTCCCTGAAGCCCTGCCTCCTGGTTAATGGGCTTGAGGAAAGGGGCAGGAGAGGAATCCATGCTGTAATCTCTGGTCACAGATTGAAGATTACAGTGGGTATTTCCCTTATTTAGCAGACAGTTTGCCCTCCCAGTTGGCAGGAAATGACAGTCTCAGTGCTTCACCCACCCTGCATCCTCTCCAATGGGGAGAGGCATGGGGCAGCTAAAGCCTTGGGCTGCTTAGCTGCATGCTGGCTTTCTCCAGCCCGGGGAAGCTGGCATGTAGCGAAGCTTGCTGTCCGGCCAAAGGGCTGGGTGGAGAAGCAGTCCTCCACCCAGTGCTTCGTTTGGGGAGGTTTTGCTATGAAGCCTGACATTTTGTTTTCGATTTGAATATTTCTAAAATATTTTTCATATGGACTTGTTTCCCAGAGTGATTCATGTTTTCACAAGTTTCCTTCTATGACACAGACATTTGAACTTTCCTGAACTGGAGAGAGAAGCCCAAGCATCCTGTCACAGTCTCATTGTCATCAAACCAATAAGAACTAATAATATCCCTGTTCCCAAACTCCTGGTCATGTGCTCTCATTTGTCACAGCCTATGGAAGCTTGGTCTGCAGGTATGGCAAGGTAGTTGCCTAGAAGGAATTGTTAGTTGTCCCGAGTAAATAATTAACTACAAAACTAGGGCTGCAGTCCTGTAAATGCATACTTGGGAGTAAGCTCCATTGAACAAAATGGAACTTACTTCTGTATAAGCATGCATAGAACTGGTTGCATGGATGAAATCCTATGCATATTTACTTCTGAGTAAGACCCACTAAGCTCAATGAGACATACTTCCATGTAAACATGCACATGACTGGGCTGCTTTATAAAGGGATAGGTGAGAAATTTCCTCCGTTGAGGGTTTTTACAGATTTACCCAATCTGCACCTCATGGAACTGAATGTGTTCAGCTTGCAATGCATTCTGTAAGAGAAAGAAATCGTGTTCGACAAGATGCACACATCTGAAAAATGCTCAGAAAACACTGCATTCATTTTTAACATGTGGACAAATGCACCTTAGTCATCGGGGGTATACGTCCATTAATTTGAAAAATTCACCCCCAAATAAAAAATAAATAAAACAAAAACTTGGATGGAACCAGCATGGAATGAACCTGGAGGCCAGAAAAGAGGAAGTCTATAGAAATGGACTTGACAGATCTGCCCATCTCTACTTTGTAATATAAAATATGATACAACGATTAGCACCTAATATATTTACACACACTTCTTCTGCTCTTGTGACAATGCAAGCCAGTTCTGCTCCTCACGCTCATCTCCAGCCATAACAAAATAGTGAAAATTGTACCTAAGGCGGGCATTAGCTGTCATTGCTGGGAGTATAGTTCATTTGCCGCTCTGGTTGCAGTATAGTACAAGCTCAAAGAGACTACTAGAAAACCGAGAATGCTTTGTGTGCGCTCGAAGATGCTCTTCAGGGCTCTGATATATTGGATCAGTTTGCTACAGTGACCGTATTTGACTGGTTGATGTTAGGGAAGCTGAACAAATTCAAGATGGACTAAAATGAGTTTGGATTTCTACAAATCCACCCTGTGGCATCTGCTGTGGACCAACCCCCTCAGGCTGCACGGAGTCCGTGGACTTTTGGATCTTCTTTTTAACTTTCCCAAAATTTATGAAAATGCATTCATAGGAAAATACGCACGTTTCTGCGGATAGTGGAAAATATACACAGGGGAAAGTTGAATGGAATAGGGGACAATATGCTAAATGTTAGGTACTAATGTAAATTACATAAATTGTTGTGAACCCTCCTATGGAATTATCTGCATATTTTCCTGCATAACAAAAATTCCGAATCTGTCAGTGAACAGACACCAGAATGAACAATACCACACAATCCATGAAATACACACATTTCACAAAACCTGGACATCCCTAGTTGATGCACAAAATCTTTTTTGACTAATCAAATGCTCAGACCTTCTCATGAGGGAAAGAATCTGAAGTGAATTCCAGAACCCTGACCAGTGTATGATGCAAGTATTTGCAAAATGAGTTTGCCTTATTCAGACTTTACATTTTTAGGTGTACGCCTCCTTTAATAATTGAAGTGTGATGCAGCCACCCAGTTCGTAGGAGTAGCCAACTAAAGTGCCATGGCAGGTTTTTCATACCAGATGGGAAAGCAGCCAAAAATGTTCCACAAAGTTCTGGGATGTTCCACTGCTCACTTTCAGTTCACGTTGGCTGGAATGAACCTCAAAAATATACCTGAAACCATCCCTTGACCGTTGCTGTCACAATGTCCTATCCATGTGATTCTTATATTCTTTGCTTTTTCCTCTTCATGGCTAATCTGGACTCAGGAAAGACCGATGGGAAGAAAAAACTAGAAATGTATTGTGTGTGTGTGTGTGTGAAGCTTTCCTGGCTGCTTTTCCTCACTGTCAGTTTAATGGGCATGACATTACTTAGTTTTCAATATTGCTTATTTTTCCAGGTGACATTTGGATCTGGCCTGCACACAGTTCAAATATTTTGAGGGAAAGGGATAAATTATTCAAAGTGTACCTTTCTTGCTTACCTATACCAACCCTTTTAGTGCTGCTGAGAGTTTATAAATGTTAGGGTGGCCACCTATCCTTTTTTTTTTTTTTACAGAGGACAGTCCTCTCTTTGAAGGGCTGCCAGAGGACTGTCTTGCATTTGAAGGCATCCTCCACTTGAAGGGCTGTCCTGTCCAATTCCAGTTTTGAAATAAAGAACTGTTGCCCATCCATAGTGACCACCTGGACAACAGACTGAACAGGCAGGCACACGGGACGCCTGGTCACAGTCTTCAGTGCCATGGTGAGATTTACTGTATTTCTATTCACATAATAATTATTTCTAAATTTTCATCTACACATATAAATTAGCATATGCACATTTTAGGCAAATCTGTGTCCTCTTTTGTCTTCTTTTTTGGCAGTTCATACGTGGCTACCCTGTAGGTGAGAATACACACAAGAATGTTCTCGTAAGGTTTTGCGATGTACCGTTGCTCACTCTGGGGCTATTTGCACAATTACACTAAGCCACTGTTGGTTAATTAACTCCTGGAGCTTAGTTGTGCGTGTGGATGGCCATTTTGAATATTCAAGCCATGACAGTGGCATGTTGTGTTGTGTGAACTCGATGAGGGTAGGTTGTTGGCATGGTTAACAAACCACCCAGCACCCATGTTTTAGGTTTTAGGTTTGTGAATTGTTTGTTAACTGCACCAGCAATCCACCCTTGCAGGGTTTTTACACAACATGACAAGGCGTGGATGGGGCCTGAATACAGAACCTGGCATCCATGGGTGCCGTGGCTCATCATGGCTTAAATAAGCCATGAAGAGCTGTGCTGATCATGCAAACCCAGTCTCTCAGTTCTTTCTTTCAAAGTTTTTCTTTAAGAAAGAAAGGAAGGAAGGAAAGGCTATCCTAGTTTATAAATGAATGAATGAATGAATGTGATTTCTGTGGAATCACTGCATGATCCTCTTCAAACTATGTGCCTAGCTGAGCAGTAAAGGACCAATACCAAGGCTCTTGGGCTTGACATTTGAGCTCTTTGACAAACAGGTGGGTTACTTGCTTGGAAATCAATGAAGCTCTTGTGATTATAAAATAGGTGACCGTGGTGGAGTTCCTTTTCACATATAAGGAAGAAGGATGGGGAGTGGAGTGTGTGGTGTGTTTCTGTTTGTGACACTGCATTGTTTGACTTCTGTAATTTATGAGGTATGCCAAGTAACCCTCCGATTTATCATATAAGCACAACCACTAGACTCTGGACCTTGTTCAAACATACGCATTAAATTAATGACTCAAGAGTTTCTTTTGCAGATGGGAATTGTGCTAGTTCACAACTTACATGTGCTTTCGGTTAATCCTGCTTTATTTTCTAATTGAATGTTCATTTTGCTTAATACTGATTTAATGTTGACAAAAGATGAAGACATGTATAACACTTCTTGTAAATATTTCCTCATTTTCTATCATAGTTAAAGTATCAATTTTGTGAAATATGTCTGAATTAGGAAAAAGCGCTAACACATGGAACAATATAACACCAATAGCATCTTTGTTTGGACACAGGCAACTTGATCATTACCTATCAAAAAATTAGCTTTAATAGAAGCAATCCATTTTTAAGTAGTTTGCAGATTGAGTTTCCCACATAATGTTTCCCATGCCTGGGTTTATATGTTCCTCCACTTTGCTGGTAATAGCAATATGTATGTACATGTTTGATACATTGCTATACTTCCTTTCATCTTTGATTCCAAGGTGGTGTATAGTATATCAAAACAAATGCAATGCAATGACGAATAATAACAAATTGAACTGTATAAAACAGTGATAACAGCAGAAGGTGCAATTCAGAAAAGTACTTAAAATATTAAGGGCTGGGATTTGTTGTTGTTATTTACAAAAGTCTTTGGCACCTGGATGATTTCAGAGTAGGCACCTGGCGAGCTTCCCTGGGGCAGGAGCTCCACAGATGAGGCACTACAGCTACAAAAGTAGTATGTTCAGAATGCTACAAGGGAGAGAATGTTAATAGTGATGAGTTAAGTCAGGGATGAAGGAAAAATACCTTCAAATCCCTCTTCCTTTTAAGAACTGCAGTGAGGAAAACACAGTAACACTGACAAAATACTGTAAGCAGGCCTAAGTGCCTTTGTGACCACAGCAGCCAGTAGATATATACCCTCCTTCTACCAACACTTGTTTGCATGATTACAAAACTTTTAGCTCTCAGTGGCAATAGCTGAGTAGGGCCAATGGAGGAGGACTGAAGAGGGCTGAGTTTAGGCCAGAGAAATCAGAGGGAAGGAGGCCACATTAAGGAGAGATGAAGAAAGCAGGTTTGTTTCCTAGGAAAAGAGGTCTAGAGGAGGCAGAAGGCCAAGAGACTGGAAGGTGGGGCAGGAACAAATGAATACCAACTTTAAAAAGGAGGAAAAGGGAGATGGCAGAGCTCTAAGAGAACAGGAAAGATATGGCTGGCATGGACAACAGGGCCTCCCCTGAAAATGGTAGTGGTCTGGGAGGTTGGTATAGGGAGTGATGTTCTTTGAGGTAACCAGGTCCTGAGTTGTATAGGGCTTTGTATTCTAATACCAACACCTTAAACCTAGCTAGCAAGAGGAAGGCTGACTGGAGCTTGCCTGGGCACTCACGTACAGCCTTGATGTGGTACAAATTTCCACCTTTTGGTGTACTATCAGTTCTCGAAGTACATCCTCACAATATGAGTTGTATGCTAATGATACAGTCAGTCCCTTTCATCTGTCAACATCAAAGACAGCATCCTTTGCTCTTGATGACAATGAGTCATGTTTTAAGTGTTTGCAAAGCAGGTTCTTTTTAAGATATGAGATTAATTATGTTGTAGCTTACAATTAAGGCTTGTATCTAGCGCAGTCACTTAGAACAGAAATGTGATCCTACCCCAGCAAAAGGAATTCATTTCTGAATCAGTTAGTTAATATGTAGAATCCGATCTGAATATCACCAGAAGGGCATTCTGCACTTTAAAGCCCAAACTTTGACATTTTATTATTCCAGCAAGTGTAAATAGTTACAATAATTGTACAATCCAAGAGGCATTAGCACAAAAGCTTACACTGCATACTCAGTAAATCAGGCTATTAATGTAGACAGCTCCAACAACATGTAAACAGGCCAAAAGTTAATTGCCCTTGCAGATTTAGTAATGTACATAGCTCTTAACTTTTAAGCACTCCTTTTTGCATTCCACATTAAATATTTACTTTTGCATCAGTGACATTTCTTTAGAAAGCTGAAATTGATTACCTTCCTAGTTGTGACAATGTACAACTGTGTTTGAAAGCATCTCATTGCTGTTACGTTACTATATCATTGCTTAGATTCAGTTTAGAAATCATTGCATCTTGAATGAAAGCATGCTATTGGGTATGTGCAGTGGTGCCAATGTGCCATTCAAGAAGCTCCTGCTTCAGTGCTGATGAGCCGGGGAATCCTAGCCTGGTCATTGCTGCTAGCATCCTACTTAAACCCCAAGTAAATTGCTAGATAGAAAATCTGTCCAAAAGCCAGCTCCAGTCTGTCTCACTCTACAGCAACCTTCCCCAACATCCAGATGTGTTGGATTACAACTCTCAGCATTCCTGACCATTGAGGCTGATGGAAATTGAAGACCAAAACATCTGGAGGGCACCAGGTTGGGTAAGGCTACCCTAAAGAAGTGATGGGCAAAAGGTAGATCTCCAGGTGCTTTGGATGTTGACTCCCATAAGCCTCTGCCAACATGACTGCTGATCAGGAATGCTGTGAGTTGAAGTCTAAAACATCTTGAGATCTGCCCACTCATGCTCTAGAGCAGGGGCCCCCAACCTTTTTGGACCTGTGGGTACATTTGGGAATTTGAGAAACTGTTGTGCACTGCCACAAAATGGCTTCCATGGAGGATGTGGCTAGTCAAATAATGGCTGGTGTGGGAGCCTGGCTAGTCAAAAGAGGTGGAGGAGAAATAGCGAGCCTGGGAGGGAGGTGGAAATAGCAAGGCAAAGAGGTAGAGGGGAGAAAAAGAGCAAGGCCAGAAGTTAGGAGGTGGGAGAAACAGGGAGGTAAAGAGGTGGGGGGAGAAAAATAGCAAAGCTAGAGGCTGGGAGTAGAGAAAAATAGCAAGATGAGTGAGTGGGAAGGAAAGAGCAAGGCTAGGGGCTAGGAAATGAGAGAAAGAAGAAGCCTAGGGATAGGGAAGGGAGAGAAATAGTGTGGAAAGGGGTTGTGGGGAGAGAAATGGCAAGGCTAGATGCTAGGAGTGGAGAGATAGAGAGAGAGCAAAGGGGAAAGGTCTTTGTGGACAGAAGAAGATTGGGTGGGGCCAGGAAGCAACTCTTTCTTTCTCTTCCTGGCTGCTGAACAACTGATCAGTGGCAGGTTCAGGAACAGGAAGGAGAACCTGGCACCCTAATGTTTTTCAAGTTTTTTAAAGTAAATTTTTGAAGGGCAGGGAATGGAGAATTTTGTGGGTGCCTTTGCAGTTCCCTGTGGGTGCCATGGCACCTAGGGGCACCACGTTGGGGACCCCTGATCTAGACCCTTTGCTAGTTTAAAGTGTTATAAAACCATAGGTTCTGTAAAGCTATTCCAATTAGAATCTAGACCCTTAAACAATGTTGAATGTTCCTTACATCTATTTAAAAACAGTGGATAAAATTAGGGAGGATTAAGATGGGTAATCGGAAGGAAAAATGTATGATGGAAAATGTACAATGGGAAGCTTAGTTTGAAATATCTGATCTTGGTTAAAGTTTTAGGTCAACCTTTATTTTAGGTTAGCCCACCTGTTATGTGGAAGAAGTATTTGATTAACTGAAACTTGGAACATTGTTATGGCAACCAACAATTGAAGACCTCATCTCTCCAGAAGTCTCATGCAGGCAACTGTAGAGGCTGGATGAGGCAAGTGAGAATTTCACAGACTAAATCAGGCATGGAGAATGTGTGACCCTCCATAAGTTGTTGAACTGCAGATCCCATTATGCCTCACCTTTGATTATGCTGCTAGGGCTGATGGAAGCTGCGGTCCATCAAAATCTGGAGGAGCACACATTCCCCAGTCCTGGGCTAATGCTTTGCTAGGCCAATGATGGTTTTCTTAATCCCATATAATCAGGCCACATCCTCTCTTCCCAAAAGCATCTGCTATTTTTGTCCACCGGAACTGCTTCCAGAAAGTATATAGGATAGCAGTGGCCTTTTTGTGACAGGGCTCCTGCATCTTTCACAGCTATAATGCTTCTTGTAGCAGCTGCAGTTATTGCTGCAGTTCCTATGCTTCAGTGGATGTGCACAGATCTTCCTGACAGTAAATGAAGGGGAAATCAGTAACAGAGCAGTTACTACAGGGGCACACATTTCCCCTCCATTTACTTCCCAGCCCTTAAATTTGTGAAAATATTCCTGACAGGTTTTTTTAAAACTTAGAGGGTGGCTGAATGGGATGGAGCAACTGGGGCAGCAGCAGTACTAAACCCTCCATTTTGGAGCCCCATCCATTCCGTCCCATGCAGCCACCTTTTTAACTGTCAGGGAGATTTGTGCCCATCCACTACAGCAGTGACTGCTTCAAAAAGGAGCAGTGAAAAGTGGGGGCAGTTAATATCTCCTCTTTTTGGAGTAGCTGAAGACTCAGGGAAGTGCTGAAAAGGTGGAGGACACGGATGAGAAGTGTCAGTTCAACACTGAAAAGCGAGAGGATCACATTGCCAAGGGGAAGATATTGCCCCCCCTTTTGGTGCATTTACTCCATTCATCTTTTCCCCCCAATTCTGATGCTTCTGATGCATTATGGGGATCCTCCTTTCTCTGACTATTATTTCCCCTCCCACCAGTCCTTTACAACTGTGTGCAAATTAGCTTATAGGCAGCCTCATCTTGTCAATTTCCTTGTAGTTACCTACTCCAGTTCAGTGCTCTCTTTGGCAGCTGAAAGGTACAAGGAAATTGACCAGGCAGGACTATGCAATTGGACAGCCATGCTTGCTAAAGACAGACCAAAAAAAAAGAAAAAGCCCCCATTTGCACATTTTTGAGGGACTGAAAGAAAGAAAAAAGCCAGTAAGTGAGTGATGGTCCTTCCAAAGTGCTGTTTCAGGGGCAGCAACACTGGCAAGGGAGGCTGGAGGTGGCACTGGCAAGATTGCAAAGAGCAGCATGGTTTTTTTTTTTGCTGCTCTTGCCAAACAGCTCTGTAGTGGATCCAGGCAACTCATGATTAAATATCTCTCCCAGGTTTGGACAACACAACAACCCACCATGGGCACAAACAACCCTACAACAAGTCATGAGTTTTCAACATGGTTTGTTTGCAAAAAATAAACCACCCTGTGGAAAACATGCCAGATTCGGATGACAGGACAACCCACCATGGCTGGCTGACCATGGTGGATTGTTGTGTCATGTGAACCCAATCAATGAAGATACAGGAAAGCTTCCTTGGGGAGGGCATCCCATAAATGGGGTACCACATCTAAGAAGGTCTTCTCTCTTGTAGCCCCCCCCCCAACTTCCTTCAGTGGGGGGCCTGGAGAGCCTCTGAAGATGACCAAAGGTTCAAGCAGGTATATACAGGAGGAGATTTTCCTTTAGATACTCTGGTCCCAAGCTGTTTAGGGGACAGAAAACCAGCAGGTGTAGCTTTTCCCATCATAGAGAGTCGCAATGACAGTAATTTGCACATGTTGAATTCTGCCTGTCACAAAACTGTGAAAAGGCTTAAAAGTCCTGCCTGGGGGTGGGGTTGGGGGTGGGGGTGGGAAGGAACACCTTTAAATAATGGAATTAGTCATTTTCTTTACCAAAGGATTCATCAAATACTATTTATCCATGATTTGTACTGACATATTTCTTTAAAAACAACACTCCATCACAGAGCATTTTAAAAAATTTACTTAGGGAACAATCCTATGGCCATTAGTCAGCAGCTAGATGGCCATAGGATATTTGGGTTTCCAGGAGCCAACCTCAGAGCCTGTTCTCTGAGATCGGTTCCTGGAGAACTGCCCTTCCCTCCCTTCTGTGCTGCCTCACAAGCAGCTTGGAACGGCCCCATGCTCCATGCTCAGAAGAGGAGCATGGAGTGGCCAAAATGGGGTTTTCCAGGGTGGGGAAGGTGGAAATGGTGGTACAACATATCCTATGTGTTGTCTGGCAGCCTCCTCCCCATCTCCGCCTTGCCAAATGCAGGGCAGGAGAAGCATGGAGGGAACAATCATGTCCGCAAATGCAGGGCAGGAGAAGCATGGAGGGAACAATCCCCTCCATGCTTCTCTTGCCCTGCATTGGATAGGCGGTGGCCTCCGAGTTCGGAGGCGGCCGCCTATCCCCACAAGATTGTGTCCTTAGACTAGTTCTCAAAAATATCTGCTTGTGTTTTCTTTCCCACATTTCTTCACACAAAACAAATGTTTTGAGCAACTGTTATTTGAAAGAGTATTTGCATTTCCTAAGAATGATAAGAGCTTTTAAAACTTCAGTTCTGTAACATGATGCAGGGAAAATGCTTTCAACTGGAAGGAGTTATTAAAAATGTTAATATCAATCTACATTCCTTTTGAACTTAAAGAAGAGGTCTTCATCTTGTCAGCTAGTATTTTGCATTGTCATGTTAGGAAGCTATTACCTTATGTTCTTTTGGATACAAGACAAAGGCTGTACTTACCCTGTGGTATATTTAACCTACTCTTTACAGTAGTTAGCAGGCACATATGAGCCCTTAGCAAATTCTTCTCACCATGAATACTTATAAAGCCACATAAATAGTTTAAATGTGGATACTTTAAAAAGGGCAAAACTGACCAAAGGAAATGACCACAACAATAAAAATAGTTTATCTTGGCCTACATCATGCCATTTGAAAGCATGTGTTCCTTGACACAAAACAAAAGCAGTATTTGCTTGTTTGAACCTGGCAGCCTTTGTGAAAAATATGAAGTAGTTCCTACATGTTGGGTTCCATCTTTATTTGTATCACCCTAAGGAATTTGCACATGGAGCTGACCATTTTGTTGAGGCGCACTGGGTGGCTCTTCCATGGTAGTAATAAGAAACTTCCTGTGCAAACAACCTGCTTGCAAGGGGTCCCTATGATGGCTACATGGTGCCCACAGGGACCTCCAACAGTGCCCGCAAAACTCTGCATCCCCTGCCCCCTTCAAAACATGATTATTTTTTTTAAAAAAAACCCTTGGAAAACATTAGAGTGCAGGTTCCCATTCCTGTTCCTTCCCTACCTACCACTGATAAGTAGTTCACTGGGCAGTAAGAGAAGGAAAGAGTTACTTCCTGGCCCTACCCAATCTTCTTCCATCCACACAGACCTTTTGCTCTCTCCCTCTCTCCACTCCTAGCCGCTAGCCTTGCTATTTTCCTCCACCCAACTGCTTTCCACACTTATTTATCTCCCTTCCCCACCCCTAGGCTTCTATCATTTCCTAGTCCCCAGCCTTGCTTTTTCTTTCCCACTAAGCCCTTTATCTTCCTGTTTCTCTCCACTTCTAGGCTCACTATCTCTCCCCCACCTCTTTGCTTCTCCGCCCCCCCCCAGCTTCTAGTCTTGCTCTTGCTCTCCCCTCTAGTCCTTTGCCTTACTATTTCTTCCTCCCTCCCAGCCTCTAGTCTCACTATTTCTCTCCCCTCCACCTCTTTTGACTAGCCAGGCCCCCACAACAGTCATTTTGTGACTAGCTACATCCTCTGTGGAAGCCATTTGTGGTGGTAGTGCCCACAGCAGTTTCTCAAACTCCCAAATGTGCCTGCGGGTCCAAAAATGTTGGGGACCCCTCATTGCTCGCATTTCTAGCTGAGTCAAACCCATGAGCTGATGATAATACTTTCAGTTTTGTCATATGCAAAGTTGTCTTTTATTGTTATTTTTGTGCAACTAATTACAACTATTTATTCTCCTATTCAGTTTGGAGATGTGCCTCAAAGATATTATAGAATGGATTGTACAGTATGTGTTATTTTGCAGATAAGCCATGCATCTATCCAGAATATCAAACCAGCTTTTGCCCTGATCTTCCTTCACACATTCCAGGGCTCTTAGCTATTTAATGCACATTTCCACCCCGCAAAAAGGATTAGTCCTGTCAAAGATTCCTTTCTTCATGGCAAATGTTAGATTTTGTTTTAATCTTTACAATCTGTGCTTTTTTTCTCACTCAGCTTTTCCTTTTTAAATTGTTCACTACATCTCTCGATTATCTCATAGTGAGGACACTTTCTCTTCTGAAACTATTGAAAGACAATATTGTTTCTATTATGATATTTTAGGCTAGATTCCAAAACAAACCATAAGCACTCTGCTCTTGCTGAGTCCTATTGTCTCCTCAGCTAAATTAATCTTGCCCCTTCCTTCTTTGCTGCCAAGAATACATTTGTTGATCACCTTGCAGCATCTCAATCTTTGCTCTCTTGACTATTGAACAAGTACTGTGATGGGGAGGGGGGATATTTGTTGTATGTTTCATGAATATTAATTAGAAATAGCCTAATTCAGCTGCGCTCATTAGTGGGGTTTTTTTAATGAATGTTGGAAATAAATGCCAAACTTATTTCATAATTTTAGAGTCAGGATAGAAACAGTCTGATGTTCTTTTTAAATATATACTTGTAATATTTAGCATTTGGATAACACTTAAGAGTGCTGAAAGTGCTTCTTACACATTACATTGCCCATGTTTGGACATTCACCCATGGCTTCATAAACCATGTTCTGATCCTGCTTTATTATACTGGTTGGTTACTGACATTAAACCAGAGTTCTCTGATTCAGATGTAATGGGGAATTCCAGGCAACTCTGTCTTAATACAAGTCAGGATGTCTACACTGAAGATGGTGTGCAGCTGGAAGAGGGGAAGGGCAAAGGAGAAGCAAATAGCTATAGCGCTCATCCACAGCTTCATAAACCATGTGTTTTGAAACCATGGCCTTCTCCAACTTGGTGTTCTTCAGATGTTTTGGACTACAACTCCCAGCATTCCTAACCATTGGCCATATTAGCTGGGGCTGATGGGAGCTGAAGTTCATAACATCTGGAAGACACCAGGTTGGAGAAGGCTGCCATGGAGAAATATACAAATGTCATCATTATCTCAGCAATCCTTAAGACAATCCTGAAAGCGAGGGAGTAGCTTGCCTAAGGCTACCTAGAGAGTTCATGGTTGAGACATTTGAATGATGAAATTCAGTCTCTCAGCCATTCCTACTGTGCATGGGCCAAGAAATATAGGTGCAAAGCTGTGCATCCCATCCTGTATGCCTTTTGCAGCCCATTGGCAGGAATCCCATGCTGTGGAGAAGTGCCAAGAACTCATCCAAGGCTGTATCCCAAGGCTGAAGAGAAAAACAGATTGAGAGAGAGAGAGAGAGAGAGAGAGAAGCCAGGTAAATTAGCTGCACAAGTAGCCACCTGCCCCATACAGATGTGTGGGCCCTGCCTACTTCTTCCTAACCCTGGAAACATTGACTAACATGTACAAAACATCCAAGTGTATACACATACATATCATGGACTATCTGGACACCCTGACTATGTGAGGCAGGGGTGGCAAACTTATTTCAGCCCAAAGGCTGAACTCCATTTTGGAGACACTCTTGGGGTAGGGATGGGGCATATTCCAGTGGTGGACAGGGCCAAAGGACAAGGGGGCAGGGCCAAAGGCAAATGGGGTGTGTCCAAACATACAAAAAAACCCTAGCATGTTGTAGCTTAAGGCCCTTTCTGCCAGTAACTAAGCCTTTTCAACCTTTTTTGAATGGGAGGAAACTGTATAAAAGTCAGGAAGTCACCAAATGATTGGTGGTTGGGGGGAAAGGGGGGGCAGGGGAAGGGGGCATGGCCCTATAGGGAACCATATAGAGCACTGGACCCTGGTCCTAAGATTCCCCACTCCTGGTGTAAAGGCTAGAATGAGCCCAGAAAACAGGATATGCAGGAGGCCTGCCATTGGTGTGCCATGGCATGCTCTGGCAGGTCCCTATCACAGTAGTGATGTAGCAAGGAGTTTCATGTGCATGCTGGACACAGGGTGCTTCAAAATCCAAAAACATGATCTAAGGCTCTGTGAATGTATAGGCTCCAATCAATGGGATCAGACAAAAAAACAATGCTTGTATGCAAAGAAAAAAAAAGTGACAGTGACAGGGACTCTTGCAGAGTTACCTGCAGATGGGCCATTGCTTGGTCATGTCTAGATACTGAACTTCTTGTGACACTGGGAAAGTACCAGTTCTCTGTGATATTATGCTCAATGTTCAAATGTGATGGAACAATGCATATATGCCAGGTGAAATTTGCACAAACTGAATATTCATTAGAGGGGTTCCATGTCCTTTCAGGATGTATTATTAAGCTGACTTTTTAAAGTTTCACTCAGCAAGACAATTCATACATTGTTCTCTGCAATTATATTCAGTCATGATAAATTATGATGTTGGGTTGGTGTTTCTCATGTATGAAGCAGTAACCAAATTATTAAAATGGCCAGACTGAAGACTCTTCCTCAAAGGTGGAGAGAAATATGCCATTGAGAATAGGTCTGAAGAGTTATTCAGCATTAAGATTTATCAGCACAGAATAGTCTTCAGTCAGAGAGATATTCTTCCAACTCTACAGCCAGTGATCTAAACAAAATCTCTCTCTCTCTCTCTCTCTCTCTCTCTCTCTCTCTGCGTGAATGCGTGCGTGTGTGTGTGATGCAATTATAAGCAGCAATTTAAAAATATGCTAAAGCTGAGTTCCAGCTTATGTTCATAATAGCATCTGACACAAGCCCCAGTAGAACCTAGGGATGTGCATGAGATATATTTTTAGCACTCACTGCCCTTGGTAAGAGTCTGCCAGATGATAATAATGTTAGGTTGACTCTGTATAATTGTTGGTTTGCCAAAACACTGCTGTCCCTCAAGCACCCTACAGTCTGATCAACATCTACACTTGGGATGACATGTGTAAAATAATATATGCTTTTGTAAGTGAACATGGCTACTCTTGCCAGCATTTACAATGTGTTGTGTTTAATTTCCATGAATATTGGAGGGTGGGGTGCTCAAGTGATTAAAAACAGAGTAGCTCAGGAGTTGTTGAAAGGCAAGTCTTAAAAGAGATGGTACATGCGATAAGTGTAAGTGAGCCCTACCAATTCTCCCACTTACACGTGTTCAGCTATTGTTCATGTCTTTCAACTTGAAGTAAGCACAGTGCAATATGCTACTATAGATTGTCCCACTTCTTATCTCTCCATCATATTTTCTCCGCTAGGGATGGGGCAAGGCTGAGCTCCTGTCTTTTTGCAAACCTACTGGAGTGGACCTCTTCTCCCGCCAGGTCCTAGGGAGAAGAGGGGTCAGATCTGAGACTGCTGGAAATACTGCAGTACAATATTTTACCCTTCCACTATTCATCTTGCCCTACAGCAGTGGTGTAGAACCTCAAGCCTGGGGGCTAAATCTGGCCTTCATGGGGTCCCAATCCAACCCCCTTTCTCCTGATAACCAATCAGTTGGTGGTTTCATGGTTTGGGGGCAGCTCCCCCGCTCCTAAAAAGTTGAAATGCCTCTCCTAGGGCATAGTTACTGGAAAAGAGCTTTAAGCTAGCATATGCTGGTATGTTTAGTGTTTTTGGACCTACTCCTTTTGCCTTCAGCCTTTCCCACCACTGGAATGTGGCCCCTGAGAGAGTCTCTGAAATGGAATTCAGCCCTCGGGCTGAAAGAGGTTCAACGCTCCTGCCCTTCTTCACAAACATACCCCGCCCCAGCCCTAAATACCACCTTGTTTTTTTTAAAGGAAATCCAGATTACTAGATGCCAGAGGCTGATCCACTGGACCTACTAAACCAGCATTACTATGCTAGGGTTAACAAGGGTGTCATGTCGTTAGGATCCTGTGCTCCCCCAGCAGCAAAGTTGGAAAGGCCAGAATTACCAGCAGCAATGAAAGCTAATGTAGCAATACCAACAGCCACTACCACAGTATCCATACTTCTTGTTGTTTTTTAATTGTGATGGCCTATGGCTTTGAACAATAAAGGTTCATTCAATTCAAGTATCCATAGCAACTGTGTCAGCACCCACCAATAAAGTGTCTCTCATTGATTACAACTCCATATTAGTCATGTATGGAAGGAACCAATGGACATGTAGTTATACTCCTATGCTAGCGACACATATTCACCACTCTACACATGCTAAGATGACAACACAGAATTGTCCCATACCTCCTTCCGCACACAGTGCATATGTGGGCTGCCAGAAAGAGCCACCAGCACATACCTTAGCACTGTGGTTAGTCAGGGAGATGTGCACGTAGACATGTGGGCCACTGACTTCTTTTTGCTGTTTCCTGTTTATTTATGTATTATATTTATATCATCCAAGGAGATCAAGGTGGTATATGTAGTTCAGTCCCCCCTATTATACCTCATTTACTGTGAGGTAAATTAGGATGAAGGAGACACCCAACGAGCTTCACGGTTGGGTGGAGATCTGAACCTGCATCTCCCCAGTTCTAGTCCAACACTTTAACCATTATACAACATTGCTCTCTCCCCCACATTGAATAAGGAAAGGTTGTTTTGTTAGGGTTGCAGTTTACTGATATTCTGGAGATGGTGGGGGAGATAGACTCTGTTGCCATGGGTGCTTAACTACATTGCACATCTTGGGAAGCTTAGGAGGGAGGGAGGGAGGGAGGGAGGGAGAATGCAAAAAGAATAATAATAGAACATTGTTTCTGCTTGCAAGCCTTTGGAGATCACAAATTCATGGCATATATAATATTGCAACTTGCGTTCCACTCATTTAAGGAATCATGAAAATATTAATGAATAGAATGACATACTGAATAGGCCAGAATAAACCCTACTTCATCTTTCGCAGAACATCAAATTCACTCCTCTCATTGCTTAGCCAGCCACAACTTATTGAGATAGTTTGCAGTTTAATCTACTTAAATGTATATTCCATTGATTTCAATGGGACTTGCTTCCATGTAAGTGGGTAGAGGATTACAGACTTACTTAGAGTACTACATAGCCATACTTGCATTGGGAAAGACTCTTGTATTAAGCAGTTTCCACACTCAGGATTGCAGGCCACGAATGGAGAAAAACAGATCGCTACATGGATATGGAGGCTGGAGATCAACAGCAGCTGAAGCAGCCTTCTCCAACCTGATGTTCTCCAGATGTTTTGGACTTCAACTCCCATCAGCCCTGCCAGCATGACTAATGTTAAAAAATCCTGGGATTTGTAGTCCAAAACATCTGGAGGGCACCAGACTGAAGAAGGTTGGGTTAGGGGTTTATACTATGATTCCCTGCACTGAATGCCTGGTGGACAACTAGATGCCAAGAACTTAGGGAACTATGTGGCTTTACAGCTGTATACAGTTTAAAAAGCGAAAATATGAATGGTGTATGGTTCATTCCACATTGTAGCCCAACTGTATGTTAATTTCAGCCCTGAGATATAGAATTGTCTATAATCAAGAGGTGCCATGCCCGCAGTGCAGAAAACTGTTTCGCCTTTAAGCCCAGTCTGGGTGGCTGTACTTTGCCATTGCGCACCACAGGAGAATGGAAGGATGATCCTGAACAGAGGGAGATGCAAGGCAGTGGCCGGCTTTAAGGACAGAGGAGCTGACTTTGTCAGCACCATGCAGGTGCACGAGTGCTGAATGGCCAGCAGCGCCGTGTTCAGCTGCTGATGCCAGAAATCCACAGCTATGCATGGATTAGTAGTCATTCCCTCCTCCCTCCAAATGGTGCTGGCAAAGCACCCTTGCCTTGGCTGCCATGTGGTATCTCTCTTGGTAAGGACCCCTGTCCTCTTCAGTTGCTCCTCAGTAGTGGTGATGGCCAGTGCTACTCCTGGCAAACCATTTCTCTGGGTTAAACTGTTCCAGATTGCTCCACCCTGCTCTGCTTGCTGAGATTTATTTATTATTTATGTACAGAATTTTTATCCCGCTTCTCAGACAAAAAGGCTTCCAGAGCAGTTTACATGCAATCAGTAAAACAAGACAGTCCCCTCCTACAGACTTACATACTAAAAAGACATGGCACACAAAGAAGAAAGGACAGGAAGGGAAGAGGAAGAAATTAAGTAAGCTTTCTACAGGATTGGGAGAATGGCCTTGCTTCTTCTCTCATATCCCTCTGGCAAAGCCTGCTGGAATGGCTGCTGGGGGTAACGACTGAGGAAGAAGAAGCCTTTATGCTGGTGATCATTCAGCAGAGTGGGTGGAATGGCCCTGCTTCCCTTCTCATCTCCCTCTGTACCATCATTTCCTTCTGTAGCAGCCATTTTTACACTAGGGATCATGTCAGTGTTTTTCACACTGCAAAGGCTAGCACCCGACAAGATATCCAGGACAAGAAGTGACACATTCCCAAACTGACTGACACTGTAAGAGGAATGTACGTGGGCAGTGTGTAAAAATAGCTCCAAAGTTCTGGTCACATTCCAGTTTGGCTAGCAACTATACTCTTGAGTCAAATACTATGGAATTTTTAGTGACTAATACTCTTCTTTGTTTATGTAATTGTTTTTTTAATGGTATGATTCTCAGGGTTGACCACAATGAACTACATAAAAGCACAAATGTTATAATGACATTACACAGAATACTCAAATAAAATTGAGGCAGTGTTTTTTAAGGGGTTTGAGTAGGCATGACCAAGCTGTATACGCATTTGACTACATTCCTGAGGATGGCTGGTTGATTCCAGTCACAAGCTGAATGAATATCTAATTGCCTGAACTGAAAAATTTGATTTGTTTCAAACACTTCATGAAATGGAACTTTCTTGGGAGTGAACATGGACTTAGCCGCATGATTCTATGGAGTTTATCCTGGTGTAATTGAAAGCTGTCTTTGCCCCAAATGGCCACCAGATGAAAGTCACTTGAAATTGCATCCACAGGGCAGCTGGTCGGCATTTTTCATTAGTATATATGGATTAGCAGCTGCCACCAAACTTTGCCAGCACCACCACACATACATTGCCAACAGAAATAATTTTGTGGTGGCCTAATTCAGACAAACCGCACAGAACAAGCATTTGAGGAACTGCTGAACAAAAACGGCTCAGCTCAAGGAGCAAAATCATTATCTCACAGATGGTAGTTTCACCCCTTTGGCTCCTCAGCCAACCACAGGTTCAGATATTGGGTGTAAGTGCTTGACTGAGGAGCTAATGGGGTGAAGCTATCACCTCAAGCAGCAGCCAGAAACCGTATGCAGTTTTCAGGGTATGTATGTGTGTATATATATATATATATATATATATATATATACACACACACACACACACACGTGCGCGCATGTGTATATATATATAATTGTGTTGTTGTTGTTCAGTCGTGTCCGACTCTTCGTGACCCCATGGACCATAGCACGCCAGGCCTTCCTGACCTGCACTCTCTCCCGGAGCATGCTCAAGTCCATATTCATTGCATCAGTGATGCTATCTAGCCATCTCATCCTCTGCCGTCCCCTTCTCCTTTTGCTCTCGGTCTTTCCCAGCATCAGGGTCTTTTCCAGAGAGTTTTCTCTTCGCATTAGGTGGCCAAAATATTTGAGCTTCAGCTTCAGTATCTGTCCTTCCAATGAGCACTCAGGGTTGATTTCCTTTAGGATTGACTGATTTGACCTCCTTGCAGTCCAGGGGACTCGTAAAAGTCTTCTCCAGCACCACAGTTCAAAAGCATCAATTCTTTGGCGCTCAGCCTTCCTTATAGTCCAGCTCTCACAGCCATAGAGAAATTAGCAGGTGAAACTTTCCCTTCCAGTTCTCTCCATGCCAGAAAAGGCTTCATGGGTGGGTGGAGGTCTATTGTTTAAGAAAGTGGTGGGTGGGGGAGGGGAGACGTCTAGTAAGAAAAGTGGCAAAATCCAATTCATGCAAGCTTCTATTCATGTGAAGTGAGCATAAGTGGCTTGATTAAACTGTGCAGGTTTCAGTAAACAGGTTCCAATATTTTGTATCTTCACGCAGAGATAATAAACAGTTTTCTAATATGCATAATTGCAACTGGGCTGCATAGAAGACACACAGCTGGATGGAAGCACTTTATGCCAATGGTCGCTTTCGAATACAGCTGGATTGTACTGGAGTCACATAGATTCTAAAGGGCCGCAGCCTATTTGAAAGCAGTTCAAGAGATGCTGTCCACTGCATCAAAATGGTTTCTTTCTTTTCCCTCAGAGAGATGCCTGTGGTGAACAACAGCTTGATTTGTGCCAAACTGATAAGCACTTAAATATATTATAACCGTGTAAGAAAAATAAAGGAACAGCGTTACACTGAGGTTTGTGGCCTCAACTGCTGCCTTTCCTAAAATAGGCTCCTAGACACATTAGTTCAGCATCAGGATTTGAAATGCCACCTTGCTTTCAGGGGGGATTATGAGTTCAATCCAACTGCAGATTTCTAAACCATTTTCCTCTTAAAAGGATCCTGGACATGTAATCTCATTAGTCACTGACTGGCCTCCATTCAGGCAAGCCAGAATGCCCTGAGTGATGATGCTGTAATGTGGCATTTGGCAAAGCCAGGCCAGAGTGCATTTGCTTTGTTTTGTTTTTGTAAAAAGGATTATCTGTAGAACAACCCAGACCACCAGACCAGATCACAAAAGGAATCCACAGCTGTGCTTGCCCATCTCTAGGCCTAATACCTTGCCATGGCTATTCAGCAAAGAGATCCTCAAAAGCACTTCATAAAAGTGGTACTTTTCTCTCCCACTCTGGAGGGATGGCCCCGAATGCTTTGGCTTATAGATATTAATTGAGAACGTTCTACCTCAGCATCTTGCTCTTTTTCATCTATTATGTTCAAACAGCCTTAATATTAGATACGTTAGACATTGTAGCCGACTCAGTCAGTCATTTGTTTGCATTGGTGAGTGCAAAGCTGCATAAAATTTACAGGTCCAATTAACAGGTAAAATGCATCAGCAGAGGTGTCAAATGCTTGCATAAGGTGATTATCCCAATGTACTACAGCAAAAGGCAGAACATAACTCTTGCTAATGGTTTCGCAGCAGCAATTGCAAACCTCATAGTCACATAAGCCACATATTTGTCTGAATCAACTAACAAAACCCAGCAAATTTTATCGGAGTCAGATGGCCAAATCTGTTTAACACTTTAAATATTCACTGCTTAACATGGGCCATACAATCCCTTCAAAGAAGAGGCTCATTTAGTAATTTAAAGTGTGAAAAGTTTGTTATGGGCTAAATCTACACATAACAGTTATACTGTTATCATGCTGTTATCGTAACTATTGGTGCACATGACACCAATGTGCACCAATAGTTATGATAGTGGTATGATAACGGTATAACTGCTATGTGTAGGTTCAGCTCATGGTTGCTAACTGGCCAGAAAAACTAACACACCCAGCCTGACCTTCTTCTATATCTTTAACAGAGGTCTGATATGTAGAAATCAGCACATGAAGCTTTTGGTTGTATGGAATTCTCAGCAAAGTTTAAAGGCTCTCTTTTAGATCTATCCATGATTAACTTAATAGATTAACTCAATCTTAAAAATGATAGAATGATCTCAGTACGAATCCAAGGCAAACCATTCAACATCACAGTAATTCAAGTCTATGCCCCAACCACTGATGCCGAAGAAGCTGAAGTTGATCGGTTCTATGAAGACCTACAACACCTTCTAGAACTAACACCAACAAAAGATGTCCTCTTCATCATAGGGGATTGGAATGCTAAAGTAGGAAGTCAAGAAATCACCGGGATAACAGGCAGGCATGGCCTTGGTGTACAAAATGAAGCAGGACAAAAGCTAATCGAGTTTTGCCAAGAGAACACGCTGATCATAGCAAACACTCTTTTCAAACAGCACAAGAGGCGACTCTACACATGGACATCACCAGATGGTCAATATCGAAATCAGATTGATTATGTCCTTTGCAGCCAAAGATGGAGAAGCTCTATACAGTCAGTGAAAACAAGACCTGGAGCTGACTGTGGCTCAGATCATGAGCTTCTTGTTGCAAAATTTTGGCTTAAATTGAAGAACGTAGGGAAAACCACTAAACCATTCAGGTATAACCTAAATCATATCCCTTATGAATATACAGTGGAGGTGAGGAACAGATTTCAGGGATTAGACCTGATAGACAGAGTGCCTGAGGAACTATGGACAGAGGTCCGTAACATTGTTCAGGAGGCAGCAACTCAATCCATGCCAAAGAAAAAGAAATGCAAGAAAGCCAAGTGTCTGTCTGATGAGGATTTCCAAGTAGCTGAGGAAAGAAGGGAAGCGAAAAGCAAAGGAGAAAGGGGAAGATATATCCAACTGAATGCAGAGTTCCAGAAAATAGCAAGGAGAGACAAGAAGGCCTTCTTAAATGAACAATGCAAAGAAATCGAGGAAAACAACAGAATGGGAAAGTCTAGAGATCTCTTCAAGAAAATCAGAGACCTCAAGGGAACATTTTGTGCAAAGACGGGCATGATAAAGGACAAAGAAGGCAGGCACCTAACAGAAGCAGATGAGATTAAGAAGAGGTGGAAAGAATACACAGAAGAACTATACAGGAAAGATCTGAATGTCCCTGATAGCCATGATAGTGCGGTCACTGAACTTGAGCTAGACATCCTAGAGAGTGAAGTCAAGTGGGCCTTAGGAAGCATTACTAACAACAAAGCTAGCAGAGATGACAGTATTCCAGCTGAGCTATTTAAAATCCTAAAAAATGATGCTGTTAAAGTGCTGCACTCAATATGCCAACAAATTTGGAACACTCAACAATGGCCGCAAGACTGGAAAAGGTCAGTTTATATTCCAATTCTAAAGAAGGGCAACGCCAAAGAGTGCTCAAACTACCGCACAATTGCGCTCATTTCACATGCCAGCAAGGTGATGCTCAAAATCCTACAAGCTAGGCTTCAGCAGTATGCGAACTGAGAACTACCGGAAGTACAAGCTGGGTTTCGAAGAGGCAGAGGAACTAGAGATCAAATTGCCAACATTCGCTGCATCATGGAGAAAGCAAGAGAATTCCAGAAAAACGTCTATTTCTGCTTCATTGACTACACTAAAGTGTTTGATCGTGAGGATCACAACAAACTGTGGCAAATTCTTAAAGAGATGGGAGTACCTGACCACCTTACCTGTCTCCTGAGAAACCTGTACGAGGGTCAAGAAGCAACAGTAAGAACCGGACATGGAACAACCGATTGGTTCAAAATTGGGAAAGGAGTACGACAAGGCTGCATATTGTCACCCTGCTTATTTAACTTATATGCAGAGTACATCATGAGAAACGCCGGGTTGGATGAATCACAGGTCGGAATTAAGATTGCTGGGAGAATTATCAACAACCTCCGATATGCAGACGATACCATCCTAATGGCAGAAAGCGAAGAGAATCTAAAGAGCATCTTGCTGAGGGTGAAAGAGGAGAGTGCAAAAGCTGGTTTGAAACTCAACATTAAAAAAACGAAGATCATGGCATCTGGCCCCATCACTTCCTGGCCTATAGAAGGGGAAGAAATGGAAGCAGTGACTGATTTTATTTTCTTGGGCTCCAAGATCACTGCAGATGGTGACTGTAGCCATGAAATTAAAAGACGCTTGCTCCTTGGGAGGAAAGCTATGGCAAACCTAGACAGCATAGTAAGAAGCAGAGACATCACCTTGCCGACAAAGGTCCGTATAATCAAAGCTATGGTTTTCCCAGTAGTAATGTATGGCTGTGAGAGCTGGACTATAAGAAAGGCTGAGTGCCGAAGAATTGATGCTTTCGAACTGTGGTTCTGGAGAAGACTCTTGCGAGTCCCCTGGACTGCAAGGATGTCAAATCTGTCCATCCTAAAGGAAATCAACCCTGAGTGCTCATTGGAAGGACAGATACTGAAGCTGAAGCTCAAATATTTTGGCCACCTAATGCGAAGAGAAAACTCTCTGGAAAAGACCCTGATGCTGGGAAAGACTGAAGGCAAAAGGAGAAGGGGACGGCAGAGGATGAGATGGCTAGATAGCATCACCGATGCAATGAATATGAACTTGAGCACACTCCGGGAGAGAGCGTAGGACAGGTGGGCCTGCCGTGCTGTGGTCCATGGGGTCACGGAGGGTCGGACACGACTGAACAACTGAACAACAACAACAAACTCAATAGAAAGCTGTGATGCTTCAGAGTATTTGATGTGGTTCTTTTTATCCCCTTGAAAAAGCTACGGAAAGTTCAAACACTTTCAAAACAGGTCACCTAGTGATTTTTTTTTCCTTAAAGGAAAAGGATTTGTGCCTTTGGCATACATACTTAGTACACAGGCCCCCTAAATTGTTTATTACAATAGTTACTAAAAGTGTCCTATCCTATGCATGCTTAGACAGGAAGAAGTCCCACAACTCCAAGCATACCCCAGCCATGTCCCGGTGCAAGCTCTCCTGCTGTCTGAAGTGGGAAAGCCCAAATACGCTGCATGCCACCCCTCACCAGTCCCACCATCCCCTACCACCACTGCCACCACTTCTGCCTGCTCTCTGGCTCACCCTGAGGGCAATTCAGAGGGCAGGTGGGCTCTCAAAAGAAAAGGCAGCCAGCATGGCTTTTCAGAGAACTGGCCAGGCCTAAATGCCTGGCTTTGAGGGCGGCCTTCCTCAGAGCCAGACAATATTTCATGACATCCCAGTTGCACATCCAGTATACAACTAACCCATGATTTAATACAGAGATTATAGATCCAAGTGGTCACTGGAGAGCTGAAATGATAAAATTCACCCATAGATGAAGATTTGGAGAACAAAACAGGATAAACCATGATAATGGGGGATGCCCATGAGGAGTTCAGGGTGGGGAGCTTCTTACTTCTGAGGTAAATTGGATAGCTTCTTTATTATACATGGAGGCAGAAGTTGCTAGGGTTGTTTTCAACCTAAACAGTGAAGTTATCCTGATTAAAATCAATGGAGTTTTCCTTTAAATTGAATGTTTGCTTTTTTCCTGTGCGGGTGAGATGGTATATATTTCTATTCATGAAGAAAGATTTTTTTTTTTTAAAGAATTAATACTATGCCATACAAGGCACTTTCTCCCCCTAATTTCTTCTGTTTGTGCCTGTCTTGACATTCTGTTGTGAATATAATTAGATGTGATACTGTGACATGCCCCAGCAATTCTATTCTATTTTGTTTTATTTTTAATTTCAAAATACGGACTGATTGGGTGAATCTGAACCGTGGATATGCACTCGTTCAGGAAAAGCTTCAGATGAATAGTGTATGTGTTATATTCCAACTGTGACATGATTATTTGAAGGTTTTCAGCATTTATACTAGAGCTGAGCTGAAATTAACACCCCCCACCCCCATCCTGCCACAGTGCTCACAGGCTGTAAAGCTGGGGGGCATTTTGGTGATTTAGGTGGTGGGAATAGGGGCATCACTGAGAAGCCAAATCAGAGTGAGGGCAGAAGCAGGAAGCGATGCTTCCTCCCCTCACTCTGGAACCGTTCAAGAAAAAAAAGTGCAGTCAGTACCAATGCGGAGCATGATCTCTTCTGCTGAGATGCTCATGCAAACAAATAGCAGTGAAATGCTGGGGGTGGGGGTGGGGTGTAGCTATGGTAGAGCTTTGACCTCCCCCCGCCTTCTAACTGAAAATTCTTCTTGAAAGGAATTCCAGCTCAGCTCTACATTTGCATGATATTTATTCATTTGCTGTATTTTTTTTATCCCACTTTTCAGACAATGATGGTCCCCCAGAGCAGCTCACAACAATAAAAGATAGAGAGAGAGAGAGAGAGAGAGAGAGAGAGGCCCTGCCCTCCGGCTTACAAACTGAAAAGACCAGACACATAAGAGAAGGGGAGTGGAGAGTAAAGGCAGTGTAGGGAGATCAGATCTTGAAGGCCAAAACAAAGTGGTGAGCTAGAAGTAAGCAGTAGGCACACCTTGCTGGGGTTCTTGCACGATAGCAATTGGTGGCTCTTGTTATTCTGACTGATGGAAGGAGCCAAAGCATTCTTCCCCCTTCCTTCTGCAGTCCCAGGGCAACTGTCAGCTTGAAGCCACATGTTCTTTCTGGCAGTGAAGGGAAATTGAACTCCCTGCAACTTGCTCCTTCTCTGGCCAATGGATGGCTCCGGTTGGTCTCCCCTCTTCTTTATTTTATGAATTTAGGATATCAGGAAAGTAATCATCCCTCACTCGTACATCTAAGATGAAAGTGAAGAAGCACTGTTATAAATAGAATAATTAATTTCTATTTATTGATTTTTTTTAAAAAAAACTTGTTATGATTTGGAATTAGTGTCATGTATGATATCATTGTAAAGAATGTAGCTTTATAGCTAAAGGGCAGATGGAAAACCTCTCCAACCGTTTATCGTTATTATAATATTTTGCTGCATGTTTGTATGCATTAGAATGATAAGATACCAGATACCTCTTTTTGAAAAGAAGCTACTTCAAATAGTAAATCCCCCTTTATCATATCATTCCACGCTGATACTTCCTTAGTGAGTAAGACAGACAGCTAAAAAGGAAGAAACATTTTTTAAAGCGTTTTGAAGAGTCCTGTGTGTCAAGGAAATGTTGTTGCAAATACCTCATATTTTGCAGAATAAATTACCTCTGGCAACTAATGAATACTAACTAGGAATTAGAACAGCCTGCTACTAGATGGAGGGAATACAGTTGAGTGAGTTTCACAGAAGTGAATGAGATAGATTCTTTAGATATATTTATATTAAAACATCTGATACCTGGGTAAGGCCATGTACCAACCAAAAACTGCTACTGAATGTCCTTGTTCACACATGACCCAAACTCACATCTGCACCTGTGTATACCAGAAATATAGAGGTTTTTTGCAGAGGTGTAGTGCACGCACAGTAGAGTATACACTGTTGCTTCAACAAAATGGGGAAACTATTCTGAGAACACTGACAACATAAACAAAGATGTTTTATTTTACCAACAATATTTACAGAAAGGATAGTAGGTGGGGAGCTGTGGGGAGCCAAGTAAGGAGCAGGGAGTGTGCCAGGAAAATGGGAGCTAAGTGCAACAAGGGAACTTGAGGGGCAGAATGAATAGGTTTAGGGCCATTTCAGGGAAAGGAGGAAGAAATAAAGTCAGAGTGGGTATATTTACCTCATTTCAGAGGAAGGGCAATGAAAGCACTGTAAGAAAGTGCGTGAGACAGAAAGGAGTGCAGGAAGCAGAAGTAAGGCGAGCTGAAGCAAAGAGAGTTCCATAAAAAGGGATCTGTTAAGAGCTCACACGGGGCATTAGGGCAGAAGCACTATATTGTTGACGGGTAGTGGGACACAGGAGAAACAAGAGTGTTGGGCAGCCAGGGAGGCTAGCTGGGAGTCAGAGAGTCCAAAGGAAATGGAACAGAGTAGATAGTTGGCTGGAAACCAGGGAACTGATACAATTATGGGTGGTGGAAATATGAGGTGGAAGAAAGGAAGTGCCAAGAAGAAAATGGGGCTGGGGAAAAATCACACAGGGTCTAAAGACAGGTGAGTTATCGCAAAAAAGGGAGAGAATGGGCAAGGATGGATGAGGACTACAGGCAAGGGAGCCATGGGGCGAATTGCCGCAGCCACTTCCTGAGAGATCTCCTGTAGTTTTTAAGAGCTGTATATAAAGGGAAATTAGGAACACAGGGAGCTGCCTTATACTGAGTCAGACCCTGGGTCCATCTAGCCCAGTATTGCCGACTCTGGCTGGCAGTGGCTCCCCAGCCAGGGATGGAACTTGGGGCCCTCTGCATGCAAAGCACATGCTCTACTCACTGAGCTATGGCCCCTCCCGGGTTTGCCTCCTCATCTTCACAGAACTGCAGAGAGCTGGAAACCTTAATGGCGCAGCAAAAGCTAAGAGGCAGTGGGATGCGGATGGGGTTAAATTTAATAGATTGTGGCAGTCGTTTAAAACAATAGCAATAGTGTAATGTAACAGCGCAGTGCAATTGAAATGCTACATATGCCTGCCAGAATGCATTTTAATTCTGAGAATTAATCTTTTATGGTTCCAAATGGCTTTCAAGTTTAAAGTCCCTGATGACACCAGAGACTATAGGAGCCACATAGTTATTGCTGTTGTCTTTGATAGCAATGTACATCAGCAGAGGGTCTAATCTGTGGATTAAAGATATCCTCATGTCAATAGGATTTTAAGTGTTTTTTTTTAAAAGAAGTATAATCCACATGCTGTAATTACAATAATGTAAAACCCTAAAGCTAGAACAGATATTGCCTACACATTTTAGTAGAAGTAATTCTAAAGCTAAAAAAAAAGTTGCAGCTTTGTTTGGGATTATTCTGAAAGTGTGATTCCTACTGAATTTTTTGTTAAATCCTTTCAGTCATACAACAGGAATGTCAGACATTTTAAAAATAATAGGCATTTGCACTGCAATCCTCTATGTTTCTGCTCAGAAGTAAGCCCCCTTGTGGTCAACAGGGCCGTACTCCCAAATAAATGGATGTAAGTCTGCAGCCTTTTGGCTGCAATCCCATATCCATTTACCTGGGAATAAGCCCCTTTGAACTCATTGGGGCTTACATCTTAGTAGGCATGTAAAGGATTGTACTGTAAGACTGCAATCCTATCCACACATTGTTTATTTAATTCCTTGGGACTTATTTAGTAGGCATGCATACAATTGCACTATCAGGATGCAGCCCAATCCCATTTATCGGGTAATAAATAAGCCACACTTAACAAGACTTACTTTTGTTTTGAGTGAACATGTATAGGATTGTATTGTAGGGATGCTCTCATATGTGTTTTTCTTGAACAGGAGTGCTCCACAGTGCTGTAGTGAAATTTGCATGTAACGTCTAAGGTTGACAAGAATTTATTGTATCTTATAGGAGTGATTATTTCTATATATGCTGTGAGCTAGCTTTGAGTACAAAATGTGGTCTTGGAACTGGGGCAAGGGAGACAGCCACTGGTGGTTCAGATGATTCTTGGAAGTGAATAGCTTCTTTACTCAGGAGGAGAGAGGTGTTCACACGGGTGCTTGCTTCTGAAGTTAGCTGGAAGCCTGGCTGTGTCAGGGAGACGTCCTCCTGACGTTAGGTGAAGGATCTGGGACTAGGTCTGAAGCTCCTGTCTGAGTCCAACTGTATAGATGTTTGCTTGAGATAAGGGACTTTAGTTAATGTTAGGTAGAATGTTATAAATATTAAGATTTTGACCTGGTTGAGCAGAGAGATTCTGGGAGAATGAGAAGCCTGCCAAATATGCTTATGCTAGTTCTGTCAACCATGCCTGCTATTTAGGTAAACATGGCATTTTGATATTGATTGTTAGGTTGAGAGGAACTTGAATGTTACTTATGTAATAAATATGCTAGCCACTATTTCTATTACACTTTTAGTAATTATAACCTTTGTGTATTCAGGGATGTTTGTGAACTGCTTCATTATGACAAATATATATTATTCTCTAAGATTGTTTGAGCAATAATACATATATATTCTATGGTACCAATTTTGTGATGTCTGGCTTGTGGGGTACTTCAGGGACCATCACCCATACATTAAGTCTTGATGCCCTGAACAGTTAGGTAAGAATGATTGGGGGCCATCCACATAAACTGCAGCTTACCTTCTGGCCAGCACCTCTGCCTCAGGTTTGGGGAAATCCGTTAGCCGAATGGAGTGGGTATGATGGGCCCGTCTCACTGTAACATTTTGTTGCAGGACCCATTCTTAGGGATTTTAACCCCCCCCCCCTAGATTTAGGCCTAACTATGCCTTGGGTGGAGAACAGATTCTGGAATATCCTGCACTGAACCACAGATTTTGTCTGATTCAACAGAAAAAAAGTGTGAGATGAGGACAGATGGAGAAGTGTGCAAGCCAGAGTCTCCTGACAGCTCTTACATAAGGCTAAGCAATGGTGGGCAACTTGTGGTCCTCCAGATTTTTGCCCTACAACTCCCATCAGCCCTAGCTAGCATAGCCAATGATGAGGGATAATGGGAGTTGTAGGTCAAAACAACTGGATGGCCACAAGGTGCCCACCCCTGAGCTAAACCATGTTTTGACATCCTGGGTTGGTTCACACAACTGCCACAGCCCACCATGGCTTATCTGAGCCACAGTGGGATGTGGCACATGGTAGTGGTGATTTTGAATATTCAAGCCACAGCAGGCAGTCATTGTGGCTTATCATGCCATGTGAACCTGGTGGCGGTGGTTTATGCAAGGGTTAAACAACCGTCACATAACTCATGGGCTGTTTAACCCTCACATAAGCCACCCTCACCAAGTTTGCATGACACGATAAGCCATAGAGACCACTTGCTGCAGCTTGTATATTCAAAAGGGCAGCCGGTATGTGTCCAGTATGTCAAACCATGGTTTAGCCCAGGGGTGAGCAACTTGTGGCCATCTAGATATTTTGCCCTACAACTCCTATCAGCCCTAGCTAACATAGCCAATGATAAGGGATGATGGGAGTGGTGGCCCTCGAGATATTTTAATAAGCCACAGTGGGTGGCCTTGGGGGAAGTTCAGGTGGGTGAATTGAGGCAAGTTGTTTGTTTTTTTGCTGTTTATTTTGAATGCATATTTTTAAAAATGAAAAGCAGGAACATTTGCAGATCTAAAATAATGCTTTTGTTCTATGTTTTTGTTGAAAACATAGGTCAGCCTGAAATCATAGCATCTCTCTGCATGTTCAGAAGACTTAGAGATAGATAGATAGATAGATAGATAGATAGATAGATAGATCGACAGACAGACAGACAGACAGACAGACAGACAGATTTGGACCAGGTAACTGAAGAATCATCACCTCCTACTTGTGAAGACAAAGGTTAAATGAGTTCAGCCTGAGACTGGCAACAGTCCATCTAATGATTTGCATATATGATGGCTTGGCAAACTGCATGGATTATTTCATCAAATGCCTCAAGGCATGCATCCACTTTAAGTTATTTCTCTGGGTTTATTTGAACCTTGGCTTTTGGGGAACCCAAATATATTGAAAGTGAGCACTTGGTGCAGGGATTTTTAGGGGTGGGGATTGAGCTGCACAGGAGCCAAAGTAATCACCACAGTTAGCAGCACTCTGTGTTGTTCACTTGTTTCCTCTAGGCTTTTTAAAAGCTTAATAGTTATATTTATCTTTAAAATCTTCCTGAGCTATTGCACAATTTGTCCTGGTCTAATGAGAATGTAAATCAGTAGCATCTCTGGAGCAACTGAGATGAGGTCAGGAGTAAGTGCTAAAGGTACTCTAATACTAGCAATATGTATGCTAACCCTGGCAGGTTCCAGAAATCATAGGGAAAGCACGGGGGTGTGGGGGGAATGCCATGTGATTTAATGGGGTAGATAAAACAGGGCAAGTTGTAGTCCCCCTTAGAGCATAGCAGATAATAATACTGGGCTCAAATTGCAAAGTTTTGTGTTGTGTTTTTAACCAGGCTTCTGTTGTTGCTAGTTCAGAAGTAGAATTGTACAAATGGGCCCTGCAACAAAATGTTGCAGTGTATCCTCCTTCCTAAAAAGTAGTTCTCTTCTGTCCTCTTCCTTTTTCCTTTTTTTCTTTTTTGGTATGTCTCTTTTGTTCCTGAGTAGCCCCATTTTAGCTACAGTCCTGTGGGCACTCATTACCTGAGAATGCTATTAGAGCAAGTTATGAGGTTTTAAGTCTTTTTGCACCAGAGCTTGTACACAGTAATTTGATGTTAAAATTCCAGAGCTACCATTATTGTCAATCTGTTATTAATGATCTTCTGCACCAGCTCTCAGAGTTCCCAGTTGTGCTCCATCAGCTATCATAGGTTTGAACCCAGGCTCCATTCCTCTCTTAGTTTCTACATCTGTTTTCCCTCTTTCTTTCTGCTTAACCCCACCTTCCTCTCCCCCAGGGAGAGTCTCCCAAATAGTTTTTTTTGGGGGGGGGGATCTCCATGGTGAGGGGTTTAGTTCGCTCTCCACTTTGCTGAGGTTTTTATAGGTACCTATAGGAGGTATCCCCTTCATGGATCACTGCCTTGTTGTGGCGAAGGGGCTTGCGTAACTCAGTGAAGCCATAAGCTATGCCATGCAGGGCCACCCAAGATGGACAGGTCATGGCGGGGAGTTCTGACAAAATGTGGTGCACTGGAGAAGGAAATGGCAACCCGCTCCAGTATTCTTGCCAAGAAAACCCCATGGAATGTATGACAAGGCTAAAAGATATGATGCTGGAAGATGAGCCCCTCAGGTTGGAAGGTGTCCAATATACTACTGGGGAAGAGAAGAGCAGAGGGAATTTCCAAGTAGCGCCAGAAAGAGTGAAGTGGCTGGGCCAAAGCCGAAAGGACACTCAGCTGTGGATGTGTCTGGTGGTGAAAAGAAAGTCCGATGCTGTAAAGAACAATATTGTTTAGGAACCTGGAATGTAAGATCAATGAATCAAGGTAAGCTGGAGGTGGTCAAACATGAGATGGCAAGACTGAACATCGACATCTTGGGAATCAGCGAACTAAAATGGACAAGCATGGGCGAATTTAAATCAGGTGACCATTATATCTACTAATGTGGGCAAGAATCCCTTAGAAGAAATGGAGTAGCACTCATAGTCAACAAAAGGTGGGAAAAGCAGTACTGGGGTACAGTCTCAAAAATGATAGAATGATCTCAGTATGAATCCAAGGCAAACCATTCAACATCAACATCACAGTAATTCAAGTCTATGCCCCAACCACTGTGGCCAAAGAAGCTGAGGTTGATTGGTTCTATGAAGACCTACCACACCTTCTAGAACTAACACCAAAAAAAGATGTCCTCTTCATCATAGGGGATTGGAATGCTTTTGATTGGAAAGTAGGAAGTCAAGAAATCACCAGGATAACAGGAAAGCATGGCCTTGGTTTACAAAATGAAGCAGGACAAAGGCTAATAGAGTTTTGCCAAGAGAACACACTGATCATAGCAAACACTCTTTTCCAACAGCACAAGAGGCAACTCTACACGTGGATATCACCAGATGGTCAATATCAAAATCAGATTGATTATGTACTTTGCAGCCAAAGATGGAGAAGCTCTATACAGTCAGTGAAAACAAGGCCTGGAGCTGACTGTGGCTCAGATCATGAGCTTCTTATTGCAAAATTTTGGCTTAAATTGAAGAACGTAGGGAAAACCACTAAACCATTCAGGTATGACCTAAATCATATCCCTTATGAATATACAGTGGAGGTGAGGAATAGATTTAAGGGATTAGACATGATAGACAGAGTGCCTGAGAAACTATGGACGGAGGTCCGTAACATTGTTCAGGAGGCAGCAACTCAATCCATGCCAAAGAAAAAGAAATGCAAGAAAGCAAAGTGGCTGTCTGAGAAGGCTTTACAAGTAGCTGAGGAAAGAAGGGAAGCAAAAAGAAAGGGAGAAATGCAGATTTCCAGAGAATAGCAAGGAGAGACAAGAAGGCCTTCTTAAAGGAACAATGCAAAGAAATGGAGGAAAACAATAGAATGGGAAAGACTAGAGATCTTTTCAAGAAAATCAGAGATATCAAGGGAACATTTTGTACCAAGACGGGCATGATAAGGGACAAAGAAGGCAGGGACCTAACAGAAGCAGATGAGATTAAGAAGAGGTGGAAAGAATACACAGAAGAACTATACAGGAGAGATCTTAATGTCCCTGATAGCCATGATAGTGCAGTCACTGAACTTGAGCCGGACATCCTCGAGAGTGAAGTCAAGTGGGCCTTAGGAAGCATTACTAACAACAAAGCTAGTGGAGATGACAGTATTCCAGCTGAGCTTTTTAAAATCCTAAAAGATGATGCTGTTAAAGTGCTGCACTCAATATGCCAGCAAATTTGGAACACTCAACAACGGCCACAAGACTGGAAAAGGTCAGTTTACATTCCAATTCCAAAGAAGGGCAATGCCAAAGTGTGTTCAAACTACCGCACAATTGCCCTCATTTCACATGGCAGCAAGGTTATGCTCAAAATCCTACAAGCTAGGCTTCAGCAGTATGTGAACAGAGAACGCCAGGAAGGCCTGGCGTGCTATGGTCCATGGGGTCACGAAGAGTCGGACACGACTTAATGACTCAACAACAACAACAACAACATAGGCGGTATAGGTACTGCTGGACAAATGTGCGATAGTGGGATGGCGGACATTGGGCATATGCCCTACTTCACGACTGCGCGATAGGAATTGCTTTTAAATGCACAACTACAGATTCTGCAGTACTACCTCTGGGGCTGTGATCTGTCCCAGTAAATTGCTATTTCATTTTAATCCTTTACTTATTGAAAAAAGGTAGAGGCTGCCTGGAGCACACCTATGCTTTGCGGGGATGGCCACCAGAGTTTAGTGGTTGGCAAGGTGAAGTAAACGCCATGAAGTAGCTCAGAACTCTAACAGCCAGCCTGAAATAGCAGAAATATTGGGAAGACACAGGAGGGGAAAACACTTTGACTGGGTCGGTGTGGCCACAGCCAGGTGAATGACACACACCTGGGCAGGGCTATCATGCTGAAGTAAATGCAGAGGGTTGGTGCACACCACAACAGAAGCACAGACAAGCTGAATTAAGGAAAACAATCAGACTAAAAGTAGACTCAGAAGAAGCATTTTTTTTGGTGCAAAACTCTGGGGTGGCTGCAGGATGGCCACGATGTCATGTGCTCTGAACAACCGCCAAGTGCGGCAACTTCTCAGTAAGTCACTCATGGAGACTCCCCCCCCCCCCAGAGGACAGGACAGGACAGGACAGGACAGGGAATGGGATTTGGGGGAACTGCCGTCCTTAAATTCATTGTTTCTGTTATTCTGGATTGACCCAAACTGAAACTTCCAGGGACAGGTTTCATAATACATGCCATCAGTAAACTTTGAGCAGCAGGGTGGTATGTATTCCACATGGCTGATTCATTGTGCTGTAAAATCCAAGAGGGTTTTTTTTTTTTTGCTTTGATAGCACTGTAATACCAAATGTACTTTCCGGTAATGTGCATGGGGGAGGCATTATGGGCTTGCGATGAAGACACTGTGTGCTTATTGGAACTACTGTGTCAGGAAGGGTTGACTGGGTGTGTGTGTGGGGGCATTCCTCCTGTTTATTTACCTACCTAGGGCTCAGTCTGCAACTGCTAGTATTACAAGTCCTAGTCAATTTATCTGCATACTGCATTTTCGACAATACATTGCGCTCAAAGAGGTTCACAAAACAAACAGATACAATCGCCATACAAACAGTGGTCCATTTTATTTATAGGATTTGTTTTTGTATGTTTACAGCATATAACATTCATCTACTGAAAGGAAGAAGAAACGATGAGGGAAATAAAAGCATGAGGTATACTCTGTTTGTCTTGCCTCCCCCTGTTTGATTACCAGCCTGACCATGAAAAGTGATTCAGGATCTCAAGTGCCAGCCATTTCAGCTGGATTTTTTTTTACCAGCAGAACACTTTGAGTATTTCCTGAAATATACTGGGATTCAGATTTGCTTCTCACATTGCTTACTAATACATACAGGTGCTCTCTAATGAGTCTCAGTGGGCAATCCTATGGCCCCTAGACGGAGTCTGGGGGACCATAGGATTTTTCGAATTCGGGATCCGAAGTGAGAGACAGCACCCAACCTCAGACCCAGGAGTCCAAGCTCCCCTCCCCCTTGCAGCTGGCATGGAGAGAAATGCACTGGCTGCCTCTCCAAGGTCACCTTTGCGACCTTGGAGGGAAGGGAAAGGAGGCATTCCGGTGGGCGGGGAGGGCGGACAGCTTGTGCTGTATCCCCAGCCTTCCCCAGCCTCCTTCCCTCCCCGACACCTCAGCTATAAGGGCAAAAAGGCCCGGCTAGCTAAATTGCAGAGTGGGAGGAACAGTGCTCCCCCTGCTCTGCTTCGGATAGTCTAAGCCTCCAGGTTCGGAGGGTTATGACTATCAAGGGTGGAACTGATAGGGTTGCACCCTCAATCTTTTTCTCTCTTTATACACACACACACACACACGTGCCAGAACAACTTGACACAGCCATCTGTAGTGTGGTTTTCCAGTTCTATCTTTCTGAGGAGATGCCTGCCCAGTAAAGTCCTGGAAGTTACTCCAGACTTGCTAAGTTTTTTCCCCATATGACAAAAGACATTCCTTCTTTTTTAATAGTGAATTCCTCTGGTGAGTGCCAACAGGATGGGGGCTAAAAGAGGGCCATTGAGAAACAAGAGGGATGTATCAGCATGCTCAGGGAACCCTGAGGTTTGCAGGAGTACAAAAGCATGAATGTATGCCCCTAAGTAGGAGTGCACGAAAGCCACTTACCTGGTCTCGCAGCTTTTCGCGGTGGGGGGGAGGCGCTTTGCTGCTCTCCCCCCGAAGTTCAGGCCGGGGGGGGGAGGCTTCCCGCCTTGCCCGGCCGAAATTCAGGCCGGGGGGGAGGCTTCCCGCCTCGCCCGGCTGAAATTCAGGCCGGGGAGGAGGCGCCTCGCCTCGCCTCACCCGGCCGCGAAATAAAAAGTTTTTTTAAAAAAACAAAAACGCCCCCGTGATAGGCTACGTGACGATTAACGTAGCCTATCACGGCTAGATTTGCAAAGTCAGCTGTGATAGGCTACGTAAATCGTCACGTAGCCTATCACGGCTGACTTAAAAAAAAAAAAAGCGCGTACGCAAATGGCGGCCCCCATAGGGAGCCGCCATTCGCGTTCCTTATTTGGTTGCTGTAGTCTACGTAAATCTTTACGTAGACTACGGTGAAAATAAGGGCAACGCAAATAGCGTTGCCCTTATTTTCGCCGTAGTCTACGTAATCTTTATGTAGACTACAGTGACCAAATAAGGAACGTGAATGGCGGCTCCCTATGGGGGCCGCCATTAGCCGTACGCGCTTTTTTTTTTTAAGTCACCCGTGATAGGGTACGTGATGATTTACGTAGCCTATCACGGCTGACTTTGCAAATCTAGCCGTGATAGGCTACGTTAATCGTCACGTAGCCTATCACGGGGGCGTTTTTTTTTTTTTTAGTTTTATTGGAATGGCAGCGGCGGCAGCCGGTCGAAAGATCGGCTGCCGCCCCCGCCCCTGACGAAGACCCGACGAACCGCCGCCAGGACCCGCCGCCGGGAGGGACATTCGGGAAAGGTAAGTCCCGTCCCGGGGGGGGGGGGTTGCGGGGGGCGGGGGGGGGTGCGGAGAATTTCTCCCCGAAACTTCTTCGGGGGGCCGAACACGTTGGCGCTCGGCCCCCCAAAGTTTCGGGGAGAAATTCTCCGCCAACCCTACCTAAGGGGCAAAACGCCCCCTCCCCAAAGCAGCCCATTGAGGAATGAACATGCTCAATGGCCACAGAATGTTAAGTGTCCCCTGGGGGAGGGGAAATGCAAAACTGGGGCAGGGAGGGGATAGAATGGAGTGTCCAGGAAAGGCCTGAACACTAAACAGAAGCACATCACATTGCAACGTGGTGATGTAGATCCCACTTGTATTTTAACATTTTTGTTCATTTCAGACACAGGTGCAGTGCAGGACACTTGCCCCTAAAACGTGTTGTGAGACATTGTCCCTGAATGAGATTAATGCTGTGATTGTATAATTATTATAAATATCTTTATTTGGCTATAGGATGGGCCTGCTTTTGTGTTTGTGAGCATGCACATACATGAACGCTTCAAAAATAAAAATAAAAAATCCTATTGGAATGCTATTACATGTGATTTTAAAATCTATATTTCTCATGCAGCCATTCTGCAACTTTAGAACTAATTTATCTGTGGGACCTCTAGAATGCAATATGAGACTTAGAGAGGAACTTCGGGATCACTTGGAACATCACAACATCCAGAGTGACTAGTGCTATTCAACACACGCTATAATATCTGAAGCACCCCTGAGGGCCGGTTTGTACACTGCAATCTACATTGCTTATTTAAGCATTCACTAGCTTAGGGCACAATCCTATGCATGCTTAGACAGAGAAAAGTCCTACAACTCCCAGAATCCCCCTCCCCCACCAGCCATACTGGCTGAGGAATTCTGGGGATTATAGGACTTTTTTTTCCCAGTCTAAACATGCACAGGATTGCACCCTTAGAGTCTTGTATGAGCAGTATAACATTGGATTATGGAACTTCCACAGTAGTCAACCACCAATTTCAGTGAACAAGGGAGCAGTCAAAAATGAACACGACAGGCTTTCATTTAGTTACCTCAGCTTCTTTGGGCTACTGATTATTCCCATCTTCTTTGTGGCAACTCCTGTCAGGGTTTTGAGCCACAGGCTATAGACCAGGGATGGGGAACAAGTGGCTGTCTTGATCTTGTTGGACAGCAACTCCTATTAACCTTCACCATTGGCTATGCTGGCTAAGGCTGATAGGAGTTGAAGTCCAACAATATCTGGAGGGCCACACATTCCCCAACCCTGCTATAGACAAACAATAGTGTGTGTGTGTGTGTGTGTGTGTGAAGAGGGACCTAGTTTCCTGCAGAGTCCTTTACTCTGTTTGTTTCGCTGTCAACTCCGGCCAAACAAGGCTTGCACAATTTGGAAGCGCTACAGTGGCCCGCCAGACTTGTGAATAGACATGGTAGGGGAATGAATATGCTGCTTAGCATAGGCAACAAAAGCAACCCCTCCAGTCTCCTCCCCCTCTCCTCCTCCTCCTGCTCCTCTTCCCCATAGATGTAATGCTTAGGAAGGCAAAGCACATGACATGACATCATCACCTCCCAGGGAGTTTCTTTCTTTCTCCCTGAAAGCAGCAGGCAATGAAGCAGGATGAGGAAAATTGCACAGCAATGCCACCACCACATATTTTGCCTTATTAAATCACGTTACAGGGCTGATGGTGGCCATAATACATGTCACAATACAATAATGCAACTCCGCCTCCCGCTCTAACATGTCCCTAAGCTAATGTGATAGGACCGTCAATAATCCATAATCAATGGTTGCAGTGCATCCCAGACTACTGTTTGATATTCTGAGCAAGTTCTGAATCTCAGTCTGCAATAACTAAAATATAGTTCCAAAACTGGATGGCCAGCTGCAAAAGACAACCTTTTAATACTTGTGCAGAAGACGGGGTTTCAGCAGATGCAGCTTGCATGACAAGCTACACCTACTGAAATTCCCTCTCCTAGATGATTATTCAAGGCACCCTCTTATCTTTTGCAGCTGACCACCCTACTCCAAAGGTTGACTACCCCCCCTTTCCACTGTGAATAAAAAGCCCTAATGCAGTGGTCTTTTCTTTATCTTAATAAAAAAAGAAAAGAAAAGTCTCAGAACTTGGCTGGTTTTGCTGAGCAGGAATGTGGCTGTCACATGGCTCAGGCACTGGAAAAAAGTATGCTATGCAAATTGGAAGAGAAGGGAGCATGGGATATTGGTCAGGTGTTTTCCCTTATGTAGGTTTCTTTTCATGAGAAACACCTTTCCATCCAAAACCTCCTAGCCACCTGGGCATTTCCAGCCTGCATTGAATATTTCTCTCCCACTCCTCCCTATCCTCCTCTCTCCCTTTTACTGGAAAAAAATGTTCAGAACATTGTTTTTCTTTGTTGGCAGTCCTCATGCTACACGAACTGCTCTTGACTCCAAATTAATTTAAGTGAATTTAAGTGCCGATCAGGCAGCTGTTCTTGGTTTTTAAAAAATATAATAATAATAACAATCCAGTTATTTTAATCACGACATATACTAACCATATGGAAGAGAAAGGTAAAGCTGTGTAGTCACACAACCAATAGGGATATGCATGCAGTTTATCATTGATGTAACTGAGATTTTTATAGGAAACACTGGATTAGTCTGATATTTAATGACATCGATATATCATCGCTACACTTCTGCTTTCATGCATTATATTCAGACGTCTGTCTGAACTACAGCCATAAGCTGTCTCAGAGGACAAAAATGAGCAATTCTAACTTTGCATAGCAGTCTCTGCCTTGATCTGTAGTATTTGATTTAGGTATGATTTGAATATTTCTATTTAATCCACACATCAAACTGCATATAACTTGATTTTATAGTTGCTATCACAGTGGTTGAGGCAACTCCACCCCCAATGGGAACACAAATGAGGTTTCCATAGTCTCTGCAGGTAAGGTAATCAATAATTTCTTTTGTTTTAGATGACTCCTAAATTGCACAAGAACATAAAAAGAGCCCTGCTGGATCATACAAAAGCGCCATCTAATCCAGCAACCCTAAGTAGCCAGCCAGATGCCTCTGGGAAGCCCACAAATAGGGCATGATGGCACTAGCACCCTCCCACTGTTGCTCCTCTGATCCTGGATGTAGCATATGATATTCATCCTGATTAGTAGCCACTGATGGACTTACCATTCTATCAGGGTGGAATCCTACATCCCAGCCTTTCCCTGGGATTTAAGGTCTGCTGGGGAGGCTCCACTTTTGGTGCCCTTGAGGAATATGGCCCGTGAGGCTACTACACATGGCAGAGCCTTTTTGGTGGTGGCATCTGGGCTCTGGAACTCCCTTCCAGTAGAGAGTTGGCTGTCCCCAACACTGTTTAGCATTCAGGCACCAGCTAAAGGTGTATTTATTTGAACAGGTGTTTGGGGTATAGGCAAGTGTTTTATCTCCTTTAACGGTGATTTTATTGCATTTTACTATGTTTGTAACTTTAGAGTTATGATTTTAATGGTGTTTATATATTTTATATGGGTTGATTGCCACATTTTTGTGTGGGCTCTTTTTAAAGTTTCAAACTGATGTGGAAATAGCAGGATGGAGCAATCTTAAAATTAGAAAAACAAGAAACAGAGAAAAATTGAAATTGACAGGTTCATCTGTCCTTAGTGGATAGTGCCATTTTAGCTAGGTAAACAGTGGCTCTCACTTCTGAACATCAGAAAGTGTGTGTTTGTGTGAAAGAGAGTAATGGAGAGAGAGACTATAATTATATGAAGTTCCTGTAATTGCCCCAAACTGCTTTTTACAGTGAAATCCTACCATGTCTTCTCAGACCTCCTATCAAATTCAGTGTGATTTACTCCCAGGTATGTATGTACAGGACTGCAGCCTCTATTTCCATTCAGATCCTCAGTACCTCAGCTAGTTGTATAGCCCCCAAGAGCCTGGCTGCATTTTGCTCTTTTCAATTATGTAAAGTGCTGTATGTGGTGCTGTTTAACATCATTCTATAAAAAGGCTGCAGTACAGAGTAATTTGTGACAGTTTTTTTTTTTTTTTAAATTCCAGGTGAAATAACAATGGAACATCAGTTGAATAGTTAGGAGCAGAAGAGATGAGATGCATATCGCTCTGTGAACCATGATGCTATTTAAATGGTAATACAGAGCTCATGTAACATATAACCATTAGGAAGAATTAGAAAAATCAAGCCAAAATCTATCTAATGATCACTTCTTAAAGTTAATGGAGTGTGGAAACATGGAACACTTGCTGATTAAAAGTAAGTGATCTGGAAATTCCTTTGCTTTTGTTAAATAACCTTCATGCACTGTGGCTTCTGGTAAGACATCCCCTCCAGTACTGAGATTTTTATAGGAAACACTGGATTAGTCTGATATTTAATGAGCAATGGATAGATGATGAGCAATGGATAGATGATGATGATGATGATAACAGTCCTGCAATCAGCATGAACTGACACGCAGCTCTACCTCTCGTTCAAATCTTCACCAAGGCTGGCTGTAGAATCCCTGTCCAAATGTCTGGAGACGGTGAGTGGCTGGATGGGGAGGAATAAGCTGAAGCTGAACCCTGACAAGACCGAGGTACTTTTGGTGGGAGACAAGAGGAGGCTGGGGGATGTTGACCTGGTGTTGAATGGGCTACGGCTACCCTTGAAAGACCAGGTCCGCAGCCTGGGGGTCATTTTGGACTCCCAGCTGTCCATGGAGGCTCAGGTGTCAGCTGTGAGCCAGACAGCGCTGTATCAACTCCATCTGATACGGCGGCTGCACCCCTTCCTTCCCGACCATCTGCTCCCATTGGTAGTACATGCCCTGGTCTCCTCTCGTTTAGACTACTATAATGTGCTCTACATGGAGTTACCCTTGAAGACGGTTCGGAAGCTGCAGCTGGTACAGAACGCAGCAGCTCGCCTGATTAAAGGCAGCCGCCGGCAAGATCACATCACTCCAGTGCTGAAGGAGTTGCACTGGTTACCAGTTGTTTTCCGGGCCAAATTCAAGGTGTTGGTTTTGACCTTTAAAACCCTATATGGTTCTGGCCCAGCCTATCTTAAGGAGCGTCTCCAGCAACACCAGACAGGCTGCTTAACAAGTTCAGCCTCGGATGGCCTTCTCTCTGTCCCATCAGCCAGGACAGCTAGACTGGTGGGGACGAGGGAGAGGGCCTTTTCTGTGGTGGCCCCCACTTTGTGGAGCTCCCTCCCTAGGGAACTCCTAGGCCATGCGCTATTAATGAGCTTCTGCTGTGCATTAAAAATGTGGTTGTTCAGGCAGGCATTTGGGGTGGGTTAGGTATTTTAGAAAATGTTTTTATTGTAGAATTTTATTGTTTCAAACTGTTTTATTATATGCTTGTACATCACCCAGAGTGGCTGGGTGACCAGCCAGATGGGTGATTAATAAATTTAATAAATAATAATAATAACAAGAGATGATCAGCTTCTCTGGCATCATCATCAATAACCTTGCACTTGTTGCTAGCTCGTGAAACCCAGGCTGATGTAACAATCTGATGTATATTGCTGTGAACTCCTTCCATTCTCTTTAGCCAGGTTTGGCTGCCAAGTCAAATGGATTTGTTGAAACGGCATGCTTTTCCCAAGCCGTGCTCATTCTTTCTCTTAGCAACACAAAAGCTTCTGACGTCAGCATGCTTATTCTGGAAAGCCTCTTCAGTGTAGTGTTAGAGTGCCTGGCATCCCCAAAGGCTTAAAAGTTGAACGTCTTCAACTTGCAAATTAATTGACTAGGTGGAGAATCCACCCTGAGACAAAGCAAGGATTTGATCCACAGTTTCAAATTACTGTGAGTTTGGGGATCAGATAAATTAGATTACTTGGGCTATGATCCCTCTAGCATTTTTTTAAAAATCCTGAATTAATGTATTTATTCCCCCATAATATTTTTACCTATCACTGATTATTTTTACCATTAGTAAGTAGTATATTAGAACTAGTTCTTCTAACCAGTGCTGAGAACCCAATGAAGATAAGTGTTAACTAGATTAAAGTTAACCCTGGTCAGTGAAAAGTTAGATCAGGGAACAGGGATTCAATTTCAACTTGTGCTGGATGGGATCACACTCCCCTTGAGAACTCAGGTTCATAGTCTGGGTGTAGTCCTCGATTGAAGCCCTGAACCTGGAAGCCTAAGTTTTGGTGGTTGCCAGAAGTGTGTTTTCACACCTGAAGCTAGTGTACCAACTGCACCTGTTCCTGGAGATGCTGAATCTGGCAGTGGTGACACATGTCTTAGTTACATCCCATTTGGACTACTCTAACACTCTCTCCTTGGGGCTGCCTTTGAAAAGCGTTCAGAAATTTCAGCTGGTCCACAATGTTGCAGCAAGACTGTTGATTGGGGCCAGTTACAGGGAACATGCAACTCCCTTATTACAACTGCTTTCCTGGCTACTTAGGGCTGTTCAATCAAAATGCTAACCCACACTCAGTGTTTGAGTGTGGGTTGTTGATGAACCGTGGGCTGTTTGTTGAATTGTGGATTAGCATGTTGTCTGAACCCAGGACATTCTCCACAGGGTAGCTTGTAAACTGTTCTGTATGGCTTGTTAACCACCCTGACCAACCCAACAAGAAACCATGGATTCTCAAGGTGGCTTGTTTGAGAAAAATAAGCCACACTGCAAAAAATGTCCTGGGTTCAGACAACACACTAACCCACACAAACAACCCATGGTTAAAGAACAACCCACGGTTCAACAACAACCTACACTCAACCACTGAGTGTGGGTTAGCATGCTGTGTGAACAGCCCCTTTGTCTGTTTCCCAGGCACAGTTCAAAGGGCTGGCTATAACCTATAAAGCTCTATATAGCTTGGGACCAGTGAGTGTCTGGGTTTTAGGATCTTCTCTCAGTCCCTTCTCAGTCGCCACTCCCAGGCTCTGGAACTCCCTGCCAAGGGAGCCTAGGCTAGCCCCTTCTTTGCTGATCTTCCGCCAGCAGGCAAAGACATGTTTCTTCATGTCCACCTTTGGCATGTAAGCTGGATGGCTGCTAAAAGGCTTTTTAACTGGTTGGGTGCTGTCAATTTTTTTTTATTGCTGTGTTTTTAATTGATTAGTATTAATATTTTAATTGATATTGTTTTTATCTGTAATTTGCTATTGTTAGCTGCCTTGAGCACCATTTTGGGTAGAAAGGTGGGTTAGTAATTAATGAATTAAACACATGGGTCTAACTTTATTGACCAGGGACAATTTAACTAATTTGAACAGATAGATTCTTTGCAAATGAGCCTCTTATCCAGCAACACAGCTTGGGCACACAGAGCAGCATAGCGGAGCCAGGGCTCACTGAGACACAGCACTGGCTCTTTTTTATTACCAGGGATGCTGACATCATTTGTCATCTCCTACCCCACATCAGACTTCCTTGTTCCCTCTGAGCTTAGCTGCAATCCTCACAGAAGCTGGGAGGAAATGCATTTTCCCAGCTGATCCTAGTTGTCAGTCTTGCACCTCCCCGCCCACTCCCTACCAATCTCCCTCACTGCCATGTTGTGTCACCACCATCTGCGACTGTTCTGGCTGGGGGGGAAGTTCATTAATCAACCACCTGGAAGCTGAATGCCTGAGAAAGAAAGCACCTGGCCATGTCGTATATTAAAAAATACTTGCCAGCTTATCTTTCTACTGCGCACATATGATGGAATAGATCAAACTTCCCCAACCTGGTGCCCCCCCTCCCATCAGCTCCAAGCAGCATGGCCAAGGAGCAGGAATGCTAGGAGTTCTAGTACAAAACATCTGGAGGCCACCAGCTCAGGGAAGTCTGAAACAGGTTTTTGCTTACATGCCACGTTAGAGTGGGGTAATAATCAAGTGCCACAGATCTACCTGGGCACAGTTCTGCTAGCTCCATTTGTGGGTTGAGCTGGGCACTTTTAGAGATCTATCTATCTATCTATCTATCTATCTATCTATCTATCTATCTAAAATAAATACTCCCCTCTCCCCACCATGCTGCCACAGCACTCAGACACTGTCCCTCTTCTCATCCACACGGTATTGTGACCAAAGCATTCGCTTCACTCGCTCTCCTGTGCCTCACATTGAAACGTTCAGGGTGCAATCCTATGCATGTTTAGGCAGGAAAAGGTCCTGCAATTGCCAGCATGCCCCAGCCAGCCAGACTGAGTATGGTGGCCTTCAGAGAATAGCCCTGAGTGTGGTGGCCTGAAAAGAAACAATACGAGGCTCAGGAAAGACTTCAGTGTGAGTCTTGGGAAGGCTGACCTGGAAATGAATGCTCTGGCCACAATATTATTCAGAAAAAGAGCTGTAGGAGCTAAGGACTAAGCCAGAATGGCTGGGGACACACTGATCTACCATGCAGCAATCTCAGACCCTATTCACTACTCATAAAGCAAGCAGAATTGTGCCTTTTATCTTTTTTGCAGCAGTTGAGTAACATGGCTACTCTTTTAGTTTAATATAAAATCTTTATGACAAACTAATTTGTTAGATTTTTTTAAACTAAATGATTTATACCAAAGTAACATTAAAAGCCCATGATCTCTGGAGAACCTGACCAACATCCTGGCTGGTTTTCTGCTCTGTATGTATTTAGATAAATTTTTGTTTGCCAGCTTGCTAGTTTAAATGTTTGAGGAGTATTTGCTTTTATTTTTTCTTCCTGGCTCTGGCAGGAATGGAACAACCAGCTGGGCCAGGATGGTGATTAATGCCATTTTGCAAGAGGGGATGGTCCCGAGCCACCTGAAAGAGATGGTGGTGAGACCACTCCTGAAGAAATCCTCCTTGGACCAGGAAGATCTTAACAACTTTCAGCCAGTGGCAAATGTTCCTTTCCTGGGCAAGGTCCTTGAGCAGGTAGTTGCCAATCAGCTCCAGACATTTTTGGATGAGTCTGATTATCTGGATCCATTTTAGGCAGGGTTCAGCCTGGAGTTGGGAATGGAAACAGCCTTGGTCATAAGAACATAAGAAGAGCCATGTTAGATCAGACCAAGGGTCCATCTAGTCTAGCATTCTGTTCACACAGTGTACAACCTGCTGTCGACCAGGAACCCACAAGCAGGGCATGAGTGTAATAGCACCCTCCCAACCATGTTCCCAACCATGTTCCCCAGCAACTGGTGTACACAGGCTCACTGCCTCTGGTACTGGAGGTAGCACATAGCCATCAAGACTAGCAGCCATTGATAGCCTTTTCCTCCAGGAATTTGTCCAACTCTTTTTTAAAGCCATCCAAACTGGTGGCTATCACTACTTCCTGTGGTAGCGAATTCCATAGTTTATGCGCTGTGTGAAGAAGAACTTCCTTTTATCTGTCCTGAATCTCCCACCAATCAGCTCCATAGGATGACCCTGAGTTCTGGTATTTTGAGAGAGGGAGAAAAATGTCTCCCTATCCACATTCTCCACACCATGCATACCTTTGTAGGCCTCTCTCATGTCTCCCCTTACCCTCCTTTTTTCCAAGCTAAACAATCCCAGCTGTTGTAACCTTCTCTCATAGGAAAGATGCTCCAGCCCCTTGATCATTTCAGTTGCCCCTTTTCTGCACTTTTTCCAGCTCTACAATATCTTTTTTTAGGTGTGATGACCAGAACTGGACACAGTATTCCAAGTGTGGTCGCACCATAGATTTGTATAGGGGCAGTATGATGTTGGCAGTTTTATCCTCAATCCCTCTTCTAATTATGCCTAACATGGAGTATGCCTTTTTTACAGCAGCCACACACTGGGTCGACATCTTCACTGAGCTGTCCACCGCAACCCCAAGATCTCTTTCCTGGTCGGTCACCGCTAGCTCAGATCCCATCAGGCTATACTTGAAGTTGGGATTTTTTGCCCCAATGTGCATCACTTTACACTTGCTTCCACTGAACTGCATTTGCCATATAGTTGTCCATTCTCCCAGTTTGAAGAGATCCTTTTGGAGCTCTTCACAGTCCCTTTTTGTTTTAACCACCCTAAATAATTTGGTGTCATCTGCAAACTTGGCCACTTCACTGCTCACTCCTAATTCCAGATCATTTATGAACAGGTTGAAAAGCATTGGTCCTAATACAGACCCTGTGGGACCCCACTATTTACTTCCCTCCATTGGGAGAATTTACCATTTATTCCTACTCTCTGCTTCCTGTTCTTTAACCAGTTACTGATCCATAAGAGAACCTGTCCTCTTATTCTATGACTGCTAAGTTTGCTCAGGAGTTTTTGGTGAGGGACTTTGTCAAAAGCCTTTTAGAAGTCCAAGTAAACAATGTCTACCAGATCACCCCTGTCTACATGTTTACTGACACTCTCAAAGAACTCTAAAAGGTTAGTGAGACATTTGCAGAAGCTGTGCTGATTCTTTTTTGGCAGGGCTTGTCCTTCTATATGCTTACTAATTTTATCTTTAATAATGCCTTCAACTAATTTACCCGGAACAGACATTAAGCTAATGGGCCTGTAATTTCCCAGATCCCCCCTGGATCCCTTTTTGAAAATTGGTGTTACATTGGCCATCTTCCAGGCCTCTGGTATAGAGGCTGATCTTAGGGACATGTTGCATATTTTGGTTAGAAGATCAGCAATGTCATATCTGACTCTTTGAGAACTCTAGGATGGATACCATTTCGGCCATCTTTTATGATGACCTATATCAGGACAGGGGGAGTTTGACCTGTTGATTGTCCTTGATCTCTCAGCAGCTTTCGATACCATCAACTCTGGAATCCTTCTGGGGCAACTGTCTGAGTTGGGAGTGGGAGGCACTGTATTGCAGTGGTTTTGCTCCTACTTGGATGGTTGGCTCCAGAATGTGGTGCTTGGGGGATATGGCTCGGCCCCTTGGATTCTCCAGTATGGGGTTCTGCAAGGGCCAGTTCTGTCCCCCATGCTATTTAATATCTACATGAAACCATTGACAGGTACATGAAATGGCTGAGTAGGATCATCAGGAGTTTTGAAGTATGTTGTCATCAGTATGTTGATGACACACAGTTCCATTTCTCCTTTTCATCATCATCAGATGAGGCTGTGGATATGCTAGATTGGTGCCTGGCTGCAACAATGGACTGGATGAGGGCTAATAAACTGAAGCTCAATCCAGACAAAACTGAGATGCTGAGGGTGGCTCTTTTGACCAAATGGAGAGTGTTCAACTGTTCTGGATGGGGTTACACTCCCCCTGAAAGACCAAGTCTGTAGCTTGGGGGTTCTCTTAAGAATCACAGGAGGCCTCAGATGGCCTCAGTGGCATGGAGTCCCAGCTTCAGTTGGTGGTCCAACAGGGATTACCTGGCCTCAGTAGTCTATGCTCTAGTAACCTCCAAGTTAGATTACTGCAATGCACTGTATGTGGGGCTGCCCTTGAAGATGGCTTGTGGAAAATGCAGCAGCTGAATTGATAGGAGGGACCAGAATATCTGAACATATAGCACCAATTCTGGCCAGCTTGCACTGGCTTCCATACATGTTTCTGAGCCCAATTCAAGGTGCTGGTTTTGATACAGCTCAGGACTATAATACCTGATGGAGCACCTCTCCTTGTACAAACCTACCCATACACTATGATCATCATCTGAGACCTTTCTTCAGGTGCCTCCTCTGAGGGAGGTTTGGAGGATGGCAAAAAGGGAGAGAGTCTTTTTGGTGGTGGCTCCCTGATTATTGAAAGCTCTCCTCACTGAGGTGTACCTGGAACCAACACTGTCATCCCTTTGGTACCAGGTTAGGACTTACCTCTACTTCCAAGCATTTGATCACATATGATAAGGTTTTAATCCTAGAATTTGTTTTTATTGTTGTTTTAAATTGTTTTTGTATATACATGTTTTTTATATTATGTTTTATATTTTAAGGGTTTAATCTTTTGTAAACTGCACAGAGAGCTTTAGGTATTGAGAAGTATAAAAAGGTAAAGGTAAAGGTGTCCCCAACCAGTCGTGTCCGACTCTAGGGTGTGGTGCTCATCTCCATTTCTAAGCCGAAGAGCCAGCGTTGTCCGAAGATGCTTCCGTGGTCATGTGGCTGGCATGACTGAACACCGAGGTGCACAGAATGCTGTTACCTTTCCCGGCGAGGCGGTACCTATTTATCAACTTGCAATTTCTTGCTTTCGAACTGCTAGGTTGGCAGAAGCTGGGACTGAAGACGGGAGCTCACTCGGTCACGCAGCGCTCGGGTCTCAAACTGCTGTCCTGCTGACCTTCCGGTCTGCAATTTAGCGTCTTAACCACTAAGCCACCGTGGCCCTATTGAGAAGTATTGAGAAGTATAGGCATGTAATAAATAAATAATGAATTCTCGAATCTTTGTTGCAACATGCATGAACCTAGGCAAAGAGAGGGTAGAAGCTAGACACCCAAAGAACGTATTCTCCTCCTCCCCTTCCCCCAGGCTGCTGATCATTTGGTGGTTCCCAGCTTTTGCATGGTTTTTTTCACCTTCTGAAAGGTGCAAATGCCTCTCCTAAGGCTTAGTTACTGGCAGGAAGAGCTTTAAGCTACAATATGCTGGGCTATTTTGGGTATTTGGCCCTGCCCCCTTGGATCCACCCACCACTGGAATGCAGCTCCTGAAAGCTTCTCTGGCCCTTGGGCTGAAAAGTTTCAACATATGTAGTCAAGTGAAGCCACAGGGGAAGGCCAAGAGGAAGAGAAAAGATTTGCCTGTCCAGCAAAAGAGCATAAGTGGATTGGCAGTAAATTCAGGACAAACACAAGGACGTGCTTCTTCACATAGTCAGCATATGGCGTTTGTTACCACAAGAGAGGAATCTATCAATATTATTTTCTCCCACATCTGAATTTTTGTATTCTCAAGTTCTTCCCATCCTGTTTATGAAGAACTTTGCTCATTTTATTATCGAACAATTAACTGAATGAAATCCTCACCCATCTGCACCGGCCAAATTCAAGCAGTGCAGCAATTTCCAGCGTGGAGAAGACCGTGCTGTGCCTGCCCGCCATGTAAAGGATGAGAAGCCTGTCAGAAAGAAAGAGACGGAGACAACCCTAATTCTGCACAACAAGTATGGTTGAATATCCTGGGATTCAAATGCCAGACTTTGAAGTGCTAATTCATTAAAGCACTCTGCCTGGATGGATAAATCTGTCACTTTTGCTTTCTCCCGTATTGAGACTTTTCACATCTCAAGTTCCTTCTGTCCTGTTTATGAAGAAATGTGTGAATTTTGGTAAGTTATTTCAAAAACACACAAACCAAAAGACATTCTCCGTGATCCTTACCACAAGATAAGGCTGAGAGCCACTGGTTCATAGGGATTTTAAAAGGAACTGGACAACTGAATGGACAGGTCTGTCAGGTACCCGACAGAGTATTTTCTTTTTAAGTCTGGGTTCTTTTCCCTTAACATTTTATGGTCGCTCTTATTTCCACCACCCTTGCCCCAGTAATTTTCTTTCTGCCATTCACCCTTGTGTGTGTGAATATGCAGGCCATATTAGCTTTCAAAATTCTAACCCTTCCAGCTATGAGGCGCTTTCTCTTGTTAGCTCGCTTGGGTATATCAGATGTGGAGTTCTGTCTTAGCCGACAGTTCATAGGCATTTCCATTTTCGCACAGCAGAAGCGTGGTGCAGGAGGAGGGCAGGTAATCTGATACTTCTGTTGTTGCCATAGCTATATGGATTTATTTTCCAATGCACTCTCTGGTCGGGGATAAGGTGACATTATTCAAAGGCATCTGATACCAAAATTACTTGGAAATAGTGATAAGAAAGGTTACGACAACTGCAGTGTTTTTGCCTGCAGATTTAATGGCTCAGAAATAAAAATAAATGCTGCTTTAAAAGCTGGAGAAGCTAACTCTGTATTAAACAGATGAGCAATACCTCAGCATCTACATTCAAATCTACCAATCCATCGGGTAAGGCAGCAGGAATTAGCTCAGTTCAGGGCAGCTCAGAAGGGTGGGAGCCAATGGAGCAATTGGCTCAGGCCCTCACAAAGTAAGCTCCCTACCTCCATGCCTCAGCTCCTGTGCATACTCTTGGTTCCTTCCTCAGCCCTGGGCACATTGCTTACCAGACCCTCACACACATGGGCCCTTGGACATCACATCCACCCCAACATCGCATCTGCCCCAGTCCCCATAAACCCCCTGGGCATCCCTGGCTTAGACAGGATGGAAGACTGTTTCTGCCTGTTCAGAGGGATCCACAGCAGCATTGGTTTTGCTGTAGCAGTGGGAAACATGACACTGAGTTACTAATTAGAAGTCAATGATATTGAAAGCAGATTTCAAACTGTGTTCTTGGGTTCCTCATAAGTTGCTTGGATTCCCAAACTATATTTTCAAATGAATTGCTAACTAGACTCTTATTGTAATACTATATATATATATATATATATATATTCCTTTTCTTGAATTATTATTCTTGTGGACAGAGCTATGTGGAAAAGAGGCATTTTTTTTAAAACAACAACATTAGTAACAGAAGGTGAGCTTTCCTGAAAGACGATGGTGCCAGCCACTACCAGTGGTCCCCTGCAATCCACAGGGGACTGTTGCTGATGTTTTTAGCTGCATTCTTGGCTCACCTGGAGTGAAAGTGAGGCACAACATTCATGGGAAGGCAACAACAAAGGGCAGCACCAATTCTCACCAATAAACAACGGATGAGCCCTAAAGGCCCTGAGAACAACATTTAGGATGCAATCCGATGCATGTTTAGACAGAAAAATGGCCTACAACTCCCAGCATGCCCTTGTAATTTCATCATTTATTCCTTCAATATATAGATGAACTTGAGAGTTATTCCTATACCAGATGCCCCTCACATTTATTTTGAAGGGGAAAATACACACATGATGTAGACTTCACATTTGACACAACTTTGGTCAAAGGTCAAGGGTGTGCAGATCAAGACATGCTTTCATCTGTGGTGTGCATTTGCAAGGTTCAGCATAGGCAGAGATCCTGCACATATAATGGTTCGATAGGATGGGGTGCAGCGAGGGAGGGGGGATCATTTTTTAAAAAATATTTGTCATATTATGTCTCTTTTACCAAGAAGCTTTCCTAACCTGGTACCCTCCAGAATTTTAGGACTACAACTCCCACCATTCCTGACCATTGCCCATGATGCCTGGGAGCTGTAGTCCAAAACATCTGGAGGGCACCAGGTTGGGGTAGGCTGCTGTTGACCAATATGGTCAATGCCAGTATGGATAATCAAGCAGAGATCTTTTGCAGCTCTAATACTAGGTATCAGTTACATGTTAATGGAAAAAAGTGAATGTGAGGTACAAAACTGGGGTTGCCAACTTCTTTTGCCAACTCCTGTTCCTGTGACTTTAACAGCTGTTTGATTCATGGACATTAGCAAGTGATCTGTATGCTGAAAAACAAAAACAAAATTAGACTTACTGACTGCTGCATATCAACCAATTTTTAGAGGCAAAGGGCCAGGCCAGGCCAGGCCAAGAAGGTTTCCCCCCACCCCTGGTGAATTAGCAACTATATTTGGACATGCAAGGCATGCCTTATGTGCCTACTGAGGTACAGATCCTCTCTATAAACAGAGGTGTTCTTTTCAAGGAAATGTTAAGCTATGGGAATTTCACATTGTGTCTCCATTCTGAATAAAGGCTTCATTTTTTATTTTTTTTAATACAACTTTCAGAATAATCCTCTTGCTTTCCTGTTTCTCGAACAACCGGTACATTGTCATACCAAATCCTCTCTCAAATCCTGTTACATCAAGTCAGAAGGGTTACGCTTCTGAAAACAGGCACAGAAAATTAAAAAAAACACAAAGCAGTTTTTCACTTGTCTTTGGAACTCATGTTGACTTAACTCGTGGGCCAATTGCAGGATTTACCTTTATCGCAGGGGGATTCTTGAAGGAAAATTATACCTTTCCCTCCCCCTTCCTTTTGGAAATTGAGTGCCACTATCCCTTGATGAAAATGCTTTTTCCCAGGAGAGTTAATTATCAGCTTTACTTACAGCATATTAGCCTTCAGCACACAGGGCCAGCCAAGAAATACCAGCTGATGTTAAAAAGTGGGTTCATAGATTAACAACTGGCACAACTCAATGTCATGCCAGAGAAACTTTTTTAAAAAGAAGTAAAGTGGTTTATCATGCCATCTTTTATACCTCCACCAGATGTAAGCACCATTGAGTTCAATGGAGCTTACTCCTGGGCAGGTGTGTATAGGATTGCAGCCTTGCAGAGCAATCCTATGGGGCACTTACGGCTGTGTGGAGGTGGGTGGGTTGGTGGGTAGGTGGGGATTCGGATTGCAGAGACACCACTGTAGCCATAGGCCTGCTGGTTTGCTGTAGCCAAAGTGGGAGGGGAGCAGATTTCTCTTCATCCCTCCCATTCTAGTCAGTGGGAGAGAATTATTTACACCATTGCTAGGGCTGGTGTAGAGTCCTGCTCATTTTGTGGGCATGTTGGGGGAAATTATTGGGCTCTGGAAGTGGGGTATTTATGCTAAGTTTTGACATGCCCCGTTTTCCCATCCTCCATAGGTAGAACACCACCAGAGGACCTAGTGGAGCTTTCCATCTGTACTATCAGGGGACCTCCAGGGATGCAAATGTCATCCTGCTGACAGAACTCCCTCTCTGCCAGTGAAGCAGCATTTCTGCTGTTTCCTAAGGCCCTTCTGCTGACTTCCTGGCAAGTATAGGATTCCTCCCTTGGGCTTCAATCCTATACACTAGGAGAAGGCAAGCTTTTGGGCCCATGGGCAAATTTGGAAATTTGAGAAACTGTACTGGGCACAACCATAAAATGGCTGCTGTGGGTGGGCATGGCTAGTTACAAAGGACAAGTAACCTGCCCAGAAGAGTTCATGGGAAATTATTTCACTTTGAAGCAATCCCAGCTGCCAATAAGAAAAGGTGAAGATACTTTTGAAAATACAGTTTGGGAGGAGTAGGGTGTCTCGAAGCTGTCTGGGGGCACATTGGTGCTCCCAGACACCATGTTGCTCACCCCTGTTATACACACTTACCTAGAATAAGCTCCACTGAACTTACTGACTTTCATCTGAGTGGACGTGCATAGATTTGCACTGTTAACCATTTCTCCCAACCGTTTTCAAAAACACTTGCAAAAGCATGAGACTACTACTGAAAACATTTCAAGTGAATGGCTTGATTACTAATGAGAAGTCAATGATACTGAAAGCAGATTTCAAACTGTGTTCTTGGGTTCCTCATAAGTTGCTTGGATTCCCAAATTATGTTTTCATATGAATTGGTGACTAGACTCTTATTGTAATGATTTTGATATATATATTCCTTTTCTTGAATTATTATTCTTGTGGACACATCTATGTGGAAAAGAGGCATTTTTTAAAAACAACAACAACGTTAGTAACAGAAGGTGAGCTTTCCTGAAAGACAGCGGTGCCAGCCACTGCCAATGGCCCCTGCAATCCACAGGGGACAGTTGCCAAAGTTTTTAGCTGCATTCTTAGCTCACCAGGAGTGAACGTGAGGCACAATGTCCATGGGAAGGCAACAACAAAGGGCAGCACCAATTCTCACCAATAAACAACAGATGAGCCCTAAAGGCCCTGAGAACAACATTTAGGGTGCAATCCTATGCACGTTTAGACAGAAAAATGGCCTACAACTCCCAGCATGCCCCATGGCTGGCTGGGGTGGGCTAGGAGTTGTAGGCCTTTTTTTTTCTCTCTAAACATGCTTAGGATTGCACCTTTAATTTATTAAAAATAAACAAACACCACTCTAGGTCACATTGTTGTGCCTAATGAATTTCAAGTAAATAATAATTCTTCCTCAGAGGTAATAACACTTTTTTCCCCTAAGTGGGGAGGGCAGCACCAATTCAAAACCAAAAAAACGAGGTAAATTCCAAAGGTGCTAAAAATTACATTTAATACCTAAAGCTCCCTCTAAGGAAATACTCAAAGGGCAGAAAAGCTTCGCACCCAGGGGCTCTAAGGAAAAGTGGTTTCAACTAGAAATGTGCTAGGTGCAACAATGTGACCTGGAGTGTTCTTTATGGATGAAACACAATTCTCAGCACATTTGAGCTTCATCTCCCTGTTGTTTAGCACAATATCCCAGGCAACATCCTGAGGATGGGAATGTATCCTCTTTTACGGTAGACAGTCCTCTATGTGACGGACTGCCAGAGGACTGTCCTCTATTTCGAAGGCATCCTCTATTTCCAGTCCGAGTCCTATTTAAAGATAAAGAACCATCATAAGGAAAAACTGGGCCTTGTAGTTGCCCATCACAGCACCTGGACTGGTCACACAGGTCACCTGGTCCCAGTCTTCCACACTGTAATGAGATGTACTGTATTTCTATTTAAAGTGTAATAATTATTTCTAATTTTGCATCTACACATATAAATTAGCACATGCAAATGTTATGCAAATTGTTCCTTCCTTCCTTCCTTCCTTCCTTCCTTCCTTCCTCTCTCTCTCTTTCTTTCTTTCTTTCTTTCTTTCTTTCTTTTGTTTTTTGGTGAGGTGTTTTCCTCTTTTTTGGTGTTTCATAAGCGGCCACCCTAATCCCAAGTAAACTGATTGAGTAAACGTGTTACTGAAACCTCTTCAACTTGTTGGGGTTCTGTGGCAAATGTGAATGGGTTCCTCAGGAGACAATTCCATGTGGAAAGAATATCCTCAAAGTAGAAAGTCTGAAAGTGTTGGTAAACTGAAGGCCTCAGTTATGAAACTGCTTGGAAAAGAACTGATCAAAGGCAGTGAAAGGGATTCACAGCAAAGATAATATGTGTGTCTGTGCAATGTGTATACGCACATTGCATATGCATGTATTGAAAGTGATATTTTAAAATTCAAGTAGCTACACTTTTTTTCGTTTCCTCCTTTTTTGAGTTGTGTTTTGTATTGTTGAAAATTTACAATAAAATTAATTATAAAAATAATGTTTTAGAGGGCAAACTTCAATACATATGGAAAAAAATGCTAAAAATAATTTTGAGATTGGTTTAAAAGAACACACACAAAGAGATAGAGAGAGAGAACAGTCGCTTTCCAACCAAATTGTTACATATTAGGCTGGAAACTCACATTGGCTGAGGGTAAGGGGGTGGGGAGGGGGTATTTGTCAGAGAGATGTAGCTTGTGGGAGGAGATGGTGCTTAACCATGGAAGCTCACTGGGTGACTTTGGGCCAGTCACAGACTCTCAGCCCAGCCTACCTCACAGGGTTGTTGTTGTGAGGATAAAATGGAGAGGAGGAGGATAATGTAAGCTGCCTTGGGTTCCTTGCAAGGGGAAGAAAAGGCGGGATATAAATTCAATAATAATAAAAAAAAATTAACCATCTCCCCACTTGCTAATTCTCTCCTACAAAGGCTCTCCCATGCATATGCCCTGTTCCTCATCCCCACATTAGTGTTTTAAGGTGGATATGACATTGTGAGTGGCAAGTTTGCCTTGTGGTATATATTTCTGCCACAGAACATCCTGGGTCCAATCCCTGGCATCTCCAAGTTTTTAGTTTTGTTTTGCTTTTTTTTTTTTTTTAAGCTTCAGGTAACAGTGATGGGGAAAGATTTCTGCCTGAGACACTGGAAAGCAGCTGCCGGTCAGAGCTGACAATACTGGGCTGGATGGACAAATAGTCTGGCACAGTATAAAGCAGCTTCCTATGTTCCTGGATGTGGCTTGTCATAGGGTGAGTCTCCTAGCACTTAAGTTAAGAGTCTGTGATGCTGGACTATGAATACATAATAGAGCTGTGCTGAAAATTTCAGTTCTTCTATTTTCAGCATTTCCTGGGAAGGGGCAAAATGAAAACTCTGTCGAAAGAGGCTAGAGAGGTGAGAATTTCAAATAACTTTCTCATTGGGAATGAGCACAGGATTTTCGCTGGCCTTTTTAAGTGTAGGTGGTGGCTGAAGATCTTTTTTTTTTTTACTTTAAAAATGCCCCCCCACACACACACACTTGTTAAAATCTTAAGACTCTTTAGAGAGAAGCTTCTCTGGCCCAACAGCTCTTTCCATGAGACCATGCCCTCTCCTATAGGCATTCAGGAAGTGCTCCCCAGCTGCAGAAGCTTCTTTGTAAAGCAAGAGCAAATGGGGCTTTTAGAGCTTTAGAAAAACTCTATTCTTCCTTGCAGTGACACAGAACGAGAAAGATAAGCATTTTTCTAAAGCCCCCAAAGCCCTGTTAGTTCTTGTTTGCAGTAGCCCAGGATGCTTTTCAGGCTTCTGCAACCCTGGAATTCTTCCTGAATGCTTATAGGAGAGGGTAAGATCATGTGGTCTCATGGGAGTTCAAGAAGTGCTGCTGGATTGGAGACACCTATCTGTAAAGACTCTCATGATGGGAGTGTTTTTTCAAGAAAAAAAAAAACAGAAAGACCACCCTTCAGCCACCTCCCAAATCTAAAAAGGTATGTGGAAACCCTGTCCTCCTCCCCAAGGAGAAAATTATACAAAATTCTCCCCCTCCCTGTGAAAGAGGCAGAAAAAACAATGCTGCTTTCTTAGGGAGGGAAAGAATTCCTGAAAATAGGGGATGGGATTTGGCCCAGTACTAATACATAATGATTAAACATTATTTTTCTCAAGTAAATCTGATCTGTCTTAGGGCTTTGCTACATGAGGCTTTTAACCTGCACCTTTACTGAGGCTCCTGCTTCCAGATTCTTTGCAGAATTAAGAACAGCTCCTTTACACATGTTTTTTTTCCCCAGGGGTTTTCTTACTCTGCCTTTCTATATGTTCAGTTACACAACCACTGGTGGCGCTGTGGTATAGTGGAATTGCGTAAATACACGAGAGCTCAATAACGCAATTCAGAGAAAATACCAAACTTCCCTCGTTAAGAAAAAAAAATCCACGATAATGGGTGCAAAGTGGGAGAGGCTCTGGAGGAGGAGGATGTTGTGTCAAGGCCCTGAAAACTGTGAGTGAGGAATCATGAGCACACAATAAAAGTCTCATGTAGGAAGGCTCTTATATAGCCTGCCTCTGCATGATAATGTAGTTGAAAATTACTTCTGTATTCTATTCAATAAAGAATTCTGTATAACTATAATGCTTGCATACTCCCACCACTCAAAATCGGCCCAATACATGGTATTTTCTAGATCTGCCTTCTGTCCTCTCCTGTCCTGGCCTGGTTCCAGGTGGTTCTTGCCTCTCCTTTTCCATTCAGATGGTCCTTCTGTGATCATATTGTTCCTTCGTTACACTGCATTCAGTAAAAACCCTACTCCTGTATGAAGCCTCAACACTGGTGCGTGTGCGTGTTGGGGGCTGAGATGCTCTAGTTGTTCTAGGGTGGTTTTGCATATGCAACAGTTGATTTGGTTCAGTGCATGCAGTACTGTCCACTGCACAGCGACACATGTGCCTAAAACGATTCAATGCCACTATTTCCATTCCAGTAAAGATACAATGCCAGTGAGAAACAGCCCCAGTTTTGCATGAACTCGGCCATGGTGCTTACAGTTGTCTGCATTGTATTGCACTACACTGCACTGCCAGAATTTTAGGCAATTAAAGACCTCCTGAAGGAGAAGAGCACCCTCTTCTGGCATAACTAAGCCAATTGTGCTTCTGACATAAAAAAAAGGTAAGTACACTCTAAATAAATACCCACTTGAAGCTGTTTGCCATGTAGACATACCAGCTGACTGTGCTTGATACTGTAAAGAATAGGGATAGATGAATAAATCCATTTCAGTTCTTCTCTGTTTCTCATTTTTCTATTGTTTAGTTGCATTTGTCCCAGAGTTTGATTTTTTAAAAAAGTTTACATGAAAATGTATATGTATTTTTCCTGTGCATTTCTCCTAATACAGGCATTTTTATGCAATTTTGTGTCAGGAGTGCCCTGGCGGCCTCTTTCAGTAGACTCCAATAGCCAACTCAAGACACAGAGGGAAGGTTTCTTTTCAAGGCTTTAATCCTTTTACAACTTAATGACTCTTTCAGATGCTAATCACCAGCGACTAAGCAAGGAGCAGCAGAGTGGCCTTTGCGCTGAGTAGTCAATTGATCCCTGTTTGAAGGAGAGTCACTTGAAGACCCTGAACTTATGGGCTAGGCAGAGATCCTCCCTCTTTCCCTTGGGTCCACTGGAGGCGGCCGTTGCTTGCGCGCCAAAAGGGCACTACGCCTCCTTTCCGTGCCCTCCATCGCTCATCCCTCCCTGCATCTGCGTCGAGCATCCAGCAAGCCCCCCTCCCGCACTTGCTCACTGCCAGGGTCACTCTCTATCTCAGGAATGCCAGCAGGAGGAATCTCTGCCAGCTGCTGTGCCTGTGAGGGATGAGCTGGCTCCTCCCCCACGGATTGCTGATCCTCCTCAGAATCAGAACTGCTCTGGGGTTTCATCGGCTCAGTTTCCACCCTGACATTTTGCCTACGATACACATTTTTGCAAGCAATTTTCCCTAATATAATGCATTTTTGAACATTATTTTCATTTATTTATTTATTTATTATTAAAATACTTCAACGCTGCTTAATATATTAAAATCCCTAAGTGGTTCATCCTTAATTCAACATAACAATATATCAGCCTAGATAGATAGATAGATAGATAGATAGATAGATAAAACATTAAGGGCACAATCCTATGGCTGCTAGTCAGCAGCTAGACGGCCATAGTATAGGTCGGATTCCAGGAACCGACCTCAGAGCCTACGTTCCAAGGTAGGTTCCCGGAGAACTGATCCCCGCCCCCTCCTGTGCCACCTCGTAGGCAGCGCGGATCGTCCCCATAAGAGCAGTGCAGAGTGGTGAAATTGTGTTGTTTCTGAGGGCAGGCCAGGGTGGGGAGGTTGGAAAAGCCAGTATAACACATCCTATGGTCGTCTGGTTGCTGCTTCCCACACTCCAAGGTCCCACAGCTACACAGAAATTGGCTGTCTAGCCGCAAAAGCAGGGCGGGGGGAGTAAGGAGGAGATCCGCTCCTCACCACTCCTCCTGCCCTTCACTGGAAAGGTGGTTGCCCCTGGGCTTGGAGATGGCCATTGATCCAGATAGGATTGTTCCCTAAAACATTTAAAAACATTACAATACTATTAACAATAACAACAGAGTAGTAGCACAGGTCAGGGAAAATCTGTGTGAATAGATATGATTTCAAAAGGCATTTAAAACTGCCACCATTTTTGCCTCTCAACCCACATGTGGGAGAATGTTCCATAGGGTAGGAGCTACCACTGAGAAAGCCCTATTTACGTTTTGTGCAAAGACGGGTATGATAAAGGACAAAGAATAAAGGACAAAGAAGTCAGGGACCTAACAGAAGCAGATGAGATTAAGAAGAGGTGGAAAGAATACACAGAAGAACTATACAGGAAAGATCTGAATGTCCCTGATAGCCATGATAGTGTGGTCACTGAACTTGAGCCAGACATCCTAGAGAGTGAAGTCAAATGGGCCTTAGGAAGCATTACTAACAACAAAGCTAGTGGAGATGACAGTATTCCAGCTGAGCTATTTAAAATCCTAAAAGATGATGCTGTTAAAGTGCTGCACTCAATATGCCAACAAATTTGGAACACTCAACAGTGACCACAAGACTGGAAAAGGCCAGTTTACATTCCAATTCCAATTCCAAAGAAGGGCAATGCCAAAGAGTGTTCAAACTACCGCACAATTGCTCTCATTTCACATGCCAGCAAGGTTATGCTCAAAATCCTACAAGCTAGGCTTCAGCAGCATGTGAACCGAGAACTATCGGAAGTACAAGTTGGGTTTTGAAGAGGCAAGGGAACTAGAGATCAAATCGCCAACATTCGCTGGATCATGAAGAAAGCAAGAGAATTCCAGAAAAAGTCTATTTCTGCTTCATTGACTACGCTAAAGCCTTTGATTGTGTGGATCACAACAAACTCTGGCAAATTCTTAAAGAGATGTGAGTACCAGACCACCTTACCTGTCTCCTGAGAAACCTGTACGAGGGTCAAGAAGCAACAGTAATAACCAGACATGGAACAACCGATTGGTTCAAAATTGGGAAAGGAGTACGACAAGGCTGCATATTGTCACCCTGCTTATTTAATTTATATGCAGAGTACATCATGAGAAATGCTGAGTTGGATAAATCACAGGTCGGAATTAAGATTGCCGGGAGAATTATCAACAACCTCAGATACGCAGATACCACCCTAATGGCAGAAAGCGAAGAGGATCTCAAGAGCCTCTTGCTGAGGGTGAAAGTGGAGAGTGCAAAAGCTGGTTTGAAACTCAACATTAAAAAAACGAAGATCATGGCATCTGGCCCCATCACTTCCTGGCATATAGAAGGGGAAGAAATGGAAGCAGTGACAGATTTTATTTTCTTGGGCTCCAAGATCACCGCAGATGATGACTGTAGCCATGACATTAAAAGACGCTTGCTCCTTGGGAGGAAAGCTATGGCAAACCTAGACAGCATAATAAGAAGCAGAGACATCACCTTGCCAACAAAGGTTCATATACTCAAAGCTATGGTTTTCCCAGTAGCAACGTATGGCGGTGAGAGCTGGACTATAAGGAAGGCTGAGTGCCGAAGAATCGATGCTTTTGAACTGTGGTGCTGGAGAAGACTCTTACAAGTCCCCTGGACTGCAAGGAGGACAAATCAGTCCATCCTAAAGGAAATCAACCCTGACTGCTCATTGGAAGGACAGATCCTGAAGCTGAAGCTCCAATATTTTGGCCACCTAATGCGAAGAGAAAACTCCCTGGAAAAGACCCTGATCCTGGGAAAGACTGAAGGCAAAAGGAGAAGGGGACGGCAGAGGATGAGATGGCTAGATAGCATCGCCGATGCAATGAATATGGACTTGAGCACACTCCGGGAGAGAGCGCAGGACAGGAAGGCCTGGCATGCTATGGTCCATGGGGTCATGAAGAGTCGGACACGACTGAACGACTGAACAACAGCAACAACCTGACAACATTCCATTGGCCATGGAATGACCAGTGATGCCTCCTCGGAAGTTCTCGGGGGTTGACTTGGTATAAATAAAGGAAGGTGGCCTGCCAGGTATCCTGATCTTGAGTCATTTGAGGCTTTGTACATCAACAGTAAAACCTTGAACATGTCTTGGTAGCTAATAGGCAGCCAGTACAATTTTTTTTTTTAGTGCAGATCTATCATGTGTATAGCTAGATGCTCCACTGAGCATCCTAGCTGCTACATTCTGCACTAGCTGTAGCTTCTGAAACAGGTGCAAGGCCAGGGCCACATAGAGCTCACTGCAGTAGTCTAATGTGTGGATCACAGTAGCTAGGCTATCCCTAACCAGGAATGGGCATTGTTGGCACATCAGTCAAAGCTGGTAATGGTGCTCCAAGCCACTGAGGTCACCTGGGGCTTTACTGACAGTGATGGATCCAGGAGCATCCCCCAGACTATGTACCTGTTCCTTCAGAGGGAGTGCAACCCCATCCAGAATAGGCAGACAACCCACCCATAGAGTCTCTGTATTGTCAGGATTCAGCTTCAATTTTTTAGCCCTCATCCAGCCCATAACTGCATTCAGGCACCAGTTCAGAATGTGCATGGCCTCTCCCAATTCAGATATTAGAGAGAAGTAGAGCTGAGTGTCATCAGCATACTGATGACATCTTGTCCCTTATCTCCCAGTGACCTCTCCCCCTGTCCCTCTACCTAAAAAGGTGAACCATCAGGGCAACCAAGGCCAATTCTGTCCCCAAACCAGGTCTGAATCCAGACTGACATGGATCAAGATAATCAGTTTAATCCTAGAGTACCTGCAGCTGAGACACCACCACTTTCTCAAGTACCTTACCTTCAAAGGGGGTATTTTTGACTGCACAATAGTATAAATCTCTGGATGGAGGGAGGAATTTTTCAGGAGTGGTTGGACCAAAACCTCCTTCAAAGCAGTAGAGACCAACCATCGGCAATGATACCTTCTTCACTGCTGCCTAGATCCAGCCAGTCGATCCACTGTGGCTAGCACAAAGAAGCCACAATGGCTTCTTGCTCTAGATGCATCAGACTCTATGTTGGGCCAATGCAGGGATGAATCCAACAGGCAAGTCAAGTAAACAGGCAAATGGGCCAGCACAAAGGTTTCAGTCCAGGATGGGATCAGTCTAAGGCAGGAGTGGTCAAAATACAGGCAATGGTCAAAGCATAGTATTACGAGGCAAGTGGGTGGTTTCCAGAAAAGAGTTCTGAGGCACAGCCAAGGTCACCAAGGACTCAGCTGCAGCTCGTTACAGGCCCTCTTGCAAAAATCCTACTTGTGAGGAGGGCCTTGATCATGAGGAGACCTTTATTCTTGAGGCCAGCTATGGTTCATGAGGAATGTGCTTTGTCTCCATGTAGCAGCCTGTGCCTCCACCTTCTGGAGCTGACACACTCCAAAGAAGAGTGCTACACAAAAAACTGAGTGGGCTGGCACTTGTTTTCTTCCTTTGCCACCATGGGTGAGTTACAGTCCTCCGTGGCCCCATCTGGGGGCTCCTCAACATCCACTGCTGTAGAAGGGCCTGATACATCTTTTCCCCTGATGCCAGAGTTTTCTGGGATCTCGCTAACATCAGGGGTCTCCGCAGAGTGTATGCACTGCAAGGTCGAGCTCTTTGTCTGACGAGTCATCCTGGCTGCTGTTGGAGTCAGACATGATACACGATGGGCAAGAGTTGAGGGAATACGTGGCATATTGCACAGATGCAAGCTAAGTGTTCCACAACACAGGACGAGACAATGCCTTGGAGACCTCAACAGCTATTAATTGTGGTGTTCAAGTCAGCATGAAGGTGAGAGATTTTATCCTCAAAATATTTGGCAAACTCATCAGAGTAGGCCTCTGAGGGCTCCAGCCCTGGATTCATTGGGATAGATGAAAGCAAACCCTGCACCAATTTGAAGGGCTCAGCTGGATGGTTATTTGAGGCTGTGATGGAGGCAACAATGTCAGCCTTCAGCACCATGCAGCAGGCACCATTATGTCCTGTCATGTATGTTTGATCACCTTCATGACAAGTCTTACACCGCTTGCGCTCTACTTAATTTCTAGCCTATTTAATATATACATTTGTGTGTACACATTTCCCTAATATACATATTCTTGTACATACTTCTTGATTGGAGAGCTCCATTGCCAATTTTGAAGGATAACTGAGTTTTGGTTCATGTATTGATTCAAAAGTGTGAAACTAGGTAAGTTCAAATAAACATCCAGACCAAACAAAAATATTCCTCATCCCTGGTGGGAGTAGGTGAGACTAAAATTAGACCCCAAATCAAAATAGAAACCTCTCCATTTTTTCACAAAGATATAATATGCTTTACCCTCTTACTTTGTGGCATGTAGTATCAAATGAAAAAAAAAGTAGTGACTCATTAATTGATTCGTTGAGTGTGTTTTATTGAAACATTTAATTAATTTATTTATTGGATCAAGCTCTTTGTAATGGTCTCAGATGGCTTCCTTGATTAATTAGGCAATGCATTTTTTTAAAAGATAACTGTTACTGGCTTGGATCCAGGATCTTCTTTCCATGGATGGAAGGGCTGTTCACAGAAGGTGTCTGCACTCAATTTTCAGGGCTCCCCCTCCTTCCTAAACCACAGCTCACCCCATTCAGTAGGGTTCCCTGACACTCTCTGTACATTTTTAGGGAGGTGGAGGGACTGCCATGGCAATGCGTGGGTGGGGAGTCCATTTCCATTGGCAGAGCTACTCCCATATTTCATATTGAGGGCATGAATGGCTCACTTTTGTATTTCCTGCTTTGGGTGCTTTTCTTCTTCTTGTCCCAACTCTGTACTCAGTGGAGTGTTTTTTCTGCCAGTGCATTTATTTGGTACTGCATAAGGCTGGATTACTGCAAAGTTTTATGTGTGGGCCTGTCTTTGAAAACAATCTGGAAACTTCAGCTGGTCCAAAATAGGGCAGCGAGACTGTTAACGGCGACTGGCCAATGTGATCATATTAGGCCAGGACTTTTCCAGCTACGCTGGCTGCCAGTCCATGCTCAGGCCCAATTCAGAGTGCTGGTATTAACATTTAAAGCCCTAAGCAGCTTGGGGCCAGGTTACCTGAAGGATCATCTCCCATATGTATCTGCCTGGACCCTAAGATCGTCTTCAGTGGTCCTTCTCTAGGAGCCCCTGCCAAAGGAATTGAGGTGGGTGACTACCAGGAAGAGGGCCTTTTTCTTCTGTGGCACTCCAGTTGTGGAATGAGCTCCCTAGTAGAGAGGGTTACCTGTACTCTTTCTGACGCCAGGTGAAGACCTTTTTATTTGCACAGGAATTTAGCATTCTAGCTGTCAGGAGCGCCCTTGCTGCCTTCTGAAATCCTCAAGTAGCCAGAATCAACATGCAGACGATAGGGCTCTTTATTTCCATTCAACCTAATGATGCTTACAGATGCTAATTGCCTGAGCCTAATGAGGGAAATGTAAGAGAGCTGCCTACCAGAGGTTTCTATCCTTAGAGAAATCAGTTGGTCTCCATTTGGAAGGAGATGGTGGGAAGCGCTGAACTTATGGGCTAGGAGGAGAGAGTCCACCCCTTTCCTGTGGGGCATTGGGGTGCAGCTGTTGCTGTTGCGCCAAGCGGGCTGAGTGCCTCCTCTCGGTGCCCTCCATCTCCCGCTTGTCCCTGTGCCAGCGCCTAGTGTCCTGAAGCTCCAGTTGTCCCTCCCCTTGCCTGCCAGGGTCGCTACCACTCTCAGGAATGTGATCAGGGAGGGGGTCTCCCTCCGGCGGTGCTCCTCTCCCACAGTTTCTATCTCTTCCTCAGAATCAGAACTGCTTTGGGGCTCTATGGGCTCTGATCCAACCCTGACACTAGCCTTTTAGCTTTTGCTGTTTTAAATGTGATACTGTATTTTAAATCTCTATATTGCCACAAGGTTTTATGCTGGCTGTACCTTTATACTGTAGTTTTAATGATATATCTATATCTATCTATATATCTATATCTATCTATATCTATCTATCCATATCTATATCTATATCTATATATAGATTTGATGCTGTACTTGTGGTTTTAATTTTTGTGAACTGCCCAGAAAGCTTTGGCTATTGGGCAGCATAGAAATGTAATAAATAAATAAATAAATAAATAAAGGCGCAATCCTATGCATGTTTAAATGCAAAAAAGTCCTACAACTCCCAGGATTCCCCAGCCAGCATGTTGTTTATTTTCTGTCACCTCTGTACTAAGCGCACTGTACTAAGCACAATTGCGTAGGATTAGTTTTTCAAAGTAACGGTTCTTTGGATGATTATATTGTATACCTTTTTTGCTTCGGTGCCAAGAAATCTATGATAGTACAATTTCTTAATATTTTGTTTTATGCAGCAATCAAAATGTACTTTTTGTACATTGCACGCTGCCTCAAGTGGCTGATTTATGAAATGCTCATTTGTTGCCTGGGACATTTTCACGGATTAGAGTGACTAAGAAAAACATTTGTCTTTAAAAATGCGATCCAAATGATCATTGGACCCAGCACGTGACAGAGTATTTTGGCTTGGCAGCTGCATCTGAGCTGAGCTGTGAAGTTCACATTAACAGGAACATAACGGGTTATGTGTACGACTGTGATAACAACACAGTTGCACTCTGGTTGTTAAACTAATCCTGAATGCATATGTTAGTAAACTGTGCCAACATTCTGACATCAAGTATAATTGACAGCTGGGGAATGATTCAGTGTTATAAAGGATGGTCATTTGGTAGCACGAATTCTTGGCAAAAGATTCACATTTGTCACAGGAAAGTTAGGAGAACCTTGAACATGCAGGAAAGACATGAGCAATTGGCACAGCCACAGCAGCTGCCTGGGTATTTATAGGACAGATGGCAGCTGCTGCAGGGACTTTAGCTTCCTCCTGCCACTCAATATTTTCTTAATGGTAGTACCAGCAGCAGCTCCGTGGTTCACAGAATCACAGACGTCTATTGTATATTTTTAAAAATAAGTCTTCAAAAGTACTTGTGCTTGTTTAATGAATGCTAAAATGCATCTGCTCTCCCAATACCCCTCTGTAAATTTTTAATCATCCCCCTATTTCTGATGTTTAGGCTTTGAGTGTTTATGCTTGTGTAGCCAGATCAGTACAAGAGAGAGGAATCATCAAGGCCTGGGGGAACCCAAGGTTTGTACAAGAAATATTATATTTAACATTCGATGTTTTTTTATTTCAATATTTGATGTCTGTCAATAGTACCAATAATGGTACTTCACTTTTTATGGTATTTGACAGCTGTCATGCCATGATATTCCATATATGACAATATTGGATGGCTGGCATGCATTTGACATGTAAGGGTATTCAGTATTTGAAATATGTGACCACAGACAACTCATGAGAGTTTATATTTGATGCCTTCCAAACTAGTCAAGAGATGCCAACAAATTTAAAACATTCAGTATTCAAAAGTGGATTAAAATTTTCTATTCAGAATGTAACTTTAATGCAACTCTGTACATTGTGATGAATTTCAAATATTTGTGAATATTAATTTCATCTCTAGGTTTAGTAATTTTGGTAAAGGTATGGAAAAGCCACCATCAGGGTGTGGCTTGGTGAGTACTAATACTCTGTAGATCTTTGCCTCCAGACATATCTTTTGAATCCATCATAAAATCTTGTAGGAGATTGCAGATATATATGCCACTACCCCTGACTCTTCTCTTCTCTTCTCTTCTCTTCTCTTCTCTTCTCTTCTCTTCTCTTCTCTTCCTTAAATCTCATGGCTCCCAACACCTTTCCCCCTTGAGCATGTTGTTTTCTAGAGCAAGGAACTCCAAGATCTGAAACTGCAAATGACATCTGTTCTCCGCAGAGCCTGGGGCACATTTCTTGGGATGTGTGGAGCTCATGGGATTTCCATGTCCCATGGTGTATGGCTGGAAATGAGGCATGGTGCAAGCCCCAGTTCAAGATAGGAAAGATCAAAGGGGGCTGTACCCTCCTTGCATTATGGCTACTCAATTCTGAGAAGTGCTCAATTTTCCAAGCATTTCTGCTTCAAATAATCACCCCATTCCTGATTGTAATGGCTTACTCATGATTTTTCAGGGGTCTTTCATGTAGGTCTTTTGCTCAGCATTGCTGGCTGAAGTTGTGTGGGAGATCAAAGTGAGTCACCATCGGTAGAGTACAGGTTGCAGGTAAAGAAACCATTCATTGCAACAATACTGGAGCCCTGTGCAGATGGACTTATGTGCATGCCAGTGGGTGATACTACCGTCAGGGTGTCCTTGTGTCTTCTTTTACAGATGACAGTTCTCTATTTGAATGGCTGCCAGAGGATTGTCCTCTGTTTGAGAGGCTGTCCTGTTCAGTTCTGGTTTAAAGATAAAGAGCAATAGGAACGGTCGCCCATCAACACTTAGCACCTGGACAGGCGGCACACAGATCACCTGGTCACAGTCTTCTGCACTATGGTGAAATTTACTGTATTTCTATTCAAATTATAATAATTATTTCTAAATTGGTATCAATACAGATAAATTAGCATATGCAAATTTTATGCAGATTGGTGTCCTCTCTCCCCCCCCCCCCCGTAATGCATTTCCTCTTTTTAGCAATTCATAAGTGGCCACCCTAATCAGCATGAGGTGGTGTGGCTAGCAGGTGCAAGCTCACGTCCCCTCACCTAGGCGCTGAACATGTATGCATGGGGGTCCTTTGCATACTGTGTACCATAATTGCGATTAGCAGGCCTTAGTACCTGGAGAGGGGGAGTAACAAGATAAGGACAATCAATAGGAAATATGCTCGGACCCCTGTAACAGTTTCCATGTCAGGATTGCTCACTAGTCTGAGCCACAAAAGGACTCTGTTGATATGTTTGTGGCAACAGATTGGCCTTGCCTAACCCTACCCCCACCCACCACCCAGCCACTACCTCAACCGGTCCTGACACAATTTTTCTTCAGCACAACACATAGGCGTTAGAACAGGAAATCATGAATGCATTTGGCAATTGTGGAAATCTTTTTGAAAAAGATACGCTGAATCCAGTCACAACACCACAGTAGGAGCTAGTCTAGTCTACTGATGAAGGAGCTTCATGCCCAACAGCACAAACAGATTAGCCATATTACCTACACATTACAGCATGGAAGCAATATTAAGAGCAAGCAAGTCACCTTCAGCCAAACTGAGCTTCAGGTCAAGGAAAACATTCAGTGAAATACCACAAAATGCTTCAAGTGCCCCAGCTGGTCCACAGACTACACTGGGATCATATATAACTGATTGTTTTGTAGAGACGTGGAGGATGAATCAAGCAAAACATTTTCAAACACATTACTAGTGGTGCTTATTGCAGGGTCAAAATGAGGGAAAGAGGAAAAAGAGCCAGGGGTAGTATGAGGGGAGCAATAATGATTGGCAGTAATTGAAAACCTTAACAGACTTAGGGTGGTCATGTGCCCTGTTTTGCAGAGGACATTCCTCTATTTGTAGGGCTACCAGAGGACTATCCTCTATTTTGAAGCTGTCCTCTATTTGAAGGGCCATCTAGTCTAAGTCTGGTTTAAAGAGGAAGCACTATCAGAAGGGAGAGCTGGGCCTTAGAGTTGCCCATCAACAGCACCTGGAGAGTGAGCTGAGCAAGGTCACCTGGTCACAGTCTTCCATACTGTGGTGAAATGTATTGTATTTCCATTTAAATTATAATAATTATTTCTAAACCTGCATCTATACATATAAATTAGCATATGCAACTTCTATGTAAATCAGTGCCCTCTTTTGTCCTCACCTTTTTTGTGATGCATGTCCTCGTTTTTGGTGATATACAAGTGTCCACCCTAAGTGCAATGCTATAACCTTGCTGAGTTCAATGGGGCTTACTCCCAGGTAAGTGGGCATTGGAGTGCAACCTAAGTCTCAACTATATTAAAAACTAGGGCAAAATGGACCACATTAGACTGGCTCCTGGGACATTGACATTTGTGAATAATTCAGTAATTTAGTTTTCTTTAAAAAAAATCTGTCAAAAACTTTCATTCATTCCCCACTTCCTAATTGGCTACCTTTCTTTGTTCTTTAATTTACCCGATCAAGCCTAGTTGAAAATGTACAATAATATATATTTACTGGGCGGGGTGGGGCGGAGCGAGAGCGAGAGCGAGAGAGAGAGAGAGAATGATTGAGTATGGCAGTTGGAGCAGTAGATTCATATCCCTACAGTTCTAAAGCTAAGCTTTGAGTCATTTAGAATGATAAATGTATAGAAAACATTCTAAATGGATCAAGTTGAAACCACCAGAGGGCACCAGTCACTGCAAAAACTAAAACCTCACAACACTAGCCATTTTAAAAAGCACCCTCTTTTATTGTAAAGTGTCCATTATAAATGACTGAATTTAGAGGAATGATTTAAATCACTGCACAAACCCATTAGTGTGCTTTTGATGAGTATCCTTGACATGGTGAGAGAGGCTGAGACGTCCAGTTCTGCTGTATGTGCTATTTTTTAAAAAGCCCCTTTGAACTAGAGTGGCTTGTTCTGCAGTACTCAGCTTCTGGCCCTATCACCAGATTATCACTTTGGATTCTGCATCCCTTTGCCTCACAATTCTTGCTTTTTCTGTAGAATTCTTGTCCCAGGAGTGGGAGACACTCTAGCCCTTGGCCTGTTCTAACTCTCCTCCATGTGTTAAATGAATACACGTAGTGTGTGTGTGTGTGTGTGTGTGTGTGGCGGGGGGGGGGGGTAGCATCACAAAGACAACTTCCACCTCCCATGGTTCACACAGCCCCTGGCACATCCACAATTTGCCTGTGTGTGTACATTTGTATGTGCCAGAGACCCTCTCAACACATCCGATAACCCAGCCTACACAGGGACATGTATGCACATTGGTGCGTGCAGACCCACTGCTAATATGCAGCAAGGTCAGGCCAAGGCTGTAGTTCATGCTGTTGGGAAGCCTGCAGGAGTCTCATCACTACCTAATAGGGATGGCGGAGAATTTCTCCACGAATCTTCGGGAGGCCGAGCGCCGAGGCATTTGGCCCCCCGAAAGTGTTGGGGAAATTCTCCGCCGGCCCCCCGCCCCCCCCGGGATGGGACTTACCGTGGCCGAATGTCCCTCTTGGCGGCGGGTCCCGGCGGCGTTTCATCGGGTGTGGGGGTGGTGGCCGGTCTCCCGACCAGCTGCCGCCGCCGCCATTACAAAATAAAAAAGTAAAAACAAAAACAAAAAACACACACCCCTGATAGGCTACGTGACGATTTACGTAGCCTATCACGGCTAGATTTCCAAAGTCAGCCGTGATAGGCTACATAAATCGTCACATAGCCTATCAAGGGTGACTTTGAAAAAAAAAAGACAAACGCATACGCAAATGGCGGCGGCCCATGGGCGCCGCCATTTGCGTTCCTTATTTTGGCACGTCTAGTCTACGTAAAGATTTACGTAGACTACGGCGAAAATAAGGGCAACGCAAATAGCGTTCCCTTATTTTCGCTGTAGTCTACGTAAATCTTTACGTAGACTAGACGTGCCAAAATAAGGAACGCAAATGGCGGCACCCATGGGCCGCCGCCATTTGCGTACGCGCTTTTTTTTTTCCAAAGTCACCTGTGATAGTCTACGTGACTATTAACGTAGCCTATCACGGCTGACTTTGGAAATCTAGCCGTGATAGACTACGTTAATCGTTACGTAGCCTATCACGGGTTTTGGTGTTTTTTTTCACTTTTTCTTTCACGGCCGGGGAGACGGGGTGCTTCTCCTCGACCTGAATTTCGGCCGGGCGAGGCGGGGCGCCTCCCCCCCTGGCCTGAACTTCGGGGGGAGAAGCGAAGCACCTCCCCCCACTGCGAATCACCCCTGTGAAAAGGTAAGTGACTTTCGTACATCCCTACTACCTAAGCTCCTCCTCACTACCACCACTACTATGCTCCCCTCAAAAGCAGGAACCACAGGTGCTGAGGGACCACCAGCTGGATCCAAAGGTAGGAGGGGGTCTGCCAAACCCTGCAGCTAGTCCCAGGCAGGTGCAGAGTGTCCTGCCAGGGTGGAGGAGAGCCTGAGCACCTGAAAAAGGCCATTACATTTACAATCCCCCTGCACCTCTTTCTTTTATACTACTACAACAGTGAATGCCTGGAAGAGCAGCACAACCACTCCCTCATACCTGCTTTAAAAGTGGCACAGGGCTCTCCCCTTCTCAGTTTTCATACTAAGGTTTTCCCACACCACTTCCCTCACAATAAGGAAACAGCCCACAATTCACCCCAACAATCAGAGGAAGAAGGAAGTTTCCCCACAACTCTGCTATTTTTTGTTATTGTTGTAGGCCAGGGGCGAGAAACGTCACACCCAGGGACCAAATCCTGCCCTCCTGGGGTCTCAATCTGGCCCTCTGAGGTTCCCCAGAAGGCCCCAGACCCCTTCCCTTGGCCCTACCCCTTTCTCCTCAACCGCTGTTTTTGGGGGTGCTTTCCCAGGGTGGATCTCCATGACAACAGGAGGAGAAGAGAATGGAGGATTACCCGGATTTTTCAGGGAATCGGCTTTGGTCTGCACAGGGTTCCTTGAACGAGTGCACCATACCCTTCTAAGTTGCTTCACAGGAACATACTTCCAGGTGGGGTGGGGGGTTTGGAGTGAATGTCATCAGATTGGCAGGGGCTGCTCAACTAATTCAAGAGGCTTGCTCCCCATCGAATGCGAGAGGCTTCCCCATCTAAGCTCTACCTGCCTTTCTCCTTCCCCCTGAAGCTCCTGTTATGCGAAGGATTGAAGCTTCACATTAATTACCTCCTTACAGCTGACAAAGCCAACACAAAGACATGCAGCTTCAACATAGTGCTTCACAGCCTTTAGGAGAATTAACCCTGTGAATACTTGAAGCACCATACCTGCAACCAGCCCCGTTTCTAATCCCCTTTCTGATTTCCCCTGAAGCTGCAGATGCTGCAAAGCATCGAAGCTTTGCATTAATTACTTCCTTACAGATGTCGAAGCAAACATCAGTGCAGCTTTGATATAGCTTTAAGGCTCCTAAATGCGGTATTTCGATTCATGGGAATCTCGGTAACTTTGGGAGTGCGAATTTCGGGAACAAGCCTCATCGACCACAATGGGAGTTACTTCTGAGTAGACACACATATGTTTGTGCTGGGAAAGACAGGGATGGGAAAGATGGGGACAGGAAACACCCCTCGATGGGGTCACAGTGAAAGGCACATCCCTGGGTAGGGCTGGCATGCCCAAGGTAAATGTGGGTGTTGCATTTACATTAAAACAACACAATTTAAAAGCCTAACTTAAAAAGATGTGCCCTCACACGCATTCTAAAAGCTAATAGAATGGGGGGTGATCATAGTTATCCCATGCTTTCTTCATTTCAGCATTATAATGTTTATTAAGACACCTGAGAGATCACCTTCTCCCTTACCCACCTGCCTGGTCACTGTGCTCATCAGAGGGCATGTTCCTGATGGTTCCGCATGGACCTATGGCCCAACTGGCGTCCACCCAGAGAAGAGCCTTTAGTGTGGTGGCCCGCTTTCTGTGGAACTCCCTGCCTCTGGAGGTCAGGCAGGCACCAACGTTATGTTATTTTCAGTGCCTGATGAAGACATCTTTATTTCAAGAACCCTTTCTTGATTGACCAGCCATGGTTTTTATTGGTATCCTGTTTCAAAAACAACAACAACTTTTAATATGGTGTATTATTCTTTTTATCTATTATTGTTCACCACTCCAGAATCTGTTTAGATGTGTAGCGATATATCAATGTTGTAAATAAATAAAAATAATAAATAAATTAAGGTTGAGGGAATCATTTTGTTGTTGCTATTGTTAAACAATTGGGAGGCAAAAATCCAAGCTAAACCATTGCATATCACCCTACCTTCTGACCGCTCCTGCTCTAAATGGCCTACAAATTACATTCCTGTGCCCCACCACAGCATTGCTGTGTAAGCTTCTAATTATGTAGCATCATTATCCTGCCCGGTTGTGTCATGGTGGTGGTGGGAGCATAAGTACAGCAGAAGCAGTTGCAGTGGCATGGCCCAACTCTGCATCATAAGAAATTAAAAGAAAGAGATGGTTTTTCTCTGAGCATGAGTCAGATACAGGGTCCTCACAATGAGGAACCCCAATCAATCAGCACCTCACATCCGGGATTTATTTATTTTTATTTTATTTTTAAAATTTCTGGGCTGCCCTTCAGGGCAGAAGCCCTCCCAAGGCGGCTCACAGCAATAACATACATAAAAACAGTTAAAATATTAAAAGCGATAAAAAACACAAACACAATGAAATTGCAATAAAAGCAAGAATACAAGTCATGCTTGCTGGAGAATGCTGGGACTTTCCTCACCCCAAAACATGCATGGGTTTACACTCTTAGTCAGCTTAACACAAAAAACAAAAAACACATGACTGGGATCCAAAGGCCCACATGTGCTGTTCTGAGTGCATGCAGCGGCTTTTCAGTTTCGCCATGTGACACAATGCCCCTAGGTCCCTAACCCTCCTTCCCACACAAAGGTCAGGGGGTATCCATAGTATCACCTCATGAGGTGTGATGGGCTGCAGCCAGGAGGTAATGATGTTGAACTTCCATACATTTATGAAAGTACTGGGCGTAGGTACATGGGCCTTTCTGGGTCCCAGTCCATATTCCAGGCAGCTGGGAATATAGTAGTATATAGCACAGAATATCTGCACAATATTACTCATAATTCATGAGTAATAATCCAGGTATTTATTCATAATACTATTATGCAGCTTAGGGTGCAATCCTATGGCCGCTAGTCAGTGGCTAGATGGCCATAGGATAGGTCGGTTCCTGGAGAACCGACCACCACCCCTTCCCACACTGCCCCTCCCACACTGCTCCCGCTCATAAAAGGAGCACGGAGTGGCGAAAATGGAGAGTTCCTGGGGGCAGGGCAGGGAGGTCGGAAATGCCAGAATGACACATCCTATGTGTCGTCGGGCCACCACTTCCTGTGCTCCGAGGTCCCATGGCTAGACAGCCGAACTCGGCTGTCTAGCTGCAAAAGCAGGGTGAGAGGAGCAAGGACGAGATCTGCTCCTCACCACACCTCCTGCCCTGCACCGGATAGGCAGTCATCCCCAGGGTCAGAGGCAACTGTCAATCCAGATAGGATTGCTCCCTTAATTAATAAGTGGTTGACAATAAAAATACAACATAACAAGATAAAAATAAGATTTATGGAACAATGAATCAACCTTCCTGTCAAGTGCTCCTTGGAGGGCTCTCAGTTTAATCTAGTAGCCAAGTCTAGAAACAGACAAAGGGATTATTTTCAAAGCTTTATTCTTCTTTTATAACTTAACAGCTCTACAGGTAGCAACTAGATCTGAGCAGCAGCATCCCTATGCCCTAAGTTAGAACAGTTGGTCCCCGTTTGAAGGGCAATTACTGGCAGACCCCTGAATATAAGGACTAGGGAGAATCCCTCCCCTTTTCCCTTGGATCCTCTGGGCGCAACCGTTCTTTGAGCGCGAACCATTTGGCGCCGCTCTCTGCGTCTGCGCCGCACATCCCCCCCAGTCTGCTATCTGTGCTGAGTCACTCCCTGGACTGCTTTCTAAACTAGGAATGTGGGTGGGAGGAATCTCCGTCAGCTGTTGGTCCTGGGAAAAAAGGAGCGCGCTCCTCTCCCGAAGGAGCGACTGCTGTTCCTCAGCATCAGAACTACTCTGGGATTCTATGGGCTCAGTGTCCACCCTGACACTTCCTCAGAAGACCTCAGGGGTCAACTATAGGGGAAGGCGGTCAGCTAGATATCCTTTTGGTAAAGACGATTTCCCTTGCATATATCATGAATTATAATGATATTGTTTTTATTGTATATTTTGCTCCACAAATATATAGATGGCTTTCTAAGTCAGAATTAGACAATATATGTGCTGTACTGGTAGAAATATGCATGCAATCTTTAAACAGGTCATGGGAAGCTTTTCATATGTTAACGTAACTGAAAACACATACTGATCAGACTCTCAAGCTACCCAAGGAGGGAAAGAGCCAGGTGTGGGGAGGTACAAAGAGCCAGGTGTGGGGAGGTACAAAGCCCCGTAGCAAATGATAACACCTTTTTATGTTAGCACTGTATAAATCAACACTTTAAAGCCTATCTCTGCCCAGCTTGAACTGGATATTCTCTAAAGTGGGATTTAGATGGGAGTCTTGCCTCTGCAGGAAAAATATTTAGTTTACAGGGATTTTCATCAATAGCGGACTTAAACAAGCCCCAGTTCAGTGCGATGCTAAAAACAGAAAATGTTCCAGCTGTTAGCTAACCCATATATCTGTAGCTGGATAGATTAGGGCAGCGACTGTAATTTCATTGTAGGAAAGATGGTGTCTCCTGTACACATTCCTGCACAGATTCACATGTTTTCTAAATGATACTGAAAATGATACACTAAAGACAGGCATTAGAACCATGCTGTGCCTTATGGATTTTCCCTGAAATTCATTCAGTAATAGTTGCCTTACTAGCCTGTGGAGTCTAGCCACTTTGGGTCCGTTTGTATCAGGAAATGCCGAAAAGTACTTGCATGGCCACAATTTAACATATGGGCTATTCTGATAAGTTTTCCACTCCTAGTTTTCTTGGGGGGGGGGAGCAGTCAAAGTTCATGACAGAAATGCTAACTATACCTGAAATTGAATTTGCCCCTATAAACAACCCTTCCTCTAGGTCATCTGCTGATTGGAAATAAGAGGTTTTCCCTGCTGGGAAGGGGGACAGCAGGGCCCCAGAAGAAGCTGGCAGGCCACATTTGGGCTGTGGGCTGGAAGTCCCCCCATACCTGCTCTATGGATTTTGAGGACTAGTATCTATTGAATATTCAGTGTGTGTGTGTGTGTGTGTGTGTGTGTGTGTGTGTATGTATATGTATGCATGTATATATATCTCAGACAGAGAGCATCAGCATTTGACATCCAATAGTGTGATATCTGACAGCGTTTTATATTTGACAGTGGGTGGTATGTTTAATAATGGCTTTACAGTCTTTTATAGCCTACATTTCATAATCTGTAATATTTGATCCATTCATTATTTAATAGATGATATTCAACATGAGGTTGGAAGACTGAATGAGATGTTAATATTGAAAATGGATGCTAGTTTGATGTATTAAAAGATCCCACTTATTCCAAGCATATACACAAACAACCTCTGTCAGCTGCTGATTGGAGATACACGCTAAAGAAATGTGGCCTATTTCTTCATTACAGATGGGTGGTGGGGGTGGGGGTGACAGAGAGGAGGTTTTTCAAGGAAGATGTTGCAGGGGGGAGGGTGCTTAACCCCTCCCCACTGCAACAACCCCAGCTGCTTTTCTCCTACCCAAGATTTCCAGCATCACGCTTGCCATGTAAGTAGGGAAAAACAGACCAAAGGGTTGCAGGGAGAAAGCAGTGGATGGGGGGAAAGGTAAGCAGCCCCCTACCTTCTTCCTCTCTCCTGAAAATCATGTGCTTTCCATTGCTACTTCACAGTGGAGAAGCAGTGGCCTGGGTTCCCAGACTTGTGTTTGCTGTTGAACATCTAGTTTCATCCTTAGTGACATTGTTATAAAGGTCATGAATAAAAACAAACAGGTTCTGTCTGCATGGCCTTGGGTATATACACTTATCTCCCCCACAGCTTCTAACTACACCTCTGCTTGCCTTCTCATAATTTTTTTTTTCTGGGCCATCCCCAGCTGAACACAATAATATTACCTGTGAGCGCCCAAGTGGATGAATATGATAAATATGAAATATGCTTTTTTGATTCAGCACTAAACTGCCTCTTTTTCCAGGTTTATAATGACCTTTACGTATTATGTTTGGTGAATAGAGTTTCCGAAATGCTGATATGTATTCCTCACACACAGCCTGGTGGAGCTGTGGCTAATAAAAAGTGAATAAATTACCTCAAGCTGGTCTTCAGTAGATCAAATCTCCTGGTTCCACAGCCCAGCAGTTTGAAAGCCCTCTACATCATGCCTTCCCTGCCTAGACATGAATAGCCTCCTTCATTATGTAAGGGAGTTACAGAGTCATGTTTAGCTTAATGCTGAATATTTAATAGAATGCACCATGCTGACTGGATGTCTTGCCTTTCTTCCATGGCCCCCACCATGCCCTAAAGATGTGATGATACTCTCCACTACTGCGATTATGGAAAGAGAAGTGGCTGTAAAATAAAGCTATGGTATGGGAACACATGCTCTACGGGTTGCTTCACAAGGATAACAGAGCCATAGAATAGTAGGGTTGGAAGGGGCCTACAAGACCATGGAGTCCAATCCCCTGCTCAATGCAGGAATCCAAGTCAAAGCATCCCTGACAGATGGCTGTCCAGCTTCACCTTGAATGCCTCCAGTGTGGGAGAGCCCACTAGCTCCCTGGGTAATTGCTTCCATTGTCATATTGCTCCAACAGTCAGGAAGTTTTTCCTGATGTTCAGCTGGAATCTGGCTTCCTGTAACTTGAGCCCGTTATTCTGTGTCCTGCACTGTGGGATGATCGAGAATAGATCCTGGCCTTCCTCTCTGTGACAACCTTTCGAAAACTTGAAGAGTGCTATCATATCTCCCCTCAGTCTTCTCTTCTCTAGGCTAAACATGTACAGTTCTTTCAGTGTTTCCTCATAGGGCTTTGTTTCCAGTCCCCTGACCATCTTCATTGCCCTCCTCTGAACCCTCTTGAAGAGGATGGCCAAGTGTCCTCCTTTACAGAGGACAGTTCTCTATTCTGAAGGGCTACCAGAGAATCACCATCTATTTGAAGGACTGTCTTGACTAATTCCAGTTTAAAGATAAAGAGCCATAAGAACCGTAACCAATCAACTGTTAGCAGCTGGACAGCAGACTCAACAGGCTAGCATACAAGTCACTTAAGGTGCAAATGCTATTCATGTTTAGAGAGAAAGAAGTCCTACAATGCCCAGTATGCCTCAGCCACCATAGGATTGCACCCTTAGTCACGGTCTTCCACACTTTGGTGAGATGTACTGTATTTTTATTTAAATTATAATAATACTTTCTAAATTTGTATCTGTACATAAAAATTAGCACATGCAAATTTTATGCAGATTGGTGTCCTCTTTTTTGTTCCTAAGTGGCCACCTATTCACACATGCAGGTTGAGTGCAACATCCAGTGATGATTTGTATGCGTGAATAGGACATGAGATACATATTTATTTACAACATTTGTATACACCTCCATATCTAAAGCAGATTCTGGAACAATGAACAAAAGAGGTAATATAGTAGAAAGATAAACAAATTAAAACACCATATTAAAATTATTCTTTTTAAAAACATATGACCACACTTAGAACTTTCCTACTACGTCACAGTTTCTCAGGGCCAATGCTTTTTTTCTTCAACTGAATTGAAATGATTCACACATCAATCAGCCAGCCCCAAAGACGTATGACACAGCAACCAAGTTTGGGTCTGGTCAGTGGATGGGAAACTGCCTGTGGGCTGCATATACACCCCAAGGTGGTATGTCTGTCCGTCCGTCCGTCTGTCCATCCATCCATCCGTCCTAAATATACAAAAATCAAGCCTTTGCCCATGAGGCGCAAATGCATCTTCATCACAACCACCCTCAGACTTCTTTCAGCTTCTCCAGCTCTTTCTCACTTTTCTTAAAAAGACTTTTGGGAAATGCTTAAATCCATTTTTGACATTAATAGGTAAGCAGGCAATGACTTTCCTCATTAAAGTCTGAGGCTCAAAATCCATGAGTGGCAGTATAACAAAGCACACAGAACAGGATGGCGCTTTTATTTATTTACGGAGTTCCAGGCCTTAACTTCTGGGCAGTAAACTTTTATCTTCCTCACTATGGAAGTAACCCTAGTCCATTTAAACATGCTGAGCTTAATTGAGCTTGGCTGTATCTAATCAGCTCCCAGTGAGGATTGCCTCCAGTTACCTAGACTTGCTAGAGTTTGCCCTAAAATAAAAGCCTGCTGTATGGATCACCAAGGCTTTGTTTTGGTACAAGACTTACATTGTGGAATGGCTCACCCAAAGGCATGCAATGTATATAAACTGCTCTAATTTTATAACCTGATAATTTTAAGAACAACATCCCCCACCCACCTCTGTACTTTATTCAATAACTACAGAACAATCCATAGGGAGATGGTGTCTGAAATTCAAAACATAGTGTTATACATGATAGATTGGATCCAGACTTAGTCATACTTAGAGCAGACCCATTAACTAACTTAAGTAGCATTGATTTCAAAGGCTCTACTATAAGTATGACTAAGTCTGGATCCAACCTGATAAACATATTGATAGGGATGCTTCCGAAATTCTCAGCCACATTTCTTCCTGGATTTTAGAGTTTCGAATTATGTAATTACCTTGTCTTGTTTCTTAAGAATGCATAAGGAAACCTCCTGCTTAAGTAAATAGATATCTAGTCTCAAGATGCTGGAAAAATAGCTCATTCTTTAAGGGACACAATGCATTTTGGTCCAATATATTATTTGTGGCATTCTGCAGGGGAATTCTTAAAAAAAACACCTTCAGATAACTCTGTCAGGACTGTCTCATACCTTCGAAGGTAGGCATATCCCATTGAGGAAGACCGCAAATAATATATTAGGCTGAAATGCATTGGACTTCTTAAAGAATAAACTATGTTTCCAGCATCTTGAGACTAGTTATCTCCTTTTGGATCCCTTTGGAGTCTTTTCAGTTTTCTCATACTTTTGAGTAAATAGATATGTCTTCAAGAGGTGTCTAAAGAGGGTTGAGCCCCAGAGGGAAGTGGGTAATCAATTGGGCACTCGAGGAGGCTCTAGAAGAAAGAAGCTATGATTGGCAAGGCAAGAGTCACAGTCGGTTGGCAGTTATGCCCTATAAACAAGATCAAAACATGGCAGAGAGTGCTAGCAGCTCGGACAGTACTCTTCAGGAGCTGCTAGATAGGGGTAGTTCCTCATGAAAAGGAGCTGTTGTCCTAATAAGGGACTAATAGCAGAGAGCTTTGGCTATTGGGCAGTATAGAAATAGATAGATGGATGGATAGATAGATAGATAGCAACTGAGGCCTGATGTAGGATGGTCAAGTCATGTCTCTCAGAAGTTCTGCCTTCCATGGGGTACTGGCTGCAAGCTTAAAGGGTCCACGCTCATCTCTGCAGCCTTAAGCTCCTATGTGGTTAAGCAATCTGAGATGCTTTGGAAGGGTCATTTTTGGAGGCTGCAATTGATAGGAGGGTTGAATCCTTAGGTCTCAGGGATGCATTGGGGTTCCTGAGGGAGTGGAGTGACCGGTATCTTGCTGAGCTTAGAGTCCTCTTTGAGCTGATCCCAAGCCTCAAGACCCAGAACCATGATAGCATGGAGTTATGTTTACACTTTTTTTGGACTCAAGCTAATGTTAGACATTCTCCTAGTTTTGCCAGAGTCCAGGAGAAGATCCCTGAGGTCCTGAAGAACAGCCTTACCCAACCTGCTTGCTGTCAAAGTCATGTTGGCTGGGGATGACAGGACTTGCAGTCCAACACATCTGGAGAGTACCAGGTTGGGGAAGGCTGTTTTGCAGAACAATAGAATATAGTGGATGAGATCTACTCTTCCATAGATATTGCTCAAACATAACATATTTGACTGTGGAACTATTAACAGCTTAATGCCCAGCCAAAATGTATTTGCTCTTGTCCTGCACTGAGTGCAGCAGACTCCAAGTGTTGGAGTTTGAGGGTCAATACCACAAAGCATCAATCACAGGGCAAAATAGACCACACAAGAGCTGGAAGAACAGAGCAGTGTCCATCATTGGTTAGGCACACACTGAAGGCTTCTAATACCAAAGCCTGCTGCCCCACCCAGGACACAGCTGCTGTACATTAGAGCTCTCAGACAGAGCCCTAGTCATGAGGAGTTGCTTTCTCTTGAGGAGTCCTTCTTTGTAACTGAGCATTCTTTCTCACAGGAGCCCTACTGGCCTGTCCCTTGAGGTGATGACACTCCTGGGGACCATAGGTTTGCTCAGTCTCAGTCTCTGCCTCAAGAGTCCCCTTCCCCTGAGAGTCATCTCCCCTGAGGGCCCAGGCAGGCTCCTCCTGGTCTGGTGACAGTGGCCGATTTGGGGTGCCCTCAGCTTCTGGAAGCACCAGCTCCGAGGAGGATTCATCCAGTGGGGGCATAACAGCTCTATTTTACCTTGATGGTCAGAATATATTGACATCTCACTGCAGGGATCAGTCAGTGGCATTCTATAACCATGAAAAAAACTAACAACAAAAATGAGATGGCACCACTAACAGGAAAAAGTGCATATACTCTATGTGACCAGAATCCCACTTCAGTAATTATCTCAGAGGTAGGGATCATTCTAGAAGAGGGCTGTGCACTAGGTTATAGATCATCTTCTGAGCAATGGGTTGTTGTTGTTTTTTACATAATTTCCAGCCAAGGATATCTATATTCTGTTTTCTACCCAAGTTTCACAAAAGGATCACTCACCTGCAGGGCTGTCCTATTGTGTCAGACAACAATTCATTTTTGGAACCTTTGTCCCAATATTTTGATCATTTTTTTGAAACCCTTGGTATCACAGATAACTTCATATATATGTGATTCCTCTGATTTATTAGTGATTTATTAGTTTATTAGGGACAATTCCATCCTGTATGCTAAGTTGATTTTTTGATGCCTATAGATGTGAGCTCACCGTACACAAGTATTCTTTAGGATCAGGTGTTGTTGATCACTGAAAAGACATGAGATAGAGGAACTGATAGGCACTCTCTCACACATTTCATTTTCTCATTGGCCAGGTTGCACTCTGTAAAAATCATTTTTCTTTTAATGATAATCTTTATTGGCAAACAAAGGGAGTAGCAATGGGTTCTATGATGGCACCAGAAATAGCCAATATTTATATGGAGGAATTTGAGACTAAATACATTTTTGATTCAAGCAATCCATTTTTGCCACCACTCTAGATGTGGTGGCACTACATTGAGGATGTATTTCTAATATGGTGGGTACCAAAGGAGTGCTTTATTTGAATGGGTCAATTCACAGGATATCAACATGCAATTTGAAATGCATTTTGATTAAAACAGAATGGTTTTTTTGATGGCTGGATGAGGCTGGACAGCCATCTGTCAGGGATGCTCTGACTTGGATTCCTGCATTGAGCAGGGGGTTGGACTCGATGGCCTTGTAGGCCCCTTCCAACCCCACTATTCTATGATTCTATGATTCTATGACATTCTAGTGATCAAAGAAGGAGAACATATTAATACCTCCTTGTATAGGAAACCTACAGATAGGAACACCTACTTGAAGTTTGACAGTTCACATTCACATCATATTAGACACAAATTACCTTATGGGCAATTTCTTAGGCTCAGGCACAACTGCTCAGATTTAAGAGATTTCAACAGAGGCTTCAGTATTGCAGGACTCTCTTTTGAACAGACGCTATCTTAGAAGTATCCTCATGTCAGCAAGATCTAAAGCCTTAATAATGGATAGGAATACCTTATTTAAGAAACCCTAAAAAGAGTGTGCAGACTAGATTCACATATAGCCTAACATTCCATTATGCAAGTAAATCATTGTGACATAGTTGGTTGTTGTTGTTCAGTTGTTCAGTCATGTCCGACTCTTCGTGACCCCATGGACCATAGCATGCCAGGCCTTCCTCTCCTGCGCTCTCTTCCGGAGCGTGCTCAAGTCCATATTCATTGCATCGGTGATGCTATCTAGCCATCTCATCTCTGCTGTCCCCTACTCCGTTTGCCTTCAGTCTTTCCCAGCATCAGGTTCTTTTCCAGAGGGTTTTCTCTTCGCATTAGGTGGCCAAAATATTTGAGCTTCAGCTTCTGTATCTGTCCTTCCAATGAGCAGTCAGGGTTGATTTCCTTTAGGATGGACTGATTTGACCTCCTTGCAGTCCAGGGGACTCGTAAGGGTCTTCTCCAGCACCACAGTTCGAAAGCATTGATTCTTTGGTGCTCAGCCTTCCTTATAGTCCAGCTCTCACAGCCATACATTACTACTGGGAAAACCATAGCTTTGATTATACGAACCTTTGTCGGCAAGGTGATGTCTCTGCTTCTTACTATGCTGTCTAGGTTTGCCATAGCTTTCCTCCCAAGGAGCAAGCGTCTTTTAATTTCATGGCTGCAGTCACCGTCTGTGGTGATCTTGGAGCCCAAGAAAATAAATCAGTCACTGCTTCCATTTCTTCCCCTTCTATAGGCCAGGAAGTGATGGGGCCAGATGCCATGATCTTCGTTTTTTTAATGTTGAGTTTCAAACCAGCTTTTGCACTCTCCTCTTTCACCCTCAGCAAGAGGCTCTTTAGATCCTCCTCGCTTTCTGCCATTAGGGTGGTATCATCTGCATATCTGAGGTTGTTGATAATTCTCCCGGCAATCTTAATTCCGACCTGTGATTTATCCAACCCAGCATTTCTCATGAGGTACTCTGCATATAAGTTAAATAAGCAGGGCAACAATATGCAGCCTTGTCGTTCTCCTTTTCCAATTTTGAACCAATTGGTTGTTCCATGTCTGGCTCTTACTGTTGCTTCTTGACCCTCGTACAGGTTTCTCAGGAGACAGGTAAGGTGGTCTGGTACTCCCATCTCTTTAAGAATTTGCCACAGTTTGTTGTGATCTGCAAATCAAAGGCTTTAGCATAGTCAATGAAGCAGTAATAGACATTTCTCTGGAATTCTCTTGCTTTCTCCATGATGCAGCGAATGTTGGCGATTTGATCTCTAGTTCCTCTGCCTCTTCGAAACCCAGCTTGTACTTCCGGTAGTTCTCGGTTCGCATACTGCTGAAGCCTAGCTTGTAGGATTTTGAGCATAACCTTGCTGGCATGTGAAATGAGCGCAATTGTGTGGTAGTTTGAACACTCTTTGACGTTGCCCATCTTTGGAATTGGAATGTAAACTGACCTTTTCCAGTCTTGTGGCCACTGTTGAGTGTTCCAAATGTGCTGGCATATTAAGTGCAGCACTTCAACAGCATCATTTTTTAGGATCTTAAATAGCTCAGCTGGAATAGTGTCATCTCCGCTAGCTTTGTTGTTAGTAATGCTTCCTAAGGCCCACTTGACTTCACTCTCAAGGATGTCCGGCTCAAGTTCAGTGACTGCACTCTCATGGCTGTCAGGGACATTCAGATCTTTCCTGTATAGTTCTTCTGTGTATTCTTTCCACCACTCCTTAATCTCATCCACTTCTGTTAGGTCCCTGCCTTCTTTGTCCTTTAGCATGCCCATCTTTGCACAAAACGTTCCCTTGATATCTCTGATTTTCTTGAAGAGATCTCTAGTCTTTCCCATTCTGTTGTTTTCCTCGATTTCTTTGCATTGTTCATTTAAGAAGGCCTTCTTGTCTCTCCTTGCTATTCTCTGGAACTCTCATTCAGTTGGATATATCTTCCCCTTTCCCCCTTGCTTTTCGCTTCCCTTCTTTCCTCAGCTACTTGTAAAGCCTCATCAGACAGCCACTTTGCTTTCTTGCATTTCTTTTTCTTTGGCATGGATTGAGTTGCTGCCTCCTGAACAATGTTACGGACCTCCGTCCATAGTTCCTCAGGCACTCTGTCTATCAGGTCTAATCCCTGAAATCTATTCCTCACCTCCACTGTATATTCATCAGGGATATGATTTAGGTCATACCTGAATGGTTTAGTGGTTTTCCCGACGTTCTTCAATTTAAGCCGAAATTTTGCAACAAGAAGCTCATGATCTGAGCCACAGTCAGCTCCAGGTCTTGTTTTTAATGACTGTATAGAGCTTCTCCATCTTTGGCTGCAAAGGACATAATCAATCTGATTTCGATATTGACCATCTGGTGATGTCCATGTGTAGAGTCGCCTCTTGTGCTGTTGGAAAAGAGTGTTTGCTATGATCAGCGTATTCTCTTGGCAAAACTCTATTAGCTTTGTCCTGCTTCATTATGTACACCAAGGCCATGCTTGCCGGTTATCCCGGTGATTTCTTGACTTCCTACTTTAGCATTCCAATCCCCTATGATGAAGAGGACATCTTTTTTTGGTGTTAGTTCTAGAAGGTGTGGTAGGTCTTCATAAAACCGATCAACCTCAGATTCTTCGGCCTCAGTGGTTGGGGCATAGACTTGAATTACTGTGATGTTGAATGGTTTGCCTTGGATTTGTACTGAGATCATTCTATTGTTTTTGAGATTGTACCCCAGTACTGCTTTCCCCACCCTTTTGTTGACTATGAGTGCTACTCCATTTCTTCTAAGGGATTCTTGCCCACACTAGTAGATATGATGGTCACCTGAATTAAATTCGCCCATGCCTGTCCATTTGAGTTCGCTGATTCCCAAGATGTCGATGTTCAATCTTGCCATCTCATGTTTGACCACCTCCAGCTTACCTTGATTCATTGATCTGACATTCCAGGTTCCTAAACAATATTGTTCTTTACAGCATCGGATTTTCTTTTCACCACCAGACACATCCACAGCTGAGTGTCCTTTCAGGTTTGGCCCAGCCGCTTCACTCTTTCTGGCGCTACTTGGAAATACCCTCTGCTCTTCCCCGGTAGTATATTGGACACCTTCCGACCTGAAGGGCTCATCTTCCGGCGTCATAACTTTTAGCCTTGTGATACGTTCCATGGGGTTTTCTTGGCAAGAATACTGGAGTGGGTTGCCATTTCCTTCTCCAGTGGACCACATTTTGTCAGAACTCTCTGCCATGACCTGTCCGTCTTGGGTGGCCCTGCACAGCATAGCTCATGGCTTCACTGAGTTACGCAAGCCCCTTCGCCACAACAAGGCAGTGATCCTCTTCTTTTGCCATCTGGAGTTCCTCCCTGCATTTCCCCATTCTGTAACTGTGCCAGGAACTCCTCTGAAAGCATCTCTCTGAAATACCTTTGAAGGGAGATGCATCCAGTCTCACAGTCTACAGATGCCTGACTGTTTCCAGCATGCCATCCATTTACCTGTCTGACTAATAAAACTCTGTTCTGGGTATCCACTGTTTGGCATCTGAAAAATTAAGGAACACCCGAGGTGGCACTATGAATATATTTCTTGCAATCTAGACCATGACAGGGCATATTTTGCCTCCCTGCCGCCCGCACTTCAACCCACAGGATTCTGACCTTGTGTGATTCCTGACACCCTAGTATTTGCTTTCTACTTTAAATCAGCAGTGCACTTTTATCGCTGGCCCCCAGCTCTGCAGTCTCCTAGCTGGCAGTGGTCAGTTTCAGGGTACAATTTGTGGCAGGCTATCCGCTGGCATGCGAGCCTCAGCAGAGACCAGACAGTGCTGACCTCTGATGCTCCAATCGGCCTTGATTGACTGTATTTTTTAATCCATCCAATAACAAATGTTTCCTGGACAGATTACAAATGGTTGAAAGAATAAAATCCAATACAAATGGTTAAAAAAATCCAATACAAAATAACAAACAGCGCAGGATATATAAGAACAGCCATAAAAACCAAATCTCTAAAATACATGAGAGAAAAGAAAGGTCTTTGCCTGCTGCACAGGGATAACAATGTAAGTGCCAGGCAAGCCTCCTTACCCACCAGATTCCACCTTGGCTCAGCCCCACCCTACCAGGTTCAACCCCAGCTCCACCCCATCTACGTTGGGACCCTCATAGCTAAGCCTCACCCACAAGACTGTGCCAGACAGAGATTCAGGTTTCTACAGTATGGTTGGAAACAGCTAAAACCAAGAGGCCATATGCTCATGTCCATCTGTGAGTTTAAGGAATCTCCAGGTCCCAGAGACATGAAGGCTTTGACCATCACTTTGTTTTATACTGGACTTTTGAGGACTTCAATAATTTTTCTCATCACACTCCTATTCTGCTATTCCTCTGATGATCTCAGAGTAGCATATGTTGGATTAACTCACTTAATTTTCCCAACAGCCCTGTGAAGTAGGCTAGCCAAATAGTGGGACAACTATTTGCCTGAGGCCAGGTCAGTAAGCCTGGACAAAGATTTGAAGCCAGGCCTCCTTGGGCCAAGTCTGGCACTCTGTGTCCAACACCAACTGACTCTCCAGGGGCATAGTATTCACACACAGACTCACTTACCACTACTGTAGAATTAAAAAATATTAAACATGGATGTTTCAAAGGCAGTTCTTGGAATGCTTCAAATCACACATGAGTGCCAAACCTTCACTTTTGTCAGCACCATTGGACTACTGATGTATCCATCTTCCCACTGGGGTGGCCACTTATGAATCACCAAAAAAAAGAGGAGATGTACCACCAAACAAGAGGACAGCAATTTGCATAAAAATTGCATATGCTAATTTATATGTCTAGATACAAATGTAGAAATCATTATTACAATTTGAACAGAGATATAGTTAATTCCACCATAGCGTGGCAGACTGTGACTAGGTGACCTCTGTGCCTTGTTCAGTCTGCTGTCCTGGCTGGTGATGGACAATTTCAAGGCCCAGATTTTCCTTCTTATGGTTATCTTTAATCCAGACCTGAACTGGACAGGTGACCTCTATTTGAAGGTGTCTTTCAGGACACCTTCAAATAGGGGACAGGTCTTTGGTAGCTCTGGGAGGAGACATGGCTACCGTAGATCAGGATAGGGTTCTCATGTCCTTAACTCTGGTTCTAGCTCTATTTAAAGGTAGAAAATGAATAACAACAGCATCAGCAACAATATATTGAGGCCCAAAGAGCTCATTTAAATCTTATGTTGCCTCCATAACTTTATCTCTCCTGGGCAATGGCTGTACAGTTGTGGGCAGGACAACCCATCAAATAGAGGATGCCTTCAAATAGAGGACAGTCCTCTAGCCCTTCAGGTAGAGGGCTGTCCCCTGTAAAAGAGCACACATGGCCACCCTACCTCCCACCAAAACCTAATATTTTCAACACAACCCCTCCAAAATTCAAATGACAAAAATGGGGCATTTTGGAATAAATTCCAGCTCCCCTCTCATGTTCAAACTTCCCATCACATTTTAATAAGCATTTTATACTGTTTCAAATTGCAGAGAAGTATTTCATGCATCTGCTCAAAAAGCTTAGGCAAGCCAGTCTGTTTACTTTCCAGGCAATGAGTGTGTGACCTTCAACAGGGAATTCACAACAGAGTAGGGCTTTTGGACCACCATATATTTGCCTCCAGCATGTCATAATAAACTAGTTGCTAGAATATGCTGGTTCTCACATGAATGTCACTTTCCCCTTTAATGTTATCATTTCCAGCCCAGTCAAGTTCTGCTGACAGTCATGAAGGAAATACATATGTTTGAACACAGGGCACCGGAACTGCAACAATCCTGTGCACACTTACCTGAGAGTAAGCCTCGCTGAAGAGAATGAGAGTAACACCTTAGTAAGCATGCATGAGACTGACTGTGGCTACAGATAAACACACATACTTTCTCCTGATCAAACATTTTTCTATGGCACTGCTTTATAAGACTCCTACAATCTTTTCTAGATTGATTCAAGGGTATCTGTTTTCCTGTCTCCATGGAGTAAATGGCTTTTCAGTCTCATCTGGCCCTACAGTTTCTATGATTATATGAATATTTTCCCACAGAGAGGACTATCAAAGACAGATGGCTATGGCTTACAAATCTATCCATGAGTCTTCTTGCTCTAGAGATCTATAGGCTGTTTAGATATTTATATTTTGAGAGAGACTGGTAAGGCTTTTTCTGTGCTAAAGTTAATAAATAACTTGGGTAACTGGGGAGTGGGGAGGGGCAGTCCAATTGCTTGCAAGTTGTTTCATCTCTCCGCTTTCCAATCCTACATAAACCCGTGAAATGGCCAATGGACCCAAGAGAGATCAAATTGGAGGCTGCTGGTTTCAGGAATATTTATGGCCTCCGTTCCCCAAGTGACAATTGTTCATGACTGCTGATAAGATCAATCTATCATCGGTGTATAAAAACCTAAGAATGATCCAAGGTGTGTTGAGCAGAAATATTTCTGCATTTCATTCACAGATGAATGCTCCAACATATCAAATAAAATCATAATCTATAGCCGGCATGTGCGTATTATGGGGGAAATAAAAGAGGCACCGCAATAGAGGGAGCTGTTGACAAAGGCAAAAACAAAATCAAAAAGCAAACTACTACTTGTTATTTGAGTTTCTCCCCACCCCGCTGCCTGCACTGCCTTCCAGGGAAGAATTAATAATATGTTTGCTTAAATATATGCAAAAGAAGAAGCAAAATAAGACAGAGCCATGGCTGTTATAAAAAGGGAAATGCTACCATTGTGCTCAATGACTTGATCAATATGCTGTATAATGTTCTATTTTGGAATGGCACAGCAAGGCTACTGAGAGGTAGGCAATGCCTACCTAAAAATGTCAGCATAATAGCTGCCAAGCCACCCATATCATTGACCTAATTAATTGTGTGTGATTCAGCAGGGCATCGTTCAGGTTCATTCATTAATTCTGAGAATAAAAGCTTTCCACCAGGTACTTCCATGCTGGGAACAGAGGGGGAAAAAAGAGCAGGCATCTCTGGGAGCTCTCAGTGGCCGAGTTAAGGCTCAAAAGCAAAACAGTGTCACCTAGCAGGCATAATTTTATCATTATGGTCCCTGTGTTTTTATTGGCTTTTCTTTCCAGTTTGTGTTAACCACTCAGGGAGCATGGAACTGATTCTAAAGAAGTATTCATCTGTTAGGTAGGGCAGGGGAAATGTATTTATTTGTTTCATTTTTTGTGATGCAGAGCCATTGCACCAAGGAAGTGGTCATGGGGGTGAGAAGTCACCTTTAGAACCAGGGGAGAACTGATGGGCACGGACCATGGGGAATTTAGCAGAACAAAGTGATGTGGTGATGGCAAGCTGGAGATTATGGTAAGCAGGACAGGAGATTAGGCCAGGGGAAATGCTGAGGAAAGGAACATTTAAAAGGGACTGTGGTGGAGGCATGGAAAGCAGACAGTGGAAGGACCAAGGCTCAAAAGAGTCCCTGCTTTCACAGGAGCAGTTATCAATGGAGGTTAAAGAGATGCTGTAGACCTGCCTCTTCCCTTTCCCTTCGTTGGGGCTGTTGATCCTACCCTTCAGCCATAGCTCATCACAGTGTGATTTGATTTTTCTGATCTCCCTTCACTTGCATTCCTCCCCAGTGGAGGCTGAGCTTGATAGCTATGGCCACACGGTGAGCAGGTTTCTGAAGGGGAGTGACAGAAGAGTAATATTTCAATGCATGCCTCTTTTTACATGGGAGTTTCTATTCACACAGTATCAGATGCTCCACAGTGTTGGGAAAATAGCAAGGCAAGAGGAATGTATACTCAAAAGTAGAACACTGGGAGGCATGATTAATAATATGACAAGGCAGCACTTATGTGAAGGATGGACTGGGCATGAGCATAGCATCTAACCCCTCTGTTCTATAGAGTCTCTACACATGGAATCTTCTTCCTATGCTCTTCCTCTTGCTTTGCTGACAGATATGACCTCAACATCAGTGCAGGCTCTCCAATTTGTACTTACCATTTCCCAAGAAAAGTATAGAATCTTCTAGGAGAAAATGTGACTCTCTTTTCTAAGGATACTTCCCACTGAGCCAAAACAAGATTGCCAATCTGAGAACAGACAAGATCTGAAAGCACACAGAAGTTCTTAGAGTTGTTACTGTGTGTCCTCATCTACACGTGTCTAACCATTTTCATGTATCCAAGCAAGATATGTCAATGGTGTGAACAGAAAGTCACAGTGCACCCCAGCAGTAATTGGGGAACCCAGGTGATGAAAGAGATAGAAGACAAACCAGAGCTTTAGAATAATTAAATATTCAGTTTATTACAAAAAATAGAAAAGGTATGTACGTACACGGGCAGCATTTTAACAGGGCAAGTAGCTCTTTTGTTAAGTCTGTTGAAAAGGCTGAGGGCAAGAAATTGATTCCCTTATAGGAATCACACCTCTGTCTAATGATCTCAAAATGTAAGAGCTGTAGCATAACGAATGTATCCATTTTTAGCCACAAGATGCATGAAGGGGAAATTTTGGAAACAACACAGAATTTCTCTTTGAGGGTCAATTCAGATGTCTGTAAATCTGTTGGAGTTTATTTATTTGATCAATTGACAGACTGCTTGACTATATCGAAAAAGACATCTTGAAGCAGTTTACAACATTTTAAAAATACAAAATGTCCGCAGTTAAAACTTTAAAAAATAGATTACAAATAATCTCAGTTAAAAACATAAAACACACACACACTTTCAATTAAAACATTTAAAATCAGAAAACTAATAATCAGAAAACTGGGCAGCACAAGCAGTCACAGAACTGTGTGAAAAGACAGGTTTTTACCTGGCACCTAAAACATGCCACAATTGGTGCCTCCCACATACCAAGAGGCAAATATTCCACAAAGTGGGTGCCACCATGGAGAAAGCCTTTCTCTTGGGTTGCCATCAGATGCAGGTCGTGGTTCAGCCAGCAAGGCCTCCTCTGATGAGCTTAGCATTCAAACAGGTCTATATTAGGGAAGCTGATCTGAGTTGCCCTGAGGACACAGGTGGTCCATGGAGGAAATAATGTCTGAATAGATGTGTCCATAGATACAGTCAATGGTGCTTCCCACAGTGATTTACTTGAGCTCAGCAGCTCTGGTTTTTTTTTTTCTTTCTTTTCAGCCACCACACTTACATGAATCATATTTCAATGGATATGCTGGGTCAGAGGTTACTTCCTCCATGAGATAGCTCCATGGAGGAAGCCAGGAGAATAACTTAGAACGACTCAGAAGAATGCTCTAGAATTCCAACAGCACATTTTTCTCAGATGTTTAATAATAGGAGTTATAGCTAAGCGCATGGTGCCTCTCTTTAAATGTCAAATGTGACCTTGGTAATAATTTCATTTACCAATACAAAATACGTTGACTATAGGGGGGAAAAAAGACCATGGGGGTGGGAATGAAGATGCTTATACGCTAAGGGAATGGTGTGATTTTGTCGCATCGGAAACCCAGACGTTAATGGCTGCAATCTTCCAACCACTTAAAGGCCAATTCAGACACCCAATTTTGAGGTGGAGAAGTCACCTTAAGGTGATTCTGCCCCTCAATTTTCCTGTGATAGAGAAGTGTTCTTCTGAGGAAAGCTCTCACATGCTCTGAAAATTGCCAGTGTTTCATTGACCTCCGTCTGCCCACTCCTGGTAGGCACTTTGAGGATAATATCTTCACATTAACCATCTCTCTCACCATCCAACTGGTTCCTTGACTTAATGGGTGCTGTCAATTTATATTCCTTTTTTGTCTTTTGTGCTATAGCATGTTTTTTCATGGAGGGTTTAGTAGCTGCAGCACTCTGCATCTTTTTCTTCCGAGACAGAGATACATGTTGTTCGAGTAAGGTTATCAATATACAAGTATGAGGAGAGAGATGATGATAAAAGAACTGCTTCTCCTTACCCCACCCTTTCCCCTCAATCTGATAAGGAAAGAAACACTTAAAGCCATTTGTGCAGAAAGCACTGTGTGTTATGTATTTCCTATCATGCCTTTTCTGCTGCTGAATTTCTCTTTGAAGGGTGGACAGTGGACTCTCCCTAGGGATCTTTAGCTACATGTCATTTGCAGCCTTACTTTCTTTGTGTTCAAACATTATTTTTTTCTTTTTACCATCAAATCTGGGGCACCCTTTTAAGGGAATGCACCCTTACATTCCCAAACTGCAAAAACTAAAATCTGGGATGTGGGGATGTGGAAGGGTATGTTTGTTTTAATAAAGAAGGTTTTCAAATCATAAATCAACAGAGCAGTTGCTGAATGTTCCTCTGCACCCCCCTCCCCTCCCCTGCTAAGCCAATCCCATTGCAAATCAGTCTCCAGTGGGAATTACTTTTGCTTTGCCAGCACCAGATATACTATCGTGAAATTACAGCTCATATCACTCCTTGGTCCGTTGGTCTGTTATGACTGCATTTCATTTCCAGCTCGTAAAATTTGATGTTTGTAAATGGCAAGCCCATCATTTCTTATCAGAGCATGTCCAGCATAACTGCCATTAATTATAAAACTCTCTATCATCTGGGGATATTGTACTGAAATAACCATGAGATGAAATTGCAGCCAGGACGTCTGTCATCAATTGGAAATGTATTTTCAACTTGTCCCGTTGAAGAAGGAGGAGAAAAAAGTGGATTATGTCTCTGGGTTGGCTTAGCAAATGCTATTTTAATAATAGATAATGGCCATTACTGACTTCCCAGTGTGATTTTAACAGATAATAGAATTTTTTGTCTGGAGGTGGGACAGCGTCAAAATATGACTATTCTCATTATATTATATTATAAAGCCCAGCACATCTGCTCTGACATGTCTGCATTTGAAATAAGCTTGATGTTGGCACTGTATTTGAAGAAATAAATGTCAAAGTCATGTAGATATAAGTGGTAGCACACAATAGGAATAAACAACAACAGTAACAGTAAACAACTGTACAAGCATTGTCTAGGAAATATAAAGGTATGAAGGCGACAGAAGATGTACGTGAGTTCCCTTGGGCCTCAATATATTGTTGCTGATGCTGTTGTTATTCATTTTCTACCTTTAAATAGACCTAGAACCAGAGTAAAGGGCATGAAAGCCATATCCTGAACCCTTTTCTGGGCCCCCGTATGACTATCACCCAATTTTCCCAACTACATTCAAAAATAAAAGTAAGTGCTAGTAAATATATATGATTTATTTATTAGATTTATATCCCACCCACCATCCAAGGATGTCAGGACAGTGTAGAGCAAAATCAGCAGGTTGGCTGTTGCCCTGGAGATAGGCTGCATTTGGCTAGTGGGTTGCAGGTTGACTAGGCCTGTTTCAAAAGCCCTGTGCAAGAAGTCAGTTCAGATGTCTGGCGAGAGTGATCTGTCCCCCCTCTGGCAGCCCAGGAGAGAGAGAGGGGGTGGGGGAAGGAGAATGTGAAAAATGGGTATAGTAGAAAGAGAGAAAAGGGGGCCTCCAAGGAAAATGTCCAGTAAAGCTACAGTACTTGGTGGCTGGACCATGGTGCTGGCTTTGGTTCCACCCATCACTAGAATGTGGTCTCCAACAGGTTACCCCCAAGGAAATGTAGCCCTCAAAAGAAAGAAAGAAAGAAAGAAAGAAAGAAAGAAAGAAAGAAAGAAAGAAAGAAAGATTCCTCACTAGTGCTTCTTGTAGGTATATAATTGGGGACAAAGAGGCAATGTTCTCTTTCTCAGAATCTAACCTAGTTCAACTTTGAGGCAACCCATTGATCCTCCCAGACCTGGTTATACATATTATTCCATATATTATGCTAATAGTCTTGGCCTTGAATGTGTGGTTCCTTTGCTCTTTCTATTTCTATTTCTATTTCCAGTTCCATCTCCATCCTGCCTGCTTCCATTCTGCTGTCTCCTTGCATCCTAACTCCAGTCTCTTTACATGGATATCTCAGCATTGACCTCAGTGAATGAACTACATGTAATTTGAATTCTTCTTGCTGCATGATGACTTTTTGATCTTCTGGCAAATGGCTGCTGAAACCCCTGGGTAATATCCTCCAATCTGTCATGCTGTGTACAGCCCAGTGTTAATGCCCTTGTCTCCCTTTCCCCACTGTATACTTCAATATTCTGGATCTTTTAAAAATAAAGTAAAAGAAACTCAGAAATATAAGAAAACAAATCCAAATGAAAAGTTTACTATGACCAGCCAATCATAACAATATATGAGATAGTCTCCTTGTATGTCCTCTAATGCAGATTTACAATAATTCACCATACCCTGAGTTGTAAAGAAGCCTATGGAAGGGACCAAAATGGGAGTTCAAGGCACAGAACTCCTTGAAATGTCCTCCTGGTCTTAAAAATGAAAGCTATTTGGAGGAGTCATAAATACGTGTGAATGATTTCAGGAGGGCTGAAGACATTTTTGCCTGTTCTTGCTGCATGTAGCTTGGGTCGTCATGAGCCATCCCCATGCATTATTAAAAGTACTGTGCATTATCCTACAGCAACATCTGGCTCATTCATATTCTGTTATTATGGCACACTACAATTTGGATGTTATTGGTCATGCTAAAAAACAAAAACACTGGGCAATCTAATTGGACCAGTCAACTGTCAAATTACCTTTCAACCCCACACGTATTCTATAAAGGCTATGCTCTAATTAATACATTTACAAGAACCCAGCACTGAAATAGCATAGTGGAGAACAGGAAGCAGAGAGTAGGAAGAAATAGATAGTTCTCACAATGGGGTGTGTGTGTGTAAGAAGTGGGGTCCCCCAAGAATCTGTACTGAGACTCCTATTTTTTAACTTGTTTCTTAATGATCTGGAGTAGGGGTGAGCAGTGAGGTGGCCAGATTTGCTGATGACACCAAATTATTCAGGGTGATTGAAACATAAAGAGACTGTGATGAGCTCCAAAAGCATCTCTCCAAACTGAGTGAATGGACAGCAACATGTAAAGTCTACAGCAGTGTAAGCAGTGTACATTGGAGCAAAAACTCTTCATGTACCCACTGGTAGAGCTGAGCTGGTGGTGGCTGACCAGTTTCTAATCTTCATGACAATGGAATGAGAAGTGTGTTGGAATACTATCTGGATTTTCATGGAATCGGCTTTGGTCTGTCAGGGACACATGAAGGAAGCAAGAAAAGCTGAGTGTACTGTAGCTTAAAAACCCACTTTTGACGGGTCACACAGCACTTGAAAGCAACATACTTCCGGGTTGGGTGGGGGGAGTAGAACTGAACATCATCAACCTGGGAGGTGCTGCTCAACCAATGAGAGAGGCTTGCCAATGAGAGAAATTGCCAGCACAATTTCACCCTATTCCAGCCAACAGTCAGGGAGTTAGAGCTCCCACCCCTTTTCTCCTTTTCTGGCCACTTCTCTTTGTTCACAATGTCAATGACAGCCTCCCGTGATCATGATACTGTGGTAGGTCACTATTGCGATGAAGTGCTAATGTGCATTTGTTTAATCCCAAAGGAAAGAGGGGTCCCCACCTGTGCACTTTCACCCCATGCTAGCAAACACTCAGGGAGTTACGGCTTGCATGCCCTTTAGCCCTTTATGCTCCCACCCCCTTCTATTCTGGCCAGTTCTCCCTGGAAAAGCAAAGTCTGCAGTACATGACAGCATCCCTTCAGGAAGGATCACACTGACAGGCTTCCGTGCTGGGGATGGCAGTCTCCCCTCAAACATCAGAGAAGTGGGGAAGTTACACAAGCATCAGTCTGCAGCCTCTGTTGCCCAGTCATAAAACTCCAGTTGCACACTTCCAGAGAGTAAATACAGGGACCTAGCGGCTTCACCCATTCTCAGTCTGCTTGTTGCCTCCCCCCACCTTGAGAATCTGTAGCATCTTTTTCCCATATTTCGATATGGTCATACAGTGAAAATTAAAGAATGCAGGAGAGGGAGGAGAGGAGGCAGCCAGCAGAGGCAGCAGTAGCAGTGCTAGCAGAGGGAGGCAACTCCAACCAGCCCTTTCCCTCTGTGCAAAGAAGCAGTGAAGTAACACAAGCATCAGAGAAGTGCATAATCATGGCTCTCAACGGGGACCGGCTGGGAAATGGAGGCTAGTTACTCCCACAAAAAGGAAGTACAGCACGATTCTGAAGGCACGGACGGCAGGCTAGTTACTCAAGTTACCTAGGATACTGCCGTCATGGCCAGGTGAAAGACACTCCCCTAGGAATGCCCGATCATACCAAATTTAAAGTGGAGCGATGGGCACACAGCAGCTGATCTGCAGGGGAGCCAGATTAAAGAAAAACAATGGAGTAAAAGTACTCTGCAAAAATGTGGCTTCCCCACAGGAAGCCAATCCGCAGCCACTCCAGCAGGGTGGCTGCGGATTGGCGACAATATCAAGGGCTGCAAGGGGGCTCAAAATGGTCCCAATCCGCAGCAAATCACCTGTGAAGACAGGCTTCAGGAAAGGGATCTTGAGGTCATGGTGGATAGCTCGATGCAAATGTCAACCGAGTGTGTGGCAGCTCTGAGAAAGGTAAATGCCATGTTAGAGATCATTAGGAAAGGGATAAAAAAGAAACCTGCCAATACCATCCATAACACCTACATAGAAATATATGGTACCACCACACTGGGAATGCTTCGTACAGTTCTGGTCAATGCAAAACTCAAAAAGATATTATAAAGCTGGAAAAGAAACAGAAAAGGGGAAACCAGGGGCCTGGAGTGACTCCTTTACAGGGAAACAAAAAAAATCTGTGGCATCTTAAAGACTAATAGTGTTTTATTATTAAGGTATGAGCTTTCATGGGCTAAACCCACTTTGTGGGTTTGTAGGAATCACCGACTTTGTTTTCATACTACAGACTAACTGCCCTATGTGAATCCTTTACAGGGGAAGGTTATAGTATTTGGGGCTATTTAGTTTAGCAAAAAAGGCAGATAGGGGAGAGAAACTAGAGGTGTATAAAATTATGCATGATGTGGAGAACATAGATAGACCCTTTCTCATAGTACTAGAACCTGAGGTCACCCAATAAAGTTGAATGATGAGAGACAGGGTAGACAAAAGGAAGCACTTCTTCACACAGCACATCATTAAACTATGGTGTTTGCTTCCTGGAGATGGGGTAATGGAAAGCTGTAAAAGGAGAATAGTAGACACATTCATGTAGGAGAAGGCTATTCATGGCTGCTATTCATGGTTATATACTACCTCCAGTATTAGAGGCAGTATGGTTCTATACCAGTTGCTGGGGGACACGAGCAACTTCCAAGCCCCTTTCAGACCTTAAAAAGAGTATAGGCAGTTATATAGGCATGTTGGGGGTGGATGGGATGACATGCACTCCTGATGTCTTCACATTCAGCCGAAAGTCTGCAATGGGCCCTTACACATGTTGAGTTGCACATGTGTAGGGTTCCCTTTCATATGACGGCTGAACCTGTGGAGGTCAGGGATGAGCCAGTAGACATGATCTCACTTGCCCTCCACAAGTTCAGAAATGTCTCAGTGTGAATAGGTGATCATGCATGGTCTCTGTACACTTTCTCTTCAGTCCCTGAAGGACATAAATTCATTGTGCAGACTGAGCTTCCAGGTGATCTGGCACTTGAAGAGAGGTGCTGCCTCACACATGGAACCATCTACATACACAGGGCTTGCCCCACCCATTCACTGTTCCATCTCAGAACGCCCCCACCATTCCACCCCCAGTAAATGTAGAAAGCAGTGGAGGCTGGTGGCTCTGATTTTGGTGGGGCTGTGAGTCCATTTTGGGTCTCAGTCAGAACTGTAAAGGAGCTATCCAAGGTGCTGAACCCTATCCTTAAGAGTTCTGGATAGTTCTGACTGAAACCCAGAATGGCTTTATAGCCCCACTGAAATCGGAGCCACCAGCCTTCGCTGATAGAAAATGAGACTTTATAGCTCAAGTAAACTTATGCTCATTTTTTCCTGAAACAGGTAATTGCTACTTTAGAATTTTTTTTGATACTTGCTTTTCTATTTCCTTCTGCCCAAACCACAATGAAACCTTGTTCTTTGAGGCCAAACAATTTCATACCTTTTCACTGAACAATTCTCATGGCTACACTTTGTGAACTTGCCCTTTGTCAGTTCTAGAGTGATCAGGTTTATTCATTCACACATGGAGAAAATTACTTTTGATCTCGTGCTGCTTAAGGAAAAATCTATTTTGCGGCCATGATAGCTATTTAAAGTTCATGATGTATCTAAAAATAAGCACATTGACATTTGAACAGCTCCAGCCACCAGCTATTGTTGCTCTTCTGGAAAGCTTTCTTACTTCAAGTTATGCTCCTTAGAGAACTAAAAATAAAATCAAGCAAAAACATATTATTGCTGAAATTGTTCTTGCTTTAATTTTATCTTAACAGATCAGTGCAATTTCAAGGAGAAAGTGCTCAAATTGTTTATACGTTCATGTAATGATGCACTTACTCCATGGACCCTGTAAGCCGAATACATAAGCCTTAATTATTGCGTGACTCTTGCAGGAGTACACGGCTCAATAAATATGGTGGGCAAAGAAGCGAATAACTACTTTTGAGTGTGATTGAGCTTAACTGTCTCCCAATCTTTGTTCCCTGTGTATCAAATGGGGGAAATTATGGCAGCAATCATATGCATATTTAGCATTGTAACCATATTTGGAGTCAGTCCCATTTGCCTGCAGTGGAATTTACTTCGAAGTAAATATGCATGAAAGTTCAAAGGCAGCTTCTTACATTTCTAAATACTTTAAAAGCCTGATCCTACATATGTTTTGTCAGACATTTGACACAGTGTTTATTATTTATTGATTTGATTTGTACCCCACCTTTCTAACAAAATTGGCACTCAAGGTGGCTAAAGTGATCAGTGGTGATTATGCCCTAGTACAGGGGTAGAGAATCTGGTGCCCTCCAGATGATTTAGACTCCAACTCCCATAAACCCCAGGCAGAATAGCCAATGGTCTTGGATTCTGGGATTTGTAGTCCCAAACATCTGGAGGACACCAAGTTGCCTACCCCTTCCCTAGGAAGTGTGTTTAGAAGTGCATTCAGTGGGACTTACATTTGAGTACATACATGTAGGATTGCACTGTTAGGCTGCTTTCCTATGCTCACTTACTTGGAAGTAACTGCCATTGGACTCAATAGGACTTACTTGCAAAAGATCACAATGCACTGTAAAAGTGAGCCCTACTTAAAACACAGTCACAATAATTAAAAGTACACTTACCGGGGAGTGGTAAAACACTAATTTGGCTATAGATCGGTTTGATTCTTACCGTACAATTGCACTCATTTCACATGTCAGCTAGGTTATGCTCAAAATCCTACAAGCTAGGCTTCAGCAGTATGTGAACCGAGAACTACTGGAAGTACAAGCTGGGTTTCGAAGAGGCAGAGGAACTAGAGATCAAATCGCCAACATTCGCTGGATCATGGAGAAAGCAAGAGAATTCCAGAAAAATGTCTATTTCTGCTTCATTGACTATGCTAAAGCCTTTGATTTGTGGATCACAACAAACTGTGGCAAATTCTTAAAGAGATGGGAGTACCAGACCACCTTACCTGTCTCCTGAGAAACCTGTACGAGGGTCAAGAAGCAACAATAAGAACTGGACATGGAACAACCAATAGGTTCAAAATTGGGAAAGGAGTACGACAAGGCTGTGTATTGTCACCCTGCTTATTTAACTTATATGCAGAGTACATCATGAGAAACGCTGGGTTGGATGAATCACAGGTTGGAATTAAGATTGCTGGGAGAATTATCAACAACCTCAGATACGCAGATGATACCACCCTAATGGCAGAAAGTGAAGAGGATCTAAAGAGCATCTTGTTGGGGGTGAAAGTGGAGAGTGCAAAAGCTGGTTTGAAACTCCACATTAAAAAAACTAAGATCATGGCATCTGGCCCCATCACTTCCTGGCATATAGAAGGGGAAGAAATGGAAGCAGTGACAGATTATATTTTCTTGGGCTCCAAGATCACGGCAGACGGTGACTGTAGCCATGAAATTAAAAGACGCTTGCTCCTTGGGAGGAAAGCTATGGCCAACCTAGACAGCATAGTAAGAAGCAGAGACATCACCTTGCTGACAAAGGTTTGTATAATCAAAGCTATGGTTTTCCCAGTAGCAACTTATGGCTGTGAGAGCTGGACTATAAGGAAGGTTGAGCGCCGAAGGATCGATGCTTTCGAACTGTGGTGCTGGAGAAGACTCTTGCGAGTCCCCTGGACTGCAAAGAGGTCAAATCAGTCCATCCTAAATGAAATCAACCCTGAGTGCTCATTGGAAGGACAGATACTGAAGCTGAAGCTCAACTATTTTGGCCACCCAATGCCAAGAGAAAACTCCCTGGAAATCTTTCCCTGATGCTGGGAAAGACTGAAGGCAAAAGGAGAAGGGGACGGCAGAGAATGAGATGGCTAGATAGCATCACGGATGCAATGAATATGGACTTGAGCACGCTCGGGGAGAGAGCGCAGGACAGGAAGGCCTGGCGTGCTATGGTCCACGGGGTCACGAAGAGTCGGACACGACTGAACGACTGAACAACAACAATGGGTTGATTCTACCACGTTATCTCTGTATGAGCCAAATACAAACCCCACTGTGCACACATCTGAGATGAAGAGATGAGGCATCGGATTTGGGTGAACTAGGACCATGTTGATTCAACCATCCACGAGATCCACAGCAGCACACAGAGCTGGATTTGCTGGGGCGGGGGCTTGGCGACTCCCCCCTCCTCTGGCCAACTAGCTGGGCGTCACTGCTAACCCTTGGAGCAGAGCCAGTGGGTTACATGCTGTCAGCCAGGGCAGCCTCAGCTTTAGGTGCTGAGGGAGGCCCCTCAGAGTCACAGCACTTCCTGCCGGTCCATAGCTTTACGTGTGCGCTCAGATAAGTCCCAAAGGCACCCTTTCCCCAGTCCCACAGTGCTGAGGGGCCAGTCTCATGCATCCCCTATCAGCCTGAAGGCATCTCAGGGTGCTCCCCATTTGCCTAAAGATGAACTTTCCCCGCACTACCCTGCCACTACAAAGCGGCACACCTCTGCTTAGCCCCGTTCACCCACAATGTGTTTATTTAATTTTGTAAGTGGCTCATAAACTAAATTTATCTAGGCACTGGGCATGTAATAACATGACATAAAACAAATAGACATACCGACACAGCATAAAATATAGTATGAATGCAAAAACTAAAACTGCCATCAGGTATAAGAGTCAAAATCACACCACAAGGACTAAAATAGTGAATCTTAACCACTAAAAAGACTAAAATATTTTAAAATCCTGGGAGAACTGAAAAGTCTTAGCTTGAGCATTCCAGAGTCTGGGGCCACCACTGAAGAAGCCCTCTCCCTTATTGCTGATCTCTGAGCCTGAGAATGAGGAGGCATTTGAAGAAGGGTCTCTATGGATGACCTTAATACATGGGTAGGGACATATGGGAGGAGACACTCTATCTGTACTGAGGTTACAAGCCATGTAGAACAGCCCTCCCCAACATGGCACCCTGCAGATACATTGGACTGCAATTCCATGCTGGCTAGGAATTGTGGGAGTTGCAGTCCAACACATCTGGAGGGCACCAGGGTTGGGGAAGTCTGGTGCAGAGCTTTATGGATCAATTGGCCATGAAAACTGGCCATGAAATTCTGGAGCCCCTGGTGGTGAGAGAGGACTGACATAATAGGATCATAATGCCTGGTCCCAGTTAGATCTCTCTGTGCCATATTTTGCACTAGCTGAAGTTTTTGGGCCATCTTCAAATGGTCAAGCCATCCAACTGGGAGGTTACCAGGGCATGGATCACTGCAGCTAGGTTATTCACCTCCAGAGAGGTCCATAGCTGGGATACCAGCCAAAGCTAGTAATGGCACTTTGTGCCACTTGAGCTGCCTCCAGTCATAAAAAGTGTAACTTTTATTTTACCGCCTTCAAAGAAAGATGATGATCAAGGCACTAATGCACACTTACGACCAACATAGACTGGCAGGCTCTTTGGATTTCCCTTATAGATTATATAATGCTGAAGGCGTTTGACATAAAAATGGAGGAATAATATAGATTATATTATTTCTCCAATTTTTATGACAAAATGCCTTCAGCGGCCATTACATCTGATTCACAGCTAGCATAAAATGGCAGGGACACTAATCTATGTTATCTGTGCATTTCCTAGCCCCATTGGAATTGTTATCAAAACTAGAGAATTGTTTCTATGGGATCCATTAGTGGTAGCTTCTTCCAGTTTCTATTGGAAACAGAGAGGTTATTCCTGTGCTCATCAGGACTACGTTCCAGCTGTGCCCGAGCTCCAGCACTAATGACGTTGTGCTCACATAAACCAACACTTGTGTATTGTAACTAGCGCTTGCTAGGACAATGTGAAATTTGGTGACAAATCTCCACTTTTCCCCATTGCCCTAGGAAGCGCTGGTTACATTGCGCAAGCATCGGCTCCCATTAGTGCAGTGTCGTTAGCACTAATGCTGGGGCCCAGCTGTATCCTACTCTGTACAGCATTTTCTACTATTTGAGCATTACAGTAAAAAACATACTCGCTACCCATGTTGGGGAAGGAGTAATTGTTTTGCCTCCACTCTTTGGTAGGATGAAGGCATGGGCATTCGCTGGCCAGTGGCCATGCTGACTCATGCAGTGCAGCCAATGGGGAAGCGGCATGACTGAGCTTTCCCACACTGGAGGCATTCAAGACGAGGCTGGACAGCCATCTGTCGGGGGTGCTCTGACTTGGATTCCTGCACTGAGCAGGGGGTTGGACTCGATGGCCTTGTAGGCCCCTTCCAACCCTACTATTCTATGATTCTATGATTTAAAGCAGCCACAGCTCTATCTGAGCCTCTTTGCCAGTGTACAGGCAGCCTGTCCTCCCACCTGACTTCTGACTGGGCAGGACTAGCTGGCCAGAACCGGCCTTTCCAGAATGGGCCAATGTGAGGGAAACTTTCTACCCCGCTTTGCTCTGTTAGGCAGTTGGTTTTGTTGTAGATTAAATCGATCACAACTGGTAGTTTCCATGCAGATGGGAAGAAAAACACAGAACAGGTTGATGAAGAGCACCCCGAGGCATCTGAGTGGAGAAGGGAGGCTCATCCAAGAGAAACGTCCATGGCTTAGCAGCTCAATGGGATCTGTGAATAGAAAAGAAGGCTTTGATGGACATGTTGAGGCCATGTACTGGCCTGAGGTGGGCAAGTACCTTCTTTGCACACAATGAGGTGAACAGTGAGGACCAGTTTGAGACTGATCTGATTCTTAGAGCCACAGAAGAATTATCCATCCAAGGGTGAGTGGTGGGCTGGAGGTTCCAGCCTTCACCTAGGTAGACAGCATATCCACATTGATAGGATACCTTTTTTTATTTTGTTAGTCATGTGCAGATCAGATTTGCAGTTAAATAAAGCTCCCGCCCATTATTAAGCCCATGCCCTGAGTATGCATCTTCATTCCAGGTGTGTGCGTGGGCAGTCACCAACATTTTGCTCTGTGTGTGCAGGGCAGCAGCCTTCACCTGGTGGGCATATAAGGCACTACTCTGCTGTTTGCACATGTTAATCAGGAGTCATATCTTTTTCAGATGGGAAGGTTGCAGTTTGGGAGCAGGTTTTTTGAAGGCCCTTGGGCAGGATACCCTCAATGGACCCCTTCCCTCAGCAAGTCTACCAGCTCACTATTGTCCCCAGCTGCTATTGCTACTCATCCTCTGCCTCATGATGGCTACTGCTTGCTTGTTTGACAGGCAGAGAGACAGTGAGCAAGAAGGCAGTGGCATCTACTGCTCCTCCTTCTCACCACCACCACTGCGTGGGCCAGCAGGACAGGCAGGTGAACAAGCAGATTGCAATGACAAAGCCGAGGAGCAACTCCAGGGCTCTTGTCAGTGAGCCCCTTCTGAGGTGTGGACCTTTGGCAGGTTCCCAACCATGCCTACCCCTGAGGCTGGCCCTGTGTGAGAGAATAAAGTCACAGTGAAGTGACTTTAGTGTGCCCATTTCCTACGATGAATATTTCATTGGAGCATACCCTCCCACAGTGACATCTGGCATTTAACCATCAGAGAGGACTTCTGTTGTACAGTGGCATGTCCTTACTTTAATAAATTCCAGAACATATTCTTGTCATATGGGTGTGCATTCAAATGGCAATCTCATTGGACCTAAACACATTTAAATCCAAGTACTCTGAATTTAATTGGATAATATGTATTAGCATATGTTATCACAGCAACTGGATAGTAGCCAGTGGGAGGGTCCTCAGCAAGCTGGCTTGAATGGGAGGCCGCACCTCAAACACACTATATATATTTTGACTCTTAAAAAAAGAAGCTTCACTTGTTTTTTTAGGCACTTTCCATCTAGATGAATTGGTTGAAGAACTCATTTTAATTATTTTTATTATGCCCGGCTACAGCTTTCAGCTATTAGAAATGCGAGCATACTGTTCGTTTAAAGATTCAATATCCCTGTTAAACAGTAATTCACGTCTCTTTCCTCCATTAACACTGCAGAAACTCATGGGATACCACTGATTTATAGATGTACTTGGAGCTGGAATCTTGCTTTTGTACACTGAATATTGTTTTGTATAATGTGTATTTTAAATCCAGAAGCGTGACAGTTGATAATGAAACAGTTTCCACTTGGGTCAGCTTCTGGTATTATTGTTCTTGTTAATGAGATGAAGGCAACTCATTCCTTTTAAATGATGGTTCATCAGTATGCATTTTTGAGGCACTGTTCCTCATCTCCACAGAAAATCATCAGAGAAAACTGATTTTTGCACATGGCTTAGAATGAAGAGCTAGGCAGACATTATTGGGGCAGTATCCAGCACTGCTGCTGTGCTCCCACTCATTCCATTGTGCCAACAGGACCCACTGCTGGCGCAACAGGGAGTTAGTGCTTCATAAAGGAACCCTGAAAATGTTCATTTCCAGATAGGGACAGGTCAGCAAAGCTCTCTTCTGCAAGCTCTCTGACCTGCCTGTTCTGGCAACAAGCCCTTCTGCTTTGTGTTAAGAACCACTAGCATCCTGTTGGACTAGCTGTGGATCTCACTGGTGCGCAGGGAGCTTAGGATGCCACCCTTGGATAAATAAAGGGCCACAACTTAATTAATTAATTAACGCAATCTGCAGTGGGGTAACTTGAGCGCCACTCAAGTTCACTGAATGCCACTCTCCGGTGCATCTTATTGTGGATGAGGCTATGGCAGACACCTTCCACTTGTTTCATTCCCACATTCGGCAGCTTGACCCTGGCTTAGAACCTCTGAGCCACTGTTAATACTGTTCTTGTCTCTTCACAAGCAACCATTGTGTAGCTGCTTTGAGCAAGGCCAAGCTGAGTGATTGTCCCCCAGGCCTACAAGCGTGGAGTCCTGTTATGTATGCCGGGGGAGCTGTGGTTCAAGATTAATGCTATTTGGACCTCTTGAGATCCTGTCATCTGTAATAGTATAGGAGAAGTTTATTTCCAGTTATGTCATGGAGCAATCAAGGACAGTTCTGTGAGAAAGGCCTGCTCGATCCTTACATGTTTTCCTGCTAACCCAATACATTTTGTATGTATAGAAGGGCCCCAAGGGGATTCCTGTCCCATGTTCCTTGAAGTCCAGTGGCTGTGAGGGACTGGCCTGAGGAATCCCCATTCACCCTTCAAATGGTGCATAGATTTTCTCCCCATATTCAATGTAGATCTATTATTCCAGTGGTGGGGAATGTGTGCCTTTCCAGATGTTGCTGGACAGTAACTCCTGTCAGCCCCAGCCAATGGTGTGGGTTTTATTCATTTTTTTCTTTTTTTTCTTTTAGGGCCAAACCAAAAGGCCCGTCCTAATTTCACTACCCTATTTGCAGGGTGCAGCTGGAGGTGCTACTCCAGAGATTTGGGGAGGGCACAGAAGGGGGCAGAGTTACTGACAACACTCCCAAGCCTCCTCATAGCTGGCATCCATCATTCCACCCCGCACCCCGCCCCATGATTTCTGAAGCATATCAGAAAAAGACCAGACAGAGGATGCAAAACTAACAACAACTTCAATAAATAAAGCTCTTTGAGAACAGGCCTTGCAGCATTCTGCTGCAAGCAATGCTCAACAAAAAAATGGAAAGCACCGCGCCTGAAAACTCAGGAATTCCTGGTATGGCAAGCCAGAGGGCCAATACACTACAGTTTCCTCCTAGAGTGAGGGTAGGAAGCAATGCCACCTCTTTGATTGGTTTTAGGTGTGATATAGCATCATTCTGAAGCCAGAGTGTGGGCAATGCTTTTGCTCTCACCATAGGGGGAATAATGGCTGGAAATATCAGTCATTACCTACATGATCTGGAAATAGGTGGTGCTGGAAGCAAAAGCAGGTGGGGCTCTTTTGCCTTTTGTTCCCCCACCGCCTCGCATAACCCTCCACGTTTGACCCAATTCTTTTAAGACAGGGGCAGACAACTTTTGGGGGCCCCAAAGGCACATTTGACATTTTGAAAAAGTGCCCTGGGCACCTCCACAAATTGTCATGGGGGGCCATGGCCAATCAAAAAATGTTGGGAGTGTCCTCCTCCCTGGATTCTGACTTTTCCTGCCCCACCCCTCTGGATTTTGACTTATCACATCTTCTCTCCCTTTCCCTCTGGCTTCTCTCTTGCCTTTTTTCTCTCCCTCAGCTTACCTTCCTAACCACTCCCTTTCCTACCCCTCCTTCCCTAGATCTCACCTGGAATTCTCTTCAGTCCTAGATGCCTTCCTCTCACACACACACACTGCCCACCTTCTTTAACCTTCCTTAGCCTCCATGCACCTTCCTCACCAGATAAGTGCAACCACTCTTACCTCAGAATCCTGAACCTCTGCACAGAGAGGAAGCAGAATTGGTGAAGAAAGTCTAACATGGTGAGACCGTTCTATGATTGAGGTAGGCAGATTGGGATGCAGTGGTAGTGAGTGGGGTAGTGAAGGGGAGGAGGAGCACAAAGGGCCTGGCGGGTACATGAGGGGGTCTTGGTTGATGCAGATGCTCCCCTGGGTACCATGTTGCCAACCCCGTCTTAAGAGAACTTTTGGCTCAACTTTACTTTTTTCATGCCTAGATAGTTTTCAAGGCATCAAAAGAAACATGATTAAAAGTTTTATAAAGAAACTATTTAGAAACTGAAATATTTTCTTACATATATTAACATTCACAGTGCATGATAATTATTAATCTGTTATAATAAAATTGTGTGAAACTGCTGAAGCACTGAAAGAGGAAATCAACAGATGCTCTTTTTAATTTAACATTTACCTGTTCTATTCAGTTACTGTAATAGTTGTATATAGGGAACCCCTATTTTTCAGTCCCTTTTACAAAAACTGTCTTGAATACTGTGTCACTGAACTGGCTATTTCATTGCTACTGTTAGGTCTGCATTTTTTAGTTTCTGGTGAAAGAGAATTACAATTCATCTAGTACAGGGGCAAGCAATTTGTGACCCTCCAGATGTTTTGGATTACAATTCCTATCATCCCTCACCATTGGCTATGCTGGCTAGGGCTGATGGCAAAAACATCTGGAGGGCCACAAATTGCCTACCCCCTCCTAATATTCTACTTACAATATGTACCTTTACACACTGTTCCCATTATAGCTTTCATTCATATTCTATGTTAGAGCTCCCATTATCTCAAGAACTAACCCACCCCTTGGCCAAGCAATCACACATCATTCCTTTTTTATTGTGGTACAATACATATTTTCTTCATTATCATGTTTTTAAAACAAAACACCCCCCCCCCACTCCAATATTTGACACCCATTGCTTTCCATCAACCTCAGGAGTAAAGTAAAATTAAAACAAAGCCTCAGAACTATTAGCATGATCAAATCACCTAATGAATTGTTAACGTGAGCAAGGAGTCCTTCTATATTGGCCTTCACTTGGGAAGCTGATTGGCTCAGGGCACTTTTCTCTGTTTCCATTCTTTGAAGGACTAACTTCATTCTATGCCCATGTTTGACTCCATGAAATTGTTCTCTGTGTTTAATATATTTTTATTTATTTTATCTAAATAAATGAAATATACAATACCAAACATACCAACAACCCGATCAATACTAGAATTTCCCAACAATACAATATTCTGATGAGGACACCATAATAACAAAAAGAGAAGTAAAAAGAAAGAAAAAAATAGGAAAAAAGGCAAAAGGAGGAGGAAAGAAGGTGAAGAAAAAGGAAGAAGATTCTTTCCCCTCCCCCTCCCTCTCCCTCCCTTAAAGAATTAAATTTAAACTCCAATACCCCCCAGCCTCCAATGCCATTCTATTTTACAAACTATATCTATAACCTTAACAATCTTACAGTTTAATAAATAACATTACATTTCAATATCATATCATCAATCTTATATCCAAGAGACAGGTCTACAGTTCATTCCCAGTAGCCTAGATTACTACTACTATTACTACTACTACTACTACTACTACTAATTTTTAAAAAAGGAATATAGTGTTATATAATAATAAAACTTAAAATAAACCTTCAACAGTCAGTAATATATTTTATACTAGATAATAAGTACACATTGTACCCTCAAACAATTAATTTAAATACAACATACCATATCTATTTTGAAATAAAAAATATAAAGAAAAGAAAGAAAAAACAAATGATGAAAGAGAATAAACGAATATATGTATAATCATTTATCTTCTGACCTAGCCTGGATCATGTAGACTAAACACAAACAGTTAACAAAGCTTGTTTAAAGATTCCAGTTCATGGGGTTGTAACAGGAATCTCATTAATTTTTACGTTCAACCATGCCTCTGCCATTTCATGATTTATAAACTTCTTCATCTGACCTTCAGACACGATACAAAGTGTAGCAGGATATTTTAAGTAATATTGTAAGTTCATTTGTTTTGCCATATTTTTTGCTTTGATAAATTGCCTTCTTTTATTTGCCACCTCTTTGATGTAGTCTGGAAATAACATAACTTCATCTTGTTTCCAGGAAAGGCTTCCACCCTCTCTTGCCAAACGCAGGATATAATTCTTTGTGGAGACTTTTGCAAATTGGACTATGATGGTATAGTCAGTCCCTTTTGCATTTGGCATACGAAATACCTGCTCAATATCAAGTAAATAATCAGATGGGATAGGGCGTATCTCATGCAAAAGTTTATTCACAAAAATAGGCAATTTTACATCATTAGACAGATATTTAATTCCAATAATACGTATGTTGGATCTTCTCGTGAAGGCCTCCAGTTGAGAAATTCTGTCAGTGGTATTTTTAAAACAAATTTGTGTCAAAGTTTCATTCACTGCTACTTGGTCTTCTAGCTCGTTAATTCTCGTCTCCATTTTTTGCCATGACACATTAATTAAATGGATGGCTCCTTGCAAGGCGGTGATGGAATTTTGGATTAAATCCAACCTTCTGGCTTGCTCCATAAATTGCGAAGATAAAGTCTTTATCAGAGTAGCTAATTCCCCTATATCTTCTGTTTTCGAAACTTTCGACACAGGAGGTACGGAGGGAGTTGGCAGTGAAGCCATCCCCTTTCTTCTTCTCGATGCATTTCATGTTTCCCTCAGGGATGGCGAAGAATTTCTCCACGAATCTTCAGGAGGCCGAGTGCCGACGCATTCAGCCCCCTGAAATTGGTGGGGAAATTCTCTGCCAGCCCCCTGCCCCCCCCCCCAGGATGGGACTTACCTTCGGCGAATGTCCCTCTCGGCGGCGGGTCCCAGCGATGGTTCAGCAGCATTTCGTCGGGGGCGGGGGCGGCGGCTGGTCTCCCGACTGGCTGCCACCACTGCCATTACAAAATAAAAAAGTACAGAAAAAAAACCCACACCCGTGATAGGCTACGTGACGATTTACATAGCCTATCATGGCTAGATTTCCACAGTCAGCCGTGATAGGCTACGTCAATCGTCACATAGCCTATCACGGGTGACTTTGAAAGAAAAAAAAAAGCGGTACGCAAATGGCGGCGCCCCATGGGCGCCGCCATTTGCGTTCCTTATTTGGACAGGGGTAGTCTACGTAAAGATTTACGTAGACTATGGTGAAAATAAGGGAACGCTATTTGGTTTGCCCTTATTTTCACCGTAGTCTACGTAAATCTTTACGTAGACTACCCCTGTCCAAATAAGGAACGCAAATGGCGGCGCCCATGGGGCGCTGCCATTTCCGTATGCGCTTTTTTTTTTTCCAAAGTCACCTGTGATAGGCTACGTGACGATTTACATAGCCTATCATGGCTGACTTTGGAAATCTAGCCATGATAGGCTACATAAATCATCACGTAGCCTATCACGTCTGTGTGTGTGTGTGTTTTTCTGTACTTTTTTTTTTCATGGCCGGGGAGACGGGGTGCTCCTCCCCGGCCTGAATTTCGCCGGCGAGGGATGGGGCGCCTCCCCCCTGGCCTGAATTTCGGCTGGGCGAGGTGGGGCGCCTCCCCCCCTCGCCTGAACTTCAGGGGGAGAAGCGAAGCGCCTCCCCCCCACTGTGAAGCAAGCTGCGGGACAAGGTAAGTCCCTTTCGTCCATCCCTAGTTTCTCTCAAACAGATCTTACAGGTCCTCAGATGTTCTCAGATGTTGTTAATATTTCTTAAATCATCCCACAGGAGTTGTTGATATTTCTTGAAGGATATTGTATTGTTGGGAAATTCTAGTATTGATCAGGTTGTTGGTATGTTTGGTATTGTATATTTCATTTATAAAGATAAAATAAATAAAAATATATTAAATGAAATTGCTCTCTGTGGCGCCTGCCTCATATGGTGCTGAATTTCCAGAAATGAGCACTAAATGCTGTTTATGCAGACATGGAGAATCTGATATGACAATGATCTTCAATTTAAGGGACTCATTCACCAAAAAAGAATAGAAGGGGACTAAGAGATAATAGTGTGAGTTAAGTGGCTACTATCTTACTTCCAGATCAGGGTATTTTAAAGAGATTAAGATTACAGTTCCTAAACACACTCACTAGGTAGTAAGCCCCATTGAACACAGTGGGACTTGCTTTTGGGTAAACAAGTATACCAGGAGTGGGGAACCTCAGGTCCAGGGGCCAAATCTGGCCCTCCCGGTCTCAAGAATGAATCTGAGCATGTGGAGATGTCTAGCAGCTCAGATTCAGAATCAGAATGGAAACAGCAAGGACAGAGGGAGGCACCCTCCCTAGTGAGCCCACATATGGCTAGACTTTCTTCCCAAGACCTTGACACACAGATGGCCCAGTCTGAACTGCTCCCCCATTCTTCCACCATGATAGCTCAAGTTTCAGAGGAGGAGGGTGAGGGGAGTGATGTGAGGGATGCTAGGGTCCATCACAGAGCGAAGTGGGAAAAGTTAGGGGCAGGGCTTAGATGCTCCGCCAGTCTGGCCACTCATAGAAGCCAACGTAGGAGGGAGCCACCCTAAGGGAGGGGCATCCCTGCAAATCAAGTCTGGCCGTGAAGCTCTTGCCCAGACTGCTGGCAACGTCTCTAACTTCCACTTCCTCTCCTCTATTGATATTTACAGATGTGTAGATTAGCTGGTTCTATGTAGTCCGAGTTTCCTAGAATCTGTATTTGTAAAGAAGCCAGTCGTCGACTAATAAAGTTGTGTTGGCCTGAAGCTTTGCTTCCTGGAGTGTGTTGATTGCAAAGAGAGAGGACCAAGGAATGTGACACCCGGGGCCCCAATCTGGCCCTTTAGGGTGCCCCAGATGGCCCTGTCCCCCTGTCCCCACTCCTTTTCCCCCAAGCACTGATCATTTGGTGGTTTCCCAGCTCTGGTGCAGTTTCCCCCCCCATTCTGAAAGGTTGAAATACCTCTCCTAAGTAAGAGCTGTAAACTACAATATGCTGGTTGGGGAGGGGAGGATTTTTTGATTTTTGCTCCCACCCCTTTGCCATGGCCCCACCCATCATTGGAACGGAGCTCACAAGACTTTCTCTGAAACTGAATTCGGCCCCTAATGTATAGGGTTGTGCTATAAATAAAATGTAACACTGGAAAGGAATAAAACCACATCAATGAATACAAACACAGTTTCGATAAGCCCCGGTCTAACAACTTCCACTCCTAATCCCAATCAGTCCTCACTCTACAAATGATGGTATTGTTATTATTAACCATGGTATTACCCACAACCTCACTTGAGCTTTACTTGTGGCTTGGTCAGGATCAGTGGGTGTTTGTGCATTAACATGCAGTCTGTGCAGAACATAGCAGCCATTTGGAAGCTTGAACAGAAACAGTCTGAATGAAGGGGGCAAGCAAAGATGGAAGAGGAAAAATGAGTTGTCATGGCCACCACGTTGGATGGCTTTAAAATGGGGGTAGTAGTCCTGGTGGCTATATATTACTTACAGTATCAGAAGCAGTATGCCACGGTATATCAGTTGCTGGGGAACATGAGCATCAGGGTGCTAATGCACTCATGCCGTACTTGTGGGCTTCCAGTGGGAGCCTGGTTGGTCACTGTGTGAACAGAATGCTGGATGGGATGATCCTAATCTGATCCAGCATGGCTCTTCTTACATTGTTATGAGCTGGAGGTGGCTAGCAAAGGTGTGGTTTGTTTTGGAATTTGTAACACAGTCATTCAATGCCTCAGGTCTTAATGATGAACGTGAGGCATTTTACCTGAATAAGCCCTCAGTCAAAGGGGTCTGAACTTGGTTAAAACAAACAAACAAAAAGTCTTCTAGTTTCACTAAATGTACAGAGACAAAGACACAAATCATCAATATTGGATTTTGGAGATGAAAACATGGGGCTTTGTCATATGGTACATTGTTCCTTGGGAATTCATTACTAGGTTCTCCAAACACATGCCTCAGATATACCTTATCTGATGGCTGAAAACAAGCTATTGTAAATCTAATGATCACAACTAAAATACATTACTGTTACAGTTCTTCATAAAGCAAAATGCCCATTGGTGAAAGTAATATGAAATCCCATTTCTCTCTCACACAAACACTTCCTTCTACTGAGAAACAGGATTTTGCTTTTCGTGCTTATTGAGGGCATGCAATAGCTTTCTCTAATTCAAAATTGAAAGCAATTTTATCAGCTATTTTTCTGACAAAGACTGTAATGGGAGCCACATGAAACACCTTTCGGAACAAAGACTGATCACATAATACAGGGTTGGTATAGCCTGCAGCCTTAGGGCTACATGTAGCCTTCAGCCTAATTCCAAAAACCCTCTGCATGTGATCAGTTCTGACTTCTGGCAAGAGCAAACTGTCCCTTCCCCAGAAGCCCACTGGGCAGCAAGGAAGAGAAAAAAGGGTGGCAAAAAGAGAAAGAGAAATGGAGTGACCCAGCCACTTAGGAATCTTGTCCTGACCACTGCTGATGTTGGTCTCACTCGCCCCTGCCATGCAGATTACCCATGAGACAGAAAAAGAAGGTTGCCCATCCCTGACATAACAGAAGTGAGCATGACTTAGGCTGAAATCCGGTGCGCATCTACCTAGGAATAAGTCCCACTGAACTCAGTAGAACTTACTTCCAGGTAAATGTGCATAGGTCTAGGCAGTTAATTCACCAATATTTCATCTCTTCTTACTTATAACCCTTCTTGGATACTGAACAAGGAGTGCCAATTTTCTTTGGTATTAGCCTGCAATTTCCCAGATTAAGTAGAAAATGATCTTCACAGTTTTTTAGACTAAAGGCTGAAATCCTTTCAAAAAGAAATGTCAGTAGGTTTTGCAAGCCTTGAAGTCATTGTCTTCCTTACTTCATTTCTTGACAGTTCTTTGCACTTGCAGTATTTGGATGTAATTCACACACACACACACACACACACACACACACTGTTTTCTCCCACCCTTCTTAAACAGTGCAGGCTTCACATGTTGAGTTCCCTATGGAAAACAGTGTACTGGAACTTGTTGTATCTTTGTTAAAATGTATAAAGGTTCAGGCTGAACAGGTGCTAGCATACCATACTACTTTCAAAGTAACATCAGTTATGCACCTTATATTCAACCACCTTTCCCAACTTAGATTCAAAAGACTAAGGGTGCAATCCTGCGTTGATAGTTGGCAGCCTCCAAGGCTACCAAGTCTCCTAATGCAGGGTGGCCAGAGCACAGATGCGATCCTCACCTCCATGCTCTGCCCACCCTGCATTTTTGGCTAGATGGCTGATTTTGCCCGTCTAGGTGTGGTTGCTCCTTCAGAGCAGGAGGGAAGGAGGCTGAGGTGAGAATAGGAAGTTACCAAGGCAGTTTTCCCGGTCTCCTCCCCTCCCTGCCCCCAGGATTGCCCCCTTCTTCCCATCTCTGTGCTCAGGTTTCCAAGCATGGAGAGGTAGCCAGCACAGTTCTCTTTGTGCTGGCTATGAGGGAGTGGGGAGCATGGTTTACTGGCTCTGAGTTCCTCTGACCTCAGAGCCAGTAAACCAAACAATCCCATGGCCCCCCAGACACTGACTAGGGGCCATAAAGATTGCTCTCTAAAAGTGCTTCTAGTGCTCCCTGTTCAGCCACGTGTCCAGCCAAAGCTTTTCTCTCAGCTGTCGCCTAAAGGTGGGTGCTTTGATAACTAAGCATTCCAAGTGGTTGGGAACAAGGAGGCTTTAGGGGCTTCTTACCAGAGACATTTATCCAATTCATTTTGACCATCCTCATCAACTAGCAGATTCTACCATGCCAAAGAAGAAAGCTAGGTTCTCCTGTAGTTTGCATGATTGAAAATGTTGACCATTGCTATATCATTCCTTTTACTTCCAATGTTCAGGGTGTGAGTGCCACTGCTTATGTAGCCAAAGCAACACCATCCATGAACAAGAGAGGAAGTATCCGCAGGTGTGAGAGAAGTACTAAACACCTTTAGGGGGAAAAACCCTGAAGGGGGAACCTCCCATACTGCCTAATAAGACCTAATCATGCTCAAGGGCCATGGAATGCTGAGAATGGGGGGGGGGGGAGGTATGGAATCAGACTGCAACATTTTGTTGCAGCCCCACTTGTCTATATTTATTATATCTAGTCTATAACAATGGAAGGATTTTATATACACATACTTACATTTATTACTTCTCAAGGAGGTGAGCATTCCATTTAGCTGCTGGTCCTGTGTTAATAATAAGCCAATATGCCAATGTCAGGGGCTAGAAGCAATGATCTTTAGTTGGAGCCTTGATGCCCTTAATGGATAAGTACTCAGCCAAGAGTGGCTGCAGGATGAGAAAGTTCAAACGTGGTAAGATAATGGGTCATGATATAAATAGCCCCTCAGCTTAACAAGGATTTTATCAGGCTGAAACAGTCTTTTCCATGCTCGATTTGTCTTGTAATCAAAGTACCCTGAAGGAAACCCCACATTTCATTCCATGCTAATGAAACAGTGATAATAAGAGTGGGAAGAGGAAGACCGAGAAGGCACTGATGCAGAGGGTGATTGATATCTCTTCTCAGGAGCTATTGTTTTGAGAGTTTTCACATAATCACCGTTTCATTTTTCTCCAGGCTGTGTCGGTGTTTCTTGGTTTCTTGGGAAGCCTGGCTGGAGGCTGTGGGTTTACTTTGTCTGAAAGCATTAGGGATGTTGAGTGCTGTGCCCCGTTCAGTAAAGAGAACCAAATTACCCATCCATCACACATACTTTGAGATAGGGACAAATTATGGTCTGCAGTTTTCACTGCTTTCCCAGAAAATGATCAGTGCAAGCTTTTCAGTTTGACATTCTGCCAAGCAATCAAATCAGCATGCAGTTATGTAGCTGCAAGGTGAGCAGATTCAGTTTGTATGGCAGCTGCGGGTTTATTCTTCTGTGGCTTCCAGTGAGCCATACTTCCTAATACAGCCTTCCTGCACCTGGCATCCTCCAGATGTGTTGGACTGCAACTCCTATAATGGCCATGCTAGCTGGGAATGATGGGAGTTGCAGTCCAGCACATTGGGACAGCAACAGGTTGGGAAAGGCTGACCCAATCAATACCCAAATATTCCAGCAGTTTTTGCAATATCATTTGGATAGCATGCAGGGATAAGAAAGGAAAGTGTTGGGGAAAAGAAACCATATGGAGAATTCCCTCTCTCTTGTGTGTATGATTAAGCTCTTTTGTGGTCAGAGATTTCTGTTTCACTGGGGGTTTTGATGCAACTTATTTCTCAATAGCTAATCTGATCCCAGTGCTTCATGTTTATACAAGTCGTATATCTTCATATCAAACCACTGAACTTCAACCACTCTCTTGCTACAGTTAGCAACGTGGTGAATGAGAAAAAGTCATGGAAATTGAATTGGCATTTACCAGCCTCATCTCCCTCCATGTTAGTTTCATAATTATTATGGGGCTACATGAGGCTTCAAGACACACAAAATCCAACTCAGTATAGCAGGCCAGTCACTACAGAAGCATGTCATTTTCTTAAATAAAATGAGCCCTACAATGGGACATGGAACACTGTTTCTAGTATGACAACCATCCTGATACCCTGAAATCATTTGAGCTACATAGATTTGAATCATGCAAAAATACTCTCCTAAAATCTATTATTCTCAAGGCTGCCCCCAATGGGGCAAAATTCCTATACAAATTAACTTTTGTGTAGGAATAGTGGTAAGCACACATATACATACACATGTACATATACACAGACAGTACTTCCATGAGGCAGACAGAGTTAATTATGGTTTCCCATCACATGTGCATGCACCCAAATACATACATGACATGCATGAACATGACAAGACCTACATGAAGGTTTGATGCTAATTCTTATCTTGAAGTACTTTCCTTGTAGGAATTTTGCCTTATCGAAAATAGTCCTCAGTCCATAAAATAGTGGCTATCAATGTAGCTAAAACACAAATCTAAAGAGACTATTGAACTGAATGGTTTTATTTCATTTTGCAGGTAGCATCGTGTGAATTACCATTTGGACTGATTCTATGGCAGTTAGGGATGGATGAATCTGTCAATTTCGGTTTCTGTTTCTGTCAGTTTCTCGTTTTTTCCAATCTTCAGTTTGTCCTGTCCTGTTTCTGCAACAGTTTTCAGCTTCTTAAGCCTAAAAGAAAATGTATATGCATTTTCATGCACGTTTCTTTTAATATTTTTGTACGCATGTTTACCTAATGTATATACATTTTTGCAAGTGGTTTTCCATTATGTACCCTTTTCACTAATACACACCTTTCTGGCACACTTTTCGTAATATATATATATATATATATATATATATATATGTGTGTGTGTGTGTGTGTGTGTATGTACACATTTTTTTGTTTGGAGACTGGATCACAAAATTCTGAGAAGTATGAATACTGAAGGATAATTGTGTTCTGGTCCACATATTGTTTTGAGAAGAGTGACTTTTGTACATTCTTATCAAAATGCAAACTGAATGGAATTCCTCCCTCTCCCAATCCCTAATAGCAGTATAGGAGTTCTATTGCAACCTGCTTAGAATACCGACTATTTTTCACTAAGCAACAATGTGGTTTCTCTAAAGACCTTTCTTGCTCTCCTGTAGAGTATATCACTCAAGGCTTCAGTTAAGGAAAGCCTTAACTCAGTTAATTCCAAACTTCACTGTTTGGAATACTATCCTCAAGTCAGTTTTAATGATAAATTAGAAAATGGCCTCCTTGATTTCTTTGAAAAAGACTCATCTACATTTTATTACATTGTCACTTTATTATGATTATCAGCAGGAAGATATTTGCAAAATATTACAATAAAATGTGTTTCTTCGAGAACTAGTAATATAATAAAATGTATCCCTAGTTTTGACAGCACTGATGGTTTGTAGGAAGAAAAGACCATTTCCTGATATTATACACACTTATAACAAGAGGAAAGGCAGTAATAGCATTAAAATTATAGATGCCATTAGGTTTATATAGCACAATCTTATAAACATTGGTTGCTGTCTGGATAAGCTTTCCAACAGCTATTTCGAATAAGACAACCTGCTGGTTCTAAGTAACAAAACTTTTTTTAAAAGGACATCTTAGCTATTTAGAGAGCAATCCTGTGGTCCCTGGGAGAGTATCTCAGGGAACATAGAATTGTTCAGAGTTCCCTTCCTGAGGCTGTAGACACTGCTACAACCTCAGGAGGGGGCCTATGAGTTCTGATCCCAATCCCCTTCATAGCCACCATGGAAAGAACTGTGCCTGCTGCTTCCCAGATTCACAAATGCAGGGGAGGTAAATGTTCCAGTAGGCAGGTGGGGAGAGGCGAGGAGAGGCTGGGGTTGGAAAAATCCTATGGCCTCTCCAGCCCCAGCCCAGCCCAGCCCAGCCCAGCCCAGCCCAGCCCCTGACAGCAAGTCTCCTACAGATGGGCTCAAAGACCCATCTAGAGGAAAATATTGTCAAAGGAGGACGGAGAGGTGAACATTGCCCCTGTCACTCCTCCCATCCTGCTGGCAGCAGCAGCCTGGCAGGGCACTGGATACTCAGAAGCCCCCAAGATTGGAGGCTTCTTATTAACTCAACTTACATACATTTTTCAGTCTTCTGGTTTAGGCAAATATTGATCTTTTAAAAATATATATGATAAAAACATACTTTCAATTTCTGTAATATGATGCATGTTTTGGATGGCTCTTTGACTTTAGGGCAGTGATTTACAGAAGAAGAAATGTTTGTTGAAAGGAGTTGAAGTATACACTGAATTTACCCAAGATGATTTGAACAGCCTTAGTTCTGGCTCTTTGTTTTTTGGGGGGGTCTTTTTGGATGTACTTAAAAAGAAAAAAGTTGCCTACAAGGTATTATTTACTCATTAACTGACAGTAGAAAATGACCACACATTATGATGGGAAAGACATGCATGAAGGAAGATTCACAATATTGTGAGGACCCCCAAGGCTGCAAGCAATGTGTGTGCTAGGATACATTGCACTTCCAGGCAGCATGTGGTTCTTGTTGGTGGAGTCAGGCTACCAAGAAGTGGCCTGTCAGGAATGGTGGTGTGTGTGTATGTTTTGCCCCATTGCAATGCTGTCCCCAAATGTAGGGCTTTACTTTCCTCCATACAAATTCATGATAGCCTTTTCATCTGAATAAAGGAAACTGTGGTTTGTACAAATGATTAGTTAACAAACTAGGTTATCAAAACAGGATATCAAACCATGCTGGAATGGGGGGCAGGATATCTAACCATGGTTTGATATTTATTTATTTATTCATTTATTCATTTCATTTCTATACCGCCCAATAGCCGAAGCTCTCTGGGCGGTTCACAAAAACTGGTTTGTTTTTTCCAGTTTTGTTAACTAATTATGGCATTGGATGAGACTTCTCCCCCAATCCAGCTAAACGTGTGGAGGTGAATGAGTGCTCATAGTTCCTTTCTGTCCCCCGAGTGCACTGTCCCCATCTCTGCCATCTCTGCCACGCACTCCCTCCCTCCATGCATTGCACTGTAATGGGGAGCAAGTATCATCTAATCCACCTCTATGATTTGTGCAAAGCACAGTTTCCCACAGGAAACTGTGGTTTATTACAAAATGCAGCAGGACGTTCACAGTCCTTATGCATGAAGGAGTGGGGAGCAGAGTGTGCAAGCCCAACGTTAGCTCTCGCTCATTCTCATAATGACAAAAGATAGTTTGTCATTACCTATGAATTGGGCTATAAGGCTTTTGGAATATCCTCCGAAAAATTAGAGCATGGCCTTAGTCTAACAAAGATGTGTTTATACTGTCAGAAGTGTCTATGCCCTAAAATGCAAGAGTCATTTAAAATTAGGCTGACCATACGTACAATTTTAAATGGGACAGTACCGTTTTATTCATATTTCCCGACCGTCCCGTCGTTTTAATATAAATGTCAATTTTGTCCCGTTTTTAATTTTTTGTAAATAACTGAATGCGTTTATCATAAGGTTCTATGCTAATCAATGCGTGCAGTAAAACTACTAGTGTGATGACAGAGGAAGCTCCATTTACTTTAGGCCAGGCTTCTTGAGCTAGCAACGATCAGACACCACCCCCTGCCTTGTCTGCAGTGGCGGGGAATTCGAGAGGCGGTCGCTAAGCGCCATTCAGCATGTGGGAGCCAGGAGGGCGAGTCTTACTGTTATTTCTACCATCATTCCACCCATAGAGATTCTTTCTGCCCTACATTCAGTTTGATTCGGACTTTTCAGACTCATATTTCAGTTAAACAGGCTGTTAGGTATTTTTTTTATTACATCGGAACTCTCCGCTGTAATAAAAACCCTGTCCCGTTTTTGTCATCCCAATATCCCGTTTTTGTCTCAAGGAAATATGGACAGCCTATTTAAAATGGAACATATCATTGCTTTTAATATCATGATATGATTGTCTTTTGTTTAAAGATAGTTTATCTTTATCTTGATTATACTGCTTGGGCTTCTTAGAACTTGTATTTTTAAGAGGTGGATTTAATGCTACTATAGTGGGTTTTATGAGATGTGTGGGAAAATGGCAACAGATTGAGACTGATTATTCAAATGATAACCACCACAGAAAGATATGGTCAACCTGGTTGTTGTAGGGAAAGGAAGGTAGGCTGCTGTTTGGTCTTCCCTCCTTTCAGGTTGTTATCGAATGGAAGAAGCCATGGTGACAGCAAAGTCCTGCTTTTTAACACCAGGTCAGTTGTTGCAAAACATCACTCATCCAGGATTCAGTTCATGTATCATGGAGACCTGGCTGAGGGAAGAGGGGGGAATATGTCTCACCCATCTCTGCCCACCAGGTTATTTTGTGGTACAGCAGGCTAGGGCTGGTGGGTGAGTGGCTAAGGAGGTGGAATGGCAGCAGTCTATAGGCATTCTATCTCATTAATGAGATGCTTCATTCAGCAGTTCTCTAAATTTGAGTGCATGGTGCTGTGGTTGGGTGGCCATAACAGTGTAGGCATTGTGAGTGGAGATGGGGAAATAAAGAGACTGACACAGGTTCTTGGGTTCAAATTGGGCCACATTTATTGATAAATCTGCAAAGGGGAAAACAGGATGGGCAGCTAAACTGGGGCAGCCTCTAGCTGTCCCTGACATGGGCGAAAACATTCAAAGCCTGTGTGGTGGCGTGTCATGTCACCACCCCACAGGGCTACTCCTTTGGGGGGAGGTAGGCCTTCCCCTGTCACCCCTGCCCGGGCTGCACAACACCGGGTGGGAGAGGTGAGTTGGCCTCCCAGGTAACCCTTATCCCCCCAATGGGCTGTGAAACCCAGAGCGGGAGGCCTCAGGCATCACCTGTCATAATAACTGTGCCTCTGAATGCTCACCATCCCTATTCTCATCCTCAATGCCTGTCCTAACAGCCACAGGGAGTGACAAGCCTATTGCTTAGTCAAACTCCCCCCACCTGCGCTGAATTACTTCCCACAGGCCCCTTTGCAGATCCCACAAAAATATTTTGTTCTCAACATTCCACCAGAAAAGTCTGGGGAGCAAGCACAACAAAACAATGGTTACCCCTGGCCAACAGCACCTAACAACCTCAATGCTTGCAAAATAAGGCCCTTGCCTTTTAAGCAACCCAGGTAATTCCCCCCAAGATGCAGCACCAAAAACTGCAGGGGGACATGCACCGAACCTGGATGGAATAGAGTGGGTAGAAGTCACTTCCACTGCATGCTGTGTCTGCCCAGCCACTGCATGCAAGGATGCCGGGACAGTCTGAGCTGAAGTCCGCAGCCCGACCTGGAAGCCCTCCGACCAGCCCAGAACACCATGCTGTGTCCACATATGAGCACACGCATGGGTTCACGTCCATTCCATTGATCTAGAAGAAACAAGAAAACAGTAAGAACCGGAATAAACTGAGGGGGAGGGGGTCGCCACCATATCAAGGTAGAGGTCTGATATAAACCCTGAAGGCCTTGGAGCGCCATCTGCCCACCGCCTTCACCTGGTCAGTTGAGAAACCCAAAGACTCAGCTGTCAAAGCGGCCCCTATTCAGAAAGAATGTGTCCCAAAGTGAAATCTACCTAGACCAAGGGTACCCAATGCTGCCTTAGTAACAGCCCAAAATTGATATTTCGTCAGTGGACAACCATCACAATGGCAAAACAGCAGACCTTCCGAGGGCCTCCTCAAATCCAGGAAAACAGTCATAGCCCTGATGGGGCACAGTTCCTCAGCCTGTGCTGGCAGAAGTAACACCATGGCACCCCTACCTTTGTGATCAGTCTTGGACCTATGGAGCAAGATCCTAACAACATTGGTGAGGATCTGGATGTCAGAATATCACAAAGCTCTGTCAGATACATCACCTTCTGATGTCATGACCAGCTCAGAAATCCGTAGTGCCAAAGAAAGCCATTAAGGCGGCTGCGTGAAACAATGATGCTTCAAAATGCGAAGTGCATATGGATTGCCACAATCCCCAGAGTCCTAAGAGGATATCCAGAGAAAGAGGGTGCCTGGAATCCGTGGCTGGAGGTGACATCCTGGCCCAACCCTGAATGGCTCGCTGCACACTAAAATCAAGAATGTTATCAGCCACATCTCTGAATTTAGACCAAAAGGCCAGGGCCGCCAGCTTGCCACTAATAGTCCTAGCCAAAAGCCCCCTATTCTAGCAAGACACATAGAATTGTAAAAGATGGTCCACAGGGATGGGCCATGACTGTTGCAACTGCCGATTGCATCAGAAATCATGAAATTCCCTACCTGCCTTGTTGTAAACAGCTCTGGTGCTAGGAGCTATGGAGTTCATCATGGCGAGCTCTGCCTCTGTCCACCAATCTCCCATAGTGCTGCTGGCATGGGGCCTGGCAATGGACATGCCCAAGGGGCCAACTCCCAGAACCGTTCGACCTGGTTACGTGACAAAGCTTCGGCAATTGGATTATCTAAGCCGGGTACGTGTCGGGGGTGGAACCAGATATTATGTCGCAGACAATGCAGCGTGAACGCCCTTACCAACAACATAACTCTGGTGTTGCTGGAGGACATGGTGTTGATGACGTGGACAGTGGCCTGATTGTCACAGCAAAAGTGAACCACCAAATTGGCAAATTGCTCAGCCCATATGTGCACTGCTATGTAGATTGGGAAAAACTCCAAAAATGTTAAATCCTTGGCAATTTGGTCTGCTAACCAACCCTCAGGCCATAGTTCTGCCCACCAACGATCACCCCAAATCACCCCCAAACTCAGGGACTCAGCAGTGTCAGAATGAACCTGCAAGTCGGCCTCCAGAAGTAATTTGTGCCTCCAAAAGGAGACACCATTAAACTCCTGCAAAAATTGAAGCCAAACCTCCAGATCCCATCACATGGCTGAGGTGACTCTGGTTCAGTGGTGTGGTCGCTTAGAGAATTGTGCTTTATGCATACCCTGAAATGGGAATCTAAAACCATGCGTAAAACCTTGGTCTAAGTAAACCACATCTTCCCTCCGCGAATAACGCCCCAGGAGCTGACGAAGGAGCTTGATCTTAACCGGGCTAGGTCCCTTAGGGAGGAGGCTGTTGCCCACTCCCGGATTTCCTACCACCTTGCCCATCTCGCGTGTGGCCCTGCCAAACCTTGATTCTGGGACAGGTGGTGCACGGGTGCTGTCCACTGCAAATGGAACATTTGTGGCGGAAATGGCATGGGTTTCGAGAACAAGAGCCTCTGGAACTGTACTCCCAGCAAAGCAAGCGGTGCTAAACTGCTTGCCCCACATTCGGCCGAACAGTCGAAGTGGGTGGCTGTTTGGCCAAAATATGGCTGCTGTATCACCAAATCCTGGCCTAGCCAGAGTCATGAACTGAAGCCATAGGTCCTGTTCCTTGACTTCCCAGTGGAGGGAGGGGTCAACAGCAGCCCTCATATAAAAGGCCTCATCATAGGCCAGCCAAGCCCTGCCCTCATACTCAGAGTATGCCCTATAAATCATATATAAATATTTAGTAAGGACCCACCCTCGCCCAGGGAATTTTTGTTGTAATACACCCATATAAATCAGAAAGCCTAGCAGCCAATTGGCCCAGGTGAAAGCAACTTTCTTTCACCTGCCTTTGTCTTATTCCTTATCACCTGACTTCTCCTTATCCTTAGAGTCAGGTTCATGAAATAACAAGGACAAAACATCAATGAATTCTCTGTGTAAGATCTTATCCCTAGTGGCGGGCAAAAGATGAAAACCTAGCGGTATAGATGTACTACCAGTGGGTATGGCATCCTTTCCCACATTGGCGTAAGGGTCTGCCTATGTCAAGGAAGATTGAGACTGGACCCCATTGGCAGGGCCCGCCAGGCCGCCGTTGCTGGAGAAGGCTGACGTGGACTAACCTCCAGCAGTGTGACATGTTGCCCTGCTGAGGTCCCCGAAAGGGGTGCAGTGTCACCTCCAAGCTGAGGGGATATGGAAGTGTCCAGTGTGCCTGCAGCAGCAAAGGTGTCAGAGCTGTAATGTGCCGTGGCTGACCCCCCTGCTGGTGTTACTGGGACAGGTGGGGGCTGGATAACTATCTGAGGCAAAACCCCATTCCCAGCTGCGTTTGGGTCGACTTGATCTCCAGTAGGTGGAGAAAAGGGCCATCTAGGGGCCAGCATCCATGGGAACTATCTCCTTGGCCCCATCAGGCCCCACCTCTGCCAGTGGAAGGTGTTAGAGGAAGTTGTCTCACCTGCAACTGGGACAGTCAAAGCAGGGTCCCCCGGAGATGCAGTGAGCAAGGCTGCTGCTGACCCTGATGCCTGCATTGAGGCAGGCGTTGTATCTTCAGCTGCAGGGGGAGCCGGTACGGGATTCTGACTGAAGGCAGAGCTGGAAGATGCCTCAATTGCATCTAAATGCTCTGAAAGGGAAAACAACAATGTGTGCTGGGTCTGTCGTCTAGTCTGTTTAGGCTGAGACCCACCTGATGTGGTTGGTCTAGGTACAGGTGGAGTGATCCCTTTGTCTTTTTCCATGGCCACTACATGGGCCAGAATCTGTGCCAACTTGGGGTCCTCCTCCCCCTCTGATGAAGACTCATGCCTCCATCGAGGCCTTTTTGCTGGAGGGCGAGGGGCTTTGCCCTTTCCCTTCTTGCCCCCCTGTCCTTTTTGGGGGGCATATTAGCTAGATGCTGGGGGACAGGAGTTGGTGCCTGGGAAAGTATAAATTGCCCAGCAGAAGGGGAATAGGTGTTGGGGAATAACGCCCCCCCTGCAAAGGAAGATGAGGTTTGTTTGTTTGTTTTTTATGGCAAACTCTTTAGGGTTGTCTAATTGGTCACCCCTCCACAGCCCCAGGACTCAGTGGAAGGACCCTCCTTAAGGCTGGGAGAAACCACCCCAAACGAAGCCCCCTCTGAGGCCCCCTCCAAACCTTAGGCTGACTGGCCCCAGAAGCTCAGGCCCAGACACCTGGAGTCGCTGCCTCGCTGTAGATCCCATGGCCCAATGGCCACCCCAAGAGGGAAAGCGTGGGCTGGACACTGGGGCCAGCTAGGCCATGAGGCCCTGGATCACCGAAGTGGGCACAATACGGGCTGCTCAGAGCCCAAGGGCAAGAAAATCAGCCACCTTCTGCTGCCATGGCTGCCGCTGTGGCAAGAAACCTCGGCCGCTCAGCGTCCGGGTGAGGAGAGGCCAAGGCCCAGGCCCAGGCCACTGCAGCCACCCTCTAGATGCAGCCACTGAAGGAGGAAGAACCGATCGCTGCCGCTGCCTGTAAAACGCAGCTGCTCTCACCCAAAGTAGGGCAGGCCGCCGTCGATCGCCTCTCCAGGGTGAGCGTTGCCATTGCCCACATTGCCCACATTGCCATTGCGCATTGGAGAGGTGTTTGGGAAAGGCGCAGAGAGCTTAAGATGGCTCTACAGCCCCTCCCACCTCTGGTGGAACCACTACAGGCCGCCAAACGTGGTCAAGGACGTCAGCTCACCCACCCGCCCGCAATGGCCCACCACGAGGCCAAGCAAGCTGTACTCGGGGTGTCGCATTTCTGTTGGTGTGCCATCCACCCCACAGCTCAATAATCTCCCTTCCTGAGCTAGTTAGGGTGATCTCAGGGCTAGCTCTGGATCACCCCAGACTTCTTGTTATACAGAATTTCAAAGTTCATGCTAAGGATGCTCAGTTGGGAATGTCTCAATATTTCATGTCCACCATGGCAACCATGGACCTGTCCCAACTCCCAACTAGTATCTGGACCTCCATATGCAGCAGAGCAAACTCTCAATTTGGCATTCTGTTCTCATGGAGATGGTGCTCTGAAAGTTGAGTAGTTACACATGACCCCATTGCACTGGACAGATCACTGTCTGGGTAGCTTTGGACTGCCTGCAGATACGGAGCTCCACAGCGGAGGAGAACTGGTTAAAATGGTCTGCCCCAGGTAACTGACAGATCTATGTGGCTTCCTGAATGTGTTTCCCGAGACTGCCTTGGTTGCCTTAGTGGATGACCTACTCCAGGAACTGGGTGTGTGTGTGGTGTGGCCCCGCTAGTTCTTCAGGACCTATTGGCAGCTTTCAATAGCATTGACCATGGCATTCTTCTGGAGTCTGGACTGCCTGGTGGGCTGGGCCTTGGGGGTGTTGTAATGCAGGGATTTCAGTCCTTTCTGTTGGGTCATGTCCAGAAGGTGTGGTTGGGATTACTGCTCAACTCCATGGCCATTGCCCTATGGTGTTCCACACAGTTCTATCTTGTCCCCCCATGTCATTTAACATTTACATGAAACTGCTGGGAGAGGTCATGGAGCCCTCAAAAGGGCCTCTCCACAGGGGCCTGTTTGTCAGGCATGTGTGAAAGGCCTTTCTCCTGTGTTGCTTCCAAACTATGAAATACACTCCCTCAAGTCTCCTACTCTCTTGGCCTTTAGAAAGGGTGTGAAGACACATTTTTTTTAATTTAGCCTTTTAAATTATGTTGCTGTTTTTATGTTTTACCATTTTTAAAGTTCTTATTTTTATTGTTTTCAGGCTTTATTCTTTTAAATTCCTGAGCACTGCCTTGATGGCTTTTTAGCAAACAAGGCAGTATATAAACATCTTAAAAGTCATTTACCTGTTTCAGAATGGATGGATTATAGTGTTTTATTCATTGTAGCTTCATTTGAAAGGTTGTTTTAGTCTGTCTGTCTGTCTGTCTGTCTATCTGTCTGTCTGTCTATCTATCTATCTATCTATCTATCTATCTATCTATCTATCTATCTGCATGCAGTTTCCTGAAGCCAAGAACAACATCATGCATTCACTCTATTGGCTGGCATTTCAACCATTAAATTAATATTCTCGAAGTAGATTCTTCAGGTCCCTAACCTATAATTGGGATTCTGGCCATGCTGTTGATTAGACAGTGAAAAGAATCAGTCCATGGAGAGAGACAACTTTCCATTTCAAATCCAATCAAGGAGAGCAAATATAGTTCTAACAGAGTTTCTGTGGTAGATTGATATGCTTATTCAACATATAAATGGAATAAAGAAGCAGAGAGCATAATGGGCTGGGAATGGTTAATTTTAGCACCCCAGAATTCCCATTTGGGTCAACATTTTTCTTACTTGTTAAACTTTAAATCAGAAGTGAATTCTTGATCAGACTTTATACCACATAGTCCCAGAAAATCATGTCCTGGCTTTTCTGAACCAGGGGCGGCCCGTCCATACAGGTGAACTAGGCAGTTGCCTGGGGCGCCGAGTTAAGTGGGGCACCAAATTCAAGGGGAAAAATACATATTTAAAAAATGCAAGTACAGAAACGAAGATGTCATTATTTCAGTTCCTGTGCATGTGCAGAGGGAATATGACCAAGACTGTGGAGATGAGTGAGGGAGTGAGTGGGGATGGTGGGGCTAAGACAGGCTGCCCACCTGCCTTTGGGACCTGGTCCTCCCTCAGGCGGCACAGGATATCCTCCTGCTCTGCTGCTGCTCCCAGTTGGAGGCAGGGTGTGAGAGGCTCCCCGAGAGCAGCCACTTCCTTTGCCCTCAGAGGGCTGAGGCTGGGGGCGCCTTGTTGGCCCTGTTGCTACAGCGATGCAACTGGGACCCTTCTTCCAGGGACCTCCCTTGGCATTGTGGACGGGACTTCCGTTCCTTCGCAGAGCGGACAGCTGTGTTCATCTCCTTTGCTGCTTTTGTAAGACTCACTGTACTGATGCAGTGCTTAGTAAAAAAATGAACATTTGGGGCACATTTTATTATAAACGATAATATTTCTGCTTCTGAAGATGTGGTGTGCATGCGCGTGTACACCTCTTCATTAAACGGAAAACAGGGGCAAAATGTTTCCCAGTTTACCAAAAGCCTCAGCCTAGATCTGCCCTTGGGGTTTGGGGGTGAGGGTGCCAATTGCATGGTTTGCCTAGGTCGTCAGTTGCTGGCAGCCCCTGTTCTGAACCAGCATTTTCATTAGACATAAGACATATTTGATGAAGGGGGGGCACAATAATTTTCAGCTGTAGCAAGCTGTAATCACTCTTAGCAAGGGTGGGATGGGTAAAATAGTTTCTGGCACAATTGTTTTTGATCTGTATTCTGATAAGGTGATATTTTATATGTAGTGGAAACATGCAGATAACTAGCATTGATCCAGTGTTAGTTCCTTGCTGGGAACTAATATTCCCAGCATTCCCTATCTGAAAAGTATATGAATAAACCAGGATTGTAAGGATAATTCATAAGTCTGTATCTTCAAGGATACAATAGTTGATATTCTAATGGTTCAAAAACAGGTGAAGTGATTATAGTAATTTAAAACAGACTGATGTGATATGTTCTCTCAAGAACTCCCAGTCCCAGAATTTCCTATCCTCAGGCAGGAAGGAGGAACAAACATTGTAATAATCAGGAGCATTGATACCATATCACATTGAATACTGCCCTGTGAGCTTTTCTACTGAAGGCTGTTAATCTGGTGTATCTATTTTAGGTTTCCTTGCAGAATTCACATCTGAGCTCTACACAAAGAGCTTCTCCTTTCCTGCTTTTCAACTACATAATCTCTAGGTGGCACTGTGGTATAGTAGAAGAATGCAATTACACAAGTGGGGAAATGTGTATAGTTTCACTTTTACAAATAATACTGCATTTTCCTTGCTCTAAAAAACCTAGTGAAAGAGCTCTGAAAAACAGAAGTGAAACTGGAAGGTCACAATGTTGACTAAAGAACCCATAAACAACTGTGAGTGAGAAACAATGAGCACACAATGAATACATTGTGTAGAAAAGCTCTAAATGTCTATCCCCCCCCCCCGCCCCCACACAAACCATACTGCCATGTCTGACTGTATATACAATGTTCTACTATAGGACAAGCATACTTAAGGGCACAATGCTATGGGGATAAGTGGCTGCCAATGAACTTGGAGGCGATCACCTATCCAATGCAAGGCAGGAGAAGCATGGAGGGGATCGTTCCAGTTTTGGCTGTTTAGCTGCGAGAAGGTGGAGTGGGGGAGGAGGCTGTCAGACAACACATAGGATGTGTCATACCAGCATTTCTACCTTCCCCACCCCAGAATGCCCCCCGGAATGCCCTGTTTTGGCCGTTCTGTGCTCCTCTTCAGAGCACGGAGCACAGGGCTGTTCCAAGCTACCTGTGAGGCAGCACAGAAGGGGAGGAAGGTCAGTTCTCCAGGAACCAACCTCAGAGTGCAGGCTCTGAGGTCAGTACCCAGAAAACCAGATATCCTATGGCCATCTGGCTGCTGACTAGCAGCCATAGGATTGTTCCTCCTGCCACCTAGCAAGTGTGATTTTGCAAGAGAAATTGACTTTGGAGAGATAATTCATGACTTTGCAATCAAACAGGCCAGAAAAATAGTTTCGAAATGTATGGGTCAGTTTATAAAATGCTCGCAACCATGTTGGTCCATCAGAATAAACTAACCAAGACATTGACAGGAGAAAGATAATACCATTATTAGGAACAACCCCAAAGTTACAAAATAGTCAGAAAACCTTGCAGGACTCTTCTTCAAGCTGGATGTTAAGTTAAACCTGGCAGAAAAGCCCCAGTGTGGGCCAAATATATAGAAAATTTAGAATTACAAGAGAAAAATTTATTTCATGACTTATGAGGTTGTTCGTATGGGATGGGATTGTGGACTATGGGTGGGAGGTGGCCCATGTTACAAGCGTCATTTCATTTCATTCCATTCATTATTTTATTACATTTCTGTACTGCTCAATAGCCAAAGTTCTATGGGTGGTTCACAACATAAAGTAACAACATAGTACAACATTTTTAAACAGTTTGAAACAGTTAAAAACAATCAACAATAAAACTACCAGGACATGATTTCTTTTAAAAAAAACAACCCTAACTTTAAAAAGCCTCATCATATGCTGTCAAATGCCTGGGAGTAGAGGAAAGTCTTAAAAGTGTTGCTGAAAAGATGGCAATGTAGGTGCAAGGCAGACCTAACTGGGAAGGCAGACCTAACTTCCTGAGCTATGGAATTACCTATGACAAGACGTAGTGATGGCCACCAATTTGGATGGGTTTAAAAGGAGGTTAGACAAATTCCTGGGGGGAAAGGCTATCAATGGCTACTAGTCCTGATGGCTATATGCTACCTCCGGTATCAGAGGCAGTATGCCTCTGTACACCAGTTGCTGGGGAATATGGGTGGGAGGGTGCTGATGAACTCATGTCCTGCTTGTGGGTTGCCCATGGGCAGCTGGTTGGCCACTGTGTGAACAGAATGCTGGACTAGATGGACCCTTGATCTGATCCAGCATGGCTCTTCTTATGTTCTTATGAGAGCATTCCTAAATCAGGGGGTGACTACCAAAAAGGCCCTCTCCTTTGTTTATAACCCTTCCCCAAATGTTTGGGATTTGCCTGTGAAGCACTCCTGTGAAACCCTACATTTTGAGGTGAGGAGTGACTCCCAGTGGGACATTGGACTGGCAAGAGTAGCAGGGAGAAAAAAAGAGACATGGAGGAATTTACTGTAGCAAGTGGGACATGGCATGGCTAGGGTTCACATTTAGGTGTAGCAGCATAAATTCATTTTGCAGCTTTGAATAACAGATGGGTGGCTTCTTAAGATCAAAGTATGCGTTATGTAAGTGCATAGATTGAGGTGGTCTGTAGATGGGAAGTTCCATCTAAACTCACTTTGTAGATTCACATAGATTAGCAATTGCAAAATGTTGCTGCTTGATTGCACAATGGATCACCTTCTTCCACCATTAGACTGAGGCTCCAAAGGAGCCAGTCACAGGCTCCTTATTGACTTGCTTTCATTTGGAGGCAGAGCTGGCCCTACCATTAGGTAAAGTGAGGCAGTGATCTCAGATGCCACATTTAGGACACCATTAAATTATCAATCACTTCTGTTGTTGACATTGGGCTGTATCCCATGTTAGTCTATGTCAGGAATGCCCCTGTTGCCTTCTGAATCCTCCAGTAGCCAGAATCAACACCCAGACAAAAGGGCTACTTTCCAAGGCTTTATTTCCATTCAACCTAATGAAGCTTCCAAATGCTAATTGCCTGAGACTGAGAGGAAATACAAAGGAACAGCCTACCAGGGGTTTCTAAGAGTTAGGACGTCAGTTGGTCTCCTTTTGGAGAAAAGCGTGGCAACTCTCTGAACTTAAAGAGTAGGAAGGGAAAGTCTCCCCCTCTCCCGTGGGACCTCGGGGCGCAGCTGTTGACATTGAGCCAGCCAGGCTGAGTGCCTCAGCTTGGCTCCTGCAACCTCTTGCTTGTGCCTGTGCCTGCGCCTTGCATCTAAAAGCTCAAGTTGTCCCTCCCTTTCCCTGCCAGGGTCACTGTCACTCCCAAGAATGTGAGTGGAGGGGGAGCTCCACCTCCTGCCGCGCCTCTGAAACTTGAGAGGATTCCTCTCCCACGTATTCTATCTCCTCCTCAGAATCAGAGCTGCTTTGGGACTCTATGGGCTCAGATCCAACCCTGACTGTCTAACTTAAGATTCATTCATTTCAATGGGTCTACTCTAAATAGGACTATTGGATACAACCCATTGTTTTATTATTTGTATTAGTTTTGTTGTTGTTAGGAAGGTGTGTGTGTTGAATTCTCTATTTCAGGAAGCACAGTGCTCTGGACAACCTCTAGTTGGAGTCCTTATATCTGCAAGTAATCTAAGTGGTCTGTCAATTGCCCCGTGAGTGTGCTCATGATTTCTGACTATTAAAAAATCTCTAGGTCAGAGGAGTCTGGGTATTATTTACTGAGATAATGCAGCATAGGTTCTGATAAAGAATTAATTTAACATCCAAGATTTCAATTACCATCAAAAGAAATTTGGAGCGGTAAAGACTGAAATACTGAAATGTCAATATTTATTTATTTGACCCAGGTGGTAACTACAGGATGCATCATCAGCATTAGAGAAAGTAGATGTGAGATGTAAGCTAAGGCAGGAATTTGGAAGGATTAACAAATTGGCAAAATAAGGAAAAGGAGTTCAGGGTGAAAAAGGAAGAAACAATAGATTCCATGATCCCTGGAAGCCTGAGATACAAAGCACATGGATGGCTGTATCCAAGACTTGAAGACCAAGTCCTTCTGTACATAGATAGGACTGTCTAGATAGGACTCTCTTTGTCACCCCTGCCTTTGGCAAATAATGAGGAGTAGGAAGTATGGTCTTATTCAGCTTCTACAAGGTCTCTAGGCCCTACTGCTGATGACATCATTGGGAGCGCAACAGGCTGTATTGCCAATAGCAATGGTTATTTTACTGGATCTGAAAGCAATGACCAAACCAATGAGTGAAAGATAACAGATGTTTATTGTAGCTTATACCCCTTCAGTCGCTGGGAACCCCCTCATAAGGGCAACGGATGTACTCCTGTAATGGCCAGTACGTAGGACCTTCCATGGTCTTGGTCTATGCTGAGAGTCTTTGAGAAGAATTCCAAACCTATTTTATATTGTAAAGCTACATGACTATTCTACGAAACTACAGCATTCCCTTAGCAGATGGCCCACCTTGAAGCCCTGCCATGACCGATATGGGAATGGGCAATAGATAAGGAGTTGTCTGAAAATAAGATAAGAGTGCAGCAGGCTAATTGAGAGATGCAGGCATGAAAGGACCCATTGCTCTACACCACTGACTTCTTGTAATACAACGATCTTCTGCATTTCCATTACACATGCCTAGAGGGATTTTTAGAGTTTAGAGAAATCAAGAGATATTTACCTTGGTGACTGGCATCTGAATATAGTGTCAGCATCAGCAGTTGGCTTGGTCAGACCCCAACACTACACTCAACACTAACTAGAGCATCTCCACCTCCTCCTCCTCCTCCTCAAGTGCTCACTCACCAATCCTCTCCTTCTAGGCCCAATTCTCACTGCTGTCCAGAGGGCAGGTAAGTGAGCAAGTGGATGGTGGCTACTGCTCCTTCTCTTCTATCTCACTTCTGCCAACAGCTCATTTACCTACCTTCACCTGTGCTATTGGATGAAGGTGAAGACACACCACCATCCCACAATCTGTTCTGACCTGTTCCACCAGGAACTCATAAGGCAAGGCAACAAGACAGTCCTAGACTTGATAGACTCATCTTGGAAACTTCAGCAGCAGAGCACATGCTTTGCATGCAATAGGCCCAAAGTTCAATCCCTGGAATCTCCAGGCAGATCTGCAAGAGGCTTCTGCCTGAAACCCTGAAGAGCAGCTGCCAATGATCGTAGACAATATACTGAGCTAGATGGGCCAATGGTATGACCTGGTATAACACAGCTTCACATGTTTCTATCCTCCTCTGTCTCTGAACCTTAGCTACTGTAGTGATTGTGAGAGCTGAAGCAAAGAACTGTTCATTGTTATAACTCTATTTAATAAAACCACCATGTTATCTTAAGATATGGACCCAAACTTATTACAGCTACTGCTTGAGGCCAGGGCCAAGACATCATCAATGAAAGGGTGAGCAAGTGAGCAGGCAGCGCTGGTGAGGAGGAGAAGCCCCTGACTTCCCTGACTGTGTGGAATCTTCAGTCTCCCCCATCCATGACTCTCTTGATACTTCCAGGGAGCCAGCCACAAAAGGAGGTCTCAGGTTCAGCAGATGTTGTTTTCATATTGGACACAGAGTGAAGCAACCTCCAGAATAAAAAGAGACTTGCCTGTCACTTGTCAAGTCTGCCTTCATGTTTCTTTAAGGTGATTTGCTAGTACCAGTGTGAACTGAGACGGGGGAGGGGGAGATGTATTTGTTTTCTTTTGTGTTTTGGATTTAAAACTATTTTAGTTTTTTTTTCTTTTTGTAAAACTTTCATTTGTACTTTTGAAATTCGGATTGAAATTGATTCATATTTTGGATTTCAATTTGTGTTTCAGAAAAGGGGGGGAAAGGTTGCAGCTCAAAAATCCATTGTTGTTGGTGGGGAAAGGAAAGGAAAGGTTCCTCCTGTGCAAGTACCAGGTCATTATTGACCCCTAGAGGGACGCCACTTGCGCTGGCGTTTTCATGGCAGACTATAGCAGGGTGGTTTGCCATTGCCTTCACCAGTCATGACTACCTTTCCCCCAGCAAGCTGGGTACTCATTTTACCGACCTCGGAAGGATGGAAGGCTGAGTCGACCTGAGCCGGCTACCTGGGACCCAGCTTCTGCTGGGATCGAACTCAGGTCATGGGGAGAGTTTCAGTTGCAATATTGCCACCTACCACTCTGCACCACAAGAGGCTCTGGATTGTTGGTGGGGACATCACCCTTAAGCAAGGCCCTGTTGCCCTAAAAATCCTTGGTTGGGACCAGACATCCCCCAATCAGCCAATTTAGGGGTTGTGTAGACTCCTTTTTTAAAAAGCAAAACAAAAACCTGATATGTAAGTCAGTGGAGAAAAAGTCTGCAGCCCCAAAATCATCTGGTGGAAAGGAAGTGTTTTAGTGTGCCTTTAGATCTCTGCACTGTTTTATCTCTGCTGCTGGTTTTACTTTTGGTTTCATTATTTGCTTCTGCAAGGTTAAACTTACTTTTGTCATGATCAGTTTCATTGTAATTGTTTTATCTTCTATGGAAGTCAATGGAGATGGACTATCCATTGACCTGATGGTGTAAAAAATTAGGTGCATTTAATTAAGCTGTCTGTTGGGGCAACAGGGTACATGCTGAGGAACAGGCATTTCCCCTAACCAGTGGATTTCAGGACTGCATTTCTCTCTCTCTCTCTTCCCCCCTCCCCGATTCAAGCAAAATAATTCAGAATGGGGAAAATATGAATGATATCCAAATGGAAATTTAATTTTTATTTTTAAAAAAATACATATATTGTGAACTGCCCAGAGAGCTTCAGCTATGAGGCAGCATAGAAATATAATAAATGAATGAAAAAATTAATGAATGGAAATAATATATGTCAGAATTCATTAATCTGTATTCATTTTGAATTGTATTTATTATATTTGAATAAAATACAAATGGGGCTCTTTGGTATTTGGGTTTTTTTTTCTCTTTGGGGTTGATTGAAAGCACATCCCTGATGGAATGGTCCTGTATGCCCCCCCTCCTTATCAGAAGTTATATAATTAGTATTGTGACAATTTGTCAAGTTTCAGAGATGTCAATGAGAATTCCCTCAATGAACATAGATTCTATGCTTACAGCTCACTAAGGGATCTGCTTGAAGAGATCCAAAGGAGGAAGATGGGTTCTAGAGGCTCTGCTGATTCAGAAGAATCCAGTTTAAAACTAGATTAATTTCAGATTCTCAGTAGACATCCTCCACATCTATCATTTTTAATGGATTCAGCATACTTCATTGTATTCCTAAGCATAGCTAGTGTTTATAGTTTAGTTTTTGTATTCTGCATTTATTTATTAAACTAAGCTGTCTGTGCTGTTGATGAATACTGAGCTCCTCAGCTATATTACATAGACAATGCATTCAGCCCAAACAATTACCCTTACAGTGATGTCTTGTTTTCCTTTTTCCAGGATAGCGACACTACTTAAGGAATTGTTTTGTGTTTGTTATATTATACAGGTGTCCTTCCTTCCAGAGGTATTAATTACATTCAAGTAGAGCATTTATAATAGGGCAGCAGTGTGTACTCTATTGTGTCTTGTTTACAGTATGTGAATTGTCTTTGTGCCAGTTATTCTATGAGGCATGAAATGCTGGCCATGGGAATAGGAATCCCCTGCATTTTCTTCAATAAAATCCAGCCACGTTGACCATTTTTAACACAGTGACATTAAATGCTCACAGAAGAATACAAGATGCAGAACAATATCCTCTCAATGGTTCATATTTATACTTTCAATATCATTTATTATTTCTTTTTGGAGTTACATCACCCTACCATGTGGTTTCACAGAATCCACAGAGTTGCTAAAAAAAAAAAAATCAACTGTTATAAATACAAAATGCATGCTTCCTTCATTACTGGTGATCTCTGTTGTCTTGCACTTATGGTGGTGAGATCTTTGATATTGTACTTCTGAGTTGATGTGATGGCATAGAATGTTCACAAACATTCCAGATGCTCTGGAAACAAAGCTGGTAGAATTTAGTGAGCTCACTATTTGTAAGAAAAGAGAATGTTGTCATTTTGGCTGGCAATAAAACTAAACTGCATGTTATAGTGCAGCCATATGTAACAGTAGCCTCATGGCCATTTACAAGAGACTCCAGGACTTGAAGGGGTACATTGTAGGGAGGGAAGGAAGGAGAGAAAGAAAGTAACACACAACCATATTTCTTACTACTTTTCCTATCATAATTGACCTGATAGTTTGGACCACTGTGGAAATTCAAAATCCCATATAATTTGTTGCTGAGTAAATTTCTCAAGGCATCTTTAGGGTGAACATAATCTGGACAGCACTGAGCATGACTCATTACAAAATATTTCTATATGTGTCTCAATAAGAGGAACCATTTAAAATGAAATGTGATTACATTTTTAGCATGTTATTGCTCAAAATACCTGTCACTGAAGCATACAACTCTTCTCAAGAAAACATTAGATGTGAAGCTGAGGTGTTCACGTGCCTTTGCTGTCTGTTCCATAGAAATTATTTCCCACCAGCTTATTTGCACTGTGTTGCCTGTGTCCTTCTGATTCATCCTTCTGACACCTTCTGATGTCTTTGTAAATTGCCACAAATCCATTTTTTTACACCATTGTGTGAATACAGTATAGCACTGCATTACATAAATTTGTTCCCAAGAATCAGTGCTAAAATAAGCTTCTCTTCTTCTGACAACACAGAAAATTTATTCCATCTCTTTGGCAGGTAGTAAATTCAATGCAAAACTAAGTTGCCCATCCCTTCCTTACTAGTATTCTATACAGTGGATTCCCATGTATTGATAGAGGACAGGTAGTTGCATTTTGTGGGCTCCTCAGTTGCTGCATGTCCTCATTCACACAGCCAAATTTTGTGTATACACATATAACTATGAACATGGTCTAAGGAGACACACACACATAAAAGCACATTTTATCTGTGCTTTTACCATGGTATCTGGGCAAAATAGGGAAGGTGGAAAACCACAAAAGAAACAAAGTCAGCTTTGTACCCAGCTATGGACCTGCCAACTGGTAAGCCACTACTGGTTTTTAACTACTCATCATAAACCACCATTCCCATGAAAGGATCAAACTCCCACGATCATTTGGATCCTCCCAAAAACAAAGGGAACCAATAACCTATCATTTTTTCTAATACTGTGAGACCGGTTTTGCATTCCAGGATCTCATGTGCTCCTTGAGCCACAGCTCTCCACAAGGAGGGGTGATCCCGATAAAACATAATCATCATTGAATACTATGGACCGCTATGACATAACCATCCCACTTGTCCTATGAGCCTGGTGTATGGCCTCATACTAAATCCATCGTAAGTCATCCATTCAAAAGGAGTCAGATCTTGGTATCTCCACACCAAAAACTGGGCCAGATTCAGTGGGACTTCTTCATAAGGAGTCAATACCCCACACTCTTGGTTTTTGTTCACTTCAGCTCCAATCTCGCCTCTACATCCTATTGATTCAAAACAAACTGGAGCAATTATTCCTGAGAGTTTTCTTGATCAAAGTGTACTTAATGTGGGCAAAATTGATGTGGACATAGGCTATTAACAGGTGGCTTTCCCTTCCACTTCTCCAATTGTATGGAACTATTTCCACCAAGGCTTACCATCTTGGCCAGAATTGATCTCTACCTGGAATACACTTCTACTAGCCTTATTGACAATAAAACCACATCCCTCTTAATGATGGGCAATGGCTGCTGACTAGTAGAGAACTTTCAATACATCCCTGCCTACCGAATTTCCCACTCTTTTGGTTACTTCACTTCTCCTAACCATTTGGTCACCTCTACTGCTTCCTTCTCTTTCTGCATTGTCTGGGCAGTAATCTCTTTCACTAATACCTGAATCCACTCATTACTAAAAGCCTTGCTGTTACATGAGCTGGGAAGCTCCCTTCTTACCCACCAGGGCCACATCTACATGGCACCAATTTCATGGTTTTCTCAGTAGGAACTGCACAGTATTAGCACTGTGAATTAACAACTGGGGCAGTAGATGGGAGGGTTAAAGTGGGCTTCCCAAGAACAGCAGAGAGCACAGAGCTGAGGAGGAGGGTGTACGACTAAGACGTAGGAACTTGCTTGCCAGTAGACATTCAAAACAAACCCTGCATACACATTTTTGAGGCAGACAGGCAAGCAAGCAGCCCTCCCCCCTTCTGAGTACATGTTTATGAAAATCATCCTTCAGGGTAAAGAATGCTGCCTGGGAAGCCACTGACTGATCTGAGAGCTGGCTAAACAAATCTCAAAGTAGAGATCAGGAGGAAAGGGAAGGTTTGACTGGCAAGGAACTAGCTCCAGGAACACAACTGAGGCCATTTATGGAGAACAGGGAAAGAAATGAGGCAGCAGAGAGATAACAAGGAGGCAAGCCAGTTGGGAAGGATGGTGAGAATATGGAGCATTGAGCTAAAGAAGAGGAAGTAGCCATTCAAAAGTCAGCAAGACAACACAAAGGGGAAGCCCATACTGCCCAGGCAGGAAAAGAAGCTACATCCTTGGGCTGGAGAGTGGAAGAGAACCTGAAAAGGTACTTGCCTTGGTCTGTCCCAATGCATCTACAGATCATAGAATCATAGAATCATAGAATAGTTAGGTTAGAAGTTGGCCTACAAGACCATAGGGTTAGAAGGGGCCTACAAGACCTTCGAGCCCAACCCCCTGCTCAATGCAGGAATCCAAGTCAGAGCATCCCTGACAGATGGCTGTCCAGCCTCATCTTGAACTCCTCCAGTGTGGGAGAGCCCACCACCTCCCTAGGTAATGGGTTCCATTGTCGTATTGCTCTAACAGTCAGGAAGTTTTTCCTGATGTTCAGCCGGAATCTGGCTTCCTGTAACTTGAGCCCATTATTCTGTATATTATACAGTCCTGCACTGTGGGATGATCGAGAAGAGATCCTGGCCTTCCTCTCTGTGACAACCTTTCAAGTATGTGAAGAGCACTATCCTATCTCCCCTCAGTCTTCTCTTCTCAAGGCTAAACATGCCCAGTTCTTTCCGTCTCTCTTCATAGGGCTTTGTTTCTAGTCCCCTGATCATCTTTGCTGCCCTCCTCTGAACCCTCTCCAGTTTGTCTGCATCCTTCTTAAAGTGTGATGCCCAGAACTGGACACAGTACTCCAGATGAGACCTAACCAGTGCTGAGTAGAGGGGAACTAGTACTTCCAGGGATTTGGAAACGATGCTTCTATTAATGCAGCCCAAAAGAGCATTTGCCAGATACCAGCTCCTTATCAGTCTTGGGACAGACTTCTGGGTCCAGAAGGGCCCTCCAGAGCAGCCAGTTCTGATCCTGCAAAGAGAGCAAAAAAATAAAGGGAACCAACTTACCTGACACTACATCCCTGGCACAACCTCATCACAGAGTATTACAAAGATTACTCCCACAGCCAGGGCCATCCCCCAAAGGGTCCTTTTTAAAGCTTAATTATCTCTCTTACTTCTTGGTGGTGTAAACCATAGTCTATTTTTGTGTATTAAGAAAACTGCTGAAGTAGCCCCCTTTTTCATTTGTGGAATCAACCAGCTTTGTTTTACTTATAGAACCCATGGAGGTAGGTGGGTCTGAGGCATTGTCCCACACACACACACCCCACCCACTAGTGAGGACAGAGTGCATTGAGTTTATTTTATGAAGGATAAAATCATTTTCTAAATAAGTAAATATTCTCTGCTATGTCCTCAAGCCTTAATTCACTCATAAATAAAGGATTGTGGCTTTCTGTTTATCAAAGAACTAAACATTCCTAGAAGCAACAATGTACCTTTCTGAAAATCCTGGTTAGATAAGATTGTCTTCTTTCTTAGAAAATGTGGTTTGTAGAAGGAAAAAGTGAACCTTTTGAGACCTGTCACTGATGGCATATTATGTCAGTTTGATACCTATGTCCCAAAATCAAAGTCCCATTGGATGAAGGAAAAAAGTCACTTAGCTAACAATATTCCTGAGTGACAAAAAAGATGGCATCTTCTATTTCAAGGTTCTTCTTTGATGATTCTCCCTAGAAAACAGCAATTGAAAAGATTATTTTACAGACAGTACTAAATAATAGAGTGGTCTTTGGCATTCAAAGGTCTAAAGCTCCCTGTGGTACAAATGACATTTGTACAGCAAGTTAAACTGCTTCGACAAAAGAGTCTGGTGGAAACATAAAACGGTCAGATTTATGACACAATTTTAACCCTACATTAGCAGGTTTTCTTACAGATTCATCTGCTAAGAGAGAAACAATTAATACAAGCATGTATTGAGCACCGATGAAGAATGAGATGATCCTCAGCTATATATTATGACTGAATGAAGGACGGGGAAGGGGTTTCAAACTCACTTACCAGGCACAACCACTTTTTCCAGTCCCAGCAAAGCTTTAGGCTGGGACTGGATATAGGATTTCAGCTTAAGTCTTCAAAACTGCACCTGTAAGAAAATACTTTAAAAGTGTATTATATTGCAAACAGACACCTGTAAAAGAGTAAGATCATTCTTGTTTTCATAAAAAACAAGTGGCAAGCTCACTTTTCAGCCTTAATCTTTTGTTGGGATCCCATCTGATCCCCTTCACTGCAGGGATTTTTTTGTCTTTCTCTTTCTGCCCTGATTGGGAACCAGTAACCTGGGATGAAGTGCATGATTTGATTGCCTCCCTGCTAGGGATGTCAGAGAATTTCTCCACGAATCTTCGGGAGGCCAAATGCCAACGCATTCAGCCCCCCGAAATTGGTGGGTAAATTCTCCGCCAGCCCCCCGCCCCCCCCCGGGATGGGACTTACCGTGGCCGAATGTCCCTCTCGGCGGCGGGTCCCGGCAGCATTTTGGCGGCGTTTCGTCGGGGGCAGGGGCGGCAGCCAGTCTCCCGACCGGCTGCCGCCGCCATTACAAAAAAAAAAAAAGTAAAAAAAAACACATACCCGTGATAGGCTACGTAACGATTTATGTAGCCTATCACGGCTAGATTTCCAAAGTCAGCCGTGATAGGCTACGTAAATCGTCACATAGCCTATCACGGGTGACTTTGAAAAAAAAAAAGCGCGTACGCAAATGGCGGCGGCCAATGGGTGCCGCCATTTGCGTTCCTTATTTTGGCACGTGTAGTCTACGTAAAGATTTACATAGACTATGGCGAAAATAAGGGAACGCTATTTGCGTGATAGGCTATTAAGCTGTAAAAGGAATAAAGCCTTGAAAAGAATCCTTTGTCTGTGTCTGGAGTTGGCTACTGGAGTAGACTGAAAGAGGCTGGCTAGGGCCCGCTGACAACCTTGTAGATAGAGATCGTTTGTGGCAAAAGCTATCTGCCACAAACATTGATAGAAGGCTGTTTCTTTTAATCCAAATGCTTCACTCTGACACTACTCTTAGAGTTAGGCTGGGGGCGAATGGATTGTTATCAGAAAGCATCCCAACTGATAAAGGAGTGCGTCACGGATGTTTATTGGCCCCTTTTCTTTTTAATTTTTATATTAATAGCATTGTACAAGAACTGAGTGATCTGGAATGCTTCCCAGCTTCTGTTCAGGATGTTAAACTCTCAGTCCTCCTATATGCGGATGATATCGCAATGATTTCCACTACATTAATTGGTATGCGAAAGCTCTTGAGAAAGTTGAGTACGTTTTGCACAAGAGAGCATTTGTCTGTTAACTATGCTAAGACTAAAATTGTAGTATTTGGGAAGAAAAGGAAAACACATATGTGGAAGTTGGACAATGAACAACTTTAGATATTTGGGCCTTAATTTCAACGCCCGACCTTTGTGGAGACAACATCTAGATGTAATTAAGCTGAAATCATCCCAGTCTACTCAATCTCTCCTTCAGTTCTCTCAATCACAAGGGGGAAGTTTGGTTGCCCCTGCAGTTGAGATATTTCAGAAGAAGGTAGTTTCACAACTGACGTATGGGGCTGAGGTATGGGGATACATGAATGCCTCTATTTTTGAGGTGGTTCAGAACTCTTTTATGAGATCTCTCTTAACTGTCCCCCGGAGTACACCTGGGGCCCTTCTAAGGGCAGAAGTAGGATTGATTTCAGTTAAAACATCTATTTACGCTGCTCTCGCTTTATATTGGCTCAAGTTGACCCATATGAGCGATTCTTGCCTTCCAAAAAAATGCTTTCAAGAGCAACTTCAGACCCCATCCCAAAAGTCTTGGGTAAACCTGACCAAATCTATGTTGCAAGCTTATGGAATTGATACTGAGTCCTTTCCTTCTTTCCCTTCTGACAGAGTAAAGCAGAGGCTTAAAGAAAAAAAAAAATCTTTCTAAGTGGATGGATTTGGTTACAGTCTCACAAATGCCTTATTCTTGCTAGTACCCATTATATAAGTCTGGAGAGTTACTTTACAACTCTGACTGTGCCTCACTTATGGAAATCATTTACAGCATTGCGTCTACAATGCACGCCTTCTGCCTTCTTGGAGGGAAGATTTGACAACACCCCAGTCCATCAGAGACTCTGTATCTGTGGGTCTGGGGAGGTTGAGGATGTCTCTCATTACTTACTAAGATGTCCTCTCTATGGCCATCCTAGGCATAAATTTCTTCCCATTATTTCCCAGAACACCTTTAGAACAGATATGTCTCCTTCTTTCTGGCACTGATGCTTTCACCACTGCCCAGGTAGCAAAATTTGCCTTGGCAGCAAGGAAAATACGTGCCAAAGCCCAAACAGCCTACTAGGGATGATTCTGTTGGATGTATGAATTTATGTATATACATTACAAATACGTGACTATACTGATTTTTTTCTTTCTCTCTCTCTCTCTTTTTAATGTACATTGTCGTGGCCTATGGTTTTAAGCAATAAAGTATCGTATCGTATTGTAAAAAAGAATGCATAAGTTCAAATAGCGCATATGTTCCTAAGTAAACTGCATCCTTAGCTTAAAATATACAATATTGCCCAGGCAGTTGGCAGTGCCCAGATGAGAAGCCACCTGGGAGCTCGATATAGACTAAGTTGAGTTTCATGAAAGGCAGGATGTAAATGTATTGAATGAATGAATGAATGGATGGATGAATGAATGAATGAATGAATGAATAAATAAATAAATAAATAAATAAATAAATGTATATTACACTTAAATTAAAGGTATGCTACAACTAGGAATGGATGGCTCTGTCAATCGTGGTTTCCCTGAGATTGTGGGAGTTTTGAGGTCAATCACATCCTATCCTGTTTCAGCACAAGCTTGTGATTGGAAAAAAAGAACATACAGAAATTTGTACATGTTGTTCACAATGTATGCATTAATGTATGCATTTTTAGACATACACATTTCTGGATGCCTATGCCTACTGACTAAACTTCAGTGTGCGTGTGTGTGCATTTTGGAAACATACACATTTTTCTTTGTGCATATTTTAAATGTGCACATGCTGTTGAATGCACTTGCTTTGTTTTGCAGAGTTCATCACAAGTTCCAAAATGTATGCGTTTCTGTACTGTTTCAGGCCGTGGGTTCTGATGATGTTCTGCAATGTAGCTGGGGTTGCAGGGTTCTGCTATGGATCAGATCTGGAGCAGGGGTCAGGTTAGGGCAGGTTTATTTAAAAAACAATACCAAACCAAACCAAGATGAAAAGAGATCAGCACTATGGAAATGCCAAGTGGTGCTGGGTTTTAGAACTAAACAGGGTCATCTGTTTGTGGCTGCAACAAGGATCACAGCAAGATTGAGGTTTAAACAGAAGTGTTGCTGAATTTAGGCTGGTTAGACCAGCCTATGTGCTGATTGAGGCTTTGTCTCTTAAGGGGGCCTGCAATGACATGGTAGTGGCTGTGGCATGCTTGTTTCCTCATGCCCTGAGTCCTCAGAGTCTGAGGATGGTAATGGAACCTCCACTGGACACAGGGGAGCTGACCCCTGGGTACTTTGTGGAGAACTGGCTCCCAGGGAGGTGGAATGCTTTTCCATAGCAGAGACTTCTGCCTGAACCATTAGCTCTGGAGCCTCTTCCTCTGAGGACAAGGAGTCAGAATCCTCAGAGGATGAGGGTTCAGGGTCCTGGTCCATGACCATTTACAACTGCAAATTTTGCTCAGTTCCAGGAGGGGTGAATTAGGTAAATCCATAAAAATAACTTTGACAGTGATAATTTCTGACACATCCCTAGCTAATGCCCTTTCAATACTATTCAATGAACAACAACAAAAATACAGTTTACAACAACAACAACAACAACAAGAAGTTAAGGCTATACATTTTTCAGCCGAACACTGAAAAGCAGGGAAATTGTGAGCTCAGAAGCCTTAACACCATATCCTCCCTAAAGAGGCAGGAAATGCAAGTGAAATTCCCATTTTTCCAAAGCAGATAAACCATGTGGGCAGGACAGAGAATATGATATGCAGAGGAGACTGTGGGGTTGTTAAAAACTGATGACAAGTTAGGGACACCTACTTCTCTCTTTTTTAAGAGCAGCCTTCCCCACCAGTTCCTATCAACAATGGCAGATGTTTATCTGCATCATCCCAAACTTCTCATACAGAGATGGATTACCATCTTTCCCAGTGGAATTCTGCCTGCATTTCCTGGAGGAAACTGAAGTGTTCTCCTCTCTCCTTTTAACACTCTGCAGGATTCAAGGCTCACACAATATTATTGCTTTAACCACTGTACATTACTCCCTTCAGTAGAATTCATTGAGTGCTCCTGGCTCCTATCAATACAGGGAGATGCTCACCTGCCTCATCACAAACATCTCATGCAGTGATAGGACTACCATCTTTCCCAGATGAATTTCTTCCTGTTTTTCCTGGAGGAAAGTTCCTTCCCCCCTTTTATGTAGGATTCAAGGATTACACAGCATTATTACTCTAACCACTGTACCTTACTTCCTTCAGTAGAACTCAAGGAGCACTCCTCATTCTTACTACGTTCTTGTGGGAGGGCTGTTTGGCTAGCTGGCTGGCTGGCTGAGGTCAGGGGTGTGTGTGTGTGTTTTAATATGCCTGAAAATAGTTTTCCACCAACTCCAATACAAGAAGAATAGAAAGTTTTCATTGTTTCAGTTGAAAACCCTCTGGTCTCTTCAGGAAGTGTGACTACAAAATGGTTGTCAATATTTTTTTTTCAATGTTACTTTTGGCAGAAGGAGAGTTTGCGGGTTTTGGTTTTGCTTTTTGTCTTTAAACTGCTCTTTCCCCCTCACCTTTCACCAATCATCCTAAAATTTTCTGGCTATGTACAATGAACACATCCTCATGACACCTGAACATTTCAGAAAGATTTGTCAAACCGTTCCAATTTTACAAGCATTAGAATACCCCCCCATCACCATTTTCCATGGTGGAAATGCTTTCTTTTTACTGACAGACCTTAACAAAGGAGACAATAGAGTGTCTCCTGTATTTCAAATTTAAATCTATTCCATTTTTGAAATCAATAAACAAATACAAGGAACCACTTGCGTAGAACATATTTTTATTTGCTGTGTTCCTTCTGTAACCTTAATATAATTTGTTAACTTTGAGATACCTGCTATTTCCCATTATAAGTGGCAGGATGGGATTAAAAGAGATCGGGGGAGCACCTAGCACAAGAACTGCCTTCTGCAAGTGTAAGGGACCATCTGGATCCCAGCCATTAAAAAAATAAATAAATCATATCCTACTTTCTTTGTTTCTGGTTCCACCCATATTGCTTCTTACCCTTTCTACAAAAAACATAGCTGCATTCTGATTATGTTACAAGTTGGTTACAGTTTGTAGCTACCAGTGGTTTAACTTGTTTAGTTCAGATCAAGTACAGTAACCATTATAAAGATAGATTTAAATCAGTAAATTGTGTGAAATGTTACTTGGAAGTCATTGTAGAACAAATAATAAGTAATTATATTCCTAGCTGTTAGAAGTTGAGATTTTGTATCAACAACCAATGCAAAAGTGACCTAACAAAAGGTACAGAAGTTCCATATGCTCATAGAAGGATGAATACCTTCAAGAGGAAAACACTAATGGGTGCTCTTTTATTGGGAAACCTGTGAAAATGAGTTTTCCCTACTGGCCTACTTTTGCAGTGATACCTAATTATGTGAAAAGAAATATGTATCCTAAAGGCTGAAAGATGGGAATATATATATATATAGAAGACAATGCATGCTTTTAAAAAGAATTTGTCATGTTTTAGAACCTGTGTGTGCATGTGCATGGCTGTGTCCACCCGTGTGTGTTTTACTCTGCCTGGTTTATTATTTTTAATTGAAGGATACAATGATAATTCAGTCTCAATTTCCCCCCCTAAATTGTTTACAGTGTAATTTGACACGCACTTAACGGAGAGTAAGCCTCATTAACCCAGTGAGACATACTTCTGAGTAGACACACACAGGATTGTGCCATAAATGTTTTAACATGCATACCTACATGGAGAATCCAGCAAGAATGCCAGGTTAGATTTTCCTCCATAAAAATAATTTCTTGACACACTTTTTTCATTTCTTATCTTCCATACATTATTCGATGGACTGACTTTTTAAGTGAACAGAATATTTGTTTATATTCAGCACACTTTACTCCTCTGAAGCAATAATTAACTGTTGTTTTGCTTCAGTTTGTTTCTTTTATAATCCTGATCTGGATGCCTGAAATTATTATGATTAAAATAAAAGTTAACTTAGAGTCAGTAATTAGATAGGCTTTCTTCTCAGGGAATATATTATTTGCTGAGTGACATAGATTTACTTTTTATGAGTCTTCATTGCTATATTAATATGGCAGGGGAGGGAAGGTAGGGTAGCCATGTGTCCTCTTTTACAGATGACAGTCCTCTATTTTAAAGCCATCCTCTATTTTAAGGACTGTCCCGTCCAAATCCAGTTAAAGATAAAGCATCATCAGAAGGAAGAGCTGGATATTGAAGTTGCCCATCAACAGCACCTAGACAGCAGACTGAGCAAGGCACACAGGTCACTTGATAACAGTCTTCCATACTATGGTGAAATGTACCATATTTCTATTTAAATTATAACAATCAATTCTAAATTTGTAGCTGTAGTGTTACATGATGTGTTCCAGTTAGATCCATGTACGAGCTTGCATAAGTTCCAACAAGACTCACACACCCACTTATAAGGAATCTTTAGACATTGGCAAATAGAGTGTCTATGGCTAAGGTGATTCCCACCCAAAGAGATCCACACTCAGATGCTGTTGGAGAGGATTACATCACAATGGCACATTTATTGAGGTTTACAGAGATTCAAATGCACAAGCACATTGCAAGTAGTTGACCAGGTACCTTACCAGATAACGCTCTTGCTATCCAGCACATTCACATTTTGCTCACTTCTTACCCTGACCTTTCCCTTGGCTCATTCATTTTAGGAAGTCCAATAGAAACTGAATTGCTTGATCTAGTCTTAGGTGATTGCTCTCAACCCCATTCCTATGCCTTTCTCCCACCTTTGGCACAGCTGGGGATGAAGATGCCTGGCTTATTAGCTGTGTCCATACTGTTCACTGAGATGGGAGCTACTTCATAACAATACATACAGTCAGGGCCAGAAATATTGGAACAAGGATAACTGTTTTGGCAATTGGCCTGTGCACACCACCACATTGAAGTTGAAAGGAAACACACCCTGATGGGAGTGAAGTCAGGACTTTCAGCTGTAATTCAAGGAATGTGACAAAAGTGGGGCACTAACCATTCAGGAAGGACAGCCAGTGGCATACACCTAGGGATGTACGAAAATCACTTACCTTTCGGGGATTATGCAGATGGTTGGGGGGGAAGTGTTCCATCCCTCCCCCCTTGAATCCTCGCCGGGGGGGAGGTGCTCCGTTCCTCCCCCCGCCGGAATCCTGGCTGGCTGGCCATGCTCCACAGCAATTCTGTGGACCCGCCAGCCAGCTCCGCCAGCAGCCGGACATCCAGCTGCTGGCTAGCAGGGATACAAATGGCAGCGGCCGTAGCCACCACCGTTTGCGTCCCTGCAGTCAGCCGTGATAGGCTACGTAAATGTTTACATAGCCTATCACGGCTGATTAAAAAACAAACAAACGCGCATACGCAAATGGCGGCGCCCATGGGCGCCGCCATTTGCATTCCTTATTTTGGCATGTCTTAGTCTACGTAAACATTTACATAGACTAAGACGGCGAAAATAAGGGGAATGCAAATAGCGTAGCATCTACGCTATTTGCGTTCCCCTTATTTTTGCCATCTTAGTCTACGTAAATGTTTACGTAGACTAAGACGTGTCAAAATAAGGAATGCAAATGGCGGCGCCCATGGGCGCCGCCATTTGCATACGCGCATTTTTTTTTTTTAATCAGCCGTGATAGGCTACGTAAACATTTATGTAGCCTATCACGGTGTTTTTTAAAATTTAGCCGTGATAGGCTACGTAAATCTTTACGTAGCCTATCACTTTTTTTTAAAAAAAAACTTGGATATGGCGGCGGTGGCAGCCATTGGCTGCCAGGAAGATCCACCCCAGGTAAGTCCCGTCCCAGGAGGGTGGCGGGCCCAAAAGGCAAGGGGACGGCAACGAATCCCCCCACATGCACCCCCTATTCGTTGCCGTCCCCTTGCCTTTTGGGCCTGCTTGCCCTTTCTTTGGGGCTGTCCTTCCCTTCTATCACTTTTATATTCTTATTTTTTATGTATATAAAAATACATAATAAAAATAAACACTGTGTATATTTGTTCCCCTGCTTTACTTGGCTAAATGGAGAGAAAGGGTTAGTTTCTAAGGATAATACTGAGAACCTAACTCTAAGAACTCTACCCAGATTCTGTCCCCTCCCAGCCGCCTTGCCTGCCCACAAGTAGGCTACAGAAAGAGCTATTTTACGGATTTTAGTTTATTCATTATTATCATTTTCAAAATATGGCACTCTGCCAGTCCTATGTGCTGCACTCCTCAACTCAATGCGAGGGTTTGAGTGGAAACATACCTACTGCAGTCACAAACCTAGCTGCCCACTGCCCCCAAGACAAGGACCACAAAACGTAGACCTACTAGGCCTCTGCCACCACCATCACCACCTAGGCCTCATGGACCACATGCTATTGGCTTTTCACAGTCTTTCTTCATAGTTGCCACAATTTTGTCTTTGCTGCCCTCACCTCTTTGCTGAGACTATTCAGAACTCAGACGCCGGGGATGGGTGCTGGGTGTAGCTCATCCAGAGCTCCACCCATCAGATAACCTTGTGCATGGCATGCATCTGCATGACAATAGCTGAATGCCCTGCCCCAATCTGAGTAGGATACAGTCCTACCCTGACCCTTTTCAGGGGTGGGGAGGGGGAAGACATAGGAAAATAGAGAGAAATTCAAAAAGGAAGGGGCAACCCTCAGTCAGTTGCAAACACCATTTTAGATGAGGACCATAAAATGTTGCAACATTAAACAAAACTCTCTTTATGACAGGCATCCTATTGCTCTGAGCAGAATGCTGAGCAAAGACTTGAAGAAAGTCATTAGAACATCTGCTGGAGCAAATGCTTTGAGTCGTGGAGTTTTCATTTATGAAACATTTATAGGAAAGCCCCCATGGCATTCATAAAAGAGGTGATGGCACCACAAAAGCACCTAGTTCTCCAGTTTTGTACAGCCAAGGATGTAGAGTAAACTTTCTGAATGCAGATGTAGCATGGACCATCTGTGCTAGTATTATTTCACCTTTTTCAATAGCACAATCCTGATGACTGTGCATAAGACAGTTCAGAATAATAGAAAGGCATATTATATACAGCTTGTGTCAAAAGGTCCTTAGATCTTAAATTCTGCTGCACATCATCTTAATGTGATGTGATATTAGAACACGTATTGTCATCATATCCTTCCTTATTTTGTTTCTCAACAAGGCAGATGCTCTTTTCCTTCAGTTGTGCAGCAGTTACTACTGTATTAAATCTGCACTTCTCTTGGGTCATAAAGTGCTAGTTGGATGAGATCTGATTGGGATATCAGATGATCTGCCAAGTAGATTAGAGACAAGGAAACACTTGTGTTGGACTACAACTTCCGTCATCTCCCAGCCAGTTTATGGAAGTTATACTCCAACACATCAGGGGTGAACCAGGTTGGGGAAGGCTGCTTTACTTGTCACAAGAACAAAAAGGCAGACCGTGTGCCTCATTCCTATTAGAGGACATGCTGGCAGGAAAATCATTGGCCACTCACGGATGGTAGGAGAGGAAGAGCAGAGCACTTGTGTTCAAGAACAGGTTGTTTTCAACCAGGCAGGAGCTGGCAAGATGACTCACAAATTCCAGCCATGATGTGGGACAGTGTCAACCTAGCTGACACCACAGAGCCCTTGACAATGATTCTCTGAGAAGGATATGTCACCCTAATAACGTTGTCTAATATGAATACAATTAAAATACACATATTCATTGCTTTTTGTCATTTCCTGTTGGAAAGTAGAGATGAGTAAGTAAAGGTTAGGAGAGGGGAAAGAAGGTTCTCTTTTATCTCTCCATCAGTCTCTGTTTTGTCTTTTAAAGACATTCCACTTAACAAATGACTAATACAAATTTAAGACCACAGGATTAGCATCTTTTGTTTATTTTGCATTGGTTCTCTACACCAAGGCTGTAGAACATGTGACCCTCTAGATATTGTTGGACTCCAGCTCCCATCAATCCCAGTCAGCATGGCTAACAGTCAGGGATGATTGCTGTTGTAGTCCAACAACATCTGGTGGGGCACGGGTTACCCACCTCTGCTCTACACCCAGCCCACTGCCTAGGTTCCCCTAATGACACTTACCACCAGAAGATGAAAATGCCTGCAAAGAAGGCATAGAGCATATGTTGGAAATTTTTCACCCTCCTTTCCTCAGTCCCTGCTTCTTCAGCACCCTACCACTTCCACCCATCCTCCCTTGGCTCTCTCCCTGCTCTCTCCACTCCTGCTCCCCTCTAGTTCCTGCTTCCTGTATCACCTTCTCCTTTGTCTTCATCTTCAGTCCAATGCAGATAACCAACTTGCCAAGTTGTAAGGTTTTCTAAACTAAGGTGGATCCTATGGAATTGCTTGGCCATCTGTGTTGATGAGCGCGTGGTGTAATCTTTCTCCCTGCCACACATTCAATGTGTTAGTAATCTGTGGAAGTTGATATTCTTATGTTTTATCATTTTATTTTAATGCTTTTTTAAATCGGGAGTATATAAATATTGTTCATAAATAATAAATAATAGTGGGGAAGGTACTACAGCACCCCCTTTGCCAAATTCACTATTAATTAGTCTGTTGGGGGTATTGGCAGGGAGGCCTCCCCAAAGGAAAGAGACCATGCTCAAGACCTGGGCCTTCCTCTGTTCCTGCTAGGCAGATACAAATATCTTTCCAAATTACTCCATTGAGAGAGGAAACACTTAAAATAGGGGTGTGTGAATCAGCAAAACTTGAGCTCATCAAGTTTCTCCAAATTCTGCTTTGAAGCTTGTTTTGACTCTTGTCCGTATCAGATTGTGAGCTTTGTTCTTTCTCTTTGCATGAAAATTAATGTGATTTTTGTGCACATTCTTCCAAATGTATGCATCAGTTGTGCACATTTTAGAAGTGTACACATTTTTCTCCTGTTGATTAAAGCATATTTGTGTACATTTTTCAAATGTACACATTTTTCAAATACTTTTTTGGTTTGTTCTACAAATTGAAACACAAGCTTGGAAATGTACAGACTTTGACTGCAGTTCAAAGATTGTGTTTGGGCCCATGTTTGGTTCTGGGAGGTGCAAACTGGGTAAATTCTGGTCAAAAACAAATGAATTTCTCATACATCCCCACTGGGAAGTGGTACCGCCTATGTCAGATACCCCAGAGGCAATGGATGCTTCCAAGTAAGCTCCCTGGAGCAGCCATTGCTTACCACTGGGACACTTGGGAAATGAAGTTCCCAAGGCTTCCTAGCTCAGTGGATTGGAAGCATTTGGAACTACACAACCCAGACTGCCTGGTTGAGCATCCAAACCAGGGGCCAATCTAAATGGGGCTTTTACTCCAGTTCTACTGTGCCCCGAAGACAATTGTGTCAGATGACGCACCACTCTCCCCGTAGCAGGCACGCTGTACAAGCTTTAAAAGCTGCATTATTGCAAATGTGTTTTGTGACGGATTTTCCTGTCATGGCAGCTTGAGCGTGGTTTGAGAGTCATGTGACCTGAACTGCCTTCAGTGCAGGCTGGGAGAGAACAGTGCCGATTGGCCGAAGGGAAAGTGGCATCATTAAAGGGTGGACCCGGCTTCGGTCTGATTTTGGAGTCTGTGTGGCCTCAACTAGCAACATCGTCTTTGGCGTGGGCTGCAGGGTGCAGCGCTGATAGGAGAAAGGGAAAGCTGCATCATATCCAGAGGACCAGACCTGCACGTGATCGTGTTTTGTTTTCCTCCAAATGAGCCTGTGGTTTGGGATAACTTCTGTTCTCTTGGAATCTCCACTTCTGCCCTGAAAACAGCCCACTCAAAAATAATTCCCACTGACTTCCATTGAGGTTCCACCCCTTCACTGCTGTGGAGGTGTGGAGGTGAGAGGGGGGAAAATAAAAAGAAGAGGGCTGGGCTGGGGGGCTGCTGAATTCTCCTCCTCCTTCCAGAGAAGGGCTTCTGTAGAGCCTGGGATGCATAGGGACAGCAAATCTGCAAAGGTGCATAGGGACAGATGTGAAAAGGTGATCAGGCTTTGTTGCCCCCCCAGTGAGCATTAAAGTCACCACATTGCCTTGGGATGAGTTTTGTCCTTTTGACATCTCCGCTTCTGCACTGAAAACAGGTATTCCCACTGACCTCCACTGCACTTAAGAGCAAGGAGCAGAGAGAGAAGGGATGGGGAGGCAATAGTATTAAACTTAAATTTAATAATAAAAAACCTCGCTTTTGCGGAGGTGCACATGAGCAAAGAAGTCTACTCAAATGTAATTTCCATTTACTTGCACTGCACTTACTGAGCACAGTAGGGAGTGGAGGGAGCAGTAGGGAAGCCTTCCCATAACTTTAAGATGGCGAGAAAGAGAGCAAAAGGGGCAGCACCGGGGCGCCGGAAGGAGCCGCCATTCTGCAGCAGTGGGGCTCATGTGCTCTTCACCGCTGACTGCTTGGTGGTGGTGCTTGGCGGGGTCCTGGTCCCGGGGGTGGGCAGAGGCAGAGAAGGGGCGCAAGTCAGGCTGCTGCACTGTGCAGGGGTGCAAAATGGCAGGAGAAAATTTCCTTGAGAGGAGGCAATGACTTCAAAAGGTGCTTTGTGTCTCCCCAAATGAGCCTTCGGCAGGTTGCTTTGAGATGACTTTGAAATCTCCACTTCTGCCCTGAGAACAGCCCGCTAAGCCTGCCTACTTAGCAGTAACTCCCATTGACTTCCACTGCACTTCCTCAGCAGGAAGCAGGGAGAGGGGTGGAGAAGCCTATTTTGAATCTGCTGCAAGACTCCACCCACATGTGCCCAAACTTAAGGCTGTTTGCAGTCTGCCACGCAAAGATGGTTCTTTTTTTTCCTCTTTCATTTGTGTATGGCACTGTAATTGGCTGCGTGCACCATGGGAGGAGTGAATCCGATTGGATGAGAATGTGGTTTTAAACGGAATCATGTTGGAAACTGTCTCTGTGTAGATGGGGCCCTGGTCACACAGACAGAAGCTCAATCCTTTTCTGAACCTGAGAGGACCTTTAGATGTGTCTCTGTGTGCGCTTTCCCCATATATCAGCTAAGCATTCAAGCCAGCAAAATTTGTGTACAAAGTAGATAGTTACAAGCTTTTGTCTCATCACAACTTAATTCCAGGTTATCTGAAGAGGGTAATATTTGTCTCAAGTGTTGGTTCTGAACTGGGAAACTTGGGGTAATTTGGTGGTACCCTTTACATAGTTATAGTGTTTGGTAGCCATTACTTGGCAAGTCCAGCACACACACACACAAAAGGATGAAAAAGTAATCAAGAGAGCAATCCTATTGTCCCTGAGAGAGCATCCTAGGGCCATACGATTTTTTGGAGTTCCCCTCCTGAGACCTTAGACACTCCTAAGACCTCGGGAGGGGGACTCTGGGATCCAATTGCTCCCCCTGCCCCCTTGCAGCTGCTGCAGAAATAACTGCAGCACCTGCTTTCAAGGTCACAAAAAACTTATCTCAGATGGCTTCATGGAGGATGAAAAGAGGGTGGGATGGTAGGCAGGAGGAGAGTCCAAGATCCAAAGTATCCTGTAACCTCTCCATTGCGTGTTCCTGCCCACTACCACTAAGTAAGCTCAGGACCCACCTAGCTGAGTTTTTAAGTGGGGTGGGTGCAGGGAGGAACAAGAAGTGAAATTGCCTCTGTCCTTTCCTTCCCTGCTGGCAACAGCCTGGCAGAGAAGAAGATCTTTGGAAGCCTCTGAGCTCAGAGGTGTCCATCTGACTGGCTGCAATCCCATAGGATTGCATCCAAAAGGCACAATCCCTGCAAAGTTTGGCTGCACAAACTTGGTTAAAATGGGCAGACCCTGCTTGCACCTGCCTGTTCTGCAGCGGCTGTTCAACTGGGCTTGTGCAGAAGAAGTTCTTGGGCGTTTGTTTGTATCCTACGGCTGCACTGAGCCCTGAAAAAACCAAATGAAAAGGAAATAAAATCCCAAATTTGTAACCGATGCAATATTCAGCCTGTAGCAAAGACAGCATTCTGAGAGACTGAAGCAAATTTATGAATGATGATGAAAACACTAGTGCCCACATAGCGCTTTGCAGTTCCAGATGTATCCATGGCTGGGTACTCTCTGGTGTCACATAACATGAATCCTGCTGACTCCAAGTTGTTAGACTCTGGAGGAGTTCTAATACACCAAGATGTTTTAACGGGGATACATTCATGACTGCAGATTTGAAAATGACGTATCTACCCTGACAGCATTTGTCACTTTGGAAAAAGTTTCCTGTCGGATTTGTACAGTTGCTTCCTCAAACAAATCTCTTCCTGCACTGGAAGAATTAGAGAGAAATAAAACTCAGCAAGCTATCTTATTTAATGCATAGTAACAGTCAAACGTACTATTTGGATACCATTTCAGTGTAGGTAAGTGCATGAACACGTGTAACAAACTCATGAACTTTTCTACATGTCCATGTAGCAGTAAGTTAAGTATTGGCATTGGTTTACAATGATATGTGAAAGTGGCGAAATAGACCCACTAGCCTGATGTACACATTAACCATGTGTAAGGCTGTGACATGGAGACTGAGGAGCAGGAACACACTGCTGGTCTCACCCCCTAACAACATGCTCCCTGCCAGCCCTACCTCCTTGATGTCTGCATATACTTTAACTTGTGTAGGCACCCCACATGATTGGGGCACCTACGTGCTTGGGGGGGAAAATAATATGGAGTACCTATGTGCAATCAGCTACTCATGTGTACGTACTGTGACTCTCCAGAGAGGCTTGGGGTGGGGGCACAGGTGGTTGGGCTGCTGGAGGAAGGAGGAATTGCCCCCAAACAAGGAAATTCATGCCAGGAAAATTTCCTGTCCCTACACTCCATCCCACATTATTCAGGAACTACCCTCCCTCCAAAGCTGAAGAGAGGATTTATTTCATTACATGGGTGCGGTGGGGGTAGGTGGCTTCAGAAGAGAGCAGGAGACAAACATTTCTTCCATTATCTTGCTTAAGTTCATGGATCTTAGGTTCCAAGTCATCGGTTTTGAATATACCCCTCTCTAGTAAAACATTGATTCCACACAAGCAAGCAAGCAAGCAAGCAAACAAAAACCTACTGCCACTCAGTAGCTAAGGACTCTGAAATCAAACAGTATACTAGAGTGGGAGGCAGAACTACAAATATCAATATACACTGCAGAGAACTACAGCTACTAAAATCTAACTACCACTATAATGTGTAGGCACACTGTACTTCAATGCAGCTCTTAAAGCAACTACTAAACATTATTCTAATCCACCATTTCTCCCTCATGATAGTGTGAAAAACATGCCTTCTTTTGCATGGTCCTACCACTAATGAAGTTGTGGACAAAAAGGGTACATACACCCACCCTCTTCCAAGCAAAGCATTGAAGGTATCAAAGGGTACTGAGTGGCTCCCAGTTGAATGCCTGTCTTAGTTCTCCTACCCTAGCCCTGAACAGGATGGGGTGTGGAGGTTAATCCATATTTAGTACCCAATTTAATAAATCACAGCTACCCTTGGGACTGTATTGTTCCTGGCTGGGCATTTTCCTCCATAGTCCTCAAGACTACTGACTTTGTTGCTGCCTGCTTTGATAAGATTTGAGGAACATCTGTCAGAAACTACAAGGTCTTTGGGCATGTCAAACAAACAAACAAACAAACAAACAAGCCAAGTCAAAAAGGACATGTCAGAGAAACAACTAGGTAGCCAGGTGTCCTACTTTACAGAGGACAGCCCTCTATTTTGGAGAACTGGCAGAGGACATCCTCTAATTGAAAGTGTCCTATGTATATTTGATGGGCTGCCATGTCCAAGTCTGGTTTAAAGTTTAAGAACCATAAGGAGGGAGAGCAGAGGCCTTGAAGTTGCTCATCTACAGTTAGCACCTGGACAGCAAACTGAGCAGGCACACAGGTCACTGGTCTTCTCCACTTTGCATTGTATTCCTATTCAAATAATAGTTATTATTTCTGAATTTGCACCTATACATATACATTAGCATCTCATGTAAATTGGTCTGCCCTTTTGTCCTCTTTTGGGGTGATGAATTTCTCTTCTTTTTTGGGTGATGCATAAGTGAGCACCCTAGAAGCACACAGACCAATGATTGCCTATGACTAAGCAAAGCATACTGGCTCAGCCTCAGTCATTTAGAAAATAGTGGTAATGGATTGAGGGGAAATAACATAAGCAAAGGCTTAGAGATGGAAGATGAGAGGTCCTATGACTGTTGAAGAGGACAAGGCAGCAAAGCAGGAGGGGGAAGTAATTCTCTTCATTGGGCCTTGAACATAAGGCAGGGCAATTCCAGATACACCTCCATCCTCAACAATAGATCTACCAGGTCAAAGAGAAACCAGATTTCCCTTAGGATGAAGGGAGCCCAGAAAGAGAATGTTAGTGTGGCTGTGCAACTCGAGGATCCTCACCTAGATACCCCTGGGAATTGAGGTGTGAATTAGAGAAGCTGCCCCAGGAGTCTTACCAGAGGCTAAAAAGGACAGGTGATGGCTGTTATGTATGACTGGTGGAGATATCAAGATTTTGTTATGTCACCTGTAGGAGTTTGGGTTGCTCCTGATCCAAGATAGAGAAACAAAGCAAAAGGAGGCAAAATTACAATTGGGCTAAAAATTTAAGTTAGCTGCTAGTGTAAACTCATGCTTCCCAATGTAGTCCCTTTGGTATGCCTTCAGCCCAACTCTTTTGCCCTTAGGACTAATGTGTGATTGGGGAAAAGGAAACAGCAGCCTTTTGCCTTCCCACAGTATTCGCCTAGCAGCAGCTCCACAGCCAAGGCATGACAGAGCCTGAGGCCTACAGCTATATCCCAGCCCAGAGCTCTGTACCCCATCCTGGTGCCCTCCATATATGTTGGACTACAACTCCCAGCATTTTTGACCATTGGCTATGATAGCTGGAGCTGATGGAAGTTGAAGTCTAAAACATATGGAGGGCACCTGTTTGGGGAAGGCTGCTGGAGAGAGAGAGAGAGAGAGAGAGAGAGAGAGAGAGAGATCATCCATCCCCTCCTATTTTGTTGTTCAAAGCCTTACCTTGAAGTGTATACTTTTCTGACTTCCTCCCTGCCCCGCTGTTAAATAATTTCTATTTTTCTATTATATTAATAGAAAAAGAAAAAAATAGAAATAGAATATTAATAGAAAAAACAGTTCCTCCTCCCTCACTACATCCATTCTGGAAACATAGGGACTGGAGGCACTGCACACTATTTAGGGGACCTTGCATTTTCCCTCCTGTTGTAGTTTGAGCCCAGGAGGTATGGGTGACTCCCTGGGAGTTGACTGGAAATGTGGATGGGCAAGGATATCTGAAGGGGCCTCAGGCAAAGGAGAAGGGGAATCATCAGCCCCAAGTGAGCACTCTTGTTGGACTCAGGCTAGTCAGGGCAGTCACGGTACCAGGGAGTGAACTGAGGAAGAAGTGGATGAACACAGGCAGAGCCTATGGCTCCAAGCTATAAGAAGGCAAGGGATGGCTTGGAAGGGGGAGAGGAGAAGGACAACGTGGCATGGGTAGAAGAGGAATTAAAGAAGGATGAGCTGCAGGAGGAGCACATAGGCCACTGTGCCAGGAGTCTGAGTTGGCAGACTCTGAGGCTGCAGTGGCAACATGTTAAAGTTGAAAGATGAGGAGATCTCGAGATGGAAGAGATCCAGTGCTTCATCGCTCAAAAACCTGGAAGCCATTGCAATTCAAAGTTGTGTGAGAAAAGGAAGATAAGAGAGATTTGAGCTAGAAGCTTTTACTGCCAGTAACTAAGCATTAGGAGAGGCATTTCACCCTTTTAGAATGGCGGGGGTGGGGGTTCGGGAAACCATACAACACCAAAGAAACCACCAAATGATCTATGTAGGGTAGGCATGGTCATCTGGGGAACCCTGGAGGGCTGGACTGGGACCCCAAGTTGGCCAGATTTAGCCCACAGGGCTGAGGTAAAACACCCCTGATCTAAACCAAGATGGATCCCTAATGCTTCAGAAGAATGAAAAACACTCATTTCCAATAGTCTAGACCAGAGGTGGGCACGTTTTGGAGGTCCAAGGACCATTTTTGACCCCTGGACCCCTGGCACAGGCTGCTGTCTGCTGGGAGCCATAGCAGACAGCAGACCCTCCCCCCCCCACACACACACACCAAAATCACTGGTTTGCTGCCAAAGGTTGACGGCAAACCACTCCATAATGCTACAGAGCACTACAGGGGTTACATTTAGCTTATGTTCTTGTTAAATTTGGCCATTTGGGCACTCTGTAGCCATTATGGATGCATTCTCCTCCCTCCATTCTTTTTAAATAATATTTTTGGAAGGCAGCCAGGAGTGGCAGGGGCTGCAACAGGGAAGTGGAGGGCACATCCCTGTTCTAGACTGAGAGACTGACAGGCAGATATTTTGACCAGCTTATGCTGTGAGGAGACATGTTTAGTAGAATCCAATCGCTATATATCATCTACATAACACATTTCCAATGTGTTAAGTTTACAGCATCAAGCAGTCAACTATATGATCAAGATCTCGTTATTGTTGTTTCTGGCTCAGATCTGATTCAGCAGAAACCTCAGATGCACTCACTTGGCCTGGCTGTGTGAAGCCATCTCTCCCTTATTACACTGTATGCTCTCTGACTATGAACTCTGTGTGAGAGTAACATACTGTGAGAGTTAACCTCTGAGAGGCACTGTTTCACTGTATTTAAAATGTACACTCACTCTCCATGTTTTCACAGAGGTTTCTCTGTTCAAGAGCAAGTCACTTGCCAGGAAAATTCAGCTCCTTTAGCCCTGCCTTCTTAAGTCCTTTTGAGCCTTTATGAGCATTAAAGCAAGTCTCATACTGATAACAAAGGTTAAGGCAATCATCTCTTTTCCTTTACAGATAAGGACTTGAAAACTGCCTTTGCAATCTCTCTCTTCTGTGCCACACAGAGAGGGGATTTCTATATCCTGCCATTTTTCTTAGTTGAAGAAGCATTTATCAAATAGGAACATATGTATATAGCAGGTAAACAAACATTTGCTACACTTTGAAGAAGGTTAGTGTTTCTCTTGTTTTGGTGTAGGCATGTGAGGACAAAACAAACCAGCTACATTATTTTCTTTTCTTCTTTTTTCAAGCTTCATAAGGAAGCTAAATCATTCTGATTTCCCTTGAACTGTAAAACAAGCAATTCCCTTAATTATATTCTTATGTGCCTGCTCCTTGTCCCCTGCAGAGGAAAGCAGGTAATTACAGGCATTTTTTAGAAGATGGCACAAGTAGTTCTGTAGCAATTATTTTAGAACAGCAAAGGGAATGTGTGATCACCTCCCTTGCATTATACCAATTAGGAAGCAACTTCCTGGACCCTTACAAAGCTAAAATAGGCCTTGGACTGCCCAGTATGGGACAATCATGGGGCAATGTCTCGTGGTGCTGGAATATGTAGGCTATGTGTATTCAACAAATTTGTCGTGATTATTGAATCAGATCTCCTTCCCCAATACAGGCCTATGTGATCATTAAGATCATCAGAGGAGCACTTGCTTGTTGAATCATGGCTTGCAAATGGCCATCTCGCAGCAACCAGGAAGCAGGCCTTCTCCATGGTGGTGCCCACCTTATGGAATGACGTCCCCACTAGTATTCCAGAGACACTAACTGTAGCATACTTTAGGTGCCAACTAAAGACGCATTTCTTTACCCAGGCCTCACTGTGCACACTTTTGCCTTGAGAAGCCAACATCTGCAATTCTGGAGTTCAGCATCCAAAGGCTTCCCATGAGAACAGCCCAGCTCCCCAATTTCACCCCATTCCAGCACTCTGCTGTGGAATTATTGCTTCCACATACACACACCCTTCTACCCCTTTTCTCCTTCTCCCTGCTCACAGTGAGATGAGAAGCTCCCAAGATCTTGACTGATCACTACTGTGACTTTGCATAACAATGGAGAAACTACAGAACATCAAAGAAGCACAGCATCAAGATAGCGATTTCACAGAGAAGCAAAAGAGTACTTTAGGGTGAGTTACTAAAGTTAACCTTTAACCCTTTAATTTTTTTAATGCTTTAGCAATTTACCATGGCTCCATATGCAGTGAGATCTGTTAAAGATTCACTGCAGGGGAGTGAAATTTATTTCTTACTTCTAAGTAAACATGCACAGAAGGGCTCCGAAGACCCAGCAATACGGCCGCCATGGCCGTATCGCCGGACTGCGGATGCAAATGACGTCCACCACACCATTTGTGTCCCTGCTCTTTACCATGATAGGCTACGTAAAGATTTACGTAGCCTATCATGGTAAAGTGCAGGACACAAATGGCGTCCACTACGCCGGAAGCCATTTGCGGATGAAGACCAGCTGTGGCCGGAAGTCCGTCAGCGGCTAGCCCCAGCTAGCGACTCCGCGGACTTGCCATGGAGCAGAGCCAGCCGTGGAGGATTGCGGGGGGAGGACCGGATTGCCTCCCCCCCCTGCAGAGCCCCCAGCGGACCCAGTTAAGTGGGGTTCGTACACCCCTACTCAGAACTTGGTTTCCACTAGTGCAATGTCATTTGCACTAGCAGAACGACACCATTGATTACAACCCATATAACAACCCTGTTAAGTAGGTCAGTATTATCACCTCCATATTACAGATGCGTGGGACTGAGATTAAGAAAGATTGGCTTGTTTAAGACTTTCTATTGTGTTCCTCTTGGAGGTGAGATTAGACCTTGGAACTTCCTTATTAGTATCAGTGTCTTAGCCATTATGCTACCCAACTTGCATCGGGAAGGAGCAATCAATGAAAATAATCTCTGTCCTTTCTCTGGTGGGAGTGTCGCATGAGAACTCTGGATCCATCCCTATATGTCTTTGTTTTGTTAAAATAGTAATTACAAATATACTCAGTATTAAAGATGACCACACACTGTTGTACTCTATAAGGCTGCAAACCTATGAATGCTTCCCTTGGAGAAAGGCCCAGTGAACTCAGTGGGATTTATATCTGAGTGAACTACACAGGACCAAAGTATAACTTGGGAATGGGGAGTGTGTCTAGTTGATAAAATAGACAGTGGCAGGGGGGGAGGGGAAACAAACTATTAGTACTGTAGTAAATAGATGCAAACAACACTGGAAATAAGGTTTTCATGAATCTTCAAAATGGCAGTTTCATATCAAAAATTGAACTCACACAAATTCAGTGCACAATGTAGCTATCATTCCTAATTTATTTACAATATTAATCCAATTCTTCTGTTTGTTACCATTGTTTTTGTAAGAAATAATTCTATACTCCATTTTCACTTTGATTTGGGAACTTGCATTCTTTAAAACTTCTGTAAATTTTAGTTAGACTTTGAATTGGTTTGATTTATGACTGATGAAGTGCCTAATTCCTTGATTACTAGGAATAGGATCATGCTGAGAACTTAGAAAGTAGAAAGTATTAGAGCTCTAAAGCACCCACTCAACCGTGGTGAAACAGCCTTGGTTTTGGACCATTCCAGCTAGTTATCTCACTTGTCAGTACAGGTCTGAAAGGGAATTTCTCTGTGATTAGTTCTAAGCTCAGTGAACATTATTTTTCTGTCTGCATGTCCCTCTCAGTCTGAATCTCATAGGCTGTCAGCTGAAACTTTCTGTTTTTCAATATAGTGAAGTTGTTTATGATTTCCCTCTTCTTCAGATTCACTTGCTAAAGCAGTACTTTAGACTTCTTTCTCCTTGTCTCCAACTTCTCCCACCTCTCCACCATATTTGGCTGCCCTACTGGTTAACTCCCATTGTGCTCATTGAGGCTTGTTCCTGAAATGCAGGTGCATCTGGACTTTCAGGGGAAAGCAGAAAGGGAGGGGAAGCCTCTCTTATTGGTTGAGCAGCCCCTGCCAGTCAGATGATATTCACTCCAACCCCAGCCCCCAACCCCACCAGAAGGTATGTTCTGTGAAGCAATTTTTACTGCTGCGGATAATCTGCTCGTGGAACCCCACTCACAGCAAAGTCAATTCCTTTTTAAAAATCCGGTACTGCTCCATTAGTTTCTTCTTCCGTTGTCATGGAAACATGGCCCAGGATTGCGGCTTCAGGCATTGAATTTGCTATAAGCTACATTTGTTCTTGTTGTTTTTAGTGATGACTATGGCCTTTCATATTTCTGCTGGGAGCAGGTTTTAATTCCTATTGACTCAGCATCTTCCTACTGGATTGGGAGTCCTGGAAGTTGTTCCACTTACATTTAAGATACATTTAAAATATGGCTCACAATGTTCAGGATTCCAGCAGCAAAAACATGAACTTCTATTCTGACATGCCCCTTTGCCAGAGACATATGGAGGAAGTAATGCAGGGGTGGGCAGAAAGTAGATCTCCAGATGTTCAGACATCAACTTCCAGCATACCTGACCATTGGCCATGCTGGCAGGGGCTGCTGGGAGTTGAAATCCAAAACATCTGGACTTCAACACCCCTGAGGTAATGTATGAGCCAGGGCATTCAAGCCAATATGGAATCCCTGGAAAGCCCCACTTATATGATTCCTTCCCCTCTTTCACAGGAGAGAAGTTGTGGGTGTGGGACATGCAGAAGACTGAAAGTTCATGTGCATTGTCCAGCCCATTTATTACTTATTCCAGTGGGACATTTTCAAATCTATGAACTGGAAGGAATTCTTAACTCCACCCAACCCTTCAGTAATTCATTGAGATAATAGAGACAGTAGCCTAGGGCACATCCCAAGAAGTACATTGGAAAGGAATGTCCATTAGGGATCCATTTGGAGCAGTATGGAAGCATCTGCCTAAAGAGGACTGAACTAAAATGCTGCTGCAGAGACCAGCAAATGGCCCATAGCTCATCAAAACAGAAAAAAGATGATGTAAGAGCACCTACCACCCATTAATCAGTTAGTGGGAGGTTATTTTTAATCACTCAGAAAAACTTTAATTGATTAATCACACTAATTAATCAATTAAGGTGTGCTGTGCAGCTCCATAATTTACAATGCTCATTTTGAACTAGAAATGTAATTATCTGGAAATGAAGGACAAACATTTCATAATACCATTGTGTCAAGAAAGTTCCAGGCAAGCAAGGCAGTGTTGCCAGAGCTATGGCCTCAGCCTCTGGGGATTCCAGCAAACAGGGTACCAGAGGTAGCTATGACCACTACACAAGGCTGTCCCAAGACATTTTGCTAAGGCAGAGGACAAGAGGATGCCCACCCCATTTCATATACAAGAGCTGACCAGACTGGCAGCTGAATCTTACTTCAACACTGGTGACAGAATAGAGTCTCTCACCACACCTCAGGGCTACAGGCTAGCTTAGGGGGGCACAGGGCCAACCATGTGGCCCACACACCTCCAACAGCTTGCTGCTGTTCCCCAGCCTCAGGCCCCAGCAGCTGCTGCCTGAGGCAGCCATCTCACGCTGCCTCATCCTGCCACTACAAAGTGAAGGAAGATAGCCAGTGTGTCTTTTGGGTAGCTCTAAGACAGGGATAGGCAACGTGGTGCCCACAGGCACCAATGTGCTCCTGGACACTTCTTGGCACCCTCAAGGTTCCCTACCCCTCCCAGTTTTCTTTTCAATTAACAGATTTCTTACTAGCAGCCTCCAGCCACTGCCGTCTTCATTTCCCATAAATACGTTTGGGCTGCACAGTGAGGCTTAGAGACATTCTTAGGAAACGAAGACGGCTGGTGGCCATGACAGCCATTTTGTGGTGGTGCTCAGGAAAGTTTCTCAAATTGCCAAATGTGCCCGTGGGCCCAAAAAGGTAATCCACCCCTGCCTTAAGAGATCAGTTTCTGATGGATAGGTGGCATGGGATTCTTCAGATCCCTGGAAGAAGATGCAGACTGCAAACTCCAGCTGATTGCTTCACCAGACTACCAGCAAAGCTGGATCAACGCCTCTTTTCTTTGCGTTGCACAATGAAATAAGAGGCTTGCAAAAGAGCAACACGCACATGTGCAGGCAACTTTATCATTCTGCTGCCACCTTTCACTTCACTGCAATCTTTCAGATACTGAATGTAAGAGACGTGAAAAGACGGAGAGTAAAACTAAGAATTGAATGAGTGAGCTTAGGCCAAAAGGCACAGCAACCAAGAGATGCAATAAAAAGACATAGAAGACATACCATTCAGTTTAAAAATGGTGACTTCCAAATTCAATTGTATCTTTTATGAGCTGCTTTTGATAGCTACCTGTCAGAGACATTGTGGAGTGCTATCTTAGAGTATCTCTACACCAGCATAAAATCCTGCATTTAAAATGGGGCTTTCTGCTTCCATGTTAAATACAGGATCACAACGGATTCCATTTACATGCTCTTCCTTCCCTCCTTATCTGAGTCTTCAATATGTTTCATTATACAGCTGCTAGATGGCACTGTGGTCTAGCTCTTCTCATTGTGGCTTTTCCTTTTTCAGGAGGGAACTGAAGCAGAACTCAACTTATAGGGATGTCAGAGAATTCCGCCACGGTTCTCAGGGAGGCCGAATGCCAGTGCATTCGGCCCCCCGAAATCGGTGGCGGAACGGCCTGCCACCCCCCCGCCACCCCCCGGGATGAGACTTACCTGGGGCGGATCTTCCTGGCGGCGGCTGCGGTGGTGGCGGCGGTTCGGCGGCAGTGGCTGCGGCGGCTGGTCTTCTGACCAGCTGCCGCAGCCGCCATTTCTAGTTTTAAAAAAAAGACGTGATAGGCTACGTAAAGATTTACGTAGCCTATCACGGCTAGGTTTTTTAAAAAAACCGTGATAGGCTACGTAAATGTTTACGTAGCCTATCATGTCTGACTTTTTTTAAAAAAACAACAACAACGCGTGTACGCAAATGGCGGCGGCCACGGCCACCGCCATTTGCATTCCTTATTTTGGCATGTCTTAGTCTATGTAAACATTTACGTAGACTAAGACGGCAAAAATAAGGGGAACGCAAATAGCATAGTGTCCGCTACTCTATTTGCGTTCTCCTTATTTTCGCCGTCTTAATCTACGTAAATGTTTACGTAGACTAAGACATGCCAAAATAAGGAACGCAAATGATGGCGGCCATGGCCGCCGCCATTTGCGTACACGCGTTGTTGTTGTTTTTTAAGTCAGCCGTGATAGGCTACATAAACATTTACGTAGCCTATCACGGCTGACTGCAGGGACGCAAACGATGGCAGCTACGGCCGCCGCCATTTGCGTCCCTGTTAGCCAGCGGCCGGATGTCCAGCTGCTGGCGGAGCCGGCTGGCGGCTCCGCAGAATCCCTGCGGAGCACAGCCAACCGGCCAGGATTCCGGGGGGGGGGGGGAGGAACGGAGCGCCTCCCCCCCTGGTGAGGAGTCCAGGGGGAGGGATGGAACGCCTCCCCCCCCAACCATAAACATAATCCGCAAAAGGTAAGTGCCTTTCGTACATCCCTAAACTCAAGTGCAGTAATTTGATAGCTCATTATCTCTGAACTTAAAAAAAAATAGAATAAAGGCAATTTAGTGTGGGAGATGCCCTGGAGGTTGACAACATTATCTAAATGGCCCGCAAATGTCCATGAGTAAACAATCCCAATAGCAGGATAAAAGCTCTGTGTGAAATGACAGGCAGCCTGGTCCCCAGAAGGGTTAAAGCGGGGCATAGAATAGGGCAGTACTTGGAGGACACAAACTATTTATGTGTCAGATGCTGAAGATGTAATGATTAAGGCTGTGCACCACCTTGTTATGAAGCCTGAATAATGAGGCAAAGCAGGCTGTTTTGGAGCAAAAGCCTCATGATACAAGGTGGTTCAGAACAGTACTGAGGCACCCCAAGGCGAAGCGCCCTCCCCCGAAGTGCCTCCTCTGCCTCATATATTCGGAGCTCTACTGAAAGCCTCAGCAGTCCAGACAGGCTGTCTCCAAAATGTATCAACTTCTCAACGCTCACATGGAGGGGCATGAGGAGGGGGAGGGGGAAGACTAGTGGAGGCGGGAAGGTGGCGGGAGGTGGGAAGGCAAGTGCAGGAGGAGGAGGGAGTGTCCTTTGGTGAATAGGGACCCTCAGCCAGAACCCACTCTAGAAGTCTGCAATCAGAGAAGGAAGGGGATATATACTTCAGCAAAAGGCTGCATTCAGTCATTGCGCTAGCTGTGTCTTTGGGAGAGAGGGCTGGTGTGGGTAGATGATCATTTGTGCGTGTGTGCGCAAGTGTGTGCATTCCTAGGAGTTGTGCCTTCAATTTATTCAATTTTGATTGCCGTTAGGCTTTCCTCAGAATTTAAATTAAAAGGAAACAGCTTGGCTGTACTGGGAGCGTTCCCGTCCCTCGCTCCTTGATTGTCCGTCCCCATTGGGATGGTGTCTTTTGCAGCACCTCATCCAGCTGCTTTCTCCTATATCTTTGTACCCCCAACTCATTTGTTATTTGTATTTGATTAGATTCATCTCTCCTTTCCATATTTTTTCAAACTAACATAGCTTTTCCTTGTCAGTTGCTGCTATGCTCACCCTCCCCCATCAGTCCTGTGTTTATCTCGATTTTGGACTCCAAAAAAGGCGGCGTTCATTGTGTAGCATCAACCCTTGCTTCTCATAAAATCATAGAATAGTAGGGTTGGAAGGGGCCTACAAGGCCATCAAGTCCAACCCCCTGCTCAATGCAGGGGGTTCTGCTTTCCTCATTCTATTTCCTTGTCATTTTTGTCAGTCAACTCTGTCTCTTTTAGATTTTTACAAACCCCATCTTATTTCGATTTTTAAAAACGAACATTGACTTCTGGGTATGTTCCCCCTGCCCCTTTAAGTCATATTCAAGCATTCAGGTTTTTATTTCTTTCTACATTCTGAAAGAAAGGCATATTATAGCAGCCTATGTGTGTAGTGTTTGTCCCCCCCACCATGCTGAAGTGAACCATCTGTGTCTTCTCTGTGTTCATCCTCCCAAAACAGAAATTAAAGAAGGGTTTAAAAAAAGAAGGGTTTGATTTGGCTGTTATCTAATCACCTGTGCTATCACCCTGTATTTCTTGAAGTTATCCTGCCTTCTATAAAAGAACATGAAATATAAAACAATAAATTAAAGACACCCATCATTTGCTTAGGTATAGGGATGTACAAATCCCTTACCTGGCTCCGCGGTGGGGGATCTATGGTGGGGGGGAGGCGCTCTGTTCCTTCCCCTGGAATCCTCCCTGGCCAGCTCCGCTCTGTGGCGGCTCCACAGAGCTGCTGGCCAGGGCCATCCACAGCCGGAATTCCGGCTGTGGCCAGGCTGCTGTGGCTGCAAACGGCTGCCGTTGATAGGCTAAGTAATATTTACATAGCCTATCACGGCAAAGAGCAGGGACGCAAACGGCGGCCGCTACACTGTTTGTGCTGCGGCTCTTTCTGTGATAGGCTACGTAAGTATTCACATAGCCTATCATGGTAAAGGCAGCCACGCAAATGGCATATTGGCCGCCATTTGTGTGGCTGCCTTTACTGTGATAGGCTACATAAATAGTTACGTAGCCTTTCACGGAAAGAGCAGTGGCGCAAACAGTGTAGCGGCCGCCGTTTGAATCCCTGCTCTTTGCTGTGATAGGCTACGTAAATATTACTTAGTCTATCAAGGCAGCCTGGCAGGACGCAAATGGCGGCTGCTACAATGGCCGTCATTTGCGGCCGCAGCAGCCGGCCGAGAGACCATCCGCTGCTGCCGGAGCCGCCCGCCGGAGCCACCGCCACCGGAGCATCTGCCCCAGGTAAGCTTCGTCCTGGGGGGATTCCGTGGGGTGGCGGGGGGTGGGAAGCCGTTCCGCCATGGGTTTCGGGAGGCCAAATGCCAGTGCATTTGGCACCACTGAAATCCGTGGTGGAATTCTCCGCCATCCCTACTTAGGTAGTTCTGCTTTTCTTTAGCTCTTGCATGTGTGTGTGTGTGTGTGTGTGCGTGCGCGCGCACACTAGGTTGTAATTCCACCAACGCTATACAACCACATTTTAAGGCTGTGTTGAAAAAGCACAAGACACGTAGTATTTATATTAATTACCGTCTTATTCCAATAACAGTCCACTGTGTGGCAAAGCAATTAAGCACAATATGAGGCATCTTTGGGGTGTTGGCAGGGGCAGAGGTGAGGAGAAGTTACAGCTCTCTGCTTTGGGAGTTTTCCTGGAAAAACTCAAATTTCACCTGTGCTTTGCACAAAAGCCAGTGTGCCAAAATGCCTGAACTCTAGTGGGTCCGATGCCCTCGAGGGGTGCTGGGAGGGGCCCAGGTTTCACACACATCAATGGAAACAGGGAGAAGTTACTGCCCTTTGCTTTGGGAGTTTTCCTGGAAAAACTCAAATTTCACCAGTACCTAGCACACAAGCCAGTGGGCCAAACCGCCTGGGCTTTTAGGGATGCAATGCCCTGGAGGGGGGCTGGGAGAGACCAAGGTGTCATGCGCATGTGTGGAATCAGGGAGAGGTTACAGCTCTTTGCTTAGAGAGTTTCTTTGGAAAACCTCAGTTTTTAACTCTGCCTAGCAACCACTGGGCCAAAGTGTCAGCTTTTGCAGGTGGCCTCCTCTACAGGGGGCTGGAGAGGTTCCCAGTTTTCATGCCTGTATCCTAAAAACTGGAAAAGTTATGACCGTTTGTGTCTTCCCATGCAAGTCAATGGGAAAATGCCCAAACTGCGTGATCCGGATATCCAAATCTCGCTCAGATTCAGATCCGAGTCAGATTGGAGGGGGTCTGAATCAGTCCAAGGTGGATCAGGGTCACTTCGGATGATCTGAAGTGGCATCTGAAGTGGATCAAGGATTCTGTGCACAGCCCTAGTAATGATGTACATGTGACTCAAACATAAGAACATAAGAGTCCTGCTGGATCAGAACAAGGGGCTATATCTGGTGCAGCATTATGTTCCCACAGTGGCCAACCAGATGCCCATGGGAAGGCCACAAGTGGGACATAAGCCCTGCCTATCCGCCATTTCAAGGATTGCCTTTCTTGAATTGGAATTCCCTTCCCTCTCCTGGCCCACCTGTTTTCCTTTCTGTTGGCTTTCCAGTAAATGGCAAAGCCTTCCCCATTCCAGAAGAGCATTTAAGGATAAGCCAATGTGCAGCACAATCCTATACATGTCCAACTGGGCTTATTCCCAATTAAGTGTGTATAGAAGACAGCCTTAGTTCTTACGATCTGATTTTGTCTCCATATTTAGTTGGGTTCCTGGTAATTACTGTTTTCCCCTTCATGGATCACTGCCTTGTTGTGGCGAAGGGGCTTGCGTAACTCAGTGAAGCCATAAGCTATGCCGTGCAGGGCCACCCAAGACGAACAGGTCATGGCAGAGAGTTCTGACAAAATGTGGTCCACTGGAGAAGGAAATGGCAACCCACTCCAGTATTCTTGCCAAGAAAACCCCATGGAACGTATCACAAGGCTAAAAGATATGACGCCGGAAGATGAGCCCCTCAGGTCGGAAGGTGTCCAATATGCTACTGGGGAAGAGCAGAGGGTATTTCCAAGTAGCGCCAGAAAGAGTGAAGCGGCTGGGCCAAACCCGAAAGGACACTCAGCTGTGGATGTGTCTGGTGGTGAAAAGAAAATCCGATGCTGTAAAGAACAATATTGTTTAGGAACTTGGAATGTCAGATGAATGAATCAAGGTAAGCTGGAGGTGGTCAAACATGAGATGGCAAGATTGAACATCGACATCTTGGGAATCAGCGAACTCAAATGGACAGGCATGGGCGAATTTAATTCAGGTGACCATCATATCTACTATTGTGGGCAAGAATCCCTTAGAAGAAATGGAGTAGCACTCATAGTCAATAAAAGGGTGGGAAAAGCAGTACTGGGGTACAATCTTAAAAATGATAGAATGATCTCAGTACAAATCCAAGGCAAACCATTCAACATCACAGTAATTCAAGTCTATGCCCCAACCACTGAGGCCGAAGAAGCTGAGGTTGATCGGTTCTATGAAGACCTACAACACCTTCTAGAACTAACACCAAAAAAAGATGTCCTCTTCATCATAGGGGATTGGAATGCTAAAGTAGGAAATCAAGAAATCACTGGGATAACAGGCAAGCATGGCCTTGGTGTACAAAATGAAGCAGGACAAAAGCTAATACAGTTTTGCCAAGAGAACATGCTGATCATAGCAAACACTCTTTTCCAACAGCACAAGAGGCGACTCTACACATGGACATCACCAGATGGTCAATATCGAAATCAGATTGATTATGTCCTTTGCAGCCAAAGATGGAGAAGCTCCATACAGTCAGTAAAAACAAGACCTGGAGCTGACTGTGGCTCAGATCATGAGCTGCTTCTTGCAAAATTTCGGCTTAAATTGAAGAACGTCGGGAAAACCACTAAACCGTTCAGGTATGACCTAAATCATATCCCTGATGAATATACAGTGGAGGTGAGGAATAGATTTCAGGGATTAGACCTGATAGACAGAGTGCCTGAGGAACTATGGACAGAGGTCCGTAACATTGTTCAGGAGGCAGCAACGAAATCCATCCCAAAGAAAAAGCAATGCAAGAAAGCAAAGTGGCTGTCTGATGAGGCTTTACAAGTAGCTCACGAAAGAAGGGAAGCGAAAAGCAAGGGAGAAAGGGGAAGATATACCCAACTGAATGCAGAGTTCCAGAGAATAGCAAGGAGAGACAAGAAGGCCTTCTTAAATGAACAATGCAAAGAAATCGAGACAAACAACAGAATGGGAAAGACTAGAGATCTCTTCAAGAAAATTGGAGATGTCAAGGGAACATTTTGTGCAAAGACGGGCATGATAAAGGACAAAGAAGGCAGGGACCTAACAGAAGCAGATGAGATTAAGAAGAGGTGGCAAGAATACACAGAAGAACTATACAGGAAAGATCTGAATGTCCCTGATAGCCATGATAGTGCGGTCACTGAACTTGAGCCGGACATCCTAGAGAGTGAAGTCAAGTGGGCCTTAGGAAGCATTACTAACAACAAAGCTAGCGGAGATGACAGTATTCCAGTCGAGCTATTTAAAATCCTAAAAGATGATGCTGTTAAAGTGCTGCATTCAATATGCCAACAAATCTGGAACACTCAACAGTGGCCACAAGACTGGAAAAGGTCAGTTTACATTCCAATTCCAAAGAAGGGCAACGCCAAAGAGTGTTCAAACTACCGCACAATTGCACTCATTTCACATGCCAGCAAGGTGATGCTCAAAATCCTACAAGCTAGGCTTCAGCAGTATGCGAACCGAGAACTACCGGAAGTACAAGCTGGGTTTAGAAGAGGCAGAGGAACTAGAGATCAAATCGCCAACATTCGCTGCATCATGGAGAAAGCACGAGAATTCCAGAAAAACGTCTATTTCTGCTTCATTGACTATGCTAAAGCCTTTGATTTGTGGATCACAACAAACTGTGGCAAATTCTTAAAGTGATGGGAGTACCAGACCACCTTACCTGTCTCCTGAGAAACCTGTACGAGGGTCAAGAAGCAACAGTAAGAACCAGACATGGAACAACCGATTGGTTCAAAATTGGGAAAGGAGTACGACAAGGCTGCATATTGTCACCCTGCTTATTTAACTTATATGCAGAGTACGTCATGAGAAATGCCGGGTTGGATGAATCAGAGGTCGGAATTAAGATTGCTGGGAGAATTATCAACAACCTCCGATATGCAGACGATACCACCCTAATGGCAGAAAGCGAAGAGGATCTCAAGAGCCTCTTGTTGAGGGTGAAAGAGGAGAGTGCAAAAGCTGGTTTGAAACTCAACATTAAAAAAACGAAGATCATGGCATCTGGCCCTATCACTTCCTGGCATATAGAAGGGGAAGAAATGGAAGCAGTGACAGATTTTACTTTCTTGGGCTCCAAGATCACCGCAGACGGTGACTGTAGCCATGAAATTAAAAGACGCTTGCTCCTTGGGCGGAAAGCTATGGCCAACCTAGACAGCATAGTAAGAAGCAGAGACATCACCTTGCCGACAAAGGTCCGTCTAATCAAAGCGATGGTTTTCCCAGTAGTAATGTATGGCTATGAGAGCTGGACTATAAGGAAGGCTGAGCGCCGAAGAATTGATGCTTTCGAACTGTGGTGCTGGAGAAGACTCTTGCGAGTCCCCTGGACTGCAAGGAGGTCAAATCAGTCCATCCTAAAGGAAATCAACCCTGAGTGCTCATTGGAAGGACAGATAATGAAGCTGAAGCTCCAATATTTTGGCCACCTAATGCGAAGAGAAAACTCCCTGGAAAAGACCCTGATGCTGGGAAAGACTGAAGGCAAAAGGAGAAGGGGACGGCAGAGGATGAGATGGCTAGATAGCATCACGGATGCAATGAATATGAACTTGAGCACGCTCCGGGAGAGAGCGCAGGAGAGGAAGGCCTGGCGTGCTATGGTCCATGGGGTCACGAAGAGTCGGACACGACTGAACGACTGAACAACAACAGCAATTACTGTTTTATGTTATTCTGATACTGTTGCTGTACTTTCCTTTTGAATTATTTTAATTGCTTAAGATTTCTGTAACCATTGCTGTTCTATTGTTATATTTTGCTTTTGTTAGCTGCCTTGGGTATCTATGAGGAGCCATCAGGGGTCTCTGTACAAGCCCTGACCCTCCCCCCCCCAAGGTATTACTTGTTGCCCAGCAACCATAGGCAGCCACAGCTAGGGCTGGTTAAACAAAAAGAAATGGAATCAGGGTAGGCGCCCTTTAAATGACTCAAGGACTCTGATGAAAAAGGACAAACAGAAGCAGGAGATAACAGCCTGAATGGGAGAAGCTCAGGGGAAAGAGAAGAAAGACAGAGATGGAGCAAAGAGGCTCAGAAGGAGTGGCTGGAAACAGTAACTGAAAAGAAACAAAGAACAGAAGCTAAAGAAGGGGGAAAGGCTCCTTAGAAGGCCAAAGAGCTGAAGCAGAAGAATGGCTTCTAGGAAACACAGAAGAAACCGTCCAGTCAGCAGCAGTCAGAAACACACAAGAAGAAATGGACAAGACACAACTTGCTCAATTCCACAGCAAGCTCAGTAATGGATCACCCGGACTCTACAACTACTTATGTACATCTAGCATCATTATGTAAGCGTTCTCTCTGGTCCTGCAACTACTTACCTTTATCACTCTGTGGACATTCACTCTAGCCCTGCAGCTACTTATCTGCACTGTAGACCTTCATCCTCATTCTGTCAATACTTACCCTATTACACTATAACTATCCTGCAGATACTTACTTAGTGAGCATTTATCCTGTGCTTGCAGATACTTACCTGTATCACCCAATGAGCATCCATCCTGGTCCTGCAGCTACTTATCTCACTTTCTGCCCTTTCATCCTGAGCCTACACCCACTTACTGGTATTGACTCGACTCGAATGGTCCTGTGCTATAACAAGGATTAATGAAATATATAGTTGCTGCATTTATGTGGTCATTTTGTTCATTTGGGATGCAAACAGGAGAAAGTGACATGTCCCCTCTGGCAGAGGGGGCAAACCTTGTGACAGTATCTTATGACAGAGAAGGTGAGAATTTTTTTTAAGATAAAAAATTAAAAATACTACACATGTCTCATGTTCTAGTAAAATCTACATAGGACTATGCTGAAAGAGAAAGGACAAAGGGCTATTGACTGTCTTTCAGACAAGTTTAGGAAAGCACTTTAGTGAATGTTCTAGGGGTGTTGCTGCTGACTTTCCTTCTGGTGACAGTCTCTCACACCTTGTGGAGTATAATTCTGGGAAATTTCCAAACTTGGAGAAGGACCTTTTGAGAGGTCCAGGAATTGCTACCTGAAGGGAGAGCTGAAAAGTCCCCATACATGCATGGAAGCAGCAGCATGTTTCTCTCCATCCCTGCAACTAGTTTTACTTTTTTGTTTAGGATACTCAAAGAATAAGGCTGTAAATGGAAAATGAGACTAAAGAAGATAAACAAATCTGAAAAGGGGGTGGGGGAGTGAGAGAAACCAACCCTTATCATCATTGGAAATGCTTGCTTAGTGATTAACAGTCACTGTGTGGGGAAAGCTAAAAAGGAATCACTTTCCCGTAAGGTAACACTGATATTACAGAGAATCTTTCTATTGATAAAAGGCAGAGCAGGATTTTGTGGCGCTGGCCTCGATTTTCATCATTCTTTGTACCATCACAGTTTAAATCAGTTTTAAAGAACGACATGCTGTTAGTAAATGTGAGGATTTCAACATTATGATGCTCATTTTTTTCAGAGCCCAAGAAAATAAGTCAGTTATCCCTTGCCTATCAGGTAGCTTTTACTTACACCCTCCTTATCTACAGATGGAAATACAGAAATCAGTATTTCGAAAAGCAACAGGGACACTTTTTGCTAGAGATAAAATGGTCTGATGATATTGCACAAAGAAGCCAGATTTTATCATGTAATCATGCAGGGTGAATATTCTTCCTATTGCTGCCATTTCATTTATTTCAAAGACCTTGGTTCACTTTGAGGATCAACTGCTCTCCCCCCCCACACACACACACACTTTATTCAGTAATGCAAGACTGCTGAATGGCAAATTCCTTGTTTGTCCAGAACATGTATAATGTGTGTGTATACTCTCTCTCTCTCTCTCTCTCTCTTGCACACCTCTAGTGTGTGTGTGTGTGTGTGTGTATGTATGTATCTGCTTCAGGTGAAGCCCAAATACTGAACCAAAGTGGGCTGCTTCAGAGATATTTAGACTTCTTCCAAAGCAAAGCATGTCTTTCCTGAAGTTGTTGGATGCAAAACAGGCTGGTACCAAAGCGTTGGACTGCTTCTGAGCTTGGTAGGGTATTAGGCTAGCTGTCAAAGCCCTCATGCATGTCTTCAGAGCAGTACCTGCTTGTGCTCTCTCAGCACAAGCAGGAAGTACTCTGAAGGCATGCATTGGAGCTTTGAGAGTTGCCCTGAAACATACAACTTCAGAGACCTTATCTTTCTGCCTGCCCCAGGTAAGCAAGTCAATGAAGATAGTTCAGTCTGCATTAAATTGCTCAGGGGGGAAATAAAGGCTTCACTCCTAAAAATAGCTGGTGGGGTTGAAAAACTCATCTACCTCCAGCAAGGATTCTGTTGCCCCCAAGGGCCCTTGTCTGGGTGTGGGCTTCCTCACAGCCATTTTTGGGGTGCAGACTTTGTCCCCCCGCCCCATGCAAGTCAATACAGACAGTGTGTAAGCAATTCTGAAGCACCTGTAATCAACTTCTTGATTCTCTCTTCGTCTGTAGTGATGTGAACAATGCAAAAATAAAGAGTACATATTAATTGCTTCTAAAACTGCATAACCTGGAAGATACCTGAAACATTGGTCATTTGCTGTCATGTAAATAATGGATGCCTCTCATATGTCTTATGCTGAAGTAAGGTAGGCACAGATGCTGCTGCCAGTTATCAATAGAACATTGGATCTTAAAGGCAGCTCTGGAGAATTTAGGTTACTCAAGGGCAATCCCTCCCATCCAACTGTTCAGCTGTTCTGAAACTCCCTGACTGCACCCCCCAGCTAGGTACCAACACTTTTTTTTGTCTCTGATATGTAGTTGTCTGGGAAACGCTCATCCTTGCTAACTTGGAACTGCTGTGCTCAGACATACTGCTTCTCTAAGATAGTTGTAAAATGCTTCATGGGCTTTGTTAGGAGTGATGCCTTTTCTTTTTGATGCAATCAACAACACTTTAATTTACACACACACACACACACACACAGCTCTCTGCTTAGTTATTACATTTTCGCCATCTCTCTTTGAAAAACAAAGACAACTTCTCTGAATGGTGCTTTTTGCACAGGCTGGGAAACTGTGCAGTCACTGAAATCTGGAAAAGAGGAGGAAAATCTCCTCTCATTTATGAAGCAAATTGTCACTTTACCAGGTACTGCTGAGCTCATGTCATGGAAACTGAGTTTGCTGTCCACGGGAGTGCAGTAAAACATGAACACATTGCAAGTTCCTTAAGACTGAACTTTTGACACCACCTAATTTCCCCTCTTGCTGTAAATGTAAGAAAAGCACATATTACAGGCAGAGGGAATAAGAGCTGGTAGAGTGCCCTAGATTTGCTTTGCTTGGACAGGTAGTCTCATTTGTAGTCTGCTGCCCTGCCTGAGATATCATTTTAGAAAGTACAACAAAGCAAAAGAGGATTGCCTCCACCAGTTAGACTCTTTCAAAGATTTTGCTCTAAAGCTAGATATTTTCAGGAAAAAATAAATAAAGACCAATGGATGAACCAAGGTGGAACTACAGCTTTTTTTCACATGTAATAAGTCTGTTATGTGTCTGATTAAAGTTTTCCTCTGAAGCAATAGTGGAAACTGTTGTGTGTACTCTGTAGAGGTGTTCCAGACATGGGAGTAATCTAAGTCTGTTTGACAATGAATAATTTATCTAGAGCAAATCATCATACAATCCTATTTTGCAGCACTTTTGGACAGGCAAGCTGTTAAAATGTCACTTATATGGATTTACTAAAAGAAAATAATTCCAAATCAGCCTTTTCTCCTGACCTGCCTGGTGACATGGATCAAATGGGAGTTGTTAGAAAACAATGAAGGCTATGCAAACTGTTATGCCATTTAACTCTTCTCAGTAAGATGTAATGGTGAGTTCTTTTTGTGTTGCAAACACATTTTGTGAAGTGTTTAGCGATAAGGATACTTGGTCTGGTCTTATATATGGGATGCCAATAGGATAGAGGAAAATAGGGGAAATTTTTGGTTTAGGAGTGGGGTTCTGGAAGAGTAGGTTTAAAGACTTTAAAGGGTTCAGGCAGGATTTCTGTGACTAGGGGCTAAATATATGCCCATGATTTGTAGCTATGGGAAGGGTTTTGTGTTTACTTTACAGGGAAAAGAAAGGTCAGGCTTTCAGTGCATAGGAACATTAGTTGGTGGGAGAAGGTTTGGCTATTGCGTTGTTGCAAAAGATGGCTCCAGATTAGAAGATCAGAAAAGATCTAATCCCAGTCTTTCAACTGGGATTAGATGGGTTCATAGTTGGCTGGCCACTGTGAGAACAGAATGCTGGACTAGCTAGGCCTTTGGTCTGATCCAGCATGGATGTTTTGACTCCTCATGTTAAAACATGTTTTTATGTTCTCAGAAAAGCCATAGTTTGCTTAACAGGCAGGTATTAATCCCAGGTAAAAGTCCACGTGTGAGCCAAATTTGAATGTAATGTCCTCCACATGATGGACAGAACTGAAGTGAAAGCATCATCTGATTGAGCTGATGGTTCAAGGTTCTTGTTCAAGAACACAGTTCTCATTTCATTTGTGAGTTATAGTTTTCTGTTTTTGAGCTGATTGTTTCCTGCAAGCTCATGCACATGATTTTAACATGTAACCTGAAAACTGGCTCATGTACAATAAGTGAGCAATCCTATGGCCACTAGTCAGTGGCTAGACAGCCATAGCATATCTTGTTTTCTGGGAACATGCAGGCAGCATTGAGAAGCCCTGGGCTCCACTCTCGCAAGAGGAGTGCAGAGTGGCTGAAACGGGGTGTTCCGGGGGGCATTCGGGGGCAGGGAGGGAAGAAATGCTGGTACAACACATCCAATGTGTCATCCGGCAGCCTCCTCCCTCACTCCGCTGTCCCCCGACTAGACAGCCAAAAGCGGCTGTCTAGCCGAAAATGCAGGGCAGGAGGAGTGCGGAGGGAACAATTGCCTCTCTGCTTCTCCTGCCCTGCATTGGATAGGTGGTTGCCTCTAAGTTCGGAGGCTGCCGCCTATCCCCATAGGATTGCGCCCTAACCCAGAATATTCACTGGAGATAGATACATGGGAAGCTATTCATTCCCTCCCTCTGCAAATGTAATACTTTGAATAAAGTTGACAAAGCTATTAATTGGGGGCAGGGTAGAGGTATGCTCCCCTTCATGGATCACTGCCTTGTTGTGGCGAAGGGGCTTGCGTAACTCAGTGAAGCCATAAGCTATGCCGTGCAGGGCCACCCAAGACGGACAGGTCATGGCAGAGAGTTCTGACAAAATGTGGTCCACTGGAGAAGGAAATGGCAACCCACTCCAGTATTCTTGCCAAGAAAACCCCATGGAACGTATCACAAGGCTAAAAGAGATGACGCCGGAAGATGAGCCCCTCAGGTCGGAAGGTGTCCAATATGCTACTGGGGAAGAGCAGAGGGTATTTCCAAGTAGCGCCAGAAAGAGTGAAGCGGCTGGGCCAAACCCGAAAGGACACTCAGCTGTGGATGTGTCTGGCGGTGAAAAGAAAATCCGATGCTGTAAAGAACAATATTGTTTAGGAACCTGGAATGTCAGATCAATGAATCAAGGTAAGCTGGAGGTGGTCAAACATGAGATGGCAAGATTGAACATCGACATCTTGGGAATCAGCGAACTAAAATGGACAGGCATGGGCGAATTTAATTCAGGTGACCATCATATCTACTATTGTGGGCAAGAATCCCTTAGAAGAAATGGAGTAGCACTCATAGTCAACAAAAGGGTGGGAAAAGCAGTACTGGGGTACAATCTTAAAAATGATAGAATGATCTCAGTACGAATCCAAGGCAAACCATTCAACATCACAGTAATTCAAGTCTATGCCCCAACCACTGAGGCCGAAGAAGCTGAGGTTGATCGGTTCTATGAAGACCTACAACACCTTCTAGAACTAACACCAAAAAAAGATGTCCTCTTCATCATAGGGGATTGGAATGCTAAAGTAGGAAGTCAAGAAATCACCGGGATAACAGGTAGGCATGGCCTTGGTGTACAAAATGAAGCAGGACAAAAGCTAATAGAGTTTTGCCAAGAGAACATGCTGATCATAGCAAACACTCTTTTCCAACAGCACAAGAGGCGACTCTACACATGGACGTCACCAGATGGTCAATATCGAAATCAGATTGATTATGTCCTTTGCAGCCAAAGATGGAGAAGCTCCATACAGTCAGTAAAAACAAGACCTGGAGCTGACTGTGGCTCAGATCATGAGCTGCTTCTTGCAAAATTTCGGCTTAAATTGAAGAACGTCGGGAAAACCACTAAACCGTTCAGGTATGACCTAAATCATATCCCTGATGAATATACAGTGGAGGTGAGGAATAGATTTCAGGGATTAGACCTGATAGACAGAGTGCCTGAGGAACTATGGACGGAGGTCCGTAACATTGTTCAGGAGGCAGCAACAAAATCCGTCACAAAGAAAAAGAAATGCAAGAAAGCCAAGTGGCTGTCTGATGAGGCTTTACAAGTAGCTCACGAAAGAAGGGAAGCGAAAAGCAAGGGAGAAAGGGGAAGATATACCCAACTGAATGCAGAGTTCCAGAGAATAGCAAGGAGAGACAAGAAGGCCTTCTTAAATGAACAATGCAAAGAAATCGAGGAAAACAACAGAATGGGAAAGACTAGAGATCTCTTCAAGAAAATTGGAGATCTCAAGGGAACGTTTTGTGCAAAGACGGGCATGATAAAGGACAAAGAAGGCAGGGACCTAACAGAAGCAGATGAGATTAAGAAGAGGTGGCAAGAATACACAGAAGAACTATACAGGAAAGATCTGAATGTCCCTGATAGCCATGATAGTGCGGTCACTGAACTTGAGCCGGACATCCTCGAGAGTGAAGTCAAGTGGGCCTTAGGAAGCATTAGTAACAACAAAGCTAGCGGAGATGACAGTCTCCCAGCTGAGCTATTTAAAATCCTAAAAGATGATGCTGTTAAAGTGCTGCATTCAATATGCCAACAAATCTGGAACACTCAACAGTGGCCACAAGACTGGAAAAGGTCAGTTTACATTCCAATTCCAAAGAAGGGCAACGCCAAAGAGTGTTCAAACTACCGCACAATTGCGCTCATTTCACATGCCAGCAAGGTGATGCTCAAAATCCTACAAGCTAGGCTTCAGCAGTATGCGAACCGAGAACTACCAGAAGTACAAGCTGGGTTTCGAAGAGGCAGAGGATCAAATCGCCAACATTCGCTGCATCATGGAGAAAGCAAGAGAATTCCAGAAAAACGTCTATTTCTGCTTCATTGACTATGCTAAAGCCTTTGATTGTGTGGATCACAACAAACTGTGGCAAATTCTTAAAGTGATGGGAGTACCAGACCACCTTACCTGTCTCCTGAGAAACCTGTACGAGGGTCAAGAAGCAACAGTAAGAACCAGACATGGAACAACCGATTGGTTCAAAATTGGGAAAGGAGTACGACAAGGCTGCATATTGTCACCCTGCTTATTTAACTTATATGCAGAGTACATCATGAGAAATGCCGGGTTGGATGAATCAGAGGTCGGAATTAAGATTGCCGGGAGAATTATCAACAACCTCCGATATGCAGACGATACCACCCTAATGGCAGAAAGCGAAGAGGATCTCAAGAGCCTCTTGTTGAGGGTGAAAGAGGAGAGTGCAAAAGCTGGTTTGAAACTCAACATTAAAAAAACGAAGATCATGTCATCTGGCCCTATCACTTCCTGGCATATAGAAGGGGAAGAAATGGAAGCAGTGACAGATTTTACTTTCTTGGGCTCCAAGATCACGGCAGATGGTGACTGTAGCCATGAAATTAAAAGACGCTTGCTCCTTGGGAGGAAAGCTATGGCAAACCTAGACAGCATAGTAAGAAGCAGAGACATCACCTTGCCGACAAAGGTTCGTATAATCAAAGCTATGGTTTTCCCAGTAGTAATGTATGGCTGTGAGAGCTGGACTATAAGGAAGGCTGAGCGCCGAAGAATTGATGCTTTCGAACTGTGGTGCTGGAGAAGACTCTTACGAGTCCCCTGGACTGCAAGGAGGTCAAATCAGTCCATCCTAAAGGAAATCAACCCTGACTGCTCATTGGAAGGACAGATAATGAAGCTGAAGCTCCAATATTTTGGCCACCTAATGCGAAGAGAAAACTCCCTGGAAAAGACCCTGATGCTGGGAAAGACTGAAGGCAAAAGGAGAAGGGGACGGCAGAGGATGAGATGGCTAGATAGCATCACGGATGCAATGAATATGAACTTGAGCACACTCCGGGAGAGAGCGCAGGACAGGAAGGCCTGGCGTGCTATGGTCCATGGGGTCACGAAGAGTCGGACACGACTGAACGACTGAACAACAACAACAACAACAGAGGTATGCTACCCATTAGGACCATGTTGATATAGGTTACTTTATATTAAGATGAACTTCTGTACCTGCAAATGACATTGCAGCAGGTATTGAATTGTTGGCATTGCCCTAGTTACAAAGAAAAAAGCAAATCTGTTGTTATTCAAACACGGTGACAGTTCTGAAGGCAGCACATATGTTTACATGAAAAAGAAATAAAGCATTGAGGGTTGCCTATAGTAACTAGGCTTGTTTTAATCTACTTATTTTATCCCCCATGCTGTTTAACATCTACATGAAACCGCTGGGGGAGGTTATCCGGAGGTGTGGGCTGAGGTGCCATCAATATGCGGATGACACCCAGCTCTACCTCTCTTTTTCATCAAAACCAGGTGAGGCAGTGGTTGTTCTGAATCAGTGCCTGGGCACAGTAATGGACTGGATGAGGGCCAATAAACTGAAACTCAATCCAGACAAGATGGAGGTACTGTTAGTGGGTGGTTCGTCTGCCTGGCTAGGTGATATTCAACCTGTTCTGGAGGGGGCTGCACTCCCCCTAAAGGATCAGGTTCGTAGTTTGGGGGTGCTCTTGGATCCAGAACTGTCACTTGAGGCACAGGTGAACTCAGTGGCACGGAGCACTTTTTATCAGCTTAGGCCAGTATACCAACTACGCCCTTATCTGGACAGAGATAGCCTAGCTACAGTTATCCATGCTCTGATAACTTCTCGTTTGGATTACTGCAATGCGTTATACGTGGGGCTGCCTTTGAAAACGGTCTGGAAACTTCAGCTGGTCCAAAATAGGGCAGCAAGATTGTTAACAGGGACTGGCCCGCGAGCTCATATTACGCCAGTACTTTTCCAGCTGCACTGGCTGCCAGTCCATTTCCGGGCCTGATTCAAAGTGCTGGTGTTAACATTCAAAGCCCTTAACGGCTTGGGGCCAGGTTACCTGAAGGATTGCCTCCTCCCATATGTGTCTGCCCGGACCTTAAGATTATCATCAGCGGTCCTTCTCCGTGAGCCCCTGCCAAAGGAAGTGAGGCGGGTGGCTACTAGAAGGAGGGCTTTTTCTGCTGTGGCACCCCGGCTCTGGAATGACCTCCCTAGTGAGGTTCACCTGACCTACATTGTATTCCTTTTGGCGCCAGGTGAAGACCTTTTTATTTTCCCAGGCATTTTAGCATTTTAGCTTCCTAAATTTTTATCTTTGCTGTTTTAAATCTGTATTTTAAACTCTTGCACTGCTGCTAGGTTTTATTGTGGTTGTATTGTTATATTGTGGTTTTAATGTTCTATATATTTTAAATTGTTTTATTGTGTGTTGTTTGGTTTTAATTTTTGTGAACTCCCCAGAGAGCTTCGGCTATTGGGTGGTATAGAAATGAAATAATAAATAAATAAATAAATAAATAAATAAATAAATAAATTATGTGGAATATAAATGGCAACAAATTCACCTTCTATTAGTCACAAAATCTTTTAAGTCTCTTTAGCATTAATGATATGCCAAGTAAAAGATGTCTGAAGCAGAAGGCAATACAAGAATCTCTCCCCCCCCCCAGTTGTAAATTTCAAGGAGATTTTACAGTGGATTGGATTTCTTACATTTGCCTCTATAGATATGACAAAGCATTCCCCACAATTATTATGCTTAGCAAGGTGGCCTTAGGGCTTCTTGCATAGGGGCTTTTTATCCCACAATTTTACCCAGGCTTCTGCTTCCAGATTCTTTCCTGGATTCAGGTTGGCCCTTTACATGTGCTTCTCTTCCCCGCCACCTTTTCCCCCTTTATCTGCAAGTTCTATATATGTTATACAGCCACTAGATGGTGCTGTTGTATTGCTGCGATAAAGTGTCATTTTTTATCAGTACATCAAAAATTACTGCGTTTAATAGCAGGAGGAGGGAAAATGGCAGATTTTTGTCATCATGAAAAATACCGCAATAGAGGTTGCAAAGAGTGGGAGATGCCCTGGAGGATGACGTTATCGTGTATAGGACTGTGAATGTCCGTGAGTGACCAATCATAAGCACACAATAAATGCCTCATGTAGAAATGGCCTTAATGAAAGTTGGACATAGCTGGCAAAGGTTTATATTTTACACTGGTAGTCAGGGGATTTGAGAACTTAGTGAACTCTTTTATTGGAATATAAAGATATGTGTCTGGAAAAGATGTTGCCCCCATGGGTTGCAGGGAAGTAGGAGCATAGGAAGTTGCCTTTTACAGAGTCAGACCCTTGGTCCAGGTAGCCCAGTATTGTCAAACACTGACTGGCAGCAGCTCTCCAGGTTTTCAGGCAGGAGTTTTCACAGCCCTACCTGGAGATGCTGGGAACTGAACCTGGGATTTCTGCATGCAAAGCATGCACTCTACCACTGAGCTATGGCCCCATTTGTAAGGATGGCATAATTGAATGGCCATTGAGGAGAATGAGATAAGGAGAAAATGAGTCAGCTAATGGTGGAGCAATTTCCAGAGGGTAGTCATGTTAGCAGCCAAAACAACAAAGAGTCTTTTGGAGCCTTAATGACAAACATGTTTATTCTGGCATAAGCATTTGTGGACTATAGCCCACCTTATCAGATGCATGGAATATTATGGAGAGTTTCAGGTTCCACAAAAGCTTATGCCAGAACACAGAAATACATTTGCTAGTCTGTAAGGTGCCACAAGACTCTGGTGTTTTAACCATGGACAATTCCTTCATTCTGGCCTGATTTCCACTGGGATTATCCCAGGTGTTGTGTCAGTTGGCCATCAGATGTGCAGCTGATGCTTAGAGCTAAAAGCAGAAGTAATATAGAATCAAGGCTCTTGGTGAATTCAAAGCATTTGGAGGTCACTTCCACAATTATTTATTCATTCATTTGTAGCTAAAGTAACAACAATAAATACAGTAAAATCAAATAAAATTCAGTAAATATAAAGAACAGTATAAAAGAAGTAAAATACAAAGCAAGCAAAAACAAATAATTTCAACATATTTAAAAGTTGGCTAATGGGCAAAATTCTGTCTAAATGGTACTTGCCTGCTGGGAGAAGATAATCAGAGATGGGGCTAATCAGTTTTATGAATTGCAAAGTTTAGGAGGGTAATTGCTCACATCTCATGGGTACAGTCTGTGTACATAGCCTCGAAAGTGGATGGCCAGTTAGGTTTTGGTGGACTTTTTTCCTCTCTTAAGCCCACGATGAGACTCCAAATGGATTAGGCAGACTATTCTAGAGCAACCTCAGCCAGAACAGTCATGTGTTGTTTTCTTGATGGTACTTAGTCTTCATCAAAACACTGGTAGCTCCATGTATTGGATCGTTCTCACTTGCTTTTTCCTGTTCCTCACTGCAAGGGCTAAACTAAACATTCCTCTAATCATGCATAGTGAAGTTATGGGTGATAGTTTTATTTACCTTTTTCTAAGTGCATGCAGTCCCACTTCAGATTGGGACCACTGTGCTCTGAGATGGGGGGGAGCGTTAAACCTGACCCCTATTTTTTCCTAAAATTTCCACTGGGGCAGGGGAGGTAAAAGAAGAAGAAAAAGCCTCCGTTGACTCCAATTGTGTATTTGAAAAAAAGAGAAACCCTCTGCCACCTCATCTTTAATTGTAAGCCACCCATCCTCCAAAATTAATAGAATTCACCCAACTGCTGAAGGTTACTTGAATCTTTGGGAGCTGTTTCCACCCACCTGAAGGTGACAAAAATTTCTGGGCCTAATACTTCAGCCCAGTGCTACTTAATCATCACGTGTGGACTGGTGGGTCAGCAGCTTGACCTGAAAAATATTGCATGTCTGGAGTGGAGACGGTAGAAATACTGAAACAATTAGCACAATCCCTGAAGTTAGATCCATAGTGACCTCCTCCTTCCCCAGACACTAAAGACTCTTAAGGGTACAATCCTATGCATGTTTAGACAGAGAAAAGGCCTACAACTCCCAGCATGCCCCAGCCAGCATAGCTCACTGGGGCATGCTGGGAGTTGTAGGTCTTTTTTCTCTGTCTAAACATGCATGATTGCACCCTAACACAACAATCTTTGCAATAGAAACTACAATCAGAGGACCCAGTTGAGAGATATCTATGAATGTCTCTCTAACTTCCCTGGTTCACCAGTGTCTTCCTATCCCTTCTCTCTTCTATAACACACATACATGTGTTACTAGTCTCCCAGAAAAGTGAGCAATTCACAATGGGAGAAAGTAAAGAGTGCAGTGGGTGATGTAGTTGGGATGGGACAAAAAACTCTGGGTCACCAATGTCCTGGCTGAGGAGCAGATTCTGCACACCTTTTGACTGCAGCCTTTTTCCTTTCTCCCATAGACATCAATGAGTCCTATTGATATATATGGGAGAAAGAAGAAAAAAATACACCTAATCATAGTGGTGGGCATCTCCACTATTTTAAAATATAATGGAAGTAGGACAAATTTATTTATTTATTTGTTGCATTTATATCCCGCCTTTCCCCCAAATTTGTGCAGTTTCCAAATGCAACTGGGAAGACTGCTGAGAAAGGAACAAAGCCACCCCCCCTTCCTTGGTATAGGGTACCACCAGTGAGGTGGGGCTGGGAGAATGTTTTGCTCCTTCTTCAACCTTGTCCCCAGTTTCAGTCTGTTTACAGGGATACAGCTGTTGAGTTGAGTCACCAGGGATACAGCTGTTGAGTTGACTCACCAGTGTCTGGGGTTGCAGGGGATGAGGGGGCAAGGGAGGGGGGGAGGTAGGACCAGATTTGCCCCTTCATTGTCTCCTGTTGAGTTAATGGGACACACTGACTCCTTTGGGAGAAAAGCATACTAATGGGCATTTCATTCGTTTAAAAAATAAGCCTACATTTTGTTGTTCTCACCTTGTCCATGAAGCTTGAAATGAAATCCAACTGTCTGTATTTCAGGCTTGCTGCCTGCTTACATTTTATTGTTGCTCCTTACAGTATAATTGTGCAATCCCATGGATAGATTTAATTACATTCACTGATGTAAAACTAAACATAAAAAAATGATATCCAGTTATGTGGAGATTGCTCAGGAGAAAAAATAATTCAGGTAAATATTGAACCACACACATTATTGGCTCTGATGGATTTAAGCTAGCCTCTGCTTCTAAGGGAGCTGTAATGTGAATTCTATTGATAATGTACAACATTAGGAAAATGATAATAAATGAAGATGCATATATCCATTCTGGCTAGACTCAGGGATAAGACTTATAAAAGAAACTATCAAGACAATGGGCCACAGGTTCCATTTTATGCGACACAGTAAAGGACTGTCCATATTCAGACTCATGAAGTTGGAAGGGATCTCATGAGTCATCTAGTCTACCCTTCTGAAACTGTGGAATCCTCTAGACTTTCATCACACCCATCCAGTTATATTTTTCTGGGTAGGTCATACCCAGAAAGTGGTAGAACACATGCTTCACACACAGTCTTCAGTTTTAGTCCCTGGCATCTCTTGAGACCCAAAGAAGCTGCTGCCAGCCAGAATAGGAAGTACTGGTCAGAGAACCTAATGAGATTATTATAATGCATTATAATTATATTTCCCACTATAATACAGCTGTATATCTTCACATGTTCACCTCTAGGGTAGATGATCCTACAACTTTTCTGGTAGTTTTTCCTTTTGCCAATTAATATTTATACAAGTTCTGGATAAGTGCTCAAAATACAGTGCAAATCTGATGCAGAAAGTCACTGACACATAGATAATACAGGATCTTCTGAAGTGATATGCTTCTGTCACCTCAGGAATCTGAAGAGCCCAAAGGGTAATCAAACAGGGGTGTCTGTGTGAATAATACAACCTCACAGACAAGGCTGATCATGTTGGTCTTTCCCATGAAATTGGCACCCTGTTTTATTCACAGGTGCAGCCCTGAATATATTCCTGCTCTGCAAAGCAGGCATGTTAAGGTGTCCTAAGGGTCGGTGGGCTATTGGGGTTCACATAATGAGATATATAATGCAGTGGGTTTAGAAATAATGATATACACATTATCACAGCATTATGCACAATTGTGGAAGATGTGCAAATATGTAAAATAATGACTCATGTAACTGAGGATGAATTTACACAATCAGTATTCAGAGTTATGTTTTTGTATGTTGTTACCTACGTTTGGGAGCAAACGTGTTTAAATACAAACATGCGTGGGCTTTCTCTTACTGTTTTGACTACTCCAACCCCAGCAGTCAAGCCGAGACAGAGAATGAGTTACCAGTCTGCCCAATGGCTGCCCGATGACTAGAGCCGACCCTATGCCATACTAAAAGCTACTGTAGGCTGTAGACAATAAAGGTTATGGGTAGTTTTCTCAAAAAAGCTTGTCCATGTGTTGTTACTGCCCCCTCCACCTTGCCCCAAAAAGCACTGAGGGTGCAAGTAATCCTTTGTTTTGCTATTTATGTCTTCTCTATAGACAACCTTTAAACAAAAGTTTTGCCTACATCATGAGTGGGCAATATGTGGCTCCTGCAGCCCCCCAGTGCAACCCCCACTCCCCAAAATTTTGGGGTACCCCCCAAATACTTTTTTTCTTTTTTTGTAAATAAAGTGGTGCTTTGTAGCAGCTCTGGACATCTTCCTCCCCATTCATTTTCAGCACCCATGGGGAGGTGCAGCACATGGGGGGGATCTCTCTGTGTGTGAAAATGGTCTTCAGACCTCCCAAAGTTGCCCACCTATGGTCTACAGGCATCAAGTCATGCACAGTTTATGAAAGAGCCTGACTAGATTGCTTGGTTACATACTTCTGTGAAATGGGATTCATGTCCCAGTTAACAAGTGGAACTTAGAACTTTGGCTGTGGGAGTGATTTGCCCCATTCAAACATGGTGGGGAGGATTTTTTTAAAGCAGTAAAAGAGATGTATGCATGCATGCATGCATGCATTTATTTCTTTTATATACCACCCACCCTGCAAATACTCTCAGGGTGGTTTACCATCATGAAAGCCCATAACAACAATAAAATAACCAATATGATAATACAACAAAAACATTAAAAAGATTTTTAAAAACCCTCATCATAATTTAGCACCAGATCACCATCATCCACTCATCTTCCCAATGAGACATCCTAGTCTAATCTGAGCAAGGCCCAATATAACTTAGGGCACTTCTACACCAGCCTACAATCCTGCATTTAAAATGGGGCTTTCTGCTTCTGTTTTAAATGCAGAATTACAACTGACACCCTTTACATGTGCTTAGGGATGGGCAGATTCCCTACCTGTTGTTCCGGCTGGGAATCTGCCCTTGGGGGGATGCGATGCATCCCACCCCCCGGAATCCTAGCCAGCCAGCTCCGCTCAGCGGCAAGCCGGCAATTCTGCGGAGCTGCTGGTCGGCTCCAGAGCACCAACGGTATGGCCGCCATTGCCATATTGCTGGCTGAGGCTGACTGTCTCTGGACGCAAATGGCATCTGCTACGCCATTTGCGGCCATAAAGGTCTTAGATTAAGCTAAATGCAGCCTCAGCCAGTGATATGGCAATGGCGGCCATACCGTTGGTGCTCTGGAGCCAACCAGCGGCTCTGCAGAATTGCCGCAATGGCTGCCATATTGCTGGTGGTCTGCAGCCGGCGGCAGGGAGCATCCGGCCGGCATGGACTTTGCAGGGAGGCAGAGGTAAGTGATCTGTTTCTCCATGGACTCTGGGGGTCCGTGGAGGAATTCTCTGACATCCCTACATGCTCTCCCTTTCCCCCCTCCTTCTTCCCGTATTTGAGTCTTCCATTATCTTTCATTGATCTCGTTCCTCTTCTTGCCACTTTAACTCTTTTGATGGAGGAAACTGAAGTGGAACCCAATGGGGTAATTTGATAGCTCATTATCTGTGATCTATTTAAAAATGGAACAAAGGGCATTTAGTGCAGGAGGGTGATGGCATGGTCATTGTGTCATGTAAAGAGCCCTCAAATTTCCATGAAGGAGCAATCTGAATTGCAGGATAAAAACCCAGTGTGAAGGAGCCCTTAAAGGGGCACTTTGAAGTGTAGTTATCTTCAAATTTGTTTTGCATGCTGAAGTGGACTTGTAAACAGACTCTTCTGTTAGCCCCTTCTTCATTGCAATAGTAATATTTGCCCTTCATTCACAATTAAATTGACCTGTTCTGGAAACTCACAAAACATAATAATTAATGACCAGAGGATTGCTGCAAACCTACTTGGCTTAACATTTAAAAGGCATGCATCTTCTTCCTGTGTTAGCATGGTTATTTGCATGGTTTTAAAATGAAAACTGTACCAAGTAAATCCCCAATGCATGCATGTTTAATGAAATGCAATCATGTTTCATTCCATAAAGATTGCTAGGCCGTTAATTAATCTCCTTCATTTTAAACATACAGCTAGGTACTGTTAATACATGTTATGGTTAGAGAATAATTTTTTAGGTCACAGATTACCTCCCATTAGTCAATCTTTTTTAAAATAAATAAATAAATAAATAGCTTAAACAATTTTTTAATGACATATCATAAATCTAAATTGCTGTTTACAGAAATTCAAACTGGCCTGTTGAAATGGAACTCCCAGAACCTCTGTAAATCAGATAAGTAGGTTATCTGTTACTCTGTTGTATTAGCTTAATAAAAAAGCAATATGAAGTATAGTTTAATCAGAAAACAAGTGATTTATGATTTGTCCACAATCTAAACGCTTAACAGAACAACTCATCACCTTTTTCAAATATAGATTTAACAGTACATTAGTTACTATGGAAAAATAATTTCCTGAAATAGAATGATTTCATAAAACAATTGGAAATCTTTCCTTGTCTAATCAGAAATCTGGATAATAACTAAAAAATGCTCATTGGAAACTCTGTCAGAATTTCAGACTTCTGTATTTCGGCATTTAACCTTCATGTAAATATTCAGAATTTGCAAATGTTCTTGATCTCAGTTTAGCCAGATAAGTCTGACAGTGAAATCCTATGCATATTTACTCAGATGTAAGTTCCAATGATTCCATTTGGATTTTTCTCCCTAGTAAGAATCTATAGGATTGCAGGTGAAAGGCTTATCATAGGTTATCTGTCTGCCTGCAAGCAAATATGCATTTCTAGCTGCCTTCCCTTCTGAACTACTTTGCTGTTTTAAGCAGCATAGCTACTGTTTACAGGCAGCTGTGTACAAATGGCCTCTCAAAATTCTTCACCCTATTTGTGGGCAGAAAATTTAGGGGGCCAATTGCACCAGATTTCTCCAGGTGGAGTACAAATTCTCAACAGTTTCTCACAGGTAGGGCTCCCTGTTGGCAGGGGTTGTAGCCCAGCTTTTATGTTTTTTCGTCAGGGTTTTGGGGGTTTTCATGCTGCAACACCATCAGCTGGGTTGGCAGGCTGCCCCCCATTTTGCATCCATTACAATGCAGGGGTGTGTGTGTGTGTGTGCATGTGTGTGTGGGGGGGGGCACTGTTGTGTCTAGCTCCAGGGAAGAGATGTTGTTAGTGCTGAGCCAAAATATGGCCTCCAATTTCTTGGAAGTTGTCTTCCTCCATGAAAAAGGCTTCCATTGTTTTGTCTCATTCTCAGGGTGTTTTATAATTTATTTTTGTGGCATGCTTGAGCTTACCTAATCCCTGTAGCCTCCCAGGATGCTTGCATTTCCTGATCTGAAAAGGCCCTATGGAAGGAATTACCTCATGATGCCTTCCCCCTGGGCTTTAATTCATAGACTCATAGTAGAGTAGGGTTGGAAGGGGCCCACAAGATCATGGATTCCAATGCCCTGCTCAATGCTGGAAGTGTAGGAAGTTGAGGAAGCTACAGACTGCCAGAGATAAGATCATACAATAAAAAAAACAAAAACAGGACACTTGCTCACACTCTTCAGCCACCTCCTGAATAAAGTAAGCCCAATAACCCCAAATCCAACCTACAAGGACTTCTCCAAAATATCTTCACCATTGAATTTCTTTTCAAAAGCAATTTCTTTTCTATCAAATAGAATGCGAATGGTTGAAAAAATGTGGGAGAAATTTTCAGCACAACACTAGTACTATTATGATGCTGAGATGGAGAGGATGGTAACAGGCTCTCTAGGGAAGCTGAGGTAATTCATTCAGGAAGGAGCCCCTGCACATACCTGTTCCCCCCAGGACAGAGGTGGCCAACACATGGCCTATGGGCCACATGCGCCTCCCCGTCCTCTTGTGCAGCTTCTGCCATCCCCGCCATGCCACTGTGCTCAGCGGTGTGGCAGCTGCTGCCAAAATGTGGCAGGAAACCACCATGGAATCTTAGGAAGTTCAAATCCAGCCAAGAATGAAAGTGGATACTGAGGTGAGCAACAGTGATCACAGCTACTCCCTTGACACACAACTGGCCTATAGTTTAGGACTTTGGGAAGCAGGGGTTACTTTTTTCATATTTGAGCCAGAAAAAAAAAGACACTGTTAATGTCCACTACAGGAAGATGAACCTCTCCAGTCTTATTTCCATAAAAAGTGCAGAGAGAGAGAAAAAAAACCTCTGTTGAAAATAAGGTCAAAGCAGCTTCATCATCCTACTGTGGACATGAAAAGCACCCACTTTATCATACAAAGTATTTCCTGTCTAAATAACATTGACATATTTTTTTTTCTGCTACACAAGTCATCATAATTAGAATGGAATATTTTTAGTATAGTTTATTATTCATATGTAGGAGGTTTATTCAGGCCTTCCCTTCATCCTAGTGATGTCGAGTAAGGTCTGAAGGATACCTGCTGCAGTTCTGTCTCTGAACCTAAGACTGGAGAGTGAAACTGGTACCAGGCAGATTATATCTGCTTGGTGAACGGAAAAAAAAGGAAGCCAAAATCTCAGTTCTATGATGAGTGAGCAATAGGGTGGTCAGGCAGACATGGCCCCCAAAAGTGGGCATGCAACCCCCCAAAAAGAGGACAAAGCAGGACACAAGTTTGCATATAACTTCCATATGCTAATTTATATGTATGTATGTATGCATGACAATTTGGAAATAATTATTAAAATTTAAATTTAATAGAAGACAAACTAATTCATTTCCTAACCAAATTAGACTCCCCTCACCCCGCTGGAAATTCTTAAATCAATTTGCACCACACCAAGGTCAGCCAAATCATTCTTTTATTTAATTAATTATCTCCCAGATAGGGGCAGACATTTTTTTCCCATATAATCATCCTGTAAAGGAAATGCAAACCATGACATTTCCTTTCCATTCCTACACAAAGGCATTTAGGGAGCAATCCTATCTAGATAGGCGGCTGCCTACAAACTTGGAGGTGACTGCCTATCCAAAGCAGGCCAGGAGAAGCATGGAGGGGATCATTCCCTCTGTGCGTCTCCTGCCCTGCTTTTTCGGCTAGACAGCTGATTGCAGCTATCTAGCCGCAGGATCACAGAGTGGGGAAGGAGGTTGCTATACGACACATAGGATGTGTCGTACAGGCATTTCCACCCTCCCCGCCCCAGAATGCCCCTCAGAATGCCCCTTTCCGGGTGCTTTGCACTCCTCTTGTGAATGTGGAGGACGGGGCTGTTCCGCGCTGCCTCGAAGGCAGCACAGAAGTGGGGAGAGGTCAGTTGTCCAGGAACCAACCTCTGAGCGCGTCGGTTCCCAGAAAACAGGATATCCTATGGCCATCTAGCTGCTGTCTAGTGGCCATAGGATTGCTTCCTCCAAGTTTCAAGTCGCACTGCATGTCAGGCAACTCAGCTGCTGCAGCTGCAGTGTCTTGCCATTGGCTGCTAATTAGGTTTTTAAAAAGTAAGCAGCCACCTTTCTTTTTGGCCAGTACTGGGCATTTTGAATCTGAACACTTTTCTAGGAAGCCCTTTAAATACCAGGCAGTCTGAGAAAAAGAAGAAGCCCAGTACCGACATCTGGGCACTCTAGTGGAGACCTGGATGCATTTCTTTCACTGTGAATTTTGGCTGGGGAGCTCAGCAAGATGTATGCCATGCCCATGGCTTCAAAAGGCCACAGTGAAGGAAGGATTAGGTAAAGAGATTAGAGAAGCAATTTGAGAAGAAAATTAAGGGATATCAACCTCTGCAAAAAATGGGATGTTAAGACAGGTTTGCTTCCCATTCTGATGGAACAATTGTACAACCTGTTTTGTAAAGCTTTTCTTCTATTGTCAACCGAGTTGCTCCCCAGCAGACCCAGCATCAGGGATCAGCCTAGTTGAGCAGTTGACAGGAGATAAGAGGGATCCATCCATGACCCTGCTGATCCCACAGTTATAGGGCCCACAACTGCCACCACGATCCCAACTGTGTAGCTTGCTTCTGCCACTGCCACTGTCTGCCACATCGCCTATTTGCCTCATCCATCCACCCCAGATTTCCCTGGTGTGCAGTGGCAGCTTCTGAAAGGGAACCAAGCTGGCCAGTACTCTGTGTGTACTGTGTGCCACCTGCCTGCCTGATGTTGGGCTAGGCATTGCATTCCAGGTGATCTAACATGGCAGCCAACCAATGCAAAGCAGAGCCCAGCACTGTCTCGGGTCCCATTCAAACACATCACAGGTGCCAGCTGCCTCAAAAACACATCTGGTCCATCCATGTGGGGATAGGAGTTGGTGGAGGGCACAGCAGAGGGGGCATCAAAGTCTGGTGGGTGAGGGCCATTGGCAGCGCCATGCTGAGGGCTCACCGGAGTCTTGCACCAGCCCTAGTATCTGCTTTTTATACAATACAATACAATATACTATATGGAATCTAAGTATGGATTTTCAATTCTTTTTCTTTTTAAGAAAGGAGTTAATATTTGGATTAAACTCTTAACAATTTGTCATTGTGCCACGTTTGGGTACCTATGTCTCCCCATAAAAACTTCTCTGGTGGAAATTTCTGACCCATTACTATAGGAGGATACAAACATTTGTTTTTGCATGGGAATATTTTTCTGTCTGCTCACTTCGTTAGCTTTGTATTCTGGATTAGTTTTGTCTCATCCATAATGCCTCTCAATGCATGACATCCCATCTTAATATATATTTACATATCTTCCTTAACAAAGATGTAGCTTACAAGTTTCTTCGATTGCTCTGTTTTTTCATTTCTAATCTTTAACTACTAATATTGTTTAAATTATGATGGCTAATTATTTTTAGATGATGGTAACTGACAGTCAATATAGTATGATACCTTGATTGGTGTTCATATCATCAGATTCAGATAAGCTAACTAAAGCAGCAAATAATATGAAACTGAACAAAGGCATCTACTGGGTACAGTAAGATGAAATGTAGGGTTTTATTTCCTGAAGCAATGCACACACCATAGCTATAGATATGCTGTTGCTGTTCAGTTAGTAGTAACACAACTCAGTCATCAGGCTTCAGAGTGAGTTTTGGTATATAATACACTGTTATTTTTATTGCCAATTGAAAAGGACATCAAACACATAGCAACAGGGTTAGTAAACAGGCAGTGTTTTTCTACTGGCATGAACAAGGATGTAAATTTGTTTTGTCAAGCATTGCCAGCATTACCCTCACCAACATTTCTTACTGCACATGTCCTTCACTGATAGGAAATTTGGCCTGGTGCACTTAGTTTGCAATTCAGCTTCTGCAAAATAAATATTATTTAATCTTGATGCCAAACAGCACCACAAAAATTATGGCTTACTATCCTTCCTGAAATCTTATGATGTCAGTGAAGCTAGAGTCAACAAGCCCTAAGTGAAAGAGAAATGAAATCCTTAATTTATATGCACACCATATTGAATTTTCTTGGCTCCTTGATCTTTGTGAAGTCGTATCACAATTTAGCCTCAGAAATGATGTTTTATAAGCACAGAAACAGAGATCATCAGAGCTCTATCCCCCCCCCTTCTCAGTAAATAGGTAAACAGCAGATTTTACTTCCTAAGATTCTTCAAGGTTTCACTCTATGGGTTTTATTGGCCTATAGATATTGCTAGTGGGAACTCATGCAATCTGATTAAACTATTGTCTAAAGCAGAATGATTTGATTGATACGACATTCGAATATGTTTACTTTTGTAAATGGACTTTATCTAGATGTAGCATGATAGCTACATGCAAACTAATTTATCACATATACACTTTCATTTATTTCCTTTTTTCTTTTCAAGTGCAGATCCAATATCCCAAGTCTTTTTCTGCAAGGGGTACCAATAATTGTTTAGGAATTTCCTGGCCACATGGTAAACTCAAAGAATAACCACTTTTTGATCATATTTAGTATTTATTTATGAACTTACTTCCAATATTTATATACCTCCCTTCACCATATTTGATTCCAGGGTACTTAATTTTTTTTAAAAAAACCCTCCTATAATTGATATTAAGAGGGCATTATATGAGTTGTCTTGAATTTCCAGGAATACTTAATTTCTAAGTTTAGATTCTGGAATTTATTTATTTTTCAATCTCAGTTTTCTTCATTGTTATGTAGGGATGTCAGATAAATCGGCAACAGAACCAAATAAGTTCAGATTTTCATGAATCTGACCCTCAGATTCCACAGCAGACCAGCTGCTGCCCATGGGCAGATTTCATGGACTTGTGGACTGATTTTCTAACTTTCCCAAATTTTGCACAAATTCCATTGTAGAAAAATACGCAAAATGAAAAAAATCTGGCCAAAAATGCACATTTCCCCTGTAGGCTAAGGCATGAAATCCACATTTGGGGGGAATTTGGGCATTTTTGCAAATACAAATTTGTGCAAATTTAGAAACAAAAAAAATTAAATTCCGGTGGTGAGTGGACGACGGAATGAAAGGCGCCTGACAATCTGCAAAATACAGATGGTTTACACAACCCTACTGTTACATGTGAGTGGGGAGTCCTCTTGCCTCAGCAGGAGATCTGTGGCTAAGGAAACAGCTACAAATCAGAGCAGGAAAGGTTAACACACAGTGCAGAGCTGGTTGGTGATGAGGGGTAGGGCTGAAAAAGGAATTTATGAGCAGGTGCAGCCTGGGAGTAGGAAGAAAAGGCAGATTGACTAAATGAGGGGTACCAACATTTTGGGCTCATGGAAACATTTCACAATATGAAACTGTTGTGGGCACCACCACAAAATGGTGCTGCTGATGAAAGCATCGGCCTGCAGCCACCTGCCATCTTCATTTCTTAAGAATGTCTCTGAGCCCCATGTGCAGTCCAGAGGCATTTATGGAAAAAGAAGATGGGAGCTGCTAGGGGCCCATACTTTGCCTCGAAATGATCCTAGCTGCCACTAAGGAATTATGCTGTTTTAGGGTAAAAAAACAAAAAGTAGGAGAGGTAGGGTACATTGGCAGGCACCAAGAAAGGGGTCCAAGGGCACATTCGTGCCCATGGATACCACATTGCCTACTCCTGGACTAGATAGAGAAGGAGGTGGAAAAAGGAGAAGGAAGGGAAATGAAGAGTGGCATCACTGGAGGAAATGAACTGAGTTGGAGGCTAGAGAGGGAGAGACCTGGAACCAACAGTGGAGGGCCACTCACTTCCCTCATGAGTACAGACAGCAACAGGAATGGAGGTACAAGAAGCCACTTTAACCTGGGAGATCCAAGCACGTCTTGGTGAGCAGCTGGGAGGGCATCATCACTCTGAGTCCTATAATGTGGAACTGATGCTGGCCAGTCCCATGACCATGGAGTGGTATTGCAGTGTCTATCATACGTAGCTGTTTTAGGTGTTTTGTTGAATATAAATAGGTTTATCCCAATACAGTATGTAATCATTATTTTCTCTATAGTTATTTTAAAAACTATTCTGTACTGCATGCATGTCCCCTGGCAATAGGGATGTACGAACCCCCCACTGTCCAGTCTGGGGGGGGGTCCACTGCAGGGCAATTCACTTGGGACCCTGAGGAGTCCTCTGGAGCCCTGCCATGTCCATCGGAACTGGCAGAGTGGCTCTCCAGCTTTCTAAAACACATGATACACTAATGGTGGCTGCAATTCATGGGAAAATTGCAGCCATAAATGGTGTATTTTATACCAGTTGCAGCCGTAAAGCACTTACTTTTACCTAAATAAAATATGCCATTTACAACTGTAACTTTCCTGTGATAAACTAATGGCAGCTGCCATTAGCATATCATGATTTTAGGAAGCTGAGAGTCACCCTGCAGGAACTCCTCTTGACCTCTGTAAGTGCAGTCGGTCCACTGAGGACACCAGAGGTTGGATATTTTGGAATCTGGCCTCATTTAAATCCATGGCAGATTTCTCTAGCATCCCTACTTGGCAATGAATGATCTTTCCAACTCAGTTGTGTCTGGCAAAATCTTTTGCATTGGATAAGACAAAACAGCTAACTACTACATGCTAGGTTGCTTCTGAATTTTATTTGCATTTTCTACAAGTATCTGTGGTCTTCGTTATATAATATTGAATAAAACAAACAGCTTCTGCTTCAAGTTGACACACTTTTAAACAATTCACTGATGAGGCTACATCCACATTTAGTCTGTTAAAGATTTCTAGCGATCTGTGTGTATCCATGTTTCCATTCTATCTATATTGATACTGAGGCTGTCTGAAACGATTTATCACAGAGGTTTAGAGGGGTGAAGTTTGATCAGTTTTAATCACTGTTTCAAGAATCAGATACCCTGAAGTAGTTTGGGAGCTTTGATTTTTGCACTATACACACACACACACACACCCTTTATCTTGTTCAGATTTGGGGATGTATGGTTTTCTACTTAGACACTGAATAATGCATTCTGAACGTTATCTCGGTAGTTTATCAAGCTCATTCAAATCATATGTAAATAGCAATGTAAATAACAATGGGTAGTATCCTATTGTGCCCATGTGCTCACAGGATCCACCACCACTTGAGCAATGGGGCTTTTGCAGTTCCAAAAATAACCTGAAATGAGCAGAAACGTTACATTTTCAGAACAGGGCAGGTCAGTAGAGGTCGCAGAAGGGAGCTCTGCTGATCTGTCCCAATCAGGAAACAAGCATTTCCGATTGTTCCTCAGGTTATTTTTTGAAGTGCAAAATCCCCATTGTGCAATGGAACCAATGGAGGTAGAGAAGTGCCATTGGATACTGCCCAATAATTATTTCATTATAATCTTTTTTCAACATATGCTGGAAACCAATATAACACTGAGGAGATAAATTTCTCAAATCATGCTGATGTTGGTTGTTTCCTTGATCTCGTTTGTATCGATGATGATGATGATGTCCACTTTATAGCCAATGAAAAGGGTTACAGTGAACTTCCCTTCATTCTTCCCATATCCCCAAACTTCCCATTCTTCCCACAGGGGAAAACCAGCCTGTTACATAAAAGCTACCAATGTCCTTTTTAAAACCAGGTTTTCCTGGCAGATTGCAAACAAGCATTTCTTCGAATCAATGGCAAAAGAAGAAACAACTGTTTTAAATATGAGATATTAACGAATACTGATGCCCCCAGTCCATCCAAGAATATTGGATAAAACAAGTGCTGCTCAGGTAGAGGCGCATTTCTTTTGTTTCATTATGTAGACCATATCAGTGCAAATTACTGCCAAATCGCAAAATATTTCTGAGTGAGTGCAAAATGCAGTGGCCAGATTGCTTTCTGTTGCATGCTTTGTTGACCATATTACACCAGTCTTGTATCAACTGCACTAGTTGCCAATCTGTTTCCGGGTGCAATTGAAGGTGCTGGGCTGGTGCTTACCTATAAAGCCCCAAACAGCTTGGGGCCAGGATCTCTGAAAGATTGCCTTCTCCTGTGTGAACCTGCCTTTAGTTTAAGATCTTCTTTGGATGCCCTACTGTGTGTTCCACCACAAAGACAGGCTGTGTTGGTTGGAATGCAGGGTGGGGCTTTCTCTGTGGCAGGTTCCTACTGGTGGAGCTCTCTCCCAAATGACTTTAGGCTGGCCTCTTCTTTGTTCAGTTTTGGGTGGGCTGTCAACACCTTTTTGTTCAGTATGGCTTTTTAGTATTTTTAAATATATATTAGCTCCACACTATTTTTAAGATTCTCTCTGCTTGTAATTCTACTGTTAGTGATGTTTTAAAGTTTTTATATTGCTTTTAAATTTTTCAAATTGTTTTCTAAAAATATATATTTTTAAAGCTTTTACATTGTTTCACATTTTAATTGTAAGTTGCCTTGGAGACCCTATTTGGGCTGAAAGGCAACTCATAAATTTATTTAAAAATAAATTAAATTAAAAACAATATTTTTCATTAACATATTAATAGGCACAATATGTCAGAAGTCATCATACATGGATCCAGTAGCTCTGTTTGGTCCCAGTAAAGCCCATGCAGGCTACTCAAGCTCAGAGCATGAGCAGCCTGTAAGTGTGGCCCTGAGAAGGAGGGGAGCTGTTGGATCTGTGTGTAAGAGATGCACACAGGCCTCCTACTGATGCTAATGGCCAGGCACATTGCAGTGTTTCCAGTAGGGGAAGAAGAAGGGAATTTAACAGAGTACTCTTATACATATCTATTCAGAAGTAAGCCCCACTGAGTTTAATGGGACTTCTAGCTAAATGTGTACAGGATTGGAGCTTAAAGGACTCCATTGAGCCTTCTGGGAGTCCTGGGTGATCTTCCAAAGCATTGCTTGTGAGCTGCATGTAGATGAGGGCAGAGGTTGTGCCCTTCATTCTTTCCATTTTCCCAGTAAATACAAGGGGAAAAAACCCCAGCCTGTTATATAAAAGCTACCAATATCCTTTTCAAAATCAGATTTTCCTGGGAAATTGTCAACAATGGTTATAGCTAAACCACAATTAAAGGATAAAAGAATTTGATAGAGGGAAGAAGAAGAAGAAGAAGAAGAAGAAGAAGAAGAAGAAGAAGAAGAAGAAGAAGAAGAAGAAGAAGAAGTTTTGTCCCCCAAATCTTCCATAGACCATATCCATTATCCTGGAATAGATGTGATATTGGAAAAGGCTGAAACAAGCTGAATTCTGTCATTGTTGGAAGCTATTTGATGCTTTGGACAGTGAGTGGTGCTGCTGAACATCAAATCAAATCAAAGAACAAGACAAGACACAGAAGCAGGAGAAAGTAGAGGAGAACCCATATTCATAAATGAATGTCCTTTCTCCCATGTTGGGTATGTGTTTGAAGCCAGCAGTGGTGCATAAACAGCTTGCATATCAATCAGGAAAAAGGTACTTTTCAAAACCCTGCTGGAAAAGAAAGCAAAAAAGAAATTAGCATTTTTTTTGCATACCTTCAAAGTCTTAAGTAATCCACTAGAGACTTCCTTATTCTCAGTATTTCTCATGTTAATCCATAATGGAGTCAAACTCTTAAACATCATCTGGGAGATCTTAATTAAAACCACCAGCTTATAGCTTTATCCAGCAGCAAACTTACTGCAATGGACAAAAAATAGTTATAGCAATAGAACTGCTTATCATTTCTAGCCTTTCTAGTATTGTTATTCCCTTTCCTTCTCTTTCCTCCCCACTGATGATAGGCACCTATTAATTTTTCTTTGGATCTGGAAAATTCCTGCTTTCTATGGAATTTAAGGAAGTCACAGATGACCACCTGTGACCATCCAGTATGTCTGCCTAAGCAAGTTTCTGATGAAAACCAGTAGTAGCATTAACAACATCAATAATATATTCAGATTAAAAGCACAAAAACCTGAAGCAACACTTTGGATTTCCCCATGTTCAAGCATACAGTGAAATGCTTTTAATTTTTAATTGATTAGTGATTAATTACAATTTGAACAATAAGCTCACAGGGTTGGCTCCAGATCCTTTGTTCCACCACTGGAGGGACAGCACTTGTGGAATGGGACTTCCACATCCCCTCTTCTCCCCTGCAGCCCCGCCCCCCCAGATCTGCTTTGGAGAGCCCTCAAGCCACCAGAGAAAATTTCAACGGTGTGCAGAAGACTGTAGGGGTGAAGAGAGAATCCAGAAGTCCTGTTCCAAAAGTGCTGTCCTTCCAGTGGTGGGACAAAGGATCTGGATCCAACATGATCACTATTTTTCAATGAATGACCACTTAAGTTAGCTGTTTGTTTTTGTTTATTTATATAAAAATGTAGTTCTACCACCTTTGGAGCCTAACAGGGACCCCAGAAGTGGTTTACAACAGTAAAATTGTCAATGCATGTAAAAACAGAGCATTAAAAAAGAACAGAGCCAAACAGTTAAAACAAAACTTATAGCTAGCAAGGTTAACAGGGACATCAGAAGTTGGTTTCTCCCCCAATTAGTCATTCTGTGTCTACATTTTGATAACAATGAAGTCAGCATAAATTGGCAACCATTTAAAATGGCTTCTGAAGTAAGGCCATGTTGATTTTGCCCTCAGAGATTTCAGAGGTTAGCATCAAGTAGTCCCAGGAAAAGTAGGCATAAAGGAGTGGGGCTGCAATCTAATCAACTCTGAACTCAATGGGTCTTACTTCTGAGTAAGTAGTGGGGCTGCAGGATGTGCCCAGAGATGGGCCTCTGACTGATAATCTATAACATTCTTCTTGCATATCCTAGCAAGTGTGACAAATCTGTCCTTGCCCAGGGATTCTATGAGATGGGATTCGGGGGGGGGGAAGGGGCTCTAGACCACCAGGTAACCACTCCCACTCAATTTTCCCCAGTGCAAAGCATCACCAGGAAATGCAGGTTTTTACTGACTTCTGGTATTAGACACACAGAGTTTTAGTTCAGTAACAACTCTCTGAGACCAAACTTTTGTCTTTTCTGTCTTTTACTTATTTCAAGTATATCCCTAGTACAGAATAAACACTATAAGCATACGATGCTGGTACAAACAAAAGTCAGAACAATGTCAAGATACATTTCGAGAAACAAGGCTTGTGAAGAGCAAAGCATCTTAGTAAATAGGGCATCTTACCAATCTTCCCAAATTAAGCAAAGAAAGTGGGTTCTCCCATGGAGAACTGAAATCTATTATCACTGCTGCCTTTGATACATGTTAAGCATTTTTACACGTGTTGATCTGCTTATGTACATTCAGATTTTATGTTTCCTCTTAATACAATGGAAATATCAAGACATTACTAAATCTAGTCTAAAAATCTGTATTTCCTCAAAACTTGATTTCTAGCTACAAAAACATGTCTGTGAGACAACATCCATTATCATCATAATATGCAACTATGTCAGTGACAAATGAACTGATTGCCTCAAAATATTCATATTTGTGTTTTAGGGAGATTCTACGCCAGGCTAAAATGATCTTGCAACTTTACCAGGGCTTTCTGCTTACATTTTCTTTGCAGGGTTGTAACGGGCTGCTTTTAGACAGTGAGCACATGATGTGGAATTGAAAACTTCCTTTCTTAGGAATGCTGTATATGTTCAATGAAACACCGCTATCTAGTGGCTGAATTATAGCAGTACGCCGGCTTTACACACTGCCAATATGCTGTGTTAATTTTTATTTCAGCTTATCTCTGACCTTTTTGAAATTGAGATAACCAGGGAAAAGCTTGGGAGACATCCTGGAGGTTGATGACATCATGTAAAGGACCTGCAAAGTGGGTGGCCAATCACAAGCATGGAATATATCGCTCATGTATAGAAGCCATTAGCCTGGGAAACCTGATGTTTCCCATCTCAATCATCCCTTCCTGGGTTGATAATATGCCTAGTTTATGGTTGTTATTGCTGATGACATAATACCAGTGTGACCCCCTTGATTTACACTATCCAACTTTGACACAGAACATCCATTGTCAGCTATTTCCACTCTACATCCTGGCACATACATATGTTTCCCAACATGCTAAGTATCACAGCAAGATATCCACAGGCCTGTACCTGGAAAAACACTTTACTCTTGGCTTAAGAGGCCCAGTTGTGTGGGATTGTGTGCTGGAATAAAATCATGACATCCTAATGCAGAATATCCTTTGATGTATTTGATCATGGAATCTCCTAACTGTTTAGCTAGGTCAGGCTGGGCAATATAGGTCCCCCTATTTGCCACAGAAGTTAGGACAGAATTATTACATATTCTGATTAATTTATAATGAGAAATAAAGACATGATCCACAAATGCTGAGCTATGTTGATGCTTCACCTCCATCTCCCCACATTAGTGCAGGGAGCTAAATTATGGCAAGTCTGAGGCTTGATCAAACATGCAGTGAGGTGGTAGCACCTGAAGTGACAGAATCCTAAAGTTGATGTCATTACCATTTTTTTTTAAAGAACTGACTTTTAAAATTGGAAATGTATTTATATAATATAGAACACCATGTGGCTCAGGGATGTCATGTTCACTTTGACTGGGATGGGTGTGGAGAGGCTCTAACTTCAGCCCCACTACTGGAAAATTTCCTTGGAAGTTACCGGGAAGACATTTGTGTGTTTTATGGCTACATCCTTTGCTTCTGTGTAGACTGTGCAGATGTGTAGGGGGTAAAAGCTTTGGTCTAAGAAAAATGTTGCCTTCCGCCATCCTGCAGCAAAATTCTAATGGGCACTGCAAGAATGCACATACACAAAACATTGTGAATGTACTTAGAACTCTCTCTCTCTCTCTCTCTCTCTCTCTCACACACACACACACACACACACACACCTTTTTCAAGCATCAGTGATAACTTCCTCATAGGGTGGTCATGTGTCCTCTTTTACAGAGGCTACTATAGGACCATCCTCAGTTTGAAGGTGTCCTTTATTGGAAGGGCTGTCATCTACACTTCCAGTTAAAAGATAAAGAACTATAAGAGCTGTTGCCCATCTACAACAATTAGCACCCGGACAGCAGACTGAACAGGCAGGCACACATGTCACCTGGTCACAGTCTTCTGCACAACCATGAGATTTACTGTATTTCTATTCAAATTATAATAATAATTTCTAAATTTGCATCTATAGATAGAGATGCAAATATCTACACATATTTTATCAAAGTTTTGTCCTCTTTGGGGGTGATGCGTTTTCTCTTTTGGGGATGATTCATAACTGCCCCACCCCTACTTTCTCACAATTACAATTCAAGTGGAGTGGAGCTCCGCTCCCAGTTATCCTCCAGTGTGGTATGTGATTGGAGACTAATGTAAAATTCTCCTGACCAGCTCCCATAGCCCTGGTAGATTGGACACAGCCATGTTCCTCTGCTGTACTCTGGACAACATTGATTTCTGGGGCTTGCCAGGATTCTAGCATGTGAAGACAAGAAGAGACAGTGCAGTGTGGACATTTGCAGACCATGTACAGAATGGACATGAGAGATGGGAAGAGTGGTGTGATCTTTGCGTATTCATAGGGGAAATGCATCCCAAATGTAGGTAGGATCCAAAGAGCTACTTCAGTTCATGCAAGGGACTCACACTAGCCATTTTTTTTTTTTTTTGCATTCCCACTCCCCCATTAAATATTTATTTATTGAATTTATTAAACACCTCATAAATTTATCTAAGTGTTTTACAATAATAATAATTCTACAAATAAAATCATATTAATATCAACAATATAAAACTAATAAACCTGCCAACACAGTATAAAACACAGAATCAGGTACAGGAGGTAAAACCATGTTGCAGGGACTAGGATAATAAAACACAAAGGATTTAAGAAGACTTTAAATGAAGTAAAAGGCCTGGGAGAACAGGAAAGTCTTAGCCTGGTGCTGAAAAAATAGCATCCCAGAGCTGCAGGCCACCATTAAAAAGCTCTCTCATTGCCATGTCCTGAGCCTTAGAATGAGTGGGCACTTGGAGGAGGGCTTCTGTGGATGACCTTAAAGTATGGACAGGTACATACTTTAGGAGGTGTTCCATCAAGTACTGAGGTCCCAAACCATGTATAGCTTATAAGTCAAAACCAGCACTTAGAAATGGGCCTGGAAATTTTATTTCTTTATTGATTACTTTTCCATACCACTCCATAGCTAAAGCTCTCTGGCAGTTATGAACTGGGAGCCAGCGGAGGTGCAAGAGGCCTGGTATTATATGATCATAGCACCTGGCCTCAGTTAGAATTCTCACAGCCATATCTTGCACTAGCTGAAGTTTCTGCTATCTTCAAAGGCAGCCCCATATACTATCTTCAAAGGCAGCCCCATATACAATGCATTACAATAATCCAAATGGGAGGTTACCAGGGCATGAATCAGTGCAGCTAGGCTACCCACCTCCAGATAGGGTCATAACTGGGATACCAGCTGAAGCTGGTGAAAGGTGCCTTTAGCCACAGAGGTCACTTGAGCTTCTAATGGCAGTGATGGATCCAGGAGCCATGAACCACCTGGAAAGGCTCCACTGGGCAATTTGGAGAGGACACAATTGTGGCAGAGAAAAATTGCTTCTTCACTGCCATCACTGCCACAGAGTAGGCTTGATAATCAGCTCTTACTTGTGTTCAGTTGTATTTGTTCTGAGTTTTCCTCCACTTGCATTCATTTCCCAGCTTGCTTCATTGTCCTCAGCTCAGGTGTATACCAAGGATCCACATGCACTCTGTGAAGCAGGAGAGTTGGCTCAGGAGCAAACATGTCAGCTGCCCTAGTTACCTCCATATTCCACATATTAACCAGAATTTCAACAAGAACACCAGTCATACCAACTGAAAAAATACCCCAGAGCCTTCTGGAATACATTGGACTCTATCAACCTCCAAGTGCGGGCCACTCTAGTAGGTTTGCCACCCTTGCAGTGGGAGACAGCTGCTGTTAGTCTAAATCTCAACAGGAAGTGGTCTGACCATGACGAGGGACACGTTGTATTATCCCCACCCTCAGACCAATATCCTGCTGTCCGGTAGAGAAAACCACATATAGAGAGTGTCCTGCTACATGTGTTGGGCCAATGTTGGCTCGGCCCCATGGCTGTCATGGTGGCCATGAAGTCCTGAACTGCTGCCCCAGATCTGGTGGCCTCAGCATGAATGCTGAGATCCCCCAGGACCATTATCCAGGGGGTGTGCAGCACCAAGCCTCAGACCACCTCTGCAGGTCAGGCAGGGAGACTGCTGGGCAGCAGGATGGGCAGTACACCAGCAGAGTCCCCAGTTTTCCCTACTTTCCCCAACACAAGATATAAACACTCTCTATATGCGGTTTTCTCTACTGGACAGCAGGATATTGATTTTGCCCTCAGAGATTTCAGAGGTTAGCATCAAGTAGTCCCAGGAAAAGTGGGCATAAAGGAGTGGGGCTGTAATCTAATCAACTCTGAACTCAATGGGTCTTACTTCTGAGTAAGCATATTTATACTGTGGGGCTGCAGGATGTGCCCAGTCCAGGGAGATGGGCCTCTGACTGGTAATCTATAACATTCTTCTTGCATATCCTAGCATGTGTGACAAATCTGTCCTTGCCCAGGGATTCTATGAGATGGGATTCGGGGGGGGGGGGGGCTCTAGACCACCAGGTAACCACTCCCACTCAATTTTCCCCAGTGCAAAGCATCACCAGGAAATGCAGGTTTTTACTGACTTCTGGTATTAGACACACAGAGTTTTAGTTCAGTAACAACTATCTGAGACCAAGCTTTTGTCTTTTCTGCCTTTTACTTATTTCAAGTATATCCCTAGTACAGAATAAACACTATAAGCATACGATGCTGGTACAAAAAAAGTCAGAACAATGTCAAGACACATTTCAAGAAACAAGGCTTGTGAAGAGCAAAGCATCTTAGTAAATAGGGCATCTTACCAATCTTCCCAAATTAAGCAAAGAAAGTGGGTTCTCCCATGGAGAACTGAAATCTATTATCACTGCTGCCTTTGATACATGTTAAGCATTTTTACACGTGTTGATCTGCTTACGTACATTCAGATTTTATGTTTCCTCTTAATACAATGGAAATATCAAGACATTACTAAATCTAGTCTAAAAATCTGTATCTCCTCAAAACTTGATTTCTAGCTACAAAAACATGTCTGTGAGACAACATCCATTATCATCATAATATGCAACTATGTCAGTGACAAATGAACTGATTGCCTCAAAATATTCATATTTGTGTTTTAGGGAGATTCTACGCCAGGCTAAAATGATCTTGCAACTTTACCAGGGCTTTCTGCTTACATTTTCTTTGCAGGGTTGTGACGGGCTGCTTTTAGACAGTGAGCACATGATGTGGAATTGAAAACTTCTGTTCTTGGCAATTAGGGATGTTAGAGAATTCCGCCATGGATCCCAGGAGGCCGAATTCCAGTGAATTCGGCCCCCCGGAATCCGTGGCGGAACGGAGCCCCCCATCCCTCCACCCATGAAAGCCCCGCAAAATGGAGCCTACCTGGCTGTGGCTCTGGCTGTGGCTTCGGCTCCGGTGGCGGTGGCTCCGGCTGCTGCTGGGCTGGTGCGGACGCAAATGGCGTCCTGAGTAGGGGATGCCATTTACGTCCCTATGGTAGCCTGTGATAATGGCAATGCTGTATATGTTCAATGAAACAGCACTATCTAGTGGCTGAATTATAGCACTACGCTGGCATTACACACTGTCAATATGCCACATTAATTTTTATTTCAGCTTATCTCTAACCTATTTAAATACTCCAGTGTGGCACTTGGACAGGAAGCCTGGCGAGTGAGATAAAATACCCTGATTCTCATTCAGTGGTATAGTAGTAAATTCTGAGGTGCAGGTGCTCATCACGGCATTCCCCATAACCATTCCCCTAAGGAGAGTCCAAAAATGCAGGCAGCTGTGTCGATCCATATCAACAAACCAGTTCTAGCAGTTTTATCTCCACCAGGACCAGGTCTTTTGTAAAGCTAGCTAATGGGTCTTAACTGCAATATTTTGCTGTTGGGAAAATTATTTCTCCTTAGCTGCTGTTGGAATTGCAGCTAAGCTAGGATGGAACAGGAAAGTCTCAGGGGCGGGGGGTAGTTGTGGTGGAAGATAATATCAGTGTCCCTGCTAATGGAAAAGTGCCAGTGCCACATCCTGCGAGCCCTTCTCCACTACACCCCTGCTTGCACTCATGCTTTTGAATAAAAACTGCTCTTGAAAAATTGTATCAGTTTCAAAAGCAGTTTGCCATTCAGTCTCCTTGCGCCCATAGAACTCACTTCATGGTGCTTTGGATCCTAAGGAAGAGAGGGAAATATCTAAATCTTTCCCAGATTTTTTGTTTGTTTTACTTTTATGACTGATATGGTGAAAACACCTTAGTTTTAGTGTAAAACACTCTAAAGTAATTAAAATACTAGGAAAGACATACATTTATTTCTCTCCTTGTTTATCCTGCATAGTTTTGTAGTGAACAGGCTAGGGATGGAGGAACCCACCCCCGTTCGGTATTGGCGGGCACCCGCTGAAGCCCTGCCCCCACTTGAGCCCCCCCAAACCCATGCTCAAGCACTCCTGAGCTCGCCAAGCTACCCACACTCACCCTGGATCTTGTCTGCAAGTGCCTGCCATTTTTACAAGCTTTTTTTTAATTGGGAAAGGAGGCCATTAAAATGTGCATATTTAAATGTTTGCTAATTCGGGCTGGGAAAGCTTAATATTAGAGGTGTACATGTGCAATATTAGAGGTGTAAATGTGCCACTTATGCCTCTAATATTGTGTATATCAAGCTTTCCCAGCCCAAATTTGCACATATTTAAATATGTGCATTTTAATGGCCTCCTTTTTTCTGTAAAAGTAAGTTTGGTAAAATGGTGGGTGCTCACAAATGGGTCTGGGTGAGTGCGGGGAATGTCTGGGAGAGTGCAGGTGGGGGTGAGTGATGCCAGAGGCTCGGAGGACACGGTCAGGGGTGCAGGCAGGGGGGAGCCCAACAGACTCCTGGACCCATCCATGCCATCCTTAGCACAAGCATATCGAATGACTGGCTCCAATATATTTTCAAGAAAGTATCCCTCTCCTTGACAGGAAAGGTGTTAGCCATAAAACATTTCTTAGGGATTGTTACCTGTCCTGTGTTGCTTGAATGAACAGAAATATAAAACAGAACAGATATTCTATAGTTAAGTATAAAGAAATGGCCGGCACTGACTATTTGGCTGCTGACTCACCCAGGAATAAATTAAAGTCAGAGGAAATTGGTTACTGAAGAGACAAACCTTAATTGTTTTTCATTGTATAGTCTTGTGTTATGCTTTATTTGTTTATAGAGTTACATTTTGTAAAGTCAAGAAAAAAAAGATTTCCATTATTTGAAAGTGTGACAAATGGCCTGTTAAAAAAGAGGATTAACGAATGGAAATTTCATTTCCAGTTAATATATGTTTTCCCCCAAATATATTGTTATTTGATTTTTTAAAGGCCAGGAGTAGCTAAACTGTGGTTAAACTATTTAACATGGATGATATGGTGATTCAGCAACAGTACTGAGCACAGAGCATCTGCTATGATCCTGGCTTTATTTCTTGATTCTAGTGAGCAGCACGCATTAGATAGGATTGAAAGACACACATACATACATACACACTCAAACGTCCCTAATTTATTATTTCCTACCATTCGCCTTCCTCCATTTTCTTCTTTTTGGGCCCCATCCAGTGTGAACTGGTAACATGGGTTTTTCCTGCAACCTGGGTGTGTGGCAGGCATGTCAGCCCCTGACCTGGGATGGAGACTTGAGGCCTCACCCCCCCCATCCCTTATTGGACACCCTTTGGGGGAATGAGCTACCCCCCAGAAAAGGATTCAGCCTGAGGCTCATAATTCCCACCATGAAGAGTTGTTGACAAGGTTTGCAACATAAGCAACATCACTCCATTATACTATATTGCTGCAGGGAACGCAAAAAACCTATGGGTGTATAGCCAATCTAACCGAGAGTAAAATTCCTTCCCAGCCCTACCAACTGGCGTGGCGGCTGACTCTGGCCCATAGCAATGCAAAACCAGGAGGGTGGGTGGGGAAGTCTGTGTCTGAATTGGCCACTGCCATGAAGCTGAGTCTTAATATATACACTGGAGGTGGCCCAAAGAGAAAAAATCACCTCCTAGGTCCACCCTACAGGACCAGCCCCTGGAAACAACCAGCCTTGCTGATTGCCTCCCAAGGGTGCCTCCAGTGTATGGCATGGCCAGAGAGGACGCAGTCACTCACATCCATCTCATGGTGCTTATGTGATGCTGCAAAGAGGGTTCCCAGCAAGTAGGAATGGCGGAGAATTCTGCCACAGACTCCAATGAAGCCGGATTCTAAAGAATCCTCCTCCCCGGAGTCCATGGCGGAAAGGATCAGTCACCTCCGCCTCCCTGTGGGATCCGTCCGGGTCGGATCCCTGTCCATGTCAGCCCTGTGGAGCCGGCCACCAGCTCCGCAGGGCTGGAGAAAGTTGATATGGCTGGCAGCCATTGCCGTGCCATATCTCTGTGTTAGTCCCCAGGATGCAAGTGGCGTAGTGGACGCCATTTGCGGCTGTAAAGCTGGTCCATTAGCCTAAATGCAGCCATTTATGGCTGCATTTAGGCTAATGGACCAGCTTTACAGCTGCAAATGGCGTCCACTACACGACTTGCATCCCTGTTTTTGGCCATGGTAGGCTACACAAATATTTGCGTAGCCTATCGCGTGAACAGGGATGCAAATGGTGGCCAGCTCCGTGGGGTTGAAGCGGAGCAGACTTGGACAGATTTGGGGGGTAGGAATGGATTGCCTCCCGCTGGCAGACCCCCGTGGATGGCAGGTAAGGCGATTCATACATCTAGGGGGGTATGAAACTCAACTTACCTGGTTCCATTGGGGTCCGCAGGTGGGGGGAGGTGATCCGTTCCTCCCCCCCGGAATCCTGCCCAGCCAGCTCTGCTCCACAGCCAGTCTGTGGAGCCGCTGGCCTGGACAACCCGCAGTGGGGCCTCCAGCCGCTGCCGGGCTGCTGCAGATGCAAATGGTGTCCTGCATAGGGAATGTCATTTGCGTCCCTACTAGGGATGTACGAAAGTTACTTACCGTTTCATGGATCTGCTTTCGTACTCTGTCCCTCCCACCAGAATCCTCCATGGGGGTGGAGGCGCTCTGTCCTTCCCTCCAGAGTCCTGCCTGGCCGGCTCTGCTCTGCGGGGATTCCGCAGAGCCACTGGCTGGCTCTGCCAGCAGCCGGACATCCGGCTGCTGGGTAGCAGGGATGCAAATGGCGGCTGCTGTAGGCGCCGCCGTTTCTGTCCCTGTACGCAACCGTGATAGGCTACGTAAAGACTTATGTGGCCTATCACGTCTGGGTTAAAAAAAAAAACCAAACGCATATGCAAATGGCGGCCGCCATTTGCGTCCCTTATTTTTCGCCGTCTTAGTCTACGTAAATATTTACGAAGGCTAAAACAGCGAATCAAAAAGGAATGCAAATAGCGCCTACTACTCTATTTGCGTTCCCCATTATTTTCGCCGTAATAGTCTACGTAAATATTTACGTAGACTAAGACGGCGAAAAATAAGGAATGCAAATGGCGGTGGCCATAGCCGCCACCATTTGCATACGCGTTTTTTTTTTTAACCCAGATGTGATAGGCTACGTAAGTCTTTATGTAGCCTATCAAGTCTATGTAAAAAAAACAAAACAAACGCAAACGACCAGACTGCAAATGGCGGAAGACCAGCCGCCACCGCCGCCGTTGGTGCCACCGCTGTCCGGAACATCCGCCCCAGGTAAGTCTCGTCCCAGGGCAGATCCACGGGGGGCGGGGGGGTGGCAGGCCGTTCCGCCATGGATTTCGGGGGGCCGAATGCACTGGCATTCGGCCTCACCGAGATCCGTGGCAGAATTCTCTGACATCCCTAGTCCCTACGCTAGCCTGTGATAGGCTATGTAAATATTTACATAGCCTATCATGGCTAAAGCAGGGACGCAAGTGGCATAGCGGCCGCCATTTGCATCCCTGCCTTTTGCCGAGATAGGCTACGTAAATATTTACATAGCCTATCACGGCTTAATTCAAGGATGCAAATGCGGCCGCAGCAGTCTGGCAGTGGCCGGACGTCCGGCTGCATCTGGCCCCGGCCGGCAGCTCCGCGGCCTTGCCGCGGAGTGGAGCAGGCTGGGGAGGATTCTGGGGGGAGGGACGGATTGCCTCCCCCCCACCGCCGAAGCCCCATATCGGACCCAGGTAAGGGATTCATACACCCCTAATCTCAGGCGCCATCCCTATAGCCTGGTGTACTTCACTAACAGCACAATTCTGTGTGTGTTTACTTAGAAGTATGCTCTACTAAGTTCAGTGGGCTTACTCTTTAGTAGAGCTGTGCAAAATGGCCTCTCAAAATTATCCAGCCTATTTGTTGGGAGAGAAATGGGGGGGCAATTTCACCAAATTTCTCCTAGGGGATGAAAAATTCTCCAACTATCTGAGATCATTTTATCTGAGATAGAAAAATTCTGTCTCACAGATAGGGCTCACTATTGGCAGGGGTTGTAGCACAGCTTCTTTCTTTTTTTCCCTAAGGGTGTTTGGTTTATTGCAGTGCCCCTGCAAATGGCAACAGCATCAACAGTGATGAGGCTTCCACTTTTGTGAGGCAGAATTTTGAATTTCTTTTGGTGGTTTTTTTGGGCTTACCTAGTCACTACGAGGTGGCCGAAGGTGCTGTGTGTGTTTTCTTTATCTGTTACATATCTTTCCATTGCTCTGCAGCCTCCCAGGCCACCTGCACTTTCTGAACTGAAAAAGCCACATGGGAGGAATTGACTCATTATATCTTCCTCATAACAACTTTAAATGAAGTGCAGAAAACTGAGGCTATGGGTTGCCACAAGGATTATTGTACAATGACAGACAGGACATTCATACGCACTCCTCAGCCACCTCATAAGTAAGGTAAGCACAAGAACTCCAAACCCAACCCATGAGAATTTGTCCGAAATTTCTCCTCCTTTTAATTTCTTTTTGTAAACAATTTCTTTTCTATCAAATTGAATGAGAATGGTCGAAAAAAAATGTGGGAGAAATTTTTGGCATAGCACTACTTTGTAGTAAGTGCATTTAGAATTGCAGTGTTAGCCTATATAACACTTCAACTCTGTCTTATGATGACTATTACAACCTGAAAAGTGGGGCTTTTTTGTCATGTCTAACAATATGATTTCTCTCACTCACTCTCCTTCTTCCCCTTCTACCCCTTTTTAGTTTAACATCCACTCTGAAGAAGAGTTCTGATGAAACTTAGAGACTTAGGGCTTCTCCACATGTGGCTTTTATCCTGTGATTGAGATTGGTTACTCACAGAGTTTGCGGGTCCATTACATGATGTTGTCAACCTCCAGCGCCTCTCCCATGCTTTCCAATAATTTCTGTGGCTTTATTTGAAATAGAGAAATTAGGTAATAAAAAGAAGTGGTTTGAATTTCTCCATGTAAAGAGGAAGTGGCACTATAACAACAGTGTCATATAGTGACTGTATAATGAAACATATAGAACTTCTAGATAAAGCCAATCCTTCAGAAAAAAAACCAAACAAAAAACAGGAAATGTGTACGAAGGAGCCCATCTTAATCCCACAATGAATCCAGAAGCAGAAGCCCTGCCCAGTAAAGTTGTAGGATAAAAAACCTGATGTGGAGAAGCCCTTACTCACTATTTTGTGATATTTGAATTGGTTCTAATGAAGGTATTATAATGTTGTTTTTGGATAGTATCCTTTTGGAATATGTTACTCTCTTGCTTCCAAAAAATGTTTGCTTTCAGGAGTACCATGCGCTGCCTATTTATTGCATGTGAACAATGATCTCTCTCCTGCAGTAAAACTTCAGATCATGTTTACGTTAACTGAACAGGCAGAGGACAGCTGGAAAATAAAATAAAATAGTCTCATAGAAAGCAATGGAAATTGAGTTAGTGTTGCCTCACCCAATCTATTGGTATGTTAATAGGACTTAATTATAGCTAATGTCAGCTGGATTGGGGCTGATGTATTCTTACACAGTTATTTGTTCTGGAGACCCTAATTATAATACCATGAATAGTAGCAGTATCGTTTTTATTAATTGTCATGGGACATGTTTAAATAAAATATTGATTTTAAATAGGATTCCCTGGTCTAATCTTTATTATGTTGCTAGGTTATTTTCTGTCTCTTTTCTTGTGATTTCAACGTACTTCATTCTTGTTGAGAATTAGGCAATTATCTCTGGAGAGATTTCCATTATGCTTATCTTCAGAAGATCCAGTAAGCTAAGGATTTAGATAATGCTTAGATAAGGACAGAATAAACAGTGAAACAGAATGAAATTCTTCTTTTTGTAAAGTAAAGGTTTAAATAATTTATATATTCACAATATCTATGCCATATTTATGTTATTTTGGCTCTTCTGTCACTGCAAGGGTTTTATGCCTGGTTGTTGTTTTTTAAATGTCAGCATTGCCGTACTGTTGTAAAATATACAATGGAATATATTAGCCCTGTGAAGGGCATGGCAACATTTCAATAAATACTGTGAAGGAAATGTTGTGCTATGATCAGCTAAAATATAGTAACACACACTTTCAGAAAAGGAAAATATCCCAAGTTAAATTAATGTTAAAACAAGTCATACTGTGGCTAGTATGTCCCTCCTAGGGATGGCGTGGGCGCCTGATTCAGTCTGGGAATCTGGTGGACCTGGTCCTGCCCGCACCCCTGAGCCCCACTCCCCGAGCCCCTGTTTGCCCCCATCCGCACTTGGCGGATGGCCTGCACTCACTCCAGCAGCCTCGTCGAGCTTCACAGTTGATATTTTCTGGGGGGGGGGGGGAAGGGAAATGGCGATCGCAAAAATGCGCAAATTTGCGTACATGTGAAAACGTGCTTTTTTGAGCATGCACATATTCTCATATGCAGAAATGCACATTTTGTGAATGTGTATATTCGCATATGCATAAAAATGCATATTTTATGAAAAATGCACATTTTCATTCACATACTGTGTGCCTTCAGAAAAATGCGCATTTCACACATGAGAGTATGCACATTAGCAAAAATGCACATTTTCATGCTACAAAAACATGCACATTTTTGCAATCGCCATTTTATTTATTTTAGAAATAGCGATCGTGGAGCTCGACAAGGCTGCTGGGGTGAGTGCAGGCTGCTCGCTGAGAGTGGGAGGGGCTTGAGTGTAGTCCGGAGACCGGTGAGCAGGGGCAGGAGCTGGTAGGAGTCCAGAGAACCTGGATGGGGGTGAGTTCGCACATCCCTAGTCCCTCCTCATGAGCCAGGATTTACTGCTGTCTGCACAATGTTTTGCTATGCATTAAAAAAAATAAAAATAAGGCCTTTCAGATTCATACTTACAGTGTATGTCTGCTAAATATGCTGAATGGATGAAAGGCATAATCATGAGGGGGTTCACCCAGTGGCCTACACATTATTTCTTTTCTTCTTTATTATATTTTGTTTTTATTTAGCAAGATCATAACATGTTATATAAAGCTATAAAGATAACATAATTGATACTTAAATGGATGCTTAATGTAACTGAGTTAAATTCAGCTCCTTTTATTAGTTTGAACTGTCAAAATATCCATTGGTGCCAAGTCACTTAGCCTGTAGTAGTGGTTTCACAATTGAATCAACTGAGTCCAATTTACCTGAAAAGTCCCTATTAAGTTATCTCTTCCTTTCCACAAGTATGTGTAAGCACTGATCTTGTTCATTAACATCATGGTCAAGATTTTTCTTCTCCATTGGGCAGGAGATGGTAGATAAGTCAATTTCCATCCTTTTGGCAGTAATATCCACAATATAGTTCATCCATACATAACCAACACTGTATGTTCCCTTCTAGCATGTCCCTTTTTCCTCCCAACAAAATTGCTTGAGGATTTAATTAGATCGCATATCTTCTGATCCCTTATACAATATCTACCCAATGTTTTTTTACCTAAGGGCATTCCCATCAATTGTAGGCAAATTTTACTTCTTCCACTTCCATATCTCTAACATAAAACAGTATATCTTATAGGTCTGTAATATGATTTGTATAGTAATTTATAAAGGTTTTTCTTCTAGGCAATGTTCACCAAAATCTCTTCTGGCTTGTTATATATGTAATTCCAGTTTGCTTCTGTCATTCTAACATTAACTTCCCACTCCCAGTTTTGTTTTACTGAATCATTCATATTACTTGTTTCTCATAATATTTCACATATCACTGACAATTATCCTTTCATGTTTTTCTAGGACTACTTCCCCGCACCCTCCAAGAAAAACACATGAATGGCCTGTTCATGTTTATTCCCCTTCCATTTTGAACTTGGCTTCTGATTTGCAAATACTGAAAAAAAATGGTAGTTGAACATGGTTTGGTTTGTTTGGCTCATCTAGAGTATTATGGCTTGAAGCATAAAGTTATTAAGGGTGCAATCCTATGCATGTCTAGATGAAAAAAAATAATCCTACAACTCCCAGCATGGCCCAGCCAGCAAGGTTGGGTGGGGGAACGCTGGGAGTTGTAGACTCTTTTCTGTCTAAAATTACATAGGATTGCACCCTAAATCTAGTAATAGCAACTCTTCCAGTTACTCAAGTCTCTTACCTCTTGCTCTTTGAAACCCAGTTCCATGTATTACTGGAGCTAGAGGGGATCTTGTGCTAGTATTAGCCTGTACGTATCCCAAATTGTTGCTGTTGCCTTTAATCGCATTACATTTGGCTTGTTTTCATTCTTTATGACTACCCTATATCTGATCTGATAGAGGAATATCCACTACTGCTTGTCCCATCATCCAGGGCAGTGTCTCTTTGTGCATGCAAAAACACTGAACTAGCATCACCAGTACTGGTGCATTATAGTACGTAGTACATAATATCTGGTGTTTGTATCCCACACTTGGTTGTCTGCTACTGTGTGATCCTTGCTTTACTCTAGTGTTTGATTTCTGATTAAAGTTCATTCAAAATCTTCTACGAAATCTTGATGGGAAGTGAGAGAAAGAAAAAATACTGTTTTGGGGGAGCACTTTCAATTTTGTGACTGCCATTCATCTTAGCCACAAGATTGGAAACATGGTCCATCTGGTCCTGTTTGGCTTTCTATAACATAGGCAGAACATTAGCTTCAAATAGATTTGCATTGTCATTTGATCAATGTATTCCTAAATAGTGTATTACTCTTTGCTTGCATTTCTCAGGGTCTCAATAACCCTTAAACCTTTCTTTGTTGGTCAGTAGGTGGTATCTGACTTCCCTAAATTTATGTGTGTGTGTGTATTATTCTATATCCAGGGACTGATATTTGATTAATATTTATTCCTTTAGTATTTCGATCTTCCCTGATCCACTGTGCTATTGTCTCTATGCAAATATTGAAAAAAAAATGGGGAAGGAGAGCTTTCTTCTCTCTAATCCTTCATTGCATAGTAATTAATGGAGCTAAGCTACCAGGTATTCATATTTTCACTGTAAGGATTAGATAGGGACTCTTTATCCATTTAAGATTTTTAAAACTTTTTAAAAGCTTCTACCATATGTTTGCATGCAATAGACTCAAAAGCCTTTTCTGCAGCCACAAAAAACAGAGGAATGGCTGTTTTTGCTTCTAGCTTATTCAAGTTATATTGATCATTTTTCTAAAGTTCCTTGACAGTTGCCACCCTGGAATAAATCCTGTCTTATCTTCTTTTGCATAATTTCCTATGATACTGTTTACTCCTTCTGCTAATATAGCCTCAAAGATCTTATAACCAATCCTTAGTGAAGATATAATCGTATACGATTCTGCCTTCTCTGGCTCCTTTCCTTTTTTATATAAATCAATAACATATCTACTTCTTTCTAGGAGTTGTGTATACCATTAGTTGTTATTACGTCAATAAATATTCTTTTAAACCTAGGTATAATTAGGTCTTTGAATATCTGACAAAAGTGGGGTGAGAATGCAGCCTTGCTTGACCCCTTTTTGTGTTGGAACAGCCTTTGTAAGGTGGCTGTGAGCACTACATCTGACCTTAAGGGAGGTGTCCCTATATAGAGTCTGAATGAGTAGGAGCAGGCATCTATCAATGTTAGAGGCCCCTAATTTCTTCCATAGTTTGGCCCTCAGGATAGAGTCGAAAGCTGCCTTAAAGTCTATAAAGGCTACATAGAGTGAGGTAACCTTGTTTGAGATGTATTTCTCGATGAGATGCTGTAGCACCAAGCATTGATCTATGGTACAGCGACCCTCCCTGAAGCCTGCCTGCTCCTCCGCCAATATCATATCCTGTTCCAGCCAGTCTTTAAGCTTCCTATACAAGTGCCTGGCGTATAATTTACCAATAGTACTTAATAAACTGATGGGCCTGTAATTTGCGGGGTCATCTCTCTTTCCCTTCTTGAATATAGGAACAATAATGGCAGAGTCCCAATCTTCTAGTATCTGCCCAGTCATGTCAATGTAGGAGAATAGCGACACTAGAGCTGGGGTCCACTATTCTAAGTTATTTTTGACCACCTCTGGAGGGATCAGATCTTCACCCGGTGCTTTGCCCATTTTCATCTGGGCAGCTAGATCTAGGGATGTACGAAAGGGACTTACCTTGTCCCGCAGCTTTTTTTGCGGTGGGGGGAGGGGCTTTGCTTTTCCCCCCGAAGTTCAGGTGAAGGGGGGGAGGCATCCCGCCTCGCCGGGCCGAAATTCAGGCCGGGGGGGAGGCGCCCCGCCTTGCCCGGCTGAAATTCAGGCCGGGGAGAAGCGCCCCGTCTCCCTGGCTGCGAAAGAAAAAGTAAAACAAACAAACAAAAAAAAACCCGTGATAGGCTATGTAACGATTAACGTAGCCTATCACAGCTAGATTTCCAAAGTCAGCCATGATAGGCTACGTTAATCGTCACGTAGCCTATCACGGGTGACTTTGGAAAAAAAAAAGTGCGTACGCAAATGGCGGCGGCCCATGGGTGCCGCCATTTGCGTTCCTTATTTTGGCACATCTAGTCTATGTAAAGATTTATGTAGACTATGGCGAAAATAAGGGAACGCTATTTGCGTTGCCCTTATTTTCGCCGTAGTCTACGTAAATCTTTACGTAGACTAGACGTGCCAAAATAAGGAACGCAAATGGCGGCGCCCATGGGCCACCGCCATTTGCATACGCGCTTTTCCCCCCCCAAAGTCACCCGTGATAGGCTACGTGACGATTTACGTAGCCTATCACGGCTGACTTTGGAAATCTAGCCGTAATAGGCTACGTAAATCGTCACATAGCCTATCACGGGTGTGTGTGTGTGTGTGTGTGTGTGTTTTTACTTTTTTATTTTGTAATGGCGGCGGCGGCAGCCGGTTGGGAGACCGGCCGCTGCCCCCACCCCTGCCGAACCGCCGCCGAACCGCCGCCGGGACCCACTGCCGAGAGGGACATCCGCTGAACGTAAGTCCCATCCCGGGGGGGGCGGGGGGCCAGCAGAGAATTTCCCCAACACTTTCGGGGGGCCGAATGCCTCGGCGCTTGGCCTCCCGAAGATTCGTGGAGAAATTCTCCGCCATCCCTAGCTAGATCATAAATTTCTGAAGCCAAGACCGGGGCCAAGGTGGAGCATCTTCAAACGCAATATTCATAGGGCTGTACAAAAGTCACTTACCTTTTCGCGGATTCTGTTCATGGGGGGGGAGGCGCTCCATCCCTCCCCCCGGAATCCTCAATGACCGGCTCTGCTCTGCAGCAGCTCCGCAGAGCAGCCGGCCAGGCCAGAGCTGTCCGCAGCCAGATTTCCGGCCGCGGAGTGGCTGGTGCAGACACAAATGGCGGCCAGCGCAGCAGCTGCCATTTGCGTCCAGTCAGGCAGCCGTGATAGGCTACATAAGTCTTTACGTAGCCTATCACGTCTGGATTAAAAAAAAAAAAGGCATACGCAAATGGTGGCGGCTACGGCAGCCGCCATTTGTGTTCCTTATTTTTTGCCGTTTTAGTCTACATAAATATTTACATAGACTATTACAGTGAAAAAAAAGGGGAATGCAAATAGCGTAGTGGGCGCTATTTGCGTTCCTTTTTTATTCACCGTTTTAGCCTACGTACATATTTACGTAGACTAAAACGGCAAAAAATAAGGAACACAAATGGCAGCCGCCGTAGCCGCCACCATTTGTGTATGGCTTTTTTTTTTTTTTACCCAGATGTGATAGGCTATGTAAAGACTTACATAGCCTATCACAGTAAAGACCAGACCCAGACTGCAAATGGCAGCCGCAGCAGCCGGTTGAAAGACCAGCTGCCGCTGCCGCAGCCACCGCTGGAGCCGCCGCTGGAGCCGCCGCCATCCGGAACATCCACCCCAGGTAAGTCTCGTCCCGGGGGGGGGGATCCACGGGGGGTGGGGGGGCAGGCCGTTCTGCCACGGATTTTGGGGGGCCAAATGCCAGTGCATTCGGCCTCACTGAAATCCGTGGCGGAATTCTCCTCCGTCCCTATATTCCAGGCCACATGGGCAGCGTCAGAATCCTTGTATAATTGATGGAAATGCTTCTCCCAAGCCTTTGGATGAATATAACAGTCTGGCAATGTTGGTCCACAAATTGGCGAGATCTTTATCAACCGCCAGAACATGGTCAGATCCTTAGATTTGGCTGCTTGAATCAGTTTCACAGAGTTCTCCTTCCAAGCCCTTTTTTTTTTCTTTTGTGTGTCAGTAGCTGTTTGTAGGATTTTTTCTGTTCAAGAAGTTCTTGAGCCGCCTTCAGATCAAAACTAAATTTATATTTTTGATCGGCCTTCTGTAAGGCTTTTTTTGCTTGAACACATTCCCTATTGAACCAGGGCTTTAAGGGTGGATGGTGCCGTTTTTGAGGCACCTTTGTTCTCCGAATGAAGGCTTGTTTCAATTCTTGGGCTAACTCCCGATATAATTCCACCGGGCTCATTATTTGGGTGTTAACTATTAGAGATGTCCTAATGTTCTGCATGTTGTCTGATGCAAGTATGGCCCGTAATTCCATGTCCATCCTTGGGGTCCATTTGACACGACAGTAAGCTTCCCCCTCAGGGAGTATCATAGGCATATAGCAATTGGCACTTCGTAGATAGGGGTGCGGGGCTTTCCAAGTCAATAAGACTGGGAGATGATCACTGTGAAGTGTTGGGATGACCTCCATGTCCTTCAAAAAGGGAATCAAGTTTGTTGATATAATAAGATAGTCTATTTGACTCATTCTGGTTCCCGCCAGATAGGTAAATTCCGCTGGATGGTCTTTCCCGAATGCACCATTAAGAGTGTGCAGGTTGAGGTTTGTAGTCAATTGATGTAGTAAGAGCCCAGAATAGATAGATTTTATATCTTTAGATTGTCGAGTAAATGGAAGGCCATTTATACTAGGTGTAGGAGGATAAGCTTTTTGCTGGGAATACAGGGCGTGATCACTTGGACGCATCCTGGCATCAAAGTCCCCTCCCAAAACTGCATATGTATTGGGATAGGATTGGAGCAGATCTGCTACGTATGTTTCAAATTCTGCCCAAATTTCCCCAGTCTATAATTTCTTCTTTTGAGAGGGAAGATAAACATTTATTATCAACAGATCCCATCGATCAAAATGAGCAAGGACAGCCATTGCATGTTTATAGGATGGCAGCATCCTTGTGCTTACGCACAAAGACGTAGCAATTAAGATTCCTAAACCTCCTTTACATCTTCCGTGTCCTTCCCCAGGGACTGCTCCAATAGAATATGATTGAAATCCATTAAACAGCAAATCCCCCAGGACCCATGTTTCTTGTAGCAGTACAATATCCTTGGAAGAAAGATAGTATTTTGATTCAGGGTACTGCAGGATTCCAGCCCAGCCGTTTATGTTCCATGTTGTAAGACCAATTTTATTTATATGCTGGTTGTTTGCGTGTCATTGGGACTCAGGAGTGGTACTTTCCAACTCCTGGGCACCCTTTATTTCTTCACTCAGCTCAGTGGTTAACTCTGAGGCTAGCCCAACTGAGGGGACAGGTGAATCCATCCAATTCTCTCCCAATGGGGAATCAGCTTGGGGATATATCGCACCTGATTTTAAATGGTGTCCAGTCATCCCTTGAGGGCTGGAGACACCGGCTTGGAGTATCGGAGGGGCCTGGCAGTCTGCTTCTGTAGCATCATCTGGCTCTGTACTAAGCTGGATACTTGTTGAATTTTGTAATCCTTCTATAAGTTTCTCAGTAGAAGTCTGAGGCCTCTGGGTCTGGATCTCATCCAGCATCCTTTCTAGGTCTATTGAAGATATTTCACACATAACATAGGAGTTGTAGCTCTTCCTTTCCATTGCAGGGAGTGGCCTTATTGGGGTCAACTCCCTTGTCCCCATCAGTGCCTCCATCTCTAGTTCCACTTCCCTGTCATCCATTATGGCAGTCTGTGGCATACATAGCTCAGATGAATTTCCAATATCAGGTTTAGCTATTCTGCTATATGATTGTAGGTTTGAAATTGCTATTATTTCTGGGGTCATTGTTACCATAGGCTTTTGCTTGGTCAATAAGGAGTGGAGCAGTCTATTATCCAGTCCCACATTATCAGCTGGTTTCATATTGGAGTCTAAATGATTATCAGGGGTGCCCAAATTTAGGTCCAGGGAGCTCATAAGGGCTAGACTTGTCTGGGTAGAAGAGTCAAGATCTAAAGTATCGCTATCTCTCTCCAAGGCCAGATCTTTTTCATGTAATCTGATTCTCATTGGCATCAGTAGTTCATCCAGTTTGTTCCTTAATTTTAAGAGTCCATCCTGCTCGACTGGGTGGTTAGCAGCCAGCTCACGGTAATTATTCTTTAGCAGTTTATCTTTCTTATCATGGCTAGACTACTCCACAGCTGTCCAAATTGTCGATGATAAAGTGGTGCCATAGTTAACCCTTCTAACTCTGGCAAGGGCTCCAACCGAGCTCTTAAAACTCTCTGAGGGGTTATACCATATTCTCTCAGGTACTGTGCTGAGTGGAAAAGTTGCAAAGCCACAGTTGTTGACTTAAAGTCTAGGAATAATCTTTTGCAGTCCATTTGCGATGGCAGAAAGTGGAAGTGTTTTAAATCCAACAGGGGTATAACACAATTCAGTAATTCTGTCAGAGAGGTAAGGATTCTTTTCTTATTTGTCCAAAGCTGTGCATCTTTCTTTGGGAAGCATATGAGGACCTGATTTGTTTGGAGTATTCTTTGTACTCTCCCTTTTGTCTTGTGTTGTACATATTGCGTTCGCTCAGAATTAAAAGAGGAGGGGCGTGTAACAATGGCGTCTTCCTCATTCTCACTTCTTTGCTCTAACTAAGATACTGGGTGAGAGTACATTTGAATTAAGGCTCCTAATTGCCCTTCAATTCTATTTAAACGTTCTAAAATTAAAATTAGAGTTTTTGCAGATATAAAGCAGATTTCACCCAGCTGTTGAGGAAGGCAATTTGGCTGTGTAGGGAAAGCATGTTCTGCCTTCTGACTGTTTACTTTCCATCCTAGCGATTTATGCTTTCCTGCATTCTCCTTCACAGGGGTTTTAATTAGTAGGCTGCTTTCTATCTCTTGGCAGACTGAGGTGCCGATAGGGGTTGTGGCCAATGCCGCAAGTCTATTCTTAGTACTGTTTTTGATACTCACGGCATACGTAGCCCCATTTGAGGGAAGGAAGCTTTCGATTTTAAGCTGTTTCTTCTTCCTCTCCTTTTCCAACTTTTCTTCTCCGGGACTTATAGTTTGCTGTCTCTTTCTTAATCTCCTCCTCCCTTTGGCTGTGAATAAATCCTTATTATTTTTCATGTTTGTGGCTTCACTTGCCCCAGTGTAGGTGGGAGCTGTGTCTAGTCAATGTTACTCCGTCGCCATCTCCCCCAGTCTCTCCGTAGAGTGTATAGTTTTTCCATCTCTTGGTGTTTCTAAATTCTCCCTATGTACTCCACCAATTCTGGGCACATTAGTATCCTTTATATAATCTTCACCTAGAGGTTCTTTTGAATTATATAAATAATTTGGAATATAAATAATTCCAAAGAAACTCACAAATTCCATAGCAATTTCATTGTGATATAAACTTAAACATTAATAATAATAATAATAATAATAATACAATATACTAATATCTCTAAGTGGTTAAATTTAACAATATTGAAATCGTAACTTAAAATACACTATTAAAATCACTGCTTAAAATACATTATTAAGAACAATTTCAGCTATGGTAATAATAAAAGCAATACAAAAACAATAAAATGGAGCAGCAGCATGATTAATTATAATTAATTATAAGCCAGAGAATGCCTGCTTAAACAGGTGCATTTTCAGGAGGCATTCGAAATATTTCACATTTTCTGCCTTCCGAACTGCGCAAGGAATGGTGTTCTAGAGAGTGGGAACTACTACCGAGAAGGCCTGCTTCCAAGATGCTACATGGCAATATTCTGTTCATTGCAGAATGATTTGCAAGGCCTCCTCTGAGGATCTTAAAGGTTGGTAGGGTATATATAGGAGCAAGGTGGTCTGCTAGATATCCTGGTCCTGAGTTCCTTAGGGCTTTGTATGTCAACAACCTTGAATATGGCTTGGTAGCTAATAGTCAGCCGGTGCAGTTCTTTTAGCACAGGTGTAATGCAACATGGCTAGGTGCCCCACTGAGCACCTCATCTGCTGCACTGTGCACTAGCTGCAGCTTCCAAACCAGGCACAACGGCAGCCTCACATAGAGTGCATTACAGTAATCTAGTCATGAGGTTACCAGTGCATGAACTGTAGTGGCTATCCTATGCCTATCCATGAATGGGTGTAGTTGGTGCACCAACCAAAGTTAGTAACGGGTGCTCCAGGCCACTGAGGTCACTTGGGCTTCCAGTGACAGAGATGGATCCATTAGCACCCCCAAACGATAGACATGTTCCTTCAGAGGGAGTGCAACCCCATCCGGAACAAGTAAACAACCCACTTCCCAGACCTGAGAACTGCTCACCCTTAGGGTCTCTGTCTTCAGGTTCAGTTTCCTGGCCCTCATCCAGCTGATAATTGAATCCAGGCACTAGTTCAGAATGTGCACAACCTCTCCAGAATCAAATGTTACACAAAAATAGAGCTGGGTGTCATTGCCATACTGATTACATCTTGCCCCAAATCTCCTATTGACCACTCCCTGTTGCTTCATTTAGATATTACATAACATTAGGGACAAAATGGTGCCCTTTGGCACCCCACACTTCAACTGCCAGGGGGCTGAGACATTGTAGCCCAGGGTTATTCTATGGAACTGACCCTCTAAATAAGAGCCAAACCACTATAAAATGGTGTCCCCAACCCCCATTGCATGGAGTCAGTTCAGGAGTTTGCCCAGGTTAATGGTTTCAAAAGACACTGAGCATCTCTACACGAGCCTAAAACCCCACATTTAAAATGTGGCTTTCTGCTCCAATTTAAAGGCAGGATCATGACAGACTCCCTTTACATGTCCTTCCTCCCGCCCTTCCCCCCTCCTTTCATCCCTTATCTGAGTCTTCCATATGCTGTTTCCTGCCTCCCAGCTAAGCAGAGCAGAGCACAGCAAGCTGCTCCAGCTGGTCCAGGGACTACAGAAGCAAGCAGGCTCCCAGAGAGCGAGCGACCAGAGCGAGCGGACAGGGGGAGCAAACAGGAGTTGGCCAGGGGAGTTCGGCAGGGGAGGTCAAGGGGGAGGCCCCTAACATTTCTTTTTTTCTTTTTGAGCTAACTTTTTTTTCATTTATTTGTCTTGTAACACACACTTCCACACCAGTGGGACTCTGCTTTTAACCTCTACTGAGTAGAGGAGCAGGCACAGGCTAGTCTAGAACAATCACAAAGCTAGACACAAAAAGGGAAAAGAGGCTATGGAAGGACAAGACTCTCCAGTGGTGGTGACCTGCAAGGTGTGTGCAATGTTTGTTTTTTCTTGCCTGAGAACAGCATGGCCTACACCTGCAACAAGTGCAAGTTGATCACGCTGCTGGAAGAAAAAGTGAGTGGACTGGAGCGGCGACTGTCGACCCCCTGGGGAATAAGAGAACACGAAGAGTTCTTGGACAGAATGGGGGAACTACAGCAGCAAAGGGAAGACCAGAAGCTTGAAGAGCAACAGCAAGATGAGGCAGAAGTGGGAAATGCTGAGGAGAAGAAAAATGGAGTAGAGGATACTCCTGGGAAAAGGGTGACAGTTAGGAGAAGAAGAACTAGACGCCAATCTGCACCAGTGGAAGCAGTGGAGTTGTGGAACTGATTCCAGGTACTTGCGGATGAGACTGGAGGACAGCCTGCAGAGGAAGAATCACAGGGGAACCTACATGAGAATGAGCAAGAAGCTGAAGGTCAGTCAAGCAGAGGCGATGAAACCCAGGCCTACAACAACAAGAAGAGAAGAGTGGTAGTACTGGGAGACTCCTTGCTGCATGGGATCAAGACCCAAGTATGTCGCAAAGACCTGTGGACTCGCCAGGTATGTTGTCTCCCGGGAGGATGGATTAGAGATGTGACTGAAAGGTTGCCTGCACTCATAAAGCCCACTGACAGGTATCCCTTTCTTCTCATCCATGTGGGAACAAATAATACTGCCAAGCGGAGCTACGAAGAAATCACGTCAGACTTTGAAGCTTTGGGAAGGAAACTCAAGAACTTTGGGGCCCAGATAGTTTTCTCATCCATCCTTGCAGTAGTTAGAAGAGGGATAGAAAGGGAACGAAAAATACTCCGGGTGAATGGCTGGCTATGAAGGTGGTGCTGATGAGAGAGATTTGGATTCTGGGACCACGGGCTATACTTCCTGGAAGATGGGCTGTTGGCAAGGGACGGGTTGCACCTCACAAAGGCTGGGAAGAATGTGTTTGGCCACAGCATGAAGAACTTCATCAGGAGGGCTTTAAACTGAATCCTACAGGGGAGTAATGTTGGGGGTAACAATGGACATAGGCGCATGCACTGCAACGGAGAGAACAGCTCTGATAGTTCCCAATAATAGTCTTCAGACACATGTAGGAAGAAAGCCAGACTATGAAGCACATGGTCTTCGATGTCTATATGCTAATGCCCAGAGTATGGGAAACAAACAGAACGAATTTGAACTCTTAATACAAGAGGGAAATTATGACTCTTGATAGGTATAACTGAGACTTGGTGGGATGACTCTCATGACTGGAATACAGCAATTGAAGGATATAACATGTTCAAAAAGAACAGGAGGAACAGAAAGGGAGGTAGGGTTGCACTGTATGTGAAAAATACATATCTCTGCACAGAAATACAGGAGGATGAGCTTGGTAGCTCCATCGAGAGCATCTGGATCAAAATAAATGGAGCAAAGAATAAAAGGAACCTGATGGATGGAGTCTACTACCAGCCACCCAATCAAGGATGAAACTTTTGAAAAGCAAATAGCCAATGTTTTAAGGAAGCATGACGTAGTAGTAATGGGGGACTTCAATTTCCCCAATATTTGTTGGGAGACAAATTCTGCAAAACATGGACCCTCCAGGAAATTCCTGACTTGTGTGGTGGATACCTTCCTCCTACAGAAAGTAGAGGAAGGAACTAGAGGATCGGCTATCCTTGACTTGATCCTAACCAACAGAGATGACTTAGTGGATAAAGCAGCAGTTACAGGAACTCTGGGGGAAAGTGACCATGTTGTACTTGAGTTCTTGGTTCTAAGGGAAGCAAAAGCCGAGTGTAGTCAAACGTGTATCCTGGATTTTAGGAAAGCTGATTTTAATAAACACAGAACAATAATCAGTAAGGTCCCATGGCAAGCAATGTTAACAAGAAAAGGAGTCCAAGATGGGTGGGAGCTTTTAAAAAAGGAAATTCTCAAGGCACAATTACAAACAATTCCAACAAGAAGAAAAGGTGGAAGACAACAGAAGAAGCCAATGTGGCTTCACAAAAAGCTTAGAGATGACCTGAAAACAAAAAAAGGACACATATAGGAAGTGGAAGGAAGGCCAAGTAACAAAGGAAGAGTACAGACAGGTAGCACAGAATTGCAGGGATGGCGTCAGGAAGGCTAAAGCGGAGAATGAGCTGAGGTTAGCGAGGGATGCTAAAAGCAACAAAAAGGCTTTCTTCAGCTACGTGCATAGTAAAAGGCAGAGGAAAGAAATGGTTGTTCAGCTATTAAATAAGGATGGCAAAACGATAACAGATGACAAAGAAAAGACAGAGTTCAATTCAATTCCTACTTTGGCTCAGTCTTCTCCCAAAAGAGGGTCTATGACCCCCCTGGCAAAGGCGAAGTACGGGCTGAAGGGGCAGGACTGCAGCTTGAGATCGATAGACGTATGGTCAAGGAACACCTAATTACTTTGAATGAGTTCAAATCTCCAGGGCCAGATGAACTGAATCCTAGAGTAATAAAGGAACTGGCAGAAGAACTCTCAGAACCGCTGTCTAGTCTCTTTGAGCAATCATGGAGGACGGGTGAAGTGCCAGATGACTGGAGGAGGGCTAATGTGGTCCCTATCTTCAAAAAGGGTAAAAAGGAAGAACCTGGGAACTACAGATGAGTCAGTCCGTCATCAATCCCTCGGAAAATTCTGGAGCAGATGATAAACCAATCCATCTGTAAACACCTTGAAAACAATGCAGTGCTTACTCGAAGCCAACATGGATTTGTCAAAAACAAGTCCTGCCAGATGAATCTGATCTCATTTTTTGATCAAGTCACCTCCCTTGTGGACCATGGGAATGCTGTAGACATCATATACCTCGACTTCAGCAAAGCTTTCAACAAAGTGCCCCATGATATCCTGATGAGCAAACTAGCTCAAAGTGGGCTAGATGAAACAACGATCTGGTGGATCTACAGTTGGCTACAGAATCGGACTCAAAGAGTGCTTATCAACGGGACCTTCTCACACTGGGGAGAGGTAATGAGTGAGGTACTGCAGGGCTCAGTCCTGGGCCCAGTACTCTTCAACATTTTTATTAATAACTTGGAGGAGGAGGTGCAGGGAATGCTGATCAAATTTGCAGATGACACAAAATTGGGCAGGACAGCTAATACCTTGGCAGACAGAAACAAAATTCAAAGTGTTCTTGATAGACTGGAGCGCTGGGCAGAAAACAACAGAATGACATTTAATAGGGATAAATGCCAAGTTCTGCACCTAGGAAAAAGAAACCAAAGGCACAGTTACAAGATGGGGGATACGTGGCTCAACAACACTACAAGCAAGAAGGATCTTGGAATTGTTATCGATCACAAGCTGAATATGAGCCAACAATGTGATGTGGCTGCAAAAAAGGCAAATGCCATTTTGGGCTGCATTAATAGAAGCATAGCTTCCAAATCCCGGGAAGTACTAGTTCCCCTCTACTCAGCACTGGTTAGGCCTCATCTGGAGGACTGTGTCCAGTTCTGGGCACCACACTTTAAGAAGGATGCAGACAAACTGGAGAAGTTTCAGAGGAGGGCAACAAAGATGATCAGGGAACTGGAAACAAAGCCCTATGAAGAGGGACTGAAAAAACTGGGCATGTTTAGCCTTGAGAAGAGAAGACTGAGGGGAGATAGGATAGCGCTCTTCAAGTACTTGAAAGGTTGTCACAGAGATGAAGGCCAGGATCTCTTCTTGATCATCCCACAGTGCAGGACACAGAATAATGGGCTCAAGTTACAGGAAGCCAGATTCTGGCTGAACATCAGGAAAAACTTCCTGACTGATCAATACGACAATGAAACCCATTACCTAGGGAGGTGGTGGGCTCTCCCACACTGGAGGCGGTCAAGACGAGGCTTGACAGCCATCTGTCAGGGATGCTCTGACTTCGATTCCTGCATTGAGCAGGGGGTTGGACTCAGTGGTCTTGTAGGCCCCTTCCAACCCTACTATTCTATGATTCTATGATTCTATGTTTCATTACGCAGCCGCTAGATGGCGCTGTGGTCTAGCATCTCTTATTGTGGCTTTTCCTTTTTCAGAAGGGAACTCAAGCAGAACTCAAGTGCTGTAATTTGATAGCTCATTATGTCCGACCTTTTAAAAAATGGAAAAAAGATCATTTAGTGCGGGAGACACCCTGGAGGTTAATGACATCATCTAAAGGACCTGCAAGCTTCTGTGCATAACCAATCCCAATAGCAAGATAAAAGCTCTATATGAAGAAGCCCACTAAGAGACTCAGAAGCAACAACAGGGACACACTCCCCCTGACTCTCCCCCCAAGGAGGGCATCCATCAGGGTGACCAAGGCTGATTCCAACCCAAACCCTGACCTGAAAGCAGACCCAGACTGAAAGCAGCATGGATCAAGGTAAAATGTATCACCAGATGCTTTTTGGATATCACTTATTTTCATGTTGTCACCTCTGTCCACATTAGAGCAGGGTGCAAATGGCTTCTTGAAATTCTCCACTCTATTTGGGCAGAGAAATTGAGGGGACCATTTCACCAAATTTCTCCAAGGGGAATAGAAATCCTTCAACAGTTTATTGAGGATAGGGCTCACTCAGCATTACCCATGGTGGTAACTCAGATTCTTTTTTTCTAAGGTGTTTTATTTATTTTTTCACTTTGCCACTGCAAAGTGGCATCAGCAGTGACTGAACAGCATTTTGCATCCTCCACAATGGTCTACTGTTCTGGAGCACTGTGTGTGTGTGTGTGTGTGTGTGTGTATCTACATATATATATGTGTGTGTGTGTGTGTATATGAGCATGCATGTGAATGGGGTCTGAGCAATCACATTACTATCTCATGACAGTCGTGCGGTACCTCTGCCCAATTTGGGGGAGCAGCCCTACCCACTGCAGGCATGCGGCACCCAACATGCTTGCCCAGAACCAATTCAGCCCTCAGGGTGAAAAGCTTCCTCAGCCCTGCTCTAGAATAAGGGTGTTGAACCTCTTTCAGCTTGAAGGCTGAATTCCATTTCATAGTGACCATGAAGTCAAAGTGAGCTTCATGGATGAGGAGGACTAGAACGCTGATCTCCTGAGTCCCAGTGCAACACTCTAACCGCTATACCGCACTGGCCCTTTTAAACTGGCTTTTTAAAATGATGTTTTAGGATGCAATCCTATGCATGTTTAGACAGAAAAAAGGTCCTACAACTCCCAGCATGGCTGGCTGGGGAATGCTGGGAGTTGTAGGACTTCTTTCTGTCTAAACATGCATAGGATTGTTCCCTTACTCATTTGAACCTCCTTCCACCGGGGCTGGTCTCCTCTGGTGTACATTAGTATTTACTATGTTTAAGTCATGTTTGAGTCACAATTAGTAAGTTTAAGTCACATTTACTATGTGCTAAGAAAAGACCGTGTTTCCTCTAAATAGGTTTATCATTTTACTTCAGTACAGAAGGCCAGTTATTGTTGACTAGTTAGCTGACATATTATAGATTGGCATGTATAATATTTTATTGTGTGTCTTTTTATATAGCTCCTGGAAGTTATATACTATTTCACTGTTGTAACCATAATGTGAATTTCATTAAGTGTTATCTTAAAATTGATAATATATTGCTGTAATCCTAAATTCACTTACCAGGGAGTAAGCCCCATCGAACACAGTGGGACATACTTCTGAGTTAACACACATAGGATTACACAATATGGATTCGTATTAAGAGTGGTCATTGGAAATGTGATGGGATCTGTGTCATGTGATGGGATCTGTGTCATATTTCAGCATTCAATGAATCATTCTCTTTGCCTTTGGATTTCTGGTGCCACCCCTTTCAGTGTGGCTTGACTTTTAGATATGACTAGTGAAATGCCCATCAGTATGACAGATTACGAATGGGAAAGGCCTAGTCATGTCAAGTCTTTCACAACTGTGGAGGTGTTGCCACAGCCTGGGGTGATGGAGAGTCAGCACTAGACTGAGACAATGGGCCAGTTTGCATGACACGATAGTCCACCTTGGCTTATTGAACCCATGGTGAGGCCATGGTGTGTGTGGCCACCATTCTGCATATCCAGCTCCAAGTTGGCGGTTGTCATGTCATGCAAAGCGGATGAGTGTCAGTTATGCAAGGCTTAAACAACCCTTGCAAAACCCTAGAACAGACTGTGGGTTATGCAAGGGGTATTTACTCCTCCTATAACCCACACTCACCAGGTTCACATGACACGACAACCCCTGAGTGGAGTTTGGATATGCAGACTGGTGCCTGTGGGTACTGCTGCTCATTATGGGTTAAATAACCCACAACGAGCCAGACAGTGTTGTGCAAACCAGGTCAATGGCCCTTTTGGTACTTCATGCCCCCATCTCCCCATTGTGTACCCACTACCCTCCACTTTCTGGAGCAGGCAAGGGGAGCAAGAGGTGGGCTTGGAGAATGAGGCCATCCAGTTCCTCCTGCCTATTTGTATAGTACTATCCATGTCTTCCTGAGCAAGACTAAAACACCTTGGGCTATTATGCATATATAGGCTTCCTTGTATTTCTCTGTTTACCTTGATCCCCCCTAGTCTTCATTGCTTTCTTATTGCAGCAAAACATTGCCTTTGTAGCTTGGCAAAATTCTCATCAGTTCTGACCTTCACAGCAGCCCAGTTCTCTCCTTCCAGTATTAGCAGTTTTAGATTGTTTTAAGTAGAAAATTGCTGTAGGGTCCATTTACTTAGGAATATATCCATTGATAAGACAAACAGGTGAAGTCCTTATCAGCACTGAACCCTTTAGTGTGAAATGGCATTATATAGTAGGTGGGACATGGGTTTTTAGGGACCCCTTCCATCCCAGCTTAATGACCATTTTATATGCTTTTCCTTTCCCCCATTGCTAAATGCTTGTAAAGGTAATGTGTGTTGACATTTCCAAGTTTTCATCTTACCTTTTAAAACAGAAGATGGTAGCATTATCGATTTTTTTCTGAAGACATCTTGCACTCTTGGGGCTTCTTTTCTAATTGATTGCTAAACTACAACACGATCAAAATAAAAGATTTAACGTCAAACTGCTGGATGCTAATCTGACATGAACAGCTACTAAGCCTATTGCATAATGATCAGATTTTGCACAACCCTTTAAAAAATGTGGCTGTGAACTTTGTACAGATCTATTAACAGAGTAATGGTAAGTGCTGACTACATTACGGCACCACGTTAGAGTTCCTAAAATCAATACAAAAAGATGTTGTAGTATTTTGCTCCCCCAAAGCCAACTCAAACAAGCTGTTAGCAGGTGTGAACATTCTAGTATGAACATTCCAGAAAATGTCCATACTTAGGCTTCAGAGAGCCACTAGAGCAGGGATGCACATCCACAGGACTGGGGGGGGGGTCCAGCCCTCCTGGGGTCCCAATCTGGCTCTCTGTGGTTCCTCACCCCCTTTCCCTGGCCCTTCCCCGTTACCCCTGATGCATCATTGTTTGGTGGCTTCCCAGCTTTTGTGAAGTTTTCCCCCATTCTAAGGGGCTGGAATGCCTCTCCTAAGTCTTAGCTACTGGCAGTAAGAGTTTCAAGCTAAAATATGCTGGCATTTTTGCCCCACCCCATTTGCCTTTGGCCACATCCATGACTGGAATGCACCCCCCAAGACATCCTCTGAAATGGAATTTGGCCTTCAAGCTGAAGGAGGTTCAACACCCTTATTCTATAGCAGGGCTGAGGAAGCTTTTCACCCTGAGGGCTGAATTGGTTCTGGGCAAGCATGTTGGGTGCCGCATGCCTGCAGTGGGTTCAACACCCTTATTCTAGAGCAGGGCTGAGGAAGCTTTTCACCCTGAGGGCTGAATTGGTTCTGGGCAAGCATGTTGGGTGCCGCATGCCTGCAGTGGGTTCAACACCCTTATTCTAGAGCAGGGCTGAGGAAGCTTTTCACCCTGAGGGCTGAATTGGTTCTGGGCAAGCATGTTGGGTGCCGCATGCCTGCAGTGGGTTCAACACCCTTATTCTAGAGCAGGGCTGAGGAAGCTTTTCACCCTGGGGGCTGAATTGGTTCTGGGCAAGCATGTTGGGTGCCGCATGCCTGCAGTGGGTTCAACACCCTTATTTTAGAGCAGGGCTGAGGAAGCTTTTCACCCTGAGGGCTGAATTGGTTCTGGGCAAGCATGTTGGGTGCCGCATGCCGGCAGTGGGTTCAACACCCTTATTCTAGAGCAGGGCTGAGGAAGCTTTTCACCCTGAGGGCTGAATTGGTTCTGGGCAAGCATGTTGGGTGCCGCATGCCTGCAGTGGGTAGGGCTGCTCCCCCAAATTGGGCAGAGGTACCGCACAAGCGTCATGAGATAGTAATGTGATTGCTCAGACCCCATTCACATGCATGCTCATATATACACACACACACACTCATATATATGTAGATAGATACACACACACACACACACACACACTTACACACTCACTCACTCATCACCCCTTCCCTGCTGCAATAAGGCTTTTAAAAAGCCTCCATCTGTTCCAGTGGGGGAGAGGTGATTTTTCCAGGGGGTCACAGATAAGGAAGTCATGAGCACCTGATAGTGGGGTGGCATCCAACAGACACCCCCCACGCACACACTTGGGCCCCCGGATACCCCTTGCTGAGCAGCGGGGTGCTCAAGGATGAGCTCGCCGCTGTCTGGGAGTGCTCTGCAGCCACCCACAGCTTGATGTGAGCCACCAGTTTCCTTCACTGCAGCATCCTTTCCCAACCTCTCCCCCGCCCCCCATACACACACACACTCCACCATGATGGACAGCATGGAATTAGCCAATCACCTGCATTGAGCTGGACTGAGTAGGAATTCTTTGGGTGTATCATCACAATTGGCAGCTGGGAACACCTTCTTTTATGTACCTATCTTAGGCTGTAGTAGTTCTGGAGTGCAGGAGAGGAATTTGGCTGATTTGGTAAGTAGTTCAAACCAGCACACCTTGTAGGTTCAATGAGATAGGGAATGATTTAAGCAGAAGCTACCCTGGTGAGCACCCTGAGACATCATTACATCAAACAGTTTGGATGTTTTTGCTGTCCTTTGAAATATTTTAGGGCTTATGGTTTTATCTGTAATTACTGCTTTATTGATTTTCATTGGCTGGATCTACACTTACTGCCTTTTTTCGCTTCCAATGAGGTTTCACCGCCCGCCTTTCACACTACGCAGTAGCCGCCTCGAATTGGAACCGGAATTTCCCACTTCCATGCTCCCACTTTCAATACCCTAATATCCCGGTATTTCCCCTTAATGTGCTCTGATTTTCCGCCTTCGCTACCATATCCAGTCATAGTCCCCTCCCTCACCTGTCCATATGTGGCGGTGTTTGTATTTCCCTCCTGTCCAATCTCAGCTCGTGACGGCCCCATGTCTTCTTCCGGCTGCCGATCACATAGCTTCCTCAGCAGCCCCCATTTCCTCAGCAACAAGCAAAGGGCTGGATGGGCGTGCGCTTGTCTGATCTCGGAAGCTAAGCGGGGTCAGTCCCGGTCAGGGCTTGGATGGGAGACCGCCTGGGAATCAGGATTCCTGCACTGAGTAGGGGGTTGTTGTATCCCTTCAAATGAGATTAAGTTTTACCCCCTCCTATCTCCTGCTCTGGATGTTTTTTTTTTTTAATTAAGGCATTATCCTCGCAGAATTGGGGCTTCTCCGCAATGTTTTTTTTCTAATTCAGGTATAATCTTTGAAGATTCGAAGGTGGGCCTGACTCCTAGGCAGGCCTGACTTGGCTTAGGCTGATTCAGGGCCCCCCGACCCACCTTGGCCTATGAAGCCGAGGCAGGATTTGGACATCCAAATCCCACTTTGCCCCCACCTCCAAATGCGGCCTGCCCGCAGCTCCTTACCTGGGCCCTTGTTCCGGGGCGGGGACCACCACCAGGGGAGCTGCTGCTGCCACTGCCTCCGGTGCTACCAGGGAAGCCGCTGCCGGGGAAGGCACTGCTGGGGAAAATGCTGCCGGGCAAAATGCTGTTGCAACCCACCAACCGCCGACAGGCACAAGGGCAGGAGTCACCTCCAACTGCACTCTCTTCCTTCATTGCAAGGAGAGGAGGGCACCCAGTTGGATGATGACTCCTGCCTTTGCTCAAACCTTCATGGGTTTCTTGCTTGCAAGGAGCCTGGGAAGGCTTGAGTCATGTGGCAGAGGCAGGAGTTGCCCTCCAACTGCGCTCTCTCTCCCTTCCTTGGAAGGAGGGGAGGGCGCCCGCTTGGAGCCTGATTCCTGCCAATGAGGCCGGGCTGCCGCCACTGCCACAGCCAGCTCCTGGGCCCTCTGGACACGCACCAGCAGACGTCTTGTTCTGGGGAATGGGGAGAGCCATGTTTCCCTGTTTTTGTGCCGTGGCTATGCCTGTGAGTGGCAGATCCATTATTTTTCTGCTTCAGTCCATGGAGGCAGATGTGCTCTGTGATTGGGTGGTAGTTTGGGGGATTTGCTCTGCAAAAATCATATGGAATCAAGAGGATGCCTGCCAAGGATCCATGTTTTTGTGCTGTGGCTGCACCCCCAAGTGGCAGATCTGTGATTTTTCTGGTTCAATCCACGGAGGCAGATGTGCTCTGTGATTGGATGGTGGTTTTGTGGATCTCCCCTTTAAAAATCATATGAAATCATGAGGATCCCCTTTTGATTTTATGGATGCTTGTTTTACCCAGTCCCCATAGCATGTGCTTTCTTTGTGCTGTCTCCAGTCTCTGCCAGGCATGGCAGAGGAAGCCTTAACCATTCCCAATCTCCTTTGGCAGAATGAAGCCGAGAAGAAAGCACATACTATGGGGACTGGGTAAAACAAGCATCCATAAAATTTGTTATGGGTACAAGCTGAAGATAAGAGAATTTTCATCTATTCATTTCTTATCTCTACAGAAGAATGCTGTTCTCAGGCACTTTAATTTGGTGTTTCTTGAAAGTAAAGGTCATTATGCATCCAGTGAATAAACTTACACTATGGAGCACTTAAGTAAGCATTCAAAATTGTCTAATGAATCATCACCTTTGAGCCAAAAATACAATGATACACTTGTTTGTTAGTATGTTACATCTTCTAAGAGTTCTGTGGTAAAATCCTCAGGCCAACATACTATATCTATGCTAAATTATAGCTCATTATTAAAAGCAGACTTAACAATCCTCAAAGCCATTTGGCTAAAGACCAACTTAAGCAATGCTGGTTATTCATGAAAACCATATGTTTACAGCAGACAGTTATTACCCTTATATGTAATGGCTCTTTGACAACAGTACTATGTTTTATAGAGGTTTTATAGGGAAAATAATCACAGCTTGATATATCAAAGGAAACTTTTGGAAGTATAGAAAGTATTATCTGCTACGATGGCCTTTCACTACAAAGAAAATCTTGCAATTAGAAAACAAAACATAATAGATAGCAGGGGAAAACCTAAATGTTTTAAGAATTAATAAGATGAATTAATCCTTTAAAAACAACAACAACACACCTCTCTTAATCAGTATTACAATAGAAATTATTGTTGAGACAGAGTTGCTCATTGGTTTACTAAGAATAGCATGTAACAAATATCTCAGTTGATAGGTTTTTGCAGGACACTTTAAGGGCACAATCCTGTAGGGTGTATGAAACACTTACCTTGTTCTGCTGGGGCCATCTGCAGTGGGGGGGGAGGCGCTCCGCCCCCCGGTAATCCTCCCTGGCTGGCTCTGCTCTGCGATGACTCCACGGGGCCACCAGCCAGGGCCTCCCACAGCTGGACCTCTGTCTGCTGCTGGGCTGCAGCTGCAAATGGTGGCCGCCGTAGTGGCCACCATTTGCATCCCTGCCATAGTCGTGATAGGCTACATATATATTTACGTAGCCTATCACAGCAAAAGGCAGGAATGCAAATGGCGGCCACTACCCCATTTGCGTCCCTGCCTTTTACCATGATTGCCTACGTAAATATAGATGTAGCCTATCACGGCTACCACAGGGACGCAAATTGCAGCCACTACACCATTTCCGTCCCTGTGTTAGCCGAGATAGGCTATGTATATATTTACATAGCCTATCTAGGGATGGCGGAGAATTTCTCCCCGAAACTTCGGGGGGCCGAGCGCCAACGTGTTCGGCCCCCTGAACAAGTTTCGGGGAGAAATTCTCCGCACCCTCCCCGCACCCCCCCCGGGACGGGACTTACATTTGCCGAATGTCCCTCCCGGCGGCGGGTCTGGCCGGCGGTTCGGCGGGTGTTCATCCTGGGCAGGGGCGGTAGCCGATCTTTCGACTGGCTGCCGCCGCCACCATTGCAATAAAAGAAAAAAGAAAAAAAACGCCCCCGTGATAGGCTACGTGATGATTAACGTAGCCTATCACGGCTAGATTTGCAAAGTCAGCCATGATAGGCTACGTAAATCTTCACGTAGCCTATCACGGGTGACTTTAAAAAATAAAACAAAACGCGCGTACGGATAATGGCGGCCCCCATAGGGAGCCGCCATTCCCATTCCTTATTTGGTCGCTGTAGTCTACGTAAAGATTTACATAGACTACGGCAAAAATAAGGGCAACGCTATTTGTGTTGCCCTTATTTGCGCCGTAGTCTACGTAAAGATTTACGTAGACTACAGCGACCAAATAAGGAACGCGAATGGCGGCTCCCTATGGGGGCCGCCATTAGCGTACGCACTTTTTTTTTTTAAAGTCACCCGTGATAGGCTACGTGACGATTAACGTAGCCTATCACGGCTGACTTTGCAGATCTAGCCGTGATAGGCTACGTTAATCTTCACGTAGCCTATCACGGGGGCATTTTTTTTTTTTTAAACAATGGAGTTCGCGGCCGGGTGAGGCGGGAAGCCTCCTCCCCGGCCTGAATTTCAGCTGGGCGAGGTGAGAAGCCTCCCCCCCGGCCTGAATTTCGGCCGGGGCGAGGCGGGAAGCCTCCCCCCCCGGCCTGAACTTCGCGGGGGGAGCAGCGAAGCGCCTCCCCCCCACCGTGAACAAGCTTCGACGACAGGTAAGTGACTTTCGTCCACCCCTAAGCCTATCACAGCAAAAGACAGGGACACAAATGGCATCCCTGCGTTAGCTGTGATAGGCTACATAGATACTTACATAGCCTATCACGGCTTGGCAGTGATGCAAATGGCGGCCGGCATAGCGGCCACCATTTGTGGCCACAGCCTGGCAGCAGCCGGAAGACTACCCGGAGCTGCTGCTGGAGCCGCTGCCAGAGCCGCCGCTGGAGCCGCTGCCGCCGCCAGGTAGGCTCCGTCCCAGAGGGATTCCGCGGGGTGGCGGGGGGGATTGCCCTTTTCTGCCACGGACTCCGGGGGGCCAGATTCTAAAGAATCCAGCCTCACTGGAGTCCGTGGTGGAATTCTCCAACATCCCTACAATCCTGTGGCCACTAGTCAGCAGCTAGATGGCCATAGGATAGGTTGGTTCCTAGGAACCGACCTCGGAACCCACTCTCCGAGGTCAGCTCCCTGAGAACTGACCTTTACCCCCTCCAGCACTGCCTTGTAGGCAGCATGGATCGGCCCCGCACTCCACACTCGTCAGAGGAGTGCGGGGCAGCGAAAACAAAGGGAAGGGAAAAGCGGCATGCCAGTGGGTGGGCAGGGGAGGGGATGGCTTACACCGTATTCACAGGCCTCCCCAGCCTCCTTCCTCTCTACTCCCCAACACTTCAACTAGATAGGCAAAAATACTCATCAAGCAAAAATGCAGAGTGGGAGAAACGTGGAGGTGTCAATCACCTCCACACTTCTCCCACTCTGCATAGGATACTTATCAGCATCCGAGTTCAGAGTCTGATGGGCATCTGGATAGGATTGCTCCCTAAGTCTTTTAAACTAGCTGATCTAAGTCATGGATAGAAGCACTAGTGGTTTCAATCTAATTTATAGAAAGGGGTTTAGGTGACAAGCCAGCAATTCTCTGTACCTGGGTCTTTGGAGGCGGTGGACATTCAAGGATGAAACCTGAATTTCATGGTCAATAGGGTTCTTGCTGGGTCCTTTTCTACCCCAACAACCATTTTAGGGGTTGCAGCCTTTCTTTCCCTGCCTGCATGCCAATGGAGAACCCGACATTATTGATTTGCATAAGGGTAATGAAAAGGCTGCAGCCCTGGAATTGGCTGGTGGGGGGAAAACCTACCCCCGCCAAGGACCCTTGGGGCAATGGGGTACTTGCTGTTGGGAAGCTTCCCCTGTTCCCAAGCAGCCCATTTCAGGGCTGCAGCCATTTCTTTACGCCCAGGTTCAAAGAAAATGATTCCAAATGAAAAAACCAAAACCAAAAGAGAAATCTGAATGACTGCTGTTTTTAAAATGGAATTAATTAATATGCATTAATTTTAATACATAGTTATTACATCCAAATTAAAGAGAAATTGGGTTATTTTTATTCTTTTATTGAAAGATTAAACAAGGGATGCAGGACTTCTTTTAGCCTGAGGGTTGAATTGCATTTCAGAGAAGCTCTCAGGGGCCGCATTCCAGTGGTGGACTGAAAGCAAAAAGAAGTGGGGCCAACCCCTCCCCCAAATATCAGCATATTTTAGGGTAAAGTTCTTACAGTGCAACTAAGCCATAGTAGAGACATTCCAACCTTTTAGAATGGGGAAAACACTTCACAAAAGCAAGGAAACACCAAATTACCGGTGGTTGGGGAAAGAAGGTGGGGCCAGTTAAAAGGGGCTTGGTCTTCTGGGGAATCCTAGAGGGCTGGATTAGGTCCCTGTGCCTAAGGTTCTGCACTCCTGGATTAAACAAATGCACGTGCCCACTGGACATGCCTTCAGCCTTTACCAACGTACGAACAATGTGTACCTATTGAACTTAATTCAAATTTACTGATGATATGATTGACAATATGTTATGAAACTGATTTGTGGGGTGGGGAGAGGGAGCAACAACCTATAATGTGAACCCACCTTAAAAGTAGCAAGTGGCTACAATTTTAAAATGTAAAAAGCCCACAATACTTGATTTGAATTGCATCAGAGTGCATTATAGGCATAAGGCTCTTTGCTTGAGTAACTTTGCCTCACCAGAGAACTAAATGGTTTCCTGTAATAATTGGGACTAATCTGATTTTTTTTTTTAAAGGATTCCTCTCAGTGGCTGCTGGATTTTTTTCCTATCCAAACTGAATTTAGGAACAGACCAAAATAGCTTTCATTGGCCTACAGATTACATTTTCTTTCCAAATGAAATCTTGTGGGAAAGGATTTGATTTAGTATGTGAAGGATGAGATGTCGTTTGTAATTCTTACAGTCCTACTGGCAGTTTTATAGGGAATAATAACTGAAACTGTAGATAGTCTTATGTTGATGTTTTAAAGCTGAGCAATGCAGAAGAGAGAGAAAAAAACATGTTTCATTGCACTTGTTCTAGTCTTTGGAAGGTCAATTTGTTGTTTTTTTAAATATGCAACTACATTAATCATACTAGTGAAACTTGATTACACAAGTTAATTTGATTCTTTCCACTGTTTATACATTGGAGATCCAGTACAGCTGTGATAATGGTCTGCATTTATGTGCCAAGCGTTTGTGCTTTACTATGTTCTCTAAACCTGAAATATTCAGTATAGTATTAATTTGCTTCTCTTTGACACTGAATTTCCCCTTGTTTACAAAGCTAACCACAAATATCCAACATACTGTCCTACATAATAGTGGTTCTGTCATGATGCACTCACTTTGCTGCTGATTTTCTTTCCACATGAATCAGAATAGATAATTAGTAAAAGCTTAGTGACTTAGCTTTTGGGGGTGGGTGAGGTAATATTCAGTTCAAAGGTCATCCTCAGTTTTGGATTTCAGTTGGGCACCAAAAGAGACACTTGTGTAAGAGAATACTATGCTAAAATACTTGTCTAAGATAGATCATTTTTATTTTAACACATTGTTTCTTAGTAGACAGACAAACTCCACTCCACCGTAACTCAGTGATCCCAGGGAAAAGAATGGGTTGCCTAAGGCCAACGGTGTGTTTATGGCAGAAGTGATCTGATCCAGAAACTTCTTGATCCGGTCTAAAAGTTTTGAGTGGAGATGTCTGGCATACAATTTACTAATTATGGTAAGAAGGCTACTTGCTCAATAATTTGCAGGATTCCTTCTCTCCCTTTTTAAAGAAGGGAATCATACTGGCCAAACCCCAGTCTGGGGGAATACATGCATACTGATCTATGTAAGTGAAAAGAGTTGCAAGAACTGGAGCCCACCCGGTAATGTTACTTTTAAGTAGCTCTGGGGGCATATAGTCACAGCCAGGAGCCTTGCCTAATTTAAGTTGGTTTATCAGATCAATAATCTCTTGAGCTGTAACTGTGGGCCATTTAGGTAGATTATCAAAAATACACTCCAACTGAAAGGGAGGAGCAGCCTCTTCTCCTGCATACAGCGCTGAAAAACATGCCTCCCAGCTCCAAGCAGATATATGACATTCCAGACGTACAGGACCATAGGAGGGGTGCGCTGCTGTCAGATGCCAAAAGGTGGCAGAATCATTGGACCTAACCACATGTATAAGCTTTTCCCACCCCGTTTTTTGGGCATGCTTCCTTTTCTGCTTAAGTAGAGTTTTATAGTCCCCCCCCCCCGAGGATCAAGTCCGCTAATGACACCGCTAAGGGATTTTGCTTTTAAGTTCTAAATTTTGCACTCAGGGCCTTCTTGGCTTGAATACAATCCACATCAAACCAACCCTGTGATCTATAGTTATGAAGCTGAGCTGTCCCTTGGTCCTGATAGTTAAATAACCCTTTAGGTCATTGACCAAAGACTCATATATGTCAAGGATTCCCTCATTAGGTCTCAGCGCAAGGATAGAAGAGTGAATCTTATAAAAGTGGTCTGAGTGTAACAACTTAGAAAGCATCCCATCCACCTTCTCAGAGCATCTGATCTTAGAAGACCTGATTCCAACTGCAGAATCTGGTATAGAATCAATGGTGTTATACATCGGCCAGTCCAAAGGTTTCAGAGTTAAAGTCAGCAGGAGGTGATCACTATCAAGCCGATTGCCTACTTTGAGATGATCCACTAGATAGGTCAGATTTTGAGAACTGACTAGGTAATCAATAACACTCATCCTGGAGCCGACCAGAAGGTAAATTTACCAGAAATGTACCCTGTACAAGAGCCATTTAGAATACAAATGTCTAGTCGATGGAGTACTTGAACCATACATAGTCCAGAGTAATTGTCGATAGTATCTTTTGATTGCCATGTGTTTATTGAAGAAAGGGGAGGCCTGTCAGGAGGACAGGTGTTGAGAGGTGGGAGTAGAGTGCTGCATCATTTGATCCCACTCTGGCATTAAAATCCCCCCCCCCCCATTAATACATATGTGGGCAGGGCAGTTGCAGTTAGGTCTGCAATGTAAGACTCCAGGTCTGACCAAATCTTATTTAGCTGGGAGTGAAGGCGTTTTGGGGGTATATATACATTCAACTTCTTGATCTGTAGTTTAGTATTCTCTATTAGTTGCTAGTGTGGTGTAGTGGTTACAGTGTTGGAGTGGGATTCAGGAGATCTGGGTTTTAGTCCCCACTCAGCCATGAAGCTCACTGTGTGACTCTGGGCCAATCACTGACTCTCAGCCTAACCCACCTCACAGGGTTGTCGTGAAGATACAATGGAGAGGCGGAGGATCATGTAAGCTTCCTTAAGTTCCTGAAGGAAAAAAGGTAGGATATAAATATAATAATAAATAATTACTAATTGATTATACATAATGCACTTGCATTCAGAGGTTGCCTGCTATACCACACCAGAGGAGGGCAACCAATCCGCTGTAGGATATAGGGTTCCTAATATGGACCATACATCATATTCAAAGGAGAATTAATGCTTTGCCTAGTCTATTGTTAGATTTAAAATGCCACACTATTGAAATCTAAATTATCAATAAAAATAATATAAAAAATAAAGGCCCTTTGCGCAAGCCCATTTCAAAGTCTTCATTTTGACCTTAAACTAAAGCTTTTCATGGCTTAGGACCAGGTTAATTGAAGGACCACCATTTTCCATATGTATCTACCCATTTGTTAAGATATTCAAAGGACAGCGTCTCTGAGGGTACTCCTGCCATCTGTGGGGAGGTGAGTGGGTGGATACCAGAAAGAGGTCCTTCTCAATAGTGACACCCCAGTTGTGGAATGCGCTTCCAAGCAAGGTTCATCTGGCAGCTACTTTACTGTCCTTTTGACACCAGGCAAATACCTTTTTATTTATTTATTTTCAAATTTTGGAGGTGCAGTTTTTAATCCCATTGAGTGCTCTGTGTTGCTTTTATCATTTGAGCCCTTTCGCACTCTATCTCCTGCTCTCTTGTATTTATATTTAATCATTTTATTCTGTTTGCAAACCGGCCTGGGAATCTGCTTGGAGGGCAGTATAAAAATACCTATAATAAATAAAGACACCTCTAAATAAATAAAACAAAAAAATTAATATCAAGTGCCCCGTCATCCAAAGGAAACTGAGATTGCAACCCTAAACACACTTACATGGGATTAAGCTGCATTGAACATGGTAGAATTTATTGATAGCTCTGCCCCCGAATGTGTGACTACTTGGATATGGCAAGTGTGTAACAACAGAAATTACCCATGTAAAACTGGAAGACAGGAACAATGGAATGACATAGGGAATCTAACTATGGCAAAATACAAAATGGGACTGGGGAAATCTTCTCTTCCGTAGTTATACTATAGGTATGATCTGGGAACACATGAAGCTCCCATTAGATGCATCCTGATTCCCTATTCAGAAACTGCTCCATCAGAAAATAGATCAGTACTCTCATCTTCAACACACAGAAGAGGGGTGTAGGTGATATTTAAGAGTTTTTAACACTGGCATTGATTAACAACATTGCCAGCCAATTTGTGTGTGATATGCGCTATCATACTTGTCAGCTGTTGTGTAAGTGGCACAAATTAAACAAGTGGGTGAGTGTAAATTATCCAGCCACATCAAGAAAGGAGGTCAGGGTTGAGGTTAATAAAATGAAGAAATGTGTGAAGCTTGCATCCAAATTAAACTTGCTAATTATAGGACTACCCAAGCCTTTCCCACCGTAATCATTAAGAAAATTTAATAGGGAACAAATTTCCCTGGGTGAATGTGTGATTGTTCCTGCTGACATCAACGTTAATGAAAACGACAACCATACTGGACCACTTCCCAGTTTCTTGGTCATCATGCCAACCAGATGCTTTTTGGCTCGAGTGACATAGCTGGATGCACTATGGGTCTCGCACTTGAACTGTACCAAGCAGATTACACACCTATCACAACCTCTTTCAGGTTCATTTTGGCCTACCTTTGCCTTTTCTGTTTTGCTTGCCTGGCCTTGAGGCTGGCTTAAGCCAGTAACATTTATTATCTTTGGAGGCTCACCTCTGAAGGATGTCATTGTCCTCTCCAAGACCATTTTGTCTATGGCCCACAAAGACACTGCATTGACTGCAGTGATCGTGAAACACCAATTCATACATTTCCTTATTTTGACTTTAAGTTCAGTCACTGTGGTGATACACAGATGGCTATCAGATGAAGCAAAAGTGAAGGAAGCTGCATGCTGATGGCAGAAGAACCTGACTCCAAGTGGCTCTACATGTGGCAGAACTACCTGGATTCTTATGATGAGAATCATAAAAATAGTATAGTAATGGCATGATTAATATGAAGAATCTCAATCTGTGGTAAAACATTTCTCTTACTGTGATTAATTTCCATATTGCCTCTTGATTTTTTTGGAAGAGCTTTTTTTGTTGGGAATTCAGGGTGGGGGTGGAAAGAAAGCACCCCTGAGAAACAGAGGGGTGGGAGAAATTCATCAGTTTTCCGGGGGGTGGGATAGTCTGGCTTACCTTAAACAAGAGGATGAGGGTTTCCCCCTGCTTTTAAACTTTGAAAAGAGCCTCACATGGCTGCCCAGAGTGGATATGCTGGAACCTCCCAAGTCTGCCATGTTTCCTGCTGGGGGCAGGCCATGAGCATTCCAGCCCACCCCCAGCAGGAAACAACAGCATAGTTGGGAGGTTCTGAGACAGGTTTAAAAGCAGAAACCCTCTCTGCATCAAGTAAATCAAACCCTCCCTCCCCGCAAAACTGTGAATTTTTTCCCATCCCCCAAAGAAGCAGAAGATCATCTCAGAACCTACCCCAGTTGGACTGCATATCTGTCCTCCCACAGAGCCATTACCACCAACAAAGACCATCTCATGTACAATAACCACCTCAGGTGGCTGTTCTAGCTGCACTCTCCTCCCCCCACAGGACTATTACTACCAAGTGCCCTTTGGGAAGGAGAAGCATATTAGGAGAGGTATCCAAAGAGCCCACTACAGCTGGACTGCCCCACCCTCTGTGTGTAGCAACCAACTGCCCTGTGGGAAGGATTCCAGGAGAGAGAGGGAGACCAGTGAAGGACACCTCAGGGCCTGCTCCAGTTACACTTTCCCCTTCTCCTATAGAACTATTACCACCAACTGCCCCATGGGAAGAATCTTTAATATTAATATTTTAATATTGTTTATTGTGATTTTATAAATGTATATATTACTTGTAAGCTGTCTTGAAAGAGCTTGAATTCTGAAAGGCAACATTTCTTCCACGGGGAAGAGTGGTTGCCCCCAAATAGGGAGGTAAATTTGAAAGTCTGATGTCCTTGGCAAAAGGAGAAAGATCATACGGCAAATGCTTCTCCAATTGGTTATTGGTTATTGTCTCTTAATAGGGCATTGATGGCTGCTGCAACAATTAGGGATTCTGATGAAGTTTTATCTCCAGTTTGTTTATTATTATTAGCAGTTATATACCACCTTATTTGCTAAAAAGTCATGATGGTGGTGTACAACAATTGAAAATAGAGCCAAAGTGTGTGGGACCCCCCCCCCTTTTCTTGTACTCTGTCTCTGAGCTTTAACAACTTTTTCTGGAACACACTGCAGAGATACAGTTTCACTTAATCATTCACATTAGCTAGACTAATTACAGTTTTCAGTACCTGACAGCCTGAGGCCTCTGACTAGAACTACCTTGAAGTGTTATTTATTCAGGGCTTTTAGTATTCACACAATGTTGCTTTATTTCTGCCAAACCCCTGAGATTTAATAGCTATAATGTCTTTTATCTGATTTCCACTTTCTTTCAATAAAGAAATTGAAGTTGTATATTCTTTGAGATGTATAAACCTATCACAGTGGATAACATCTGAATGACAGAGCTCTAGAGCTAATAAAAATTGGTGACTGTGTACTTAAAAGCCTGTCAGACATATTAATCTGCCAAATACTTTGTTTGATGTCAAAATATAGGATATACTTGTCTAATTGTTCTTGTCAAGCATTTTGGCCAAATTCCTTAAATTGTTGAACTTGATAGTAATTACAAAATAACACAAATACCTTCAATATTAAAAGCAAGAAAAAGTCCCAGTTTCTATCCTTGGCATCTCCAAGAAGGAGATGGGGAAGAAATTTGTTTAGTTTGCGAACTTACCTAATTATTCTTCAATGCAAACTTTCGTAATTTGCACTGCAGTGCAAACTTACCCAATATTCACACTTTTCTAAATTTTGCAATGTAATTCTCCAGTGAGGAAAAATGTGTACAAAAATGCACTTATTATAGGAAAGTGCACACAAAAGTGCATAGATTAATGAAAGAATATACATACGCTTTATATTAGGGAAAATTGCTTGTATTTTAAAATTATTTATTTATTTGGTTTACTTGATTTATATCCTACCTTTCTACTAAAAAAAGTACTCAAGTACAAAATAGTGCTATTTTGCCTAATATACACAATATATGTGCAAATTAGGCAAAACTGTATACAAAAATGTGTATTCCAGGTAAAATGTGCATGAAAATGAATTTTCACACAGATTTTTAACAAAAAATCATAAACTAACATGGAATGGAACAGAACAAGTCTAAAGTTCGAAAAAATGAGAAACTGGGTGAAACCAACATTGACAGTTTTATTTATCCCTACTGAAGAGCAGCTGCCAGTAAGTGTAGACCAGGGGAAGATGTTTTGGAATGCTTTGGATATAATTTCCATGACTTCATCAAAGCATTTGACAACCTCCCCCCCCCCCCCCGCTTTGATATTTTAGTTAGCAACCTGGTTAAATGTGGTCTGGGTGATAGTACGATTGGGTGCATTCACAGAGGATTGAAAAGCAATACTCAAAACGTGCTCATCAGTGGTTCCTCATTAAACTGGAAGGAGGTTTTGGTGACCTGAAATATCTTAAAAGGTATTTTTTTCTGATAAACTTTCTGATATTTCTTTTCTTTTTCTCACTTCCCCTTAGAAAAAGAAGGCCATTATGCAGAATTTTCTCTGAGTATTCACCATTTTTGTGCAGGACACCATTTTTACACACCCCAATGATGCCAGATGTGGAGCTTTGTGGTAGTGGTCAGGGTGCCAACACAGTTGCTGCTGCTTCTGTCACTTGTAGCAGCAGCAGTAGGAGCAGCAGCAAAAAAAACAAAGAAACAACTCTTAGAAGAAAAGAAAGAAGTGGTGCTACTGCCATTGCTAATGGTGAACCAACCCCATCTCCAAGAAACTGTTGGAGAATTCCTCCTTCTTGTTGATAAATTTGGTGAAATAGTTGCTCCAATTTCTCTGCACACAAATAAGGTGGAGAATTTCAAGAGGCCATTTGTGTGCAGCCCTATTTTTGAGGGGGGTGCTGCAGGGCTCTGTCTCTGGGCCTGGTATTCTTCAACATTTTTATCAATGACTTAGGTGAAGGGGTGGAGGGAATCCTTATCAGATTTGTAGATGACACAAAACTGGGAAAGACAGCTCAGAAGATCAGAACGGCATTCAAAATGATCTTAATAGAAAAGAAAACTAGGCCAAAACTAGCAACATGAAATTCAACAGAGACCAGTGCAAAGTTGTACATTTAGGCAAAAAAGAAAACAAAGTTATCTGCTGTCCCAGAAGGCAAGACTAGATATAATGGGCTTAAGTTACAGGAGTGTAAGTTTTAATTGAATATTAGGAGACATTTCTTAAAGATAAAAGAAGTTTAACAATGATACCTACTACCTGGGGTGGGGAGTGGGCTCCCCTTGCTGAAGGTCTTCAAGCAGAAGCTGGGCAGACATCTGTTGGGGATACCCTAGCTCTGGATTTCCTCCATCATCAAGGGATTGGACTAGTTAGCCTACATGACACCTCAGACTCTGTGAAGATATGATTCTATGATTTCTCATCCAACTGAAGTTATGCATGCAGAAGCTAGTTTCTACATATGTACGATCCAATTGGATCGAGGTATTAATCACTCATCTCTCCATCTGTAAAAGAAGCAGACTGTTACTAACATACTGCAACAGAGTGATGATTAGGAATGGGCAAAACCATCTGGTTCTACTCTGCTGAGTTTTAGTGCTGGATGAATGTATTCCATTTGACCAAAACTCCTGAGTAAATCAAGGAAACAGGCCTTCTGTAATTTACTCTGCAGTCACCCCCAGATCAACCTGAAACTGGGCAAAAAGCAGTAGACCTTAGATCTCTTCCGGAAATACTTCCTCCCCCACTGGAAGTGTGATTCCAGCCTATTAATTCTTCCCCATCCCTAGTAATAATGAGTATAAATTAATTATTGTCAATATCAGTTGACAAGTATTTGATCCATAAAAAGGCTATTGAAAATGGTAAGTGATATAACACTTGTACAACCCCAGGCTGCAATCCTAATGTCTACCCAGAAGTAAGCACCACTGTGGTCAATGGGACTTCTTTCCAGGTTAGCGTTTATAAGATTGTAGCCTCTTAAGTTGCATAGCTTGTCTTTTGCATGAGTAATGACATTTAAATGTCATCTTGCAGTTCATAATTTGTAACTTTCATATGTAGTAGTTCCTTGCTGAATATTCATGGAAAAGTGATGATTTCAAACTGCTTCTTGTTATATGCCTTACCAGTGACCTGCTCTTCGTAATCCATTTATCTGTCATTTTTCTGTGGTCTGAAAGGCATTGGCCTTAACTGTATCATAACACTCCCACATTATTGTGTAAAATTCCCCCAAATCACTAATGTTATCATAATGTTATACAACTCCCCACTGCCACCATTAAGCCTGAGTTCACATTCAGGCTTATTGTAAAGCTCTATTTGAATTTCTGTGATTTTATTTTTACACAAATATTTGTGCTCTTGTGACCAGCTAAACCCTACAGAATCCTCTCATTTCTTCTGAGTCTTTGACAAGTTTCTACAGAAGACTGAATGACCACAAAATCATGTTCCTTTTTTCTCTTCTTCAATAACTGTCAGGAAAGTCCTCACATCACCCTGAAATTTTGGGTCCTGGTGTGCTTGAAATACTATTTCAACAAGGGATGAGGATTCAGCAGTGTCATAGATGGGCACCCCTCTGAGAGCTATAAAACTAAACTAGTAGCATTTGATAAAGAATGTACTTCTATAAGCTCAGCTCTTCAGTTGTTGCTGGCCCCTTCTTCTAGATTGAGTTGGCCTCTGTAGCACTTCTGTGTTTTCTATTTGAAATCCTGTGTCAACATATTCATCTCACCAAGGATCAGTCTTACTGCTCAACACTCACATATAAATATGGTTGTTTTGCTATTGGGATCATCCCATCCTAACAATATTAATATTCATATACTTGAGCTTAGGCAATAGATAGTAGCAATGTTTGAACAGAGGGTATGCCTTTGGATGTATCGATTCTTTAATATTTAGGTGTTTATGTTTTTAAAAGCAACTTGATATAGGTTACTGAAGCATTTTAGTATAAGATATGTCTGCTCATTACCATGATATATTCACTCAAACAAGTTTCAACTACTTTCAAGTAGAGTTGGGAAAAATTGGTGGTGAAGGCAGTGGTGCAGTTAGGTAATTTTAGACTTAGGGCACAATCCTATGCATGTTTAAACAGAAAAAAGTCTTACAGCTCCCAGCATTCCCCAGGGGGAAGGTAGTTGCTGGGAAAGCTGGGAGTTGTAGGACTATTTTCTCTCTAAACATGCATAGGCTTGAGGCCTTTATGGTCTTACTGGGAGGTGTGTGTGTCTGTGCTCAGATGATAATGTGTATTTAATTAATTTGCTTCAAAATACAGTGACCCAGTCCTGCTGCAGTTAGAGGCCCTCCTGCTCATTCTGCCGAGTGGGGCCTTGGGCATCTGCCCTGACATCCTACCCAGATGGCACCATTGGCTGAGGACATCTTGTGGAACATATCTGTTAATCACCCCTCTTGTCACACAACAGTATCACAGAAGATAATTAGGAAGATAATTGTCTTAATTTTACAGAAGATAATTTGGAAGAGAAGAAAACATTGTTCTCAGAATATTGTTCTGAAGCCATATGAGGCAGCCACCTTGCTGAAGCTAAGCACGTCTGGGTCTAGTCAGTGCTTGGAGGGGAGGCCACCTGGGAATCGCATGTAGCCACCTTGAGTTCCACGATGGAAGAAAGGTGGGATATAAATATAAGAAATAATAATAATAATAATAACAACAACAACAACATAGTGATGACCCATCTACAAGATACATGGTAGATACTTCCTTTAGGGAGAACCTTTTAATCTATATTAGATATATAAACCATGCTCAGGATCCAAAAGGTTGCACAAGAGTGTGGGCTCATGATCTTCATTTTGTTTCTTTGAACAGCAGACCTCCATACACAGCCTGCTTTTGAAAGTCCTCTCAGTTTTAGAAGTGGTTTGCCTTGCAGTATGGAATGGGTATGGGTACTGTTTGAGATATACAAGCTCAAGGCCCTTGGGCATGTGGAAATAGATTTGAGCCAAGCCTATATATCTAAGAAATTGTCAGCAACATGCAGAATATGTAAATTAACATTCCTGTAGTACCCTTCATTATTTTTTAAGAAACCAGCCTCTGAAAACTGAAAGAGCTCTCAGAAAAAAACCTGTGAATGAATTAAGGTCAACAAAAATGAAATACTGAATGTGGTAAAATGTCATTTTGCTGTAAGAAAGGTTGTAGGTTGCCCAAAACAAATGAAGCATCTTTAAAAAAATGAGAGAAGTAGCTGAGATTAGTTAACAGTTCTGTAAGTAAAAGTGATTAAGTAAAAAAACACCCTGATATTAATAAAAATTAAAGACATTCAGTTTAACAGGGAGACGAGTATAAAGTTATTAATCTAAAATTTGTTTTTAAACTCCACTATATTTATTTTCTGATAGAATCATAGTTTAATTTACTTTCTTTGGTATGCCAGTTTAGGCACACTTTCTGAATAATGAATATGGGCCACACAGCTGCACCCCCTCCTTTATATCAAAGCTAGAATTAGGACATTAATTTTCAAATTCATTTCTTAATCCTATTAATCTAATATTAAACAAGTGTGGGTTGTTGAGCTGTCCACTTCTCTACATTTCATTAAGATAATTTCTCTGTAAATATTTATATTTGGTGCATTTCAGCTTCTACTCAAGTGAGGTTAATACCTTGGAATCTAGGTAATAAACTATTATAACCATATTAGTAGGGATAAAACCTGTAGCCCATCTTAGAGCACTATGCTGGAACAGATTTCCCCCCCATTCAATTCAATGCAAGTGGCAACTCCTTTAATCAGGGCCCACCCTTCCATGAGCCAAGGTGAGCCCCTTTGCTCACGTGGTAGATTCGGAGGGGTGGCAGAACCTGCCTCTCCCCATCCACCATTGCTGTCAGCTGCGCACAGGCCTGCCCATCTCCAGTCATGCCTCCTGGTCTACATAGCCTTCTGGCTGTCTACTGATTGCTCCTCCCAGTCCCCTGCCTCCCACGTGCTGCCATTGGCTGCCTAAGAGAGAAAACTGGGACCTCAGTGCCTGTCAGCCATGGAATAGCTGCTAGGGGCTGCCTGGCCTTCATTTTTTTAATTGGTTTGGTTTGGAACTGGTGCTTGTGGCAGGAGCCAAAGAGAGATGTAGATGAGAGTAGGTGGTGGCTGGCTCTGTCTGATGCAGAAAATTGCCTTACTTTGAAGTGTGTGCAGACAGGGCCAGCCCTGCCATTAGGGAGGGTGAGGCAGTTGCCTCAGGCAGCAGATGCTTCAAGGAGAGCACTGTGTGCCTTGCATCCTACTCTGCACCCAGCACGTTCGCCTGCTGCCTTCAAGTTCAGTGGAGAACATTGTCCCATCATTAGAGCAGAAGACAGATTCATCTGGCAGCCCAGTCAGCTTTTGTACATGAACGGGAGGGGGCACCATCTTGCCTTCGCCTCAGGCAGCAAAATGCCTTGGGCCAGCCCGGTGTGCAGAGTTAGCGGTGAGTGTTTTGGTTTTCTCCTTTGTATAAGGCAATGCGTTGTCATGCCAGGAGGACCCACCAGGGAAGCCCCTGCCAAGCAAGGAACAGACACAGCAAAGAGGAGCTTGCTGCATCTGCTGCTACTTTCCAAGGGGATTGGTTGAGGGCAGACCTCCTCCTCTTCTCTCACATAGTGGAATTGTCCGTAGCTGTAATCTGCTCCTTCTACAACCTCTCGACTCATTGTTGCACTTCTGAGCATTTTTTCCACCCAGCTGGCCATTATGAGCTCAATCACAATGCTACGTCCTCAGACATCCGGCAAATGGAGCCATATTCCCTCCTCTGTCTACAGTAGAGGTCTGGGAAATTGGGGCGAAAGGGGGAGCTCTCTAGCTCTCCCTCAGCGCTCTAAGGTGGGAATACCTATTGGACAGTGGGTGGATGGCGACAAATTCTTTAGTGACACTTCAATGAAGCGGTAGGCAGCCACTACCAAGCTACAAAGGGAGGAGCTGGACAATGCTGGAAGGATGGGGAAAAGGTGTTTCCCCTGCAGAGTTTTATCCTAGAGAGGTTGAAAAGCTTTCCCTCTTTTCTGCATGCGTTCAGAAGTGACTTGGGTTGTCAATATGCTACGTTTTACAAGCTCATCTAAGGCGACTGTGATGATGGGGTCCACACAGTGACAAAGTTGTTTACTAGGGCAGGGCGGAAACCTCTCCCCACCTCGTATTTCACATGCACTTTTAAGGCCATCACCTATTTCTTAGGGGCTCCCCACTGGCACAGACTTGAGAGAAGTGAGAGAGCAGGATAGTCACATTTGCGGCAGCTGCTTTTTGTTCTGGGGAAAGAGCAGCTGTCCTCTTCCAACTTCCCCCCACCCTGGACATTGGCTAACCCTTTCTTGACATCCCTCCCCCTTCCCCTGGCATCCATACAAACAAAGGAGCCCTTCTCAGCTATGTTGTATCCTGCTGCTATCCAGCCACTCTCTCTCCCTGCCTTCACTCTTCTCCCCCTCACTCTCAGCTAGTTAAGCTATCAGCAGTGATGTATCCTCCTGCCTGCCTGCCCACCAACCACTTAGGATGCCCACCCAATGCAGCAGGAGAATGACTAGCAACACACCAGAAAATGCATTTTTTTAAAACAACAACAAAGTTTATGTTCCACCTTTCCTTGAGGAGCTACAGTTGGTGTACATGCTCTCCCAATTCCTATTCTCACAACAACCCTGTGAAGTAGGTTAGGCTGAGAGATAGTGACTGGCCCAAGGTCATCCAGTGAAGAATAATGGGGAGGGGCATTTGCTGGTCCATTACAGGCAGCAAAATGTCTTGGGCCAGCCCTGCTTTTAATGTGTCTCAATCACTGTATCGTGATGATATAGAAATAAAAGACCAAAGAGCTAACTAGTAACTGGACATGAAGGCCCACTAACATTTAGACATTAGGTGCCATTCAGCTACAATAAAGAAAATGAGTGTTTTCCAATTGATTCCAAGAGAGATCTCTTAATTGTTAATCGGAAAGTTGCCTGAAATTATTTGAAGGAGTTCTTGTTCTTCTTCAGGTAAGTCTACTCGATGGCTACAATGGCTACACATGATGGCTGTTTCAGTAATGCATCAGAATCCTAAAGTGTTACGCTGTTCAACTGAAAGCCAAGTCAACAAAGGAACAGAATAGGCAAGGCTGTACTTCATGGAACTGTACCACCAATGCTGGCTCCAGCTTTTGAAGGCCTTTGGGAAAGGCACCCTCAATGGGCCTCCTCCCTCAATGAGTCTACCTCCTCATCACCATTGTCAACACCTCTTTCTCATCATTGGTACCACTTGCTTGACTGAGAGCCAGAGAGCCAGTGAGCAAGTAGACACTGGCATCAACTGCTTCTCCTTCTCACAACAACTGTTGTCTGAGCCAGAGCAAGAAGCAGTTGAACAAGCAGGTTGCAATTGTGAACAGGAGAAGCAACTCTAGTGGCTCTTGGCAGAGGGGTCATGTTGGGTCATGGGCCCTTGGTGGGTGCTCAACCACAATGCAGCCCTGTGAACCACTTCAGTTCCTTGTGGTAAAATATCTCTGCACATTCATAGTTACCACATCATAAAGCACAGCCTTCTTCTTGATGTACTAACTTTGAATATACAGAAAAGTTTTGAGATAGGGTGAAGAAAACAATTGAACTGTCATGTGTGTATCTCAGATAATATAGATTATACCATGTATCTGCCCTGAACATTGAATCACCTATAGATGGGGGTCAAACTTCAGCCCAGTTTTGAGCAGGTCTGTTTGTTTCAAACTTTGTTCCCCAGTTATACAATGGGATATTAAGGGCACAATCCTATGCATGTTTAGACATAAAAAAGTCCTACAGCTCCCACCCTAGCCATCCATGGTGGCTGGAGAATTCTGGGAGTTGTAGGACTTTTTTTCTGTCTAAACATGCATAGGATTGCACCCTAAGGGCATATTCCATTGGGGTTGATGTGAGGATGAGTAAGCAAATATTATAAAGTATTTTGAACAATAATTATGCTATATAATTAATTATCACAGTAAAGCAGGATAAGACTCAAGCATAATCAAACAGTGATTTGTATTAATCATTTTAGAATGTCAGTATTTTTCATTTTCAATATAAGGAACACAGCCATGGAGTCTTGTAAACATGCTACTGAGTCTTGTAAACAAAACTTGTTAATTTGTCCAGCATTTGCAAAGAGCACATGCACAGTCATGTCAAACCACATTAACCTATTTGCTATCAGCTAAATGGATGAAAATAAAAACTTTAGAACCTCTTAATGCCTGAGCAGCTTTTGCATCTAAATTTTCTCCCCCACCCCTCTTTCTTTATTGACAGAATGACAGCCTTGTTCAACAACTATAACTTGTGATGTGAGATAGCACTTTGCAAAAAGGTCAAAGAAATTATGAATTCTAGACTTCAAGGTAGAATGAAGATTGATGCTTCTAACCACCAGAGCCTCTAAGTATTCATCTTTAAGGGAGGTCCCATCCATAACAGTGGATATGGGGGCGGGGGGTAAGGCTTAAAGTTAACCAGCACTGCAATATTTGGGGGAGAGGTAATTGGATGGAGATGACTGATATGAGGCACATAATAAACTGTTCCAGTATATTGACATGAACTGATTGACATGTATCTATTAAAATTAATACATCTACATTTTAAAAGTGACATTAGTGAAGATCTGGATAAAAGTTTGGGTTTATCTGTTGTGACTGTCTATCTATCTATCTATCTATCTATCTATCTATCTATCTATCCATCCATAATATACATCTTTCCATAATTATATGAAATGGTGCAGTGATGTTTTCAATTGTGAATAGGACAAATAAATTTAGTTCATTCACAATTCGACTGAAATTGAGCTAGGGAAATTTGTACCCTAAGGACTTTGTTGTAATTGTTAATAGGGCTGAATATGTGGCTTTGAGTCTTAATCCAAAACTCTGAAGCTTCATAGGGATATTGTGTTCCAAAGGTCCACAGCTGATCCCACTTCTGCATTTGTCTCTTAGAGAATGGGTATGAGAATTTTAGCATTGCCTACTTAATGAATTTTGCAATTATTGCAAATATGTTGATGTATAAGACTATGTGAGCCTACTAGGGATGTACGAAAGTCACTTACCTTTTATGAAATTTGATTCGCGGTGGGGGGGAGGCGCTCTGTCCCTCCCCCCAAAATTCTGGCCGAGGGGGAGGCGCCCCGTCCCTCCCGCTGCGAATCCTGGCCAGCCGGGTCTGCAAATGGTGGCGGCCGTAGCCGCCGCCGTTTGCATCCCTGCAGTCAGCTGTGATAGGCTACATAAATGTTTATGTAGCCTATCACGGCTGAGTTAATAAAAACACCAAAAAACGCACGTACGCAAATGGCGGTGCCCATGGGCGCCGCCATTTGCGTTCCTTATTTTGGCACGTCTAGTCTACGTAAACATTTCCGTAGACTACGGTGAAAATAAGGGGAATGCAAATAGCATAGCGTCTACACTATTTGCGTTCCCCTTATTTTCGCCATAGTCTATGTAAATGTTTATGTAGACTAGATGTGCCAAAATAAGGAACGCAAATGGCGGCGCCCATGGGCGCCGCCATTTGCGTACGTGAGTGTTTTTTTTTTTAACTCAGCTGTGATAGGCTACGTAAACATTTACATAGTTTATCATGGTATTTTTAAAAAATCTAGCCGTGATAGGCTACGTAAATCTTTACGTAGCCTATCACATTTTTTTTTTTTTTAAACTTGGAAATGGCGGCTGTGGCAGCTGGTCGGAAGACCGGCCGCTGCAGCCGCTGCCACTGCACCGCCGCCACACCGCTGCCGGAGCCGCCACCGCCGTAATTTTAAAAGGTTTTTTCTTTCTTTAAAACAGCGTTGCTGTAAACAAAGAGTGCATTGCTCAGGCACACCTAGGACAGCCTTGTTTTGGGAAGCCTCAAGGAGGAGGAAGTATTTTGGCTGAAAGTAAACGGAGACGGAAGACTTACATTTAAAAAGAACACCCACAAACAAGGCGGTGAGCACAATTCATTTTTTAAAAAAACTTACGTATTTATTATCGGAAAATACTACACTGCGTTTTTATTTATGAAAATTCTGCGACTCTTTGCAGATGACGAAAAAAAAAGCTGCATGACTGCTGGCTCCGTAGGACATTGTGGTGCCGTTCTGCAGAGGATTCCATGGCACGGACTGAAGGGAATGCAATCCCATTTCAGTCCGTGGCGGAATTCTCTGACATCCCTACTTATTTGAGCCTTACAAAGGTTAGCAAGGCTTACTCTGAAGTTGGCCCCACCTCCCTGGAGGATCTGGCTGTGCTCCTTATCTGGTTCTGCAACTGCTGGGTTCTAGGAAATGGAACAGATAGGGATGTACGAATCCCTTACCTTGCTCCGCTGAGGGGCATCTGCGGTGGGGGGGAGGCGCTCCGTCCCTCCCCCCGGAATCCTGCCCGGCCGGCTCCACTCCACGGCCAAGCCGTGGAACCGCCGGCCGGCTCCTGCCACCCGCAGCCGGACATCCGGCCGCTGGGCAGCTCTGCAGGGATGCAAATGGTGGCTGTTGTAGCCGCCATTTGCATCCCTGTATTGAGCCGTGATAGGCTATGTAAATATTTACGTAGCCTATCACGGCAGGGGGAAAAACCCCAGCGTACGCAAATGGCGGCGGCTACCAACATTTGCGTACACTGGGATTTCCCCCCCCTGCTGTGATAGGCTACGTAAGTATTTACATAGCCTATCATGGCAGGGGGAAATTTTTTTTCCCCCCCTGCCGTGGTAGGCTACATAAATACATACATAGCCGATCACGGCAGGGGGGAAAAAAACCCAGCGTATGGAAATGGCGGTAGCTGCCGCCATTTGTGTACACTGCGGTTCCCACCCACCCCCGCCATGATAGGCTATGTAAATACTTATGTAGCCTATCATGGCTTGAAGAGGAGGAAGCAAATGGTGGCCGCAGTATGGCCGCCATTCGCAAAGCAGCGCAGACGGGAGCAGGTAAGTGCTCCATTTCGCGCAACTTTCATGGGGTGGGGGCAGCGGGGACTTTGTCCTGCATGCCTTTCGTGGGTTGGGGGGGTGGGGGCTTCGTTCTGCAATGGATTTTGGGGGGCCGAATGCACTGGCAATCGGCCTCACCGAGATCCGTCGCGGAATTCTCTGACATCCCTAGGAACAGATGGGGATGCCACTGGGGATATGTCCTTGGAGCCTGAAAATGGCAAAGGATTGCATTCTTAGTCTGGAAGGTCATGGGAAGAGGTGCTGAAGGTTTTCCCCAACTTCTTTCTTTCTATTACACATCTCTCCCTCACTCTGCAGCCTCCCTGACTGCCCACACTGACTAATCTGAAAAAGCCCCATGGAAGGAAGTATCTCCTGACACCTTCCCCTGGGCTTTAATTGAATGTATTGTGGAAATGTGATGTACACATTAATTGACTTGACTTGACTGTCCAAGACGGCATCATACCCTTCTTCCCTCCTGCTTACGTTGACTGCCTGAGGGCGTTTCTACATGAGGGTGATAATCCACTGCATCTACCTTTGGTTTTGCCACAGAATTGAGATCTGAACACTACTTTCCTGCTTTTCAACTACATAACCTCTAGGTGGCACTGTAGTATAGCAGAATAGTGCAAATACACAAGAGGAACTTTCACTTTCTTTCACCATTATAAATAATACCGCATTTTCCCTGCTCTAAAAAAACTGGTGGAAAGTGCTGTTCACAAACAGAAGTAAAATTGGAAAGTCACGACATCATCTAAAGAACCTGTAAACAACTGTGAGTAGGGAATGATGAGCACACAACAGTTGCCTCATGTAGAAAAGCTCTTATATGGCCAAGTTTGAATTATTTCCAGGCTCTCTGGCAAACTGTGAGGGCTGCCAGTTTTTCATCTCCTCCAAAGTGCTTCATTCCTCCCCTGGACAGGGAGCAGGCAGTCTGTATCTCTGGGAAACATGTGACCCATCAGCCCTAGCCAGCATAGCCAGTGATGAGAGATGATGGAAGTTGCAGCCCAGCTACATCTGGGGCACCACAGGTTGCCTATCCCTGCTGTAGATTAATTAAGAGATGGCAAAAACCACTTTTTGGCAGTTGAACCGATTAAATGTGCAGTAGGTTAGGTACAGTGTTGGGGCAGTGAAGATTAGGCAGGGAATAGGCAAAAAGTTGAGAAGTGCCCTGTGACATCTCATAGGAAGCTGAGCAATGAAGACATGATCCCAGTCTGGAATAGCCTGGGGTTGACTGAAGAACAATGACCATGAGTAGATGGGACATGGGAGTAGCATGGCTACCACAATGGAGTTCCAGATTGGTCTGTGCCACAGTGGGTTGCAGGTCAAAGGTGAAGGGAAGTGACATTCATGTCCTTTGCTCTAGATAGGTCAGCAGGATATCTTACACTGAAAAGGTGATTAGAACAGTTCGGTTTAACATACAAACTCCTGTAAAACCTCAGTAAACTGTACGGAAAAATAATGAAATGATGAAAACACCTTCGTAACTAAGGTTTTGTTGCTTAAATCATTTCTAGTGCTCCCCAAGATGTCTAATGCTGCTTATATAAAATAATAGAATACATTTACCATTTGAACCATTCAAACCACTTGGTTAAATCATGCAGATGGGATGATAATCACAGCTATGAAACAAACGACTACCATGACAAATACTTTAAAGAAACCACTATCAACATTTATAATGTTAAGTGGCTGTCTAATAAGTGTGCAGGGAATGCAAATCATTGCAGTTAAGACAATGGCTATATGTTTTAGAATCAAATAAACATTTAAAATATATATGTTTGTTTTAGGCTGTGATTCTATTACACTTATTTTGAGGGAGTTAAATCAGTGGGACTTGCTTCTGAGTAAATATGCATAGCATTGGACTGCAGAAAGTTTAGGTAAGTTATACATAAGATGAGCAGTGCACTGTAAACAAATTGGAAATATTCCAGAGGGCATGACAAGAATGAATGAGTGCAAATGGCAAGGAAGCAGTTCTTGTGGAAACATTATAAGAAACGTCTTAAGTGTAAGAGCTGTTTGATGGTGCCTTGAGAGGTGGTGGGCTCTCTTTCACAGGAAGTATTTAAGCAGAGGCTATATAACCATTTGTCAGGGACTAGAAGACCTCCAAGGTCCCTTCCAGCTCTAAAATAGAATCATAGAATAGTAGGGTAGGAAGGGGCCTACAAGGCCATCGAGTCCAACCCCCTGCTCAATGCAGGAATCCAAGTCAGAGCATCCCTGACAGATGGCTGTCCAGCCTCGTCTTGAATGCCTCCAGTGTGGGAGAGCCCACCACCTCCCTAGGTAATGGGTTCCATTGTCGTATTGCTCTAACAGTCCGGACGTTTCTCCTGATCTTCAGCCAGAATCTGGCTTCCTGTAACTTGAGCCCATTATTCCGTGTCCTGCACTCTGGCATGATCGAGAAGAGATCCTGGCCTTCCTCTCTGTGACAACCTTTCAAGTACTTGAAGAGCACTATCCTATCTCCCCTCAGTCTTCTCTTCTCAAGGCTAAACATGCCCAGTTCTTTCAGTCTTTCTTCATAGGGCTTTGTTTCCAGTCCCCTAATCATTCTTGTTGCCCTCCTCTGAACCCTCTCCAGTTTGTCTGCATCCTTCTTAAAGTGTGGTGCCCAGAACTGGACACAGTACTCCAGATGAGGCCTAACCAGTGCTGAGTAGAGGGGAACTACTACTTCCCGGGATTTGGAAGCTATGCTTCTATTAATGCAGCCCAAAATGGCATTTGCCTTTTTTGCAGCCACATCACATTGTTGGCTCATATTCAGCTTGTGATCTACAATAATTCCAAGATCCTTCTCGCTTGTAGTGTTGTTGAGCCACATATCCCCATCTTGTAACTGTGCCTTTGGTTTCTTTTTCCTAGGTGCAGAACTTGGCATTTATCCCTATTAAATGTCATTCTGCTGTTTTCTGCCCAGTGCTCCAGTCTATCAAGATCACTTCGAATTTTGTTTCTGTCTTCCAAAGTATTAGCTATCCCGCCCAATTTTGTGTCATCTGCAAATTTGATCAGACAGCATTCCCTGCACCACCTCCTCCAAGTAATTAATAAAAAGGTTGAAGAACACTGGGCCTAGGACTGAGCCCTGTGGTACCTCACTCGTTACCTCTCCCCAGTTTGAGAAGGTCCTGTTGATAAGCACTCTTTGAGTCCGATTCTGTAGCCAACTGTGGATCTAGCTGAGAGTTGTTTCATCTAGCCCACTTTGAGCTAGTTTGCTCATCAGGATATCATGGGGCACTTTGTCGAAAGCTTTGCTGAAGTTTTCAAATGCTGTAGAATGATGTCTACAGCATTCCCACGGTCCACAAGGGAGGTGACTTGATCAAAAAATGAGATCAGATTCATCTGGCAGGACTTGTTTTTGACAAATCCATGTTGGCTTCGAGTAATCACGGCATTGTTGTCAAGGTGCTTCCAGATGGATTGCTTTATCATCTGCTCCAGAATTTTCCCAGGCATTGATATCTGACTGACTGGTCTGTAGTTCCCAGGTTCCTCCTTTTTACCCTTTTTGAAGATAGGGACCACATTAGCCCTCTTCCAGTCATCTGGCACTTGACCCGTCCTCCATGACTGCTCAAAGAGACTAGACAGCGGTTCTGAGAGTTCATCTGCCAGTTCCTTTATTACTCTAGGATGCAGTTCATCTGGCCCTGGAGATCTGAACTCATTCAAAGTAATTAGGTGTTCCTTGACCATATGCCTATCGATCTCAAGCTGCAATCCTGCCCCTTCAGCCAGTAGTAGACTCCGACCACCATGTTCCTTTTATTCTTTGCTCCATTTATTTTGATCCAGATGCTCTCGATGGGGCTACCAAGCTCATCCTCCTGTATTTCTGTGCAGAGATATGTATTTTTCACATACAGTGCAACCCCACCTCCCTTTCTGTTCCTCCTGTTCTTTCTGAACAAGTTATATCCTTCAATTGCTGTATTCCAGTCATGAGAGTCATCCCACCAAGTCTCAGTTATACCTATCAAGTCATAATTTCCCTCTTGTATTAAGAGTTCAAATTCGTTCTGTTTGTTTCCCATACTCTGGGCATTAGTATATAGACATCGAAGACCATGTGCTTCATAGTCTGGCTTTCTTCTTACATGTGTCTGAAGACTGTTGTTGGGCACTGTTAGAGCTGTTCTCTAATGTAGACAAGTTCTCTAATAATGACTCTATGTAGCTTATTGCTCCTGAGATTAAGCTGTAGTAGGGATAACTCACTCACTAGAGTAGCTCAGTAGAGAGCTAGTACCACTTCAATTTTTAAGCGAAAAGGAAAAAAGTACAAAGGATGCTTCTTCCTTCCTTATGAGTAGCTTTCAAGAATAAAATCTCTCATATGACATGGCCCTTACTCCATAACCACCCCACAGTAAATGATTTGCTAAATGGGCTGCACACATTTAAGTTTGACAGGTCACATGATAATTAACTGTTTATTGATAGGGACTCAAGGAGATTAGATGGTGTCACTTTAGAATACATCCTAATCCATGTTGTTTTCCACAAATTTGTGAGAGGAAATAACACCATTATAAGCACTTATTTATCTGACAGTCACCACATGGCTAATTTACATCAGAGACAATGCAGTGGGGAGAGGAAGAGATGTTCAGTTCCATGTCTGCTAGGTAAAGGATCTTCTCATTAGCTAATAAAATCATTAGATGAAGAGGCAGTGCACTTATGTGTGGGCTCTTTCCCCTTTGTTTTGTGAAAGGCAACCTTTGAACACTTCAGAAAAGGAGGGCTTTGTACTGTGGTCTAGCAAGCTGTAGAACTGCTGTCAGTTCTGATGAAGGGGAATCAAGGCTTTTACCTTCAGAGCTAAGAATGAGATGAATAGCTGGTGATAGCAAAAATAAATGAGGAGCCAATAGACTTGGACAAACACTTGTCCTGAAAGGCCTGACAGAAGCTATTAGTATTCACCCTGCAGTTCTCATTTCCACACTAGCTGACCGGGTAAGCATTGAAGGCGAATGTAACAAGCTATTGATGCAGCTTCGGTGGTATTGGTAGCACCAGCCGCACATTGTGTGTTATGGATTACCATTGTGATGGCTCTGATGCGAATTCCAATAAAATGCATGATGGAAAATAACTCATCGGTCTGTGTGGATCACCTGCTCCCTGCATTAATCTGATGCCATCCCAGCCTTGCTGTCAAGTATATTCCATTGAAATAAATAATGGACAAATTAGGCTGTTTGATATTGCTTTTGCAAAGATCTCCTCCTCAATTTCACATCATAATCCTTTATCAATATTATACGTGGGGGGAAAAGTTTGGGGAATTGCTTTTCTTTTTCTTTTCTTTTTTTGGTATGGGCCTTCAGTTCAGTGGAGTTGCTGAAGCAAACAGTTCGGCCATGACCATTTTCCTGAGGTAATATCTACCTCACTAGAAATGTCTTTAGTTCAGGGAAAATATTTCTCTGAGTACCTGGAATGCATTATTTTTTTCCCTCAACACCATCTGTGCAAGCTCTTTGACTAGTGTTGACTGTAATCAATAGATGGAGACTAGAGACATAGCAATATTCAAAAGGCTGGGAAAAATTTAGTCAGTGACACATTCATAATCTAAAGCAGTTAACCCCTGGGATGATGCTATTAATGCTCATAATGGAATTCAGTTGATTTTGTTTATATCCTGTTCCACTTGTGGGCCCCTCAGTGAACTTAGCCATTTTAAAAAATCATTTCATTTGAACCATTTATTTTATTTAGTCTCTATTAAATATATATTCAACTGTATCTTTCATATCTATAACAATTTTTCCTACATTTTCTGGGTACACCGATATGAACTTAAAGCTTGTCTACATGAGGCATTTATTGTGCACTCGTGATTCCTTACTCATAGTTGGTTGCGGGTTCTTTAGATGACGTTGTGATACTACACTTTTGCTTCTTTTTTTAACAACACTTTCCTGGTTTATTTTTAGAACACGGTATTACTTCTGAAAGCAAAAGAAAAGGTAGTTTCCTACTTGTGTATTTGAGCTATTCCACTATAACACAGTGCCACCTAGAAGTTATCTACTGGCAAATCAGGACAGGAAAAGCTCTGTGTAGAGCTCAGATCTGAATTCTGGAAAGAAACCAAAAGTAGATACAGTGACTAACAGCCTTGTGTAGAAAAGCTCTTACTGAGGAAATAGGTTTTTTTCCTCAGGTTTTTGTCCTCAGTACTAACTAGATTATCAGAATTCTAGATCTGTCTGTATACTCTATAATGATCTTCTGGGCTTACAGAAGTTGTGTGGACTGAAGCAGAATGTATGTGCATGTTGTGTGTGTGTGGGGATGTATGTTTGCACAAAGAATACATTTGAGACAGGGCAATGACAAACTGCCTTTTAAGATCGAGTAATTCAGAACAGATCTGTATACATGAGCAGATGCATGCAATTAGAGGAGCTGGACCCAAATAAGGTACATGTTGAACTTCCCCAAGGCTATCTATTAGCATTAGATCCTGTTGCACTTGCATTAAGACCCAAAGGCCTGTGAACCTGATTCTGCAGAAAGCAGGTTGTGCCCTCTGTTCTATGGATGTATTAATTATTTTATTTATTTGTTACATTTCTATAGTGCCCAATAGGCAAAGGTCTCTATGTGGCTCCCAACAAATTAAACCATAAAATACAACATGATAAAATAAAATATAAAAGTTCAAAACATCAGTATAACACATACATACATACATACATACATACATACATACTAGCAGCAGTGAAAAGGTTTAAAATACAGAAACAGATTTAAAATAGAAATAGAAAGGTTAAAATGCCTGGTAAAATAAGGTCTCTACCTGGTTCCAGAAAGAGCACAATGTAGGCATTAGGTGAGCCTCTCTGGGAAGCTCATTCCACGACCACAGTGCTGCAACAGAAAAGGCCCTCTTCTTAATAGCCACGCACCTCACTTCCTTTGGCAGGGGATCCCAGAGCAGGACCAATTATAAATATATAATCTAAAACCCACTTGTTCTGTACAGCTTTTGGCTTAACCCCATAGTCTTCATCCCCTGCTGAAACTAAGCCTAAGAACTTGCACTGATCTGAACACATTTTGTTGCCCTGTTATCCTTGGCTTCCTCTCTTGCCTCCAATTTTTAGAGTGTAAACTTCTTGGGGGAGAGATACTTTCTTTCTTTCTTTCTTTCTTTCTTTCTTTCTTTCTTTCTTCTTTTTTTGATATGTTACTTTGTAAGACACATTGCTGGCACTGTATAAATGACAAATAATAATTATCATTAAGATATAAATTCAGACTCTTCAAAAGACATGGTTACAGCACCCCACAAGAAAGCAGGGCGAATGTAAAATTATTTTGTGTGAAGAGTGACATTCAATAATGTTTACTAGCAATTCTAGTCAACATTGCTCAAGTGACGATGAGAAAGATCTCATTCCATTTTATATAATCAAAATGGTAGGAAATGTCTTCGGAAGGAGCACAGCTTAGGCAACAAATGCATATATCCTACAAAGGAATACTTACCATATTTTTTCTTTGCCATAACTGAAATGTGCAGTAATTTCGTAAGCCCAGTAGCAATGCTGAGTGTGAATATAACCTCTAACTGTGCCATCCTTGGATTAATGTAATTCAAAGGTCTTACTGTAGGAGCAACTCCCTTTCATGTTCTATTAGCCTTGCAGAGTGTTGGACTAGCTGGTGTTTTCTAATGTGATGTGAAGGTCACTAATAGGATGAGACGTGTGTGTTCCATGACCATTAGGAATACTAATGGAAAACATTAGTGATATGACATGATGGGAAATTGATAATATCATACAGAATGAATGTAATGCTACTAAATCTGTACTTTGCAGAACTTCCTCAGAAAGGAAAATGGAAGGCAGCACAGAAAGACAAAAAGATTTCTTGTTCTTGTTCCAGTGTCCACTTCCTTTTGTCATACCTTTTCAAAAGAAAAGATAGCTGAATAATTAGGTTCATTACATAGCACTTCTTTCTCTTAAGGAATACTTGGAAATGACATGGCAGGACTGCAATACACAGGAATTAACAATGTGATCCAGCTTTGTCATATGACTGGACCTTCAAAATGTTACTGAGTTGATTTGGACCAGCAGCTCTGGTACTACTGGTTTCAGTAATTCAACCAATTGTGTTCAGAGTCTAAACACAAGAGTCAGGATCCAAATAGAAACTTTTTAGGCATGCCCAAAGAATCATTGAGCAGCAGACATTTATGGCACTATGTATTTTTAGAATTATAGATGTAATATATGAATTGGCCTTTAAGCAACCTGATTGTCTTTAAGCATGTCAAAGATTCAAATGTCTAGAGAAAAACTGGTTTCTATCAGTAGGCTATTTCCCCTGACCATTAGAAGAATGTTACAGAAGGAAGAACGTGTGTTGGTTTTAACATATAGGTGTGCATTTATAGTTTTACAGGTCATGTGTCTGCATTTCAGTTTATATGTGTAAGAATTTCTGTCTATATTTTGATTTGTTGACAACTATATATGACTGAATCAACAATATTGCTGCTGGGAGAATTAGCCTGCTAGTTACATTAAAAAAAATGAAAAAGGAAGGAGTAAGGAAGATTGTATTAAATTGTTATAAGAATTTAATATTATTGTTTGCTGAAATTGCTTTTCTTTTATGGCAGTTTGAAGTTGAAAAAATCCTTCCCTTGGCTATAAAGTCAAAGTGGCAGCGTTCAGCTCTTCTTTTCTTAATAATGTAAAAGAAAAAAGGAAAGAGAAGAAAAGATAGAAATCATCTTTGGTTCCAGTTCATAAGTTATACTAATTATGAAACACTTTTATTTTGCAACCATCTATCCATTAAAGGTGATGACAGCTTTGGAACAGATATAATGAATACAAGAACTGGACGTAATTAGGTTCATCTGTATCAGCACTGTTTCTACCAGGGACCAAGACATTCCTCTGGAAATCTTGGAAGTAGGATGCCTGTACCAGGCAGCCAGGCGGAAAGTGCTGAAGGAATTTGTTTCAGATTGTGGGGGCCTAGTAGGTGGCCAAGTGTCCTATTTTTTACAGAGGAGAGTCCTCTATTTGAAGGGGCAAGTCCAATTTAAAGATAATCAATCATAAGAAGGGAGAACAGAGGCCTAGAACTTGCCCATCAACAGCACCCTGGACAGAAAACTGAGCAAGGCACACAGGTCACCTTGTCACAGTCTTTCCCATTATGGTGGGATGCCATATTTACGAGCGGAGATGGGTCAAAGAAGAGTCAAACAACAATGCTTGGGTTGCAAATTGGGCCACATTTATTGAAAATATATGCAAAGGGGTACCTAGGACAGGCAGCTGACTGTGCCAGCGACTAGCTGGCAGTTCTTGGGCGAAAGCACACCCAGCCTGAGGGGTGGCATCGATCTCACCACCCCTCCGGATTGCCCCTTGTGAAGGAGGTAGACCTCCCCTGCCACCCCCTCCCAGTGCCGCACAACACCTGAGTGACTGAGGAGGGTTGGTCTCCCAGGCAACCCTTATCCCCCCGCCGAGCTGCACAACCCATTTGGGGGGCCTTGGGCACCACCTGTCACCATAAGGTGCCTCTGCATGCACACCATCCCTAATCTCTTTCTGCTTTTGCCCGTCCTAGCCGCACACTTGAAAGTGACCTATGAGAGATTGCACTGTATTCACCTATTGGATGCACCTAGGGATAGCGGAGAATTTCTCCCCGAATCTTCGGGGGGGCGAGCGCCAACGCATTCGGCCCCCCGAAATCGGCGGTGAAATTCTTCGCCCCCCGCCCCCCCCGGGACGGGACTTACCTTTGGCGAATGTCCCTCCCGGTGGCGGGTCCCGGCGGTGGTTCGGCGGTGGTTCATCATGGGCGGGGGCGGCGGCCTGTCTTCCGACCGGCTGCCGCCGCCGCCATTGCAAAAAAAAAAAAACTAAAGTAAAAAAAACAACACACACCCATGCATAGGCTACGTAACAATTTACGTAGCCTATCACGGCTAGGTTTCCAAAGTCAGCCGTGATAGGCTACGTAAATCATCACGTAGCCTATCACGGGTGACTTTGAAAAAAAAAAGCGCGTACGCAAATGGCGGCGGCCCATGGGCGCCGCCATTTGCGTTCCTTATTTTGGCACGTCTAGTCTACGTAAAGATTTACGTAGACTACGGCGAAAATAAGGGCACGCCCATGGGCCGCCGCCATTTGCGTATGCGCTTTTTTTTTTTTTCAAAGTCACCCGTGATAGGCTACGTGACGATTTACATAGCCTATCATGGCTGACTTTGGAAATCTAGCCATGATAGGCTACGTAAATCGTCACGTAGCCTATCACGGGGTCTTTTTTTTTTTTTTTACTTTTTGTTTCGCAGCCGGGGAGACGGGGCGCTTCTCCCCGGCCTGAATTTCAGCCAGGCGAGGCGGGAAGCCTCCCCCCCTTCGCCTGAACTTCGGGGGGAAAAGCGAAGCGCCTCCCCCCCACCGCGAAGGCAAGCTGCGAAAGGTAAGTGACTTTCGTACATCCCTAGATGCACCCTAGCCCCAATAACAATGTGAAGTAGGAAAAAAGACACACAGTAAAAGGCCAATTCAACTGTGAGCCAAAAATTCCTACATGGCTCCCAAAAGGGCAACTGGTATAAACCCAAACTGCTTAAGGGAGGGCAGGAGGGAGCTGCGAGAGTGAGAGAGTTGGTTTGGGAGGTGGCACAGAGCTTAAGAGGGCCCTGCCAACCCCTCTCCTGCCTGGTGGTGCCATGGGGGGGCACCCAATAGGCAGCAGCCACCTCTTCTCTCCCCACCCGCCTGCAACATCTCCCCCACTTTTGCCAGACAAGCTGGCGCTGGGGTTAGGGCGTTTCTCTTAAAATTATAGTAATTATTTCTAAATTTGCATTTATATATATAAATCAGCACATGAATTTTTTTTGCAAATGTGTCCTCCATTGTGGTGATGCATCAGTCTTTGCTCTAGGATCTAGTGGAACTCCACATACCTGATTAGGGAAGAGTAATCAGTGGGACACCATTTCCCAGTTCGTGATGATTCACAAGTTATTTTTGGAATTACAGAGAGCTTGAGCAGTGCCGCCACCACCAAAAACAAACAGTTGCAGAGAACAGATTCTGATATGTTTCTTTGGCATCCCTTCCAAAAACACTCTGATGGGAGAACCCTGTTAAAATTTATCAAATTGGGCTTTCAAAAGTTTTTTTTTAAAAAAATGAAGAAAAAGCAACCTCTGAGATGGGTCCAAAGCTTTATGACCAGACTGTTGTAGATCTAAGTCACCTCTGTTTAGAGGCAGTCTGAATATCTCCAAAGTGGGCTGATTCACTTCTGATTCACTCTTCCTCTTAAGTAAATGTACAGCCCTAGTACTTCCCTTTCCTTCACAACATTGATAGTGATGTTTAAAATCTCCTTTTAAAATCTTATCTATTACATATGCAATCAAGGAACTGGAATTCAGAGCAGCATGCACAGGGTTATTCTAGGCCAACACAATTTGAGACCCACCAAGCCAAATGCAGCCCACTGGCTGTATATTATGAACTACTGGGGGCTTGACCATTTCCCTGCTATTAGGAGACAAGGAACAAGAGGTTTACTGAGTCCCTACTGGGTTGCCAGTCATAGATGGAGGGCTGTATTCAGCTTAGTGGGTTGCAGGTTGCGCAGGCCTGCATTAATGCATTTTGCTAGGGATGTGTGAACCCACCCCCATCCGGGTTCTCCAGGCACCCGCCCAGCCCCAGCCCTGCTCACCAGTCCCCAGACTGTGCTCGAACACCTTCCGCACTCAGTGAGCAGCCCGCTCTCACCCCAGCGGCCTCGTCGAGCTCCATGTTCACCATTTTTTGAAAAACAAAATGGTGATCACAAAAATGCACATATTTACATAAACACAAGAATGCACATTGTTGTGAATGCACATATTTGCGTATGCGCGAAAACGTGCATTTCTGCGATCACCATTTTATTTTTCAAAAAATGGCAACCTTGGAGCTCAACGAGGCTGCCGGGGTGAATGTGGGCGGCTCAACGAGCATGAGCAGGGTGAAAGTGAGGGCAGGGGCTTGTTGAGCGGGGCTCGGGGGTGCGGGCAGGGGAGTTCCACCAGATTCCTGGATGGAATTGGGCACCCTCACCATCCCTACATTTTGTATTATTTCATACCAGCCCTGTGAGGTACAACGTGCTGATATCTAGTGACCTGCCCAAGGCCACCTGGTTGTCTTGGCTGAGCAGGGATTTGAAGCCAGTTTAAATTCCAAATAGAACTATTAAATGACACTAGCTAAAGTGCATAGCCAGGCTCCAGGAAGCTGTCATATAGAAATGCCATTACTTAAGGACTCAATGGGTAAAATCCAACAGTCCTACTTAGGGTACTTTGTCCTACTTAGAGTAGACCCACTGAAATGATTGGGACTTAAGCTAGTCATGACTAACTTAAATCCCATTCATTTCAGTGGGTCTACTCTAAGTAAGGCTTATGTTAGATTTTACCCATTAGTCCTGACTTATTAACGGAATTATTCATAGTAAATTTATAGACATTTTATTTTGGAAAATGAAACAGGAAGCCATCTTATATCAGGTCAGACTCCATCTAGCCATCGTATATCACGTCAGGTCCATCAAGCCAAATATTGTCTACTCTGACTGGTAGCACCTATCTAGGGTGTCTGGCAGAGGGCTTGCAAATCACCTGCTACCCTATTTTTAACTAGAGATGCCAGGGAATAACCTTGGTATCATCTCCATATATACTCTACAGGTAATCATAATCACCACCACCATCAATTAACAAAAAACTGTTCAGTATAACATGTTGCGTAAGGCCTTTCCATGTTCACTCAAGCTCCAAAATGCAGGTGCCCAACCACGCCTACCCTTGATGCCAGCCCTGTTCACGTGTGTTCATTCATAAGTCTGTTTCATCCCATTTCCATATTAAAGTCTTATTTATTTATTTTTAAGTAATAATGAGAATTCATATTTATATCCACATTTAACTGCATTTCCCCCCTCCAAAACATGTATTTTTACACATTTTACCATAGAACACAATTTTTATAAACATTTTGGTCCTTTTTTAAATCATCAAACTGCATCATAACATTTAAAGAAACATGCAACCCCAATGGTAAATTTAAATGTGCTCTGTTCTTAGTCTGGAAGATGCCAACTGGATCAGTTCACTTCAAATTGTGGATATAGGGATGTACGAAAGTCACTTACCTGTTCACGGATTATGTTTATGGTGGGGGGGAGGCGTTCTGTCCCTCCCCCCGGAATCCTGGCTGGGGGGGGGGAGGCGCTCCATTCCTCCTCCCTGGAATCCTCCACGGCCGGTTGTGCTCCGTGGCAGCTCCGCGGAGCAGCTGGCCAGCCCCAGCCAGGCCAGAGCCATCCGCAGCCGGATTTCCGGCCATGGAGGGCTCTGGGTAAAACAAAAAAGAAAACCGCGTACGCTGCCATTTGCGTTCCTTATTTTTGCCTTCTTAATCTACGTAAATATTTACATAGACTATGACGGCGAAAATAAAGGGGAATGCAAATAGCGTAGCGGGCTCTATTTGAGTCCCTTTTTGATTCCCCGTTTTAGCCTACGTAAATATTTACGAAGGCTAAAACGGGGAATCAAAAAGGCATGCAGATAGCGCCCACTATGCTATTTGCGTTCCCCGTTATTTTCGCTGTCATAGCCTACATAAATATTTACGTAGACTAAGACGGGCAAAAATAAGGAACGCAAATGGCGGCGGCCATAGCCGCCGCCATTTGCGTATAAGGTGTTTTTTTTTTAACCCACCCAGCCGTGATAGGCTACGTAAAGATTTACGTAGCCTATCACCTCGTGTTTTTTTTTTTAAAACCTAGCCATGATAGGCTACGTAAATCTTTACGTAGCCTATCACGTCTTTTTTTTTTTTACAAGAACAAGAGTGGAAATGGTGGCGGTGGCAGCCGGTCGGAAGACCAGCCGCCGGAGCCGCCGCCGCCGCCGCCCAGAAGATCCACCCCAGGTCAGTCTCGTCCCGGGGGGGATCCGTGGGGTGGCGGGGGGGTGGCAGGCCGTTCCGCCACAGATTTTAGGGGGGGCAAATGCACTGGCATTCGGCCTCACCGAGATCCGTGGCAGAATTCTCTGCCATCCCTAGGATTGCATTGAACAAAATTCTTGAGCAACCTTATCTGCTTGTAGGGTTTGTATATGGATTGAAGTTTGCATTCTCTTGCTTGATGTAGATGAGGACTAAGCCAAGCCCTCTTCTGCCGTTTATGAGTAGTTACTTCTGGGCTTCATTCATTATTATACTTTCTCCTCTATAAATTTAATACCAATCATCACCATCCCAGCGAAAACAATACTGAGCACAGAGAAAACCCACAGTGCCTGCTTTTTTCTAATCTAATATATCAGCATCGATGCCATAAATATGCAGCTTGTCATCTTGCATTAAAAAGGAATGACTTTTACAAATGATAGAATAGTGTGTGTGTGCGCACACGTGCGTGTCTGTGCTTTCCTAGCAGAAAAGTGAAAGAGATGTGTCTGCAAATTTTACCTCTGCAGACTTACACTGCCCCAGTTGTAATGTAGTTAATATGATTTGCAAGTACATTTTTCTTTAAGGTCCTTGTCAATCATATCTGGAGAATGCACAGATATGAATCTCTCTGTAATTTTGGACAGCAAGATTTTAACCATTTCCCAGGGCTAGGCACATACATCAACAAATTAGTACAGGGGAAATTAATAACTTTTCCTGTACTAATCTGTTGATGTATATGCCTAAATATCAAATTATATAATTTAGTAGAGATGTGCATGGACCCCCTGATTCTACTCGGGAGCTGCCTCAGAGCTTCCAAGGCGGGCCCAATTTGGCTCAGGGTGGTTTGGGGGGACCCTGACCTGGCTCAGCCTATAAAGCCAAATAGTATAGAAATAAATAAATAAATAAATAAGCGAGCAAGCAAGCAAGCAAGCTGAATTTGGACATCCGAATCCCACTTCAGCCCCCCCAACATGCCGCCCAGCCCCCAGCTCCTTACTTGGGCCCTTGTTCCATGTGGGGTGGGTGCTGCCACCAGGGGAGCTACAGCTGCCACTGCTGCTAGTGCTGCTGAGGAAGGCGCTGCCGGGGAAAACACTGCCTGTCACAGTCCACCAACCACCAACAGGCACGAGGGCAGGAGTTGCCCTCCAACTGCCCTCTCTCCCATCCTTGGAAGGAGGGGAGGGTGCCTGGCTTGAGGACGGCTCCTGCCACTGAGGGCAGGCTGCTGCTGCTGCCACTGCTGCCACCACCAGCTCCTAGGCCCTCTGGATGCGTACCAGCAGCTGTCCTGTTCTGGGGAATGGGGGGGAGCCATTTCCCCCTGTTTTTGTGCTGTGGCTCTGCCCACGAGTGGCAGATCCATGATTTTTCTGGTTCAGTCCATGGATGCAGATGTGCTCTGTGATTGGATGGTGGATTTGTGGGCCTTCCCTTTAAAAATCATGTGAAAGCATGAGGATCCCTTTTTGATTTTATGGATCCTTGTTTTACCCAGTCCCCATAGCATGCACTTTCTTCTCAGCTTCATTCTGCCAAAGGAGAGTGGGAAGGGTTAAGGCTTCCTCTGCCATGCCTGGCAGAGACTGGTGACAGTTGCTCCCAGTGGCTAGGACTGGAGCAGAGAGAGGAATGCCATGGAGCTTCCCTCTCAGCTCTCATCCCATCCTGCTGCTGCTGCCACCACCATCGTTGCACATAATGGCAGCTTGTCAGGGTAATGGGAGGCTGCTCAATTATCAGGCAGCTCACACACCCCAATGGATCGTTTTGCGCACCCCTGTGTGTGTGCACCCCACTTTGGAGACCACTGCTCTAGCCAAATAATGTTCAGACAGTCCTCTCCTCTCCAGTAACACCACCTCTCTCACAATGAGCAAACAGAGGCTGACTCAGCAAAGCTCCCTCCCTCCCTGCTCCTCTTCCTCCTCCTCCCTCTCCTCTCCCCTTCCCCCACCTCTCCCGGTGGCTGGATCTCTCTAAAATTGATACATTTGGCACCTCCATGTCCTCTTGCTCTCTTCCTCCTGCCTCTCCATGTGATCTTTGAGAAGTTGAAACATTTTGGAGATAGCCTGTCTAGGCTGCTTAGAAGGCATAAGAAGAGCTCTGAATATAAGAGGCAGATGAGGCGCTTTGTTGAGGACCTGCTTCCCTTCAGGGTGCCTCGGTGTTGGTCTGTTCTGCATTGTATCACAACAAGGCACCTCCAAATCAGCCTGCCTTGCTTTGTTATTCAAGCTTCGTACTGAGGCAGTGCACAGCTCTATAATTTAGGCTATAATCCAATGCCCATTTACTTGTGAGCAAGCCCCATTGAACCCAATGGGGCTGATGTCTGATTAGACACATATGGGAGTGCACTGCCCATGTATATAATTTCAGATTATATTTAGGAATGTACACAACTGCCCATACTTTAGTCATCATTGTGGCTAAACAAAAGTGTGGATAGTTTCTGGAAATTGTGGGAATCTTTTTGCTTAGAACTCCCATGCTTCAGTGACACTTATTTGCTTCATAGCTTGTAAAATTTGCAGGAATTCAATATTTATTCCAGCTACACTGATTCATCCAGTGGTCCTGGATTAATCCCTAGGGCAGAAAGCTAATGGGATGTGAAACCCTGGGCACATATTTACTGCTGCAACCAAATGTGCTTTTGAAGGCTACAGTTTGCCATACAATCATTTGGGAAATTCAAGTCAGGGTGTAAGGCTTTTGGAGCATTACCATTGTTCATAATGAATCACAAAAGATTAGCCCATATTTAAATCAATATTATAGTTGCTGGCCAACCATTCCTTTGGTAGGTTGAGTGTTGGTGCTTGATGTTTCATCATTTGTAGTTAACGAGAGGAGATGGACTCAAGATAGTTGGGGATCTCTCAATAGTTTCGAAGAAAGCTTATCAGAGCATGGAGAATGTGACATCCCTGTAGCGGAGGGCAGGTTATAGAGACAGCAAAAACAGCACATGGTTGGAAGTTTCTGAATGGAGAAATGATGGGAAAGCTTGTCTGTAAGAAATGGAAAATATGCACAGCACCTAAAATACAGAGTAAGCATGGATTTTTTTTAACATGGATATCATTTTGTCTGTAGTGCGTGAAAATGACAAGTGAAAATGTTGCCCAGGTTCTCTATGTTTAGCTACCATCTTTGAATCCTAGGCCTCTGCCTCCCATCTCCGTCAGTGTTTTTGTTTAACCTTCTGTGAAATTGAAGAAACCCCATCATACCAGTGAAAGCAAGGTGAATATTATTTCTATTTTAAAAAAGGCCTCTTGTTGAAATTCAGTAAATTGAGACTCCAGTAATAACCACTCTTCATAAATGGAAAAAGCCTCTTTTGTCGAATGGCTGCATACTTCTCATATTACCGAGAAATACCTGAGAGGATTCGGTGTTCCTGTGCATACTTCACTTGATTCATCTTTGCCTAACAATTTAAGTGCAGGGCACAGGGACTCACTAAGTAAGTATCCACTTTCTTAGCTGAAGATAACCCTGTTCTGACAAGGAAATCGGAAGGCAAGACAGTACTGAAGGTACATGCTGATCGCTGTAGAGTTTCTAAAATGAGAACATTGCTATATATTGAGCCATTTGCATTTCCTGAAAGCAGATTGTTCCAAGCCTGAGAGAGAGAGAGAGAGAGAGAGAGAAGAGAGAGAGAGAGAGACCCTGAAGGCACTTGCTTTTAATCTCCAATATGAAGTAGCTTTTTGAGAAAACAGTCAGTATATTTCTAGCCTCCCAAAGTCAGCTAGCCGGAATTGGTTATTAAAGGGGTGCTGCTGAGCTGTGTAAACAGATTCACCAGAGCTGCTGCAGTGCGTGTGTGCGGGTGTCAGCAAGTATTAGAGATAACATGTGCCAAAATGAGACTTTCCAGCAGAGCAGAAGGTGCCATAAATATACTTGAAAGCTATTTCTGATTTTGATTTCGTTATTTTAGAAGGAAACCCACCGACCACTCAGCTTTCCTAAAATTACATGAATGTCTACTCCGTGATCTATCAGTTTTGTTTTCTCCTGCATTCAGTTTTTTCCTAATATCTCAAGTTCTTTCCATCACAAATATGAAGAAATTTGTGAGTTTTGGCAAATCCTTATTGAAAACAAACATTAAAAAATTCTCACCCATCTGCACCAGCCAAATTCAATAGATAAAGCTATTCCCAGCCTGGAGAGGACTATGATATATTTGCCTGATATATGGCTGTTACAGATGAGGAACCTGTCAGAACATAAGAGGTGGCAACCCTAATTCAGCACTAACAAGGTTGAATACACAGGGAGTCAAACCCAGACTTTTGAGAGCAAAGCACTCAAAGCCCCGGGCCTGGACGGACAAAACTGTCAGTTTCAGTTTCTCCCACATTTGAATTTTTTTTTTAAATCTCACATTCTTTCTGCCACAAATATGAAGAAATGTTGGTAATTTCTGATGAAGAATGAACTGAAGATGAAATTCACACCCATCCTTGTGAGTCTTGGCAATGTAAGTATACATACATCATTTGCAAGTGGCAACACTTTATTTATTCCGATGCTACTTGGGACACAATGTGCAGGACGATTCTTGAAATGCCCCATGTTTCATTGAACATTACTCAGTTCTTATGTTGTTTCCATTAATTCCAGTGAGGCTCATGCAGGAAATTTTCTTAAGGTGCAATCCTATGCATGTTTAGACACACACAAAAAAGTCCTACAACCCCCAGCTGGGGCATGCTGGGAGTTGTAGGACTTTTTTTTCTGTCTAAACATGTAGTATTGCACCCTTAGTGCCCTTTGCTTTTCACTGTAGGAACTGATGTATTGTGAAGATTAAGAGTATAAGTTGTGAGCAAGGAGTCCCTGATTCAAATGTCACTTCAGCTATGAACTCACTAGAAGCCCTTAGACAAGCCACCATCTTCACATTGAATCTCCATATATTATGTGGGAGTGAAATTTCTGATCTGCCTTACACCATATTTTTGTAAAGATTACAGAGAAAGCATATATATGAAATGCCTTGAATACTCAGAAGTTGCTATGCAGAAGCTAAGTTGTGTTAATCACACTTCTATTATGATTTGAGAACCAAAGGCCTAAATTTCAGGCTGAAGTACTGACATTACCTCTAGAATCTGGCACAAAGTATTTCTTAAAACACTGTTTGGTTTCTCTAAACAGACCTTTTAAAGCTGGTGAAACTGTTGCTTTAAAGCATTTCTTCAAGTCTTCTGTTTCCCTCAAATTAATAAGTGTGAGGTTTGATTTGCTTGTAACATTTGCTTTAGTTTCCAGTTTATGTTTGCACAGAATATGCCATTAGCATTAAAAAAAGAAGATTAAGCTGAAAGAAGCTCTCCCGCTTAAGTAAAAGAATAAAATGAAACACTGTTCTGCATCACATAATCGACAGAAATGACTGTGGAACACAATATGTGACCGGCTGCGCAAGAGCTGGAGAGCTCTCGTTGGCCCATGTCATTTTTAAATATATATTTTTCTTCAAACCACCGACACAATAGTGACCCCATCAGGGGCAGACCTATCATGACGCACACTCAACCACTTGTCTTAGGGGATGGATTGAGCCACCAGCCCAAGCTCCCAGAACTGCACTGCCTGAATCCATGCTGTGGTACTGGAAGGAGGAAACGCCCACCCATCTGCCCACCGGCTGCTGCTGCATTTCCTGCTGCTGGCAGCTGCCTGGCTGGGCATGCTACAACCAGGCCTGCACCCTCCCGGGCCGTGGAGCACCACTATTGCATTGCTGGGGCACCCTCTGCCAGTGGCAGCTGCCTGGATAGGCATTCCACAGCCAGGCTGACACTCTCCTGGCCAGGCCATGCAGCATTGCTGGTGGGCTGCCACCTCTTCCGACTGAAGTGCAGCAGCCCCTCCACTTCAAACAGAAAAGAACGCCAGAGGAGGCAGCTGCCCAGCCAGGCACTACAGGGCTGCTGCCATCGGGCTAGGCCAGTCAGCAGCTGGAGCACCAGGCTGCACAGCAGCCATGCACAGACTGGGGACAGGCCATGCGGCGTGAGGCCTTATATAGGTCTCTTTCAAGTCTCACGTGGCCAAGTCTTGTGAGATGTCACTAAATCTTGTGAGACTTCACCATGGGCTTGGCAAAGTCTTGCAGGACTTGGGGCAACTTCTTTGTGGTGCTGGTAGTATGTAGCAACTGCTGGCGGCATGGGGCATGAGGCAGCGGTGGCAGTGGGCCCTGCCTCTTCCCCAGCTGGCAAAATGGCTTGGGCTGGCCCTGACCCCCAAGACCCTCGTGTCAAAACTGCAGCATCTCCGAAAGTATGCAAACAGTTTCATTGTTTCCTGTGATAACCAAGCGATCTGGCAGGCTTGGCAGCTGGGCCTGAGGAGCTGTCCGTCAAGAGGGAGGCCTCTCCTCCGTGACAGAATTAGGAAGGGGAAAGGGGGAGAGTGCCGCCTCGCTGACATCTGGGACTTGTCAGTTGGGGAGTGGTGGTTAGCCTTAGAGAGTGAAGATGGTGGATTCAATATACGCCTGCCCTTGTCCCCACATATTGTGCTACCCTTCAAATGTCCCCAGGATTAAAAGTAGTGTAGTTAGGGACTGTGGCAAATTTGTTTCTGCTGTTTCTGAGTACATATTTTGTCTGTTGATCTTTGTTATTCATCTGTAAATCCTGCACTGTTGCCTATGAATAAATAAGCCCCATTTTGAGTATTTTATGGATCCTGCGGTGTGATTTTGGAAATTCCTTACTTGGAGACCTCCCTCATGACACCTTATCCTTGACTCTGCCTACTGTATTCAGATTTATAAAGACCAAGGATGCTCCTGGCCCGACCAGGGGAATATGACAGAAAGGGTGTGGTGGAAGTGACATCACCTAACAGAATTTGGGTATAATATTGGGCAGTCTCCTTTTGCATTTCATGAAAGTAGGTTTGCATACCTAACAAATTGGCATTCATGGTTTATTAATAAACCTATTGTCATGACATACTGTATCAGACAGGATAATTCCTGGGGGGCTGGGGGGCCAATTTTACCAACCCCCCAGAACCCCCCAGGGACCGTACTCCTGACCGCTGCTGCTGTGCCAGTGAATTTGTCACTGAAATTCGGTGGAGTGGCAGCAGGAGCAGGGAAAATAATAGCGGCTTGTTTTAAAGCTAAATAGGCTCTTTTTATGGCTGCTACATTGTCAAATTCAGTGGCGACCCACCATATTTTTTCTGCAGCTGCAGTGAATTTGGTAGTGGCAGCGGTGGTGCAGAGGGGGCTGCACAGAAGGGTAGGGGGCATGTCTGGCCCATGTGCCACATGTTGCCTACCCCTGTACTACGTATTAAATTATTCCATGCATTAAAATATGCTGTGATGTTATCTATTAACAGCATGTGGGGGGGGGGGGCATTGCAGGAGGAAGGCCCCAGGACTGTTTTGGCCTCTCTGCAGCAATGATGGATTACCTCTCTTCAGCCCTGGGTTTGCCCCCCCCCCCCGAAATTGAAACGTCCACGCCCATTTGGCACAGCACTACTCTGCACATCTACCTGCAAATAAACCCCACTGAACAAAGTGGGATTTAATTCTGAGCAAAGATGCATAGGATTGGACTGTTCATTAAATAAATATATGGGTGTTCTCTGTGTGTTGATGTCTTTACACAAATATATCTTCCAGAGTATTATCCAACCCCATTTTCACAAGAGAAACCCAAATTGGTTTTTGAAGTTCTATTTATCACATGAAAGAGCCACATTGATTGGATCATACATTCTCTTTACAAATCACGCTGTTCTTTTTGTTTCACATTAGAACAAAAACAGTCAGAAGTGAGACTTTGTGCTTGCAGCGTGGAAGGGGAGCTCATGGGAGCAATGACAATGCATAGGCTGAGGTGAGTTACAAATGCACACAACTTCTTGTTGGTTCCAAGTTGCAGAGTTTGGTGTGGCATAGGGAAAGGATCCAGGCATTGGGCAGCCTGACTGCTGACCAATACCACCAGCCCAGCTGGTGTGAGGAAATCATTGATAGGAAGGGAAGGAATCTCAGGCCCAGCATGGTGCAAATCTGTACTGTGGGCCCATTCTGTGACCTGGGAGTATGGCAGGCATGCCAGCCTCTGAAATGGACTGGAGCCTTGAAGCAACACCCTGATATGCCTTATGGCAGGGGTGGTCAATTCATGGCCTGCAGGCCCCATGCAATACCCATGGCTGTTTTTGTAGCCCCACTGAATTTGCTGCAGTGGACCCCCCCCCCTGCAATTTTGCCACCAACAGTTTTGCATGTGGGAAGTGTGTGCCTTGTTTGCAAGCAGAATCATGCCCCAGACACCCCTCAGGAGTGAGATTCAGTTTGCAAACAAGGCATTTGCTCCCCTTGCACCTTCTTTGCTTGTAAAATCAATGCCTTTTTTTTGCTGCTGTGGCAAATTCAACAGCAATTTTGGTGGAGGCAGTTTTGATGGCGGGGATAAGGTGCAACCCCTGGTGGGTTCTGGAGGAATGGCAGCCCCCTGACCCACAGAGGCTGCTCACCCTGCCTTATGGGGATTCCTCAGTGGGGAACAAGGAGCCACCCTGCCCATCCCTGCTGTGGATCCAGCCTAGTGCCTCCTAAGAAGTCGTGTGCATTTGTATCTCACCTCAGCCTATGCATAATCATTGCTCCCATGAACTCCCCCTCCACTCCGCAAGCACTAAGTCTCATTTCTGAATGTTGTTGTTCTAATGTGAAACAAAAAGAACAGCGTGATTTGTTAACCACAAGAGATGGGTAACCGAGCTCACCTGACTCACTGCCAAACCTAATGGGAAAAGGTCTGTCTGGAGATCGCACCTTCAGGAGTCACCCAGCACAGCCAAATGGAATAGTAAGCTAATGGCAATGCACAGAAGAGGATCCAGCCATGCATAGAAGAAGACCCTGCTTGTCATCCTGCCCAATGTGACAGGAACAAAAGAAGACCCCCAGTCTTCTTTTGACCCAGGGCTTATAAGACCAAAAAGACACTTGTCAATGGAGGTCTTAGCATAATTTGTGAAAGCCTCCTTAAAGAGGGGTGTGTGTGTGTGTGTGGGGGGGGGGGTTCACAATGTTTCTTGTGCAAAATGTAAAGAAAGTTTGTTTTCTTTGCATTTTTTAGTAGAAATTATATACTTCTTGTCCAAACCTTTAATTTAGTGAACTATGTTACTACTGAAAAAAATGACTCCAAAAATTGCAAGCAAATATCTCATTTACCTTAACAGCAGTAGGCAGTTTGAAGGACTAACTTACTTTGAGTATTTTCAGGCATAATACTTCCATATTTTTCCATTGTCCTGGTTAGGTTGGGGCTCATCTCTAACTTCTGTCTATATTCCCTTTTCCCCTTTGAGTCTTCAGAAACCTAATTTGTATTGCTGCACTGGCAAATAGCAGATGGCCATCATGTTAGTTTTGGCTTTGCTCTTCCAGTTTGCTATTAGTTTCCAGTGGCATATGTCACATCTGGAAATGGGGGTGACAGAGAGAGACCTCAGGACTTTGAATATTTTACAAGATCTCACATCCCTGATGCTATCCAAACTTTGCCACTTCCCCAAGAAGAATTATGGGGCCCCATCTCTATTTTCAAAGGCTTTGGTGACATCTTGGTAATAAATTAAGATGATATTAAAAATAAATGATTTGTGATCTTTAGGCCTCTAGCTGGAAGTAATAAAAAGTGAGCTGTGCAGCTGTCTTAATAAACTTCAAACACCTACCATATGTGCAGGTGTCAACACATAAATATCATGAACATTAATAATATCTTCAACAAGAGCAAAACAACAGAAATAATCAAAGTTATTTTTATTGCACATTTTCTCCTTGAATACACCTATAGAGTTATTTTTGAATACGTTTTTCCACTCTGCCCACTCTATATTGCATTTATTCTTATCTTGATAAAACCTTAATGTTATTAGGTACTGGAGGACATTCACATTTCATAAATGTCAGAATAAGGAGGTTAACTGTATGCATATAAAACATTATCTATCAGTGGCAGCTTCTAGAGAGAGTGTCAGGAGGATTTTGCCCTGGCCCAATGGGATTTGTCACCTTTGAACCAAAGTTTGCTTCATCTTTTAGTAAGCATAATGTAAAGTCCAGTGTAGCTGTGAGAAGGTAAGTGCCATGGGAATGCATCACTGTTAAACCTCTCAACTAATTATGGGTGAATGGAGGGGTAAAATCTGAAAGAACAAGTACGCCTTATCAGACACCTGCATTTCAGCCTTGAGCTGATTTCTGAGTTATTGCCTAATCTTCCATAGGAAACTAGCTAGAGGGGAAGGGGGCTGTTTAGGGAGATGTTTCATCTCTCAGCATCCGCCCAACAGGGCAGAACTGAAACACCCTGGTTTGACATGTTGATTGCTTATGGGTTATATTCATTGGTCAGAAGTAATTAATAATGGGCTTAGTAACCACTCCCCTGTTTATAAGCTGATAACCAGTAGAGAGGTGTTTGATGGTACAAACATCTTTTATTGCCTAGAACCCTTCCTCACCTGCGGTGTTTCTTGCCAAATACTTTCTACCTGGTCTGTTGATGCTTCCAGAGAATCTTGTAACCAGAAAACTCCAAACTGGCAATGAATGCTACACAAGGAATTTGGGGCTTTGTCTAATTCCCTTCCAGGAAATTCCTGCTTTGTCTTTATTGCCTGCTGCACTTTCTGTCTGGACTTTCCATCTGTTGGACTAAAGAAATGCTCGCTCTCCTGGAGTTGCCATCCACTCTGGACCTTTGTCTGTTGAACCTTGTATTGTAAAAATCTGCTGTGGAATGTAATGTTGGTCTTCTCATAGACCATGGATGAAAGTTTGCCATGAACTGAGTACCTTCACCTTTGATTGCCTAGAAAGCCTTCTGGCCTGGTCTATTAGTGACTTTTAAGACTGTTGTTTTGCCTTGACACCCACACATTAGAGATTTCCAATGCAGACTCTGTTGTTGTACCTGTTTGCTGCCAGTGTACATGCATTCCTAGACTTGTCAGATTTTAATCTTGTCTCCTGAACCAAGATCTGCCAAGACCCCTTTTCAGTAAAAGCTCTGAGGGGAAAACATCTCTACTGCTTGGGACTCCTTCTTGTCTAGCTAATTCCTGAAACTCTGGGCTTAGTTCAACTTGGACCCCAGCAATGTGAGATCCTGAAATGTGGAACATCTCCAATAAGCTGGGATTCTGCCTTGTTGTGATTTATTTCTGTATCCTTGAACCTGAGTCAGCTTGGAGCTTCTATGCATGGAAATCCTGCATTTGGGACTGTTTCTATGACCTAGGGCTCTTTGGCCTAGTTTATCCATGAATCCCTGCACTTAGTTTGGCTTGGACCCTTGCCATGTAGCAATCCTGTCAAATGATCCACTCCAAAGCAGGGACTCTGCGTGGCTGCAACTATGCCTGACCCTGAATCAAAGTCAGCTTGGGACTCCTGAGCATGGAGATCCTGCTTTTGGGAAGGTCTCCATTTTTGCTTGGGGCTCTAGCTGTGACTCCTCTTGAATTGTGAACCATAGCCTGTTATTTAATCTTGTATTGTGAACTTAGATCTCTAAGTGCTTTGAACCCCTAATGTTGTTCTAAGAATTAAATCTCTACGATTATGTACTTGCTTCTAGACTTTTCCCTAATCTAAGCCATGAGCCATTAGTTCTGAAGTTAACCAATTAATTACTTCTAAGCTTAAGTGCTGGGAGTTCTGAAATGTGATCTGTGTCACCTGATTCACCTTTGAATAAAGCTAAGTCACTGAATCTATGTCTCTGTCATCCTGTCCCATGGTGAGGAAGCTAGGCCCATCCAACAGGGAGAGGGCAAGGGGGTGACTAGGCCACCAACCACTCTGCCTCTTCATAGCTGCTCACTACAATATGTTCATGAATGAGCATCATTCACATTCACTCACAGCTCTCACCCTTCCTTTTCTTTCCGTGCTATTTTGGCTAAGAAATGTTAGAGATTTAGAAGCCTCAGCATTGCTAGGTCTACCACTAGCTGCAGGGCTACAAACTTGTAAGATGGACCCCTCCCACATAAATAGTGCAAACCATCTGTTAATATTATCTCATTAATCATGAAAAAGTTTCTATTTTAATTCTGAAATTACATTTTCTACATTTCTGAAATTGCAAGTGGCCCACACTGGGGCCTTTCTACCATGCCCTACCCCACACTACCTTTTTGTGTGTGTGCGCTATTTTTTTAATATAACAAAAGAAGAATCCTACAAAGCTTGCTGACTATTTTGAAACATGTGGGTTGGTTCTAATGAAGATACTATCTTATCTTTTTTAATTACTCCAATAGACCAATGTAGCTGCAAACATTTATAAACAGACCAATTCACTTTACGCCTTTATTTTTCAGGCCATTTTCATTGTGAAATCATGAATTACTTCCCCCAAATCAATTTATCTTGCAAGTTCACACAAATCAGACAAAATAGTTTGGTGGCTTTTGCTTCTTTTAGTTGCCTTTGTTTAGCCTCCTTAAGTTTCTAATTTGCATTTATAGTCAGACATGACTATGGTTCGTGTGTGTACTAGAGATTTAGATATATATTGAGCCTTTAAATCAGCAGCACTGGCCCTGGGATCACGGTCCCTGATTATTATGGGCCTTTATCACTCCTACCAGCTGTCCTTCCATCCTGCTTATGCATAGGGAACTCTGGAAATGGTAGTTCTTGAGAGAGCATGTCACACAGGGAAGCACCCCTCAAACTACAAGTCCTAATTTAACTTCACACATATACTTTCTCTGAAAGGTTGCTTGTTCTGCTTTAACATTACTTCTGACTGGCTCCAACAAGTCTCATAAGATCTGGGCAATAGGTACATTGATACAGGGCAAAAATATCTTCAAGCATGATCTACAATTTAGTCTATTTTTCCATATAGTGATGGGGTTGCATGGGGCCCTGTAAAGTATCTTTTCTCCATGCTTGGCACCTGACCAGGTGAGATAAGTTATCTGTCTACAGTGTTGTCTACCACTGGGCAAGAGCTCTTTTTCTTGCTCCTGCTTCCTTGGAGCCTTTGCTCCTACTTTCTTAGAGTATTAGGAAATACAGACGAGTTGATATTAACACAATGGAAAACAAGGATCTGCAGAGGCAGTAAAGGAATCTAGGAACTAGATCTGGGGGGTGTCTCCATGAACAATTTACTCTGACCTGGCTGCATTTGGAGGTTGTTAGGGATATATGTCATTGTGGCCATCCAGCAGCCACCCTGGAGCTTATCAGGGAAAAACCAGATTTCCTGAAACTGCTTAAAGTCTGATCCTTTTCCTTAAGTTGGGTTCTCTGCAGTCTAGTTACTGTGTGCCCCACAACCCACATTTAGCTTGGGTATGCTAGCCCTACCCAGGGGTGTGCCTTTTACCATGATCCTGGGCAAGGGGTGTTTCCTGTCCCTGTGTTTTCCAGCACAAACCAATTAGTATCTTCTCAGAAGTAACTCCCATTGTGGTCAATGAGGCTTGTCTTCTGAATGTGCACATGAGAATTTACAGAGATCTCCCCCCCTCGAAATAGTACATTTTAAAGCATTAATTCCCTAAATCACAGGGAAGCTGCTTTCCTGAAGCTGCAGTTCTCTATTGTTTGGTTTATTCCCCTTGGAAGTAACTAATTCACACCTTTGTTCCTGTGCAGGCAGCACTGGGTTAGAATGGGGGTTGGTTTCCCATCCCTTTGTTCTTTCCCAGAACAAACATATGTATGTCTACTCAGAAGTAACCCCCATTGTGGTCACTGAGGCTTGTTCCCAAAATGCACACTCCCAAAGTTACTGAGATTCCCACAAATTGAAATAATGCATTTAGAGAGCTTTAATGTCAAAGCTTTGTTGATTGATCTCAGCAGGGTAGCAAGAACACTGTGTAATCCTCTAATGATTGTTTTTTTTTATTTTAAGGAAGTAAGTTAAGGGGGGAATGAGAGAAGGAGACTCCTCCTGTGTTTCCCAGTGCAAACTAATTAGAGTCTATTCAGAAGTAACTTCCATTGTGGGCAATGAGGCTTGTCCCCCGAATGTGCACATCAGAATTTACAGAGATCCCTCCCCCCACCCTTAAAATAACACATTTTAAAGCAGTAATTCCCTAAAGACAGGGGAGGAAACCTCCCAATTTTTTTTATCAAAGGAGAAAGGGGGGGGGAGCCTGGAGGGGGGGAGCCTCTCTTACTGGTTGAGCAGCCCCTGTCAGTCAGATGACATTCACTCCACCACCCCCTACCTAGAAGTATGTTCTGTGAAGCGACTTTTACTGAAGCGATACAGTTGCTCCTGGAGCTCTGCTCCAACCAAAGCCAGTTTCTTGAAAAATCCGGGTAAGCCATGATTGGCTTCTCCTTCCAACTCCTTCCGTTGTCATGGAGAAACCCCCCTGGAAAAAGCAATACTTCCTGTTTTGGCTTCTAACATCACTGCAGCATTGTGATTTTGCAACCTGAAAGGAAAATAAAGAGTCCCCCCAAAGTAGGGGAGGGGCTGAATTCTGCATATTGATTTGAAATGCAGCCAGTCCTTTGGCTGGAAGCTTTAAGCTATAACTATATTGCAATGGAACCTGGAACAGTAAAGTTAAGTGGATGATATGTTGTGTGATTCTATGTATATTTACATGAAATTAAGTTCCACTTTGTTCTGTGGATCTTACTTCATAATAAGGGTGCCTAGAATAGCAGTCTTGGAATGGTCAAGACCATTTGGTATCAATTTTGCATGTTATGATTCACTACTTCAACATTTATTTTTAGTTTCAGTGAAAGCCTCAGATACACCTTTTAAAGGTCCAGGACTTTCTTCTTCTCCTACCTTCCCTCCTTCTTCACAAGTCTTTGAATTAATGCCAAGCTTTTTCTTATTTGATGGAAGCTTTGAAGTCAAGGAGTATATGCTTCTCTGCTCTTCTCTCCCCAAATGAATATTCTCTTATAGCTTCCTCTGTTGCAATCTCTGTAACTTGCCACCTGATAAAGCTGTTGAAGTTAATAAAGTTCAAGAAACAACTCCTTTGGCCCTTGACAGCTGCTGTCAAATGAGTCACATTCTTTAAAAAAAAACTTTAAAAGGTACACTGAATTATGGAGAATGTGATATGTGAACCAGGTTAGTTCAAGCAAAGATAACAGAAAGCCTATAAAGGGATGTGCACTGGAAAAAAAATGCATTGTTGTTCCTTTCTTTTCACTGCTTGGGTTTCAAAAATATTTTCATAATGTCTTTCTGTCTGTCTGTCTGTCTTTCTTTCTTTCACCTTTCATTTGTGACTTCTTTGTTTCTTAAAACTTTGTTTTGGAACTTCTTTCTTCTGTAAAACTTCACTCTTTCTCCATGGACTTGCCTTGCAGGGGAAACATGTGGTGGTTGGGGAAAACCCAATCCCACCTTCACCAAGGCAAGGACCCTTGAGGCCAAGCAACAGTGTCCTTGCTGGAAGGATATTTCCTTCTCCTCCACCAGTGATTTTCCTGCATACTTCTCACCAATGGAGCTCGCAATCTTCATTGTCGTGAATGGAGGAAGGAAGGCATGCATGCAGGGGAACAGGTGGTGATTTGGAAAATCCCATCTCTTTCTAAGCACCCCCTTTCTGGGGGGGTGTGCATCCCCTCCCTACTAGCCAATTTGGGGGCTTCAGCCTTCCGCCTGCCCATGCATTTCAGTGGAGACTAGTGTAAAATGTGTCCTGATAAGTAAAAAGGAATAAATGATGAAAGGTGAATTGGCTGTCCCGTTTTATCTAGAGGGAGGGCATTTAGTACAGTAGGTCTGCATTAAAAAGTGACTTTGTTCTCAATAAATTATTTCACCCCAATCCAGCTTTAGTCACATTTGAAAAGGTTTACTTCCATAACAATGTGCATTAGGCAGTGGATGGTTATTTGGATGTGTGTGTGTGTCATTCATACCTTACCAGAAGTCTCAGACCCCAACCTCCAACTCCTAGGTCACCAAAGGAAAAAGGGTGAGGTGCAATTTATCCCTTACTTTATGTTCATGGAATAGGAAGCTTGGGTCATCACTGAGAACCTTTCAGTTTCTATTTCTTTTTGGATTTTCTTTGATGCTATTTTCCTATTTATTTTTATTATAAAGTTTCAACAAAAGAAAGACAAAAAAATTGCTACATAGATTTGAATATATCAGTTTCAATGTATACATATGAAGTGTGTGTGTGTGTGTGTGTGAGAGAGAGAGAGAGAGAGAGAGAGAGATTGAGAGAGAGAGAGAGAGAGAGAATACGGGTTTGTAAGGACTATCCAAAAACTTCAACAAAAGCAGACCATGCACAGTATCCAATAGGGTCCTTGCGTGCATGGCCAGTACCACTGGTTCTGGTCTGCGTGCAGCTGGCCCTGCTGGTCACAGTCCATGTGTGACCCCCTACCACTTGCAGCCATGATGTAGCTTTTCTGGGGGGAAGCCCTGAAATGAGCAGAAATGCTTGTTTCTGGAAGGGACAGGTCATGCCTTCCAAAAACAAGTGCTTCTGCTCATTTCAGGCTTGCCCCTAAGGGTGCTATATTGCAGCAGAAAGCAGCAGGGGTCGTAAGCAGACCATGACTGGCTAGGCTGGCAGCACACACAGCTCCTTTTGGATCCTGCTCCATATATCCAAATAAGTATCCATTCACAGGTGGCATCTATACGCCACCCATTCAAATGTTGAAAGTCTTGTAAGGCACTTCAAACCACTGTGTTATAGGAGGTGAGTATTTATCCTTCTGATGTTGTAATGACTAGTTTTTAGCTGTCAGAAGGGTGCGGAAAAACCATTTGATAATGGATTTTTCTTTGATGTTTACCCTACCCACTTTGTCTTACTTTATATGGAAGTGCCCTCTACAGCCCAAACATATATATTAAGGTCCCAGTCCTATCCAGATAGGCGGCTTCCACCAAACTTGGAGGCGACCACCTATCCAATGCAGGGCAGGAGAAGCACAGAGGGGATCATTCCCTCTGCACTTCACCTGTCCTGCATTTTCGGCTAGACAGCCGATTGCGGCTATCTAGCTGCGGGAGGACGGAGTGAGGGGGAGGAGGCTGCTGTATGACACACAGGATGTGTCGTACAGTCCTGGAACGCCCCAAGACATGCCCCTTTTTGGCTGCTCCACACTCCTCTTGTGAGCGCAAAGGATGGGGCTGTTTTGCGCTGCCTCAGGGGCAGCACAGAATTGGGGGGAGGTTGATTCTCCGGAAACCGACCTTGGAGGACAGGCTCTGAGGTCAGTTCCTGGAAAACCATATATCCTATGGCCATCTAGCTGCTGTCTAGCAGCCATAGGATTGCTCCTTCTGCCTGTAGTGGTTTCACAATTGAATCAACTGAGTCCAATTGACCTGAAAAGTCTCTATTTTTCCTCTTCCTTTCCACAAGTATTTGTAAGCACTGATCTTGTTCATTAGGATCATGTTCAAGATTTTTCTTCTCCATTGCCTAGCAGCCATAGACTTGCTCCCTCCGTGATCCATTACTGTTCCTTACCAGTTCTTCCAGCTAAGGACTATCTCCCCTGCCCCCACAGAGGATATTCCTCTATTTGAAGGGCTGCCAATGGACTGTCCTTTGTTTTGAAAGCATCCTGTATTTCAACAGCTGTCCAGCCCAAGTCCAGTTTAAAGAACTCTCAGAAGGGAGAGCTGGGCCTTGAAGTTGCCCACCAACAGCACTTGGACAGCAGACTGAGCAAGGCACACAGGTCACCTGGTCACAGTTTTCCATACTATGGTGAGATGTACTATATTTCTATTTAAATGATAAGAACTATTTCTAAATTTGCATCTATGCATATAAATTAATATGTGCAAATTTTATGCAAAGACATGTCATCCTTTTTGGTGATGCATGCCCTCTTTTTTGGCCATCCCCACTCTGTGCTCATCTGGCTTTCCACAGGGACATCCTTGCCTAGAATACAGAGGCTTAACAGAGTTGACTTCTGCCTCTGCACCACTCCTTCCCTCCTCGGCCTCCTCTGTGCTTTATATAGTGGCAAGGAGAATTTGGAGATGTTGAGGCACTAGCCTCCGCCACCCCAGGTCACTTCTAGCTTGACTATGTTTACTTCCAGCCAGTCCAAGGCACAGAGTACATGTGAGTCACAGCCATGGCCAACTCCCCACAGTGAATTTCAGTGAGTATCCATGTGCACTGAATGCACATGGAATTTATACCCACAGCTCCAGCAAGAGATTCTCTTGAACCAGCAAGAGAATCTCTTGAACCAGCAAGAGATTGATGTATTGAAGCTGTGTCTACATAGCTCCACAGGTCTCCTTAACAGGATTGGGGAGAAAGTGCTTTGAGAATTCTCTGCAGAATAATATGGCATGTGCTCACATATGCACACATACAGTGATGCAGCCTTCCATGCAATGTAGGCTGTGAAGCCTACATTGCGACACAGACTCTCTGAGTTTGAGACGAGAGAGATCTAGATCAGGATGTTCCATCCATCTGTCAATAGATGAGCAAGAGAGCTTTGTATAAAGTTAAAACCAGATTTACCACAAATGTATTGAAGCTGCAACCTTGGATAATTCTCATTGGGTTAGATGCAGAGGAGGTCCTCTGCTTCTTAGATGCAGAGGAACTCCTTCAATGGATGAAGGAGCCTCCTCCGGATCCAACACATTGTTGTTGTTGTTGTTGTTATTAAATATCCCAAGGAACATTCATTTCTGACAGTTCAGTATGATACTGAAATATTTTTGCTCATGGAGTAAGTCCAGGTTTCAGAGATGTCATATGTTACGCAATTCAGTAGTTTTATATGGGAGGGGAAAACCCCCCCTAAGAGCCCTTCCAAGAGGATTTAAATAAAGCTCTTCTCAGCTTCTCTTGACAGTGAGACTTCCATGTGAAGTGTAAAGCAAGGTTAAGGTTGAGAGTGGCACGCTACGGGAGGAAAATGCAGAGGAGGGATTTGATAAGTTCAAAGTCGCATTCCTTTGCAAATTTCTTTGCAGCACTGGCCCTGTTTGTAGTGCTGTTTGAAAACCTAAAACATCGGGCTCTTTCTCCCATTAGCAAGTTATAGGACATTGGTATTCTAATGCCTCTAAAGTTCATTATGCACTGGGAAAGTGACTGTCTGAAGTAAAATACTGTCACCATGGAGCATTTCTGAGATTTCTAAGTGCCCTTGCTGAGTTCCATCCTCATTAAACTACCCAGTGTGTGTTCTCAGCTGGACAGCATCTTTATAACTTCCAAGTAAGTCAAGTGGAGCCCTTGCTATGCACAAAATGCAGCAGACACATGGTAGAAAGAAATGAAGACTTTCTTGTTACAAATAAACAAAAAGAAGAACCCCTCATACCAGTCACTGTAATGATAGCTTTAAGATTGCTGTTTCCCCCCCTAAAAAAAGGACAAAATCTTTGCAGCCTGCTTCATACAGGTGGTGATTCCCATACAATGACCTTTTGGAGTGTATAGGGCCATTGGCAGATTTGCAACCAGCTAGGATTGCATGGAGCAAGCACCAATTCTGCAAATTCATACCACCATGCAGCTGCTGCAGGTCTGCACAACTTCAGAAGCTTAAAAGGGGGGCAGAGCTATTGTGCAAAGGACAAATGTGTTCAACTTCCACGTGGAGACACTGGTTTATGCATAAGGAGCACAACATGATCCTGGATGAGTCATGACTGTGCCTTAGCATCTGTTGCCTGTCTATCTGTGGCTCTACTCTAGAGATGCTTGGTGTCCAGAGAGTTTTGCCTCCTAGAAGGGTCCAGGCCTGACTTTGCAGTTTCTAGAAGCATCCTCCCAGCAGATTACACCCGCTTGCATCAACTTCCTAGGTTAGGGGCTTAAAAGAAACACTGCTTCCTGGTTATCTTATCAGCTTGCCCTTTGTCCTGCTGGTGCTGTTGAATGGCAAGTTGGGCCAAGACAAAATTTCTATCACCCATGACTGAATTGTGGATGAGGAGCCCAATCTGGTTTATATCATTGACATATGGATGGGGGATTTGGGAGGAGTAAGTCTCTTCTAGTCCTGCCTGCCCCGGTATTTTATTGCAGCATCAGCACTGACTGGAGGGTCAGGGAGAGGGAGTCACTGCCATCTTTTAGAGTTCCATCTCCCTCTGGAGGTATCCATTTGGGACGACTACAAATTTGGACTGTTTGTACCTTGAGCTGGGCACTTGTGACAGATTGGGGATGTTACTAGTGTACCGCCTGCCCTACTGCCCAGCAGCCTCCTTGCCTGAGCTAATGGAGGTGGTCTCAGTGTTGAAGACTCCCAGGATGGTTGCCCAGGGGAGGGGGGACTTCTCCATCATTGCATCTTCTCAGTATCATCCTTCAGAGCTTTTCAGAATGATGTGGGGCCTTTCAAATATGGCTCCAGGGGAGATGTAGCATGTTGTGACATATGTGAGGGGATGATCACCCTTGTTCATCATGACCTGGACTCCACTGTTAACACAGTGTCATTAGTGGAGGTCTCAAGACATCCATTTGGTCAAGCTTTGTAGGATGACTTTCAGTTATTGCAGCCTGAGGATGTGGACAAGGTACTTGGTCAAGTCCACCTGACCATTTGTATGCTTGCCCTTTGCGGCTTATTAAATCTAACAGGGATGGCCCACAAGGTTGCAAATGCCTCACAACATCTTTAAAGAAAGCCATAATTTGTCTGCTCCTGAAGAACCAGATAATGTTCACAATTATAGGCCAGTAGCTATCATTCCCCTCCTGAGCAAGGTAATCAAGACAGTGGTGACTGGGCAAGTCTAGTTACTGTTTGATGAAACTGATTATCTAGATCCTTTTCAATCAGGTTTCTGGCCTGGTTTGGGAAAAGAAACTGCTTTGGTTGGCCTGTGGGATTGAGAGAGATAGAGACATGGGGAGTGTTGATCTTTCCTCGTTCCATGCTCTCTCTCTCTCTCTCTCTCTCTGTGTGTCTATATATATATATATATATATATATATATATAACAGAAATAAAAGTGTACTGATTTTTTTCATATTAAAAATGTGTTTAGATAGTACACTTTTTTGTATGCATTTACCCATTGACTAAAGTGTTTCTGTGTGCGTTTCTGAGTTTTTTTTCAAAACACATTTTTCTTTCCACGCTTTTCATTGGACACATTTTTTTCTGTTCTGAAAACACATGGCCTATCCAGAACTGCACAAATTTCCAAGGTGCTCACAGGTCTGAATCCATTTCTGGGTGATGCAAGTTGGAGAAATTCATTTTAAAACTCTGATGATACAGTTTTCTCACACATCTTCAATACTTGCACTATTCAAGGCCAGATCCCCTTTGCTCCAATTGCTGGATCTTATAATTGCCTCCAGAACGACACTGACAGAGCAATCTCATGCATGTTTACCCAAAAGCAAGTCCCACTGTGTTCAATGGAACTAAGTGTTCATATGATTGCAGCCTATGTCTTAGCTGTTTACAGTGTAACCCTAAATATGTCTACTCAGAAGTAATTTCAATAGGGCTTACTCCCAGGAAAGTGAGTACAGGATCGCAGTGCCTGATGTGGTGCTTTCCAAGAACAACATCAAGTATGCTAGGAAAAATACAGAAAAATTATACAAGATATAATTGCCCCTCCCCAAATATGGATACATTGATGCCTTTGCCTTGCACAATTTTTTTAAAATGACACTGTAGAACCTGAAGAGACATGGGCATATGAATGATCAGTGGTAATAAACAGCTAGCATCTGTCAATGAAGATATTGTTGGGTTGAATTCAGATTTAGGTATGTGGAAGTGGGCTGGCAGAAGTGGTCACCCCTGCCCCCTCCATCCCATGGCAACCTCTTCTTCCACCTGAAAATGTTTCACAGATAGGTGGCCATTTATGAATCACCAAAAAGGAGGAAAGGCATAACTAAAAAAGAGGTCAAAAGAGGACACAGATCTGTATAAAATTTGCATATATTAATGTATAGGTATAGATACACATTTAGAAATAATTGTTAGGATTTAAATACAAATACAGTACATCTCACCATAGTGTGGAAATGGCAACTAGGGATGGGCGGATTCCCTACCTGCCGTTCTGCAGGGGAATCTGCCCGTGGGAGGAGGCGATCTGGCCCTTCCCCCGGAATCCGTCCAGGCCGCCTGCTCCGCATCGCTGGTGAATGTCGATATGGCCGGCAGCCATTGCCGTGCTGTATTGCTGTAAGTCTCTGGATGCAAATGGCATAGTGGGCGCCATTTGCGGCCATAAAGCTGGTAGATTAATCTAAATGAAGCTGTAAATGGCTGTATTGTCATTCGCCAGCAATGTGGAGCAGGCGGCCGGCTCCACAGGATTGACGCTGAGACGGATCTGACCTGGACGGATTCCGGGGGAGGCAGAGGTGAGTGGTCCATTCTGCCATGGACTCCAGGGGCCCAGATTCTTTAGAATCCAACCTCATTGGAGTCTGTGGCGGAATTCTCTGCCATCCCTAATGGCAACCAGGTGGCCTGAGTGCCTGTCTGTTCAATCTGCTGCTCAGGTGCTCACTGTTGATGGGCAACAGTTCTTGTAGTCCTTTATCTTTCAATGGGAATTGGACAGGAGAGCCCTTCAAATGCAGGATGCTTTCAAATACAGGACGTCCCTCTCTAAAAGAGGGCCCATGGCCACTCTATGATAGAAGCAATATAAAATACGAATTGATGCCGACGAAATACATTCTTGTGAAAACAATACAGGCGTCTCTGGGGAAACATTTTGGACCTCCCGAACCTCCTTTTTTTTTTTTTTTGCACTGCATGTGCTTACCCTCCCCCCCCCACATTCAGTGTAGCACTAATTACAGCCCTACTCCCAGCAACATATCACAAAAGTATCAACTTCTTATTCAGAGTTTCACTTCTCTTCATTGCTCTATCACCACAATACCCTGTGTGGTGGTGGTGTCATTGATTTTAATTGAGAATGTCCAAATTGTACCATTGTAACTTAATAAGAATATAACTGATTAGCTCTAAACTTTTAAATTGTCTCCGAATTGATCAAATTCAGAGTGCAAATGAGGTCCAGTACCTTCGCAAACTTTCATCACTTTGTGACTGCTAGTTCTCTTTCCTTAGCAACAGAGGCCTTGTGGATCAATAAGAATTACCTCTATAGGGCTGCAGTAGTATTATATTCAGGTAATACAGCACTCTCCCAGAAAGTCAGATGTTCTATTGCACAGTACAGTTTTGTCCTCCCTCTCTCTAACTTCTTAAGGAAGACATTTTCAATTAAGGGAAGCCCAAGTGCTTTCTCCAAAAAATATTATCTATATCCAGCAGCAGCATTTCTAGCTTGGTGAGTAAAATGTCACTGGCATTACTAATCTAAGACTTAAAAGTCCTCATTGCTGTTTGTCACCATTGTAATGGGCAGTATCAACACTATCATTATGCTAATGCAAATTACATTGTACTAGCATAAGGGGCCTCTGGGGCAACACCGATAATATTAGCTTGTGTGATGGGATTCTGCAGAAAACCTGTTGTGCAAGGTAATGCTACTGGCATTACACTAGAGGTCCCTTACTCTAGCACAGCATAATTTGTACAATGCCATCACTGGATATTGCCCAGTGAAACAAATTAGGAATATTTTGCTCAGTATAACAACTTTATACACCAAGCTAAGGCATTCACATAAAGTCAATCCATATTTTGAATGTATTTTTTTGATCTCCTTATCATATTTTCAATTATAGCCACTATTTATAATTTGGGGGAAATGATATTAAAGATGCACATGATTTCTATATTCTTCAGAATTGAAGGATGTCAACAATACTTTAAAACACACACACAACCAAATGCTTATGTAATTATACATCATTTTATTTATCTATTGCATAATAATGTGGTGATTGAGGTATGTGTCTTATTTTGACATATCTTGCTGGATTTGTCTAAACACCCGTATTTAATTTGTATAAAAAATGTACAAAAACGAGTGGCATCAATAATTAGAGCAAAGACAGTTTATAGTTATTTGTGCACAAGAACATTCACAAATGGTGACTAAAATTCTAAGGCTATGTTAGCCATAAAGAGTAACTAGGTGATCCAGATAAAATCTTCAAGCTAAATTCACGTTGGTTAAATTAAGGTAAGAGCAATACTTCCGTCTGTGCATGTTTTGAAAAAAGAGGGGGGGAAAAGAGAGTTGATTTGAGTATTTATGCAAATAACAGATAGGACTCTGCGAATTCATGCTGGTTAAGAAGATTTCCTTGTGCCAGGAAGTAAGACAAATTGATTAGGTTCTTCCTGTGTATACTGGTTGTATGAATTCACTATGGAGCCCTCCCCTCTTCTAGTTGTCCCCCATGCCACCATCCCATCCAGAACCCTCAGGAGACATGGGTACCTGTCTCTCAGGAGATATGGATTCCTGTTTGTGTCCTGTGTGGGGTGTGGGAAGATAAAGCCAGCCATGCTTTCCTCCTGTAGTGCATCTGGCAGTCCAGAATAGTGTGCAGCCATACAGCAAGCTGGCAGGAGGCCTAGGACAATCAGCAATGCTAGATGGTTCCCAGGGTCACTGGGGGAAGAACTGGGAGGGAGAGTTCCCCCCCCCCGGTCTCCACCTGGGGTATATAGGGAGGCCTTTCACTTGGCATCAGACACTGTTATCATTGACTTACCCATCGACCCTCCCAGTCATTACTCTCATCTGTTCCTATGGATGTAGGTCTGTCTGTCTGTCTGTCTGTCTGTCTGTCTGTCTATCTATCTATCTATCTATCTAGTTATTTATTAGCAATATTTATGTACTGCTTCTCATTTGAAACAAATCCCAAAGTGGTTTACAAAAGAATAAGAATAAGCATATACAAAAAAAGACCACACACACACACACACACACGCGTATCATGAGGTTGATACAAAAATAGTTCATGGCTGGGTGAAAGCTAAAGGAAACAGATACATTTTCAATAAATGCCTAACACATGCCAGTGTTGAGGCCTGATTTACCTTGGAATGGAGATCATTCCTCAGGGCAGGCAGAGAGGGTCCATCTCTGTGTCGTCATCAAACGGAAATCCAAAGACTGCAGCATGGACAACAGGTTGCCTGCCTTTTAATGTGATTGGAAAGGAATGTTATCTGCTGGCACGATTGGGCTTGGTGTCATAGGGTTTTGCCTTCCTCCTAGCAAAATGCCTGATAATAATGTGGCATGTGTATTAACTTTGTCACAACCTCTCAGTTGGGAGTGCTGGAGGCACTGGGCTAGATCCATTTTGGGAGGGACAGGGGTTGTAGCACCTTGAACCCCAGATTGGGGGCCCTCATAAGGGATACTGGGGTGGGGTTGCAAGACTCAAGGGGTGGTATGCCTGTTACACATCCAGGTGGCACGAGGGGCCCATGTGATCGATGGATGCCATGGTGGGCCTGACAATCGCACCAATGTGATCCCCAGCAGACAGGCTGGGGCGGTAAAATCCCAGCAGTTTTGTGTGGGTGCATGCACATGGACATGTGTGCACACATCACTTAATCATGGGTGCTTTCTAGTGGCACTGCATCTTCTTTGCATATAGTTACCTGATCATATCAGGAAGCAAGAAAAGGGAACACATTCAATACAGCAGGACAGCAGACATTATTTCAGCCCAAGGGCTGAATTCCATGTTGGAGAAGCTCTTGGAGGCCACATTCCAATGGTGGGTGGGGCCAAAGGCAAAGAGGCTGGACCAAAATTTTTAAAAATCCCAGCATTTGTAGCTTAAATCTCTTACTACCAGTAACTAAGACTTAGGAGAGGCATCTCAACCTTTTTAGATAGGAAAACAAAACAAAACTGCACAATAGTTGGGAAAAGCCATTGGTGGTTGGAGAAAAGGGTGTGTGGCCTTTTGGAGAACCCCAATTTGGCCCCGGGGTCTGAAGTTCTGCACCCTTGCTATACAGTGTAATCCTAAATATGTTCACTCAGAAGCAGATTCCATTCAGTTCAGCGGAACATTTTCTCTAGGAAGCGCTCTAAGGATTAATGTTTTGTTGGAGGACTTCCTCACAGCTAGCCTCAGTCTGTCGTGAATCCACCTTGTGGGCTGATAGGACATCATAACAGCTTGCCATCTGTCAATCCTGTTGTGCCACAGGCTGCAAACCATGATGACACCTGCCTAACTTGGCATGTCATGAAATCCTTTTTGCAAACAAGTCAGGAATACAGCACATTGTACAAGCCACCACTGTCAATTTGGGCAAACAGTTCCTGTCTCCAAGTGCATCTTGACCTGGAGCACAAATAAGTCTCTAAGGTTATATAATATACTTACAATATAATGTAAAAATGTTAAATTCTGTCATGTTTTCTTTTTAGTTCAGAAGAAAATTAAACATGGTTTTCAATCAGTTGACTAAAAAAATCAGTTACCAGCTTGCTGGGATATCTACTGTGCAAGCAGCAGGTTCACAGAGTCTTCTAGTTTCTCTTATTGGCTGTGTGCTTGCAGCTTATGACAGTCAAGTGTGTTCAGCCATCAACTATTGCAGGTGTGCAAAAAGAATTAAACCCATTTGCCCTGGGGAGCAGTCGCCATTAGGTTTCTTTGCTTTTTCACCATAGGTTTTGTGCTGACTCACTGTAGAACAGTAACCACTGTTCTGCAGTGTACATGTGCCTGAGAATATTGAATTACATCAGCAATATGGCTCATTCCAGATCCCCAGAGTTTACTAAGCACTTCCCACAGGATCCAGACTAGGGAGCCTGTTTTATATTTCTTTTCTTGTTATATATATAATGTATTCTGCAAGCATAACGGCATGGCCCTAGCTGCTACAAGAAGTCTCCTTTTTATCAAATCATCAGCCCTTTCCAGTTGTTATATGAATGTGTGGAGAAGGAAACAGGATCATATGTGCCTGACCTCCATGCTGCAGTGTTCTTGTTATGTGCAAGTTTTTATGGGGCCATATATACTTATGTAGTTCAGTTACCCAGAAGTCTGTCATCAGGGGCAGGAATCAGACAGATTCCTTAACAGAACAACAATATGGTTGATTGAGAGAGTCAAAAACACTGACAGCATTGTGTGCAGAGATGAGAGATATTCAGGAGAGAAATAAAGTGGGTTTCTTAAAGATACATTCACATATATCAAATATATCATATATCCTGGATGCCCTTCTGGATGGAGATTGGAACACTGCATTGGAACATAATTATCCTTAGGTTTTTGCTCTTCTCTGAATTTTGCATTACAGTTCTCAGTACCAAAGTACATATAAAAATGCACATTTTAGGTTAAAATGCATATAAAGTGCACATTTTGTGAAGAATACATTAAAAATAATGCACATTTTCAAGCGTCCTTTTTTAAAATGCAGATTGATGAGTCTGTTTCCCGCCTCCCAGCTGAGCAGAGCAGAGCAGAGCAAGCTGCTCCAGCTGGTCCAGGGACTACAGAAGCAGGCAAGCTCCCAGAGAGCGAGCGAACAGGGGGAGCGAACAGGGGGAGCAAACAGGAGTTGGCCAGGGGAGTTGCAGTGGTTGAAGAGACAAAGGAGACAAAGGAGACAGAGGCTAAGAGGTAAGTGGGTTGCAGGAAGCCCAGGGGGCTGCCCTTTATCCTTCTGATTGGCTGTGAGCTCACCAGGTGCTTCTGAGAGCTCCAACTGAATTGGAGGGGTGTAGCCTGAGTACTCCCAGAGGCTGACTGGGCGGGAAGCTTCAGTCTGTTTCCCGCCTCCCAGCTGAGCAGAGCAGAGCAGAGCAAGCTGCTCCAGCTGGTCCAGGGACTACAGAAGCAGGCAAGCTCCCAGAGAGCGAGCGAACAGGGGGAGCAAACAGGAGTTGGCCAGGGGAGTTCGGCAGGGGAGGTCAAGGGGGAGGCCCCTAACATTTTTTTAAATTATTTTTATTTTTTATTTTAACTAACTTTTTTCCATTTATTTGTCTTGTAACACACACTTTCACACCAGTGGGACTCTGCTTTTAACCTCTACTGAGTAGAGGAGCAGGCACAGGCTAGTCTAGAACAATCACAAAGCTAGACACAAAAAGGGAAAAGAGGCTATGGAAGGACAAGACTCTCCAGTGGTGGTGACCTGCAAGGTGTGTGCAATGTTTGTTTTCTTGCCTGAGAACAACATGGCCTACACCTGCAACAAGTGCAAGTTGATCACGCTGCTGGAGGAAAAAGTAAGTGGATTGGAGCGGCGACTGTCGACCCTCCGGGGAATAAGAGAACACAAAGAGTTCTTGGACAGAATGGGGGAACTACAGCAGCAAAGGGAAGACCAGAAGCTTGAAGAGCAACAGCAAGATGAGGCAGTGGGAAATGCTGAGGTGAAGAAAAATGGAATAGAGGATACTCCTTGGAAAAGGGTGACAGTTAGGAGAAGAAGAACTAGACGCCACTCTGCACCAGTGGAAGCAGTGGAGCTGTGGAACTGATTCCAGGTACTTGCGGATGAGACTGGAGGACAGCCTGCAGAGGAAGAATCACAGGGGAACCAGCATGAGAGTGAGCAAGAGGCTAAAGGTCAGTCAAACAGAGGCAATGAAACCCAGGCCTACAAGAAGAAGAAGAGAAGAGTGGTAGTAGTGGGAGACTCCTTGCTGCGTGGGATCAAGACCCAAGTATGTCGTGAAGACCCATGGACTCGCCAGGTATGTTGTCTCCTGGGAGGACAGATTAGAGATGTGACTGAAAGGTTGCCTGCACTCATAAAGCCCACTGACAGGTATCCCTTTCTTCTCATCCATGTGGGAACAAATGATACCGCCAAGCAGAGCTACGAAGAGATCACGTCAGACTTTGAAGCTTTGGGAAGGAAACTCAAGAACTTTGGGGCCCAGATAGTTTTCTCATGCATCCTTCCAGTAGTTAGAAGAGGGATAGAAAGGGAATGAAAAATACTCCGGGTGAATGACTGGCTATGAAGGTGGTGCCGACGAGAGAGATTTGGATTCTGGGACCATGGACTATACTTCCTGGAAGATGGGCTGTTGGCTAGGGATGGGTTGCACCTCACAAAGGATGGGGAGAATGTGTTTGGCCACAGCATGAAGAACTTCATCAGGAGGGCTTTAAACTGAATCCTACAGGGAAGGGAGATGTAATGTTGGGGGTAACAATGGACATAGGCGCATGCACTGCAATGGAGAGAACAGCTCTGATAGTGCCCAATAATAGTCTTCAGACACATGTAGGAAGAAAGCCAGACTATGAAGCACATGGTCTTCGATGTCTATATACTAATGCCCAGAGTATGGGAAACAAACAGAATGAACTTGAACTCTTAATACAAGAGGGAAATTATGACCTGATAGGTATAACTGAGACTTGGTGGGATGACTCTCATGACTGGAATACAGCAATTGAAGGATATAACTTGTTCAAAAAGAACAGGAGGAACAGAAAGGGAGGTGGGGTTGCACTGTATGTGAAAAATACATATCTCTGCACAGAAATACAGGAGGAGGAGCTTGGTAGCCCCATCGAGAGCATCTGGATCAAAATAAATGGAGCAAAGAATAAAAGGAACCTGGTGGTCGGAGTCTACTACCAGCCACCCAATCAAGGAGAAGACAAGGATGAAACTTTTGAAAAGCAAATAGCCAATGTTTTAAGGAAGCATGATGTAGTAGTAATGGGGGACTTCAATTTCTCCGATATTTTTTGGGAGACAAATTCTGCAAAACATGGCCCCTCCAGGACATTCCTGACTTGTGTGGCGGATAACTTCCTCCTACAGAAAGTAGAGGAAGGAACTAGAGGATCGGCTATCCTTGACTTGATCCTAACCAACAGAGATGACTTAGTGGATAAAGTAGCAGTTAAAGGAACTCTGGGGGAAAGCGACCATGTTGTACTTGAGTTCTTGGTTCTAAGGGAAGCAAAAGCCGAGTGTAGTCAAACACGTACCCTGGATTTTAGGAAAGCTGATTTTCATAAACTCAGAACAATGATCAGTTAGGTCCCATGGCAAGCGATGCTAGTGAGAAAAGGAGTCCAAGATGGGTGGGAGCTTTTAAAAAAGGAAATTCTCAAGGCACAATCACAAGCAATTCCAACAAGAAGAAAAGGTGGAAGACAACAGAAGAAGCCAATGTGGCTTCACAAAAAGCTTAGGGATGACCTGAAAACAAAAAAGGACACATATAGGAAGTGGAAAGAAGGCCAAGTAACAAAGGAAGAGTACAGGCAGATAGCACAGAATTGCAGGGATGGCGTCAGGAAGGCTAAAGCTGAGAATGAGCTGAGCTGAGGTTAGCAAGGGATGTTAAAAACAATAAAAAGGCTTTCTTCAGCTACGTGCATAGTAAAAGGCAGAGGAAAGAAATGGTTGTTCAGCTATTAAATAAGGATGGCAAAATGATAACAGATGACAAAGAAAAGGCAGAGGTGCACAATTCCTACTTTGGCTCAGTCTTCTCCCAAAAGAGGGTCTATGACCCCCCTGGCAAAGGCGAAGTACAGGCTGAAGGGGCAGGGTTGCAGCTTGAGATCGACAGGCATATGGTCAAGGAACACCTCATTACTTTGAATGAGTTCAAATCTCCAGGGCCAGATGAACTGCATCCTAGAGTCATAAAGGAACTGGCAGAAGAACTCTCAGAACCACTGTCTATTCTCTTTGAGAAATCATGGAGGTCGGGGGAAGTGCCAGATGACTGGAGGAGGGCTAACGTTGTCCCTATCTTCAAAAAGGGTAAAAAGGAGGAACCTGGGAACTACAGACCAGTCAGTCTGACATCAATCCCTGGGAAAATTCTGGAGCAGATGATAAAGCAATCCATCTGGAAGCACCTTGACAACAATGCCGTGATTACTCGAAGCCAACATGGATTTGTCAAAAACAAGTCCTGCCAGACAAATCTGATCTCATTTTTGGATCAAGTAACCTCCCTTGTAGACCGTGGGAATGCTGTAGACATCATATACCTCGACTTCAGCAAAGCTTTCGACAAAGTGCCCCATGATATCCTGATGCGCAAACTAGCTCAAAGTGGGCTAGATGAAACAACGATCTGGTGGATCCACAGTTGGCTACAGAATCGGACTCAAAGAGTGCTTAACAATGGGATCTTCTCAAACTGGGGAGAGGTAACGAGTGAGGTACCGCAGGGCTCAGTCCTGGGCCCAGTGCTCTTCAACATTTTTATGAATGACTTGGAGGAGGAGGTGCAGGGAATGCTGATCAAATTTGCAGATGACACAAAATTGGGCGGGATAGCTAATACTTTGGAAGACAGAAACAAAATTCAAAGTGATCTGGATAGACTGGAGCGCTGGGCAGAAAACAACAGAATGACATTTAATAGGGACAAATGCCAAGTTCTGCACCTAGGAAAAAGAAACCAAATGCACAGTTACAAGATGGGGGATACGTGGCTCAACCACACTACAAGCGAGAAGGATCTTGGAATTGTTGTCGATCACAAGCTGAATATGAGCCAACAATGTGATGTGGCTGCAAAAAAGGCAAATGCTATTTTGGGCTGCATTCATAGAAGCATTGCTTCCAAATCCCGGGAAGTACTAGTTCCCTTCCACTCAGCACTGGTTAGGCCTCATCTGGAGTACTGTGCCCAGTTCTGGGCACCACACTTTAAGAAGGATGCAGACAAACTGGAGAGGGTTCAGAGGAAGGCAACAAAGATGATCAGGGGACTGGAAACAAAGTCCTGTGAAGAGAGACTGAAAGAACTGGGCATGTTTAGCCTTGAGAAGAGAAGACTGAGGGGAGATATGATAGCACTCTTCAAGTACTTGAAAGTTTGTCACAGAGAGGAAGGCCAGGATCTCTTCTTGATCATCCCAGAGTGCAGGACACGGAATAATGGGCTCAAGTTACAGGAAGCCAGATTCCGGCTGAACATCAGGAAAAACTTCCTGACTGTTAGAGCAATACGACAATGGAACCAATTACCTGGGGAGGTGGTGGGCTCTCCCACACTGGAGGCCTTCAAGATGAGGCTGGACAGCCATTTGTCAGGGATGCTCTGACTTGGATTCCTGCATTGAGCAGGGGGTTGGACTCGATGGCCTTGTAGGCCCCTTCCAACCCTACTATTCTATGATTCTATGATGCGAAAACAGGACACAGCAGACTTATGAACACATGCAAAAGTGAGACAGACTAGCAATAGACTGACCCATCCATTCTTAATCAAATATTAAATACATGAATAAATAAATCATAAAATATATCACAGACATATTCAGTATAACTTCTGAAAGTATCCACCCCTCATGTGTACAACTCTATGTGCAGGAGCTCTTTGGGGCTTATTAATGAAAGCAAGGAGGTCCGATGCCCACAATTTTGCTTGTTCCACACATTCATATAAAGACCGAAAAGGACTACAGTTTGATTGAAGTGTATGAAGAGGCAATGGAACTTTCACAGCCCAGCATTCCATCCACTGTAGAGCTCTGTGCTGGAATCATGGATGAGGTAGACTCCATCTTCCTTTTAGTCAAAATTTGGTGGAAAACCTTGGTACAATCTGCCAATCTCCTTTCTTCGACTGGACCCACTGAAATGAATGGCCTGTAACAATGTACAAATTCTAAGGCTCTTACTGATTCATAATGCTGCTAATAAAATTCTAATTAATTCCCCTTTACCTCTGTAGCAATAGCTTCCCATCTTACATGACAATTAAGGAGTTGGTTAGCATAACTGACTTGTCTGCTTCATGGCAAGATAGGATGCTATTTTCAGCAACCCAGGGAGCAATGATTACATCAGGTGCTGACAGTAAGAGCACATAATTAGCTCAATAAGGATGACACAGAGGCTGTGTTTCTGAGGTTCATTAATTAATATAGTGAAATACATTCTTGGTTATAAGTGTCGTTAAAAATCTCCTGAATCTGATACTCAGGACACCGTGACATTCCTGTTAAGGTCACTGCTGGATTTGTCTAAGAATGCCTTGTGTGTTTCATATGCAAAAGCAGGTGGATGAATTACAGCACAGGGAAAGCTGTGTTAAATGTTTTAGCCAGACCTGAATGCATGTGTAAGAAATGAACCTTGACTCAGGGTAGGATAGCAGTGGCAGCATCCCTTTTGATGCCCCCAGCACATACTTGCCAGTCTTTTTCACTGGAAGAAGTTCCATGGTATTGACTTGCCCAGAGGAAACCTGAAAGGCAGATCTCATCTGTTGTCATCCTGGTCTCCATCGAGCTTGGGGGTGAGCTTGATTTGGAGCATGCGTTTTAGGAAAGACAATGTACAAATATAGCAACTGTGCTCCACATTCATAATGCGTATCCCTGACACTAATCATTAAAATGGGTAAGGTTGAGAACAAACATAATAGTTTGATTTGAAGACTTGTTTGCATTCTACTGCTGGTCAGTTCAGCCCTTCAGCCCTGTGTTAATGTGATCTCTTTCAGCTCTCTGCACATGCCTGTATCATATCAACAATGTATGCATAACCCAGAAGCCTTTGTCAAGCTTGGGAGCATTACTTTCACCCTTCAGGTATTTACAATATTCTGATGGGTTGAAAATGGGCCATCCAAATTGTGGAAATTCTTATGAATACAGCAGACAGTATATGGGAACTTGATGGTTGCACATATGCTGTCCACATGGTTGAGGGCAGGGCACACACAAAATTGTTAATAAGGCTGAAGGAAGCTGGAGGAAATATCATAATGGGCAGCTGAATGTCTGAACCAGCTTATTAGGGGTACTCAGATCAGCATCTTCACACATTGAGGGGAACCCAGAATCATGCCTGCAACTCACGTCCCTCTGACACCAACATGCCCACTGGCCATGCCCCTGCCAGCCATGCATTTGGGTGTCAGTGCAGAAGGGGCCTGCCTGTGTGAACAGATACATGTACATACAGATGCATGCACTGTTCCCCCAAGAAGTGAGCCCAATGAGCAGACGTATCTTTGCAACAGCCGCCCTTTCACACTGACACTAAATGTGCAGACAGCAGGGGCCTGGCCAATGCCAATGAGCCTGGCATCAGAGAAACGTGGCTTGTGGGTGCAATCCTGATCCTCCTTCAAGTATTCATTGGACTGAACATTAATATTATGTGTCTCAGCTACTCTCACCCATAGACAACTGAGAGATTCGCTTCTCTCAGCTGTCTGAGGGATTAGATTCATTAAGCCCTTCCTCATACTCTCTTCAGTAGGATCAACTGCCATCAACATTCTGTAAGTGCTGGGACCTCACTGGTACTTGTTGAGCCATTTCATTTTTGTTTTTTTAATGTCTTTCTTTTTCTTTTAATTTGCAAACTTATTTACTTCTTTGTGCCTATGTAGTCCCCTGAATATATATAAATGATAGTCACTCAACCTCCTGAATTCACTATTAGAGGAAATTATGTTTCTGTATCTGTATCTAATATGTTTAATTGTACATATCGCTTGTACAGGGACCAGCGTTACAGTGCAACTTGCTGACTCCTACGCTAGGGTGCCCACCTACACATTTCCAGAAAAAGGGAGCTGCATCACCAAAAAAGAGGACAAAATAAGTCACCAATTTGCATAATATTTGAATATGCAAATGTATATGTACGAAATTAAAAAATATTTATTATAATTTAAATAGAAATAAAATACATCTTACCAGTACGCTGTCCAGGTGCTAACTGTTGATGGATAATGCCAAGACCCCTGCTCTCCCTTCTTATGGTTCTTTGACATTAAACCAGAATTCGCTTGGACACCTCTTCCAATAGAGAAACCTTCAAACAGGTCAGTCTCTGTAAAGTAGGGCATTTGGCCATGGTATCCTACACTCAGATGGTTCACAATGTAGTCTACATGGCCAAAGGGTCTTGTTGTATTGTCTTATCTATGTCCCAGGACATAGTCTGAAGGCACATGAGGCAGCCACCTTGCTGAAGCTAAGCAGATTTGGACCTGGTCAGTGCTTGAAGAGGAGACTACCTGGGAACCACATGTAGCCACCTTGAGTTCCATGATGGAAGAAAAGTGGGATATAAATGAAATAAATAAATAGGAATTTTAGGAAGCTCTTTGTTCAATACAGAGGGTTACCTCCAATGACACTGAGGTCCCTTCTAATCTTACAATTCAAGGGACAATGGAAAGAGATCTAGTTTACAAACCAACTTGTGAAAATCCATCCCTGTTCAGTCAGCATTATCTTCCAGTCTTATTGCCAACAATTTGCTTCTGTGGACTAGCCATTTCTATGATGCAAAATGAAGGAGATGGTTTGCATTTCTCATATTCCAAACTAGCATTATCCCATTTGATAGAAAAATGCATAATTTTCCGCAAATTGAAATTGTCTTCTTAGCATGTCAGATCCACCACTATCACAAACACAGTTTCCATAGTGATTAATGAATAGCATTGTGGTCATTGTAGGGAAGGCTTGCTTTGCTTTGAATAAAATGAGTCACTGCAGATCATTCTCCCTTCAGTAATCTTCCTCTGAGGAAACCTTATTTATTCTGACCTTCATATTTTGACTTGCATTAGAAAGTCAAACAGATCTCACTTAACGCTGAACAAAAGGGTACAACTTTAGTTCATCTTTATCTGAAATGCAACCTGACTCTTAACAAAACAATAAGGACTTGGGTGAAGACTGTATCTCCTTTTGTCAAAAGAATGAGTTGACAGAAGGCAATGCTAAACGAATCCATAATTAATTCTAAAGCTCAATCACATATTTCAGCTAGAAGCAGAGTAGCCTAAATAAGGATCTGTTTCCTGGAGAGCAAACAGCTTTCTAAATTGACATCCCATAGGCCCAGGGGAAAAAAATGTATACAATGCAGATGGGAAAGTATTTGTATTCTTATGAAGTAATAAATGATGTGTCATCATTAACAGCCACAAGAAATGGTTGGCAACTCAAGCAGAATAAGAAAGGGCTGTAACAACCTGTCATTGCCTAATGAAGCTGAGAGATTAAAGGTATTCAATCATAGTATTTTTACCTGTACATCAGGATTCGCTTTATTAAAAAGGCATTTATCTATCGATGCTTTTAAAGGTTTTATCTGTAATTATAGATGGGTTTACTGATCACCAGAAGATTGCAAAGGAGCTAAAGAGGAATTCACCTATAGAAAAGGTGGAATAGAACACTAGTTTTGAATACTCAACAAAGCACAAATCCTTGCAGTATGTGTAGACATGCTAAAAACAACAACAAAAACGTTCCATGCAACTCTCTCTATGTGGAAGGTATGTATGCATGCTATGTTTTTATATTGGTCATAGAAATTATCCATCAAGTATGCCACACATCACAATGGGAGGAAGGGCTTACTAGGTCTGGCAGTTAAATTCTGGTTGGAAAACCACTGGGAAAACAGGTGGGAATGGAAACAACACAAAATACCACTCCTTAATTATACTGTGAAAAAACAAGAAGAGCTGACAGATGCAGAGTTGTTATAATATCTATTTATGCTTGTGATTGTGAGTTTTTCAGATTTGGAAATGATGTGCTTGTTTTTATTTGAATTACATATTGGATGCATTGTTTTACTGTGATTGTGATTTTGAATATATTTTTTTATTTTATTTATTTGTAAAACTGATACATTTTCAGTCACAAAACATGTCAGGATGTTCACTTTAGGCATAAGGTCTCCAGCAACACACAGTTACTTCACTTAGTATTCAAAGTGCTGATCTTATCACTAGTCCCAGCATTCAGTGATTTTGCCTCTTGTAAGTGTTCATCTTAATATGGAAATCAAATTCATTTCTCACTGGCATTCTTTCTACCAAGTGGAAGCCCATTCTAGTTCTGCCCCCACCCCACTCTATGCAGCTCCAGTCACACCACAATTATCTGAGCAGCCAAAAGCCCAGTGATCTACTGGTGTTATTCTAGTTGGGATAAAACGTAAACCTGGGTAGTAGCTGACATTTTCAGATTCACAGCTCTCTCTAAGATTGCAGATCAATGTCTAGCTTTCTGTTACTTAAACACATGGCATCGTGCACTGGTAAGCCAACACTTCTACTAAGCGTTGGCTGCTAAAGAGACAACATTGTCTCACCAAACCGGAATGTGTGTGGGTGTCTCTTTTGAGAAGAATGCCTTGTCCTCTTGTCTTTAGGAATGTATTTATTTAGTGAAATTTAATACAATTTTAGATTCCAAAAATAGAACTGCCAGATTTTCCCACTGACAGTTGTACAGATATGTCAAGCTGCAACAGCACACAGAGAGCGGCTTATCCAGCATTACTGTGGGAATGTATGCACATGACAGGTCAGAAGAGCATTTGATGTGCTGTGCATCTAATTCACATTTCACGGCTCAAGACCACATTGGCCTTGTAAGCAGAGCCAGCTGTTACAAGACTAACATGGTTTGTGCAGTTTGTATCGCTTACCTCTGGGTGCAAAAGCAGAAGACACACCTACTTTCCCCGCAGCATGTCCAGTTTAACAGTAAGGTGCTGAAACAAGAGGACAAGAAATTGTCCTACCAAAGCACCCTGCCATACTGTGTGAAAAGCATGAAGCATGTCTGTTCATTGCTGTCATCTTCAGTACCATTTATAATGGCTTACTCCTGTATATGCAGGTGTGTAGAGTTACACCAAGGAGGTACTCCATAGAGCAGGAGTGGGCAACCTGGGAGAGTCTGCAGGCCAATTTTTGTCCTATGGACCTCATGAGGCACCACTACTTAAATCCCAAAATAAACAATGTGAGATGAGCCAGTCTCACTGTGGGAGGCTGAGGAGGATATTTTAGGGATGATTCTCACAGCTGGGCTAAGATAGCATCTTTTTTGCCTCCTCTACCCATCAAGCAGGGATCTGATATTGACTGATTTGGCTAAATGGTAGAGCTATTAATTTTCATGGTCACAACTGTCAGGTAGTGCAGGCAGAGAAAATGGTTCAGATAGGCTATCCATGTGAGCACATGGAGGCATCTTGATGGTCAAGGCTCACCAACCCAACCTACTTTTCACTGCCAGCTGGATTGAGGGGGCATGGGAAGGGAACTGCACTTGGGCCCTGGGGGCTTCATCCTACCTAACACTTCCCTGCATGAGTGGGGCGGAGTAGTCAAGTACTGTAAGGTGAGCAGGTTTTGAAAAGGTTAAGTCAGGAGTAGGCAACCTGGTCCCCTTCATGGATCACTGCCTTGTTGTGGCGAAGGGGCTTGCGTAACTCAGTGAAGCCATAAGCTATGCCATGCAGGGCCACCCAAGACGGACAGGTCATGGCAGAGAGTTCTGACAAAATGTGGTCCACTGGAGAAGGAAATGGCAACCCACTCCAGTATTCTTGCCAAGAAAACCCCATGGAACGTATCACAAGGCTAAAAGAGATGACGCCGGAAGATGAGCCCCTCAGGTCGGAAGGTGTCCAATATGCTACTGGGGAAGAGCAGAGGGTATTTCCAAGTAGCGCCAGAAAGAGTGAAGCGGCTGGGCCAAACCCGAAAGGACACTCAGCTGTGGATGTGTCTGGCGGTGAAAAGAAAATCCGATGCTGTAAAGAACAATATTGTTTAGGAACCTGGAATGTCAGATCAATGAATCAAGGTAAGCTGGAGGTGGTCAAACATGAGATGGCAAGATTGAACATCGACATCTTGGGAATCAGCAAACTAAAATGGACAGGCATGGGCAAATTTAATTCAGGTGACCATCATATCTACTACTGTGAGCAAGAATCCCTTAGAAGAAATGGAGTAGCACTCATAGTCAACAAAAGGGTGGGAAAAGCAGTACTGGGGTACAATCTTAAAAATGATAGAATGATCTCAGTACGAATCCAAGGCAAACCATTCAATATCACAGTAATTCAAGTCTATGCCCCAACCACTGAGGCCGAAGAAGCTGAGGTTGATCGGTTCTATGAAGACCTACAACACCTTCTAGAACTAACACCCAAAAAAGATGTCCTCTTCATCATAGGGGATTGGAATGCTAAAGTAGGAAGTCAAGAAATCACCGGGATAACAGGCAGGCATGGCCTTGGTGTACAAAATGAAGCAGGACAAAAGCTAATAGAGTTTTGCCAAGAGAACATGCTGATCATAGCAAACACTCTTTTCCAACAGCACAAGAGGCGACTCTACACATGGACGTCACCAGATGGTCAATATCGAAATCAGATTGATTATGTCCTTTGCAGCCAAAGATGGAGAAACTCCATACAGTCAGTAAAAACAAGACCTGGAGCTGACTGTGGCTCAGATCATGAGCTGCTTCTTGCAAAATTTCGGCTTAAATTGAAGAACGTCGGGAAAACCACTAAACCGTTCAGGTATGACCTCAGTCATATCCCTTCTGAATATACAGTGGAGGTGAGGAATAGATTTCAGGGATTAGACCTGATAGACAGAGTGCCTGAGGAACTATGGACGGAGGTCCGTAACATTGTTCAGGAGGCAGCAACAAAATCCGTCCCAAAGAAAAAGAAATGCAAGAAAGCCAAGTGGCTGTCTGATGAGGCTTTACAAGTAGCTCACGAAAGAAGGGAAGCGAAAAGCAAGGGAGAAAGGGGAAGATATACCCAACTGAATGCAGAGTTCCAGAGAATAGCAAGGAGAGACAAGAAGGCCTTCTTAAATGAACAATGCAAAGAAATCGAGGAAAACAACAGAATGGGAAAGACTAGAGATCTCTTCAAGAAAATTGGAGATCTCAAGGGAACGTTTTGTGCAAAGACGGGCATGATAAAGGACAAAGAAGGCAGGGACCTAACAGAAGCAGATGAGATTAAGAAGAGGTGGCAAGAATACACAGAAGAACTATACAGGAAAGATCTGAATGTCCCTGATAGCCATGATAGTGCGGTCACTGAACTTGAGTCGGACATCCTCGAGAGTGAAGTCAAGTGGGCCTTAGGAAGCATTAGTAACAACAAAGTTAGCGGATATGACAGTCTTCCAGCCGAGCTATTTAAAATCCTAAAAGATGATGCTGTTAAAGTGCTGCATTCAATATGCCAACAAATCTGGAACACTCAACAGTGGCCACAAGACTGGAAAAGGTCAGTTTACATTCCAATTCCAAAGAAGGGCAACGCCAAAGAGTGTTCAAACTACCGCACAATTGCGCTCATTTCACATGCCAGCAAGGTGATGCTCAAAATCCTACAAGCTAGGCTTCAGCAGTATGCGAACCGAGAACTACCGGAAGTACAAGCTGGGTTTCGAAGAGGCAGAGGAACTAGAGATCAAATCGCCAACATTCGCTGCATCATGGAGAAAGCAAGAGAATTCCAGAAAAACGTCTATTTCTGCTTCATTGACTACGCTAAAGCCTTTGATTGTGTGGATCACAACAAACTGTGGCAAATTCTGAAAGTGATGGGAGTACCAGACCACCTTACCCGTCTCCTGAGAAACCTGTACGAGGGTCAAGAAGCAACGGTAAGAACCAGACATGGAACAACCGATTGGTTCAAAATTGGGAAAGGAGTACGACAAGGCTGCATATTGTCACCCTGCTTATTTAACTTATATGCAGAGTACATCATGAGAAATGCCGGGTTGGATGAATCACAGGTCGGAATTAAGATTGCCGGGAGAATTATCAACAACCTCCGATATGCAGACGATACCACCCTAATGGCAGAAAGCGAAGAGGATCTCAAGAGCCTCTTGTTGAGGGTGAAAGAGGAGAGTGCAAAAGCTGGTTTGAAACTCAACATTAAAAAAACTAAGATCATGTCATCTGGCCCTATCACTTCCTGGCATATAGAAGGGGAAGAAATGGAAGCAGTGACAGATTTTATTTTCTTGGGCTCCAAGATCACTGCAGACGGTGACTGTAGCCATGAAATTAAAAGACGCTTGCTCCTTGGGAGGAAAGCTATGGCAAACCTAGACAGCATAGTAAGAAGCAGAGACATCACCTTGCCGACAAAGGTCCGTCTAATCAAAGCGATGGTTTTCCCAGTAGTAATGTATGGCTGTGAGAGCTGGACTATAAGGAAGGCTGAGCGCCGAAGAATTGATGCTTTCAAACTGTGGTGCTGGAGAAGACTCTTACGAGTCCCCTGGACTGCAAGGAGGTCAACTCAGTCCATCCTAAAGGAAATCAACCCTGAGTGCTCATTGGAAGGACAGATAATGAAGCTGAAGCTCCAATATTTTGGCCACCTAATGCGAAGAGAAAACTCCCTGGAAAAGACCCTGATGCTGGGAAAGACTGAAGGCAAAAGGAGAAGGGGACGGCAGAGGATGAGATGGCTAGATAGCATCACGGATGCAATGAATATGAACTTGAGCACGCTCCGGGAGAGAGCGCAGGACAGGAAGGCCTGGCGTGCTATGGTCCATGGGGTCACGAAGAGTCGGACACGACTGAACGACTGAACAACAAAGGCAACCTGGTGCTCTCCAGATGTTTTGGACTACAACTCCCATCTGCCCCAGGCAGCATGGTTAGTGGTCAGAAATCATGGGAAGTGTAGTGCAGAACATCTGGGCAACACCAGTTCACCTGCCCCAGCATTACATGATTCATCTGGTACATGGAGGCTGAGTGGTGTTGCCCAAATAAGGAGACAGCAAGAAGTTCTCCCGGCAATCTCCTTAAGTAACTGGATGCCTGCATGGAGTTGGGAATTTTAGATTTGTTCAGTGTTTCCTACAGAGCCTTATAAGTTAAATAAAGTTGTGGCTCCTTCACCCCAAGTACCATCTCATGCGTTCCCCAGTCCTTCCCCACTGTCAGCTTTCACTGTGGTGACAATTGCGGGTGTGGTGACACTGATACATGCTGCTACACTGGTACGGTGTCCTGGGTTAGTTCACACTGCTGGCAACATGCCACAGCATTTATTGCTGTGCTGCCATTGATGTTCCTGAACCTGTCTTGCAAACTCATTTGAAAGCACAGAGGCTCATAGGATCTGATTTGGTTGCCTTGTCACTAAACTGTAGAAAGAAGGCAGATAGTCATTAACGTCAGTTGGGGAATGTGTCTAATTGCTAACAGGAAATGATAAAAAAGATTGGGAGATTTTAATTAAATCCATGATGATATCCAGGTCTTATCTCCGAAACATTTAAATAAATGTGTTTTATGTTTACAGAGGCTTACACACATTATCCCCCAGAGATTACAGTGAATCCCATCTTCCATGTTACTGCACATTAAAAAGAGTTAATATGTCACACAATCAATTCTTTATTTTTAATGCCAATATTGAATACAGGGGATTAGGCTTAGGCATGATTTCCTTGAAATAGTGGATCATCTCAATTGGATTTTATATAAACTGATGAAAACAAGACAAAAGACAATGAAATGGCTGCTAATGCCCCATGTAATACTGACACTGGTGAAACTTTCTGTATCCTTCCTGTATTATTAGAGTGTTGTTTTCAGAGACTGAGTATAATACTCACATTTCTGGAAAATGATGTTACAGACATAATAAATGCTTCTGAATAAACAGGGAGCTCTCCAAGTATGAGGATCCCCAGTGATGAAGTGTCTCAGCCCCAGTGACAAAGCAGCAGCAAACAAGCGAGTTAAGAAACTGTGCAAGGGAAAGGAAAGTGAAATTACCCCTTGAAGTACCTCAGATAACAATGTAAAATTGATAAATAGCAGCTGAAGCCAAAAAAAAAGCACAGCTAAATCCCAGAGGGTTAACCTTTTACAAACTTACAGGAGAGAGCTAAATATCGAGGGGAATCCAGAAAAAACTTACAGGCCTTACATTAACAAAGACCACTGAGTGGTTGAAAAGAACCTCAGCTGCATACTTTAAACTAATCCCAATCTTAGAAAGGGTGAATAAGAGTCTGCTTAAAGCAGGAAAAGGTACAGGATAACTTCAGATTGGGCTCAGTTTAGGCTCAGGCTTTAGGCCTTAAATAGCAGTTCACTAAATAAAGCAAGTTTAAAGGTTCAGCATATCATTTAAGTTTTAAAAAACACACACACAGAAAAAGGATCCAGGGCTTGCAAACCACAGGCTTCCCAACTCACCTACCCTTTGTCTGCTGTCCCCTCCAATGACCCATTGAATAGAGGATCTCCCCTCAATAGGTCTTCCATTCACTATTGTTAATAGTCCTCCTTCCTAAATAGGAATCATTGTTCCGGGGGGGGGGGGGACTGACCTACATTCCCAGCCACTGAAAGCCAGTGCTGATCAGGAGTTCACACACAGCTTCTCTTGCTTTTCAGACAAGGCTTTGCTCACACAAAGCAAACAAGTGAGTTAAGCAACTGTGCGAGTTTAGCAACAGGGTGATGAAGTCAGGTAAGTTGACTCTTTCCTCCCTATTCCGTACTCACAGTAAGTAGATATAAATAAACAATGATAAATAATTTCCCCACCTTCTCATAGTAAACAACTAAAAACCCCAGTTATGAAGGTAGAAAGCCAGCAGAGGGGTGGGGGCTATCCAGTGTATTGCACTGGGGGCCACATGTATGACTATCTACCTGCTGGATGGAAGTCGTGAGTGGGTGCTCGGTGTAACGAGCTCCTGGCTCTCAGGGAACAAGTGTGTTCCCTTGAGGCCAAGGTGGCTGACCTGGAGAAGCTAAGAGAGGCAGAGAGGTTGGTGGATGAGACCTTCAGGGACCTATTAGCTATGTCCCACTCCCAGGGTGACAGCTCCTCTGCTGTCATGGAGAATGCAGATCTCGGGGAAGGAGAGCGGCATTCTGAGGAAGAGAGAAACAATCCTTTAGAAGGGACACATTCCTTGAGAGATAAACAAATATCCTCTCACACTAAGGATGTGCTACTGGGGGGAGGGGGCTTGTGGTAGTGGGAGATCCAATCATTAGACACATAGACAGCTGGGTTTGTGATGGGTGTGTAGACCACATGGAGAATTACTTGCCTGGTGCAAAGGTTGTGGATATCATGCACCATCTAGATAGCCTAGTAGATAGTGCTGGGATGGAGTCAGTAGTCATGGTCCATGTTGGTACCAATGATGTGGGAAAATGTAGTTGTGAGGTCCTGGAAGCCAAACTTAGGTTATTAGGTAGGAGATTGAAATCCAGGACCACCATGGTGGCTTTCTCTGAAACGCTACCTGTTCCATGTGCAGGGCCAACTAGACAGGTGAAGCTGAGGAGTCTCAACGCATGGATGATACAGTGGTGCAGGGAGGAGGGGTTCAAATTTGTTAGGCACTGGGGAACGTATTGGGACAAGCCAGGCCTGTACAAGAGGGACATTCTCCACTTGAACCAAAATGGGACCAGACTGCTGGTATTAAATATAAAAAGAGTGGCAGAGCAGCTTTTAAACTACACCCTGGGGGAAAACTGACAGGAGCTGGGAAGCATCTGGTTTGAGATAAATCATCCCAAAGGGATGAAGATAGGGATGTTAGAGAATTCCGCCACGGATCCCAGGGGGGGCAAATTCCAGTGAATTTGGCCCCCCGGAATCCGTGGTGGAATGGAGCAACCTGCCCCACCACTCCATGGAAGCCCTGTGAAATGGAGCCTACCTGGTTGTGGCTGTGGCTGAGGCTCCGGTGGTGGCTCCAGCGGTGGCGGTGGCTCCGGCTGCTGCCGGGCTGCTGCGGACGCAAATGGCGTCCTGAGTAGGGGATGCCATTTGCATCCCTATGGTAGCCCGTGATAGGCTATGTAAATTTTTACACAGCCTATCATGGCTAAAGCAGGGACGCAAATGGTGTCCGTGACAGGCTACGTAAATATTTACGTAGCCTATGATGGCTGAAGCGGGAATGCAAATGGCGTAGGGGATGCTTTAGCCGTTTGTGCCACTGCTCTTTCCATGATAGGCTATATAAGTATTTACGTAGCCTATCACGGTAAAAGCTGCCACACAAATGGCGGCCACTACGCCATTTGCGTGGCTGCCTTTACCACGATAGGCTATGTAAATACTTACATAGCCTATCACAAAAAGAGAAGTGGTGCGTAGCGGCCGCCATTTGCGTTCCTGCTCTTTGCCGTGATAGGCTATGTAAATACTTATGTAGCCTATCACAGCAGCCTGGCAGGACGCAAATGGCGTCTGCTATGGAGGCCACCATTTGCGTCCGCAGCAGCCCAGCTGCGGCCGGAACTCCGGCTGCAGGTGGCCCTGGCTGGCAGCTCCGCAGAGCCACCGCGGAGCAGAGCTGGCCAGGGAGGATTCTGGGGGAGAGACGGAGTGCCTCCCCCCACTGCGAATCACACCTGTGAAAAGGTAAGTGACTTTCGTACATCCCTATTGCCAGGCCTTTACTGCAGCTGCCTTCAGCTTCTGCTTGTTTGTGGGTCTTTCTGCCTTCAGTCTTGTCTTCAGTAAGTGAAAAGCATGCTCTATTGGGTTGAGATCAGGCGACTGACTTGGCCATTGAAGAACATCCCACTTCTTTGCCTTGAGAAACTCTTGGTCTCGGGTAGCTTTTGCTGTATGTTTTGGGTCATTATCCATCTGCAATATGAAGTGGCGTCCTATGAGTTTGGCAGCATTCGGCTGAATCTGAGCAGAAAGTATAGCCCTATACACTTCAGAATTCATTCTGCTGCTTTTATCAGCAGTCAGGTCTTCAATAAACACCAGTGACCCGGTTCCATTGGCAGCCATACATGCCCATGCCATAACACTGCCTCCACCATGTTTGACAGAAGATGTGGTATGTTTTGGATCATGAGCTGTTCCTTTACTTCTCCATACTTTTCTCTTCCCATCATTCTGGTACAAGTTAATCTTGGTTTCATCATTCCAAAGAATCCTATTCCAGAACTGGGCAGGCTTCTTTAAGTGTTTGCTGGCAAAGGCTAATCTGGCCTTTTTGTTCTTGAGCGTTACCAGTGGTTTGCACCTTGTTGTGAAACCTCCGTATTTACATTCATAAAGCCTTCTCTTGACTGTAGATGTTGACAATGACATGCCTACCTCCGCAAGAGCGTTCTTGACCTGGCTAGATGTTGTGAAAGGGTTCCTCTTCACCATGAGCAGCGCTCTGCGGTCATCCACTTTAGATGTCTTCCATGGTCTTCCAGGCCTTTTGCTGTTGCTCAGCTTGCCAGTTAACTCGTTCTTTTTCAGGATGTTCCATACTGTTGTATTGGCCACTCCCACTGTTTTTGCGATCTCTCTGATGGGTTTATTTTGTTTCCTCAGCCTAATGATGGCCTCCTTCAGTCACATGGACACCTATTTGGACCTCATGTTGGGAGTTCCAATGAACAGCTACCAAATGCAAATGTAACACTCAGAACCACCTCCAGGCCTTTTATCTGCTTGATTGGTCATGGGGCACCCAGGAAACAGGCCACACCTGGCCATGCGGCTGCTTGTCAGCCATTCATTCCAATACTTATGAGCCACCAACTATGGGTGTGTGTGTATGCCACTGGCTGTACTTCCTGAATGGTTAGTGCCCCACTTTTGTCAAACCCCTTGCATTACAGCTGAAAGTCCTGACTTCGCTCCCATCTCAGTGAGTTTCCTTTTGACTTCAATGTGGTGGTGTACAGAGGCCAACTGCTAAAGCAGTTATCCTTGTTCCAATATTTCTGGCCCTGACTATAAATGTTGTTGAACCACTTGGAAACAGCAATCACAGTACTTTAATATATCAGATTTAAGATATATTTAAGTGGAAACTTGCCTAGGAAGTCCAACATAGTCACATTTGACTTCAAAAGAGGAAACTTCCCTAAATTAGGGAACTGGTGAAAAGGAAGGTAAAAAGGGGAGTCAAGAGGATTCAGTCACTTCAAAATGCTTGGATATTACTCACAACCACAATAATAAAAGTCCAGATAAAATGTATAGCACAGGTTAGGAAAGGTAGCACCAAGTACAAGAGGTTGCCAGCATGATTAACGAGCAGTGTTAAGGGAGATATTAGAGAAAAGAGAGAGTCCTTCAGAAAATGGACATCTTGCCCAAGTGAGGAAATCAAAAGGAAGCACAAGCTTGGACAAAGATGATGCAAGCAGACAATAAGAGATGCAAAAAAGCATTTTGAAGAGCATATTACTAACAACATCGAGCCCAACAATAAAGAATTCTTTAAATATCTCAGAAGCAGAAAACCAGGTGGGAGGCAGTTGGACCATTGGATGACTGTAGAGTTAAAGGAGGACTGAAGGAGGAAAAGGAGATTGCAGAGAAGCGGAATGAATTATTTTCATCTGTCTTCACTGCTGAAGATATAGGACAGATACTTGTGTCTGAACTGATGTTTTCAGGAAGGGAGTCTGAGGACTGAGGGAAACAGTGGTGACAAAAGATGAAGCTCTTGACCTTATTGATAAATTGAAAGCAAATAAATCACAGGGCCCAGATGGTATCTATCCTAGAGTTTTCAAAGAACTCAAATATGCAATTGCTGATATTCTAACCAAAATATGCAACATGTCCCTAAGATCAGCCTCTATACCAGGGGACTGAAAGATGGCGAATGTAACACCAGTTTTCCTAAAGGGATCCAGAGGGGATCTGGGAAATTACAGGCCAGTTAGCTTAATATCTGTTCTAGGTAAAGTGGTTGAAGGCATTATTAAAGATAAAATTAGTAACCATATAGAAGGACAAGCCCTGCTGCAGAAGAACATACATGGCTTCTGCAAAGGTAAGTCCTGTCTCACGAGCCTTTTAGAATTCTTTGAGAGTGTCAATAAACATGTAGACAGAGGTGATCTGGCAGACATTGTTTACTTGGACTTCCAAAAGACTTTTGACAAAGACACTCACCAAAGACACCAAACTTAGCAGTCATAGAATAGGAGGACAGGTCCTCTTATGGATCAGTAACTGCTTAAAGAAGAGAACGCAGAGAGAAGGAATAAATGCTAAATTCTCCCAATGGAGGGAAGTAAAGAATGGGGTCCCACAGGGATCTGTATTACGACCAATGCTTTTCATCCTGTTCATACCTGATCTGGAATTAAGAGTGAGCAGTGAAGTGGCCAAGTTTGCCGATGACACCAAATTATTTAGGGTGGTTAAAACAAAAAGGGATTGTGAAGAGCTCCAAAAGGATCTCTCCAAACTAGGAGAATTGGCACCTAAATGGCAAATTTGGTTCAATGGAAGCAAGTGTAAAGTGATGAACATTGGGGCAAAAAATCCCAACTTCAACTATAGCCTGATGGGATCTGAGCTAGTGGTGACTGACCAGAAAAGAGATCTTGAGGTTGTGGTGGACAGCTCAGTGAAGATGTCGACCCAGTGTGTGGCTGCTGTAGAAAAAGGCAAACTCCATGTTAGGCATAATTAGAAAAGGAATTGAGAATAAAACTGCCAATATCATACTGCCCCTATACAAATCTATGGTGCGACCACACTTGGAATACTGTGTCCAATTCTGGTCACCACACCTAAAAAAAAGCTATTGTAGAGCTGAAAAAAGTGCAGGAAAGGCCAACTAAAATGATCAAGGGGCTGGAGCATCTCCCCTATGAGACAAAGTTACAACAGCTGAGATTGTTTATCTTGGAAAAACAGAGGATAAGGGGAGACATGATAGAGGTGTATTAAATTATGCACGGGGTTTATTTATTTATTTATTTATTGCATTTATACCCCGCCTTTTTTCCTCTTGCAAGGAACCCAAGGCGGCTTACATGATCCTCCTCCTCTCCCTTTTATCCTCACAACAACAACCCTGTGAGGTAGGTTGGGCTGAGAGTCTGTGACTGGCCCAAAGTCACCCAGTGAGCTTCCATGGCCGAGTGGGGACTAGAACCCGGATCTCTGGGCTCCCAGTCCAACACTCTAGCCACTACGCCACACTGGCTCCTACGCCACACTGGTTGAGAATGTGGATAGGGAGACATTTTTCTCCCTCTCTCAAAATACTAGAACTCGGGTCTTCCTATGAAGCTGATTGTTGGGAGATTCAGGACAGATAAAAGGAAGTACTTCTTCACACAGCGCACAGTTAAACTATAGAATTTGCTACCACAGGAAGTAGTGATGGCTACCAATTTGGGCGGCTTTAAAAGGGGATTAGACAAATTCCTGTAGGAAAAGGCTATCAATGGCTACTAGTCTTGATGGCTATGTGCTATTCCAGTACCAGAGGCATGAGCCTATGTATGCCAGTTGCTAGGGAACATGGGTGGGAGGGTGCTGTTGTGCTCATGCCCTGCTTGTGGGTTCCTGGTCAACAGCTGGTTGGCCACTGTGTGAACCGAATGCTGGACTAGATGAACTCTAGGTCTGATCCAGCATGGCTCTTCTTATATTCTTAGGGAAGTATTGGAGGCTGCTGCAAAAATTGTTTGCAAAAATGTGTGAATAGGCAAAATTGCATACATAAGTGCATTTCTTAGGAGAAATGCCCTAACCCCGGCGCCAGCTTGTCTGGCTCAAAGGGGGGGCCATTGCGGGCGGGTGGGGTGAGAGGACATGGCTGCCAGTCATTGGTGCACCCACAGTGGCACCATCACACAGGGAGGGGCTGGCAGACTTGTCTTAAGCTCTGCCCCCCTCCCATCCTCAGCTCTCTCGCTCACGCGGCTGCCTTGAGTGAGAGAGCCATCACGATGTGCATCAGACACTGCGCCTCACCCTGTGCCTTCGGCCGCCGGCACTCGCCACGCCTCCAAGGGCACCGGCGTTCTCCTTTCAGCGCATGTGCCCCTTGCCTGCCTCTCGCCGCCGCTAGCTCTTGCGCCATGGCGGACGCAGTTACCAGCCTCTTTGGTCCCCGTCGGTGGCAGCGGCGGTGCTGCGTCCCTGTGGGGTGGTGGCGCTCGCTTCTGCAGTGCATGCCCCCTGCCTCCACTAGCCCTCGTGCTGTGGCTGCTTTGCATCCCTGCTGGGCAGCAGCACTTGCTTCGGTGGCACACGCAACCCTCCCCTGCCTTGCGTCGTCGCTAGCCCTCTTGCCGTGGTGGATGTGGAGACCAGCCTCCCTGGTCCCTGTCGGCAGCAGTGGCTGTGCAGCCTTCCTGCTGGGCAGTGGCGCTCGCTTCGGCAGTGCACGCCCCCTGCCTCTTCCCAGCTCTGCCTCGCTCTGCCGCTAAGCCCTTGCGCTGCAGCTGCGCCGCATCCCTGCTGTACGGGGCTTGCAGGCCTCTGGTGCATGCACCCCTTGCCTGCCGTGTGCCGCCGCTAGCCCTCTCGTCGCAGCGGATGCGGCAACCAGCCTCCCTGGTCCCTGGCAGCGGCTCGCTGCCATCCTGCTGGGTGGCTGCGCTCACTTCGGTGGCACCACATCCCTTGCCTCTCCGGATGGAACTGTGGTGCCACATGATGGGCGCTTGGTGCGAGAGGTGGAGGGTTTGCGGTTCGAGGCTGCCTCTTTCCCTCACGCCACCACTAGCCCTCATGCCTTGGTGGACGCAGCTATTGGCCCTGCTTGTCCCTGTCGGTGGCAGCTTTGCTGCCTTCCAAGGGGCTTGCCCTGCCTGCTCCCAGCACCCTTTTCTCACCTGAGCCATTCTCAAGGCCATAAGCCCAGAGGTGTTGAGTCTAGGGGGTGAGGGCTATTGTCAGCCAGCACCCTCACAAGGCTTGCAAGCCTCTGAGACCTCCGCTTCTTGCCAGCCTTCCACCTGGGCCCCAGCTCTACCAGGAGAATTAGTGTGGTATAGTGGTTAGAGCCTTGCACGGGGACCCAGGGGTCCCGGGTCCTGGTTTCCACTTATCCATAAGGATCGCTGGGTGGCTTTGGATCAATCTCTTCCTCCCACCCTAGCCCTTTATCTACATCATGCCACCTAATAAGGGACAGAGGGGTGGAAAAGGGAAGGGTAAAGCCCCACGACCTCCCACAAAGAGGCCACAGCATAGGCATGACTCTGAGTCCCTCCCCTGGCCATGCCCGGGAAAACCACGGCAGTCCAGCACTAAAGGATACGACAGCAGACGCAACGTTCACTGTTGCTTTCCATTTCAGCACATCTGGACACCATTGAACCTTTCACCTCATCCTCTCAGGTTCACCTTGATTGCACACCACCGCCAGAGGCCATCCACCCTCCTGAGGCATCTCTATCACCAGTGGCGCAGGCAACATCATCCACCTCGCTGGCAGGGAATCCGAGCACAGCCGCCCTGGGTTCAGCGCACCTGGATGACATGGAGGCTTTCACTTCGTCCTCGCAGTCTCACCTTGGCAGCACACCACCACTGGAGACAGTCCACTCTCCTGAGGCATCTCTGTCAGCTGCAGCGCAATCAACATCATCTGCCTTGTTGGCAAGGGACCCGAGAGCGGCGGCCCCAGATCCAGCATACCTGGATGCCATTGAGGCATACACCTCATCTTCGTGGGCTTGCCCACGCAGCACACCACTGTGGGAGGTGGTACACCCTTCTGGGGCATCTCTGACAGTAGCACCGCAAGCGACATCATCCCCCTTGCTCGCAGGGGACCCGGGTGCAGCTGCCCCAGGTATGGGTGAGATGACCACACCTTGCTTTCCTTAGCCAGGCGGGCAACCTTCTGGGCTGGCTGCCTTAGCTTACCTCCCTGAGGTGGCCGTCCCTCCTTCATCCCCCTATATGACGCCCGGGCCACCTGCAGTTCTGTCAGTCACACCTCCACTGTAGCCCCAGCCACTTAACTCAGCGTCTGGCAGGGCTCTGCTGAATTAACTCAGGACCCCTTGCCCTGCCCCCACCCGCTCAGATGGCCACATAAGTGGCAATATTAGATTCTTATGCCAATCTGGGGAGAGGAGCGATGCCTATTGGGGCTACTTCTGAGGCTTTCACCTCAGGCGGTGTGTGGCTGGCCTATGTCCAGGATTTCCACAGGAGGGCCGCTACTGACCCTTTTCTGCACTGGGACCAGAAGGACCAGGAACTTTGGCTCCAATTTTTGACTCCTTCCCGGCCAGGTTTTGGCAACAGATCTGACAGTGGGCACATTCTCGCCAGGCTGTCTCCGGCATTGGTCCTCTGCCTATTGCAGGACCAGTGCTTCAGCACTGCTGGCTATCCTGGGAATACAGCCCCAAGGGCGCATGCTCCTGGAACCCATGCCGTTTCCATCATGAGTGCTCCCTTTGGACCGAACAGCGCCCCTGCACCTGTTGCCCAAGAGCCTGCAGATTGCAGGGTCCCCCTAAGGAACGCCAAGGCAGTAGGGAGCCCAGTGGTGGGCTACAGCCCCCTCCTATGGGCCCCAGCCCGAATAGGATGGTGCCGCTACTCTGGCTTTTAAGACGCTACCCCAACAGGGATAATGTGTTCTACTTGGAACATGGCTTCACGCTAGGTTTTGGACCCCCCTTTCCTAGGTGAACCTAGGCCATCCTTGGCTCATAAGTGAAAATCCCTCCTTGCCATGCATCGACAGGTTCACAAGGAAATCGACAAGGCTGTACTGGCAGGATGGGTTATAGCCCCCCGTTTCCGCACCCCGATACCTAATCTAAGGATTTCCCCTCTCAGAATGGTGCCCAAGAAATCCTCTAGTGAGTTTAGGCTGATTCATAACCTCTCTTCCCCAAGGGCCAGTCTGTTAATGACGAAGTCCCTTATCATCTGCACTCAGTGCAATACATCTCTTTGATGAGGCGGTTGTCTCAGTCCGGGATCCCGGCCATGGATCCCTGATGGGCATGTGCTACATGGAGTATAAAGATGGTAGTCAGTGTTCTGACCTAATGTAAGCATTGTTTCCCTCCCCTTTTTACCTCAGGTGTCCCTTTAGCTCATGAAAAGACAGAGGGCCCATCTGCCACATTCGCATTCCCAGAAATCAAGTCAGATACCCTTAAGCAATGTTCTCACCTCCCTCAGGACAAATTTCTGGTCCTTTGGGCACATCTCCAAGGGGTTACACATCTTCCCAGGGTCCCCCTTGGGGGTCCTGCAAGATGTTGTAGGGCATTCTCAATTTCCCATGTAGTATAGCGGCCCCTGGCCGTGCCTTCCTGTGCCGGCTCTGTTTGGGCAGTGCAGGGACTGTGGCTGCTACACCATCAAACCAGGGTCACTTCTGCTGTGCACATGGATCCGTGGGTATGGCTTCAACTTAGTAGGGCTTTTATGGTGTCTCCTTCTGGAGGTGTGAGCTGCTCCTCAAAGCCGACCTGCAGATTCACTGGGGTACCGCTGGTACCCTGAGGGTTTCGAAATTATATGGCAGGTCTGATCGTGCTGCAAGCAGTGGCCTAGAGTGGGCTGCTGCTGGAATTTGTCAGGACCTTTCCTTCTGGAGCTCTTCCGCATTTACCTAGCCGAGCACATTTGGGCCGACCTCATAGCCAAGGCGGTAGCCCTCTTTTGGTAGGACACCATGGCCACTGTGCACGTTTTTAATTCCCTGTCCTCCAGAAATCAGAGGGTCATGTCATTGGTCAGAGCATTCGTGCCCCAGTGTCTGCATCACAACATCTGGTTCTGGGCCCGCCATGCTGGGTTTGCAAACCCAATTGCTGATGCCTTGTCACAAAATCAGATCGACAGGTTCCAGGCCTTAGCCCCACAGGCTAAGATCCCATCCTTGCAGTACTATTTGTATTGCAGTACGGGCCTTAGCCCCGTTTCCAAATCCCATCCTTGCAGTACTATTCGAGACTGGCATACTGAAGCTGAGCATGCCATCCTGCATTCCATGGCTCCCAGTACAGAAGCCACCTACGACAGAGTAGGTAGGGTGTTACGTGCCTTAGGAGCGAACTTCAGTTACAGAATTCATGGCCCTTACCTATAGATCATTTGCCACAGTTTTGCATCTCTTTAAGGAACAAGGGGCTATCTGCCAGGACCATAAGTCACAAGCTGGCCGTTTTTAGCCTTCCGGCCCACGTCAGTGGGAGTTACTGACTCCTTGTCAGATTTCAGGGTTTGGTGTGCAATGTATGGTTGGGCATGGATGTTGCCTGCTTTAGTAGATTTTAGCCACCCTTTCTCCCTGGATACCCTTTTTGGGCACCGGGGGTAATGGCCCTCCATTTGCTCTTTCCAGTAAGATGTTTCCCTGTTCCACCCAGCAGCCTTAACGGCCTTCTTCAGGGCCCCTTAGGAATTCAGGGTTGGTGGGGCTCACAACTCTGACTTGTCCGGGAGGGCCTTGATATACTTCAAGGTACAGGTCTATCCCAATGTAACCCACTTACGCATTTGGAGATCAGGAACTGATCGGTACGGCAAGGGCACAGTAGTGGCTCATGGCCGAGCGCAAGTCGATGGGTTCATGCCCTGTCGGGTAGGGATGGCAGAGAATTCCGCCACGGATCTCGGTGAGGTTGAATGCCAGTGCATTCGGCCCCCCGAAATCCGTGGCAGAACGGCCTGCCCCCCGCCCCCCCAGGATCCCCCCCGGGATGCCGCCGCTGCCATTTGCAGGTTTCTTTCTTTCTTACAGAGACGTGATAGGCTACGTAAGTTTTTACGTAGCCTAAAACGTCTGGGTAAAAAAAAAAAAAAAAAAGGCTACGGCCGCCGCCATTTGAGTATGCGTTTTTTTTTTTTTTACCCAGACGTTTTAGGCTACGTAAAAACTTACGTAGCCTAAAACGACTGGGTAAAAAAAATAAATAAAAAGGCGTACGCAAATGGCGGCAGCTACGGCCGCTGCCATTTGCATTCCTTATTTTGGGCCATCTTAGTCTACGTAAATATTTACGTAGACTAAGACAGCAAAAATAAGGGGAACGCAAATAGCATCCGCTATGCTATTTGCATTCCCCTTATTTTCGCCGCCTTAGTCTATGTAAATATTTACGTAGATAAAGATGGCAAAAATAAGGAACGCAAATGGCGGCGGCCGTAGCCGCCGCCATTTGTGTACGTGTTTCCCCCCCCCCAGAGCCCTCCGTGGCCGGAATCCGGCTGCGGACGGCTCTGGCCTGCTGGGCCTGGCTGGCTGCTCCGCGGAGCTGCCGCGGAGCACAGCTGGCCTTGGAGGATTCCGGGGGAGGGACGGAACGCCTCCCCCCCCCACCATCAACATAATCCACAAAAGGTAAGTGACTTTCGAACATCCCTACTGTCAGGGCCTTATGAGTTTTTATGGAATACTGAGGGTCTGAGGAGGGACCTTCATTTTGTCACCCCAACGGCTTGCTGTTGACATAATGGCAATCTGGGCAGTTTCTACATCAGCTCTACCCCTCTAGGCCTAGGTAGTTTTCAGTTCAGAACTCACTCCTTTTGCATTGGGGCAGTCTCCATGGCAGCCGCTGGAGGTTTCTCTCACAGGCACGTTACGGCAGTTTGAAGATGGAGCTTCAGAGCATTCCAGTCTTGCGTTCGCAAGTTGTCTGCTTCTTCTTGACACAATTTCCCCTTCGCTTGCCCTAATGTTCTTATTCCTTAGACCTGCAGGCATACGCTGGAACTAGGGATAGCGGAGAATTCCGCCACGGATTTCATTGAGGCTGTATGCCAGTGCATTCAGCCCCCCAAAATCCGTGGCAGAAGGCCTGCCACCTCCCGCCCCCCCGCAGATCCCCTTTGGGATGAGACTTACCTGGGGTGGATGTTCCAGATGGCGGCGGCTGCGGCGGCTTTGGCGGCGGCTTTGGTGGCGGCGGTTGGTCTTCCAACCGGCTGCCACTGCTGCCATTTGCAGTGTGGTCTTTTTTTTTTTACCCAGACATGATAGGCTACATAAAGACTTAGGTAGCCTATCACGTCTGGGTAAAACAAAAAAACAAAAACGGCGTACGCAAATGGCGGTGGCTATGGTGGCCGCCATTTGCGTTCCTTATTTTTCACCTTTTTAGTCTATGTAAATATTTACGTAGGCTAAAACAGTGAATCAAAAAGGAACACAAATAGTGCCCACTACACTATTTGCGTTCCCCTTTATTTTTGCCATAATAGTCTACATAAATATTTACATAGACTAAAACAGCAAAAAATAAGGAACGCAAATGGCGGCCGCTGTAGCCACCGCCATTTGCGTATGAGTATTTTTTTTTTACTTTGCCGTGATAGGCTACGTAAATATTTACGTAGCCAATCACGGTTAAATACAGGGATGCAAATGGCGGCGGCTATGGCAGCCGCCATTTGTGTCCCTGCTGCCCAGCAGCCGGATGTCCGGCTGTGGGCGGAGACGGCCGGCAGCTCCGCAGAATCCCCACGGAGTGGAGCCAGCTGGGCAGGACTCCGGGGGGAGGGATGGAGTGCCTCCCCCCCATCGAGGATTCTAGGGGGAGGGATGGAGCGCCTCCCCCCCGCAAAGCAGATCCACGAAATGGTAAGTGACTTTCGTACATCCCTAGCTGGAACGGGTGTTCTTACATGGGCACAGTATGATGTTTTTAAGCTGCATGAAGGGCTTTTACGTTGACTTTGGTTTTCAGCTGCTGTCACCCTGACGCGTTATGATCCAGTGGCTTTGCAGACAGGCATACGGTGGGAGTCCCTCCTCCTCACCCTGTTCCACCAAAGTCAGTCTTCCTCTGCAGGGCCAGGTGCTGCACGTTGTGAGGAATTACTTGGGCTGTAAGCCAGGCAAGGACCTGATCGAACAGGCCTTGGTTGAGGTGCAGGTGGTCCTGCATACCTGGCTGGAAGTAGCCTTACTGCAGTCCTTGCTGCTCCCATGGATCAACTGGAAGGCTTGGAATGATGTTGCCATTGGCAGGGCACATCGGAAAGTGAACAGAGAAATGGCTTATGGCCTATGCGAATGGGGTGATGGATGCATCACCCACTGGAAATTATGTGGACAAGGAGGGAGCATTACAGGCAGGACGATGTCCGCATGTCTCATGTAGGGAATACCATATTTCTGTCTGATCTGCAAAGGGGCCTGCGGGAAGTTCTTCTGCGCAGGAGGTGGGAGTTCCACAAGCTAGGCTTGTGACTCCTGTGGCAGCTAGGATGGGCAGAAGCAGAAAGAGATTAGGGATGGTGTGCATGCAGAGGCACCTTATGGTGACAGGTGACACCTGAAGCCCCCCGAACGGGTTGTGCGGCTTGGCAGGGGGATAAGGGTTGCCTGGGAGACCAACCCCCCTCACTCACCCAGGTGTTGTGCGGCACTGGGAGGGGGTGACAGGGAAAGGTCTACCTCCCCCAGAAGGGGCAGTCCGTAGGGATGGCAAGATCGCTGCCACCCCTCAGGCTGGATGTGTTTTTGCTAAGGATGTTAGAGAATTCCGCCACGGATCCCAGGGAGGCTGAATTCCAGTGAATTCGCCCCCCCCGGAATCCATGGCGGAATGGAGCAACCCACCCCACCACCTTGCAAAAGCCCTGCGAAACGGAGCCGACCTGGCTGTGGCTCTGGCGGCGGCAGCTCTAGCAGCGCCAATGGCTCCAGCCGCTGCTGGGCTGCAGCTGCAAATGGTGGCTGCTACGCCGGCTGCCATTTGCATCCCTGGCAAGCCGTGATTGGCTACATAAATATCTATGTAGCCTATCACCGCTCAGGGCAGGGGTGCAAATGGCGTAGCTGCCGCCATTTGCGTCTGTGTCTTTAGCCGTGATAGGCTACGTAAATACATACGTAGCCTATCACAGCAATAGGAAGGAACGCAAATGAAGGAACGCCATTTGCATCCGTGTCTTTAGCCATGATAAGCTACATATATATTAATGAAGCCTATCACGGCTAAAGACACGGACGCAAATGGCGGAGGCTACGGCGGCCGCCATTTGCGTCCCTGTGCAGCCCAGCAGCCGGAGGTCCGGCTGCAGGCAGCCCCGGCCGGCGGCTCCAAAGAGTCGCCACAGAGCGGAGCCAGCTGGGGAGGATTCCAGGGGGAGGGACGGAGTGCCTCCCCCCCACTGCAGATTGCCAGGTAAGAGTTTCATACATCCCTAGTTTTTGCCCAAGGAGTGCCAGCTAGTCGCTGACACAGTCAGGTGCCCGTCCTATGTACCCCTCTGCAGATATTATCAATAAATTTGGTCTGATTTTCAACCCAAACTTTGTTGTCTGCGTCTTCTTTAACCCATCTCTGCTCACAAATGCCCTAACCCCGGTGCCAGCTTGTCTGGCTGAAGGGGAGGGCATTGCGGGTTGGTGGGGTGAGAGGATGTGGCTGCCAGTCATTGGTGCACCCCCAGTGGCACCACCATGCAAGGAGGGGCTGGCAGAGTTGTCTTAAGCTCCGCCCCCCTCGCATCCTCAGCTCTCTCGCCCATGTGGCTCTCTCCCACCCTCCCTTAAGCAGTGTGGGTTTCTAACTGGTTGCCCCTTTGGGAGCCATGTAGGAATTTTTGGCTCACAGTTCAATTGGCCTTCTACTGTGAGTCTTTTTGCCACTTCACACTGTTATTGGGGTAGGGTGAGTCCTGTAGGTGAATTAGGTCCTATCTCATGGGTCATGTTAGTTGGCGGCTAGGATGGGCAGAAGCAGGAAGAGATCAGGGATGGTGTGCATGCAGAGGCACCTTATGGTGACAGGTGACACCTGAGGCCCCCCAAATGGGTTGTGCGGCTCGGCGGGGGGATAAGGGTTGTCTGGGAGACCAACCCTCCTCACTCACCCAGGTGTTGTGCGGCACCGGGGTCTACCTTCCCCAGAAGGGGCAGTCCGGAGGGGTGGCGAGATCGCCGCCACCCCTCAGGCTGGGTGTGTTGGCACGCCCAAGAAGTGCCAGCTAGTTGCTGACACAGTCAGGTGCCCGTCCTCGGTACCCCCCTTTACAGATATTATCAATAAATGTGGCCCAATTTTCAACCCAAACTTTGTTGTCTGCGTCTTCTTTAACTCATCTCCGCTTGCAAATTCACACACATATGGGCATGAATTTGCATGTGAACTTTAAAAAAAATTCTGAATGTTTAGGATGAACTGAATTTAAGATTGGAAAAATGAGAAAGTGGGAGAAACTAAAATTGACAGATTTGTCATTGATCCCTCAGTGGAGCCTAAATGCAGCATGTTAACAGGTATTTTTCTGTTGACCAAGTAATGTCAGAAGGCAAGGGTCTTAGTACATTTGGGGTGCAATTCTATGCATGTTTAGACAGAGAAAAGGCCTACAACTCCCAGTATGCCCCAGCTAGCATAGGATTGCACCTTTATTTATTTATTTATTTATTTATTTATTTATGGCTTTTATATACCACTGAATATCATCAAATGACTCAGTGGGTATAACCTGACCCAGGTTGATGCGGAGACTTCAGACTCTCTGCCAATCACCCTGTTCCCCTTTCCACCTAAAGAGTCTCCAAGGCTTGGCTGCACATTATCCAAAGTAGCTCAGCAAGCTAGGTCCCAACCTAAGGCCACAAGATTCTCAGTTTAAGCCCTGTGGTGTCAGATAGCTGTCATCTACAACACCTTTTGGGAGTTTGGACACCTGCAAAAGAGTCAAGGTGAGTATACAGCTCAGAAACCAACCTGAAGCCCAAATGTAAAATCCAGATAGGCATAATGGCAGAGCTTAAGCAGATAGATGGAACAGCACATCTCTCATGATGTCTCAAATGAGATATGGTTTGAGATGCCTCCTGTGCAAAGAGAAAACCGATGCATCCAAGAGGTTTATGCAAAATCTATGTCTAGTGTACATATTTTAAAGTTTTCTGGGCTCACTTCAGTGCTAGTTTGATGTTTGACCTGGGTACCTGAAGGATCTCCTAGTCTACATGTTCCTATTGAGATCCCAGGAGCTTCATCTGAGGTCCTTTTTTTTAGTGCTCCTGCAAGGTAAGTTGCGGCAGATGGTTATTGGGGAAAGGACCTTTTCAGTAGTGGTCCCCTGGCTTTTGGGTGCTCTCCCCAGAGAGGGCTGCCTGGTACCTACTTTGATGTCTTTCTTGTGCCAGGCACATATACCTTTATATTTACATATATACCTTTATATTTTCCCAGGGCTTTTAAACTAAGCTGTGCTTCTTGCTCTGGGGATGGTTTTTATTTAACTGCCCCTTGCTTTTTGATCTGCTTTTATCTTAACTGGTTAATAAAACTGCATTAATTGTACAGTAATGTGATTTTTTTGAAAAAAAAAAGTTTTACTTTTTAAGCTATCCAGAGAACTTTCTCTTATGGGGTTCTGTGTCATCTATAGATGAATGAATGAATGTTATGTATTTTATTGTTTCTTCCTTTTTGTCAGGAGCTCCCTAGCTGCCTCTTACAGTCCCCTCCAATAGCCAGCTCAAGACACAGATGATGAGGATTCTTTCCAAGGCTTTATTCCTTTACAACTTAATGACTCTTTCAGATGCTAATCATCAGCAACTAAGCAAGGAACTGCACTGGGATAGTTAGCAGAGTAGCATAAGCTCCAGGTAAGGCAGTTGGTCCCTGTTTGAAGGAGAAGTGTGGGAAACCTCTGAACTTATGGGCCATGGAGAGGTCCTCCCTCTTACTCGTAGGTCCTCGGGACGCGACCGTTGTTTTAGCGCCAAGCGGGCAGAGCACCTCCTCTCGGCGCCCCCCATCTGGTGCTGCTCCCTGCATCTGCGCTGAGCATCCAGCAACCCCCCCTCCCCCGCTCTCTCGCTGCCAGGGTCACTATCTGTCATGAATGCAGGCAGGAGGAATCTCCCCCTGCCGCTGTGCCCGTGAGAGATGAGTGAGCTCCTCTCCCATGGGTTGTTGCTCTTCCTCAGAATCAGAACTGCTCTGGGGCTCTATGGGCTCAGTTTCCACCCTGACACTTTTTGATCATTTCAGAACATAAAGAGTGGGATATAAGTGTCCTTAATCAGTAAACAAGATGAGATCACCAGGTTATAACAGTTACCCTTTCTTATCATATGCTATATGACATACATGTACAAGGTTTGGATTTGCTGTAACTCTTCCATTATGCAGCATGTGAAATGTTCAGGAAAAGTTTAAACATCTATTTCTAACCTTGGATAGGTTTCTTTCTGATATTTCTTTATAATTCATAGATCAATTTTAAAATTACTAACTGGCAACAAATTGTAGATGTATACAACTGTGTGAGGAGAGTTGGGGGTGAAAACTTTACTAACCCATCTTCACTTGTTTACCTTTTCTATTATGTTGTTGGCCACTTTTTTTTTAGTCACTTCTTTCCAAAATTTATAGTTTCAGCACCATTTTTAAAGGGCTTTCTGAGGTGCTTTCTGAGGAATCATACAGGCAATATGATGGTATCACATTGTCACACATCCAATCAAATGTACTAGGGATGTACGAAAGTCACTTACCTGAACCCGAAAGTTGATTCGCTGTGGGGGGGAGGCGCTCCGTCCCTCCCCCTGAAATTCTGGCCGGGGGGGAGGCGCCCTGTCCCTCCCCCCCGAAATTCTGGCTGGGGGGGAGGCGCCCCGTCCCTCCCGCCACGAATCCTGTCCTGCCGGGACGCAAATGGCGGCGGCCATAGCTGCCGCAGTTTGCGTCCCTGCAGTCAGCCATGATAGGCTACGTAAATGTTTACGTAGCCTATCATGGCTGAGTGAAAAAAAAACCCCACCGCGTGTACGCAAATAGTGGCGCCCATGGGCGCCGCCATTTGCGTTCCTTATTTTGGCACGTGTAGTCTACGTAAACATTTACGTAGACTACGGCGAAAATAAGAGGAACGCTATTTGCGTTCCCCTTATTTTCGCCATAGTCTACGTAAATGTTTACGTAGACTACAAGTGCCAAAATAAGGAACACAAATGGCAGTGCCCATGGGCGCCGCCATTTGCATACACACGTTTTTTTTTCTTCACTCAGCCGTGATAGGCTACATAAACATTTATGTAGCCTATCAAGATGTTTTTTAAAAATCTAGCCGTGATAGGCTACGCAAATCTTTACGTAGCCTATCACGTTTTTGTTTTTTGTTTGTTTTTAACTTGGAAATGGTGGCGGTGGCAGCCGGTTGGTAGGGATGGATGAAAGTCCCTTACCTGTTCTCGAAGCTTGCTTCGCGGTGGGGGGGAGGCGCTTCAGTTCTCCCCCCGAAATTCAGGCTGGGGGGGAGGCGCCCCATCCCTCGCTGGCGAAATTCAGGCCAGGTAGGAGCGCCCCATCTACCCGGCCGCGAAAAAAAAAGTAAAAACAAAACAAAAACACACACACCCATGATAGGCTACGTAATGATTTACGTAGCCTATCATGGCTAGATTTCCAAAGTCAGCCGTGATAGGCTACGTAAATTGTCACGTAGCCTATCACGGGTGACTTTGGGGAAAAAAAAAAAAGCACGTACGCAAATGGCGGCTCCCATGGGGACTGCCATTTGCGTTCCTTATTTTGACACGTCTAGTCTACGTAAAGATTTACGTAGACTACGGCGAAAATAAGGGCAACGCTATTTGCGTATGCGCCTTTTTCCCCCCCACTCAGCTGTGATAGGCTACGTAAACGTTTACGTGGCCTATCATGGCTGACTGCAGGGACGCAAATGGCGGTGGCTACAGCTGCCACCATTTGCGTCCCGGCCAGCCAGGATTCGCGGTGGGAGGGACGGGGCGCCTCCCCCCGGCCAGAATTTGGGGGGAGGGACGGAGCTCCTCCCCCCCACCGCGAATCAACTTTCGGGTTCAGGTAAGGGACTTTCGTACATCCCTATCTAGGGATGTACGAAAGTTCCGCCATGGATCTCAGGGAGGCCGAATGCCGGTGCATTCAGCCCCCCGAAATCGGTGGCAGAACGGCCCGCCACCCCCCTGGGATGGGACTTACCTGGCGGATCTTCCTGGTGGTGGTGGTGGTGGCGGCGGCTCCGGCGGCAGCCGGTCTTCCTACCGGCTGCCGCCGCTGCCGCCGCCATTTCCAGGTTTACAAAAAACAAAAAAACGTGATAAGCTACGTAAAGATTTACGTAGCCTATCATGGCTAGATTTTAAAAAAACACCGTGATAGGCTCCATAAATCTTTACGTAGCCTATCACGGCTGACTTAAAAAAAAACAACACGCATGTACGCAGATGGTGGCGGCCATGGCCACCGCCATTTGCGTTCCTTATTCTGGCACATCTTAGTCTATGTAAACATTTACTTAGACTAAGACGGTGAAAATAAGGGGAATGCAAATAGCATAGCGTCTACGCTATTTGCGTTCCCCTTATTTTTGCCGTCTTAGTCTACGTAAATGTTTACATAGACTAAGATGTGCCAGAATAAGGAACGCAAATGGCGGCGGCCATAGCCGCCACCATTTGCGTACGCGCGTTTTTTTTTTTTTTTAATCAGCCGTGATAGGCTACGTAAAGATTTACATAGCCTATCACGGCTGACTGCAGGGACGCAAACGCTACCGGCCACGGCCGCTGCCATTTGTGTCCCTGCTGGGCAGCGGCCGGATGTCTGGCTGCTGGTGGAGCCAGCCGGCAGCTCCGCAGAATCGCTGCGGAGCACAGCTGGCTGTCCAGGATTCTGGGGAGGGAGGAACAGAGCTCCTCCCCCACCAGCGAGGATTCTGGGGGGAGGGACAGAACGCCTCCCCCCACTCCATCAGCATAATCCCTGAAAGGTAAGTACCTTTCGTACATCCTTAACCAAGGCCATGCTTGCCTGTTATCCCAGTTATTTCTTGACTTCCTACCTTGAGATTCCAATCCCCTGTGATGACAAGGACTAAGGATGTACGAAACACCTACCTGGCTCCGTGCCGGGCAATCCGTGGTGGTGGGGAGGTGCTCAGTCCCTCCCCCTGGAATCCTTGATGGGGGGGAAGGCGGTCTGTCCCTCCACCCGGCTCCACTCCGTGGCCAAGCCGCGGAGCCGCCGGCCGGCTCTGACCACCCGCAGCCAGACATCTGACCCCTGGGCAGCCCTGCAGGGATGCAAATGGCAGCTGCCGTAGCTGCCATTTGCGTGCCTGTATTGAGCTGTGATAGGCTACGCAAATATTTACGTAGCCTATCACGGCAGGGGGAAAAATACCCCAGCGTACGCAAATGGCGGTAGCCGCTGCCATTTGCATACGCTGGGTTTCCCCCCCCTGCCGTGATAGGCTACATAAATACTTATATAGCCTATGACGGCCTCCGCAGGGTTGCAAATGGCAGCATAAATATTTATGTAGCCTATCACAGCTATTGAGAGGAGGAAGCGAATGGCGGCCGCAGGATGGCCGCCATTCGCAAAGCAGCGCGGAAGGGAGCAGGTAAGTGCTCCGTATCGCACGCCTTTAGTGGGGTGGGGGCGGCGGGGACTTCGTCCCGCATGTCTTTCATGGGTTGGGGGGGTGGGGGCTTCGTTCCGCAACGGATTTCAGGGGGCTGAATGCACTGGCATTCGGCCTCACCGAGATCCGTCGTGGAATTCTCTGACATCCCTAACAAGGACATCTTTTCTTCGTGTTAGTTCTAGAAGGTGTTGTAGGTCTTCATAGAACCAATTAACCTCAGATTCTTCGGCCTCTGTAGTTGGGGCATAGACTTGAATTACTGTGATGTTGAATGGTTTGCCTTGGATTTGTACTGAGATCATTCTATCGTTTTTGAGATTGTACCCCAGTACTGCTTTCCCCACCCTTTTATTGACTATGAGTGCTACTCCATTTCTTCTAAGGGATTCTTGCCCACAGTAGTAGATATAATGGTCACCTGAATTAAATTCGCCCATGCCTGTCCATTTGAGTTCGCTGATTCCTAAGATGTCGATGTTCAATCTTGCCATCTCATGTTTGACCACCTCCAGCTTACCTTGATTCATTGACCTTACATTCCAGATTCCTAAACAATATTGTTCTTTACAGCATCAGATTTTCTTTTCACCACCAGACACATCCACAGCTGAGTGTCCTTTCGGCTTTGGCCCAGCTGTTTCACCCTTTCTGGTGCTACTTGGAAATACCCTCTGCTCTTCCCCAGTAGTATATTGGACACCTTCTGACCAGAGGGGCTCATCTTCTGGCGTCATAACTTTTAGCCTTGTGATATGTTCCATGGGGTTTTCTTGGCAAAAATACTGGAGTGGGTTGCTTAGGGATGTACGAAAGTCACTTACCTTTCACGGATTATGTTGATGGTGGGGGGGAGGCATTCTGTCCCTCCTCCCGGAATCCTCGACGGGGGGGGGAGGCACTCTGTTCCTCCCCCCCAGAATCCTCTGTGGCTGGCTGTGCTCCGCGGCAGCTCCGTGGATCAGCTGGCCAGGCCAGAGCCTTCCACAGCTGGATTTCCAGCTACGGAGGGCTCTGGGGGAAAAACAAAAACAAAAACCACGTACTCAAATGGCGGCGGCTATGGCCGCCACCATTTGCATTCCTTATTTTTGCTGTCTTAATCTATGTGAATATTTATGTAGACTAAGATGGCAAAAATAAGGGGAACGCAAATAGCGTAGCGGACGCTATTTGCGTTCCCCTTATTTTCACCGTCTTAGTCTACGTAAATATTTACGTAGACTAAGACAGCCCAAAATAAGGAATGCAAATGGCGGCGGTCATAGCCACCGCCATTTGCATATGCTTTTTTTTTTTTTTTTTTACCCAGACGTTTTAGGCTACGTAGAAACTTACGTAGCCTATCACGTCTCTGTAAAAAAAAACCAAAAAAACCCCCTGCAAATGGCGGCGGCAGCAGCTGGTCGGAAGACCAGCCGCTGATGCCGCTGGAGGAGCCGCCCCCCGGAAGATCCGCCCCAGGTAATTCTCGTCCCAGGGGGATCCGCGGGGGGGCGGCAGGCCGTTCCACCACAGATTTCGGGGGGGCCAAATGCACTGGCATTCGGCCTCACCGAGATCTGTGGCGGAATTCTCTGCCATCCCTAGTTGCCATTTCCTTCTCCAGTGGACCACTTTTTGTCAGAACTCTCTGCCATGACCTGTCCGTCTTTGGGTGGCCCTGCACGGCATAGCTTATGGCTTCACTGAGTTACGCAAGCTGCTTCGCCACAACAAGGCAGTGATCCTGAGTCTCTGATAAGGCACTGTGTCTTTATGAGAAACATTTGAAAAATGTGCTTACCTAAGGCACTGCAGATAGGTACATACATAAAAATGAAATGAGTTTCAAAGTATAAGTATCATGTACACTTCACAGTAAAGCAGGTGACTCTTAGGGCCTTCCAAAACTGCTCAAAATACAAGGCCTGATTAAAACAAAGAGCTGCATGATTAAGATTCCATTAAGCTTTCACCTTGAAAGCTGATATTCACTTTTATCATATATATATATATATATATATATATATATACACACACACACACACACACACACACACACACACACACCATTTTGTTCTTGATATTCCTTCCAACCCCATCGTGTGCTTAATTATAGCAAATTAACATTCTGGTTTCTTTGTGTGAAGGAAACAGACAATAGACATGTTCTCACTCCCATTTCTGAAGCCTCTTCTTTTCTTATTTCAATCTTTCCTCCCTCCAGCCTTTTAATACTACAGGGCATCCAGCGTTGCATGTGGGATGCTATTATCAAGGTCAAACGATAGCTGGAGGAATTTATCATGATGCTGCAGACAGTCTATGTGAATTCTGGCAAGACTTTCCTATTTTCTTGCTCTATTGTTAAAATGCAATTTGCATGCTGGAAACATAACTCAGAGAAAATGATACTTAGCTCCATATTCTATGGGAAAAATCACTGGAGAAGAAAAAAAAGTGAGAGAACTAAACAGACCCTCAGAGTTGCAGTATGAAAAGGATATCTATTAACCCAGAACTTTGCTATTAATAAGCTTTGTCAGGATAATTTCAGTGCTCCTTTTTAAAAATGTATGGCAAATAGGACAAGAGGAAGATTGGTAGATAACCAAAATGTAGTTTGCTTAGAAACACATTCTTTGTATTTTAACTGTCATAATTAAAATATTGATGCATTCCCCAGGTGATATAATCCATCTGGGATTCATTCATTATATAATGAACATGTACTATGGAGGGTAACGCTAAACTTTAAATACACTTTTGAGGAATACTTGGGGATGTGCTCATTACAACTCAGTGGTATATGTGTTTAGGATATGGGTGTAAAAGCGGATTCACACAATTGATTCTGAATGTTTGTGACTCCCCCACCCCCAGTCTATGCCTGTCAATGTTGTTTTTGTGAATGGTTCTAAACATATGCAAATTGCTAGCCAGCCTGTGGTCACATGTCTTTAAAAATCAAGATTTTGTAATACACAATGAACAATATGTAAAAGCTGAACATGTATGGCTATCTCCTATTGATGTGAGCAAAAAACAACAACAGTGAGGTAAAAAAAATGTTTGATTTGTGAGCACCCTAAGCTAGCTGATGGAAAAATACAATAATAATTTCTTAAATGAATTCAAAAATCTTGCCTTCTATCCAGAACCCCAACAAATGTGTACACTTTAGTCACCCATAGAAACAGATTTGCATTTACACAAGGCAGGCTTTACCAAACTGAGGGTCAAAACTATACATGGCATTGAACACATGGACTTTGTTTGTTTGTTTTACTCCAAATGGCAGCTGCTGGGCACTCCCATCTGGACCATGGGATGCGCAGGGGGGTTAACCCTTTTCTTCCACTAGTAGTATAAGTTGAGGAGAAGTGTAGGGAATTGCAGCTCTGGCCTTAAAGTAGGAACAATGACTTTATCTGCTGGAGTGGTACTCATTTGCTTGCTGGGTTCAGGCCCTGTAAGAGGTGATAATGAGGGGCATTTAAGTTTTGTTCTTATTTATAATGAGCTCAAATTCAAAAAGAGTGGAAGGTGACTCTGTATAGGAGAATAGTATTTGCATTCATAGTGGTATCCAATTAGCCCCTCCTGTCAATGGAATGGCTTCCATCAGCAGCAGAGGGAGGGGGCAATCCCCCTTCCTGTACACCCCGCCCATGTGCTCTGAAAAAGTTCTGTTGTATGAGCAGCTCACGCAGCATTGGATCTCCCCTATATTGTTTGAATGCTGGTTAGGAAAGGAAAAGCTGAAAATATAAGCTTTAAGACATGTATCAATACTGCATCAATAATCTAACAGCACCCTATAGTGCTGAGAAGCCAATTATGAAAATGCTTCGCCAACTGTGTACTTAGGTACATTTAACTGGGATGACTCATATTCACTCAAGATAATGACCTCAGATAGAAAAAGAACCTCATTTTTCTCTCATACATTACCCTTTTGATAAGATGAACAGGACTGTGAGTTTATGGATAATGGAAATATCTACTTGCCCTGCCCTCTTGTTGAGAGAATTTCATCAAAAGAAGCATAGGATAAAACTTGGGAAAGTAGTAGCTGAAGATAATAATGGCCCACTTTTGCTGAAGTTGAAAAATTACATTTCTCTCTCTCTCTTTCCCTCCCTGTGTGTGTAAATTACATCCTACTGTACAGTTGCCATAATCTGCCTTCTTCACTTCATACCAAACTGCTCCCTTAAGTCTTACATTTCTTCAAGGGAACTGATTCCCTTGACATGTCTTGTTTAACAAATGATTATGATCAGAGTCCCATGTAATTCAGAAGCTGCTTCCCAAACTTAATCTAATAACTTCTGATTACATACTCCCTTCCAGTAAGGCTGCTTCTGAAGGATACACAAGGTAAATCATTCAAACTTCTAGTGGCCCTCATTTCAACCAACAATTCTCCTCCATACACAACAAACACACTCAATGTAATATGCATTACTTTGCTACACTGAGGCAACTGTGATCCCATCACACTCAAAATCTTTGGACCCTGGATGGCTAACTTAACTTTGGCCTAGCACGGTCAAGTGATGGGCTTTGAAGCAGTTCTTACTGGCTCCTTGTGGTCCTAATAAATAATCCATTTATATAAGTGGTCTACTGACACTGTCACTTGTAAAGAGATGGGATACAATCTTTTCAGGTCATGGACAGTGCAATCCTACACATGCCTAATCTGAATCAAGCCCTATTGAGTTTAATGGGATTTACTCCCAGGAAAGTATGTCCAGGATTGCTGCCTGAGATTGTTCACACTGCAGTATTACATCTCTCTTTGAGGCTGCAATCCTATACCCACTTACCAAGTCCATTGAACTCAGTGAGCCTTACTTCTGAGTTGACAGTTATAGGATTGCACTGGGAATGCTGTATGCAATATCATGCTTCAGCTGTGCCTAATTCTATGTGCATCATCATTTTGAAGCCCTTAAGATGCCAACATTATCACAGAAACTTACCCATCAGGAGCTCAGCCTGTGTGACAAAAAAATATCTGGCTCCTAGACTCCCATCTAGAGTATGCAGAGAGGCTTATGAGAATACAGAATTTGGCCATGGCTGACTTCTTAGATATTTACTGTGACAGCAGTGAAAACAGGTCTAAATATCAACTATATGCCAATGAGTTCTATGACACATTGCAATCCTATACACACTTCATTGTCCTCAGTTGGGCTTACTTCTGAGTAGACATAAATGAGATTCTGGTGTTAACTCCAGTGAAAGTTTCCAGGGAATGGAGGTGAAACTTCTAGGAATTCCAAAGTGATCTGCCGTAACATGGAGGTAGCTGTTATTAGCACAACATTCTTTCAGATTGTTTTACTGTATAGGCTTTTATGACTACAACACTATGGCACTAGCCAAGTGCACAGCGTTTGGGAATCCATGGCTATTTTCCAAGCAATGTGATTCGCAGACAGATTTTCAGATTAAAAATGGTGCTGTTGGATGACAAATCCCATGTGTCATCATTTGGCAAGAAAAGTGAGAAAGAGAGAAATCTCTTATGAAATATAATATAGTACAGAATACATAAAACAATTTATGTATAGCCAAGGACACAGAAAATATCTTTATGATTAATAACACTGAGTAGATGAGGCTATTCAACAGCTGTGAAGATAAAGCTATTTGAATTTTGATGTGATATATCAGGATATAACTGGAGGATTATGACACAGTATATGGGAAATCAAAGAAAAGTCAGGGCAGTAAATTCTAGGCCTTGGCTAAATACAACAAGTAGATTCATGGACTTCTGGTAGCTTCCAAGTGATGTACTATACATACATCATCCAGAGTTTTGCAAATCTACACTCCAACCCCAGCTATATTTACATGATTTCAATGGGACACGCTTACAGATAACAGTGCACTTCTAAGCAAGTTCACTCAGAAGTATGTCCTGCTTCTTTAAATGGGACTTACTCCCTACTGAGTGTGTTTAGAATTGCAGGCAAAATTGGATGCTCACAGATTTAATCACTAGATTAACACAAGGTTCCCAATCCATGTACCTGTGAGTACAGCAGTGTTTGTGGATTTCTCCCACCTTGCCAATTAGATCATCAGTGACAGGAGGAAGGAGTTGTCTGAAATGCATCTTCCTACATCAGGAGAAAGTAAAAGGGCTCCAATGAATATAGCAGAGGGATGATACAACCAGCTGCTGCACTCAGTGATTTCTGGATCAAGGTCTCTTTTGCTCATATGTGCTGGTCTGCAGAATATCATGGATTTCTCCATCTCCATACAAGCCTCTTGCTCATAAAATAAGGGTGAACTTTGCATGACAGCCTGTCTTAATGCACAGAATCAGTGTGTGTGTGTGTGTGTGTACTTGTAGACCTTCTAGTCCAAACTCCTGCTTGATGCAAGCAACCCAGAGGTACAGCATCCCTAATAAATGGCTGTCCAGCCTCTGTCTGACAACTTCAAGTCAAGTGTGGAAGAGCCCACACCACCCACCTAGGTTCCATTGCCAAACTGCTCTTACCATCAAACATGCTGGATCCTGTTACTTTCACATCCATCCCAAAGACTGTAGTACAGCATCAATTTGGCTATGCATAAAATGCCAATATTCATGATGTAAAAAGAGGCAAATCTGGTTCCAGGCCCTCTTCAAAGCAATCTGCTGGAACTGATGACAAGCAAAATGGAACGGGAGAGACCAGGGTGGTGGCAGCTTTTAGTTATATCACATAAAAGTTTTATGCATGGTTTAAAAATATGCAGAGTGTACAATAAACAATTTAGGCTGTAATCTGTAAACACTTTCCTGGGAGTAAGCCTCATAGTGGGACTTACTTCCATGTAAACATACACAAGATTGCACTGTTGGTGGTTTAAACCAGGGGTGGCTAATTTGTGGCTCTCCAGATGTTTTGGCCTATAACTCCCAAGATCCCTCACCACTGGCTATTCTGGCTAGAGATGATAGGAGTTGTTGGCCAAAAAATCTGGAGGGCCAAAAGTTGCCCACCCCTGGTTTAAACTTACCTTAGTTTCCATTTACCAACTATTTATGATAGAGACTCCTCAGTTTTTTATCAGTTTCATGATGAGGAGAAATTCAGCTGATTCATCTGTATGGTGGGAAAAGGTGCATTGTATCAGGCAACTGTCACAGGAACATGAACCCCTTTGGGGAAAGAAGTTAGCAACTGTACTACACAGAGTCACTTATGACTGGGTAGGTGTCCTAGCTAACAGAAATTGAATGTGACATCATAGCACCAATTAGAAAGATGTCTAAAGCTCAAATATTTAGCTATTCGGCAATCTAAACTACCTTCTTCTCATGAACAGTTTCTTCAACTTTTTGACACTGATTTTCTGTAGCAGCTGATTTTGTCAGGGAATGAAAAATCTGTTAATTAACATAAAATATTTATGTGTTTCCACAGTGTCATCAATGTGCTAAAAATGGAAGAATCTACAGTCAATGCAGAGTCAGGTAATAAAAAACATGATCACCAAGTGAACTTCATTGCTGAGTGGGAAGTTCAATCTGATTTCCCACTTCTATTTCCAACATTCTGGTAACATTTCTCAGGCATGGGGTAGGTGGGTGCAGACCTTTAGAAAAGGATATTCAATTTTCAACCTCAAGTGAGAAAATCAGAGACTGGCTGGAGATTATGACTTGCATGTTGTGATTTGAAAAGGATTTCGGATAATAAGGTGATGTTGCAAATGAATTGCTCAGAAGTATGAGGGTAGCTACATTTAGTATTCAAGAGTGAACATGGATGGCATATTTATTCATAAATAAGCAGCAGTGGAATTGATGCTGAAGCAATCCTTAAATTATGTGGGGAAAGGTGTGTGTGTGGGGGCGGGGTGCTTAGTCTCATACATGGTTCCTCCAATTTTAGCCATATCATGGTCAGCTGGAGAAGCAAATGGCACAACACACACACACAGACTGTCAAGGTGCACGGTACCAAGGCTGGTCAAGTTATTTTAGCACATGAAGCAGAAAATTTCACAAGCCCCTCTCCTACCAGTCCTGCAAGATGGCCTTTTTCTAAAACAGTAGGTAAGGTAGGGATGTCAGAGAATTTCGCCACGAATCTTGGGGAGGTTGAATGCCAGCGCATTCGGCCCTCCGAAATCAGTGGCGAAACGGTCTGCCCCCCCCCGGGAAGGGACTTACCTTGGGCAAATCCGCCTGGCGGCAGCGGCTCCAACAGTGGTTTGGCGGTGGTGGCTGTGGCGGCCGGTCTTCCGACCGACTGCTGCCGCCGCCGCCATTTCCAGTAAAAAAACAAAAGACCCCCAAAAACGTGATAGGCTACGTAAAGATTTACGTAGACTAGCATGGCTAGATTTTTTAAAAATACCGTGATAGGTTATGTAAATGTTTACGTAGCCTATCACGGCTGAGTAAAAAAAACAAACATGCGCGTACGCAAATGGCGGCACCCATGGGCGCCGCCATTTGCGTTCCTTATTTTGGCACGTCTAGTCTACATAAACATTTACGTAGACTACAGCGAAAATAAGGGGAACGCAAATAGCGTAAATGTTTACGTAGACTAGACATACCAAAATAAGGAACGCAAATGGCGGCGCCCATGGGTGCCGCCATTTGCATACGCGCGTTTTGTTTTTTTTTACTCAGCAGTGATAGGCTATGTAAACATTTACGTAGCCTATCATGGCCGACTGCAGGGATGCAAACAGCAGTGGCTACGGCCGCCGCCATTTGCGGAACCGGCTGGCCAGGATTCGGGGGGGGGGCGAGGGACGGAGCGCCTCCCCCCCCACCTCGAATCACATTTCGTTAAAAGGTAAGTGACATTCGTACATCCCTAAGGTAAGGAAGCCATCACAAAAGACAGCAGGGGCAGGGCTCCTCTGTAATTTAAGCACTGCCTCGAAGGTTCTTTTCAAGACACAACCAAATATATTCTTTCCTAGAGGTTTGCATCTACCACTCAGCCCTACCCCAAAATGTTGCGTATACTGTACAAATTATTTTGGCTTTCCTCAACATTCTTACAATCTTCTTCTCAGTGTTCTTCCTCCTCAGTTCTTTTGGCTGACAAAGGAACCTCCAAATTTGCCTTAACTTGATGGCAATTTTAGATGTCTGAAACCTTGCTGAGACATTTCACTAATCCTTTTAGGTGCAATCCTATGCAGGTTTAGACAGAAAAAAGTCCTACAGCATGGCTGACTGGATAATGCTGGGAGTTGTAGGGCTTTTTTCTGTCTAAAATATGCATAGGATTGCACCCTTAGTGAAGTAATGCTTAAGTAATACATTTAATACATGTATTAAGTAAGTAATACATTTTAGTTTCCCTCAAAATTCCCACTAATGTTTTTCCTGAGAAGGGTCTTCCAGCTTGAATTCATTTTCAAGCAAAATATGGTGGCAATTCTTATTCTTGTTTAAACTGGTCATTTTAAAAATAATATATTTTAAAAGGTAATTCTCCAAGGTAGACCCACAGCTTATTTGCTGAGGAATAATTCATGACTGTCCAACAGCACAAGAGGCGACTCTACACATCGACATCATTAGATGGTCAATATCGAAATCAGATTGATTATGTACTTTGCAGCCAAAAATGGAGAAGCTCTATACAGTCAGTAAAAACAAGACCTGGAGCTGACTGTGGCTCAGATCATGAGCTGCTTCTTGCAAAATTTCGGCTTAAATTGAAGAATGTAGGGAAAACCACTAAACCATTCAGGTATGACCTAAATCATATCCCTTATGAATATACAGTGGAGGTGAGGAATAGATTTCAGGGATTAGACCTGATAGACAGAGTGCCTGAGGAACTATGGACAGAGGTCCGTAACATTGTTCAAGAGGCAGCAACTTAATCCATCCCAAAGAAAAAGAAATGCAAAAAAGCAAAGTGGCTGTCTGATGAGGCTTTACAAGTAGCTGAGGAAAGAAGGGAAGCAAAAAGCAAGGGAGAAAGGGGAAGATATATCCAACTGAATGCAGAGTTTCAGAGAATAGCAAGGAGAGACAAGAAGGCCTTCTTAAATGAACAATGCAAAGAAATCGAGGAAAACAACAGGATGGGAAAGACTAGAGACCTTTTCAAGAAAATCGGAGATATCAAGGGAACATTTTGTACAAGGAGGGGCATGATAAAGGACAAAGAAGGCAGGGACCTAACAGCAGCAGATGAGATTAAGAAGAGGTGGAAAGAATACACAGAAGAACTATACAGGAAAGATCTGAATGTCCCTGATAGCCATGATAGTGCAGTCACTGAACTTGAGCCGGACATCCTCGAGAGTGAAGTCAAGTGGGCCTTAGGAAGCATTACTAACAACAAAGCTAGCGGATATGACAGTCTTCCAGCTGAGCTATTTAAAATCCTAAAAGATGATGCTGTTAAAGTGCTGCACTCAATATGCCAACAAATTTGGAACACTCAACATTGGTAACAATACTGGAAAAGGTCAGTTTACATTCCAATTCCAAAGAAGGGCAATGCCAAAGAGTGTTCAAACTACCATACAATTGCGCTCATTTCACATGCCAGCAAGGTTATGTTCAAAATCCTACAAGCTAGGCTTCAGCAGTATGTGAACTGAGAACTACTGGAACTACAAGCTGGGTTCCAAAGAGGCACAGGAACTAGAGATCAAATCGCCAACATTCGCTGCATCATGGAGAAAGCAAGAGAATTCCAGAAAAATGTCTATTTCTGCTTCATTGACTATGCTAAAGCCTTTGATTGTGTGGATCATAACAAACTGTGGCAAATTCTTAAAGAGATGGGAGTACCAGACCACCTTACCTGTCTCCTGAGAAACCTGTACGAGGATCAAGAAGCAACAGTAAGAACCGGACATGGAACAACCGATTGGTTCAAAATTGGGAAAGGAGTATGACAAGGCTGCATATTGTCGCCCTGCTTATTTAACTTATATGCAGAGTACATCATGAGAAACGCCGGGTTGGATGAATCACAGGTCGGAATTAAGATTGCCGGGAGAATTATCAACAACCTCAGATATGCAGACGATACCACCCTAATGGCAGAAAGCGGAGAGGATATAAAGAGCCTCTTGTTGAGGGTGAAAGTGGAGAGTGCAAAACTGGTTTGAAACTCAACATTAAAAAAACTAAGATCATGGCATCTGGCCCCATCACTTCCTGGCATATAGTAGGGGAAGAAATGGAAGCAGTGACAGATTATATTTTCTTGGGCTCCAAGATCACCGCAGACGGTGAGTGTAGCCATGAAATTAAAAGACGCTTGCTCCTTGGGAGGAAAGCTATGGCAAACCTAGACAGCATAGTAAGAAGCAGAGACATCACCTTGCCAACAAAGGTCCATATAATCAAAGCTATGGTTTTCCCAGTACTAATGTATGGCTGTGAGAGCTGGACTATAAGGAAAGCTGAGTGCCGAAGAATTGATGCTTTCGAACTGTGGTGCTGGAGAAGACTCTTACAAGTCCCCTGGACTGCGAGAAGGTCAAATGTCAATCCTAAAGGAAATCAACCCTGTCTGATTTCCAATTGGAAGGACAGATACTTGATTGGAAGGACAGATACTGAAGCTGAAGCTCAAATATTTTGGCCACCTAATGCGAAGAGAAAACTCCCTGGAAAAGACCCTGATGCTGGGAAAGATTGAAGGCAAAAGGAGAAGGGGATGGCAGAGGATGAGATGGCTAGGTAGCATCACCAATGCAATGAATATGAACTTGAGCACACTCCGGGAGAGAGCGGAGGACAGGAAGGCCTGCCGTGCTATGGTCCATAGGGTCACAAAGAGTCGGACACGACTGAACAACTAAACAACAACAATTCATGACAGAGAGATCCAAGTTTCTGCTGACTAAATCACATGATCAGCATGCTAAAACAAACAAACAAACAAACTAACTAACTAACAAACAAACACAAAAAAATAACAAAGAAAAAGAAGAAAGTAAAGTAAACATTTCAAGATGTAAAGAAAAGGGTACTTTAGGGGAAAAGAAACTCATAAGCTGAAGTAAACTAAGGATCATAATATTCATTTAAATGGAAAAGATTCAGAAATGAAACCTGGAAACTGAATTATCGTTGGAAACTCTTCAGATGATATTTATAATTTACTGAATCTGTTCGCATCACTGTGAACGTTGGCAATGTGATCTCATCTCAGCCAAAAAAATTATCTACATCAATGTTACTATGCCTAGAGTTATTAGATATTCTTATTCAGTTGTGTGTAATAATATTTAGAGCTCTTTCCAAACTGGCTTTGGCAGTATTACAAATAAAGGTAATTTAGTTTTGGCATCAATCAGATGAATCTTATGTTGCCTTATAGAAATGTGCAGATGATTTATAAGTGGACAATACTATTTTGGAATAGTAAAAATCAAAGAATCATTTAAAAACCAAAGTCAGGCCCTTCCTGGTTTTTTAGAACATTGGAATGTCTTTGATAATTTATAGGTTTCTGTTGATACATCATACCTAGAACTCAGATGTCTGCATGATTACATGCAACCATGAGATATCAGTAATGACTTCCTTATAAATTGTTTCAAATAAAAAAATAGTATGAACAGTATAATGCATAAGGAAGCATAGTGGTTTAGCAGTGTCCCATTTTCTGCAATGAAAACGTTGCTGACATTGTTTTTCCCTGCACAGTCCTGGAATGAAGGTACAAGATATGGTAGATGGGTAGAACTATGAGCCAGTGTCTCTTCTTCCCTCCCACCCACACTGAACCTGCCAGTTGTGTTGTGACCATGTGATCTATATGATAAAAGACTTAAGCCTGAATGAAACCAATTTTTGGACCCTTATGATAGTACTGAATAGGTAAAAAACAAACAAACAAATAAACCTCTCTTCCTGTAGCTGATTTAGGAATGGGATGGGAACTAAAAGTCACTACTTTGCCCCACTGGCAACCATATAATCCTACATTATAGAAGTTGGGTAGGGCCCACTTACCATTATCAGAAGTTGGGTAGGGCCACCCGGGAACTGCTTCTTCAGGAAGGCTTGGCCACCATCTTCAACAGGCATTGTCTGTAATGAGCTTGGCTGCATGAAGTTATAGCATTGGCCCAGACTCCCACATCAACCCTTGGAGAAGTGGGAGAAGTGGGAGACAAAATTCCCTCCCGCCATAATTAGCAAGTTGGGGAGTGATGATTGTGCATGTATACTACATCTGTTGTATATATTTTAGATGTTATATATAGCAACAATTAATCTACTCTGGGTATTTTGAGCCTGATCTCACACACTTCAAATTACACTAATGCTAAAGCATTTATAATGTTTCTGCTGTTGAGTAATAGATAAATAATTTCAAAATAACTTGTTAATTAATAATATATTTAGAACCAGTAGCAATTCAGCCTGCCTAGAACTTTAAACATTTCTAGACTGTATTACTATGGTAATAGGCACATGGTGGTAAATCACATGGTTCTGCTATGCCAGAGTGTGCTATACTAGAACAAAGCTAGTATACCATAACACTAGCCAATATAGTAACAATGACTGCCACTCCCACAGCATCTCTGGAAACTCAACTGCTATCCGTCAATCTTGACGTTGTACAAATACACACACACACCCATTACCCATGCATAAAAAGCACCAAAGAATGCACAGCTACAGGTGACTAAGCTCATAAAGGGCACAATCTATGCATGTCTAGACAGAAAAAGTACTACAACTCCCAGCATCCTCCAGCCAACATGGCTGGCTGGGACATGTTGGGAGTTGCTAGACTGTTTTCTGTTTAAACATGCATAGGATTGCACCTGAAGTTACCCAAGCCATTGCACAAACATGCTACACACAACATGTGGCTAGATGCTATGGTGCGGCATAGAGAAAGCCTGCATGGAGGGGAGAAGGATAAATCTCTGGCTGGGGCATGTTGGGAGTTGTAGGCTTTTTCTCTGTCTAAATGTGCATAGGATTGTGCCCTTAATTTCAGTTTCTCTCAGTTTCTTGTTTTTCCAGTCTTATGGTTGATTTTTCCCAAGTGCTAAGACTTAGTTTAAGTTCAAATGAAAATTTCTATGCATTTCTGTGCACATTTCTCCCAATGCATTCATCTTTGTATGCAGTTTTGCCAAATATACACATTTTTGCAAAGAATTTTCATTATTTACTACTATAGTAGTGAAATATATTTTCACAAATATATGCTTTTTGTGCATATTTCCCCCTAGAATACACATTTTTGCAAAGGATTTTCATTATTTACTACTATAGTAGTGAAATATATTTTCACAAATATATTCTTTTTGTGCATATTTCCCCCTAGAATACACATTTTTGCAAGCAATTTTCTTAATATAATGTAGTTTTCAGTGTTATTACCCCCAATATGTGCATTTTTGTATGCATTTTTTGATTGGAGAACTCCATTGCAAAATTCAGAGAAGAGCACATGTCAAAGGAATAACTGAGTTTCAGTTCACATAGTGGTTCAAAGGTGTGAAAAACATTTCTCCCCCCATCCCTAATCTATGCATACAGAAATATATGACCTGAGCTTTAGTCATAATTCTATTCTCTATTGTAACTTTGGGGACAAAGAGCGAGTAGTAGGGGCAGCTGTATGGGGCTGTATTTTAATTAATGCCACCTTTTTGGATATATGACAAAATGCTGTCCCGGGGGGAAGGGATAAGCTCTGAATGATCATAGGATTCCTCCTATGCTCTAACACTTCCCACCATATTCCCTATACCACCTGATTCCCCACCCCCAGCCACCCCCTTGTACTCCCTCTGCATGAGCGTTAAGTTGGTGGAAGCCTCTCACAATACAAGGTTATCACTACACCGGTGGGATTTTTTTCCCTGCAGCTGTAGCATTGTGCTCCATCGCCATAAGTGATGTAGGAGTGATCTATCCATCAAGTGGGCATAACTCAAGGACAAGGTTGTACAATTCATTGAACCTTACTTTTAATAGTTTGCTCTCCCTTTGTTGTTGCCTGCCATCACTCTGCATTATGAATGGATCAGACTGTTAATATTGTGTATAAAATCTAATTTCTGTGTGAAGGGAATTCAAGTTGTTCCCCAAGAAAATGAAAAAATACGCTCTCCAAAGAGATTATGAAGTTCAACAAATGTATGCAAATTTGATAAATGAATAACTGGTTTTATTTATTTCAGTGCCTTTATCCCGTGTCTTCAGCTGAAAAGGTTCCTAGAGCAGTTTACATGAGATTAATAACAAACAAGACAGACCCCTTCCACAGGCTTACAAGCTAAAAGATATGACACAAAAGGAAAAAGGGATGGGGAGGGAAGAGACAAACAAACAAACAAACAAACTCAGACATCAAGTTTATGCTAAAGCTGTAAATTCTTAGAATAACTGGCTTGAAGGGAAACAGTTCAGGGAAAGGATGACCCAAATAGAGCTATGGGATATTCTGTCAAACACTGCCACCACTTATGGGGAAACTGCTCTTTCGTTGGGCTATGGGGTTTCTTATTTTTAGCAAATACTTATATTTCAAGGCCTAAGGAACTCTCTGCTAGTACAATTCAGAGTTCCACAAGCTGACCCTTTTTCCACTGCCATCAATTCTCCTAGAATACTTTAAAATCTCCTAGTAGCCTGGTATAAGAGGCTTAGGTGTGAGATGGGCACCAACACTACAGACAAGATAAATTATTAAACAGGTGATATTAAACTATTAAACAAGGGATATTTTTGTACATAAGGCAATACTAATATTTACTTTGGAGGTTCATAAAACAGCTTGCTGATACTTCTTAGGGACTCAAGATACACTGTTGCTAATTCAACCTTCTTAACTTATCTTACATCCAGCCAAATTCCCTGAATCTCCACTCTAGGCAAATACACACACAACCAGGTCCAGCCTTCCTCTTACTTCCAAGGTTCCTCGTGTTTTGTTTATGGCTGCTTGAGCAGTTTATCTGGGTTTTTACTGCCTGCTTATGTAACCTTTTTCTGGCAAGATCTTAGGGCAGCCTCCTGGCATAACACAGGAGGCTGCCCTTAATTTTTGTGAACTGCCCAGAGAGCTATGGCTATTGGGCAGTATAGAAACAAACAAACAAACAAACAAACAAACAAACAAGCACAGCCACCTGCTCCCTACTCCTGATATTCACTAGCCAGTAGCCACATATGGTTATCCCACAGAGAAGGAGTAGCTTAATATTCAGGCCTTAGTTATTCACTTTCTCCTTAGCTTTCTCCTAGTCCTTCTATAACACCACCTTCCAACCAGCAGATCTTCTCCCTCTCTGACTACCAACAGACTAACTTATCCCTAACTATCAACTCCTAAACTGTTAACTGTCATTTACCAACCACTCTTTTCCACCTAGCTACAATCCCCAGAGAGTCAGAATTGAATTTACCTGATTCAGGCCCTATTCAAAGCAATTGCCTCTCTGTTCCCCTTCAGAATGTCACCAAGAAACTACACAGGTGTTTGACAATAACAAAGCAAGGCCTCAGGCCTACTCAGATACATTATAGCCTCTCAGTGGCCACATAAAGTAAACATTACAGAAGAACAACAGTTATATACCTGGCATTTATTCACATCTAGTCTCTCAGCTGAGTCAATAGAGTGGTCCCTACAGTCCCATCTCTCCCTTTGCTACAGTTAGATGGAATGGCTGCTGCTAAATTACAGTCTTCTGGGTTCTCTTGGGTGCTTTCAGGGAGCAAGATAGGAACATGGGTGGCAAAGCTGGAAGAGGCTGAAAGCTAAAGCCAAACAGGCAGTAAAACAGATCCTTCAGAAGTTTTCTCTGTCTTCAGTGACTCTGCTCTTACCCAGCTCTCTTTTTAGTGCAGCAATTAATGTATTCACTTTTCATATTTATACTTTTACTTCCATTTTAATAGTGCATCCATGTTTTTTTTTATTTAAGCAGCTCACCTTTCACATGCTGTACAGCATCAAATGCTGAAGACAGTATGCCTCAACAGACAAGTCTGCAGCAGAGTTACTCTTTTATGCTCTTCTTTTATCATTCAGTAAAATCCTTTGCATACAGATTAACTTTGTTTGCACAACATATACTTTTTGCTCTCCCTGCTTGAAAGAGGAAACACTAAATGCTTCGATAAAAGGATTACAAAGTCATGCAGTTTCAAGTGGCTTTTATAAGTACACCACCATCTGCAGAAAAGTCTGTTTTGGGAAAGTTGTATTGTGGGGTTGGTAAGATGTTTGTGTTCTCTCTCTCTCTCTCTCTCTCTCTCTCTCTGTGTGTGTGTGTGTGTGTGTGTGTGTGAGAGAGAGAGAGAGAGAGAGAGAGATGACCTGACACCAGTTCCAGGGAAGACAGACCAGTTCTCTCTAGTTTTTGTCTAGGAGACAGAGAAATGCACATGAGAAGGAAGATGGACTAATTTTGCTGATTTCTATTTCTTCTTCTTTTTTAGCGCTATTGAATTTTAGGGATATCAGAGAATTTCTCCATGAATCTCAGGGAGGCCAAATGCCAGCGCATTTGGCCCCCCGAAATTGGTGGAGAAACGGTCTGCCCCCCTGCCCCCCCCGGGACGGGACTTACCTTGTTCGAATGTCCCTGGCGGCGGCGGCTCCGGCGGTGGTTCGGCGGCGGTGGCTGCGGCTGCCGGTCTTCTGACCGGCTGCCGCCGCCACCATTTCCAAGTAAAACAACAACAACAACAACAAACAAACGTGATAGGATACGTAAAGATTTACGTAGCCTATCACTGCTAGATTTTTAAAAAACACCATGATAGGCTACGTAAATGTTTACATAGGCTATCACGGCTGACTTTGAAAAAGAAAAAGTGCGTACACAAATGGTGGCACCCATGGGCGCCGCCATTTGTGTTCCTTATTTTGGCACATGTAGTCTACGTAAACATTTATGTAGACTACGGCGAAAATAAGGGGAAGGCAAATAGCGTTCCCCTTTTTTCGCCATAGTCTACGTAAATGTTTACGTAGACTACACGTGCCAAAATAAGGAACACAAATGGTGGTGCCCATGGGCGCCGCCATTTGCGTACGCGCTTTTTTTTTTTAAGTCAGCCGTGATAGGCTACGTAAACATTTATGTAGCCTATCACGGCTGACTGCAGGGAAGCAAACGGCGGTGGCTACGGCCGCCGCCATTTGCGTCCCAGCAGGAGAGGAGGTTTCGCGGCCGGAGGGACGGGGTGCCTCCCCCCCAGCCAGAATTTCGGGGGGAGGGACGGAGCGCCTCCCCCCCACTGCGAAGCAAGCTTCGGGATCAGGTAAGGGACTTTTGTCCATCCCTATCGAATTTCAGTGGGCAGGTCAAGCAAACTCTGTACCCTCACACATTTGCTAGATAATTCTGAATTGCAGTTTCCTATTGTAGCTTTGACATATTTCAGACAAAGTCTAATCAATAATGCTCAGGATGGTCATTCAAGCAGGTAGTCAGGAATGAGTAGTCCAAGAGTAGTTCAGTCTGTGAGCAGTCTGTCCTTATTTAGGCACGGGTTGTCTACGTAAAGATTTACGTAGACTACGGCGAAAATTCTGGCCAGGGGGGAGCGCCCCGTCTCCCCGGCCATGAAATAAAAAAGTTATGAAAAAAAAACCGTGATAGGCTACGTAACGATTTACGTAGCCTATCACGGCTAGATTTTCAAAGTCAGCCGTGATAGGCTACATAAATCTTTACGTAGCCTATCACGGCTGACTTTGAAAAAAAAAAAGCGCGTACGCAAATGGCGGCGCCCATGGGCGCTGCCATTTGTGTTCCTTATTTAGGCACGGGTAGTCTACGTAAAGATTTACATAGACTATGGCGAAAATAAGGGCAACGCAAATAGCGCTTTTTTTTCAAAGTCAGCCGTGATAGGCTATGTAAACATTTACGTAGCCTATCACGGCTGACTGCAGGCCAGGGACGCAAATGGCGGTGGTTACGGCCGCCGCCATTTGCATCCCAGCAGGACAACAGGATTCGTGGCCGGAGAGACGGGGCGCTCCCCCCTGGCCAGAATTTTGGGGGGAGAAATGGAGTGCCTCCCACCCCACCCCGAAGCAAGCTTCGGGATCAGGTAAGTGACTTTCGTCCATCCCTAGTGATGGCAGTGCCAATCACCTGACTTTTGTTTTCATAATATTTGCATGAGTATTCAGTATGCAAAGTAAATCTTTTGGTTAGACTATCTGCTGTGCAGTTCTGGGGCTTCTTTTCATTGTAAGCTGGCAAAGGTTTTACATTTGGGCCATCACTAGCAGAACCCAGGTGCCTTACTGTCTGCCCCACAGTGTCAGCATAATGGAGGAGGGAGCTACAGTCTCTGATGACCGGTGAGTGGTCTTGGAGGTACCAGCATAATTGAGGCTGGGTGACGAAGGGGCCAACCGGGGTCCACCTGATTCTGTAGGACTGTTGAATACTTACGTAAATACTTATGTAGCCTATCACGGCCTCCGCAGGGATGCACATGGCATCCTTGCGTTAGCCATGATAGGCTACGTAAGTATTTATGTAGCCTATCACGGTTATGAAGACGAAGCAAATGGCGGCTGCAGGATGGCCGCCATTCGCAAAGTAGCGTGGACGGGAGCAGGTAAGTGCTTCGTTTCACGCGCCTTTTGTGGGTTGGGGGTGGTGGGGACTTCATCCCGCGCGCCTTTCATGGGTTGGGGGGGCGGGGGTTCATTCCGCAACAGATTTCGGGGGGCTGAATACACTGGCATTCGGCCTTACCGAGATCCGTTGCAGAATTCTCTGACATCCCTATTTAGGGTGCAATCCAAACTTGGAGGTGACTGCTTAGCCAATGCAGGGCAGGAGAAACATGGAGGGGATGATCCTCTCCTTGCTTCAGCCTCCCTGCATTTATGGCTAGACAGCGGATTTCGGCTCTCTAGCTGTGGGACCTCGGAGCGTGGGAAGAGGCAGCTGGATGACATGTAGGATGTGTCATACCAGCATTTCTGACTTCCCTGTCCTGACACGCCCCCGCGAATGCCCGGTTTTTGCTGCTTCGTGCTCCTCTTCCAAGCACAGGGCACAGGGCCATTCTGCGCTGCCTATGAGGCAGTGCGGGATGGGGGGGAGGTCAGTTTTCAGGGAACCGACCTTGGAGCAACGGCTCTGAGGTCAGTTCCCAGGAACCGACCTATCCTATGGCGGTCTAGCCACTGACTAATGGCCATAGGATTGCTCCCTTATTTATGCAGGTTATTTTTAGCCCTGTCTGATTCTGAAAGTGGGGCATTTATTTGAAATATTTTGACAATCCAAATAAAATTCAAAGATGGTACAAACATGTAGGGCAAAGGGCAGCTGGAACTAATCTTTACCCTGCTCCCTCCAGCGGCTCTCTTCCCTCAAGAGCTGGCTTTCAATGTTTGTCCTGTTCAGCCCAGTTCAGCCCTTTGCATTAAAGAACTGAGGAAGTTTCTTTGCCTGAGATTTTTGGATAAAACAATGCAGGGTGGAAAGTCTGTTTTAAATAATATTTCTCTAGTATGCCACAGGGGAACACAGTTAACAGTAACAACCACTTGCACCAAAGACAAAGACCTGGCTCATGCAATACGGCAATCCACAATAAAACAGCCATGGTGGCTTGTTATCGTGGGTTGTCATGTCATGCAAACCCAGCACAATGGCTTGAGTGAGGATTGTTCAGCCATCTGGAGAACACCTGTCTTGTTGTTGTGTTGTTGGCCATGGCTAGAGATGTACGAAACCCCAACCTGGCTCAGCTCCGGTGCATCCGTGGTGGGGGGGAGGTGCTCTGTCCCTCCCGCTGGAATCCTCCCTGGCTGGATCTGTTCCACGGCAGCTCCGCGGAGCTGCCAGCCGGGGCCGGCTGCAGCCGGAGTTCCAGCTGCTGCCGGGCTGCTGCGGCCGCAAATGGCGGCTGTCGTAGTGGCCGCCATTTGCGTCCTTGCAGTAAGCCGTGATAGGCTATGTAAGTATTTATGTAACCTATCATGGCAAAAGGCAGCCACACAAATGGTGGCCGCTACGCCATTTGCACCCCTGCCTTTTGCCATGATAGGCTACGTAAATACTTATGTAGCCTATCATGGCTTACTGCAAGGATGCAAATGGCGGCTGCTACGATGGCCACCATTTGCAGCTGCAGCAGTCCAGCAGCGGCCGGTAGACCGGCTGGAGCCGCCACAGCATCCACCGCTGCTGGGATTCCATGGGGTAGTGAGGGGGTGGAGGATTCTGGGGGGCTGGATTCTAAAGAATTCAGTTCTAAAGAATCCAGCCTCACTGGAGTCCGTGGTGGAATTCTCTGACATCCCTAGCCATGGCTGTTGTGTCATGTGAACCAGGACTGTGGCTTGTGCGGGGCTTGTTTCAAAAGCCTTCCGAGTCATTTGACAAGAGCAGCAAAAAAGCTGACTGCTCTGCTTGCCTCATGGTCTTGCTAGCCATTTCCCAACTGTTGAGGTTTGCCTGGCTGGATCTAGTATGGGTTCGATCCAGCTCCATCATTGCACCAGTGGAAGGATACCACTTGAAGAACCTCCCCATCCTCTCATCCCCCTTGAAGCCCCCTGCATGCCCTCCCAATCTTCCAGAATGTTGGGGATGGAATCTGGTCAGTGCCTAGGAATTCTTTGTATACTAATTTGAGAAAGGTGGTATATAAATGTAGGAAATAAATAAGTAGCAACATATTTGTTTTCCAGACTTTGTATTGTACTGTATGTCAACAAATTAGATCTTCCCTATCACCAAATATTAAGTATATAATAAATTGCTGAGACAGCTGGCCAATTCAGAAGGCATTTGAATTGCCTCCATCTGGGGCACCATCAAGGATGCAACCATGTGGAGGAAATAAGCCTGACCTAACTCATCCACAAACATGGACACCACTTCCTGGCATCAATTTCTGGAACACAGCTGGAGAAAAAAAAAACACACCCACTGTTGCAATAATTCAAATTGCCATGTGGCACTCCAAAACATTCCAGATGGTTGGTTAGCAGCTAAGCAGCCTTCTACTGGAAATATGACTTCTATTTAAAAATAATTTCATCTTTCAGTGAACAGACCAGTTCAAGATGATCGTTGCTACCATTGTTAATACAAGATATGTTGGATTCCCTCTTGCTAAAATGACAGAAATAGATCATGTATACTGCCTTGCAATTAAATTGAAAGTTAGTTCAAGCTGCTACTATATATTCTTATCGTGGGAAAATTGCCCTTAAAACTTTCCAGCATCTGAAAAGAAAGCAGCTTCAGCCATCTTCCCTAATGCAGCTGTGATTAAGCATTTTGCAGGTGTCAGCATTTTAACTGATGAGTCACGAGTTTCCAACTTTCGACTGAAAACATTAACATCTGATAGATGTTTAAGAAATTGCTCTGACTGTACTTGCCTCATTATTTGAAAATAGACTTGAAAAGACTCTTCTCCCAGTGGGGATGTATTGCATGAACTTCTGAATGTCTTGGTATTGCTCCCCAAAGTCCAAATTAATGTACAGAACTTCTTCATTTAATTCTTTGCAATTAAATACTTTAGCTTTCTCTCTCTAACTTTTCTCAGATAATTGTAACAGTAATAAACATCAACAAAACCCATATAATGGATTAACATGACATTGAAAGCAAGGATGAATATCCAACATTGCATGGAAACAACACTCTTAGGTGCATATTTACACATACAAACTTGTTTCAGGTATAATTATAATTTTGAATGTCCCGCTATTATTGTGAGAACTGCTGATACATTCAACAGAAAAAAAAATAAAGCTAAGGTTGTGAAGGCATTGTATGATAGGGGGACATTTAGCAGGCAGTCATTGGCAGCAGTATCTAAGGAATGAACAATATAAACATTTTCCTTGCCTATTATAAATTTGTAGAGTAAACAACATGTGTATTGTGAGTGGAGATGGGAAAATAAAGAGACTAACACAGGGTCTTGGGTTCAAATTGGGACACATTTCTTGATAAAATCTGCAAAGGGGAAAACAGGATGGCAACTAACTTGGGGCAGCCCCTCGCTGTCCCTGACATGGGCAAAAACATTCAAAGCCTGTGGGGTGGCATGTCATCTCACCACCCCACAGGGCTACCCCTTTTGGGATGGTAGGCCTTCCCTGTCACCCCCGCCCATGCCTCACAACTCTGGGTAGGTGAGGTGAGTTGGCCTCCCAAGTAACCCTTATCCCTCTGATGGGCCATGAAACCCAGAGCGGGAGGCCTCGGGTGTCCCCTGTCACAATAACCATGCCTCCAAATGCTCACCATCCCTATTCTCATCCCCAATGCCCATCCTAACAGCCACAGGGAGTGACAAGCCTCTTGCTTAGTCAAACTCCCCCCACCTGTGCTGAATTCCTTTCCGCAGGCCCCTTTGCAGATCCCACAAAAATATAACATTCCCTAAGTCAGACAGGTGCACCCCGCCTTGCCTGTAGAACTCCCCCTGTGTCTGTGAAATATCTGGATGAGAAATACTCCCATCTCCCTGCTGGGATAGCCTAAGAGCTATTTCCCTGTTAACCTTCTGCCAAACCCTTTCTTTCTGGCCACAGCCATTCCTCCATTTCACCCTGGGAAGCAAACTGAGCCAAAGGCTCTTCCACCACATGCTGTGTCAGCCAAACACTGGCAAACCAGGGAAGTCCAAGCTGGCACCACAGCTTGACCTGGGAGCTCTCCATCCAGCCCCACTGTGCGTCATCCCAACAACTGAATGTTGGCACCATCTGCGTCCATGATAGGGATGTACGAAACACTTATCTTATTCCGTGTCGGGACGTCTGCGGTGGGGGCAGGCACTCCATCCATCCCCTCGGAATCCTCCCTGGCCGGCTCCGCTCCGTGGCAGCTCCGTGGAGCCACTGGCCAGGGCCAGCTGCGGCTGGGCTGCTGCGGCTGCAAATGGCGGCCATTGTAGAGGCTGCCATTTGCATCCTTGCAGGCAGCCATGATAGGCTACGTAAGTATTTACGTAGCCTATCACGACAAAGAGGAGGGATGCAAATGGCAGCTGCTACGCCATTTGCATCCCTGGTCTTTGCCGTGATAGGCTACGTAAATACTTACAAAACCTATCATGGCTGCCTGCAAGGACGCAAATGGTGGCCGCTATGACAGCTGCCATTTGCGGCCGCAGCAGCCCGACAGCGGCCAGCTGGGAGACCAGCCGGAGCCGCTGCCACTGCTGGAGACTCCGCTGCTGCATCCACCCCAGGGAAACTCCATCCCGGGGGGATTCTGCGGGGTGGCGGGGGGCCATTCTGCCACAGATTCCGGGGGGCCCGATTCTAAAGAATCCAGCCTCACTGGAGTCCATGGCGGAATTCTCTGACATCCCTAGTCCACAATGGCTCCTCAGCTCGACCTGGATGCCCTCTGTCTGGCCCATTTCCCTTCTGTCCAACAATGGAATGTTGGCACACCAGCTGAGTCAAAGCTGGCTCCACAGCTCGATGTGGAAATGCCCTGTCCAGCCCAAACATAGTGCTGTGCCCGTGTGTGTGCACATGCACTGGTTCCCAACAATCCAGTGATCTAAGGGAAGGAAACCAATGGGTGAGCTTGAACACTACTTAACATTGGATCTTTCTTGCTCTGGGAGTGACTGCATGTATAAACTGAAAGGCCCTGGAGCACCACCTACCCCCACCTAAGCTTTGTCATGTAGAAATGAAAAGAGATGGCTGAGGAGGCAGTCCAGGCATGAAAGGAATGCAAGGGCTCCAAGGCCTCCCACCTCCCAGGTCACCCCCATGATCACCGAATGAGTAAGGGGGGAACCATTGTGAAGAAGAAAAAGGGGGCTTTCCCCCGCCCCCTAACACAAACGGAAGCTGCCACAGCCTCCCCTAGGCCCAATTCCATCACCTGTATAGGAAATAAGGACACTCATACACCTGAACCCCACAGGTCGATCCTGGGCCGACAGAGCCGATATGTATGACCTGTTGAGAGAACAGAATATCCCAACTAGAAGGCCCATTCATACACATTGTCCATGGCTGCCACCACTATTAAAAAAGATAGACCGCCCCAAAGAAAACTGTCAATAATGCAGCAGGGGATAATGGCATCAAACAGGGTTGCACCGAAGGCTGCTGGCCCCACAGATGTGGAGAAAAAATGGGGTGGGGGAGCATGGGTATCCTCAATAAAATCATCAGGCCAGATACCGGCCAAACTCTGTAGGGTGCCCTGGACCCTAAACTCTCTGGTGTACGTCAAGCTGCTCTCAGACTCGACCATAAGACAAATGCAGCCAGCTCACTGCCAATAGTCCAGGCTGGGAATCCTACACTCCAGGAATGGACGAAGGACCATGACGGTAAACTACCAAGGTGGCAGTGAATGTCAAAGCCAAAGGCTCCATCATCTACCCAGGTATAGAAGGCTCTTGCACTGTGTTCTATGGGGTGCACCATGGCTTGCCCACCTTAAATTCACCACTCCCCACAAGAACCTCTGGCATGGTCTCTGGAAGTGCCAGCACCCAGGGAGCCCCTCGTATTTGCACTCGGCCATACCACAACAACACCGGCACCAGCGTAACCCCAGTCCATTACATGCCGCATGAAAAACCAGATATTGTGCAGGAGGCGGTGCAACTAAAAGCAACTAAAAGCCACAAACAGAGCCAAAATTTCCAGATTGAGAGAGGACTGTTATAAGGCCTTCTCTTCACACGGAAAAGAATTAAGAATTTAGGCATTAAATAGGCCCATATAAGTGCTGCCATGTATAGCAGAAGATCTAGTGAATGGGATCTCAAAAGATAAGAAGGTCAACCCTTGGGCCTGCCACTCCACTCACAATGAATCTGTTAATTGACCCTAAGACCCAGCCCTCCTAGTGGCATCAGAATATATCTGCAGCTCCACCTCGATGAGGAACTCATGTTTCCAGAAAGGAAACATTGGCAAGCTCTGGAAAATTGAGGCCTAAACAGAAATCCTCACTCAGAGCGGGAAAAAGCCCCTAACTCAATGGTGCAGGAGCCAAAGCTCTGGTGTGGCACAGCACAGCCTCCACAGAAACGCCAGCATGGGACAACAGCCCTGCAGGCAAAATAAGGAGTCCGCCACTTCCCAAAGGGCATGCAGTGAGACATTATGAGAGTGCCTGATCACCAAGATCTTCTCTTTCAATGCCTGGACCTCATCCCTTGGGATTTTAGGGCACTGATTAATGGAGCCCAGCACAAGCACGGGGACATTAAGATGGTTGATGGTCCTGGTCATCTGATCAGGAAGGATATTCCAGTTCCTAGGTCACTGTACTGAACATTTAGATTAAATTAGAGGACTGGGCAGCAACCCCCAGGGCCTGTAGCAGAACTCACCTGAATTATGGACCATAGTCTGCAAGCCCATCCTGTCTCTCACCCCCATTCATGAAGGTGCCCCCTGCTGAGTCAAAAGGATCATAGGTCAGTCTGCGTCCCCATGGGTGCCCTTTAGGCACTATCACGTAGGAAGATACTCTTGGATTCAAAGCAGCCAAGGCCACAAACAGGTATGGAATCCTGCATGCTGCACCTCCTTAAAAATATCAATTCAGCCAAATGTACTTGCTGTAGGAAAATTTCTGAATCAGAGAAAAGGGAGCCTAAGAAGAATCCAAGAATCCTACTAAAATGCCTGTTTCAACTCAAGCAGGCTTCATTCTCCTGCAACAGGACCACACAACAATCAAGGGAGGGGTAGTCAGTTCAAACTGGGGAAGTCCCCTTTTGGGTAGGGCTGCTGCCCCATGCTGGCCTTCCTGCCCCTTTTTATCAATACTAAGGCCCTGCAACCCTTAAATCTTGGGGGCTACTGGGAGAAGAATATAATCCACTGCCTACTGAGGCTTCCTAGTATAATAAGCATGCCTGGGCATGGGAAACCCATAAACAAAGCTCCCAGCAGAGGCGGGATACCCTTGAATGAAGGGGTCAAAGGCCAATCCAATCCCTCAACAGAAAAATCTGTTGGAGAACACAAAGTAGCCTGTGTAAGAAACACTCTTGTGTCTCCTCCTGTCCTGACCACCAATCATTGGCCAGGGTTATCCTGCAACATCTCTTCCCAGAAAAGGTGGGGGAAGTACATCTACCCACTCACCCCCCCAACGTCTCGGGTAACAGGCGGTAGGTTAGCATCACGTAGGTGGTAGTCACAACAGTTGAAATTGCACTTTTATAAACCTTAACATACAGGACATCCCTCCCTAAAGTTGAGTGGGAGTGTGCCATTGGGCCAGGGCACACCTGCCCCTGCTATACCACTGCTCCATGATATGCGCCCCAGTGGAGCACAGGATGCCTCAGTCGCAGCAGGTCATGTAAGCATGTGATCTTTCTCACCTCAGTCCCAATTTACTGTGGCAATGGCATAAAATATCCTGACGTGGGTCTGCCACTGCAGACACCTGGGAGATGGCTGGTGTGTGTGTGGGGGGGAGAGTTGATCCTGCACATACATACAAACACTGAGGTTGACAGTAGGTAAGCATAAAACCAATGCATAGGATGACTTGATCCTTCAAGAGCTGCAGAATGAATCGAGCCAAGACCCATGGCAGAGCTGTACTGGAAGAAGTTTCAAACGTGTCCAAGGTTTTGATCACATCCAAGCATGCTGCCTGGGACAGCCCTAGCTGAGATTAGGCATGGCGGAGAATTCCGCCATGGATCTCAGTGAAATCCGAAATCCGTGGTGGAATGGAGCCCTCCACCCCGTGAAAGCCCTGCAAAACGGAGCCTACCTGGCTGCAGCTCCGGCTTCAGTGGCATCGGTGGCTCCGGCTGCTGCCAGGCTGCTGCGGCTGCAAATGGTGGCCATCGTAGTGGCTGCCATTTGCGTCCCTATGCCAGCCCCATGATAGACTACGTATATATTTATGTAGCCTATCATGGCTAAAGCAGGCCCTATGCCATTTGCGTTCCTGCTTTAGCCGCGATAGGCTACGTAAATGTACATAGCCTATCACGGCTAAAACGGGAATGCAAATGGCGTAGGGGATGCCATTTGCATCCCTGCTTTAGCCATGATAGGCTACATAAATATTTATGTCATGGGCTACCATAGGGACGCAAATGGCGTCCCCTACTCAGGACGCCATTTGCATCCACACCAGCCTGCAGCGGCTGGATGCCCCGCTGTAGGTTGGCCCAGCTGGTGGCTCCACGGCCTGGCCACGGAGTGGGGCCGGCCGGGCAGGATCGCCTCCCCCCCCATCGAGGATTCCGGGGGGAGGAACGGATTGCCTCCTCCCACCTGCGGAACCCGGCGGAGCCAGGTAAGTGGGGTTTCGTTCACCCCTAGCTGAGATACCTCAAACCGGGGTAGTTGGCATCACCCCTACCATTAGAAGAGCCTCATGTGGTGCATAGTGTAGGTGGCAGTATTGCAATCGAAACTCTTCCCATGACCTGAGTTCGATCCCAACGGAAGCTGGGTCCCGGGTAGCCGGCTCAGGTCGACTCAGCCCTCCATCCTTCTGAGGTCGGTAAAATTAGGACCCACCTTTCTGAGGGAAAGGTAGTCACGACTGGGGAAGGCAATGGCAAACCACCCCGCTACAGTCTGCCATGAAAATGCCAGCGAAAGTGGCATCCCTCTAGGGGTCAGTAATGACCTGGTGCTTGCACAGGAGGAACCTTTCCTTTCCTTTCCTTTCCTTTCCTTTCCTTTCCTTTCCTTTCCTTTCCTTTCCTTTCCTTTCCTACCATCAGAGCCTGCGGTGTCATAGGTACAGTGCCTTCCTCAGCCGGAAGGGCTGGTCCCGAATGCAGAAATAGGAGTGGAACTGCAAGATGTTTCGATGTCATCTATGTTGCACAAAATGCTAGTTTCGCCCCCTGGAGGCTAGTCCAATTTGCCCCAAAGAGGAGAGTCAGCTTCAGGCTGGGTCCAACTCGATTTTATTGTTTGCAAACAGTTCGACAAAGGAGCTCACGCTCAAAAGCAGAGTTGACCCTGGGCAACCCCCGCGTTACAGTTTTATCACCTCAGCTTGCATTCCTCAGCCAGCGTGTCACTTTGATTGGTTGCTAGCAGTTTGCTTGGCAACCTTATCTTAGGGTTACTGTCTGCTCATTCCAGGCATGCGCAGCTCTTACAATACTACGTGCTGCTTAAGACACATACAATGGCTTTTAGGTTACATTTTTACTACAATTCCCCCCTCAAAAGGCTTTTCTCAAATTTATACTCTCTTTGGTCCCGCGGTGGACTATGCACTTAAAGGCGCAAACTATTATCGCTGTGGCATTGACGGTTTTCTCTAAACAGCAAGTGAGGCCTAGGATGCCTTTGTTCTAGCTACTAGAATGTTGACAACAAAAACACTTTTTTTTTTTTTTGAACTTTTGGAACTCAGTTTTGTTCCGTTCATCAGGAACCCTTGAAACGAGAGCGCCCTCTTTCTGTAGAGCTACTTGAGTCCTTTCAGGGGTTCATTATTCCAACGGTGACCTTCAGGTGGGTCAGCTTCCGGTGTGACCCTCTCTGGTGCAGGTGATACCTTTATTCAGTGTGATGAATCCACTTCTTTTCTTTGGCGACTTTCATAGCAATGGGAGTGGTAAGTAGGATCTGAAACAGACCCTTCTGCTTCTTGGTAGGTGGTTCATCTTTCTAGGACTGGATTAGCACCCAATCGCTGGGATTGAGATTATGCACTGGAGCATCTAAAGGCCAGGATTGGTGCGGTGTCGCAAACCTGTGAAAACAAAACAGACTGCAAGGCAGTAACACAATCTTGAATCTTAAAACTCTTACTTCTAAATTTACATTTAAGCTGTCAGCCATAGGTAATATCCGAGGTGGGCGCTTATGGAACGTTTAAAGGGTGTCAATTTAATACTTCCCTTGGGGGTGCACCGTACTCGAGTCAAGGTGATTGGCAAGGCCTGTGGCCTTTCAACTTAATCTTTAAACAAATTCTAATGAGCATTGTCTTTAAGGTGCGGTTCATCTTCTCAACTTGACTTGTAGATTGAGGTTTCCAAGGGGGGTGTAGCTTCTAGTTAGTTTGTTATGCCTGGGCCACTACTTGCGTCACTTGTCCAACAAAATGGGGCCCCTGATTTGATTCACTCTCTTTAGGTAACAAGAGCTTAGGGATTACTTTTTAACAGGATCTTGGCTACTGTCTGTGCGGTGCAGTCAATTGCTTTTATCATTACTAGCAGGTACCGATAGCCATGAGTGTGGGGCAACTCTGAAAAGTCAATTTGAAATCTCTGAAAAGGATAGTAAGCGCATGGGCGACTTCTCATTTGAGCTGGGGGCTCAAACATCTTTGAATCATTTTTGAGGCACAAAGGGCAGTCAGCCATTGTTCTCAGGTCTTGGTCTAACCTGAAGGAGGTGCTATCTGCCTCGGGCGCACCCAAAATCGGGTGTTAAAGGGGGATGATCCCTTTATTAGCTAACCATAATTTTTGAACTTCTCAGTGAGCGGCTTCAAGCCTGCACAGGTGGCTTTCTTCAGAGGATACTGCCTCATGCACACAGGGCTCTCCCTTTTTAAAGAAGATTTTAACTGGTGTTATGCATTTGCTCAGGCAGGGGTTCTGTCTGCCCACACACATGGATCAACGTTCTCTAAAATCTCAGTCCCTTTGGCCTCTGACACAATCTTGATTGCTTGAAGGGCCATTTGATAATTTGAGCCCTGCATTGCTGGCAGCTGTACTACAATCTCATTATCACGGAAGAAGATTTTAGCTTGCAGTTTTGTTAACAAGTCCCGCTCCAAGAGGGCAACCAGGTATGCAGATGAAACTACAAAGGCATGTTCCAGTATGTTATTTCTAGTCTTCGTGAGGAGGGGCTTACACATGGGCAATTTAGTTTGTTTTTTTTCCCTTTAATTCCTTTTATAGTTACATGCTTTCCACTTTCTCTCGCCGGGGGGGGGGGGGGGCTTCACAGGGATCATAGAAAATGTGGCTCCAGTATCTTACTAGGGCTTTAGAGTCCTTGCCACCAACCCTTACTTTTACCTTGGGATTCTCCCGAGCGTTTGTTTGTAGGGTGGTGGCCCTTCAGTTAGACTCCCCCCCACTGGAGGACCCTGCCAGCATTTGGCAGCCTTCAGGGTGAGTCTCTTTTCTCTTTTCTTCAGCTCTGGACAATCTTTCTTCCAATGTCTCTTCTCTCAGCAATACGCACATTTATTGAGCCTCGGTCGGCCCTTTTCTTTTCTGCCCCCCTCCTCTGGTCGCTTCTGTGCTCTCAAGCTGCGGTTTATATCTCCGCCCATGGTGGCTGCCAGCATTGCCTTTTCCTTTTTCCAGGAATGGCACTCTTTTCATGTGCTCTCATGTGCACCATAGCTCTAAAAACTTCATGATCTGGGGTCTGATAAGGCTAAAGCAGGCGATGATATTAAGGCTTGCTTCAATTTAAGAAAAGCCTTTTTTATTTTAATTGTCCACTTCTAGTGGGTAATATTTTTGTTAAAGCTTCATACGGGGGCTTCACCCCTTTTTATGGCTACTATAGCCTCCCTCTTGTAACAGGCACACTTATCTTTTGGCTTGCCTGTTCTGCAGATCATGTTTCAAATTTTCTGTGCCATGCACCAGTTTTAACTCTTTGTCTTCTCTGCAAGTTAGGCTGTTTTCCATTGCTTCGACAGAGACTCGCTTGCTTAGATCTTCTTACTAATCTCAACGACACACATTTGGGATAAGCTTTCTTTCTTTTTTAAGCCTTTTTGTCTGCTACTTTCTTCTGCCTTCTTTTATACCTTTTTCATATCATTAAAATCTAACACCATGACTGGAAAACATTTGTTTTGTATAGTAGGGCATGGTGGAGCAGATCTAACCATTATACTGCTCCTCTGACTGCATGGTCAGGGCCCATCAAAATTAAGGGAAGGGCGTTCTCATACATGCAAAGAGTTCCAAGCCACCATTTTTGCATCGGCAACTCCACACTGCATGAGTTTTGGCAAAGTGTCAGGTTTGCCTCTGAGCAAATGGAACGTCAGAACAGTTCAGATTTTGAGAAAGAGCTGGAACACATGGGGCAGGAACTTTCTTAGGCTTCAGAAACACAGCTGGGCTTAGAAGTATCACAGGAGAGTGGGGGACTCTTCCCCTCTCACTTCTTAAGTTAAGAGAATTTGCTGCCCCCCTTTTTAAAGGGAAACTAACTTTCGTAGTTTCTCTTTGAACTTTTTGAAGGCTGTTTCCTTTGTAGTCTGTGAATCTCTAGAAATTTGTATCTGTATGCTTCATTAGGGTAAATGAAATCAAAGCCTTGGAAATCATAGAATCATAGAATAGTAGGGTTGGAAGGGGCTTACAAGGCCATCGAGTCCAACCCCTTGCCCAGTGCAGGAATCCAAATCAGAGCATCCCTGACAGATGGCTGTCCAGCCTCGTCTTGAATGCCTCCAGGGTGGGAGAGCCCACCACCTTCCCAGGTAATTGGTTCCATTGTCGTATTGCTCTAACAGTTAGGACGTTTCTCCTGATGTTCAGCTAGAATCCAGCTTCCTGTCACTTGAGCCCATTATTCCGTGTCCTGCACTCTGGGATGATTGAGAAGAGATCCTGGCCTTCCTCTCTGGGACAACCTTTTAAGTACTTGAAGAGTGCTATCAGATCTCCTCTCAGTCTTCTCTTCTCAAGGCTAAATATACCCAGTTCTTTCAGTCAAATGCAGCTTTTTATCTGAGTGTTGAAATCACAAATTAAACTGTACACTGAGCTGATCACAAACAAACGCACAATCTACAACAACGGGAGTTTAAGGCTATGACAAGCCTCACAATACTTTTTATGGCAAGTCTTTAACTGTCCAAAGTTCCAGTCCATGTGCAGAGTGCCTGTAACAAAGAAGGCTTTGGGCCATAAAGAAGGGATGTTTTTAACAAAAGCTCTGTGTCTCTTCATCAGTTCGAATGGGGAAGGTGTAACCTTACACCTCTTCTAGATTCCTCCACAGATAAGAACAGAGCAGTGCTGCTCAGCTGTCCAGCTGTGATGCTTTTCTTGGTTTTTTTTTTACAAATCTCACTCTTTTGTCAGGTCCTCACAGACACCTTCCAGCCTCTCTGCTTGCTAAGGCTAAACCAGCCACGGCGAAGGGGGGTTAGGCAAGTCCCCCTTGGCTCTGCTCTGAGTAGGCTGACAGAGATAAGCTTACACAGACCCTGATATTTTAAGAACTTGCTCTGTCTTTGTTTCTTGATTTTGCCACAGTCTTTAAGACGTCAAACAAATCTCTTCAGAAGTTGCAACGTTTTTCAACTGCTTTTGCTTCTTCTAACAAACTTGGATACGGTGGCAGACAAACTGTCTCTGGAGGGCCCCCTCCCTCCCCCAACAACCTCTCCTCCCAACCTAACAGACCAAATAAGACCGGGGGGAGCTCAGGGCACCTTGGGCAGGGTCTCCCAGTCTTCAAGCTCCTTTCGTGGGGCTTGAATCAGGGAGAACAGGGGCTTTGGGCTTCACCTTGGAGCATACCATCATGACTTTACAATATTGAACTTTATATTCAACCTTTTCTCGCCTTCAGTGGATTTTGGTTGGCACTCATCCAAATGCTGATAACCTCACTTTCTCTGAGGCAAATTTATCTCTTACTACTTGATTCAGACACCACCCGGGGTCTCTTGCCCCTGTGGTCCTTTGCCAGTAACACATTTACACATTTACACTTCTGTAACTAAGGGGGATTCTTTCCGCACCAATTCAACCAACCATCAATATAGGCGAATTGATCCCATTGCCCATTATTCACCACATTTTTATATACAGCATTTACAAGATTTACACCAAAGGATCCTATGTCTGGCCAACTAATTCCAAATGCTGGCCATTCCAATTGACAGAGTGTAACCAGCTTGCCTTTCGACTTCTTAGTACACGGAGTCTGACAAACCTCAGACGCTTGACTTTGCTAAAGTTCTTTAGCATGCATCCCAAGGGAGTGGCAGAGCTTTCTAAATGGGAGCTACCCGCCCCCATTGTGCCTACCTCTATTTGAAACCATACACGGAGCCTGACAAACCTCCGACACTTACACGGAGTCTGACAAACCTCAGACGTTTACACAGAGTCTGACAAACCTCAGACGCTCCGAAGGCAACTCAAACAGAAAGACAGAAGGGAAATCAAGTACTTACTCTGCCCAACACCCTAGTGCCGTCTCTTCAGACCCATTCAGCCTGGTTGACTCAATCAATGGAGTCCACGCCTTTAACCTCCTGGGTGTCCCGACCCCCATTCTCTGGTGCCGTGGCAGACCTCAAAGGCGGTCCGGCGCGCCCCACAGGCACCTTTGCCGGTTCTGTCGTTTGACCCCAGGGTGGTCCAAGGGACTCCTGGCTGCTCGCCAGTTTGTTGCACAAAATGCTAGTTTCGCCCCCTGGAGGCTAGTCCAATTTGCCCCAAAGAGGAGAGTCAACTTCAGGCTGGGTCCAACTCGATTTTATTGTTTGCAAACAGTTCGACAAAGGAGCTCACGCTCAAAAGCAGAGTCGACCCTGGGCAACCCCCGCGTTACAGTTTTATCACCTCAGCTTGCATTCCTCAGCCAGCGTGTCACTTTGATTGGTTGCTAGCAGTTTGCTTGGCAACCTTATCTTAGGGTTACTGTCTGCTCATTCCAGGCACGCGCAGCTCTTACAATACTACGTGCTGCTTAAGATACATACAATGGCTTTTAGGTTACATTTTTACTACATCTAGATGTGCTGTAAAAGAAGGCAACAATGTACACTGGGACTGCCGCCAAGTTCATTTAGGTCGCCAAGTTGCGGCAACGTACCTAATCCCATGGACATGGGAGGGGCAAGCCCTTTGTCTTACTCACTCAATAACCTGAGGTGAGCAAGGATTAAAGCTAATTGAGGACCAGCCTACTTCTCAGAGGAGGCGTCGTGCCTCCCTTGTGGCCTATTAACTGGCAGGCATGGTGTCTACCCTTTCCTTTCTTGCCCCCATATTGAAAATATTGTGGGCCTGAAGAAATGGTTGGGTATGATAAAGAGGTCACCCTGCCCAATACTGACTGGACCCAAGCCTGCTTAGCCTCAACAAGGCAAGTCTCATGTACCTTGTGACCATGCACGTGGCCCAAAAGCTGGGCCCACCAAATAATACCACACCCAAGGAAACATAGACATGGACAAACTTATAGGGCTGGAAGGGGCCTGCAAGGCCATTGAGTTTCACCCTCTAGTCCATGCAGGAAGCCTGAGTCCCAGGTGGTCCTGCATCCAAGTACTAACTGGGGCAGGCCCTGCTTAGCTCCCGAGATTGATCAGGGGCATCCAGCCCTTCACATGCCTCTAAAACATATCCAGAGAGAAGGGGTGGCAGAAACACCCAAGGGATCCTCCCCCCAAGACCAGAAAAGGACCCCCAACAATTAAGGCACCCTCCCAGCAAGGAACCACCAAACCTTGGGCCAGCCGGCCCTTGAAGATCAGTCCTCCATAACCTTCACCAAGGCATGATGTAGGGCCAGCGACCCCTCTGCCGCCCCCTGCTAAAGGGCCAAGAGCCAACACACAGCCCTCAGGCTGAGAGGCCTGGATATAATGTGCTCGCTGCTGATGCGCCAAAAGCTGCCGCAGCCGTCGCCTGCCCAGAGCGGGCACAGCAGCGGCAGTAGACTCCTATCGGTCCGCATCTTGGAAAGGGGGGGGAACGCCATCGCCGCCGCATGCCAGAAGAAGCCACCGCTGCGGCAAGTGTGCCAGCCAGTCTGCAGCTGGGGGCGACATCTCGCCGAAGGCTTCCTTGGAGCCAGACGCAATGCTGCCACCGCTGTTACCACCCCACGCTCCTCCTCAGGCTGCAGGGCGCGCGCCACCCGCCCCACAGCCACACATTAAAGATGCATCTGGGAGGGGCACAGGGGCTAACAGAGGCCTCTCTGTCCCCTCCCAAGAGCTGCTACCGTGGCAAGTGGCCCGGCCAGTCCGCAGCTGGACGAGATGCTTTGTCAAAGCCACTGCCCATGCTGAGTCGGCTGCCAGAGCGTGTGGCACCCGCTCTGCAGCTGTGAGTCAGAGAGGTGTTGGGGAGTGGTGCAGAGAGCTTAAGAAGGCTCGCTGCCCCCTCCCGCCTCTGGTGGCACCACCACAGGCCGCCAATTGCAGCCGAGCTCGTCATCTTTCCCCACCTGCCTGCAACGGCCCACCCCGAGGCCAAGCGAGCTGGACTCGGGGTGTGGCATTTGTGTGCAATCACTAGGATTTTGCAACAACAACCAGAGAATCTTGCGGTACCTTAAAGACTAACAGATTATGGCATGGGCTTTTGTAGACACCGTCTACTGCATCTGATGAACTGGACAGTGTACATGAAGTCTTATGCCAGACAAAATGTCGTTGCCTTTAAGTTTCCACAAGACACTGTTTTTGCTGTAACAGACTTAACACAGCTGTCTATCCAGGACTGTGTAGTGTGCAGGCATCTGAGCTTTTATCCATACCCTGAAGAATGTTCAAAGTTATAATAAGATGAAATAAGCATCTCTTAGACCAGGTGTGCATAACTTGTCTACCAAGCGGAATGCAGCCCAAATCACCCACCAGAGGCTGTTTTTGCCACTTGCCCAGGAATGCAAAAGAAAGGGCATTATCAATACCAAGCACACCCTAATATATTGTTGCGTGGGCTGTATTTGGTGGGCTGTATTTGGCTTGGGTCACAATCTGTGCAGGCTTCACTCCTTCCCTAAAAACATAGTGTGGTGGGCAACTATTTCCCAGCATGCTCCAGGGCTATAGCAGTCTCTCCTTCTATAGACAAATTGACTATGCCACCAGTTTTGTTTTTAATGACGGGTTCTCTGCAGCCTCCTGCTCCACCAGAAGTTCCCACTTCAGCAGAAACCTTTCAGGGAGGCAGAAGCTGATCAAGGAGGGTGGGAGGAGAGGGTAAACAGTTTTGAGGAGGAGGAGAGGCTGTTTGCTTTTGGCACAGGCACAGCAGTTCCACAGCAGGGTCAAGCCTGCTTTTCAGACTGAATGCTAGTTTCTCACTTATGCATGAGGAACTTGGGAGAAATATCAAAAACAAAGCTGTCCTTGCGTGCACGCTCCTCACTCTCTCTTCCCACCCTGCATATCACTTTTTTGGATCTCATGAAATACCTAGGGATGTCAGAGAATTTCGCCATGAATCTCAGGGAGGCCGAATGCCAGCGCATTTGGCCCCCCGAAATCAGTGGCGGAACAGTCTGCCACCCCCCTGGGACGGGACTTACCTTGGGCGGATCTTCCTGGCGGTGGCGGCTCCGGCGGCGGTTTGGCGGCAGCGGCCGGTCTTCCGACCAGCTGCCACCACCGCCATTTCCAGTTAAAAACAAAACAAAACATGTGATAGGCTACGTAAAGATTTACGTAGCCTATCACAGCTAGATTTTTAAAAATGTTTATGTAGCCTATCACGGCTGATTTAAAAGAAAAAAAACCCGCGCGTACGGAAATGGCGGCACCCATGGGCGCCGTCATTTGCGTTCCTTATTTTGGCATGTCTTAATAAGGGGAACGCAAATAGCTATGCTATTTGCGTTGCCCTTATTTTCGCCGTAGTCTACGTAAATCTTTACGTAGACTAGACGTGCCAAAATAAGGAACACAAATGGCGGCGCCCATGGGCCGCCGCCGTTTGCGTACGCGCTGTTTTTTATTCCCCCAAAGTCACCCGTGATATGCTACGTGATGATTAACATAGCCTATCATGGCTGACTTTGGAAATCTAGCCGTGATAGGCTATGTTAATCGTTACGTCGCCTATCACGGTTTTTTTTTTTTTCACTTTTTGTTCTGCGGCCGGGGAGACGGGGCGCCTCCCCCGCCGACCTGAATTTCAGCCGGGAGAGGCGGGGCACCTCCCCCCCTTGCCTGAACTTTGGGGGGCGAGGTGGGGTGCCTCCCCCCCATCCCGAAGCACCCCTGCAAAAAGGTAAGTGACTTTCGTACATCCCTATTCCAGAGTGATGAACAAGAAAATATAAGAATAAAACACATTGTTGTTGTTGTTGTTGTTATTATTACACTGAATACCAGTAAAAACTTTGGCTGGTCAATCAAGGAAGGCTTTTTGAAATAAATAAATAAATAAATAAATAAATAGAAATAAAGATGTTTTTAGGAGGTGCCAAAACATTGCACTGTTGGTGCCTGCCTGACCTCCAGAGGCAGGGGTTTCACAGAAAGGGGGCCATCACTAGAGATGGCCATCATGGGGGAATCCAGCCCTTTCGGGGCTTGCCAGATTTCCCTGCCACCCACAGTTTGGCTTGCATTTGCAAGCTGAGTTAGGAGCTTTTCCTGGAAGCCCAGGAACTTAGTCTAGGTTTTTTGTTTGCTTGGGTAAAATTTACCCAAAGAAAAAACTTTGTTCCCACCACCACTGCTGAGCAACTGTCCCTTTCTCTGCAGCCCAGCAGAGTGGAGCGGTTACTCCATGGTGGTGGCAGTGGCATGGTGGAAGTCGCAAGGGGAATGCTATGGCGTCTCTCTCCTGGTTCCCACACTGTGGCCACCACTGCCACTACCCAGCTGCACCTCTCAGTGCTTGGTAGAGAAAGGCATGGTTGCTCAGCAGAGGCAGGAAGAGAGTTGGAGCTGAAAGGGAAGTGTGATGGTGCTCACCTCTTGGCTCCCATCCTGCCGCTGTGCTGAATACTGGCAGAGGGAGATGCAGTTACTCAGTGGCAGGGTGGGAGCCTCCCACCCTGCCACTGCTGAGCACAACCCCTCTCGCTCTCCTTACTGGTGTCAGCAGCATTGGCAAGGAGAGCATCAGGGGTTTGGCCAGCAGCAGAAGTCCATGAGCTGGCCTGACTCACACTGGCTGAGTCAAACTAGCTTGTGGAAAAGGGAGCAAGGGGTCGGGAGGGGGGGAACTGCCTAAAGTTAGGCAGGCCTACATCCCAGGATAGATTCCTCTAACATCCCTAGCCACCATACTGAAGGCTCTTCTCAGGGTGGACTCCAATCAGGCCATAAGTCCATGCGGAACCACCAGCAGCATGCCATCTAATGATCTCAGTGACTGGGTAGGTTGATAAGGGAGAAGGAACTCTCTCAGGTATCCTTGTCCCAAATTGCTTAGGATTTTGTATACTAGTACTACTACCTTAAACCTGGCTTGGTAGCAAATAGGAAGCCAGTGCAGTTCCCTCAGCAAAGGAGTTGCATGCTGGAAAGGGGCAGCTCCTGACAAGAGCCAAGCTACTGCTTTCTGCACTAGCTCCAGCTTCCAGACCAGCTTCCAGACCAGCCTTAAGGGCAGTCCCACACAGAGTGGATTACAGTAATCCAGTCTTGAGGTTACTAGTGCCTGTACCACTATTCCTGTCCGGTAGAGGCCGTAGCTGCTGAACCAGCCGAAGTTGGTAAAAGGCACTCCAAGCTGCCATGGCCACTTAGGCCTCCAGAGACAGTGATGGTTCTAGGAGTACCCCCAGACTACAAACCTGATCTTTCAGAGGGAGTGCAACCCCTTCCAGGCAATGATGAGACTATCTCCTGGACTTGGAAACCAGTCACTCACAGGGCTTTTTGTCTTGCCAGGATCCAGCTTCAATTTATTGGCCTTCATCCACCCCATCACTGAGTCTAGGCATTCATCCAGGACTTGCACAGTCCTGATTCACGTAGACCTGATTCAGATGTCATTCCGATACAGCTGTGTCATCACTACACTGATGGCACTTGGCTCCAAATCCCCTAATGACTACCCCCAGGGGCTTCATATAGAGATGTTGAATGGCACTGGGGGCAAGATGTATGCTGCAAAACCCCATAGCTCAATTGCCAAGAGCCCAAGGGGTCTAGGTGTCTTGAATTTCCATGCTGAGGCTGTCTCTGGAGCTTTGGCTTAGGACTTGATGGCCTCCATGACAACCATGAGGCTGTCTCAGTTTGTCATTGGCCCAATACATGAAGCAGGGCATACCTTTGTTTTGGTCTTTTGCTCCAAGCTGTGAGAGGAGTAGTCTGAAAATGTCCCCCCCCCCAAGTAATCCCATTGTCATGGACAGACCATTTCCTGGTGACATTTGAGCTCACTTCCTTCCTGCAAGTGTGCAGGACCCATTCGGATGGTCCACTCCAGGAGACTAATGGAATTCAAAGAATTTCTGAATGCTCTTGGAGGTTTTCCAGTGGAGGGAGCTGTTTATCCAGCCAAGGCCCTAGTCTCTCTGTGGAACAGTGAGATGTGGAGGGCAATTGACTAGATTGTACATGAATGCACTCTCCAGTGCTGTAGAGCTATGGTTCAGCTTGTTTCATTGACTCCGAAGAGAGTGCAAATGGTGTAAGACTTCTTGAAGTGAAGATGACACAGTACTCTCTAGAGCACATAGAGAGAGTTGTCACCTAGACCCACTGTCCAAGGTTCCTCCAACACCACACTTGAGACCACCTCTGCCAGCTCAGTCAGGGAGCCCTCTGGGCAACAAGGTGGATGGTACAACAGCAGCATCCCCAATCTGTCTCTATGGCCCAACACCAGGTGCACCCCTCAAGGCCTGCTCTGGTGGAGTGGTTTCTTGGAGAGAGATGGAAGTTCTGTAAACCATGGCAGCTCCCTGTGCCCTGGCCCTCTGGCCAATGTTGGTGCTGCAATGAGTACCCAGGTGGGCAGAGCTGAGTTAGGTCAGACCCACCAGCTCACCCACCAAAGTCTCAGTAATACATGCCAAATCAGCCTTCTCATCATCCATCATGAAATTGTGGATGACTGCAATCTTATTGTGGACTGACCTAGGGATGTACGAAAGTCACTTACCTTATGACAAAATTGATTCGCGGTGGGGGGGAGGCACTCCGTCCCTCCCCCCGAAATTCTGGCCAGGGGGGGAGGCGCCCCGTCCCTCCTGCCGCAAATCCTGGCCAGCCGGGTCTGCAAATGGTGGCGGCAGCTGTAGCTGCCGCCATTTGCATCCCTGCAGGCAGCCGTGATAGGCTACGTAAATGTTTACATAGCCTATCATGGCTGAGTAAAAAAAAACACAAAAAACCGCGCGTACGCAAATGGCGGCGCCCATGGGCGCCGCCATTTGCGTTCCTTATTTTGGCACGTCTAGTCTACGTAAACATTTACATAGACTATGGCAAAAATTTCTACGCTATTTGCGTTCCCCTTATTTTTGCCGTAGTCTACGTAAATGTTTACGTAGACTAGACGTGCCAAAATAAGGAACGTAAATGGCGGTGCCCATGGGCGCCGCCATTTGCGTACGCGCTTTTTTTGTTTTTTGTTTTACTCAGCCATGATAGTCTATGTAAACATTTACGTAGCCTATCACGGTATTTTTTAAAAATCTAGCCGTGATAGGCTACGTAAATCTTTACGTAGCCTATCACTTTTTTGGTTTTTTGTTTTACTGGAAATGGCGGTGGCAGCCGGTCGGAAGACCGGCCGCCGCCGCCGAACCGCTGCCAGAGCCGCCGCCGCCAGGGAGATTCGCCAAAGTTAAGTCCCATCCCGGGGGGGGGGGGGAGCAGACCGTTTCACGACTGATCTCGGGGGGCCGAATGCGCTGGCACTCGGCCTCCCTGAGATTCGAGGCAAAATTCTCTGACATCCCTAGACTGACCTGGTGTTAAATAGCAGTACCACAGGACAGGAGGACTCAGTGGATGAGTTACCAGGTACATGAGAGCTAGGGCAAAGAGGTGGAAGGGGAACAGTGTATAAACATCTGTAACTAGGGATGTACGAAAGTCACTTACCTTTCGCAGATTATGTTGATGGTGGGGGGGGAGGCGTTCCATCCCTCCCCCCGGAATCCTCGACGGGGGGGGAGGCGATCCGTTCTTCCTCCCCGGAATCCTCGATGGCCGGCTGTACTCTGTGGCAGCTCCGCAGAGCAGCCGGCCAGGCCCAGCCCAGCCCAGAGCCATCCGCAGCCAGATTTCCGGCCGCGGAGGGCTCTGGGAAAAAACAACAACAACAACCGCGTACGCAAATGGTGGCGGCTACGGCCACCACCATTTGCGTTCCTTATTTTTGGCTGTCTGAATCTACGTAAATATTTATGTAGACTATGATGGCAAAAATAAAGGGGAATGCAAATAGCGTAACGGGCGCTATTTGCGTCCCTTTTTGATTCACCGTTTTAGCTTCCGTAAATCTTTACGTAGGCTAAAATGGCGAATCAAAAAGGGACGCAAATAGCGCCCGCTATGCTATTTGCGTTCCCCTTTATTTTCGCCGTCATAGTCTACGTAAATATTTATGTAGACTAAGACGGCCAAAAATAAGGAACGCAAATGGCCGCGGCCGTAGCCGCCGCCATTTGCGTACGCGGTTTGTTTGTTTTTTTAAACCCAGCCATGATAGGCTCTGTAAATCTTTATGTAGCCTATCACGTCGAATTTTTTTTTTTTAGAAGACAGGAAATGGCGGCGGTGGCAGCCGGTCGGAAGACCAGCTGCTGCCGCTGGAGCCACCTCCACCCGGAAGATCTGCCCCAGGTAAGTCTCGTCCCAGGTAAGATCCGCCACAGGTAAGTCTACGTAAATCTTTACGTAGACTAGACGTGCCAAACTAAGGAACGCAAATGGCGGCGCCCCATGGGCGCCGCCATTTGCATACACGCTTTTTTTTTTTCAAAGTCACCTGTGATAGGCTACGTGACGATTTACATAGCCTATCACGGCTGACTTTGGAAATCTAGCCGTGATAGGCTACATAAATCGTTACGTAGCCTATCATGGGTGTGTTTGTTTGTTTTTTACTTTACTTTTTTTTTTTTGTGGCCAGGTAGACGGGGCGCTCCTCCCCGGCCTAAATTTCGGCGGCGAGGGATGGGGCACCTCCCCCACCTCGCCTGAACTTCGGGGGGAGAACCGAAGCGCCTCCCCCCCACCGCGAAGCAAGCTGTGGGACCAGGTAAGTCCCTTTCGTCCATCCCTACCTTCTCCTACCATATCTTCTTCTGCCCCAGGACACTGGAATAGAGGTACCACCTTCATGGTTCCCCATATCAGAGTTTTTCAAGCACACCCTTACCACACCAAAACTTGACACATTCTCAACACCCACTCACAACTCAAACATGCCCTCAACTACACAGAACACCCCTTTCATCCAACCAACCTGACATAATTACCGATTATAGCTTGTGGTTACAACCAGCCATTGGTCACATATAGGACACCCAGCTTGCCAACCCCACCAAGCAACAAGAACAACCAAAGCACACATCTCTTAGCCATTCGAACTTACTTCTCCTAGTTCATGCTCACTCCATCTCTCACCTGGAGTGTTGCAAAAACTTCTCCCTCCTGGCTCTCACCCAGAGGGAATCCGACTTCTAGCCATCACTGGCTCTCACCTTTGGCAGAAGCAATATGTCCGGCATGAAGCCCCAACCCCTATCTCTCACCTAGGATGGACACTAGCTCATAAACCCCAAGGGCAGAACACAAATACAATTATCATCAGGTGATCCGTATTCTTTTCCCAGTAGTAACGTATGGCTGTGAGAGCTGGACTATTAGGAAGGCTGAGCGCCGAAGAATTGATGCTTTCGAACTATGGTGCTGGAGAAGACTCTTATGAGTCCCCTGGACTGCAAGGAGGTCAAATCAGTCCATCCTAAAGGAAATCAACCCTGAGTGCTCATTGGAAGGACAGATACTGGAGCTGAAGCTCAAATATTTTGGCCACCTAATGCGAAGAGAAACCTCTCTGGAAAAGACCCTGATGCTGGGAAAGACTGAAGGCAAAAGGAGGGGACGGCAGAGGATGAGATGGCTAGATAGCATCACTGATGCAATGAATATGGACTTGAGCACGCTCCAGGAGAGAGAGCAGGACAGAAAGGCCTGGCGTGCTATGGTCCATGGGGTCACAAAGAGTCGGACATGACTGAACAACTGAACAATGATCCGTACTCTCACTCAGGAACACCTCCCCCCCCACACATACAACAGGTATTAAACTAAACAAGCAAACTGATAGACAGGCAACAAGCAAGGGAGAGAGAAAAAAATAGGGCGCCCTTGTGGTATCCCCAAAGGGTGAGCCAAAGGGTGCACCCTTTTTGGTGTCAACCCCTTCAGGGATACCCCACCACCCCACAGTGGGACTGCATCTCTAAGATGCCTGAAGGTCTCAAATGGCTCAGAGATAGTGCTCCACCTTGGTGGTTTCTACCGTAGGTGCTCCCACTCAGCCATTGACGTCAGTCTAGCACAAGGGAGGGTTACTGGGTGGTGGGGTAACCCTCACACTATCCTCACCATTGAATTTGCCACAAAAAAATCAGCAGCAGCCCAACAGGGCTGATTTTCCCTTGTGTTCGTGGAAAACAAGCTGTGGCTTGCCACCAAGATTTGGCAGCGTGGTGGCATGGCAGTCAGGAAGAAATCAGTTCTTTTTTGTTGCCACTAGGGATGGTGGGGGGCAGGGGCCCTGTTTCCATCAGGGAATCCTCCCTGCCCGCACCCCCAAGCCTTGCTTACTGAGCCCCTGCCCACGCTTGGCAAGCAGCCCACACCCACCCTGGCAGCCTCAGCTAGCTCTGCGGTTGCCATTTTTTAAAAAATAAAATGGTGATTGCAAAAATGCACATCTTTTGCATATGTGTGAAAATGCACATTTTTTCAAATGCACATATTCATGCACATTTTTGAACATACACAAAGATGTACATTTTTGTGATTGCCATTTTATTTTTCGAAAATGGTGACCATGGAGCTCAACAAGGTGAGTGCTTGCCAAGAGTGGTAGGGGCTATAGTGTGAACTGAGGACCAGCAAGCAGGGGCAGGGCGGGCACCCAGAGAACATGGACAGGGCTGGCTTTGCACATCCCTAACTGCCACATGCCATCATTGTCATGCTGTCTTGGGTCTCTTGTGATGTGTGTGAATACCAGAACCACATGAGTTCTATTCACACATTACTCATATTGATAGAGTAAACATGGTTAAAGAGACAGCAGGGCTGCACATTTAGCCCCACCCTCAAAGTCGCACCACTCCTCTTACCCCCACCACTGCTGTGCTCTGCCTAACTGCTGTAGTGGGGAGACTTCTGTGGAGGGTTCCTGTGCAGTTGAGAAGCCAGATTATGTCAAATTCTAAATCATTCAGGAGCTTCCACAAGTAGAGGAGCCTTTCCCCCACCTCAAAAATTATGCAGAACATGCAGACTGTGGCACTGAGAGAAGTAGTGTGACTTGGGCAGGGTGTTAACTGCACAGCCCCTTTCACCATGCTTAATGTATGCATGTGAGTAATGCACCAATAGGGCTATGCTCAGGACTAGGGATGTTGGAGAAATCTTCAATGCAACCAAATGACTCTAGATTTTCTTGAATCTGGCTTGCAGCCTCCACAGCAAACTGGCTTTCCCCCTACAGGGCAGATTCTGCAAACTTGCAGACCAGTTTTCTAACTTTCCCAAATTTTGCACAAATTCTATTGTAGAAAAATCCACTTAAAAAAGAAGAAGCAAAAAATGTGCATTTCCACCATAGGCTAAAGCATGAAAATGTGCATTTTGTGGGAATTCGTGCATTTTCACATGTGTGGAAATGCGAATTTGTGTGAATTCAGAAACAAAAAAATCTGATTCCCTTGGCAGGCAGATGACGGAATGAATGGCACCCGACAATCCGCAAATCACAGACAGAACAGATTTTACGTAATCCATATATCCCTCCTCAGGACCAGTTGCACGAGTCTTCCTACCCGAGTTGGCATTGCTCCTTGCCCAAAGGATTCTTGCAATCTCTCCTCCTCTATGTTTTATCCTGATCTTCCAGTCTAGGCAAGAAACCGACCAACTAAACTAGCCAGAAAAAGACCCACATGCTCATCTCCACCCATATGGTTGCAGCATTTGTACCCACACCACAGACATGGTGAAAATTACCACTGAAAGTCACTCCCATGAGGTCGTGTATATGAGTGAGCTGCTTTCCAGAGCAGAAATTTTGGAGTATTTCTCCCAAGGCTCTCAGTATGGTTCACTATAAGCCTTGACAATTCTAATGTTACTCTCAAATACATAATAACCTTTTTCATCTAACAATTTCTCTCCACTTGTTTGGAAAGACTAATCACTTTTATTTGCCTGACTGCAAAGAACTGGAGAGACTATTTACATTTTACTTTTCGCTCATATAGCCTTCAGCTGTTGATGCTGGCAGGAGCTAGTTCACTGAACACAATAGTTCATAATTTTCATAATTTTTCAATGTTACTTTGTGATTTCTCAACAAGCTTCATAGTATAGCTAATAAAAACCTAGGATAGTGGTTAAGATAAGTTAAGGGCCAGGAAATTCCTGGTTCAGATCCCACCTCATCACAAACACTCTCAGTGACCTTAGGCCCTCAACCCCCGCCCCCAAGAACTACAATAGGGATATAAACAACATAGTTGTCAACCTTACAAGAATGTTGGCAGGATTACTCAGATAATCTGTGTGAAGCAGTTTCAACACTTAGAAAGAAGTGGCATATAATTTCCAAATATATATTACTATACCCCCCAAAAGCTTGTGTTTCTTCCAGATGAACCTGGGCAGGAACATCTGTTAGTATTTTTGCCTTTGCAACAGCATTAATAGTGTCATGCTGAACCCTGCCCCCTCTATTTTTGCTCCCCCCCTCGCGTAAGAGGCATTGTTATTGCTGCCTATTTCACAGGGAGGCGGAGAATTTAGAATAATTTTCTCACTGGGGGAAGGGGCAGGGTTTCCACATACTTTTTAAGTGTAGAAGGTAGTCAAGCAGGTCTTTTTATTTATTTTTTAATTTTAAAATTGCCCCATGCACTGCCTCAGCATCACAGGCTCTTTGCATAAACACTTTCAGCCTGGTCGCTCTCCCTGAATTCCCCTGAGACCACATGGCATCGCATGCTCACATAAGCATTCAGGAAGAGCTGCTCTGCTGGAGAAGCCTTTCTATAAAGAGCCCCATGCTGCTGCAAGGACATGGGGAATTTTTAAAGTAGAAAAAAAGGCCACCCCTCAGCCTCCTCCTGCATTTAAAAAAGTAAGGGAAACCGCTCCCCAAGGAGAAAATAATTACAATTCTCACTTCCCCAGCCTCTTTCACTGGGGAGGTAAGAACTTCCATTGAGTTTTCATTTTGCCCCCATCCCTCATGAATTGCCAAAAATGGAGGAATCAAAATATTCAGCACAGCACTAATTAATACATCTCTTCCCGTGATCTCAGCAGCTCTAGTCCTGACAAGTGGGCTTCTCTCACAGCAGTTCTTTAATGTATAATCTTCACAGATACCAGCAGACCAGCCAATTTCCTCACAGCTCCCTCACTGTCTTCCCATAGAGCAACTGACCCAGGCTTTTAAAGTGAAAGTGTTCTCCTAGCTGGTTCACCACCACTGCTTCCAGCTGGACAAATTCATCACACTTACCTTGTGTTGAGCAGTCCCCATTCCACGAGGACTTCAGCCTGCCAACACTTGCAAGCACGGTGTTATAGTTTGCCCACATATCTCTCTTCTGCAGGAACAAAAGGGGCATTGAGCTAGGCTCAGGTTTTACCAACAGGTAAACAAATAAAGAACAGTGACATGCATTTTTAGGGATGCTATTATGATAATAAGATAATCTGAAGAGATCTACTGCATCTACCGTCATACTGAATGAGAGCCGGCACTCGTGCTGTTTGGAGCTGAGGATTTTAAGCTAGTGAAAGAATCATATATAGTGGTGCCTTCAAGGAACAAAATCTATAATTAGGGGTTTATGAGAAATTTGCTTCAGCTTGTTTATGACCAAAATTTACACCTCCAGGAACCAAATGCAATTTGTGGTCAAAGTCTGTACATTCCCCAGCTTGCATTGTAATTCGCACAGCAAGAAAAATGTGTTTAAAAAATGTGTACATTTAAAAAATGTGCATGAAAAATGTGTACACTTTCAAGGTGTGCATAACTGATGTGTGCATTTGAAAAAAAAATGTGCACAAACATACAATTTTTTTTATGCAAAAGCTCGCAATCTGAAACAAACATGAGTCTGAGGTTTGGCACCGTGAGGTCAGGATCGAGGAAGGCAGAAACTGGTGTCTGAATTGTACAGACACATTTTGGCCTTAGGATAGAGATGGGATCACCATTTGGGCTTTATTTCAGGCACCAAAATGTCTTGAGCTGATACTGCCTGGTACTCTACAGGCCTTCCACACCTTTAATTAGTAGCTGGCTGCAGGATGAAAAAAAAATAGAACCTGATATACATTTCATTGTGTATTTTTAAATCCTTTGACTGAAACTCAGAATCCTTTTACCAGCTTAGAACACTGATAGTAATTCTATTACCACTCCAATAGCCATCCCTTTCTAATTCTCTAGACGCAATTACTGTGCACCATGCAGAGTGAATACAAATTAACAGAAGAAAGAACCACAGCAAAAAAAAAAAAGCAATTGAAATGTGGCTGGGAAAGTTCCTGCAGGGGATGCTCTTGTACTCTTCTAGTTGAGCCAAACAAAGTTTGGAAAGGAAAAAGAAACAAGAAACATACCCACAGGAGTTCTATATATGATTGTTTTAACTTCTGCCCTTGGCAATTTATACAAAGACAATTAAAATTTTAATTAACACAGTTATCAGTATTTTTAACTGCACACAGCTAGTTGCCACTATAAAGATGGCAATCAAGAGTTATATCGAGTAAGGTTTGATTGTGATTCAGCTTTTTAGACAATAAGAGTTGCCGATAAGGTTGCAAATAGCAAAGCAGTCCTCCGCCCTAAATGAAATAGCTTTGTTAAACAGCTGTGTCACCCTTTTCACCCTTCTGCACTGATGACCAAGTACACTCCAAATGCAAATTCAACAGTGAGCTTGAATGGAATCATAAACACCTGGGAAAGGACAATGTCGCCTTGATTCTTATGAACCACCACTCTAGATTGGTCCAGTGGTCACAATTGCTTTCATTTTATTTATTTTTCTCCTTCACTTTGAACATTTCTGAGTCATGGATCTAGGCCATGGTGCTGGGGATGGAGGAGTTAATCCACCCCCTCAGTTGCTATTAGCCATGGAAGGAAACAAAAACGTAGAGGTATTCATTTTGCACCTGTATGTTTTTCCTCTCTGTGGTTTATTTATGTATTTATTTACTGTATTTCATCCCACTTTCAGACAGCTATTGTCTCCCAAAGCCGCTCACATCAATAAAAAAAAAAAAAGGAAAAAGGCCCTGCTATCAGGCTTACAAACTAAAATGAGAAGACACACAAGGAAGGCAGATTGGAGGGAAAAGTAAGAGGAGATCAGTTTTTTAAGGCCAGAACAAGGTGGTGAACTCTCAGTCAGCTTTTAAATGCACTTTGGGCCAGGCTGCTCTTCCCTTGCTCGTGTTCTTGCTTGACAGGGGCTCTGGTTCTTCAAGCTAATGGATAGGGCCAGAGCATTCTTTCCCCTGCAGTCCCAAGGCAACTGTTTGTTGGAGATGAGTGTTTTTTTGGCAGGGAGGGGGAAGTGAGCTCCCTGCAGCTGCTCCTTCTCTGGCCAATGGGTGGATCAGGTTGGTCTTCCCCTTGTCTTGATGTTATTCCTGGGAAGCAGGGGTGCTGGGGATTGAGGGGTGAATCCACTGCCTTTGCTGCTATTAGGCATGCAGGGGGAAACATACAGGTACTCTTTTTGTACTTGTAATTCCCCCCACCCATGTGATTAACATAGCAGTCTTGGGAGTGATTTGCATCTTGGAATTGGCATGGGAGAAAGAGCGAAAGACAGTGCCCCTAGCATGGCTGGTCCTATCCAACTCAAATCTCTGACATTAAAATATGTCAGGAGATCCAGTCACAGTTCTCTCATGTTACTTGCAATTTGGTCCCATCTGCCAATGCAGTGATTGCAGTATGAGTCCAACATACATTGGAGTATGTCCAATGACTTGCTGTAGAGCAGAGGTGGACAACTGGTGACCCTCCAGATGTTTTTTGCCTACAACTCCCATCAGCCCTAGCTAGCAAAGCCAATGAGAGGTATGAGTGTTGTAGGCCAAAACATCTGGAGAGCCGCAAGTTGCCCACTCCTACTGTAGAGGTATGATTTCTTTACTACTAAATAAACACTTGACAAATGGTAAACGAATGCAAAGAAGACAGAACAAAACAAAAGGAGATCTGTAGGGATGGACAGACTCATCCAAGTCTGCCTTGAGCCCTCCCACCCCTCTCACTATGTGTGGTGAGCCGCTGGGCAGTTGTGCAGGGACTCAGCAAGCATCCACCTGATCCCTCAGCGAGCCACCATTTTGTGTAAAAATGGCAGCTCGTTCTTTTATGTAAAGGGCATTTTATGTAAATAGACGCCATAGAGTGGCCATTTATTCAAGATTACAGGCATAAATCTTGAGCAATTGGGGGGGTGGGTTAGAGCTTTAGAAGACTTCTGCTCTTCCTTACAGCAACATGGAGCAAGCAAGATAAGCATTTTTCTAAAGCTCCAAAAGAACCCATTTTTTTTATTTGCAAAGAAGCTTTTTGGAGAGAAGCTTCAGCAATCCTGGAGTTGTTCCCGAATGCCTATTGGAGAGGGAGAGGTCATGTGGTCTCATGGGAGTTCAAGAAATGCTGCTGGGCTGAAGAAACCTCTCATGCTGGGGGCATTTTTCAAGTAAAAAACAAAACAAAAAATAGAAAGAAAATCCTCCCAAACTTAAATAGGTATGTGGAAATCCTGTCCCCCTCCCCAAGGAGAAAAATCTCCGAAATTTCCCCCTTTCTTGGAAAAGAAGCAGAAAAAACAATGCCTCTTTCATAGGGAGAGGAAGAAATCCCTAAAATAGGGGGGAGGATTCAGCACAGCACTAGTTCTACACATATGGCTTTTGGAAAATTCAACCTCAGAAGTGCATATAAATGATAATAAAGTGGCAATTCTTCCAAAGTATCACAACAGCAAACATTAAGCTTGCTGGTAATGCAGATCATATGTAATATGACTACTATATTTCGGGCTTTGTTTTCATGGTCTTTGGTAAGACTAACCAAAGTTAGCCAGTGTGGTGTAGTGGCTTGGGAGCCAGGAGAGCCAGGTTCTAGTCCCCACTCGGCCACGGAAACTCACTGGGTGACTTTGGGCCAGTCACAGATTCTCAGCCCAACCTACCTCACAGGGCTGTTGTTGTGAGGATAAAATGGAGAAGAGAAGAATTATGTAACCACTTTGGGTTAATTGGAGGGGAAAAGGCAGGATATAAATGCAATAAATAATTAAATAAATAACCAAATTGCTAAATTAAGAAGTTTTTGTTTTTTTTTTTTTTTTTTTTTTAAAGGTGGCTCCCTGGAAACATTTGAAATGGAGGAGAGTAGTTTGTAGTTTGGTGCTCTGACCGTAAAGGGAGGGGAGCATGTTGTTCTGAAAATATCTCGACACCCATAAAACTCAGATCCTGTGTTGAAATATACTAAAATAAGCTGCATTATGCAAACTTACAAACAAGCAATCCTAAGCATATGTACTAGGAAGCAAGCCCCATTAAACTTTGTGGGACTTGCTTTCAAGAGAGCTGTAAACTATGTATACTGTAAGCACTTTTCTTCTGATGGCGCACATTTTGAAAATTGATTAGCTTTTTAAAAACAGCCACAGTTAATCATATGGATTTTCATACTCACAAAAACCCAACAACATTGCAGTTAGATATGAAGATCATTAAAGTAAAGAACAGAAATGCTTTCCCAGTGTTTTACATTGCAACAAAGGTCTATACAAAAAGAATTCAAATTCTACACATAGAATAAATCAGGCAAGCAAACACAGTTACCCGATCTAGAGATTAATGACTGCTAAGAAGTACCAACATATATACTAGAGGTCTGCTCTGCTGCCAATTTACAGTCTAGTGAGTTAAAGTTAGAGATGGGAAAATTACCCTTGGCTCAGCTTGCAATTTGTATGCATGTGTGTGGTTCGAGCTTTCCTGGGGAATGCTCGAATTTCTGCTAGTCATTTCAAATTTTCTGGGAAAGCTCACAAAAATGCAGTGGGGTTGGACCCAGGAGCTGCCTTCCATGGATGGAAGTGTTCTACTCATGGAAGCTGCCTTGGCCTGATTTTCAGGGATTCCCCCCACACACCACTGCTCACCCCATTCAGCAGAGTCCCCCAAACTTCCATGTAGCATTTTCAGAAAGTTGGGGGGGGGCTGATGTGGGGAGGAGACAGTGACTACTTCCACCAGCGCAGTTGCATGTGCCTAAATCTGTATTTAACCCAGGAGCCTGAAGGCTTAATTTGATGTTCTTGAAGAGTCATTTCCTGCTGAAAGCATGGCATTTGTAGTTTTTCCTTTCTCTCCCAAACTGAATTGGGAGATATAGGAAACCACAGATCCCATGCCTCCCTGCAAGACATGACAGCCCAGTTCAGGAGCTTCCACATATATCTCTATCAAGCCCACCTCCTTTTCAACTGTGCCTTTTTCTTTTTGCTTGAGGAGGTGGGCAGGGGATTGCCAGGCAGGGCTGGATAGCAGCAGGGGCCAATCCCAGCCTTTTGACGTGCAGCCTCATCTCCATCCATTCCTAGCCAATTTTATTAGCTCCATATCTGCTCGTTTATACCTAAAGAGATTTGTTAGCAACTTCCATGCATTATTTTCTATAAATCCCCATGCATTACAATACACAGTGTGATTCTCACGTCCCCATTCATAAGCATCTCCTAATATCACCATGGAAGTTCACAATGTAAGATATGTATACACATGCAATGTAATAATGCAGGAATATACCTCAATGCTGTAGTGTATTGTTTCAAAACACAAATAGAAATTCTTACATTTAATTTGTAGAATGAAATCCAATCTTTTAAGCACTTGAAACACTAGACAAGTGAAACTAGAATGTGTAATACAACTAGATGATAACACTGGATTTCTATTATGTTACTTAAATGTAGCTTTTTTGATCATGATCTCTCTGCTGGAAGTATATAATCTAGCGCTGTGCCGAATATTTAGATTCTTCCATTTTCATGGGGAGGAGGACACAAAAACCCTGGCAAAAGAGGCTGGGGAGATGAGAATTCTGAATAACATTCTTCTTGGGGAAGAGGACAGGATTTCCACTTATTGTTTAAAGTGTAGGTGGTGGCTGGCTGAAGAGTCTTCTTTCTATTTTTCTTTCTTTTCTTGTTTTACTTTAAAAATGCAGCAGACTGGGACTCTATATAGAGAAGCTTCTTCATGAGACCACATGACTTTGCCCTCTCCTATAGCCATTCAGGAAGAGCTCTCAGGCTGCAAAAACGTCTTTGTAAAGAGTCCTGGGCTGCGGCAAACAAGATCTAACAGGCCTTTTAGAGCTTTAGAATAACTGTGTTCTTCTTTGAAACTACACAGAGCAAGAGGGTTTTTTTTCCCTAAAGCTCCAAAAGTCCCATTTGTGGGCCTTAGATGCAACTTTGGGATGCATAAAACATTAGCAATGATATAAGCTTGATGTATAGTAAAGTTTTTATGTACAATATAGGACAACATTTCAGTGGCTGCTCTTCAGCTGATCTCCTAGAGAAAAATACATGGCAGTTAATGCAGTTGTTTTTAGCATGGCAGCATTACAGTGTCCTTTCAGATTTATTTCCATATTGAACTTTGTCTTGCATAGCAATCTAGGGATGTGGGGTTTGTTTTGTTTTTAATTTGCTGATTTATGTTACAATCTCTGGTGAGATTTATTATTTCTAGTATGTCGAATTACAATGTCGTAAACGTGTAGGATGTGAGAATACGCGGTAAAGCGATCTTTGCATTGTTTTTGTTTGGGCTCTTAGTTTTGCCAGGAGCTAAAATATTTAGCTCATAAGAAGTATTGCTTGCTGATTTAATGATGCCGCCATTATTTGTGTCACTGAATGCTGCACATTTTAAAATTCACTACCATTAGGCTTTTGTCTCTCCCTATGTTCTCAAACTGAATTTGTGTCTGGGGTGGGTTGTTTTTGTTTTAACAAAACACCACCAAGACTACTTCTATTTCTTCTTCTTTTAATTCTGTGCTTCATTTCAACTGATGTTCATGACTAGTCTTTTATTCCATTGTGCTTGTTGATGGTATGAATATATCAAAGCATCCCTCCTGCTTATTGTAATAATAACTTTGATTTTAAATTATTGTTAGACAGGGAGGCCTGGTGTGCTCTGGTCCATGGGGTCATGAAGAGTCGGACACAACTTAACGACTGAACAACAACAATAATAGTTCAGGCTCCAGGTTAAATGCTGTAATTACTCTCATCACAGTGTTTTTCTCACTTGTTATGTAAATTCCAGGAAGCATATTGTAACATTCTTCTTAATGCACTATACCATGGGTGGGGAACCTATGGCCCTCCATATGTTGTTGGACTACAATTCCCATGCCTGACCATTGGCTGTTATGGCTGGGGCTTATGGATGGTGTCCCACAAAAGATTTCCCACACCTGCACTATACTATGGAACACTTCTCTAACATTGGTTTAACAGCAAAAGCAAGGATAAAAGGGAAGGCAAGAAAGACTTCCAAGCAGTTTATCAGATTCTCATCCCTTTTCTTTTAATGTCTGTTCTTGGGTAGCTAAAGGGGGAAACTACTGGCATATTGCATTATTAGTTTCTAGTTCTAAATTTTGGAATTGGAAGTACATGCGTTGTCTAACCACTACACCACACTGTGAATCCCTAACCACTACACCACACTGTTTCTTAATGTGCTCCTCCTGCTACTTTAAGAAGGTTTGTTGTTGTTGTTAAAGATTTCTAAGGGCAAGTACAATTATGGAAAAAGTCTTCTTTATTAATGGCTACTAATAAATATTCTTCCAGTAAGCACCTGTTCATTACATATGTAGTTTACTAAAGATAATAAGCACTAATTGGCATTTTCCCCAGATGTGTGTTCTGTCCTTTGCCAGTTCTAGAACATTTAATATAATGAAGAATAATTTGGAGGTACATTTTTTTTAAAGTAGGAGATGGTAATTAGGAAATATGAAATATTAATTCATTTTGTAATTTAAGTTTAAAAAGTTAACTTTTAAAATCTAATTTTTCTGCTTCTCCTTGTTTGTATAGAATAATTATTTTTGCAGCTGATAGATGCATTACATTTTTAAAGTATTATGTTTTTATAATACTGTATATTGTAACAGCTCAATTTTTATAGATTTAGTTGGAAGTAATTTTTTGATCTAGAGCATACACAATCCTTAGCACACACTTTATGAGTCCAGTAGGGTCTGATCAAACAAGATATATGAGATCCATATGGGTGGGCAACATTGCTTCTAGTATGTGTATAAATCTTTATTGTTTAAAGCCATAGGCCATCACAATTTCAAGTTAAAATAACAATTAAAATACATGAGACCAGAAAAAAAGAAAAAAAACCCAGATAAAATACATTACAGTAAAAATACAAAGGAGGAGAATTAAAATAATTATAATAAAACAAGAAAGTGACACTTGCCCTCAGGATTGGCTGGCAAGAGCAGTTAAATGCCTTTCCCTCAGCTTCCTGGCAGCACAAGCAAATTTGGCAACCTGTAGTGTAATATAATCATCATTACCTGCCAGCAAATAGCAAACCTGTTCCATAGTGGATCTATTTTCCAAAGAATTAAGAGTATACTGGAGGTATTTGGCTCTTGGGGACTCATAGAGGGGGCAATGGAAGAGATAGTGATCAATATCCTCAACCTCACCGGACTCGCATATACAAAGTCGTAGATGGAATGCGACTTCTTAAAACCTCCCATCCAGGAAAGCAGAGGGCATGCTCTGGGCTGTAAATGAGATGGAATATAGATCTCAGCGTTGTGCATACAGGGACATTCTTTCCTTGTAGAGCTGTTTCACTCTGTCAGTGTTAGAAGAGGGTAAGACATCTGTACTAATCCCAGAGTTAAATGTGTCTTACAGATTTTACCCAAGAATTTTATGTTGGTGTTTGTTTGCAGTTGTTCTAAAAAACACTTTTTAGGTAAGCGAGAGTCATGCACACAAGACACCTTCAGCCAGTGCAGCGTGCACCTGTGCTTCAATAGAGTATCCCTGTCTCTGCCTGCAATATGGGGGCTGGTGTAGCTTGGGGGACAGCTAGAAGGGATCTCATGAAGGGGTTCTGCACCACCTCTAGGATATAAACATTTGTATATATCCAGATCTCTGCACCACACAGCAATTGGGGCAATATCTTCCTCAGAAACATCTCAGTTGCTGGTGTAACCAGGTTCACCCTTTGAGATTTAAAGAAACGCATCAGAGAATATATGGAGTGGGAGGTCTGCCACTTAGCAGCCTCCAAGTGGCATTTCCATGAAAGAAGAGCATTAAACCCAAGTCCTAGATATTTAAAACTGTGCTGTTGGTCAATGGGTTCTCTTCTGAGTTGCAATGGGTAAAGCCCCATGGTTAAATTTAGCTTTTGATCTTCATTCCCTCTTTTGACCTGTTTTATAGTAATTATTTTCAATAGGTATGTTTTCTCTCTGTCCTTTTCACTTCATATATTAATATCATTAATCATTAAAAGGTGTCCCCAACCAGTCGTGTCCGACTCTAGGGTGCGGTGCTCATCCCCGTTTCTAAGCCGAAGAGCCAGCGCTGTCCAAAGACGCTTCCGTGGTCATGTGGCCAGCATGACTGAACACCGAGGTGCACGGAACGCTGTTACCTTTCCCGCCGAGGCGGTACCTATTTATCTACTTGCAATTTCTTGCTTTTGAACTGCTAGGTTGGCAGAAGCTGGGACTAAAGACAGGAGCTCACTCCGTCACGCAGCACTCGGGTCTCGAACTGCTGGCCTGCCGACTTTCCAGTCTGCAGTTCAGCGTCTTAACCACTAAGCCACCACGGTCCCCATTAATCATTAGCACCTTTCAAATTCACTCTGCTTTGCTATGCAATTTAAATGTTAAATTATGAGTGTGGACAAAGAAATTACACCTAGGTGAATTTAAAGCACAGCCAAGAAAATAATAGTCTCTAGTGGGCTTAGAGAAATGAGATTAGTCTTGGAGATAGCCTAGGTACCTAAAAGATGGGTTATTAATGAGTTATGAATGAAAGCCAGAAATGCAAGGAAATATTCACAATGTTTTGTCAAAGTGGTTCAAATATCTGTTTTCTTTTACATAAAAGTGTGTGTGTGTGTGTGTGTGTGTGTGAGAGAGAGAGAGAGAGATTGAGAGAGAGATTGGACTGCAAACTGATCAAAATGCACTACAAGTGAGCTAGCATTTTAAGGTAATTTATTTCTATTTGTCCACCCAACCAAGCTTTTTATAATTCATTGAGTTGGATCCAGACTTAGGTGGCAATCCTATGCACACTTATCTGGGAACAAGTCCCATTGAACTCAGTGGAATTTTCCCGAGTAGACATGCATAGGATTGTGCTGTTAGTCATATTGAAATCATTGTCTTGACTCACTTGATTTCAATGGGTCTACTCTAAGTATGATTAAGTCTGGATCCAATCCATAATTTACAAAATTTCTCTGTGTGTGCATGCACGCACATGTGCATATATAGAACATCTTACAAGAAAATGTCCAACAATACAGATGCCCTAATCACATCATTGACTACAACATCAATCGAGTATCGAATCGGTAATATCCAGGGATACCCTTCTTTCTGATGTAAAGACTAACTCTTCAAAAGAAAACTGCATTCTATTTGCTATGGACTACCATCCTGCTGCCCCTGATTACCACAAGATAATTAAAGATAGTTAAGGCACAATCCTATGGCCGCTAGACAGTGGCTAGATGGCCATAGCATTTTTCATTTTGTGGGAACTGAGCCAGCGTTCCAAGGTCGGTTCCCAGAAAACCACCCCCTCACCCCCTCATAGGTGGCACAGTTTGTCCCTGGCTCTGCTTTTCCTATCCGCCGTCTGGCCTCTCCCCTCCCCCCCTGAGCTGCCCCAGCTAGACAGCCAAAATTTGCTGTCTAACCGCAAATGCAGGGCTGCCAGAGTGCGGAAGAGAAGATCCCCTCTGCGCTCCACCTGCCCTGCATTGAATAGTTGGTTGCCTCCAAGTTCGGAGGTGGCTGACTATCCCCGTAGGATGCACCCTTACCCTATTATATCCTATTGTGCTTGTTTAACGGAAGCCATTTAATTCTCTACCATGCATCCCATTCAGGAAACCACCCAATCTGCATAAATTGTTAGTTAAAGCTGCTCTTAAACAAGATATTTGCAACCCAGGAGCATACATTGTAAATGTATGCACTTTGCATTACCTGCAGTTACCTCCAATAAACCACTTCTTTCAGGAGCGTAGTTACTAACAAAATATACTGCATTGGGCAACCATTAACATGCACTTCTACTAATGTGGTTTATTTAATTGAATGTAAAAAAAAAGATATTGTATGCAATATGTAGAGAAAACTACAATGGACTTGAGAACAAGATTCTGTAACCACAAATCTGTGATCCTTAAATAAACTGGAGCAGCCTGTTGCAAGACATGTCAACTCACCATCACATAGTCTCTCTGATTTACAGTTTCCTCCAAAAGAACGAACAAAAGACAATGGCATGCCTGACAAAAGGGAAAATTTCTAGATCTATAGACTGAGAACTCTTAGACATAATGGCCTTAATCTGGGGACAATTTGTAAGCATTACACCAATCAAACCTCTGTTTTTTTGTTTTTCTCCTAAGGAACTTTCATCTCCAGACATACCAGACTGGACTGCCACTCCTGATATCCATTTAACAGCACAGCTACTGATGAGGGTGGAAGCCAAAATGTTTTGCTTAAATATATTCTTGAATATTCTGTTGTTAGTCTTTTTGTCTTTCAGAGAGAGAGAGAGAGCTCACAGGTGCCAGCATCTTGAAACATAACAGTCTGTGCTGGATCAGATATGTCCAACAAGCATATATCCAGCAGTGGTCTACCAGTTGCCTCTGGGAAGCTCATAAACACATAAAAAATAAAAATAGCCAGTCCATGAGTCTTTCCCCCAGCATCTGGTCAACAGAGGTAATCAGATTAGGAAGCTGCTTTACCTTTTACATCTAACAGACATAGCTAGAGGCTGCCATCATCTTTTGCAGTAATTGATCCCATATCTTAAGTATGTGTTATATAAAGTAATACTTTATTTGGACCATCCTAAAATTACTACCAATCAATTTCAGTGGATGATCCCAAGTTTTAGTATTATGACAGAGACATACAACATCTCTCTCTCTCTCTTCACTATTTATACAGCATTCAGGATTGTAAAGACCAATACGTCCCCCTTTAGAGAACTAAAGCTGTAATCCTATAACCGCTGAGAGTAAGTCCCACTGAATGCAGTAAGACTTGCTTCTGAGTAAGGATGTACAAGAATTTCATTTCTGTTCATAAATCCTATGAATATGTCCTGTTCACAATCCCAAATGGGAACAGGATCACTTTTGGGGAGAAATGTTAACAAATTCCCAAACTTACAATCACATTTTAAAAGATGCATTTTTAAAAATGTGCACTTTAAAATGTGTTTTTTTTTTTACAACTCATTTTCACGCCTTAGTCAATGGAGGAAGAATTTGCACTTTTAAAAAATACACACAGAAATGTGCACTTTTCCCGTTTGAAAGGCACACTCCCCCCACAACAGTTCAAAAACAAAAATGAGACAAACCAAAAAGAGCTTTGAAGTAATTTGCAGAGACAGACAAGGTTGAAAATTGCTTGTTCTCCCATACTTACTTCTGAGTAGAAACTTAAGGGTTTTGCCCTAACTTCTTTAGCCTTCACCCACAGGGATAATCTTGCATTCAGAATGTTATATTGCTTATGCATAACCAAATCCAAGGCAGGAGTATGCATCTATGCATATACATCCCAAATACGTACTGTTCCCAGGTCATAATTTTGATCACAACGTCATGGTATGATATTTAAGCACATACAGGAAAATTCAAAATGACAGCATCAGTGCCACTAGTTACATGCTTTCTTAATTTTTTTTGTCCCCAGTGGAATCATTTCATGATAAATGAGATAGGAGTGAAACAAATACAAAATTGTGATCGTGACTACTTAAGAATTCCAATATTGGGATTTGTCACATGCATATCTAATCATTCTACCTCTTTTCTCCCTTCATCAAGAATAACTTGGAGTGAAGGGCAAGGACTTTGAACTGAATGCAGGGATAAGCAAGTCTGCAATTTCATTTGGATGAATTCCAAATTAAAATATGTGCTTTCAAGAGAGAAGAACAGAACGGGCCATTTGGGGCACATCCCCCTGCAGTGATAGAAAATAGTGTTGTGATCCTAGAGCACTATTTTAATGGGGGTGGGGGGATGACCTGCCTTAGCAAAGTGCTATGAGTACAAGCCCCAAATATATAGCCAGCCATGCTTAAAGCATAGCTGGTGGGATTTCTCCCCCTCCCAATCTACATGCTGTTCTTATTGCAAACACAACTCCATCTGGTAATAAGCAGGCATTAAGGAAAAGCTGAAAGTTAAACAGTAATTCTGCATTAAACAAATTCACAGTGTTGAATGTTTGATTCACAAAGTGAATGTCAGTACTTGACTCTGGCTTCATCTCCTTAATGTTTTGTTTTAAATTAAAATTGATCCTCTTTGTTCAAAGATTGTAATTTGAAACACCTTACAAGCAATTAGTCTCCAATGAATCTATTTCAAACGTACCCAGCCTAGGCAATATTTATTAACATGCACTCTCTCCGTCCTCTTGTTATCACAGACGACTGATGATGGTGCAGCCCTAACAGTAGCCCAGTGGCATATTGCATGAAGCATTGCAGGGCTGATAGCACATTAAACTCTACCATTAGGGGGGCTTCTTCCTCTGAGAAAATTGTTAGTGGAACGGTGAATTTTCCCTTCTACTTTTGCACTCCATTGTACTCATTACAACGCACAGGGCTTAATACTTCTAACAGCTAAGACTGACTCATGAGGGTAGCTGATTTATTACACAGTCGCTCCCTCCCATGAACAATTATTCACAGATGGGTAGGTCCATTATGGGAAGGGAGGGACAGAGAACACGCTGCTATTTTAAAAGTAGGGTATCATTTCTCAGTGTGAAAAATTTCCCAACAAAAGAAAATGCCATTATAAATCTTACATTTCATTTGTCATTATAAATCTTTCATTTTGTTTCAATCAGGCTTTTGACTAATATAACAAATGCTATTTTGCAGCCGCTGTGTTATTAGAGATGTTTATATAATTTAGAAGCCGTGCTGAAGGGAGCCATAACTAAAAACCAATTTTAAAAACACGAGAAAGACTCCTGATGATTTTCAAGTATTTTTAAACGCTGTAATTACACTCTTTCATAAATCAAACTTTGGGAGAGGGCAATCAGCGAACACACTGATCTTATCCTGTATGCCAGCCATGCCTTGTCTTGCTATATCGTCCTTTGGGAAATGACTGAGATAGCCAGTCAGCAAGGTATCCTCCTTTCTCCTTCCCATAAATATTCGCTAAGAAAGGGATGAGTGACCCTTGGCTCAAAGCCACAATGCAAAAGCCATATGTTCTGCTGTCTGACTCACCTGTGTTCTGTGGAGAAAGGTATCAGAAGGCTGTTCTTAGAACAAGAACGCTTCAAATCTATTGAGCAGGTACATTGTTTAAATAAAAAGAAAGGAAGTGTTTTCTCTACAGCTGTGCACAAATGGGCTCTCAATATTCTCCAGCCTATTTGTGGGCAGAGAAATGGGGGGGGGCAGATAATTTCACTGAATTTCCCTGGGGGAGGAGAAATTCTCAACAGTTTCTCACAGGCAGGGTTCCCTATTGGCAGGGCTTGTAGCACAGCTTCTTTATTTTTCATAAGGGTTTGGTTTTTTTTCATGCTGCAACATATCAACTCTGTTGACAGGTTGAACCCCATTCTGCATCCACTATAACATAGGGGTGTGTGTGTGTGTGTGTAGGACACTGTTGTGTCTATCTCCAGGTAAGAGATGCCATTAAGTGCCAAGCTAGAATCTGCCCTCCAATTTCTTGAAAGTTGTCTTCCTCCATGAAAAAGGCTTCCATTGTTTTGTCTCATTCTCAGGGTGTTTTATAATTTATTTTCATGGCATGTTTGAGCTTACCTTGTAGCAGCCATATCGGGGGTCAGACTAAGTAGCCTCATGCAGTCTCATGCTTCATGTTCTTGCTGAGCTCTTTCTCCCTTGAATATATTGTTGTAAGCTGACGAGACACAGGAATTCCTTATCTTGTCAAAGGTCATACAATTGTATATCTTGTTCTCTGCTGTTCTCTTCTGTTCTCTCCTTATCATGGATACCCTATAACCCAGTTCTTGTATTATAAACAATAGTGCTAGGAGAAGAAATGTTGAGGACTGCAACCCCACGTGGGAGGGAGAGGAGGAGCCGTTTCATATGTGTCACAATGTCTATAAAACCAATGTGCTAATCTAAATCGGGGCTTCTGGCTCTTTGGAAATGATTCCAGCCTTAAGCCCGCGCGTTAAATAAAGAATCTCTTTTTCCTTCACTCCGTGGTCTCTCTGACTCTGGGTTCTGCAACATAAATGGTGCCGTGACTCGGATCTGGCAGGCTCTGAGCCAGACAGGTGGCAGTTGCCTGCTCTTGATCGCCGCACCGGGAAGACGAGCTCGGCGCATGCCTCCCTTTCTTGGCGCCACCGACCTTTTTGTCGAGTGAATGGGAGAAAGCCTGCACCGGGATCGCCCAAACGGCAGCGAGCGGCAAGAGAACCTTGAGAAGCGGAGGAAGGAACTTGAGCCCTGCCTGTATCGCAGCTGCAATTAAGTTGAAACCCACATTGGAAGCCTTCAGGAGAAAGGCAAGTATATGGGAAAAAGAGGGCCCCGCCTTTAGGGAGAAAGGCCACTGGGCAGAAAAAAAGAGGGCCCCGCCTTATGAAGAAGGTCAGTGTTGGTGGTATACGTATACAAAAGAACCTACTCCTTGCGGGTAGAAGGGGGGCCTGATCACACCCCCAAGTGGGCGCCAGTACCTAGCACGCCAGTACTCAGTAGGAAGCTGAGGAAGCTGGGGAAGCCGTTTTCCACTCTGGTAAAAAGTGGGAAAAGTGGGTGGCAGGGACATATGGATGTAGTGGAGAGATTGATGATTGTGTGAGTGGCTACTGCGGTTTCTGACGCATACCGTTGACCATCCGGGTGCCCAGGCCAGTAGCAAAGTGCGTGGTGTGAAAAATCCTCTTGTGTCGGCCAGTGAGACCCCTTACTCACTGACCAATTCCCATTCCCTAATTGTGTCTGTCTTCAATTTAGGAGGGAGGCTATGGGTGGTGGGGGAAGCAAACCTTGCACCCCCTTGAGATGTATGTCAAACAAAGAAGGAAAAAGGTTTTTTTTAAAAAGATTCAGAATAGAAAGAGAAAACAGCAAAAAGCTCAAGGTCGAGCTGAGAGGAAAAAAAAAGATCTGAGGCTGTTAATTAGAAAAATGTTGCAGGACAGTCTGGCTTTTAACAAAGCGTGGGAGCGTGAGAGTGTAAGGCCGAAAAAGTAGCTGTTAGCCTAGCGCGCCGAGAGAGGGGGGGCAGGAAAATTGCCCACAACGTTCTGAGTTGTGCAACATCATCACCTGGCCTAATTGAGATGAAATCCCTAAAAAATGGAAACTGAAAATGAAGACCCAGAAGATGAAGGCAAAATAGAAAATAAAGGTGAAGAATCAGCCCCCAGAGCACAGGCTAGACCCCTCTTCAAGTGAAAAGTGTGCCATAAGACTGTCCCAAAGCAGAATGAAGCGGAAAGACCACGTTGAAGATCTCTGTCAAGGTAACCGTGTTTATCTTTGAACTGTGTTAAAATTGCATAGAGCCTGTAGCTACTAACCATCAGCTATATGATTTCTGAAGAGCGTAACCATTAAGCTTTTGCCGTGGGATTCCCTGCAATGAAGAAATCTCACTGATTTGAGTGTCCAGTGTTACACTGCCTAAGTGTGTGTGCTAAAGAGACCGAGAAACCAGACAGCATGTTCCTGGCCAAGCCAAAATCACGCTACTGCCATGCTCCTGGAAGCTGCAATAAACTGTGTAAGCTGGGAGACCCAACCTGATTGAAAAGAAAAGAAGATATTGGAGCAACTGTCTTAAAAAAACAATGAGATCTGTGTAGCTGGCTGGCTGACGCTGTCAGTGATGTTACAACTTTAAATTAAGACTGTTTTCCTGTTTGAGACCCCAGCGAAGAAAGCTGACCCGAGTTATTTGTTGCCCGTGCCAAAGCAAGAATTTGGCTGCCCTGTACCTCATCGTGTCCTGTTTTAAGCTTGAGATTTACAAATACAAACAAACTGAGAAGCTTCCCTTTGAAGTCCTGCAAATCACCCCACCGCCTCCCCGAAGATTAATGGCTGCCTGAAAAATGCAAGTATAAAGCGATGCCCATCACCCCCCAGTGTCCTGAGTTTCGGCACTCAGTGTTTCAGTGCTTTCGTGTACCAGGTTAGAAGAGAAAAAAAAAGAGTAAGTTTTTAAAATGTCTGTGAGAGAACCTGACAGAAGTAAAATAAAATTTACAGAGGAGTTGCCCAAGTTAAAGCGTCATGGCTAGAGAGCTGAGCTGTGCCGCTCTGTTTAGACAGAGGCCTTGCTAAAAAGTTAAAGGCCCTTGTCTGTCAGAAGGGGTGTAGGGCCACACTTTCCCTTTTTAAACTGATGCAAAAGTGGAGAGCCTTTGCTGGAAACATCGCATCTTCATTGCCCAGAGCCTTCTCTGTTTGCCTCCATCAATGTCTGGGCTTTTTAGAGACACTCTGCACATGGACTAAAATTTTAAATTGTCAAAGACTTGCCATGGACAGTGCTATGAAGCTTTTGATAAACTTGAACTCTCATCGCTGTGGACCGTGTGTCTATGTTTGTAGTCAGCTCAGTGTACAGCAGGCTAAGTTTGATCTATAACTTTTAAATTTCCTTCTGCCAGAACTCATGCAGCATAGAGTTGCCAATGCAAAAATGGTGACCTAGAACTCTGCGTGTGTGGGTATGCCCGTCCCTTAATTTTAATGGGCCCTGAGCTTTCAGCCAGAAGAGCAGTATGATTACTGGATCTGCTCCATCATGCCGTACCATGCAAGAAGTGTTTTCCATTCATTGTGTTAAATTGCAAAAAAAGTTTGTTGTGTATATTTTATGATTTCTTAAATATCATGAAATATATGTTATATTTGCAAATTAGTGTTAGTTGCAACTCCAAATAATACTAAGTGTGGTTCCCAATGGATGACAAGGAGAAGAAAGAAAAGGCAAGAGGCAAAAAGAAAAAGAAAAAACATTTATAAAAAAGAAGCATGGCCATAGTTGCCCCCAGGGTAAATTAAAAGCAGCTGATTGTGCCTGGAGCTTATTACCTGGGTAATAAAGTAGCCACAATAATGTAATAGTTCTTTAAGATAAAGAAAATCTAACTAGAAGGAGAAGAAGAACCTATCCCAAATGTGTGTCATTGGGACTAGTGTAAGGCAGAAAGGTTTAAGTAAGTGAGTTTAACTTGAAAAAGATAAATAAAGAGACAAGGCTGGTGCATGGAGCAGAAAGTTTTATATAAAAAGTTTGAAACATGATCTGCAATACAGGCAGATCAGCAAAGAAAAAGAAAGCAAAAGAAAGAGAAAAAATTGTCTTCCCATACTAATAAATAAAAAGTGTTATCAAGCACTTTGGGAAGCGAAGTTGTTTACAGGAAGCTGTGCCTGAGAACCAAACACTTCTAGCCTATGCTGAAAATGCTTGCTAGTGTTATGGGTAACATGTATGGTATAAAACCCATTTAGCGCAATAGCTCGTGGTTCAGAGAAGCTGTCTGATCCAACCATTAAGTATGCCTGTGTGCTGTAAGTTACCCAATAAAGCCTCCTTGTAAGTACCCCCCCCCCCCGCTGGAATCCCAAAACACAAGTTGGGCTAGAGCGCCTCACCCAGTATCAAACCCTGCTGTTAGAAGCTATGAAAGCAGGTATGAAGAAGTCAATTAATATGACCAAAGTGTCTAAAGTGCTGCAAGGTGCCACCGAGGCCCCAGAGCGTACTTGGAGCGTCTTTCAGATGCCTATCGCCAGTACACCTCCCTCAACCCAGAGGCCCAAGAAGACGTGGACGAAAGAAGAAAAGAAGAAGACCCGGCAGAGGCAGAAGATTCTTAAAAAAGAACCAGTGTGCCCAGTGTGGACAAGATGGACATTAGTGGCATGAATGCCCAAATAAAATAAATCAAATACACAAAGGAGAAAACCAAAGGGGCCAGAATGGGCGAAAAGGGAGACAGCTTGAGAAGGGCCGTGACATTGACTGTGAGGGGCCGTGACATTGACTTCATAATTGACACTGGAGCAGCATCAAAAGCAATCAAACGTTAGCCTTAAACAAGAAGTCCAAACACTGAACAAAGTTCTTCAAGCCCAGCGTCGCTTTGTCTTAGAAAATAAGCCCCCAATTCCCATCACAGAAGTTCATCCTTTCCAACCAAGAGTTAAAGTATGAGTTAAAGAGGGAAAAATAACCCTTTGACTCCCAGATAGAGAAGACTGAAAACTGTCATACTTTCCACCCCCACAGCTATGAAAGCAGCTGGAGTTAAACCCTGGATACATTAGACATGAGTCAAGAGAGCGAGAGGGGGAGAGTAGACTGTAAACAGAAATCCTAAAAATCCTTTAAAAATCATTCTAAAAAAGCAGTAAGAAGACTCAGGCTAGACCTTACTGTGGACACACTGGGAAACTGTCCCCCTGCATATGGTCAGACCTGCAACTGGAGAATTGAAGAAGGGGACTAGACCCTACTGCAGCTTGCCAGGTGAATAGCTGCCCAGCGTACGGTCAGATCCCAAAGAAGATCAAACATGCGTGTTGTAGTGTTAGTAGTGTTGCATTGTGTTTCCTTAATAAGGTGCAAAAAGGGGGGTCTGCCCCTAGAAAAAAAAGTTTGTCCCAGTGATTTGCTGATAATTACTGGCTTCACCTGGCTAACATCATGAGAATAAAACATTTTTGTTTGCCAAGAGGTATACCTGCAAACAGGCTTATTAGCTCTTGCCTAATACCTGTCTGTAGACATCCTGAGAAAATTCAAAAAGATACCATGTTAAAAGTTTATGGTGTAAGTTTAACTTATTCCCAAAATGCTAATTGGGGCATGGTTGCAAAGATCCTACCCCCTACAGAGTTCACTCTATGCACCCCCATCGTTGCTGAAACAAATGCTACGTGTGCATGAATGCTTAATTGTCAAAAATTTTCCAGAAAATATAAAGCTATCCCTGGCCCCCTTCCACTGTAATAAAATTCAAAACATATCTTTTAATAATGCCCACATACTTTTGCCTCATGGATGGTTTTAGACATGTAGTTCCCGCACTTGGTCATTCATTCCTGCCAACTTGTCTGATAACCACCCATGTTGCCTCAGCCGCCAATTGAACTGGTGCCAATTCTTCCCCTGTAGCCCGAGAAAATCCGTCAACGGCAGCCTCGAGCACTCCAACTAACTAAAAATTGTAATAGTCATGTGCAGTTATATTTTGACTCAGAAAAATTGGCCTTAGCAATGTCACTGGTTAAGGTTCCAGGTTTAGCCTTGGCTGATGGTCTAGAAATCAACCGGTTAGCTTGCAGCTTAGCCAAAAGCATAAATGCCACCTCACGAGCATTGTCATTGTTAAATAAAGAGTTGCGTGATCTAAGAGGTGCAGTTCTAGAAAATAGAGCTGGTATAGATTACCTCTTCCTTCTTCATCATTTAAGTTGTGAGACACACCAAAAGCTCTGTTGTTTTAACTTAACTAATAATGGCAATGCTGTAGATGAACAGATCAACAAGCTGCACAATATAGTAGCTAACAAAACAATAAGACAAAACAATTAGCTCAATTAGTTGACCCCTTGGCTTCCAGATCTTAGCTAGCTTAAAAGCGTTTTTCATCCTAATTCTACCAGTGTTGTTCATAGAGATACTGTTATGTCTCTGCGTTCCTTGTCTTATGAGCTGTTTAACCAATCTGTTTTATGTCTCAGCTAATAAAACTGCTGCCCTCTACGCTCTAATAGCCCAACAAGAGGCTAAGTAATATGTATGTCACAAAAAGCTTTGTATGGTTATCAAAAATGCTATAATTGTAATGAAATTATGCATTTAAGGGGGGAATGTAGCAGCCATATCGGGGGTCAGACTAAGTAGCCTCATGCAGTCTCATGCTTCATGTTCTTGCTGAGCTCTTTCTCCCTTGAATATATTGTTGTAAGCTGACGAGACACAGGAATTCCTTATCTTGTCAAAGGTCATACAATTGTATATCTTGTTCTCTGCTGTTCTCTTCTGTTCTCTCCTTATCATGGATACCCTATAACCCAGTTCTTGTATTATAACCAATAGTGCTAGGAGAAGAAATGTTGAGGACTGCAACCCCACGTGGGAGGGAGAGGAGGAGCCGTTTCATATGTGTCACAATGTCTATAAAACCGATGTGCTAATCTAAATCGGGGCTTCTGGCTCTTTGGAAATGATTCCAGCCTTAAGCCCGCGCGTTAAATAAAGAATCTCTTTTTCCTTCACTCCGTGGTCTCTCTGACTCTGGGTTCTGCAACAACCTAATCACAGCTAGCCTCCCAGGCTGCCTGCGCTTCCTGATCTGAAAAGGCCCTATGGGAGGAATTACCTCATGGTGCCTTAAACTGGGCTTTAATTGATGTGTAGGAAGCTGAGGAGGCCACAGACTGCCAGAGATATGATCATGCAATGTAAAGCAGGACACTTGCTCACACTCTTCAGCCATCTCCTAAGTAAGGTGAGCTCAAGAACCCCAAACCCAGCCAATGAGGACTTCTCCAAAATATTTTCACCATTGAATTTCTTTTCAAAAGCCATTCATTTCTATTAAATTGAATGAGAATGGTAAAAAAAAAAAAAGTGGGAGAAATTTTCAGCACACTACTTTTCTCAAATAATGCTCTTTCCAAACCCAGTGTTGTATTTTTAAGATAAATAGAAGTGGCACAGTGCATCTGAGGACTAGTAATTATGTTCATGTTGGACAATGGTAAAATCCAACAATATTTACATATGAGTAATAATTTGAGGTTGGGGATTGTTGTTGTTCAGTCGTTCAGTCGTGTCCGACTCTTCGTGACCCCATAGACCATAGCACACCAGGCCTTCCTGTCCTGCGCTGTCTCCCGGAGTGTGCTCAGGTTCATATTCATTGCATCGGTGATGCTATCTAGCCATCTCATCCTCTGCCGTCCCCTTCTCCTTTTGCCTTCAGTCTTTCCCAGCATCAGGGTCTTTTCCAGGGAGTTTTCTCTTCGCATTAGGTGGCCAAAATAGTTGAGCTTCAGCTTCAGTATCTGTCCTTCCAATGAGCACTCAGGGTTGATTTCCTTTAGGATGGACTGATTTGACCTCCTTGCAGTCCAGGGGACTCATAAGAGTCTTCTCCAGCACCACAGTTCGAAAGCATCGATCCTTCAATGGTCAGCCTTCCTTATAGTCCAGCTCTCACAGCCATACATTGCTACTGGAAAAACCATAGCTTTGATTATACGAACCTTTGTCAGCAAGGTGATGTCTCTGCTTCTTACTATGCTGTCTAGGTTTGCCATAGCTTTCCTCCCAAGGAGCAAGCGGCTTTTAATTTCATGGCTACAGTTACCATCTGCAGTGATCTTGGAGCCCAAGAAAATAAAATCTGTCACTGCTTCCATTTCTTCCCCTTCTATATGCCAGGAAGTGATGGGGCCAGATGCCATGATCTTAGCTTTTTTAATGTTGAGTTTCAAACCAGCTTTTGCACTCTCCTCTTTCACCCTCAACAAGAGGCTCTTTAGATCCTCTTCGCTTTCTGCCATAAGGGTGGTATCATCTGCGTATCTGAGGTTGTTGATAATTCTCCCGGCAAACTTAATTCCGACCTGTGATTCATCCAACCCGGCTTTTCTCATGAGGTACTCTGCATATAAATTAAATAAGCAGGGTGACAATATACAGCCTTGTGGTGCTCCATTCCCAACTTTGAACCAATCGGTTGTTCCATGTCTGGTTCTTACGGTTGCTTCTTGACCCTCATACAGGTTTCTCAGGAGACAGGTAAGGTGGTCTGGTACTCCCATCTCTTTAAGAATTTGCCACAGTTTTTTGTGATCCACACAATCAAAGGCTTTAGTGTAGTCAATGAAGCAGAAATAGACATTTTTCTGGAATTCTCTTGCTTTCTCCATGATCCAGTGAATGTTGGCAATTTGATCTCTAGTTCCTCTGCCTCTTCGAAACCCAGCTTGTACTTCCGATAGTTCTCGGTTCACATACTGCTGAAGACTAGCTTGTAGGATTTTGAGCATAACCTTGCTGGCATGTGAAATGAGTGCAATTATATGGTAGTTTGAACATTCTTTGGCATTGCCCTTCTTTGGAATTGGAATGTAAACCTTTTCCAGTCTTGTGGCCACTGTTGAGTGTTCCAAATGTGTTGGCATATTGAGTGCAGCACTTTAACAGCATCATCTTTTAGGATCTTAAATAGCTCAGCTGGAAGACTGTCATCTCCGCTAGCTTTGTTGTTAGTAATGCTTCCTAAGGCCCACTTGACTTCACTCTCTAGGATGTCCGGCTCAAGTTCAGTGACTGCACTATCATGGCTATCAGGGACATTCAGATCTTTCCTGTATAGTTCTTCTGTGTATTCTTGCCACCTCTTCTTAATCTCATCTGCTTCTGTTAGGTCCCTGCCTTCTTTGTCCTTTATCATGCCCATCTTTGCCCAAAACATTCCCATGATATCTCCGATTTTCTTGAAGAGATCTCTAGTCTTTCCCATTCTATTGTTTTCTTTGATTTCTTTGCATTGTTCATTTAAGAAGGCCTTCTTGTCTCTCCTTGCTATTCTCTGGAAATCTGCATTCAGTTGGGTATATTTTCCCTTTTCTCCCTTGCTTTTCGCTTCCATTCTTTCCTCAGCTACTTGTAAAGCCTCATCAGACAGCCACTTTGCTTTCTTGCATTTCTTTTTCTTTGGGATGGATTGAGTTGCTGCCTCCTGAACAATGTTACAGACCTCCATCCATAGTTCCTCAGGCACTCTGTCTATCAGGTCTAATCCCTGAAATCTGTTCCTCACCTCCACTGTATATTCATAAGAGATATGATTTAGGTCATACCTGAATGGTTTAGTGGTTTTCCCTACATTCTTCAATTTAAGCTGAAATTTTGCAAGAAGCAGCTCATGATCTGAGCCACAGTCAGCTCCAGGTCTTGTTTTTACTGACTGTATAGAGCTTCTCCATCTTTGGCTGCAAAGTACATAATCAGTCTGGTTTCGATACTGGCCATCTGGTGATGTCCATGTGTTGAATCGCCTGTTGTGCTTTTGGAAAGGAGTGTTTGCTATGATCAGCATGTTCTCTTGGCAAAACCCTATTAGCCTTTGTCCTGCTTCATTTTGTACAACAAGGCCATGCTTTCCTGTTATCCTGGTGATTTCTTGACTTCCTACTTTAGCATTCCAACCCCTATGATGAAGAGGACATCTTTTTTTGGTGTTAATTCTAGAAGGTGTTGTAGGTCTTCATAGAACCGATCAACCTCAGCTTCTTCAGCCTCAGTGGTTGGGGCATAGACTTGAATTACTGTGATGTTGAATGGTTTGCCTTGGATTCATACTGAGATCATTCTATTGTTTTTGAGATTGTACCCCAGTACTGCTTTTCCCACCCTTTTGTTGAGTATGAGTGCTACTCCATTTCTTCTACGGGATTCTTGCTCACAGTAGTAGATATGATGGCCACTTGAATTAAATTCGCCCATGCCTGTCCATTTTAGTTTGCTGATTCCCAAGATGTCAATGTTCAATCTTGCCATCTCATGTTTGACCACCTCCAGCTTACCTTGATTCATTGATCTCACATTCCAGGTTCCTAAACAATATTGTTCTTTACAGCGTTGGACTTTCTTTTCACCACCAGACACATCCACAGCTGAGTGTCCTTTCGGCTTTGGCCCAGCTGCTTCACTCTTTCTGGCGCTACTTGGAAATTCCCTCTGCTCTTCCCCAGTAGTATATTGGACATCTTCCGACCTGAGGGGCTCAACTTCCGGCGTCGTATCTCTTAGCCTTGTGATACGTTCCATGGGGTTTTCTTGGCAAGAATACTGGAGTGGGTTGCCATTTCCTTCTCCAGTGGACCACATTTTGTCAGAACTCTCTGCCATGACCTTTCCATCTTGGGTGGCCCTGCACAGCATAGCTTATGGCTTCACTGAGTTATGCAAGCCGCTTCGCCACAACAAGGCAGTGATCCATGAAGGAGAGGTTGGGGATGCTTTTGAGTATTTGAGAGTGGTGCTCTCTCTCTCCTCCCCTCCCCCCCATTATTAAATCCTTAAGAATTTCAGCTTTCGACACGTCCACAGTATAGTTAATCTGGGATTTCCTCAGCAGCAAGTCACAGAAAAAAAGATCAGTATTCAGAGGTAATGGGAAAAAAGTATCTTATCATATCCAACTTGGATATGGATTGTACACCAACGTACACCAACTTTGAAATTCTCTGGGACACTGTAAACACCTTTTATTTCCCCATTTTAAATCTTTTTTTGTGCTAGAAAGTGATGATTACTTCTACCTCTATAGGAATTATAGTCAAGTGGTGAGTTTTTGTTTTGTTTGTTGATTTTGTCTACCCCTTTTTCTCCCCAAGGAATTATATTGTCTTAATGTTGACGATCAAGAATTATTGCGAAACTCAGGACATTTGTCCCCAGACCTAGCTGCAGAAGATGGCAATTCTGGGCATTTGCCCGGGCCCCAAGAATAGCAGACCTCCCACTATCACAACAGTGCTGTCATTTCCACTTTGCACAGACTATTCAAGAAGATCAGATGCAGCCTGAGGCAATTCTCAGCTTGCATGTGCTTTTCCTTTCAGCTTAGGGGAGGCATTGAGGGAGCTGTGCCCAAGAACCCCCCAATATTTGACCCAACACTGCCTGTCCTCCCCTGCCCCCCACTCCACATGTCTCTTAACATTTGATTGGTGTAATGTAGAACAGTGTTTGAATTAGGAGGGGCAAATTCCTTAATGAAATACAGAACTCCCAACCCTTGCTTTCCCCTGGTTTTAGCCAAATTATGCCCTCCTGAACTGTTCAGTAATTATGTAGGCAGTAATTATGTAGGCAGTCACAAAAATCATGGGTACTTAGGACCCTTTGTAATTTGAATACTAGCATAGAGACTGAACTACAAATCACAGTGTCCCCAGTTGAAATCACACTTCTGCCACTAAGTTACTAGGTGGCTTTAGGCAAGCTCTTACTTCTGTTTCTCACCTGCACACATGGATAATAAATAATACTGAAGTGCCTTACATGGGATATTATTGCATGATAAAAAATTTTTTCAAGTACTTTGATCATTCTAAGGCTGCAATCCTGTACCAATTTATCTTGGAGTAAACCCCATTGAATTCAATGGGACTTCCTTCTGAGAAGTCATGTAGAAGATTGTGCTGTAAAGCATTATATAAATTCCAAATATTATTTATTATTAAAGTCAAAAACATGATGACATTGTGTTCAATGTTTCTCCACCCTCTGCAAATGGCATCTAATGAGGGTAGGTGACCACTGACTCTAATAACTTCACATGACCTTAAGGATTAACTCCTGTGACACTTGTCTCTCTGTGTGTGCGCGTGCCATGTGTGCACATGCTGTGTATTTATATGTTTGTATGTAAATTGTTTTTATACTATGTATAGTATTGTATTTTTAAAGTTTTTAATGTTTGTAAACCACCCAAAGAGCTTCAGCTATTGGGTGGTATAGAAATGTAGGGTGCAATCCAATCCCAGCACTCATAAGCCTTTGAACTTGGAAGCTTACGGGCATCCAATACAGAGCGGGACGACCAGTGGAGGCGATCTTCACCTATGTGCTCCTCCCCCTCTGCATTCTCGCGAAATGGGCTTTTTTTTACCTATCTATCTGGGGCATCTTTGAGGGGGAGGAAAGGAGGCTGGAGAGGACTGGAGATACTTCATAAGCCAGCCTTTTAAGTACCCTCCCCTAACCATCCACAGAAATGATCCATTTACCACCTCTCCCAGGTTGTTTTTGTGACCTCGGAGAGGCAGCTAGCACATTTCTTTCTGTGCTGAGGGGGAGGGGAGTGCAGATTCCTAGATCTGAGGTCGGAGTGCTGTCTCCTACCTTGGATCTAGGAATCTGAAATATCCTCCCCCTGACGCTGTCTACTATGGGCCATAGGAGTGCTCCCTTCACATATGAAATGAAATGTGGCTTGAAAGATAGGCTGGCTTCCTACGTATCTCCAAAGTGTGTCACCAAAGAAAAGGACAAGATAGGACACACGTTTGCATATGCTATTTGATATTATAAATGCAAATTTAGAAATAATTACTAGAATGTAAGTACAATCAAATACACCCATCATAGTGGGGCTGAGTATGACCAGATGACCTGCATGCCTGCTCCGTCTACTGTCCAGGTGCTCACTGTTGATGGGCAACATCAAGGCCCCTACTCTCCATTTTATTTATATTTTTGTTGTTTTTATTATTGTGTTTTGGCTTTACTCTTATTGTAAGTCACCTTAAATATTTCATTGCAAAGACCTGGTATAATATAAATTGGGTTGAATCCAGACTTGATTTCAGTGGGTCTATTCTAAGCATGTATAAATCTGGATCCAGCCCACTGATATCTCTGAGAGCTTCTCTCCCCACCCACCTGCTTAAGTCATCACTCCAGTTTCCTCCATTCTGAACATTAGAATGTTTGCAGCAATTGGGGCCTTTTCTGTGGTTATGGGTAGGGATGGTGGAGAATTTCTCCCCGAAACTTCGGGGGGCCAAGTGCCAACGTGTTCGGCCCCCCGAACAAGTTTTGGGGAGAAATCCTCCGCACCCCCCCGCACCCCTCACCCCCCCCGGGACGGGACTTACCTTTGCCGAATGTCCCTCCCAGCGGCGGGTCCGGCCGGCAGTTTGGCGGGTGTTCGTGCGGGGCGGGAGCGGCAGCCGGTCTTTCGACCGGCTGCTGCCGCCATTCCAAGAAAAGAAAAAAAACAAAAACGCCCCCGTGATAGGCTACGTGATGATTAACGTAGCCTATCACGGCTAGATTTGCAAAGTCAGCCGTGATAGGCTACGTAAATCGTCACGTAGCCTATCACGGGTGACTTTAAAAAAAAAAAAAGCGCGTACGGATATTGGCGGCCCCCATAGGGAGCCGCCATTCCCGTTCCTTATTTGGTTGCTGTAGTCTACGTAAAGATTTACGTAGACTACAGCGACCAAATAAGGAACGCGAATGGCGGCTCCCTATGGGGGTCGCCATTAGCGTACGCGCTTTTTTTTTTTTTTAAAGTCACCCGTGATAGGCTACGTGACGTTTAACATAGCCTATCACGGCTGACTTTGCAGATCTAGCCGTGATAGGCTACGTTAATTGTCACGTAGCCTATCACGGGGGCGTTTGTTTTTTTTTAAAAAAAACTTTGGAGTTCGCGGCCGGGCGAGGCGAGGCGCCTCCTCCCCAGCCTGAATTTCGGCCGGGCGAGGCGGGAAGCCTCCCCCCCCGGCCTGAACTTCGTGGGGGTAGCAGCGAAGCGCCTCCCCCCCATCGCGAACAAGCTTCGAGGACAGGTAAGTGTCTTTCGTCCACCCCTAGTTATGGGATGAGCTTCTCCAAGAGTAGGGATGTATGAATTGTGTACCTTCCGTGCTGCTTGACTTCCGCAGTTTGCGGCCAGTGCTCCATACCGTTGTTCGCAAGCCCCCAGAATTCTCCTTTTTTTTTTCTGCTCCAAGAATTACGAAGATAAATCCATACCGACAGCTGTAATTCCGGTGCCCAGCCATCTCCATGAGTCTGCGTAACTTCTGTAAGAAAGGCTATTTTCGTAGATATTTTCGTATTTTTTCCCCTGCCCTGACACATGCAGTAATTACTTTCAGCCAAAACACTTCCTCCTCCTAGGGGCTTTCCAAAACAAGGCTGCCATAGGTCTGCCTAAGCGATGCACTCTTTGTTTAAAGTAATGCTGTTTTAAAGAAAGAAAAAGACTTTTAAAAATTTAAAAGGCATTTTAAAGCCTTTTAAAATGACCCTGCCGGTCTGGAGCCCTGCATGAGGTATTATTCCCCCTGCTAGGCTTCTATTTCTACATCCAGCGTTGTTGTTGACATTGTGACGCTAAAATGGAGAGGAGAACCAACTCTGTGCATGTCTACTCAGAAGTAAGTCTTATTGAGTTCAATGCAACTTTCTCCTACACATGTCAGCACCCCACTTGCCCCCAGCTCAGCTTTGTATTTCCACACCCAGCTCATGATCAAACCTGTTAGTTATCTCACTGGGTGAATTTGGGCTGGACTCTAACCACTACATCATACTTCTGTTATATGAAACTCATGAAGAAAAAGAGACAGTATAATGGAAAGTTCTTTCTGAAGCAGTCACACTTGTACAAATGCAGCATGAAGGGAAAGATCAGCAACCTTCTCTTTGTTTGAATAAAAAGCACACTCTGCACATGCTCAGGGAATGGACAAAATGAGGAATAAACATACCAGGGAATACGAAGAACTATATTCTTCTAGTGTGTGTGTGTGTGTGTAATGTGTAGGAGTAAGTCACATTGAACTCAGTAAGACTTACTTCTGAGTAGACATGCACAGAGTTGGTTCTCCTCTCCATTTTAGCCTCACAACGTCAACAACAATGCTGGCTCCACAGGACCTCATGGTGCCGTTCCGCAGAGGATTCCGTGGCACGGACTGAAGAGAACTTGATCCCATTTCAGTCCATGGCGGAATTCTCTGACATCCCTATCCAAGAGGTACATTATGTTCTTTAATCTTGAGCTATACGGGCTTGTAAATGGATCACTGCCTTGTTGTGGCGAAGGGGCTTGCGTAACTCAGTGAAGCCATAAGCTATACCATCCAGAGCCACCCAAGACGGACAGGTCATGGTGGAGAGTTCTGACAAAATGTGGTCCACTGGAGAAGGAAATGGCAACCCACTCCAGTATTCTTGCCAAGAAAACCCCATTGAACGTATCACAAGGCTAAAAGATATGAATGATGCCAGAACATGAGCCCCTCAGGTTGGAAGGTGTCCAATATACTACTGGGGAAGAGCAGAGGGAATTTCCAAGAAGCGCCAGAAAGAGTGAAGCGGCTGGGCCAAAGCCGAAAGGACACTCAGCTGTGGATGTGTCTGGTGGTGAAAAGAAAATCCGATGCTGTAAAGAACAATATTGTTTAGGAACCTCGAATGTAAGGTCAAGGAATAAAGGTAAGCTGGAGGTGGTCAAACATGAGATGGCAAAACTGAACATTGACATCTTGGGAATCAGCGAACTAAAATGGAGAAGCATGGGCAAATTTAATTCAGGTGCCCATCATATCTACTACTGTGGGCAAGAATCCCGTAGAAGAAATGGAGTAGCACTCATAGTTAACAAAAGGGTGGGAAAAGCAGTACTGGGGTACAATCTCAAATGCCAAAGAATGATGGTCACTGAACTTGAGCCAGACATCCTCGAGAGTGAAGTCAAGTGGGCCTTAGGAAGCATTACTAACAACAAAGCTAGCGGACATGATAGTATTCCAGCTGAGCTATTTAAGATCCTAAAAGATGATGCTGTTAAAGTGCTGCACTCAATATGCCAACACATTTGGAACACTCAGCAGTGGCCACAAGACTGGAAAAGGTCAGTTTACATTCCAATTCCAAAGAAGGGTGATGCCAAAGAGTGTTCAAACTACCATACAATTGCGCTCATTTCACATGCCAGCAAGGTTATGCTCAAAATTCTACAAGCTAAGCTTCAGCAGCATGTGAACTGAGAACTACTAGAAGTACAAGCTGGGGTTCAAAGAGGCAGAGGAACTAGAGATCAAATTGACAACATTCGCTGGATCATGGAAAAGGAAGACAATTCCAGAAAAACGTCTATTTCGGCTTCATTGACTACGCTAAAGCCTTTGATTGTGTGGATCACAACAAATTCTGGCAAATTCTTAAAGAGATGGGAGTACAAGACCACCTTACCTGTCTCCTGAGAAACCTGTATGAGGGTCAAGAAGCAACAGTAAGAACCAGACATGGAACAACCGATTTGTTCAAAATTAGGAAAGGAGTACAACAAGGCTGCATATTGTCGCCCTGCTTATTTAATTTATATGCAGAGTACATCATGAGAAAAGCCGGGTTGGATGAATCACAGGTCAGAATTAAGATTGCCGGGAGAATTATCAACAACCTCCGATATGCAGATGATATCACCCTAATGGCAGAAAGCGAAGGGGATCTAAAGAGCCTCTTGTTGAGGGTGAAAGAGGAGAGTGCAAAAGCTGGTTTGAAACTCAACATTAAAAAACGAAGATTATGACATCTGACCCCATCACTTCCTGGCATATAGAAGGGGAAGAAATGGAAGCAGTGACAGATTTTATTTTCTTGGGCTCCAAGATCACCGCAGACGGTAACTGTAGCCATGAAATTAAAAGCCGCTTGCTCCTTGTGAGGAAAGCTATGGCAAACCTAGACAGCATAGTAAGAAGCAGAGACATCACCTTGCCTAAAAAAGTTCGTCTAATCAAAGCTATGGTTTTCCCAGTAGTAATGTATGGCTGTGAGAGCTGGACTATAAGGAAGGCTGAGCGCTGAAGAATTGATGCCTTCGAACTGTGGTGCTGGAGAAGACTCTTATGAGTCCCCTGGACTGCAAGGAGGTCAAATCAGTCCATCCTAAAGGAAATCAACCCTGAGTGCTCATTGGAAGGACAGATACTGAAGCTGAAGCTCAACTATTTTGGCCACCTAATGCGAAGAGAAAACTCCCTGGAAAAGACCCTGATGCTGGGAAAGACTGAAGGCAAAAGGAGAAGGGGACGGCAGAGGATGAGATGGCTAGATAGCATCACCGATGCAATGAATATGAACTTGAGCACACTCCAGGAGAGAGCAGAGGACAGGAAGGCCTGGCGTGCTATGGTCCATGGGGTCACGAAAAGTCGGATACGACTTAACGACTGAACAACAACAACAGGGCACACCCACCCACTCACTTCTGAAGGTCTTCAGCTATTTGGCCAGACGTCAGGCTATTACATTGTTGCTGGCTGTTCTATAATAATCATTATAAGATCTGAACTGGATTTTATAGGGTATGTTTAATACAACCCCTCTCAATTGTGTTATAGCTTCCTTGGGCTTAGGGAAAAGCACGAAGGAATGAATTAAATTTACAGTATTCAGAATTGCAGATGTATGTTATGGTGTTTGAAAATAAAAAGCAAGATTGAAAATAAATCAACCAGGTTTATATACTGCACATTTTTTTCTCAAATCAACTTACACACACATGCAAATTTCTCTTCCCAGTTCTTCCTCTATAGCTTCATTTAAATTCCCTGTAGAGGTTTTATCTTACCCTTCATGAATATACACAACCTCCAAATACAGGTGTAATCCATCTGTGAAAGAATGATTCCAAAACTAAAACAGTTGCCAACAGTTTCTTTCTTTCTTTCTTTCTTTCTTTCTTTCTTTCTTTCTTTCTTTCATTTGCCAGCCTCTCCAAGTATAGAATCACTCATTCATACAAGTGAGAGCTTCAGCTGTTTTACTTTTGTTGTCTTGCTCAGATAAATTTATACAGATGATTGAGGCAGAAAATTCTACATGCCCCAGCGGACAAGCAGCTCTCAAGAACACATATGGCTCTCGTGGAATTTAATTCCTGTTGAGCACTCAGAAAGTTCACAACCCTTGAAATAACAGAGAGCATTCCAATTCTAAAAAAAAAAAAAAAATCACCTTGAAAAATAGAAGCAAGAAAATGACCATGACTGGAATTAGGCCACAGTTCTGAAGAAAGGTATGTATCACATAGGAGTCCCAATGAAATCAGGATATCACCATCCACTGGAATGTGGACCTTAGTCATACTGGGCAGGCTCCTCTTCAGTAGGGCCATGTGTGAAACATGTTTCATGGACATTTTTGTAGTCAACCTTGTTCTTATTCCTTCTGGAAAAAAAAGTTGTGCCTTTCGAATTTTTATGATGAAAGGAGATCTCATTGCAAATTATTTTTCACAAATGCATCATATGCCCCAAACTTATGTACGGGGCTCAGACAAAGGTGAGCACTTAACCTATTGATTCTAAAGGAAGAGTTAAACAACCACTTCATTCTGCCTTTAAATAAATGGGAACACTTATTTATTTACCAAAGTTATAAAACACTCTGCATCTAAAAAAGGTTCCTAAACAGTGAGCAATAAAGGGCAGAGCTGGGGGGTGGAGAATCAAAGTATGCATCTAAAATCAAGTTATACCAATAAAATTTCTCTAGTCATTTAGGAAAAAGTTTGTTTAAATAAAAATGTCTTTAGCAGACATATAGCTTCTTACCTTTGGCTGGATCATGTCCTGTATTATTAATAGTGCAACCCTAGACATGTGAACTCAGAAGTAAGTCCCATTGAATTCAATGGGACTTACTTCTAGATAAATGTGCATAGGATTGCAGACTAACAGTACAATCCTATATGTGTATACTTGGAAGTAAGCCCCACTAATGGGATTTACTCCCAGGTAACTGTGTAAAGTTACCTTGTAGACTAAGAACATAATCCTAGACATGTTTACTCAGTAGTAAATCCATTGAGTTCACTTACTGCCAGGTAAGTGGGTATTAGATTGCAACATAAATCTTTTAAAATGGATTGGTTACTGTCCAAAGTCACGTTCTTGAGCATCTCTACACCAGCCTAAAATCCCACATTTAAAAAGGAGCTTTCTGCTTCTGTTTTAAATGCAGGATCATGATGGACTCCCTTTACACATGCTTCCTCCCCCCTTTCCCCCCTTATCTGAGTCTTCAATATGTTTTATTATACAGCCACTAGATGGTGCTGTGGTCTAGTTCTTATTGAGGGGTTTTCTCTTTTCAGGAGGGACCGCAAGCAGAAATCGAGCACTGTAATTTGATAGCTCATTATCTTTGAACTTCTAAAAAATGGAATAAAGGTCATTTAGTGTAGGAGATGCTCTGGAGGTTGATGACGTCATCTAATGGACCCGCAAACTTCCATGAGTAACCACTCTTAATAGCAAGATAAACGATCTGTGTGGAGAAGCCCTTAGTGAAATAGGGTTATACCCAAAGTTCCATTATGGTGATGGAAGGAGCTTCCTCTGGACAAAATAATATTTCGATGTAGCCCATAGTAAAATAAGTGTGACAAACAGAAACATGAATGCTGAAGGGGCACATATTGCCACAAAAAAGGAAGTAAAGAAAATGAAATATACAGCACAATCCTATACACTCAGAAGTAAGGCCCAGTGAATTTAATGAAACTTACTGCCAGATAATGTGAATAGGATTGCAGCACTGTAGTATACTGAAATCGTTTACCTATTTAAAAATGCATTTCCAGCACAAGCTCGCCCAACTGAATTCTAGAGGTGGTTTACAAACAATATAGCCAATAGAATAAAAAACACACCTATTCAGTTTTATTGATAGACTTCATGAGGAGAAACAAATGTTTCAAAACCACATCAGAGTCTGGCATTCAAGTTCTTCTTCTTCTTCTTCTTCTTCTTCTTCTTCTTCTTCTTCTTCTTCTTCTTCTTCTTCTCCTCCTCCTCCTCCTCCTCCTCCTCCTCCTCCTCCTCCTCCTCCTGAAAATTTGCTTGCATTTGAATTCACCAGTTCTGAATGTGGTCTGCTTGTTTATGTAATATACTGTGCTATAGCACCAGTCAGAAAAGAAAATTTTATTCTCTAATCCTTCCTTGAATGCATCAGTATATACATAAGAGAAGAGCCTTCTTCAAATCAATAATTAAATCTATATATTTTCATGAATTTTAATTGGAATTGGAACCTTGTGTCAGTTTCCCAGAACTGATAATGAGTTAATGACTTACAAGATCCCTAGTTTACCTCTTGGCCATTGTTAGTTTCACTTAAACAACATCTTGATAATCAAGATACCCCCCCCTTTTTTTTAAAGGTAGGGAAATAAAGGGCTTTTTCTTCTTCCAAACCTAAAAGAATAGCTCTGTATTTCAGAAGCTTTTCTAGACAAACACTGATGGATTGGAAGATATATTTGTTAAATGGAAAAAGAAGAGACAACTGCACTGAAATGATTTCCAAAGTGTGGGTTGCAGTCTAATAAAACCAAGAGCAACAACTGTGGAAAAAGGGAGATAGATGTTCAGGTTAATAGCATGATTTCAGTATCTGACATTTAACCAATTATTGTTGGAGTATCCACCATGATAGCTTCAGTTCCTGAAAGGTACAATTGTAAGGAGAAAGACAAACTGGGTGAAGGACACATTTTGAAATTGCTGCTCCAGCAAGAGTTGCATCACTGAACTATAACGGTGCAAGTAAGTTGGGAAAAGATCGGGCCTTATCACTGCCATTATAGTTGCAACTTTTCTTAAAGACAACAAGAGATGGCAATTTAATTTCCATATGTTCATCCAACATATGTTCTCTCCAACCCTCTTACAGCAATTTTGACACAAATAATTCTTTCCTTACTGGTGGCAGTGGCAGCGAAAGAGCAATCTGTATGAGGATCTCTGTGGGATGGAGTAGGGAGTACAGGAGGCAGGGAAATCAGCAGCAAGGAGGGAGAATTCAGTGGTGGGTTGTGCACCTGTGATCTACATGCTATCAGTTCTGATAGGTCTGAAATACAGTCATACAGAGACTTTAGAAACAGTTTTTCATAGCACTGCCAGTTGAGACAGTGCTGTTTGATTCAGGATCAAACCAACATGGAGGCATACAAGGCATGACATTTACCAGCAAGCAGCAGGCCTTCTTGCAAACCAAAGTGAGGGGCTGAAGATGTGGGGCAAGAGATAACATGGCTGGAGCTCAGCATCATTCTGGGGAGCCTCTTTTTAATGTGGGTCAGCCTCTATCCCTAACTTTGGCTCCATCAGTAAATTAGTGTAGCCAAAACCCAAAAGGCCACATTTGTTAGGCAAAAAACACTTCAAGAAGGGGCAATTTGGGAACTGAGAAATAGTTGTGTGAGAAGATGCTCAGTCCGTCCTTTTCCTGGGCATTGCCCTTCCTATCCCCGCAATCACTACTCCCCATGGTATGATTTGAATAGGCATACGGATCTACATAAAGAACTGCCCTATGCTTGGTCAGGCTATTGGGCCATCCAGTTCAGTATTGGCAGTTGCTCTCCAAGGTGTCAGGCAGGGCTCTTTCCAGCCATGCCAGCTGAGATCTTTTCACCTGGAAATACTAGGAACTGGACCTGGGGGTATCATTTCCCATGCCAATAGTAAAACGATGTCATTTTCCCCCCCCCAGGCTGTGTGAGCACATTTCAGTCTCTGAAGAAAGTCCATGCCGACAAGGGTCTGTCCAGATAAGGGTGGGGAAAGGGGGCCTAAAAAGTCATTGGCATTAAAATGGCACTAGCCTGAGTGCTGCTAGCAGCATGATATCATGTGGGGCAGGGAGAGCTGTGGGGTTGCCTATTGATCAGATGAGGATATGCAGAGGACCATACAGTTTAGAACTAAATTTTAAAAAGGGTTCATAACCTGGTAAGTCAATGTTGCAGAAAAGGGTCAACTTGTTGGCATTTTTCAGATTTAAAACAACAACAGCAGAGACTTTTTAAAGGTTATTGTCAGTGCTTCCACTGGAGTGGCACAGAGGTGAATGCTCAGTTTCCAATAGAGGAAAAATGAAATTAATAGAATAAAGCTCCAAAGAACGTTCAAAATGGCAGAGTACTGGTGAGGGATGTGATGGGCACTAACCAATAGATGCCAACGGCAATTATAAAATTGCTGGCTTACACAAAGAAATGTCAAGAGACTGTTATAGAGAATAGAGTGGGACAGTGTATTCCTAGCTGCAAAATAGCATTGCTTATTGTTGAAAATGCTACAAAAGAGATACTAAGCTGGGAAAAGGTATTTGGTTCTACTCACAATAGAAGCACTCTCTTTAAGTATGTTCTCTGGATCAGTATTTCACTTTGCAAACAAGAAAGGCAAAATAAGAATTGGGAAATGCCCAAACCCTTAGCATACTTCTATCCAAATCTCACACAATTTGCACCCACCAAGCAGTCTTCTAGCCATTAAATATCCCCCCACTTCCCATTTCGTTGTTTTGCAGTCAGGAAGTTGAAGTCTATGGTAAGCCACCATACACAGCTAGAAAGCTCGTTTGGCTTGGGTCACAAGTTGTGCAGCCCTGTTCTGCCTTGATAATCTCATGACCTGCACTTTTGCGTTGTAGTTTAAACAGCTTTCTGTGCTTGCTGAAGGGAAGGTTTGCCGCCAAGGCTCAGCTGTTTCCACCTGTTTTGCCACACGCTCAGCCCTGAGAGCCTTCTTAAGGACATCGTTGCTAATGTTGGTGCATGTGAAGGTGTGTGTGCTGTCTCCTGGAGTGCTTGGGGACATCTGCCAGACCCAGGGAGAGGCTTTTTCCATTTTGCTTCTCCTGGCGCTCTGATGCCAAGAGACAGCCAGGAGGGGAGATGGCAGGTGGATGTGAGGGCCTTTTCTTTGCTCAGGGCGTGGAACCTTAGTGAGAGTAAGGTCTCTTTCCGCTACTTGAGGGTGGACTACTTGAACTGCCATGTGTGTGTTTTTCTTTCCCTGTTTTGCTCTGGGTTTGATGTGGATGAGATGTCTTTTGGTTATAGGTCTCTTAACATCAATGGTTTAGTAAATTGTTTAAAACATCTGCAGGGTCATACATTGTCCAGCTGTGCATTTAAGTCTTATCATCTTCAGTGGGTCTACTCTAAGTATGACACCATATGGATCCAACCCATTGTGACTTGCACTTAACCATGAGAACAGAGGATGTGGCTCACTCTAACTGACATAGTTATTGGTCATTACTAATTTGCTCATTTCACATCTTAATTAATCATCAACAGTACAGATTCCTGGGTTGATCATCCCAGTTAATACAGGCATAATGAGTAGTGTAATTAATACCATTTTAATGCACTTAAATTAACTTAAACCCATCAGAGGTTTGATTGCTCTCCAGATCAGCAGTGGTGCAAAATGAAAATATTAATTCTCAGTTTCTATGTCTTCCAAATATAGAAGATTTGTCAGACTGGGCAACATTCAAAATTCTTTGGAGGTTTTTCTTTTAACACCCTGCCTCCCAGTAACTAAGTATGTGGATTTTTTGGTCATCCACATGGCTCTGCCTTCTGACTGCTCTGCTCACTCAAGCAAATAAATGAAACTGAAGTAGCAACTGAAGTGTAAATTCAGCTTTGAGCTTTCTTGTGGCTGAATAATGCCTTCTATCTGAACAGGTGGAATCCACAAGTTAGTACAAGCAGCTGAAGCATCACATCACAATGTTTTGTTAAAATCCTTACTAGATTTTTAAAGGTTTGCCTTGTTATGCAAAAAGAAAACCTCATCTTATTTGTACTTGTTTCTGCATCAGCATTGATGGTGCACAAAAGCGCCAAAGAAATAAAAACAATGTACTCCTGCTTCAAGTAATACTTATTTATACATCCTGTCTATCTTTTTTAAAAAAAAATAATAATCTCAGATAGTCCCTATATCCGTATCATAGTGAGTGAACTGTGCCAGGTGTCTGTAGCAGTACATCATGTTTGACTGTTTTGTATTCTTTCACCAAAGTGAAATGTATGACTTGATATTGACTGGAGTAATCTTTCCAGAGTAAGAAAGTGGGATATGAATAATGGAACGATTGTAGAAATGTATTTTGCATGAAAGATAATGTGATCTGGCAGAAAAAGCAGTTGATTGGATTGTGAGACAGATGGTGCAGCATAACAAATCTCTCATTCCATATCAGAATTTCCAATTCTGCCTCATTCAAATATAAAACAGAAATAACCCTTCCTGAATTATTGGAGAATTGAGTCATCTAGTACTGAGTCTGTATGCTATGTTGTAGTTAAAAATGGGGGAGAAATTTTTCAGTTCACATTTTAATGCGAACTTACCTAAATGTATATAAAAAATAAAATAAATAAATAAAAAATAAATGTCAGTGATGACCAAGTTCTCTGGGCAGTTTACCATAACACTAGGGGGAGGAGTAATACTGTTTCTGCTAGGAGGCATAAAGCAGGAGTCTCCGACCTTTGGGGGTTTGGAATTTTGAGGAAGTCTCATGGATGTTATCACAAAATAGCTGCCATTGGGGTTGCCCATCCATAAAATAGCTGTGTGTTTAGGCCATGGTGGCATGCCTTAAATACCCATTTACGAAATACCAATTTCACTGGAAGACAAGCTGGTGAGGCTAAAAGACAAGTAACTTGCCCAAGAATCAGATTACATAGCAGAGGTGGGGCCTGAGCCCCAGAACTCAAACCCACTGTTTCAACCCACAGTTTTGTCTCTCATTCAGGATTCCACCAAATTCCACTTTCTTGCCCCACATTCCCAGCACACAAAATCCGCTTCGGACACATTTCTCTCTTTCTTTCAGGATTGCTCTCCAAAGACTCTCACCCCACACCCACAAGACACGCTCCACGCACAGTCCATTTATCTGCTCTATCCTTCCCTTAGGCCTCCCTAACACCTCCCATTGCTTTCTGTAGGCCAGCCCTGGTCTCCCCACTTCCTCCTCTCCCATGTTGGATTGTCTGTCCCCTTCCATCACAGCCCCACTGTTCCTTCCTCCTCCTCCCATCCCATTGGGTCATCATCCCCAGCTCCCCTGGTTTCCCTACTGCCATCTTCAAACCTCCCTAGGCACTGGGAATGGGATCTTTCCTTTATTTTTTTTTGGCTTGTTAGGCAACTCTAGCAAGCACCCAACAACCCACCCATGAGAATTTCACTAACGTTTTCTTCTCCATTTTTTTTTCTCCAAAAGCAATTTATTTTCCATCAAACCGAATGTGAACAGTTGGAGGAAAATACAAAAGAATTTTTCAGCATAGTAGTAATTTGATCTAAAGCAAAGAATATTTGATTGCATTGCCCATTAGTAAGCATGTGTATGGTTTCCTCTTCTCACATATTTGTATGTCCTCTGTGTTGCTTTGTAGCGGAATAGAAGGAATGTTCTTTTTTCTATTTGATAAGTCTGTGAAGGAGTTCTCCGTGTATCTTTGAAAAAAGTGTTCTCGTATGTCTTTCAAAACATATTAATACCTGGATAAACTGCATGACATTCTGCTGGAGCCTTTGGAATATGGTTAGAGAAGTCACCTCTGAAATTTCTGAGAAGGGTTTCATATAATTCTACTGTGACTGGGAATGACTCTCCAAGATCAGAGCAGTCTTTCCTTGCCCTGTATTCAAGGATTTCTTTAACTGGAGACTGGACCATATGCACAGCTCATGGAGCACACATTCTCTCTACCACACTGAGCTATGGCATGGGCCCTTCATTCAACCATGGAGAACTATACTTCGATTTTACATTTATTTATCATGTGAGCAGGGCTATGGAAGCCAAGGCTGTGAAATGGAAGGAATTTTAGTGGTAGATGGTAAAATCTTACAACTGATTGTACCATGTAATATTCCCCATGGAGGAATATTACATGGTAAAATTTTATCTGGAGTGTACCACTTCAGACTGCAAGGAGTAGGGCCATATGTTTGGATGTCGGGGTGGCTTAATGGGAGAAGGGACAGTTAACGTTGTAAAGCCACCTTGAGTCCCAGTATTGGAGAAAAGGTGGGATATAAATATCATCATCATCATCACCATCATCTGCAGTTCTCTGGGAAGATGCCAGAGATTAATGTGTAATATTCCTGAAAGTAGTGTGGCTCTGAAACATCTCTTCTCCTATGAATTTACTTCCTACTGCCTAAATCACTTCCCTGTTACAAGTCTTGGCTTCCATCTCTTCACTTCTCCCCTTGCCCTATTGTTCTCTGTAAAAAGGAAGAGAACTCAATAAGAGACAGCAGGTCTCTGTGCTTGATTGGAGGGTCCGCACTATAGCTCGGTGGGAAAGCACATGCTTTGTAAAAGGTCCCAAGTTTCAGTCCCCTGAATCCTGCTCTACACACACAAATATACACAGTTTGGCCTTGATAAATAAATAGAAATAAAATCAGACCACACATGGACCTTTGGATAAGAGCTAGACGATTTTTGTCTGTGCTCAGCCTCAGACCTTTTGTATATTTCCCATGCACATATTTGAATTCCCTTCCTTCTCCTTTTTGCTTTCAAAGAGATTCAAAAAATATAGCCTGCCACAACAATAGATCTTTTCCAAGCTGGGAAATTACAATCTGGTATCTAAGCTAGAGGTATTAGCATTTCTCTATTCACCAAAAGTTGAACATCCATTTTAAAGGCCAAAGGCATGAACAAATCCACAAACATCTGAAGTATCCCTGATTAGAATGAATCTGTATTCAATTATCAAAAAACCTGCCAGTTTAAGACAAGAGTGAAGGCTATTTTTTTTGTTGGCTTCAGCTCCACAAAGCTGGGAAACTGGAAGTTGAGGGAATCACTTTCACTGATGAAGAGAGGAGGAGGAAAAGGCTATGCTGGAATCCTGTGCAGGCTTACTCAGAAGTAAGCTGTTCTGAACATACAGGGACATATTAATTCCTTTGTACACATCTCACGAAGAGTCGGACACGACTTAATGACTGAACAACAACAACAACAACTCAGTTAATGACTTGTTTGTGTTTTGTTTTTTAGTTTATGTTCTTGTTTTTTTTCAGAACATTGTAATTATAGCTTTCCATTTACAATCCAGGGAAATTCAATGATAAAAACAGCTGCTGGTTTAAGACCAGAGTTAAGGCTATCTCATGTTGGCTCAAGGTCCACAAAGCCATGAAATGGGAAGCTTAGGCTGATGTCTTAACAGTCATATCCTGTGATCAGTATGTAATGATGTTTTGCAAAGTCAGATTGTACTTGCTTACAACTTAGCCTCTATGCATCCACACTTTTCCTTGGTCTTTCAGGCTCAAATCCAGATAGGGAAGAAGGAGTGTCTTGGACCAGCAAAGATTTTTCATGTATTACTTTATCTCCTGAACCTTACTGTATTGCTAGAGGAATCCTCCTGTGAGTTAACCCATGCCTGTTTGTTGCTTGTAATCAACCACAAATTGAGATATTGCACAATATCATTCTCTCCATTCTTGGGATAAGTCACACATTCTAGGACTCTGCAGAGGCACTAACTGTGCCATCTTCAGGGGAGTCTTTCTTATTAGGAGCAGTACCATGATAACACAAAGAGGGTGCAAAAAACATGCACATTGATCACACTCTACAAATGAATAATAAAAATAAATTCTAAAGGCAAAACTTGACATTTAAATAGTTTTATGGTGATATATTAAAACATTCCAGTCAAATCTGAATTTGAGAATGGAATTAAAGTTGTGCTTTATTTTCATCTACCGTAAAATAAACAAGCACCCTCCAACCCACCCCCCAGAAGATAGAGCCATTGTATTGCTACAGCAGATATCTCAGAAATATAAACTATCCATTTATCAACATGGTCCTCAAACCCAACCTAACTGAGATGGGCTGACAGAGCCGGTGCTACCGTTAGGCATAGTGAGGCAGCTGATTTTGGGTGTCCTGAAAGGTCAGCAAATTGTTAGTAATTTAATTTATTATAGTTTTATTTCTTGCAGGGAGAGAGAGAGAAAGGTGTTGTGGGGTTTTCTGCTTCAGGAGCCAAAACAGTTTGATGAACTTTTCATATTACACACCTTGACTAGGAGTGAAAGAAGAATCTCCATTTGCTGCTCTGCCTCAGAGAGCAAAATCTTTGGAACAGTCATGTGGACTGGAGATCTATATGTGCTTCACTGAGATTTCTACACTGAAAACTCTGGAGCTGCTGGATTTGTGCCTGTTTCACTCCTCAGCATGAGAAACAAATATGTTATTAATAAGTGCACTGAAAGCAGTGTTGCTTTACTGAATCTACATTTACACCGGAAATCAATAGAAGCATCACCTAACCAATATACTTCTATTTTTATATTGAAGGGCTTTCTTCTGAATATATATTTTATGGAATCCAGTACCTTTATTGTCAAAACTAATCCATTTTAATCCACATCAAGACACTTATTTCCAAACCTGAGCTTTTTAGAGTCAGAAAGTTTGCCCATTCAATGCATTTTTTTCCCCACAACAATTTGCAGATATTTGGGCTGGGGCCCTATTCTCTCACTCTGGAAATATAATACAAACTAGAAACATAAATACATTCCTGCAAAAAAACCAAAAAAACACCCAACCCATTATCTAATATTCCCACAAAATATAATTCAGAACAGCTAGCTAGTATGTTACTAGACTAGTGAAAAAGAAAATAATTATACAGTGTAGACCAGGAATATTGAACGTCTTTCAGCTGGAGGGTCAAATTCTATTTGGAGAATCTTTCAGGAGCTGCATCCTACTAGGGATGTATGAAAGTGACTTACCTTTCGCGGATTATGTTGATGGTGGGGGGGGAGGTGTTCCGTCCCTCCCCCCGGAATCCTGGATGGGGAGGGAGGCAAGCTGTTCCTCCCCCCCGGAATCCTCCATGGCCGGCTGTGCTCCGCAGCAGCTCTGCGGAGCAGCCGGCCAGGCCCAGCCCAGCCCAGCCTAGAGCCGTCCGCAGCTGGATTTCTGGCCATTGAAGGCTCTGGGGAAAAAAAAAACCGCGTACGCAAATGGTGGCGGCTACGGCCACCGCCATTTGCATTCCTTATTTTTGGCCGTCTGAATCTACATAAATATTTACGTAGACTATGATGGTGAAAAAAAGGGGAACACAAATAGCGTAGCGGGCACTATTTGCGTCCGTTTTTGATTCACCGTTTTAGCCTATGTAAATCTTTACGTAGGCTAAAACGGCAAATCAAAAAGGGAAGCAAATAGCGCCCGCTACTCTATTTGCGTTCCCCTTTATTTTCGCCGTCATAGTCTATGTAAATATTTACATAGACTAAGACAGCCAAAAATAAGGAACGCAAATGGCGGCGGCCGTAGCTGCCGCCATTTGCGTATGCGGTTTTTTTAAAAAACCCACCCAGCCATGATAGGCTACGTAAAGATTTACGTAGCCTATCACATCACGTGTTTTTTTAAAAAACCCAGCCATGATAGGCTACATAAATCTTTACGTAGCCTATCATGTCTTTTTTTTTTTTTTTAAACAAGACTGGAAATGGTGGCGGTGGCAGCCGGTTGGAAGACCAGCTGCCACTGCTGCCAGAGTCGCTGCCAGAGCCGTCGCCACCCGGAAGATCCGCCCCAGGTAAGTCTCATCCCAGGGGGGATCCACGGGGGGGTGGCAGGCCATTCTGCCATGGAGTTCGGGGGGCTGAATGCACTGGCATTCAGCCTCACTGAGATCCATGGCAGAATTCTCTAACATCCCTACATCCTACTCTAATTCCAGGTTGGAGACATGGTCTGGAAACGTCAGGAATTTCAAATGAACATTCAACATATACCAGGAAGAGAGAACATCATTGCAGAAGCTCTTTCCCGAAAAGACATTGGGGGAAGAGGTTATGAAATTCCACAAGACCATCACTCACCAGGATGGATCACTGTTCTACTGGAGGAGGAGGGGAGGGGAAGGAGGAAGATGTGAAGGAACAGAACTGTCCTGCATTTTTGTACTTAATTTGGTTTTAGGATATTATGTTAAACTGTTTGTATGCTAGTCAGTTTCAACCTAGCATAAAGGTTAATAGTTTAGAGGTCAAAGGTTTAATTAGAATGTAGAAGTCAAGAAGTTTGCTCAGGAAGCCAGGAGATTATAAAGTTCAGCAAAAGGTCAGAGGAAGGGACCAATAATTAAATTCAGGAAAAATAAACTTAGTTTGCAGAAATGAACAAGAAATTATCTGCCTGATTGTTTGGAATTGGGGAAAGAAAGAAACTGATTTTAAGAGATAAAAGCCTAAGGTAAGGAGGAACAAAACATGGAGGAGGAGAGAAGGAAGAGGAAGAGGAAGAAGAAGATCATATTCCTAGAGGAAAGAAAGAGTCTGTGCAGCTGAATCTGGAGAACTGATTGAGAGAGCTGAATCAATGACCAAAATATTTTTTGGAAGGATAAAACAGAGACACAGTCTAGTGCATCTAGCTGGATATATTTATCCCTGATTGTTTTGTTACCCTGTTGCTCATATGTTTCTGTTTCTGTTTTGGTTTTGGTGTCTGTGTGTGTGTGTGTGTGTGTGTGTGTGTGTGTATGGTATCCATTCAGTTTCTTAAACATTTCCGATATACATTTTTCATTAATAAAATTTTAAATTCCGTTATTTTAAATGATGCAGTTTCTCGTTCTTCTCTGTTGGGGTGGTGGTTACCTATCTCACATCTAATAGTCAACCCCCATGCTACTTAAAGTATGAGACCCATAGAGTGAAACCCAGGGTGTTTTAGAGGTTATTTGGTGGAGGCAGCCAGAGAAATAAGGACTTCCACTTGGTGGCAATGGAAAAGGTTGCAGGAAGAGAAGACCAAAAAGGAGTGTGGACACAATATTTTGACTGTTTTCCCTTCCACTCATAAAACAGGGTGTTGCCACAAATATCTAGGTCACCTTTTTGTAATGCATCATTCCAAGCAACTCAGAAATCATTAAACACGAACAATAACATTATATTGTCAACAATAATAAAAAAATCAAAGGAAAGTATCCAACCAAACTAATTAATACTGTTAAACATGTCTGTCTGTCTGTCTATCTATCTATCTATCTATCTATCTATCTATCTATCTATCTATCTATCCATCCCTCACCTACTTTACCATAAGCTTCCATAGTGAAACCTTTTGTTGACTCTTCTTGTTATGCCTAGCTGGTTTGTACCTTTACCTTCTTAAGGCTGTTCGATAGGCCTCAGATCTTTGCACTAACAGCTGACTCTGGATTTCCATTTCTCTACTAGGGAAAGCAGTGATCAATGCAGTCAGTGCAATCTGACTGTCTCCTATCTGTGCTTTGAACTCCAGTGCTTGTGGTCCTCTCACAGTCAGCTGTGCTGTCAGATCACACACATCTTGCTGCCAAATTTCATGCTTTGTGACAGAGCTGTAGTAGCTTTAAAGGTGCTTTAGAGGATTACTTATTTTCCCAAAGAATAAAAAAAGTAGTAATAAGAGAAACTGGCATAGCAACATAAAAAGCAAACACTTGTCTTTGGGCATGTGTCAGAGAGCTAGAAACAGCAGTCCTACTCTGAATGTATTGTTTACCAAAAGACTTTTCAAATTGCTTACTCCAAAGGATAATCTTTATCTGTCAGGAGCCAATGTTGTAAAACAGTTGTAAAACAGGAAAAGGGGCAGTCAACAAAAGGAAAAAAAAAACATTAGTACCTGGAACACTGCTTGACCTTTCAAGTATATACACACAAGCACAAACATTATTTGCTGAGTGACTGGGATAATAGTTTATAATACTTTAGTTTTCCATTCTCTGTAAGAGATTTCACTGGCATGAGTAGTAAAGTACACACGAGTAGACTAGAGACATGTGAAACTTTTGCCATGTTTTCCATGGAAATTCCCAACTTGCTGAACATCTCAGTTGTATGGGACACTTCTTCCCAAAAGCAGATAGGCCATTTTCACAAAGACAAGTTTTTTCAATTGGTTTGCATAATTCCACTTCCAGTGCTCTGACCCTGGTCTCTCTCTCTCTCTCTCTCTCTCTCTCTGTAGTATTGCAGCTAGCTCATGGAGGAGGCTTAGCATGCTCAAATGTAGGGATGTACGAAAGGCACTTTCCTTTCGCGGATTATGTTTATGGTTGGGGGGGAGGTGTTCTGTCCCTCCCCCCGGAATCCTCACCGGGGGGGGAGGTGCTCCATTCCTCCCCCCCCCCGGAATCCTGGCCAGCCGGCTGTGCTCCGCAGCGATTCTTTATGTAGCCTATCACTTTTTTTGTTTTTTGTTTTTGTTTACCTGGAAATGGTGGTGGCGGCAGCCGATCAGAAGACTGGCCGCCGCCGCCGCACTGCCACCGGAGCCGCCGCTGCCAGGACGATCCGCCTAAGGTATGTCCTGTCCCGGGGTGGGGGGACGGGGGGGTGGCCATTCCGCCACCGATTTCGGCCTCCCCGAGATCTGTGGCAGAACTTTCATACATCCCTAGTGAAGTTGCCAACAGTTTGCTTGTGGACACCACAAGCCAAACCTGCCTAATGGTGATGCCCCTCCCTTACAGTGGCTCCCTTCTATGCCGGCTTCTAAGAGTGGCTATTCTGAAAGAACGTCTTAGTCCCTAACTCTGTCCACTCTGACTTGCAACACACTCTGGCACCTCTTAACTCATGCCACTCTTCCTCCTCAGAAACTTAGGTTCCTATGGTGGAGTGAATTTGGCTCAGGCTAATTTGCGGGGCCCCTGATCTGCCTTGGCCTACGTGGCCTACAAGACTGAAGTGGGATTCAGACATCCAAATACCGCTTTGTCCCCCCACCAACATGATGCCCAGGCCCCAGCTCCTTACCTGGGCCCTTGTTCCATGGGATGAGAGCATGCCACTACCAGGGGAGCTGCTACTGCCACTGCTGCTGGTGCCACTGGGGGAGCCACTGCTGGCACTGCTGTGGAAGGTGCTGCTGGGGAAACCGCTGCCCATCACAACCCATTACAGCCCGCCGACAGGCATAAGGAAAGGAGTTGCCCTCCAACTGCACTCTCTCCCTTCCTTGGAAGTAGGGATGTCAGAGAAATCCTCCACAGACCCCAATGAGGCCAGATTCTATTGAATCTGGCCCCCCAAAGTCTGTGGAGGATTGGATCTCCTACCTCCGCCTCCCTGCGAATTCTCTCACTGGCCAGATCCTGCCTGCCGCCAGCTCTGAAGCCCCAGTGATATGGCCACCATTGCCATATCGCTAGCTGGACTGATGGACTGCGGATGCAAATGGCATCTGCTATGCCATCTGCATCCCTGCTCTTTGACGTGATAGGCTACATAAATCTTTATGTAGCCTATGGTGTGAAAAAAACAGGGACGCAAATGGCATATTTGCATCTCTGCTCCCTCACGTCAAAGAGTGGGGATGCAAATGGCGTCCGCTATGCCGGACGCCATTTGCATTTGCAGTACATCAGTCCAGCCAGTGATACGGCAATGGCGGCTGTATCGCTGGGGCTTCAGAGCTGACCGGTGGCTCCGCAGAGTCAATGCAGAGCAGAGCCGGCCGGCGAGGATTCCAAGGGGGAGGAATGGATAGCCTCCCCCCCGGGCGGACTTCCCGTGGATGGCAAGGTAAGGGATTTGTATATCCCTACTTAGAAGAAGAGGAAGGAGCCCAGTTGGAGGATGACTCCTGCCTCTGCTGTTCATGGGTTCCTTCCTTGCTAGGAGCCTGTGAAGTCTTGAGTGAGGCCAACAGTGGCAGCGTGCAATGAGAGTGGGCTGCTGCTGCCAGCTCCTAGGCCCTCTGGATGCATAGGCAGCCATCTTCTTCTGGGGAATAGGGGGAGCCATTTTTCCTGGGTTTTGCACCATAGCTGTGCCCATGAGTGGTAGATTCTTGGTTTTTCTGGTTCAGTCCATGGAGGCAGAGATGCTCTATGATATGATAGCAGTTTGGGGGATTTGCAAATCAAAAGGATCTCTGTCAAAGATCCATTTTTTTTGCACTATGGCTACACCCATGAGTGGCGGATCCATGATTTTTCTGGTTCAGTCCATGGACGCAGATGTGCTCTGTGATTGGATAGTGGTTTTGTGGGTTTCCCCTTTAAAAATCCTATGAAATCATGAGGATCGATTTTTTTATTTTATGGATCCTCATTTTACCCAGTCCACGTAGCATGCATTTTCTTCTCAGCTTCGTTCTTCCAAAGGAGGGTGGAAAGGGTTAATGCTTCCTCTGCCATGCCTGGCAGGGACTGGGGCAGTTTCTCCTAGTGGCCACAGCAGAGGCAGGATACGACTGGAGCGAAGAGAGAAATGCCATGGAGCTTCCCACTCAGCTCCCATCCCATCCTGCTGCTACCACCACGACCACCATCATTGCACACAATGTCAGTTCGTCAGGGCAGCAGGAGGCTGCTCAATTATCAGGCAGCTTATGCATCTCAATGGATCATCTTGCCCCCCCCCCAACTTTGGAGACCACTGCTCTAGCCAAATAACATTCAGACAGTCCTCTCCTCTCCAGTAACACCACCTCTCTCACAATGAGCAAACGGAGGCTGACTCACAGCAAAGTTCCCTCTCTCCTCTTCCTCCTCCTCCCTCTCCTCTCCCCTTCCCCTGCCTCTCCCAGTGGCCGTATCTCTCTCAAATTGATACATCTGGTTCCTCTGCATCCTCTCACCTTCACTCCTCCCTTCTCCTCTTCCTGCCCCTCCGTGTGATCTTTCAGAAGTTGATAGATTTTGGAGACAGCCTGTCCAGTTTACTTTGTAAACTAAGAAGAGTTTACTGAGTAAATATACAAATATACAAGGCAGATGAGATGCTTTGTGGAGGAGCTGCTTCACTTTGGGGCACCTCGGTGCTGGTCTGATCCCCTTCGTATCACGACGACGAGGCACCTCCAAATCAGCCCACTTTGCCTCATTATCGAGGCTTTGTACCGAAGCGGTGCACAGTCCACTAAAAGTCCTTTTAAATAAATGATTAAATTGTGGGTCCTGAGACCATGCAAGTTACAGAGAAAACACACCCAAGTCTGCCCAAATATTCTTTAGACAAATCCGTTTCTCGATGTTGTTTCAGCCACACAGCTGGTTTAAACTACAACTACTGTGTTCATTTTTCTTTTCCTGCTGTGAATCCTCTCACTGCCAGCTCAGCTCTCACTGCTAGGTAATTCTCAAACAGCTGTCATGGACAGTCTTTTAAATTAAAGACCTATCACTTGACAAGATTATTGAAAAAAAATGTTTGGTAAAAGACAGCTGCATTCCTCTTATACGTGAAGTATATAAAGAAGAATTAAATACTCATAAGCCACAGAGCTGTGCAATGTAAATCCCTTGAACGTTTACATTGTTTGACTTTGACAGTATGCTAAGACTTGCAGAGTTTTGCTACAAAATGTACACTGCATGTAGCTGCCATAGAGATGGTGATGGCCTATACAAGATTCAGATGCTTGCCCAAGCAAAAGGTCATGTTTCTGCAGTAGAAAGTCAGGCATGTTCACATCCCATCGTTCTCCATGTAGATGAATTATGTGATCAAACTGTGATTTTTCCAAGTCACTCCCCCATACATCCTTTTTGAGTATAGGTATCATCTAAGTTAGGCTACTGTGTATATGGGCCTCTGTGTTCAATGTCTACATCATATCTTATGTTATGAGCATATCATTATAACAATTTATGATGATGGTATTTTTATCATAATCTTATATTTTTTTGTCAATTAAAATAAAAGATAAACCATCAGTTAAAATAGTTGCAATACAACAACAACAAAAACACAGCCCACAGGGGAAGCTGTCATGTCATGTCATGTATTTAATTTCTGTACCATCCAGTATCCAAACGCTATGGGTGCTTCACAAACATTGCAATCCAAAATACAGAGGAACATAATATAAACTCTTTAACATACAACCCATTTTAAACTGTTTAAAACAGCTTTAAAAACCCAATTAAAATAAAATACTGGGGCCCTACAAAACACAGACATTAAAAACCTTATCATGTGCAATCAAAAGCCTGGGAGTAGAGAAAGTCTTAGCTTGGCACTGAAGATGACAGTGTTGACGGCACCAGGCCAACCTCACAGCACCACAGTTGGGCAAGGCTCTTGGTCTTGGGCAAGGCTCTCAGAAGAGGGCCTCAGGAGTTGATCACAATGTGAGGGTAGGTAAAAGGCACAGAAAATAGTAGTCTTTACCGACTCCACCCCCTCCCGCCGCGAATGGAGGGGGGCAAAATCCTTCCTATGCAAGGAAATTCCAGTCCCTCTCATTCTCCCACCATGAGAACTGGCTCTTTATCCCAGCTAAGCCCCTGAAATAGGCACTAGAGTTAATCTAGGGGCCAATCTACACAGCCAATTTAATTCAGTGGTAGAGCGCATTGGGGTTGTTTGTGACAGATGATGCTATCACCAATCTGCTGCCATCCTACAATATCCATCCTGAAAATGCACATTTTCAGAAAGTCCTTTTACTCCATTGTTTTTCTTAAATGTGGCTGCAATTCCATGGCAGTGTGCTCCATCCCTCCTCATTAAATCCTGGGTGTGCCTCTGTGACCTGCATGTGACATGGTCAAGAGGTGGGGCTACCCCTCCCCCCATTCCCTCTTTTTTTCCATTTGCAGTAGGGCTGCTTTCACAATCAGTGGCCTCCTTTTCCCATTCATAATAGCAGTAGCACTGTTTCATTCACAATATTGAAGTAGTCTATTTATATATAGTGCACAATAAAGAATACACAGAGCTGAAGGAGAAAGAGCAGCCAGTAGCAAAAGCCTGCTGCTGCGGTATTGTGCAGTTGCGTTACTGCAATACATCTACAACTGAGGAATAACCACAAAGGAAGGAGAAAGGGCAGCCAGCTGCAGTATTTCGCAGTTGTGATATGCCTGCAACTTCGCAGTAATGATACGCCTACAACTTCGCAGTTGCGCAATACCCCTACAACTAAAGAATACCCAAAAGGGAAGGAGAAAGGGACATGGATAGAACAAACCTCCCCAGTACAGCAAGGGAAAATGGATAGAACAAACCTCCCTAATCACAGAATCACTCTGGGTCACTCATTCAGAGTAACCTGGCAGTTTGTCTTTTCTATTCACATAGCAGCCACTGATTCATTCAAATCTCCCCTTCAGAATAGTCCCCTGTGTGTGTGATTTTCCTGTGTGTGGGGAGGAGGGGGAGACTTAGTTTGGGTCAGGGAAGCAGAGATGGAAGTGGCAGCAGCAGCAGCAGCTACTGACTCCAGAGCACTAACAGAGGGAGGCAATTCCAGCCCTTTCCCTCCTTGCAGGACCTAGGCACCTCCTGTCTGCCCACCTGTTGGTCCATCATCCCTGGGCTTCAATATTGCTGGTTCACAGTTGGTGGATGCGAGGTGCAGGGTAAAGTATCTGACGTTACTCATCTCTTCCATTAAACATCCCTGAGCAATGGAGCATGGAGATCAATGGGAGCAAGCCTCTCTCATTGGCTGAGAGCATCTGTGGGGTTGATGAGGTTCAGTTCTACTAGCTGGACTCTGCCCATCCAACCACAGAGTAAGGTGGAGAAAAGTGCAGCTTGACCTGTGAAAAGTGAGTTTTAAGGTTGTGTTTACTCCGATTTTTTTGCTTCATATGCCTGGGACGGACCAAAATTGATTTCATGAAAAAAATCCGGATAATACTAGAAGCATTTCTCTTTCTGTTTCCATGTAGGCTCCCCTCTGGGTCTCTGAACTCATGACTGCACTTCACAAAGCCTTAATGGAAATGTCTCTTTTGCCCTTGGGATGTTTCACACACATTTCCATGTGATACCTGAGAGCGTATATTTCGTGCACATGTCAAACTGCATTATTTGAGAAATCTGTTTAAAATTTATCTAGCAACTGTTTGTAATAACTCAAAAGCATCTTTTCAAACTCACCCTTTTAATGTTTTGGAGCTTTTTCTTTGAAAGATTAGTTCAAACCTCTGACAACAAGTTTGTTTTGAGTCTGGAAATGAAACGATGCTCACCAGCTTCAACAGGAAGCCACCAGCCAGTTGGATACACATTAAACTCATCTCTACCCCCCCCCCCCAGTCTTTTGGAGAGAGAGAAGCTTGCAGTTCTGAGAGTCCATGGTTAGAACTGATTGATTCTTTCCTGCTCTTGAAAAAGCTTCTGGGCTTTTTTCTTCTTCTACATCATCATTTGTACTCTGAATGCACATCAAAGACAAGTACAACTGCTAGGTGTTTATACCATCAGAGTAGAATTGATTTAACCCAAAGATCCACTTTCAATACCTATTCTTTATGGAGTCAAAACTAACATTAAGACTGTTCTTATTAATCCTGCCTAGGGTCCATGTGTTTCAATGTGAGAAGTGCAGCCCAAACTAGGGATATGCACAGGATTCAGTCCAAGCTTAAGCTGAACCAAGCCCCTTTGGAAAGTTTCTGGTTCTTCATAGAACAGTAGGGTTGGAAGGGGCCTATAAGACCATCAAGTCCAACCCCATGATGTGAAGTGGGCTTTCCTCATCAGTGAACTGAACCGAAATGGACCCTGCACAAGAAGAATTGGGACATTTTCCAAAGTGCTAAATTGGAGTCATTCTCTAATCATTTTGTCAGTGCACACATCTGTCTAACACAAATCTAGAGATGTTTGCTTGGTGTGCATAGGATTGCAGCTGGAGGGAGCAATCCTATATCCACTAGTCACTGTTTAGAGGGCCATAGGATTTTTTTTTTCTGGGATCTGAAGTCGGAACCAGGGCTCCACCCTCAGAGCCCAGAAACCATGCTCCCCACCCCCTTCCCATCATAGCCAGCACAGTTCTGTCCACGCCACCTACATATCCGCAAGCAGAGCGCCTACATATCCGCAAGCTGAGTCAGGAAAAAGGGGGCAGTCCTGGGGGGGGGAGGGAGACTGAGGACGCCACATTATGCAGCTTCTTATGTGTGTCCCAACCTTCTTCCCTCCCACTCCCCAAAGCCATGGCTAGACAGGCGAAATCGCCCGTCTAGCCAAAAATGCAGGGCGGCCAGAGCATGGAGGTGAGGATTGCCTTTGTGCTCAGGCCACCCTGCATTGGATAGTGAGCAGCCTCCAAACCAGTTTGGAGGCTGCTGACTATCTCAATAGGATTGTGGCCTTCAGCACTTAACTTTGGCTGCACCGTGCTCATTGGTTACATTACCTTCATATAAAAATCTTCTGAGAACCCCTTAGACTGAGGCATCAGGCAGGTAGGCTCTCTGGGGAGCCATGCCAGCAGCTTCCTGATGCAGCTTTCTATAGAGTCCACCTAGCCTCGCTTTGAGAGACCCTTCCTGACCACCTGTGCCAGCCAGGGCCGCCTCCCTGCAATGCCTCACTCTTAGGAAAGACCCCTCAGAGAGAGGTGTTGAGGGGAAGAAGAGGGAGAGGTGGTGGCTTATGTCTTCCCCCTCCAGCAGCAGTGGTAGCTACTCATATTTTCCCCCCCCCAGCAGCAGGAGAAGATGGGGAGGGTGTCGGTGGTGGGTCTGGTTCTGGTGGCTCGTGCTCCCCTGCCCTGCAGAAGCAGCAGCTCTTTGCACTCCCTGGCAGTAGCAGCGGAGGGGAAGGGGGTGTCTTGCACCAGCCCTGCATTTACTACTAGGTAAAGCTGCTATTCTCTAAGTCTCAGCACCACATACGTAACTGTCTTGTGCATGCTAAACTTTACCAGGCAAGTATGTACTTCAGTAAACTATAATAATCCCCCCATTCCAGTGGCAAAAAGAGACAGCCTATTTATTGTGGCAAACATTTTGATTATTCTAGGGATGACGGAGAATTTCTCCACGAATCTTCGGGAGGCCGAATGCGTTGGTGGGGAAATTCTCCGCCAGCCCCCTGCCCCCCCCGGGATGGGACTTACTGTGGCTGAATGTCCCTCTTGGTGGCGGGTCCCGGTGGCATTTCAGTGGCGTTTCGTGGGGGGCGGGGGCGGCGGCCAGTCTCCCGACCGGCTGCCGCCGCCGCCATTGCAAAAAAAAAAAGTTAAGTAAAAAAAAACCCCACACCCGTGATAGGCTACGTAACGATTTACGTAGCCTATCACAGCTAGATTTCCAAAGTCAGCCATGACAGGCTACGTAAATCGTCACGTAGCCTATCACGGGTGACTTTGAAAAAAAAAAAAGCACGTACGCAAATGGCGGCTCCCATGGGGGCCGCCATTTGCGTTCCTTATTTTGGAACGCAAAAATTTGCGTTCCTATTTGCGCAAAAATTTGCGTTCCTATTTGCGTTGCCCTTATTTTCTCCGTAGTCTACGTAAATCTTTACGTAGACTAGACGTGTCAAAATAAGGAACACAAATGGCGGTCCCCATGGGAGCCACCATTTGCGTACGCGCTTTTTTTTTTTTTCCAAAGTCACCCGTGATAGGCTACGTGATGATTTACATAGCCTATCACGGCTGACTTTGGAAATCTAGCTGTGATAGGCTACGTAAATCGTTACGTAGGCTATCACGGGTGTGTGTGTGTGTGTGTGTTTGGTTTTTTTTACTTTTTTTTTCACGGCTGGGTAGACGGGATGCTCCTACCCAGCCTGAATTTCGCCGGCGAGGGATGGGGCGCCTCCCCCCCGGCCTGAATTTTGGCCGGGCGAGGCGGGGCGCCTCTCCCCCCTTGCCTGAACTTCGGGGGGAGAACCGAAGCACCTCCCCCCCACCGCAAAGCAAGCTTTGAGAACAGGTAAGGGACTTTCGTCCATCCCTAGATTATTCCAAAGTGCACTTCAAAATGAAGAATTCAAGAAGAAAAAATGGTGGCTGTTTATCCTGTGGGAGCTCTGACTCAATACTCATACAACATGAATTCAACCTCTCAAGAGAAAAAGGGGAACCCAAACCCAAAATCACTTTCCCTCACCCTACTCTGACCACCTGCTTCAACTTTCCCCCTCCTCAGTATTCTCTCCAGTCTTCCTGGTAACCAGCCACACTCACTCCAATTCTTACCCCCTCCCTCTGGCCAACAGAAACTCAAAGTGAACCTGCTCCTGGACAGACTTTATGAACTTGCATAGAATAAAATAGACTGAAAAAAAGCATTTTAAATAAAAAAAACCCCTACAACCATGTGAAGGCAGTACTAAGGCAAAGCACGTACTAGGCCTTATCCCACACCTGACCTAACTAATGGCTCCTGAAGGATGTGGTAGACATGGAAAAATAATCCCATAAGGTTTAACTCTAGGAAAGTCTATGAGAAAGAAAACAGGCAACACTTGTGAAACTGCTGGAGGTCAGTCATCAAACTGAACTCCTACAAATAAGGCATTTCTTACCCTTTCTACTGCAAAGAAGTACAGGCCAGCCTGAAACTGACCTCTGCTATATTCCCATGTTTCAGATCGATCCTCTGAACTGTTTTCTGAGTCGAAGCCATAGAACCCCACCCCCCACCCCCAATTTCTGGTTATATATAATGTGATGAATATGAATATGATTCATCTGAATCACCCTTAACGTAGGGCCACAACTGTGGTCTTCCAATTGCAACCCATAGTTTGGTGTCTAACTTTTTGTTTTGTTTTGCCAGCCACTGAATTCCTACTGTCACCTTTTCCCAAGTGTAGTAATTTGTATGCTGCACATATCCCTTTGCCCTGCAATGCCATGGTATTGGCAGTTAAACTCCTTGAACCATAGGAAGCTTAGTGATAGGGATGGCATGGGCGCCCGATTCAGTCCAGGAATCTGGTGGACCTGCTCCTGCCCACACCAGCGAGCCCTGCTCACCGAGACTCTGCCCCTGTTCGCCCCCTGCCTGCACTCAATGAATGGCCTGCACTCACCCTGGCAGCCTTGTCAAGCTTCGTGGTCCCCATTTTCTGAGAAATAAAATGGCAATCGCAAAAATGCGCACAATTGCACACATGCGAAAATGCACATTTTTGTGAACGCACATATGTGTGTATGCATGAAATACATATTTTATGAAAAATGCACATTTTTGTACATGCACTAATGTGTGTATAATTTTGCCTTTGCAAAATTTGCATTTCACACATGAGAATATGCGCATTCACAAAAATGTGCATTTTCGCACATACAAAAACATGCACATTTTTGTGATAGCCATTTTTTTTTTTTTTTTTTTTTTAGAAATGGCAACTGTGGAGCTTGATGAGGCTGCTGGGGTGAGTGCGGGCTGCAGAGCGAGAGGGGCTCGAGCACACTCCGGGGACCAGCTAGTGGGGGCAGGGGCTGGGCAGGAGTCTTGAGAACCCGGACGGGGGTGAGTTCACACATCCCTACTTAGTGACATGGCTCGGAATTAGGGATGTCAGAGAATTCTGCCATGGATCTCGGTGAGGCCCCCAAAATCTGTGGCGGAATGGCCTGCCCCCCCGCAGATCCCCTCCGGGATGAGACTTACCTGGGGTGGATGTTCCGGGTGGCGGCGGCTCTGGCGGTGGCTTCGGCGGCAGCAGCTGCAGCGGCTGGTCTTCTGACCGGCTGCCGTCGCCGCCATTTGCAGTCTGGAGGTTGTTGTTTTTTTTTTTACAGAGACATGATAGGCTATGTAAAGATTTACGTAGCCTATCACAGCTGGGTTAAAAAAAACAACCACGTACGCAAATGGCGGCGGCTGCAGCCGCCACCATTTGCGTTCCTTATTTTTGGCCGTCTTAGTCTACGTAAATATTTACATAGACTATTACAGCAAAAATAAAGGGGAATGCAAATAGCGTTGTGGGCGCTATTTGCGTTCCTTTTTGATTCACCGTTTTAGCCTATGTAAATATTTACGTAGGCTAAAACAGCGAATCAAAAAGGGATGCAAATAGCGCCCGCTACGCTATTTGCGTTCCCCTTTATTTTCGCCGTAATAGTCTACGTAAATATTTATGTAGACCAAGACGGCCAAAAATAAGGAATGCAAATGGTGGCCGTAGCCGCTGCCATTTGCGTACACAGGTTTGTTTTTGTTTTTGTTTTACCCAGAGCCCTCCGCGGCCAGAAATCCGGCTGCGGACGGCTCTGGCCTGGGCCTGGCTGGCTGCTCCGTGGAACCGCTGCGGAGCACAGCTGGCCATGGAGGATTCCGGGAGGGAGGAACGGATCGCCTCCCCCCCCGTCGAGGATTCCGGGGGGAGGGACAGAACGCCTCCCCCTCCCCATGAACATAATCCGCGGAAAGGTAAGTGACTTTCGTACATCCCTACTCGGAATTACCTGGGTAGACATACCTTCATTCGTGGTGTCCAAAACAAAGTGCAAACCAGACAACTACAAAACTGCAGACACACGGGGAGTCTGCTGTCTAGCAGTACATTATCTCCCCTCAAAGTAAGCAGAAGGCACCAAGAAAAAATGTCCTCAGAAGGTGAATTGTGTTTTTCTTAGAGCAGAGCAGAGGATGTTGCAGATGGTAAGGGAAAAGATGCCAGGCCAAGCTGCCAGACTTCTGGAATGCTGAATGCTGCTGTTGCTCAGAGAGCCCAATTAAATTCCAGGCTCACAATTTATTTTCAGATCTTTCATAATGACTCTGAAGAAACACTGATGCCTTTTACATATGTTTTGTTCTATTGTTCGAATCAGCAGTGCTACATGTATCTTTGCAGAAATGTCCATCTGGTATGCAGCTATCTACATTTATATTTGCAACCTGGATTGTCTGCTACTTTCTGGAAAGGTCTGGCCCATTTGTTACACAGACTGGAAGGAAGGGGGTAGAGAGAAGGGATCTGATACATTTCCTCGGCATTCTGCACTGCCCAATTTCCCTGAGAATTCTTGGCTAATAGGAAAGCATTTTTAAGAGTCAAAGGTAGCTGCTAATCTATTGACATCAAGCTCCAGAATTTATGCTCTGGGTGAATGCATTCTCTGCCAACTGTACCTATTTAGGAAGCACAGTATCTTTCTCCTCACATGGCATTACATTTTATTTTAGGTATGTTGTTTTAGTATTTCTGATCTCTTTAATGCAGATGTATGGGGTGTTTTTGTTTTAGCTTACCTTCCTTTTGCATCAGTCGTCATGACTGATAGGGTCAGGACCAACTATGGGGTGGTTTCACATAGTGAGTGCGGGGGCTTCCTCAGAAAAAACAAAAAACAAAAACCTTCTTTTGCTTCCAAATGCTTCCTATGCTTCAAATCCCCACACTACAGACAGAACCAAATTGAGAGTATCATTACTGTGCACCTAATGTGTACCTAATACAAATAAATATGATGGTAGAATACCATCTGTTGTGCTTTGGCACCAGAACCAACAGCTGCCTCAGTATATATTGATTTTTTTAAAAAAATACAACAAAATGTATTACATTAGAGATTAGCAGCGCTATGCTATGTAGTAAGTAAGTCCCTTGAAGTTCAGTGGACTTACTCCCAGGTAAGGGTGTATATTAGTGGAAAGTGGTGGCTCTGATTTCAGTGGGGAAGCGAATCCACTCCGGGTTTCAGCCAGAGTAAAGGAGCAACTTGGATAGCTCCTTTAGAGTTCTGACTGAAACCCGGAGTAGATTCACTGACCCACTGATATTGGAGCTACCAGCCTCCACTGATGTATATCATTACAGCCTTAGTTTGTCTTACTCCATGAAAAATCCATAATTTTAGTGAGGTTCCTGAGCATCTTAATTACCTGTATTGAAGTAAGAATTTGGCATATGTGTCTGTATTACGTCATTGGGCAGAATTCAACAGGGCAGTTCCACCTCTGCCAGTTCTCTTTCATCATACCAATTCCATTCCTAAGGAGGGACGCACTGCTAGTGCATATGGGGGCTCTGCTGACCTGCCTCCTTCCAGAAATGAGCATTTCCATTTGTTTGGGGGCTTCTAGGAAGCACTAAGGGCATTTCTACACTAGGTTAAAATCCCTCACCCTTACTGGGGTTTCTGCTTCCAGATTGCTTGCGGGATTAAGATTGGCTCCTTTTTACATGGTTTCATTCTGAGGTTTTTTTCCTGGGCAAGTGCTATATGTTTCATTATACAGCTACTAGATGGTACTGTGGTATAGTTGTGATATGGCAGGACTCCAGAAATACACTGGAAATTTATCGCGCTTCAAAGCATAATAAAATCTCTTATCGCATTTCCCCCATTGAGAATAAAGCTGCTACGATGGCCAGAAAGCACAGGAGGGGCCCTGGAGGTTGACATTGTCATGTAAACGACCCACAAAAAACTGTGAGTGACCAATCACGAGCGCACCATAAATGCCTTGTGCAAAGAAGCCCACTATCTCCCTTTTGTAAGCAGTGGGTCCCACTTGTGCAATGGAATCAGGGGTACCCACCACTAGTAGAAGTGGTATCAGTGGGGCAGAAAGGAATTGGCAGAGTGGAAAGGAATCAGTGGGCAGGCGTAAACATCCTGTTGGATTCTGCCCACCATGTAACATCATTCCTAGAAGCAATCTTGGGGAAAGGGGGTTGGGTGGGGGAGATGGCTGTCCCCATGGCATTTATTTCATTTTCCTTGCCATTCTGTTTGCCATCTTCAACTTCACAGTTGTTCTATAAACATTTCTATTTTCCATCACCTCAGAACAAGTTTTATTTTAAGAAAGAGAGAAAGAAAGACAGACAAACATTCTGTCAGGAAAGTGTCCCCACAGAAGCTATGCAAGGGAATTGTCAGAACCAGTCACAGATGCAGAGGGGAAGTCATCACTATTCCTTTCATATTTCAAATTTACTTTGATTCCATGAATTTCACTGTTTCTTGATTTCTGTTTAAAATGCATAAAGTTTTTTGATTAGTTTATCACATTGTGGAACCAAACAACTGAGTATGACAGAATTTAATTTTGTTGCTGATGAGCCATTCCCTTGATGCATTGCCTGGGATCACCCAATCAAAGACCAGCTAAAGGTTAGGAAATGTGCCATTGCGCGTATGTCAGAAGACATTTCCTAGCAATATGAATACCCCCCTCTCCGTTCTGTGATTTGAAAATGGTCTGTGTGTGGGAGGGGAAAGAGATTGAAACAGAGACTTTGCTCCATGCATTAAAGCTATTTTCAACAAAGTCCTCTCTTCACTTTTCTGCACTAGTGCTCCCTATTATTAACTTTTCTGTCTAATGAAAGCAAATTTCCCAGGTTTTTTTTTTTTAAAAAAAAAACTTGTCAGTTTCTCACAAAATATGCAAGAGCTATTCTGAACCATGCCTGAGAAATATCTCTGTGATATATATTATAATGCTATCTATACATGTGCCATCAATGCATTGGTTGGCTAGGATCTAAAGGGCTACTTAAGTTCACACCAGGGGTCTGTCAAGGCCCAGTGAATTTTGTTTTTTGAGCTCATTTTCCTTCAGCATCCATCCTACATGCTGTATTACAATTATTCCTGAAATTCCCTTTCCTTTTCAAAAGCAGATGGCTATGTGGATGAAGGGGGAGGAGGTGGGACTGTTGTTCAAGAAGAACAAGTCTGAGGCTGCAATCCTAAACACACTTTCCTGGGAGTAACAGTGCAATCTTATGCATATCCACTCAGAAGTAAGTCCCACTGAGTTGAACCTGAGTTACTGTCAGGTAAGTGTGCATAGGGGTTGCAGCTTAAGGTCAAACTACAGCAGGGATCCTCAATTTTTTTTGGACCTGTAGGCACATTTGAGAATTTGGCCCACATGGAGGATGTGGTTAGTCACAGAATGGCTGCTGTGGGGACCTGGCTAGTCAAAAGAGGTGTGTGTGGGGGGGCCTTGAGAAATATATATAGAGAAATATATAGAGAGAAATAGTGAGTCTAGAGGCTGGGAGAGGAGAGAGATGGCAAGATAAAGAGGTGAGTGGGAGAGAAATAGCAAGGCTAGGGGCTAGAAAAAAAAGGCTAGGGATGAGGGAGAGAAATAGCAAGGCTAGAGGCTGGGAGTGGAGGAATAGAGAGCATCTCTATACCTGCAATTTATTGCACATTCGTGATTGGTCACTCACAGAAGGTCCATTACACGATGTCGTAATCCTCCAGTGATTTTCCCGCCATTTCCCTCCGCCTATCCTGTGTTATCCCCAAATGGAAAAATATGCAGCATTTTTTCAGCCCGCACAACAGAAGCACCATGACCTCCCTGTGTATTTCTCCCAAGAGAGAGAGAAAAGGCGAAAGGTCTGTGTGGATGGAAGAAGATTGGCTCCGGGGCCAGGAAGCAGCTCTTTCCTTCTCTTCCTGCCTGCTGAACAGCTGGCAGTCAGTGGCAGGTTGGGAACAGGAAGGAGAATGAATGTGGCACTCTAAAGTTTTCAAGTTTTTAAAAATCAAAAAGAAATGTTTGAAGCGGGCAGGGACTGCTTCGCAGTCACCGTTGCCAGTTCCCACGGGCGTCATGGTCCCGGGAACTGTGAATGACATGTTCTGCTAATCCTGCATACTATAGTTATGCAAGATAGGTTTCTTTACTTTTGTGTAAGTATGCACAGCCCCAGTTTGGCTAAGCACCATGGCACTCTGGGAGGGGTGGTTAAAACTTGCCCCCACACACATTTTTCTTGATATCCCCCCCTTTCTGGGGAGGGGGGTTAAAAAAAGTGGAAAAACCCTCCATTGAGGGGGTGGTGTGGAATTTTTGGGACAAAATTGGGGGGGGGAGATTGCCCTCCACCTCCCATAGCCCTATGGTCCTGATCCAAACCAGGGCTACATGTGCTTACACAGAAGTAAAACTATCAGACAGAGTTACACTATGCATAGTTAGCAGAACTGTAGTTTGACCTCACACCCCATCAAACAAAGTGAAACTTACATTTGCGTAAGCATACATAGGATCGGGCTGTAATGATGTTTAGGCTGATAAAACTAGTTCAATGTATGTTTGGCTCCTGATCATCTGTAATGTACAGCATGGGAAAGGTTCCTCTTGTGCAAGCACCAAGTCATTATTGACCCCTAGAGGGACGCTGTTTTTCTCGCCGTTTTCCTGGCAGACTGTATAGCGGGGTGGTTTGCCATTGGCTTCCCCAGTCCTAACTACCTTTCCCCCAGCAAGCTGGATACTCATTTTACCGACCTTGGAAGGATGGAGGGCTGAGTCGACCTGAGCCGGCTACCTGAAAACCAGCTTCCACTAGGATCGAACTCAGGTCGTGGGGAGAGTTTCAGTTGCATTACTGCTGCCTACCACTCTGCGCCACATGAGGCTCAAATGTACAGCACACACATATGTATAGCCTGCAGTTTAAACTCCCATGCAGATCTCGGGGACAGAGAGCTTGCTATGGATATTTATTTTCAGCATCATTGAACATTGAACATTTGTTGCAGTTCCTGACCACAATGCAATGCAGAGTTTAGAATGTGCAGCTTGAACAACTTAATATGGATTTAAGGAAGTTGTTTGCTGATTTTAAAACCTATTAATTTACACTGAACATAGATCTTTCCCATTGCATTGAATAGGATTACACAGTTTGAGTTATCTAGTTCTGCTAAAACAAATAACAAACTATCTTTGATTATTTCCCTGAATACCTGAAATGCTTGTGTGTGTGTGTGTGTGTGTGTGTGTGTGTATTTTCCTAAGCCAGATAAATAATATGAAACTAGAGACTATGAATAAAACAGGAGATTGATTTAACACAAGGATTATTTCTGGCATTCAGTATGTGTGAAGAGCATATTAATAGTACCCAACCTTTTTTATGATTGAAAGATAGGAATAATGAACTGGCGTGGAGCCTTTGAAATTCACAACCAACATGCAGCCTCTTTGAAACCAATATGTTGCATTGGGAAGGAAATAAAGAGGTGGACACCAATATCTAGAATTAAACAGACCACACACTTAATAAAGAGCATGCCTATGGGCCGGCATTAAGGGTAGGCAGGTTGGGCACATGCTGAGGCCCCACACCCCAGCAGGAGCCCCCTGATAAGAGTCCCCTGGAGTTGTTCCTCCTCTTCACCGGTGCTTGTTTACTTGCCTCTTGTTCTGGCACAGACAACTGGGGTGGTGAAAAGGAGGAGCAGTAGATGCCACTGCCTGCTTGCTCACTGGGTTTCTGCAATGATGAGAAAGAGAATGAGAAGCAACAGCAGCAAGGGACAATGGCAGTGTGTAGGTAGCCTTACTGAGGGATGGGGCCCATTGAGGGTATCTTGCCCCAGGGCCCTCAAAACCTGGAGGTGGGACTGACCTAACCTGTCATGTTGAGATGCTCAGGTAGACCAGTATGGATATCCAGCTTAGATATCCTGCTGGCACAACTAAGTTCAACCTAATAAATTACCTATTCCCTACTGGGGGGGGGGGAGTGGATGTGTGTAACACCCGTTGAGTGGTGATGTGCTTACCAGCATGGGAAAGGAAGGGCTGTGGCCACCTCAATCAGCCCTAACATTCTCACCCCTCCACCACCACTTCCATCTGCTACCATGGCTCTTCCTACCTTTTCTGGGTGATCTATGCCAGGCAGCTACTGACTGCCCACCACCGTATACCATCCCACTGGTGCGCCATGGTTCAAACCTGCAGGGCAAGTTCGATGAAAAAAGCCCTCAGCAGTGTCTTGATCTAGACACCGAAATGCTAAGGGAAAGAGGAATGTCATGGCCCATCAGTGATCAACAAACCATCACTTTCCACCATGCTCCCCCCCTCTCCTTCTCTCTCTGGCATTAGAGCTCTGAACATCCCACCTACCTATCCCAGCTTCTTCTTTTTAAAAACATTTTAGGGTGCAATCCTATGCAGGGGCTGGCTGGAGAATGCTCAGTTGTAGGACTTTTCTCTGTCTAAACATGCATAGGATTGTGCCCTTAATGTTTTTACTGTCTCTAACGTTCTTGCTTTTATTGTTGCGAGGTTTTATTGTTTTAAATTGTTGCTTACCACCTTGATTTTTTGTGTGTGTTTTTAGGCGATGTAGTGCTATATTAATAATAATAAATAATACTTCTTGCCCAAAGTCTGTCAAAACTGTTCACACCAATGTATACATACAATATAATAAAAACAAATAGCCATAACAAAACACTAGTCAGTTAAGCAGATTTTTTTTTAAAAAAAATAGTAGTTAATCTCTATCAGAGGTAGTAAAGTATCAAATGATCCTTAACTCTTATCTTAACTTTGTTTACATTATAACACTGAAAATCAGTTAAGTATCTATGAAGCTTCCTTAATTCTTTTTCAATGTTAGAAAGGAAACAAAGTTAAGAGCAGCACATGAAAGGGTGAATCACCTAATTGAGTACTCAACTTTGCTGAGAGAGACCCAGAAGACAAAACAACATTAGCATAACTAGAATCATTTTAACTGGGGCTAATGGGAGTAGAATACAATGAATATGGACTTGAGCACACTCCAGGAGAGAGCGGAGGACAGGAAGGCCTGGCGTGCTATGGTCCACGGGGTCACGAAGAGTTGGACACGACTGAACAACAACAACAACAACAATGGGAATAGAAAGCAGCACTCCAGTTTAAGAGAGACTCTAGATGTATAAAAAGCTGATTTCTCAAAGAGAAGTAGGACTGCATTAGAGGAGGAAATGGCAATGGTCACTGAAAGAAAAATCCCCAATATTTCACTCTCAAGAATCTCTTGCCTGCTCATATCTTTTTTATCATCATTCAACTTGTTAAAGCCTTTATGCAGAAAAGGCTTCGATGAAAGCCATTCTATCAGCAGGAAGGGTTAATTGGATATCCTCTTGTATGTGTGTGTACAGACAGTATTCTTCATAAAACAGAAGATACAATAGAAAGCAAAATGTACCAACAGAATCAAATGTGATTGTGGCTGGGAGGTCTATGTTACCATACGTATCATATAGGGTCTTGAAGGAACCAAGGCGGTGGCAGTCTCTGCAGCTCAGGACAGGCCTTTCAGCATTCTATGAGACAGGATTTGTAGGATCAGAACCTCTTGGGGGAACCCGTGGAACCAAACTGGGGGTGGGGGGCATCAGTTGGTTCAGCCATGAATAAATATTGTTGTTGTTGTTCAGTCGTTGTGTCCGACTCTTCGTGACCCCATGGACCATAGCACGCCAGGCCTTCCTGTCCTCCACTCTCTCCCGGAGTGTGCTCAAGTTCATATTCATTGCAGAATAAATATTACCTTCAGCCAAAAACAATGAATACATGGGGAAATAATGCTAAACTGAAACTATACCATATTGCCATATTTACATCTGATTTCTGTTTGCTTGTGAATGTCTATGGGCTTTTAATACATCCCAGGCCAGCTAAGCATTAGATACAAAGGTAATTCTGGATTTCTAAGAGTATTACCAAACAATGCTATCGCCTGGTGTAAATTTTTTGCTGACTTCCTGCAAACCATAGTCTGAAATTCTCAAGTCAGACTGGTTCAAGTGTTCCCTCTCCTTCCTGGAGCAAATTCCCCTTTCCCATCCCATGTTCCTATTAGCATGGTTTAGAATTACATATGCTAGCATTAACCATGGTTCCCTTGTTAACCAGAATTTGCAACCATGATTATTGTTAACCGTATTTGGCATTGGTACATATGTAACTCTAAACCATGGTTAGTTGCAACAAGGGAAGGGAGAGGGTTTCCCTCTGGAGAGGGTTGAAGAAAGGGAGTACTCATTCCTGAAGTTGCTCTTAATATCCCAACTACAGTTTGTAGGAAGCTACAATTACAGTTGCATTGAATTTGTGTAGTAGATTGAGAAGAAAGTCAGGTTCAGCATTCTCTAGCTCTTTTTAATTCATTTTATTTTTCATAACACCCAGCCACCACATATTAAAATGTGATGACTTCTTTCTGGTAGGGCCCAAAGATTTTTCATCCTAGCATAAGGCTTCACAGAGACATTCTACACAGCACCAGCCTGGTCCCTTCTTTCTTTTGACCCATCTTGAGCATTTGTTTGCATAATATAGTGGAGCAGCAGGGCAGAGTAATTATGGCAATCAGTCTCTAAGCACATTAATCTGCACTAAACTGCAGGGAGTAAATGATGCAGAAAGAAACCCAACAGAGAAACATTTCTTTTGTTTGTGGCAGATCGCATACTGAGTTTAAATCACACAAGACCAACCTGTAATTTATTTCATGGTTGCATGAATATTAGCAATTAAAATACATGGCAAAAATATTTACGTTGAAGAGGCTTTGCTTATAAAGCACTTATCCTTGTTACCTAATAAACATACTACTGTAAACACTAACACTGTGGTCCACATGCCACTTAAGCTGTTGGGTTTTCATTTGGTCTGCTGATGTCAAAGAGTTAAGCCAAGTGTAATACAAACCTAAATGCAGTCAGTTAGGAAATGTGTGTGACCTAAAGCCCTGCCTAGAAAAAGGCTTCCTGTCTTCTTATACAAACATACATATACACGGGACTTGTGCTGAAGCAGACTGTTTGTCCATCTAGCCTAGACAACTCTGACTGTTGGCAACTCTTCAGCCATGGTACACCACATGGCTCAGGAGGGGGAGCAGATTGCACATTCCCCCCCCATCCGCCTCCCAGAGGGCAACTCACTGCTTCATTAGCTGTGTTTCCCCCCTGCAGAATGCTGCCACTGCTTGTTGCGCATGTTGCGGGTGAAGCTCTCTGGATCACTTGCCCTATGCCTCCTTCTGAGGGGTCCTGCCACAGAGTGATGCACTGTGGATGAGATGGTGCAGAGACCACCTGTGCTGACATTGCTTTGCCATGTGACGTAGCATGATGGTTTCCAGGAGCTGTAGTTCATTTAAGAGTCCCAGCATCTGCTGAAGCACTGAATGGACCACTCTTCCCAAATCCACTGTGCCCAGAAGAGAAGAGAGAGCCCCATCCTTTTGGCCTGGCATCCCTGCTGTTACTGCTGCTGCTCCTGCTTTTATGAAGCAGATAAAGGAGGATGGGAAAGATGAGAGTAGGGATGCTGGAGAAATTCGAGATGGACTAAAATGAGCTCGGATTTCTAAGAATCCAACCTGTGGAACCTGCCGCAGAGCGACCCCCTCAGGCCATGTGGAGTCCATGGACTTCCAGATGATTTTATTTATTTATTTATTTATTTAGCCATCCATTCATTTCATTTCATTTCTATACCACCCAATAGCCGAAGCTCTCTGATCTTTTTTACTTTCCTGAAATTTACACATATAAATTCGTAGGAAAATACGTATGTTTCTGCTGAGGAAACATTGAATGGAATGGGGGACAGTACACTAAATATTACATACTAAGGTAAATTATGTAAATACTTATGTAAATACTTACATAATTATTTGTGTATTTTTCCACACAACGAAAAAAAAAATCGCATCCGTCTGTGGGTGGACGACGGTACAAAAGGCACCTGACAATCCACAAAACAGAGATGGAGTGGATTTTACACTGTCTGTACATCCCTAGATGAGAGTATGTTTTGGCAGGGATGGCTTGGGAGTGGCAGGATGTTATGGGCTTTCTTCCTCCAAGTGCTCAGATTTTGAGCCCTCAGGAAAGGAAGTTCACAGGCTGGACGGTTCACATCTGGTGTAGACTCAGGTCCTCATAATTTGTTTGGTTCAATTCCAAGCCAGGATTGCATGAACATTCACGCTATCCCTAATAGTATTAGAAATCAATAGCATGGGTGCCAGTGCACAATAAACCCCATAGCCAACAATAATTTGACAAGTTTGGTTTGCATTTTCTCCAGTTTCTGTTCACAAACTTAAATTTGTGAGGGGCCCACTGGATTTATGCACATGGGAAAAATGGTTACCTGGAATAAAAGATATAGGATGAAGATGGAAATTACTCCAAAAATCTAATAAACAAACATCCCCCTTGCCTTTACATCATGATCATCACATCAACAATTTTCTATTAATGTCTCAGATGTGTTTACAGAACAATTGTCCTCTTATCATCCAGCAACGGCCTCATGTAGAAGAATTTGTTGTCCCCTTAATTCAGACTCTGCAGGTGAAGCAGAAGATTGGGATGGCCTTCACACAACAACTGAAATGAGCCATTGGTAACTGCAGCTACTCCAATAATTATTTCCAATTGTAGCTACAGGATGGGGCAAACCAACACATTTTAATGCGATTATAAGCCACAGCGGTGTCTTTTCAGCTTTTCTCAACCAGGCACAGAGCAAGTGCGTGGAGGAAGGAGTGGGATTGTGCCACTAGTCCTGCCCATTATGTTGCTACACCCCAATGGCCATGCCCTGACATGCAGACCTGGAAAGGGGCTCCCACAGCTATACATGTACAGATGTATGTGCACAGGGTTCCCAGTCACATGGAGAAATCTATGTGCTATATATGCATAGGTGCACCTTTCCAAACTGTTAGGTCTCCATGCAGAAGTCTGGGTGAAAGGGCCAGTGGGGCACAGTGATGTCAGCAGCAGGGGTTGCTCCACTCCTTACTCCATGCATTTGCTGCACCCATGAGGGCATTTGTTAAAGTGGCTATACTACAGAGGAGATCTGAATTCCCTGAAGGACAGTGTGCTTCTTGGAGACAGTGGAGTCATGACAGAATTGTTTAACGTCAGTGGTGTAGTGATGAATTTTGGAGTGCAAACCATTCTGCTCTAAACTGAGTTCTACCTCTTCGCTAGCCAATGCAGGGACGTATACAACAGAGTGGTCAATTAACCAGGCAAATGGTCAAGCACAGGCAAGCAGTCAGGTATGTGAGGTGGTCAGGATGAGGAACGGTGTTGTTGCCAGCACTAGCTAGGCAGACACTGAAGGCTTTTAACAGCAGAGCCTGCTGCCCAACCAGGACTCAGCTGCAGTATGTTAGACCTCTCTGGTCAGAGCCCTACTCATGAGGAGCCCCTTTCCTGTCAAGTAGACCTCTGCTGCAGCCTGGCATTTCAGTGCAGTTCCCTGAGTTGGACCTGCCTCATCCGGCACCGTCTCTCCCTGGGACTTGGGGGGTCCTCAGCTTCCTCCTCTGAGGCAGAGCCTCCCCTCTTCCTGAGCAGCTAGGGCCTCAGCAGGCTCCTCCATGGACTCAGGGCCCTGTTGCAATATGAGTCATGGCAGGAACTGGGCATCATCCTCTATTGGGGCCTCTAGCTCCTCCTCCTCAGAGGAGGAGGAGGAGGGGGATTCCAATAGGGGCACAACAGAGCACTCATCATGACAGCCCCATACCCATGCCCCCCCAGGAAAGTCCCACAATTCAGGCAGCTGTGTCGATCCGTAGCAATAAACCCGTTCTCATCTGCACCAGGGACAGGTGTTTTGTAAAGATAATGGAACTTAGGGCACAATCCTGTGCATGTTTAGACAGAAAAAAGTCCTACGATTCCCAGTATTCCCCAGGAATCATAGGACTTTTTTCCCTATTTAAACATGCTTAGAATTGCACCCTTACGGTGCGGCCACACTTGGAATATGGTGTCCAGTTCTGGCCACCAAATAAATAAATAAATAAATAAATAAATAAATTGCAGAGCTGGAAAAAGTGCAGAAAAGGGCAACGGAGGGAGCAAGCCTATGCGGATCAACAGTCACCTCCGAGCCCAGGGGCGACCACCTATCCAGTGTGGGGTGGGAAGAGTGGGGAGGAGAGGATCTCCTCCCCACTCCCACCACCCCGCTTTCATGGCTAGACAGCTGATTTTGGCTGTCTAGCTGCAGGACCTTGGAGTGCGTGAATGGGTGGCCGGACAACACATAGGATGTGTCATACTGGCACTTCTGACCTCCCCGCCCCAGCCAGCCCCTGGGAATGCTCCATTTCTCCCTCTCCATGCTGGTCTTCCAAGCGTGGAGGAATGGGGCTGATCTGCGCTGCCTATGATGCAGTGTGGGAGGGGGTGGAGATCAGTTCCTGGGAACCAACCTATATTATGACTGTCTAGCTGCTGACTAGCGGCCATAGGATTGCGCCCTAAACTGATCAAGGGGCTGGAGCATCTTCCCTATGAGAGAAGGTTACAACAGCTGGGATTGTTTAGCTTGGAAAAAAAGATACATGATAGAGGGTAAGAGGAGACATGAGAGAGGTCTACAAAATTATGCATGGTCTGGAGAATGTGGATGGGGAGACATTTTTCTCCCTCTCTCAAAATACTAGAACCTGGGGTCATCCTATGCAGCTCATTGGTGGGAGATTCAGGACAGATAAAAGGAAATACTTCTTCGCTTCCACAGCATGTGGTGATGGCCACTAATTTGGATGGCGTTAAAAGGGGGTTGGACAAATTCCTGGAGAAAAAGGCTATCAATGGCTACTAGTCTTGATGGCTATGTGCTACTCCAGTACCAAAGGCAGTGAGCCTATGTACACCAGTTGCTGGGGAACATAGGTGGGAGGGTGCTGTTGTGCTCATGCCCTGCTTGTGGGTTCCTGGTTGACAGCTGGTTGGCCACTATGTGAACAGAATGCTGGACTGGGCTGATCCAGCATGGCTCTTAATGTGTTCTTATGTTCTTAATTGCCCATTCAGGACCAAGACACCCCAAAATATTTTTCATTGCAAGAGGGAACAATATAGTGTTCCTGGGAAAATTCATGTCCCCTACCCCTACCCCAGCTACTGTGAGGATTGAGGATTGTGAGGATTGAGGGGATAGAAAAGTCTGAGGGTGGTGGTGGCAGATGATGTCCGTGTCCCTGTTAATAAAAAAGTGTCAGTGCTCTGTTTCTGTAAGCCCTGGCTCCACTGTTTAACCTACTCAGTGTAGATTCCATTGAGAATCTGCTCTTCTATCTGTTAGATAGACAGATAGTTTGGTTTGTTACAAGCTATGAAGACAAACAAAAGAATTCTGTGTACTCAAGGGAGCTTTTGACTTTGACACCCCCCACACAAACACCAATAATATATGTCAAAAAGTTTTAGAACAAATCTAAATTCTTCAAAATGATGTTTCTTTCCATCTTAAAACTGTATTATCACCATAACCTGAAAATATTGCCATAAGATGTTCTTCCTGTATACAGATGTGAGTACACAGGCCTAAAGTACTTTGGTACTGTATTTTTGGTAGGGATGTTGGAGAAATCCAGAATGGATTCAAATGACTTCCAATTTCTATGACTCTGGCCCATGGATTCTGCAGCAGACCAGCTTTTTTTCAATCATGTGGACCAGTGTTTTTACTTTCTGGAATTGTATGCAAATTTAGTCATGCAAAAATACAAAAGTTGCTGGAAAATGCACAAATAATATATACACCATTGAAAACAACAACGTTTTATACATCTCTGATTTGTCATCATCCTCTCCTGTGTAGCAAACTTTTTTTGTATGTGTTCTACTCATTGATTGTACACTGCACTAAGAAAATCAAAAATTCCATAAACTGTGAAATCCCTTTTTGCATGCTTTTCTGAAGACGGGGAGGAAAACATCTGAATCTGTCAATGAGCAGACAATGGAGTGAAAGATGCCAATCCACAAAACACAGACAGAATGGATTTCACAAAATATAAAGATGAAGTATCCCTAATATTTGATATATTTTTTATGAATCACCGTTCTGATTTTTAGAGATTACCACAGATATCTCAGTATCATAAATTCTTCAGTTAGGACACACTGAAGTACCAATGTCTCCCCTTTGGTTTACAAGCTAAAGGCATTGGCAGTGAAGAACACTATATCTGCTTTATCTTACCGCATCCTTTGAGACTTACATCTTCTTTTGATTTCTCACTACTTATTCATTTCCTAAATTAGACTGCAGGAATAGATTAACGTCTTATGTGTCATATCAGAATTGTGTCACAAGTAATTTGTTAAAAAGCATAGCTAAATGCTTTTAGGGACACTTCACTATATGCTTTAAGTTATATATCAATACGTGTTACATCAGAATTAGATGTACCAGAAACTTTATCTGCAAAAATTGCTGCAGTGGCTTCTCTAAGGACCCTGTCAGTCAGTGTTTGATGAGGAAGGCAGATCAGAGAAAACTCTTTTTTGAGAGTCAGAAGAAATGGCTAGTTAAAATTAAATACACACATTCGATAGAGCTTCCGGGGGGGGGGGCAGTACATGGCCAATTTCCTTGGGGCTAATTACATTATTGGAGGGGGAGTACGTTACTCTTTGGTGAAGTCCAGGGTCAAACGGCATCAGTAAGGATTTGGGGGATGTTCATTTGGCCATCTCAGAACATCCATATAAATTGATTTTACTAAATTCAGAATTGCTGAAAGAGGAAAGATTTATAGACCTTAATCCAGGAAGTCTGTGGGATGCAGTTATTCAACAGAAATGCTACACCCATGAGTGCTTACACTATGCTTATCCGGGGAAGACCCCACAGTGCAGTTACTTAAGAAAGCTCCTGCTGGATCAGACCAAGAGTAAATCTAGTCCAGCATCTTGTTGCAGGCGAAGTAGGCAACCATATACTCCTGGAAATCCCACAAGCAGCGATGGCGGAGAATTCCGCCACGGATTTCAGTGAGGCCTAATGCACTGGCATTCGGCCCCCCGAAATCTGTGGTGGAACGGCCTGCCCCCCGCCCCCCCGTGGATTCCCCCCGGGACGAGGCTTACCTTAAGTATTTACGTAGCCTATCACGGCTGGGCAAGAAACAAAAACGAAAAAACGCATACGCAAATGGCGGCGGCTATGGCGGCCGCCATTTGCATTCCCTATTTTTTGCCGTAATAGCCTACGTAAATATTTACGTAGGCTAGAATGGCGAAAAATAGGGAATCCAAATGGTGGCCGCCGTAGCCGCCGCCATTTGCGTACGCGGCTTCCCCCGCCCCCAGCCTTGATAGGCTACGTAAATACTTACGTAGCCTATCATGACAGCCTGGAAGAATGCAAATGGCGGCCGCTATGGCGGCCGCCATTTGCATTCACAGCAGCCCATCTGCGGCTGGAACTCCGGCTGCGAACGGCCCTGGCCAGCTGCTCTGCGGAGCCGCCACGGAGCAGAGCCGGCCGGGCAGGATTCTGGGGGAGAGGACTGGATCGCCTTGCCCCCCCGTCGAGGATTCCGGGGGGAGGGATGGAGTGCCCCCCCACTGTGAAAAATTCCACGAAAAGGTAAGTGAGTTTCGTACATCCCTACAAAATAAGCCCTTAGACAGGACAGTGCTAGTTTGTTGCTGGGTTCTTTCTCTGGCATGTCATGACAAACAACCCTGGGATGGAGCACTCCTGGGTTATTTAGTTGTTGTGTTCACAATGCAGGAGTTACAGACCCCTCACCCCCAAAACTAGCTTGTTGTGATGTGTAAAGTGGGCCTTGTGTATAAGCCAGAAACCACTGTAATGCACAGAGGCTCCTTCCAATGGGGTTATGCTGCAGGAGCTCCTTGAACTAGGGGAAGGGTTCCGTGAAGATAGAAGCTTTTGAAAGTCACATTTTTCTTGTGTTTTGTGCTGGCTCTGGAACTTGAGGGCTCAGTTTCTTCCATTTCACCATTTCCTCTGCTCAGAACCAAAATCACTCTAATGGAATGTAGAGTTCCATGGTGCTCCAACTTCAGTTCGCTACCACCACTAATGTAGCAGTGAATTTTGAAGTGCAGGTGCTCATCATGACAGGCCCTATAGCCAAGTCCCCAAGATGAGCCCCCAAATGCAGGTAGCTATGTTCATAGCTTAATCTCCATCAGAAGTAGGCCATTTGTAAAGCTAAGGGATCTGAACCACCCATTCAAGACCAAGCTACCCCAAACCAATTTTCATTCTAACAATATATTGTTGCTAGGAGAATCCATTTCCTCCAGCTACTGTGAGGATTTTAGCTCAGGCCAGAAAGACAGAGAAGTGTGACGAGGGGTGGCAGATGTCATAATTGTCCCTACTAATGAAAACATCCTTCAACCTTGTGAGCCCTGGCTTCACTACACCACTGGCTACCACCGAAGGAAGACTGACAGATGGAGAAAATGAATGATTGAATGGGAAAACGTTATGGAGGGATAGAACCAAAGAGGCCAATGAGTGTCAGGATTGGGCCCAAGCTCCTTAGTTTGGTTTTTGACTCTGATTCAGATTTGGAGACAGAGCTAGAAGAAGCCCACCCAAGACAGAGAGCAGGGGAGGAAATTCCCCAAGACTCACCAGGAGGCAGCAAAGAACCTTCCCAGGGCTTATTGAGCAGGAAGGCCAGGCTGAGAGACTGTCTTCTCCCTTCCCCTCTGGAACCTGGCCTCTGTTGGAGCAGGGAGGGAGCCATGTAATTGACAAATGCCAAAGTTTGCCACCTAGTTAAGGGGGCTGAGCTGAGAGGAGTTGGGAGGTGTCCCACCAGACTGGCTAGCTGTCAGAAGCTGGGTTGGGGGAATCCTCCCTGAAGGGAAGAGCCCAGAAAAAGTTGGAAGTTGAAATTAGTTGAAAGACAACTGCCCTGCTTCCAGTAGCTCTCTTAACAAAAGTGCTATGTAGCTAATTAGGCCCAGAGGACAACTCCCAGCCTTTGTATTTGCTTTAATTGTGAAGAGGTGCTATTAATTGAATAAATGAGATTGTGGATTGAACAGTGAGTCCCTGTTGCCTCGCTACTCAGCTTGGAATCCCTGAAAACGGGCATAAAAAGGAGAGATGAAGAACCTGGGATCTCGGCACTACACCTGTGCTCAAATGGCCCCTCAAAATTCTCCACCCTATTTGTGGGCAGAGAAATTGGAGGAGACTATTTCACCAAATTTCTCCAGGGGGAGGAGAAATTCTCAACACTTTCTCACTGGTGGAGCAGAGTTGTGAAACAGCTTTGTCCTTTTTTCATAAGGATTGGGGGGTGGAGGTTGTGCTGCTACTGCAAGTGGCAACAGCATCAACTGCATTGGCAGGCTGGCCTCCATTTTGCATCCTCCACAATGCAGGTGTGAGGAGGGCAGTGTTGTGTCTAGCTCCATGGAAGAGGTGCCTACATCAGTTCTACAATTTCCTGATTTTTTTTCTTCCCCCATGAAAGAGGCTTCCACTTTTCTTCTTCATTTTCAGTCTGTTCAATAATTTATTTTTGTGATGTTTGTGAGATTACCCAACCACTGCAAAGTGGCCAAGGATGCTGTGTGTGTTTCTTCTTCTTCTTTTTATTACACATCTCTGCATTGCTCTGAGCCTCCCATGCTTGCCTGCATTTCTTGGGTTAAAAAAACACTGTGGGAAGAATGACCTCATGATGTCTTCCCCTGGGCTTTAATTGAAATGTGGGAAGCCTGGAGACTACAGGCTCCTGGAAAAATTAGTATACAATGAAAAACAAGACACTTACATACACTCCTTGGTCACCCCCTTAGTAAGGTAAGCACAAGAAAACCCAACCCAATCCATGAGAATTTCTCCAAAGTTTCCTTCACCATTGAATTTCATTTCAAAAGCTATTTCTTTTCTATCAAATTGAATGAGAATGGTAAAAAAAATGTAGGAGAGATTTTCAGCACTGTACTATCCATTACTATCACTTATTTTAAAGAGCTGATTTCATGGTATACTTTCATGAAATGTAACTTTCAATACAAGGATATATCACCGATCTCTGCTTTGTAGTGGCAAGAACATTCTAGGTAAAGTACTTAACTGGCCTAGATGGAAACCAAAATGCATAAACAGTACAACATTAGACAACATTTAGTGAGAATATATAAAAAAGTATTTCTGGTGCTAAAAGAAACAAACATAATGCCTTTGAACTGGAAATGTGAAAAGTTCACATTCATTTTATTCTTTCTACTCAAGGTCATTGCTGTTGTTGTTGTTGTTGTTCAGTCGTTCAGTCATGTCTGACTCTTCGTGACCCCATGGACCATAGCACGCCAGGCCTTCCTGTCCTCCGCTCTCTCCCGGAGTATGTTCAAGTTCATATTCATTGCATCGGTGATGCTATCTAGCCATCTCATCCTCTGCTGTCCCCTTCTCCTTTTGCCTTCAATCTTTCCCAGCATCAGGGTCTTTTCCCAGCATCAGGGTCTTTTCCAGGGAAAAGACCAAAGAGTCTTTTCTCTTTGCATTAGGAGGCCAAAATATTTGAGCTTCAGCTTCATTATCTGTCCTTCCAATGAGCAGTCAGGGTCTCTGCTTCTTACTATGCTGTCTAGATTTGCTATAGCTTTCCTCCCAAGGAGCAAGAGTCTTTTAATTTCATGGCTACAGACACCGTCTGTAGTGATCTTGGAGCCCAAGAAAATAAAATCTGTCACTGCTTCCATTTCTTCCCCTTCTATATGCCAGGAAGTGATGGGTCCAGATGCCATGGTCTTGGTTTTTTTAATGTTGAGTTTCAAACCAGCTTTTGCACTCTCCACTTTCACCCTCAACAAGAGGCTCTTGAGATCCTCTTCGCTTTCTGCCATTAGGGTGGTATCGTCTGCATATCTGAGGTTGTTGATAATTCTCCCGGCAATCTTAATTCCAACTGTGATTCAACCAACCCAGCGTTTCTCATGATGTATTCTGCATATAAATTAAATAAGCAGGGCAACAATATACAGCCTTGTCGTACTCTTTTCCCAATTTGGAACCAATCGGTTGTTCCATGTCCGGTTCTTACCGTTGCTTCTTGACCCTCGTACAGGTTTCTCAGGAGACAGGTAAGGTGGTCTGGTACTCCCATCTCTTTAAGCATTTGCCACAGTTTGTTGTGATCCACACAATCAAAGGCTTTAGCGTAGTCAATGAAGCAGAAATAGACATTTTTCTGGAATTCTCTTGCTTCCTCCATGATCCAGTGAATGTTGGCGATTTGATCTCTAGTTCCTCTGCCTCTTCGAAACCCAGCTTGTACTTCTGGTAGTTCTTGGTTCACATACTGCTGAAGCCTAGCTTGTAGGATTTTGAGCATCACCTTGCTGGCATGTGAAATGAGCTCAATTGTGTGGTAGTTTGAATACTCTTTGGTATTGCCCTTCTTTGGAATTGGAATGTAAACTGACCTTTTCCAGTCTTGTGGCCACTGTTGAGTGTTCCAAATTTGTTGGCATATTGAGTGCAGCACTTTAACAGCATCATCTTTTAGGATCTTAAATAGCTCAGCTGGAATACTGTCATTTCCGCTAGCTTTGTTGTTAGTAATGCTTCCTAAGGCCCACTTGACTTCACTCTCGTGGATGTCCGGCTCAAGTTCAGTGACTGCACTATCATGGCTCTCAGGGACATTCAGATCTTTCCTGTATAGTTCTTCTGTGTATTCTTGCCACCTCTTCTTAATTTCATCTGCTTCTGTTAGGTCCCTGCCTTCTTTGTCCTTTATCATGCCCATCTTTGTACAAAACATTCCCTTGAGATCTCTGATTTTATTGAAGAGATCTCTAGTCTTTCCCATCCTATTGTTTTCTTCGATTTCTTTGCATTGTTCATTTAAGAAGGGCTTCTTGTCTCTCCTTGCTATTCTCTGGAAATCTGCATTCAGTTCTGTATATCTTCCCCTTTCTCCCTTGCTTTTCGCTTCCCTTCTTTCCTTAGCTACTTGTAAAGCCTCATCAGACAGCCACTTTGCTTTCTTGCATTTCTTTTTCTTTGGGATGGATTTAGTTGCTGCCTCCTGAACAATGTTACGGACCTCTGTCCATGGTTCCTCTGGCACTCTATCAGGTCTAATCCCTTAAATCTATTCCTCACCTCCACTGTATATTCATCAGGGATATGATTAAGGTCATACCTGAATGGTTTAGTGGTTTTCCCTACGTTCTTCAATTTAAGCTGAAATTTTGCAAGAAGCAGCTCATGATCTGAGCCACAGTCAGCTCCAGGTCTTCTTTTTACTGACTGTATAGAGCTTCTCCATCTTTGGCTGCAAAGGACATAATCAATCTGATTTCAATATTGACCATCTGGTGATGTCCATGTGTAGAGTCGCCTCTTGTGCTGTTGGAAAAGAGTGTTTGCTATGATCAGCGTGTTCTCTTGGCAAAACTCTATTAGCCTTTGTCCTGCTTCATTTTGTACAACAAGGCCATGCTCGCCTGTTATCCTGGTGATTTATTGACTTCCTGCTTTAGCATTCCAATCCCCTATGATGAAGAGGACATCTTTTTTTTGGTGTTAGTTCTATAAGGTGTTGTAGGTCTTCATAGAACCGATCAACCTCAGCTTCTTCGGCCTCAGTGGTTGGGGCATAGACTTGAATTACTGTGATGTTGAATGGTTTGCCTTGGATTCGTACTGAGATCATTCTATTGTTTTTGAGATTGAACCCCAGTACTGCCTTTCCCACCTTTTTGTTGACTATGAGTGCTACTCCATTTCTTCTACGGGATTCTTGCCCACAGTAGTAGATAGAATGGTCACCTGAATTAAATTCGCCCATTAAAACATAGCTGTGCCCTTGGTTTCCCCTTTCTCACAAAATTTCTTCATACTTCATATTTCTTTCCTAAGCCCAAATCAAATACTGTGCTCTGTTTAATAAGGGTTTTAGATCAAATCCTCTTTGGATAAAAGGTTGTTATGCATTATTAATTACCCATTGTTATTACAGCATGCATGTCTACTATACCCCATAAATAACAAATGAATCCTCTTAGAAATAAAACAAAGCATTGATTAAAATGCACCATAATTGCTCTAATTGCACATTTGGACCATTTAGTAAATAAATATAGACTGGAAAAAGGAATATCCAAACGCGTCATGCCAGATTTTCAATGCAGAAGTTAGTTTTGAACTAAGTTGTTTTTGATATTTCAACAGTAGTATTCATAATACATTATAACAATGAAAATGTCTTTTGAAAATAATATTGTGCCCCCACCCCTGGATGCTAGAGATAAATTGGATCACAACTTTATTGATAAACACATTACCCTGACCACACTTTCGCCCTACCTAGATCCAGGAAGATGCCTTAAAACTTATTCTTGCTGCCATCTGTGATGGTGGAGCTCTTGGCAGTCCCTAGGGAAGGGTGAGACCCAGCCCTCCTACTGGGTCACTATATACATCTGATGAGCTGCAGTCAGCTTTATGAGTCTCTATTTATGCAGGCCTGATATAGCTGTTGGGGCCACTGGTTTTTCTCTTTTTTCCCCTTGTCTTTATTTAGCAGAAGCATTCAAAAGGTTCTTTAACTATAGCAAAGGCCAGCATCAAGGGTAGGCCCACACCCCAGCAGGAGCCCACTGAAAAAAGCCCCCCGGATTTGCTCCTCCTCTTCACCACTGCGGCCTGTTTGTTTCCCTGCTTCTTGCTCTGGCCCAGACAATGGTGGTGGTGAGAAGGAGGAGCAACAGATGCCACTTCTTGCTTGGCTCCCTGCCTGCCAAGCAAACATCTGGTAGCAATGAGGAGAAAGAGCAGGGGGAGCAATAGCAGCTGGTGACAGTGGCGGTGAGAAGGTAGATTCACTGAGGGAGGGGGTTCACTGAGTGTGCCTTGCCTGAAGCTCCTCGGAAACCTGGAGTCAACACTATCATCAACAAATGACTTTACGGAAGACAGGAATTGGGAGAGGATCTTCCATTTCTATCCTAGACACATCCACTGTAGACGTCTAATGCTTGTCTCAGTGTGAGGCCTAAGCAGTAGTAGCTCATGAGGCAGTTCACTGGAGGATGCCATTATCTGCTGCTGAGCACCACTATGTCGGGGGAGGGAAACCCAGCACTCTTCTTGGAGGGCAGCATGAGGTAGTGGAGGCAACAGGGGTAAGGCTGCTGAGTGGCGAGCAGTCGCCAGTGTAGATGTGTGTAATGATGCCAGGAAATAATGGTGGGTGCTGCTGAATCCTCAGGAACTGCCTGCCTTCTCAGTGAACTGATCTAAACAAGACCAATGGCTCTTCCACGGCTTCACAGCACCTTCCACTTAAAGTGCCAAGTCCAAGCTCACCCATGCAGCAGTGTTCAATGGTGGATGTTTGTATCTGAATCTGAATACCATTTCAGTGAACCATTTCATGAGCAGCCCCTGGTTTTAACACATAGAAGGGAAGCCTGCAGTCTTGAAGGGTGGCTTAGAAATGCATTAAGTAAATGAGAGATTATTATTTATCTACAACGTCGATTATTTCTCCAAATGTCTTTCTTGAGAAAATGTGAGCATTCAGCAGGCCTATATGTTGGGTTGGGTAAGTCTGGGTGGGCAACACCCAACCTGCTGTCCCTTTTTGTGTCCCTCCCAATGGCTGCTGCACTGCCAAATTGCAGCTGAATTTTGCCAAGGCAGTGAGTGAGAGAGAGAGAGAGAGAGAGGGGGGGGGAAATTGCGGGCAATTTTCCATTAAAACAAGGCACACAGGGAGTGTGCACCTTGCTTTAATGCTAAATCAGTAGCAATTTCAGCAGTGTCTGATGTCTGTCTCTGTGTGTGTGAAGCCCCATACCCTCTGAAATTGCCCATCCCTGATAAGTAATGGGACAACATTACTGTATGTTTGAAGTTGATTTTGTTTATTTTATTGAAGGTATTTACAGGCCAACTTTTACAGCAAACGCCAGCACAAGGCAGCTTCCATAAAAAAATACAATATACAAAATAATTAAAAACAACTTAAATACACATGGTAGGCTCTAACAGTGTCCTACCACTGGCAGAAAGCACTGGCAGTTCCCGGTGCATGTGTGGCCCCTACTACTGCCAGCAGAGATATAGCGCTTCTGGGGGCAAGCCCCAAATGGCTGGAAACACAAGTGGAAGGCGCGACCTGCATTGAGCAGGGGGTTGGACTCGATGGCCTTGTAGGCCCCTTCCAACCCTACTATTCTATGATTCTATGATTCTATGACCTGTCGCTGCAACCTGTCCCTTCCAGAAACTTGTGTTTCTGGTTGTTTTGGGGGCTTGCCCTCAGAAGCACTAGGGCACCAGTGGATCCTACCCATAATAACAAACCATCAATAAATAAAGCAATAAAATCTATTATTAGACCAGCATAATGCCATTAAAAGCAACTACATTTTTAATGTTGTTTTAACACCAGTTCATGCCAATCATTTTAGGAAAAAACAACCAGAACTACATAGTTCTTTAAAGGCCACTAAAATGCCTACAATGGAGGGGCCATGCACATCTTGCCCAGAACAGGATCCCCACAGTTGTGACGCAACCAACAAAACGGCCCTGTCTCTTATGCCAACCAGTCCGACTGATCTCACTGGCAGGCATAGGAGAAGGGCCTCTGTATTTGATCTTCAAGCATGGGCTGATTTGTATGGGTGAACACAGTCCTTCAGTTAATCTGGTCCCAAACAATTGAGGGCTTTATAGGTCAATATTATCACTTTAAATTGGTTTTGGAAATTCACATGCAGCCAGTACAACTTACACAGTATAGGTGTCATATCCTTTGACCACCTTTCCCCGTCAACCACATTTTGCAGTTCCTGAACTGTCCTTAAGGGCAGCCCCAATTTAGAGCATGTTACTGTAGACTAGTATGGAGGTCACGAGTGCACAAATAACTGAGGCAAGGGGTGCTTCCAGATGGAAGGATCCTAGAGCGACCAGTCAGGGCGCATGTGCAGCTCTTCCATTCTTTCTCCCAAATGGATTCTTTGTGGTAAGAAAAAAAGATGGAAGAAGCAGCGGGAGAACTTGGGAGGGTTATGAGTAGGGATGTATGGATTTTGTTAAATGTGTTCTGTCTGTACATCATGGATTGTCTTTCATTCCCTTGTTCTACTCATTGATGGAATTGGGGTTTTTGTATGAGAATTTCATTCATTTTCAAATGTGCATGTGTGCAAATGCACTCTTGTGCAAGTGCATTTTTGCGCTAATCCCTCCAAAAAGTAAAACAAACAAACAAATAAACCTGGTCCACAAATCTGCACAATCCAGGTAACTCAGAAAAAGCTAGTCCACTACTGAATCTGCAAGTCGGATTCACAGGAATCCAAACTCATTTTAATCTGTTGAAGATTTCTCGAACATCCCTAGTTATGAATAGCAGATTATGACATCTGGACACCCTTCCCCCCCGGTAAATTCTGTGAATGAGGCTGAGCAATGGCACAGTAAAAGTATCATCAAGAAGCACTGTAAGTCTCTAGACAGGCTTGCAGCTGGTGGGTCAGTCTAGGTTGGTGGAAGCCATTCCTACCACTGCCACCTGTGTACCACAGTTACTGCAAAATCCAGAAGTGTATAATTTCTTGCACTTGTAAAACCTTTTATTTATCTGTCAAGATGATCATTTCATTCAAGGTATTATTATTATTTTTTACTTGAACTGTTCACTAGTCTCCTGCCAGGACAGACATAGGCCATTAGCTGCAAGGATGAGCTTTTTCTAAAAGCATGTCCTGCACATTTTTAACAAGAGAGTATTTTTGGACCCTGGTGGTTCTCTAGAGGAATATGACCAGAATATAGAAGCTTTTAAGCTGCAAGTTTTTTTTTTTTTTTTAAGAAAATGCAAGGTGAAACAGGATGTGAACTTGGAGAGTTTCCTATGAAGAACTTAGATTGACTGCCCCTTAGAGTGCAGCTGTCCAGACAGGTTTACCTAATTGATCTCAATAACCATTTACTTTAATGGTGCCTTGCATCAGTAATTAAGATCAGCCCTTTCTACCACAGTTTTAAAAATCCCTGTGGAAAGTGAGAAGAAAGTATTACAATAACTTCTCCTGTCCACAAAACTGCCCTTTTTTCTATTCAATATTTTAGTTTGTATTCCACAAATTCCCTTCTTTATGGGGCAAACATTTATGAGGCAAATTGGTCTGTATAACTATAGTATTGAAATTACTAATTTAAATAAAAAACCCTGTCTGTTTTAAAAATCAGCCATTTATATGTCACATTCATATCTTTTTATAGTCTTTCTATATAGTTATCATTTTCTAAATAATTGATGCATTAGATAAATAGTAATGAATAATGTAGCGTTCAAATAGATTGTTGATAATGGTTGTATCCACACATAACATTAAGCTATGGTTTATAGTTAACTATGGTTTGTTCCTTTAGCCATGAATTGTCTTGCAGACAAACAAAACCATTTATTATTTCCCCTATTTTTTCTTTGTTGCTCTCCTGCCCATTTTGCCAGTCTTCAGACCAGTTTCATTTTCAGGCTGCTCTTGCTGGGTGCCTCTGTTTCAGAGTGGACAGCAGTGCAAACAAGCCAGTGATAAGCCACAGTTCTGGTTTCAGACATCATGACAAGCCATGCCAAGCCAACTACAAACCATGGGTTCTATTTGTTGTTTATAGCTGGTTCACCAACCATGATTTGTTTACAAGGATGGGTTTAGATGCCAGATTTCAACAAACTACACCATGGCCCAGCTTTATGTGTGAACCAGGCCAATGGATGGGGCATATCATTATACCTGAATACTGAAAGATATATAAATTAAAACTAATTTTAAAAATACATGTGAAGACCTTGATCATTAATGACTTCAGTCCAGCTCCAGCTGCATGCAATTAATGACCCTGAACAACCCTAGAACAGGATGAGAATGTACATCCCTGAGTGCAGCAAAAATGCATCTAGCCAGTTGAAACGGGACCCAGAAGTACATTGCAATAGGGATTTTGATGTACTTCCAGATGAATTGTTGTTGTTGTTCAGTCGTTCAGTCGTGTCTGACTCTTCGTGACCCCATGGACCATAGCACTCCAGGCCTTCCTGTCCTGCTATCTCTCCCGAAGCATGCTCAAGTCCATATTCATTGCATCAGTGATGCTATCTAGCCATCTCATCCTCTGCCGTCCCCTACTTCCACTTGAATATATGCATCCAAATAAAATTATCTTCTTGCATGTGGATCTCTCTAGTTGAACTGGAGCAAATGGGTTTGCAAATTACTGGTCTCCTTACGATTCTCGGAATGGAATGACTGATCAGTTTCATGTGTGTGTGTCAGTACAGATCAAGAGGATAAGTTAGCCATTGTATGAAATCAACTCTGGACATTAAAATATTTTTAAATATTTTTAAAAATATTGCGCTAGTTATTTGTTTTGATTTCAAGCCAAAAAATTCTCCTTCAATGAAGACCTATAGAATAATACAGTGGAGTGAAAAAAATAAATAACACATTTAAAGAAAACTTCAACTGAGGAAAAATCCACATCCACATCCACACCACAAATAATATACAATGATTGAACCTTCAAAATGGAATGAACCTTCAGAGAATCAACATTCTATCATGCCTAAGAGAAGCTTTCCACATTATGAGCTTTCAGGTCCAAATAAATGAAATATTCTAGGTACTAGCCATGAAGTATAAGAACAAAACAAACCCTTGGAAAAGGTCAGGCAACCAATGTATGCTGAAGAATACAGATTACAAACTGAGTCAAGAGACTACGACACGATCTAAATGAGAGACTAGAAAGAACAATATAGGTGATGAAGTCAGAGTGTATACTGAGGAAGATTTCTTGTATACAGGTGGAGAAAGCATGTAATAAAAAAGTAATCGAAAAAAGATTGATAGAGACACACAGAAGTGAAGAACAAAGAAAAGGAGAGCTTTGCATTTAGTAGTTATGAAAACGTAAGCTAGGATGGCAGGGTTCATGAGAAACAGTGAGATTATGGCACAGTGAATTCCCATTGGTGCTATAAAGTTCATACGATGCTCTTTCCTCACAATTACTATTGGGGCAGGGGAAAAAATCCATTCACAAATTTAAAAATGCAGTCCAATTAAAATATGGACTTGATTTTGGAAGTGGTGGAGAAGGGAGAGAGTACTGACACAGAGGTTCAGCAGGGTGACTGCTAAGATATGGAATCCAAAGCATAAACCATGATCTGCTTTCAGCAGTGAAGAGAGCAGCATTGCTTCCCCCTTGGAGTTCATTTTGGTGGTGAGCGGGACACCCAGCGTCAGGTGTGTGAGAAATTGGTTTCAGTTCCTTTTTGATCAGTATTTTGCCAAGTTTGCACCTTTTGAATCAAACGCAGACTCGGATGCAATCTGCGGTCGAAGTCCATACACTTCTGAGCTTGCAATGGGATTCGTGGAGCAAAAGAAAATCACTCGACAACATATGTACTTATGAAAAAATGTGCACTCTTGACAAATGCAAACAAATATGCTTTAATCAATGGCAGAAGAATGCATATATTTCAAGGATGCATGCAACTGATGCATACATTTCGGAAAATGCGCGCCAAAATACACATGGATTTTCATGTGAAAAAAACGTTCTCAATCTGATACAGACTCAAGTCAGAATGAGCGTCAAGATGGAATTTGGAGAACTTTGGCCAGCTTTGCTGATTTGCACATCCCTAATCCAGGGTCCAGAGAGGTGGGCAGGTTCCCAACAGTGCACCACTTCCCATTCCCCCTCGTAGGTGAGAAATTCACTTTCACCTGCACTTGATCTCTGGGAAAGAGTAAAGCTGCGCATTTGGGTCACTTTTGTAGTGACCGCAAAAACTGCATTCCTGCCCTGACACTGACTGGCACTGGCTGGCTGGCTGGCTGGCTCCCAATTGCAGGGATCCCACAGGAGTGATGGGGCAAGGTGTTCCAGCAGGCCATGTAATACTCAAGCCATCCCTCCAGACTGACAGATTTCACCTATCATAACACTTAGGTATTGAGCAAATTCCTCACCTTAGGATGGTTTGGTTCTTTGCACATGCTCATTGCTTCACACAGAACAAAAAACCAACCCTAAATAGCTTGTTACATTTCTTGAAAGAGCTTCCTTTCCTTTTAACTGAACAATGGAAGAAGCAGTCTTTGAAAGAGAGATTAAAATAGACTAAAAATAATTGCAGAGTCAAAAAATGCTATTAATTTCCCCCCTTTCTGGGAAAAACATACTTAGCACTGATTTCATTTTTTATTTCTTTTTTACTGGATAGTTTTGTCAAAAGTCCGTATCATTACTAAGATAAAGAAATAGAACTGTATGGCAGTGTGCAGCTCTAAAATAGGTTTATCAGTGAGAAAAAAATAGTTCCTTTCTCTTTTCTCCTTGATCATGCAATCTAATCATTGTGAACTCCTTTGGTCTTCAATTCTTTTGTAATCTTTTTTTCCCCATAACAAAATCAGGTTTTCCTCATTTTCTTTCCTTCTTTGTCTGCTCTTCATAGAATTGGACAGAAGAAAGTAAGTGATAATGCAGACGGTTTTAAAATCTTTTATTGCTTTTGAAGCTCCAAAGCTTCCCAGGAGTTAACAAATAGATTTTGGCACTCTCCCTATTAATTCTGCTTTCTAACACTCTGCATGCCATGTAAGCTGCCTCAGACTGCATTACTTTTATCTTTGCCAACAGAGGCCCTGCAATTTTGACTGTGCATTAATAGGTGGTCTGGCTGTGCTGCGCTGCAGTTGATCTGTCAGTGTGCAGCTCATGAAACCCTCCTAGATCAGATACTAATTGCCAGCTACAACCATTTTTGGAAGGCTTGAGGTGAACCTCCATTGCCACAGTCAATATGGGACTCCAAAGGCACTTGACCGAGCAAAGGAGTGAATCAAAAGAATCTCCATAAGGCAGAACCATAGGCTCAAGTGACAAATTTAACCCACCTGGGAACCCAATCCAGCCCTATAGGGTCCTCTCAATAATGGGATGTTTTGTGGCTTCCCGGTTTTTGCATCTCCCCCCCCTTTCTAAAAGGTTGAAATGCCTCCTAAGGCTTAGTTAGTGGCACCAAGACCTTCAAGTTAAGATGCTGTCATGTTAGTCATTTTGCCCCCTTTTGCCTTTGGTCCCCCCAACCACTGGAAATACCCCCCCCCCCAAGAACCATCTCCAAAATTGAATTCAGCTGTCAGGCTGGAAGAGGTTCAGCACCCCTGCCATAAGGGCATCCTCTAGAAGCTATGTGCTGGCTGGTTCCGAACACATCCCACATTTGAGATTTTATCAAAGAGGTGAACATTGCAAATTATCCTTCAGAACCCATCGGGCACATACACACACACCCCTGTTCTTTCTTGCAGGCCTCGAATGCCCCCATCCCTGCCATGCTCCTGAATTTGCCACCCAAATTCAGTGACATGGTGGTGTCAGAGATGGAAATATAGCTTGCTTTTAAAAGTCAAAAAAGTGGTTTGCCACTGAAATTCATTTTAAAGCAAAATAGCCGCTCTTTTCCCGACTGCTGTTGCACTTCGGCAGCAAGCCACATTTTCAGCTTTTAAAAACTGGCTATTTTACTCACTGCCTTACCACCCATTTCAGCAGTATAGTGCCATTGGGGGGAAGGGGTACAGCCCTCAGTGGGGTCTGGGGGGGGCAATGTGGCCTCACAATCCCTGGAGATTGCATACCTCTCTTTTGGGGGAAGGGTCATAGCTGGTAGGGCTGGAAAAATTCTTGCCTGAAACCCTGGAGAGGCATCGCTAGGGATGGGCAGATTCCCTACCTGTCATCCTGCGGAGAAATCTGCCCGCGGGGGGAGGCAATCCATCCCTCCCCCCGGAATCTGTCCAGGCCGGCTCCACTCCACATTGATCTTGCGGAGCTGGCCGCCAGCTCCGCATTGCTGGTGAATGTCGGATACAGCTGGCAGCCATTGCTGTGCCATATCGCTGTAAGTCTCTGGACACAAATGGCATAGTGGGTGCCATTTGTGGCCGTAAAGCTGGTTGATTAGCTGAAATGCAACCATTTACGGCTGCATTTAGGTTAATCTACCAGCTTTATGGTCGCAAATGGTGTCCACTATGCCATTTGCATCCCTGTTTTTTGATGTGATAGGCTACGCAAATATTTGCGTAGCCTATCACGGGAACAGGGACGCAAGTAGGGATGTCAGAGAATTCTGCCACAGACTCCAGTGAGGCCAGATTCCTTAGAATCTGCCCCCCCGGAATCCATGGCGGAACAGCCTCCCCCCCGGAATCCCCCCGGGACAGAGCTTACCTGGCGGCGGTGGCGGCGGTGGTGGCAGCGGCGGCGGTGGCAGCTACAGCAGTGGCAGCGGATGCGGCGGCAGCGGCTGGTCTCCTGGCTGCTGCCAGGTTGCTGCGGCCACAAATGGCAGCTGTCATTTGCATAGCTTCCTTTTGCTGTGACAGGCTATGTAAATACTTACGTAGCCTATCACGGCAAAGAGCAGGGGTGCAAATAGCGGCCACTACACCATTTGCATGGCTTCCTTTTGCTGTGGTAGGCTACGTAAATAGTTACGTAGCCTATCATGGCTTGACAGCCATGCAAATGGTGGCCAGCATAGCGGCCACCATTTGCGGCCACAGCAGCCCGGCCGCGGCCGGAATTCCGGCTGCGGCCGGCCCCGGCCGGTGGCTCTGTGGAGTCGCTGCGGAGTGGAGCCAGCCAGGGAGGATTCTCTACCAGCTAATCTACCAGCTTTATGAGTGCAAATGGAGCCCACTATGCCATTTGCATCCGGAGACTTACTTACAGGGATATGGCATGGCAATGGCTGCCAGCCATATTGACATTCACCAGCGATGCAGAGCTGGAGGCCGGCTCCGCAGGATTGATGCAGAGACGGATCTGACCCGGATGGATTGTGGGGGGAGGTTGAGGTGAGTGCTCCGTTCCGCCATGAGCCCCAATGGGGCCGGATGCTTGGAATCCGGCCTCATTGGGGTCCATGGCAGAATTCTCCCCCATCCCTAGGCAGTGTCAACAATACCAGGTTAGATGGACCAATGGTCCAAGTATAAGGCAGCTTCCTATGTTCCTATCAGGAGCTGGTCCAAAGAGGGTGTAATCCCTAACTTTTCCAACATCTATACATAATAAGTCATTTAGGGCACAATCCTATGCATATTTAGACATGCCGGGATTTGCCGGCTAGGGAATGCTGGGAGCTGTAGGATTTTTTTCTGTCTAAACATGCATAGGATTGTGCCTTTAGAGAAAATGCATTGTTATCCTACACAGTCGCAGTAAGTCTTTTATCTAAAGTATAAAAAATATTTAATGAGATCCATACTGAATGAAAATTAAGAATATAGTACAAAGAAATGAGATATGTAAAATGTTTGATAATTTGTTGCTTATGGTATGGATATTGCTTGCTAGTTATTAGAAATAACATCTTTCTTCCTCTTTGCAGAAGTAATGTGAAACATCAGTGATGAGTTCCTGCAAAAATAGAATGAAAAGTAAGCTGTTGGCATTACACTGTGTTACTGAATATCATGAAAACATTTTGTAATTAATATGGGGCATTTCACAGATTACACACACACAAACCCAGGTTTTCCACTGAACATATACCCAATAGAGAGCTGCATCCAGTAGCTGTCTAATGAGCGTACCTGTATGATGCACATGTTTTCTTTTCAACCTCATATTTGTCGCATGGAGACTTTATATTTCTAGGAATACACATGATTGAGTGTTGGTGTACAGATTTTTTTTAAAAAATGTGATGTGTGAATCAAGGATCAGAATTTTAATTTTAAAAGAACCTGTAATTTAGCACTTGTAATCTAGAACCTTCTGCCCTTGTCTGCTTGCACTGAGAAAGTCTCAGGTTGTAACTGACAGAATAAGCATTTCAAAAATATAATAATCAAAAATATATAAGAAATAGAAAATGACTCCAGAAACTGGTCGGGAAAGTTTGTTGCTATCTCACAGATACCCTTTGTAGGGAAAGGCATGAAAGTCACAGGAAGCAGGTATCACTGGAAGCATGCTTATTACTTAGGGATGGCGGAGAAATACGCCACAGACTCCAAAGAGGCTGGATTCTTTAGAATCCAGCCCCGGAGTCCATGGTGGAACGGACTACCCCCCTGCCACTCCCCAAAATCCCCCCGGGACAGACCCTACCTGGCACCAGCTGGTCCGGGTCGTCGTCTTCGTTCCGCAGTCATCTGCTGCTGGGCTGCGGAACAAAATGTGTCCGGCATAGCAAACACCATTTGTGTCCCTGCCCTTGGCCATAATTGGCTACATAAATATTTACATAGTCTATCATGGCAAAGAGCAGGAACGCAAAAGGCGTAGCAGATGCCATTTGCATCCCTTCCCTTTGCCGTGATTGGCTACGTAAATATTTACATAGCCAATCACGGCCAAGGGCAGGGATGCAAATGGTGTTCCCTACGCCGGATGACATTTGCGGCAGCAGCACAGCAGCGGACGGGAGTCTGGCTATGGGCAGCCCCGGCCGGTTGCTCTGCAGACTCACCATGGAGTGGAGCCGGCCAGGCAGGATTCCGGGGGGAGGAACAGGTCACCCCCCCCCCCGCAGACGCCTGGACTGGAACGGGGTGAGTATTCTGTACACCCCTATTATTACTTGATGAAGATGTCATCCAATGGTGACTTGCATGTCATCACAGATGATAATACCATAGACAAACTACTATATCATTTCAGCTAATCTCAAACACAATGATCTTCAGCTGAGTCAGTTCACACAGAAATCTCTTGCTCATAAAGTAAGTCTTTCTGCAACTGCTATAGCAGGGAAGCCTTGCCGGTGACTTCCCTGCTGTGGAATATGCTGCTGCTAGGGATGTACGAAAGTAGGGATGTCAGAGAATTTCGCCACGAATCTCGGGGAGGCCGAATGCCAGCGCATTCGGCCCCCCTAAATCAGTGGCGAAATGCTCTGCCCCCCCGCCCCACCCCCCCGGGATGGGACTTACCTTGGGTGAATCTTCCTGGCGGCGGTGGCTCCGGTGGCGGTTCGGCAGTGGTTCGGTGGCTGCGGAGGCTGGTCTTCCGACCGGCTGCCACCGCTGCCATTTCCAGTAAAAATCCCAAAAAACAACATGATAGGTTACGTAAAGATTTACGTAGCCTATCACGGCTAGACTTTTAAAAAATACCATGATAGGCTATGTAAATGTTTACGTAGCCTATCACGGCTGATTGAAAAGAAAAACAACAACAACGCGCGTACGCAAATGGCGGCGCCCATGGGAGCCGCCATTTGCATTCCTTATTTTGACAAATCTTAGTCTACGTAAACATTTACGTAGACTAAGACGGAGAAAATAAGGGGAACGCAAATAGCGTAGACGCTACGCTATTTGCGTTCCCCTTATTTTCGCCGTCTTAGTCTATGTAAATGTTTACGTAGGCTAAGACGTGTCAAAATAAGGAACGCAAATGGCGGCGCCCATGGGCGCTGCCATTTGCGTACGCATGTTTTTTCTTTTCTTTTAAATCAGCCATGATAGGCTACATAAACATTTACGTAGCCTATCATGGCTTATTGCAGGGATGCAAACGGCGGCGGCTACGGCCGCCACCATTTGCGGACCTGGCCAGCCAGGATTCGGGGGGGAGGGACGGAGCGCCTCCCCCCCCGTCCAGAATTTCAGGGGGAGGGACGGAGCGCCTACCCCCCAGCCAGAATTTTTGGGGGAGGGACGGAGCACCTCCCCCCCACCTCAAATCAAATTTCATTAAAGGTAAGTGACTTTCGTACATCCCTAGAGTCACTTACCTTTCTGCGGAGTATGTTGATGGTGGGGGGGAAGCGTTCTGTCCCTCCCCCCAGAATCCTCGATGGGAGCGGAGGCGATCCATTCCTCCCCTCCGGAATCCTCCACGACCGGCTGTGCTCCGTGGCAGCTCCGTGGAGCAGCCGGCCAAGCCCAGGCCAGAGCCGTCCACAGCCGGATTTCTGGCTGCGGAGGGCTCTGGGTAAAAAAAAACCAACAAAAAAATCGCGTACACAAATGGCAGCAGCTACGGCTGCCACCATTTGCATTCCTTATTTTTGGCCGTCTTAGTCTACGTAAATATTTACGTAGGCTAAAACGGCGAATCAAAAAGGGATGCAAATAGCGCCCGCTACGCTATCTGCATTCCCCTTTATTTTCGCCATCATAGTCTACGTGAATATTTACGTAGACTAAGATGGCCAAAAACAAGGAACGCAAATGGCGGCGGCCGTAGCTGCTGCTATTTGCATACTTGGTTTTGTTTTTTACCCAGCCATGATAGGCTACGTAAATCTTTACGTAGCCTATCACGTCTTGTAAAAACAAAAACACAAAAAAAGACAAGACTGCAAATGGCGGCGGCGGCAGCCTGTCGGAAGACCAGCCGCCGCAGCTGCCGCCGCCAAAGCCACCGCCGGAGCCGCTGCTGCCTGGAAGTCTCGTCCGAGGTAAGTCTCATCCCGGGGGGGATCCGCGGGGGGGGCAGGGGGGCAGGGGGGCAGGCCGTTCCGCCACAGATTTCGGGGGGCCGAATGCACTGGCATTCGGCCTCACCGAGATCCGTGGTGGAATTCTCTGACATCCCTAGCTGCTGTAGCCAGCAGTCAGCTAGCATGGCTCTACCAGGCTCAAATGCTTCCTCAGAGTGAAACATTCTGGGTTAGGTGGCCTTGGAGACTGGTCATGCCATGGCAGTAAAGGCCGTCTCCAGGGCCACCTTGCCACCAATGCCTCACCCTGAGGAACGACCCCTCAGAGTGAGGCATGAATTGGGATGGAACAGGAGTTTCCCACTGCCGGGGCCCGGGGGGGAGGGAAGAGGAGAAGTGGCGGCAGCACATCCTCCTGCCTCAGCTGGAGAAATGTCTTGCACTGGCCCTGATACGGCATTCAATTTCAGGTTAAGGTTCTGTATTAGTGATGTGTATTGGTGACATCATTAATTCATTGCACATGTATTAGCAAAGTATTTGAACATGGACCCAAACATAGACGGACAGACACATTTGTATTAAAGCTGTTCTCAAATCCTCATTTTCCTTAAGTTTGTATTTTCTGAAATCCTTGGCAGGTTGTGCCCATGACTTCTCTTTCATTTCAACTTCTTGAATATTTGCATCCTACCCTTCTATTCAGAACAGATCCATGGACAGCTTACAAACAAGTTTTTAAAAAAATCAGATATAATAAAATAACACCCCCACCCCAAATATAGCAATATCAATTAAAACCACCAGTAGAGGGAAAAGAACACATTCCTGCCATATAATCCAACAACAGTCTAGGTAAACCTTTGTAAGGTTCAGCTAAGGATGGATACACAAGAGTCAAACCATATGTTGTTAGAAACCTGAAGTACCTGCAAGGGTTAACATTACATCTACACCATTTAATTGATAAATTATTTCAGTTAATCAAAAGAAAATACTTTGACCAATTAAAAAGATGCCTATGAGTAATAGGCAGCAGATTTCCCGCTGGCCAAGTTAATTATTTTTAATATAGAGGGTAGGACCCAGTCTGGCAGGTTCAAATTACAAGAAAAAGGATTCAGATCAAACATTACAAAAAACTTCCTGATAGTATGAGCTGTTCAACAGTAGAACAGACTGGGTCTGTTTGCATGATCATGGAGTGGGAAATAAGCCGTGGTGGCTTATTTCCCCCACCACGCGTACTGGTCACTTGCAGGTTGCTTGCTGGGAGGATTTGCATAATTACCCTTGCCAGTGCAGCTTGCCATGTCATGCAAACCTAGAGAGAGTGGCTTGTTGCTGCAGTTAGCAAGGCACCCCAGAACCCCACAACAGTTCATGTGAATCCTCACTGGTTCACATGATGCAGCAAGTTGCACCAGCAAGCGTAAATATGCAAATCCCCCTTCCCCCAGCAGGTGACCAGCACATGCCACAGTAGAGGTGTACGACAGTCACTTACCTTTTTGCAGCTTGGATTCGCGGTGGGGGGGAGGCGCTCCGTCCCTCCACCCGGAATCCTCCCTGGGCCGGCTCCAGTCTGCGGCAGCTCCGTGGAGCTGCCGGCCAGAGCTGTCCGCAGCTGGAGTTCCGGCTGCGGACGGGCTGCTGCGGACGCAAATGGCAGCCGCCCTAGCGGATGCCATTGGTGTCCTGCGAAGCTGCCATGATAGGCTACATAAGTATTTATGTAGCCTATCACCGCAAGCCAAAAAAACACACAAAACAGCGTACGCAAATCATAGAATCATAGAATAGTAGGGTTGGAAGGGGCCTACAAAGCCATTGAGTCCAACCCCCTGCTCAATGCAGGAATCCAAGTCAGAGCATCCCTGACAAATGGCTGTCCAGCCTCGTCTTGAAGGCCTCCAGTGTGGGAGAGCCCACCACCTCCCCAGGTAATTGGTTCCACTGTCATATTGCTCTTACGGTCAGGAAGTTTTTCGTGATGTTCAGCCGGAATCTGGCTTCCTGTAGCTTGAGCCCATTATTCCGTGTCCTGCACTCTGGGATGATCAAGAAGAGATCCTGGCCTTCTTCTCTGTGACAACCTTTCAAGTACTTGAAGAGTGCTATCATATCTCCCCTCAGTCTTCTCTTCTCAAGGCTAAATGGTGGGGACTACGGCGGCCGCCATTTGCGTTCCTTATTTTTATCATTTTAGCCTACGTAAATATTTACTTAGGCTATTATGGTGAAAAAAAAGGGGAATGCAAATAGTGCCCACTATGCTATTTGCATTCCCCTTTTTTTGCCATAATAGCCCATGTAAATATTTATGTAGGCTAAAATGGCTAAAAATAGGGAACGCAAATGGCGGCCGCCGGGAAACCCCCGGGACGGAACTTACCTGGGGCGGATGTGGTGGATGCGGCGGCGGTGGTACCGGCAGTGGTGGCGGCGGTGGTTGGTCTCCTGGCCGCCATTACTGTCCTTTGAGCTGTGATAAGCTATGTAAGAATTTACATAGCCAATCATGGCTAACACTCCCCCCCAAAAAACCCCCAGCGTACGCAAATGGCGGCGGCTATGGCGGCTGCCATTTGCGTTCCATATTTTTCGCCGTTCTAGCCTACGTAAATATTTACATAGGCAATTACGGCAAAAAAAAGGGAACCGCAAGTAGCGTAGTGGGTGCTATTTGCGTTCTTTTTCCCCCCGCTGTTTTATCCCACGTAAATATTTTTTATTTATAATTTTTTTATATATATTTATATAACCAGATCATCCCCTATCCACCCCACAGCAAAAACCAGGTCCAGGGTATGTCCTGCCACATGTGCTAGGCCAGTGATGTACTGAGACAGCCCCATAGTTGTCATGGTTGCCATGAATTCCTGAGCAGGCCCTTTCAGGAGTTGATGTTGAAGTCTCTAGGGATGTCAGAGAATTCCACCATGGATCTCGGTGAGGCCAAATTCCAGTGCATTTCCCCCCCCCCCGAAATCCGTGGTGGAACAAAGCCCCCCCTGCCCCCCTGAAATGGGCCCACAACGGAGCACCTACCTGCTGCCGTCTGCGCTGACTTGCAAATGGCGTCTGCGGCCACCATTCGCTTCCTCCATGTAGCCGTGATAGGCTACATAAATACTTACGTAGCCTATCACGGCTAACGCAGGGATGCCATTTGCGTCCCTGCGGAAGCTGTGATAGGCTACGTAAGTATTTATGTAGCCTATCAGGGCAAGCCAAAAAAACCCAACAGCATACGCAAATGGGGGCGGCTATGGCAGCCGCCATTTGCGTTCCCCCTTTTTTTCGCCGTTCTAGCCTATGTAAATATTTACATAGGCTATTAACGGCAAAAAAAAAAAGGAACGCAAATGGTGTAGTGGCCGCCATTTGCGTTCCTTTTTTTTTCTGTAATAAATGCCAAAAATCGCAGCCACTACACCATTTACGTTCCCTTTTTGTTGTTGTTGCTGTAATAGCCTACGTAAATATTTATGTAGGCTAAAATGGCAAAAAAAGGGAACGCAAATGGTGGCCGCCATAGCCGCCGCCGTTTTCATTCTCTTAGTTTTGCCGTGATAGGCTACTTAAATACTTACGTAGCCTATCACGGCTAACGCAGGGATGCCATTTGCGTCCCTGCGGAAGCTGTGATAGGCTATGTAAGTATTTATGTAGCGTATCAGGGCAAGCCAAAAAAACCCAACAGCATACGCAAATGGGGGCGGCTATGGCAGCCGCCATTTGCGTTCCCCCTTTTTTTCGCTGTTCTAGCCTACGTAAATATTTACATAGGCTATTAACGGCAAAAAAAAAAGGAACGCAAATGGTGTAGTGGCCGCCATTTGCGTTCCTTTTTTTTTCTGTAATAAACGCCAAAAATGGCAGCCACTACACCATTTATGTTCCCTTTTTTTTGTTGTTGCTGTAATAGCCTACGTAAATATTTATGTAGGCTAAAATGGCAAAAAAAGGGAACGCAAATGGTGGCCGCCATAGCCGCCGCCGTTTTCATTCTCTTAGTTTTGCCGTGATAGGCTACTTAAATACTTACGTAGCCTATCACGGCTTCCGCAGGGACGCAAATGTCTGGCTGTGGGTGGCCCCGGCCAGCGGCTCTGCGGAATCTCCATGGTGCAGAGCTGGCCGGAGAGAATTTCGGGGGAAGGGATGGAGCACCTCCCCCCCACTGCGAATGTCACCCTTCGAAAAGGTAAGTGACTTTTGTACATCCCTAGAAGTCTCCCAAAACCACTGTTCTAGGGTTCTCCAACACCACCTCCGAGACCATCTCAGCTGGCTCAGGCAGGAAGACTGCAGGGCAGCAGGGTGGGCGGTACACCAGCAGCATATCTGTTCTGTCTCTTTGGCCCAACACAAGGTACAGACCCTCAAAACTGGTGCTAGGGTAGATGGGTTTCCTCGTGAGGGAGATGGAATCCTTATGGATGACAGCAACTCCTCCACCCCGACCCTCCAATCAAGGTTGGTGCTGCACTAAGTACCCAGGTGGACAAAGCTGAGACAGATCCACCCCACCTGTATCATCCACCCAGGTCTCAGTAATGCATACCAGGTCAGCCCCTTCATCCACAATGCACAATCAAATCATGGATAACAATTGTTTTATTATAGACTGACCTGGCATTCAAAAGCAGCACCAACAGATCAGAGGGTGGGCTGATAGGGCAACCTAGATTTTGAGGTATGGGAGGAAAACCGAAAGATGGGACACATTTCAAATATCTGTCCTGCCTTTCCCTTACCTGACATGTCCAACCCCCAACGCCATACCTCCCATGCCCCTACCCAATCTGCTCTGGAGCTTCCCCAACCCTCTGAAGCAGATTTTGAGAGCAAGGGGGAGGGGGAATCAACCCTTCCCCATTCCACGGATGGCAGCTCCATTCCAATAGCAGAAGGGGTTAGCTGGGTACAGCACATTGTGGATCATGTGATTTTTGGCTCATGTATTTATTATTTATTTGTTTGTTTGTTACATTTATACACCACCCAATAGCCAAAGCTGCTTTCTGGTATTTTAAGATGCTATTTTAAAGTTTCAATATCTAATGGTTCAATTTTCATTCTTGACCATTCATTTAGCCATTTAGGCATCTTCCCCCAGCCCCACTTAACAGTACCTGTTTCCCACCCCTTTGCCTCCTATAGAAGAGACGTTTTACAATTGCATATTTGTTTCCTGTCATAATAGATGCATAGAGCAGATGTGGCTGGGCTTCGTGTGACCTCCTTAGCAGTAACCCACCTAGTCCAGCATTGTCCTAGTAGCTAAGAGAGAGTTCAGCTGTCCCTTAGAATAGCAGAACTGTGGATAACCTAGGAAACCTTCGCTATGCATTAGGAAAATAGGAGCACGTGTATGTCCTTATCACCACTGTCTACAAAGGCCATATATGCTTCCACAGCTAAGGCCCCAAAGAAAATGTGTTCTTAAAATAGAAGAAAATCAATGCTAGCACATCAGTTAGTCACCTTGAATATTTTGCCTCTGGCTTGCTTTGTGCTGGTTAAAATCCTTATGCAGGCAGGTTATCCAGTGCTTTAACGATAACGTACTAGGGATGTCTGAGAATTCCGCCACGGATCTCGGGGAGGCCGAATGCCAGCGCATTCGGCCCCCCGAAATCGGTGGCGGAACGGTCTGCCCCCCGCCCCCCCCCGGGATGGGACTTACCTTGGGTGGATCTTCCTGGCGGCGGCGGCTCTGGCAGCAGTTCGGCAGCGGTTTGGTGGTGGCGGCGGCAGCCGGTCTTCCGACTGGCTGCCGCTGCCGCCATTTCCAGTTAAAAAAAACAAAAACAAAAAAAAGTGATAGGGTACATAAAGATTTACGTAGCCTATCACAGCTAGATTTTTAAAAAACACCGTGATAGGCTACGTAAATGTTTACGTAGCCTATCACGGCTGATTTAAAAGAAAAAAAAAGCGCGTATGCAAATGGCGGCGCCCATGGGTGCCACCATTTGCGTTCCTTATTTTGGCACGTCTTAGTCTACATAAACATTTACGTAGACTAAGACGGCGAAAATAAGGGGAACGCAAATAGCATAGATGCTACGCTATTTGCGTTCCCCTTATTTTCACCATCTTAGTCTACGTAAATGTTTATGTAGACTAAGACGTGCGTGCCAAAATAAGGAATGCAAATGGCGGCGCCCATGGGCACCACCATTTGCGTACGCGCGTTTTTGTTTTTGTTTTAAATCAGCCGTGATAGGCTACATAAACATTTACGTAGCCTATCACGGCTGACTGCAGGGACACAAATGGCGGCAGCTACGGCCGCAGCCATTTGCATCCCTGCTAGCCAGCGGCCAGATGTCCGGCCGCTGGCGGAGCCGGCCGGCAGCTCCGCAGAATCCCTGCGGAGCAGAGCCAGCTGGCCAGAATTTCAGGGAGAGGGACGGAGCGCCTCCCCCCCAGCCAGAATTTCGGGGGGAGGGACGGAGCGCCTCCCCCCCCCACGAATGTCACCCTTCGAAAAGGTAAGTGACTTTCATACATCCCTATAACCTACTGCCTTTTCATATAATTGGGATCTTAACGTAAGCACCATCAAAATTAGTTATTGAAGGTCTGTGTGAATTTTCTCTAGCAACTCTTTCACTTCAATAATCAGATTTGTGAGATCTGAAAACAGAATTTCCTGTAGAATTTTGGGGAGGGACAAAAGAAAACTGCTACTATGCCCTCAAAGTTTCTGCATCACTTTATGCATCAGGAGAATCCATGGAACAACAAATGACATAAACCATCAGGGCCAAACAGATGTGGCACTAAACAGTGGGGTGTAAATGTAGCAAAGAAAAAGAAAGCAAATAAACATGCTCATTGGAAACATGTCGTTGTTTTTTTAAAAAAATAGCAGGCGGAGTTGATTTTATTAAGATTGCTACACACAGGAGAGTAAAACAGACACACACACCCAGACTTCAGAGCCACTATTAGCTCTGGAAGAAAAGTGCGCAGTGCGGGAGGAAAGAGTTAAACCGCTCCTCTCTGTACAAAGTAGTCCTTATTTATTTATTTATTTATTCATTCATTCATTCATTCATTTATTTATTTATTTAAACCCCTCATATTGTAAATGAATTTCTCCCACTGTGCCTGCTATTCTTTTTGTTTGTTTGTTTCAACTAATGTAATTCCAAGCGATGTGTTTATTTGATATTTATTTGTCACATTTATACATGACTTTCCAATAAAAAATGCACAAGGTAACAATAATAAAATCCACAATAGAAAATATTAAATCCACACAACATTAAAATACGCTGACACAATAAAACTAGAAAAATCAAATCAAAAAAGGTTCAAAGTGTTGTTGTTGTTTTTTAAATGGCAGCCAGGAAAAAAAATACAGATAATTAAAATACAGAGCAGCAGAGAAGAGAAAATCATCTCAGTTGGCCAAATGCCTATTTAAATAAAAAAAGGGATTTTGCCTGCTGGTGGGAGGCCAACAATAAGGGAACCTGGCTAGATGTGCCTTGTTTAGTAGGGAGTTCCAAACATCGCTGAGAAGCCCTTTCACAAGCTCCCACTAAACATACATCAGGGACAGGAATTCCTGCATGGAGCAGGGGGTTGGACTGGATGGCCTTGTAGGCCCCTTCCAACCCTACTGTTCTATGATTTTGTGAGAGAGAGGATGAAGCTGGACAGCCACCTGTCAGGGAAGCACTGACTTGGATTCCTGCATTGAGCAGGGGGTTGGACTGGATGGCCTTGTAGGCCCCTTCCAACCCTACTATTCTATGATTTTGTGAGAGAGAGGATGAAGCTGGACAGCCACCTGTCAGGGAAGCTCTGACTTGGATTCCTGCATTGAGCAGGGGGTTGGACTCGATGGTCTCATAGGCCTCATAGAACACCAGGGCAGGTTCCTACATATAGGAGTAGGCTGGTCACTTATGGATCTCCCAAAAAGACAAAATGCATCACCAAAAAAGGGGGTAACACAGGACACATTGCATAAAATGTGCACATGCAAATTATATGTATAAATGCACCTTTAGAAATAATTATTATAATTTGAACAGAAATACAATAAATCTCACAGTATTACATAAGATGGTGATCAGGTCATCTGGATGCCTGCCAGTTCTGCCTGGTATCCAGGTGCTTACTGTGGATAGGCAACAGTTCTTATGGTTCTTTATCTTTAAATTGGAATTGGATTGGACAGCCCTTTAAAGAGAGGATGCCTTCAATAGAGGACTGTCCTCTGTAAAAGAGGACACATAGCCATCCTAGACTTGGCCTCAAGCCTTTTAAGAGTGTATAGGTCATAGTCAGCACTTTGATGGGCAGCTACTATAGCTGTTGAAATGTAGGAGATGTACATAGTTTTCATGAGTTTTCTCTTCAGGCAATTTTTTCTCTATCACAAAGGCTTCTTAAGCTTGTCCAAGGGCATTTTCACACATGAGGTTTAAAGTGGCTCTTGTTTCAATTGGTTTTGTAATGTAAATATGCCCAGGATGCCTCTGCCCTTCCCTCCCCATAGTACATGCTGTCTGCCTACTTTGTTTGGTTTTTTACACTGCCAAAATGCATTTACCCATTCCTTAGTAATTTAAAAGGGGTGTGTGGTTTTTTTTTTTAATTGAAAATCTGCTCTGGGAATCAGGGCAGGGTTATGAGTCAATCAGCATCATGTACAGCTACCTTCTGCTTTATATAAATTATATATATAAATTATAGTTAAGGTCAAAGAGTAAAATAAGGGTTTGACCATTTGGAGTGGTAATTGGGGGGTAGGTTGTCCTTTATAAAAGGGGAATGGTTCCACCAATCTTTCTGAAATTTAAAGGTTTCAGAAAGAAGTGTTTGTTTTACATACCCTGAAAAGTTCAGGAAGGCTAGTGATAGTTTTAGGGGAAAGATCAGAGAAAATGCAAAACAAACTATCAAACAAACAAAAACTTGCTTAGTCAAAAGTGATTCTGAGAAACTGATTGGTGACCTTTTTTGTACACTATTTCTGAAAAATCCAAAGGCTTCTCACCCAAAACATCAGTAGTTTCTGATCCTTCTTGTATTGTAGTTGGTAGAGAATACCTTTTTTTTCTATTTAAAATTCTTGCTTTTTCAAAAAATAGCTTTTTAATCTGTAATGAGTACCTATGGAACTCTCATAACTATGCGCAACCGCCGATGCTTCTCTTTCTCTCCTCCCCACCTCACAGCTGATTTGGAATACTGAAGGGCTAGGAGAAAGGATATCTGATCATGAAAGCTGTAGTAAGAGCAGAATGTGTTGGATTTGGAATGTGGTGGGTCTGCTAAGTAAGCATCCTCCCTTCCCTGCCCCCTGCCACTTTAGCATCGTTCATGGTGGTGCTGAAATGGTGATCTGCTGCAGGTGACCAGGGAAGAGAGGAGGCCTTGTGTGAGGCCTCCTCCCTTTCCCAGTCACCCCAAGGAGATTGCAAGACTGCCTGGGGGGAGGGAGGGAAGGGAGGAGGGCTTGCACAAGGTCACCCCCACTCCCAGGGAGTCCCACTGCCACTTCAGCACCACTCATGATGACACCATTCGTGATGGAGATGTGCTCAGGGTGACCTGGGAAGGGAGGAGGCCTTGTCCCTTCTCCAGCCATCCCCTCGTCCCTGGCCGATATTTCCCCTTCCCCTCATACATCACGGATCATCCCCCCACACACAACTGGATTGCTCATCCCCCCCATGTTAGATAAAAAGTCCTTGCTTTCGGTTTAGAAGAAAAGAATGCCAGGCAGGCAGCAGTGGATCCAACACTATTTTATTGAACGTTTTGCAAAACGGGTGCAGAGCAGTCTGGACCCCGAGACACGTGTGCAAAAGCCTTTTATATCATATCGCTTCTATTGTTCTCACCAGTAACCAATGAAACAGTTAGTACATCGGCTCACTAAGTTAATATCCAATAAACAGTCACTATCAGCTTACCAAGCCGTTAGTCATGAGTGCGTCAGTATGATTCCCTTTTTGCTCCGCCTATATTTTCCCGCCACTCGGGCTCTTACGTAACTTGAGACGCCAATGGTTATGGAGTCTCCTTTTTCTAACAATTCCCTCCTTTAAGTCTTTATTCACGTCTTAAAGCATTTAAAACGGAGTTTCTTTATCAGCACAATAAAGCAAGAGCATCTGTTTTGACAGAGCGGTTTCAATTAACCGCTGGGATAAGCCTCTAGCGCAGGGGATAATGCAACAACCAAATAACACTAAAACTCCTATCATCACTACAAGCGAAATAAGGATTGAGGCTGCTAGGTGTTTCCATTTTCCAAACCATCTCTCCAACCAGTCAGTCACGGGGTTGTTGATCCCTGAATTCTCGGCTAATTCTTCAGACAAGGCGGTGAGACCCTGCAAAGCCCTTGTTACCGTGCCATCTGGGGCAGTGTTGTTAGGGATGAAGGTGCAACACCGTCCACCTAGCATGACACAAACCCCTCCTTTTTCTGCTAACATCATATCAAGAACACGCCGATTTTCCCAAGCCATTTGGCTGGTGGCATCTAGCTGCTCAGCCAATCCTTTTACAGCATCTCGAGTATAGTTTATAAACCTCTGCTGATTATAATAAACGTAATTGATCCAATCTACATTTTTGTTAATGGTCACCCACCAAAACAGGGTAGATTCAAATCCTGCAGAAATTTGATTTCTTCCTTTGAACTCATCTGGCACTCCCCTTGGTACTCCTATGGAGTCAATATATATTTGATCATCAAAAGGGGTTACTGATCGTTTCTGCCGGGGTTGGCCAGTCTTCTCTGCTGGATGGTATGCAATTGAAAAGGGGACTGCCAACTGAACTAACCCACAAGCTCCGGACCAATTGGAGGGCAATACCTCATACAACTCTAGGCCACCACAATACCACCAGAGATCAGCTCGTGGGATTGAAAGGGAATTATTCCTAAAGCGAGTAGAATTAACACATCTTACTTTACTCGTCAGGTTCCCTATACGCCCCTCTGTGTCTGCAAGGTTTCGGTGTATGCATCCGGTATGGTTTCTTCTTTGCAGGAAGACTGTGGAAGGTCTGACACGATCCTTTGATTTGAGTGGGGGGTATAATTTATTGAGGGTTTGGCATTCCTCCTCTCCCCATGCATCAGGGTGTTGGAACAAACGGATCACGCAGGTGAGGAGGGAAGGAGTGTCCCATCCCAGTGGAAAGGGCAGCACCTTTGCCACAGATCTCCCTGTGGCACAAACAAAACAGTCAGACTTATTTAAAGACTTGGCTGTATACTTTATCCACTCTAACCACACATTATCAGTTTCCTCTGTTATTGGGATCCCTAACCTGGTTCTCCAGGGACGCCTCTCTTTCTCAGGGATCTGTACCAGAAGTGGTCTGAGGGGTGTTGGTGTGACATTTCGGGGTTTTATCTTAAAGCTGTCAAGCCCAAGTCCTTGAGGTATCACCATCCACGTTAATATTTCTTTAACCAACATTACCAACACCACCCACAATACTTGCTTCATATTACAAGTTTTTGTAATTCGAACCCGAGCTTTTCCCAGATGTTGTGACTTGTATATTACAGGCGATTGTGGCTCCTGGATGGCTTCTTCACCTGTGTCCTTGGCAGCTTCCAGAGGGGTGCCAGGGAGCAAAGGACCGTTGCCTGTGTCCTCCTGTTCTTTCCAAGTGACAGAAGGAAGCGAGGGTCGCTTAAATGGCTTTATCCGGCTGCAATGTGTCCATTTACTAGAACCCACAAGCTTTACACACGAGTGGCTGGTTGGTCCCACCAAATAAGGCCCCTCCCACCCTTCCTTTAAAGCTTCTTTATTCCACTTTTTCAGCAACACCTCGTCTCCCGTCTGGAAGAGATGGATAGGTGCATCTAACGGCAGTCTCTGAAACGGAACGGAATAAGCTCGTAGCTGTGAAAGAACAGACTGTAGAGAAGTCAACTGATCCCTTAGCATCTGATCACCCACCTCCCACTTGACTTCCTCCCTCCTTCCGCAGTGTACCCGAGGCGGGAACCCAAACATCAGTTCAAAGGGGGACAATTTTATGTCCTTTCTTGGCATCCTTCGAAGCTTCGTTAAAGCTATTGGCAGAGCCTCAACCCAAGTGAGCTTCACCCCTCGTTGGAGTTTGGTTAAAGTCTCCTTGAGGCTCCGATTGATTCTTTCAACCTGCCCACTTGCCTGGGGCCTCCAGGGGCAATGTAAATGCCACTCTATTCCCAGAGCTTGTGCCAGCCCCCGTGTAATAACTGAGGTGAAATGTGAGCCCTGATCGGACTCTATAACTTCGGGCAGGGAGAACCGGGGCACCACCTCCTGTAACAATTTAGCAACAACAGTTTTAGCTTGGCAGTTCCTACATGGAAACGCCTCTACCCACCCTGTCATTTGACATACTATTACAAGCAAATACCTGTAACCCCTACATGGTGGCATCTCAGCAAAATCAATCTGCACCCTCTGGAAAGGATAGTAGGCCCATGGTCGCCCTCCTTTTGGAGGAGGGGGTGCCCTGGGAGGGTTGGTTTTCTGGCAAACTTCACAGGTTGCGGCTAGTCGGTGGGCGCATACAGTTAAGCCAGGGGAGACAAATAGCCTCTTGCAATAGTCGATCATGGCTGATGCTCCAGGGTGTCCAAGAGAATGGTGAACTTGCTCTAGAACAACCCTCTGCAGGGTCTGTGGAAGAAGCAGTCTTCCATCTGTCATCTGGATCCATCCGTCATCACAGGGACTTATTCCGTGTTCTTGTGCCATTCGTAACTCAGCAGGGGAGTATGTGGGGCGCTCTTTTCTTTTGGGTAAAATGAGGAATGTTCCTTGGATTCCCTCTCTGGCTGCTCTTTTTGCGGCCTCATCTGCCTTCTGATTTCCCTGTCTCCATTTTTCCTCTTTTTCTTTCCCATGGGCTCGGACGTGGACAACAGCTACTTGTGAGGGTAGCTGGAGGGCATCCAGAAGATCCACTATTAGGCCGCCATTAGCCACTGGAGATCCGTTTGCTGTAAGGAATCCCCTCTCTTTCCACAGTTGCCCATGAGCATGCACAACGGCGAAGGCATTTTTGCTATCGGTATAAATATTTACTCGCTTTCCCTTGCTGGCTTGCAGGGCTCTTGTCAGGGCTACCAGTTCAGCGGATTGGGCGGAGAAATGAGGAGGCAGCCTTTCCTCACGCACACTCTCCTCTAGAGTAACGACAGCCGCGCCTGTGTAGCGCCTTCCATCCAGCATATAGCTAGATCCATCTACAAACAGATCTCTGGCTCCCTCTATTGGTTCATCCTCAAGGTCCGGTCGGCCTTTGGTGTCCAGGTCTAATACTTCAAGGCAGTCATGATCTGGGAGTCCTGATCCGTTTGTGCCCAGTAATGTTGGCAGCAGTGTGGCGATATTAAAGCTGGAGCAAGCCTTAAAAGTGAGGTTTTCATTTGTTAGTAAACCTATTTCATATCGGGAATGCCGGGCTGGGTTGAGAAATTTGCTTCCTCCTCCTGATCCCAAAATTTGTGGCACTCCATGCGGCACCCAAATTTCAATGGGTCCTCCCATTGTCAATTTCTCCGCTTCAGCGCAAACCAGAGCCGTTGCCGCTACTGCCCTCAGGCAACTTGGCCATCCTCGCGCTACGACATCTAGGACCTTGGAGTAATATCCCACTGGTCTCCAAGAGGGCCCTTTTCGCTGGCAAAGCACTCCCGAAGCTATGCCCTTATTTTCATGCACATAAAGTCTAAATGGCCGGCTGGGATTTGGTATGGCTAGAGCAGGTGGTGACACAAGAGCAGCTTTAAGGCTGAGAAAAGACTTATTCATTTCCTTAGTCCATTTCCATTTATCCAGTCTATCTTTCTGCAGCGCCTCATACAGCGGCCGCGCTGTCTCCCCATAGTTTGCTATCCATAGTCGGCAGAATCCGGTCAGCCCCAGGTAGGCCCTCAATTCGCGGGGGGACTTAGGGACAGGAGTGTCACGGATGACTTCAACTCTTTCTTGCCCTAGGCTCCGAGTCCCCTTAGTTATGTGGTAGCCTAGGAATTTTACAGTTGGTTGGGCCAACTGTACTTTTTCTTTTGACACTTTATACCCCCCCCCTGCTAGATAGTTGAGGAGGGAAACCGTCCCACTCAGGCACGCATTCTTGGCCTTGGCTGAAATCAAGAGGTCGTCACAGTACTGGAGGAGATGCACCTCTGAGTGCTGCTGGACCCAGGGTTCGAGATCCTTTTGGAGCTGCTGGCCAAAGACCACCGGTGAGAGATTCAGCCCCTGAGGGATGACTGTCCATGCTAATTGAACTTTTGACCCCCCCCCTGGGCTTTCCCATTCAAAGGCGAACAAAGGCCTTGAATCAGGGTGGAGGGGGATGCTGAAAAAGGCGTCTTTTAGGTCTATGACAGTGAACCAGGCGTGCTCTTCCGGAATTCCTACAAGGAGGGTGTGTGGGTTGGGGACCACAGGATGGGGGGCCTCGATCTGCTGATTAATGAGCCGGAGGTCTTGCACTAAGCGGTAGCCCTGGCCCCCCCCTCCCCTTTTTGGCACAGCGATGATGGGCGTGTTATAGGGAGACATTATCTCAATGAGCCGGCCTTCTTCTCGGAGCTTTGTTATTACTGGTTGTAGGCCCTCCTTTCCTTGGCGGGAAAGGGGATACTGTTTCACATGAACAGGCCTCGCTCCCTCCTTGAGGGGAATTTTGTATGGTGCTGCCGACTTGGCACGAGAGGCCCCTCCAATCCCGGCCCAAGCTAGAGGGTTGACTCTGTTTTCTATTAAGCTCCAGTCCTCGGTGGCCTCTGGGATGGATTCTTCTGCAACCTTCAAAAGGGCCATTTGGTAGTTACTACTCTGCTGTTTAGGGAGCCGTATCTCCATCCTTCCGTCAGGAGTAAAAGCAATCTCAATTTGGAGTTTAGTCAATAAGTCCCTCCCTAGCAATGCCACCGGACAGGAGGGGGTACAGACAAATGCATGTTCTAGGTGTGTTTTCCCAACCTTGGTGAACAGGGGACGAGAGAGGGGCACTTGGGTTGCCCTTCCCTCGACCCCCATTATGGTGGTGAACCCCCCACCTCCCGTTGGGGGCTCACTGAGGGGGAGGACGGACAGGGCGGCCCCTGTGTCCACAAGGGCTTTGTAGGAGCGGCCCCCAACCTTTATTTTGACCATGGGGTCCCGTCTTGCCTCAGAGACGGCTAAGAGGGGGCCGGGCCCCGGTCTGTCCTAATCTCTTTCCTGTTCATACAGAACTCTCTGCGCTTCTCCCGTATTTTCCCCTCTCTCTTTCTGCTTCAAAGCCTCACAGTCACGCTTCCAGTGCCCCATTTTCTTACAAAAGGCACATTGATCTTTCCCCAGGGGAGATCCTTTCCTTCCCCCTTTCCTCCCCTTCCTAGCTCCCTCCTTGTCAGGTTTAAGAACCGCAGCAAGGAGCTTGGCCTGCCTTTTGTCTTTTTCTTTTCCTTCTTCTTCTTCTCGCCTCTCATAAACCTTTTGAGCTACTTCAACTAAAACTCCTAAGTCAGCTGCCAACCCTCCTTCAACTTTTTGCAACTTCTTTCTGATGTCCTGGCAGCTATTTCCCACGAACTGAGTCGTGAGGATCCTTAAATTATTTGGATCATTCAAGTCAATGTCTGTATATTTAGCGAAGGCTTCCCTCAGCCTTTGGAGGAACACAGCAGGAGGTTCGTTTTTGTCTTGCTTTAGAGTCAGGACTTTTTGCAAATTGGGGGCCCTTCTCGCGGCTTGCTTCATGCCTGCTAAAATGAGTCGAAAATAGTCAGCATGTAAGCGTCTATGTGCCGCTGTGGCCACCCCCCAATTGGGTCGCCCTGTGGGCAGAACCTCCACCGTCTCCTCCTCAGTTGCTTGGGGATTTTCCTCCCTATACTTGGCTCGTGCCCCTGCAAGGATGGTTGGCTTTTGGCTGAGAAAACAGGTGTTCAATAGCATTTGTGTATCGTCCCATGTGGGGTTGTGAGTAAGCCTCACATTCTCCATCAGAGACAGGAGTGGCCCGGGATCCTCTTCAAAGGAGGGGTTAAATTGTTTCCAATTATACAAATCAGATGTTGTGAATGGGACATAAACAAACATCGTCCCTTGAGGATGTTGGGCGGTAGGGTCGGGGACTTCTCTGATGGGGAAGGTGAACTTCACTGGTGGTTGGGGGTCCTTTCGCAGGTTGTAGTTAGGTCCCCCTTTTGCCTCTCTCTGTAGGACCTCCAATTTTTCCTCTAGGGAATATAGACGATCTTGGAGAGTGTCCTGGCGTTCAACTAGAGGGGTGGGGTCCTCCGGTACTATTTCATGAGAGGGGTCCTTCTCGGGGGCATCTAACCGCTGGGCGGGCCCCTCAGGAGAGGGTGGTGGTTGCAACGAGCGCCCTGCGACGGCTGTCCCGTAGGGAGGAGGAAGCAGTAGGTCCTCCGGTGCCGTGGCCACGACCCTGGGTGGTCCTTCTTTCGGTGGTTTCCTTTTGACCACCATGGGAAGGGCAAGGGACATGCATTTAACAACCCACGGAGCAGGCCTGCCGCCAAGGGGCACACAAGTTGCCCACGAATCAATATAAGGGAACTGGTCCCAACTTCCCCTCTGTGCTACTATTGTTCGCACATCAGATACCAAGGTTGGGTCAAAAGACCCCTCGGGTGGCCATTTGGGTTCTAATATTGGCCATTCCCGGGTGCAAAAAAAGACAAGATGATCCTTTGTCATCTTAGTTCCATAATCCTGCTTAAAATGTGACCAATTGCGCAAACAACACTCCAAGGGCGTATGGGACTTCTTCGCAGACTTAGATTGGGACCCGCCCATGACGGTGGGAATTTCAGTCAGCAATTCTTGCGCTTCGCCCTCCTCTGACCTAGCCCGTCTCCGGGGTAAGGAAATGCAGATCGGGGCTCCCCACTCGCTTCGCCCATAGGCGTCTCACACAATCACAAACACACCACCGTCCCGCGTTTATCCCCTGATGTAAGCTGTTTCACTTACCCCAAAAGCCTCTTCTGTCCCGCCCGCAGCTGCGTCCAGCTGCTTTATTGATCCACTGCCGGTGCCTAAAAGGAGTGATCACGTCTCCCTCTTCCTCTGGCGTTGGTCCCCAGGCACTTCTGCCGCCACCGTCGTGAGGAGAAGGCAGTATAAAACAACCGCCTGTGGCCACTTCTCCTCCGCGGCCCCTCGGCTCAGCGCGAAGGGGACGCGCCCCGAAGCAGGATCCGAGTCACGGCACCAAATTGTTAGATAAAAAGTCCTTGCTTTCGGTTTAGAAGAAAAGAATGCCAGGCAGGCAGCAGTGGATCCAACACTATTTTATTGAACGTTTTGCAAAACGGGTGCAGAGCAGTCTGGACCCCGAGACACGTGTGCAAAAGCCTTTTATATCATATCGCTTCTATTGTTCTCACCAGTAACCAATGAAACAGTTAGTACATCGGCTCACTAAGTTAATATCCAATAAACAGTCACTATCAGCTTACCAAGCCGTTAGTCATGAGTGCGTCAGTATGATTCCCTTTTTGCTCCGCCTATATTTTCCCGCCACTCGGGCTCTTACGTAACTTGAGACGCCAATGGTTATGGAGTCTCCTTTTTCTAACACCCAGATAGACTGAATCCTCCCCCCCTTGTAGGCTTGTGTGTACTGTGTCTCCCCATCCACAGTCTATGTGTGTGTTTGTGTCTCTACCTCCTTGTTCGTATGTGTTTGTTTCTACTCCCCAGTGTGTGTGGTTTAAAAAACCAATTATTGCCTACATCTATAATAATAAAATAGGAAGTATGTCTGTCTGTCTGTCAGTGCCATAGCTCCAAGAACATGAAACCTAGACACCTGAAAAATGTATGCATTGTATACAAATAAACAGTAGTTAACCTTAAGTCCAAATAGGTAACTGTAGGAGACATCTAGGCCTGGTCCTGCCTGCCAGGAGGACAGCTGTTGCCTGCTTAGTCCTGCTCCAGTGATTATGTGATAAGCCTCTAACAATGGTAGGAGGGGAAAATCGTTTAAAGGGGCAGTGCACACTCAAATACACAACAGTATGCATACAATCAGTGTAGCATTATAGGAGTGTTGTGAAGAAACTTTGAACTCTTACAGTCAAGTGAGGTGCAGAGGTTCACAGAGCACCCAGCGTGGCAAATTTAAAAGCAAATATGTTGGGGAGATATTTCCTTTTTAAAACACAAGGAAAGTCAATAATAAAGACCAGAGGGAAGGCTGTCTCATGTTAGCCACTCTCCATGCACCCACACTTTTCCTAGGACTTTCAGGCCCAAATGCAGATGGAGAGGATGGAGTCCCTGGAATGAGCAAAGATAGCTCACACTGTCTTGGTCTTGTGTTGTCTTATAAAGCCCCTGGAGAATGGCCTTATATTGCTTCGGGGGGGGGGGATAAGTTGATTGCTGTAGAATAAGCTAAATATTCTTTCCTTCCCTCTCATATGGGCAATGGCAAGGTCTGTATTCTTTTTTTCCATGTGGGCTTTCTTCATTAGGAACCAATGGGCTTTGTTAAAATACTGCTATATGAGTAAATGAGAAATTGGCAGTTAATTTCTCATTCCCTGCATGGCCAACTAGGTGCTGGTTTGCAATGCAATCCTATAAATATCTATTCAAAACTCAATGTGGCTTTCATCTGAGTGGACATGTACAGGTTCGACTATTAGTGAATATTTAGCAATAAAACCTTATCCTGTCAAATATGCCTGTCCTCATCCTTTATCCAGTTAATATGTTTAATTTATTATCTAATCCTCACTTATCCAAAACTTCTGTTTATATAAAAATATGTTTCCTAAGATCAGTGCCCCCTTTAGCAGTACAGAATTCATACTGTGACCTTATATTTACCTTAGTGAGGTTTTTGTTGTTCCATAGGATCAGAAAGGCACTACAGGGAGGCCTACACTGCTTTATACAATAAAGGCCATAAAGGCTTTCTATTTATGGAAGTCAGATACTTGGTGAGGCATAATTCATGGATTAAATTTTGTGGAAGTTTGAGATCTATTTTAAGATGTGTATAATAAAAATGCTTTTTAAAAAAAAAAACCCAATACCTTACCCAGTTATAAATTTTATTTTTTGTTTCCCCTCAGAAACTGGCAAGATAGCAGCTGAGTAATTTCCTTCGGGGGTGAAACAGCACTGCTGGGCCACAGGGAAAAATGAAAGCCAAAGCATGAGTGGGAAGGGGGAGGTCTTGAGGCTATAAAGTTGTAGCAGTGACCCAACATGTCAACCTTTCACTTTTAGTCATGAAAAAGTAGTCAGATGTGCCACTTCTCCATCCCTTTCTTCATCCCTTTTGACAGATAACACCTAAAACAACGACGTCAGCCAAGGAAGGTAGTATGCATTCCTTGTCACTTCCTTAGTGCTTTTTTTTTTTTTGTTATTATTAAAAATGCTTGCTACATAAAGAGACTTTTGTCAGCATTAGGATATACATAGCCTAGTTTGAACTTGAATGTGGTGTTCTAAGCCTGAAGGTACTAAAGAGAGACATAAAGGCCGTCTGTTTCAATTTCTACTCAAACAGTGTAGAAGGAAAACAACTTTACTGAGTTGTTCTCCTCCACGCTCATTCAGTTACCATAATATGAGGGGGGAAATGGGCCAAGCCTGTTGGCCTTGCCCTCACCTGCATGTTTTCATCACAATTCCTGTAGCCCCTCAATGTATTGGGAGCTGAGCTTCTGCAGCAGGGAGTCTTTCCTACTCAAGTAGGTTCCCTGTGCGATTGAGAATCCTGATTTAGAATGGTGACAGGAACATGTAGGAGGTTAAGGGGCCAAAGGGGCTGCCCCGTTCTCCCACTTGCACAATGGGGATTGTGTGTGTGTGTATGTGTGTGTGTGTGAGTGGGTGGGTGGGTGGTGGTGGGGCAGTATGAATGAATAGGGCTATAGTCTTCACTGTTTGGGTAAAAAGTGAATCAGATCTCATTTGTGGATAGACTGACAGAAATGATTTGTTTGAGGTGGGTAAAAGTCACACAAGATGCAATTCTTTAATCAAAATGTCTGGTGCCAGGACAGCCCAAATGCTGTTCACCTTCACAAGTCTTGCTTTTTGTTAAAGAATCTCAAGCATGATTTCCACCGATCTCTCTACCAGGACTTATTAACTAAAAGCATTTTTAAAGCTCTATTCATCCTAATGGGTACCATGGAAATATACAAGAGGTATGAAAAGATTAAAACATGCTGCAAATATAATAGAGTACAATTTAAATACCCCAACATCGTAATAAAAACAATTCAGAGGCGTCAAAACAGCAGAGCAGACTATTTGTTCATACATTGTTGACAACCAATGACTTGTTAACCATGGGTTGTTGAAAATGCAGTGGGAGTGTGTGTGTTGGTTCCAGCTATCTGCCTGCTCCCACTGTTTGTGATGTCCAAACCTGGTACTCAAGGCTGTTGGGGTTCAAACTCCGGGTTATTCCCGACAACCCAGGTTCAAACATCACAGTAAACAACCCCAGGACAGGGCATCCCTGAATCGTTTAGCTCCATGTGGCAGCAGTGGGAGCAATGGGCAGCCAGGAATCAGCATGCTTGCTCGCTCCTGCTACATTTTCAACAATTCATTTTTTTAACCATGGGTTGCGACATACAGACCAGACCTATATATAAACCAGCTTGCAAACTGACCCTTTCCCTAAGTTAAGCCACGTGCTAACAACAACATTCAAATTTCAGGTTGTACATAGAACAGACTACCCCCTCTCTACCTTCCTCTGCCTGTATCTTACTATTTTACAACAGTAAAGTCAGGGCCATGAATGAAGAAAGGTGGGGGCTCTAGACTGTTTTTCTTCAAACAAAAGCCCCCACCTCAAACTGCTTTGGAATTAAAGAGAGTTTAATAATAGTTTAAGATACAGCAAGCATCTTGGGCATGGATGATTTGGGTGAGCCTGGAGTAGCTTTTTGAATTCTGGCCAAAGACTGTATCATGACTGTTGAGATGAGGCCTTGTGAGAAAAAAGACAGATTTGGTTCAGAAAATACATTCTTCATCCATAGTCAGAATATGTACTTGCATCAACTCATATACTAGAGAGGTTTTGAGTGAATGGATATCAAGCTATATGCTAGGACATCGAGACACAGCTCAGCATGACTCCAAATTACTGTTATTCATCATTTCTAATATTTCTTCCATTTAAAGATCTGATACTGCATAGTATTTGCACTGGAGTGGTAAACTCTGAAACAGTGCTGTGCTGAAAATTTCTTCCACCTTGTTTTCAACAATCCTTATTGAATTTGATAGAAAAAATTACCTTTGAAAAAAATGTTCAAAGCAGAAAAATTTGGAGAAATTCTCATGGGTGGGGTTTGGAGTTCTTTTGCTTACCTTACTTATGAGGTGGCCAAGGAGGGTATGTGAGTGTCCTGTCTTTCATTGTACAATCATCTCTCTGGCAGCCAGCAGCCTCTGAACTTCCCGCACTTCAATTAAAGTCCAGGAAAAGATATCAAAAGCCCTTCCTCACAGGGCTTTTTCAGATCAGGCAGTGTTGGCAGCTGGGGAGGTTGCAGAACGAGGAAGAGATGTATAATAGAAAGAACATACACACACACAGTACCCTCAACCACTTTGCAATGATAAGGTAATCACCACCAAAAGAAATTCCAAAGAAATTCTAAAGCATCCTTAGAATGAGGCACAAAAATGGAAGCCTCTTTCATGGGGGAAACCTTTGGGAAATTGATGACAGATTTTGGCACAGCACTACTCTGCACAGACCATAACTATTCATTTGATATATTAAATTAAAATGAGACATATTCATGAGAAAGATTTAAATAAGAATAACAGCATTTTGGTAGGGAGGAATACAGCTTGTCCTGTTTATGTGTTACTCTTATTCTCCTTCCCTGGGTTGAGTAAGGGAGTAAGAAATGGTGTGATTATTAGTAAGTCATTCTTGAGTACTTATCATGCAAATAAGATTCTGAGATATTATTTTGTCTGTTTATATAATCAGATAGATGTGTTCAGATGTGATTTTCAACTCTACAGCATTTCTGTCATTTTTGAGTTTGACTGAATGGATTCTAAACTCTATTCATAGTTTTCAAACTGTGAGCCAAAATCATTTCTTCATATATTGAACCTGTTCTGAAACTGAAATGTTTATGGAAGTCACTAGCATTTATTATTTGCAAAATATGTTTAATATAGTTTCTTGGTATTTTTATGTGTGTGAAATCATGAGTATCTCACAAAATCAGCAATGCTCTATGAACCAAACATAAAGAAGATCAGATACAGAACGACTGGATGTATGATGTGTGCATATGAAATCTTAAATTGGGTGAGAAAAAGATCAGCTGTGTTCTATGAAATTATGAAATAAAGAAATATATGGAATAATTTAATCTAGAGATCAAAATGTCATAACACTTAACATTTGCAAAACTGGTAATCAGGAAGGTTCAGCTTGAGTAGTAGTGTTTTAATGATGGATGAAATGAGGAAATATTGTTTGCCTGTTTGGATTCTTGAGGCACATCTTTGGGTGAATTTCCCCCCACTATCAGTTCAATGCTTAGGATTAAATCCAATTTGGCAGGGGAAAAAAAAATTTCTGAAAGAACAAGACTACACGGTATTAGAGAAATTGAGAACACTGCTCTCCCACATTTCATCTTGTGTCTTGTGGAGACAGCAACTCATGTTGACTATTACGCTGTGATATATTCCTTATTGAAAGACATCTTCTTGTGCAGCCTCAGCACAAAGTGCATCTGGATTGCATTGTATGAATGAATACTTTTGATCCCTAAGGAAGCTCTTGGGCAGAGTGGGTTGTATTATCTGAATGCATATGAAAGCAGTCTTCAAGAACTATATCATCATATATCAGACTGTTTCAGGAACTACAGATACAAAACCATACCTCTACATGATGATTGCAAGACTGTACAGTGAAGATTTAAGAGGATAGCAATAGTTCAATAGTAGTTCACATGAGGACCCTAATTCAGTTTTGGAATTTGCTATGATAGGACCTCAGCTGAAGTCTCTGAGGGCGGAATCCTATGGGATCTGCCCTGGGTACGTATAAGTAAACTTGGAGGCTTACATGTATCCAATGTAGAGTGGGAGGAGGCACCTTGAGCCTCCCACTCTGCATTTAAACTAGACTAACTGTCTAGTGGTGGCTTTGGGGATGGGGAGAGAAGGAGGCTGAGGCAGCCATAGAATTTCTCGTATGGCTGCCGCCCTGGTTTCCCCCCACCTCCCCACCCCCAAGAATGCCTCCTTTCCCCATCTCCATGCTCCGGTGTGTGAGCGCAGAGAGGTAGTCAGTGGGTTCTCTCCATGACGGCTATGAGGGGGTGGAGGAGGGGGAGGGGAGCACGTTTTCCTGCCTCTGAGCTTGAACCCCTGTCTACAAGCTCAGAGTCAGGAAACCGAACAATCCTATGTCTCGCAGGTGCTGTCTAGGGGATGTAGGATTGCTCCTTGAGTTATTTTAAATCTAAGCTTTCTATCTTAAAGATATTGGGAAGGTTTGCACAATGATTTTCAGCCACAGTGGCTGAAATAAATAAGCCACCATGGTTTGTGGCACATGCCAGGCACCCTCAAGTGCCTTTTCCATAACACAACCCCAACTCATAGGTTGTCATGTCATCTAAACCCAACAAGGCTGGGTTGCTGGAATGGTTAACAAACCACCCACAACCCTACAACAGCCCAAGGGGTTCTGGTTCTGGGTAGTTTGTTGACCATGCCAACAACCCACCCTTAGCCTGGTTCAGATGACATGACAACTTACAAGTGGGGTTAGGTTAGGGAATGGGTGCCTGCAGGTGCCTGGCACATGTTGCAAACTATGGTGGCTTATTTATGCCACCATGGCTGAAAATGTTTGTGCAAGCCAGGTCTTTCTGTTCTTACTTTCCGTATCATTATGCTGTGGATTAGCCATTCCTCAGAGCAGTCCGCATTATATTCAGCAGTCAAAATGGGTGTTAGAAAATTATATTACAAGATTTCTCCCCACGTTTCCTGTGAATCCTCTTTAGTAGTTCTCCTCCACATGACTGTAATCACTTGGAGGAAGAGAGTGAGGCCCTGCCTACTGGTCCTGCACGTGGGTAAGTGGCTGAAGAGGGAAACCTGCTCTTCTCGTGAAGGCTTCCCCTGTGATTTAAACTCTGTCCCTGTGATTTAAACTCTGCAGAGTTGGGGTTCTAAGCTGTGAGAGGAGCCTGCATTTTCACATTTCCCCCTAGTGCATAGAGGGGAAATGCAGTGGGAGCGGCACATGCCAGGCATGTGCTACATCCAGTGGGGATGTGATGGGGAGCATGGGGTCAGGGTAGGGATGTACGAATCCCTTACCTGGATCCGCACAGGGGCATCTGCGGTGGGGGGTAGGTGCTCCGTCCCTCCCCCTGGAATCCTCCCTGGCCGGCTCCGCTCCACGGCAGCTCCGGAGTTCTGGCTGCGGCCAGGCTGCTGCGGTCGCAAATGGCGGCTGTCATAGCAGCCGCCATTTGCATCCTGCCAGGCTGCCATGATAGGCTACATAAGTATTTACATAGCCTATCACGGTAAAGGCAGCCATGCAAATGGCGCAGTGGCCGCCATTTGCGTGGCTGCCTTTACCATGATAGGCTATGTAAATACTTATATGGCCTATCATGGCAGCCTGGCAGGATGCAAATGGCATTGAGTTTCAGGGAGTATAGACTTACGTAGCCTATCACGGAAAGAGCAGGGGCGCAAACGGCATAGCGGCTGCCATTTGTGTCCCTGCTCTTTGCCGTGATAAGCTATGTAAATACTTATGTAGCCTATCATGGCAGCCTGGCAGGATGCAAATGGCGGCTGCTACAACAGCCGCCATTTGTGGCTGCAGCAGCTGGCCGAGAGACCAGCTGCCGCTGCCGGAGCCACCACCGGAGCTGCTGCCGAAGCCGCCGCTAGAGCTGCCGCCGCCTCCGCCCCAGGTAAGCTTCATCCTGGGGGGATTCTGTGGGGTGGTGGGGGGTGGGAGGCCATTCCACCACGGGTTTCTGGGGGCCGAATGCCAGTGCATTTGGCCTCACTGAAATCCGTGGCGGAATTCTCCACCATCCCTAGGTCAGGGGAAGTGGAGCTGTTCATTCCTCCACATGATTATAATCACATGGAGAAGAATGCTTGAAGGGGGTGATCATAGGCTTTCATTCTAGCTCCTTCAATATCCACTGATTGTATTCCTTCCAACCATCAGGCATCATCCCATCTTTTATTATATCTATACTCCCTGAAACTCAACTCCTTCCATAAGCCACACAATATCACCCTCTCTGTGTACATGGAAGATTATAAACCAAATATTCAGTTCTTATTAAGAGGGAAACTATAATTCTTTGTGTTATCACATTTATTCTTGGGTTTTTAATTATCTGCCAAAGGGGGATACATAAAGTATTAATTTCAAATTACCAAATGGCTACAAAAGCATACAAATCTACAAGTGTGTGGAAGATCCACTATCAAGAAGGAAAATTAGGATGCTGTAAAGTTATGATCAGTTACTGTTGAGTGAATATTAATCCCTAGGGTATACCACTATCTGGTCCGCAAAGATCAAATAGAAGACATGTCCATATTTCTTCCTGCATTATTTGAAGTCACTACAGAATTATCATTATTTGTATGTATTGTTAATTCACACAGTCTGAATATTAGCTCAGATAGGGATGTTTAGTGAGGGCTGTGAATAACAACTTAACAAAAACATACCACCTAAACTGGATATATTCTTTCAGATATATTGGACTTCAAAGGTGGAGTCTTGTGTGGTTCCCACCACCACCACCACCATCTTGTGAGCACAGCACATACAATACACTAATTTGCTTGTACACATGGCCAATATGTGTTCTTAGGCATGGATAATATACCACTGGAAAGTACAAATAAGGTGCAATCCTATGGCCGCTAGACAGAGGCTAGGCAGCCATAGGGTTAGTCGGTTCCTGGAGAACTGCCTCCCTGCCCCCACTGCCTCATAGGCAGCATGGATCATCCCTGCCTGCACTCCATGCTCATAAGAGCAGCACGGAGTGCAGCAAAAAGCGGGCGTTCCTGGGGGCGGAGCAGGGAGGGGAGTATGGAAGTGCCAGTACAACATTTTCTAGGTGTCATCTGGCCTCTCCATCCTGCACTCTGATATTCTGTGACTATACAGTTGAAACTGGCCATATAGCCATGAATACAGGGCAGCTGGAGCATGGAGATGTTCCTTCCCCCCCCCCATCGTTTTAGCCTACGTAAATATTTACATAAGCTATTATGGTGGGGAAAAAAAGGAACGCAAATGGTGCCCACTATGCTATTTGCGTTCCCCTTTTCTTCACCGTAATAGCTTACATAAATATTTACATAGGCTAAAATGACGGGATAAAAAGGAACGCAAATGGCGGCCGCTGTAGCCGCCGCCATTTGCGTACACTGTTGTTTCCCCCCCCCTGCAAGCTGCCCAGCAGCCGGATGTCCGGCTGCGGGCGGCCCCAGCCAGCGGGTCCACAGAATCTCCGCAGAGCGGAGCCGGTCAGATTAGGATTTTGGGGGGAGGTGCGGAGCGCCTCCTCCCCACCACGAATCACCCTGTTGAAAAGGTAAGTGACTTTCGTATATCCCTATTCCACACTCCTCCCGCCATGCATTGGATAGGTGGTCACCTCCAAGTTTGGAGGCAGCTGCCTATCCCCATAGGATTGCTTCCTCTGGCTACTTTCTGGTAACACATTTGTCCGGCGTGTGGTTAGTACAACTGAGGGCTCATAACTCAGTGGTAGAGCAGATGCTTTGCCTTCAGAAGGTCCCAGGTTTGATCCCTGGCATCTCAAGGTAGAACAGGAAACCAAACCCTGCCTGAAACCCTATAGAGCCACTGCCAGTCAGTGTTGACAATGCTGGGCTTGATGTAGTGATGGTTCGAGTCAGTATAAGGCTGCTTCCTATGTAAAATTACTTTGTTAAGGCAGTAGGAGGAGTACACTATCTGTGCCAATGATGCCTTGCCATCTTTCATCAGAATGACTGAGCGACACTTTTATTAGAACTGTCATTTCAGCCATCTAGTATAGAATATCTACTGTGTGATATCCCCATGAGTAATAATGAAAGCTCATCTATAAATTAATGCAAGAAGTGTTGCCTCAATAAAAATTGAATAATATAGCTGTTTCTGATCTTCTTAACTTTCTTTCATCAAGTTAGGAATTTAAATTGTAGTATTCTTTAAGAATCTCACTGAATAAGTGAGTCTAATGACAAAAATCAGTAAAGACAATTGACAGTAAGTAACAAACCCAACAGCTAGATGCAAAAGTAATAATTATAGCAAAAGTAATGGACAAGGGACTATTATGGGAATGATCAGTTCATGGGTTTAATTCGATTCATTATACAGTATTTTTATGGACCTGATTCAGACAAAGTCCAGCCCTCCTTGAAGAACCTTGGAACACACGTGGGTGCCATTTTTTGTTACCTCATGCAGCAGCTGCACAGGAGGTCTGTTCATATGGCTCTGATGACACTGTATTATTTATTTATTTATTTATTTATTTATTTATTTATTTATTTATTTATTTCCATACCACCAATAGCCGAAACTCTCTGGGCAGTTCACAAAAATTAAAACCATGAAGTACAGCATAAAACACTATAAAATAGGAAAGCTTAAAACTACAACATACAAGTACAACCAGAATTAAACCTAGCAGCGATGCAGAGATTTAAAACAGCAGAGGTAAAAGACTTGAATGCCAAAATGCTGGGAAAATGAAAAGGTCTTCACCTGGACCTTCACATGCAGTAGTGCCAGTCGTTTTGGGCAATACTATGATCTTTTAAGTTGTGACATGAATAGTCCCTGCGTGGGGGTATTGGTTCTCACGAACATGAGCACTGCTAGGTCATGAGCCCATTGGTGGCTTTGGCAGACCATTGCATTGAGGCACTGAATTGGGAGCTGGGGCTTGTCTGAACTAAGCCATGGATTTTTCAATCTAATCCACTCTGCTAAGGGAATCTGTCCCAGGCCAAAACTCTGCAGGACTGTTCACATAGAACTGTGAATGAGCATGAGCTAGCAACACCAAGGCATGATCTGTGTTGCACAGAACATACCTGATAATGATATAGGGAGATGTGATACAAAGAAGGGACGTGAGAGTCTCTACAGATAGTATTGAAGATAAAATTTTGGCAGGTGGAGCTGCTTTTACATGGGTGAGAAAAGGTATGCTAAGAATTACAAAACTTCACATTTCCTTTCTGTAAGTCTAAGCAATGAGTAAGGATGGAATCTTAAATACACTTACTAGCGAGGACTCCCTATTGAACAGAGTGAGGCTTACATCTGAGTAAACATACATAGAACTTTGCTGTACAACTCAGGGCCTAGTTCTCACATATTATGTTGTCTGCCTAAGTGCCTTGAGAACTACTTGTGCAATGTACTGACTTTGCACACATGAATGTGTAATGCCAGTTCCGTGCATTTTCCACTGTGGACATTGCCACTGTGGACATGTTTGTGTGAACTATACATGTCCTCTTATTGACATGTTGTTCTAGAACAGCCTTCCCCAATCTGGCACCCTCCAGATGTTTTGGACTATAACTCCTATCACCCTAATCCAGCATAGCCAATGGTCAGGAGTAATGGGAGTTGTAGTCCTAACATCTGGAGGGCTCCAGGTTGGGGAAAGCTGTTCTAGAATGACAAGAAGGTCTGTAAAGACCAGTATGATCATGGTGTCCCCTTTCCCCCTCATTTCCTTTTTCTTGTCCCTGCCATTTTCCTGCATTGACATTTTATTCTAACAAAAAAATCCTGCTTTTTTTACATCAGCCCCTTTGATGATGATTGAGGAATCAGCCCTCCCCATCTTCATTGAGTTAGGTGTGTCTGCCATTTCTTGGTAGCACCACTGCACCAGAACGCAGAACATGAGCTGCTGCAACATATTGCAGTGATGTGGCAAAATAGAGCCAGAGTCTTGTCTGAAGCACCGACCATTGAGATTTAGGGGGCGCAGCTGGGAAACTGAAAGCCCCTGATGACAGACACTGTGTACCATGCCTTAGCAGTTGGCAGAAGATAGACATGAGCATGGCCACACTGTGAGTGGTCCAAAAAGCTGCAGAGGAACTACAAATTAAATGAGGAACGAGGCTTCAGACTGTGCACAGATTTATATATTTATTGCACACAACCTTTTGAGCCACAGGCGTCTGCCCTTCAAACAGATGGTGAAAGCAGCCCAGGTCTAGGAAAGTTCCAGATTCACTGTGGGAGGTACTGGCACAACAGCAGCTACAGCCGGCGCCCCATGAGTTTGCAATTGTTCCAGAAAAGAATGGGGCCTCTGAGCTGTGGCAGTGATGGTGATGATCAACAAACAAGTTGGCAGCACCAATTCCCAGTTCTTCTTTGAGTAGGTTTCCAGAAAGAAAGATGCTTCATCAATGGCCACACATTTTAACACCACAAGGGATGAAGATCAAGCCAAAGCAACATCTGGCTTGCTGAGCTGAGCCTTTCATGACAGCGATGATTGCAGTTCAGGTGTGTTATTCATCTTGATGCCTGTCATGCCCTAGCCATGCAAACATCACCAACTGGATTAGGTTCCTTCCCTTCCTTACACTAAAGAGGAAGAGACACATAGCAATGTTTTCCATATTATCTCCATACGTATTGCTTGCCTGTAGGTTCCATTATTTCCTGATGGACTAGCACCAAATTAATTTTAGTTCACATATAATTGCCCTCAAAGCAAAAATTAAATACAGAAATAACACAACGAAGGGCAACAAAAGAGAAGTAGAATGGGGCGGGGGTGGGCTTTGCTGTACTGAGTTTTCAATTTATTTCATCAGATTTCAGCTATTACCTTGAATGTCTGCCATTTGATGGGCTTGCAGATGAGCTTTAGGGAAGGTACACAAGCCAGTTGTTTTTGAGCAGAATGAGGGTTCTCTCATCCAGCGGGATTGCAATAGAAATGAATGAAACTAGAATCAGAATGCATTTTAAGAGTCATTAATTTTGAGTGCTATTACATATCAGGGTCATTTTTGTGTTGAATCACCAATGAGTGTCCTCTTCCAATGCAGAGCAGAAGCACTAGGGTGTGAAAGTCAAATACATATTTTGGAAGAAGCAATATTCAAGTTGTTGAAACAGAAATGTACTCTGATTAGCCAACAATACCCTTTTATTGGTGTCTCAAAGCAATATTTCTTGGTTTGTTAGAAAGATACAATACAATTATATGCATGTTTATGCAGAAGAAAGTCCCTCTGCATTCAGTGGGGCTTACTCCCAAGTAAACGTGCATAGGATTACAGTCTTGATGTCTAAAAGGTGTCAAGGTTCAACCCTTAAGTTGTAAGGATTTCACCTGAAACACCTACCTTAGTTTAGCAAAGCGGTCAGAGAATCAGTATAGAAACTAGCTGGATGTGGGGGCCTTGAGTCAAAAGGACACTATACGTTTTAGTATAAACATAAATAAATAAATAAATAAGGCACCAAATTAATATGTTATTGCAGTAGTGTGGAAGCTCTGTCCCCGTGGTCTGGCTTGTGCTGTTCCAGTAATATCTGAATGGGGGAACCATGCAGATGAGGGCAAACTTGGAAAGAAACGGCTCTGTAAATACTGCTGGGGGATGCTTATACTTAGGAGAAAAATGTTACTTTGCAACATTTAAGTTGCAATCCTATGCACACTTACCTATGAGTAACCCGCATTAAAGACAGTGGGACTTCCAAGTAAACATATGTAGGACTACACTGCAAGTACTGAGTGTACTGTACTTACTGTACTGAGAAGTAAATTTCTCAGATTTACTTCTCAGTACAGCACTCACGCTAAAGCATTATGCAGCCAAAGAAATATATAATATATATTCCTCAAGATTTGTTCTCATGACTTATTTCATTATTTATTATTTATATATTACATTTATATCTCACCCTTTTTCCTCCCTAAGGAGCATACATAATCCTCCTCCTCCCCATTTTATCCTCACAACAACAACCCTGTGAGGTGGGTTGGGCTGAGAGTCTGTGACTGGCCCAAAGTCACCCAGTGAGCTTCCATGGCCAAGTGGGGACTAGAGCCTGGATCTCCCGACTCCCAGTCCACACTCTAGCCACTACACCACGCTGGCTCTCTCTAATGGAACTGATCTTACTTATAAGAACATAAGAAACCTGCTCATTCAGGCCAAAGGCTTATCTAATCCAGCATTCTATTCTCCCACAGTGGCCAACCAGATGCCTATCAGAGAAGCCACAAGCAGGACATGAGGGCAAAAGCTCTATCCCACTCACGTTCCCCAGCAACTGGTGTTCAGAGGCATGGTGCCTCTCCTCCTGGGGGTAGCCTATAGCCATTAGGTATACATAAGAGCCACTGATGATCTATTCTCCATGAATTTGACTAATCCACTTTTTAAGCCATCCAAGATCCAAGTAAGTTCAACACATCTTGTGATAACACATCCTATCATTTAACTACGGGCTGTGTGAAGAAGCACTTTCTTTTGTTTTTCCTGACTCTCCCATCAGACAAGGCCAGCAAGAGTCTTCAGCTGCTCGCTCCTACAATGGCTTGATTTTGAGAATGAATTAGGCCAGAATATGTGATAAAACATGCACCTCCATTTACAGTGCTATTTAATTAAGTAGGGCATTCCATTGATCCTGTTGTCAATACAAAGGGTAACAAAATTATCAAGTTAGCACTAAATAAATTCAGACCACTGTTGCCTGTCAATTTTTGCCATTTGAGACTATTTTGCAACATGCCACAGCTCAATAAACATAGTTCTAGTCTAAGTTTCCCTATTGAGAATTTTGTCATGAATATCAGCAGAAATTAGATACTGCTTTGAGACAACACAAATGTGTTTAGGTCACAAGCTCAAACATCTTCATTTTTCCTTAAGACAAGAGATACGTCCCACTAGAACCTTGTAAACTGATACGATCAGGCAACTTAATTTTTGGTTTTTGATTTCTGTTTGGATTTGTGTGTGTGTGTTTGCAATCAAATATAAACACCAAATCATAGGACTTCCTATGTAATTTTGAGAAGTGGGACTGAGATTTGTATTGAAATTGTGTGACTTGTCAATGATAACGGGAATCAGAGACTCTTCATGCTACCACTTTAGCCATATCAACCCATTTCAAGGTACTCATGAGCATACAGGAAACAAAATCACTCTAGACAGGTTTTTGGTAGTGCTGTGCCGAAAATTTCTCCCACATTTTTTGAACTTTCTCATTCAATTTGATAGAAAAGAAATTGGTTTTGAAAAGAAGTTCGAAGGAGAAGAAAATTTCAGAGAAATTCTCATGGAATATGTTTGGGGTTCTCATGCTTACCTATTTATGAGGTGGCCAAGGAGTGTGCATCAGTGTCCTGTCTTTCATTGTACAATCACCTCTCTGGCAGCCTGTGGCATCCTCAGCTTCCCATACTTCAATTAAAACCCAGGGTTTTTTCAGACCAGGAGGTACAGGCAGCCTGGGAGGCTGCAAAGCAATGGAGAGAAGCATAATGGAAAGGAAACAAACAAACAAAAAACAAGCACACAACAACAACAACACACAGCAACCTTGGACACCTTGCACTGATAAAGTAAGCTCAAAAACACCCCCTCTCCAATCAATTCAAAATAAATTATCGAACTCCCTGAAAATGAGGTAGGAAAATAGAAACCTCTTTCCTGGGTGGGGCGGGGAGGAATGTTCAGGAAATTAGAGAATGCCCAGCATGAGGTATTATAAGCATCTGCATTAGAGAGAGGATGTAAGCACAATCATCCCTCTGAAATTTAATGTTTTGAAGTCCCTGGGGAAGGTGTGGAATCCTGAAGAATGAGAACTAGAGCAGAGCCAAAAAAATTCAGAAGACATTTTTTTTCTCAGAAAATTTCTGATATATAGATATTTACCCCCCCTAGAAATAAAAGGCCACTTTGCAGAATTTTCTCCAAATGTTCTCCGTGTGTGTGTGTGTGTGTGTGTGTGTGTGGTTGCCTCCTGCCCTCCCTGGCCTGCAAAAAGCTCCAGAACAAAGCTAGATATGGGGCATTATAGATGATGCAAAATTGGGGCCAGGCTGCCGACATAGTTGATGCTGTTCCCACTTGCAATGGCAGTGAAAAAATCAATCAATCAATCAATCAATCAATCCACTTCAGAAAAAAGAAAGAAGCTGTGCTACCACCCTGTGCTACAAATGGTGAGCCCTACCTGTAAAATTGGCTCCCCAATTTCTCTGCCCACAAATAGGCCATTTGTGCACAGCTCTAGTTTTTGGTGCGCCAACAACAGTGGCAACTGAAGAAATATTGTAGTGTATGGAGTATTATGTAAGAAACCAAATGTACAGTTACAAGATGGGGGATACGTGGCTCAACAACACTACAAGCGAGAAAGATCTTGGAATTGTTGCCAATCACAAGCTGAATATGAGCCAACAATGTGATGTGGCTGCAAAAAAGGCAATTGCCATTTTGGGCTGCATTAATAGAAGCATAGCTTCCAAATCCCTGGAAGTACTAGTTCCCCTCTACTCTGCACCGGTTAGGCCTCATCTGGAGTACTGTGTCCACTTCTGGGCACCACACTTTAAGAAGGATGCAGACAAACTGGAGAGGGTTCAGAGGAGGGCAACAAAGATGATCAGAGGACTGGAAACAAAGCCCTATGAAGAGAAACTGAAAGAACTGGGCATGTTTATCCTTGAGAAGAGAAGACTGAGGGGAGATATGATAGCACTCTTCAAGTACTTGAAAGGTTATCACAGAGAAGAAGGCCAGGATCTCTTTTTGATCATCCCAGAGTGCAGGACACGGAATAATGGGCTCAAGTTACAGGAAGCCAGATTCCGGCTGAACATCAGGAAAAACTTCCTGACTGTTAGAGCAATACGACAATGGAACCCATTACCTAGGGAGGTGGTGGGCTCTCCCACACTGGAGGCGTTTAAGACGAGGCTGGAGTCTGGACAGCCATCTGTCAGGGCTGCTCTGACTTGGATTCCTGCATTGAGCAGGGGGTTGGACTCGATGGCCTTGTAGGCCCCTTCCAACCCTACTATTCTATGATTCTATGATTCTATGTTGTGCCTTTTACCGTGCTTCATACAGCCAAATGGCAATGCTGTTTTTGCAATGTGTGTATGCATTTGGTATCATCTCACTTTCCTCCAAGGAGCTGTGGGTGGTTGGAGGCTAGGCAACCAGGGGAGGGCTGGACAGAATTAAATCTTGTCTTGGTCTTCTACTTGCAGTTAGCTCTGCTCCCATTCAGTTCACTTTCCCTTCCCCACATCCATGGTGTATGTATGTTTTACTATTGGCCTAGTCGGGGTTCCCAGAGAATGAACAGCATCATGATTGCCTCTAAGCTTTCCAACAAGAAGTTTTGGAATGTGCAAAGAGAAAGGGACTTGCATGGATCTCACTAGGCCCCAGTTCACCATTGCAGAATCACAGAAGGACAACCCTGAACCTGGACTTAAACCTACAGCATTCCAAATCTCCTCTTTGTATCCCTTCTCCTCTAGAATATATGTGCTCTAATCTCTCCTTCTCTCTCATTTTTCAATTTTTATCTATCATCTCTCCATTCTACCACTTGCATTGCCCAAACCCAAGCTTTTCTGCAGGAGGCATGTATCATGCTCCCATCATTCCCTACTCATGGTTGTTTATGGATTCTTTAGATGATGTTATGACCCATCAGTTTTGCTTCTATTTTTAAACAGCACTTTTGCTGAGTTTTTTTTTTTTTTTTAGAGCAGGGAAATTGCAGTATTATTTGTGAAAGGGAAAGAAAATGCTTTCTCCACTTGTGTATTTGCACTATTTCACTATACCACAGTGTCCCCTAGAGGTTATGTAGTGGAAAAGCAGGAAAGGGAACACTCTTCGTATAGTGCTCGGACCTCAATACTCCGACAAAACCAAAACTAGATGCAATGGATTAGCAGCCTCATGTAGAAAAGCTCCCCATATAATTTCATTCTAAGTTTGCCCCATTGTGTCTAGGCTTCCATCACGAATCTTTCAAATCCCTAGTGCCCTCTCCATTCCTTTATTTTGCAAAGGTATCTGTAAAGTTTTCAAGTCTACAGAGGCAAAGGGGGAAAAAAGTTCAGGTTTAGAGGCCTGGAGTTTTCTGTTGGGAAGGGGTAACCCTGAGAGGAGTCATTTCATTTCTCCAGTTAAGCATCAGTTTTGTTTCTCCACTTAAATTTCATTTCTTCAGGTTTGAAGTAGTACTTTTGGTTTTGAGGGAGAAGGGTATAGGAAGAGAGCCAGTAAAAATCAGAAAGACCAGGCTGCAGCCAGAGCAAGAGCCAGTAAGAGAAGAGATGGCCAGAGCTTGAAGTGAGAGCAGAGACTGAAGAATGAGCAGGAAGAAGCAGCCCTGAAAAGTGAAATCTAAGGACAGCTAGGGTAAAGAAACTTGCATTTTGCAAATTTATTTTCTTTTAATGCCTTTTGTATCATTCAGCTCTATTGTGTGAATGCCTTTAGTTGTGATTTGCTAGCTTTAAATTTACCATTAAACTGTTGTGGTTAAACCTTGCATCTAGAGTCAGTTGTGGTTAAACCTTGCATCAGTCACCCCATGTCTACAGCTTAAATCCCATATTACTGGGAAGGGGATATTTTAAAGAAGGAAAATGGGACTGTTATGGGACCTATGGAGTCCCACTTATATCTTATGGAGGCAATATATCCTTAAGGAGTTGCTTAGGGGTCCAGGTCATAAGTGGAACCTTGACAGTTCTTTCCCAACTTCATCTCTCTCTCTCTCTCTCTCTCTCTCTGTCTGTCTCTCTCTCTCTCTGTGTGTGTGTGTGTGTGTGTGTGTGTGTGTAGTTCCTAGTTCTGTATACATACCCATGTGCTGGTCCAAGCTTAACTGGGTGAACCTAACCAACTTCTCTATTCTGTATCAAAGCCATACACTTGCATCTTCTCATGTATTTTGTAAAAAGCCTATATTCTTTGACTCTGTCCTTACTCTGTTGTCAATAGCTAATCCCTCTCCACCCCCACCCCCTCCATGGTGGATATTTTGCCTAGACCCAAGATGTATACTTACATGTGTTGGTCAGTTACACATGTATATTTGCATGTTGGTGTGCATGTGTGTTTCAGGACATACTATAATGCCATTCTCCTTCAGAATACTTAACAAGTAGGAAAACAACTGAAACAGGCTTCCTGTCACAAATTGACATGACATCTTGGGCACTGCCATTAATTAATCCAGGAATGTCTATTTTTATCAAGCAGAACTCTTGAATATTTATTTTCAGAGAGAGATTTTAAAAAGAGAGAGAAAGTTAATCATCACCATGCTATTGTATGGCAATGAAAAAAATTGGGGGTCTAATCCCTATTTTTTTTTACAGTCTCCCCGCTGAGTATAACATCAGTTTCCATCCCTTTCATCTTGCTACTTTGACACTGGTGTTCAAAAAACTGTTCTCATTTTGAGAGGCAACAGAGAATACTCATATCTTCTCTGAATATTAGTCTGAGAAAATTAGGAAGCTTGCATTTTCCCCAGAGACTAAAATGCCTTTCTTTACAAATATACATGTGTATAATTAATCCAAGCTACCATTAACTTATGCAAATATGGATTAACTTCTCATCCATCTGATGCTTATCTGCATGCAGATTTCTTTCAGTCTTCATCTTTATCTAAGAGCACTGAGTTGGCAGATATTACATTTATCTTGATTAGTACTGTTGCCTTGTAAGTTAAAAAACACAGACAACTTATTTTCAGTAACAATTCTTATTATTTTAATCATAGTTTCATACTGGTATTATATTTATGACGAGGGTGTCCTTTTTGTGGCCATGCAATAAGTATTTTAAGAATTGTTCATGTAACTTCTCCTCCCAGCAAAGCTGTCAGTCAGAATGGTGACTGAAGCCCAGGAATGAGGGGAAGTGAGTTCACGGCTAACTCAGGGACGCCATTTGCATCCCTGCGGAGGCCGTGATAGGCTACATAAGTATTTACGTAGCCTATCACAGCAAAAAACCAACAAAAAACAGCGAACGCAAATGGCGGCGGCTACAGCAGCCACCATTTGCATTCCTTTTTTTTTTTTTTTTGCTGTTTTAGCCTACGTAACATTTGTGTTCCCTTTTTTTTCGCAGTAATAGCCTACGTAAAGATTTACATAGGCTAAAACGGCAAAAAAAAGGGAACACAAATGGCAGCCGCCGTAGCCGCTGCCATTTGCGTCTGCTATTTTGTTTTGTTTTTTTCCGTGATAGGCTACATAAATATTTACATAGCCTATCATGGCAAAATACAGGGACGCAAATGGCGGCGGCTATGGCCGCCACCATTTGCATCCCTGAAGGCTGCCCAGGAGCCGGATGTCTGGCTGTGGGCGGCCCTGGCCGGCGGCTCTGCAGAATCTCCATGGAGCGGAGCTGGCCAGAGAGAATTTCGGGGGGAGGGACGGAGCGCCTCCCCCCCACCGCGAATGTCACCCTTTGAAAAGGTAAGTGACTTTCATACATCCCTAAGTGTCAAAGGCCTCTTTGTTTGGGCAGCAACTCACCTGTGAGCCCTGAACAGTACTTTTGTCTAGGGATGTATGAAATGACTTACCTGTTTCATTTCGTACATCCGCGGTGGGTGGGGAGGCACTCCGTCCCTCCCCCCGAAATCCTTGATGGCCAGCTCTGCTCTGTGGCAACTCCGCGGAGCCGCCGGCCAGGGCAGCCCACAGCGACATCCTGCTGGGCTGCGCAGGGACACAAATGGCGGCCGCCATAGCCGCCATTTGCATCCCTTTTTTTTGCCGTGATAGGCTACGTAAATATTTACGTAGCCTATCACTGCCTCTGCAGGGACGCAAATGGTGTCCCTGTGTTAGCTGTGATAGGCTACGTAAGTATTTATGTAGCCTATCACGGCTAAAATGGTGAAGCGAATGGTGGCTGCAGACACGGCTGCCATTCGCAGAGCAGTGCGAATGGCAGCAGGTGAGTGCTCCGTTTTGCGCGCCTGTCGCGGGGTGGGGGGCGGGGGGCTTCGTTCCACTACGGGTTTCAGGGGGATGAATGCACTGGCATTCAGTCTCACTGAGATCCACGGCGGAATTCTCCGCCATCCCTACTTTTGTCAGGAGCTGCTGGTTAGAACTGTGAAGCCATGTCCCCATGTGGTAAGCCACTTAGCACTACAGGCTGAACTATTCCCCTGGTATTGAAAAGTTCCCAGGTACTGGAGCACTTTTGCCCATTCAGGCTGGCTACTGGCTCTCTTCAACAGGAAGGAGTATCAAGACTTCCTGTTCAGGCTAAGACTTAGCATGGTCAGAGTGACATAGGTAGAGGTCCCCTATAAGGTCCTCTCCCCTACAGATCACAGAGTCCAAACTTTCCCTAGGGCTTCCCAAAACACCAGCTGCAACCACCTGCTGATTTATAGAGAAGAGTTGGACTCTGTAGAGCCTTAGCTGTGTGATTCAAAGCCAGCACATGGGGAGATTTATGACAACCTTCAAAGCCACCCAGACCAGAAAATAATAAATATGTATGTATTTATTTAACACATCAACATTCAGAACAAACAATAACTGATAAATAGCAACAGTAGTGGTTCTAAAACCCTAGTAGCACATCTCTGCTTTCAATAACTTCTCTCCCTCCCTTCTCATTCATGCCCTTCTGATTCTACTCATGAAAGGTACTATCCTATGCAAGTTTAGATGGAAAAAGGACTACAACTCCCAGCATGCCCCAGCCTGGCTAGGGCATGCTGGGAGTTGTAGGCCTTTTTTCCATCTAAACTTGCATAGGATTGCACCCTAACTAACTTAGGGCACATTCCTATGCATGTTTAGATAGAAAATGCTGGCTGGGGCATGCTGGGAGTTGTAGGACTTTTTCTGTCTAAATATGCATAGGATTGTGCCCTTAACTAACTGGCTCCTAAGTCTTTTCACTGTTTCTCACCATCCTAACTGAACTCCCTCTGCCTGACCTCTCACTGTCTCTGTCCTCCTAACTGACTTTCTCCAACTTCCACTAACTCCACCCATCATACCATTCTGGCTTTGCCTGTCAATCATTCCTCCCCTCATTCTTCTGTTCGAGGCAGCTATAGCCTTTCCTGGTTCTGGCTCTTAGCATATTTTGACATTTAGCTTGTTTCCTCTCTTTCTCTCCTGGGCTTGAACGTCTCACCTCTTATTTCTGGTGCGATGTCTGGCTCCTAGTTCCCAGCTCCCACTTGACAGCTGTTTACAACTCAGCTGTAACAACTTCCTGCAGCCACTGACAGAGAATATGTGGCTAGTCAAAATACTGAGCAAACTTTCTAACAAGATAGACCAAGGTGGGAAAAATCCAAAAATCAAACAGGGTTAGGAAGGTCTTCCAGGGTATGACAAAAATCTTACATTTTCTGATCCGCTGTACTAGTGGTGCTTCATCATAATGGTGATGACAAGACTCTTTTTTCAATAAAGGAAAACCATGGTATAGGAAGCAGAAGATAATGCACCTTGCCAAATCTAACATTTCAAATAACCAATTCCTAAACCCACTGTTTTAGTGTTTTTGTGCTTTGGCTTAAAATAAATGAAACCAAGGAAGCAATTCCAAGTCCAAAGCCAGTGCCCAAGTCAATGGCCAAACTGTCCAGACATCAGTCCTGCTTCCTATAATTCAAACCTTCACTATCAAAATCCATTATGTATCCTGAAGGTAAGTCTATGTGATAGCCTTTCCTGCATGAAACACTGAACTATCTGCAAAGAGGGAAAGGGTCAATGGTAGAATCATTTTTTGCTATATATTTGTTGTTGTTGTTGTTCAGTCGTTCAGTCATGTCCGACTCTTCGTGACCCCATGGACCATAGCACGCCAGGCCTTCCTGTCCTGCGCTCTCTCCCGGAGCGTGCTCAAGTTCATATTCATTGCATCCGTGATGCTATCTAGCCATCTCATCCTCTGCCGTCCCCTTCTCCTTTTGCCTTCAGTCTTTCCCAGCATCAGGGTCTTTTCCAGGGAGTTTTCTCTTCGCATTAGGTGGCCAAAATATTGGAGCTTCAGCTTCAGTATCTGTCCTTCCAATGAGCAGTCAGGGTTGATTTCCTTTAGGATGGACTGATTTGACCTCCTTGCAGTCCAGGGGACTCGTAAGAGTCTTCTCCAGCACCACAGTTCGAAAGCATCAATTCTTCGGCGCTCAGCCTTCCTTATAGTCCAGCTCTCACAGCCATACATTACTACTGGGAAAACCATCGCTTTGATTAGACGGACCTTTGTCGGCAAGGTGATGTCTCTGCTTCTTACTATGCTGTCTAGGTTTGCCATAGCTTTCCTCCCAAGGAGCAAGCGTCTTTTAATTTCATGGCTACAGTCACCATCTGCGGTGATCTTGGAGCCCAAGAAAGTAAAATCTGTCACTGCTTCCATTTCTTCCCCTTCTATATGCCAGGAAGTGATGGGGCCAGATGCCATGATCTTCGTTTTTTTAATGTTGAGTTTCAAACCAGCTTTTGCACTCTCCTCTTTCACCCTCAACAAGAGGCTCTTGAGATCCTCTTCGCTTTCTGCCATTAGGGTGGTATCGTCTGCATATCGGAGGTTGTTGATAATTCTCCCGGCAATCTTAATTCCGACCTCTGATTCATCCAACCCAGCATTTCTCATGATGTACTCTGCATATAAGTTAAATAAGCAGGGTGACAATATGCAGCCTTGTCGTACTCCTTTCCCAATTTTGAACCAATCGGTTGTTCCATGTCTGGTTCTTACTGTTGCTTCTTGACCCTCGTACAGGTTTCACTGAGTTACGCAAGCCCCTTCGCCACAACAAGGCAGTGATCCATGAAGGGGCTATATATTTACCATGATCTAAATCATTACTTTAATGATCTATATAAGCTTGCAGGTGTTTGGGGACAGGGCACGCTAAACATCTGAGATAAATAGTGGGACGGGAGGCATACTATAAAGAGGTTATTGTGGGAGGGGGTTCTTAATGAAGAGGCACTTGTGTTTCAAAGGCTCCAGTCAATTATCTAAATCCTTTCCTCTTTTCACACACACACATTCGGGCAGAACAACTGACAATTTAGTTCATTGTGCACAGCAAAACACTGTAATGTTTATCCATTTCTGGAAAGCTGTGCAGACTATATGCCAGAGCACAGTCAATTGGCATTAGCTTCGATGTGCTGCATCAGTGCACCTTAGCTCTATTTCACCCATTATGGTGCAAAGATTGCTCTTTGTGTTCCCAGGGATCTTTTGTATGAAAGAGCTGTCGTCTTCTCTGCCAAAATGGCTCTGCTCTGTGAGATTAGCTTTAATTAAAGTGAACCAGAAGACCCTGCACAATGCTACAACAAGATAGCTGAACCCTATTGAATAGCAACGTACAAGAATAAAGCTAGAGGATAGAACATCTAAAGGACAGTTGCTTTAGTGTTTTACCCAATTAGAGCACTCCAAGTGAGCTCTTGCAATGTGTCACAGCTATATAACACTGTGGATCGAATGCCTTTGGTCCAAGGATACCAGTTGCAAAATACCTGCACATACATTAGGCCATTTCTTGTCCTGGCTGAGAGGAGGAGTGGCTGGATATGAAAGGGCAAGTGTTGAAGATGAAAAAGGGAACATATGTTCCCTTCTTGCCCAATTGACACTTCTTGCCCAATTTAAGAAAGTGATAAAACTGTAGAGCTGGAAATGACTTGAAGGCCAGGTTTGGGAGTCCATTCCATCAGTAGTCCCTGGGCATGGAAGTTCACTATGACCTGAGGAGGACCCCCCCCCGGAGAACCCTCAGCACCCCTTATATACTTCTGTAGCCTGAGGACATAGCCCTATGCTCAGCCTCAAACTCCAAGGATGAGTTCCCCACAGCTTTCCCTGTCCCTCAACCACACAGGAACATGAGGTTACAGATGCCTTCCCAATCTGGTGCCCTCCAGATGTTTTGGACTACAACTCCCAGCATTCCTCACCATTGCCCATGCTGGCAGGTCTGACGAAAGTTGAAGTCATAAACATCTGGAAGGCATCAGGATGGGAATGGCTGGACCAATAACCATGGACCATTTAAGAACCACAGCCACTGGGATGGAGCCTCTGACAATCCTGGTCCTGCCAACCTTCTTAAGGCCTCAGTTGCCTGCAGTCCCTTGCTAGGACAGGGGACGGGGGCTCACTGATGAAGGAACATTTCCAGCCAGTATCTCCTGTGGTATGCTGTCCAAGGTCCTGAAAGGTCCTGTTTTAGCCCATACATTCCATGGGCTAAAACAGACATTACAGTAAAGGTGTGTCCAACAGCTATGGTTTTTTCCCCTCATTTTTACTCCCTGGGCATCCTGTTTCCCAGCAAAAACACCAGCTCTGCAGAGAAACAGCACACAAGGATCACACACCTGTTTCTTCGCAGCAGTTCTTCTGGGAATGCAGCCATGTGGCTGCTTCTGTCCGCAGCAGGAGATGGTGTGACCCTCCAGAGGGTTCCAGGGATGGATCCATTGGTCTCCAATCCTCCAAAGTTGCCCAGCCCTGCTCTAATTCCAGGTGGTAATTCCTGGAATTCCTCATACCAACTCATGGATTAGAGTCTGGAATACACTATCAGAGAGCTCTGGTTGAAATTAACCCCCAAATCTGATTCTTCTATAGTGTTGTAGCTGTGAAGGAGAGTGGGCCACATAGACACAGCTGAACAAGATGTTCCATACCAGTGGTTATATTCCAGTACATCTCTGGCAGTTGCAGTGTTTGGACAAAGGATTCACAGCCTCTTCCTTTAGCAGGGGACATAATTTCAGTGTAGCTTGATTCCTCTTTACAGGTGCCAGAGTGAGTTTCAGGAGGCCTAAATTAAATCCTGTGTCAACTCTGTATTAATATAAATGCTTTTCCTTTCTACAACACTCCCTTCCTCAAATGAAAATTAGGAAGTTGAAAACAAATAAAGCATGAGTACTATTGCCCACAAAATAAACTGTAAAAGTATTAAAGCAAGGTCATTTTCTAATCAGGTTGCTCTTTTCCCTTTCTGATAGGTAATAAAATATATAATCTGCTTCCATTTCTTTTCTTGCAAGTACAGTACATGCTCTGCATAGGCAATATACTTTCTCCTTCCTCCTATTCACCATGAAATGCAAAGGGTCTTTAGTTATTTCTGTGATAGTAGAAATAGTTATACCAGGAACTCCACAGGCCATGCAGCTGAGATATTTGGGGGAGAAGGGAGCTGGCACTTCCTGGGGATAAGCAGATTGTTCCCACTTCATATTATTGTTGAACCAATTAAGAACAAAACAACTTAAGAAGAGCCCTGCTGGATCAGACCAAGGGTCCATCTAGTCTAGCATTCTGTTCACACAGTGGTCAACCAGCTGTTGACCGGGTACCCACAAGCAGGACACAATTCAACAGCACCTTCTTGCCTATGTTCCCCAGCAACTGGTGTACATAGGTTCACTGCCTCTGGTACTGGAGGTAGCACATAGCCATCAAGACTAGTAGCCATTGATAGCCCTCATGCGAATTCAATAGTTTGACTATGCACTGTGTGAAGAATTTCTTCCTTTTATATGTCCTGAATCTCCCACCAATCAGCTTCATGGGAAGACCCCGGGTTCTAGTATTATGAGGAAAGGAGAAAAATGTCTTCCTATCCACATTCTCCACACCATGCATAATTTAGTACACCTCTATCATATCTCCCCTTACCCTCCTTTTTTCCAAGCTAAACAATCCCAGCTGTTGTAACCTTCTCTCTTAGGGAAGATAGTCCAGCCCCTTGATCATTTTAGTTGCCCTTTTCTGCACTTTTTCCAGCTCTACAATATCTTTTTTTAGGTGTGGTGACCAGAACTGGACACAATATTCCAAGTGTGGCTGTGCCATAGATTTGTATAGGGACAGTATGATATGGGCAGTTTTATTCTCAATTCCTTTTTGAGTTTTGCGTAACATGGAGTTTGCCTTTTTTCATAGTGGCTGCACACTGGGTTGACATCTTCACTGAGCTGTCCACCACAACCCCAAGATCTCTTTTTTGGTCGGTCACCACTAGCTCAGATCCCATCAGGCTATACTTGAAGTTGGGATTTTTTTGCCCCAACGTGCATCACTTTCCCCCACACAGGCTGCAATCCTAAGCACACTTACTTGGAAATAATTCACACTGAACTCAGTGGGGCTTACTTCTGAATAAACCTATATAAAATGGCACTGTTGGCATATATTATAACAGAATAACATTGCAATTCTTCACACACACTCCAAAATCTCACTGAAATCCATGGGCATTGGAGAGCTAATGCCAAGGAAGGGTACTATGGACTGACTCAGTGTTGTGTAAATGTCATCCAAGAGTTATTTATAGCAAATGCAATTGCATTTCATATGCTCCATGTGTCACATAGCTCAAGGCAAATGATGCTTTATACTGTGAATATGAAGAAATGATGCATTTCCCCCTCTTAGACACAGATTGTGTTCACGTAAATAGGTACTTGTTACTACTAAACAGGTTCCTGCTAAACAGCCCTCTGGGCCACACTGAAGCATCCATTTTTAAGACGAATGTTATATCCATTTCACTGGGAAATTCTGCTTTATAAAATAGATGGCACAACAATGTTGGCCTTGAATTTTTGCTCTAATATGCCTGCCTTCTTTACTGCCATCATAACCAATTTCTGCTTGTGAGTGAAGATAAACATTCATAGCCTTGGGCCAAATCCTATACTACTAGTAAACCTGTTTTGGATTCTTGGATACTATAATTTCTATCAAAACTTAACAAGTTAGCTATGCTTCAGAACTAAACCTTTAACAGTACAATCGTATACATATCTACTCAGAAGTAGGTCCTATTGAGATCAATTGTCCTTAATCCCAAGTACATGTGTGAATGTGTGTGCTTGTGTGTAGGACTGGAGCCTCAGACAATAATATTTAGCATTTAAGTGTTCCAAGTACACATATCATCTCCTTAATCTGTATATTGACCTTGTAAGGTAATAAATATTATTTTCCCCACAATGCAGATGGGAGATATGGCAGCTTACTTAAGGCTATTTAACATGCTCATCGAAAAATGGAGATGTGAACTAGGAATTTCCTGGTTTATAGTTTAGTTTGTGCGCTACTAGGCTACACTTTTTGCAAGCTGATGAGTAAATATTAAATACACAATGGGGGATTTCCCATCATCTACAAGCTTTATCTTTATTTTTGTGTTTCATTAGATTTATTTATTTCATGTTGTACTTTAATATAATGAATAAGGTATATAAATGTTTGAATACAATAATTTCCCTTCACGTTTCTTCACCTCCAATAACTGATCATGGTTTTCCATTCCTTTGAAATTACATTTGGGGTAACCACTCATGATTCCCAGGATCCATTCTTCCTTGGGGAAAGAAGCATTAACTCAGTGGTAGAGCACAGGCTTTAGGTTCCAGATTCCATCTCCAGCATCCTCAGGTAGGGCTGGGAAAGGCCCCTGTCTAAAATCCTGGTGTGCCACTGCCAATTGGTGTAGGCAATACTGAACTAGATGGACCTACGATCCTAATTCTGAAGATGCTCTAAAGTGACATTTGTGCTTCCTCTACTCAGCCATGGCCACCCAGAATATACAACTAATCTTGGAAAGGGAGGGAAAGGAGAGGAAGCATTCACGGGAATCACTTTTATTTTGTATCCTTGATTTTTTTTTTTCACTAGATGACTTTAAGCTGTCATTCATTTTGTAATCATCCTAGTAAAGAATTGTTGGAAACAATTTCACAGGCATGAATTCTCATTTGGCATTTCTAGGTTTAATGATATGATAATGAAATGGACTTTGGGATGGTTCCGTCAAGATTCCCCCACATCGCATCACCCCACCCCCTTTAAGGAGCAGAGACAATAGCTACAGGGAACTGATTAGATATAAGGAATATAAAAAAGCAATCTGAGCCAAGACCTCATGTGCTTTAGCAGAGTGTTGGTTTTACTGAGGAGATGTGGGTTCACATTAGCGATAGGTCATAGATGTTTTTTCCTTGGATCATGTCAGCTTGGAAAATAAGCTGATTTACTTCCCCAAAACTTGGAAATAGCTTGCCGAGTCAATCCAACTTCAGAAGATGCCTCCACCACCTCCATTGGGAAACTACATTTCCCATGGGCCAGCAGGGCCTTTCTCCCTGACATGCTATGAGCACACCAGCAGAGAAAGGAGGAGAGATTCTGTCTTTTAATTTCCCTCTTCCTGTAGCCAGGGTGTCACTGCTACTGCTGCCCTGGATGGGCAACTGTTGTTTAAAGGACAGGGGAGGGGCTTGGGGAAGGCAGGCTGAGTGAGTCAGAAAGCCAGATTTTAATCAGAGCCCTTGTAATGTACAACTCTCCTCTGAGGCATCCTTGAGCCTATACCAATTTTCAGCACAACATACCTCAGAGAATGGATGTGAGGATAAAATGGATAAGCCCTGTATTCCTAGGGATAAAAAAGGAATAGCAGTAGGATCTGTGTAGGGGTGTGTGTGTGTAAACAAATATAAGGAATAAATCAAAGTCAATGGGGATGGCGACATGGGGAAGACCCATCTTAGGTCAGCTTGCAACCCTGTAGTGGGCCACAACCTACCAGTTGAAGACTAGTGAGCTTGAAGCTATGCATCTACAAATATATCATTTGTCAGAAACATGTGTGGTCTGTCAACCAGTTAGTCCCTTTATGTGCATGCAAAAGCTCACAAACATTTATTTTGACTTTATTTTTCATTTCTGAAAGTCAAAAATGTCTTGTGATGCAATGGTTTTTGGCAATGCAGCATAAGAGGAGAGAGAAACTCCTATTGAGGAAATGAAAATAAAAGCCTTGGAACGTATGGCTCTCCACTACCCCTCCTATCGAATTATGGTCATGATGTGGAGATGTTTGCTTTACTTACAATTTGCCTTATCATACATTTAACAAGAATGTGAAGAAAAAGCTAGGGTGGACAAGTCTGAAATTTGGAAGCTTTGTTTGATCTTACGTACTGCTAATTTGTTTTTTGGGGGGATTCTTTTTTCTTTCTTTGCCCCTTTTAAAACTACACATGATGCATCAGATTTCTGTTTCCTAGATAAACATTCTTGCAGTGATTTGTGCCGCATTTCCTATGCAGACGGCTGTGCTAGACGGCATTTTTGACTGAATGGCATGATAACAGCAATCAAGAAACATTACAGCCTGTCATAGAATTATGCATTTGAATAGGTGTTCCATATACCTGAGATGCCTGAATCTACCTTGGCATTGGCAAAGAATCTCAGAAACATAGAATTATTGCAAGGATTTGGAAGACTTTCCAATAGGTAGCCACCCATAAAAAGCAAGCAGCAGCGCTGCATGCATGATTAAAAGAGAATTGATAATAAATATGAATAATGTATTGAGAAGGGAATTAACTGGAGTAAATCACTTGTCTTGCTGGCAAGCTGAGCAAAGTTACAAAGCTGCATGCCAACTTCCAGCGGACTCTGGTTGCTTAGTTGGTAGCCCGGTCAAAATGAACTGTGTCTGACTCCTAGGGATGAGGGAGAAATTCATTCAGTTCGCATTTTAATTTTGCACTTTTAAACTACTATGTGAACCAACACTCAGTTATCCTTGAAATTCACACTTCTCTGTATTTTATAATGGAGTTATATAACCAAAAGATGTGTACAAAAATAGATATATTAGGGAAATAACTTTATTTAGGCAAATAGTTTGCAAAAAAAAGTAAGGCTACACACACACACACACACACACACACACTGTACATATAACTTTACATATACAGTGTGTGTTACAAGGAATGTGCACAAAGGTGAATTTTCATGTGTACTTTAACTAGAGATCCTTAAAGCCTGTGGCAAATGGAATTTAAAATTGGACAAATTCTCAAAATTTGAGATGAACCAAACGTAAGTTTAGAAAAATGAAAGAAACTGGATTAGACAGATTCATTAATCCCTCCTTACTTCCTGTAAGTATATATAGCAGTTTCTCAAACTCTGGGTCAGGACTCAGGACCCACCAGTGGGTCTCAGCCAACCTTTAGGTGGGTCTCAGTGCTGCAGACCACCCAGGACCTCTTTGACTCTTTGCTTGATGGCCCTGTGTCATGGTTGCCCCATGCACACTGCACAGGCAGGGTAAGTTGGTTAGAAAGCAAGGCTTATCATCATCATCATCTTGTAAAATGGAATAAAGAGGATAAGACACAGAAGCTGTTATAGGAGAAAATGAATGTAAATGCAAAAGGAGGGAGGGATGAAAGAAGTTGGTAGATGGGAACAGATTACAAATTAAGTATGAAAGAAGAAGGGGAGAAAGAATGTCAGGAGATGGGTAAGAAGAATTGGAAAGGCATGTGGGGGGAGGACAAAAACGATATAAAATAAACTGGGTTTTTTCCTACTTAGAGCAGGGGTCCCTAAACTGTTTCAGGCTGTGGGAATATTTGGAATTTTAAGAGAGGGTCATGGGCACTCTCACACAATGGCTGCTATGGAGGGGCTTGCTCATTCATAAAGTAGCTTCATGGCTCTCTCAGGTGGGCCCTTGGAATAGAAAGTTTGAGAATCCCTGATATATAGCATTGTAGCCCTAGAGTTCATTCCTATGGTCTGGGCTGGTAGCTGAGTTTTCTCTAAGTCCAGAGTCTGGGTTTTAAAATTATTTTGAAATATAAACCTAGTTCACCCAGTCCTTTCAGAATTTATTTTTCAATGTGCCCAGCTTTTAAAATTTTATTTAACTTTTTTTACTGTGAAAATTGAAAATATATCTTGCTTGTCAAAGAGCTGTGTGAGGAAACTATGCCTACTAGAGATTTATTGGGCTGGACTGGGCACATGTATACTACTACTTTGCCATACATGCACTTTAACATATAAGAAAACACATAAGAATAAAATGGAGGCACTGATTGAATTAAGCCACCGAAGTGAAGGTGAGAAACTAGAAGGTTTTAAAAGTAACACTCATTAAAAAAAACAAAAACAAACCCATGCATGGTTAGATGTAACTGACATTGCATTTAAAGGTACATGCAGCATTGGTACACCCATATAGTGTGTTCCCACACTGATGACTAGCATGTTAATACTGCATGCAAAGGCACAGTAACCCATTTTAAATATGGTATCATCTGCATGTAGCACTGCATGGGGGAAGTATTTCTTTTATACAATGCCTCAGTCAGGAGAAAGAATAAGGATCTGGCAACAGCTCACGATCTGATTGTGGAGATGTCATGAGACCAGCTGTGCCCTGATCCATGAGAGGAAGAGAGACCAGGACAAATAGAGTGCTCTACTTCTGTTTGCTCTTCTCTCTTCCTTTGGCCTTTCTGTTGCCACCAGGTAGAATTCTTTATTTTACCTGCCTGTTTCCACCAAACAGCATTTCTTGTAAATAGGCTTTTAGGTATGGGGTGGGTAACCCAACAAGAAAAGAAATCACACTGCTGAAACAACAAAAATGTAAAGTTACTGAAAAAGTATTATTATTAGGGAAAAGGTTTAATATCTGAATTGTTACACCTCACACACACACACACACACACGAGCAAAAAGTTAAGAAAACATCCAAGTTAAATGCATCCAGCTAAACCAAACTAGACCACGTCTCTGTTTTCAAGTTCTTTCCAGCAATATCTGACTGTCAGAGTTCTCAACTTTACCAAGCTTTTTCTTGATCCTTTTTCTTCTTTCCTTCCAGCATTTCAATCTTCTTCTCAGTTTCAGCCTTCTGCTACAAAAACTGCCTTTTGCCTCACCATTTTATATGTTAAAGCTTGCCTGTTCTATTCTAACTCTGACTAATCAGGAGCGCTCACTTTTGCCCTTAATTCTTTTTGCTGAGCTCTTTGCAAAACCAACACTACTTCTTGCAAAACTCCAGACCCTTGGGTGCCACAATGTAAACAAAAACCCTTCTGCAACCCCTTATCTGCTGAACTTTGTTCTCTTGCTTGCTTTACAGACCTGGCAGCACCAAGCCTAGTGAAACATTAATGGAACATTTCACCTTTTGATTTTAGTAAATACAGCAATGAAATCAACTTCATAATGCTCATAAAACTATATACAAAATTAGAAAACACTTCTGCTCCTCATTGGAGATGTGTGTCTTTCTGTATAACTCCTCAGAAGAATGCACCTCTTTCTTTGTCACCTTCATTACAACATAGCTATCAGCACCACATCATTATTACATGAAAAGGAGAGGCATAGTTAGAATCAGAAGTTTACAGTAAAAACCAAAAACATTTGCCAATCATTTTTATTCACACACCCTATCAAAGAGCACTGAGTATATTGCAGAAAAGTGAACAACACCAGTTCAGTACAGAGAACATTTTGCTGTGCACTAAGCAAGATGGTGAAGCTAAATTACAAACACTGACCTAGGAAATCAAATGCCTCATAAATGGGTAATAAGCTGCATCAACAAGACAAGTGAATATGCAGTAGTTAGCTTGTTCTGCAAGTGTTCATAGAATTATAGAATAGTAGGGTTGGAAGGGGCCTATAAGACCATCGAGTCCAACCCCTTTTTTTTATGATGCTTGAAAAGTATCAAACCTGGTATGCAAATAAAGATATTACTTTCTTTTAGATGCTTAGTATTTATCTCTTTGGAAAATAACAATTTCTTTAAAAATTAAAATTAAATAAAAGTCACACTACAATAGAGAAAACATACAATTGACATACAAGCTATAGGCAATGTGCTTTAGTTCATTTCACTATTCCGTTAGGACTTCTAGAACAACATGTTAATGTACATCAGGGGTAGGCAACTTCTGGAGGTCCAGGGGCCATTTTCTCCCCCAGACTCCCTGTGAGGGCCACAGTCCACAGGGCACCCCAGAAAGACCACAAGTGCTCTGTAGCACTACAGAGCACTAAAACAGTTAGATTTAGCTTGTTTCCAACCTGGATTTAACCCTTGTGGTGCTCTGCAGTGGCCACAGATTGCCCAAGGGGCCAAATTTAATATTGTGAACCATTGATATTCAGTAGTATATAAATGCCACAAATACATACATACATACATACATCTCACAAATAAATACATAAATAAATAAATTTAGCTTGCATTTTTATTTTTTTGTTTTCGAAGGTCAGCAGGGACTGTGATAAGGGTCAGCGGGGGTTGCACGTGGTCCATGGGTGACATGTTGCTGACCCCTGATGTACATATTCATGCAAAGGTGGAAAGAGAAGATCGTACCTGCTGATAGCAACCTCAAACTCCATGCATTGGAATCCAGACTTAGTCACAACTTCAGTGTGCCTTCTCCAAGTATGATGAACTTAATTCCCATTGATCTCTACTTGGAGCAGGACTAAGTTGAGATCCAACCCATGTGTTTGATCAGGCCATCTGCACAGACCTTATGTACATATGAGCTGTATACTCCACCTGCATGATCTGCTCCATGAAAAAAAATATGAGGGAGATATTGTTTGTACAGCGTGTATACATATAGGTTCTGTGCAGATGAAGTGACCCAATCAACATGTGAATGGCAGAGGATGGGTATGATCCTACTTCCCCTCCACATGTTGATTGTACGTACGTTGTCTGAACACTCCTAGTGTCCTGTATGGAATGTGGAGAAATATCAGGCATTTATCTTTTCCAGACAAAATCTATCCTCGTCCCCGATTACATTTGAACATTTATCAGACTAGCAGAAGTAGTGCCATGGGAACAATGAAGAGGAAGTGACTCCTATTGCTCTGGAGGAAAAATTGTGGGTACACAGCCCACACTGCAGTGATAGAAAACACATGCTGCATAGCAAAGACAGTTCTTTCGTTAGTGCCAGCATCAAAAACTGTGCACTGCAGTGAAGTATAACATTCTTCGATTTTCTTTTTATCGAATGTCTATTAAATTCATCTGCTTCATCTCATCTTCATTTTCATACCTAACAGAATACCGTCCTGTGCTGGCACCGTGGTTTCCCAGCATAGGCTTAAATTCCTTATATCATTAGAGATATGTGCTGACCCAATCTTACAGTGTTGTGAAATCATATCTGTCCCAGCTGCAGGCAGGAAAAAGATGAACATAGGAAAAAGCTGAAACTATAATGTGTGAATTATTGTCACATCTCTGCTTTCATTTAGGCCTCGTGCACTCTGTTTTATATTTGTTTCTGCCCTTCTGCTCAATAAATGGCTCCTTATGAGTTTCTCATAAGGGTCCTTATGAGTTTCTCATTATATTGCTTTGTTAATGGACAATAATCAGTGCTTTTTTACTGGTGGAACTCACCGGAACTGAGTTCCGCTGCGGTGGCTTAGTGGTTAAGATGCTGAATTGCAGACCGGAAGGTCAGCAGGACAGCAGTTCGAGACCCGAGTGCTGCATGACGGAGTGAGCTCCCGTCTTCAGTCCCAGCTTCTGCCAACCTAGCAGTTCGAAAGCAACCTAGCAGTTCGAAAGCAAGAAATTGCAAGTAGATAAATAGGTACCGCTTAGGCAGGAAAGGTAACAGCGTTCCGTGCACCTCGGTGTTCAGTCATGCCGGCCACATGACCACGGAAGCGTCTTCGGACAGCGCTGGCTCTTCAGCTTAGCGGACACGACTGGTTGGGGGCACCTTTAGCTTTATATATATATATATATATATATAGATAGAGAGAGAGAGAGAGAGAGAGAGAGAGAGAGAGAGAGGGTTTGTCCACTATTTTAATGCTCTTCATTACAATTTAATCTCTGTCTACTCCCAAGGAAATCTAATCCAAGAGTTCCGGTACCTTTTTCTCCAGAAAAAACCCACTGATAATAATAAGCTATTTTTATAGGGCAAACATCTAACTCACACACTGGAGCTACCATTAAAAACATACATATAGCTACGCTGAATCAATGGTTTGTAGTTTCAGGCTTCAATACCACTACACATGTGCCTGGGAGTCAGCTCCACTTAACTCAGTGGGGCTAACTTCTGAGTAGATATGCATAGGATTGCAGAGTCTTTTATTAGTTGTGTCTGAGTGTGTCATTCATATTTCCACTACCTGTGATCTCAGCACTGTACATATTTCTTATTTTAACATAAGATACAGACAACTATCCTAACATGCCTTTAACTAATTTCTGCAGTTGGCATATTTGAGTAAAATGCTGGGCATGAGGTTTTGGAATCCAGTATCAGTTTTGAAGATTAATGCCATTTAAGTAAAGCAGCCTAAGGGCATTAGCCTGAATCTAAACAAAGTTCTTACTCTGTTAAAATTTTAAAAAAGAGGGGGAAGGAAGAAGCTAAGAGTCAATGGAATTGTGTCAAATGATTTAGGCCATTTTTTCAGCTGAAGTACATTTACATCTGCAACACTGTTGAACTGTAGAGATTAATTTGTATACATTCTCAAAGACTATATATGTTTGAGGCAGTATCCAAAATTGCCATTGCACTAGTGGTAATGACCTCCAGAACAATGAGAAAGTAGCACTTGGTAACAAACTGGAAACGACCTGAAACTACCACTTCAAGAACGGGACAAGTCAGCGGAGGTCACGGAAGGAGCTCTGCTAATTTGTCCCATTCCAGAAGCAGTAGCTTTGGTTAGTTTCTTGTGTTGCGCTGGCAAGCACTTCTTTCCATTGCAGTAGTATTCATTCCCACTAGTAGTGCAATGCCTTTAGAGCTAGCCATTGTCAACATTGGATACTGCCCTTTATGTTTAATCACCAAGGCACTAACAGCTACTTCCAAGGCACTAACAGATAGTGTAATCTTGATTCTGATGCAGAAGTTTTGTTTTTATTTTACTATTTATTATTTATTGTATTTATTTATAGTATTTGTATATCACTCCACATCCAAAGACCTCAAAGCGGTGAACAGCAGACAGGGTAAAAAATAAAAACGAGTTAAAAACTTTTTTTTTTTTTAAGACTAGGGATGGACGAAAGTCACTTACCTGATCCCGAAGCTTGCTTCGCGATGGGGGGAAGGCGCTCCATCCCTCCCTCCAAAATTCTGGGTGGGGGGAGGCACCCCATCCCTCCCCGCTGAAATTCTGGCCGGGTGGGGGAGCGCCCTGTCTCTCTGGCTGCGAAACCTCTTCTCCTGCCGGGACGCAAATGGCGGCAGCCATAGCCACCGCCGTTTGCGTCCCTGGCCTGCAGTCAGCCATGATAGGTTACATAAATGTTTACGTAGCCTATCATGGCTGACTTTGAAAAAAAAAAAGCACGTACGCAAATGGCGGTGCCCATGGGCGCCGCCATTTGCGTTCCGTATTTTGGCACGGGTAGTCTACGTAAATATTTACATAGACTACAGTGAAAATAAGGGCAACGTGAAAATAAGGAACGCAAATGGAAATGCAAATGGCGGCGCCCATGGGCGCTGCCATTTGCATATGTGCTTTTTTTTTTTCCCAAAGTCAGCTGTGATAGGCTACGTAAATATTTACGTAGCCTATCACGGTGTTTTTTGAAAATCTAGCTGTGATAGGCTACGCAAATCTTTATGTAGCCTATCACGTTTGTTGTTGTTCTTTTTTTTTTTTAACTTGGAAATGGCGGTGGTGGCAGCCAGTCGGAAGACCGGCTGCCGCCGCCACTGAACCGCCACCGAACCGCTGCCGAACCGCCGCCAAACTGTCGCCGGGAGCCGCCGCCGCCAGGGACATTTGCTCAAGGTAAGTCCCATCCCGGCGGGGGGGCCAGGGGGGGCAGACTGTTTCTCCACCAATTTCGGGGGGCTGTATGCGTTGGCATTTGCCCTCCCAGAGATTCGTGGAGAAATTCTCTGACATCCCTATAAGAAACAGAGTTCTGATAAAACCAAATTTAATAAACCGTGGCCGGTCACTTGAGGAAGGCTTCCTGAAAAAACAATGTTTTCAGGCGACCCGAAGGCAACACAATGTTGGTGCCTGCCTGACCTCCAAAGGCAGGGAATTCCATAGGAAGGGGGCCACCACACTGAAGGATCTTTTCCTGGTGGACTCCAATCAGGCCATGGCTGTATGTGGAACCACCAGGAACATGCACATTAACATCTATTTCTCTCATTGGGCTACTATACTTTGGGAAACTCACAGAAGGAAAGTTTCCCATCCCTTCCTCCTTCCTGTAGCTACTTCTGACACCTCTGTCAGAGGGCCTCCAGAACAATGTGTTTAGGGATGTCAGAGAATTCCACCATGGATCTCAGTGAGGCCAAATTCCAGTGCATTTCACCCCCCTGAAATCCATGGTGGAATGAAGCCCCCTGCCCCCCCCATGGAAGGCACACAAAACGGAGCACTTACCTGCTGCCGTTCACGCTGCTTTGCGAATGGCGGCCGCATCTGCAGCCACCATTCACTTCCTCATTATAGCCGTGATAGGCTACGTAAATAATTACGTAGCCTATCACAGCTAACGCAGGGACGCCATTTGTGTCCCTGCGGAGGCGGTGATAGGCTATGTAAGTATTTATGTAGCCTATTATGGAAAAACAACAACAACAACAACAACAACAGCGAATGCAAATGGCGGCGGCTGCCATTTGCGTTCCCTTTTTTTTTGCCGTTTTAGCCTACATAAATATTTACGTAGGCTATTATGGCAAAAAAAAGAAAAAGAAAAAAGGGAACGCAAATGGCAGCCACTACACCATTTATGTTCCCCCCACTTTTTTTTGCCATAATAGCCTACGTAAATATTTACGTAGGCTAAAACGGCAAAAAAAAAGGAGAGCAAATGGCGGCCGCCGTAGCCGCCGCCATTTGTGTTTGCTGTTGTTATTGTTGTTTTTTTGCCATGATAGGCTACGTAAATATTTACGTAGCCTATCATGGCAAAATACAGGGATGCAAATGGCGATGGCTACGATGGCCACCATTTGCGTCCCTGTAGGCTGCCCAGCGGCCGGATGTCTGGCTGCGGGCAGCCCTGGCCAGCAGCTCCACAGAATCTCTGTGGAGCAGGACCGGCCAGAGAGAATTTCGGGGGGAGGGACAGAGTGCCTCCCCCCCACCGTGAATGTCACCCTTCAAAAAGGTAAGTGACTTTCGTACATCCCTAAATGTGTTATGGAGTACAGGACACTGCTGGTAGGAAGAAGGGATGGGACAATTCCCTTGCATGAAGTTAAATTATCCTAGTGACCAAACCAGTTTTAGGGAAATTTCCTCTTTCCCAGCAGCCCGCATGCACTACCCCATACTGGTCAGTAAGGCTTTGCGGGTGGCAGGTGTCTGCAAGGAGGATGAGGAAACAGAAAATTTTCCTTCTACTAACTTACTTAGTAGTATTCTGGATGGACTCTATAAGAAATTATATTTGGAGCAGCATTTCTGTGTGCTCTGCTGCTCTGCAAAACAACTATAGAGGACATAGACCACTATATTACCCAGTGTCCCCAGATAATGACCCTCACACAAAATACCTGTCTTAGTTTAGTTACAGGAAAAAAATGTGTGACACCAACTGAACTCGAATAGTTTTTGTTATTAGACAAGAATAATGATGTTGCTATGCATGTTTTTTAAATCTGCATTGGCAGCCAGGAAACTGAGAGGTAAATTTGTCACCCAAATTTGAATGTCTTCATGTTTATAATGATTTATAGCTAATCAAATAAAATTATCTCCCTCTGCTTCCTTAGTAGTGCAATCCTATACAGATCTACTGTACTCAGACATATGTCCTGCTGAGTTCAATTTGGGCTTAATCCCAGGTAAGTGTGTATAGGAATGCAACCTAAGTTAACTTACGTATGAATCCAGCCATTATATTTTTAGCACATACACCCAGAGTGTGCCAAAGTCTAGCACTTTTCAGCCCCATTCAGCTAGGGCTGTGAAGGAACTGAGCACTGCCAACCCCCATTCTTCTAAAGCTGGGCCAGGAAGAGTTCTGGGTAACCATCACTTTTATCAGTTCATCAGAGATGTAGCTTGGAACACTATGCATCAGTGGAAATTATTTTTGTGCAAACATGCACAGGATTGTGCTGTTTGTCTGATGAAGTCAATACCTGAATTGTAAAACCATGAATAGAAATGTAGTGACAGCATTGCTTGGAAGAACAATGCAAATTTGTCTGCGATAAACAGGACTAGAGATCTTTCAGAGTGCAACTTTTTAAATTTTTATTTTAAAGAAAAGGCACATCTAAGAAAAAAATGTAACCCTTTTCAAGAAAATACTTTTTTAAAAAATCACATGGAATACTTCCATAGGGCAGAATCTGAAATGTTTTGTCAGACTGCTCACTATATCTGATGTCAAAGCCAAGACAGTTCTGCAGCTGTAATGACTCTGGCAACAAATCTGAACTGCCCTTTAAAAAAGAGCACATCATGCAATGAGAAGGTCACCCTAACTTTAAATATCTCTGATCTTGCTCTTTAATATTGAGTAGACAAGGAGAGGGCAGGCTTAAGAAAACTAGGCATTCAGCATGACCTGAATGATGATACACCATGCTATGCAGAGGACAAAATATTAGAACGGTGTGCAAATGGCCTCTTGGAATTCTCCACCCTATTCGTAGGCAGAGAAACTGGGGAAACAATTCTCCAATAGTTTCTTGCAGGTAGGGCTCACCATTGGCAGGAGTTGTAGCACACACAGCTTCTTTTTTTCCCAAGGGTTTTTGTATTCTTGTGCTGCTAATGCAAGTGGCAATAGCATCAACTGTGTTGGCAGCATAGCCCCCATTTTCATCCTCACAATGAATGTGTGTGTGTGTGTGTGCGCGCACGCGCGCGTGTGCGTGTAGGGGGTGGGGCAGTGTTTAGCTCCAGGAAACAGTTGGAACTAGTCCTGCCAAAATCTGTCTTCCAATTTCCTGGAAGTTTTTTCCATCATGAAAGAAGCTTCTGTTTTTCTGCCTCCTTTTCAGGGCATTTTTATAATTCATTTTGAATTTATTTTGGTGGTGGTTTTGAGCTTAACTAATCACTACAAGGTGACCAAGGGTATTGTGTGTGTGTTTTATTTATCTGTTACAAAACTTTCCATTGCTCTGCAGCTTCCCAGGCTGCCTGTGCTTCCTGATTTGAAAAGCCCTATGGGAAGAATTATCTTATGATTAGGGATGTACGAAAGTCACTTACCTTTTCGCAGCTTGGCTTCGTGGTGGGGGGAGGTGCTTCGCTTTTCCCCCCGAAGTTCAGGCGAAGGGGAGGAGGCTTCCCGCCTCGCCCGGCTGAAATTCAGGCCGGGGGGGAGGCTTCCTGCCTCGCCCGGCCGAAATTCAGGCCGGGGAGAAGCGCCCCGTCTCCCCGGCCGCGAAACAAAAAGTAAAAAAAAAAAAAAAAAGACCCCGTGATAGGCTACGTGACGATTTACGTAGCCTATCACGGCTAGATTTCCAAAGTCAGCCGTGATAGGCTACATAAATTGTCACGTAGCCTATCATGGGTGACTTTGAAAAAAAACAAAAGTGTCTAGTCTACATAAAGATTTACGTAGACTACGGCGAAAATAAAAAGGTAAAGGTGTCCCCAACCAGTCGTGTCGGACTCTAGGGTGCGGTGCTCATCCCCGTTTCTAAGCCGAAGAGCCAGCGCTGTCCGAAGACGCTTCCGTGGTCATGTGGCCGGCATGACTGAACACCGAGGTGCACGGAACGCTGTTACCTTTCCCGCCGAGGCGGTACCTATTTATCTACTTGCAATTTCTTGCTTTCGAACTGCTAGGTTGGCAGAAGCTGGGACTGAAGACGGGAGCTCACTCCGTCACGCAGCACTCGGGTCTTGAACTGCTGACCTGCCGACCTTCCAGTCTGCAGTTCAGCATCTTAACCACTAAGCCACCACGGCTTAGCGTTCCCTTATTTTCGCCGTAGTCTATGTAAATGTTTACGTAGACTAGACATGCCAAAATAAGGAACGCAAATGGCGGTGCCCATGGGCCGCTGCCATTTGCGTACACACTTTTTTTTTTTTCAAAGTCACCCGTGATAGGCTACGTGTAGATTTATGTAGCCTATCACAGCTGACTTTGGAAATCTAGCTGTGATAGGCTACGTAAATTGTTAAAAAAACTAAACTAAAAAACTAAAAAAACTAAAGTTTTTTACTTTAGTTTTTTTTTTTGCAATGGCGGCGGCAGCAGCCGGTCAGGAGACCGGCCGCCGCCCCCACCTGCGCCGAACCGCCGCCGAACTGCTGCCGGGACCCGCCTCTGGGAGGGACATTCGCCAAAGGTAAGTCCCATCCTGGGGGGGTGGCGGGGGGGTGGAGGAGAATTTCACCGCCGATTTCGGGGGCCGAATGCGTTGGCGCTCGGCTCCCTGAAGATTCGGGGAGAAATTCTCCGCCATGCCTACTTATGATGCCTTCCCTTCAGCATTACCTGAAATGTGGAAAGCCAAGGAGGCTGCAGACTGCCAGAGATATGATAGTACAATGGAAGACAGGACACTCACACACACTCCTGGGCAACATAATAAGTAAGGCAAACACAAATCCTGAATCCAACCCCTCATAATTTCTTCACGAGCAATTGTTGGGTTAATTCTGGGATGTTTAAAAACATAAACAACCTAGTGATTCTGGGTTTGCATGTCACGAAACAACCCAGGAATGGGGCATTCCTCAGTTGTTAATTCAAAGCAGAAATAATGAACTTCTTCCTGCAACACGCTCTGCTTCTCCTCTCAATTCTTGGGTTAAACAACCCAGGAATTACTGCTATGATGTGTGAACCAGGTCATTATCTGATTTTATAAGCATACTGGATGGGCCAGGAGTGATTTCACTTATCACTCTGACAACAAACATTCAAGAAGTGGGTATAACAGAAGGTGAGCATGGGGTGGGGAATATTTTGCAAAAACAAAAAACAAACGACCCCTCCATTAAACTCTTTTCACCATTTTAGTCATATTTGTGGTGGTGGGGACTGTAAAATGGATGAAAATTACCCACTTAGAATAGGGCAGAAAATTTGGTACTCATCCTGATTTGGCTTCACAACTTGATTGGCTACAAAGTGTCATGCTGTAATCCCAGTTGCTGCTGTGTGACTGGCTTGATCACGTAGCCTCTTAAAGGAAAAGGCACCAAAGCAGCTGCTTTATCAACAAACCAGTTCTAGCAGTTTTCACCTCTACCAGCAACAGGTATTTTGTAAAGAAATGGGCCTTAAATGTCCATTCAAGACCCAGCAATCCCATTGCAACAGGGATAGCACTTAACAATATATTGTTGCTGGGAAAATTCATTTTCCCACCAGCTATTGTGAAGGTTTCAGGTAAACTCAGAGGGAACAGAGCAGCATGAAGGCTTTGTCAGATTACGTCATTGTTCCTGCTAATCAGAAAGTCCCACTGCTTCAAGCCTGCAAGCCCAGGGGTTTAAAAAGATCTTGTAATTTGATTCTTTAGTTCAGTAGTCTATGCCACTCTCTGTAAGCCTTTTTTTAACTACACTCTACTGCAATCTAATTCAGAGACAAAATGGGGGGGGGGATATCCAATTCAGGCTGTTCAGGCAAATAAATGTTATGAAATGGAGAGAGTGTGTCATTTAGTTTTTAGTTTCCAGTTCCCATTCTAAGATCTGGTGCTTCCACAAAGTTGTGTAGTTTAATTAAAACTACTTTTAAAGCTGACTGAGGAAAACTGGGACAACCTCCTGTTGTGTAAATGCTTAACACCATTTGACAATTGCCATAATTTTAATTAACACAAGCAGCCATTTCTTCTATTCTTAAATAATCTGTAGTACTAAAGTGTTTTTATTCCTGTTTTCACTTTTTAATAATGTAAGAAGCATTCCGATAAACATTACGCTACATGCATTACAACCATAACCACAAATACACAGTCACAAAATAGAGCAGGCCAACATTGCACTAGTTTACAGTTTTGTTTGATAGAATTCACCCTTGAAATTCAAACAGGAGGTAATTGCAGCTGTCAATACTTAATTAAAATAGACAGAGAAGTTATATGTAGGGACTAAATCTGAAAGTCATATCTGATGATAGCCTGGGACTGACTTGTGCTATTAAGAAAATATGGATTTCTGACTGCAAATTGCATTTGTGGCCATATTTGTTTCTGGGAGCTACAAATTGTGTAAATTGGGGGTGGGGGGAATTGATGGAGCAAATTTCTCACCCATCCCTATTCTCTTCAATTCATCAGCAATGTGTATTGTTGGAACTGATGCTTAAATTGTCCTAGAGACAGACAAGAGATAATATGGATCAGTTCCTCACTACTCTTTATTCTCTACCATCAATTCTTCAGAATCCTGTAGGGGTGGACGAAAGTCACTTACCTGTCATCGAAGGCCGTTCGCGGTGGGGGGGAAGGCGCTTCGCTGGTCCCCCCGCGAAGTTCAGGCCGGGGGGGGAGGCTTCCCGCCTCGCCCGGCCGAAATTCAGGCCGGGGGGGAGGCTTCCCGCCTCGCCCGGCCGAAATTCAGGCCGGGGAGGAGGCGCCTCGCCTCGCCCGGCCGCGAACGCGAAAGTAAAACAAAAACAAAAAAAACGCCCCCTGATAGGCTACGTGACGATTCACGTAGCCTATCACGGCTAGATCTGCAAAGTCAGCCATGATAGACTACGTGAATCGTCACGTAGCCTATCACGGGTGACTTTAAAAAAAAAAAAAAAGCGCGTACGCGAATGGCGGCCCCCATAGGGAGCCGCCATTCGCGTTCCTTATTTAGTCGCTGTAGTCTACGTAAATGTTTACGTAGACTACGGCGAAAATAAGGGCAACGCAAATAGCGTTGCCCTTATTTTCACCATAGTCTACGTAAACATTTACGTGGACTACAGCGACCAAATAAGGAACGGGAATGGCGGCTCCCTATGGGGGCCGCCATTATCCGTACACTCTTTTTTTTTTTTAAAGTCACCCGTGATAGGCTACGTGACGATTCACGTAGCCTATCACGGCTGACTTTGCAAATCTAGCCGTGATAGGCTACGTGAATCGTCACGTAGCCTATCAGGGGGCGTTTTTTTTTTTCCCCCTTTCATTGCAATGGCGGCGGTGGCAGCCAGTCGAAAGACCGGCTGCCGCTCCCGCCTCGCTCGAACACCCGCCGAACCGCCGGCCGGACCAGCCACCGGGAGGGACATTCGGTGAAGGTAAGTCCCGTCCCGGGGGGGGTGCGGGGTGCGGGGGGGTGCGGAGGATTTCTCCCCAAAACTTGTTCGGGGGGCCGAACACGTTGGCGCTCGGCCCCCTGAAGTTTCGGGGAGAAATTCTCCGCCATCCCTAGAATCCTGTTATTTTGTGTGCTAAAATGTATCTTCTAAAATGTTGCTGCAGGCTAGTCATTTCATTAAATGATTTCCAAAAATAATGAAGCTTCTCTCTAAAGCCTATTCAGTATTTTATTTGTTATCAAATATCCAAGAGGATTACAAAGTAATCCTGACCTACTGAGCTGGTGCTGACCAGGTCTTGTCCATACTTAGATGTCACCCTTCTCCATCTTAGAAAAAGTTTCTATTATTCAGCTCTGAATATAAGTAGGGCTTCAAAAACTGCCATTTTTTACCATTTTTAACCAGTGATACATTTTTATCAATAAAACTAGCTTCATTCTTCATTTAAAATTCAGATCCAGAAATCCTGCATGACCTTGTCAAAGAGCTTAAGTTTATCTAATTAAAAACCCCAGAGAAGCCATACATGAGCTGTCATTTAAACTTTCAGCTCATATGTAAAAAAAGGGGGGCACATGGAAGGGATGGTGGAGAATTTCTCCACGAATCTCCAGGAGGCCGAATGCCAATGCATTCTGCCCCACATAATTGGTGGTCAAATTCTCTGCCGGCCCCCTGCCCCCCCCGGGATGGGACTTACCTCATGCTAATGTCCCTCTCGGCGGCGGGTCCCGGCGGCGTTTCGGCGGTATTTCGGCAGGGGCGGCGGCTGGTCTTCTGACCGGCTGCCACCGCCACCATTGCAAAATAAAAAAGGAAAGTAAAAAAAAACAAAAAACACCCGTGATAGGCTATGTAATGATTTATGTAGCCTATCACAGCTAGATTTCCAAAGTCAGCCATGATAGGCTACATAAATCATCACGTAGCCTATCACGGGTAACTTTGAAAAAAAAAAAAAGCGCGTACGCAAATGGCGGCGCCCATGGGGTGCCGCCATTTGCATTCCTTAGTTTGGCATGTCAGGTCTACGTAAAGATTTACGTAGACTACGGCGAAAATAAGGGAACGCTATTCTATCTATCTGCTTGTTCTATGCTATCTGTTCCCCACGGGCGCCGCCATTTGCGTACGCACTTTTTTTTTTTTTCCGAAGTCAACCGTGATAGGCTACATGACGATTTACATAGCCTATCATGGCTGACTTTGGGAATCTAGCTGTGATAGGCTACGTAAAGCATTACGTAGCCTATCTAGGGATGGCGGAGAATTTCTCCCCGAAACTTCGGGGGGCCGAGTGCCAACGTGTTTGGCCCCCCGAACAAGTTTCGGGGAGAAATTCTCCACCCCCCGCCCCCCCCCAGGATGGGACTTACCTTTGCCGAATGTCCCTCCCAGCGGCGGGTCCAGCTGGCGGTTCGGCAGGTGTTCGTGCAGGGTGGGAGTGGCAGCTGGTCTTTTGACTGGCTGCCGCCGCCGCCATTGCAATCAAAGAAAAAAAAAACGCCCCCGTGATAGGCTACGTGACGATTAACGTAGCCTATCATGGCTAGATTTGCAAAGTCAGCCATGATAGGCTACGTGAATCGTCACGTAGCCTATCACGGGTGACTTAAAAAAAAAAAAAAGCGCGTACGGATAATGGCGGCCCCCATAGGGAGCCGCCATTCGCATTCCTTATTTGGTCGCTGTAGTCTACGTAAAGATTTACGTAGACTACGGCGAAAATAAGGGCAACGCAAATAACGTTCCCTTATTTTCGCCGTAGTCTACGTAAATCTTTATGTAGACTACAGCGACCAAATAAGGAACGCGAATGGCGGCTCCCTATGGGGGCCGCCATTAGCGTACGCGCTTTTTTTTTTTAAGTCACCCGTGATAGGCTACGTGACGATTAACGTAGCCTATCATGGCTGACTTTGCAGATCTAGCCGTGATAGGCTACGTTAATCGTCACGTAGCCTATCACGGGGGCGTTTTTTTTTAAAAAAAAAAACTTTGGAGTTCGCGGCCGGGCGAGGTGGGAAGCCTCCCCTCCGGCCTGAATTTCGGCCGGGGCGAGGCGGGAAGCCTCCCCTCCTGGCCTGAACTTCATGGGGGGAGCAGCGAAGCGCCTCCCCCCCACCGCGAACAAGCTTCGATGACAGGTAAGTGACTTTCGTCTACCCCTAAGCCTATCACTTGTGTGTGTGTGTGTGTTTTACCTTTTTTTTCGCGGCCGGGTAGACGGGGCGCTCCTACCCGGCCTGAATTTCGCCGGCGAGGGATGGGGCGCCTCCCCCCCGGCCTGAATTTCGGCCAGGCAAGGCGGGGCGCCTCCCCCCCTCACCTGAACTTTGGGGGGAGAACCAAAGCGCCTCCCCCCCACCGCAAAGCAAGCTGCGGGACAAGGTAAGTCCCTTTCGTCCATCCCTAAATCCAATATCTCTATCGCTGAGCTGATTCACACATGCATATAACATTAGATCCAGCACAGTTGTTGTTGTTGTTGTTGTTGTTATTTGCATTTCTATACTCCCCCATAGCTGAAGCTCTCTGGGTGGTTTACAAAAGTTAAAACATTAAATACAATATAAAAAGTTTAAAAGCCATTTACAAAACAGCACACAGACAATATACACAAACAACATATAATTAAAAACACATTGCTTTTCAATTGCCAGTCCACATTCAGCTGTCAGATATCAACATTTGTTTTCCATCATAGTTATGGCAGCTTCTCCACCTGTTTCTCACAGTTCCATATCCTTTAGAAACAATACCCAATGCTATATTCCAAATTATTATTCTTGCTGTTCTCTTTTGGGTGTAACCATCTTGATCACATTGGTATATAAGCTACACTGAGAGACAGCCAGAGTGGGGCCCTGTTAAATTTATTGGATTTCTCAGTTGGTTTCAGTACAGTCAGCTGTGTTATCTTTCTGTCTGTGTATGGGCATGGATCCCTTATGAAACATTTTAAAATAATTTAATAATTTCTAAAATAAAGCCTGTACATAGTTTCTAACATAAAGCCTTTCCCCCGCATTTTCTCTTCATTCAGCACTGTAGCAAGAGAACAATGACATGTCCCTTAAAAGTAGAATTAACTCTATTGATTATGTGCAGATCATAATTTTTAAGAAGTGGAATGTAATTCTTGTGTAGCTACAACATGGAAACTAACAAAGTCACATACAATGTGTTAGCTCCAATCATATATAGAATCATAGAATAGTAGGGTTGGAAAGTGCCTATGAGAACATCGAGTGCTCAGTGCAGGAAAGCAAGTCAGATTAGGGATGTTGAAGAACTCCACCACGGACTCTAGTGAGGCTGGATTCTTTAGAATCCAGCCCCTGGAGTCCGTGGCAGAACGGACTACCCCCCACCCACCCCGAAATCCCTGGAATGGACCTACATGGTGGCTGCTCTGGCAGTGGCTCTGGCAGTGGCTCCGGTGGCGGCTCCGGGTCGTCTTCCGGGCTGCTGCAGCCGCAAATGGTGTCCTCCGTAGGGGATGCCATTTGCGTCCCTACCCTAGGCCGTGATAGGCTACTTATATATTTACATAGCCTACCACGGCTAAAGGAGGGATGCAAATGGCAGCCCCTGCATAAGTATCTACGAAGCTTATCACGGCAAAAGACAGGGATGCAAATGGCATAGCGGCCGCCATTTGTGTCCCCGCTTTAGCCGTAATAGACTATGTAAATATTTATGTGGCCTATCACAGCAAAAGCAGGGATGCAAATGTTCAAACTATTGAACAGTGGCACTTATTTCACATGCCAGTAAGGTAATGCTCAAGATCTTGCAAGGTAGACTCCAGCAATTCGTGGAACGAGAATTGCCAGATGTACAAGCTGGGTTTAGAAAAGGGAGAGGAACTAGAGAACAAATTGCCAATATCTGCTGGATAATGGAGAAAGCCAGGGAGTTTCAGAAAAACATCTATTTCTGTTTTATTGACTATTCTAAAGCCTTTGACTGATCATAACAAATTGTGGCAAGTTTTTGGTGGTATCGGGATACCAAGTCATCTTGTCTGCCTCCTGAGGAATCTGTATAACGACCAAGTAGCAACGGTAAGAGCAGACCATGGATCAACGGACTGGTTTAAGATTGGGAAAGGAGTACGGCAGGGTTGTATACTCTCACCCTACCTATTCAACCTGTACACAGAACACATCATGCGACATGCTGGGCTTGATGAAGCCAAGGCTGGAGTTAAAATTGCTGGAAGAAACATTAACAATCTCCGATATGCAGATGATACCACTTTGATGGCTGAAAGCGAGGAGGAGCTGAGGAATCTTATGACGAAGGTGAAAGAAGAAAGTGCAAAAGCTGGGTTGCAGTTAAACCTCAAAAAAACCAAGATTATGGCAACCAGCTTGATTGATAACTGGCAAATATAGGGAGAAAACATGGAGGCAGTGACAGACTTTGTCTTTCTAGGCGCAAAGATGACTGCAGACTCTGACTGCAGCCAGGACATCAGGAGATGTTTACTTCTTGGGAGGAGAGCAATGACAAATCTTGATAAAATAGTGAAGAGCAGAGACATCACACTGACAACAAAGGTCCGCATAGTTAAAGCAATGGTATTCCCCATAGTAACCTATGGCTGCGAGAGCTGGACCATAAGGAAGGCTGAGCGAAGGAAGATAGATGCTTTTGAACTGTGGGGCTGGAGGAAAATTCTGAGAGTGCCTTGGACTGCAAGAAGATCAAACCAGTCCATCCTCCAGGAAATAAAGCCATAGACTGCTCACTTGAGGGAATGATATTAAAGGCAAAACTGAAGTACTTTGGCCACATCATGAGAAGACAGGATACCCTGGAGAAGCCTGATGCTAGGGAAAGTGGAAGGCCAAAGGAAGAGGGGCCGACCAAGGGCAAGGTGGATGGATGATATTCTGAAGGTAATGGACTCGACCTTGGGGGAGCTGGGGGTGGCACCGGCCGACAGGAAGCTCTGGCGTGGGCTGGTCCATGAAGTCACAAAGGGTCGGAACAACAACAAACCACGGCTTAGCTTAGGGACACAAATGGCTTGCCCTAAGCAGGACGCCATTTGCGTCCGCAGCAGCTGGGCAGCAGATGAAGGCTCTGCTGCAGATTGGCCCAGACGGCAGCTCCGCGGACTCGCTGAGGAGCGGAGCCAGCTGGACAGGATTCCAGGGGGGAGGACTGGATTGCCTCCCCCCTGTTGAGGATTCCGGGGAAGGACAAGATCGCCTCCCCCCCGCCGCGGAACCCAGCGGATCCAGGTAAGTGGGGTTTCGTTAGGGATGTAGGAAAGTCACTTACCGTTTCGCGGATCTTCTTCGCAGTGGGGGGGAGGCACTCCGTCCCTCCCCCCGGAATCCTCGACAGGGGGGGAGGCGCTCCATCCCTCCCCCTGGAATCCTGCCCAGCCAGCTCTGATCTGCGGGGATTCCACAGAGCCGCCGGACGGCTCCGCCTGCAGCCGGACATCTGGCCACTGGGCAACAGGGATGCAAATGGCGGCGGCCTTAGCCACCGCTGTTTGTGTCCCTGTACTTAACTGTGATAGGCTACATAAATATTTACGCAGCCTATCACAGCAAAGTAAAAAAAAATGCGTACGCAAATGGCGATGGCTACGGCGGCTGCCATTTGCTTTCGCTATTTTTCACCGTTCTAGCCTACGTAAATATTTATGTAGGCTAGAATGGCTAAAAATAGTGAACGCAAATGGCTGCCGCCATTTGCGTATGCTGTGCCCAGCTGCGGCCAGCCAGGAGACCAGCTGCTGCCGCCGCCCCACCCGCCACTGCTGCCCCCGCCCCTGCCGCAACTGCTGCCCCCACCACCACAACTGCTGCCCCCGCCACTGCCCCCACTGCAGCCGCACCTGCTACCCCCGACGCACCTTCCGCCGCCCCCGCCGCTGCACCTTCTGCCACCCTCACCGCCGCACCTGCCATCCCCACTGCACCTTCTACCGCCGCACCTTCCGCTGCCGCCATGCCGCCACTGTTGCACCGCCACCGCCGCCACCGCCACCACCGCACCCGCAGCCGCATCCGCCGCATCCTCCCCAGGTAAGTGCCATCCCGGGGGGGTCCATGGGGCAGGCGGGGGGGCACGAGGCCATTCCACCGTGGATTCCAGGGGGCCGAATGCCAGTGCATTCGGCCTCACTGGAATCCGTGGTGGAATTCTCTGCCATCCCTAGGTTTTGTACACCTCTAAAGTCAGAGCATCCCTGACAGATGGCAGTCCAGCTTCATCTTGAATATCTCCAGTGTGGGAGAGCCCACCACCTCCCTAGGCAATTGGTTCCATTGTTGTATTGCTCTGTCAGGAAGTTTTTCCTGATGTTCAGCTGGAATCTGGCTTCCTGTAACTAGGGATGTACAAAAGTGACTCACCTTTCCGCGGGTTATGTTGATGGTGGGGGGGAGGCGTTCCGTCCCTCCCCTCAGAATCCTGGCCATGGGGGGGAGGCGCTCCATTCCTCCCCCCCAGAATCCTGGCTGGCCGGCTGTGTTCCGCAGCGATTCTGTGGAGCCGCCGGCCGGCTCCGCCAGCAGCTGGACATCCAGCCGCTGGCTAGCAGGGACACAAATGGCAGCGGCCATAGCCACCACCATTTGCGTCCCTGCAGTCAGCTGTGATAGGCTATGTAAATGTTTACGTAGCCTATCACGGCTGATTTAAAAAAAAAACCCAAAAAATGCGCATACGCAAATGGCGGCGGCCATGGCCGCCACCATTTGTGTTCCTTATTTTGGCCCGTCTTAGTCTATGTAAACATTTACGTAGACTAAGACGGCAAAAATAAGGGGAACGCAAATAGCGTAGCAAGGTGATCTGATAAAAAAAATGAGATCAGAGTTGTTCTTGACAAATCCACGTTGGCTTCGAGTAATCACTTCATTGTTTTCAAGGTGCTTACAGAATAATTGCTTTATCATCTGCTCCAGAATTTTCCCAGGGATTGATGTCAGACTGACTGTTCTGTAGTTCCCAGGTTCCTCCTTTTTGCCCTGTTTGAAGATAGGGACATTAGCCCTCCTCCAGTCATCTGGCACTTCATTCATCCTCCATGATTTCTCAAAGAGAACATACAGTGGTTCTGAGAGTTCTTCTGCCAGTTCCTTTATTACTCTAGGATTAGGGATGTATGAAACCCCTACCTAGCTCCGCTCCGGTGCATCCGCGGTGTGGGGGGAGGCACTCTGTCCCTCCCCCCGGAATCCTTCCCATCCGGCTCCACTCCGCGACAGCTCTGTGGAGCCACCAGCCGGGGCCAGCCACAGCTGGAATTCCAGCTGCTGCTGGGCTGCTGCGGCCGCAAATGGCAGCAGTTTGTAGTGGCCGCCATTTGCATCCTTGCAGCAAGCCATGATAGGCTACGGCCGCTACGCCATTTGTGTGGCTGCCTTTTGCCATGATAGGCTACGTAAATACTTACGTAGCCTATCACGGCTTACTGCAAGGATGGAAATGGTGGCCACTACGACAGCTAGTACCTGGTAGCGGCTGGGAGACCAGCTGGAGCCGCCGCTGCATCCGCCGCTGGAGTCACCGTATCCGCCGCCAGATACTCTCTATCCCGGAACGATACCACGGGGTGGCGGGGGGGGGGGAGGCCATTCCACTACAGATTCTGGGGGGCTGGATTCTAAAGAATCCAGCCTCACTGGAGTCTGTGGGGGAATTCTCTGACATCCCTATCTCTGATGCAGTTCATCTAGCCCTGGAGATTTGAACTCATTCAAAGTAATGAGGTGTTCCTTGACCATATGCCTGTCGATCTCAAGCTGCAATCCTGCCCCTTCAGCCTGTACTTCGCCTTTGCCAGGGGGTTCATAGACCCTCTTTTGGGAGAAGACTGAGCCAAAGTAGGAACTGAGTATCTCTGCCTTTTCTTTGTCATCTGTTATCATTTTGTCATCCTTATTTAATAGTTGAACCACCATTTCTTCCCTCTGTCTTTTACTCTGCACGTATCTGAAGAAAGCCTTTTTGTTGCTTTTAGCATCCTTTGCCAACCGCAGTTCGTTCTCAGCTTTAGCCTTCCTGACACCATCCCTGAAATTCTGTGCTACCTGCCTGTACTCTTCCTTTGTTGCTTGTCCTTCCTTCCACTTCCTATATGTGTGCTTTTTTGTTTTCAGGTCATCTCTAAGCTTTTTGTGAAGACACATTGGCTTCTTCTGTTGTTTTCCACCTTTTTTTCTTGTTGGAATTGTTTGTAATTGCGCCTTTAGAATTTCCTTTTTTAAAAACTCCAACCCATCTTGGACTCCTTTTTTTGTTAGAGTCACTTGCCATGGGACCTTACTCTTATCACTGTTCTGAGTTTATTACAATTGGCTTTCCTAAAATCCAGGGTACGCATTTGGCTACACTCGGCTTTTGCTTCCCTTAGAACTAGGGATGGCGGAGAATTTCTCCCCGAAAATTCAGGGGGCCAAGCGCCAACGTGTTCGGCCCCCCGAAGAAGTTTTGGGGAGAAATTCTCCGCACCCCCCCACCCCCGCACCCCCCCCGGGACAGGACTTACCTTTCCCGAATGTCCCTCCTGGCGGCGGGTCCGGCCGGCGGTTCGTCGGGTCTTCGTCAGGGGTGGGAGCGGCAGCCGGTCTTTCGACCGGCTGCCGCCGCCGCCATTCCAATAAAAGAAAAGCTATTTGCATTGCCCTTATTTTCTCCGTAGTCTATGTAAATCTTTACATAGACTACAGCGACCAAATAAGGAACGCGAATGGCGGCTCCCTATGGGGGCCGCCATTTGCATACGCACTTTTTTTATTTTTAAAGTCACCTGTGATAGGCTACGTGACGATTTACGTAGCCTATCATGGCTGACTTTGCAGATCTAGCCATGATAGGCTACGTTAATCGTCACGTAGCCTATCACGGGGGCGTTTTTTAAAAAACTTTTTATTTCGCGGCTGGGTGAGGTGAGGCGCCTCCCCCCCGGCCTGAATTTCAGCCGGGCGAGGCGGGAAGCCTCCCCCCCCGGCCTGAACTTCGTGGGGAGAGCAGCGAAGCGCCTCCCCCCCACCGCAAAAAGCTGCGAGACCAGGTAAGTGACTTTCGTGCACCCCTACTTAGAACCAAGAACTCAAGTATAACATGGCCGCTTTCCCCCAGAGTTCCTGTAACTGCTACTTTATCCACTAAGTCATCTCTGTTGGTTAGCATCAAGTCCAGGATAGCCGATCCTCTAGTTCCTTCCTCTGCTTTCTGTAGGAGGAAGTTATCTACCACACAAGTCAGGAATTTCCTGCAAGGGCCATGTTTTGCAGAATTTGTCTCCCAACAAATATTGAGGAAATTGAAGTCCCCCATTACTACCACATCATACTTCCTTGCAACATTGGCTATTTGCTTTTCAAAAGTTTCATCCCCGTCTTCTCCTTGATTGGGTAGCCAGTAGTAGACTCCGACCACCATGTTCCTTTTATTCTTTGATCCATTTATTTTAACCCAGATTCTCTCGATGGGGCTATGAAGCTCATCCTCCTGTATTTCTGTGCAGAAATATGTATTTTTCGCATATAGTGCAACCCCACCTCCCTTTCTGTTCCTCCTGTTCTTTTTGAACAAGTTATATCCTTTAACTGCTGTATTCGAGTCATGAGAGTCATCCCACCAAGTCTAAGTTACACCTATCAAGTCATAATTTCCCTCCTGTATTAAGAGTTCAAGTTCATTCTGAGGGAGAGGGAGAGGGGGAGGGAAGGGGAAAGAATCTTCTTTTTTCTTCATTTCCTTTCCTCCTCCCTTTTCCTTTTCTTTTTTCCTCTTTCCTTCTCTTTTTGTTATTGTGGTGTCCTCACCAGAATATTGTATTGTTGGGAAATTGTAGCATTGTTCGGGTTGCTGGTAATTTTGGTATTGTTTATTTCATTTATAAAGATAAAATAAATAAAAATATATTTAAAAAAAGAGAGTTCAAGCTCATTCTGTTTGTTCCCCATACTCTGAGAATTAGACATCGAAGACCATGAGCTTCATGGTCTGGCTTTCTTCCTACATATTTCTGAAGACTATTATTGGGCACTACTAGAGCTGTTCTCTCCATTGCAGTGCATGAGCCTTCGTCCATTGTTACCCCTAACTTTATGTCTCCCTTCCCCGTAGGATTCAGTTTCAAGCCCTCCTGTATAAGTTCTTCATGCTATCTTAAGGAGCGCCTCCAGCAACACCAGACAGGCCGCTTAACAAGATCAGCCTCGGATGGCCTTCTCTCTGTCCCATCAGCCATGACAGCTAGGCTGGTGAGGACGAGGGAGAAGGCCTTCTCTGTGGTGGCCCCCACTCTGTGGAACTCCCTCCCTAGGGAACTCCTCCATGCCCCGTCTTTAATGAGCTTCCGCCACGCATTAAAAACGTGGTTGTTCAGGCAGGCATTTGGGGTGGGTTAGGGTATTTTTTATGATGTTTTGAATGTAGAATTTTATTGTTTTAACTGTTTTGTTGTTGTACATCACCCAGAGTGGCTGGGTGACCAGCCAGATGGGTGATTAATAAATTTAATAAATAAATACATAAACAAACAAACAAACAAATGCTGTGGCCAAACATATTCTTCCCAGCCTTTGTGAGGTGCGCCCTGTCCTTGCCAACAGTCCATCTTCCAGGAAGTATAGCCTGTAGTCCTAGAATCCAAATCTCTCTTGTCGTCACCACCTTCATAGCCAGTCATTCACCCAGAGTATTTTTCTTTCCCTTTCTATCCCTCTTCTATCTACTGGAAGGATGGATGAGAAAACTATCTGGGCCCCAAAGTTCTTGAGTTTCCTTCCCAAAGCTTCAAAGTCTGACGTGATTTCTTCATAGCTCCACTTGGTGGTATTATTTGTTCCCACATGGGTGAGAAGAAAGGGATAACTGTCAGTGGGCTTTATGAGTGCGGGCAACCTTTCAGTCATGTCTCTAATCCATCCTCCCGGGAGACAGCATACCTGTGAGTCGATGGGTCTTTGCGACATACCTGGGTCTCGATCCCACGCAGCAAGGAGTCTCCCACTACTACTAGTCTTCTCTTCTTGTTGTTGTAGGCCTTGGTTTCATTGCCTCTGCTTGACTGACCTTCAGCCTCTTGCTCGCTCTCATGCAGGTTCCCCTGTGATTCTTCCTCTGCAGGCTGTCCTCCAGTCTCATCCTCAAGTACCTGAAAATGGTTTCACAGCTCCACTGTTTCCACTGGTGCAGAGTGGCTTCTAGTTCTTCTGCTCCTAACTATCACCCTTTTCCAAGGAGTATCCTTTACTGCATTTTTCCTCACCTCCGCATTTCCCTCTTCTGCCTCAGCTTGTTGTTGCTCTTTAAGCTTCTGGTCTTCACTTTGCTGCTGTAGTTCCAGCATTCTGTCCAAAAACTCTTTGTGTTCTCTTATTCCCTGGAGGGTTGACAGTCTCCGCTCCAGTCCTCTTACTTTTTCTTCCAGCAGCGTGATCAACTTGCACTTGTTGCAGGTGTAGGCCATGTTGTTCTCAGGCAAGAAAACAAACATTGCACCACCACTGGAGAGTCTTGCAGGGCACCACCACTGGAGAGTCTTGTACTTCCATAGCCTCTCTTTGTGTCTAGCAAAAACAGACAATTTAATAAAGAAGATTTGTAGTAATTTAGGGTCATGGCTAGCTACAGATGGTTGTATCCCGTTTAATAGAAGTCCATAGCTTCTAAGGATGCTTAGGAATCAGATGCCTTTCATATGGAACTGAGCAGCTGCTCCCTGGCACATCTGCGTACCACACTGCTTGCACACTGGGCCTGAAAGGTGGAGGACAAGCTGGAATTGGATGAGGAGGTTTGCAAGGGTGTAAGGAGAGCCAGATGATGCGGGTCCAGTTGCCATGGCATAGTGGCATCTCCTCTGCCTTGCCCAGGTGTCCAGCCCTTCCCCCTTCCTTCTCTGCCTCTCTTGCCTTCTGTCCAGGATCTAATGGTGCTCTGTCTGCCCCCAGGGCCAGATCTGGGGGTGGGTGGGTAGTAGAGCAACCCTCTGGTTTTGTCAAAGTCTCCCTGCAGCCAGTGCTTTTTTCCAGCCTCTCCCTCCGCACTCACCAGTAGGGATGGACAAAAGTCCCTTACCTGATCCCGACGCTTGCTTCGCAGTGGGGGGGAGGCAAGGTGGGGGTCCCTCCCACCAAATTCTGGGCGGGGGGGAGGTGCCCTGTCCCTCCCCGCCAAAATTCTGGCGGGGGGGAGGCGCCCCATTCCTTCGGCCGCAAACCTCGTCTCCTGCCGGGACGCAAATGGCGGCGGCCGTAGCAGGGCCATTTGCGACCCTGCAGTCAGCCGTGATAGGCTATGTAAATCTTTATGTAGCCTAACACGGCTGACTTTAAAAAAAAAAAAGCGTGTACGCAAATGGCGGCACCCATGGGCGCCTCCATTTGCATTCCTTATTTTGGCACATGTAGTCTATGTAAACATTTATGTAGACTACGGCGAAAATAAGGGCAACGTTATTTGCATTGCCCTTATTTTCTCCGTAGTCTACGTAAATGTTTACATAGACTACACATGCCAAAATAAGGAACGCAAATGGCGGCGCCCATGGGCGCCACCATTTGCGTACGTGCTTCCCCCCCCCAAAGTCAGCCGTTATAGGCTACGTAAAGATTTACGTAGCCTATCATGGTTTTTTTTTTTAAATCTAGCCGTGATAGGCTACGTAAATCTTTACATAGCTTATCACGTTTTTTTTTTTTTAACTTGGAAATGGCGGTGGCTGCAGACAGTTGGAAGACCGGCCGCCGCCGCCGCCGAACCACCGCCAAACCGCCGCCGGAGCCGCCACTGCCAGGGACATTCGATCAAGGTAAGTCCCATCCTGGGGGGGGTGGAGGGGGGCAGACCGTTTCTCCACCAATTTTGGGGGGCCGAATGCACTGGCATTCGGCCTCCCCGAGATTTGTGGAGAAATTCTCTGACATCCCTACCAGCCTTTTTGCTCTATGTCCTGTCAGGAGAGAACTCTAGACCTGCACTGCAGCCCACTTTCTTCCTCTTTAAGTAGGCACCAGAAGATGGGAGGAAAAAAGTGTGAGAGAGAAGATACTACCAACTAGTAGAAGATACTACTACCCCAATCTATTCCTCACATGCTTTCTCTCCTATCCCTCTTCAGCACCGCTTTCCAAAGCAGACTTCTTTCTCCTCAATTGCTGGCTGCTTTTTGCTCAACCTGCTTCTTACAGGCCTCTCTCTTGTGCGTGCACTCCCACTTTTCCCATTTCTACCCCTCACCTGACTTGGCTTTGGTGGCCTTTTAAACCTCTCCACACTTTCACCCACATGTGCTAGGGGACAACCTTTTCCTACCCACTCTTTCTATCTTTCCTTTAAAAAAAGATAGAATACCTCCCCCGTCACTCTTTTATTTCTCCTGTTTTCTCCTCCTTCTCATGAAGGGTGGGTGGGTGGAGGGGTGGGGAGACTCTGCTGCCACCACATCTAATGTGGCCATGGCTGTCCAGCTCCTTTAATCCCTCTGGCCCAGCTGGTCCCTTCTCAGCCACCCAGCTCCACTTCAGCTGTGTGGACCATCACCACCTTGACCACCTCACCTCGCCAGTGCTGTGAGATGTTGTATATTTTATATTCTTAGATAGTCTTATCCCTTCAAATGTTGCTTTCTGTAAGAAGAAAAGACACATCATAAAGAGGTGGCTGGAGCTGGATTTCTGGTGTCTCTGAGCATTTGGGATATGTTGCAGTGTTCCAGCAGAGAAAATTAAATCCTAATACCTTTTCAGGGGTGGGGGAGATCTCTGAGGCATTTGAAGAAATGATTTTTCCTTACATTTTGGAGGTAACGTAGCTGTGTAATTATATTTACACTTATAGAATGGTGTATCACAGAACTCTTATTGGTTTGAAATGCCATTACATATATTGCAGGAGCCCCTAGGCTAAGCTTGATTTAAATTTGCATACATTTTCATGTATTTAGCAGAAATAAATGAAGAGTTGCAGGCAGATACCTGACAGCCATTATGGCATTAAAATCTCTAGGATATGGGGTTCAGGCAGCACCCATGAACTCCTTAGGATACAAGGAGTTATCTCACTCTCTTGTTCATTTTCTCTCTCTCACACACATGGAGGAAAGATAAAAGCTGACATTCTTTGGTAGGGGCCAGATATTCCACAATCACTGTTCATTAAGAATATAAGAAGAGCCATGCAGACCAAGGGTCCATCTAGTCCAGCATTCTGTTCACACAGTGGCCAATCAGCTGTCAGCTGGGAATGCTCAAGCAGGGCATGAGTGCAACAGCACCCTCCCACCCATGTTCCCCAGCAACTGGTGTACATAGGCTCACTGCCTCTGTTACTGGAGATAGCACAGAGCCATAAGACTAGTAGCCATTGATAGCTTTTTCCTCCAGGAATTTCTCCAACCCCCTTTTAACGCCATCCAAATTGGTGGCCATCACTACATCCTGTGGTAGCGAATTCCATAGTTTAACTCTGTGCTGTGTGAAGAAGTACTTACTTTAATCTATCGTGAATCTCCCACCAATCAGCTTCATAGGATGTCCCTGGGTTCGTATTTTGAGAGGGGGAAAAAAATGTCTCCTTATCCACATTCTCCACACCATGCATAATTTAGTACACCTCTATCATTTCTTCTCTTATCCTCTCTTTTTCCAAGCTAAACAATCCCAGCTGTTGTAACCTTCTCTCACAGGGGAGATGCTCCAGCCCCTTGATAATTTTAGCTGGCCTTTTCTGCACTTTTTCCAGCTCTCCAGTATCTTTTTTTAGGTGTGGTGAGTGTGACCAGAACTGGTCACAGTATTCCCAGTGTGGCCACACCATAGATTTGTATAGGGGCAGTATGATTTTGGCAGTTTTATTCTCAGTTCCTTTTCTAATTATGCCTAACATAGAGTTTGCCTTTTTTACAGCAGCCACACACTGGGTCGACAACTTCACTGAGCTGTCCACCACAACCCCAACATCTCTTTTGTGGTCGTCACCGCTAGCTCAGATCCCATCACACTATACTTGAAGTTGGGATTTTTTGCCCCAACATGCATTGCTTTACACTTGCTTACACTGAACTACATTTGCCATTTAGATGCCCACTCTCCCAGTTTGGAGAGATCCTTTTGGAGCTCCTCACAATCCCTTTTTATTTTAACCACCCTAAGCAATTTGGTGTCATCTGCAAACTTGGCCACTTCACTGCTCACTTCGAATTCCAGACCATTTACGAACAGGTTGAAAAGCATTGGTCCTAATACAGATCCCTGTGGGACTCCACTATTTACTTCCCTCCATTGGGAGAATTTACCATTTATTCTTGCTCTGTTCTTTAACCAGTTACTGATCCATAAGAGGACCTGTCCTCTTATTCCATGACTGCTAAGTTTGCTCAGGAGTCTTTGGTGAGGGACTTTGTCAAAAACCTTTTGGAAGTCCAAGTAAATAATGTCTACCGGTTCACCCCTGTCTACATGTTTATTGACACTCTCAAAGAAGTCTAAAATGTTAGTGAGGCAGGACTTAGCTTTGTGGAGCCATGTTGCTTACTGATTTTATCTTTAATAATGCCTTCAACCAATTTACCTGGAACAGACACTAAGCTATTGGGCCTGAAGCTTCCTGGATCCCCCCTGGATCCCTTTTTGAAAATTGGTGTAACATTGGCCATCTTCCAGTCCTCTGATATAGGGGTGGGCGGATCACTTAACTGGCTCCGTTCTGGGGATCTGAGGTGGGGGGGGGAAACGATCCGTTCCTCCCCCTGGAATCCTCTTCGGGTGGCTCTGCTCCGCAGCGAGTCCGTGGAGCCACCGGCTTGGGCCGCCTGCAGCCGGACCTCCGTCCGCTGCTGGACCGCAACCGCAAATGGTGGCTGCCATAGCGGCCGCCATTTGCGTCCCTGCTCTTTGCTGTGATAGGCTACGTAAATATATACGTAACCTATCACGGCAACGCAGGGATGCAAATGGCATCATGGCTGCCATTTGTGTCCCTGCGTAAGCCATGATAGGCTATGTAAATACTTATGTAGCCTATCACGGCTAACGGAGTGAGGGAAATGGCGGCTGCTAGAGGTGTACGAAACTCAACTTACTTGGCTTTGCTGTGGTCTGCAGGTGGAGGGAGGCAATCTGTTCCTCCCACCGGAATTCTCGATGGGGGGGGAGGCGATCCGTTCCTCCCCCCCAGAATCCTGCCTGGCCGGCTCCACTCTGCAGCCAGTCTGCAGAGCCACCAGCCAGGACAACCCACAGCGGGGCCTCCAGCCGCTGCCGGGCTGCTGCGGATGCAAATGATGTCCTGCGTAGGGGACGCCATTTGCGTCCCTACGCTAGCCCGTGATAGTCTACGTAAATATTTACGTAGCCTATCACGGCTAAAGCATGGGCGCAAATGGCATCCCCTACACCATTTGCATCCCTGCTTTAGCTGTGATAGGCTACATAAATATATACATAGCCTATGACGGGCTAGCCAAGGGACGCAAATGGTGGCTGCTACGATGGCCGCCATTTGCGGCTGCAGCAGCCCAGCAGCAGCCGGAACTGCCGCCACCGCCGCTTCATCCACCCCCGGAGCTGCTGCCGGAGCCACCACTGCCGCATCTGCCACCAGGTAGGTCCGTCCTGGGGGGATTCTGTGGGGTGGGGGGGGAGGCTGATGTGCCACAGACTCCAGGGAGCCGGATTCTAAAGAATCCAGCCTCACTGGAGTCTGTGGCAGAATTCTCAGCCATCCCTAGCGGCCGCAGACCAGGGCCACCATTCGCACCCGAGGAAGGCCGACAAAAGGTAAGTTCTGTCCCGGAGAGGTTTTGCAGGGGGGATTGTTCCGTTCCACCATGGACTCCGGGGGGCGGCTAAAGAATCCGGCCTCACTGGAGTCCGTGGCAGAATTCTCCGCCATCCCTACTCTGGTATCGAGGTTGATCTTAGGGACATGTTGCATATTTTGGTTAGAAGATCAGCGGTTTCATATTTGAGTTCTTTGAGAACTCTTGGATGGATACCTTCTGGGCCCAGTGATTTATCTGCTTTCCATTTATCAATAAGGTCAAGAACTTCATCTTCTGTCATCACTATTCACCTCAGTTCCTCAGACTCCCTTCTTGAAAATGTCACTTCAGGCACAGGGATCTGTCCTACATCTTCTGCAGTGAAGACAGATTAAAATAATTCATTCCACTGCTCTGCAATCTCCTTGTTCTCCTTGTACTCCTTTAACTCCATTATCATCCAATGGTCCAACTGCCTGCTTAGCTGGTTTTCTGCTTTTGATATATTTAAATAATTCTTTATTGTTGGCCTTGATGTTGTTAGTGATGTGCTCTTCAAAATTCTTTTTTGCATCTTTTATTGTCTGCTTACATCATTTTTGTGCAAGCTTGTGCTCTCATTTATTTTCCTCACTTGGGCAAGACTTCCATTTTCTGAAGGAATCTCTCTTTTCTCTAATATCTCCCTTAACACTGCTCATTAAGCATGCTGGCAACCTCTTGGACTTGGTGCTACCGTTCCTAAACTATGGTATAGATTTTAGCTGGGCTTCTATTATTGTGGTATTGAGGAATCTCCAAGCATTCTGAAGGGATTGAATCCTTTTGACTCCCCCTTTTAACTTCCTTTCACCAGTTCCCTCATTTTAGAGAAGTTTCCTCTTTTGAAATGTGACTATGTTGGACTTCCTGGGCAATTTTCTACTTAAATATATATTAAATCTGATAGCACTGTGACCACTGTTTCCAAAAATACTTTTTATTTTATTTTTTATCTTTATAAATGAAATAAACAATACCAACAACCTAATCAGTAGCTACAGTTTCCCAACAATGCAATATTCTTAAGAGGACACAGCAATAACAAAAAGGAGCAAAATAATAATAATAATAAAAGGATTAGATTTAAACTCCAATACACACAGGCTTCAAATTCCATTCACTTAAAAATTATACCTATAACATTGGCAAAATTACAATTCAATACAGCATGATTAATCTTATCATGTCATCAGTCTTATAACAAGGAAGCAGGCCTACAATTCATTTCCAGTGACCATATAGCCAGTCTCATAATAATGATAGTAATAATAATAAAAAGAAAGGAGATTAAGAAGGATAAATAATGATAACAAATCACTAATAAATTTTATAATGTTATATGATAATAAAGGTGAAAACCCACCTTAAAACAATCAGTAATATATTTTATACTAGATATATAAATGAGTGTGCATATTTCTATACACCCTCAGACAGTATATTTAGATACTCTATATCATATCCATTTTAAAGAAAAAGGATTTTTTTTTAAAGGAGAAAGAAAAATGAAAGAAAGCAGATGGATATATAGATAAGCAATTAACTCTGGCCTAACCTGAGTCATTCGGACAAAACATAACCAGTTAACAAAACATGTTTGTGGATTCCAGTTCATGGGGCTGTAGCAGAAATCTCAAGCATTTCTGCATTTAGCCATGCCTCCACCATTTCATGATTTGGGAACTTCTTCATCTGACCTTCAGAAACAATGCACAGTGTAGCAGGATATTTTCAGTGATATTGTAAGTTCATTTGTTTTGCCAAATTTTTCGCCTTAATGAATTGTCTTCTTTTCTCAGCAACTTCTTTGGTGTAATCCGGAAATAACATAATTTTATTTTGTTTCCAAAAAAGATTTCCACCCCCTCTCGCCAAACACAGGATATAATTTTTTGTGGAGATTCTTGCAAATTGGACTCTAATTAGGGATGGACGAAAGGGACTTACCTTGTCCTGCAGCTTGCTTCGCGGTGGGGGGAGGTGGTTCGGTTCTCCCCCCAAAGTTCAGGTGAGGGGGGAAGGCACCCCGCCTCGCCTGGCCGAAATTCAGGCCGGGGGGGAGGCGCCCCATCCCTCGCTGGCAAAATTCAGGCTGGGGAGGAGCGCCCCGTCTCCCCGGCTGTGAAAAAAAAGTAAAAACAAAAACAAAAACACACACCCGTGATAGTCTACGTAACGATTTGCGTAGCCTATCATGGCTAGATTTCCAAAGTCAGCCATGATAGGCTACATAAATCGTCACATAGCCTATCATGGGTGACTTTGGGGGAAAAAAAAGCGCGTACGCAATTGGCGGCGCCCCATGGGCGCCGCCATTTGCGTTCCTTATTTTGGCACATCTAGTCTACGTAAAGATTTACGTAGACTACAGCGAAAATAAGGGCAACGCAAATAGCGTTCCCTTATTTTCGCCGTAGTCTACGTAAATCTTTACGTAGACTACCCCTGTCCAAATAAGGAATGCAAATGGCGGAGCCCATGGGGCACCGCCAATTGCATACGCGCTTTTTTTTTCTTCCAAAGTCACCCGTGATAGGCTACGTGACGATTTACGTAGCCCATCACGGCTGACTTTGGAAATCTAGCCGTGATAGGCTACGTAAATCGTCACGTAGCCTATCACGGGTGTGTTTTTTTTTTTACTGTACTTTTTTATTTTGTAATGGCAGCGGCGGCAGCCAGTCGGGAGACTGGCCCCCGCCCCTGCCCCCGCCGAAACGCCGCCGGGACCCGCCACCGAGAGGGACATTCGCCGAAGGTAAGTCCCATCCTGGGGGGGGCGGGGGGCCGGCGGAGAATTTCCCCAACACTTTCGGGGGGCCGAATGCATTGGCACTCAGCCTTCCGAAGATTCGTGGAGAAATTCTCCGCCATCCCTAATATAATCGTATAGCCAGTCTCTTTGGCATTTGGCACACAAAACGCCTACTCAATATCAAGTAAATAATCAGATGGCACAGGGAGTATCTCATGCAAAAGCTTATCCACAAAAGTAGACAAATTTACATCACTAGGCACATCCTTAATACCAATTATACGTACATTAGCCCTGTGGGTAAAAGCCTCCAGTTGAGAAATTCTGACAAGTGAGTTGTTAAAAACTTGTGACGCAGTTTCATTGGCTGCCACCCTATCTTCCAGCTTGTTAACCTTTGCCTCCATTTTTTGCCAAGAAGTGTTAATTAAATCCACAGTCCCTTGCAGGGTGGTGATGGAATTTTGAATTACATCCAACCTTTTAACCTGTTCAGCTAATTGCGAAGACAAAGTTTTTATCAGAGTAAATAACTCCCCTATATTTTCAGTTCTCAGCACCTTTGCCAAAGGAGGTAAAGGGGGAGTAGGCAGAGATGCATTTCCTTTTTTTCTCCTTGCTGTAGCCATGTTTCTCTTCAAACAGATCTTGCAGGTCCTCAAATATCCTCAATATTTCAACATGTTAATATTTCTTAAACCATTCCTCAGATATTGTTGGTATTTCTTAATCCATAAATTAGAATGGAGCACGTCAGCCCTAATTTCTCCTATTTAAACAGGAGTTTCAAAACAACTTTTGGCGATGATTAAGCTCTGGGATGGTAGCCTTGGAATCCAGCACCCCTGCCGCTTCGCCGAGGGACTAATTTACCAAGACTTCATCCAGATGCTGCCTTGACTCCCCTTTTCATTCCAGGGGAGAGATAAAAAGGTTTTTCAACCTTTTAAAAAGCTGTTTGAGATAGCATCCCGCGGAGAGTCCGTGGAACGCTGCAAGGGCAACATTGGCTCTGACCGGAAGTCATGACTGCTGTTTCCAATTGGTTCAACAACATTTAAATCTCGTACTAGGTCCTGGGCAACACCACCTAGGAGTAAATCCAAGCTTGCTTCCCCTCTGGTCAGTTCCATGACCACCTGTTCTAGGGCACAATTGTTTAGGGCATCAAGAAATTTAACCTCTTTGTCATGGCTGGAACATGCATTTATCCAGTCAATGTGGGCGTAATTGAATTCACCCATTATTACAACACTTCCTTGGTTGGAGGCCTCCCTGATTTTGTGTTCCATCTCAAGGTCACTCTGAGCATTCAGTTTTGGGGGACGATAGCACATCCCTAGCACTAAATTAGTATTGGAGCCTGGTATTGTCACCCACAGAGCTTCTGTGGAAGAGCCTATCCCTTTTTGGTGTTCTAGTCTGCTCGACACTATGCCCTCTTTGACGTACAGGACACCTCCCCCAGTACGCCCTTCCCTGTCCTGCCTATAGAGTTTATATCCAGAGATGACCGTATCCCACTGGTTCTCTCCACTCCACCAGGTTTCTATAATGCCCACTATATCCAGGTTTTCCTTTAAAATCAAGCACTCCAACTCTCCCATTTTGGCTCGGAGGCTTCTAGCATTTGCATATGCATGGTATCCCTCCCCAGATGCCTCTGTCGTGTGCATCTTTTGCTATGGGATATTGGCCCCTTTGATTGGCTATTATGTTCTACCATGTACTCCTGGCCTATTTCCTCCCCTTTTACATTTGGGCAATCAAAAACATTTTCATCTTCATCCTTTGGGATGATTTAACCTGATCCTTCCCAGCTCTTCTCGGCTTTCTCCCAGGGTTTAGTTTAAAAGCTGCTCTACCACCCTTTTATGTTTTGCATCAGCAGTCTGGTTCTATTTTGGTTCAAGTGGAACCCATCCATCTTGTACAGGCCTGGCTTGTCCCAAAATGCTCCCCAGTGCCTAACAAATCTGAACCCCTCCTCCCTGCACCACCGTCTCATCCATGCATTGAGACTCTTCAGCTTCGCCTGTCTAGCTGGCCCTACGTGTGTAACAGGTAGCATTTCAGAGAATGGGGGCTATTTCCCACCCGCTACATTGGACACCATTTGCATCCCTGCCTTTTGCCATGATAGGCTATGTAAAGATTTACATAGCCTATCATGGCAAAGAGCAGGGACACAAATGACATAGTGGACGCTATTTGCATCCCTGCTCTTTGCCATGATAGGCTATGTAAAGATTTATGTAGCCTATCATGGCAAAAGGCAGGGACTCAAATGGCATCCGCTATGCTGGTTGCCATTTGCGTCCAAAGACAGGCAGCAGTGGGTAGCAGTGGATGGCAGCAGATGGGCTGCGACAGGTAGGATCCGGCTGGTGCAGATTTCCCTGGGTGGTGGAGGTGAGTCTTTTGTTCTGCCGCAGACTCTGGGGGGGCAGATTCTTAGAATCTGGACTCATTGGAGTCTGAGGCGGAATTCTCCACCATCCCTACCTAGCAGTAAGGCTCTTTGAACTAAATAGGGCTCACTTCTGACTAGACATGTCTAGGACTGAGCTGGAAGTTAGTAATGCTTTCCAAGGCTTCTCCAAGTTTGCAAACCTAGGAAAATCCCCCTGGAAACAGCTGCCCTTCCTTCTATGTAAACCTATTTACTTATTTACTTACTTATTTTAGTTGAGTCTCTCTGGGTGGTTCACAAAATCAAAACCACAAAAATACAACAGAAAATGCAATATAAAATATGATAGATTAAAGCTACAGAATAAAAACACAACCGGAGTAAATGTAGGGAGGTGCAAGGCTGCTATCCTGTTTGGATTTTAATTGAGATTTCACTATGCTGGAATAAATGCACTCTGAACTTGCACAAGATCTGCCTGCTTTGAATTTAAAAGCAAAACAAAACCAGGAATAGAAATGGGCACCCAGCTGGTGAATTTCAACTGCTGCCTTCTCATTTCCCTTTGAAAAATAAAGCCCTTGGAACAATGAATCAAAGGGAGCCCCTTTTAATGGGAGAGCTCACAATGTAACAAAATTCTGTAAGTTTTCTTGTCTGGTTGTGGTTGACTGGTTGTGAAAGTGACCAGAAAAAACAAGGGGGGAGTTGATGCATCTCATAAGCAAGTCTGCTTTTCATGTATCATATAGGTTGACTTGCAAGAAGGCAAATTCAAATACCATGGGAAGACATTTCATTTTCAAAAACTGGGGAAATACAATGATTAAAAAAAAAAGAACCGTGCCAGTTTATAAGATCAGAATTAAAGCTATCTCATGTTGGCTCAAACTCCAAAAAGCCAGAAATTGGAAGCTAACTGATATACGCCATAATCAATTATGATGCTTCATAACACAGTATAGGACCAGGACAATGTGAGTCATCTTTGCTGGTCCCAGGCACTCCACCCTTCCCATCTGGATTTGGGCCTGAGAGACCAAGGAAAAGTGTGGGTGTGTGGCGGGTAAGTTGTAATCAAGCACAAATTGTGATGTTGCACAACATCATCACTGATCACAGGGCACGTCACTTAAGGCATTGGTCTTAGCTTCATCTTATTTTCATTTCATTTAATATATTTCTATACCGCCCCATAGCCGAAGCTCTCTGGTCAGTTCACAAAAATTAAAAACCATTCAAATACATGATAAAAAATATAAAAACTATTCACATAATGATATAAAGCAAATAGCACACACAACAATAACATATATCTAAAACAGTTTAAAACTACCAGCCAGAGACAATCAGAGACTCATACACTGCCAAATGCCTGAGAGAAGAAGCCAGTTTTAACCTGGTGCCAAAAAGATGACAATGTTCATGTCAGGCAGGCCTCATCAGGGAGATTATTCCATTAATGGGGAGCAACCACCAAAAAGGCCCTCTCCCTTGTTGCCACCCTCCGAGGCTTCCTCGGAGGAGGATCCCAGAGGAGGGCCTTAGGTGCAGAGCATAGTGTCTGGGTTGGTTCATACAGGGAGTGGAGTTCTGTCAGGTACTGTGGTCCCAAGCCATGTGGGGCTGTATAGGTCAAAAGCAGCACTTTGAATTGGGCTCGGAAGCATGTAGGCAGCCAGCACCGACTAGCCAGAATCAGTCTTATATTTGGCCTTCTGGTCCCTGTTATTAGTCTGGCTGCCACAATTTGCACAAGCTGCAGCTTCCAAATAATCTTCAATGGCAGCCCCACATAGAGCACAACACAGAAATCTAACTTGGAGGGTACCAGAGCACAGACAACTGAAGCCAGGTTATCCCTGTCCAGATAGGGGTCTAGCTGGGCCATGAACCATAGTTGGTAGAAGGCCCTCCATGCCACCGAGGCTACTTGAGCCTCAAGTGATGAAGATGGCTCCAGGAGGATCCCCAGGCAATGGACCTGCTCCTTCAGGGGGAGTGCAATCCCCTCCAGAACAGGTTGAGCACCCTTCATCCAGTCAGCAGAACCACCCACTAACAGCATCTCAGTCTTGTTTGGGTTAAGTTTCAGTTTATTAGCCCTCATCCAGTCCATTGTCATAGCCAGGCACTGATTTAGCACATCCACAGCCTCACCTGAAGAGGATGAAAAGGAGAAATAGAGCTGCGTGTCATCAGCATACTGATGACAGAGCACTCCAAAACTCTGGATGACCACACTCAATGATTTCATGTAGATGTTGAACAGCATGGGAGACCAAACCGACCTCTGCAGAACCCTATACTGGACAGTCCATGGGCCTGAGCTGTATCTCCCAAGCACCACCTTCTGGAGCCAACCATCCAAGTAGAAGCAAAACCACTGCAATGCAGTGCCTCCCACTCCCAGCTCAGACAATCACCCCAGAAAGTTACCATGGTTTCGAAAGCCACCAAGACATCAAGGAGAATCAGCAAGGTCACACTCCCCTGTTCTCTCTCCCAACATGGGTCATAATACAGGGCAACCAAGTCTGTTCCCATGCCAAAACCTGGCCTGAACCCCGACTGAAATGGATCTAGATAATCAGTCTCACCCAAGAGTGCCTGGAGTTGGTTGGCAACCACCTGCTCAAGAACCTTGCCCAGGAAAGGGACATTTGCCACTGGCCTAAAATTATTACTATTTTCCAGGTCCAGGGAGGGTTTCTTTAGGAGTGGTCTCACCACTGCCTCTTTGACGTGGTCCGGGACCACTCCCTCTTCCAAGGAGGCATTCATCACCTCCCTGGCCCAGCCTGCTGTTCCTTCCCTTCTAGTTTTAATAAGCCAAGAGGGGCAAGGATCCAATATGGAAGTCGTAGCATGAACCAATCCAAGCACCTTGTCAACATCCTTGAGCTGTACCAACTGAAACTCATCCAGTAAAATTAGGGATGGACGAAAGTCCCTTACCTGTTCTCGAAACTTGCTTCGCGGTGGGGGGGAGGCGCTTTGGTTCTCCCCCCGAAGTTCATGTGAGGGGGGGAGGCACCCCGCCTCGCCCGGCTGAAATTCAGGCCGGGGGGGGAGGCGCCCCATCCCTCGCCGGCGAAATTCAGGCCAGGTAGAAGCGCCCCGTCTACCCGGCCGCGAAAAAAAAAGTAAAAAAAAAACATCCACACACATACACACCTGTGATAGGCTACGTAACGATTTACGTAGCTGATCACGGCTAGATTTCCAAAGTCAGCCATGATAGGCTACGTAAATCGTCACGTAGCCTATCACGGGTGACTTTGGAAAAAAAAAAGCGTGTACGCAAATGGCGGCTCCCATGGGGACCGCCATTTGCATTCCTTATTTTGACATGTATAGTCTACGTAAAGATTTACGTAGACTATGGCGAAAATAAGGGTAACGCAAATAGCGTTCCCTTATTTTCGCCATAGTCTATGTAAATCTTTACGTAGACTAGACGTGCCAAAATAAGGAATGCAAATGGCGGCGCCCATGGGCCGCCGCCATTTGTGTACGTGCTTTTTTTTTCCCCCCAAAGTCACCTGTGATAGGCTACGTGACGATTTACGTAGCCTATCACGGCTGACTTTGGAAATCTAGCCGTGATAGGCTACGTAAATTGTTACGTAGCCTATCACGGGGGTGGTTTTTAGGGATGGGGGAGAATTTCTCCCCGAAACTTTGGGGGGCCGAGTGCCAACGTATTCGGCCCCCCGAAGTAGTTTCAGGGAGAAATTCTATTTGCGAAACGCTATTTGCGTTGCCCTTATTTTCACCGTAGTCTACGTAAAGATTTACGTAAAGATTTACAGCCCCCTATGGGGGCTGCCATTAGCGTACGCACTTTTTTTTTTTAAAGTCACCCGTGACGATTAATGTAGCCTATCACAGCTGACTTTGCAGATCTAGCCGTGATAGGCTACATTAATTGTCACGTAGCCTATCACGGGGGCATTTTTTTTTTAACTTTTTATTTCGCGGCCAGGCAAGGCGAGGCGCCTCCTCCCCGGCCTGAATTTCGGCCGGGCGAGGCGGGAAGCCTCCCCCCCGGCCTGAATTTCAGCCGGGCGAGGAGGGAAGCCTTCCCCCCCTGGCCTGAACTTCGGGGGGAGCAGCAAAGCGCCTCCCCCCCACCGTGAAGCAAGCTGCGAGACCAGGTAAGTGGCTTTCGTGCACCCTTAGGGTTTTTTTTTTTTTACTTTACTTTTTTTTTTTGCAATGGTGGTGGCGGCAGCTGGTCGGGAGACCGGCCGCCGTCCCCTCCTCCGCCGAACCGCCACCGAACCGCCGCCGGGACCCGTCGCAGAGAGGGACATTCGGCTACGGTAAGTCCCATCCTGGGGGGGGCGGGGGGCCGGCAGAGAATTTTCCCACCAATTTCGGGGGGCTGAATGCGTTGGCACTCGGCCCCCCGAAGTTTCAGGGAGAAATTCTTGGCCATCCCTAAATAAAACTCATACAATCAAGCTGTACCAACTGAAACTCATCCGCGGCTCTACTGGCTAGCTTCCAATTTCCTGGCTTTTTGGAGTTTGGGCCAACAGAGATAGCCTTCACTCTGCCCTTTTAAATTTTTAAATCATTAAAAATCAGGTAATTTTTAAATCATTGATAACTATTACTGCAAGTCCATTTGCTACTAAGAGGGTGCTTAAAATAGTTACATGTTTAGAATAGACCAGGAAATAGTAAAATGGATAATGAAAGGGGTTAATAATTTCAGAGAATAGTGTCATATTGAAGGTAGCCTATATCACATGAGTTTTTTCAACTAGTTTAGGGTGATTAGTATGTATCAGTCAAACCATTCAAGTTTGATTTCAATTCAGGTTCACAGATATTAGATTCTGACTCACTGCTTAGGTTCCATTCAGACAAGAATGGGTGGGGAGTAGTTCTGTGACCAGGTCAGCAATTATGAACCAGTTTTGATTTGTTTCAGATACATTTTACACACAAAGATTAATGTAAAACTTTTACAATTGCACTACAAACCCCTAGAAAATGAATACATGGTAAAAATATTTTGAGAAAACATATTTTTAAATATGCAACATGCATGCAGTAATGCCACATCCTCCAGAAGGCTGTGAGTCATATTTGACAATTGAGTTAACAGAATCAATTTTCACTCCCTCAAATACTTTTCTGCATCAACTAGCAGAGAAGAAATAGATGATATAATTTTAGCTGATTTCAGGAATTTTTGCGTCTTGCCTGTTGCCTCTCTAAGTGGTGAAGAACAGTGTGGCATTCCAGCTCCTTCCCAGTGAGAATTCCCCTTCTCTAAGGCGTTTCTCACCCCAAGGAGGAAACACCTTTCCCCACACACAAAGAAGCAGGACCTTTAAGGCTTAGGTCTAACCCTTTACTTAGTCCTCTATCTGTGAAGACACACAGACTTTACGTATAACCTTGTACTGTTCCCTTTATACCTTCCCCTTACATAGCCAAGACCAGAAGGTATAGGATTTATAATCAAAGAAAGTTTTATTGATTACAGTAATAAATTGTTGAATAATAAACAGGTAACTCTTAATTTGAAGGCAAAAGGAGAAGGGGACGGCAGAAGATGAGATGGCTAGATATTATCACTGATGCAATGAATACAGACTTGAGCACACTCCGGGAGAGAGCGCAGCACAGGAAGGCCTGGCTAGGGGTGGACGAAAGTCCCTTACCTGTCCTTGAAGGATGTTCGCGGTGGGGGGGAGGCGCTTCGCTGCTCCCCCTGGGAAGTTCAGGCCGGGGAGGGAGGCTTCCCGCCTCGCCCCGGCCGAAATTCAGGCCGGGGAGGAGGCTTCCCGCCTCGCCCGGCTGCGAATGCGAAAGTTTAAAAAACAAAACAAAAACGCCCCCTGATAGGCTACGTGACGATTAACGTAGCCTATCACGGCTAGTTTTGCAAAGTCAGCCGTGATAGGCTACGTCAATCATCACGTAGCCTATCACGGGTGACTTAAAAAAATAAAAATAAAAAGCACGTACGGATAATGGCGGCCCCCATAGGGAGCCGCCATTCCCGTTCCTTATTTGGTCGCTGTAGTCTACGTAAAGATTTACGTAGACTACGGTGAAAATAAGGGCAACGCAAATAGCGTTCCCTTATTTTCACCATAGTCTACGTAAATCTTTACGTAGACTACAGCGACCAAATAAGGAACGGGAATGGCGGCTCCCTATGGGGGCCGCCATTATCCGTATGTGCTTTTTTTTTTTAAGTCACCCGTGATAGGCTACGTGATGATTGACGTAGCCTATCACGGCTGACTTTGCAAAACTAGCCGTGATAGGCTACGTTAATCGTCACGTAGCCTATCACGGGGGCGTTTTTTTTTTTCTTTCATTGGAATGGCGGCGGTGGCAGCCGGTCGAAAGACCGGCTGCCGCTCCCGCCCCGCTCAAACACCCGCCGAACTGCCGGCCGGACCCGCCGCCGGGAGGGACATTCGGCAAAGGTAAGTCCCGTCCTGGGGGTGTGTGCAGGGTGCAGGGGGGGTGCGGAGGATTTCTCCCCGAAACTTGTTCGGGGGGCCGAACACGTTGGCGCTCGGCTCCCCGAAGTTTCGGGGAGAAATTCTCCGCCATCCCTAGCTGCAGCCAGTATGGATGGCTGAAGGGATGCTGGGAGCTTTAGGACTTTTATCTGTCTAAACATGCATAGGATTGTGCCCTAAGGTGTGATGCTGGCCAAAAGCTTAGATGGCTTTTTTAAAGGATTAGTTAAATTCATAAATTCGTAGTCTATCAAAGGCCTCCATATTCCCAATAGTATGTCTTTAGAGCCAGAAGCTGGAGATCGCACCACAGTGGATAGTTATTATGTGACATCCTGCCTTTGAGCTTCCAGAGGTATTTCATTTGTAGTCGATGGAACCAGAAAGATGAACAGTTCAATGCGGCTTACTCCCAGAGAATGGTATAGTATCACAGCCTCCAGTGCTGATGACCACTATCATTAGCTGCTGGATTTCAAATATCAAAGCTGATACTTAATGGGTGGAGTGACTGATTTTGATAGTCAGATACCAATTTCAGGGAGAAAGATGGACTAGGAATGAGTATTTTACCTTAGATGAACGAATTTGATGGGTTTAAAAACACTGATTTATAAAGATGCAATTCTATGCATGTTTAGACAGAGGAAAAAAATCCTACAACTCCCAGCATTCCCCAGCCAGCATGGCTGGCTGGGGAATGCTGGGAGTTATAGGACTTTTTTCTGTCTAAACATGCATAGGATTGCATCCTAAATTATTCTAGCAGTCTCGCTATACTGTGCCTGGTTATACTCAAACTTTCACAATCCTTCCTGGTACTACATTTCTCCATTTACTTCTTTTCATTGACAAGTGTTACTGTATAAAGTTGGCTCTGAAAATATTATGACCATTCTAATCATCGTTTAGATACCTTGGAGCATGACTTACCTAACTTCTCTGCCAGAATTTGCAGAATGTGACACATTTATTGCAGCTGCACTCGCCTCACCATCTGCCAATTTTGTAGCAACGGTTTGAGAAATCTGTGCTTAGGAGAGCTGCATTTCAGGTGTCGACATCAGCTGTAATGTCAATACTCCTGCTCTGTCAAAGATTGACAAACTGTTGTAAGAAAATAAAGAAATAGGTCAGGCCTTGACATTTCTACTGGGAAAGAACATGCAAGAAATATAGCTGGTGAAGCTGTCTTTTTATCACAAAGGAGATAAAAAGGCAACACCCTTCTCATCTGTTCCCTTGCAAATTACTTGAGAGCGGAGATGGGTCAAAGAAAATGCAGACAACAAGCTTGGATCGAAAATTGGGCCACATTTATTGAAATATTTGCAAAGGGGTAACTAGGACGGGCATCTAACTGTGTCAGCAGCTAGCTGACACTTCTAGGGCGAAAACACACCCAGCCTGAGGGGTGGCGGTGATCTCGCCATCCCTCCGGACTGCCCCTTCTGGGGGAGGTAGAACTTCCGGTGTCACCCCCAACCCGGTGCCGCACAACACCTGGGTGAGTGAGTAGGGTTGGTCTCCCAGGCAACCCTTATCCCCCTGCCGAGCCGCACAACCCGTTTGGGGGGCCTCAGACATCACCTGTCACCATAAGGTGCCTCTGCGTGCACACCATCCCTACTCCCTTTCCTGTTTTGCCCATCCTAGCCGCCACAGGAGTCACAAGCCTATTGCTTGTGAAACTCCCCCCACCTGCACAGAAGAACTTCCCACAGGCCCCTTTGCAGATCGGCCAAAAATAAGTTGTTGCCTATGTCTGACAGGCTCCGCCCCCGCCCCCCGCCCCCCTCGGGATGGGACTTACCTTTCCCAAATGTCCCTCCCAGCGGCGGGTCCCGGCGGCAGTTCAGCAGGTCTTCGTCAGGGGCGGGGGCGGCAGCCGGTCTTTTGACCGGCTGCCGCCACCGCCATTCCTAGAAAAGTAAAAAAAAACACACGCCCCCGTGATAGGCTACGTGATGATTAACGTAGCCTATCATGGCTAGATTTGCAAAGTCAGCTGTGATAGGCTACGTAAATCGTCACGTAGCCTATCACGGGTGATTTTAAAAAAAAAAAACGCGTGCGGCTAATGGCGGCCCCCATAGGGAGCCGCCATTCGCGTTCCTTATTTGGTCACTGTAGTCTACGTAAAGATTACGTAGATTTTTGCAAAAATAAGGGCAACGCTATTTGCGTTGCCCTTATTTTCGCCGTAGTCTACGTAAAGATTTACGTAGACTATAGTGACCAAATAAGGAACGCGAATGGCGGCTCCCTATGGGGGCCACCATTTGCGTACGCACTTTTTTTTTTTTTAAAGTCACCCGTGATAGGCTACGTGATGATTAACATAGCCTATCACAGCTGACTTTGCAGATCTAGCCGTGATAGGCTATGTAAACCGTCACACAGCCTATCACGGGGGCTTTTTTTTTAACTTTTTATTTCGCGGCCGGGCGAGGCGCCTCCCCCCCGGCCTGAATTTTGGCCGGGCGAGGAGGGAAGCCTCCCCCCCCGGCCTGAACTTCGGGGGGAGCAGCGAAGCGCCTCCCCCCCACCGCGAAGCAAGCTGCGAGACCAGGTAAGTGGCTTTCGTGCACCCCTACCCAAATATGTACAGCCACGTAAATGGGGAAGAATTCCAGGAAGGTGAGGTCACGATAGATACTGCCGGCAGCCCAGCTGTCTGGCCACTGGCAGAAGCGGCATGGGTTTCGGGAGCAGGAACCTTTGTAGCTGAACTCCCAGCACAGCCAGCGGTGTTGAACCCCTGGACCCGCAATAGGCCTAATGGCTATTGCGGGCGACAGCTTGGCCAGGATGTGGCCGCTGTCGGACCTGTCGCCGAAGCCTGGCCTAGAAGGGGTCATGAATTGGAGCCAAAGGTCCTGGTCCTTCAGATCCCAGCGCATGGAGGGATCAATGGCGGCCCTCCTACAAAAGGCTTCATCGTAGGCCAGCCATGCACTCCCTTCATATTCGGTGTAAGCCCTGTATATTATGTCAAGGTATTTGGTGAGAACCCAAGCCCTCTCAGGGAATCTCTGTTGGAGGATGCCAGCGTAAATTAAAAAACCTGGCAACCAGTTCGCCCAGGTGCGAGGCACTTTGCGGGCTTTGCTCCGCTCAGGATCTCGGTCACGGGTCCTATCTTTATCGCTGGGTTCGGGCTCACGAAAGAGCAGGGCAGAGACATCGGTAAATTCACCCCGCAGAATCTTTTCTCTGGTGGCAATGGTTAAGTGAAAACCAATAGGGGAGGAAGTAGCACCAGTGGGCATAGATCCTCTACTGAGGTTGGCGCATGGGTCAACCGAGGACAACTGCGGGGCTAGGACAGGAGGAGAGAGGGAAGCCAGGGGGTCCTGAAAAGAACCGGTGGGCCCCTGCCAAACACTGGCAGAGGCGACTTTAATTGGATGAGGCTGGAGCAGTGGAGGAGCTGACGTGGTGGCATCTCCTGCTAAGGGGAATGTAGTGCCAGGCCCCACTGAATTAGGTGGGCTAGCCACAGAAGCAGTTGAGCTGAGAGTTGAGGCTGAGGCAACGGGCTGAAGTAACTGAAGGAAGTGAGAGAGGGGGAACTGGGCCACCCTGAAGAGTAAACCATGGCAACCAACCCCATGGGGTGATTTGTCCCATGCCCGGCCATGCGAATTGAGGTGCCAAAGCAGTCTCACCTGTATCAATCATAGGTGTGCTCTGATCCCTAGCTGGAAGAACTGACATTGCTGCTTGTGCACCCAGGGAAGATGAGGCCACAGAAGGGAGGAGCTCCACTGAAGGCGGTGCGCCTTCTGGAAGAGCCAAGGAAGAGGAGGTGGATGCCTCAATAGCGTCTAGACGAGCTGAAATAGAAAGAAGCAACGAGCGTTGGGTCTGCTGCCGCGTTCGCTTAGGTTGGACCGCTGAGGGTTTTGGGGGCCTGGCTGGGGGACGGAGAGGTATCCCCGAGGAATGCTCAGCAGCTTCCAAACGAGAAAGAATTGATGACAGTACCAGGTCTGAGTCCTCATCAGACTCAGAATCAGGCCTTGGCAGCGGCCTTTTGGGGAGGGGGGGAGGGGCCCTCCCCTTACCTTTCTTACCACCTTGGCCCTTCTTGGGAGGCATGATGCAAAAGGTAAGTTAAGCTTAGCTGCTATCGGAGACTTAAGTAAGCAAATGGGCACCCCAGGCAACAGGCAGCTATCACACAATCTTCACGATCAGCGGATACGCGTCCCAGACTGAGAGATTAAAGCTTAAGAGGTGCAGCAAAGTTGTTGTTGTTGTTGTTGTTGTTGTTTTTAGAGGAAACGCGCTTGAGCGCGGGCGCCCTCAGCTGAGGGCGCCCTAGCTCAGGAGGTGCCAAACAGGCAGCCGCGGCTGCTTCAATAGTTTAAGTAATTAATTATTTTTATTTATTTATTTATTTATTTATTTATTTATTTATATTTATTTATTTTTTGGGGGGAGATGCCAACAGGAGAACAGCAAGGCACTGGGGGGGAAACACCTAGCCCCTGGCCCTGCCGCCAGACTCCCCTCCCCACCAGGCCGTCTAAACTGTCGAGCTGGGGGGGGGGGAGGCAGGCACGCAGCTGTCGGGACAGCTAGAGCAGGCAAACGCGGGTGCTGCGCTCAACGCGCGCCGCCGCCGCACCGCGCCGCCACCAATGCCTCCGAGGCACAGCGAGGTAAGCAAAAGGCCACGGCCAGCGGCGGCTGGCAGAAGGTGAGCCTGGCAGACCAATACACCGGCCGGCAGACAGGCCGGGAGCCGGCCAGCCAGCCGGCAAACAAAAAAGGGTGGGCGATTGAGAGACTGGGTGGGCGAGTGGGCAGGCGGGCAGGCAGGCAAAGGAACGAGGGGGCGGGCGATGGAGTGGGCGGGCGGGTGAGCGAGGTGATTGGGGGGTGAACAAAGGCCGAGGGGGCAGGCAGGTGGGCGTGCACCACCCCACCCGGACCCTCGGGAAGGAGTAAGGCGCCTCACCCAGGCACGCAAACTAGGAGCCGCGGCCGGCGTTTAGACAGCGAAGAAGAGAGATCACGTGCTCGAGCGCTGCCACCGCGCCGCCGGCCAAACCGGGGCTGCAGCGGGCGCTCGAGGAAAGGAGCCGGCAGGGAGGGAGGAAAGGGGGGTGGACATGATATCACCAGTAACGTTGGCTCTCCTGACGGCCAGCGGGCGCCGTCCCAGAGGGAGTGGCGCCGGAGCGCACGAGACCCGCCACGAGTGTCGGCAACTCGATAGCCGTGTGTGAATAGAAGCTTTGGCGCGCAGAAGCACGCTGAGTCCAGGTGGCTGGAAATATGACGACGAAGCCGGTCTCCAGCAGGCGAGAATCCCTCGTCGAATCTAGGTGAGTCTTTAGTTCTCAATAGCTGCGTCGTGCCAAAGAGCTGAGATAGGGAGGGGGGTCGAGTTTAAGACAACTTGGCCTGCTCCTCCCTGACTGGTGGTGCGACTGGGGTGCATCAATCAGAGGCCCATACGTCTTATCACCCCACCTGCCCGCAAAAGCCCCCCCCTTTCAGCCAGACAAGCTGGCGCCAGGTAGGGCATATTTAGGCATAAAAGCTTAATCTGTAATAATAAACCTGGTATCAAGTGTGCAAAATAGTGAAGCTTTAAAACATTAAAGCTTTGCTATACATTCTCAACATATGTGGGAGTGACTGTGTAGAACTTACTGCCAAAAACCAACCAATCTCATAAGATGCCCACTGGCAGAATCACGTTTCTTCAATGCATTCATGCTTTGTTCTGTGAAGCCCTGTCCTACTAAATGTGTCAAAGGTAGGGATGGGGGAGAATTTCTTCCCGAAACTTCGGGGGCCGAGCGCCAATGCATTCGGTCCTCCGAAGGTTGTTCGGGGAGAAATTCTCCGCCCCCCCCCGGGATGGGACTTGCCTTTCACGAATGTCCCTCCCGGCGGGGGGTCCCGGCGGCGGTTTACAGGTGTTCGTCAGGAGCGGGGGCAGCAGCCGGTCTTTCGACCGGCTGCCGCCGCTGCCATTACAAGCAAAGTAAAAAAAAAAAAAAATGCCCCTGTGATAGGCTACGTAACGATTAACGTAGCCTATCACGGCTAGATTTGCAAAGTCAGCCGCCATTCGCGTTCCTTATTTGGTCCCTGTAGTCTACTTAAAGATTTACGTAGACTAGGGGTGCACGAAACCCACTTACCTGGTCTCGCAGCTTTTCGCGGTGGGGGGGAGGTGCTTCGCTGCTCTCCCCCCGAAGTTCAGGCCGGGGGGGAGGCTTCCCGCCTCACCCGGCCAAAATTCAGGCCGGGGAGGAGGCGCCTCACCTCGCCCGGCTGCGAAATTAATTTTTTTTTTTTAAAAGTCACCCGTGATAGGCTATGTGACGATTTACGTAGCCTATCATGGCTGACTTTGCAAATCTAGCCGTGATAGGCTATGTTAATCGTCACGTAGCCTATCACGGGGGCGTTTTTTTTTGTTTTGTTTTAGTTTTATTGGAATAGTGGCGGCGGCAGCTGGTCGAAAGATCGGCTGCCGCCCCCGCCCCTGACGAATACCCGACGAACCACCGCCAGGACCCACCGCCGGGAGGGACATTCGGCAAAAGTAAGTCCCGTCCCGGGGGGGGGTGTGGGGTGTGTGTGGAGAATTTCTCCCCGAAACTTGTTCGGGGGGCCGAACACGTTGGCGCTCGGCCCCCCGAAGTTTCGGGGAGAAATTCTCCGCCAGCCCTAACGTAGACTACAGCGAAAATAAGGACAACACAAATACCATTACCCTTATTTTCACCGTAGTCTACGTAAATCTTTACGTAGACTACAGTGACCAAATAAGGAACGCGAATGGAGGCTCCCTATGGGGGCCTCCATTTGCGTACGCGCTTTTTTTTTTTTTTCAAAGTCACCCGTGATAGGCTACGTGATCATTAACATAGCCTATCACGGCTGACTTTGCAGATCTAGCCGTGATAGGCTATGTTAATCGTTACGTAGCCTATCACGGGTTTTTTTTTTTCTTTTGAAGTTCGCGGCTGGGGAGACGGGGCGCTTCTCCCTGGCCTGAATTTCGGCCAGGCGAGGCGGGAAGCCTCCCTCCCAGCCTGAATTTCAGCTGGGCGAGGAGGGAAGCCTCCCCCCCCCCGGCCTGAACTTCGGCCCGGCCCGGCCGAAATTCAGGCTAGGTGGGAGGCTTCCCACCTCGCCCGGCCGAAATTCAGGCCAGGGAGAAGCGCCCCGTCTCCCCGGCCGCGAACTTCAAAAGAAAAAAAAAAAAAACGCCCTCTGTGAGAGACAATGACTGGCCCAAAGTAACCCAGGGAGCTTCATGGCTGAGTGGGGACTAGAACCCAGATCTCCAGCCCAACACTCTAACCACTACACCACATTGACATGCAATCTGATTCTATCTGATGTGTTATGTTTTTCTTGTATTGGTGCTTTTATGATATTTTGTTGAGCCATATTAAATGCCAACTATGGCAGAAAAACTGGCATAGAATTTTAAAGATAAATAAACAAATAACATCTAGAGCTGGTGAAGGTCTATTTTCAATCTGTATCACTTTTGCATATTTTAACCATAATTACATTCAATTCTCTTTCCTCATTCATTTGTGCTTTTTTTTAAAAAAAAAAAATCCTCTCAAAATACTATTTAAATGTGTATTGTCTATCAAAATAGTATTTCAAAGCTTTTTTTATACATTTACACTGAGAGAACTGCATCACATTTGGAGAAGCATGAAATCCGGTGTTTAACTAAATTCTGATCTCCACATTATTCTGATAAGTGTGGATCAGGTCATTTCGTATAGGAATTTGCAAATATCAGATTGCTCAAGCATTACAAATGACATCTTAGTTAATTATGCCTTAGAAAGAGGGAATAATGAATGTAGTGCTGTGACAAATCTGTCCTCCTGAAAATGTTCTTCCACTATGAAATAAGCTTCTACTTTTCTGCTTCGTTCTTGGGGCAATTTAGAATTATTTTGGAGTTCTTTTGATGATGTTTCTAAGCATTCCTTTTCATTGTGAGGTGACTGAGGATGCCTTGTCCCCCCCCCCACACACACATCTCTTCATCACTCTGCAGCCTTCCTGGCTGCCCACACTTCCTGATCTAAAAAAGCACCATGGGAGGAGTCATCTTCCCCTGGCCTGGCTGTGAATTGAAACATGGGAAGCCACTAAGGCTGCAGACCACCAGAGGGATAATTGTACAATGAAAGAATATTTAAGTATGGTGTGTCCAGCTAGGGCTGGAAGCTCATTGACTTCCTACTGGCTTGGCCCCCCAGATGCCAGTCTGCTGATCCCTGCACTTGCCTGGCTTGGTGTGCACTGAGATGGGCAAGCGTATGTCTGCCCGTTCCCTTGCCGAGCTGCATTTGTGTAAAAATGGTGGCTCGGCCTGTTTCATAAAGGGCCATTTTTGCAAATGGCCATAAAGCGGCCAATTACACAACATTACAGGCATAAATAGGCCATTTACACCCATAATGTTACATAAATGGCCGCTTTACGGACACCATTTGTGTAAATGGCCCTTTACAAAAAAGAAGCCAAGCTGCCATTTTTACACAAAATGGTGGTGAGGCAAGGGAGCGGGCAGCTGCTCATCCACAGACCACATGGTGAGCAGGGTCAGGCGGCTGGTGTAGGAGTGCACAAAAGTCACTTACCTGGTCTCGCAGCTTGCTTCGCGGTGGGGGGGAGGCGCTTCGTTGCTCCCCCCAAAGTTCAGGCTGGGGGGGAGGCTTCCCTCCTCGCCCGGCCGAAATTCAGGCTGGGGGGGAGGCTTCCCGCCTTGCCCGGCCGAAATTCAGGCAGGGGAGGAGGCGCCTCGCCTCGCCCAGTTGTGAAATAAAAAGTTAAAAAAAAAACACGCCCCTGTGATAGGCTACGTGACGATTTATGTAGCCTATCATGGCTAGATCTGCAAAGTCAGCCGTTATAGGCTACGTTAATAGTCACGTAGCCTATCATGGGTGACTTAAAAAAAAAAAAAAGCGCGTACGGATAATGGCGGCCCCCATAGGGAGCCGCCATTCTCATTCCTTATTTGGTCACTGTAGTCTATGTAAAGATTTACGTAGACTATGGCGAAAATAAGGGCAATGCTATGCGTTGCCCTAATTTTCGCCGTAGTCTACGTAAATCTTTACGTAGACTACAGCGACCAAATAAGGAACGGGAATGGCGGCTCCCTATGGGGGCCGCCATTATCCGTACGCGCTTTTTTTTTTTTTAAGTCACCCGTGATAGGCTACGTGACGATTCACGTAGCCTATCATGGCTGACTTTGCAAATCTAGCCGTGATAGGCTACGTTAATCATCATGTAGCCTATCACGGGGGCATTTTTTTTTCTTTTGTTGGAATGGCGGCGGCGGCAGCCGGTCGAAAGACCGGCTGCCGCTCCCGCCCCGCACCAACAACTGCCGAACCGCCGGCCGGACCCGCCGGCGGGAGGGACATTCGGCGAAGGTAAGTCCCGTCCTGGGGGGGGTGCGGGGGGCAGGGTGGGTTCAGAGGATTTCTCCCCAAAACTTGTTCGGGGGGCCGAACACGTTGGTGCTCGGCCCCCCGAAATTTCGGGGAGAAATTCTCTGCCATCCCTACTCATAGATAGGAGAGAAGCAGGGCAGAATTTTCTGCCACTCAACTCATGGCCTGGAGGCTATTTTAAGATCAGCCAGGGAAGGAAGGAAGAAAGGAAGGAAGGAAGGAAGGAAGGAAACAAGCAAGCCAGCCAGAATGACCTTTACGTCACTGTATCCAGTTTTTGTGAAACTGTAATTCAAATGTGAACCTCTGGGCTTGCAAATTTCTTTAGAATTACTATTCTTAACATTCCAGAACACATTGCATCATCATGTTCTTTGTAAAGGACATTATAATATAAATCCATAAGTTGCCTGGGTATGTTTCTCTCCCACCCCAGTCCACAAGAAACAGTCATCAGCTTCTACTTTGCCCTTGCCAAATGTAATTTTGGGCGGGGGGCTTCTGTTCAAGAACATGAGAAGTACAAGCTATCAATTTTCTACAGATACTGAGCAAACTGCCTGTAAATTGTTCTTTTAATAACTTCTTGAGGGAGAATGCTTTGGCCTTTCCGTCAAGGATATTTCTAATTGTGTTGGATTTAGTTGACATTTTCCTAGGATCTTGGAAGTGATGAGAAAACTAAATTTGACAATAAACCCAAGTTTTTGACATTCATGTGGTCTCTAGTGAAGCTAGAATAGCACTGTTCAGGAACAACAAGTTCCTTGGGATTCATCTCTCAATCAAGAAAAAAATGAGGAGTGATTCAAACATGACACTTCCCTTTATAAAATGTTGTTTTTCTCCACTGCATTTTGCACATCATAACATACATGCAGTGAGTTTAATTTTTCAGTTACCAAGAGGTTTGAAGTTCATGGTGGCTAAAAGAAAATGGCTGATTGAATCATCCAATTTGCAGTAGTTGCATGTATGACATCTAGGAATGGGCAAATCTGTCAAGTCCATTTCCACAGATTTTCTTCTTTTCCCACTTCCAAGTCCATTCTGTGTCTGACCCATGCAGATTGCTTTTTTAAAAATGGAAAAAAAATCTGTATGTGTTCTTGTGTCCATTTTTCAAATGGACACATTAATGGATGCACCAACTAAAGTGTTTTTGTGTGCATTTTAGAAATGTACATAGTGTTTTTTGCACATTCAAATGTGTACCCTGCATCAAAAAATTTTTTTCTTTCTTTTGCAGACTGCATTGCAAGGCCAGCAAAAGATGGATTTCTAACTGCAAATTGTGTTCATTCTTTCAGTTTCAGAAAGTGCAGATCAGATAAATCTGAAAAAAAAGGTGGAACGAATTTCTCATGCACCCTGAGATATATCAACTAGTTGAAAAATTACAATGCCCCCTCAGTGCTCTTCTTTGAAAAGCACAGGCAGTGGGTTTCTTTCGAAGAACTTAAATTTCAGGTGAAAAAAATGATAATTAGGGAGCAATGAACCACTTAGGGCAATATTCACATCTTCTGGTTCAAGGGAGCAACCATTTGCACAAGGGGGCTTTCACTCTTCTAAAAATAACCCCAGAAATGAGTGGAAATGCAAATTTCCAGATTGGAGCAGGTCAGCAGAACTCCCTTCTGCGAGCTCCACTAACTTGCCCCATTCCAGAAATGAGTGTTTCCACTTGTTTATCAGGTTATTTTTGGAAGTGTGAAAGCCCCATTGTGTGAATGGTTGCTCCCACAAGAGGACAGGCACAATAGGAAAGTACCCCTAATGTCAAGTGGGAGGTTAATCACAATATTTCTTCAATATAATTTATAAGGAAGGAACCAAATTTCAGATTTAGGGATGGAGGGATCAAAACTAACTTGGAAAAACAACAACACCTTTAAGCTGAACTAAACTCTCCTCCAAACATTGTCTCAGCTCATAAGAACCTCTCATTTGTGCCCTACCTTCCCAAATTTAAGTTGCAGGAATGAGTGATGGGGGTAAGAGAGAAGTAAACTGCTGACAGAATAAACTGGGGATGGCAGAGTGTTCATCTTTAAGTTCCCACCATGTTTCTGGCAACACAATGGATCATCTCCAGGATCTGAAGTTTTAATTCCTCTTGAGTAAATGGACTGAAACCCCAGGGTCCTTCCTAACACAGTGGATGGACATTTCCAGACATACTTGGAAGTCTCCATTATATCTACAGAACATAGCAGAAACATAAAGATAGATGTCCCACCCCCCACCCTGCTACTCCCAGCCTTCCACACAAACACTCCCTTTCACCTCCTTGCAAAGAAAGCTTGAGAAATGGAGTGTGTGTGTGTGTGGGGGGGAACTAGTGGCAGATAAGTGGAGGGCTGGAAGAGAGCTGCCAAAAGACTCCCATCCTCTGGAGCTTTAGGCACTTGCAGCTGAGGTAAAATTCATTTGCTCTTACCATTCTCCTTAATGTTCTCACTTTATGAATATTAATGTTAAATATTTCCAAGGTATTTTGTGACGCTTCAAATGTTTGCTGAAGAAAACTTTGTATCTGTATTTGGCATTCAATATATGTGATTTTAGGAACTGATATTAGAAAATATTTGGCAATTGACATATAATGGTATTTAGTATTTGTTTAGTTGATAGGGGACATGTAATGGTATTTGGTATTTGAGTGTTTAATAGTTGGCACATAATGGTACTGTTAAGCCCCAACCCTGCTCTGCTCCAGTTCCCTGAGCTGTGAAGAGTTCCAAAGGGTCCAGTTTCCCTTTGAATGAGACAGCATTCGAGACTTCTGTGTCATTGCAGTATTTGTTTATTTACACATATACAAGCAGAGCATAAACAGATAATAAATCTGCTAACCCATTCTCAAATTCCAGAAGAGACACCGTTTTCTCTCAATGGTCCATCACCAGAGAACACACAGCTCCCTGTGTTTCTCTGGCACCTTCTCTTTTGCTGAAAATTGCCAACTGCTTCAAGTTTTTTTCTCCAACCCCTCTCAATAGTTGGATGGTGTCAGTTTTCCAAATTTTGCTGCACAATGCATTCTAAAACAGGAAAGACGAAATATAGAAAACTACCTTATTCCAGCCCCTTCATGGATCACTGCCTTGTTGTGGCGAAGGGGCTTGCATAACTCAGTGAAGCCATAAGCTATGCTGTGCAGGGCCACCCAAGATGGAAAGGTCATGGCGGAGAGTTCTGACAAAATGTGGTCCACTGGAGAAGGAAATAGCAACCCACTCCAGTATTCTTGCCAAGAAAACCCCATGGAACGTATCACAAGGCTAAAAGAGATGACGCCGGAAGATGAGCCCCTCAGGTCGGAAGGTGTCCAATATACTACTGGGGAAGAGCAGAGGGAATTTCCAAGCAGCGCCAGAAAGAGTGAAGCGGCTGGGCCAAAGCCGAAAGGACACTCAGCTGTGGATGTGTCTGGTGGTGAAAAGAAAGTCCGATGCTGTAAATAACAATATTGTTTAGGAACCTGGAATGTCAGATCAATGAATCAAGGTAAGCTGGAGGGGGTCAAACATGAGATGGCAAGATTGAACATCGACATCTTGGGAATCAGCGAACTCAAATGGACAGGCATGGGCGAATTTAATTGAAGTGACCATTGTATCTACTACTGTGGGCAAGAATCCCTTAGAAGAAATGGAATAGCACTCATAGTCAACAAAAGGGTGGGAAAAGCAGTACTGGGGTACAATCTCAAAAACAATAGAATGATCTCAATAGGAATCCAAGGCAAACCATTCAACATCACAGTAATTCAAGTCTATGCCCCAACCACTGAGGCCGAAGAAGCTGAGGTTGATCAGTTCTATGAAGACCTACAACACCTTCTAGAACTAACACCAAAAAAAGATGTCCTCTTCATCATAGGAGATTGGAATGCTAAAGTAGGAAGTCAAGAAATCACCGGGATTACAGGCAAGCATGGCCTTGGTATACAAAATGAAGCAGGACAAAGGCTAATAGAGTTTTGCCAAGAGAACACGCTGATCACAGCAAACACTATTTTCCAACAGCACAAGAGGTGACTCTGCACATGGACATCACCAGATGGTCAATATCGAAATCAGTTTGATTATGTAGTTTGCAGCCAAAGATGGAGAAGCTCTATACAATCAGTCAAAACAAGACCTGGAGCTGAATGTGGCTCAGATCCTGAGCTTCTTATTGCAAAATTTCAGCTTAAATTGAAGAACGTAGGGAAAACCACTAAACCATTCAGGTATGATCTAAATCATATCCCTCATGAATATACAGTGGAGGTGATGAATAGATTTAAGGGATTAAACCTGATAGACAGAGTGCCTGCAGAACTATGGACAGAGGTCCATAACATTGTTCAGGAGGCAGCAACTAAATCCATCCCAAAGAAAAAGAAATGCAAGAAAGCAAAGTGGCTGTCTGATGAGGCTTTACAAGTAGCTGAGGAAAGAAGGGAAGCAAAAAGCAAGGGAGAAAGGGGAAGATATACCCAACTGAATGCAGAGTTCCAGAGAATAACAAGGAGAGACAAGAAGGCCTTCTTCAATGAACAATGCAAAGAAATCGAAGAAAAAATAGAATGGGAAAGACTAGAGATCTTTTCAAGAAAATCGGAGATATCAAGGGAACATTTTGTGCAAAGACGGACATGATAAAGGACAAAGAAGGCAGTGACCTAACAGAAGCAGAGGAGATTAAGAAGAGGTGGAAAGAATACACAGAAGAACTATACAGGAAAGATCTGAATGTCCCTGATAGCCATGAAAGTGCGGTCAGTGAACTTGAGCCGGACATCCTAGAAAGTGAAGTCAAGTGGGCCTTATGAAGCATTACTAACAACAAAGCTAGTGGAGATGACAGTATTCCAGCTGAGCTATTTAAGATCCTAAAAGATGATGCTGTTAAAGTGCTGCACTCAATATGCCAACAAATTTGGAACACTCAACCACGGCCACAAGACTGGAAAAGGTCAGTTCACATTCCAATTCCAAAGAAGGGCAATGCCAAAGAGTGTTCAAACTACTGTACAATTGCGCTCATTTCACATGCCAGCACGTTTATGCTCAAAATCCTACAAGCTAGGCTTCAGCAGTATGTGAACCGAGAACTACCAGAAGTACAAGCTGGGTTTCGAAGAGGCAGAGGAACTAGAGATCAAATCGCCAACATTTGCTGCATCATGGAGAAAGCAAGAGAATTCCAGAAAAATGTCTATTTCTGCTTCATTGACTACACTAAAGCCTTTGATTGTGTGGATCACAACAAACTGTGGCAAATTCTTAAAGAGATGGGAGTACCAGACCACCTTACCTGTCTCCTGAGAAACCTGTACGAGGGTCAAGAAGCAACAGTAAGAACTGGACATGGAACAACCGATTGGTTCCAAATTGGGAAAGGAGTACGACAAGGCTGTATATTGTCGCCCTGCTTATTTAACTTATATGCAGAGTACATCATGAGAAACGCTGGGTTGGATGAATCACAGGTTGGAATTAAGATTGCCGGGAGAATTATCAACAACCTCAGATAAGCAAACGATACCACCCTAACGGCAGAAAGCGAAGAGGATCTAAAGAGCCTCTTGTTGAGGGTGAAAGTGGAGAGTGCAAAAGCTGCTTTGAAACTCAACATAAAAAAATGAAGATCATGGCATCTGGCCCCATCACTTCCTGGCATACAGAAGTGGAAGAAATGGAAGCAGTGACAGATTTTGTTTTCTTGGGCTCCAAGATCACTGCAGACGGTGACTGTAGCCATGAAATTAAAAGACGCTTGCTCCTTGGGAGGAAAGCTATGGCAAACCTAGACAGCATAGTAAGAAGCAGAGACATCACCTTGCCGACAAAGGTTCGTATAATCAAAGCTATGTTTTTCCCAGTAGCAACGTATGGCTGTGAGAGCTGGACTATAAGGAGGTCTGAGCGCCGAAGAATTGATGCTTTTGAACTGTGGTGCTGGAGAAGACTCTTACGAGTCCCCTGGACTGCAAGGAGGTCAAATCAGTCAATCTTAAAGGAAATCAACCCTGAGTGCTCATTGGAAGAACAGATACTGAAGCTGAAGCTCAACTATTTTGGCCACCTAATGCGAAGAGAAAACTCCCTGGAAAAGACCCTGATGCTGGGAAAGATTGACGGCAAAAGGAGAAGGGGATGGCAGAGGATGAGATGGCTAGATAGCATCACCGATGCAATGAATATAGACTTGAGCACACTCCAGGAGAGAGTGCAGGATAGGAAGGCCTGGCGTGCTATGGTCCATGGGGTCACGAAGAGTCGGACATGACTGAACAACTGAACAACAACAACCTTATTCCACGTCAGACTATTTGTCCATACCTCAGTATTTCTAGTCTGTTAGTGGTTCTCAGTGGTATCAAGCGGAGGTCTTTCATACCACCTGTTATTTGGTCATTTTAACTGGAGATGCTACATGCAGAAGATATTTTCTACCAGTGAGCTCTGATCGCCTTCCAAACTGTCAGGAGATCCCTAGCTATTAGAAGAACTTCTCTTGCCATTACCTCCAGTTGATTAAACATCAACCAAATCATTCTGGACTATTAACAAGCCACCAGACGAATTAAATATGGTGTGCCAGCATCCGTAACAGTATTTTGTATTTGACAGTAACTGAGATTCCATAAATTCATTTCAATTGAGTTCATCTACAGAGAGCAGATGTATAACAATGTGAAACCTTCCCACCTTGGCAAATGTGTTGTCCCTTTAATTCAAATTTATTGTCTTGAAGACATTGCTTTAGATCTCTTCTTAGGAAATGATAAGGTGTGAGTTCTGAAATTTCTTTCTGGGTTATTACCCATTATATTGCACAGATAAATTGCCCAAACTACACACAGTCCTATAGTCTACAGATGAAATATTTATAGAATACTCTAGTTGATATCTGCAAACTGGCAAAAAGTAAGCAATGTATTTTCCCCCACTCCCCAGTCATTTTGTATGTCTCACTCTTTGACATAGTGTGAAGAAAGCATAAAGTGCATCCAAGGCAATTCTGACTTTTAATTTAAAGGAGGAAAAAGGCCAGATGAGTTGGTATTGATTCATTTGTCTCATAAAGTATTGACAAAACAATTTTTATTTGAACTTTTCCCAGCCTATTGTCTATGCTTCAGGCTACAAAATCCCCTTTAGTCTCTCCAATCCCCTGCCCGCTTCAAGCAAGAAGAAAATTATTTATAGCTAAAATCTACCAGAAGCCTTGATTACACAAAACTGAAAGAAAAATAAAGTGTCATCCCAGGCCTCGAATCCATCAAGAACCACATTTATATTAGGAAAACAGTCCTGAGGTTACAGTCCTCAAACCACTTAGTCTGGAGTATGCCACAGAGGCACTCCTCATGATATTAGATCCCCTATTTTTGTTCTCAAAAGAAAGCATGTTTGTTCCTGTATGGCATTTTTGTAAGGGCACAAAAATGGGGAAGATGAGTGAGCTCTCCCAAGCTCGTCTCACATTAACTTGGAAATTGTCCAAATCCTTATGTGGGTCAAATGGAAAAACTCAGGTATTTTTTTTTTTTGTATAATCATGGAATTTTATTTTATTTTGAAAGAAAGTTAACAAAATAAAAGCAACAACAACAAGAAGAACGTGCATAATAATAAATCATAATCACTAAAGAAACAGCAGAATTCACTAATTATAAACCTAAGTAGGAGCTAAATTACTAATGAAAGTAAAAATGGAAGTTCTACAACATATGAAAGGTGCATGTGCAGGTGTATGTCATTTTGTGTGTTTGTGCATAGTAATCAGAAAAAAATATAGGCAGCAGTATTTTGTTGGAACTTTATCAAAAGTCTGAAGTGCCTCACCATAGAAAATGAATGGAAACCATGGTTACATAATGTCATTCTTCAAGTTAGTATTCCTTGCTTGCTGCACTTGCTAAATAAGTTTATACATACTCATTGTCTCCTAAATTGTATTAATCCACTGCTTTTTAGATGGTTGCTTTGGAGACTTCCAGTTTCAAGCTATACATAACTTTCCAGCTGTATACAATTGCCTAAGAAGGTATTTATGCAGGAATCCAGAATTAGGGATGGGCAAACTCACCTGACTCCATCCCGTGCCCCGCTGCCAGGCTCCTGCCGGCTGCATGTCCTAGGGATGTCAGAGAATTCTGCCACAGATTCCAGTGAGGCCGGATTCTTTAGAATCCACCCCGCTCGGAATCCGTGGTGGAACGGCCTCCCCCCCTCGCCACCCCACGGAATCCTCGCAGGACGGAGCCTACCTGAGGGCAGATGTAGCGGCTCCGGCAGCAGCAGTGGATGCGGCGGCGGATGCGGCGGTGGCTCCAGCTGGTCTCCCGGCTGCTGCTGGGCTGCTGCAGTCGCAAATGGCAGCCGTCGTAGCGGCCACCATTTGCGTCCTTACAGTAAGCCATAATAGGCTATGTAAATACTTACATAGCCTATCACAGCAAAGAGCAGGGGCACAAATGGCGGCCGGGGAGGATTCCGGGGGGAGGGATAGAGCACCTCCACCCCACCGCGGATGTCCCGGACCAGACGGGTGAGTGGGATTCGTACATCCCTAACATGCCCCTGCTCAGGAGAGGCCACCCGCTTCCCTGACAAGCTGCTTCCCACTCAGCTTCCATCCTCCCACTGCTGCGGCTGCTGAAAGCAACTGCATCTCTCTCTGCCAGGTACCGGCAGAGGGAGGTGGGATTCCTCAGTGGCTGCAGCAGGATGGGAACCAAGAGGTAAATGCCATGGTGCTTCCCTCTTGGCTCCCATCCTGCTGCTGAGAGCAACCGGAGGCATGGTTGCTCAGCTGGTGGTGGCCCCCCATGGTCTCCTTCCTTGCAAGGAGAGCACGAAGGGTTGAGAGCCCAGACCGGGGGGGGGGACTTTTCAGTAAAGGTCCCCTGTTATGAAACAGGCTGAGCTGCTAGTCAGACAAGTGCAGGGGGCTGGGAACTGGCGTCCAGGGGCTGAACTGGCTGGAACCTGCCGACTTCGAGCCCCCAAATGGATGCTCGTGACATATCTATGTAGGATCATGGGTTCAAAAGGATGAAGTAGCATTGCTTTAGGGGCTACCAATGGTCTAACATGAAGAAATTCCTGACAGTAAACAGAAAGCATGTTCCCCGCACTGTAGAGCATTCCCAACAGTGATGAAAGTATGAGCCAATATGACCACACCTCTTCCAACAATATTGACTGGAATCTGAGTGTGTTAGGTGAAGCCTTGTAGGAGTAATGCACCACCTTCTCAGAATGTTGTATTGTGCTTCCTTTTTATTAGTGCTGATTGATAAAGATGCAAAAGTAGTCCAAATACACTGGCAATCATCTTCATCCAATGACTCACTTAAGTCAGTCTCCCATGCCATCACATAGGATGGCTTGTCATCCAGTAATGGCATTTGAAGGATTTTATAAATAGATATCAGACCTTTATTTGAAGTAAAAGCAGCTTCTATAAAAGATTCAAATGAAGTAATTTTGCTGCCTTCATAATGTGATTCAGGCTAAGAAAGTGACGCAATTCCAGATTCTGATAAAAGGGTAGTACAGTTAGTTCAGTTCTTTTCAAAACATCTGCATAGGAGAGAGGTTCTCCTGTATCAAATAATAATAATAAAAGTCTATAAACTTTTGCTGCTAACCAAGCACAGAAACCTTGAGGATTGTTATGTGCTTCAAATCCTGGATGATGCAACAGCAACATTAGTGGAGACAGGTCAGGAGCCAGTTTTTTCCACCAGTGTTCCCAAATAAGTCTCTAATCACTGGATGCTCAGAGAGGCACTTGGGCCTATCACAGTGTCTGACCCATATCAAGGCATCTAGAGAGTATTTGCCCACTGTTTGTTGTTCCATGAGTGTCCACTGGTGCTCTGAGGAGGGATGCATCCATCCTACAAGAATTTTCAGCTGAGCAGCAGCATAATATAATTCCAAATCTGGCACTGCAGGACCACTTTTTGTCTGGGGTCTGCTAAGAGTTGCTCACTTCCATCCAGACCAAATAAAATCTGGCAATAGTTTGTTCCATTTGGTCAGAGTTGGAATAGGTAGATGAAGTGGAATTGTTTGAAATAAGAAAAGGGGTCTAGGCAAGTTATTCATTTTTACTATAGCAATTCTAACTGACCATGATAACTTACCCTTACCTCATTTTTGAGTATCAGAGTGAATTTGTGTGTACAATGGCTGATGGTTAAGTTTATAGAGTTCATGTACTGAGGGAGAGATATGAACTCCCAAATGTCACCAAGGTTTAGTAATCCACACAAAAGGAAATTTCTTTTCTAGGTTGGCTTGTGTAACTGCAGATAGATTGATATTACTCATCTTTGACTTATGATAGTTTGCTTTGTACCCAGAAACTTGCCCCAAATCATCAAGCAGTGATATTATTTCTGATAATGCTGATACTGGATTTGTTATATAGAGGGTCATGTCATCTGCAGACCGGCCCACTTTAGGTTCTGTATGACCAACATGTATGCCTCGAATACACTGATTAGCATGGAAAGCAATGGCAAGAGGTTCAACAGCTAAGGCATACAGTAAAGGAGACAATGAGCAAGCTGGCCTACCCCTCTGTAACTGAAAAGTCCTTGAAGTGTGATTATTAACAGAGACACATGCTCAAAGGCTTTGATAATTGGATGTGATAGCCTTACAAAATGTTGGTCCAAAACCCATCTTCAAAAGTCGGCATTTAAGATAAGGTAATCTCAGGTAATTTTATGAACTAATCCAGGGGCCGCCATTTGCTGCCTTTCCCCATCAGCTCCCACTGCTGAAAACGCTCTTCTACTTCCCTTTCCTTAACTTTAACTGGTGGCTGAGATGGGCACACTAGTGGGAACTGGAGAGACTAAGGGATCTCATAGTCCCCATGCCTGATGTCTTTGTGGATCAGTTGCATACAGGTATAACTGAGCAGTGGATTCAATGTGAAGAGAGCTGACCATGCTCAGCAACAATTGCCTTTCTAAACCACAAATTGGGCTCATCTATACTGAGTTACCATTCCAAATAATATTTAAGGGAAGTTATATTCATATGGAAAATATTTCAGTTGCATTATTAATGTGTGCTGTTTGGGGAGCATTACCCATTCAAACTTGAAATGTAAACTAGGAGAGCAGCATTTCTCTTCCATTTTATCTAAAGTAGCTGACACAAATGTCACTCATATTCTAGTGAAAACATTGTTTGAAATTTCATAATGAAAAGGTCAGATTATGCTATCATAGACTCCACAGAAGGAAGAGAAACAAACACTAATTAAGAAGAGGTAGCATGCTGAATGACTGCTGGCACCACCAGTTTCTGGCAGACACTGAATAGGCAACCTGACATTAACAGTGCAATCCTATACATATCTACTGAGAAGTAAGTCCCATTAAGTTCCATGGGATGTATTGCTAGGTAAGTGTGTGTATAAGATTGCCAGCCTTAGGCCTTAATCTCAACCTTTCCTTTAAATGAAAACAAAAAGACTTAAATAATGGTTGTTTGCTATATAGTTTTCTTTGGTATCCAATGAAAGATCATTTATCCTAACCATTCATGCTTCATCCCGTTGAAGACAGTGTCACTGAAATAGGCAAGATGCCTCCCATCTCTAACAGTTAAACATTAGAACCCTGTAGAAACTGAACTATTTCCCATGCTTGCTACTTTTCAGAACTAGGCCTGGAATCAGTACAAATGGCATATATTAACAAGGTTTAAAATTATATTAATCCAGCTGTTATCTGAACATTTGTACCATCATGCAAAAATTACCATCACAAAGGATCTATTTTCCTAGGACTCTCCCATCACCGTCTTGTATACCAGCCAAACACACATGCCCCCACTCTGCATTCAACGTCCATGTGAATGGGGCCAAAATCTGTACCTGCATAAGTCATCTTCATATAGGAGGAAATCCTGAGTAGACCAGGATTCACCCTTATGTGAGTTATACCACTTTCAATATTGTCCTTTATGTGGACTGAGGAACCCTCTATATGGGCATTGGTACACCAATTGCATAGCCAGCATAGGACATAGCTACATCATCATCAGAGGGTATGGTGACTATACAGGTCAACAGAGGTGGTGTTAAGTGGCATGACCCTGTGTCCCCCTCATATGTGCTTTCATCATGTGACACAGGCCATTTGAACCCCTCTGATGTGATTTTCCCTAACAATGTGGGCAGAAATACGTATGTTATTAATAGTTAAGGATATGCAAAATTACTTTGCGAAATGTAGTAGTCTTAAAGCAATGCTATTAACTTTCTTCAAAATTCCCCAGCTTTTTGCCTGAGGAACCTCCAAATCCACCTCACATTTTATGTCAGGCTGCTGAGAGGAGCAGACCCTGAGCATCTAGACTGTGTGTCAGTGTTTTTTCACTGACAAACTGCCCAGGGCAGTTTCTCAAATTGCCAGATGTGCTCTTGGACCAAAAAGGTTGCCTACCCCTGCCTTAGATGTATGAAAACTCAGAAGTCAAACAGTATTTCTGAGCTTGCAATACCATTTGCACAACAAAAATGTGTTTGAGAAATGTGGTTCTTCTGAAATCTGAGCATGAAAAAATCTGTATATTTGAGAAATGTGCACAAGCATGCTTCAGTCAATGGGAAAAAAAGGTGTACATTTCAAAAATGTGCACAATTTGGAAAAAATGTGCATGAAAATGCACACAAAATAATATAGGGATGGCGGAGAATTCTGCCATGGATTTCAGTGAGGCTGAATGCACTGGCATTCAGCCCCCCAAAACCCATGGCGGAACGGCCTCCCACCCCCCACCACCTCGCAGAATCCCCCCGGAAAGAAACTTACCTGGGGCTCCAGTGGCAGAGGTGGCTGGTTTTTTGGCCGGCTGCTGCAGCCGCCATTTGAGTCCTGCCAAGCTGCCGTGATAGGCTACGTAAGTATTTACGTAGCCTATCACGGCAAAGAGCAGAGATGCAAATGGCGGCCGCTATGCCATTTGCGCCGCTGCTCTTTCTGTGATAGGCTATGTAAGTATTTACATAGCCTATCACGGTAAAGGCAGCCATGCAAATGGCAGCCATTATGCCATTTGCATGGGTGCCTTTAATGAGATAGGCTACGTAAATACTTACGTAGCCTATCACAGAAAGAGCAGCGGCACAAACGGCATAGTGGCCGCCGTTTGCGTCCCTGCTCTTTGCCGTGATAGGCTACGTAAATACTTACGTAGCCTATCATGGCAGCCTGGCAGGATGCAAATGGCGGCCACTACAGCAGCCGCCATTTGCGTCCACAGCAGCCCGACTGCAGCCGGAACTCCAGCTGTGGACGGCCCTGGCTGGCGGCTCTGTGGAGCTGGCCAGGGAGAATTCCAGGGCGAGGGACGGAGTGCCTCCCCCCCACTGCAAATCACATCTGCGAAAAGGTAAGTGACTTTCGTTTCGTACATCCCTAAAATAATGTGAAAAAATAGCAGTGCTCACTATCCAATATGGACACAAGACAGAACAAACTTTGAGATGGAATTCGGAGAACTTCGAAAAATGTGAGTTTTGCTGAGTCACGCATCCCTACTACCATTTTATTTTTTAAAGTGCAGCTGGTACATTCAAGTTAATATTTATTCCTTACCTTACTGAAAACAACCACTAAACTAAAAACAACAACAACCCACAATGTTAAGAAAGTTGAGAAATTGCCCCTGAGATGGTGGATGAAGTATTGACAGTTTGTCTCAATCTGCACCATTCAGTTGGTGCTAGGGATGCTGGAGAAATCCACAGTGGAATCAAATGAGTTCAGATGTCTATGAATCTGACCCACGTATTCCGCAGTGGACCAGCTTTTCCTGAGTTGCACAGATTCTGCAGACTTGCATACCATAGTTGTTGTTGTTGTTGGGGGTTTTTTACTTTCCAGAATTTTACGCAAATGTAGTCATACAAAATGTGCATTTCCCCCATAGGCTAAGGCATGAAACTGTGCATTATGGAGAGGATTTGTGCATGGGGGGGATCTGCACATTTTAACAAATGTGAATTTGTGCAAATGTGAATTTGTGCACATTTGGGAAATTGCAAAAAAATCAATCCAATTCCATCAAGGAGGGTACAATGGAACAAAAGGCACCTGACAATCTGCAAAATGTAGAAAGAACAGAATATACAAAGTCCATACATCCTTAGTTGGTACTGTACACAGCTGACAGGTTGCAAATATTTTCCCCCAAGTTTAATCCTTAAAAAAAGATTGCATGTCCGCAGAAAACATGGTGACTGCACTCCCATATCAACTTTACCTCTTAAATGTTATATATCTGGATGAATCCAAACCAAAGCATGGGTAAGAGTTAACAGGATGAGACAGAACAGTGTGTGTGTGTGTGTGTGTGTGTGTGTGTGGTATTTCCTGGCAATTGGTATTAAAATGTTTATTTATTTTTATTTATACCCCACCTTTCTATCAAGAAAATGGCACTCAAGGCAGCTGATAATCATAAAAACAAAAATATAAATTAAAAAGAATAAGAATAAGAAATTTCATTTTAAATATACTGCATTAAATATACTGCTTCAGTACAAGATTCCACAGAACACTTTTTAAAAATGTTGCCCTTTTATGATAGGAGTCTAAAATGAAATTTATGCTCAACCCAAATTGAAGGGCCATAGCTCAGTGGCAGAGAGCACCTGCTTTGCATGCAGAAGGTTCAATCTCCGGCATTTCCAGATAGGGCAGGAAAAACTCTTGCCTGAAGCCCTGGAGAGCCTCTGCTAGTCAGTGTTGGGCTGGGCTAGATGGACCCAGGGTCTGACTCTGTATAAGGCAGCTTCCTTTGTTCCACTGTAAATATTTGTAAATATTAGTGCTGTGCTGAACCTTGCCCCTTACTTTCGTGAAATTCTTCCTTCTCTGTGAAAGAGACATTGTTTTTTTTCTGCCTCTTTCATAGGGAAGAGGAGAATTTTGAAGAGTTTTTGAGTGGGAGTGGGGAGGCAGGGGTTCCGTCTACGCTATTTAGTGCACGAGGCGGCTCTGGAGACATCTACTTAGCTTTTTAAAATGTCTCCCCTGACACAGTTTAAATTGTTTCCCCTTCACTTCACTCACAGCATAACGGGGCCTTCACAGCTGGTTTTCAGCTCAACAGCAGTCCCTGGAATAGCTAATGTCACATGGCCACATGGCCATTCCGGGAACTGCCGCTGCCAAGTTGCTGCAAGCAGAAATGGGACTTGTTTTAAAGTTCTTTGGAAGCAGAATGGGACAATGAAAGAATGGGATTCATTTGCAATGGCACTGTTTTGATCTGTCTGCAAGTTCTTAAAACGTTAGAAATCTCCCTCTCCTGCTTGCAACTACGGATGGATGGGTGCCCCCTGTCCAGGTTCTCCGGGCACCTACCCAGCCCTGCACCTGCTCGCTCACCCCCAGTCCTGTGCACAAGCTTCCTGCCGTTTGCCAAGCCACCCACACTCACCCAGGACCTGTTCTCCAGCGCCATGATAGCCATTTTGTGAAAAAATGTGGCAACCGCAGAGATGCACACAATGGCCCATTTAAGCTTGTAATCTTGAGTATATGGGCAATTCATGGTGTCATTTTGCTTACAACTAGATGTGCGCATTTTCACGGCTGCCACGTTTTTTCGCAATATGGCAATCGTGGCACTGGAGAACGGGTCCCGGGTGAGTGTGGGCAGCTTGGCAAGCACAGGAGGGGGCGAGTGGGGGCAGCAGCTTGGCGGGCACAGCTTGGGGTCAGCGGGGCAGTCCACCAGGCTCCCGGACCCAATCAGGCACCTGCAAATCCCTATTGCAACACTGGAAACTCTTGTTTACAGCATTAGAAACCCACCAGTTTCCATTTCCATTATTTGTGCCTGTCAGGCAAGGCTGCTAATAGAGGGTATGACAGAGACTATTTAAAAAATAAAATGAAATTGTGTCATCCTCATTTCCAGAAATTCAGGAGTCTCTCTCTCTCTCTCTCTCTCTCTCATTCTCTCATGCACACACGCACACACACACATACACACACACACTGCACTCCCCCTCCTCCCCACTAGGGGTGTATGGATTCCCCACTGTCTGTTCCCCCCTGGAATCCTCCAGAGTGGCTCCGCTCTGCAAGAATTCCATAGAGCCACCCAGCTTGAGGACCGCTTACCTGCTGGACTCGTCCCATTCTCCTCCACGCTGATGGCCTTTTTTTTTTTAATGGTGATGGCAGGATGTGCCCATAGACTTATATGCAAACTAGAGCTGTGAATCTTATGTAAAGGTCTATGGGCATATCCTGCCTATCTCCATTTTTTTAATAAGGTGATTGGCACGGAGGAGAAGGGGACAGGTCCAGGAGCAAGCAGCCGGAGCCATTCTGCACGGAATCCTCCTGGAACGGAGGTAAGTGTAGGGTTGGCAGAGAATTCCGCCACAGATTTCAGTGAGGCCGGATCCTTTAGAATCCGCCCCCCCCCAGAATCCATGGTGGAACAGCCTCCTGCCCCCCGCCACCCTGCGGAATCCCCTGGGATAGAACTTACCTGGGGCAGATGCTGTGGATTCGGTGGTGGTGGCGGCAGTGGCTCCGGCGGCAGCAGCTGGTCTCCTGGCCAGCTGCGGCCGGGCTGCTGCGGCCACCATTGCCATCCTTGCAGCTGTGTTAGGCAACGTAGGAATTTTACATAGCCTATCATGGCTACCACCCCCCCAAACCCAGCATACTCAAATGTCGGCGGTAATGGCGGCCGCCATTTGCGTTCCCTACCATATTTTTCGCCGTTCTAGCCTACGTAAATATTTATGTAGGCAATTATGGTGAAAAAAAAAGGGAACTGCAAATATCGTAGTGGGCACTATTTTCGTTCTTTTTTTCCACCATTTTATCCTACGTAAATATTTACGTAGGCTTTTACGGCGAAAAAGAAAAAGAAACGCAACAAGCACCCACTACGCTATTTGTGGTTCCCTTTTTTTCCCGCCGTAATTGCCTATGTAAATATTTACGTAGGCTAGAATGGTGAAAAATAGGGTAGGGAACGCAAATGGCGGCTGCCCTATGGGGGCCGCCATTAGCCATACGTGCTTTTTTTTTTTTAAGTCACCCGTGATAGGCTACGTGATGATTAACGTAGCCTATCATGGCTGACTTTGCAAATCTAGCCGTGATAGGCTACGTTAATCGTCACGTAGCCTATCACGGGGGTGTTTTTTTTTTTTTTTACTTTTCTTGGAATGGCGGCGGCGGCAGCCGGTCGAAAGACCAGCTGCCGCCCCCGCCCCTGTCGAAGCCCTGCCGAACCACCGCTGCGACCCGCCACCGGGAGCGACATTCGGGAAAGGTAAGTCCCATCCCGGGGGGGGTGTGTGGGGTGTGGGGGGGTGAGGAGAATTTCTCCCCGAAACTACTTTTGGGGGACGAATACGTTGGCACTCGGCCCCCCGAAGTTTCAGCGAGAAATTCTCTGACACCCCTAATCTGGCCTCATTTGAATCTGCAGTGGATTTCTCTAAAATCCCTCCTCCCAACCGAAGTCATGAACTACCCAAAGCACACTCCCTGCTTAGGAGGGAAGCGGCAGCAGCAGCTACCTCCCTGCCAGAGTAGGGACAGCAAGGTGAGCAGCAGTAGCTACCTAATGTGATTTGAGTTTGCAAAACACTCTCCCCAACCAAGCAGCAAGGCAGTTGTAGCTGCTTTCTTCCCAAGCAGACAGAGAAAAGCCTTTGGAATCACCGGGGTACCAGCTGATAGCCAGCATACCCTGTGCTCACAAAATACTCTTCCGACTCAGGAGTAAAGTGGCAGCAACCATCTCTGTGCTTGAGAAGGAGGGGATGGCACCCTATGCTTCCAAAGCACTTTGCGCTATTCCTGCTCAGAGGGGAGCAGCAGCAGCTGCTGCTCCCCCCCCCCGTGCCCAAGAGGGACGAGAAGAGCCTTTGCAAGCACAGGGGCACTGGACAATAGGCAGTGCTTCCCGAGCTGGCAAAGGACTCTTCAAGCTCAGAAGGGAAGCAGCAGCAACCACCTCCCTGCACGATACAGGAGAAGAGCATTTCCAAGCACAGTATATTCATATGTGGAATGCAAAAGGAAGAGAAAAAAAACCCACACACACACCCCTCAGCGGCTCCTGGTATTAATGTAAGTGTCAAAGCCGCGTACCCCGAACACTTCTCTGAAAATTCTCACACTTTCCCACAAGTTTTGTATGCAATTTCTTTTCGACCCTCCCCCCACTTGAATGGCTGGGGAAAAAAAACAGATCGAAAATTCCGGCACAGCACTAGTAAATATGTTATGGTCTTTCTCCTCCCTTCAATTTTGGCAGAATGGCAGTATGTAAGTTCAGTAATGAAATAAATATCAGATTACCAAATTTAAGGCATTAGACAGATAAATCATACAAAATATATTATTTTCTTCTGGGTGGGCACTTAAGTAGAGCGTAAAAGGAGCTCTAGGAAAAATGATACCTGCAGTGTATGGAATGGTATTAAAACCATTTTGCAATCTAAATTCCTGATGCCATCTCACATTAACTCTCAAAAGATTATAACATTCCAGCTGTGAATTTTACATTAAATGTCAAATATAATTGGACACAGAGGAGGAGAGAAAAGGAACGCATGACAGTCTTAGGAGGAAATTTGACATCTCCACTGACACAGTGTATGTGGCCAACTGGCAACAGAATCTAATACATCTTACAAAGAAAATTTAGCTGCTTTGAAATCAATTTGAAAACACTCAGCAGAGGACAATTATGCACTGATATAGTTTAGCGCACACTGACAGGTTAAACTTTTGAAAAAGGCAAGAGAGATTGCTCGGAAATGGGTGGAAGTTGCCTTAATAATATTGCTTCTGTCAAGGTGAGATTTCTGTTCTCCTTGAAAAATCAAGACCATAAAGACCGCAGGAACCCCTTTCCTTATAATATTGTCCACCTGGGTACCCAGTGTGGTACCGGTCTAGATTGGAGGGTTTGGGGGGGGGGTTGCCATCATCCATAAGTATTCCATCTCCCCAACAAGGAAACCCATCCATCCTAGCACTAGGGGTGCACAAAAGTCACTTACCTGGTCTCGCAGCTTGCTTCGCAGTGGGGGGGAGGCGCTTCGCTGCTCCCCCCGAAATTCAGGCCAGGGGGGAGGCTTCCCGCCTCGCCTGGCTGAAATTCAGGCCAGGGAGGAGGCGCCTCGCCTCGCCCGGCCGCGAAATAAAAAGTAAAAAAAAAAAAACGCCCCCGTGATAGGCTACGTGACGATTTACGTAGCCTATCACGGCTAGATCTGCAAAGTCAGCTGTGATAGGCTACATTAATCGTCACGTAGCCTATCACAGGTGACTTAAAAAAAAAAAAAGCACATACGCAAATGGCGGCCCCCATAGGGAGCTGCCATTCGCATTCCTTATTTGGTCGCTGTAGTCTACGTAAATCTTCACGTAGACTACAGCGAAAAATAAGGGCAACGCAAATAGCGTTGCCCTTATTTTCGCCGTAGTCTACGTAATCTTTACATAGACTACAGTGACCAAATAAGGAATGCGAATGGCAGCTCCCTATGGGGGCCGCCATTAGCTGTACGCGCTTTTTTTTTTTTTAAGTCACCCGTGATAGGCTACGTGACGATTTACGTAGCCTATCATGGCTGACTTTGCAAATCTAGCCGTGATAGGCTACGTTAATCGTCACGTAGCCTATCACGGGGGCGTTTTTTTTTTCTTTTTTTGGAATGGCGGCGGCAGCAGCCGGTCGAAAGACCAGCTGCCGCCCCTGCCCCTGTCGAAGCCCTGCCGAACTGCCGCTGCGACCCGCCACCGGGAGCGACATTCGGGAAAGGTAAGTCCCATCCCGGGGGGGGGGCGGGGGGCGGAGAATTTCTCCCCGAAACTACTTCGGGGGGCCGAATACGTTGGCATTCAGCCCCCCGAAGTTTCGGGGAGAAATTCTCCCCCATCCCTACCTAGCACCAGTTTTGAGGGTCAGTACCTTGTGTTGAGCCAAAAAGACAGAAGAGGTATGCTGCTGGTGTACCACCCCCTCCCCCGTACCCACTGCCCAGCAGTCTCCCTGCTTGAGTTGGCTGAAGTGGTCTTGGAGGTGGTGCTGGAGAACCCTAGGACTGTGGTTCTGGGGGACTTCAACATCCACATTGAGGCTGTCCTGACAGGGCCCACTTGGGACTTCATGGCAACCATGGCAACCACAGGGCTGTCTCAGTACATCATTGGCCCAGCAGATGTGGCAGGACATACCCTTGACCTGGTTTTTGCTGTTGGGTGGATGAGGGGTCATCTGGGGGTGGGGGGTCAACAACCCTGTTGTCATAGTCAGATCATTGCCTTGTGAAGTTTGGTTTGGTGATAGCAGATCCATCCTGCAGGGGTGGGGGACCAATCAAGATGGTCCACCCCTGGAGACTTATGGATTCCGATGGATTCCTCAACACTCTGTGGGATTTTCCAGCTGATAGGGCTGGCGATTCGATGGAGGCCTTGGTCTCACTATGGAATGGTGAGATGAGAAGGGCCATCAATACAATAACTCCCAAGTGCCCACTCCGATGCTGTGGAGCACAGAATTCAACTTGGTTTACAGAAGATCTATGGGCAATGAAACAGGCCGGACGACAGCTAGAGTGCTGATGGCACAGGTCTCGGAGCAAGTATGATAGAAGATTAGCAAAGACTAGGGATGTATGAAAGTCACTTACCTTTTTGCAGCTTTGATCTGCGGTGGCGGGGAGGCGCTCTCTCCCTCCCTCCAGAATCCTCCCTGGCCAGCTCCGCTCTGACTCCGCAGAGCCGCCATCCAGGGCCATCCGCAGCTGGAGTTCTGGCCATGGCCAGCTGCTGCAGCAGCCATTTGCGTCCTGCCAGACTGCCGTGATAGCCTACGTAAGTATTTACGTAGCTTATCACAGTAAAGGCAGCTACGCAAACGGTGTAGCGGCCGCTGTTTGCACCCCTTCTCTTTGCCGTGATAAGCTACGTAAATACTTACATAGACTATCATGGCAGCCTGGCAGGATGCAAATGGCGGCTGCTATGGTGGCTGCCATTTGCGGCTGCAGCAGCCAGCTGAGAGACCAGCTGCCACTGCCGCTTAAAAAAAAAATATTTATGTAGCCTATCATGGCAAAATACAGGGACGCAAAAGGTGGCAGCTATGGCAGCCACCACTTGCATCCCTGCTGGCTGCCCAGCGGCTGGATGTCCGGCAGTGGACGGCGTCGGCCAGCGGCTCCATGGAATCTCCGCGGAGCGGAGCTGGCCAGAGAGAATTTCGGGGGGAGGGATGGAGTGCTTCCCCCCCACTGCGAATGTCACCCTTCGAAAAGGTAAGTGACTTTCATACATCCCTAGGGAACTCCGTCATTGTTGTTGTTGTTCAGTCGTTCAGTCGTGTCCGACTCTTCGTGACCCCATGGACCATAGCATGCCAGGCCTTTCTGTCCTGCGCTCTCTCCCGGAGCGTGCTCAAGTTCATATTCATTGCATCCGTGATGCTATCTAGCCATCTCATCCTCTGCCGTCCCCTTCTCCTTTTGCCTTCAGTCTTTCCCAGCATCAGGGTCTTTTCCAGGGAGTTTTCTCTTCGCATTAGGTGGCCAAAATATTGGAGCTTCAGCTTCATTATCTGTCCTTCCAATGAGCACTCAGGGTTGATTTCCTTTAGGATGGACTGATTGGACCTCCTTGCAGTCCAGGGGACTCGTAAGAGTCTTCTCCAGCACCACAGTTCGAAAGCATCAATTGTTCGGTGCTCAGCCTTCCTTATAGTCCAGCTCTCACAGCCATACATTACTACTGGGAAAACCATAGCTTTGATTAGACGGACCTTTGTCGGCAAGGTGATGTCTCTGCTTCTTACTATGCTGTCTAGGTTGGCCATAGCTTTCCTCCCAAGGAGCAAGCGTCTTTTAATTTCATGGCTACAGTCACCGTCTGCGGTGATCTTGGAGCCCAAGGAAGTAAAATCTGTCACTGCTTCCATTTCTTCCCCTTCTATATGCCAGGAAGTGATGGGGCCAGATGCCATGATCTTCGTTTTTTTAATGTTGAGTTTCAAACCAGCTTTTGCACTCTCCTCTTTCACCCTCAACAAGAGGCTCTTGAGATCCTCTTCGCTTTCTGCCATTAGGGTGGTATCGTCTGCATATCGGAGGTTGTTGATAATTCTCCCGGCAATCTTAATTCCGACCTCTGATTCATCCAACCCGGCATTTCTCATGATGTACTCTGCATATAAGTTAAATAAGCAGGGTGACAATATGCAGCCTTGTCGTACTCCTTTCCCAATTTTGAACCAATCGGTTGTTCCATGTCTGGTTCTTACTGTTGCTTCTTGACCCTCGTACAGGTTTCTCAGGAGACAGGTAAGGTGGTCTGGTACTCCCATCACTTTAAGGATTTGCCACAGTTTGTTGTGATCCTCACAATCAAAGGCTTTAGCGTAGTCAATGAAGCAGAAATAGACGTTTTTCTGGAATTCTCTTGCTTTCTCCATGATGCAGCGAATGTTGGCGATTTGATCTCTAGTTCCTCTGCCTCTTCGAAACCCTGCTTGTACTTCTGGTAGTTCACGGTTTGCATACTGCTGAAGCCTAGCTTGTAGGATTTTGAGCATCACCTTGCTGGCATGTGAAATGAGCGCAATTGTTCGGTAGTTTGAACACTCTTTGGCGTTGCCCTTCTTTGGAATTGGAATGTAAACTGACCTTTTCCAGTCTTGTGGCCACTGTTGAGTGTTCCAGATTTGTTGGCATATTGAATGCAGCACTTTAACAGCATCATCTTTTAGGATTTTAAATAGCTCGGCTGGAATACTGTCATCTCCGCTAGCTTTGTTGTTACTAATGCTTCCTAGGGATGGCGGAGAATTTCTCCCCGAAACTTCGGGGGGCCGAGCGCCAATGTGTTCGGCCCCCTGAACAAGTTTCGGGGAGAAATCCTCCGCCCCCCCGCCCCCCGCCCCCCCCCGGGACGGGACTTACCTTCCCTGAATGTCCCTCCCGGCGGCGGGTCCGGCTGGCGGTTCGTCCGGTGTTCGAGCGGGGTGGGAGCGGCAGCCGGTCTTTCGACCGGCTGCCGCCCCCGCCATTGCAATCAAAGAAAAAAAAAAACAAAACGTCCCCTGATAGGCTACGTGACAATTCACGTAGCCTATCACGGCTAGATTTGCAAAGTCAGCCGTGATAGGCTACGTGAATCGTCACGTAGCCTATCACGGGTGACTTAAAAAAAAAAAAAGTGTGTACTGATAATGGCGGCCCCCATAGGGAGCCGCCATTCGCGTTCCTTATTTGGTGGCTGTAGTCTACGTAAATGTTTACGTAGAGTACGGCGAAAATAAGGGCAACGCTATTTGCGTTGCCCTTATTTTCGCCGTAGTCTACGTAAACATTTACGTAGACTACAGCAACTAAATCAGGAACGCGAATGGCGGCTCCCTATGGGGGCCGCCATTCGCGTACGCGCTTTTTTTTTTTAAAGTCACCCGTGATAGGCTACGTGACGATTCACGTAGCCTATCACGGCTGACTTTCCAGATCTAGCCATGATAGGCTACGTGAATCGTCACGTAGCCTATCAGGGGGCGTTTTTTGTTTTTTTTTTAACTTTCGTGTTCGCGGCCGGGCGAGGCGGGAAGCCTCCTCCCTGGCCTGAATTTCGGCCGGGCGAGAAGGGAAGCCTCCCCCCCGGCCTGAATTTCGGCCGGGCGAGAAGGGAAGCCTCCCCCCCCCGGCCTGAACTTCGTGGGGGGAGCAGCGAAGCGCTCCCCCCCACCGCGAACAAGCTGCGACAAAAGGTAAGTGACTTTCGTCCACCCCTAATGCTTCCTAAGGCCCACTTGACTTCACTCTCTAGGATGTCCGGCTCAAGTTCAGTGACCGCACTATCATGGCTATCAGGGACATTCAGATCTTTCCTGTATTGTTCTTCTGTGTATTCTTGCCACCTCTTCTTAATCTCATCTGCTTCTGTTAGGTCCGTGCCTTCTTTGTCCTTTATCATGCCCGTCTTTGCACAAAACGTTCCCTTGAGGTCTCCAATTTTCTTGAAGAGATCTCTAGTCTTTCCCATTCTGTTGTTTTCCTCGATTTCTTTGCATTGTTCATTTAAGAAGGCCTTCTTGTATCTCCTTGCTATTCTCTGGAACTCTGCATTCAGTTGGGTATATCTTCCCCTTTCTCCCTTGCTTTTCGCTTCCCTTCTTTCCTCAACTACTTGTAAAGCCTCATCAGACAGCCACTCGGCTTTCTTGCATTTCTTTTTCTTTGGGATGGATTGAGTTGCTGCCTCCTGAACAATGTTACGGACCTCCGTCCATAGTTCCTCAGGCACTCTGTCTATCAGGTCTAATCCCTGAAATCTATTCCTCACCTCCACTGTATATTCATCAGGGATATGATTTAGGTCATACCTGAACGGTTTAGTGGTTTTCCCGACGTTCTTCAATTTAAGCCGAAATTTTGCAAGAAGCAGCTCATGATCTGAGCCACAGTCAGCTCCAGGTCTTGTTTTGACTGACTGTATGGAGCTTCTCCATCTTTGGCTGCAAAGGACATAATCAATCTGATTTCGATATTGACCATCTGGTGACGTCCATGTGTAGAGTCGCCTCTTGTGCTGTTGGAAAAGAGTGTTTGCTATGATCAGCATGTTCTCTTGGCAAAACTCGATTAGCTTTTGTCCTGCTTCATTTTGTACACCAAGGCCATGCCTGCCTGTTATCCCGGTGATTTCTTGACTTCCTACTTTAGCATTCCAATCCCCTATGATGAAGAGGACATCTTTTTTTGGTGTTAGTTCTAGAAGGTGTTGTAGGTCTTCATAGAACCGATCAACCTCAGCTTCTTCGGCCTCAGTGGTTGGGGCATAGACTTGAATTACTGTGATGTTGAATGGTTTGCCTTGGATTCGTACTGAGATCATTCTATCATTTTTAAGATTGTACCCCAGTACTGCTTTTCCCACCCTTTTGTTGACTATGAGTGCTACTCCATTTCTTCTAAGGGATTCTTGCCCACAATAGTAGATATGATGGTCACCTGAATTAAATTCGCCCATGCCTGTCCATTTGAGTTCGCTGATTCCCAAGATGTCGATGTTCAATCTTGCCATCTCATGTTTGACCACCTCCAGCTTACCTTGATTCATTGATCTGACATTCCAGGTTCCTAAACAATATTGTTCTTTACAGCATCGGATTTTCTTTTCACCACCAGACACATCCACAGCTGAGTGTCCTTTCGGGTTTGGCCCAGCCGCTTCACTCTTTCTGGCGCTACTTGGAAATACCCTCTGCTCTTCCCCAGTAGCATATTGGACACCTTCCGACCTGAGGGGCTCATCTTCCGGCGTCATCTCTTTTAGCCTTGTGATACGTTCCATGGGGTTTTCTTGGCAAGAATACTGGAGTGGGTTGCCATTTCCTTCTCCAGTGGACCACATTTTGTCAGAACTCTCTGCCATGACCTGTCCGTCTTGGGTGGCCCTGCACGGCATAGCTTATGGCTTCACTGAGTCACGTAAGCCCCTTCGCCACAACAAGACAGTGATCCATGAAGGGGATCTCCGTCATGCCCCCTATTTAATGAGCTTCAGTCGTGCATTAAAAACATGGTTGTTCAGGCAGGCATTTGGGGTGGGTTAGGGTATTTTAGAAAATGTTTTTATTGTAGAATGTCATTGTTTAAAACTGTTTTATTGTATGCACGTCGCCCAGAGTGGCTGGATGACCAGCCAGATGGGCGATTAATAAATTTAATAATAAAATAAAATAAAATACATCCCTACCGAGAATTGAGATGTCTTAAAGGAGCCCTCCTCTTTGTCCCACCAGTGTGAGACATACACTATGGTGGGATGTGAGATGCCACAGCTTTTTCTGCTGTGGCGCCCAAGTTGTGGAGTGCCCTCCCTGGGAGGCCCGATTGGCACAGTCACTGGTTTCATTTCAGTCCCAAGTTAAAATGGCTTTCTACCAAAGCCTTTGAGGGCTCATTGGATTCCCGGATTTTGTACACTGTTTTAACTGTTTTATTGTTTTAGATTTTAAATTGGTATTAGCTGGCTTAATGATTTAACATATTTTTAGCTATTTAAATTATTTATTGTTGTACACTGTTTAAATTGATTTTCTCTGTATGCCACCCTGAGATCCTAATGATATAGGATGGGATACAAATGTTTTAAATAAAAAAGAAATTGTAAGAAGCCTATGATTGCTTCAACACAGTAAATGTACTCAGAAGTATTAGATTTTTAAACAAAGCATACAGACAGCAAAATGAACAACTGGTAAAAAGCATTCCTACGCTATTGGTCTTTTTGTCCATTCTTTGAAATAAACTTGAGATTATCTTTGCCACTGAATGTAGACTAGGGTTGAATGAGAATTAGAGATGGGTGAATTTCATTCAGCTTGGTTTGTTTTTTTTTTTAAATAACTTATCAAAATTTGCAATCTTCTTCACAAACAGGATGGAAAGAACTTGAGCTTTAAAAAAAAAAAGAATGTGGGAGAAAGCAAAACTGTCAGATTTGTCCATCTAGGCAGAGATCTTTGAGTGCTTAGGTCTTATAAGTCTGAGTTTGAATCCCTACTTCAATTCAGACATGTTTGTTGTACTAAATTAGGCTTGCCAGAATAATTCTGTGTATTGAATCCGGCAGGTGCTGCTGATGGGCGAGAATTTCATTTGGTTTATTGTTTGATAAGAACTTGCTTACCAATATTTGCACACTTCATTAAAAGGACGGAAAGACCTTGAGATTTAATAATCCAGATATGAGAGAATGTGAAACTGTCAGATTTGTCCATCCCAGTTAGGGTACACATGGACAGTTATCAATGATGGGCAAAATAATTCTCCAAAATATTCATTAAGTTTCAGATTCATCAGTTGGAGGCAAAATACACCTCCAGGATAATAAGGCTGTGCGGTTTTTTGTTGCTGCAGTGTGAACGATACATTGCTAATGGAAATTGTCTGCTAAATGAAGTGAATGCATGAATGCAATTTGTTTGTCTATAGCACAAAGGCCATTATGAAATACAGTACTATATGAAATATAGCAATACAAAAATATAAAATATAGCAATGCAGAATACCAATAAAAGCAACCATATAGTAACACACCGTTACAAAAGGTCTATAACAGATCATCTCCTTTACTGTCCACTGCAGATATCTTTAAAACAAAAAAATCTTTAAAGACAAATTTTCTGTATTGCTAATGCAAAAGTAGCGACCTTATTTGTAATGAAATCACTATAATCTGCAAACAAGTCACAGATAATGTCAGCTGGAGGCCTTCCTGCTCTTACGTTCAAAAGATCTCCCAGAAAGTGGGCCCAAGGTTCCTTATACAGGGGACAATATAACAGTTAACACACTACATCTTCTACTTCTCCAGTACCACAGATACACAACCACTGTGTCGGGGGTTTATACTTTCCTTCCAAATATGATGAGGGCGTTGTTTGAAAATGGAAGGCAGTAAACACCTTTCCAAGGGCAACAAAAGTAGGGGTGGACGAAAGTCACTTACCTGTCGTTGAAGCTTGTTCGCGGTGGGGGGGAGGCGCTTTGCTGCTCCCCCCGTGAAGTTCAGGCCAGGGGGGAGGCTTCCCGCCTCGCCCCGGCCGAAATTCAGGCTGGGGGGGAGGCTTCCGAAATTCAGGCCGGGGGGGAGGCTTCCCGCCTTGCCCGGCCGCGAACTCCAAAGTTAAAAAAAAAAACAAAAAACGCCCCCGTGATAGGCTACGTGATGATTAACGTAGCCTATCACGGCTAGATCTGCAAAGTCAGCTGTGATAGGCTACGTAAATCATCACATAGCCTATCACGGGTGACTTAAAAAAAAAAAAGCACGTACGCTAATGGCGGCCCCCATAGGGAGCCGCCATTCGCGTTCCTTATTTGGTCGCTGTAGTCTACGTAAATCTTTACGTAGACTACGGCGAAAATAAGGGCAACACAAATAGCGTTGCCCTTATTTTCACCGTAGTCTACATAAATTTTTATGTAGACTACAGAGACCAAATACGGAACGGGAATGGCGGCTCCCTATGGGGGCCGCCATTATCCATATGCACTTTTTTTTAATTTTTAATGTCACCCGTGATAGGCTACGTGACGATTTATGTAGCCTATCACGGCTGACTTTGCAAATCTAGCCGTGATAGGCTACGTTAATCGTCAGGTAGCCTATCATGGGGGCGTGTTTTTTTTTTCTTTTCTTGGAATGGCGGCGGCGGCAGCCGGTCAAAAGACCGGCTGCCACTCCCGCCCCCCACAAACACCCGCCGCCGGGAGGGACATTCGGCAAAGGTAAGTCCCGTCCCGGGGGGGCGGGGGGGCAGAGAATTTCTCCCCGGAACCTGTTCGGGGGGCCGAACACATTGGCGCTCGGCCCCCCAAAGTTTCGGGGAGAAATTCTCCGCCATCCCTAAACAAAAGTGAACTCCTGGGACTAACTGAAGTACTGGCACATACATTGGTTTTAATTCGGTGCCAAGTAAAAACATGACTTTTTACCAAAGCCTTTGAGGGCTAAATGCATTCCCTAAAGTAGCACACTGTTTTAACTGTTTTATTGTTCTAGATTTTAATTGGTATTACTGTGTTGAATGGTTGAATATGTTTTTAGCTGTTTAAATTATTTATTCTTTTATACTGTTTAAATTGATTTAATCTGTACACCACTCTGAGATCTTAATGTTATACGGCTGGATACAAATGTTTTAAATTAAATAAAAAAATAAAAAATAAAAAAATACTAAATAGCAGGGTAAAGTTAATAGTATGATCACTGGCTGAGGCTGAATGTAATTTCCAATTATTATTTTTTTCAATTTATGAAAATATCATTTTTTAGCCTTTGTAATGAAGAACTTCGGATTTACAAACTGGTGTGCAAATTTTCCTGCATTCTCATCTATATGAAGCAAATGAATTTACATTTTTGCTAGTTCTGTGCTGAACCATACACCAAATCAAAGTTCAGGAGGAAGTAGTACTTTTGGGAAAAACAGAAATATTCCCCAGTAAATCCCTTCATTGTGCAAATGTTAATCTTATTTTTATCCTGTTTATTGCCACATGTTTTCCCTATCTGCTGCTGCTTTTGTGTAATGTTGTTTTCTAGTTAGGCCTTCTCTTTTACTTTACAGAATGAATGATCCCACTCTGCCAGGGATTACATAGTGACCAAGATGATGTTTTAACATTATGAAGCCATCGGATTTGGCTATGTGCTGATGGGTCAAGAAAACCAAATTAGAGTGAGAACAAAGTTTTGTAGATGGGATACATGCATGAATCAATCCAATCAATGATCACGTAGTGAACTGATGGTGTCATTGAACAGACAAATCATTTCCTTTCTTTTTCCAGCTATCTCTGAAGTGAAAAATCACTGAAAGGGAGCAGGGTGCTTTTCAACAAGGATGAATATGAGGTATCTGGGGAAACAAAAGTTAGTGGGTTTTCCCCACCCCACCCCCTCAATCATTTATTAAATTTCAAAAGGTGTCTTAGAAAAAGAGGAATGGATTTTTTTTTAAAAAAAAATTCATATAATTGCAAAGGGAATCAGTAGTCATAAATAACTCATCGAATATGACATTAAATTATATTAATATGTCTTGTCTTGCATGTTTTCAGTTTTACTCTACCAATAGTACATAAAAGGAGACTGCTTCAAGAAAAGCACTGGTTAAATGCAGCTTTCTGTCTCATAACCATCTCTAAATCATGTTTGTTGTTGTTGTTCAGTCGTTCAGTCGTGTCCGACTCTTCGTGACCCCATGGACCATAGCACGCCAGGCCTTCCTGTCCTGCGCTCTCTCCCGGAGCGTGCTCAAGTTCATATTCATTGCATCCGTGATGCTATCCAGCCATCTCATCCTCTGCCGTCCCCTTCTCCTTTTGCCTTCAGTCTTTCCCAGCATCAGGGTCTTTTCCAGGGAGTTTTCTCTTCGCATTAGGTGGCCAAAATATTGGAGCTTCAGCTTCATTATCTGTCCTTCCAATGAGCACTCAGGGTTGATTTCCTTTAGGATGGACTGATTGGACCTCCTTGCAGTCCAGGGGACTCGTAAGAGTCTTCTCCAGCACCACAGTTCGAAAGCATCAATTCTTCGGCGCTCAGCCTTCCTTATAGTCCAGCTCTCACAGCCATACATTACTACTGGGAAAACCATAGCTTTGATTAGATGGACCTTTGTCGGCAAGGTGATGTCTCTGCTTCTTACTATGCTGTCTAGGTTTGCCATAGCTTTCCTCCCAAGGAGCAAGCGTCTTTTAATTTCATGGCTACAGTCACCGTCTGCGGTGATCTTGGAGCCCAAGAAAGTAAAATCTGTCACTGCTTCCATTTCTTCCCCTTCTATATGCCAGGAAGTGATGGGGCCAGATGCCATGATCTTCGTTTTTTTAATGTTGAGTTTCAAACCAGCTTTTGCACTCTCCTCTTTCACCCTCAACAAGAGGCTCTTGAGATCCTCTTCGCTTTCTGCCATTAGGGTGGTATCGTCTGCATATCGGAGGTTGTTGATAATTCTCCCGGCAATCTTAATTCCGACCTCTGATTCATCCAACCCGGCATTTCTCATGATGTACTCTGCATATAAGTTAAATAAGCAGGGTGACAATATGCAGCCTTGTCGTACTCCTTTCCCAATTTTGAACCAATCGGTTGTTCCATGTCTGGTTCTTACTGTTGCTTCTTGACCCTCGTACAGGTTTCTCAGGAGACAGGTAAGGTGGTCTGGTACTCCCATCACTTTCAGAATTTGCCACAGTTTGTTGTGATCCTCACAATCAAAGGCTTTAGCATAGTCAATGAAGCAGAAATAGACGTTTTTCTGGAATTCTCTTGCTTTCTCCATGATGCAGCGAATGTTGGCGATTTGATCTCTAGTTCCTCTGCCTCTTCAAAACCCAGCTTGTACTTCCGGTAGTTCTCGGTTCGCATACTGCTGAAGCCTAGCTTGTAGGATTTTGAGCATCACCTTGCTGGCATGTGAAATGAGCGCAATTGTGCGGTAGTTTGAACACTCTTTGGTGTTGCCCTTCTTTGGAATTGGAATGTAAACTGACCTTTTCCAGTCTTGTGGCCACTGTTGAGTGTTCCAGATTTGTTGGCATATTGAATGCAGCACTTTAACAGCATCATCTTTTAGGATTTTAAATAGCTCGGCTGGAATACTGTCATCTCCGCTAGCTTTGTTGTTACTAATGCTTCCTAAGGCCCACTTGACTTCACTCTCGAGGATGTCCGGCTTAAGTTCAGTGACTGCACTATCATGGCTATCAGGGACATTCAGATCTTTCCTGTATAGTTCTTCTGTGTATTCTTGCCACCTCTTCTTAATCTCATCTGCTTCTGTTAGGTCCCTGCCTTCTTTGTCCTTTATCATGCCCATCTTTGCACAAAACGTTCCCTTGAGATCTCCAATTTTCTTGAAGAGATCTCTAGTCTTTCCCATTCTGTTGTTTTCCTCGATTTCTTTGCATTGTTCATTTAAGAAGGCCTTCTTTTCTCTCCTTGCTATTCTCTGGAACTCTGCATTCAGTTGGGTATATCTTCCCCTTTCTCCCTTGCTTTTCGCTTCCCTTCTTTCCTCAGCTACTTGTAAAGCCTCATCAGACAGCCACTCGGCTTTCTTGCATTTCTTTTTCTTTGGGATGGATTTCGTTGCTGCCTCCTGAACAATGTTACGGACCTCTGTCCATAGTTCCTCAGGCACTCTGTCTATCAGGTCTAATCCCTGAAATCTATTCCTCACCTCCACTGTATATTCATCAGGGATATGATTTAGGTCATACCTGAACAGTTTAGTGGTTTTCCCGACGTTCTTCAATTTAAGCCGAAATTTTGCAAGAAGCAGCTCATGATCTGAGCCACAGTCAGCTCCAGGTCTTGTTTTGACTGACTGTATAGAGCTTCTCCATCTTTGGCTGCAAAGGACATAATCAATCTGATTTCGATATTGACCATCTGGTGATGTCCATGTGTAGAGTCGCCTCTTGTGCTGTTGGAATACGTTCCATGGGGTTTTCTTGGCAAGAATACTGGAGTGGGTTGCCATTTCCTTCTCCAGTGGACCACATTTTGTCAGAACTCTCTGCCATGACCTGTCCGTCTTGGGTGGCCCTGCACGGCATAGCTTATGGCTTCACTGAGTTACGCAAGCCCCTTCGCCACAACAAGGCAGTGATCCATGAAGGGGAAATCATGTTTACATACTCCTTAAAGCAGAATTTTATGGCACACCCTTCTCACACCAATCTGAGTTAAGGAATTGTGCTTTTCGAAAACAATTAACTCTAGCTGTTAACAATACATTGCCAAATAACACCCAGTGTTACTTTCATGCAAAGGTCTTTTCATGCAGCATACACATCATAACTGAACATGTGAAGAAAATAGATAGGTTGAAATACCACTCTTTAAATATCCTATTAATTAATTCTGCAGCCTCAGGCGTGAGCCTTGTGAGGTCAGGTCTCTCTCTCCAAGGGTGGAAATCATCCCCAGAAAGGGAGATCGAAACGTTCCTATGACCCCTGGAACACCCTCTAGGGACAATAGGATTGCACCCTAAGCTTTTTATACATGTCTGCATTTATGAAATTCATTATCATTATGAATGCATATCTCATTTGCTTCTTAAGGAATTCCTTTTTTATTATTTCATAATTGATAAATTGACTTTTGATGTAGAATCAGTAACTGTTTAAACTGTAAAGGGCTACATACAATATCACACTTGTTCACTGGTACTTCCCCTTCCTGTCCTCCCCCTGCACCTCCCCTCCTATCTGCCAATTGGTCCTTAAGGTCCCCCAACCCTACAGAACAGATCTGGGCAGGGCTGTTGGGGGCAGAAAATATCTTCCACCACCAGTGTTCATTCCATTGGTGGATGGGCACCATTACATATAACCCCGTGCTTTTATACAGTGTTCTTAATTTTTGTGTTTTGGACTGTTTTGAGCAGATTTTACGACCTAATTTATTTGAATAAGCTGCATGTAACTTTATGTCTAAATAAAATAATATAAATAACTGATTCTATCTTAATCTTTCACCACACTTAATTCCAGCAACTAAATAAAAATCAAATTTTTTACTGAGCGAGGAAGAAGCTGGTAAAAAGGTCTGAGATGATGAAGTTGTTTTTCCTGGAGCATGCCCACAGTACCACCATATGGTAAATACAGTCAGCATACAGCAGAAACCAACAGTTATTTAGGATTGTTTGTCTGTGCTTGGCAACTATTTACTGTTGTTTTCTATGGCTAACCCTTGCATGAACTCAGTTCTATGCACCCGAGATTTCTTAGACTTACTTACTCTAGCTCTCTCACATAGCTAAATCACCTCCTTCTAGACATCTGCTTGTAGCTTAATCTCTCTTGCAGCAGACATCAAATGCCTCCAAGCGGAATATGAAACAAGCTCTTTTCATGGAAGTTATGTTCCTCAGGTGATAGATCAATGCACTAAAGTAATCCAAATCCATCTGTATTAAGCAAGGATGGATTATTGGCCATTATGCTAAAAAGTCCATCCTCAGATAAGATCGTGCCAAGGAGGAAGAGGACTTTCTGTTACAATATGGATGGAAGAGAATTTCATTTCAGTTCAAAAATCATCAGAACTTGCCTTGTTAGGCAAAAAGAACACTTAAAAAAATGATAGTTCATTCCCAAATGTTTGGTCATGTTCAAAAATGCATTTCATTTTATTTTTAAGTATGCACACTTTAAACTGCAGAATTTTCAAAAGATATGTCTTTTCATGCCTTAGTCAATAGGGGGAAGTGTACACTTTTCAAACATGTGCACAGAAATGCACACTTTTCCCATTCAATATGCGCTAGGCGTGTATGAAACACTTACCTGGTTCCGCTGGGGCCATCTGCGGTGGGGGTGTGTGCTCTATCCCCCCCCCGAATCCCCTCTGGCTGGCTCTGCTCCACGGCAACTCCGCGGAGCTGCTGGCCGGGGCCAGCTGCAGCCGGAATTCCGTCCACTGCCAGGCTGCTGTGTCCGCCATTTGTGTGGCTGCCAGCCGTGATAGGCTACATAAGTAATTATGTAGCCTATCACAAAAAAGGCAGCCATGTAAATGGTGGCTGCTATGCCATTTGCATGGCTGCCTTTTTCATGATAGGCTAGGTAAATACTTATGTAGCCTATCACAGCAAACAGCAGGAGTGCAAATGGCGTAGCGGCTGCCATTTGCACCCGTTCTTTGGCGTGATAGGCTACGTAAGTATTTACGTAGCCTGTCATGCTAAAGCAGCCATGCAAATGGCGGCTGCTGCTACGGCCGCCATTTGTGGCTGCAGCAGCCCGGCAGTGGCCGGGAGACCAGCTGGAGGAGCTGCCACCACCACTGCATCTGCCACCGCATCTGCCGCCACCGGAGCCGCATCTGCCACCAAGTAAGCTCTGTCCTAGGTAGGGATGTACGAAAGTCACTTACCTTTTCGAAGGCTGACATTCGTGCTGGGGGGGGAGGTGCTCCATCCCTCCCCCCAAAATTTTGGCCGGGGGGGAGGTGCTCCGTCCCTCCCCCCCGAAATTCTGGCTGGCTGCCTCCACTCCGCAGGGATTCTGTGGAGCCGCCGGCTGGCTCCGCCAGCGGCCAGACATCTGGCCGCTGGCTAGCAGGGACGGAAATGGCAGCGGCCATACCCGCCGCCGTTTGCATCCCTGCAGTCAGCCATGATAGGCTATGTAAATGTTTACGTAGCCTATCACGGCTGATTTAAAAGAAAAAAAACGCGCATACGCAAATGGCGGCACCCATGGGCGCCGCCATTTGCATTCCTTATTTTGGCACGTCTTAATCTATGTAAACATTTACGTAGACTAAGAGGGCGAAAATAAGGGGAACGCAAATAGTGTAGCATCTACGCTATTTGCGTTCCCCTTATTTTCGCTGTCTTAGTCTACGTAAATGTTTACGTAGACTAAGACGTGCCAAAATAAGGAATGCAAATGGCGGCGCCCATGGGTGCCGCCATTTGCGTATGCGCGTTTTTTTCTTTTAAATCAGCCATGATAGGCTACGTAAACATTTACGTAGCCTATCACGGTGTTTTTTAAAAATCTAGCCGTGATAGGCTATGTAAATCTTTACGTAGCCTATCACGTGTTTTTTTTTTTAACTGGAAATGGTGGCGGTGGCAGCCATTTGGAAGACTGGCCGCCGCAGCCACCTCCGCTGAACCACCGCCGAACCGCCACCGGAGCCGCCACCGCCAGGAAGATCCGCCTAAGTTAAGTCCCATCCTGGGGCGGGCGGGGGCAGCAGACCATCCCGCTACCAATTTTGGGGGGCCGAATGCGCTGGCATTCGGCCTCCCCGAGATTCGTGGTGGAATTCTCTGACATCCCTAGCCCTAGGGGGATTCTGCGGGGTGGCGTGGGGGGAGGCCGTTCCACCACGGATTCCAGGGGCATGGATTCTAAAGAATCCAGCCTCACTGGAGTCCGTGGTAGAATTCTCTGACATCCCTAATATGCGCACTTTCCCCATCCAAACAAAAAGAAAAACAGGTTGCAAACAAACACAGGAGAAAGGCAAATGGAGCTATGAAATTGAGTTTGGAGAATGTTGGCAACTTGAGCATCCCTGGTTCTCCCATCCCAATGTTACAATGTTTACCTCAAAACACAGACATCAGACATAGCCTTTGAAAAACTCCACTTCAAAGAGAAGAAAAGTCAGCCATGGCTTCTTCTGTCCTCCTCAGTCCTGTTCTTTGTCCATCTCCCTCACCTTCTGTCATGAGTAGGACATCCTGAAGGAGGATGAATGACAAGACCAAGGAGGGTATAAACAGGTAAGGGCCAAAGAGAACCTACACTTGCCCTTTGTCACCACATCAGCTGGTGACTGAAAGCATAACATTCACCGTTCAGGTTGTGAGGTTGTCAATCACCAGTTATGGTTTGATTGTCTAGGATTCCCCGCATCTCCTGCCAGTATATCCATTTTATATCTGTAGAAAGCTCCTTTTCTCTGCTTCTTTTCCCTATAATCAAACCACTGGTCCAGTTTGTGTAGATACATGTGTGTATGTGTGTGTGAGTGTGTTGGGGGGCATAATTCAGTGGTAGAGCACATGCTCAGTGGTAGAGCACATGCTTTACATACAGAAGGTCCTATCCCTGGCATCTCCAGTTAAAGGGTCAGGTAGTCGGTGATGGGACAGACCTCTGCCAAAGATAGAGGAGAGCCATTCTAGTCAAAATAGACAATATTGAGCTAGATGGACAAGTAGTCTGACATGCTGCAAGGCAGCTTCCTACGTTTCTATCCGTAGCAAGAAGCAACTCAAGACTTTGGCCAGCATGAAAAGAAAGCTTCAGGAATAGGGCAAAATGGGCTTGATAAAAATAAAGTGACATGTGGCTAATTCTGGCAGATGGCAACGTTGGGGTCAGGGTCAACAAACCCTTCAACCTTACCATGTCTGTTGTAATTGCCCCCATCATCCATTTTATTTATTTCATTTCATTTCTATACCGCCCAATAGCCGAAGCTCTCTGGCCAGCTTGTTGTTGGCCAGCTTGTTGGTGGTTGGACACACTGCCTCACAGGATAATGTTAAAACTTTGCTTTAATGCCAGTGTGTGGATAAATTTGTAGGGATGTTGGAGAATTCCACCACGGACTTCAGTGAGGCCGGATTCTTTAGAATCAGGTCCCCCAGAGTCCATGGAGGAACGGACTATCCCCCCGCCACCGCCGAAATACCCCCGGAATGGTCCTACCTGGCGGCGGCTCCGGCAGCAGCTCCGGCCGCAGCAGCGACGGTGGCTCCAGGTCATCTTCCGGATGCCATTTGAGTCCCTGCCAAGCCGTTATAGGCTAAGTAAGTATCTACGTAGCCTATCACGGCAAAAGGCAGGGACACAAATGGCGGCCGCTACGCCACTTGCGCCCCTGCTCTTTGCTGTAATAGGCTACATAAGTATCTATGTAGCCTTTTGCCATGATGGGCTACGTAGATACTTACGTAGCCTATCACGGCTTGGCAGGGACGCAAATGGCGGCTGGCGTAGTGGAGCCGGCCAGGGAGGATTCCAGGGGGGAGGGACGGATCGCCTCCCCCTGCACTGCGGACTGCCGGCTGGAACGGGCTAAGTGTTTCACACACCCGTATAAATTTGGCATTCATAATTCACTTACTTAACTTACTTAGAGTAACCTTTAAGTCAGGGGTGGGAAACCTTTTTCAGCCCGAGGGTCACATTCACACTCCAGGGAAGTGTATCAGAGGCTGCATGACAGCAAGGGGCAGGTCCAGAACCCAAAGAGGGCAGGGCCATCTCCACTCTCCCTCACACACACAGACACCTCATTCATACCATTCACACACACACCCCTTCAAATGCACAGAGATGCACATGCACACCATTCATAAATGCACACACCACTGCAGCAGCTCCCTTCCTTTTGCCACTACTACAGTAGTGAAGAGGGAGCTTCTGCTTCAAGAACTTTCACTTCAAGGCACTCCAGGTTCCTGACTAAGCCAGCTTACTTCTCCCGTTACCTCTCCCCAAGGGGTGGAGCTTCAGGGAGATGGTGGGGCCTTCACTGGGGCCTTGGCAGGGAGGCCTGGAGGGCTGAATCCAGCCCATGGTCCAGATGTTCCCCAACACTGCTTGAAATAAAGTAAGTTTTAGGTAAAAAATAGGAATTGCAATATTTTAATATTTCTCTTAATTGGAGTTGCATTGTTTTGCGGTGATCTTTTTGTTGTTTTTTGCCAGTATTTTAACTGTATTTCAAAATTAAAAAACAGGTTAACATTGTAATAATATGAAACAACTGCTGGATTCGGTCAGAATGGGTTTTGCTTTCTGGGAGGAACCAGGATGTAGTTAAGGGCAACACCCACTGCTTCTGGCTGGAGGAAAGAGAGGCCACAACCTGAGAGAACTCTGTATAAGAACCTTTGTCTAAATAAAACTTGGATGTTTGTTTGGAAGTAGAGTCTGTTTGTATCTGTGGGGTGCAGCCCACCAATTGTGAAACAATGTCTTCCCTCTTGCCTTTTTTTCTATACCTATTAGGGGTGTACGAAACCCCGCTTACCTGGCTCTGCCGAGTTCCACAGGTGGGGGGAGGCGCTCCGTCCCTCCCCCCAGAATCCTCGCCGGGAGGAGAGGCGCTCCGTGCCTCCCCCTGGAATCCTCCCTGGCCGGCTCCACTCCGCGGCCAAGCCGCGGAGCTGCCGGCTGGCTCCGGCCACCCGCAGCTGGACATCCAGCTGCTGGGCAGCCCTACAGGGATGCAAATGGCGGCTGTCGTAGCCGCCATCATTTGCGTCCCTGTAGTGAGCCGTGATAGGCTACGTATATTTACATAGCCTATCACGGCAGGGGGAAAACCCCAGCATACGCAAATGGCGATAGCTGCCATTTGCGTATGCTGGGTTTCCCCCCCCCCCGCCACCGCTGTGATAGGCTACGTAAATACTTACGTAGCTTATCACTAGGGATGCCAGAGAATTTCTCCATGAATCTTCGGGAGGCCGAATGCGTTGGCATTTCTCCCGAAATTGGTGGAGAAACGGTCCACCCCCCCCGCCCCCCCTGGGATGGGTCTTATCTTTGGTGAATGTCCCTCGCGGCGGTGGCTCCCGGCGGCGGTTTGGCGGCAGTTCGGTGGTGGCGGCGGCAGCCGGTCTTCTGACTGGCTGCTGCCACCGCCATTTCCAAGTTTAAAAACAACAACAACAACAACAAACGTGATAGGCTAAGTAAAAATGTACGTAGCCTATTACGGCTAGATTTTCAAAAAACACCGTGACAGGCTGCGTAAATCCTTACGTAGCCTATCACGGCTGACTTTGGGGGGGAAAAAAAGTGCGTATGCAAATGGAGGCACCCATGGGCGCCGCCATTTGTGTTCCTTATTTTGGCACGGGTAGTCTACGTAAATATTTACGTAGACTACCCATGCCAAAATAAGGAACGGAAATGGCGGCGCCCATGGGCGCCGCCATTTGTGTACGCGCTTTTTTTTTTTTTCAAAGTCAGCCGTGATAGGCTACATAAAGATTTACGTAGCCTATCACGGCTGACTTTGAAAATCTAGCCGTGATAGGCTACGTAAATCTTTACGTATCCTATCCCTTTTTTTTTTTACTTTTCTTTTTTCTTTCGCGGCCGGAGAGGCGGGGCACTCCCCCCCGGCCAGAATTTCAGCAGGGAGGGATGGGGCGCCTCCCCCCCGGCCAGAATTTCGGCGGGGAGTGGCGGGACGCCTCCCCACCTGCCAAGAATTTCCAGGGGAGAAACGGAGTGCCTCCCCCCCCTGAAAAAAGCTGCGCGACCAGGTAAGGGACTTTCGTCCATCCCTACTCCCCCCCCCTTGTTGAGTATTCCAGGGGGAGGAACGGAGCACCTCCCCCCCACTGGAAATCAATCTGCAAAAAGGTAAGTGACTTTTGTACATCCCTACTGGAAGGAGATGACATTTATAGGAAGCAGGGGTGAAGGAAAGCCAGTTGGCATACCAAAAGGGAGTCTTTTGCATAGGTGAGAATAGCAGCACACACCAGACTTCTTCCAAACTTTCAACTATTTATTATTACCCCTTGTTGAGAAAGCCTTAGGCAGAAAAAAAAATGGATTGGAAGAAAAGAAAAAGTGCAACTTAAGGTGCAATTCTTTGCATGTTTAGACAGGAAAAAAAGTCCTACAACTCCCAGCATTTGCATATGATTGTGCCCTTAACTGAGAATTTTCTCTCCCTGGTTACTGGCCCATCAAGGCTGAGAACTGATCTGACTTCTTAGGAAGATGCCCAGGCCTAACCATTCACTGAGGCTTCTGCTACAAAAGTGGAACAGATCCTTCCAGTTCACATTACTTGTTCATGCTGGGCCTTTGGGCTTTTCTTTTAAAGAAAAAGAACACAACAGAGATAGGGTAGGGGCATAGAGAAGGTCATCAAGCAAGGAATTTCATAGCTGTGGCAGCATTGTTTGGCATTAAATGGATTTAAGAGTGCAATCGTATGCATGTTTAGACAGAGAAAAGGCCTACAACTCTGAGTATGCCCCACCTAGCATTGCTGGCTGGGGCATGCTGGGAGTTGTAGGCCTTTTCCTCTGTCTAAACATGCATAGGATTGTGCCCTAAGTCTACTACCGCAGCCTATTCCAGCATCCCAAATAGGCAAAGAGCATTCTCTTGAATATACCATCCAAGCACAAAGTCCACATTGTACATACAGGTCTTTGTTGTTAAAGTTGAAACATTTCTTCAAATAACCTGGAAGCATGTAACATCTGAGCTTTATACAATCTAGATTTCATCAACAAAACCTGAAATTCAAAAGCCTTATTTATGTATGTCAGATGTCTTTCTTTTCTTTTTTCAATATTTTTTTCAAAGCTTCATGATGATGCTTTTACAACTGATCTCAAATACAAACTAATATTGAAAGATTTGTATCAAGTTCATCTGCAACTACAAATCTCTGCCTTTTGGAGATTCACCAAAGCCAGATAATCTTTCAGAGACCAGGTTTGCATGATTGCTGAGGCTTGCCGTGACATATCCACAACCAGCTGCAGCCCCCATGGGCTCCAAGTTGCCTATTCAGACCCCACTTTGTCATGTTGTGTGAACCTGGCAAGGGTGGGTTGTTGGCATGTTTAACAAATGACTCACAACCCTAAATAGCCCATGGGTTCTGGGTGGTTTGTTAACATGTCAACAACCCACCCTCACAGGGTTTGCATGATACAACAAGCTGCTAAACCCTGGGGGCTAATTAGTGTGACGTGAACAGACTGAGAAAGTGCTGGAAGAATGGTTTGAGCTGTTTTTTTAATGACAAGTATTCAAATAAGTTTGGAATTCCTTTCAACTGAGATACTGTGATTTTGTATGCATGTATTCGGTAGGGTGAGGGAAGAGTTGTAGTGGAGCTAAGGCCCACAGGGTTGAAGCAGCAGGACCGTTTAATAAGGGGAGGTGATTACATGATCTGCCGCCCACCTCAGGTTTCCCTGTTCCATCCCACACCAGCTGGTGGAGCAGAATGGATTTTCCCAGAACCAATATATTGCTGAGATGGCTGGATGTGTGCCTGATTTTATCTGATCTCAGAAGCTAAGCAGGATCAGCCCTTGTTAGTACTTGGATGGAAGACCACCTGGGAATCAGGCTTCCTGCATGGAGCAGGGGGTTGGACCCGATGGTCCTGTAGGCCCCTTCCAGCCCTATGATTCTATCCCTGTTGTAATGCAAAGTATTTTGGGGTGGTGGCTTGGTCTTGAATGGACAATTAAGACCCATTCATTTTACAAAAGGCCTGCTCCTGGTGGAGGTGAAAGCTTGATATGGATCAACATAGCTGCCTGCATTTTTGGACTCTCCTTTGGGGTGTGGCTATGGGGACTGTAATGATAAGCACCTGCACTTCAACATTTACCACTGTGCTACTGGGAAAGCATGTGTGCGTCTTGTCTTGAGGAATAAAATTTATGCTTGGATTTAAATGTTGTGTACTACCTCTGGGCTGGAGAAGTATAATAACCAAATACTATTCCACAAAATGAATATGTGCCATCTTCAGAAGTCTTATTAAGTGTGCATTAGCCATAAACAGAATTTAAGTATAGTTACAGGAACATTCTGAAATTGGAAAAGTATGCTATTAAACAGTGCTGAAAATAACTTACTCAACATGTGTTGTTTGCATTTGGATCCTGACAAATGTGACAAACTCAAGGACACCTTGCAAAAAGTAACATGACACAGTGGAACAAATCATTTTGTTTAATTTAAATTGCAGTGCAAATTCACAATGCTATGGTTGCTCGGCACTGGGTCAATTAATTAATCAAATGCTGTGCTAGTGGGTGGAATAAAGCACTGAAACGGGATTGAATATTGATTAACATCCCCCCTCCCATAGAAACTAATTCCTTGGTCACATTCTACTGAAACAAACAATTTTTGTTTAAAATTTTCAAGGGAAAATCAAAATTAAAGTGAAAGTGCCATTCATTTTAAATTATTTAGAGTCATTGCACTTATGATGTATTGACATGATGAACATAATTCCTCTGAGTTACCAAGTGGATGCTGGTGTTATTTTCAGCTTAGGATGGGGAGCACAGATGTTGTTGGACTGCAATTCCCATCAGCCCTAGTTTGTGTAGTCAGTGGTGAGGGATGATGGGAGTTGCCGTCCAACAACACCTGGAGGGACTCCCTGTCCCTCTTCTAGAATAACCCTAGCCCTATGCATTCTGAACCTCTGGGCACCAAATGCATGAAGGGCTTCTCGAGAATGCATCCAGGTAGCCCTACCTCCTAGACACTGATGTCCATGCTGGCTGTGTGCCACACTGACCATGGATTGATGAGTGTTTGTCCTGGGGAGTTCTATACACATACAGCTGAATGCATGTAGGCTGCCTTCAAACTGATGCCAGTTGCTAGTTGTATGGGGGACGGCTAGCAAGCACTAGGACAAGCACTAGCAAGCATTAGCACCTAGGAGCTGGGGCTGTCCAGGCATCTTCTTGAAAGCCCCTTCATCCATCCAATACCCATGAGTACTGAATGACTGAACAGATCTCCCATAAATAACAGTTTCAGACCAAGCTGGGGCAAATAGCAGGGTGGGCTGCTGTTTAGGGAAGGGCCATAGCTCAGTGGCAGAGCACATGCTTTGTATGCAAAAAGTCTCAGGTTCAATCCCCAGCACCTCCAGGTTTGTTGTTGTTGTTTATTCGATCAGTCGCTTCCAACTCTTCGTGACTTCATGGACCAGCCCACGCCAGAGCTTCCTGTTGGCCGTCACCACCCCCAGCTTCCCCAAGGTCGAGTCCATCACCTCCAGAATATCATCCATCCATCTTGCCCTTGGTCGGCCCCGCTTCCTTTTGCCTTCCACTTTCCCTAGTATCAGCATCTTCTCCAGGGTATCCTGTCTTCTCATGATGTGGCCAAAGTACTTCAGTTTTGCCTTTAATATCATTCCCTCAAGTGAGCAATCTGGCTTTATTTCCTGGAGGATGGACTGGTTTGATCTTCTTGCAGTCCAAGGCACTCTCAGAATTTTCCTCCAGCACCACAGTTCAAAAGCATCTATCTTCCTTCGCTCAGCCTTCCTTATGGTCCAGCTCTCGCAGCCATAGGTTACTATGGGGAATACCATTGCTTTAACTATGCAAACCTTTGTTGACAGTGTGATGTCTCTGCTCTTAACTATCTTATCAAGATTTGTCATTGCTGTCCTCCCAAGAAGTAAACGTCTTCTGATTTCCTGGCTGCTTTCAGTGTCTGCAGTCATCTTTGCACCTAGAAAGACAAAGTGTGTCACTGCCTCCACGTTTTCTCCCTCTATTTGCCAGTTATCAATCAAGCTGGTTGCCATAATCTTGGGGTTTTTTGAGGTTTAACTGCAACCCAGCTTTTGCACTTTCTTCTTTCACCTTCATCATGAGGTCCTCAGCTCCTCCTCGCTTTCAGCCATCAAAGTGGTATCATCTGCATGTCTGAGATTGTTAATGTTTCTTCCAGCGATTTTAACTCCAGCCTTGGCTTCATCAAGCCCAGCACATCGCATGATGTGTTCTGCGGACAGGTTGAATAGGTAGAGTGAGAGTATACAGCCCTGCTGTACTCCTTTCCCAATCTTAAACAAGTCTGTCATTCTGTGGTTTGTTCTTACCATTGCTACTTGGTCGTTATACAGATTCCTCAGGAGGCAGACAAGATGACTTGGTATCCCCATACCAACAAGAACTTGCCACAATTTGTTATGATCCACACAGTCAAAGGCTTTAGAATAGTCAATAAAACAGAAATAGATGTTTTTCTGAAACTCCCTGGCTTTCTCCATTATCCAGCAGATATTGGCAATTTGGTCTCTAGTTCCTCTGCCTTTTCGAAACCCAGCTTGTACATCTGGCAATTCTTATTCCATGAATTGCTGGAGTCTACCTTGCAAGATCTTGAGCATAACCTTACTGGCATGTGAAATAATTGCCACTGTTTGATAGCTTGAACGTTCTTTGGTGCTTCCTAGGGATGGGGGAGAATTTCTCCCTGAAACTTCGGGGGTCCGAGTGCCAACGCATTCGGCCCCCCAAAATCGGTGGTGAAATTCTCCGCCACTCCCCCCACCACCCCCCCTGGGATGGGACTTACCTTTGCTGAATGTCCCTCCTGGCAGCGGGTCCCGGAGGCGGTTCGGCGGGTCTTCGTCCTGGGCGGGGGCGGCAGCCGGTCTTTCGGCCGGCTGCTGCTGCAGCCATTAAAAGGAAAGTAAAAAAAAACACACACCCCTGTGATAGGCTATGTAACGATTAACGTAGCCTATCATGGCTAGATTTGCAAAGTCAGCCATGATAGGCTACGTTAATCGTTATGTAGCCTATCACAGGGGCATTTTTTTTTTTACTTTTTTTTTCGCGGCTGGGTAGACAGGGCACTTCTACCCGGCCTGAATTTCACCGGCGAGGGATGGAGCGCCTCCCCCCTGGCCTGAATTTCGGCCGGGCAAGGCGGGGTGCCTCCCCCCCCTTGCATGAACTTCGGGGGGGAAGCGAAGCGCCTCCCCCCCACCGCGAAGAAAGCTTCGAGGACAGGTAAGGGACTTTCGTCCATCCCTAGTGCTTCCCTTTTTTGGTATGGGGATATAAGTTGATTTTTTCCAATCTGTTGGCCATTCTTGTGTTTTCCAAATTTAAATTTGCTGGCATATGGCATGCATCACCTTGACAGCATCATCTTGCAAGATTTTAAACAGTTCTGCTGGGATACCATCATCTCCTGCTGCACTGTTATTAGCAATGCTTCTTAAGGCCCATTCAACCTCACTCTTCGGGATGTCTGGCTCTAGCTCACTGACCACACCGTCAAATCTATCCCCAATATTATTATCCTTCCTATACAGATCTTCCGTATATTCTTGCCACCTTTTCTTGATCTCTTCTGCTTCTGTTAGGTCCTTGCCATCTTTGTTTTTGATCATACCCATTTTTGCCTGGAATTTACCTCTGATGTTTCTGATTTTCTGGAAGAGGTCTGTTGTCCTTCCTATTCTATTATCTTCTTCCGCTTCCGTGCATTGCTTGTTTAAAAATAATTCCTTATCTCTTCTGGCTAACCTCTGGAATTTTGCATTTAATTTGGCATATCTCCCCCTAGCACTGTTGCCTTTTGCTTTCCTTCTTTCTTGGGCTGCTTCCAGTGTCTCAGCAGACAGCCATCCTGCCTTCTTGGTTTTCTTTTTCTTTGGGATGTTTTTTGTTGCCGCCTCCTCAACAATGTTGCGAACATCTGTCCATAGTTCTTCCGGGACCCTATCTACTAAATCTAGTCCCTTAAATCTATTCTTCACCTCCACTGCATATTCATGAGGAATATTAGTGAGCTCATATTTAATCTGTGGGTCTTCCCTATTCTCTTTAGTCTGATTCTAAATTGTGCAATAAGAAGTTCGTGATCTGAACTACAATCAGCTCTAGGTCTTGTTTTTACCGACTGCATAGATGTACGCCACCTTTGGCTACAAAGGATGTAGTCAGTCTGATTTCAGTGTCGACCATCTGGTGAAGTCCATGTATAAAGTCATCTCTTAGGTTGTTGGAAGAGAGTGTTATGCACAGTGAGTTGTCTTGGCAAAATTCTATCAGCCTATGTCCTGCTTCATTTTGTTCTCCCGGACCATGCTTGCCTGTAATTCCAGGTGTCGTTTGACTACCCACCTTAGCATTCCAGTCTCCTGTAATGAAAATAACATCTTTTTTTTGTGTACTATCCAGTAGGTGCTGCAGATCCTCATAGAACTGATCTACTTCTGCTTCTTCCGCATCTGTGGTTGGGGCGTATATTTGGATCACTGTGATGTTAAATGGCTTACCCTGAATTCAAATTGAGATCATTCTGTCATTTTTTGGATTGTATCCAAGCATTGCTTTAGCCACTTTATTATTAATTATGAAGGCTACTCCATTTCTTCTGTGGTCCTCTTGTCCACAGTAGTAGATCTGGTGGTCATTTGATGTGAAGTGGCCCATTCCAGTCCATTTCAGTTCACTGACACCCAAAATGTTTATATTTAATCTTGACATCTCCCCAATAACCACATCCAATTTGCCCTGGCTCATAGATCTTACATTCCAGGTTCCTATGGTGTGTTGATCTTTAGAACATCGGATTCGTCGTTCACCACCAGCACCATCGGCTGCTAGCCGTCCTTTCGGCTTTGAGCTAGCTGCGTCATCACATCTGGGGCTAGTTGAACTTATCCTCTGTTCCTCCCCAGTAGCATTTTGACTATCTTCCGACCTGGGAGTCCCATCTTCCGATGGTATACCGACATATCTCTGGTTGTACTGATCCATTTAGTTTTCATGGCAAGAATACTGGGGAGGGTTGCCATTTCCTTCCCCAGGGATCATATTTAGTCTGACCTCTCTGCCATGACCTTCCTGTCTTGGGTGTACCTTCACGGTTTAGCTCATGACTTCATTGAGGTGCTCAAGCTCCAGCTCCACGACAAGGTAACGATCTCCTTTGCTGAAGGCACCTCCAGGTAGGGCTGGAAAAACTCTTGTCCATAACCTCGGAGCGCCTCTGCCAGTCAGGATTGACCACACTGGGCTAGATGGACCAATGGTGTGACTCCGTATAAGGCAGCTTCCTATGTTCCTATGTCTATTGCCATAAGACTCTGCTTTTAAGAGTTGCAGAAGCATGACTGGCCTCAGAATACTAGTCTAGATGGCCCTATAGCTTCACCCACCTCGGCTCTTATGTTCTTATTGTTTAAAGTACTACTACTATAATAAACCTTTAAGACAATGTGGGGTACTTCCAGACAAGGGGCAGTATCCAACTGTGTCATTCCATTGCAGGAACTAAGTTCTGAACTATGCACAAGGGAAGAATCCAAATAAAGTTATGTTTGCTCAAGTGTAGTTGCGCAAGCAGTTTTGCATTATGCTTGTGCAATGCACAGTGCAACCTGTGGTGCAACTGGTTGCACATTCTGTTTGGGTTACGCAACTGCTTGCACCCATGTGCAGTGCACTGTGCTACCTGTTGTGCAACTGCTTTGCAGCATAGTGCAACCCATTGTGCAATTATTTGCACAACCAGTTGCAAAAGAGTAATGGGCAACTGCTTGCACAAGGGAAAGATTCAGCAGAGCTCCACTAGCACTATTTGAGTTTGTAGAATGTCACCGTTGGATACTGGCCAAGGCTTTTATTGCACCATCACCTTGCCTCATTCACAGAATTTAGGTGTGTCTGTGTGTGTGTCCGTGTGTCCAGATATCACTGTCTTCCACTTATAACTCTCTCATTTTTCCCACCACTTCTTCCATCTTTTTCCTTACTTCAGAAAATCCACTAAGGAGAAAAAGATAGAAGGCATTGTGCAACTATTCCAACTGTGGATGCTGGGAGCCCCCTCCCCCCTATGGAAGCACCTTATAATAATTAACTAGTGTTCCAATCCAGCAAGAGTAGCAGTAGATCCCTACTGCAAGCATCATATAAGCTGCTGCCCTGCAGACTCTTCCTCCCACACTATACCTGGGACTAACTAGTATGGATTCACAAACAATGGGTTGGCTCCAATGGTGCCCTTGTGCAGGTGGCCCAGGCATGTCACCGGCAGTGGCACACTCATGGCCCTTACTGCTGGCAGATATGATGATCTATCACTTCTGGGGGCAAGTGCTGGAACGAGCTGGAACACTCATTTCTGGAAGGAGCGCACCTGCGCAAGGGCGCCGTTGGATCCAACCCATTGTGACTACACCGTCCAGTCACGTTTTTCCCCTTCCCACCCCCACCCCCTGTCTTTTTAACATTTTGCCTGAAGAGCAGATCTTGGGATCTTGAAAGCTTACACAATTTCTTAATCCTTTGGTTGGCCTAATAAAGGTATTACAGCAACATGGGTTTGGGAATCTTCCTTATGGTCAATGTGACATTTAGCTTCTAAATAAGTACTGTTTTTTGACTGAAAGAACTTGGCATGTTTAGCCTTGAGAAGAGAAGACTGAGGGGAGATATGATAGCGCTCTTCAAATACTTGAAAGGTCGTCACAGAGAGGAAGGCCAGGATCACCCCAGAGTGCAGGACCAGGACACGGAATCATGGGCTCAAGTTACAGGAAGCCAGATTCCGGCTGAACATCAGGAAAAAATTCCTGACTGTTAGAGCAATAAGACAGGGGAACCAATGACCTAGGGAGGTAGTGGGCTCTCCCACACTGGAGGCATTCAAGATGAGTCTTGACAGCCACCTATCAGGGATGCTCTGACTTGGATTCCTGCACTGAGCAGGGGGTTGGACTTGATGGCCTTGTAGGTACCCTTCCAACCCTACTATTCTATGATTCTATAATTATATGACTGCAGGCAAAAAAGAAAAAAGCTGAAATTCTCTCTCCCCCACCCTCAAATACACTAAAGTCTAATACCGCAGGCATGGTAGCCTTTGCTGGATTAGGATTTTGTACCAGCACAAGAGATTATGTATTGCTGATTTGCAAGAAAAAGATGAATATCTTGTTTCATTGAAATATAAAGATGCTTCTCAAAGCATCTTTGCAATGGTGCAATGCTTCTCAAAGAATGTTGATAAGATCACAGTAGTGGGAGCTGCCACCTCCAAAGCGGGGTAGTTAGAGCCTCCTGTTCCAAGGAAACATACAGGAAACCTCCACTAAACTAGGGATGGGTAAACGAACAATGATTGAGATCAGCAGGATTCTCCAAACAATGTCTTGCCACTCATCTTGTGCCTGATTCCCATTCCTGTTTGCGCTCGCTGCTCACTCTGTGCGGATGGGAAACTTGCACAAATTGAGCAGCAATCAAATGGGAGAGTTGCACAAGTTCCCTCAAATTTTCACAAATTTCCCCAATTTTTCACAACTTTCCTAATGTGCACAACTTTCTTCCAAAAAGTGGTGCCGATTCAGTCCATGGAGGAAATTTGTGCAAATGAGGAAAATCATGCAAATTGAACTGGGAATGGGGAGTGAGACAAACGCGAGCCCGTGTTTGACAAATGTACAAATATTTTCAGTGGACGTGTGCTTGTCCTCATGTTCAGCACTTCAAACACATGTTTTGCGAGCAAAGCCAACTTTCTCCTACATCTCTATACTAAACATTGCGATATTTGTGTAACCAGTTTTGTAACCTGGGAAATCTTCCAAAATGTAGAACAATAATTTGAAGCAAGTGAGCATTCTGCAGAATAAAATGTTTTAACTGATACCAGCAAGTTCTGAAAGAATAATACCGGTACTGAGAACAAATGCTGGTCTAATAATGGACACTGAAGCTTCAAATGTACTCCATCAGCAAATTCGTTAAATAAGTTCAGCAAAAGAGCCATCAGTTGGCTTAGGCTGTGTGTACTGTGGTTCCAATCATATATCATAGAGAATGGGTTCCCATGCTAGTCCTGCTGTTCTGGCAAATCTATCAATGCTGCCATTATCGCCATTCCGTATGACCATCACTGTTTTTCCTTAATCTACTTTTCTTTTGTGTCACATAATATAATGATCATGAGGTAGATAAGATACTTCACTCATTTTTTAAACAATTCTCATATAACTAGAGAGTGAACATATGTAAAGACATGTGTGCCTCTGATTAAAATTAATAAAAGGACCTTACAGTCTGTCCTGCAAATGTGAGGACTGACAGATATAAACAGGAGCATGCCTGCTCTGCTCCTTTAGTTGCTCCTCTGTGTAGTGTATTTGACTGAACCAAAACCGCAACACACACACACACACACACACATATCATGGGCTGGAATTTTCCTGCTCAGACACCTAGCCGATTGTGCACAGGTAGACTGTTCTTCGGGAATTTGCTAGCTATTTGTAAGCAATTCGCAAACAAGAGAGTGTGGTTAGTGGGCCAAACGAATTGCTCATTGTGAATTGTTGGCTCAGCTGTCCTTACCAATCTCTTCTTTTTGTCCACAAATCCATTTTAAAACAGAAGAGGCATAGGCTGGACCATTTTCCACAACAAATGGACGTGACCAAGCATTTTCTTGTCAACGGGGGAATTGGCTAGATGGGTTTTAGAGCATAAATATCAATTCTTCAAGCTGAAGGGGGATTTTATGCCTTAGTATTAAGCCTCTAGCACTGGCTGATATCAGAGACAGATACTAGACTAGATGGACCTGTTCTGTTCCTAAATCTTATGTTGGACACTGTTTTAAGAGGTTGATGGTAGGATACCTACCAGTCTATTTTTCTTTCAAGCTCTCACTATGCTCAAGGACATTGAACAGCTGAGATTGCTATGCCACTTCAGTACTTTTAGAGGCTCCTGTCAAATTCATCATCACATTTAAGACTCCCATGATAATACCATGGAATGTATTTTTAGCTCAGCATCCAAGAGCAATAAAGGCTTAAGGACATCCAAACAGAAATATTTTTAAAAACCTTTAAAAGCCTGAGTAATTCACGTTTTTCCTACGTTTGCACTTCTTTGACAATAATAGCCACCTCCATTTATTCAGAGTCCCTTAATTTGATTCATTCCAGTTGATCTGGAAACCACATGAGGCCTGCTGTATCAATTTGTCTTTTATTTTGTAGTCAGGCAAGTTATTTTTAGCTGGCATCCTTCTCTTTTGTGCATTTATGTTTCCTTCCGCTGATTTACATATAACCGGAAATATATTTTTTCTACCATTGGAGTGATTGACAAATGATCCTTTGAATGTGTATATGTGTTTAGTCAGTACAGTGTTAATCAATTATAATAAACATCAAATAGCCTTTACAGTTTAGAAAACCTACCTCTATGTAGATCCTGAGTAGTGTTATTGCCCTCCTTCAGCTCACTGCTTCCAAATGTGTGTTGTTGTTTTTTACAACCTGCATGATTTAACAATATTGAGAATATTACCTGCCTTCATCACTAAATGAAGTATGGGTTGAACCCAGACCAGTCATACTTGGATCAGCAGACACATTTATTTCAATGTGATTTGAGTTAGCCATGACTAACTTAAGTCCTGACAATTTCAATGTGTAAGTTCAGTATGTGTTAGTCTTGATCCAACCCATTGTCTTTAAGTTTTACATTGGCATTCAAAATGTCTCCTCAGTGTTGGCTCCCCAATTGTGGAATGCCCTCCCCAGTAAGGTTCACTGGGTGCCAACATTGTCATATTTGGCTCCTGTTAAATTCATTTTTAGCATTTTAATTGGCATTTTCACCTGTTTGAAATAGTTTTAACTTTTTGCATGTTTGAAGTCCTGCTATAAGACACCTTGAGTCTTTTTTAGTGGAAAGATGTCATAATTTAATAAATAATAAGTAATAACATTGACATCAGTTACTCAGAAATTGCTACTTCAGTACCACCATTTTAGCTTTCCCTCTGGACTATTTTTTTTTTACTTGCATCAGCATTTTGCTGTAACTTCGTGATACAATGATACTCTCAAGATCAGCACCTGAATTATCCATGACTGAAGGAGATTGGATGTCAAGAGAAATAGGTTATAGGGTGGAAGTTAAATTATTTGCCAAGGATAGGACTTATATAGCACCATACTATGATGAAATCAGATAATGGTTTCAGCTTCTTTTTATAAAAAATCCTGAAGCTCTACCACATTGTGCACATCTTTGCCAAGGAAACAGGTACTATTGAGCAGTATCAGCCAACAGAACCCCTTGTTTAACGGAGTTCATGTCAATGGCCAGACAGACCTTCCCATGTAAATAGTTTAATAATTTAAAAAGTTATCTCAAACCATTTGGCTCTGGACAGAAGCTCTTTGTATCTGCCACCAAGTCCCTGATAGGGATGAACAAATCTATTAAATTTGGTTTCTCTCAGTTTCCACTCTTAAGTTCAGTTCATCTTGAACTTTGAGCATTTTTCTAATTGTATGTCTGGTTAACCCCAGTCTTTGAGAATTAGTGCCAAACTAAGTGTTTGGGAAAGCATTTATAGTGGAGGTCTGAGAATGCATTTCTGCATGTCATTTTCACAAATATATTATTTGAGTGTGCAGCTTTCCCTATTACACACAATTCTGTACTCATTTTTGGACTGGAGAGCTCCACTGTAAAACTCAGAGAAGTGAGAATTTCGAAGGATAACTGAGTTTCTTTTCCTGTATTGGTTTGAAAGTGAGAAATAAGCTAAGTTCAGATTAAAATGCAAACCCATCCCTGGGTCTGCTGCTTTACTATTTATTGGTCAAGTGGGTGATCAGAATTATTTTTGCATGCAGGGTAATTATTTTTAAAATTAGAATAATTACACAAAGCACATTTTCTATTAAAACTTTATTGTTCTGATGTTTGCATGTGTGAGTGAGTGAGTATGAATGGTAAGACTGATGAGAAAGACCACAATACAGGTTCATTAAAAAAGAGAGAAGCACTGCCCTTTTGAACAACAATAATATAATATACATATGTAATCTTCCTTTGCATTCAAATGTGGCTCTGTTCAGGATTGCTATACTGTGTGATTATTTTCTGAATATGTAGATCAGCTTTAAAGTCAGGCTGTGACACCCTGAAATATCCTCTGCAGGTTGCAAGAGACTCCATAAATAGCTCAGCAGACATATCTGCAGCAGAAGCATCTGAACAGACTCTTAGAGCCTTCATCAGGCTTTGCTGGGCCAGGCAGAGAGCCAAATAGAATAACAGGAGTGAAACTGAGGCAGAAACCCATGCTCAGCTACTGTATCTCAAAGTGTAGGAAAGATCTTTCCTAAAATTATTCTAGCAACATAAAAGGCCACAATGGTTAGCTGCTGCCTGACTATGCTATGCTAACAAAATAAATAACTGCAATTTACAGGCTAATGGGAATTGTAGGCCAAAATATCTGGAGGGCCACTGGTCTTATGATGCATAAAAGAGCACTAGAGTGAGGAAAGACTATCATGAATCCTTAACATAAAAATGCAGATTTAAAATATTTGGATTCAACAGCACCTGAAGTGGAAATCTACTAGTTTTCAACTATATAAACAAAGATAGAAGAAAACATATTTACTCTTCAGTAATATCTTTGAGAGAGAGAGAGAGGGAGAGAGAGAGAGAGAGAGAGAGGAAAAATAGTGTAAAAAATAAATAGATGATGTGATGATGAAAGAGGAGCAAACACTCATCAGCTGTTACAATAATCCATGTGAGAAATAAAGGTATTAATCAGAACTTTGTCATGTAGAATAATGCCAAATTACCTGCAAATGTTTCACAAATATCTATCTAACATGTAGAATGAGTGGGTTTATTAAAAGAAGAAAATTACATATTAAGCTAAAAACAAGGTGCTCATATTTTTGCTAAACAGACTTCATGCAGCAGATGGAATGTTTATAATCGCATAAACAGATAAGTTGTAACAGCACACAAAAAACAAAGCAGATTTATCAAATCTGCAGGAACCCCCTCCCCTGCATTCTATTATTTTGAAGCTCTTTGCAAGAGCCCAGCTGAAGTAAATGCATAGCTGAGGTTGTTTCCAAAGGATTTCAAGATTAGATTTTCAATGAAGGCTGATATAACATTCAGGTAATGCATCTCAGTGGGAATCTTTTAATATTCTGTGGGAAGGTGCCAATGGAAGCTTCTCCCCTGATGCACATCATCTTCAGTGATGATTTTAGGAACACAGGAAGCTGCCTTATACTGAGTCAGACCCTGGGTCCATCAGTCCATCTAGCCCAGTATTGTTGACACTGACTGGCAGCAGCTCTTCAGGGTTTCAGGCTGGAGTTTTCCCAGCCCTTCCTGGAGATGCCAGGGATTGAACCTGGGACCCTCTGCATGCAAAGCAGGTGCTCTACCAGTGAGCTAATAATAAACTATTACAGTTGTAATAATTATAATAAATGATTACAATAAATTGTTACAATATTTTCACTGGGACCAGAGTAGAGAGGAAAGAGTTAAATACCCCTTCCCACCCACCACAGTCTCTAGCCTGATCAGGCCTCCTGTGGCTGCTACTTGTATTTCTAAAAAGATTCACAAAAATTAAACATATATTTGCATCACATGTAATTTGGGCCTAAATTCCTTAAATATAAAAATCACAAGTAAAATTATGGCTGTTTTGATTATTTGAGGTAAAAAAAAATGAATATTTGATAAAAGGCTGCCCCCTGTTTAGAATTAGATACTATGAAATATTATTACAGGCACTGGATGGGTGAAGAGTTTAGGGGTTAATGGGATGGGTTGAGTGAGGTAACTTGTGGATAGAAGGGAAGAAAGAATGGAAAGAGTGAAAGGTGGGGATGGGATACAAGAAAGAGTAAAGAGACAGATGGTGATGAAAGAATGGCATAGATACAAAAGTGTGGATATTTAAGCAAAAAAGAAGAGTGGGTATACAAATGAATGCATAAGATGGAGGATGCAGTTAATGAGGTCATAGAAAAAATAAGGGTGGGAATGAATCTCTTGCAAAAATGACTGAAGGTGGAATGAATGGGAAGGATGAATGACAATGAATATAATAAGTAAACACCTGAAAACGGAAGGGAGGAATAGAGGCTGCAGTGGAAATGAACGAATGAATGTGAGAACAGATGGGAGGGCTGACACAAACCCCTCGCGCACACACACACACAGACCCTTAAGTGCCATAAGTTTTACAGAGTTAAATATCTGTCAACTGTCAAAAGCATAGTCATTTTTTCTTGCTTTTTTATTATTGGGGTGTTGATGTATTAACACTCCAGGGACGGACACACACATACACATACACACACACACCTTCTCTCTTTCCATGCCTTGATTAAGGAACTGGCATCTCTTTAAGATCCTTTCCATGTTAATGTAAACATGCCACCATAGTTTTGACTGCTCACATCTTTCCCATTTCCAGGAATGGGAAGTATGTAGAGCTAAGCCATATATGCTGCCTGTTGGGAATAGTTAGCTATGCTCGTAATAGTGTAACATGTAACTGTTACAGTATTAGGTTGCTCACCCAGTAAGCTAGCAACACATCTTCTGCCTGATCCTGCGCAGAGTTAGGCAAACCTAAGCCTATTGATTTCTATGGACTTAGATCAGGAGTGGGGAACCTGTGGCCCATCGGACATTATTGGACTCCAGATCAAATCAGCTCCAGCCAGCATGGCCAATAGTCAGGGATCATTGGAGTTGGAGTCCAACAACATCTGGAGGGCCAGAGGTTCTGGTTTAGAAGATACACTTAAGTCTGCATAGGATCAGACTGTGTAGTTCAGGAATGTTTCTTCCTTAGCAAGACTTGTTCTTCTATATATTTAAGAATTCTAGCTTTAATCATGTTTCCCAACAATTTACCTGAGACAGACATCAGGCTAGCAAGTAGTAGCTTGAAGATTGTTCTTAGAAGGTCAACAATCGACTTAGTTCTTCAGATGCCCTCTCTGAGAAACAAATTCAGGTGGCCATATCTGATGAGGTATCCCAGCTTTCTACTGGAATCAACAATATTTTGGCAACTTGGTGAAAAAAAAAATTACTCTCCTTTCCTTTGCATCTCTGGGTGATTTTTTTGTGGCTGTGTAATGGATTCTCCATCTGTTACTGAAGAGACACTTCAGCTTCCAAAATGCCATTAACATTCTTCAATAGCACATTCAATTGCCATCCGCTTGCATGTTTTTTATTATAATTAAATACGGATCATAATAGAATATATCCTGATTGCATTTTCAAACTGAATTTTCCCTTTTATATTTTCTTTCACTTTGTTTCAGGTGCAAGAGTCCTTTTTTTTTTTTTTCCATTGAGGTTTGGACACTCATTTAATGAGTTATTCATCATGACCTGTAATTATACCTCCTGGAATAGTAACTTCCATACTTGGTCAACTGGAAAAACAACTTAAAAATGGCTCAGTTACATGATTTCAAGCTGTTAATAAGACAGCTCCCATTCCCAGTTCAAGTCTTTCCATTGGTTTGTGCCCATTTGCTTTGATCACCAGCTTTACAAGTCATTCTCAGCCTTCAGTGATTTTTTACATGCAGGGTGAGCTTCCTCTTTTAATCCTGCTTAGTTCATGACCTGACCTACCATTCTTCATTGTTGACTAGCAAAATACCTGTGACAGACAGCAGGGTTCATATCGCAACACTACTCACAAGTGCAGTGCATTCGTCATATCACCTGTATGAAATAACACCTGTATGGGATAATGTATGGAAGGGACGGTGGAACCCCTTTCAGCCCAAGGACTGAATTCAATTTTGGAGAAGCTCTTGGAGGCTGCATTTCTGCATTGGGTGGGGCCAAAGGCAAAATGGATGGGCAAAAAACCATATTTTAGCTTGAAGTTCTTACTGCCACTAACTAAGCCTTAGGAGGGGCATTTCAACTAGTGCTGTGCTGAAAATCTCTCACACATTTTTTTTTCAACCATTCTCATTCAATTTGGTAGAAAAGAAATTGCTTTTGAAAATTCAACAGAGGAGAAATTCTCACGGGCTGGGTTTGGGGTTCTTGTGCTTACCTTACTTATGAGGTGGCTGAGGAGTGCACATGAGTGTCTTGTGTGTCACTGTACAATCATCTCTGTGGCAGCCTGTAGCCTCCTTGGCTTCCTGCACTTCACTTAAAGCCATTATGAGGAAGACATCATGAGGCAATTCCTGTCATGGGGCTTTTGAAGTTCAGGAAGTGCAGGTGGCCTGGGAGGCTGCAGAGCAATAGAAAGGTGTGTAATAGAGAAAGGAAACATACACAGCACCCTCGGCCACCTCGTAGTGATTAGGTAAGCTCAAAAACACCACCAAAAGAAATTCAAAATTCTGCCTCAAAAAAGTGGAAGCCTCAACACAGTTGATGCTGTTGCCACTTGCAGGGGTACTGCAATAAACCAAACACCCTTAGGAAAAAAGAAAGAACCTTACTCCAACCCCTGCCAATAGTGAGCCCTATCTGTTGGAGAATTTCCTCTCCCCTAGGAGAAATAGGCCCCATTACTTCCTGGCATATAGAAGGGGAAGAAATGGAAGCAGTGACAGATTTTATTTTCTTGGGCTCCAAGATCACCACAGACAGTGACTGTAGCCATGAAATTAAAAGACGCTTGCTCCTTGGGAGGAAAGCTATGGCAAACCTAGACAGCATAGTAAGAAGCAGAGACATCACCTTGCCAACAAAGGTCCATCTAATCAAAGATTTACGTAGCCTATCACAGCTGACTTTGAAAATCTAGCCGTGATAGGCTACGTAAATCGTTACGTAGCCTGTCACAGTTTTTTTTTTTTTTACTTTACTTTTTTTATTTCGCGGCCGGGGAGATGGGGCACTCCCCCCCCAGCCTGAATTTCGGCAGTGAGGGATGGGGCGCCTCTCCCCCGGCCTGAATTTCGGCCGGGAGGGGTGGGGTGCCTCTCCCCTGCCAAGAACTTCGGGGGGAGAACCAAAGCGCCTCCCCCCCACTGCGAAGCAAGCTGCGGGACCAGGTAAGGGACTTTCGTCCATCCTTAGGTCCTGGAGCCCTGCATGAGGTATTATGCTCCCTGCTAAGCTTTATATTTCCATATCTAGCGTTGTTGTTGATGTTCTGAGGCTAAAATGGAGAGGAGAACCAACTCTCTGCATGTCTACTCAGAAGTAAGTCTTATTGAGTTCAATGCGACTTACTCCTACACATGTCAGCACCCCTACATATGTCAGCATACAAAGCTGAGCTGGGGGCAAGTGGGGTGCTGACATATGTAGGAGTAAGTCACATTGACCACAATAAGACTTACTTCTGAGTAGACATGCACAGAGTTGGTTCTCCTCTCTGCTCAGCTTTGTATTCCCACATCTAGCTCATTATCAAACCTCCTGTTAGTTATCTCAGAATACCCTTGGGTGAATGGGGGGGGGGGGTTTCCAGGGAACAGCTGGATTGAGCTTCCCAACACACACACATAATGGAAGAATATAGTTCTTCATATTCCCTGGTATGTTTATTCCTCATTTTGTCCATTCCCTGAGCATGTGCAGAGTGTGCTTTTTATTCAAACAAAGAGAAAGTTGCTGATCTTTCCCTTCACGCTGCATTTGTACAAGTGTGACTGCTTCAGAAATAACTTTCCATTATACTGTCTCTTTTTCTTCATGAGTTTCATAACAGAAGTATAGTGTAGTGGTTAGAGTTCAGCCCAAAGTCACCCAGTGAGATAACTAACAGGAAGTTTGCTAATGAGCTGGATGTGGAAATACAAAGCTGAGCTGGGGGCAAGTGGGGTGCTGACATGTGTAGGAGTAAGTTGCGTTGAACTCAGTAAGACTTACTTCTGAGTAGACATGCACAGAGTTGGTTCTCCATTTTAGCCTCACAACATCAACAACAACTCTGGATGTGGAAATATAAAGCTTAGCAGGGAGAATAATACCTAGTGCAGGGCTCCAGACTGGCATGGTCATTTTAAAACTTTTTTTAGGGATGTACGAAAGTCACTTACCTGTTCGCGGATTATGTTGATGGTGGTGGGGAGGCGCTCCGTCCCTCCCCCCCGGAATCCTCTGCGGCCGGCTGCGCTCTGTGGCAGCTCTGCAGAGCAGCCGGCCAGGCCCGGCCAGGCCAGAGCTGTCCGCAGCCGGATTTCGGGCCGCGGAGGGCTCTGAGTATAAACAACAACAACAACACCGCGTATGCAAATGGCGGCGGCTACAGCCGCCACCATTTGGTTCCTTATTTTTGGCCATCTTAATCTACATAAATATTTACGTAGACTATGACGGTGAAAATCAAGGGGAACGCAAACAGCGTAGCAGGCGCTATTTGCGTCCCTTTTTGATTCACCGTTTTAGCCTACATAAATATTTACGTATTTGCGTTCCTTATTTTTGGCCATCTTAATCTACATAAATATTTACGTGGGCTAAAACACAGAACCAAAAAGGGACGCAAATAGCTACACTATCTGTGTTCCCCTTTATTTTTGCCGTCATAGTGTACTTCAATATTTAGGTAGACTAAGATGGCCAAAATTAAGGAACGCAAACGGTGGCGGCCGTAACCGCCGCCATTTGCGTACGCGGGTTTTTTTTCCCCTTACCCAGAGCCCCCCGCGGCTGGAAATCCGGCAGCGGACGGCTCTGGCCTGGGCCTGGCCGGCTGCTCCGCGGAGCTGCCACAGAGAACAGCCGGCCATGGAGGATTCCGGGGGGAGGGACGGAATGCCTCCCCCCCCACCATAAACATAATCTGTGGAAAGGTAAGTGACTTTCATACATCCTTAACTGAAAGCAATTACTGCACATCTCAGGGCAGGGGGAAAAATATGTCAATATGTATGAAAAATAGCCTTTCTTACAGAACTTATGCAGACTCACGGAGATGGCTGGGCACTGGAATTACGGTTGTCAGTACGAATTTATCTTTGTAATTTTCAGAGTGGAAAAAAAAGAGGAGAATTCCGGGGGCTTGTGAACGACGGTACGGAGCACTGGCAGCAAACTGCGGAAGTCAAGCGGCACGGAAGGTACACAATTCGTACATTCCTACTCACACCTGAAACTCAAGCAAACAGTCTCCCTCTCCAATCCTCCTGATTCCTCCCTTTCATTTCCTCTTCCTCCCCACTTCTTTCCATGCCTCTACGACAACTCCCAACATGCAATTACCCTACCACAATACCACCTATCCCCCTTATTTAAAAACAATACAATTTCCCCATCCAACCAACTAAGATATAAAAGACTAGCACATCTCTGCAAACAATGTAAGACAAGTTATCCTCAAATCAACAACCTTGTTAATTGCAGCTGATGTAAGAAAATTACAGAACATAGCCTTTAGCCTATACAGGCTGTCATCTGGTTCACTGAGAACGTTGATTAGGCAAAGATGCTGGTTGGCTATTCTGTGCAAGGGGTAATACACTGGAGTCATCAGTGCAAACTAGGTGACCAGTAATTTTGGTAACAGGATAATACTGAGTAGGAGCCAGGTGCCTGGCATTCCATATCTGCTCATTTGTAGCAGAGTCAGAATGAGCAGGAGCCAGGTACAGGACATTCCATATCTGGCCATCAGTTTATAGGTGTATTGTCCTACCCTGTCAAGTACCTTGAGGGGTAAAGTGAATCTTGATTCACCTTTCCGAATGATTCCCGGTTTCTTCACTTGTACAATTGAACCACATTGTATTCCTGGTTCCTTGGCTCCAAAACAGTGATCTGTGTACCTCTTACACTTTTGTTGTTTCTTTGTTACTGTTTGCCTTACATCTGACTGTAGAGAAGTATCTGGCTTAAGCATTTGTAGTCCAGCAACACTAAGCTTTGTATGGATCTCCTTCCCATGTAATAATTCAGATGGTGACGTCTGTGTTGTGGCATGTCTTATGGCTCTATAAACTTGTAAAAACCCTGTAATGAAAGCATTCCATGCCTTACCTTCCAAGTCAGCTGTTTGTAGACTTTCCTTCAAACTTCTATTAAAAGGCTCTATCTTTCTATTCACCTGTGGATAATAAACTGATGAGTTTGATATTCCTTTCTGACAGGAAAGTTTCTAACTCTACTGAATTAAATTAAATACCATTATCTGAGATCAATTCCTTGGGATCTCCTTCTCTACTGAAAACTGAAGCGAGGAACTTGATAACTGTAGCAGAAGTGGCATTTTGAGTAAAAGCCACTTTGGGCCATTTACTAAAATAGTCTATAAGGGTAATGGCATAACGACAAACAGAAGGCCCCTTATCAAACAGCCCCACAATGTCAATGGCCAGCTTCTCCCAGGCTGAATCAGGCAGTGGGACAGGCTGTAGTGGAGGCACACATGTGGTTGCTCTCTTGCCACGAAGCTGGCAAGTCACACAAGATTTGATAGCAGCCTCAACTTGCATATCCATTCCAGGCCACCAGTATAAATCACACAGTCATTGTTTGGTTCGTACAATACCTTGATATGTATCATCGGCCAATTGTATCAGTTTTGCCTGTAGTTCTGGTGGAACAATGAGACGATGAGTGCCCCAGATCACTAAACCATCGTAGGAGGCTAATTCCTCACAAATCTTAAAGAAGGGCAGCAGGGTCTGATCCACATTATGCACATTGTGTGGCCATTTCACCATGAGGTAATCCCATAGTTTACATTGTACTGGACAGAACAAGCAAGCAGCTTTAAACTGCTCCTTGAAAATAGCCATCAGAGCAGATGTGATGGAAGCAATGAACTCTGTGTCCTCATCTTGTTCAGTCTCTGAGGATGGCAAAGGTAGCTGGAATAAACAGTCTGCGGTAACATTCTCGGTGCCAGGTCTGTACTCCTTCTTGTATATAAAAGCCAACGGTTTAGCAGACCATCTGGTGATCCTCATTCCTGCCCTCCCCAAACCTTTAGTTGTAATCAAGGTTGTGATCAGTATGTAATGTGAATGTGCAGCCCCACCAATAAATCCACCATTTCTCTTTAGCCAATACACATGCCAGTGCCCCCTTTTCAACTGTAGAGTAAGGCTCTTTCTGACCCTTACAAAGTTCTGGATGCAAAAGCAACTGTCCTTTCAATCTTGTCTCCATGAATGTGGGCAAGTACAGCCCCCAGACCATAGTCAGAGCCATCTGTAGTCAATATAGTAGGTAGTGCTGGGTCAAATATGGACAGTGCTGGGCTATGGTTAATCCATGCTTTCACTGTCTCAAAGCTGGTTTGTGCAGCTGATGTGCACATCCAGGGTGTAGATCCACGAAGCAACAGATGTAGGGGTTCTACTACAGATGCATAATCTAGCACAAATTTTGCATACCAAGATGTAAGGCCTAAGATGGAGTGCAGTGTTTGGACATCTTTAGGTGGTGGAGCATCTGTAATTGCCTTGACATGGTCGGGATCAGGTTTCAATCCATTTTGTGATATAATATGCTCCTTCTGTCTGAACACACATTTGGAAAGGTTCAATTTTAGTCCTGCATCTGTTATGCATTTCAAGACAGTTTGCAGACGTTTTTCATGTTTGCTGGAGTCTGTCCAAACATGGTGATGTCATCCAGATAGCACTGAACTCCTGGCTGATTCTTAAGAATCAAGGACATCATCTTTTGAAAGGCACTGGAGGCTGATGCTAATCCATATGGAACACATTTAAAATGAAACAAGCCATCATGGGTGATGAATGCAGTGCGGTCTCTACTGTCCTCATTTAATAAGACTTGATGATAAGCACTTTGTAGGTCAAGGGTGGAAAATAATGTGGCTCCCCACCGTTCAGTAAAGATTTCTTCTATGTGAGGGAGTGGGTGGCTGTTTTTGTCTCCTTCAAATACCATGGCTTTTTTTTTTTTTGGCTCCCTCAAGTCCAGACAAAGGCGGATATTTCCTGCCTTCTTTGTAATCACAACAATTGGAAAAACCTACTCAGAAGAATCAACAGCCTCAATTATGTCATTCTGCACTAATTTTTTAAGTTCCTGTGATACAGCATCTCTCACAGCAAATGGTAACCGGCATAGTTTCTGTTGTACTGGCCTCACATTGTGTCTAATTTTAACTTTGTGAATGAAGCACTTTGCACAGACTAATTCTCCTTCTGTGTTGTGAGCTATTATAGTTGCAACAAGCCAAGTATGAACTGTGGTACTGTTGGCTGGTATTTAGGTGATAGTCCCATTAAGTACTTGTATGTGCAGTGCAACAAAAAGATCTCTGCCCAGGATGGGAGTTCCCTCTGGTACAACATAAAACTCAGCTGCCACACAATTTGCCTCAAATTCTACTTTTGTTGTTGTTGTTGTTCAGTCGTTCAGTCGTGTCCGACTCTTCATGACCCCATAGCACGCCAGGCCTTCCTGTCCTGCGCTCTCTCCCAGAGCGTGCTCAAGTCCATATTCATTGCATCAGTGATGCTATCTAGCCATCTCATCCTCTGCCGTCCCCTTCTCCTTTTGCCTTCAGTCTTTCCCAGAATCAGGGTCTTTTCCAGAGAGTTTTCTCTTCGCGTTAGGTGGCCAAAATATTTGAGCTTCAGCTTCAGTATCTGTCCTTCCAATGAGCACTCAGGGTTGATTTCCTTTAGGATGGACTGATTGGACCTCCTTACAGTCCAGGGGACTCGTAAGAGTCTTCTCCAGCACCACAGTTCGAAAGCATCAATTCTTCGGTGCTCAGCCTTCCTTATAGTCCAGCTCTCACAGCCATACATTACTACTGGGAAAACCATAGCTTTGATTAGATGGATCTTTGTCGGCAAGGTGATGTCTCTGCTTCTTACTATGCTGTCTAGGTTTGCCATAGCTTTCCTCCCAAGGGGAAAGTGTCTTTTAATTTCATGGCTACAGTCACTGTCTGCAGTGATCTTGGAGCCCAAGAAAATAAAATCTGTCACTGATTCAATTTCTTCCCCTTCTATATGCCAGGAAGTGATGGAGCCAGATGCCATGATCTTCGTTTTTTTAATGCTGAGTTTCAAACCAGCTTTTGCACTCTCCTCTTTCACCCTCAACAAGAGGCTCTTTAGATCCTCTCCGCTTTCTGCCATTAGGGTGGTATCATCTGCGTAGCTGAAGTTGTTGATAATTCTCCCGGCAATCTTAATTCTGACCTGTGATTCATCCAACCCGGCGTTTCTCATGATGTACTCTGCATATAAGTTAAAAAAGCAGGGTGACAATATGCAGCCTTGTCGTACTCCTTTCCCAATTTGGAACCAATCGGTTGTTCCATGTCTGGTTCTTACTGTTGCTTCTTGACCCTCGTACAGGTTTCTCAGGAGACAGGTAAGGTGGTCTGATACTCCCATCTCTTTAAGAATTTGCCACAGTTTGTTGTGATCCACACAATCAAAGGCTTTAGCATAGTCAATGAAGCAGAAATAGATGTTTTTCTGGAAATCTCTTGCTTTCTCCATGATCCAGCGAATATTGGTGATTTGATCTCTAGTTCCTGTGCCTCTTCAAAACCCAGCTTGTACTTCCAGTAGTTCTTGGTTCACATACTGCTGAAGCCTAGCTTGTAGGATTTTGGGCATCACCTTGCTGGCATGTGAAATGAGTACAGTAGTTTGAACACTCTTTGGCATTGCCCTTCTTTGGAATTGGAATGTAAACTGACCTTTTCCAGTCTTGTGGCCACTGTTGAGTGTTCCAAATTTGTTGGCATATTGAGTGCAGCACTTTAACAGCATCATCTTTTAGGATTTCACATAGCTCAGCTGGAAGACTGTCATCTCCGCTAGCTTTGTTGTTAGTAATGTTTCCTAAGGCCCACTTGACTTCACTCTCAAGGATGTCCGGCTCAAGTTCAGTGACTGCACTATCATGGCTATCAGGGACGTTAAGATCTTTCCTGTATAGTTCCTCTGTGTATTCTTTCCACCTCTTCTTAATCTGATCTGCTTCTGTTAGGTCCCTGCCTTCTTTGTCCTTTATCATGCCCGTCTTTACACAAAACGTTCCCTTGAGATCTCCAATTTTTTTGAAGAGATCTCTAGTCTTTCCCATTCTGTTGTTTTCCTCGATTTCTTTGCATTGTTCCTTTAAGAAGGCCTTCTTGTCTCTCCTTGCTATTCTCTGGAAATCTGCATTCAGTTGGATATATCTTCCCCTTTCTCCCTTGCTTTTCGCTTCCCTTCTTTCCTCAACTACTTGTAAAGCCTCATCAGACAGCCACTTGGCTTTCTTGCATTTCTTTTTCTTTGGGATGGATTGAGTTGCTGCCTCCTGAACAATGTTATGGACCTCAGTCCATAGTTCCTCAGGCACTCTGTCTATCAGGTCGAATCCCTTAAATCTATTCATCACCTCCACTGTATATTCATAAGGGATATGATTGAGGTCATACCTGAATGGTTTAGTGGTTTTCCCTACGTTCTTCAATTTAAGCCGAAATTTTGCAACAAGAAGCTCATGATCTGAGCCACAGTCAGCTCCAGGTCTTGTTTTTACTGACTGTATAGAGCTTCTCCATCTTTGGCTGCAAAGGACATAATCAATCTGATTTCGATATTGACCATCTGGTGATGTCCATGTGTAGAGTTGCCTCTTGTGCTGTTGGAAAAGAGTGTTTGCTATGATCAGCGAATTTTCTTGGCAAAACTCTATTAGCCTTTGTCCTGCTTCATTTTGTACACCAAGGCCATGCTTGCCTGTTATCCCAGTGATTTCTTGACTTCCTACTTTAGCATTCCAATCCCCTGTGATGAAGAGGACATTTTTTTTGGTGTTAATTCTAGAAGGTGTTGTAAGTCTTCATAGAACCGATCAACCTCAGCTTCTTCGGCATCAGTGGTTGGGACATAGACTTGAATTACTGTGATGTTGAATGGTTTGCCTTGGATTCGTACTGAAATCATTCTATCATTTTTGAGATTGTACCCCAGTACTGCTTTTCCCACCCTTTTGTTGACTATGAGTGCTACTCCATTTCTTCTACGGGATTCTTGCCCACAGTAGTAGATATGATGGTCACCTGAATTAAATTCGCCCATGCCTGTCCATTTTAGTTTGCTGATTCCCAAGATGTCGATGTTCAATGTTGCCATCTCATGTTTGACCACCTCCAGTTTGCCTTGATTCATTGATCTTATGTTCCGGGTTCCTAAACAATATTATTCTTTACAGCATCAGATTTTCTTTTCACCACCAGACACATCCACAGCTGAGTGTCCTTTTGGCTTTGGCCCAGCCACTTCACTCTTTCTGGTGCTACTTGGAAATACCCTCTGCTCTTCCCCAGTAGTATATTGGACACCTTCCAACCTGAGGGGCTCATCTTCCGGCGTCATCTCTTTTAGCCTTGTGATACGTTCCATGGGGTTTTCTTGGCAAGAATACTGGAGTGAGTTGCCATTTCCTTCTCCAGTGGACCACATTTTGTCAGAACACTCTGCCATGACCTGTCTGTGTTGGGTGGCCCCGCACGACATAGCTTATGGCTTCACTGAGTTATGCAAGCCCCTTCACCATTTTGCTGATAGACAACCAAGAGCTGAAATTGGATTCCTTGAGTAACTTATGAGATGCAATTTAGGTGCCATAAGTGCTGAGCCAGTAAGGTATTGTATATAAATACACTTGGGCAGTATGGAGACTGCAGAGCCTGTATCTAACATCAACTTAATATCCTGGGATTTCCTTACTGTAGGAAAACACACTGTAACAAAGCATGTCATTCTGTCCACTGTAGTAGCTTCAGCAAGGTCTTCCAGACTTAAAACAGTAACTTCTGGTACAGCAGCTTCACTTATAGATTGTTGAGACTGGGCACTCTGGCATACCGTAGCAAAATGTCATTTCCTTTTGCACTGTCTACACCGTGCCTCCCTTGGAGGCAGTTAGCATAATTTGTTGTATGCTGTGTTGATCCACAATGATAACATACTGCATGTACACATTTCTGCAAGGTAAGATTAGTTTCTACTTTCTAGCAAGAGGCGTTCCCTGATGTGGGGCATCACTGTCTTCTCTACCAATGGATTCTGAATCATACCCTCTGCCATATCTCCAAAATTACAAGTAACAACCATTTCCCTCAAAGCAGTAATACATTGATCTGTAGTTTCTCCTTGTTTCTGTCCCTGCTGGCAAAATTTATAGCTTTCCACCACAATATTAACTTTAGGCACAAAAAGGTTTCTTAAAGCAGCCAAAGCTGTCTCATATTTATCATCCACAGCAGGTAAATTACAGAAGTTTTTCTGAGCTTCTTCTTCCAAGCAATGGATGAGTAATACACGCTTCCTTGCATCTGGACGTTCCTTGTCATGAATAGCCAGCACATAGGTCTCAAACATTCTAGTCCAAGAAGTAAATGGAATCACTGGCTCACCCGGGGTTTGGAGGAAAGGTGGTGGTGGAGTCAAAGGTAGAAGACCCGTCCTGCCTTCATTGCCAAGTTGTTGTATTGCAAGAATCCCAAGACACCAGAGACAGCTACTTAAATGCTTCTTTATTCTAGGCCTTCATTAGGCCTTTTCTCAAAAGTGGAACTCAAGCAGCCTCCTTCTCCAGTCCTCCTGACTCCTTCCTTTCACTTCCTCTTCCTCCCCACTTCTTCCCATGCCTCTACTACAACTCCCAACATGCATTTCACCTACCACAATACCATAGGGGTGCACTTGTTTGCACCGTTCCTTCATCTTCACATACTGGGTGCTATTTCTTGGTCATGCCAAGAAATAGTGTGACAAAAGCCAGAGTGTGACAAAACCTGGATACTGGTTTTTATATAGATCTTTTACCTTTTGCCTGTTGTTTATAGATCAGGGGTGGGCAACATATGGCTCTCCAGATGTTTTGGGCCACAACTCCCAGCATCCTTCATCATCGGCTATTCTGGCCTAGGGCTGATGGAAGCTGTAGGCCCAAACATCTGGAGACCCACAAATTGTCCACCTCTGACGGTCATGAAATTTTTACCAGTGCAATTAGCCACTCCAAGCATTTTCTGACCATTAATATCTGCAAAGTGGAGACAAAGATGTTTGGCACTGAAACACAGGATAACAATTATGATACCATGACTAAAGGCTGAACTAAACATTCAGGAAAGGACACATAGTAGAGTTATGTGTGCTAGCTTTTCCTTCTCTCCTTAAGCACATGCGGCCCCAATTTGGATTGGGACCATGGCACTCAGAGAGAGGGGTTTGAATCCTTCACCTCCACCCACCTTTTTCATGAAATTCCACCCAAACCCCCAGGGTGAAGAAGAAAAGTCTCCAGTGTGTGTGTGTGTGTGTGTGTATACATGTGCATGGGGGGGGGGGAATTTCACACACACACAAATAAAGTGGAGAAAGGAGTAAATGCCCTCTCCTGGAACACCATGGTCCCAATCCTAATCTAGCCCACCTGAGCTTACAGGAGAGTAGGAAAAGCTAGCATGCATAGCTATGTGTGTTTCCTGAACATTGAGTTTGGCATTAAGTAGCACTGAATTTGGACATGAGAAACCTAGATTCAAATCCACACTTTGGGCTTCTTCACACAGAGCTTTTATCCTGCTATTGAGATTGCTCACTCACAGAAGTTTGTGGGCCCTTTAGATGATGTCATCAGCCTCCGGGGCATTTCCAGCACTAAATGACCTTTATTCCATTTTTTAATATATCGGAGATAATGAGGTATCAAATTACCCCACTTGTGTTCTGCATAGGTTCGCTCCATGAAAAGAGGAAAAGCTGCAATCAGAGGAGCTATATCAATGAAATATATGGAAGACTCAGACAAAGGGGAAAGAGGAGAGGGCAAGGGAAGCGCATGTAAAGGGAGTTCATCCTACTTTTAAACCGGAAACAGAAAGCCCCATTTTAAATGTGGGATTTTAGGCTGGTGTAGAGATGCTCTTAGACAAGAAGTTTACTGAGTAGCCTTCTAATCACAATGCTTGAAGCCAAAAGTCCTCTCCCCACAACACACACACCAATTCATGGTAAATGTAGTCCTTGCCATTACTGTTTTGATGTACATAACTTATAGAAGCGTAAATAGTTTCTGGTGACAAAATAAGCCAAAACAGACATTACTTTAAATTTGAATCTAGAAGCTACATTTTTTCCTGTTTTTTTTTTTTCTCTAGAGTAGGTGCAGGGAAGGAATCTGGTTTGGGACCCTAGCATGAGGAGTAGGGGACTTTTAAAATCTGGATCTTTACCCCCTGCACCTACTCTAAAGTAAACATGAAAAAAAGACATAGACCTAGATACAGATTTCAAGTAATGTCTATACTTGGCCCTGAGAGTTGCATGTAACCTTTTGTCTCCTGGGTTCTCTTTAGCAGAAATTGTTGCTATTAAGGGCCAAATATTTCATGATGATGGATCATTTATCATTGTAAACTGAAGATCAACCTATTGAAGATACTAAAAAGTTCTATAAAATCAACCCACATGTGTACTTTGTAAGCTCATTTTTCTAAAAAACAGATCATGCCCAGGAACAATTAGGACAGTTAAGGAGGCACCTTTCCCTAGTGAATTCTCCCCACCTCTGCGTTCCCCACCCCATTGCAAGAGTAAATTGGCTTCAGAAGGGGGTTCTGTTAGGGAGGCCTGGCTGGCAGATTGGGGAACTCAACTATGACCCTGAATTTGGTGGTGTTTGGATCCAAACTATATGTTACATAGAATCATAGAATAGTAGGGTTGGAAGGGGCCTACAAGGCCATCGAGTCCAACCCCCTGCTCAATGCAGGAATCCAAGTCAGAGCATCCCTGACAAATGGCTGTCCAGCCTCGTCTTGAAGGCCTCCAGTGTGGGAGAGCCCACCACCTCCCCAGGTAATTGGTTCCATTGCCGTATTGCTCTGACACTCAGGAAGTTTTTCCTGATGTTCAGCTGGAATCTGGCTTCCTGTAACTTGAGCCCATTATTCCGTGTCCTGCACTCTGGGATGATCAAGAAGAGATCCTGGCCTTCTTCTCTGTGACAACCTTTCAAGTACTTGAAGAGTGCTATCATATCTCCCCTCAGTCTTCTCTTCTCAAGGCTAAAAAACATGCCCAGTTCTTTCAGTCTCTCTTCATAGGGCTTTGTTTCCAGTCCCCTGATCATCTTTGTTGCCCTCCTTTGAACCCTCTCCAGCTTGTCTGCATCCTTCTTAAAGTGTGGTGCCCAGAACTGGACACAGTACTCCAGATGAGGCCTAACCAGTGCTGAGTAGAGGGGAACTAGTACTTCCCGGGATTTGGAAGCGATGCTTCTATGAATGCAGCCCAAAATAGCATTTGCCTTTTTTGCAGCCACATCACATTGTTGGCTCATATTCAGCTTGTGATCGACGACAATTCCAAGATCCTTCTCGCTCGTAGTGTGGTTGAGCCACGTATCCCCCATCTTGTAACTGTGCATTTGGTTTCTTTTTCCTAGGTGCAGAACTTGGCATTTGTCCCTATTAAATGCCATTCTGTTGTTTTCTGCCCAGCACTCCAGTCTATCCAGATCACTTTGAATTCTGTTTCTGTCTTCCAAAGTATTAGCTATCCCGCCCAATTCTGTGTCATCTGCAAATTTGATCAGCATTCCCTGCACCTCCTCCTCCAAGTCATTAATAAAAATGTTGAAGAGCACTGGGCCCAGGACTGAGCCCTGCGGTACCCCACTCGTTACCTCTCCCCAGCTTGAGAAGGTCCCATTGATAAGCACTCTTTGAGTCCGATTCTGTAGCCAACTGTGGATCCACCGGATCATTGTTTCATCTAGCCCACTTCGAGCTAGTTTGCTCATCAGGATATCATGGGGCACTTTGTCGAAAGCTTTGCTGAAGTCGAGGTATATGATGTCTACAGCATTCCCACGGTCTACAAGGGAGGTGACTTGATCAAAAAATGAGATCAGATTTGTCTGGCAGGACTTGTTTTTGACAAATCCATGTTGGCTTCGAGTAATCACGGCATTGTTGTCAAGGTGCTTCCAGATGGATTGCTTTATGATCTGCTCCAGAATTTTCCCAGGGATTGATGTCAGACTGACTGGTCTGTAGTTCCCAGGTTCCTCCTTTTTACCCTTTTTGAAGATAGGGACAACGTTAGCCCTCCTCCAGTCATCTGGCACTTCCCCGGTCCTCCATGATTTCTCAAAGAGAATAGACAGCGGTTCTGAGAGTTCTTCTGCCAGTTCCTTTATGACTCTAGGATGCAGTTCATCTGGCCCTGGAGATTTGAACTCATTCAAAGTAATGAGGTGTTCCTTGACCATATGCCTGTCGATCTCAAGCTGCAATCCTGCCCCTTCAGCCTGTACTTCGCCTTTGCCAGTGGGGTCATAGACCCTCTTTTGGGAGAAGACTGAGCCAAAGTAGGAATTGAGCACCTCTGCCTTTTCTTTGTCCTCTGTTATCATTTTGCCATCCTTATTTAATAGCTGAACAACCATTTCTTTCCTCTGCCTTTTACTATGCACGTAGCTGAAGAAAGCCTTTTTGTTGTTTTTAGCATCCCTCGCTAACCTCACCTCGTTCTCCGCTTTAGCCTTCCTGACGCCATCCCTGCAATTCTGTGCTACCTGCCTGTACTCTTCCTTTGTTACTTGGCCTTCTTTCCACTTCCTATATGTGTCCTTTTTTGTTTTCAGGTCATCCCTAAGCTTTTTGTGAAGCCACATTGGCTTCTTCTGTTACATTAAATACATAGTGTGGAGCCACTCTTTTACTTTTAATTACTCAGAAGTAAATACATGGGGGACTCATACAGATAGGTACCAGTCCAAGCAAGGAGGGGAGGGTTAAAATTCCCCCTTCCCACCCCTTGCTCCCCTCCCAATATTTGCTAACCCATGGGTCTTAAAAAAAAAACCCCACACCTTCCTTTGGTGCCAGTGAAGGTGCCCCCCCATTTAAATTCCCTTGCAGTGGGGAAGATATCAGGAGGGAGGTGGGTTGGAGAAGATTTAAATAAACCTGCCCTCCTCACAAGTCATGGTCCCAATCCAGTTTGGGGCCCCACACATTTACTTGTGAGTAACTGAAATGTAGAATGGCAGCTGCATACTACATCTTTTACTTTAATGTGTACTTTGGACCAGGGTCTACCTTGTAACGGGGTGAGGATTTCATACTTTGCACCCCCCCACATGTGAAATTTGCTACTCTTGTTAATTTTGATATAAACCATAGTACCCGGAACACAAGGTATTGTATCTGTTTAGAACACTTAATATTTTGAGAAGATTGTTTGACTGTCTTTTCTAAAGGTGCGAATGAGTTAAATCTAAACAGGAAGAAATCTTCCCAGTCGTTTTCTCATCTGCTTTGGGGAGTTACAGTCTGAAAGTGACTTTCCTTAGCTAATGAGCTATTCCTAATGATATGCATGTGTCAATATCTTGTTAAGATTGATCTAATGGTTTGTTTTTATAATTGAATTTTACTTAATCACTCATCCAATTCACTGACATTTTCTTAGTTTATTAACTGTTCAAATTACAAACATTAAGTTGAATGTATGCAATGAAGGGATTTATTTCTTGCTTCTTAAATTCACAGCTTAAACTATAGCAGTTAAAGCATTCTTGTCACAGATGTAGCAAATACAGCAGTGAAACTTCAAAACTATAGCAACAAATCTTTTCCTCTGAAATTTTAATTATAAGATGCAGCATTACTATGTACCATGTTTAAAATTATTAAGGTATTTTCCTTGACCACAAAAATACTTGTTGGCTTCTGGGCCTCACTGGATATGAACACTGTTCTCGACAGCTCTCTGTTAATCATCATAAAGATGCAGTTAAAGACTATGGTGCAGGACCATAATGTAATGAATGAAATATTTAGATTTGTCATGTTATCTAGATTATTATTTTTTATATCTACAGCCTTCATAGCAATATAATTGTTTCAGTCTCAAACCAAAATAAATAGTTCTTAACTTCTGATGCAGATTCTATTTAGCAAGATGTTAGAAAAGCGAGGCTTTATGTTAAAATAATCTCTTCAAATTGAAGTTTGATTATTGTAAGTGAGATTTCGCATAGGTCTAATGATGTGGTACAAATGCTACCTTAAAACAGTAGCAGTACAGAAATTGTGTTCTTCTGGCTGATTACCAGTAAGAACAAAGAACAACCGTAAAGCTTTCTGAAATACAGTAGTCAACTGACTTCAATGTAATCCTCAGATAAATTGGTCTCCACAGTGTGTGGTATATTGCACCTGAAGTTAGTTCTCCTTCCAATAAAACAGCTAAATTCTTCCTTCTGATTGCAAAACCAAATAAAAATGTCCTTTCACTCTTTTACTGTGATAAGCTTTGCTGTATTGTTAGCTTTTGCTCTGCAGAGTATATATAAAAAAGCAGATGTGCAACTTCCATTTAGGCAGTTCCAGTAAGTAACAGATTGAGGCTTCAATACTATATGCACTTACCTGGTAGCATTCCCTACTGAACTCAGTTGAACTTACTTCTGAGTAGAGATATATAAGATTATACTGTGACTGTGGTAGAGAAATGGAACATCTTAAAAAGAAATGCAAACATGCCATTTCTACTTCCATTATTCTCCAAGTAGTTTTTTATAATTATAATAATAATAATACAACGTAAACCTAACATATGCTTTATTTTAGCTTAACTGATTGTATATACCATTAAAATGGCAACACACTGAACATATATGTACATTCTTCACTGGTAATGTCTGATAATAGCCACATTTCTATCATTTTATACTAAGCAAAATGAGGAATTGTTTGCATAAATGACAATAAATAATGTCTAATCCACTATTCATAATGCCCCTGATATTTATATCTGTATCTAGGGCTGTACCAAATATTCTGTCATTTCAGTTATATAATAATAAATACTGCTTTTGTGGAAACTGAAATATTTCCCTGGTGGGGAAAAACCCATAATTGAAAGAATTACCATCTTTTCTTGTGTGTGTGTGTGTGTGTGTGTGTGTTATTTAAACATAAATGTATTATAACATCACAAATATACAAAATAAAACAAACAAAATTCCTTTTGAAATAAACCAATCATATAATTTCATATGAATGAAAAAGAGAGTATAGATTAACATTGTCTGGAAATTTACCATTCCAAAATGCAACAAATGTTACCCATTTTTCAACAAACTCCCCCACCCCAAATAAGTGATTTTTTCCCAAACAAGTGATATTTTCTTCATCCTGTTCACTAACATTTATTTCCCCAATGTTACTACTTCCTAATTGGGGCTACTTCTTTGTATTTATGGATTTATTTATTTGGATTAAATAATCTTTATTATTTATTTATATATTTATTTACTGTATTTTTAAACTGTACAACAACTGAAGTGTGCTGGATAGTGTACAATACATTAAAACAAGGTATAAAGATTGAAACAAAATAAAAACAGTGCAGAATAAGACCAAATTAAAACCAGCAGTAGAATAAAAGCACTAAAAACAGTTCTGATTTTTTTTTTTTTTTTAATCTTGACCTGGAGCTGGAAAGACCACAATGTACATCCCAGGCGAATCTGCCTGGGGAGAGCATTCCACAAACAGGATGCCAGAATGGAAAAGAAAGATCCTCTCATAGCCACCCACTTTGTCTGATTTGTCAGGGGCACCTGGAGGAGGGCCTCAGACAATGATCATAATGTCTGGGTAGGTAAATATGGGAGAAGACATTGTGTTGATGCTGCTGGTTTCTAGTTGGAGGTTCATTGCTTTCATGATTTTGCCATTGGCTACTTTGAGTTCATAAAAAGTTAAAGCAGGGTAGACATGTTTGGAGATGAAATGCAAGAAATACATGTGAGGAGATCAACCTTTCTTAATCTTTAAATGAAGAATTCTGGGGGTTCTGCCTGAGTGGCTGTGCAGCCCTTATGGTAAGAGTGTTAAAAGGTGTTTGCAGAATGAGTTTAAATTATGCTGATTAAACAGTGCATTCTGACAAAACCATGAAGATATTAAAGATGGCTTCTAAGATAGCTGCACAATTACAGGGAAAAGCAACAATAACCAAATGGGAATAATGAAGAATAGTAAGAAAAGAACAATGCTCTGTTTCAGTCCTGTGTTGTCATAATCCTGTGTTAATTTGCATCCTTCAGTGTATTCCTAGGTTGTTGAGAAGCTTGACTGCAGGCTGAAGTGGATTATTATATTAAAATGTTAAAATTCACCTCATTACCCAGCATACTTACTTCAATTATTCATCCCATTAACCTGAGGCTAAAGATGCTGTATGCGATACCCGTTCCTCAAGAGGTTAATCTCTATGGATCTCTTTCAAGGTTAAAGACTTGTAACATGCTCTCTTGTAGCAATACAGCTTGGAGCTTTTACACGTAGGCTTCTGGTATATAATTGAACTGAAGAATATATACAATATATTAACAACCCCCCTCTTTTTTAAAAAAGAAACCATTTCAAATCATTGATGTTCAACAGAGGAACAAACATGGCTTATACTGCTTTGTTACTTCATTTTTCTGCACAGCAGCAATACATTGATCAGCCCTATACTGAATCAGACAACGGCTCACTGAACCTCAGAAAGAAGCCTTTTATAGCTTTGCAACTGGAGACACTTGTGCATCCAAAGCAAGGGATCAAATGGTGCAGTGGTAAATTTTGAAGAGCAGGAGCCCCCATAGCCCTGCCCCAAAGGAGAATTCATAATCACACCTGCAGGGTACATTAATATTTATATCCTGGTTTTCTATTATTTACACTGGGCTGTCTCCAGTGGTGTCATTCTATTAGCGCAAAGCTTCTACTGTTTGTGGCCATCCTTGTGCAAGTGTTAAACCCAATACTTCAATTCTGCTTGTGCAAGCAGTTGCATAAGCCACAGAATCATAGAATAGTAGGGTTGGAAGGGGCCTACAAGGCCATCGAGTCCAACCCCCTGGTCAATGCAGGAATCCAAGTCAGAGCATCCCTGACAGATGGCTGTCCAGCCTCGTCTTGAACGCCTCCAGTATGGGAGAGCCCATGACCTCCCTAGGTCATTGGTTCCATTGCCGCATTGCTCTAACAGTCAGGAGGTTCTTCCTGATGTTCAGCCGGAATCTGGCTTCCTGAACCTTCAGCCCATTATTCTGTATCCTGCACTCTGGGATGATCGCGAAGAGATCCTGGCCTTCCTCTCTGGGACAACCATTTCAGCAGCCATTGAACAAGGCATTGTGAAAGCTGTCCTTCAAGCTGTTCCACAGCTCTTTACAACTTCATCAGGGTAGGTCTTGCTTGCTCTAGTGTTGCTAGTTGTTCTGCAAGTGACTGCCCAACCGCTAGTAGAACAATGCTAACTCTTGCCATTCCCTTGCTCATGTAACATTGGATATAACCCACTCAAAGGAGAAAAGAATTCTGGTCAAAAACTCCATCATAAAACCCAGACATCCAAAACCAACCAGTCAACAAAAAATGAATAAAATATCACAATTATGTTGAATATGTAAAATAATAATGTATACTCACATACCCAAAGAAACCGAGGAACTGTAACTTCTTAGGTCTCTGTTAAATGGGTTCCTTACTGGGAATACAATTTTCATGTTATTTGCATTGAATATTGTTAATTAACCTACTGATATGTTTCATGCTCCAATACATTTTTGGTATGTTTTAAGTGAACTGTTGTTGAATTGTCAGTGTACTATTGTAGCGTATTGTGCTTTGGTGTTTTGTTTTGTTTTAATTCATGACTATGGTGTTATTTCAGCCTTGCAGGGCACTATAATCTTCAGGGGAGGCTCTGTTGTCCATGCCATGGTTCTGTTTGGTGATGACATGGAGACGGGCCTTCTCCACAGCTGTGCTGTCCTGTGAAATGATCTCCCTTCTCAGGTATGTCAGGCCTCATTGCTGGTGTGTTAAGTATTTATTGGAAAGATATGTTTGCTTTGGCTTTCCCCCAGCCATGAGCTATCTTTATAACAACCCCATAATACTATTCTGTGTGTATGTGTGCGTGTGTGGTCTTTTTTGTTTTGTTTTTATTCTTTTGTAAACTCCTTTGGGATTTGTGCTTGGAACTCTTGGTGTGTGGAGTTAAGCAGAGTAGATAAATCCCAGGATTTGTACACAAGCAGGTTAACTATAAAACAGCTTTATCTACAGATGATTTGTTGTTATTTATCAGTAAGTTAGACTCTCCTATACCGAAATTAGTAAGATTAATTGATACTTTTGGTACACTTTCTGGTTATAATATCAACTGGTGAAAATCTGAATTAATGTCTGTAGGCAGTATCAAGTAGGGCTGTGCGCAGACCCCCTGCTTTGCTTTGGATGCTGCTTCAGACCCTCCGAATCAGCCCCACTTCAACTCAGTCTGATTTAGACCCCCTCTGCTTTGACTTGGTTTGGGATCTGAAGGGGGATTTGGGCATCCAGATCACTTGGTTTGGGCATTTTCTCATTGACTTGCATGGGAATATGTGCATTTTTGCAACCACCATTTTATTTCTCAAAAAATGGCAACCCCAGAGCTCGACGAGGCTGCCAGGGTGAGCATGGGCTACTTGCCAAGTGCAGGAGAGGCTCAAATGCTGTCCATAGACTGGTGAGTGGGGGCAGGATCTGGGTGGATGCTCGAAGAACCTGGATGGTGGTGGGTTTGCACATCCCTAGCAGACATATCTCTTGATTTGGAAAGGTGGGCATCACTTAATTTAAGTTCTTGGGGGTAACATACTTAAAATGAACGTTTTGCCACAGATCATCTACATATGTACTGCGAAATATTCCTTTATATATTCCCCAAATGTATAAGCTGCTTGAGTCCCATTTTTGGTTGAAAGGCAGGGAGGACAGGGTTAGAGAGCGCTTGTGGGGCGGGGGCTGCCATGCCAAGGAGTCTGGCAGTCAAGCTCTTGTGCTCATAAAGGATGGAGAGGAGGGGCGGCTCACATAGTTTGGTGGGCGGGGTGAGCAGGGAGGTCGCTGAGCAGGCCCAGACCATGCAAATGTGGGGGGCAGCAGCTCATCGAGCTCCCCTGTGCCCCAGACAGAGATGGGTCTATCCATCCCTATCTGCGATAATCACAGATATTCATGCACTTTTAAATGATATTCCTGTGATGTGGGGATTAACAGATGTACAGCAAAATTGTACCTTCAGAGCCCTTATACTTGCAAAGAGATGATGTATACTTGAAACTTGGAAGGATAAACACCCACCACAAGGACCGGCCCGACTATTACGTGAGATCAAGCAGCCCCACCAGGTGGCAAAGCAGGAAAGAGTGGCAAATTGTGCTGCTGTCCCCACCCTGCCCCTGCAAGGAGGGCTCACCACCTTTTTCTATTGCAGGTGGCTGTGGGCAGCTGCGGCTGGAGCTTCCACCACCCATCTGCCTGCCCACTTGGCCAGCCACTCCATCACTTACTTGGGCAGCCAGTTGGCCTCTTGCTCCTGCCTGCCTGGTCACTCCTGCCTTGTGCCCCGGCCACTTGCGGGGATCTTACAAGCTATCCTGAGAGGCTGGCCCTGGCTGACCTCTTGCGGGAATTTTCAGGACCTCTTGTGATAGTTGGTGCACAAGGCGGGAGGAAGCAGTTGCCCTGCTGGCAGGAGTAAGTGACCGGCTGAGCTGGCTGGACAAGCAAGTGAGGGAGAGGCCAGCTGGTGGGGAGGAAGGAACACACACAGGAGTGAGGGCAGAGGTGATGCTGCCGCTGCCAAGGACAGCGGTAGGCAGGTTGGCTGGGTGGAGGGTGACCCTGCCACCTTGCTTGAGGCAGCAAGATAATTTGGGCCAGGCCTGCCTACAGCCTGTCATTCAGTGGGCTGAACTGCTTTGGCCACATTTGAATGTATCTCCTACAGTCGTCAACTTCATTTGAATACTTATTTAGTTATATGAACTGCTTATATTAATGTATATATTTGAAACAGAAGGGTTGAATCCTTTCCTTTCCTTTTTCTTTTTATTAATGATGTTGTGAACAATTATTGTGAATGGATATGGTTTTATGTCATGTTCTTTCCGTTTTTTTCTCTATTTTCTTTCTTTTTTTACTATTTTTTTGCTACTTTTCTCCCCTTCCTCTTTTTGTTATATTTGCGAATAAAAAAGCCCCACAAAACCACACATCTTCATCCAGCTGGAAAGCAGTCTATAGCTTTTAATAAGAAATGCAAACAATCTTGCAAAGACATGTCAGCATTTAAACTGCTAGCATGAAGTAGAGACCCCAACAAAGAAATTGTTTCCCTCATTTTCTGACTTCCTCTATGTTAACCTGTCACTAACAACAGTGGTGTAGTGGAGGCAGGGCTCACAGGGATGCAGCCCTGACACTTTCATTAGCAGGGACTCTGATGTCACCGGCCACCCCCCCCTCAGAATTCCCTCTTCCCTCTGAACTTAGCTGCGATCCTCACTGTAGCTGTGGGGGGAATGAATTTTCCAAGCAACAATATATTGTTCCTTGTTGGAATGCAAAGTGTTTGGGATGACTTGGTCTGGAATGGGCAATTGAGACCTCTTCATTTTACCAAAGACGTGCTCCTGGTGGAGATGAAAACTCCTAGAACTGGTTTGTTGATATGGATCGATACAGCAGCCTGAAATTTTTTGGACTGCCCTTGGAGACTGTCACAATGAGCTCCTGCATTTCCAAATTTACCACTACACCTCTCTCTCTCTCTCTCTCTGTGTGTGTGTGTGTGTGTGTGTGTGTGTGTAGTTCAATCCAGCTGGGTGTGTGGACATTTCTGTTGGAGGGGCAGGTGGGACATATAATGAAGGAGCTTAGGGAAGGCTAATGGGTAATGTTGGGACGCTAAGGGAGTGCACAAGGGGAGATTTGCAGAGACCTATGACCCATGGGACATGGCCAAATGTAACCAATCAGGAAATGAATTCAAGGTCCTCGTACTCTGAAAAGTGAGAAGTCAAGAACATTGAGCAAGAGTTGTCATTTTATCTTGAACAGTGCCAGTCAGAGAACAGCTAACAAGTAAAAGGAATGGCTTTTGACTCCTAGAGGCCGGTGTGATGATGTGAAAACTAGTCTTTGAAGGCTGAATGCTGTTAGATTTTTCCCAAGTGATGTCAGGGTTCCTAAGTTCCTGGACCAGTGTGGAAAGGAGACGTGGTGTATCAGATTCCCTATTGCTGAGGTAATGTAGGAGCAGAACATTAAAGGAACATACATTAAGAATATGGCTTCTAAAATTCAGGCAAAACAGTTAATAGGGAACTGGTAAAACACAAAAGATTTCTCTCTCTCTCTCCCCCCCCCCTCTCCTTTTGGAACAGACAGATATTCAGAATACCGAAGTTTCTCTTTTACAATACAAATAGGGTGTGATCTTATAAGCACTTACTTGGTAATGAAATATTCAGCTGAATTTGGAAATGGGTTGTCAATTACAAGTATTTTTAGAGGGAGGAAAATGTTCAGTCCACATTGCATGTAAATATTACAAGTTACAGATGTTTCATATTCCAAAACAGAAAATTACAGGCAGTATCCTGTACTGCCCTTGTGCCTCTGCTTAGTTCTGTTGCTCTAGTGGAATGGACTGCTAACACAATAGGAACTGGGGAATCCTGAAATAACCATGGCAATGAGTGAAAATGCTCATTTCAGAATGGGTCAAGTCAGCAGAGCTTCCTTCTGTGAGCTCCACTGACCTGCCCCATTCTGGAAATTAGTGTTGCCACTTGTTTCTGGCTGTTTCAGGAACTGCTAGTTCCTGTTGCACTAGTGATCCATTCTGCTAGCATGAGGGCAGTATAGGATACCACTCCCTGCATTTGAGCAACTTCACTAGTAAAAAGAGATGGTGTAGAATACATTTGAGGAAAATGAGGAGTAAGAACACAAGAGACGTTTTTAGACCTCACATTAATCCTCAGAAAAAGTTAAAAATTTATTCTGTATCTTAGGAAACTGTTCCCTTCTTAGTCTCGGATGAATTATACATTGTTATGAAATGATGGCCTAATTATTTTTATGTAATATTGGTGTTTCAAGAGTTGCAGCAGCAGCAACACTTTAAAATCTTGCTTGAGGGCCTCTTTATTTTTTTAAACTATTTTTATGAAATCATCAAAAACTGAAAGGCTGTTTAAACATTCATTTTGGAATGATGTGCACATGGGATGGTCTCCTTTTGTTCAGAACTCGGTTCAGTCTCAAAGAGGTAGAAAACTGAAAGTGATACTACCTACAGCAGTGAACTTAGATGCTCTGCCATATCATTTGTGTAGCATTTATGTCACTTTCTAAATCTTAATTAACATTAAATAAAATTGAATATATGTTCATTTCCTTTTCTAGCAACAGAACATCATAATGTGTTGATTAATTTCAGTGGGCAGAAAGGGATTTTGGAAGAAGAGGGACCCAAGGTACTTGTCAATTCACTCTGGTGGGTAGAGTTCCCATCAAGTTCTCTAAAAGCAGCATGAGTAGACTTTAATCCACATCTGCCAAGTCAAGGATTCTCCCTCCCTTCCTCTTTTTCATATGCATGCATGCGTGCGTGTGCGCGTGCACACACACAATTGATATGGTACAGGCTTGCATTCACATTACCAAAGTTTGTCTTGCACAACACAAAATACACTATTCTACAAAGGCAGGAGTAGGGAAGTCATTTTGGCTTCAGTCCTATAACCACTTCAGAATAAGCCCCATTGTACTCATTGGGACTAACTTCTGAGGGCCAAAACAGACATTACTTTAAATCTGTGTTGAAAAGCTGCGCCTTTTGTTCATTCTTACTCTAGAAGAGGTGCAGGGCCCCAGTGCAGATTTTAAAAGCCCTCTAACCCCAAATTGGGAGGGGGCAGCACCTGCTCTAGAATAAAAATAAAATAGCTGCTAGATACAGATTTAAAGTCACATTTGTTTTGGCCTTAAATATAGGATTAAGCTGTTACTTTCTGTTTCCCATCCACATTTCAGGCACCACTGAGTTTGAACTGGGTCCTGGAGGTAAGGCCATATTTCCATGTTCCCTGCACCATTAGTGTTGTAGGCTGGAGAAGACAACTGCAGGCAGTTTGGCAGGACATTGTCATGACAGCCCTGAGAATCAGGTGATGCCAGAGACCCAGTCCTGGGCCACTGTTTACTGTAAAGCTCCCAGATCTGCTGTACTCCTTCAGCCTCAGCAACTCATACCTGAGCTGGGCCACCAGACTGTCAGATGCAGGTCCTTGCTAGCCTTTGGACCTGAGCATCTGGCATCAGAACCTAGAAGAGTTACATAATAAAGAGCATTGTGTATGTGTTGCAGTGCACTAATCAAAGTGGAAAGTCCATTCATCACAGATTTAGGATGCAATCCTATCCAGATAGGTGGCCACCTCTAAACACGGGGGCAACCGCCTATCCAAAGCAAGGCAGGAGAGGTATGGGGGGGATTGTTCCCTCCATGCCTCTCCTGCCCTGCTATTTTCCACTAGACAGCCATTTTCGGCTGTCTAGCCGGGTGGGAGGGGGCAACCGGAAGAGGAGGCTGCTGTAAGACACATTGGATGTGTCATATGTGCAGCTCCACTCTCCCCGCCCCCAGCCCCGCCCCTTTTCAGTCATTCCATGCTCCTCTTCTGAGTGTGGAGGATGGGGCTTCTCTGCGCTGCCTCCAAGGCAGTGCAGATATGGGGGGAGGTCAGTTTTCTGGGAACTGACCTCGGAGCACAGGCTCTGAGGTCAGTTTCCAGAAAAGAGCATACCCTATGGCCCTCTAGACAGTGTCTAGTGGCCACAGGATTGTTTCCTTATTGTTCCAAGAAATTCCTCTTTTTGTTTGTTTGTTTAATTTTATTTTCGAACTGGCCTGAAAAAACAAAGAAAAAGGTCTGGTCTGTGCTTGTGCATTTAATAGCCACTTTATATGCAGAAATCAGAAGGATAAAGTTTTAATGGCATAAAAAAAATATCATCACCTGCTGACTGCTGTAGATCAAACATCTTTTCAAAGCTTCAGGGGCCAATTCAAATATTGCCAACCTCAATTTTTCTTTGATTTGTTTTGGAGAAGATACGTCTGTTTCATTCCAGCCACAGAGAAAGCCACATGACATTAGGAGCATAACATTCTTACACAAAAAAACATTGTTGTAGAAGAACTTCAGGTTTCAGATCTGGCATAAACACCAAGCTGCACCCTGCTGAAATTCCCTCTTCCACACAACTATGCAAAGGGGCAGGAGCCCTGTCCCCTTCCGCATCTGGAAACCCTATGAACACCTACAAACAGAAAGTATGAAGGGATAGATTGGCTTTAAGTTTTTACTAACAGTTATATGTGAGGTTAAAGATTTTGCTCAGGTCAGGGTCCTGTTTTGTTTTCCTTCCACTTTGTCTCCATTTAAGCTAAGATTTGGCTTGGATTTGAATTCAGGGAGTTCAAAAGGGGCCATAGCTCAGTGGTAGTGTTGCAGAACTCAGAGTCAGAGAGACCACGGAGTGAAGGAAAAAGAGATGCTTTATTTAACGCGCGGGCTTAAGGCTGGAATCATTTCCAAAGAGCCAGAAGCCCCGAAATACATCAGCACATTGTTTTTATAGACATTGTGACACATATGAAACGGCTCCTCCTCCCCCTCCCGCGTGGGGTTGCAGTCCTCAACATTTCTTCTCTTAGCACCATTGTTTATAATACAAGAACTGGGTTATAGGGTAGCCATGATAAGGAGAGAACAGAAGAGAACAGCAGAGAACAAGATATACAATTGTATGACCTTTGACAAGATAAGGAATTCCTGTGTCTTGTCAGCTTACAACAATATATTCAAGGGAGAAAGAGCTCAGCAAGAACATGAAGCATGAGACTGCATGAGGCTACTTAGTCTGACCCCCGATATGGCTGCTACAGTAGTGCACATACTTTGCAAGCAGAAAGTCCCAGGTTTGATCCCTGGTATCTCCAGGTAGGGCAGGACTGCTTTTTCCCTTTTTCTTTTGTAGTGTTCTCTCAGTACAGATGTGCACAACAGAGAATGGAGAAAGATGCAAATGAATTGTTGCAGCAAAAAGTATATGCTCCAATTCTGGAATTAATTCTAGAAGTTCTCCTGTTGTTGTTTATTCATTCAGTCTCTTCTGACTCTTCATGACTTCATGGACCAGCCCACACAAGAGCTTCCTGTCAGCCATCGCCACCCCCAGCTCCCCCAAGATCAAGTCCGTCACCTCCAGAACATCATCCATCCATTTTGCCCTTGGTCGGCCCCTCTTCCTTTTGCCTTCCACTTTCCCTAGCATCAGCATCTTCTCCAGGGTGTCCTGTCTTCTCATGATGTGGCCAAAGTACTTCAGTTTTGCCTTTAATATCATTCCCTCAAGTGAGCAGTCTGGCTTTATTTCCTGGAGGATGGACTGGTTTGATCTTCTTGCAGTCCAAGGCACTCTCAGAATTTTCCTCCAGCACCACAGTTCAAAAGCATCTATCTTCCTTCGCTCAGCCTTCCTTATGGTCCAGCTCTCGCAGCCGTTGCTCTCCTCCCAAGAAGTAAACATCTTCTGATTTCCTGGCTGCAGTCAGTGTCTGCAGTCATCTTTGCGGCTAGAAAGACAAAGTTTGTCACTGCCTCCACGTTTTCTCCCTCTATTTGCCAATTATCAATCAAGCTGGTTGCCATAATCTTGGTTTTTTTGAGGTTTAACTGCAACCCAGCTTTTGCACTTTTCCCCAGAATCCTGTCTGGCCGGCTCTGCTCCGTGGCCAGGCCGCGGAGCTGCTGGCCGAGCCAACCCACAGCAGGGCCTCCAGCCACTGCCGGGCTGCTGAAGACGCAAATGAGTAGGCCTGCGAAAGCCCTGCAAAATGGAACCTACCTGGCTTCGGCTCCGGCAGCAGCTCCGGCGGCAGTGGAAGTGGCGGCTCCGGCTGCTGCCGGGCTGCTGCAGACACAAATGGCATCCTGAGTAGGGGACACCATTTGCATTCCTGCTTTAGCTGTCATAGGCTATGTAAATATTTACGTAGCCTATCACGGGCTACCAATACCATAGGGACGCAAATGGCATCCCCTACTCAGGATGCCATTTGCGTCTGCAGCAGCCCAGCAGCAGCTGGAGCTGCCGCCGCTACTTCCACTGCTGCCGGAGCCGCTGCTGGAGCTGAAGCCGGAGCCGCAGCCAGGTAGGCACCATTTCGCGGGGCTTTCGTGGGGTGGTGGGGTGGGTTGCTCCGTTCCGCCACTGATTTCAGGGGGCCGAATTCACTGGAATTCGGCCCCCCTGGGATCTGTGGCAGAATTCTCTAACATCCCTACATTCAGTACACCTAATAATGGTTGTTCTATTTCTGTTAAGAATACCTTATAATATTCTGGTGTAAAACTATCCATACCTGGGGCTTTATTGTTTTTTTAAATCCTTAATTGTGTTACATAATTCTCATAAGGTAATAGGCCTCTGTAATTTATTTATATCATCTGGTGTTATGCTAGGTAGTTTGATCGTATTCAGATATGATTCAATATTCTCTCTAGAGGGTTGTTCTGAATTATATAAACTTTCATAAAACTTTTTGAACTCATTTGCTATATCTTTAGATTTAGTATAAACTGTACTTCCTTTCTTTATTTGCATAACCATTGTGCTATGCTGTTTCTTCTTTAACATATAAGATAGTAATTTATTGGCTTTATTGCCTTTTTTGAAAAAATGCTGTTTAAGATATCTTAACTTTTTCTACACTTGGTCACAAATCAGTAAATCTAACTTCTTCCTAACACTTTCCTTTCTCCTGTATATAATATTGAACATGCCTGTTTATGTTCTTGCTCTAGTTTCTGAATTTTATTTTTTAAGTCCAGTATGTTTTTTTTCCTTTTGCTTCCTTAAGAAGCATGTTTTTTGTATTATCAATCATCTCATATAAGCTTTTGAAGCTTCCCAGATGGTTGATTTTGTTAGTTCAGAAGTGTTATTAAATTGAAAATATTCATGTAATTTAATATTTAAGTCCGATACATTTTCTTGATTTTGTAAAATAAAATTATCTAACTGCCCTTTCCTGCTTATTAACTGCTCTTCTCCAGACAGCCATTCTACATAAATAGGAGTGTGGTCTGCATATTCATTCATATATATATATATGGTTTTATTGATACATATGATATTTGTTTAATTATATAGGGAGAGGCAAAAAAGATATCTATCCTTGAGTAAGAATTGTGAGGAGGAGAGAAAAAAGTATAATTTCTCTCCTGGGGATTTAAATATCTCTACACATCAGTAAGATTTTCTTTTTTAAATTTTTTAATAAAACAATCAGTCAGTTTACCACTGCAGATTCTTAAAGATGATCTGTCTAGTTGAGGGTTGACCACTCCATTGAAATCCCCTCCAATAATAACTTCTTTGTCCAAATTCGCATTTATTATATTATTCAATTTTTTATAAAACTCCTTTTGATTGTTATTTGGAGCATACACACATCCTACTAAATAAGTTTTACTTCCCCAATATATAGTACCAAAAATAAATCTGCCCTCTGGATCAATTATCTCTTCAGAAAACTTAATTTGAGAGGGGATTTTGACTATAATGGCCACTCCCCTTTTTTATTATTTGCTGAAGCAAAATAAACTTCCCCTAAATTTAAACTCTTTAGCAGTTGTTCATCCCCCTTTTTAACATGTGTTTCTTGGAGAAATATCAGATCTACTCTTTCTTTTTTCAATAGGGAAGCAAATTTCCTCCTTTTAATGGGGGAATTTAATCCTTTAACATTCAAAGTTATAATTCTAAGTTTATTTGACATTTTTTATTACTAAAAAGGAAGAGAAGGAAAAAAGAAGAACAAGAAAAAACAAGAAAAACTATCAATATGTTAACGATGTTACATAGGAAACCAAGCAGGTAGAAACAGTCAAACTATGAGGGGTTTACAGAAGAATAAATCCCTAATAATCTCTAAAAGTTGTTTTGCCTCTTCCACTGACTGGACCATAACCCACTCTTTTCCCATTCAAACATTTAATTTAAATGGGATTCCCCAACAATATTTAATTTTCCTTTCTTGTGAACAGATTATCAAAAACTTCATGTCTTTTATTTTTTTCAGTGTCTCAGGGTGTAGACCAGAGAGAGCCTGAATCTCTTTGTCATCAATTTTCAAGGTGTTTCCCAACCAGATCTTTTTTTGTATGGCTTCTTTAGTTGGTAAATGGTAGGGATGGGGGAGAATTTCTCCCCGAAACTTCGGGGGGCCAAGCGCCAACGCATTCAGCCCCCCAAAATCGGTGGTGAAATTCTCCACCCCCCACCCCCCCACCCGGGATGGGACTTAACTTTCACGAATGTCCCTCCCGGCGGTGGGTCCCGGCAGTGGTTCGTTGGGTCTTCATCAGGGGCGGGGGCGGCAGCCGGTCTTTCGACCAGCTGCCGCCGCCGCCATTATAAGTGCAGTAAAAAAACAACAACAACCCCGTGATAGGCTACGTAACGATTAACGTAGCCTATCATGGCTAGATCTCCAAAGTCAGCCATGATAGGCTACGTTAATCGTCACGTAGCCTATCACGGGTGACTTTGGAAAAAAAAAAGCGCGTATGCAAATGGAGGCCCCCATAGGGAGCCGCCATTTGCGTTCCTTAAAGATTTACGTAGACTACGGCGAAAATAAGGGCAACGCTATTAAGGGCAACGATACGTAAATCTTTACATAGACTACAGGGACCAAATAAGGAACGCAAATGGCAGCTCACTATGGGGGCCGCCATTTGCGTATGCACTTTTTTTTTTTCAAAGTCACCTGTGATAGGCTACGTGATGATTAACGTAGCCTATCACGGCTGACTTTGCAAATCTAGCCGTGATAGGCTACGTTAATCGTTACGTAGCCTATCACGGGGGTGGTTTTTTGGTTTTTTTTCCGCGGCCAGGTAGACGGGGCGCTTCTACCCAGCCTGACTTTCGCTGGCGAGGGATGGGGCGCCTCCCGCCCGGCCTGAATTTTGGCCGGGCGAGGCGGGAAGCCTCCCCCCCCTCGTATGAACTTTGGGGGGAGAAGCGAAGCACCTCCCCCCCACCGCGAAAAAAGCTGCGGGACAAGTTAAGTCCCTTTCGTACATCCCTAGTAAATGGTAAATAAGACTGGTAAATTTAACAAAAATGTCCTGAGGTAATTATGCAGGGTTTGCATAAACTGAGTTAATTCTATAGGCTGATTCTATTTCTACTGCATAGCAAATATCTGGTTCAAGAAATTCTTTTATGCATTCCTCTAAGTAATTGGTAAGATTTTGTCCTTCTAGACCTTTTATTCCTCTAAGTTTCAAGTTACATTTCTGTGTCTCATAATCTAATTGTTCCATTCTTACTCTTAATCTAACCATTTCAGTTTTAGTATCATGCTGTTCAGCAGCTATTTCCTGAAGAAATCTTCTGATCACTTGTTGTTGTTGTTTTTTAATAATACAAGTTCTTCATTATGAATTTCAATTTTCAGTGTTTTTTCTGTGTCAACAAAACGTTGTTCCAAACCCTTAACTGTGGTAGATATCTCACTTATTTTAGATAGATTTTCTTTATCGTGTTCTTTAATCAGATTTGTTAATGATACTTCCCCCTCTTTCTGCTTCTCTTCTATCTTTTTCAGTAATGTTTGCTCAGTTTCCTTATCTTTTTCTATTGCGCACACTTAAAATTCTTAAAATTCTTTAATTTTGAGTGCTTTGATTTCCTCTGCTAATGAACTAGATGTTCCTGCTTCATCTTCATCCTTTTCTGCTTTTTTACCCTTCCAACCCATCATAAAAAATATGGGATTTCCCAAATGTAAGACCTGTTTCCATTCGATTTATAACAGTTATAACATTTAATTCTGCAACTAATTCATTTAACAACAAAATTATTCAAATATGGAAAATACCAAATGTGAGGAATTTGTTAGAAATTACAATCATAAATGATAATCACTTCAGTATATTCCTTTCTATCAGTCTTACAAATTTATAAATCCTCAATGATAAGTCCTAGAAAATTAATTAACCTGTTTGTTAGTCTTACCAATTCAGCTTACAACATAGGCTAATTTAAGGCAAGTCAGTTAAACTCCCAACTCCAGTTCAGCTCCAAGTGTGGCTCTAAGTGTGCCACACTCAGCGCCTCACTCCACCCATTGCTGAGGCGTGCGCTGAGGCACTGGCCTCAGCTGCAGGTGTTGCTTTTTTGAGGGCAGCAACCCGGAAGTCGGTCTCCCCTCCAGCTGGTCTTGCTGCCGCTGCTGCACTCTCTCTCTCTTCACCCCTTCCTCTCCAAACAGAGTTGTGGGGCAGCCGGTCCCGCAGGTGGGGTGGATGAGGCAACTTGGTGTTGGCATGAATGATTTTTTTCGGTTTGTAATGTTCTGCTGCCTTGTGAATTGAGCACCAATATTTTTCTCCAGTTTGGAATGCTAAGCAAGATTCTACAAATGCACTGTTAAAACAAGCACCACAGCCAACAGTAAGCACATGGGAAGAAATTCTTAAATGTTAAACCCCATCCTCCTGTTCAAAATCTCATGATTATGGTTGATAAAACTCTTTTGTTGTGAAACTTCCTTAACTTTTAAAACGGCAAGGTATTTACAAAACAATATCATGGTGTACAAACAAATACACTGGATAGTAGGGGGACATCCAAGCCATAATTTCTAGGGCTCAATTTGATAATGCACCCTCAGTGTGCACGCACCCACATTACAGATCAGGAAAGAACACTTGGGTAATACCAAATGCTCCCCAAGAAATCTTGGCAAATATCAAGCTGATTCTGAAGCCAAGCAGAGCCTGGCCATTACTATCAATTATTGCTTGCATAGCCAAAGGTTTTATTCCCTGCAAGTTAAAAACACTTCCCCTGTGTATATTAAACATTTTACTGGTAATCAATATTAAACAATTTAATATGAAAATGTATGAATAGTTTTTATTATTCTGCTGGGCTAGCTGAAAGATAATGTTGAAAAGTCTGATTTGGTTCTATTGTTGGTTCTATTGTCCTGTTGTTGGTTCTATTGTTTATTGGTTCTATTGATTCAAAGAGAAATTGGTGTTGCAATTAAATTCTTCAGAAATCCTACTAATATATGCCAGGATAGTGAAAGTTTGTATGTAGTTGAATAGGCTAAGCTAACAGGTTATTCTGTAAAGGATTTCATAACTTAAATGTTTAATGGACTTTACTTGTCCAGTTTGGGGAAGTTTTCTCAGGAAAGAACATTTGACCTGAAAATTCATTGTCAGCTATGCAATTTTCTCTCTTTGTAATGTGATTTGAAAGAAGAGTGCCATCACAGCACAGCAGGCAATTCATGTGAAGGTAATATTGGTTGCTTCTTTCTGACATTAGAACGCTCTGCCTGGCACTCATGTACAGTCCCCTGGGCACATTATTCAGCACATTCCCACTAACTCTGTCCTGGTGCTGACAGGCTTCAGAGAGAGTGCAACATCTGTCATCCATGGGTTTCTTCAACCTAAGTTGCCTACTAATGTGTAGAAATACCCATAATCTTGCTTCATTTGGTTTGTCTGAAGTGGAAAAGTTAGAATAACGTGAGGCTAGTTTCTATGCTCTAAAGCAGCATAAAAGGAGTTGGGGGTGGGGGAGAAACAATTTAAAAATGGGCTCTGTACTAGTTCCTGCCATAGAAGTCTCATTCTTAGAGCATCTTAGTAAGAAGTGCTTGAAGGTTCCTGCCTGATTCCTAGGAAGTGTGTGTGTGTGTGTGTGTGCACACACACACACACACACACACACACATTTGCAAATGTGAGCCCCTAGCAGACACCTGATGTAGCCGTGAGGGATAAAATGTTGGGCATCCCTGGTTTAAGATTAAGGCAGCCAGGTCTTTAATATGCTGTTTGAATTGAACCCAGCATGGTAGTTTCATGATTTTTGCCCCACTTAACTAATCTAAAATTACAACTCCCATCTTCTTCAGTTATTTCCTTACCACCACCTACTTCTCGCTGTCTCCATGTCTCACGTGCATAACCATCAATGCAGACTATAGTGAGTGCAGGGCTAGACCTGGACTTGGACTTCAGTATAGTGCCCTTTATGGGCTCCCTCCTCCTAAATCTGTGGATCCCTCCCTCCCCAAGCTGGCTTACCTAATGGCAGCACTCCTCTGATTGCTGCCATTCTGTGAACATAAGAAAAGCCCTGCCGGATCAGAACAAAGGTCCATCTAGTCCAGCATTTTGTTCACAGAGTGGCCAATCAGCTGCCTCTGGGAAGCCCACAAGTAGGGGATGGGTGTAATAGCAGCCTCCTATTTGTGTTCCCCAGCAACTGGTATACAGAGGCATCCTGCCTCTCTGATACTGGAGGTACCATACAGCTATCAGGACTACTAGCCATAGCCTTATCCTACATGAATTTATCTCATCCCCTTTTCAATCCATCCAAATAGATGGCCATCACTACATCCTATGGAAGTGAATTTTACAGTTTAACTATGTCCTGTATGAAGAAATATTTCCTTTTATCTGTCTTCAATCTCCATTCAGCTTCACTGGATGACCCTGGGTTCTAGTATAATGAGAGAGAGAAAGAGAGAAATGTTTCACTATCCACTTTCTCTACACCACGCATAATACCAGTATCATGTCACTCCCCCCACCCCCCAGTTACTGGCTCCCACCCCCTAAACTGAAAGCCCCAAATATTGTAACTTTTCTGCAAGGAGGAATTGCTCCAGCTCCTGGATCATTTTGTTTGCCATCTTCTGAATGGCATTGGGAGGCAGCCATGTTCATTCCAGCAATGGCCAAGACTGAAGCTAACTCAAGGGGATTGTGGAAAATGTAAAATGGTGGCTTGTTCATGCCTATCATCCAACAAAGGGGCACCAGGGCAGGCATCAGTACTGGTGAGTCCTGATGGGATGCTAGGGCCACCACTGGGTGCCTGAAGATGTTGGGTGCTGATGCCAGTCATGGGTAGATAAAATGGGAGGGGAGAGAGAGAACCATGTATGCTAGCTTGAGCTCCTGGAAAAAAAATCATGGGATTTAAAAAATAATAAATACATAAATACATAGAATGACCATAGACACATAATGCAAGTTTGCTTTAGCCTGGGGAGGGATTATTTATTTAATATACTACTATGATTCTAAATGACTCTGTAGGCAATTTCTGCATTTTGTAAACAATACTACACTGAATTCTCAATTACACTTGTTAAAGTGTATATTTTTGAAACTGTTTTAAGCTGCTACTACCAAGACCATTTGACAAACTAAGTTTAGCTTAGTTAGCACCAAATATGCTGGACAGAAAGCTGAAAAGTGTCCTAGGCATTGGATAACTCTGATAATATTATACATCTACCCTATATTCCATAATAATGACATTATCTGTTACACTGCGTTCACACATAATGCTTAAAAATCCTTTCTATGGATGAAATTGGAGCAGTGAAAGTTGGTATTGCCCAACTCCTTTCTTTTCAACTAATAGTTCTGTCTGTCCAAAATTGCAGTTGGACTATTGGAGCACAATTTACTGCCTATTTTTACAGCTGAAATATATGGCGCAATGATGAAAAGACCCAGCAGATCTACCTTCCTTTTTCCTGTGGCCTTTCAGATCTAGAATTATTTTCAGAAAGTGTGGAAAACCACAACAACTTTTCTTTTTTGGATATTTAGATGGAATATCAACAACATTCAGACAAAATAAAGAATCTGGAAGAAAAGCTGCACATTTGCAGTCATATTATTTATGGGACAGCACCCTCTGATATGATCAAATCCATCTTGGATTTGTCGTACTGTTGAATGCCGTCCAATTGCTCACAGTTGGGAACTCAAAACTGTAAGTATGACAGAAGAAACATTTCATGGAAAAAGCAGAGTAATTGCTTGCATCAAGCAATAACTGGAATAATAAGCATTTCCAGAGGGGTAGGTGTGTTAGTCTGTTGCAAGCAAAAACAACAGAGTCATATGGCACCTTAAAGACCAACAACAAAAGAAGCAGTTCAGCAGGTTACAGTTCAGCCATTACAATGGTTATATAAAACTCAGTTGTATAAAATTCATTTATATAACACCCAGAATCAGTACAATTTAAATTATATAATAGGCCTTCTTCATAGCTATGGAAGGTTATATTTGGTTATACACATTTGGTTATATTATACACACACACACACACACACACACACATTTATTTTTATTCTGAGATGTTGGAGTTGCTAACCAGAATGCACATTGAATGCATGTTGGATTTCACCAACATTCTTTTTCTTTTTTTTAAGATCTAAAGTGCTTTATGCTGCTTTTATGAAGAAATTTGTGAATGTTCACAAATTCGTATCAAAAAACCCTGAACTGATTGAGCTTCTCACTCATTTGCACCAGCCAAATTCAATAGGTACAGCTATTCCCAGCATGGAAAGGGCCATGATGTACTTGCCTGCCATCCATGTAGCTGTTAAAGTTGAGGCACCTGTCAGAAAAAAGACAGGTAATTCAGCACTAACATGGTTGAATACAGAGGGACTCAAACCCAGACTTTGAAGTGCTAAGTAATCAAAGCTCTCTGCCTGGATGAGTCAGTTTCACTTTCCCCCATGTTCATTTTTTTAAAAAAATCTCAAGTTGTTTTATGATGAAATTTGTAGTTTCTGGTAAATTCTAATTATCACCCATCCCTAGCCACAAGAAGAAGCAAGAACATGCAGTCAGCTGCCTTGATACATGCTGCAAATCCAAGGTTGGCTGAAAGCAAACACAACAGTGGTAGTCCAGAGCCAGGACGAAGTAAATTGGAACCACTTCATACAATTGTGTGTGTGGGTGCAGTTATTGAGGGAGAGAGGTACACAAGCGTCCCTCTGAGAAACACTGAACTCAGGAGGAAGCGACAGGTTATGGGAATTGAAGAAATACAACAAGCACAGACTGTGCTGGGCACCTTTGATGATGCTTTAATTTGAAGGAGCTTTTGAAGTGTTTTGCCGTTTCTGTTCACTTTCTCATACTATCCAGCATTACACAGATGGAAATAGAGACACTCTTTGATGTACTTGTAATATATCTATTCTCACACGATGTCTATAAACCTTTCTGTGCATAAAATACAATACAAATTGGTGATTAAATGGCACTTAACACCAGCAAGAGTCAATAAGATGTCCTCAGTTATTTGTTTGGTGTCAGACATTAAACATCATATTTCAAGATAGATCTGTCAACATTTGTTTCACCTAGTTTTTCATTTCTATTTATTTATGTATTTATGTATTGTATTTTTAATCTGCCCAGTAACAAATATTCTCTGGGCAAACTACAAATTGTTAAAAGAATAAAATGCAATACAAATGGTTAAAAGCATAAAATATGAAAAAAAAGAATCAAATATGAAAAAAGAATCAAATACAAAGAACAGAATATGATTCAGTAAAACATAACAAACCTTTATTTCTCCAAACTTAAGTTCATTTTGTCTCATTTTCATATCAGTCTGTTTTTTGTTTTTTTTTTAAGTCCGCATGGACATTTGCACAGATTTTCAGGCACATATCCCCTAATATGCACATTTTGAATGCAATTTTGCCTAATGTATGTATGTATGCAAGCAATTTTCCTTAACATAATGCTTTTGTGTATGTTATTTCTTCTAATATACACATTTCTGTGTGCACATGTCCATAATGTATACATTTGAATGCATTTTTTTTTAGGTTGGAGAACTGCATCACAAAATTTGGAAAAAGTGTGAACATTGAAGTATAACTGCATTTTAGTTTGTGTATTGGTTTGGGAAGTGCAACAAACTAATCCCCCCATCCCTAATTATATCTCAGATTGCTGCTCACACCATCATACTGATCTTATTTAATGCAAAGCCCAACTTTGCAAAAATAATGAAGTTATCTGTTTCAACTGTTTTAATTCCTGCTAAAACAGTTTGGAAAGACATTGTTGTGAGTGGAGACGGGGCAATGAAGAGACAGACAACAAAGGCTTGGATTGAAATTGGGCCACATTTATTGAAATATTCTGCAGAGGGGAAACCTAGGATGGGCCCTGACTGTGCCAGCGGCTAGCTGGCACTTTTATGGGCGAAAACACACCCAGCCTGAGGGGTGGCATGTCAGCCTTGCCGCCCATCTGGACTGCCCCTTATGGGGGAGGTAGACCTTCCCCTGTCGCCCCCTCCCAGTGCCGCTGAACACCTGGCTGAGTGAGGTGAGTCGGTCTCCCAGGCAACTCTTATCCCCCTGTCGAGCCACAGAACCCATTCAGGAGGCCTCAGGCCTCACCTGTCACATTAACAGTGCCTCTGAATGCTCACCATTCCTAAGCTCATTCCCCCTTGCCCGTCCTAGCTGCCACCGGGAGTGAAAAGCCTATTGCTTGTCAAACTCCCCCCCCCCTGTGCAGAACTTCTCACAGGCCCCTTTGCAGATCGGACAGAAACATGTTGTTCCCTGCATCAGACTGCTCTGTGAGGGGCACGGGGCAAAAGAGGCTTCACCGGCCCCTCCCCTGCAAAGTGGTGACACGAGGGATCCCCAATGGCATCCCGAGATGTCTTCTCACCTCACCTACCCACAACGCCCCCTCCCCATGGCCAGGCAAGCTGGAAATGGGGGAAGGGCATTTTCAGGGCATGGGGAACCCACTCACAATTAGGGAATGCTGCCAAAATGTTCAGAACTGGCAAAGATGAACAAGTTAACAGAGGAAGTCCACAAGAAGGAGGAATAAAATTTTATTTATTTATTTATTTATTGCATTTCTATCCTGCTGTTTTCCTCTTGCAAGGAACCCAAGGCGGCTTACATTATCCTCCTCCATTTTATCCTCACAACAACAGCCCTGTGAGGTAGGTTGGGCTGAGAGTCTGTGACTGGCCCAAAGTCACCCAGTGAGCTTCCATGACTGAGTGGCGACTAGAACTTGGATTAGAGAAACTTTACTTTTGTAAAATAAAAATAAAAATGTAGTCTTGTTCATGCTGTAAGCCGCCTTGGGAGGGCTTCTGCCCTTAAAGGCAGCCAAGACATTTATAAATAAATAAATAAATAAATAAATAAATAAATAAAATACTTATTTTTTTATCTTCAGGTTATGTTGTCTTTTATATATCAACACAGGCTCATCTCTGTCTCCTGTAGGCTGTATAGATTTATACTGCAGTTCCCTGTCCTGTGCCAGTTTCTGAACTAATGAGAGTTAGTTTCCTTTTTTGTAAATCTTCAGAGTATTTAATCTCACAATGGATCTGGTTATACTCATTACAGGATAGCTTAACTCAAACACATTCATCTAGGTCATTATGGTAACTTTAATTTGGGGGATACTGGTGGAAGGGAAGCTAATGTACTCTAGTGCACATATGTGCACAGTTAAAACTTTTTAAAAGGCATTTCCCCAAAGAGAGAATAACAGGAACAAAATATAGACACTATCTACCAAGCACAGGTATGGGAAAATAAGGATGTTAGCAGTGTATGTTTTGTGAAAATCTACACAAGGCCATTCCCCTTGGTGCAGGGACAAGGTTGCTGGAAGGGCAGGGAGGGCTGAGATGCTACCTGCATCAGTGTGTGGACTCAAGCATGCACTGTCGGCATGACTGGGGCTAATCCAGCTCTATAAGCCTGCAGAGATAGTTCCACAGCCTCTTCCCATTGGAGCTGTTAGCCTCCCCCCTACATATCAGTGCAGGCATAGCTGGTCACCCCAGGGCTGAGTAGGAGGGTTTTTTTTGCCTGTCCCCCGATTGGCCTAGGTGGCTGTTTTTCTGCCTATTCTGCACTGATGTTGAACTAAGGTTGGTGTGTGTGTGTGTGTGGTGGAGGGAGATTTGTTAGGTTAACTAAAGGCACAATCCTATTCAGATAGGTGGCCGCTTATCCAATGCAGGGCAGGAGAAGCATGGAGGGGATAATTCCCTCCTGCCCTGCATTTTCAGCTAGACAGCCAATTGCAGCTATCTAGTTGTGGGAGGATGGAGCAGGGGAGGAGGCTGCTGTATGACACATTGGATGTGTCGTACAGGCATTTCCGCTCTCCCTGCCCCAGAATGCCCCCAGCCATGCCCCTTTTCATCCGCTCTGCACTCCTCTTGTGAGTGCAGAGGACGGGACTGTTCCACACTGCCTCTGAGGCAGCACAGAGGTAGGGGGAGGTCGGTTCCTAGAAAACCAGATATCCTATGGCCATCTAGCCGGTGTCCAGCGGCTATAGGACTGCTTTCTTAGTCACATTGCTTCCTTAGTCACATGGTGACTGGCAATTGCTGAGGCTTGTTGCTGAGGGCTGTGGGACCCATGGCGATATATGGATTGCCTTCGATGCCAACTCAGCTCAGCTACTCAGAATTATGGGGATCTGGGAGGGGGTGACATGGCAAGGCCTTCCTACTCACTGTGAAATGTGAGGCCTGAGGAAGGGTGGTCTCAGGTCTACCACTCTCAAAGGGCAGGGTGGCCTCACCAAACATCCCACAGGCTAGTCACTTGGTAGAGGAAGAGTTTAGCTTCCCACACTGACACCCCTTCAGATGAGGATTGATTTTCAATAGTTCAACCCATCGGTTTGTCCTGCTTCTTTATTACTGCCTATGCTCGCAAATGTGGTGCACAGGAGGCTATACCATAATTATACCATATTATTTATATTTTATTTATTTATAATAGTGTCGTAATCAGTTAGCATTTTATATAGTTCCACTTGCAGTCCTGTACATGCTTAATCTGGGAGTACATCCCATTGAACTAAATGGGAATTACTTCTGAGTAAAATATCTTACTGTCTTTTATTATTCTCCTCCACCCCACTTTAACCTCCCTTGCAGTGCAAACAAATGGAAGACCACCTCTGCATTGCATTTGTAAGGAGAACAAAACATGCACAAAGTCCTGTAGAAGTGATTCCCCCTTTCTGGGCTATGTGTTTGATGAAACATTGATAGTCTCTCTCAGCATAAGGAACTGGAGCATCTTTTGAAATATGACCATGTTTAGGGTCTCATCCTCATATGAAATAAATGGCTTTGTTTTGGTGGAATCTCTCAAGGTTTTGAACAAAATGAAAATATCCTCCTGAAATATGGTGGCACCAATTGGAGAGAATAGAATAGAGGAGGAACATGGTATTGAGATTATCTTCTACTGCTAGATTCATTCGCATCTTGTACCGTATGAAGGAATTCTCACTCTGATCTTTCCAGACAATAGTATTTAAATAAAGGTTTAAACAACATTCAGGTTGCATTTAGGTTGCTTTTGTTATACGTTGTTTGTTTATATTGTCTGTGTGCTTTTATGTAAATGGCTTTTAAACTTTGTATATTGTATTTTAATGTTTTAACTTCTGTAAACTGCCCAAACACCTTTAGCTATGGGGTGGTATAGAAATGTGATTAATAATATTAATACTAATACTAATGATGATGATGATGATGATGTAGAAACTTGGGAAAGGATCTTCTCTGTGGTGAAGCCCCATCTTTGAGATGCTTTCCCCACTGAAGCTCAACTGGCCATTGATGCTGCTATCATTTCTGCAGCAGGTTAAAACATACTTATTTGCCCAGGCATTTTTAAATTTTATGCGGGTTTATGTTCAGATTGCGCTGCTGTTCTTATGGTTTTGTGATGTTGTGTTATGATGTTGTTGTATTATAGTGTGACATATTTTGGTTTTTATGCCTTTTGTATATTATATGCCCTAATATCCTAGGACTGGGATAGGGAACTTCTGGCCTATCTCTGGCTTGCAGATGCTAATTGTCACCCACCATGGGCCCTTCCCCTACTCAGGCCCACCACCTGGAGGCTACTAGGGGCTTGGGGAGGGGGTCAGGAGGGGAACCCCCCTGTTAAGAACATAAGAAGAGCCAAGCTGGATCAGACCAAGGGTCCATCTAGTCCAGCATTCTGTACACACAGTGACCAACCAGCTGCCGACTGGAAACCCACAAGCATGGCGTGAGCAGAACAGCACCTCCCACCCATGTTCCTAGGGATGTACGAAATCCTGCTTACCTGGCTGTGCTGGGTTCTGCAGGTGGGGGGAGGTGATCCATTCCTCCCCCTGGAATCCTCGACCGGGGGGGAGGCGAATCGGTGATCCGTTCCTCTCCCCCGGAATCCTGCCCGGCTGGCTCTGCTCTGCTGCCAGGCCGTGGAGCCACTGGCCAGGCCAACCCACAGCAGGGCCTCCAGCCGCTGCCGGGCTGGTGTGGACGCAAATGGCGTCCTGTGTAGGGGACGCCATTTGCATCCCTACACTGGCCTGTGATAGGCTACATAAATATTTATGTAGCCTATCATGGCTAAAGCAGGGACGCAAATGGCATCCCCTATGCCATTTGCATTTCCGCTTTAGCCGTGATAGGCTATGTAAGTCTTTATGTAGCCTATCATGGCAAAAAAAAAAGGGAACGCAAATGGCAGCGGCTACGGCGGCCACCATTTGCATTCCCTTTTTTTTCCACCGTGATAGGCTACGTAAATATTTACGTAGCCTATTACAGCAAAACAGAGGGGCGCAATTGGCAGCCACTATGCCATTTGTGCCCCTCTGTTTTGCTGTGATAGGCTACGTAATATTTAAGTAGCCTATCACGGAGGAAAAAAAAGGGAACGCAAATGGCGGTTGCTGTAGCCGCCATTTGCGTTCCCTTAGTTTTGCCATGATAGGCTACGTAAATACTTACGTAGCCTATCACGGCTTCTTCAGGGACGCAAATGGCGTCCCTGCGTTAGCTGTGATAGGCTATGTAAGTATTTACATAGCCTGTCACGGCTATATGGAAGAAGCGAATGGTGGCCGCAGACACGGCCGCCATTCGCAATGCAGCGCTGACGGCAGCAGGTAGGTGCTCCTTTCTGGGTCCATTTCGCGGGGTGAGGGGGTGGGGGGGCTTCGTTCCACCACGGATTTCGGGGGGCCGAATGTGCTGGCATTTGGCCTCACCGAGATCCGTTGCGGAATTCTCTGCCATGCCTACATGTTCCTCAGCAACTGGTGTACATAGGCATACTGCCTCTGATACTGGAGGTAATATACAGCCATCAGGACTAGTAGCCATTGATACCCGTCTCCTCCAGGAATTTGTCTAACTCCCTTTTAAAGGTCTAACCCCCTTTTACTTCTTGTGATAGCAAATTTCTGTGTGAAGAAATACTTTCTTTTATCTAGGGATGGTGCTGGCACCCATTTTGATCCTCAAATCTGTTGGACTGCTGGCCCCTGAGCCCCCCGAGCTGAGCCCATCAAGCTCTCCCCCCAACTAGCTGGTCCTTGGAATGCTCTCCTGCATTCAGTAAGCAGCCTGCAACTTATCCAGGCCCATCTACCTCTCCCCTGATTGCCATCTTTTTAAAAAACACGGCAATCAGAAGTCCATGCCCATAGACTTATATACAAAATAGTGCTGTGAATCTAGAGTATATGGGCAATTCACAGGGCTTTTTGCATATAAGTCTATGTGGGCACACTTAGGTATGAATAAATCTGGATCCAACCTGTTCAGAGGAGATCAATGCTCTCTGCAATAAGATTGTCTTCACTTGCTTGCTGCTGGAAGGCTAGCATTCAGGAGGCAATGGTAATTTTACTTGGGAGGTGGAAGAATCTGGGTGGAATGACTGTAGGTTCATGTAGAATGTGGGACCAGAAATGTCCTTCCAACCAGTTCTTACAAGCATCTACATAAGCACACCTGAAGTGTTCCCAGTGAAGATATTTTTCAATCAATTTAAGTTTTGCTGACATCTGACTATTAAATGATGGATTGTGGGTTGTTACAACCAGGTCACTGGAAATGAGTTCACCATTTCCCATCATAGTAGGTCATGTATAAGATCACTCCTGACAGCCACTTATATTATTTGTCAGGTTTCTTCAGATTTCTTCACTGGGCCCATGCAACAGTGAGTTGTGTCTAATATTAGTCTAACAAAATTCTCATTCATTTTAACAAGTTTACTCTAAGTAGGACTAACATTGTAATCAAGCTAATGGCTATAAAATTTAGTCAAATTTACAGCATTTGTTTTATTTATTTTTTAAAAAGAGCAAGTTGTCTAAATTCTGTTCTGTGTAATTTAGCCTGTCTTCAGAATACAGTTCTCCAAACATGCCTGGACTTTGGCCTTCACTGGAAGTAATTGCCAGTCAGAAAAGGTTGGCCTAGTCCTCCAGGCCTTCTGTCCAATTAGTTGCCAAGTCAGCTAAAAATTACCCAATTGTGGGTTAAACAAATAGATGGAATTCTTTGTCACATCAGTTTAGCCAATACAGTACAACGTGTTCATTTAAAAATGCTGGCCATTCTCTTAACTTCCTCTGACCTTCCAGAAGGAAAGTTAATGCAAAGTCACTTTCAATTTTTTGTTGTTGTATACAACTGATCTTTATTTGCTAATAGACGCTTTCCAGATTTTCTTGTGTGGTGTTAGAGCATCAACCCTTTTAAAGAGTTGTTTTTGGCCCTGGATTGTGACATCTCCCCGAAGAAAGAATCTATCTGTTGATCATATCCGTATCTTTATTTTATTTTAAAAGCACACACACTTAAAATTTATCAGGTTTCATACTGGAAGGCAACAACAGTCCAAGAAGCATAAATCAAGCTCTTGAATACCAGTCAGGTTGACTGTGCTCATGTCACCTTAGAGAGAAGGTTGATCCTTTATAATTCAAAGTTCTGGGCTGAATCTACACATAACAATTATACTGTTATCGTACTGTTTTCATAACTATTGGTGCCCATTGGTGTCATGTGTACAACAGTTATGATAACAGTATGATAGTGGTATAAACACTATGTGTAGATTCAGCCCTAGTGAGATCTAGGACTATTTCATAGCAGTTAGTGCAGCTAGCACTAACTCCCTAGTGAGGTTCGCCTGGCGCCTACATTGTATTCCTTTCGGCGCCAGGTGAAGACCTTTTTATTTTCCCAGGCATTTTAGCATTTTAGCTTTCTAAATTTTTATCTTTGCTGTTTTAAATCTGTATTTTAAACTCCTGCACTGCTGCTAGGTTTTATTGTGGTTGTATTGTTATATTGTCGTTTTAATGTTCTGTATATTTTAAATTGTTTTATTGTGTGTTGCTTGGATTTAATTTTTGTGAACTGCCCAGAGAGCTTCGGCTATTGGGCGGTATAGAAATGAAATAAATAAAATAAAATAAATAAATAGCATTAAGATCTGACCGACCAGATGGACCAAATTCTATTTAAAATGTAGTCAGAGTAGTAGATACTGTGTCAGGAAAGCACAATCAATTGGGACTCTTAACCATGCCTGCCATGTTTTCTACATATTTACAAACATGAGTGTCTTTCCACACTTTATGATATTTGAACCTGAATGTAATTTTTCAGTAGTCACCAACCTCTAAAAAGCAATCATAATGAAATCAATAGAGGTTGTGATGAAGATGGCAACTCTGTTCAACTCAGTTCCTTTCAACTGATAGCAGGTCATTGCTTGTTAAGAAAATTGATTATCTGAACTCATCACAAATAGCAACACTTCTTCTTCTTCTTGTTGTTGTTATTTTGTGAAGCATTTACTAGGTGCTGTACAAAACAAAAATTCATAGGAGAATGGACATACAGTTAGCCTCCATGTCTAGAATCCAAAGAAGCTGTATGTACTTGTGTATGCAAACTGTTCATCCAGCTGGATCACTCTTTGAGAGTTCTTCCATAGCTGTTCTGTCTGCTGATTATAGGGATGGCGGAGAATTTCTCCCCGAAACTTCGGGGGGCCGAGCGCCAACGTGTTCGGCCCCCCGAACAAGTTTCGGGGAGAAATCCTCCACACACACCCCGCCCCCCGCCCCCCCCGGGACGGGACTTACCTTCCCTGAATGTCCCTCCCGGCGGCGGGTCCGGCTGGCGGTTCGTCCGGTGTTCGAGCGGGGCGGGAGCGGCAGCCGGTCTTTTGACCGGCTGCCGCCCCCGCCATTGCAATCAAAGAAAAAAAAAAACACGTCCCCTGATAGGCTACGAGACGATTCACGTAGCCTATCATGGCTAGATTTGCAAAGTCAGCCGTGATAGGCTACGTGAATCGTCACGTAGCCTATCACGGGTGACTTTAAAAAAAAAAAAGTGTGTACGGACAATGGCGGCCCCCATAGGGAGCCGCCATTCCCGTTCCTTATTTGGTCACTGTAGTCTACGTAAATCTTTACGTAGACTACGGCGAAAATAAGGGCAACGCTATTTGCGTTGCCCTTATTTTCGCCATAGTCTACGTAAACATTTACGTAGACTACAGCAACTAAATAAGGAACGCGAATGGCGGCTCCCTATGGGGGCCGCCATTCGCGTACGCGCTTTTTTTTTTTTAAAGTCACCCGTGATAGGCTACGTGACGATTCACGTAGACTATGGCTGACTTTCCAGATCTAGCCATGATAGGCTACGTGAATCATCACGTAGCCTATCAGGGGACTTTTTTTTTTTTTTTTTACTTTCGTGTTCGCGGCCGGGCGAGGCGGGAAGCCTCCTCCCCGGCCTGAATTTCGGCCGGGCGAGGCGGGAAGCCTCCCCCTCCCGGCCTGAACTTCGTGGGGGGAGCAGCGAAGCGCTCCCCCCCCACCGCGAACAAGCTGCGAGAAAAGGTAAGTGACTTTCGTCCACCCCTACTGCTGAAGTGAAATTAGGGATGTCGGAGAATTTCTCCACGAATCTGCGGGAGGCCGAATGCCAATGCATTCGGCCCCCCGAAATTGTTGGGGAAATTCTCTGACACCCCCCGCCCCCCCCCGCTGGGATGGCACTTACCTCTGTCGAATGTCCCTCTCGGCGGCGGGTCCCGGCGGCATTGCGGCGGTGTTGCGGTGGCGGCGGGGGCGGCAGCTGGTCTTCCGACCAGCTGCCGCCACTGCCATTTCCCTGTAAAGTAAAAAAACAAAACAAAAATGTGATAGGCTACGTAACGATTTACGTAGCCAGCACGGCTAGATTTTCAAAGTCAGCCGTGATAGGCTACGTAAATCTTTACGTAACCTATCATGGCTGACTTTGAAAAAAAAAAGAAGCTCATACGCAAATGGCGGCACCCATGGGCGCCGCCGTTTGCGTTCCTTATTTGGGCACGGGTAGTCTACGTAAAGATTTACATAGACTACAGCGAAAATAAGGGCAACACAAATAGCAAAGATTTATGTAGCCTATCACGGCTGACTTTGAAAATCTAGCCGTGATATGTAGATACGTGATACGTTACGTAGCCTATCACGTTGTTGTTGTTTTTTTACAATTTACTTTTTTATTTCGCGGCCGGGGAGACGGGGCGCTCCCCCCCCGGCCTGAATTTCGGCCGGGAGGGGCAGGGCACCTCCCCCCACCACCAAGAATTTCGGGGGAAGAAATGGAGCGCCTCTCCCCCCCACCGAAAACAGCTGCGGGACCAGGTAAGGGACTTTCGTCCATCCTTAAGTGAAATGCTTTTAATGTGAACTACAGATTGCCTGCATTAATGGGAGCTGATGCAACAGACCACTTCAAAACAACAACAACAACAAATAACACATCGTCTATACCTGCATCTGTGGGTCTTCTCTGAGCATGGATATTGCTTCTTTAGATTGTAGCCCAAGAAAAAGCCATCTTCATCTAACCCAAGGTTAGATTGGCCTCCTGGTATGGCCCATGAGCCATACACTTTCTCTGGCCTTCTTTACACAGCAGTGCAGGGCCAGTCAGATGACTCTCATGTTCTGCTTTTCTCCTTGTCAGCACCACTTCCTGAGCAATTTCATCCAGAAAATGGTGCTGGCAATTTCAAGAGGTACATGAGAGACTTGCATTCTAGTCTCTCCAGGACCTGGAGTCCAGGTTCTCATTCCTTTGGGAAATGGAAAATCAACCCAGCGGCTCCTGCCTCATCAAGGGCCTCTGAAGCAATTATCTTCTCTGATGGAGAGATGCCTTGAAGCTGAGCTGAAAATGGCTATTCATGTGACCACTCTCCCAGTTCAGGGGAGTCCCAATGGTCAAGCCACTCCACATTCCTGCTGCTATCTCCAATCTCAGATTGGAGGTAATACTGGGGGGTTTGCTGCTGGCACGCACCAGCAGGGGAATCCCTGCTTTTGTCTCTGATCTCATATTGGAGATAAGAACAAAGGGGATCCCTTGTGAGGGGGTACTTCCAGGCGGCAGGGCTTAGAGCCTAAGCCCCACCTCCTGGAGGAACCCCGAGAGGCTGCACAGCCTGGATAGGGGTGTCCCATGGGCTGGATTAGGCCCGTGGGCCAGAGGTTCTGCACCCCTGCCCCTAGGGTTGCCATTTCCTAATAGGAGGAATACCTGGCAGTAGTAGCAGGAGTATGCTGCAACAGTCACGTGATCCTTTTGGCTTCAACAACACCCAATTCTTCTTTCAGTGGAAGGGAAAGGTGATTTCCCATTGGCCAAGCTGTTGAAACTGGACAATGATGTCAGGATGGGAAGGTCTCTGGCTCCCAAGCAGCATGGCTGGGGAAAGTCTGAACTCACAGACTGAAGAATTTTGCCGACCTGGTTCTAAAAAATTCTAAAACTGAAGAGAAAATATATCTGTGTAGTAAAAAAAAGGGCCTTACATTAATCAAAAATGTATTTTGATTTAGTTTAACTATCCAAATCTAAATTGAACTGTATATGACTACACTAATTAATACAATCTGTGCTACACCACAATTAAATACTCACTGTATGTGTGGTTATGGGAATATCATGTGTTCTGCAGGCATATAAGTGTCATGTTGGGATTCGTGGCAATAAATTTTCCTTTCATACTCAGTTAAGACTTCCCAAGAGATAAGAATGGCAATGCAATGATCAGTAATCAGAGGGGCTCAAACTATATATAACTGGTAAAAATGTAAAGATTCACAACTTTCCCTTTGATTGTAAATCACCAAAGTATCATAGATAAGTATTTAGGATGTAAAATAACCAGTGTTTGACATGCTCAGTCATAAGACCATGAATCTTATGATAGAGAAGAAAAAGAAAACACACACACTCACACACACTACAGGATCTAAATTATAATCTTGAAATATGGAAGTCATATTGGGGACTCTTAAAATATGGGACATCAGTGTTGAAGCAATGCTGGGGAAATATATTGTTTCTTGGTTTCCTCATGGGCACTTAAACAGTACACTTTATAAGACATCACAAATAATCAGTGATGGAGCAATGCATTCTGAAGTGCCAGTGGCAAGGCTGGAAAAGGGTAGGTGATGAAAATTTGACTTCTCTTGGAAGTAATGTAAAAATTCTAATCCAGTTTTCTTTTGTCCTCCACCCTGTGCACCATGTCTGAATATTATATTTTTGGCACACTAATAATAAATGAATGTCAACAGGTAAGCTGAGTTAGGATCTTGAATCTCTTTGAATCCCATTATCTACTGTAATGGGACTAACAACTCTTCTTTTTAACCTTTATATGATTTGATTTGATTTGATTTGGGAAAACAAACAAACATTATTTAGGTTTAAAAAGATAAAATTATTAAAAATAACAATATTCTAAATGTACATTTAATTGTAGTTTGTAGGAGTGGAACAATGAATCTTAAAAATGCACAATTCTTGACACGTTTCTATTTCCCCCACTTCATGCAATACAATCTTAAAGTAAATAGTGAAGAAATATATGGCAGTACCCTACACTGCCCCATGCTAGTGGAATGGACAGCTAGTGCAACAGAAACTAGCAGTTTTTGCTTATTTCTAAGGTTATTTCAGAAACCACTAATTCCTTTTTCAGTAGCAGTCTGGTGCAACAGAGGATACTGCCCATAAACTGTAACACCAGACCAGAATAAAGATTAGGAGAGGGAGAACATGGATTACTTGGAGGAGGAGGCAATAAGAGGAAGAAGAAAATCAAATATTGGTAGGGATGTATGAATCCCTTACCTTGTTCCATTGTTGGTCTTCCATGGTGGGGGGGAGGTGCTCCGTCCCTCCCCTCGGAATCCTCCCTGGCCGGCTCTGTGGAGCTGCTGGCCAGGGCCATCGCCGCAACCAGGCTGCTGTAGATGCAAATGGCGGCCGCCGTAGCGGCCGCCATTTGCATCCAGCCAGGCTGCCGTGCTACGTAAATACTTTAGGTTACATAAATAGGCTACGTAAATACTACGTAAATACTATCATGGCAAAGAGCAGGGACGCAGACGGCGGCTGCTACGCTGTTTGCACCGCTGTTCTTTCCGTGATAGGCTACGTAAGTATTTACATAGCCTATCACGGTAAAGGCAGCCACACAAATGGCATAGTGGCCACCATTTGCGTGGCCGCCTTTACCATGATAGGCTATGTAAATACTTACGTCGCCTATCATGGAAAGAGCAGCGGCGCAAACGGCGTAACGGCTGCCGTTTGCATCCCTACTCTTTGCTGTGATAGGCTACGTAGATACTTACGTAGCCTATCACGGCAACTTGGCTGGACGCAATTGGTGGCCACAGCAGCCAGCCGAACGACCAGCCGCCGCTGCCCCCGGAGGCCCAGGTAAGTTTCGTTCCGGGGGGATTCCGCAGGGTGGTGGGGGGTGGGAGGCCATTCCGCCATGGATTTCAGGGGGCCGAATGCCAGTGCATTCAGCCTCACTAAAATCCGTGGCGGAATTCTCCACCATCCCTAAATATTGGGCAAGCATTTCAAGACAGTGAAAAGTGGGCAAGAGGGTAAAAGGGAACAGGGAAGGGGAATGAGAACAAAGTAGGGATGGCGGACAATTCCGCCACAGACTCCAATGTGGCTGGATTCTAAGAATCTGGGCCCCTGGAGTCTGCGGTGGAACAAAAGACTCAGCTCCACCACCTGGGGGAATCCATGCAGGCTGGATCCTACCTGCTTCCGGCCATCTGCTGCCATCCGCTGCTGCCTGTCCTGCTGCTGCCTGTCTTTGGACACAAATGGCGTCTGGTGTAGTGGATGCCATTTGCATCCCTACCTTTTGTTGTGATAGGCTACGTAAAGATTTATGTAGCCTATCACAGCAAAGAGCAGGGACACAAATGGTGTCCACTATGCCGGATGCCATTTGCTTCTGAAGACTGGCAGTCCAGCAGCGGATGGACCCGGCTGGTGGCTCCTCAGACTTGCTGCGGAGCAGAGTTGGTTGGGGAGGATTCCAATGGGAGGAACGGATCTCCCCCCCCCCTGCAGACCTCCCAACGGACACGGAGGTGAGTTCCGAACACCCCTAGTGCAAACATCGTGATTCTAGTTGGTCTTATAATCATCATATTCATCTATTTCACAATGAAAGGTAAAGCTGTTTCTTTAATTTTGTAAGTTTGAGAGAGAACAATATCATCCTGATGAGCAAGGTCCTCCCATAGGAACAACAGTGAAAAACTTTGGTCTGGATCCAGAGAACCATGAATTGTGTTCCAGTTGTGGAATGGGGCTTTCTGACCCCACCTCCATCCTGTAGCTCCCGCTGCCTCCCCCCCCACACACACACACCAAAAAAATAAATAAATGCAGTTCTGAGGATCTAGGGACCCTTAGAAATAGTGTGGAATAGGGCAAGACTGGTGTGGAGGGATGTCTAAGACAGTGGAAATCACCCGTTCACTTAAAGAGCAGTGTCTTTTCCCTCACTCCTCTGGATCCAGCCTCTGACAGTGAAGAAATGATAGTGGGGTATTGCTCCCTTTCAACAAAGAAAAAAGAGGAATTGTCCCAGAAAATTCAGAGAGGTAATTTATCCAACCCCAAATGCTGCAAAACAACATGGGTAGGAGAAATTAAACCCTCTTTCCACACACGATACCACTAAGTTGGGGACTACCTCCACCTGTAACTATCCTTCCCTCCCTAATACATTTATTTCCTCCAATGTTTGCTTTTAAGGAGATGACCACCCCCCATGAATTCTCACAGGCCACAACTTGTCCCTTGTATAACTTAGATACAAGAATGATTCAAATGCATTGCCTTTACCCTGAGGAAAAAAATACCCAATTTTATTAATTAGTTTTAAAACCAGCTGCATTAAAACTGTAGAAAATCTGCACACACACCCAACACACCTGCTCTGGACTGGCAGTACTGAAGGACCCAGCTAGGCCCCTGTCAGGGAAAGGAGGGGGTTCAGATCCAGCTGATCCAAAGCCAGATCTGTCGAGTACCCCATGTGCAGGCTTTCTGCTAAGTACCAGTACTATAAGCAGTAGCCTTTCACCCAAGGAGCATCCCATGGGCATAAATGGGCCATTGGGGTGGATGGAATACCTCTGTGGCCTCCTAACTGTCCCCCCTCCCCCAGCTAGGAGATCTAGGGGTTAGGATTATACTGCAAATGACTATATTTACCTTTTCCTTTGGAAATTAACACAGAAAGATTGACCAGGGGGAGGGGGAGTCCAGAAAAGCGTTCGCTGCAATAGCAAATATATATTTTAAAGGCATATTTCTTTGATTATATTTTCCTCAACTGAGTTTTGTAAGGAGGTTATAAAATATCCCAATTATTCTCCCTTCTATATAAGCTCCCCTTGTATTGCCATTTTTTTCCTATAGGACTTGCTCATTAGCCTAATGAATGTGCAAGAAAAATATCAACAATATAAAACCTGCAGGTTCTGTTCAGACATTTAAAACAAGAAGATATAACAACTTATTTCCTTTGGTAGGCATGCAAGCATCTTCCTCTATAATTGCCCGGGAAATTTTTCTTTCTTTCTTTCTTTCTTTCTTTCTTTCTTTCTTTCTTTCTTTCTTTCTTTCACTATCCAAGGCAATAATGTTAGGCTAGACATGTGTGTGTATTTGTGCGTGTGTGTTTTAACTTGTAATTTGTAGATCTATCATGTTGTCGCTGTCATCACATTTATATCCCATCTTTCTTATTTGGAATTCAAGGTGGCATACATGGGGTTCACAATCACAGGTAGTCTCTCATACAGGCACTGACCAGACCCAAAGCTGCTTAGCTCCAGCATAGATGCTACGTAACAATTTATTCCCCTTTAAATGAACAGGACTTGCACTCTGACCCCAAAGTTATGCCTAACTGGTATGTGCACAGTGACTTGTGCCTCATACTACAACAGATTTTACTTCCAGGCAAATAGGCAGCTTGGTGGAGGTATCACATGTGCAAGTTCCACAATGATTCTAACAGTTACGTAATTATGCTTTTATCATAATGATGCCCATATTTTCATAACAGTGCATAGAGCTGGGGATGGCATATGTTGTGTGCCTCTCCAGCTCTGTTCCTGTCCAGTCCTTTCTGAGCCATACCTTGCCTAAATCAGGATAATTGATTATTAACAGGTTATAATTTGTGAGTAGTAGTGATGGGTGATCCCTGTTGATTGTAGTCTGGATGAAATCTGGATTTACTGATGGGGAGAGGTCTGCATTCTGTGCTGCTGTAACCCTCCCTCAGGCTCAGATATTAGAAGGAAGGAGTTAAAACACCCACTGTTGTTCTCCTCTCTCCCCATGCTCTGAGCACCACTCTGTTTTCTTTCTCCATCACCTGACAGCTTTGGATCCCCTGCATAGCCTGTGCCTAGGCAGCATTGAAACAAGCCCTGGCATACATGACATCTGGGCACGCTGGCTGGGAAGAAAGCACCTCGCTCATCTCTAGGCCTGGTACACCTCTGCAAGCAACGATGACATCAACCAGCAACAATGCAAACAATGATATCATCAGCCTGTGATGGTGCACTGGGCCTTGCTGTAATGGTGGTGGTAGGTTATGAAATGGTAGCATATTCTGATAAATACCCATAGGGTCATCCACAAATCTGGGGGATTGAACCCCCGAAAATATTTCTGAAATGCAGTAACAGTTCTCTATATAAGAGCTATGATTTACTTTACATGCTAAAACAGTCCCCCTTCCCCACCCTGAACTTTCTATCCATTCTCAAATCCCATTGATCAGTTGCGTACTGTGGTGTAAGCAGTCTGAGGACAGGACCTCAAATACATTGTGATCATACAGGGAAAAAGAAACAGCCTGACACTTTCTTACCATTCAGTGCTATTGCAACAGACAGTTTCCCTTTAATCTTGCTTTAATAAATAAAATGTGTTGCAGATGAAAGACTTGCATTGAATTCCTTTCACCATTTTTATCTCAACTCATAATGCCATTTTAATGGGAACTCTGTACTTTGGAATAAATTGTCCTGCTATCTCACACTGCAGTGTGTTCTCAATAGACTTGGGCTAAAAATCTTTCACCATTGTGATAGCACTTTAGAAGATACTGTGGAGGAGTTCAAGCTTTTTGGAGTAGCATTTAGAGATTGAGGGGGATAACTTTAAAAAGCACCAGAGAAATTCACATTGAAGTTCAAAGGTTAATGAATAAATGTCATTTCTTTTTTTCAGTGTATCCATTTAACATTTTTAATGATAACATTCATTTTGCTATATTTCTATAAGACAATTCTTAATGTCACATTGTTATTTTTCATGCTTTATGTTTACACAACAGTTTTGAGAAATGTTCATAAACTGGTTCAAAACTGGTTGCGGAACATTTTGACAAGTACTTGCCAAAAAATGGAAAGAACTGTGCCTTGGACACAACCACGCCTGACCAGAGGCATTATTTCTGGTCAGGAGTGTTTGGATCCAAGACAACTGTATGAGTTGGGATTCAGACATTTGGATTTTAGAAAGGCATGAATTGGGATTTCCTCTGGAATGCCTTGAATGTGTTCCGTTCTCTTGCATGGAAAGAGAAGAGGGAGAATCTGGAAAATCCTGGAAAATTGGTAGCAACCACCACACAGTTGCTCTCATGTGGATAGCCTGAGGATAGCTTGATCTCTGTGGAGCCTTAAGGCAGCATGTTAAGCACATAAGAAGATCCATGCTGGATCACACCAAGGGGATATCTAGTCCAATGTTCTGTTCACACAGTGGCCAACCAGCTATCAACAGGAAACCCACAAGCAGGATATGAATGCAAAATAAATGTTGAAGTCCAATCCTTTCTTGCTCTATGATGCTATGAAGTAACATTGGTAAGTGTTATATCTGAAATTAACCGAACCGGGGGGGGGGGGGAAACAAGGTAAACTTGTTTTTGTGGTTACTGAACAGAGCCTTTCTTTACTGAACTTACATATTAATACTTGTGTGTGTTTAATAAATATGAAATTAAATTGTATTTCTGTAGGCCTGAGTTGAAAAAGGTGGTGGCTTTTCAGGATCCCTGATCCCCTGCCCCCCAAAAACAATTACAGTGATGCTTTGAGAGTGGAGTGAACAAGGGCAAGTGTGTTCTCCCATTCAGAGTGAAGGCAATATTTCTGCCCTGAGTCTGATTTTTCATGGTAGCATCACAACTGAAGCTGATTCACTAATTGATGTCATTATCAGATTATGGTTTATATATTGAAATTCCATTATTGCACTTTTATATAGTCTTGCAAATCACCTTGTGGGGACAATGCACCCTGAAAGGAGGGTTAAACATCTTTTAAAACAGTCAATCAATCAAGCTACTGAGAGCGAGGGCAGGAAGCTTGCCTTCATCCTGGTTTATTTTGTGATGCTATCACCTAGCCAAAATGTACTGACTGCATGAAAACACACAAAAAATCACACTACTTAAGTGATCCCTGATTGGTTAGGATAATTTAAGGAAGAAGCATGCCTTGTTTAAATAATGACATTGTAACTAAACATTGCGGGTGGGGAACAGTTGCATATAGGAAGCAAACAGCCCACAAACAAAGTAAGCAAGAGAACTTAGAAACTTCTCCCCTCACAGAAATGTTGATAGGGAAATAAATATTCAGTGCAGTGGAGCCCTCTGTTTATATATTAAGAAACATATGCTCTGCAATCCACATGTTCATAAAATATTGTGTATTATCTTTTGCTGTTAGTATATGTATTGTCATGTCATGTCACAGATAAACTGGGCTGACTTAAACTTAAGTAGCGGTGGTCTTACAGCCTATCGTGATTCGGCCAGTCTTCTAGTTGGCAAAACCCCTGACGACTTTAGATATATCCAAATGGCATGGGAGCTGCTATGCATAAATTATCTGAGAAAGAACATGTTTCTGAAATATGAATACTATGTAATTCATACTGAAAGGCGAGCTAAATGTTTTAATTACTGAATCAGCTGAAATAAATCACTGGAATAGAAAAGAAGCATTCATATCTACATTTATCTGTATTTTATTTAGTCTCCAGGCAACAGTTCATAGAATAGAATAGAATCATAGAATAGTAGGGTTGGAAGGGGCCTACAAGGCCATCAAGTCCAACCCCCTGCTCAATGCAGGAATCCAAGTCAGAGCATCCCTGACAAATGGCTGTCCAGCCTCGTCTTGAAGGCCTCCAGTATGGGAGAGCCCACCACCTCCCCAGGTAATTGGTTCCATTGTCGTATTGCTCTTACAGTCAGGATGTTTTTCCTGATGTTCAGCCAGAATCTGGCTTCCTGTAACTTGAGCCCATTATTCCGTGTCCTGCACTCTGGGATGATCAAGAAGAGATCCTGGCCTTCTTCTCTGTGACAACCTTTCAAGTACTTGAAGAGTGCTATCCCATCTCCCCTCAGTCTTCTCTTCTCAAGGCTAAACATGCCCAGCTCTTTCAGTCTCTCTTCATAGGGCTTTGTTTCCAGTCCCCTGATCATCTTTGTTGCCCTCCTCTGAAACCTCTCCAGTTTGTCTGCATCCTTCTTAAAGTGTGGTGCCCAGCACGGGACACAGTACTCCAGATGAGGCCTAACCAGTGCTGAGTAGAGGGGAACTAGTACTTCCCGGGATTTGGAAGCGATGCTTCTATTAATGCAGCCCAAAATAGCATTTGCCTTTTTTGCAGCCACATCACATTGTTGGCTCATATTCAGCTTGTGATTGACAACAATTCCAAGGTCCTTCTCGCTTGTAGTGTGGTTGAGCCACGTATCCCCCATCTTGTAACTGTGCATTTGGTTTCTTTTTCCTAGGTGCAGAACTTGGCATTTGTCCCTATTAAATGCCATTCTGTTGTTTTCTGCCCAGTGCTCCAGTCTATCCAGATCACTTTGAATTTTGTTTCTGTCTTCCAAGGTATTAGCTGTCCCGCCCAATTTTGTGTCATCTGCAAATTTGATCAGCATTCCCTGCACCTCCTCCTCCAAGTCATTCATAAAAATGTTGAAGAGCACTGGGCCCAGGACTGAGCCCTGCGCTACCCCACTCGTTACCTCTCCCCAGTTTGAGAAGGTCCCATTGATAAGCACTCTTTGAGTCCGATTCTATAGCCAACTGTGGATCCACCGGATCGTTGTTTCATCTAGCCCACTTTGAGCTAGTTTGCTCATCAGGATATCATAGGGCACTTTGTCGAAAGCTTTGCTGAAGTCAAGGTATATGATGTCTACAGCATTCCCACGGTCTACAAGGGAGGTTACTTGATCAAAAAATGAGATCAGATTTGTCTGGCAGGACTTGTTTTTGACAAATCCATGTTGGCTTCGAGTAATCACGGCATTGTTGTCAAGGTGCTTCCAGATGGATTCCTTTATCATCTGCTCCAGAATTTTCCAGGGATTGATGTCAGACTGACTGGTCTGTAGTTCCCAGGTTCCTCCTTTTTACCCTTTTTGAAGATAGGGACAACGTTAGCCCTCCTCCAGTCATCTGGCACTTCCCCGGTCCTCCATGATTTCTCAAAGAGAATAGACAGCGGTTCTGAGAGTTCTTCTGCCAGTTCCTTTATGACTCTAGGATGCAGGTCATCTGGCCCTGGAGATTTGAACTCATTCAAAGTAATGAGGTGTTCCTTGACCATATGCCTGTCGATCTCAATCTGCAATCCTGCCCCTTCAGCCTGTCCTTCACCTTTGCCAGGGGGGTCTTCTCTTTTGGGAGAAGACTGAGCCAAAGTAGGAATTGAGCACCTCTGCTTTTTCTTTGTCATCTGCTATCGTTTTGCCATCCTTATTTAATAGCTGAACCACCATTTCTTTCCTCTGCCTTTTACTATGCACGTAGCTGAAGAAAGCCTTTTTGTTGTTTTTAACATCCCTCGCTAACCTCAGCTCATTCTCACCTTTAGCCTTCCTGACGCCATCCCTGCAATTCTGTGCTACTTGCCTCTACTCTTCCTTTGTTACTTGGCCTTCTTTCCACTTCCTATATGTGTCCTTTTTTGTTTTCAGGTCATCCCTAAGCTTTTTGTGAAGCCACATTGGCTTCTTCTGTTGTCTTCCACCTTTTCTTCTTGTTGGAATTGCTTGTGATTGTGCCTTGAGAATTTCCTTGTTTAAAAGCTCCCCCCCATCTTGGACTCCTTTCTCGCTAGCGTCGATTGCCATGGGACCTTACTGATCATTGTTCTGAGTTTATCAGAATCAGCTTTCCTAAAATCCAGGGTACACGTTTGACTACACTCGGCTTTTGCTTCCCTTAGAACCAAGAACTCAAGTACAACATGGTCGCTTTCCCCCAGAGTTCCTGTAACTGCTACTTTATCCACTAAGTCATCTCTGTTGGTTAGGATCAAGTCAACGATAGCCGATCCTCTAGTTCCTTCCTCTACTTTCTGTAGGAGGAAGTTATCCACCACACAAGTCAGGAATTTCCTGGAGGGGCCATGTTTTGCAGAATTTGTCTCCCAACAAATATCAGGGAAATTGAAGTCCCCCATTACTACTACATCATGCTTCCTTAAAACATTGGCTATTTGCTTTTCAAAAGTTTCATCCTTGTCTTCTCCTTGACTGGGTGGCCGGTAGTAGACTCCGACCACCAGGTTCCTTTTATTCTTTGCTCCATTTATTTCATCCCAGATGCTCTCGATGGGGCTACCAAGCTCCTCCTCCTGTATTTCTGTGCAGAGATATGTATTTTTCACATACAGTGCAACCCCACCTCCCTTTCTGTTCCTTCTGTTCTTTTTGAACAAGTTATATCCTTCAATTGCTGTATTCCAGTCATGAGAGTCATCCCACCAAGTCTCAGTTATACCTATCAGGTCATAATTTCCCTCTTGTATTAAGAGTTCAAGTTTGTTCCGTTTGTTTCCCATACTCTGGGCATTAGTATATAGACATCGAAGACCATGTGCTTCATAGTCTGGCTTTCTTCCTACATGTGTCTGAAGACTATTATTGGGTGCTATCAGAGCTGTTCTCCCCATTGCAGTGCATGCGCCTATGTCCATTGTTACCCCCAACATTACATCTCCCCTTCCCTGTACGATTCAGTTTAAAGCCCTCCTGATGAAGTTCTTCATGCTGTGGCCAAACATATTCTTCCCATCCTTTGTGAGGTCCAACCCATCCCTAGCCAACAGCCCATCTTCCAGGAAGTATAGCCCGTGGTCCCAGAATCCAAATCTCTCTCGTCGGCACCACCTTCGTAGCCAGTCATTCACCCGGAGTATTTTTCATTCCCTTTCTATCCCTCTTCTAACTACTGGAAGGATGCATGAGAAAACTATCTGGGCCCCAAAGTTCTTGAGTTTCCTTCCCAAAGCTTCAAAGTCTGACGTGATCTCTTCGTAGCTCCGCTTGGCGGTATCATTTGTTCCCACATGGATGAGAAGGAAGGGATACCTGTCAGTGGGCTTTATGAGTGCAGGCAACCTTTCAGTCATGTCTCTAATCTGTCCTCCCGGGAGACAACATACCTGGCGAGTCCATGGGTCTTTGCGACATACTTGGGTCTCGATCCCACGCAGCAAGGAGTCTCCCACTATTACCACTCTTCTCTTCTTCTTCTTGTAGGCCTGGGTTTCATCACCTCTGTTTGACTGACCTTTAGCCTCTTGCTCACTCTCACGCAGGTTCCCCTGTGATTCTTCCTATGCAGGCTGTCCTCCAGTATCATCCGCAAGTACTTGGAATCGGTTCCACAGCTCCACTGCTTCCACTGGTGCAGAGTGGCGTCTAGTTCTTCTTCTCCTAACTGTCACCCTTTTCCAAGGAGTATCCTCTATTCCATTTTTCTTCACCTCAGCATTTCCCACTGCCTCATCTTGCTGTTGCTCTTCAAGCTTCTGGTCTGCCCTTTGCTGCTGCAGTTCCCCCATTCTGTCCAAGAACTCTTCGTGTTCTCTTATTCCCCGGAGGGTCGACAGTCGCCGCTCCAGTCCACTTACTTTTTCCTCCAGCAGCGTGATCAACTTGCACTTGTTGCAGGTGTAGGCCATGTTGTTCTCAGGCAAGAACACAAACATTGCACACACCTTGCAGGTCACCACCACTGGAGAGTCCTGTCCTTCCATTGCCTCTTTTCCCTTTTTGTGTCTAGCTTTGTGATTGTTCTAGACTAGCCTGTGCCTGCTCCTCTACTCAGTAGAGGTTAAAAGCAGAGTCCCACTGGTGTGAAAGTGTGTGTTACAAGACAAATAAATGGAAAAAAGTTAGATAAAATAAAAAATAAAAATAATTCAAAAAATGTTAGGGGCCTCCCCCTTGACCTCCCCTGCTGAACTCCCCTGGCCAATTCCTGTTTGCTCCCCCTGTGCGCTCCCCCTGTTTGCTTGCTCTCTGGGAGCATGCCTGCTTCTGTAGTCCCTGGACCAGCTGGAGCAGCTTGCTCTGCTCTGCTCTGCTCAGCTGGGAGGCAGGAAACAGACTGAAGCTTCCCGCCCAGTCAGCTGCTGGGAGTACTCAGGCCACACCCCTCCAATTCAGTTGGAGCTCTCAGAAGCACCTGGTGAGCTCACAGCCAATCAGAAGGATAAAGGGCAGCCCCCTGGGCTTCCTGCAACCCACTTATCTCTGAGCCTCTGTCTCCTTTGTCTCCTTTGTCTCTTCAACCACTGCAACTCCCCTGGCCAACTCCTGTTTGCTCCCCCTGTTCGCTCGCTCTGTTCGCTCGCTCTCTGGGAGCTCTCTATGCAACATTGTAGAAAGTTGCATAGTCTCTATGCAACATTGTAGAAAGGTAATTTAGTACAGGACTGAACTGATTATTGGCCTTAGTTTGGGGAGACTTGAGTTCAAATTCTCAGTCAGCCACGTTTATTTGATGGGCTTGGGCCAAACAGTATTTCTCAGCCCACCTACCTGATAGGGTTGTTCTGAGGATAAAATGAACACTATCCTGAACTCTTTGGAGGAAAGATGGGCTAAAAATACATACATACACTCACACATACTTATTTTCTCCAGAAATTTGTGATTCTTTTCCCCTTTATACCACACCCTGAGTACAGCTTGCTTGGCCTCGTGGTGGGCCATTGCGGGCGGGTGGGTGAGCTGATGTCCTCGGCCTCAATTGGCAGCCTGCGGTGGTTCCACCAGAGGTGAGAGGGGCCGGAGCACTATCTTCAGCTCTCCGCGCCTCTCCCAAACACCTCTCCAATGTGTGGCTGGCTGCAGAGCAGGTGCCTCGCACTTCTGCAGCTGGAGGAACGTGGGTGGTGGCAACGCTTGCCTTGGAGAGGCCATCGATGGCAGCCTTCCCTCCCTCGGGCAGGAGTGGCTGTGTCTGACAGGCAGTGGCAGTGATGGGCTGTTTTCCCCACCAGCAGCTGAGTCTGGAAGGTGGTGGAAGTGGTGGCGTCTCCTTGCCTGGATGCCGAGCGGCCGGGTTTTCTTGCCACAGCAGAGGCTGTGGCGGCTGAAGGCAATTATAGCAGCTGATTCTCTTGTCCTTGGGCTCTGGGAGGCCCAGGTCATGCCCGCTCTGGTGATCCCAGGCCTCACCGCCTGGCTGCCTCTAGCATCCGGCTCAGGCTTTCCCTCATGGTGGGGTTGTGGGGCCATTGGCTGACACGGCGGCAACTCTGGGCATCCAGGCCTGATCTTCAGGTCCCGGCTGGCCCAAGGTTTGGGAGTCCTCGGGGTGGGGCTTCCTTTTAGGGAATTTTCCCCAAGCCCAAGGGGGGGGGGTTCCCTGCTGTGGCTCAGGGTACAGGAGGCTACTGCCTTTCTTTGTCTGACCAGTGGGTGTCCTGGGGCCCTGGGTGAGGTGACCAATTAAGATCCCTATTCATCCATCCATCCATCCATCCATTAATTCTTTCTTTCATTCATTCATTCATTCAAAAAAAAAAGTCCTGCTTTTTTTTTGCGTGCGCGGGTGGGTGGGGGGCTTATTCCCCAACACTGCATCCCCTGCCGGCGAGCACTCCAGAGCTTCAGGAACCAAATCCAGTCGCCCAAGAGTCCAGCGAATATGCCCCCTAAAAAAGGACAGGGGGCAAGAAGGGAATGAGCAAAGCCCCTCTCCCTCCAGCAAACAGGCCTCGATGGAGACACGAGTCTTCATCAGAGGGGGAGGAGGACCCCGATTTGGCACTGATCCTTCCACATGTGGAGGCCATGGAAAAAGATGAAGGGATCACTCCACCTGTGCCTAGGCCAGCCACATCGGGTGGGTCTCAGCCTAAACAGACCAGATAGAAGACCCAGCGCACATTGCTGTTTTCTCTTTCAGACTGTTTAGATGCTATTGAGGCCCCTTCCAGCTCTGTCTCCCCTGAAGCTGAAGGACCAGCATGCGATGCCGGCATCTGGGTCAGCGGCAGCCTTGCTTACTGCATCCCTGGGGGACAGTCTCAGTTTCAGGTGAGACAGCTCCCTTCAACACCTTCCACTGTCTGGGGTGGGGCCCGATGGGGCCATGGCACTGGCTTCCATGGACGCCAGCCCCTAGATGGCCCTTTTCTCCGCCTACTGGAGAGCAAGCTGACCCAGACACAGTGGGGAACGAGTGTTTGCCTCATGTATTTATGCAGCCCCCACCTGTCCCAGTAACACCAGTGGGGGGGGGGTCAGCCATGGCACATTCTGGTTCTGACACTCTTGCTGCTGCAAGCACATTGGACACTTCCTTTCCCCCCTAGTCACAGCCAGGGGGCAATGCCACTGCTGGTGGCTGGTCCACGTCAGCCTTCTTCAGCAACAAAGTTGTGCATCTGTGTGGCAGGGCCCAGTGGACCCTGTCGATATAACCCAGTCTCAATCTTTCTTGATACATGCAGACCCATATGCCAATGTTGACAAGGATGCCATACCCACCGGTAGGGATGTCAGAGAATTCCGCGACGGATCTCAGTGAGGCCAAATGTCAGCACAGGACAGGCGGTCCTGCGGCCGCCATTCACTTCCTCCTCTTCCTAGCCGTGATAGGCTACGTAAATACTTACATAGCCTATCACGGCTAATGCAGGGATGCCATTTGTATCCCTGCAGAGGCCATGATAGGCTATGTAAGTATTTATGTGGCCTATCATGGCAGGGGGGGGGAAACCCCAGCGTACGCAAATGGCGGCAGCTACTGCCATTTGCGTACGCTGGGGTTTTTCCCTCTGCCATGATAGGCTACCTAAATATTTACGTAGTCTATCACGGCTCAATAGAGGGATGCAAATGGTGGCGGCTACGACAGCCACCATTTGCGTCCCTGCAGGGCTGCCCAGCAGCCGGATGTCTGGCTGCGGGTGGCCGGAGTCGGCCAGCAGCTCTGCGGCTTGGCCATGGAGCGGAGCCGGCCAGGCAGGATTCCGGGGGGAGGGATGGAGCACCTCCCCCCCATCAAGGATTCCAGGGGGAGGGACGGAGCACCTCCCCCCCACCGCGGATGCCCCTGTGAGGAGCCAGGTAAGGGATTCGTACATCCCTACCGATAGTACATCCATACCGCTAGTTTTTCACCTTTTGCCTGCTACTAAGGATAAGATTTTATGCGGTGAATTCATTGATGTTTTCTCCCTGTTACTTCAGGACCTGGACCCTAAGGATAAGGAGAAATCAGATGATAAGGATCAAGAAAAAGATAGGGGAAGGAAAGTCACTTGCACCTGGGCCAATTGGCTGCCAGGTTTTTTTATTTATATGGGGGTATTACAACAAAAATTCCCTGGGCAGGGGTGGGTCCTTATTAAATATCTGGATATGATTTATAGGGCATACTCCGAATATGAGGGATATATATAGGCTTGGCTGGCCTATGTTGAGACCTTTTGTATGAGGGTTGCTGTTGACCCCTCCCTCCGCTGGGCCATCAATGAACAGGATCTGTGGCTTCCGTTCATGAGTCTGGCCAAGCCAGGATTTGGCGATAGATCAGACAGTGGTCATATTTTGGCCAAACAGCCACCCACTTCAACTGTTCAGCCAAATGTGGGGCAGGTTGTTCAACACCACTTGCTTTGCTGGCAGTACAGTTCTAGAGGCTCCTGTTCCCGAAACCCGTGCCGCTTCCCATGCACTACCTGTCCCAGACTCAAGGGTTGGCAGGGTCACCCGCAAGATGGACAAGCACGTAAGAAATCCCGGGGAGGGCAACAACCTCCTCCCAAAGGGACCTAGCCTGGTTAGAATCGAGCCCCTTCGACAGCTCCTGGGGCGATATCCACAGAGGGAAGATGCGGTTTACCTAGACCAAGGCTTTACACATGGTTTTACAATCCCTTTTCAGGGTGAGTGTAAAGCTCAATTCTCTTAAGAATCAGAACTCTGTTCTCAGTATGGTTCAGCTGGTAAAAGCCAAAATTGACAAGGAAGTGGCCTCAGGTCGGGTTCTTGGCCCATTTACAGCATCACCTATCCCTAACTTGCATGTTTCTCCCTTGGGCATTGTTCCCAAAAAGGTGATGGGGGAATACAGGCTGATTCACAACCTCTCCTTCCCAAAAGGTGGTTCTGTAAATTACGAGATCCCAGAGCATTTATGTTCAGTGCATTATACCCCCTTTGATTCTGCAATTTCCATGGTCCAGAATCTCAGGCATGGGGCATTGATGGGCAAGTGCACGATAAAGTCTGCATTTCGCATCTTGCTGGTCAATCCTTTGGATTTTGACCTTTTGGGGTTCTGTTTCCAGGGAATGTTTTACCTGGACAGGGCCCTTCCCATGAGATGCTCCACCTCCTGCACCATGTTTGAGAAGTTTAGCACTTTCTTGGAATGGGCAGTGAGAGATAAGATGGGGACCCCAAGCATGGTTCATTATCTGGATTATTTTTTGTTTGCTGGCCCTCACGATTCTATGCAGTGTGTTGACTTAATGCGGGGTTTCGCCTCCATTAGGGATGGCGGAGAATTTATCCCCGAAACTTCGGGGGGCCGAGCGCCAACGTGTTCGGCCCCCCGAACAAGTTTCGGGGAGAAATCCTCCGCCCCCCTGCCCCCCGCCCCCCCCCGGGACGGGACTTACCTTCCCTGAATGTCCCTCCCGGCGGCGGGTCCGGCTGGCGGTTCGTCCGGTGTTCGAGTGGGGCGGGAGCGGCAGCCGGTCTTTCGACCGGCTGCCGCCCCCGCCATTGCAATGAAAGAAAAAAAAAAAAAGTCCCCTGATAGGCTACGTGACGATTCACGTAGCCTATCATGGCTAGATCTGGAAAGTCAGCCGTGATAGGCTACGTGAATCGTCACGTAGCCTATCACGGGTGACTTTAAAAAAAAAAAAAAAAAAGTGTGTACGGATAATGGCGGCCCCCATAGGGAGCCGCCATTCCCGTTCCTTATTTGGTCGCTGTAGTCGACGTCAATGTTTACATAGACTACGGCGAAAATAAGGGCAACGCTATTTGCTACGTGACGATTCACGGTCAGCCCATATGTACGCTGCTATGTAGATTGTGAAAACCGCCCAAAATGTTAAATCCTTGGCAATTTGGTCTGCTAACCAACCCTCACACCACACACAAGTTCCACACCCCAATGGTCACCCCAAATTACCCCAAAGCCCAGGGACCTGGCAGCATCAGAATGGACCTTCAAGTTGGCCTCCAGGAGCAACTCGCGCCTCCAGAAGGAGACACCATTAAACTCCTGCAAAAATTTAAGCCAAACCTCCAGATCCCATCGCATCGCTGAGGTGACTCTGGTTCAGTGGTGCAGTCGCTGCAGACAATGCATGGCTTAGCAGAGCCTTCTTAGGAAGACCTGACATGCAAAATTTAAACGACCAACCACCTCTTGCAATGCGAGGGTGACTTTGCAGGAATGCATTATTATGTGTATCTTTTCCCCCAGGACCAAGAGTTTGTCATTTGGGAGCCTGCAACATTGGTTGACAGTATCTAACTCAATCCCCAAAAACATCAAAACAGAAGATGGACCCTCTGTTGTTTCCTGAGCCAGAGGGACACCTAACTCATCCACCATGGAGGCTAGGGGTGAACGAAAGTCACTTACCTTTTCTCGCAGCTTTTTTGCGGTGGGGGGGAGCGCTTCGCTGCTCCCCCTGTGAAGTTCAGGCCGGGGGGGGGGAGCCGTCCTGCCTCGCCCGGCCGAAATTCAGGCTGGGTGGGGGAGGCTTCCTGCCTCGCCCAGCCGAAATTCAGGCCGGGGAGAAGCGCCCCGTCTCCCTGGCCGCGAAACAAAGTGTTAAAAAAAACAAAACCGTGATAGGCTACGTAACGATTAACATAGCCTATCACGGCTAGATTTCCAAAGTCAGCCATGATAGGCTACGTAAATCATTACGTAGCCTATCACGGGTGACTTTGGGGGAAAAAAAAAAGCGCGTACGCAAATGGCGGCGGCCTATGGGCGCCGCCATTTGCGTTCCTTATTTGGTCCCGGTATTGATGGCCCTGTGGACCATCATTTACAATTCTGCATGTCTTGTCAGAATAGGGGGCTTTCAGCTAGGACTATCAGCAGCAAGCTGGTGTTTTGGTCTAAATTTAGAGGTTTGGCTGATAACACTCTCAATTTCAGGGTGTGGTGAGCCATTCAGGCTTGGGCCAGGATGTCACCCCCAGCCACAGATTCCAAGCACCCCCTTTCTCCAGATATCCTCTTGGGACTCCAGGGATTGCGGCCATTCATATGTGCTTCACATTTTGAAGCATCATTGTTTCACGCAGCCGCTTTAATGGCTTTCTTTGGGGCTTTATGGATTTCCGAGCTTGTCATGACATCGAAAGGTGATGTATCTGGCAGAGCTCTGCATTATTTTGACATCCAGGTCCTCCCCGAAGTTGTTAGGATCTTGGTCCAGAGGTCCAAGACTGATCAGACAGGTAGGGGTGCCACGGTGTCACTTCTGCCAGCACAGGCTGAGGAACCATTCAGAGGCATGGTTATTGTGACAGGTGACACCTGAGGCCTCCTGCTCTGGGTTTTGTAGCCCATCGGGGGGATAAGGGTTACCTGGGAGGCCAACTCATCTCACCCACCTAGGTGTGGCCTGGGCAGGGGTAACAGGGGAATGCCTACCTCCCCCCAAAGGGGTAGCCCTGTGGGGTGGTGAGATGACATGCCACCACACAGGCTTTGAATGTTTTTGCCCATATCAGGGACAGCTAGAGGCTGCCCCAGTTTAGCTGCCCATCCTGTTTTTGTCAGGAGCTCTCTGGCAGCCTCTTTCAGTAGACTCCAATAGCCAACTCAAGACACAGACAAAAGGATTCTTTTCAAAGCTTTAATCCTTTTACAACTTAATGACTCTTTCAGATGCTAATCACCAGCAACTAAAGCAAGGAACAGCAGAGTGGCCTAAGCTTCAAATAGGCAGTTGATCCCCATTTGAAAGAGAGTCACCTGAAGACCCAGAACTTATGGGCTAGGGAGAGATCCTCCCTCTTTCCCTTGGGTCCACGGGAGGCGGCCATTGCTTGCACGCCAAACGGGCGCTACGCCTCCGTTCCGTGCCCTCCATCGCTCGTCGCTCCCTGCATCTGCGTCGAGTGTTTAGCAAGCCCCGTTCCCGCACTTTCTCACTGCTAGGCTCACTATCTAACTCAGGAATGCCGGCAGGAGGAATCTCTGCCAGCTGCTGTGCCTGTGAGGGATGAGCTGGCTCCTCTCCCATGAATAGCTGTTCCTCCTCAGAATCAGAACTGCTCTGGGGCTCTATGGGCTCAGTTTCCACCCTGACAGTTTTCCCCTTTGCTGATTTATCAATAAATGTGGTCCAATTTGAACCCAAGAACCTGTGTCAGTCTCTTTATTTCCCCATCTCTGCTTGCAATTAAAATTCTACATTATCTGCAAATGCTGTCACCACATTGCACCAATCTTAATCTCTCCTGTTCTTTTACTTTCCAATGGTCTTTTTTGGTTCACCGTTCTTTGGCCTTATCTTCTCCACTACAAATACTACATTTATCCTGAGCATTACAGCCGCCGCAAACCAGTTATAGCAGTGGCACCAGGTCGTAGTGGGAGATATGCTGCTGCTGAATCTCATGTGTGCTCAGCCTGGGAGGGGAAAAGCACACTGCCAGGAAAAAAATAAACAAGGCATAAAAATGACAGGCAGGCAGGCAATCCAGCCTCCATAGGAGCACTATCAAGTGGACCCATTGTAGCTGCTGTTCCTAATCTGGCAAACTGATACTTGAAATACTGTGTTCAAGAGCCACTTTTTGTATGAACAGGGATGTATGAGAAATTCATTTCAGGTCATTTTTCATCAGGATTGACCCAATTCACACTTTATGGACTGAACATGGACTAAAACACAATCTATGGTTAAAGTCCATACATTTCTGAGCTTGCAATGTGATTTGCAGACCAAAACAAAATGCATTTGATTGCATGTGTACATTTGAAAAAAAAAACACACAAAACATGCTTTAAGCAATAGAAGAATGCAGACATTTCAAAAATGTGCACAACTGATGCATACATTTCAAAAAGTACACACAAAAATGCACATGAATTTTCATGAAAAAAGAAAGATTGATCCAGACATAAGATGGAATGAGGTTTGAAGTGGAATTTGGAGAACTTTGATGAACTCAAGTTTTGCTTGTATGCACATCCTAAATATGAGTATGATTAGAAATAAAAGTGTTGTTCAGGCTTCCCCTGAACTCATGAGAGCTTAAAGTGTATAGATGGAATGGAGTTGCACATGTCAGCACTGCCCCTATGTCCATGTCAGGCCTTGAGCCTCAGTTTCCAACCTTCTCAAATGGAGCAGGGAGGTCTGTTCATCTTTCCTTGAACTGAAGCAGAACTCTCAGTGTAATCGGGAAACCCAGTATGTGAGTGTGTGTGTATGTCTGCATGTGAGTGTGTCTGTGTGCATGCTTTGTGCATGTGTGTGTGTATTTGTGTATGTGGACATACTTGTGTTGTGCAGCCCCTGGTCCTCCAGCTGACACCCCAAGGGGCCCTTGGGGGGAGAAGAGGTTGTGCACTCCTGATGTAAAGTATCATTTTTGTTAACAGACAGTACAAACAGAGCCTAAGAAAACAAATCCAGCAATGTTTTTTTTTTAGTTTTTTTCGGTGTGAAATTTCCACAGAAAAAAACAAAAAAAGAAGAGCGGGGAACCTTGTAGCTAACTAATATATATATATATATATATATATATATATATATATGAAAATACGACATTCTAAGAATTACATAATCTTCAACAAAAGCAGGCCAAATATCTAAATAAGTATTCCATTGCAGGTGGTATCTAGACACCACCCATTCAAATGTTGAAAGTGTTGGTCTCCAATCCTCTGCATTATAGGAGGTGAGCATTTATCCTTCCAATGTTGTAAGACCAGTCTTTTTGGTGTCAAAAGGGCACAGAGAATCCACTTGCACTGACCATGTGCTAAGGTAGCTAGTTTAAAAGGACATGCACATCAGTAAATATTAAAGGGTATTCTGGTGTGAAGTTTATCCATAAAATAACCTTCTCCCCCAAAGAGGCAACTATTGAACATTGCCAAATCATATGGTTAAAAGAAGCATCAGCTTTATTACACCTCCAACAATTAGCTGACTTAGACAAATCCTTATTATGGAACAAGAGGTTTTTTTGCTGATTTTTTGCCTTACATCCAGCTGTCTAGTGGTCTACTTCAGGCCAGCACACCGGTTATTTAAGATCTGTGTGTCTAGAAGTGCTGGAGCTTTAACCTATTTTGTAATTTGTACTATCCTAAAACAAATATTAGATGTATGGCTGAAATGAGCCTTGAGCTTGAAACTGACGAATCAGATTTTTATATTCCACTGACATTTTTTTGAGAAATAATGTGAATCAAATTAATACCCAGTAAATCTGCAAAATTAGTTGCATCCAAATGCTTATGAAGGTTTTTCCCCCCATTTTATTTGATTTACATAAGCAAAGAGATTTGCCGCCTTCTAATTTTTATAGAAAATATTTCTGGAGTCTACCTAGCTCATTTTACAGACACAGTTGTGCCTAATGTCAAAGGATTAAAGAGCAAATGAAAAATAGCTAGAAATGTTCAAGGTCATGTATTGAACTGATGCAGTTTTGGCGGTCAGGTTTTGATATCTTGGTACAAATTTTATGATTGGAAAAACCTTTTGCCAGGTCCATGGGCTTGTCAAATTGGAAGACAGGGTGCTATTTCCATTTTAAGGCTATCATTTTCTCCTTTTCTATTGTAAATCAAATCCCATGCTGTGATCTATACACCTCTGAAGATCTGCTGAGCACATGCTGGTGCTTAATAAAGTCATCTTCCTTTCCAAATTCTTTTCAAGACCAGGCTCTTAAATACAAAGGAACATAAGCAATTCTAAAAGTAATATCCCTTTCTCAGCAGATGGTTATTTATTCAACCAGCTGTCAGGAAACAATATCAACCAGCATAGTAATGTGCAAGGTTATAGTCAACACTGCCATTTTCCTGAGTCAGAGGCAAGATTTAAGAATTCCACTGATGGATTCACATTATTTGCTTTCAGTTCATGTGCTACAGAAATACCATAATCTAACACTACAGAATTAGAGTGTATCACTAGACTGTTACAGCTGTATGTAACAGTTGTAATTGCCACACTAGACAATCTCTATGAAGCAGTTTCTTGAGCAAAATCTCTTAGAGGCCTTCATAATTTACAATCTGACTCCAAGGGAAGAAATCCTTCCTAAGGGGCAATACTACAGAAAGGAACAGGGTTGAACTTGAAAGGATATTGTCCCAAGGTGTTAAATTAGTGTAAACTTTTTTTCTGCCTCAGTGAATTATCTCCTTCATTTAGCCAGAAGCTGAAGACAGTTGAATTTCTGTGCTAGACTCAATCATGTCTTGACCTTTCTTTGTTACTTATTGAAAAGAGTCAAGGACACTGCAAAGGCAAGGTATACATTTACCTTATGTATACATGTGTAAACTAGGTGATGGCACTGCATCTGAACTCCCTCAGTTTAGAAAAGTTGTGCCAGTTCTGAGCCGAGTGAAACTCCCCTCTCAAGTTTGACCTGACTCGTAAATAGTTCACCTCAGAAATAACCATCCCCAGCCTTCCTTGCTTTTAGTCTCTTTCCTTCCTGTCTTTCCCAAACTTACCTCACTAGGGAAGAGAAGAGAAAATGGTGACCAGCAAGGTTGGGAGTGGTGGAGTTCTTTAAGCTTCAACTCTGCCCCGGATCACAGCATGGGCACATTCCTGCTCAAAGAATTGAGCTAGGTGGGAAACTAAAGCTGCAGGTTCCACCATTTCCAGTAGTGAGTGATGAAGCTTGCAAAGATGCTTAGAAACATCTACTGTGTGGCTGCAAACATGGAGAAAATCAGCCCTCCATTATACCCAATCTTCCCTCCTGCTAGTAATTTCCCTTCTGCCTCCTTCTCATGTGTGACAAACTGTATATTCTGAACAGATCAACAACAGCTGCTAGAGCATCTGCATTTCAACACTCACTGTGGAGCTCCTTGATAGGCAAAAAAGTATTTGACTTTATTCACCTAATATACATTTTTGAGTTAATCCTTTTTTCAGTCCCTCAGCTAGTTGGACCTTGGTAGTCCTTTATGTAATGTAAATTCAGGCCATTAAAAATGTGGAACCATCCTTTAAATAAATTTCTAATTAGCTCTCTTGGCCCTTTTATATCAGAGATATAGCTGCTCTCACCACTGGATCTAACAATGGAGTCAGTCTCCATTAAGGGGCTGGCTTTTACTGTTCTCAGACAGGGATAGATGAGTATGTCAGTTTCACTTTCTCTCACATTTGAAATGTTAAAATCTCAAGTTCTTTGTCTCCTGAATATGAACTTTGCAAATTTTGGTAAATTCTTACAAAAAAATGAACTGAAATGAAATTGTCACCCATCTGCACCAGTTCAGCAGGTACAGCTATTCCCAACATGGATAGGACCAAATTGTACCTGCCTGTCATAAAGCTGTTAAAAGATAAAGAATCTGCCTGAAAAAAATAGGTAGCAATCCTAATTCAGCACTAACATGGTTGAATACTCAGGGATTAAAACCCAAATTTTTAACAGCAAAACACTCAAAGCCCTGAGCATGGATGGATGAATCTGTCACTTCCAGTTTCTCCCACATTTGATTTTTTTTAAAAGTTTTTTTTCCTGCGAATATGGAGAATTTTGCAAATTTTGGTGAATTCTTATCAAATGAAATTCTCAGCCATCCCTAGTCTCAGATTCCCAAAAACGGTTGAAGCATCACCATAGTATTTTCAACATCCAAATCAGTAGTCCAATTATGCTTTTACACCCTCTCAGATCCTCTTGTCTGCAAGGAATTCTGCACATGTTCTGAAACCCAAGGCACAGCTCAAGCAAGTAATATGTGACAAGGTAAATTACATTATTTTTTGAAATTTCATTTCAAGCCTGTGTGTGTGTGTGTGTGTGTGTGTGTGTGAGAGAGAGAGAGAGAGAGAGAGAGAGAGAGAGAGATCATTGCCTTTTCTTCCTTTTCCCCCTTTTCCTAAATGAAATATTTTATATTATGGGCATTTGGCTTCCCTTTTTAATATATATTTCTCATGATTTTTTCAATGAAATCATCCCTGTGTGCTAAGAATGGGCCCAGATTTTTTAACCTTAAACTCGGGGGGGGGGATTTTCTTCTCAGAGAAAGCTTTAAAAAACCTTTGTGTGTGCTGAATTGAAAATGTATGTGTGTGTGCGTGTTTATTTGCGAGTGGAGAGGGGTAATAAAGAGAAGGATGCAAGTGCTTGGATTGAAATTGGGCTACATTTATTGAAATATCTGCAAAGGGGAAAACCTAGGACAGGCACTGGACTGTGCCAGCTGCCAGCTGGCACTATAATGGGTGAAAACATACCCAGCCCGAGGAGTGGTGTGACAGCATCACCGCCCCTCAGGACTACCCCTTATGGGGGAGGTAGACCTTCCCCTGTCACCCCCTCCCAGGCCGCAAAGCTCCTGGGTGAGTGAGGTGAGTTGGTCTCCCAGGCAACCCTTATCCCCCTGCCAAGCCGGACAACGTGATCGGGAGGCCTCAGGCATCACCTGTCACATTAACAGTGCCTCTGAATGCTCACCATCCCTAAGCTCATTCCCACTTGCCCGTCCTAGCCGCTACTGGGAGTGACAAGCCTATTGCTTGTCAAACTCCCCCCACCTGCTCTGAAGAACTTCTCGCAGGCCCTTTTGCAGATCCGACAAAAATATGTTGATCCCAGCTTCAGACAGGTGCACACCATCCTGTCTGTAAAGTTCCCTCCTTGTCCGGATTATGTCCTGGTGAGTGATGATGCCATCATCGTGCTTGTATAGCCCCTAGGGATAGCGGAGAATTTCTCCCCGAATCTTCAGGAGGCCGAGCACCGACGCATTCGGCCCCCCGAAGTTGATTGGGAAATTCTCCGCCGGCCCCCCGCCCCCCCCGGGACGGGACTTACCTCCTGTGAATGTCCCTCTCGGCGGCGGGTCCCGGCGGCGGTTTGGAGGCGGTTCGTCGCGGGTGGGGGCGGCGGCCAGTCCCCTGAACGGCTGCTGCCGCCGCCATTGCAAAAAAAACACCCTAAAGTAAAAACAAAACAAAACACCCGTGATAGGCTACGTAACAATTTACGTAGCCTATCACGGCTAGATTTCCAAAGTCAGCCGTGATAGGCTACATAAATAGTCATGTAGCCTATCATGGTTGACTTTGGAAAAAAAAAAAGCATGTACGCAAATGGCGGTATTTGCGTTGCCCTTATTTTCGCCGTAGTCTACGTAAATCTTTACGTAGACTAGACGTGCCAAAATAAGGAACATAAATGGTGGCGCCCCGTGGGCGCCGCCATTTGCGTACGCGCTTTTTTTTTTTTCTAAAGTCACCCATGATAGGCTACATGACGATTTACGTAGCCTATCACGGCTGACTTTGGAAATCTAGCTGTGATAGGCTATGTAAATCGTCACGTAGCCTATCATGGGGTCTTTTTTTTTTACTTTTTGTTTCGCGGCCAGGGAGACGGGGCGCTTCTCCCCAGCCTGAATTTAGGCTGGGTGAGGCGGAGCGCCTCCCCCCCGGCCTGAATTTCGGCCAGGCGAGGCGGGACGCCTTCCCCCCCTCACCTGAACTTCGGGGGGGAAAGCGAAGCGCCTCCCCCCCACCGCGAAGCTAAGCTGCGAAAAGGTAAGTGACTTTCGTACATCCCTAATAGCCCCAAGGCTATTTCTCAGTCCACTTTCTGATGGGTCCTTTCCATGGCCTTCTGCGTCAGAACATTCTGCACTTCATTCTTGTGAATGAAGACCAAATTGTAGTTATCCCTGGCTCATGGTGCCAGGTAACTACGGATGTCAGAGAATTCCTCCACGGATCTTGGTGAGGCCGAATGCCACTGCATTCGCCCCCCGAAATCCATGGCAGAATGAAGCCCCTGCCCCCCCAACGAAAGGCGCGCAAAACGGAGCACTCACCTGCTGCCGTCTGCGCTGACTTGCGAATGGCGGCCGCAGCGCGGCCGCCCTTCGCTTCCTCATCATACTGTGATAGGCTACGTAAATAATTACGTAGCCTATCACAGCTAACACAGGGACGCCATTTGTGTCCCTGCAGAGGCCGTGATAGGCTATGTAAGTATTTACATAGCCTATCATGGCAAGCTAAAAAAAACACACCAGCGTACGCAAATGGTGGCGGCTATGTCGGCCGCCATTTGCGTTCCTTTTTTTTTTGCCATTTTAGTCTATGTAAATATTTACATAAGCTATTAGGGTGAAAAAAGGAGGAATGCAAATAGCGTAGTGGGCGCTATTTGTGTTCCTTTTTTCCCCACCGTAATAGCTTACGTAAACATTTACATAGGCTAAAATGGCAGGAAAAAAAGGAACGCAAATGGCGCCCACTATGCTATTTGCATCCCCCCTTTTTTTTGCCATAATAGCTTACGTAAATATTTACGTAGGCTAAATCAGCGAAAAAAAAGGGAACGCAAATGACAGCTGCTATAGCCGCCACCATTTTAGGGATGTACGAAAGGCACTAACCTTTCGTGGATTATGTTGATGGTGGGGGGGGAGGCTGTTCGTCCCTCCCCCCAGAATCCTGGATGGGGGGAGGCGCTCTGTTCCTCCCCCCCCCAGAATCCTGGCCGGCCGGCTGTGCTCTGCAGGGATTCTGCGGAGCCTCTGGCCAGCTCCGCCAGCAGCCGGACATCTGGCCACTGGCTAGCAGGGACGAAAATGGCAGCGGCCATAGCTGCCGCTGTTTGCATCCCTGTATTCAGCCGTGATAGGCTACGTGAATGTTTTTTTGCGTTCCCCTTATTTTCGCCATCTTGCATTCCCCTTATTTTCGCCGTCTTAGTCTACGTAAATGTTGACGTAGACTAAGACGTGCCAAAATAAGGGATGCAAATGGCGTCGGCCGTGGCCGCCGCCATTTGCATACACGCATGGTTGTTGTTGTTGTTTTAAGTCAGCCGTGACAAGCTACGTAAACATTTACGTAGCCTATCACAGTTTTTTTGTTTAACTTAGCTGTGATAGGCTACGTAAATCTTTACGTAGCCTATCACGTTGTTTGTTTGCTTTTTAACTGGAAATGGCAGCGGCGGCAGCCGGTTGGAAGACTGGCCACTGCAGCCACAGCTGCCGAACCGCCGCTGGAGCTGCCGCCGGAGCCGCTGCCGCCAGGAAGATCCACCCCAGGTAAGTCTCATCCCGGGGTGGGGGTGGGGGGGCAGACCATTCCGCCACCGATTTCGGGGGGCTGAATGCACTGGCATTTGGCCTCCCCGAGATCTGTGGTGGAATTCTCTGACATCCCTACACCATTTGCATATGCTGTTGTTGTTGTTTTTTACCTGCAGGCTGCCCAGCGGCCGGATGTCCGGCTGCGGGCGGCCCCGGCCGGCGGCTCTGTGGAATCTCCACGGAGCAGAGCTGGCTGGATTAGGATTTCCACTGCTAATCACCCCGTCAAAAAGGTAAGTGACTTTCGTACATCCCTACGGGTAACTCAGAATTGGCCAAGGCCTGCAGAATGAGGTCCTTGCCTTCACACAACCAGGTCATTGTCCCCTAGATGCAGCACCAAAACCTGCAGGGGGACATGCACCTCACATTGATGGAATAGAGTGGGGAGGGCACTCTCACTGCATACCATGTCTGCATACCACTGCATACCACGTCTGCCAAGCCCCCGAACACGGGCACACCGGGACAGTCCACAGCTTGACCTAGAACCTCGACCATCCCTGAATACCATGCTGTGACCACATGAGCACATGCACAGGTTCACATCCATTCCATAGATCTAAAGGAGATAAAGGAGAACAGTAAGTAACAGAAAAGGAGAGGCAATTCCCTGGCACCAAGGAAAAGCCCACACGTAAGTCCTGAAGGCCTTGGAGCGCCACCTGTTCACCACCTTCACTTGATCTGGTGAAAAACCCAAAGACGCAGCTGTAGGAGCAGCCCCTAATGCTGAAGGAATGTGTCCTAAATCGGATTTCCTAGACTGAGAGTACTCAGTGCCAGCTTAGTAACAGTCCAAAATTGATATAAATAGGGGGAACCCATCTGAGGAAAAGACTGGGCTATCTACCATCCCCTTTAGATGCAGGAAAGCAGCTAACGCCCTGACGGGGCATAATTCCTCTATTAGCATAGGGAGAAGGAACACCTCTGCACCCCTTGCTAATTAGTCAATTTTAAGTTTCTTGAACCAAGTCCAGACAATATCATATTGTTCTTGGGCATCAAGTATCTCAGGGCCCAGTCAGTCGCATCACATCTGGATGCCTAGACCAGCTTGGAGATTCTGAGGGCCCCAAAGAAAGCTGTTAAAGCGGCCACATAAAACAATGATGCCTTGGAAGTAGAGGTGCAAATTAATGGCCATAATCTCCGGAGACATAAAGCATATCTGGGGAAAGGGGATGCCTGGAGTCCACAGTTGCAGGTGACATCCTGGCCCTACACTGGATGGCATGTCGTGCACAGAAGCCTGTATCCCAGCAATCACCGGGCGTGACAAGCCTAATGCTTAGTAACGCTCCCCACTCCTGTGCTGAAGGGCTTCTCGCAGGCCCCTAGCTGATCCAATGAAGGTTGTCATTGCCAAATCAGACAGGTCCTGTCTATAAGGTTCCCCCCGTGTCCTAATAATTTCTAGAGGAGAGATGATCTCATCACTATTCTGATATAGGTCAATGCCATCTCCCGGTTCACTTTCCAACTGGCCCTCACTGCATGCTTCATCTCGTAGGGATGGGGGAGAATTTCTCCCCGAAACTTCGGGGGGCCGAATACGTTGGCACTCGGGGAGAAATTTCGGGGTCACCCATGATAGGCTACGTGATGATTAATGTAGCCTATCATGGCTGACTTTGCAGATCTAGCCGTGATAGGCTACGTAAATCGTCACGTAGCCTATCACGGGTGCATTTTTTTTAACTTTTTATTTCGTGGCTGGGCGAGGTGAGGCGCCTCCTCCCTGGCCTGAATTTCGGCCGGGCGAAGCGGGAAGCTTCCCCCCCCGGCCTGAACTTCAGGGGGAGCAGCGAAGCGCCTCCCCCCCACCGCGAAGCAAGCTGCGAGACCAGGTAAGTGGCTTTCGTGCACCCCTATTCATCTGTCAAACCACTAACACATGCACACTGGAACAGTCCGCTCTGGGATCTGCAGCCTGGCCAATAAGCCCTCCAACCAGCCCAACACCATGCTGTGTCCAGACATGAGCAGGCACACACATGCGGGTTCACATTGATTCCATTGATCTAAAGGAAAACTAACAGTGAGGACAAGAAAGAGATGCTGATCAGTGAAGTCCCACACCCTAGGAATGGAGCTGTCCGGGTGGACAATGAGCCCATAGAATCCCAGAGTAGTTCTGATTCGGAGGAAGAGCAGTCGCTCCTGGGAGAGGAGTGCGCCCCTTTTTCCCAGGGCCCGCAGCTGACAGAGATTCCTCCCACCCACATTCCTAGATTAGAAAGCAGTCCAGGGAGTGACCCAGCACCGATAGCAGACTGGTTGGATGCGCAGCGCAGATGCAGAGAGCGGCGCCAAATGGAGAGCGCGGAAAGGAGGCGTAGCGCCTGGTTGGTGCTCAAAGAACAGTTGCGCCCAGAGGATCCAAGGGAAAAGGGGAGGGATTCTCCCTAGTCCTTATATTCAGGGGTCTGCCAGTAATTGCCTTTCAAACGGGGACCAACTGTTCCAACCTAGGGCATAGGGATGCTGCTGCTCAGATCTAGTTGCTACCTGTAGAGTTGTAAGTTGTAAAAGAAGAATAAAGCTTTGAAAAGAATCCCTTTGTCTGCATCTGGACTTGGCTACTGGATTAGACTGAGAGAGCCCTCCAAGGAGCCCTTGGCAGGAGCCAAGACCATAACTGTAAACTACCAAGAAGGTTACAACTACTGCAGCTGAATGTGAGAGCAAAAAGCCCAAGGCTTCCTATCAACCCAGGTACAGGAGGCCCTTGTCCTGCAAGCCATGAAATGCACCATGGCTTACCTTATCTAAATACATGACGCTCAACGACAACCTCTTAGCATGGTCTCTGGAAGTGCCAGCATCCAGGTATTAGACAAAATGTCTAATACCTGGCATTCTACTACCTGATATTTATATGCCTCATGAGAAAACAGATATTACACAGGGGGCAGTGCAAATTCAATACTACCTGATCCATAATTACTGGATTGCAGGAGGACTGTGTGTTAATGACAAGAACAGAGACCTGCCCTTCACACACAAGGAATTTAAGAATGGACATTAAGCCTTGAATCAGCCCACATAGGCAATGCCACATATAGGAGAAGTTTGAATATATGGATCTTGAGATATCAGAGGGCCAACCCTTGGGTGTGGAGCTACACCCCCAATGATCCTATAAATTGACCCTAAAACCCAGCCCACTAGAGGCATCATAGCAAGTCTGCAACTGTACCTTGAAGATGAACTCATGTTCCTGAAAAGGAAACACTGGTAATCTTCAAAAATTGAAACGCATCCAAAATCCTCTTCCTGGGGGGGAGAAATCTACGTAAAGATTTACGTAGACTACAGTGACCAAATAAGGAACGGGAATGGCAGCTCCCTATGGGGGCCGCCATTATCTGTACGTGCTTTTTTTTTTTTAAAGTCACCCATGATAGGCAACGTGACGATTTTCGTAGCCTATCACGGCTGACTTTGCAAATCTAGCCATGATAGGCTACGTTAATCGTCACGTAGCCTATCACGGGGGCGGTTTTTTTTGTTTCTTTTATTGGAATGGTGGTGGCGGTAGCCGGTCGAAAGACCGGCTGCCGCTCCCGCCCTGGACGAAGACCCGCCGAACCGCCGGCCGGACCCGCCGCCGGGAGGGACATTTGCCAAAGGTAAGTCCCGTCCCAGGGGGGGTGCGGGGGGCGGGGGGGTATGGAGAATTTCTCCCCGAAACTTGTTCAGGGGGCCAAACACGTTGGCGCTCGGCCCCCCAAAGTTTCGGGGAGAAATTCTTCACCAACCCTACTGTGACATCACGAAAGCACCTGTATAGGTCAACCTGCCTCACCCCACAGGCATCCTATAGGCACTATCGCTCTGAAGGTGCTCACAGAGTAAGAACAAACTAGGCCACATACAGACTTAACAACCTGCAAGCTGTATCCTTAAATATAAATTTAACCAAACGTACCTACTGTAGATAAATCTCTGATTTCCAAGAAAAGTGGGCCTGACACTAGCCCTGGCATGAAACCCAGAACCTTTCTAGAATGCAAGTTACAATGCACACTGTATCCTTCTGCCATGGAACCACTGCAAAGCCATATGAAGGGCTCAGTTCCAACTGGGAAGGGCCCTTTTGGATAGGGCTATTACCATGAAAACCTTCCTGTCCCGGTTTATCAATACTCTATGTGGTCTTGTTCCACTACTTTCCATACACTGGATGGGGAAAGAATGGGATTGTACAAATGGGCAAGGGCACATACACCCCATCTATACCCCAGCCCCATGTAATGTGCACAAGTAAGCACAGGTCGTGCAAGCACAAGACCCTTTGCACCTAAATCCGGATTTACTGTGGCGAAGGTATAAATAGCCTGGAATGGTTCTGCCACTGCAGACACTGGGGGAGGGTAGGTGCAGGGGAGGGGGTTAATCCTGTAGCACTAACACTAAAGTTAACCCAGCACTAGGTGGAATAAAACTATAAAAGATTTAATAATACCATGTGCCCTGAGTCCATAATTATTAGCATAGAGGGCTGCCCGCTGGCTCGGATGTCACTAAGCCACGTGTGGTATAGCCACATACTATACCAAATGACACGGGATGGCTTGGTCCTGTGGAGCTGCAGATTTCGAACTCGGAATAGGAGCTGAGCTGGAGGATGCTTGATGGCACATAGATGCGCTAATGACACCAGATGACTCGATCCTTTGAGAGCTGCAGAAGGAATGGGCCCATAACCTGCGGCGGAGCCATGCTGGAGGTAGCTTTGATCGTGACCAAGTGTGCTGCAACTAGGGATGGATGAAAGTCCCTTACCTGGTCCCGCAGCTTTTTTCGGGGGGTGGAGGCGCCCCATCCCTCCCCGCTGAAATTCTGGCTGGGGGGGAGCGCCCCGCCTCTCCGGCCGCGAAAGAAAAAAGTAAAGTAAAGTAAAGTAAAAAACAAAACAAAATACATGATAGGCTACATAAAGATTTACGTAGCCTATCACGGATAGATTTTCAAAGTCAGCCGTGATAGGCTACGTAAATCTTTACGTAGCCTATCACGGCTGACTTTGAAAAAAAAAAAGCGCGTACGCAAATGGTAGCGCCCATGGGTGCCGCCATTTGCGTTCCTTATTTGGGCACGGGTAGTCTACGTAAAGATTTACGTAGACTATGGCAAAAATAAGGGCAACGCTATTTGCTGAGCTTTGCCAGGTCTTTAAAGAGAGGCAATAATTCTCTCTCTCTCTTATACCTGATTTCTGATCCCAGTCATTGCCACTTATTCTTTGTGTGGCATGCATAAACTATGTGGAACTTTTAATTTAAACTTAAAAAACCCCCAAAACTTTCTCTCTCTCTCTCTCTCTCTCACACACACACACGCACGTATCATGGTTATACAATGCTAGTAATATTGTCTCAACATGAAATTTGGAAAGGTCAGATGAATTATTAAATTGAATTAATCCTATAAAGCTATTACTGGACACATTTCTTTTATAGCAATATGCATTTCCTCACACTATTATAGTCCCAAGGCCCAGATGAACATAATTCATTCCAGATTTTCAAACATTGCCTGTGAAACAAAGCTATGAATAGGGATGGTGGAGAATTTCTCCCCGAAACTTCGGGGGGCCGAGCGCCAACGTGTTCGGCCCCCCGAACAAGTTTCGGGGAGAAATCCTCCGCCCCCCCGCCCCCCGCCCCCCCCGGGACGGGACTTACCTTCCCTGAATGTCCCTCCCGGCGGCGGGTCCGGCTGGTGGTTCGTCCGGTGTTCGAGCGGGGCAGGAGCGGCAGCCAGTCTTTCGACCGGCTGCCGCCCCCGCCATTGCAATGAAAGAAAAAAAAAACAACTGTCCCCTGATAGGCTACGTGACGATTCACGTAGCCTATCACGGCTAGATTTGCAAAGTCAGCCGTGATAGGCTACGTGAATCGTCACGTAGCCTATCACGGGTGACTTTTAAAAAAAAAAACGCGTACGCGAATGGCGGCCCCCATAGGGAGCCGCCATTCCCATTCCTTATTTGGTCGCTGTAGTCTACGTCAATGTTTACGTAGACTACGGCGAAAATAAGGGCAACGCTATTTGCGTTGCCCTTATTTTCGCCGTAGTCTACGTAAAGATTTACGTAGACTACAGCAACCAAATAAGGAACGCGAATGGCGGCTCCCTATGGGGGCCGCCATTCACGTACGCGCTTTTTTTTTTTTTTTAAAGTCACCCGTGATAGGCTACGTGACGATTCACGTAGCCTATCACGGCTGACTTTGCAGATCTAGCCGTGATAGGCTACGTGAATCGTCACGTAGCCCATCAGGGGACTTTTTTTTTTTTTTTTTACTTTCGTGTTCGCGGCCGGGCGAGGCGGGAAGCCTCCTCCCCGGCCTGAATTTCGGCCGGGCGAGGCGGGAAGCCTCCCCCCCCCGGCCTGAATTTCGGCCGGGCGAGGCAGGAAGCCTCCCCCCCTGGCCTGAACTTCGCGGGGGGAGCAGCGAAGTGCTCCCCCCCACCGCGAAAAAGCTGCGAGAAAAGGTAAGTGACTTTCGTTCACCCCTAGCTATGAAGTGGTCCAATGTGCATATGGACCTCTGTCATGAGCAGCCTTCCTGGCTTGCGTCAGTCTCACTAGAATGCCATGTGTGCATTGAGGGTGGGCGTGCTCTCCCCGAGTGATAGGGGAAGCTTCATTTCCTTGATTTCTATTAGGACTGTGTACCACTTTGGCCCGAGGCCCGAACCCCAAGTCGAAGTGGGCTGCTTCAGGTCACTTTGACCCCTTCCGAGATGAAGTTTGCCAAGAGCCAATTCAGCCCTCAGACCCAAAAAGGAGGGATGGCTCAGCTTTGCTTTTTCTCACATTCATTTTTTAAAAAAAATCTCAAGTTTTTTTCCCTCTCCCTTCCCTATGAACTTTGTAAATTTTGGTGTGTTTTTTTTAAAAATAAAAACAACCAAATTGAAATAAAATTCTCATCCATCTGCACCAGCAAAATTCAATAAATACAGCTATTTCCATTATGGGGAGGACGATGATGTTCCTGCCTGCCATGGAGATGTTAAAGATGAAGAACCTGTCAGAAAAGAAGTGGTGGCCACCACAAAAAATCACTAACATAGTTGAATACGCAGGGATTCAAACTCAGTCTTTTAAAAGCTAAGTACTCAAAGCCCTGGGCCTGGAAGAATGGATCTATCAGTTTTGATTTCTCCCACATTCAATCATTTTTAAAGTCCTAACTTCTTTTTGTCCTGAATATGGAGAACTTTGATAATTTTGCTAAATTCTCATCAAAACCAAACTGAACTGAAATTCTCATCCATCCATATGAACAAATGTTCTACATGCCTGGGGTAGATAATACTAAGGACTGCGTAAAAACTGTTTCATTCATGTTTCACAGTTGGTCCATCACCTTTCATTCCATCGTCCACCCATCAACAGAATCTGACTTTTTTTTGTTTCCGAATTCGTGCAAATTTGCATTTGGGCAAATGTGCAATTGTGCAATTTTGCATGTGCAAAACTGTGCAAATTCCCCCAAATACACATTTTCACACTTTAGCCTATGGGGGAAATGTGCATTTTCAGCCGTTTGTTTTTTTTTAATCGTATTTTTCTGCAATGAAATTTGCAAAAAATTCAGGTAAATTAGAAAATTGGTCTGTAAGTCTCCAGAATCTGCCCGACAGGGTTATTTGTGCTGCGGAATCCTCAGGTTGGATTCATGAAAATCCAAACTCATTTGGTTCTGTTGCAAATTTCTCCAACATCCCTAGATAATACTGAGCTAGATAGATCAACAGTATGACTCAGTATGAGGCAGCTTCTTATGTTCCTGGGATTGTGCTACACCACTTTTCTTCATTTTGAACAGCTGACCCCAATGTCATATTATTGCAAATGGCTTTAAGAAGCCCCTTCAGTTTCAATTGCAGGTTGCCATGCGACACAAGGAGGGCTTCTGTTCAAAGAAAAATAAGTGCAAAGAACTAGTTTCATGGTTCACTAGATTCTGGCCAAAGTAAACAACCTGAGATGATTTTTCTCCCTAACTAGTTCAGCAGCAATTTGGGCCAAACTGACCTGTGCTCCAGTCTGACAATGAAATCTGCAAGGAAATGCTGACATACAACTTTGTGAATGAGGTGCTGAGCTAACCTCAATGAACAGTGCTGACCTGGATCTGCTGCCCAGAACAGGGCTATTTGTAAGTATTCTATTTGCTTCTTACCAGTATCATGCCCTTTGGTGGCTGATGACTGATGTGCCTTTGGCTGCTTGCAGTAGAATTATTTCTTAATTCCCTCCTAGGGATGTATAAGAAATTTGTTTCACAGTTTGGTTTTGACCAGAATTCACCCAATTCGCATCTCCTGGACCCAAATGCAAAACTGAATCCAATCTCCAGTTGGTCCATATATTTCCGAGCTTGTGATGTGATTCAGTGACAACCCCCCCCCCATGTATTTGACACTAAGCATATATCTAAAAAAATGTGCATGAAAATGTGCACACAAACATGTTTTTATCAATGGGAGAATAATGCATACATTTCAAAAAATGTGCATAATTGATGCATACTTTTGGAAACATGCACACAAAAATGCACACTGAACTATGCATGGATTTTCATGTGAATAGAAGAAAACAACAACAACCCTTCACCATCTGATACAGACATGAGTTGGAATGAGCATCAAGGTGGAATTAGAAGAATCTGGAGGAACTCAAGTTTTGCTGATTCACACATTCTTATTTTCTCCACAAGTATTAATTTTTGTGCGACATCATGCTTGGTGTATCACTGTCCTGTTGTGCTTTATTGGAATGCAGGTGACACTGGTGGGGTGGAGATTCCTTTCCGGGTTACAACCAGCTAGAAGTCTAAAGGAGCGATCCAAGGTGTTGGACCATATCCCCAAACTGGGTCCAGCGCCTTGGATAGCTACTTTAGACATCTGCCTGGTTGTAACTAAAACCCAGAATGGAATCTCCGCCCCTCCGAAATCAGATCCACCAGTCTCCCCTGTTGGAATGGTAGTATGGAGTCTGTTCTAGATTGCTGTGACAACTCAGCTAGAGTTACAATATCCCTCCACTGGATGCACAGCACCACATCTATGCCAGCTGTGATCCTTGGAGTGTCTCCAAGGACAACATAGACAGAGGGCATCTGAGTAATCTTGCCTCAGAGTTCTGATGCAAGAATTCTCCTTTCTCTCTTTGCCTTTCATATGTTGATTGAAGGAACTAAAGGCTCTACTTGCATCGATCAACATCCTCTTTAATGCTTGATTCTTTTGAGGAGGGGGCAGGAAGAACACTCACAACACAACATTTAAGCATCTGCTAAAACTTGCCCAAAATAGAAAAAAAAATCCTTTATCCTAGCTTCAGTTAACATTATAATAGAAATAATGTTTTGCTTTTGCTTCCATATTCTGTTGCAAATGAGAACTGAGTCACATGCAAGGGCTTGTATCATTTAATTTGGTCTCTGATGCAAACATGAGGAAAACAGGAAAATGAGGGACAGAAGGAGGGGCACAAAGAACAATTATCAGTAATAAGACTGGAAAAGGCATCCATCTCTCTTGCCACAACTTTTTAGATTTCCTTCAGTCTCAATATTGTAGGCCGGAGTTGTAGCCAGAACATAGCAAGGGAAAGATGCACACATACACACAGCACTGTTTTCAAGCCTGTTTTGGTTTTGGAAATTAAAAAGAAAGGATAACGCCCAAAGTGAATGATAAGGGCAAAACTGGATGAACAGTACAGAAAGAAGTTGTTATGTCCAAAATTGTATTCTCCACAGAATGATGGCAATGTTACAGCAAAAACAACTGTCTCATGGCACCTTAAAGACTAATGGTTTCATCATGGCATAGGCTTTATGAACTAGAGTCCACTTTATCAGATGCATGAAACATTATCCTCAGTTGGCAGTTATACCTAGACACGGAGCAGGGAAGGGGGCAGGGAATGTAAATAATGTGGCCAAATTGCCATGAAATAAAAACAAAACAAAGCCCCACACTCTGTGACTGTGACAACTCTATGTAATACTAAAGATAAGTAGTGACCATTCACAAGTGCAGCTATTGATGATAATGCAATGATAATTAATACTTGCAATGTTAGTGGTAGCAATCATCGTCCCTGCTCAAGTCCAAGCGGAGAGAATCAAACTTCCTGATAACCAGAATCCTATGGTTCAAGCTTAAAGGTCATATTGAATGATATTATAATAATATTAAAGATTACGTAGACTACGGCGAAAATAAGGGCAACGCAAATAGACTACTTATTTTCACCGTAGTCTATGTAAAGATTTACGTAGACTACAACGACCAAATAAGGAACGCGAATGGCGGCTCCCTATGGGGGCCGCCATTTGCGTACGCGCTTTTTTTTTTTTTAAGTCACCCGTGATAGGCTACGTGACGATTAACGTAGCCTATCATGGCTGACTTTGCAGATCTAGCCGTGATAGGCTACGTAAATCGTCACGTAGCCTATCACGGGGGCGTTTTTTTTTAACTTTTTATTTCACGGCCGGGCGAGGTGAGGCGCCTCCTCCCCGGCCTGAATTTTGGCCGGGCGAGGCGGGAAGCCTCCCCCCCGGCCTGAATTTCGGCCGGGCGAGGCAGGAAGCCTCCCCCCCCAGCCTGAACTTTGGGGGGAGCAGCGAAGTGCCTCCCCCCCACCGCGAAGCAAGCTGCGAGACCAGGTAAGTGGCTTTCGTGCACCCCTAGCAGTAGTGGAGAAATCTGCTGAAGACTCAAATAAGGCCCAGTTCTCAAGAATCTGACCTGTGAAGTCTGCAATAGACTGACCCCACTCACCTGGGGTTCATCGGATTTCCTACAGGGCAGCTCTCCTCCATTCTAAATGGCATGATCAGCTAATGGCAGTGTCAGGGTGGACACTGAGCCCATAGAATCCCAGAGTAGTTCTGATGCTGGGGAAGAGCAGTCACTCCTTCGGGAGAGGAGCACACTCCTTTTTTCCCAGGACCAACAGCTGACGGAGATTCCTCCCACCCACATTCCTAGTTTAAAAAGCAGTCCAGGGAGTGACTCAGCACAGATAGCAGACTGGGGGGGATGTGCGGCGCAGACGCAGAGAGCGGCGCCAAATGGTTTGCGCTCAAAGAACGGTTGCGCCCAGAGTATCCAAGAGAAAAGGGGAGGGATTCTCCCTAGTCCTTATATTCAGGGGTCTGCCAGTAATTGCCTTTCAAACGGGGACCAACTGTTCCAACTTAGGGCATAGGGATGCTGCTGCTCAAATCTAGTTGCTACCTGTAGAGTTATTAAGTTGTAAAAGAAGAATAAAGCTTTGAAAAGAATCCCTTTGTCTGTGTCTGGACTTGGCTACTGAATTAGACTGAGAGAGCCTCCAAGGAGCCCTTGACAGCCAGCCACCATTAGCCCATCACAGCAAAAATACAGCTGCAAATTGTGTGATGTCAGGGTGGACACTAAGCCCATAGAATCCCAGAGTACTTCTGATTCTGAGGAAGAGCAGCCGCTCCTGGGAGAGGAGCGCGCTCATCCTTCCCAGGGCCAACAGCTGGCAGGGATTCCTCCCACCGGCATTCCTAGCATAGATAGCAGTCCCGGGAGTGAGAGAGCGCATGAAGCAGACTTGCTGAATGCGTGACGCTGACGCAGGGAGAGGCGCCAAATGGAGGGCGTGGGAAGGAGGCATAGTGCCTGGTTGGCGCGCAACAACGGTTGCGCCCAGAGGATCCAAGGGAAAAGGGGAGGGACTCTCCCTAGCCCATATGTTCAGAGTCTGCCAGTGATTCTTCTTCAAACCAACTGTTTCAACTTAGGGCATAGGTACTCTGCTGCTCATATCTAGTTGCTAACAGTAGAGTTGTTAACTTGTAAAAGAAGAATAAAGCTTTGACAAAATCCCTTTGTCTGTGTCTGGACTTGGCTACTGGATTAGACTGAGAGACGCCTCCAAGGAGCCCTTGACACCTAGTTTATGGCATCTGCAGCTGTAAAGCATGTCCTTCTTTGTAGCTTATGGGTGTTTACACCACAATTTACATAGGATGAAGTGCTTTATGGCCGCAAATGTTGTAAACTACACAAGTTACAGGCATATTTTCCCCGCGATTGGCTAATGGCAGCCACCATTAGCCGATTGCGCCATTTAGAATGGAGGAGAGCCACCCCATGAAATCCAATGGATGCGGTAAGACTCTGGGCAAATCCACGGTGGCCCAAGCAACCTGGATTTCCCCACTGCAGGCCTCCCTCCAGACAGGACATTGGGAAGTTCATACATCCCTAGCTTATGGGGGTAAAGGCTCCCCACGTTCATAAGGAAGTGGAAAGGGGATGGGACAGAGGCATGGGAGGGATGTTGGCAATATAAAAAGAAATGGGTGATCAAACGGGGACAGAAATGGGCAAAAGAGGATGAGCAGGGAAAAGTTATGGTTAGAGTAGGGATGGGAGGGAATTTCACGCAGTTTGCATTTTGATAAGAATTTACCAATATTTGCACTGGGGCTGTGCAGGGACCCTCTGATCCGACTCGGAAGCCGCTTCATGGAGGCAGACTACTTCATGGAGGCAGGCCTGATTCAGCTCGGGCTGGTTTGGGGGCCTGACCCGACTTGGCCCAGAACCCAAAGTGGGATTCGGCCATCCGAATCCCCCGGGGGGGGGCTGATGCCCTGTGCAAACCCCAGCCCCTTACCTGGGTCACTGGTTCTGCCTGTGGCACCACTGCTGCCTCCTCCTTCTCCGCTGCCACCTCTACCTCCACCGCCACTGTCGCCACCCCCACTATCTCTGTCATTGCCGCTGCCTCCTCTGCCAGCTCCGAAGCCCTGGCTGCGCGCTGGATTTTGTTGCAGGGAGTCGCCTTTTTTAAAATGGCCACTCCCGCCAAAAAGAGCTGGCACATATCCAGGGTTCAGGAGCTGGCGGCTGTGGTGATGGTGGTGGCAATAGTGGCAACAGCAGCGGGGGTGGTGATGGCGGCAGTGGCGGCAGCGCTGGAGGCCATGGTGGTGGCAGCTCCCATGAGTCACTTCAGGTCAGGAGCTGGAGGCGCTGGCACGGCTGGCTGGGGTGCCGAAGCTCCGAAGTGCACTGAACACTTTGGAGAGCCCCCGACCCGCTGTAGGGGTCACTTCTTGCCCGGTCTGATTCACCTTGGAAGGGGCCCAAAATTAGGGATGGGGGAGAATTTCTCCCCGAAACTTCGGGGTGCCAAGTGCCAATGTGTTCGGCCCCCCAAAATAGTTTCGGGGAGAAATTCTCCGCACCCCCCTGCCCCCCGCACCCCCCCCCGGGACGGGACTTACCTTTCCCGAATGTCCCTCCCGGCGGCGGGTCCCGGCGGCGGTTCGTCAGGTCTTCGACAGGGGCAGAGGCGGCAGCCGGTCTTTCGACCGGCTGCCGCCGCCGCCATTCCAATAAAAGTAAAAAAGAAAAAAGAAACGCCCCCGTGATAGGCTACGTGACGATTAACGTAGCCTATCATGGCTAGATTTGCAAAGTCAGCCATGATAGGCTACTTAAATCGTCACGTAGCCTATCACAGGTGACTTTAAAAAAAAAAGCCCGTACGGCTAATGGCAGCCCCCATAGGGAGCCGCCATTCACGTTCCTTATTTGGTCGCTGTAGTCTACGTAAAGATTTACGTAGACTACAGCGACCAAATAAGGAACGCGAATGGCGGCTCCCTATGGGGGCCGCCATTTGCGTACGCACTTTTTTTTTTAAAGTCACCTGTGATAGGCTACGTGACGATTAACGTAGCCTATCACGGCTGACTTTGCAGATCTAGCCATGATAGGCTACGTTAATCGTCACGTAGCCTATCACGGGGGCGTTTTTTTTTTAACTTTTTATTTCGCGGCCGGGCGAGGCGAGGCGCCTCCTCCCCGGCCTGAATTTCGGCCGGGCGAGGCGCGAAGCCTCCCCCCCCGGCCTGAACTTTGGGGGGAGCAGCGAAGCGCCTCCCCCCCACCGCGAAGCAAGCTGCGAGACCAGGTAAGTGGCTTTCATGCACCCCTACCCAAAATGGCCCAAAGTGGCCTGCTTCAACTCGGGCCTTGGGCCTTGGGCCAAAGCGGCGCACAGCCCTAATTCGCACTTCATGAATCAGATGCTGTTATTCCTGCTTCTCGTTATTTTGTGATGCGATTCTCTGAACAAAAAATGCATCCCCAAATGGTGTATAGTAGGGAATGTGTCCACAAAAATCCATACATTCATGAAAGAAAGTACAAAACAGCATTATATTCAGGAAATCCTGCCACAACTGCATGTACTAGAAAAATGTGCACATTTTTTTCTTCATACTTAAAAAAAGAGGAAGTCACAAGTGGGTGTGGTAATGGGGTGGAATCACCTTGAGACTGGGACGGGGGAGTGAGAAACGGAGAGAAACAAAAACAGAAAGATTCATCTATTCCTTGTTTAGGGACCAATTTCTCACCCATATTTTTCTACCTTTTCAGAAAGAAAAGAATGAGTGAGAAGATGGCATGTGTGTGAATGAGAGAGATGGAAGGGGGAGAGAGAGGGGGAGAGTGAGAGAGATTCTCCTATGGTCTGCTGATTTTCAAGCTAGGTGGTAGGTTAGGGGCACGGGTTCTGTGCACTGGAATTTACCATCAAAATGTTACTGCACAGGCAATTTGGGTGAAGGGCAATATAAATATCTGCTTAATGGGGTAGACTTTTCCAGACAGAAAACAGTCCTGCTGCCTCCCAAGGATGGTTAATAGGATCTTCACTGTGCTTTTAACAAATACCTTTTTAAAATCAGGCCACTTTGGAAAGTTCGTCATGGTGATGGCTTTGTTGTTTTGAGAGAGCCAGCAAAATGCATGCTCTTTAAAAAGGGTTGAGCAGTGCATAAATTTAAGGATGAGAATGTAAAAAAATATAAATATATAAATATACAAAACAGCTTTCAAAGGAGTACAGAAGATGAACGAAATAATAAAAAGCAGGAAAATAGAAAACAGCAGGGAAGTGTTTTAAAAGGCCTGGTAAAAGACTGGGGAAGTAGTTTGGAAAAGAGAAGGTTAGGGGGAGACATGAGAGCGGTCTTCAAATATCTGAAGGGCTATCATGCTGAAGATGGTGAAAGGCAAGACTAGAACCTATCGGTAGAAGTTGTAGGAAAGTAGATTTGGGCTAAACAATAGGAGAAAATTACTAACAGTAAGAGTTGTTCAGACTGCCTCAGGAGGTGATGAGCTCTCCATCACTGAAGGTATTTCAGAAGTGCCTGGATGGCTACCTATCAGGGATAGTGTAGTTGCATCCTTCAGTGAAAATCCTGCATTGAGCAGGAGGTTTGACTAGATGACCTAAAAGGTTCCTTCCAACTCTGTGATTCCAAATGTCAAAAAAGGGTATTTGTATGATGCAGAAAAGTCATTAGGTGAGTCTCCCTGCAGAGAAGTTTCCCCAAACAGGGTGCCACTGCTGAAAAGGCCCTTTGTGCATTTGTCTGGTTCCCAAGACATAAAGGTCTTTAAATTAAAACCAGAGAAAAGAAGAGGAACTAAATTCACTTTAGAAAACCGTCATCAATGCTTGTCCCAAACTATTTCCAACAGTATCAGTGAATGTCAGGGCTCTGTCTCACAGCCATTTGGTGGAATGTCAAATCTTGGAATGAAAGCTTATTTCCTTTTATTTTCTTACTTACATTGTTTATATTGCACCCAATCACAGAGTTTTCTAGGTTGCTTATGACTGATAACATATTGAAATACAAATCAAAACTAAATAAAAAATACAGCATAAAAAATGCAGAAGCAAAGGATACAATCAACACAACTGGACCCTCGACAGGACAAAATACGTTTAAACAGATCTTAAAATTTCAAAAATTATCTAGAGAAACCCTTTAAATTACTCATTTAAAAAAAAATATGGGAAAATAGAAAGTTTTATATCTGGCACAGAAAAGACCATAACCTAAGTACCAAGTAAACCTTTCTGTGGAGGGCATTCTACAACTGGGGTGACACCACTGAAAAGGCCTTCTTCCAAGTAGCTGGCCACCTGTCATGCCTTACTTAGTGGGGACCCTCAGAGAAGGACCTCAGCAGATGAACTCAGGATCCAAATAGGTACGTGATGGAGGAGGTGATCCTCCAGGTAATCTAACCAGGTTAAAACCCCCACTTCAAATTAGGCCCAGAAACAGGCCCATAGACAAGCTACTCATGGCAAGCTATGCATCATCATCATCATCATCCCATGGTGGCTTTGCACCAGCAGAAAGCAGTAACACTTGCACTGGAACTCAAGTTTGTCACCAATTACCCCTACCCACTACAGTCTTTTGTGCTATATCTCATACAGTTCCAGAAGGTTCTCCTGTCCTCAGAAGCATCTTGGGGTGGGGTGGGGGCTGTAGTGGGTAGAGGAGATTGGCAAGAATCAGGTCCTCATGTGGACCATCATGTGTGACTGTAAATCATTTGCTTTAGTGCAAATCCAACACTGGATTCGACCTCTTAGTATTCTTATCTCCAGAAAGGAAATCGACCAAAATAATAATTTAAAAAGTGTTCCTCCATGTGTTAGGTCACAATGTTGTGCACCCTTCTTATGTTTTGTTTCATTTGTTCATCCTATCAGCTTATATTAGATTGTGTCTGTCGTAGTAGGGATGCCAAACCTCTTTCAGCTCCAGGGCTGAATTCAATTTCAGAGAAACTTTTGGGGTCCTCATTCTGGGGGTGGGGAACAAAAGGGCCAAATGCAAAAGGGGTGATACCCCAAATACCAGCTTATTCTAGCATAAAGCTGTTACTGCCAGGAGAGACATTTCAACCTTTCAGAATGGGAGAAAATGGCGCAAACGCCAGGAAATTACCAAACGATTGGTGGTAGGCGGAAAGGGGGTGCCACCAGGAAAAAGGCCATCTGAGAAACACCAGAGGGCTGGATTGGGGCTCCAGGTGGGCAATATTTGACCTGCAGGCCTGAAGTTCAATATCCCTGAGGTAAAGCCTATATATATGTATAACAAAGTGAGCAAAATATGCTTTGATAAGCTAAGGTATGGATATTCCAGTGGTGATTCTCTGTTAAGAGCACAGAGTTAATAAATGCTCTTACGCTGATTGCCATAAGGAAGTTTGCAGTAGCACCAGGTAAACAGAGGGTGTTTACCATTTTCTCATTCCATTCTGGCCAGCATTCCTGCTTCAGTACCCTGTGTTATGTCTATTCTTGTTGGGCTCTGCTGACTGACCAAATCGGGAGATAAATGAAGTACTAAGGAGCCCGGAACAGCTGAGCCACCAGCCTCATTGCACAGCCCTGGGACCATCTTCGGGTTTTGATAAGACTGCCACAGCTCGTGCCTGTATCTCTCCCATAATGATTTCATAGTTATCATGCGCAATCACAGGCACAATGAAGGGGTTCTGGGAAAGCTAGATAATGACCTTGGCAAGTGGCTAGGAAAAGAACTGCAGAATTATTTACAGCACTTGCCTTGAAGGGATAATTTGGCAACAGCACTACAAAGCAGGGTGGGGAGGGCAGCAGTTAAATTAGCAATAGATGTTTAAATATTAAAAACCCTTTAAAAATAACAACAGGTAGAAGACAAGGAGAGCAACCTTGGGGACTTATTTTCCACTTCACTGGTGGATGGCTTGCAATCTAAAATTCTTGGTCTAATAACAAAAGACATCTTAGTAAATTACTCTGGGGGAGGGAAGCCCTTCTGCTTTGTGCATTTGTCAAATTGGTACAAGTTCTGACACCTATGGTAGCTGCACATTTTATACTGGAGCCCCAGCCAACATTTCAGGACAAATGCCATGCAAGTGTTGTCTCCCTGAAATCTGCTGAGCTTTTAAAACAATAAATATAATGCTGGTGAGAACAGTCTAAATCTAGGAATTTTTTAAATGCCTCTTTAGATTCTCTAAATAAATGCCAAGAGCTGCAAGGTAAGTTTTGAAAGCCAGAGTACTAGATAATGAGAGTATAAATGTGTGCTATGGACTGGTCCCTGGCTTTTTAGAAGTCCAGTATGGATGGATAGATATAGCCTCAGTCACTGAGAGTAAGGAAACTAATTTGTTAAATTATAGAATTTATGTATAATCAATACATGAGGATGGGCAAATCTGTCTCAGTTTCTATGATGTTTGCATTTTTTTCAGGCAAAAGTTTATTCTGTCCCATCTCTACATCAGTTTGCAAATGTATGTTTTGGAGTGTTTCTTTCTTTTTTTTAAGTCCACATGAAAATCCATATACATTTTCATATGCTCATTTACATATGCACAGAAATTTGTACGGATTTTGTGTTCAAGGGAGATGCTGCATTCTCATCTCTTTTTAGGCTTGACAAGAATTGCAAGACATGGCAAAGGAGAGTGCTGTGCAAAGGACAGCAATGTGGCAGCTGCAAAGACAGTTTTTGGTTAGGACTCCTGCTGTCTACTCCAGCCACGCTGGACTCCGTTTCAGTGTATCTCCACAGTAAGGGACTTCATAGCTCAAGCTGTAAAAGTGCCTGCTTGAACTCAGAGGTCACCAGCAAAATGCCTGGTCTCACAGCCTGTTACATAGGATTATCAGAAATGAAGAATCACTGGGATTGGCACAGTGTCAGTTTAGCTCTTAAAGCTGAAGTTATTAATATTTTGATAATCTTTGGAGATGCTTCTTACATTGACATTTCCTATTGATGGATCAGTCTCTGTGTTAAAGAAAAGCTTGTATATTAACACGTTTGAAGTGTGGCGCACATGTGTTTTTTTCTTCTTCCCCACTGCAAGTAGCCTGGCTGTCATTGGTCTTCTTTTTAAATAAATACAATCCATCTGTGTCATCTTCACATTCATCCTGGAAATGCTTTGTCTAGAGTCAGCTGTGATCCAGAGAACAGACAGCTGGACTTGGACCTACAAGTATTGAATTCAAAATCCCCTTTTGCAATGGGCTCACTGGAACTAAATTCTATTAATATCAGTAGTAATGGATGAACTTACCCCAAGTGAATTTGATATTTACTTGGAAAGTAATGCATTTATCCATGTGAGTTCAGACAACAGTTGTCCTTTCATTTGAGATCTTATTCTGTGTATATGAGATTTTGCACATGCGCAATATCAAAGTGCATCTTGGGAGCTGTAATTTGGAATCATGTCGTGTGTGACCACATTACGTGCCTCCTTCCTGATTGGTTGTTTTTGCATGGCCTACCTGTGTGATGTTTACTTGCCAATCTCTAGTATATGGAGGAAAGAAGATGAACTTGCAGAGTCCTTCTCCTCCTCATGGAGCCAGAGCTGCTGCTGCGATGATAAGGGAAACAGTGGTGAACACACCAGTTCATTCAAGGGTTAAACCAACTCAGTGCATGTGCAGAAATCGCATTGTTTAGATGCAGACTGCACATCTTACAAAGTTTGCAACCAATTCCAAATGTAATAACTAATCCGTAATACACCAGTTCAGGATTGCGACAAAGGTGAGCATTACAATCGCACAAGTTTTGACCAATGAGATGAATAATTACAAGAGTTGGCAGCATCACTAAATATCAGGGGTTCTCCTTTTCAAACAAAGTGTTTAGGATTGGGACATTGGCTTGCCTTCTATACATATTCTGTAGCCACTTCTGGGGGTGGAGATGAAGCTATGAATCAAAAGTACTTATTCCAAAGCAGTAAAGCTGCCATTTTAATTTCCCACAATGCCTCAGAGAGATGTTATTTTATATGACCAGGGACACTGTGGGAAATTTAAAATGGTGGACAGGGGCCCACCAATGGAGGAGGAGGTAGCCTTCCTTGCTGAGGTCTCCTCAGCCCTGGAGCATTGATTTATAACTGATCACATTCAAATAATATGTATACTGGTACTATATCTTTGTTCAGTGAGAGAAATGTTTGCAGCAGTTCTCATATCTATACAGTTCCTCCTTAAAACTGAAAGAGGAATAAAGGGGAAGAGATAGATCATTAATAGATTCTTTTTCAGTTGGAGCCCTTGCCTTAATGTACATGCAAGAGAGGTTCTGATAGCACCATCTTGGCTGTGTTAAAAGCATCTTAAACTTCATATTTCACTCCCTAAAGGCAAAGACTGAATTCAGATGGAAGGTGATTCATATATCAATATGTCTCCCAGACTGCATGGTGGAATCTTCAATTTCTCACTACAGGTGGCCTCTCAAGCTGTGCAACACTTTAATAAGGGGAAGACCACCAGAGGCAATGTATCCATTTGCTGGCCTAACATCTGATTGTCTTCTTGTACAGAGGAAACAAGTGCTCAGCCCAAAAGTACAGATGGAGAGAATTGTTTAACTTTGAAATACACTCAAGAAATCCAGGGTAAACAAAGCCACGAACTGAAACTCCTTATGTGTTAAATATCTCAGAATGTGCTGTAGCAAAAATACTGTGCTGTTGCACTGAAGTAGGATCTCAATAATGGAAACAAAACCAGAATGGAAAGAGGCCTTTGGTATTACTCATTTGAGGGAAATAAACGACTGCAGGGAATGGGCTCAGAAGCCTACCATTCAAAAATACAACTACTTGAATAAACACAAGTGTTTGCATTGTTCATGCAATTCATATGCTAGAGCTGAAATTTGTTGCAACTGTTATCGCTATGAATAATGTTACCAAGCAAAGTGAAAACTACTCTGTGGGCAGATTTCATGCAGATGAAAATGGGTGTGAATAGCTTATACACATCATTTCCTCCCTGACGATCCTGTGAATTGTATCCCTCTGAGTCCAGAGGGATGCATTACAAGTAGGTATATTTAAGATTTTTAAAGCTATTTCTGATGAATTTAGCATTCTTAGGGTGAAACAGTATTTTACAAGCTTAACAAAAGTCCTTCCCCTCCATACAGGCAGTAAATGCCATGTATCTGTTCTCAGAGAAAGCCTTCAAAAACTAGAAAAACATGCTGTCATTTGAAATCCATCAAATGAAAACCCATCTAACCCAATTCAACAAGAGAGACTGATGCATGTTGTGGATGTGATTACATAAACATAACCACAACTGCATACTGATGTTGAACTGACTGGATGCACCTTTTGATGGATGCTTCATTTGACATGAGTAGGGATGACTATCCATATCCAAGGCCACAGAAGGGTGCCATCCTGGGCCTCTGCTTACTTGGGCATTTGGTGGGTGATCCTCTTGGCAGCTGTATTGGCATTTTTACCCACAATGCAGAAGAACTTCCAGCACATTGCATTTTGGGGAGATAAAGATGGCAACCACAACCATGGCCACTGAATCAGGGACCTCAGACATCAGTTGTTCCCCCACAGGTGTCACCTGTGGCATAAGTCCCCATGTTCACTCAATCATGCTGTGTGGTGACACCAGGCCTTGTAATTGTCTTTCATTACAGCTGGCCACAGTGTTAAGGTTGTAGAGGCCACAGTGTCAAGACTGGTAGCTGAGGTACTACTTCAAATTCTACAGTCTTACTTGCCTCTCTTATCATGGCATTGTTTGGCCCTATGCCTTCCTAGGCCCCTCCATGACATTACACAGCAAGTAAATGGACAGACCCTTATCAGACAGGTTAAACCGATCAGAGCAGGAGAAGAAGCAGAGTGGATATCAGGAAGACTAAAGTGTGAGCAGGTCAGAGAAGATGAAGAGGCTGTCGTGAACAAAAATACAGTATTTCATACTGATGTGCTATTGGTAGAGGTGTATGGATTTCACTAAATGTATTTTGTCTGTGTTTCACAGATTGTTGGGCATCTTTCTTTCCACTGTCCACTGATTGACAGAACCAGATTTTTTTTTTAGGGATGTATGCAAATTTCATTCCAGCTGGCAAATTTGCGCAAATATCCCCCAGAAGTTGTTGTTATTGTTATTTATTTTTTTTAAAAAAAAAACAATCTGCAAGTCTGCATGACTCAGAAAAGGTGGCCCACTGTGGAATCTGCAGGCCAGATTCATAGAAATCATAACTGATTTGAATTCAGTGTGGATTTCTCAGACATCCCTAATGGTAAGTATGTTTACATCTGTAGCTGTTGACCCCTATTAATGAGTTGATCTTGCCTTGAAATAGAGAACGAATGAACATCATTGTGGTTCCAGACAAACGTAGGGATGTTGGAGAATTTCTCCACGAATTTCCGGGAGGCCAAATGCCAATGCATTCGGCCCCCTGAAATTGGTGGGGAAACTCTCCGCCCCCCTGCCCCCCCCGGGATGGGACTTACCTCATGCGAATGTCCCTCTTGGTGGCGGGTCCCGGCGGCGTTTCGGTGGCGATTCAGCAGCGGCGGGGGCGGCGGTGGCCAGTCTTCTGACTGGCTGCCACCACCGCCATTTCCCAGTAAAGTAAAAAAAAAAAAAAACGTGATAGGCTACGTAATTATTTACGTAGCCTATCACGGCTAGATTTTCAAAGTCAGCCATGATAGGCTACGTAAATCTTTACGTAGCCTATCACGGGTGACTTTGGGGAAAAAAAAGCGCATACGCAAATGGCGGTGCCCATGGGTGCCGCCATTTGCGTTCCTTATTTGGGCATGGGTAGTCTATGTAAAGATTTACGTAGACTACGGCGAAAATAAGGGCAATGCTATTTGCCCCATCCCTCCCTGCCGAAATTCTGGCCGGGGTAGAGGCGCCCCGTCCCTCCGGCCGCAAATCTCTTCTCCTGCTGGGACGCAAATGATGGTGGCCATAGCCGCCGCCGTTTGCGTCCCTGCAGTCAGCCATGATAGGCTACGTAAATCCTTATGTAGCCTATCATGGCTGACTTTGGGGGGGGAAGTGCGTACACAAATGGCGGCACCCATGGGCGCCGCCATTTGCATTCCTTATTTGGGCACGTGTAGTCTACGTAAACATTTACATAGACTACGGCAAAAATAAGGGCAACGCTATTTGCATTGCCCTTATTTTTGCCGTAGTCTACGTAAATGTTTACGTAGACTACACGTGCCCAAATAAGGAACACAAATGGCGGCGCCCATGGGCGCTGCCATTTGCGTACGTGCTTTTTTTTTCTCAAAGTCACCCGTGATAGGCTATGTAAAGATTTACATAGCCTATCACGGCTGACTTTGAAAATCTATCCGTGATAGGCTACGTAAATCGTTACGTAGCCTATCACTTTTTTTTACAATTTACTTTTTTATTTCGCGGCCAGGGAGACAGGGCGCTCCCCCCCCGGCCAGAATTTCGGCGGGGAGGGATGGGGTGCCTCCCCCCCGGCAAGAATTTCGGGGGGAGAAACGGAGCGCCTCCCCCCCACCAAGAATTTCGGGGGGAGAAACGGAGTGCCTCTCCCCCCCACCGAAAACAGCTGTGGGACCAGGTAAGGGACTTTCATCCGGTTCTCAGATATCCAAAATGCTCAAGATTGTGCAATGTAGAAACATTTACCTCCTTTGCTCCTAGAAAAAATTCAAGTACTGGAGATACTACAACTGTCTGGTTTGCTACAGCATTTTGCATTCACTTGAAATTCTAGAACTAACAGAAGCGACTCTCTTATTGTCTTGGTTTTGCAGCCAGGAAAATATTCTGCTGCTTACTTGTAGTCATCTTTCAGGTACGTCTTAGATCCATAGACTCAGATACATTCAAAAGAGGTCTTACAAAACACAAACAAATACCTTGACTCCTACATGCCTTTTCCATTTGTAGTACAAGTCTTTAAGTCAAGATACCATATAATTTATGCATGTCCAGTTCTAAAGGATGCTGTGAGCCAGAGATCTCACCAGCTGGTCAAGAAATTAAATCACAGCTTATTTTAATATTTAAATTTTATTCCTGCCATAATTTTATGCCTCAGTGTTACCATGTGCCCCCCTCTACATGTTCATGGCAATACACACATATACCTGAACTGCACCTATTGGGATATTTAACCAAATATCACAGTGGATTCTGGTGAGCAGCAAGACAACGAATCAGAGATTTGGGTACTCAGATATGTGGTTTGTACAAAAATAGACAGAATAGGTACATGAGAGGCATTCAGATGGAATCAACATTCATTCATTCATTTTTATTTTTTGTTTTACTTTACTGCATTTGTATACTGCTCTATGGGCTGTTCACAAAATAAGGGTTAAAACCATAATATACATAAATATACTAAAACAATTCTGATGGGCTCCTAACCTGACTGACTAACCATCTCTCAGTTTTCAGTTTTTCTTGTAACTCTCTCTTCTCTTGTTCATAAGCTCTTGAAATGGGTCAAAATCTATAGAAGAGGTAGGAGATGAGTAAAGGACTGGGAGAAATGGATCACCTTACAGTAATGTGGAGGTGGGAAAGGGAGTGATACAGTAAGGCGGTGATGGGGAATCCAGTGCCAAACAAGGGAACAGGAGAGCAACTGGAGTCAGATAGACATGTGAGGAGCCTAATAAGGATGGGGAAAGAATCTGAAAATGTAAATAATGATTTGGCCTGAGCTGGCCTGTCATAGGTATCAGTTTGCAAAGTCAGAGCAGCAGGACAGAAAACAGAATTAGAAATGGAAATGATGATCAAGTATAAATATTACTTATCCCAAGCTGAATAGGGTGGAAAGGGTCTGATCTCTGATGTAAACTGGGAATGTGTGTTTTGGACTGGAGCAGAGAGGTTGCTTGGGTTATTCCTTATGAGTTACCAATGGGCTAAAGTGTCCGAACTTTTATAAAACAAGCTGCAGCTTAGTGTTGTTGTTTTTAATGAACATCCATGACAAATGTTGTGATGGTGGAGTATGGGTGTTGGCTTGGCAAGGCTGAGATTCTCCTTGAGCTCCATATAGCACATATAGCACAGAGGTTATTCACAAAAACCTTCATTCTGCTTGAACATTCTGCTTACAAAGACAGTACAAAAGCAGTGTTGCGGCCAAAATAGGCGCTTCCTTGCTAAACAGGGTACAAGCTCCATCTCTAATTAAAACACACCCTTTCTTGATGTCTTGATTTGGGGAAAAGTTTTTTTTTTTTTAACTTAATACAAAAGACAGACAAAGCGTGCAGATGACACTGATTATGTTTGATTTTTCCTGCCAAGGGTGATAGATGCAAAAAGTTGACAAGCACAAAATGTTTGGGATGGGTGTCAAGTGAATCTGTTGAATGCAGAATTGGTATCCTTGATGGCTAGCCAGTCCCATACAAAAAAATCAACTTTTCAGATTTCATAGAATAGTAGGGTTGGAAGGGGCCTACAAGGCCATCAAGTCCAACCCCCCAGATTGATTCCAGATTTCTGGAATCAATGTGCTAAGATAGTCTTCCTCTGTCCAGTGCCCTCCAGATACTTTGGACTTCAATTCCCATAAGCCCAGCCAGCATGGCCAATTGTCAGGAATGCTGGGAGTTGTAGCCCCAAACATCTAGAAGACACCAGGTTGGGGAAGGCTGTTGCAGGGCAACAACTCGAAATGTGTATGGAGCTTGCTCTCTTGGCAACATCATGATGTGTTAAAATACTGTATATTCCTATCTAAGGCTACTGTAATAGTTACCTGGTAGTAGGTTCCATTGAACTAAGTGGGATTATCTATTAGGCAAATAGATAAGGCTTGCAGCCTAATGTATGATTTCGTTAATCATCAACCCTTTAATTGATTAGCCAAGCATTTCATTGATTAAACTGAAATATATTTTTGTTTTCTAAGCCTTAAGGTAAATAGCTTTTTGATATAACAAAATGAAGTGAAGAAAGATTTGCAATTTAATTTTAAAAATATACCACAAATACTCAGAAATATTTAATATTTCTAAGTATGAAATTGGTTAATATTTAACCGAATGTGGGTAGTGTCAGGAAATTTTTCCTTTTGTTTTGTTATTCCATTCATTTTTGTAAATAAAAACTTATTTGGTTTAATTATCTTTTTGTTTAAATCACATTAGATTCGTTACTCACGATTATGTGTTTTTATTTACTTTGATCTTTGTTGCTGCCTGTGGTTTCAGGGGCACCAGAGGCCCTCTTGAAGGGTGCCTCCTTGTACCTGCCACTTCATTTTCTCAGAATGCCTCCCAGCTGTTGCATCATTCCAGGACATTCGGGGGGGGGGGAGACCATTGACACAAAAAATAGCAGGGCCCACTGGTGGCCACATTGGGGGGGGGGGTGCCATACTGATCACAATGCCCTTTAATGATGCAACATCTATAGCATTATGGAAAAATAATATTGTAGCTGCCAGGAGGTACTACGAAGGTCTCTATAGCGTTGTCCTTATTTTCGCCGTAGTCTACGTGAATCTTTACATAGACTACAGGGACCAAATAAGGAACGCGAATGGCGGCTCCCTATGGGGGCCACCATTTGCGTACGTGCTTTTTTTTCCCCCCAAAGTCACCTGTGATAGGCTACGTGACAATTAACATAGCCTACCATGGCTGACTTTGCAGATCTAGCCGTGATAGGCTACGTTAATCATTACGTAGCCTATCACAGGGGCATTTTTTTTTTCTTTTGAAGTTCGCGGCCGGGGAGACGGGGCGCTTCTCCCCTGCCTGAATTTCAGCTGGGCGAGGTGGGAAGCCTCCCCCCCAGCCTGAATTTCGGCCAGGCGAGGAGGGAAGCCTCCCCCCCGGCCTGAACTTTGGGGGGAGCAGCAAAGCGCCTCCCCCCCCACCACGAAGCAAGCTGCGAGACCAGGTAAGTGACTTTCGTGCACCCCAAGGAAGAACAGAGGGAATTTCCAAGTAGTGCCAGAAAGAGTGAAGTGGCTGAGCCATAGCCGAAAGGACACTCAGCTGTAGATGTGTCTGGTGGTGAAAAGAAAGTCCGATGCTGGAAAGAACAGTATTGTTGAGGAACCTGGAATGTAAGATCAATGAATCAAGGAAAGCTGGCGGTGGTCAAACATGAGATGGCAAGACTGAACATCGACATCTTGGGAATCAGCAAACTAAAATGGACAGGCATGGGCGAATTTAATTCAGGTGACCATCATATCTACTATTGTGGGCAAGAATCCCTTAGAAGAAATGGAGTAGCACACATAGTCAACAAAAGGGTGGGAAAAGCAGTATTGGGGTACAATCTCAAAAATGATAGAATGATCTCAGTACAAATCCAAGGCAAACCATTCAACATCACAGTAATTCAAGTCTATGCCCCAACCACTGGGGCTGAAGAAGCTGAGGTTGATCGGTTCTATGAAGACCTACAACACCTTCTAGGACCAACACCAAAAGAAGATGTCCTTTTTATCATAGGGGATTGGAATGCTAAAGTAGGAAGTCAAGAAATCACCGGGATAACAGGCAAGCATGGCCTTGGTGTACAAAATGAAGCAGGACAAAGGCTAATAGAGTGTTGCCAAGAGAACACAGTGATCATAGCAAACACTCTTTTCCATCAGCACAAGAGGCAACTCTACACATGGACATCACCAGATGGTCAATATCGAAATCAGATTGATTATGTACTTTGCAGCCAAAGATGGAGAAGCTCTATACAGACAGTAAAAACAAGACCTGGAGCTGACTGTGGCTCAGATTATGAGCTTCTTATCACAAAATTTTGGCTTAAATTGAAGAACGTAGGGAAAACCACTAAACCATTCAGGTATGACCTCAATCATATCCCTTATGAATATACAGTGGAGGTGACAAATAGATTTCAGGGATTAGACCTGATAGACAGAGTGCCTGAGGAACTATGGACAGAGGTCGGTAACATTGTTCAGGAGGCAGCAACTCAATCCATCCCAAAGAAAAAGAAATGCAAGAAAGCCAAGTGGCTGTCTGATGAGGCTTTACAAGTAGCTGAGGAAAGAAGGGAAGTGAAAAGCAAGGGAGAAAGGGGAAGATATATCCAACTGAATGCAGAGTTCCAGAGAATAGCAAGGAGAGACAAGAAGGCCTTCTTAAATTAACAATGCAAAGAAATCAAGGAAAACAATAGAATGGGAAAGACTAGAGAGCCTCGGAGAGATGGCAGAGAATTCCACGACGGATCATGGTGTGGTCGAATGCCAGTGCATTCGGCCCCCCGAACTCCGTGGTGGAACAGCCTGCCACCCCCCCGCCACCCCGCAAATCCCCCCCGGGACGAGACTCACCTGGGGCGGATCTTCTGACCGGCTGCTGCCGCCGCCATTTCCACTCTGGTAAAAAAAAGAAAAAGAAAGATGTGATAGGCTACGTAAAGATTTATGTAGCCTATCATGACTAGGTTTTAAAAAAAAAACATGACGTGATAGGCTACATAAATCTTTACGTAGCCTATCATGGCTGGGTGGGTTAAAAACAAAACAAAACACCGCGTATGCAAATGGTGGCGGCTACGGCCGCCGCCATTTGCATTCCTTATTTTTGCCCTCTTAATCTACGTAAATATTTATGTAGACTATGACGGCGAAAATCAAGGGGAACGCAAATAGCATAGCGGGCGCTATTTGTGTCCTTTTTGATTCCCCGTTTTAGCCTATGTAAATATTTATGTAGGCTAAAACGGGGAATAAAAAAGGGACGCAAATAGCGCCTGCTACGCTACTTGCGTTCCCCTCGATTTTCGCCGTCATAGTCTACGTAAATATTTATGTAGATTAAGAGGGCAAAAATAAGGAACGCAAATGGCGGCGGCTGTAGCTGCCGCCATTTGTGTACGCGGGTTTTCTTTTTGTTTTTTACCCAGAGCCCTCCGTGGCCGGAAATCCGGCACCGGACGGCTCTGGCCTGGCCGGGCCTTGGCAGCTGCTCTGCGGAACTGCCACGGAGCACAGCCGGCCGCAGAAGATTCCGGGGTGCAGGAACAGAGCGCCTCCCCCCCCCGGCAAGGATTCCGGGGGGAGAGACGGAATGCCTCCCCCCCAACCATCAACATAATCCGCGAACAGGTAAGTGATTTTCGTACATCCCTACATCCTCGAGAGTGAAGTCAAGTGGGCCTTAGGAAGCATTACTAACAACAAAGCTAGCTGAGATGACAGTATTCCAGCTGAGCTTTTTAAAATCCTAAAAGATACTGCTGCTAAAGTGCTGCACTGAATATGCCAACAAATTTGGAACACTCAACAGTGGCCACAAGACTGGAAAAGGTCAGTTTACATTCCAATTCCAAAGAAGGGCAGTACCAAAGAGTGGTCAAACTACCGCACAATTGCACTCATTTCACATGCCAGCAAGTGATGCTCAAAATCCTACAAGCTAGGCTTCAGCAGTATGTGAACTGAGAACTACCAGAAGTACAAGCTGGGTTTCGAAGAGGCAGAGGAACTAGAGATCAAATCGCCAACATTTGCTGGATCATGTAGAAAGCAAGAGCATTCCAGAAAAACATCTATTTCTGCTTCATTGACTACGCTAAAGCCTTTGATTGTGTGGATCACAACAAACTGCGGGAAATTCTTGAAGAGATGGGAGTACCAGACCACCTTACCTGTCTCCTGAGAAACCTGTACAAGGGCCAAGAAGCAACAGTAAGAAACGGACATGGAACAACTGATTGGTTCAAAATTGGGAAAGGAGTATGACAAGGCTGTATACTGTCACCCTGCTTATTTAACTTATATGCAGAGTATATAATGAGAAACGCCAGGTTGGAGGGATCTAGGGATGTCAGAGAATTCCACCACGGATCTTGGTGAGGCCGAATGCCAGTGCATTAGGCCCCCCAAAATCCGTGGCGGAATGAAGCCCCTGCCCCCCCAACCCATGAAAGGCGTGCAAAACAAAGCAGTTACCTGCTGCCTTCCACACTGACTTGCGAATGGCGGCCGCCCTGCGGCCGCCATTCACTTCTTCATCACAGCCGTGATAGGCTACGTAAATACTTACATAGCCTATCATGGCTAATGCAGGGACGCTTTTTGCATCCCTGTGGAGGCCGTGGTAGGCTACGTATGTATTTACGTAGCCTATCACGGCAAGCCAAAAAAAAATAACAGCATACGCAAATGGCGGTGGCAATGGCGGCCGCCATTTGCATTTCCTATTTTTAGCCATTTTAGCCTATGTAAATATTTGCATAGGCTAAAATGGAGAAAAATAGGGAATGCAAATGGCAGCCACCGTAGCTGCCGCCATTTGCGTACGCTGTTTTGTTTTTTTGCTTGCCGTGATAGGCTATGTAAATACTTACGTAGCCTATCATGGCAGCTTCGCAGGACGCAAATGGCGGCCACTATGGCGGCTGCCACTTCTGTCTGCAGCAGCACGTCCGTGGCTGCAACTCCAGCTGTGGACAGCCCTGGCCGGGGGCTCTGCGGAGCTGCCGTGGAGCGGAGCTGGCCCAGGGGGGATTCCGGAGGGAGTGACAGAGTGCCTCCCCCCCACCGTGAATTCAAGCTGTGAAAAGGTAAATGACTTTCGTAGATCCCTAGAAGAATCACAGGTCGGAATTAATATTGCCAGGAGAATTATCAACAACCTCAGATACGCAGACGATACCACCCTAATGGCAGAAAGCAAAGAGAATCTAAAGAGCCTCTTGTTGAGGGTGAAAGTGGAGAGTGCAAAAGCTGCTTTGAAACTCAACATTAAAAAAACAAAGATCATGGCATCTGGCCTGGCCCCATCACTTCCTGGCATAGAAGGGGAAGAAGCTCAAATATTTTGGCCACCTAATGCAAAGAGAAAATTCCCTGGAAAAGTAGGGATGGCGGAGAATTTCTCCCCGAAACTTCGGGGGGCCGAGCGCCAACATGTTCGGACCCCCGAACAAGTTTCGGGGAGAAATCCTCCGCACCCCCCCACCCCCCGCACCCCCCCCGGGACGGGACTTACCTCCGCCTAATGTCCCTCCCGGCGGCGGGTCCGGACGGCGGTTTGGCAGCTGTTTGTCCGGGGCGGGAGCGGCAGCCAGTCTTTCGACTGGCTGCCGCCGCCGCCATTCCAACAAAAGAAAAAATAAAACAAATGCCCCCGTGATAGGCTACGTGACGATTAACGTAGCCTATCACGGCTAGATTTGCAAAGTCAGCCGTGATAGGCTACGTCAATCGTCACGTAGCCTATCACGGGTGACTTTAAAAAAAAAAAGCGCATACGGATAATGGCGGCCCCCATAGGGAGCCGCCATTCCCGTTCCTTATTTGGTCGCTGTAGTCTACGTAAAGATTTATGTAGACTACAGCGACCAAATGAGGAACTCGAATGGCAGCTCCGTATGGGGGCCGCCATTAGCGTTATGTGCTTTTTTTTTTTTTTAAGTCACCCGTGATAGGCTACGTGACGATTAACGTAGCTTATCACGGCTGACTTTGCAGATCTAGCCATGATAGGCTACGTTAATCGTCACGTAGCCTATCACGGGGGCGTTTTTTTTTTTTTTAAACTTTCAAGTTCGTGGCTGGGCAAGGCGGGAAGCCTCCTCCCTGGCCTGAATTTTGGCCGGGGCGAGGCGGAAAGCCTCCCCCCCAGCCTGAATTTTGGCTGGGGCGAGGCGGGAAGCCTCCCCCCCAGCCTGAACTTTGCGGGGGGAGCAGCGAAGCGCCTCCCCCCCACCGCGAACAAGCTTCGGCGAAAGGTAAGGGACTTTCGTCCACCCCTATGGAAAAGACCGTGATGCTGGGAAAGATTGAAGGCAAAAGGAGAAGGGGACAGCAGAGGATGAGATGGCTAGATAACATCATAGATGCAATGAATATGAACTTGAGCACACTCCGGGAGAGAGCGGAGGACAGGAAGGCCTGGATGGTCCATGGGGTCACGAAGAGTCGGACACGACTAAATGACTGAACAACAACACAAAATAAATAAATTTGACTTCTTGCAGCCCCATTGAGGAAAACATTGCAATTTGTAATTAAAATTAACCCATACCAATGGATCAGCAAAGGCTGAGATCCCATATACGTGTAACTCCCATTAAATGTATTGGGGCTTACTTCCAAGTAAACATTCTGAAAATCGTGCCGCATAGTTTTTGCTGATGAAACGCATGGCTAAAGAGTTCAAACCTATGTAGACTTACATGGGATTAGTACCTCTTCAACTCAGTGGGACTTACGTCAGAATAACATGCAAAGTATCAGTCTGCATAATTTTAATTCCTAAAAATAAAATGAAAAGAGTTGTTGCTTAGAATCTTCTCACAAATTTGATGTTTGTTACATGCCTATTTCTACCTTTGAAACATTCCTTGACAGTGTACAACAATGCACTGCAAAAATGAAAACTAAAGTATGTTGTTTGTCCCTTGCATCTCTCACCATGGTTCCTTTCAAAACATAGTAACCTATTTTCCTCCAGCTTCTAAACCTTTTCAAATAATTTTCTTCCTTCCCCTGTGCATTTAAACTCCCACTCCTTCCTGCCTCATTCAGTGTATCTATGACTCTTGCTAGCTGTTTTATTCTTCATTTCTAAGAAGCATCTCTTATATTCTTTTGTTACTTGTTCCACTCATTTAAAATTAAAGATGATTTAATCTTTATCCTCCTGGCATACCACCTTTACCCCATCTAGCTAGCTCTTAGAGGCTTTTGAAACTGAATTACAAAACTCCTCTTTCCTGATGAGTTTATCTAGGAGTTTAACCCATATCACTACAATTTACTCCACTTATGTCTCTTTCCTAATGATAATCATTTCCCTGATTCATTTCCTTTTATAGCCTAAGCAGGTTTGGAACGATTTTTTTTTTAATTGTCCCTATTTCTCTCAACAATGTGGCATCCAGAAGCAGCTGGCAGAAATCAATTCAATGAGCTTGACTTGAAATTTTGTTACTTAATGGGCAGAACCTAACAGACTGCTGAAGCCCCGTTGATTCTTTCCATCCTGCCGATTCCCTTCCACAAGTGATGTGTCCCACTGATTCCCATGCACAAGTGGGACCCACTGCTTACACAAAAGAGATTTAGAGCTTTCTCCAGGAAGCCCCAAAATTAGCAGAAACACTCATTTCTGGAAGGAGGAAGGTCAACGGAACTCCCTGGCTGTATGTGAGCTCCACTGACCTGCCTCCTTCCAGAAATGAGGGTTTCTGCTCATTTCAGATTGCCCTGGAAGAACTAAATCACAGTCGCACAAGCACTGGGGGTGGGGGGTTACTTGTGCAGTTAAATCAGCGGGGCAGAAGAGAATTGGTGGGGGTGTAAGCACATCACTAGATTCTGCCCAGTATTCTATTAATAATTTTGCAACCTGATCTTCAAGCTAGAAGGGTAAGTCAAGGGTAAATCAAGTTCCATTGAAATGAATGGAATGAGCATTGGCAGATCACTTTGTGGATCAGATCACATACTCCAAGACCTTGGATTTTCCTCAAACCTAAAGGTAGCTTGTGTTTAGCACGCTCTCTCTCCCCCCTCTCCCCCCCTCATTGAAATTAATGGGACTTAATAGTGCTTAACTTTGGCTATATCATACTGCTTGCAAAACAGTCTCTTTACTATTCATTTGAATTTGCCCATTTCCGCTATCTACCCATGGTACAATGGATCATGGAAGTCCATTGACTATTGGCAGTGGGTATTGAGAATGACATAGCAGAGGACCCATGGGTTTAAGGAAAACAGGTCAAAGTGAAGCACCAGATTAGCAGCTAATTACAACCATCACAAAGGTTCAACAGTGTGATTCCTTCTATAAAAAAAAAAATCTTTGAGTCATCTAGCTAAAAGAGGAAGAAATTCCATTGTCGTGACTATACACAAGAGAAAATTGTAAATAGTCAACTGCACAGCAAACTTAAAGTTGCAATTAACAAATACCAGTGGTGGTGGTGGGCAATGACAGAGTAAAAGAATGTTCTTTTCAAGAAAGCCATATTAATACCTGTACCACCTATCGAAGTCAGCATGTGCCACAGGTCAAGTCACTTCATAGCACCTGCAAGAATTCAGGTGATAATTGTACACTCAGATGAATGCATGATGTAATCATGGATGACAATGGCATATGTTACATATAAATATCCAGGAAGAACATTTTGCCACAGCATTCTAAAATACAAACGTTATTTCACTTATTTTCTAGTCTGCAGATGGAAGACCCACAGCTATAAAGATAAGCAGTGGGGGATCATGTGTACCTCCAAGAAATCTATCAAAGACTAGGTTTTTTTTCCAAAAAATGAAAAGAATAAGAAGAAAAAGATCACAGATTCTGCTGTGATTAGGTTGGCCACCTGTTCTGTTCTTTATGGGCTCAGACTTTATAGCAGATATTTTAGATGCAAGAAGTGAGTCTTGTCACAATACTTCGAAACACTGCATTTGCTGTTGGGATATTGTTACTGAAACTGGTCACGATACCCACCCTCCATGCCACACACACATTCTGCAGAACCACTCTTTCTGCATGAAATGGGGGTGATATTCAGAGTCAATCAGGATTTGGGTGAATTCTTGCAATGCCCTTACATTTCAATATGAGGTGCCTTGAGGTCTTCCTTTCACAAGCACAAATAAAGCCTTGCTACCTCTTCAAGAAGAGGCTAGCCCAGCCTTTCCCAACCTGGTTCCTTCCTTTGGCAATTGCTGGCTGGGGATTACAGGAGTTGCAGTTCAACACATCTGGAAGGCACCAGGTTGGGGGAGACTTGGCTAACCTGTTTTCAGCAGCCCAGCCATGTTCCTGGGACAAATTGCCCCTGGGAATGACACTGCCCTAAGAGAACCAATGTTTGCCAAAGAGGAGAGACTTAAGTGGCACAGAGCTGTGTCTAGTGGCAACTGTGGACAGAACTGGCCCACTGGCAAAGGCTGGAAGTAAGGCTGAGCCTTGCCAGAATTGTCCACACACAATCATGGGTAGCGATTGCTGCAAATGGGAGGTCACAGCCTGCATGCCCACAGGCCCTTGATGCATTGCCATTACACCCTGTGTAATGGAAAACAGCCGGTTCTGCCCTAGTGGTCCTGCACCTAACTCACCCCACAACCCATAGCCACCCAAGCCAACCAGCTGTCAGGAGCGCCCTAGCTGCCTCTTGCAGTCCCCTCCAATAACCAACTCAGGACACAAATGACGAGGATTCTTTCCAAGGCTTTATTCCTTTATTACTTCATGACTCTTTCAGATACTAATCACTAGCAACTCAGCAAGGAACAGCCCTGGGGAAAGATAGCAGAGTAGCCTAAGCTCCAGGTAAGACAGTTGGTCTCCGTTTGAAGGAGAAGCGGGGGAAGACTCTGAACTTATGGGCTATGGAGAGATCCTCCCTCTTTCACTTGGGTCCTCAGGACGCGACCATTGTTTGAGTGCCAAACAAGCGGAGCTCCTCCTTTCGGCACCCTCCATCTGTCGCCACTCCCTGCATCTGCGCCGAGCATCCAGCAAGCCCCCCTCCAGTGCTCTCTCACTGCCAGGGTCACTATCTCTCCCAGGAATGCTGGCAGGAGGAATCTCTGCCAGCTGCTGTGCCTGTGAGAGATGAGCGAGATCCTCTCCCACGGATTGCTGTTCTTCTTCAGAATCATAACTGCTCTGGGGCTTTATGGGCTCAGTTTCCACCCTGACACCAGCAAAGTATCCCTGGGTGTTCTATTAACATTGAGTGGCTTACTTACTCATGATTGGGAGAGAGCCTCGTGAAATATTAAAAGAAAGGTATATTCAGAAGCCAATTTTATATAACATACAGCCCTCCCTTGTCAGATGACCCTATTCCCTCTTTTACAGAGGATAGTCTTCTATTTGAAGGGCTGCCAGAAAACTGTCCTCTATTTTGAAGTCATCCTCTGTTTGAAGGGCTGTCTGGTCAAACTCCAGTAGAAAGATAAAGAACCATCAGAGGGAAGAACTAGGCAGCAGACTGAGCAAGGCATATGGACTACCTGGTCACAGTCTTACTGTACTGTACTGTACTGTACTGTATTTCTATTTAAATTATAATAATTATTTCTACATTTGCATCTATACTTATAAATCAACATATGCAAATTTTATGCAAATATGTGTGTTCTCTTTCTGTCCTCTGTATTTGATGCATTCCTTCTTTGGGGGCAATTCATGTTGCCATCCTACCCCCTTGACATCTGAAGTTGTAAGAAGGGACTGAGTTGTTCAGCTACTATCACAAGACAAGACCCACCTAAAAAGTGGGGATGGGGAAGTGCTTTGGTTCTTTTGCCTACTGATCAAGTAGGCTCAGTTATGGGCCCTCACACTAGAAAACAATAATGGAACTACTCGGACCAATTATCTCTGATTTAGATCCAAGCAAATTATATGACTCAAAGTGAATGGCAAGATATAATCTCAATTAGCTGAATACGATAAATGGCTGGAACCAACAGAAAGCATTGATGTTTAACAGAAGAGCTCCTGATTAAACGTTATCCGATACACCCTTGAAGGGCGCCTTGTCTTATTCATGACCAAAAGGTACCAGTGGTAAAGCAATAGCTTTCATAGTAGATAGTTCTTCCTGAATATGTAAACACACAGAGAGAAAATATCATGTATTTTTCATCCTCTATAGTGGAAATAGCTTTGGTAAAGTTACAGAAAGGAACTAGCTGTGAAAATGTATGAAATTTAATTAAAGACAGCTGATGATGATCTGCATGCCATGGCTCAGCAGTAGAGCACCTGCTTTGCATGTAAGGTTACAGGTTCAGTCCCCAGCATCTCCAGATAGGGCTGGAAACATTCATGCCTGGAACCCTGGAGAGTTGCTGCTGCCAGTCAGTGTTGACAATATTGGGCTAGATAGACCAGTGGTCTCAGTCAAAATGAAGCAGGACAAAAGCTAATAGAGTTTTGCCAAGAGAACACACTGATCATAGCAAACACTCTTTTCCAACAGCACAAGAGACAACTCTACACATGGACATCACCAGATGGTCAATATCGAAATCAGATTGATTATGTCCTTTGTAGCCAACGATGGAGAAGCTCTATACAGTCAGTCAAAACAAGACCTGGAGCTGACTGTGGCTCAGATCATGAGCTTCTTGTTGCAAAATTTCGGCTTAAATTGAAGAACGTAGGGAAAACCACTAAACCATTCAGGTATGACCTCAATCATATCCCTTATGAATATACAGTGGAGGTGAGGAATAGATTTCAGGGATTAGACCTGATAGACAGAGTGCCTGAGGAACTATGGACGGAGGTCCGTAACATTGTTCAGGAGGCAGCAACGAAATCCATCCCAAAGAAAAAGAAATGCAAGAAAGCCAAGTGGCTGTCTGATGAGGCTTTACAAGTAGCTGAGGAAAGAAGGGAAGCGAAAAGCAAGGGAGAAAGGGGAAGATACAACCAACTGAATGCAGAGTTCCAGAGAATAGCAAGGAGAGACAAGAAGGCCTTCTTAAATGAACAATGCAAAGAAATCGAGGAAAACAACAGAATGGGAAAGACTAGAGATCTCTTCAAGAAAATTGGAGATCTCAAGGGAACGTTTTGTGCAAAGACGGGCATGATAAAGGACAAAGAAGGCAGGGACCTAACAGATGCAGATGAGATTAAGAAGAGGTGGAAAGAATACACAGGAGAACTATACAGGAAAGATCTGAATGTCCCTGATAGCCATGATAGTGCAGCCACTGAACTTGAGCCGGACATCCTCGAGAGTGAAGTCAAGTGGGCCTTAGGAAGCATTTCTAACAACAAAGCTAGCGGAGATGACACTATTCCAGCTGAGCTATGTGAAATCCTAAACGATGATGCTGTTAAAGTGCTGCATTCAATATGCCAACAAATTTGGAACACTCAACAATGGCCGCAAGACTGGAAAAGGTCAGTTTACATTTCAATTCCAAAGAAGGGCAACGCCAAAGAGTGTTCAAACTACCGCACAATTGCGCTCATTTCACATGCCAGCAAGGTGATGCTCAAAATCCTACAAGCTAGGCTTTAGCAGTAGGCGAACTGAGAACTACCGGAAGTACAAGCTGGGTTTCGAAGAGGCAGAGGAACTAGAGATCAAATCACCAACATTCGCTGCATCATGGAGAAAGCAAGAGAATTCCAGAAAAATATCTATTTCTGCTTCATTGACTACGCTAAAGCCTTTGATTGTGCAGATCACAACAAACTGTGGCAAATTCTTAAAGTGATAGGAGTAACAGACCACCTTACCTGTCTCCTGAGAAACCTGTACAAGGGTCAAGAAGCAACAGTAAGAACCGGACATGGAACAACCGAGTGGTTCAAAATTGGGAAAGGAGTACGACAAGGCTGCATATTGTCACCCTGCTTATTTAACTTATATGCAGAGTACATCATGAGAAACGCCGGGTTGGATGAATCAGAGGTCAGAATTAAGATTGCTGGGAGAATTATCAACAACCTCCGATATGCAGACGATACCACCCTAATGGCAGAAAGCGAAGAGGATCTCAAGAGCCTCTTGTTGAGGGTGAAAGAGGAGAGTGCAAAAGCTGCTTTGAAACTCAACATTAAAAAAATGAAGATCATGGCATCTGGCCCTATCACTTCCTGGCATATAGAAGGGGAAGAAATGGAAGCAGTGACAGATTTTACTTTCTTGGGCTCCAAGATCACCGCAGACGGTGACTGTAGCCATGAAATTAAAAGACGCTTGCTCCTTGGGAGGAAAGCTATGGCCAACCTAGACAACATAGTAAGAAGCAGAGACATCACCTTGCCGACAAAGGTCCGTCTAATCAAAGCTATGGTTTTCCCAGTAGTAATGTATGGCTGTGAGAGATGGGCTATAAGGAAGGCTGAGCGCCGAAGAATTGATGCTTTCGAACTGTGGTGCTGGAGAAGACTCTTACGAGTCCCCTGGACTGCAAGGAGGTTCAATCAGTCCATCCTAAAGGAAATCAACCCTGAGTGCTCATTGGAAGGACAGATACTGAAGCTGAAGCTCAAATATTTTGGCCACCTAATGCGAAGAGAAAACTCTCTGGAAAAGACCCTGATACTGGGAAAGACTGAAGGCAAAAGGAGAAGGGGATGGCAGAGGATGAGATGGCTAGATAGCATCACCGATGCAATGAATATGAACTTGAGCACACTCCGGGAGAGAGCGCAGGACAGGAAGGCCTGGCGTGCTATGGTCCATGGGGTCACGAAGAGTCGGACATGACTGAACGACTGAACAACAACTCAGTCAAAATAAGGCAGCGTCCTATATTCCTATGCATCTTTGATATGTCAGACAATTCAAATCACCACCCATCATGCCTCCCCTCCAGTATCTCCCCTTCTGGTGGCTTCCCTCATCATCTATGGATTAATTGACATGATCCAACCAAAGTTAAGCATTTTAAAGTCTATTGATTTCAGCTGGAGAGATTTATAATTCAATCCTATCCATGTGGACTCAGAAGTCACATCAAATTCAATAGGGCTTTGGCCTAGGTGAGTGGGTACAGTAGGAGCTGCATCCATATGATTAAATTATGATTGTTTGAGATTGTGATGGTTGTGTAATTAGTTGTTTTGTTGCTGTCAGTTCATGTTTTTTTCTTTAATTTAGTTTGTTTAAAATTAGTGCTGCTTTTCAAAAAGGTTTTAAATGTTGGTTTGTTTTTAACCTGTTGTTTAATTATATTGTTGGATATATAATGCATTTTAATTTATAGTTGAGCTGAAAGTTCTTACTGAAGAAATTTCAGCTCAAATTGGGGAAGCAGCAAAAACTGGGCCCCTCAGACCCAGGGACCATTTCTCCAAATTTGAAGGTCGTGCCAATTTGCCACAAGTTTTCGGCAGGTGACAAACCATTTGCAGCTAGAGCAATGTCTAGCTCTTCCCCCATTGTTTTTCTCTTGCCACACTCCATAGCAGTGGTAAAAGCAGAGTTTCTCTTTTGGCAGCCTGCCACCATTTTGTTTTCCCTCTAATGCCTGGGACATTACTTGTTCCAGGGCATTCTAGTGAATTTGGCAGCCCTTGGTGGCAACCATCATTATTTGGTGGTGGCTGCCACTTTCCCCAGAATACCACAGAGTAATGCTACATCCAGAAAATCATGGCAGAAACAAAATGACAGTTGGGCTGCCAAAGAGGAATTCTGTTTCTGCCCAAAGGGGAAAAAGTAGTAGTGCTGCTGTTAATGGTGATGTCCCCAAACCTGCCTGAAAATGTTACTGTGCACTGCCAATATCAGACAAATACCCCCAAATTTACCATATATGAATAGGGTGAACTTTGGGGAAGGACACTTTGCATAATTTTTTATGGATTTGTGTAAGATTAAATGCCATTTTTGGCAATGACAAAGAAGGCATAGAAATAATGCTTCCTTTTGAAATCATTTAGATTTTTATGTGCCTCCTGGATCTCCATGTCACAGCACAATAACCCACCCTTCACAGAGGCTGACTATTATATTTTAACATGTGTCAATGCTGTCAGTTTGCCTCTATCCACTCACAACAGTGACTCTTCCAGAAAACATAGTAAGAACATAAGAAGAGCTTTACTGGATCAGACTATGGGTCCATCTAGTCCAGCATTCTGTTCACACAGTAGACAACTTTTTGCCCCAACATGCATCACTTTGCACTTGCTTACATTGAACCGCATTTGCCATTTAGATGCCCATTCTCCCAGTTTCGAGAGATCCTTTTGGAGCTCCTCACAATCCTTTTTTGTTTTAACTAGCGATGGCGGAGAATTTCTCCACGAATCTCTGGGAGGCCGAATGCCAACGCATTCGGCCCCCCGAAATTAGTGGTGATGTAGCAGCCATATCGGGGGTCAGACTAAGTAGCCTCATGCAGTCTCATGCTTCATGTTCTTGCTGAGCTCTTTCTCCCTTGAATATATTGTTGTAAGCTGATGAGACACAGGAATTCCTTATCTTGTCAAAGGTCATACAATTGTATATCTTGTTCTCTGCTGTTCTCTTCTGTTCTCTCCTTATCATGGCTACCCTATAACCCAGTTCTTGTATTATAAACAATAGTGCTAAGAGAAGAAATGTTGAGGACTGCAGCCCCACGTGGGAGGGGGAGGAGGAGCCGTTTCATATGTGTCACAATGTCTATAAAACCAATGTGCTGATGTATTTCGGGGCTTCTGGCTCTTTAGAAATGATTCCAGCCTTAAGCCCGCAATTTAAATAAAGAATCTCTTTTTCCTTCACTCCGTGGTCTCTCTGACTCTGGGTTCTGCAACAGTGAAATTCTCTGCCGCCCCCCCGCCCCCCCGGATGGGACTTACCTCGTGTGAATGTCCCTCTCAGCGGCGGGTCCCGGCGGCGGTTTGGCGGTGTTTCGGTGGGGGCGGCGGGGGCGGCCGGTCTTCTGAACAGCTGCCGCCGCCGCCATTGCAAAATAAAAAAGGAAAGTAAAAAACAAACAAACACACACCCGTGATAGGCTACGTAACGATTTACATAGCCTATCATTGCTAGATTTCCAAAGTCAGCCATGATAGGCTACGTAAATCGTCACGTAGCCTATCACGGGTGATTTTGAAAAAAAAAAGCGGGTATGCAAATGGCGGCACCCATTGGGCGCCGCCATTTGCGTTCCTTAGTTTGACACATCTAGTCTACGTAAAGATTTACGTAGACTATGGCAAAAATAAGGGCAACGCAAATAGCGTTCCCTTATTTTCGCCGAAGTCTACGTAAATCTTTACGTAGACTAGACGTGACAAACTAAGGAACGCAAATGGTGGCGCCCCATGGGCGCCGCCATTTGCGTACGCGCTTTTTCTTTTTTTTCAAAGTCACCCGTGATAGGCTACGTGACGATTTACGTAGCCTATCATGGCTGACTTTGGAAATCTAGCCGTGATAGGCTACGTAAATCGTTACGTAGCCTATCACGGGTGTGTGTTGTTGTTTTTTTACTTTACTTTTTTTTTGTGGCTGGGTAGACAGGGCGCTCCTCCCCGGCCTGAATTTCGGTGGTGAGGGAGGGGGTGCCTCCCCCCCTTGCCTGAACTTCGGGGGGAGAACCGAAGTGCCTCCCCCCCACCGCGAAGCAAGCTGCGGGACCAGGTAAGTCCCTTTCGTCCATCCCTAGTTTTAACCACTGCAAATAATTTGGTGTAATCGGCAAACTTGGCCACTTCACTACCAACTCCTTTATGAACAGGTTGATCATTTATGAACAGGTAGAAAAGCATTGGTCCCAATACAGATCCCTGTGGGACTAGGGATGTACGAAAGGGACTTACCTTGTCCCGCAGCTTTTTTCGTGGTGGGGGGGAGGCGCTTCGCTTCTCCCCCCAAAGTTCATGTGGGGGGGAGGCTTCCCCCCTCGCCTGGCCGAAATTCAGGCCGGGTGGGAGGCACCCCATCCCTCGCTGGCGAAAGTCAGGCTGGGTAGAAGCGCCCCGTCTACCCGGCCGCAAAAAAAACCAAAAAAAACCCCACCCCCATGATAGGCTATGTAATGATTAATGTAGCCTATCACAGCTAGATTTGCAAAGTCAGCCATGATAGGCTATGTTAATCGTCACATAGCCTATCACGGGTGACTTTGAAAAAAAAAAGCGCGTAGGCAAATGGCGGCCCCCATACGGAGCCGCCATTTGCATTCCTTATTTGGTCCCTGTAGTCTACGTAAAGATTTTTTTCTATTTCTAACGCTATTTGCGTTGCCCTTATTTTCACCGTAGTCTACGTAAATCTTTACGTAGACTACAGGGACCAAATAAGGAATGCAAATGGCGGCTCCCTATGGGGGCCACCATTTGCGTATGTGCTTTTTTTTTTTCAAAGTCACCTGTGATAGGCTTAGGGGTGGACGAAAGGCACTTACCTTTCGTCGAAGCTTGTTCGCGGTGGGGGGGAGGCGCTTTGCGGCTCCCCCCGCGAAGTTCAGGCCGGGGGGGAGGCTTCCCTCCTCGCTCCGGCCGAAATTCAGGCCGGGGGGGAGGCTTCCCGCCTCGCCCGGCCGAAATTCAGGCCGGGGAGGAGGCTTCCCGCCTCGCCCGGCCGCGAACGCCATTGTTTAAAAAAAAAAATAGCGTTGCCCTTATTTTCGCCGTAGTCTACGTAAATCTTTACGTAGACTACAGCGACCAAATAAGGAATGGTAATGGCGGCTCCCTATGGGGGCCGCCATTATCCGTACGCGCTTTTTTTTTTTAAAGTCACCCGTGATAGTCTACGTGACAATTAACGTAGCCTATCACGGCTGACTTTGCAAATCTAGCTGTGATAGGCTACGTTAATCGTCACGTAGCCTATCACGGGGGCATTTTTTTTTCTTTTATTGTTATGGCGGCGGTGGCAGCCGGTCAAAAGACCGGCTGCCGCTCCTGCCCTGCTCGAACACCCGCCGAACCGCTGGCCGGACCCGCCGCCGGGAGGGACATTCAGCGAAGCTAAGTCCCGTCCCGGGGGGGGTTGCTGGGGGTGGGGGGGTGCGGAGGATTTCTCCCCAAAACTTGTTCGGGGGGCCGAACACGTTGGCGCTCGGCCCCCCGAAGTTTCGGGGAAAAATTCTCCGCCACCCCTAGATAGGCTACGTGACGATTAACATAGCCTATCACGGCTGACTTTGCAAATCTAGCAGTGATAGGCCACGTTAATTGTTACGTAGCCTATCACGGGGGTGGTTTTTTTTTTAACTTTCCTTGTAATGGCAGTGGTGGCAGCTGGTCGAAAGACCGGCTGCCGCCCCCGCCCCTGACGAAGACCCGACGAACCCCCACCGGGACCCGCCGCCGGGAGGGACATTCGTGAAAGCTAAGTCCCATCTTGGGGGGGTGGCGGGGGGGTGGCGGAGAATTTCACCGCCGATTTTGGGGGGCCGAATGCGTTGGCGCTCGGCCCCCCGAAGTTTCGGGGAGAAATTCTCCCCCATCCCTATGTGGGACTCCACTCTTAATTTCCCTCCACTTAGGGAATTTAACATTTATTCCTACTCTCTGTTATCTGTAAAGGTGGACAGTGGGTAATTCTATTACTAGATATTGTGAAAATGAATCTTTTGTGGTGTAAAGATAGGCATGGTTCTGATCTTAACTCCCCCTCCCGAAACAAAACTAAAAACAAATGTGCCTAAGTTAGCCAAAATTTGGGAAATCCTGCTCCACATGCTTCTTTTGTCATGTCTGAAAGGTCTGTAACTTTTCAAGCACAAATGAGCAGAAGAACATGTGCCAGTGCAAACATAGTCGTATTCACTAGGGATGTCAGAGAAATCTACAATGGAATCAACTGAGTTTGGATTTCTATGAATCCAACCCATGGATTCTGCAGCAGACTGACTTTTCCCAAGTCACATGGATTCCGTGGACATGTGTATCATTTTTTTACTCTCCAGAATTTTATGCAAATTTAGTCATAGAAAAATGCATACACACACACAGGCTGAAAATGTGCATTCCCCCCATAGGCTAAAACACGAAAATGTGCTTTTGGGAGGGATTTCCACATTGGTGGGGGGGGGGATTTGCACATTTTCACAAGCATAAATTTGTGCAAATGTGAATTTGTGCAAATTTGGCGAAATGGGAAAAATAGCCTAATTCTGTCAATGAACAGATGATGAAAGGAAAGGTACCTGACATTCTTTAAAATGCAGATGGAATGGATCTTCAAAATCCATACCCCCCCAATAGTCACACTATTATTATAGCATGTGGTACTGCATAATCTAGAATTCATCCATCCATGACCATGACTACCCAACCACAACAAAGAGAGAGAGAGAGAGAGAGAGAAGAACAGAAAGAGGAAAGGGGAGAAATGGGGAGAATACCTTTAAAGATGTGGGTCTGTTACTATAAGCAATAAAAGTCACTGTTTTTTTACAGTTCCCATTGCTGGGCCAATTGCTGATAGTGTTTTGTATGTTTAGATTTTAATAAAAATGCAGATTTTGGTTTGGTTTTTATGAATTGTTACTGAGATATTATTCAAAAGATGATATTGGGTGAACTCCAACATCAGTCCTACTTAGAGTAGGCCCACTGAAATGAGTTGGACTTAAGTTGGTCATGATTAACATATGTCCCATTCATTTAAATGGGTCTACTCTAAGTAGGACTTTACCCTCTAAGTTTAAAATATATTGTTATTGAAATGCCCATTGATTATTTTATAGATTTCTGTTGCTGTTTTACCTTGCATATTGTGACCCACCTTGAATATGATTTCCATTGTGGAAAAGTGGCACATAAATTCAAGTCTAATCTGATAGATAGATAGATAGATAGATAGATAGATAGATAGATAGATTTCATCCAACCCCCTCAACATAAATGCGCCATATGAATATATGGAGAGCCACTGTGGTCTAGTGGCGAGAGTGTTGGACTGGGAGCCGGGAGATCCGGGTTCTAGTCCCCACTCAGCCATGGAAGCTCACTGGGTGACTTTGAGCCAGTCACAGACTCTCAGCCCAACCTACCTCACAGGGTTGTTGTTGTGAGGCTAAAATGGAAGGATTATGTATGCTGCCTTGGGTTCCTGAAAGAGGAAAAAAGGCGGGATATAAATGTAATAAATAAATAAATAAAATATGAAGCTACCATGTAATGAGTTGTCAATCTAGTTCAGCATTGTTTACACTGGCTGGCAGTGGCTCCAGTCGAGCAGATGGCCTTCGAAAACTGCAGAAAATCAGTTTTCTGAATCACTGAATTGGGGTCCAAATGAATCTTGTGATCAGTGCACACTCCTACTCTATTGTAGTGGTTTTGGGGGGAAAACTGAAAAAGAAGGGAAAGATAGGTGGAGAGAGAGAGCAACTAATTCTCAGCTCTGGCAATAAAACAAGTACCAGTATTGCAGACAGTTTTCTTCTGTAATGAATGCTTATTTCCGGGTCTCTTGTGTTTCAATTATTAATATTTTATTGCCATTGTGAGGAGAGTACACCATTAAAGAGTGAGGGTAAACAAAAATCCATGTAGCACAATAATTGCTGCCTTATCATAAGCATTCATAGAAGGGAGAAAGAATGACTTCCTTATTATTTTCATGGTGTTCGCATCTTCAGACTTATAAATCTTGAATGTCATGGCTTTTACAAGTAAAAAAAGGGTGATTCCAACTGCAAATGCTCAAAAGTTAAGGGTCTGAGATATATTTAAGGGCTAGGTGCACAATCCAGCCAGAGTTAAAGTGCTGGTGATTACCTCTAAAGCTTGGTGCCAGATTATTGGAGGGACTGTTTGCATCTGTATAAACCTGCCCAGGGCCTGAGATTGGCTGTGGAGGCCCTGCTCAAGGGCCTGCTTCTGAGGCACCTCAGGCTGGTGGTCACAAGGGACAGGGTCTTTAGTCTGGTGGCCCCATCTCTATGGAATGCCCTCCAATGAGAGGTGCACCTGGTTCCCTCTCTGATTGTTTTTGCACAGGCTTAAGATCCTCGATATTTCAATCTGCTTTTTTATTGAATAATGATGCAAGTCCACCGTTTATCAGCTGTAGTTTTAACTGTTGCTGATTTTTTTGTTGTGGTACTGAAAAGAGAATATTACGATCCTCTTTTAGTTACCTGTATTTTATATTTCTATTCGGCTTTTGCCTTGAAAGGCAGTATACAACAATTTAAAATAAAGTAATGAAAAATAATAATGATGCATTTGACAGTTGTCGTCCTAAACAGTCTTAATTTGAGTAGCTGTATTGAAATCAGTGGTCCTTACCTCTTGTAAATACGGCTGGGATGGTGCTGTAATCCTGTTGATTTTTATGGGAGGGTTAAGCATGTGTTTAAATCTTTTGGAGGGAATCAGCAGGACTTAAATGTGCTTAACATTTGCTGGATCAAGGCCATTAAAAAGAAACTTCTGTTCACGTCAGTTTCTTTGTCACTGACATTCTGTTCAGCAGTTAGTGGGACATTGACCAATGACTAATGATGGTGCACATGAAAAGCACCTTAGGGATGCTGCTACACATACATTTCATGGATAAGATTGCCTTATGATTTGAGGGAGGGAAAAATAGCCTGGCCCAGTCCTGCTTGAATTGTAGAAACTGAAAGGTGGAACTTTTCATGACATGAAGATAAGCATTATCCATGGTAACATTTGCAGATAGAGCTACTAAAGGCATAGGGACAGGAAGCAGTAAAAATATCTCCTTTCCCTGCTTCTAGATTATGTTCAGAGTGGGAGCTCATGAATCTCTTATTTCATGAAATATGTAAGTTATCCCAGTCCCAGTCTGGACATTGCTCTAGAAGCAGAAAAATACTGATTAGTTTCCAGGAAACCGTGTGGTTCTCTGAACACAGTTTGCAACCACTGCTCTGGCAGTAACAAATGCATGATATTATACTGAACACAATATATGTAACTGTTCTTATCTTCATTTTGTATAACTCCTTCTATAGTGTTCTGTGAATTGTGTAATTTCCCCTCCAGAAACAATAATCCTTCTTCCTGTAAATAGAAATAGATTTTATTGAGTTTTGGTGATTCAAGAAGAGAGGGAGGGAGGGCATTTTATTCTTTGAAATTTTTACAAACTGTTTCAATCTTTTGGTGTGTGTGTTTTAAGTTATCTGATCCCTTTACAGCTTCAGCACACTCAGAAAGAGTGCCTGCAAAGCACACTGGACTGTAGATTGCTCTTCAATATGGAAATAAATGACCAAATGCTCCTTTTCTCTTTGTAAAGGAATGCTGGATGAAATTGCTTTTGGTATGCATGAGTCTGAACAACAACAAAAGCCTGAACAATATCCTCAGTCAGTGCAAATCGCAAAAGCTAAGGTTATCCTCTCAAAGCCTCTTGTCATCTGTTTAACAGGACATATTGAAATGGAATGTAGTGTAAGACAGTTGACATCCTCGGATGTGGGAAAACAAAATTCAATTCCCTGGCTTGGAAAACTTGGAGTAGCATTGGTCAAGTGAAATGCTACTTCACAGTTATTGAAAACTGTTTGCCAGCAGAAAATGAACAGTGTGATATGTGGAGGGTGGGTGTAGGGGTGAGAGAAGAGAGACATGGCTTGGAAATGTGTATGCATGTTGACAATGTCTGTCTCCCCCTGAACTGTCCCAAGCAGTCTTCTCCAATCTGGTGCCCTCCAAATGTGTTGGACTACAGCCCCAATAATCACCAACCAGCATAGCAATTGACTATGTTGGCTGGAGATGATGGGAGTTGTAGTCCAAGACATCTGAGAAGGGCACCAGGTTGGAGAAGATTGTCCTAGAGAGAGAGAGAAGCAAGGATAACACATGGTTCAGCCCTCTAGGGTATCGTTCCTCAGCCTGGTGTCCTCCAATGTTTTAGACTACAGCCCACATCAGCCATAGTCAGCATGGCCAAGGGTCATGGATGATGGGAACTGTAGTCTAAAACATCTAGATGTGACCACCCCTCCATAGAACTGGGCTAAAGAGGGGTTCAGGAAAGTGCAAGAATCCCAATGTATGACATCCTCATATGAGGCAAAAGCACAGCAAGGAACACATGAAAGAATTGAATCATAGAATCATAGAATCATAGAAAAGTAGGGTTGGAGGTGGCCTACAAGGCCATCGAGTCCAACCCCCTGCTCAAAGCAGGAATCCAAGTCAGAGCATCCCTGACAGATGGCTGTCCAGCCTCGTCTTGAAGGCCTCCAGTGTGGGAGAGCCCACCACCTCCCCAGGTAATTGGTTCCATTGTCGTATTGTTCTTACAGTCAGGAAGTTTTTTCCGGATGTTCCGCCAGAATCTGGCTTCCTGTAACTTGAGCCCATTATTCCGTGTCCTGCACTCTGGGATGATCAAGAAGAGATCCTGGCCTTCCTCTCTGTGACAACCTTTCAAGTACTTGAAGAGCGCTATCATATTTCCCCTCAGTCTTCTCAAGGCTAAACATGCCCAGTTCTTTCAGTCTCTCTTCATGGGGCTTTGTTTCCAGTCCCCTGATCATCTTTGTTGCCCTCCTCTGAACCCTCTCCAGTTTGTCTGCATCCTCCTTAAAGTGCGGTACCCAGAACTGGACACAGTACTCCAGATGAGGCCTAACCAGTGCTGAGTAGAGGGGAACTAGTACTTCCCGGGATTTGGAAGCGATGCTTCTATGAATGCAGCCCAAAAGAGCATTTGCCTTTTTTGCAGCCACATCACATTGTTGGCTCATATTCAGCTTGTGATCAACAACAATTCCAAGATCCTTCTCGCTTGTAGTGTGGTTGAGCCACATATCCCCCATCTTGTAACTGTGCATTTGGTTTCTTTTTCTGAGGTGCAGAACTTGGCATTTATCCCTATTAAATGTCATTCTGTTGTTTTCTGCCCAGCGCTCCAGTCTATCCAGATCACTTTGAATTTTGTTTCTGTCTTCCAAGGTATTAGCTGTCCTGCCCAATTTTGTATCATCTGCAAATGTGATCAGCATTCCCTGCACCTCCTCCTCCAAGTCATTCGTAAAAATGTTGAAGAGCACTGGGCCCAGGACTGAGCCCTGCGGTACCCCACTCGTTACTTCTCCCCAGTTTGAGAAGGTCCCATCGATAAGCACTCTTTGAGTCCTATTCTGTAGCCAACTGTGGATCCACGAGACCATTGTTTAATCTAGCCCACTTTGAGCTAGTTTGCTCATCAGGATATCATGGGGCACTTTGTTGAAAGCTTTGCTGAAGTTGAGGTATATGATGTCTGTAGCATTCCCATGGTCTACAAGGGAGGTTACTTGATCAAAAAATAAGATCAGATTTGTCTGCCAGACCTTGTTTTTGACAAATCCATGTTGGTTTCAAGTAATCACGGCATTGTTGTCAAGGTGCTTCCAGATGGATTCCTTTATCATCTGCTCCAGAATGTTCCCAGGGACTGATGTCAGACTGACTGGTCTGTAGTTCCCAGGTTCCTCCTTTTTACCCTTTTTGAAGATAGGGACAACATTAGCCCTCCTCCAGTCATCTGGCACTTCCCCCGTCCTCCATGATTTCTCAAAGAGAATAGACAGTGGTTCTGAGAGTTCTTCTGCCAGTTCTTTTATTACCCTAGGATGCAGTTCATCTGGCCCTGGAGATTTGAACTCACTCAAAGTAATGAGGTGTTCCTTGACCATATGCCTATCGATCTCAAGCTGCAATCCTGCCCCTTCAGCCTGTCCTTCACCTTTGCCAGGGGGGTCATAGACCCTCTTTTGGGAGAAGACTGAGCCAAAGTAGGAATTGAGCACCTCTGCCTTTTCTTTGTCATCTGATATCATTTTGCCATCCTTATTTAATAGCTGAACAACCATTTCTTTCCTCTGCCTTTTACTATGCACGTAGCTGAAGAAAGCCTTTTTGTTGCTTTTAGCATCCCTCGCTAACCTCAGCTTGTTCTCACCTTTAGCCTTCCTGACACCATCCCTGCAATTCTGTGCTACCTGCCTCTACTCTTCCTTTGTTACGTGGCCTTCTTTCCACTTCCTATATGTGTCCTTTTTTGTTTTCAGGTCATCCCTAAGCTTTTTGTGAAGCCACATTGGCTTCTTCTGTTGTCTTCCACCTTTTCTTCTTGTTGGAATTGTTTGTGATTGTGCCTTGAGAATTTCCTTTTTTAAAAGCTCCCACCCATCTTGGACTCCTTTTCTCGCTAGCATCAATTGCCATGGGACCTTACTGATCATTGTTCTGAGTTTATCAGAATCAGCTTTCCTAAAATCCAGGGTACGCGTTTGACTACACTCGGCTTTTGCTTCCCTTAGAACCAAGAACTCAAGTACAACATGGTCGCTTTCCCCCAGAGTTCCTGTAACTGCTACTTTATCCACTAAGTCATCTCTGTTGGTTAGGATCAAGTCAAGGATAGCCGATCCTCTAGTTCCTTCCTCTACTTTCTGTAGGAGGAAGTTACCCGCCACACAAGTCAGGAATTTCCTGGAGGGGCCATGTTTTGCAGAATTTGTCTCCCAACAAATATCAGGGAAATTGAAGTCCCCCATTACTACTACATCATGTTTCCTTAAAACATTGGCTATTTGCTTTTCAAAAGTTTCATCCTCGTCTTCTCCTTGATTGGGTGGCCTGTAGTAGACTCCTTCCACCAGGCTCCTTTTATTTTTTGCTCCATTTATTTCGATCCAGATGCTCTCGATGGGGCTACCAAGCTCATCCTCCTGTATTTCTGTGCAGAGATATGTATTTTTCACATACAGTGCAACCCCACCTCCCTTTCTGTTCCTCCTGTTCTTTTTGAACAAGTTATGTCCTTCAATTGCTGTATTCCAGTCATGAGAGTCATCCCACCAAGTCTCAGTTATACCTATCAGGTCATAATTTCCCTCTTGTATTAAGAGTTCAAGTTCATTCTGTTTGTTTCCCATACTCTGGGCATTAGTATATAGACATCGAAGACCATGTGCTTCATAGTCTGGCTTTCTTCCTACATGTGTCTGAAGACTATTATTGGGTGCTATCAGAGCTGTTCTCTCCATTGAAGTGCATGCACCTACATCCATTGTTACCCCCAACATTACATCTCCCTTCCCCGTAGGCTTCAGTTTAAAGCCCTCCTGATGAAGTTCTTCATGCTGTGGCCAAACACATTCTTCCCATCCTTTGTGAGGTGCAACCCATCCCTAGCCAACAGCCCATCTTCCAGGAAGTATAGGCCGTGGTCCCAGAATCCAAATCTCTCTCGTCAGCGCCACCTTCATAGCCAGTCATTCACCTGGAGTATTTTTCATTCCCTTTCTATCCCTCTTCTAACTACTGGAAGGATGGATGAGAAAACTATCTGGGCCCCAAAGTTCTTGAGTTTCCTTCCCAAAGCTTCAAAGTCTGACGTGGTCTCTTCGTAGCTCCGCTTGGCGGTATCATTTGTTCCCACATGGATGAGAAGGAAGGGATACCTGTCAGTGGGCTTTATGAGTGCAGGCAACCTTTCAGTCATGTCTCTAATCCATCCCCCCGGGAGACAACATACCTGGCGAGTCCACGGGTCTTTGCAACATATTTGGGTCTCAATCTCATGCAGCAAGGAGTCTCCCACTACTACCACTCTTCTCTTCTTCTTGTTGTAGGCCTGGGTTTCATCGCCTCTGTTTGACTGACCTTCAGCCTCTTGCTCACTCTCATGCAGGGTCCCCTGTGATTCTTCCTCTGCAGGCTGTCCTCCAGTCTCATCTGCAAGTACCTGGAATCGGTTCCACAGCTCCACTGCTTCCACTGGTGTGGAGTGGCATCTAGTTCTTCTCCTAACTGCCACACTTTTCCAAGGAGTATCCTCTACTCCATTTTTCTTCACCTCAGCATTTTCCACTGCCTCATTTTGCTGTTGCTAGGGGTGTATGAAACCCCACTTACCTGGCTCTGCCAGGTTCCGCTGGGGGGGGGGGCGGTGCTCTGTCTCTCCCCCCAGAATCCTGGCTGGCCAGCTCCACTCTGCAGCCAAGCTGTGGAGCCGCCGGCCGGCTCCAGCCGCCCACAGCTGGACATCTGGCCACTGGGCAGCCCTGCAGGGATGCAAATGGCGGCTGTCGTAGCTGCCGTCATTTGCGTCCCTTTCTTTCGCCATGACAGGCTATGTAAAAATTTATGTAGCCTATCACAGCAGGGGGGAAAAAAACCCAACGTACGCAAATGGCGGCAGCTACCGCCATTTGCGTATGCTCGGGTTCCCCCCCCCCGCCATGATAGGCTACGTAAATACTTACGTAGCCTATCACGGCCTCTACAGGGATGCAAATGGCATCCCTGCATTAGCCGTGATAGGCTACGTAAGTATTTACATAGCCTATCATGGCTGAACAGGAGCAAGTGAATGGTGGCCACAGGACAGCCGCCATTCACACAGCATCACGGAGAGGAGCTGTTAAGTGCTCCGTTTCATGTGCCTTTCGTGGGTTGGGGGGTGGGGCTTCGTTCCGTGATGGGTTTTGGGGGGCTGAATTCACTGGCATTCGGCTTCACCAAGATCTGTCGAGGAATTCTCTGACATCCCTAGCTGTTGTTCTTCAAGCTTCTGGTCTTCCCTTTGCTGCTGTAGTTCCCCCATTCTGTCCAAGAACTCTTTGTGTTCTCTTATTCCCCTGAGGGTCGACAGTCGCCGCTCCAGTCCACTTACTTTTTCCTCCAGCAGCGTGATCAACTTGCACTTGTTGCAGGTGTAGGCCATGTTGTTCTCAGGCAAGAAAACAAACATTGCACACACCTTGCAGGTCACCACCACTGGAGAGTCTTGTCCTTCCATAGCCTCTTTTCCCTTTTTGTGTCTAGCTTTGTGATTGTTCTAGAATAGCCTGTGCCTGCTCCTCTACTCAGTAGAGGTTAAAAGCAGAGTCCCACTGGTGTGGAAGTGTGTGTTACAAGACAAATAAATGAAAAAAAAAGTTAGTTAAAAAAATAAATTAAAAAATTAAAAAAGTTAAAAAAAATTAAAAAAATTAAAAAATGTTAGGGGCCTCCCCCTTGACCTCCCCTGCCGAATTCCCCTGGCCAACTCCTGTTTGCTCCCCCTGTAGCTCGCTCTGGTCACTTGCTCTCTGGGAGCTTGCTTGCTTCTGTAGTCCCTGGACCAGCTGGAGCAGCTTGCTCAGCTCTGCTCAGCTGGGAGGTGGGAAACAGACTGAAGCTTCCCACCCACTCACCTGCTGGGAGTACTCAGGCCACCCCCCCCCCAATTCAGTTGGAGCTCTTAGAAGCACCTGGTGAGCTCACAGCCAGTCAGAAGAATAAAGTGCAGCCCCCTAGGCTTCCTGCAGCCCACTTACCTCTTAACCTCTGTCTCCTTTGTCTCTTCTACCACTGCAACTCCCCTGGCCAACTCCTGTTTGCTCCCCGTGTCCGCTTGCTCTGGTGGCTCGCTCTCTGGGAGCTTGCTTGCTTCTGTAGTCCCTGGACCAGCTGGAGCAGCTTGCTCTGCTCTGCTCAGCTGGGAGGCGGGAAACAGACTGAAGCTTCCCACCCACTCAGCTGCTGGGAGTACTCAGGCCACCCACCCCCCCAATTCAGTTGGAGTTCTCAGAAGCACCTGGTGAGCTCACACCCACTCAGAAAGATAAAAGGCAGCCCCCTGGGCTTCCTGCAGACCACTTACCTCTTAGCCTCTGTCTCCTCTGTCTCCTTTGTCTTTTCTACCACTGCAACTCCCCTGGCCAACTCCTGTTTGCTCCCCGTGTCCACTCGCTCTCTGGAGCTTGCTTGCTTCTGTAGTCCCTGGACCAGCTGGAGCAGCTTGCTTGGCTCTGCTCTGCTCAGCTGGGAGGTGGGAAACAGACTGAAGCTTCCCGCCCACTTGAGTATGTGCCTCAGATCTGTGTGGGAGGCTGATATTGGGACACCAATTCTGGTAGCAACACTGTATGCAGATGGAGATAAAAGCAAGGTGCTTACAGCTGGAATTTGAGGATTGTGACATATGCAGGAGTATGCAGCTGGAACTTCAGCAGCATGAGGCACAGCATTAGTATGAGCCTGAGCAACATAAGGAGCAACAATATCTCAAGGAAAGGTGTATGCAGACAGAGCTTCAATAGTATGCTGAGCAATGCGAGTTTGAGGACAGGTGGCTACAGCTTGAAGAAAAGCATCGGAGCTTGTAGCTGAAACAACATGGTAGTAGCACACTTCAGTAGCACCTCAGCAAAACAACTCCAAAAGACTTCACATCCTTCCTAGAAGACAGGGATGTACAAAAGGGACTTACCTTGTCCCGCAGCTTTTTTCACGGTGGGGGGGGAGGTGCTTCGCTTCTCCCCCCGAAGTTCAGGCGAGGTGGGGAGGTGTCCCGCCTCGCCCGGCCGAAATTCAGGCCGGAGGGGGAGGTGCCCTGCCTCGCCTAGCTGAAATTCAGGCTGAGGAGAAGTGCCCCGTCTCCCCGGCCCCGAAAGGAAAAGTAAAAAAAAATGAAAAAAAACCCCGTGATAGGATACATAACGATTAATGTAGCCTATCACGGCTAGATTTCCAAAGTCAGCCATGATAGGCTATGTTAACCGTCACGTAGCCTATCACGGGTGACTTTGGGAAAAAAAAGCATGTACGCAAATGGCGGCGGCCCATGGGCGCCGCCATTTGGTTCTTTATTTTGGCACGTCTAGTCTACGTAAAGATTTACGTAGACTACGGTGAAAATAAGGGAACACTATTTGTGTTGCCCTTATTTTCGCTGTAGTCTATGTAAATCTTTACGTAGACTAGACGTGCTAAAATAAGGAACCAAATGGCAGTGCCCATGGGCCGCCGCCATTTGCGTACACGCTTTTTTTTCCCCCCCAAAGTCACACGTGATAGGCTACGTGACGATTTACGTAGCCTATCGCGGGTGTGTGTTTTTTGTTTTTTGTTTACTTTTTTATTTTGTAATGGCAGCGGCAGCAGCCGGTCGGGAGACCGGCCGCCGCCCCTGCCCCCGACGAAACGCTGCCGGGACCCGCTGCTGAGAGGGACATTCGCTGAAGGTAAGTCCCATCCCAGGGGTGTGGGGGGCTGGCGGAGAATTTCCCCAACACTTTCGGGGGGCCGAATGCCTCAGCACTCAGTCTCCCGAAGATTCGTGGAGAAATTCTCCGCCATCCCTACTAGAAGAACAGGATTGGCAGCAGGGTTTTTTCCCCACCTTGGAGAAGGCAGCCAAGAACTGGGGAATTCAGGAGGTGGACTTCATGAAATATAATCCTTGTTTAATTGGGTGGGGAGGTGGTGGTAGTGCTAGAGAGAAAATCCTCATACCAGGGCTGCTATGCATGTGTGTGCATGTGTGTGTGTGCGCGCACACACACACACACACACATATATATATTGAAAGAGGGATCCCACCGCCAGGGACCAGGACCAGCCCCAACCTCCCTGCAAGGTGGGACCACTCACGATCCAATTCCAGGAACCCCTTCCAAAAATAAGACTGGCTAAACCCAGCCTCCCAGTCCCCCAAGATACTCAGTAGCCACTAGGGATGTCAGAGGAATCTGCTGTGGATTCAAATGAGGCCAGATTCTTTGGAATCTGGTCTCAGGAATCCGCAGCAGATCAGGACCACTTACCTCCACTCCAGGAGGACTGGAGGCGGAATGGCACTCGGCTGCTTCTTGCCAGCCAGAACTGTTCGCCTCCTCCCTGTCCCTGCCGATTACCATGCAATTTTTTTTTAAGCGATTGGCAGGGTCCAATCCAATCAATATGGTGGGATCCATAGACTTAGACGCAAATAGAGTCATGAATCTTGCATCTAAGTCTATGTGTTTTTAGGCTTATAGCAAAGATTCACAGCTCTATTTTGAGTACGAGTTTATGGGCACATCTTGCCGATCACCTTTTTTTTTTTAAAGAAAAGACATGGCAATCAGCAGGTACAGGGAGGAGGCGAACAGTTCTGGCTGGCAGGAGGGAAGATAAGCAGCCCACAAGCTGGTTGTCCCCCCCCCAAGAATCCTCACAGAGCAGAGCTGCTCCAGAGGATTCGGGTGGGGGGAGAAATGGATTGCCTCCCCCCCCCAGATTCCCCATCGGAACAGACGGTGGGTAATCTGTACACCCCTAGTAGCCATCCTCCTAAACCAAAAGGCACTGAAATTAGCACTGAGGTTGTACAGAGAATCAGAGATGTCACACCAACTAAAGGTTGGATAAAGGTTTATTAAAATAAAAATAAAGGAGTAGAGGGAAAGGGAAGAATGGAAATAGCAAGTTACACAAGAGGGTGCAAAGCCAAATTTCTTAACCATATACAGTGAGCTTCATGAATGCGCACCCAAGAAAAATAATAAAACTACCTAGCCTATCCTTACATACCTATGTAAGCATAGATCTCCCAGGATAGCAGCCAGCCATCTGCAGGCCCAGAACCACCAGGACAAAGGGAGACACCATGCCTCTCCCTCAGCCTGCTTTTAAAGCCCAGCCCTGGCAACCCAAGGCAAACTTTCCTTCAGCCAATCACTGGCTTAGCCCCTGGGTGGACCGCCCTTGCCTCCAAGAGGCTGGAACTCCCCACCAACTCCAGCTGTTATCACTTCCCGATCAGCAGGGACTGTGCCTGGCCTTGAGCGAAGGGCCGATGAGCCTCTAGACAGCAAACAATTCCAGGTGGTTACATCTGATGTGACAGCCTGACTTCATCTTATGGTAGAAAACAGGCCATCATTCTTAACTATATATCTATACCTATATCAGCAGAGGCCATGTGTTTTTTATCTCCACGATGCACTGGAACTTGTATTGCATCACATTTTGGGGAAATTATAGAGAGGGGACCACCCACCTACCCAGATGTTTGGATAGGAGGGATGCAACATGTCATGCATTCAAGGGATCCCCAAACCCTGGAACCAGCCCTCCCTCCCTGGGGAGACTATTCCTTAAGTGTAGTATCAAAACTAGAAGGCTTTCCAAAGTTGCTACTTGCTTAAGCAACAATGAGGCAATACAACACTAACAACAACTAAAGGTTGATTTGCACAACCTTGGAAATGTGTGGCACCTGGAAGAATAGCAGAGTTTAGACATGCAGTGAGCTAACTGTCTCATTCCTTTTGCTTGAGCTTAGGTCCTCATTTTCAGCCCTCATTTTATTGTAGCTTTATTGAACAGCTCTTGGAATCAGTAAACTGTACAGGCTCTAGCAAATTACTCGTCTGTGTGAGTCAGCCCTTAAATTATATCCCCTAATTTGTTGAATGGCAGGTTATTTTCTTAAATGTATAAATATTGACAAATATGCAAGGGAGCTGGCTGAGTTATGGCTGTAGCCTGTACGTCACTTGGTTTCTCTGAACTTCGAGGTCCTGCACATTTTCAGAATGTGAACTTACTGCACAGAAAAACCATTATCTTGAATGGTGGAGTCTGATGGCTCTTTCACACCTGCAAGTTGTCTCACTGTGATGTAGAGATCGCATGGCAAAAATGGACGTGTGAACCTGTCCTAAGTTAACTCAGTTTTGTAAGTACTACCTTACCCGTAGTACATCGAGACTTAGGAGAATTAAAACTGGAGAACCCACCTATACAATATCTAAACTTTTCCACACTTGTTAGTACCTGACCTACAAACCCTATGAGAGAGAAAGACTGAATTACAGTATACTCACTGACCGAGTGATATAAATATGTGACATATTTTTGAAAAGCTGAAAGGAGGATTACAGAAAGCCAATCTCAGTCCATCCAGACAGCAGCTACATAACAGACAATCACAATGTGTATCCATCAAGGCAAATATTTTTTCAACATGAACTTGAATGGGTGTCCATATGGGAAAACCTGTCAGTTTGCCATTGCAGAAACACCAGTTGTAACGTGAATGATGAAGTTAGGCTGATACAGAAGATGCAAGGAACTGTGAATGAATCCACACAGAGTTTTAGGGGCTGCCATCGCTTTAATGAGAAAACATTCCTCAGCATGTTAAACCAAATGCTTTCTGATAGTTCTCTGCAGAACAAGCCAGCTTGATTCAGGTGTTGATATATGAGGTCAAGCTTTCCCCATGGATTAAATACTTCATGCAATGTGAACAGGCACCACAATAACTACTGTTATGATGGATACTAACATGCTGGGGACAATTTTGCTGGGGACAAAAAACCAGAGACAATTTTTCAGTTGCCACTCAAAGGCTGAAGATAAAGTCATACATCGTGATCCATAGAAGTGCTCATTCAACAGTGCTTTGGACTTTCAAGTGTTCCTTGATCAACAGCAGCTGATGCCACCTCCCAAGATAAATCTGCTTTGGAAACTCCAAGGATTTTCAAAAGTGCTGTGCGATGCAGCATGGTGGGCTGCAGTTCCTTTTCTTTTCAAGGCTTCTGCACACCATTGAGTGCAAATCAACCTTTATATGTACCCAAAGTATTTGTTCATGTCTGTTTTAGGTGCATGGACAAGATGTTGCAGATTAAGCAAGCGTTCCCCTGGCACGACAGCTAAAAGTTCATATGGTTTTTATCCTTCTACTGCTGAAATTTTGTATTATGGCTCCGTACGTTTATTATTCTCTGTTTCATTGTACTTCGTTTTCTATGTATTATGAGCCACCTGAGCCTTTTCTATGTGTTCATTCAAGGAGAGTGAACATGCATGGGGAAAGGAAGAGTATTACAGCAGTTGGCTCTGCTTCCAAGCCACAAACATTCATGAGAACGCCCATCCTAGAGATGGATGAGAAATTCGTTTCAGTTTATTTTTGACCAGAATTTAACAAGTTTGCACCTCCCGGAACTGAGTACACACCTGAGCACAATCTGCGGTTGAAGTCCACACATTTCTGAGCTTGCAGTGTGATATGTAGAATAACAACAACAACAACAACAACATAGTATTAAAATTAGGGATGGCATGGGTGTATGATTGAGTCTGGGAATCTGGCAGACCTGCTCTTGCCCGCACTCCCGAGCCTCACTCAATGAGCCCCTGCCCCTGTTTGCCTCCTGTCTGCACTCAGCAAATGGCCTGTACTCACCCTGGCAGCCTTGTTGAGCTTTGCAGTTGCCATTTTCTGAAAAATAAAATGGTGATTGCGAAAATGTGCAAATTTGTGCGTATGCGAAAATGCGCATTTTGCGAAAGCGCATATTCATGTATGCTGAAATGCACATTTTGTGAATGCATATATTTGTCTATGCATAAAAATGTGTATTTTACAAAAAACACTGTGTGCCTTCCGAAAAATGTGCATTTCACGCATGAGAATATGCACCTTTGCAAAAATGTGCCTTTTTGCACATACAAAAACATGTGCATTTTTGCACTCACCATTTATTTTTTTTTAGAAATGGCAACCACGGAGCTTGACTAGGCTGCTGGGGTGAATGCAGGCTACTTGCTGAGAGTGGGAGGGGCTCAAGCACGGTCCAGGGACCAGAGAGCAGGGCAGGGGCTGGGCAGGAGTCTGGAGACCCTGGACAGGAGTGAGTTCACACATCCCTAGTTAAAATGTGTACATATGAAAAAATTTGTACTTTTGAAAGATGCACAGAAACACACTTTAACCTATGGGAGAATTTAAAATGTGCACAATTAATGTGTATGTTTGGGAAAGTGTGCATGAAAATACACACAAATGTTAGAATAAAAAGTGGAGGGGACTCACACTCTGATAGAGACATAAGTCAAAATTAGCTTTGAGGTGGAACTTGGAGAAATGCAGCTCCTGGCTGTCAGGAGTGCCCTAGCTGCCTCTTGCAGTCCCCTCCAATAGCCAAGTCAGGACACAGACGACGAGGATTCTTTTCAAGGCTCTATTACTTTATTACTTTATGACTCTTTCAGATACTAATCACTAGCGACTAAGCAAGGAACAGCATTGGGGATAGATAGCAGAGTAGCCTAAACTCCAGGTAAGGCAGTTGGTCCCCATTTGAAGGAGAACCGTGGGAAGACTCTAAACTTATGGGCTATGAAGAAATTCTCCCTCTTACCCTTGGGTCCTTGAGATGCGACCGTTGTTTTAGTGCCAAATGAGCAGAGTGCCTCCTTTCGGCGCCCTCCATCTGTCACTGCTCCCTGCGTCTGAGCCGAGCATCCAGCCAGCCCCCCTCTAGCACTCTCTCACTGCCAGGGTCACTATCTCTCCCAGGAATGCTGGCAGGAGGAATCTCTGTCAGCTGCTGTGCTTGTGAGAGATGAGCGAGCTCCTCTCCCACAGATTGCTGTTCCTCCTCAGAATCAGAACTGCTCTGGGGCTCTATGGACTCTGTTTCCACCCCGGCACTGGCTTACCTGAGGAGAAATGTTGTGGTGGTGCACAGTCCTGATGGGGAGGCAGGGAGGGGCAGCTGAGCTGCAGCAGCAACACCAAATGCACACCCCTGTCCCGATGGGGAGGCAGGGAACCAATCAGGACTAAATTGGCTTGGCTGGAAGAGGGCTTTGTTGGTGGACTGGAGGGAGAACTTCCCTCCCTCTAGTCCACCAGAGGCTGTTAAGAGCAGAGCCTCCCATGTGGCTTCAGCATTGCCGTCACTGACTTCATTGAAAAAGTTGCTCAGAGGTGAGCTCCAGATGACCCAACATGAGCCCTAGAAGAAGGTAGGGGTGCACGAAAGTCCCTTACCTGTCCTTGAAGCTTTTTGCGGTGGGGGGGAGGCGCTTCGCTGCTCCCCCTGCAAAGTTCAGGCCGGGGGGGGAGGCTTCCCGCCTCGCCCGGCCGAAATTCAGGCCGGGGAGGAGGCGCCTCACCTCGCCCGGCCGCGAACTAAAAAGTTAAAAAAAAAAATGCCCCCGTGATAGGCTACGTGACGATTAACGTAGCCTATCACGGCTAGATCTGCAAAGTCAGCTGTGATAGGCTACGTAAATCGTCACGTAGCCTATCACGGGTGACTTTAAAAAAAAAAAAGTGCGTACGCAAATGGCGGCCCCCATAGGGAGCCGCCATTCACGTTCCTTATTTGGTCGCCGTAGTCGACGTAAATCTTTACGTCGACTACGGTGAAAATAAGGGCAACGCAAATAGCGTTGCCCTTATTTTCACCGTAGTCTACATAAAGATTTACGTAGACTACGGCGACCAAATAAGGAACGGGAATGGCGGCTCCCTATGGGGGCCGCCATTATCCATACGCGCTTTTTTTTTTTTTAAGTCACCGGTGATAGGCTACGTGACGATTTACGTAGCCTATCACGGCTGACTTTGCAAATCTAGCCGTGATAGGCTACATTAATCGTCACGTAGCCTATCACGGGGGCATTTTTTTTCTTTTATTTTCTTGGAATGGCGGCAGCGGCAGCCGGTCAAAAGACCGGCTGCCGCTCCCGCCCCGGACGAAGACCCGCCAAACAGCCGGCCGGACCTGCCACTGGGAGGGACATTCGGCAAAGGTAAGTCCCGTCCCGGGGGGGTGCGGGGGTGCGGGGGGGGTGCGGAGAATTTCTCCCCGAAACTTGTTCGGGGGGCCGAACACGTTGGCGCTCGGCCCCCTGAAGTTTCGGGGAGAAATTCTCTGCCAACCCTAGAAGAAGGGCGGAAGAAACAAAGACAAAGCCGGTGCCTGCCCACTGCCACCGCCAACCCTGATACAGCTGGCAGAAGACAGGAAGGCAGCAAGGACCTAAAGAAGAGGAGAGGCACCCAGCGGAGAGAAGCAGGCAGCACAGTGAAATTTCCTCTTGCTAACCTGAGTCTTGCTACTTCACTGGGAGGTTGGTGGTCAGGAGCGGGGTGGTGGTTGGGAAGGAAGGGGAAGGGGGGCATGCCTTTTTCCCATAGGCGTTCCAGTGGGAGATGAAGTCTGGGGGAATTGGGGAGGGCTTGGAGGGAAGCAGTGCATGGGGATTCTCAGCCACCTAGGAAATGAGGCCCTCTGGGCTCCCCTTTCCTCCACCAACCACCCCTCACCCCCACCAGTTGGGGCAGAACCAGAATGAGGTGAGGAATAGAACAGCAAAGGGCAGGGGGAGACAAAGCTGTGTAAGCATGGGAATCCAGTTTGGATAGAACAAGGCCCAGGTAGAGGAAAGGGGGAACCACAGGCATTTTGGACATGGAAGGCCATAGGAGGGACTCAACTAAAAAAAAGATTTAGTTTTTAATTTTAGTTAAAAGATTCAACTAAAAAAAGAAGAAGCAGTCTTTTATGTTCTCATGTGCCAAAGGGAAATTTGGATATGGACAGGCCCACTAAGTATCACCCCCACCCCTACTTTCCTAAAAGAATAGGTATATTAAATATGCACACAAAATTGAAGGGCAATCCAAGCATAAAGGGGGGCATGGGTATAGGGGGCAATATAGCATAATAAGGTGGCAAGTGGTAGGATCAAACTGTGTTGCATGCAGAGCATCTTTCAAAAGGTATTTAAAACAAATGAATATTTATGAAACCCTGTGTGGTATAGTGGTTAGAGTGCTGGACTGGGACTTCGGGTATCCAGGTTCTAGTCCTCACTCAGCCATGAGGCTCACTGGGTGACTTTGGGCCAGTCACTGACTCTCAGCTTAAACTACCTCACAGGGTTATTGTGAAGGAAATACATAAATAAATAATTTTAAAAAAATTGAGAGGCAGAGTACCATGTAAGTCACTGTGGGTTCCTTGCCAAAGAACAAAAAAATGAATATAATAATAACTAATAAAAATAAATAAATAAATAAGGATATGCAGAGACAGACATGATGTACGTCCAGGGCTACAATTTAGGAATTGAGCCGAAAGGCGGGGTCAGGTATAGGATGGGTCCACAGGGTAGAGTAGTGGGTTTGCATGAAGCAGGCCCAGGTTCAACCCCAGATAACAAAAACAACAACTTTAAAAAGTGGAGGCAAAAGGGCATTAGTTGGTGCTGTAAGTAGGGTTGGCGGAGAATTTCTCCCCGAAACTTCGGGGGGCCGAGCGCCAACATGTTTGGCCCCCCAAACAAGTTTCGGGGAGAAATTCTCCGCACCCCCCCGCACCCCGTACCCCCCCGGGACGGGACTTACCATATGAAGGGCCCTTCCCAGTTGGAACTGAGCCCTTCATATGGCTTTGCAGTGGTTCCATGGCAGAAGGATACAGTGTGCATTGTAACTTGCATTCTAGAAAGGTTCTGGGTTTCATGCCAGGGCTAGTGTCAGGCCCACTTTTCTTGGAAATCAGAGATTTATCTACAGTAGGTACATTTGGTTAAATTTATATTTAAGGATACAGCTTGCAGGTTGTTAAGTCTGTATGTGGCCTAGTTTGTTCTTACTCTGTGAGCACCTTCAGAGCGATAGTGCCTATAGGATGCCTGTGGGGTGAGGCAGGTTGACCTATACAGGTGCTTTCGTGATGTCACAGTAGGGTTGGTGAAGAATTTCTCCCTGAAACTTTGGGGGGCCGAGCGCCAACGTGTTTGGCCCCCTGAACAAGTTTCGGGGATAAATTCTCCATACCCCCCCGCCCCCCGCACCCCCCCTGGGAGAGGACTTACCTTTGGCGAATGTCCCTCCCGGCGGCGGGTCCGGCCGGCGGTTCGGCGGGTCTTTGTCTGGGGCGGGAGTGGCAGCCGGTCTTTTGACCGGCTGCCGCCGCCGCCATTCCAAGAAAAGAAAAAAAAACGCCCCCGTGATAGGCTACGTGACGATTAACGTAGCCTATCATGGCTAGGTTTGCAAAGTCAGCCGTGATAGGCTACGTAAATCGTCACGTAGCCTATCACGGGTGACTTAAAAAAAAAAAAGCACGTACGCTAATGGCGGCCCCCATAGGGAGCCGCCATTCCTGTTCCTTATTTGGTCGCCGTAGTCTACGTAAATCTTTACGTAGACTACGGTGAAAATAAGGGCAACGTTATTTGCATTGCCCTTATTTTCGCCGTAGTCTACGTAAAGATTTACATAGACTACTGCGACCAAGTAAGGAATGCGAATGGCGGCTCCCTATGGGGGCCACCATTTCCGTACGCACTTTTTTTTTTTTTTAAAGTCACCTGTGATAGGCTACGTGACGATTTACGTAGCCTATCACGGCTGACTTTGCAGATCTAGCCGTGATAGGCTACGTTAATCGTCACGTAGCCTATCACGGGGGCGTGTTTTTTTTTTTAACTTTTAATTTCGCGGCCGGGTGAGGCGAGGCGCCTCCTCCCTGGCCTGAATTTTGGCCGGGCGAGGCGGGAAGCCTCCCCCCCCGGCCTGAACTTCGCGGGGGGTGCAGCAAAGTGCCTCCCCCCCACCGCGAAAAGCTTCGAGAACAGGTAAGTGACTTTCGTCCATCCCTAGCTGTAAGACTGCATGCTACCCATAGGTCAACCTTCGTGAAACCGAGTGTGTGACATGCTCATAATGTTTTATTTCCATAGTATTTATCTAGCAGGATGCCGCCTAAGAAAGCAAGTTTAGGGGGGCCTAGGAAGTAGGGATGCCAGAGAATTCCACCACGGACTCCAGTGAGGCTGGATTCTTTAGAACGGCCTCCCCACCACCACCCCGCGGAATCCCACCGGACTAGGGATGGATGAAAGTCCCTTTCCTGGTCCCGCAGCTTGCTTCGCAGTGGGGGGGGAGGCACTCTGTTCCTACCCCCGAAATTCTGGGTGGGGGGGAGGCGCCCCATCCCTCTCCGCCAAAATTCTGGTCGAGGGGGAGGCGCCCTGTCCCTCCAGCAGCGAATCCTCTTCTCCTGCCGGGTCGCAAATAGCGGCGGCCATAGCCACTGCCATTTGCGTCCCTGCAGTCAGCTGTGATAGGCTATGTAAATGTTTACGTAGCCTGTCACAGCTGACTTTGGGGGGAAAAAAAAACGCGTGTACGCAAATGGCGGCGCCCATGGGCGCCGCCATTTGCATACGCGTGGGTTTTTTCCCCCCCAAAGTCAGCTGTGATAGGCTACGTAAACATTTACGTTGCCCTTATTTTCACCGTAGTCTACATAAATGTCTACGTAGACTACACGTGCCCAAATAAGGAATGCAAATGGCGGCGCCCATGGGTGCCGCCATTTGCGTACATGGTTCCCCCCCCCAAATCAGCTGTGATAGGCTACATAAACATTTATGTAGCCTATCACGGTGTTTTTTGAAAATCTAGCCGTGATAGGCTACGTAAATCTTTATGTAGACTATCACGTTTGTTGTTGTTGTTGTTGTTTTTACACTTGGAAATGGCGGTGGCGGCAGCTGGTCGGAAGACCGGCCAACGTTGCTGCCACCGAACTGCCGCCGAACCTCTGCCCAACTGCCGCTGAACCGCCGCCGGGAGCCACCGCTGCCAGGGACATTCGACCAAGGTAAGTCCCATCCCGGGGTGGTGGCGGGGTGGTGGTGGACCGTTTCTCCACAAATTTCGGGGGGCCGAATGCGTTGGCATTCGGCCTCCCGGAGATTCGTGGAGAAATTCTCCGACATCCCTACCTGGGACGGAGCATATCTGGAGGTGGATGCGGTGGTGGTTCTGGCGGCGGATGAGGCAGTGGAGGCGGCAGCTCTGGCTGATCTGCCTGCCAGCCGCTGCTGGACTGCTGCGGCTGCAAATAGCGGCCGTTGTAGCGGCCACCATTTGCTTGCTTGCAGTCAGCCGTGATAGGCTACGTAAGTATTTACATAACCTATCACGGCAAAGAGCAGGCACACAAATGGCTGCCACTACACCATTTGCACCCCTGCTCTTTGCCGTGATAGGCTACTTAAGTATTTGCGTCCCTGCTCTTTGCCGTGATAGGCTATGTAAATACTTACATAGCCTATCACAGCTGACTGCAAGCACGCAAATGGTGGCCGCTACAATGGCCACCATTTGCGGCCGCAGCAGCCTGGCTGTGGCTGGAACTCCGGCTGTGGCCCACCCCAGCTGGCGACTCCACGGACCTGGTCTGGGGAGGATTCCAGGGGGAGGGACAGAGCGCTTCCCCCCACCGCCACTGCCCTGGAATGGACGGGTAAGTAGGATTCGTACATCTCTACTAGGAAGGCAACATACTCCCCACCTGGCATGAGGAGCATCATCAGCAGAAGGCCCAGCTCAAGCCCTCCACCAGCAATGAACCCACAGTAGGGCAAGGCTAGTAGGGGCCAGAATACTGCTGATGGGCAGGAGCAGAGCAGAAATGGCAGTGACTCACTTTAATGAGCACATGGTTAAAACGGAGACACCTGCCCCAACTGTCCCTGCCAGTCAACCCACAAGGATAGCATGACCCATGGCATTACACAGGGCAACAGCACTGCCCCTCAGGAACAGGCCACAGGAAGGATCCCCCATGTCAGCTGGAGAAGTGAGTGAGGAGGAAATACCCACACAACCTAGGAGGGGCAGGGCCAAAGCCAAGAGACTCAGGAAGAACAAGAAACCTGAGAGAACACCCAAGAAACATAAAGGTCAGCCAGCCAGCCAGTGAGGGAACTTCAGGTGAGTCCTTCTCATCAGAAGAGGGATCCCTAACACCAAGCAAGGATTTTGGGGCATCAGCTGCGTATGTCCCAGGCCTCAGGCTGGGCCGTACACTGCGGGGTAAAGAATGCAAGGAGGAAGGCAACACAGGGGAAGTATGGGCAGCTGAAGAGAGCAGCTCCGATGAGGAGCCAGTTGCCTCTACATATGAGGACAATGAAGACCCTCAAGGTATCCATCTCCCATGGAAATTAAGGGAGCACATCCTGGATGGGGACCTCATGGATGTGTTTTTCCTGTTGAAATTGGAGACAGAGGAGGGAAAAGGTGAGGAAAAAGGGGGAAAGGACAGAAAAATAATGGGGAGGAACAAGGTGGAAAGGTCATTTTTCAACTGGCTGGATGGTTATGGGGTATACATGGGGGTAGTCACGTCAGCCTACCCAGAACAAGCTTGGCACTTAATTAGCCACTATTGCACAGTTCTTAGGGTCCAAGCATTGGCAGGTGACAATCCAGCCACTGAATATGACCAGGCCTTCTGCCGAAGGGCCTCCTTCAACTGCAAGGCCCGGTGGGACCACTTAAATGCCAAGTTATGGCTTCTGATTGTGGGGCCCCACATCAAGGAGAAGGCAGAGTCCTTTCAACCAGCCAGGGCCCCTTCCAGGAAGGATGCCTTACACAGGGTTTGTTGGGAATATAGTCAAGGCAAATGCCAAAGAACACATTGCAAATTTTCCCACGAGTGTGAGACCTGCTTGGGCCCTCACCCGCGGGCTTCATGCCCATGGGCCCAGTGGGCTCAAGGTTCCTTTCAGGGCAACTGCAGAGCCAGTAGCAACTATGGAAGAAGGGATGGAATACATCCTACTGCACCCACTCCAAACATGGCTACAGCCCCTAAGAAATAATGAAATAGGATGGGGCACAAGGGCATTGGGTTTGGCCCACACATCAGTTTGCCAAAGTGCCCTTCACCCGCTCCTGGACTTCTAGACAGATAGGGCAGCAGCACACCATCTATGGGAGGGCTTCACACAGGGGTTCTGCATCCCTTCCATTGGGAGCTGCATAGCCACAGATGCTTCTAACCTGAGGTCAGTAAAGACAGGCCTGAGGTAGCAGCAGCCAAGATAACAAAGGAATACAAGGCTGGGAGGGCAGCAGGCCCCTTCCCCTCACTCCCAATGTCAAACCTCTGGGTTTCACTACTAGGCATTAGGGTTGGCGGAGAATTTCTCCCCGAAACTTCGGGGGGCCGAGCGCCAACGTGTTCGGCCCCCCGAACAAGTTTCGGGGAGAAATCCTCTGAACCCCCCCACCCCCCGCCCCCCCCCAGGACGGGACTTACCTTCGCCGAATGTCCCTCCCGGCGGCGGGTCCGGCCGGCGGTTCGGCGGGTGTTCGAGCGGGACAGGAGCGGCAGCCGGTCTTTTGACCGGCTGCCGCCGCCGCCATTGCAATCAAAGAAAAAAAAAACAACGCCCCCTGATAGGCTACGTGACGATTCACGTAGCCTATCGCGGCTAGATTTGCAAAGTCAGCAGTGATAGGCTACGTCAATCGTCACGTAGCCTATCACGGGTGACTTTAAAAAAAAAAAAAAAAGTGTGTACGGATAATGGCGGCCCCCATAGGGAGCCGCCATTCCTGTTCCTTATTTGGTCGCTGTAGTCTACGTAAAGATTTACGTAGACTACGGCGAAAATAAGGGCAACCCTATTTGCGTTGCCCTTATTTTTGCTGTAGTCTACGTAAACATTTACGTAGACTACAGCGACTAAATAAGGAACGTGAATGGCAGCTCCCTATGGGGGCCGCCATTAGCGTATGCGCTTTTTTTTTTAAAGTCACCCGTGATAGGCTACATGACGATTCACGTAGCCTATCACGGCTGACTTTGCAGATCTAGCCGTGATAGGCTACGTGAATCATCACATAGCCTATCAGGGGGCGTTTTTTTTTTTTAAAAAAAACTTTCGCGTTCGCGGCCAGGTGAGGCGGGAAGCCTCCTCCCCGGCCTGAATTTCGGCCGGGGCGAGGTGGGAAGCCTCCCCCCCCGGCCGGAACTTCGCGGAGGGAGCAGCGAAGCGCCTCCTCCCCACCACGAACGTCCTTCGAGAACAGGTAAGGGACTCTCGTCCACCCCTACTAGGCATAGTACCAAAAAAGGCCCCAGGAGAATTTAGGCTCACACATCACTTATCATACCCAAAATGTCCCTCCGTTAATGCTGCCATCCCTTCAGAGCTTTGCTCAGTTCGGTATGCCTCTTTTGACCAAGCAGTAGCCATGGTAAGGCCATGTGGGACAGCAGCATTAATGGCAAAGTGTGACATTCAGTCAGCATTCCGCCTGCTACTGGCCCATCCCCAGGACTTCAATCTAGTTGACAACCATTGGTATGTAGATAAAGCCATGCCAATGGGCTGCTTAGTAGCCTGCGCAGCATTTGAAACCTTCAGCACTTTCCTGGTGTGGGCAACCATAGGCAGGGTAGATCGTTCTCATGCCACACACTTCTTTGATGACTTCCTATTTTCCAGATCTGCAAACACTGGGGAGTGCCAAGAATTCCTCCAGGTCTTCCAGAACCTGACTCAGGAGCTCTGGGTCCCCCTGGTGCAAAGTAAGACTGAGGGCCTTAGTCCCTCACTACAAGGCTGGTTTACCTCAGCATACAATTAGACTCAGAAGCATGCACCTCTTGCTTGCCAGGTGACAAGCTGGGAGCGCTTTGGCCCATGATTGAGCTACTGCTCCAGCACCAAAAATGTGCCTTGAGGGAAATGCAGGTACTTCTGGGACACCTCAACTCCACATGTAGGGTGGTCTCACCAGGGAGAGCCCTCTGTGTTTGCCTCGCAAGGTCCACTGCCAGAATTCCATCCCCACACCATCACCTGAGAATCAAGAAGGGCATGAAGGAAGATATGAGAGTATGGCTAGCATGCCTAGCCACATATAATGGCATCTTCTTTTGGTAGGATCAGCTCATGGCTGGCACTGACCTACAAATCCAAACAGATGCCTCGGGGAGCCTTCCAAGGATGTTGGTGCACCAGAAGGTGGCCACCCCTCTGGCATGTCTTGGGTGTCACACATGACCTCACATTCCTTGAGTTCTTTCCCATCCTGGTGGTGGTGCACATCTGGAAGCAAGAATTCAGGAACAAGCGGGTGCATTTCCGGTGTGATAACCAAGCAGTAGTGAGAGTTATTAACAGTCAGACAACTCGCTCCGACAGAGTAATGGGCTGGTCAGATTTGTGTCAGCATGTTTGTCAGACAATATCCTATTTTCGGCACAACAGGTTCCCAGTGTCAAAAATGATATTGCAGATGCCATGCCTTGTCTCGTTTCCAGGATCAGAGGTTCTGGGCTTTGGCACCAGGGGCAAGAACTGATCCAGGCCCATTCCCAGAGGACCTGTGGGCACCTGAGAACAAATAATGATGCCGGGAGTATTGAATTCTGTCTCAGAAGCCACACTGCGCTCCTACATGGCAGCAGCTGACTCACTCTTGGCTTTCTCCAGAACCAGAGGAGGCACAGCCACATGGCCTCCACTGCAGGCGATGGTGCTACAATATTTGGCAGCCCTATGGGTTCAAGGTATTGCCCGAAGGACAATGTCTGTTCATTTGGCCACCATTGCCGCCTTTAGCAAGACGCAAGGTGGCACTGACCCATGCAGCTCTTTTCTGGTTAGAAGAGCTCTAGAAGGGTGGTGCAGGGCACAACCTCCTGTGCCTGACAAAAGAAGACCCATGACATATCGACTACTTGCCCGATTGTGCCACACCACTATAAGAACATGCTGGTCAGAATGTGAGGCAATATTATTCAGGGTAGCATTTTCCCTGGCATTTGGGGATGCCCCATTTTCCCCTTCAAGAGGGGGTCACCCAATCTGGGCCACACCCCAGGGAGGCAGAAAGGGGTTCACTTCAATGGTCTGCACCGTGGGGTGTGCCTCTGACTCCCGCCCCCCACAATGAGACACCTGGCAGGTGGGCCAGATTGATGAGATCAGACTGCAGGTGGGTAGTCCGATTAATGCATCCATGCCCTATGCCCCTGCCAACTCTATTTCAAGCTGAACCAGTATAGTTGTGGCCAATTATTTAACCCATCCAAGTCTATGTCTGAATTTGTTTTCCCACCTCCCTGTCCCACCATAAAGGGACTAGCTATGCGCTGACACACACAATCTCAGCAAAGCTTTTTTGCTGATTTACACATCCTTAGCCTGTAACATAGAGATCCCGCACATATGCATGCATGGTATGAAATGCTTTTCAAGCCTGCCTCCATGATGACACACACACCCTCCCAAGCACAAAGGTTTCTTGAGTGTCCTCTCTGGACAAGATTGTGGGATAGACTTGTTTAAAGAAATAAATAAAGAAGGATTTGCCATTTGTTTTTGTCCAAACAGAAGGGCTGCATGCCACCTGACCAGCCAGAAGAAACATAAATATTAATCCAGCTATTTGTCTCTAGTGATTTCTATGAACTTTTTCTATTGAAAAAAGAACATTTTGCTTGAAAAAAATTAGTTCAATAAATCTTTGCACATACACCCATGTGAGTTGCTTGTTACTTATCCTTCCAGGGCTTTGCCTTCTTGTTGCAGGCATTGCTCTTCACAAATCTTCGTATGTGGTTGGTGGGAAGGAGATTGCTGAGAAAGCAGTAAGAGTATTTCATGTGCATGTACAGATCTGGCATGCATGTCTCTCTGAATCATAGTCATATAATCAAAGAGGCTGGGGATGATCAGCATTTTGCATTATATGGGACCATTTCCCATTTTCCCATGCTCTGCAGGAATAGACTTAATTTACAGATACGATCCTTCTATATTGATAAGGCATATGATAAACTGAGAACTCTTTAATGTCGATGAGATATAAGTTATAGTTAGTAGAAGGTGATTATTATCTCTATAATAGTCAGCTTTTCAATGCTCACATTACAGTGGCAGCAAACAGGGCCTGGCCCCCATACCCTTTTTGATGGCCCCTTTAACTATTAATTTTGAGAGGCTGCAGAAGGGACAATATTTGACTAAAACTGGAAAGAGTCAGGGGTTACAGCTCGTTGATTTCATTAAGCCTCCCCCCTCACTTCCCCCCTCCCCTATAATTTCAGCTCTACAGCTGTTATCTGCATAGTCCCGCTCCCATCATCTGAATAGCTCTTCATTTATTGCTAAATCATCCTAGAGTGTGAAAGGAAAATGTGTGAAAGAAGGAAGCATATGGTCCAGTTCTCTTCCCCATTCTGAACACTGCTTCTGGTCTGGGTGGTGGAGACATTCCTCCCCTTCTCAGGGTCAAGAAGTCATGGTCAGTTCAGGACAACAGGACACAGAGCCGGATTTGGAAAACGAAGACAAAAAACACAGCTGCACCAATGTTTATGGTCCCTGATGTGTTTTGAGAATTCTTTTTATCAAGGGCAATTGAAAGACATAGAATACAAAATAATCTTTTTAAACTAATTTACAATGTTAAAAATAGAATAATAGAATCATAGAATAGTAGGGTTGGAAGGGGCCTACAAGGCCATCGAGTCCAACCCCCTGCTCAATGCAGGAATCCAAGTCAGAGCATCCCTGACAGATGGCTGTCCAGCCTCGTCTTGAAGGCCTCCAGTGTGGGAGAGCCCACCACCTCCCCAGGTAATTGGTTCCATTGTCGTATTGCTCTTACAGTCAGGAAGTTTTTCCTGATGTTCAGCCAGAATCTGGCTTCCTGTAACTTGAGCCGATTATTCCGTGTTCTGCACTCTGGGATGATCAAGAAGAGATCCTGGCCTTCTTCTCTGTGACAACCTTTCAAGTACTTGAAGAGTGCTATCATATCTCCCCTCAGTCTTCTCTTCTCAAGGCTAAACATGCCCAGTTCTTTCAGTCTCTCTTCATAGGGCTTTGTTTCCAGTCCCCTGATCATCTTTGTTGCCCTCCTCTGAACCCTCTCCAGTTTGTCTGCATCCTCCTTAAAGTGCGGTACCCAGAACTGGACACAGTACTCCAGATGAGGCCTAACCAGTGCTGAGTAGAGGGGAACTAGTACTTCCCGGGATTTGGAAGCGATGCTTCTATGAATGCAGCCCAAAAGAGCATTTGCCTTTTTTGCAGCCACATCACATTGTTGGCTCATATTCAGCTTGTGATCAACAACAATTCCAAGATCCTTCTCGCTTGTAGTGTGGTTGAGCCACATATCCCCCATCTTGTAACTGTGCATTTGGTTTCTTTTTCTGAGGTGCAGAACTTGGCATTTATCCCTATTAAATGTCATTCTGTCGTTTTCTGCCCAGCGCTCCAGTTTATCCAGATCACTTTGAATTTTGTTTCTGTCTTCCAAAGTATTAGCTATCCCGCCCAATTTTGTGTCATCTGCAAATTTGATCAGCATTCCCTGCACCTCCTCCTCCAAGTCATTCATAAAAATGTTGAAGACCACTGGGCCCAGGACTGAGCCCTGCGGTACCCCACTCGTTACCTCTCCCCAGTTTGAGAAGGTCCCATTGATAAGCACTCTTTGAGTCCGATTCTGTAGCCAACTGTGGATCCACCGGACCGTTATTTCATCTAGCCCACTTTGAGCTAGTTTTGCTCATCAGGATATCATGGGGCACTTTGTTGAAAGCTTTGCTGAAGTCGAGGTATATGATGTCTTCAGCATTCCCACGGTCTACAAGGGAGGTTACTTGATCAAAAAATGAGATCAGAGTTGTCTGGCAGGACTTGTTTTTGACAAATCCATGTTGGCTTCGAGCAATCACGGCATTGTTGTCAAGGTGCTTCCAGATGGATTGCTTTATGATCTGCTCCAGAATGTTCCCAGGGACTGATGTCAGACTGACTGGTCTGTAGTTCCCAGGTTCCTCCTTTTTACCCTTTTTGAAGATAGGGACAACATTAGCCCTCCTCCAGTCATCTGGCACTTCCCCCGTCCTCCATGATTTCTCAAAGAGAATAGACAGCGGTTCTGAGAGTTCTTCTGCCAGTTCTTTTATTACCCTAGGATGCAGTTCATCTGGCCCTGGAGATTTGAACTCATTCAAAGTAATGAGGTGTTCCTTGACCATATGCCTATCGATCTCAAGCTGCAATCCTGCCCCTTCAGCCTGTCCTTCACCTTTGCCAGGGGGGTCATAGACCCTCTTTTGGGAGAAGACTGAGCCAAAGTAGGAATTGAGCACCTCTGCCTTTTCTTTGTCATCTGTTATCATTTTGCCATCCTTATTTAATAGCTGAACAACCATTTCTTTCCTCTGCCTTTTACTATGCACGTAGCTGAAGAAAGCCTTTTTGTTGCTTTTAGCATCCCTCGCTAACCTCAGCTCGTTCTCACCTTTAGCCTTCCTGACACCATCCCTGCAATTCTGTGCTACCTGCCTCTACTCTTCCTTTGTTACGTGGCCTTCTTTCCACTTCCTATATGTGTCCTTTTTTGTTTTCAGGTCATCCCTAAGCTTTTTGTGAAGCCACATTGGCTTCTTCTGTTGTCTTCCACCTTTTCTTCTTGTTGGAATTGTTTGTGATTGTGCCTTGAGAATTTCCTTTTTTAAAAGCTCCCACCCATCTTGGACTCCTTTTCTCATTAGTGTCGCTTGTCATGGGACCTTACTGATCATTGTTCTGAGTTTATTAAAATCAGCTTTCCTAAAATCCAGGGTACGTGTTTGACTACACTCGGCTTTTGCTTCCCTTAGAACCAAGAACTCAAGTACAACATGGTCGCTTTCCCCCAGAGTTCCTGTAACTGCTACTTTATCCACTAAGTCATCTCTGTTGGTTAGGATCAAGTCAAGGATAGCCGATCCTCTAGTTCCTTCCTCTACTTTCTGTAGGAGGAAGTTACCCGCCACACAAGTCAGGAATTTCCTGGAGGGGCCATGTTTTGCAGAATTTGTCTCCCAACAAATATCAGGGAAATTGAAGTCCCCCATTACTACTACATCATGCTTCCTTAAAACAGTGGCTATTTGCTTTTCAAAAGTTTCATCCTTGTCTTCTCCTTGATTGGGTGGCCGGTAGTAGACTCCTTCCACCAGGCTCCTTTTATTTTTTGCTCCATTTATTTCAACCCAGATGCTCTCGATGGGGCTACCAAGCTCATCCTCCTGTATTTCTGTGCAGAGATATGTATTTTTTCACATACAGGGCAACCCCACCTCCCTTTCTGTTCCTCCTGTTCTTTTTGAACAAGTTATATCCTTCAATTGCTGTATTCCAGTCATGAGAGTCATCCCAGCAAGTCTCAGTTATACCTATCAAGTCAAAATTTCCCTCTTGTATTAAGAGTTCAAGTTCATTCTGTTTGTTTCCCATACTCTGGGCATTAGTATATAGATATCGAAGACCATGTGCTTCATAGTCTGGCTTTCTTCCTACATGTGTCTGAAGACTATTATTGGGCGCTATCAGAGCTGTTCTCCCCATTGCAGTGCATGCACCTACGTCCATTGTTACTCCTAACATTACATCTCCCTTCCCCGTAGGATTCAGTTTAAAGCCCTCCTAATGAAGTTCTTCATGCTGTGGCCAAACACATTCTTTCCATCCTTTGTGAGGTGCAACTCATCCCTAGCCAGCAGCCCATCTTCCAGGAAGTATAGCCCGTGGTCCCAGAATCCAAATCTCTCTCGTCAGCACCACCTTCGTAGCCAGTCATTCACCCGGAGTATTTTTCATTCCCTTTCTATCCCTCTTCTAACTACTGGAAGGATGGATGAGAAAACTATCTGGGCCCCAAAGTTCTTGAGTTTCCTTCCCAGAGCTTCAAAGTCTGACGTGATCTCTTCGTAGCTCCACTTGGCGGTATCATTTGTTCCCACATGGATGAGAAGAAAGGGATACCTGTCAGTGGGCTTTATGAGTGCAGGCAACCTTTCAGTCATGTCTCTAATCTGTCCTCCCAGGAGACAACATACCTGGCGAGTCCATGGGTCTTCGCGACATACTTGGGTCTCGATCCCATGCAGCAAGGAGTCTCCCACTACTACCACTCTTCTCTTCTTCTTCTTGTAGGCCTGGGTTTCATCGCCTCTGTTTGACTGACCTTCAGTCTCTTGCTCACTCTCATGCAGGGTCCCCTGTGATTCTTCCTCTGCAGGCTGTCCTCCATTCTCATCTGCAAGTACCTGGAATCGGTTCCACAGCTCCACTGCTTTCACTGGTGCAGAGTGGTGTCTAGTTCTTCTTCTCCTAACTGCCACACTTTTCCAAGGAGTATCCTCTACTCCATTTTTCTTCACCTCAGCATTTCCCACTGCCTCAACTTGCTGTTGCTAGGGGTGAACGAAAGTCACTTACCTTTTCTCGCAGCTTGTTCGCGGTGGGGGGGAGCGCTTCGCTGCTCCCCCCGCGAAGTTCAGGCCAGGGGGGGAGGCTTCCCGCCTCGCCCGGCCGAAATTCAGGCCGGGGGGGGAGGCTTCCCGCCTCGCCCGGCCGAAATTCAGGCCGGGGAGGAGGCTTCCCGCCTCGCCCGGCCGCGAACACGAAAGTAAAAAAAAAAAAAAAAAAGTCCCCTGATAGGCTACGTGACGATTCACGTAGCCTATCATGGCTAGATCTGGAAAGTCAGCCATGATAGGCTACGTGAATCGTCACGTAGCCTATCACGGCTGACTTAAAAAAAAAAAAAAAAAAAGCGCGTACGCGAATGGCGGCCCCCATAGGGAGCCGCCATTCGCGTTCCTTATTTAGTTGCTGTAGTCTACGTCAATGTTTACGTAGACTACGGCGAAAATAAGGGCAACGCAAATAGCGTTGCCCTTATTTTCGCCGTAGTCTACGTAAAGATTGACGTAGACTACAGCGACCAAATAAGGAATGGGAATGGCGGCTCCCTATGGGGGCCGCCATTCGCGTACGCGCTTTTTTTTTTTTTTAAAGTCACCCGTGATAGGCTACGTGACGATTCACGTAGCCTATCACGGCTGACTTTGCAAATCTAGCCGTGATAGGCTACGTGAATCGTCACGTAGCCTATCAGGGGACAGGTTTTTTTTTTCTTTGATTGCAATGGTCGAACACCGCTCGAACACCGGACGAACCGCCAGCCGGACCCGCCGCCGGGAGGGACATTCAGGGAAGGTAAGTCCCGTCCCGGGGGGGGCGGGGGGCGGGGGGGCGGAGGATTTCTCCCCGAAACTTCGGGGGGCCGAGCGCCAACGTGTTCGGCCCCCCGAAGTTTCGGGGAGAAATTCTCCGCCATCCCTAGCTGTTGCTCTTCAAGCTTCTGGCCTGCCCTTTGGTGCTGTAGTTCCCCCATTCTGTCCAAGAACTCTTCGTGTTCTCTTATTCCCCGGAGGGTCGACAGTCGCCGCTCCAGTCCACTTACTTTTTCCTCCAGCAGCGTGATCAACTTGCACTTGTTGCAGGTGTAGGCCATGTTGTTCTCAGGCAAGAAAACAAACATTGCACACACCTTGCAGGTCACCACCACTGGAGAGTCTTGTCCTTCCATAGCCTCTTTTCCCTTTTTGTGTCTAGCTTTGTGATTGTTCTAGAATAGCCTGTGCCTGCTCCTCTACTCAGTAGAGGTTAAAAGCAGAGTCCCACTGGTGTGGAAGTGTGTGTTACAAGACAAATAAATGGAAAAAAGTTGGTTAAAAAAATAAAAAAATAAAAAAAATGTTAGGGGCCTCCCCCTTGACCTCCCCTGCTGAACTCCCCTGGCCAACTCCTGTTTGCTCCCCCTGTGTGCTCTCTCTGTTCGCTCGCTCTCTGGGAGCTTGCCTGCTTCTGTAGTCCCTGGACCAGCTGGAGCAGCTTGCTCTGCTCTGCTCTGCTTGGCTGGGAGGCGGGAAACAGACTGAAGTTTCCTGCCCAGTCAGCTGCTGGGAGTACTCAGGCCACACCCCTCCAATTCAGTTGGAGCTTTCAGAAGCACCTGGTGAGCTCACAGCCAATCAGAAGGATAAAGGGCAGCCCCCTGGGCTTCCTGCAGCCAACTTACCTCTTAGCCTCTGTCTCCTTTGTCTCCTTTGTCTCTTTAACCACTGCAGCTCCTCTGGCCAACTCCTATTTGCTCCCCCTGTTCGTAGGGATGGTGGAGAATTTCTCCCCAAAACTTTGGGGGGCCGAGCGCCAACGTGTTTGGCCCCCCTAAGAAGTTTCGGGGAGAAATTCTCCACACACACCCCCGCGCACCCCCCCCCCAGGACGGGACTTACCTTTCCCGAATTTCCCTCCCGGCGGCGGGTCCTGGAGGCAGTTTGTCGGGTCTTCGTCAGGGGCGGGAGCAGCAGCCGGTCTTTTGACCGGCTGCCGCCGCCGCCATTCCAATAAAAGTAAAAAAAAACAAAACACCCCTGTGATAGGCTACGTGACGATTAACGTAGCCTTTCACGGCTAGATTTGCAAAGTCAGCCGTGATAGGCTACGTAAATCGTCACATAGCCTATCATGGGTGACTTAAAAAAAAAAAAAGCGCGTACGGCTAACGGCAGCCCCCATAGGGAGCCGCCATTCACGTTCCTTATTTGGTCACTGTAGTCTACATAAAGATTACGTAGACTACGGTGAAAATAAGGGCAATGCTATTTGCATTGCCCTTATTTTCGCCGTAGCCTACGTAAAGATTTACATAGACTACAGCGACCAAATAAGGAACGTGAATGGCGGCTCCCTATGGGGGCCGCCATTTGCGTACGCGCTTTTTTTTTTTTAAAGTCACCCGTGATAGGCTACGTGACGATTTACGTAGCCTATCATGGCTGACTTTGCAGATCTAGCTGTGATAGGCTATGTTAATCGTCACGTAGCCTATCACGGGGGCGTTTTTTTTTTTACTTTTTATTTCGCGGCTGGGCGAGGCGAGGCGCCTCCCCCCCAGCCTGTATTTCGGCCGGGCGAGGCAGGAAGCCTCCCCCCCCCGGCCTGAACTTTGCAGGGAGAGCAGCGAAGCGCCTCCCCCCCACTGCGAAAAGCTGCAAGACCAGCTAAGTGGCTTTCATGCACTCCTACCTGTTCGCTCGCTCTGTTCACTCGCTCTCTGGGAGCTTGCCTGCTTCTGTAGTCCCTGGACCAGCTGGAGCAGCTTGCTCTGCTCTGCTCAGCTGGGAGGCGTAATAGTTTACATTCATATTAGAACTTAAACACATAGTGACAATTATAAAGTATTCTTACTAATTTATAAGACACCAATGTTTCAAATATCACAAAACAATTGAAATCCCCCAAACATACAGCTTCTTAGGAAATGTAGGTCTGGCCTCAAGCCTAGAACTCTTATCAATGGCAGCAATGGCTTCTGTGACAGCTGGAGGGAGGGAGGGGAAAAATGTTCCATTCTCATCTTCCTCACTACCCTAAGCTGTCATTGTGATCATGGCCAATGTAATAGGTGGAGAGGCTGGAGAAGGAGGGTCAATGGGGGTGATGAGTGCTATTGGGAGCAATTATCCATCCCCTCCTCCCCAACCCATCAATTTTGTTGGGCTGTTGCTTTTGATTATGATAACGATGATAGTAATAATAATAATAAATAATATCTATTTATATAGCACTTTAGAATGTTCAAAGTCTTAATATGTTATTTGAATTTATTGTAATCCCCATGACATGACCTTGTATTACTACTCCGTGCTTCCGGTTCTTTAACCAGGAAGGAGCCTTTGGTGGGGGGCTTTATTTGTCAAAATCTTTGTGAAAGTCCAGGAGCACAACTCTAAATGTTATCTACATGGTTGTTGACACTCTCAGAGACCTCTAAAAGGTCATTGAGACAGGGCTTACCTTTGCAGAAGCCATGTTGCAGAAGCCTGTACAGTCCAATCTTAGGCATATTTATATAAAAGTAACTCCCATTCATATAGATTGCACACTTAGTCTTAGACTCTATGTCACATTAAAGTGGCAGGTATGACTCATGTAAGAGCTCACAAAAATTAGTGTTGAAATATTTGTAAATGCAGGTTGATATAAAATAATCACACATACAGAGGGGTTTTTTTAGGAATGTAAACATCTCTCATGAAATTGGTCTTATATTTGGCCATCCCAGATATACATTGTTCTTTATGCATAAATATAATGACATCTACAGTACCAAGGAGCTCATAGTATGCATGGATTTGTCCCATTTCATCCTTACAACAACTTCATGATGTAGATTAGACTAGGGTTGGCGGAGAATTTCTCCCCGAAACTTCGGGGGGCCGAGCGCCAACGTGTTCGGTCCCCCGAAATAGTTTCAGGGAGAAATTCTCTGCACCCCCGCCCCCCGCCCCCCCCAGGACGGGACTTACCTTTCCCAAATGTCCCTCCCGGCAGCGGGTCCCGGCGGCAGTTCGTCGGGTCTTCGTCAGGGGCGGGGGCGGCAGCCGATCTTTTGACCGGCTGCCGCCGCCGCCATTCCAATAAAAGTAAAAAAAAACAAAATGCCCCTGTGATAGGCTACGTGACGATTAACGTAGCCTATCATGGCTAGATTTGCAAAGTCAGCCGTGGTAGGCTACGTAAATCGTCACGTAGCCTATCACGGGTGACTTTAAAAAAAAATAATAAAGCGCGTACAGCTAATGGCGGCCCCCATAGGGAGCCGCCATTCACGTTCCTTATTTGGTCGCTGTAGTCTATGTAAAGATTATGTAGACTACGGCGAAAATAAGGGCAACGCTATTTGCATTGCCCTTATTTTCGCCGTAGTCTACAGATTTACATAGACTACAGCGACCAAATAAGGAATATGAATGGCGGCTCCCTATGGGGGCCGCCATTTGCATACGCGCTTTTTTTTTTTTAAAGTCACCCGTGATAGGCTATGTGATGATTAACGTAGCCTATCACGGCTGACTTTACAGATCTAGCCGTGATAGGCTATGTTAATCATCACGTAGCCTATCACGGGGGCATTTTTTTTTAACTTTTTATTTCGCGGCCGGGTGAGGCAAGGCACCTCCTCCCCAGCCTGAATTTCAGCCGGGCGAGGCGGGAAGCCTCCCCCCTGGCCTGAATTTCGGCTGGGCGAGGCGGGAAGCCTCCCCCCCGGCCTGAATTTTGGCCGAACGAGGCGGGAAGCCTCCCCCCCCGGCCTGAACTTCGGGGGGAGAGCAGCGAAGCACCTCCCCCCCACCCCGAAAAGCTGCGAGACCAGGTAAGTGGCTTTCGTGCACCCCTAGATTAGACTGACAGATAGTGACATGCCCAATGCCCCATAGTGACCTTCATGGTAGAGCAGGGATGTGAATCCAGGCCTCAGTCCAACACAGTATCCACTACATCACAGTTGATGTGCTTTATGGAAAACCCTCTAGATCCAGGAAAAGATTTTAAAAAAAGTGTACACAGACACCATGTTTGAAACAGTTTATTAGTACAACGATACCAAAGTGACCCTTCAGGCTTTCCCACATCTGCTGCTCCTGCTAGCTGCAAAGCCTGGCAGAAAATTAAGCACATTTCTAAATGCTGCTGCTGGAATATGCACTTCAGGAAAAAAGAAAAAGAAAAAAGAACGTGCATGCATCTGGATTGTACAGCTGGCAAGAAAAAATTGTGGTCTGTTAAAGGGTGGTGAGAAAGAAATTGACCATTAGAAACAAGATTAGATCACAAAGGTTATATCAAAATTAAACATATGTCACTGTGTATTCCAATTAATCAAATGGATGAGAGGGGGAGGATTAAAGAAGAAAAAGGCCATCTTTAAAATTCATTAAGATCAACAGAACAATTCCCATTTGTTTTGAGTACAATTTATTTTACCCAGCATTCAAGGAATGTTTACAGAATATCCACCAACAATACGAGACTTCTATCATCTATCATAAAGCCACCCTTGAGGCTATTATTTAGAGGGAAATAGGACAGCATTCTAAAATCTCTGTGCATCTGTTGAAATTTCCTGTTTTGAAAGTTCTATAAAAGTAAAGATCTCCCACTACATGCAAAGTCTCTCACTAGAACAAGTGTGGTTATGATAGCTTCTGTCGATCTTATGATGGTATCCTCTGTTGATGGACTAGGGTTCAAGAACAAATCTGGTTTCTCTATGTAGGCACAGAAATCATTTTCCTGCTTTAGAGTATGGGAGAAATTCGCATTTTCAGCTGGTGTGTGTGTGTTTTTTTAGTTTACATATTTTTCTATGACTAAATTTGCATAAAATTCTCAAAAGTAAAAAATGGGTCTTCAATTCCAAGAAATCCATATGACTCGAGAAAGGCCAGTCTGCTGTGGAATCTGTGTGTTGGATTCAAAGAAATCTGAACTCATTTGATTCCATTGAGGATTTTTCTAGCATCCCAAAATATTACCCATCTTTACCTTAGGTGCTAGAAAGGACTGTACCCATTCAGAATAACAATGGGAGATATCATTTTTAACTGCTCTGCCACATCTAAAAAAACCTCTCTGGAAGTAGAAAATTATCACAATAAGGTGTGTAATAAGCTAGAACATTTCTCCTTCACATGCTTCCCATTTACAGTTTACTTTATTTTTACTTGTAGCAGGGAGATGTTTAAAAATATCTGAGGGAGCATTAGAAATGATGCCTTCTGTCTAGGGTTACCAACTGTTGAAACCAGAAATTTTGATTCCTGGATGGGGCCTGGGGATGAAGCCAGGAGATGGATGCCTTACTATTGAGTAACTCCAGCCTATCCACTCCCTTCATACGTACATACAACAATCCACTCAGATGATAATTTCAGTGTATTGGTAGGAAGCAGGCATTCTTTTTAGGCATGGCGGAGAATTCCGCCACGGAACTCGGTGAGGCCGAATGCCAGCGCATTCGGCCCCCCGAAATCCGTGGCAGAACGAAGCCCCCCACCCCCCCGCCCTGTGAAATGGGCCCGGAACGGAGCCAACCTTGGTTGGCCATTCCGGTGCTCCTCGAATGGCGGCCACATCTGCAGCCGCCATTCACGTCTTTCGAATGGCCGTGATAGGCTATGTAAATACTTACATAGCCTATCACAGATAATGCAGAGATGACATTTGCGTCCCTGTGGAGGCTGTGATAGGCTACGCAAATATTTACATAGCCAGGAGGAGGAATGGATCGCCTCCCCCCACCTGCGGAACCCGGCGGAGCCAGGTAAGCAGGGTTTCGTACACCCCTAATTCTTTGAGGCTCCCTGGTCCCAAGCCATGTAAGTAAGCTCCAAAGCTTTGAATTGTGTTTGGAAATGCACATTTATGAATGGATGGATCTGTCAAGTTCAATTCCACTCAATTTCTAAGTTCCCTACATTAAGTTCATTCCATCCCATTTCCACATTCGTTTGCAGATTTTTTTTTTTTTAAGTCTGTATGTATTTTTGTGTGGGTTACACCTTTGTTTTCAAAATATACACATTTTGAAGTTAATTTCCTTTAAGATAATGCATTTGCAAGAGCACCTCTGTAATATACACTTTTTTTGTACACTTTTCTGAACTATGCACACTATTGTAGACCTTCTGATGTGCAAACTTTGATTGCAAATATCAGGAATCGTAGAATCATAGAATAGTAGGGTTGGAAGGGGCCTACAAGGCCATCAAGTCCAACCCCCTGCTCAGTGCAGGAATCCAAGTCAGAGCATCCCTGACAGATGGCTGTCCAGCCTCGTCCTGAACGCCTCCAGTGTGGGAGAGCCCACCACCTCCCTAGGTCATTGGTTCCATTGTCGTATTGCTATTACAGTCAGGAAGTTTTTCCTGATGTTCAGCCAGAATCTGGCTTCCTGTAACTTGAGCCCATGATTCCGTGTCCTGCACTTTGGGAGGAAAGTGTGGATATCATCTTTTAACTGTGTATTGGCTTGTGCATGGGTTCAAGTAATATGGATTTGATAAGTTCACATAAAAAATGCAAACTGAACACTTTCCCCCTGTCCCTACCATTAACTGATAACGAACAGGACCAGCAATACCATTCTTAATTTTGCAGTCCTATGAGTATCTACTCAGAAGTAAGTCCTATTGAATTCAACAGGACTTATTTCCCGGTAAGTGTGTATAGCGTTGCCGCTGTAGTTACTTATGTATTATTTATGTGTTTAAAACATTTGTTGGACATGTTTCAGGGTAGAAGCCCTCTCAAGGCAGCTTAAAGCAATACAATACATAAAACAGTTAAAATATTAAAATTGATAAAAAACAATAAAGGCAACAATAAAACCAGTGCCATCAACAATGGCTGTAACAGTAACAATGGCAGTCATATTAAGAGAAGGCCACATTAAAGTAATATGTTTTCAAGGCCTTCTTAAAAGCCTGCAATGATGGGGCATGGCAGACCTCTGATGGCAACTTGTTCCAAAGATGTGGGGCCACTGTAGAGAAGGCCCTCTCACGTGTGGTCACCCACTTGACTGCTCTCACATGTTGGCAAATGAGAAGGACCTCTTTTTCTGATCTTAAAGTGTGGGCAGGCTGATATGGGTGAAGGTGGTTCTTCAAGTAACTTGGTCCCAAACCATTTAAGGCTTTAAAGGTCAAAACCAGCACTCTGAATTGGGCTCGGAAACACACCAGTAACCAGTGCAGCTGGAGCAGTATAGGCATTATGTGATCAAATTGCCTCACCCCCACCAATACTCGGGCTGCCGTATTCTGCATGAAATAGAATTTCTGAACCATCTTCAAAGTCAGCTCGACTTACAGCACATTACAGTAGTCCAGCCTGGATGTCACTAGTGCATGGATTAGGGATGGCAGAGAATTTCTCCCCGAAACTTCGGGGGGCCGAGCACCAACGTGTTTGGCCCCCCGAACAAGTTTCGGGGAGAAATCCTCCGCCCCCCCACCCCCCGCCCCCCCCGGGACGGGACTTACCTTCCCTGAAAGTCCCTCCCGGCGGCGGGTCCGGCTGGCGGTTCGTCCGGTGTTCGAGTGGGGCGGGAGCGGTAGCCGGTCTTTCGACTGGCTGCCGCCCCCGCCATTGCAATGAAAGAAAAAAAAAAAACTGTCCCCTGATAGGCTACGTGACGATTCACGTAGCCTATCACGGCTAGATTTGCAAAGTCAGCTGTGATAGGCTACGTGAATCGTCACGTAGCCTATCACGGGTGACTTTAAAAAAAAAAAAAAAAGTGTGTACGGATAATAGCGGCCCCCATAGGGAGCCGCCATTCCCGTTCCTTATTTGGTCACTGTTTGCGTTGCCCTTATTTTCGCCGTAGTCTACGTAAACATTTACGTAGACTACAGCAACTAAATAAGGAACACGAATGGCGGCTCCCTATGGGGGCCGCCATTCGCGTACGCGCTTTTTTTTTTAAAGTCACCCGTGATAGGCTATGTGACGATTCACGTAGCCTATCACGGCTGACTTTCCAGATCTAGCCGTGATAGGCTACGTGAATCGTCACGTAGCCTATCAGGGGATGTTGTTTTTGTTTTTGTTTTACTTTCGTGTTCGCGGCCGGGCGAGGCGGGAAGCCTCCTCCCCGGCCTGAATTTCGGCCGGGCGAGGCGGGAAGCCTCCCCCCCGGCCTGAATTTCGGCCGGGCGAGGCGGGAAGCCTCACCCCCCGGCCTGAACTTCACGGGGGGAGCAGCGAAGCGCTCCCCCCCACCGCGAACAAGCTGCGAGAAAAGGTAAGTGACTTTCGTCCACCCCTAGCATGGATAACTGAGGCAAGGTCCTTCCTCTCCAGGTAGGGCTACAGCTGGCATACCAGCCTAAGCTGGTAAAAAAAAACACTCCTACACACCATGGCCACCTGGGCTTCCCCAGTTAGCTTAGAGTCCAGGAGGACCCTCAAACTGCGCACTTGGTCTTTTAGGGGAAGTGCAGCCCTATCTAAGACCAGTTGTAAACCTCTACCCAAAGTAGTTGTCTTCCCAACCTATAGTACTTCTGTCTTGTCTGGATTCAGTTTCAGCCTGTTCACCCTCATCCATCCCAAAACAGCCTCCAGACACTGGTTCAAGAGTTCCACAGCCTCCCTGGGATGTGCAGATGGAAATGAGAGGCAGAGGTGAGTATCACCTGTGTACTGATCACATTTCAGCCCAAATCTCCTGATGACTTCCCCCAGTGGTTTCATGTAGATGTTAAAAAGCATGGGGGACAAGATAGAACCTTGTGGCACCCCACAGGCTAATGGCTATGGTATGGAGCAAAAGTCCCCCAGCACCATCTTCTGAGACCACTCCTCCAGAAAGGACCAGAACCACTTTAAAACCATGCCTCCCAAGCCCAACCCAGATAAATTATTGAGAAGGACACCATGGCCGATGGTATCAGAAGCTGCTGAGAGGTCCAGAAAAGCCAATAAGGTTGCACTCCCCCTATCTATTCTCCAGTATAAATCATCAGCCAGGGTGACCAAGGCTGTTTCTGTCCCATAACCATGCCTGAAATCAGATTGGAATGGATCTAAGTAATCAGTTTCATCCAAAACTGTCATGCAAGTTAGCCTTGCTCTTGGTTTATAGTTAGATTAAAGCAATCTTTGTTGTTGTTCAGTCGTTAAGTCGTGTCCAATTCTTCATGACCCCATGGACCATAGCACGGCAGGTCTTCCTGTCCTCCGCTCTCTCCCGGTGTGTGTTCAAGTTCATATTCATGGCATCAGTGATGCTATCTAGCCATCTCATCCTCTGCCGTCCCCTTCTCCTTTTGCCTTCAATCTTTCCCAGCACCAGGGTCTTTTACAGAGAGTTTTCTCTTCGCATTAGGTGGCCAAAATATTTGAGCTTCAGCTTCAGTATCTGTCCTTCCAATGAGCAGTCAGGGTTGATTTCCTTTAGGATTGACTGATTTGACCTCCGTGCAGTCCAGGGGACTCGTAAGAGTCTTCTCCAGCACCATAAAGCAATCTAGAGAATCTTTATTCCTTTAGGATCCACATATTGTTACTGAAACTACATGTATAATACTTAACAGAGGGCCCCCAATCCAGATGAGGATCTTAGTATGGGGTGGGTGGGGGGTTAAGCCTTTGACCACTCTGTGGTCCCAAATATGAATCGGGGTCTCTGAGTCTGTAATTTTCCTTTGCAAAAGCTGAAAATGGAGATTATGGCCTTGCACTTACTTTAGTGTAAGTAAGAAAGAAAGACAGAGCTGCTCAGTACATCTTCAAAGTAACATGTAGCTTGGCCCTCATCAGTTTTCTGTAGGGATGTACGAAACACCTACCTGGCTCTGCACCAGGCAATCCATGGTGGGGGGAAGGTGCTCCGTCCCTCCCCCCGGAATCCTCGATTGGGGGGAGGTGATCCGGTCCTCCCCCCCGGAATCCTGCCTGGCCGGCTCCACTCCATGGCCAAGCCGCGGAGCCGCCGGCCGGCTCCTGCTGCCTGCAGCCGGACATCCAGCCACTGGGAAGCCCTGCAGGGATGCAAATGGTGGCTGTTGTAGCTGCCGCCATTTGCATCCCTGTATTGAGCCATGATAGGCTATGTAAATATTTACGTAGCCTATCACGGCAGGGGGAAAAACCCCAGCGTACGCAAATGGTGGTAGCCGCCGCCATTTGCGTACGCTGGGTTTTTTTCCCCCTGCCGTAATAGGCTACATAAATACTTACATAGCCTATCACGGCAAGGGGAAAAAGCCCCAGTGTACGCAAATGGCGGTAGCCGCCACCATTTGCGTACACTGGGTTTTTTTCCGCCCTGCCGTGATAGGCTATGTAAATACTTACGTAGCCTATCACGGCCTCTGCAGGGATGCAAATGGTGCCCCTGCATTAGCTGTGATAGGCTACATAAGTATTTACGTAGCCTATCACAGCTATGAAGACGAAGTGAATGGCGGCCGCAGGATGGCCGCCATTCGCAAAGCAGCATGGACGGGAACAGGTCAGTGCTCCTTTTCGCACCTTTTGTGGGTTGGGGGTGGTGGGGACTTTGTCCCGCGTGCCTTTCGTGGGTTGGGGAGCGGGGGCTTCATTCCACAATGGATTTCGGGGGGCCGAATACACTGGCATTCGGCCTCACCGAGATCCGTCATGGAATTCTCTGACATCCCTAGTTTTCTGTGATGTACTTAATGGGAAGAAAGTTTTGAATGAAATTGAATATCTTCTTGGACCTGATTCCTATATCAGTAGGTTATCCTTCTGGAAGTATCTTTTAGCAAGCTGCTGTTTTGGATTTTTTTCTTAAATAGGTAATACGTAAATAGACTAGAACAGTGAAAAATAAAATAAATATATAGTAAAATAAATAGTCCACTACGCTATTTGCATTCCCCTTTTTTTTCGCAGTTTTATTTTATGTAAATATTTAAGTATATAAATATTTACGTAAGATAAATTGGCAAAAAATAGGGAATGCAAATTGCGGCCACCATAGCCGCCATTTGCATATGCTGCGTGTTTTTTTGGGAGGGGGTTAGCCGTGATAGGCTACGTATATTCTTACGTAGCCTATCACAGCTGCAAGGATGGCAATGGCGGTGGCAGCAGCCCTGCCACGGCTGGCCAGGAGACCAGCCGCCGCCAGAACCGCCGCCGGAACCGCTGCAGCTGCCGCCGCATCCGCCGCATCCACCCCAGGTAAGTGCCGTCCTGGGGGATTCCGTGTGGGGGGGGCAGGAGGCCATTCCGCCATGGATTCTAGGGGGGGGGGGATTCTTTAGAATCTGTGGAATCTGTGGTGGAATCCATGGCAGAATTCTCTGCCATCCCTAGGGGAAACCCTTAAAGTTCACTCATATTGATAATACCTCAATTGTGTCAACCATCATGCTAGGGATGTACGAAACCCACATACCTTTTTGCAGAATCTTTCATGGTGGGGGGGAATGGGGGGAGACGATCTGGTCCTCCCCCCCATAATCCAAAATGGCTGGCTCCGCTCCGTGGCCAGGCCATGGAGCAGCCTGCCAGGGCCGTCCGCAGCCGGATTTCTGGCCACGGACGGGCTGCTGCGGACGCAAATGGTGGCTGCTGTAGTGGCCACCATTTGCATCCAGCTAGGCAGCCATGATGGGCTATGTAAGAATTTTTGTAGCCTATCATGGCTAACAACCCCCCCGCAAAAAACCCCAGCGTATGCAAATGGCGGCTCCGGCGGCCGCCATTTGCGTTCCCTATTTTTTGCCGATTTATCTTACGTAAATATTTATATACTTAAATATTTACATAAGATAAATCAGCAAAAAATAGGGAACGCAAATGGCAGCTGCTGTAGCTGCCGCCATTTGCATACGCTTGGTTTTTTGGGGGGTGTTAGCCGTGATAGGCTACGTAAATTCTTATGTAGCCTATCATGGCTGCAAGGACGGCAATGGTGGCGGCAGCAGCCTGGCCGCAGTCGGCCAGGAGACCCGCTGCCGCTGCCGCCGGAACCACTGCCGCCGCCGAGTCCGCCACATCCGCCACATCCGCCGCATCCACCCCAGGTAAGTGCTGACCCGGGGGGATTCCACGGGGGGGGGGAGGCAGGAGGCCATTCCGCCATGGATTTCGGGGGTCTGAATGCCAATGCATTCGGCCTCACTGAAATCTGTGGCGGAATTCTCTGCCATCCCTACTTCAAGCAAGCAAGCATCATGAGACCACTTCATTGTTCTGCAATGAATGTTAAACCAAATGGAAATATAAAAAGATTTATAGCAACAATCTATCTTGGCACAGACCCTTTTGAGCTTTATTTAATAAAGAGCCTGAAGAAAGGAAACAAAAGTGATCCTGAAGCAATCTTCTCTTGAGTCTTCAGGACATGCTATTTCATCCCCAGAAGCCATTAAACCAAAGAAATATATTACTTCCAGAAGGATAATCTACTGATATGCATTTCAAGTCCAATAAGATATTAGATTTCATTCAAAACATGCTTCCCATTAACTACATCACAGAAAACTGATAAGGGCAAAGCTACATGTTACTTTGAAGTTGTAGCTGGTAGCTTCATCTTTCCTTCTTACAATGCAAGGACCAAAGGAACAAAATATTATTCTGATATACCATCCCTTATAGCAACATGTAGAATTCCCAAGCCCTTATAAAGAGGAGCCATAGCTTAATCCCATGCCTTGTACACAGAGAGTCCCAACTCTGTCCCTGGTACTTGTATGATTTTTTTGAACATACGATTTTAGATTGCATATTTTGCATTGCCGTTTTTAATTTTTCTGAGCCACTCAGAGTGGTACATAGGCACTAGAATGACAGGATATAAATGCATACTCTAACAGACATCCCAATGTTGTTTAATTAAGAACAAAGCACATATAGACAAGAGCATCCAGTGCCATTAATGAAAACTAAGAGTTCATATTAATGAATGATCTGCAAACAGCACTATTCAAAATTCATATCAGTTGATGGATTTTCCACTAGAATAATCTTTTCTGGATTGGAAGAACAAAATAAGACATAGAATTCCTCCAGCAGGTTTTGCCCATGAATGCTGTATAATGTATGTACAGTGTATGAATTGTACATATCCTAGCTTCTTATTGTGCATTGCAAAAAGTAAAATAACTGTTTATGTGGAGGGGATAGACACTTTGTTTTTAGACAGCCATTCTGAAGAAAGCAAACTAGGTAATTCTTTTGCCAAGTCTGAACAGGAGGCAAGCCTTTTAACTACATTTTTTCTATTACTTATCTACATACTTCAATCAATATCCAATATAGTTAACAGGCCCCCAGTTAGTACAAATGCAACTGTTGCTATTTAACCACACTGGATGGATTTCTTTTCTTATATGGCATTTTAATGGCACTGTTAAAAGGAAATTAAATCCGTAAGAGTCTACACCTGTTCACACCAGAATAAATAGCTAGATGGCTATATTTGTGCAGTTTTTTAGATAGTTGAATGCAATAATATAGTCTGAAATCCAAGCCTATAAATTATTTAGTTTTATTTGTTCTACTTTATTATCAAGTTTTTTTTGTTCTAACATATTACTAAACATGATATAGGATTCCACTGTCATTTGGTATGTGAAACATTCTTTGGCGTGCATCATGTGTGTGTGTGCACATGCGTGTGTGCACGTGAGAGAGACAGAGGGAGAGAGAGGTCACTGGAACTCATGGAAGGGAGCTCTGCTGATCTGACCCATTCCAGAACTGGGTGTTTCATCACATTTCCAGGGTTGCTATAGGACGCACTAGCAACTATCATTATGCTGGCATTACATCCCACTGGTGCAACGTAACCAATGGAGGTGCACAGGCAGCATTAGATACTGCCCAATGTATGAACTAGTCAACCAGAACTACATAGAACAATAGCTCAAAAAATTGTTACAGAAATTATAGAAATTGCAGTAGAGTAGAATGAGATAACCACTAGTTTACACAGTACATGTCAGGTTACACAATGTTGTAGCCAGGAACAGTCAGGAGGGATGACATGGGAGTGAGGAGAAGTGTCTGTATATGCAAAATGGACCTTCAGAACACAGGTTGGAGTAAATGAAAAATGACTTCCCAAAACTGAGCATGGCTGTGAAAATGAATCACCTGGTTCTGAAAAGTGGCCATACACACCTGAAGATCTCAAGTATGCTGAAGTACTAAAAGATTTCTGTGAATTATTATTGTGACTGATTATTTTATAGTGCTGCAGGTAATTGTGGTGGTTTATAGAACTAAATAGCCTGTCATGTCTAGAGGGGACATAGCACAGCTGCACTGGTATAGTTAGGAGAAAGTGCAGGCTAAATGTCATTTGTCCATGCTCAGAATCATAACTGCTTTTGTCCTAAGTGGTTATTTTTGTGTCACTTTACATTATTGTCCCATTTGCCTTACCAGAACACAACACAGCTCCAACTTTTGAAATGTTAGCAACACTAGTCCTAGAGTGATTCCACTGAAACGGAGTAACATTTATCCATTAGCACAAGCTGTTGAGGCCCTTCATATACTAGCAGGAGCAAGCTAGCAATTATATTTCTCTGTTTTGGGGAAGATATTGTAAGCTTGGGGAGAAATTCCATGGAAGATTTTTATGGTGTTACTCCATGCCTAAAGATAAAGGACCTTTTAAGGAAGTTTCTGCAGGACATCCTATATTTTCCTCTGAGAGGTTTTGTTTCAGTCTGTGTTTTATATTACGACAACATGTTGGTGATATATGTAAAATGTACAAAGAAACTGCTATAATATTAAATATACATAGCACCCACAGTGCCCTAGGCCTTATTCAGTACTAAGAACTTAAGCAATGCAGTTCCTACCTGGATGGCATTCTATTGTAAACTGCAGTTCAATGCATTTGTTTGAAAGTAAGCCCCATAGAATTCCAGGGTAGCATACTTCCAAGTAATCATGCATAGGACTGCAGTGGCACAATGTATAACCAAGCAATGTTTTCGCTTTTGGTATGGAAGCTACTATGGAGTATGGACAAGTAATTTCCAAAGCGAAAGCAGGTTCTTGTTGTAGGGCAATAAACTGTTTTACAGTGCAATTTGATACATGTCTACTCAGAAGTAAGTGTTACTGAGTTCAACAGGGCTTACTCCCAGATAAGAGAGTATAGGATTGCAGCCTTAGGTTATCAGTTGCATCTGTCAGTGGAGCCAAGGTACTATTACTTTCTCTGACAATTTTTCCAGATGATTACCTTACTGTCATTTAAACAACAACAACCCTCTCCAACTTTTGGATTCTTCCAGAAAATCCAGCACAAGAAAAGGAATCAAATGTCAAATAAATACCCCCATGCTGCCTAGGTAGCTAGTGTAGCACGCTATATATACAAGAATAGTCAGTGAAGTGGATCTCAGTGTAGTCCATCTCTTCAGAGGACATAAGGATTGGTGCCTTTGGCTCAGCCAGCTCACTGCATGGAAAGTTTAATTACTAGGCTCAGTAGTGGAACTGGTTAAAGTAATGACCAAGATCTAGGGTTATTAGATCTAGGGTTATTAGAATTTTGTGGGATAATTTACTTTGGATTATGTTTGAAAGTTTATGCATATGTGTTTGCAAGGGAGGGAGGGAGCAAGGGAGGGAGGGAGCGAGGGAGGGAGGAGTGGGTACTATATTTTCAGCTGTAACAAGCAAGGGGAAGTCTGGTGGTAGAGGTGGAACAGGCCATTGAAGGAGAAGGGAGAGGAGACATCTTGGGGTTGATCATCCTTCTGGTTCACCATCTAACTAATGGATTCCTGACTGCTCTAGTATCAGATCATAAAATGCTGCTGTTCAGTACCAGTAACTGGGGAAAGCTTTGTGATCTAGGATTGGATCCTGAATGAACAAGCCGACTTGGTGGCATGTGTGACTGAAACCTGCCTGGGCAAAGATAGGGCAGTCTATTGGATCCAACTGTGCCCACCAGGTTTTCAAGTGATTCAGGAGGCATGATCTGATGGGCATGAAGGTGGAGTAATCGAAAGTTAGTAATCCCCCTATTGAGGTACCCTGTCTGGCAGTCTCCAGGATTTGGGTGCATGCACCTGGTGATAGGAAAGGGAGACAAGATCACTCTTGTCACTCCTAAGAGTTCTCTGCTTGAGCACTGGCTCCTTGGTTTTCTGAGAAGCTTAGCTGCAATGAAGCAGCTGGGCAGATGAGTAGAGTGATGGTGGGGGAAAAAAAACTCTGATTGAATCTGATCAAACATGGGTTGGAGCCTATGGTGAGAGTAGCCAAGATGTTTTTCTTCTCTGCCTCCATTGCATTAGCAGTGTCGTCCAGGCTCAGGTGTTTAAGGGGTTATTATAATTTAGGCCCCAGGGTAGTGAGGAGGAGCCTTCCAAAGCCCACTGTGATGAGTTCAAGACACTATACTGATAAAACTGCTTGCATCCATTCTGACTTGGACTCCAGACTGAGAACAGATTCATTTCAGACAGCATTTGCCTGCCCTCTTCCCCGTAATTTGCTCAGGCTGTATCATACCACTCCACTGTCCCATGAAGAAACCTTGCCCTGACTCCCCCCCCCATGTGTGTGTGCACGTGTGCATTTATTGGAGCTTTCCAACCCTCTCAACATGACACCTGGGCACAGAGGTGCATCCCAGTAAGTTACTTTTGCAGGAAATATGGCCAGCTGAGATACTGCAGTTGACCTTAGTTGTTCTGCTGCAAGCTAGCACAGTGGTCACATTGGAGGGTTAAAGAATGCCAACAGAGCCCTCTTGCCACCTCATAATGTAGCCAGAGGCTTCCTTGATGGAGCCAACCCCATGGCAACATGGGTAGCTCCTAAGAAGAGGGCCTTTTCTGTTGTGGCACCCTGGCTGTGGTGAGCCTCTCTGGCAAGCTTTCTTCATGGGACAGTTGGGTGGTGTAATACAGCCTGAGCAAAGTAGGGGGAAGAGGACAGGCAAATGCTGTCTGAACTGAAGTTGTGCTCTTTTCAGCACCTGGTGAAGACCTTTTTATTTCCTAGGCATTTTAGTCTTTCATTTTCTGTTGTTTTAAATCTGTTATTGTATGTTAAATCTATGCACTGCTAATAGGTTTTATTTAGTTATTATTTTATACTGAAGTTTTAAACTTTTAAACTTTTATACTGTATTTTATCATGTTACATTTTATGGTTTTAATGGTTGTGAACCATCTAGAGAACTTCAGCTATTGGGCAGTATAGAAATGTAACAGATAAATAAACAAACAAACAAACAATCTCAAAACCTAGACATTAAAGTGGGATGTAATTCCTCATCATAATAAAAGTGAATAATAAAAGTGAGAATATTTTGGTGGTATTCATCATGTCAAAGCAAAAAGTTCACATGAAGCATTGCTGATGGTGATTCCATAGAGGGGGACAAGGAAGATGAATTTGCATACAGTGAACAATAGCTTGTCCATGGAAATTTGCATTCTCCTCCATCATTACAAGGATAACATTTGTTATGTGCCAAAACACCCCTGACTTGAGGAATGATGTTCAGTTGCTCTCAGAAAGGTGCAATGCTCTGCTTATCTAGTTGGGTGAGATGCTTGGAGGAGACATAACAGATGAAAGTATATGTCACCCCCTGCCCCCAGCCCTAGTTTTGACCTACATATGTTATTTTGCATAGGCAAAATGGGGTCCAGGCTGCCAACACAGTTGATGCTGTTTCCACTTGCGGTGGCAGTGCAAAAAAGCAAAAAAGCCTTTGGGGTAGAAAAAGAAGAACTTTGCCAATGGTGAGTAGGGATGTATGAAAGCCACTTACCTGGTCTTGCAGCTTGCTTCGTGGTGGGGGGGAGGCGCTTTGCTTCTCCCCCTGAAGTTCAGGCGAGGGGGGGGAGCCGTCCCACCTCGCCCAGCCGAAATTCAGGCCGGGGAGAAGCGCCCTGTCTCCCCGGCCGCGAACTACGAAAGTAAAAAAAAAAAAAAGACCCCGTGATAGGCTACGTAACGATTTACGCAGCCTATCATGGCTAGATTTGCAAAGTCAGCCGTGATAGGCTACGTTAATCATTACGTAGCCTATCACGGGTGACTTTGAAAAAAAAAAGCGCGTACGCAAATGGCGGCCCCCATGGGGCGCCGCCATTTGCGTACGTGCTTTTTTTTTTTTTCCAAAGTCACCGGTGATAGGCTACGTAACAATTAACGTAGCCTATCATGGCTGACTTTGGAGATCTAGCCATGATAGGCTATGTTAATCGTTACATAGCCTATCACGGGGTTGTTGTTTTTTTTTACTTCAGCTGTAATGGCAGCAGCAGCAGCCAGTCAAAAGACCGGCTGCTGCCCCCGCCGAAAGCCCGCCGAACCGCCGCCGGGACCCGCCGCCGGGAGGGACATTCGGCTACGGTAAGTCCCATCCCGGGGGGGTGGGGGGGGTGGCGGAGAATTTCACCACCGATTTCGGGGGGCTGAATGTGTTGGCGCTTGGCCCCCCGAAGATTCAGGGAGAAATTCTCCGCCATCCCTAATGGTGAGTGCCGCCTGTGAGAAATTGGAGAATTTCTCCTCCCCCTGGAGAAATTCAGTGAAATTGTCCTCCCAGTTTCTCTGCCCACAAATTAGGGATATACGAAACACTTACCTGGTGCTCCATCCCTCCCCCCAGAATCCTCCCTGGCCAGCTCCGCTCCATGGCAACTCTGCGGAGCCACCAGCTGGGGCCAACCGTAGCTGGAATTCGGCTTTTGCTGGGCTGCTGCGGCTGCAAATGGCGGCCGCTATGCTGGTCACCATTTGCATGGCTGCCAAGCCGTGATAGGCTATGTAAGTATTTACATAGCCTATCATGACAAAAGGCAGCCATGCAAATGGTGGCTGCTACCCCATTTGCACCCCTGCTCTTTGCCTTGATAGGCTATGTAAATACTTACTATCCTGAAGAAAGGCAGCCACACAAATGGCGGCCGCTATGATGGCCACCATTTGTGGCTGTAGCAGCCCAGCAGTGGCCAGGAGACAAGCCGGAGATGCAGCTGCCGCTGCTGCTGCCGCTGGAGCCACCGCATCCGCCACCAGGTACGCTCCGTCCCGGGGGGATTCCGCGGGGTGGCGGGGTGGAGGCCGTTCCGTTCTTAAGAATCCAGCCTCACTGGAGTCCGTGGCGGAATTCTCTGACATCCCTACTACAAATGCAGTGGAGAATTTTGAGAGGCCATTTGCATAGATGTCTAGAATAAAATATAGCTAAATGCAACATTATTATATGATGCTTATAATGTACACCTATTTACAATCACTGAAGTACAAAGTTTAAAGTAATTTCCACTTGAGGTTACTACAAACAAACAAACAAACATGAAGACTAACAGCCTAAATGCACATGTTGCTGTGCTCGAAAGCCCTCCGGCCAGCAACGGAACCCAGTTCCAGGCCATTGACATCATTGGAGACAGGATAGCAGGTCCACATGGATGGACCATAGCTCAGATGGAGAGCACTTGCTTGGTGTGCAAAAAGTCTCCAGTTTGATCCGTAGCATTTCCAAATAATCAATCAGGAGACCTGCTGACAGTCAGACAGTCAGCGTTGCCCTTATTTTCGCCATAGTCTACATAAAGATTTACGTAGACTACAGCGACCAAATAAGGAACGGGAATGGCGGCTCCCTATGGGGGCGGCCATTATCCATACGCGCTTTTTTTTTTTTTAAGTCACCCGTGATAGGCTACGTGACGATTTACGTAGCCTATCACGGCTGACTTTGCAAATCTAGCCATGATAGGCTACGTTAATCATCATGTAGCCTATTACGGGGGCGTTTTTTTTTCTTTTATTGGAATGGCAGTGGCGGCGAAAGACCGGCTGCCGCTCCAGCCCCGGACGAAGACCCGCCGAACCGCTGGCCAGACCCACCGCCGGGAGGGACATTCGCCAAAGGTAAGTCCCGTCCTGGGGGGGGGGTGCGGGGGGGGTGCGGAGAATTTCTCCCTGAAACTTGTTCAGGGGGCCGAACACGTTGGCGCTCGGCCCCCCAAAGTTTCGGGGAGAAATTCTCCGCCAACCCTACTGACAATCTGAAAAGCACAGATGGCATGGATTTAATAAAATCCATATATCCCTATGTACACCTATGCATATTTTTGTTTTTCCTCCCTCAAGCATCTATAGTAACTATGCACTTTACATACAGTGAAATAAAAGACCCTGGCCATTCCATCACACTTACAGTCTAAGGGCCATTTCACACAGTAACTTCAGGTTTATCACCAGTTGTACACTCAACAGGGAAATGCAACCAATCCTGGCTCTCTAACAAGACTTATATGATGTGTTTCCAAACATGCATTAGTCACATTTGTATGTTCCAGTTTAGCTGCACACTTCAATCATTGTATGAAAGCAGTTAAAATTGTAATGCATGAAGCGCCCTTAAGGGATCAGGCACACTGGGGAAAAGGAGGAGAGTAACCAAGCACAAGATCTCTGTTCATAGGAGTTTCTGATTAGGAGGTAAAGTAGATGTAAAATAGCTGCCACTCTTGAGTGGCAACCAAAGGCAAGGGAGCCCCGCACTGGTGCTGGCCAGCAGCACCACACATGGACCACTGATGTCATTGGTGTGCGCCAACAGTGTGCTGCTCAATCCTGATAACCTCACTACTCCTTCCTCTAATACTGCTAGAAGATGTTACAAGTAAGGGTGTGCCATCCTCCTCAGTTGTCTCTATGGAGTACTGGCTAGTGTTGTGCCGAAATCCCACCTGCCCTTTTGCAGCCTCTTTGCTTCCTTGCAAAAGAGGCAGTTATTTTTTCTGCCTCTTTCGTTGGGTTGTTGAGAATTTCAGATAAATTTCTCAGGGTGCAGGGCTTGAGTGCTTACCTTACCGTAAAGAGGTGGCCGAGGGGTGTGTGCATGTACCCTTTCTATTACCATTCTCCCCTTCCCTTGCAGCCTCCCTGACTGCTTGAGTTTCTTAGAAAGCTGCCTAGAGGATTTCAGCAGGACTTCCTCCCTTGGGGCTTTCCAGTGTGGCTGCCTGCTGAGTGCCTGAAAGCTGAGGAAGGTGTTTGTGTTATTTTTCTTATTTTTTTCTTCTTGTTGTTAAAAGGACTTTTAATAACAAAGCAAAACCAAAGACACCTCTTTCAACTTTCAGGCACTCTGTAGGCAGCAGCACAGGGAAGCCCCAAGGAGGAAGTCCTGGCTCAGACCCCCAGGCTGCTTTCTAGGGATGGACAAAAGTCCCTTACCTGGTCCTGCAGCTTGCTTCGTGGTGGGGGGGAGGTGCTCCATTCCTCCCCCTGAAATTCTTGGTGGGAGGGAGGCACCCCATCCCTCCCCGCCAAAATTCTGGCCGGGGGGAGAGGCGCCCCGTCCCTCCGGCCGTGAATCCTGCTGTCCTGCCTGGACACAAATGGCGGCGGCCATAGCTGCCGCCGTTTGCGTCCCTGCAGTCAGCCATGATAGGCTACATAAATGTTTATGTAGCCTACCACGGCTGACTTTGGAAAAAAAAAAAAAGCATGTACGCAAATGGCGGCACCCATGGGAGCTGTCATTTGCGTTCCTTATTTAGGGATGTCTAGTCTACATAGACATTTACATAGACTACGGTGAAAATAAGGGCAACACAAATAGTGTTGCCCTTATTTTCGCCGTAGTCTATGTAAATGTTTACTTAGACTACACGTGCCCAAATAAGGAAGGCAAATGGCGGCGTCCATAGGCGCCGCCATTTGCGTATGTGCTTTCCCCCCCCCCCAAAGTCAGCCGTGATAGGTTACGTAAACATTTACTTAGCTTATCATGGTGTTTTTTTAAAATCTAGCCATGATAGGCTACATAAATCTTTACGTAGCCTATCACGTTTGTTTGTTTTTTCACACTTGGAAATGGTGGCGGCAGCAGCCGGTCAGAAGACCGGCCGCCGCCGCACCGCTGCCGGGAGCCGCCGCTGCCAGGGGCATTCGACCAAGGTAAGTCCCATCCCGGGGGGTGGCGGACCGTTTCTCCACCAATTTCAGGGGGCCGAATGCATTGGCATTCGGCCTCCCGGAGATTCGTGGAGAAATTCTCCGACATCCCTACTGCTTTCCAAGAAACTCAAGCAGCTGGAGAAGCTGCAAGGTCAGAACAGGGAGAAATGGTGAAAGAAAGAGCACACCCATTCCCCTCAGCCACCTCTTTACAGTAAGGTAAGATATGCACCCTGAGATATTTATCTGAAATTCTCACCCCTTCCCACAAATGTTCAGGCGCAATTTCTTTTTTGTTCCCTATAACAAATGGTTGGGGGGGAAAAGATAAGTTTTTTTGGCATGGTGCTACTGCTGGCCTGTATCCATTTACTAACTGCCACACTGCTGCTATTTAACACAACCAGTTCTCATTGAAAAGGAGATCTTCAAACCATTTAGAGTACTAGATATTTTGGGCAGCCAAAAATTAATGAATTTAATGCCCACTGATTCAATGGGAAAATTAAGCTTATGGCCATTAGTCCTCTGTCATTGAAATCAATGGGACTTAAAAGTGTTTCATATTGGATGCATCATGCCCTTAAGGATGTCCTTCAACTGATTAATATCTATTCTACAAATGTACATGTGGTCACAACTTAACACAGAAAAAGAGATTGCAATTCAGAATGTATTCTTCATCTCATAAGGTGAGTCCAGAGTACATGTGTGTATTTAGGGGTGAGGGTTAACCATTTGCTTTGACAAGTACTCATAACTCATTCCAATGAGCTTATTTTCAATACTCTAACTCTCTCTTTAAAAAAAAATCACGTAAATATAAGAAGTGCACATTTTTTTCTTCAACCCAATTTCAATTTATTCTCGAAATAGAATTTGTTTGTGTAACTGATTAACCAGGATTAAATTAGGTCAGTTTGTGTTGACACAGTATGGAGCAGTAATTGGTTTCTTTAATTGGTAAATGTAAACCAGAATGTAATCAGCTCAGAGGAGGTACAGTCTGTACCATTAACCAGAAAAGTTTCATATCTCCCGGGGAAAACTTTGCTAGTTGTAAACTGCAGAAGTGATTAACGTTTTGCATCTGTTATTGTCTGGACAAGGAGTGCATTTTGTACACTCAGCTATACAGAAGAGATTCTTCACCACACTCTAACAGCACTTTCTCAGCATGAAAACAAATATTGTATTTAGGAAACAAATCCATTGCCCCTTCTCAACTGGGAAATATCCAACGAGAAATCAAGCTAATAACATTTTATTTTTCAAAACCATTATGGAGTGCATCCTACTTTTATTCATTTACAAACTTGAAGAGAAGAGATTCAGAGGTCTTTGTCCTAGCAACATAATTTATCTCTGCACAGAACATGACTATGGATATATGATAAATTTGTTTTAGTATGTTTTTTATCAGGATTTTACCCACATCACACTCTCTGGACTGAACATGGACTCAGATGCAATCTGTGGTCAAAGTCCATACATTTCTGATGTTGCAAAGTGATCTGTGGACCAAAAAAAATACATTCGACAGCATGTGTACATTGAAAGATGTGCATGAAAAAAAGTTCTTTTGAAAAATGTTGTATGTGCTCTTATTCTAATGTATACCTATAGCAGCCTTGTGTGGTTAGTTTTTATTCTGTAATAGAGATGTACTAAAGTAAAAGACAGAAAAGACAAAAGGTTTGTCTCAGAGAGTTGTTCCTGAAATAATTTCTGCGTGTTGAGAATCAGGATTAAATTGAACCTACCAATCGCAACTGGCATTTTGTGCTGGGGAAAATTGACTGGAAGTGGTTCCCTGCTGGTCTAGGGCCAGCTAAATATTGAAGTACATAGAATCTCTGGGCAAAGACATTTGCCCTTATTTTCGCCGTAGTCTTCATAAAGATTTACGTAGACTACAGGGACCAAATAAGGAACGCGAATGGCAGCTCCCTATGGGGGCCGCCATTTGCATACGCGCTTTTTTTTTTTTAAAGTCACCCGTGATAGGCTACGTGACGATTTACGTAGCCTATCAAGGCTGACTTTGCAAATCTAGCCATGATAGGCTACGTTAATCGTCACATAGCCTATCACGGGGGCGTTTTTTTTTTTTAACTTTTAATTTCGCGGCCGGGCGAGGCGAGGCGCCTCCCCCCCGGCCTGAATTTCGGCCGGGCGAGGCGGGAAGCCTCCCCCCCGGCCTGAACTTCGGGGGGAGAGCAGCAAAGCGCCTCCCCCCCACCGCGAAAAGCTGCTAGACCAGGTAAGTGGGTTTTGTGCACCCCTACTGACAACCCTAGTATCTGTATCTTGGACACGTGTATGTTTTTAACTTGTTCATAAATTATTTAGAGTTCCGGGTGGGCAGTGAAGTAACAATATTTGCTCATGACAATTTATCCAGGATGGCAAAACCCCAAGGCGATTGCAAAGAACTCCAAGAAAATCTCTAAACAACATGAATGGGCAATAAAAAGGCAAATCTCCTTCCATGTAAGGGAGTATAAAACAGGGGTGGGCAATATGTGGCCCTCAGGGTGTTGCTGAACTCCAGCTCCCATGACCCTGACCCCTCACCACTGGCTAGGGCTGATAGGAGCTGCTGTCCAGCATCTGGAAGGCCACAAGCTGCCCACCTCTGGTGTAAAGTGATGCACATTCGAGCAACAACTCTTCCCAAACTGCAGCCATTGGTGCTAATGGTCCTATTATGTTTAAATAAAATATAAAAACTCAGGCCTGGGCAGGGGGAACATTTTACATTCTTGGAACAAGACTGATAGGTAGAAGTCTTCCTCACAACATGGCTGCATTTAGGCTAATCTACCAGCTTTATGGCCTCAAATGGCGCCCACTACACCATTTGTGTCCTGAGACTCACTTACCCTACCCCAGCGATACAGCACGGCAATGGCAGCTGGCCGTATCGCCAGGGGAGCAGAGCTGGCGGCCAGCTCTGCAGGATTGCCACGGAGTGGAGCCGGCCTGGACAGATTTTGGCAGGAGGGACGGATCACCTCCCCCCCCCCACGGACCCCCCTCGCCAGACCTGGAGGTAAGGGATTTGTCCATCCCTAGATAGGCAGAACAAAGGGGGCATGGCCAAAATCCCCAAAATACCCCAAATGCCAGCATGTTTCAGCTTAAAGCACTTAGTGCCAGTAACCAAGGAGTGGTATTGCACCCTTTTAGGGTGGGAAAGAAAACTGTGAAAAAGCTAGGACACCACCAAATGACTGGCAGTCAGGGAAAGGGGGTGGGGATAAAAGAAGGAGGTGGCCATCTGAGGAACCCTAGAGGGTTGTATTGAGACTCCTGGTGAGCCACATTTCACCCATGGGCCTGAGGTTTATATTATACTATGGAAGTCCATTGCTGGGAAATCCAACCCTTTTTGGGCCCCATGGATTCCTGTGGCACCCCCAACTCACCTTGCATTTGTGAGCCAATCTGGGGAGGGGGGCATTCCCCAAATCCAGGAATGTTTAGGGGAAAAAAATGTGTAAAAAGCATTTTGCAGAAATTACACAAATTTCAGTGGTGATGTGTGCAAATTATGGGTGAAATTTGCACAAATTGCAGCTGAAATTTCATACTTTGAGCACACTGCAGCTGCAATTTGCACAAATTGTTTACGCAAATAAAGAAATGGAAATCCATGAGCTGGCTCAACTTGATGCAGTTCAAGTCGGCCTAGCTCTCAGGAAAGAAAGCTGAAGTCTGGGGAGCCAAGCTGACTGAAACTCGGTGACCTTCACCTCCCGGACAGATTCCTCCGACATCCCTACATCATACACACACACACCAACAATCCTGAGACAGATTGCTTTTTCCTTGGTGCTAGGAGCCCCCGGAGAGAAGGCTCTCCAGTCCGTCCTCCAGAGACTGTCAAACAGATCACTCCTTCCTCGTTAGACAGAGCAATCTGTATCACTGTTAGTAATGGTACAATTGGCAAGAAATCCATGGGGGTGGGGGAAATTTGGGGGTGGGCTACAGGGCACCTGGAGGCTGCACTTGAGGCCTTGAGGGCTGCATCTGTCTTCAAGGCTGTGGTTGTGCACCTCTGCTTTAGAGCTGCAATACTTGACAGTGACTGGCAGTAGGTCTCCACAGTGTCAAGAAGATGCCTTTCCCAGCTGTACTACCTGATACAGTGGTGAGAAAAAGTTTGTGAACCTAATGATAATCATGGAAATTCCATAGTTTTACCATGATAGCTTTCATGATTCAAGTCCTTTTCTACAGTATCCTGTAATGGAGATCCCAGAAATTGAACCTGGAGCCTTGGGGGGGCAAAATATGTGCTCTGCTATTGAGCCAAAGCCTGCTCCTCCCCAGTATTGAAGGCTGCTTCTCATAAGGCATTTTGTACTTATCAATTACATAGTATCAAGTACATAATAATTGAAAGTCTTGAAACAGACGCACTATTTCAACAATTCCTTTATTTTGAAATTAAAGTGAAAGAAAAAGGAAACGAACAAAGAAATTAGTGCTATGCCAAAAATTTGTCCCACTTTCTTTTTTTAACCATTCTCATTCAATTTGATAGAAAAGAAATTGCTTTTGAAAGGAAATTCAAAGGAGAAGAAATTTCAGAGAAAATATCATAGGTTAGGTTTTGGGCTCTTGTGCTTACCTTGCTTACAAGGTGGCTGAGGAGTGTGCATGAGTGTCCTGTCTTTCATTGTGCAGTCATCTCTCTGGCAGCCTGTAGCCTCCACAGCTTCCCACACTTCAATTAAAGTCATCATGAGGAAGGCATCATGGGATGATTCCTCCCATGAGCATTTTCAGTTCAGGAATACAGGTGGCCTGGAAGGCTGCAGAGTAATGGAAAGATGTGTAAGAGAGAGAGGAAACACACGCAGCACCCTCAGCCACCTCGTAATCACTTGAGGCCTTGAGGGCTGCATATGTCCTCAAGGCTGTGGATGTGCACCTCTGCTTTAGAGCTGCAATACTTGATAGTGACTGGCTGCAGGTCTCCACAGTGTCAAGAAGATGCCTTTCCCAGCTGTACTACCTGATACAGTGGTGAGAAAAAGTTTGTGAACTCTAATGATAATCATGGAAATTCCATAGTTTTACCATGATAGCTTTCATGATTCAAATCATTTTCTACAGTATCCTCTAATGCTCAAAACACCACCAAAAGGAATTCAAGATTCTGCATGAAAAAAGTGGAAGCTTCAACATGGCTGATTATGTTGCCACTTACAGAAGCAGTGCAACAAACCAAAAACCCTTAGTAAAGAAGAAAGAAGCTGTGCTACAAGCCCTGCCAATAGCGAGCCCTATCTTTGAGAAATTGTTGGAGAATTTCTCCTCCCCTAGGACAATTTTGGTGAACTTGTGTCCCCCCACCCATTTCTCTGCTCACAAATAGGCTGGAGAATTTTGAGAGGCCATTTGTGCACAGCTCTAAAACAAATAACACATAACACAATACAACAAGATTGCTAAAAAGAAATAAATAGAGAAAGTCAGTGATTATAATTCTTAGTATATCATGGATATGCTTGTGAGACAGCTAGAGTAAAAGAGTCAGAGGGAGTAATCCTACCGGGATAGTTGGCTGCCTCTGAACCCAGAGGCAACCACCTATCCAGTGCAGGGCAGGAAAAGCGCGGAGGGGACCATCCCCTCCGTGCTTCAGCTGCCCTGCATTTGCAGCTAGACAGCCGATTTCGACTGCTTAGCCATGGGAAGGCAGAGCAAGGGAAGCAGCTGCCGGATGACATGTTGGATGTGTCGTACCAGCACTTCCGCCTTCTCTGTCCCAGAATGCCTCCAGGAACTCCCTGTTTTCGCCACTCCACGCTCCTCCTCCAAGTGTGGAGTGCAGGGCCATTCCGCACTGCCTCTGAGGCAGCGTGGGAGGAGGGGAAGGTCAGTTCTCAGGGAACTGACCTTAGAGCACAGGCTCTGAGGTCAGTTTCTGGAAACCGACACATCCTATGGCTGTCTAGATGCTGACTAGCAGCCATAGGATTGCACCCTGTTTTATTCTAGTGAACTGTTCTACAGTACAGCTCACTATCTAATAAAAGATTGGATATATAAGTTATATAGGATATATAAGGTGTGTGTGTGTGTGTGTGTGTGTGTGTGTATTAGTCATAGAAAAAAAGGCACTTGTGCTTCAGAAGTTATTACAGTAGCCTAGTATGGTTGGCCATATCATGATCTCCATATGCAAATAGGGAGGTGAAGCTAAAAAATAGTGGTATGCTAAGACTGTCTTCTGAGTTCATTGCTGAGGTAAAATTAAAATTTCCATGTGGCTCATAATCTTAGCCACTATGCTATATGAGCCCTCAGATACCTGGGACAGAGACATAAGTATGAGATACATGAACATTGTCCCAGGTGTGTCTAGTGCATGCCTGTTTCAAACACAGATTTTCCTTTCAAGTGATAAATGCTGTAGGATCAGGCCTTTGCTTGAAGAAAACAGCTGCATTTGAAACATACATATCATCTTTCTCCATCCCTGACCTTGTACTTGGGTACAAAATATCTTGTGACGAGCAGCCCTGAGTTGGTGGATTGATGTGGCTGCAGCTTCGTCATTATCTGAACTCCTCCCTAACCCTTTCTGAAGTACTATGGCCCGAAGGGCAGTCTGGGGATTCTGCTCGTGTACCATCCACCCCGCTGCACGACTGACTCCCTGGCCAAGGTGCTTGAGGTGGTCTCTGATGTGCGTGTACAGTCCCCTAACTTACTGGTGTTGGGGGACTTCAACGTACATTCGGAGGCCATCCTCACAGGAGCACCTCGGGACTTCATGGAGACCATGGCCTCCTGGGAGCTGCACCATATTCTAACTGGGCCCACCCATGTAGCCGGTCATGCACTAGACCTTGTGTTTGTTTCTGGAGAAGCGGGGAGTGATCTGGAAGTCGGGGGTATATCCACCACCCACTTGTCATGGTCAGATCACTATCTGGTGATGTTGGACTTCTCGGTTCCACAACCCCTCCGCAGGGGTGGAGGACCCATTAAAATGGTCCGCCCCAGGCGTCTTATGGATCCAAATGGATTCCTGAACGCGCTTGGGGATTCTCTGGGGCATGCCAACGGCCACTCGGTCGAGACCCTGGTGGGTGGCTGGAATGCCGCAATCACTGGGGCATTAGATCGGGTGGCTCCGAAACGCCCTCTCCCCCTGAACAGGGCTCGGACTGCACCATGGTTCAATCCGTGGTTACGAGCTCTGAAACAGGAGGTGAGACGGCTAGAGCGCCGGTGGCGGAAGTCTCGCTCCAAAGACGATCAGACACGGGCTAGAGCTATATCTTCAGCCTATCACGTGGCGGTGAAGGCAGCAAAAAAGGAATATTATGCTGCCTCCATCACGTCTGCAGAGTGCTGCCCCAGGAGGCTGTTCCAAGTGGTCTGGAGCCTGGTCGGTCCTGTGGCTCCGGAACCACTGGAGCATTCTAAGGCCTCCTGTGAGGCTTTGGCAAGGCAATTTGCAGATAAAATTGATCAGATTAGGTGTGTTACTCTGCACACTGTGGATACAGTTAGTGAGCAAGAGGCGGCCTGTGGCAAACCGGTTTTGTGGGATCGGTTCCAGCTTCTTCCTCCTGATGAAGTGGACAAGGTGCTTTCATCTGTAAGGCCGACCACCTGCTTACTTCATCCTTGCCCATCTTGGCTCATTATGAGCTGCAGAGAGAGACTGGGTGAGGGGATCAAGGCGGTGGTGAACGCCTCCCTTGAGGAGGGAGTGATGCCATCAGCCCTCAAGGAGGCAGTGATAAGACCGCTCTTAAAGAAGCCCTCCTTGGATCCTCAAGTTCTGAACAACTTTCGCCCAGTCTCAAATCTGCCATTTTTGGGCAAGGTGATTGAGCGGGTGGTGGCGGTGCAGTTGAAGGCACACTTGGAAGAAACTGATTATCTAGACCCATTTCAGTCGGGCTTCAGGCCTGGGCATGGGACAGAAACGGCCTTGGTCACCTTGGTGGATGATATGAGGAGGGCTCTGGATAAGGGTGAATGCTCCTTCCTTGTTCTCCTCGACCTCTCAGCGGCTTTTGATACCGTTGACCACGGTATCCTCCTGGACCGCCGGGAGGGGTTGGGCATTGGAAACACTGTATTGCGGTGGTTCTGGTCCTTCCTCTCTGGCAGGTACCAGAGGGTAGCACTGGGAGAGGAGGTTTCGGACCCGTGGCCACTTACTTGTGGGGTGCCACAGGGTTCCATCCTCTCCCCGATGCTATTTAACATCTATGTGAAGCCACTGGGGGCTATCATCAGGAGGTTTGGGGTGCAGTGTCATCAATATGTGGATGACACGCAGCTCTACCTCTCATTCAAATCTTCACCAAGGTTGGCCGTAGAATCCCTGTCCAAATGTCTGGAGACGGTGAGTGGCTGGATGGGGAGGAATAAGCTGAAGCTGAACCCTGACAAGACCGAGGTACTTTTGGTGGGAGACAAGAGGAGGCTGGGGGATGTTGACCTGGTGTTGAATGGGGTACAGCTACCCTTGAAAGACCAGGTCCGCAGCCTGGGGGTCATTTTGGACTCCCAGCTGTCCATGGAGGCTCAGGTGTCAGCTGTGAGCCGGACAGCGCTGTATCAACTCCATCTGATACGGCGGCTGCGCCCCTTCCTTCCCGACCATCTGCTCCCATCGGTAGTACATGCCCTGGTCTCCTCTCGTTTAGACTACTGTAATGCGCTTTACGTGGGGTTACCCTTGAAGACGGTTCGGAAACTGCAGCTGGTACAGAACGCGGCGGCTCGCCTGATTAAAGGCAGCCGCCGGCGAGATCACATCACTCCAGTGCTGAAGGAGTTGCACTGGTTACCAGTTGTTTTCCGGGCCAAATTCAAGGTGTTGGTTTTGACCTTTAAAACCCTATATGGTTCCGGCCCAGCCTATCTTAAGGAGCGCCTCCAGCAACACCAGACAGGCCGCTTAACAAGATCAGCCTCGGATGGCCTTCTCTCTGTCCCATCAGCCAGGACAGCTAGACTGGTGGGGACGAGGGAGAGGGCCTTCTCTGTGGTGGCCCCCACTCTGTGGAACTCCCTCCCTAGGGAACTCCTTCATGCCCCCTCTTTAATGAGCTTCCGTCGTGCATTAAAAACGTGGTTGTTCAGGCAGGCATTTGGGGTGGGTTAGGGTATTTAAAAAAAAAAATTATGGTAAAATTTTATTGTTTTAAATTGTTTTATGGTGGGTTGTACATCGCCCAGAGTGGCTGGGTGACCAGTCAGATGGGCGATTAATAAATTTAATAAATAAATAAATAAATAAATAAATAAATAAATAAATATGGCTCAGAAATCTTCAAAGGGAAGCATATAATGTCATAGGATTGTTTTGTTTTTAACTGTTGTAAGCAGTTGTGGAATGGTTGTGCAATCGTGGAACAGTGCAATATAAGTTTTCTAAGAAAGAAATCTTATGCTCTTCCTAGGCCCTGTCAGCTATTCACAGCAGGGAAGAGATCAGCAGGGACATGGGGCACTTGAGCATGTTGAAATATCTTTCTGGGTCAGGGTGTGGTCAAAGGCTGGGAAGGCTTAGGATCTCTCAGATCCTCAGCAACTCCCTCCCCACCCACTGGCACATTCCCAGAACACCTGTTCCCCCCCTCTATGTGATCAGATAAAGGCAGAAAGTGAAGAGGATCTAAAGAGCCTCTTGTTGAAAGAGGAGAGTGAAAAAGCTGCTTTGAAACTCAACATTAAAAAAATGAAGATCATGGCATCTGGCCCCATCACTTCCTGGCATATAGAAGGAGAAGAAATGGAAGCAGTGACAGATTTTATTTTCTTGGGCTCCAAGATCACCGCAGACGGTGACTGTAGCCATGAAATTAAAAGACGCTTGCTCCTTGGGAGGAAAGCTATGGCAAACCTAGACAGCATAGTAAGAAGCAGAGACATCACCTTGCCGACAAAGGTCCGTCTAATCAAAGCTATGGTTTTCCCAGTAGTAATGTATGGCTGTGAGAGCTGGAATATAAGGAAGGCTGAGCGCCGAAGAACTGATGCTTTCGAACTGGAGAAGACTCTTACGAGTCCCCTGGACTGCAAGGAGGTCAAATCAGTCCATCCTAAAGGAAATCAACCCTGACTGCTCATTGGAAGAACAGATCCTGAAGCTGAAGCTCAAATATTTTTGGCCACCTAATGCAAAGAGAAAACTCTCTGGAAAAGACCCTGATGCTGGGAAAGACTGAAGGCAAATGGAGAAGGGGACAGCAAAGGATGAGATGGCTAGATAGCATCACTGATGCAATGAATATGGACTTGAGCATGCTCCAGGAGAGAGCACAGGACAGGAAAGCGTGGTGTGCTATGGTCCATGGGGTCACGAAGAGTCGGACATGACTGAACGACTGAACAACAACAAATGTGATCAGAGTTCTGACCTCATAGAGGAAGCCACTAGGGAAACCTCCATGGTGGCTGGCCTGGGAGGAGCCAGAAAGAGGGATCCATTTTTTAAAAAACAAAAACCTCCCACTCATAGCTCTGTCTGCAGCAGCAGAGGGGTTTCCAGAACAATCCTATGGCCCCTGGGACACTGTCTAGGGACCATAGGATTGCTTTCAAATTAATTAATTAAGGGTGCAATCCTATTCGGATAGGTGACTGCCTCTGAACATGGAGGCGACTGCCTATCCAACGCAGGGCAGGAGCAGCACGGAGGGGATCTTGTCCTCTGCACTTTAGCTGTGGGAAGGGGGAGTGGGGGGAGCGGAGACCAGACGATGCATAGGAAGCATCAGAAAGGCACTTCCACCCTCCCCACCCAGCCTGCCCCCAGGAACGCCCCATTTTTGCTGCTCCACACAGCTCTTATGAGTGCAGAGCACGGGGCTGATCTGCGCTCCCTATGAGGCAGGAAGGGAGGGGGTGAAGGTCGCTTCTCAGGGAACTGACCTTGGAGTGCAGGGTCTGAGGTTGGTTCCCAGGAACTGACCTATCGTATGGCCATCTAGCTGCTAAAAGCATCCATAGGATTGCTTCCTAAATGATGGATTAAATAAGGGTTGGCATACTGACCACTTCAATAAAATTTCAAAAATTTTGAAAATTTTCCTGACAATAGCATAAATCTATGCCATTTAGAGATGGTTTTCTTATGGTTTTATATGGTTTTTGAGACCATATTTGATCGTAGAAGTGTTTTAATTCTGTCAAGATATTTTTTACCCAATGGGCCAATGTGTAGATAAGACTCCTAAATAGTGCAAATTGCATGTAGGGATGTTGGAGAATTCCACCACGGATTCCAGGGAGGCTGAATTCCAGTGAATTCGGCCCCCCAGAATCCATGGTGGAACGAAGCAACTCCCCCTGCCACCCCACAAAATGGGCCCGGAATGGAGCCTACCTGGTGTTGGCTGTCCGGTGCTCTGTAGGGATGTCAGAAAATTCCTCCATGGATCCCAAGGAGGCTGAATTCCAGTGAATTCAGCCTCCGGGAATCCGTGGAGGAATGGAGCAACCTGCCCCACCACCCCACGGAAGTCCCCCGAAACGGAGCCTACCTGGCTGTGGCTCCGGTGGTGGTGGCGGTTCCAGCAGCAGCGGTGGCTCTGGCCACTGCTGGGCTGCGGCCGCAAATGGAGGCTGTTACATCAGCCACCATTTGCATCCCTGGCAAGCCAAGATAGGCTACGTAAATATTTACGTAGCCTATCTTGGCAAAAGCAGGGATGCAAATGGAGGCCGCTACGCTGGCTACCATTTGCGTCTGCAGACCTGCCGCTGCGGATGCACCTGGCCAGCGGCTCCGTGGAGTTGCCACAGAGTGAAGCCAGCCAGGGAGAATTTCCGGGGGAGGTACCGAGTGCCTCCCCCTCACCGCGGATGTCACCCTTCAAAAAGGTATGTGACTTTCGTACACCACTAGTGCTCCGCGACTGGCGGCTGTGTTGGCGGGTGCCATTCGCCTTCCTTCGAATGGCTGTGATAGGCTACATAAGTATTTACGTAGCCTATCACAGCTAATGCAGGGACACCATTTGCATCCCTGTCTTTTGCCATGATAGGCTACATAAATACTTACATAGCCTATCACGGCAAAAGGCAGGAACGCAAATGGCGGCCACTACGCCATTTGCGTCCCTGCTTTTTCTTTTGCCGTGATAGGCTACATAAATATTTACATAGCCTATCATGGCTCAGCGAAGGGACGCAAATGGCGGCCCCTACCCTGGCTGCCATTTGTGGCCGCAGACCTGCTGCAGCTGGATGCCCAGCTGTGGATGCACCCGGACAGCGGCTCCGCAGAGTCGCTGCAGAGCGGAGCCGGCCAGGGGGGGATTTCAGGGGGAGGGATGGAGTGCCTCCCCACCCCACCGCGGATGCCACTTACGAAACATGTAAGTGGTTTCATACATCCCTAATTACATGTTATGCTTTTCTGAAATTTCAGCAGTAAAACATACTAAGATCCGGATCCTTTTCTTGCAAAGAAAGGAGGGCAGCAGTAATAGCGCATGGCATATAAAGATCAGCAGTTTGGCTTAAAATTAAATTTAGGAACCCTTGATATTACACAGGATGGAAAACATTTGAGTTGAGCTACGCAAGGAAGCATTACAAATGTGTAAAATCATCCTGCCCATATCTGAAGACCTCTTACACTGGAGTATCCAGTTGAAATAAACTACATAAAACCAGAGTAAATGGTTTAGAAATTGCCATAAGACATCCATATTAATAATACTCTTCTTTATCTTCAGTGTAGACAGAAAAGGAATTCTCTTTAATTTCTTCCTGTTTTCAAAGAGGAATCCCATGACAAATAATTAAGAGCAATGAAACAAATACCTTAAGCTCTCCAGAAGATCAAATTATGTGGTACAAAGCCTATAATTATGCAATGATGTTTATGAAGTAAGGTATTACCATTTACTAATTTTAAGGGTTTAGATTTTTCTCAATAGCAGTTATTTCAGTCAAGAGTGCTATTACCTTTCAAGTGCAGTGGTCTAAATTAAGCCTTTTCTTTTAATGGATGAGAGACTGAAAGACAGATGCAGAAATCCTATATACACTTACCTAGGAATAAGTCCCATTGAACTCATTACTTCTGAATAGATATGTATAGGATTACAGTATAAATTTATGTATGGATTACATTTTTAAACCTCCAAATAACCAAAGTTCTCTAGGTGGTGTACAAATTAAAAACGACATAAAAATACAAGATACTAAAATAATGACTATAAAACAAGATCAATGCAAGATAAAACTGACAGCAGCACATAATTCAACAAAAAGTAACACCCAACAGCAGGGATAAAATGGTGCAGAGTTCTAAAAGCACTAAAAACAGTTCCTAAAGTGTCTGGGAAAATAATAAAAAAAGGTCTTCAGTTGGTGCTGAAAGAACCACAATGTAGATGCCAGGTGAGCTTCTTAGGGCACTGGGCCATATGCATTTCCTGGGGAAGGGCACTCCACAAGTGCAGGCCCAACATTGAAAAAGCCCTGTCCCTCTTACCCATCAGCCTTACATTTCTCATCAACAGAAAAGAGAGCAGGGCCTCAAAAACTCATCTCAGAGCTCGGGCAGGCTCATACTGAGGGCTGGTTCATATAATCATGTGTGTTGATAGGGATGTACGGATTCCCCACTGTCCGTTCTGGTGGGGAATCCACCCAGGAGGGGAGGTGATCCGTTCATCCCACCTCCCCCGGAATCCTCCAGAGCGGCTCTGCTCCACAAAGATTCCACAGAGCTCCCCAGCTTGAGGGCTGCTTACCTGGATGGCCAGAGCCGTTCTCCTTTGTCGATCGTCATAAAAAAAAAAAAAAGGCTCCGGCTGAGCAAGCAGCAGAGTGCCATCCTGTGAGGAATCCTTGTGGAGTGGAGGTAAGTGGGGCCGATCCACTGCGGATTCCGGAGGCTGGATTCCAAAGGATCTGGCCTCACTTGAATCCGTGGTGGATTTCTCTAACATCCCTAGTGTCATATGACATCTCTACCCTCGATTACCATACATATAAGTCAGGAGTGGACAACTTGTGGTGCTCCAGATGTTTTGGCCTACTTTCCCCATCAGCCCTAGCCAACATAACTAAAGGTTAGGAATGATGGGAGTTGTAAGCCAAAACATCTGGAGGGCCACAAGTTGCACACCTTGGCTTAAGTCATTTTCACAGCTTCAGTCAAATGCACACATTCTGAATGTATGGCTAAGGGACAGGGATCATGTCTGCTGGCCTCATCTCCAACTTTCACTAGGGATGTATGAATCCCTTACCTTGCCGTCCGCAGGGGGTCTGCCAGAGGGGGGGGAGGCGATCCATTCCTCCCGCCCAGAATCCTTGCTGGCCAGTTCCGAAGCCCCAGCAATACGGTATGGCCGTCTTTGCCGTATCGCTGGCTGGACTGATGTACTGCGGACACAAATTACGTCCAGCGTAGAGGACACCATTTGCGTCCCTGCTCTTTGACATGATAGGCTAAATAAATCTTTACGTAGCCTATCACACGAAGGAACAGATGCATATATGCCATTTGCATCCCTGTTTTTTCACGCAATAGGCTACGTAAAGATTTACATAGCATCAAAGCTTATGGCAGTGAATATGCCATATTTATGGCATATCAAGCTTATGGCAGTGAAGCCATAAGCTATCCTGTGCAGGGCCACGCAAGACGGACAGGTCATGGCAGAGAGTTCTGACAAAATGTGGTCCACTGGAGAAGGAAATGGCAACCCACTCCAGTATTCTTGCCAAGAAAACCCCATGGAACGTATCACAAGGCTAAAAGAGATGACGCCGGAAGATGAGCCCCTCAGGTCGGAAGGTGTCCAATATACTACTGGGGAAGAGCAGAGGGTATTTCCAAGTAGCGCCAGAAAGAGTGAAGCGGCTGGGCCAAAGCCGAAAGGACACTCAGCTGTGGATGTGTCTGGTGGTGAAAAGAAAATCTGATGCTGTAAAGAACAATATTGCTTAGGAACCTGGAATGTAAGATCAATGAATCAGGGTAAGCTGGAGGTGGTCAAACATGAGATGGCAAAATTGAACATCGACATCTTGGGAATCAGTGAACTAAAATGGACAGGCATGGGCGAATTTAATTCAGGTGACCATCATATCTACTATTGTGGGCAAGAATCCCTTAGAAGAAATGGAGTAGCACTCACAGTCAACAAAAGGGTGGGAAAAGCAGTACTGGGGTACAATCTTAAAAATGATAGAATGATCTCAGTACGAATCCAAGGCAAACCATTCAACATCACAGTAATTCAAGTCTATGCCCCAACCACTGAGGCCGAAGAAGCTGAGGTTGATCGGTTCTATGAAGACCTAAAACACCTTCTAGAACTAACACCAAAAAAAGATGTCCTCTTCATCATAGGGGATTGGAATGCTAAAGTAGGAAGTCAAGAAATCACCGGGATAACAGGCAGGCATGGCCTTGGTGTACAAAATGAAGCAGGACAAAAGCTAATAGAGTTTTGCCAAGAGAACATGCTGATCATAGGAAACACTCTTTTCCAACAACACAAGAGGCAACTCTACACATGGACATCACCAGATGGTCAATATCGAAATCAGATTGATTATGTCCTTTGCAGCCAAAGATGGAGAAGCTCCATACAGTCAGTCAAAACAAGACCTGGAGCTGACTGTGGCTCAGATCATGAGCTGCTTCTTGCAAAATTTCGGCTTAAATTGAAGAACGTCGGGAAAACCACTAAACCGTTCAGGTATGACCTAAATCATATCCCTGATGAATATACAGTGGAGGTGAGGAATAGATTTCAGGGATTAGACCTGATATACAGAGTGCCTGAGGAACTATGGACGGAGGTCCGTAACATTGTTCAGGAGGCAGCAACGAAATCCGTCCCAAAGAAAAAGAAATGCAAGAAAGCCAAGTGGCTGTCTGATGAGGCTTTACAAGTAGCTCACGAAAGAAGGGAAGCAAAAAGCAAGGGAGAAAGGGGAAGATATACCCAACTGAATGCAGAGTTCCAGAGAATAGCAAGGAGAGACAGGAAGGCCTTCTTCAATGAACAATGCAAAGAAATCGAGGAAAACAACAGAATGGGAAAGACTAGAGATCTCTTCAAGAAAATTGGAGATCTCAAGGGAACGTTTTGTGCAAAGACGGGCATGATCAAGGACAAAGAAGGCAGGGACCTAACAGAAGCAGATGAGATTAAGAAGAGGTGGCAAGAATACACAGAAGAACTATACAGGAAAGATTTGAATGTCCCTGATAGCCATGATAGTGCGGTCACTGAACTTGAGCCAGACATCCTCGAGAGTGAAGTCAAGTGGGCCTTAGGAAGCATTAGTAACAACAAAGCTAGCGGAGATGACAGTATTCCAGCCGAGCTATTTAAAATCCTAAAAGATGATGCTGTTAAAGTGCTGCATTCAATATGCCAACAAATCTGGAACACTCAACAGTGGCCACAAGACTGGAAAAGGTCAGCTTACATTCCAATTCCAAAGAAGGGCAACGCCAAAGAGTGTTCAAACTACCGCACAATTGCGCTCATTTCACATGCCAGCAAGGTGATGCTCAAAATCCTACAAGCTAGGCTTCAGCAGTATGTGAACCGAGAACTACCGGAAGTACAAGCTGGGTTTCGAAGAGGCAGAGGAACTAGAGATCAAATCGCCAACATTCGCTGCATCATGGAGAAAGCAAGAGAATTCCAGAAAAACGTCTATTTCTGCTTCATTGACTACGCTAAAGCCTTTGATTGTGTGGATCACAACAAACTGTGGCAAATTCTGAAAGTGATGGGAGTACCAGACCACCTTACCTGTCTGCTGAGAAACCTGTACGAGGGTCAAGAAGCAACAGTAAGAACCAGAGATGGAACAACCGATTGGTTCAAAATTGGGAAAGGAGTACGACAAGGCTGCATATTGTCACCCTGCTTATTTAACTTATATGCAGAGTACATCATGAGAAATGCCGGGTTGGATGAATCAGAGATCGGAATTAAGATTGCTGGGAGAATTATCAACAACCTCCGATATGCAGACGATACCACCCTAATGGCAGAAAGCGAAGAGGATCTCAAGAGCCTCTTGTTGAGGGTGAAAGAGGAGAGTGCAAAAGCTGGTTTGAAACTCAACATTAAAAAAACTAAGATCATGGCATCTGGCCCTATCACTTCCTGGCATATAGAAGGGGAAGAAATGGAAGCAGTGACAGATTTTACTTTCTTGGGCTCCAAGATCACTGCAGACGGTGACTGTAGCCATGAAATTAAAAGACGCTTGCTCCTTGGGAGGAAAGCTATGGCCAACCTAGACAGCATAGTAAGAAGCAGAGACATCACCTTGCCGACAAAGGTCCGTCTAATCAAAGCTATGGTTTTCCCAGTAGTAATGTATGGCTGTGAGAGCTGGACTATAAGGAAGGCTGAGCGCCGAAGAATTGATGCTTTCGAACTGTGGTGCTGGAGAAGACTCTTACGAGTCCCCTGGACTGCAAGGAGGTCAAATCAGTCCATCCTAAAGGAAATCAACCCTGACTGCTCATTGGAAGGACAGATAATGAAGCTGAAGCTCCAATATTTTGGCCACCTAATGCGAAGAGAAAACTCCCTGGAAAAGACCCTGATGCTGGGAAAGACTGAAGGCAAAAGGAGAAGGGGACGGCAGAGGATGAGATGGCTAGATAGCATCACGGATGCAATGAATATGAACTTGAGCACGCTCCGGGAGAGAGCGCAGGACAGGAAGGCCTGGCGTGCTATGGTCCATGGGGTCACGAAGAGTCGGACACGACTGAACGACTGAACAACAACAACTTCTCACTCAAGCAGAAAACCAAACATTCACCCCCTTTTTATCTTCCTCCTATGACACTAAACTGTTTGATATTAACAATGAATCAAGAAGAAAGGACTGTGAAATATTAATCGTGCCTTTTAGTCTTCACCATGAGTACATGAGCAGGGTTTAATGTGCTGCTGAATATAATATTTGTCTGTGTGCCTCCCTCTTGTTGCTGTTTTCTTCCCTGTTTTACTGTTGTCTCCTGCTTATTTTCAGACAAATATCATTTCTCTCTGATAGTACCTTCCATTGATTGAAGCAGTTAAGGACAGATGTGACTCAAAGCTTAAGCAACCTGGACTGTCCATTGTGAACAGAAGCCTGGAGGAAGGGTGGCTCATAGAATTACTTCATCTTGCATCAAAGCCACTAAGTTTTCAATGCATTTTGTATTTAGTGTTGAAGGGCAAAGCTCAAGTCTTTGGATGAATAGGGCTCCAGCTGGCACTGTTGCTGATGGCAACAACATGTCTCCCTGTGGGAGCAACTGGTTCTTCTGTACCAGTTACCACTAGAGTGCAGGATTGTCTCTTTTGTTTTTAAAATTATCTTTTTAAGTTGTTGCTGAAATGTGGGTATTTCATAAAGCATATATAGACAAGACTACAAGCACATAGCCTCAGCTCTGTCTAATAAAATGCTTTCTGCTGATAGGGTGACTTTGTGCACTTTAAGAAATAGAATGATTTTCAAGCTTATTTGAAGCATCTTGCTTCAGCCTGTTTATTTATTTGTTTAAGGAATTTCTTACCTGCTTTTCATTATAAAATAATCCCAAAGCAGGGAACAAGCAATAAAACATAGTAAAATAATATAAATCAACAAATGAAACACCCATCATCAAACAGGAGAGAACAGTAACAGGTCAATAACAGTTTACGCAATGCAGTAAAAGAAAAGGGAGGAAATTTTAATCAACACCCTGGGCAAACAAATAGGTCCTGAAAGTTTATAAGACTTGGTGCCACCTATATATTGACAGTTTTCTTTTCTGTTTGCAGCTGTGCTCCTTGAAATAAATGTCTGGCTATGGCAGTGTCCAAAAATGATTACACCTTGTTCAAGATTCATTGGCCAAAACTAAGGACCGTCCCTGGTTCTATATATAGTGGCTTTCAAACTTTCTGTATTCAGGGAACCATTGTCAATGTCAACATATGTGCTAAGTGTTGGGAATACTGCAACCTCTTCTGCAAATTATTGGAAGGGGGCAGGGCTGGAGTCCGTTAATGCATGGGAATTTAGATCACAGCTAGCCTTAGGATCTCTATAGGCGACAGTGTGGTTTGTTTCTTGTGATTTCTTCCTTTTACTCCTCCCCTTCCTTCCCCGCCCCCTCTCTCTGACCTCCTCCATTGCTGAGAGCACTTGTATCTGCTCTCTTGATCCTGCCTGTATGATAGAACATTTGTGAGTAAGCTGTTACCTTTTCTTCACCAAAGAAGGGTGTGGTCTCCTTTTTAGGGTGTGCATGTGGGGACTGGTAAATGCTTATTCTGTTCTCCCTTTTATTTTTCTCTGCTAACTGCCTTTCTAACAGGAGGCATTAATACTAAATAATTCCCATCACTAAGGAGTTCCTGTGCATTGCAGAGGAGTCTGGGGAATATTTTAGGAGAGACAGTAGGGATGGACGAAAGTCACTTAAGGCACTTTGCTGCTCCCTCCGCGAAGTTCAGGCCGGGGGGGAAGGCTTCCCGCCTCGCCCAGCCGAAATTCAGGCCAGGGGGGAGGCTTCCCACCTCTCCCGGCCGAAATTCAGGCCGGGGAGGAGGCGCCTCGCCTCGCCCGGCCGCGAACTAAAAAGTTTTTTTTTTTTTTAATGCCCCCATGATAGGCTATGTGACGATTAATGTAGCCTATCATGGCTAGATCTGCAAAGTCAGCTGTGATAGGCTACGTTAATCGTCACGTAGCCTATCACGGGTGACTTTAAAAAAAAAAAGTGCGTACGCTAATGGCGGCCCCCATAGGGAGCCACCATTCGCGTTCCTTATTTGGTCGCTGTAGTCTACGTAAATCTTTACGTAGACTACAGCGAAAATAAGGGCAACGCAAATAGCTTTTTTTTTTTTACGCGCTTTTTTTTTTTTTAAGTCACCCGTGACAGGCTACGTGACGATTTACGTAGCCTTTCATGGCTGACTTTGCAAACCTAGCCATGATAGGCTACGTTAATAGTCACGTAGCCTATCACGGGGGCGTTTTTTTTTTCTTTGATTGGAATGGCAGCGGCGGCGGCCAGTCGAAAGACCGGCTGCCGCTCCTGCCCCGGACGAACACCCGCTGAACTGCCGGCCGGACCCGCCGCCGGGAGGGACATTCGCCAAAGGTAAGTCATGTCCCGGGGGGGTGGGGGGCGGGGGGGCAGAGAATTTCTCCCCGAAACTTGTTTGGGGGGCTGAACACGTTGGCGCTCGGCCCCCCCGAAGTTTCGGGGAGAAATTCTCCGCCAACCCTAAGAGACAGTTAGTTCATAAGTAGTACTAACTAAGCCTTTTGAGCCTAACCATTGTCCTATGTTAGAGTGGGGAAATGTTCCAGCCCTGGGGGTCAGATTGGGACATTTTAAACATAATTTTATAATGGACTTTTCATCTCCTAATGCTTTTCTTTACCTTTTCCAAATAAATGAACAAATAAATACATAAATAAATCTCATAAAGCCCCATCCCTTCCCCTGAAGCCACACTCCTGATGTCACCAGAATCCTTACTCCATGCACAGAGAGACAGTGTGATGGCCCATTTAAGGCAAGTGTGTCTGCATTACTGATTTTCTTAAAGTCAGACTAGACCTCTAGTGTAACAGCTGTATTCTCACATTAACAGTGGATCCCTATGCATATCTACTTAGTAGAAAACCCCATTGAGTTCCATAGGAGTTACTCTCAGGTAACTGTGTATAGAGTTGCAACCTAAGCCCACAAGCTTATACATTGAACTCAATGTATAAGGTTGTGTGCCATTCCTTCTGAGTAGACATGTATAGGATTGTGTGGTAAGACTCTGGCCTGGAGTGACTTTCTCCCACACATCCCCAGACAGTATTACAGATTGCCAGAGGCAATACTGTGAATGAATACAGTATGGTGTATTCATTCACCCTGCCTTACTCTGCCCTAAAAATAAGGAAAGTCTTAGTGTTTGTTCTTTGGCTTAAAATTATACTAAGGGGAAAGAAAACCAGAATTGTTCTATAATATATAACCAACTGTTCAAAATGACACTACATAATGTCATTTACATAATGTACAGTACGTAATGCCTTAGTGTTCATTCATGTGTGTGTATTTAAACACATGCACACTAGAGACAAAATGTATCCCCTACCACCACCTTTCTAAGAGATGTGACCTCTAAAAACTTGGGGGGGGGGGAGAGAAGGCTGAAAAATAGGATCAAAAGAAATGCAGAATCACAACCGAAAAAGAGGCAACCTCAAAATGTACCTTAAGAGAAACATAGGGACAAAAGACTTAATTTTGCATGTTGAAACTTCCCTAAGGCTCTTTGATAAAAGAATGCTGGCCCTTCGTGAAACTGTTTGGGATGAGGTGGTGGTTACTTATCTCTGTCTGAATTTATATATGGTGACTAAGGTTATTCCTCTCTGATGTGTGTGTTCAGGTGTGTTCATTCAGGTGAGATTGCTCCATACTAGTGCATAACAGAGACCTTTTCCTACTTCTTACTCTTTGGATCAGCAGGCATAATACACCTGGCCATTACCTTCGATGGCTGCTGTTTCCATAAGGTGATCCAGCAGCCTGGCCAGGATCATCTGCCAGGATGGCTGAAGATTAAATCATAGCAGCTGAACTGTGTGCAGAATTTCAGCTCTGATCAGCTAGAACCTGTGGTAATTCTGGAAGAAATGCCCTCACCCCGGCACCAGCTTGTCTGGCCGAAAGGGGGAGGGCATTGAGGGCGGGTGGGGTGACAAGACGTAGGGGCCTCTGATTGGTGCACCCCAGTGGCACCACCATGCAAGGAGGGGCAGGCTGAGTTGCCTTAAACTCAGCCCCCTTCCCAATCTCAGCTCTCTGGCTCGACACAGCTAGAGAGAACTACAGCTCCGCCGAGAAACAACGTAGGACACCTGCCTGCTGGAAACGGTCATCGTTCCAGCCACTTGAACTCCTCTTTCTCCTCGGTTCCTCCTTCTTGGTCCCCAGGGCTCAGCGCGACTGCTGCGGCTCCAGCTTTGCTGGCAGCCGCGGCGGAGGTGCACGTGCTCGGATGCCGCCCCCTTCACGGCCGGCGCTTGGTCGCGGGGGAGGCGCCAGTAGCCCGCTCCTTGTGCGCGGCCCCGCGCAGCCAAGACTTGCCCTCCGAGCGCCCGCCCCCCCTTCCTTTTCCCTCCTCGGGCGGTTGCCACGCGCCTGCACCGCCGCGGCCCCGGTGTTGCCGGCGCTCGTGGCAGGGGCACGTTTGTGTGGGTACCGCCCCCTTAGCCGGCGCTTTTCACCCAACGGGGGCACCGTCGGCTGTGACGGCACGGGCCCGGGCGTGCCGCCTCCAGTGTGCTCCCCTGCTGTGGCGCCCGCGCTCCCGGTGGCCAAGCGCCCACCCCCCCCCACTCGCCACCTCGCACGGATTGCTGCATGCCTACACCACCGCGGCCCTGGGGTTGCGGGGCTCGCGGTGGGGGTGCGTGTGAGTGAGTGCTCAGCCGGCGCTTTTCACCTGATGGGAATGCTGACGACTGTGATGTCGCAGGCCCGGGTGCGGCGCCTCCTAGTGTGCTCCCCTGCTGTGGCGCCTGCGCTCCCGGCGGCCGAGCGCCCCCCCCCGCTCGCCTCCTCGGGCAGATTGCCACGCGCCTACTCCGGCGCGGCCCCAGGGTTGCCGGTGCTCATGGCGGGGGCACGTGTGCGCGGGCGCCGCCCCCTCAGCCAGCGCTTGCCGCCCGTCGGGAGCGCCGGTGGGTGTGCGGGCGCGCACCCGGGCGCGGCGCCTCCTAGTGCGCTCCCCTGCTAGGGCGACTGCGCTCCTATTAAAAAAAAAAAAGGCCGCCAGGCGCCCACCCCCCCCACCAGGGTTCACGGCTCCGTGGGGGGAGTGCCTGCTTGACAAGCCAGGGGTCCCAGGTTTGATCCCTGGCAGCTCCAGGCAGGGCTAGGAAAGAATCCTGCTGGAAAACCCTGGAGAGCCATTGTTGCCGAGCAATGTTGGCACTCTTTGGCTGGATGGAGCAATGGTCTGGCCCAGTATAAGGCAGTTTCGAACGTTCAGCCAAAAAAACCCCAAACAAACCGCCTTTGTTCTCACTGGTGGTCGCACGGGCCTGGGCGCCAAGCAAATCAGTGCCGGCTCTTGCTGCCTCCCGCGAGCGTGGGGCGCTCGCGGCGGCAGCACGTGCACCCCCCAAAAAATACACAAACAAACTCGAAAATAAACAAAACAAACAAAACAAAAATAACCACCTGGGGGCGCCCACGCTCAGGAGTGGCTCCCGTGGCCGCAGGCCCTTGCTGCGCCTCTTGGGCACCGGGCTTGCAGCGGGCGGCAACTGCGCACCCTTCAAAGCCACTGTGTTGTAGTGGCTAGAGTGTTGGACTGGGACTTGAGAGTCCCAGGTTCTAGACTCCTTTCCAGGGGCATCGTTTAAGGCTGGAGCCAATGCTGGGCATGCAGAAGGTCCCAGGTCCAGTCCTGGCATTTCCAGGTAGGGCTAGAAAACCCCTATCTGAACCCCTGCAGAGCCATTGAGTGAGCCACAGATTCTCCACCCCTGCCCTATAAGCTAATAAGGTTAATGGCTAGACACACGGTATCTTAAATGTGAACACATAGACACATACAGAGAGAGGGTCTATGTTTTTGAGCTCACCTCTCTAGCCGCTGCCAGACACTGAGGGTGCCCCCCCATCTGGCGGTAGTGGCGGCACTGCCGCCTGTTGCCCGGGGTGCCCAGTGACTAGCCCACTGGAACCTCCTGCTACGTGCTTTGACCCCTGCCGCATTTACTTCTTGGGGTGGTGGTTGGTGTGTTGGACTGGGTCCGGGCACCCGGGCCCTTGCTTCTTCTTGCCAATGTCATGCCAAGCTTACCTCACTTTCTACATCATGCCCCCACAAGAAGGGCCAAGGTTGAAAGATCGTGAAGGGTAGGGCCCCGGAAGAGTAGGGCCCTGCCTCCCATCTCCAACAGTCCGCTGCCAAGGCCCGATTCTGAGTTTGATGATGAAACAGACCCAGTTTTGGTGGCAATTCTTGCTCATCTGGAAGCCGCTGAGCATTCTTCAGGGATCCTGTTGGTCCAGCCTAAGCGAACACGACAGCAGACCCAACGCTCGCTACTTATTTCTATTTCAACTCGTCTCTGGGTTCAGTGCACCCGGACGCCATTGAGGTCTCCATCTCGCCTTCGCAGGTTCACCATGGCAGCATTCCACCACTGTAGGCAGTCCACCTTCCTGCGGCATCTCCGTCAGCATTGATCCAAGCAACATTCTCCTCCTTGGAGTTTCGCCCAGGCCAGGCGACACACCACAGCTGGAGGCGGTCCGCCCTCATGGGGCATCTCCATCAGGAGCACTACAAGTGGCATCGCCTCCCTTGCTCCCGGGGACCCAGACACGGCTGCCCTGGATATGGGTGAGATGACTGCACCTCACCCCAGTTGTCCAGAAGGGTGACCTTCAGGGCCGTGGGGTTGCCACCTTAGCTTACCTCCCTGGGGCAGCTGCCCCTCCCAATGTCATCTCCCGATATGACGCCCGGGCCGCTTGCAGCTCCGCCAGTCACACCCCAGTAACCCCAGCCGCTTAATGCAGCATCTTACTGGGTTTTGCTGGATTAATTTAAGATTCCTCGCCTGCCCCCGCCCGTTCAGGCATCCATGTAAGGGACATATCAGATCCCTATGCTAATCTGGCGAGTTGTATTGTCACCAGGGCTACTCCTTCTTGTAATGTCTTTCACCTGAGGAGGTGTGTGAATGGCTTGTTGAGGCCTCTCGCAGGAGGGCCGCCATTGCCCTGCTCTGCATATGGACCTGTTGGACCAGGACCTTTCACTCCAATTTTTTACTCCTTCCCGGTCGGGGTTGGCAAGAGATCTGGCAGTGGCCACATTCAGCAGGCGGTCTCCCGCACTGGCCCTCGGCCTATGGCGGGTCCGCTGCTTCAGCACTGCTATCTGTGCAGGGAATAAAGCCCCAAGGGCACATACTCCCAGGACACGTGCAGTTTTCCATCGTGAGTGCTCCCTTGTAGCAGTCAGCACTCATGCACCTCTTGTCCAATGCCCGGGGATGGGGAGGTCCCCCTTGGAAAAGCCGAGGCAGTAGGAAGCTCTGGATGGCCCATGCCTAGTTAGGTTGGCGCCGTTACTCCGGCTTTAAGACACTACCCCAACGCGTCTTAACTTGGAACTTGGTTTATGCTAGGTTCTAAGCGGTTAACAAGGCAGTACTGGCAGAAGGGTTTTAGCCCCCCCTTTTTCTCCACACCCCGTTAGCTACTCTAGGGATCTCCCTTCTCGAAATGGTACCCAGGAAATTCTCTAGGGACTTATCCTGATTCGTAACTCTAGGGAGTTATCCTGACTTCCCTGAGGGCCAGTCAGTTAATCACAAGATCCCTGATCATCTCTGCTCAGTGTGACACACCTCTTCATGAGGCAGCGTCTTGGTCTGGGATCCCGTCCACGGGTCCCTGAGGGGCATGTGCTACATGGAGTCCAAAGACAGTGGTCAGTGTTCTGACCAAATGCAAGTATTGCTCCCCTTTCCTGTTACTTCGGTGCCCCTTAGCTCACAAAGGCTGATGGCCTGTCTCCCACAGCAACATTCGGTGAAGCCTATCCGATACCCTTAAGTGTTATTCTCACTTCCCTCAGGACAACTTTCAGGTCTTTTAGGCACAGCTCCAAGCAGTTATACATCAGGCATGGCTTCAACTTAGTAGGGCTTTAATGGCACCTCCTTCCGGAAGCGTGAGCCTCTCCTCAAAGCCAGACTGCGGACTCACATGGTTCCGCCGCTACCCCAAGGGGTTTCAGATTCTTAGGGCAGGTCCGATCATGCTGTGGGTAGTGGCCTGTAGAGTGGAGACTGCTGCCCCCGCCAAACACATTGTGGGATGACCTTATAGCCAAGTCAGTAACCCCCCCCCCCTCGGTATGACAACATGACCACGTTCATTCTCCGTCCTCCTGAAATTGGAGGATCATGTCATGTGTCAGTGTGTTCATGCTCCAGAGTCAGTGTTACAACATCTGGTTCTGGGTCCACCATGTGCCGGGTTAAGGCAAACCCAATTGTTGATGCCTTGTCGTGCAATTAGGTCAACATCTTCTGGGCCTTAGCCCCGTGGGTGCTCCATTCCCAGATTCCATCCTTGCAGTACTATGGGAGACCGGGATACTGAAGCCAGGCATGCCAGCCTGCATTCCATGGCTCTCCATACAGGAGCCGCCTGCGACAGAGCAGGTGGGGTGTGCTGCGCATTAGGCAAAGCCTCAGTGATAGGATTCATGGCCATTATCTATAGATCATTGGCCACAATTTCACGCCTCCTTAAGGAACAACAGACTATTTGGGACCATAAGTCGCAAGCTGGCCATTTAGCCTTCAGCCCACAAAGGTGGGTTTCACTGACTCCATGTCAGATTTTAGGTTTTGGCATGCAAGATACTGTTGGGCACAGATGTTGCCTGCATTAGTAAATTAACCACCCTCTCTCTCCGGATACCCCTTTCGGGCTCCGGGGGTAATGGCCTCCATTTGAACTTTCCAATAAGACGTTTCCCTGTTCCACAGCCTTAACGGAATGCAGGGTTGGTCTGGGCTCTAGGGATGTACGAAAGGGACTTACCTTGTCCCGCAGCTTTTTTCGCGGTGGTGGGGAGGCGCTTTGCTCCTCCCCCCGAAGTTCATGCGAGCGGGGGGTGTCTTCCCGCCTCGCCCGGCTGAAATTCAGGCCGGGGGGGAGGCTTCCCGCCTCGCCCCTGGCCGAAATTCAGGCCGGAGAGAAGCGCCTCGTCTCCCCGCCCGCGAACTTCAACAGAAAAGTAAAAAACAAACAAAAACGCCCCGTGATAGGCTATGTAACGATTTACGTAGCCTATCACGGCTAGAACTGCAAAGTTAGCCGTGATAGGCTACGTTAATCGTCACGTAGCCTATCACAGGTGACTTTAAAAAAAAAAAGGGGCGTACGCAAATGGCAGCCCCCATAGGGAGCCGCCATTCGCGTTCCTTATTTGGTCGCTGTAGTCTACGTAAAGATTTACGTAGACTACAGCGAAAATAAGGGCAACGCAAATAGCGTTGCCCTTATTTTCGCCATAGTCTACGTAATCTTTACATAGACTACAGCGACCAAATAAGGAACGCGAATGGCGGCTCCCTATGGGGGCCGCCATTAGCCGTACACACTTTTTTTTTTTAAGTCACCCCTGATAGGCTACGTGATGATTAACGTAGCCTATCATGGTGGACTTTGCAAATCTAGCCATGATAGGCTATGTTAATCGTCACGTAGCCTATCACGGGGGCGTTGTTTTTTTTTTTACTTTTCTTGGAATGGCGGCGGCGGCAGCCGGTCGAAAGACCGGCTGCCGCCCCCGCCCCTGTCAAAGACCTCCCGAACCGCTGCTGCGACCCGCCACCGGGAGTGACATTCGGGAAAGGTAAGTCCCATCCCGGGGGGGGGGCAGGGGTGGGCGGGGAGAATTTCTCCCCGAAACTACTTCAGGGGGCCGAATACATTGGCACTCAGCCCCCCGAAGTTTCGGCGAGAAATTCTCTGACACCCCTACTGGGCTCACAAGGCCGACTTGTCTCAGAGGGCCTTGATTTGCTTCAAGGTACAGGTCTGGCCCAATGTAACCCATTTACATATTTGGTGATCAAACTGATCGGTATGGCAAGGGCACGGCAGTGGCCCACGGCCAAACGCAAGTCAACGGATTATGCTCTGGCAGCACCTTATGGGTTTTATGGAATGCCACGGGTCTGAGGAGGGGCCTCCATTTTTATCAATTCAACGGTTTACTGTTGACTCAAGGGCAATTGTGTAGGGATGCACGAAAGTCACTTACCTGGTCTCACAGCTTGCTTCGCGGTGGGGGGGAGGCGCTTCGCTGCCGAAGTTCAGGCCGGGGGGGGAGGCTTCCCTCCTCCCCTGGCCAAAATTCAGGCCGGGGGGACAGGCTTCCCGCCTGGCCCGGCCAAAATTCAGGCCGGGGAGGAGGCTCCTCGCCTTGCCCGGCTGCGAAATAAAAAGTTAAAAAAAAAAAAACGCCCCCGTGATAGGCTACGTGACGATTTCCGTAGCCTATCATGGCTAGATCTGCAAAGTCAGCCGTGATAGGCTACGTTAATTGTCACGTAGCCTATCACGGGTGACTTAAAAATCTTTACGTAGACTACGGCGAAAATAAGGGCAACGCAAATAGCGTTGCCCTTATTTTCACCGTAGTCTACGTAATCTTTACGTAGACTACAGCGACCAAATAAGGAACGCAAATGGTGGCTCCCTATGGGGGCCACCATTAGCCGTATGCAGTTTTTTTTTTTTAAGTCACCCATGACGATTTACGTAGCCTATCACGGCTGACTTTGCAAATCTAGCCATGATAGGCTACGTTAATCATCACGTAGCCTATCATGGGGGCATTTTTTTTTTTTTACTTTTCTTGGAATGGTGGCGGTGGCAGCCAGTCGAAAGACCAGCTGCCGCCCCTGCCCCTGTCGAAGCCCTGCCGAACTGCTGCTGCGACCCGCCTCCGGGAGCGACATTCGGGAAAGGTAAGTCCCATCCCAGGTGGGGCGGGGGGGGAAATTTCTCCCCGAAACTACTTCGGGGGGCCGAATACGTTGGCACTCGGCCCCCCAAATTTTCGGGGAGAAATTCTCCCCCATCCCTACAATTGTGCAGTTTCTGCATTAGCTTTACCCTGCTATGCCTAGGTAATTTGCAGTTCAGAACCCACTGTTGTTACATGGAAGCAGTCTCCATGGCAGCCGCTGGAGATTTCTCTCTCAGGCATGTTACGACATTTTGAAAATGGGGCTTCTCAGCATTTCGGCCTACATTCGCGAGTTGTCCGCTTCTTCCTGACGCAATTTTCGCTTTGCTTGCCCTAATGTGCTTATTCCTTAGACCAGCAGACTCGTCGTACGCCGGTACGGGTGCTCTTACATGGGCACGTTATGATGTCTGGAGCTGCATGAAGGGCATGTATGTCGTCTTCAGACTTCAGCTTCTGTCACCCCGTCACATTAAGATCCAGTGGCTCCATAGATGTGGCATACGGTGGGAGTCCCCTCCTCACTCTGTCCCACCGAAGTTTGTCAGTCTTCCTCTGCAGGTCCAGGTGCTGCACATTGGAAGGAATGACTTGGGCTGTAAGCCAGGTGAGGACCTGATCGAACAGGCCTTGGTTGAGATGCAGGTGGTCCGGCATACCTGGCCGGAAGTAGCCTATTGCAGCCCTCACTGCTCCCATGGATCAATGGGAAGGAATGGAATGACGTTGCCAGTAGCAGGGCACATCTGAAAGTGCACAGAGAAATGGCTTATGGCCATGTGAATGAGGTGATGCATTCACCACCTGCCAGGGAATTCTGTGGACATGGAGGGAGCGTTACAGGTAGGACGGTGTCCGCCTGTCTTATTTAGTGAATAACATATGTTGGTCTGATCTGCAAAGGGGCCTGCGGGATGTTCTTCTGCGCAGGTGGGGGGAGTTTCACAAGCTCTAGGCTTGTGACTCCTGTGGTGGCTAGGATGGGCAAAAACAGGAAAGTAAGGATGGTGTGCATGCAGAGGCACCTTATGGTGACAGGTGATGCCTGAGGCCCCCCGAACGGGTTGGTGCCTGGGAGACCAACCCTACTCACTCACCCAGGTGTTGTGCGGCACCGGGTTGGGGGTGACACCGGAAGGTCTACCTCCCCCAGAAGGGGCAGTCCGGAGGGATGGCGAGATCACTACCACCCCTCAGGCTGGGTATGTTTTCGCCCAAGAAGTGCCAGCTAGCCGCTGACACAGTTAGATGCCCGTCCTAGTTACCCCTTTGCAGGTATTTAATAAATGTGGCCCAATTTTCAACCCAAGCTTGTTGTCTGCGTCTTCTTTAACCCATCTCCGCTCGCAAATGCCCTCACCCCGGCACCAGCTTGTCTGGCCGAAAGGGGGGGGGCATTGTGAGCAGGTGGGGTGACAAGACGTAGGGGCCTCTGATTGGTGCACCCCAGTGGCACCACCATGCAAGGAGGGGCAGGCTGAGTTGCCTTAAACTCAGCCCCCTTCCCAATCTCAGCTCTCTGGCTCAACGCAGGTCCCTCCCACCCTCCCCTAAGCAGTGTGGGTTTTTTACCGGTTGCCCTTTGGGAACCATGTAGGAATTTTTTGGCTCACAGTTCGATTGGCCTATTACTGTGCGTCTTTTTTGCCTACGTCACACTGTTTTGCGGGTCGAGTGTGTCCTGTAAGGGAATATGGTCTTTATCATCGGACACATTCCAGTTGACAGCTAGGATGGGCAGAAACAGGAAAGTAGAGATGGTGTGCATGCAGAGGCACATTATGGTGACAGGTGACACCTGAGGCCCCCCGAACGGGTTGTGCGGCTCGGCGGGGGGATAATTTATTTATTTATTATTTATTTATTTATTGCATTTATACCCCGCCTTTCTCCCTCTCACAAGGAACTCAAGGCGGCTTACATTATCCTCCTCCTCACCGTTGTATCCTCACAACAACAACCCTGTGAGGTAGGTTGGGCTGAGAGTCTGTGACTGGCCCAAAGTCACCCAGTGAGCTTCCATGGCCAAGTGGGGACTAGAACCCAGATCTCCCGGCTCCCAGTCCGTCACTCTCACCACTACACTACACTGGCTCTTACACTGGATAAGGGTTGCCTGGGAGACCAACCCTACTCACTCACCCAGGTGTTGTGCAGCACCGGGTTGGGGGTGACACCGGAAGGTCTACCTCTCCCAGAAGGAGCAGTCCGGAGGGATGGCGAGATCACTGCCACCCCTCAGGCTGGGTATATTTTCGCCCAAGAAGTAGGGATGGCAGATAATTTCTCCACGAATCTTCGGGAGGCCGAGTGCCGACGCATTCGGCCCCCCCGAAAGTGTTGGGGAAACTCTCCGCCAGCCCCCCGCCCCTCCCCGGGTGGGACTTACCTTCGGCGAATGTCCCTCTCGGCGGTGGGTCCCGGCGGCGGTTCGGCGGGGGCGACGGCCGGTCTCCCGACTGGCTGCCACTACAAAATAAAAAAGGAAAGTAAAAAAAAAAAAACACACCCGTGATAGGCTACGTGATGATTTACGTAGCCTATCATGGCTAGATTTCCAAAGTCAGCCATGATAGGCTACGTAAATTGTCATGTAGCCTATCACGGGTGACTTTGGGGGGAAAAAAGCACATACGCAAATGGCGGCGTTCCATGGGCGCCGCCATTTACGTTCCTTATTTTGGCACATCTAGTCTACATAAAGATTTACGTAGACTATGGTGAAAATAAGGGAACGCTATTTGCGCTGCCCTTTTCGCCGTAGTCTACATAAATCTTTACGTAGACTAGACGTGCGGCGCCACCATTTGCGTTCGCTCTTTTTTTTTTCCCCCGAAGTCACCCGTGATAGGCTACGTGACGATTCACGTAGCCTATCACGGCTGACTTTGAAAATCTAGCCATGATAGGCTACGCAAATCGTTACGTAGCCTATCACGGGTGTGTGTGTGTGTGTGTTTACTTTTTTTTTCACGGCTGGGGAGACGGGGCGCTCCTCCCCGGCCTCAATTTCGCCGGTGAGGGATGGGGCGCCTCCCCCCCGGCCTGAATTTCAGCCAGGCGAGGCGGGGCGCCTCCCCCCCTCGCCTGAACTTCGGGGGGAGAACCGAAGTGCCTCCCCCCCACCGCAAAGCAAGCTGCAGGACAAGGTAAGTCCCTTTCGTCCATCCCTACCAAGAAGTGCCAGCTAGCCGCTGACACATTTAGATGCCCGTCCTAGTTACCCCTTTGCAGGTATTTAATAAATGTGGCCCAATTTTCAACCCAAGCTTGTTGTCTGCGTCTTCTTTAACCCATCTCCGCTCGCAAAAACTTCAGTTCTATGAGTTCAAAGTCTCTTCCAGAGAGACATCTATACTGAGAGAGGTCTGGGAAACTTCAATTAAATTTACAAGGAGGGATTGTATCAGTATCTGAGGAAAGCCAAAGGGAAGGCTGAAGTGGAAGGAAGTGACAGAGAAATTGTATGTTCATAAGTTTGTTTTTTAACCTATGGATAGCAGACTTGAGATTTTTTTTAAAAGCGACTGGCTAGGTGGAACATTGTCCTTGTTCTTTTCTGAAGGGGATGTGAAGATAAAGCTAGCAGCTTTTTCCTCACAATAATTGCCTCTTCCTAGTATTTCTAAAAACAGTGTTTAATCTCCAGAAAGAGCGGTACAAATGATCAAACCTGCTCTCTCTGTAATACATGCTCCTTAATCCTGACTTGAGGGGAAAAGTTGAGGTACTCAGTATTGAGCAGAAAGCATCTGTACACGAAGAAGGGGCACACTTTTATTTACTACTATTTCACATATCCCATGGCTTAAATTAGTCCTGCTATGGAAAGCATATTCCAGGGATGTGCTCTCACATAAAGTCCTGCCTCTCACTGGGGTACATGCCCCAACTCCATATCTTTGAGCGAACCCTTGCACTTGAAGGGAAGATTAAAAAATATATATGCTGCAACAGAGTAATAATTTCTGCAGGACACAAAGGTTAACATCTCTAATCTTCCAACATTCTGCAGCAGGTTCTACCACTCAGTTTAAATTGGCAACTTATCTACCTGAAAATGAGATCAAGATAGGGGGAATTCATATTTATCTCTGTGCAGGTACAGACAAGAAAATGTGCTTCTTCTGATATTGGATTCTTGATACATATCATTTGCATGTAGATAAAAAAATGCCAGCCACAGATTTCTAGCAGATAATATGTCTACAGATCTGCAGTGGGTTTTCACTCAGTAAGGCTAATTGCATTCTGATACATGTATTGGATTTTCTTCTTCTTCTTTATATGTGGAAACTAAGAAAGGAACAATTATCAGTGTTGGTAAGTGTTCTTTGAGCTTCCTCTCACCTGCTATTATCCAGAAATGTCTGTCTAGCACAAAATATGCTGAATTGTATTCTTCCAATTTCCTATTATTCCGCTGTGTCTGATTACTTATTCTCTCTCTCTCTCTCTCTCTCTCTCTCCTTTAATCTTTATCCCATTAGTAAGTAGGAAATGGTCTTATTCCTAGAAGGAAATGGGGTACTTACTTGCAGACACATGTCAGTGGAGAATTATTGGCAGAAAGCAGGCATTGTCATCATTTGCTATATATATGAAATAGTTTCCTGTCTTGGGTCCTGACCCTTCTGTGAAAACCATTCCCAAAACAAACTCAGAAGGAATGGCACACAACCTTATACATTGAGTTCAATGTATAAGTTTGTGGGCTTAGGTTGCAACTCTATACACAGTTACCTAAGAGTAACTCCTATGGAACTCAATGGGGTTTTCTACTAAGTAGATATGCATAGGGATCCACTGTTAATGTGAGAATACAGCTGTTACACTAGAGGTCTAGTCTGACTTTGCAGACACACTTGCCTTAAATGGGCCATCACCCTGTCTCTCTGTGCATGGAGAAAGGATTCTGGTGACATCAGGAGTGTGGCTTCAGGGGAATAGGGCCCTTGCATGCAAGCTCCTGAGTGGAATTGCTGGTTCTCCTGTCCTCAGGATGTGTGCATGCAAGAGCAAGGCCAAAACAACCAAAAAATTAAAACTAAAGTCTAATTGATGCTGAAGGAGCAACTAGTTGCTCTTCTGAGTCCTAGTGCTTCCAAAGCCCCAATAAAGTGAAGGTATGGGGAAGAAGAGGACTGCTGGGCAAAGCACATCAAGGAGTTACTCCTTCAGTGCCCATTATACTTTTGTTTTCATGCTAAGGAGCTTGTACAGCAGAGCTGGCCCTGGATTCTTCCAACTATCCCACCTCCTATGAAAACAGCAAACTAGGAAAGCTGCCGTTGCCCAGCCAGTGGTGTACTGAGTAAATTTAGAAGTGCAGGCCCTCATCATGGCAGTCCCCATAGCCCTGCCCCGAAGGAGAGTCCAAAAATTCAGACAGCTGTGTTGATCCATATCAAGCATCTCCACTGGGTGCAGGTGTTTTGTTAAGCAAATAGGTCTAAATTGCCCATTCCAGACCATGATACCTCCAAGTACTTTACATCACAACAGGGAACAATATATTGTCACTGGGAAAATGCATTTCCTCCCAGCTACAGCAAGGATTGCAGATGACATAAGTGTCCCTGTTAACCCAAAAGTTCTGGTGTTGCATTTTTGTGACCCTTGGCTCCACTACAACACTGTGTCTGGCTCTCTTCCTTCATTTTCTAGAGGTGTGGAAGGGATGCCAGGATGCAACAAAACAAGGAAGGGCTGTAAATTTAGCTTTGCCTACAAAGGGCTGGGACAGTAGAAGGAGGCCAGCGGAAGAAGGACTGTCCTAGTCCCACATAAGGAATGCTGGAGGCTCATAAGCGTTGACAGAATGTCTTCTTGCCATGCAGAGCTCTGGTGCTCCTCGTCTGATGGACTCTATAGTCAGGAAGACTTAAGGGAACAGCCTGACAGTGCCCTTCAGGCATAAGGTTTCTGGTATGAAGTTTGTTATATTTATTTATTGACAATATTTATATGCTGCCCAAGAACAAATTTATCTGGGCTGTTTACAATAACAACAACATTAAAATACAACTATAAACCATAAAAACATGCGACATAAAAAGTACAGCAGAAATTAAAATCAGTATTACAAAACTCTCAAGCAACAGCAGAAAATGCAACTTCACAAGTTTCAAAAGCCTTGGAAAAAAAATTTTCAAAAGTCTTCACCTGCTGACAAAAAGACCACAAAGTAAGTGCCGGGCAAACTTTATTGTGGAGAGCATTCAGTCAACAAGGCCCTTTCTCTGGTAGTCATTGCCTGCTTCACCTCACTTGGCAGGGTCACTGAGAGAAGGGCTTCCAAGGCTTAAGCCAAGGTCCAGGTGGGAGGAGGAGTTCCTTCAAGGAACCTGGTTCCAAGGCATGATGAGCTTTAAAGGTTAAAAGCAGTGAAGATGTTGAAGTACTTGCATAATATGGTTGAACTGTGCAGTCCCAGTTAACATTTCACAACCCTACTCAGAACTAATGGAAGGTTTTGGTCCATTTTCAAAGTCAGACCCACTTACAATGCATTGCAGTAATCCAAACAGGAGGTTACCAGAGAATGGGTAACAGAAGCAAAGCTATTTCTTTCCAGGTATGGTCACAGTTGTGATATACCTTGGTAATACCCAGATAAATATTTAAATGCATTTTATGTGGGGTTTTCTTTGAAAAAGTCCTGGACACTTCAGAATATTGCTAATAGATTACCAGCTGGGACTGGTTTAAAGGAACACACCTCCTGAGTTCTGAAACATCTTTGCTGTCTTCCAGTCTATTTCCATTCAAAGCGTCAGAGGTTAGGTAGACAACAACCAGCCAGGGAGATGGTCTTTTTAGCTGTGGCAAATGGAAGTTCACGTGATACTGATGCGTATGTCTTTTTGTCACCAGCAAATACCTTTTTTATTTTCCCAGGCCCTTTATAATGTTAGCAGAGATTGTTTTTATCTGCTGCTTTGCTATTAAATGTACTGTGAATGTGTGATTAATAATTATTGCTTAGAGCCTCATGTGGCGCAGAGTGGTAGGCAGCTGTATTGCAACCGAAACTCTCCCCACGACCTGAGTCCGATCCCAGAGGAAGCTGGGTCCCAGGTAGCCGGCTCAGGTCGACTCAGCCTTCCATCCTTCCGAGGTCAGCAAAATGAGTACCCAGCTTGCTGGGGGAAAGGTAGTCATGACTGGGGAAGGCAATGGCAGACCACCCCGCTACAGTCTGCCAAGAAAACGCCAGCACAAGCAGGCGTCCCTCTAGGGGTCAGTAGTGACTCAGTGTTTACACAGGAGGAACCTTTCCTTTGCTAAACCTGTTTTTAGTGTTAGTTGCCCTGAGACTATCCATACTTATGGGGGTGGGGGGATAGAATAAAATAAATAAAAACAAATATTTAATCTCACCAGCTTTAATAGGAGAGGTTTAAGACTATGCTTAACTTTCCCAGTGCAATCCATGGGCCTGCAAAATGTAGAGGTGATGTGTGTATGAAGAAACCATTTTACATCAAACACCACAGGCAGAACTTTCATATTATCTCAAACAGAATAATAAAATTGTTCTTTTTAAAATAGTTTATTGGTTTAAATTGATACAACAGCACAATGAGTTGGTTCTAGCGCCACTGACTCACTTAAGCCCGGTTGATTTCAATGGGTCTACTCTTAAGTATGGCCAAGTCTGGATCAACTCAATGGATTTTTTTCTTCTATAATAAGAAAAATAATTTCTTAGACTCTTAGACTTTAAAACTTGCAAATAATTTTAACCCTGTATTTTCTGAAGTTGGGACTTAGAATGTTTTCTGAATTTGGGACTTTGTCTTCTTTCTAAAGGGGAGACTTGGGATCATTTCCAAACTTGAAGCTATCTTACAACCAAACTTGGCTAACCCTTTTATGATGCAAGCCTATGGCTGCTAGACAGCCATAGGATTGGTTGGTTTCTGGGAACTGACCTCGGAGCCCGCACTCCAAGGTCAGTTCCTGGAGAACTGCCTCCCCTCTTCCTTCCCCACCAGCTCAGAGGCAGCGCGGATCATCCCTGGGCTCCGGGCTCATAAGAGCAGAGTGGAGCGGGGCAAAGGAGGGTGTTCCCAGGTGCGAGGAGTGAGGAAGTGCTGGTACGATGCTTCTTATGCGTTGTCCATCCTCCCCACCCTGAGCTCCGATGTCCTGTGTCGAGACAGCCAAAATCATCCATCTAGTTGCGAATATAGGGTGTCTGGAATGCAGAGGAGAAGATCCCCTCCACTCCTCCCACTGTGCATTGGATAGGCAGTCGCCTCCAAGTCCAGAGGTGGCCGCCTCTCCACATAGGATTGCTCCCTCCATCACAAATTCAATTAAACCCTTAAGTACCATTACATTTTAGGTTCTGGAACTGGGAGCAAAATTTGGATTTAAGATCTAATAGTTGATGCAGCAGTTCTAACATGCACACACTACCAGAATTAACCCCTTAAGTCCCATAAACTGGGACTTTTAGACTTCACTGTTTTCACTTTAGTTTTTTCAATGAACTACATAGGTGTCAAGTTTAATACTTCACATGCCCAGAGGAACTTCGTAATGCTTTAGCTTAGTTTTTTTATATGTTCAAGTAGTGTGCAGGAGGAAGTCAAGGGAAAGCTAATTTTTAAGCATGTTTTAGTTTAGCTTTGAAATGCAAGTCAAGTGCAGGAGGGTGCTGAAGGGAAGTCATATTATCCAAACAACAATGCTAGAAGGTCAATTTGGTGTCTTGCTTTCTACATTCTAGCTTAACTTTGGCAACTGCAGGCCTTTTACTTTATCTTAAATGTATGTTACATTCTCTTTCACTGCTAATAAAGTAATCTCAAAGAAATTTCCAAATTCTCATGTAACCACCACACTATTTTTATTTTTTGTTTTGTTTTGCAATTTTCTTAAGTAAAGCATTTAATGAATTTCAATTTACTTTAGAGTGTGTGCTATTATTTGCCTGTTTGGGCTTGGTTTGGATACCCACTTGGGTGTCTCAAATCCAATTGGTAGAGGTTCTGAAGCTAAACAGGACCAAATTAATACCAACAATGCAAATAATGGACATTTCTTCTCCCACATTTTGAAAATCCTGTGTTCATATTACTATTCTGTCCTAACCTTGCAGGTGCTGGATGCCATCTATGCAAAACATAATAGGACATTTTCCTTCATTTTTGAAGCATTTGTAGCACAAGGGTTGTGGTTCCATATAAATATACACTGTGATTCCATTAGTTTTGTACCTGTATCATGAGTCCATTTAAAGAAGTGGCTGTATGTTAAGTTATTGGTGGTAGAGTTAGAGAACACAATAATCATGAGACTTCATGTGTATTTCCCTCTCAGAATAACATTTTGACAAATTCAACAGGCATTATGAAATCAAGATGTCTAAATGCATTAAGGGAGAGTACTTAAGGGAGCGATCCTATGGCTGCTAGTCACCGGCTAGATGGCCATAGGATATGTGGTTTTCCGGGAACCGACCTTCCCCCCCTTCCACGCTGCCTCACAGGCAACGCAGAATGGCCCCGAGCTCCATACTCGGAAGAGGAGCGCAGAGAGGCCCAAACAGGGCATTCTGGGGCGGAAAAGGCAGAAATACCAGTACAACACATCCTTTGTGTCATCCGGCAGCCTCCTCCCCTGCTCCACCTTCCCATGGCTAGACAGCCAAAATTGGCTGTCTAGCCGCAAATGTAGGACAGGAGAAGCAAGGAGGGAATGATCCTCTCCCTGCTTCTCCTGCCCTGCATTGGATAGGCAGTTGCCTCCAAGTTCGGAGGTGGCCACCTATCCCAATAGGATTGCGCCCTAAGTTGCTTATTGTGATTTTAAAGCTGCTATTGTAATGAATGGTAACCAGCTTCGTCAAGTAGAATCTGTCAGCATGAAGGAGTGCTGTGCTGTGTAAAATGGCTCTTGTAGTAACTTGTGATTAAGTTCTTAGATCATTAAAATTCTGTGAAGTGCTCTTTCTAAATCAGTTGTAATGAACACAAACACTGCCTTTCAGAATCTCAAAGAACTCTGACAGGTCATTTAGTGGAATGCTATTTGATATTGGGCTTTGATGGGCTGCTTGAATGCTTAAAGATAGTGTTTAGCTGATGCTGGGCATTCAGTTCTTAAAAATAAGACACTGGAAAAAGGTCAGCCAGTACCCAGGAATGAGATGATTGAAGGCAATATTTGTAAAACTATATTTTTGTTAAAAGTATGGAAGGACAACTCACTGGAAAAGACCCTGATGCAGGGAAAGATTGAAGGCAGAAGGAGAAGGGGATGGCAGAGGATGAGATGGCTAGATAGCATCACCGATGCAATGAATATGAACTTGAGCACACTCCGGGAGAGAGCGGAGGACAGGAAGGCCTGGCGTGCTATGGTCCATGGGGTCACGAAGAGTCGGACACAACTTAACAACCGAACAACAACAACAATGGAAGGACAATGTGAGGGAACAAATTATTTCAGTACTGGGGTTGATGGACTCTTAATGTCAGCCCTCTAGTGTTTATGGCTGTAATCTTCTAACTTCCACAATCAACTAGAATACATGGAAGGTTATGGGATAAATGTTAGCTAATACAAGTTTAACTACATATTTTACATATAAATATATTCAGTATGGCTGCCACTGAAATCCTCTCAAATCAGAATTTGGTGGCAGAATCTGAGGGTAGGGATGTATGAAAGGTACTTACCTTTCAGGGATTATGCTGATGGTGTGGGGGGAGGTGTTCCGTCCCCCCCCCGGAATCCTCGCCAGGGGGGGAGGTGCTCCGTTCCTCCCCCCCCCCGAATCCTGGCTGGCCGGCTGTGCTCCGCAGCGATTCTGCGGAGCCGCCGGGCGGCTCCGCCAGCAGCCGGACATCCGGCCGCTGGCTAACAGGGACGGAAATGGCGGCGGCCGTAGCCGCTGCCGTTTGCATCCCTGCAGTCAGCCATGATAGGTGGTAAATGTTTACGTAGCCTATCACGGCTGATTAAAAACAAACAAACGTGCGTATGCAAATGGCGGCGCCCATGGGCGCCGCCATTTGCGTACGCGCACGTGTTTTTTTTTTAATCAGCCGTGATAGGCTACGTAAACATTTATGTAGCCTATCACGGTGTTTTTTTAAAATCTAGCCATGATAGGCTATGTAAATCTTTATGTAGCCTATCTCGTTTTTTTAAACCTGGAAATGGCGGCGGTGGCAGCCGGTCGAAAGACCGGCCACCGCTGCCGGAGCCGCCGCCGCTGCCAGGAAGATCCACCCCAGGTAAGTCCCATCCTGGGGGGTGGCGGGGGGGTGGTGGGCCGTTCTGCCACCGATTTCGGGGGGCTGAATGCGCTGGCATTCGGCCTCCCCAAGATCCGTGGCAGAACTTTCATACATCCCTATCCGAGGGGCATCCACTGTGAAATCCCACAGAGGGGTGAGAGCTAGCCAGGCCTTGATGGTTGGCAATGAGAATTCACATGGCTTTAGGGATGTCGGAGAATTTCTCCACGAATCTCGGGGAGGCCGAATGCATTGGAAATTCTCCGCCCCCGCCCCCCCTGGGATGGGACTTACCTCCCTCGAATGTCCCTCTCGGCGGCGGGTCCCATCGGCGGTTCGGCGGGGGTGGCGGCCGGTATTCCGGTATTCCGACCGGCTGCCGCCGCCGCCATTACAAAGTAAATGTAAAAAAACAACAACACACATGTGATAGGCTACGTAACGATTTACGTAGCCTACCATGGCTAGATTTCCAATGTCAGCCATGATAGGCTACGTAAATCGTCACGTAGCCTGTCACGGGTGACTTTGGAAAAGAAAAGAAAAGAAAAGAAAAGAAAAGAAAAGCGCATACGCAAATGGTGGCGCCCATGGGCGCCGCCATTTGCGTTCCTTATTTGGGCCTGGGTAGTCTACATAAAGATTTATGTAGTCTACGGCGAAAATAAGGGCAACGCAGACTACCTGGGCCCAAATAAGGAACGCAAATGGCGGCGCTCCATGGGCGCCGCCATTTGCGTACGCGCTTTTTTTTTTCAAAGTCACCCGTGATAGGCTATGTAACGATTTACGTAGCCTATCACAGCTGACTTTGGAAATCTAGCCATGATAGGCTACGTAAATCATTACGTAGCCTATCACGTGTGTGTATTTTTATTTTTACTTTTTTCTTTCGTGGCCGGGGAGACGGGGCGCTTCTCCCCGGCCTGAATTTCGGCCAGGCGAGGCGGGGCACCTCCCCCCCCAGCCTGAACTTCAGCGGGAGAACCGAAGCACCTCCCCCCCACCGCAAAGCAAGCTGCGGGACCAGGTAAGGGACTTTTGTCCATCCTTACATGGCTTCCCTAACAGTGTAGACTGCATCAGTTTTGCTGAGGTGAAATTAGGGATGTCAGAGAATTCTGCCACGGATCTCAGTGAGGCCGAATGCTAGTGCTTTTGGCCCCCCGAAATCTGTGGCAGAACAAAGCCCCCCGCCCCCCCCTCCATGAAAGGCGCGCGAAATGGAGCACTTACCTGCCGTGATCCGTGCTGACTTGCAAATGGCGGCCGTGTCTGTGGCCATTTGCTTCCTCATTATAGCCGTGATAGGCTACGTAAATAATTACGTAGCCTATGACAGCTAACGCATTTGCATCCCTGCAGAGGCCGTGATCACGGCAAAAACAAAAAGAAAACAGCGGACGCAAATGGCGGCAGTTACGGCAGCCATCATTTGCATTCTCTTTTTTTTTGTTGTTGCCGTTTTAGCCTCGTGTGGTGCAGAGTGGTAGGCAGCAGTACTGCAACCGAAACTTTCCCCAAGACCTGAGGTCGATCCCAGCGGAAGCTGGTTTTCAGGTAGCCGGCTCAGGTTGACTCAGCCCTCCATCCTTCCGAGGCCTGTAAAAAGTACCCAGCTTACTGGGGGAAAGGTAGTTAGGACTGGGGAAGGCAATGGCAAACCACCCCACAGTCTGCCAGGAAAACGCCGAGGAAAAATGGCATCCCTCTAGGGGTCAGTAATGACTCGGTGCTTTGCACAAGAGGAACCTTTCCTTTCCTTTCCTTTCCTTTCCTTTCCTTTCCTTTCCTTTCCTTTCCTTTCCTTTCCTTTCCTTTCCTTTCCTTTGTAAATATTTACGTAGGCCATTACAGTGAAAAAAAAAAGGGAACGCAAATGGTGTAGTGCCCGCCATTTGTGTTCCCCTTTTTTTCTGCCGTAATAGCCTACATAAATATTTACATAGGCTAAAACGGCAAAAAAAAAAGGGAACGCAAATGGCGGCCGCCGTAACCGCTGCCATTTGCATCCGCTGTTGTTGGGGTTTTTTTAGCCGTGATAGGCTACGTAAATATTTATGTAGCCTATCACGGCAAAATACAGGGACGCAAATGGCGGCGGCTACGGCCGCCGCCATTTGCATCCCTGCAGGCTGCCCAGCGGCCGGATGTCCAGCTGTGGGCGGCCCCGGCTGGCGGCTCTGTGGAATCTCTGCGGAGCGGAGCCGGCCGGAGTGAATTTCGGGGGGAGGGACGGAGCACCTCCCCCCCACCGCAAATGTCACCCTTCGAAAAGTTAAGTGACTTTCATACATCCCTAGGTGAAATCTTTAAGGAATTTTGAGGGAAACAAAGAGTGTTGTTATGACATGCAGAATTTCTCAGGTGGGTTTTCCTGTACCATCGAAGTTACATGAAACCAGTTGAATGCTCATCTGTGCGCTCTCTCTCTCTCTCATTCATATAATCAACCAAAGTCAGGTTGTTTATATGTACACTGAAACAGATTCAGAACTATGGTGACACTTTTGATAGTGCCAAAATACCTGTCTCTCTCCCTCCCTCTGCAAACAACTGTATCTCAGTATAAAAGTCTATATATGTCACATTAATTCCTCTTTCCAATACTTAAATAATAATAATTAATACAGCACCATAATCCATGTCAAACTTTCTCAGCACAGCATTTGTATTTTTGAATGACTCATTTCATCTATAATTATTTTCTATTGGATTACAGGAAATTGGCTTTTATTACTGCTGTAATCAAGTATGCAAATGCAAAGGAAAATGTCAATTTACCAGACTAATCACATAAACCACATTTTGAATCTGTGGAAAATCTTTCAGATGCATTTGAAATAGTATTCACACAGCTTCAAATGTATAGTGCAATAATTACACATGGGTAATTTTTAAAAGTGGTGTTACAGTACAGAAAAAAATGTTAATTTAAAGTAAAATAATATTTATGCTAATTACACAATGCTGAAAAAACAAAGACAATTCATTATTTATTGTAAATAAAATATACTTGGAAAAAATAACCTTGCTGAGCATTCAGCCTGATATATAAAACCCTCAGAGAGAATGTTAAAATTAGTGTTGCTTTTGGTTCTTAGTCATGCAAGTTCTCTTCTGTGCCACTCTTGGCCCTTTTGTCCCAGGCAAATCAGCTTATAAAAAGGTGCACAGCTAGAAAGAATGAGTTTAGAGGTCAGAAGGTACAACTGATTGTATCTAATCCTTTGTCCAAATGCATGCTTCTCCTTTGCGTAGCTGGGCATTACAACTTTGAATTGAAATAACCTTTTCTTGAGATTCTGTACCCAATGAAGGAATGTGGCAGCTATTAAGAAAATAAAATACAATAAAAAGGCAATGGCTTACTTCTTTGCACATTGTCACTCAAAAGAAACATGTGCACAAAAGGCACGTTTATTCTGTTTTTTTTAAAGTAACTACCAGCCTTTCACTCTTTGCTCACAATTAGTAACACATAGTAACATCAGCACTCTATACATAAATCATAATTTGTGTGTGTGTGCGGGGCGGGGGATATTTGAGCCCTTGAAATAAATATTCAGTGAGGAAGTTAAAACATATCTGGTTGAGTGACCATATGTGCAGTAAGTCAACAAAACATTACTTGTACAGTAGTCATGGTCTCCAAAGAAAGATGACCATCACCATGTTCATGTGGGCAAAAATGAATCCCACCAAAAACATAGTGGTTGTCATTAGTGGGGGAACAACATCCATATTTTCTCCACAGAAACATGACGGTATTCAATTTCACACACACACACACACCACAGATCTCCGAAATTACTTAACATCTGTAGTATTGGGAATAAATCCAAAATGGCAGTTGGAAATCCCTTGGCCCTAAAGGGCCAGGAAAACAATTTAAAACAAAAATTAGTAATGGGGTCCAGGGTAGGTGTCAGGGGTGGTAGGAGGACCCAATGATAGGAGAGGCCCCCAAGGATAGCATTTTGCCATGGGTCTCATCCCTGCAGCTAGCCTTGTCATGATTTTCAGTGGATTTAAAAACACATATCTCTGTGCTGGATTGTAGCCCTCACCATGACTTGTATTTGTGAAGCAAACTTCAGAGGCAGAGAAACTGAGTGTCGAGAGAGTGTTGAGAGAGTATTTGCAACACCTCAGTCACACCACTGTTTGGCTGCACATAATCATGTGTCACGTAATCAAGTAATGAGGCAGCAGGTGATTTGCACGTAGTATTCACAAAATAATTCTATTCCCTGGCCTGACAGTTACTTGACAAATATGAGACAGGGGTGAACTACCTACATGCCATCCCCCACCTTGGGGAAGTCCCCTAAGAGGACTTGGATGAAATGGCTCACTTTCAGCCCATTTTAGGGGTTCCAGTACCTGCCACAACCACCTTGATTGGTCATGACAGGTGGGGTGAGCAACCTATGCTATATGAGACCATAGGTTTTATACATCAGCAGGGCTAGGGGGTATGATTTGGGGTTCCTTGTTCCCTTTGCCTTGCCAAAAGCTGTTTGGAACCTATAAAACATTTGAGGCTTGATTTACCAAATCCTTGTGTCTGTTCTCTTCCCTTATATTGTGTCTCATTAAACTGATGTGTTGTCTGCAGTTCTGCTCTTTCAATAGATAATGCCAAAGAAAGCAAGCTAAAAACTGTTCAGTGGAAAACCAACTTAAACATATGGCTTTTCATAAGTGACTGTCAGGATTCCTCTGCTGGGGTTCCTGTGAGATAAGATGTAAAGTCAGGGCTCATAGTTTCTGGTGGCAAGCTGGCAGCTTAGCAAGGAAGCAGTCAGGCCTGAATAGACCTTAAGTGTTTGGGCCTTGGTATGAGCAGGTGTCCCAGTTGCCAAGTGGAGCAGGTAAGCAGGGATAGGCAATCTGAGAGCAAATCATTCTGTTGCCTTTTCCAGATGGTCCCCATGCTTAGCTTCTATGAACGGAGAAGAGGGCTGGACCACAGTTGGCCCAGTCCCCAACATCATGTGTACCCAGGGATGCTGGAGAAATTTGAGATGAACTAAAATGAGTTTGGATTTCTAAGAATCCAAGCTGCAGAATCCGCTGCAGACCAACCTCCTCAGACCACACAGTCTGTGGACTTTGGGATCTTAAACAAAAAACAAAAAAACCCCTTTCATGAAAGTTATGCAAATTTATTTAGATGAAAATAGCAAGTTTCTGCTGAGACTGGTAAATGTACATGGGGAAAAGCTGAATGGAATGGGGGACAATATGCTAAATGTTATGTACTAATGTAAATTATGTAAATTGTTGTGAACTCTCTTATGGAATTATTAGTGCATTTTTCCTCATAATAACAGCAACAAAGAGTCGAATCCACCTGTGAATAGAAGCTGGAATTGATGACACCAGACAAAGTCCGGACATTCCTATGTGTACCATTGGCCCTACCCTAGACTTTCACATATTGATGCAGACATGAAATGAGCAAGCCTGTGTGTATATTCAATTGATTGGGGGATACTTGTGATTGGGGGGTTTGTACTTACACTAATACTGGAGGTGACATGTGCCATTATTTATACATCTGCTCTGTTCACTTGTAGAGCACAGAGAGCTTTGGCTATTGGGTGGCATAGAAATATAATAAATGAATGAATGAATGAATGCATATAATGTGGGTTTTGGTCTTTAACCATAAAAAAAGCATTGTGCAAGGGGCACTGAACCCTCTGAATCCCATGTCTCACCTCTCTGTCATCAGTTGGTCCAGCAACACCTCGCCCCCCATAAGTTTTCGGAAGGCATCTGCATGTTTCTTAGACAACTGTTCCTCTTGAGTGAGTACCAGCCCATACCTGCCACAGTGATCTGTCCAATGTCCTCCTGACAGTCCTGGCCTTGCTGTCAGATGAGATCTTGCCACATTGGATGTCATCTTACTTTGCCAGAGGTGATGCAGCCCTTCCAGTAGCACTGCTGCAACCCACTCTCCCCTGGGAGCCCTAAGCCAAGCTAGAACAGTCCAAGCAGGATACAGAACCCCTTTTGGGACAACCTGTCTCACCCACCAGGAGTTGTGGGGCTTGGCCAAGGAGTGATCCAGAAAGGACTCCCTCAGCACCAGAAAAGGTGTGGGAAGGGGTACTTATTACACTATGTCCAACTCATGGCCAGGTATGTCTTGCCCTAATTCAAGAGAGGGCTAGCTGCTGGGTGGCCCCTGCATTAGTAATATCCTGCACAGTGTTATGATTGCTGCACATCCTGTTATGTAAAGGAAATAAATGTAACGTCATTAGGTAATGTAAATTGAATTGTGGCCCTAGTTAACCAATGACACATGTCCTATTTTGTTATTCCCAGTCTAATCCCAAATTAAAAGAGCAGAATGAAAAACATGAAAATACCATTCCAATACCAACACAAATGAAATAGATAAATATATCGGCAACAGTTAAAATAATAAAATGTCGAGTGTAAAATGGAAACCAGCATCAATTAAAGTGGTCTGAAGCATCCAGGTCTTTAAAGTCCCTTTAAAAAGTAGTCAGGAGAGATCTGGAACCCTATTGATCCCTTTTATCACTTGCAGTGGAACCCTATAAATATCTATTCAAAAGTAAGTCCCCTTGAATTCAATGGAGCTTCTTCCGAGGTAAGTGTGTATAGGACTGTAGCCCAATTCTTCTCTGAGTTGATAGCAGAAAAACTGCCCTCTGGCCATCTGTTGCAGTAGTTCTAGAGAGCATGAGGAGAAGAAAAGTAGCCATCCCCATCCTCCAGAAAGCTTCCATAGTCCCAATTCATCTCAACATTTCATTTTAGGTGAGCCCAATGGTATATGAATTGCTTGACATCTATGATCTTTAGCAGAGTCCCTGTGATATGCCCCACCATCAAGACAGGCACACAGGACAGGGCCTTTTCTGTAGCAGCACCCCAATTGTGGAACTCTCTCCCTAGACAGGCTAGATTGGTGTCATTTCTACGTGGCTGTAATGCACACACTCTAGAACGGGGGGCGGGGGCAGTAGGAGGTTTCTTACTATTTCTAACTGCTGCACAAGAAAGATTCTCGGTGTGTGTGTGTCAGAGCTGGGGAAAGAGAACAATTAAATCTCCTTTCCCTGTGCACTGTGGCCCCAATCCAAATTGCTCCTCTCAGTTGCTTTTGAGAATAGGAAAACACATATACAGCTGCATGGTATGTATTTAATGTAACATGTAGTTCCTTAGAGTGGATTGGAAGCCATTATTTTAAACTGTAAACTGCTGTGAGTGCAGAAACCTAGTAATGTATTAAATAAACAAAAACACAGCATAGCAGTAGTGTTTATTTTAATTTGTGTGTCATCCTTTTATACAGGCTAACAGTGGCTAATAGTTTTTGTTGTTTTAAAGTAGCATCCCTTTTGTTTAACTCACCCATCTTTCACAGATACACACACACAAACACTTTCTAGTCTTCCTTTATACCTTACAATACTTTTTTAAATATTACATATACATTGTCAAAGCAATCTGAATATCAAATATACCAACAAAAGGCCTATTCAACCATGTTTAAGTGTGTACTTAAGGAACACCATCACAGAACCATTTAGCTCTTCTGGCTTTGCAGACACTTTAATTCTACAGGAAGAATACACACACATTTTCTCTATACTTTTTGCCCAGATACATTCCCTATATCAAGGGTTATATGGCGTTTCTGTTCTTCAGCTCTTTATCATCTGTAACAACAACTGAAATATTTGTCTGACAGAATTTTACACTCCCCGCTGTAATGTATGCACGAATAGACAGCTTCTCATTGTTGTCCCTTCAAAAACTGCAGATCGTTATAGCGTGCTGCCTGTGTATACCAGTTCAAAACGCTTCTGACAGAAAATGTTCTTTTTCTTTTTTTAAGGGAAAATATGCAGAAGCAGAACTGGACACAAGTGGAAAATGGCCATCTTTGTTCTTTGTACAAGGAATCCATTCTCTGAGACAATAAACAACAAGAAAGAGAGCTTGATGGCGACACCATACTCAGTCATTTTCCCCCTTCTCTTTGGTAATCTTGAAGTGGTGCATGTCAGCCACTTCAATTTTTCATAAAGTGCACTCTGCATTGCCAAGACTGCTTTTTAACCATGTGTGTTCATAGCATGGGAGTGCTGAATGACTTTTCTGTAAAAAAAATTTTTTTGAAAAATGCAAATGCCATGTGACATTTATTGTAATTGTATGGTTATTGTAACTGAATGTACCACCATAGAGTGTTTTAATTTTATCTGCTTAATTAGACTAATGACATCCAGTCTGTGATTCAGTTATTGGCACTGCCAGAATTGTGCCGGTCCATATTAGTGACACGTTAGCCCTATTCTGGGATTCAAAATGGGGTTAAAATCAACATGCAAGAGGAGGGATCACTCCAGCCCCTCATTGCATTCATCAACCTCTACTCATGGAGGGCAAGTGTCTGAACAGAAGAACCCCTCTATCAATGGGGGCTCTCCATGGGATTGAGAATCTCCAGCTGGGTGGAGAGCCTCCATGGACAGATGAGAGATGAGGCTCTCCTCTTCAGAAACTCACCCTCTATGAATAGAAGGTGATGAATGTGATGAGGGAGATGGGTGTGGCTGGACTGTTCTCTCACCTCACATGTTGATTTTAATCCCTTTTTGAATGCTGAAATAGGGCTAATGTTTCAGTAATACGGACCAGTACAATTCTGGCACTGCCTGAATAGAGCTGGAATCAAATATCATCCAGTGAGAATGCTTCTAGAAGCTATTCTTTCAGCTTAGGTTTTCCTTTCCAACAGAGAAGAAATACTAAAATCAAAATGATAGCAGGGGGGCTTAAAAAAAAAATCTGCCTAGAATTTATCAAAGGGCTTCCAGAGCATCAGTAATTGCCATAATGAAGAACAAGATGTGAGGTGGCATGGAGTAAACGCTCTAGCCCCTGCACCTATCCTTCTGAATTTTTGCAGGCACAACTCTATGATTTATGTCTTTTTCATACAAATTGTTAAAAAAGAAAAGATTGGGGCAAGGAACTCTTCCACACATAAACAAATTTGAACCCCTTCCACAAAATTGCTGCACCTTTCCATCTGAAATGTTGCAAGTTTCTTAACTAGGGTCACCTTGCCATTTTCATAACAATTGCCCACAGATAACACAAGGAGATAAGTGCATCTTTTGTTTGGAAAACCCTAAAGTGTAAACTGCTTGTAGCTGACAAACCTTGCTTCAGCTCTTAGGACTGCTTATGGGAAAAAATCCTTCTTCCTGCAGACTCTCTCAGGTTGTGCCTTCTGTGATTTCAACTCTTTGTTTTCTGTTTTCTGTCATCTCTTCCTCTGGACAGACACTGCTTGCCACCAGTCTATTGTTCAGCTCCTCTTGTGCTTCAGCTTTCCCTAGTTTCCTCCCCCTCCTCTCCTTTGGGCTTTTCTTCTTGTGACTCCAGCTGATTGACTTTCAGCCCCAAGCCCCCAACTAACTTACACAGGGCAGTGCCTTGCCTTTTATATTTCCAGCCATCCAACAAAGTTACATTATGGCAGACTGTTCCATTGGCCTAGAATTAAGGATCAATGAGTAGAGACAGAATGTCTCCTGGACCCATCAATACTTGCCCTTTGTCCCTGCTTTTGGTTCCAGTACTCAGTATAAAATCAGCAGAGCCCTGACGTGATGAGGACATAAACTGTAAATCTCTGAGGCGATAGCTAGGTACTTCCTTTCATGTAGCAATTGTAACAGTGCTGCTATTTCTAAGAAGGCTGCCAACTCCAGGCCATACATACATTGTAGATTTACACCTCAGCTAGAAACAAACTGCTAACCTCTTTATCTCAACATCTTAACTATTTATACACCAAAATGATTCTAGGTTTTAGAAAACCATTACTATTATACATTTTCAGAACTTTTTGATGAACCATTGCGTCAGGATTTATTGATTTTCCACAATGTGCCAATCACCCAGTGATGACCAATCCTCACTCAGTAGCATCCCCTAAAATGACATAGGACATGATTCAGTATGATGGTCTCTTACACAAGCCCCATTGAAATAAGTGAATGCTATACAAGAATGCTATTTCAGTAGAGCTTGTGCAGGAGAACTTCCCACTGGATCATGCTCCTAGTATATATGGGAAATAATGATATTGCTCTACTGAACAATAAATATACATATTATGGTTATCTGAGATTTTAAAAGATGTACATTTCCACACAATAGCTTTACCTGTGCCACCCACCGTTCCCCAAGGATTATATTTCATTTATTTACAACATTTACATACCTCTCCAGATCTAAACAGATACCAAAGTGGTGAACAATAAGAGATAAAATAATAAAAAGAGTAAAAACAACATATTAAAATTATTCTTTTAAAAAGCAGAGTACCAATAAAACCTGTGGTTGGCTATTCAAGGAAGGCCTCCTGGAATACAGCTTTTCAATAGGCACCAGAAACAACACAGTGTTGGCACTTGCCTGACCTCCAAAGGCAGGGAGTTCCATAGAAAGGGAGCTGCCACACTGAAGGCGCTTCTCCTGCTGGACTCCAATTGGGCTGTGGGTCCATGTGGAATCACCAGGGACATGCCCGCTGATGGCCTCAGTGACCAGGCAGGTTAAGAAGGGAGAAGGCGTGCTCTCAGGTATCCTGGTCCCAAGTTGTTCATGGCTTTGTACACTAGACTTTGTACACTAAAACCTTAAACCTGGCCCAGTAGCGAATAGGCAGCCAGTGCAGTTCCCTCAGCAAAGGAGTTGCATGCTGGAAAGGGGCAGCTCCTGACAAGAGCTGAGCTGCTGCGATCTGCATTTGCTTCTGCACTAGCTCCAGTTTCTGGAGCAGTCTTAAGGGTAGGGATGGATGGGCACCCCCACCCCTGCCTGGTTTCATTCCCACTCATGCACCTGTAAATGCTTGTATTATTGTGTATATGGGCCCTTTTGCGCATTGCCCCTTTTGCACACAACTAGATGTGCACATATTTTGCAAGCAACTTTTTGGGGAGGGGGGTAAACGGCACTCGCAGCGCTCACTGACAGCTCCCAGATGAGTATGGGTGGCTCAGCTAGTGCAGGGGGCGAGCGGGGGCAGGGGCTCAGCAAGCACGGCTTGCTGGTGTGGGTGGGGTGGGGGAATTTGTTGGACTCCTGGACCTAACTGGACACCCACGCCATCCCTACTTAAGGGCAGCCTCACACAGAATGCATTGCAGTAATCCAGTCTTGAGGTTACTAATGCCTGAACCACTGTGGCCAAGCTATCCCTGTCCAGGGGAGGGCATAGCTGTTGAACCAGCAAAAGCTGGTAAAAGGCAATCCAAGCTGCCATGGCCACTTGGGCTTCAAGTGGCAATGATGGATCTAGGAGTACCCCCAGACTACGACCCTGATCTTTCAGAAGGAGTGCAACTCTATCCAGAACAGGCAAGTCCTATCTCCAGGACTTGGGAACCACTCGCCCACAGAACTTCTGTCTTGCCAGGATTCAGTTTCAGTTTATTGGTCCTCATCCAGCCCATTACTGATCCAGGACTTACACAGCCTCACCTGATTCAGGTGTTGGAGGGAAATAGAGCTGTGTGTCATCAGCATACTGATGGCACTTGGCTCCAGGTTCCCTAATGGCCACTCCCAGTGGCTTCATGCAGATGTTAAACAACATTGGGGGCAAGATGGTGCCCTGTGGAGCCACCTAGGGTACCAGATGGTACCTTAGGTCAATTGCCAAGGGGCTGAGGAATGGTCACCCAATGTTACTTTCTGAAATCAGCCCCTCAGGTAGGACTGGAATCACTGTAATGCAGTGCCTCCTATGCCCATCCCACAGAGTCAGTCCAGGAGGTTACCATGGTCAATGGTATCAAAAGCTGGTGAGAGATCAAGCAGAATTAACAGGGTTGACCTCCCCTTGTCCCTCACTCGATAAAGGTCATCCATCAGGGTGACCAAGGCTGCTTCAGTCCTATAATCACGTCAAAACCCAGACTAGAATGGGTCTAGATAATCAGTATCCTCCAAGAGTGCCTGCAGTTGTTCTGCCACGACCATCTCCAGCACATTCACTAAGAAAGGGGTATTTGCAACTAGGCAGTAGTTGTCTAATACCATACTGATAGACCAGCAATGTCGGGTCCTTAGAGTAGACACACTTGAAATCACTGGGATATAAGTTAGTCATGACTAACTGAAGTTACATTTATTCCAATAGGCCTACTCAAAGTATGACTAAATCTGCACCTAAACCATTTACCAAATATAGAGGGTTGGATCCAGGCCTTCCCTCTCACAAACAGAATGAACCTCTCATTGGAGGAAGTAGGACAGGGATCTTCACCAGTCCCCTTACCCATGGACACAACCAATCAGTGCCACAGCCCATGATGTTCACGAGGGGCCCCACAGAACAGTTGACAAAAATCACTCTCCTACCAGCGAGACAATCCTGTAAGCTGTGTTCCACCCAAGGATAGTCTGGATCCAGCCCGTAAAGTAGTTTTCTACGTTCATTGTGTTCCATATTAACACATTTTTCTAAATAGAATTCACTGCACCACCAGCAGAGAGGAGCTTAAAGAATATCTAAAAGTTTAAAATACCACACTCTATGATACCACTCTAAGATACATTTTCAATTCAAGTTTTCATCCTTGATGAATTCAAAGATAAGCAAACAAATAAAAACAAGAGATTTACTTCTGAGACTTACAAAGAATCGTTGCCTCCAGTGCACTGAGCATCAACATGCCATTATGTTGTAAATAATAGCTGTTCCTTTAGTAAATTGCCTCCACAGTGCATGTTTCTAATAACTCAATATAATTTATACGGTTCTGTGAATAGATACATTTCTACTGAAAAATAGATTAGAGAAGACGGAGTAACAGCATAACACTAGAAAAGCTCTAGATGTAACCTCTCTTGTAAATGTCAGAGAGAAGCTATGAAGTGTTTTGCTTATTTCTGAATGTTTGCCCATATTCTCCTGATGCCCTATGACTATAGTAAGCTGCTGATAGCCGTCAGCTGGTGGGTCAGATTTCAAGATGGACTAGTTGTCCAGTTTTGCAAGTATTACTCTGTGTCTGAATGTTCTCCATGGTAAATTGGCATGATCTGGTATCCATGGAATGTTTACTGACATTTCTCTGGATTATGTTTTAAAATCATTGAAAATACCATATGCCTCTTTTAAATGGAATAAGCTATTCAAATGCAACCAGCAACGTTAGATGCTCAGTCAACACCTAATGCCAGATTGTCATAGTTTAATGTTTAAATTCTACAGGAAATTAATCAATTGGCAACAATTAAAGTTGCTGCTGTTTGCCAGGCATACATTAGAGATGAATGATACATCTTTCCTCATTGGTGAATCATACTTGCTGTGAATCCTAACTGATTTTAGTCTTAGAAGGATGAGGTGAATGTTAAATGAAATTCCAAGTCAGTGTTAGAGAAGGATTGGTACTGCATTCCCAATTGCCTTCAACAGGGTCTGTAGACACAAATTTGTGGCCTCTGCTACAGAAGGTACGAACATATGTTGACCACACCAACTGCCATTACAGAGCTTTATTTTTGTAATAGTGGGGGAGGGGACAGGCTCTTGCAGTGAATTCTAGGATCTCCTATAATAGTCCTTGAAAACAAAAATAGTACATTCGTTTTGGATTGTACTATTGTGCATATGATTTTTGTTCAAAATGATGTTTCTTGCTAAGTATGACATGCAAAAAGATGATCATCCTCTACTGAAGTTCATAATCAATGGAAACAGCCCACAAAGAACAAGTTATATGGATAGATATTGTACTATAATTTGTTATTCTAGCACATACATGAGAAGGTCTACATTTTTTTGGCAGGCTTCAATATGCTAGGCAAATCCCAGAACTACATTGCAATCCTGCATATGTCAACCCAGAAGGAAGTCCCAGAATCCTGGTTTATCACTCTGTGTGAACATGGGCAGTGAATGCTGGTGGCATGCAATTATGCAGTTACAAACTGATGCCACTTGAGTTCCCACGATTTCATTTTTGGATTGCACATACCAATTTTAAACAAATATAAACAAACTTTTGAGAAGAACTTTGAAAATAATACACACACAATGAAAGCAATTTTTCACATTCATCAAAAGTGAACATGAAACGGGTGAATAGTTTTAGTTCTGACCGAATTTGAAGACAACCACTTTTATTTAAAAAGTTAGTGCTCTAAATTTTGCAAAAGTCTCAAAAATCTTTCAAAGTTTAAAACTGACTTTCTTTATTACATGCTACACCTGCTTCTACTTCAAGGCTTCATGTAGCTAAAGCAGTTGCTGCAGTGTTTTTTTCAAGTGGCTCATCTTTTTTGAGAATAGGTTTCTGGCACGATAATGCATCTATTGAGAACTATTTGATTAGAGCTCTCAGTAGTAGGTTTTGTCCTTGGAATAAAAAAGTCAAGTAGAACTTTGAGGATGTGGAAGCATATCACTTTCAAATACCACTTAGGAAAGCCCAAAGAAAAGAACATAGAGATTGTTAGTAGAACCTGTTAGTAGAACTTAATGTCAGTTTCCACAAGCTGTTAACTTCTCCATGTGCTCAGTCTAGTTTATTCTCCACCATGTCTGCAATCATGTGGGGAAATGGAAGTGAAATGGACATACAGCAATTATTTACATGATCAGCACTTTTCTAATAGCTGTAATGATGCAAATGGTTGTTTTATCCATGTACTTTTCAGTTCACATTTTGTTGTCTATATGAATGAGGCTGCAATCCTATACCTATCTTGTGAATACTTGAGCTATGACTGGTATTTTCCCAGTATGGGTCTTTAGGACTGAGATCGCCCTTCCCTTGGTCAGTGGTTATACTTTCTCTTTTTTTTTTTGATGAAGCCAAAAGCTTCAGCTTGTTTTCATCAAGGTTTATCTTTAAAGTCTGGATCCCTTCATAACCAGGATAGGAAACAATAAGTTCCCCTGTCTCACTCACGGTAGGATGAGCAGCTCCAATAGGTCTGAGCTCTGTATGGGGCAGTTTTTGGAATAGGGATGGGTGAGAATTTAATCTCAGTTCGATTTTGATTAGAATTTATGAAAATTTACACATTTTTCAGATTCAGAATGGAAAGAAACTGGGATTTTTAAAACAATAAAACATGGCAGAAAGTGAAAATGACAGATTTATCCACCCCTGTTCTGGAGTATCAAGAACCTGCTAAGGAGGATCTTGTGCCCTTCCTTTTGTGAATTTTTCTAAGGATACACAAGAGGGCAGACTTGAAGTGAGGGATGGATGGGAGAACCAATGCTGACCTAAATTCTCCAAAAAACACTTCAAAGCTTGTTTTGGTTCACTCTTGTTTTCATAGTCAACCTGTTTGGGGAATTGTTTGACTGGGGAAAGTGTTCATTTCTGTGCACATTTTTCAGGAGAACATGCTTTCCCCCCATTGACTAAAGCATGAAAATGGCAAAAAAACAAACAAAAAAAAAGCATTTTTTTCAAAAATAACCACAGATTTGGGAATTTGCAAACATCTCTCAAAGAAGAGCACTCCTTGTGTTCACATTCAGGATTGTAAACGGGGCATGTTTGCATGATTTGTGAACAAAATCTAAATTCTTGTACATTCGTACTTGAAGTATTCCAGAGTAAATTACCTGATGTAAAGGGACTGGGTCATAAAAGTAAGTCCCTGTGTATAGAGCCTTGTTGAATAACATTTTCCCCAGTTAAAAATATTGGCCAGCCACTCACTTCATTCTGAAACCTCTCTTTATAGATTCATCACATGTTAAACACAAAGTTATTCTGCTATTTGTTGAATCTGCATACAAGTTCTTACAGTGTTATTCCAAATAATAAGATTCAGAGCATACGTCTCATAAAATGTTATGCATCCCAAAACTTTATCAAGCTTGACTATACGGAAATTTTTTTTTACAGCTGTCAGGGTTCTCCTTATGACCTGGACCTCCCAAGCAACTCCTTAAGGATCTCTTGCCTCCCTAAGAGTCCCACTTTCCTTCTTTTAAACTTCCCCTTCCCAATAATGTGGGGTTTAGGCTGTAGACATGGGGTGACTGGCACTCCAGACACCTGGGTGTTAGCGACAACAGTTTCATTTTATTTTATTGATTGATTTACAGTATTTATATACTGCTCCCCATCAAAAGATTTCAGAGCAGGTGAACAGCAAATATAAAAAAATAAAACACTATGTTAATACAGTTCAAACATTTTAAAAGAAATACATTCTGATAAGACCAAATTTAATAAACCATGGCTGGTCACTCATGGAGGGCTTCGCAAAATAACAATGTCTTCAGGAGGAGCTGGAAGCAACACAACATTGGTCCCTGCCTGATTTCCAAAGGCAAGGAGTTCCATGGGAAGGGGGCCACCACACTGAAGGCTTCCTGGTGGACTCCAACTGAGCCATGGATCCATGTGGAACCACCAGGAACATGTCCTCTGACGACTTCAGTGACTGGGCAGGTTGGTAAGGAAGGAGGCACTCTCTCAGGCCCCACGTAGTTTAGGGCTTTGAACACTAGTACACATACCTTAAACCTCGCCCAGTAGTAGATAGGTAGCCAGTGCAGTTCCCTCAGCAAAGGACTTGCAGACTGAAAAGGGGCAGTTGTCACAACAGCTGAGCTGCTGCATTCTGCACTACCTCCATCTTCCAGACTAGCCTTAAGGGCAGCCCCACATAAAGCACATTGCAGTAATGCAGTGTTGAGGTACTAATGCCTGTACCACTGTGGTCAAGCTGTCCCTGTCCAGGAGAGGCTGTAACTGGCAAACCAGCCGAAGCTGCTAAAAGACACAGTTTACTGGTAAATTAAAGCAAGCAAATTACAACTAAAGCTATTTACAGAATAGAGCTGAGTAATACAAAAGGCATTAAGAGAAAATAAAGGTTGCAAAAATGCAAGTTCCTATACCCTAGCTGCACTCCTCCAGGCTGCTTCTTCCTGCTCTCTCTTCAGGCTCTGGTCTTGCACTCTCTCTCTCTCTGGTCTCTGTCTCACTGGTTCTCTCTCTCTTTATATCCCTTCCTTCCCCCCAAACCAAAAGTACTGTTTCAAACCTGGAGAAATGAAACCTAACTCAGTAAAATGACACTTAGCCATGGAAATGAAACTACTCCTCTAAGAGAAACCCACTCCCAACAAAAATCCCAAGCCTTTAGGCCTGACCTTTTTCTTTTTGTTGCCTCTGTAGGCCTCAGACCTTCACAACAACATATACACCTTTATAATATATCTACAGAGCTAGAAACACATTGAATATTATGATCATAAATTGTGTAAGTATCTACTTTAAAAGATAGCAGTGAATCTCCTTATTTCAAACACACACACTTTAACTTCCTGATTTATTTTGGCTTGAATCAGAACAAATCAATGGCAAATTGTCAAGCAGGGCAATCCTAGTGCTAAATAACTTTCAAATAGGGATGGATGGACTCACCTCCATCTGGTCCCTTCAGGCAATCGCCGAACTGCTGTCACTGCCCACCCACACGAGCTGTGCTGCAGGAGCTGAAGGATGGCTCAGCAACCACCTGAGAAGCACTGAGAGCTGTGTGTCCCCTTACAGAGCTGCAACTGTGTGCACAATCTCTCAGTTATTTCTGCATATCTAAAGTTGTGTCTATGGCTGCCTTAAAGGGGCAATGACTCAAGATGACAGGCAGTTGGGTTGGTCAGGGATAGAGTGGGCGAGGGCTAGGGCTGAAGCTCAATTCCCTCTCCCCTGTCCACATCAAGTCATCTGTCAGGGTGGGGCTAGGGAGAGGAGTGAGGAAGAGGGAGGGGGAAAGGGAGAGGGAGAGGGAAGGAGTTGTGGTCTTTTGTGATTTGACATTGTCATGACAGCAAAAGACTACGACATGTGACATTTGTTAGTGGTTTTTTGAAAGAAACTTTCTTCTTTTCAAAAAGGGGTGTAGACCATGAGTCATTTGCCTAAAGTGGGAGGTGTCCAGGAGGGTGTAATCTTAAAGTTTGTCTGTGGAATTAAATCATGCAATACTGACTTTTGCCAGTGGGGAGGTTTGTGGTGTTAGGGGGAAGGGGGTTGCACAAGATGGTGGATTTTCACAAAATACCTGCCGTGCTTCGGATCTCTGCATCCAAATCTCAACCCTGCACTCCCCTAGCAGATACTGCTTCCCCTGCTCTGCCTATGCCGTGCCCCCTATCTGTCTACTTTTTACCTCTCCCGGTGCTGGAGCTCCAGTTTTGGTAAGGGAAGACTAAGAGCTGCATATGATTCCACAGGGGCAGGAAGCTGAGACTGGATCTCCTCCTCTGAGGTTGGAGCTCTGTCTCCAACCTCAGAGGTGAATATCTAATCTATCATATTATGGGATGTCATAACTGTGTACAACCCCTCCCACAAAACTCTCCCTCATCACTGGCATTATCACCTTAAGATACTGTCAAAAATAAACTTGTAACTGCCATTTATACCACTGATGACATTATGTACATAGTGGCATGCAGAAGTGATAGGAATTGATGATTTAATGTGGCATAAAATAACTGACAATTGTATTCATATTACTACATGTTAAAGGAGCATTTCCATCTTTGCTACATTATTATGCACAAGCCACTCACAGTTTACATGTAGGGTTATCAAATTAAATAGAGAACAATGCTTCTGTTCCTTTCATACTGAATAGGGAATTTCAGCAGATGCAGCTTACCATGTCAAGGTGAGAAAAGCTGCATCTCCTGACGCTTTCTCTTCTACACATCTATGAAGAGTACAGACGTTCCATCCTTTATGTGTGACAGAACAGTAATTTGATTGATACATTGCTTATAAGATCATAAGTTGTTTTGCTTAATGCCAATAAAGAACAAGGCAGGAACTCTGAATCACAGAACTGTATTAATTTGATATTTTGACGATTAAATGTTTAGTATTACCTTGGTTTAATGCAGTTTTTTTTAATTACTTGGGTAAAGAAGTCTTGTCTCCGCCTGTCTGTCTGTCTGTCTGTCTGTCTTACCTATCTATTGGAAGCTGCCTTATACCAGGTCAGATTAGCCCAGTATTGTTTTCTCTGGCAATTGTTCTTCAGGGACTTAGGTCAAGGTCTTTCACATCTCCTGTGTTATCACATGTCCTTGTCTACATGTGTATATTTATTTATACATAAGAATATAAGAATAGCCCTGCTGGATAGAATGAAAGCCGATTCCACCCTTCCCCAACCATATAGAAATATAATATGGCTTGATTTTAAGGCAGGCTGTCCAACAACTGACACGTTCAGCTAAACACAGCTGATTGGTCATGGATGGCAACCCACCTGTTTTGCTGCCTGCCTAGGCAGTGGTCTCCCAAGAGATTTTGATCCCCAAAGCAGTTCCTAAATGGTGCCCTTCCCCTGCTAGGCACAACACTTGCTGTACTTAGGGATGCTGGAGAAATTGGAGATGGAGTAAAATGAGCTCAGATTTCTAAGAATGTGACCTACAGAATCCACTGCAGAGTTACCCCTTCAGGCCACATGGAGTCTGTGGATTTCTGAATTATTATTTTTTAAACTTTCCCAAAGTTTACATGTATTTATTTGTAGGAAAATACACAAGTTTCTGCTGAAGAAAAGTTGAATGGAATGGGGGACAATATGCTAAATGTTAGTACTAAGATATATTACGTAAATTGTTACACAATCATTTGAGTATTCCGCATGGTGAGCAAAAAAAACAACAATTTGCAAACATCTCTGAGCAGACAATGGAAGAAAAGGCGCCTGACAATCCACAAAATACCGACAGAGGGGATTTTACACAGTCCATTCATCCCTAGTTGCACTATTCGGACTAGGGATGCTGGAGAAATTCAAGACAGATTAAAACGAGCTTAGATTTCTAAGAATCCAACCTGCAGAATCCGCTGCAGAGCAACACCCTCAGGCCGCGCGGAGTCCATGGGCTTTCGGGTGATTTTTTTACTTTCCAGAAATGTATGAATCTAAATCTGTAGAAAAATATGTAAGTTTCTGCTGAGGAAACATTGAATGGAATGGGGAACAATACACTAAATGTTACGTACTGATATTAGGGATGTCGGAGAATTTCTCCACGAATCTCCGGGAGGCCGAATGCCAACGCATTTGGCCCCCCGAAATTGGTGGAGAACTTCTCCAACACCCCCCCACCCCCACCCCTGGAATGGGACTTACCTTTGGCGAATATCCCTGGCGCTGGCGGCTCCTGGCAGCGGTGCGGCGGCGGCGGCCGGTCTTCCGACCAGCTGCCGCCGCCACCATTTCCAAGTAAAAAACAACAACAACAACAAACGTGATAGGCTACGTAAAGATTTACGTAGCCTATCACGGCTAGATTTTCAAAAAACACCATGATAGGCTACGTAAATCCTTACGTAGCCTATCACGGCTGACTTTGGGGGAAAAAATATGTTTACGTATACTATATGTGCCCAAATAAGGAACGCAAATGGTGGCGCCATGGGAAAAAAATGCGCTTCCCCCCCCCAAAGTCAGCCATGATAGGCTATGTAAAGATTAATGTAGCCTATCATGGCTGACTGCAGGGATGCAAACGGCGGCGGCTACGGCCACCGTCATCTGCGTCCTGGCAGGAGAAGAGATTCGTGGCCAGAGGGACGGGGCGCCTCCCCCCTGGCCAGAATTTCGGCCGGAGGGACAAGGCGCCTCCCCCCCAGCCAGAATTTCAGCAGGGAGGGATGGGGTGCCTCCCACCCCACCCAGAATTTCGGGGAGAGGGACGGAGCGCCTCCCCCCCACCGCGAAGCAAGCTGCGGGATAAGGTAAGGGACTTTCGTCCATCCCGAGATAAATCATGTAAATACTGTACCTATGTAAATATTTACGTAATTATTTGCGTATTTTTCCACATGATGAAAAAAATCGCATCCGTCTGTAGGCCGATGACGGAATGAAAGGCGCCTGACAATCCACAAAACACAGATGGAGCGGATTTTATACCATCCGCACATCCCTAATTCAGACACCCATTCCTGCCTTCATCTCACTCCCATCATGGTGCCACCTGCAGCAGGTTGCTTCACCCTGCTGTGTGGCGGCAGCACCTGCCCTATGTCAGGTTCTGCAGCAATAGGGGAATTGGCAAAGGAGGTGGCAGATCACACTGTCTGGCTGCTCAGCAGCATTCCGTTTTGGACATCAAAAGGTGTGCAGGCAGAACTGGGATACCTTGCTGGATCTGATTTTTTTTTTTCTTTTAAGAAAAACAAGGTGGGAAAGAGTGAGAAAACTCCTGTAAGTAAGTGCAGCCCAGATTCAGATCAGAACTGTGATGTTCTAAGATAGGAGGATTTAAGCTTCACTCACCTTCCTTTTTAAAGAAATTCCAGAACAAAAATGTATCTCTATTGTCAGTGAAGTCAACTGAGGTGCCTTTCTTTCTTTTTTTAACCCCCTCCCCTGCTGGGGCGTGGGTGAAAAAATGTGTGTGGGGGGAGGGGGGAACTTAAATCCTCCTATCCTGGAGTGCCATGATCCCAGTCCAAACTGGGGCCGTATGCACTTACAAGAAAGCTAGCCTGCATAGATTCACCATGCTCGCTCTAACAAACATTTAGTTTGGCTCTGTGAGAGTAGAGGTCGATGTGGGTTTCTGCAGGATCCTCATTGTGACCATAGTTGTTTCAGGACTGAGTAACTCTGTAAGAAATAAGCCGTCAAGAACCTCACTGGGACTTCAGAATGAGGGAATGGAAACTTAAAAAAAAAATGTATTTCGCATCCTTATCCAAGAATGAAACTGTAGGGTAACTGTGTATTGTCATTTCCCTCTATTGATGATAAAAGCACGGTTGGCAATTTAGGATTTCCATTTCCTAGATGAGCACTAGCATTATCCATTTCTGCAGTAAATGATATACAGAAGGTAATGAAATAGAATCCTAGCAGTAAATTCTGACTGATTGTAGAGATGAATTGGACGGAACAATCGAAAGAAAAGTGCAGGCTTCTGCAAAATAAAAACAGAGCATTAGTCCCCTTACGCTGCATTGATCTGAGGATATGTTCTGACCTGCTACGTCATTTGCGACTTACTGAAGAGGCCCTGACATGCTTAATTGCACTTATTAATATGCTAAAGTGCTTCCAACTGGTAGTAATTTGAACATGACGAAGCCAGAGATATTTGGTCAGTCGCTGAACTTCCACCATGCCAACTTCCAACCGAGATCTGGATATGACAGGCAGTATTGAAATGAAGTGTGCCTTAAGTCAGAGATCTTTTCATTGATGTGAATAAATGTCTTATGATGTTCCTATTTCATTGCAAATACCCAGACCCATTATATAGTATGTTTAGCACAAAATATAGGGAATGTTGAGGTATACAGATAGGAAATCTAGTGCTTTAAATATAATGATTCCTAGCACACCACAAGGTCACATACCTATTGCCTCCCGGGATTCCCTCTGAGAATAATCCTGGTAAACAATTGTAAATAGCATCTGAGGATGCAGACAGCATGCATTAAGCCATAGAAAGCCAGTCTTTTCAATGTGATGGACACCATGAAAACAAGAGGTGAGATCACACACCTTGTTAACAACCATCCAAGTGAAGCATCTCACAATTTTACTCCAGAGGGTAGGGTGTCTGTTGAAAGTACAGGGAAGTTACCACTAACTTCCCCCACGGCCCCACCCCAAAATGATCACTTCTGAGGATCTGCTGATTCTATCGCCATCGTCACTTAGAGGCACTGTCAGCATCTGGCCTCTCTATCCTCTGTCAATGCAATCTTCACAGTACACCATTTCTATAATGCTGCTATTGTGGCAGCCAGAGCTGAAAATATGCCTCCCATCATCCTCTGTTTTCACGTTTGCTTTGTTTGTAATTGTCGTGGCCTAAAGATAAAGCTTGGTGTGGAAAGAACAGGATGAGTTGGGAGGGAAGGATTATTCTTATATTAACTGAATTCCTTTAGCAGGGATGGGTCATAAGTAGCCTCTGCTTTCCCCTGGTGCATCCCCCACTGCCCCCTTGCTGCCAAATTCAGCAGGGGTGGAGCTGTGGAGGTGAGAAAATCAGCAGGTTTAGGGCTATGGAGCACTAAAAAGGTCAATTTTAGCTCTTTCTCAAGCTAAATGTGACCCTTTTCATGCTCTATAGCTACTGAATGGGTCACATTTTGCTAGGTAAACTGCCACTTGTTTTGCCAGCATGCCATAGAAAGTGCGGCACCTTGTGGACTGGGGCCCATGGGTGGGCCTGGGGGGTGCAAAGGGCTCCCAACCCCCCCCCCCAAAGTTGCCCACCTCTGACTTGTAGAGTGCTAACAGGGACTCAGGGTTCATGGTGATCACTCATGACCAAGTAAGATTGTCTTCCAGAGATAGAGTCTTAGCAGTGGGTCTGCAGGTGGCCGTGAAGACCAATTCTGGATCTACACAGCCTCCCACAATGAGGACATAGATTTCCATGTATGGGCAATGTGTTGCATACTCAGGGGTATGCAACATATTGCCCATAGTGCTCACGTATCCTCCCATCCTCTTGTGCCACCCACAGCAGTGTGGCAGTGGCAAAAAATACATAAATAAATTCAAGCTAAATTTGTCCCTTCTCAGACCGTGTAGGTGGTTTGCCACCAAAATTCAGCAGCAAACTGCCATTTTTATTTTTTTATTTTGTTGGCCACCCCCACTGCCATTCATGCACAGGATTTGTTCATCTTGACATTACAAAATCCATATTTCTGACCAGAATGTAATTGGATTGGAGCTAAACAGAAGCCAGAATTACCAAAACAATTACGGAACAGAACCATTCCACTCATACCCTCAACCCCAGGCTACCATACCAACAAAGCTCTTTTTTCAGGGTGATTCTCTGAGATGATTTAATCAGCCTGAGACATGTGAGTACAAATGACTTACCATGTGGAACAGCAGTCATGCCGCCTTTATAACGTCTGAAGCAGGCCCGCTTTGTACATTCCCAGGAAAGTATAGATGAAGATTTATTTTCCTCCATTTCTAGTATTGACTGTGTAGGTGCCATTTTTCTTCTTGCCAACTGTTTCACATTCACATCCCATAGCAACTCCCCTCTGAAGCACACCGAGTCGTTAATCTTCATTCTGTGGTCAAAATCTAATGTGACTCCTTTGTCTGTGTTCTCTAATGCAGCTTGACCAAGCTGGCTGCAAGTTAACTATCTGATCAAATGAGGATGCCTTGAGGTTTCATTAGAAAGTCTTTACTGTGTACTGGGAATGGAAAGAAAGGAAAAGGTGTCAGAAAAAAGTCAGTGCATCATCATATCCTGCCGAAATCTTCAGAAACTGAAGATTTGAGAACCAGTGTGGCCCAGAGGCCAGTGATGAGTTTGAAGAACCAGAACTGTGATCCTAAACAGCATGCTTATTTAGGACTGAAGACCACTGAGATATCCATGGGATTTTAGAATTGCAGTCCAATGGATGTTTTCATGGACTGACCACTTTATGTTCAGTAGATTTTTCATTCCCATTGGAGGTAAATGGGAACCAGAGTGTGGCCTTGGGGCAGTATCCTATACTGCCGCTGAACCTCTTTTAGTTGTGTTGTGCTAGTGGAATGGACTGCTAGTGCAACAGGAACTACTAGCAGTTTCTAAAAGAAGCATGAAAAGAAGCAGAAATGCTCATTTCCAGAAAAGGGCAGGGCAGTGGAACTCCCAGAAGGGAGCTCCGCTCACCTGTCCCATTCCAGAAACAAGCATTGCAGCTTGTTACCAGGTTCTTCAGGAATCACTAGGTCCCGTTGTGCTAGTGGTCCATAACGCTAACATGGGGTAATGTTAGTTAACCCGTAGTGTCATACTTGAGGCCAGCCATGGGGCCACTGGGTTGCCTTTGACAAACCACGTCCTCTCAACCTACGTGCCATAACTGCAAAATAAAAAAGCAAGGGTGAATTCATGCATCAATAGGGGTTGTAGCTAAGTGGTAGACCACAGGTTTTGTATGCGGAAGCTCCTGGGTTCAGTTCCTTAACACCTCCCATTAAAAAGGCTTGCAGGTAGCAGGGCTTCTCTGCCTGAGACCTTGAAGAGCTATGGTCAGTCAAAGTAGACACTACAGAGAGTCTGGACTAGACAGACCAATAGTGAGGCTTGGCATAAGGCAGCAAACCTATGACTTCATTACTGCAGTGTTAAGTCATGCATGAAACTATGGATGTGCAAAGCAGCAAAACTTGAGCTGGTCAAGGTTCGCTGAATTCCATTCCGAAGCTTGTTCCAATTTATGTCCATGTCAGATTGTGAGGTTGGGGCTGTTTTTGCATGGACATCTGTGTGTATTTTCACATGTATGTTTCCAAACGTACATATCAATTGTGTGCGTTTTCGAAATGTACAATTTTTTTCCCTTTGATTAAAGTGTATTTGTACACATTTTTCAGATTATGCACTTTTCAAACAAACTTTTTGTTGTTGTCCCATGATCCAAATTCCAAGCTCAGAAATGTACAGACTTGGACCGCAAATTGTGTTTGGGTCTCAGGCAGTGTGAACTGGGTACATTCTGGGGGGAAATGAACAGAATGAATTTCTCATACATCCCCATGTAAAACAGCTGTCACAAAGCATCACAGACAGAGCTTCAATTCCCCCTCAGATACAATACTTTCCAATGGCAGCTGTGCACACATTCAGCTATGTTGAAGCTGGGTCTTCACATGCAGCAGAATGAGGTGGGAATGTGGTGCTAGAATGGACTGTACCTCTTCAGAGAGCAGATGGCAGTGCCACTTTGAATAATCCCCATTTTAAAAAATCCATCCAAGTAAAAATACATACATACATACATACAGGAGCACTTCAGGGAGAAGGATTTGAGGTCAGTTCTTTGTCCACTGTGCTGTTTTTCTACTTGCAGCATTTAAAAAACTTAATGGGACATTCACACATGTGAGTCACCCACCTGCAGTCTGGAGAGGTCCAGTCCATGCTATTAACTCTGTATTTTACTAATCTGCATGTGTACATTAGGCCTGCCCTGAAGTGATGGAGATCAAGTGATGTACTTGGAAACTTGAATTGGCCATTAGTGGTCCTTCTTATAAACTTCTTTTAAAGATTAACAAAAAGAAAGGGAGTAAGGGAATTGACCTTGCATGTTGATGTCCTGATTCTGGTGCTTTGTACGTGCATTTTTTTTTCTTTTAAATCAGCTGTGACAGGCTACGTAAAGATTTACGTAGCCTATCACGGTGTTTTTTAAAAATCTAGCTGTGATAGGCTACGTAAATCTTTACGTAGCCTATCATGTTTGTTTGTTTGTTTGTTTAACTGGAAATGGCAGCGGCAGCAGCGGGTCGCAAGCCCGGCCGCTGCAGCCACTGCCGCCGCCCCGCCGCCAAACCGCTGCCGCAGCCGCCGCTGCCAGGAAGATCCGCCCAAGTTAAGTCCCATCCTGGGGGGGGCGGGGTGGTGGCAGACCGTTCCGCCACCGATTTCGGGGGGCCGAATGCACTGGCATTCGGCCTCCCCGAGATTCGTGGCGGAATTCTCTGACATCCCTAGTTAGAATTATTTTTTTAAGCATGAGGTAGACTTCTAAACATTACAGAAGTAGCGTGTGGTCACCAATTAGTTATTCCCTTTATAGCCTGCCTTTCCCCCAAGGAGTTCAAGGCCACATATATGATTCTTAGTGAGTGTTACGGCTGAGCAGGCATTTGAACTCAGGTCTCCCCAGTCTTAGCCCAACACCCTAATCATTGCATCACAGTGGATAACCAGTACATCACACAGATGGAGGCCTAACTTCTCATTTGTACTAAATCTCAGCTACTCTCCTGGAAATCTTCCTGCTTTTTACATTGTATTCTGCCAACAGGTTGTAAAAGAAGTGTTTTTCCCTCCTAACACTTAATCTAAATCTGGTGTTCTGACTCCTAAAGTGTTAGCTCTGGTCTGCTGAGTACCAAAGAGGAACAACTACTCTTTGTCTTCTTTAAATGTGTGAAGACCTATCCTGCATTCTCTTAATCTTCTTTTTCTCTGAATGGGATACACCCCTCTCATTTATAAAACCTGAATTCTAAATTCTCTCTCTCTCTCTCTTTCTGTGTGTGTGTGTGTGCGTGCGTGCGTGCGTGCATGTGTGTTTGCATGCATGCTTCTTTTGAATTGCTTCCCCTCAATGTATTTTTTAAGAAGTAGCATAGATTTTTGTGGCTTGTTGCTTTTCTTTTTTGGGTTCTGTTTTTGTAGCAAAACAATGAAAACATAGGCATATTTAATGTTATGTTTGGCATGTAATGTAATGGTGTATAATTAATTTCAACTCAACAAAGATTATTTTTGCTGTTTTCTGTATTATGTGATTGTTGCTGGAGTTGTGTCAGTCTCTGCTTTTGATATACAGTTTTGTACTGTATATTGGCCATGCTTTATTGGAATTGGCATTTTAATCTGTTTTAATTTAAACATTGCCCAGATAACTTTTGTTATTGGACAATGGATAAACGTATTAAATGAATAAAAATGAAATAAATAAATGTAAGCTCAACTAGTAGGGAACATCCTACAGGCTGCTGTTACTCTATTGATCCACAGAACAGGGTTATATAGGGGCAGCTCAAGGTGTCAAACTGAAATCTTGTCATTCTTACAACAGTGTCGAAACTGATACTGGCTTTGCATGTTATGCTTGACTGGAGAAAGCAAGCTTTAAACTCCAAATCTCAGGGTAGACCATGCAGAAAAACTAAGACATGCAACCACTGAGCCACAGTGCATTACATGACACCTCACCCATCCACTGCTACACTAATATTCAGTCCCCATATATCTTCCATAATCTGAATTTACTGTGCTCCTATCTTCACCTGAGTGCCAAAGGACCTGCTGCTCTGACAGCTGCTGCTACTTTTTCTTCTTCTGCATTGGAAAAGACAAGGGGGGAGAGAGGATTTACGTAGCCTATCACAGCTAGATTTTTAAAAAACACCGTGATAGGCTACGTAAATCTTTACGTAGCCTGTCACAGCTGATTTAAAAGAAAAAAAAATGCGCGTACGCAAATGGCGGCGCCCATGGGCGCTGCCATTTGCGTTCCTTATTTTGGCATGACTTAGTCTACGTAAACATTTACGTAGACTAAGACGGCGAAAATAAGGGGAATGCAAATAGCGTAGACGCTACGCTATTTGCGTTCCCCTTATTTTCGCCGTCTTAGTCTACGTAAATGTTTACGTAGACTAAGACGTGCCAAAATAAGGAACGCAAATGGCGGCGCCCATGGGCGCCAACATTTGCGTACGCGCATTTTTTTTCTTTTAAATCAGCCGTGATAGGCCACGTAAAGATTTACGTAGCCTATCACGGCTGACTGCAGGGACGCAAATGGTGGCGGCTATGGACGCCGCCATTTGCATCCCTGCTAGGCAGTGGCTGGATGTCCGGCCACTGGCGGAGCCTGCTGGCAGCTCCGCAGAATCCCTGCGGAGCGGAGCCGGCTGGCGAGAATTTCGGGGGGGAGGGACAGGGCGCCTCCCCCCCCGGCCAGAATTTTGGGGGGAGGGACGGAGCGCCTCCCCACCACCACGAATGTCACCCTTCGAAAAGGTAAGTGACTTTCGTACATCCCTAATTCTAACATATCAGAATCTGGAGGAATTCCAGCCCAGGTATAACTTAGCCCTCGGGTTCTCCCCCCCCCCACCCCATCCTTTCTCAAGAGAAGTTAGACCTGCTCAGGAAGCCATGACAAATTCTGGCTGGCTTCATTCTAAACACTAAAGGACCTTTTCTGTGGTGGCACTCCACCTGTGGAACTGCCTTCCCAGGGGGCTTAGATTGGCTCCCTCACTGCTCGCCTTTCGGCAAACAGCAAATACATTATTATTTGGGTTAGCTTTCAGTGACTGTTTATGATTCGATTAGTGCTCTCATTCCTAGTTATGTTTTTTAAGTTCTGTGGACTGAAGAACTTAATATTTTGTGTGGTACACTGCCTTGAGAGTCTTTGGCTCAATCTACACGGCCGACTGAGTGCAGAGCAAGAACACATCAGGGTTGTTCGTGACAGATGACACTGTCACCACTCCACAGCAACCCTGCAGCTCCCCTCTGGAAATGGTGCATTTTTGCCAAATTGTTTTGGTGTGCTGTTTTCCTTAAATTCAGCCTGTGTGTCATTCTGCTGCAGTGTACCCCATCCCCCCCCCCTGCATTAAATCCTGGGCAGGCCTAGGGGTGTTTCTGTGACTTGGCTGTGACCTGGCAGTGATGGTCAAGGAGTGGGGCCACCCCTCCCCCCATTCCCTCTTTTTGCCCATTCGCCATAGGGCACTTTTGGACACAAGCTTCCTTTCCCTACTACTTTACAGTAGCACTGTTTCAACCATTCACAATATTGCAGTAGCCTGCTTTACCCATTCACAATCTGTAGTCTATTTTAACCATTCACAATATCGCAATAGTGCTGTTTTCCGACTCACAATATTGCAGTAGCGCTCTTTTAACCTTTCACTATAACCCAATGGTAGATGAGAGGGGAGAGGTGTGGGGTAAACTACAGGGGCTTAATTCAGCACTTCCATTAAACTTCTCTGAACAGGGGAGCATGGACATGGGCAGGGAACAAGCCTCTCTCATTGGCTGAACAGCAGCTACACAGTTGATGATGTTCAGTTCTACTCGCGGGATTCTGCCCATCCAACCCTGAAGCATGACAGTCTCAAGTGCAGTGTGACCCATGGAAGCAGGTTTTTAGGTACTGTATACTCCACTTTTCTTGCTTCGTGTGCTGCTTACAGACCAAAGCAATTTCTTGAAACTCCAGATATAACCATAAAATGCTTCAGAAACCGTTGCCATGTAGACACCCCTTTGACTAAAAGAAAGGCTTTAAAATAAGTCATTTTAATAAAACTAAACTTTATCCTGAATATTTCTCTGCCTTTTTGTGGGTCTGTAAACGTCTCCTACAACTTTGAGAGTGCCTGCTCATGTCTGTGGGTTACCAGGGCTGGTCTGAGATATTTTGCTGCCTAAGGCAAAGGACAAGAGAGCTCTCCACATTTCCATGTACAGAAGCTGATTAGGCAGGCAGTTGAATCTTGCTTCCAACACTGGCAATGGGACATTCCTTGGGACAGGGGGCTAACTTAGGAGGCACTGGGCAGACACAACTCTGTCCTCCAGCATGCATTATTGCTCACTCAGTACTCCTCTGGCTCCAGGGTGGCCACTTGTGAATCACCAAAAAAAGAGAACATGCATCACCAAAAAGGGCACTCTTAGTTGCATAAAAATTCATATGCTTTTTTTAATCTATAGATGCAAATTTATAAATAATTATTATAAGGGAAATAGAAATAGTGCAGAAGGCTGTGACCAGGTGCTGTGGATAGGCAGCTTCAAGGCTCAGCTCTTCCTTCTAATAGTTCTTTGTAAGTAAACCGGACTTGGACCGGAGAGTCCTTCAAATAGAAGATGCCTTCAAAATAGAGGACAGTCCTCTGGCAGTCCTGCAAACCAAGGACTGTCCTCTGTAAAAGAGGATACAGTGGCTCCTGTTCATTGCCCACTCAAACAAATGCTGTAAAACAGCACCAGCAGCTACACTGGCATACATCACATGAGCAAAGCAATGGAGACACACATATGGCCTGGCCTGGTTGACACTTTGCCTGCTGCTCACTCAAGAGTCTAACTTTTCCCTGTCAGTTGTGCATTTGGAGAAGGTGATTAGGTGAGACAGTTCACCAGCCCAGGCCAGCAGCATGCAAAAATTTCCAGGATGCCAGTTCAGGAGTAGGGATGTACGAAAGTCACTTACCTTCTAACGAAATTGATTCGAGGTGGGGGGGGAGGCGCTCCATCCCTCCCCCCTGAATCCTGGCCGGCCGGGTCCGCAAATGGCAGCGGCCGTAGCCACCACCGTTTGCGTCCCTGCAGTCAGCCGTGATAGGCTACGTAAATGTTTACATAGCCTATCATGGCTGATTTAAAAGAAAAAAATGCACGTACGCAAATGGTGGCGCCCATGGGCACCGCCATTTGCGTTCCTTATTTTCACACGTCTTAGTCTACGTAAACATTTACGTAGACTAAGACGGCGAAAATAAGGGGAACGAAAATAGCGTAGCGTCTACGCTATTTGCATTCCCCTTATTTTCGCCATCTTAGTCTACGTAAATGTTTACGTAGACTAAGACATGTCAAGATAAGGAACACAAATGGCGGCGCCCATGGGTGTCGCCATTTGCGTACGCGCATTTTTGTTTTTTAAAAAAATCACCCGTGTTAGGCTACGTAAACATTTACGTAGCCTATCACAGTATTTTTTAAAAATCTAGCCGTGATAGGCTATGTAAATCTTTACGTAGCCTATCACTTTTTTTGTTTGTTTGTTTTACTGGAAATGGCGGCGGTGAGAGCCGCCGCCGCCGCACCGCCGCCACACCACCGCCAGAGCCGCTGCCACCACCAGGAAGATTTGCCCAAGGTAAGTCCTGTCCCGGGGGGGCAGACCGTTTCACCACCGAGTTTGGGGTGCCGAATGCGCTGGCATTCGGCCTCCCCGAGATTCGTGGCGAAATTCTCTGACATCCCTATTCGGGAGGATGGGAATAGCTAGTGGAACATCCTGGAAGGGGGGCTGACACTAAGGTCCCCAGCAACTGCTGTCTGAGACTGCCACCCCACCCTGCCTTATGGTAGTGCTGGCCCTGTGGGTTAGAGCTTGGGAAGTCTGCCTCTGTTCTTTTATCTTCACCTCAGTGTCAGACCACCCATTTGCTCACCTGTGTGAGTTTCTGAGTGGACACTTCCCAGTGTGTATTATTTGTGTTCTGAAGTCTGAGCCTGGATACTTACAGGGTTTTCACGGTGATTCCAACCTCCACATACACTGCTTAGCACATGATAGGATTGTGCTGCTAGGGTCAACCACTGATGATTCAGCAATGTAATTTAAAGTCTCATTTGTGACTGGGACAGTGATTGCTAAACATTACTGAATATTCATGATAGAATTACTTAATGAGGATGCTAACAAGTTTAAGGATAACTGAAGTGTGACCATTTTTAAATCTCATACTAATAATAATATTATAAAAAAAACCCTAAGTGGCAATTTTAGAATCCCGTTCAGCTCCTTAATAGCATTTTAATTTAAATGACAATTTCCAATAATGTCCTGTCAAGACCTTTAAACAGGAATTATCACACATGCATATAATCATAGCTAGCTGATCAACAACAGTCAGCTCAATTACATACCAAGGATTTGGCCCTGTTACACAAAAGTGTCATTTCAGGGGACTGGCATAAGTTCATGTGTCCTGAAAGCATTCTTCTTCGCTAATTGCAATGAGTGCAGCTGCTTCCTTTCTCTGGGTTAGCTCTCCTGCTATATGCTGTGTATAAACTGCATGGGTGAGCAGTGATCCAAATTTTGCACCAGCCTTTCTTGTGGAAATACATCTGCAATGAATATGGACTTGAGCACGCTCCGGGAGAGAGCGCAGGACAGGAAGGCCTGGCATGCTATGGTCCATGGGGTCACGAAGAGTCGGACACGACTGAACGACTGAACAACAACAACAACAACAACTTATTACATTTATGGGAACTCCAAGATTTGGAATATTTTTGCAGGGATAATGACTCCCTTCACACCTTGTGCTTCTTTCCACAGTATATTTTATCATCATCATCATCATTATACAAAATGGTGTCCAGAGCACTACAGGGTACCAGAAATGTCAAATCTAGATTGAAAATAAACTAGATTTGAACTTTTTGGCTCTCCATAGTGCTCTGGATACCATTGGGGGGGAGGGTTCTTTAAAAATATATATATTTGAGGGGGAGACTGCAGCCCATGGGCTGGGGTCATCTGAGGGAGAAAATGGCCTCTGGACCTCCCAAAGTTGCCCACTCCTGGAATAAAGGATGGGACCATAGCTCACATTTAGGTCAAGGTCACAGGTAAGCCATTTCCTTATTAGTATACCTTGCAATTTGATTTTTAGAAATATACTGAGGAGCATCCGACTTGCCCATCTTTTACAGAGCCCTCCAAAGTTAAATGCAAACTTGGAAGGGGGTAGAGCACTGATGAGGATGCTGTGGTGTCTAATGGAAGTCTTGCAATGCTTTGAGTAGACAACTAGGCTTTTCTCGTAGGCAGAACTAGCTGCCTTTTCATATACATCTCACAAGCTGCATGTAGGGTTTGGGGCACATGGCACAGCCCCCTGCTACCTGCATTGGAATTTCAGAAAAGATAGGATAAGCCTAGCCTCAGCTCCTTGGTACCTCAGACCTGGCCATTACTCGTCATCATAGGTAACATAACCTTTCCCCCAGGGCTTCCTCCATTCCACCTTGTCTAGATAAAATCCAGCTCACCTTAAATTGCCACTCATGCTGAGGAAGGGGAAGAAATGGCTGCCTCAGCCATGGGAGGGAGGGGCTACACATGCCCTTTCCTGAGGCTTATTGGTTTGGGCTGGTTTTGCTCTTGTTTCTGCCACAGCAGAGGGATGCAATGGGTGTGTTGTGGCTGATGGCTCTGTTTGGCTGACCTGGCCACTGCCTGTGTTGCCACAGAGCAAGATGGAAGGTTCTGGGAAGATTGGAGTGGATTTTGCTACTCCCAACAGTTCTGTTGTTGCATCTTCCATCCTCGCTTTATCTAGTTTCAGACAGTCCAGGGCAGGGCAGGCAGGAGAAGGGTGGGGAACCATGCAGCATCTGCAGTCCTGCCATTTCACATTCAATAGGAAATCCAGGTGGTGATGGAGAAATTCGCATGCAGGCAATATGATCAGACAAGCTAGGCTAAAACACATTGCCTTGACATGCAGGGAATATTATTTTTCATTGTACCAGGTTGTTGGTTAACAAACAGAATCCTAGCATCAGTAATACATGGTGTAGAGTCCAGGAAGAGTTGCACCATGTACATTTTCTTCATGTTTGAGTTGGCTTTAAAGTGATGCTGCGTGTGTCTTTCTTCCCTGCACACATGGTATAGTTATAGCACAGCTTTAGTAAAAACATCTTCTGCATATGTTAAGATGATCACTTCCAAATCACTAGCTTAATGGCACACTGAAAGGTTTCATGGGCTTTCAAGCAACATACAAAACAGGATATTTATGTAAACAGAAAATACAAATAATCCAAGAGCTAAGGTTAGCAGAAAACAACAACAGCCCTATACTTAACTGTTCAAAAGGCTTTAAAAGAATTTCTGTTTCTGGTGGTAATTTGAAGAAATCTTCTCATATAATAGACATACAAATATACACACAAGAATAGTAGATTTGTGTTTAAAAGCTTACACTTCATGTGGATTTTTCACGGCTGGCTCCTAGCAGGCAGCTGTTTTATTTTCACAGTGAAACAAAGACTTCATCAGATCCCTTTGTCCTGCTGCTTTGTAATATAAAAACAACTGTATAAAAACATACTTTGACAACCAAGTGATGGTTTTTCTAGTTTCTGTGTTGTATAGCTGCTGCATTCAGTTGGAGCATGAGGAAAAAAAACAGTGGATATGAGCAGGATCTCAGTTTTAGGCCCTGGGCATACAGTCACCCAGGGCCAGCCAGTGTTCCATTTTGCATGTGGCACAGTAACTTCCTTCCCATTGCTGAAGGGAAAGAACTGCATAGCACTTCATTTTGCATGCTGGCTTCCATATGGGACATCTTCGACAGAAGCACTGTTTATACATGGTGGAGAAGAGGCAGACATGTTGCCACTCCCTGAGATGAATTGGAACTCCAGCCCAGGGAATGCGAGATCTTGGCCATGGATTTATATGCACATTCGTGTTTTTGTCTAAATTAGGGGAGGGGGGTTAGGAATGTAGGAGTCACCACCCATAATATTTATGGGCTCTGAAACACACCCTTCTCATAATTCTGAAAGGTCACCAGTTACCATAGTATTTGACAAAATGCACCTCTGTTCTTCAAGGAGGAAACAGCATGGAGATCTCAGGACTGGAAGAAATAAATTGCCTCTGGTCCCCTAATTATGACAGTATGTCCATAGAATGACTTGGGATGGCGATGATCTCTCAGGAACAACTAAGGCTAGACACAGGAACTTCTACATGTGGCTTTCCTGTGTGGTCAGCTGTTCAGGGCTGCTAGAGGAGTAGGGACATGCAAATCAGCAAAACTCAAGTGTATTCTCCAAATTACACATCAAAGATCATTCTGACTCATGTCAAGATCAGGCTGAAATAATTTGTTTCTCTCTTTTCATATGAAAATGCATACATATCTTCATGCACATTTCCCCAAATGTACACATCAGTTGTGCACATTTTTGAAATGTACCCATTTTTCTCCCAGTGATTCAAGTGTTCTTGTGTGCATTTTTCGAAAGTATACATTTTGCAAAGTATACATCACAGCACTTAGAAACAGCGGTGTAGTGGTGGCAGGTCGTGCTGGGGCTTCATTCCGGCACTTTTTTTTTTGAAGCCAGCCCCCAGCCGGATCGCAGTCTGCTAGGGAAGGTGGAGGGAGCAGAGGGAGTGCGGGAGGCTGCCTCTTGGCTGCCTCTCATCTGCTACACAGAGCTGGCCAGACAAAGGGAGCAAGCGAGCAAGGGAGCCTAAGGGAGCTCTGCAGCTTCCTCTCACCCCCCTTCTCCTCCTCAGCTCTTGGCTTCACCTCCCTTCCCTGCTCTGTGCCTGTGCACCCGGCACTGCCCTCGTCCCCTGCAACCCTGGCCACTTACTTATGGGGCAGAGCAGGTGGCTGGTTTGTGCCAGTTTTTAGGATGTATCACTATGCATGTTTACTCAGAAGTCAGTCCCACTATGATCAGTTACCAAGTGGGCTTTCTCCCAGGTGAGTGTGCATAGGACTGCAGCCTTAGCTGCCTTCCCAAGATATCTGTAAATTTAATTCAAAATAAACACCCATTGGATTGCACCGTTAATTCTTGAACATTAATTTCTACAGTAAGTAAGAAGAATTGCCAAATGCAACCTGCTCTGTCAGCTACACTTTTTGGTACAAGGTTGGCATGAATCTGGGAAAACAAACCCTGGTGGAGGGAAGGGAAACAGAAAAAAATAATTTGGGGGGAGAGGAGAAAGAAGGTAGGTGTGTGTGTGTGTGTGTGTGTGGTCCAATCCAGCTGGGTGTGTGGACATTTCTGTTGTGGGATGGGAGAGATATTAATGAAGGAGCTTAGGAAAGGCTAATGGGTAATGTTGGGGTGCTAAGGAAGTGTGCAAGGGGGCTGTTCAAATAAGAAGGGATCTGTCCATGAGGGCTGAGTTGAGAGGGTGAAGCTTCCACAGAGAATCATATTTTGAAAACCTAAAATGTTTATGAGTGAGTGGATGAAAAAGATTAACACCCTTGCATTTTTATCTCAGACATCCAATTGAAATACCCCTGCCTTACTCGCAGCTGCACTGTTTTTGGATCCCAGTTGAAGAGTGTGTATCTTACAAGGTTGTACAATCTTAGAAGGGGCGTGGCTGTGGGGGGTGTGGCTATGAAGGGGCATGGCTGTGAGGGTGTGTGGCTCTGACTGTCATGAAGGGACCCTACACTTCTGAATTTGCCACTACACTACTGCTCAGAAATGTACAGACTTTGACCACAGATTGCATTTGAGTCCATGTTTGGTTCTGGGAAGGGCAAACTGGGTCAATTCTGGTGAATAATCAACTTGAACACATTCCACATACATCCCTAGATAACTTAGTTCCCTAGGTTATGGCCTGCTCTAAGCTGCAGAGTGTCACTGTCCATTCAGGCCGCCAACTGGTTTTCCTGAACTGTTAGGGTTATAAAGTCAAGGTTGGACTTTGCCAGGGGCAGGGCAGTATGTTGCATCTGGATTATGTTTGCCTGGCCTAGTTCTCTATATACTCAAGGGCTTGCTCTATTCCCTGCCTACTATATTTCCCCTCAGACCCTAGTCCCTCACACATCTCACTGATCACTATGCTCCCCTAAGGAACCTAATGCCTAGCATGTGACATGTTTGTATTGGGCTAGTTAACACATGGGCTGATAAGTAGGGATGTCAGAGAATTCCGCCATGGAACTCGGTGAGGCCGAATGCCAGTGCATTCGGCCCCTCGAAATCTGTGGCGGAATGGCCTGCCACCCCCCGCCCCCTCACGGATACCCTCCAGGACAAGACTTACCTGGGGCAGATGTTTTGGGCAGCAGCGGCTCCGGCGGCGGCTTCAGTGGTGGCGGCTTTGACAGCTGGTCTTCCGACCAGCCACCGCCATTTGCAGTCTGGTCATTTGGTGATTTTTTTTTTTTACAGAGACATGATAGGCTACGTAAAGACTTACGTAGCCTATCACATCCCAGTTAAAAAAAAAGGCGTACGCAAATGGCGGCGGCTATGGCCGCCGCCATTTGCGTTCCTCATTTTTCGCCGTCTTAGTCTACGTAAATATTTATGTAGACTATTATGGCGAATCAAAAAGGGACGCAAATAGCACCCACTAAGCTATTTGTGTTCCCCTTTATTTTTGCCGTAATAGTCTACGTAAATATTTATGTAGACTAAGGCGGCGAAAAATAAGGAACACAAATGGCGGCGGCCATAGCCGCCGCCATTTGTGTACACCATTTTTTGTTTTTGTTTTTAGCCAGCAGCCACCACGGCCAGAAATTCGGCTGCGGACAGCCCTGGCCTGGCCTGGCCTGGCCTGCTGCTTCACGGAGCAGAGCCAGCCGTCGAGGATTCCGGGGGGGAGGACCGGATCACCTCCCCCCCCAGCGAGGATTCCGGGGGGAGGGACGGAGCGCCTCCCCCTCTCCAGTGGACGCCGCCACCGGAACAAGGTAAGGGATTCGTACATCCCTACTGATAAGTTATACATATGGGAGAGGCACAAAAGCAAACTTTGTGCTTCCGCACCGTTCTGTATTATACTTGACCTGGAATGAGCTTATAGGGTGGCCAAGTGTTCTACTTTAAAGAGGACAGTTTTCTATTTTGGAGACCTGACAAAGGATAGTCCTCTGTTTCAAGGTGTCCTTGATTTACAAGCTGTCCGGTTCAAGTCTGATTGAAAAATAAAGAACCACATGAAGGGAGAGCAGGCAGAGGCCTTGAAATTGCCCATTCCCAGATAGCACCTGGGCAGCAGACAGAGCAGGCACACAAGTTACCTAGTCAGTCATCTCCCCTATGGTGAGATGTATTGTATTTCTACATAGAAGATAGTTATTATTTCTAAATTTGCATATGCAAATGTTATGCAAATGTGTGTCCTTTTTGGTTCTCTTTTTGGGTGACTCATTTTTTAGCAACGTGTAAGTGGCCACCCTAGGGCATACATGAATAAATGCCTTCAGGAGTACACCATGCTCCTCAATCGATCCACTGAGAAAAGAGGCAGCTTGCTTCATAGCAAAATGAGGCACCTCCGAATCAGCCCTCTTTGCCTTGTTATTCGGGCTTTGGATCGAAGCGGTGCACAGCCCTACTGCACATGTAGTTGCTATGCTTGGAAAGTTCAATGGTATTGCATAGTATCAAGCCCTGTACAAAGGCTGCAAAGACTAGAAGTAAAACCCATAAGCTGCTGGTTGGTTTTCTGCTCCATGTCCAAAGACCTCCCTTCAGAGAGGTGAAATTAGCATGGCATTTGAAGCTCCTGTCAGTTTCACCTCTACAAAAAGGATTTTTTCTCCCAGTTCAAGCCTCTCACTTCAGGGCTGCACTTTGCATCTTGGTTAAGTGCAGATAATTGTGTACAAAAGCTTCAAAGAGCAATGGTGAAATTGACAAAGACTCCCCACTTCTGCCAGTCAGCAGAAGTTACTTCACTGTAGATGTGAAACTGAAAAGAAATTGAAACCCATTAGCTTCACCTGTACAAGTAAAGGATTTCTACAGAATTGCTGCTCCTACCTGTGGGGCCAATTCCAGATAGTGGTATTGGGGGATTCCTGTTCTACCCCATGGCTTTTAAGCTGTGGGGTGCCACAGGGTTCTGTTCTATCCCCCATGTTGTTCAACATCTATATGAAGCTGTTGGGTGAGGTCATTAGGAGTTTTGGGGTGGGGTGTCACCAGTACACTGATGATATTCAGCTCTACTTCTTCTTGTTGGAGTCAGCTGGTGTGGTGAAGGTGCTGGACTAGTGCCTGGAGGCTGTAATGGGCTAGTTGAGGCCAATAAACTGAAGCTGTACCCTGACAAGATGGAAGCTCTGTAGATTGGTGGTTCCCAAGTCCGGGAATTGAGTAAGCAACCTGTCCTGGATGGGGTTGCACTCCCCCTGGAAGAGCAGGTATGTAGCCTGGGAGTAATCCTAGATCCATCTCTGTTACTGGAGCCCCAGGTGGACTCCGTGGCCCAGAGTACTTGAGGTCAGCTTCAGCTGATCCACCAGCTACAGCCTTTCCTGGACAGGGATAACCTAGCCACAGTAGTGCACGCTTTGGTAATTTCCCAGTTACCAAATGGGAACTATAGTAGTATATTACAATGCATTTTATATGGGGCTGCCCCTGAAGACGACTCAGAAGTTGCAGCTAGTGCAAAATCCAGCAGCTAGACTGTTGACTGGAACATCACATAAAGATCAAATAACATGGGTCTTAAAGGAATTACACTGGCTGCCGATACATTTCTGGTCCAAATTCAAAGTGCTAGTCATGACATTTAAGGCCCTAAACAGCTTTGGACCTTGATAATTGAGGGAGCACCTCCCCCTATATATGCCTGCCCGGTGATTGAGATCTGTTGGAGGAACCCTCATCTGTGTCCGACCAGTGCGAGACATACACTATGGTGGGATGTGGGAGAGAGCATTTTCTGCTATGGCACCCCAGTTGTGGAATGCTCTCCTTTGGAGGCCCGATTGGCGCAGACACTGGTTTCATTTCGGTCCCAAGTTAAAACAGGGCTTTCTACCAAACCCTCTGAGGGCTCATTGGATTCCCTGCATTTGTACTAGGGATGTCAGAGAATTCCACGATGTATCTCAGTGAGGCCAAATGCCAGTGCATTCGGCCCCCCGACATCCATCGTGGAATGAAGCTCCCGCCCCCCCAACCCATGAAAGGCACGCGGGACGAAGTCCCTGCCACCCCCAACCCACAAAAGGCGTGCAAAACGGAGCACTTACCTGCTCCCATCCGCGCTGCTTTGCGAATGGCAGCCGTCCTGCAGCTGCCATTCGCTTCATCTTCATAGCCATGATAGGCTACGTAAATACTTACGTAGCCTATCACAGCTAATGCAGGGATGCCATTTGCATCCCTGCGGAGGCCGTGATAAACTACATAAGTATTTATGTAGCCTATCATGGCAGGGAGGAAAAAATCCCAGTGTACGCAAATTGCGGTGACTACCGCCATTTGTGTACGCTGGGTTTTTCCCCCCTGCCGTGATAGGCTACCTAAGTATTTACATAGCCTATCATGGCAGGGGGGAAAAAACTCAGCATACGCAAATGGCAGTGGCTACTGCCATTTGCGTACGCTGGATTTTTTCCCCCTGCCGTGATAGGCTACGTAAATATTTACGTAGCCTATCACGGCTCAATACATGGACGCAAATGGTGGCGGCTATGACAGCTGCCATTTGTGTCCCTGCAGGGCTGCCCAGCAGCCAGAAATCTGGCTGCAGGCGGCCAGAGCTGGCCAGAGGCTCCGCAGCTTGGCCGCGGAGCGGAGCTGGCCGGACAGGATTCCGGGGGGGAGGACCGGATCGCCTCCCCCCCATCGAGGATTCTGGGGGGAGGGACGGAGCACCTCCCCCAACCGCGTGCCTGGCATGGAGCCAGGTAGGTGTTTCGTACATCCCTAATTTGTACACTGTTTTAATGTTTTATTGTTTTAGAATTTAAACTGGTACTAGCTAGCTGAATGATGTAATATGTTTTAGCTGTTTAAATTACTTACTGTTTTACACTGTTTAAATTGATTTTATCTGTATGTTCCCTGAGATCGTAATGATATAGGGTGGGATACAAAAGTTTAAAATAAATAAATAAATAAATAAATCCCCCTTTCAAGACTGGTCTTCCCAAGATGGCTAATAGTATAAGGGCAACCTATGGGTTGCACTCTTAAGGACCCAAAGTCAGAGGCTTATGACCATCCTATGCAGAGAGGGAGGCGCCTTGCAGCTCCTGTGCTGTATTTTAACTAGGCAGGCTATTTCACCTGACTAGCAGAGGCTTCAGGGAGGGGGAAGAAAGGAGGCTGGGGCAGCAATAGGAAAAGACATAAGTCAGCCGCCCCAGCCTCTTCCCTTCCCCACCCGCAGGAATGCCTCCTTTCCATCTATCTCTGTACTCTATTTACCAAGCACGGAGAGGCAGCTGACATGGTTCTCTCTGTGCTGGCTACGAGGGGGAGTGAGTGAGGAGTATGGTTTCCTGGCTCCGAGCTTGGAGCTCTCTCTTCAAGCAGAGATCCAAGAAAACAAACAAACAAACAAACAAGCAAACAAACAAATAAATCAAATCCTATGTCTCCCAGACACTGTCTAGGGGACATAGGATTGCTCCCAAGATCATTTATATAACATACACACATACCAGCCATATATAATGGATGTGGGTAGGGATGTACAGACTGCATAAAATCTGTTCTGTCTGTGATTTGCAGATTGTCAGGTGCCTTTCGTTCGGTCATCCACCCACACCTAGGGATGTCGGAGAATTTCTCCACGAATCTCCAGGAGGCCGAATGCCAACGCATTTGGCCCCTGAAATTGGTGGGGAAATTCTCCTACACCCCCCGCCCCCCCCGGGATGGGACTTACCTCATGCGAATGTCGCTCTCGGCGGCGGGTCCTGGTGGCGATGCGGCAGCGGTGGCCGGTCTTCCGACCGGCTGCTGCCACTGCCATTTCCCAGTAAAGTTAAAAAAAAAAAAACGTGATAGGCTACTTAACGATTTACGTAGCCTATCATGGCTAGATTTTCAAAGTCAGCCATGATAGGCTACGTAAATCTTTATGTAGCCTATCATGGCTGACTTTGGGGGGGGGAAAGTGCATACACAAATGGTGGCGCAGATGGGCGCCACCATTTGCATTCCTTAATTGGGCATGGGTAGCCTATGTAAAGATTTACGTAGACTACGGTGAAAATAAGGTCAACGCAAATAGCTTTGCCCTTATTTTCGCCGTAGTCTACGTAAATCTTTACGTAGACTACCCGTGCCCAAATAAGGAACGCAAATGGCGGCGCCCATGGGTGCCGCCATTTGCGTACACGCTTTTTTTTCCCCAAAGTCAGCCGTGATAGGCTATGTAACGATTTACGTAGCCTATCACGGCTGACTTTGAAAATCTAGCCATGATAGGCTACGTAAATCGTTACATAGCCTATCACGTGTGTTTTCTTTTTTTTTTTTACATAACTTTTTTCTTTTGTGGCCGGAGAGGTGGGGCGCCTCCCCCCCCGGCCTGAATTTCAGCCGGGAGGGGCGGGGCGCCTCCCCACCCACCAAGAATTTCAGGGGGAGAAACGGAGCGCCTCCCCCCACACCGAAAACAGCTGCGGGGCCAGGTAAGGGGCTTTCATCCATCCCTAAACACACCACAGACAGATGTGAACATTTTTTTCATTGTGCAAAAAAATATGCAAATAATTACATAGTATTTATGGAAGTATTTACATAATTTACCTCAGTACGTAACGTTTAGTGTATTATCCCATTATATTCAACATTTCCTCAGAAGAAACTTATGTATTTCTCTACGGATTTATATGTAGATATGTAAATTTTGTAAAGGTAAAAAAATCACCCAAAAGTCCATGGAGTCTGCAGGGCCTGAGGGGGTCACTCCGCAGTGGATTCCGCAGGTCAGATTCTTGGAAATCTGAACTGATTTTAATCCATCTTGAATTTCTCCAGCATTCCTAGATGTGGTATGGATGTTAGAGAATTCCGCCACTGACTGCAGTGAAGAATCCGGTCCCCTGGAGCCTGTGGCAGAATGGGGCAATCCACCCCACCACCCCACAGAATCCCCCCAGGACAGACCTTACCTGGCAGCAGCAGTAGCTTCAGCGGTGGCTCCAGCGGTGGCTCAGACAGCGGCGGCAGTTGCGGCGGCGGCACTGGCCCTGGGTGGTCTTATGGCAGCTGCCGGGCTGTGGCCACAAATGGCGGCCAATACCCCGGCCGCCATTTGCATCCCTGCCAAGCCGTGATAGGTTATGTAAGTATCTATGTAGCCTATCACGGCTAACGCAGGGACACAAATGGCATAGCGGCGGCGATTTGCATCCCTGCAGTAGCCATGATAGGCTACGTAAGTATCTATGTAGCCTATCACGGCTAACGCAGGGATGCCATTTGTGTCCCTGTCTTTTGCCATTATAGGCTACGTAAATATATCTGCAGCCTATCATGGCTAACACAGGGACACAAATGGCGTAGCAGCCACCATTTGCATCCCTGCCTTTTGCCGTGATAGGCTATGTAAGTATCTACGTAGCCTATTACGGCTAATGCAGGGATGCCATTTGCATCCCTGTCTTTTGCCGTGATAGGCTATGTAAATATATACATAGCCTATCAAGGCTAACGCAGGGACGCAAATGGCGTAGCAGCTGCCATTTGCGTCCCTGCAGTAGCCGTGATAGGCTATGTATATATTTACGGAGTCTATCACAGTGAAAGGCAGGGATGCAAATGGCGTAGCAGCCACCATTTGTATCCCTGCCTTTTGCTGTGATAGGCTACGTAAGTATCTATGTAGCCTATCATGGCTAATGCAGGCACACCATTTGCGTACCTGTCTTTTGCCCTGATAGGCTACGTAAGTATCTACGTAGCCTACCACGGCTAACACAGGGATGCCATTTGCATCCCTGTCTTTTGCTTTGATAGGCTACGTAAATATATACCTAGCCTATCACTGCTAATGCAGGGACGCAAATGGCATAGCGGCTGCCATTTGCGTCCATGCCTTTTGCCACTATAGGATACATAAGTCTCTATGTAGCCTATCACGGCTAATGCAGGGACACCATTTGCATCCCTGTCTTTTGCTGTGATAGGCTATGTAAATATATATGTAGCCTTTCACGGCTAACTCAGGGATGCAAATGGTGTAGCGGACAACATTTGCATCCCTGCAGTAGCCATGATAGGCTACGTATATATTTACGTAGCCTATCACGGCGAAAGGCAGGGATGCAAATGGCGTAGCAGCTGCCATTTGTTTCCCTGCCTTTTGCCATGATAGGCTACCTAAATATATATGTAGCCTATCACGGCTACGACAGGGATGCAAATGGCAGCCGCTACGGGGGCCACCATTTGCAGCCGCAGCCCAGTAGCAGACAGAGGTTGAGGATTCCAGTAGCAGATGGAGCGGAGGATTCTGGGGGGGGATGGGGCGCCTCCTCCCCCACCGCAGATGGCCCCAGCAGAACCAGGTAAGTGTTTTGTACACCCCTAAGATGTGGGTAGTATGGGCATTAGATAAAAGAAAGAAAGAAAAAAGGATGGATCTGTCAGGTAAAGTTGACCACATTTCAAAGTTAGTCCAATATGGGTCACCTTTGTCATACCGGAGAAAAAGCACAAAATGTCCAGTTATCATATCCTGTGGCATATACTATCCTGCATATTCCAGAAATTATTAGCGTAGGCAAAGAGCAGGGCCGTGATAGGCTACGCAAATACTTACGTAGCCTATCACAGAAAGAGCAGCGGCACAAACAGCATAGCGACTGCCGTTTGCGCCCATGCTCTTTGCCATGATAGGCTATGTAAATACTTACATAAAGATTTACGTAGACTAAAGTACGTAAAGATTTACATAGACTACGGAGAAAATAAGGACAACGCAAATAGCGTTGCCCTTATTTTCACCGTAGTCTACGTAAATCTTTACGTAGACTACAGGGACCAAATAAGGAACGTGAATGGCAGCTCCCTATGGGGGCTGCCATTTGCGTACGCGCTTTTTTTTTTTCAAAGTCACCCGTGATAGGCTACGTGATGATTAACGTAGCCTATCACGGCTGACTTTGCAGATCTATCCGTGATAGGCTACATTAATCGTTACGTAGCCTATCACAGGGGCGTTTTTTTTTTCTTTTGAAGTTCACGGCCGGGGAGACGGGGCGCTTCTCCCCGGCCTGAATTTCGGCCGGGCGAGGCGGGAAGCCTCCCCTCCCGGCCTGAATTTCAGCCGGGCGAGGAGGGAAGGCTCCCCCCCCGGCCTGAACTTCGGGGGGAGCAGCGAAGCGCCTCCCCCCCACCGTGAAGCAAGCTGCGAGACCAGGTAAGTGACTTTCGTGCATCCCTAGCAGCTGGACATCCGGCTGCTGGGCAGTCCTGCAGGGACGCAAGTAGTGGCTGTCGTAGCTGCCGCCATTTGCGTCCATGTATTGAGCCATGATAGGCTACATAAATATTTATGTAGCCTATCACGGCAGAGGGAAAAACCCCAGCGTACACAAATGGCGGTAGCCACCGCCATTTGCATATGCTGGGTTCTTTTCCCCCCTGCCATGATAGGCTATGTAAGTATTTACATAGCCTATCATGGCTCTTGAGAGGAGGAAGCGAATGGCGGCCCCAGGACGGCCGCCATTCCCAAAGCAGCACGGATGGGAGCAGGTAAGTGCTCCATTTTGCGAGCCTTTCGTGGGGTGGGGGCAACAGGGATTTTGTTCCGTGATAGATTTCGGCGGGCCGAATGCACTGGCATTCGGCCTCACCGAGTTCCATCATGGAATTCTCTGACATCCCTAGCAAAAAACCAAGCCAAGAACAGTTGAGAGAAGTGTACATCTGGTCAGATGTTGTTCAGAAACTCTGTGGATGTCTCAGACACTTTGTAGTTTCTGTGGATATCTAACATTGCAAGGAAAAACAGGCAGAAAGCCTACAGAAATAAAAGGAACTAGTATTCATATCCCAAATATGAAGGAATTATCTTTCCTGGACTACATGCTGTAGCCTATTGATACTGGTATATTCAGAGCTAGAAAACTGAAATGAAAACTCTGTAATACATACATCTTTTTCATTATAAAAATGGAAGCAAAATATAAGGCATCTGAGAACACTGAAAATAATCCAAGTAAGGATGGGCAACTTGTGGCCCTCCAGATGCTTTGGCTTACAGCTTCCATTATCTCTCATCATTGGCTATGCTGGCTAGGGCTTATGGGAGTTGTAGCCAAAACATCTGGAGGAGCACACATTGTCCACACCGACATCCTCAGAAAGCATTTATTTAAATGTTTAAAAGTCTACAGCCTATAGAAATGTAACATATGCCTCAGCCCCCGCCCCCACCCCTTTTATGGGAGCACCTTTGCAAATGTATCCTGGCACTGTTGATGAGTGCAAATTGCATGAATTACTATTAAAACATGAATTACTGCTGCACTCAATATAAATCTGCATATGTCTTGAGCTTGCTAAAAGGAGATTTGCTTAGATGAAGGAATCTGATGAATTTTAAATGAAGCTTCTTCATTACAAGCCCAATTCTTTGTGATTAGCTTATACATCCAATGGAAATGCAGCTTTTATTTACCCCCCAGGAGAGTGGTATGGTGCAAATTCCTGCCATTGACATGTATTCAAGTTGTTGCTATTGTTGTTGTTTTTAACTTTCTCTAGGAAAAAAGGGACCTACTTCTCTTCTCTTCTGTAAAGTATTCCAGAGTCTTTGGCAAGGAAAACAGCTTGCTTATTCTCATGCAGTTCTGGAATGCTGATAGTTGTTGCTTTAAAATCTTGTGGTGTCTCTATTGTCACTTGGGAAATCAAGGTCCATGTCGGGCATATTGAAACCTGCATGTTTGATCAGAGTTGGTGATTGGATATAGCTGAGCTTGTGGAGCAGAGAGCTTTTCGACTAAATCATTAGGATGTTTGGAAGACACTCATCTGACACCACAGGATTTGGTAGGTGATGAAATCCTGTGCTATGCAATTGTAATTCTGCAAAAGATAAGCCAAAGGCTATAAACTGGGGTTTATCTTTAAATCACCTCAAAAAGCTTTCCCAACCACAGCTTACAAACTGTGTGAAATGATTTTGCAATCATTTACATTGCAAAATTTGTAATGAGCCAGGTGATGTTGCCTAACTGGTTATTTTCAAGCTGCAAAATAGTTTGACTTCTGCATGTCAAGGAGTCAGAAGAAAGCAGTAGCATTATTATTATTATTATTATTATTATTTATCATTTCTATATCACCCAATAGTTGAAAAACTCTGGCTCATTCACAAAAATTATAAAAATATATAAAATATAACAGCATGATAAAAATAATATAAAAATTCTAAAACTTTAAAACTGCAATATAAAACTGAAGTAAAACCCAGCAACAGAGTAAAGATCTAAAATACAATAATACATTTTAAAACAACAACTGAAGGACACAAATGACAAAAAAGAGGACTTCACCTGACACTGAAAAGACCACAACATAGGCTCCAGGCAAGCCTCTCTGGGGAAGGTGTCCCACAACTGGGGTGCCACAACTGAAAAGGCCCTTTTCTTAGTAGCCACCTGCCTTACTTCATTTAGCATGGACTCCCAGTGGAGGGCCTATGAAGATGATTTTAAAGTCCAGGCAGATATATATGGGAGAAGACAGTCCCTCAGGTAACCTGGCCCCAAGCCATTTAGGGCGTTGAAAGTTAATACTAGCACTCTGAACAGTTTTTAATAGCAGTGCTTTACATTTTCAGTTAGGGCCTCAATAACTATTGCTGGTGTCTGATTAAAGGATATCGGGTCTGGTTAAATGTGATGCCATATAAATTTCATACATATAGGGTTCCATGCAGACCATGTCCCTTTGAAACCAAAGTGTGAATACCAGGCAACCCAGTTGGAACGTTACCCCAGCTTTGTGGAATCTTATATATCTTATGCAGTTAAGGGGTGTGTGTGTGTGTGTGTGTGTGCTTGCATGTGCGCTTTACATGTTCAGCATGCACATGCTTAGGTTGGGAAATATTCTAATCACAGTAAATGAGAACTGTCAGAGTATACATTACTTGGCCAGAACTTAAACACCTACATGGAGCTGACTTATATTCAGTTTGAGCATTAGTCCAAGAGATGGACCAATGCTCTAAGTGAATATAAGTCAGCTCCATGTAGGTGTTTAAGTTCTGAAAGGCAAAGGTGTCATGTGTCCGCTTCTTCTGTCTTTGTATTATGGATATGGAAACAGCTGCACCTGCTGAATGTCTTTAGTAGTCATATTTCAGTGGGCCTGCCTTTAAAGAGCTTATTTCTACAGTGTAGGTCAAAAGCCCAGATTCTGAAAGTTAAAATATCACTGATGTTCTGGTTATGGTCCTCTGATGATGCAGACATATGCTCCCACCTGCCTCTTACAGAGAAGTAGCTGAGATGATTCCTGCATGTTAGTTACACAGGAGTACCCACCACTAGCCCTGATTATTCCCTAACTTTGAGCTAGTGATACTGCAGAGCTATGGGGATTCTAGACAGTAGAGAAATAACATGAATCTGTATACTTTGTGATGATCCTAAGGCACAGAAAGGGAAGGAGAAGAACTCAGTCTACTAGAACCCTCTGAATGAAAAGAAAACACTTTAAAATGCCCATAGCTTGCTTAAGAGACCCTTGAAAGTTGCTGGATCTGTGCTCATCAACCGATGCATGTTACAGAGCAAAATCAATTTTCTATATTTCCTTGATGTTTACAAACCATTGTAGCCAGAGGCTAATAATTTCTGAGCTGTTGGGAAGTACTGTATTAGAAACAGCAACATGAATGTTACCTTAATTTTTCTGCAGCTTCCCCTGCAACACACACACACACCCTTTTAAAAAAAAATGCTGTTATTCTTTGCAAAGAGGAATGTATCCCAGCCAGAAACAGCCGCTATTGCAGCAAAGACAGCAAAGACCTGTGGCATCAAAGACAAATGCATTTATGATGACATGTGTTTTCACAGGCAACATTCTACTTTATCAGATGAGTGACAATTAATTATAATTTTATGCACTGGATGATGAGGGTAGGGATATATGAGAATTTCATTCCAGTTTAGATATCCTCAGAACCTGTCACTTTCGCAACCCTGAATTTGAGCACATCTTTCAAGAAAAGGTCATACATTCCTGAACTTGTGACCACAGTTGTAAAATGCACATTTCCCCCCAAATATGCATTTCCTCTGTTTAGTCAATGGGGGGAAAGTGTGCACTTCTGAAAAAAATGCACATAGAACTGTGCACGTTTCCCATTTGAATGGGGGGGGGGGAATCAGGTTGCAAATGAAAACAGGATCAGGGCAAACCAAGCTTTGAAGTGGAGTCCAGAGAATCTCAGGGAACTTGAGCATCTCTGGTTGTCTCATTCCTAGACGTGGGGTCTTACCTACAAAAAAGGATGCAGCAAGATGAATGTGTTACAGTGCCACAAAATGCTTTTTTCTTTGTTTGTTTTTAATAGTGAGCTTCAGACTGTACATGGGAGTGTAGCATGCATAATTGTGTAATGCCTTGACTAATCCATCGATTTTCCTCTCAACATTAAGTATACCTTAAAAGTTCATGAAGATCACGCAACTACTGTAACCCCTCTCAGGGCCAAAACACACATTACTTTAAAGCTGTATGTAGCAGCTATGTCAGTTTCATTTTTACTCTAGAGTAGGTGCAGGGCCCCAATCTTGCTCTTAAAAGGCCCTCCTAACCCTCATGCTAGGGTCTTGATCCCAACTGGAGGCTCTGCACCTACTCTAGATTAAACATGTAGAAGCATTGCTGCTAGATACAGATTTATGGTAAGGTCTGTTTTGGCCCTCAGAAAAGAAGCCAGATTGGAATGGAGCATGCAAGTAACTCTTGCCTTGACTAATGTTTAGGGATGAATAAAACCCATTAATATGAAGAAGAATTGTATAATTTCATAATATTGTCTCAGATAGATCTAGCACTGCATTATGGGATAGCAACACAAATGCAATTCATTTGCTATGGGCATTGAAGTCTGTAGATATAAAAGTAATACTCAGTAACATTTCTTGAAACTTGGGCTAATACCAAACTGGGTTTCTTCACTTTCTTTCAAGATAATCCCCCCACCTCTGTCCCAGAGTAATGGTTGATTATTATTTTCTTGAAACTGGTCATTCCATTATGTGGGCATTGCTAACAATCCATTAGTGGCATTAGAAAAACGTACTTCCTGATGCTTATCATCATAAATACATAGTGAAGAACAGCCTTTTTGATGGATACACTTGAAATGGTAAGGAACATTCAGAATAGGGTTAACTACTGAATGACAGATGTCCTTTACAACATGTCACTGTAAAGTGAGATTGTGGGCATCCATCATCTTCCCATGGGCAGCAAGAAAGAATGAACTCTGTTGCTAAGATGCATAAACCTGTCATGCACAGCCATATTATGACACAACCTGCATCTAAGTTTGACATTAGACTGACTTTGAAATGTATAGGCCAATAAGGAACAGATATTCCCATTAAATTAAACAGGTACAGTATGGTAGTAGTGTGAGAACCACCCACAAGCGACTGTCAATATTCCCTTGAAACTTATCCAATTTATCACCAGCATGATATCCTGCAGAAATACATTAAGCAAAAGTATTTGTGATAGTCAGGATTACAGTTCAGATGCTCAGACCTTCTAGTATTTAAAAATAAATGGCATTTTTATTAGTACTTTATTGAGTGGAGAAGACGTTCCTTGCTTTTTCCAAGGAAACAACAATAAATGGTGAAAACAAAGAGGAAAATGGAAAGAAAAGGAGAAAATTATCATTGTCCCCCTTTTTGCCCTTTTAAAAATAAGGTTCATAATAAGTGGATTGAAAAAGGGTGTTATTCTGTATCCTCTCTCTATGCTTTCATGAGACAGTTACGGCGTTTGATGACCTCTGTAACATAGAGAGGTCAGAATACCTGTAATTGTTAGAACCGTGTACAAATGGCCTCTTGAAATTGTCCACCTTACTTGTATACAGAGAAATTTTGGAGCCAATCCCACCAAATTTCTCCAGGGGGAGGACAAATTCAGAACAGTTTCTCACAGGTAGGACTCCCCATTGGCAGAGCATGTAGCACAGCTTCTTTCATTTTCCCTAAATGTTTTGGCAGTTTTCTCCCCCCATGAAAGAGGCTTCTTTCATTGTTCTGCCTCCTTCAGGATGTTTTATAATTTAAGTTTGTGGTGCTTTTGAGTTTATTCAATCACAGCTAGCCTCCCAGGCTGCCTGCACATCCTGATCTGAAAAAGCCCTCTTGCAGGAATTACCTCATGGTGCCTTTAACTCAGCTTTAATTGAAGTGTAGGAAGCTGAGGAGGCCACAGGTGGTAGGAGAGATGATTGTACAATGAAAAACAAGACACTTGTGCTCACTCCTTGGCCACCTCCTGAGTAAGGTAATCCCAAGAAACCCAAACCCAACCCATGAGAATTTTTCCGAAATTTATAGGCAAGCTGAGCAACACATTGATGTTGGTGCTGACAAGTAGGAAATCCGTTTTTTATCATGTATGGTAGTGTTATCCTAAGGTGATACAATTCTGAGAACAAACAGTAAGCACAATTAAAATTTATGTTAGGTTGTGAAATACCATTAAACCCAATTGTTATATTATTATGATATGCGAAAGAGGTAGTATTAACTAAACATCAGGAGTGTGTTTGGAATTTATTTATGGCAGCCAAAATATGAATAGCTACTAAATGGAGAAACAACAAGGTACCCACTAGGGATGTTAGAGAAATCTGCCACAGATTCAAATGATTCCAAAGAATCTGGCCTCCGGAATCTGCAGCGGGATGGCCCCACTTGCATCTGCTCCAGGAGGATTCTGCACAGGGATGTACAAAAGTCACTTACCTTTTCGAATGGTGACATTCGCAGTGGGGGGGAGGCACTCCATCCCTCCCCCCAAAATTCTCTCCAGCCAGCTCCACTCCGCAGAGATTCCGCAGAGCTGCCAGCCGTGGCCGCCCGCAGCAGGACATCCGGCCGCTAGGCAGCCTGCAGGGACACAAATGGCGGCTGCTGTAGCCGCCGCCATTTGCGTCCCTGTATTTTGCTGTGATAGGCTACGTAAATATTTACATGGCCTATCATGGCAAAAAAACAACAACAACAGCGAATGCAAATGGCGGCGGCTACAGCGGCCACCATTTGCGTTCCTCTTTTTTTTTTTTGTCTGTGTTAGGCTACGTACATATTTACGTAGCCTATTACGGCAAAAGAGATGGGCACAAATGGTAGCCACTACGCCATTTGCACCCCTCTCTTTTGCTGTAATAGCCTACGTAAATATTTACGTAGGCTATCACGGCCCCCCAAAAAAGGAATGCAAATGGCCGCCATAGCCACCACCATTTGCGTTCCTCTTTTTTTTTTTTGGCTGTGTTAGGCTACGTACATATTTACGTAGCCTATTACGGCAAAAGAGATGGGCGCAAATGGTAGCCACTACGCCATTTGCACCCCTCTCTTTTGCTGTAATAGCCTACGTAAATATTTACGTAGGCTATCACGGCCCCCCAAAAAAGGAATGCAAATGGCCGCCGTAGCCACCACCATTTGCGTTCCCTTTTTTTTTTGCCGTGATAGGCTACGTAAATATGCAGCCTATCACGGCTTCCACAGGGATGCAAATCGCATCCCTGCATAAGCCGTGATAGGCTACGTAAGTATTTACATAGCCTATCACGGCTATAGTGAAGAAACGAATGGCGGCCGTGGCCACCATTCGCAAAGCAGTGCGAACGGCACCAGGTAGGTGTCCCATTTCGTGTGCCTTTCACGGGGTGGGGGGCAGGGGGGGCTTCATTCCGCCACGGATTTCAGGGGGCCGAATGCACTGGCATTCGGCCTCACCTAGATCCATGGTGGAATTCTCTGACATCCCTAATTCTGCGTGGAACAGCCCTCAGCTGTTTGATTAACCAGAGCCGTTCGCCTCCATGCCAATTGCCATTTTTTTTAAAAAAATGGAGATTGGCAGGATGTGCATACAGACGTATACGCAAAATAGAGCTGTGAATCTTGCGTATAAGTCTAATAGACCTATTAGATTCACAGATTCACAGTTCTATTTTGCATATAAGTCTGTGGGCACATCCTGCCGATCGCCATTTTTTTAAGCAACATGGTGATCAATGAGGAGGCAAATGGGTCCAGGACCAAGTAAGTGGCCCTCAAGCCAGGCAACTCTGCAGAATCCTCATGGAGTGGAGACATTCCGGAGGATTCCATGGGGGGGAGAGGAATGGATCGCCTCCCCCCCAGGCGGATTCTCCACCAGAATGGACGGTGGGGAATCTGTACATCCCTAGTATCCACTGATAAAAGCTGGTTATTGAAACTATAGGGAATAAATATAGGAATTTGTACAGAATATTTACAAATAAGGGACAGGAAGAAAAAGGAAGTATTTTTGTTCATTTGAAATCTTTTTTTAGCATCTATGAGACAGAAATATGATTTGGATATTGGTGAATATAAGACAAATTAAGGAATGGTAAGATTTAAGGTTAAAATAAGATTTAAATTATGTATTGATTATACAGTATTTATAGGTTTTAACCATTATGTAGAAGAACTGGTTACAGTATTAATTGTATATATTGAAATATTTACCAATCTTGTAAAAAGTTACTGAAGTTACAAAATTTACCAATACGTATTTGAATTTCATAATAAGTAATAACATTTTTAAAAGAAAAGTAATGAAAGACCCTGTCAGTCAGCAGTCTGCTTTTCTGTAAATATGTTCCCTTTTATAATCAGGCCTATAGTAATACATAAAAATGGATTTTTGTTTTGTCTTGTTCTGAGCCAAAATGGATGTGTGCTGTGTGTGTGTGTATACGTGTTTACAGACATACTACTGTGGACAAGAGGATCACAGAAGAAATGGAGTAGCCTTCATAATTAATAATAAAGTGGCTAAAGCAGTGCTTGGATACAATCCAAAAAATGACAGAATGATCTCAATTCGAATTCAGGGTAAGCCATTTAACATCACAGTGATCCAAATATATGCCCCAACCACAGATGCTGAAGAAGCAGAAGTAGATCAGTTCTATGAGGATCTGCAGCACCTACTGGATAGTACGCCAAACAAAGATGTTATTTTCATTACAGGAGACGGGAATGCTAAGGCGGGTAGTCAAACGACACCTGGAATTACAGGCAAGCATGGTCCAGGAGAACAAAATGAAGCAGGACATAGGCTGATAATTTTGCCAAGACAACTCACTGTGCATAACAAACACTCTCTTCCAACAACAACCTAAGAGACGACTTTATACTAGGGATGGCGGAGAATTCTGCCACGGATTTCAGTGAGACCAAATGCACTGGCATTCAGGCCCCTGAAATCCATTGCAGAATGGCCTGCCACCCCCCCACCCCCCGTGGATCCCTCCCGGGACGAGACTTACCTGGGGCGGATGTTCCGGATGGCGGCAGCTCCAGCTGTGGCTCCGGCAGTGGCAGCAGCGGCTGGTCTTTCAACTGGTTGCCGCGGCCACCATTTGCAGTCTGTGCTTAGCTGTGATAGGCTACATAAGACTTTATGTAGCCTATCACGTCTGGGGGAAAAAAAAGTGTACGCAAATGGCGGTGGTGGCCGCCGCCATTTGCATTCCTTATTTTTCGCCTTTTTAGTCTACGTAAATATTTACGTAGGCTATTATGGCGAAAAAAAAGGAGAACGCAAATAGCGTAGTGGGTGCTATTTGCGTTCCTTTTTTATTCGCTGTTTTAGCCTACGTAAATATTTACGTAGACTAAAATGGCAAAAAATAAGGAATGCAAATGGCGGCCGCTGTAGCCACCACCATTTGCGTACGCCTTTTTTTTTTTTTTTACCCAGACATGATAGGCTACGTAAAGACTTACGTAGCCTATCACGGCTCCCTGGCTGGACGCAAATGGCAGCCACTACGGCGGCCACCATTTGCGTCCGCACCAGCCAGTCTGCAGCTGGAAATCTGGCTGCAGACAGACCTGGCCTGGCCAGCTGCTCCGCGAAGCTGCCGCGGAGCAGAGCCAGCTGTCGACGATTCTGGGAGGGAGGACTGGATCGCCTCCCCCTCCATCAAGGATTCTGGGGGGAGGGACGGAACTCCTCCCCCCCACGAACAGAATCAGCGAACAGGTAAGTGACTTTCGTACATCCCTACTTTATACATGGACTTCACCAGACAGTCGACACCGAAATCAGATTGACTAAATCTTTTGTAGCCAAAGGTGGCGGACATCTATGCAGTTGGTAAAAACAAGACCTGGAGCTGATTGTAGTTCAGATCATGAACTTCTTATTGCACAATTTAGAATCAGACTAAAGAGAATAGGGAAGACCCACAGATCAGTTAGATATGAGCTCTAGGGATGTACGAAAGTCACTTACCTGGTCTAGCAGCTTGCTTCGTGGTGGTGGGGAGGCACTTCGCTTCTCCCCCCAAAGTTCAGGCCGGGGGGGGAGGCTTCCTGCCTCGCCCAGCCGAAATTCAGGCCGGGGAGAAGCGCCCCGTCTCCCCAGCCGCGAACTTCAAAAAAAAAAAAAAAAAAAGCCCCGTGATAGGCTATGTAACAATTTACGTAGCCTATCATGGCTAGATCTGCAAAGTCAGCTGTGATAGGCTACGTTAATCATCACATAGCCTATCACGGGTGACTTAAAAAAAAAAAAGCACGTACGCAAATGGCGGCCCCCATAGGGAGCCGCCATTCGCGTTCCTTATTTGGTCCCTTTAGTCTACGTAAAGATTTATGTAGACTACGGTGAAAATAAGGGCAACGCAAATAGCATGCCCTTATTTTCGCAGTAGTCTACATAAATCTTTACGTACACTACAGGGACCAAATAAGGAACACGAATGGCGGCTCCCTATGGGGGCCACCATTAGCGTACGTGCTTTTTTTTTTTTTTTTTTTAAGTCACCCGTGATAGGCTACGTGATGATTAACGTAGCCTACCACGGCTGACTTTGCAAATCTAGCCGTGATAGGCTACGTTAATCATTACAGGGGCGTTTTTTTTTTTTTAACTTTTCTTGTAATGGCGGCGGCAGCAGCCGGTCAAAAGACCGGCTGCCGCCCCCGCCCCTGACGAAGACCTGCCGAACCGCCGCTGGGACCTGCCACCGGGAGCGACATTCGTAAAAGGTAAGTCCCATCCTGGTGGGGGGGCGGGGGGGGCGGGATGGTGGCGGAGAATTTCTCCCCGAACCTTCAGAGGACCGAATGCGTTGGCACTCAGCCCCCTGAAGTTTCAGGGAGAAATTCTCCCCCATCCCTAATGAGCTCACGAATATTCCTCATGAATATGCAGTGGAGGTGAAGAATAGATTTAAGGGACTAGATTTAGTAGATAGGGTGCCGGAAGAACTATGGACAGAAGTTTGCAACATTGTTCACGAGGCTGCAATGAAAAACATCACTAAGAAAAAGAAAACCAAGAAGGCAAGATGGCTGTCTGCTGAGACACTGGAAGCAGCCCAAGAAAGAAGGAAAGCAAAAGGCAACAGTGCTAGGGGGAGATATGTCCAATTAAATGCAAAATTCCAGAGGTTAGCCAGAAGAGATAAGGAATTATTTTTAAACAAGCAATGAGCAGAAGCGGAAGAAGAGAATAGAATAGGAAGGACAAGAGACCTCTTCCAGAAAATTAGAAACATCGGAGGTAAATTCCAGGCAAAAATGTGTATGATCAAAAACAAAGATGGCAAGGACCTCACAGAAGCAGAAGAGATCAAGAAAAGGTGGCAAGAATATATGGAAGATCTGTATAGGAAGGATAATAATATTGGGGATAGATTTGATGGTGTGGTCAGTGAGCTAGAGCCAGACATCCTGAACAGTGAGGTTGAATGGGCTTGAAGAAGCATTGCTAATAACAAGATAGCAGGAGACGACGGTATCCCAGCTGAATTGTTTAAAATCTTGCAAGATGATGCTGTCAAGGTGATGCATGCCATATGCCAGCAAATTTGGAAAACACAAGAATGGCCAACAGATTGGAAAAAATCAACTTATATCCCCATACCAAAAAAGGAAAGCACCAAAGAATGTTCAAACTATCAAACAGTGGCACTTATTTCACATGTCAGTAAGGTAATGCTCCAGATCTTGCAAGGTAGACTCCAGCAATTCATGGAACGAGAATTCCCAGATGTACAAGCTGGGTTTCGAAAAGGCAGAGGAACTAGAGACCAAATTGCCAATATCCACTGGATAATGGAGAAAGCCAGGGAGTTTCAGAAAAACATCTATTTCTGTTTTATTGACTATTCTAAAGCCTTTGGCTGTGTGGATCATAACAAACTGTTGCAAGTTCTTGTTGGTATGGGGATACCAAGTCATCTTGTCTGCCTCCTGAGGAATCTGTATAACCACCAAGTAGCAACGGTAAGAACAGACCATGGAACAACGGACTAGTTTAAGATTGGGAAAGGAGTACGGCAGGGTTGTATACTCTCACCCTACCTATTCAACCTGGAGTTAAAATCGCTGGAAGAAACATTAACAATCTCAGATATGCAGATGATACCACTTTGATGGCTGAAAGCGAGGAGGAGCTGAGGAACCTTATGACGAAGGTGAAAGAAGAAAGTGCAAAAGCTGGGTTGCAGTTAAACCTCAAAAAAACCACAAGATTATGGCAACCAGCTTGATTGATAACTGGCAAATAGAGGGAGAAAATGTGGAGGCAGTGACAGACTTTTCTAGGCGCAAAGATTACTGCAGACGCTGACTGCAGCCAGGAAATCAAAAGATGTTTACTTCTTGGGAGGACAGCAATGACAAATCTTGATAAAATAGTTAAGAGCAGAGACATCACACTGACAACAAAGGTCCGCATAGTTAAAGCAATGGTATTCCCCATAGTAACCTATGGCTGCGAGAGCTGGACCGTAAGGAAGGCTGAGCGAAGGAAGATAGATGCTTTTGAACTGTGGTGCTGGAGGAAAATTCTGAGAGTGCCTTGGCCTGCAAGAAGATCAAACCAATCCATACTCCAGGAAATAAAGCCAGACTGCTCACTTGAGGGAATGATATCAAAGGCAAAACTGAAGTACTTTGGCCACATCATGAGAAGACAGGATACCCTGGAGAAGATGCTGATGCTAGGGAAAGTGGAAGGCCAAAGGAAGAGGGGCCGACCAAGGGCAAGATGGATGGATGATATTCTGGAGGTGACAGACTCGACCTTGGGGGAGCTGGGGGTGGCGATGGCCGACAGAAAGCTCTGGCGTGGGCTGGTCCATGAGATCATGAAGAGTCGGAAGCGACTGACCGAATAAACAACAACAACAAAATTGTCCTAAAAAAACAGTGAGAAAGTAATCTATGCTGTATGGGGGAAGGGGAAGGAACACATTCTCATATCATTTTGGCATACTATGTTGCTAAAACCACTGTGCCATGTTGCAGCAGAATTGGGAGTATCAACTCACATATGTACAACAAATGCATGTCCAGGTACAGACAAGTGCTTGATTGCACATTATACTGTTCATCCAAATATGCATTTTGAGCTGATTTTGTTCTTTTGCACTCCAATGGAGACCTCAGGTTGAGGGCAATGAGGCCTTCAACTTAAGGCAATGGCGGTGGGGGAGGGGTGATCTGAGGAGTCACCACTGAAGAGAAGGATGAACTTTAAGGATATAGGCAAGTGCTCTTCTTTATTATTGGTTTTGGGAGCAATTCTATGGCTGCTAGTCAGTGGCTAGACTGCCATAAGATATCTGGTTTTCTGGGAACCAGCCTCGGAGCCCAGGCTCCGAGTTCATTTCCCAGAGAACCGACCTTCCCTCACTTCTGCATTGCCCCTGCCAACTTTAGCTTTAACCTCCACCCCCTTTTTGCGCACCAAGTGCCCACCTCTGACATGTGGCCTCTGAAGAGAATGCAGCCCTTAACCAAAAAGATTCCCCATTGCTGGGCTTGGAACATGTCAAGGGAAAGCCTTTTCAAAAAAATTAAACATGGAACCAATGGGACATCTCTTGCAGGAGAGTGAGGAATACCTTTAAATAGGTATGGGAGCCAGTGTGGAGTAGTGGTTAGAGCATTGGACTTAACCTGGGGATGCCCAGGTTCTAGTCCCCATTCTGCCATGAAGCTCACTGGGTGATTAATTTACCTCACAGGGTAGTTATGAGGATAAAATGGTGAGGAGGACAATCATGTATGTCCACTTGGGCTCCGTGGAGGAAGCTGGGATATATGTAACAAATACATAAATACATGAAAGACAGTGGAAGGTAGGGGTGTTCCTCCAAAGCACATTGATGTCCACAAACTCCTAAAGAGGAAAAATGCAATTCAACACTAGTTTGGCTTTGTTGTCAGATATTACGATGCTCTTCAATATAGTTTTGTTTGTTCCCATTATGTTTTAAGATTTTTTTAATGTATATTTATTGTATGCTTTGGGGACTTAATGTGCTACAGTACTATGTGTGTGAAACAAAAATCTCCACAGTAATTCCAGTTCAGTGTTTTATCCCTCTGAAGGATAAAAGGATATGGGTTCATTATTTGTCTTATTAATATTTCACATACATTGTATAGACATTTCAGCATGCTGATGTTGCTGTTGTGCCTTCCTGCCTTAGAAATGAATGGAGGAACATCTCCGGATTCTTTTGCTTTATTTCCATTATGAACTAGGGATGTCAGAGAATTCCGCCACGGATCTCAGTGAAGCCGAATGCCAGTGCATTCGGCCCCTTGAACTCCATGGTGGAACGGCCTGCCACCCCTCCGCTCCCCGCGGATCCCCCCTGGGACGAGACTTACCTGGGGCGGATGTTCCGGATGGCGGCGGCTCCAGCAGCGGCTTCGGCAGCGGCTTGTCTTCCAAACAGCTGCCACATCTGCCGCCATTTGCAGTCTGTTTTTTTTCTTTCTTCCCAATTCATGATAGGCTACATAAAGACTTACTTAGCCTATCACGTCTGGGTTTTTAAAAAAACAAAAACGCATACGCAAATGGTGGCGGCTATGGCCGCCGCCATTTGTGTTCCTTATTTTTGGCTGTCTTAGTCTACGTAATATTTACATAGACTAAGATGGTGAAAATAAAGGGGAACGCAAATAGTGCCAGCTACGCTGTTTGCGTTCCCCCTTATTTTTGCTGTCTTAGTCTATGTAAATATTTACGTAGACTAAGACGGCCAAAAATAAGGAACGCAAATGGCAGTGGCTGTAGCCGCCGCCATTTGTGTACGCGTTTGTTTGTTTTTAACCTAGACATGATAGGCTACGTAAGTCTTTACGTAGCCTATCACGGCTGAATACAGGGACGCAAACGGCGGTGGCTATGGCAGCCGCCATTTACGTCCCTGCTAGCCAGCGGCTGGATGTCCGGCTGCTGGCGGAACTAGCCAGCAGCTCCGTGGAATCCCCACGGAGCGGAGCTGGCAGGCCAGGATTCCAGAGGGAGGCGCAGAGTGCCTCCCCCCCAGTGAGGATTAGAGCGGGAGGGACGGAGCGCCTCCCCCCCCCAGTGGAACCCGGCGGAGCCAGGTAAGCGGGGTTTCGTTCGTATGCACATCCTTTCTCTCTGCATTCGGCTGCTGCTGATGCAAAGACAGACACAGGTGTGAAAGGCAATAGCAGATCTGTTTTTAGTAACATGCATCTTTACAGTGCTGGCAAAAAACAGCAGCAGGTCTCTGCTGTTTTCCTTAAAAATCAAAGGGATTTACTATGAAATGTTAATTATTTGATAACTTGCTACTATCTGATAACAGCAGAAAAAGTAAGAACAGTATTTTTTATTCAATGGTAAAAGTCAGCAAATGAAAGAGTGTGTTTTTAATCAGTTCCCTTGTTCTCAATTAGATTGCTTACAGTTATTGGAACCTACCTAGGAGCTAATTAGAGACTGCAGATTGGATACATATATCTTTTACATTCTGTAAATCCAGTTAAAGTATTTGCCTCAATTACTCTAAAATTCATAGACATTTTAGGAAGAAGCCCATTATGGTTTATCGTAACGCCTCCATTAATTCATCCATCCGAAACCTATAATGTAAAAAGTCAATCGATTTACAGTGTGTCCCAAAGGGTAACACTTATTATGTTGCTGGCAAGATGTGTTTGAAAAGAAGCTAAGGCACATTAACATTTGTTGGAAGATTTCACATAGATTCATAGAATCATAGAATAGTAGGGTTGGAAGGGGCCTGCAAGGCCATAGAGTCCAACCCCCTGCTCAATGCAGGAATCCAAGTCACAGCTAGGGATGTACGAAACTCACTTACCTTTACACGGCTTGATTCGCGGTTGGGGGGGAGGCACTCTGTTCTTCCCCCTGGAATCTTCAATGGGGGGGGGCGATCCGGTACTCCCAACAGGAATCCTGCCCAGCCAGCTCCGCACCGCGGCAGCTCCATGGAGCAGCCGGCCAGGGCCATCCGCAGACGGATTGACAGCGGCAGACAGACTGGGGCGGACGCAAATGGCGGCCGCCAAAGCGGCCCCCATTTGGGTCCCTGTGTTAGCTGTGATAGGCTACACAAATATTTACGTAGCCTATCACGGCTAACACTCCCCCCCAAAAAAAACCAGCCTATGCAAATGGCGGTGGCTATGGTGGCCGCCATTTGCATTCCCTATTTTTCGCCATTCTAGCCTATGTAAATATTTACGTAGGCTAGAATGGCGAAAAAGAAAGGAATGCAAATAGCACCCACCACGCTATATGCATTCCCCTTTTTTTCGCCGTAATAGCCTACATAAATATTTACGTAGGCTAGAACGGCAAAAAATAAGGAACACAAATGGCGGCCGCCGTAGCCGCCACCATTTGCGTACGCCATTTTTTTTTACTGGCTTGCCGTGATACTTACGTAGTGGCAAAGTACCAGGACGACAATGGCAGCCATAGCAGCCAGTCGAAAGACCAGCCACTGCCGCCACTGCCGCTGCCAGACCCACCGCCGGAGCCACCGCCGCCCGGAACTAGGGATGTACAAAAATCACTTAACTTTCCGGGATTATGCTGATGGTGTGGGGGGAGGCGTTCCGTCCCTCCCCCCGGAATCCTCACCAGGGGGGGAGGCGCTCTGTTCCTCCCCCCCGGAATCCTGGCCGGCCGGCTGTGCTCCGCAGCGATTCTGCGGAGCCGCCAGCCGGCTCCGCCAGCCGGCTCTGCCAGCAGCCAGACATCCAGCCACTGGTAGCAGGGACGCAAATGGCAGTGGCCGTAGCCGCCGCCATTTGCGTCCCTGCAGTCAACTGTGATAGGCTATGTAAATGTTTACGTAGCCTATCACGGCTGATTAAAAAAACAAAAAAACCCGCGCGTACGCAAATGGCGGTGCCCATAGCCGCTGCCATTTGCGTTCCTTATTTTGGCACGTCTTAGTCTACATAAATATTTACGTAGACTAAGATGGCGAAAATAAGGGGAACGCAAATAGTGTAGCGTCTACACTATTTGCGTTCCCATTATTTCCGCCGTCTTAGTCTACGTAAATGTTTACGTAGACTAAGACGTGCCAAAATAAGGAACGCAAATGGTGGCGCCCATGGGCGCCGCCATTTGTATACGTGCATGTGTGTGTGTTTTTTTAATCAGCCTTGATAGGCTACATAAATATTTACATAGCCTATCACGGTGTTTTTTTAAAATTTAGCCATGGTAGGCTACGTAAATCTTTACGTAGCCTATCACGTTTTGTTTTTTTAAAACATGGAAATGGCGGTGGCAGCAGCCGATCGGAAGACCGGCCGCCGCAGCTGCCGCTGCCAAACCGCCGCCAGAGCTGCTGCCAGAGCCGCTGCCACCAGGAAGATCCGCGGCAGGTAAGTCCCGTCCTGGGGGGGTGGCGGGCCGTTCCACCACCAATTTCGGGGGGCCAAATGTGCTGGCATTTGGTCTCCCCGAGATCCATGGTAGAACTTTTGTACATCCCTACCCGGAACATCCGCCCCAGGTAAGCCTAGTCCAGGGGGGATCCGTGGGGGGAGCAGGGGCAAGCCATTCCGCCACAGATTTGGGGGGCCAAATGCCATCCCTATTCACAGCATCCCTGACAGATGGCTGTCCAGCCTCATCTTGAATGCCTCCAGTGTGGGAGGGCCCACCACCTCCCTAGGTCATTGGTTCCATTGTCGTATTGCTCTAGCAGTCAGGAAGTTTTTCCTGATGTTCAGCCGGAACCTGGCTTCCTGTAACTTGAGCTCATTATTCCGTGTCCTGCACTCTGGGATGATCGAGAAGAGATCCTGGCCTTCTTCTCTGTGACAACCTTTCAAGTACTCCAAGAGTGCTATCATATCTCCCCTCAGTCTTCTCTTCTCAAGACTAAACATGCTCAGTTCTTTCAGTCTTTCTTCATAGGGCTTTGTTTCCAGTCCCCTGATCATCTTTGCTGCCCTCCTCTGAACCCTTTCCAGTTTGTATGCATCCTTCTTAAAGTGCGGTGCCCAGAGATGGACATAGTATTCCAGATGAGGCCTAACCAGTGCTGAGTAGAGGGGAACTAGTACTTCCCAGGATTTGGAAACTATGCTTCTATTAATGCAGCCCAAAAGAGCAGTTGCCTTTTTTGCAGCCGCATCACATTGTTGGCTCATATTCAGCTTGTGATCAACAACAATTCCAAGACCCTTCTCACTTGTCGTGTTGTTGAGCCACGTATCCCCCATCTTGGAACTGTGCATTTGGTTTCTTTTTCCATGGTGCAGAACTTGGCATTTATCCCTACTAAATTTCATTCTGTTGTTTTCTGCCCAGCACTCCAGTCTATCAAGATCACTTTGAATTTCGTTTCTGTCTTCCAAAGTATTAGCTATCCCACCCAATTTTGTGTCATCTGCAAATTTGATCAGCATTCCCTGCACCACCTCCTCCAAGTCATTAATAAAAATGCTGAAGAGCACTGGGCCCAGGACTGAGCCCTGCGGTACCCCACTTGTTACTTCTCCCCTGTTTGAGAAGTTCCCATTGATAAGCACTCTTTGAGTCTGATTCTGTAGCCAACTGAGGATCCACCCGATCGTTGTTTCATCTAGCCCACTTTGAGCTAGTTTGCTCATCAGGATATCATGAGGGACTTTGTCGGAAGCTTTGCTGAAGTCGAGGTATATTATGTCTACAGCATTCCCACGGTCCACAAGGGAGGTTCTTTGATAAAAAAATGGGATCAGATTCATCTGGCAGACCTTGTTTTTGACAAATCCATGGTGGCTTCAAGTAATCACTGCATTGTTTTCAAGGTGCTTCCAGATGGATTGCTTTATCATCTGCTCCAGAATTTTCCCAAGGATTGATGTCAGACTGACTGGTTTGTAGTTCCCAGGTTCCTCCTTTTTACCCTTTTTGAAGATAGGGACAACATTAACCGTCCTCCAGTCATCTGGCACTTCCCCTGTCCTCCATGATTTCTCAAAGAGAATAGACAGTGGTTCTGAGAGTTCTTCTGCCAGTTCCTTTATTCCTCTAGGATGCAGTTCATCTGGCCCTGGAGATTTGAACTCATTCAAAGTAATTAGGTGTTCCTTGACCATATGCCTATCGATCTCAAGCTGCAACCCTGCCCCTTCAGCCTGTACTTCATAAGGATGGTGGAGAATTCCGCCATGGATTTCAGTGAGGCCGAATGCACTGGCATTCGACCCCCTGAAACCCTTGGCGGAACGGCCTCCAACCCTCCATCTCACGGAATAGCCGCAGCGGTGGCTGGTCTTTTGACCGGCTGCCGCAGCCACCATTTACATCCTGCTCTTTGCTGTGATAGGCTACATAAGTATTTATGTAGCCTATCATGGCAAGCCAAAAAAAGAAAAAAGAAAACAGCGTATGCAAATGGCGGTGGCTACAGCGGCCACCATTTGCATTCCCTATTTTTCACCATTTTATCCTACGTAAATATTTACGTAGGCTATTACGGCAAAGAAAAGGGGAACGCAAATAACGTAGTGGGTGCTATTTGCGTTCTCTGTTTTTTCCACCGTAATAGCCTACGTAAATATTTACGTAGGAAAAAATGGCAAAAAATAGAGTACGCAATTGGCGGCAGCCATAGCTGCCGCCATTTGCGCACGCTGGTTTTTTTTTTTTGGCCTGCTATGTTAGGCTACGTAAATACTTACATAGCCTATCATGGCAGCCTGGCTGGACGCAAATGGCGGCCGCTACAGAGGCCGCCATTTGCGTCTGCAGCAGCCCGTCTGTGGCTGGAACTCCGGCTGTGGACGGCCCTGCCTGGCTGCTCCGTGGAGCTGCCGCGGAGCAGAGCTGGCCAGGCAGGATTCCAGGGGGGAGGACCAGATTACCTCCCCCCATTGAGGATTCTGGGGGAAGGGATGGAGCACCTCCCCCCCCCGCGAATCACATCTGCGAAAAGGTAAGTGACTTTCGTACATCCCTAGTACTTTGCTTTGCCAGGGGGGGTCATTTGCTATTTGCGTTGCCCTTATTTTCGCCGTAGTCTACGTAAAGATTTACGTAGACTACAGCGACCAAATAAGGAACGCGAATGGCGGCTCCCTATGGGGACCGCCATTTGCATACGTGCTTTTTTTTTTTTTTTAAGTCACCCATGATAGGCTACGTGACGATTTACGTAGCCTATCATGGCTGATTTTTCAGATCTAGCCATGATAGGCTACGTTAATCGTCACGTAGCCTATCACGGGGGCGTGTTGTTGTTTTTTTACTTTTTATTTCGCGGCCGGGGGAGGCGCCTCCTCCCCAGCCTGAATTTCGGCCGGGCGAGGCAGGAAGCCTCCCCCCCGGCCTGAACTTCAGGGGAAGAGCAGCGAAGCACCTTCCCCCCACCGCGAAAAGCTGCGAGACCAGGTAAGTGGCTTTCGTGCACTCCTACCAGCAGCGTGATCAGCTTGTACTTGTTGCAGGCATAGGCCATATTGTTCTCAGGCAAGAAAACAAACATTTTTCTTGGGGGCGGGAAACAGACTGAAGATTCATGTATCACATTCATGGTAATTGCAATTTTTCTGAAATAAGCTGAATTTGGGAAACATAGGGATACAGGACACCTCTTTTGTACGTTTTCCAGGTATTGGATTTTAACACATTGTGCGTAATATAATATGTGCATTATCTTCATGTAAGATGTAATTTAGGGACAAATCCTTTGGCCACTAGACACTGTCTAGTGGGCCATAGGATATGTTCATTTCCAGGAACTGACCTTGGAGCCCGTGTTCCGAGGTCAGTTCCCAGAAAACTGTCCTCCTCCCTTGTCTGCACTGCCTTGGAGGCAGTGCAGGGAAGCCCCATCCTCCACACTTGCAAGAGGAGTGCGGAGTGATTGAAAAGGGCATTCCGGGTGGCTTTCCTGTGTGGGGAGAGCGGAGCTGCACGTATGACACATCCAATGTTTTGTATGGCATCTTCCTCTCTCAGTCGGCCCTCCCGCCGCTAGACAGCCGAAAACAGCTGTCTAGCGAAAAATAGCAAGGCAGTAAAGGTGTGGAGAGAATGATCCCCCCCCCCGGTGCCTCTCCTGCCTTGCTTAGGATGAGTGGTCACCTCTGAGTTTGGAGGTGGCTGCCTATCTTGATAGGTTTGCACCCTTAATATGTCAAGTTTCAAATGAGGACAGAAATATCCTACAGAGTGGTTCATCGGGAAAAACTGAGCAGGGTCTAATACCGTTTTCCCTTCATATTTGATATGCTATAGACTGAGAGCCTTACCTTCTGTTTCCCACCTCTGCCCCATTAAATTTTATTTTATTTTGAAATAAAGTTAAAAAATAAAAGCCACAAAAAGATACACAATAATATACAAAATCACTGAAGAAACACAGAAATTTGCTAATTATAATTCTTATCTATCACTGATATGCTTGTGGAACAACTGCGGTAAAGCAGCCTAAGTAAGAGCTCACTATCTAATGAAAGAATGAAAATACAAGTTATATAGCATATATAAGGGGTATATGTCATGCGTGTAATTTTGTGTGTGTGTGTACTAGAAAAAATAGAAGCAACTGTACTTCATTGGAACAGTGCAACAGGACCAATAGGGATCAGAAAAAGAAAAAAAAAACAGCTGCAAGTCTGGAAACCAAAATCAAAAAAGAAACAGCTGCACCAATTGAATTCCCAATGTGTTTCGACAGAGTCTTCTTTGGAAGAAGAAAGGGAGGGGCAGTTCTCCAGAAAAGTCTCTAAGTGTTTTTCCCTTGATAAAGACCTGTGTTGAAACACCTTAGGAATTCAATTTGTGCAGCTGTCCTTTCTCGATTTTGGAACAATCCTACCCACATTTACTTTGAAGCAAGTCCCACTGATTTCAATGGAGCTTACTCCCAAGCAGAGCAAATGGGGCAATTTTTCCCAGCACCTTGCAAAGCAAATCTCACCCTGCTCTGCTTAAGCTCCTGTGTGTACCATTAACCCCTGCCTTGGCCCTGCCATATTACTCACTTGATCCCCACAGATGCATGGGTCCTTGTTATGGGCAGCAGCCAGGCCTCCATCTGCCCCAGGTCCCATGAATGTTCTGGGTTGCCCTGCTCCCAGGTAAATGAAATGTGCATAAGCTTTGTTGTTGTTCAGTCGTTAAGTTGTGTCCGACTCTTTGTGACCCCATGGACCATAGCACGCTAGGCCTTCCTGTCCTCCGCTCTCTCCCGGAGTGTGCTCAAATTCATATTCATTGCATCGGTGATGCTATCTAGCCATCTCATCCTCTGCCGTCCCCTTCTCCTTTTGCTTTCAATCTTTCCCAGCATCAGGGTCTTTTCCAGGGAGTTTTCTCTTCGCATTAGGTGGCCAAAATATTTGAGCTTCAGCTTCAGTATCTGTCCTTCCAATGAGCAGTCAGGGTTGATTTCCTTTAGGATTGACTGATTTGACCTCCTTGCAGTCCAGGGGACCCGTAAGAGTCTTCTCCAGCACCACAGTTCGAAAGCATCAATTCTTCGGCGCTCAGCCTTCCTTATAGTCCAGCTCTAGGGGTGGACGAAAGTCCCTTACCTGTCATCGAAGGACGTTCGCGGTGGGGGGGAGGCACTTTGCTGCTCCCCCCGCGAAGTTCAGGCCGGGGGGGGAGGCTTCCCGCCTCGCCCCGGCCGAAATTCAGGCCGGGGAGGAGGCTTCCCGCCTTGCACGGCCGCGAACGCGAAAGTTAAAAAAAAACAAAAAACGCCCCCTGATAGGCTACGTGACGATTCACGTAGCCTATCATGGCTAGATCTGCAAAGTCAGCCGTGATAGGCTACGTCAATCGTCACGTAGCCTATCACGGGTGACTTTAAAAAAAAAAAAAAGTGCGTACGCTAATGGCAGCCCCCATAGGGAGCTGCCATTCACGTTCCTTATTTAGTCGCTGTAGTCTACGTAAATGTTTATGTAGACTACAGCGACCAAATAAGGAACGGGAATGGCGGCTCCCTATGGGGGCCGCCATTATCCGTACGTGCTTTTTTTTTTTAAGTCACCTGTGATAGGCTACGTGACGATTGACGTAGCCTATCACGGCTGACTTTGCAAATCTAGCCGTGATAGGCTACGTGAATTGTCACGTAGCCTATCAGGGGACATTTTTTTTTTCTTTGATTGCAATGGCGGCGGTGGCAGCCGGTCGAAAGACTGGCTGCCGCTCCCGCCCCGCTCGAACACCCGCCGAACCGCCGGCCGGACCCGCCGCTGGGAGGGACATTCGGCGAAGGTAAGTCCCGTCCCAGGGGGGTGCGGGGGGTGGGGGGGTTTGGAGGATTTCTCCCCGAAACTTGTTCGGGGGGCCGAACACGTTGGCTCTCAGCCCCCCGAAGTTTCAGGGAGAAATTCTCCTCCATCCCTATCCAGCTCTCACAGCTACACGTTGCTACTGGGAAAACCATAGCTTTGATTAGACGGACCTTTGTCGGCAAGGTGATGTCTCCGCTTCTTACTATGCTGTCTAGGTTTGCCATAGCTTTCCTCCCAAGGAGCAAGCGTCTTTTAATTTCATGGCTACAGTCACCGTCTGCAGTGATCTTGGAGCCCAAGAAAGAAAATCTGTCACTGCTTCCATTTCTTCCCCTTCTATATGCCAGGAAGTGATGGGGCCAGATGCCATGGTCTTAGTTTTTTTAATGTTGAGTTTCAAACCAGCTTTTGCACTCTCCACTTTCACCCTCAACGAGAGGCTCTTTAGATCCTCTTCGCTTTCTGCCATTAGAGTGGTATCGTCTGCGTATCTGAGGTTGTTGATAATTCTCCCGGCAATCTTAATTCCGACCTGTGATTCATCCAACCCGGTGTTTCTCATGATGTACTCTGCATATAAATTAAATAAGCAGGGTGACAATATACAGCCTTGTCGAACTCCTTTCCCAATTTTGAACCAATCGGTTGTTCCATGTCCGGTTCTTACTGTTGCTTCTTGTCCCTCATACAGGTTTCTCAGGAGACACTGGTCTGGTACTCCCATCTCTCTAAGAATTTGCCACAGTTTGTTGTGATCCACACAATCAAAGGCTGAAGGGGGTGCATAAGCTTACCTTCCCCTAACTGTAAGGCCTTCTATGTTTCATAAAGCTTCTCCTTGAAGGGCTTCAGCTGAAAACTCTAGATAAATTTTACTTCATACTCTGTTTCTCTGAACAATTCTGAATGCCCATCATCTTTATTCCATTTGTATGGACCTTCTATAAAGAATTCATTAAAACCCCTTATCTTTAGAGTTATGATCAGAAGAGCTCAAACCTTTCCCATTTCAAATATCTTATTTACCTGAATCTTGTTGGTTCACTGGTATTATCTGTTGATCTTACATGGTAACACATTTAATAACTCCCATGTGAGCATTCTTCTCTACTAACATTACTGTACTCTGATCGTGATGCTACCATGACTGCTTTTGTATGCCTCTGGCTAGTTCAATAGTTTGTTAACCATTTCTAAAGATAATCCTTTTCACAAGCAATATTTTGTCTCTAGTATAGTGCAAAACTATGTGTAAATTAGAATGGACTTGTCTGGGATATTTAGCACTCAAAGGTAGCAATCCACATTTCATCACTAGTGTAACAGTTATCATAGTCAAAATGTTTTGTTTGGCTTTACTCTTTCATTTTCCGGACTGGAGGCCAAATCAGTGCTATTATTTATCAGCAATGCCAGAATAAAGGTAGCATGTCATAGACAAGTGCTCTGGAAAATTGCTGATGCTATAATCTGTATTGCTGTATTTTTTATGCCCCTTGGGTAGTTTCACAGCAGTGCCATTAACTTCCATGCCAGTGATTTATAAAAATGATCTTTGTTATTTTCCAGGAAAACATAACAAGTCTTTTCTCTACTCATCAGTGTTCCCGAATGTCTGAAGCATTCATATTTGAGTTGCATTTTTCTGTGCAATCTCTGCCTTTTGAACTTGCATGTATTGTTGATGCCTATAATCCTTTTGAAATAAAAAGGATGATATGCAGCAATATCTCTTTATCCTCACAGGCCTTTAGGACTTAAATTAGTCTAAGGCAGGAGTGGGCAACTTATGGCCTTCTAGCTGTTTTGGCCTACAACTCCCATGAGCCCTAGACAGCATAGCTAATGGTGAGAGATGATGGGAGTTGTAAGCCAAAACAGCTGGAGGGCCGCAAGTTGCCCACTGCTGGTCTAACGCCAAATATCTAAAGGTTGCAAGCTCTCCTCCATGAGATTTACACACAAAGAATCCATAAAAATATACATAATCCTATGGCTAGCAGGCTCGATTAGCACCCAAGGCAGCACTCATGTATCACCAAAAGAGTGAGAATATACCATGTGCAATACACAAGCTCAGCAAAAACGCTATGGCCAATGTGGTACATGGCATGCAGGGCCTCCAAATGGAAATATAATGTAGAGGTGGAACAAAAGAGTATACTTGTATATCCCGCCCCTCCGCCTCCAGTAAATGTCAGTAAATACACATATAATTATGTATTAGATGTACATTTTTCCACAAACAGTGGAAAGAGTGCAAGAAGACATTTTAAAAGGTACTATTATGAGCCCTCAAAAGGAGAGATCTAGCAGTTTGCAGAGTGATTAACAAAGGGCTGTTTCTAGGGTAACGGAGGAACAGGTGGATGCAAACTGATCCTTGGTATGACTACAGATGCTTTTATGTCTGTATCAGCCTGTGCTAGCAAGCAAGTATAAAGAGTAATAAATATACCAAAATTCCCAAATTGCAATGAGCAACAGATAATAAGTTTCTTGTTAACTTAACTTTACTACTAAAAGTTACTCTCCTCCTCCCAACCTTTAATTTCTAATTGCAGTAATTTTCTTTTGTAACAGACCCCATTTGAGTAAAATGTATCTTTGGAACTAGTTCCAAAATTAATTCTGACTTGACATATTTCTCAGGGCAGGGAGAAGGACACTAGGAAGTATATCCATTGACAGGTTTAATCAATATCTAATTACCAGCAGCATATTACAGCAATTCAGCATAGATGAGAACCTGCAGCATTGTTTCTGAGGAAATGCCAAGGGTAAATTCAATAACAGCATGAAGATTACTTTTGCCTGTCATTTACATGCTAACCCTTTAGAGAGAACTCCCTTTGCCAAACTTGTAAAGCCAGTCGTGTTTGGGTTTTTTGTGGAAAATAAATACTTTGTTTGTATGCAGTGCTTGTTATTTCTTCACCTCACCTCTTTATTAAAGCTCTTTGAAACGTGATATATTTGGACAATATATCTGATACAATCTTTTTTGTTCCTCTCCCTTCTCTAGCCTGTGACTGGAGTCTCTAAGGTTCTGAAGAGTCCACAAGCAGTAGGTCTAGATAATCTATGGTGCTGTCAGTCATTAAGGGCGCCATCCTATACATGTTTAGACAGAAGAAAGTCCTACAAGGATTGCACCTTAAAAGTGTCTAGCTCCTAATGTAGGCCCCAGTCACAATAGCCAGGATCCGGGGCCACTAGCAGGTTTGAGGAGCCCAGGGCAAGCCCCCCTGTGACATTATCAGAGGAGAGTGGGGTGGGCAGCACTACCGCAGCGAGAAACAGCAGGGATTGGCAATGGCACACAGCTTGGTACACCAAAGAGAAATATTGGATGAGGCAGCTACAGCCACTGCTGTCTCAATTTCCCAAGGATGCCTCTGGCCCTGGAAGCATTTTGAGGAAATTAAGATGATGGCTGAAGCTGCCTTGACAGTGCTTTTCTTTGGAGCACTGGCCTGTAAACAAAAAATGTTTGGATGAAAAATAAAAAAAGGATGCTGGTGTCAGTAGTGGTGGGCCCCAGCATTTGCCCCACCATGCTGAGTACTGACACCAGGCTGACAGGATCCAAACAGCTAATTTAGGTAAATTCACAGGATTGTGTGTTCCCTGTGGATTTTTAAAAATTATTATTACATGTATTTGAACAGTAACATGCAATACTTGTGGAAAGCAGGTACATTTTTAGATCTTTACACCACTGCTGGATTTTATCTTGGATACTACTTTGGTTTTATTCTGTTTAAACATATGGTTTTTAATATTACGTTTTACTATGTTATTGTATTTTATGGTTTTAAGCTTCAACTTGTAAACCACCCAGAAAGCTTTGGCTAATGGGTGGCATAGAAATGTAACAAACAAACCAACAAACAAACAAACAAAAATTGTTTTGGACACACAAACTAGAAGTCACCTTTTTGGGCACAAAGGTTTGGTTGAAAACGAAAGTCTCCACTGCCACTAAAGATTAATATCTGTGTTATGGAAGGAGAGTTGAATTCAAAGAATGAAACAGGGCCAAGTGAAAAGAGACTATCTGACTTTTGTCTTGGAGGCACCATAAATAAAATACTCCTTAAAAGATGCAGTGATGGTGAAACAATGACTTAGTTTTGATCCTCATCAAGACTGGTTCATTGCAATCAATTTTGGAAAATCTAACTCAGAATGAAAAATTGATGAGATCATCTGTTTTTGTCTGGTACTAGGGAAGAGAGCAAAAATGGCAGGCTGTTGCATTAACAAACCTTGTATATCAATGAAGAAATAGAATGGGATCAGCCAGTGAGAGGTGATAACTTCATCCTCAAGATGAAAACACTGGGCAATGGATTTCCAGGGCAGTAAATTGTTTGATCTGTGGCAAGGATCCAGTGCTGTCAATGCAGCATGGAACTCCTAAAGCAGAGTTCAACAGTCTACAAGAGGTTAGGGAAGTAACTCTGAATGTTCCATGGCTCCTGTTTCTGACCTAGAGTGTAAAACTAAGGACTGTATTTACATAATGATATTCATGTTTATCTCAGCAACATTTATTTACAGTGCCAACGTGGCAGCTTTAATATATGGGTTCAAAACAGCATTTTATGCACTGATTTATTTGTCTTTAATTTAACATTTATATCTTGCCTCTACACTCCACCCCACCCAAAACCCAAGGTGCTCAAAGCAGATGTGAAGAGTAAAGACTGAGTCAGGTAGGTTCAGCCTGGGAGAAGGAACAGGAGGAAGATTTACATGTTACATTTTTAGGAAAGTTACTGAGAGTTGGGAAGGTAGGGTTAAATTGTAATGCCTAAAAATGGTAAACTTGACCTTTAGTTCAACCTGTTCAGTGTCTTTTCCTGCCATTTTTCCTCTCTTGCTTCCCATGTGGACAATCAAGGTTGAGCATTATTTCACCTCCAGCAATATGCTTTTGCAGAGTAGGCCACTTTTGCAGAGTAGGCCACTTTTGCAGAGTAGGCCACAATGCCAGCTTGACCAAGACCTGTGCAAAGGGTCTTCAGCTGAGTTAACTGGGAAGACTTCATGAAGGCCTGGGCATCCATCTACCAGAAAGGTAGAAAGACTTCCACTTCCAGTCCCTGCTCTTCCTGCAGCATGTAAGAGACATTTCCTGCTTATGTTAGAGGTTAGGGCAGGTTTAATAGCTAGAAGAACTTCCCTTGTTTATTTGAATTGAACTGAGCTCTGTATGCTTTATTAATAAATCAAACTGTTTGTTTAACGTATATTTGCTGTGTTTCAATCCAAGGGGATTTAAATGCCAGTATCTCTCAACCCAGAGACCTGCCTTGGGCCTCTTAGCCAAGTACTAGAGAGTCCTACTGCTCTATTTTCAGTAGGCAGTGGAAGCTAAACCATCCATTGGGTTACTTAATTGCAGGTTAACATTCGGTAACAAAGGTGGGTCACTTACAGAGCAGTGTCTCAGGGACCATAGGATACCGGGCATTCCACCCTCCAAGGTCGGAGACAGTGTTCCAACCCCGGAAGGGGGAGTGGGAGATCTGCCCAGTGCCCTCCCTCCCCTGCCCCCTTACAGCTGGTGGGGAAAGAACTATGCCAGCTGCCCTCCAAGGTTGTAAAAGCAACCTCGGAGAGAGGAAAAGGGAGTGTTTCAGTGGGTGGGGAGGGGACTGGAGAGGCCAGGATACGAGCTGTCCTGAGGTCTCTCCAGCCTTCTTCTCTCTTGTTCCAAGGTGCTGTCACTAGATGGGTAAAAAAGGCCTATCCAAGTGAAGAATGCAGGCTGCTTCTCACTGCCCTGCATGAGGTGAAGATTTATTCATTCATTCATTCATTTATTCCATTTCTATACTGCCCAATAGCCGATGCTCTCTCAATAGCCGAAGATTGCCTCCGCTGCTTCTCCTGCCCTGCACTGGATGATCAAAAGCCTCCCATTTGGGGGCTTCTGATCATTGAGAGATCATTAACCTTAGATGCCCAGTTAAGGTTGGTTTTCCTTTTGACCCTATGCCCCCAGATGTGCAAGGGTACGAAGAAGGATAAATACTCTCTGAGGAAGACGAGGGTACATCATAAGGGGGTACACATTTCAAACAGACACTATGATGTACTAGTTAAATGATCACATTTAAAGTCCTACATAACTTTATTTCACTTTGTTATGTTATTTGCTGTCGTGGTACTAATCTTTGTATGCTTCTCGTATACACACATGCTTCCTCAACTCAGATGTTTATTCCCCACCCACCCCGCACTTAACTTGTGTGCACATACACATCCGAACACATTTGATGCAGTTTTAAAAGGTCTCCCTCTGTGTGTACACAATGAAGGAGCCAGACCAAGGGTTTTGCTGAGCAAAGTGATCAGATGAAATTAAGAAGAAATCTTGGTAAATGGCTACATTGGTTCAAATTCAGCAAGTGTGTGTTTTTAAAGGCTCTGATACTGCAAGACGAGGATAAGGATGGTGGCCAGGAAGGAGGAGTGTGTGAAACTTCTGACCAGAGTAATTGTATAAACATTTGTCCCTCTCCAATATATCTCTAGAATGTGAAGGGAAGCGTTGTACAAACTGTTACGGCTCATGAGGAACAGTGTGAATTGCAGCACCATTTTACAAAAACGTAATTAGTAGAATGGGATTGAGATGAACCGAGCTTCAAAGCAGAGTGGAGACTTGAGAGCATCTCAGTGAGCTTGAGCATCCCTGGTTTTTCCATCCCCATTTTTGGGATATGTGGAGAATGACAATATGGGATTTAGAGAATGACAAGCCGGTCCAGACATCTGACTGTAAACATATTTGTAAATCAAACTTCAAAATGTCCTAGGAATGCTAAACCCCTAATTAAAGCATGACTACTAAATAGAAGTACCTCTTCATGTGCATTGCAAAAGGATGCAATGCATATTGTATGAGTGATTTAGTAGGGGGACTGAAATTCTTCCAGATTTGCCATTATGTAAAACAATTCCATGAGGCTATTCTTTCACTTTCTTCTGGTTTTCTTTTCTTTTATTCTCTCTTTCACTCTCCCTCTCTTTTAAAATCAGAAAGTCTCTTTTACATTCAGCTTGGATGCTTAGCTATAATGCTGTTCTAGATCACAACAATTTATGGGGAATTGAAAAAGCAATTTTCTTGGGATAGCTAGCTATTCTCCCTAATTTTCACCTGCCAGATTCACTGGTATGAATGTTGACTCAATCAGATAAAATGCAGGCTTTAAAGATGTTTGATTAGCTGCCTGGTTTACATTTAGTGATCCACTTTGCATGTAAACAGCCTATATATACACTTCTCTTCCCATTTCTCTGACAAGCTATAGAAGACACAGTAAGTTAAATCCTACCCTTATGTTACAGCATTCCTGCAGAACAGCACTGAAAAATGTGACATATCCTGCCTCTCTAAACACTTTTCATTTATGAGTTTCAGATGGTTTAATTCCGTTGTATTAGCAGAAATAAATGTGCACTGGCAATAAAAAGAACTCAGAAAAAAATATGTTTCCAGAAACTTAGCAATGGATTATTTTACTTTACTTGGTAGGCTGTTTCCATACAAGGGATGAGTTTATATAGGATAACATGTGAAAAGGCTGGCTCAGGGTGGATTTGCAGGAGCTTTGGTGACACAGTAAAGGAGTCATGGGAGCTGGAATGAGGCCTAAGGACCTGAGTGGGGACAGAGTCAAGAGGGGAATGGGCTTGACTGTCATGAATGTGACCGCAGAAGGTAGCTTGAAAAAAGGGGGCAAAGTAAGCAGCAGAAATACAGAAGTAGAAAGGCTAGGAAAGAAGACGTAGTCGAGTACGAATGGATGGATCTTTTAATCTCAGTTCTGACAAGATGTATTAGTTTTTCAAGGACAAGCTCGTTCCATCCCATTTCCATATGGGCTTGCAGAAATTCATATTTTTTGTATGTGCATTTTTCCTAATGTACACATTTTGTACACTTTTTAAAAAATGTACACATTTTCCTCAGGTATTTCATGTTTTGTGCATACTTTTTTAAACAAACAAACACCTAGACACATTTTGTGCACACTTCCCCCTAATATGCACATGTGTGTGCACATTTTTCCCAGGACGAGCTGCATCAGAAAGCTTGCAAAAATGCAGATTTCCATTTTTCCAGGCAAGCGACTCTGTCTTGGCTCACTGAAAGGCTTCTGAGGGAAATAGAGGAGGGCCTATCTGGAGAGCATGGACCTTGCCTCAGTTATCCATGCACTTGTGACATCCAGGCTGGACTACTGTAATGTTCTGTATATGAGGCTGCCTTTGAAGACAGTTCAGAAACTCCGGCTTGTGCAGAATGCTGGAATATTGGTGGGGGGGAGGTGATTTGATCACATAATGCCTATACTGCACCAGCTGCACTGGTTACTAGTGTTTTTCCGAGCCCAGTTCAAAGTGCTGATGCCATTTAAAGCCTTAAACAGTTTGGGACCAAGTTACTTGAAGGACCGCCTTCACTCATATCAGCCTGCCTGCACTTTAAGATCAGAAAGAGAGGCCCTTCTCATTTGCCCACATGTGAGAGCAATCAGGTAGGTGATCACACATGAGAGGGCCTTCTCTGCAGTGGCCTCACAGCTTTGGAACAAGTTGCCATTGGAGGTCTGCCATGCTCCACCATTGCAGGCCTTTAAGAAGGCCTTGAAAACATATTACTTTACCATGGCCTTCTCTTGGCATGATTGCTGTTGTGGCTTACTGCCATTGCTGTTGTTGCTGGTTTTATTGTTGGCTTTTATTTATGTTTTTATCGCTTTTTAATATTTTAAGTGTTTTTATGTATTTCATTGCTGTAAGCTGCCTTGGGAGGGCTTCTTCCATGAAAGGGCACCAAGAAATGTTTTAAATAGAGTAAATCCATTAACGATTAAATTGATGAAGGGAATTCCCATCCTGTCCCATCCCTAGGTGGAAGCAGGGGAGAAATGGAAGGAAAGTTTGAGGAAGAGGCAAGACCTTGATCAAAACAGGGGTTCTGGGAAAAGAAGAGGAGAGCTGAGGCACATGCAAGTCAAGCACAACTAAGCCACTTCTGCCTCCTTGGCTCATGTTTCCATTCAGCTGCTCAGGATTCAACTGTCTACCTCTATATAGCTATTTCAGCATTATGTTTAATTAGGCAATGATTGAACAAGGTAATAAGTGGAAAGACCACTACATTTACTTCATCCTCCACCACCCCCTACCCCAATTTACATTGGGGCAACAGCAGCAGAGGTAAGAATGAACCAAGTTCAATACTGCTTCTTGAATGTGAATTTTTAAAAGTAGGTTGCTCCATACATGCTGTCATCATGGAAAAGCAACTGTTTTGCCACATTTGTGTCCACATCTTTTGAAATGGGGAGCATTTTAAGGGATCTTGCCCAGAAGAAGCAAGGTTCTCTGGTTCTCCATTTTGATTTTCTCCTGCTCCAGTAAAATTAGGGCTGTCACTTGATTAAAGACAGGCTGAAATTCTCTACCCACTTACTTGGGAGAAAGTTCCACTGGGTTAATGAGTCCAATGTATAGGATTGCAGGATAATGCTGCAGGCCTATATGCATTTACTTGGGAGTAGGGAATGGTGAGAATTTCATTCAGTTCAATTTTTTTAATAAAAACTTACCAACCTATCAGCATTCTCCAGCATGCTGTCTGGGGAATGCTGGCAGTTGTAGGTCATTTTTCAGTCTAAACATGCATAGGATTGCACCCTTAATAAAAAAATAATTCTAAGGAAAAATCTGATCAGGTTAATCTTTTTAGGGAGCAATCCTATGGCCACTAGTCAGTGGCTAGAAGGCCATAGGATAGGTCAGTTCCCTGAGAACCGACCTCCACCCCTTCCCGCGCTGCCTCATAGGCAGCATGGAATGGCCCCATGCTCCGTGCTCAGAAGAGGAGCACAGAGTGGCAAAAATGGGGCATTCCTGGGGGCGTGTCTGGGCTGGGAAGTCAGAAATGCCGGTATGACACATCCTATATGTTGTCCGACCTCTGCTTCCAGAGGTCCCACGGCTAGACAGACGGAACCGGCTGTCTAGCCATAATTGCGGGGTGGCTGAAGCACCAAGGGGATGATCCCCTCCACACTCCTCCTGCCCTTCATTGGATAGGCGGTCACCTCCGAGTTCAGAGGAGACCACCTATCCCAATAGGATTGTGCCCTTAGTCACTTAAAAAAAGAAGAAGCTATTAATCTAACCAGTTAATCTGCTAAAAGTTTCAGCCATCATCATAATAAACCTTTCCAGAAATCAGTCTGGACTTTAACTTCTTGTGAAACATTTTCAGTCCTTCTGTGTCAAATATATGAATTGCATGTCCCACCTAGTCTGACATTCAATTTCAATGAGGCTTTGAGTCATTTGCTGATTACTAGGATTAAAAGGAGGAAAACATAATTAGAAATAAAATGCAATTACCAGTACTGATGATAGTCATGGAGCAGCACCACACACCTGATTTTTTGCTTCCTTCATGTACATAACTATTTCATGCATCCTCTGCTGAAAAATGGAGTCTAAGAACTTGAGATTCTTAAGAAGCAATACACATCTCCTCATACTCTAGGGTAATTCTTCAGTTTGATGTGCAGGAATTTAACCTTGCAAGCCCTCATTAATGTTAATTGGAGTCAGTGAACTAAATCCCCATGAACTGTGTTGAATATTTACCCTCCTGTCTAATAAACAGAAAATGGCTGCTGTGATCCTGGCATTAATGTGTCTTGTTAAAGGATAGACAGGTTTTTGAAATATTTAAAACTTACCTTGTAAGCCGTGCACTGGAAAAAAGTGAACTGAACTAAAATGGTCATTCAAAACTCCTAACCGCTGAGCACTATAAAATACTGAGAGAAAGGTTGTTATAGAAAGGTCAAGGGGGGAAATCCAGCTTATTGAAATGTATTTTAAAAGGGAGTAATGGAGGCATTTTTCTCCATCTCAGTGGAGTGAAATGTATTTTGAACCCTTTCTTTCTTCCTCCCTGCTGCTTCCACAGGAGGGAAAAATGCAATTTATTTTTCACATTAAGATTGATTTGAATTTATGTATTTAACATCATATTTATTAGCTTCTTTCTGTGCTCAAAGGCACACAAGATGGTACACAACATACCAATTTGCAATAAAAACAGTGCAAGTTCCAGGTTTTTGAGGGCCCTTGGGCAAGACATCCTCAATAGGCTCCCTCCCTTGGTGAGTCTACCTTCTCACCACCATTGTTTCCAGCTGCTGTGCCTCCTCATCCTCTTACTCATGATTGCTACTGCCTTAATTAGCAGAGAGATAGTGACCAAGAAGACAGTGGAATCTACTGCTTCCCTTCTCACCACCACCATTGTCTGAGCCAGAGTGAGAGGCAGGTAAACAGACAGACTGCAATAGTGAAGAGGAGGAGCAAGTCTAGGGGCTCTTGTCAGTAGGCCCCTACTGGGATGTGGACCCTTGGTAGGTGTCCGACCATGTCTACCCTTGATTCCAGGCCAGAATAAACGAGTTAATAAATCAGACAAAAATCAATCAATCATGGTTTGGATGCTAACATGGCATAAGCAGAAGACTCACGTGCAAGGATGTTTCTGATCCCCTCCCCTCCCTGCCCTGCAGCCACTCCGGTGCCATGTGAAAAAGTCCTCCAAAGTGGACTGCTGAACAAGGCAGGCTGTGTTGTGGGGGAAACAGTGAGAGAGGGAATTGCTACAATTCAGGCAGAGACACCTTGTGCAAGCAGCACACAACCTTTGGATCCAAGACAAGGTTTATCAATTGTGTTTTTAATCTTAACATTAAAAAAAAAATAAGGTGCATCTACCTGATTTTGAGCAATTTCCCCTCCTGCTGCAGTCCCTTGCAACAGCCCACTCTGCTCAGGAAAGTCCCTCAGCCCTTTGGAGAGGAAAGATAATTGCACAAACACAAAAAGAATCCTTATAAAGCCATGCATTCAATCACATAAAGTTTGGTTGTATTCTTTTTCTTTTCTTGTAGTGGGAGCAAGTGGATATGTGTATTGGTAACACACTACCCATGCACAAGTGAATCTTCACATAATCATACACATCTTGATAGGATCAATTACTTTTTTTTTTTTTGCAGTGTTTTATTGATGTCCATCATGGATTTGGAAAGAGAAAAGACACAAACTGAATACAGAAAGTTGCAGCAAACTCAGCATGTAGACGGTGTTGTATAAAAATGGAAACAAAACACAGAACAATGGAGGATGCGGATTGCATTCATTCCAATTAAGAAACATGACGATACACCCACTGAGATGCCCCTCCTCACATGTTGCCCATCACATGAGAGGGGGAGTGAGGATATGCTTTCTGGCCCTACCTCTTCCACTGTAGGCCCAGCCCCTCCAATCCCCACAAATTGTGCAGTGCAGAGCTGGTTCTACTGATAGAGGCTTCCCACATGATCTAGAACCTTGTGTGATCAGAGTTCTAAACCATGCCAGGTGGGTGGTGGAGCTGAGCCATCAGGAACTTCTGGGGTGGAGGGGGGGAAGGACCACCAAGAAAATCCTTGTTCTCCCCTATCATGCAATGGGCAACACATCAGGGAGGACACCTTAGCAGCACTCGGATAATTCAACATTCTAAAATCTAGGGTGAAATTCTGATGAAGAAGATTTTGGAAGCATCACTGTTTCAGAGATCTCTTTGCAATGGAAAATGTCAGCAGCTGTAGACCTAGCCCACAACCCCACTCCTAATTTGGTCCTTCCTATGGGAATGGGCACATTAATGGGACATTGTTTAACTTATCTCTGTCTCTCCCTCCTCCTACCACATTCAGCTAGTTTACAGAGCTGGGTATGCTTAATGTCACCAGTAGAACTGTGTCATGTATCCAGAGAATAATTCTAAAGCTCATCTCAGACACCTTCAGTTTGTTTGTTGGCCCATCCTAGCTACTTCATGAGGGTGACCCATCTCAGATACCTCAGGTACCCGGAAGCTATCTTCTGGCAATTCACAAGCTCAAACTGCTGAGGCTCATTGAGGAATCTAAAGTAGTTCCTTGAGCCCTATTTGACATATTTCCCTAAAGAACTCTGCTAAATCTGATGACCTCATCTCTGTGCTGCTGTTGCTTAGGTCAGATCCCTTGAATCAAGCATCACTCTGCAGTTCAAGCAGAGGAGTGAAGTGACTACCCTTTGGGGGACATGAATGTATAATAGCAGAATTCAATACTGATCATTTCTATTCCTTTTAGAGCATCTGTGCTCAATGTACAAGTAAGCCGCAGCTTAAGATCTTCCTTCCCATCTTTTCTCCTTGCTTATATATTTGTTTATTTTAGTAAGTGGAGGGGGGAGATTATACCACACATAAAATTACTGTGTAATAAGGTTATACGAACATATTATCAGTATGCTCTTGGTGTGAAGGTGAAAACAAAGAGACCTTTATATCTGTGCAAAGGCCAAAAGCATACTTACCAATTTGTGAATGGCACATGCAGTGAATAAACTTGTTTGTTTTTGACATTAGACCCCACAGAGCACATTAACTCAATCATACCTGTCCATCACAGTCAGATTTATTAAAGCATAGCAGTCCACTTCGCTTTCCCAATAAACTGCCAATTAAGATGACTGGCAGCTGGTTACTCTGATCTACATCACCATAAACATTATGAATGCTTGATCATTTCTACCATCTGACTTCTCTGTTAACATATCTTAAGTGTCTTTCAAAACCAAGAAAGACTCCCTTTCCCGATTAAAGATCAAAAGCTATTTTTGGAATATAGATGAAAACCACCTTTCTGCTCACATCAAGCAAAAATGAATAAAGAAACAGAAAACAGCACAAATAAATTCCATTTCTCAACCTGTCAGCTACATGAAAAGAGCCTATTAAAGAATTGTAAGGGGTAGGCAAAGAACATCTGAACACACATAATCAGCTTGTAAATATTTAAAGGAATACAACTATAGACATTGAAAATGGAGAAATACATCCACTGAAGACACTAGAACAGTCAAATCCACTTTCCTAGTCAAATTTCACAAGCAGCATTCATTTAGAACCAAATACTGGCAGCTTATTTTAAAAGCCAGAGACAGAGTTCATTCGTTCATTCATTCATTCATTCATTTTTCTTTCTTTCTTTGTCTTTGTTTGGAAAATTTCTCTGTGCACTCTAGATGGAACCTCAAACGCAGTAGGCCTGTTTCTGGAGCTGGATGAACGATTAGTTGCAAGACTATTTGTTACTTTTTCTTTCTGTCCCTCAATTTGTTTGTGCAAAACTCTCTCCCTCTCTCTCTTTTACATTAATGACATTGTTTACAGTTGACTGAATACATTTTGTAAATAATTATAGAACCCACATCATTCTTTTATCTTTTCTAACAAAAAAAACCTTGTGGTTCCACATTCAGTTTAAAAGAGGGTCCTTTTGTGTGTAACTGTGTGAGGAGGGGTGTGTTATAGTTGCAAAGATGCATTATTGCAGTTTACCACCATAACTCCATTTGAGCCTGGATTCTCTCCAATGCATGGGCAAGGGGTAGGCAAGATGGTGCTCTCCAGATGATTTGGCCTACAGTTCCCATAATCCCTGACCATTGGCTATGCTGGCTGAGGGTTCAAACACCTAGAGAACACAACGTTGCCTACCCCTGGCATAGGGAATGTGAGTAACAGTATGTCTTCCCTCTTTATCCAACCATTGCAGCTGTCCTTCCTCCGAAGCCTGTGTGTGGGTGTAATATTTCAGTAGGGTGTATGTGCGCAAAATCCAATATGCTTAGGTCCTGACCACACAGTCTATTCCTGGATTTTATCTAATTCTCTCAGTTCCATTCCATTGTAATTCCACAGATCTTTTGCTTCTATTCCAGTTGTGTTCTGGTTAAGAAATAAGCATTTTGGGATGTTAATAATGGATTTTGCACAAGAGAAAACATTTATGCCTTGAAGATAGACAGAGATAGAGAAGCTATACATAATTTATTTATCATTTTTAGAAAGTACTGGAGTGTTGGTGCAATCCTATCAAAAGGCACCAAAAATTAGAAGGCATACAGAGAGGCCTCTCTCTCACACACACACAGTTCATGCAACCAAATATACATGCATTTCCTTTCTCCCATTCCTCTCTCATATGCAAAGACAGGGCCATAGGGATGTGCAAGAATTTTGTTTCTGCTTGCAAATCATGTGAACATGTCCCAGTCACAATCCCAAACATGAATGCAAGCATGAACCCTGCCTATTGTTTTTTTTTTAAAGAACTGTTCCCGAATTTGCAATTGCATTAAAAAAATGCATATATATATATATATATATATATATATAATGTGCACTGTATTGTCATGCTTTAGCCAATCAGGGAAAGTGCACACTTTTGAAAAATACACACAGTGTGCCTTTAAATGAGTCAAAAAACAGGTCAAAAACAAAAATGCGAGCACGCTGAAATGAGCATCAAACTGCGTTTCAGAGACTTTCTGCAAGCTTGAGAAACACTGGTTTTCCCATCCCCGCAGGGCCATCATCACCCACATTTCCTTTCCTTCCGTATCACTCAGGAAAATGCAGATGCTAACTTGAAATCCCAAGTTGCTCAGTCTGCTCCAAGTCCAAGACCCATAAAGCCTTTTCAGCAGCCAATATCCTTAACACTGTCTGTGCCACATACACTAACCTCTGCTCCAAGAACCAATGTTCAGACTAACTGTAAAGCTGTTTGTTTGTTTGCTTTGCTGCTTGTGTCATCAGTTGTGCCACATATCAAAGGCTCCACAAATTGGCTGCACCTCATCCAACTCCAGTAGTTGCCTGTCAGTTCCCCAAGCCTGGGCTTAAGAGTTGTGCTGGAACATGCAACCAGGGGATAGACACATCACTGAAGTGTAAGGGCCCTGGAGATTTAGTCTGAATGAAGAGAGATACCTTCAGATGCTTGAGAGGCACATCAGCAACCCTGTGTAGCTCTCTCTTAGCCTCATACAATATGTGAATAATGCACACGTGCCCCTGATGAAGAAAAGAACATTCAAAATTGGGTTGGGAAAACTGGACAACATAGAGAAAACAGCTTCTTGCTCCTAGGAATGGATCTGTCCATTCTATTTTTAACCCTGTGAAGGTTTGAGGCCTACGGAGTAGGGATGTACGAAATTGCCTTTACCTGGCTCCGCTGGTTTCCGCTGGGGGGGGGAGGCACTCCGTCCCTGCCCCCAGAATCCTCACCGGGGGGGGAGGCGCTCCTCGGAATCCTGGCCGGCCGGCTCCGCTCCGTGGGGATTCCACAGAGCCGCCGGCCAGCTCCGCCAGCAGCAGGACATCCGGCCGCTGGCTAGCAGGGACACAAATGGCGGCGGCCGTAGCTGTCGCCATTTGCGTCCCTGTAGTCAGCCATGATAGGCTACGTAAATCTTTACGTAGCCTATGACGTCTGACTTTAAAAAAAAAAAAAATGTGCATACGCAAATGGCGGTGGCTACAGCTGCTGCCATTTGCATTCCTTATTTTGGGCCGTCTTAGTCTACATAAATATTTACGTAGACTAAGATGGCGAAAATAAGGGGAACGCAAATAGCGTAGCAGATGGTATTTGCGTTACCCCTTATTTTTGCCGTCTTAGTCTACGTATATATGTACGTAGACTAAGATGGCCCAAAATAAGGAACGCAAATGGCGGCGGCCGTAGCTGCCGCCATTTGTGTACACTTTTTTTTTTTAAAGTCAGATGTGATAGGCTACGTAAAGATTTTTTTTTTTCCAACACTGGAAATGGTGGCGGCGGCAGCCGGTTGGAAGACCAGCTGCTGCCGCCACTGAAGCCGCCGCTGGAGCTGCCGCCATCCGGAACATCCGCCACAGGTAAGTCTCGTCCCGGGGGGGGATCTGCGGGGGGTGGGGGGGTGGCAGGCCGTTCCGCTACGGAGTTCGGGGGGCTGAATGCACTGGCATTTGGCCTCACCGAGATCCGTGGCGGAATTCTCTGACATCCCTACTACAGAGGCAAAGGGGGAAAAGGTGAGGCTTAGAGGCCTGGAGGTTTCTGTTGAGGGGGCTAATTCTGAGAGGAGTAGTTTCATTTCTCCAGTTAATTGTCAGTTTCACTTCTCCACTTAAGTTTCATTTCTTCAGGTTTGAAGCAGTACTTTCGGTTTTGAGAGAGGAGGGTATATAAACAGAGGGAGAGAGCCAGTAAATGTCAGAAAGACCAGCGTGCAGCCAGATCAAGAACAGAGACAGCCGGAGCCTGCAGAGAGAGCCAGAACCTGAAGTGAGAGCAGAGTCTGAAGAGTGAGCAGGAAGAAGCAGCCTAGAAAAGCTCAAAGACAGGTAGGGTAAAGGAACTTGTAATCTGCAACTTTTATTTTCTTGTAATGCCTTTTGTATCACTCAAAGGTGTGTAAATACCTTTAGTTGTGATTTGCTAGCTTTACATTCACCAGTAAACTGTTGAGGTTAAACCCTGAGTCTGGTGTGTCAATTAGTCTACAGCCTAAACCCCATGTTGCTGGAAAGGGGAAGTTTAAAAGAAGGAAAGTGGCACTCTTGAGGAGGCAAGAGATCTTTAAGGAGTTGCTCAGGGGGTCCAGGTAATAAGGGGAACCTTGACACACCCACATTCAAACTTGTTTATTCTCAAATTATGTTCATCCTGTTTATGAAGAAATAAGTGAATTTTGGCAAGTTCTTATAAAACAAACAAACAAAACCAAGTGAAATTCTCACCCATCTGCACTGAGCAAATTCAACAGGTACACCTATTCCCAAGATGGAGAGGGCCATGCTGTACCTGCCTTCCATGTAGCTGATGAGAAGCCTGTCAGGAAAAAAAAAATATTCCAGTCCTAATTCAGCATCACAAACATGGTCGAATATACAGGGATTCAAACCCAGAATTCTAAGAGCTAAGCACTCAAAGTCGTAGCCTAGATGAACAAATCTGTCCGTTTCTCTTTCTCCCACATTCAAACTTCGTTATTCTCAAGTTCTTTCTCTCCCATTTATGAAGAAAACTGAGAATTTGGGTAGGTTCTATCAACAAACCAGTGAATGAAATTCTCACCCATCCCTATTCTTTCCCCCCTTGACTGGAATCAGGGGGAGGGGACACCCCCAAACTCACCAGGCTAGTAGTTTTCCAGCCAATTGGCAAACCTAGTCAACACTAACAGTATACTAAAAACAGAGAGAGAGAAAGCTCAATGTGCTTGAAAGAGCAATTCAGTTAAGTTCTTCAAATGCTTTATGGATTAAAAATGTTTTGTATGGTTGCCTGAAAAAAGGTTTTCACTTGAAGGGACTCAATGGATAGGGAGTTCCTCAGTGAATGAGCTGCCGCCTTCCTTAAGTCTTTCTGAATCTGGAAATTTATGTTCTCCAGTTGGTTCCATTCATCATCCTTTTATTCTTTGCCATTTCCACTGCAGTCACTTGCACTTTCAGTTTAATTTTGAAATGTGCAGAAAACTGGTTGTTTCTCTTCAGCATATACTGGAAACGTCAAACAAATACCTGGTTCCTCAGTATTTTCATCGTTTATTTATACATACCATAGTCATACAGATTATGTGGAATAACCACAGATAGCCCCCAGAGCTACTTTGGAAACCCTTCTTCAGAAAGACAATGCAAGCACTTGACATAGTTCTCTGATTCCCAACATCCCTATTGTGGTATGGCCCGGGGGCCAAATCTGGTCCTCCTGGGGTCCAAATCTAGGGCTGGGTGAGAATGTTGCTTCAGTTCAGTTTTGATCAGAATTTACCAAAATTCACACATTGTTCTTTATATTTGAGAGAGAAAGAACTTGAGATGTTAAAAATTCAAATGTGGAAGAAAGGGGAACTGCCATCCCTATCAAATCTGGACCTTGTGGGTTGCCCAGATGGCCATGCATACCCTAGTGCTGTGCCGAAAATTTATCCCACATTTTTTTCCTGACCATTTTCATTCAGTTTTATAGAAGAGAAATTGCTTTTGAAAAGAAATTCAATACTGAAGAAATTTCAGAGAAATTCTCAGGGGTTTGGATTTGGGTTTCTTGGGCTTACCTTACTTAGGAGATGGCCAAGGAATGAGCACAAGTGCCCTGTCTTTCATTGTACAATCATCTCTCTGGCTGCCCGTAGCCTCCTTAGCTTCCTACATTTCAAATAAAGTCCAGTGGAAGGCAACATGAGCTAATTCTTCCCTCATGGCTTTTTCAGCTCAGGAAGTGCAGGCAGCCTGGGATGTTAGCTGTGATTAGGTACAATCAAAAACACCAGAAAAATACCTTATAAAACACCCTGAGAATGAGGCAAAACAATGAAACCCCCCTTCATGGGGAAGAAAACTTTCTGGAAGTTGGAGGACAGATTTTTATAGAATCATAGAATCATAGAATAGTAAGATTGGAAGGGGCCTACAAGGCCATCGAGTCCAACCCCCTGCTTAATGCAGGAATCCAAGTCAGAGCATCCCTGACCGATGGCTGTCCAGCCTCGTCTTGAATGCCTCCAGTGTGGGAGAGCCCATGACCTCCCTAGGTAATTGGTTCCATTGTCATATTGGTCTAACAGTCAGGAAGTTTTTCCTGATGTTCAGCTGGAATCTGGCTTCCTGTAACTTGAGCCTATTATTCCGTGTCCTGCATTCTGGGATGATCGAGAAGAGATCCTGGCCTTCCTCTCTGTGACAACCTTTCAAGTAGTTGAAGAGCACTATCATATCTCCCCTCAGTCTTCTCTTCTCAAGGCTAAACATGCCCAGTTCTTTCAGTCTGTCTTCATAGGGCTTTGTTTCCAGTCCCCTGATCATCTTTGTTGATTTTGGCAAAGCACTAGATCCACCTCATCACTGGAGCTGGACACAACACTGCATTGTTGTGGATGCAAAATGGGGGCCAGCCTGCCAACACAGGTGATGCTGTTGCAGCATGAAAACCCCCAAACCCTTACCAAAATAATAATAGTAATCATCATCATCTACGCTACAAGCCCTGCCAATGGGCTACCTGGAAGAAACTGTGGAGAATTTCTCCTACCCCTGAAGAAATGTGGTGAAATTGCCTCCCAAATTTGTCTGCCCACAAATTTCAAGAGAATTTCAAGAGAAGAGGTGGAGAATTTCAATAGGCCACTTGCACACAGCTCTAGCATACCCTGTTTTCCTGGCCCTACACCCTTCCCCCCCCAACTGATCCCATTTTCCTGGCTTTGATGCAGTTCTTTTCCCCATTCTAAAAGGTTGAAATGCCTCTCCTAAGGCTTAGTTACTGGCAGTAACAGCTTTAAGCTAAAATATGCTTGGTGGGTTTTTTTTTTGTAATTTGGCCCCTCCCCTTTTGCAATTGTACTTTGGCCCCTCTCCTTTTGCAGTTTTGCGGTCCCCACCCACCATTGGAATATGGGCCCTAAGAGCTTCTCCAAAATGGAATTCAGCCTTCAGGCTGAAAGCGTCTTCCAACCCCAGTGGTATGGGGGTAGCATTTCCCTCAACTCTAGACACCATTGCACCATTATGGATGCTTACATCTACATAACATTGACCTATTAAGTCAACAATGCTCCTGAAATACAAATAATGGTTTCCTTAACATGGGAGGTGTGTGTGGGGGGGAAACAGAGATAAACCCCATCCTTTTCAACTTTGTAAATCTAATGATATAATTCTTCAATAACTTCAACATAAGGTTAAGCAAATTTGCTTCTGACTACTAAATGTCATCTTTCATATCTTGATCTTACTCATATTGATTTTCATCTAATTTATTTGTCTAGGGAACTCATATTTCATTTTGCAGCCTTAGCTTATAAGAAGAAGGGAGGGTATACCAAATATTAGGAGAATATAAATTGTGTATGTCAAATCAAATTGCTGATAATTAAATTAGATACCAAAGGACATAGGCTATTAAGCTATTTATTTATTTATTTTAGAAAATATATCAATAAGTGTATAATATGATTTCCCAAGCGATGCTCTTCTAAATTAGACTAGAGTGGAAAATAGTATCTGTGTGTAGTTTCCGCAGAGAATTCTAAATGGTATTTGTGTGTTTTTTGTTTTGTAACAAACCCAACAATGGATTAAATCTGACCAAAATGTTCTATTCTTCAGAATAAAAAGGGGCACAATAACAGGTCCCTGCTCACTTTAATCTGTCAAGGAAGTGCAATAATCAAATTTGTCTTGCCGTGGCTCCCTTGCTACAGTATTCATTACCTGCTCTGTAGTGTTCTTGCTGCTTCTGCCACTTGTACATTTCAGTGGTTTTTTTAAAAAAATATATATAAAGATTTTTTACCTTCCTTCAGGGTGCAACAAATATAAATGTCCAACACTCCTGGCTTCACAGCTTTTTTTAGAGCTAGAACTGGAATTCTGAGTGTGACATTTTACTTTGACATTCAAAATTTGGATTGTATAGACTTGTTTCAATTCTGGTTTCATCAAGGATGAAATCTCATAATCTGGCAAATCTCTCCAATCCTGTCAAACACAAAATTCCACCATGTGCCAAGCAACTAGCAAATACTGTCATATAACAATGGTAATATTTCAACTCTCGCAATCAAATATCATTAGATGGACTATGCAGATTTCAAACATTCAGTTGCAAATATTCGTAGAGTGATACAATTTCCATCCAACGTTTAACATCAACATTTACAGAAAGGATTGAAAAAAAAAACAATTTGGGGAGCAAATTGGTTTAAACTCTCATCCTGCAGATGGACTTCTGAACTCAGGAGAGCACATGCTTACAGGAACACACAATTCCAGCTGAAATGAAATGTTTGGAATACATATCTCTTTAGAATAGAAACAGAAAGTTCTAGCCTGATTGAAGGACTGGTAGCACCAATGAATCAGGGCCAATCCTCATATTCTCTTTGTTATGCAGGAGAAGCTGGGAACAATCTCCAAATGGTGGCCTATCCACTCTACCACTATAAGTTGCAGCACTATCATAACATTGGGTAGTTCCTAATGTTGTCACAGTGCTAGTGTTACTGATGCTGGCTAGTGTAAACCAACACTACAACATCATTAACACTTGGTAGGCAAAGGGGAAAAGTGGCAATTTGCTGCAAAAATTTGGTGGCAAACCATGCTGCCAAAATTCAGTGACGAAGCATGCCACTGAAGTTTGGTGGTAAATCACTGCTCCCCCACTTTGGCTAGGAGGCACTAATCGCTTTGCTCTAGCATTGGCTTATGCTAATACAACATCATTAGTGCCAGCATTGTGATAGCATTAGATACTGCCAGTGAGTGTCCCTATTAACTGGAGTATTTCCAATCTAATGCCAGTTGCCATAAGGAATATGTGACAAACAATAAAAATGAATGAAGTAAAATTATCACTGGCAACTTGATACTAAAAGTTGCACAAGCTAGCTGGAGAGGGGAAATGGTGGCTAGATGTGGTAATATAAGTCCCAGTACATGGTCTGACCCCTTCATGGATCACTGCCTTGTTGTGGCGAAGGGGCTTGCGTAACTCAGTGAAGCCATAAGCTATGCCGTGCAGGGCTACCCAAGACGGACAGGTCATGGCAGAGAGTTCAGACAAAATGTGGTCCACTGGAGAAGGAAGAGCAGAGGGTATTTCAAAGTAGCACCAGAAAGAATGAAGCGGCTGGGCCAAAGCCAAAAGGACACCCAGCTGTGGATATGTCTGGTGGTGAAAAGAAAATCCGATGCTGTAAAGAACAATATTGTTTAGGAACCTGGAATGTAAGATCAATGAATCAAGGAAAGCTGGAGGTGGTCAAACATGAGATGGCAAGACTGACCATCGACATCTTGGGAATCAGCAAACTAAAATGGACAAGCATGGGCAAATTAAATTCAGGTGACCATTATATCTACTACTGTGGGCAAGAATCCCTTAGAAGAAATGGAGTAGCACTCATAGTCAACAAAAGGGTGGGAAAAGCAGTACTGGGGTACAATCTCAAAAACGATAGAATGATCTCAGTACAAATCCAAGGCAAACCATTCAACATCACAGTAATTCAAGTCTATGCCCCAACCACTGAGGCCGAAGAAGCTGCGGTTGATCAGTTCTGTGAAGACCTACACCTTCTAGAACTAACACCAAAAAAAGATGTCCTCTTCATCATAGGGGATTGGAATGCTAAAGTAGGAAGTCAAGAAATCACTGGGATAACAGGCAAGCATGGCCTTGGTGTTCAAAATGAAGCAGGACAAAGGCTAATACAGTTTTGCCAAGAGAACATGCTGATCATAGCGAACACTCTTTTCCAACAGCACTAGAGGCAACTCTACACATGGACATCACCAGATGGTCAATATCGAAATCAGATTGATTATGTACTTTGCAGCCAAAGATGGAGGAGCTCTGTACAGTCAGTAAAAACAAGACCTGGAGCTGACTGTGGCTCAGATCATGAGCTTCTTGTTGCAAAATTTTGGCTTAAATTAAAGAATGTAGGGAAAACCACTAAATCATTCAGGTATGACCTAAATCATATCCCTTATGGATATACAGTGGAGGTGAGGAATAGATTTAAGGTATTCGACCTGATAGAAAGAGTGCCTGAGGAATTATGGACGGAGGTCTGTAACAGTGTTCAGGAGGCAGCAACTCAATCCATCTCAAAGAAAAAGAAATGCAAGAAAGCAAAGTGGCTGTCTGACGAGGATTTACGAGTAGCTGAGGAAAGAAAGGAAGCAAAAAGCAAGGGAGAAAGGGGAAGATATATCCAACTGAATGCAGAGTTCCAGAGAATAGCAAGGGCAGACAAGAAGGCCTTATTTAACTTATATGCAGAGTACACCATGAGAAACGCCGGGTTGGATGAATCACTGGTCGGAATTAAGATTGCTGGGAGAATTATCAACAACCTCAGATACGCAAACGATACCACCCTAATGGCAGAAAGCGAAGAGGATCTAAAGAGCCTCTTGTTGAGGGTGAAAGTAGGGATGTCAGAGAATTTCTCCACGAATCTCAGGGAGGCCAAATGCCAGCGCATTCGGCCCCCCGAAATTGGTGGAGAAACGGTCTGCTCCCCCGCCCCCCACCGGGATGGGACTTACCTTGTGCGAATGTCCCTGGCAGTGGCGATTCCGGCGGCAGTTCGGCAAATAGCGTTCCCCTTATTTTCACCGTAGTCTACAGAAATGTTTACATAGACTACACGTGCCAAAATAAGGAACACAAATGGGCGCCGCCATTTGCATATGCACTTTTTTTTTTCCAAAGTCATTTTTTTTTCAAAGTCAGGGTTCTTTTTTTCTTTTTCACTCAGCCGTGATAGGCTACGTAAACATTTATGTAGCCTATCATGGCTGACTGCAGGGATGCAAACGGCGGCAGCTACGGCCGCCACCATTTGCGTCCCAGCAGGACAGGAGGATTCGCGGCCGGAGGGATGGGGCGCCTCCCTGGCCAGAACTTCGGGGGGAGAGATGGGGCGCCTCCCCCCCAGCCAGAATTTCGGGGGGAGGGACAGAGCACCTCGCCGCCCACCACAAATCAAGCTTCGGGTTCATTTAAGGGACTTTCGTACATCCCTGGGTGAAAGTGGAGAGTGCAAACTCAACATTAAAAAAACTAAGATCATGGCATCTGGCCTCGTCAGTTCCTGGCATATAGAAGGGGAAGAAATGGAAGCAGTGACAGATGTTATTTTCTTGGGCTCCAAGATCACCGCAGACAGTGACTTAGGGTGGACGAAAGTCCTTTACCTGTCGTCGAAGGACGTTCGCGGTGGGGGGGAGGCGCTTCGCTGCTCCCCCCGCAAAGTTCAGGCCGGGGGGGAGGCTTCCTGCCTCGCCCCGGCTGAAATTCAGGGCAGGGAGGAGGCTTCCCGCCTCGCCCAGCTGCGAATGCGGAAGTTTTTTTTAAAAAAAATAAAACGCCCCCTGATAGGCTACGTGACGATTCACGTAGCCTATCACGGCTAGATCTGCAAAGTCAGCCATGATAGGCTACGTCAATCGTCACGTAGCCTATCACGGGTGACTTAAAAAAAAAAAAAAGTGCGTAGGCTAATGGCGGCCCCCATAGGGAGCCACCATTCGCGTTCCTTATTTAGTCGCTGTAGTCTACGTAAATGTTTACGTAGACTACGGCGAAAATAAGGGCAACGCAAATAGCGTTGCATAGTTTACATAGTTTACATAGACTTCTTTTCGCTGTAGTCTACGTAAATGTTTATGTAGACTACACATGCCAAAATAAGGAACGCAAATGGTGGCGCCATGGGTGCCGCCATTTGCATACACGCTTTTTTTTTTTTCAAAGTCAGCCGTGATAGGCTACGTAAAGATTTACGTAGCCTATCATGGTGTTTTTTTTAAAAAATCTAGCCATGATAGGCTACGTAAATCTTTACGTAGCCTATCACATTTGTTTGTTTGTTTGTTTTTTACTTGGAAATGGTGACGGTGGCAGCCGGTTGGAAGACCGGCCGCCGCCGCCGCCACCGCACCGCCGCTGCACCGCCCCCGAACCGCTGCTGGAGCTGCTGCCGCCAGGGACATTCGTGCAAGGTAAGTCCTGTCCCGGGGGGGCAGGGGGGCAGACCGTTTCTCCACCAGTTTTGGGGGGCCGAATGCACTGGCATTTGGCCTCCCTGAGATTCATGGAAAAATTCTCTGACATCCCTATTTCGAACTGTGGTGCTGGAGAAGACTCTTACGAGTCCCCTGGACTGCAAGGAGGTCAAATCAGTCAATCCTAAAAGAAATCAACCCTGAGTGCTCATTGGAAGGACTGATACTGAAGCTGAAGTTCAAATATTTTGGCCACCTAATGTGAAGAGAAAACTCACTGGAAAAGACCCTGATGCTGGAAAAGATTGAAGGCAAAAGGAGAAGGGGACGGCAGAGGAAGAGATGGCTAGATAGCATCACCGATGCAATGAATATGAACCTGAGCTAGGGATGGCAGAGAATTTCTCCACGAATCTTTAGGAGGCTGAGTGCTGAGGCATTTGGCCCCCCGAAAGTGTTGGGGAAATTCTCCGCCGGCCCCCCGCCCCCCTGGGATGGGACTTACAATGGCTGAATGTCCCTCTCGGCAGCGGGTCCCAGCGGCGTTTCGTTGGCGTTTCGTCAGGGGCGGGGGCGGCGGCCAGTCTCCCGACCGGCTGCCGCTGCCACCATTACAAAATAAAAAAGTAAAAAACAAACAAAAACCACACACCCATGATAGGCTACATGACGATTTACGTAGCCTATCACGGCTAGATTTCCAAAGTCAGCCGTGATAGGCTACATAAATCGTCACATAGCCTATCATGGGTGACTTGGGGGGGGGGAAGTGCGAACGCAAATGGCGGCGCCGCACGTCTAGTCTACGTAAAGATTTACGTAGACTATGGTGAAAATAAGGGCAACGCAAATAGCGTTTCCTTATTTTCGCTGTAGTCTACATAAATCTTTATGTAGACTAGACGTGCCAAAATAAGGAATGCAAATGGTGGCGCCCATGGGCCGCCACCATTTGCGTATGCACTTCCCCCCCCCCAAAGTCACCCGTGATAGGCTACGTGACGATTAATGTAGCCTATCATGGCTGACTTTGGAAATCTAGCCGTGATAGGCTACGTTAATCGTTACGTAGCCTATCACGGTTTTTTTTTTTTCACTTTTTCTTTCGTGGCCGGGGAGACGGGGCACTTCTCCCCGGCCTGAATTTCGGCTGGGCGAGGCGGGGCGCCTCCCCCCCCTCGCCTGAACTTCAGGGGGGAAGCGAAGCACCTCCCCCCCACCGCGGGGGGAGGTAAGTCCCTTTTGTACATCCCTAACCTGAGCACACTCCGGGAGAGAGCGGAGGACAGGAAGGCCTAGCATGCTATGGTCCATGTGGTCACAAAGAGTCAGACACGACTTAAAGACTGAACAACAACACATGGTCTGAAGGCACATGTGGCAGCCATTTTGCTGAAGCTATCCAGATCTAGGTCTCGTCACTGGCTGAATCAGAAACAACTATATTTTATGCTGTATTTTGTGGTTAATTGTTTGTGAACCACTCAGAGAGCTTTGGGTATTGGGAGGTCTAGAAATGTAATAAACAAACAAACAATTTTAGAATGAGATATGAAACAACAGTGTAATGTACCGCACTGCATATTATGTTGGCAGTATGGAGAAGCCATCATATGGATGTTGCTTTCAGTTTCCTATGCATTAGGAAGGTAACATATAGACTGGTTATTAAATGTAAAAGGGGAATGCAATATCTGCCCAGTATCACAAAGTATCATGTGGATACTTTGAATCTGAATAAAATTTGGATTTGAATAATAAATTTGAATACAAAAAAATAAATATATAGTTACACAGTATACCCAAAAATCAGTATAAAATTTTTTGTTTCAGTAAACTTGAAAGGACATGGATAGAGCTGCACATTCTCTTTATTTGTAGAATTTTGCTACTGATTGATGCTGGAATGTTAAAGTTTTGTGTATATTCTGATCTGTAGGTGTTAGAGCATAGTGGCAGAATGTTTGCCAGGTCAACAGGAGAACAAGAAGAACATATGACTTCAGTAAGCAAACATCAAGTGCACATATAACCCTTGATAATGAAAATGTAGCTATAACTTGTTGGAAAACCAAGTGATTAAATGGTGAAGAAATTTCAAAATATGCTTTCAGGTTATTTGGCAGCTGAAAAAGAGCTAGATTACCAAATACTCTTTGAAAAGCTCCAGCAACTTGTGAGTCTCAGCTGCCAATTATGGAGCTCTAAGAAGCATAGCTAAATATGCTTCTTGGAGCATGTCTACATGCAAAGTAGCATCTTTTAACTAAAGAAAAGTCTTTACATTTCCAATGTGGTAATACAGCTCTTATTCTCAGAGGATGGAGTAGAAAAACTTTAAATACCAAATAAGCATAACATTAATAATGCCACATACTGGCATCCAGAGTGCATACCAAGTAATACTGTATCAGTTGCCAATATGATTTATTAAATTAAATTACTGTTTCTGCTTGGTATAATGTCAGCAGGCTAGATATCCCTAGCTACCTACAATTCCTTATGATATTTTATGAAGGAACATAATATGTAGAAATTAGTAAATCCCTAAATATTTACTATTTATACAATCACAGAAAAAATAATTCATTTTTAAATGGAACTTTTTCTGAGGATAATAGTTTTGCCACTATGCAAGTAACGTAGAAAGTCTTGTGGTCCGATAATACGGCTAGTGAGGGGGCTTTGATCAAGATGTAAGAAACAGACCTCTTCTTGGCACATAGCAGGCAATATACGCTAATTGCATTGCTGTTGCAAATCTTGCAGGAAGTACAAATTATTTCATAACAAGTCCATTCATACAAATTATAACAAAAAATTGATGGGCAGTTGACAAATGGATCTCCAGGTATGCATTTAGTGTTACACATTGGATAAAAAAATATACAGTATTGAAATGTATTAGTTCTTTTGAATGGAAACATGTGGGACACAGGACAATGCTAATGAATCCAGCACAATCCATTTGAAATCTGTAAAGTAATACTCACCTGTATTATATAACCTCTGTTGCTAGAATAACATGACCTGTGTTAATAAAAACAACAGAAATTGTGACAACTTTATAAGAGCTGTGGATGTATAGAGATTAAAAAAAAGTTATTATAAATTCTGGCAGAGAATTCTCAAGCCAGGGAGATGTGAGATACTGTGACATCAGTGACAGATTCAACAAAAGTTAGATGAGTTAGCAAATGGGCTAATGTAGATGCAGTGGAAGATTATAAAACAAGTATTTATATTCCTTCAGGAACAGTACCAGATCGTGCTGTCACATTCATATATGAGAACTGATAGATGAAACAAGGCTCTGTTAATACAAATTTTGGCCTGCTTGCCTGAAAAGCAAAAAAGCAACATATGACCTAATGCCCCATCCTTTTTTTACATTAAGGCTAATGAACAGTAAACTACAGCTTCAAAGATGGCAAAGGATGCATACGAGTGTATACGCGATCTCAGCTACTTCCTTTATTTGGGTTTAGGCAATTTTCAAGGCTGACAGCTTCTTTGGATTGTTCTTCTGTATAATAGTCGGTAGTAGGAATGGGGGATAAATTCATTCAGTTCACATTTTAATGCAAGTTTATTTTGCACTTTCAAACCAATATGTGAACCAAAACTCAGTTATCTTTTGAAACCTGCATTTCTCTGAATTTTACAATGGAGTCCTCCATTTTTTTTTTAAAAAAGCATATAAAATATGTCTACTAGAGAAAACTGCAAACAAAAATGTGTGTATTTGTGAAAATAAAGTTACAAATGCATTATTTAAAGAAAATTGCTTGCACAAAATGTGTGCAAACAAGATGAATGTATTAGGAGAAATGCACCCAAAAATGTTTATGAATTTTCATGTGAACTTATAAAAAGTTCTCAAAGTTTGAGATGAACTGAATTTAAGATTGAAAAAAAGAGAAACTGAGAAAAATAGAAACTGACAGATTGAAATTGACAGTAACTAATCCATCCCTAGTTGATACAGCTGAAAACATTTAACAGATCCAGTATAGAGTCCCAGATGCTACTGAAGACCTCTTAGGGCACAGTCCTATGGCCACTAGACAGCAGCTAGATGGTCATAGGATTGGTCGGTTCCCAGAGAACCACCTCCCCATCCCCTCCGCCACCACCTCATAGGCAGAGCAGATTGTCCCTGCCTTCATAAGAACAGCATGGAGTGGGGGGAAAGGGGGCGTGCCCGGGGGCAGAGTGGGGCGAGGAGTTTGTAAGTGCTGATACAATACTTCCTATGTGTCATCTGGCCTCCCCAACCCGCGGTCTGATGTCCCGCAGATAGATAGCCGAAATCAGCCATCTAGCTGCGAATGAAGGGTGGCTGGAGTGTGGAGGAGAGGATGTGCATTGGATAGGCAGTCACCTCCAAGTTCAGAGGCAGCTATCTATCTGCATAGGATTGCTCCCTTAGCCTCTCTCCTCTACCTCTAGTGGTATAGCAAGGCTTCTATGGGAAGCAATTAGCCCAACATCATACAGCAGCCCTGAAAACATTAGTTTCTCCTTATTCTGTTGGTTGCCATTGCTGTCAAACAATTTTTGGTAGAATGCAAAGGTTACATTCACCTTGGGGCTTCACCACACGAGGCTAAAATCTTGCATCCTTAGCGGGGCTTCTGCTTCTGGATTCTTTGCATGATTAAGACTGATTCCTTTACGCAGGCTGACACAGGCTGTTTTTATTTCTCCGCAAGTACTATATGTTTCATTTTTCAGCCACTAGATGGTGCTGCTGTTATAGCACCTTACGGATGTACACCCAGCAAGTAAAGCTCTTCATAGCGGTTCCTAGAGAAAAATCCAACTTTCCTCACACTTTACAAAGGCAGGATAAACATCATAAACCATGGGAGGGGCCCTAGAGGTGTAAAGGACCCATGAACTTGCGTGAGTAACCAATCTTGATCGCATGATATAAGCCCCGTGTTGAGAAGCCCTTGGTCTTCTTGGTGAATAGGTGGTATGTGACACATGACTTAATGTAATACTAAGAATTGGAAGAAGGCATCAGCATCAGCTTCCAGATGTTTAGACTGACATCATAGGAACAACTATTTGTATATTATTCTTGGTCGCCATTGTTCTTAAACAATGACATCTTACTCATGCTTTGATTTCAACTACAGCTGTTGGCAAACCAGGCATTCATTTACTATGAGTAAAATAAAACATATCTTGGCCATGGTCCTAAAACTTGGACAGGAAGGAACAATTTGGATGAACTGAAGACACAAGTTTATTGAATTTACAAAGCCTTAACTCATTTAATTCATTCCTCCTATTCCATGGTCTGACGAAATGCCTGTATATAACTATTGCTGTCATGTAATGTTTACTTTGTGTGGCCTCTCTGAGGCTACAATGTATTTGTATTAGGGATGGAAGAGAATTCCGCCACGGATCTCAGTGAGGCTGAATGCCAGTGCATTCGGCCCCCCGAACTCCGTGTCGGAACGGCCTGCCACCCCCCGCCCCCCCATGGATCCCCCCCCCGGGACGAGAGATACCTGGGGCGGATCTTCCGGGCGGCGGCGGCTCCAGTGGTGGCTCCGGCGGTGGTTCGATGGTGGCGGCGGTGGCCGGTCTTCCAACCGGCTGCAGCCGCCACCATTCCCAGTGTTAAAAAAAAAAAAGACATGATAGGCTACGTAAAGATTTATGTAGCCTATCATGGCTAGGTTAAAAAAAACAATGTGATAGGCTACGTAAATCTTTACGTAGCCTATCACGTCTGACTTAAAAAACACACACATGCGCGTATGCAAATGGCGGCGGCTACGGCTGCCGTCATTTGCGTTCCTTATTTTGGCCCATCTTAGTCTATGTAAATATTTACTTAGACTAAGATGGAGAAAATAAGGGGGAATGCAAATAGCATCTGCTACACTATTTGCGTTCCCCTTATTTTTGCCATCTTAGTCTACATAAATATTTACGTAGACTAAGATGGGCCAAAACAAGGAACACAAATGGCGGCGGCCGTAGCCATCGCCATTTGCATACGCGCTTTTTTTTTTTTAAGTCAGACGTGATAGGCTACGTAAAGATTTACGTAGCCTATCATGGCTGACTACAGGGACGCAAACGGCGGCGGCTACAGCCGCCGCCATTTGCGTCCCTGCTAGCCAGCGGCCAGATGTCCGGCTGCTGATAGAGCCGGCCGGCGGCTCCATGGAATCCCTGCGGAGTGGACCCGGCCGGCCAGGATTCCGGGGGGAGGGATGGAGCGCCTCCCCCCCCCAGCAGAACCTGGCGGAGACAGGTAAGGGCAATTTTGTACATCCCTAATTTGTATAGGCCGGGGGCCTTGTTTTGTTACTGTCAAAGGCCTGTGTAGTAGTTGCTGAGGGACATTCTGAAGGGGGGAGAGAGAGAGACAATAGCTTTGAATATTGTTAGATGGGTAAATTCAGGTAAATTCAGTTCTGATTGGTTGGGGATTTTACTAGGTGGAAAAGAACAGCTGGGAAATGACAGTTAAGGTATCAAAACTGACAGTTGAGAGATAGTCTGTGGAGTTAGCCTGTGGTAGTCAGAGCAGGAGAAGGTCTGCTGATTGGTGTGTGGTGTTAAAAAGGACTAGGAGAAAGTTGAGGAGAAAGTGGATAGTTAAGGCTTGAATATTAAGCTATTCTTTCTCTGTGGGATAACCTTAGGTGGCTGGTGAAGGTCAGGAGTTGGGAGCAGGTGGCTGTGCTATGCCAAGAGCCTGCCCTAAGATCTTGCCAGAGGAAGGTTATACAAGCAGGCAGTAATATCCCAGATAAATTGTCCAAGCTACCAGAAATGCAGTGGGAGGAGTTTGGGCTGAATCTACACATAGCAGTTATACTGTTATCATAAGTATTGGTGCCCATTGGTGTCATGTGTACCAATAGTTATGATAACAGTATGATAACAGTATAACTGCCATGTGTAGATTCAGCCTTGGTGTCAAAGGAAGACTGTACCCAGAAGCTGGATCTGGTTAGGTATGGCGGAGAATTTCTCCCCGAAACTTCGGGGGGCCGAGTGCCAACGTGTTCGGCCCCCCGAAGAAATTTCGGGAAAAAATTCTCCGCACCCCCCCGCCCCCCGCGCCCCCCCCCCGGGACGGGACTTACCTTTCCCGAATGTCCCTCCCGGCGGCAGGTCCCGGCGGCGGTTCGTCGGGTCTTCGTCAGGGGCGGGGGCGGCAGCCAGTCTTTCGACCGGCTGCCGCCACCGCCATTCCAATGAAAGTAAAAAACAAACAAATGCCCCCATGATAGGCTACGTGATGATTAACGTAGCCTATCACGGCTAGATTTGCAAAGTCAGCCATGATAGGCTACGTTAATCGTCACGTAGCCTATCACGGGGGCGTTCTTTTTTTTTTAACTTTTAATTTCGCGGCCGAGCGAGGCAAGGCGCCTCCTCCCCGGCCTGAATTTCGGCCGGGCGAGGCAGGAAGCCTCTCCCCCGGCCTGAACTTCGGGGGGAGAGCAGCGAAGCGCCTCCCCCCCACCACGAAAAGCTGCGAGACCAGGTAAGTGGCTTTCGTGCACTCCTAGATCTGGTTGTAAAGGTATTTGGCTGGGGTGGAGGTTTAGAGAATTTGGCTTGCGATAAAATAAGTAATTAGAGGCTTATAATAGCAACAGTGGCTCTTGATTCCTAAAGAATTGTCACTAAGCAGTCCTTTCAAAACCCCAATGTAAATGTTAGTAATCCCTTATGTATAAAATATCCCTTTAATAAATTAGATGTTTAATAGTTCATCTTGTTTCTAGTGTTGGTCCCCATCTCACACCTAAGCCTCTTATACCAGCTACTAGGAGATTTTAAAGTATTCTAACAGAATTAGGCCCAGAAATATAAGCATTTGCTCTAAATAAGAAACACCATAGGTAGGATTGCCCAGTGAAGGAGCCATTTCCTCATAGGTGGTGGCAGTGCTGGGGAGAGGAAATCCCCCATACACGGCAAGCGCCATTTCCATTAGGGAAGGGTAGGGATGGGCGAACAAGTGATGTTAGAGAGTTCAAGGATTCTCAGACACTCGTCTTGACACTCGTCAAGTCTTGACACTCGTCTCATGCCCAGTTTGCATTCATGTTTGCAGCCACTGCTCACTTTTCATGAATAGTAAATTTGTGCAAATTGAGCAGCAATTGAACAGGAGATTTGCACAAATTTCCTCCATACACTAAAGACAGGGCTCATCCAGTCTACTGAGGAAATTTGTGCAAATTAGGAAATTTGCACCAATTAAATTGGAAATTGGGAACAAGATGAATGCAAACATGTGCTCAACAATTTGCGAATATTTTTGGTGGTCACATGCTTGCATTTGCATTTGGGGCTTTGAATGGGGCATGCTCACATGTTTTGCAAGCAAAAACAAAATGTTCATACATCCCAAGGGAAGGACCAGTTTTGCTTTTTTCCCATCCCAAATCCTATCTCTTTTGAGTAACCACATACAGGGGCCAAAGGTTATAGTGGTCTCCCCAGAATGTTTAGTGTTCTTCCCAGCCACATATACTAAAGATTCATGGGATGACCATAAGCTAGAGCCATCTTCAAGCCAAGTTAAAAAGTACCAGGTGTGTAGTGCTACTCCACTGAAAAATCCTGCGTGATACATCTGCGGGGGTTAAAATCTGGGAATCCATTCTTATACACATTTTCTGTGATATATAGCTTAGGAAGAACTATATTTCATGTTGCAGAAATAAAAAAATCTATGTTGCTGAATGTGAGATTAAAAAATACCTTTCTGCTGTTTCCTTCCTAATCATAAAGAAATGATAGCAAAACATTCAGACATTGTATGCTTTGTCAGATATGGGGAAAAGATTGCACCATAACATGCCTCCTTTTCCCTGCACCCATTTGTCTTCCATATTGGAAGTGTTTGCTAGTGCTGTGGCCCTTTCCATTGTACCTGGTAATACGGGAGTGTAGTACCTTCCAGATGATTTTCGTGTATATTCCCACTTTCTTGAACATTGGTATTGCATAGCTCAGTGGTATAGCATCTGCTTTGCATGCAAATGGTCATAGGTTCAATCCCCACATCTGTCGTGGACCTGGGAAACACCCTTGTCTGAAGTTCTGGAGACCCACTGCCAGTCAATGTAGACAATACTGAGCCAGAAATAGATTCAGTGTAAGGCAGCTTCCGGATCTCCAATGACTTTTCTCTGTGGACCTCAGGATGGTGTATACACAGTTGTCATATTTTATCCTCACAACCCAGCAAGGTAGATCAGGCAAAAAATAGTAGTTGGAGTTGGACCAATGTCACCCAGTCAGTTTTATAACTGAGTTGGGATTTGAATTCCCTGGTCTAATGGCAACACCCTAGCCACTAAAAACACTTACCCTCGTTACATTACATACAAAATATTCCACATCACAAAAAGAGGTGTTTGATTGGTTACGTGTTTTTGTGAGGGTGTGGGTTTCTGCTCCATACCATGAGAAGTGAGGGATATGATTTCTAAAGGATTCATAGGTGAGGGAACATAACCCTTCCCCCGCCTTTCCCTTAAGTCAGTGACTTTATTTCATCCTGAGATGTGCATTTATATGAGCATTCTATTACGTACACTCATGATTTTCTCTTGATTAATCATCTTCTGAGTTTTTTCAGCCTGGGTAAGATATAAGGATGTGAATGCCATTGATGGTTTGAAAGCTTAAGAGCTAGAAGAATCACACTTAAGTAGCTTTAATCATTTGTTCTAAAGAAATTATATGAGTGACCACTTTCATGGATGTTTCACTTCAGGGAATCTAAGATTTCTAAATGTCATCTATGCCATTTGTGGCAGTTGTAGAATAAATATTTGGAAGGCTTGGGATTGGTGCACCTATAATCCCACTTAGTGCCACCAATATTTTCAATATATGATCAATGTACCCGATTTCCTTGTTTAAAAAAAATCTTCTACCACCATTTAAATACTTTATAATAAACACTTCTTTGATTTCCATTTGTTGTTGTAGTAGCCTGGTTAATATAGTTTAGGCATGAGATTGACCCACAACTGAGATAGAACTTCAACAAGAACCAAGGGACAATATTAATTATAGTGTGTGCGTGTGTGTGTGTGTAAGTGTAATTAATTTAAAGATTGCAAGATAGCATGTTGCTTGTAAGATCCTATTTATACCTGATATTATTACTGAGCTATATAGGAGTCACCTCTGTTTAGGTAACCACATATTTAAAGCAAAGGCCTACTTTCTCTATCTCTCTCCAACCCAGCCAGCACTCACAGGACTAGGGATGGCGGAGAATTTCTCCCCGAAACTTCGGGGGGCCGAGCGCCAACGTGTTCGGCCCCCCGAAGAAGTTTCAGGGAGAAATTCTCCGCCCCCCCGCGGGCCCCCCGGGATGGGACTTACCTTTCCCGAATGTCCCTCCCGGCGGCGGGTCCCGGAGGCGGTTCGTCGGGTCTTCGTCAGGGGCGGGGGCGGCAGCCGGTCTTTTGACCGGCTGCCGCCGCCACCATTCCAATAGAAGTAAAAAAAAACAAAAAATGCCCCCGTGATAGGCTACGTGACGATTAACGTAGCCTATCACGGCTAGATTTGCAAAGTCAGCCGTGATAGGCTACGTAAATCGTCACGTAGCCTATCACGGGTGACTTTAAAAAAAAAAAAAAAGCGCGTACGGCTAATGGCGGCCCCCATAGGGAGCCGCCATTCACGTTCCTTATTTGGTCACTGTAGTCTACGTAAAGATTACGTAGACTACGGTGAAAATAAGGGCAACGCTATTTGCGTTGCCCTTATTTTCACCGTAGTCTACAGAAAGATTTACGTAGACTACAGCGACCAAATAAGGAACGCGAATGGCGGCTCCCTATGGGGGCCGCCATTTGCGTACGTGCTTTTTTTTTTTAAAGTCACCCGTGATAGGCTACGTGACGATTAACGTAGCCTATCACGGCTGACTTTGGAGATCTAGCCGTGATAGGCTACGTTGATCATCACGTAGCCTATCACGGGGGCGTTTTTTGTTTTTTAACTTTTTATTTCGCGGCCGGGCAAGGCGAGGCGCCTCCTCCCCGGCCTGAATTTCGGCCGGGCGAGGCGGGAAGCCTCCCCCCCCCGGCCTGAACTTGGGGGGGAGAGCAGCGAAGCGCCTCCCCCCACCGCGAAAAGCTGCGAGACCAGGTAAGTGGCTTTCGTGCACTCCTACACAGGACAGGGTTAGTTACTGGACTTCTCTCAGGCTTTGCTTTCCTTCTCCTTTGGCCTGATGGATGTTCTGCCCTGAACTCTTTCTGAAGCAATATCCTCAACTCAGCGGGATCACCACACTGAAGATGCTGGCTTTAGTTTCTCAGCTGTCTGCTTGCCAAAACCTCTTCTTTAAGCACAACTCTTCAGAATCTCTCTGACATCAGCTGCTGCCTTCCAGCCCTTTCCCTTCCATGCTGTCTTCAAGCTGTGAAGTATTCTCTTCAGATTTGCCCCATTTTCTGCCTGTTTTTCTTTCTACCTTCAGAGTTCTTCTTTAAGGCTCTTTTCTGCCTGAGTCCAGCTCCAAGAGACTGATCCATGTCAGTGCTGTGTCTGACCTATTTATCCTCTCTTCCCCACAGATTCTAGCCAATAATTTGGCCACCTTGTTGGACTCCCTTCTATTGATCTTTACCTAAGGACCAAATGAAGTTCTATTAGAATGACCCCCAGAGCACCAATCAGCTAAGTGTCTTCTAATGCCTCTGATCGGTATGAATACCAGTAATATTCTGCTCACTTGTGGGGTGCCACAGTGTTCCATCCTTTCCCCGATGCTATTTAACATCTATGTGAAACCGCTGGGGGCTATCATCAGGAGGTTTGGGGTGCAGCGTCATTGGTATGCGGATGACACGCAGCTCTACCTAGCGTTCAAATCTTCACCAAGATTGGCCGTAGAATCCCTGTCCAAATGTCTGGAGACGGTGAGTGGCTGGATGGGGAGGAACAAGCTGAAGCTGAACCCTGACAAGACCGAGGTACTTTTGGTGGGAGACAAGAGGAGGTTGGGGGATGTTGACCTGGTGCTGGATGGGGTATGGCTACCCTTGAAAGACCAGGTCTGCAGCTTGGGGGTCATCTTAGACTCCCAGCTGTCCATGGAGGCTCAGGTGTCAGCTGTGAGCCAGACAGTGCTGTACCAACTCCATCTGATATGGCGGCTGTGCCCCTACCTTCCCAACCATCTGCTCCTGTCGGTAGTACATGCTCTGGTCTCCTCTCATTTAGACTACTGTAATGCACTCTACATAGGGTTACCCTTGAAGACGGTTTGGAAGCTGCAGTTGGTACAGAACGCGGCAGCTCGCCTGATTAAAGGCAGCCGCTGGCGAGATCACATCACTCCAGTGCTGAAGGAGTTGCACTGGCTACCAGTCATTTTCCGGGCCACATTCAAGGTGTTGGTTTTGACCTTTAAAACCCTATGTGGAACTGGCCCAGCCTATCTCAAGGAGCGCCTCCAGCAACACCAGATAGGCTGCTCAACAAGATCAGCTTCGGATGGCCTTCTCTCTGTCCCATCAGCCAGGACAGCTACACTGGTGAGGATGAGGGAGAGGGCCCTCTCTGTGGTGGTCTGCACTCTGTGGAACTCCCTCCCTAGGGAACTCCACCATGCCCCATCTTTAATGAGCTTCTGCCATGCATTAAAAACATGGTTGTTGAGTCAGGCATTTGGGGTGGGCTAGGGTAATTTTAGAAATGTGATGTTTTTAATGTTGAATTTTATTGTATGAACTGTTTTTATTGTTGTACATTGCCCAGAGTGGCTGGGTGACCAGCCAGATGGGTGATTAATAAAATAAATAAATAAATAAATAAATAAATGATAAGTAAGTAAGTAAGTCATATTCAATTTCAGTACCACTAACTGCCAAAGATGCTGTCCTCCTTAGCAATTGAAACCAAGCCCCCATATACTGTAACTGTCACAGATGTTTGAGACTTTTTCAGATACACTCTTACCTCATGTTTCATTTCAAGCTGAGGTATAACCATAGTACAAAACTTATAACCAACCTTAACTCCTAACACCTGCCTTTTTACATGTGATAATGATACTACTACTACTACTACTACTACTACTACTACTACTACTACAGCATATCTAATGAACGATTTCTTCACAAATCATTTTGTCACTGTCGTATCATTCAAGAACTAAAATATATGGAAGACTGCAATATTGTACCATCAAATATTCTTACTAAATGAATTTCACCTAAGAAATTCGGAGACTTTGGGGCACTTGAGTTGTCTCATCATTTCTTGAATATTAATGATACACTTACTCAAGGCCAGTACCATGGCACTGCTACCACATATGCCCTACCCGACGCCAGCTTGTCTGGCTGAAAGGCGGGGGCCATTGCGGGCGGGTGGGGTGACAAGACGTAGGGGCCTCTGATTGGTGCATCCCAGTGGCACCACCATGCAAGGAGGGGCAGGCTGAGTTGCCTTAAACTCAGCCCCCCCCCCTTCCCAATCTCAGCTGTCTGGCTCAACGCAGCTAGAGAGAACTACAGGTTCGCCGAGAAACAACGAAGGACACCTGCCTGCTGGAGACCAGCTTCGTTGTCTTCCCAGCCACATGAACTCAGTGTGCAATCTGCGCGCACAAAGCCTCGCTGACGTTGAGGCCTAACCAGTGCTGAGTAGAGGGGAACTAGTACTTTGTGGCGGGGCACGCGTGCTCTGGCGCGGCTCCATTGTGGCCGGCGCCGGCGTTAGTGACAGAGGACATTCGGGTGCTGCGCCTATGGGCCTCAGTGGTTGAGGCTGCAGAGCGCCCACCACCCCTCCTTCCTCGGCCGGCGCTTGCCGCCCCGGTCGGAGCGCCTGCGGCTGTGCCGGCGCACGTCTGGGAGCGGCGCTGTTGTTCCTCTCTCCTGCAGGGGCGCAGGCGCTTGTGGAGGCCGAGCGTCCGCCCCTCCCTCTCGACGGTTGCGACATGCCCATGCCGCCGCGGCCCCTGGGTTGCTGGCCCTCGCGGCGGGGTGCTTGTGTGTGGGTGCCGCCCTTCGTCAACCGGCGCTTGCCACCTGGGCGGGCGCGCCGGCAACTGTGGAGGCGCGTGCCCAGGTGCCGCACCGTCTTTCTCTCCCCTGCTGGGGCGCTGGCGCTCGCTGAGGCCGAGCGCCCGCCCCTCCCTCTCTGGCTGCAGCATGCCTGCGCCGCTGCGGCTGCAGGATTGCTGGCCCTCACGGCGGGGCGCTTGTGTGTAGTTGCAACCCCTCCTCAGCCGGCGCTTGCCATCCCAGCGGGAGCGTGGGCAGCTGTGCCAGCGCGTGCTCGGTTGCAGCGCCGGTTGGCCCATTCCCCTGCGTGGCGCCGGCGATTGTGGCAGCTGGGTGCCCCCTCTTACTGCGGCCCCAAGTCCCTGGTGCTCTCGGCGGGGCATGCGTCTTCGTGCGCTGCCCCTCCTGGCTGCAGTTGCAGGGCCGGTGTGAGTGCCGAGCGGCATGAGCGTGGGCACGGCGCTGGTGGCTGCTGGCGCTTTCTGGCCTTGGGGGGGGGTGCCGGCACTTACAGCGGCAGCGTGCTCGCCCCGCTTCCTTTCTCGCAAGCACTCGTCCACCCCCCCACCAAAAAAAACCCATGTGCCCCCCCACACACAATTAAAATAAAATTAAAAAAAATGAAAAGTAAAGAAAAGAAAAGAAAAGAAAAGAAGAATAAATAAATAAATAGTTATTGAAAATGATGATGATGATGATAATAATAAAATAATAATAATAAAATAATAATAAAATAAAGATTAGAAAACTCACACAGACAACCCCGGCAGCCGCTGCTCCCCGTTGCATGCCCATCGTGACTCCTGGGTCACAGGCGCTTTTGGCAGGGGGTGCCTGTGCTCAGGCGCGGCTACCATGGCCATCGGCCCTGGCCACGCCTCTTGGGCGCCGGGCTTGCAGCGGGCGGCAACCCTTTAAAAGTCACTGTGGCCTAGCGGCTGCAGTGTTAAACCGGGGCTTGAGAGACCCTGGTTCTAGTTTCCTTTCCAGGGGTTTAGTTCAGTGCTAGTCCCCTGCTGGACATGCAGAAGGTGCCAGGTCCTGTCCCTGGCATCTCCAGGTAGGGCTAGAAAAACCCCTACCTAAACCCCTGGCAGTGTCACTGGGGGGCCCACAGATTCTTCACCCCTGCCCTATAAATGAATAAAAGTTAAGGGCTAGACACATGGTGTCTTAAATGTGAACACACAGAGCCATACAGGAAGAGGATGAACATTGTGCGCTCACCTATCTAACCGCTGCCGGACGCGGAGGGTCCCCCTCCTGTCTAGCGGTAATGGAGGCGCTGCTGCCTGTTGTCCTGCGTGCCCTGAGAGTAGCCCACTGGAACCTCCTGCTGGGTTCTCCGACCCCTGCCACTTTTACTGTTAAGGGTGGTGGTTTGAGTGTTGGACTGGGTCCAGGGACCCAGGCCCTTCCTTTTTTCTTGCCAATATCCAGGGATGGCGGAGAATTTCTCCACGAATCTTTGGGAGGCCAAGTGCCGATGCATTCGGCCCCCCGAAAGTGTTGGGGAAATTCTCCACCGGCCCCCCGCCACCCCCCGGGATGGGACTTACCTTCGGCGAATGTCCCTCTTGGCGGCGGGTCCCGGCAGCAGTTCAGCGGCGGTTCGGTGGGGGCGGTGGCGGTGGCCAGTCTCCCGACCGGCTGCCACCGCCACCATTACAAAATAAAAAAGTACAGTAAAAAAAAAACACACACACCCGTGATAGGCTACGTGACGATTTACGTAGCCTATCATGGCTAGATTTCCAAAGTCAGCCGTGATAGGCTACGTGAATCATCACGTAGCCTAGGGGTGTCAGAGAATTTCTCACCGAAACTTCGGGGGGGCGAGTGCCAACGTATTCGACCCCCTGAAGTAGTTTCGGGGAGAAATTCTCCCCACCCCCCTGCCCCCTGCCCCCCTGGGATGGGACTTACCTTTCCCGAATGTCGCTCCCGGTGGCGGGTCGCAGCCGCGGTTCGGCAGGGCTTCGACAGGGGCGGGGGTGGCAGCCCATCTTTCGACCGGCTGCCGCCGCCGCCATTCCAAGAAAAGTAAAAAAAACAAAACACCCCCATGATAGGCTACGTGACGATTAACGTAGCCTATCATGGCTGACTTTGCAGATCAAGGCGTTTTATTTTTTTTTTAACTTTTCTGTTGAAGTTCGCGGCTGGGGAGACGGGAATTTCAGCCGGGCGAGGCGGGAAGACACCCCCCACTCGCATGAACTTTGGGGGGAGAAGCGAAGTGCCTTCCCCCCATCGCGAAAAAAGCGAAAAAAGCTGCGGGACAAGGTAAGTCCCTTTCGTACATCCCTACCTATCACGGGTGACTTTGGAAAAAAAAAAGAAGCGCGTACGCAAATGGCGGCGCCCCATGGGCGCTGCCATTTGCGTTCCTTATTTGGAAAGGGGTGGTCTACATAAAGATTTACGTAGACTACGGCGAAAATAAGGTAATGCTATTTGCGTTGCCCTTATTTTTGCCGTAGTCTACGTAAATGTGCCAAAATAAGGAACGCAAATGGCGGCTCCCATGGGGCGCCACCATTTGCGTACGCGCTTTTTTTCCCCCCAAAGTCACCCGTGATAGGCTATGTGACGATTTACATAGCCTATCACAGCTGACTTTGGAAATCTAGCCGTGATAGGCTACGCAAATTGTTACGTAGCCTATCATGGGTGTGTGTGTGTGTGTGTTTACTTTTTTTTTTCACGGCCGGGGAGACGGGGTGCTCCTCCCCGGCCTGAATTTCACCGGCGAGGGATGGGGTGCCTCCCCCCCAGCCTGAATTTCAGCCAGGCGAGGCGGGGCGCCTCCCCCCCTCACCTGAACTTCGGGGGGAGAAGCGATGCGCCTCCCCCCCACCGCGAAGCAAGCTGCGGGACAAGTTAAGTCCCTTTCATCCATCCCTACCAATATCGTGACAACCTTATCTCACTTTCTGCATCATGCCCCCCCAAGAATGGCCAAGGTTGAAAGAACGGGAAGGGTAGGGCTCTGCCTCCCCTCCCCAGTAGATTGCGGCCTAGGCCGGAGTCTGAGTCTGATGATGAAGCAGACCCGATAGTGGTGTCAATTCTTCTCGTCCGGAAACAGCTGAGCGTTCTCCAGGGATCCCTTCCCCCTCCCCCAGCCAGGCCTAAGAAACTCTCGGTGGTCCAGCTTAAGTGATCGCGACAGCCAACCCAACGCTCGCTACTTATTTCTATTTCAGGTCATCTGGACCCTGTTGAAGCCTCCATCTCCTCTTCCTTGGCTTCCGGATGGCTCACTGCCTTCGGTGGAGCTCCTCCATACTTTGGCCTCCTCTTCCCCGAGTGCACAAGCAACATCCGTTTTCCAGTCGGGGATCAGAGCACGGCCACAATGGATTCAGTCCCGCCTGCTTGGGCATCCACGTAAGTGGCATATCAGATCCCTACGCTAATCTGGCGAGTTGCAAGGCCACTGGTGCTACTCCTTCTTGTAATGGCTTTCACCTGAGGAGGTGTGTGGCTGGCTTATGTTGAGGCCTTCTACAGGAGGGCCGCCATTGACCCTTCTCTGTGCAGGGACCTGATGGACCAGGACTTTTTCGCTCCAATTTGACTCCTTCCTGGATGTGTTTCGGTGACAGATCTGACAGTGGCCACATTCCCCAGGCTGTCTCCCGCACTGGCCCTTGGCCTATGGCAGGTCCGCTGCTTCAGCACCGCTGTCTGTAATGAGAATACAGCCCCTGGGCACATACTCCCAGAACCTGTGCCTTTCTGTCATGAGTGCTGCCTTGTTGCAGTCAGCACTCGTGCACCTCTTGTCCAATGCCTGGGGACTGTAGGGTCCCCCTTGGAAAGGCCGAGGCAGTAGAAAGCCGGGGGGGCAGGCTACAGCTCCCTCCGGTGGGCCCAGGCCTGGTTAGGTTGGCCCCGCTACTCCGGCTTTAAGATGCTACCCCAACTAGGGGAACACGTTTTAACTTGGAACACGATTTCATTCTAGGTTTTAGGACCCCTCCCCCTTTTTTCTAGGTCAACATAAGCCATCCTTACTTAGTAAGCAACATTTCCCCTTGCCAGGCGTCAACATGTTTGTGAGAGGTTTTAAGGCAATACTGGCAGAAGGGTTATAGCCCCCCCCTGTTTTTCCACACCCCGATATCTACACTAGGGATTTCCCTTCTCCAAATGGTGCCCAGGAAATCCTCTAAGGGATTTATCCTGATTTGTAACCTATCTTCCCTGAAGGCCAGTCTGTTAAGCACAAGATCCTGGATCATCTGTGTTCAGTGCGATACACCTCGTCGATGTGGCAGTTGTCTTGGTTTGGGATCCCGGCCACGGGTTCCTGTTGGCTCATGCTACATGGAGTCCGAAGATTGTGGTCAATGTTCTGACCTAATGCAAACATTGCTTCCCCTTCCTTGTACCTCGGGGTCCCTTAGCTCACAAAAGGCTGAGGGCCCATCTCCCACATCAACATTCAGTGAAGCCAATCTGATACCCTGAGGCATTATTCTCGCCTCCCTCAGGACAATGTTCAGGTCTTTTGGGCACAGCTCCAAGCAGTTATACATCTTCCTAGGGTTTCCCCTGGTGGACCATGAAAGATATGGTTGGGCATCTTCTTTTCACAGTTAGAGTAGCGGCCCCTGGCCGTGCCTTCTCGTGCCAGCTCAGTTTGGGCAGTGCAGGGACTGCGGCTGCCGCATCATTGACCCAGGGTCACTTCTGCTGTGCGCACGTATCCATGGGCAGGGATTCAACTGAATAGGGCTTCAATGAGACCTCCTTCCGGAGGCGTGAGCTGCCCCTCAAAGCCGGCCTGCAGATTCACAGGGTTCCACCGCTACTCCGGGGGGGGGGGTTCAGACTCATGGGGCAGGTCCGATCGTGCTGTGGGTATTGCCCTGTAGAGTGGAGGTTGCCGCCGCCAAGCACATTCTGATTTGACCTCATAGCCATATCAGTAATCCCCCCCCTTTGGTTTGACAATGTGATGACATTATTCATTCCCCATCGTCCTGAAATCAGAGGGTCATGTCAGTCGTCAGTGTGTTCACGCTCCAGCGTCAGTGTTACAACATCTGGTTCTGGGTCCGCCACGTGCTGGGTTAGGCAAACCCAATTGTCGATACTTTGTCACGAAATTAGGTCAACGACTTCTAGGCCTTAGCCCTGCTGGTGCGTACATTCCCAGATCCCATACTATAGTACTATGGGAGACTGGGATACCGAAGCCAAGCATGCCATCCTGCATTCCATGGCTCTCAGTACACAAGCCGCCTGCGACAGAGCTGGTATGGTGTGCTGTGCAATAGGAAACGCTTCGGCAACAGGAATCATGGCCCTCACCCATAGATCATTGGCCACAATTTCGCGCCTCCTTAAGGAACAACAGAATATCTGGGACCATAAGTCGCGAGATGGCCATTTAGCCTTCCGGCCCACAACGCTGGGAATTACTGTCTCCCATGTCAGGTTTTAGGTTTGGAGTGCAATAGGGTTGGGCACAGTTGTCGCTTGTTTTAGTAAATTTAGCCACCCTATCTCCCCGGATACCTCCCTTTTGGGCTCCAGGGGTAATGGCCCTCCATTTGTCCTTTTCAGTAAGACGTTCCCTGTTCCACGCAGCAACCTTAATGGCCATCTGCAAGCCCCCCCCCCCTAGGAATTCAGGGTTGGTCTGGGATCTCAAGTCCGATTTGTTCCGGAGGGCCTTGAGATACTTCATGATCTCAAGTCCGATTGTTCTGGAGGGCCTTGATGGTACAGGTCTGGCCCAATGGAACCCAGTTACGTATTTGGTGATCAAACTGATCGGTATGGCAAGGGCACGGCAGGGGCCCACGGCCAAACAGAAGTCAATGGGTTATGCCACTGGAGGTTTCTCTCACAGGCACATTATGGCAGTTTGAAAATGGGGCTTCACAGCGTTCCGGCCTGCGTTTGTGAGTTGTCTGCTTCTTCCTGACATGATTCTCGCTTTGCTTGCCCTAATGTGTTTACTCCTTAGACCATCAGACTCATCGTACGCCAGAATGGGTGCTCTTACATGGGCACGTTATGATGTCTTGAGCTGCACGAAGGGCTTGTAGGTCATCTTCGGACTTCAGCTTCTGACACTCCGACACATTGAGATCCAGTGGCTTCACAGACAAGGCATACGGTGGGAGTCCCCTCCTCACTCTGTTCCACCAAAGTTTGTTAAGTCTTCCTCTGCAGGTACAGGTGCTGCACATTGAGAGGAATGACTTGGGCTGTAATCCAGGCAAGGACCTGATCGAACAGGCCTTGGTTGAGATGCAGGTGGTCCGGTATACCTGGCCAGAAGTAGCCTATTGCAGTCCTCACCGCTCCCATGGATCAATGGGAAGACATGGAATGACGTTGCCCGTGGCAGGGCACGTTGGAAAGCACATAGAGAAATGGCTTATGGCCTATGCGAATGTGGCGATGGACGCACCATCTGCCAGGGAATTCTGTGGACATGGAGGGAGCGTTGCAGGACGGACAGTGTCTGCCTGTCTCATGTAGTAAATAACATATTTCTGTCTGATCTGCAAAGGGGCCTGCAGGAAGTTCTTTTGCGCAGGTGGGGGGAGTTTCACAAGCTCTAGGCTTGTGACTCCTGTGGTGGCTAGGATGGGCAAAACAGGAAAGTAGGGATGGTGTGCATGCAGAGGCACCTTATGGTGACAGGTGATGCCTGAGGCCCCCCGAACGGGTTGTGCGGCTCAGCGGGGGGATAAGGGTTGCCTGGGAGACCAATCCTACTCACTCACCCAGGTGTTGTGCAGCACTGGGTTGGGGGTGACACCGGAAGGTCTACCTCCCCCAGAAGGGGCAGTCCCGAGGGATGGCGAGATCACCGCCACCCCTCAGGCTGGGTGTGTTTTCACCCAAGAAGTGCCAGCTAGCTGCTGACACAGTTAGATGCCCGTCCTAGTTACCCCTTTGCAGGTATTTTAATAAATGTGGCCCAATTTTCAACCCAAGCTTGTTGTCTGCGTCTTCTTTAACCCATCTCCGCTCGCAAATGCCCTACCTGACGCCAGCTTGTCTGGCTGAAAGGGGGGGGCATTGCAGGCGGGTGGGGTGACAAGACGTAGGGGCCTCTGATTGGTGCATCCCAGTGGCACCACCATGCAAGGAGGGGCAGGCTGAGTTGCCTTAAACTCAGCCCTCCTCCCAATCTCAGTTCTCTGGCTCGACGCAGCTCCCTCCCACCCTCCCCTAAGCAGTGTAGGTTTCTTGCCGGCTGCCCTTTGGGAGCCACATAGGAATTTTTTGGCTCACAGTTTGATTGGCTTATTACTGTGAGTCTTTTTTGCCTATGTCACACTGTTCTGTGCAGGTCGAGTGTGTCCTGTAAGGGAATACGGTCTATATCATCGGTCACATTCCAGTTGGCGGCTAGGACAGGCAAAACAGGAAAGTAGGGATGGTGTGCATGCAGAGGCACCTTATGGTGACAGGTGACACCTGAGGCCCTCTGAATGGGTTGTGCAGCTCAGTGGGGGGATAAGGGTTGCCTGGGAGACCAACCCTATTCACTCACCCAGGTGTTGTGTGGCACCGGGTTGGGGGTGACACCGCAAGGTCTACCTCCCCCAGAAGGGGCAGTCCCGAGGGATGGCGAGATCACCGCCACCCCTCAGGCTGGGTGTGTTTTCACCCAAGAAGTGCCAGCTAGCCACTGACACAGTTAGATGCCCGTCCTAGTTACCCCTTCGCAGCTATTTCAATAAATGTGGCCCAATTTTCAACCCAAGCTTGTTCTCTGCGTCTTCTTTAACCCATCTCCGCTCGCAATGTGCAGCTCCTTCCCCATATGGGCAAAATCACTTCCAGCTCTGTGGATTCCTGTATTTACAGTGTGAACTTCTGGGGGATTCATATGACTGACAAGACGTACCATATTATTTTGAGGTCACTAGATGGGCATTAGAGCCCTCCTCCATTCCACTGTGTAAATTCCGATAATAAGTAGGGATGGCGGAGAATTTCTCCCCGAAACTTCGGGGGGCCGAGCGCCAATGTGTTCGGCCCCCCGAACATGTTTCGGGGAGAAATTCTCTGCACCCCCCGCCCCCGCACACCCCCCCGGGACGGGACTTACCTTTTCCGAATGTCCCTCCCGGCGGCGGGTCCGGCCGGCGGTTCGGCGGGTGTTCGTGCGGGGCGGGAGCGGCAGCTGGTCTTTCGACTGGCTGCCACCCCCGCCATTCCAATCAAAGGAAAAAAAACAAAAACGCCCCCGTGATAGGCTACGTGATGATTAACGTAGCCTATCACGGCTAGATCTGCAAAGTCAGCCGTGATAGGCTACATTAATCGTCACGTAGCTAGGGATGGCGGAGAATTTCTCCCCGAAACTTCGGGGGGCCGAGCGCCAACGTGTTCGGGCCCCCGAACAAGTTTTGGGGAGAAATCCTCCGCCCCCCCGCCCCCCACCCCCCCCCGGGACGGGACTTACCTTCCCTGAATGTCCCTCCCGGCGGCGGGTCCGGCTGGCGGTTCGTCCGGTGTTCGAGCGGGGCGGGAGCGGCAGCTGGTCTTTCGACTGGCTGCCGCCCCCGCCATTGCAATGAAAGAAAAAAAAAAAAAAGTCCCCTGATAGGCTACGTGACGATTCACGTAGCCTATCACGGCAAGATTTGCAAAGTCAGCCGTGATAGGCTACGTGAATCGTCACGTAGCCTATCACGGGTGACTTAAAAAAAAAAAAAAAGTGTGTACGGATAATGGCGGCCCCCATAGGGAGCCGCCATTCCCCTTCCTTATTTGGTCGCTGTAGTCTACGTCAATGTTTACATAGACTACGGCGAAAATAAGGGCAACGCTATTTGCATTGCCCTTATTTTCGCCGTAGTCTACGTAAACATTGACGTAGACTACAGCAACTAAATAAGGAACGCGAATGGCGGCTCCCTATGGGGGCCGCCATTCGCGTACGCGCTTTTTTTTTTTAAAGTCACCCGTGATAGGTTACGTGACGATTCACGTAGCCTATCACGGCTGACTTTCCAGATCTAGCTGTGATAGGCTACGTGAATCGTCACGTAGCCTATCAGGGGACTTTTTTTTTTTTTTTTTTACTTTTGTGTTCGCGGCCGGGCGACGCGGGAAGCCTCCTCCCCGGCCTGAATTTCGGCCGGGCGAGGCGGGAAGCCTCCTCCCCCGGCCTGAATTTCGGCCGGGCGAGGCGAGAAGCCTCCCCCCCGGCCTGAACTTCGCGGGGGGAGCAGCGAAGCGCTCCCCCCCACCGCGAAAAAGCTGCGAGAAAAGGTAAGTGACTTTCGTTCACCCCTACACGTAGCCTATCACGGGTGACTTAAAAAAAAAAAAAGAGCGCGTACCGATAATGGCGGCCCCCATAGGGAGCCGCCATTTGCATTCCTTATTTGGTCGCTGTAGTCTACGTAAATCTTTACGTAGACTATGGCGAAAATAAGGGCAACGCTGCGTTGCCCTTATTTTCGCCGTAGTCTACGTAAAGATTTATGTAGACTACAGCGACCAAATAAGGAACGCGAATGGCGGCTCCCTATGGGGGCCGCCATTTGCGTACGCGCTTTTTTTCTTTTTTAAGTCACCCGTGATAGGCTACGTGACGATTTACGTAGCCTATCACGGCTCACTTTGCAGATCTAGCCGTGATAGGCTACGGTAATAGTCACATAGCCTATCATGGGGGCGTTTTTTTTTTTAGTTCGCGGCCGGGCGAAGCGAGGCGCCTCCTCCCCGGCCTGAATTTCGGCTGGGCGAGGCGGGAAGCCTCCCCCCCAGCCTGAATTTCGGCCGGGCGAGGCGGGAAGCCTCCCCCCCGGCCTGAACTTCGCGGGGGGAGCAGCGAAGCGCCTCCCCCCCACCGTGAAAAGCTTCGAGGACAGGTAAGTGACTTTCGTGCACCCCTACTCAGCATGCACTGAGTTGGGCAAGTGCAGGAGTCCCCACTCCTCTGCCGAGCTGCCATTTTGTGGAAAATAGCAACTCAGCCTTTTCCGTAATGGCCAATGTTATGTAAATGGCAGCCATAAAAAGGGCCATTTATGCAACTCAGCAGGCATAAATGGCCTACTTAGACCAGTCATGCCTGTAATGTTGCATAAATGGGCCTTTTTATGGCTGCCATTTACGTAAAATTGGCCTATATGGAAAAGGCCAAGCCGCCATTTTGTGCAGAATGGCAAATTGGCAGATGAGTGGGAGGGGGAAGAACAGGACTTACTTGTTAAGGAAGGGCTTCACTCCTCATTTAGCATCCTCATGAGATATCTTGGGGAAACCAGGTTCCCTTTTCTCCCATTACTTAAACATATGATACACAGAAGTATACCATAACCTAATGCAAAGTTGTATTGACACAAGTCATGTTGTTTTTCAAAAAGAGTCATGGTCTGGATTGTCTCACTATCTTTGGTATTCTTGGTTGGTGTGTTGGACATTCAAAATGAAGAATGACCAAAACTTTAGGCCCCAGGAGAAAGCATAACATTTTATGGGAATTACAGCAGCACTGAGAATGACACAAGTATCCTGATATTATTCTTAGTATATATCAGATTGGAAATGTTATCTCTTGGAAAGTAAGTAAAAGTCATGCAAGAACAAGATAATCCTGCCAGGTCACTGTGCCCTCACAGAAGTTCTTTGTGTGTACCCCCCACCTCCATATTTTTATAAATGGTATCACAGAGACATCTACCAAATTTGGAGTTAAAAAAATCTATAGGAGAGAGATGAAACTAGTTTACTAAAGTTAAAATTCTGCAGATAACCATGAATTGGCTGTCATTTCAGGAATTAGTTCTTGCATCCACCATGCCAGTGCCTGAATTGGTCATACCCCTTGCTGTCTTTACTTCTCTAGCCTCACTCATTTTCCTGTACAGTTCTTGTAGGTGGGTTGAGCAATGGGGCAATGATGGTGCAGAGGAAAGGATCAAGATTCACAGCAAGGCTCCAGGGCCTGCCTTTAGATATATTCAAGACTATATTGCAAAACAGAAAAAAAATTCTGATTACTTTTTAAATAGGGCTTAATAGCGGGGGATATAAGGAATGTGCACACACAGTGTGACATGTAGGAGGTGACTTTCCCTCACCCTTCATATATAATCCTTCTTCCCGGGACATTATATATAGACAACTTATCATTTTATTAATATTTTGATTGTTCTCTTTTCCTAATCACTCTCCAAATAACATTCAAATTCTGGTAAACATAATGTATCTCCTAGCTGCCTGAACAATAACAGACATTCTCTGGGCACATTACAAAAAGACAAAAGAATACAATAAATACAAAGAACAACCAGCACATGAATAAATATAAAATATATTTACAGCTATTTAAAAAACCAACTCAACTCTAAAATGCCTGGGAGATGAGGATGGTCTTTGCCTGGTGCTGAAAAAAATAATAATGTAGGCACCAGGCAAACTTGTTTGGGGAGGACATTCCCTAAGTGGGGTGCCACAGCTTAGAAGGCCTGCTGTCTTCTAGCCACCTACCTAACTTCCTTTGCCTCTGAAGATGACCTAAAGGTCCAAGGAGACATATAGAGTGGCCCAAAAGTAGGTATACAGTATAGTTTATTTGCATTTTATTACATTGTTTATTACATTTACATTTCTTTAACACTGTTTAATCTCGTAAGTGCTCGAAATGTATTCCATCAACATTGCAACATTCCTCAAACCTGTCCAGAACACTGTGACACACAGTATGACACAAATTCCAGTCTGCATCAATGTCCATAAATGCTTCCGAGATTAACTCTTTTAATTCTTTAGAATCCAGCCTCACTGGAATCCATGGCAGAATTCTCTGCCATCCCTAGTATGGATAGCTGCTTAGATGCATGTCGTGTGGACTTTTTCGGACTGTTCACAAATGTCAGAGCGACTCTCATCTCATTTTCCTCTGTCCTAGGATGTCCAGATTTCAGTGCATTAGCCATTGCACCTGTTGCTTCAAATTTATCTCTAAGATGATAAATGTCAGATGTGTTGGTGGAGGAGTGTCAGATGCTTCTTGCTATGCTGTGTGTACCCGCTCAGCATGTTCAGTCTTCCAGTACTGCTTAAGAATCCACTTTCTTTTAGGGATGGCAGAGAATTCTGCCATGGATTCCAGTGAGTCCGGATTCTAAAGAATCCACCCCCCCTGGAATCTGTGGCAGAACGGCCTCCTGCCCCCTCCCATGGAATCCCCCCGGGATGGAACTTATCTGGGGCGGATGCAGCGGATTCAGCAGCGGCAGTTCCGGCGGCGGCGGCTGGTTTCCTGGCTGGCCGCGGCCGGGCTGCTGTGGCCGCCATTGGCATCCTTGCAGCTGTGATAGGCTACGTAAGTATTTACGTAGCCTATCATGGCTACCCCCCCAAAAAAAAAACCAGCGTACACAAATGGCGGCTATGGCGGCCGCCATTTGTGTTCCCTATTTTTCGCCGTTCCAGCCTATGTAAATATTTACGTAGGCTATTAGGGCAAAAAAAGGGGAACACAAATAGCATAGTGGGCGCTATTTGCATTCCCCTTTTTTTCGCCGTAATAACCTACGTAAATATTTACGTAAGCTAGAACGGCAAAAAATAGGGAACGCAAAACGTACACTGGGTTTTTTTTTGGGGGGTAGCCGTGATAGGCTATGTAAATACTTACGTAACCTATCACGGCAGCTTGGCTGGACGCAAATGGCGGCCGCTACGGCAGCCGCCATTTGCGTCCACAGCAGCCCATCCGCGGCCAGAACTCCAGCTGTGGGCGGCCCTGGCCGGCGGCTCCATGGAGCCGCCACAGAGTGGAGCTGGCCAGGCAGGATTCCGGGGGGGAGGATCAGATCACCTCCCCCCCGGTCGAGGATTCCGGGGGGAGGGATGGAGCGCCTCCCCCCCATCGCGAATCACATCCACAAACAGGTAAGTCACTTTTGTACATTCCTACTTTCTTTGTTCTTGACTCAAGTTCGCTGCCATCATTCACAATATCAGTAAAAAAAAAACCCTAAACAACTGAACAACTGTATACCTACTTAGGGGCCTCACTCCCCTCACTCTCTAACCTTAACTGGTTTAACTGTCACTCCCTGTCACTCATTCTTCCCAACTGTCATTCTGACTCCACCCACACATCTTCTACTCACACATTCCCTCCCCCTCCCATCAACATTCTAAACAACTGTATACCTACTTTTGGGCCACCTGGTATAAGGGAGGAGACATTACTTTAGGTACTCTGGTGCCAAGCCATTTAGGCTTTTAAAGGTCAATGAGAACACTTTGAGTTGGGTTTGGAAATTGGCAGAAAGCCAGTGCAGCTGATGAAGCACTGGCATCACATGATCACACCAACCATTCCCAATTAGAAGTCTAACAGTTCGGTTTTGAACTAACTGATGTTTCTGAGCCATCTTCAAAGGTAGCAATGCAATAACCCAACTCAGAGTTTACTAGAGCTGGAATAATTGTTGTCAGACTACCTCTGTTCAGATGGGATTATAGCTAGTATATTAGTCTATGCTGATAAAAGGTTAGACATTGAGGCTATATGTGCTTCAAGGGACAAGGATGGATTCAGGAGCACCCCAAACTGCACACCTCATTGATTGTTCAGGGGGAGTGCAACCCCCACCATAACAGGTTGAACACCAGTCAACTGGACAGATGAGCCACCCACTAATGGTACTTCCATCTTGTCTGGATTGAGCTTCAATTTATTAGCCCTTAGCCAATCTATTACTCTGTTCAAGCAAAGGAGATCGTTACCTTGTCATGGTGCTGGAGCTTGAGCACCTCAATGACATCATGAGCTAAACCGTGAAGGGACACCCAAGACGGGAAGGTCATGGTGGAGAGGTCAGACTAAATACGACCCCTGGGGAAGGAAACGGCAACCCACCCCATTATTCTTGCCATGAAAACTAAATGGATCAGTACAACCACAGATATGTCGGTATACCATTGGAAGATGGGACTCCCAGGTCGGAAGATGGTCAAAATGCTACTGGGGAGGAACAGAGGATAAGTTCAACTAGCCCCAGATGTGATGACGCAGCTAGCTCAAAGCCGAAAGGACGGCTAGCAGCTGATGGTGCTGGTGGTGAACGATGAATCTGATGTTCTAAAGATCAACACACCATAGGAACCTGGAATGTAAGATCTATGAGCCAGGGCAAATTGGATGTGGTTACTGGGGAGATGTCAAGATTAAATATAGACATTTTGAGTGTCAGTGAACTGAAATGGACTGGAATGGGCCACTTCACATCAAATGACCACCAGATCTACTACAGTGGACAAGAGGACCACAGAAGAAATGGAGTAGCCTTCATAATTAATAATAAAGTAGCTAAAGCAGTGCTTGGATACAATCCAAAAAATGACAGAATGATCTCAATTCGAATTCAGGGTAAGCCATTTAACATCACAGTGATCCAAATATATGCCCCAACCACAGATGCTGAAGAAGCAGAAGTAGATCAGTTCTATGAGGATCTGCAGCACCTACTGGATAGTACGCCAAACAAAGATGTTATTTTCATTACAGGAGACTGGAATGCTAAGGTGGGTAGTCAAACGACACCTGGAATTACAGGCAAGCATGGTCTGGGAGAACAAAATGAAGCAGGACATAGGCTGATAGAATTTTGTAGGGATGGACGAAAGTCCCTTACCTGTCCTCGAAGCTTGCTTCGCGGTGGGGGGGAGGTGCTTCGCTTCTCCCCCCAAAGTTCATGCGAGTGTAGGGAGGCGCCCCGCCTCGCCTGGCCGAAATTCAGGCCGGGCAGGAGGCGCCCCATCACTCGCTGGCGAAATTCAGGCCGGGTAGAAGTGCCCCATCTACCCGGCGGCGAAAAACAAAAACAAAAACCCACCCCCGTGATAGGCTATGTAATGATTAACGTAGCCCATCATGGCTAGATCTCCAAAGTCAGCCATGATAGGCTACGTTAATTATCACGTAGCCTATCATGGGTGACTTTGGAAAAAAAAAAAAAGCGCATACGCAAATGGTGGCCCCCATAGGGAGCCGCCATTTGCGTTCCTTATTTGGTCCCTGTAGTCTATGTAAATCTTTACGTAGACTAGACATGCCAAAATAAGGAATGCAAATGGCGGTCCCTATGGGAGCCGCCATTTGCGTACACGCTTTTTTTTCCTTCTTCAAAGTCACCCATGATAGGCTACGTGACGATTTACATAGCCTATCACAGCTGACTTTGGAAATCTAGCCGTGATAGGCTACGTAAATCATTATGTAGCCTATCACGGGTGTGTGTGTGTGTGTGTTTTACTTTTTTTTTTGCGGCCGGGTAGACAGGGCGCTTCTACCTGGCCTGAATTTCGCCGGCGAGGGATGGGGCGCCTCCCCCCCGGCCTGAATTTCGGCCAGGCAAGGCAGGGCGCCTCCCCCCCCTTGCCTGAACTTCAGGGGGAGAACCGAAGCGCCTCCCCCCCACCGCGAAGCAAGCTTCCAGAACAGGTAAGGGACTTTCGCTCATCCCTAGAAAACACAAGAATGGCCAACAGATTGGAAAAGATCAACTTATATCCCCATACCAAAAAAGGGAAGCACCAAAGAATGTTCAAACTATCGAACGGTGGCACTTATTTCACATGCCAGTAAGGTAATGCTCAAGATCTTGCAAGGTAGACTCCAGCAATTCAAGGAACGAGAATTGCCAGATGTACAAGCTGGGTTTAGAAAAGGCAGAGGAACTAGAGACCAAATTGCCAATATCCGCTGGATAATGGAGAAAGCCAGGGAGTTTCAGAAAAAAATCTATTTCTGTTTTATTGACTATTCTAAAGCCTTTGACTGTGTGGATCATAACAAATTGTGGCACGTTCTTGGTGGTATGGGGATACCAAGTCAACTTGTCTGCCTCCTGAGGAAACTGTATAATGACCAAGTAGCAATGGTAAGAACAGACCACGGAACAACGGAGTGGTTTAAGATTGGGAAAGGAGTATGGCAGGGTTGTATACTCTCACCCTACCTATTCAACCTGTATGCAGAACACATCATGCGACGTGCTGGGCTTGATGAAGCCAAGGCTGGAGTTAAAATCGCTGGAAGAAACATTAACAATCTCAGATATGAAGATGATACCACTTTGATGGCTGAAAGCGAGGAGGAGCTGAGGAACCTCATTATGAAGGTGAAAGAAGAAAGTGCAAAAGCTGGGTTGCAGTTAAACCTCAAAACAACCAAGATTATGGCAACCAGTTTGATTGATAACTGGCAAATAGAGGGAGAAAACATGGAGGCAGTGACAGACTGTGTATTTCTAGGTGCAAAGATTACTGCAGATGCTGACTGCAGCCAGGAAATCAGAAGACGTTTACTTCTTGGGAGGAGAGCAATGACAAATCTTGATAAAATAGTGAAGAGCAGAGACATCACACTGACAACAAAGGTCCGCATAGTGAAAGCAGTGGTATTCCCCGTAGTAACCTATGGCTGTGAGAGCTGGACCATAAGGAAAGCTGAGCGAAGGAAAATAGATGCTTTTGAACTGTGGTGCTGGAGGAAAATTCTGAGAGTGCCTTGGACTGCAAGAAGATCAAACCAGTCCATACTCCAGGAAATAAAGCCAGACTGCTCACTTGAGGGAATGATCTTAAAGGCAAAACTGAAATACTTTGGCCACATAATGAGAAGACAGGATACCCTGGAGAAGCTGCTGATGCTAGGGAAAGTGGAAGGCCAAAGGAAGAGGGGCCGACCAAGGGCAAGATGGATGGATGATATTCTGGAGGTGACGGACTCGGCCTTGGGGGAGCTGGGGGTGGTGACAGCCGACAGGAAGCTCTGGCGTGGGCTGGTCCATGAAGTCACGAAGAGTCAGAAGCGACTGACCGAATGAACAACAAAACTGCCTCACCTGGGTTAGATGAAAAGGAGAGGTAAAACTGGGTTTTATCTGCAAGCTGGGTGTTATACATTTTATATTTATGAATCAACCCAAATTCATTTCTAATGCCTCCAATTACCCACCCCTTTAGCCTTCTGGTCCCCAAATTCCTCCCTCTTAACCAATTGCCTACCAGGTAGGGCAATAGTGATGCTGCAAAGAAAGCAAAAAAGGAAGGGTAGATGTTTTCTCTCCCTCCCTTTTCTTTTTGGTGTACTGCTAACTTATGAGAACAACATGTGTCCTACTTTACAGATGATAGTCCTGTATTGAAAGAGCTGTCAGAGGACAGTTCTCTGTTGGAAGGCATCCTCTGTTTGAAGGGTTGTTCAGTCCAGATTAAAGATAAATAACCATAAGAAGAGACAGCAGGGGTGTTGAAGTTGTCCATCAACAATTAGCACCAGTACATCAGACTGAACAGGTATATAAATCACCTGGTCACAGTCTTCTCCAGTATGGTAAAGATAAAGATTATATGGTTAGATATATTGTATATCTATTTGAATTATGGTAATGATCTCTAAATTTGTATCTATACAAGTATATTAGCATATGCAAATTTCATGTAAATCTGTGCCCCTCTTTGTCCACTTTTTTTGGCAATGCATAAGTGGCTACACTGAGACAGAGAAGAATTCAGAGGCTTGCAAAGCTTGTCTTCAGCATGAGCCCAGTAAATATATCTGGCAACCAAATGATGTGTGGATCCTTGTGAGAAATGTTGCAATTTTGACCAAACTCTGTTTATTTACCTTGAACTTCTTCTGATGCTTGACTGTTGAGGAATATCTGTATTTACTTCAGATTCTCTTTTAGGCAAATTCTGGTGGCAAATCTTATTTTTGACATTTGTCTATTTGAGTAAAGAATTTTGCTGTTGGTATAGCTTATTTGTAAGATAATAGTTGTCAGGGTGGACACTGAGCCCATAGAATCCCAGAGTAGTTCTGATTCGGAGGAAGAGCAGTCGCTCCTGGGAGAGGAGCGTGCCCCTTTTTCCCAGGGCCCGCAGCTGACAGAGATTCCTCCCACCAACATTCCTAGATTAGAAAGCAGTCCAGGGACTTACCCAGCACCGATAGCAGACTGGCTGGATGTGCGGTGCAGATGCGGAGAGCGGCGCCAAATGGAGAGCGCGGAAAGGAGGCGTAGTGCCCGGTTGGCGCTCAAACAACGGTTGCGCCCAGAGGATCCAGGGGAAAAGGGGAGGGATTCTCCCTAGTCCTTATATTCAGGGGTCTGCCAGTAATTGCCTTTCAAACAGGGACCAACTGTTCCAACTTAGGGCATAGGGATGCTTCTGCTCAGATCTAGTTGCTACCTGTAGAGTTGTAAGTTGTAAAAGAAGAATAAAGCTTTAAAAGGAATCCCTTTGTCTGTGTCTGGACTTGGCTACTGGATTAGACTGAGAGAGCCCTCCAAGAAGCCCTTGACAGCTTGGTCCCCGTTCCTCATTTTTTTTTCTCTCCTCTCTCCCTCTTTTCTCCTACTGCCTTATGGAGGGTGCCGGGAACCCAACGGTGCAAGCTCTGGCGCAAGAGAACCAGATGCTCCATGATCAGATGGCTCAACTGATGGCTGCCGTGCAGAATCTACAGGCAACGTTTCAACCCCCCCCACCTCCGATTCCCCCAGGCCGCAAGTGCCCGGTGGCATTGCCAGAGAAGTTTTCTCGTGAGAGAGGACTTTTTCAGATTTTCAGGGCCCAGTCAGAGCTGTACATGCGTCTTAGACCTGAGGATTTCCAGATGGAACAGGTTCGTGTGGGTTTTGTTATTAACCTGCTGTCGGGCATGGCCACTAAATGGGCTTCGGGACTTCTTCTCGCTAATGACCCCCTGCTCAGGGACTATCAAGGTTTCACGACAGCCATGGCATGTTTTTTCGGTGACCCCCTGCGCACGCAGATGGCTTCTCGGGAGATTCGCCGCCTCCGGCAGGGCAAGGACTCAGTTTCCAGCTACGCGACAACCTTTCGCTTGCTGATGCAGGATTTACAATGGAATGATGCCGCGCTAGTGGCTCAGTTTTTGGATGGTTTGAACAATGAGATCTTAGATGAGTTGGCGCGCACGCCCTGCCTGCCTACTTTGGAGGAGCTCATCCAGACCTGCCTTCAGATAGATAGTCGGCTGGAGGGGCGCTGCCAGACCCGGCGGGGCGCCGGGAACCGGGATTTCCCTCCTCCCATTCCCCCACGTTTCCTGCCTCCTTCCCCACCCCCCACTCCGGTGCTGGGGGTGGAGGAGACCCCGATGCAGCTGGGGGATACCCGAGCCTCACTGCCGCCAGAGGAGCTTCAGCGCCAGTGAGTTGAGCGCCGATGTTTTCGATGTGGAATTCTGGGACATTTCGCCAAGACCTGCCTAGTTAAATCCATGGCTCTGCTGCCTCCTCCTCCTCTCCTTCCCCCTCCTCCTCCTCCTCCTCCTCATCCCCAGGCTTGACTAGACTGCCCTCCAAGCTTATTGGGGGCCTCCAGTGTGGGGGTCAGCTCCCCACCGGCTGGGTGCCTTCCCCCACCCCCCCACCCTCCCATCTGCGGTTACATGTTCACCTCCTCTCCCCACAGCGGGGTGGGGTGGAGGCACTAGCTTTAGTGGACTCGGGGGCTACGACCAGTTTCATGGATGAGACCTTTGCCCTCTTACACGGGATTCCTACCCTGCCCCTTCCTGCCCCCTTCGCAGTGCAGACCATTGATGGGCGTCCTCTCTCTTCGGGCGAGGTGACCTGTATTACAGTTCCAATCACTCTATGCACCCAGTCCCACGTTGAACAGATTCAATTTCACTTAGCCAAGGTTCCCTTATACCCAATTGTGCTGGGTTTTTCCTGGCTCTCTAAGCACAACCCTCGGATTTCTTGGGGGTTTTGGCAAATGGAGTTTGCATCTCCCTACTGCTGGGAGCATTGCCTCAAGGAGGAGGCGCCAGTCCCTGCCCAGGCTTTCCCCCTTTCCTCCCCCTCCTTCTCTGCTTCTGGCAGTCCTTCAGCTACTGTCATCCTCCCAGAGAAGTATGCAGCTTTTCGGCATGTGTTTGACAAGAAGGAGACCGACCGGCTTCCCCCCCAAGGCCTGGCGGCAGCTGCGGTGCCTCACTCTTGGGAAGAGCTCCTTCACTCTGCACAGGCTCAGGATGATTTTGTTCACACAAAGGTGCAGGAATTGGGGCTAGCCTCTGCCCCCCCCCCTCTACCCCCTTTTCTTTGCGAGGTGGCCTGCTTTACCATTCCGGCTGGGTCTATGTGCCTTCTAGACCCCTCCGTGAGAGGGTCCTCCATCAGTGCCACGACTCCCCCACAGCGGGGCATTTTGGCATCGCCAAGACCCTGCATGGAGTGACGAGGGATTTTTGGTGGCCTCGTGTGTGTCAGGATGTCAAGTCCTATGTCGCCTCCTGCCCAACCTGCCAGCGAGCGAAGGCCCCCTCAGGCAAGCCCACAGGCTTGCTTCACCCCCTGCCTACCCCCTCAGGACCTTGGAAGCTGCTCTCCCTTGACTTCATCACTGACTTGCCTCGCTCATATGGTAAGACCACTATTCTGGTGGTGGTGGTTTTGTTTTCTAAGATGGCCCATTTCATCCCTTGCTCAGGGTTGCCCACAGCCAGGGAGATGGCGGAGCTGTTCGTGACGCATGTTTTCCGCCTCCATGGATGGCCCGAGGGCCTCATTTCTGATAGGGGGCCCCAATTCACTGCCCATTTCTGGAGGGAGCTACTGGCGTTGCTCCATGTGACGCTCCGTCTTTCCTCCGCCCACCATCCACAGACGGACGGTCAGACCGAGCGCACCAATGCTACTCTGGAACAATATCTGCGCTGTTATGTCAATTACCAGCAAGATGACTGGGTTTCCTTGCTGCCTCTCGCAGAATTTGCTTATAACAATGCCTGCCATGCTTCCACCCGCCAAACTCCATTTTTTGCCAATTTTGGTTACCACCCCAAGGCCTTCCTGTCCACCCTAGCTCCCTCTTTGGTGCCAGCGGCACAGGACTTTTTAGAGGAGTTGCGAGCGGTACACCACCTCTTACGGGACTCCCTCGAGCAAGCCAAGACAGCCTACAAGGCCTCGGCAGACCGGCGGTGCCAACCGGGTCCGTCTCTGCAACCGGGGGACTGGGTTTGGTTGTCCACCCAATACCTTCCCTCTCACTTGCCCGCATGGAAGCTCGCGCCTCGCTGCACGGGGCCTTTCCAGGTTACGGCCCAGATTAACCCTGTTGCTTTTCGCCTGGCTCTCCCCCCCTCCATGAAGATCCATCCTGTTTTTCACCGGTCCTTGCTGTCCCCCCTGGATTCTGGTGATCCTCATCGCTCAGTCGGATCCCCCACACCGCCAGTGCTGGGGGAGGGGGAGGAGGAGTTTGAGATCGCAGAGATTCTGGACTCCCGCCTTTCTCGTGGCCGCTTGCAATATCTGGTTGACTGGAAGGGGTACGGGCCTGATGAGGGATCCTGGGAACCCGCAGAAAATGTGCATGCTCCGTTGCTGCTGCGGCGCTTCCACCAGCTGTACCCCCACAAGCCCGGGGCCCCAGGGGAGGAGCAGGAGGAGGGGCCTCATGGGAGCGGGGATGATGTCAGGTGGACACTGAGCCCATAGAATCCCAGAGTAGTTCTGATTCGGAGGAAGATCAGTCGCTCCTGGGAGAGGAGCGTGCCCCTTTTTCCCAGGGCCCGCAGCTGACAGAGATTCCTCCCACCAACATTCCTAGATTAGAAAGCAGTCCAGGGAGTGACCCAGCACCGATAGCAGACTGGCTGGATGCGCGGCGCAGACACAGAGAGCGGCGCCAAATGGAGAGCGTGGAAAGGAGGTCAAAGAACGGTTGCGCCCAGAGGATCCAGGGGAAAAGGGGAGGGATTCTCCCTAGTCCTTATATTTAGGGGTCTGCCAGTAATTGTCTTTCAAACGGGGACCAACTGTTCCAACTTAGGGCATAGGGATGCTTCTGCTCAGATCTAGTTGCTACCTGTAGAGTTGTAAGTTGTAAAAGAAGAATAAAGCTTTAAAAGGAATCCCTTTGTGTCTGGACTTGGCTACTGGATTAGACTGAGAGAGCCCTCCAAGGAGCCCTTGACAATAGTATATTGCTCATTTTCCCTGTGGATCTTCTAACTGTTAGGATATTTGCTGGTCTTATAGCACAGTCCTATGCATGTCTGTTGTTGTTGTTCAGTCGTTAAGTCATGTCTGACTCTTTGTGACCCCATGGACCAAAGCATGTCAGGCCTTCCTGTCCTCCGCTCTCTCCTGGAGCGTGCTCAAGTTCATATTCATTGCATCGGTGATGCTATCTAGCCATCTCATCCTCTGCCGTCCCCTTCTCCTTTTGCCTTCAATCTTTCCCAGCATCAGGGTCTTTTCCAGGGAGTTTTCTCTTTGCTTTAGGTGGCCAAAATATTTGAGCTTCAGTATCTGTCCTTCCAATGAGCACTGAGGGTTTCCTTTAGGATTGACTGATTTGACCTCCTTGCAGTCCAGGGGACTTGTAAGAGTCTTCTCCAGCACCATAGTTCGAAATAGGGATGGCTGCGAATTTCTCCATGAATCTCGGGGAGGCCGAATGCCAATGCATTCGGCCCCCCCAAATTGTTGGTGAAATTCTCCGCCCCCCCCCCAGGATGGGACTTACCTCCCTCGAATGTCCCTTTCGGCGGCGGGTCCCGGCGGCGTTTCGGCGGGGGCGGCAGCCGGTCTTCTGACCGGCTGCCACTGCCGCCATTACAAGGTGAATGAAAAAAAACACACACACACCCGTGATAGGCTACGTAACGATTAACGTAGCCTATCATGGCTAGATTTCCAAAGTCAGCCATGATAGGCTACATTAATCGTTACGTAGCCTATCACGGTGGTGTGTGTGTGTGTTTTCCATTCACTTTTTTATTTCGCGGCCGGGGAGACGGGGCGCTTCTCCCCAGCCTGAATTTTGGCCGGGCGAGGCGGGGCGCCTCCCCCCCCGGGCCTGAACTTCAGGGTGAGAACCGAAGCGCCTCCCCCCCACCGCAAAGCAAGCTGAGGGACCAGGTAAGTGACTTTCGTACATCACTAGTTCGAAAGCATAAATTCTTTGGCGCTCAGTCTTCCTTATAGTCCAGCTCTCACAGCCATACGTTGCTACTGGGAAAACCATAGCTTTGATTATACGAACCTTTTTCAGCAAGGTGATGTCTCTGCTTCTTACTATGCTGTCTAGGTTTGCCATAGCTTTCCTCCCAAGGAGAAAGCGTCTTTTAATTTCATGGCTACAGTCACTGTCTGTGGTGATCTGGGAGCCCAAGAAAATAAAGTCTGTCACTGCTTCCATTTCTTCCCCTTCTATATGCCAGGAAGTGATGGGGCCAGATGCCATGATCTTAGTTTTTTTAATGTTGAGTTTCAAACCAGCTTTTCACACTCAACTTTCACCCTCAACAAGAGGCTCTTTAGATCCTCTTCACTTTCTGCCATTAGGGTGGTATCGTCTGCATATCTGAGGTTATTGATAATTCTCCCGGCAATCTTAATTCCGACCTGTGATTCATCCAACCTGGCGTTTCTCATGATGTACTCTGCATTAGGGATGTATGAAAGTCACTTACCTTTTCGACGGGGTGATTCGTGGTGGGGGGGTGGCGTTCCACACCTCCCCACAAAATCCTAATCTAGCCGGCTCCGCTCCGCAGAGATTTCACAGAGCCGCCAGCCGGGGCCGCCTGCAGCCGGACATCCGGCCTCTGGGCAGCCTTCCAGAAAAAAAAAAAGTGTATACAAATGGCAGTGGCTACCACCCCAGGTAAGCTTCGTCCCGGGGGGGATTCCGTGGGGGGCAAGGGGTGGGAGGCCGTTCCGCCATGGGTTTCGGGGGGCTGAATGCCAGTGCATTTGGCCTTACTGAAATCCATGGTGGAATTCTCTGCCATCCCTACTCTGCATATAAATTAAATAAGCAGGACAACCATATGCAGCCTTGTCGTACTCTTTTCCCAATTTTGAACCAATCGGTTGTCTGGTTCTTACTGTTGCTTCTGGTTCTTACTGTTGCTTCTGGACTATCGTACAGATTTCTCAGGAGACAGCAGGTAAGGTGGTCTGGTACTCCCATCTCTTTAAGAATTTGCCACAGTTTGTTTTGATCCACACAATCAAGAAATAAAGCTCTGGTAAGCTTGAGGTGGAAATCCTGTGCACACATGCCTGAGAGTAAGCCATACTGAGCACAGTAGGACTTACTTTCAAGTAAACATACATAGGATTGTGCTGTCTGGGTCATATTGTGTTTTTTGTTTGACAGCCAGCTCATTGCTTTCTGTTTGAAGTTTTTAAAAAAATATCTGTTAAATGTCAGGAAGTGACCTAATCAGGAAATCACTTGTCTCCCTCTGTTTTATAGATGAGATCTAAGAACAAGTTCACTGAGTGCTAGTGTTCAGGCCTTCTGCAAATATATGGACGCAATGAGAGCTTGAAAAGTAAATATTTAAAAAGACTCTTGAGTCTTTTTTTCTTCTTCATCTCTTATCAAATCAGTTAAAATAACTCTACCCTGAGCTTTAACTTCTTGCCCTATGGTATACAAACATTTCTAAATTACTCAGAAGCTTGGAGAGAAACTGCATTTCATTTCTAAGCAGTGGGTGGAAATTTAATTTCTAAGGCCTGCATTTTGGAGACTGAGCAGCACATTTTCATAATGTTGAGATAACAACTCTTTTTGTCTTATTCCCTCAACAGTTTTTGTTTTTAATTTACTATGTACTTTTGACACCCCCCCCCCAACGTTCCTGACTCTTGGGTGCTTCCTTGGCAGGCAATTTCCTTCTGTCAAATATCAGTTGTTTATATCCTTGTTATCTGAACACCGTCACTACCACCCCATGCTGATGGCTGGGGGATGGTTATCAGGGCTGGTGCTAGATAGGGGTGCACGAAAGTCACTTACCTGGTCTCGCAGCTTTTCGTGGTGGGGGGGAGGTGCTTCGCTGCTCTCCCCCCGAAGTTCAGGCCGGGGGGGGAGGCTTCCCGCCTCGCCCAGCCGAAACTCAGGCCGGGGGGGAGGCTTCCCGCCTCGCCCGGCCGAAATTCAGGGCGGGGGGGAGGCTTCCCGCCTCGCCCGCGAAATTAAAAGTTAAAAAAAAAAAGCCCACGTGATAGGCTACGTGATGATTAATGTAGCCTATCATGGCTAGATCTGCAAAGTCAGCCGTGATAGGCTACATTAATCGTCACGTAGCCTATCACAGGTGACTTAAAAAAAAAAAAAGCACGTACGCAAATGGCGGCCCCCATAGGGAGCCGCCATTCGCGTTCCTTATTTGGTTGCTGTAGTCTACGTAAAGATTACATAGACTACGGTGAAAATAAGGGCAACGCTATTTGCGTTGCCCTTATTTTCGCCGTAGTCTACGTAATCTTTACGTAGACTACAGCAACCAAATAAGGAACGCGAATGGCGGCTCCCTATGGGGGCCGCCATTAGCCATACGCGCTTTTTTTTTTTTTCCAAAGTCACCCGTGATAGGCTACGTAATGATTTACGTAGCCTATCACGGCTGACTTTGTAAATCTAGCCATGATAGGCTACGTTAATCGTCACGTAGCCTATCACATTGGCGTTTGTTTTTTTTTTTTACTTTTCTTGGAATGGCGGCGGCGGCAGCCGGTCGAAAGGCCAGCTGCCGCCCCTGCCCCTGTCGAAGCCCTGCCGAACCGCCCCTGCGACCCGCCACCGGGAGCGACATTCGGGAAAGGTAAGTCCCATCCTGGGGGGGGTGCGGGGGGTGGGGGGTGCAGAGAATTTCTCCCCGAAACTTCTTTGGGGAGCCGAACACGTTGGTGCTCGGCCCCCGAAGTTTCGGGGAGAAATTCTCCGCCATCCCTAGTGCTAGATTCTAATGGAAACACAAAGGAGATATGTATCCCAAGTGCTCAAAACACAACAAACAATGAATTGGGATGCTCAATACCGTTCAATACAACCACAATATGAAATAATATAAAATGACCAAATGTGTTTCCATACAGGTCTTCCTCAGTGGTCAAAAAATTTATATACACAACAGAGCAAATACTTAACAGAAATAAATAAACCTGTGAATATAAATACAATTGTTGGTTAGGAAGATAAGGTTACCAAATGGAATAAGTAATAAAAATACTCATTCCATTTGGTAACCGTATCTTCCTAACCAACAATTTTATTTATATTCACAGGTTTATTTATTTCTGTTAAGTATTTGCTTTATTGTGTGTATATATCTTTTTTGTAGTTTGACCACTGAGGAAGACCTGTGGCAAACTGCGTTCGGTCATTTTATATTATTTCGTATTGTGGTTGTGTTGTTCATTTTAATCTGCGTTTTTCTAGTAAATAATTTTAGTAAAAAGATTCCAACAACAACAAAAATTCTTTAGAGTTTCTAATGTCACTAGTTTGTGGTGCATCCCAATTCATTGTTTGTTGTGTTGTGCTACATTCTAATGGGCCATCAGCATAGTGCTCCCGATGGACCCTGTACCAGCTCACTGCCAAGGGAGCCCACCCAAGCCCTTCACCCACCCACTGTCAAGGGTATCCAGCCGCCCCATGAAGTCCCAAGTCCCCACCCATGCACCCATCCACCATAGCCCACCAACCTGAAGCCACATACCTGCCCATCCAATGGAAAAGCCACCTGCCTCCCAATTACCCACTGCCACCAGACAGCCCTCCCTTTCCTTTTTTAAAACTGCTGCTGCTTCCTCTTCCTCCTTGGCCAGCCAATCCTGCTGGTAAAAGGACGTGCTGCAGCAGCTGACCAGACAGGTCTGCAGGGCCCATGCTGCTCCATTTCAAAATAAGACTCCCTTTTAACCTTACATTTGAGTAGCAGTGGTCTGAACCAATCAGACATTGGCTTTGGAGGATGAATGGCCAATGAGGGCACAGGAGTGGTAAAGTGGTAGTCTTTTCTCCACTCCTGTGACCTCATCAGCTGTTCCCCCCAAAGGCTGTGCCTGGGCAGGTTGTTAGCCACCACCAGTTGTTCCCCCACCAGCAGATAGCGGAAAGCCTCAAAATGGAGCATTTTGTGGGTGGGGAAGAGCAGAGAGGAGCTGGCTTTAGAGTGGGGCAAAGCCACTTGGTTTCCCTGGGATAGGCCAGATTCAGGCTCATCAGCTACGTGCACCTGGAGCTGGCATAGTGAAAAATGCAAAAACCTTCTGCCCTCTCAGGGACCACTCCACTCCTCCCTGATCCCACTTTGGGTTGCTCCACCTGGCTAGAATTGAACAGAATTCACATGGAGCAGTCAGAATAGCCTTCACATAGCCTCCCATTTTTAGCAGGAGGAGGAAGAGGAGGAAGGGATGTTGTGAGTGTCTGGTTGGGGCTCGAAGCCCATCGAGAAGCTGCCAGTTTGCCCCCCTGGATGCCAGTTCGCGGACCCCAGCTCTTGCCCAACTCACAGTTAGGGGTGGGCAAAAGTCACTTACCTGTCCTCGAAGATTTCCCGTGGTGGGGGGGAGGCACTTCGTTGCTCCCCCAGCGAAGTTCAGGCCGGGGGGGGGAGGCTTCCCGCCTCGCCCAGCCAAAATTCAGGCCGGGGAGGAGGCGCCTCGCCTCGCCCGGCCGCGAACTAAACAGTTAAAAAAAAAACAACGCCCCCGTGATAGGCTACGTGACAATTAACGTAGCCTATCACGGCTAGATCTGCAAAGTCAGCCATGATAGGCTACGTAAATCGCCACGTAGCCTATCATGGGTGACTTTAAAAAAAAAAAGAAAAAACACGTACGCAAATGGCGGCCCCCATAGGAAGCCGCCATTCGCGTTCCTTATTTGGTCGCTGTAGTCTACGTAAATCTTTACGTAGACTATGGCAAAAATAAGGGCAACGCAAATAGCGGACGGGAATGGCGGCTCCCTATGGGAGCATTATCCGTACGCGCTTTTTTTTTTTTTTTAAGTCACCCATGATAGGCTAAGTGACGATTTACGTAGCCTATCATGGCTGACTTTGCAAATCTAGCCATGATAGGCTACGTTAATCGTCACGTAGTCTATCACAGGGGCGTTTTTTTTTTCTTTGATTGCAATGGTGGCGGCGGCAGCCGGTCGAAAGATTGGCTGCCGCCCCCGCCCCTGACGAAGACCCGCCGAACCGCCGGCCGTACCCGCCGCCGGGAGGGACATTCGGCAAAGGTAAGTCCCGTCCCAGGGCGGGGGCGGGGGGCGGGGGGGGTGCGGAGAATTTATCCTCGAAACTTGTTCGGGGGCAGAACACGTTGGCGCTCGGCCCCCCGAAGTTTCGGGGAGAAATTCTCTGCCATCCCTACTCACAGTGCGCTGAGTCAGGGAAGTGCTCAGGTGCCCGCTCCCTCAGCAAGAAGAGCGGAGGAAGGCAGCGCCTCTCCTCCTTCCCTCATCCTTGCTATAGTGGCAGTGGTGCGGGAAAGGCTGGTCGTTTTCCATAAGCTTTCCTGGCCTTATTGAAAATGACCAGCTTGTCCCTAGCTGCCGCTGCTGTAGCAGGTGGGGATGGACAGAAGAAGGAGGCATCTATCCTCTTCCCCCCCCCCAACCTGCTGGAGGCCAGGGCAACAGACTGGGGGTGGCTGTGCCAAGGCCCCTCTTCCCCGCACTGGCCTTTGACAGCCGGTGCGTGGAAGAGGGGTAGCTCATGCAGCTCGCAGGCAGGCAGGGCAATCAGGGAAGCTCGGCGAGCAGGCCAGGGCTGTGCGAGCTGCGAGAGGGCAATTCATCAAGTCCCCGATCCTGGATGGAGATGGGCCCATCCATCCCTAGGAGGAGGAGGCTGAAATGCTGCTGAGCAGTTGTCAGGGAAGGGGAGCAGGGGGAGCAAATCCAGTCCTCATCCCCCTGCCATAACAGGATTTTAGCCTCTTCTATTTAAGGTTACATGTACACTGATTTGTCTATTGGATCAGGCTGGGGGATTGCATTTTCACCTCTTATCTGTGCTTGCAGTTTCCCAACTGCTTGGGGATACACACATGGTGGATATTTGCTTCCACAGGTACGATCTCCCTGACAAGATCAGGGCTGCCTTTACATTAAAGAAAAGATCTGCAGTCCTACTGTCCACATTTACAGTGGTCTCCCAAATGAGTGAGTGCTGAGAGGGGAAGTTTTTAATTTTCAAGGTTCCATAGAACTCAATGAAATAGTGCCATCTAGTGACTATTTTAATAGCGCAACAATCTTATGTATTTTAATACTTCATTATTTCCAGATCTATTTAACATGGAATAACCAGGCAATACCTCTGGATGTGTCCTGGAGGTTAATGATGTCATGAAAAGGACCTGCAAACTCCCTTGAGGGAGCAATCTCAATAGCAGAAAAAAGCATCCATGTGAAGAAGGCCTAGGGCTTAATGGTGTCTTAATAATAAAATGATTGGTAACGTTTCTTTTGGTCACATAATATGTAGGCAACTAAGATTGGTTTTCCAAGTTCTGTTAGTGGAAATAACTACACTGATTTCATTGGAATAAACTGCAACAAAGTACCATACTAATGATGTACACAGTAGTGATGGACAAATCTCTCAATTATGATTTCTTTCAGTTCCTCATTAAATTTGGTTTATCTCAGGGTTTGATAATTTCTCCAGTCTTAAATTTGGGTTATCTTGGACTTTGAGGGTTTTTTTAAATTGCTGCCTAATATACACATTGTTTTTGCAAGCATTTTTTTGTGTGTAAGCAATGTTTTGAACATTATTTCCCCTCATACATGCATTTTTGTACATATACATATATTGTTGACTGAATAACTCATTGTAAGATGAGGATAACTGAAGTTTTTGTTTGCATTTGCATACTTGCATAATGAAAGTTCACATTAAAACACAAACTGAATGAATTTCTCCCTCATTCCTTGTACACACAGAAAATGGTTATGATTGTGTGGTGTTAAGGAATGGAGGAATTTAGTGGAAGAGCATGATCTCCTCTTAGTATTTGTCCATGTGTATCAGAACTGGGCTGAATGTGTACAGCTGTGCTTAATATGTATTGATAGATCTTAAAAGATTTGGAGGAAGCAGTGTGTGAGAGGGATGAGACCTTCATGCTTCATTGTCCCCCCACCCCTTGGCCTGCATTCTGCCTTTTGGTCATCAGGACATAGGACTACTCTGATATGTAAGCAAGCTTTAGTCACACAGCTAAGTATAGAAAAGCTGAGCAATGGAGTTTATTTTATTATTTATTTACAATGGTTGTATACCACTACCCATCCAAATGGATTCTGGAGTGGTGAACACAAGAAGTACAATAGTAAAAAAGATAAAAGATATATTCAAATTATTAAAAACAGAATGCCATTAAAAAACATGGCTGGTCAGTTAAGGAATGCTTCTTGGAACAGAACTGTTTTCAGGAGGTGCCTGCCTGACCTCCAGGGGCAGAGAGTTCCAAAGAAAGGGGGCCACCACACTGAAGGCTCTTGTTCTGGTGGACTCCAATTGGGCCATAGGTCCATGTGGAACCACCAGGATCATGCCCTCCAATGACCTCAGTGACCAGGCAGGTTGGTAAGCGAGAAGGCACTTTCTCAAGTATCCTGGTCTCAAGTTGTTTAGGGCTTTTAGCTTTAGTCTGGCCTTAGTCATGAGTAGGCAGGATTGACCTATGCCACCTCTGCCCCACAGGTGATGACTGCTACATAGGATGGAATGGGTAGTACATTTGAAAATATGTGGTATAATTTTTTTAGCATCTACTACAGCTCTTCTGTTGTGTGGCAATGTTAGAGATACTGTGTATACAATAGAATACCATGACATACCATTTCACTCTAGTTAATACCTTTGCCAGAAACTGTGACCGTGAAACTATTACATTCATTATTACTACTCTTACAAATTCAGACCATGGAATAACTATGGGAAAGGAGAAACAGACACACATGCACACACAAATATGTCTATATAAAAATGTTCTAAGTATCTCTTCTGTATTCATATGCCCATGACTCCTTTAAATTATCTCTTTTGCTTAAGAGCAGTAGTATTGGTCAATGTAACAGCTATTTATCCACCTATTTTCTATTCCTATCCTATTGTCTCTTCCACTCACTAAAGTCGAACATATCATATGAATGGGTTTTGTGTCAGGCCTCTTTCATCTTTGTGGCACTGTTTGAAAGGCAAACCTTTCACCAAATGAAAACTGGCCTCATCAAGGGCAAAAAAGTTCTGACTTCTTTACCTTGAGAAGGATAAAACTAGATATAGCTTCCACTGGAAAGGTCCAATCCATCAAACACAAAAAAACTGAGCCAGATATGGAAGAAGTCATCCTTTACCTTGTCACACAGAAGGAGTTGCATGAGATAGTCACACGTCTACATAAATCTTGCCTGCTTGTGCCAAGGGGAGTTGCAATATAAAGTTAAGTAATCCATCACCTCAAAAGGGATGGTTCTCCCTAACATATCAATAAACTCACTATCACGTCTTTTAATTATACACAGACAATGACTTAGTTGTTTTCCTGGAAGCAACTATCTCCAAGTAGAAGTGTATGATAGTGAACTGTTGTTGTTTGTACTCTGTATTTATCCATGACTAGTAATAAAGAAGTAAATGCCACTTGACTGTTGGGTTGTCAGAAGCTGACAGCCATTCACTTATCTGCCTTAATGTAGATTCAAGTAGGGATGGCACGGGCGACCGATTCAATCTGGGAATCTGGCGGACCTGCTCCTGCCTGCACCCCAAAACCCCACTCACCAAGCCCCTGCCCCTACTTGCCCCCTTCCCATGCTCAGAGAATGGCCTGCACTCACCCTGGCAGCCTTCACGGTTGCTATTTTCTGAGAAATAAAATGGTGATCACAAAAATGTGCACATTTGCGAACATGAGAAAATGTGCCTTTTTGTGAATGTACATATTCACGTATGCGAAAATGCACATTTTGCGAATGTGCATATTTGCGTATGTGCAAAAATGCATATTTTATCAAAAATACACGTTTTTGGACACACACTAATGTGTACCTTCACAAAAATGCACTTTTCACACATGAGAATATGTGCATTCGCAAAAATGTGCATTTTCGTGCATACAAAAACGTGTGCGTTTTTGCGATCGCCATTTTAATTTTTTTAGACATGGTGACCGCAGAGCTTGATGAGGCCACTGGGGTGAGTGGGAGGGGCTTGAGTACAGTGTGGGGGCCGGGGAGCAGGGGCAGGGGCTGGGCAAGAGTCCGGAGAACCTGGATGGGGTCAGTTCGCAGATCCCTAGATTCAAGCAAAAATGCTCTGCATCCTAAGTGGCACTACATTTGCCTGTGAAAGTCTGCTAAGAAGCGCTGATTGTTTGCATCCTTTATTATTCCAATGTGACCACTAATAGATATCTCCCGTATATCATGGGATGTCAGTAGTTCAAGCAGGCTCCGCAATTTGCTAAGCTTAATGCAGCCCACCAGCCAGGTAGCATGACCTTACCTGGGCAGGACGAGCTTCCTGTTTTGGACGCCTGCTTTGGGCTGCAAAAATTGGGGAAAGCACCAGGAAGGTCACAGTACATGGGAAGAAGCCAGTGACATGAACTGTCATCATCGCCTTTCCCCCACCTGTTGCTGCTGCTTTATGAAGCAGAAACCTGGCCTCCCCTCCCCTCACAGAGACTGTTAGAAACAACAGTCCTGAGAGCAGGCATGGAAGAGGAAGCAAACTGTCAACATCTCTTCAAATCGGCTTTCTCCCCCATCAACTCCCTCCCTAACCCTTACTCCTTGTGTGTCATATCTTACATTTAGATTGTGAGCCTGAGGGCAAGGACTGTTATGCTACTTATCTCCGTAAGCCTCTTTGGGAGCCTTTTTGGCCTAAAGGGTGGGGCATAAATGCTGTAAATAAATGCAGGCTTGTGCACATCTCTTGATGGGTCACACATTGTGCAAGCCTGCAGTAGACAAGCAGCAGTGTGCATGCTGAATGCAAGCCAAGTCATCAAAAGCCGTGGGACCAAGTAAGCACATGGAAAGTTGTCATTATCCCTGAGTTTACCCCACTTCCCACATGAAACATATGCAAAGGGCAGTCAAGCATTTCTCCATTTCCTCCTGATCTCTCTGTAGTAAGGAGCCTCAGGCAACTGAGCTTGCATTGGCTTTTCTGTTTCCTGTGGCTTTCAGTTTGAAGCCCGGGATGGGGTCCCACACCTGATTTCCCTCCTCATATCATTCAGCTCCCCCTTTCCCTAAAATGCACTCACACAATACCTGGCAAGTGCAAACCATTCAACATTATGTACACAGAAAGACACTACCGTTACAGTTTTACAGGCTTCATATTTCAGTTAAAATATGGAATTTTCCTTCTTTATGTAAGGTAGACTTGGGAAGATGAGGAGATGAAAAGAACATTACATTAAGAAATAAACATAAGCAAAATTATTGAATGCTCCACCCCATCATGGCTTGTATTACCCTCCATCCCACGCATATGAGGTGCTGTACAATCTAGATCATACATAAATACATGTACACATATACTCCATGCCCACATGCCCAGTGTACCCCTCTTCATGGTGGACATTTCTTATGGATAGGGCATATAAGTTTAGCAATTAACATCTGTATGGGCCCAGCCACATAGACATGTTTTATATGTGATGGAGGGGTGAATGGAAACCTGAGACTTACTTCTGCCCCCCTCCCCAATGACTGCACTTTCTATTCCTGACTGGTCTGTAAACTGGCCCTAAATGGCAAAATATCATAAATGTGGTAGTGGGAAAGGCCATATTGGTTAAGGTGCCCTTATACCAGCCTTGTGGTGAAAATGACTATATATATTTAATACATGGCACATCACCCCCTTTGACCAAAGGTGTATATTTTCTGTTTCAGCTCATACTTCTGGACAGGGATGTCAATTTGTCAATTTTGGTTTCTGTCAATATTAAGTTCTGTCCTGTACTTGGTTAAAAAAAAAGTTTGTATGAAAAATTATATTCATTATTGTACTTATTTCTCCTAATACATCAATTTCTGTATGCAATTTTGCCTAACACACACATTTTGCAAGCAATTTGCCTAATATAATGCATGTTTGAACATTATTTTCAATAGCATATGCATTTCTGTGTGCACTTTTTGCTAAGATACAATTCTGTGCACATTTCTTGATTGGAGGACTCCATTGCAAAAATTCTGGATTCCAAAATATAACTTTCAGTTCTCATTTTGGTTCAAAAGTGCAAAATTGAAGAAGTCTGCATTAAAATGTGAACTGAACAAAATTCACCCCCATCCTTTCATATAGCTATATCATATAATACATAAGGAAATAGGTTCTTTCTGCAAACTGTATTATGACAACACATCCCACCAGAACGACTTCTGAGACTTTGGTGGATGGAAATTCTGGATCCCCTTATTTATGAAGGAGAAGAGAGAACCACATCTCTATAAACCAATCACTCCATTCGCCAGCCTACACTGGCATATTAGTCTCTCTGATGGTGCTCATTGCCAGATTCAGTCAAACGATCTCTTAACTGCAAATCTGGGCTTGGATTTCCAATGCTGTGCTAATGCTATCACCATGCACACAGCTGCTAGTAAGACCATAACCAGATCTTTGTGTATAATTTGAAGCTCATCGGCTATTGAGAGTAATGCTAACAACAGGTTTGGATGAATTAATTGTTGAATTATATCAGATATGACTCCAAAAACCTTAGACATGTACCCAACTACAGTCCCACTTAGGGATGTATGAATCCCCTACCTGCCAGTCCGGTGGGGGGAGGGTCCGCGGGGGGGGAGGCGATCTGTTCCTCCCCCCGGAATCCTCTTTGGCCGGCTCCACTCTGCAGTGATTCCGCGGAGCCACCAGCCGGCTCCGAAGTGCCAGCAAAGTGCCTGGATGCCATTTGCAGCTGTAAAGGCCTTAGTTTAAGGTAAATGCAGCCATTTATGGCTGCATTTACCTTAAACTAAGGCCGTTACAGCCGCAAATGGCATAGTGGACGCCATTTGCATCCTCAGTCAATCCGCCCAGCCAGCGATACGGGAATGGCGGCCGTATCGCTGGCTTTCCAGAGCCGGCCGGCGGGGAGGATCCAGCCAGCGAGGATTCCTCCTAGAGGCGGAGGTAAGACTTCTGATCCTTCACAGACTCTGGGGGGCCGGATTCTTTGGAATCCAGTCTCACTGGGTTCATGGAGGATTTCTCTCCCAGCCATCCCTAGTCCCACTACATGTGCATGAATTAGTCACATCCACTGCACCCTCCCCAGCACAGAAGTGATGGGTGTCTGAGGGGTGTATTGTTAGACACTAGGGAACCTTTTGGAACAACAAGTCTGTTCAAAGGGGATGGGTTCCATTGAGGACTAGGGAACCTTTTGGAGTGAACCAAGCCTGTTCAAAGAGGTCGGGTTCCACTGAGGCCTTAAGCTGAAATTATTTCATAGCAGTTTTTAAACCCACCTGTAGGAGAAAGCTTCAGGTAGGGATGTACGGAAGTGACTTACCTTTCACGGATTATGTTGCTGGTGGGGGGGGGAGGCGTTCCATCCCTCCCACCGGAACCCTGACCGGGGGGGGGAGGCACTCCGTTCCTCCCCCCGGAATCCTCGAATGGCTGGCTGTGCTCCATGGCAGCTCTGCAGAGCAGGCGGCCAGGCCCGGCCCAGCCAGGCCAGAGCCGTCCACAGCCAGATTTCCAGCCGCGGAGGGCTCTGGGTAAAACAAAAACAAAAACCGCGTACGCAAATGGCGGCTGCTTCGGCCGCCGCCATTTGTGTTCCTTGTTTTTGGCCATCTTAATCTATGTAAATATTTACATAGACTATGACGGCAAAAATCAAGGGGAACGCAAATAGTGTAGCGGGTGCGATTTGCGTCTCTTTTTCATTCACTGTTTTAGCCTACGTAAATCTTTACGTAGGCTAAAACGGCGACTCAAAAGGGAATGCAAATAGCGCTCGCTATGCTATTTGCGTTCCCCTTGATTTTCGCCATCATAGTCTACGTAAATATTTACATAGATTAAGATGGCCAAAAAGAAGGAACACAAATGGCGGCGGCCATAGCCGCCGCCATTTGCGTACGCGTTTGTTTTTTTTTAAACCCAGCCCCAACCATGATAGGTTACGTAAGTCTTTTTTTTCTTTTTTTTTAAACCTAGCTATGATGGGCTATGTAAATCTTCATGTAGCCTATCATGTCTTTTTTTTTTTTCCCACAAGCCTGGAAATGGCAGCGGTGGCAGCCGGTCAGAAGACCGCCTGCCGCCGGAGCCGCCGCCGCCCAGAAGATCCACCCCAGGTAAGTCTTGTCCTGGGGGGAATCCACGGGGGGCGGGGGGCAGGCCATTCCGCCACAGATTTCAGGGGGGCGAATGCACTGGCATTCGGCCTCACCGAGATCCATGGCGGAATTCTCTGACATCCCTAGCTTCAGGAAAAGTCATCCTTTAGGAAGATTATCGGAATGTTTCTCTGAACATTCTTCATCTGACTGTTCAGAGAAAAGGAAGCTGCTAATGAAAAAGCAGAGGCACTGGAGAACTAATACAATAGTTAAAATTTACATGCAGAAGAGACATATAAAGGGGGACAAAACATATAAGTGTTTGTAATGCTAGAACCCATGAACAAAGGGCCATTATTTGAAGATGCAGCTACTAACTACATTCTTACACTAAAGTAAGCACAGGGGGCCTGATCCAGACAGTGTGAGGGGTATGTGAGGAGTAAGTGGGCTTTACCCCTTTGTCCCCCAGTGTGGTCCCAATCCATATCAGGGATGAGGGAAATGTGCCTGTGGTTTTCCTTGCCAAAAAGAGAGCCATTGAAATAAATTGATAGGAAGGCAAGCAAAGAAAGACTTAAAAGACTGTGAAGCCCTGAACATTGACCCTCAGGTCCAGTCCAACCTGCATCATTGAGCATTAGGGGTGGACGAAAGTCACTTACCTGTCCTCGAAGCTTGTTCGCGTTGGGGGGGAGGCGCTTCACTGCTCCCCCTGCAAAGTTCAGGCCGGGGGGGGAGGCTTCCCGCCTCGCCCGGCCAAAATTCAGGCCGGGGGGGAGGCTTCCCGCCTCGCCTGGCCGAAATTCAGGCCGGGGAGGAGGCACCTCGCCTCGCCACGAACTCAAAAGTTTTTTTTTTTTTTTTAAATGCCCCCGTGATAGGCTACGTGACGATTAACGTAGCCTATCACGGCTAGATCTGCAAAGTCAGATGACTTAAAAAAAAAAGAAGAAAAAAAGCGCGTACACAAATGGTGGCCCCCATAGGGAGCCGCCATTCGCATTCCTTATTTGGTCGCTGTAGTCTACGTAAAGATTTACGTAGACTACAGCGACCAAATAAGGAACGGGAATGGCGGCTCCCTATGGGGGCCGCCATTATCCGTATGCGCTTTTTTTTTTTAAGTCACCCGTGATAGGCTATATGACGATTAACATAGCCTATCACGGCTGACTTTGCAGATCTAGCCATGATAGGCTACGTTAATCGTCACGTAGCCTATCACGGGGGCATTTTTTTTTCTTTTATTGGAATGGCAGGGGTGGCAGCCGGTCGAAAGACCGGCTGCCACTCCCACCCCGGACGAACACCCGCCGAACCGCCGGCCGGACCCGCCGCCGGGAGGGACATGCAGCAAAGGTAAGTCCCATCCGGGGGGGGGTGCAGGGGCGGGGGGGTGCGGAGAATTTCTCCCCGAAACTTGTTCGGGGGACTGAACACGTTGGCGCTCGGTCCCCCGAAGTTTCGGGGAGAAATTCTCCGCCATCCCTACTGAGCATAGCACGCTGTACATGGGACAGCATGTTCAGTGTGAGAGTTCCATTTACATATCTGAATCAGCCAGGTGGGGATTTCCAGTAGCATCCAGGAACATGTGTCTATGCTTGCAGGATACAAGATGAATTCACTAGTAATGATATACTGTGTTTCTTGTATATTATAGCAAATTGCATAGTACAGGTAATTTACACAACTATGGGCAGACTATGGATAAAATCCATGGCTATTCTTGCAGAATACATTTGCATGCATATTTGTTCATGTCTCATGGTATCTAATTAATCTCAGATTTCTGAGCTAATAGGAGAAAAGACAGTGGGGCAGAAATTACAGAATGATATACCATCCTTGATACTGCATGACTGGATAGCTACGTCTCTGTATGAAAGTATATGTTGGTGTGCATTCCTTTGAGCTGTTATTATTATTCACTGGAATCCATTCAGGTCTAGCATCATGAAGCAGACAGGGTCTCCTCATGAAGTGAGGAGGATGCAACTACTGTGACCTTGATTGAACATTTTCAGAACCTAATTTAAAAAATGTGGCCTTAAGGAATATCACAAACATGCCAAGTATGCCTTTCTGGTATTAAAATGTTCCTAAGATATTGTTTCATTGACTTCATCAGTAAATTAAAGAAAAACTCATGGCCAATTCTCTATGGAATGACATTAATTAAATGATACTATTGTGCAGATGGAGAAAATGGATCAAAATTCTGCTTTCAGTTACACAAGTTTCATTCATTCTGTCAGGAGAGGCATGGGATTCAGAACCCGATGTATCTGAGAGCATAACTTTGCCCGCTTTAATGTCTACAACATGTAGTATCTTAAAGGGATAGCAGGAACTCTTGGTGCATCATCCAGAAGGATGAGTAAAACATAAGCTACCCTGAAACTCCCTGTGCAATACGGTGATACTCTGCTATATATAAGGAAGATAGAATAGCTCCCACCATCTTAAATGTCCTAGTCGATAGCTAGTATTCTCTAGGGATGTACGAAAGTCACTTACCTTTTTGCAGGGGTGCTTCGCGGTGGGGGGGAGGTGCTTCGCTTCTCCTCCCGAAGTTCAGGCAAGGGGGGGAGGCTTCCCGCTTCGCCCGGACAAAATTCAGGCCAGGAAGAAGCGCCCCGTCTCCCCGGCTGCGAAACAAAGTGTAAAAAAACAAAACAAAACCCGTGATAGGCTATGTAACGATTAACGTAGCCTATCACAGCTAGATTTCCAAAGTCAGCCGTGATAGGCTACGTAAATCGTTACGTAGCCTATCACGGGTGACTTCGGAAAAAAAATAAAAGCGCGTACGCAAATGGTGGCGCTCTATGGGCACCGCCATTTGCGTTCCTTATTTGGTCCCGGTAGTCTCCGTAAAAACCCTATCACGGATTTTGTTTTTGTTTTTACACTTTGTAATGGCGGCGGTGGCAGCCGGTTGGAAGACCGGCTGCCGCCCCCGCCCCCGACGAAAGGCCGACGAACCGCCGCCGGGACCCGCCGCCGGGAGGGACATTCTCCAAAGGTAAGTCCCATCCCGGGGGGGGCGGGGGGGCGGAGAATTTCACCGCCAATTTCGGGGGGCCAAATGCGTTGTCGCTCGGCCCCCCAAAGATTCGGGGAGAAATTCTCCGCCATACCTAGTATTCTCAAATGTTTTACCAAGCCTAAATAGAGTCTCAAAAATGTTGACCAGAAGGGATAGGATGTGGGTCCACATAGAGAATATTCTGGCAGATTAAGTGGAACTACCCCTCACAGTACTTTGGAAAACCCTTATGTATCAGGTCTCATTACAATGGCAAGTCACCTCTCATTGAAATGCCCACTCATTCCCCCTGCCCCATTTTTTAAAGAGAGGTCCTTGCTTTGAATTAACATGAAACAACTGCTATTTATGGGATACATAGCTTCATTGGAAGAGCAGGAGTGGGCAACTTGTAGCCCTCCAGATGTTTGGGCCTATGACTCCCATGATCCCTCACCATTGGCTATGCTGGTTAGGGCTGCTGGGAGTAGGGATGTACAAAAGTCACTTACCGTTTTGCGGATCTGTTTCGTGGTGGTGGGGAGGTGCTCTGTCCCTCCCCCTGGAATCTTCAACGGGGGGGAGGCACTCCGTCCCTCCCCCCGGAGTCCTGCCCAGCCGGCTCCGCTCCACGGGGTTTCCGCAGAGCCGCCAGCCGGCTCCACCCGCAGCTGGACATCTGGGTACTGGGCAGCAGGGACGCAAATGGCGGCGGCCGTAGCCACCGCCGTTTGTGTCCCTGTACTTAACTATGATAGGCTACGTAAATATTTACATAGCCTGTCATGGCAAAGTAAAAAAAAAAGTGTATGCAAAAGGCGGCGGCTATAGCAGCTGCCATTTCCATTTGCTATTTTTAGCCGTTCTAGCCTACGTAAATATGTACGTAGGCTAGAACGGTGAAAAATAGCAAATGCAAATGGCGGCCGCCATAGCCACCACCATTTGCGTTTGCTGCGCCCGGCTGCGGCCGGCCAGGAGACAAGCTGCCGCCACCGCCGCCGCCCCTGCCGCCCCTGCCACCCCACCGCTGCCGCCCCCCCGCCGCCCACGCTGCCCCGCCGCAGCACCCACTGCCGCACCCACCGCACCCACCATCCTGCTGCCGCACCGCCACACCCGCCGCCGCACCCGCTGCCCCACTGCCACACCCACCACTGCCACACCTGCTGCCGAATCCGCCGCCCCACCGCACCCACCGCCGCACCTGCTGCCGCCGAATCCGCCGCACCCGCTGCACCCACCACCACCAAATCCGCCGCCACGCCGCCAGAGCCGCCCCAGGTAAGTGCTGACCCGGGATTCCATGGGGGGGCAGGGGAAGGAGGCCGTTCCGCCACAGATTCCGGGGGGACGGATTCTACAGAATCCGGCCTCACTGGAATCCGTGGCAGAATTCTCCACCATCCCTAGCTGGGAGTTGTAGGATAAAACATCTGGAGGGCCATAAGTCACCCAACCCTGCTTTAAAGCTGCTTGACCTTACATTCTTAAGGAAGGTAAGACCTAATTTTGAATACTATCTGTCTATTTTCCCAGTTCAACATGGCTGGGATCTTCATAGACGTGCTGCACTAACATGAATATGGAAATATGCTTCTGGTTTACATACATAAATCAATATAGAATTAGATCTTTCTAGAATACAGAGATGTTAACAGATCGTATCAGTATTCCAGAATATCTGTACTAAATTCTGGGATATAGGTGGGTCATAAGGTTCACCTGGAAAACAAGTAGAACTAAACTGAAGAAAGGTGTAGGCACACATGCAAGCTCCACCCTAACATACCTACACCTGGATGCTTTAAAGACCATTCTTCATTTAGTGTGAAGATCTGAAAGGAGTTTTGTAAGTGCATTCAGGTGAATGCACTTACATCCCCCTTTTAGATCTAAAGCAGCCAGGTGTGGGGGATGTTGGGGGTAAAGACTTCAAAGACAATATTGAGAGCAAGAAGTATTTACACACAAACATTTGTGATTATAATGCTTGTTGCAAACCAATCAATAATAAGGGGTTCTATGTAAAGAAGCAGGAACTTTACTGTAGTGACCCTGGAGCTATTAAGCAGTCTCCCACAGCAGATTCATCAGAGTATTTTTCTTGTGTTCAGGAAGGGAAAAGGAGTTGGCTAACAAAACCAGTTGATAACTGGTGGTGGAAGATGTCAACAGGTATGATTGCAGTGGTTTTATGATGCAATTTAATGTTCCTGTGGTTCTGTTTTTATGATATTTTTATGCATTGCATTTCATAGATTTTGTGTGGTGGATCATTGGGATAAAATTATTAGAACAGCAGAGTAATCTGAGGTAGTTCAGTGCTTCACCAGAAATTATTGATATAAATGTTTGAAAAATCTAGCAGAATTTAGAACGATGCTGTGGTTTGAGGCCTACAAAAGCAAGAAAAAGGAAAAATGTTAGCACTAGATGCCTGGAGTTTTTGTTGGAATAGGGTGTCCTTGAGAGGAGTAGTTTCATTTCCCTAGTTAAGTTTCATTTCTTCAGGTTTGAAACGGTACTTTCAGTTTTGAAGGAGGAGGGTTTAAAAAGAGAGTCAGAAAGACCAGAGCAGAAATAGCAAGAGTCAGGAAGAGCAGAGCATTAAGGGGGAGCAGGAAGAAGCAGCCTGGAGAAGTCTAAGTACAGTTAGGGTAAAGAAACTTGCATTTTGCAATTTTTATTTTCTCTTAATGCCTTTTGTATCACTCAGCTCTATTGTGTAAATATCTTAAATTGTGGTTTGCTTGCTTTAATTTACCAGTAAACAGTTGTGGTTAAACCCAGTGTCCAGAGTGTCAGTCCCCATACCTACAGCCTAACACCACATTATTGGAAAGGGGAAGGTAAAAGAAGGAAAGTGTGACTCTTAAGGAGGTAAGAGGTCCTTGAGGAGTAGCTCAGGGGTCCAGGCACCCTGACAGATGTAATTAAGTAATATATACTTTCCTTATTCTAGTTTGTCTTGGAGCCTAGCTCACTTACTGTGTCATTTTGATTATGAAACCAGGGTTGACTATTACCTAAAAGCAGTGTGTATATTAATCACAGTACTACAAAACTGCTGTAAAGCTGCTTGGAGGCAGTAGTGCTGGCATGAAGCATTCTGCCACAAAGCATGACTGTTGCTGTAAAAGGCAGTAAGATGCAGTATGAATCATGACAACATTTACCCAGGTCTGAAAATACTGTCAGGGCAGGGGTCATTTACAAATATCATTTGATATAAACAGACCCATATTCTCTGATTTGCAAAATACATTGCTAGCTAGTAACCAGCCCATTTTAAACAGGCATACATAATATATTATGAAGAATGGACAATGAAGCCAGTTAGTTCTCTCACTGTCTATAAGATACTAATTAAATTCTAAAAACTTCACAGCGTAAGAGGTTCAGAACATGAAAGAAACCATTGCTCATGGGGTTTTGTGTATTTATTTTTTGTGTGATTTACAACACTTTCATATTTCCTGTAATTTGGTTTGACCCTCTGCTGCAAAGGGATTTTATCGCAAGTGAAAATGGACACACATTTCAAAAAGCTATTTTTAAAAACCTTACCCTAAGAATTGTGTCCTGGGGAAAAGAGAGTAGAAGATTTATCCTCATGCACAAAACAGCAGACAGGACGCTCTGCCAGATGTAATAATGGCTGAAAGTAGCTAGATGTAATACTAAAATTAAATATATACTTTGCTAATACTATTTTGGACACAGTGTTTTCTTTTAGAATCATTCCTACGAACTGTCATGGATAGGATTCATCATTCCAATGCCAACCTTGTAGGGCAGCTGTCTGGCAATGTGTCCACTGCCTCATTACCCCCTTCTTGCCACCAGCCACCTCTTTATCACATCTAGGTTGGGACCAATGGGACTCTCAATGACTTAGGCTAGATCTACACTACTGCATTATAGCAGTATTGAAGTGCACTGATAACTGCTGGTGCACATTACACATTCAATATACTGCTTTTGCAGTGTTATATCCTGCTTTTTATTCCACATTATCCAAAATACTGCAACAAATGTAATTGTGTGCCCTGTGAGGAATAACTAGATGGATATAATGCTACCATGATGGGATTGTAATGATATGACACAGGGTGTAGATCTGGCTTTACATTTTATTTACTTGGTAACGGCATGACAGCCCATTGAGCTTCCAATTCTTGCTGGTCAAGCAATTAGCCTATCCTCCCCCAGGTGCCTCTCATTCACTTAAAGCCTGGAGCATAATCAGTGGTCTGGGCAGCATAGAGGGAAACCCAGCCCTTCAGTGTTATAAGAATCCAGTCCAATCCTGGAATCCAGTTAAATAAAATTTATTTAAGAAAAATATAGGTGGTGGAAATTAGGACAAAGGGTGCAAGTATGTGCAATAATGATAAAGGAACTAAAATACTAAATCAGAGTACAGACCAATTATTCCTATAGTAAGCAATCTAACCTAGCAAGCACTTACATCAGGGTCACTCCAGAATTCTGTAAGCTCTTGAGATGGTTGAAATGACAAATCATAAGGGGCATAATGACATATTTTATGCTGCTCAATCAGGGTGATCATGAGTGGCAGCTAAGAGCCAATTGGCCAATGAGGGGAGCTCCATATAGGCAGGGAGTATCCTTGAGGAAAAAGCAGTTGTCACCACCAGCAATTAGTTCTGGATGGCGATGACTTGTATTTTCCTACCAGACAGCTAATGTGTGGTGATGAGCAAGAAATTCATTTCAGTTCATTTTTGACCAGAATTTATCCAATTTGAATATCCTGTTTGCACTCCCAGATCCAAAAGCAGACTCAAATGCAATCTGCAGTCTGAAGCCTATACATTTTTGAGCTTGTGTGATGCAATTTGTCCAAGACAAAAGGGGTTCAAAACTGTGTACATTTGAAAAATGCAGTTGAAAATATTCATACATTTGAAAAATGTGCACAAACATGCTTTAGTCAATGGGAAAAATGCATACATATCAAAAATGCTCACAACTGATGCATGCATTTTGAAAAATGCAAACAAAAATGCTCACAATATTTTATGTGGGAGGAAAGCTCTCAATCCTATATGAATACATGGTGGAATGAACTTTGAGGTAGATTTTGGAAAACCTCCATGAGCTCAAGTTTTGCTAAGTCACACATCCCTAGCTATGTGTATTAGAAGGAAGGCTGATTTAGTGCATGACTGGCAAGGGATCATGAAATCGTTCTGCTATTCAATTATATGAATTATATGAAAAATGTCAAATGACAGGCTTTCGGGGTTAATGATTTGAGACATGGACTTTCAGGACAGAAGAAGTAGGTGTTACAAAGAGACAGGGAGCTGTTGCTACTCCACATCCCTTTTTCCCTCTTCCTGGCAAATTGCAATATCATCTCATATAAACAAGATGTTAAGGATTGTGATAGGAGTATGGCAGTGCAGAATGAGCCTCAGGGTTTGTTGGCAAAGTGGTGTAATAGAATACTGATCAGATTCGGGTAGTTATTGAGCCTTATTGCAACCCCCTCCCAAACGCTTTCACTAATGACTTCTCAATGATCGTTTACTTACTTGTAATTATATCATAATCCGGTGCCTTATAAACAACAGACAGGGAACATAAAGGTTCCTGGCAGTGTATTTTGCCAATGGCTACAGTATATGAAGCTGTATTTGATCTGATTAGAAAATAGATTAGAGAACAGATTACATTACAAAGCAACAGTTTTGTTTTAATTGAATTTAGCATCTGACTCGCTTTGAAAATGCCAGGGAACTCATGTTTATGGTGAAAATTCAATCATAAGTCCATTCTGTAGTTTTACAGTGTCATACAGATGCATAACTGTAGCCTCTTCACAATAGCTTTTCATCGCTTCACTCTTTAAAGAAATTATTGAAAGAAATATCTAGTGGAAATTAGAGTAGATATGATGGGGAACCCTTTCATTACAATGAAAATGAATAAACCATTTGAATTAAATTAAATTTAAAGTGTCTGAGGGAGCAATCCTATGGCCACTAGACACTGTCTAGAGGGCCAAAGGATTTTTCAGTTCCCAGAAACTGCACTCCTTGCCCTCTCCCCTGCCCCCTCATAGCTGACACGGTTCTCTTTGCACTGGCTACCTCTCCAGTCTCCACACTTGGAAATGGAGACCACAAAAAGGGGTGGTCCCGGGGATGTAGCAGGGCAGGGAGGAGACCACGGAAGCTCCATTATGCAGCTTCCTATGCACCATGTTGCGTCCTTCCCTCCCACTCTGAAGCTTCCCAGATACACAGGCAAAATCACCTGTCTAGCCAAAAATGCAGGTTGGTGCATGGAGGTGAGGCTCACCTCTGTGCTCCGGCCACTCTGCATTGGCTAGTCAGGAGCCTTTGAGTTCAGAGGCTGATGACTATCTCCATAGGACTGCGCCCTAAATGTGATTTTTGCATACATATTCCAGTATCTTCAAAAAACTTAAAATATTTGGTTCCTTCACTTGTTCATGTTATTCAGTATTGTGAAATTCAGGCTTGCATTTCAATCCACTGCAATCCTTTGCATAATTAACTGTTTAAATCATAACATAACAGAGGAACATATGGCCTTGCTGAACCATACAGTGGTCCATGTAGTCTAGGATGACACTTACGGAAATACAAATAAGGTATGTTGATGAAGAGTATTAGAGTAAACAAATTATGAAGTGACTAGAAGATGAAGAAATGTCAAATGTGATGCTGGCCTATTGATTATCCTGGCCACTGGATTCCTAGAAGGCAGGAGGAAAGAAGCACCATGTGTGAGGCAGCTGGCAGCAGCCAACCTGTAGTTGACTAGGCATTGTCTGAAGCCCCCTCCCTCATTGGCCAACGAAGTTGCAGAAGGGGGGAAGAGAAAAGATGGAACCTGCACAGACCAGAGGGAGAACTTCTTCTCTCTGGTCCACTTACTGCTTATTCAAAGCAACGCCCTCTGTGGACCCAGCAGTTCCTACCTGGTCAACTCAAGCACCGTGAGGACATACGCAGATTAGGTGGTAGACTGATGAGACAGTAGATTGGTATGTATCAGTGTATCTTGCAGGTGGGGAAAATCACATTTTGAATGGTCCTGTGTAAATACACACGTGCATGCGCATGCACACAAATAGAAAACCTGTATATCCATCAAAGGGTTGGGCTAGAACCCTTTCTCTTTATGTTAATTGTTTTACTTGAAATATGTATTTTTTTTATTATTTGGAGGAACATGGAATCCCCCACCTGCAGGCTGAAGTCCATTTTATTTCCTCATTCTTGTTTAAATCAGACACAAAGTTTGCGAAAGATGTTTAATTAAACTGAGGTTGAACAGAACTATGACGTAATACTGAGTTTCTTTCTAGTAAGTTCAGTGTCTAGACAATGGAATTTGCTACTATGAGGGCAGTGCCTTGTAGCCTGATTTGAGGCATGATTCATTCATTCATGGTCACTAAGAAGCCCACTGTGTTCAATGGAGCTTATTCCCAAGAAAGTGTGTATAGGATTGAAGCCTTACAGTTTCTTTACTTGGAATAAGCACCACTCTGTTCAGTGGGGCTTACTCCCAGGTAAATGAGTATAGCAGACTTTGTACACTCCTCCTACACATGCCTACTCGGAACTACATTCCACTGAGTTCAATAGGGCTTATTCCCAAGTAAGTGGATAAATGGGTAGTAGGATCCTCACTTACCTGGGAGTAAGCCACATAGAATGCAGTGGCACTTATCTCTACGTAGACATGTATGGGATTGTGCTGTTATGTTAAAGTCTTAATTATCTGTCCTGAACCATATTCTGCTAAATGTTATGAAAAATATGAACATGGCACATTCTAAAGGTATTGTGGGGTGTTGTCCTTGCTCAGTAATTATAGGGATTTGACTACATCATCCCAATCCAAATTACATACTAGGGATGTCAGATAATTTCACCACGGATCTCGGTGAGGCCGAATGCCAGTGTATTTGGCCCCCTGAACTCCGTGGCAGAACGGCCTGCCCCCCCCCCCGCGGATCCCCCCCGGGACGAGACTTACCTGGGGTGGATGTTCCGGACAGCGGCGGCTCTAGCGGCAGCTTTGGTGGTGGTGGCTGGTCTTCTGAAAGGCTGCCGCTGCCACCATTTGCAGTCTGTGTCCCCCCCCATTCATGATAGGCTATGTAAACACTTACGTAGCCTATCACGTCTGGGTTAAAAAAAACACGCGTACGCAAATGGCGGTGGCTACGGCCGTCGCAATTTGCATTCCTTATTTTTGGCCGTCTTAGTCTAAGTAAATATTTACGTAGACTAAGGCGGAGAAAATAAAAGGGAACACAAATAGTGCCTGCTACGCTATTTGCGTTCCCCCTTATTTTCGTCGTCCTTGTCTACGTAAATATTTAAGTAGACTAAGACGGCCAAAAATAAGGAATGCAAATGGCAGCAGCCATAGCCGCTGCCATTTGCGTATGCTTTTTTTTTTAACCCAGATGTGATAGGCTACGTAAGTGTTTATGTAGCCTATCATGGCTGAATACAGGGACGCAAATGGCGGCGGCTACTGCCGCCGCCATTTGCGTCCATGTTAGGGTTGGTGGAGAATTTCTCCACGAATCTTCGGGAGGCCGAGCGCTGATGCATTCAGCCCCCCGAAAGTGTTGGGGAAATTCTCCGCTGGCTCCCTGCCCCCCCCCCCAGGATGGGACTTACCTTCGGCGAATGTCCCTCTCAGCGGCGGGTCCCGGCGGCGTTTCAGCGGCGTTTCGGCGGCGTTTCCCCATGGGCGCCACCATTTGTGTACGTGTTATTTTTCAAAGTCACCCGTGATAGGCTACATGACGATTTATTTAGCCTATCATGGCTGACTTTGGAAATCTAGCTGTGATAGGCTACATAAACCATTACGTAGCCTATCACGGGTGTGTTTTTTTTTTTTTACTTTACTTTTTTTTTTTGCAATGGTGGCAGCGGCAGCCGGTCGGGAGACCGGCCGCCGCCCCCGCCCCTGACGAACCGCTGCCTAACTGCCGCCGAGAGGGACATTCAGCCACGTTAAGTCCCATCCTGGGGAGGGCGGGGGGCCGGCGGAGAATTTCCCCACCAATTTCGGGGGGCCGAATGCGTTGGCATTTGGCCTCCCGAAGATTTGTGGAGAAATTCTCTGCCATCCTTACTAGATTCCGGGGGGAGGAATGGATCACCTTCCCTCCCCCAGAAGATGCCCAGACCAGAACCAGGTAAGGGATTTGTACATCCCTACCCAGTTGGCTCTTTAGCCAAGCATATACACCTAATATCTGAACCCGTGGTTCCAAATGATGATATGTTGTTACAATTGCAATCCTGCTTGGTACAAAGGAAGCACAATTTCAGACATTGGACCATGAGTGCATCCACTCCTCTATTTAAGATTTGGGACCCAAAATATAGATCATGTATGAAAGCTCATACTTCGAAACAAACGAATGGGTGATGTTTTTGCATGCTGCAGCATGGAAGCTATTACACTGTCAGTAATAGTCAGCGGTCGCCCGCAGCCAGACATCCGGCCTCTGGGCAGCCCTGCAGGGACGCAAATGGCGGCTGTCGTAGCCGCCACCATTTGCGTCCCTGTATTGAGCTGTGATAGGCTACATAAATATTTATGTAGCCTATCACGGCAGGGGGAAAAACCCCAGCGTACGCAAATGGCGATAGCCGCCGCCATTTGCGTATGCTGGGATTCCCCCCCCCCCGCCGTGATAGGCTATGTAAATACTTATGTAGCCTATCACAGCCTCCGCAGGGATGCAAATGGCTAGGAAGAGGAGGATATCATGGCTAGGAAGAGGAGGAAGCAAATGGCGGCCAGGACGGTCGCCATTCGCAAAGTAGCGCGGACAGGAGCAGGTAAGTGCTCTGTTTCGCACGCCTTTCATGGGGGGGGCGGGGGCTTCGTTCCATGATAGATTTCATGGGGCCGAATGCACTGGCATTCAGCCTCACCGAGATCCGTCGCGGAATTCTCTGACATCCCTAGTAATAGTAGATTCTGTGAATATGGATATGTATTTCAATAGGAATATAGATACCAATTTTCTTTCAAAACCAGCAAGCAGATTCTCCTTGAAGACTATATCCTGCTCATCTAAGGAATTGGAAACAATTTTTTTTTATGTTCTCAGAGACATCATTTATATGCAGTAAGCATGTTAACCCTAGATAGATAGATAGATAGATAGATAGATAGATTTTCAAAACTATCTGTGCTAACACATTGTTGTAATAGCAGATAATCTGACACATTGTTTTTCGTCCTCTTTAATTTAGTTGACACTCAATGCACATAAAATCAGACACCACTTGGAATAGTCATAAGAATGTAGTTTGAAAAAAATGTTGGACTTGATTTTTTTTTAAAAAAATCATAAAAAAATGAAAGAGATTCAAGAACTAATACATGAAACAAAACACGACACTGCTGCAGCAGAAGGAAGCAAAGCACTGGTGTGGCTCTGTGTGCCATTCTCAGTTTTCTAATATACAAGCAAGATCCTAAGCAAGATATTAATTCTTGCTGGCTCTGGAAGTCAAATAGCCTAGCAGAAAAAATGGGTGCTCCGAAAGCTTGATTTACAGTTCACTGCACTGTATCATGAAGCAAGGGAAATTGTTACAGCACAAAGGGGGAAATGGCTCTGGAAGAAAACCTATTTCTAAGAAGGTATACAAGAACATGCTTTCCATGCAAAAATGGTCTACAATTATTCTTGGAGACCCTGTAACTTGTATTACTTTAGCATATGAAATATTAGGATGCATGATATATCTTAGACATCAGAACAACACAACCAGTGAAACTTCCTGACCTATAATTAATAAATTAGATTCAGTTTCCTTTCATCTGTCTGTGCTTCTCAACACACTGGTTTAGGTGTTTACTAACCAGCAGACAGGCTTAATTGTAGCCATGCAGCCTGATTAGGGATGTTAGAGAAATCCACCTAAGGATGTACAAAAATCACTTACCTTTTCGAAGGGTGACATTCGTGGGGGGGGAGGCGCTCCATACCTCCCCCTGAAATCCTACACCGGCTGGCTCCGCTCCGCAGTGACTCTGCAGAGCCGCCGGCCAGGTGCATCCACACGGCAGGTCTGTGGCCACCATTTGCATCCCTTCACTGAGCCGTAATAGGCTACGTAAATATTTACGTAGCCTATCATGGCAAAAGCGGGGATGCAAATGGCGGCTCCTACGCCATTTGTGTCCCTGCTCTGAGCTGTGAAAGGCTGTGTAGATACTTACGTAACCTATCACAGCTTGCCAGGGACGCAAATGGCGGTCGGTATAGCAGCCACCATTTGCAGCCACATCCTGGCAGCAGCTGGAGCTGCCGCTGGAGCCGCCGCCACCAGAGCCACAGCCAGGTAGGCTCCGTTTTGCGGGGCTTTTGCGGGATGATGGGGTGGATTGCTCCGTTCCACCATGGATTCCGGGGGGGGGGGCTATTAACTGGAATTCGGCCTCCCTGGGATCCATGGCGGAATTCTCTAACATCCCTAAATCCGCCGTGGATTCAAATGAGGCCGGATTCCACAGTGGGATGGCCCCACTTACCTCCGCTCCAGGAGGATTCTGCATGGAACAGCTCTCGGCTGCTTGCTTAACCGGAGCCATTCGCCTCCGCACTGATCACCATTTTTTTTAAAAAAGGTCATCGGCAGGATGTGCCCATAGACTTATATGCAAAATAGAGCCGTGAATCTTGCATATAAGTCTATGTGTCCATAGACTTATGTGTCCATAGACTTATATGCAAGATTCACGGCTCTATTTTGCATATAAGTCTATGGGCACATCCTGCTGATTGCCATTTTTTTAAGCTACATGGCAATTGGCATGGAGGCAAATGGGTCCAGGATGGACCAGGTAAGCGGCCCTCAAGCCGGGTGGCTCCGTGGAATCCTCGTAGAGTGGAGCCACTCTGGAGGATTCTGTGAGGGAACCCCCCAGGCGGATTCCCCACCAGAACAGATGGTGGGGAATCTGTACATCCCTAAGCCTGATCATATACATGAGGAACCTCAGGCTTAAGGGCCAAATTTAGCTCCCCTGTGGTCCCAATCCAACACTTAGGGGTTCCCCAGATGGTCATGCCCTCTACCCCTGGCCGAACCCTTTTTCCTGACCACCAAAATTGACTTTTGTGCCATTTTTCCCCATTCTAAAGGATTGAACTGCCTCTCCTAAGGCTTAGTTACTGGCAGTGAGAGCTTTAAGCTACAATACGCTAGGTTTTTTAAAAAAATATTTTTGTGTTTTGACCCTGCTCCTTTTACATTTGGTCCCACCTAGGGATGTCATGGAATCTGGGAAAGGGGTGGTGTCCAGTGGATATCCTCAAGCTCAGCTCCCTGGATGCCAGTCTGCAGACACCTGTGCTTGTCCGACTCAGCACACACTGAGTCGGGCAAGTGCGGGGATACCTGATTACCTGCGAGCCACCATTTTGTGAAAAACCCTGGGTAAACTTTTTACATATATCTCCATTGTATGAAAAATAGTGGCTGTAAATAGGCCACTTATGCAAAACTGCAGGCATAAACAGACTATTTAGGGTAAATGGCCTATTTCCAATTGTGCGCAAATGGCCTATTTATGGCAATTTATGTAAAGAGCTTACCTGCTGTTTTCCACAAAATGGCAGCTTGTGGGCAAACAGGTTGCTGCGAGCACTTGCCGGGCACCCACCAGGCCATCCAGTGGCTCACCCCACATGCATGCCAGGGTCGGGTGAGTGGCAGGATTCTGGCAAGAGATGTGCGGGTGTGGGTAGGTTTGTCTATCCCTAGCCCCACCCCCTTTGCATTCGGGCTCACCTACCACTGGAATGTAGGGATGGCGGAGAATTTCTCCCTGAAACTTCGGGGGGCCGAGCGCCAACGTGTTCGGCCCCCCGAACAAGTTTCGGCGAGAAATCCTCCACAACCCCCCCGCACCCCGCACCCCCCGGGACGGGACTTACCTTCCCTGAATGTCCCTCCCGGCGGCGGGTCTGGCTGGCGGTTCATCCGGTGTTCAAGCAGGGCAGGAGCGGCAGCCGGTCTTTCGACCGGCTGCCGCCCCACCATTGCAATCAAAGAAAAAAAAAAACAACACGTCCCCTGATAGGCTACGTGACGATTCACGTAGCCTATCACGGCTAGATTTGCAAAGTCAGCCATGATAGGCTACGTGAATCGTCACGTAGCCTATTACGGGTGACTTAAAAAAAAAAAGTGTGTACGGATAATGGCGGCCCCCATAGGGAGCCGCCATTCCCGTTCCTTATTTGGTGGCTGTAGTCTACGTAAATGTTTACGTAGACTACGACGAAAATAAGGGCAACGCTATTTGCGTTGCCCTTATTTTCGCCGTAGTCTACGTAAACATTTACGTAGACTACAGCAACTAAATAAGGAACGCGAATGGCGGCTCCCTATGGGGGCCGCCGTTCGCGTACGCGCTTTTTTTTTTTTTAAAGTCACCCGTGATAGGCTACGTGACGATTCACGTAGCCTATCATGGCTGACTTTCCAGATCTAGCCATGATAGGCTACGTGAATCATCACGTAGCCTATCAGGGGACTTTTTTTTTTTTTTTTTACTTTCGTGTTCGCGGCCGGTCGAGGCGGGAAGCTTCCCCCCCGGCCTGAATTTCGGCCGGGCGAGGCGGGAAGCCTCCCCCCCGGCCTGAATTTCGGCCGGACGAGGCGGGAAGCCTCCCCCCCCGGCCTGAACTTCGCGGGGGGAGCAGCGAAGCGCTCCCCCCCACCGCGAACAAGCTGCGAGAAAAGGTAAGTGACTTTCGTCCACCCCTACTGGAATGCAGCCTTTGAGAGCTTCACCAAAACTGAATTTGTCCCTCAGGCTGAAAGAGGCTCCCTGCCCCTGATATACATAGACTTGACTGTCAATTAAGATCTGTTGAGGCCCTTCTCTGGCTGCTGTCACCTTCTGAGGTAATTTGGCTTGCTACTAGAGAGATACTGTTCTGTGACATGCCAATTATGGAACACTCTTCTCAGACATATTTGCCTGGTGCCAATTTAGGCACCAGGAAGCATGTACTGTTCTCTCAGGCTTTACTTGGATACAAGAACATTTAATGGTCTTTTTTTCTGGTGCTTTTATCTAGGGATGAATGGATCCCTCCAGTTCCTCTCTATTATTTCTCTGACATTCTGAGATCCCTTGAAGTCTGTTCCATTTGAATTCTGGCAGGCATTTGCAGATTCCTGAACATCAGGAATGGATAGTAGGGAAGCTACTGCTGGAGGAAGCTGACTCCAGTGGAAGCCACCACAGAAGAATTATATTATGTTTTTTATGTTATTGTATTTTATGGTTTTAAGCTTTGTCTTGTAAACCACCCAGACAACTATGGCTGATGGGCAATATAGAAATGTAATAAATACATTTAAAAAAATCCCCCCACCATTTGCATTTCTGTGGGAAGAAAAACTCAAAGAAGAGTGAGAAAAAACTCTGGCCATTTCCAAATGCAAATTATTCTAACACTGGGCAGTATCCAACAATGCCTCTGAGTCTGCACTTACATAATAGACTGGGGAAACCCATCACACAGCTTATGCTATTGGCATTGCACTAGAGGACCCTTATATGAGCATGATGTCAATTGTGCAAGCACAGTGGCCTCCTTGGATACTGTCCAATGTCGTTAAGACAACTAATAGCGGAAATGAACAAACGTTTTCTCCAAATGAACAGAAAAATGTAACCTAAACAAATGTGCTAGAATGGAAGAAAACTCCTGAGATATTTGTGCTATATTTTATAAACAAAACAAATCTTAATCCCAGGAAGGATACACATATGTCAATCATACAGGTGCATGCAGGCACAAAGTTTGATTTCTCTTTTGCTTTTGGAATGGAGTGTGCTGGAAATCTAAATAAATATATGTGTATGTTGAATGAAGCTTAAGACTATAACATTGATCTCTGTTTTCATGGTGGTTTTCATAAAGCTTTACAGAAAATATGAAAAACAGTTCGATGTTCTACGAAGGTGCTATAAGAATTTATGTCTGCTCACCCAGGAATTGCTTTACATGCATTACATAACCTCTGTGGTTTGCTAACAGCTTACAACTCTAGGAAAGCAATTGCAACTGTCTGTTTTAAGGCAATTCTGCTTTACAAAGTCATTCACAAGCAATTTACCAGAGATGGGCAAATGTAGCCACTTACACATTCTCTGTATATATCCACCCTGACCTCAGACAGACCCAGTAAAAACTAAAAACAGCTGCTTCTTAATGATACACAATTTCCTTGTAAATCCTATTCAGAAAAGTTCATAAATTATAGGTTGATATAAAGTCATGATACACCTCTCTTTCAAATGATAGTCCTATAGAGATTACCTGAAAACATACAGTACAAATAATGAAAGGACCCAATACTACTATTAAACATTAAACACATACTTCTCAGGGACACAATAACAGGTTTGGAGGTAGAGCTTGAAAGGTCTACTCTTTGACATTTTGAAGACCAATAAGAATATTTCTTCTGGTTATTATTATTTTTTTTGCACCTCCAATACCTAGCAATATAGGTGTTCCTGGGGAATAGCCACTTGTAAGCTGAAATAGCCCCCCACCCAACTCCATCCCTCCTTCTGTTTGCATCGTGTTGGTGTTTATATATTTTCGAGTGAACAAAGCCTTGCTCTTAAAAATTAAGTATTAGAATAACTCCCTGCTTCACAAATCTACTGTAACATCTTGTACTCAGAAGGAAGTCCCATTTTGATTAATGGGGGTTGATACCAAGTAGAACCCTTCATGGATCACTGCCTTGTTGTGGCAAACAGGCTTGCATAACTCAGTGAAGCCATAAGCCATGCCATGCAGGGCCACCCAAGATGGACAGGTCATGGCGGAGAGTTCTGACAAAATGTGGTCCACTAGAGAAGGAAATGGCAACCCACTCCAGTGTTCTTGCTAGTGATGTCAAAAAATTCCGCCACGGATCTTGGTGAGGCCGAATGCCAGTGCATTCGGCCCTCTGAACTCCGTGGCAGAACAGCCTGCCACCCCCCGCCCCCCGCGGATCCCCCCCAGGATGAGACTTAACTGGGGCGGATGTTCCGGACGGCGGCGGCTCCAGCGGCGGCTTCAGCGGCGGCTGGTCTTCCGACCGCCTGCCGCTGCCACCGCCGCCATTTGTAATCTGTTTCCCCCCCCCATTCGTGATAGGCTACGTAAAGACTTACATAGCCTATCACATCTGGGTAAAAAAAAAAAAAAGTGTACGCAAATGGCGGCGGCTACGGCCGCCACCATTGCGTTCCCTATTTTTGGTTGTCTTAGTCTACGTAAATATTTATGTAGACTAAGACAGCGAAACTAAGGGGGAACACAAATAGCGTGGCGGACGTAAGTCTTTACATAGCCTATCATGAATGGGGGGGGAAACAGACTGCAAATGGCGGCGGCAGTGGCAGCCGGTCAGAAGACCAGCTGCCGCCGCCACCTCCACCGAAGCCGCTGCTGGTGCCGCCGCCGCCGTCTGGAACATCCGCCCCAGGTAAGTCTTGTCTTGGGGGGGGGGCAGGCCGTTCCGCCATGGAGTTCGGGGGGCCGAATGCAGTGGCATTCGGCCTCACCGAGATCCGTGGTGGAATTCTCTGACATACCTAGGGGAATTTAATTCACGTGACCATCATATCTACTACTGTGGGCAAGAATCCCTTAGAAAAAATGGAGTAACACTCATAGTCAATAAAAGGGTGGGAAACGCAGTGCTGGGATACAATCTCAAAAACGATAGAATGATCTCAGTAAGAATCCAAGGCAAACCATTCAACATCACAGTAATTCAAGTCTATGCCCCAACCACTGAGGCCGAAGAAGCTGAGGTTGATCGGTTCTATGAAGATCTACAACAACTTCTAGAACTAACACCAAAAATTGTCCTTTTCATCGAAGGGGATTGGAAGGCTGAAGTAGGAAGTCAAGAAATCACTGGGATAACAGGCAAGCATGGCCTTGGTGTACAAAATGAAGCAGAACAAAGGCTAATAGAGGTTTGTCAAGAGAACATGCTGATCATAGTAAACACTCTTTTCCAACAGCACAAGAGGCGACTCTACACATGGACATCACCAGATGGTCAATATCGAAATCAGATTGATTATGCACTTTGCAGCCAACGATGGAGAAGCTCTATACAGTCAGTAAAAACAAGACCTGGAGTTGACTGTGGCTTAGACCATGAGCTTCTTGTTGCAAAATTTCGGCTTAAATAGAAGAACGTTGGGAAAACCACTAAACCATACAGGTATGACCTAAATCATATCCCTTATGAATATACAGTGGAGGTGAGGAATAGGTTTCAGGGATTAGACCTGATAGACAGAGTGCCTGAGGAACTATGGATGGAGGTCCGTAACATTGTTCAGGAAGCAGCAACTCAATCCATCGCAAAGAAAAAGAAATGCAAGAAAGCAAAGTGGCTGTCTGATGAGGCTTTACAAGTAGCTGAGGAAAGAAGGGAAGTGAAAAGCAAGGGAGAAAGGGGAAGATATATCCAACTGAATGCAAGGTTCCAGAGAATAGCAAGGAGAGACAAGAAGGCCTTCTTAAATGAACAATGCAATGAAATTGAGGAAAACAATAGAATGGGAAAGAATAGAGATCTCTTCAAGAAAATCGGAGATCTCAAGGGAACGTTTTGTGCAAAGACGGGCATTATAAAGGACAAAGAAGGCAGGGAGATAACAGAAGCAGATGAGATTAAGAAGAGGTGGAAAGAATACACGGGAGAACTATACAGGAAAGATCTTAATGTCCCTGTTAGCCATGATAGTGCAGTCACTCAACGTGAGCCGGACATCCTCGAGAGTGAAGTCAAGTGGGCCTTAGGGAGCATTACCAATAACAAAGCTAGCAGATATGACAGTATTCCAGCTGAGCTATTAAAAATCCTAAAAGATGATGCTGTTAAAGAGCATATGTGCACTCAATATGCCAACAAATATATATAGTGCACTCAATATGCGAACAAATTTGGGACACTCAACAGTGGCCACAAGACTGGAAAAGGTCAGTTTACATTCCAGTTCCAAAGAAGGGCAATGCCAAAGGGTGTTCAAACTACCATATAATTGCGCTCATTTCACATGCCAGCAAGGTTATGCTCAAAATCCTACAAGCTAGGCTTCAGCAGCATGTGAACGGAGAACTACCAGAAGTACAAGCTGGGTTTCGAAGAGGTAGAGGAACTAGAGATCAAATCACCAACATTCGCTGGATCATGGAGAAAGCAAGAGAATTCCAGAAAAACCTCCATTTCTGCTTCATTGACTATGCTAAAGCCTTTGATTGTTTGGATCACAACAAACTGTGGTAAATTCTTAAAGTGATGGGGGTACCAGACCACCTTACCTGTCTCCTGAGAAACCTGTACGAGGGTCAAGAAGCAACAGTAAGAACCAGACATGGAACAACTGATTGGTTCAAAATTGGGAAAGGAGTACAACAAGGCTGTATATTGTTGCCCTGCTTATTTAACTTATATGCAGAGTACATCATGAGAAATGCTGGGTTGGATGAATCACAGGTCTAGGGATGGCAGAGAATTCCGCCATGGATCTCGATGAGGCTAAATGCCAGTGCATTCGGCCTGCCGAACTCCGTGGCAGAACGGCCTGCCCCCCCCCCCGCGGATCCCCCCAAGGATGAGACTTACCTGGGGCGGATATTCCAGGCAGTGGCAGCGGCTGCGGCAGTGGCGGCGGCAGCTGCGGCGGCCAGTCTTCTGACCGGCTGCTGCCACCGCCATTTCCAGTGTTAAAAAAAAAAAAAAGACGTGATAGGCTATGTAAAGATTTACGTAGCCTATCATGGCTAGATTAAAAAAACACACAACAACGACGTGATAGGCTATGTAAATCTTTACGTAGCCTATCACTTCTGACTTTTTTAAAAAAACAAAAACGCGTGTATGCCATCGCCGCCGCCATTTGCGTTCCATATTTTGGCCTGTCTTAGTCTACATAAATATTTATGTAGACTAAGACAGCAAAAATATAAGGGAACGCAAATAGCGTCTGCTACTCTATTTGTGTTCCCCTTATTTTCACCGTCTTAGTCTACGTAAATATTTACATAGACTAAGACGGGCCAAAATAAGGAACGCAAATGGCGGCAGCCGTAGCTGCCGGCATTTGCGTACGCGCGTTTTGTTTTTTCTTTAAAGTCAGATGTGATAGGCTAGATAAAGATTTATGTAGCCTATCAGGGCTGACTACAGGGACGCAGACGGCAACGGCTATGGCCGCCGCCATTTGCGTCCCTGCTAGCCAGCGGCTGGATGTCTGGCTGCTGGCGGAGCTGGCCGGCGGCTCCGCGGAATCCCCGCAGAGCGGAGCCGGCCAGCAAGGATTCCGGGGGGAAAGGAAGAAGCGCCTCCCCCCCCCCCCAGCAGAACCTTGCGGAGCCAGGTAAGGCCAATTTCGTACATCCCTACACAGGTCGGAATTACGATTGCTGGGAGAATTATCAACAACCTCAGATACGCAGACGATACCACCCTAATGGCAGAAAGCGAAGAGGATCTAAAGAGCCTCTTCTTGAAGGTGAAAGTGGAGAGTGCAAAAGCTGGCTTGAAACTCAACATTAAAAAAACTAAGATCATGGCATCTGGCCCTATCACTTCCTGGCATATAGAAAGGGAAGAATTGGAAGCAGTGACAGATTTTATTTTCTTGTGCTCCAAGATCACCGCAGACGGTGACTGTAGCCATGAAATTAAAAGACGCTTGCTTCTTGGGAGGAAATCTATGGCAAACCTAGAGAATATAGTAAGAAGCAGAGACATCACCTTGCCGACAAAGGTCTGCATAATCAAAGCTATGGTTTTCCCAGTAGTAATGGCATGGCTGTGAGAGCTGGACTAAGGAAGGCTGAGCACCGAAGAATTGATGCCTTCGAACTGTGGTGCTGGAGAAGACTCTTACGAGTCCCCTGGACTGCAAGGAAGTCAAATCAGTCAATCCTAAAGGAAATCAACCCTGAGTGCTCATTGGAAGGACAGATACTGAAGCTGAAGCTCCAATATTTTGGCCACCTAATGTGAATTGAAAAGACACTGGAAAAGTCCCTGATGCTGGAAAAGATTGAAGGCAAAAAGAGAAGGGGACGGCACCGGATGAGATGGCTAGATAGCATCACCGATGCAATGAATATGAATTTGAGCACACTCCGGGAGAGAGTGGAGGACAGGAAGGCCTGGCGTGCTATGGTCCATGGGGTCACGAAGCGTCAGTGACAAATGAACGACTGAACAACAACAACAACAACCAAGTAGAATCATACAATTGTAGGGTTGGAAGGGCCTACAAAGCCATCGAGACCAACCCCCTGCTCAATGCAGGAATCTAGTCAGAGCATCCCTGGCTGTCCAGCCCCGTCTTGAACACCTCCAGTGCGGGATGCTCACCACCTCCCTAGGTCATTGGTTCCATTGTTGTATTGCTCTAACAGTCAGGAAGTTTTCCTGAGGTTCAGCCGGAATCTGGCTTCCTGTAACCTGAGCCCATTATTCCATGTCCTGCACTCTGGGATGATCAAGAATGGATCCTGGCCTTCCTTTCTGTGACAACCTTGCATGTACTTGAAGAGCGCTATCATATCTCCCCTCAGTCTTCTCTTCTCAAGGCTAAACATGCCCAGTTCTTTCAGTCTCTCCCCATAGGGCTTTGTTTCCAGTCCCCTGATCATCTTTGTTTCCCTCCTCTGAACCCTCTCCAGTTTGTCTGCATCCCTCTTAAAGTGTGGTGCCCAGAACTGGACACAGTACTCCAGATGGGGCCTAACCAGTGCTGAGTAGACAGGAACTTGTACTTCCTGGGATTTGGAAGCTATGCTTCTATTAAAAGCTATGCCTTTTCTTTGTCATCTGTTATCATTTTGCCATCCTTATTTAATAGCTGAACAACCATTTCTTTCCTCTGCCTTTTACTATGCACATAGCTGAAGAAAGCCTTTTTGTTGTTTTTAGCATCCCTCGCTAACCTCAGCTCATTCTCAGCTTTAGCCTTTCTAATGCCATCCCTGCAATTCTGTGCTACCTGCCTGTACTCTTCACTTGTTGCTTGGCCTTCCAGCCACTTCCTATATGTGCCCTTTTTTGTTTTCAGGTAATCTCTAAGCTTTTTGTAAAGCCACATTGGCTTCTTCTGTTGTCTTCCACCTTTTCTTCTCATTGGAAATGTTTGTAATTGTGCCTTGAGAATTTCCTTTTGTAAAAACTCCCGCCCATCTTGGACTCCTTTACTCATTAGAGTAGGGATGTACAAAAGTCACTTACCATTTCGCGGATCTGCTTTGCGATGGGGGGAGGTGCTTTATCCCTCCCCTTAGAGTCCTGCCGGGCCGGCTCCGCTCTGCAGGCATTCCGTGGAGCCGCCCACTGGCTCCGCTCACAGCCGGACATCTGGCCGCTGGGCAGCAGGGATGCAGATGGCGGCTGCCATAGCCGCTGCTGTTTGCGTCCCTGTATTTGACCCTGATAGGCTATGTAAATATTTATGTAGCCTATCACGGCAAAGTAAAGAAAAAAGCGTGTACACAAATGGCGGCGGCTACAGCAGCCGCCATTTGCATTCCTTATTTTTCGCCGTTTTAGTCTACGTAAATATTTACGTAGACTATTACAGTGAAAATAAAGGGGAACACAAATAGCGTAGTGAGCACTATATGCCTTCCTTTTTGATTCGCCGTTTTAGCCTACGTGAAAATTCGCTGTAATAGCCTACGTAAATATTTACGTAGACTAAAACAGTGAAAAATAAGGAACGCAAATGGCAGCCGCCATAGCCATCGCCATTTGCGTACACCTTTTTTTGTTATTTTACCCAGACGTGATAGGCTACGTAAGTCTTTACGTAGCCTATGATGTCTGGGAAAAAAGAAAAGAAAAGACCAGAATGCAAATGGCAGTGGCGGCAGCCGGTTGGAAGACCAGCTGCTGCTTCAGCCGCCGCTGGGGCCACCGCCGTCCAGAACATCTGCCCCAGGTAAGTCTTGTCCTGGGGGGGATCTGCGGGGGGGCAAGGGGGTGGCAGGCCATTCCGCCATGGATTTTGGGGGGCTGAATGTCAGTGCATTCAGCCTCACTGAAATCCGTGGCGGAATTCTCCGCCATCCCTACATTACAGTCACTTGCCATGAGACCTTACTGATCATTGTTCTGAGTTTATTAAAATCAGCTTTCCTAAACACTAGGGGTGTATGGAACCCCACTTACTTGGCTCTGCCAGGTTCCGCTGGGCGGGGAGGCACTCCGTCCCTTCCCCCGGAATCCTTGCCAGCCGGCTCTGCTCCGCGGGGATTCCACGGAGCCACCGGCCGGCTCCGCCAGCAGCCGGACATCCGGCTGCTGCCTAGCAGGGACGCAAATGGCGGCAGCTGTAGCTGCCGCCGTTTGCGTCCCTGTATTCAGCTGTGATAGGCTATGTAAAGCTATTTGCGTTCCCCCTTATTTTCCCTTATATTTTATTAGGGGCTGCGGTGGCTTAGTGGTTAAGACACTGAACTGCAGACTGGAAGGTTGGCAGGTCAGCAATTCGAGACCCGAGTGCTGCGTGACGGAGTGAGCTCCTGTCTTCAGTCCCACCTTCTGCCAACCTAGCAGTTCAAATGCAAGAAATTGTAAGTAGATAAATAGGTACCGCTTCGGCGGGAAAGGTAACAGCGTTCCGTGCACCTCGGTGTTCAGTCATGCCGGCTGCATGACCATGGAAGCGTCTTCGGACGGCGCTGGCTCTTCGGCTTAGAAACGGGGATGAGCACCGCACCCTAGAGTCGGACATGACTGGTTTGGGACACCTTTACCTTTACATTTTTATTTTCATCATCTTAGTCTATGTAAATATTTATGTAGACTAAGACGGCCAAAAATAAGGAACGCAAATGGCGGCGGCCGTAGCCGCCGCCATTTGCGTACACGTTTGTTTTTTTTTAACCCAGACGTGATAGGCTATGTAAGTCTTTACGTAGCCTATCATGAATGGGGGGGGGAGAACAGACTGCAAATGGCGGTGGCGGGGGCAGCTGGTCGGAAGACCAGCTGTCGCCGCCTCCACCAAAGCCACCGCTGGAGCTGCCGCCGTCCAGAACATCCGCCCCAGTTAAGTCTCATCCCAGGGGGGATCCATAGGGAGCAGGGCAGGTGGCAGGCCGTTCCGCCACAGAGTTTGGGGGGGGCGAATGCACTGGCATTCAGCCTCACCGAGATCCATGGCAGAATTCTCTGACAGCCCTACTAAAAACCAGGGTACATATTTGACTACACTCAGCTTTTGCTTCCCTTAGAACCAAGAGCTCAAGTACAACATGGTCACTTTCCCCCAGAGTTCCTGTAACTGCTACTTTATCCACTAAGTCATCTCTGTTGGTTAGGATCAAGTCAAGGATAGCGAATCCTCTAGTTCCTTCCTCTACTTTCTGTAGGAGGAAGTTATCCACCACACAAGTCAGGAATTTCCTGGAGGGGCCATGTTCTGTAGAATTTGTCTCCCAACAAATTGAAGTCTCCCATTACTGCTACATCATGCTTCCTTGAAAATTGGCTATTTGCTTTTCAAAAGTTTCATTCTTGTCTTCTCCTTTATTGGGTGGCTGGTAGTAGACTCCGACCACCAGGTTGCTTTTATTCTTTGCTCCATTTATTTTGATCCAGATGCTCTCGATGGGGCTACCAAGCTCATCGTCCTGTATTTCTGTGCAGAGATATGTATTTTTCACATATAGTGCAACCCCACCTCCCTTTCTGTTCTTCTTGTTCTTTTTGAACAAGTTATATCCTTCAAGTGCTGTATTCCAGTCATGAGAGTCATCCCACCAATTTTCTGTTGCACTTATCAAGTCATAATTTCCCTCTTGTATTAAGAGTTCAAGTTCATTCTGTTTGTTTCCCACACTCTGGGCATTAGTATATAGACATTGAAGACCATGTGCTTCATAGTCTGGCTTTCTTCCTACGTGTTTCTGAAGACTACTATTGGGCACTATTAGAGCTGTTCTCTCCGTTGCGGTGCATGAGCCTTTCAGTAGTTCAAGTTCAGTTTATTGCTCTATTAGCAAAGAATCTTAGGTAGCAATCCTATGCACACTTAGGGCCAAGCTAGACTAGGGATGTAGGGATTGTGTAAAATCTGTTCCGTCTGTGTTTTGTAGATTGTCAGGTGCCTTTCATTCCATCGTCTGCCCATCGATGGAATTGGAGACTTTTAGTTTCTGAATGTGTGCAACGTTACACATGCGAAAATGCAGAGTCGCACAAAATGCACAAATTCCCCCCCCCCCAGTGTATTTTCATGCTTTAGCCTATTGGGGGAAATGCACATTTTGAGCCAGTTTGTTTTTTTTTGCATATTTTTCTATGACAAAATTCCTGAAGGTTAGAAAAACAGTCCGCATGTCTGCGGAAACTGCCTGACAGGGGAAAAGCCAGTCCGCTACAGAATCTGTGGCTTGGACTCATAAAACTCTGGACTCATTTGGTTCTGTTGCAGATTTCTCCAACATCCCTAAGTTAGACATGATGCAGGAGATCCATGAACAGAATGTCCCATGGTTGTTGTTGTTTTGTAATGGTACTAAAAACTACAAAGTGGAGGCAATTCAGATAAGGAACATAGTACTGAAGGAGAGGGTAACCTTTACCCCGTGCTATTTTCCTATCACTCCTATCACTTTTCAGATCACTCCCCAAAGCTGCTATTTGTCCCATGGATGCCATATATGTTGGTAGCATCCAATCCTAGTCCTCTGTAGATAGACCCACTGGAGTGACTGGGACTTAAGTTAGTCTCATTCATTTCAATGAGTTTACTCTAAGTAGGACTAACATTGGTTAGTGCCCACTGTGTTTTGCCCAGCTGAGCAAATAGCATTTAGGGGGTGAGATTAATTAGAATAATGGCACAGAGGAAAATGCTAACCCACAGCACTGCTATCTAGACTGAATTCTCTCCTCCACAGCAGCTATAGACACTCTCCTGCATCTTATCTAGGTTGGCCCAATGCTGGAATGAGACACCCCTTCTAAATTTACCACTTATTTAAAGATCATGAATTTGAGATGGCCATTTTGGAGACCTCCCAATTTGAGGCCCCCCAAATGATTTTGGAGGAGGAGGCCCTTACCTCAGTGGCATGTGATATGAATGTACATTTCATTAACTATGAGTATATTTTATATTTTGTTTCATTCTTTCTTTTTCATATTTTTAATGTAGCCATTTGCCTTTTCTCCCATCCCATTTGCTTGGAACATTTCATTAGGTAATTCAAGTCCATTGGATTTAAATGCCCTGTGCACAGGATTGTAGACTTTCTGCTCATGTCAAACTTTGTTTACTTGGAAGCAAGTCCCATCAATTTTGAAGGGTCTCACAGATCCATGCGAGTGTGCTGAGGATTACATCTTAGCAGCCTGATCCCTTGCAGAGTTAGGCATGCTTCCAGTGCAATCCCATGCGTGCACCCTAGTAATTATGTTTAGGCTTTAAGTCCAATGTTTTCAATGGTCTTTAGGGTGCATGGGATCAAGATGTTAAGACAACTCCATATGTCAACAGGAGCCATTATAAAGTATCAATACAATCTTTGCTCACATTCACTTGGAAGCAGATGGTACAAATTCCAAGCCTGCTGCTACCAAGTGGAGCACACACACACCATTCTTCATCTTCCACAGATTTATTTACCCATATAATCCAGACCATAGGATGCTCCAAGGAGAGCAGTAAAGTAGCTGCAGAGTCAGGAGCTGCAGATGACTTTCTAATAAGCTTTTTTAAAAAAATAAAATAAAATCACCTGCTTTCAATATTCATAGGGATGATTGCCATTCAGGTGACACACCATCCTACTTGAGGGAAATTGGACAAGTTATGATATTATATTGAATTGTATTTTACTGGAGTGTTTGAAACTTCAGTTTTCTATACCACGGAAGGTCTCACAGATTGTCTTTTGAAACTACTTTTCCTTGGTAGTTACTCTTCAACAGCCTTGTTGCTTCTCCTTTTGCTTTCCTGTTGCTTTAGAGGGAACTGTCACCAACATTTCATAGTTAATCAGAGTTACCCTATACTCATGTAAATCTAGACAGAGTTCAAAGATATATCATTGTATCTCATTTGAAGGTCTCGTCATATACTGCAGGGGCCAATCTACACTTACGGGTCTTTTTGCTTCTAATGAGGTTTCACTGCCCATCTTTCACACTACGCAGTACCCACCTGGAATTGGAACTGGAATTTCCTGTTTCCATGCTACCGCTTTCAATACCCTGATAATACTGATATCCCTGTATTTCCCCTTAATGTGCTCTGATTTTCCGCATTCGTTACCATAACTGAACATAGTGGCACAAAGTGGGTTTTTAAAAACCCAAAGAACAAAACCAAACCCTGCAATGATTATTCCTGCTGGTGAAATGGCTACTTATATATATACTGTTTTTTGTCAGTGTGACCCATTGCCATTATTTAGTGCAAATGTTCTGACTGGAAGGAGAATGATGAAAATAATATATATGACATTGTCCATTTAGAAGGCTTATAGGCCTGCTGAACTTAATGAGTCTTGCTTTCTATCACGTGTGGTTAGCATTCGAGCCTTGATGATCTGGCTGGCAGAATATTTTGTAAAGGCTGTTGCAAGTAGAGATGCCACTGAACTCATACTTCTAAGCCAAGAAGTATGAGTTTCAGGGGGTTTGCAATGTTTGCTTTAATAGCCCTTGGCTACAACCTTGAAGCCTGCCATGCTGCAACACAGCCCACCTGGCCACTAGAGAGGTGATGGAGGAGACACCTCTCTCCCATTCCTCTTCCAGAGGCTTTGCTTGCTGCTGTTGGAGAGCTACCACCGGCCATGCCAACAGCCAAGTAAGTGGGATCTAAGGGAAAAGGAAGGGAGGGAGGGCTCACACACCTCGAATTACAAGTGGCCCCAGGCATGGAGAGGAGAGAGCAAGAGCGACAGAGAGCGACAGAGAGCGACAGAGAGAGAGAGAGGTTGGCAACTTTCCATTGTCCTGATTAAGGATGCTTGAGAAATTCAACCTTTGTGAATTCTGATATGGACTGACCTGATCCATACTGAGATAACTGAGCAGTGAGATTACTTCTGAGTAGATATGCATAGGATGGCAATGAAAACAAAATAAATGAGAACTAAACACATGTTGTATGAGAGAGCTAACAGGTAAACCAGATATGATTGGGCAGCCATATGTATTTTATCCATCCATCTGCCCCAGTGGTTAATGTTGACGTGCAGGTGGCCATCTTGACAGCCCTTGTAGCCACAATCCCAAGGAGAGTCCCAAAACTCAGGCAGCCATGTTGATCCATATCAACAAACCAGTTCTAACCATTTTTATCTCCACCAAGACCAAGTGTTCCAAAAAGCTAAAGGATCTTAATTGCCCACTCAAGAGCAAGCCACCCGCAAGTACTTTGCATTACAACAGGGAACAATATTTTGTTGCTGGGGAAAATCATCCCCCCAAAAGCTACTGTGGGGATTGCAGCTATGCTCAGAAGAAACAGGGAATTCTGAGGGGTGGGGGGGGGCAGATAACACCAGCGTCCCTGCTAATAAAAAAGTGCCAGTGCTGTATCCTTGTGAGCCCTGGCTCCACTACACCACTGTCCACACCTTCTGGACTAATATGCAGATAAGAACCTAGTTATCCATCAACTTCCACATTTCCTGACTGTTCCAGTGCTATTCTCTGCTAAAACAACAACATGCATTTAAAATGTGCCTTTCAAGAGAAAATCCATTTAGAAATGTGTCTTTGAAATATGTATTTAAATATATTTAAATGTGACACTGATGCAGATTTTTTTTAAAGTGCAGATTAATTCAGAAATAGGATATAATGGACTTATGGATGAACAGCGAATAACATGAAAATGATATGAATCAGAAATAGACTGATCTGTACATCTCTAAATGACACAAACCTAATACAGAAATATGTCAGTATCCCATGAAAGCTTAGAAGCCAAACTGCAGTAAACAACAATCTGGCTCACATGTAAAAGCAATTATTTAACTCAGGAATTGCCAACATCTGGTGGGAGCAAGTAAGCGCACTGCCTCCTGCATGCTTGTCACTTCCTCTTTCAGCTTAAAACCCAGGAACTAGGGATGGGGGAGAATTTCTCCCCGAAACTTCGGGGGGCCAAGTGCCAACGCATTCAGTCCTCCGAAGGCTGTTCGGGGAGAAATTCTCCGCCCCCCGCCCCCCCCGGAATGGGACTTACCTTTCATGAATGTCCCTCCCGGCGGTGGGTCCCGGCGGCGGTTCGGCAGGTCTTCGTCAGGGGCGGGGGCGGCAGCCGGTCTTTTGACCGGCTGCCACCGCCGCCATTACACGAAAAGTAAAAAAAAAAAACGCCCCTGTGATAGGCTACGTAACGATTAACGTAGCCTATCACAGCTAGATTTGCAAAGTCAGCCGTGATAGGCTACGTTAATCGTCACGTAGCCTATCACGGGTGACTTAAAAAAAAAAAAAAAAAGCGCGTACGGCTAATGGCGGCCCCCATAGGGAGCCGCCATTCCCCTTCCTTATTTGGTCCCTGTAGTCTACATAAAGATTTACGTAGACTACGGCAAAAATAAGGACAATGCAAATAGCCTTTGCCTGAACTTCGGGGGGAGCAGCGAAGCGCCTCCCCCCCACCGCGAAGCAAGCTGCAAGACCAGGTAAGTGACTTTCGTACATCCCTACCAGGAACCCCTCATTCCTGGGTTGTTGTTATGATGTCCGAATCCAGAAACTCTGGGTTGTTTAACCCCTAAACAGCCCAGCATTTCTGGGTTTGGGCTAGAGCTGTGCACTAGTGGGCTTCTCAAAATTCTCCAGCTTATTAGTGGGCAGAAAAATTGGGGAAACAATTTCACTGTTTTTCTCCTAGGGGAGGAGAAATTCTCCAACAGTTTCTCACAGATAGGACTCACTATTGGCAGGGGTTGTAGCACAGGCCCTTTCTTTTTTCCTAAGGGTTTTTGATTTATTTCAGTGCTTCCGTAGGTGGCAACAGCATCAACTGGGTAGAGGCTTCCACTTTTTTGAGGCAGAATTTTGAATTTCTTTTGGTGTTATTTTGAGCATACCTAATCACTGTGAGGTGGCTGAGGGTGCTGTGTGTGTGTTTTCTCTCTATTACACATCTTTCCATTGCTCTGCAACCTCCCAGGCCACCTGAGCTTCCTGAACTGAAAAAGCCCCATGGGAGGAATTCCCTCATGATGTCTTCCCCATGAAGGCTTTAACTGAAGTGCGGGAAGCCAAGGAGGCTACAGGCTGCCACAGAGATTACTGTACAGTCAGACAGGACACCCATGCACACTCCTCAGCCACCTCATAAGTAAGGTAAGCACAAGAACCCCAAATCCAACTCATGAGAATCTGTCCAAAATTTCTCCTGCTTTGAATTTCTTTTCAAAAGCAATTTCTTTTCTATGAAATTGAATGAGAATGGTTGACAAAAGTGTGGGAGAAATTTTTGACACTGCACTAGTTTGGACGTCATGATAAAAAGACAGGAACAGAGCTTGTTAACTGAAAGCGAAAGCAATGAGTGTATGGGTGGCAGTGCACTCACTCGCTACCACTCAGCTCGGACAACCCATGGTTTAAATTAATGCATGAGTTGGCATTACATGTGAACTGGGCTAATGCATTCTCCACTGATGAGCAACCTATCTTATAAAGGGTAGTATCCAATGCTGGTCTTATGAAGAGTAGACCCATTGAAGTGAATGTCTCATTTATTTCAATAGGTTTACTCTAAGTAGGATTAACACTGCATACTACCCAAAGTGTGGTTTTGAGGAACTGGAAACTGAAAATCATTTAATGACACTTAATACTGTGTTTTGCACTGAGCATCTCTGCATTAGAAGCATGTGATTTATGAAGTATGTTTTATAGGGCAGGTAAATTACACCAATTCATTTAGCAAGCTAATTTAGCTGTGTAATTTTAAACAAATATTGACAATGACATTTAGGCCCCAGTCCAGTAAAAAGCCATTATTTTTCCAAGCTGTAATTTTGCCTCTACTAAAGATTAGGATTTGTGTTCCTATTAGCATTCTGAGCAGGGGATTGGATGGGCCTTGCCCTGAACACTAACAGCTCCATTCTATGTGTGTACTGGAACTTCCTTCTGACTAAATGTGCAGATATAGCATTGCATCCTGAAAAAGCAGGGAACTCAAAAACATGATGAGACATTTTACTTTTAGAATTGCTGGGTTGCAATTTGGAGAAAAGGCTTCCATCTTTTAAAGCTCGGCTCCAAAGTAACTGTAGAGGTGGGTGCTGTATCTCCCCTTGACACTGCTGAATAGAGACTGAAGAAGAGGGAGACAAGGCAAAGAGAAAGCAGAGCATTGGTGCCCTTTGTCCTCCAGATAAAGTTTGGTAGGTGCAGCAGTAGGAGTTTGGTAGTGGATGATAGGGATGGTGCAGGCACCCAATTCAATCTGGGAATCTGGCAGACCCACTCCTGCCTGTACCCCCAAGCCCCGCTCACTGAGCCCCTGCCCCTGCTTGGCAAATGGCCTGCACTTAGGGATGGCGGAGAATTTCTACCCGAATCTTCGGGGGACCAAGCGCTAATGCATTCGGCCCCCCGAAATCGGCGGTGAAATTCTCCTCCCCCCCACCCCCCCGGGGATGGGACTTACCTTTGGCGAATGTCCCTCCTGGCGGCGGGTCCCAGCGGCGGTTTGGCAGCGGTTCGGCGCGGGCGGGGGCGGCGGCCTGTCTCCCGACCGGCTGCTGCTGCCGCCATTGCAAAAAAAAAAAAACTAAAGTAAAAAAAAAACAAAACACACCCGTGCATAGGCTACGTAACGATTTACATAGCCTATCATGGCTAGATTTCCAAAGTCAGCCGTGATAGGCTACGTAAATTTTCACGTAGCCTATCATGGGTGACTTTGAAAAAAAAAAAAGAGCTTACGCAAATGGTGGCGGCCCATGGGCGCTGCCATTTGCATTCCCTATTTTGGCACGTCTAGTCTACGTAAATCTTTACGTAGACTAGATGTGTAAAAATAAGGAACGCAAATGGCGGTGCCCATGGGCCGCCACCACTTGCGTAGGCGCTTTTTTTTCCCCCAAAGTAATTTCCAAATTTCCAAACTTTGGAAATCTAGCCGTGATAGGCTACGTAAATCGTCACGTAGCCTATCATGGGGTCTTTTTATTTTTTTACTTTTTGTTTCATGGCCGGGGAGACGGGGCGCTTCTCCCCGGCCTGAATTTCGGCCAGGCGAGGCGGGAAGCCTCCCCCCTTCACCTGAACTTTGGGGGGAAAAGCGAAGTGCCTCCCCCCCACCGTGAAGCCAAGCTGCAAAAAGGTAAGTGACTTTTGTACATCCCTACCTGCACTCACCCTGGCAGCCTCATCGAGCTTCATGGTCGCCATTTAAAAAAAAATAAAATGGCAATCACAAAAATGCGCAAATGTGCACACCTGCAAAAATTCACATTTTTGCACATGTGCATATTCGCATATGCGCAAAAATGCGCATTTTCCAAAAATTAACATTTTTGCACACACACACTGTGCCTTCGCAAAAATGTGCATTTCACACATGAGAATATGCACATTCACAAAAATGCACATTTCTGTCCGTACAAAAACGTGCATTTCTGCGATCGCCATTTTATTTTTTTCAAAAATGGTGACCACAGAGCTGGACAAGGCCACTGGGGTGAGTACAGGCTGCTTGCTGAGTGTGGAAGGGGCTCGAGCATGGTCCGGGGACCAGCGAGTGAGGGCAGGGGTTGGGCGGGCATCCGGAATACCCAGACAGGAATGAGTTAGCACATCCCTAGCAGGAGAAAGTGAGCATCGATGGGTGAACACATGCCCATTTCAAACATTCAATGTGAGTTCAAGGAACATTAGTGGGGACTGAAGAGGGATCATACTGGCACTGGCAGGCAACCCCCACCGACTGGGAGCACTGAATGCACGTATGATGGGATGGGCCTGCAATGCTGCACATGGGCATGCGCGCGCACACACACACACATCTGAATATGACTTTAGACATTCTCATTACTCTTAGAACAAAATGGACCTGATTCAGCAGCACCCTATGAAGAAAACCAAACTGCATTTGAGAAGTTAGCACCCATCCAAATATACTGTTTGAAAGTTTTATTGTATCATTTTGTGTAGTCTAGTCTTCAATTTGCTCCTAGCAATAAAGATGCAAGTAAATCGGTGGAACTTTGGCCATATTTATTTAAATTACAACAGATCTGCAAGGCAAGTGACTATGCAGGGGGCTGCATCTCAAGGACTCCTGTAGGCAAGTATACCTGATGTCATTTGGGTGAGCCTGTCTCTGTCCCAGTGGAGAGGCAGTCATTTATGCCATCCCTTCACTTTAGCCCCCCTTTTTCAAATGAGGATGGAGGCCTTTCTGAGTCACCACCACCCTCATGTGCAGTGCCTCAAAACTCTTAATGGATGAGACAGGTTAGTACAAAATGGGATCTGTGTCCTGCCCATCGGGCCCACAGCCCTGAGCAGTTAATCTTAGGCATCACCAATCACCCACAAACCTGCCTCAGGGTGCTCATCTAATATCTTCCCTTCCTGTTAAATTTCTTGCATATTCTTGCCACTAACATCAACATGACGTACATCTGCACACTAACTTTTTATGTGCCGTCCCCCAAAGCAACTTTATCCCTGCCGGAACTCCATTTGGACTGTGTCGTGGAATGGCTTTGTGTTAGGCACATGCCTAATGTCAGGTTTTTGCTACAGAGGAAGATGTGCTGGACATTACAGCTCAAGAGTTTGTCACCTCTTGGGCTAAATGAAGATGCAGATTACTTACCATTCTTGTAAACAAGTAAATAAGAATTGTTGTTTTTCAGTCGTGTTCGACTCTTCGTGATCCCATGGACCATAGCATGCCAGGCCTTCCTGTCCTGCGCTCTCTCCCGGAGCGTGCTCAAGTTCATATTCATTGCATCGGTGATGCTATCTAGCCATCTCATCCTCTGCCGTCCCCTTCTCCTTTTGCCTTCAGTCTTTCCCAGCATCAGGGTCTTTTCCAGTGACTTTTATCTTTGCATCAGGTGGCCAAAATATTTGAGCTTCAGCTTCAGTATCTGTCCTTCCAATGAGCACTCAGGGTTAGGGATGTACAAAAGTCACTTACCTTTTCGCAGCTTGGCTTCGCGGTGGGGGGAGGAGCTTCGCTTTCCCCCCCGAAGTTCAGGCAAAGGGAGGGAGGCTTCCCGCCTCGCCTGGCCGAAATTCAGGCCGGGGGGGAGGCTTCCTGCCTCGCCCGGCCGAAATTCAGGCCGGGGAGAAGCGCCCCGTCTCCCCGGCCGCAAAACAAAAAGTAAAAAAAAAAAAAAAACCCCGTGATAGGCTACGTGACGATTTACGTAGCCTATCACGGTTAGATTTCCAAAGTCAGACGTGATAGGCTACGTAAATCGTCACGTAGCCTATCATGGGTGACTTTGGAAAAAAAAAGCGCTTACGCAAATGGCGGCGGCCCATGGGCGCCACCATTTGCATTCCTTATTTTGGCACGTCTAGTCTACGTAAAGATTTACGTAGACTACAGCGAAAATAAGGACAACGCAAATAGCGTTCCCTCATTTTCGCCGTAGTCTACGTAAATCTTTACGTAGACTAGACGTGCCAAAATAAGGAACGCAAATGGCGGCGCCCATGGGCCGCCACCATTTGCGTATGTGCTTTTTTTTTCAAAGTCACCCGGGATAGGCTACATGATAATTTACGTAGCCTATCATGGCTGACTTTTGAAATCTAGCAGTGATAGGCTACGTAAATCGTTACGTAGTCTATGCACGGGTGTTTGTTTTTTTTTTACTTTAGTTTTTTTTTTTGCAATGGTGGCAGTAGGGATGGACGAAAGTCCCTTACCTGTCCTCGAAGCTTGCTTCGCGGTGGGGGGAGGCACTTCACTTCTCCCCCCGAAGTTCATGCGAGGGGGGGGAGGCACCCCGCCTCGCCCGGCCGAAATTCAGGCCGGGCGGGAGGCGCCCCATCCCACGCCGGCGAAATTCAGGCCGGGTAGAAGTGCCCCGTCTACCCAGCCGTGGAAAAAAAAACAAAAAAACACCCCCATGATAGGCTACGTAACAATTAACATAGCCTATCACGGCTAGATTTCCAAAGTCAGCCGTGATAGGCTACGTAAATCATCACGTAGCCTATCACGGGTGACTTTGGAAAAAAAAAAAAAGCGCATACACAAATGGCGGCCGCCATAGGGAGCCGCCTTTTGCGTTCCTTATTTGGTCCCTGTACTCTACGTAAATATTTACATAAACTATGGCGAAAATAAGGGCAACGCAAATAGCGTTACCCTTATTTTCGCCGTAGTCTACGTAAATCTTTACGTAGAGTACAGGGACCAAATAAGGAACGCGAATGGCGGCTCCCTATGGGGGCCGCCATTTGCATACGCGCTTTTTTTTTTTCAAAGTCACCCGTGATAGGCTACATGACGATTAACGTAGCCTATCACGGCTGACTTTGGAGATCTAGCCATGATAGGCTATGTTAATCGTTACGTAGCCTATCACGGGTTATTTTTTTTACTGCACTTGTAATGGCGGCGGTGGCAGCCGGTCGAAAGACCGGCTGCTGCCCCTGCCCCTGACAAAGACCAGATGAACTGCTGCCGGGACCCGCCGCTGGGAGGGACATTTGTGAAAGGTAAGTCCCATCCCGGGGGTGGCGGGGGGTGGCGGATAATTTCACCGCCGATTTTGGGGGGCGGAATGCGTTGGCACTCGGCCCCCTGAAGTTTTGGGGAGAAACTCTCCCCTATCCCTAGGCGGCGGCGGCAGCCCGTCGGGAGACCGGCCGCCGCCCCCGGCCGTGACGAAATGCCACCAAACTGCCTCCGGGACCCACCGCTGGGAGGGACATTCGCCAAAGGTAAGTCCCATCCCGGGGGGTGGCGGGGTGGTGGTGGAGAATTTCACCGCCGATTTCGGGGGGCTGAATGCATTGGCGCTTGGCCCCCCGAAGATTCAGGGAGAAATTCTCTGCCATCCCTACTCAGGGTTGATTTCCCTTAGGGTTGACTGATTTGACCTCCTTGCAGTCCAGGGGACTCGTAAGAGTCTTCTCCAGCACCACAGTTTGAAAGCATCAATTCTTCGGCGCTCAGCCTTCCTTATAGTCCAGCTCTCACAGCCATACATTACTACTGGGAAAACCATAGCTTTGATTAGACGGACCTTTGTCGGCAAGGTGATGTCTCTGCTTCTTACTATGCTGTCTAGGTTGGCCATAGCTTTCCTCCCAAGGAGCAAGCGTCTTTTAATTTCATGGCTACAGTCACTGTCTGTGGTGATCTTGGAGCCCAAGAAAATAAAATCTGTCACAGCTTCCATTTCTTCCCCTTCTATATGCCAGGAAGTGATGGGGCCAGATGCCATGATCTTAGTTTTTTTAATGTTGAGTTTCAAACCAGCTTTTGCACTCTCCTCTTTCACCCTCAACAAGAAGCTCTTTAGATCCTCTTTGCTTTCTGCCATTAGGGTGGTATCATCTGCATATCGGAGGTTGTTGATAATTCTCCCGGCAATCTTAATTCCGACCTGTGATTCATCCAACCCGGCGTTTCTCATGATGTACTCTGCATATAAGTTAAATAAGCAGGGTGACAATATGCAGCCTTGTCGTACCCCTTTCCCAATTTGGAACCACTCGGTTGTTCCATGTCTGGTTCTTACTGTTGCTTCTTGACCTTCATACAGTTTTCTCAGGAGACAAGTAAGGTGGTCTGGTACTCTCATCACTTTAAGAATTTGCCACAGTTTGTTGTGATCCACACAATCAAAGGCTTTAGCATAGTCAATGAAGCAGAAATAGATGTTTTTCTGGAATTCTCTTGCTTTCTCCATGATCCAGCGAATGTTGGCGATTTGATCTCTAGTTCCTCTGTCTCTTCGAAACCCAACTTGTACTTCCGGTAGTTCTCGGTTCACATACTGCTGAAGCCTAGCTTGTAGGATGTTGAGCATCACCTTGCTGGCATGTGAAATGAGTGCAATTGTGGTGGCTATTCTTCACATCCCATCAAGTCAGCAGCATGAAAAATAAGTGTTCCTTATATAGCTGCCAATGAGCTTAAACAACCTATGTTAATGAAAGAGAGAAAACTGCATGTTGTTAGGAAGTGAACTCATGAGTAACACTTTGCTTATGGGTATACAATTAAATGTTTCCTCACAAATAACATCTTGTTTATACGTAGTGCAGAAGAGACCCTGCACACACTTGAATTGTGAGGACCTATTCTATATTACCCCGGTGGCTTAGTGGTTAAGACGCTGAACTGCAGACTGGAAGGTCAGCAGGACAGCAGTTTGAGACCCGAGTGCCGCATGACGGAGTGAGCTCCTGTCTTCAGTCCCAGCTTCTGCCAACCTAGCAGTTCGAAAGCAAGAAATTGCAAGTAGATAAATAGGTACCGCCTCGGCGGGAAAGGTAACAGCGTTCCGTGCACCTCGGTGTTCAGTCATGCCGGCCACATGACCACGGAAGTGTCTTTGGTCAGCGCTGGCTCTTCAGCTTAGACACGGGGATGAGCACCACACCCTAGAGTCAGACACGACTGGTTGGGGACATCTTTTTATTCTATATTATATCTGTAATAAGAATACGGATATAATATAGAATAGGTCCTCACAATTCAAGTGTGTGCAGGGTGTCTTCTGCTATACATATAAACAAGATGTTATTTGTGAGGAAACATTTAATTATATACCCATAAGCAAAGTGTTACTCATGAGTTCACTTCCTAACAACATGCAGTTTTCTCTCTTTCATTAACATAGGTTGTTTAAGCTCATTGGCAGCTATATAAGGAACACTCATTTTTCATGCTGCTGACTTGATGGCATATGAAGAATAGCCACCACCTTTGTAAACTGGCTTAGGGTGCAGTCCTATCGATTGCACCCTTGCTGCTTGGGCACATCCGAACACAGAGGCTTCCGAGATTCCTACACCCTGCCAAGCTGAAGGCAGCAGGGCAGAAGGAGCAGCGGAGGCAATCTTTGCCTCCTGATCCTCCCACCCTGTTGATTTCGCTAGATGGGCTTTTCAGCCCGTCTAGTGAGGGCACTTCAGAAAGGAAGGGAAGGAGGCTGGACAAGGCTCAAGACGACTAATATTGTGGCCTCTCCAGTCTCCTCCCCTCCCCGCCACGAGAACACCCCCTTTTCCCCCTCTCCAAAGTCAATTTTCCGACCTTAGAGGGCAGCCAGTGCGATTCTTTCTGAGCTGGCTGGTAAGGGGAGAGGGGGCAGATCTCCAGCTTCCCCTTCTGAGGTCAGAGCGCTGTCTCTGACCTCACACAGAAGGGTTCTTCTCAACATTCCTATGGTCTCTCAGATGTTCTCCCAGGGACCATAGAACTGCTCTCTCTGCTTGTTTTCAGCATTTGCATTTTAACACATTTTAGATTTATACTAGTAGCTTACAGGGATATTTTTGTTCTCAGTTTTTGTAATAATGTTTGCAGTTGTGTTTTTTTTATGATGTTTACTAGTACTTTACAATGTTATTTTTGTTGTCCCTTCCTCTTGCCCTTACTTTTGTAAGTACAAAAGTTTGTACTTTTACTATTTTTTAAATGATGTTTTTGTTCTTTTATAGCACTTACAATGCTTTATTCATTGAAAAGTTTCTGCAAAGGTTTTCACTGGGGTCATTGTATAATTGCTGTTTTCTGTGGATTGCCTCTGATGAAGAAGCTTTTGTCTCTGAAATAGGTTGGCCTTAAATAAAGAAGTTTCCTTTTGGAGTCTTTGAGGAAATGTTCTTTTTTTTCTTTTCTGCTTTTGCATTTTGCTCATTTTGGGTGCCCTCCCATCCTGTTGTTGTTTTTAGTCTTCAAAGAGCATCAGAATCCCCTCCCAATATAGTATTTTACCAAGTTCAGCTTCTTAGACTTCCCATTTAGATTAGTTCCCAAGTCACATCCTACTTCTACAGTAATCACTTCTTTTCTTTAAAACAGATGGATGATAATCTTGGGAACAACAAGTGTACTATAATACTAGAATCCAGTGGAGGTTGATGGCTCCAGTTCTGAAGGGGTGGTGATTCCATTCTGGGTTTTAGTTAGAGCCAGCTGGGACTCTAAAGGTGCTATCTAAGGTCCTGCACCCTATCCCCACAATGGCTGCAGCTCTTTGGATAGCACCTTTAGAGTTCTGGCTGGTTCTAACTAAAACCCAGAATGGAATCACTGCCTCTCTGAGACTGGAGCCATCAGTCTGCTCCACTGCTAGAACCTGTGGTTTAAGGAAAAAAAACAAAGGTGAGAATAAAGTGTAACTGCTGCTTGACAGTAAAAGCTAAGGTGACATGGGTTGTCGACAACAGAAAGCAGATTTTGTTTTGCTAAAGTCCTGGAAATCTCTGAAAAAAAAATGTACCTGGGTGCTGCTCAAGTTTCTGTAGCTGATCATGTGCCCAGAGAGGCACTGAACATGTGGATTCAAATGAGATTTAAAAAAAGAGACACAGCTGATTTGCCCCTTGTCTTTTCTACTTAACATGTTGGGTGCATTCCCAGAGGATTTCCCCTGATGTTTAGTTTAAGAAGATGAAAGTTTCTGTCTATTTTCAACATTTCTATCCTGCCTTTCTATACAATTCTACTTAAGATGGCAATCAAATACATTTTAAAAATCCCAAAATTAACAATTTATAATTAAAAAACCCTAAAAACCACAGTAAAAAAATTCATGATCTTTATTTTTTTAAAGTGGCCATCAGAGACACATTTTGAAAGGCAGTACTTAAAAATAGCTACTGAAAAGCAAGATTTTTGCTGCCCACTGAAAGGCAAGCAGTGATAGGGCCACATAAATCTACCAAACCAGGACAATTTAGTGTCTCGGTACCATAACGGAAAAGGCCATGTATCTCATGCCCACTCGCCATCCTTTCAATGGTGGGTGGATATGGAGAAAGGCCTGAGTAGATGATCTTAATATTTGGGCAGTTTCATATGGGTGGAAGCAGTTCTTGGGGGTTGGACTCGATGGTCTTATAGGCCCCTTCCAACCCTACTACTATTCTATGATTCTTAAGATACCTCTTTATATCATCGGTGAAAACCTGAACTGGAGTCAGCTTGAGTGTGTATTAATGCAATCCATTTTATGTCAAAGGTTTTGGGGGCGCAGAATCTAAATTGTAATTGGCCATCTGAGGATGCCTTCTGTCAGAAATAGCCAGTATTGCCATATTTGCAGGGAGAAAATCATGGCCTTAGAGACCATAGTAACTAGCTTACCTTTTTCCATGGAAGATGAGCATTTACTGTTACAGATGTTTACTATTACAGAGTGATCACATTTTAGGATTCTGCATAACATAGGGATGCACAGTGCTAGTAATATATGCAAGATTACCAATCAACTTTTCTTATGGAGATGTGACTGGAGGACTGTTGTGGCTTTGGTGCTCAGGATCTGGTTGGGGTCTGGCAATAGTTAGGATCTCTAAGGTAATGACTCCCAAGTAAGATCAGCAAGTGAAGTGAGATGATTTTATTTTTATCTCTCTTTTTACAGAATGCAGCACAAATGTTATTCTTGAGCAAAGCCAACTTATTTGTTTACATACTCTTTACCCTGAACGCTCTGTTTGCATGGCATATATCCTGTTTGCATCACATGGATTTGTTTGGGCTCAGGCTTGTAGGTCAATGTGTTACTTCTGCAGATGACTATGAAATTCAGTATGAATTCATATATTTGCCTATTTGAATTGCTGTTATGCAAAGTCCTCAGACAGGTTGCAAAGCCATTTTGCTAAGTACTGCACAAATATACATGGAAACAGGAACACATTTGTGTTTTGTAAGAGTCAGACACAGCAGATGGGGAATGGAAGCACATTTTAGCATGAACCAGTCTTTCATATGACTTGTAGGAGTAGTAAGAAAGCTAGTACTAGCTGCAATCTCAACACATTGCCTTGTTTGTAACCACCACGATTTTTTGGCATTTTACAAGAAGGCTACCGTTCTTTGCCTAGGCAAATATTTCAGGAGCAACTAGGATTTTGCCTATTGTGTTGGGTTCATTCTATCAAATATGGTTCTTGTTGCTGCAGCCATATTCCTTCAATAGTTCTTACTTTAGGCTGCTGACTTTAGATGGTACATTTATATTCAGATGTAATAACCTAAACTGAGAATTGTTATAATTTGTTCCAGCAGCAGATGCAGGTCCTCATGCTCTGCATTTTAAAATATTCCTTTATAACCACTCTGTCTTACTAGCAAATTCCAATGCACAGCAGAACCTGAACTTGGCAAACATTGTTCATTGTTCATTAAGGGTTAGATGGTAGCCACTCTGTTGGTCTTGTTTGTTTATCCTACTTCAAACTACCATAAACATGCACACACGCTGTTTAATTCTTTCTGCAGCAAAACTCACATAATTTTCTAGGAAACGAGGAAGAGCAAACAACCAGTTTCATCTCAGATATCCAATATGCTGTTCCAACACGCAAGAATGCAATTTATCTCCTCCCCCCTTAATTTTGATCTATTCTCCTCAACCATTTTAGAGATTATCCTGTAATGGGTGGCAACTACACACACCATGACCACCTCTTCCAATCTTCTGTTATAATGTCCGCTGAATATCATACATCTGTTCTTAAAGCAAATGGTTCTGTCGTGATATGTGAAGATTTGTTTCCAGAATTTGCAAGACTGAATTACTGGAGTATTATTATTATTATTTTTGACTCAAATGCCCTTGTATAAGGATGATAGAAATGATTGGTCAGCACCGCTGACATGACTGTCACCATGTTTGGCCTGTTGTAAGGAAGTTCAAATGGCTTAAGGGTACAATCCTATGCATTGTAGGACATTTTCTGTCTAAACAATTCCCCATGATGGCTGGGAAATGCTGGGAGTTGCAGGACTTTTCTCTATCTGAACATGCATAGGATTGCACTTTAAGAGGGCAATCCCAAGAGCCATAGGATATGGTGGATTCCCCACCACCACCACCACCCTCGCATCTTCCAGCTACTATGGAAAGCTCAAAGACCTGTATAGCACAAAATGCTACAATGGAGGACAGAAAAGCTGGAAAAGCTTACATGGCTCTTTCTACTTTGCCGGGCTCTTGCTGGAATGGCTTAGGATGGACGAAGGGCTCCAAGACTGCAGCTCTCCATCTATTGAGACTGAGAGTCAGCCTTGTTACAATCCATAACACATTATGTCAGTGCATTTGTGCATTCTGCTAGCAATCTTGAAGTTGCATTTATTAAGCAAGTATTCTGTGCCTATCATTTTGCTGATGTAACCTCAGCTGTTAAAGTCAGCAGGCTGACTGTTCAACTCTTCTGCAGTGATATGGATATCATAGCAGATATCATATGATTTGTGCGTGTTTGTCTGTGCTGCTAAATGATAACACAAGGGTTTGAGGCATTTCCTTCTACCAGAATGTCATCACAGAGCAGCCTTCCCTAACCTAGTGCCCAGATATCTTGGACTTCAACTCCCTTCAGCCCCAGCCAGCATGGCCAATGGTCAGGAATACTGGGCATTGTAGTCCAAAACATCTGGAGGGCACCAGGTTGGGGGAAGGCTGTTCTAGAGGTAGACAAATCACACTGGAATATGTAGGTATTGTTTAGAAGCAGACTTTTATTTCACTGCAGATATTGAAGATTGCATTCATTTTTATTGTTGTTGCTAAGTTCATGCAACACGAATGCTGTGCAAAGTGTAAATTAGAAAAGCAAAATGTAACATCCTATTTTTCTACCTTTTATTTACAGAAATATTTCCCAGATAGATTCATACTTGGTATTAAAGTACATTGAAGAGGAATAGATCAACATTGATTTTAACAAGCTCCTTATGAATACTGCAAAGATATACTTGTTCATAGACTGGTAAAACCTTCCCATTAGATCCATAAAAACTTCTCAAATAATTTTGTCATCTAAATTATATCTTATTTTGAGCATCTGAATTCATTGAACAAGAGACTTCCACAGGTTATCATGCTGACAAAAACCAAACCACCCTCTTATTCTGAACTGCTGGCACAATATTAACAACATTTAACAGGAATGTTAGTTTAGTACAACTGTTTTCTAAAGGACATCATGCTTTTTGATACAGGATGCACAATTCCACTGATACGCGCTGTATATAGTTTTCCTAGCAACTGTGGGAGAACATTTCCGGAACTCCAGAAGTAAAACCAATTTCTAAAAAGGACCAAATGTGGTTGGACGTGGATGGTTTCTCAAAAATACAGATGGATGGATCTGTGTATTTCCTGCCCAAGTTACTGTCCCATGTTTTCTACCCATTATACAATTCCTATCCATTTCTGTTCAAATCTGATTTCTCCTCAAAGACATATTTTAATATGTATTTAAATTCAGTGGTGGTGGTGGTGGTGAGGAGGAGGTCCATTGCAAAGGAATGACTTTCAAGTTCTTCTGGCATGCACCAGCCAGCATGAAAGGGTGGCCATTTCCTCCTCTTTCACCTCCCATTGCCTTCAATGGGAGGGAATATACTATGCTAGCTCTCAGGCTGGTGCAATTTCTGGCTCTGTTTGGGGGTGAGTCAGGGGAGTTGAAGGGCCTAGGATCTGGCAGAACCTTGGCTACCCCTGGCATGCCCTGAAACCACCCCATTTTCAGCCCCACCACCAGCAAGGTAGCCACAGCAACAGAAAGGTCCACCTCCATCTAGGGAAGAATTCTGTGGGCATCTGCAGCATCCAGCAGCCTCTCAGCAGGTGTCCCAGGGAGCATAGAATTGCTCCCTGTGTGTTTTCCCACATGTACTTAAATGGGGGCTTTCCCCACTCAAAATATGTATTTTAAATAAGGATGGATCTGTCAATCTCGGTCTTGCTGAGATAATTGTTTTTTTAGGCCACGTTCATTCCCATTTCTTCATAGACTTTTATTCCCCTCCCCAACAACAAAAAAATCCATATGGAAATGTGTATGAATTTTTCATAATGTATACATTCATGTATGCATTTTTGTGCTTATTTTTAAACATGCAACCATTGTCTAAAGAGTGTTTGTGTACATTTTGGAAATGTTCACATTCTTCTTTGTGCATTTTTCAAATGTGTGCATGTTGTCAAATGCATTTTGAATTATTTTGCAGAAGACAATTGGAAATGTATGGGTTTCTGATGACAAATTGTGTTGGGGTCTATGTTTGGATCCAGGAGGTACGGATTGGGTAAATCCATTAAAAAAATTGATCGAGCAAATTTCTCACACCTCCCTAATTTGAAATTGATACATTTAAACCGCTCAGAATTGTATCAAAACATTCAGAGAAATGTGAAATTGGTTGATCCAAGAAGTGCAGATCAGTCCATTTTGTATATTTGCAAAGACTGAATTCCTCAAGCACTCTCACTGTAAATGCGCATCTGTGTTACAGACATAAACTGGTTTAACAGTCATTTCCTGTTCCCTTTGAATCCATAGAAACAGATCTAAGGATGTCAGAGAATTTCGCCACGAATCTTGGGGAGGCCGAATGCCAGCGCATTCGGCCCCCCGAAATCGGTGGCGAAACGGTCTGCCCCCGTGCCCCCCCTGGGATGGGACTTACCTTGGGTGAATCTTCCTGGCGGCAGCAGCTCCAGTGCCAGTTCGGCGGCGGCAGCTGCGGCGGCCGGTCTTCCGACCGGCTGCTGCCGCTGCCATTTCCAGTAAAACAAAAACATAAACAAAAAAAGTGATAGGCTACGTAAAGATTTACATAGCCTATCATGGCTAGATTTTTAAAAAATACCATGATAGGCTACGTAAATGTTTACGTAGCCTATCATGGCTGAGTAAAAAACAAAAACAAAAATCGCGCGTACGCAAATGGCGGCACCCATGGGCACCACCATTTGCATTCCTTATTTTGGCATGTCTAGTCTACATAAACATTTACGTAGACTATGGCGAAAATAAGGGGAACGCAAATAGCGTAGTGTCTACGCTATTTGCGTTCCCCTTATTTTTGCCGTAGTCTACATAAATGTTTACATAGACTAGACATGCCAAAATAAGGAACGCAAATGGCGGCGCCCATGGGTGCCGCCATTTGCGTACGCGCAGTTTTTGTTTTTGTTTTTTACTCAGCCGTGATAGGCTACGTAAACATTTACATAGCCTATCACAGCTGACTGCAGGGACGCAAACGGCGGCGGCTATGGCTGCCGCCATTTGCGGACCCGGCTGGCCAGGATTTGGGGGGGGGGAGGGATGGGGCACCTCCCCCCCCAGCCAGAATTTTGGGGGGAGGTATGGAGCGCCTCCCCCCCACCGTGAATCAATTTTGTAAGAAGGTAAGTGACTTTCGTACATCCCTAAGATCACACACACACACACACACACACACAGTGTAGATATACCATAATGACACGAGATAAATCACTTAATATTTTGCTCTGCTTGCAATTCTTTTGATGCATTGGCTACTGATGTATATAGAAAAAATGCTAGATAAGTTACAAATCTGATCCACTTCTTAAGCTGTTCATATGAATAGACACTTCTACTATAAGGAGAAAGAGGAGATCTGTGTGCCAAATTTTTTTTATCTGCAGGCTAGGAAGACAAACTTGGCACGTTTCTAGTTGTCTACAGATATAGGAATGAACCGAGATATGCATCTCTGGAAGCAGGTGGTGGAAGACTATGTTTTCACCCTTTCTTTTCCACTCACAGAAAGTGCCTCTATCAATATTCCATGATCTTGCCCTTCAGCCCCCACCCCACATCATCCCGCTCCACTCAGTAGGATACCCTGACCCTTGAGGAGGCATTTGGGGGGTTGCAAGGAGAGGATGGGGAAGAAAAGTCAGCTTCTGCCTTCCCTGTTCTGTGGGTGGATATCTGGATCCAGCCCTTAATGGGAAGGGAGAGACTGAAACCACAGGTTTCTTAATTTCCTAATTAGAAGTGGCATCAAATTCAAAATGTATCACCCCACACATACACATTTCACGACATTCTTCAGTAGATGCCCGCCAGATTTAATGCGGATGGGATGGGGAAAGGTGTGAAATTGTAATAAATACAAATGCAAGTCCATTTTGGATTTCTGCCTCCCATTTGTAAATATGCAACTCCTGCAGATGTGGAGATCTGTTGTTCTTAATGAATTTTCACCCAAATTAATATGGGAGTTGGGATGAGAAAGACTCAGTATTACAGAACACAAACTGTCAAGAATATATGAGGGAGAAATTCAAAATATCAACTTTTTTTTTAAAGCTGTATCACTAATAAGTGTTATAAATAACTATCAAGAAACATCAAATAATTGTAAACCTAAAAGGCCAGGGTCCCTGATTCCATCAAATAAATTGACCCTAAGGAGTGGTGAATAAAGTTCCATTAGGAAAAATCAACAACACTAGATGCACACTAAGTGAAGATAGATCATCAAGTTTACAGTGTTTTTTAACATGTACAAAGGACAGCAGGAGGTAGGCAAGTAAGGTTTCTGGGTTTTGCAGTTAGAGATGTCAGAGAAATCCACAACGGATTCAAATGAGTTAAGATTTCTATGAATCCAACCTGTGGATCCTGCAGCAGGCTGGCTTTTTCCAAGTCCCGTGGATTCTGTGAACTTGCAGACCTCTTATTAACTGGGGGGGGGGGATTTGTCCTAATTCACAGTAATAACGTGTGCATTAGCGACAATGAGCATTAGCACAAGTAGAACAAAATTCTGGTAAAAACATCTGATCTGTCAATGAGTGGACAACAGAATGAGAGACGCCTGACAATGCATGGAACACAGTCAGCATGGAGTTAACAGAATACGTACAGCCCTATTTGCAATGCAATAAAAAGAACTGGTACTTCCTAGATTGTAAGCACCATCACCACAGGGACCTTTCCTCACATTCTTTGTAAAGTGTTGTGAATATGAACATCACAACAAATAAAAAAGTTAAGGTAACCATGTCAGCCTAAAGAAAAGTTCCAAAAGAAAAATACTAAAATCTATATTAGCATAATGCCTTTATTAGGCCAAGTCAAAGGTCACAAAATACTGTGCAAACTTTTGAGAGGAGGAGTTTTGAAGAACACAAAAGCATGCATGGCATTCCGTGACCTTTGTCTTGGCCTAATAAAGGCATGCCAAATTAATTAAAGTAGCTGAACTGAAAACTTGCACTTCATGGCATTTCATTTTAGGCAGTAAAAAATCACTGCACACTCAGCCACCTTGCAAGGATAAGGTAAACTCAAAAACATCATCAAAGTAATTCAAAAGAAAAACTGAAGCACCCTGAGAATGAGGCAGAAAAATGGAAAGAAGAAAACAGGAAGAAAACATTCAGGAAATCAGGGGAAAGATTTCAGTGCAGCACTAGGCAGCACAAAGGGCTCCTGAACATTATGGAAAAATCCTACAGACTTACTGGGGCTTTCTGGCATGATTAGGATAGGGTCTTTTAGACAACAAACACAATGGGGAATTGAAAACAGCCTTTCTTGGCAGCCTTACTGGGGCTTAATATATTTTCAGTGAAACAGAGCTGTCTAGTGGCCAAATTATATCCTGCTTTTTTAAAAAAAATTCCAGCTTATCTCCAATCTTTTAAAAAGCAGGATAATGGTGGGAAAGTGCAGGAGACGTCCCCGAGGTTGACGATGTCTTATAAAGGACCCACAAACTTCTGTGAGTGGCCAGTCATGAGTGTGCAATAAATCACTCATGTAGAGATGCCCAGAGAGACTGAGAAAGAGAAAGAGTGGAATATAATCCTGCCATGTTGCAAACCCTACCCATGTTGGGCTCTGGCTCCTTCCACTGCCAGGCCAGCCCTGATACCATCCACCACTAGCATGTAGCCCATGGGAGATAACTCCTGAGGGACTCTTGCCATTGAGAGAAAAATGTCCCTCACCACTGGCCTGGCTGAGTGGAAGCAGCATTTCAGGATTCCAAACAGGAGTCTTTCCCAGTGCTACTTAAAATTGCCAGGGACTGGAGCAAGGACCTATTATTATTATTATTATTATTATTATTATTATTATTATTATTATTATTATTATTATTTTCATTTATAGCCCACCTGTCTTCCATCATGGAACTCAAGGTGTCTACATGTGGTTCCCAGGCGGTCTCTCCTCCAAGCACCAACCAGACCCAGACCTGCTTAGCTTCAGCAAGGTGGCTGCCTCATGTTCCTAACCTTCTACAAGCAAAGCATGTGATGTATCACTAAGCTACTGCCCTTCCCCAGTATTTAATTGCTGGTGATCAGGAAGAGCACCAGTTTCCTTTGGTCTTCTCTTTCCAGCTGATCATTTATCAGCAAGGTTGTGCTTGCCAATGAACACAGAGGATCACATCTTCCCTACCAGCAGGACAAAGACTTTTGCATTGCATCCTACTCCAAGGATGTTGCAATATCTAGGGATGGCGGAGAATTTCTCCCCGAAACTTCGGGAGGCCGAGCGACAACGTGTTCGGCCCCCCGAACAAGTTTCGGGAGAAATTCTCTGCACCCCCCCCCCCCGGGACAGGACTTACCTTTGCCGAATGTCCCTCCTGGCGACGGGTCTGGCCGGCGGTTCGGCGGGTCTTCGTCAGGGGCTGGGGCAGCAGCCGATCTTTCGACCGGCTGCCGCCGCCGCCATTGCAATAAAAGAAAAAAAAAACACGCCCCCGTGATAGGCTACGTGACGATTAACATAGCCTATCACGGCTAGATTTGCAAAGTCAGCCGTGATAGGCTACGTAAATCGTCACTTAGCCTATCACGGGTGACTTTAAAAAAAAAAAAAAGCGCGTACGGATAATGGCGGCCCCCATAGGGAGCCGCCATTCGCGTTCCTTATTTGGTCGCTGTAGTCTACGTAAATGTTTACGTAGACTACGGCGAAAAAAAGGGCAACGCAAATAGCGTTGCCCTTATTTTCGCCGTAGTCTACGTAAACATTTACGTAGACTACAGCGACCAAATAAGGAACGCGAATGGCGGCTCCCTATGGGGACCGCCATTTGCGTATGCGCTTTTTAAATTTTTGTTAAAGTCACCCGTGATAGGCTACGTGGAGATTTACGTAGCCTATCACGGCTGACTTTGCAGATCTAGCCGTGATAGGCTACGTTAATCATCACGTAGCCTATCACGGAGGCTTTTTTTTAAAAAAACTGTTCAGTTCGCGGCCGGGCGAGGCGAGGCACCTCCTCCCCGGCCTGAATTTCGGCCAGGCGAGGCGGGAAGCCTCCCCCCCGGCCTGAATTTCGGCCGGGCAAGGCGGGAAGCCTCCCCCCCGGCCTGAACTTCGCGGGGGGAGCAACGGAGCACCTCCCCCCCACCGCGGGAAATCTTCGAGGACAGGTAAGTGACTTTCGTCCACCCCTACAATATACTTCCTGCCACTATGGACAATCTGCTGTACAGGTATTCATGTTCCTGCACAGCTTCTACAAGGCTCTTTCCTAGTCACCATGCTGCTGCTATGTGTTAAAGCCACATCTTTTTAAAATGTAATGTGCAACACTACTGGGTATCAGGAGGATATCTGTGGAACACAGCTGTAAGTTTGACGTGTAGAATGCACTGATACGTTTAGACTTGGCAGCCTTCCTAGCAGAGCATTGTTTTGGCCAGCTCATCCTCCTAATTGGAAAGTGAAAATATGGTGCATGAATTCTGAATTTCCACACAGTCAGGCCCCTCTAAATCACTCTGGCGCAGGATGCAGAGTGGACTTGAGGTGAATATTAATTCCATTTCTATTATCTTAAACTCTTCTTTTTTCCTGTTCAACAGGCATTAAGAAGCCTCAGTGGTACAATAGAAGTCTCAGACAGAGTGCCTGAGGAACGACTGAGGCCGAAGAAGCTGAGGTTGATCGGTTCTATGAAGACCTACAACACCTTCTAGAACTAACACCAAAAAAAGATGTCCTCTTCATCATAGGGGATTGGAATGCCAAAGTAGGAAGTCAAGAAATAACCGGGATAACAGGCAAGCATAGCCTTGGTGTACAACATGAAGTAGGACAAAGGCTAATAGAGTTTTGCTGAGAGAACACGCTGATCATAGCAAACACTCTTTTCCAACAGCACAAGAGGCGACTCTACACATGGACATCACCAGATGGTCAATATCAAAATCAGATTGATTATGTCCTTTGCAGCCAAAGATGGAGAAGCTCTATACAGTCAGTCAAAACAAGACCTGGAGCTGACTGTGGCTCAGATCATGAGCTTCTTGTTGCAAAATTTCGGCTGAAATTGAAGAACGTAGGGAAAACCACTAAACCATTCAGGTATGACTGAAATCATATCCCTTATGAATACACAGTGGAGGTGATGAATAGATTTCAGGGATTAGACCTGATAGACAGAGTGCCTGAGGAACTATGGACAAAGGTTGGTAACATTGTTCAGGAGGCAGCAACTCAATCCATCTCAAAGAAAAAGAAATGCAAGAAAGCCAAGTGGCTGTCTGATGAGGCTTTACAAGTAGCTGAGGAAAGAAGGGAAGTGAAAAGAAAGGGAGAAAGGGGAAGATATATCCAACTAAATGCAGAGTTTCAGAGAATAGCAAGGAGAGACAAGAAGGCCTTCTTAAATGAACAATACAAAGAAATTGAGGAAAACTTATTGTTGTTCAGTTGTTCAGTTGTGTCCGACTCTTCGTGACCCCATGGACCATAGCACGCCAGGCCTTCCTGTCCTGTGCTCTGAGGAAAACTAGAGATCTTTTAAAGAAAATCGGAGATCTCAAGGGAACGTTTTGTGCAAAGACGGGCATGATAAAGGACAAAGAAGGCAGGGACGTAACAGAAGCAGATGAGATTAAGAAGAGGTCGAAAGAATACACCGAAGAACTATACAGGAAAGATCTGAATATCCCTGATAGCCATGATAGTGTGGTCACTGAACTTGAGCCAGACATCCTAGAGAGTGAAGTCAAGTGGGCCTTAGGAAGCATTACTAACAACAAAGCTAGTGGAGATGACAGTATTCCAGCTGAGCTATTTAAAATCCTAAAAGATGATGCTGTTAAAGTGCTGCACTCAATATGCCAACACATTTGGAACACTCAGCAATGGCCACAAGACTGGAAAAGGTCAGTTTACATTCCAATTCCAAAGAAGGGCAACACCAAAGAGTGTTCAAACTACCGTACAATTGCGCTCATTTCACATGCCAGCAAGGTTATGCTCCAAATCCTACAAGCTAGGCTTCAGTAGGGATGTACGAAAGTCACTTACCTGGTCCCGCAGCTTGCTTCGCGGTGGGGGGGAGGCACTTTGTTTGAAGTTGAGGCCAGGGGGGAAGGCGGCCTGCCCGCCCGGCCGAAATTCAGGATGGGGGGGGAGGTGCCCCGCCTCGCCCGGCCGAAATTCAGGCCGGGGAGAAGCGCCCCATCTCCCCGGCCACGAAATACAAAAGTGAATGTAAAAAAACAACAACACACACACGTGATAGGCTACGTAATGATTTACGTAGCCTATCATGGGTAGATTTCCAAAGTCAGCCGTGACAGGCTACGTAAATCGTTACGTAGCCTATCACGGGTGACTTTGAAAAAAAAAAGCGTACGCAAATGGTGGCGCCCATGGGCGCTGCCATTTGTGTTCCTTATTTGGGCCTGGGTTCCTTATTTGGGCCCGGGTAGTCTACGTAAAGATTTACGTAGACTACGGCGAAAATAAGGGCAACGTAAATAGCTTTAGTATAAATAGCTTTGGAAATCTAGCCATGATAGGCTACGTAAATCATTACGTAGCTTATCATGTGTGTGTGTGTGTGTGTGTGTGTGTGTTTAACATTCAATTTGTAATGTCGGCAGCGGCAGCCAGTCGGAAGACCAGCCGCCGCCCCCACCCCCGCCAAAACACTGCCGAAACGCCGCCAGGACCCACCACCAAGAGGGACATTCGAGGGAGGTAAGTCCCATCCCAGGGGGTGGGGGGGCGGAGAATTTCACCGCCAATTTCGGGGGGCCGAATGCGTTGGCATTCAGCCTGCCTGAGATTCGTGGAGAAATTCTCTGCCATCCCTAGGCTTCAGCAGTATATGAACAGAGAACTACCGGAAGTACAAGCTGGGTTTCAAAGAGGCAGAGGAACTAGAGATCAAATCGCCAGCATTCGCTGGATCATGGAGAAAGCATGAGAATTCCAGAAAAACGTCTATTTCTGCTGCTTCATTGACTATGCTAAAGTCTTTGATTGTGTGGTTCACAAAAGACTGTGGCAAATTCTTAAAGAGATGGGAGTACCAGACCACCTTAGCTGTCTCCTAAGAAACCTGTATGAGGGTCAAGAAGCAACAGTAAGAACCAGACATGGAACAACTGATTGGTTCAAAATTGGGAAAGGAGTACGACAAGGCTGCATATTGTTGCCCTGTTTATTTAACTTATATGCAGAGTACATCATGAGAAATGCCGGGTTGGATGAATCACAAGTTGGAATTAAGATTGCTGGAAGAGTTATCAACAACCTCAGATACGCAAACGATACCACCCTAATGGCAGAAAGCGAAGAGGATCTAAAAAGCCACTTGTTGAGGGTGAAAGTGGAGAGTGCAAAAGCTGGTTTGAAACTCAACATTACAAAAACTAAGATCATGGCATCTGGCCCCATCACTTCCTGGCATATAGAAGGGGAAGAAATGGAAGCAGAGACAGATTTTATTTTCTTGGGCTCCAAGATCACCGCAGATGGTGGCTGTAGCCATGAAATTAAAAGATGCTTACTCCTTAGGAGGAAAGCTATGGCAAACCTAGACAGCGTAGTAAGAAGCAGAGACATCACCTTGCCGACAAAGATCCACATAATCAAAGCTATGGTTTTCCCAGTAGTAATGTATGACTGTGAGAGCTGGACTATAGGGAAGGCTGAGCACCAAAGAATTGATGCTTTCAAACTGTGATGCTGGAGAAGACTCTTACGAATCCCCTGGACTGCAAGGAGGTCAAATCAGTCAATCCTAAAGGAAATCAACCTTGACTGCTCATTGGAATGACAGATACTGAAGCTGAAGCTCAAATATTTTGGCCACCTAATGTGAAGAGAAAACTCTCTGGAAAAGACCCTGATGCTGGGAATAGGAGTGCTCGAAAGTCACTTACCTCGTCTCACAGCTTGCTTCGTGGTGGGGGGGAGGCACTTCGCTTCTCCCCCCGAAATTCAGGCCGGGAGGGGAGGCACCTCGCATCGCCCGGCCGATATTCATGCTGGGGAGGAGGCGCCTCTCCTGGCCGCGAAATAAAAAGTTAAAAAATAAAAACACCCCCCGTTATAGGCTACGTGACGATTTACGTAGCCTATCACGGCTAGATCTGCAAAGTTAGCCATGATACGCTACGTTAATCGTCACGTAGCCTATCGCGGTTGACTTAAAAAAAAAAAGCGCGTACGCAAATGGCGGCCCCCATAGGGAGCCGCCATTCGCGTTCCTTATTTGGTCGCTGTAGTCTACATAATCTTTACGTAGACTACAGCGACCAAATAAGGAACGCGAATGGCGGCTCCCTATGGGGGCCGCCATTAGCCGTACGCGCTTTTTTTTTTTTTTAAGTCACCCGTCATAGGCTACGTGACGATTTACGTAGCCTATCACGGCTGACTTTGCAAATCTAGCCATGATAGGCTACATTAATCGTCACGTAGCCTATCACGGGGGTGTGTTTGGTTTTTTTTTTTTACTTTTCTTGGAATGGCGGCGGCGGCAGCCGGTCGAAAGACCGGTTGCCACCCCCGCCCCTGTCGAAGCCCTGCCGAACCGCCACTGCGACCCTCCACCGGGAGCGACATTCGGGAAAGGTAAGTCCCATCCCAGGGGGGGGTGCGGGGGGTGGGGGGGTGCGGAGAATTTCTCCCCGAAACTACTTCGGGGGGCCGAATACGTTGGCACTCGGCCCCCGAAGTTTCGGTGAGAAATTCTCTGACACCCCTAGCTGGGAAAGATTGAAGGCAAAAGGAGAAGGGGATGGCAGAGGATGAGATTGCTAGATAGCATCACGGATGCAATGAATATGAACTTGAGCACACTCCGGGAGAGAGCGGAGGACAGGAAGGCCTGGCGTGCTATGGTCCATGGGGTCACGAAGAGTTGGACATGACTGAATGACTGAACAACAACAACCACTACAACCTTAAACCTGGCCCAGTAGCAAATAGGCAGCCAGTGCAGTTCCCTCAGAAAAGGAGCTTCATGCTGGAAAGGGGCAGCTCCTGACAAGGGCCGAGCTGCTGAATTCTGCACCAGCTCCAGCTTCCGGACCAGCATTAAGGGCAGCCCCACATAGAGGCCATTGCAGTAATCCAGTCTTGAGGTTAGCATACTTATATATTTTTAGCATATTTAGCATGCTTAGATGTAATTGCCGATATTCAGAGAGGGAATTACTCATAAAAGAGTATTATCCCTTTGGATTTGGTTTCCATTTATGCTTTTAAAAATTCTTATATGTAGAGGAAACCAGTGAACCTTGTTGAAACTCTTTTAACATTCTTTTATCCTTTCCTACTGTATTTAGCTTAAGAAGATTCCTCCACATTCACTCCATATTTTAATTTAGTTGGAATTTGGCAGCAACTCAACTATGTTACGTTGCAACAGTTGGTCAGCTGGCTCACTTTCATGAGTAACGAAGACCCACTGTGGTAGGAGAAAGCCAGTTAGCATTCCAGGTGCTTGAAATTGTTGGGAGAGGTACTGCTAAAGAGGTTTTCAGCAAACTACTCAGAGCGAGATCCCTGTAGAAAAAGTTCCTAATAGATCCCTTTGTGAAAACATACACACACTCAAGATCAAATCCAATTTCCCTGACAAAGATTTTATCAGGGTGTGTTGGGGCTTTCCATAACTCTCTTTTGAAGATTAATATTATTTATTACCTGCTTGAGGCCTTTTTTTCTCATGGTCACCATTTTCTGCTACTGTCCTCTCCATCCATTTGGTTAGGAAAAATTAGGGATGGACGAAAGTCCCTTACCTGTTCTCGAAGCTTGCTTCGTGGTGGGGGGGAGGCGCTTCGGTTCTCCCCCCGAAGTTCAGGAGAGGGGGGGAGGCACCCCACCTCGCCCGGCCGAAATTCAGGCCGGGGGGGAGGCGCCCCATCCCTCACCGGTGAAATTCAGGCCAGGTAAGGTAGGAGCACCCCGTCTACCTGGCTGCGAAAAAAAAAGTAAACACACACACACACACACACACACCCGTGATAGGCTACGTAACGATTTACGTAGCCTATCATGGCTAGATTTCCAAAGTCAGCCATGATAGGCTATGTAAATCGTCACGTAGCCTATCACGGGTGACTTTGAAAAAAAAAAAAGCACGTACGCAAATGGCGGCTCCCATGGGGACCGCCATTTGCGTTCCTTATTTTGACACATCTAGTCTACGTAAAGATTTACGTAGACTACGGCGAAAATAAGGGCAACGCAAATAGCGTTCCCTTATTTTCACCGTAGTCTATGTAAATGTTTACGTAGACTAGACATGCCAAAATAAGGAATGCAAATGGCAGCACCCATGGGCCGCCGCCATTTGCGTACGCGCTTTTTTTTTCTTTTCAAAGTCACCCGTGGCTACGTGACGATTTACGTAGCCTATCACGGCTGACTTTGGAAATCTAGCCGTGATAGGCTGCGTAAATCGTTACGTAGCCTATCACGGGTGTGTGTGTGTTTTTTTTACTTTACTTTTTTTTTTTTGTAATGGTGGCGGCAGCCGGTCGGGAGACCGGCCGCCGCCCCCGCCCCCGCTGAACCGCTGCCGAACCGCCGCCGGGACCCACCGCTGAGAGGGACATTCGGCCATGGTAAGTCCCATCCCGGGGGGGGGGCGGGGGGCCGGCGGAGAATTTCCCCACCACTTTCGGGGGGCCGAATGCGTTGGCATTCGGCCTCCCGAAGATCCGTGGAGAAATTCTCCGCCATCCCTGGGAAAAATCATGAACTGATAGTGTCTTGTGAAGCCACATTAATGGTTTAGTAGCATTTCTACCAGTGAATTAAGACAAATGGTAGGAATTACCATTGTTACATCTCCTTTCTGTAGAGGATGCAAGTCATAATGTTTTAACCAAGGAAGAATTTATACCTGCTGCTTGGCTTACTTTCCTTGTTTTTTCTTAGAATTACCAAAAATATTGAGTAGGCAATTCTTAATTTCAAACCTGTTCATTCCACTCTATGATGTACGTCACCATGCAATGTTGTACATTATATAGAAATTCGACATAAATCTCAAGCCACAAAGTCTTTGTTCAGATATGATCAGCAACATACAACTCTGCAGTGCTCTGACAGGTATAATATTATTTTAATTATAAATCTTATTCATTCCTAGACAGCACACTGTGCTCTTTAGACAACGTAATAATGCTGAGATTTCTGAGGCATTGCTAAAGAATCTAGGTCTTGCTGATGCATCATTAAAAATTACATAAAATACTGTGTAGAACTCTGAAATGTGCTGACCTATGCAAAACTAACTCTCAGCCATTGCTCTCCCTAGCCTAATCCAATCAATACCCAGCACCTTACGCAATCTGTTGGAAATAATAAATTACTACAGGATGGATGACTGAAAATCGACAGCAGAATGGCCTGGTGGAATCTTTGTACCATTTCCCACTATTTTATGATGTGATTTCTTAAAGCATCTCAGCCACTAACTCTTCTGGGATGTCCTGGAATTTGTTTGACATGGCTAATGCCATTTTATAAAACCCCAAACTCCAATTTGGGGAGCCAGTACAACCTTAAAAGCAACGATATCTAACAAGTTTTTCAGAATGTTTCAATTTCTTTGGGTAATATGATCTGCCACATAGAGTTAGTGGCCTATCATTCCCTTTTCTCTGACAACACCATTCCAGGAACTGTTAGTGAATTGTCTGACTGTCTGCCCTCATGGAATCTCAATTTCAAACCTAATCAGCCTTGTTGCCAGGAAGCGGTGGCTACCCAGCTCTGGTACATATGTCATTCATGCCTTACCCAGGTCTAATTGGGGTTTCACAGCCCTTTCTTGGCAGCATGTCTTTGACTTGTAAGATATTGATTGTATCACCAGCAGTGGGTGGATGATTTCTGGTCAATACTTTCAGTTTTTAAAAAGTAGTATGCCTAGGAATCTGTGTCTGATAATTCCTGATAATTAGATAAGCTGGCCGTTCCAAGGCTGGAGATCCTACAGAGCATGGAGACTAGCTATTTTGGAATGTTATGAAATGGCTTGAACAAAAGACTGTCAGAAATCATGTCTTGAGCACTGCTTGTGGCTCCCAGTTTACCCAAGCAGTGACTATTTGTTTTACTCTTCTTATGCTATTTTTTGTCTGCTTCTTATTCATAATAATCTACTTTTATTTAGTCAGTCTTCTATCTGATCATCTATTAGTACTGAGCTCATCTTTTCTTGAAAGGGCTTCGTATCAGATTAGCAAAAGGAACCTGGAAGTTTTGCTGGGCAGACGGAGTGGTCCAAGGCCTTAAAGCAGATCTTAGCAATGTGCATTAGTTTCAGCCCAAGCCCAAGCGGAATCAGGCCTCTTTAGACCATTTCTGGTGCTTCCTGAGGTGAAACAGTCTTTGCTCTAGACTAGAACCTAAGCTGGAGCTTGCCTGAGGCTTTGTTTGTGATTCTGTTTTGAAAAGGCAAACAATGTGTTTCCAAAAGCAGCATCTTTTGCTTTCATTTCTCGAAATGCTGATGGCAGGAGAGGGGAGTTGAATGACTGATAAGGTCTATCTTCTAATGATAGGGCACATTTTAGCAGATGTTCTCCGATCACTGTGCTTTGGAGGAGGACAAGGATGGGACCATGAGATGGCATTCTTCCAATGCTATCAGGCTTTACTATGAAAAAAAACCTCTTAAACTGGTTTTTAATCATCATAACTTTCTAGCACCTGCATCTATCCTTCTGAAACTTTGGAGATTTTTTTTTTTTTTTTGCCTGGAGATACCTCTGCAATGTGTTCCAGACCAGTTTCATATAAATTGCCCAAAAAACCACAGGGGGGAGGGAAGGGGAAGCAAATCACTCCCACTCCCAAATTTGAGGACTCCCCATCCACATGAATTGCTGCACCTTGAACTAAATGCTTTACCAAATGTAAATGTGCCCTGGAATTTTAAGGCAGTTAAGAAATAGAAAACAAAATGGTAAAGCTTCCCTTACAATCTGATTGAGTGTTTGATCTGTATGGTTTGTGTCCATTTTTTAAATACCAAAATGGGAATTAGTAGATATGCACCAAACATTCAGTTATCAGGGTGAAAGTGCTTTCAGAGGGCTCAAAGCCCCCCACCAATAAAAGGAATGGAGAATTTCAGACATGGGGAATAGAAAATGAACTCCCCCATCTTGGAAATGCAGGGGCTATTATAAGTGAGTTCCATACACACATTGCTTCAGATTCCCCCCCCCCAATTCATAATAGCTCATTGTCAGCCTTCCCATCTTCCATTTTCTTTCCTTCTCCCTATTTTCCCAAACTTACCTTTTTTCAAGGAGGAAGAAAAAACTGTCTGACTTTAAGCTGAAAATCATGCTCATGGGTATGGTAGGAATTATATTCTTCAGGGATCTGGAAAGAGAACTACAAACTCTGTGATCATACCAGAAAATGATATTCTTAAGCATTATTGTCAGCTTAGAGTCAGATGGGCACCTGTCTGTGAGCCCTCTCCACAGCCAGTTATCCTTGCTCATTTCTCTAATGTAAATTTTGTGGTTGTTCTTTTTGCTGGTGTGAAGGGGGTGGAGGCAGCTTCTCAAAACCTATATGTGTCTTTTTAGCCTTCCTTTTGAAGACTGAAGCAAAAACAAAAACCTTTAGAGTTTGGGGAACATTCCAAGGGAACATTAAAAAAAAAAATCCAAGGTGGGAGCAGAGCATTCACACATCACTTGTCATTCCTATCAGCCACTGCAATGGCAGATCATAGTTCAGTATATTCCACCACAGGTGAGAAAGGTGCTCCACTGAGTTTTATTTATGGATTTACCCAGTCCATGTCTCCCAGCACAGAACATGACAATGGACACAATTTGTGGTCAGAAATCTGTACATTTTGGGGCTTGCGGTGTGTTCTGCAAAAGAAAAAAAGGAAAAGGGAAGAAAAGAAGTTCAACAATATTCAGACATTTGAAAAGCACACAGAACAGTGCGTACATTTCTAAAATGAGCATAAACAAGCTTTAGTCAATGGGGGCATGTGACCATTAAGGCATCCATTCTTTTTCAAATTCATCCATATGAAAAATTTGTACAAAAAACAAGAAGTTTTTTTTTTCCCAGTTAAAAAAAGTATTCTGTACAGAACTGGCATGGAACAGATGGAGGAAGTCCATAGAAACTGACTTGACAGATCTGCCCATCACTGCATATCAACAAAACTGGTTCAGCAGAATATATAATCTTGCTTATTTTGTATCTTACCTTTTTGGACACCAAGTGATGTACTTCATGGATTTTCTAAGGGCTGATTCATGGGGAGAGCTATGCTATGGCCACTAGACACTGTCTAGGGGACCATAGGATTTTTTGGTTCACTGACTCCAAGTTGTAGGCAGCACTTGGAACCAAGAAACTGCATTCTCTCCCCCCCCTCATAGTCTGCATGGAGAGAACTGCAGCTCAGAAAACAGAGTGCTGAGAAGGTTGTAGGCAGCACTTGGAACCAAGAAACTGCATTCTTCCCCCCCCCCCTAGTCTGCATGGAGAGAACTGCAGCTCAGAAAACAGAGTGCTGAGAAGGTGAAAAGGGGGTGTTCCTGGGGGTGGGATGGGGAGGAGACCACAGAAGCCCCTTTACATTGTTTCTTATGGGGTCTCCAGGCCTGTTCCCACCCCCTCTCCAAATCCCTGGCTAGACACACGAAATCGCACTTCTAACCAAGAATGCAGGACAGACAGAGTATGGAGGAGAAGATCCCTTCCCTGCTTAGGCTGCCCTTCATTGGATAGGCATCAGCCTCTGAGTTTGGAGGCTGATGTCTATCTTGATAGGATTGCACCCTAATTGCCCCAAGGTATAGAATCTACACACCATGAGGCATAGGTGTGATATTTGAGCTCATGGATGCCCCTGCTCACCCCCACCCCATTGTATAGAAGCTGCAATGTGCTTGGGCATGTATGCATGTAGTACTCTGTGTGCATATAACTTGCCCAAATGATCTGTACACCCCTTTCTTCATGATAGATGGATCACATTGGTGGAGTAGGGACATACATACCACATATGGTGAAGAGCCTGCACAAGTCCAAGATACTTTGGTATTGCATGTAGAGTCTCCACACCAGAATAATATAGGGATGCACGAAAGTCACTTACCTGGTCTCGCAGCTTGCTTCGCGGTGGGGGGGAGGCGCTTTGCTGCTCCCCCTGAACTTCAGGCTGGGGGGGGAGGCTTCCCCCCTCGCCTGGCCGAAACTCAGGCCAGGCGGGAGGCTTCCCGCCTCGCCTGGCCGAAATTCAGGCCGGGGAGAAGCGCCCCGTCTCCCCAGCCACGAACGTCAAAAGAAAAAAAAAACGCCCCTGTCATAGGCTATGTAACGATTAACGTAGCCTATCACGGCTAGATCTGCAAAGTCAGCCGTGATAGGCTACGTTAATCGTCACGTAGCCTATCACGGGTAACTTTGAAAAAAAAAAGCGTACGCAAATGGCGGCCCCCATAGGGAGCCGCCATTCACGTTCCTTATTTGGTCCCTGTAGTCTACGTAAATCTTTACGTAGACTACAGGGACCAAATAAGGAACACGAATGGCGGCTCCCTATGGGGGCCGCCATTAGCTTAGCGCTTTTTTTTTTTATGTCACCCGTGATAGGCTACGTGACGATTAACGTAGCCTATCATGGCTGACTTTGCAAATCTAGCCGTGATAGGCTACGTTAATCGTTACGTAGCCTATCACAGGGGCATTGGTTTTTTTTTTACTTTTCTTGTAATGGCGGCGGCGGCAGCCGGTCAAAAGACCGGCTGCCACCCCCGCCCCTGCCGAAGACCTGCCGAACCGCCACCGGGACCCGCCGCCGGGAGCGACATTCGTAAAAGGTAAGTCTCATCCCGGGGGGGGTGGCGGGGGGGTGGCGGAGAATTTCTCCCCAAACCTTCGGAGGACCGAATGCATTGGCACTCAGCCCCCCGAAGTTTCGGGGATAAATTCTCCCCCATCCCTACAGTTACCCAACCCAGGCGAATGATGTGGGATGAGCTGCTGAGCAGTTCACTGGGAGCTTGGCAGCGGCGCACAAGTGTCCACTCCCTAATTGAGTGCCATTTGCCACTGAAACGGCTGTTTGTTGTTTTCTGTAAGTATCCCATCTACGCAAAAGGAGGCCTTAAAAGGGCAATGTCCACAACATTATAGGCATTTGAATGGCAAGTGGTGCTCATTGAGGGAGTGGACGCTCACACACTTGTCCTGCTCAGAGTGTGCTGAGCCAGGCAGGCGCTGGGATCCATGGACTGGATTTCTCACCCAGCTTCGAGCCCCAGCTGGGTGCCCATGCCATCTCTGAGAGCCAATCAGTTGTGCCAGGCAGCTTCTGGGGGTGGGACCATGGATGGGACTGGAAGGGGAAACTTTTCCTCTGGTCTGCCATAGCGGCCATAAATTGGAGGCCTGGCCTGTGGCTTGCAGTATTCTAAATTTGTCACTCAACTGTTGTTGTTGTTGTTGTTGTTGTTGTTATCTCTGTCACATTTTTCCACAGGTGCTGTACAGGAGGCACTGAGCTGGATCCATACCAAGGGTAAGCAGGGGTGGGATTCCTGCTCTCCACTGGGGAATGCCCTTGAAGATGGTTCAGAAGCTGCAGCTGGTACAGAACACGGCGGGCGGCTTGCCTGATTAAAGGCAGCTGCTGGTGAGATCACATCACTCCAGTGCTGAAGGAGTTGCACTGGTTACCAGTTGTTTTCCGGGCCAAATTCAAGGTGTTGGTTTTGACCTTTAAAACCCTATATGGTTCCGGCCCAGCCTATCTTAAGGAGCACCTCCAGCAGCACCAGACAGGCCGCTTAACAAGATCAGCCTCGGATGGCCTTCTCTCTGTCCCATCAGCCAGGACAGCTAGACTGGTGGGGACGAGGGAGAGGGCCTTTTCTGTGGTGGCCCCCACTCTGTGGAACTCCCTCCCTAGGGAACTCCACCATGCCCCCTCTTTAATGAGCTTCTGTCGTGTATTAAAAACGTTGTTGTTTAGGCAGGCATTTGGGGTGGGTTAGGGTATTTTAGAAAAGGTTTTTAATGTAGAATTTTATTGTTTTAAACTGTTTTATTGTATGTTGTACATCGCCCAGGGTGGCTGGGTTACCAGCCAGATGGGCGATTAATAATTTTAATAATAATAATAATAATAGTAATAGTAATAATAATAATAATAATAATAATAATAATAATAATAATAATAATAATAATGGATCTTGGGCTGTTACTTCAAGCCAGCAGGTCAGAGGCTGGTATGCCTGTCACACTCCGAGACTGCAAGAAGAGCCCATGGGATCAGTTGGCAACATGGTTCCTGCCACTCCCATCAATGTTATCCCAGCAAGAATGCTAGAATGGTATGAGTGAAGGGCCCACGGTATCAGTTTGCAACATGGAACTAAGAGGCCATGGAATTAGAGGCCACAGAATTAAGAGCCCACGTTATCAGTTTGGAATGAAAAGCCCACAGGATCAGTTTGTATACATGGTTCCTGCCACTCTGATCAATGTTATCCCAGCAAGAGTGCTAGAATGGCAGTACCAGTCATCAGCCGAGCTTCCTGATAATTGGATCCTTGTCCTATGCCACGCCAAGCTGTAAGCAATAAAATGTTGTGGCCATTTTTAACCTGCCTTAACCTTGCTTAGCTATTGTTCCCATGCTCTGGCCTCCCCACAGTGCTGGCGCAAACTCTCAGAATTTCTGAAATGTGTGAGGATGTTCTAGAGATGTACGAAAGTCAATTAACTTTTCGCGGATTCTGTTCATGGTGGGGGGGAGGCGTTCCGTCCCTCTCCCTGGAATCCTTGACGGGGAGGGAGGCAATCTGGTCCTCCCCCCCGGAATCCTCGACAGCCAGCTGTGCTCCACGGCGGCTTCACGGAGCAGCCGACCAGGCCCAGGCCAGGGCCATCCGCAGCCGGATTTCCAGCTGCAGAGGGCTCTGGGTAACAAAAAACAAAAACGCGTATGCAAATTGCGGTGGCTATGGCCACCGCCATTTGCGTTCCTTATTTTCGCCGTCTTGGTCTACGTCAATATTTATGAAGACTAAGACGAAGAAAAGAAAGGGGAACACAAATAGCGTAGTGGGCGCTATTTGCGTTCCCCTTTCTTTTCTTCATCTTAGTCTACATAAGTATTGATGTAGACTAAGATGGCAAAAAATAAGGAACACAAATGATGGCGGCTGTAGCCGCCGCCATTTGCGTACGCTTTTTTTTTTTTAAACCCAGTAGGGATGTACGAAAGTTCTGCCATGGATCTCAGGGAGGCCAAATGCCAGCGCATTCAGCCCCCGAAATCGGTGGTGGAAAGGCCCACCACCCCATGCCCCCCCCGGGACGGGACATGCCTTGGATGGATCTTCCTGGCGGCGGCGGCGGCTCCGGCGGTGGTTCAGCGGCGGCAGCTGTGGTGGCCGGTCTTCCGACCGGCTGCCGCCGCCGCCATTTCCAGTTTCAAAAAAACAACAACAACGTGATAGGCTACATAAAGATTTACGTAGCCTATCATGGCTAGATTTTTTTAAAAAAACACCATGATAGGCTACGTAAATGTTTACGTAGCCTATCACGGCTGCCTTAAAAAAAAAAAAGCGCGCGTAAGCAAATGGCGGAGGCCATGGCCACTGTCATTTGCATTCCTTATTTTGGCATGTCTTAGTCTACGTAAACATTTACGTAGACTAAGACAGTGAAAGTAAGGGGAACGCAAATAGCGTAGACACTACGCTATTTGTGTTCCCCTTATTTTCACCGTCTTAGTCTACGTAAATGTTTACGTAGACTTTGTTGTTGTTGTTGTTCAGTCGTTCAGTCATGTCCGACTCTTCGTGACCCCATGGACCATAACACGCCAGGCCTTCCTGTCCTGCGCTCTCTCCCGGAGTGTGCTTAAGTTCATATTCATTGCATCGGTGATGCTATCTAGCCATCTCATCATCTGCCGTCCCCTTCTCCTTTTGCCTTCAGTCTTTCCCAGCATCAGGGTCTTTTCCAGAGAGTTTTCTCTTCGCATTAGGTGGCCAAAATATTTGAGCTTCAGCTTCAGTATCTGTCCTTCCAATGAGCAGTCAGGGTTGATTTCCTTTAGGATGGACTGATTTGACCTCCTTGCAGTCCAGGGGACTCGTAAGAGTCTTCTCCAGCACCACAGTTCGAAAGCATCAATTCTTCAGCGCTCAGCCTTCCTTATAGTCCAGCTTTCACAGCCATACATTACTACTGGGAAAACCATAGCTTTGATTAGACAGACCTTTGTCGGCAAGGTGATGTCTCTGCTTCTTACTATGCTGTCTAGGTTTGCCATAGCTTTCCTCCCAAGGAGCAAGCGTCTTTTAAATTCATGGCTACAGTCACCATCTGTGGTGATCTTGGAGCCCAAGGAAGTAAAATCTGTCACTGCTTCCATTTCTTCCCCTTCTATATGCCAGGAAGTGATGGGGCCAGATGCCATGATCTTTGTTTTTTTAATGTTGAGTTTCAAACCAGCTTTTGCACTCTCCTCTTTCACCCTCAACAAGTGGCTTTTTAGATCCTCTTCGCTTTCTGCCATTAGCGTGGTATCGTTTGCGTATCTGAGGTTGTTGATAACTCTTCCAGCAATCTTAATTCCAACTTGTGATTCATCCAACCCGGCATTTCTCATGATGTACTCTGCATATAAGTTAAATAAACAGGGCAACAATATGCAGCCTTGTCGTACTCCTTTCCCAATTTTGAACCAATCAGTTGTTCCATGTCTGGTTCTTACTGTTGCTTCTTGACCCTCATACAGGTTTCTTAGGAGACAGCTAAGGTGGTCTGGTACTCCCATCTCTTTAAGAATTTGCCACAGTCTTTTGTGAACCACACAATCAAAGACTTTAGCATAGTCAATGAAGCAGCAGAAATAGACGTTTTTCTGGAATTCTCATGCTTTCTCCATGATCCAGCGAATGCTGGCGATTTGATCTCTAGTTCCTCTGCCTCTTTGAAACCCAGCTTGTACTTCCGGTAGTTCTCTGTTCATATACTGCTGAAGCCTAGGGATGGCAGAGAATTTCTCCACGAATCTCAGGCAGGCTGAATGCCAACGCATTCGGCCCCCCGAAATTGGCGGTGAAATTCTCCGCCCCCCCACCCCCTGGGATGGGACTTACCTCCCTCGAATGTCCCTCTCGGTGGTGGGTCCTGGCGGCGTTTCGGCAGTGTTTTGGCGGGGGTGGGGGCGGCGGCTGGTCTTCCGACTGGCTGCCGCTGCCGACATTACAAATTGAATGTTAAAAACACACACACACACACACACACACACACATGATAAGCTACGTAATGATTTACGTAGCCTATCATGGCTAGATTTCCAAAGCTATTTATACTAAAGCTATTTACGTTGCCCTTATTTTCGCCGTAGTCTACGTAAATCTTTACGTAGACTACCCGGGCCCAAATAAGGAACCCAGGCCCAAATAAGGAACACAAATGGCAGCGCCCATGGGCGCCACCATTTGCGTACGCTTTTTTTTTTCAAAGTCACCCGTGATAGGCTACGTAACGTATCATTACGTAGCCTATCACGTGTGTGTGTTGTTGTTTTTTTACATTCACTTTTGTATTTCGTGGCCGGGGAGATGGGGCGCTTCTCCCCGGCCTGAATTTCGGCCGGGCAAGGCGGGGCACCTCCCCCCCCCTGTCCTGAATTTCGGCCGGGCGGGCAGGGCGCCTTCCCCCCTGGCCTCAACTTCAAACAAAGTGCCTCCCCCCCACCGCGAAGCAAGCTGCGGGACCAGGTAAGTGACTTTCGTACATCCCTACTGAAGCCTAGCTTGTAGGATTTGGAGCATAACCTTGCTGGCATGTGAAATGAGCGCAATTGTTTCCCATCACTTTAAGAATTTGCCACAGTTTGTTGTGATCCACACAATCAAAGGCTTTAGCATAGTCAATGAAGCAGAAATAGACATTTTTCTGGAATTCTCTTGCTTTCTCCATGATCCAGCGAAAGTTGGCAATTTGATCTCTAGTTCCTCTGCCTCTTCGAAACCCAGCTTGTACTTCCGGTAGTTCTCGGTTCGCATACTGCTGAAGCCTAGCTTGTAGGATGTTGAGCATAACCTTGCTGGCATGTGAAATGAGTGCAATTGTGCGGTAGTTTGAACACTCTTTGGCGTTGCCCTTCTTTGGAATTGGAATGTAAACTGACCTTTTCCAGTCTTGCGGCCACTGTTGAGTGTTCCAAATGTGTTGGCATATTGAGTGCAGCACTTTAACAGCATCATCTTTTAGGATTTTAAATAGCTCAGCTGGAAGACTGTCATCTCCGCTAGCTTTGCTGTTACTAATGGTTCCTAAGGCCCACTTGACTTCACTCTCGAGGATGTCCGGCTCAAGTTCAGCGACTGCACTATCATGGCTATCAGGGTCATTGAGATCTTTCCTGTATAGTTCTTCTGTGTATTCTTTCCACCTCTTCTTAATCTCATCTGCTTCTGTTAGGTCCCTGCCTTCTTTGTCCTTTATCATGCACGTCTTTGCACAAAACGTTCCCTTGAGATCTCCAATTTTCTTGAAGTGATCTATACTCTTTCCTATTCTGTTGTTTTCCTCTATTTCTTTGCATTGTTCATTTAAGAAGGCCTTCTTGTCTCTCCTTGCTATTCTCTGGAACTCTGCATTCAGTTGGATATATCTTCCCCTATCTCCCTTGCTTTTCGCTTCCCTTCTTTTGTCAGCTACTTGTAAAGCCTCATCAGACAGCCACTTGGCTTTCTTGCATTTCTTTTTCTTTGGGATGGATTGAGTTGCTGCCTCCTGAACAATGTTACGGACCTCCATCCATAGTTCCTCAGGCACTCTGTCTATCAGATCTAATCCCTGAAATCTATTCCTCACCTCCACTGTATATTCATCAGGGATATGATTGAGGTTATACCTGAATGGTTTAGTGGTTTTCCCTACGTTCTTCAATATCAGCCGAAATTTTGCAAGAAGCAGCTCATGATCTGAGCCACAGTCAGCTCCAGGTCTTGTTTTTACTGACTGTATAGAGCTTCTCCATCTTTGGCTGCAAAGGACATAATCAATCTGATTTCGATATTGACCATCTGGTGATGTCCATGTGTAGAGTCGCCTCTTGTGCTGTTGGAAAAGAGTGTTTGCTATGATCAGCGTGTTCTCTTGGCAAAACTCTATTAGCCTTTGTTCTGCTTCATGTTGTACACCAAGGCCATGCCTGCCTGTTATCCCGGTGATTTCTTGACTTCCTACTTTAGCATTCCAATCCCCTATGATGAAGAGGACATCTTTTTTTGGTGTTAGTTCTAGAAGTTTTTGTAGGTCTTCATAGAACCGATCAACCTCAGCTTCTTCAGCCTCAGTGGTTGGGGCATAGACTTGAATTACTGTGTTGTTGAATGGTTTGCCTTGGATTCATACTGAGATCATTCTATCGTTTTTGAGATTGTACCCCAGTACTGCTTTTTCCTTTTGTTGACTATGAGTGCTACTCCATTTCTTCTAAGGGATTCTTGCCCACAGTAGTAGATATAATGGTCACCTGAATTAAATTCGCCCATGCCTGTCCATTTTAGTTCGCTGATTCCCAAGATGTTCAGTCTTGCCATCTCATGTTTGACCACCTCCAGCTTACCTTGATTCATTGATCTTACATTCCAGGTTCCTAGACAATATTGTTCTTTACAGCATCGGATTTTCTTTTCACCACCAGACACATCCACAGCTGAGTGTCCTTTCGGCTTTGGCTCAGCCGCTTCACTCTTTCTGGCGCTACTTGGAAATACCCTCTGTTCTTCCCCAGTAGTATATTGGACACCTTCTGACCTGAGGGGCTCATCTTCCGGCGTCATCTCTTTTCGCCTTGTGATACGTTTATGTAGACTAAGATGTGCCAAAATAAGGAACACAAATGGCGGTGGCCATGGGCGCTGCCATTTGCGTATGCGTGTTGTTGTTGTTGTTGTTTTTAAATTCAGCCATGATAGGCTACGTAAGCATTTACGTAGCCTATCACAGCTGTCTGCAGGGATGCAAACAGCGGTGGCTACGGCCGCCGCCATTTACGTCCCAGCTAGCCAGCGGCTGGATGTCCGGCTGCTGGCGGAGCCGGCTGGCGGCTCAGCAGAATTGCTGCGGAGCACAGCCGGCCGGCCAGGATTCGGTGGGGGGGAGGAACAGAGTACCTCCCCCCCGGCGAGGATTCTGGGGGGAGGGACGGAACGCCTCCCCCCCCACCATCAGCATAATCCCTGAAAGGTAAGTGATTTTCATACATCCCTAAAACCCAGACGTTATAGGCTACATAAGTCTTTACGTAGCCTATCACGTCTAGGGGGAGGGAGACACAGACTGCAAATCGTGGCGGCAGCAGCCGTTCGGAAGACCAGCCGCCGAAGCCGCTGCTGGAGCCGCCGCCGTCCGGAACATCCGCCCAGAGTAGGTCTCGTCCTGGGGGGATCCGCGGGGGGCGGGGGGGTGGCAGGCCATTCCATGATGGATTTCGGGGGCCAAATGCACTGGCATTTGGCCTCACCGAGATCCATCATGGAATTCTCTGACATCCCTAATGTTGACATAAAATAATTTAGTAGGTAGGCATTTTGACCTATCTGGCATCTGCAGTTGAGAGTTTGCCTCATTGCTATAATTTGGTCTTAATATTTCATCAAGAAATATCTCTCTCTCTCTCTCTCTCTCTCTCTCTCTGTCTCTGTCTCTCTCTCTCTCTCTCCCCCTTTTACATGCATTTATTCACCATGAATCATAATTAGCACTGCAGGACTATCAGTTGGTGCAAGCCTTGTGAAACCTGTACACCAGGAGCTGATAAATGCTAAGATATAGAGTCAAGTATATGAATTCTGCAAGCTCTCCTCCTTTCAGTGATGCCCCTAAGCTGCTAAAAGTAGGATACACAATTAAAGATTCATGAGAGCTCAGCCTATATTCATTCTCTTGGAGTTTCTGTTCTTATTAAGGTTACCTTAAATGGAAAATATATGGATTGGGGAGTTGTCTTGTCTTACTGTATTCAAGATCATTGAAACAAATGGAACTTACATGGAGATGTTGGTTGCAAGATTTCATCCAAAGCCAATACAGTGGTACTTTTAAATTGACTGATTCAGCAAACAAAAGTTAGCTAATTAAAAACCATCACCTTACTGGCTTTTGATGAAAGTCAGTGAGTGTGTAGATCTCCAGATTAATATTCTTCATTTGTAAATAGGCTTTTATTTAGTCCAGGATCCTTTAGGGGAAGGCCTGAATGTTCTTAATCATATTTTAAAAAGAAGATTCAGCTGTCAAATGTGCAGAAAAAATCAGAAAACCTATGAAGTGTTACATGTTATTCCACCATAAAATTTATCTTCTGCTTTATGAAGAGCTTTTTCTGGAAAACTGTACAGAAAACAATACACACTTGTTACTTTCACTCCAGGAAAAACAAAAAAAATAAATAAAACAAAACAGGATCCAGTTGAAAAGAGAGCGAGGGGATAGGAGGGAGGGAGGCAAACATATCTGCAAAACAGGTGAAAAGAGGGAGGGAGGGAGGGAGAAAGGGAGGAAGACTGGTTTGGTAGAAAGAGAGAGAGAGAGAGAGAGAGAGAGAGAGAGAAGCTGGCAGGGACAGATATGCAAAGTGGTTAAAAGGGGGAAGGAAGGAAGGAAGGAAGGAAGGAAGGAAGGAAGGAAGGATGGATTTTTGGAAAGAGAAATTGGGGACCATCATGTCATGGACAGATATGGATAGATACATTTCAATAATTACAACTGAATCTTAAATCCCTGAAGTACTTCTGTGGATAAATATAAGGTTATTAATATATTGAAACTCCTATGATCCCAGTTGACTGTAATTGAATTTCCTATGTAATGTTTGTGTTTTGTTAGAATATTTTTATGTTCTCACTGTAAAGAAGAGGAGGAGGAAGAAGAGAAAGAAGAAGAAAACAGGATACAAGTTCTGTCCGTCTCCAAATGAGATTTCAAATGAAAAAAGGCAGCAATGAAAGAGTGTGAGGAAAGGAAGGAGACGAAATCCCAAAGATGCAGAAAACTAAAGATTTTATTTGCTCAAGACTTGCACCAAAAATAACAACAATTAACATTTTATATAGTAAAGTATAGCATATATAATTCCATATACTATATATAGGGATGGATGGACACCCCCCAGTTCAGGTCCTCTGGGCATTCGCCAAGCAGCTCACGCACCCCTGGACCCGCACTCAAGCTCCCCCTGCCCCACTCTTGCTAAGCTCCCTGCACTCACCCTGGACTTGTCAGCGAGTGCAGTTTTGCAAAAGAAAACGGTGATTGTGAATATGGGCACATCTTACAGAAAATGGTGCCATATATGGCTGATACATGCAAGATTACAGGCATAAGTGGCCCATTTACGCCTTTAATCTTGCATATATTGGCCATTCATGGTGCCATTGGATAAGATTAGATGTGTGCATATCTGTGATCACCATTTTCTTTCACAAAATGGTGCTTGCAGTGGTTGCGGACAGGTCCAGGGTGAGTGCGGGCAGCTCAGTGAGCACGGGGGGGGGGCCTCAAATGGGGGCAGAGGTTCAGTGGGTGCAGCTCAGAGCTGTGGGCGGGGGGGAGTTCACCAGACTCCTGCACCCAGCTGAGCACCCACACCATCCCTAACTATATATAGTGTACTGATGTGTGAGTGTGTGCATGCACCTGGTTACTAGGGACTCTGTTTGCACTTGTTCCATGGGGTATGGGAATGGGGGGAGCAGGCAGAGTCTTCTTCTTGTGGCATGGCTGTCTGACATGCCCTTCCTCTTTTCAGTGTTCTCTTATTGCTGTGGACAGAGGTTAGTCACTGGTTGACAAGGCTGAGAAGGAATTTTGCTGGCATACGCAATTGGGCTGTATCTGGTGGGGGGGTTATCTTTCTCAAAGCAATACTGTTGTACCTGTTTATTGCAGGCACTGAAAGCACTGGGCCAAGTCCATTTCAGGGATAAGCATGTGTTGGGGCTTCCCTGCTTCCCAAAGCAGGATATCCATACAGGATATTGGGGTACTGGCCTAACGTGAGGTGGCCAGCACACCTGCCTTCTATCCAGGTTGCAGGAGGGGCCTATATTGTAGGGATGTATGAAAGTGACTTACCTTTCGCGGATTATGTTGATGGTGGGGGGGGAGGCATTCCGTCACTCCCCTCACAATCCTGGCCGGGGAGGAGGCGCTCCATTCCTCCCCTGGAATCCTCGAATGGCCAGCTGTGCTCCACAGCAGCTCCGTGGAGCAGCTGGCCAGGCCCGGCCTGGCCAGGCCAGAGCCATCCGCAGCTGGATTTCCGGCCACGGAGGGCTCTGGGTAAAACAAAAAACAAACAAAAAAATGTGTACGCGAATGGCGGCAGCTACGGCCGCCGCCATTTGCATTCTTTCTTTTTGGCTGTCTTAATCTACGTAAATATTTACCTAGAATTTGATGGAGAAAATCAAGGGGAATGCAAATAGCATAGCGGGCGCTATTTGCGTCCCTTTTTCATTCACCGTTTTAGCCTATGTAAATCTTTTGTTGTTGTTGTTGTTGTTGTTTAGTCATTCAGTCATGTCCGACTCTTCATGACCCCATGAACCATAGCACGCCAGGCCTTCCTGTCCTGCGCTGTCTCCCGGAGTGTGCTCAAGTTCATATTCATTGCATCGGTGAGGCTATCTAGCCATCTCATCCTCTGCTGTCCCCTTCTCCTTTTGCCTTCAGTCTTTCCCAGCATCAGGGTCTTTTCCAGAGAGTTTTCTCTTCGCATTAGGTGGCCAAAATATTTGAGCTTCAGCTTCAGTATCTGTACTTCCAATGAGCACTCAGGGTTGGTTTCCTTTAGGATTGACTGATTTGACCTCCTTGCAGTCCAGGGGACTCATAAGAGTCTTCTCCAGCACCACAGTTCGAAAGCATCAATTCTTCGGCGCTCAGCCATCCTTATATTCCAGCTCTCACAGCCATACATTACTACTGGGAAAACCATAGCTTTGATTAGACAGACCTTTGTCGGCAAGCTGATGTCTCTGCTTCTTACTATGCTGTCTAGGTTTGCCATAGCTTTCCTCCCAAGGAGCAAGCGTCTTTTAATTTCATGGCTACAGTGACCGTCTGTGGTGATCTTGGAGCCCAAGAAAATAAAATCTGTCACTGCTTCCATTTCTTCCCCTTCTATATGCCAGGAAGTGATGGGGCCAGATGCCATGATCTTAGTTTTTTTTAATGTTGAGTTTCAAACCAGCTTTTGCACTCTCCTCTTTCACCCTCAACAAGAGGCTCTTGAGATCCTCTTCACTTTCTGCCATTAGCGTGGTATCGTCTGCATATCGGAGGTTGTTGATAATTCTCCCAGCAATCTGTATTCCGACCTATGATTCATCCAACCCGGTGTTTCTCATGATGTACTCTGCATATAAGTTAAATAAGCAGGGTGACAATACGCAGCCTTGTCGTACTCCTTTCCCAATTTGGAACCACTCGGTTGTTCCATGTCTGGTTCTTACTGTTGCTTCTTGACCCTCGTACAGGATTCTCAGGAGACAGGTAAGGTGGTCTGGTACTCCCATCACTTTAAGAATTTGCCACAGTTTGTTGTGATCCACACAATCAAAGGCTTTAGCGTAGTCAATGAAGCAGAAATAGACATGTTTCTGAAATTCTCTTGCTTTCTCTATGATCCAGAGAATGTTGGCGATTTGATCTCTAGTTCCTCTGCCTCTTCGAAACCCAGCTTGTACTTCCAGTAGTTCTCGGTTCACATACTGCTGAAGCCTAGCTTGTAGGATTGTGAGCATCACCTTGCTGGCATGTGAAATAAGCGCAATTGTGCGGTAGTTTGAACACTCTTTGGCACTGCCCTTCTTTGGAACTGGAATGTAAACTGACCTTTTCCAGTCTTGTGGCCACTGTTGAGTGTTCCAAATGTGTTGGCATATTGAGTGCAGCACTTTAACAGCATCATCTTTTAGGATTTTAAGAAGCTCAGCTGGAAGGCTGTCATCTCCGCTAGCTTTGTTGTTAGTAATGCTTCCTAAGGCCCACTTGACTTCACTCTCGGTCTCGAGGATGTCTGGCTCAAGTTCAGCGACTGCACTATCATGGCTGTCAGGGACATTCAGATCTTTCCTGTATAGTTCATCTGTGTATTCTTTCCACCTCTTCTTAATCTCATCTGTTATGTCCCTGCCTTCTTTGTCTATTCTAGAGATAATAAATGATAAATTTATTATAGAGATGATAAATCTATTCATCACCTCCACTGTGTATTCATAAGGGATATGATTTAGGTCATACCTGAATGGTTTAGTGGTTTTCCCTACGTTCTTCAATTTAAGCTGAAATTTTGCAACAAGAAGTTTATGATCTGAGCCACAGTCAGCTCCTGGTGTTGTTTTTACTGACTGTATAGAACTTCTCCATCTTTGGCTGCAAAGGACATAATCAATGTGATTTCGATATTGACCATCTGGTGATGTCCATGTGTAGAGTCGCCTCTTGTGCTGTTGGAAAAGAGTGTTTGCTATGATCAGCATGTTCTCTCAGCCAAACTCTATTAGCCTTTGTCCTGCTTCATGTTGTACACCAAGGCTATGCTTGCCTGTTATCCCAGTTATTTCTTGACTTCCTACTTTGGCATTCCAATCCCCTATGATGAAGAGGATATCTTTTTTTGGTGTTAGTTCTAGAAGGTGTTGTAGGTCTTCATAGAACCGATCAACCTCAGCTTCTTCGGCCTCAGGGGTTCCTCAGGCACTCTGTCTGAGACTTCTATTGTACCACTGAGGCTTCTTTATGCCTGTTGAACAGGAAAAAAGAAGAGTTTAAGATAATAGAAATGGAATTAATATTCACCTCAAGTCCACTCTGCATCCTGCGCCAGAGTGATTTAGAGGGGCCTGACTGTGTGGAAATTCAGAATTCATGCACCATATTTTCACTTTCCAATTAGGAGGACGAGCTGGCCAAAACAATGCTCTGCTAGGAAGGCTGCCAAGTCTAAACGTATCAGTGCATTCTACACGTCAATCTTACAACTGTGTTCCAGAGATATCCTCCTGACACCCAGTAGTGTTGCACATTACATTTTAAAAAGATGTGGCTTTAACACATAGCAGCAGGATGGTGACTAGGAAAGAGCCTTGTAGAAGCTGTGCAGGAACATGAATACCTGTACAGCAGATTGTCCATAGTGGCAGGAAGTATATTGCAACATCCTTGGAGTAGGATGCAATGCAGAAGTCTTTTGTGATTTTTGTCCTTCTGGTAGGGAAGATGTGATCCTCTGTGTTCATTGGCAAGCACAACCTTGCTGATAAATGATCAGCTGGAAAGAGAAGGCCAAAGGAAACTGGTGCTCTTCCTGATCACCAGCAATTAAATGCTGGGGAAGGGCAGTAGCTTAGTGATACATCACATGCTCTGCTTGCAGAAGGTTAGGAACATGAGGCAGCTACCTTGCTGAAGCTAAGCAGGTCTGGGTCTGGTTGGTGCTTGGAGGGGAGACTGCCTGAGAACTACATGTAGACACCTTGAGTTCCATGATGGAAGACAGGTGGGCTATAAATGAAAATAATAATAATAATAATAATAATAATAATAATAATAATAATAATAATAATAATAGGTCCTTGCTCCAGTCCCTGGCAATTTTAAGTAGCACTGGGAAAGACTCCTGTTTGGAATCCTGAAGTGCTGCTTCCACTCAGCCAGGCCAGTGGTGAGGGACATTTTTCTGTCAATGGCAAGAGTCCCTCAGGAGTTATCTCCCATGGGCTACATGCTAGTGGTGGGTGGAATCAGGGCTGGCCTGGCAGCGGAAGGAGCCAGAGCCCAACATGGGTAGGGTTTGCAACACGGCAGGATTATATTCCACTCTTTCTCTTTCTCAGTCTCTCTGGGCATCTCTACATGAGTGATTTATTGCATACTCATGATTGGCCACTCACAGAAGTTTGTGGGTCCTTTATATTTGTCTTGGCAAAACTCTATTAGCCTTTGTCCTGCTTCATGTTGTACACCAAGGCTATGCTTGCCTGTTATCCTGGTTATTTCTTGACTTCCTACTTTAGCATTTTACTCCCCTATGATGAAGAAGACATCTTTTTTTGGTGTTAGTTCTAGAAGGTGTTGTAGTTCTTCATAGAACCGATCAACCTCAGCTTCTTCGGCCTCAGTGGTTGGGGCATAGACTTGAATTACTGTGATGTTGAATGGTTTGCCTTGGATTCATACTGAGATCATTCTATCGTTTTTGAGATTGTACCCCAGTACTGCTTTTCCCACCCTTTTGTTGACTATGAGTGCTACTCCATTTCTTCTAAGGGATTCTTGCCCACAGTAGTAGATATGATGGTCACCTGAATTAAATTCGCCCATGCCTGTCCATTTTAGTTCTCTGATTCCCAAGATGTCAATGTTCAGTCTTGCCATCTCATGTTTGACTACCTCCAGCTTACCTTGATTCATTGATCTTACATTCCAGGTTCCTAGACAATATTATTCTTTACAGCATCGGATCTTCTTTTCACCACCAGACATATTTTTATTTATTTATTTATTATTAAATTTATTAATCGCCCATCTGGCTGGCCACCCAGCCACCCTGGGCGATGTACGACATACAATAAAAACAGTTTAAAACAATAAAATTCTACAATAAAAACATTTTCTAAAATACCCTAACCCACCCCAAATGCCTGCCTGAACAACAGCGTTTTTAATGCACGATGGAAGCTCATTAAAGTGGGGGCATGACAGAGTTCCCTAGGGAGGGAGTTCCACAGAGTGGGGGCCACCACAGAAAAGGCCCTCTCCCTCGTCCCCACCAGTCTAGCTGTCCTGGCTGATGGGACAGAGAGAAGGCCATCCAAGGCTGATCTTGTTAAGCGGCCTGTCTGGTGCTGCTGGAGGTGCTCCTTAAGATAGGCTGGTCTGGAACCATATAGGGTTTGAAAGGTCAAAACCAACACCTTGAATTTGGCCCGGAAAACAACTGGTAACCAGTGCAACTCCTTCAGCACTGGAGTGATGTGATCTTGCCGGCGGCTGCCTTTAATCAGGCGAGCCGCCGCGTTCTGTACCAGCTGCAGTTTCTGAACCGTCTTCAAGGGTAACCCCACGTAGAGCGCATTACAGTAGTCTAAACGAGAGGAGACCAGGGCATGTACTACCGATGGGAGCAGATGGTCGGGAAGGAAGGGGCGCAGCCGCCATATCAGATGGAGTTGATACAGCGCTGTCCGGCTCACAGCTGACACCTGAGCCTCCATGGACAGCTGGGAGTCCAAAATGACCCCCAGGCTGCAGACCTGGTCTTTCAAGGGTAGCCGTACCCCATTCAACACCAGGTCAACATCCTCCAGCCTCCTCTTGTCTCCCACCAAAAGTACCTCGGTCTTGTCTGGGTTCAGCTTCAGCCTATTCCTCCCTATCCAGCCACTCACCGTCTCCAGACATTTGGACATATCCACAGCTGAGTGTCCTTTCGGCTTTGGCCCAGCCGCTTCACTCTTTCTGGTGCTTCTTGGAAATTCCCTCTGCTCTTCCCCAGTAATGTATTGGACACCTTCTGACCTGAGGGGCTTATCTTCCAGCGTCATATCTTTTAGCCTTGTGATATGTTCCATGGGGTTTTCTTTGCAAGAATACTGGAGTGGGTTGCCATTTCCTTCTCCAGTGGACCACATTTTGTCAGAACTCTCCGCCATGACCTGTCCGTCTTGGGTGGCCCTGCACGGCATAGCTTATGGCTTCACTGAGTTATGCAAGCCCCTTCGCCACAACAAGGCAATGATCCATGAAGAGGACGTAAATACGTAAATCTTTACGTAGGCTAAAACGGCAAATCAAAAGGGGATGCAAATAGCGCCTGCCATGCTATTTGCGTTCCCCTTGATTTTCACTGTCATAGTCTATGTAAATATTTACATAGATTAAGACGGTAAAAAGAAGTAACGCAAATGGCAGCGGCCGTAGCTGCCGCCATTTGCGTACATGTTTTTTTTAAACCCACCCCCAACCATGACAGTCTGCGTAAAGATTTACGTAGCCTATCACGTCTTTTTTTCTTTTTTTTTAAACCTAGCCATGATAGGCTACGTAAATCTTTACGTAGCCTATCACGTCTTTTTTTTTTCCCCACAAGCCTGGAAATGGCAGCAGCGGCAGCCGGTCGGAAGACCGCCCGCCGCCGCCGCCTGGAAGATCTGCCCCAGGTAAGTCTCATCCCGGGGGGGATCCGTGGGGGGGCGGGAGGGCAGGCCGTTCCGCCACTGATTTCGGGGGACCGAATGCACTGGCATTCGGCCTCACTGACATCCATGGTGGAATTCTCTGACATCCCTACTATATTGTCAATTCATGCCATGAATCTCAGGGGGACCTGACATTTCTGCCACTCCCAACAATTTTAACCGGGAGTATGGGCTAGGGCTGTAAACCGGCCAGGGTTTTTGAGTGTGTTTTTGTGTTTTGTGTTTTTGTGTGACTGGGTGAGCTATAACCAAAAGCTGTGGACATTAATAACCCATTCCAGACTACATGTGATTACAGCCCACTTTCCCCCCTACACACATGCACACATCATCATCATCAAAAATTATCATAAAACTGTAGAAGAATAATAATAAAAAGAGCACAACTAATATAATTAAAATATCAATAAACAGGAAACAGACAAGAAATTTGTAACACCTATATGGATTCTAAAATTATACAAATACTTCTGAGAACAAAACAAAATTAAGTTAAAAACTGCCTTATGCTAATAGGGTGAGTTACTGACCTTTCAAACCCTATTTAAAATAAGCATGAATGTTTAATTTCTCAGTGGCCTCAACTTGAGCGGCTCCTTCCTGTAATCATTTTTTTAATATTTTAATTTATTTTTCAGTCATTCTTCTTTAAAAGGAAAGGTTGTTTCTCTGCAAATCTTTATTGTCTGTTTATGTGGATACCTCAATCAACCTTAATGTATCCTCTAACAATGCATCCACATGGTGGAAGATGAAAATAACAACAGGGACTAGAAAAGTATAGTGAAATATGTTTATTATATTTCTACAGGATTTATATAGGATTAATATTTTCAGTGCTACATACAAAGACATCAGTACAAGGATATGAAGTGAACTGCAGTGTCAAGCAATGGTATAAAATTCTAGATGTATAAAATGCATTTTCAGTATTGAGCAAGGATTAAAGGCTATCATTACTTGTCATATATCCTCTCCTCCCCACACTACCAAACTACATTGACTTTACATGGGGTTACCCTAGAAGACGGTTTGGAAGCTGCAGCTGGTGAAGAATGCAGCGGCTCACCTGATTAAAGGCGGCCGCTGGCATGATCACATCACTCCGGTGCTGAAGGAGTTGCACTAGCTACCAGTTTTTTCTGGGCCACATTCAAGGTGTTGTTTTTGACCTTTAAAACCCAATATGGTTCTGGCCCAGCCTATCTCAAGGAGCACCTCCAGCAACACTAGACAGGCCTCTCAACAAGATCAGCCTCAGATGGCCTTCTCTCTGTCCCATCAGCCAGGACAGCTAGGCTGGTGAGGACGAGGGAGAGGGCCTTCTCTGTGGTGGCCCCCACTGTGTGGAACTCCCTCCCTAGGGAGGAACCCGGCCATGCCGCCACTTTACTGAACTTCTGCCATGCATTGAAAACCTGGTTGTTCAGGCAGGCATTTGGGGTGGGCTAGGGTATTTTTAGATGATGTTTTAATGTGTAATTTTACTGTTTTAAATTGTACTGTTGTACATCGCCCAGAGTGGCTGGGTGACCAGCCAGATGGGCGATTAAGAAATTTAATAAATAAATAAAAACTAAAAATACCCATAAGTTAATTGCAGGAGTGGGGTGGGGCGGGGGAATATCCTCAATCATTATGATATGAAGCTGTAACCTACAGAAATATCTGTGGAATGAAAAGTGGTGGAGAAGAAAAGTGTTTTTATATTGTGCTGTACAGAAGTGAATAATCCAATAACCATTTTATCTTATCATCAACTCTCTGTCACATTCTAAAAACTGTCTGGGGGAAATGGGATGATCGCACATGAACGGCAGTCAGAGCAACCACAACAGACTGAGCAGCAAGAACGGAGCAGCATGAGTGGCACATTTTCAGCACAACCATCAGGGTGAGGTTGGAACTATCTGTACGTCAGCTGTCGCTGCATCTGCAGTCCCATATTTTGTGATAGTTAAGTCATGCAAAAGCAACATTAACTCTAGGATCAGTGATTAAAATATTGTGAGAGGCAAGCTAATAATAATTTCTAAAAGCATTTTGTAGAAGCTGTGGTAAATAGTAGACATTCTTGTGTCCAAACTCTACTAAGACCCAGGAGAATAAGGCCACATGGGATAAGAAGGGAAGGCTGTTGTTGGTTTTGCTTAGAAAATAATAATACATACAATGAATAATATGTTAACAGGCCTATAGTATATGCTTATTTTGAAACAGAGTCAAACTTCTGTGTCGCTGACCTGTGTGCTTACCTTTCACTAGCAATGGCAAAGGTTAAGCGGTATGCAGAAGATGGTTTTGTCCTCCTGACTTCCCAAACCTGCTTTTAACTAAGATGATACTGGATTGGTATTAAATTGAAGGTGGATTAGGGATGTGCATACAAGCAAAACTTAAGCTTGTTGAAGTTCTCCAAATTCCACCTTGGAATAAGGATAGATGGACTCACCTGAGTCCGCAGTCAGTGGACACTTGAGGAGCCACCTCTGCTGCCCGCCCCCATGAGCCCCTGGAGGCTTGGTGTGGAGCACCTTACAGCTGCCCACTCCTCCATGTGAGCCACCATTTTAACCCAAGATGGGGGCTCTAGATTTTTGTATATCTAGCGTAGGCAAGGCATGGGCACCCACGTGGATCCGGGAGTCCGGGTCCCCCACCCCGCCAGCAGATCAGAGCTGCACCCACTGAGCCCCTGCCCCTGTTTGACCCCCCCTGCACTTGCCAAGTTGCCCGAACTCACCCAGGACCCATCCACGAGCACTGCAAGGACCATTTTGCAGAAGAAATTGGCAATTGTGAATATGTGCGCATCTAGTCTTGCGCATCTAGCCTTACACAAAATGGTACTGTGAATAGCCCATCTATGCAATATTACAGGCATAAATGGCCCATTCATGCCTGTAATCTTGCGTATATGGGCCATTCATGGCACCGTTTTGCATAAGACGAGATGTGCACATATTCACCATCGCCATTTTCTTCCACAAAATGGCGCTTGCAGATGGGTCCTGGCTGAGTGTGGGCAGCTCAGCAAGCGGGGGGGGGTGAGGTTGAGTGCAGGTCTGGGGGCATGTGAGTGGGGGCAGGGGCTTGGCAGGTGCCTGGAGAACCCAGACAGGGGGGTGCCCATCCATCCCTAATCTAATGCTGTGCACAGCAGTGGCTGTAAAGGGCCATTTTCCAAACATTAGAGGCCTCTATTTTAGCAGAAATGTTCCTTTATGGCTACCAATGTGTGCAACATTAGATTTAGGAAAAACTAGAGCCCCCATCTTACATCAAACTGGCAGCTCGCAAGGAAGATGAGTGACTCCTGGGCACAAGCGGATGGGTCCAGTAAGTCCCAGCTGCTTGTGCAGCTCAGAAGGCGGGGGCAGCGGCTTGCTTAGCCATGTTCAGGAGGAGAGCAGTGGGGGTGGGAGAATCCAACGGACTCCTGGACCCAGTTGGGCACCCATGACATCCCTACCTTGAAGCTCATTCCATCTTTCTTCCATATCAGATTGCTATCTTTGTTTTATTTTCTGTTTGCAGCAAAATATGTTGGTATTTCCATGCATATTTTTCCAAATGTATGCATCATGTGCATCCTTGAAATGAACACATTCTTCTCCCACTGATTAAAATGTTTCAAAAGTACACACTTTTCTATGTGCGTATTTCAAACCTCATTTGGGAATGGGGTACTGCATTGCAGTGGTTTCACTCCTACTTGGATGGTTGGACCCAGAAGGTAGTGCTTGAGGGATATTGCTTGACCCTGTGAATTCTCCAGTATGGAGACTGGAGAGGTGTCAGTTCTGTCCCAGATGCTATTTAATATCTACATGAAACTGGGGTCATCAAATGTTTTTGAGTGTGTTGTCATCACTATGCTGATAACACACAGCTCTATTTCTCCTTTTCATCTTCATCAGGTGAGGCTGTGGGTGTGACAATGGACTAGATGAGGGTTTAAAAAATGAAGCTCAATCCAGACAATACTGAGATGCTATCAGTAGGTAGAAGAGATGTGGGGAAAATCCACAACAGATTCAGATGAATCTGTGGATTTCTCAGCAGACTGGCTTTTTCCAATTTGTCCAGGCCAGGGTTTTCTTGTTTTTGTTTTACTTTGGGGACAGGATTTGTGCAAGTGGGCATTTGCAAACAAACAAAATTCTCCTACAAAAAATCAGATTATGTCAGTGAGTGGAGGATGGAATGAAAGATGCCTGGCAATCTGCAAAACACAGTCAGAACAGATGTAACAAAACCTGTACATCTCTAGCGGGTAGTTCTTCTGTTTGGATGGAGGGTATTCAACGTGTTCTGGATGGGCTTGTGCTACACCAGAAGGAGCAGGTTCATAGCTTGGGGGTTCTCCTGGAGCCATCTTTGTCACTTGACCTCAAGTATCCTCATTAGCATGGAGTGCCTTCTACCAGCTTTGGTTGGTGATCCAGCTATGCCCCTATCTGGTCAGGGATAAACTAACTTCAGTAATCTACATTCTAGTAGCCTCCAAGTTAGAATACTGCAATGTGCTTGTGAAGGTTTGAGGCCTACAGAGGCAAGGAATAGGAAAAGTCAGGCCCAGAGTTTTTGTTGGGATGGGGTATCCCTGAGAGGAGTAGTTTCATTCCCTTGGTTAAGTTTCAGTTTCATTTCCCCAGTTAAGTTAGGGATGTCAGAGAATTCCGCTTAGACTCCAGTGAGGCCGGATTCTTTAGAATCTGCCCCACCCTGGAATCTGTGGCAGAACGGCCTCCCCCCCTGCCATCCTGCGGAATCCCCCTGGGACAGAGCTTACCAGGCAGTGGATGTGGTGGCGGCGGCTCCAGCTGGTCTCCTGGCCGGCCGCTGCCGGGCTGCTGTGGCCGCAAATGGCAGCCATCGTAGAGGCCGCCATTTGGGTCCTTGCAATGAGCCATGATAGGCTACATAAGTATTTATGTAGCCTATCTAGGGATGCATGAAAGTCACCTTTTCGTGGATTCTGTTCATGGGGGGGGAGGCGATCCAGTCCTCCCCCCCAGAATCCTCGTCAGCTGGCTGTGCTCCACAGCAGCTCTGCACAGCAGCAGGCCAGACCCATGCCAGGGCCATCCGCAGCCGGATTTCCGGCTGTGGAGGGCTGGGTAAAAAAACAAAAATGCCGCCGCCATTTGTGTTCCTTATTTTTCGCCGTCTTAGTCTACGTAAATATTTACGTAGACTAAGACAAAGAAAAGAAAGGGGAACACAAATAGCATACTGGCCGCTATTTGCGTTCCCCTTTCTTGTCTTCATCTTAGTCTACGTAAATATTGACGTAGACTAAGACGGCAAAAAATAAGGAACGCAAATGACGGCTGTAGCCGCTGCCATTTGCGTACGTGTTTTTTTTTTTTTTTTACCCAGACGACTTTACGTAGCCTATCACATCTATGGGGGGGAAAAAAGAAAAAAACACAGACTGCAAATGGTGGCGGTGGAAGCCGGTCGGAAGACCAGCCGCCGCCCAAGCCACTGCTGGAGCTGCTGCCATCCGAAATATCCACCCCAGGTAAGTCTTGCCCCGGGGGGGATCTGCGGGGGGGGGGGTGGCAAGCCATTCCGCGATGGATTTCGGGGGGCCGAATGCACTGGCATTCGGCCTCACCGAGATCCGTGGCGGAATTCTCTGACATCCCTAAGCCTATCATGGCAAAGAGCAGGGACGCAAATGGCATAGCAGCTGCCATTTGCATCTCTTCTCTTTGCCTTGATAGGTTACATAAATACTTATGTAGCCTATCATGGCTGACTGTAAGGATGCAAATGGCAGCCGTTACAATGGCCACCATTTGTGGCCACAGCAGCTTGGCCACGACCGGAACTCTGGCCGTGGCCGGACACGGCTGGCGGCTCCGCAGAACTGCCGTAGAGTGGAGCCGGCCAGGGAGGATTCCAGGAGGAGGGACAGAGTGTCTCCCCCACCACGGATTGCCTGGCGCGGAGCCAGGTAAGACTTTCGTACATCCCTAAGTTAAGTTACATTTGTTTAGGTTTGAAACAGTACTTCCAGTTTTGAGGGAGGGGGTATATAAACTATAAAGAGAGCGAGAGGGCTGGTGAGAGCAGGAAGAAGCAGCCTAGAGGATTCTAAGTGCTGCTAGGGATGGCAGAGAAATCCGCCATAGACTCCAATGAGGCTGGATTCTTTAGAATCCAGCCCCCTGAGTCCATGGTGGAATGGACTGCTCCTCACCACCACCCCACAAAGTCTGGTCGAGATGGACCCTGCCTGGTGTTGGCCGGTCCAGGTCCATTGTCTTCGGTCCACAGCCATCCACTGTAAATATTTACGTAGCTTATCACGGCAAAGAGCAGGGATGCAAATGGCATCCACTATGCCATTTGTGTCCCTGCTCTTTGCCGTGATAGGCTACGTAAATATTTACATAGCCTATCATGGCCAAGGGCAGGGATGCAAATGGCGTCTGCTACGCTGGACGCCATTTGCATGTAGGGATGAAGGAGAATTCTGCCACGAATTTCAGTGAGGCCAAATGCACTGGCATTCAGCCCCCCAAAATCTGTGGTGGAACAGCCTGCCCCCCCACCCCCCCACGGATTCCTCTCGGGACGAAGCTTACCTGGGGTGGATGTTCCAAACGGCGGCGGTGGTGGCTGGTCTTTCGACCAGCTGCTGCGGCCGCCATTTGCATCCTGGTCTTTGCCGTGATAGGCTACGTAAGTATTTCCATAGCCTATCACGGCAAGCCAAGCCGTGCTATCATGGCAAGCCAAGCAAAAAAAATAAATGGTGTATGCAAATGGCGGAGGCTATGGCGGCCGCCATTTGCATTCCTTTTCCCCCCGCCGTTTTAGCCTACATAAATATTTACGTAAGCTATTACGGTGAAAAAAAAGGAATGCAAATAGTGCCCACTACGTTATTTGCATTCCCCTTTTTTTCGCCATAATAGTCTATGTAAATATTTACGTAGGCTAAAACGGCAAAAAAAGGGAACGCAAATAGCAGCCGCTGTAGCTGCCGCCATTTGCGTTCTGTTAGTTAAGCCATGATAGGCTACGTAAATACTTACGTAGCTTATCACGGCTTCCGCAGGGATGCAAATGGCGTCCCTGTGTTAGCTGTGATAGGCTACATAAGTATTTATGTAGCATGTAATGGCTACATCGAAGAAGCAAATGGCGGCCGCAGACACGGCCGCCATTTGCAAGTCAGTGCGGACGGCAGCAGGTAGGTGCTCCGTTCCAGGCATATTTCACGGTGCAGGGGGGCGGGGGGGCTTCATTCTACCATGGATTTCGGCGGGCCGAATGCACTGGCATTCGGCCTCACCGAGATCCATGGCAGAATTCTCTGACATCCCTAAAAAGACCTGAAACAAATTCCTCATACATCCCTAGGGAAGATCTCTGAAATGTGGGTGGACATACTTTCAATCAGCAGAGCCCTTCCAGCCATGGAAGTCGAATTGTAGATCCAACCCATGATATGTAGATAATGGATAATGCTTCTGTGTTGAGGTCTAAAGCTCATGGAGAAACATCTCTGAGATCAACACTTAGTCCAATCAAGTTATAATAATGAGAAAGGCAACAGCAAACCTCCATTGAACCTGTGAATAGTGATAAAGAAAATTTCAACAGATTATGCAGCTTGGTGCAGCAGAAATGTTGTAGAATGTGAAGAGGGTGCCCTATTTTCATGCTCTCTTTTTCTAATTCTATGGTGAAAGGCCTCTCTGCATTTGTGAGAAATTACAGAAGCACAGAACACAAGTTCCTCCCACCCCCTTTCCTTTCTTTTGTGAACTGGGAACCTCTGTATGGTTTAATTTGCTGCAGCAAAGCAGGGCAACTAACTCCTATTTGCAGAGCTGTTGAAAAGTATGCAGTCAGTCTGGCTACTCAAGCTTGAAGTGACAGTGGATTTAATAAAGAGTGTTGATGCCTCTCTCTTGGAAAATCCTGACAACTGTCTATTAGGCTGCAGCAAGGTAATGCATTGTGGAATACACACCAGACTAAGAGTGCAATATTTCAGGGTGGAAATGGAGCAGTACTGCTGAACCTCAGTTGCCAAAAACATCTTAATTATGTCAATGTTATGTTGGTCAGCTATGTAGCTCTTTATCAGTTCAACCACGTATAAATACCACACCTATTTTGGGCAAGGCTCTGAGGCATCAAATGGCTTATATAAAGAATTATCTGAAGAAGCACAAAGTGCAATGGTAGAAGTTCCAAAATCCATATTACCTTTTTAGACCAACCCAAAGATCTCAACAAATGTGCAATGTGGAGATCTTGAAAGCTTGCACATTTTTTTAATGATATTTTGGTTGACCTTATAAAGGTATATGCTAGTGGGTTTTGGAATACCTGGATAACCAATAACAACTAGCAGAATCTTAAAATTGAAATCTCATCCCAGAATCATTAACAGGGCATAATGTGTGCCAAGCATAATCATCACAGAGCTAGAGATGGGCAAGAATTCTGTTTGGTTCAATTATTTTAATAATCACTTCACAAATTCACACACATATTCACACATGGAACAGAAATTAGATTTTTTTAAAAAATATATTAAAAACAACAACAAGATGGGAGATCTGATCCAACATGGATTTTCTTATATTCTTATTCCCTCAAAAATCAGCTCAGCGCTTCCAAGCAGAACATTTTTAGCAGAGGTAGAACAGCTTCAGCTAGTAGAACAGGGTATTATAGAAAAGACCTTGGAGGCTGGGGCTAATTAGACAGCAGGCCCATCAATGTCTTGTGAGTATCTCCTGTAAAACTATCTAGGCCTTGCCTATACAAAAATCAATCTATCTCCTGGATTGATTGGAAGACCAGTTCTAATTGCAGCCCAAATCTTAAAATGCTGATAGAACATCAGAGCACTGCAGATAATGCATTGATTGAGGAGTTTCTGCATTGTGGCTGGAGGACCCTAATCTAATTAGTATCACCACAAAGCCTATGAGGTTTTTTTTAATCAGGCCCTGTTACTGTCTCATCTTTGTTGAAGTCATCCATTGTGCTCTGTATTTTTAGCGCCTTTGCCAGAAGCAAGTAGTTTATTTTCTTTTTCAATCAGTTTTCTTTCTGCCCTGCTTTCCACCACCCATCCTTTCTGTTGTGTTTCCTTAGGTACAGACAGATTAAACCTGCATCAAGGTTCTGTGTCCTTTTCAAAGTGACTTGAAGCATGTTTTTATATGGAGAATAAAGTACAGAGATGAAGCTCTTTTCTGCTCGATATTAACAAAGTTCCTGAATCACGTACAACGATGGGTGGTTTTATTTTATTTTTAAACACTACAGTAAGAAGATCATGAAATGAAAAGAAATGCACTAGCAGTTAGATAAGGCTTTCCCATTAAGTCATCCTACCACAGAGTGAACTCAAATTATCCAAACAGTAGTCAGTGATCAAGGCTGTAAAATATAGAGGCAAGATCACAAAGCAACCAGTGTGGTCCAGCGGTTAACAGCTTCACATTTGATCTTGAGTTCAAACTAAAGGCACAAGAAAACATGACAGTGCCATGACCAATTCCCTGTAAGCAAAGGTGAGGAGATTTACACTGCAACAGGGGCAGATCGGAAGTGGGCTGCTGAATTTTTCCCATGCTTCCCCCCCAAAAAAAAAATTCCTTTACACAAACATTTTTCTTCTAACACTGATTACTTTAACTCACAGAGTCCACTCAGTTAAAAGCAAAAAAAACAACTACAAACTAAACAGGTTTAAGACAGCAGCTTTGGGTGGAATACAGATGGAGTAAGGGTTAATCTCTCACTCCTGTTGTCTCTTTTAAGTCTCCCAACACACATATACTTTATAGGGAATCAATGACAAGAAGTGTGACACATGGGTCTGCCACTGACAGGTCAGAGTTAGATAGTGATGTTAATTGTGGGAATGCAATTAATCTGCACTTTTTGTTATGTAAATAGCTCCCATTGACGTTACTGGAGGCTTTCCTTCAAATGCAAATCACAGCTTAGCAGAGGAGGTTATTTTTGTGAGGATTGTGGCAGGGTGTGGGGTTTAACTCATGAGAACATGAGTTAAACTCCCCCCACACCCTAAGGTCCCAAGACTGCTTAAATTTCTCTGCAGATGCTACTTACATAACACAAAATGTGCACATTAATTTCATTCATGCAATTAAGATTCCATCTAGTTCGTCCCATAGTCTGCTTTTGTTTGGATCGCAGCCATGATAGAACATTCATATCAACCCCGTGTAATGCTCATTTAACTCTGTCTTTGAACTTGTGCAGTCCAGTCCTATGTATATGTACTCAGAAATCCCACTGAGCTCAATGGTGCTTACGCTTGAGTGAGTGTGCATAGGATTGCAGCCTGAAAGATGTTAGGGGAGGTATGAGACACAGTTGGAGGGAATTTGTCTTTGTTTGCGGGTGAAAGGTAGGGGTGCACGAAAGTCACTTACCTGGTCTCGTAGCTTGCTTCGTGGGGGGGGGGAGGCGCTTCGCTGATCCCCCCGAAGTTCAGGCCAGGGGGGGAGGCTTCCCGCCTCTCCCGGCCAAAATTCAGGACGGGGGGGAGGCTTCCCGCCTCGCCCGGCCGAAATTCAGGCCGGGGAGAAGCGCCCCGTCTCCCCGGCTGCTAACTTCAAAAGAAAAAAAAAATGCCCCTGTGATAGGCTACGTAACGATTAACGTAGCCTATCACGGCTAGATCTGCAAAGTCAGCCGTGATAGGCTACGTTAATCATCACGTAGCCTATCACGGGTGACTTTGAAAAAAAAAAAAGCACGTACGCAAATGGCGGCCCCCATAGGGAGCTGCCATTCGCGTTCCTTCTTTGGTCCCTGTAGTCTACGTAAATCTTTACGTAGACTACAGGGACCAAATAAGGAACGCGAATGGTGGCTCCCTATGGGGGCCGCCATTAGCCGTACGTGCTTTTTTTTTTTTTTTAAGTCACCCGTGATAGGCTACGTGACGATTAACGTAGCCTATCACGGCTGACTTTGCAATTCTAGCCATGATAGGCTACCTTAATCGTTACGTAGCCTATCACAGGGGCATTTTTTTTTTTTTTACTGTCCTTGTAATGGCGGCGGCGGCAGCTGGTCGAAAGACCGGCTGCCACCCCCGCCCCTGACGAAGACCTGCCGAACCGCCGCCGGGACCTGCCGCCGGGAGGGACATTCGTGAAAGGTAAGTCCCATCCCCGGGGGGCGGGGGACAGGGGGGCGGAGAAGTTCTCCCCGAACAACCTTTGGAGGACCGAATGCGTTGGCGCTCGGCCCCCCGAAGTTTCGGGGAGAAATTCTCCCCCATCCCTAGTGAAAGGAGGGGGGAAATAAAGAGACAAGACACAAGTAGTTGGTATAAAAATTGGGCCACATTTATTGAAATTGACCAGATCTGCGAAGGGCAACCTAAGCAGGCAACGTATCTAAGCCAGAGCAGCCTGGCACTGTATCGGGCATAGGGATGTATGAAAGTCACTTACCTTTAGCGGCTTATGTTTATGGTGGGGGGGAGGCGTTCCATCCCTCCCCCCGAAATCCTCGATGGGGGGGAGGCACTCCGTTCTTCCCCCCCGGAATCCTCCGCAGCCGGCTGTGCTCCGCGGCAGATCCACGGAGCAGCCGGCCAGGACCAGCCAGGCCAGAGCTATCTGCAGCTGGATTTCTGGCCGCGGAGGGCTCTGGGAAAAAAACAAACAAACCCATGTATGCAAATGGCGGCGGCCGTAGCTGCCACCATTTGCGTACGCCTTTTTTTTTTTCACCAGATGTTTTAGGCTACGTAAAAACCTACGTAGCCTATCACGTCTCTGTAAAAAACAAACAAAAAAAAACTGCAAATGGTGGTGGCAGCCGGTTGGAAGACCAGCTGCCATCGCCAAGGCTGCTGCCAGAGCCACCGCCGGAGCCACCGCCACCCAGAAGATCCGCCCCAGGTAAGTCTCATCCTGGGAGGTATCCACGGGGGGGTGGCAGGCCGTTCCACCACAGATATCGGGGGGCCGAATGCACTGGCATTAGGCCTCACCATGATCTGTGGTAGAATTCTCTGCCATCCCTAATCAGGCAAGATGTTCATCTTTGATTGCCACCTCTCAGGACTGCCCAATTTGGGGACGGGAGGCCTTCCCCAGTCACCCTACCTCGGGCCACAAAACTCCAAGTGGGTGAGGAGAGTTGAACTCAAACATAATCCCTATCTTCCAACAGGGGCTGCAAAACCCTGAGCTGGAAGCCTCAGGCCTTACCAGTCACCAGAAATGGTGCCTCCAAATACTCTCCAACCCTATAGTCCCCAAAGGTGCCTGCACATAACTGCCACAGGAGGACAACAAATCTCTGCCTAGCCATTCTCCCCCCTGCCCCCGCACTGAATTAACTCCAGCATGCCCTTTTGCAGATCAGACCAAACAGCTCATTCCCTGTGTCATACAAATGGACCCTATTTTGCCTATTGAGCTCCCTCCGTGCATAGGAAATATCAGGATGTACTATAACTCCATCACCCTGGTTGGATAAGGAATTGCCTATTTCCTGTCCATCTTCTTACAGGCCCTGTCAAGGGTTTGCAGATTCAGCCCATCCCTCCATATCAACCAAGGAAATAAACATGACAATTAAAAAATGTTTAAGGCCCAGCTTGCCAAAATAACTTGCATGGCGGCCAAAGCCTGCAAAGTAAGGTCTTTGCCTTTAGGGATGGTGGAGAATTCCGCCACGGACTCCAGTGAGGCCTAAAAAATCTGTCCCCCTGGAATCCGTGGTGGAACAGCCTCGCGCCCCCGGCACCCCCCACAATTGCCCCCTGAAACAGACCTACCTGGTGGCGGATGCGGCGGCGGTGGCAAGTCCGGCGGCGGCTCTGGGTCATCTTCCAGGCTGCTGCGGCTGCAAATGGTGGCTGTCATGGCAGCTGCCATTTGCGTCCCTGCTGTAGCTGTGATAGGCTATGTAAATATTTACGTAGCCTATCACAGCTACAGCAGGGACGCAAATGGCGGCTGCCATGACAGCCACCATTTGCAGCCGCAGCAGCCCGGAAGACAGCCTGGAGCCGCCACCAGAGTTGCCACCACTGCTGCTGCCTTTTGCATCCCCACTTTAGCTGTGATGGGCTATGTAAATATAAGTATCTACGTATCCTGTCACAGCAAAAGACAGGGACACAAATGGCATAGCAGCTGCCATTTGCATCCCCACTTTAGCCATTATAGGCTATGTAAATATATACGTAGCTTATCACGGCTTAGCGTAGGGACGCAAATGGCATCCCCTATGCAGGATGCCATTTGCGTCTGCAGCAGTCCAGCAGCAGATGGGGGCCCTGCTGCAGATCGGCCCAGCCGGCAGCTCCATGGACTGGCTGCGGAGTGGAGCCGGCCAGGCAGGATTCCGGGGGGGAGGACTGGATTGCCTCCCCCCCCATGGAACCCAGTGGAGCCAAGTAAGTGGGGTTTCGTACACTCCTACTACATAAATATTTATGTAGCCTATCATGACAAAGCAGGGACGCAAATGGCGTCCCCTACGCGCGACATCATTTGTGGCCACAGCCTGGCAGCGGAGCGGAGCCAGCCAGGGAGGATTCCGGGGGGGAGGAACGGATCGCCTCCCCGCCTGGCAGACCTCCTGTGGATAAGTTGGGTTTCGTACATCCCTAGCCATTTCACACTGCTGTGCCCGTGTAAGAGCACACACACTGTTTCCCGTCAATCCAACAATCTAAGGGAACAAAAACCAACAGGGGAGAGCTGGAACACTAAATAGCAATGCACCACTAGTTCCCTGGGAATGCCTGCATGTAAGATTGGAAGGCCTTAGTGCACCACCTGGCCCCTGCTTGAACTGTGTCAGGCATGAAACCAAGAGAGATGGCTGTGGAAGTGGCCCAGATATGGAAGAGATGTGAAGGCTCAAAGACCTAACACTTCCCAGGCCACCTTTAAGATCACCAAAATGAATGTTTTAGTCAAGGGGTAACCATCATCATGATGAAATAGGAGACCAGTCCCTGACCCCTAATACCAGGTAGGGATGTATGAAAATCACTTACCTTTTCGACGGGGTGATTTGCGGTGGGAGGGAGGCACTCTGCACCTCCCCCCGAAATCCTAACCCGGCTGGCTCTGCTCCATGGCAACTCCGCGGAGCCGCCAGCTAGGTGCATTTGCAGGCGCCATGTGGAGCCTGTGGATGCAAATATTTACGTAGCCTACCACGGCAAAAAAAAAACAAACACCAGGGGTGCAAATGGCGTAGCAGCCGCCATTTGCGTTCCCTTTTTTTGCCGTGATACGCTACGTAAATATTTATGTAGCCTATCATGGCAAAAGACAGGGGCGCAAATGGCGTCCCTGCATTAGCCATGATAGGCTACGTAAGTATTTACGTTGCCTATCTCAGCAAAAATAGGGAAGCGAATGGCGGCTGCAGACGTGGCTGCCATTCGCAAAGCAGCGCAAACGGCACCAGGTAAGTGTCCCGTTTCGTGCGCCTTTCGCAGGTTGGTGGGGCAAGGGGCTTCGTTCCACCATGGATTTTGGGGGGCTGAATGCACTGGCAGAATTCTCTGACATCCCTAATACCAGGGAAAGCCTCCACAGCCTTCACTGAGCATAACTCCATGACCTGGATGGGAAATAAGGACACTCTTACTCCCGCATCCCACAGGTTGGTCCTGGGCCTCCTGAGCCAGATGTACAACTGTTGTGAGAACTGAATATGCACATATATGCCACAACTAAGAAAAGGCCATACGGATACATCATCCTCATCTGCTACCACTGGTTAGGAAATTAGAAACACCCCCAAGAAAGCTCTCCATTCTGCCACAGGGAATAAAATAGCTTCATAATGAGAATTGCACTGAGGGCCACTGACCCCGCAGACATAGTGAAATACCAGGGGACACTGGGCGCCTTAAATAAATTCCACAGGTGACACTCTTGCCCAACTCTGTAGGGTGCACAGGACCCTAACATCTGTGGTGTTGTCAGGCAGCCTTTATTCTGGACCCAAAGGCAAGTGCTGCCAGCTTACCACCAATAGAACTGGCTGAGAGTCCTATCCTCCATGAATGGACACAGAACTGTAAAGGTGATCTACCAAAATGAGCCACAACTGCTGCTGTTGAATGTCCGCCAGCCTGAAAGCAGAGGGTCCATATCTACCTTGGCCTAAGAGGCCCTTGTACTGTGAGCTATGAAGTGCACCATGGCTTGTTCTGCCCAAATTCACCAATCTACCAGAAAGCCACTTTCACGTTCTTCAGATGTGCCAGCACCCAGGGAGACAATTACCAGAACCTTTGCGTCTGACCATGAGACAAAGCATCAGCACTGGCGTTGTCCCAGTCAGCAAGATGCCTCATGCAAAACCAGTTATTGTGCCAGAGGCAGTACAGCCTAATGTTCTAGCCAGAGCCATTACTCTCAGATTGCAGGAGGACAGCATGTTAATTACATGAATGGAGGCATGATCATCACACCCAAAATGATTTTTGGAATTAGACATTCGGAATGAATGTCCCAATCCCAAATATCCAATCCAAAATGAATTTTGGAATTAGACATATTCTGTGATGGCAGAGCATACCTATGTCATAGCGTATCTGCAGCTTAGCCTCCATTAGTAACTCCATGAGTAAAATGAGTAATTTCCAGAAAATGAAACACTTAGGGATGTCGGAGAATTTCTCCACGAATCCCGGGGAGGCCGAATGCCAATGCCCCTGAAATTGTTGGTGAAATTCTCCGCCACCCCCCTGCCACCCCCCCGGGATGGGACTTACCTCCCTCGAATGTCCCTCTTGGTGGCGGGTCCTGGCGGCGTTTCGGCGGTGTTTTGGCGGGGGTGGGGGCAGCGGCTGGTCTTCCAACCGGCTGCCGCCACCACCATTACAAAATAAAGTAAAAAAACAAACAAACATGTGATAGCTACGTAACGATTTATGTAGCCTATTACGGCTAGATTTCCAAAGTCAGCCATGATAGGCTACATAAATCGTTATGTAGCCTATCACAGGTGACTTTTTGGGGAAAAAAAAGCACGTACGCAAATGACATTCGTGAAAGGTAAGTCCCATCCCGGGGGGGTGGGGGGGCGGGGGGGTGGAGAATTTCTCCCCGAACCTTCGGAGGACCGAATGCGTTGGCACTCGGCCCCCCGAAGTTTCGGGGAGAAATTCTCCCCCATCCCTACTGCTGAGTCAAATGAGTTGTAGTGCATAGAACAGAGCTGCTCTGGAATGTCATTGCCCACAGATCCATCTTTTGGGAAGGACAGGTTATGGATCAACTTGTATTCCCCCAGGCACCTTTTGCACTATCACTCAAGAAGAGACTCTCAGATTAAGAACAGGCAGGGCCACAAATGGGCCTAAAAATCTGCCTGCTGCACCTCCTTATCAACATTTGATTTAACTAGGGATGTACGAAAGTCACTTACCTTTTCAATGGGGTGATTCGCGGGGGGGGGGGAGGCACTCTGCACCTTCCCCCGAAATCCTAATCCAGCCGGCTCCACTCCGTGGAGATTCTGCGGAGCCACCAGCCTGGGCCACCTGCAGCCAGACATCCAGCCGCTGGGCAGCCCTCCGGAAAAAAAAACCATGCATACGCAAATGGTGGCGGCTATGGCGGCTGCCATTTGCGTTCCCTTTTTTTTGCTGTTTTAGCCTACATAAATATTTACATAAGCTATTACAGTGAAAAAAAGGGGAATACAAATAGCATAGCGGGCACATTTGCGTTCCTTTTTTCCCCGCCATTTTAGCCTACGGAAATATTTACGTATGCTATTGTGGCAAAAAAAAGAAAAGAATGCAAATAGTGCCCACTATGCTATTTGTGTTCCCTTTTTTTTGCTGTAATAGCTTACATAAATATTTACATAGGCTAAAACAGCGAAAAGAAGGGAACGCAAATGGCAGCTGCCGTAGCCGCCTCCATTTGTGTATGCTCTTTTTTTTTTTTTTTGCTTGCTGTGATAGGCGATGTAAGTATTTACGTCACCTATGACGGCAAAGGCAGCTACGCAAATGGCGTGGTGGCTGCCATTTGAGTCTGCAGCAGCTGGCCAAGAGACCAGCTGCCGCAGCCACCGAAGCTACCACCGAGGCCGCCACCGGAGCTGCCACCGCCGGAACATCCGCCCCAGGTAAGCTTCGTCCCAGGGGGGATTCCGCGGGGGGATGGGTGGGTGGGAGGCCATTCCGTCACAGGTTTCAGATGCCAGTGCATTTGGCCTCAGTGAAATCCATGGCGGAATTCTCCTCCATCCCTAGATTTAACCCAGTGTTCCATGCTCTAGACAGACTTCTAATTCTGAGAAAAGTAGGCCTACGCTGACCCTGAATTAGAATCCAGAACTCCTCTGAAAATCCCCTTTCTAAGCACACTGTCTCCTCTTTAGGGATGGGGGAGAATTCTGCCAGACTCCAAAGAAGACTTACCCCCACCTCCAGGAGGAATCCTCTTTGGCCGGATCCTCTGGCTCTGGATTGCCAGCTATATGGCCGCCATGCCGTCTCGCTGGTTGAAGGGAAGTGACTGTGGATGCAAATGGCATCCAGGACGCCATTTGTGGCATTTACCTTAAACTAACGCCTTTATGGCCGCAAATGGCATCCTGGACACCATCTGCATCCACAGTCAGTTCCCTCCTTCAACCAGTGATACAACATGGTGGCTGTATCACTGGCACTTCGGAGCCACCTGGCAGCTCCGTGGAATTGCCATGGAGTGGAGCCGACCGAAGAGGATTCCGGGGGGAGGAACGGATCGCCTCCCCCCCGTGGACCCCCCCCGGAACGGCAGGTAAGCGTTCCGCCCATCCCTACTCCTCTTGCCATGGGTCTGTTACAACAGTCACATAAGGGGTTCAATTCTAACTGGGTTTAGCCCCTTTTGAAGAGGGCTATTGTCCCAACCAGACTTTCTGCCCCTGTTTAGCATGACTAAGGCCCTGCAAGCCCTTACAATTTGGGAGGCAGCTTGAACAAGCATGCTATCTGAAACAGACGGAGACTTCCTGGCAGAATATGCAGATCTGGGCACAGAAACCTTGTACACAAAATCCCCAACTGAGGCGGGTTGTTGTGTGGCCAGGTTGTGGCCAATGTCAGAACTATCTCCAAAACCTGGCCTGGAAGCCAGTGGCCCTAGTCCTTGATGCCCCAACGAATGAAGGGGTCAAAGGCCAATCCAACCCCTATTACAGAAATTTCTGTTGGAGAATACCTGTGCAAATGAGGAACCAGGTGCCAAATTTCTGGTGCAGGACACCTTCTTCCATCTCACCTTGCTCTGTTCCTTATCCCCAGGCTTGTTGTTATCCTTTAATTCCTGTGCATGGAACAGGGAGGGAAGGGAAATACATCTACAAACTCATCCCTCAATAAGTTCTCTCTAATAGCTTCGAAAAGATATTGTCACAGAGTTGGTATTACTACCAGTTGCAATTGCGTCTTTATCAGCCTTGACATACGGGTAGGGATGGCGGAGAATTCTTCGACAGATCCCAGTGAATCCAGCCTCTGGAGTCCATGGAGGAAAGGATCGCTTACCTCCGCCTCCCTAAGGAATCTTCCCTGGCTGGCTCTGGAGCACCAGCGATACAGCCACCATTGCTGTATCGCTGGCTGGGCTGACTGACTCCAGATGCAAATGGCGTCTGCTACGGCATTTGCAGCCAGAAAGCAATTAGATTAATCTAAGAGCTTTAAGGCCACAAATGGCATAGCTGATGCCATTTGCATCCAGAGTCAGCCCTCACTCAGCCAGCTCTAGGGATGTACGAAAGTTCTGCCACGGATCTCGGGGAGGCCGAATGCCAGCGCATTCGGCCCCCCGCAATCGGTGGTGGAATGGCCTGCAACCCCCCCGCCACCCCCCCGGGACGAGACTTACCTTGGGCGGATCTTCCTGGTGGCGGTGGCTCCGGTGGCAGCTCCGGTGGCAGTGTGGCGGCGGCGGCCGGTCTTCTGACCGGCTGCCACCGCCGCCATTTCCAGGTTAAAAAAACAAAACAACAAAAAAAAATGTGATAGGCTACGTAAATCTTTACGTAGCCTATCATGGCTGACTTTAAAAAAACAAAAACAGAACACACGTACGGAAATGGCGGCGGCCATGGCTGCCACCATTTGCGTTCCTTATTTTGGCACGTCTTAGTCTATGTAAACATTTATGTAGACTAAGACGGCGAAAATAAGGGGAACGCAAATAGCGTAGATGCTATGCTATTTGCGTTCCCCTTATTTTCGCAGACTTAGTCTACGAAAATGTTTATGTAGACTAAGACGTGCCAAAATAAAGAACACAAATTCTTTTAGCATAAATTTTGCGTACGCACATTGTTTTTTTGTTTGTTTTTTAAAATCAGCCGTGATAGGCTATGTAAACATTTATGTAGCCTATCACGGCTGACTGCAGGGACACAAATGGCGGCAGCTACAGCCGCCACCATTTGCATCCCTGCTAGCCAGCGGCTGGATGTCCAGCTGCTGGCGGAGCCAGCCGGCGGCTCCGCAGAATTGCTGCAGAGCACAGCCGGCTGGCCAGGATTCCGGGGGGGGGGAGGTATGGAGTGCCTCCCCCCCCAGCCAGGATTCTGGGGAGAGGGATGGAACACCTCCCCCCAACCATCAACATAATCCGCGGAAAGGTAAGTCACTTTCGTACATCCCTAGACAGCGCTACGGCATGGCAATGGCGGCTGGCTGTATTCCCATGATACAGAGCTGGCAGCCGGCTCCATGGAATCAAGATGGAGTGGAGCTGTCAGAAGAGGATACTGGGGGGAGGGAGGGATCACCTCCCCCCTGGGCAGATTCCCTCCCAGGATGAAAAGTAGGGAATCCGCCCATCCCCATGTGCTCTACCACTGAGCCACAGTCCTACCTCTTCTTCAGCCTTCACTAAGGCTGCTTGGATTGGGGGGCACCTTTCCCCTCCTCTTCTTCCTCCCTTGCCCCTTTTAGAGGCTTTTGACAGATTGCTGGGGGGAGGTGTAATAGAATGATCAACAAGCTGCCCACTCAGGACTGAGGGGTGAATGAGGGAGCTTTGGGTATGCAGCAGAATGAGATTCTGCATATCCCCCCCACCCCCTGTCGCATGTGCTGGGAAGGACAAAGGCAAACCCACAGCCAACATCTAACAGAAGGGGTGACTGGAAGAAAAGGCACTGCCACATCTAATGGGCCATAACCCAGCTGGGCAGGGAACAGCAAGCCACCCGATCTAGTGGTTCGGCAGCCATGAGGTGAGAAAGAAGTACCTGGTGCTCACAAATTGATGGGCCAGGCCCAGATCAGCCTACATATCTGGAGGCTTGATAGGCCCTGGTGGAGCTGCCATGCTGCTTGTCCTCTCCCCTGACGCCGACCCAGAGTCCACGCAAATAGGGAATTGCCATATTGCCCTAACTCTGGCCTTCTAGGCCAAGGCGGAGCAGCTGTGCCACCCATCTTCACACCAATTGGAGCAGTACATCAAGAATCTTGCCAAAGTGGCAGCCCTCCCTCCCTTGCTCACAGCCTCTGCAGGTGGCTGGCCCAGAGGAAGACAGAGAAAACCACAGGCACTCAACAGAGTGGAGAAGGCATAGCCCGACAGACACCAGTAGAAAGGGGCCGCCACCACCCACTGAGGGCCAAAACACCCAGCCTACAAGTGCTGCGGCCGCCCAGCTGGCCACAGTAAAGCTGACTCCAATGTTCCCTGAGGGAGACAGGAAATGCTGCCTCTTCACCATCTGCTGGAGCATATGCCACCTGCTCTGTAGCTGCACCTCGAAGAGGGTGAAGGAAGGGGCACCTTAGCATAAAATGGCTGGTAAGTAGAGATGTTAGAGAAATTTGCTGTGGATTCAAATGAGGCTGGATTCTTTGGAATCTGGCCTCAGGAATCTGCAGCAGATCAGCACCACTTACTTCCGCTCCAGGGGGATTGGAGGTGGAACAGCATTCAGCTGCTTCTTCCACCAAAGCCATTCGCCTCATCCTCACCAATCACCATTTCTTTTTTTCTTTTTTTTTAAATGATGATTGGCAGGATGTGCCCATAGACTTATATGCAAAATAGAGCCATGAATCTTGCATATAAGCCTATGGACACATAGACTTATATGCAAGATTCATGGCTCTATTTGCTTATAAGTCTATGGGCACATCCTGCCAATCGACTTTTTTTCTTTTTCTTTTTCTTTTTAAAGAAATGGCAATCGGTGTGGAGGAGGCGAATGGCTCTGGCTGGTAAGATAAGCAGCCCTATAGCCGGTGCAGCTCCGCATAATCCTTGCGGAGTGGAGCCTCTCCGGAGGATTCCGGGGGGGGGGGGAGGAACGGATCTCCTCCCCTCCAAGGATTCCCCACCGGAACAGACAGTGGGGAATCCATACACTCCTGCTGGTAAGCCCCTCCCCTCCCTGGTGGTTCCACTAAGGAACGCCAGTGGTGTTACACTCGTCTCTGCCTCCCCCCTCCCCCGCAAAACCCTTCCCTCTACCAGGCAAGCTGGATGCAGGGGGAAGGCAATTGGCAACCTTTGCTCAGTTGTACATGTAAACAATAGCCTTTTATTTTACTTTGCAAATAGGACTGAGGCCGGAAAGCTGTGTTGATTTATACCCCATGTGGTCCTGTTAAATGAATTGGGTTGCTTTGTACTTAAATCACTGCTGAATATATTTTGTAGTTTGAAAAAGCTGTGGCAAAAGTGCTCATATATACCTCTGTTCCACTTATTAAACGAAGACTAGGTACAGTGAGCTAATGTGTATTTCACAATTGATATCCTCCTGTGTTTTGCAAATAACTCCCCAAAGGGTGTGACTAACTGCTAAACCCTCACTGTGTCATACACTGAAAAAAAGTGAATAATGATTATGGATCTGGTTGTATTCTGGAGATATGTCTTGAGGGAAAACCAACTTCGTGTGAGTCACTGCTGCCTAATTTGTTCAATGGCTTCCTCAGGATATATATCAGATTTTTCTCTGGAGACAACAACAAAAAAATATTCCTCACGCAACTGGAAGGGGGCTTACATTGCACTGTTTGATCAAGCGACATTACTGAAGGGAACAAGGGAAATCATCATCACCATCACCATCATCATCAAATAACATTGTTTCCTATACATGAAAGTGCTAATTAGCATTTTAATTTCAGGGCTTCAGCGTTATGAATGCTGTGTTACATTTGAAACAAAACTTTGCTGTTCAGATCAAATTACTTGGGACTATTTATATTAGCCATAAGCTAATATAGCCATAAGCTATGCCGTGCAGGGCCACCCAAGACGGACAGGTCATGGAAGAGAGTTCTGACAAAATGTGGTCCACTGGAGAAGGAAATGGCAACCCACTCCAGTATTCTTGCCAAGAAAACCCCATGGAACGTATCACAAGGCTAAAAGATATGATGCCGGAAGATGAGCCCCTCAGGTCGGAAGGTGTCCAATATACTACTGGGGAAGAGCAGAGGGTATTTCCAAGTAGCGCCAGAAAGAGTGAAGCGGCTGGGCCAAACCCGAAAGGACACTCAGCTGTGGATGTGTCTGGTGGTGAAAAGAAAATCCGATGCTGTAAAGAACAATATTGTTTAGGAACCTGGAATGTCAGATCAATGAATCAAGGTAAGCTAGAGGTGGTCAAACATGAGATGGCAAGATTGAACATCGACATCTTGGGAATCAGCGAACTAAAATGGACAGGCATGGGCGAATTTAATTCAGGTGACCATCATATCTACTATTGTGGGCAAGAATCCCTTAGAAGAAATGGAGTAGCACTCATAGTCAACAAAAGGGTGGGAAAAGCAGTACTGGGGTACAATCTCAAAAACGATAGAATGATCTCAGTACGAATCCAAGGCAAACCATTCAACATCACAGTAATTCAAGTCTATGCCCCAACCACTGAGGCCGAAGAAGCTGAGGTTGATCAGTTCTATGAAGACCTACAACACCTTCTAGAACTAACACCAAAAAAAGACGTCCTCTTCATCATAGGGGATTGGAATGCTAAAGTAGGAAGTCAAGAAATCACCGGGATAACAGGCAGGCATGGCCTTGGTGTACAAAATGAAGCAGGACAAAAGCTAATCGAGTTTTGCCAAGAGAACATGCTGATCATAGCAAACACTCTTTTCCAACAGCACAAGAGGCGACTCTACACATGGACATCACCAGATGGTCAATATCGAAATCAGATTGATTATGTCCTTTGCAGCAAAAGATGGAGAAGCTCCATACAGTCAGTAAAAACAAGACCTGGAGCTGACTGTGGCTCAGATCATGAGCTGCTTCTTGCAAAATTTCAGCTTAAATTGAAGAACGTCGGGAAAACCACTAAACCGTTCAGGTATGACCTAAATCATATCCCTGATAAATATACAGTGGAGGTGAGGAATAGATTTCAGGGATTAGACCTGATAGACAGAGTGCCTGAGGAACTATGGACTGAGGTCCGTAACATTGTTCAGGAGGCAGCAACGAAATCCATCCCAAAGAAAAATAAATGCAAGAAAGCAAAGTGGCTGTCTGATGAGGCTTTACAAGTAGCTCACGAAAGAAGGGAAGCGAAAAGCAAGGGAGAAAGGGGAAGATATACCCAACTGAATGCAGAGTTCCAGAGAATAGCAAGGAGAGACAAGAAGGCCTTCTTAAGTGAACAATGCAAAGAAATCGAGGAAAACAACAGAATGGGAAAGACTAGAGATCTCTTCAAGAAAATTGGAGATCTCAAGGGAACATTTTGTGCAAAGATGGGCATGATAAAGGACAAAGAAGGCAGGGACCTAACAGAAGCAGATGAGATAAAGAAGAGGTGGCAAGAATACACAGAAGAACTATACAGGAAAGATCTGAATGTCCCTGATAGCCATGATAGTGCGGTCACTGAACTTGAGCCAGACATCCTAGAGAGTGAAGTCAAGTGGGCCTTAGGAAGCATTAGTAACAATAAAGCTAGCGGAGATGACAGTATTCCAGCCGAGCTATTTAAAATCCTAAAAGATGATGCTGTTAAAGTGCTGCATTCAATATGCCAACAAATCTGGAACACTCAACGGTGGCCACAAGACTGGAAAAGGTCAGTTTACATTCCAATTCCAAAGAAGGGCAACGCCAAAGAGTGTTCAAACTACCGCACCATTGCGCTCATTTCACATGCCAGCAAGGTGATGCTCAAAATTCTACAAGCTAGGCTTCAGCAGTATGCGAACCGAGAACTACCGGAAGTAGAAGCTGGGTTTAGAAGAGGCAGAGGAACTAGAGATCAAATCGCCAACATTCGCTGCATCATGGAGAAAGCAAGAGAATTCCAGAAAAACGTCTATTTCTGCTTCATTGACTACGCTAAAGCCTTTGATTGTGTGGATCACAACAAACTGTGGCAAATTCTGAAAGTGATGTGAGTACCAGACCACCTTACCTGTCTCCTGAGAAACCTGTACGAGGGTCAAGAAGCAACAGTAAGAACCAGACATGGAACAACCGAGTGGTTCAAAATTGGGAAAGGAGTACGACAAGGCTGCATATTGTCACCCTGCTTATTTAACTTATATGCAGAGTACATCATGAGAAATGCCGGGTTGGATGAATCAGAGGTCGGAATTAAGATTGCTGGGAGAATTATCAACAACCTCCGATATGCAGACGATACCACCCTAATGGCAGAAAGCGAAGAGGATCTCAAGAGCCTCTTGTTCAGGGTGAAAGAGGAGAGTGCAAAAGCTGGTTTGAAACTCAATATTAAAAAAACTAAGATCATGGCATCTGGCCCCATCACTTCCTGGCATATAGAAGGGGAAGAAATGGAAGCAGTGACAGATTTTACTTTCTTGGGCTCCAAGATCACCGCAGACGGTGACTGTAGCCATGAAATTAAAAGACGCTTGCTCCTTGGGAGGAAAGCTATGGCCAACCTAGACAGCATAGTAAGAAGCAGAGACATCACCTTGCCGACAAAGGTCCGTCTAATCAAAGCTATGGTTTTCCCAGTAGTAATGTATGGATGTGAGAGCTGGACTATAAGGAAGGCTGAGCGCCGAAGAATTGATGCTTTCGAACTGTGGTGCTGGAGAAGACTCCTATGAGTCCCCTGGACTGCAAGGAGGTCAAATCAGTCCATCCTAAAGGAAATCAACCCTGAGTGCTCATTGGAAGGACAGGTAATGAAGGTGAAGCTCCAATATTTTGGCCACCTAATGCGAAGAGAAAACTCCCTGGAAAAGACCCTGATGCTGGGAAAGACTGAAGGCAAAAGGAGAAGGGGACGGCAGAGGATAAGATGGCTAGATAGCATCACGGATGCAATGAATATGAACTTGAGCATGCTCCGGGAGAGAGCGCAGGACAGGAAGGCCTGGCGTGCTATGGTCCATGGGGTCACGAAGAGTCGGACACGACTGAACGACTGAACAACAACAATTTATATTAATTCTTTGTTTTCAATATTCTCTCTACACATTCTGGTGATACACCACACTGGTAACGTCTGTAAAAAAAGGAAACATGTGAGCCATCAGCATCATTTCTCCCCTGCAGGTCTGAAGTCAGGGGTTGGCATGGGTGGTCAGCTGCTGAGAGCCCAGACACTTAAAGGGGCTCAGCCCTACCCCTGCTGCGAGGACTGGGCTGCTGAAAGCAGTGGCTACTCTTCCTCTTCCTCTTCCTCTTCTCCTCCACTCCCCATCTTCCTCCTAGCTTGGCTGTCCCCTCTGCTCTGTGCAGTCATTGGCAATCCCCCCTGCAAAGACAGTGTCCGATTGGTTCAGACTACTGCTACTCAAAGTGTTTTTTTTTTTTAAATGGACCAGTGCAGGGCCCTGCAGGCTTGTCTGGCCAACTGCAACAGTGCTTCCTTTTGCCAGCAGGGCTGTCTGGGCTAGAAGGAGGATGGGGGCTGTAAGAGGAGGAGGAACTGCCACTGCCAGGTTTTTGTTTTTTTTTTAAGTTGGAAGAGAGGAGGGAGGACTGGCCAGGGTGGTGGCGTGTGCGTGTGTGTGGTGTGTAAGGAAGGGGCCATTGGCGGTACTATATTGACCACTGGAGGCTGGCACCAGCCCTGTTCCCCTGTTCCCCTGGGAGGTAGCAATGCTACTGTGGGAAGAGAAATAACTATGTCAGTTTTCTAACTTATGTATTACTATGTTTACAGATTGTAGCAAAGAAGAATGGAGCCAGACCACAAGATGAGGGCCTTCCTTACTTTGCCTAGTTAGCTAGACCACCATGTGGGGAAGAGGTAAGAAATAAATGCATAGCTCAACATGGCAGGCTGATCCTATGGTTCACTTTAAGTTACAGTGACAGAAGTAGTGACTTGTACTGTCACAATTGAAGCATAATCTAGTGGCTGAGAACTTTGAAATATTTTCAAAAAACCCTACAATTCCTCTTACTTTTTTTAAAAAAATATATACTATTAAACTTTTCCAAACATTCATCTGGATGCAACAGAGACAGATGGAAAGGGCACTCCATCAAATCTACTGAGAGACCAGCTCCATTTGGTGGTGGATGTTGTCAACAACAACAACAACAACAATAATAATTATAATATAATTGTATTTCTATACCACCTTTCTGAAGCCAACCAAGGTGATTTATGAAAAGTCTAGGAAATATAAACCGTAATCAACTAAAAACACCATCCTCTCCTGAACTCTTTCCATTTGACCTAGTCACTATAGGATTTTAGCATTTTAAGAATTACTTTCTCTCTTTAAGAACTGGTGCCTGACTTTGCCATTTTTCTCCCCCCCCCACCCCTTTTTGTGTGGTGCCTTTTTAATGGTAAGCCTGAGGGGAGATACTATCTTATTTATTATTGCTCTTGTATAAGCTGAATCTGGGGCCCTGTTCAGCTGAAGATTAAACACACACACACACACCCATACACACTTACCTTATCTAACCATTCCCAAAAGCAGGGGGACTCCATGAAGGGTCTCTGTGAAAATCTGACTGAATGGCCAGCTTTGTGTAGGGGAAAGCAGTCCTTCAGAAGTCCTGGCTTCGTGCCATGAGAAGATCTGCCATCCTGGGAGCTGCGCTAGGTGACAAAAATAGCACAGCTAATGTGTTCATTGTAGCACACTCTTGTTGACAATCTGGCTCAAGCATTTTCAATCAGCTGAATTATTAAATTGCAGTAATCCAACCTTGACATAACAGAAGCATAGATAACTATTGCCAGGAGATTAAGCTAGAGATGTACAAAAGTCACTTACCGTTTCACAGATCTGCTTTGTGGTGGTGGGGGAGGCGCTCTGTCCCTCCCCCTGAAATTCTCGATGGGGGGGAGGTGCTCTGTCCCTCCTCCCGGAGTCCTGCCAGGCCGGCTCTGCTCCGCAGGGATTCCGCAGAGCCACCAACTGGCTCCGCCTGCAGCAGGACATCTGGCTGCTGGGCAGCAAGGATGCAAATGGCAGCGACCATAGCTGCCGCCGTTTGCGTCCCTGTAGTTAACCGTGATAGGCTACGTAAATATTTACGTAGCCTATCATGGCAAAGTAAAAAAAAACGCGTACGCAAATGGTGGCGGCTACAGCGGCCACCATTTGCGTTTGCTATTTTTCGCCGTTCTAGCCTACATAAATATTTACGTAGGCTAGAACGGTGAAAAATAGCTAACGCCGTAGCTGCCACCATTTGTGTATGCTGCACCCGGCCGTGGCCAGCCAGGAGACTAGCTGCCACCGCTGCACCTGCCGCTGCTGCACTCGCTGCTGCTGCTCTGCCGCCCCCGCCACCACTGCATCAGCTGCCGCCACACCTGCTGCCACCTCTGCTGCTGCACCCGCCACCACACCCGCCGCCCCCGCTGCCGCCCCCGCTGCACCCGCTGCCCCACCACCCCCGCTGCCCCACCGCAGCACCCGTTGCCCCGCTGCCCCACCGCCACCCCACCACCACCCCGCTGCCCCACCGCCATGCCGCCGCCACCCCATTGCACCTGCCGCCCTGCCGCAGCACCCGGTGCTGCACCCGCCACCACACCTGCCATCGCCAAATCCGCCGCCGCACCGCTGGAGCTACCGCTGCATCTGCCCTAGGTAAGTGCCGTCCCGGGATTCTGCGGTGGGGAGTGGGAGCAGGAGGCCGTTCCACCATGGATTCCATGGCAGAATTCTCCGCCATCCCTAGATTAAGCAAACTTCAAAGTAAGCTGAAAGGGCTCAGGATAAAAGCCCTTTTCTTAAAATCAGAGGCTGTTGGCTACATGATCATGACAGCAGGATTTTTAATTTTGGTGGGAAAGAGAGTAAACACCCAAAGACCCTAAGGGAGCAATCCTATGGCCACTAGACACTGTCTATAGGGCCATAGGATATGCTCATTTCCGGGAACCGACCTTGGAGCCCACGATCCTAGGTTGGTTCCCAGAAAACTGTCCTCCCCCCTTGTCCGCTCTGCCTTGAAGGCACTGTGGAGAAGCCCCATCCTCCACGCTCACAAGAGGAGCACAGAGCGACTGAAAAGGGGTGGGGCTGGGGGTGTTCTGGGGCGGGGAGAGCAGAGCTGCATGTACAACACATCCAATGTGTTGAACAGCAGCTTCCTCTCCCAGTCGACCCCCCGCTGCTAGATAGCTGAAAACAGCTGTCTAGCGAAAAATATCAAGGCAGGAGGGGTGCAGAGGGAACAATCACCCCCGTGCCTCTCCTGCTTTGCTTTGTATAGGTGGTCGCCTCCGAGTTCAGAGGCGGTGGCCTATCTAGTTAGGATTGTGCCCTTAATATAACTAATGCAGTTGACTAGCTCACCACCTCGTATAGTTTTCCACCATTTCTCTGTTACTAAAAGGCGATGCAAAATTATTTCTGCCACACATGCTTATGTGTCATGAAGTCTGAAGCTTTTACAAGAGGTAAATCTGTAGTTCTGGTTACTTTAGAGGGAAGTCCACTTTGCCTTGGGAAGCACCAGAACTGGTCCAAAAATATGTGATTTGTCGCAGGCTTCACCTGAATCCAGTGCCCATTCCTAGTTTCTACATGTGTTTTATAATGAGGGATTGGGTGGGAAGCAGGATATGTAGGATTCCTGCTGTTTTAATTGCTATTTTTCCTCTTTGTTTTTAATATTGAGCATATGCACACAACATGACATGAAACAAGTGTGCATGCTAAAATACTGCACTTCTTTGTACATTAACAGCCTAGATCTCGAGCTTATATTTTAGCAAAAGGAGGAGGAGGAGGACAGAGTTGCCTGTTCAGATTCCTCTAAATAGAATAATAACAATTATTTTGTTTAGAGATCTTATTTAGAGAAGAGGCATTTGATTGATCTGTTTTTACTGACAGGCCTTCTGTGAGCTGCAGGCAATAGTTGATTCACTCCAAATAGGACTTTGATATCGTCAGGTAGGCTTATTCCAGCAAAGTGTGCTCCCTGTGACTTAAGAGTGGCATCTTTTAAAAACTATCAATGTTTTGAACAACAGGTTCAGAATTTGCCCTAAGGAAATACATATTGGCCACTGCTTATTTGCATAAAATTAGTTGTTCATTGCTTAGAATGGAGTCAAAGCTAGAAAAAGTGACAGCCATCCAACAATCCCTTTCAAGTGCCATATCAACTGTTAAGAACCTTTGTAAAATAATTATATCACATAACATATCAATAGCATAATTCCCTGACAGTGGTAAATTTGTGTTCCCTTTAGGGATGTCAGAGAATTTCGCCACGAATCTCGGGGAGGCCGAATGCCAGTGCATTCAGCCCCCCGAAATCGGTGGCAAAACGGTCTGCCCCCCGCCCCCCCAGGGACGGGACTTGAATCCTCCTGGTGGCAGCGGCTCCGGTGGCGGTTCGGTGGCGGCTGGTCTTCCGACTGGCTGCGACCGCTGCCATTTCCAGTAAAAAAAAAAAAAGTGATAGGCTACATAAAGATTTAAAAAACGTGATAGGCTATGTAAAGATTTAAAAGGCCACTGTGCCAAAGGCATGTGTAACCTCCATTGATTTCAATAGGTTTGCAATGAAAAAGTTCATGGGGCATTATTCCCATGTGGTTGGCACAATACGGTCTTTATCAATCAAAACACCTTTATACCACTTAGCCCCAACAAGAGCCTTCCAAAACAGTTTACATAATAAAATTAAAAAATGAAAACAATAAAACATCAAAACCAGTGTCCTAAAATCAAAAAGAGTAGAGCTCAAATCTTCAATTAAAAACTACCAAAAGCAAAGCAGAATACAAACAAATGAACACTTAGTTAAATTTAGTTTGCACAATATAATGAAAACCTAGGACATGATGTCTATATAGGGGCATAAGAACATAAGAGAAACCATGCTGGATCATGTCAAGCATCCATCTAGTCCAGCATTCTGTTCACACAGTGGCCAGCCAGCTGTCAGCTGGAAACCCACAAGCAGGACATAAGTGCAACAGCACGCACCCACCATGTTCCCTAGCATCTGGTATACATAGGCATACTGCCTCTGATATTGGAGGTAGCATTGGGGATGGCGCAGGCACCCGATTCCATCCAAGAATCCAGAAATCCAGTGGAACCCCCCCCTGCCTGCACCCTGAGCCCTGCTCGCCAAGCCCCTGCCCCCGCTCGCCCCCTGCCCACACTCAGCAAGCGGCCTGTACTTACCCCAGCAGCGTCCTCAAGCTCCATAATTGCCATATTTGAAACATAAAATGGTGATCACAAAAATGTGCATCTTTGCAAATGTGCAAAAAAGTGGATTTTTGCAAATGTGCATATTTTCTCATGCAAATATATGCATTTCGCAATTTTTAAAGCCATCCAAGTTGGTGGCCAACATTAGTTGTGGTAGTTTGACTATGCTCTGTGTGAAGAAGAACTTCCTTTTATCTGTCCTGAATCTCTCACCAATCAGCTTCATGACTTGTTCCTGAATTCTAGTATTATGAGAGAGGGAGAAAAATGTCTCCCTATCCACATCATGCATAGTTTTGTACACCTTTATCATGTCTCCCCTTACTCACCTTTTTTCCAAGCGAAACAATCCCAGCTGTTGTAATCTTCCCTCATAGGGGAATTGCTCCAGCTCCTTGATCATTTTAGTTACCCTTTTCTGCACCTTTTCCAGCTCTACAAACAATATCATTTTGTTTAGGCACAGTGACCAGAACTGTGCACAGTATGCTAAGTGTGGTTGCGCCATAGATTTATATAAGAGTAGTATGATACTGGTAATTTTATTCTCAACTCCTTTCCTAATTATGCCTAACATGGAGTTTGCCTTTTTTTTGTATATAGCAGCCACACACTGGGTTGATATTTTCATCGAGCCGTCCACCACAACCCCAAGATCTCTTTCTTGGTTGGTCACCACTAGCTCAGATCCCATCAGGTTATACTTCAAGTTGGGAGTTTTTGTCCCAATGTGCATCACTTTACACTTGCTTATTTTGAACTGCATTTGCCATATAGATGCGAATTCTCCAAGCTTGGAGAGATCTTTTTTGAGCTCTGCATAATTCCTTTTTGTTTTAACCACCCTAAATAGTTTGGTGCCATAAGCAAACTTGGCCACTTCACTGCTCTCTCCTAATTCCAGATCATTTATGAACAGGTTGAAAAGATCCCTCTGGGGGATCCATCAATACAGATCAATATACACCCCTCCATTGGGAGAATTTACCATTTATTCCTACTCTCTGCTTTCTGTTCTTTAACCAGTTACTGATCCATAAGAGAACCTCTCCTCTTATTCCATGACTGCTGAATTTGCTCAGGAGTCTTTGGTGAGGGACTTTGTGTCATGGTGAACAAATTAGTAGGAAACCCCCTTACCTGGAGTCCTCTGGGGGGTCTGTGGGGGGGGAGGCAATCTGATTTCCCCCCCCCAGAATCCTCCCTGGCCGGCTCCGCTCTGCTGCAAGTCCGCGGAGCCGCCGGCCGGGGCTGGCTGCAGCAGGACTTCTGGCCATGGCCTGTCTTCGGACACAAATGGCGTCCGGCCTAGCGGATGCCATTTGCGTCTCTTCCCCTTCCTTACTTACGTAGCCTATCACAAAAAGAGCAGCGGCGCAAATGGCATAGCAGCTGCCATTTGCATCCCTGCTCTTTGCCGTGATAGGCTACGTAAATACTTACATAGCCTATCATGGCAGCCTGTCAGGACACAAATGGCAGCCACTATGGTGGCCACCATTTGCAGCTGCAGCAGCCCGGCCATGGCTGGAACTCCGGCTGTGGATGGCCCTGGCCGGCGGCTCCATGGAGCCGCCAAGGAGCAGAGCCAGCCAGGGAGGATTCCAGGGGGAGGGACGGAGTGCCTTCCCCCCACCACAAATCACACCTGCAAAAAGGTAAGTGACTTTTGTACATCCCTAAGCCTATCACGGTAAGGGGAAGGGATGCAAATGGCATCCGCTAGGCAGGACACCATTCACGTCCGAAGACCAGCTGGAGATGGACATGGCCGGACCCGGACCTGGCGGTGCCAGGTAGGAGCTGGCCAGGTTGGACTTTGCAGGGTGGTGGGGTGGGGTGGTCCATTTTGCCACGGACTCTGGGGGGGGGCAGATTCTAAGAATCCACCACCACCCCGGAGTACGTGATGGAATTCTCCGCCATCCCTACAAATTGGGAGCTTCAATACATAGAAGGAGCAGTGAGGCAAACTACTGGGCATGTCTTTGATGTGTATGGCTCCACAGCCCCATGTGCAGTTCCACATCTCCATCCCCTGATGTACACACACTGAGCAGAGAAGTCTATGCATATAAAACTGTAGGCATTTAGGCTCCCATGTGATCTGGAACACTGAAAGAAAAAAGATCAAAGCTTGCAAACTGGTATGGATTCTAGTTGGAATAAGCTTTGAGATGGAATTTGGAGAATTTCAACTTCAGCATGCTCAAGTTTTCCTGATTGGTGACTGCTCATTGGAAGGACAGATACTGAAGCTCAAATATTTTGGCCACCTAATGCAAAGAGAAAAGTCACTGGAAAAGATCCTGATGTAGGGATGTGCGAAACTCACCTTTTCGTGGAATCTTTTGCAGTGGGGGGGAAGCGCTTCATCCCTCCCACCGGAATCCTCGATGGGGGGGAGGCGATCCAGTCCTCCCCCCTGGAATCCTGTCTGGCTGGCAGTTCTGGTGGTGGTGGCAGCAGCGGTTCCGCCGGCGGCGGTTCTGGCAGCAGCGGCGGCAAAGGCAGTGGCAGCGGCGGTGGCAACGGCGGCGGCTCCAGCAGCTCCGGCGGCTGGTCTCCTGGCTGGCCGTGGCCGGGCTGCTGCCGCCACCATTGCCATCCTGGCTTGCAGCCATGATAGGGTACATAAGAATTTACGTAGCCTATCACGGCTGGGTAAAAAAAATAACAAAACCCAGCGTACACAAATGGCGGTGGCTACGGCAGCTGCCATTTGCGTGTCCTATTTTTCGCCAATTTATCTTACGAAATATTTACATAAGATAAATACATAATATGACATGTACAATGAACCAGTTACAGATCAATGCACATATAGTTTGTGTGCACAGCTAATGCCCATACAGTTTTGTGTGCACAACTTTGATGAACATACAGGAGTCAGGGGTGGATCCAGCATTTGTTATCCTGATCACCACCTACTCATGTTTATTGTGTACATCTTATTACATGAACTAGGCAAGAGCTCATCCCTATTCTGTAACTTACCTAGCATTATGGTTAAACCAGCCTTGGCTATGTCCCCCATCCAGTCCAAGTCTGCACAAAGTTGTAGCCTAGCCAGACGTAGCTGAACAGCTGTGTTGCAATCTCCTCTATGTAGGGCTGCCCTTGAATAGTGTCTTCCAATTGAACCAATGAAGCTTCAGTTGGTTCAAAATGTGGCAGCTTGGCTGCTAATCAGTGCATGCTATCATGATCACATCACCCCCAACACTGAAAGATCTACACTGGTTGTCAGTGGTTTCCCAGGTTCAGTTCGAGGTGTTGGTTTTTACCTTTAAAGCTCTGAACAGCTTAGGGCCTGGCTATCTGAGGGAGTCCTATCTCGGCATAAACCTGCTCAGTTACTCAGATCAACAGGAGAGGACCCTTTGCAGACACCCTTGCTTGCAGAAGTCTGCTTGTCAGGCTACAGCATGCAGGAAAGGGCTTTTTCTTGTGTGCTCTCGAACTCCAGAATGCAGTCCCATTGGGATTGCAACCAGTCCCCACTCTCTCTGCATTCAGGAAGAGGGACAAGAGATATACGTAGATTTAGATATGTGGTTGAAATTTTCTGAACCTTTTATAAACTGCTTGGGTGGCTTCAGAAAGGTGGTATAGAAATTCATGCATTCATTCATACAATCAATCAATCACTGGCTTTCCACATGCCAGTTCTCCTTCCCTGCCTAGGCAGGTGGTATACATAATAATGGGGCTCTGTCAGGCCACAATACATGGCTAGTAGGCTGTGTACAGCATCAGCATGTGAGTCAGGTTGTGAAGGCTTGTTGCTGCAGCGGTAATTATATTTTGTTATTTTCCACTTGCCCTACTTGAACTGTGAAAGGGGTCACGAATGGAGGATACTGGGGCTTCCACTGTTGTTGCGCAGTCCAGTTAATTCTCTCTCCAATTCTGGCTCTTGAATTATATATCTTTTATATTGCCCCAATTTTGAAAACAGTTTGGCTGTCCCTGGGAATACTTCAGGGAAATAGATGATGAAAAATATGTAATATGTATCTTATACCAGTGGAATGCAATGGGGGTGGAATTTGTGGGCATAATCAAGACTACAAATTATGTCCATTTATCAAGGAAATCGAAGCGAATAAAACTATTTGTAATGTCATTAATAATTTTGCATTCATTACAATAAATTACAATGCTGCACATCTGGCTTTACTGTAAAGGTGTTCTTATTTTCATTTTGTAAATCTATAAGAAAGAATAATATTGTCCCTGTCCAGAGAGCTCTATGTATTTTGCAAATTCAGCTGGCTATTTTTTTTTTAATTTAATGCAATCTATTTGTACTGAATGAATAAACTGTAGCTGGAATGCAACCTCCTGGCAACTCCATCTGAAGATTCCATGTTACTATACAAAATTATGGCATTTGGGGTTCTTTTTTTAAGAATCAGAGACAAAGGGCTAGGTCTGGACTTTGTCATACTTGCAGTAAACCCATTGAAATCAATGGGATTTAACTTAGTCATGACTAAGTCCCATAGATTTCAATGGATCTACTTTAAGTATGACGAAGTCTGCAACCAATTCAGTGGCTGTAATCCCCCAGAGACCCTAACATATGTTTTTAGGAAATCCAAGCATGCCTAAAACATGCTCCTGGGAAAGTGAGTAATTTGAACGAGTTGAATATATTTGTATTTATATTCTGGATTAAGGGTAGCTGGAGAAGAAAAAGGAAACAACAGAGGTGCAATAAGACCTTATCTACCTTTGTTTTGCAACAAAACCTAAATTCAAGGCTGGATGTGAAACACACACACACACATACTGATGTCACCTAATTTTGTAATTAGTTGGGTCATTGGTTGACATCCATGCATTCATAACGCTCACCTTTGTTTAGAGCCTACATCACTGTCTTACAAATTTGTTAGTAATTTTGGAATTGATTGCAAGCTTTGGAACATGCACAGTCTGCATTGAAACTGTGCCATTTCCACACACACACACTGAGTTGGCTGGTTTCCCCCCTTTCTTTCTTAAGGAAATATGATGATGTCACTATGAAGAATGGAAGAAAGCAAAAGAGGAAGAGCTGTGAGAAAATCTTATTTTCTCCATTGGGGATTATTTATGTTCTTGTGTACTTGTAGTAAGTTTTGAGTTCATTTCCAAAGTATTGAACCATTGTTTTGCATGACTCTTCTTTTATTCCCCAGAGCTATGGTGCTTACTTTCTTTAGCTCTATATGATTTGTATGGAAATCCAGAAAGTGCTATTCTGGACTGTTGATGTCCCTTTGTTCTTTCAAGTGCATTTAGAATTCTCCCTGTATTCCTTTGCTCTGGTAAACTATAATTACATAGTCACTCTTTATCAGCCTTCTGTGCATTTCTCCTACAAAGAATTCCACAATAGACTCATGTCTTTGGCTCTAGATAATTAAATGTTCTCCAATTTCCCTATGTTTAGCTGACCATCCAAGGGTGTATTTATGAAATACTGTGCTGCAACTACTGGATGATCCCTGTGACTGGCTCCAGGCAGGTGTTTTTAATATATGCAAATCACAAACTGGGTACAATTTTATTGAAACTGTGTATTTAGAAAAAGCACAAAGTTAAAGATGAAGGTAAATACCACTTTCTGCCTTGAAAGCAATCAGTGTTGCTTAAATGTCACTCCCCACCCCCAGCCCCAAATCCTGCATGTAGGGTACATTTAAGCAACCTGCTACTACAGCCAAAGTGTGATGTGTCACAGAAAAGATGTTGGGTCACTGATGGTTTAATGACAGCTTGTAAACTCCTGTCCGTAGGCTTTTGAGAAATGGTCTTGAATGAAGCTATAGTTAAGTAGACAATGGAAACAAAACCTTAACACTGTTTTTAGTCTTACAGGTTATTTCAACAGTTGATACTTTTTGGTATAATTAGTAGGATTTCCTGTGCTGGTATTTAGCAGAAGTAGACATTTAATGCTGTACAAGACATAATGAACTATGTGGAGGAATAATACTACTCAAGTCAGGGATACAGAGCCCTTTCAGCCTCAAGGTCCACACTGAGTGTCTGCTTGGGTGGCAGGGGCATGCACACACACATTCACACACACATTGCATACATGCATGCACATTCACATTCACATACAACACACACGCACCCCTCACTCAAATCCAGTTCCTGCCCAAGAGTGTTTCAGCAGCCTGCTTTGATCAGATAAAACCAACACTTCTATCACATACCTCAGTTTTCAAGCCATCCAGCCCTCCAGGAATTCTGGAGCCCTTCTCTGTCCTCTAATCCACTCTCAAGCTGACGGATCCTGACATATGTTTAGCTTGAAGAAGAGAAGATTGAGGAGACATGATAACAGTCTTCAAATACCTGAAAGGCTGTCATGCAGAAAATAGAGTGGACTTGTTCTCTGTTGTTCCAGAGGGCAAGACTAGAACCAACTGGTGGAAATCAGGGAAGCCGATTTGAGCTAAACTTTAGGAGAGATTTCCTAACAGTGAGAGGTTTTTCAGCCATGGAACAGATTGCCTCAGGAGGTGATGGGTTCTCCTTCACTGGTGTATTTAAGCAGAGGAAACTCTCTGGTCCACATTCCAGAGGTGGGTGGATCCAAAGGCAGAAGGGACAGGAACAAAAATCACAAAAATACCAGTGTATTTTAGCTTAAAGCTGTTACTGCAAGTAACTAAACCACAGGACAGGCATTTCAGTGTTTTAGAATTGGGGGAAAAACTGTACAAAAGCCAGGAAACCAGCAAATGATCATTGGTGGGGGAGAAGAGGTGGGACATGGGGAAAGGGCATGGTTATCTGGGGAGCACTCGAGTGCCAGATTGGGACCCCAGGACAGCAATATTTTGTGACCAAGGCCTGATGTTCTGCACTCCTGGGCTAGACTTTATCTGTAATATGGACAACAGCTGGAATGTTAGCTACAGAGAATAAGAAACACAATGTAAGTTGGAAGAGGCAAAGTGCATACATTTAGCTGTTGTCAAGTATCCAACTCTGAAGCTACTATGACACATCATCTTCAGCCTCTATTTCCTCAGTGAGCTTGCTGCCTAATTGGTGATGGCCAAAGGGTGACACCAGGGAAGATCAAGTATGAGGGCAGAAAATGCTGCTTGAATAATCCTAGTCTTATATGGTCACCATGTCATTTTTGTTAGTGGTGCTACACTTGAATGTGGCTGTATTGTGCAATTATTTTGTAAGCCACTCTGAGAACCTTTCAAAGCTATAAGGTGGTATATAAGATTCTAAATAAGTAAATATGCCACTAATGTGAACAAACCTGGGCCATCTTACTGTTGAAATAGTTGTAGTATTTTAATATTATATAGTCATCTCAAAAGCAACCACTCATCATAGTCTCCATTAGGAATATGAGTAGATAAATATAGCTAAGAATATCATTAATGTTTTGTTAAATGAGGCCGATGGTATTCTACTGTATCTCTTTTCCAAGGTAGATGTGTGAGCCCCACATGTTGAATTTAATGCAAGCCTAAGTTGATTCTCAGTTTGGTATGGTCCATAAAGGTTTCAGAAATTAAAATGGAAGATTGCAGTTACAATTCTTCATGAACTTTGGATCATTCCTGAATTGCGATACACAAATCAGAGAGATATAAGGAAATAGACTGCTAATAAAATGTCACACACACACACACAGACATAGATATAGATATAGATACACACACACTTCATATTCCTTACTTTCTTGGAAAAATGAAGCTTGTTTGGATTATGAAAAGTTCTCCAACAATCCAGGAGAGAAACCCTGCTAAATAAATGCATAACCTTAAGGAATAGAACTGAGGAAACTGGGGAAGTTCTGCTGTTAGTTTGCTTGCAAGACTGTCATTGATTGATTGTCCTTCTGTATATCTTTTGGCAAAAATCAATGGTTTCCTTTAAGTAAGGCAGCCTTTGGAGAAAAGAGAATACATGCGTTGAATATTTGCTAGTTCATATCTCTGTCTAATAGGCAGTGCCTGCAATGACAATTCAGCATTGGTTCCTGGTCCAAAGGGCAAGGTGGGTTTCAAATGAGAAATCTGGCCATCATTTCAGTCTTTAAATTGCATGAGGCTACATGAAGGGCTTTTGAATATCCCACATGATACTAAAGTTTTTGTTTAAAAATTTTGGCTTGGTTTAATGTGCCCTAGAATCTAATTTGTTGCTAGTGACTAGGGTTGGTGGAGAATTTCTCCCCGAAACTTCGGGGGGCTGAGCGCCAACGTGTTCGGCCCCCCGAACAAGTTTCAGGGAGAAATCCTCCGAACCCCCCCCACCCCCGCACCCCCTCCCCCGGGACGGGACTTACCTTCGCCGAATGTCCCTCCCGGCGGCGGGTCCGGCCGGCGGTTCGGCGGGTGTTGGTGCGGGGCGGGAGCGGCAGCAGGTCTTTCGACCGGCTGCCGCCGCCACCATTGCAATCAAAGAAAAAAAAACAAAAACGCCCCCTGATAGGCTACATGACAATTCACGTAGCCTATCACGGCTAGATTTGCAAAGTCAGCCGTGATAGGCTACGTCAATCGTCACGTAGCCTATCACGGGTGACTTTAAAAAAAAAAAAAAGTGTGTACGGATAATGGCGGCCCCCATAGGGAAAGCCTCCCCCCCGGCCTGAATTTCGGCCGGGCCGAGGCGGGAAGCCTCCCCCCCCGGCCGGAACTTCGCGGGGGGAGCAGCGAAGCACCTCCCCCCCACCGCGAACGTCCTTCGAGGACAGGTAAGTGACTTTCGTCCACCCCTACTAGTGACTTATCAGCCTAGCTTGGTAATATGTTTGCTTTTCAAAAGGAGCCCTGGATTATGACAATTTAAATAAACATGGTGGCATCACTGTAGTGGGAACCACACTGAAAACACCATAAAAGAAACCAGGAATACATACCAGGTACAGTTCACACAAGTGTGCTAGGAAATTAGCCCAAGCTACACTTTCTCCTCGGAGTTCCCAAGCAAAAAACATACAGTGCTCATATAAAATGAGTGTCAAGCCTGCTGGAGTTTTTAATGTATCGGGTTGTAACTAGAATTTCTTCACACAGAACTCCTATCCTAGGCCTCCCAAGCAAACAATTGATATAAGCGATGGACCCCTTAGAGCAGGGGTAAGTAACTTCAGAAGGTCTGGGGGCCATTTTCACCCCCATGTGCCACATTCTTGCTGCTGCTGCCCCCCCAATTCATGTGCAGCATGCATAGATAGATAGACAGACAGATAGATTTGCTGCAGATTTTCAGTACCAAACCACTACAGAATGCGAAAATGGCCAAATTTAGCTTGTTTTCAAGCTAAATGTGGCTACTGGAGTGTTTTGTAGCAGTTTACCACAAAATAGGTGGCAAATCAGCAATGTCTTTGCCTCTACCTGATAATTTCAACAGCATGGCAGCAGGGGGCTGCAGGGTCTGTACAAGGGAAGGGGGGGTGTATGTGGCCCCCAGGCTGTATTGCACACCCCTGCCTTAGAGCAACAAATGCCCTCACCCCGGAGCCAGCTTGTCTGGCTGAAAGGGGGGGCATTGCAGGAGGGTGGGGTGACAAGACGTAAGGGCCTCTAATTGGTGCACCCCAGTGGCACCACCATGCTGGGAGGGGCAGGCTGAGCTGCCTTAAAGCTCAGTTCCCCCTCCCAATCTCAGCTCTCTGGCTCAACGCAGCTAGAGAGAGTTACAGCTCCGCCTGAAAATGAATGAAGGACACCTGCCTGCTGGAGATCGGCTTCGTCGTCATTGGACTCCGCGTGCAATCAGCGCGCCTAAACTGCTCCACGTCGACGCTTGCCTTGACTCCAGCATTGCCGGTGCTCGCGGCGGGGCGCTCGCAGTTTCCTCAGGTCCGTCGCCTGCCCTGTTGGCAGGAAGTGCTGGCATTGGTGGCGGTAGGCGCTGGGGGCGCAGGGCCTGTCGCCGCAGGCGGTTGCGTGTCCCGCGGGCCCCGGCGCTCACGGTGGTGGCCCGCCCCCCTTCCTTCTTCCTGCCTTTACTCGGCATGCCTACCCAGCCCTGGGTTTGCTGGCGCACGCGGCTGGGGCGCTCATGCCCGGGCGCCGCCCCCTCCTTGGCCGGCTCTTATTGGGTCGGCGGGTGGTCTGGCAGTTGCGCCTGCGGCGTGCGCCATTGTCCTGCTCCCATACGGGGGCGCCGCCTTTTGTGGCTGTGGCTACGGCGCGCCCTCCCTCCCTTGTCTTTCTCCTCCTCAGGCTGCGCCCCCGGGGTTGTTGTCGCTCCCGGGTGCAGCGCCTGTGTCCCGCTCCCCTGCGGGGGCGTCGTTGTCGGTGTCGGTGGCATGCCTGCCTCCTCCCCGGGGTTGCGGCATGCGAATGCCACCACGCCCCTAGGGTGCCGCCGCTTGCGGCGGGGCGCGCGGGCTCGGGCGCCACTCCCTCCTCGCGTGTCTTGCCTTACCGGCGGGTACGCCTCTGTCAGCACCGGCGGCGGGCATCAGGGGGCAGCGCCTGTGTCTCGCTCCCCTGCGGGGGGGCACCGGTGGTTTCGGCGGTGGCACCCCCCCCTCCGTTGCACCTTCGGCGGTCGCAACGTGCCCGCGGGCCCCGGAATTGCCTCGCTCGGGGCGGGCGTGCCTCTGCCCCCCCCGGGCATGGATTGCCTCGCTGCCGGGAGCGCCGGCCTTTCTCGCCTGCCCCCCCGATTGCCGGCTCTTGTGCTGCCCGGGGAGCGCAGAGCGCTCGCAGCGGCAGCGCGTTCACCCCCCCCAAGACAAGCAAACACACACACACACACCCCAAACAAAACAAAACTTAATAATAATAATAATAACAGTAGTAGTAGTAGTAATAATAATAACAACAACAACAACAAATTAAACAATGGGGGAAGAAGAGGGGGGGAGGGAGGAAAAAAAAAAGGAAAGAGAAAGAAAGGGGAGCAAGGCAATGCCCGCGTTCAGGCCCGGCTCCCGCAGCCATGGGCCCTTCCCACGCCTTATGGGCACCAATTTTTTGCAATGGGTGACAATCGCCCCCTCCCTTCGCACCACTCACGTCTTTAGTCATTATCGGCCACAGAGTATGGCCCTCCTATCTAGAGGCGCTCCCCACTCCCATCACAGGACTCTCCGCCTTACCTTATCTTGGGTCCGCAGTTCTCGAGGCCTGTGTGGTGTTGTCCGTTGCCCTCGATGCCCAGTGTGTAGCCTCCTGCTGCATTTACTTATAGGGGTGCTGGTTGGAGTGTTGGACTTGGTCTGGCATCCGGGCTATTGCTTCTTTCTGACAACCAGCAGAGGGCTAGAGGTGCCAGCCATTGTCTGAACTGGGAAGTTAAGCGGGGTCAGCCTTGGTCAGAATTTTCCAACATCGTGCCAAGCCTAACCCACCTTATTCATTTGCCCCCCCTACGATTTACGTAGCCTATCACGGCTAGATCTGCAAAGTCAGCCATGATAGGCTACGTTAATCATCACATAACCTATCTCGGGTGACTATGTAAAGATTTACGTAGACTACAGGGACCAAATAAGGAACGCGAATGGCGGCTCCCTATGGGGGCCACCGTTAGCGTACGCGCTTTTTTTTTTTAAGTCACCCGTGATATGCTACGTGACGATTAACGTAGCCTATCACGGCTGACTTTGCAAATCTAGCCATGATAGGCTACGTTAATCGTTATGTAGCCTATCACAGGGGCATTTTTTTTTTTTAACTTTCCTTGTAATGGCGGCGGCGGCAGCCGGTCAAAAGACCGGCTGCCGCCCCCACCCCTGACGAAGACCTGCCGAACCGCCACCGGGACCCGCTGCTGGGAGCGACATTCGTGAAAGGTAAGTCCCATCCCGGGGGGGGCGTGGGGGCGGAGAATTTCTCCCCAAACCTTCGGAGGACCAAATGTGTTGGCACTCGGCCCCCCGAAGTTTCAGGGAGAAATTCTCCCCCATCCCTACTGTGGGGTTGCCGCCTTAGCTTACCTCCCTGGGGCGGCTGGCCCTCCCAATGTCACCGGCAACTCAGTAAGTCACACCCCACGGTAGCCCAGCTGCTCAACTCAGCATATTACAGGGTTCTGCTGGATTAACTTATGATCCCTTGCCCTGCCCCCGCCCGCTTGGGCATTCACGTAGGTGGCATATCAGATCCCTACGCTAACCTGGCAAGTTGAGATGACACCAGGGCTACTCCTCCTCCTAATGGCTTTCACCTGAGGAGGTGTATGACTGGATTACGTTGAGGCCTTTCACAGGAGGGCCGCCACTGACCCTTCTCTGCGCAGGAACCTTTTGGACCAGGACCTTTCGCACCTCTTTTGACTCCTTCCCGGCCTGTTCTGTGACAGATCTGGCAATAGCCACAATCACCAGGCTGTCTCCCGCAATGGCCTTTCACCTATGGCAGATCCACTGCTTCAGCACCGCTGTCTGTGCTGGGAATACAGCCCCAAGGGTGCATACTCCCAGAACCCGTGCCTTTTTTCGTCATGAGTGCTCCCAAGTAGCAGTCAGTACTCGTCCTCCCCTTGTCCAATGCCTGGGGATGGTAGGGTCCCCCCCTTGGAAAGGCCGAGGCAGTAGGAAGCTCTCATGGGCCCATGCCCGGTTAGGTTGGTGCCGCTACTCCGACTTTAAGTCGCTACCCCAATGGAGGGAACACGTTTTAACTTGGAACACGGTTTTATGCTAGGTTCTAGGACCTCACCCCCATTTCTAGGTCAACACATGCCATCCTTACCTCGTAAGCAACATTGCTCCTAGCCAGGCGTCGACAGGTTCCTGACAGGTTAACATGGCAGTACTGGCAAAAGGATTATAGGCCCCCCTTTTTTCCACACCCCGTTATCTACTCTATGGATCCCCCTTCTGGAAATGGTGCCCACGAAATCATCTAGGGAGTTTATCCTGATTCGTAACCTCTCTTCCCTGGGGGCCTGCCTGTTAATCAAGAGATTCCTGTTCATCTGTGTTCAGTGCAACACACCTAGTTGACGGGGCAGTTGTCTTGGTTCAGGATCCCGTCCACGGGTCCCTGGTGGGCATACTCTACATGGAGTCCAAAGACGGTGCTCAATGTTCTGACCTAACGTGAGCATTGCTTCCCTTTCCTGTTACCTCGGTGTCCCATAGCTCACAAAGGCTCAGGGCCTGTTGCCCACATCAACATTTGGTAAGCCAATCTGATACCCTTAGGCATTATTCTAGCCTCCCTCAGGACAACTTTCAGGTCCTTTGAGCACAGCTTCAAGCAGTTATACATCTTCCTATGGTTTTTCTTTGGGGGGACCATGCGATATTGTAAGGCATCTTCTTTTCACAGTTCGGGTAGCTGCCCCTGTACGTGCCTTCTCATGCTGGCCCGGTCTGGGCAATGTAGGGTTGGCGGCTTCCACACCATCGAACTAGGGTTACTTCTGCTGCGCGCAAATATCCATAGGCATGGCTTCTACTTGGTAGGGCTTTAACGGCACCTCCTTGCGGAGGCGTGAGCCGCTCCTCAAAGCCAGACTGCGGATTCATTTGGTTCCACCGCCGCTCAAGGTGGTTTCAGGCTCTTAGGGCAGGTACAATTGTGCTGAGGGTAGTGGCCTGTAGAGTGGTGGCCGCAGTCTCCGAGCACACCTTCAATGACTTTATAGTCAAGTCAGTAACCCCCCCCTTCGGTATGACAACGTGACCACATGATTCATTCTCTGTCCTCCTGAAATCGGAGGGTCATGTCATGTGTCAATGTGCCCGCACTCCAGTGTTGGTGTTACAACATTTGGTTCTGGGTCTACCATGTGCCGGGTTAGACAAACCCAATGGTCAACATTTTGTCATGAAATTAAGTAAGGGACTTCCGGGCTTTAGCCCCGCGGGTGCTCCATTCCCAGATCACATCCTTGCAGAGACTGGGAGACTGAAGCCAGGCATGCCATCCTGCATTACAGGGCTCTCCGCACAGGAGCCACCTGCGACAGAGCAGGTAGGGTGTGCCGCGCATTCGGCAAAGCTTCCATGCTAGGATCATGACCTTACCTATAGATCATCGGCTGCAATTTTGCACCTCCTTAGGAACAACAGACTATATGGGTCTATAAGTCACATCCTGGCCACTTAGCTTTCCAGCCCACAATGGTGGGATGTTCTGACTCTAAGTCAGATTTTGGGTGCGGCAGGCAATATAGGATTGGGCATAGATGTTGCCTGCTTTTAGTAAATTTAGTCACCCTCTCTCCCCAGATACCCCTTTTGGGTTCCTGGGATAATGGCACTCCATTTGCACTTTCCAGAAAGACATTTCCCTGTCCACGCAGCAGCCTTAATGGCCTTCGTCAACGCCCCCCATTAGGAATTCAGGGTGGGTCTGGGCTCCCAAGTACGACTTGTCCCGGAGGGCCTTGATACAGTTCAAGGTGCATGGCTGGCCAAATGTAACCCACTTATGCATTTGGTGATCAAAATTGATCGGTATAGCAAAGGCACGGCAGTGGCCCATGGCCAAACACAAGTCAATGGGTAGTGCCCCGTTGGGACCTTAGGGTTCTATGGAATGCTGTGGGTCTGAGGAAGGGCCTCCATTGTATCAATCCAACGGCTTACTGTTGACATAAGGGCAATTTGGGCAGTTTCTACATTAGCTCTACCCCACTAGGCCTAGGTAATTACGCAGTTTAGAACACACAATCGCTGCATTGAAGCAGTCTCCCTGATAGCTGCTGGAGGTTTCTCTCTCAGGCACGTTATGGCAGTTTAAAAAGGGGGTTCACAGCGCTCTGGCCTGTGTTAGTGAGTCGTCTGCTTATTCCTGACATAACTCTTGCTTTGCTTGCCCCAATGTGTTTACACCCTAGACCAGCAGACTTGTCGTACGCCGGAACGGGAGCCCTTACATGGGCATGTTATGACGTCTGGAGCTGCACGAAGGGCTTGTACATCGATTTCTGACTTCAGCGTCTGTCACACTGTCACATTAAGATCCAGTGGCTTCCCAGACAAGGCATGTGGTGGGAGTCCCCTCCTCACTCTGTTCCACCAAAGTTCGTCAGTCTTCCTCTGCAGTTCCAGGTCCTGCACATTGAGAGGAAGGAAATCGGCTGTAAGCCAGGCGAGGACCTGATCGAACAGGCCTTGGTTGAGATGCAGGTGGTCCGGCATACCTGGCCGGAAGTAGCCTATTGCAGCCCTCACTGCTCCCATGGATCAATGGGAAGGAATGTAGGGATGGGGGAGAATTTCTCCCCGAAACTTCGGGGGGCCAAGTGCCAACGCATTCGGTCCTCCGAAGGTTGTTCAGGGAGAAATTCTCATCCCCCGCCCCCCCCCCCAGGATGGGACTTACCTTTCACGAATGTCGCTCCCGGTGGCGGCTCCCGGCAGCGGTTCGGCAGGTCTTCGTCAGGGGCGGGGGCGGCAGCCAGTCTTTCGACCGGCTGCCGCCGCCGCCATTACAAGAAAAGTAAAAAAAAGAAACGCCCCTGTGATAGGCTACGTAACGATTTGCGTAACCTATCACGGCTAGATTTGCAAAGTCAGCTGTGATAGGCTACGTTAATCGTCACGTAGCCTATCACGGGTGACTTAAAAAAAAAAAAGCGCATACGCTAATGGCGGCCCCCATAGGGAGCCGCCATTCGTGTTCCTTATTTGGTCCCTGTAGTCTACGTAAAGATTTACATAGACTACAGGGACCAAATAAGGAACGCGAATGGCGGCTCCCTATGGGGGCCGCCATTTCCGTACGCGCTTTTTTTCTTTTTAAGTCACCCGTGATAGGTTACGTGACGATTAACGTAGCCTATCATGGCTGACTTTGCAGATCTAGCCGTGATAGGCTAAGTAAATCGTTATGTAGCCTATCACAGAGCTTTTTTTTTTTTTTTACTTTTCTTTTGAAGTTCGCAGCCGGGGAGACGGGGCGCTTCTCCCTGGCCTGAATTTCGGCCGGGCGAGGCAGGAAGCCTCCCCCCCGACCTGAATTTCGGCTGGGCGAGGCGGGAAGCCTCCCCCCCCCGGCATGAACTTCGGGGGGAGAAGCGAAGCACCTCCCCCCCACCGCGAAGCAAGCTGCGAGACCAGGTAAGTGACTTTCTTACATCCCTAGAATGGAATGACGTTGCCAGTGGCAGGGTACGTCCGAAAGTGCACAGAGAAATGGCTTATGGCTTATGCGAATGAGGTGATGGATGCACCACCCGCCAGGGAATTCTGTGGACATGGAGGGAGCATTGCAGGAGGGACAGTGTCTGCCTGTCTCATGTAGTGTATAACAGATTTCTTTCTGATCTGCAAAGGGGCCTGCGGGAAGTTCTTCTGCGCAGGTGGGGGGAGTTTCACAAGCTCTAGTCTTGTGACTCCTGTGGCGGCTAGGACGGGCAAAAACAGGAAAGTAGGGATGGTGTGCATGCAGAGGCACCTTATGGTGACAGGTGACGCCTGATGCCCCCCGAACGGGTTGTGCAGCTCGGCGGGGGGATAAGGGTTGCCTGGGAGACCAACCCTACTCACTCACCCAGGTGTTGTGCGGCACCGGGTTGGGGGTGACACCAGAAGGTCTACCTCCCCCAGAAGGGGCAGTCCCGAGGGATGGCGAGATCACCGCCACCCCTCAGGCTGGGTGTGTTTTCACCCAAGAAGTGCCAGCTAGCCGCTGACACAGTTAGATGCCCGTCCTAGTTACCCCTTTGCAGCTATTTCAATAAATGTGGTCCAATTTTCAACTCAAGCTTGTTGTCTGTGTCTTCTTTAACCCATCTCCGCTCGCAACTGTTACATCAGTGAAACTGACTTGCATGGACATAACTGTGCACAGGCTTTCCTACTAAAAGTAGACATGGCACAAAAGTTGGCCTTTTATCTTAAGCTTTCAGTTCCTATTCCTTTTCTGTTTTTTTAAAGTTTCTACTTCACCTTTCAACCTTAATCCTCAAGTCAGCTTACAAAAGTGTATAAAATAACCATAAAATAATCATTCTTAAAACCTAGGAAAGCACACACACACAGAGCCATAAAGTTCACAATAAAAACTAATAAACTAGATCAATAAACCAGTACCTAGAAATTGCCAGAGCAGGTGCTAGGAGGATAGGAAAGGGGAGGTACCCATAATAAAGGAGACATCACATAATAGGCCCTGTCCCTTGTAGCCTCAGAAGGTCTGGGTACCCAGATGAGCAGTTCTGATGAAAATCTTAAGAAATGGACAACTCATATAGGAGAAGCTCCAACACCATTTAGGGCTTTATAGATCAAAACTTAAGTATTTACCTATCATGGCAAAGGCAGCTACGCAAATGGTTTGCGTAGTTTGCGTAGCCATTTGTGTGGCTGCCTTTGCCATGATAGGCTATCTAAATACTTGCGTAGCCTATCACGGAAAGAGCAGCAGCGCAAATGGTGTAGCGGCTGCCATTTGCGGCCCTGCTCTTTGCCATGATGGGCTATGTACATACTTACATAGCCTATCCCAGCAGCCTGGCAGGACGCAAATGGCGGCCGCTATGGTGGCCGCCACTTGCGGCCGCAGCAGCCAGCTGAGAGACCAGCTGCCGCCGCCTCCACCGGAGGTGCCACTAGAACATCCGCCCCAGGTAAGCTTCATCCCAGGGGGGATTTCGTGGGGTGGCGGGGGGTGGGAGGCCATTCTGCCACAGGTTTCGGGTGGCCAAATGCCAGTGCATTCACCCTCACTGAAATCCGTGGCGGAATTCTCCGCCATCCCTATAGGGATGGACAGAATACTTACCTTCCATTCCATTCTGTTTCCGCTGGGGGGGAGGTGCTCCGTCCCTCCCCCCGGAATCCTCGATGGGGGGGGAGGTGATCAGGTCCTCCCCCCCGGAATCCTGCCCAGCCGTCTCCACTCTGTGGCCAAGCCACGGAGCCACCAGCCGGCTCCGGCCACCCGCAGCTAGACATCCGGCCGCTGGGCAGCCCTGCAGGGACGCAAATGGCAGCTGTCGTAGCCACCACCATTTGCATCCCTGTATTTAGCTGTGATAGGCTATGTAAATATTTACGTAGCCTATCACGGCAGGGGGAAAAACCCCAGCGTACACAAATGGCGGTATCTATATACAGATTTAAAACAGCAAAGGTAGAAGACTAGAAAACTAAAATGCTAAAATGCCTGGGAAAATAAAAAGGTCTTCACCTGGCACTGGCAGGAATATAACATAGCTGCCAGGTGAACCTTGCTAGGAAGCTTATTCCACAGGCGAGGTGCCACAGCAGAAAAGGCCCTCCTCCTAGTAGCCACCAGAACAGGTTAAATATAGGGATGTATGAAATGACTTACTTTGTTCGTTTCGTACATCCGTGGTTGGGGGGGAGGTGCTCCATCCCTCCCCCCGAAATTTTTGATGGCCAGCTCTGCTCCGCGATGACTCCACAGAGTGGCCAGCTGGGGCAGCCCGAAGCAACATCTGGCCACTGCTGGGCTGTGCAGGGATGCAAATGGTGGCCGCCATAACTGCTGCCATTTGCATCCCTTTTTTTTCCCCCGTGATAGGCTACGTAAATATTTACGTAGCCTATCATGGCAAAATAAAAAGGGAACACAAATGGCGGTGGCTACAGCGGCCGTGATAGCTGGTGGCTACCGCGGCCCTTTTTTGCCGTGATAGGCTACGTAAATATTTATGTAGCACTATCACAGCCTCCACAGGGATGCAAATGGCATCCCTGCATTAGCCGTGATAGGCTACGTAAGTATTTACATAGCTTATCATGGCTAAAATGGTGAAGCGAATGGCGGCCGCAGATGCAGCCTCCATTCGCAGAGCAGTGCAAACAGCAGCAGGCGAGTGCTCCATTTCATATGTCTTTTGCAGGGTGGGGGGTGAGGGGCTTTGTTCTGCCATGGGTTTCGGGGGGCCGAATGCACTGGCATTCAGCCTCACCAAGATCCGTGGCAGAATTATCCGCCATCCCTAGTTAAATATCACCTGGCCAGACAGACGAACTAACAGTACCTCCATCTTGTCTGGTTTGATTTCAGTTTATTGGCCCTCAACCAGGCCATTAGTGTACCCAGGCACTGATTCAGAACAGCCACTGCCTCACCTGGGTTTGATGAGAAAGAGAGGTAGAGCTGGGTGTCATCCACATATTGATGGCACCTCAGCCCACACCTCCGGATAACCTCCTCCAGCGGTTTCATGTAGATGTTAAACAGCATGGGGGATAAAATAGAGCCCTGTGGAACCCCATGGCACAATTGCCATGGCACAGAGCAATAATCCCCCAGCACCACCTTCTGGAATCGGCCATCCAAGTAGGAGCGGAACCACTGCAGTGCAATGCCTCCAACTCCCAACCCAGACAACCTATCCAGAAGGATGCGATGGTCAATGGTATTGAAAGCTGCTGAGAGGTCCAGGAGAATCAACAGGGTCACACTACCCCTGTCCCTCTCCCGGCAGAAGAGAACAGTTGATAGTTGTTTCATCTAGCCCACTTTTAGTTAGGGATGTCAGAGAAATTCACTGTAGATTCAAATGAGGCCGGATTCCAAAGAATCTGGGAATCCACACCGGATCGGGACCACTTACCTCCGCTCCAGGAGGACTGGAGGCAGAACGGCACTCAGCTGCTTCTTGCCAGCCAGAGCCCTTTGCCTCCGCCCTGTCCCTGCCAATTGCCATGTCTTAAAGAAAAAAAAAAGCAATCAGGAGGATGTGCCCATAGACTTATACATGGCAATCGACAGGGACAGGGAAGAGGCGAACGGCTCTGGCTGGCAGGAGGGAAGGTAAGCACCTGCCAAGCCAGTCCCCCCACTAGGAATCCAAGTGGAGTGGAACTGCTATGGAGGATTCTGGGGGTGGGGAGGAATGGATCCCCTTCCCCCCACCACGGATTCCCCACCGGAACAGACGATGGGGAATCCATACACCCCTACTTTTAGCTAGTTTGCTAATCAGGATATCACGGGGCACTTTGTCAAAAGCTTTGCTGAAGTCAAGGTATATTATGTCTACAGCATTCCCACAGTCCACAGGGGAGGTTACCTGATCAAAAAATGAGATCAGATTTGTCTGGCAGGATTTGTTCTTGACAAATCCATGTTGGCTTTGGGTAATCACTGCATTGTTTTCAAGGTGCTTACAGACTGATTGCTTTATCAACTGCTCCAGAATTTTCCCAGGGATTGATGTCAGACTGACTGTGGTCTGTAGTTCCCAGGTTTCTCCTTTTTGCCCTTTTTGAAGATAGGGACAACATTAGCCCTCCTCCAGTCATCTGGCACTTCCCCCGTCCTCCATGATTGCTCAAAAAGAATAGACAGTGGTTCTGAGAGTTCTTCTGCCAGTTCCGTTATTGCTCTAGGATGCAGTTCATCTGGCCCTGGAGATTTGAACTCATTCAAAGTAATTTGGTGTTCCTTGACCATATGCCTATCAATTCCAAGCTGCAATCCTGCCCCTTCAGCCTGTACTTCGCCTTTGCCAGGGAGGTCATAGACCCTCTTTCGGGAGAAGACTGAGCCGAAGTAGGAATTGGTCACTTCTGCCTTTTCTTTGTCATCTGTTATTTTGCCATCCTTATTTAATAGTTGAACCACCATTTCTTTCCTCTGTCCTTCACTATGGATGTATCTTGTCTTCCACCTTTTTTTCTTGTTGGAATTGTTTGCAATTGTGCCTTGAGAATTTCCCTTTTTAAAAACTCCCACCCATCTTGGACTCCTTTTCTCATTAGAGTCACTTGCCATTGTTCTGAGGTTATTAAAATTGGCTTTCCTAAAATTCATGGTACTCATTTGGCTACACTCAGCTTTTGCTTCCTTTAGAAACAAGAACTCAAGTATAACATGGTCACTTTCCCCTAGAGTTCCCATAACTGCTAATTTATCCATGAAGTCAGTCATCTCTGCTGGTTAGGATAGGATCAAGTCAAGGATAGCCGATCCTCTAGTTCCTTCCTCTACTTTCTGTAGTAGGAAGTTACCAGGAACACAAGTCAGGAATTTCTTGGAGGGGCCACGTTTTGCAGATTTTGCAAAACAAATATCGGGGAATTTGAAGTCCCCCATTACTACTACATCTTGTTTGCTTGACACACTGGCAATTTGCTTTTCAAAAGTTTCATCCTCAACTTCTCCTTGATTAGGTGGCTGGTAGTAGACTCCTACCACCAGGTTCCTTTTATTCTTTGCTCCATTTATTTTAACCCAGATGCTCTCAACGGGGCTTCCAAGGTCATCCCCCTGTATTTCTGTGCAGAGATATGTATTTTTAACATACTGTACAGTGAAACTCCACCTCCCTTTCTGTCCCTTCTGTTCTTTTTGCACAAGTTATATCCTTCAGTTGCTGTCATGGGAGTCATCCCACCAAGTTTCGGTTGTACCTATCAAGGCATAATTTCCCTCCCGTATTAAGAGTTCAAGTTTGTTTGTTTCCCATACTCTGGGCATTAGTATATAGGCATCAAATACCATGTGCTTTATAGTCTGGCTTTCTTCCTACAAGTTTTTGAAGACTATTATTGGGCGCTATTAGAGCTGTTCTCTCCGTTGTGGTGCATAAGCCTTTGCCCATTGTTACCCCCAACTTTATGTCTCCCTCCCCCATAGGATTTAGTTTAAAGCCCTCCTGATGAAGTTCTTCATGCTGTGGCTGAACACATTCTTCCCAGCCCTTGAGAGCCAGTCATTCACCCAGAGTATTTTTATTTTCCTTTCTATCACTCTTCTAACTACTGGAAGGATGGATGAGAAAACTATCTGGGCCCCAAATATTCCAGAACAATTGGAATTGTTGGGAAAATGGGCAGCCATCCTGAATAAATGTTTATTTTCCAAATAGATAGAATTTATAGGGAAATGACATTTTGGGCTCTTCCATCCTCAATTTACAAGTTCATCTTTCCAAGAAACCTGATTCCCAGGTGATGGAAAATAAATGAAGCACCTTGGAGTGTTCCTTGGATGATTTACATAGAGATTTGAAACCTTTTAGATTAAAAAATGCATGAGAGATTAACAAGACTGCATGAATCACAGAGTTCGCAGGCAAAAAAGCAGACTCTTTTCCAAGTACCCAGTCTTTCTTTCTTTCTTTCTTTCTTTCTTTCTTTCTTTCTTTCTTTTTATAAAGTCAGTGAGAGCAATCAAGGCCCAATGGCCCTTTGCATATGGAGGAAATTATCAAGAGAGCTTTGGTAAGAGTCACATGCACTTTAAAAGGAAACCCCCACCTAGAAAGAGTTACAGGAGAGTTACCAATTTTACAAGGCCGGTCAATGCAGCCAACAGTGAACTTGTCTTCTAGGATTCTCAAAGAGCAAATACATCTGTTGAATAAGGAATTTAGGCTTTATTCCTACACCTCGCTACCATGAATTTTCTTCCTTATTTAAACGTTCAAGACTATTATGATAGAGGACATTCCTCAGGGCACTGCTATAAACTGTCATGAATGATTCAGGATTAAAATTCAATGCACGGGCAAGAGAATTGTATCCTTGAGGTGGGGGGAAGATTCTATGCCAGAAGAACCTCCACTTCCATTACTCCATGGGCTCCTTGGTCCTTTCATCTAGGACAAGAGGGAGCAGAATTTTTCATTTCCCCTCCCGTTGACTCCAGTGAGAGAGAGGTTTCTGGCAAGTTTTGCAGGCATGTTGGGCGGACAAAGGGGCTTTCACAAGCAGATCCACAACACCTTCAGCACTTTCTCAGAACACCCCATTTTGCCCCCACCTCTTATGGAACACCTCCGGTGTGACATTTTCACCAGCATAGGTTTCTATGGAGCACCATTAGCATAAGTGGCATCCTCCCTGTGGACTTCCTTTGCCTCCAGTAGCACGATAGCACTTGTGCCACTCCCTCTTTTATATCACTGTAAATTTCTTGGAGTAACCTTGATTATTTATACATATATGAGAAGAGGCCAGAGCTAACACGTTGTTTGGCATATAGTTACAGACTTACTTTATTATTTATTATTATTTGTTATTTATTAAATTTATTAATCGCCCATCTGGCTGGTCACCCAGCCACTCTGGGCGATGTACAACACACAATAAAAACAGTTTAAAACAATAAAATTCTACAATAAAAACATTTTCTAAAATACCCTAACCCACCCCAAATGCCTGCCTGAACAACCATGTTTTTAATGCACGACGGAAGCTCATTAAAGAGGGGGCATGACGGAGTTCCCTAGGGAGGGAGTTCCACAGAGTGGGGGCCACTACAGAAAAGGCCCTCTCCCTCATCCCCACCAGTCTAGCTGTCCTGGCTGATGGGACAGAGAGAAGGCCATCCGAGGCCGATCTTGTTAAGCGGCCTGTCTGGTGTTGCTGGAGGCGCTCCTTAAGATAGGCTGGGCCGGAACCATATAGGGTTTTAAAGGTCAAAACCAACACCTTGAATTTGGCCCGGAAAACAACTGGTAACCAGTGCAACTCCTTCAGCACTGGAATGATGTGATCTCGCCGGCGGCCGCCTTTAATCAGGCGAGCCGCCGCGTTCTGTACCAGCTGCAGCTTCCGAACCATCTTCAAGGGTAACCCCACGTAGAGCGCATTACAGTAGTCTAAACAAGAGGAGACCAGGGCATGTACTACCGATGGGAGCAGATGGTCGGGAAGGAAGGGGCGCAGCCGCCGTATCAGATGGAGTTGATACAGCGCTGTCCGGCTCACAGCTGACACCTGAGCCTCCATGGACAGCTGGGAGTCCAAAATGACCCCCAGGCTGCAGACCTGGTCTTTCAGGGGTAGCCTTACCCCATTCAACACCAGGTCAACATCCCCCAGCCTCCTCTTGTCTCCCACCAAAAGTACCTCGGTCTTGTCAGGGTTCAGCTTATTCCTCCCCATCCAGCCACTCACCGTCTCCAGACATTTGGACAGGGATTCTACGGCCAACCTTGGTGAAGATTTGAATGAGAGGTAGAGCTGCCTGTATTTGCTTTTAATGAGCTTTACTGATACACCACTTAGCAAAAAATCAGGTTCAAGGAACAATTTTACTACCAAACTAATATAATTGCAATGGGGAACTCATTTGGGGCTAATAAATAACCTATATATTTAACCTATGTACACAGCTATATTCCTCCATATTTTTGGATCAACAGACACTGCTTTTTGCTAGGGATGGGGGAGAATTTCTCCCCGAAACTTCAGGGGGCCAAGTGCCAACGCATTCGGTCCTCCGAAGGTTGTTCGGGGAGAAATTCTCTGCCTCCCCGCCCCACGCCTCCCCCCCCGGGATGGGACTTACCTTTCACGAATGTCCCTCCCGGCGGTGGGTCCCAGCGGCGGTTCGGCAGGTCTTCGTCAGGGGCAGGGGCGGCAGCTGGTCTTTCGACCGGCTGCCGCCGCCGCCATTACCAGAAAAGTAAAAAACAAACAAACGCCCCTGTGGTAGGCTACGTAACGATTAACATAGCCTATCATGGCTAGATTTGCAAAGTCAGCCGTGATAGGCTACATTAATCATCACGTAGCCTATCACGGGTGACTTTAAAAAAAAAAAAGGGCGTACAGCTAATGGCGGCCCCCATAGGGAGCCGCCATTCGCGTTCCTTATTTGGTCCCTGTAGTCTACGTAAAGATTTACGTAGACTACGGCGAAAATAAGGACAACGCAAATAGTGTTGCCCTTATTTTCGCTGTAGTCTACGTAAATCTTTACGTAGACTACAGGGACCAAATAAGGAATGCGAATGGCGGCTCCCTATGGGGGCCGCCATTTGCGTACGCGCTTTTTTTTTTTTCAAAGTCACCCGTGATAGGCTACGTGACGATTTACGTAGCCTATCATGGCTGACTTTGCAGATTTAGCCATGATAGGCTATGTTAATCGTTGCGTAGCCTATCACAGGGGCGTTTTTTTTTCTTTTGAAGTTCGCGGCCGGGGAGATGGGGCGCTTCTCCCCGGCCTGAATTTCGGCCGGGCAAGGCGGGAAGCCTCCCCCCAGGCCTGAATTTCGGCCGGGCAAGGAGGGAAGCCTCCCCCCCCGGCCTGAACTTCGGGGGGAGTAGCGAAGTGCCTCCCCCCTACCGCGAAGCAAGCTGCGAGACCAGGTAAGTGACTTTCGTGCATCCCTACTTTTTGCACCAACATCTATGTTCAGAATATTCCAATTTTTGTACTTTTCATTTGTTAAAGGTTGGGATTTTGTTTGCACTCCAACTTATCATCATGTCTGCTGTCTTGGGGACAGTTTGTAAATGATAATGATGATAAATTCTGCCAAACACTCTCTGAAACAGAAAGAAATGTGGACAGATGCTTTTCTTGCTGCTTTGCCGAGCTACCTCCATATAAACCACTGGTCATTTTATCTCAGCCATTTGCCTTGCCATGGGGCAGGATAAGAGCAGGACTTCAGCCACAATTGTGAAGGTTTAATCATAGGACTATTAATGTGTGGAATGCTCTCCACCATGGTTCTGAATATTTATGTTCTGAAACTCATCTCCTCACTCTAGAAACTTGGCTGCTGTGATCATAGTTGGAACACTGTTCTATTGAAAGGTCTCTGAAATGCCTGGCAGTAAAAGAGAGAGGAAAGCTCAGTCAGACATTTTATTTTACAAAATGCCATTCTACCTCTCATTAAATTTCCCTGTGTATCATGGGTGTTTCAAATATCTGGACAGAAAATTTATCATACCATTATGAGTCAAGTAATATCTATTAACACATTTTTCAGTGCCAGATTTTTTATTATTTATGATGTCTAAATAACTTATTATTGCCTCATGTATATAAACATAAAGCTATTATGCACCATCTTGCATGTGCCTAAGGAGGGCAACCACATGAGGACTGTGGATTTGGGCTATGCCAAATACTCACCCATTCCAATTTTTAGGACAAAAGAAGTGTTTTCAGGAGGTTGAAATGTTTCCAGTAAACACCTTAAATAGGAATAACATCCACCATCTTTCAGTTGTGGTCACAGCCATAGTTTCCTCCACTGCTGTCATTACTGTTTTAGTAAAATGTGTGTGTGTGTGTGTGTGTATCTTCTCACTAGTGGGTTGTTTTCTCCATGAAAAAATAATATGGCCCCCAACCAATTGGGGATCATGTTGTGAATGGGAAAATGTCAAATCTCCCTGGCTATTTAGAGGTGCCTGTCATGCTGCTGAGACAAAGGAAGACAATTCAGAGTGAGGGCAATGCTACCTGAATAGCAAACACATTTGACCCTTTTAGAAGCAATCAACGAAAACATGCTGAACCATGGAAGTTTTTCCATGTTGCTGAAAATGTTGATGAAAAATGCCTCCCCACCCCCTTAACACTTCTCTAAACAGCACAAAGAATATAAGTGGTCTCAGTAGTAGGGGAAATGTTGAAACTGAAATAATTATTGTGCTGTTATTCAGCATCAAGCATTTAGATAAAACATTGTTCTGTGAAAAGTATTAACAGATATGGTTACCATACACAGCAGAATTCTAAGCCCCTTTCAGCCATTAGTCTCCACACAATTAAGATCATGCGGGGAGAGAGATACACACACATTGAGAGAGAGAGAGAGAGAGAGAGAGAGAGAGAGTGCTGGACCATGCCCACTGATACCACCCTGCAATCATTTCCCCTGGTAGCATGATCCCCATACAGTCTATGCGCTAAGGTCATGTCTGCAATTGGGAAGTGTGTAGGGATGGACGAAAGTCCCTTACCTGTTCTTGAAGCTTGCTTCGTGGTGGGGACGAGGCGCTTCAGTTCTCCCCCCAAAGTTCAGGCGAGGGGGGGCGGCGCCCCGCCTCGACCGGCCAAAATTCAGGCTGGGCGGGAGGCGCCCTATGCCTCGCTGGCGAAATTCCGGCCTGGTAGGAGCGCCACATCTACCTGGCCGCGAACAAAAAGTAAAACACACACACACACACGTGATAGGCTACGTAACGATTTACGTAGCCTATCACGGCTAGATTTCCAAAGTCAGCCGTGATAGGCTATGTAAATCATCACGTAGCCTATCATGGGTGACATTGGGAAAAAAAAGCGCGTACGCAAGTGGCGGCTCCTATGGGGACCGCCATTTGCGTTCCTTATTTTGACATGTCTAGTCTACGTAAAGATTTACGTAGACTACGGCGAAAATAAGGGCAATGCAAATAGCGTTCCCTTATTTTTGCCGTAGTCTACATAAATGTTTACGTAGACTAGACGTGCCAAAATAAGGAACGAAAATGGCGGTGCCCATGGGCCGCCACCATTTGCATACGCGCTTTTTTTTTTTTTTCAAAGTCACCCGTGATAGGCTATGTGACGATTTATGTAGCCTATCACAGCTGACTTTGGAAATCTAGCCATGATAGGCTACGTAAATCGTTATGTAGCCTATCACGGGTGTGTGTTGTTGTTTTTTTAATTTACTTTTTTTTTTGTAATGGCGGCGGTGGCGGCAGCCGGTCGGGAGACTGGCCGCTGCCCCCAATGAAACACCGCCGAACCGCCGCCGGGACCCACCGCCGAGAGGGACATTTGGCCATGGTAAGTCCCATCCCGGGGTGGGGCAGCAGAGAATTTCCCCACCAATTTTGGGGGGCCGAATGCGTTGGCATTCGGTCTCCTGAAGATTCGTGGAGAAATTCTCCGCCATCCCTAGAAGTATGCTGAATTAGGGATGGATACATCTTTCAATTCCAGTTTCTCCCAGTCCTCCCACCCCTGCAATCTTATCTTCAGACCATCCCGAGCTTTTAGAGTTTTCCAATCTTAAGTCTGGTTCATATCAAACATTGAGCATTTTTTAAAAAGTTGCATGAAAATGTGTATGCAAGGTTGTGTGCATTTCTCCGAAAGCATGCATGTTTGCATGTCATTTGCGAGCAGAGACTCAGACAGCAAAGTTTGGGTTGAAAATTGGACCACATTTATTGAAATTATCTGCAAAGGGGTACCTAGGATGGGCACCTGACTGTGTCAGTGACTAGCTGGCACTTCTTGGGTGAAAACACACACAGCCTGAGGGGTAGCGGTGACTGCCCCTTCTGGGGGAGGTAGACCTTCCCATGTCACCCCCTCCCGGTGCTGCACAACCCCTGGGTGAGTGAGGAGGGTTGGTCTCCCAGGCAACCGTTATCCTTCCGCCGAGCCACACAATCCTCTTGGGGGGCCTCAGGCATCACCTGTCACCATAAGGTGCCTCTGCATGCACACCATCCCTAGTCTCTTTCTGCTTTTGCCCGTCCTAGCCGCCACAGGAGTCACAAGCCTAGAGCTTGTGAAACTCCCCCCACCCTCCCGCAGAAGAACTTCCCACAGGCCCCTTTGCAGATCAGACAGAAATATGTCATTCCCTGCATTGGACAGGTAGACACTGTCCTGCCTGAAAAGCTCCCTCCTAGTCCACAGAATGGCCTGATGGGCGATGAACCAATTAGCCCCTGTGCCACTTCTGTTCACCTTCCTACGTGCCCGGTAGGGATGTACAAATCCCACTCACCAATCCGTTCCGGGGCATCGGCGGGGGGGGGAGGTGCTCTGTCCCTCCCCCTGGAATCTTTCCTGGCTGGCTGCACTCCGCAGTGACTCCGCAGAGCTGCCACGCTGCTGTGGCCGCAAATGGTGGCCACTACACCGGCCGCCATTTGTGTGGCTGTCAAGCCGTGATAAGCTATGTAAGTATTTATGTAGCCTATCACGGCAAAAGACAGCCACGCAAATGGCGGCTGCTACACCATTTTCATGGCTTCCTTTTGCCATGATAGGCTATGTAAATACTTAAGTAGCCTATTACAGCAAGGAGCGGGGGCGCAAATGGCATAGTGGCCGCCATTTGCGCTCCCTTTTTTTCGCCGTTTTAGCCTACGTAAATATTTACGTAAGCTATTACGGTGAAAAAAAAAAGGAACACAAATAGTACCCACTATGCTATTTGTGTTCCCCCACCTCAAATCACCCCGTCGAAAAGGTAAGTGACTTTTGTACATCCCTAGCCATCGATAGCCTTTCCCTCCAGGAATTTGTCCACCCCCCTTTTAAAGCCATCCAAACTGGTGGCCATCACTATATCCTGTGGTAGCGAGTTTAACTGTGCACTGTGCGAAGAAATACTTCTTTTTATCTGTCCTGATTCTCCCACCAGTCGGCTTCAAGGGATGACCCAGGTTCCAGTATTATGAGAGAGAGACGAAAATGTCTCCCTATGTACTTTCTCCACACCATACATAATTTTGTACACCTCAATCATGTCTCCCCTTACCCTCTTTTTTTCAAAGCTAAACAATCCCTGTTTATTATCCCTTGTAAACAATCTCCCAGGGGAGAGAAGATGCCTTTAGACATTGTCTAAAGGCACCTTGTACAACAACTAGGGGTGGACGAAACTCACTTACCTGTCCTTGAAGTTTTTCGCGGTGGGAGGGAGGCGCTTCGCTGCTCCCCCCGTGAAGTTCAGGCCGGGGGGGAGGCTTCCCGCCTCGCCCGGCCGCGAACTCAAAAGTTTGTTTTTTTAAAAAAAAACGCCCCCGTGATAGGCTACGTGACGATTAACGTAGCCTATCACGGCTAGATCTGCAAAGTCAGCCATGATAGGCTACGTTAATCGTCACGTAGCCTATCACGGGTGACTTAAAAAAAAAAAAAGCACGTATGCAAATGGCGGCCCCCATAGGGAGCTACCATTCGCGTTCCTTATTTGGTCGCTGTAGTCTATGTAAAGATAGCGTTGCCCTTATTTTCGCTGTAGTCTACGTAAATCTTTACGTAGACTACAGCGACCAAATAAGGAACGGGAATGGCAGCTCCCTATGGGGGCCGCCATTATCCGTATGCGATTTTTTTTTTTAAAGTCACCCGTGATAGGCAACGTGACGATTAACGTAGCCTATCACGGCTGACTTTGCAAATCTAGCCATGATAGGCTACGTTAATTGTCACGTAGCCTATCACGGGGGCATTTTTGTTTTTTTTTCTTTGATTGGAATGGCTGCCGCTCCCGCCCCGGACGAACACGCACCGAACCGCCGGCCAGACCCGCCGCCGGAAGGGACATTCGGCAAAGGTAAGTCCCGTCCCGGGGGGGGTGCGGGGTGCGGGGGGGTGCGGAGAATTTCTCCCCGAAACTTGTTCGGGGGGCTGAACACGTTGGCGCTCGGCCCCCCGAAGTTTCGGGGAGAAATTCTTCGCCATCCCTAACAACAACTGTGCTGAAGCCCAGATGTTCTGGTCAGTGCCTGGATGGGAGAGTGCCTTGAGGTTCATGGAAGAATGGAGATATTTAAATGTAATAAATAAAGAAAACATTGCATCTGCAATGACATTATCATCCTCTCCTTGGCTTTGTTGGGGACACACTTTGTTCCTACTGTAATGTAAGCTTTATTTTGTGAATATTCTAAAAGAAGAACCTGTTAAGGCCTTAATACGCATTGCAATGTCCCACTCATGCTCCTTGGTAATGTTTTTCACTGTTTATAAACAGTGTGCTATACAGATATTTTCCAAGGCATCCATTTTAAAGTAACTGTACTTTAATACAAAAAAAATTGCAGGGATAGATAGGAACCCCTATAGTCTTCTTTCAATATTATAAGAAAAAGCCTTTCATTTCTAGCCTCCCTTACATATCAGAAAGATTAAATTATAGCATTTTGCTTTTATATTGCTACTTATTCACAGCCAGAAATTTCCTTTGCTTTTTTTCATTCATGCATTTGGGGCAAAAATTATCTTCCTCGTACGTGTTTGACTTCCACCGGTTGTTTTAAATATTCTTTGCGTTGGATTATCAAAGTGGGAGAAGTGCTTGTTATTTCACATTCTATTCTATCTGTGTTGTGATAACACATAATACATGGGGTTATCAACTGATAAAAGGATTTTAGTAGATTAATCTTCTGATTAATTACTTTCTTTTCAATTTGCATATTGCCTTAGTCTAAGTACCTTTTAGGGACTTACAATTTAATCAACAAAACCAAAATAGCCTTTTGAAAAGAGCAGATGTATTCTTAGTTTGCAGCATCACTAATCAATGCATGCAATACTTGCCAGTCATTCGATCAAGAGTTTAGGGACAATAGTTTCAGGCCAGCTTTTATAAGAAAATTAATACAAAGCTACAGGATAAAATGTATAAAAGCAGAAATCCAGGCAAGGTGCATCAGGATTTTTAATTAGTACCATAGGGTTTTTTTAAAAAAAACTTTACCACTGCTAATACCATCACCTACCACCTTTTACATCTACAGTGGTGATCCTGCAAGTAGCTTCAAGTAATTTAGTTTCAACTTGCTTTCTTGCAATACACAAGGTGACAAGCAGCCTCTTTGCCTAATTGATAGGTATCTGACTTACAGGCATGAGCCATAGGCAAACTCATATAGAACCCAACCCTGTTCTGTGTCAGGATGGTAAACATGGCAACTAAGTCCAGCTACAGCTTAAAGTCCTTGTCTTTTACCTCTGACTTTCTGGTGGCATTTGACTTGGCACATTTCTTGCATGCACTGGTTAGATGCCATATCTATCAAATTTGTCCCTTACCCAGCTTTGACCTCATTTATTTATTTATTTATTTATTTGCTTAATATATTTCTACCCCACCTTTTAAAATGCTTACATGTTTAAACAACAGAAAGACTAACAACAACATAATCAAATTCAAGGGTTAAGGATAGTGCACATACAGACTAACCTCTAGTTGTTCAGATATTCTAATAGATTAGCATGAGCTTTACAACCCATTTCAGCAGGTGTTATAAGTAGAACTGGAGGATTTGAGTCTGAAAAGTAGGGATGTACGAAAGGGACTTACCTTGTCCCGCAGCTTTTTTAGCAGTGGGGGGGAGGCGCGTCGCTTCTCCCCCCGAGGTTCAGGTGAGGGGGGGGAGGCATCCCGCCTCACCCAGCTGAAATTGAGGCCAGGAGGGGAGGCGCCCCGCCTCACCCAGCCGCGAAAGAAAAAGTAAAAAAAAAAAAACCCAAAACACCCCGTGATAGGCTACGTAATGATTAACGTAGCCTATCACGGCTAGATTTCCAAAGTCAGCCATGATAGGCTACGTTAATCGTCACGTAGCCTATCACGGGTGACTTTGGGGAAAAAAAAACGTGTACACAAATGGCGGCGGCCCATGGGGGCTGCCATTTGTGTTCCTTATTTTGGCACGTCTAGTCCACGTAAAGATTTACGTAGACTACAGTGAAAATAAGGGAACGCTATTTGTGTTGCCCTTATTTTCGCTGTAGTCTACGTAAATCTTTACATAGACTAGACGTGCCAAAATAAGGAACACAAATGGCGGCGCCCATCGGCCGCCGCCATTTGCGTACGCGCTTTTTATTTTTTTTCCAAAGTCACCCGTGATAGGCTACGTGATGATTTACGTAGCCTATCACAGCTGATTTTGGAAATCTAGCCGTGATAGGCTACATAAATTGTCACGTAGCCTATCACGGGTGTGTGTTTTTTGGTTTTTGTTTACTTTTTTATTTTGTAATGGCAGCGGCGGCAGCCGGTCGGGAGACCGGCCGCCGCCCCCCCCGACGAGATGCAGCCAAACCACCTCCGGGACCCGCCGCCAAAAGGGACATTCACTGAAGGTAAGTCCCATCCCAGGGGGGGCAGCGGGCCGGTGGAGAATTTCCCCAAGACTTTTGGGGGGCCGAATGCCTTGGCGCTCAGCCTCCCGAAGATTCATGGAGATCTGCAGCAAGCATTCCATTGTCTTTGTAATGTGCCTAGAAACCATAGTCCCTGTTGAGTCCCTGATTAACACAATCAAATTTCTCCATCATCTCTTGTTCTGCAGTCTCACATTCCAAGCGAGTCCCTGATTTCAGTTTCTTCAGAACTGCTACATATAACATTTGAATTTGTTAACAGAAAGCTGACATGGTTGTACTATAACTTTATTAACATAATCATAGTATCAGATAAGATTATATATACGGAGCCCACAAAAAAAATCAATTACACATTGGCAAAATAAATTATATATATATGGGTCTATTTGAAAGTCTGCAAGATAAAGGGCTAACATGAAGTTCTCATTGTAGGTAGTTTATTCCACAGGTATGGGGCTACCACTGAAAAGGCCCTGTTCATATTACAACCAACTCAATTGACTTTAGTGGCAGGCTTGGGAGCAGGGCCTCTGAGGTTAATCTTAGGGACTGGGCAGGTGCTTCAAATAACCTTGTCCCAACCATTCAGCATTCTTCTATGTTCTGTGGGCTTTATCCCCTTTTATTGAGTCAGGAAGCCCTAGCTGTGGTCTAACAGTCAATTCTAACAGCAAACCAATGAAAACTAATGGAGTTGTCAATGAGCCCCAGCTCCACACAGGCCAAGGATAGAATTCACTAACACAAGGGAATGAAGCTTCCAGTAACTGACATGCCAATCACAAAAGGCCCAGTACAGCAAGACTTTATGGTTGGCACACCCAGCCATATCATGTCTAGACTGTTCTATCCTCCGCATGCTGACACAAACACACATATACCCTATAGTAAGACTAGTCACCTTTCCATAGAAAGAAAAGTGCATTGCACTTTACAAGAAGTAAATATTTGGTTTCTAAACACCTACTTGTACATCTTCTCCTTCCTTCAAACCCAATCCGGAAAGTAAGAGGCCAGATATATCAGAGTTGGCCCTTGCCGTGCCTAAACCCAGTCTGTGACTAACATTAGGTTGTGTAGGCTTTGTCACCTTGCACTGGGCTTCCTTTCTATGCAAGTGGCTATTTACATATTTTAGGGATGTCAGAGAATTCCACGACGGATCTTGGTGAGGCCGAATGCCAGTGCATTTGGACCCCTGAAATCCATCACAGAATGGCCTGCCACCCCCCCGCCCCCCGCGGATCTCCCCGGGACGAGACTTACCTGGGGCGGATGTTCCGTACAGCGGCGGCTCCAGCAGCGTCTTCAGTGGTCGCGGCAGCGGCGGCTGGTCTTCTGAATGGCTGCTGCCGCCACCATTTACAGTCTGTGTCTTTTTTTCCCTCCATAGATATGATAGGCTACGTAAAGACTTACATAGCCTATTACATCTGGGTTTTTTTTTTAAAAAAAGCATACGCAAATGGCGGCAGCTACGGCCACTGCCATTTGCATTCCTTTTTTTTCACCATCTTAGTCTACGTCAATATTTATGTAGACTAAGACGAAGAAAAGGAAGGGGAATGCAAATAGCGCCCACTACGCTATTTGCATTCCCCTTTCTTTTCTTTGTCTTAGTCTACGTAAATATTGACATAGACTAAAATGGCGAAAAATAAGGAATGCAAATGGCGGTGGCCGTAGCTGCCGCCATTTGCGTACGCTTTTTTTTTTGTTACCCAGAGCCCTCAGCGGCCGGAAATCCGTCTGTGGACAGCCCTGGCCTGGGCCTGGCTGGCTGCTCTGTGGAGCTGCCGCAGAGCACAGCTGTCGGGCGAGGATTCTGGGGGGGAGGACCAGATCACCTCCTTCCCCGTTGAGGATTCCGGGGGGAGGGATGGAACACCACCCCCCCACCATGAACAGAATCCATGAAAAGGTAAGTCACTTTCGTACATCCCTAACTTATTTACACTTCAAAAATAAAGTGGGAAGGGTTGTTTTCCCTACGAAAACTGTGGGAAAGGAAAGGTAACCCTTGTTGTCCAATGTAGAATAGGGATGTATGAGAACTTCATTTCAGTTTGCAAATAATCAGAACTTGCTTTGTTTGCAATCCCGAAGGGGAGCACATTTTTTTTCAGAAAATCTTGCACATTCCCAAACTTGTGATCATATTTGAAAAGTGCTTTTTTTCTTTTCTTTTTTTAAGCACACTTTAAAATGCACTTTTTTAAAAAAGCTTGTTTAGTCATTGGGGAAAAGAGTATACCTTTGAAAAATGTCCACAGAAATGCACACTTTTCCTGTTTGAATGCAAAGAAAAACAGGTCACAAACGAAAATGCGAGTGAGGTGCTGCGCTTTGAGGTGGACTTGGGAGAATCTCAGTGAGCTCAAGCATCCTTTGTTCTCCCATCCATAATACAGACCTATTTCATTTTTCCTGGGTATGGATGTATGCCCTGATTTTTGCAACTTGAGAAATTTTGCATGTCCCACTCCTTTATGGAGTTTCCCCCCACCCCCAGAGAAGAACATTTAAAATGCCTCTGAGGTTAGGTGCACAAGTCTGGAAATTCATATAGACTTTAATAGTATCTCACATTGATCTCCCTGTCCACTTGCTACATTGTTTGCTCTGTCATATACTCAGATAAAGAAATGGGTCACAACAGGAGTTAACAATAACATTGAGCCAGTGTAGTGTAGTGGTGAGAGTGACGGACTGGGAGCCGGGAGATCTGGGTTCTAGTCCCCACTTGGCCATGGAAGCTCACTGGGTGACTTTGGGCCAGACACAGACTCTCAGCCCAACCTACCTCACAGGGTTGTTGTTGTGAGGATACAATGGTGAGGAGGAGGATAATGTAAGCCACCTTGAGTTCCTTGCGAGAGGGAGAAAGGCAGGGTATAAATGCAATAAATAAATAAAAAATAAAACATGTTTGTAGACACATGCACACTGTTGTTTTTGCTGATTCTTGGCTCCATCCTCTTATAGCAGTGATGGAGTGATAAACCTTAGACCTAATTTTAAGTCCTGGATGGACACACAGAGCTAACAGCAACGTGTGTGTGTGTGTGTGTGTTTTGTCAGTTATATCTTCTTCTGTTGTTGATGTGCAACAGGAATATGTATGTTTGTTTTCGTTTTTGATTTGGTCATTGCATATCAAACTTACTGTGACCCTGATTTGTACTGTAACTGTAATAGGAAATGCAATATAATTATTTCCAAGTTTTTATTCAGATATGTTTGGAAAATAACCCTTCTGAAAAGGTTGATCTAATGGAAAATGTTGGTAAATGATACGTTGCAACTACTTTGTGATATCCACAAAGTGGAGGAAACTCTTCTCCATATTCTTTACAGACACATATGTTAAGATGATAATATTATTAGAGGAATTCTGAAGACATAGACATAGAATCATAGGGTTGGAAGAGGCCTACAAGACCATCGAGTCCAACCCCCTGCTCAATGCAGGAAGCCTGATTCCTAGGCAGTCTCCCATACTAGTACTAACCAGGGCTGACCCTGCTTAGCTTCCAAGATCAGATGAGATCAGGCTAAGGATGAATTACTGGGATGAGGGAGGGGGGGGATTAGTCAGAGTCCATTCCCCATGTCAGACTTTTAAAAAACTTCATATTGATGACAGAAATTATTTTACATTTACATTGATAAGTATTTTATTTAAGTCATGGACCTCATAATATCCACTAACGTAATGTCTTAAAATCTACTGCCAATTGTTTGATGTGTTTGCCAGTTTTCAGTATTTCCAGACTCACACTAATCCTATGCACAGGGATGTACAAAAGTCACTTACCTTTCTGCGGATTATGTTGATGGTGGGGGGGAGGCGTTCCGCCCCTCCCCCTGGAATCCTCTATGGGGGGGGAGGCGATCCGTTCCTCCCCTCCGGAATCCTCCACGACCGGCTGTGCTCTGTGGCAGCTCCGCGGAGCAGCTGGCCAAGCCCAGCCCAGGCCAGAGCCATCTGCAACTGGATTTCCGGCCGCGGAGGGTTCTGGGGAAAAAAAAACCCAAAACCGCATACACAAATGGCAGCAGCTACAGCCGCCGCCATTTGTGTTCCTTATTTTTGGCCATCTTAATCTATGTAAATATTTATGTAGACTATGACAGCAAAAATAAAGGGGATCGCAAATAGCATAGCGGGCGCTATTTGCGTCCCTTTTTGATTCACTGTTTTAGCCTATGTAAATATTTATAGCGGATGCAAATAGTGCCCGCTATAGTACCATCAACATAATCCGCGGAAAGGTAAGTGACTTTTGTACATCCCTGTACATAGGATTAGTGTGAGTCTGGAAATACTGAAAACTGGCAAACACATCAAATTGAGCTATCCCTCAATATGTGGAGAGAGGATGGAGGGCATAGAATTAGCATCTTCACTCCCCCCTCCCAATGTTTGTTGAATTCAGAAATAAGATGCCTGTACCAGTGTAGTCTTATAATATGTGAGATTGCAAATTTGTACCTATTAATAACCACATTGCAACACTATGCCTAGTTAGCACTTGGCATTAGGGGTATGCGAAAGGCCACTTGCCTGGGTCTGTTTCGGTCTGCGGGGGGGGGGGCGGCAATCTGGTCCCCCCCCCCAGAATTCGGCATGGCCAGCTCCGCTCCACGGCAAGTCCACGGAGCCGCTGGCCAGGCCCACCCGCAGTGGAACTTCCATCCTCTGCCGGGCCGGGGATGCAAATGGTGTCCAGCGTAGCAGACGCCATTTGCGTCCGCACAGTTAGCCACCGTGATAGGCTACATAAGTATTTACATAGCCTATCATGGCAAAGGAAGGAGGCAAATGGTGACCGCAGACAGCAGCATCCATTTGCGGCCACCATTTGCAGCCGGTGGCCACAGACCAGAGCAGTGGACAGACCGGACCAGCTGGCAAAAGGTAGGTCTGTCCCGGGAGGATTTTGGGGGGGCGGTTAGTTCATTCCACCGTGGACTCCAGGGGGGTGGATTCTAATCCGACCTCATTGGAGTCCATGGCAGAATTGTCTAACATCCCTACCTGGCATTGAAAGTGAAAAAGCCTTAGGTGCATGTAATTGTGCCATATTACAGCCTAAATTCTTGTCTCCATATTTAGAAGCGATCAAATCCTATGCTAAACTCATTCACTTTAAGGAGACTGTGTCACAGTCCTTAAACCATTTTACTCTATTAAAACCATTTATGAGAACACTTAGGGCTTTAGAATAACACTTACAGTATGTCTGAAAATGATAACCAGAACTTCTAGTATTAGCTAGTCTCCAATAGACTCCAAGATGGAATGTAGGTAAATGGTTTTGTAGATTTCTGCTATATGTGTATTTTGGGTGAGATTTCACTATTGAAATGTCTATTCCACTTCTTGGGTTTAATGTTGAAATCTTGAGACCCATTGGACTGCACAGTAGGTTTGCCTTTTAGCTATTTGCTAATGCTCAGAAGATCCACACAATCAATGAAGAAAGTATATCCATGTCATTGATGTAAATGTCTGTATATCAAGGACTTAGGGTGCAATCCTTTGCATGTTTAGACAGAAAATAAGTCCTATAACTCCCAGCATTCCCCAGCCAGAATGGCTGCCTGGGGCATGCTAGGAACTGTAGGATTTTTTCTGTCTAAACATGCATAGGATTGCACCCTTAAGGAAATAAGTATCATCTAGGGGTGGACGAAAGTCACTTACCTGTCGTCGAAGCTTGTTCGAGGTGGGGGGGAGGAGCTTCGCTGCTCCCCCCGTGAAGTTCAGGCTGGGGGGGAGGCTTCCTGCCTCGCCCCGGCCAAAAATCAGGCCAGGGAGGAGGCTTCCTGCCTCGCCCGGCCGCGAACTCGAAAGTTTTTTTTTAAAAAAAACGCCCCCGTGATAGCCTACGTGACGATTAACGTAGCCTATCATGGCTAGATCTGCAAAGTCAGCCGTGATAGGCTACGTTAATCGTCACGTAGCCTATCACGGGTGACTTAAAAAAAAAAAAAAAGCGCATACGCTAATGGCGGCCCCCATAGGGAGCTGCCATTCGCGTTCCTTATTTGGTCTCTGTAGTCTACATAAACATTTACATAGACTACGGCGACCAAATAAGGAACGGGAATGGCGGCTCCCTATGGGGGCCGCAATTATCCGTACGCGCTTTTTTTTTTTTTTTAAAGTCACCCGTGATAGGCTACCTGACGATTTACGTAGCCTATCACGGCTGACTTTGCAAATCTAGCCATGATAGGCTACGTTAATCGTCACGTAGCCTATCACGGGGGTGTTTTTTTTTTCTTTTATTGGAATGGCGGCGGCGGCAGCCGGTCGAAAGACCGGCTGCTGCTCCGGCCCCGCACGAACACCCGCCGAACCGCTGGCTGGACCCGCCGCCGGGAGGGACATTCGGCAAAGGTAAGTCCCGTCCCGGGGGGGGCGCGGGGGGTGGGGGGGTGTGGAGGATTTCTCCCCGAAACTTGTTCGGGGGGCCTAACACATTGGCGCTCGGCCCCCCAAAGTTTCGGGGAGAAATTCTCCGCCATCCCTAGTACCATCTACATTACAGCTGCCACTGAAAATTTACCTAAAGTGATATTTGAAGCAAATTTTGGAGGTACCTCCTCCGGCAAAACATCTGAAGAATTTTGCCAAAAGAAGTTTATAAACGTATCAAACATTGTAGCAAGTGGGAATGTTCTGCATCTGGGAGAATCACTAGATTTTTCACCCCTTTTTGCCTAAGGAAAATCTAAAATCGAATTTAGAGGCTTGTCACAGACTAAACATCTGAGCAACTTTGGAAGAAGTCAAAACAGTTTAAATAAAATTGGCAAAATTTCTCTAGAAGGGTTTATATATTCCTGAATTTTATGTTAGAATGTGCTATACATGAGTAACAATCAATAAATCCAAGGTGTCCTGTGACTTCCCGGAAGAAGCTATCTGTGTCACTTTGGCAAATGAATGAAAACTCCTTAGGATTTTTCCTTGGTTCTGGTGTATCGCACATAGGGATGTCAGAGAATTCTGCCACGGATCTCAGTGAGGCTGAATGCCAGTGCATTCGGCCCCCCGAACCCCGTGGTGGAACGGCCTGCCCCCCACCCCCCTGCGGATCCCCCCCGGGATGAGACTTACCTGGAGCAGCTCTTCCAGGCAGCGGCAGCTATGGCGCCGCCATTTGCGTTCCTTCTTTTTGGCCGTCTTAGTCTACGTAAATATTTACATAGACTATGACGGCGAAAATAAAGGGGATCGCAAATAGCGTAGCGGACACTATTTGCGTCCCTTTTTGATTCACCATTTTAGCCTACGTAAAGATTTACGTAGGCTAAAACGGTGAATCAAAAAGGGACGCAAATACTGTCCGCTACGCTATTTGCGATCCCCTTTATTTTCGCCATCATAGTCTACGTAAATATTTACGTAGATTCAGATGGCTAAAAATAAGGAATGCAAATGGCAGCGGCCGTAGCCACCGCCATTTGTGTACACGTTTGTTTGTTTTTTCCCCCAGAGCCCTCTGCGGCCGGAAATCTGGTTGCGGACGGCTCTGGGCTGGCTGGGCCTGGCCAGCTGCTCCGTGGAGCTGCCGCGGAGCACAGCCGGCCATCGAGGATTCCAGGGGGGAGGAACGGATCACCTCCCCCCCATCCAGGATTCCTGGGGGAGGGACAGAACGCCTCCACCCCCCCACCATCAACATAATCCGTGAAAGGTAAGTCACTTTCGTACATCCCTAATCACACATTACATAGCCTCACTACACCGATAACTGAAGTAGGAAAAGATTTGATTTTGAAGAGTAGTACTCTTAACATTAGGGGTGGGTGCTCCTTTCATAACAAATATAAATAATAATAATGAATGGGACCCTTTTGTTTCATTCATCATGAAACAAACACAATGTGAACAAATGAGTACCAAATTCGCAGCTATACATTAAGTGCTTCTATGTGTCTCCTTTATTACAGTGGTCGCCATTTGCAGCAGCAGCAACCTGGCAGAGGCTGGAAGAGGAGCCGGAGCCACCGCCGCATCTGCTGCCAGGTAGGCTCCATCCCATGGGGATTCCACGGGGTGGTGGGGAAGATTGTCCCGTTCCGTCATGGACTCTGGGGGCCAGATTCTAAAGAATCCGGCCTCACTGGAGTCTGTAGCGGAACTCTCCAATATCCCTAATTTTTTTAGAGCAATTTTGAGAAATTGAGTAGGGTCATTCACACAGGTGAACAGGCATCAGATTTTGGGGGAAGGGGAGATCAAGCCCCTTCAAATGCTCCGTCAATCTTTTTTTTTTGTATGTGTGTGCCTCTTAAGTCCCACACAACTTTTGAATATGGTTCACTGAATTGTGTGGAGTTTGATACTGGCATTACATATTCTGATCCCAAACTTTGTCTGAAACTGGGTAAAAAAAAAAATCCATCACATTTAATATTATTTATATTATTATATTATATAACACAGGATAGTATTGAATGGTGTCCCAGTGCTAGCACCAATGGCATTGTCCTAGCATGAACCAATGGTTGTGCAAAGTAAGTAGTGCAATGAGGGAAAGTGCCAAATTTTGCAAGCAAATTGCCACTTTCCCCCCATTGTGCTAGTTTCATTTTGCAAGCATAGGTTTAAGCTGGTGCAATATCAACCTTCCCTTTTTTAATCTGTTGTATCAGTAACTACACTTATATTTGATATCCTATTCACACATAATTAATAACTGCTGCACCAGTAATTGATCAACCATGTGACATGTTAGTGTGACATAGTATAAAAAGTTGGCTAAATGATTAATTGCTTTCAAGGGTTCATAAATTTCTTGATTACATCATTCCCTGTTGTTTACTGTCATTTACTTATTCATATTGATTTTGTTTCAGCCATAGGTTACTCTTCAGGGATTGGAATTAATAGCTTTGCAAGTGTACATTCTAGCATGTATTGAATTAGTTAAACCAACGTATTTCCTTGCCTGCTAATCAGGGATATAAAATCTTCAGTTTGAACTAGGGATGTACGAAAGTCACTTACCTTTCCACAGGTGTGATTCGCGGTGTTTGGGAGGCACTCCGTCCCTCCCCCCGGAATCCTCCCTGGCTGGCTCTGCTCCATGGTGGCTTTGCGGAGCCGCCGGCCAGGGTCGTATGCAGCCAGAATTCTGGCTGCAGCCGGGCTGCTGCATACGCAAATGGTGGCCACTGTAGTGGCCGCAATTTGCATCGTGCCAGGCTGCCATGATAGGCTATGTAAGTATTTACATAGCCTATCTAGGGATGCCAGAGAATTTCTCTATGAATCTCTGGGAGGCCGAATGCCAAGGCATTTGGCCCCCTGAAATTGGTGGAGAAACGGTCCGCCCCCCTGCCTCCCCCCCGGGATGGGACTTACCTTTGTCGAATGTCCCAGGCAGCGGCGGCTCCCGGCAGCGGTTCGGCGGCAGCGGCGGCCAGTCTTCCGATCGGCTGCCGCCGCTGCCATTTCCAAGTAAAAAACAACAACAACAAGTGTGATAGGCTACGTAAAGATTTACGTAGCCTATCATGGCTAGATTTTCAAAAAACATCGTGATAGGCTACGTAAATCCTTATGTAGCCTATCACGGCTGACTCTGGGGGGAAAAAAAGCACTTACGCAAATGGTGGCGCCCATGGGCGCCGCCATTTGCATTCCTTATTTGGGCACGTGTAGTCTATGTAAACATTTACGTAGACTACGGCGAAAATAAGGGCAATGCAAAGTACGCACTTTCCCCGCCCAAAGTCAGCCGTGATAGGCTACGTAAGGATTTATGTAGCCTATAACTGCTGACTGCAGGGACGCAAACGGCGGCGGCTATGGCCGCCGCCATTTGCGTCCCGGCAGGAGATGAGATTCGCGGCCGGAGGGACGGGGTGCCTCCCCCCTGGCCAGAATTTCAGCCAGAGGGATGGGGCGCATCCACCCTGGCCAGAATTTTGGTGGGGAGGGATGGGGCGCCTCCTACCCCACCCAGAATTTTGGGAGGAGGGACGGAGTGCCTCCCCACCACCGCGAAGCAAGCTGCGGGACCAGGTGAGGGACTTTCATCCATCCCTAATAGGATGTCGGAGAATTTCTCCACAAATCTCCGGGAGGCTGAATGCCAACGTATTCGGCCCCCTGAAATTGATGGGGAAATTCTCCAACACCCCCCGCACCCCCCCGGGATGGGACTTACCTCGTGCGAATGTCCCTCTCGGCGGCGGGTCCCAGAGGCGGTGCGGCGGTGGTGCGGCGGCAGTGCGGCGGCGGCAGTGGCGGCGGCTGGTCTTCCAACTGTCTGCTGCCGCCATTACAAAGTAAAAAACAAAACCAAACCGTGATAGGCTACGTAAAGATTTACGTAGCCTATCACGGCTGACTTTGAAAATCTAGCCGTGATAGGCTACATAAATCTTTACGTAGCCTATCACTTTTTTTTTTTTTAACTTTTGTTTTTTCTTTCACGGCCGGAAAGGCAGGGTGCTCCTCTCCGGCCAGAATTTCGGCGGCGAGTGATGGGACGCCTCCACCCCGGCCAGAATTTCTCTGGGGAGGGACGGGGCGCCTTCCCACCCACCAAGAATTTTGGGGGGAGAAATGGAGTGCCTCCCCCCCACCGAAAAAAGCTGCGGGACCAGGTAAGGGACTTTCATCCATCTCTAGTAGGGATGGCGGAGAATTTCTCCACAAATCTTGGGGAGGCCAAATGACAACGCATTCGGCCCCCCAAAATTGTTGGTGAAATTCTCCACCCCCCCGCTCCCTCCCGGGATGGGACTTACCTCCCTCGAATGTCCCTCTTGGCGGCGGGCCCCTGCAGGAGTTTGGCGGCGGTTCGTTGGGGGCGGGGGCAGCTGCCGGTCTTCTGACTGGCTGCTGCCGCTGCCATTACAAAATAAAGTAAAACAAAAAACAAAAACACCCATGATAGGCTACGTAACGATTTACGTAGCCTATCACAGCTAGATTTCCAAAGTCAGCCGTGATAGGCTACATGATAGGCTATTTGCGTTGCCCTTATTTTCGCCGTAGTCTACGTAAAGATTTACGTAGACTACAGGGACCAAATAAGGAACGCAAATGGCGGCTCCCTATGGGGGCCGCCATTTGCATACGTGCTTTTTTTTTTTTTTTTCAAAGTCACCCGTGATAGGCTACGTGACGATTAATGTAGCCTATCACGGCTGACTTTGCAAATCTAGCCGTGATAGGCTTCGTTAATCGTTACATAGCCTATCATGGGGGTGGTTGTTTTTTTTTTTTTTTTTTGCAGCTGGGTAGACGGGGCGCTTCTACCCGGCCTGACTTTCGCCGGCGAGGGATGGGGCGCATCCCGCCCAGCCTGAATTTCGGCTGGGCAAGGCAGGAAGCCTCCCCCCCTCGCATGAACTTCGGGGGGAGAAGCGAAGCACCTCCCCCCCACCGGGACAAGGTAAGTCCCTTTCGTACATCCCTAAGCCTATCACAGGTGTTTTTTTTTTCACTTTTTTATTTCGTGGCTGGGGAGACAGGGCGCTTCTCCCTGGCCTGAATTTTGGCCGGGCGAGGCAGGGCGCCTCCCCCCCCGGCCTGAACTTCGGGGGGAGAACCGAAGCACCTCCCCCCCACTCTGAAGCAAGCTGCGGGACCAGGTAAGTGCCTTTCGTACATCCCTAGATGCCGAAGTGTCATCTACTGAATGCTGTTTGAATCTCCTAAGCAGTTAGGAGACATAAGGACAAATGGCTCCAAATAGTATTTCTGAATTTAAACTACTAGCAATATCTGAGGACTTGTAATTAGGGATGTCAGAGAATTCCGCTATGGATCTCGGTGAAGCTGAATGCCAGTGCATTCGCCCCCCCGAAATCTGTGGTGGAACGAAGCCCCTTCACCCCACGAAATGGGCCTGGAACGGAGCACCTACCTGCTGCCGTCTGCACTGACTTGCAAATGGTGGCCTGCATGCTGCCCAGTGGCCGGATGTCTGGCTGTGGGCGGCCCCAGCCAGTGGATCTGTGGAATCTCCTCGGAGCGGAGCCGGCTGGAGAGAATTTCGGGGGGAGGGACAGAGCGCCTCCCCCACACTGCAAATGTTACCCTTCGAAAAGGTAAGTGACTTTTGTACATCCCTACTTGTAATTAAATCTGCATAAGTGTTTGTTTGTTTTTGTTTCTGCAATTATACTTGCTTGTTGTGCTTTTCAAAGTGGAGGATGGCAGTGCCAAAGGAAAAAAAGAAAGGCTTGAGAATACCACCTACCCCCCCCAATTTCTCCCTCGGCAAAGGTTTCTAGAAATGCTGGAGATGAAGAGGAGTTGCTTGCTTTGATAAAAACTATGTCTTTTCAGCTACCAGAGCAGTCAAAGAAACTTGAAACAATTCAGGACTCAATTATTGTCCTTCAGGGGGCTGTGGATTTAATTATTAATCTCTTTTCAAAAGATGGATTCAAAGGTTAATGCTCTTGAAGATGGGGGTAACTGCTCATGAAATGGCCCTGGAAGCGTCTCATAATATTTTGTCTGCTTGAATTTCTCAACTGGAGGCCTTCACATGTAGAGTTAATCTATGTATCCTTGGTATTAAAGACGTGGCTACTGATATAGGCTTGGCGGATTTTTTACTTGATACTGAGCATGCATATAGTGTTCCTGGTTCAATACATGGCACTAAAGGGACTTTGGGGACTGTTATTGTTCAATTTTCACAAGTCTCTACAAAAAAATCACCTTATGCATCTGGCAAAAGAACAAGGTGAGCTTCAGTGGGGACCAGCAAATGACAAGATTATGCTCTTTCCTGATTATACTAAAGAAATGGCTGACAGAAGAGGGCAATTCACCAAGGCAAGAAGTTTGGCAAAGTAAATTAACCTGCAATATCATATTAAATATCCGGCTACATTTTGTATTCTTTTTGAAGGCCAGATGAAAAGATTTTTGGATCCTGATGCTGCAGAATCATTTTTAATTGGTATTAAAATTAAAACAAGGGAACCAACTCTCTCAGCCTCCGGAGTTGGAACTTAGCCATCTTTACTGTTCTTTTGAAGTGCTGTTTGGGCTATAGCTGATAAGATGTCTAGGCAGTATGCCAGAGTAAATGTTTGCATTTTTTTTTTTTCCTTTTTGGGGGTTATATTGTAATAAAATGCCTATGTGTGTGTGTATGTGTGTGTACACGTATAAATATATATTTAGATATGATGTTACTTAAAATATACAAATGATTTGCTTTTGTTTTTTATCTTTTTATCTTTTTTATCTTTTTCTTAAACTTTTTTCTCTTTTTATTAGTATTATTATCATTAATATCATTATGGGATTATTATTATTACTATTTTTTGTTGGTTAAACCTTTAATGTTTATTAATACGCGTTAACTGAATGGTAACATATGGCCAATGGAAATGGATTGTTTGCTCCCATTCCTTTGCTATAAGACTGTTTGGATATTTGGTTTGTTCTTGTTGAAGTTTCATATAATCCTTTTTTTCTTTCTTTTTTTCTTTTCTCTCTTCTTTTGCTATCTTCCCTTTTTTTCTTTTCCTTATAATACTGTAATGTTGGAAACTGAAGATTCTGATTATGTTGTTGGTATGTTTATTTCATTTATAAAAATAAAATAAAGATATATTCAAAAAAGAAATAAAATAAAATAATAGTAGATTCATTTCAAGCTACCCAACTGGTGGGTCAATGAGGCAAACTCAGCCCACCTGCTATGTATTGTGGTCTACCAGGTGCCTGACAACCCCCTGGCACTGTAGTCTCAGGCAAGCAGTTAAAAATAACGATGTTTATTGAGGTTCTGGTAGGGTTAGGGTGGCTAATTATGAATTGCCCAAAAAGAGGATACCAATTTACATTAAATGTGCATATGGTAATTTATCTGTATAGATGAAAATGTAGAAATAATAATTATAATTTAAATAGGAATACAGTACATCTCATCATGTGGATGGCTGGGACCAAGTAGACTATGTGCCTTGCTTAGTTTGTTTATCCAGTTGCTGTTCATGGACAACTTCAAGGTCCTCACTTTTCCTTCTGATGGCTCTTAATCTTTATCCTAGACTTGGACTGGACCGACCTTCAAATAGAGGACACCTTCAAAATAGAGGGCGGTCTTCCAGCAGCCCTTCAAATACAGGACTGTCTTCTGCAAAAGAGAAGAGAGTAGAGCCACTATATATGGCTGGTGGCCTGCATTGGCTTGGTAGGTGACATACCATGCAGGTCTAATTGATATGATGCAAACATTGTGTGATTAAAAAGAATATAAACCATGCTGTAAGTGGCTTTGCTTTAAAAAAAAAAAAAATCATCGACGGACTTAAAGAAAGAAAAACCTAGAATCCATCCCAAAATATAAATAAGAAATGAGCTGTATTGTTATGGGTGATATATGGAAGTATAATTAGAGATGTAATCAGATGTAATGAACAGTGGAAATTAAGACTGAATATGAGGAAACAACTTAAGAATGAAATCTGTTAGAATGTGCAACAACTTCCCAAGGGAAATTAAAGAAAGTGAAATGAGTCATTTAAGACCAACCTGGACAAAGCAAACAAGCTAGATAACAATGCTGAGAAATAAATGTTGTTGATAGAAATAAATGGATAATATGGTTCATGAAATAATTCCCAGCTCAAATTTCAGAGCTGTTCTACTGCTTTTAAAAAGAGTAAAAGACATTTCACTTAAAAATAATAACGTTTACATATATAAATAACACTTTAGAGAGTCCTTCCTGCCCCAAACCCTCCAAAGCAAAAAAGTCTTCTTTATCCCAGTCATCATTACAGATCATCTGTGCAGTAGCTGTCCTATAAATATGCCCATTTTGCAGGAACTGAGCATGGAACTGAGACTGAGAAATAGTAACATGAAAGCCATCAAGTTCATTGCAGGAATATGTGAGTCCTGGGGGATGGATGCACAATGCCAGACAGATGATCACTGCTGTCAATTCTTACATCAAAGCTCAGAGAATGATGACTCATGGGGTGGGGCGGGGCAGGGTGGGGAGAACATAAGAACATAAGAGCATAAGAAGAGCCATGATGGATCAGACCAAGGGTCCATCTAGTCCAGCATTCTGTTCACACAGTGGCCAACCAGCTGTTGACCAGGAAACCACAAGCAGGGCATGAGCACAACAGCATCCTCCCACCCATGTTCCCCAGGAACCGGTGTACATAAGCATACTGCCTCTGGTAATGGAGGTAGCACATAGCCATCAGGACTAGTAGCCATTGATAGCCTTTCCCTCCAGGAATTTGTCCAACCCCCTTTTAAAGCCATCTAAGTTGGTGGCCATCACTACTTCCTGTGGTAGCGAATTCCATAGTTTAAGTGTGCACTGTGTGAAGAAGTACTTCCTTTTATCTGTCCTGAATCTCCCACCAATCAGCTTCATAGGATGACCCTGGGTTCTAGTATTTTGAGAGAGGGAGAAAAATGTCTCCCTATCCACATTCTCCACACCATGCATAATTTTGCAGACTTTTCTCATGTCTCCCCTTAGCCTCTTTTTTTCCAAGCTAAAAAATCCCAGCTGTTGTAACCTTCTCTTCTAGGAGAGATACTCCAGCCCCTTGATCATTTTAGTTGCCCTTTTCTGCACTTTTTCCAGCTCTACAGTATCTTTTTTTTGCATTGGTCCCAATACCAATCATTGTGGGACTCCACTATTTACTTCCTTCCATTGGGAGAATTCAATTTACCATTTATTCCTACTCTCTGGCTTGCTGTTCTTTAACCAGTTACTGATCCATAAGAGGACCTGTCCTCTCATTCCATGACTGCTAAGTTTGCTCAGGAGTCTTTGGTGAGGGACTTTGTCAAAAGCCTTTTGGAAGTCCAAGTAAATAATGCCTACCGGATCACCTGTCTACATGTTTATTGTCACTCTCAAAGAATTCTAAAAGGTTAGTGAGACAAGACTTACCTTTGCAGAAGCCATGTTAATTCTTTTTCAGCAGGGTTTGTCCTTCTAAATGGTTACTAATTTTATCTTTAATAATACCTTCAACCAATTTGCCCAGAACAGATGTTAAGCTAACCAGCCCATAATTTCCCAGATCCCCCCAGATCCCTTTTTGAAAATTGGTGTTACATTGCACATTGGCTATCTTCCAGTTCTCTGGTATAGAGGCTGATCTTAGGGATATGTTGCATATTTTGGTTAGAAAATCAGCAGTGTCATATTTTAGTTCTTTGAGAACTCAAGGAAGATACCAACTGGGCCCGGTGATTTATTTGCTTTCCATTTATCAATAAGGTTGAGAACTTCATCTTTTGTCACCACTATTTGCCTCAGTTCCTCAGACTCCCTTCCTGAAAATATCAGTTCAGGCTAGGGATGTCAGAGAATTCTGCCACGGATCTCAGTGAGGCTGAATGCCAGTGCATTCAACCCCCTGAAATCTGTGGCGGAACGAAGCCCCCTGCCCCACCACCCCGCAAAAGGTGCACGAAATGGAGAACTTACCTGGTGCTGTTTGCACTGCTTTGTGAATGGCGGCCGCGTTTGCGGCCGCCATTCGCTTCCCCGTTTTTTCCGTGATAGGCTACATAAATACTTATGTAGCTTATCACGGCTAATGCAGGGACTCCATTTGCATCCCCACGGAGGCCATGATAGGCTATGTAAATATTTATGTAGCCTATCATGGCAAAAAACCAGGAACGCAAATGGCGGCTGCCATAGCCGCTGCCATTTGCGTCCGCAGGCTTCGCACGCCTGCGAATGCACCCGGCTGGCGGCTCTGTGGAGTTGCCATGGAGCAGAGCCAGCCAGGTTAGGATTTCGGGGGGAGGTGCAGAGCACCTCCCCCTCACCGCAAATCACCCCCTTCGAAAAGGTAAGTGACTTTAGCACATCCCTAGTTCAGGCACAGGTATCTGTCCTATATCTTCTGCAGTGAAGACAGATGCAAAGAATTCATTCAGCTTCTCTGCAGTCTCCTTGTCCCCCTTCAGTACTCCTTTAGCTCCATTGTCATCCAATGGTCCAACTGCCTCCCTAGCTGGTTTTCTGCTTCTGGAACCCCATTCTACCTCCCTTCCTCCCCATGCCCACAAGAGGTAATAAGTAAAGGTCAAGTTACATGTTACAGGGATGGCGGAGAATTCCACCACAGACCCCGGAGTTCATAGCAGAATGGAACACTTACCTCCATCTCCCTGCGGAATCCCCTTCGGCTGGACCCTCCGGCTCCAGAGCACCAGCGGTACAGCTGACATGCCGTATTGCTGGCTGAGGGGGATTGACTGTGGATGCAAATGGTGTCCAGGATACAGATGGCAGAGAATTCCGCCACGGACTCCAGTGAGGCTGGATTCTTTAGAATCTGGCCCCCTGGAGTCTGTAGCGGAACGGCCTCCCTCCCCCCCCGCCACTCCGCGGAATCCCCCTGGGACAGACCTACCTGGTGATGGATGCAGCGGCTCCTGCGGCGGCTCTGGAGGTGAATGAAGCAGTGGCGGCTCCAGCCGCTGCAGGGCTTCTGTGACCGCACATGGCGGCTGTCGTAGTGGCCACCAGTTGTGTCCCTACACTAGCCCGTGATAGGCTACGTATATATTTATGTAGCCTATCACGGCTAAAGCAGGGACGCCAATGGGATCCCCTACGCCATTTGCGTTCCCACTTTAGCTGTGATAGGCTACGTAAATATTTACGTAGCCTATCACGGGCTAGCGTAGGGATGCAAATGGCATCCCCTATGCAGGACGCCATTTGCATCCGCAGCAGCCTGGCAGCAGGTGGAGGCCCCGCTGTGGGTTTGCCCAGCCGGTGGTTCCACGGACTGGTGGCGGAGCGGAGCCGGCTGGGCAGGATTCCGGGGGGGGAGGAACGGATTGCCTCCCCCTACCTGCGGACCCCAGCGGAGCCAGGTAAGTGGGGTTTCATACACACCTAGTCCAGGATGCCATTTGTGGCCATAAATGCCACAAATGGCATCCTGGACGCCATTTGCATCCCTTCTTTTTTTTCACATGAAAAAAATATTTGTGTAGCCTATCGGAGAGGAACTTTTTGTTTTCTGATGCAGACTGCAGATGTGTGGGGTCCATTCCAGATCCATACTCCTGATACGGAATGGGTCCCCCATGCTTACTTTTTGTAGGGATGTTAGAGAATTCTGCCATGGATCCCAGGTAGGCCGAATTCCAGTGAATTCAGCCCCCGGAATCTGTGGTGGAATGGAGCAACCCACCTAGGGTTGTCAGAGAATTCTGCAACAGATCTTGGTGAGGCTGAATGCCAGTGCATTCGGCCCCCCGAAAACCATCAAGAAACGAAGCCCCCACCCCACCAACCCACGAAAGGGGTGTGGGACGAAGTGCCCGCCGCCCCCACACCATGAAAGGTGAATGAAACGGAGCACTTACCTGCTCTTGTCGGTGCTGCTGTGAGAATGGCGGCCATCCTGCGGCTGCCATTTGCTTCCTTCTTCAGCCATGATAGGCTATGTAAATACTTACGTAGCCTATCACGGCTAACGCAGGGACACCATTTGCATCCCTGCGGAGGCCGTGATAGGCTATGTAAGTATTTACGTAGCCTATCACGGCGGGGGGGGGGACACCCAGCATATGGAAATGGCGGTAGCCGCTGCCATTTGCGTACGCTGGGTTTTTTTCCCCCCTGCCATGATAGGCTATGTAAATATTTACGTAGCCTGTCATGGCAAGGGGAAAAAAACCCCAGTCTACGCAAATGGTGGCGGCTACCGCCATTTGCATACGCTGGGGTTTTCCCCCTGCCGTGATAGACTACGTAAATATTTATGTAGCCTATCACAGCTCACTACAGGGATGCTAATGACGGTGGCTACGACAGCCGCCATTTGTGTCCCTGCAGGGCTGCCCAGCGGCTGGATATCCGGCTGTGGGTGGCCGGAGCTGGCCGGCGGCTCCGCAGCTTGGCCGCAGAGCAGAGCCGGCCAGCCAGGATTCTGGGGGGAGGCATGGAGCACCTCCCCTCCGGCGAAGACTCCGGGGGGAGGGACAGAGCACCTTCCTCCACCTGTGGAACCCAGCGGAGCCAGGTAAGCGGGGTTTCATACACCCCTAAACCCACCCCACCACCCAGCGAAAGCCCCACAAAATGGAGCCTACTTGGCTGTGGCGGCGGCTGTAGCAGTGGCTGCGGTGGTGGATGAAGCAGCGGTGGCAGCGGTGGCAGCGATGGCAGCGGCTCTGGCCGTTGCTGAGCTGCTGCAGCTGCCATTTACATCCCTATGCTGGCCCGTGATAGGCTACGTATGTATTTACGTAGCCTATTACAGCTAAAGCAGGGATGCAAATGGCATCCCCTACGCCATTTGTGTTCCCGCTTTAGCCGTGATAGGCTATGTAAATATATACGTAGCCCACCACGGGCTGGCGTAGGGACGCAAATGGTGTCCCCTATGCAGGACTCCATTTGCATCTGCAGGAGCCCGGCAGCGGCTGGAGGCCCTGCTGCGGGTTGGCCCAGCCAGTGGATCCGCAGACTGGCCGCGGAGCGAAGCCGGACAGGCAGGATTCTGGGGGGAAGGAATGGATCGCCTCCCTCCCCCGTTGAGGATTCCAGGGGGAGGAACGGATTGTCTCCCCCCACCTGCAGACCCCAGCGGAGCCAGGTAAGCGTGGTTTCATACACCCCCACTTTTGGGTAGGAAAAAAGATCTGACACAGTTGCATGCTATGTGTTAAAGTTTGATCCTAATTTTTATCCTAAGAGCAGAATCTTACAAGCAGCAGTAAGAGCATAGCTTATGGCTGTCTGCTAAAAGTGGTGTCTTGATAGTGGATTTGAGAACAAAGTTGTCTTTACCAAGATTAAAAATGCTAAATACAGCACTATACAGCACAAAGAATTTTAAAATACAAAGATAAAAGGCTTCTGTTAATAATTTATAAAACTGTGCTCCAGTGATTAAAAATGCTCAATTAAATTCATATTTAATTATAAGAAGCAAATTATGATTTCTACAGGAATGCAGTTGCAGCATATAGATTAAGAAAAGCACAATTCGTATGCAGTTACATGGACTTACAACTATGCAGGGGAAACCATTTGTGTCACATTCCTTATCTGCCCTTGGCCCTATCATTTCTATTTTTCATCACCATCCTCTTTTTCAGCTTCTTTTTCCTATTCATCTGCTGCAGGTCTTGCTCTTTCACTTCTGTATGAAGGTTGTCCAAATTATCACTAAGACCTGGTCCTCAACCCCCCCCCCCCCAGTTAAAGTAGTAAATTCATGTACTGATTCTACCACTTCAAACTGCAGGTGAGGGCTCACAAGATATAATGTTCCCCACAACAACATTTTATGCCTCTACAGAGAAACGAATATGCCAGGGAAAAGATTAGGATAAAAACCTTTGTCCTAAAATCTAGTTTTGTATGTGAAGAGAAGATTTTCATGAGGTGGGGACTGTTGGTGTGTACAGTTATGTGAGCCTCCATCAACAGTCTCAAGTAATAGAAGGGCCAGCCCTACCACTAGGCAAAGTGGTTTGGGATGTCATGAGTGAGCAGCAAATTGTTAGTTTGTTTATTTTTGTTTTATTTTTACTGCCAGGGAAGGGGAAAGGTGCTTGTGGGATTTTTTTGCCTCAGGTGTCAAACAAGTGGGCTGGTCTAGGGTGCTATGCTCCTTGCTTTGGGTGCAAGGAACCATTTCCTGCTCCTCCTCAGGCAGCAAAATGTCTTGGGCCAGCCCTGAATGGTACAGCTAAGAAAAAGAGTTGCCACCTCATCTTCTGTTTGTGAGAATGAGGCCTTACCAGTTTCTCAGGGATGGAGGAAGAAGCTAGTGAGGAGTTTTAACTTGTTTATTTGAACTTTAAAAAAACAAAACACCTCTTCGGATAAATCTGGTGCTGTAGTAATTTGACTTTTAATGAGTGAAAGGGACATAGTGTTGGTCAGAGTTATTCCTCTGATTTATGGCTGTTTAAATGAGAAGAGACTCCAGGCCATTCTCTTTTGCAAGGGACGAAAATGAAGCAAATGGAAACGAAAAGCCTGGTTTATGTTTGAGGAAGTTCGGTGATTGAGAATAAGAGTGTGAACTTCCCCACTCATCATCATGCACCTAACAGGCAACTCCAGGCTTGCCACTGAGTGCAAATAGAGCAGGTGAATGTCAGTTTCATGCAACATTCCTTTCAATATTAATGTGATGGCTTTCCATCAGATCCATTATTCATGCATGAGTTTCATCAGCAAAACAGAAAGAGTCTCATGAAGGGAAATTTGGTGCTTGGCAGAATTTCCAAATCGTGGCATACTCTGTTCTGAGCATGTAAAACCAGCTTACAAGCCTCTGAATTTTCATGTACAGGGCTGAAGCTTTGACCCACTATACCCTTAAAACCACTGTAGTCTTTTCCGACAGATGCTACCATTTGTTCCTTAAAAATGGTAACCTGATTTGAAACCAAACCTTAAGATAATTCTAGACTTTTTGTTTACAGCAGGGTTGGACAAATCTGTCAGTTTCCGTTTCTCTGACATTCACTTTAAAAATAAATAAAACTCATGTTATTTCTGTCCTGTATATGAAGAAATTTGCAATTTTTGCTAAGTTCTTATCAGACAATGAACCAAGGAATTTCTCACCCATCTGCACCAGCCACATGCAATAGATACAGCTATATCTAGCATGGACAAGACCATATTGTGCCTGCCTGCCATATAGCTATTAAAGATGAAGAGCCTGTCAGGAAAAAGAGGTGGCAACTCCAATGGGCCATTTACGCCTGCAATGTTACATAGATGGGGCCTTTATGGCCACTATGTGCACAATCTTAGATTTGTGAAAGTTCCCAAGGCACCATTTTTTTGCAAAATGGTGACTGCGGGAATAACGGGTGCTCGAGGAAAGCTCGGGGTAAGTGAGGGTGACTTGGCGAGTATGGGGTGAGTGTGAGTGCATCCGGGGGCACACAAGCAGGAGCAGCAGCCGGAGGATCCAGATGGAGGGGGGGGCGCCCATCCCTCCCTAATCACATGAGGGCAAATGCATGAAATGCATGAATGAACTTATGTGTAAAATAGTTTGTATGGGTAAAAGCTCTGATCGATACATGGTGGTCAAGGCAAGCCCACACACCTTTGATTATATATACATTTATTGAGCACACAGGACCTTTGTGGTGGATGGAAAGATGGATAGAGCAGGATCCTGGCTGAGCAGGAGGGGGATTGGAGATACATTCTTCACTGGTTTAGATTAAAAGCTTCTCAAAGCAGGAGAAGAATTTGGGGCTTGTAATATTTACCTCATAACTGAGGTGAGTACTACAACTCCTGAAACATATATTGCGAGCAGGGATGGGTCAAAGAAGACTCAGACAGCAAAGTTTGGGTTGAAAATTGGCCACATTTATTGAAAATATCTGCAAAGGGGTACCTAGGATGGGCACCTGACTGTGTCAGTGACTAGCTGGCACTTCTTGGGCGAAAACGCACCCAGCATGAGGGGTGGCGGCAATCTCACCACCCCTCCGGACTGCCCCTTCTGGGGGAGGTAGACCTTCCCCTGTCACCCCTCCCAGTGCTGCACAACACCTGGGTGAGTGAGGAGGGTTGGTCTCCCAGGCAACCCTTATCCCCCCGCCGAGCCACACAACCCATTCGAGGGGCCTCAGGCGTCCCCTGTCACCATAAGGTGCCTCTGCATGCACACCATCCCTAATCTCTTTCTGCTTCTGCCCGTCCTAGCTGCCACAGGAATCACAAGCCTAGAGCTTGTGAAACTCCCCCCACCTGCGCAGAAGAACTTCTCGCAGGCCCCTTTGTAGGAATGGACGAAAGTCCCTTACCTATTCTCGAAGCTTGCTTCGTGGTGGGGGGGAGGTGCTTCGGTTCTCCCCCCAAAGTTCAGGAGAGGGGATGAGGCGCCCCGCCTTGCCCGGCCGAAATTCAGGCTGGGGGGGAGGCGCCCCATCCCTCGCCGGTGAAATTCAGGCTGGGTAGAAGCGCCCCGTCTACCCGGCCACGAAAAAAAAAGTAAAACACACACACACACACCCGTGATAGGCTACGTAACGATTTACGTAGCCTATCACGGCTAGATTTCCAAAGTCAGCCATGATAGGCTACGTAAATTGTCATGTAGCCTATCACGGGTGACTTTGAAAAAAAAAAGCGCGTACGCAAATGGTGGCGGCCCATGGGCACCGCCATTTGCGTTCCTTATTTTGGCACGTCTAGTCTACGTAAACATTTACGTAGACTACAGCGAAAATAAGGGAACGCTATTTGGCTAGACGTGCCAAAATAAGGAACGCAAATGGCGGCGCCCATGGGCCGCCGCCATTTGCGTACGCGCTTTTTTTTTTTCCCAAAGTCACCCGTGATAGGCTACATGACGATTTACGTAGCCTGTCACGGGTGTGTGTTTTTTACTTTACTTTTTTTTTGCAATGGCAGCAGTGGCCGGTCAGGAGACCGGCCGCCGCCCCCGCCCCCGCCAAACCGCCGCCGAACCACCGCCGGGACCCGCCGCCGGGAGGGACATTCTCAGGAGGTAAGTCCCATCCCGGGGGGGGTGGGGGGCCGGCGGAGAATTTCCCCACCAATTTCAGGGGGCCGAATGCATTGGCATTCAGCCTCCTGAAGATTCGGGGAGAAATTCTCTGCCATCCCTACCCCTTTGCAGATCAGACAGAAATATGTTATTCTCTACATGAGACAGGCGGACACCGTCCTGCCTGTAATGCTCCCTCCTTGTCCACAGAATTTCCTGGTGGGTGGTGAATACATCACCTTGTTCACATAGGCCAAGCCAGCACTCTGTCCACCAGACCACCTGCACACTAATCAAGGCCTGTTCAGTTAAGTCCTTGCCTGGCTTACAGCCCAAATCATTCCCTCCAACGTGCAGCACCTAGGGATGGCGGAGAATTTCTCCCCGAAACTTCGGGGGGCCGAGCGCCAACGTGTTCGGCCCCCCGAACAAGTTTCGGGGAGAAATCCTCTGCCCCCCCCACCCCCCCCGGGACGGGACTTACCTTCCCTGAATGTCCCTCCCGGCGGCGGGTCCGGCCGGCGGTTCGTCCGGTGTTCGAGCGGGGCAGGAGCAGCAGCCGGTCTTTCGACTGGCTGCCGCCCCCGCCATTGCAATGAAAGAAAAAAAAAAAACGTCCCCTGATAGGCTACGTGACGATTTACGTAGCCTATCACGGTAAGATTTGCAAAGTCAGCTGTGATAGGCTACGTGAATCGTCACGTAGCCTATCACGGGTGACTTAAAAAAAAAAAAAGTGTGTACGGATAATGGCGGCCCCCATAGGGAGCCGCCATTCCCCTTCCTTATTTGGTCGCTGTAGTCTACGTCAATGTTTACGTAGACTACGGCGAAAATAAGGGCAACGCTATTTGCGTTGCCCTTATTTTCGCCGTAGTCTACGTAAACATTGACATAGACTACAGCAACTAAATAAGGAATGCGAATGGCGGCTCCCTATGGGGGCCGCCATTCGCGTACGCGCTTTTTTTTTTTTTTAAAGTCACCCGTGATAGGCTACGTGACGATTCACGTAGCCTATCACGGCTGACTTTCCAGATCTAGCCGTGATAGGCTACGTGAATCGTCACGTAGCCTATCAGGGGACGTGTTTTTTTTTTTTTTTACTTTCGAGTTCGCGGCCGGGCGAGGCGGGAAGCCTCCTCCCCGGCCTGAAGTTCGGCCAGGCGAGGCGGGAAGCCTCCCCCCCCGGCCTGAATTTCGGCCGGGCGAGGCGGGAAGCCTCCCCCCCCGGCCTGAACTTCGCAGGGGGAGCAGCGAAGCGCTCCCCCCCACCGCGAAAAAGCTTTGGCGAAAGGTAAGGGACTTTCGTCCACCCCTAGCAGCACCTGTACCTGCGGAGGAAGACTGACAAAAACCTTGGTGAAATAGGGTAAAGAGGAGGAACTCCCACTGCATGCCCAGTCTGCCAGCCAATGGATTGAAACGTGTCAGGGTAACTGAAGCTGAGATCCAAAGGCCAACAGAGAAGCCCTTCGGGCAGCCAGAACACCCACACAAGAGCACCTGTACCAGCGTACGTCGAATCCGACAGTCTGAGGAATAAGAACATTACGGCAAGAGAAGGGAAAATGTATCGGGAGAAACAGCCAAATTGTGAAGCAAGGCTGAGATACCCTGCAGCGCAGTCTTCCCATCGTCACTATGCACCTGTGAAATAAACCTGAAACAGCTGCTGTGGAGACCGGTTCAATGGGAAAAGAGAGGGTCCGAATTGAAATAACCTAGGCCTAGCATGCTGGGGCTAATGTGTTGAGTGCCCAGATTGAGATTTCGACAATGGTGGACCAATGGAGTGACAAAACATGGGTCTCTTGCACACCTGCAGCATTCCAGTAAAAACTCATGAGGACCCTGACAGGGCATCAGCCATTGACTGGCGCTTGGCTGTAGGGCCACTGCTGTGCCTTTGCCGCAATGAACAGTTATGACCTATGAAGAAAGCGTAAGTGGATTACAGTGGGACAGACCTGTATATCGTAGTATCTCAAGGCCCTCCTGGACAGGTCAAACTTGGGAGCGTGAAACAACCCTAAAATCTCAATGGACCCTTAAGAAGGCCATTAAGGCTGGCACGTGGAACAGGGGAACGTCATACTGGGGAGGGCAAATGGAGGGACATAACCTCAGAACCCAAGAAGGGGAGCTGGAGAGAGAGGGTGCCTAGAATCTGCTGGAGTAGGTGGCATCCGTGCCGGAACCCTACATTGCACGCCTGGCCCTAAATCTGATTTGGAGTCAGTAACTCCCCACGTTATGGCCAAGAAGACAAAAAACAGCTAGCTAGCCACTTATGGCTCTAGCAAATATCCCCTGGAATCATAGGTAAGGGCCATGAATCTTGTGACTGAAGTTCGCCCATAAGGCGCAGAACTCCCTACCTGTTCTGTCTTAGGCAGCTCCAGTACTGGGGGCTATGGAATTCAGGATGGCATGCCCGGCTTCAGTATGCCAGGTCCCCATAGTACCGCAAGGCTGGACTCAGGTAATGGATGAGCCCACGGGGCTAAGGCCCAGAGCCTGTGGATCTGATTTTGTGACAGAGAATCGGCAATTGGGTTTGCCAAACCAGCACAAGGCAGGTCTGGGTCCGGGTGTTATGACACAGACACTGGAGCAAACATGCTCTGACCAATGACAGGACCCCCTGATTTCTGGAGCATTAATAACGTACCCAGTGGCCATAGTGTCGTACCAAAAGAGGGCTACCGACATGGCTATCAGGTCAGCGCAAATGTGCATGGCTAGGTAAAGGAAAGAACTCTGGAAAGGTAAGGACCAAACAAATACTGGCGGTGGCGTAACACTCGGGCCACTGCCCGGGGGACCACTGAACCCATTGAAGGATCCGAAACCCAGGGTGCCGGTGGTGCCTGAGAGACCCTACAGGTCTGCATTTGAGGAGGAGCTCATGCTTCCAGGAGGAGATGCCATAAAAGTCCCGAAAATTGAAGCCATACGCGCAGATCCATGTGCGCAGTAGAGGAGGCCCTGGTCTGATTGTGTGACAGCTGCAGTCCCTGCAGTGCCTGACAGAGCCAGTGCAGGAAGGCATGGCCAGGGGACACTACCCTGCATGGGAAATTAAAAAAAGTTCTCCCCCAAGGGAGAACTTAGGGAGATGCAAAAAACTGCCTGGAGCTGTGCCCAGAGGACCAGAAATTTGCCCTGGGGGAGGCGAGAATGTTGTTTCAGGGCATCTAACTAGATCCCCTGTGGTGTTAAAGTGACAGACGGGCCCCCTGTCATGTGAAGCAAAGTGACACCGAGGTCAAAAGGGGAGGGAAACAAGGCTTGCATTAAGTCAGAACATTGACCTTGTCTTTGGACTCTATGCACGACGTGCCCATAGGGGACCAGAGGCTGGGATCCCTGACCCAGACAACTGTCCCATCAAAAGAGGTGTTTCGCACTGAGGGCAGATGCCCAGGGTCTCATCATGAACGGACTGGCCTTCGGGGAAGAGAGACCATGAATTAGCCTAAACTCCCCAGAGCCTCCATGGGCACCAACCCAAGAGGGGAAATCCTTAGATGAGGTGTCAGAGTGTGTAAGGGAGAGGGCTATAACCCGTCCTGCCAGTACTTCTTTGTAGATGTTTTCCTCTGAACCCGTCGATGCGTAACAAGGACGGATTTTGATTGCAATTTGAGTATGGCCTATGCTGACCCAAGAAAGGGGTCCTGAAACTTAATGTGAAGCTGTGTTCCGAGTAGATGTGTTTTCCCTGTTGGGGTAGCATTTTAAAAGCTGGAGGGGTGGCACCATCCCCATCGGGCCGGGGCCCACGTGGAAGGGGGCTGTAGCCTACCACCGGGCTTACTGCCTTGGCTTTCCCGAGGGGGACCCCACCAACCCTGGGTTCTTGGACAAGAGGAGCCTGGGTAGTGTTGCTACAAAGCCCCCAAAGAAAGGACAGGGGGCAGTAAGGGGAAGGGGTAAGCCCCACGGCCCCTTGCCAAAGGCCACAACATAGGCATGACTCTGAGCCCGAGAATTATACAGGCCCAGTCCTGGCTTCAATCCTTTCAGGGCTGGGAGAAGCAGAATGCACCTCTGGGAGCACCCCCCGCCCCCCCAGCCAGGATCGATAGACCCCTGCAGTCCAGCCTAAGTGAACATGTCAGCAGACCCAACAAGCTCTGTTGCTTTCTATTACAGCGTGCCTCGACGCCATTGCTGCTTCCACCTCGTCCTCTTGTAGATTAAAAGGTTTCAGAACATAAAATGGTTTTTGCTTGTCACCACAATGTCATCAAGATAGGTGCCAGGTGAACATGTCTGGGTGAGGATACGCCACACCTGTGTGTGTGGGGGTCACCACTGAAAAGCCCTTTCTCCAGTAGCCATGGCTCATGTGGACTTAGCTTTGCTTCATTTTTTCAAGATAGGGGTGGGAGACCAAAGAGGAGTAATTCTTGATAGTGTCCATGTAAGTGATTCTTGAGTGCACCTCTCTAATTGCATGGTGCAGTTACATGGGACAGCAGCATGCCTTTGGTTGGCCCTGTTCTTAGTCCTTCTTTGCTTATATCCATGCAGCTTCCTCTGTACTCTGTACATTTTTCCTGAACATGAAGGTGGATTGCCCAAGCTACAGGTACTCTCTTCCATCCACAATACTCTTGATGTCAAAATTCCTATTTACAACATACATCTTGCAAAAGAATCATAAATGAACAAACAAACAAGCAACCCCCATGCAGTCCATTTTCAATGTATAGCAGAACATCTAGGACACGGAATTCAGTCTGGGCTCAGGAAACTGCTTCTGGTTTCATACATTAATTAAACGAATAGAGTGTAGCAGTTAGAAAATAGGTTAATGCAGTACTTTGCATGCACTCTTAATCAGTCACAACTTCCTGCCAGAATTTCCACTGCTGTTCCACTTCCTTATGAAGGCATACATTACACACATATCATCCAGATCCACCAAGCTGAAATTCAGGACAGTCTGGTCCTGAGGCATTCTAACCAATGGTCCCTATCTAAGATCTTTTCTGCAACGTAAGCAGCATGGAAACACCAAGAACAGCTTTAAAATTATGCCTAGGAGAGTATATAACACTGTCTCGGGATCCATTGAGCTGGAAATATTTAGTGGATTTGGCTTGTTTGTGTTCATGCTTGAGGAAAGGAGGCCCCTTTTTCATATGGGTTGCATGTGATACATGAAGAGAAACAATCCATTACAAACTGCAAGTAGACCAACAGCTAATTAGGCTGCAAATGTATACAGTTTTACCTGGGAGGAAGTTCTACTGATCTCAGTGGGGCTTACTTCTGAGTAAACATATACAAGATTGCATTGGAGGGGAAACATTTTACAGAGAGGATTTAGAAGGTATTCTTTAGATTTTCAAAACCAATTCAACACATATTTCCAAACAAGAGATAAGCTGTCATGACGGACTTAGATGTGATAGCGGTCTAAAGGAATCCTTCAGCAGATGATGCTTGTTTCCTTCATAGAGATCTGCATGTACTCCACTACATTCTTCCTTTGTGAAGAGGGGACTGATGTAGCACCTTCCCTGACTGGGCTCACCTGTCTTGCCTCTGACACCATCAAATATCATGAATTTGAATACAATGTATACCAGGGATGGGGGACATGTTGCCCTCCAGATGTTGTTGGACTGCTATTCCCATCTTTGCTCACCATTGGCTACTCTGGCCAGGAGTGATGGAATTTGCAGTCCAGCAACATCTGGATGGCCACACATTCTCCACCCCTGGTCTATACACACAAAATCCAACATCTATACTTCAAAAATCAACATCAATTTCCCTACAAATGCTGGCAATCAGACATGGAGTTTGGACATATGCAGTGGATGTTATGGTCAGGCTATGTAAATGTTATGCCATTCATAAACATCCAGGCATGTTGGGAGCAGGGCAGGCAGGCCTGGTGGGTGGGCTAAGAAGATGCAATCTCCCCCACCATGTACAGAACAAAGATAGCTGAGAATACAAGCCAAAATGGTCTGAAGTGACTACAAACATGCATCTCACAACAAACCACATGCCTGGCATCCTAATATGACCAGGATAGAAATCCCACTGATTGCAGTGCTTTCATGGCTAGTTCAAGGGGATGATGGGTCCTGGGACTAGCAGGCTGGAGCTGCTAAGGGAGCTCTGTGGATCTGCCATGCTCCAGAAACAAGTGCCTCTGCTTGTTTCGGGGCTTGCACCTGGGAACGCTAAATCTCAGTTGTCGGAGTGGTGGGTGCCCTTTAGCAGTGGAATCAGCAAGGCTGCTCATGCATGGAATGAAAGGGAGGTGGGCCCCACATGTTGATGGGCGGCATTGGATACTGCCCCTGGAAGCAAGCAAAAAAATACTCTGGTGTCATGTCTATGGCAGGGAACTCAAATCCAAATACAAGCTTCTATTTTCACTCCCACTTTTACAGAATCCAGTACACAAACACAGGAACTTAAATACACATAGAAACTCATAAATGTACTGTAAATAGATACAGACAGACTCACTTTCCCAGATACAACAGCCAAACAGGACAGGAGAGAGATAGACAGGGAGGCAGGCAGGGCTATTCAAAGACTTTTGCTGTTTGAGGTGGACCAGCAAATGCCCCCCACCCCATTCCTCAGTGGATGACCTTGGGCCAGGCACTACAGCTCAGCCTAACTGAAGACAGAAAAAAAAAGTTTGCATTAAATAAGACCTGAGCTAGAAAGAGCATGAACACCTGGCATTGCTGCTACTTGTTTCAGGGGATGGATAAGCTGCTGACCATTCTGGATCTCTTTTGTTTTCTATGGGCAATAATCACTGTTCCATGAGGGTAAACCAAAAAAATGCTTCAAAATGAAGCAGGAAACCCTTCCTGAAGACATCCATCCATCCATCCATCCATTTATTGCATTTATACCTCGCCTTTTTTCCTCTTGCAAGGAACCCAAGGCAGCTTACATGATCCTCCTCCTCTCCATTTTATCCTCACAACAACAACCCTGTGAGGTGGGTTGGGCTGAGAGTCTGTGACTGGCCCAAAGTCACCCAGTGAGCTTCCATGGCCGAGTGGGGACTAGACCCCGGATCTCCCAGCTCTTAGTCCAACACTCTTGCCACTACACCACACTGGCCATTTTGTACTTATCTCTATGGCTTTATTGCTTAAACACCCTGAAAGGTAATAGCAGGCTTGCTTCTTACAAAATTATACGGCAGGATAGTGTTGAACATTTTGTCTCAGATTCTTGAGTTCTACAAGGACTAAAGATGTGCACTTTTTAAAATTGAAAGCTAGGCATCTGGGCTAGCTAACTGGACCCCCTGAGATGGTGGGATGGGGACTGTAGCCCCCTTAGTCTAATGGTTAAGTCTGGCTGTGGTGGTACTTAGGGCTGGCTGACCTAATCAGCAGAAAGACATGCTGCAACAACTGTTGCTGCCCTGTACCACTTCCACCTGCAGTCCATGTGAGCATGCAATATGTTTGAAGACATACGCATAAACGCACATACATATGCTTGTAGCACACAGAAAACTAGTATAATACGCTACAGCAATAAGTATCATGTTGCCTAGTAATAATAGTTGCTTATAATAAAGTTGTTTCTCCTTTCTGACCCATTATTTGTTCTTAAGGATGAATCATGTTATTTATTTATTTCCAAAACGTAAAATAAATACGTTTTATTTTAAATTCTGGTCCCTCCCCCCAGAATCCATCCAGGCTGGCTCCTCTCCATGGCAATCCTGCAGAGCCAGCTGCTGGCTCTGTTCCGCTGGCGATATGGCCAGCCACCATTGCCGTGCCGTATCGCTGGGGTAAGATAAGTGAGTCTCCAGATGCAAATGGCTTAGTGGGTGCCATCTGCTCTGCTCTGTGGCAATCCTACAGAACCCTCAATGGGTTCTCTCAGCAGCTTAAACAAAACCAATAAAATACAAAGAGTTCACATAAAACAGATTGTTAAAATAAAATCATAGCATCATAGAATAGTAGGGTTGGAAGGGGTCTACAAGACCATCGAGTCCAACCCCCTGCTCAGTGCAGGAATCCAAGTCAGAGCATCCCGGACAGATGGCTGTCCAGCCTCATCTTGAATGCCTCCGGTGTGGGAGAGCCCACCACCTCCCTAGCTAATTGGTTCCATTGTCATATTGCTCTAACAGTCAGGAAGTTTTTCTTGATGTTCAGCCAGAATCTGGCTTCCTGTACCTTGAGCCCATTATTCCATGTCCCGCATTCTGGGATGATCGAGAAGAGATCCTGGCCTTCCTCTCTGTGACAATAGGGATGTACCCTTACCTCTGGGTCCGGCGGGGGGATCTGCAGGGGGGGAGGTGATCTGTCCCTGCCCCCAGAATCCATCCAGGCTGGCTCCACTCCATGGCAATCCTGCAGAGCCAGCTGCTGGCTCTGTTCCGCTGGCGATATGGCCAGCCACCATTGCCGTGCCGTATCGCTGGGGTAAGATAAGTGAGTCTCCAGATGCAAATGGCTTAGTGGGTGCCATCTGCTCTACTCTGTGGCAATCCTACAGACCCGGCTGCCAGCTCCACTCTGCTGGTGATACAACTGGCCGCCATTGCCGTGCCGTATCACTGGGGTAGGTTAAGTGAGTCTCCGGATGCAAATGGCATAGTGGGCACCATTTGCGGCCATAAAGTTGGTAGATTAGCCTAAATGCAGACATTTGCAGCCAGCCATATCGCCAGCGGAGTGGAGCCGGCGGCCGTATCCGCAGGATTGCCGGAACGAGGGAGCTGACCCGCAAGGATTCCGGGGGGAGCCAGAGGTAAGTGCTCCATTCCACCACGGGCCCCAATGGGGCCAGATTCTTGGAATCCGGCCTCATTGGGGTCCGTAGTGGAATTTTCCCCCATCCCTACGTGACAACCTTTCAAGTACTTGAAGAGCGCTGTCATATTTCCCTTCAGTCTTCTCTTCTCAAGGCTAAACATGCCCAGTTCTTTCAGTCTCTCTTCACAGGGCTTTGTTTCCAGTCCCCTGATCATCTTTGTTGCCCTCCTCTGAACCCCCTCTGGCTTGTTTTATATGACAAAATCATATTTATAAAACACACACAGAAAATCCATATACCAATCAACAAGCAGAATCAGATCAAATAATCCAGCTCAGCAACCTTCTGAACAGTAAAACAAACAAACAAATAAACCTGGAGAGAGTCTTTCTTGGTAGGGAGCTGTTCCCCAACACGGAAACCATAATCAAGAAGGATTTAGTATGGGGAGCTTAGCTTCTTGCTGAGGGCCTCCCTAATAAATATTAAAACATAGTCTTAAGGCATTTTGGTAACTTTGAGCTACATTATTCAGTCCACATTATAGACTACTGTGCATTTCTCAAAGCACTTTCACTGGGGAAGCTCAGTGGAAGTCAAAGTGGCTGCTAAGGACTGCATCCAAAGTAGATTTTTGTATGCAATAAAGCTAAATTTGGGGATGGACAACAAATACTACACTGAGCAAAATGAGACTGTTACCCAGAAATGCTTAAAACAATTGCACTTGAAATTCAGTTGAAACCAGAGGGGCAGGTTAGCCACAGTTAACTGAAGTCCCATTGGTTTCAGTGGCAGTGTGGCTATTGATTGATTGATTGATTGTATTTCTATATTGCCTTTCTGGGATAATAAACCAAGGCAGTTTACAACATGTTCAAAACATTTTAACAAATCATTAAAAACAAACAAACATAGTAAATCATTGGAAACAACACTAAAAACCATAGCAAGCTTGCAGAAAACCAAGTTGCAAAAGATGTGTCTTGATCCCCCTTCCTGAATGAAGAGAGTGTGAGGAGCAGTTGCAACTCCACAGTGAGTGCATCCCGGAGTTTGGGAGCAACACAAGCAAAGCTCTTTCCTGCAAGCCTAATGCATGGGACTGTGTAAGTGATGGCATCTTCAAAAGGGCCTCTCTTGCTGATCTTAAGAACTGAGTGAGTTCATACCAAGACAGATGGTACCTCTGATAGCCAGGATCAAAGCTGCTTTACAGCTTAGCACCAAGACCTTGAACTGAGACCAGAAAACAGCTGGCAACCTTTATTTTATTTATTTTATTACATTTATATCCCACCTTTCTTCCATCATGGAACTCAAGATGGCTACATGTGGTTCCCAGGTAGTCTCCCCTCCAAGCACTGACCAGACCCAGACCTGCTTAGCTTCAGCAAGTTGGCTCCCACATGTGCCTTCAGGCTATGCCCTGGGACCACAATCACAATAGCATGCACTAGTTATCAGCCTAGCAGCCACGTTTTGTTTGTACCAATTGGAGATCCTGGCTGCTCTTTGAGGGTAGCCCCACACAGAATACATTGCAATGGTCTAACTGTGATGTAACCAAAACACGGATAACTGTTGCCACATCAAGCTAACTAACTTTCTCTGGATTGAGCCTCTTGACTAACAATGCAATCCTTTTGTTTACTCAGAAGTAAATTCCTACTATGTTCAATAGGACTTACTCTCAGGTAAGTGCGTATGCTATCATTCGGCAGCAACTCGGTGGTGGTGATTTTGGCAGCAGGGGAGGTGGTGTGGTGTCTTGTGAGTTTAGGCAGAAATTGGCCCCCAGACCTTCAGAAGTTTCCCACCTCTGGTGTATAGGATTGCAGCATTAATTTAGCCATATGACCGAAATTTATACATTACGAACTGGATAAAAAATATTAAAGAGCAGCTCAAAACCAGTACCTTTGGGTAGGATCCATACTTAGTATAGACGTGCTGAAAACAATGGCATCAATTAATCTCCTATAGTTTTCAACAGGTCTACCTTAAATATGACTAAGTCTGAATCCAACGTTTTGTCTTTTATATTGTCTTTTATCTCATTGTTAGCTTCAGTTCAGAACTCAGGTTTTATTCATCTAAAATTACAGCAGCTTTTCCTGTTTTAACGTGTGTTCTTTTAAATCAGGAAAGTCTTTAAACACATTTAAACTAAATATCTAAATGAAATCTTGGTTCACTTTTAAAAGTAAAGTTGATATACATTAAATACATACATACATAACGTGTGTGTGTGTGTGTGTGTGTGTATATATATATATATATATATATATATTCCATCTGAAATAATATTTGCTTTATTAGTGGCATATTCTTCTTATCATTTATTTCCTATTTGAATTTGTTTTCAAAGAAGTAACTAAAAAAAGCCTGCAAATTGCTGTACAGTCTAAAGTGATATTAATTAATTTTCTTTTTCTTTTATTTTTTAAAAACTAATATACATTCTTTCTCTGGCTCCATGCACCCATGACTGTGTTCAGATAAGAGCTTCTAGCTCTCTTAACAAATTAACATGCTATTATTTTGGATTGTTTTCTTAACCTCTGTTCTCTTTCCTCTGTTGTATTTTCAGGATTCAGAAGGTGTTCTGTAAGGAATCTAGTCATCAAAATGTAAATTTCAGCTGCACTATATTATGTTTGCCATGGTAATTTGAATAAAATCATTTATGTATTTGTGTATGTACTTATAGAGCAATCCTAACCACCACCCAAAGCCAGCTAACTAGGAGTTAGGATGTGGCAGAGGAGCTTAAACTGTGTGTTGTGTGTGTGTGTGGAGTGTTGATTGGATTCAAAGCCCTCTCGTTCCCTCTACAGGTCCCCAAATCAGGCCCCAACTAGATAATTTAACTCCCATTAGTTTCATTGGAAGGGAAAATTTAAAAGTCCAGAGAAAAGCATCCTCCATCTCCTATTCCAGCCACTATGAGCCAGCAGGGGTTTGGATGTGGTGGCCACTCCACTCTGGATTTCCTATCTCAGGTGAGATAGCAGCAAAGGGATGAGGGGAGGCTGGCTCTGCTTCATTGAGTGCGGGGCTTCCCTAACTAGGAAAGGTTCCCTGGTCCAAGTAGGGATGTCAGAGAAATTCTCTCGAAAGTGAAATGGGCTCGAAAACAGTCACTTTCGGTTCGCCGAACCCTTTCCCGAGACGAGGCGCCCAGGTCTACCCGAACGCGAGCTCACGCGACCCTTTTTTTTTTTTAATCTGCCGAAAGTTTTACGAAGGTATTTACGAAGGCAACTTCGCAAATTAGGATGAAAGATGGCGAAAGGGATTTCACGAAACTATTTAATAAACATGCAGTTTCCTTTCCTGCTACGACGCGGCTTTCTTTTGCTGGGAGGGACGGGGTCACGAAGTGCACGTAGCCTGCCTGCCCTGAGGCTGAGCTGCATAGCCTCATCTTTTGTTTTATACTTTTATTGTATGTGTGAGGTCATGTTCAGGTCAGGTGAGGTCACCTGAGCGAGATCCCTCCAGGCCACCCCCCCATCCCACCAGGAAGATAATTGAGGGGAGGGAACTCATCGACCATTCATCCCCTGGATTCCCGCCTTTAGTTCACAACAGGACGGCGGTTGTGCAGCAGCCTCACTTGCTCCAAGCTAGACTCCAGAGTCCAGAGACAGACTAGAACAGGCGCCGCTGCTGCTCCGTCCCAGCTGCTGCAACTTTCTTTCTCTGTATCCCTGTGTTCTACGGCACTGCAGTTCAACCTTTTTTCTTTTTTCTTTATTACAGTGAAGGTATGTTTACTTTACCTGAATGTGCCCTTATGCTTAGTGATTTTGGGGTGAGATGGAGGAGCAGGGGGAACCCATGTGCCTGCCTGCCTATGCAATTCTTTCTGGGGAGGGGGGAGGGGGAAGGGGGAGGGGGGAGCTGGAAGGCCTCCATCCATCCCCCATCCTCCTGGGCTTCCCAGGATTCACCCATGTGCCTGCCTGCCTATGCAATTCTTTCTGGGGAGGGGGGAAGGCCTCCTGCAAGGACTCCATCCCCCATCCTCCTGGGCTTCCCAGGATTCACCCATGTGCCTGCCTGCCTATGCAATTCTTTCTGGGGAGGGGGAAGGGGGAGGGGGGAGGGGGGAGCTGCAAGGCCTCCATCCATCCCCCGTCCTCCTGGGCTTCCCAGGATTCACCCATGTGCCTGCCTGCCTATGCAATTCTTTTTGGGGAGGGGGGAAGGCCTCCTGCAAGGACTCCATCCCCCATCCTCCTGGGCTTCCCAGGATTCACCCATGTTCCTGCCTGCCTATGCAATTCTTTCTGGGGAGGGGGGAAGGCCTCCTGCAAGGACTCCATCCCCCATCCTCCTGGGCTTCCCAGGATTCACCCATGTGCCTGCCTGCCTATGCAATTCTTTCTGGGGAGGGGGGAAGGGGAGGGGGGAGGGGGGAGCTGGAAGGCCCCCATCCATCCCCCATCCTCCTGGGCTTCCCAGGATTCACCCATGTGCCTGCCTGCCTATGCAATTCTTTCTGGGGAGGGGGGAGGGGGAAGGGGGAGGGGGAGGGGGGAGCTGGAAGGCCTCCATCCATCCCCCATCCTCCTGGGCATGGATGGGCCACATCCTCCATCCTGGGCTTTTCAGCCTAGTCTGCTATACAATATGCCCCTGTTTAGTTAGCACTGAATGGCTGGATTGGAGGGTAACTACTTCTACACTGTACTATATCTGCGATTAGGCTGTTCACATGATTTCAGCTTTGCCACATGCATTTATGTCTCCTTCTGCCCAGAGACATGAACATGGAGAAAAGAGGAACCCGTGGTCAATCCGGCACTCAGAAGAGGCGTGGGCGCCCGGCAAGAACATACACCACTGAGGTTGCATTTCAGCGGTATTTTAATAATGAGATGGGAGTGGAGGAAGCCCAAGGTGTGACCAGCAGCGACAGCGGCCCCAGCCCCAGCCCACCCCGCACCCGTAAGCAGCGCACACCACCAATTTCCGCTACAGAAAGTGACACAGGCACAACCGGCCACAACTCCAGAGGAAGAGGAAGAAAGTCCTTGGATGGTGAGCGGAAGGGCAGTGTCTCCAAACCCAAAGCGGCTGAAAATGTCCCCAAGGAGACTCTGCAGCGGCGGGATGAAAGTCAAGATATCTACCTCATTCCAAAGGATGAATCTGGTAAGACTCTGTCACCACAGGTGCTTGTGAATATCTGGATACAAACAAATGTCTTTGAATATTTGAATAGTCCCTACATTAGCCTTCTGCAACCTGCAGCCTTCCAGATGTTTTGGGCTACAACTCCCATCATTATTGACCATTGGTCATGCCGGCTTGGCCTGATGGGATTTGAAGTCCAAAACCTTTGGAGGGGAGCATTTGGGGAAGGGATCTTCTTCTTCAACACAACAAAACATACACGACTGTTTTACATTCATCCATATTCATTGCTGTGAACATACTTCATATTATTTAAATGTTACATGGTGCTCCAGTACGAAAGAAAACCCCAAGTCTTCAAAAGAACTGCAATACTTTCTCAAACAATACACCTTTTCGGTGGGAAAACACTTCAGTGTTTTGTGCTCGCTTGTTTCCAAAGCCATTCATCATAGTTTGCTGTCTTTTTTGGGCTTGATCTCTTTTAACTAGAGCTGCGATGTGAATTGATTAAGCAATTTCATTTCTGAGGATGGTTTTTAAAATGTTGCAGAAATCTTGAGTCAGAGACTTATTTAGTCCCTTTAGTCTGACCCCTGATATGGCTACTACAAAAAGAGGGCCTGACTAATCAGGCACTGCTCCTGGGGGACCACAAATGCACCCTTGAAAAAGGCAGTGGGATTCGCCAAGTATGTGCTCAGGTCAGGACCAGCCCTATTGTTAGGGAGCCTTGCAGCTCCTCAGCCAGCTTGTTGTCCTCTGGTGTGGTGGAAGAGGCTTTCCCATTGTCACTGTTCAAGTAAGAGATTCAGCTATCGCCCTATGTAGGATGGAGGGGTGCCATTTTACCCTTTGCCTCAGGAAGCAAAACGCGTTGGGCCAGCCCTGTGGGGGATGAGTCCCACACAATGGTATAATAGAGCTGATGAAAGGAGTGGACCTTGCAAGGGAGCCATTTATCTCCTCCCCCATGCTTTTCATGTTTTCACCATTGAGGACACGTTTAGAAAACTCTCGTTGAGTTTCCCAGTCTGTACAGTACCTTTTTTTTGCACCTAATGTGTTTTCTCAGTGCTCAGTAGTGCAGGAGTAGCTTACAACTGCACCTTGTGTCATGTGGATTGATTGTGAGTCCTCCAAGCTATGTTTCATAGATTGCTACAACAACACAGTTTTATTTGCTTGGCTATTACTCATGTGTAAAAGTCTCATTTCTCATGAAACTCTGCTTCTATGTATTTTGAATCTTTACAGAGACGCCCACAACCGTCCTCCCTGCATCCGACAGCGGAAGTGGGACAGGTGAACCAGGTCCACAGCTGCCTGCTGATGATCACCTTGTGGGCGGCGGCTCAGGTGATTTTGAAAAAAAGGCTGGAGGACTTAGCGTCATCAGTGATCAGGACAGCGAAGATGATGAGGAGCTCTTCTATATCAATGATGTCCCTGCTGAGACTGGGTCTGACTCTGTTCTCCACTTCCAGCCTTCTGCGGGACCAATCCCAAACCTCAGGAACAAACGTCCCGTGCCAAGCACTGGTCAGCACCATCAACAACACCATCCACAGATGAGTGGGAACATGCAGCTCCAGCTGCCACCTCATCTGGAACCGAAGGCCCCATTCCCCAAAGAAGAAATGGTGGTGGCAGGGTGAGCTCCTATGTGTGGCGCTTCTTCAAATATGCAGAGAACGACCGCTATGTCGTGATGTGCGATATTTGTCGAAGCCGTGTGCAGCTAGGAAAAGAAGGGGGCTGTCCACGAGTGGGCACGTCTGCCATGAGGCGACACATGGAGGTGCATCATCCGCTTCTTGTGCCCAAAGATAGCGATGGGAAGCCACAACCATCCAAAAAGAACAGTACCGCCTTTGCCTCATCTTCCAAAGACCTCACGCAAAGTGGTCTGGGTGGGAAGGGCACAGAAGGCAGCTTTGCTAAGAGGCAGGTCTCACTGGAGAAATGCCTTGCGCTGACACAGAAATTACCCTCTGACAGCGCCCAGGCACGACAGTGGAATCACCTCGTGACAGTGGCCATTGCAGCACGTATGCTTCCCTTCTCCCTGATGGAAGATGAAGACTTTTTGGCCTTCATTAAGAGCATCTGCCCTCGGTGGGATGTCCCCTCTCGTCACTACATTAGTGGTGTAGCCATTCCAGCCCTGGCTTCTGCAATCAGACGGGTGATCCAACAGGATTTGAAATGTGCAGTTGGAGGAAGTGTACATTTAACGAGTGACACATGGACAAGTAACCAAACAAAGTCTTATCTGTGTGTCACTGCGCACTGGGTATCCATCAGTGCGAGCAGCCGACTGAGTCGTAGAACAGCGACATTGTCCCTCACAATGCTCTCTGGGACACACACAGCGGAAAACGTCAGCAGCAGCATCAGTGGTGTTGTTCAGTCCTGGTTGGCCCCCTTAAATCTTACAGTGGGCTGTGTAGCAACAGACAATGCCTCAAACTACCTAAAAGCAGCCCGCATTGCACGGCTAAACCACGTTCCGTGCGTTGCGCACTGCTTGAACCTTGTGGTGCGTTCTGGATTGAGCAACGCCTCCCCCAAAATTGGCAAGCTACTTAAGGTGGCCCGATCCATTTGCACCCACTTCCGGCAGTCCTGCTCAGCAATGGAGGCAATCGGCGCCATCCAACGTAGCCGTGGCCTTCCAGAACACAAATTCATTTTGGATGTGTCCACACGCTGGAACAGCACATTGCATATGCTTCAGAGACTCTGTGAGCAGAGACCAGCTATAAATGACTACATCACTGAGAAGCAACACCACTCCAATTTTTTTGTCACACCACATCAGTGGCTCTGGATGCAAGACCTGGTGGACATTTTAAAAATTTTCGATGAATGCACAGCGGTACTGAGTGCAGACTATGCCACACTGGGCCAAGTGCTACCTGTGCTAAGGATCATAGAGGGGGTGCTGAGAAAACGCCATTCTGAGATTTGTGAGCGCACCAGTGCTGGAGGCAGGGAATTATTCCCCAATCCTGCAGTTAGGCTTGCAGAATTCCTTCTGCAGGAGCTGGGCACCAACAAACACATAACTTCAATCAGGGGGGACATGAAATACGTTGCTGCTGCATTCCTTGAACCACGGTTCAGGGATAGCTCAACAAGTGCGGAGCCTACAAACGACAACCCTGAGTTCCAAAGTTTAAAAAAATATTTGACTGAGAAAGTCATGGAGTGCTTCCAGAGAGATGGGCTGGATGAGAAGGAGCTGGGTGAGGCTAGTAGGACCACTACCTCCCCTGAAGACAATATCTGCAGCAGTAGCACCATCACCAGCAGGAGGGGCAATGATGACGCCACAGCAGCTGCACCACCAACAGAGTCAGACACAGGGGCATCTTGTCTCAAATTCAGCTTGCACTCCTCAATGGCAGTGGAGCTTGGTGTAAGTGGGCGCAGGCGGGGGGAATGTGCCAAAGCAGCCAGGAAAGCATCAGCCTATGATGTGCTTGTCCGGGAACTTGAAGGTTATTCAAGAGAGAGTTTCTCGGGAACACAGATCAGCCCAGAGAGTGATCCTCTCCTATACTGGGATACAAAACGTGGCGTTTGGCCACATCTGAGCAAAGTCGCCATTTGGCATCTATCTTGCCCTCCCTCAAGTGTGGCCTCTGAAAGGCTTTTCTCCACCACAGGCAACATTGTCACCGCCCACCGAAGCAGACTCACGCCACAACATGTCTCCACCCTCGCCTTCATATGCTCCAACAGGGGATGGATTCCCAAGGAGCACCTCCCCCCAGCTGTCAGCAGCAGAGTAGAGCAGTCATCAAGTGACGAGGAGGAACCCTGGGATGATGACACTGCTGCTAGTGTGAGCCAGAGTTCTGAGGGACAATGAGGCAGAATGATACAACTTGTGAGTGGTCACACGGAGGTGTCCCTCAGAACTTTGTCCAAACCTGCAGTCCCTGTCTGGCCTGGGCAGAGCCCAAAGCACTGGCGATATGTGGCGGAGCTTAATAATACCTCACATGCAGAATCCAGTTGCGCTACCCGACTGTGTGTGGCGGACTATGCAACAGCGTACATCGCTACTACACACACACACACACACACACACACACAGAGTTCTCTATGCGGATGTAATCCGCTATCGACTGTATATGTGTATCTTTACCCCTCTGAATGTTAGTATGATTCTGATTCCCCAAATGTATGTATAGTTCTATTTCTCTTGATGTTGATGTATGCTTTTAATTCATTTAAAATTCTTTCATAAATCACGGAATTGCTTTCAAAGACCTTGTTGTGGTCTCTCCCTGGACTCCCTCAGCTTTTGGGTTTTCCTAAGGACTGAGAGCTCTATGTGAAAAGATCCCTCTGGTATGCGTCCAGTTTACATGTATGTGATATGCACCTACACGTAAAACAAAACATACTTCATAGAATCGTTGAGCCACAGAACCATGGGGTTGGAAGGGGCCTACAAAGCCATCGAGTCCAACCCCCTGCTCAAATTAAGGTGTCCAAGTCAGAGCATCCCTGGCAGATGGCTGTCCAGCCTCGTCTTGAATGCACTCATTCATAACATGAGGGATGTGGACTGTCCATCTCCCTATGAGGGAAGCTGTTCTTGTTTGGCTGGGATTCTGGGGAGGCATTCTTGTTGCGGTTAACAGTAAGCAAACACAGAGATCATTGTGTACAATGATCTAGATTTAAGAAATTATATCTGTGGACTTGAACCAAGGAATTGTAACCTATTTTTTAGAAAGAACTTTATATACAAACAGAACAGATCAAGACAAAACACAGAAACAATTCAACAATTCAAAAACAATGTTGGGCTGGCTGGCTGTGGCTGCAGGCCTCAGCTCGTAGGAGGAGGATGGCTTTCCCGCTCCAGGGCCTCCACCCTTCTTTGAAGGTCGTCACCTGTGTGTAGAAAGAAAGAGAAGAATAAAGCACAATGGTAATATGCACCTTGCAGGCAGAGGTGTTAGCTCAGGTCAGGTGCCATTCTGTAGTACTACTTACAGGTCCTCCTGAGCATCTGGACGTCTCTTATCAGACGCGTCAGGATCACAAGAGGAGGGGCTTCATCTGTGGAAGAAGGGTGGCCTTCCTCCACAGATGCTGCTCCTCTTGCTGCTGGCTCTTCTTCTTCCTCTTCCTCCTCCTCCTCTTCCTCCTCCTCCTCCTCCTCCTCCTCTGTCCTGTCCCTCTCCGCGGCCCTCAGTGCCTCCTCCACCAGCAAGGCACGATGCGCAGCTGTGGGATGTCACAGTAACAGAATGAATGCCTTTATATATGTGGTGAGTGAACAAAACCACAGTCACTGATCTGTCTATCACCATCCCCACTACCATAAGGACCACTGATTCTGTCCTCCCACCACAAGGTCTAATGATGAGGGGATAATTAGGGAGGCAGATTATACAGTACTGACAGTTTTGGTGTGATAGGGACTGTTGGACTTCTGTAAACATGCACAGGATTGCACTTCTAGTCACCCCACTTCTACATTTGCAATGCCATGGTATCTGTTCATTCTAGTGATGCATTGCATAAATGCCACCTTTTTTCCTAACGCAAGGAACCCAAGGCGGCTCACATTAGCCTCTTCCTCTCCATTTAATGCTCACAACAACAACACTGAGGTAGGCTGGGGCTTTCTTACTGGGCCAAAGTCACCCAGCGAGCTTCCATGGCTGAGTGGACTATACCCAGATCTCCAAGGTCTCAGATGAACACTTGCTCATGAGTTGACTGGAGTGCCAATGTCTTGGTAGAAAGTGGGGTGGGTGGGGTGCAAAAATTCAGCAATCACTACATGAAGAAGGAAGACGACACCGAGAGGCTGGCCCTGTTGCTGCTGGGCTGGTGCCAGTCCCCCTGTGTGCACTGCAGAGACCGGCAGCAGCAGCATTTCCCTGGAAATGGACAGTGTGTCAGTGTGTAATATGAGTTGTAGTAGCCAGGCCCGCATAATCCTATGCATGTGGTTGTACAGGGAAAAACAACGCAGTTCCCAGCATCCCTTCTTCAACCAGCCAAAGTGGCTGGAAGATGATGGGACCTTTTTCTGTCAAAAGTTCAGCAAGCATAGGATTGCAGGCTAAAAATGTCAGGATTTGTTTGTTTCTCCATGAGAGAGACCACAAAGAGATAGCTTCATTTTTGGTACACATCCTTGTCTTCATATTTAGTTGAGCTTGATGATGGGATAACTATAACTTACCAGGCATATACCTCTGCAAAAATGTGGGCCGGCCTGCTTGGACCCACACTCTGCGGATGCGCCAGTAGTAGGCGGGGGGGTTGGACAGCGGTGCCCTCCGCTCGGCAGCAGCAATCCCCTCTCTGACGAAGGACTGCTTGAGCGCCTTCCATTTGGACCTCAGTTGTCCAACTGTGCGATAGTGGCCCGCTCGCTCCATCCTCCTCTTTATCTGGGCCCAATAAAGTTCATTGCGGCAGGAGGAGCTGCCAAACAGCACTGCCACCTCCTCGCTGCGCTTAATGTTGCTGAGGAGGGCCTTGGTCTCCTCATGGTCCCACCTCCTGCCACGCACTGGTGCAGCCATTTTGCATTTTGCCACGTGCACAACCACCACTTAACCACACACACACAGACCAAACCATACAAAAACACCACAATGCACAACTACACACACACAGACAGACCAGACAAAACCACAACAATGAACAAACAACAGAGGAAATCCAATAATAAGCAAGCACCACCACTAACACAACACCACCACCACACCACAGAACTCCACCCACAAATCCCCATGCAGACGCAAGCGCAAATGCAGATGACATTCAGGAAGTTAGCAGGAAGTTGACGACAGATTTTGCGGAAGCGGAGCTGCAGCCCCGTTTTTTTTTATTGTGACTGTGTGCGGCGGTTAGGTTAACAACAAGACCAGTAAACGTGAGGATCATTAAGCACAAATACACAGAAATTAATAAAATCCCTGTCCCTGTCCGAGAAAAGAAGACAGCGGGGGAGCGCACAGAAGGCGGGAAAGTGGGAAACATATTTCGGGCAGCAACGAAAAATACGTAAATAATTACGAGAATAGTGGAAAAGTTCTGGCCAAGGCAATCCACCTTCCGAGAGTACGGCAGAAGCAACTGGGGGATTTCCCCCTACAGAGGAAATCACAACGTAATATTTACAATATTTTACAATAACGTTGTCCTTATTTTCGCCGTGGTCTCCGTAAAGATTTACGGAGACTACGGGGGTCAAATAAGGACAACGCAAATAAAGTTGTCCTTATTTTCGCCGTGGTCTCCGTAAAGATTTACGGAGACTACGGGGGGTCAAATAAGGACAACGCAAATAAAGTTGTCCTTATTTTTGCCGTAGTCTACGTAAACATTTACGTAGACTACAGCAACTAAATAAGGAACGCGAATGGCGGCTCCCTATGGGGGCCGCCATTCGCGTACGCGCTTTTTTTTTTTTAAAGTCACCCATGATAGGCTACGTGACGATTCACGTAGCCTATCACGGCTGACTTTCCAGATCTAGCCATGATAGGCTACGTGAATCGTCACGTAGCCTATCAGGGGACTTTTTTTTTTTTTTTTTTTACTTTCGTGTTCGCGGCCAGGCGAGGCGGGAAGCCTCCCCCCTGGCCTGAATTTCGGCCGGGTGAGGCGGGAAGCCTCCCCCCCCGGCCTGAACTTCGCAGGGGGAGCAGTGAAGCGCTCCCCCCCACCGCGAACAAGCTGCGAGAAAAGGTAAGTGACTTTCGTCCACCCCTAGGTCCAAGCACTGGGGGGAAGATACACCTGGCACTTGGCCCAGAGAGGAAATGATGGCAGGTGGGTGTGGCCACATCCACCTGATGTCATACGGCCTGCAGCAGGCTGGGTCGGCAGGTCATCTGGCCTCCCCATCCAAAATTAGTTGTGCATAGGGATGGCGGAGAATTTCTCCCCGAATCTTCGGGGGGGCCGAGCGCCAACGCATTCGGCCCACCGAAATCGGCAGTGAAATTCTCCGTCACCCCCCTGCCACCCCCCCGGGATGGGACTTACCTTTGGCGAATGTCCCTCCCGGCGGTGGGTCCCGGCGGCGGTTCGTCGGCCTTTCATCGGGGGCAGGGGCGGCAGCTGGTCTTCCGACCGGCTGCCGCCGCCATTACAAAGTGTAAAAAAACAAGCAAACCTGTGATAGGCTACGTAACGATTAACGTAGCCTATCATGGCTGACTTTGGAAATCTAGCAGTGATAGGCTACATTAATCGTTATGTAGCCTATCACGGGAGGGGGTTGTTGTTTTTTTACACTTTATTTCACGGCCGGAGAGACAGGGCGCTTCTCCCCGGCCTGAATTTCGGCCAGGCGAGGCAGGAAGCCTCCCCCCCTCGCCTGAACTTCGGGGGGAGAAGCGAAGTGCCTCCCCCCCACTGCGAAGCACCCCTGTGAAAAGGTAAGTGACTTTCGTACATCCCTAGTTGTGCACCCCTGCTTTAGTTCGGCTATTGGGTGGTATAGAAATGAAATGAAATGAAATGAAATGAAATAATGAATGAATGAATGAATGAATAAATAAATAAATAAATAGCTACTTCCAACTGACCATGCAAGGAAAAGAAACTGAATTTTCCTAGTTAGCAACAGTTAGCGCCTGGACAGGAGACAGAGAAGGCACACAGGCTACCTGTTCAGTCTTCCTCACTATGGTGAGATGTATTGTATTTGTATTAAAATGACAGTTGTTACCTTTAAATTTATGCATGTATTCACACATGCAAAAATGATGCACATTGGTGTTCTCTCTTGTCCTCTTTTTTTGTGATGCGTAAGTGACAACCCTACAAATGTGACAACACTTGCCCCATGGGTTGGTTTAAAACAGCCTTAAGTTAAAGAACATAGTAGATTAACTGGCCTTGAAACAGCATGACATATTTTCTAATGTATACATTAGTTGGTGGTCTAGTTTACAGAGGGAGCAACAGGACTTGGCAAGAAGAAGGTAGCATCCTTAGGTAGTACAATGATCTGTCTTATTTTAGACCAGACGTTGTGAATTTTGTATTTCAATGTTCGTCTCTGTGTGTGTAGGCACAGCAAGGAGTGGCTTGGGGTTGAGCTGTTCTCCCTGATGTGCTTGCTGATTTTTTATTGACTTGCAGAGAGGGGTTTGTTTTTATATGAAGGGCATTCCAAAATGGTATCCCTCAACTGCAGCCTGAAATGGTACAGAAGCTGTCCACTTTATCACCTCTGGATTCCATCACCTTATTCTGCTGCATGCATAGACTGGGCCAACTAAAATGGCCGTTAGATAGAATGGGGAACCATGAATAACAGTGGCTACTTCTTCAGCCACAGATTACTTGCAGATGTTTCTTTCTTGAGTTCATATACATCAGACAAGTGACAGAGAATTGAACAAAACCTCTCTGAAATCACTTCCCATAATCCCTGTGCAAAATGTGCCTCCTTTCTGGTTTAAACTTTGATGAATTCAGTCTCCAACAATTAGACCTCCTGCATTGGATTCCTAGCGTTTCTGATACTGGATAATTTGGCTGAGATAATGTCTGAGAACTTCAAAGGCCTCATTTTCCTCAGCACTTTGAGAACAAAAGGGTATTGCAATAAAAGGGGTAAAATATTGAAGTAAACCCTGAGCCATTCTGAAAAAGACAAAGCGAACATTATGGTAAGTGGAAATGTTTCTTTTAACAACAAAGGCTTGAATAAATGATAATTTTCTACTTGTGGATATAGAACAATTTCAAACCATCTATAAAGTCATTTCAAGAAATAGGTGAAATACTCCCAGGTGGAAACACCAGGCATAATGTTCCCTCCCTCAGGCATTTTCTCTAAACATACGTATAAGATTTTAATTTCTCTATGGGATGCATATGTACAGTCCTAAAGGATGGGACACACAATTGTGCCCTAAAATCGTTTTCATCTTATATTAGGGATGAACGAAAGTCACTTACCTTTCCGCGGATTATGTTCATGGTGGGGGGGAGGCGTTCCATCCCTCCCCCCGGAATCCTCGACGGGGAGGGGAGGCGATCCGTTCCTCCCCCCCGGAATCCTCCACGGCCGGCTCTGCTCGATGGCAGCTCCGCAGAGCAGCTGGCCAGGCCCAGGCCAGAGCTGTCCGCAGCCGGATTTCCGGCCGTGGAGGGCTCTGGGTAAAAAACAAACAAAAAAAAAGACCCGCGTACACAAATGGCGGCGGCTACAGCTGCCATTTGTGTTCCTTATTTTTGGCCGTCTTAGTCTATGTAAATATTTATGTAGACTATGACGGCGAAAATAAAGGGGAATGAAAATAGCCTAGCAGGCGCTATTTGCATCCCTTTTTGATTCACCGTTTTAGCCTACGTAAATATTTACATAGGCTAAAACGGCGAATCAAAAAGGGACGCAAATAGTGCCCGCTAGGCTATTTGCATTCCCCTTTATTTTCGCCATCATAGTCTACGTAAATATTTACATAGACTAAGAGGGCCAAAAATAAGGAACACAAATGGCGGCGGCCATAGCCGCCGCCATTTGCGTACGCGTTCGTCGTTGTTTTTTTACCCAGCCATGATAGGCTACATAAATCTTTACATAGCCTATCACATCTTGTAAAAAAAAAAAAAGACAAGACTGCAAATGGTGGCAGCGGCGGCAGCCAGTCAGTAGACCAGCAGACACCGCTGCCCAGAACATCCGCCCGAGGTAAGTCTTGTCCCGGGGGGGGGATCCATGGGGGGCAGGGGGTAACAGGCCATTCCGCCATGGAGTTTGGGGGGCCGAATGCACTGAGATCCATGGCGGAATTCTCTGACATCCCTACTTATATTAAAAAGTAGGGCTGTGCACCACTTCAGCTTTAGGCCCGAAGCCCAAGTAGAAGCATGCTGCTTCTGGTCACTTCAAGTCCCTTCTGAGGTGAAGTGAAGGGGGCACAAACTGACCTGGAGCAGGTTGGGGGCTCTCCAAAGCACCTTGGTGAGCTTTGGAGCTTAGGCATCCCTTACCCAGCCATGCTGGCACCTCCAGGTTCTTACCTGGGCTGACCATCACCGCTGCTGCCACTACCTCTGCCACCATTGCCGCCACCTCTGCCTCCACACTGCCACCATCACTGCCTCCATCACTGCTGCCATTAAAAATGGCGACTCCCTGAAATAAGAGCCAGCATGCACCCAGGCCTCAGGAGCTGGCAGCGGTGATGACAGCAGAGGAAGTGGAGGCAATGATGGAGGAGAAGGCAACAGAGGAGGAGGAGGCGAGGTAAGGAGCTGAGGGTTTGCCCGCAGCCATCAGGGTGGCCTGGAGTGGGATTCAGCCAGCCGAATCCCACTTTGGCTTCAGGGCCAAGTTGGGTTGGGGGGGGTATGAATCAGCCCAAGCCAAATTGAGCCCACCTCCAAAGCCACAAAGTGGTTTCCTAGTTGGATCAGGGGGTCCCTGCACAGCCCTATTAAAGAGGCATTCCACTAGGGATGTTGGAGAAATCCACCACGGACTCCAGTGAGGCCGGATTCTTTGGAATCCAGCCCCCCAGAGTCCGTGGCGGAATGGTCTCCCCCCTCGAAATCCCCCCGGGATGGACCTACATGACGGCGGATGTGGTGGTGGCTCTGGCTTGTCTTCTGGCCACTGCTGGGCTGCTGCAGCCGCAAATGGCAGCCATCATTGTGGCCGCCATTTGCGTGGCTGCCTTTTGCCATGATAGGCTACAGAAATACTTACATAGCCTATCACGACAAAGAGCAGGGGCGCAAATGGTGGCTGCTACGCCATTTGCGCCCCTGCTCTTTGCCGTGATAGGCTATGTAAGTATTTCTGTAGCCTATCACTGCAAAAGACAGCCACACAAATGGCGTAGCAGCTGCCATTTGTGTCCCTGCCTTTTGCTGTGATAGGCTACGTAAATACTTACATAGCCTATCACGGCTTGGCAAGGATGCAAATGGCGGCCAGCATAGCAGCTGTCCTTTGAGGCTGCAGCAGCCAGGCAGTGGCTGGAATCTGGCTGCGGGTGGTCCTGGCCAGCAGGTGTGCATAGTCGCCACGGAGCGGAGCCGGCCGGGGAAGATTCCGGGGGGGGAATGGAACACCTCCCCCACACCGTGGATGCCCCGGATTGGAACGGTAAATACATTTAGTACATCCCTACATTCCACTGACCCTCAGGATTATTGGAGAAATCTGGAATGGAACCAAATGAGTTTGGATTTTCATGAATCTGAGCAGTGGATTCTGCAGCGGACTGGATTTTCCCCGTTGGGAGGATTCCACAGACTCCTGGTTGGTTATTAACTTTATTGAATTTTGTGCAAATTTCATCATAGAAAAATATACCAAATAACCCAACCAAAAATGTGCATTTCCCCCATAGGCTAAAGCATGAAAATCCACATTTGTGGGGAAGTTGCGCAAATTCATAAACAAAAAAATCCAATTCTGTTGATGGGTGGACAATGGAACAAAAGGCAGCTGAGAATCTGTGAAACACAGATGGAATGGATTTTACACTATCCATACATCCCCACCCTCAACCCTCAGTATTTGATCCTCAGGCACTAGAAAGTTTAGTGTTGATTTGTAGCACATTCCATATTATCTTTGGAGATTTTTTCAGGTCTTTCCACTACTGATTTCCAAACATTTTGACTACACTATTAAAGATGTTGCAGAAGCAAATAAGTCAGTATGTTTTTATAGCTTTAAGTGCTAGTAGAACAGCTTCCCCTTCCTTCCTCTCTGGAGCCAGTGTGGCAACTAAAAACCAACCTTCTTGGTAGGGATGTATTAGAATTTCAGTTCAGTTCACAAATAATCTGAATTTGCCCCATTCACAACCCTGAATGAAAAAGCGAATGGGAACACATCTTTTCTAAAAATGTTCACACATTCCCAAACTTACGATTGTGTTTGAAAAATGTGTGTGTGTGTTTTAATGTGCACTTTGAAACGTGCATCAAAAATGCATTTTCATGCTTTAGTCAATGGGGCCAAACTGTGCACTTTTGAAAAATGTGCACAGAATGCAAACTTTTCCTGTTTGAAAGGGAACACTTTTCCTGCAGACTTTTCCCCATCTGAACAAAGAACATGTTGCAAATAGAAATGGAAGTGAGATGAACTGAGCTTCAAAGTGAAGTTCAGAGAATTTTGATGAGCTCAAAATGTGCCTTGCCAATTTTCCCAGTATAATTTTCTGATGGCCAGGTAGGGTTGTCATGCCAGGTTGGGGCTTGAAGCCAGGTGAGAAATTGCTGGCTCAGCCCCCTGAACACCAGTCCACAGACCCCAGCACCTGCCCAGCAACCTCATGGGTGTCTGCTCCTTTGTCGAGCACCATTTGCCACTCAAATGGCTGCTCATTCTTTGCTATAAGTATCCCATCTACGCAAATGGGGGCCTTAAAGGGGCAATGTCTGCAACATTACAAGCATGTATGCCTGTAATGTTGTGGACATTGCCCTTTTAAGGCCCCCATTGTGTGGATAGGATACTTAAAGAAAAGAACAAGTATCCATTTGAGTGGCAAATGGCACTTGATGAGGGAGCATATGCCTGCGCACCACTGCCAAGCACCCTGCGAACCACCCAGCAACTCACCCTGCGCTGCTCGCCTGACTCAGATAAGTGCTTGGGGCTCGGCGGCACAGGGTGATCCATCCATCCCTATGGCCAGGCTGTTGAAAATTCCAGCTTGTTGAAATTTCCTACCACAGGGTAGCCGTGGGGGGGTCATTCCCACTGTGAGGAAAAACAGGGCACAGGGCCTTATTTACGACTACTGAGCATGTTCAGTAGCATCAAATTGGGAAAATTGACAAAGGAGATTTTTAGTTACTTTTAACTACAAGTAAAAAAAAAGATCTGAAAGTATACAGACTCCTCGGGGCCTGAGGAGGCTGGTCTACAGTGGATTCGGCAGGTTAGATTCTTAGAAAACTGAACTCATTTTAGTCCATCTCCAATTTCTCCAGCATCCCTAATGCCAACTCTTGCCCTGATGGAATTTTTTAAAAGGAGTTTGGATGTGTGTGTGTGTGTGTGTGTGTGTATACATGCATGTGTGTAAAACAATAATGTTGTAGGACATTTCTATGAGTAATTCAGTCTTGAGCAATTACCAAAGGAAGAAAAGCTGTAGTGTGGGAAGAGGTTTTTTGCCATGATACAGGACAAACTTTTTTTCCAGGAATATGCAAGGCATATCTACTGGCTACAGAAATTATCCTTTATGAGGGCTATAGAGAATGAATTGTTTGATCACTGAGCTTGCAGGTTACTATAGAACCTCTGTTCTACAGTGAAGAAGTGTACGCTGTGTTTTCACTTGGTCACACTATCTTTGAAAAACATGTGTGTAGCGTTCTCAAAACTGGGCTAGAGACAATATTGAATGCAGTAAATCATCGCAGCTGCCACAAGGGCAAGTTGGTAGCTATGGCAACATCATATATTAGTGGCAGAGAGTCACATGCAGTGTTCCCCCCACCTTGTTTCTTTTACAGTGATTTTTAGCCACTGTGCATGAAGCTGTAAGAACGGAGGAAATTGTTTTGTTAGATGTCTGCAGTCCCTGTATACATACTACTGTAATGAAAAGCTCTGTATAGTACTCAGTCTCTTCCTGGTTCAATCCTGTAAACTGCAATGCTTTAAAAACAAATCTCAATGACTGAGAGCAAAATTAGTTTTCCAGAAGCCTCAATGCACACTCAATTTAAAATGCAGTGAACAGAGCAAACTAAGGCTCAGTTCAGGTCTGACCCAAGACATTTTGGTGCTTGAGGTGAAGGACAAGATGATCCCATCCCCAATCCACATACAGAAGCCAATCAGAGTGGCAATCAGTCAATACTGGTGATGGGACAGTGTCCTCCACCACACTTAAGAGTAGTCGATTAGCTTATGGGGTGCAGGACAGGCTGAGTAGCACACACAGCTCTGTCCTCCAACATCTTGCCACCACACTCTCACCAGCCTGTCTGGCACCTGCTTGCGGCCCACACAAACAAATGCTGCAATGAGGCAATGGCAGAGATTCCACAGCATACATCATGTGACCAGAGCAGTGCACATATACACACATAGTGCCTGGTAAAGGGTGTGGCCTGGGCTGGTTACCTCTCTGCCTCCCAGCTCAGTCAGGTTGGGAGAAGGTGACTAGGCAAGATAGGCAGATAGCCCAGATGCACAACAACCACAGGAGGATGGAGCTCAAGTGGAACAGCTGTGGGGAACTGCCATTGCCAGTCACCCAATTTCTGCCTCCTAAGGCAGCTGCCTCATTCTACCTAATGGTTGGGCTAGCGCTGTCTCATTTCTAATTCAAAACTACAATTTGTAACAAAATTAAAAACACAAAACAGAAACTGGAGAAGGAATAGGAATGTACGAAAGTTGCTTACCTTTTTGCAGAATCTTTCGCAGTGGGGGGGAAGGGGGGGAGGCGATCCAGTCCTCCCCCCCAGAATCCTCGATGGCCTGCTCCGCTCCGCGGAGCAGCTGGCCAGGGCCATCTGCAGCCAGATTTCCAGCCGTGGACGGGCTGCTGCGGATGCAAATGGTGGCCACCATAGCAGCCACCATTTGCGTCCAGCCAGTCAGCCATGATAGGCTACGTAAGAATTTACGTAGCCTATCATGGCTACCCCTTAAAAAAAACCCAGCGTACGCAAATGGCGGTGGCTATGGTGGCCACCATTTGCATTCCCTTTTTTCGCTGTTTTATCTTACATAAATATTTACGTAAGATAAATCAGCAAAAAATAGGGAATGCAAATGGCGGCCACCCTAGCAGCCGCCATTTGCGTACGCTGGGTTTTTTTTGGGGGGTTAGCCATGATAGCCTATGTAAATTCTTATGTAGCCTATCACGGCTGCAAGGACAGCAATGTTGGCGGCAGGAGCCTGGCTGCAGCAGGCCAGGAGACCAGCTGCCGCCGCTGCCAGAACCACCGCCGCCGCTGCATCCGCCCCAGGTAAGTGCCATCCTGGGGGGAATTCCATGGGGGGGGCGGGGGGCAGGAGGCTGTTCCACCACAGATTCTGGGGGCCTTATGAATCCGGCCTCACTGGAATCCATGGTGGAATTCTCTGCCATCCCTAAGAAGGAAGAATGCAAAGGAAAGGGATTATAGGAAACTTCAGTAAGTATAGGTGCATCAGTACATTATACTATTTCTTCATAAATATCACTAAAGTGAATGATAGTTAATATTAATATCCTTTCTGTGTATTTGTTATATACTTCCTAGAAACATATGACAGGTGGGTTGGAGCAATTGCATGAAACTGGGAGGGGAAACTTATCTCTACACTGGATTCCATTTCAATTTCAGGTGAGCATGTGGCTCTAGAATGTGACAGAATCCAGCAGCTCGTATTTATTAGTGCTGTGTCAAAACCCTACTTGCCCTTTCACAATGTCTTCATTTCCCTGCAAAAAAGGCAGTCGTCGTTCTGCCTCTTTCATTTAGATGTTGAGAATTTTGGATAAATTTCTCTGGGTGCACAGTAAGGAGCTGGCTGGGGGGCGGGGGTGCTCTTTCTTTTACCCTTTTCCCTGAAAGCTGAGAGAGAGGCATGTTTGGTTTTGCTTAGTTGGTATTAAAGTCTTTTTAACAGCAACAGAAAGAAGAATAAGAAGAATAGCACAATTCCTCACTCAGCTTTTAGGCAGTCAGCCAGCAGCAGCACAGGGAAGCCTCAAAGGAGGAAGTCCTGCTTAAGTCCTCGGGGGGGAGGGCTTTCCAAGAAGCTCAAGCAGCCAGAGAGGCTGCAAGGAGAGAATGGGGGGGTAAAGAAAAAGCATCCCCCACTCAGCTGGCTCCTTACCGGGAGGTAAGCCCTGAAGCCCTGCACCTGGAGAAATTTCTCCAAGATTTTCACCCCTTCCCACAATTTTCAGGTGCAATTTCTTTTCACCCCTCCCCCCAACGAATGGCAAAAAATAAATGAATTGAAAAATTCAGCACAGTGCTAGTATTTATAGAGACAGATGCCCATAAGTCTGTTATAGATAGATGCACAAGGTCTTTAAGGAATAATTTCCAAAACTAACCAGGGGACTCCATGGAGGAAAGTAATGGCTGAATGGCTGAAAGTAGGGATGGCAGAGAATTTCTCCACGAATCTTCAGGAGGCCGAATGCCAACGCATTCAGCCCCCCGAAATTGGTGGGGAAATTCTCCGCCGGCCCCCTGCCCCTCCTCCGGATGGGACTAACCGTGGCCGAATGTCCCTCTTGGCGGCGGGTCCCGGCAGCGTTTCGGCGGCGTTTCGGCGGGGGCGGGGGCAGCGGCCAGTCTTCCGACCAGCTGCCGCCGCTGCCATTGCAAAAAAAAAAGTAAATTAAAAAAAAACACCCATGATAGGCTACGTAACGATTTACATAGCCTATCATGGCTAGATGTCCAAAGTCAGCCATGATAGGCTACGTAAATCATCACGTAGCCTATCACGGGTGACTTTGGAAAAAAAAAAAAAGTGCGTACTCAAATGGCGGCGGCCCATGGGAGCTGCCATTTGCGTACGCGCTTTTTTTTTTTTTTCAAATTCACCCGTGATAGGCTACGTGACGATTTACATAGCCTATCACGGCTGACTTTGGAAATCTAGCCATGATAGGCTACGTAAATCGTTATGTAGCCTATCATGGGTCTGTGTGTGTGTGTGTGTGTGTGTGTGTGTGTTTACTTTTTTTCTGTGGCTGGGTAGACGGGGTGCTCCTACCCAGCCTGAATTTCGCCGGCGAGGGATGGGGCACCTCCCCCCCGACCAGAATTTCGGCCGGGCAAGGCGGGCCACCTCCCCCCCCTCGCCTGAACTTCGGGGGGAGAACCGAAGCTCCTCCCCCCCACCGCGAAGCAAGCTTCGAGAACAGGTAAGGGACTTTCGTCCATCCCTAGCTGAAAGTATGAAAGGCATGCACAGATCTTCTATACTGTGTGATTATCATTGCACTGTAGTGTTCATACCTGTGAAAAGGGCCAGTGACTAAAAACTCAGACTGGTCTGAGACTGGAGAATATATGCAGGGAAAAGTTGAATGGAATGGGGGACAACACGCTAAATGTTATGCACTAACATAAATTACGTGAATTGTTGTTTAGCCTCTTATGGAATTATTTGTGTATTTTTCTGCATAATGAAAAAAATCAAATCCATCTGGAATAGACAGTGGAACAAATGACACCGCACAATCCACAAAACACACATGGGACAGATTTCACAAAAACCAGACAACCCTAGTTGGCATGGACCTGGGATAGACCATCATACAATCAACCAAGAGGAAAGTGGAAGCAGCACTAGCCCAAGACATTTTGCTGCAAAAGGCACACATCACCACCCTGCTAAACATCTTAAAAGTCTTGCTGCACGATTTAGACACCAGTCCTGCATTCATCTATCCCCATCAACCTCCAGAGCTGCATGGCAAAGCCAACCCTGCATGAAACACATGCTTATGAGCAGGTTCCCTCAGCCAGAAATCGTACAGACTGAGACAGATCTGGGAAATTGATATAGGGTAGCCCTGTGTCCTTTATTACAGAGAGATGTCCTCTATTTGAAGTGCTGTCCTATCCAAGTCCAGCTTAAAGGTAAAGAACCATACAAGCTGTTGTCCATCTAGAACAGCAAACTGAACAGGGAGACACACAGGTCACCTAGTCACAGTCTTCCACACTGTGGTGAGAATTGCCACACTTCTATTTCAATTATAATAATTATTTCTAAATTTGCATCTACACATATAAATTAGCATACGTAAATTTTATGCAAATCGGTGTCCTCTTTTGTCCTCTTTTTTAGTGATTCATTTCCACTTGTTTGGCAATTCGTAAGTGGCCACACTAGATGACAGCAGATGGTGGCATATGATTGGCTGAGGCTCTTTGGTGTTTTGTGTTATCCAGGGCAAAGAGGATTCCAGTTTGATCTGTGTCCAGTTCCCTCTTCTGACTAACAGCCCAGGTGGCAAAGTAAGCAGGGAAATTATGACTGAACTGCAGAACTCCTGAAGTCCTTTGGTGCCTAACAGCCCCTTTGTTTCTTGCCAGTCATTTTGCAAAACTAAAGCATGGCACACACACAAATGCCAAAAACAAAGCAAAACAAGGAAACTTTTTTTGTACCTAGAGAGTTGTCCAGTGCGTCTTCATCTCCTAACCTCTTGTAATATTCCTCTAAGAAAGAGCCAGCAGCCTAATTTTTTATCTCCCATTCATAATTCTGTCAGTGTGCATTAATTTTTAAAATAGTGCCTACACAGGCCTCAGAGGTAATTAAAGTAACCTCCTTTTGGTGGGAAAGGACTACAAAACTCAGTTAGTATCCTTATCTCCTTTGATTCTTCAATAAAGGCAAACAAATGAATCTACTTAAGGCATTTCCTGTGGTTTTATTTAAAGGAGCCCTTGGGCGATGTCATATCATACTTCTGAAGAGGACCCATGATAATTCTAAGCCATTAAAGATGCCAATTACAAACAAAAGAGTTAGATGCCATTTGGCAATACTCAAACCTAATCCTTATGCATATTAAATGCACCACTTTGGGAAAGGATGTAACACTAGAGCTAGTTAGAGGAGTGGCTTGCACAGAAGCACGGGAGATGCGCACAAAGTTCCACTTAGGGATGGACGAAAGGGACTTACCTGGTCCCGCAGCTTGCTTTGCGGTGGGGGGGAGGCGCTTCAGTTCTCCCCCCGAAGTTCAGGCGAGGGGGGGGAGGCGCCCCACCTCACCCGGCCAAAATTCAGGCTGGGGGGGAGGCGCCCCATCCCTCGCCGCCGAAATTCAGGCTGGGGAGGAGCGCCCCATCTACCCGGCTGTGAAAAAAAAAGTAAAGTAAAAAAACAACAACACACCTGTGATAGGCTACGTAACGATTTACATAGCCTATCACGGCTAGATTTCCAAAGTCAGCTGTGATAGGCTATGTAAATCGTCACATAGCCTATCATGGGTGACTTTGGAAAAAAAAAAAGCGCGTACGCAAATGGCGGCTATTTGCGTTGCCCTTATTTTCGCCATAGTCTACGTAAATCTTTACGTAGACTAGACGTGCCAAACTAAGGAACGCAAATGGTGGCGCCCATGGGCGCCGCCATTTGCGTACATGCTTTTTTTTTTTTTCAAAGTCACCCGTGATAGGCTACGTGACGATTTACGTAGCCTATCATGGCTGACTTTGGAAATCTAGCCGTGATAGGCTATGTAAATCGTTACGTAGCCTATCACGGGTGTGTGTTTGTTTGTTTTTACTTTCCTTTTTTATTTTGCAATGGTGGCGGCGGCAGCCAGTCAGAAGACCAGCCGCTGCCGCCACCACCGCCGAAACACCGCTGGGACCCGCCGCCAAGAGGGACATTCGCACGAGGTAAGTCTCATCCCGGGGGGGGCGGGGGGCCGGTGGAGAATTTCACCACCAATTTTGGGGGGCCGAATGCGTTGGCATTCGGCCTCCTGGAGATTCGTGGAGAAATTCTCCGCCATCCCTAGTTCCACTGAATCACAGTAAATGGGCCCAGAAAAAGCAGCACTTCTACCAGGAAGGCTGCATCGCTGAACAATTCACATTTTTACCCAGTATAAATTCAGTATTGCACAGTTGCACACACTCAGCTGCACATGGAATGCTTGATTGCCAATTATTTCAGTGCTCAACAGTGAGCTCAAAAAACCCATTGATTTTCATGGGACTTAGAGCCACCCCACACTTTCTTTCTTTTTAAACTCAGCTGCAAAGTTACCAGATTTAAAGGGCAAAATACCAACATGTCACTATCAATTAGGGATGTCAGAGGAATCTGCAATGGAACCAAATGAGTTTGTATTTTGATGAATCTGAACAGTGATTCCACAGCAGACCAGCTTTCTCCACTGTCAGGAGGATTCTACTGACTGTGGACTGTTTTTCTCACTTTCCCTAATTTTACACAAATGTTGCCCTTGAAAAATACACATTAAAAAAAAAAAACTGGACAAAAATGTGATTTTCCACATAACCTAAAGCATGAAAAAGTACATTTGGGGTGATTTTGCATATTTTGGGGGGGATTCTCGCATTTTAGCATGTTTAAATTTCTGCAAATGTGCATTTGTGTAAATTTGGGAACTAAAAAAAATCCAATTCTGGTGATGGGTGGACTGTGGAATGAAAGATGCCCAACAATCCACAAAACACAGATAGAATGGATTTTATACAATCCATACATCCCTACTATCAATTGTGAACAGGGAAGGTGTATTAAAGAGGTCAGATTTTTCCAAAATTGATGGTGACCAACTTGCATCTTTTAAACATAAGTCTTGTCTGTATCTGAATTTTAGAAGTCAGTGTGAAAATATTCCTAGGAAATTTGGTGGCAAATCTCTTTTTCCCATTGTACTAGCAAGCACTAGATACCTCTGGCTGTTGGTTTATGCTAGGACAACATCATTAGTGCTAGCACTGGGGCACAGCTGGTTCCTACCTTATGTATAGGCAGTTTCACTGAGCACATTAACATGTATGTTGAGCCAAAGGTACTGTAGAAGGCAGGTAAGGAAGGATAGGAACTTGTTTAACCACTTTAGAAGTTTGGAACAACTTCTAAAGATGGACACGGGAACATATTGCCAGAGATCTGTATAATTGTTATTCAGTGACCTGTTTCTTTCCCACTCACTCCCCCCACCCACCCCTGAAGCTTTGTTCTGACTACTTCTACACCTTTTAGATATACTAAATATCCTTTGGACATAAATATGCGGGAACATTGCCCAGCAACATTCATTGAATTATTCTGGCAACAGCTTTTCCTCCCCACAGAAGGTAGCCCAGGAGCAAGGACTTTTATATAAAAAATATCACAGCAGCAGTGGTTGAAGCAGTAAAGTGACTTGGATGATGGGAAAATGTCACCTGCATAACTGAGTTCCATTATTACTAACTAAATTAGAGATTGATTGGAGCCACGGAAGAGGAATATTTGGTCAGGTTCAGCGTGGCGAAAGATTGTCAGGCTGTCAGATCTGATTTATTAAGAGAAGGTCATGCATCACTAATTTGATTATTTTTCTGAGAGAAATGACAATGAAAGCTGACAACGGTGAGGCAGCAGAGATGATCGTCTTGGAGTTCAGGAAGTCACATGACACACAACAACAAAGTAAGGTGATACATTGGGCAATAACAGACAACTGGTGAAATTCTTAATTGAGCAACTGAACTGATGTCAGTCTGCTATAGAATATGGATCAGGGACAGCAGGAGGAAAGTGGCACATGTTAGGCTCTTACAATGGTAGGCATAATATATAATTTTGGCCACACTCTACTGTATCATATCCAAATGGTCCAAAGGAATAATTAAGAAGTAAGCCTGACAAAGGACAAATGACAAGAATATGATACAAAAAAGTTGGTCAGTGAAGGTGAAGCTGTTCAGAAAGCACAGAATAGGGATGGACGAAAGTCCCTTACCTGGTCCCGCAGCTTTTTTCTCCTGCCAAAATTCTGGCCGGGCGGGAGGCACCCCATCCCCCCCCGCCGAAATTCTGGCCAGGGGGGAGCGCCCCGCCTCTCCGGCTGCGAAAGAAAAAAGTAAAGTAAAAAAAAAGAAGTGATAGGCTACGTAAATCTTTACGTAGCCTATCATGGTTTGTTTTGTTTTTTTTACTTTACTTTGAAATGGCAGCGGCAGCAGCCGGTTGGAAGACCGGCTGCCGCCGCCGAACCGCCGCCGGGACCCGCCGCCGCGAGGGACATTCGCACGAGGTAAGTCCCATCCCGGGGGGGTCGGGGGGGTCAGAGAATTTCCCCACCAATTTTGGGGGGCTGAATGTGTTGGCATTCGGCCTCCCGGAGATTTGTGGAGAAATTCTCCGACATCCCTAGCACAGAATATAGATAAATTGGGGTTATAAAAAAAGGAAAATCAGGTAAGGACAATTATTTATTGTGAAGATTCTCTTTAATTTTTAAATAGGGATGTCAGAGAATTCTGCATGACTTTTAAATGGGATCGAATTCTGACAAATCCGGTCCACGGAATCCTCCTTGGAATGGGGCGGCTCAGTCGAACCCGACTGGAGCTCACGCGAACCCATTTTTTTTTGTCCGCCGAGCAGTGGATTTTACAAAAATAATCACGAAAAGAAATCCATAAATCAGAAATGGAAGAAGAATGCAAATGGCTCTACCCTTTTTACAATAATAAATAGGCATTTTCCCTGTGACCCGAGGCTTTCTTTCGCTGGGGCTGAGTTGCAAAGTCCACAGAAATCCTTCATCTTTTCTGTTTATTATCTGTGGAGGTGAGGTCAGGTCTGGTCAGGTCAGGTCCGATGAGGTCAGATGAGGTCAGGTCAGGTCAGGTCTTGTTAGGGATGTCAGAGAATTCTGCCACTTATTTCGGTGAGGCTGAATGCCAGTGCATTCGGCCCCCCGAAATCTGTGGTGGAGCAAAGCCCCCCCACCCCCTGCCCCGCAAAAGGCTTACGGGACACTTACCCGGTGCCGTTCATGCTGCTCTGCGAATGGCGGCTGTGGCCGTAGCCACCATTCCCTTCATCACTATAGCCATGATAGGCTACGTAAATACTTACGCAGCCTATCATGGCTAACGCAGGGATGCCATTTCATCAGTATAGCCATGATAGGCTACATAAATATTTACATAGCCTATCACAGCAAACCCCCCCACAAAACAGCGAACGCAAATGGTGGCGGTACGGCAGCTGCCATTTGCGTTCCTTTTTTTTTTTTTCCGTGATAGGTTACGTAAATATTTATGTAGGCTATTCCAGCAAAAAAAAAAAAAGGGAATGCAAATGGCGTAGTGGCCACCATTTGTGTTCCCCCCCCTTTTTTTTGCAGTAATAGGCTATGTAAATATTTACATAGCCTATCACGGCAAAATACAGGGATGCAAATGGCGGTGGCTACTGCAGCCACCATTTGCGTCCCTGCAGGCTGCCCAGCAGCTGGATGTCTGGCTGTGGGCGGCCCCAGCCAGTGGCTATGCAGAATCTCCATGGCGTGGAGCCGGCTGGAGAGAATTTCGGGGGGAGGGACAGAGCGCCTCCCCCCCCACTGCGGATGTCACCCTTCGAAAAGGTAAGTGACTTTCGTACATCCCTAGGTCTGGTGAGGTCAAGACAGGTGAGGTGAGGTCAGGACAGGTCTGGTGAGGTCAGGTGAGGTCAGGTGACCAGAAGTTACTTGGGGAATCCCCACGAAGGGCTTTACCCTTTTTATGAAAATAAATAGGCATTTTCCCTATGACCCAAGGCTTATGGAGACCGACGGCGGGTGCGCAAAAAGGATTTTTTGGTGGTACTTACGGAATTATTTATGTAAGTTCAGGGAGCTGGGGAAAAACGGGGGAATCTGGAGCATGCGGAAGGTGGAACGAGGCAGCCCTTGGCTCTGTGGAATCCTCGCAGAGAGGACCCACAAGGATTCCAGGGGGAAGGGATGGATTGCCTCCCCGCCCCCCGCAGATTCCCCACCAGAACGGACGGTGGGGAATCCGTACATTGCTATGTTTAAAGGCCTACATTTACATTTATATTTTTATTTATATGCGGTCTTTAGTTTGATGTTACTATAGTAAGCCAGAATTTAAATGCCCAAATATAAAAATAAAATAATATTTTGTTGGAAAGAAAAGTACTATTTTTGGTATTAATTATCACATTTACTTTACCCCTTTCTGTGAAAGGAATTCAGGAGAGTGTATTTCAGCACATCTGATTTTATCCTCACTACAACCCTGTGAGGCTGAGAGATGGTGACTGGACAAAAGTCACCCAGTAATTTTTATACCTGAGTGGAGAGTTGAACTTAAGTCTCTCTGGTTCACACATAGCACTCTAACCACTAAGGGTGCAATCCTATGCATGTTTAGAAAAAAAAATCCTACAACTCCCTGCATTCCCTAGCCAGCCATGCTGGCTGGGGAATTCTGGGAGTTGTAGATCTTTTTCTTTCTGAACATGCATGGGGTTGCACCCTAAATCACTCAGATGTGATTAAATCAGTGGTTTATTTCCATATCATGTATCAAAAGGGCCAGTGCCAGATGAAATATATATGTATGTATGTTGTTCACTCAGTCATTTTATGTAGACCTAGATTTACATGTTCACATTTCTTTATGCATTTAGATATCTAGAACTTCCACTACAAAGGGGTTGGAGCCAATAATAACATGTTTATATAGACACCTATGACAGTGCATTCCTATTCATCCTTAGATACCATTATTGTTTTAAAAGATGGTGTGACTTTGTTACTCTCCCTTGAGCTGTTCCTAGGCTGTGAGATGTGGGCCAAAAAATTCCCCTTAGGTTATCCCCTGAGCTTTTTAACAAGGCACAGTGGTGGGGGTGGGGATGTGCAGAACAGCTCATTGCCCTTGTCAGCTACCCCTTAGAAGGAGGATCTGAAGCCCATGTCAGGAGTGAATGGATGATTAAAAAAAATCAAGTTCTTTTTATCCCAAATATGGAGAACTTCGTAAATGTTTGTAAATTTGCCGAGAGAACATTAGCTATTGGATGGATTAGAAATATAATAATGAAATAAATGCTTATCAAAACCAAACTGAAATGAAGTTCTCACTCTTCCTATTGTAGACCACTGAATTAGTATTAGATAAAAATGGGGAATATTACGATATACCATAGATAAAATATATAAGTGATATGGTAAGTAGGGATGCACGAAAGTCACTTACCTGGTCTCGCAGCTTGCTTCGCGGTGGGGGGGAGGCGCTTCGCTACTCCCCCTGAAGTTCAGGCGGGGGGGAGGCTTCTCTCCTCGCCCGGCCAAAATTCAGGCCGGGGGGGAGGCTTCCCGCCTCGCCCGGCCGAAATTCAGGCCGGGGAGAAGCGCCCCGTCTCCCTGGTCGCGAACTTCAAAAAAAAAACAAAACGCCCCTGTGATAGGCTACGTAACGATTAATGTAGCCTATCACGGCTAGATCTGCAAAGTCAGCCATGATAGGCTACGTTAATCATCACGTAGCCTATCACGGGTGACTTTGAAAAAAAAAAACGCGTACGCAAATGGCAGCCCCCATAGGGAGCCGCCATTCGCGTTCCTTATTTGGTCCCTGTAGTCTACGTAAAGATTTACGTAGACTACGGCGAAAATAAGGGCAACACTATTTGCGTTGTCCTTATTTTCGCCGTAGTCTATGTAAATCTTTACGTAGACTACAGGGACCAAATAAGGAACAGGAATGGCGGCTCCCTATGGGGGCCGCTATTAGCTGTATGCGCTTTTTTTTTTTTTTAAGTCACCCGTGATAGGCTACGTGACGATTAACGTAGCCTATTACGGCTGACTTTGCAAATCTAGCCATGATAGGCTACGTTAATCGTTACGTAGCCTATCACAGGGGCGTGTTTTGTTTTGTTTTTACTTTTCTTGTAATGGCGGCGGCGGCAGCCGGTCGAAAGACCGGCTGCCACCCCTGCCCCTGACGAAGACCTGCCGAACCTCCGCCGGGACCCGCCACCGGGAGGGACATTCGTGAAAGGTAAGTCCCATCCCGGGGGTGGGTGGGCGGGGGGGCGGAGAATTTCTCCCCGAACAACCATCGGAGGACTGAATGCGTTGGCACTTGGCCCCCCGAAGTTTCGGGGAGAAATTCTCCCCCATCCCTAAGTAAGAAGGCTACAGACAAAGCCTTAAAGGGAGCAGGTGTAGTTTACCTTAGCTCTTTACCAGTCTCTGGCAAAGAGCATAAACTGAGGGAAATGGTGTGTGAAAAGTACTGTTATTATGGTTCCATATCTATCTGAATGTCTGGAAGATTTTCCTACTACTGGGACTGACTAGCTCCCCCCTGGTCATTCCAATGTGTACTGGTGATATTTTATGTCACCAGTAAGAAGCAAGGTTCACCCAGCAAGATGGACTTGTCTTTAAATTTATTTATTTTTATATTTGCAAATACAGCTTTATTCTACAAATTGAGAGGTTAGTTTGGAAAACAGTCAGTGAGCATCATCTGGGTTCATTCTTCACAAAGTTGTCCAAAACTGCAGTGCTACCTGCTTGCCAAGAGATAGAGAAGCCAAGAAGATTTAGTGTTATTTTCCCATTTATACAGGAAGAGAAAAAGTTGATTTGCTTGAAGTTTAATAGTGAAAACTACTGGGCCATAGCAACACATGCCCAGCAGCATTCTTTCTCTCATAAAAGAGAAGTACTGGAAAACACACACACACACACACACACACACACCCCCAATTCCCTCGCCTTACATGTGAATATTCTAAACTAAAACCTAGATCCTAGCCTCTCTCTCTTTTTTGTCAAAACCTTACTTTACACACACACACACACACACACACAAACCTCTGCAAAAATACAAAATACAAATTTTACAAAGCCTGACCAAACTGCATATATTAGGCAGTATCCAACAGTGTCATTCTGCTAGCAAAAATGACATTGTGCTAGCAGAAATTAGGTTCCGAACTATGCACAACTAGGGATGTATGGAGTGTGTAAAATCCGCTCTGGGTTTCGCAAGCTGTCAGGAGTCTTTTGTTCCATTGTCCACCCACAGACGGATGTGAATACTTTTTTCGTCATATGGAAAAATACACAAATAATTAAGTATTTACATAATTTACCTTAGTATGTAACATTTAGTGTATTGTCCCCCATTCCATTCGATGTTTCCTCAGCAGAAACTTACATGTTTTCCTATGAATGTATATACTTTCATTTCGAGAAAGTAAAAAAAAAAAATCATCCAAAAGTCCATGGACTTCGCACGGCCTGAGGGCGTCATTCTGCAGCAGATTCCACAGGTCAGGTTCTCAGAAATCCGAGCTCATTTTAGTCCATCTCAAATTTCTCCAGCATCCCTATGCACAACAGGAGAATCCAACTGAAGCTACATTTGTGCAGGTGTGGTTGTGCAAGTGGTTGAACATAGGGATGGATGGACTCACTGCCATCCGGTTTTGCCGGGTGCCTCCTAAGCCACCACCACCATTCATTTCCCCCAGACCCACTCGCCAAGCCTCCTTGCTCACCTGGATCCACTCACCAAGCAGTTGCATGCCCAGCGAGTGGGTCTGGCAGCCTCCCGTCCTCTTTGTGTAAAAATGGTGGCTCAGGGTTTCCTGGAAATCTAATGTTGCATAAATGGCAGCTGTAGAGGGACCATGTATGTAGCATTAAAGGCAAGAATAGGTCACTTACACCTGTGATGTTTCATAAATGGTCCTTTATCACCACCATTTACATAACAATAGATTTATAGCAATCCCCAAGCTGCCATTTTTATGTGAAATGGAGCTCACTAAGAGGGCAGGTGGCTGTCAGACCTGCTTGCCAGGCACATGGCTACTCAGTGAGCAGGTCTAGGTGAGCACAGGGGCTGAGCGAGCAGGTCCGGGGAGAGTGAGCAGGGGGGAGTCCAACAAATTCCACCCCAGACTCTTGACAGACTCTTGTCTACACTCGTGCAACATGTTGTGCAACTGGTTGCACTGTATGCTTGCACAATCCATTGTGTAATTGCTTGTGTATTACACTTGTAAAATCTGTTGTGCAATCAGTTGCACTTTACACTTGCGCAACTGGCTGTACAAGCCCTTGCTCAACACATTGTACAATGAACGATGCAACACATTGTACAATGGGTGGTGCAACACATTGTACAATGTGTGGTGCAACCCATTGTACTGTGTGTTGTGTAAGCGTAACACACAACCGCTTGTGCAATGAATGGATTCGGCAGAGCTTCTCTAGCGCTATTTGAGTTTGCAGAATGACACCATTGGATACTGCCCTAGGCCATTTAGAGATGGCCCAGCATATCTGATTCTGCTCAATAGTATCCCAGATATGTAGAAAGTTCAGAAATGTTATCAATGGATTGGATCCTAGCTCCTTCTGAGGATTGGATAGGGCTTTCCCACCTCCCCTTCCCCTCTGCAGCCCTCTGTGCTCTCCCCCAAATCCACTCCCAAGTGTTGGGGGACTCTCCAGAACAGGTTGGAATGTGGCACAGGAGGTTGTGCAAGCATTGGTTTATGCTATCATAATGTCACAACATCAATTGCATTAGTACATGGACACCACTGGATCCTTCCCATGAACTTGGCGTGGCTGGGTTGTGAAACAGTTTGGAGTTGTTTCAGGAAAGTGGGTGGGGTGCTTACCATGTCAGTCAGGGGTGTGTGTCTCTCATTTTATTTTATTTTTAATGTTCCCCCAAAAGCCTTGCCTCTCTTGTTCTGGTGGCAGTTGCAGCTCTTTTTCTTTTCCTTTCTTTTCAGAACAGATTAAAAGTTAAAATCCTGCTGCCAGTCTGCATGTGCTGGTGTTGGCAGCCAAGGCAGAGCTCCAGCCACCACTATTTTTCTCCCTAGAATGCCCTTGGATGACTCAGCCCCTGCAGAATTGCATTTTCCAGGAGTACGAAAACAGAAAAAGAAGAAAAGCAGGCTCTACGGTGAGTGTCTTATCCTATGTCCCCAAATCAGGTCTGAACCATTTTGCAAGGCAACCACCCTGAAAATCATCAAAATGGTCTCCCCAAGATGTCACCACTGCCAACTGGAGTTGCAAATTCAGGAAGATATTGGATCACCCCTACCACTCAGGCAAGAGCACTTTAGGATATAAGCCAATGTTTTTTCCTGAGAAAGGAGAAGAGATGACTGTATGTTCAAGGTTGAATCATAGAACCATAAGGGATCTGTAGGAAACTGTAGGAAACACATCACCTCTGAAGTCCTCCCAATTGTAACATTCCCATTCCCATATGGGAACACGATGCAAGTTAATGTCAATTCTAGATCATAACAGTAACCATCATAACACACATAATGGAGTTATAACTTAAGGTTGTACTTCAAATGGAAAATATCAAATTTTAAGCTGACTTTAGATAATAACAAGCACCCATGTTCCTATGGGGCATATACTGCTTCCAGGTGTACTATTGACCAATGGCATACTTGATGCAGGTTTAAGCCAGTGGTTATAGAGCTGAACCAAATATTTTCTGATGACAAGTTTTTGGCCATTTATGGGTGGGGTGTGGGAAGGAAAAGGCACATTTCACCAAACTGTTTGATGAGGGGAGGGTTTGGTTTACTCTAGGTTACTTTTCCAAGGTAGACAAGGGATTTCTCTCCCCTCTCTGCTTTTTAACTTGGAAAAAACCTTGTGCCTCTGACTAAAGGTGTCCAGCCTGGCTACATTTCCTGCTGGGGGCAGGCCAGAATCACATGGGGATTCTGGCCTTCCCCCAGCAGGAAACACAACTGGGTTAAAACATGAGGGGGCATCTCATATGACTGAGGTAAGCCAAACCCTCTCCCCAATTAAAACATTGGTGAAATATCCCCCCCCAGGGAGCAGAGATCCCCCCCCATTTTTGCAGGGGACAAATGGTCCTACCCAAAATGGGGAGATTTATGTATAAATACTACTATGTACATCCAGTTTCCACTTAAAATTCGGTATTTAAACTGTCTATCACTGTACTGGTATTTCATTATTATATCTTTGCCTCTGGTTTTGTACACATATGAATATGACTGCATTCTTTTTTCCCCCTGCTTTGGCTTGTATGGCCTTTATCTCTGGAAAATGATGTGGGGATCAATAATGCTTACAGTCTCTTGCATATTGACTGTGCATCCATCATCTTGGGCAAACGTTTGAAAGTGCTTTTCCAAGAATCTTAGTCTGCAATCTGCATAGAGATATGTTTCATTTGCCTGCTTGCCTGAAAAGAGTGAGTGGGGAGCACAGCAGTGTTGTGGCTGTCCCAGAAGTGAACAAGGATGCCATGACATTCATAAGAAGAGCCATGCTGGATCAGACCAAGGGTCAGTCCAGTCCAGCACTCTGTTCACACAGTGGCCAACCAGCTGTCTACCAGGAAACCACAAGCAGGGCATGAGCACAACAGCACCGTCCCACCCACGTTCCCCAGCAACTGGTGGATATAGGCTCACTGCCTCTGGTACTGGAGATAGCACATAGCCATCAAGCCTAGCAGCCATTGATAGACTTCTCCTCCAGGGATTTGTCTAACCCCCTTTTAAAGCCATCTAAGTTGGTAGCTGTCACTACATCCTGTGGTAGTGAATTCCATAGTTTAACTATGTGCTGTGTGAAGAAGTACTTTCTTTTATCTGTCCTGAATCTCCCACCCATCAGCTTCATAGGATGACCCCGGGTTCAAGCATTTTGAGAGAGGGAAAAAAAATGTCTCCCTATCTGTGCAGATGCATGTTGCATCCCTGTGTTGCCTGAGGCTGGCAGCAGAGGCTTTATAAGCCCAGTCCATTCTGGGCACAGCCCTCTTGGTTTTTCTTCTTCCATTGATTAAAGTGTATTTGGGCACATTTTTCAAAAGTATGCATTTTTTCATGCATGTTTTCCAAATTTATGCATGCTGTCAAAACTCTTTTTTTTTGGGGGGGGGGGTGTCCATGAATCACATTGCAAGCTTGGAAATGTATGGCCTTCAACTGCAAATTGCATCCAAGTCCATGAAGGTACGAACTGGGTAAATCCCATTCAAAAATGAAATGAAATGAATTTCTCATACATCCCTAAGGTGAAGTGAATAAGAACTAGGGAGGAGGGAGCAGGCATTTTTGCTGTGATACTTGGTCTGTGGACATCCTTCCCCAAGAAAGTTCACCTGGCACTTTCTTTGCTATCCTTAAGTGTATAAAATAGAAGGGTAGAAGTGTGTAAAATATTAGAGATGTGTGAGTCAGCAAAACCCAAGTTCATCAAGGTTCTCTGATTTCCATCTCCAAGCCCTTTCAGACTCATGTCCCAGTTGGATTTCAATTTTTGGGAGGTGGGGGATCCTGCATGAAAATTTGTATGTATTTTCATGCACATTTTTTCAAAATGTATCCATAAATTGCACACATTTTCTCATTGATTATGGCATGTTTGTGTGCATTCTTCCAATGTACATATTTTTCATGCACATTTTAAAATGTACATCTTTTTCAAACTCTTTTCTTGTTGTGCTAATCTCATCATAATTAGATGTTAGACCACAGATTACGTTTGCATCTGCATTCAGTTATGGGAGGTGCAAATTGGATAAATTCTGGCCCAAAACAAACAGAACTGAATTTTTCACCTATATTCCTAATAAAATTATGCATGGTGTGGAGAAAGTGGACACAAGTCCCTCTTCTCATAATACTAGAACCTGGTATCATCCACTAAAGCTAAATGGTGGGAACATCAGGACAGATAAAAGGAAACACTTCTTTAACATAGTTAAACTATGGAATATGCCACCATGGGATGTAGTGATGGCCACCAACTTGGATGGCTTTAGGACAGAATTAGGTAAATTCATGGAGGATAAAGCTATTGATGGCTACTATTCATGAGTGCTATATCCAATATCAGAGACTGTGGAAATTGTGCTTGAGGGTGCTATTGCTCTCATGTCCTGCTTGTGGACTTCCCAAAGGCTTCCAGTCCTCTGTGGGAGCATTTCTGGACTAGAATAGGCCTTTGTTCTGATCTAGCAAGGCTCTTCTTATATTGCTATGCATTTAACAGTGCTGCCAAGCATAAGCCACTGATCTGTGAAATGGATGGCTCAATACAGTGAACTATTGGGAGTCACCACATCACCATTGAGACTAGCCAACATTCTCCGTATAACATTTTTCTTTCTTCTTGGAGCTCTTGTAGTTCACATAAATAGTTTACTACATGATATGATTACCATAAGGAGCACAGTTGGTTAGTATGTTCGTAACCCTGGGGAGCAATTTGAACAAATTGTGGTCCATATGGCGAACCTATCATGTGCATGCCTTCCCTTCAACAATATTTGGAAGGCTAAAAAAAGATTTTTGTCCTCTCTCTTCTTCACATATTACTGCATTTGCTTTAAAAGTGTGTGATATCGAATACACTGGAGCCCAGTCACACACATATATATTGTGAAGCAATGCCTTCAAAGCTGGAATAAAATGGATGGTAAAAGGAAAAAGTAAAGGTAATCCCAGCCAGTCATGTCTGACTCTAGGGGGTGGTGGTCATCTCCATTTCTAAGCCGAAGAGCCAGCACTGTCTGAAGACACTTCCATGGTTATGTGGTCGGCATGACTTAACACCGAGGTGCACGGAATGCTGTTACCTTTCCTGCCAAAGCGGTACCCATTTATCTACTTGCAATTTTTTGCTTTCAAACTGCTAGGTTGGCAGAAGCTGGGACTGAAGACGGGAGCTCACTCCATCACGCGGCACTCGGATCTCCAACTGCTGTCCTGCCGACCTTCCAGTCTGCAGTTTAGGGATGTACGAAAGTCACTTACCTGTGACGAAATCTGATTCACGGTGGGGGGGAGGCGACCCATCCCTCACCCCCCAAATTCTGGCCGGGGGGGAGGTGCCCCATCCCTCCCGCCGCGAATCCTGGCCAGCCGGGACTGCAAATGGCGGCGGCCGTAGCCGCTGCCATTTGCGTCCCTGCAGTCAGCTGTGATAGGCTACGTAAATGTTTACATAGCCTATCATGGCTGAGTTAAAAAAAAACAAAAAACCGCGCGTACGCAAATGGCGGCGTCCATGGGCGCTGCCATTTGTGTTCCTTATTTTGGCATGTCTAGTCTACGTAAGCATTTACATAGACTACGGCGAAAATAAGGGGAACGCAAATAGCGTAGCGTCTATTTGCGTACACGCGGGTGTTTTTTTTTTAACTCAGCCGTGATAGGCTACGTAAACATTTACATAGCCTATCATGGTATTTTTTAAAAATCTAGCCATGATAGGCTACATAAATCTTTACGTAGCCTATCACGTTTTTTTTTTTTTAACTTGGAAATGGCGGCGGCGGCAGCCGGTCGGAAGACCAGCCGCCGCAGCCGCCGCCGCTGAACCGCCACTGAACCGCCGCCAAACCGCCGCCACCAGGGAGATTCGCCCAAGGTAAGTCCTGTCCCAGGGGGGCCAGGGGGGCAGACCGTTTCACCACCAATTTCAGGGGGCTGAATGCGCCGGCATTCGGCCTCCCCGAGATTCATGGCGAAATTCTCTGACATCCCTAGTCTTAACCACTAAGCCACCACAGTCCCTGCTAAAATGGATGGTAGGCTTTGCTTATTGAATGTTCAAAGAATTTGGCTGGAATATGAGGATGACGCAGACTCTTTCCCCAAGCTCCAGTATTCTCCCTTGCCAATATTCTAGAATATTTATCTGCCTTTGCACTACTATGACTGTAACCTTTGCTCTAAATATCTTTCTTTGATACTCATTCTAATATGTTATTTCCCATCATTCATAAGAACATAAGAATAGCCCTGATGGATCAGACCAAGGGTCCATCTAGTCTAGCATTCTTTTCACACAGTGGCCAACCAGCTGTCAATGGTTGGCCAAGCAGGACACATATGCAACAGCATCCTCTTGCCCATGTTCCCCAACTGGTGTACATAGACATAGTGCCTCTGATACTGGAGTTATTACATAGCCATCAGGACTTGTAGCCATTGATAGCCTTTTCCTCCAGGAATTTGTCCAGCCCCCTTTTAAAGCCATCCAAACTGATGGTTATCACTACATCCTGTGGTAGTGAGTTATATAGTCTGACTATGCATTGTGGGAAGTATTTATTTTTATCTGTCCTGAATTTCCACCAATCACGGGATGACCCTGGGTTCTAGTATTGTGTGTGAGAGAAAGATGTCTCCCTATCCACATTCTCCAGACAATGCATAATTTTGTACACCTCTCTCATGTCTCCCCTTACCCTCCTTTTTTCCAAGCTAAACAATCCCACCTGTCGTAACCTTCTCTCATAGGGGAGATGCTCCAGCCCCTTGATCATTTTAGTTGACCTAAAAATAATTCCTATTTTTATTTATTGTCTAGTCAGATACCTACATAACATTAGGGATGTCAGAGAATTTCGCCATGAATCTCGGGGAGGCCGAATGCCAGGGCATTCGGCCCCCTGAAATCATTGGCGAAACGGTCTGCCATCCCCCCGGGACGGGACTTACCTTTTGCGAATGTCCCTGGCAGCGGCGGCTCCGTCGGCGGTTCGGCGGAGGTTCAACGGCAGCAGCTGCAGCGGCCGGTCTTCTGACCGGCTGCCGCTGCCATCATTTCCAGTAAAACAAACAAACAAAAAAAGTGATAGGCTACGTAAATGTTTACATAGCCTATCACGGCTGAGTTAAAAAAACACACAAAAAAAACACGCGTATGCAAATGGCGGCGCCCATGGGTGCTGCCATTTGCATTCCTTATTTTGGCATGTCTAGTCTACGTAAACATTTACATAGACTAGGGCGAAAATAAGGGGAACACAAATAGCGTAGCGTCTAAGCTATTTGCGTTCCCCTTATTTTCGCTGTAGTCTACGTAAATGTTTACATAGAGTAGACATGCCAAAATAAGGAACACAAATGGCAGCGCCCATGGGCGCCGCCATTTGCATGCGCACGGGTTTTTTTTTTGTTTTTTTACTCAGCCGTGATAGGCTACGTAAACATTTATGTAGCCTATCATGGCTGATTGCAGGGACGCAAACGGCAGCGGCTACGGCCACCGCCATTTGCATTACCGGCAAGCCAGGATTCACGGCAGGAGGGATGGGGCGCCTCCCCAGAATTTTGGGGGGGAGGGACGGGGCGCCTCCCCCCTGGCCAGAATTTTGGGGGGGAGGGACGGGGCGCCTCCCCCCCACCATGAATCAAATTTCGGGCAAGGTAAGGGACTTTCGTACATCCCTACAACATCAGCACTATATTTCTCTAGAGTATTTTGTGTAGGACTTATTTTGATTTTAATGTTTTTCTTTGTATCTTCTCTTGTGTACAGACACCTTAAGAAAAACAAACCCATTCTATATTTTTTTAAAAAATAACAAGAACCTCAAAACATGAAGTTCTGAGTGTACTTCATTCAAGAGGATTTTGAAAACAGTCCATCTCCAAATTCATGAAGATGGTAGAGAAATTGAAATTCTGAAAGAAACCTGGCTTATGAAGCAAATCCAAAGGTAGGTTTATTTTATTTTTCACCAACAAACTCTCAAAAATATTATAAACTTTGTGTGGTGAGAATCTGGGCTTCTCACCTAAGAATTAGCCACTGTCCTTTTTAAGAGCTCTTGGCTTGTGGGTAAAAAGGTAAAGGTGTCCCCAACCAGTTGTGTCTGACTCTAGGGTGCGGTGCTCATCCCTGTTTCTAAGCCGAAGAGCCAGCGCTGTCCGAAGATGCTTCCGTGGTCATGTGGCCGGCATGACTGAACACCGAGGTGCACAGAATGCTGTTACCTTTCCCGCCAAGGTGGTACCTATTTATCTACTTGCAATTTCTTGCTTTCGAACTGCTAGGTTGGCAGAAGCTGGGACTGAAGACGGGATCTCACTCCGTCACGCAGCACTCGGGTCTCGAACTGCTGACCTGCCGACCTTCCAGTCTGCAGTTCAGCGTCTTAACCAAATACTACCTTCTTCACTATCTGCCCAGGTGTGGGGGTGGGTACATGCAGAAATGCCCTAACCCTGGCGCCAGCTTTTCTGGCTGAAGGGGGGAGGCATTGCGGGCGGGTGGGGTGACAAGACGTAGGGGCCTCTGATTGGTGCACCCCCAGTGGCACCACCATGCAAGGAGGGGCAGGCTGAGTTGCCTTAAACTCAGCCCCCCTCCCAATCTCAGCTCTCTGGCTCGACGCAGCTGCAGAGAGCTACAGCTCCGCCGGGAAACAACAAGGGACACCCACCTGCTGGAGACCACCTGCCTGCTCGAGACTTCATCCTGTACCAGCCACCTGGTCTTGGCGTGCAATCAACGTGCCTCAATCGCTGCCAACAGGCTCGCTTCCACCCCAGCGCTCGCGGTGGGGGCACATGCTCAGGCGCAGCTCCTTCGAGGCCAGTGCCTCCCCTGCCGGCGGGAGCGTCGGCGTTGGTGGCAGCGTGTGCTTGGGCACAGCCCCTGTGGCCGGCGGCATAATTAGGGATGGCGGAGAATTTCTCCACGAATCTCAGGGAGGCCGAATGCCAATGCATTCGGCCCCCCGAAATTGGTGGTGAAATTCTCCACCCCCCCGCCCTCCCGGGGATGGGACTTACCTCCTGCGAATGTCCCTCTCGGCGGCGGGTCCTGGCGGCGGTTCGGCAGCAGTTCGGCTGGGGTGGCAGCCGCTCTTCCAACTTCTCGGAAGGGCGCTTATCTGCGGCCTGAATTTCGGTGGCGAGGAGGGGCACCTCCCCCCCGGCCTGAACTTCGGGGGGAGAACCAAAGCGCCTCCCCCCCACCGCGAAGCAAGCTGTGGGACCAGGTAAGGGACTTTCGTCCATCCTTACCAGCATTTGCTGCTCTCTGAGGGCGCTGGTGCTTGTGGGTAGCACGCCCACCCCCTCTCTCGCCTCCTCCCTTGCTTGTCCAGTGCCATTGTCTTGGTGCGCCTGCCATGGCTCCGGGGCTGCTGGCACTCGCGGTGGGTGCGCTCGTGCCTGGCGCCGCCCCCTCCTTGTCCACCCTCCTTCGGCTCTCCCGGTGCTCGTTCTCTGTGGGGGCGCTGGTGCTTGCAGAGGCGGTGCGCCCCCCCTTCGCCTACTCCTCCTCCAGTGGTTGCGGCTTGATCATGCCGCCGCAGCCCCAGAGTTGCCAGCGCTCGCGGCAGGCACGCTTCCTTGTTCACCGCCCCTCATGGCTGAGGCTTGCCATGCCGGCGGGACTGCCAGCATTCGTTGTGGCAGCGCGCACTTGTGTGCGGCACCTGTTGCTGCCGGCCTCTGCCAGGTTTCTTTGGGCCCCTTGGCCCACAGATTTAATCTGGTTGGGGGAGGGCAATTGCAGGCTGGCGCCCCCCCTTTAACGAGCCTCGTGTGGCGCAGAGTGGTAGGTGGCTGTATTGCACCTGAAACTCTCCCCACGACCTGAGTTCAATCCCAGCGGAAACCGGGTCTTGGATAGCCGGCTCGGGTCAACTCAGCCTTCTGAGGTCTATAATCTGAGCACCCAGCTTGCTGGGGGAAAGGTAGTCATGACTGGGGAGGGCAATGGCGGACCACCTCACTTTAGTCTGCCATGAACATGCCTGCGCAGGCGGTGTCCCCCTAGTCAGTAATGTCCCGGTACTTGCACAAGAGGAACAGTTCTTTCTGGAGGGGAGTCTGCCTGGCAGCCATGTGTTGCCACCTTGAGTTCCACAGTGGGGGGGGGGAGAAACAACAACAAACAAACAAACAAACATGGGATAGAAATGAAATGAACAACTGCCTTGGTGAAAGGAGGTGGATCCTGGGAAGAGGGGGGGGGGCTTGGCCTTCTGAGGAACCCCAAAGGGCTGGATTTAGCCCCCAGACCTGAGGTTTTTGCACCCCATGCTAGCCTTTTCCTCCCATGTCTCTAAGGGCTGGATGCTCCCAATCTCTTCTGATCTCGGAAACTAGCAGGGTCAGCCCTGGTTAGTACTTGGATGGGAGACCACCTGGGAATCAGGCTTCCTGCATCAAGTTGGGGGTTGGACTTGATGGTCTTGTAGACCCCTTCCAAACCTATGATTCCATGAATTAACTTCCTCGTTCATGCAGCTCCCTGGATAGGGATGGCGGAGAATTTCTCCCCGAAACTTCGGGGGGCCGAGCGCCATCGTGTTCGGCCCCCCGAACAAGTTTCGGGGAGAAATCCTCTGCACCCCCCCGCACCCCGCACCCCCCCGGGACGGGACTTACCTTCACCGAATGTCCCTCCCGGTGGCTGGTCTGGCCGGCGGTTCGGCGGGTGTTCGAGCGAGGCGGGAGCGGCAGCCGGTCTTTCGACCAGCTGCCGCCGCCGCCATTGCAATGAAAGAAAAAAAAATGCCCCCTGATAGGCTACGTGACGATTCACGTAGCCTATCATGGCTAGATTTGCAAAGTCAGCCGTGATAGGCTACGTGAATCGTCACGTAGCCTATCACGGGTGACTTTAAAAAAAAAAAAAACAGTGTAAGGATAACGGTGAAAATAAGGGCAACACTATTTGCGTTGCCCTTATTTTCGCCATAGTCTACATAAACATTTACGTAGACTACAGTGACTAAATAAGGAACGCGAATGCCGGCTCCCTATGGGGGCCACCATTCGCGTACGCGCTTTTTTTTTTTTTTTTAAGTCACCCGTGATAGGCTATGTGACGATTCACGTAGCCTATCACGGCTGACTTTGCAGATCTAGCCGTGATAGGCTACGTGAATCGTCACGTAGCCTATCAGGGGGCGGTTTTTTGTTTTTTGTTTACTTTCGTGTTCGCGGCCGGGCGAGGCGAGGCGCCTCCTCCCCGGCCTGAATTTCAGCCGGGCAAGGCGGGAAGCCTCCCCCCCGGCCTGAATTTCGGCCGGGCGAGGCGGGAAGCCTCCCCCCCCGGCCTGAACTTCGCGGGGGGATCAGCGAAGCGCCTCCCCCCCACCGCGAATGGCCTTCGACGACAGGTAAGTGACTTTTGTCCACCCCTATCCCTGGATTGCTGTTTGAGATCCCCCTCTTTCTAACAACATCAGGCCCAAAGAGGGGACGAGGCAGTAGCACAGGTAAAGCCCTGCGACGCCCCCACAAAATGGCCTCTACATAGGCACGATTCTGAGTCAAACCAATGTTGTGGGCCCAATCTCAGCTTCCATTCTCACGCGTCTGGAAACAGCTGAATGTACTCCTGGGATCACCTCCCCTTCCCCCGATTGTGCCCAGGTAAAGCCACAGCAGTCCACCCCAAACAGACATGACAACAGATGCAATGTTCACTCTTGCTTTCCATTGCAGTGCACCTGGACGCCATTGAGGCCTCCACCTTGCCTTCGCAGGCTCACCATGGCAGCACACCACTGCTGCAGGCAGTCCACCCTCCTGCAGCATCTCTGTCAGCAGTGATCCAAGCGACATCCTCCTCCTTGTGGTTTTGCCCAGGCAGCACACCACAGCTGGAGGTGGTCCGCCCTCCTGGGGAATCTCCGTCAGTAGCACTGCAAGCGGCATCGTCTCCTTTGCTACTGGGGACCCGGACGCGGCTGACCCTGATATGGATGAGATGACTGCACCTCTCCTCAATTGTCCAGAAGGGCGACCTTCAGGGCCTTGGGGTTGCTGCTTTAGCTTACCTCCTTGGGACGGCTGTCCCTCCCAATGTCATCTCCCTATATGACGCCCGGGCTGCCTGCAGCTCCGTCAGTCACACCCCACTGTAGCCCCAGCTGCTTAACTCAGCATCTTTCAGGGTTCTGCTGGATTAATTCAGGATCCCTCACCCTGGCCCCGCCCACTCAGGCATCCACGTAAGTGGCATATCAGATCCCTACGCTAATCTGGCGAGTTGCGATGCCACTGGGGCTACTCCTTCTTGTAATGGCTTTCACCTGAGGAGGTGTGTGGCTGGCTTATGTCGAGGCCTTCCACAGGAGGGCTGCCATTGACCCTTCTCTGCGCAGGGACCTGATGGACCAGGACCTTTCACTCCAATTTTGACTCCTTCCCGGCTGTGTTTCAGCGACAGATCAGCAGACAGATCAGCGACAGATCAGCAGTGGCCACATTCCCCAGGCTGTCTCCCGCACTGGCCCTCAGCCTATGATGGGTCCACTGCTTCAGCACGGGTGTCTGTGCTGGGAATACAGCCCCAAGGGTGCATACTCCCAGAACCCGTGCCTTTTCCATCGTGAGTGCTCCCTTGTAGCAGTCAGCACTCGTGCACCTCTTGTCCAATGCCTGGGGATGGTAGGGTCCCCCTTGAAAGGCCGAGGCAGTAGGAAGCCTGGGGGCAGGCTACAGCTCCCTCCGGTGGGCCCATGCCCGGTTAGGTTGGCACTGCTACTCTGGCTTTAAGATGCTACCCCAACAGGGGGAATGCGTTTTAACTTGGAACACAGTTTCATGCTAGGTTCTAGGACCCCTCCCCCCTTTTCTAGGTCAACATAGGCCATCTTTACCTTGTAAGCAACATTTCTCCTCGCCAGGTGTCGACAGGTTCGTGAGAGGTTTAACAAGGCAGTACTGGCCGAAGGGTTATAGCCCCCTTCCTTTTCCACACCCCGATATCTACTCTAGGGATTTCCCTTCTCGGAATGGTGCCCAGGAAATCCTCTAGGGAGTTTATCTGATTCGTAACCTCTCTTCCCTGAGGGCCAGTCTGTTAACCACAAGATCCCTGATCATCTGTGCTCAGTGCGATACACCTCGTCGATGTGGCAGTTGTCTTGGTTTGGGATCCCAGCCATGGGTCCCTGAGGGGCATATGCTACATGGAGTCCAAAGATGGTGGTCAATGTTCAGACCTAACGCAAGTATTGCTTCCCTTTCCTTTTACCTCGGTGTCCCTTAGCTCACAAAAGGCTGAGGGCCCATCTCCCACATCAACATTTGGTGAAGCCAATCTGATACCCTTAGGCATTATTCTCGCCTCCCTCAGGACAACTTCAGGTCCTTCAGGCACAGCTCCAAGCAGTTATACATCTTCCTAGGGTTTCCCTTGGGGGCCATGCAAGATATTGTAGGGCATCTTCCTTTCACAGGTCGGGTAGCGGCCCCTGGCCATGCCTTCTCACACCGGCTCAGTTTGGGTAGTGCAGGGACTGCAGCTGCCACACCATCGACCCTGGGTCACTTCAGCTGTGCGCATGTATCCATGGGCATGGCTTCAACTTAGTAGGGCTTTAATGGCACCTCCTTCCAGAGGCATGAGCCGCTCCTCAAAGCCAGACCGCAGATTCACAGTGTTCCGCCACTACCCTGGGGGGTTTCAGACTCATAGGGCAGGTCCGATCGTGCTGTGGATAGTGGCCTGTAGAGTGGAGGCTGCCGCTGCCAAGCACATTTTGGATGACCTCATAGCCAAGTCAGTAACCCCCCCTTCGGTATGACAACATGGCCACGTTATTCATTCCCCATTCTCCTGAAATCGGAGGGTCATGTCATGTGTCAGTGTGTTCGCGCTCCAGTGTCGGTGTTACAACATCTGGTTCTGGGTCCGCCATGTCCCGGGTTAAGCAAACCCAATTGTTGATGCTTTGTCACGAAATCAGGTCAACGACTTCCGGGCCTTAGTCCCGTGGGTGCGTCCATTCCCACTTCCCATCCTTGCAGTGATATGGGAGACAGAAGCCAGGCATGCCATCCTGCATTCCGTAGCTCCCAGTACAGGAGCCGCCTGCGACAGAGCAGGTAGGGTGTACCGCGCATTAGGCAAAGCTTCAGCGATAGGATTCATGGCCCTTACCTAGGGATGTACAAAAGTCACTTACCTGTTCGCGGATTATGCTGATGCTGGGGGGAGGCATTCCGTCCCTCTCCCCGGAATCCTGGCCGGGGGAGGAGGCACTCCATCCCCCCCCCCCGGAATCCTGGCCGGCCGGCTCCGCTCCGCAGGGATTCTGCGGAGCCGCCGGCCGGCTCCGCCAGCGGCCAGACATCCGGCCGCTGGCTAGCAGGGACGCAAATGGTGGTGGCCGTAGCCGCCGCCATTTGTGTCCCTGCAGTCAGCTGTGATAGGCTATGTAAATGTTTACGTAGCCTATCACAGCTGATTTTTTTTAAAAAAGAAAAATGTGCGTATGCAAATGGCGGCGCCCATGGGCGCCGCCATTTGCGTTCCTGATTTTGGCACGTCTTAGTCTACATAAACATTTACGTAGTCTAAGATGGCGAAAATAAGGGGAACGCAAATAGCGTAGATGCTACGCTATTTGCGTTCCCCTTATTTTCGCTGCCTTAGTCTACGTAAACATTTACGTAGACTAAGATGGCGAAAATAAGGGGAACGCAAATAGCGTAGACACTACGCTATTTGCGTTCCCCATATTTTTGCCATCTTAGTCTACGTAAATGTTTACGTAGACTAAGGCGTCCCAAAATAAGGAACGCAAATGGCAGCGCTCATAGGTGCCGCCATTTGCATACGCGCGTGTTTTTTTAAAAAAATCAGCCGTGATAGGCTACGTAAACATTTACGTAGCCTATCATGGTGTGTTTTTTTTTAATCTAGCCGTGATAGGCTACGGAAATCTTTACGTAGCCTATCACTTTTGTTGTTGTTGTTGTTGTTGTTTTACCTGGAAATGGCGGCAGCAGCAGCCAATCGGAAGACTGGCTGCCGCTGCCACACCGCTGCCAGAGCCGCGGCTGGAGCCGCCACCGCGAGGAAGATCTGCCTAAGGTAAGTCCCATCCCGGGGAGGGCAGGGGGCGGGGGGCCGTTCCGCCACCGATTTTGGGGGGGCCGAATGCGCTGGCATTCAGCCTCCCCGAGATCCATGGCAGAACTTTCTTACATCCCTACCTTACCTATAGATCATTGGCCACAATTTTGCAACTCCTTAAGGAACAACAGACAATCTGGGACCATAAGTCACAAGCTGGCCATTTAGCCTTCCGGCCCACAACGGTGGGATTCACTGACTCCATGTCAGATTTAGAGTTCGGCGTGCAATATAGGGTTGGGCACAGATGTCACCTGCTTTAGTAGATTTTAGCCACCCTCTCTCCCTGGATACCCCTTTTGGGCTCCAGGGGTAATGGCCCTCCATTTGCACTTTCCGGTAAGACGTTTCCCTGTTCCACGCAGCAGCCTTAACGGCCTTTGGCAAGCCCCCCTTAGGAATTCAGGGTTGGTCTGGGCTCCCAAGTCTGACTTGTCCTGGAGGTCCTTGATATACTTCAAGGTACAGGTCTGGCCCAATGTAACCCACTTACGCATTTGGTGATCAAACTGTTCGGTATGGCAAGGGCACGGCAGTGGCCCATGGCCAAACGCAAGTCAATGGGTTATGTCCCGTCGGGACCTTGTGGGTTTTATGGAATGCCGCGGGTCTGAGGAGGGGCCTCCGTTTTATCACTTCAACGGCTTACTGTTGACATAAGGGCAATTTGGGCAGTTTCTACATTAGCTCTACCCTGCTAGGCCTAGGTAATTTGCAGTTCAGAACCCACTGTTGTTACATTGAAGCGGTCTCCATGGTAGCCGCTGGAGGTTTCTCTCACAGGCACGTTATGGCAGTTTGAAAATGGGGCTTCACAGCATTCCAGCCCACGTTCGCGAGTTGTCTGCTTCTTCCTGACACAATTTTCGCTTTGCTTGCCCTAATGTGATTAGTCCTTAGACCAGCAGACTCGACGTACGCCGGAATGGGTGCTCTTACATGGGCATGTTATGATGTCTTGAGCTGCACGAAGGGCTTGTATGTCGTCTTCAGACTTCAGCTTCTGTCACCCCGTCACATTCAGATCCAGTGGCTTTACAGACGAGGCATACGGTGGGAGTCCCCTCCTCACCCTGTTCCACCAAGGTTTGTCAGTCTTCCTTCGCAGGTCCAGGTGCGGCACATTGAGAGGAATGACTTGGGCTGTAAGCCAGGCAAGGACCTGATCGAACAGGCCTTGGTTGAGGTGCAGGTGGTCCGGCATACCTGGCCGGAAGGAGCCTATTGCAGTCCTCCTTGCTCCCACGGATCAATGGGAAGGCATGGAATGATGTTGCCAGCAGCAGGGCACAACGGAAAGTGCACATAGAAATGACTTATGGCCTATGCGAATGAGGTGATGGATGCACCACCCGCCAGGAAATTCTATGGACATGGAGGGAGCATTACAGGCAGGACGGTGTCCGCCTGTCTCATGTAGTGAATAACATATTTCTGTCTGATCTGCAAAGGGGCCTCTGGGAAGTTCTTCTGCGCAGGTGGGGGGAGTTTCACAAGGCTTGTGACTCCTGTGGCGGCTAGGATGGGCAAAACAGGAAAGTAGGGATGGTGTGCATGCAGAGGCACCTTATGGTGACAGGTAATGCCTGAGGCCCCCCGAATGGGTTGTGCGGCTCGGCAGGGGGATAAGGGTTGCCTGGGAGACCAACCCTACTCACTCACCTAGTTGTTGTGAGGCACCAGGTCGGGGGTGACACCGGAAGGTCTACCTCCCCAGCCGCGAAACAAAAAGTAAAAAAAAAAAAAAGACCCCGTGATAGGCTACGTGACGATTCATGTAGACTATCATGGCTAGATTTCCAAAGTCAGCCATGATAGGCTACGTAAATCGTCACGTACCCTATCGCAGGTGACTTTAGGGGGGAAAAAAAGCGCATACGCAAATGGCGGTGCCCATGGAGCACCGCCATTTGCGTTCCTTATTTTGGCACGTCTAGTCTACGTAAAGATTTACGTAGATTACGGCGAAAATAAGGGCAACGCAAATAGCGTGCCCTTATTTTCGCCGTAGTCTACGTAAATCTTTACGTAGACTAGACGTGCCAAAATAAGGAACGCAAAGGGCGGCGCCCCATGGGCGCCGCCATTTGCGTATGCACTTTTTTTTTTTCAAAGTCTCCTGTGATAGGCTACGTGATGATTTACATAGCCTTTCATGGCTGACTTTGGAAATCTAGCCGTGATAGGCTACATAAATCGTTACGTAGCCTATCACGGGTGTTTTTTTTTTTTTTTACTTTAGGTTTTTTTTTTTGCAATGGTGGCGGCGGCAGCCAGTCGGGAGACCGGCCGCCGCCCCCGTCCATGCCGAACCGCCGCCAAACCACCGCTGGGACCCGCCGCCGAGAGGGACATTCGCAGGAGGTAAGTCCTGTCCCGGGGGGGCGGGGGGCCAGCGGAGAATTGTGAGCCAGTCGTGAGCCCTATTGTGAGCCAGAGTGGGATAGCCACCTCAGGCAGCAGATTCTGAGGGGCAGTAATACGGTGTTAGAGAAAAGGGCTGTATATGCCATGTTGCCTGCTGCCCTCTGGTACACTGGAAGATGCTCTCCAATTGGAGTAGGATTCAACTGTCAGTTTGTACATGGAAATGGGAGGGGCACCATTTTTCCCTTTGCCTCAGGCAGCAAAATGTCTTGGGTCATCCCCATAGAAGGGGCTGTTCTATTTGTCTTCCCACAAACTCTATCAGTAGGGGAGACTGAGAGATAATGACTTGTCCAAGGCCACCCAGTAAGCTTCATAGTTGAGCAGGAATGTGAACCAATGTACTTCCTGATCCAAGTCCACTGTTACCTCCATTACACACACACACACACACACACACACACACTGTATGTTCACCTAACTTGGTTTGGTTAGTTATCCTTATTCCTTACAACCAGTTCATGGACCCTTCACTCTAGGCTGGCATTTTCTAAGGTAGTTCTGAACAATCACACCTCATGCTCACAGAAAACATTGATGTAGGCTTTTGTTGTAATAAGTCATTCTATGCATGGAATGTCCAGAAGTGATGAAGAAACCCTCTGTGTAGTAGGCAAAGCTGCTAATACCTAAGACTAGAATTGCCACCAAATTCTGCATGGCCCAAAGTGAATTTTTGGGGCACATTTGGAAGTTCCTGGTAACAACAACAACAACCTGTTCTGAAGATTGTGTTTTTTTGTTTGTTTTTTGTTTTGTTTTTGGAAACTAAAAGAATTTCAATAAGAATAGAGAAACATCTCAGGGATATTCCTCACATCTAGGAATGTCAGAGAATTCTGCCACGGATCTCGGTGAGGCTGAATTCCAGTGCATTTGGCTCCCTGAAATCCATGGCGGAATGAAGCCCCCCCCATGAAAGGCACGCGAAATGGAGCACTTACCTGCTGTCATCCACGCTGACTTGCCATTTGCGTCCCTGCGGAGGCCGTGATAGCCTACGTAAGTATTTATGTAGCCTATCACAGCAAAAAAAAAGCGGACGCAAATGGGAGCAGCTACGGTGGCTGCAATTTGCATCCCCTTTTTTTTGCGCCATAATAGCCTACATAAATATTTATGTAGGCTAAAACAGCAAAAAAAAGGGAACCAAAATGGCAGCCGCTGTAGCCACCGCCATTTGCGTCCACTTTGTTTTGTTTTGGTTTTTTGCCGTGATAGGCTACGTAAATATTTACATAGCCTATCACGGCAAAATACAGGGACACAAATGGTGGCAGCTACGGCAGCCGCCATTTGCGTCCCTGCAGGCTGCCCAGTGGCCGGATGTCCAGCTGCGGGTGGCCCCAGCCAGCGGCTCTGTGGAATCTCTGCAGAGCGGAGCCAGCCGGAGAGAATTTTGGGGGGAGGGACAGAGCGCCTCCCCCCCACCATGAATGTCACCCTTTGAAAAGGTAAGTGACTTTCGTACATCCCTACTCACATCTCTAGTTTACACTACACACATGTATTTTTTGGACTATAGTCAGTCTCTCTCTCTCTCTCTCTCTCTCTCACACACACACACACACACATGTATAGGCAGTCTGCATGATGAGTATTCATTCTGAAGACAGTCCATATGATCAAACCTGAAATGTACAACATCATCTTGAAGAACTGTTAAATATTACAGCATGAAGGACATCATCAAGCATCTTGTGGAGTTGCAGTCACAAGATATTATTACTACTCAAAGAGTATTCATCAGAAGTTACTTTATTATTCCTCACCACACCAGAAATGTGCCAAGAATCTTGTTTAAGAAATTATTTTGGGGTCAGACAGTGGTGCAGAGCTAAAAGAGAATGAGTAAGCCTAAGGTTAAGGTGACTTAATAGCAGTGCAAGCAAATACTGCTGAAAATTTTAAAAACGTAAAGTACTATTCATGAGAGTAAATAAAAGTGGGGAAGTTTGATTTGTGCAGTGAAGATTGGAGCTTCCCAACTGTGCATTCTAGCACCCAATCAAGTTTTCCTTTGCTTTATTAAAATTGGTTTATATTTCTACCATGCAATTCTACTGAATCTGTAAGAAGGCTTTGAGGCTATTACATTTGTCATCAAAAATATCTTTTATACTTATGGTATAATCAGTTTCCCAATCTTATCAACTTTTCTCACTACAAATTACTGTTAACACCAAAATGAGATTTTCCCACCCCTCTTTGCTTTAAATATTAAACCTTATTGCCACTGTTCTGGTAGAATTGCACGATTCAGCCACCAAACAATATTAGGTTTGTTGCCATAGAAACTCCCTTGACTCATGAATCAGATTTTGACAGAAAAATATACCAAGCTAGGCAACAAGAATAAGCCACAGGAATACAGTGATGTGGCACCACAAATATAGCTGCTGGTGCTGTAGAAAGAAAAGCTACGGTGTATCCTCACTGTGATAGTTCTGGAGCAATAGCTATGGATGCCACTTCTATAGGTGAACATCATAAACAAGCCATTCAAGTATGGATAGTCTGAAAAGGGGATTGTAGTTTTAAGTGCAAACTTTAAGGTCTGGGATAACATGTAATATTCAGGGAGTGCGAAATAATGGAGAAATAACAAAATCAGGAAACATGCAGTATGGGTAAGGACCAAGGCACAATCAATATTAGGGGAATGAGTTTTAACAAGCTTCCCAGATATGATGTTAGACAAAGGCATTAGCGAATTTCAGGGCATATGTTGTAGTTCAGGTAATTTTTTTTAAAAAAATGGGTTTGGTTGTATCAACGTTTATCATACATTTGGTGAATCCAGTATACATTCAGTCTTCACTAGAAAGTTTTCACTGTTGTCACACATGTATTCACACGAAAGCAGTGTGCAAATGGCCTCTCAAAATTCTCCACCCTATTTTGGCAGAGAAATTGGGGATACAATGTAACCTGATTTCTCCAGAGGAAGAGAAATTCTCAACAGTTTCTCACAGGTAGGGCCTCCATTGGCGGGGGTGACACAGCAAAATAAGCACCATTGTCACAGCTCCTTCCTTTTTCATAAGGGTTAGGGTTGGGGGGGGTTATGCTGCCAGTGCAAGTGGCAACAGGAGCAAATGTGTAGGTAGGCTGGAACCCATTTTGTATCCACCACAATGAAGGTGTGTGTGTGGGGGGGCAGTGCTGTGTCTAGCTCCAGGGAGGTGGGGCTGGTGCTGAACTAAAATTAGGGATGCTGGATAAATCTGCTGCGGACCCAAATGAGGCTGTCCTATGAATTCTGCGGCAGACCAGCACCAGGCGCATACGCCATAGCTCACGGGGCAGCTCTCTGGCTGTCTAAAAGATGTGATAGCCTAATGGCATTTGTGGCCATAAACTATGAAATTTACAGCTGAAATTTCCCCACGATAGGCTAGTGACAGACTGCATTCGCCTATCTTGCCTTTTAGACAGCCAGAGATCCACCCCGCAAACTGTGGTGGACACGCCAGTGCTCCAGGAAAATCTGCAGGGCCCTAAGCAGCCCAGATTTCCCCATGTTGAACCCCCCCCAGACTGGACATTGGGGGGTTCACCCATCCGTAGCCAAAATCTGTCCTCCAATTTCCTCCAAGTTTTCTTCCCCCATGAAAGAGGCTTCCATTGCTCTGCCTTATTCTCAGGGTGTTTCAGCATTATTTTGATTCTCTTTTGGTTATGTTTTTGAGCTTGCCTAATCACTGCGAGATGGCCAGTGGTGTTGTGTTTGTGTTTCTATTACTCATCTCTCTATTGCTCTGCAGCCTCCCAGGCAGCCTGATCTGAAAAAGCCCTATGGGAGGAATAGGGATGCTGTAGAAATTCAAGATCGACTAAAATGAGCTCGGATTTCTAAGAATCCAACCTTCAGAATCTGCTGCGGCGTGACCCCCTCAGGCCGCATGGAGACCGTGGACTTTCTGATGATTTTTTTACTTTCCCGAAGTGTAAGCATATAAATCCATAGGAAAATACATACGTTTCTCCTAAGGAACCATTGAATGGAATGGGGGACAATATGCTAAATGTTACTTACTAAGGTAAATTATGTAAATACTTACATAAATACTTATGTAATTATCTGCATGACAAAAAAATATTTGCATCTGTCTGTGGGGGGACAATGGAAGAAAAGGCACCTGACAATCCATGAACCACAGACGGAGCGGATTTTACACAGTCCATACATCCCTAGGGAGGAATGACCTCACGATGTCTTCCCCTGTGCTTTAATGAAGTGTGGGAAGCAGAGGACACTACAGACTGCCAGAGAGATGATGTTACAATGGAAGATGGGACAGTCACATATATTTCTTGGCCACCTTCTAAGTAAGATAAACACAAGAAACCCAAATCCAACCCATGAGGATTTCTCTGAAAATTTCTTCATCAGGGAATTTCTTTTTGAAATCCATTTCTTTTCTATCAAATTGAATGAAAATGGTAAAAACAAAATGTGGGAGAAATTTTTGGCACAGCACTAATCCACACCATATCTGCATCCTTGTGATATTTAAATCCTTTTGCACCAAATGATATCCTGTAGCATTATCAAATCCCATACTTAGGGATGCCATGCCATGCCATGAGATTTTTCACTAGTTACACAATTGTGATTTAAGATCTATACCTCCCAGAATGCATTGTGCTCAGTGCCACTTAATATCTGAGTGAATGGATGGAGGAGAGGCAAAAGCCAACAGATTTTTCTCAGCTTGTGGCTGAGAAAACATGAGGGGAAGTGGACATCTTCCTACAGATTTAGCACATGACCATCTCTCTCTCTCTCTCTCTCTCTCTCTCTCTCTCTCACACACACACACACACACACACACACTGTGCTAGTTCAATGTGATTAGAATAAAACATGCTTTATGTAAAAAAAACAAATAAGCCTGCCTCCGAAACTCTGCTTTTTAAATCGTGTTATTTACAATGAATGAGAACCTTGTCACCCGGTTACAGCCCATACGATCAACTGAGATTATAATTATGAAGTGGTGAACTTATCCCTTCTTAAGTATGTTTCTGGGTAGCTGGTCTATGATGATCACCCATCTATAATGTAATATTAACAATTATATATAAATAAACATAAACTAATATTTTTATTTTATTTTGGGGTAGCAAAATGAGATCCTTATTATTATCAGGGATGGGCATATCTGTCAATGTCAGTTTCTCTCAGTTTCTTATGTTTCCACACTTAAGTTCAATTCATCCTGAACTTTGAGAATTTTTTTAAATGTTTGCATCAAAATTAATTGTATCAAAATAAGTATGCATTTCTGTGTGCATTTTTCATAATACATGCATTTTATGCAATTTTGCCTAACATGCACATTTTTTAAGACAATGTTTCTAATATAATGCATGTTAACATTATTTTCACTAATCTATGCATTTTTAATGTGCACTTTCCCCTAATATGCTCATTTTTGTATGCATTTTTTGATTGGAGAACTCCATTGAAAGAATTAGAAAAGGATGACTTTTTCATTTATTGGGCTTTCAGCCCAAGTTGACTTACAATTAAAATCAATGCAAAACAATTTAAAAGCTTGAAAAAACTTGAAAACCTGCAGACAACAATTACAGTCTTTAAAAACAAATTTGAAATGTTCAAACATCACCAGTGGCAGAATTAAGAGCAGGAGCAAATCTTAAAAACAGGGTGTGAATTTTGAAGGATAACAGAGTTTGGGTGAGCATATTGGTTCACACATTCAAAATTGGGTATGTTCACATTAAAAATGTGAACTGGGTGAACTTCTCCCCCATCTCTAATTGTAATTTTGGGCACCCATCATTTGCTTCTTAATATACATTCATAGATGCGATTCTATTCATTCATTCATTTATCCATTTATTTAATTATTTTGTGCCCCCATCTTTCTACAAAGAAAATGGCACTTTTTCTAAATCAGCTACTTAGGAAGGGGAGGAACAATTGCTTTAAATATATTGTAAAGACAGAGGGACATTGTTCAAGATTTTAAAATATCAGGCAGAGCAATCCTATGGTTCCTGAGAGAGCAACCTAGGGACCATAGGATATGTCAGATTCCCTGTCCTGAGGCTGTAGACACTCCTACAGCCTCAGGAAGGGGATTTGACATCAGGCTGTTCCCCCTCCCCTGTCCCCTTGCAGCCTCTGCTAAAAGCAGCAACAGTGGCCTTAGATGACCTTAGGGAGGGAGGAAAGGGGTCCTTCTGTTAAACCAGGGAGGGGAGAGGAAGGGCTAGGATCCACAGAGTCCTAAAGCTTCTCCATCACTTGTCCCCCACCCACTGCTGGTAATTGAGCTAGGCATGCTCACTTAAAAAAAATAAAAATAAGAAAGAACTGGAGGTGAAATCACCTCTGCCGTTTCTCTTGAAATCACCTCTTGCTGGCAGGGCATAGGATAGACAAAGGGCTCTGAGTGTGTGTGTGTGTGTGTGTGTGTGTGTGTGTGTGTGTGTGTTTCCAAGGTAGTTTCCTCCTCATATTTGTAAGTACAAGATTGCAAGGCTATTTAATTTCTTTATTTTTGTCCATAACACATTAACAGCACAATCCTATGCATGTCTGCTCAGATATAAGTCCCAATTATTTCAGTGGTGCTTTTTGTTGATGTTTATTCGGTCAGTCGCTTCCGATTCTTCGTGACTTCATGGACCAGCCCATGCCAGAGCTTCCTGTCGGCCGTCGCCACCCCCATATCCCCCAAGGTCGAGTCCGTCACCTCCAGAATATCATCCATCCACCTTGCCCTTGGTCGGCCCCTCTTCCTTTTGCCTTCCACTTTCCCTAGCATCAGCATCGTCTCCAGGGTATCCTGTCTTCTCATTATGTGGCCAAAGTATCAGTGGTGCTTACTCCCAAGTAAATGGGTATGGGATTGCAGCCTCCCACTCTGCATTGGATACTCATAAGCCTCTGAGTTGTTCAGAGGCTTACGACTATCCAGGACAGATCCGATCGGATTGCACCCTAAGCCTACAATCCTATATACACTTAACTGGGAGTGAATTCTGTTTAATAGGGCTGTGCACCACTTCGGCCTGAGGCCCAAACCTCGAGTCGAAGAGGGCTGCTTAAGGCCAATTTGTGCCCCTTCTGAGGCAAAGCAGAGGAGGCACGAAGCAGCCCAGAGTGGGTCAGGGGCTCAGTGTGCTTCTGCCCCTGGCCCAGCCCCCCTGGCACCACCAGGTCCTTACCTGAACTGCCTTCTCCTCGCTGCCGCTGCACCGCTGCCGCCTCTGCCGCCTCTGCCATCGCAGCCTATGCCACCACGCTGCCGCAGCCTCTGCCGCCTCCTAAGGCCTGGATGCGTGGTGACTCTTCTTCCAGACAGTCGCCATTTTTAAAATGGCAACCTCCTGGAAGTTCCAGGAAGTTTCCATTTAAAAAATGGTGACTCCCTAAAAGAAAAGTCACCATGCATCCAGGCCTCAGGAGGCAGCGGAGGCAGCAAAGACAGCAGCAAAGATGGCAGCAGTGGGCAGCGGGGGCAGCAAAGGTAATGGCAGCGAAGGTGGAGCAATGGAGAAGGTGGCAGCAGAGGTGTAGGTAAGGAGCTGGGGAGTTGTGTGGGAGTGTTGGAGGGGAACCTGGTTCGGGTTCAGGGCCGAGGCAGGTCGGGGGCCCCCCGAATCTGCCCAAGACAGATCAGGCCCACCTCAGAAGCTGCAAAGCAGCTTCCAAGTCAGATCGGGGTCCCCCTGCACAGCCCTACTATTTAATTCAACGCAGCTCATTTCTGAATGTACCAATTGTACTGTACTAAATCAAACATGTTAAATATTTAGGGATGGCGGAGAATTTCTCCCCGAATCTTCGGGGGGCTGAGCGCCAACGCATTCGGCCCCCCGAAATTGGCGGTGAAATTCTCCGCCCCCCCGCCACCTCCCCGCCACCCCCCCCCGGGATGGGACTTACCGTAGCTGAATGTCCCTCCTGGCGGAGGGTCCCGGCGGCGGTTTGGCGGGCTTTTGGCGAGGGCGGGGGCGGCAGCCGGTCTTTTGACCGGCTGCCACCGCCGCCATTACAGCTTAAGTAAAAAAACCCAACAACCCTGTGATAGGCTACGTAACGATTAACGTAGCCTATCATGGCTAGATCTCCAAAGTCAGCTGTGATAGGCTACGTTAATCGTTACGTAGCCTATCACGGGTGACTTTGAAAAGAAAAAAAAAGTGCATACACAAATGGCGGCCCCCATAGCATTGCCCTTATTTTTGCCATAGTCTACGTAAATCTTTACGTAGACTACAGGGACCAAATAAGGAACGCAAATGGCGGCGCCCCATGGGGGCCACCATTTGCGTACGCGCTTTTTTTTTTCTTCAAACTCACCCGTGATAGGCTACGTAATGATTAATGTTGCCTATCACGGCTGACTTTGCAAATCTAGCCGTGATAGGCTATGTAAATCATTACGTAGCCTATCACGGGGTCTTTTTTTTTTTTTTACTTTCGTAGTTCGCGGCCGGGGAGACGGGGCGCTTCTCCCTGGCCTGAATTTCGGCCGGGCGAGGCAGGAAGCCTCCCTCCTGGCCTGAATTTCAGCCAGGCGAGGCGGGACGGCTCCCCCCCCTCACCTGAACTTCGGGGGGAGAAGCGAAGCGCCTCCCCCCCACCACGAAGCACCCCTGCGAAAAGGTAAGTGACTTTCGTACATCCCTAAAAATATTAAATCTGCCATTATATCTTGCAGACTACTATTTGGACACAACACAAGTTATTTTGTTTTAAGTGTATTATAATATAATATAATATAATATAATATAATATAATATAATATAGGAGATAAGCAAAAATCAGATTGTCAGTAGTACCTGACAATCATTAAGGGTGCAATCCTATGCATGTTTAGACAAAAGAAAAGAAAAGAATCCTACAACTCCTACCCCACCCTCCAAAGTCCTACAAGTTGTAGGACTTTTTTCTGTCTAAACATGCATAGGATTGTGCCCTAACTGTCTGAAGGACTGAGCTGAAAGTAAAAATGTCTTCAGACATTTTACAAGAAAACATACTTTTACTGTTCAACCATTTCTCTTCAAAGCTAGTTCTTTTTGATGTTTTAGCAACCTGTGTCTATCCCAGCACTCATTGCCATATCCTCCCTGGAATATGATTCACATTAAAGAAAGTATTTTCATTCTCTAAAGACTATTTGGTGCCCATTTCTCTACTGTCACTGAAATGGAGAGACAAAACAGCTTACTAGTCGTCTAACACATGTCATAATCATTATTTGATATGGTGTTTTCTTAAGCTGGGAACAGTAGAGCAATATTATGAAATATTAAGTCCACAAAATCCTAGCTAGGACGATGATACCCAGATAAAAATGTGTTAGTCACACAAAAAATATCAGCTATTATTTTTAAGAAGATACCCAGGAGCAAGTCCTGTTGAATTCAAGGGATTTACTGCTGAGTGGCAGTATTACAACTGAAACTCTCCCCACGACCTGAGTTCGATCCCAGTGGAAGCTGGGTCCCAGGTAGCCAGCTAGGTCACCTCAGCCTTCCATCCTTCCGAGGTCAGTAAAATGAGTACCCAGCTTGCTGGGGGGAAAAGTAGTCATGACTGGGGAAGGCAATGGCAAACCACCCCGCTATAGTCTGCCATGAAAACGCCAGCATAAGTGGCGTCCCTCTAGGGGTCAGTAATGACCCGGTGCTTGCACAGGAGGAACCTTTCCTTTCCCCTTCATGGATCACTGCCTTGTTGTGGCAAAGGGACTTGCACAACTCAGTGAAGCCATAAGCTATGCCGTGCTGGGCCACCCAAGAAGGACAGGTTATGGCAGAGAGTTCTGACAAAATGTGGTCCACTGGAGAAGGAAATGGCAACCCACTCTAGTATTCTTGCCAAGAAAACCCCGTGGAACATATCACAAGGCTAAAAGATATGACGCTGGAAGATGAGTCCCTCAGGTCGGAAGGTGTCCAATATACTACTGGGGAAGAGCAGAGGGAATTTCCAAGTAGCGCCAGAAAGAGTGAAGCGGCTGGGCCAAAGCCAAAAGGACACTTAGCTGTGGATGTGTCTAGTGGTGAAAAGAAAATCCGATGCTGTAAAGAACAATATTGTTTCGGAACCTGGAATGTCAGATCAATGAATCAGGGTAAGCTGGAGGTGGTCAAACATGAGGTGGCAAGATTGAACATTGACATCTTGGGAATCAGCGAACTAAAATGGACAAGCACGGTGAATTTAATTCAGGTGACCATTATATCTATTACTGTGGGCAAGAATCCCTTGGAAGAAATGGAGTAGCACTCATAGTCAATAAAAGGGTGGGAAAAGCAGTACTGAGGTACAATCTCAAAAATGATAGAATGATCTCAGTACGAATCCAAGACAAACCATTCAACATCACAGTAATTCAAGTCTATGCCCCAACCACTGATGCCGAAGAAGCTGAGGTTGATCGGTTCTATGAAGACCTACAACTAGGGATGGCGGAGAATTCTGCCACGGATTTCAGTGAGGCTGAATGCCAGTGCATTCAGCCCCCCGAAATCCATGGCAGAATGGCCTTCTGACCCCCTGACCCCCCGCGGAACTCCCCGGGATGGCACTTACCTGGGGCAGATGCAGCGGATTCAGCAGAGGCAGCAGCGGTTCTGGTGGCAGTGGCGGCAGCAGCAGCAGCGGCGGCTGGTCTCCTGGCTGGCCACGGCAGGGCTGCTGCTGCCGCCACTGCCGTCTTTGCAGCCATGATAGGCTACGTAAGAATTTACGTAGCCTATCATGGCTAACCTCCTGCCCCCCAAAAACCCCAGCGTACGCAAATGGAGGTGGCTACAGTGGCCGCCATTTTCATTCCCTATTTTTCACCGATGTATCTTACGTAAATATTTATGTAAGATAAAATGGCAAAAAAAGGGGAATGCAAATAGCGTAGCGGGCGCTATTTGCGTTCCTTTATTTTTCACCGTTCTAGCCTATGTAAATATTTTTATTTACGATAAATAAATGGTGGTGGCTACAGCGGCCGCCATTTGTGTTCCCTTTTTTTTTGTGATAGCCTACGTAAATATTTACGTAGCCTATTACGGCAAAAGAGAGGGGCGCAAATGGCGTAGTGGCCACCATTTGCAACCATCTCTTTTGCCGTAATAGGCTACGTAAATATTTACATAGCCTATCACGGCAAAAAAAAGGGAACACAAATGGTGGTGGCTACGGCGGCCGCCATTTGCATTCCCTTTTTTTTGGCCCTGATAGGCTACATAAATATTTTCGTAGCCTATTATGGCAAAAGAGAGGGGTGCAAATGGCATAGTGGCCGCTATTTGCACCCATCTCTTTTGCCGTAATAGGCTACATAAATATTTATGTGGCCTATCAGGGCCCTCCCAAAAAGGGAACGCAAATGGCGGCCGCCGTAGCCGCTGCCATTTGCGTTTCCTTTTTTTTGCCGTGATAGGCTATGTAAATATTTACGTAGCCTATCATGGCAAAATACATGGATACAAATGGCAGCAGCTATGGCAGCCACCATTTGCGTCCCTGTGCAGGCTGCCCAGCGGCCGCATGTCCTGCTGCTGGCAGCCCCAGCCAGTGGCTCCACGGAATCGCCGCGGAGTGGAGCTTGCCGGAGAACATTTTGAGGGGAGAGAAGGAGGGCCTCCCACCCACCGCGAATGTTACCCTTCTTCAAAAGGTAAGTGACTTTGATACATCCCTATTTCTAAGGGATTCTTGCCCACAGTAGTAGATATAATTAGGGATGTCAGAGAATTCCGTGACAGATCTTGGTGAGGCCGAATGCCAGTGCATTCGGACCCCTGAAATCAATCGCCGAACGGCCTGCCACCCCCCTGCCTCCCACGGATCCCCCCCGGGACGAGACTTACCTGGGGCGGATGTTCCGGATGGTGGCGGCTCCAGCAGTGGCTTCATCGGTGGCGACGGTGGCGGCTGGTCTTCCGAAAGGCTGTTGCGGCCGCCATTTGCAGTCTGTGTCTTTCCACCCCCCCCCATAGATGTGATAGGCTACGTAAAGACTTACATAGCCTATCACGTCTGGTTTTTTTAAAAAAAACCCATATGCAAATGGCAGCGGCTACGGCTGCCGCCATTTGCGTTCCTTATTTTTCTCCATCTTAGTCTACGTCAATATTTACGTAGACTAAGATGAAGAAAAGAAAGGGGAATGCAAATAGCGTAGTGGGCGCTATTTGTGTTCCCCTTTCTTTTCTTCGTCTTAGTCTACATCAATATTGACATAGACTAAGACGGCGAAAAATAAGGGACACAAATGGCAGCTGCTGTAGCCGCCACCATTTGCGTACGCGTTTTTTTGTTGTTGTTGTTACCCAGATCCATCCGTGGCCGGAAATCTGGCTGCAGACGGCCCTGGCCTGGGCCTGGCCAGCTGCTCTGCACAGCCACTGCGGAGCACAGCTGGCAGTTGAGGATTCCGGGGGGGAGGACCAGATCACCTCCTTCCCCCCCATCGAGATTCCGGGGGGAGGGATGGAACGCGTTCCCCCCCCGAACAGAATCCGCAAAAGGTAAGTTACTTTTGTACATCCCTAGAGATATAATGGTCACCTGAATTAAATTTGCCCATGCTTGTCCATTTTAGTTCGCTGATTCCCAAGATGTCAATGTTCAATCTTGCCACCTCATGTTTGACCACCTCCAGCTTACCCTGATTCATTGATCTGACATTCCAGGTTCCGAAACAATATTGTTCTTTACAGCATCGGATTTTCTTTTCACCACTAGACACATCCACAGCTAAGTGTCCTTTTGGCTTTGGCCCAGCCGCTTCACTCTTTCTGGCACTACTTGGAAATTCCCTCTGCTCTTCCCCAGGAGTATATTGGACACCTTCCAACCTGAGGGGCTCATCTTTCGGCGTCATATCTTTTAGCCTTGTGATACATTTCATGGGGTTTTCTTGGCAAGAATACTGGAGTGGGTTACCATTTCCTTCTCCTTTGGACCACATTTTGTCAGAACCCTCCACCATAACCTGTCCATCTTGGGTGGCCCAGCACAGCATAGCTTATGGCTTCACTGAGTTGTGCAAGTCCCTTCACCACAAAAAGGCAGTGATCCATGAAGGGGAGGCAGTACTGTCAGTTATAAATGGCTTGGATCCAGGAAGCCATTCAATTTCTTTCTAGTTCCACACACACACCCCATCCCAACCCACCATCCAAGCTGCAGCCCATGTTTAGGGATAGGAGAACCAGAGATTTTCAAGCTCATCTAAATTCTCCAAAAATATCTTTGAAGCTCGTTTTGGCTCTCACCTGTTTCAATTTCAGCCTCCTTGCTTTGGTTCATTCAAATGGGAAAAGTCTGCATTTCTGTGCATATTTTTCAAAAGTACACACTTCTCCCCATTGATTAAAGTGTGGAAATGCATATTTTGTTTGTAAAATGTGCATTTCAAAGTGTGCATTTTAAAAAAATGTGTTTTTGATTGTGATTACAAATCTGGACATTTGTGAACATCTTAAAAAAAAAAAGGCACTCCTGCTCACATTCACATTTCTTATTGAGAATGGGACATGTTCACATGATGCCGGAGCCGCTGCTGCCGGAACATCCGCCCCAGGTAAGCTTCATTCCAGGGCTATTCTGCAAGGTGGCGGGGGGTGGGAGGCCGTTGCGCCATGGGTTTTGGGGGGCTGAATGCCAGTGCATTCGGCCTCACTGAAATCCGTGGCGGAATTCTCCGCCATCCCTAAGATCACCACTATCGATGCACAATACACACTAAGGATGTCAGAGAATTTCTCCACGAATCTCCAAGAGGCCGAATGCCAACGCATTTGGCCCCCCGAAATTGGTGGACAAACGGTCTGCCCCCCCACCCCCCCCGGGATGGTACTTACCTTTGGCAAATGTCCCTCACGGCAGCGGCTCCCGGTGGCGGTTCGGCGGCGGTTCGGCGGCGGCGGTGGCCGGTCTTCTGACTGGCTGCTGCTGCCTCCATTTCCAAGTGTAAAACAACAACAACAACAACAAACATGATAGGCTACGTAAAGATTTACGTAGCCTATCATGGCTAGATTTTCAAAAAACACCGTGATAGGCTACGTAAATCCTTACGTAGCCTATCACGGCTGACTTTGGGAAAAAAAAAAAGCGCATATACAAATGGCGGCACCCATGGGCACCACCATTTGCATTCCTTATTTTGGCACGGGTAGTCTACGTAAATATTTACGTAGACTACAGCGAAAATAAGGGTAACGCAAATAGCGTTGCCCTTATTTTCGCCATAGTCTACGTAAATATTTACGTAGACTACAGCGAAAATAAGGGTAACGCAAATAGCGTTGCCCTTATTTTCGCCATAGTCTACGTAAATATTTACATAGACTACTCGTGCCAAAATAAGGAACGCAAATGGCAGTGCCCACGGGCGCCGCCATTTGCGTATGTGCTTTTTTTTTTTTTCAAAGTCAGCTGTGATAGGCTACATAAGGATTTATGTAGCCTATCACGGCTGACTGCAGGGATGCAAACGGCGGCGGCTACAGCCGCCGCCATTTGTGTCCCAGCAGGACAACAGGATTCGCGGCCGGAGAGACGGGGCGCTCCCCCCCTGCCAGAATTTCAGCTTGGAGGGATAGGGCGCCTCCCCCCCGGCCAGAATTTCGGTGGGGAGAAACGGAGCACCTCCCCCCCACCGCGAATCAAGCTTCAGGATCAGGTAAGTTACTTTCATCCATCCCTAATACACACACACCTAGTTTGTGACATCAAAGCCCCAGCACCTACTATGTTAGATGTTAAGCATTGTAACAACAACAACAGCAGCAGAAAGAAAGAAAGAAAGAAAGAAGAAACAAAGAAAGGAAATAAAGACATTAATTTGGATCCTAAGATAACTTAACTTACAGTGTAATCCTATGCACATTTACTCAGAAGTATGGTACACTGAGTGCAACTTTCTCCAAGAGTAAGTGACTTACTCCAAGATAAGTGTGTATAGGATTACAGTCTTAGGGCACAATTGTATGCATGTTTAGACAGAAAATAAGACCTACAACTCCCAGCATTCCCCAACATGGCTGGACAGGGCATGCTGGGAGTTGTAGGGCTTTCTATCTAAACATCCATAGATTGAACCTTTAAAGAAGTTAATGGAAATAAAATTTCTCCTCCCTACCCTTCCTCCCCACTGCAGTCCCCTGCATCCCCTGAAAACCTTTTTCAAGGCTTGGTGGGATGTGATGCAGGGGACTATGGGGGAGGAAAGAATGGCTGAAAATTGGCTGGATTACTATTCAATTTAATTTATGTCCCACTTATTTCAATGGGTCTACACTAAGTATGACTAAATCTGGATCCAATCCAGCATTAGTAAAATTAAGTACCTATGGAAGTAGAGCTAAAGCAAAAAGAGGCAACATTAAAAAGAAGCCATAATGAAAACACAATAAAAAGTGAGAAAGAGAATAATGAAAAGAATTATAGAAAACTGATGAGGTTGAACAGTTTTTAAATGATCAGGGGGAAAAAACCCAAATGAAACTTACATAAAATGAAAGGAAGAGTAGGTGGCTGAAAGCTATTACTTACACAATGAGCTATGATTACACATTTAAATCACAGAGAAATACCAAAAAGAGCAACAAGGACACAGGAAAAGCATGTCAGAGCCAGGGCCTACAGGAGAAGCCACCACCACCACCACCGGGGAAGAGACATGCCTGCTGCCGCTGCACCTGCTGCTGCCGTGCCTGCTGCCTGAGTACAGCAACCCTTGAAAGACCAGGTCTGCAGCTTGGGGGTCATCCTAGACTCCCAGCTGTCCATGGAGGCTCAGGTGTCAGCTGTGAGCCAGTCAGCGCTGTACCAACCCCATCTGATATGGCGGCTGTGCCCCTACCTTCGCGACCATCTGCTCCCATCGGTAGTACATGCCCTGGTCTCCTCTCGTTTAGACTACTATAATGTGCTCTACGTGGGGTTACCCTTGAAGATGGTTCGGAAGCTTCAGCTGGTACAGAACGCAGTGGCTCGCCTGATTAAAGGCAGCTGCTGGCATGATCACATCACTCCGCTGCTGAAGGAGTTGCACTGGTTACCAGTTGTTTTCCGGGCCAAATTCAAGGTGTTGGTTTTGACCTTGAAAACCCTATATGGTTCCAGCCCAGCCTATCTTAAGGAGTGCCTCCAGCAGCACCAGACAGGCTGCTTAACAAGATCAGCCTCAGATGGCCTTCTATCTGTCCCATCAGCCAGGACAGCTAGGCTGGTGAGGACGAGGAAGACGGCCTTCTCTGTGGTGGCCCCCACTCTGTGGAACTCCCTCCCTAGGGAACTCTGCCATGCCCCCTCTTTAATGAGCTTCTGCCATGCATCAAAAACGTGGTTGTTCAGGCAGGCAATTGGGGTGGGCTAGGGTAATTTTAGAAATTTGATGTTTTTAATGTTGAATTTTATTGTGTAAACTGTTTTTATTGTTGCACATCGCCCAGAGTGGGTGGGTGACTGGCCAAATGGGCAATTAATAAATTTAATAAATAAAATAAATTTGTCCAACATTTCTTGGATAATCGGAGTGAAATAAAGACTATAGGGCAAAATGATGTTCAGGCTCTGCCAATGATTCTTCAGAAGTTAATAGGGCAAATGCCAGAGCCACTAGCCACCACGTTAGAAAGGAAATGTGCAGAAAGTGGAAGAACAACATCTGTGTTTGCTAATTTGTCTGTAATCCTTAAACATGTTTTCTCAGGAAATGTGTGTTTCAGTGTATCCTTATCTGTGTCCCACACCTACCCAGCGATTCCAATACCATCTGTGACCAGCTCCCCATGCCAAAGCAGGATGATTCTTTCATGAGTGCTGATGCCTCTGAGGTTTGTAATCCCATGCTTCAATACATATTTTGGTGACATAATGCCCACCTTCCATCCGAGGTGAAGATTCTGGGCAGTATCCAAGTATGTGAGTCCATTAGCACAAATGATGTGGTGCTTTTGGAGACTAGGTTCCGAACTACGCGCAAGAGGAGAATCAAACTGAACTTATGTCTACACAAGCATGGTTGCTCAAGCAGTTGTGCATTAACCTTCTGCAACCCGTTGTGCAATGGGTTGCACAACTGCTTGCACAACCGGTTGTGCAGGCATAATGGGCAACCGCTTGTGCAATGGGAAGTTTTGGCGGAGCTCCGCCAGCACTATTTAAGCTGGCGGAACGTCAACACTGGATACTGCCATATGACTTTATAGTTCTTCTACCCATTGGACTGCAGTCTGAGCCAAAGAGTAACACCAAACTCCCGCTTCCCATCTTTGCACGCCCAGTTACCTGGCTGTGTCTGCTGCTGTGGTGGCCGCGGAGACAGCAAGGAGAGGGAGGCATTTCTTGGCTCCCTGGCCCCTGGGAAACTGCTACAGCAGCAGCCCGGGCACCAAGGATGGAGCCTGTGCCACTGCCACAGCACCTGGAGTCAGATAAGAAGTAGGGGAGAAAGGGAGAGACCTTCCTTGCCTTCTGCTGCTGCCACAGCTACCATCACCAAAGCCACAGCCAGGGGAGAGCAGAAGGGAGGTGAAAGGGGTGCTTCCAAAGCAGCAACAATGAATACCTGTGAGGTAATGATAGTGATGGGTGGATCTGCCAGGTCCATTTCCATGGGCTTCCTTCATTTCCCACCTCCAAGTCCATTTCATGCTGGTTCTGTGCAGTTTTTTTTAATGGATTTTAAAAATATTTTAAAAGCATGTGCAATTTGTGTTCATTTGACAAACTGTACTCATTTTTGTATGCATCCACTGATTAACTAGAGTGGGTCTGCACACATTTTTCAAATATATATGCATTTTTCTTTCCATACTTCTCAAATTTTATTGGAGGCACTTTTCCCATTCTACGGAATGCATCAGAAGTCTGGAAATGTACAGATTACTAAATACAAAATGTGTCTGAACTGTATCCATTTCTGGGTGATGTGGATTGAAGAAATCAGCAAAAATAAATCTGATGGGGTGTATTTTTCATATATCTCCATGCAAGGAGTTTTGTAGGGCTGAGGGAGAGAGTTAATCCCATTTAGGGATGTACGGAAGTTCCTCCACGGATCTCGGGGAGGCCGAATACCAGCGCATTCGGCCCCCGAAATCAGTGGCAGAATGGCCTGCCACCCCCCTGCCACCCCCCAGGACAGGACTTACCTTGGGCGGATCTTCCTGGTGGCAGCAGCTCTGGCGGCAGCTCCGGCGGCGGTTTGGCAGCGGCGGCCGGTCTTCTGACCGGCCGCCGCCGCCACCATTTCCAGTTAAAACAAACAAACAAACGTGATAGGCTACGTAAAGATTTACGTAGCCTATCACGGATAGATTTTAAAAAAACACCGTGATAGGCTACGTAAATGTTTACGCAGCCTATCATGACTGACTTAAAAAAAAAAAACAATGCGCATACGCAAATGGCAGTGGCCATGGCCGCCGCCATTTGCGTTCCTTATTTTGGCACATCTTAGTCTACGTAAACATTTACATAGACTAAGACGGCAAAAATAAGGGGAACGCAAATAGCGTAGATGCTACACTATTTGTGTTCCCCTTTTTTTCATCGTCTTAGTCTACATAAATGTTTACATAGACTAAGATGTGCCAAAATAAAGAACGCAAATGGCGGCGGCCATGGCTGCCGCCATTTGCGTACGCGCGTTTGTTTGTGTTTTTTTAAAATCAGCCATGATAGGCTACATAAACATTTACGTAGCCTATCATGGCTGACTGCAGGGACGCAAATGGCGGCTATGGCCGCCGCCATTTGCGTCCCTGCTAGCCAGCGGCTGGATGTCTGGCTGCTGGCGGAGCTGGCCGGTGGCTCCGCAGAATCGCTGCGGAGCACAGCCGGACAGCCAGGATTCCGGGGGGAGGGACGGAATGCCTCCCCCTCACCATCAACATAATCCACGGAAAGGTAAGTCACTTTCGTACTTCCCTAAATTCCCATTGCGCTCCCAATGACTGATAATTGGGCTTGGAAATAACCAAACTATTACCTAATATTTAAGGAAAACAGCTTGCTTACAAATCAGGCCCTGCAGAAGGGCTTCCCCATCTCTGAGAGCCCAAAATATAATCAAGTCTGTTTTGGCTCCACAGTTGAACATACTCTCAAGCTTGGCCCTTCTAGATCTACCATATTATAATCAAAAAATCACTTTTGACAAAGAGCCAATCATGCATTATAACGTAACTTGATGAAATGTGTTCCCTGCCCATTATCTTGCACTCTAATTTAATTGAAAGTGATAATGCAAGCATGGTGACCTAGTTAAAACACACACACACACACACAACAGAACAGGTGACTGACCAAAATCATTTTTAGAAGTGCACAAACATCTGGAATCGACTTTGTTAAGAAAGCAACCTTGCCTGATATAAATCGCAAAGCTGACAAGGAGCCAGTATAGCATAGAGTGCTAGATTCTAATTTATTTAATGTGGCATCTGAACATCTCTGCTGATAGCATTTGACATCTTTTTCACCTTTGTAAAGTTGTGACATTTTTAAACATTAATAATAATTAAGGATATGGGTATCAGTAACCTGAGGTGTATATAATAAAATAATATATTTTAAAATCTCAGTGTATTTCTTGATAAAACACATATTAGTAGTAATTCCAATTTATAATTCATACATACAGAGATAGGGATGGATGGACGCCACTGTGTCTGTGTTTGGCCGGTGCTCTAGCCACCACCACTGCTGCTTGTCCAGATGAGCTGGGCCATGTGAGCCCCTGGAGGGCTTGACGACCCTTCCTCTCACGTCCGGGCCTGGCTCACATGCATCTTACCCCTCCCATCCTCCTTTGTGGCCACCATTATAATACAACATGGGGGCTCTTGTTTTTTGTGAGTCTATTGCTGTGCACAACAGTGGCCTTCAAGGGCCATTTCCACAGCAACAGATATATGAAAAACAAGAGCCCCCATCTTGCTTTAAAGTGGCAGCTGCTAAGGAGGAAAGGCGAGGAAGGTTGTGCGCAAGCAGATGGGCCCAGTAAGTTCTTCTGCCCCACCAGTGCCAGTGCCACCACGGTAGCCAGAATGGGGGAGGAGGAGATGGGAGTGCCGCTCGCCTCTCCTCTTTCCCCCATCCTGGTCACTGTACTGGCATCAGTGGGGCAGGAGTATGACAAGAGGGAAGCCAAGCTGGGAGGGGGAGAAGGAAGCAGTAGTGCCAGCAGTGAGGGGAGAGCTGATCCTGGGCACTGTCAAGCTCTGGGGTGCTCAGTGGCCAGGTCCATCGGTGCCCCACGGTTAGGTGAGCAGGGGAGATGGAGCACGGGGGAGCCCACCAGCCTTGCAGACCCAATCGGGCAACCACGACAACCCCATACAGAGATAATGGGGCTGTATCCAAGGGTGGTTTTGCACAAAGCATTTCTGGCTCTGCTCACACAAGGAGGGTCACCCACTTTTCATGATCCCCCCCCACTGCAGTTTCTGGTTTCTCCCAAACAGCCACTCTAAGGACTGGGGGACCCTCTGGAACAGTGTGCAATATGACATGAAAGGTTGTAGTATGTAAGTAGGGATGGATGGGTTCCATCAGTCGCTTGCTGAGCCACCCCCACCCACTTGCCGTGCTGTGCAATCTCCTCGACTGACAAGTGCCGCAGACCCACCTGCTCCTTCCCCAAAGTGCCATTTTGTGCAACAGTTGTGGCTTGGGAATTTCTGGGAAGGGAATGTTGTGTAGATAGTGACCATAGTGTTGCATAGATCACCCTTTGTACCTGCTATCTATGCAACATTCCCTTCTGGAAATGCCCAAGCTGCCATTGTTGCACAAAATGGCACCTCGGGGAAGGAGCGGGTGGTCTGCTGGATGCTTGCAGACCATGTGGTGCTCATGGATAGGTCCGATGAGTGCCATGTGGTCTGCAAATGGGAGTCTGGGGGGGGGAGCAGAGGGGAGTCTGTTGGACTCTACCCCCATATTGGGTGCCTGCGACATCTCTAGAAATGCATGATCACCTGTCAAAGATGCCTGGCCATTTTCTCCCATTCCAGTCGTGCTGTGTGCCAAGATATTTGATTACTTGTTTTTTTACTGCCTTTCCTGATAAGTGTTCCCAGCACCTCATTTAGGATTGCTCTGCCTGACATTAAAAACTAATAAAACAAGCAGGGAGGAAACTTTCTAAAACTACCAGTGCTTTAAAGATATCTGAGGGTCTTCTCCATGTTAGTAGAGGTTCAGCAGGCTGTCATCTGGGAGAGGGCCTTTCAGTGGAAGCTAGGGATGATGGAGAATTCCGCCATGGATTCCAGTGAGACCGGATTCTTTAGAATCTGGCCCCCTGGAATCCGTGGCAGAACAGCCCCCACCCCCACCCCCCCACGGAATCCCCCCGGGACAGCACTTACTTGGGGCAGATGAGGCGGATTCGGTGGTGGTGGTTCCGGTGGCAGCTCCGGCGGCTGGGCTGCTGCCGCCGCCATTGCCATCCTTGCAGCCATGATAGCTTATGTAAGAATTGACGTAGCCTATCACGGCTAACCAAAAAAAAAAACCCCAGTGTACGCAAATGGCGGCGGCTACTGCGGCCGCCATTTGCGTTCCCTATTTTTGGCCGATTTATCTTAAGTAAATAGTTACGTTAGATAAAACGGTGAAAAAAAGGGGAATGCGAATAGCATAGTGGGCGCTATGCATTCCTTTATTTTTCGCTGTTCTAGCCTACATCGAGGATTCCGGGGGGGAGGACCGGATCGCCTTCCCCCCTGTCAAGGATTCTGGGGGGAGGGACGGAGCACCTCCACCACCACCACGAACAGAATCCACGAAAAGGTAAGTGACTTTCGTACATCCCTAGCGGCAGCCCCCTGATGGTGGAATGATCTCCAAAGGAGGCTCATTTAGCACCTACGTTATTGTCACTTAGGTGCCGGTAAAGACTTTTCTATTTCCGCAGGCTTATTAAACCTTTTAAGATGCAGTGTGGGTGTGTTTTTATGCTGATTATATTGTGTTTTGCTGGTGTGTTTTGCTGTGGTTTCTGCTATGTTGTTGTTGCTGTTGTTTGTAGGGATGTCAGAGAATTTCACCTGGATTTTAAATGGGCTTGAATTCTGACAAATCCGGTCAGCGGAATCCTCCTCGGAACGGGGTGGCCAGGTTGACCCAGACCAGAGCTCATGTGCACCAATTTTTTTTTCCTCCACCAAAGGGCATATTTTTCTAAAATAATTACGAAAATAAAAATGTAGATCGGAAATGGAGGAAGACCGCGAGCAGCTTTACCCTTTTTATGAGGCATTTTCTGGAGGCTTTCTTTCGCTGGGGCTGAGTAATTCATGGAAATCCTTCATCTTTTCTATTTATTTCTGTGGAGGTCAGGTGAGCTGAGGTGAGGCGAGGTGAGGTGAGGTCAGGTCAGGTCCGGTGAGGTGAAGTCACGACAGCTCCAGTGAGGTGAGGTCAGGTCAGGTCAGGACAGGACAGTTCTGGTGAGGTCAGGTCAGGTCAGGTCAGGACAGCTCTGGTGAGGTGAGGTGAGGTGAGGTCAGGTCAGGTCAGGTGAGGTGACCAGAAGTTACACGGGGAATCCCCATGAAGGGCTTTACTCTTATGGAGACCGAGAGCACGCGGAAAGCATTTTTCGGCAGGAATTACAAAAGTATTTACGTAAGTTCTGGAGCTGAAAAAAATGGGGGGGGAATCCAGGGCAGGCAGATGGCGGGACGGGGCGGCCCTTGGCTCTGCAGCATCCTTGCGGAGCAGAGCCACTCCACGAGGATTCCGGGGAGGGAGGAATGGATCACCTCCCCCCCCTGTGGATTCCCCACCAGAACGGACGGTGGGGAATCCATACACCCCTATTTCTATGTTATTCTTTATGCTATATAATTTTATTATTTTATTCTTCACTGTAAGCCACACAGGAAATGCCAGTTGTCTAGACCATTAGTTTTGTGGCTTACAACTGGACTTCCTGATCCTCTCCTCCTCCTGCAGATCCCTGTGCATGCTCCAAATCTCTGGCAAGTCCCCCAACTCTCCAGAGCAGATTCCAGGCAGGGGTGCACAGGGGCTTTATGGGGGAAATGAGAATTTGTTCCACCAGTGGTTCCCTTGCCTGGCAAAATGCTACTGGATACAACCCATTGAACGCCAGAAATAAATAAAACATATCTTTTTAAAAAATCCTAGTGCACAGATTACTTTCTGTTGAATTCTTATAACTGAAGAAGAAACAAAGAAAAAATGTGTGTGAGAATCAGTTGTGATGTTTTGAATAGAATTAGAATGTATAATCTTTCCCTTGTAGAGGTGGTTCATATGATGTGTTCTAGCACAAAATCTTCATTAGGAATTGTATCAAGTTTCAAGCAGCTGTATTGTTTCACAGTTCTTTCACCTGTCAGAATGCTAAAAACATTTCATTCATTTCATTTCATTAATTATATTTCTATACCACCCATAGAAGAAGCTCTCTGGGCAGGTCACACAAATGAAAAACCATTAAAATCCATTATATACAATATAAAACCATTTACATAATGACAGAAAGCAAATAACACACACACACCAGCAACAACAACATATATCTAAAACAATTGAAAACAATCAGCCAGAGATGATCAAGAGGCTCATTATATGTTGCCAAATGCCTGACTGAAGAGGGCAGTTTTAACCTGGCACCAAAAAGACGACAATGTTGGCACCAGGTGGGCTTCATCAGGGAGATTATTCCACAAATGGGGAGTCACCACCGAAAAGGCCCTTTCCCTTGTTGCCGCCCTCCGAACCTCCCTTGGAGGAGGCTCCCGGAGGAGGGCATTAGATGCAGAGCATAGTGTACAGGTTGGTTCCTGCTGGGAGAGGCATTCTGTCAGGTACTGTGGTCCTGAGCCATGTAGGGTTTTATAGGCCAAAACCAGCACTTTGAAGTTGTCTTGGAAGAATATAGGCAGCCAGTGCAAGCAGGCCAGAATTGGTCTTATAATCCACCTTCTGGTCCCCATTATCAGTCTGGCTGCCTACCACATTTTGCACAAGCTGCAGCTTCTGAACTGTCTTCAAAGGCAGTCCCACATAGAGCACAGTAATTTAACTTGGAGGTTACCAGAGCATAGACAATTGAAGCCAGGTTATCCCTGTCCAGATAGGGGTATAGCTGGGCCACCAACTGAAATTGGTAGAAGGCACCACATGCCACTGAGGCCACCTGAGCCTCAAGTGACAAAGATGGTTCCAGGAGAACCATCAAGCTACAGACCTACTCCTTCAGGGGGAGTGCAACCCCCTCCAAAACAGATTGAGCACCTTCCATCCAGTCCGCAGAACCACCCTCCAACAGCATCTCAGTCTTGTCTGGACTGAGTTTCAGTTTATTAGCCCCTATCCAGTCCATTGTGGCAGCCAGGCACTGACTTAGCACATCCACAGCCTCACCTGAAGAAGACGAAAAGGAGAACTAGAGCTGCGTGTCATCAGCATACTGATAACAGTGCACTCCAAAACTCCAGATGACTGTACTCAATGGTTTCATGTAGATGTTGAATAACATAGAGGACAAAACTGACCCCTGCAGAATCCCATACTGGAGAGTCCATGGGGCCAAGCTATATCTCACAAACACCACCTTCTGGAGCTGACCATTCAAGTAGGAACAAAACCACTGCAATGCAGTGCCTCCCACTCCCAACTCAGACAAATGCATAAACCGTTAAATTTTGAGTTCATGTTCAGTCAAGTATGAAGAGCATTTAATGTCCCCTGTTTTCTTTCAGTCCATGCCTGCTATGGCTATAGACCACTGCTATGTGGGATCAAGTGATGAATTTCGTGTTTGTATTTAAAGGTGAGGTGTTGCCAAATAACTTTCCCATTATTTGCAATTTTGTACTCTTTAAATCCTAGGCCTAGGAATGATTTGTTACCCAATATATAGGATAAGATTGCTCCTTTGACTTTGATTTAAAAATGATGATGATGATGATGATGATGATGATGATAAAGGAATATATGCTTAGCAGCAGAGATAATGAAATTTCCGCACATATTGACTTCCTTTCTTTCCCTGTGTCCAAAATTAGATCTGAGTTTATAAGGTTAATGCAATTTCTTTTAACTGTGAATCTGTCTTGTTTATAGGATATTACATCTGATTATCACAAGTAGAATTTGAGCCAGGAAAACAATGTTTATCGATAACCAGTTGTATGTATCCAGTGATGGCTTTGCACCAGAAGAAAGCACTTACACTCATGCAAAGGGCAGCACATGATTTTCATCTGTTGCAGCTCCTGCCCAACCCAAAGCTCTTCCTGCAGGTTGGGGGATGCTCAGAGCAGTATTAGACATGGTGTGGAGGGCTGTAATAGGTAGAAGAGGTCAGGAAACACAGTGGATGCCCTGCCCTGCCCTGCCCTGCCCTGCACACATGGGAAATGTTTTCCACTTGCACCAAGCCATCAATTGATACAACCCATTGTTATTATCTCTGTATTATTGTTTTAAAAATCTGTATCTGATCCTACTTCTATGACCTATGGTTAAGGGAGTGATCCTATGGGGATAGCTGGCTGCCTCCGAACTTGGAGGCAACTGACTATCCAATACAGGGCAGGTGGAGCGCAGAGGGGATCTTCTCTTCTGTGCTCCACCCACCCTGCATTTGTGGCTAGACAGCCAATTTCAGCTGTCTACTCAGGGTGCCTCAGAGGGTGGGGGTGGGGAGGCTGGACAGCTCATAGGAAGCATTGTAATCATACTTCCACCCTCCCCTCCCCTAACTGGCCTCCAGGAACACCCCCATTCCCCCACTCTGCACTGCTCTTACGAGGGCAAAGCTGAGGACAAACCGTGCCACCTATGAGGGGGAGGGGAGGCGGTTTTCTGTGAGCCGACCTCGGAGTGCTGGCTCCGAGCTTGGTTCCCAGAAAATGAAAAATCCTATGGCTGTCCAGCTGCTGCCTAGAGGCCATGGGGTTGTTAAGGAAATTAACAGCACAAGGCTATGCATGTCTACACAGATGAAAGCCTGTTGAGTTCAATGGGGCTTAATCCCAGGTAAGTGGATCTAGGACTGCAGCCTAAATTGAGTCAGCTATCAGTGTATTACCCTCCTGTCATATCTTAAATAGCTTGTAGAAGATTAGAATTCTATAGCCTATTTTCTCATAACCCTCCATATATTGAGGGCAAACATCTGTAGCAGGGAGCTTTTTGTATCCATCTCAACTTCATGTTCCATGGTGAACCTTGATTTTCCAGGTTCCTACATTGTTTGAGGATGCTACAGCTCCCTGCTACAGATGTTTGCCCTCAGCTTGTGAAGGCAAGAAGAATGGAGATTGGGGGCAGTACTAGCATGTTGAACAGGGCTTGAGAGTTCCCAATATTCCAGTCTATCATCAAACTCTAGAGGCCAAGTTAGACATTTCTTTCAATTTAGCAGCTACATCTTTTGTGTCCCCTTTTCCCTGTATAGGCACACAGAGGCATAGGATTGATCCAGATTAGGCCCAAGTGGGGAGGGTTAAAGCCCCCCCCACACACACACACACGGGACACAATCTAGATCAGCGGCCCTGTGCTTACTTTAGAGTAAAAATTAAAACAAAAACCTGACAATAGCTGCTAGAAATGGATTTAAACTACTGTCTGTTTTGGCCCATAGATAACTATGAAGCAGAACTGAGGGAGGGCCTATGTAGATGAAGATGTGTGTCTGTATAGATAACAGCTGACTAAATCCCAGTAGCTCCTTTGAAATTTTGTAGGATGAAGAAAATGGGTTCTGATCTGGGATATAATTTAGAGTGACCGTTGTGCAGGCTGGAGGGAGAGAGAGAGAGAGACCTGATTCTCATTCCAGACACTGGAATTATCAGTGGCTGGTTTAGCCTCTGCCCCATAGTGTCCCTGAATCCATGCCTTTATTTTGGCTCATGTGAGTGAACAGCTGTCATTCATTCTTGGGGGGTGCGGGTGGAAAGTGCAGCATTTCATTTGAGAGCAACATTACAGTGGATACAAAACCCACCCACTACCCCTGGAACTAGGTGGCTCAAGCACAATTAACCAATTGATGAGAACCCCATTGGGGAGATCCCACATCTTATCCTTGAAGGTATCTCTAGGATTATGGGAGTTGGGGGTGGGGGTCAGAGTTGGGGGTGGGGGTCAATATGTTTTGGTTTGTAGGGGCAGGGATGGGTTTGTAACAACAGAGTCAGCCCAGCCCCTTGTGACAATGACCTCAGTGATAAATGGAAGCAGAGTGGAGAGTAGTGGTGAAATAGGCAAGTGGGGTTGGGGAGAGTCTGGAATTATCTATTTTTCCTCTCTCATCTTTAGCTTGTATCCATCTGAAGAAAAGTTACTTCTTTGTTAGGTTATATTATTTATACATCTCATGGTCTTTTAAGATTATTTAAATAACATTTGACAGAGATAACTCTATCCCATGAACCACCAGTAGTTTGTTTTCTGAGAAATGTTTGCAAAGAGCTCAGCAGAAAGAATTTCAGGCAAAGATGAGGGTTCTTGATTGGTTGGGAGTTGTAAGAGCACAAGCTAGCTTTAATATATAAAAGCTTGATGCAAAAAGGCAGTTTTAGACAGTAGACGAAGGCTGAAATGGAGAAGAAGGAAAGAAGAATCAGAAAGAGGAAGAAAAACAGCAAGTTTATTGGAAGCTGAATGCCTGGTACAAACTGAATACTTGGAATAGCTGAGAACATTGACAGTAAGAGACTGCTGGGAAGAACTTAGAGAAAATAGTGACCTGGTCTAGTTAGGAATTTGCTGGATGTGTTTACCCTGTTTTTCAGTAAACTTTTAAAATTTTGTTATCTACACTTTGTGGTCTCTTTCCCTACCACACACCTAAACACCAAACATCACACTACTTCAAGGTATTTACACGAGACCCAGAGGGTTTTTAATAGGGCTGTAGATGGACACCCCCCTCACTTTGCTTCGGATGCTGCTTTGGACCCTCCAAATCAGCCTGCTTCAACTCGGACCGATTCAGAACCCATCCGCTTCTACTCAGATCTGAATCCGAAGTGAGATTCAGATATCCGGATCACTTGTTTGTGCAAAACACAAATGCCCACAACTTTTGGCATAGTAATACATGAAACTTGGGGGCCTCTCTGCCCCCATGGAGGGGATCCTACCCGCCAAATTTTGGTACTTTTTGTGCTAGGCAGCTGAAATTTAATTTTTTCCACAAAAATTCTCAAAGCAAAGAGCTGTACCTCTCAGTCCTGTGTCTCCTCCTCCTCCTGCCTGTTTGGCTATTAAGGATCATTAGCCATCTCCTACTCATGAGGAGGAGATGGCTAGCTAGTGGCTGGGGCATGCGGCACTCTGCTGGTCAGTTGTCCTTGATAACTGAACCAGGTAGGAGGAGGAAGAGGCACAGTGCATGCTCGCACTGCTAGCTGTCTCCTGCTTGCAAGGAGGAGACAGCTAGCTAGTGGAGTGTGCACTGCACCTCCTGCCTGGGCAATTCACAGCATTTTTGCATATAAGTCTATGTGCACATAGACTTCCAGTCACCGTGGTTTTTTAAAACATGGTGATTGTGGGGGAGGTGGAGAGACTAGGGATGTACAAATTCCTTACCTGGTTCCGGTCGGAGCATCCGCTGGGGGAGGAGGCACTCTGTCCCTCCCCCCGGAATCCTTGATGGGGGGGAGGCGATCGGTCCTCCCCCCCAGAATCCTGCCTAGCCGGCTCTGCTCCGTGGTGGCTCCACGGAGCAGCCGGCCAGGGCTGTCCGCAGCTGGACGTCCAGCTGTGGACAGGCTGCTGTGGATGCAAATGGCGGCTGTGATGAGGTATTTACATAGTATTTACATAGCCTATCACGGCATGCCCCCCCAAAACCAAAAAAACAGCATACGCAAATGGCGGCAGCTACAGTGGCTGCCATTTGCTTTCCCTATTTTTTGCCATTTTATCCTACATAAATATTTACGTAGGCAATTACGGAGAAAAAAAAAAGGGAACCACAAATAGCGTAGTGGGCGCTATTTGCGTTTTTTTTCACTGTAAAAGCCTACGTAAATATTTACATAGGATAAAACGGCAGTAAAAAAAGAAGAATGCAAATAGCGCCCACTACGCTATTTGTGGTTCCCTTTTTTTTCACCATAATTGCCTACGTAAGTATTTATGTAGGATAAAACAGGGAAAAATAGGGAACGCAAATGGTGGCCGCCGTAGCCGCCGCCATTTGCATATGCCTTTTTTTTTTCTTGGCTTGCCATGATAAGCTATGTAAATACTTATGTAGCCTATCACGGAAAAGGCCAGAATGCAAATGGCGGCCGCGGCAGCCAGTCGAAAGACCAGCCTCCACCACTGCCGCCTCTGGAGCTGCCACCATTTGGAACATCCGCCCCAGGTAAGCTTCATCCCGGGGGGAATCTGCGGGGGGGTGGGGGGGGCAGGCCATTCTGCCACGGATTTCAGGGGATGCACTGGCATTCGGCCTCACTGAAATCCATGGCGGAATTCTCCGCCATCCCTAGGAGAGACCGGCAAGTGGAGCAGGGGCTCAGTGGAAGAACCAAGACAGAGGTGGGTTCTCACATCCCTAAGTAACACCACCAGAATGATCTCTGTCTCTGAAATACAGCAATTTTTCTCCAGTTATTTAGTCTTCCCCCCTCCTCCACCAGTGTCACTAATTGGAGATTGCTGGGTTCAGCCCTGATTTGGCAACTAGAGTTTCCATTCTTCAAAGCTCCCTCCCTCCCCTCCCTCCTCCTCAACCCCTTGCTGAACTTTCTCAAATTGATACTTTTGGCGCCAGGCTGTCTGGCCTGCTCAGAACAAATCACTGAGTTGGGCGAGGTGCTTCATATACAAGCCACCTTGCTTCGGGACACCTCGTTGCTTTTCTGCTCTGCCTTATATCACATGGAGGCACTTTCAAAGCAGCCTGCTTCAACTTGTTATTCAGGCTTCAGATCAAAGTGGTGCACAGCCCTAGTTTTTAATACTGTTTGGTGGAAACTGGGGAGGAAAATAAAGATTTCCACCTGGTGGCAGCAGAAAGGCAAACAGGTGTGGGACACCTGGGCTCTCTAGCATTCATGAACCAGGGTATAGCTGGTCCTGCGACTTGGTGTATGTGTGTGTATACGTACACCCATGTATCTAGTCAGTGTATAAATGTAAATTAAACCAGAGCAATAATTCTTATGTGCTTTTTAAAAACCAGATGACTACTGTGGCCGATTCTGTGAAATTAGTGTGTATACACATACACACACAGAGTACATATGAAAACCCAATTTTATGGAAGCAGGGATCTTTTGGGTTACAAATCCAATGTAGTACCATGTCCTCGATTATTGTATTCCAAAAGCCCCCCCCCCGCCCCGCTCCAAAATCTCAAATTCTGACATTATAGATATTTGAACTGGCCACTTTGTTCAAGGCTATATCCACACGGAATGCAAGGTGAAGTTAAGAAGGTTGGCATTGTTCACATTTTATGTAGGGATCAGGGCATGATCTGAAAGGAGATGATAAAGCAACCTAGCTGAAGTCAAATAAATCTGGATGTAGTGAGTATCTGAGACTTCAGAGGAAAGCCATATATGCTGAGGCTACTCAGGGGGTGAGGTAAAGGCATTTCACACATGTTCTTTATTATCAGTTCACATTTTTCAGGGCTGGACTCTGCCACCTAACACAAATTCAAAAACGACTCCAAAAGGTGTGCGCCAGTAAGCTCTGGCTGATATATTAAAACACTGCTAGAATTTTCTTAAGGAAGGAGGGATGGCTGTATTTCCTGAAATGTCTCTTTCACAGAGAGAACCTTGAAGAGAGACAGCCACAATATCCACTAGATGGCGTTGTTATTTCAGATTGTAATAGAATCACATGAAATTCCACACAGGCTTTCTAGCTCTGTGGAGCACATGAAGTAACAGCAGAATTCTTAGGCTGTGCTTGATGAAGGTACTGTAAGAGGAAGTCTGTTGCTTTATCTCCCCCCCTCTTCTTCTGTACATCTACTCTGTCTTATGCAAAATATACTGTGAGGATACATGTCTCATCCCCACCATTGCTGACACTATGAACAATAGAAAATGTATCATATCCATGTGTTGGGGGCAGGGGGAATGAAGAAAAAGGATGTAGTATATTTTCTATTCACTGGAAATTTCTTAACAGATCTTTACATTGTGTCTCATTCACATTTTATGTTTATATCTCTTTGCCTACTCCTATTATCTGCTGCTTCCATATGTGATTCCCTCTTCCCCACCAAGAAAAATATCCAAAGTTATGAATGGGTCTACTTGAATAATTTATTTGTAATATCCATTGCAGATATAACTCTTTTCTCTGTTCTCAAATATGTTTGCAACAGAATCCTCATTTCCCATATTTGTTCATTATTTAGAAGCCTGCTACAAATTGTGTGTGTGTGTGTAAAAATAAAAATAGCCACATATGTAATGGCCACAAGTGTACACTTCTTTGGTGATAATAAATTCATGATACATTAGTTGCCTGACATGATCACATTTATCTTATGTGTGAAACATTTTAAAACATGCAAATAGCCAATGGGAATTAATACAGCCCTTCATAAATCATTTTATAGAAGAAATTAGCTGTGTTCCAGTTCTGTGAATACTTAATGCTGGAAACCCATTTCAGGTTACACTTAAGCAGAGCTTAAAATTCATATCTGGAAGTGTACATGGAATTTTTTTTTATTTTTAAAAAGCCTAGCCCTGGTATTTGGGCTGATCAGAATGTACACTCCTATTTTCTCATGCTGTAAAAGTGTGTATGTGTGTGGCAGGGGGGACATTGTTAACATTCTTGACTGGTCTGGATAAATTCTGAAGAATATATATCAGGGATGGGGGACTTAAATGGCAGTGAGTAGCAGTCAGAGAGTACTCCTTTTTCCTCTCTGTTTGCTTTCTTCTTTTCATTTAAACTTTTTACAGACCCTGGCTGCTCTTCCCTTAGGGTTTGTTTGTTTTTTTAAAGCAGCATAGCACACAAAGCTGAAGGAGGTGTGAGCTAAAGTTGGTCCCTGGGTCTTCAAAGTCCTGAAGTTTTATCTCTGATGCCTGGGGGCCGAGATGACTAAGGTTGCAAAGAAAATGTGCTTTGCATATGCTCAGAAACATCTTCCTCTTTGGTTCTACACATCTTGCTCTCCTCTGCTAATACACCGGCGAGAAAAAGTTTGTGAACCCTAATGAAAATTACCAAAATTCCATAGTTTTACCATGACAGCCTTGGTGAATCAAAACCAGTCCTTTTCTAACTTTCCAGTAGGGTTTATATTAACCAATTCTTGTGAAATAAAATGATGTATAAATTAGGCAAACAATGAGTAATTAAGAGTCAGGGTATGTGCAAAAGTAAATGAACCCCTGGTTGCATCAGCTCAATTAAAGGACATAATTAGAAGCTGATGCTGAAATCATTAGGTAGATCTTCAGCGGTGAATTTGGGAGGCCCCATCCTATAAAAGGATCAGAAACTTCATGAGTTTGGTCTTCACCTTATGGTTGTGTGGAAACATGTCATGCGGTCATGCCATGATCAAAAGACATCTCTGAGGACCTCAGAAAGGCAGTTATTGCTGCTCATCAGTCTAGAAAGGGTTAAAAAAACAATTTCAAAGGATTTGCGGTTCCACCAATCCCCTGTCAGAAGATAGTCTACAAATGGAGAAGGTTCAAGACCACAGTCACAGGTGTGGTTGTCCTACCAAAATCTCTCCAAGAACAAACTGGCACATCATTAAAGAAGTCAAAAAGAACCCCAGAATAACATCCAAGGATCTACAGGCCTCTCTCACCTTGGCTAATTGAGTGTTTGTGACTCAATGGTCAGAAAAAGACTGAACAAGAATGGTGTTCATGGGAGGATAGCCAGGAGGAAATCCCTGCTCTCTGAAAAGAAGATTGCTGCCCATCTGAAGTTTGCTAAGGATCACACAGATGATCCCCAGTACTTCTGGAACAATGTTTTCTGGATGGACGAGTCAAAGGTAGAACTTTTGGCCTCAATGGGAAACATTGTTTGGTTAAAAACAAACTCTGAGTTCAAACAGAAGAACCTCATCCCAACTGTCAAGCATGGTGGTGGGAGTGTGATGATTTGGTCCTGCATTGCTGCTTCAGGATCTGGATGGCTTGCAATCATTGACACACAACTGTGAATTCTGCAGTGTATCAGAAGATTCTAGAGGAGAATGTCAGGGCATCCATCTGTGAGGTGAAGCTGAACTGAAGCGAGTCATACAACAAGACAATCATCCTAAACATACAAGCAGATCTACAAAAGAATGCAGAAGAAGAAATTCCATGTTTTAGAATGGCCTATTCAAAGTCCAGACCTAAACCCCATTGAAATATTGTGGCAGGACCTGAAGCAAGCTGTTCATGCCAAGAAGCCCTCAAATGTCACAGAGCTGAAGCAGTTCTATACAGAGGAATGGCCCCAAATTTAGGGGTGTACGAACCCCACTTACCAGTCTGCTCTGGGGTCTGCTGGGGGGGGAGGGGATCCTATGGGCCATCCTCAGCCAGACTTCTGTCCGCTGCCAGGCTATGGCTGCAAATGGCGTCAGGCGTAGGGGACGCCATTTGCGTCCCTGCCCTTTGCCGTGATTGGCTACGTAAATATTTACGTAGCCTATCACGGCAAAGGGCAGGGACACAAATGGCATAGCGGGCACCATTTGCATCCCTGCTCTTTGTGATTGGCTACATAAATGTTTATGTAGCCAATCACGGCAAAGGGCAGGGACACAAATGGCGTCTGCTACGGTAGATGCCACTTGCTTCCGCAGCCCAGCAGTGAACGGCTGTGGAACAAAGAGGATGGACCTGGACTGGCCGGCACCAGGTAGGGTCCATCCCGACCTTAGTTCATGGGGGGGGAGCAGTCTGTTCCGCCATGGACTCCGGGAGGCCGGATTCTAAAGAATCCAGCCTAATTGGAGTCCATGGCAGATTTCTCTGCCATCTCTACCAAAATTCCTCAAAACTAATGTGAGAGACTGACCAACAGTGATAGGAAACACTTACTGAAGTCATTGCTGCTCAAGGGAGTACCACCAGGTGCTGAATCAGAAGGTTCAAATGGTTTTTCACACATATTGATATATATGTGTGAAAACAGATATATATCAATATGTGTTTTCAGTATGTGAAAATTCATACACATATAACTAGGGATGTACAAAAGTCACTTACCTTTTTGCGGATTCTGTTCATGGGGGGAGGCATTCCTCCCCCTGGAATCCTCAATGGGGGGGAGGCGATCCGGTCCTCCCCCCCGGAATCCTTGATGGCTGGCTCAGGGCCGTCCACAGCCAGATTTCCAGCTGCGGACAGGCTGCTGTGGACGCAAATGGTGGCCTCCATAGCAGCCACCATTTGCATCCACCCAGGCAGCCGTGATAGGCTACATAAGAATTTACATAGCCTATCACAGCTAACCAAAAAACAAAAACAAAACAAAAAACCCCCAGCGTACGTAAATGGCGGTGGCTACGGCGTCTGCCATTTGCGTTCCCTATTTTTCACCAATTTATCTTACGTAAATATTTACGTAAGATAAAACGGCGAAAAAAAAGGGAAATGCAAATAGCGTAGTGGGCGCTATTTGCGTTCCTTTATTTTTCACCGTTCTAGCCTACTTTACATGGCTACCAAAAAAACAAAACAAAACAAAAAACAAAACAAAAACCAAGGGTACGCTAATGGCGGCGGCTACGGCGGCCACCATTTGCGTTCCCTATTTTTCGCCAATTTATCTTACCTAAATATTTACGTAGGCTAGAACGGCAAAAAATAAAGGAACACAAATAGCGCCCACTACGCTATTTGCGTTCCCCTTTTTTTCGCCGTTTTATCTTACATAAATATTTATGTAAGATAAATCAGTGAAAAATAGGGAATGCAAATGTCGGCTGCCATAGCCACCGCCATTTGCATATGCTGGGGTTTTGTTTTGTTTTGTTTTTTTGGTTAGCCGTGATAGGCTACGTAAATTCTTATGTAGCCTATCATGGCTGCAAGGATGGCAAGCTGCTGCCAGAACCGCCACCACCGCCAAATCTGCCGCATCTGCCCTAGATAAGTGCCGTCCCGGGGGGATTCCGCGGGGGGGGAGGGGGGAGGGGCCGTTCCGCCACAGATTCCAGGGGGCCGGATTCTAAAGAATCCAGCCTCACTGGAATCCGTGGTGGAATTCTCTGCCATCCCTACATATAAGATATGGATATTGAATGTTGAATCAGTTGTGGATAAATAAATGTTGAAAAAGCATCATATTTGTGTGTCATTTGTTTAATCAGTTTATCTATTGTTCTTTATCTAGGATGATGGGATTAGATTAAGATCTAATAACATTTTAGGTTGGAAATATGTGACAATCCTAAGGGGTTCTCAAACTATTTCTTGCCACTGTAGATGAGCTCATCTGAAATCCAAGCATCCCAACACATTGCTAGCTTTCAAAGAGCTGAAGAATCCTTCTATATACAGAAATAAGTACAAGTTGTGGGTAGAGGTGAGATGCTCCATCACAATCATGAGTATTCTAATGACTGAGTGAGATAGTCCTTAGCCCTGAAAAATGGCACTTAGTACCATGGTAGAGTTCACAGATGTGAAGCAATGTTAAAGTGGAAGGGGTGCATTAAGGAATGCACAGAGTGACTTTGTCCTGCTGCTATATAGTCACTGCAGCCTTCACTGTTACTGAGTCATTAAAACAAATGCAGATTTTTCCAGATTTCTTCCCCTGCTCTCAAATCCTCTTCTGAATAACTGGGATTAAGCCTGAATTAGTCTAGACAGGTTCAAGCCACAGTATCCTTCATGTTCGAAACGAAGCTCCCTGTGCCTTTAAGAAGTGCAGAATTTCCCCAGTATAAAGGTGCAGTGAGGGGGAAGCTTTGTCTGTTGAAATTTTTTTGCCTGTTATGTGGCTGATACAGTCACAGAGCCCAGTTAAAGGAGGGGCAAAGGATAGATGGCAACTCTGTTAGGGTGGCTCAAAAGTTTGATCTCTTTTGCTCTGATCTGCCCTATCTGTTCCGTATTAAGTGTCTCCAGAAAGCAAACACCATTGAGGCATCTTGCTGCTAATAAAAATAAACTTTTTTAGTTTTTAACCCCAGCACCCAGCCAAAATCCATTCACGGCGCAAAGACTATCACAGGCTGAATGAGTTTTTCAGCTGCGTAACCCCACATTGGAGCAGAGGTAGTAGAAATGGCCCTGAAACAAATCCAAATGCTGTTAATAGCTAGGAGATAATAGCCCATATGGACCTCTCTCTCTCTCTCTCTCTCTCAACACACACACACACACACACTGAGCATACAATCCATACAATGCCAACAACAAAAGATATTAGCAACAAAAAATATAAACAGTACATTAAAAAAAACCCAGACCATAACAATCAAATGTCAAGCTGTGCTTTGTTCTGTCTGCCATTTCCACTACACATATAATTCTGAATTTGCAGACCAAATGTCCGAATGTTTGTCAGAACAGAGCTGTTTCTGATAGTATGTTTTTTTCATAAGTTGCCAGGGTCCTAAGACTTTCTGTTCAGTGGACTGTGGATGGGGTAGATTTTTCTTTCCAGCCTAGAAGGGTCATTCTCTTGGCTATCATGAAGGCCCATAACATCCATTTCCTATTATCCTCAGAGAGATTTCACACCATTGGAATGTAATTAAGGAGTACATGAACATCCTTGATTTCTAACGATGCATCGAGTACAAAATTAATTCAAATAATAACATCTGGTGAAAAAGAGTCCACCACCACACATGAGTGCCACACCATGTGGAACAATGATGCATTCACTGCGCTGCAGCACCATCACTTACCCAAGGTTACTAGATTTTGTTTCAAAAAGTGTCGTGGGGTCAAGTATGTGGGATATGTTACAAAAAGGCATTAATGGGGCTAAATACTTTAAACTCAGACCCTGAAGTTGACAAAGACAAATGAATGAAGGAGCCTTGATGGCCACTTCCTCCAAGCATTTTCAACCTTTCCCAAACAAATGGAAGTGAGGGAGAAATTAATTTGGTTTACACTGTAATGCAAACTTACCTAATTTTGTACTTTTCAAACCAAGATGTGAACCAAAACTCAGTTACCAAAAACTTTAACATTTGCACTTCTCTGAATTTTGGAATGCAGTTTTCCAAGAAAGAATTCATACACAGATGTGTATATTGGGGAAATGCACACAATAATGAGTATATTAATGAAAATAATGTTAAAAATGTATTACATTAGGATCATTGTTTGCAAAATTGTGTAGTAAGCAAAGTTGTGTACGAAGATGCATGCGTTCAGAGAAATGCATACAAAAATGTGTATGATATTGTATGAAAATGTAAAAAGCAAATTCTCAGACTTGGGAAGAACACAACTTAAGATCTGAAAAATGAGAAACTAACAGAAACTAAAATTGACAGATTTGTCCATCCTTAGAAATACACACTAACCCACACCATATACATACACATACACATACACACACACACACACACATATATACATATATATATATATATATGAGATTGTTCAGATCTGCCCTAGTTTGTTATCAGGTTCATTTGGTGTCCCAGTGAAGGAAAATGGGTCTGCCTCTCCATTAGGGATGACAGAGAAATCTGCAATAAATTCACATGAGTTTGGATTTCTCTGAGCCAGACTTGTGGATTCTGCAGTGGACTAGCTTTTTCTGAGTTGCATGGATTTCATGGACTGGTTTTTAAAAAATTTGGGAGGGATTTGCGCAAGTACCCTCCCAATTACGTATTGCGTAGCAATTACGTTCATGCTAATGCGCATTTTCAGATGGAAACAAAATTCTCATATATCCCTAAAAAATAATCCAATTCCATCAATGAGCAGAAAATGGAATGAAAGACACCTAGGGATGTGTGAATAAGCAAAACCTGAACTTGCTGAAGTTTTCCAAATTCCATCTCGAGGGATGGGGTGGGGGAAAGCTTGCAATATGATACGTATCATATTGCAAGCTTTGTTTTTTTTCTTTTCTCATGAAAATCCATGTGTATTTCCATGCATATTTTTCAAATGCACACATCAATTGTGCGCATTTTTGAAATGTACACATTCTTCTCCTTTTGATTAAAGTGTATTTGTGAGTATTTTTTTAAAGTACAAATTTTTCATGCACATTTTTCAAATGTACACATGCTGCTGAACACATTTTTTGAGGTGCATGAATCACACTGCAGGCTCGGAAATGTATGGACTTCAGCTGCAGATTGTGTCCAGGTCTGTGTTCAGTCTGGAAAGCGCAAACTGGGTAAATTCTGATCAAAAACAAACTGAAACAAATTTCTCATACATCCCTAAAGGCACCTGATAATCCATGAAACACAGAATTAATTTAACAAAATCCATACAACCCTACTCTCCATATTGTTGGAGGGGAGGTTTAAGCTGTGGTCTTTCCATTCCCCACCCCCACTGCTGCTGCTCCCCCATTGCTTCTCTTTCCCTTTGAAAACTCCTAGAATGCTATGAGTCCAAGAAGTCTGTAAAGAACATCTGGGAGAAATCATTAAGGTGTTCATCACCTCTGTGGCATAGACTGCAGGCTGAGGTTATTATGGTGGGAGGAGGGGGGCAGGAGGGGGCTCAGGGTTGAGCCAGGGAAACATTACAGCTAGCTAGCCAGACACAGTTTCCTTTGACGGTGCAGATAACTATTTAGATTGCCTAGTTAATCCCATATTTATGTCTGTGTCTTCCATATTTCACTCTATGAAATGTTTGAGACTGGGTTTCCTATATGCCAATTAAACCATAAGCAAATGTGAAACATCTGGCTCATCAATCCTACCTCATAATATGTTTATAAATATACCTTAGTTCTTCATCCCTTAAATCTTTGCTGCTACCATAAAATTTCTTATTAAAATTGAATCCCACTAGCACACATACAGCAGGGTTCTAGGCTAAAGGCATGGGATAAAGAGAGAAGGAGATTGATTTAAAAGTTAAAACGAATATGTTCTTCCTTATCTAATTTATCTAATTCAATGGAATTTGATGTTATGAATATTTGTGACCTGTTACTTGCTTTTGAAAGTACTGATTTGATAAGGAAGCAGCTATTTCCCTATCCTAATTCACTTCCCTATTAAACCCTGTTACCATTTCCCTCTCCCTGCCCAGTTAGGTCTCACAAAATGATTCAGAGGGCAAGACCAGCCTCTGGGCTCCTTCTGGTCAGGAACTCACTGGAAGGATACAGGGTTGAGCAAAGTCTCTCAGTTGTTGTGTCTCTCACCATGGGCTTCCAACTTCTTGACACAAAGAATCTTTAACTGGTGAACTTGCTTCTTTTGAAGTCTTTCTTCTGGTCAAGGACTTGATGATCAGGACCAAGGAGAAGTCACTCAGTTGCCTCCTCCAGAGTCTTTCTGCGACACGTCCTGAGACCAACTGTCTTCTACTGTCACTCTGACCAGAAGCTCCCCTGGAGGACAATCCTGGAGTCCTCTTGCTAGCTAAGGATGTAGGGATGGGGGAGAATTTCTCCCCGAAACTTAGGGGGGCCGAGTGCCAACGTGTTCAGCCCCCCGAAGTAGTTTCAGGGAGAAATTCTCCACACACACCCGCCCCCCGCACCCCCCCCGGAACGGGACTTACCTTTCCCGAATGTCCCTCCCAGCGGCGGGTCCCAGCGGCGGTTCGTCAGGTCTTTGACAGGGGCAGAAAGCCGGTCAAAAGACCGGCTGCCGCCGCCGCCATTCCAATAAAAGTAAACAAAAACGACCCTGTGATAGGCTACGCGACGATTAACGTAGCCTATCACAGCTGACTTTGCAGATCTAGCCGTGATAGGCTACGTTAATCGTCACGTAGCCTATCACGGGGGCGTTATTTTTTTAACTTTTTATTTCGCGGCCGGGCGAGGTGAGGCACCTCCTCCCCGGCCTGAATTTCAGCCGGGTGAGGCGGGAAGCCTCCCCCCCAGTCTGAATTTCGGCCGGGCGAGGCAGAAAGCCTCCCCCTCCGGCCTGAACTTCGGGAGGAGCAGCGAAGCGCCTCCCCCCCACCGCGAAGCAAGCTGCGAGACCAGGTAAGTGGCTTTCGTGCACCCCTATAGGGATGTCAGAGAATTCTGCCATGGATCTCGGTGAGGCTGAATGCCAGTGCATTCGGCCCCCCCAAAATCCGTGGTGAAACGAAGCCCCCCCGCCCCCCCCCACGAAAGGTGCGCAAAATGGGACACTTACCCGGTGCCGTTCGTGTTGCTCTGCGAATGGTGGCCGTGTCTGCGGCTGCCGTTCCCTTCATCACTATAGCTGTGATAGGCTACGTAAATACTTATGCAGCCTATCACGGCTAAAACAGGGATGCCATTTGCATCCCTACGGAAGCCGTGATAGGCTACGTAAGTATTTACATAGCCTATCACAGCAAAAAAAAGGGAATGCAAATGGCGGTGGCTACAGTGGCCACTACGCCATTTGTATTCCCTTTTTTTTTGCTGTGATAGATAGATAGCCTACATAAATATTTACGTAGGCATTACGGCAAAAAAAAAGGAACACAAATGGCGTAGTGGCCACCATTTTCATTCCCCCTCCTTTTTTTTTTGCCATAATAGGCTACGTAAATATTTACATAGCCTATCATGGCAAAATACAGGGACGCAAATGGCAGCCGCCATTTGCATCCCTGCAGGCTGCCAAGCAGCTGGATGTCCGACTGTGGGCGGCCCCAGCCGTTGGCTCCACAGAATCGCTGCAGAGCGGAGCCGGCCAGAGAGAATTTCGGGGGGAGGGACAGAGCACCTCCCCCCCACCATGACTGTCACCCTTCGAAAAGGTAAGTGACTTCCATACATCCCTATTGCTAGCTCTCACAGCTTCTGCCATTATTCTACCCACACTTGTTCTTTTTTCCTTTTTGTAGGGATGGCAGAGAATTCCGCCACGGATCTCTGTGAGGCCGAATGCCAGTGCATTCGGCCCCCCGAAATCTGTGGTGGAATGGCCTGCCACCCCCTGCCCCCCCACGGATCGCCCCCAGGATGAGACTTACCTGGGGCGGATCTTCCAGGCGGCGGCGGCGGCTGGTCTTCCAACCGGCTGCCACTGCCGCCATTTGCAGTCTTGTCGGGGGTTTTTTTTGTTTTTACAAGACATGATAGGCTACATAAAGACTTATGTAGCATATTATGTCTGGCTTAAAAAAAAAACGTGTACGCAAATGGCGGCAGCTACGGCCACCACCATTTGCGTTCCTTATTTTTGGCCATCTTAGTTGTTCCTTATTTTTGGCCATCGTAGCTATTTGCATTCCCCCTTATTTTTGCCATCTTAGTCTACGTAAATATTTATGTAGACTAAGACGGCCAAAAATAAGGAACGCAAATGGCGGCGGCCATAGCCGCCGCCATTTGTGTACACACGTTTTTTTTTTTAAGCCAGACGTGATAGGCTACGTAAGTCTTTACATAGCCTATCACAGCTAACTACAGGGACGCAAACAGCAGCGGCTACGACCGCCGCCATTTACGTCCCTGCTAGCCAGCTGGCGGAGCCGGCCGGCAGCTCCACAGAATCCCCGTGGGGCAGAGCCGGCTGGCAAGGATTCCGGGGGGAGGGACGGAGCGCCTCCCCCCCCCAGCGGAACCCGGCAGAGCCAGGTAAGGGGAGTTTTGTACATCCCTACCTTTTTTGGGGGAGAGGGTCATATTCTTCTTCTCTGCCTGAACTAGAGATGGTCAAATCTGTCCATTTTGCTTTCTCTGACTTCAGATTTTTTTTTCTTCCAGACACAAGTGTGCTCCATCCCATTTCTACATCAACTTGTGACCTCTGTCTGTCTGTCTGTCTATCTATCTATCTATCTATCTATCTATCTATCTATCTATCTGAGAAGGTCAAAGATACACACACCACACTATATGCAATTCTGTTAATATACACGCCCTGTGGCAAAATCTTCCCTGATATATGCATTTTTGGCAAGCAAGTACCCCTAATATATGCATTTTGGAGTCCTTTTTTCATTAATATATGCAGTTTTGTATGGCTTTGGTGTCAGTTAACATGCTGTCAACACTAGGCCTCAAATATAATGTAACGGTTTAGGCCTCAGAGGTAAACTGCCAACATTTTACCCACATTGAGTTAACTCTTCACCAACCAAACAGGGTTTTTTATATATATATCATAACATTCTTATTTATAAATAGACGTTACTTTTTTCTCAGAATACACTGTTTTTCTATACTCCCTCTTTATTTTTTTCAAAAAACCCTCCTCTCCACAACCTGGTTTCATGTTATCATTCTCTTGTAACCTGGATTAACAAAAGTAGGCTAAGAGGTCAGTGAAAATTTACAGCATATCAGAGTGAATGCATTTGCTGGAATCAACGTGATTCTAACAGTAACAATATGATAATATATTTTATATTTTATATGATCTTTGACATGTGTTTAGAAACCAAACTATATAGCCACTCCCCAATATTTGCAACAATCTGAAGGGCACAAAAGCCTCTCAGGTGGCTGGAAATCTATAAGACTGGGGTTCCTGCTTCTTTGGAACTGATAACAGGAGGTCTGCTCAGCAAGACCCCACCATGGAGACCGGTGTTGTGCAAGAGAGCCCCACTGCCAAGAAGAGAGCTATGCTGCCCAAGTCAGGTGAGTAAGCATGTCCTGGTTCCTATCACTCCCTCTTGCCTTGTGGGTCACCTCTCACTCCCGAAAGCACAGGGCCAGACAGGGAACTTCCTCAGCCCTACCTGGAAATGCCAGAGATTGAACCTCAGACCATCTTCATGCAATGTTTGTGCCCTGCCAACTAAGCTACAGCCATTACCTCCACAGGTTCACTATCACAGCTGATGTTTGCAGAGGACAATAGTTAGATATCTACATTTCAGTGAAAGATTTACCAATTGTTATACCAGATGCTTACTTTCTTACTACTACTTACTTTTACTGACATATACTGGAGATCCCGAGCCTCAAACTATATGGTTAACACAGTGTGTCGGACCATACTTAGTCATATTTAGAGCAGACTCATTGAAATGAATAAGACTTAACTTACATTGAGTTCAATGTGTCTAGCCTAAGTCTGGATCCAGCTCATTGTGTTCACCACTCTCAATTAGCATTTGCCAAGTTATTGTAGCAATTGTCTACAGTGTTGGCCAGGAGCAAAATATCATGGCAGATGATGGTGGCCAGAGCTGCCGCTGTTATTTATTCCAAAAATGCCCTACCCTGCATCCAGCTTGCCTGGCCATTGGGGGGGGGAGCTTTTCAGGCGGTGTTGGGGAAAGAAGATGTGGGAGGCTGCCATTGGAGGGCTCTGGTGGTGCCACTGGGTGTGGGAGGGGCCTGAGAGGCGCTTTTAGCTCTCTGGGCCCCTCCTCAACACCTCTTTGAAGTGCAGCTCCCTCCCGCCCTCCCTGCATGCAGTGTGGGTTCTGCTAGTTGCCCCTTTGGGGTCCTAGTAGGAATGTTTGGCTAACAGTCTGATTGGCCGGGGCTGTGGGTCTTTTTGCCTACTTCACAATGTAAGCGGGGAGGGTGTGTCCATTGTGATTTTGGCCTTATTCGATGGTCAGGTTATCTGGTCACATTTTCAGGTCAACTGTCAGGAGGATAAGAACAATGAGGATAAGAACAGGGATGGTGAGCATTCAGAGTCACTGTTTTGGTGACAGGTGATGAGGGATGGCAGAGAATTCCTCCACGGATCTCGGTGAGGCCGAATGCCAGTGCATTCGGCCCCCCAAAATCTGTGGCAGAATGGTCTGCCACCACCCCGTCCCCCTGCGGATCCCCCCCAGGATGAGACTTACCTGGGGCGGATCTTCTGGGAGGCGGTGGCTGAGGCAGCGGCAGCTGGTCTTACGACCGGCTGCCACTGCTGCCATTTGGAGTTTTTTGTTGGTTTTTTTACAGAGATGTGACAGGCTACATAAGTTTTTACGTAGTCTAAAATGTCTGGGTAAAAAAAAAAAGGCGTACGCAAATGGCGGCAGCTACAGCCACCGCCATTTGCATATGCCTTTTTTTTTTTTTTTACCCAGACGGGATAGGCTACATAAGTTTTTACATAGCCTAAAATGACTGGGTAAAAAAAAAAAAAAAGTGTACGCAAATGGCGGCTGCTATGGCCGCCGCCATTTGCGTTCCTTATTTTGGGCCGTCTTACTCTACGTAAATATTTACGTAAACTAAGACAGCGAAAATAAGGGGAACACAAATCGCGTCCGTAAATATCTATGTAGATTAAGATGGCAAAAATAAGGAATGCAAATGGCGGTGGCCGTAGCCGCTGCCATTTGCATACACTTTTTTTTTTTCGCCCAGAGCCCTCCGCGGCCAGAAATCCGGCTGTGGATGGCTCTGTCCTGGCTGGGCCTGGCCGCCTGCTCCGCAGAGCTGCTGCGGAGCACAGCTGGCTGCAGAGGATTCCGGGGGGAGGAACGGAGCACCTCCCCCCCGTCGAGGATTCCGGGGGAAGGGACGGAACGCCTCCCCCCCACCATCAACATAATCCGCGAAAGGTAAGTGACTTTTGTACATCCCTACGGTAGGGATGGCGGAGAATTCCGCCATGGATTTCAGTGAGGCTGAATGCGCTGGCATTCAGCCCCCCAAAACCCATTGTGGAATGGCCTCCCCCCTGCTCCCCCCGCGGAATCCCCCCAGGGATGAAGCTTACCTGGGGCGGATGTTCTGGAGGCTGCAGCTCCGGCTCCGGTGGCGGCAGCGGCAGCTGGTCTCTCGGCCGGCTGCTGCAGCAGACTCAAAGAGTGGCCACCATGCCATTTGTGTAGCTGCCTTTGCCGTGATAGGCTACGTAAATACTTACATAACCTATCACGGCAAGCCAAAAAAAATAGGGATGTCGGAGAATTTCTCCATGAATCTCCAGGAGGCCGAATGGCAATGCATTTGGCCCCCCGAAATTGGTGGAGAAACGGTCTGCCCCCCCTGCCCCCCCCTCGGGTTGGGACTTAACTTGGCTGAATGTCCCTGGCGGCAGCGGCTCCCGGCGGCGGTGGCGGTGGCAGCCGGTCTTCCAACCGGCTGCCACCGCCGCCATTACCAAGTGTAAAAAAACAACAACAACAAATGTGATAGGCTTCGTAAAGATTTACGTAGCCTATCACGGCTAGATTTTCCAAAAACACCGTGATAGGCTACGTAAATCCTTACGTAGCCTATCACGGCTGACTGCAGGGACGCAAACGGCGGCGGCTATGGCCGCCGCCATTTGCGACCCGGCAGGAGCAGAGGATTCGTGGCCGAAGGGACGGGGCACCTCCCCCCAGCCAGAATTTCAGCGGGGAGGAACGGAGCGCCTCCCCCCCACCGCGAAGCAAGCTGTGGGACCAGGTAAGGGACTTTCGTCCATCCCTAAAAAAAAACAGTGTACGCAAATGGCGGCAGCTACGGCAGCCACCATTTGCGTTCCCTTTTTTTCGCTGTTTTAGCCTATTTGCGTTCCTTTTGTTTTTCGCCATAATAGCTTATGTAAATATTTACATAGGCTAAAGCGGCAGGGGAAAAAAGGAACACAAATGGCGCCCACTATGCTATTTGCATTCCTTTTTTTTCACCATAATAGCTTACGTAAATATTTACGTAGCCTAAAACAGCGAAAAAAAGGGAACACAAATAGCGGCCACCGTATTCGCCGCCATTTGTGTACACGTTTTTTTTTTCTGGAAGGTTGCCCAGTGACCGGATGTCTGGCTGTGGGCGGCCCTGGCCGGCGGCTCCACGGAATCTCCGCAGAGTGGGGGTGGCTGGATTAGGATTTTGGAGGGAGGTGCAGAGCGCCTCCCCCCCACCGCGAATCACCCCATCAAAAAGGTAAGTGACTTTCGTACATCCCTAGTTAAAGGTCATAAGCAGACTGTGAAACTCCCTCCCAAGGGAGAATAGGTTTGCTCCCTCTCTGCTGTCTTTCTGACAGCAGGCCAAGACCACTTTAGTTAAGAAGGCCTTTGGTCTGTAAGTGGGTCTGGTGGGTTGGGTGCTGTTCTTAATACTTGTTTCTGTAATGGTTTTCTTTTTATTGTATTTTAATGTATTGTTTTAATCAATTGTAATTGTTTATGTAAGCTGCCTTGAGTGCCATTTTTTCATAGAAATGCAGGGTACAAATAAAATAAATAAGTAATAATAAATAAATAAATAAATAAAATAAACCAACTTATTCCATCAGTGCCAGCTTCTAGCAAAATGCAATCTTGTGGGGCCCCTGATAGCAAAAGCCCACCCTCCTCATGATATCAGCGCCCTCAGTGGGCTTACCAGCAACAGGCTCCAACAGCAATACTACAACCTGTGGTGGATGGCTGTGAGCTGCCTGCCATTTTTAATTTCTCACAATACCCTGATTTTGCAGCTCTCCAGGAAAAATGTAAGTGGTGGGCAGATTGCAGCCCCTGCCACTGGGAAAACCAAGCTGAGACGAATAAGTTGGTGGGTGTAACGTCCAGAGCAGGAATTAGCTCCAGTCAGCTTCGGAAGGATTCTGGGTGCTGACATTATCCATGCCTATAGCATATATTCAGCAACTGCAAATGATCTAATACAGCCATAATTATATTCTCTATGGACTGTGATCTGCCCTGTTTGTAGGGATATGTATATCAGCAAAACTAGAGCTTGTTGAGGTTCTCTGAAAACATAAAAGCTCACTCAGACTTGAATCCATATCTGATTGCAAGTTTTGCCCCCCCTTTTATCTTTTTGTGCACAAATGTGTGCATATTTTCATGTGCATTTTTTAAAATGTGCACATCAACTGTGTTCATTTTTAAATGTACATGTTTTCTCTCATTGATTAAAGTGTGCCATGCACATTTTTCAAAAGTAAACATTTTTCATGCACATTTTTCAAATGCATTTGTTGTTGTTGTTGTTGTTGTTGTTGTTCCATGGGTTGCATTGCAAGCTCAGAGATATACAGACTTGGACTGCAGAATGCATTGGGGTTCTGTTTAGTTCCAGGAGATGCAAACTTGGTGCATTCTCATCAAAAACAACCTGAAATTATTTTTTCATACAACCCTACCTGTTAGCAAGCAGGCTGTTCCATTCTATACTAACCGTAGTGTCAAGATCACCGGCAAAGATAGTTTCACATAGGACAGTAGCCAACAATGTCATTCCACAAACTCAAATAGTGCTAGAAGAGCTCTGCCAAAGCTCTCCGTGTTTCATATTATGCTTGCACAAGCAGTTGTACAACTGCTCATGCAAGATTTATGTGCAACTGGTTTTTGCAAGCATAATGTGCAAACACATGCACAACCATGCTTGTGTAACCATGCTTGCAGAAACATGACTTTAGTTGGATCCTCCCCTTACACATAGTTTGGAACCTAGTTTCCACTAGCACAACATCATTTGAGCTAGTGGAATGACACTACCCATTGGATTGGATACTACCTATAGAGTATTATAGTAATGAATATGTAGGTTACCAGAGCATGGATTTATCATATTGTGTTCTACTCACAGATTTTGTCAAATGGATCATAGCAGCTAGGGCTAGTCATCTTCTGAAATCTCTGAGATAGGGAGACAGGGGAAGAAATCTTTTCTGGCAATAACTAGGGATACAATTTCCAAGAAAGTGAACCATATATCATATCATAGATGTGTATTTTTGTAAGTCTTGAAGTCGCAATTTAATCTCTAGTATCCCCCGTCCAAGTTTGGATCAAAGGGCTGATGGCTCTGCTGTTCTGTAAAATAGAGACATAAGAGAATATATTTAACTGAAAGTGCCCATATTTGAAGGTGATATGTAAGCATTTGGGTTTCAAGGATTGCTTCCTCATATATCTTTCTTTGTACTAATCATTTGACCTGATTAAGAGTTCTGTGAAGTTCTAAAAGTTGCCTAAGTAGTGGGCACTCCAACCAAGGTGAGTAACTTAATAATAATGTTGCTTTTAAAGTATTCAAGTTGCATTCAATTATGGAACAGATGAATTTGAAGTATCGCTATTTTAAATTAGACCAGTTTGCATATTTAAATGTAATGTGTTCTTCTTTTCCTTTCTTCCCACCTTCTCTTTTACAGTCTTCCATGTTGTATTTAATCAGCTCATCATTATTCAAAGGCTTTCCCCATCTAAGTGTTTAGAAGTCCTGACTGAGTGTGTTTCATTAGAATCAGAATTACTCTTCCATTGCTTGAATTCAATTTTCTGTCCTCTAGTTAAAGGGCTTTTTAATAAAGAGGCTCACTCTATCACCATAAGCCCTTCACATGCTGTGTTGCAACACCAGTGCCTGTAACTCTCTTTGGAAAATTAAGAATCTTCTAAGTTCATCTTCCTAACTTTGTTATCTAATCCTGATTTCCTTCACATAATTTCTAGTGTTTGTAAATCCAATAATGTTCTGTTTAACCAAAACCCTATTCAGGTATGCATTGGATTCAATGAATCCATAGGCAGGGCAGATAAAGTTGTGCCCACTGGGCACTGGCCCTGCCCCTGACCTCCACATGTTCCAATGTGTACTCCCAAATGCACATTTAGCTCCTGTGAGCAGAATCAATACAATGGAACATTCAGAGCAGGAGGGAGAGTCTCAGATTGTGCATACAAGAGCCTACAGGTACAATTGAATGCCAGGAGCAGCTCCAGTGGGCACAATCCCAGTTGCCCCTTTTATGTGTTTGAGAACCTGAATAGGAGGACTGAACTTAATAATGAGCTTGAAGGTAATTGATGAGTGTGATCTTTGTAACTCCCTATACAGTATGGCATAACCTCTGTACCTCTTGCATGATGTGCAGATTGGAATTTATCCACCAGATATTTTACTTCTCCAAATGTTGTGACACAGAAGTTTAAACATATCGAAATATGCTTTTAATATCATATTTTGAGAGAAAATGCACATTGAAATATGTGTATTTTCAAAAACTGTAATACTGAGAGAGAATACATATTTAAATATGATTTAAAATATTATTTCAATACCTATACAGAGGATAGTTTTAAAAACAGAGAGAGAGAGAGAGAGAGATGAAAGCAGTAACAGAACAGAATTATGTTGGGAATAGCTGTATCTACTGAATTTGGCTAGTGCAGATGGGTGATAACTTCATTTTGATCCATTTTTTATAAGAATTTACTAAAATTTACAAATTTCTTCATATTGAGGTCAGAAAGAACTTCAGATTTAAAAAATTCAAATGCAGGAAAAAGTGAAATGGACAGATACATCCATCCCTATTTTCAGGACACACTCTGAAACTGCATATTTTTGTGTTGTTGTTTTTTAAACACATTGGTTTGATTTGATGACTGGATGCCTCTGTCTATCTTTCATCATTCCCCTATCCTTCCTGCACATGCATACCACAGAGAACTGGTATTTCAGGAGTAATTGCAATACATATCAATTTGCAGTGACAGAAACTCATTTTCAGTGGTAGCCCCATATTTGTGGAAAGCCTCCTGCAGGAAGGCTTTCCACAATATAATATAATATAATATAATATAATACTATTTTATTAGTGGCTGCGTCTTGATGAAATTTTACTGCTCATTTTAAGGGGTGTAATGTAGACTTCAATTTGACAATTACTTGTATGGTTTTATATTGCTATTTTCTGTGTAATAATTCTGTTCACTGCCTTGTGAGGGAAATGTGCCCTGAAAGACAGTTTATTAAACTTTTAATAAACAAATTAATAACATCTACTGATCAGAATGTGCAATTGCAATGGAAACCTCTATGCTAGCTAGCTGTACATATCAAGAAGCTCATGTCAAAATCATCCCATCATTAGTGATGCCAAATCATTTGTCAACCATTAATCAACATAATTGAATCATTAGGCATGCCAAATGTCCCTCCAGATTCCCTTCCCCATCATTTAGAATACAAATGTATTCTGCTGACTAAAAACATATTAACATAGTCAGTGACCTGCAGAATCAAGCTGAATTTGTTCAGTCTGGATGTCTAACATTTAGCTTATGTTTACCTTGCCTAACCCTTCGTTGAATCTCTTCCCTGTCCAGAGTTAGCTTTATGTGTCTATTTATTTTAGTTTTGTGATGTATCCCATAAACTATTGAATTATGAAAATCCAGTGTTGTAATGTGATTAAAGCCTAGAGATCAACAGCAATTAAATGGTTACCCATCATTAAGTAGAAACCAGTGTTTAATCCAGCTCATAGTTTTATTTATTATGAGATAAGCAACCAATCTAATTTCATATCTTTGGAACTGCCTCCTTATTGTGCAAACAGTGTGGTCTTTCACACGAAATGCAAGCATTTGAATTTGATTAACTCAGTCAGTATTAGCCACAAGCAATAATTCTGTCACTGATCCAGTATTCCCACACATAATCTAATGAATACAACATTCATTGTGAAAACTATTTTGTATATTCCCTTCTGGACCTTATAAAATATATTATTTTTGCTTTGACAGTTCTGCACCCAGAGCAAGGAAAATACATTACAAAAAGAGAGAATACATTTTCTCCTTTTCCTAGCAATTAATCTTCAGGCCCATCTAAAGAAATCCCTCCTCTCTCTCTCTCTCTCTCTCACACACACACACACTTCAACAATCTGCTATTGCATCTCAGATTTCTCTCATCCAACTTTCTCTAGTTTTTACATAATGACATCTGATTAGATAATTTGGTAAAAAAAATGGCTTCTAGGATATAAATATTGATATTTATAGAAATATGTTGCGTGTGTCTGGAGTAGCGCTGAATAGAATGTTCAGTCTCAACAATATTGAGAGTGTCATATAGTTAATAGCATACAACATATTAATGCAATTAAAACCTTCTGATTAGATGAACTTGTTAGTGATGTGCTGAAATGGACTAATGCTATTGCTCCTGGAATTGCCTATTTTACACATAATTGAATTTGTTTATACAATGATAGCATATGAAAACATATATGTGTGTGTGTGTGTATATGAAATTAAGCTCCCTTCTCACATTGTGTTTTAATAGATAATAGAAGTCATTTATGAGGTGATGCAGGTCACCTGATCTGCACCTCCTGGAATATTGTGTGGATCAGAACATGGTTCTCCTTAGGAATCCACATCACAGTGAATTGTATGAGGTGTTCCAAAGGCTACCTTCAAAAAACAAAACTAAAACCCCTTCTTTTTAAAGCAGGTAATAATCACTCTAAGCAGTTAAAAAGTGTGGCTTCTGCCACAGCAGACATTAAAAATAGAGCTGCAATTGCCCCTGAGAGTGACAGGATGTGATGAAGTCCTGTACTTCAGAGACATTGTATGGTGTGTGTGTGTGTGTGTGTGTGTGTTAGAGAGAGAGATTGAGAGAGAGAGAGAGAAAGATGGCTGCTCAGTCAGCCGTCCTTTGTGTGGAATTCTTTGAAAAATACTTTGCAAATTAATGTGGGAATGTGGGAACAGACTTAATAAAAATGAACACGTGTGAAGGTGACGCAGATTGGATTTGGAGTGATCCATCCCCCCTTAGATGTGCAACAATTCATTGCTTAGGATGGGCATCCACATCCTTGTGGTTGTTAAAAGACAGATCTGGCTAGTTTGGTGAGGACTGGATGAACATGCTACGCCACTCCTGGAAGGTCGGGTGGCAGTTGTGGCCAGGGGTTCAGCTGGTGCACCAGCTGTGACTTTTCTTGATGAAGGAGGATCTGATCACAGTGATTCATGTTTTAATCACCTCTTGTATAGATTACAGTAACATGACAAAGGGCCTTTTCCATGGTGCCCCCCTAATTATGCAACTCCCTCCATGGGGAGGTTGAATTGGGATCCTCTTTACTGTGCTACAAATGGGCAGTAAAGACAGTTTTGTTTCATTGAGGTTTTAGTGGCACTTAATGTCACTCTATAATTTTAATATAATTTTTAATATTAATTGTATGCTTCTCTGCTGAATAAGGGCATTTATGTACACACACAACATAATGTGTATGCAACATGGAGATGGATACTGTGGACTGGAGTACCACCATGTGTGCACACTGCATAATGTTTGCCACTGCATAATGTGTGAAGCTGCATTTAGATTGTGTGCTTAGGGTGCAGACTCTTCTTCAGTAGCAGTGAAGCTAATATAACAGTTCTCAGATGAAAGTGTTCTCGGTTGGGTGAATTATACTGAATTAATTCATAGATAATGGTCCTGTGAAATTGCATTCATTTCATTATAGGGAAAAAATATTCAGAATGGTTCCTTTAAAAACTGCAATGAGAGAGTGAATACATTTCAAATGTTCTGAATATCAGATTAAACCTGAGTGAATTTATCTCTTCTTGAATCTAGCAGCATCCTCTTGGGTTCATTTTCTGTAGTCTACATGGTTGCAAAGAAGCAGAGAGAGAGAGAGAGAGAGAGAGAGAGAGGAAGATGTGGGTGATGGAACATTATGAAAACAGAAAATTTCAGTGAAAATTGCTTTTTAAAAAATAGGTAATTGAAAATGGTTGTGTAAATGGCTGTTATTACGAGAGAAGCCCATATTATGCAACAAAGGAATGGTCTGCATTATGCCATAAAACAAATTAGCAGTACAAACTTATTGTGGAGAACCATGAAGGGAATGGCAGCATATACACCCTTCACTTTTCTGCACGTACAGACCAATTCACACAAACCAGAAACAGCAGTTGCTTTAAAGACAACTATGTACATAATGGTCTACATAGCAAGATCATGTATTGGGGTTTGTCACTTACATGTGGCAGTTTTCATCACAATGGCATAATGATCACCAGTCCCTTTGAATTTAATAGGGCTTGCTCCCAGGTCAGTAATGATTGCAGCCTAATGCTCTTCTATTACATAATGCAAACAAACAAAAACTACCATAAATGGTTATGGTGATACAGGCTGAAAATCTCCAGGTGCCTATATGGAACTGCTGCAAAGTAGTTGAGACACATATTATGGTTGCAATAGGAATGCTGCTGAATATGACCTCTCCGTGGCAAGCAATCTCAGTTTTGGACATAATGGGTTGGGTCCAGATTTAGTCATACTTAAGAGTAGACCCACTGAAATCAATAGAACTTAAGTTAGTCATGACTAAGTCTGGATACAATGCAATTTTTGCAAGCACTCATCTCAGAATGTACCCCATCACACCATGTGTCTCCATCTCTAGTCCACAAATAACTGCCAGGAACATGAAGTAGGAACAGAAAAACTCCCATCATATGGGAATGATCCACACAGTGTAAATTAGTCAACATTTCAGATGGGGTTATAGTGGGCTAGCAGTGATCACCCTGGGACACCTACATCTGGAGATAAGTTATAAGGAGCTGCCTTTCATGGAGTTAGACCATTGGTCCATCTAGGCCAATACTGTCTACTCTAGCTGGAAGTAACTCTCTAATGCTGCCTTTCCCAAGCTGGTGCCACCAAATATTTTGGATCACAACTTCCAGCATTCCTGACCATTGGCCATACTAGTTGGGGCTGATAGGAGCAGAAGTCCAAAATATCTGGAGGGCACTAGGTTCAGGAAATCTGCTGTACTGTCTCCAGAACTAGCCTTTCCCATCCCCATAACAGGAAATCTGTTTTTGTGGAAATACTGTGGCTTGAATTCGGGACTTTATACATACCAAACATGCACTCTGTGATGGAGCTATCACAACCCATCCATGAGAGATAATTAATTGTGGGCTTTTAAACAGAGCAGTACTGTAATAATTCCCTTCCTTATTCCCAACTGAAAATGAAGTTTTGAATGGCATCTACAAAGAGCTTCAAGCTGTTAATTTTGCAAGTTCATTTTGAGATTTTCCAAAGAATCACAAACTTATGGTTGAAGTGACATGATCTGTAGCAAATTTAAGCATGGTCCTAGTTCTTTTTCGGATGTGACCAGCCTTGGTTGCTTGTCTAAAAAACACCACCACTTTTGTGAACTCCTGTGTTATCATTTTTCATTTTAATTTTTCCTTATCAGGACTTTAGTGTCACTTGCAGTCTTTGGACATTGTATATTCCTTCCTCCTATATTCTACCTGCCATTGAAGGTTTTTTTAGAATGGCTTATATTTACTGATTTACTCAACCTTTGTTATTTCATATGCACTGTTCTCATAACAGCTGCTGCCTAGAGATTATGGAAGGCTGAATACAATCAATGTATTAAATCAGGGCTTTATGTTTCCTATTTTCTTTTTCTCTCTCTTGTCTTTACTCTGTTAAACTTTTTCAAAAGGAATAGTATAAGACAGAACTTTATAGTAAAACAACAATACAGACAGACCATTAGAAAGCTAGGGGCCTAGTTTGATAACCTTGAATTATCCTTTTGCAGAACTGCACTAATTTAATTAGGTTGCAATCCTATGCATGTTTAGACAGAAAAAAGTCCTACAACTCCCAGCATTCCACAGCTAATTACCCAGTTCTAGACATAACCCTGAAAGGTCATCAATGCACAAGTAAGGCAAACCATTTTTTAGCTGAAAGGAGATCCCTACAACTGTAATGCAGCTAATCATCCACCATCGGTGTGTATACACCTAGGGAGGAATGCTACGACTCTGCATCTAGGACCTCACTGTCAGCTCTCACCAACTAATATATGCTGCAATCCAGTACCCACTTACCTGGGAGCAAGCCCCATTAAGCACAATGAGACTTTCTTCAAAGTAGGATTGCACTGATAGGCATATTACAAGGGAACAACAGAAAGTTCCCTTACTTAGTGCTTGGTACCTAAAACAGATTTTCTCTTATCAGGTCCATTGCTTTTATTCACAAACAAGTGGATCATCACTCACCTTCCACATCAGCAGCTCAGAGCCTTGTGTTATATAACACACACACACACACACATCCATGCACGCATGTGTGCACGCATGGCCAAACTACATGCTACAATCACAAAGTGTGAAAATGAGGCTTGTGTTTTGTTCTTGTGTAAGCACACACAGCCCTAATTCAGGCTGGGACCATGGCACTTGGGACAGATTAAATCTTCCCCCACACAATTTTTCCCCTCAAATTCCAACTCCCTGCTTGCCCTCACACATGTAGGGAGGATTTTTTTTTAAAGAGGGGAAGTCTCCATCAGAGTCAATTGAAGCATTTTTTCCTTCTTTTTTAACCACCCTGGGGGTGAAATCTCAAGGAAAAATGGGGGGAACACATTCAACCCTGCCCTCCAAGATTGCCAAGATAATCACAAATCTCAGCTACATGCTACACAATTAGCGTAATGTGTAGTTTAGCGTGCACGCTCACTCGTTTTTGCTCTCTCTCTCTCTCTCTCTCTCACACACACACACACACGTAGGAGAGGCAGCTGCAATTTGCTGAGGGGTGCACTGTGATAAAGACCCTATTATGATGGAAAGAAAGAAATGCATCTTAGGGCTTCTTCCAATAGAGCTTTTACCCTTGGTTTACTCACAGAAGTTTGCAGGTCCTTTAGATGATGTTATCAACCTCCAGGGCATCTCCCACACTTAAATGACCTTTATTGCATTTTTTGAAAGATCAGAGATAATGAGCTTTCAAATTACAGCACTTGAGTTCTGGTTGAGTTCCCACTGTGAAAAGAGGAAAAGCTGCAATAAGAGGAGCTAGATCACAGTGCCATCTAGTGGCTGCATAATGAAACATATCAAAGACTCAGATAAGGGGGGAAAGGAGGGTGGAAAGGAAGCATGTGTAAAGTGAGTCCGTGGTGATCCTGCATTTAAAACAGAAGCAGAAAGCCCTGTTTTAAATACAAGATTTTAGGCTGGTGTAGAGATGCTCTTAGAACAGACCTTAGAGCTGATGTAGATATTACATACCCTTTGTGCAGGCTAGAAGAAAGCTCCTACTAGCGTTGCCAGTTGACCAGAAACTACTACACCAACAAACTGGTATGCGGAAATCAGCAGATGAAGCTCCTCACAGCATGGAGATAAACATTATCATCTCCTAAGATCTGCAGATCAAAGACGCAGGGGCAGGGGCTATTAAAGAAGCAGGGGCAGGATTTTGTGGGAAAATGTGACAACCCTTGCTGTTATACTACAAATGGCAATGCTGCACATGGGGAAACCCAGCATGTCCCTGGAGTGGAGTGTGAGAAGCTCCTGTGAAGGAGCAAGTCTTGAAGTGCAGGCTGCAAACTCATGGATAAAATGGGTGACAGTTGCAGAGGTAACATTTGACTTCTCTACATTGTGGATTATTAAAGAGGAACAGTTCTTACACTGTGTAGACAGTGTCTTCACACAGCAGAATTACCACGGAGAAGCTGTTCATTATGTGTTTGTTGAGTCCATTAAATATAAACCCACAGATAAGAATAATTTTAATACAGGAGAACACAGAGTCAGATACTGCAATTAGTTTGGCTTCTTTACTTCCAACTTCAGGAGGTGGGATAGATTATGTAACTGCATCCTGCCTTGCAGAGCCTGCATTGACCAGAGCATTGGACTAGATGGTCATCAAGGTCTGTTGCAACTCTATGATTCTAATGAGGGCTCATAGAGCATTGCAATAAAATATGTTCAGATGGTTGCCCCCTAGTGGCTAAAAGGCAAATTCATTTGTTTAGAAAAGGTAATACTTCGTGAACATACTCAACACCAGTTGAAGCCATTTCTCAGGATGGATTCCAGGGTGAGACCTATGTGAACAGAGAACAAAATAAAACCCAGTCACTTCACATTGCCAGCATAGCTTCCATATATTATAATCACTCATCCTCTGCACAAGGAGTGCGTCAATTCGAACTGTCTTAGCAACTGATAGTCATGCTAATATCTTTTTAGTAGGGATGGCGGAGAATTCCACCATGGATTTCAGTGAGGCTGAATGCACTGGCATTCAGCCCCCTGAAATCTGTGGCGGAACGGCCTGCCCCCCTGCCCCCCCCATGGATTCCTCCCGGGATGAGGCATACCTGGGGCAGATGTTTTAGATGGCGGTGGCTCTGGCAGCGGTGGCACATGGTCTTTCGACCAGCTGCCGCAGCCACCATTGTTGTCATGGTCTTTGCCATGATAGGCTATGTAAGTATTTACATAGCCTATCACGGCAACCCAATAAAAAAAAAAATGGCACACGCAAATGGCGGTGGCTATGGCGGCCACCATTTGCGTTCCGTATTTTTCGCTGTTCTAGCCTACGTAAATATTTATGTAGCTATTACAGCGGAAAAAAAGAGGAACTCAAGTAGCGTAGTGGGAGCTATTTGCGTTCCTTTATTTTTCACCATTCTAGCCTATGTAAATGTTTACATAGGCTAGAATGGCGAAAAATAAAGGAACGCAAATAGCACCCACTACGCTATTTGCGTTCCCCTTTTTTTCGCTGTAATAGGCTACGTAAATATTTACGTAGGCTAGAACGGCGAAAAATAGGGAATGCAAATGGCGGCCGCCATAGCCGCCACCATTTGCGTACGCTAGTTTTTTTGGGGGGTTAGCCATGATAGGCTACGTAAATACTTATGTAGCCTATCACGGTAGCCTGGCTGGATGCAAATGGCAGCCACTATGGTGGCTGCCATTTGAGTCCACACCAGCCTGTCCGTGTCTGGAAATCTGGCTGCAGACGGCCCTGGCCGGCTGCTCAGCAGAGCTGCCACAGAGCGGAACCGGCCGGGCAGGATTCCGGGGGGGAGGACCGGATCGCCTTCCCCCCTGTCGAGGATTCTGGGGGGAGGGACGAAGCACCTCCCCACCACCACGAATCAATCCGCGAAAAGGTAAGTGAGTTTCATACATCCCTACTTTTTAGAAGTTGGCATGAGCTGAAGGTTTTTCCCTGTGTTTGTTTATTTCTTGCGTAATTTCCTTAGTATTCACTAGAGAAACTTGCCTGAAGTTCAGCATAGTTCTTTTGTTTTCATTTCTTTGAGTAATATCACCATGGGAAGTACAAAACTGCAAATGCAATAACAGGCAGTCAAAGGATGGAATCTAGTCACAGAAACTTAATCATATTTTTTTCCCTATGTCAACAACCAAAAACTCTTTGCAACATACAGTCACCACTGGAAACTTAAATCACCCAGGTAGAAACCACCATACAAACAAAACGACAGCACAAATACACAGTACCTATCCCTAGGGATAGGTAGATCTATCTGTAGGGATGGCACAGGCATCTGGTTGGGGCTTGAAGCTCGGTGATTTCTCACTGGCTCAGCCCCCTGGATGCCAGTCCACAGATCCCTGCACTTGCCCAACTTGGCACACACCAAGCCAGAGTGCGCTTGCCCACCCCCTCCCTGAACCACCATTTTGTGTAAAAATGGCAGTTCAGCCTTTTTCACAAAGGGCCATTTAAACAAATGGTGGCCATTAATGCAACATTACAGGCATAAATGGACCACAGCATGGCGAGCAGGGTCGGGCGCCTGGCGGGGGTCCAGCAAGTGGTGCACCATGTGAGCTACGGTGAGTTTGCCCATCCCTATCTGTCTGTTTCCCTTTCTCCCACATTCACATTTTTTAAATCCAAAGTTCTTTCTCAAATATGGAAAACGTAGCATATATTGGTAAACTTTTATCAAAGATGAACTGAAATGAAATTCTCACCCACCTGCACCAGCAAAATTCAATAAATACAGCTATTCTGAGCACAGAGAGCACCATGACGCATCTGCCTGCCATATGATATAGCTGTTAAAGATGAAGAGCCTGGCAGAAAAAAATAACCCTGATTCAGCACTAACATGGGTGAATAGTATACACAGGGATTCAAACCCAGACCTCTAAGAGCTAAGCACTCAAAGCCCTGGGCCTGGATGGATGAATCTGTCAGTTTCAGTTTCTCTCATATTTGATTTAAAAACAAAAAACAACAACAAAAAAACTCAAGTCCTTTTTGTCCCAAATATGCACAACCTTGAGAATTTTGGTACATTCTTATCAAAACCAAACTGAAAAAAAATTCTCACCTGTGCCTACCTACACCGCATATAGGAAATTTTATCTCAAGCTGCTGGATTAAAGCTGGAGAGATTCCTTGTTAAGACCTTGGTTTAGGGGTAGGGTTTTCCCATAAGGGCAAAATTAAGGGTGAGGGAAGTGTCTACAGTGCTCATGGGCTTGCCATGGGGGTTGTTGTTCAGTCATTAAGTCATGTCCGACTCTTTGTGACCCCATGGACCATAGCACGCCAGGCCTTCCTGTCCTGCGCTCTCTCCCGGAGTGTGCTCAAGACAAGTTCATATTCACTGCATCGGTGATGCTATCTAGCCATCTCATCCTCTGCCGTCGCCTTCTCCTTTTGCCTTCAATCTTTCCTAGCATCAGGGTCTTTTCCAGAGAGTTTTCTCTTCACATTAGGTGGCCAATAGGGATGTATGAAACTCACTTACCTTTTTGCGGAATCTTTTGGTGATGTCCATGTGTAGAGTCGCCTCTTGTGCTGTTGGAAAAGAGTGTTGGCTATGATCAGCGTGTTCTCTTGGCAAAACTCTATTAGCCTTTGTCCTGCTTCATTTTGTACACCAAGGCCATGCTTGCCTGTTACCCAGTTATTTCTTGCCTTTCTACTTTAGCATTCCAATCCCCTATAATGAAAAGGACATCTTTTTTTGGTGTTAGTTCTAGAAGGTGTTGTAGGTCTTCATAGAACCGATCAACTTCAGCTTCTTCGGCCTCAGTGGTTGGGGCATAGACTTGAATTACTGTGATGTTGAATGGTTTGCCTTGGATTCTTACTGAGATCATTCTATTGTTTTTGAGATTGTACCCCAGTACTGCTTTTCCCACCCTTTTATTGACTATGAGTTAGGGATGGCAGAGAATTTCTCCCCGAATCTTCGGGAGGCTGAGCACCGATGCATTCAGCCCCCCGAAAGTGTTGGGGAAATTCTCTGCTGCCCCCCCCCCGGGATGGGACTTACCTTCAGCGAATGTCCCTCTCGGCGGTGGGTCCCGGCGGCGGTTCGGCGGCGGTTCATCGGGGGTGGGGGCCGGTCTCCCGACCAGCTGCCTCCGCCACCATTACAAAATAAAAAAGTAAGTAAAAAAACAACAACAACACCCGTGATAGGCTATGTGACGATTAACGTAGCCTATCACGGCTGACTTTGGAAATCTAGCCGTGATAGGCTACGTTAATCGTTACGTAGCCTATCACGGGGTGTTTTTTTTGTTTGTTTGTTTTTTACTTTTTCTTTCGCGGCCGGGGAGACGGGGCGCTTCTCCCCTGGCCTGAATTTCAGCTGGGCGAGGTGGGGCACCTCCCCCCCTCACCTGAACTTTGGGGGGAGAAGCGAAGCACCTCCCCCCCACCGCGAATCACCCCTGCGAAAAGGTAAGTGACTTTTGTACATCCCTACTATGAGTGCTACTCCATTTCTTCTAAGAGATTCTTGCCCACAGTAGTAGATATAATGGTCACCTGAATTAAATTCGCCCATGCTTGTCCATTTTAGTTCGCTGATTCCAAGATGTCGATGTTCAATCTTGCCATCTCATGTTTGACCACCTCCAGCTTACCTTGATTCATTGACCTTACATTCCAGGTTCCTAAACAATATTGTTCTTTACAGCATCGGACTTTCTTTTCACCACCAGACACATCCACAGCTGAGTGTCCTTTTGGCTTTGGCCCAGCTGCTTCACTCTTTCTGGCAATACTTGGAAATACCCTCTGCTTTTCCCCAGTAGTATATTGGACACCTTCCAACCTGAGGGGCTCATCTTCCGGCGTCATCTCTTTTAGCCTTGTGATACGTTCCATGGGGTTTTCTTGGCAAGAATACTGGAGTGGGTTGCCATTTCCTTCTCCAGTGGACCACATTTTGTCAGAACTCTCTTCCATGACCTGTCCATCTTGGGTGGCCCTGCACGGCATAGCTTATGACTTCACTGAGTTACGCAAGCCCCTTCGCCACCACAAGGGGTGGCAAAGGGAATCTATGAAGGGGTTGCCATGGGTAGTGAGTGCAAAAGAGCTCAGTGCAAAGAGGGAAGTCTGTGTGAAAGCTTTAGTTGTAGGGCCCTAATCTTAATGGATGCAAATGAATATTAAATATGTTTACCAGTGTTGGCATAGTTGTTGGCATAATGCCCTTTCTAGGGCTCTGGGCTGTCCAGTTTAAAAGGGTACACGTGCACCTAGATGGCTTGACTGCAATAGGAGCTAAGGAGACAGTAAGGTATATATGGAGCATATATCCAATGTGCTCACATCTCTTTACACAACAAGGGCAGTCCAATCTGAGGGCACACTGTACACTGAGGACAGCAATACATACTGCATATCTTGCCCTGCTTAGGGATGTGCAAATCAACAAAACCCAATTTCGCTTAAGTTCTCTGAATTCAGTCTTGAAGCTCATTCCAACTCAAGTCTGTATGAGATTAAGAGCTTTTTAGAAAAGGTTTTGCATGGAAATATGTGCATATTTTGTGTGTATTTGTCCAAATTTATGAATCCTTGGAGCCCTAAGCTAAACTGGGTCAGGAGAGGCACACAGTTATCTATGGAAACACAAAATAGAATCAGATATCCCGTGGATTCCTAGAGATGGGTGATAAGTGATTTTTGTGATGGCCATAATTTCCCAAACACCAATTTGAAACTCATCTTGCTTTGTTTCCCATACTCATTTTGGTTGAAGGGGAAAAGTGCACATTTCCAACAGGAAAATGCACATTTTTAAAAGAAAACACCAAAAATGTGCTCTTTTCCCTCATAGAGTAAAGTGTAAAAATGTGCATTTTTACACACCTTTAGAAGTCTGCATTTTTTAAAATGCACCTGTTTTAGAGTGCAAAGGTGACTTAAGGAATTTGTGAGCATTTTCAGAGAACATGCTCTCCTGTTCGTGTTTTGAGATCATGGCATGTTCTCATGATCTGCAAACATTAACATTAAGGATTCCCACAATAATGCCTATAACATGAACACACACACACGGGATGAATCAAGGAGTGGGAAGTTCAGGTGGGAGACTCTTGAGTAATATCTTCATTGTGAGAACCAAGGACTCATTCCCTAATCTCTTGGAGCTGTTCATTATCATTAAAACTTGCTTTGTAAACAGCCTTCTGTGCAAAGGGCAGCACATTTTTTTTCCAGCTTGCTCTAATTCTCAGTGGTTTCAGCTGGCAGCAATATCTGAGTCATCATCAAGTTCTCAAAGCCTGTCTGTGCTGCACAGATTAAATTTGGTTCAGCCGCTCTGCATTCTGTCTTATTTCATTCCTCCCAGTCATTGGCATTATGGCATGGCATCCCATCAATATTGACCCTTATGTCAGTTAAGTAGGAGAGCTCTAATTGTGTGCCTTCTGCACAAAGGTGACCCAGAAACACTTGAGGATTTCGTTATACTTCTGAAGATGTTGTGTGCACCTATTGCTGTGGTAGAAGTATTGATTTCTGCAGTAAGCTAGCGGAGGAACATGACAGATAAAAAGGGGGGGGGGTGATTATTATGCCTTCCTGTGATCTGCCTGAGATAAATGTGTGAATACAGTGTCATGAAACTACTGTTTAAAGGAAGAAGGTTGTTTTTCTCCTTTCCCATTTTCAGTGTAACTCAAGTTCTCTTTTCAAAAAAATAATTCATCCTACTTTGGCCTTGTTAGGTTTATACTGTTGGCAGCAATTCCTTTTTGTCACAATGTCATATCCCAGCTAGAAGGGCACTGCTTTTAAGATCTACTAGGTTTGCCTGAGTGAGCATTTGCATGAATGAGTCCTACCACAGCATTATTATGAAATGACTAAGGATTGTCAATTCCTAATTTTAATCTTCATGTGATTATAAACTAGACATTGATTCTAATGTTTATGACTTCTCTCTTCTTCTCCCTTGCCTCCATGGTAATCAATTTTAGTATAAAAGAGGAAAATGAGCCATTATTATTATTGTTGTTGTGTTGTTGTTATTATTTACCATATAGCCAAAAATAATCTTAATTTAACCCCTAAAGAAACAATAAAAGATGAATTGCCCTGAAATCTTATCAAGTGCAGGGACAGTAATCAGAAAGAATCAATCTGCATGAGAAATGGAACACTACTTACACTGACAAATGTATCACTGCAAATAAGTCTTCTATTTATTTACTTAGAAATATTGTGGCTGTTTGCAATGGTGATGCTACGATAGACCTTGAAGATGAAAGCTTGTTTGTAAAATGTGATCCCTACAAACAGTTAGCGAAGATCGCTAGTAAACAACTGACTTCCAACATGATGATGTGTGTATCTATGTATTTATAAGAAGAGACATCCTGTGTATTTCAGGAGCCTCAGGACAGGGAAGGAGAGGAAACACAAAGTATATCTGCATACTTTGAACATAGTAATTTTTGTTCCTGTTGGTATAGGATGAGTAATAAGAAATGCCTCCCCCCAATAACCTTAGAAAATGCCCTAACCCTGGCGCCAGCTTGTCTGGCAGAAGGAGGGGCATTGCGGGTGGGTGGGGAGAGAAGGGGTGGCTCTGTGCCATTGGGTATCCCCCACCACCAGGCAGGGGAGGAGCCGGTAGAGCCCTCTTAAGCTCTGCACCCCTCCTAACAGAAGCTCTCTTGCTCTTACGGCTCCCTCCCACCCTCCCATAAGCAGTGTGGGTTTATTACCGGTTGCCCTTTTGGGAGCCATGTAGAAATTTTTGGTTCACAGTTCAATTGGCCTTCTACTGTGAGTCTTTTTGCCTACTTCACACTGTTATTGGCCTGGGGTGCGTCCTGTAGGTAAATATGGTCTAATCTTTCATAGACCTAACCACATTCCAGTTGGTGGCTAGGACGGGCAAAAGCAGAAAGAGATTAGGGATGGTGTACATGCAGAGGCACCTTATGGTGACAGGTGACGCCTGTGGCCCCCCAAATGGGTTATGCAGCTCGGCCGGGGGATAAGGGTTGCCTGGGAGACCAACCCTCCTCACTCACTCAGGTGTTGTACGGCACTGGGAGGGGGGTAACAGGGAAGGTCTACCTCCCCTACAAGGGGCAGTCTGGAGGGGGGGTGAGATCGATGCCACCCCTCAGGCTGGGTGTGTTTTCACCCAAGAAGTGCCAGCTAGTCGCTGACACAGTCAGCTGCCCATCCTAGGTACCCCTTTGCAGATGTTTTCAATAAATGTGGCCCAGTTTTCAACCCAAGCCTTGTTGTTTAACTCTTCTTTGACCCATCTCCACTCGCAATGGTTTCTGCAGGCATTTCCCACACATTGTTCTCTAAAAGTCAGTAGAAGAGATGGGTGCCTGGTTTTATGATCACAATCAGGTTGTCCCTAAATGTTACTTCACTCTCAAAGAGTGAATGGATTAAGAAAAGGAGGCCATATAGGGACACAACTGTGGTATGGATGGGGAGTTGATCTTACACCATGCATCTGGTGACTCTGGTATTTTGAGTGAGGAGCAGGTTTGTTCCATCTCAGCTAGGGCTGGGTGAACCCCACGAAGTCCAGACTTGCAGGGGGGGTGTCCACCCTGAGGGAACCTGGGCCGCTTGGGCCCAGCAGTTTTCTCCAGAGCCCTGCACGTAGGGATGTACAGACTGTGTAAACTCTGCTCCGTTGGTGTTTTGCGGATTGTCAGGCACCTTTTGTTCCATCATGCGCCGCTCTTAGACCAATGCTTTTTTTTTCCCAACATGATGAAAAATATGCAAATAATTACATAAAAGGTTTTGTAACAATTAGGAATGTTTGAGAATTTCTCCACAGATTGGCATCCCTGCATTATCCATGAGAGGTTATGTATATATTTATCACAAAATATAAGCAGGGATGCAAATGGCATAGCAGCCACCATTTGTGTCTCTGCTCTTTGCCATGATAGGCTACATAAATATATATGTAGCCTATCATGGCTAACACAGGGATACAAATGGTGGCTGCTATGGCAGCTGCCATTTGCGGGCGTAGCCCGGCAGCAGACGGAGGTACGGCTGTGGGCAGCCCCGGCCGGTGGCTCCGTGGACTCGCTGCAGAGTGGAGCCGGCCAGGGAGGATTCCGGGGGGAGGGACAGATCACCTCCCCCCCACCGCAGATACCCTGGACCAGAACAAGGTAAGGGATTTGTACATCTCTAGTAACAATTTGCATAATTTACCTTTGTACTAACATTTAGCATATTGACCCCTATTCCATCCAACTTTTCCTCAGCAGAAACCTGAATATTTTCCTATGAATAAATATACATAAATTTTTAGAAAGTTAAAAAAAAAATGCGAAAGTCCATGGACTCCATGCAGCCAGGGGAGTGGAGCATGCTCTGAAGCAGATTCTGCAGGTTGGACTCTTAGAAATCTGAGCTCATTTTAGTAGAATTTCTCCAGCATCCTGATAGGCATGTGCCCACCAGATTTCGTGAGGTTTTAAAAAGGCAAAGTCAGCTGCCATTTGGGGCCCTTGGGAAAATTACATGTAAAAGATGCATAAATTGCATCTTTTACACCATTTGTGGCCAGAAAGCACTTACATCTACATATGTTGCAGCTGTAAAAGTGCTTTTACGGCTGCAATTTACATAGATTGAAGTGCTTTACAGCCACAAATGGTGTAAAATACAGAATTTATGGCCATGATTTTTCCAAAGTCTGCAAATGGCAGCCACCATTCACAGACCTTGTCTTTTTAAAACCTGGAAGCCATCCTGTGTGGAGGCCGGTGGGCACAGAGCCCAAGGGAGCTGGTCTACTGCAGACCCCGCAGGTCACATTCTTGGGAATCCTGCCTTATTTGAACCCGCATCAGATTTATCCACCATCCCTAATCTCAACTGTATCTTATTTTAACTGTATTAAAAACATATGCATGTATGCTAATTTATAACACTAATAATAGCTCTACACTTTATATGAACACACAATGCATTAAAGAACCATTTCTAATTTAAAAAATCTACAATTAAGAGTAAATTTTCTTACTATATTCAAACGTTGTCATATAATCTATAATGCAAATATGAGTACAGACAGGCAACTTAATCCTAAACTCATTTGCTCCTGTTCATCAGTCTTTTCTTAGCAGGGGACTCTAATGTATTCATGGAATAAGTTCCCCTATCTGCAAGGGCAACCTCATTCATCTCAATGAATGTCTATATAAGCCAAGGCATGTGTACACTGACTGAGGTAATGCCTCCACTGAAGTGAATGGGATAGCCTACAGGTGCAAGAACTCCACATGTGCTAAAGACCATGCAGACAGTGCTCTGGATGGACCAACTGGCTGCCATCCTCCTGAACCACTAGGCTGTCCAGATCTTCTTATGGGAAAGCAGCATTTTCCTTTTCATATAATAGGATTTAACATCTTGGCTTGCATAATGCTCTTGCATATGCAAGTGAAGTAATGGATTTAAGAGTGTGGTGTCAATTCCAAATAGTGTTTAGCATCCAAAAGCAACAGACCAGTGCTGGTCCAAACTCCTCTGGATTCAGGGGTGGGGGCTGTGAAAGCCCAGAGTGTTATGCACACAATAATATATATTAAAAAAAACAACAGCCACCAGCTCAGATATATTTCTCAAAGCTGTTTCTCCTGCTTTTGTGAATAATTTTCATACACAGAAAATGCATATTTAGCATTTGTTTTTAAGAACATAACTAGACAAATGGGCAATCAAGTCATTTTTCCTTCTATTTTACAACGACCAAGTATTTTCATTCAAAAGCTTTGATTATATATATATATATATATATATATATATATATTCTCTACAGTATACACACACACACACAGAGTGTGTGTGTGTATATATATATGTGTGTGTGTGTATATATGTGTGTATATATATATATATATATATATTCTCTCTATGACGTTGTAAAACAGTGGTTTCTTCCAAAAGATACAGTGCTGATGAAATGAACATGTTTTAGTAAGAGACTAAATTAGAATCTATTGTATCTAATAAAATGTAAAACAAAACCTTGTTTTTTGTACAAAGGAATATTGAAGGTAATATGTACTGTACTTCCTGTGCATTAGATTCTGACTCATGGAATGTTACACAAATTCAGAAATTCTATGATATTAGAACAACTGAATATTGTGCCTTTATATTATATTTCACTCTTCTCCTTCCCGCTGAATATTTACTGACAACAACAGGGACTGATATGTTTCCAAAGCTGGAATTGCCTTTGGAAACAAAATGGAAATGTTCCACATTCGCTATACTTATAATGGCTTCCTTACAGACCAATACGGGGAAAAAAAGTTTATAAAGGGGGACAAGAATGAGGTGTATAAATTTACCCATGGTGTGGAGAAAGTAGATAGGGAAAGGTTTTTCTTCTTCTCTGATAATGGTAGAACCCAGGTTCATTCAATGAAGTTGAATGAGGGGATATTCAGGAGACCTAAAAGGAAGTACTTCTTCACATGTTGCATAGTTAAACCATAGAATTTGCTACCACAATAGGTAGTGATGGCCATCAACTTGGACAGCTTTAATAGGGGATTAGACAAATTAATGGAGGATAAGACTATTAATGGCTACTAGTCATTACGGCTATATATTACCTCCAGTATGCTTCTGAATATCAGTTGTTAGGGAACATGAGCATGAGTATTGTTGTCTAAATGTCCTGCTTGTGGTCTTGCCATATCTATCTGGTTAACCACTGTGAAAACACAATGCTGGGCTAGATAGGTTTTTGATCTGATCTTCTTACATCCTTACCAGTGTTACCAAAGATGGCACTACCTAAATAATGGCTGACCTTATGTCTAACCTCTCTTTAATCCAGTAGATGAGAGCACCTTGAACACCTGGATTGAGTAGACCTGGATTGAGACTGTGGTGTATACTTTGTTTTATACTTTGCATATGTTAATCTACCAAGAAAAAATCAGAGTGAATACAATTTTTATAATGGACATGGATTTTACTAATTAATTTAATTAGCACAGTATGCTAAGCTTTAGAACAAAGAGATGCACCACTCATTTATCCTTTAACTTAATTTTTCAAGAAAATACTTCTGTTTCTTAAAGTTCATCAGCAGGTTTCATACTAAATTGTAATGACAGTATCTTGGAATGACAATACCATGCTTAGCTGCTGCAAGGAAATAAACAATAATTATAATTTCCAGATTAAAAATTAAAGCACCATAGCCATAGGCATGAGAATTGCAATGAAAGTACTGCTGGTACTTTCCCTTATGCAATTATTAGACTTGACTACAATGAAGAAATACACTTTTGCATTTTGTCTTTAAAACAAAACAGAACAAAAGCATTCACAATTCAAAACCATTCTAGTTTCTGACTTCGTTGATATGGACATCAGGAACTTTGAAACAATCAGAATAGTAACAGCACAGCAGACACAATCTAACCAACTTAAAAGCAATGGAAATTAAAACTGTTCAACAGGATAAATTCTAGCATCTGCTTAATTTACTGTTGGAAATAATGGGAATTAAAAGCATCTAGCTTTATCTAGATCATGCCAGCTACTCATATTGCTGAAATAATTATTGAGTAGGGATGTTAGAAAACTCCTCCACGGATTTCAGGGAGGCCGAATTCCAGTGAATTCGGCCCCCCGGAATCCGTGGTGGAATGGAGCAACCCACCCCACAACCCCGCGAAAGCCCCATGAAACGGAGCCTACCTGGCTGCGGCTCCAGCGGCGGTGGCTCTGGTGGCGGCGGCAGCAGCGGCGGTTGCTGCTGGGCTGCGTCCACAAATGGCAGCCACTATGCCGGCCACCATTTGCGTCCCTGGCAAGCCATGATAGGCTACATAAGTATCTACATAGCCTATCACGGCTCAGGGCAGGGATGCAAATGCCATAGCCGCCATTTGCATCCGTATCTTGAGCTGTGATAGGCTATGTATATATGAAAAAATTCCATGGAGTCACTGTGGAGCGGAGCCGGTCAGGGAGGATTCCGGGGGGAGGGATGAAGTGCCTCCCCCCCTCGAGTGGACACCGCCACCAGAACAAGGTAAGGGATTCATACATCCCTATTATTGAGCCATTGTTAAAATACTAGTTTTACAAATATTAAGGAGTATAATAATATTTGAATCTAATAGTTTTAGACATATGCCCTAACCCTGGCACCAGCTTGTCTGGCAGAAGGGGGGGCATTGCGGGAGGGTGGGGAGAGAAGGGGTGGCTCTGTGCCATTGGGTATCCCCCAGTGGCACCACCAGGCAGGGGCGGGGCTGGCAGAGACCTCTTAAGCTCTGCGCCCTTCCTAACAGAAGCTCTCTCTCATCTCCCTCCCACCCTTCCTTAAGCAGTGTGGGTTTAGTACCGGTTGTTGCCCTTTTGGGAGCCATGTAGGAATTTTTGGCTCACAGTTCAATTGGCCTTCTACTGTGAGTCTTTTTGCCTACATCACACTGTTATTGGGCTGGAGTGTGTCCTGTAGGTGAATACGGTCTAATCTCTCATAGGTCACTTTCAAGTGTGCGGCTAGGACGGGCAAAAGCAGAAAGAGATTAGGGATGGTGTGCATGCAGAGGCACCTTATGGTGACAGGTGATGCCTGAGGCCCCCCGAACGGGTTATGCAGCTTGGCCGGGGGATAAGGGTTGCCTGGGACCAACCCTCCTCACTCACCCAGGTGTTGTGCGGCACTGGGTTGGGGGTGACAGGGGAAGGTCTACCTCCCCCAGAAGGGGCAGTCCGGAGGGGTGGTGAGATCGATGCCACCCCTCAGGCTGGGTGTGTTTTTGCCTAAGAAGTGCCAGCTAGTCGCTGGCACAGTCAGCTGCCCATCCTAGGTACCCCTTTGCAGATGTTTTCAATAAATGTAGCCCAACAGATGTTACAGGGTGCCAGTATGATTAACTGGCTAGAATACTAGATTTCGATGGAAAATCCCTGTTCAACCATGCAGTTTACTCAGGGTTTTGTCTTTTGTGTCATTGTATCCCTCAGTCTAATCCACCTCACAGAGTTGTGTGAAGCTAAAGTATGATAAACTGTATGTACCTAGTTATGTAAACTATATGTATATGACAAATCTATATGTGCATGGCTTTGTGCTCCATGGAGGAAGAGTGCAATGCAGATGTGATAAATATTGTAGAACAGTAAACAAACACACACACACACTCTTTATAGTTCTACATGTTTATCACACACTTCCACACTGAATATTTCAGACATGGTGCAAGCATGGTGCAAGCACTATTAGGAGTCCTCTTCACACACTGGATTGGATCCAGATTTACAATAGATCAACCATTCTGATGGTAGGGATGGCACTAGGGATGGCAGAGAATTCCACCATGGATTCTAAAGAATCTGGCCCCCCAGAATCCGTGGTGGAACGGCCTCCTGCCCCCCCATCCTGCCCCGCCCCGCGGAACCCCCAGGGATGGAACTTACCTGGGGTGGACGCAGCGGATTCGGTGGTGGTGGAGGTTCTGGCGGTGGATTCGGCGGCGGCTGGTCTCCTGGCCGGCCGTGGCCGGGCTGCTGCGGCCACCATTGCCATCCTTGCAGCTGTGATAGGCTATGGAAGAATTTACATAGCCTATCATGGCTACCCCCTCAAAAAAAAAGGCATACGCAAATGGCGGCGGCTACAGCAGCCGCCATTTGCATTCCCTATTTTTCGCCGTTCTAGCCTATGTACATATTTACATAGGCAATTACGGAGAAAAAAGGGAACCATAAATACCACCCACTACGCTATTTGTGGTTCCCTTTTTTTTGCCGTAATTGCCTACGTAAATATTTACGTAGGCTAGAACGGCAAAAAATAGGGAACGCAAATGGCGGCCGCCGTAGCCGCCGCCATTTGCATACGCCATTTTTGGGGGGGCGGGGTTAGCTGTGATAGGCTATGTAAATTCTTACATAGTCTATCACAGCAGCCTGGAAGGACGCAAATGGCGGCTGCTATGGTGGCCGCCATTTGTGTCTGCAGCAGCCCGTCCATGGCCGGAAGTCCAGCTGCGGATGGCCCTGGCCAGCTGCTCCGTGGAGCCACTGCAGAGCAGAGCTGGCTGGGCAGGATTCCGGGGGGGGGGAGGACTGGATCGCCTCTCCCCCTGTCAAGAATTCTGGGGAGAGGGACGGAGCGCCTCCCCCCCCCAGCGGATGCCCCGACCAGAACAGGTAAGGGATTCGTACATCCCTAGATGGCACAAGAGTCTGGGAAGGGGGTAGAGTTGAGTGGAGTCCCCCCCCTGCTTGCCGAGTCCCTGTGCTCACCTGGACCCACTTGCCAAGCAGCCGCGCGCACGGCAAGTGGGTCCGGAAGCTTCCTGTCTTCTTAGTGAGCTGCCATTTTGTGTAAAATGATGTGTAAATTGCCCTTTTATGGCTGCCTTTTATACAACATTAGATTCCTGGAAATCCCTGAGATGCCATTTCTTTGCAAAATGGTGGCTTGCTAAGAGGATGGTCACCTGCCAGAACCACTCACCAGGCACACAGCTGCTCCGTGAGTGGGTCTGGGTGAGTGTAGAGGCTCAGTGAGCAGGTCCAAGGGGAGCGAGCAGTGGTGCTCCTCAAGCACCCAGCCAAACCTGGCAGCAGTGAGTCCATCCATCCCTGGCAGATGGAAGTGGATTTCCTCATCCTCTCTTTCCCACAGCAGCCTCTTCAGGCCCCTATAACACTATACAGAGAGTCAGGAGAACCTGTTGAATGGGGCAAGCTGTGGTGTGCAGTGGTTGTGCACCCTGAGAGCCAGTGTGGTATAGTGACTAGAGTGTTGGACTGGGAGTTGGGAGATCTGGGTTCTAGTCCCCACTCGGTCATGGAGGCTCACTGAGTGACTTTGGGCCAGTCACTAGGGATGGCAGAGAATTTCTCCCCGAATCTTCGGGAGGCCGAGCGCCGATGCATTCGGCCCCCCGAAGTTGGTTGGGAAATTCTCCGCTGGCCCCCTGGCCCCTACGGGATGGGACTTACCTTCGGTGAATGTCCCTCTCGGCGGTGGGTCCCAGTGGCGGTTTGGCAGCGTTTTGTCGTGGGCAGGGGCGGCGGCCGGTCTCCCGACCGGCTGCCGCCGCCGCCATTCCAAAAAAAAAACTAAAGTAAAAAAAACCAAAACACCCGTGATAGGCTACGTAACGATTTACGTAGCCTATCACGGCTAGATTTCCAAAGTCAGCCGTGATAGGCTATGTAAATCGTCACGTAGCCTATCACGGGTGACTTTGAAAAAAACAAACAAAGCGCGTACGCAAATGGCAGCGCCCATGGGGCACCTCCATTTGCGTTCCTTATTTTGGCACATCTAGTCTACGTAAAGATTTACGTAGGCCACGGCGAAAATAAGGGCAACGCAAATAGCGTTGCCCTTATTTTCACCGTAGTCTACGTAAATCTTTATGTAGACTAGACATGCCAAAATAAGGAATGCAAATGGCGGTGCCCCATGGGCGCCGCCATTTGTGTATGTGCTTTTTTTTTTTTTTCAAAGTCACCCGTGATAGGCTACGGGATGATTTACGTAGCCTATCATGGCTGACTTTGGAAATCTAGCCGTGATAGGCTACGTAAATCGTCACGTAGCCTATCACGGGGTCTTTTTTTTTTTTACTTTTTGTTTTGCAGCCAGGGAGATGGGGCGCTTCTCCCCGGCCTGAATTTCATCCGGGCGAGGCGGGACGCCTCCCCCCCTCGCCTGAACTTCGGGGGGAAAAGCGAAGCACCTCCCCCCCACTGCGAAGCCAAGCTGCGAAAAAGTAAGTGACTTTCGTACATCCCTACCAGTCACTGCCTCTCAGCCCAACCCACCTCACAAGGTTGTTGATGTGAGGATAAAATGGAGGAGGATTATGTACACCACCTTGGGTTCCTTAAAGAGGAAAAAAGGCGGGATATAAACATAATAAATAAATAAATATAGTGCTAAATTTTGAAGTGCAGGCACTCATCAGTACAGTCCCTACAGCCATGCCTGTAAGAGGCCAAAAATGCTGGCAGCTCTATTGATCTGTATCAACAAACCAGTTCTAGCAATTTTCATCTCTACAGGTGCAGGTCTTATATAAAGCTATCGGGTCCTAATTGCCCACCCATTCAGGCCACCCCAAAGTACTTTGCATTACAAGAGGGATAGCTCACAGCTATACATTGTCACTGAGAAAATTAATTTTTTCCCACCACTCCCCAATCACACAACTGAGGATGGCAGCTAAGCTGAGAAGGGAATTCTGTGGGGATGGCAGATGCCATCAGCATCCCTGTTAATGAAAAAGTGCCAGTGCTGTCCCTGCAAGCCTGGCTCCACTACATTGCTGATAGTATTGGGTTGGGGGGCCAGGGAGGGACTTCAAAAATCAGATGGAGGAAGGTAGATTCTGGATCCAACCCCTTAGGTTTGTAGCTGCACAACAACAACGCACATCTGAAAATGGAAAGTATGAATGCAACAGATTATTATTTATTATATTTATATACCACCCCATAACTGAAGCTCTCTGGGCAGTTTACAAAAGTTAAAATATTAAAATATAATATACAAAGTTTAAAAACCATTTACATAGAAGCATATGGACAATCTATATAAACATAACTAAAAGCAACTTTGAATTTAAAAAAAAACATTTTTTTTAAAAAACCAATAGCATCTTTAATGCCTGCTTAAAAACCTTCAGTGAGATCAGCAGGTGCATGTCAACTGGCACTTGCAAGCGGAGATGGGTTAAAGAAGATGCAGACAACAAGCTTGGGTTGAAAATCGGGCCACATTTATTGAAATAGCTGTGAAGGGGTAACTAGGACGGGCATCTAACTGTGTCAGCGGCTAGCTGGCACTTCTTGGGCGAAAACACACTGAGCCTGAGGGGTGGCGGTGATCTCGCCATCCCTCCGGACTGCCCCTTCTGGGGGAGGTAGACCTTCCGGTGTCACCCCCGACCCAATGCCGCACAACACCTGGGTGAGTGAGTAGGGTTGGTCTCCCAGGCAACCCGTATCCCCCCGCCGAGCCGCACAACCCGTTCGGGGGGCCTCAGGCGTCACCTGTCACCATAAGGTGCCTCTGCATGCACACCATCCCTACTTTCCTGTTTTTGCCCATCCTAGCCACTAACTGGAATGTGACCGATGATAAAGACCGTATTCCTCTACAGGACACACTTGACCTGCAAAACAGTGTGACGTAGGCAAAAAAGACGTACAGTAATAGGCCAATCGAACTGTGAGCCAAAAAATTCCTACATGGTTCCCAAAGGGCAACCGGTAAAAAACCCACACTGCTTAGGGGAGGGTGGGAGGGAGCTGTGTCGAGCCAAAGAGCTGAGATTGGGAGGGGGAGCTGAGTTTAAGGCAGTTCAGCCTGCCCCTCCCTGCATGGTGGTGCCACTGGGGTGCACCAATCAGAGGCCCCTACGTCTTGTCACCCCACCCGCCCGCAATGCCCCCCCCTTTCAGCCAGACAAGCTGGTCCCGGGGTGAGGGCATTTGTGAGTGGAGATGGGTTGAAGAAGACCCGTAAGGAGGTGCCATTAAAGCCCTACCAAGTTGAAGCCATGCCCATGGATACGTGTGCACAGCAGAAGTGATCCTGGTTCAATGGTGCGGAAGCCGCAGTCCTTGCACTGCCCAAACTGAGCCGACGCAAGAAGACACGGTCAGGGGCCGCTACCCTAACTGTGAAAAGAAGATGCCCTACAATATCTTTGCATGGCCCCCCAAAGGAAAACCCTAGGAAGATGTATAACTGCTTGAAGCTGTGCTCAAATGACCTGAAAGTTGTCCTGAGGGAGGTGAGAATAACGCCTAAGAGTATCAGATTGGCTTCACCCAATGTTGATGTAGGAAACAGGCCCTCAGCCTTTGTGAGCTAAGGGACACCGAGGTAACAGAAAAGGGAAGCAATACTTGCGTTAGGTCAGAACATTGACCAGCGTCTTTGGACTCCAAGTAGCATAGGCCCACCAGGGACCCGAGGCTGGATCCCAAACCAAGACAACTGCCATGTCGACGAGGTGTATTGCACTGAATGCAGATGATCAGGGATCTCGTGATTAACATGCTGGCCCTCCGGGCAGACAGGTTACAAATCAGGATAAATTCCCTAGAGGATTTCCTGGGCACCATTTCAAGAAGGGAGATCCCTAGAGTACATAACGGGGTGTAGAAAAAAGGGGAGGGGGCTATACTCCTTCTGCTAGTACTGCCTTGTTAACTTCTCAGGAACCTGTCAACACCTGGCGAGGAGAAATGTTGCTTACGAGGTAAGGATGGCATATGTTGACGAAGAAAAAGGGGGAGGGGTCCTAGAACCTAGCATAAAACCGTGTTCCAAGTTAAAACGTGTTGCCCCTGTTGGGGTAGCGTCTTAAAGCCGGAGTAGCGGCACAACCTTACCGGGCATGGGCCCATCAGAGCTTCCTACTGCCTTGGCCTTTCCAAGGGGGGACCTACCATCCCCAGGCATTGGGCAAGAGGTGGACGAGTACTGACTGAGGGAGCACTCCTGATGGAAACAGCACGTGTCCTGGTAGTATGTGCCCTTGGGGCTGTATTCCTAGCACAGACAGCGGTGCTGAAGCTGCGGACCCGTCATAGGCCGAGGGCCAATGCGGAGACTGGTGAACGTAGCCACTGCCAGATCTGTCGCCGAACAGGCCAGGAAGGAGTCAAAATTGGTGCGAAAGGTCCTGGTCCTACAGGTCCCTGCACAGAGAAGGGTCAATGGCGGCCCTCCTGCGAAAGGCCTTGACATAAGCCAGGCACACACATCCTCAGGTGAAAGCCATTATAAGAAGGAGTAGCCCTGGTGGCCTCACAACTCACCAGATTAGCGTAGGGACCCAATATGCCACTTACATGGATGCCCAAGCGGGTGGGGGCAAGGTGAGAGATCCTAAATTGCTCCAGCAGAACCCTGTAAGATGCTGCGTTAAGTGGCTGGGGGTACTGTGGGGTGTGACTCGTGGGGATGCAGGTGACCCGGGTGTCATATAGGGAGATGACATTGGGAGGGGAAGCCGTCCCAGGGAAGTAAGCTAAGGTGGCAACCGCACGGCCTTGCAGGTCGCCCGTCTGGACAAGTGGGGTGAGGTGCAGTCATCTCACCCATATCCAGGTTGGCCACAACCGGGTCCCTGGGAGCAAGGGAGACGATGCCGCTTGCAGTGCTCCTGACGGAGATGCCCCAGGACGGCGGACCACCCCAGCTGTGGAGTGACACCTGGGTGAAACCACAAGGGAGGAGATGGAGGCTTCAACAGCATCCAGACGAGCTGCACCCCGTGTGGCTGTGTGCTGATCCTTGACTGGAAATTGGATGTTGATGCTTGGGCACTCGGGGAAGTGGAGGCTGCAGAAGGGAGGAGCTGAACCGTGGGCAGTGAGCCATCCAGAAGAGCTAATGGAGAGGAAGTGGAGGCTTCAACAGCGTCCAGATGAGCTGAAATAGAAAGTATTAGTGAGTGTTGAGTCTGGTGTTGTGTTTGCTTGGGCTAGACAGCCGAGGGTTTCTATGGTCTGGCCAGGGGCGGGGGAGAGATCCCCGAGGAACACTCATCGGCTTCCAAAGGAACAAGAATTGATGCCAGTACCGGGTCTGCTTCCTCCTAGGGCCTTGGCAGCGATCTCTTGGGGAGGGGAGGCGGGGCCCTACCCTTCCCATTCTTTCTACCTTGGCCTTTCTTGGGGGGCATGATGTAGAAAGTGGGTTAAGCTTGGCACCGTGTTGGCCAGAAAGAGACAAGGGCCCAGGTGCCCGGACCTAGTCCAATACTCCAACCAGCACCCCATAGAAAATGCAGCAGGAGGCTACACGCTGGGCTCGGAGGGCAACAGGCAACACACCCCAGGCCTCGAGATCCGCGGACCCGAAATCAAGCCAAGGCAGAGAGTCTTGGATGCCAGATAGGAGGGCCACACTCCATGGCCGATAACGGCTAAAGAGGTGAGTGGCACAGAGGGGGGGGGATTGTCGCCTGTTGTAAGAACCGGCGCCCACAAGGCGCAGGAAGGGCCTGTGGCCACCAGCCGGGCCAGAATACGGGCGCTGCCTTTTCTTTCTTTCTTTCTTTCTTTCTTTCTTTCTTTCTTTCTAATCTATTCATTCATTCATTCATTTATTTATAATCTATTCAGTTATTTATTTACTTATATTTATTTATTTAATTATTTATTTAATTTTTAATTTTTAATTTATTATTATTATTATTATTATTATTGGTGTGTGTGTTTGCTTGACTTTGGGGGGGGGTGCACACCGCTGCCACAAGCGCTCTGCGCTCCCGGAAGCAGCGACAGCTGGCCATCGGGGGGGGGCGGACACGCTGCCATCATAAGGACAGCAGCCTCGCAGGCCGGAAAAACGCTGGCAGCAACCAGCGCCGCAGCCGAGCGCGCGCCGCCTCTATAAAGGCTGGCGCTCCCGTCGGCGCTGCGACCCACTGCCCGGAGGGGCGGTGCCCTAACCCGTGCACCCCGCCACGAGCGAGGCAATCCCGGGGCCACGGCAGCATAAGGACGCCGCGACTGCTGGAGGAGGAAGTGGGGGGGTGGGGCGGGCGGGCTGCCGCCACCAGCACCGCTGCCCCCGCAGGGGAGGACGACACAGGTGGCGCTCCCAGATGCGTGCTGCCGGCGCGGTCTGGCAGCACCCTGGGGGCGCGGCGGCATTCGCACGCCATGACCCCCGGAGCAGGAGGCAGAACAAGGGGGAGGCGCACCCCCGCCATTAATGCCAGCGCCCCCGCAGGGGAGCGGGACAGAGGCGCTGCTCTTGGGAGTGACAGCAACCCTGGGGGTGCAGCGGCACTCCGCGACCGCCGGAGAAGGCATACAACATGGGGGGGGGCGGGCGGGCGACCAGCCGCAAGTGGCAGTGCCCCCGGAGGGGAGCCGGACAAGAGGCACCACTCCTGGGTGCACGCTGCTGGGCCTCCCACTGACACGGCAAGAGGCAGCCAAGGAGGGGGCGGCGCCCGGACACGAGCGCCCAAGCCTCGCTCGCCAGGAAACCTGGAGCCGGGTAGGCGCGGAAAAAGGGGGGGCGGGTGAGCTACCGCCACAAGCCCCGGGGCCCACAGTGGCCCACAAACCGCCGGCGGCGACAGGCCCCGAGCCCCAGCGCCTGCTGCCACCAACGTCGGCGCTCCTGCCAGGAGGGCAGGCGCCAGGCACGAGGCAGCCACGCAGGAGTGCGGGCGCCCCGCCGCGAGCACTGGGAATGCTGGAGCCGAGGCAAGTGTCGACATGAAGTGGTTTGGGTGCGCTGATTGCACACGGAGTCCGGAGGCTGCAACGACGACGAAGCTGATCTCCAGCAGGCAGGTGTCCTTCATTCGTTTCAAGGCAGAGCTGTTGTTCTCTACAGCTGCGTCGAGCCAGAGAGCTGAGATTGGGAGGGGGAGCTGAGTTTAAGGCAGTTCAGCCTGCCCCTCCCTGCATGGTGGTGCCACTGGGGTGCACCAATCAGAGGCCCCTACGTCTTGTCACCCCACCTGCCCGCAATGGCCCCCCCTTTCAGCCAGACAAGCTGGCCCCGGGGTGAGGGCATAACTGACGGGTGGCGAAGGGAAAGGTCGTCTTGTGTATGGCTGCCAATCTCATATTAGGCACCCACAGCAAACAGCCCTCAGAGGACCTTAGGTGGAGGACTGGGATGTAGAGGAGAAGGCACTCCCTAAGGTACCTTGGACCTTAAAGTTAAGAACCAGCACTTTATATTTTGCTCGGAAACAAATTGGCAGCCAGCGTAAAGATTTTAAAACTGGTATAATATGGTCTCCACAGGATGTCCCAGAGACCGACCTGGCTGCCATATTTTGTACCAGTTGACATTTCTGAACTAGATGTAAAGGCAGCCCCAAGTACAGCGCATTGCAGAAATCAAGCCTAGAGGTTACCAGTGCATGGACCACCATTACCAGTCCACATGTTCCAGGAATGGGCATAGTATCAGCCAAAGTTGATAACAGGCACTACTCACCATTGCCTCCACCTGGGGTGCCAGGAGCAGGGTTGGGTCAAGAAGCACCCCCAAGTACCAACTTGCTCCTTCAGGTTGAGGGCAACCCAATCCAGAACCGGTTGACATACCTCAATACCTGAATTACTCACCATGAGCACCTCTGTCTTGCCTGGATTCAATTTCAGCTTGTTCTCCCTCATCCAGCCCATTACCGACTTCAGGCAGTCATTCAGAGGAGTCATACCTTCCTTGGATAGAGAAGTTAAGGAGAAATAGATTTGGGTGATGTCAGCATACTGATAACACTCAGCCCTAAACCTCCTAATGATCTCTCCCAGCGATTTCATCTAGATATTGAACAGCATCCGGGATAGAATGGAACTCTGAGGGACTCCACATAATAGTTCCTTTTTGGAGGAATAACTATCCCCAAGCGATGCCATCTGGAACCATCCTGAGACAAAGGAGTGGAATGACTACAGAGCAGTGCCCCCAACTCCCAACAGTGATCCAGAAGGATACCATGGTGAATGGTATTGAATGCCTCTGAGAGATCCAAATGAATCAACAGGGATGCACTCCCCCTATCAATTCTCAGGCGAAGATCATCCAACAAGGTGATGATGGCAGTCTCAACTCTGTATCCCCCTCTGAAGCTGGTTTGAAATGCACTTGATAGATGCATGTGCTAGGGCACTGGGATTGGCTGCTGGGATTGCTGCTGTGTAATGGGAGAAATGGTTCTTTCTTCCTCACAGTTTGCCCAGTGTATTCCGAATTGAGGTGCACGGGTGGAACACTATGCATATGGAACCTAATTGATAATATCTCTGGCATGAGACTATTTTGGCATGAGCCAGCCAATGAAGTTGTAAACATGATTCAATAAATATAATTAATAGAATTTAGTGCAGACTTAAGAACAGTATTGCCTATTCTGTTTACCTCACAGCAAACAGTGCAGTTTTTCAAACACATCTATCCCAGGAAGGGCTGTATCTAAATGAAACAGCACCTGCTTACCATGAAGAAAGATGCAGCATCTCCAGATAGGTCTGGGAAAACCCCTGCCAGAAACCCTGGACAGCTGCTGCCAGTCAGTGTGGACAATACTGAGCTGCCAGAAACCCTGGTCAGTGTAGACAATACTGAGCTGCCAGAAACCCAGTCAGTGTGGACAATACTGAGCTGCCAGAAACCCTGGACAGCTGCTGCCAGTCAGTGTAGACAAAACTGAGCTAGATGGGCCAAGGGTCTAACTCAGTCTAAGGCAGAGTCCCAATTTAAAATTAACTCTGATACAGTGTGAAAAAGGGTTGTTGTTTTTTGTTTTCATTTCAACCACCTTCTTTGAACTCCAAACCTGAGCTTGAAGCAATTTTTTTTTTAAAAAAGGCTAAACCTTACTTCGGCAAATATAAAAACCTACTTAGAATTTCATGCATAATTATCTCCCTGCTGACTTGCTGATATGAAGCTAATCACACTAAGAAATTAGCTACCTCTTTTTTTCCCAAGGAATTATATCAATTTGTAGTATCGTTTGACAAGATTTTTTTTAATTGATTACCATAAATTCCAATTTCTAGACGGAGAGCTTCAAATACAAAAAACACACACAAAACATTCTATAGGGAAGATTAGCTTACTTTCTGCTCTTGTTTTACAGAGACATAAACATATCACACTGCATGCATGATAAACAAGGATGAAGACAATTAAATGTGGGGAAAGTGTTCAGATATGCCACTTGAATACAGTAACTATAATCCCTTCTTCTCAATGCTGTTTTATATAATGCCATTTAAAAAAAAAAATAGAGTTGTAGGCCTGAAGGGTGTCTGAAGGGCACCTGGAGCACAACCTGCACTGAGACATGTCCTTCTGCTTAACCCACCTGCCCCCAGAACTCTTCAACAAAGCGCATGTCAAAAATACATAGTAGAAAAGGCCAGGGTGTCAGGTTAATCCTATTCATGACATCACTGCTGTGAGGCTTAGATTTTACTTTTAGCAGTGATTCTGGGGAGCTGTTAACACATCTGGTTGAGAATTTCTGTCATGGTCCAGAATCTAAGCCTAGCAATTGCAGGTTCAAGAGTCTCAAGGTAGTCAACACAAACAGGGTCCAGGCAAAAGCTGAAGATTCAAAACAGTCCAGCTCACGGGCAACAAGGTCTCAAGGCAACACAAATGTCAAGGAGCAGGCATATGGAAAGTTAGTGTTTAAACCCAGAAGTACTTTTGCCAAGAAACATCCAGAGATATAGTAGAAAAGGCCGAGGCCTAAGGGTAGGCCTGGGCCTGAACCAAAGTCCCCAAAATGGAAAAGTACAGGGAATGTAAGTGAAGAAAAATAAGACACATATAACTGGGTAAGAGGGTGGAATAAACAATCCTTAAGACAGATAAAGGAGGCTTCAGCTCCTATCTCATGAGGACAATGGGCAGGCTGGACAAGCAGAAACCCATTGCCTAATGAGATAAGGTACCGCCTTGCAGGAATTTGCAAATCATTGAGCCCCAGTTGTGCATAAGAGTGTATTCATGGATAGAAAGAAGCATCCTGTACACATGATACATGCCTGGTGCTGCATGCGTGATGATATAGATAGCATATGTAAGCTTTTAAATGGCTAAGATCTCTTGCCTAGTATTTCTTACTATGTACTGTGTTTTCTGATAAAAGCTTTTTTAACCTGTTCCCAACTAGTAGTTCTTTTGCGAATTACCTGTGTATACACGTAGGGATGGCGGAGAATTTCTCCCCGAAACTTCGGGGGGCCGAGCGCCAACGTGTTCGGCCCCCCGAACAAGTTTCAGGGAGAAATCCTTCGAACCCCCCCGCCCCCCGCACCCCCCCCGGGACGGGACTTACCTTCACCGAATGTCCCTCCCGGTGGCGGGTCCGGCTGGCGGTTCGGCGGGTGTTCGAGCGGGGCGGGAGTGGCAGCCGGTCTTTCGACCGGCTGCCGCCACCGCTATTGCAATCAAAGAAAAAAAAAAAAACCCTGATAGGCTACGTGACGATTCACGTAGCCTATCACAGCTAGATTTCAAAGTCAGCCATGATAGGCTACGTCAATCGTCACGTAGCCTATCACGGGTGATTTTAAATAAATTAAAAAAAGCGCGTACGGATAATGGCGGCCCCCATAGGGAGCCGCCATTCCCGTTCCTTATTTGGTCGCTGTAGTCTACGTAAATGTTTACGTAGACTACGGCAAAAATAAGGGCAATGCTATTTGCGTTGCCCTTATTTTCGCCGTAGTCTACGTAAACATTTACGTAGACTACAGCGACTAAATAAGGAACGCGAATGGCGGCTCCCTATGGGGGCCTCCATTAGCGTACGCGCTTTTTTTTTTTTTTAAAGTCACCCGTGATAGGCTACGTGACGATTGACGTAGCCTATCACGGCTGACTTTGCAGATCTAGCCATGATAGGCTACGTGAATCGTCACGTAGCCTATCAGGGGGCTTTTTTTTAAAAAAAAAAAACTTTCGCGTTCGCGGCCGGGCGAGGCGGGAAGCCTCCTCCCTGGCCTGAATTTCGGCCGGGGCGAGGCGGGAAGCCTCCCACCCGGCCTGAATTTCGGCCGGGGCGAGGCGGGAAGCCTCCCCCCGGCCTGAACTTTGTGGGGGGAGCAGCAAAGCGCCTCCCCCCCACCGCGAACATCCTTCGACGACAGGTAAGGGACTTTTGTCCACCCCTATATACACGTTAGTGAATAAAGTGTTATTTCAGATATGTGACCACCAGTCTCATCCTTCAGGCAGGGATGGTTTTCACTCCTTTTGCTTCCCCCACAGAGTCAAGGCCAGGGAAGCTGGATTCAGGCAGTTCTAGTCCACACTGTTTCCAGCAACTCTTCCAGCTCCCAATTGCTGTTCTTAGGCAGAGGCTGTCAGAACCCCACCCAGGATCTAGCTGAAGCTTGTTAGTAGCATCTGAAAAGTCTCCTTGTGAGGAGCACCCATACTCCTGAGGCACCCCTTTACTCCTAAGGAGTCCTCTGCCACAGCCAGTGGTTTCTCCTGGGCTTGAAGAACCTGGCCTGTCTCTCCAGTCTATCATTCTTGGGGGCTGAGGTCCTGCGCTCCTCCAGGCCCTCTGACCTTGGCATGTCCTGAGCCTCAGCAGCTGCTGGGGGCTCTGGGTCTGCCTCTGAGGAGGAATCGTCCAGTTTGGGCATGAGGTTTCCACAAGAGCAAGAGAACTGTCCAAACAGGTTGCAGAGAGCTAAGCTAGGTCAATAATGGGTAGGCATCAGTGGAGGAGCTTTATAGCTGGCATGCACAGGCTCTGTACTCTTCCAAAGTAGCAGCACTCAGGAAAGTCCTCACACTGCCAAATGAGCATTGCACCTTGAAATCATCCTCAGCAGCATTTATTGTACAGTCAGGCCCATTAAAACCACAAAAATAAATCATAGTCATTATTTTACACAATCACGTAGAAATATAAATATTGAATCATTACACAAGAGAAAGAAGAATAAAAGCATAGTCATTAAAACATACACACACACACACATTTAAAACAAAATATGGTACAAAAGTTAAAAACATGAGATATAAAATGGGAGTTACAATTAAGATAAAGAAATCATCTTATGAGACCTTTGGATGGAAAAGAGGAACTTAGCCACTAGCATTGATTTGTTTATACTGCCCCCCCCCCCAAAAAAATTCCAGATACCACTCCAATGGTCTTCCAGGGCATTTCCTCATAATAGGGCAGAGTAGAGACTACTATGGAGGCTACTTTCAAAGAAAATGTGACCTAAAGTTTCAACTACTTCATCTCCACAAGGACACAAATGATCCTCATATGGGGCACTCTGATAGCACCCTTCCAATATGGCAGAAGGGAGACAGTTAAATGTTGCCCTAGAGAAGGAATGACGATACTTGGGAATGGTCAAATTATTCAAATACCTGGCCTATCTACGGAATTCAAAAGTTAAGCCCAGATGTATTGGGGTACAAAATCTATGGGCCTTATATTGAAAATCAATATCCTTGATCTGTTGTTCTAAAATAGGTTTTACAGCAGAATAATCTCTTGTACGGAGAAAATCCATAGAAAGGCCTAGCAGATGCAGTTTAAGAGTAACGGCTTTAAACAATAAACTGGTAAAGGCATCTTTTTGTAAGAGTTAGAGGTAACCTAAAGATGGCTCAGAAGAATAAGGAACCTTTAGACAATAGTGAAAGGCAAGGAACCAAGCCCTGCATTTTATAGATGAAAGAACAGCGTACAGCCATAATCCAGCAGTCGACACACATCTTGGCATTCCAAAAAGTGATAGGGATGGCGGAGAATTCCACCACGGATTTCAGTGAGGCTGAATGCACTGGCATTCGGCCCCCTGAAGTCCGTGGCGGAACAGCCTCCACCCCCCGCGGATTCCCCCCCACCGGGACGAAGCTTACCTGGGGTGGATGTTCCAGCGGCGGCAGCGGCTCCAGCGGCAGTGGCGGCGGCGGCTGGTCTTTCGACCGGCTGTCGCGGCCACCATTTGCATCTGCTCTTTGCCGTGATAGGCTATGTAAGTATTTACGTAGCCTATCACGGCAGGCAAAAAAAAAAAAGAAAAAAAAACAGTGAACGCAAATGGCGGCAGCTACGGCAGCCGCCATTTGCGTTCCCTATTTTTAGCCATTTTAGCCTACATAAATATTTACACAGGCTATTACGGCGAAAAAAAGGGGAACGTAAATAGTATAGTGGGCGCTATTTGCGTTCCTTTTTCTTTTGCCGTAATAGCTTAAGTAAATATTTATGTAGGCTAAAACGGCAAAAAACAGGGAACGCAAATGACGGCCGCCGTAGCCGCCACCATTTGCATACGCTGTTTTGTTTTCTTTTTTCCTGCCGTGATAGGATATGTAAATACTTACGTAGCCTATCACGACAGCCTGGCTGGATGCAAATGGCGGCCGCTACGGCAGCCGCCATTTGCATCCGCAGCAGCCAGTCCACGGCCGGAATTCCGGCTGCGGACGGCCCAGGCCGGCGGCTCCACAGAGCTGCCACACAGCGGAGCTGGCCGGGCAGGATTCCGGGGGGAAAGACCGGATCGCCTCCCCCCATCGAGGATTCCGGGCGGAGGGACAGAGCGCCTCCCCCCCCACCGCGAATCACATCCATGAAAAGGTAAGTGACTTTCGTACATCCCTAAAAAGTGAGTGCAAGAAGTTTGAAAGAACACTCTCCACAGTTGAGTTAAATCCTCGGATCCATCATGGCACACCATACAACAATTGGGACAGAATTTTGACCTTAAATGCTTGTACAACAATGGGAACAAATTGTGCCCCCTTAGTATTAGGGATGTATGAAATTCACTTACCTTTCCGTGGATTATGTTGATGGTGGGGGGGAGGCGTTCCTTCCCTCCCCCCGGAATCCTCGACGGGGGGGAGGCGATCCGTTCCTCGCCCCCCAGAATCCACCACGGCCGGCTCTGCTCCGTGGCAGCTCTGCGGAACAGCCGGCCAGGCCCAGCCAGGCCACAGCCGTCTGCAGCTGGATTTCCAGCTGCGGAGGGCTCTGGGGAAAAAAACCCCCAAAAATGCATACGGAAATGGCGGCGGCTACAGCCGCCGCCATTTGTGTTCCTTATCTTTGGCCATCTTAATCTATGTAAATATTTATGTAGACTATGATGGCGAAAATAAAGGGGAACGCAAATAGCATAGCGGGCACTATTAGTGTCCCTTTTTGATTCACCATAAATATTTACGCAGGCTAAAACGGCGAATCAAAAGGGGATGCAAATAGCGCCCGCTACACTATTTGCATTCCCCTTTATTTTCACCTTTATAGTCTACATAAATAATTACGTAGACTAAGACGGCCAAAAATAAGGAACGCAAATGGCGGCGGCCATGGCCGCCGCCATTTGCGTACGCTTTTTTTTTTAACCTAGCCATGATAGGCTACGTAAATCTTTACGTAGCCTATCATGTTGTGTGAGTGTTTTTTTAAAAAAAACCCAGCTATGATAGGCTACGTAAATCTTTATGTAGCCTATCACGTTGTTGTTGTGTGTTTTTTTACAAGACTGCAAATGGCAGTGGCGGCAGCCGATCAGAAGACCAGCCGCCACCGCCACCGCCGCCGCCGGGAAGATCCGCCCCAGGTAAGTTTCATCCCGGGGGGGATCCACGGGGGTGCGGGGGGGGGTGACAGGCCATTCCGCCATGGAGTTCAAGGGGCCGAATGCACTGGCATTCGGCCTCACCGAGATCCATGGCGGAATTCTCTGTCATCCCTACTTAGTATAAAAAAATTGGAGTACCACCTTAATACTGTTCTGAGCTGCCTGTACTGCATACAGTCTATGAGTGGACCAGGGGAGTGTAGAAAAGAATTGCACTTTCTGTTAGGGATGTCAGAGAATTCCCTAGGATGTCAGAGAATTTCTCCATGAATCTCCGGGAGGCCAAATGCCAACGCATTCCACCCCCCAAAATTGGTGGGGAAATTCTCCGCACCCCCTGCATGCCCCCCGGGATGGGACTTACCTCTGTCGAATGTCCCTCGCGGTGGCATTGCGGCGGCGTTGCGGCGGCGGCGGGGGCGGCAGCCGGTCTTCTGACCGGCTGCCGCCGCCGCCATTTCCCACTGAAGTTAAAAAAAAAACACACGTGATAGGCTACGTAACAATTTACGTAGCCTATCAAGGCTAGATTTTCAAAGTCAGCCATGATAGGCTACGTAAGTCTTTACATAGCTTATCACGGCTGACTTTGGGGAAAAAAAAAGCGCGTACACAAATGGCGGCACCCATGGGCGCCGCCATTTGCGTTCCTTATTTGGGCATGGGTAGTCTACCTAAAGATTTACGTAGACTACGGTGAAAATAAGGGAAATGCAAATAGCGTTGCCCTTATTTTCGCCGTAGTCTACGTAAATCTTTACGGAGACTACCCGTGCCCAAATAAGGAATGCAAATGGTGGCTCCCATGGGCGCCGCCATTTGCGTACGCTTTTTTTTTTCAAAGTCAGCTGTGATAGGCTACGTAAAGATTTACGTAGCCTATCATGGCTGACTTTGAAAATCTAGCCGTGGTAGGCTACGTAAATCGTTACGTAGCCTATCACGGGTTTTTTTTTTTTTTTTACAATTTACTTTTATATTTCGCGGCCGGGGAGACGGGGCGCTCCCCCCCCAGCCAGAATTTCAATGGGGAGGGATGGGGCGCCTCCCCTCCGGCCTGAATTTCAGCCGGGAGGGACAGGGCGCCTCCCCCCTGCCAAGAATTTCGGGGGGATAAACGGAGCACCTCTCCCCCCCACCGAAAACAGCTGCGGGACCAGTTAAGGGACTTTCGTCCATCCTTAATTCTGCCACTGATTCCAGTGAGGCCAGATTCTTTAGAATCTGCCACCCCAGAATCCGTGGCGGAATGGCCTCCCACCCTCCGCCAACCCGCGTAATTCCCCCGGGATGGAACTTACCCGGGGCAGCTCCGGCGGCGGCTCTGGCAGCAGCTCTGGCTGGTCTCCCGGCCTGCCTCAGCCACGCTGTTGCGGCTGCCATTTGCATTCTTGCAGCCCATCACGGCAAAGAGCAGGGACACAAATGATGGCCCCTATGCTATCTGTGCCCCTGCTCTTTGCCGTGATAGGCTACGTAAATACTTACATATCCTATCATGGCTGCTTGCAAGGACACAAATGGCGGCCGCTATGACGACTGCCATTTGCGGCCACAGCAGCCCAGCCACAGCCGGAATTCTGGCTGCAGCCAGCCCCGGCTGGTGGCTCCGCGAAGCCACCACAGAGTGGAGCCGGTCAGGGAGGATTCCAGGGGGAGGGATGGAGTGCCTCCCCCCCTCCGCGGATGCCCCGGCATGGAGCCAGGTAAGGGATTTGTACATCCTTACCTTCTGTAGATCATTGCACGCTCTGCTTGAAGATCCACTCAGAACTGCTGATGTCTGGCTGGGGAATGCTGGGAGTGGTAGACTTTTTTCTGGCTAAACATACATAGGACTGCACCCTTAATCCTACAGTTTTCATGGCTGTTCCCAACTGATTCCCTTCTTTAATAGTGCTCAGGCACCATTTCCTGTCCCATGTGATTTTTCCTTGACTAATCCCTGCCAGTCAGGAACACAACTACTTTCCAACACTATGTAGTGAAGAAAATTTGGTTATATGTTGATAGCACTGAATGTTGCTTGCAGTCTTGGATTTTGCTGGAGGGATGCATATGGATCGTCGGGGCAACAGTGCACATATTCCCGGTTCTGCCAAACTGTGTTGTAGTGACAGCAGAACATGGTGAAACAGTGACTCAGTTGCCTTGGCAACAGCAATGGATTCTCTCACCCACTGGCATCTGCTCCCTATGAACACTTTGCCCCCTTTTTACAAGGGACTATGATAAATGGGCAATAGATGTGTTTTTCATGGCCTGAAAAAGCCTTATTGAAACACATTTTCCCCTTTTAGCTCAGTTCTAATTACAACTACTTATCTTTAACTTTTATTACTTGGGTACATTCATTTCAGACAAAAGAAAAACAAACAAGCAAACAAACCAAGATAACAACTAAAGAAGGCCCTTGTGTGGTATAACCTGGGGGGTGGGGTGTGTATAGACAGACAGACAGACAGACAGACACATTGTGAAGTAATGAAATAATAGTTGCATATGAGTGTGCCAAGACAAAGTAGGGTAACGAAAATGAAGGATGTCTGACAGCTTATTTCCCATAAGGTTCAATTGCCCTGATTCAGAGCCTCTGAACATCTGCTTGTATAAACAGTGTGGGCCACACTCCACTGAAGTGTATGGGGAAAGTTTGTGGTAGAGGACCATTTTCTGGGTGCATTAGAGCCATGATTCAACCAAATATCCCATTCTCCCACAATTATTACTTCTATGCATACATTTTCAATCCTATATTCAACCCATAGACATTTCTGAGTTTTAAGGACATACAGACAGCATTTGGGTTACCTCTTTGAAAGTTATTGTTAGGTTAACGTGATTAACCTAACCTGAGAACAATAACAACATTTAAACATTTATATCCCACCTTCCTAAAAGCTTTCTAGGCAGTGTCAAGAAATTAGAAAACAAATCAGAACAAAATCTAACAGCACAATCCTATATACATCTACTCAGAAGTAGGGATGTATGAACCCCCACTGTCTGGTCTGGGGGGGCATCTGCTGCGAGGAAATTTGGGCCACTTGGGGCCCCATGGAGTCCTCAGGAGCCTTGCCGCATCCGCCGGAGTTGGCAGAGTGGCTCTCCAGCTTTCAAAAAAATATACGCTGATGGTGGCTTCCATTAGTCCATTGTGGGAAAATTATAGCTGTAAATGGTGTATGTTATGCCATTTGTGGCCTTAAAGCACTTACTTTAACCTAAATTGCAACTGTTTACAACTGTATTTAGGTAAAAGTAAGTGCTTTACAGGCACAAGTGGCATAAAATATGCCACTTAGGGCTGTAACGTTCCTGCAGTAAGCTAATGGCAGATGCCTTTAGCATATCACATTTTTTAAGAAGGTAAGAGCCACCCCATGGGAACAACTCTGGACCTGGAGGTAAGTGCAGCTGGTCCACTGTAGACTCTGGAGGTAAGTTTCTTTGGAATCTGGCCTCATTTGAGTCTGCAGCAGATTTCTCCAGCATCCCTACTCAGTCAGAAGTAATCCCCATGGGTTCAATGGGGCATACTCCCAGGTAAATGCGTCTAGGATTGCAACCTAATTTATGTATTTCATTTTATTTATTATATTTCTATACTGCCCCATAGCCAAATCTCTCTGGGCAGTTCACAAAAATTAACCACTCTCTGGGCAGTTCATATATGCTCTCTAATTCAGCTTGCAGCAAATTGGTATCTTATGTTCATCTGGAGATTCTAAAAATAATTGCCAGTTTAACAGCTTCTCATTCTCAGCCCTACATGATTGTCTAAGGGGCAGAAAGTCTGGCAAAATAAAGAAAATTACTAGCCATATTGATAGATCAGGAGTCTTGCTATGGATGCTATGTGGAGTAGGAAACCTCTTGTCCTAACTTAAAGTTGGTCCAAGGAATTCAAGGCAAAACACTCAGAAAAGGTGCTCCTCTCCCATCTCTAGATATTCTACCAGGGTTGAATTCAGTGGAAGCTCTTTTCATGAAATAGTTTACAAGTGTCAAAATGTTCACCTTCAGTAATTGAGGGGAGGGGAAAAACTGTAAAAGAGTGCCTGAGAGTGGGGGCAGTGCTGACATCACCATATAGCCAAATCTGATTGGCTAATAGTATCATGACCTTATCACAAGTGTATGTTACCCAATTGGCTGAAATCATTACTCCAGGAAAAAGACCCAGTATTAAAAAAAGATACTGAAGAAGCAGTCAATCAGGAATCAAAATAACAAGATGAGGTGTTTGGGGAAAACATTTCAAAAGCATGTCTTTTGTGCCCCAAATGAAAATGCCAAACATTCAGCATAGCCCTAGTTTTCCCCCTTTTGTATAGTTATTTTGTATACCTAAATTCTGATGAGAGATTATGCACTACTGTTAGCATGCAAAACATATGTCTGTTGCCATTTTGCTGGATCAGCCTCCATGAACTGGCCAAAAGGGTGAAACATTCACTAGAGCTACAAAAGGAACTTAACACCAGGTCTTAAGAGAATAAGTCTGAGCTCAAAGCTGTTCAACCTTCTATGAGACAGCATCATGATAAGGCAATAAAACATAGATTAATACCACATTTAGTTCAGGGAACTAGAAATATTCTTGGCATTGCTTGCTGCTTGTCCAACATTGCAAAGCTATCTTTGGATTTATTGAACCCCATAAATGTCCTACTGCTTCCTACTTGTAATCAGAATGGGGTCAAAGTTTTTTCTTCTCTCTTAGTAAATTGTTGATGCCTTTCTTGAATGTCTGTTAGATCATTCAGTTATACAGCTGTGAAAGCATTTTGCATCAGCAGATAAAAATAGTGATAGCTAGATTAAAAACCAGGTTAACTACACTGAAGAAATGTATTTGTGTCACATTATTCTTGTTGGGTTTTCTATGCTAACAACTAAGAAAATACAGCATAGGATTGCATAGGCAAATATTATGCACAGTTTTAGGGCTCCTTAAGAAGTTATGAATTGCATAGACGTTTGGTGAAATGTATCGATGACTACACAGAATTTTGTGGAATATTAGCCAGTACTTCCATTTTATAAGACAGCTAACAAAACAAAACGTTGCTGCTATTTGTTATACTACATTAAAAAATAATGTAAAGTGCCAAAGTAACATCTCTTTTCACTACAACTAAAAAACTATTTGTGTCATATTTGCAGCATGGAACCACTGCAGCATAGTTCTTTCAGGTGCTGCAAAGCCAAGGTCAGAAGTCCTGGGCTGCATGGGATGAACTGTGTTGTGCCTAGGGATGTCAGAGAATTCCACCACGGATTCCAGTGAGGCCAGATTCTTTAGAATCCGGCCCCCCAGAATCTGTGGCGGAACAGCCTCCCACCCCCTGTTACCCCACGGAATCCCCCCTGGACAGAACTTACCTGGGGCGGGTGCGGCGGCGGCAGCTCCGGTGGTGGCTCCGGCAGTGGCGGCGGCGGCTCTGGCTGGTCTCCCGACCAGCTGCGGCCAGGCTGCTGCAGCTGCCATTTGCGTTCTTGCAGCCATGATAGGCTACATAAGTATTTACATAGCCTATCACAGCAAAGGCAGCCACACAAATGGCATAGCGGCCACCATTTGCGTGGCTGCCTTTACCGTGATAGGCTACGTAAATACTTATGTAGCCTATCACAGCAAAGAGCACAAGCACAAATGGCATAGCAGCTGCCATTTGCATCCCTGCTCTTTGCCATGATAGGCTATGTAAATACTTACGTAGCCTATCATGGCTGCTTGCAAGGACAGAAATGGCAGCCACTACGATGGCCGCCATTTGCGGCCGCAGCAGCCCGGCTGTGGCCAGAACTCCAGCTGCGGCTGGCCCCAGCCAGTGGCTCCACAGAGCCACCACGGAGTGGAGCAGAGCCGGCCAGGGAGGATTTCGGGGGGAGGGATGGAGCGCCTCCCCCCCACCGTGGATGCCCCAGCACGGAGCCAGGTAAGGGATTCGGACATCCCTAGTTGTGCCTCCTCTCCATGTCAACTCTGTCCCTCTTAGAAACGATGGCAACTCTTTCATGGGGAGATGTGCATAATAGGCTCCTTCCACATGGCCCAGGGCTTCTAATATTACCTTCACAGTGTGGGAAGGCACTGAACTATAGTGACTCCCACACATGAATTAGACATATGGGGTATGTGTGCATGCTGCTACCACTTTCATCGAGGTGACTTCATTTCTTTTCTTTTTTAAAAGATAATCATTGACAGAGAAAACCAGTTTCATTTCCCCCAGCAGGTATAACAAGTTGCCCTTGGGAACATTTCACTTCCCTGTTGCAGGTTTAATAGGAAAATGTAATCATATTATGGCAACTGCTTACAAGCAATTATTTCCAGGAACTGCATTTGAACAGATAAAAAATAAATGGAGAAAAAAGATCTCAAAAATGTGAATGAAGCATCAGTTTTTAGCATCCTGGAGATTCAGTGTATAGCTTTAAATCCCACTGATGCGGCCTCTACATAACAAGTTTCTGAATGCCTCGGATGGGTGAAAATAGATTCAGATGATGTAACAGATGACATAATGCCTCAGTATGTACAAACAAAAATCTGTATAATCATTTTACTCCAAATGTGACCAAATGAATAAATGTTGCACTTGTCATGATTATTAAAATGCAGCACTTTCTAATATCTGTTTAAAGAGGCCCTTACAGATGTCTGCAGTTTGGGGGGCATTTTCAGTGTTGCCTAAATCATCACAATCACATCATTAATATGTATACTGTTCTGGAATCTACCTATCTATCGATCTATCTATCTATCTATCTATCTATCATCTATCACAAGAGTAGTGTCACAACAGATGCGGGAGGGGGATGAAGAAAATAAGTTGCAAGAACATTGAGTATGTGGCTGTTTTCCCTATGAAGATTTGAAGAACAGGAGGGTGGCCAAACAGGAGTAGCAACGGCTGATTTACACCGGGTATGTTTTTTTTTAATTACAAAAGCACATAATGTTGTAATATTTAATTACAAAAGCACATAATGGAGAACAGGGGCAAGAGGAAACGAAGAACTTAGGGAAGTAATGGGAAAGTGTGGCGAGTGCAATAGCACTTTTGCAGATCACAGTCAAAAAGGAGACACAGACACTTTGCTTTGGAAGTTAAATTGACCACAGCTCCATTTGGGGCTCTCCAGGGATTCAGGCAGGAATTTCCATTTCCAGCCCTACCTAGAGAAGCTGGGGATCAAACCTGGGACCTTCTGCATGTAAAGCAGGTGCTCTACCACTGAGCCACAGACCTTCCCTCATGTACTAGTGAGTAGACTGAGGTAGAGAGCACCTGGGCCAACAAGCTTCACAACTGATGTGGGTTTCAAACCCAGTTCTCCGCAATCCAAGTCCAACATACTTCCCATTGCACCATATTACTCCTAGGACTCATGTTATAGTGCAGAATACATACATTCTTCCATAGGACCACTAACCTCCCCCCCTCATCTTAAGTTGATTCATCTGTCTAAAAGTCATCAGACTTGGCCACACTTACACTTGCTTTGCAGTTGCTGGATTTCTCTGTTGTGTGTCTTTCTGCCTTCAGATTCACTTTCAGCCTTCAGTGAGTTAGGGAGGGTAGGATAGGATTAGGATGGAGAAATGAATCATTTCATCACAGGCTAAAAATGCACCAAGCAATCAGGCCAATTTTTGATAATGTGGATCAGCCCATATAAACTGAACTCCCATGTCTGTGTCCAACAAAGATATGTTGGGAAACCTGAAAATCTATTGTAGAGTACACATGGCTATTGCTTAGAAAGGCTGTTTAAATGGGAATATAGTCTGAAAACCAATGAAATACCCACTAGCTGGCTCTAAGAATACCATTTTGTTTTAAACAAGAATTTACAAAATGACAATTGTACAGCATAACTGTTGTATGTTACAGTATAATAGTGTTTATTTGAAGCTCTTCCATTGCATCTTCTGAACTGTTAAATGGAATAGACTTTAATGGATAACATTTCCTTTTCCTGAAGCATTTCTTCTTCTGGTACAATATAACTCGGTGATATTTTAAAGCAATTTTATAGCAATCAAAATGGTATCATGAAAGAGAATGAAGAGGACAGGACCTGCTGCCATACTGACAATAACAAGGCAGTTCTTAGTTCTCCAGATAGTGTCAGACAGTATGCAAGACTTGAGGGCTCAAGTATTACATTTTGGATCTTTATCTACTACACAGAGAAGATAAAGCCCAGTGCTGTTGAGGAAGTAATGTTGATCTAAAGCCTGCTTTTTAAGGAAGAAGAGGAAGAGGAAGAGGAAGGAAGGATAGAAGGATGGATGGAAGGAAGGAAGGAAGGAAGGAAGGAAGGAAGGAAGAAAAAGACACAATGGATAGTATCCCACTGTGCTGGTGTGCTCACAGAAGCAACTGCTTGTGCAACGGGACTGTTGCACTTCTAAAAATAACCCAAACATTTGTTTCCAGAACAGGGCAGGTCAGCAGAGCTTCCAGAAGGAAGCTCCACTAACCTGTCCCGATCCAGAAATGAGCATTTCCACTCATTGCACGGCTTATTTTTAGAAGCATTGAAGTCTCGTTGCACAAATGGTCATGAATGCAATGGAACCTGTGGAAGTAGAGTGGCCTCATTGGATGCTGCCCATAGAAAATGAAACAAAAATTGTTTTGGAAATTGGAAAGAAATTGGAAATTGGCAAGGATGGCACCAAATCAGATGTAGAAATTGTGTGTGTGTGTGTGTGTTGTATCAGGGATTCTATTAATTCTGTTTTTCTTATTCTCAGCAAATGATTTACTAGCTATTTTGAACAGAACATATTTTTTAAATTTTGAATATCACTTTTCCATTTTTTAATTGCTAATTAGGTTTCAATTAAGCTAAATATTTACATTTCAGATTATCAACAACAACAACAATAATACCAGTTTTAAAAGGGTGCGGGAGGGGGGACTTTTTTGCATATATGTTCAATCCAGCATTAGCTGGTCTGTTCACTTGGTTCCAAATTTGTACTGCACTTTGGGACCAATTTATGTTAATTCTGGAATAATATAAATGTGTACTTCCATGTTTAAGATTAGATGTGGAGTTTGCTTATGTTTAAGCCAATTATGCACTTTTTTTACAAACAAACAAACAAATAACCCCCCCAAAAAACCTAGTGTTGTACAGCAGAATATATATATATATATATATATATATATATATATATATATATATACATACACACACACACACACACACACACACATACACACACATTATAGAAAGACCAACTTGACCATAGAGAAAGGCCTAGGAAAGTGCAATTTAAGGAGCACCTACCATGCCAGAAGCAGTGTACAAATCCTGCCTTTTGTACTGCTCACAGCACAACTGGTTTCCTGGACAAACTGAAAGAGGATTTTACAGTGCTGTATAAAATTTCAGGGAATTCTGGGGCAGTTAATACGGGGAACCACCCTTGAGCCATCCCTGCATCTGCAATTCACATGTAATGTGAATGTAACTGGTGATATAGCTATGGCTATTCTGCTAGTGTCCACACTAGGGATGTACGAAAGGCACTTACCTGGTCCCGCAGCTTGCTTCGTGGTGGGGGGGAGGAGCTTCGGTTCTCCCCCCGAAGTTCAGGCCGGGGGGGGAGGTGCCCCGCCTCGCCCGGCCGAAATTCAGGCCAGGGAGAAGCGCCCCGTCTCCCCGGCCGCGAAATAAAAAAGTGGGGGGAAAAAAACAAAACTTGTGATAGGCTACGTAACGATTTCCGTAGCCTATCACGGCTAGATTCCCAAAGCCAGCCGTGATAGGCTACGTAAATCGTTACGTAGCCTATCACGGGTGACTTTGGAAAAAAAAAAAGTGCGTACGCAAATGGCAGCGCCCCTGGGCTCTGCCATTTGCGTTCCTTATTTGGTCACGGTAGTCTACGTAAAGATTTACGTAGACAATGGCGAAAATAAGGGCAATGCTATTTGCGTTGCCCTTATTTTCCCCGTAGTCTATGTAAATCTTTACGTAGACTACCGGGACCAAATAAGGAACGCAAATGGCGGCGCCCACGGGCGCCACCATTTGCGTATGTGCTTTTTTTTTTCCTTCAAAATCACCCGTGATAGGCTACGTAACAATTTACGTAGCCTATCACGGCTGACTTTGGAAATCTAGCCATGATAGGCGACATAAATCGTTACGTAGCCTATCACGGGTGTTTGGGTTTTTTTACTTTTTTTTTTCACCGGGCGCCGCCCCCGCCCCCGACGAACCGCCACCAAACTCCCGCCGGGACCTGCCGCCGAGAGGGACATTCGAGGGAGGTAAGTCCCATCCCGGGGGGTGGCGGGGTGGTGGTGGAGAATTTCACCAACTATTTCGGGGGGCCGAATGCATTGGCATTCGGCCTCCCTGAGATTCGTGGAGAAATTCTCCGCCATCCCTAGTCCACACCTGGGAGAGAGAATGATAACGTAGAGAGTAATATCATCCCATCTCATGCACTTTCCTGTATACAGATGTTACCAAGGATACAGTCATGGGAAAATGGCAACCATTTAGACTTCGGTTTGGGAAACATAGATTCAAACTCTGCTCAGCCATGAGTTTTCTGGCTGGCCATAGGCAAGCCATTTCCACCATCTTTACAATGAGGGAAAACTCATGAGCTGTCATCATGACACTGAATGAAAATGGCTAAAGAACTAAACTGTGCCATGCACATGCATTGAATGATAGAATAATAAAATGCAAATTGGTTATACATTACAGTGTGGCAACACCAGTATTTAATTACCTACAGAAATTAATTAAATCCTGATACTTTATTTCAGATTTCCTGGATTTGTTTTTTTTACTTATTATTTTATAAATGAAAAATCAGCTGCAATTCAGCACATTCCCCATAAAGCAACATAGAGGTTTTCAAAGCAGGAAATCAAATGTGTGTATAAATCAGCACTAGAATGGGTATCCTGCCATGCAAATCAGTGAAATTTGTTGGATGCCAGAAAACAAAACAAAAAACAGAAAAACAATGTGAATATTTGTCACTGTTCTTTATGCCACCACAGCAGTCCCTACCACTGCTGAAAAAGGCACTGAGAAACAAATACCTATCTTCCCCACCACCCCTTGGTTTAAGCGCTAATTAAACTTCCCTGATAAGCACAGCAAACATGTGTAGCAAGAAAAATGCACACACTGTGAATCAGGACACATGTCACTTGCATGTATAAATTACCATTAAAATTTGGAGCACATACAGTAACATATAAAACAGAAACCATTAAGTAAAAACAGAAAGAAAAAAGCTTCCTGCGTAGGGACAGGCTATCCAGCTTTAAAACTGATTATCCACTGTCTGAAAGAAACACCTCTATTTCACTAAGACAATGAATTGCCTTATGGAGCTCCATGATAGCTTGTCTGTGGACCATTTAGAAAGCTATCAGGGATGAACCAAATTGCTTTTTCCTATTTTATTTTTAATCCAAGCAGCAAAACAATTCATTTAAATATGACTTGGCCAAGCCATTCTTATGCAGATTGTCTTCATGGAATATGGAGAAGACTCATTTGTTCTGGTGGATTTTCTTCTTCTTTCTACTACAAATATTTTCATGTGTATGTGTTTCCGGAAGCTGCAAGTTTCATCCATTGAAGAGAATTTGTTTTAATTAAACCTGCTTGGCATCCACTTGGTTGTACTTTTGTGAACTTTTTTTTTTTGCTACTTTCTTTTGTAGAATAGTAAAATGCGGGGGGGGGAATCAACATGAAGCATTGTGGGTTTTTTATTTTGTTAACAAAATGCAATATGTAACTCAGATTACACACACACACACTTTTATAAGATTTACCTATCTTATAAAAGAGTAAAGAAATAGTAATTTCCTTCTACTTGATGCCCTCCTTTTCAAATAGAGTGTTGGCCATTGAAAACTGTTGATATTTGAAGTTTCATTGATACTTATCTTATAAATACATCTTCCTTAAGGCAGTTATCCTTATACATTTGGTCTCATCAAATGACAGACACCTTCCGTGACCCAAGTTTGACATTTAAGGTCTGAACTGAGGTAATTTCCTAACAGTCAAATTAACAGAGAATCGTGGTTGACTTTCAGACCTTTAATAAATATATGCTTGAAGCAGGACTTCTTTGTTGTCATTTTTTGGTGCCTAAGAGCTGCTGAGCCCAGATTTAAAAAACAAAAACAAAAACACATTACGGATGTAGCATTCTACAGACATGGTCTCAGAGACTTGGTTTAAAAGCATCTTCCCCATTGTGCAGGCCTAACATGTTGAGAAAATGGCTAAAATTGCTTTAATTTTTTTTAGATGAACTCATTTTGAACAACACCACCATAACATGCCCCATCTTAAGCTACAATGCCATTATTATACTATATCTAGGGGTGGACGAAAGTCCCTTACCTGTCGTCGAAGGACGTTCACGGTGGGGGGGGAGGCGCTTCGCTGGTCCCCCCATGAAATTCAGGCCGGGGGGGGAGGCTTCCTGCCTCGCCCCAGCTGAAATTCAGGCCGGGGGGGAGGCTTCCCGCCTCGCCCGGCCGCGAACGCGAAAGTTAAAAAAAAAAAAAAAAAACGCCCCCTGATAGGCTACGTGACGATTCACTTAGCCTATCATGGCTAGATCTGCAAAGTCAGCCGTGATAGGCTACATCAATCATCACGTAGCCTATCACGGGTGACTTTAAAAAAAAAAAAAGCGCGTACGCTAATGGCGGCCCCCATAGGGAGCCGCCATTCGCGTTCCTTATTTAGTCGCTGTAGTCTACGTAAATGTTTACGTAGACTACGGCGAAAATAAGGGCAATGCAAATAGCGTTGCCCTTATTTTCGCCGTAGTCTACGTAAACATTTACGTAGACTACAGCGACTAAATAAGGAATGCGAATGGCGGCTCCCTATGGGGGCCGCCATTATCTGTACACGCTTTTTTTTTTTTTTTAAGTCACCCGTGATAGGCTACGTGACGATTGACGTAGCCTATCACGGCTGACTTTGCAAATCTAGCCGTGATAGGCTATGTGAATCGTCACGTAGCCTATCAGGGGGCGTTTTTTTTCTTTCTTTCATTGCAATGGCGGCAGCGGCAGCCGGTCGAAAGACCGGCTGCCGCTCCCACCCCGCTCGAACACCCGCCGAACCGCCGGCCGGACCAGCCACCGGGAGGGACATTCGGTGAAGGTAAGTCCCGTCCCGGGGGGGGTGCAGGGGGCGGGGGGGTTCGGAGGATTTCTCCCCGAAACTTGTTCGGGGGGCCGAACACGTTGGCGCTCGGCCCCCCGAAGTTTCGGGGAGAAATTCTTCGCCATCCCTAACTATATCCCACAGGTTTAGTGGTGCAAAGCCAGATGGTAACTAACTTCCTATGCTCCTAGTTGTTCACTATAGTACATAACCGGGTATACAGAGAATGCCCCATGGAAAGTGTCCTAGGGAAAGTATAATCTTTTACCCAGGGACAATAGAGGAACTCAGCCACATGTATTTTGTCAGCCATGTGAACCATTGTGTGATGGTGCCAAGATAAGTGGATCAGTGGACTAAGGAAATCAGTGGAGATGGATAGCACTAAAACAAGACAGGTCTGTATGTAAAGATTTACGTAGCCTATCATGGCTAGATTTTCAAAGTCAGCTGTGATAGGCTACGTAAATCTTTACGTAGCCTATCATGGCTGACTCTGAAAAAAAAAAAAAAAACCAGAGCGTACGCAAATGGCGGCACCCTTATTTTCACTGTAGTCTACGTAAATCTTTATGTAGACTACCTGTGCCCAAATAAGGAATGCAAATGGCGGCGCCCATGGGTGCCGCCATTTGCGTACGCACTTCTTTTTTTCCCTAAAGTCAGCCGTGATAGGCTACGTAAAGATTACGTAGCCTATCACGGCTGACTCTGAAAATCTAGCCGTGATAGGCTACGTAAATCTTTACGTAGCCTGTCACTTTTTTTCTTTTTTTTTTTACACTGTACTTGGAAATGGCGGCGGCAGCAGCTGGTCGGAAGACCAGCCGCCACCGCCACCGAACCGCCGCCGGGACCCGCCGCCGCGAGGGACATTCGCGCGAGGTAAGTCCCATCCCAGGGGGGCTGGGGGGGTGTCAGAGAATTTCCCCACCAATTTTGGGGGGCCGAATGCGTTGTCATTCAGCCTCCCAGAGATTCGTGGAGAAATTCTCCGACATCCCTAGTTTTATTATTAGACCTATGTGGATTTTCTCCAAGACTGGATTTCTGAGCATATGGATGTAAATTCCACTGAAAGAAATGGGAATGATGCCAAGTTAATACCTGCATGTTGTCCCTCAGTAAGTGTGACATTAGGGATGCTGGAGAAATTCGAGATGGACTAAAATGAGCTCAGATTTCTAAAATTCTGACATGCGGAATCCACTGCAGAACAGCCTCCTCAGGCAGCACAGAGTCCATGGACTGCCATAAGATTTTTTAATTTTCCTAAAATTTATGCATATAAATTTGTAGGAAAATATGCACGTTTCTGCTGAGGAAATGTTGAATGTAATCGGGAACAATATGCTAAATATTATGTACTAAGGTAAATTATATAATTACATAAGTACTTAAGTAATTATTTCCGTATTTTTCTGCTAGGGGTGTATGAAACCCTTCTTTCCTGGCTCCGCCAGGTTCCACAGGTGGGGGGAGGCGATCCATTCCTCCCCCTGGAATCCTCGACGGGGGGGCGATCCATTCCTCCCCCCGGAATCCTGCCCGGCAAGCTCTGCTTTGCAGCCAGGCCACAGAGCCACCAGCCAGACCAACCTGCAGCGGGGCCTCCAGCCTGCCGAAATTTGCTGGCATTCGGCCTCACTGGGATCCGTGGTGGAATTCTCCGCCATCCCTATTTTCCGCATGATTATATATATATATACACACACACACACACACACACACACACATACATATATATATATTTGCATTTGTCTGTGGGTGTACAATGGAAGAAAAGGCACCTGACAATCCACAAAACACTGACAGAGTGGATTTTATAGTCTGTACATCCCTATGTGACATTAAGTAATGATTTGCATGTGTGAACAGCCATCGTAAATGAAACAATGCAGAGCTGATATTACCTAAACCACAATAGCACTTCAGTTAAAAGTCACTGAGTGACACACGTAGAGTGATAAGATGTTGAATCTCACCACTATATCAGAAAACCTCAGATTCTGTACCAAAGTCCCCCACTCACCTGCCTGCCCCCTGTCATCCAGCAAATGCTTGGAAATTGATTTGGAAATTCCACAATGGCACCCATTGGTGAGCTGTCAGACCAGCTTGATATGGCCTGCCTCCCCTGCCCATTACAAATATCATGGGAATGGAACTAGCAGTGGAAATCAGGATGTCTGGGGAAGGACATCAGAGAAATCAGGATGTCAGAGAATTCTGCCACAGATCTCGGTGAGGCCGAATGCCAGTGCATTTGGCCCCCTGAAATCCGTGGCGGAACGAAGACCCCCGCCCCCCCACCCCGCGAAAGGTGCTCGAAACGGAGCACTTACCTGCTGCTGTTCACGCTGACTTGTGAATGGCAGCCGCCCTGCGGCCACCATTCACTTCTTCATCATAGCCATGATAGGCTACGTAAATACTTATGTAGCCTATCACGGCTAACGCAGGGACGCCTTTTGCGTCCCTGCAGAGGCCGTGATAGGCTACGTAAGTTTTTACATAGCCTATCACGGCAATCTCCCCCCAAAAAACAGCGTATGCAAATGGCGGCGGCTACGGCGGCCGCCATTTGCATTCCCTATTTTTTGCCGTTTTAGCTTACATACATATTTACGTGGGCTATTATGGTGAAAACAAGGGGAACGCAAATAGCATTGTGGGTGCTATTTGCATTCCATTTTTTTCGCCATAATAGCCTACATAAATATTTACGTAGGCTAAATGGGGGGGGAAGGAACGCAAATGGCGCCCATTACGCTATTTGCATTCCCCTTGTTTTTTGCCGTAATAGCCTACATAAATATTTATGTAGGCTAAAATGGCTAAAAATAGGGAACGCAAATGGCAGCCGCTGTAGCCACTGCCATTTGCATATGCTGGTTTTTTTTGGCTTGCCGTGATAGGCTACGTAAATACTTATGCAGCCTATCATGGCAGCTTTGCAGGACGCAAATTGCGGCCGCTACGGCAGCCACCATTTGCGTCCACAGCAGCCCGTCCACAGCCGGAACTCCGGCTGCTGACGGCCCTGACCAGCAGCTCTGCGGAGCTGGCCCAGGGGGGATTCTGGGGGGAGGGACAGAGCGCCTCCCCCCCACCGTGAATCCAAGCTCCGCAAAGGTAAGTGACTTTCGTACATCCGTAGTCTGGAGTAGGGATGTCAGAGAAATCCGCTACAGATTCAAATGAGGCCAGATGTGGGCTCAGGAATCCACAGCGGATCGGGACCACTTACCTCTGCTCCAGGAGGACTGGAGGAGGAACAGCACTCGGCTGCTTCTTCCAGCCAGAGCTGTTCGCCTCCTCCCTGTCCCTTCCAATTGCCTTTAAGAAAAATGTCTTTAAATAAAAAAAGGCGATTGGGAGGATGTGCACATAGACTTATATGCAAATAGAGTCATGAATCTTGCGTATAAATCTACGTGTCCATAGGCTTATATGCAAGATTCACCGCTCTATTTAGTGTATAAGCCTATGGGCACATGCGATCAGCAGGATGTGCCCATAGACTTATACACAAAATAGAGCGGTGAATCTTGTGTATAAGACTATGGGCACATAGGCTGATATGCAAGATTCATGATTCTATTTGCATGTAAGTCTATGGGCACATTCTCCTGATCGCCATTTAAACAAAAAAAAAGACTTTTTTAAAAAGGCAATCGGCAGGGACAGGGAGGATGCAAAAACAGCTGTGGCTGGCAGGAGGGAAGGTAAGAGCCCCCAAGCCAGTCCCTCCCCCCCAGAATCCAATTGGAGTGGAACCACTCTGGAGGATTCCAGGGGGGAAGAACAGATCACCTCCCCACCCCACGGATTCCTCACCAGAACAGATGGTGGGGAATCCGTACACCCCAAGTCTGGGGAAGACAAGTTTCCTGCCTCAACTAAATTCATTCAGCTCTTTGTTATGCAAACACAAAGCTAACTGCAATAGAGAAGTCTAAGCAAGCCAATAGTCAAGAATAGTTTACTGGGCAAAAATGGATTTTCCAGAGAGAAGCATAGCCAACATCAAACACACAGGATATCAGGGAGAGTTGGCCATAATGTTGTGTAATTGGGCAACTTTAGAGTTGCCATTTATGCAAAATTGGCCATTATGGAAAAGGCCGAGCCACCATTTTGCGCAGAATGGTAGGTCAGTGGAGGAGCTTGCTGTTCACCCATAGACTGCCCAGTGGCTCACCGCATGTGGAGAGTAGGGTTGAACAACCAGTGGGTGTCCAGTGAGCAGCAAGCAGAGCAGATAGGGGTGAGTTCACCCATCCCTAGTCTCTCACGTCTTTCCAGCAGTAGACTGAATCTCAGCCACCACAGACGAATACTCTTAATGTTACAGGCTAAACCAGTTCCCAGGAAGCAACAGTGGGAGAAAGCTATTGCTCTCTTGTCCTGCTTGTGGTCTTCCCACTGGAATCTGCTTGGCCACAGTGGGAAAGAGGATGCTGGACTAGATAGGTGTTAGGTCTGATCCAGTCAAGATTCAGTTTGAATCCCAATTCACTGCTTTGCAAAAAAGCCAGATTCTGCTGAGACTGATTTGGAGACTGTCTACTTCAACTTGGGTACTGAACCCAAGTTGAGATTTGGAAATCTGTGGCTTTATGCCTGCCTTTGTCTCACATGGGAAATCTAAAAATGGCTCTATTTTTCTGTTTGTCAGAAGTGGATGGAATTGGCAGGTGTAATAGGAGGGAATAATACCTGATACATTTCAGAAAAAAATTGGTACAGTGGGTTTTTTTTGTTTGTTTTCTTTTGCTACATGCCTTTGTATTTTGATTTTTTAAAAAGGGAACTTCTGGTAACATTTTCATTTATTGGCAGAATTGGATAAGATTTGCTGGGATAGTTGTCCCTTTTGAGGGGACTGAGCCTGCCAAGTTCCAGATGAATAGGTATAGGGACGTTTGTGCAAGAGTAGCCTTTACATTTTGAAGGTTTTGTGAATTAAGCCTCATGGAGGGTCTAGCTTCAGCTCTAGTCTAGCTTCAGTTTTGGAAGAAGCCCAGTTCACCTTGGAAGGCACTAGAATTGGTCCAAAGGAGGCCAAATTCAGTTCAGACTTTGGCCCAAGCTGCACACATCTCTATACTCCAGCAGGGCACTTCGTATGTTCTTATTATCAAAGATCGCTAGCATAAATAATTAAAATCAAGCATTTTTTTCAAGGATATATTACAATGCCTTGAATTCTAAAGGAAGACTCCTAAAAACAATTTTAAAGTAGACACAGTTCCAAGAGTGTTTAACATAATACATGCAGTTCACAGGTTTTACAAAGCATTGTATCACCTACCCTATCCCAGCACAAGCCAAGTAACAGCCTCAGCATCTAGTTAACAAAGGGTAGAATCCAGTCACCTCATCCTGCTGATGGAATGGTTTTCATGAACTATTGGGAGGGGGGAAGGGGATTACCCTTCCCCTCTGCTGCCCCCGATACACATTCAAAATCAGTTCTGGGAGGGCTGGGGATAAGGAGGAGATCGTCTCAGTGCTTGAGCAAAAGTCCTACCACACATGACAATAGATTCCACCCAAAGTCTGAAATACGATACATTGGGAATAGGCCTCCATTTGGCACAGTATGACTTACTTCTGAGTAAACATGCATAGGATTACACTGTTAGAGATCCTGGGAATTCTCTGATGTCTGGTGGCCAGACCATGAAAACATTCATGATTAGAAGTGTATCTCTGATCCTTTTATCTCACCCAAAAATCTACTCAGATGAGATCCTGTGTGGTATTGGAAGAAACACAATACATTATTGAGGAAGACACTGTGTTTTTTGTATGCCTCCAAGTTTAATTAAAATTGGCACATTTTAATGCAATTTCTCATGAGAAGATAATGTCTAATATGTTAGGGTGTTTTGCACACACACACACCCCGTTTACACCATGGTGAATCTGAAATAGTGCCACCAAGTCAAAGGACTGAAGTGAGATCAAAATGTAACAGCCCAGAGCATTTCCATAAAGCTGTAAACCTACAGAGTTTTCATGTTCCATAATGGAGCACATACAGGGCAACATTAATATTCTATTGAGCTTCTTTAATGTTATTATTTCCACCTCTTTTTTATAGTCTCCTATTGCTGGCATGTAAATTTTGTCTTTATGAGTGTATCTGAATGAGAATTGTCACCCAGGTATCTAAATGAGTTCTCATGCTTATCAAAGAGCCTGTTTTATTCAAATTCTTCCATTGTACCTGCCAGGAGGAAATGGCATCAAATGTAAATTCTGTCTCCAGGCAGATACAGCATTGTGTGGAATTGCAATAAAATTTGAAAGCTTGTGTTACTGAAATTTTAAAAGTAAAAACACAGCATAAAATCAACAGGCAGAACAGAAAAGTTCACCAACTTTTTTAGAGGCTGCTTTTTGAATTTCTAGAGTTCATGTGTGTAGTTTTCTGAAGGAAAGCAAAGGACAAATACCAAAGAGAACATTGTTTGGACAATTCTGAAAGTGGAAATGAATTTAGTCTAGGCCAGATTCTGTGCTTCTTGAAATTTTATTCCGTCAACATATATCTTTCTGTAGAATTGTTGTGGAGGAGAAAATCTACCGCTATGATTTCCAGTGTCAGATATTTAATAATTGCTACTTGTATTTCCCTTTAGGTATTTGACATTCCATTTTTGACATAATATAACATTCAGACATTCAGTATTGAGGCTACTTGATAATGTAGCATTTGGTATTTAACAGTATATATGCACAGTGCTTGTCATGGAAGGTTTACATATCAGTCAGGAAGCTTGACAAGAACTTCATTGTCTTTCTCATAGTATCATAGTATAGTGGGGTTGGAAGGAGCCTACAAGGCCACTGAGTCCAACCCCCTGCTCAATGCAGGAATCTAAGTCAGAGCATCCCTGACAGATGGCTGTCCAGCCTCATCTTGAATGCCTCCAGTGTGGGAGAGCCCACCACCACCCTAGGTAATCAGTTCCATTGTCGTATTGCTCTAACAGTCAGGAAGTTTTTCCTGATGTTCAGCCAGAATCTGGCTTCCTGTACCTTGAGCCCATTATTCCGTGTCCTGCACTCTGGGATGATCAAGAAGAGATTCTTGTCCTCCTCTCTGTGACGACCTTTCAAGTAGTTGAAGAGTGCTATCCTATCTCCCCTCAGTCTTCTCTTCTCAAGGCTAAACATACCCAGTTCTTTCAGTTTCTCTTCATAGGGCTTTGTTTCCAGTCCCCTGATCATCTTTGTTGCCCTCCTCTGAACCCTCTCCACTAGGGATGTCAGAGGATTCCATCATGGATCTTAGTGAGGCTGAATACCAGTGCATTAGGCCCCTGGAAATCCATGGTGGGACGAAGCCCTCCCCGCCCCACCACCCCGCAAAAGGTGCGTGAAACAGAGCACTTATCTGGTGCTGTTCGTGCTGCTTTGCGAATTGCAGTCGCCATTCGCTTCCCCATTTTTACCATGATAGGCTACGTCAATACTTACGTAGCCTATCATGGCTAACGCAGGGACACCAGTTGCATCCCTGCAGAGGCCGTGATAGGCTACGTAAATATTTATGTAGCATATCATGGCAAAAAAAGGGAACGCAAATCAGTCAGTCTGTATGCACCTTGAAAACAATGCCGTGATTACTCGAAGCCAACATGGATTTGTCAAGAACAAATCCTGCCAGACGAATCTGATCTCATTTTTTTTTATCAAGTAGTATCCCTTGTGGACTAGGGGAATGCTGTGGACATCATATACCTTGACTTTAGCAAAGCTTTCGACAAAATGCCCCATGATATCCTGATAAGCAAACTAGCTCAAAGTGGGCTAGATGAAACAACAATCAGGTGGATCCACAGTTGGCTACAGAATCGGACTCAAAGAGGGCTAATCAATGGGACCTTCTCAAACTGGAGAAAGGTAAGGAGTGGGGTACCGCAGGGCTCAGTCCTGGGCCCAGTGCTCTTCAACATTTTTATTAATGACTTGGAGGAGGAGGTGCAGAGAATGCTGATCACTTTTGCAGATGACACAAAATTGGGCAGGATAGCTAATACCTTGGAAGACAGAAACAAAATTCAAAGTGATCTTGATAGACTGGAGCGCTGGGCAGAAAACAACAGAATGAAATTAAATAGGGATAAATGCCAAGTTCTGCACCTAGGGAAAAGTAGGGGTGCACGAAAGTCACTTACCTGGTCTCGCAGCTTTTCGCGGTGGGGGGGATGCACTTCGCTGCTCCCCCCGTGAAGTTCAGGCCGGGGGGGGAGGCTTCCCGCCTCGCCCGGCTGAAATTCAGGCCAGGGAGGAGGCGCCTCGCCTCGCCCGGCCGCGAAATTAAAAGTTAAAAAAAAAACGCCCCCGTGATAGGCTACGTGACGATTAACGTAGCCTATGATGGCTAGATCTGCAAAGTCACCCGTGATAGGCTACGTAAGTCGTCACGTAGCCTATCACGGGTGACTTTGAAAAAAAAAAAGTGCGTACGCAAATGGCGGCCCCCATAGGGAGCCGCCATTCGCGTTCCTTATTTGGTCGCTGTAGTCTACGTAAATCTTTACGTAGACTACGGCAAAAATAAGGGCAACGCAAATAGCGTTGCCCTTATTTTCGCCGTAGTCTACGTAATCTTTACGTAGACTACAGCCACCAAATAAGGAACGGGAATGGGGGATCCCTATGGGGGCCACCATTATCCGTATGCGCTTTTTTTTTTTAAGTCACCTGTGATAGGCTACGTGACGATTTACGTAGCCTATCATGGCTGACTTTGCAAATCTAGCTGTGATAGGCTACGTTAATTGTCACGTAGCCTATCACGGGGGCGTTTTTTTTTCTTTTATTGGAATGGCGGCGGCGGCAGCTGGTCAAAAGACTGGCTGCCGCTCCCGCCCCGGATGAAGACCCGACGAACCGCTGGCTGGACCCGCCGCCAGGAGGGACATTCGCCAAAGGTAAGTCCCGTCCCGGGGGGGGTGCGGGGGGTGGAGAATTTCTCCCTGAAACTTGTTCGGGGGGCCAAACACGTTGGCACTCGGCCCCCCGAAGTTTTGGGGATAAATTCTCCGCCATCCCTAGGAAAAAGAAACCAAAGGCACAGATACAAGATGGGGGATACGTAGCTCAACAACACTACAAGCGAGAAGTATCTTGGAATTGTTCTTGATCACAAGCTGAATATGAGCCAACAATGTGTTGCGGCTGCAAAAAAGGCAAATACTGTTTTGGGCTGCATTAATAGAAGCATAGCTTCCAAATCCCGGAAATTCTAGTTCCCCTCTGCTCACTACTGGTTAGGCCTCATCTGGAGTACTGTTCCAATTCTGGGCACTGCACTTTAAGAAGGATGCAGACAAGGTGGAGAGTGGGGATGTGCGAAAGTCACTTACCTTTTCGAAGGGGTGATTCACAGAGTGGGGAGGCACTCTGCACCTCCCTCTGAAATCCTAACCTGGCCAGCTCTGCTCTGTGGCTGGCTGGGTGCATTCTCAGGCGTACGGAGCCTGCAGATGCAAATGGCGGAGGCTATGGCAGCTGCCATTTGCGCCCCTGTTTTTTTACCGTGATAGGCTACATAAATATTTACGTAGCCTATCACGGCAAAAAAAAAGGGGCACAAATGGCGTAGCGGCTGCCATTTGTGCCGCTGTCTTTCACCGTGATAGGCTATGTAAATATTTGCGTAGCCTATCACGGCAAAAAAAAGAAGAAAGAAAGCTCCAGAATTTTCCCAGGGATTGATATCAGACTGACTGGTCTGTAGTTCCCAGGTCCTCCTTTTTACCCTTTTTGAAGATAGGGACAACATTAGCCCTCCTCCAGTCATCTGGCACTTGACCCGTCCTCCATGATTTCTCAAAGAGAACAGACAGCGGTTCTGAGAGTTCTTCTGCCAGTTCCTTTATTGCTCTAGGATGCAGTTCATCTGGCCCTGGAGATTTGGACTCAAAGTAATTAGATGTTTCTTGATCATATGCCTATCGATCTCAAGCTGCAATCTTGCCCCTTCACCTGTACTTTGCCCTTGTCAAGGAGGTTATAGACCCTCTTTTGGGAGAAGACAGAAAGTAAGAATTGAGCACTTCTGCCTTTTCTTTGTCATCTGTTATCATTTTGCCATCCTTATTTAATATTTGAACCACCATTTCTTTCTTCTGTCTTTTGTGCACATATCTGAAGAAAGCCTTTTTGTTGCTTTTAGCATCCCTCGCTAACCTCAGCTCGTTCTCAGCATTAGCCTTCCTGACGCCATCCCTGCAATTCTGTGCTACCTGCCTGTACTCTTCCTTTGTTGCTTGGCCTTCTTTCCACTTCCTATATGTGTCCTTTTTTTGTTTTCAGGTCATCTCTAAGCTTTCTGTGAAGCCACATTGGCTTCTTCTGTTTTCTTCCAGCTTTTTTTTTCTTGTTTTCTTGTGACTTGAGAATTTCCTTTTTAAAAAACTCCCACCCATTTTGGACTCCCTTTCTCATTAGAGTCACTTGCCATGGGACCTTACTGATCATTGTTCTGAGTTCATTAAAATCAGCTTTCCCAAAATCCAGGGTATGCATTTGGCTATACTTGGCTTTTGCTTCCTTTAGAACCAAGAACTTAAGTATAACACGGTCGCTTTCCCCCAGAGTTCCTGTAACTGCTACTTTATCCACTAAGTCATCTCTGTTGGTTAGCATCAAGTCAAGGATAGCTGATCCTCTAGTTCCTTCCTCTACTTTCTGTAGGAGGAAGTTATCCACCACACAAGTCAGGAATTTCCTGGAGTGGCCATGTTTTGCAGAATTTGTCTCCCATCAAATATTGGGGAAATTGAAGTCCCCCATTATTAGGAAATGGCAACCCACTCCAGTATTCTTGCCAAGAAAACCCCATGGAACGTATCACAAGGCTAAAAGAGATGACGCCGGAAGATGAGACCCTCAGGTCGGAAGGTGTCCAATATACTACTGGGAAAGAGCAGAGGGAATTTCCAAGTAGCGCCAGAAAGAGTGAAGTGGCTGGGCCAAAGCCGAAAGGACACTCAACTGTGGATGTGTCTGGTGGTGAAAAGAAAGTCCGATGCTGTAAAGAACAATATTGTTTAGGAACCTGGAATGTCAGATCAATGAATCAAGGTAAGCTGGAGGTGGTCAAACATGAGATGGCAAGATTGAACATCGACATCTTGGGAATCAGTGAACTAAAATGGACAGGCATGGGTGAATTTAATTCAGGCGACCATCATATCTACTACTGTGGGCAAGAATCCCTTAGAAGAAATGGAGTAGCACTCATAGTCAACAAAAGGGTGGGAAAAGCAGTACTGGGCTACAATCTTAAAAATTATAGAATGATCTCAGTACGAATCCAAGGCAAACCATTCAACATCACAGTAATTAGGGTTGGCGGAGAATTTCTCCCCGAAACTTCGGGGGGCCGAGCGCCAACGTGTTCAGCCCCCCGAACAAGTTTCGGGGAGAAATCCTCCGAACCCCCCCTGCCCCCCGCACCCCCCCGGGACGGGACTTACCTTCGCCGAATGTCCCTCCCGGCGGCGGGTCCGGCCGGGGCGGGTGCGGCAGCCGGTCTTTCGACCGGCTGCCGCCGCTGCCATTGCAATAAAAGAAAAAAAAAAAGTCCCCGATAGGCTACGTGACGATTGACGTAGCCTATCACGGCTAGATTTGCAAAGTAAGCCATGATAGGCTACGTCAATCGTCACGTAGCCTATCACGGGTGACTTTAAAAAAAAAAAGTGTGTACGGATAATGGCGGCCCCCATAGGGAGCCGCCATTCCCGTTCCTTATGTGGTCGCTGTAGTCTACGTAAAGATTTACGTAGACTACAGCGACTAAATAAGGAACGCGAATGGCAGCTCCCTATGGGGGCCGCCATTAGTGTACGCGCTTTTTTTTTTTTTTTAAGTCACCCGTGATAGGCTACGTGACGATTGACGTAGCCTATCACGGCTGACTTTGCAGATCTAGCCATGATAGGCTACGTGAATCGTCACGTAGCCTATCAGGGGGCTTTTTTTTTTTTTTAACTTTCACGTTCGCGGCCGGGTGAGGCGGGAAGCCTCCCCCCCGGCCTGAATTTCGGCTGGGCCGAGGCGGGAAGCCTCCCCCCCGGCCTGAACTTCGCGGGGGGACCAGCGAAGTGCCTCCCCCCCACCGCGTACGTCCTTCGAGGACAGGTAAGGGACTTTCATCCACCCCTAACAGTAATTCAGGTCTATGCCCCAACCACTGATGCCGATGAAGCTGAGGTTGATCGGTTCTATGAAGACCTACAACACCTTCTAGAACTAACACCAAAAAAAGATGTCCTCTTCATCATAGGGGATTGGAATGCTAAAGTAGGAAGTCAAGAAATCACCGGGATAACAGGCAGGCATGGCCTTGGTGTACAAAATGAAGCAGGACAAAAGCTAATCGAGTTTTGCCAAGAGAACACGCTGATCATAGCAAACACTCTTTTCCAACAGCACAAGAGACGACTCTACACATGGATATCACCAGATGGTCAATATCGAAATCAGATTGATTATGTCCTTTGCAGCCAAAGATGGAGAAGCTCCATACAGTCAGTCAAAACAAGACCTGGAGCTGACTGTGGCTCAGATCATGAGCTGCTTCTTGCAAAATTTCGGCTTAAATTGAAGAACGTCGGGAAAACCACTAAACCATTCAGGTATGACCTCAATCATATCCCTTATGAATATACAGTGGAGGTGAGGAATAGATTTCAGGGATTAGACCTGATAGACAGAGTGCCTGAGGAACTATGGACGGAGGTCCGTAACATTGTTCAGGAGGCAGCAACGAAATCCATCCCAACGAAAAAGAAATGCAAGAAAGCCAAGTGGCTGTCTGATGAGGCTTTAGAAGTAGCTGAGGAAAGAAGGGAAGCGAAAAGCAAGGGAGAAAGGGGAAGATATACCCAACTGAATGCAGAGTTCCAGAGAATAGCAAGGAGAGACAAGAAGGCCTTCTTCAATGAACAATGCAAAGAAATCGAGGAAAACAACAGAATGGGAAAGACTAGAGATCTCTTCAAGAAAATTGGAGACCTCAAGGGAACATTTTGTGCAAAGACGGGCATGATAAAGGACAAAGAAGGCAGGGACCTAACAGAAGCAGATGAGATTAAGAAGAGGTGGAAAGAATACACAGAAGAACTATACAGGAAAGATCTGAATGTCCCTGATAGCCATGATAGTGCGGTCACTGAACTTGAGCCAGACATCCTCGAGAGTGAAGTCAAGTGGGCCTTAGGAAGCATTAGTAACAACAAAGCTAGTGGAGTTGACAGTATTCCAGCTGAGCTATTTAAAATCCTAAAAGATGATGCTGTTAAAGTGCTGCATTCAATATGCCAACAAATTTGGAACACTCAGCAGTGGCCACAAGACTGGAAAAGGTCAGTTTACATTCCAATTCCAAAGAAGGGCAATGCCAAAGAGTGTACAAACTACCGCACAATTGCACTCACTTCACATGCCAGCAAGGTGATGCTCAAAATCCTACAAGCTAGGCTTCAGCAGTATGCGAACCGAGAACTACCGGAAGTACAAGCTGGGTTTAGAAGAGGCAGAGGAACTAGAGATCAAATCGCCAACATTCGCTGCATCATGGAGAAAGCAAGAGAATTCCAGAAAAACGTCTACTTCTGCTTCATTGACTACGCTAAAGCCTTTGATTGTGTGGATCACAACAAACTGTGGCAAATTCTTAAAGAGATGGGAGTACCAGACCACCTTACCTGTCTCCTGAGAAACCTGTACGAGGGTCAAGAAGCAACAGTAAGAACCGGACATGGAACAACTGATTGGTTCAAAATTGGGAAAGGAGTACGACAAGGCTGCATATTGTCACCCTGCTTATTTAACTTATATGCAGAGTACATCATGAGAAATGCCGGGTTGGATGAATCAGAGGTCGGAATTAAGATTGCTGGGAGAATTATCAATAACCTCCGATATGCAGACGATACCACCCTAATGGCAGAAAGCGAAGACGATCTCAAGAGCCTCTTGTTGAGGGTGAAAGAGGAGAGTGCAAAAGCTGGTTTGAAACTCATCATTAAAAAAACGAAGATCATGGCATCTGGCCCTATCACTTCCTGGCATATAGAAGGGGAAGAAATGGAAGCAGTGACAGATTTTACTTTCTTGGGCTCCAAGATCACCGCAGACGGTGACTGTAGCCATGAAATTAAAAGACGCTTGCTTCTTGGGAGGAAAGCTATGGCAAACCTAGACAGCATAGTAAGAAGCAGAGACATCACCTTGCCGACAAATGTCTGTCTAATCAAAGCTATGGTTTTCCCACTAGTAATGTATGGCTGTGAGAGCTGGACTATAAGGAAGGCTGAGCGCCGAAGAATTGATGCTTTCGAACCGTGGTGCTGGAGAAGACTCTTACGAGTCCTCTGGACTGCAAGGAGGTCCAATCAGTTCATCCTAAAGGAAATCAACCCTGAGTGCTCATTGGAAGGACAGATACTGAAGCTGAAGCTCAAATATTTTGGCCACCTAATGCGAAGAGAAAACTCTCTGGAAAAGACCCTGATGCTGGGAAAGACTGAAGGCAAAAGGAGAAGGGGACGGCAGAGGATGAGATGGCTAGATAGCATCACCGATGCAATGAATATGAACTTGAGCACGCTCCGGGAGAGAGCGCAGGACAGGAAGGCCTGGCGTGCTATGGTCCATGGGGTCACGAAGAGTTGGACACGACTGAACGACTGAACAACAATTATTACTACATCATGCTTCCTTGAAAATTGGCTATTTGCTTTTCAAAAGTTTCATCCTTGTCTTCTCCTTGATTGGGTGGCTGGCTGGTAGTAGACTCCGACCACCATGTTCCTTTTATTCTTTGCTCCATTTTTTTTAACCTAGATGCTCTTGCTGGGGCTACCAAGCTCCTCCTCCTGTATTTCTGTGCAGAGATATGTATTTTTCACATATAGTGCAACCCACCTCCCTTTCTGTTCCTCCTGTTCTTTTTGAACAAGTTATATTCTTCTCTGACATAAGCAGAACCGTAACAGGCAACTCCTGTCTCCATCTATGCACAATTAAGTCCAGTACCACGCCGTGGGGACCAAGACCTTTTCTAGACAAGTCTGTTAAAACTTGCTGCTTCTGCTTCTGGATTCTTTGTACAATTAAGATGAGATCTCTAGTCAATTTTTTTCTTTCTTTCCTACCTTTCCATACTTTTCTCTATGTGACGTCTAACTGGTTCTGTGGTACAGCAGAATAATGCATCTATGAATTGCACTTTTTTTTTGCAATGCCAAAAAGTGCTGGATTTTCCCCACCTCCAAAAAACCTGCAAAATGGTTTGAAAACACAGGAGGAAAGCTGGAGGATGACCGCTATTCCTTTACTGCTACAAGCAAAAGAATATTTGGGGTAACATATAAAGCATATGTTGAAACTCAGGCCTGGGGGCCAAATTCAGACAACCTGGGGTCCCAATCTGGTTCTCCAGGGTTCCCAGATAGTTATGCCCTCTTCCCCATATCCACAGATGGTTCCTGTTCCCCCCCCCACACACACACACACACACCTATCATTTGGTGGTTTCCAGGGTTTTGCATGATTTCTTCCCAATTTTAAAAGGTTAAAATACCTCTCTTAAGGTTTAATGGCAGTAAGAGCTTTAAACTAAAACATGCTAGCATTGCAGGCATTTGACCCCAACCCTTTTGTCTTTGGCCTTGCCTCTGAAGCACCCATAAACAACTGTGAATGAGGAATGGTGAGTGCACAATAAAAGCCCCATCTAGAAAAGCTCTATAATATGTAATGACATTATCAACACAGTACTGAATACCTGATTTTAATCTAAGCAAGGAACGGGAACCTCGAAACCAGGGGCTAAACATGGCCTGTGGTGGTACCCCATCCAGCCTGCCAAGTGTCTTCCATGGGTCCACCCCCTGTCCCAGGCCCCTCCCCTGTTCCCTACCCCAGTGAGAGGGAGGGAAAGGGCTTATCTCTGTTCTGCACTGCACCCCTAATTTCCCTCAGTGCAAACCAATGGAGGTTGTATTGAGAGGATGAAGGACATATGTAGGGAAAAAACTGGGAGGGAGGAATCCCAGGTCACAGCAAAAAACATGTTGCTACAAGCATCCTTGGTGGTACATCAGCTCCCCCACAAACCATTTCCCTGCAATTAAATACAAATGGAGTTATTTCCTATTTATTTCCAATTACATTATTATTATTATTATTACGATTATTTCTACTATTATTACTATTATTATGTATTTGTTTATTTATTACATTTCTATACCACCCCATAGCCGAAGCTCTCTGGGTGGTTTACAAAAGTTAAAAAGTTAAAATACAATATACAAAGTTTAACACCTATTTACATAAAAGCACACAGACAAAATACACAAAAAAACATATAACTAAAAACATTTTTAGTTATATGTTTAGTGAATTGTCCTCCAATTCCCTGAAAGATTCCCCCCCTGCCCCGCAAATGAAAGAGGCTTCCATTGTTCTGCCTCATTCTCAAGGTGATTTATAGTTTATTTTTGTGGTGATTTTGAGCTTACCTAATCACAGCTAGCCTCTCAGGCTGCCCTTATGTCCTGAGCTGAAAAAGCCCTATGGGAGGAATGACCTCATGGTGCCTTAAACTGGGCTTTAACTGATGTGTAGGAAGCTGAGGAGGCCACAGGAGGCCAGAGAGATGATTGTACAATGAAAGCAGGACACTTGTGCTCACTTCTCGGCCACCTCCTAAGTTAGGTAAGCCTAGAAATCCAAACCCAGGAGAATTTCTCCAAAATTTCTTCATCATTGAATTTCTTTTTGAAAGCAGCTTCTCTACTTTCAAACTGAATAAGAACAGTAAAAAAAAAAATGTGGGAGGCATTTTCGGCACTAGAAATCATGCAAAAACCTGGAAACCACTAAATGCCAGGTGTGTGTGCATGGGAAGCAGGAACCACCTGGGGATATGAGGAAGGGGGCATGGCCATCTGGGGAACCCTGGAGGACCAGATTGGGATCCCAGGTGGGCTGGATTTGGTCCCCAGGCCTGAGTTTCAACACATTTACTTTATATGTTACCCCAAATATTGTTTTGATTGTAGCAGTAAAGGAATAGCAGTCATCCTCTAGCTTTGCTCCTGTGTTTTCAAAACACGTGGGGGCAGGGGAGGGAACCGGTATTTTAACTCTTCACCCATTTATGAAATACAAACATATGTGTAGCTCAGATGGGAAGAAATAACAGAGCTATCTTTATTGGGTACAAAACAATTTCCAAAATATTCATAGTACTCAATATGCCACCTACAATGCCAATCAGCTTATGGTGGTAACCAAATTGGGCCACCTGCTCAGTCTTTGTAAACAGGTTTTCTTGCAATGGTCCCTCCACCCCCCATTTGATAAACCCTGCACTTATTAATGGCAGCAGTCGAATACAGAAAAGGTGCCTAAGTGGATTAGTAGATATAGCAGGACCTCACGCAATGCTGAAATTCATGTTTTCATGCTAATATATATATATATCATATCCACTACAGACAAGAACAGCAGCTCAAACAGATGCAAATAAAACAGGGAACATTTTAGATGGTGGCTATTTCTCTTAGCTTTTTTCAAAATGATCTTTTATGGGGAAAAAATGCACAGTGTGATGTTGATTTCATAGAATTTGATGTGCAAATGGGGGGCGGGGGGACCCAACCTCTCTCTGCACCAAACCCTTATATTGTTTTCAGTGATAGGATTGTCTTTAAAATAGTTAGTATCCTCATGCAAAAGGATCAGTAGCGTACTATAATCAGAAAGAATGCTAAGAGTATGGGCTAGCATGTGGAACCCTGCCATGAAATGTAGGAGTTGAATCCAATGGAGGCCTTGCAATAATCAAAATCACTTTGGTTTGTTTCAATCAACAAATCACATTGGCTTGTTTTGATCGAGTGGGCACTCGATTTTTTGCTGAACTTCCCCTCCCCACTGCTGCTCCTCCCCACCCCACCCCGCTAAGCTGCTCTGAGGGTTGGGGACTCTCTGGAACAGTATGGCATAGGGTTAGAAAGGCTACAGTAGGTAAGGGGGATAGGCAAAATTTGGGTGTGTCAGCTCATACAAACACACATGCTTTCTGGATGCATAAAGCCACCACTGGATCCTGTCAAGTTTCCCGATCCCCCCAGCACACATGCTCAGGCAATCTGACACTGGACACCCAAATCAGTGAGATTCTTTTATTGCAGGAAATCCCACAGCAAAAGCTTAATGGTTACACTCTTCAGAAATCATATAGCTGATGGTCAGTAGCTATAGGCTTTATGGAATTCCAGACAAGTCCAAAGCTAAACACTACTACTGTGACTGAGATCCTCAATATGGTTTCGCCGTTGCCATCTCCACGATTCTGAACACAAAGGAAGGGAGTCTGGATTCCTGGGTACCCAACCCAGGCAATCCTGGGGCTTTGTCTCCTGGGCTCCAACTCCAGACATGGAAACAGAATGATTCCTGGGATGAACCCATCAGGCAATCAGGGGATAACTTCTTGAAAGGCCTAACAACCCACACCCATAGAGGGTCCAACTTTGAATCTTTTGTTGAGAACTCTAGGCTACATGGTCAAGACCCACCAAGGTCAAGGGAAGGGCACACCCATACATGCAAGGAGTTCCAGCCACCACTTTCGCATTGGCAACTCCACACTGCATGAGTTCTGGCAGAGGGAAGTCCAAAAGTCATAGATCAAACGCAGCCTGCCATACACTGAGCTGACTACAAACGCAGACACACAATCCACAGCAACGAGAGTTCAAGTCTATGAAAAGCCTCACAGTACTTTTCATGGCAAGTCCTTAACAATCCAAAGTTCCAGTCCATGTGCAGAGTGCTTCCAAAAGCCCAGACGATGATGGATCCAAACAGAGAAGGCTTTGGGCAATGAAGATGAGATGTTCCTAGGCTCTTTGCCTTTGCCTTAACTTAAAAGGGAAGGCATGACTGTAGGACACCCCCTCCAGATCCCTTGACATACATGGGCCTTTAGCCTTTCAGCAAGGCCCTGTCTAAACAGGGCAGCACTGCTCAGCCCTCCAGCAGTGACATTTCAACCTGGGCAACCCTTCTGCAAACCCCACCCCTCCTCTGTCAGGTTCTCACGGACAGCTTCCAGCCTCCCTGCCTGCCAAGGCCAGACCAGCAGGTGGACAGGGAGCTGGGTGACTCCCCCCGGCTCTGCTGTGAGCACACTGACAGAGATAAGCTCACACCAATTCTGACATTCCAGAGGCTGAATAGGCCCAAGCCCTTCCAGGCTACTTCTAATCAAATCCTGGCTGTAACTGCAGTACTGAAGCTGGGCCCTGACAGATACAACACTAGGATTGAGTGGGGGGCTTATTGTTCAATCTTAGATTTGGATAGAGCTTTCATGATTGTCCATTAATGTCTGTGAAAGACTTGGGCTTGGACCAATGGTGCAACTAGTTATAGAAATTTCAGTTGTAATATGTCTGTTATCCCATAATTTTATAAGCTAGGCTATGTCTATTCTACCTCTGTGTGAAATTGTCATGCCAAACAAAGACACAGTGCCTTAGCAGAGACTCAGGAATGCCAAGAACGTATTTACATTAGAGTACAAGACTACCTCTCTGCGCATGCCTAGATATGTGAAAGGTGCTGCCTGCTTTCTGTTTCCTTCTCACCTAGACAAAAAGATTAGTACAGTGCAAGCATAAGACAGCCCCCAAAGGTCTTGCCTATATAAACTTTTGGATCACATTACTTGATTGTGACCTTTGTTGGAGCGTTAGCCCCAAGGGTTGCCTTATTCTGCAGAATAAAATCGTGTTGGACCAGATCTCTGCCTCCTCTCGTTCTTGGTAAACAAATTGGAAAGTCTACCAGGGAAAGAACACAATTTTTGTAACAATTTCATACCTAGGACTTGATAATCTCCTGCCCTCCCCCCCGCCTCTTTTAGACAGCCATGTGTACAACTCCAGTTGTGAAGCACACAACTACCATACACTGGGCAGTGTCCAATGGGGCCGCTGCACTCCTGCTGTGTTGCACCAGTGGGACCCACCACTTGTGCAACAGGGACTTAGGCCTCATAAAGGAACCCTCAAAATGAGTGGAAATGCTTATTTGCAGATCGAGACAGGCCAGCAGAGTTCTGCTGACCTGTCAGCTGTGCTAACCTGCCCTGTTCCAGACATGGGTGTTTCCACTCATTTTGGGTTACTTTAACAGCCACTAGTAGCTCCCTGTTGCACTAGTGGTGGGTCCTGCTGGCACATGGGCAATATAGGATCCTGCCCATCTTCTTCCCACCCCTGTTACTATTTTGAAATAGAAAAGGATAATATATTTTAAAAATTAAAAATAATCTTATGAGCATCTGCAACGATGTACATATCTGACAATAAACGATGATAAAGTGAACGGCCTCAGCCCAGGTAGGCTCTTTCATGGCCACACTGTCCCAGGACAGCAGCACCTGTTTGATGCTGTCCTCATCACCTATTGCTCTCTAGGTGGTAATTTGGGGTTCCTCTGGGCTGGGCTAGGTGGACTTTGTCCCTGAGGTCCAAGCCTAGCTGCACCACTGGCTTGGATCCTACATTTTCACTCTGCAAACAGAAGGAACTTCCATTCCTGAAAGGAGAGTTTAACTCATGGAAGGAAAATTTAGGATTCAGACCATGGTGTGGATTGGATCCAGATTTAGGTGCATGCAACTGGGCTGGTGGAAGAAAACTTCCCCACCGCCTCCTCTCCACTGCAGCACCAGAAGCCCCCATCCCCTAATGCTACATAGAGGGTCAGGGAACCCTGCTGCCTGGGGTGAGCTGTGGTGTGTGGGAGGAGGGGAGATCCCCCCAAATTGTGAGGTGGCGCCTCCCTGGATCCAACCCTATGTGTATACTTAGGGAACAATGATTCATTTCTAAAAAGATATGCCCTGGGGCTCAGGGTTTCCCTGGAAGTAAGTCTGACATCACTGTTGTTTTTCCTGACAGAGACGGTGTGACTTCCACATAGCAGAAATTCAGTACATGTAGTTTTTTGTGTTTTTTTTCTTAGAACAGATGTGGGGAAATATGCACAGGTTACTTTTCTGCAAGGCATGCACCTGTTAAAAGCACAGTGCTTCTGTCAGGAGGGAAATATGCCAAACATACCTAGAAGTCAACTCTGGACATTCTGCCCCTAAGTATTAGTGCTGCTTAGATTGTGCCCTAACCCCTCCTCCCACATGTGTGTGTGTGTGTGTTTATATAGAGAGAGAAAAGCTGCAAGCAAGTGACAGCAAGAGGCTCTGAGCCAACACACCCAAGAGGCATTGAATTCTGCATTTGGCTATTATGACAATTAAGTAAGAAAGAACATTCATGAGGTGGCACTATTCCTTTGTGCCTATAGCACAATTAGTTCAACTGATCATTAAAAATATTTATTCAGCCAGTAGCAGCCATTAATCAAGGTTTGGCATCCATGCAGTGACTGCATAAAAATGTAAAGAACTGTACGATTAGTGCTGAACACTTTCCATAGACTGACATCTATTGTTCTACTCCTATGCTGTCATAGTACAGAAGAGACTTTTATGAGTATAGGCAGAGGCACAGTAATAATTTTCTCTATTTATTGTAGTAACATTTGCCATTTATTGTAATTAGATCTAAGTATCTTTTGATATGTGTTAAATATATACATTCATTCATGTTGTACCAGAGTCCAACATGAATTATTATCTTCAGCGAATTCCCATGAATATTTAGGCATTCAGTGTTTGAGTTCTGGTTTATGTGTGAGATCAAAGAGTAAAGCTAAATACTTGGATAAAACATTAGTCTTCTCTAGCCTACACAATTATATTATGTTTGAGTTATATAGTAGAAGAAAATTCTCCTTTAACCAGTGAGATAACTGTAAAATTGGTTCAGGTTCACTATGAGGAGCTACCTGTTAATATGGTTTGCTACTAGGGGCTACAGGGTGATAGAGGAACAGTCATCCTGCCCTTACTGGCAACTGCAAGGAGGTGGGAGTAGAGAGAGGGGGGTGCCTCAGTCACTGTGTGCAAGTGCATGTGGGTAATTATCTAGAGGTCCTCCCTGATAACAGCAGCCCGCACCCATACCAGAGGATGCTAACCAATCAGCAACTGTATCTTGCAGCGCTGACTGAGGTGACCACTGTCTTCACCACTGCCTACTAACCATTACCAGTAAGCATGAGAAAGCCACTCCTATTGTACCCAGGGTTGTCTCCTCACACCCGCTTTGGAGGAAGGAGGCCTGTGGCAGCTGCATGACCCAGTGTCTTAATGCCTGGCTGCAGCCCCAGATGGAAGAAGGATGTGAGCCTTTATAAGGCTGCCCTGTCCTCCGTGCATTCTCTCTCCCTTCGGATTGGCTTCCCAGTCACCCCCACCCCCAAGCAGCAGTGTGGAATTAGCTGGTTGCTCACTCCAGGGGCCAAGTAGGAATATTTGCTGATAGAATCTTTTTTGCCTACTCTACACTGTTTGGTCACGGGGTGGGTTTTGATTTAGCTAATTGGGTTAATTTAATTGGTCACAGAGCTTGGGCACCCAGCTAGGGAAATGGGCTACCCTGGAGAGCACCCTGAGGCATCTGGAAGGTCACTGGCCCATCCTGTCATTGCCAGCTGGCTCAAGAGAATGGAAGAGGGCATCACCCTGAGACCCTGTAGGCTTCAAGTCCATCAAATGTTGACCAGCAGGGATGGGCTGGAGCAACTGAGTGACCCCTCAGTCTGCTTTCATGGTGGGCAGGGGAAGAAAAGCCTGGATCTGCATTGGTTTGATCTGGTGCTTTGAGTCAGGGTGGGATTGCTCAAAGGAGACCAAGGGATGTGTAACCTGAATTCCCTAGGTTAAAGGGTCCACACATATCTACAGGATAGTTTCTGTTGTATATCCTTATAAAACTTAGGGCTCCTTCACACCGGGCTTTTATCCTGTGATTGAGATTTCTCCTTCACAGAAGTCTGCACGCTCTTTACATGACACACACAGTAACCCTGCCGTGACCCTCCTGCACTAAATGCCCTTTGTTCCATTTTTTAAATAGATCACAAATAATGAGCTATCAAATGACCCCGTTGTGTTCCTCTTCAGTTCCCTCCATGAAAAGAGTTAAAGCGGCAAGAAGAGGAGCGAGATCAATGAAAGATAATGGAAGTCTCAGATATGGGGAGAGGGAGGGGGGAGAGGGAGGGGGGAAGGGGAGTGCGTGTAAAGGGAATCAGTTGTGATCCTGCATTTAAAACAGAAGCAGAAAGACCCATTTTGAATGCAGGATTTTAGGCTGGTGTAGAAATGCCCTTAATAAGGTTGTCACCTTTTAACACAGACTAAAAAAAGGGCATTTCCATGGAGATATTCAACTCCATAAAGTTCCTAACACTATAAAGTACAATCCTCGTGATATGAAAGGTTTCTCTTAATCATCGTTCATGTGTAGGTTCTGTGGTAGTAAAGGCTGTTTAACTGACACTGCTAAGCACACAGGTAACCAAAGTGTTGGATTTTTGTTTCTTTCTGATAATACAATTATCAGTTGGTTAACCATGCTTTTTATTACTTGCAGACTTGCAGTTGTCATCAGCTGCTTGAGTGGCTTAAAAAAAAGATTCAGCTCAACTATCAGGTTGAACAGCTGGGAAAAAGCTAGCTCAGCCTTCCCCAGTCCAGGCCCTCCAGATGTCCACAACACCGTGCTGTATGTAGGGATGTCAGAGAATTTCTCCACGAATCTCCGGGAGGCCGAATGCCAATGCATTCAGCCCCCCGAAATTGGTGGAGAAACGGTCCGCCCCCCCCGCCCGCCCCTGGGATGGGACTTACCGTGTGAATGTTCCTGGCGGCGGCAGCTCCCAGCGGCGGTGCGGCAGCGGTGCGGCGGCGGCGGTGCGGCAGCCAGTCTTCTGACTGGCTGCCACCGCCGCCATTTCCAAGTAAAAACAACAACAACAACAACAAACGTGATAGGCTACGTAAAGATTTACGTAGCCTATCACGGCTGACTTGGGGGGGGGGGAAAGCACGTACGCAAATGGCGGCACCCATGGGCACCGGCATTTGCGTACGCGCTTTTTTTTTTTCAAAGTCAGCCGTGATAGGCTACATAAACATTTACGTAGCCTATCACGGCTGACTGCAGGGATGCAAACGGCAGCAACTACGGCCGCCGCCATTTGCCTCCTGGCAGGACAGCAGGATTCATGGCTGGAGGGATGGGGCGCCTCCCCCCCGGCCAGAATTTCGGGGGGGGAGGGATGGGGCACCTCCCCCCACCCAAAATTTCAGGGGGAGGGACGGAGCGCCTCCCCCCCACTGCGAAGCAAGCTGCGGGATCAGGTAAGGGACTTTCATCCATCCTTAGCTGTATGGGGATGTTTGGAATTGTAGTCCAACACATCTGGAGGGCACCAGTTTGGGAAAAGCTGTGCTAGGTGGTTTACTTTGTCTTGTGTTTGACTTGAACACTTGAGCAGCCCAATTCATCCAAACCCATTCAGCTTCCCTGCCCTCCCAGAAGGGGAAAAATCCCTATATTTGGGAAGTGGGATGTAAGAGATAGTGGAGGTCATGGAAGAGGGGCAGGCAGTGGAAGGCAGGAGAGTCATTTGCTGCTGGAGTATGTGTGGGTTTGAAGCCCCATGATCTCTGGCTGCAAATGACAGCTGACTATGCACAAGAGAACCCCATGATGCTGGGCTATGCCAGACCTATCTGCAGCCAGAGATTGTGGGGCTTCCAAGCTTCTCCAGCTGCAATACCTTGAGGCAGGGTGTGAGCTCGAACTTGAGTCGAGGTGAACTCAAAAGAGGCTGTGCCCACCTCAACTTGGGTCAGCTCTAATTCTGGCAGGGCTGCTCACATTTTCAAGCACTCTCACTTGGAATGAGTGTCCCATCTAGGGGTGGACGAAAGTCCCTTACCTGTCCTCGAAGGACGTTCGCGGTGGGGGGGAGGTGCTTCGCTGGTCCCCCCACGAAGTTCAGGCCAGGGGGGGAGGCTTCCCGCCTCGGCCCGGCCAGAATTCAGGCCGGGGAGGAGGCTTCCCGCCTCGCCCGGCCGGGAACGCAAAAGTTAAAAAAAAAAAAAAATGCCCCCTGATAGGCTACGTGACGATTCACGTAGCCTATCACGGCTAGATCTGCAAAGTCAGCCGTGATAGGCTACGTCAATCGTCACGTAGCCTATCACGGGTGACTTTAAAAAAAAAAAAAGCGCGTACGCTAATGGCGGCCCCCATAGGGAGCTGCCATTCGCGTTCCTTATTTAGTCGCTGTAGTCTACGTAAATGTTTACGTAGACTACAGCGACCAAATAAGGAACGGGAATGGCGGCTCCCTATGGGGGCCGCCATTATCCATACACACTTTTTTTTTAAAGTCACCCGTGATAGGCTACGTGACGATTGACGTAGCCTATCACGGCTGACTTTGCAAATCTAGCCGTGATAGGCTACGTGAATCGTCACGTAGCCTATCAGGGGGCGTTTTTTTTTTTCTTTGATTGCAATGGCAGCGGCGGTAGCCGGTCGAAAGACCGGCTGCCGCTCCCGCCCCGCTCGAACACCCGCTGAACCGCCGGCCGGACCCGCCGCCGGGAGGGACATTCGGCGAAGGTAAGTCCCGTCCCGGGGGGGTGCAGGGGCGGGGGGGGTTGGAGGATTTCTCCCCGAAACTTGTTCGGGGGGCCGAACACGTTGGCGCTCGGCCCCCTGAAGTTTTGGGGAGAAATTCTCCGCCAACCCTATTCCCATCTCTAATTGGCAAGCATTAAACTGAATGAGTTCAACCTACTTACAGTGCATATGTGGTTGCCCTGCACAGTGAACAGGACAGACAGATGAGGGGGAAGAAGGAGCAGAAGAGCACATACAAGAGGGAGGAGCGCAAAACAATTCTGCCAGTGAGTGCACTGAAAGGAAAGTCCTCAGGTATAGCTTAGGTGTACAGCACCCATTAACTATGTTAGCTGAAATAGCAAAAGGGTCACTTCTTATTTTGGGTCTCTTCTTGGCTCTCTTTAACCCTTCTACCACATCCATAGGGATGTATGGATTTTGTTTAATCCATTCCATCTCTGTTTCACTGATTGTCAGGTGCCTTTCATTCCATCACTTGGTCATTGACAGAATCAGATTTTTCCCTTTTCAGAAAAGTACACAAAAAGTCTACCACAATTCATGTAACTTCACTGGCACAAAATGTTATTTTTCTTAGCTCAGCGTACAATCAACCAGCAGAACACACACAAAAAGAGTGCTAGACAGTGGAGGCTGAAGAGAGATCAGAGATGTATAAAATGTTGTGTGTGTTTAAATGGAGTATATATTGTGTATTTTCCAGTAACTTTTGTATTTTCATAAAATTGAATTTGCATAAATTATGGAAAGCAAGAAAATGGTCCAGAAGGCCTCGGAACCTGTGCAACTCAAAAGATGCCAGTCCATTGTGGAATCTGCAGGTGAAATTCATAGAAATCTGAAGTCATTTGAATCCATTTCAGATTTCTCCAACATCCCTACACATCCAAGCTGATCTGCTCCCTCACTTAGCTATTTATTTATTAAAATTATTTATTTATTTTAGATATTTATATTTGTTTTAGATATGTTAAGGCTGCTTCTTAGATATGTTAAGGCTGCTTTTCAGGACAGAGTCCTCTCAAGGTGGCTTACAGAATATAGAACACCATTTACTTATTCATTTAATTTGTATATTGGCTTTCTACCCCCCCACCACAAATGGTGCTCAAGGCAGCCATAAAATCACAGTTCCAAATAATTTCCCTGCTTCAACTTCTGTTGCCCCATTCCTTGATACATCCATGGCTATCACAATGCCATTGCCCTACTAATTTCCAAGAGAACTGGAGTACTAGGACCTGCTGATTCTGCTTTGTTATCAGAGCTGTTTACCTGATGCCAATCCACAACCACTCCTCCATTTATTGTGATGTTTTTGAGCAGGCAAAATTAGGCCTGATATCCAAGGCCACGCGTGAAAAATGTGTTATCCATCAGTCTGAATGCAGTCTGCAACAAACCATGTGCTTGACAACTCCACTGTTTTTGTAGATCCAGGGAACAAAAAAATCACACCACAACAAGAAGTTCAATAAGACCCCTCATAGGCTGCCCTATATTCACCTTGGTAGGTCACAAATCCCTGGATTAGGTACAGATCCCTGGATTAGAATATCATTAATATCATGCCTAATCAAAAATATTGCCAAAAATCACAGCCCCTCTGGACTAAAATAGTGAGATATTCTTTTTCTTCTATGAAGACTAGGAGACCCTTTCAAAAATAAAATCAATCACAGACAAGGTAGAATTGAGAACAAGCCACAGAGAATTATGCCTTGGAGTGGATTCATCAAAGCTTTAATGGGTCGATATTTTTCACTTTCCAGTGTAAATGAATGAATGCCATTATCATTTGTTAGAGTAAAAAAATAGATAATTAATAGTTTTATGGCAATTCCAGGATGTGTGCATTCATGGAAACTGATCAGTAGAGTATTTAAATCACATTCTCCACATGCTATTCTTCTGCAGTGTTCAAATTCATTCTGACTAGATGCTTAAAATATGCCAGTCTAATACTTTGCTTTAGAAAAGACGCAACTAAGTTTGAAAGCAAGGCAGTGAATCTCAACATTCCTCTTAGGCAGAGCCCACTCACTTTAATGGACTACATGTAAAATAATTGGTGTGATGTCAGTGTATGTGCTAAACTAGTAAACTGAAGCCCAAATTGGTAACCCTTCCTTACCAATCACTCTTCCTTACAAAATGGTTCAACCACATTACAGCACTGAAGGGGCATGGATGTTCATCTAGTATGTATCCAGTCCCTGCAGTGCATATGTAACTTCTGCTTCATTCTGCATAGGCCCTGCCCACAATGTTCAGGCCAAACTAAACTACATGTTACTTTAAAGAAGAAGTTAGGGCCTATGTTGTCGTCGTCATCTACTACTACTACTACTACTACTACTACATAAAGTAGCTGCAGGGGACCCAATCTGCATTGAGAGCGTAACATGGAGGATCAGGGGGACTTTAAGCCTTTGCCCCCTGTTATGGTTCCTACCCAGGTTGGGCCTCACATGCCTGCAATTTAATTGCCAAATAATGATCCGCTTGCTACAAAGTGTAGTTTGGTCCTCTATCTACACTGTAAATAGTGCACTATTGACACTATTGCTGACCCCTCATTTACAGTGTTCTAATTAGCTGTGGTAGGCCTAAAATAAGCTTTGCTTTTTTTGGTAAGGTTCCGGCTTTGTTCCTATTCTGTACTTCAAATACAGTAGTTATATCGGAACTTTCATTGTTAATTTTGGGTTGTATCTAATATTAGTCCTACTTAGAGTAGACCCATTGCAATCAATGGGACTTCAGTTAGACTAACATTGGACACAACCCATTGGATTCAACCCTTTATTTTTGTAACTTGGGAGGGAGCGGGACCACAGTTCAGCATCCCACCCCACCCAGCATGCATTCAGTTAGGGATAAGAGGATTGCCTGTTTCATTTCTTTAGTGTTCTTCTGATTCTGCTGTGTTCTGTTGTTCCTGAATTCCAGTTTATCTAGGAGAAAGTCTAAAGTTAATTCCCAATTTAGAGCAAGGACAGTTTGGGATCTATATTGGGGCATCAGTAATATGCATCTATATAAATTTAACTGCTTAGTTTATTGAATCATCTGTTAAAAGGCAGTTGAATAATCAACTAAAAGTTCTTTGATCAGCTGACAGGCCTAATAAATACACACCCGAAATGTCATGCCTTTATAAAATAGATAGAATTCTAAATACTGTCTAAGCAAGTTATAATGAGCTAATTTCTGCATCCATAATGTGTCCAACACAAGTCTGTCTTAGCATGCTGGCTATTATCTTGTCAGTTTTACTGTAAGAATTCATTCCTTGCATGTTTCTAGACAGAACATTCACAAGGCATTACTAAATAGCCATCACTTGTCAGCGGACCATAGAATGAAAACCAGGGTACTTAAAGAATGGATGAAACCATGGGTAAAACATAAGCACAAGTTAAAACTTTTCCTTGTGTGAAATCCTTCCCAATTGAGCAAGATTTGGAGAAAGTTGTCCAGGTTCATGGCTTTTGTGCTCTCTCTGTCTCTCTCTCTCTCTCTGTCTCTCTCTCTCTGTCACACACACACACACACACACACACATCATACACACCTGAGAGCAGATACATGCCTTGTCCCAACCACAATGCTTCCAAACTGGAACGTAAGACACAAGTCCATCTAGCTCAATATTACCTGCACTGACAGTGACTCTTCAGGGCTTCAGACAGGGTTCTTTTTCTAGCCTGACTTTGAGATGCATGTCAGGGATTGAACCTGAGAGTTTCTGCATGCAAACCATGTGCCCTGCCACAGAGCTATGGCCCCTCCTCCTAGTGAGATAATGGGCTGATTCATCTATTGGGAGAATAATAGGGTAATTCTTAGAGAAGACCTTCATTCAAGGTTCTTTGTCATTTCTATTTTCTGAAAATTTTCAGAGATTTTTATTTATTATACCAGCAATATGAGTTTATAATATATATGATATTACAAAAATCAGTATTCTATAGAATATCTAGAAATGCTGTTCATGGGCAAATAGGTAAAGTACCAACGAAGGCCAAGTAAGAATTATATTACATGTTTAACATAGTTGCGGTCTGCAAGTCTTAGGAATTCTGTAGATTTCCAAGTAAGGCTTGGGAAATATAGGAATATATGGAAGAGCATGATGTGCTTTCTCTAGGCATGATATACTATCTCTAGGGATGTAAGAAAAAAAATATTTCAGTTTTTTATCAGGATTTACTCTGAGCAAACCATGGACTTGAATGCAATCTGGAGCCAAAGTCCATGAATTTCTGAGCTTGCAAAGTGATTCATGGACCCCCCAAAATACATTTCACAGCATGCACACATTTGAAAAATACATATGAAAAATGTGTACTTTTGAAAAATTAGGGATGTATGAAATCCCTACCTGGCTCCATGCTGGTCAATCTGTGTGTGTGGGGGGAGGCACTCTGTCCCTTCCCCTGAAATCCTCCCAGGCCGGCTCCGCTCCACAGTGGCTCCGCGGAGCCACTGGCCAGGGCCAGCCGCAGCTGGAGTTCTGGCCACTGCCGGGCTGCTGCGTCCTTGCAGTAAGCCATGATAGGCTACGTAAGTATTTAAGTAACCTATCATGGCAAAAGGCAGCCACACAAATGGTGGTCACTATGCCATTTGCGTGGCTGCCTTTTGCTGTGATAGGCTACGTAAATACTTACGTAGCCTATCATGGCTTACTGCAAGGACGCAAATGGTGTAGCGGCCGCCATTTGTGCTCCTGCTCTTTGCCGTGATAGGCTACGTAAGTATTTACATAGCCTATCATGGCTTACTGCAAGGATGCAAATGGCGGCCAGTACGACGGCCGCCATTTGCAGCCACAGCAGCCCAGCAATGGCCAGGAGACCAGCCAGAGCCGCCGCCACTGCATCCGCCACCACTGGAGCCACAGAATCCACCAGGTATGTCCTGTCCCAGGGGATTCCATGGGCTGGCAGGGTGGGGGAGTCTGTTCCACCATGGATTCCGGGGGGGCAGATTCTAAAGAATCTGGCCTCACTGGAGTCCATGGAGGAATTCTCTGACATCCCTATGAAAAATGCACACAAACATGCTTTAATCAATGGGAGAAAAATGTGCACATTTCAAAGATGTGCACAACTGATGCATACATTTGGGAAAATACACATAAAAATATGCATAAATTTTCATGGGAAAAGGGGAAAAAAATCACAATCTGATTTGTGACAAAATGAACTTCGATGTAGAATTTAGAGAACTTCAGCAATATCAAGTTTTGCTTGTACACATCCCTAAGTGATCCTAGGAATTCAAAGGATGGGATGGGATTAGGCAATGTTTACTAACAATGGAAGATAAGAAAAAATAAAGAAATACTCTGTATTATGTCTGATTAAATAATAATTTAATGAATAAAATAACAATGTATTTGTAAGCACAAATGAACCAAATATTAAAACATGTCTTGTAGTGCTTTTATGAACCACAGTCTAGTCAGGATCCTCAAACATACAACATAGTTAATTTTAGCATGAATTATTTGTTACAAATGCAAATAACAGTGTTATTGGTTACAACAAGACAACCCCGAATGGCACTTAAATTGACACTGAACGTTAACACAAACCCAGGTTTGACTTTGGCCCTTAAGTTGCAATCAGGTTTCACAAAACCTTACTTGGTTTCAGTTGAAAGTTCTGTAGCACCAGGTTGGATTGGCAACTCTTTATATTTTTGGATGCCCTCTAAATGTATGAGCTTTTCCTTGCACTTCAATCTGGAATATAGTTGTTTGGGGATTTCAAGTAAGGCAAAAGAAGCTGTCACTTGTCACATTCATGACTACTGCTAATATACTATGTGTATCTCATTGACTTCTGTGACAGTGATAGGCACAGGCATTCTGACTGTACATCCTATTTCTACAGCTGGGTGGGTTTTATCTAGAGATGTGTTACAAATTCACTCTACCAAGTTTTTTTTTTTAATGGATTATCCAGTTCACACCTCCCAGACCCAAATGCATTTTGTGCTTGGAAATCCATACATTTCCAGTCTTGTGCTGTGTTCTGCAAAACAAACAAAAATGTGTTCATCAACATGGCGTATTGGCCTCCGAGTATAGCCAAGTCATTTGTAGTGTTAGAGGGGCCTAGAGATCCATAATGCTTGCTTATGTCCATTATTGGTGCAATTCCCATGCTAGTAAGCCTCTGAGGATGTGCAGATGAGTCAAAAGGCCGATAACAGCCTTCTTGGTGCATTCCTTGCTGATGAGGAGAGTCTTTATCTCTGATGTGCCTGAGAAGCAGAGTTTGTTTACCTTAAAGCTGCAGGTGGCTTTGCTTGTCAACCAAGTGCCATTGGTTGATGATGCTGAGAATGAACGCTAGGGGCACGTGCTGCTGAAACGCTGCTTATTGCTAACCTATAGAGTATAAGATCCATTGGACCCAGGAGCTTGTGGTTCAGAGAAGCTGTCTGATCCAACCCTTGGGTACGCCTGCGTGCTGTAAGTTACTCAGTAAAGTCTCCCTGTAAACAAACCTTTGAGGCTGATTTGTCACTATCTTGGCACTTCTAACCTAAGAGTTCAACACCCACGGCCGGGGCAACACACATGGACACAATTGAAAAATACTCAAAGAAAAATGCACACATTTCCAAAATGCACACAAACACACTTTAGTTAATGGGTGTGTCCATGTCCAAAAATGTGTATAGTTTTTAATGCACACAAAAATGCATTGACATGTGCATTCATGTGTACGTTACAAAATACATATCTATTTCTGTATGTATGTCTGTGTGTGTGTTTTAAAAAATGCAAGCTCATGTGGAAATGAGATGGAATGTGCATGACTTCAAAAAGCAGATGATCTTGGTGAGACTGAGAGATCCATCCGTCCCTTGTTTTATCAGATGTGCTTCTCATTAGCCTTGCTTGTTGCAGCAGGTCTTTGTGGGCCTCTTTTCACTGACTCCTAGTTTGTCTTTTTTGTCCTACATAGTCAGAATATGAAATATGACCCTTCTGCATCTCCAAAATATCTGCCACAAATAGCAAGAATATGATAATCACAGTCCTGGCTATGAGCAAACATTTGAGCAAACAATGCAATTGATTTTATGAAGGTTCATGCCTAGTGCTCCTATGGTTCTTCAATGGCATAATCACAGGGACCATCCATACTGTAAACACCTCCCACTGAATGAATACTAACTTCCATATTTTCTTCAACTTCAAGTCCATTTAAAACATCTTATGGAGAATTGGATGTATTTAATCCAATCCTGATATCCTATCCATCCAACTAGTGTCTCATAAGGAGATATCTTGAAACCTCAAGGATAAGCTCTAATTTCCATCAGCTGAACGATTCATATGGGCTTCAAGGGATGGATAAAGATGTTGTTTCGGTTTGTTTTTTGATAGCATTTACTAAAAGTAAGAAATATGTGGAACAGAAAGAACTTGAGATTTTAAAAAATCCTATGTGGGATAAAGACAGACTGACAGATTCATCCATCCCTAGTTTTTCCTTGATTTTTCATCCAATGTACTAGCATGTATGTTTCAGTATTCTAGTTAGCTGTCTCCATACTACTATAGTTTTGGCCATGGGGTTTATCACAGAAGATTGGACATTCAGGATACAATGTCTTCAAATTGGTATGAATTTTATTTGCAAATTTTGCAACTGTTACCAGACATAGGGAGGTTGTGGACATCTGGGGGGGGGGGGTCTGCTGGACATCCACCCGCTCACTCCCCCATAAATTGTGCATAATGCTGCTATTTACAGCTTCCATTATGCACAAAACAAAATTGTGATTTATGTACATAGATTACCCATGATTTTCTACAAAATAGCACCTTGCAGGGCTGTGGGACACTGCATCCCACTTGTCTGGCACCCGTGGAACATACGGTGGCTTGCCCTACATGCTGAACAGGGTCAGCTGGCTGGCAATGTTTTCTGCATGTTTGAGAATTAATCATAGAATCATAGAATAGTAGGGTTGGAAGGGGCCTGTAAGACCATTGAGTCCAACCCCCTGCTTAATGCAGGAATCTAAGTCAGAGCATCCCTGACAGATGGCTATCCAGCCTCATCTTGAATGCCTCCAGTGTGGGAGATCCCACCACGTCACTAGGTAATTAGTTCCATTGTCATATTGCTCTAACAGTCAGGAAGTTTTTCCCGAGGTTCAGCCGGAATCTGGCTTCCTGTAACTTGAGCCCATTATTCCATGTCCTGCACTCAGAGATGATTGAGAAGAGATCCTGGCCTTCCTCTCTGTGACAACCTTTCTAGTACTTGAAGAGCGCTATCATATCTCACCTCAGTCTTCTCTTCTCAAGGCTAAACATGCACAGTTCTTTCAGTCTCCCCTCATAAGGCTTTGTTTCCAGTCCCCTGATCATCTTGTATTGTCTGTAGTAGCTCAAGCATTTCACGATCAGCTGCATAGTACAATACTGCACTGCTCTCATCTTTTACAGGGAATATGAGCTTGATGTTATTTTGCATAACTAATGTATCCAAGCACCTCAGCATCCATTAGCCATGAGTTTAGTTCCTTTTCCTTTTTGCACTATCCACTTCTATTAATTGTTTGTAATGGTCATCAGTCAAAAAGCCACTGTTTTTAGCTGCCACACAGTGTATTTTCTTTAATTCAAGATAAAGCCATTGCTTTATGACAATATTAAGTCCTTGTTCTGCTGTCATCTTGAATGAAACTGTAAGGTGTTGCAAGGAACTGCAGGATCTGGGCACATCCTATGCTGAATACAACCTTCCCCAACAATGGTCTGAGCCAGATTGAGCCCTTTTCAGCTGGATCAAGTCTGGCAGGCTGAGTTAGAATGGCTCATGTCCAACACATGCCATATGTTGGTGGGCCCTCTAGTGTGGGACATTATCTAAAACCATTCCGCAATGTAGGGATGTACAAAACGACTTACCTGTTTCATTTCGTAACATCCGTGTGGGGGGGAGGCGCTCCATCCCTCCCCCCGAAATCCTCGCCGGCCAGCTCCAATCTATGGCAACTCCGCAGAGCCGCTGGCCGGGGCCGCCCGCAGTGACATCTGGCCACTGCTGGGCTGCGCAGGGACGCAAATGGCAGCTGCCATAGCCTCCGCCATTTGCTTCCCTTTTTTTCACCATGATAGGCTATGTACATATTTACGTAGCCTATCACGGCAAAAAAAAGGGAACGCAAATGGCGGCGGCTACAGTGGCTGCCATTTGCATTTCCTTTTTTGCCGTGATAGGCTACGTAAATATTTACGTAGCCTATCACGGCCTCTGCAGGGATGCAAATGGTGTCCCTGCATTAGCTGTGATAGGCTATGTAACTATTTACATAGCCTATCATGGGAAAAATCATGACGTGAATGGCGGCCGCAGACACGGCCGCCATTTGCAAAGCAGTGCAAATGGCACCAGGTAGGTGCTCCATTTCGCGCACCTTTCACGGGGTGGTGGGGCAGGGCAGCTTTGTTCCGCCACAGATTTCGGGGGGCCAAATGCACTGGCATTCACCGTCACTGAGATCCATGGCAGAATTCTCCACCATCCCTACTGCAATGCAAAGAAATCACTGGTATTACCTGATGTTTTCACTAAAATACTTACTGTTCCATACACTGCAGACTCAAGGTTCAGGAAATGTGTAGACAATAGATATGTAGTACTTTGCCTGGTGTTTGGGATTTCCTAGGTTTCTTTAGATTACATACACTGAATGTTACCTGTAACATACCTTAGAGGGGCCTAGAGATCCATAATGCTCTCTTTAGGTTCATTATAAGTGCAATTTCCTTGCTAGTGGGCCTCTGAGCTTGTGAGATGAGTCAAAGGTCGATATTGCCTCCTCAAAAGTGAGGCTCTGTTTAGGCTCTGTTTACAGGTGGCTGTGCTGGGAAAGTTCTGATTGTTTCCCCTCTCAACAAGTACTGTTAGTCTATGCTGCTAAAGTTGCAGATGAATGCTAATTAATGCTTGCTGCTGTCATGCTGCTTCACTTCTAACATGTATGTTATAAAACCCATTGTACCCCTTGGCTCTGGGTTCAGAGAAGCTGTCTGATCCAACCATTAGGTACGCCTGTGTGCTGTAAGTACTCAATAAAGTCTCCTTGTAAGCAAACCTGGATCTGGCTTATCATTATCTTGGCACCTCCAAACTTTAACAGCCCATGGCCAGGGCATACAAATGGCAGCTTGGTTGTTCCCGTAAATCATCATTCATGTAAAATGGTGGCCATAAATAGCACCATTTATGCAAAATTACAAGTATAAATGGTCTAATTAGATAGACCATTTTAGATAGACTAATTAGATCAGAGGGTAATGGTCTACCCACTTATCTAAAGTCCTGCTTGGGGCCGGGGGGGGGCAAAGTGAGGGCAGGGTTCCCCCTTCCCCAGCAGTGCACATTTTTCCCTCATGTTGATTACAGGAGGGAAATTCCCATGCCATCTCAGGCTGGTGTAGATGAGGGGCATGATTCTGGGCCCCCTCAAGAAAATAGATGGGCCTTGGATCCTAGGGAATCACTATGTTTCAGGACTTCCATCTGCCTGCATGTCACCACCACTGGTACAGCTACAGAGCTCTCTGTAGGCATAGCAGGGTCCTCCACAACAGCAGAGCCCTCCCCTCCCCCCACCACTGGTGGAACTTCTCTCCACTGGTGTGGGTCAGCAGAGGGGGCACATCCATTTAACCCTAACCCCCTCCAGCAAGTTCAGTTCAGTGCTTAGGATTGCTACGCCTTTAATGGTTATAGTTTTACTATTATTTGTTTCTGTTTGATACAAGAAAAAAATATGGCTGTATTAAAATTTATACATTTTTTCACCTTCTCCTAGGGATGTACGAAAGTCACTTACCTTTTCGCGGATTCTGTTCATGGGGGGGGGGGAGGTGATCCGGTCCTCCCCCCCAGAATCCTCAACGGCTGGCTCTGCTCCGCGGCAGCTCCACAGAGCAGCTGGCCAGGCCAGGGCCATCCGCAGCTGGATTTCTGGCTGTGGACTGGCTGGTGCAGATGCAAATGGCAGCCACTGTAGCGACCGCCATTTGCATCCAGCCAGGGAGCCGTGATAGGCTATGTAAGTCTTTACATATCCTATCACGTCTGGGTAAAAAAAAAAAAAAATGGCATATGCAAATGGCGGTGACTACAACGGCTGCCATTTGCATTCCTTATTTTTCACAGTTTTAGTCTACATAAATATTGACGTAGAGTATTATGGTGAAAAAAAAGGGCAACTCAAATAGTGTAGTGGGCACTATTTAGGAATGGCGGAGAATTCCGCCATGGATTCCAGTGAGACCGGATTCCTCTAAACAATCTGGCCCCCTGGAATCCGTTGCGGAATGTCCTCCTGCCCCCCTGCCCCCACGCAGAATCCCCCCGGGACAGCACTTACCTGGGGGGGATTTGGCGGCGGTGGATTCGGCAGTGGCGGTGGCTGGTCTCCTGGCTGGCCGTAGTAGGGCTGCTGCCGCTGCCATTGCCATCCTTGGACCATGATAGGCTACGTAAGAATTTACATAGCCTATCACAACTAACATCAAAACAAACAAACAAACACGCAGCATACGCAAATGGTGGCGGCTACTAGGGATGTTGGAGAATTTCTCCATTAATCTCCAACGCATTCGCCCCCCCGAAATTGGTGGAGAAACGGTCCACCACCACCCCGCCCCCCCCGGAATGGGACTTACCTGTGTTGAATGTCCCTGGCGCTGGCGGGTCCCGACGGCGGTTCGGCGGCGGTTCGGCGGCGGTTTGGCGGCGGCCGGTCTTCCGACCAGCTGCCGCTGCCGCCATTTCCCAGTAAAACAACAACAACAACAACAAACGTGATAGGCTACGTAAAGATTTACTTAGCCTATCACGGATAGATTTTCAAAAAACACTGTGATAGGCTACGTAAATCCTTACGTAGCCTATCACGGCTGACTTTGGGGGGGGAAAAAGTGCGTACGAAAATGGCAGCACCCATGGGCGCCGATATTTGCGTTCCTTATTTGGGCACGTGTAGTCTACGTAAACATTTGCGTAGACTATGGCAAAAATAAGGGCAACGCAAATAGCATTGCCCTTATTTTCGCCGTAGTCTACGTAAATGTTTACGTAGACTACACGTGCCCAAAAAAGGAACGCAAACGGCCGCACCTATGGGCGCCGCCATTTGCAACGCGCTTTTTTTTTCCGCCAAAGTCAGCCGTGATAGACTACGTAAGGATTTACGTAGCCTATCACGGCTGACTGCAGGGACGCAAATGGCGGCGGCTACGGCTGCGGCCATTTGCATCCCGGCAGGAGACGAGATTCGCGGCCGGAGGGACGGGGTGCCTCCTCCCCGGCCAGAATTTCGGCTGGAGGGACAGGGCGCCTCCCTCCCGGCCAGAATTTTGGCAGGGAGGGATGGGGCACCTCCCACCTCGCCCAGAATTTCAGGGGAAGGGATGGAGCGCCTCCCCCCCACCGTAAAGCAAGCTGCGGGATAAGGTAAGGGACTTTCGTCCATCCCTAGCAGCTATGGTGGCTTTCACTTGCATTCCATATTTTTTGCCGACCTGTCTTACGTAAATATTTACGTAGGATAAAACGGTGAAAAATAAAGGAACGCAAATAGTATCCACTATGCTATTTGTGTTCCCCTTTTTTTCTCGCCATTTTATCTTACGTAAATATTTACCTAAGATAAGTCAGCAAAAAATAGGGAACGTAAATGGCGGCCGCCGTAGCCATCGCCATTTGTGTACACTGCGTGTTTTGGCGATTTTTTTACATTAGCCGTGATAGGCTATGTAAATTCTTACGTAGCCTATCACAGCTGTCTTGCTGGATGCAAATGGTGGCCGCTACGGCGGCCGCCATTTGCGTCCGCACCAGGCTGTCCGTGGCCGGAAATCCAGCTGCCGACGGCCCTGGCCAGCTGCTCCACAGCCTGGCAGTGGAGCGGAGCCGGCCATCAAGGATTCCGGGGGGAAGGACCGGATCGCCTCCCCCCCCCATCGAGGATTCCGCGGGGAGGGACGGAGGAAATGTAAGTGAGTTTCGTACATCCCTAGCACTATTTGTGTTCCTTTTTTATTCACCGTTTTAGCCTACGTAAATATTTACGTAGGCTAAAATGCCGAATAAAAAAGGAACGCAAATAGCGCCCACTATGCTATTTGCATTCCCCTTTTTTTTGCTGTAATAGTCTACGTAAATATTTACGTAGACTAAAATGGCAAAAAATAAGGAACGCAGATGGCTGCCGCCATAGCCGCCACCATTTGCATACGCCTTTTTTTTTTAACCCAGACGTGATAGGCTACATAAAGACCAGACTGCAAATGGCAGGCCGTTCCGCCATGGATTTTGTGGGGCCAAATGCCTGTGTATTAGGCCTCACTGAAATCCATGGCGGAATTCTCCACTATCCCAACCTTGTCCTAGCTTCTGCCTTCTCCAGTCTGCAAAAATGCAGATTGCCAACAACTAGCTAAACTGGCTGCATTCTTTACTGAGAGCACAAAATAGTTTCATTTCACCTTTAAGTGCCCTGAATAACCATGTCAGCATCTTACAGGTTGGCAGACACTTTTCATTGTTGATTTACTCTCTTACTTTTCATGTTTTAAACTGAGTCTACATATGCCAATAGTACTATTGATTAAAATGAGCCACACCTGATATTTTGAAGATCCGGTTGCTACTGGTATGGCATGTTGCCATTGGTTTAGTGACTCCAGGGGGTCTAGGTTTTAGCGTCCTCTCACTGACATGTGATATCTTGAACAGAGAATTTCAGACATATGCCCTTGCATTCTCTTTCTCTGCATTCTCTACTGTCTTATTGTGTATAGGGATAGATGGACTCACCCGTGCCCGGCTTCATCAGGCCAGGACCGAGCCGCTGCCATCACCCAGCCCTGCTCATGGCACCACAAAAGATTTGTCGCTCCATTCATGCCTGTAATATTGCATAAATGGGTCCTTTACAGCTTCCAAGTATGCAACATTCATTACCTACCCAGAAGTAGGGATGTGAGAACCCACTCTCTGGGCGCCCGCAGAAGCGCAGCCCCCGCTCACCCCCCCGACATGCTTTCGGGCTGCCCACAAGCTTGGTGAGTTGCCTGGACTCACCGTGATCCCATTCGGTGAGTGCCCACCATTTTCCCGCCTTTGTGTGTACGCAAAACGGACGTTTTAAAAATGTGCATATTTAAATATGCACAGTTTGAGGGCTGGGAAAGCTTCATATATGCAATATTAGAGGCATTATAGTGAAAAGACACTGCAAAGGGGCATTTAGAATCAATGCATATTTCTGCACTTAACACTGATAAGGGTAAGGAAAGGGTGGAGACATTCACATTTCTACTCTGAGCCATAGGGAGTAAAATATAATCCAGTGTGTTTTGTCTCCAAGGGCACATGCATATTAACATACCTCCATGAGGTAAGGAATCATGACAGTGTCAAACAGCCTTTTCCAAGTGGGTGCCCTTGTGTTGGACGTCAGCTGTCAGCATTCCCATCCATTGGCCATGCTGACTGGGAATGATATGAGTTGTAATCCAACACATCTGGAGGGACTAGGATGGGGAAGGTTGATGAAGAAAATGGCACCCTAATAGGGATGTCAGAGAATTTTGCCACGCATCTCGGGGAGGCCGAATGCCAGTGCATTCGGCCCCCCGAAATTGGTGGCGGAACGGTCTGCCACCCCCCCGGGACGGGACTTACATTGGGCGGATCTTCCTGGTGGCAGCGGCGGTGGCTCTGGCGGCGGTGTGGCAGTGGTGTGGCGGCGGTGCGGTGGCAGCAGCAGCTGATTTAAAAGAGAGAAAAATGCGCGTACACAACTGGTGGCGCCCATGGGTACCGCCATTTGCAGTCCTTACTTTGGCACGGGTAGTCTACGTAAATATTTACATAGACTAAGACGGCAAAAATAAGGTGAATGCAAATAGCGTAGCATCTACACTATTTGCGTTCCCCTTATTTTCGCCGTCTTAGTCTGCGTAAATATTTACGTAGACTAAGACGTGCCAGAATAAGGAACGCAAATGGTGGTGCCCATCGGCGCCGCCATTTGTGTACGCGCGTTTTTTTTAGGAATGGGGGAGAATTTCTCCCCAAAACTTTGGGGGGCCGAGTGGCAACGTGTTCAGCCCCCTGAAGTAGTTTCAGGGAGAAATTCTCCGCAACCCCCTGCCCACCGCACCCCCCCCGGGACGGGACTTACCTTTCCCGAATGTCCCTCCCAGCGGCGGGTCCCGGCGGCGGTTCGGCAGGTCTTCGTCTTTCGACCGGCTGTCGCCGCTGCCATTCCAATAAAAGTAAAAAAAAAAAACGCCCCCGTGATAGTCTACGTGACGATTAACGTAGCCTATCATGGCTAGATTTGCAAAGTCAGCCGTGATAGGCTACGTAAATCGTCACGTAGCCTATCACGGGTGACTTTTAAAAAAAAAGCGCGTACCGCTAATGGGGGCCCCCATAGGGAGCCGCCATTCACGTTCCTTATTTGGTCGCTGTAGTCTACGTAAAGATTACGTAGACTACGGTGAAAATAAGGGCAACGCTATTATTTCTATTATCCCTAGGGTGTAGGGGTGTACGCCCTTATTTCGTACATCCCTACACCCCCTGCGAATTATTTTCAGTCATATTAATTTGGTGCATCAATTCCCTTGGAGGAAATGATCACACTCCAGTCTAACTCCAGTGCAATTTATTGATATTTAAGCCCAATGTGCACCAAATCTTTTTTGCCTTTGCACAGAGAGCTCTTTAACACTCCCCTCCCATCAATTTATATGCAGTAATTGGTTTGTAATAGGAGCCTTGGCTAAAATAAGCACAAATCTTGAAAGCAATTTAAAAAAAAAATCCAATTTCTGCTATTGAGTTTGTGATGATACTAAAAAGGAATGTTATTTTATTGTAAACCTCAGTGGTTGTGAATAGAAGGCACTTATGCAATTTTATTGCAGAAGTCATGTCTATCAAATTTCATGCCTCACCCATCATATTGGTGGAATGAGATGTTTTCTCCCTCACTGTTTGAAAATACCTTCTGCAGTATATTCAAAGGATACTTTAGGAGGAGCAGTAGGATGCAGTGCTGAATGTACCTTTGACTTGCAATATGGTTGATAGATTCTGTATTGGGGCCAATTACAACTAAGCATTTGGTAGCTACAGGATAAGTACTAGAAAAGCTTTTACATGTTGTTTCCAGCCTGTGGCAACTTGCTATGTCAGAAACCTCAGCAAATGCTCAGAAATTATATTTCTGATGCCTTGGTAGTCGGGATTGGTGAGAATTTCAGTTCAGTTTTGATAAATTCTCATATTCAGAGCAAAAAGAACTTGGGACTTTAAAAAAAATGAATGTGGGAGAAGGGATGCTGGAGAAATTTGAGATGGACTAAAATGAGCTTAGATTTCTAAGAATCCAAACTGTGGAATCTACTGAGGAGTGACACCCTCCCCCCCCTCAGTAGATTTCCCCTCACCTGGAGTCCATGGACTTCAAGATCTTTCCTCTTTTCTTTTTAACTTTCCCAAAATTTACACATATATATTCATAGGAAAATACACAGGTTTCTGCTGAAACTGGTAAATATATGAGGGGCAAAGCTGAATAGAATGGGAGACAATACGCTAAATGTTATGTACAAAGGTAAATTCTGTAAATTGTTGTGAAACCTCTTAGGGAATTATTTGCGTATTTTTTCCGTACAATGAAAAACATTCGAATCTATCTATGAACTAGGGATGGGGGAGAATTTCTCCCCGAAACTTCGGGGGGCTGAGTGCCAACGTATTCGGCCCCCTGAAGTAGTTTTGGGGAGAAATTCTCCGCCCCCCCGCCCCCCCGGGATGGGACTTACCTTTCCCGAATGTCCCTCCTGGCGGCGGGTCCCGGCGGCGGTTCAGCAGGTCTTCGACAGGGGCAGAGGCGGCAGCCGGTCTTTCGACCGGCTGCCGCCGCCGCCATTCCAATAAAAGTAAAAAAAAAAACGCCCCCGTGATAGGCTACGTGATGATTAACGTAGCCTATCATGGCTAGATTTGCAAAGTCAGCCATGATAGGCTACGTAAATCATCACGTAGCCTATCACGGGTGACTTAAAAAAAAAAAAAAAGTGCGTACGGCTAATGGCGGCCCCCATAGGGAGCTGCCATTCACGTTCCTTATTTGGTCACTGTAGTCTATGTAAAGATTTACGTAGACTACAGCGACCAAATAAGGAATGCGAATGGCAGCTCCCTATGGGGGCCGCCATTTGCGTACGCGCTTTTTTTTTTTAAAGTCACCCGTGATAGGCTACATGACGATTAACGTAGCCTATCATGGCTGACTTTGCAGATCTAGCCGTGATAGGCTATGTAAATCATCACGTAGCCTATCACGGGGGCGTTTTTTTTTAACTTTTTATTTCGCGGCCGGGCGAGGCGAGGCGCCTCCTCCCCGGCCTGAATTTCAGCCGGGCGAGGTGGGAAGTCTCCCCCCCAGCCTGAACTTTGGGGGGAACAGCGAAGCGCCTCCCCCCCACTGCGAAGCAAGCTGTGAGACCAGGTAAGTGGCTTTCGTGCACCCCTACTATGAACGGATGATGGAACAAACGGTGCCTGACAATCCATGAAACTCAGATGGGGGGATTTTGCATAATCCATACATGTGGGAAAATGTGAAACTGACAGATTTGTCCATCCAGGCCCAGGGCTTTGAGCACTGAACTCTTAAAAGTCCGGGATTGAACCTCTGCGTATTAGGGATGTACGAAAGTGACTTACCTGTTTATGGATTCTGTTCATGGGGGGGGCGTTCCGTCCCTCCCCCCGGAATCCTCGACAGGGGGGGAGGCAATCCGGTCCTCCCCCCTGGAATCCTGCCTGGCCAGCTCTGCTCCATGGCGGCTCCTTGGAGCAGCCGGCCAGGGCTGTTCACAGCCAGATTTCTGCAGCCAGGCAGCTGTGATAGGCTACGTAAGTCTTTACGTAGCCTATCATGGCTGGGCAAAAAAAAAAAACCCGTGACTACGGCGGCCACCATTTGTGTTCCCTATTTTTTGCTGTTCTAGCCTACGTAAATATTTACGTAGGCAGTTACAGCGAGAAAAAGGGAACCGCTAATAGCATAGTGGGCGCTATTTGCGGTCCTCTTTTTTTCACCGTTTTATCCTACGTAAATCCTTACATAGGCTTTTACGGCGAAAAAAAAAAAAAGAACGCAAATAGCGCCCATTATGCTATTTGTGGTTCACTTTTTTTTCCACTGTAATTGCCTGCGTAAATATTTACGTAGGCTAGAAAGGCAAAAAATAGGGAATGCAAATGGCGACTGTCGTAGCCGCTGCCATTTGCATACACTTGTTGGTTTTTTTTTTTAGGGGTTAGCTGGGATAGGCTATGTAAATTCTTACGTAGCCTATCACAGCTTGAAGGACGGCAATGGCGGCCGCAGGAGCAGCCCGGCCGTGGCCGGCCAGGAGACCAGCTGCCGCCACTGAATCCGCCACATCTGCCCCAGGTAAGTTCCATCCCGGGGGATTCCACAGGGGGGGTGGGGGGGCAGGAGGACATTCTGCCATGGATTTTGGGGGGCCAGATTCTTTAGATTACAAAATGTACTCTGCAACAGTGCCTACCTGCCATACAGCTGTAAAAGATGCAGAGCCTGTCAGAAAAAGAGACAGCAACCCTAATTCAGCACTAACAGGTTTGAATACGCAGTAGGGATGGCAGAGAATTCCACCACGGATTCCAGTGAGGCCTCTGTCATGAGACAGATGACAACTTCAAGCTTTAAACATGACCTTTACTTAATATTAAAAGGCATATTCTTGTTACACTTAAAACTAGGGATGTACGAAAGTCCCTTACCTGAACCCAAAGCTTGATTCGCGGTGGGGGGGAGGCGCTCCGTATCTCCCCCTGAAATTCTGGCTGGGGGGGGAGGCGCCACGTCCCTCCGGCCGTGAATCCACCTGTCCTTCCAGGACGCAAATGGCGGCGGCCGTAGCCGCCGCCGTTTGCATCCCTGCAATCAGCCGTGATAGGCTATGTAAATGTTTACGTAGCCTATCACGGCTGAGTGAAAAAAAACACACCACGCGTACGCAAATGGCGGCACCATTTGCGTACGCGCGGTTTTTTTTCCCACTCAGCTGTGATAGGCTACGTAAACATTTACGTAGCCTATCACAGTGTTTTTTAAAAATCTAGCCGTGATAGGCTACGTAAATCTTTACGTAGCCTATCACGTTTCTTTGTTGTTGTTGTTTTTAACTTGGAAATGGCGGCGGCAGCAGCCGGTCGGAAGACTGGCCTCCGCAGCCGCCGCTGCCGAACCGCAGCCGGAGCCACTGCTGCCAGGGACATTCGCACAAGGTAAGTCCCATCCCGGGGGGGGCAGACCGTTTCTACACCAATTTTGGGGGGCAAATGCACTGGCATTCGGCCTCCCCAAGATTCGTGGAGAAATTCTCTGACATCCCTACAAACGGGCAATGTAACTAAGCAAAAGTGAAACCAAAACCAGCATCCTCGACTCCCTACATGCATTAAGTGTTTAGGGCTCAATAATATGGGGACGGCGATAAGCCTCCAAAAGCAGGGGTTTATGGCCATCCAACACAGAGCAGGAGGAGGATCAGAGGTGATCTTTGCCTCCATGCCCCTCCTCCTCTGCATTTCAGCTAGATGGGGTTTTTCACTGAGTTGTCCAGGAGAGGGAGAGAAGGAGGCTAGTAGGGATGCGTGAAAGCACCCCTGTCCAGGTGCTCCAGGTGCCCACTCAGCCCCTGCCCCCGCTTGCCTGTCCCCAGACTGCCCTCGAGCCCCTCCTGTGCTTGGCAAGCAGCCCGCACTCACTCCAGCAGCCTTGTCAAGCTCTGCAGTCACCATTTAAAAAAAAAAGCAATCACAAAATGCGCATATTTGCACGTGAGAAAATGTGTATTTTTGCAAAATGCACATTTTCATGCATATGCAAATATGCACACTCACAAAATGTACATCCTCGCATATGCAAATATGCGCATTCACAAAAATGTGCATTTTTGCATATGCAACTATGTGCATTCCTGTAGTTGCCATTTTATTTTATTTATTTAAACGGTGACCATGGAGCTCAACGAGTCCACTGGGGTTAGTGTGGGCCCCTCACTGAGTACAGGCAGGGGGCAAGCGGGGGCAGGGGTTTGGCAAGCAAGGCTGCAGGCAGGGGAGGTTCTGCAAGATTCTGGGATGGAAATATTGACAAATAATTTACGTAGGCTAAAATGGTGAATCAAATAGGGATGTCAGAGAATTCCGCCACGGATCTCGGTGAGGCCAAATGCCAGTGCATTCGGCCCCCCGAACTCCGTGGTGGAACAGCCTGCCACCCCCTCGCCCCCCCGCGGATCCCCCCTGGGATGTGACTTACCTGTGGCGGATATTCCGGGCGGCGGCGGCTCCAGTGGTGGCTCCGGTGGCGGCGGCAGCGGCTGGTCTTCTGACCGGCTGCTGCCGCTGCCATTTCCAGGCTTGTGTAAAAAAAAAAAAAAAAACATGATAGGCTACGTAGGGATGTACTAAAGTCACTTACCTGAACCCGAAAGTTGACTCGCGGTGTCGGGGAGGCGCTCCGTCCCTCCTCCTGAAATTCTGGCTGGGGGGGAGGCACCCCATCCCTCCCCCCGAAATTCTGGCTGGGGGGAGGTGCCCCATCCCTCCGGCTGCGAATCCTGTCCAGCCAGGACGCAAATGGTGGCGGCCGCAGCCGCCGCCATTTGCATCCCTGCAGTCAGTCGTAATAGGCTATGTAAATCTTTACGTAGCCTATCACGGCTGAGTGAAAAAAAAATGCACGTATGCAAATGGCGGCGCCCAATTAGGGATGTCAAAGAATTTCTCCACGAATCTTGGGGAGATCGAATGCCAACGCATTCAGCCCCCCAAAATTGGTGGAGAAACGGTCTGCCCCCCGCCCCCCCCGGAATGGGACTTACCTTGTGTGAATGTTCCTGGCGGCAGCGGCCCCTGGCAGCGGTGCGGCGGTGGTGGCAGCCGGTCTTCCGACCAGCTGCCGCCACCGCCATTTTCCAAGTAAAAAAAAAAAGTGATAGGCTACGTAAAGATTTACATACCTTTCACAGCTAGATTTTTAAAAAACACCATCATAGGCTACGTAAAGGTTTATGTAGCCTATCATGGCTGACTTTGAAAAAAAAAAAAAAGCACGTACGCAAATGGTGGCGCCCATGGATGCCCCCATTGCATTCCTTATTTTGGCACATCTTAGTCTACGTAAACATTTACGTAGACTAAGAGGACAAAAATAAGGGGAACGCAAATAGCGTAGACGCTACAATATTTTCGTTCCCCTTATTTTCACCATCTTACTCTATGTAAATGTTTACGTAGATTAAGATGTGCCAAAATAAAGAATGCAAATGGCAGCGGCCATGGCCGCCACTATTTGCATATGTGCATTTTTTAAAAAAATCAGCCATGATAGGCTACGTAAACATTTACGTAGCCTATCACGGCTGACTGCAGGGACGCAAACGGCGGCGACTATGGTCGCCGCCCTTTGCATCCCTGCTAGCCAGCAGCCGGATGTCCGGCTGCTGGCGGAGCCGGCCGGCGGCTCCGCAGTATCCCTGCGGAGTGGAGCCGGCCGGCCAGGATTCCGGGGCGGAGGAATGGAGCGCCTCTCCTCCAGCATCAGCATAATCCCCAGAAAGGTAAGTCACTTTCGTACATCCCTAACTACAGTAAGAGATCAATCACTAGAAGTATGTATGCAGCAACTTTTGTGTGGATGGCTGCTATTTCATCATGTTGGCATGGAAATTCAAATCCATATACATTTATTAATTTTTTTTAAAATCCCATGCAACATTACTGGTGAGGGCAAGATGGTTTGAAATGAGCACTGCTATCCTGTTTATAAACAGTGAGTGTTATAGAAAATGATAATGCTATATTTAGAGAAAAATTCCCGCAGATTTCCATTCCCATTGCACAAATCTGAGACAGTTCCCCAGTTGTCAACCAACTATTAGACACTTTATTGAGTTCACAATGCATTTAAACTGAGTGAAACATCTGCAATTGATTTCCCTATGTGTAAGCATTGTTAATTAATCTCTGAGATTTTAAAAGACATTGAAGTTAGCAAAAATAAATTACGTGATGAGATACTTATTTAATAACAAGAATGGTTTCTTACATATGTCGCAAATAATCAGTGGTCTTTAAATTAATAGCCTCATTTGGTTAACATATATGAGTAAACATGGCTCACTGTTTATCTTTTGCAAAATGTGAGAAAGAAATTACACTGATATATATATATATATATATATATAATGAGATTTTGATGTGGACAGAATGGAAACTGAATATGTTGCACCTTCTTATGTCCCCATCCCTATGTTCCTGTTCCTGATAAAAGATTTCAGTGGAATGTTACCAAGGAGACAATGCCACTCTCCCATTTTAATCAAAGATACTTTAAAACATGTTGAATCCTTTACTCAAAATGTCTTTGCTCAGATCAGAGTGTCAGAACTGAGGAAGTGACTACTTCAAATTATCCTTGCAGTTAAGTCACTTTCAGACGAATTTCTACCTTGCAGTGTTTACTTCTTGTAAGTCTCTAAATGAGCACTGAATATGTAATGTCATTTTTAAAGTGTTTTTGACAACATTTCAGAATAGAGGTTGCCTACACCTAGATAAAGCTTCTGAATGAGCAAGGCAAATAAGATGAATTTGTAAAAGTGACAAAATAGTATCCACAGGGGTGGCACCAGGCAGGCAGAGAAGGAAACACACAGACAAAGCAAGTGGGGTGAAGCAGGCCACAATTTTACTTTCTGTAAGGGAAGTGCAATAACGGCATGGCATGTGGGCAAGGTCCCAAATGCAGACGCCCTGTGAGGAGCCTGTTTGCTGAAGACAGGAGAGATCAGCATCTTCCCATTACCTGACTTTGAGAAGTGGAAATGACTACCCAGGCAGTGCCAGGTCCAGGTTTTTGAGGGCCTTCAGCCAGGCTCCCTCCCTCAGTGGGTCTACAAGTAAGTATATGAGGGTGGATTCAACTGTGTTGTTCTGCTACGGAAGCAGTTCCATCAGCAGAATCAGAGGGTGATTCCCTCTCCCTCCCCCCTCCCACAGCCTCCAGGTCCCCCCATCTGCTCTGGAGGACTGGGAAACCCTACTGAGCAGATTTTGAGGCAGCACAGACAGCTGCACAGGGAAGGAGAAAGGGAGAAAGTCCAGTCACACTAGTGGACTTCTGCTAGCATGCTGTTGGATTTAAGCCATGGCACAGTGTGGAGGGAATTTCCCCAGCACTCCAGTCATATTTATCATCAGCAAAGGACCGTGTTCTTTAAAATAACATTTTTTAAAGCTTCAATCTCTTCAGCATGCTGAACTAATTTGTGGGACACCTTTGTGATTTAGGAAATTAGAATTCGAGAGTACACTCCCTTACTGAGAAGGACGGAAGTTTCCATTCTTCTCAAAACTCAATTCAGGTTTCTTAGATGTGTTATGAGTTATTATTCACTTCATTATTCAGGCTTAAAAACACAATAGAAATAGTAAGTTCACAGCATTTTCTTTGGTTTTGGCAGCTTCTACAGATCCAGGGGCCCCATTTTAGGGAGAGCCCTCTTTGTGCATTGGGGGGAGGATAACCAGGCAGGGAGGAGGCTGTTACATGCTGCCAGCCCCCTACTATGTCTGACCCAACATGCTCCATCCATCCCCTCCATGGCCAATAAGTGCCTGGCTGGTTGCATGGTTGTAGGGAGGGGACTAGGCTGGGCAGAGCAAAGGGAAACTTCCCCCCAGCAGTCCATATTGGGCCTATTTAGGCACAGGTCCAGTCAGGAACCAGCCAGTTTCATTGTTGTCTGCCTACCCTCCTGCCCTTTAGTTCATTCTTCAGTTTTCTCAATGCTGTGTATCCCGTATTTCAGAACTGCGGAATCTCAGGCTTGGAGTCCAAATCCAGTTCTTCTGGACTCCCAATCTGTCCTATTGGGGTTCTGATGACAGAACAACCCTCACTTGGGGGTTTCATGAGCAAATGGCACCTGTGAGCAATAGAGCTCACTGTGGGTTAAATAACCCACAGTGAGCCATGACATGCCATGCAAACCGGATCATTCTGCACCCATGCCTGGTTCTTGAGCCCAAAAGGAATAATTATACTTAAAATAGAACAGGGAGCCAAAGTGCCTGTAGTAAAAATCAAAATACTCAACATCCAAATAACAAGAGTGGGAAAGGAGGCTATAGGAGAAAATGGATATTCAGATTGCTTTGAAAAGAAGACAAATAAATGAGAAATGAATAGTTGCTCTGAAGGGTGTGTGTTGGGATGTGAAGGTCATAGTTGAAAGGCAGTTACTTTGAATTGGAAAAAACAACAACAGCAGCATCTCTTTTGAAAGACTAATATGATCTGCATATCATGTTTGATCTTCAACTAAAGGTTAGATTGTATCATGCAATTATATACAAGGATTACTGTAGGAGCTGCGGAGCTATCAAGCCAGAGGGAGCAAGAAACTGCAGGCATTGCTTGTGAAAAACTATTCATGAAAGAACTTCATAAATGTCAAACTAATTAATTAATCATTCAAATTAATTTTAATACTGAAATGGTTTGCCCTAATTTTGTTCTATTTAATGTTTAACAAAGACTGGGTCCCCCCCCCCTTCTCTACAGCTAGCAACAACAAATTTTGCAGTGGTCTTTTCGAGCACACATAAGGGATTTGGTATGTACAGGGAATGATTGCTGTTCCCCTAGAGATGTCAGAGAATTCTGCCACGGATCTTGGGGAGGCTGAATGCCAGCGCATTTGACCCCCTGAAATCGGTGGTGGAATGGTCTGCCACCCCCCACCCCGGGACGAGACTTACCTGGGGTGGATCTTCCTGGTGACGGCGGCTCTGGCGGCAGCTCCGGTGGCGGTTCGGTGGCGGCAGTGGCGACGGCCGGTCTTCCGACTGGTTGCTGCCGCCACCATTTCCAGTAAAAAAAACAACAACGTGATAGGTTATGTAAAAATTTACGTAGCCTATCACGGCTAGGTTTTTTAAAAAACCGTGATAGGCTACGTAAATGTTTACGTAGCCTATCACAGCTGACTTAAAAAAACAAAAACAAAAACGTGCATATGCAAATGGCGGCGGCCACAGCCACTGCCATTTGCGTTCCTTATTTTGGCATGTCTTAGTCTATGTCAAGGTTTATGTAGACTAAGACGGAGAAAATCAGGGGAACGCAAACAGCGTAGCGGACGCTATGCTATTTGCATTCCCCTTATTTTCGCTGTCTTAGTCTACGTAAATCTTGACGAAGACTAAGACGTGCCAAAATAAGGAACGCAAATGGCGGTGGCCATGGCCGCCACCATTTGCATACGCGCGTTTTTGTTTTTGTTTTTTTAAGTCAGCCATGATAGGCTACGTAAACATTTACATAGCCTATCACAGGTGACTGCAGGGACACAAACGGCGGTGGCTACGGCCGCTGCCATTTGCATCCCTGCTAGCCAGCGGCCGGATGTCCGGCTGCTGGCAGAGCCGGCCGGCGGCTCCGCAGAATCCCTGCGGAGCACAGCCGGCCGGCCAGGATTCCGGGGGGGGGAGGGACGGAGCGCCTCCCCCCCCACCATCATCATAATCCGCGAAAGGTAAGTGATTTTTGTACATCCCTATGTTCCCCACACATAATAAGCACTGTGTTTCCTGCAAACCCACTGCTGCTTGGATTGTAGCTGCATAAGGAGCCCTGAGAAGCTCCTGGAATCAACTCAGTTGTAGGGATGTACGAAAGTCACCTTTTCGCGGAATTGATTTGCAGTGGGGGGGAGGCGCTCAATCCCTCCCCCCAGAATATTCGACGGGGGGGAGGTGATCCAGTCCTCCCCCCCCAGAATCCTGCCCAGCCGGCTTCGCTCTGCAGCGGCTCTGTGGAGCAGCCGGCCAGGCCTGTCCACAGCCGGACTTCTGGCCGCGGACGGGCTGCTGCGGATGCAACTGGCAGCTGCCGTAGCAGACTCCATTTGCGTCCAGCCAGGCTGCCGTGATAGGCTATGTAAGTATTTACATAGCCTATCACGGCTGGGCAAAAAAACACACAAAAAACAGCATATGCAAATGGCGGTGGCTAGGGCGGCCGCCATTTGCGTTCCCTATTTTTCACTGTTTTACCCTACGTAAATATTTACGTAGGCTATTACAGCGGAAAAAAAGGGACACGCAAATAGTTTAGCAGGTGCCATTTGCGTTCCTTTTTTTCCCCGCCATAATAGCTTAAGTAAATATTTACACAGACTAAAACGGCAGGGAAAAAAGGAACACAAATAGCACCCACTACGCTATTTGCATTCCCCTTTTTTTTTCACCGTAATAGCCTACGTAAATATTTATGTAGGCTAAAATGGTGAAAAATAGGGAACACAAATGGCAGCCATCGTAGCTGCCGCCATTTGCGTACGCCTTTTTTTTTGCTTGGCTTGCCGTGATAGGCTACGTAAATACTTACATAGCCTATCACGGCAAAGACCAGGAGACCAGGATGCAAATGGCGGCCACGGCAGCTGGTCAAAATACCAGCCACCACCGCCGCCGGAGCCACCGCTGTCCAGAACATCCACCCCAGGTAAGCTTTGTCCCAGGGGGAATCCGCAGGGGGGTGGGAAGGGCAGGCCATTCCGCCACTGATTTCAGGGGGCTGAATGCCAGTGCATTCGGCCTCACTGAAATCTGTGGCGGAATTCTCCGCCATCCCTACTCAGTTGAGAATACAGTGCCTGGTCTGGCTAATACGGGGTTGTGAAATCAATATGCCAAGTGAAGTGATGGGCTCTTGAGGGAGGAAAGGATTAGAAGAGAAAGCAAGAGGAAGCCCAGAGGGAGATGTTCCAAGCATATGAATAGATAGCACGGAGCCAGCAAACTTCACTGGAAGATCATTTGACATTTTGCAGGGCTGTAATATTCGGAAAGCCTGCAGCGGTTTGGCAGCCCTGCTGTGTCAAGGGGCATCACTATAGGAAAGCAGAGCAAAGAAGCCGGAGGGAGCAAGGAGTTCAAGTATGGACATAAAAATGAACATGTATGGAACATCAACCTTAATGCTTCACAAAGATGTAAAGTGGTGGGGAGAGGGAGAAAAAAGGGAGGAAGCAGGGAACAGCAGGTGATGGGGGATTTATTTTTTAAAAAGAGAATCCAAAAAATTTAGCTAAGGGAAATCCGATAACCATTCTAGAGGAGAAAAAACAAGCATCCTCCTTGCTAGTTGCTATACATTTTTTTTTTAATACACAATAACAATAAAATGCTCGATGCCAGTAGAAAGCTGCTGGCTTTGGCATTTTAAGCCTGGTGTGTTTTTACCCCCCATTATAAAACTAACACAGGAGGAGGCTGCTGGAACTGGGAGTATTGTGCTTCCTATGCAGAAAAGACACCTGCGCAGCTTACCAAGATACAATGTAATTTCTCTTGCACAATTACACTAGTTGCATATACCAAGTCATGCTTTCTTCTTTCACAGACATGAGACATTATAAATTTTTAGGAAAAACAATAACAAGACAACAGCAACACAAGAGCAAAATTACCCTTCTGTATACAAAGTGCTGATTTTTTTTTCATTGGACATAGCTATTTTATTTTATTTTTCAAACACCTCAGCCCCCCGCAATAAACAAGCCAAACAAGCCATTGACTAATTTACTCAGACTCTGTTTTCCTTCTTTTTTTATCCCACCTCCTTGTCATCTGCCTTGGGAAAACAGATCCTTATTTCTAGTGCTGTGAAGATATTAAGGATGTCCAATTGAGTGAGTTCTTGAGCTCATGGCCGAAAGAGCTGAGAAAACATTCTCCGTTCTGTCTCCTCTTCCTCTCTTTCTACAGCTCACTCTTGCTTCATCAGCAATGTGCATCTTTTCTTCTAGAAGATGATAAAAACCATATCCTCTGAGCTCAGGCAGTAATTAACCATCTCCAGCATATGGCATGAGAAATGAACGATCCAGTCCTATGGCAAGTGATGTCCTGTTAGTTACTCATTTCCATGGAAGTGAGATTGGCTCACTGCAATGCAGGTCTCTGAATGACATTTTCTCCCTTTTCAGTGCACATTCTGCAAGACTGATCTGCCTTCAGGAGAAGGTGCTCAGGGTTATGCAGCACATCACTGTGTAGGAGAAAAGTGTCATTTGGATCATTAACTGAATTAAGTTTGTGTAGCTGGATGCTTTGATGGCTGAGTTTTAAAAAATGCCATCCTCCAGTCCCTTCTTTAAGTTAGGGGTGGACGAAAGTCACTTACCTTTTCTCGAAGCTTGTTCGCGGTGGGGGGGAGGCGCTTTGCTGCTCCCCCCACGAAGTTCAGGCCAGGGGGGGAGGCTTCCCGCCTCGCCCGGCCGAAATTCAGGCCGGGGGGGAGGCTTCCCACCTCGGCCCGGCCGAAATTCAGGCCAGGGAGGAGGCTTCCCACCTCGCCTGGCCGCGAACGCGAAAGTCAAAAAAAAAAAAAAGCCCCCTGATAGGCTACGTGACGATTCACGTAGCCTATCACGGCTAGATCTGCAAAGTCAGCCGTGATAGGCTACGTCAATCGTCAAGTAGCCTATCACGGGTGACTTTTAAAAAAAAAAGAAAAAAGTGCGTACGCTAATGGCGGCCCCCATAGGGAGCCGCCATTCGCGTTCCTTATTTAGTCGCTGTAGTCTACGTAAATGTTTACGTAGACTACGGCGAAAATAAGGGCAACGCAAATAGCGTTGCCCTTATTTTCACCGTAGTCTACGTAAACATTTACGTAGACTACAGTGACCAAATAAGGAACGCAAATGGCGGCTCCCTATGGGGGCCGCCATTATCCGTACACACTTTTTTTTTAAAGTCACCCGTGATAGGCTACGTGACGATTGATGTAGCCTATCACGGCTGACTTTGCAAATCTAGCCGTGATAGGCTACGTGAATCGTCACGTAGCCTATCAGGGGACTTTTTTTGTTTTTTTCTTTGATTGCAGTGGCGGCGGCGGCAGCCGGTCGAAAGACCAGCTGCCGCTCCCGCCCCTCTCGAACACCCGCCGAACCGCCGGCCGGACCCGCCGCCGGGAGGGACATTCGGCGAAGGTAAGTCCCGTCCCGGGGGGGGGTGCGGGGTGCGGGGGGGGTGGAGGATTTCTCCCCGAAACTTGTTTGGGGGGCCGAACACGTTGGCGCTCGGCCCCCCGAAGTTTCGGGGAGAAATTCTCCGCCAACCCTACTTTAAGTAAGTAAATGCTTCACTGACTATGAAGTCTGTGCAGTTAGCATATGCTGATGCTTAGCCAGGCATTTTCTCCTGATACCTTTAGTATGAGGTAGAACTGAGTCACACACACTATGGGTGAACTATGTTGCATGACTGTTCCCCCCTTTCATTTTATGTACTATGGCTTCTTTATTTTATGCCCTAGGAGAGAAAAAAGAAGATGTGTCATGTCATCTGTAAATCTGAAGTAAATTTGGGCACACAAGCAATTTTTTCCCATCCACCAGCTGTGCACATGTGGATGAATGTGCACTGAACATCCTCTTGTGTTTGTGTGTATCCCTGAACTCTCCTCCATTCAGAATTGTAGCCTCACAAAGTTGCTTTTCATTTTTCAGGTCATGGGAAGTCATAGTTCTGCTCTTTTTTCTTTTCTTTTCTTTTCTTTTTTTCTTTTTAGCATTAGTCAGGCTACATTCGGAGCACTGTGTCCAGTTCTGCACACCACCATTTTAAAAAGGCACTGATGAACCAGAGCATGTCCACAGAAGAGTGGCCAAATGGATGAGGACTCTGGAAACTAGGGCTGTGCACCACTTCAATCTGAAGCCCGAATAATGAGGCAAAGCGGGCTGATTCAGAGGTGCCTCATCATGCATCAGAACAGCACCAAGGCACCCTGAACCAAAGTAGGTCACCTACGAGGTGCCTCGGTCCACCTTGTGTATTTGGAGCTCTTCTGATGCTTTCTGAGCAGCCCAGACATGCTGGCTCCAAAAAGTATCAACATGAAGATCAGGGAGGGGGAGGAGGGGGAGGAGGAGGGAGGGAGGGAGCTTGGGAGAATGGCCAAATTAAGGCTGAGCTTAATGCAGCAGTGTCCAATCAGTGACAGTGGTGGAGGGGGGGGATGCATATATTTTGGCACAAGGCTGCGTTTGTTCATTTCCTGACAGCGAGAGCTAGGGAGTTGGTTGGGGTAGAGAGCTTTGTTTGTTAAGTTTGGTTAGGTCTTCTGGGGGGGGGGGGCGCAGCCTCTTTTCATACCCATTCCTTCTGCATTCCACTATTCGTGCTTTTCTTCTAGAATATTAATTGAAAAACAAACATTTACTTTATTAGTTAGCTTCTTCTCTGTGCTTGTTCTTTTGCTCCCCCCTTCCTACTGTTGTTCATTCCTTGCATGAGTGAATGCTAGGGCATTGGTTACTGAGAGAGCTGTGTGTGTTTGTTAAGTTTGATTAGGATCTTCTGTGGGGCAAGATGTGTGTGCAGCTTCTTCTTATACATTCCTACCCATTCCTTCTGCATAGGGATGTACATAACACTTACCTTGCTCCATTCCGGGGCATCCGCGGTGGGGGGGAGGCACTCCGTCCCACCCCCTGGAATCCTCCCCAGCCGGCTCTGCTCCATGGGGACTCCATGGAGCTGCCAGCCAGGGCTGGCCACAGCCAGAATTCCAGCTGCTGCTGGGCTGCTGCGGCCGCAAATGGCGGCCGCTATGCTGGCTGCCATTTGAGTGGCTGCCAAGCCGTGATAGGCTACGTAAGTATTTGTGTAGCCTATCACGACAAAAGGCAGCCACGTAAATAGTGGCCACTACACCATTTGCGTGGCTGCCTTTTGCTGTGATAGGCTACGTAAATACTTACATAGACTATTACGACAATGAGCAGGGGCGCAAATGGCGTAGCGGCCATATGTGGCCGCAGCAGCCTGGCAGCAGCTGGGAGACCAGCTGGAGCCACCTCTGCCGCATCTGCCACCGCCACCAGGTACACTCTGTCCTGGGGGGATTCCGCGGGGTGGCGGGGGGGAAGGACGTTCTGCTATGGATTCTGGGGGGGCCGGATTCTAAGGAATCCAGTCTCACTGGAGTCCATGGCGGAATTCTCTGACATCCCTACTTCTGCATTCCACTGTTATTGCTTTTAGATTATTAATTGAAAAACAAGCATTTGATTTATTAGTTCGCTTCTTCTCTGGGCATGCTGTTTCTAGGGTTGGCGGAGAATTTCTCCCCGAAACTTCGGGGGGTCGAGCGCCAATGTGTTCGGCACCCCGAACAAGTTTCGGGGAGAAATCCTCCGAACCCCCCCCACCCCCCGCACCCCCCCCGGGATGGGACTTACCTTCACCGAATGTCCCTCCCGGTGGCTGGTCCGGCCAGCGGTTCGGCGGGTGTTCGAGCGAGGCGGGAGCGGCAGCCGGTCTTTCGACCGGCTGCCGCCGCCGCCATTGCAATGAAAGAAAAGGAAAAAAAACGCCCCCTGATAGGCTACGTGACGATTCACGTAGCCTATCACAGCTAGATTTGCAAAGTCAGCCGTGATAGGCTACGTCAATCGTCACGTAGCCTATCACGGGTGACTTCGAAAAAAAAAAAAAGTATGTACGGATAATGGCGGCCCCCATAGGGAGCCGCCATTTGCGTTCCTTATTTGGTCACTGTAGTCTACGTAAAGATTTACGTAGACTACGGCGAAAATAAGGGCAACGCTAATCCCAGTAGTCTACGTAAAGATTTACGTAGACTACCAGGACCAAATAAGGAACGCAAATGGCGGCGCCCATAGGCCGCCGCCATTTGCGTACGCGCTTTTTTTTTTTCAAAGTCACCTGTGATAGGCTACGTAATGATTTACGTAGCCTATCATGGCTGACTTTGGAAATCTAGCCGTGATAGGCTACGTAAATCATTACGTAGCCTATCACGGGTTTTTTTGTGTTTTTTTTACACTTTGTTTCACGGCCTGGGAGACGGGGCGCTTCTCCCCAGCCTGAATTTCAGCCAGATGAGGCGGGACAGCTCCCCCCCCTCACCTGAACTTCGGGGGGAGAAGCGAAGCGCCTCCCCCCCACCGCGAAGCACCCCTGCGAAAAGGTAAGTGACTTTCGTACATCCCTAGTTGGACTCGATGGCTTTGTAGGCCCCTTCCAACCCTACTATTCTATGATTCTATGATTCTAAGGCAACTGCCATTGTTCTTGTCCAGTCAATATGCCCTCCTGGCATGGGTAGATTTCTGTTTCTAGGAAGATGGACATTAAGTCAGAGGTGTTTGATGTCCTCCAGATGAGAGTGGTAGGGATGAGGGAGAATTTCTCCCTGAAACTTTGGGGGGCCGAGCGCCAATGCATTCGGTCCTCCGAAGGTTGTTCGGGGAGAAATTCTCTGCCCCCCCACCCCCCGTCCCCCCCCAGGATGGGACTTACCTTTCACGAATGTCCCTCCCGGCGGCAGGTCCCGGCGGCGGTTTGGCAGGTCTTCGTCAGGGGCGGGGGCGGCAGCCGGTCTTTTGACCGGCTGCCGCCGCCGCCATTACAAGCAAAGTAAAAAAAACAAACGCCCCTGTGATAGGCTACGTAACGATTAACGTAGCCTACCATGGCTAGATTTGCAAAGTCTACGCAACGCAAATAGCGTTGCCCTTATTTTCGCTGTAGTCTACGTAAATGTTTACGTAGACTACAGCGACCAAATAAGGAACGCGAATGGCGGCTCCCTATGGGGGCCGCCATTTGTGTACGTGCTTTTTTTTTTTTTTCAAAGTCACCCGTGATAGGCTACATGACGATTAACGTAGCCTATCACGGGTGACTTTGCAGATCTAGCCGTGATAGGCTACGTTAATCGTCACGTAGCCTATCACAGGGGCTTTTTTTTTTCTTTTGAAGTTCGTGGCCGGGGAGACAGGGCGCTTCTCCCCGGCCTGAATTTCAGCCGGGCGAGGCGGGAAGCCTCCCCCCCGGCCTGAATTTCGCCCGGGCGAGGAGGGAAGCCTCCCTCCCTGGCCTGAACTTCGGGGGGAGCAGCAAAGCGCCTCCCCCCCACCGCGAAGCAAGCTGCGAGACCAGGTAAGTGACTTTTGTGCACCCCTAGAGAGTGGTGCACATTCTCCATTTGCAAGTCCTGATGAGTAATTCACTGTTACTCCTTCCCTCTTTGGCATCTATGTATGTATGTATGTATGTATTTATGCGGGGAGTTTTCTTTCTGTATCCGCTTTTCATTTGCTCCTGCTGTTTGCCCCAGGGCAGTCAAGCCCCAGTCACCCCTCATGGTCTCCCCCATTACAGAATATGCCCTCTTGGTAGGGATGGCAGAGAATTCTGCCACGGATTTCAGTGAGGCCGAATGCACTGGCATTCGGCCCCCCGAAATCCGTGGCGGAATGGCCTGCCACCCCCCGCGCCCTCCGCAGATTCCCCCCGGGACAAGGCTTACCTGGGGCGGATGTTCCGGATGGCGGCGGGTCTGCAGGCGGGTCCACTCGCGGCGGCGGCTGGTCTTGCGACCGGCTGCCTCGGCCACCATTGTCGTCCTGGTCTTTGCCATGATAGGCTACGTACGTACGTAGGCTATTACGGCGGGGAAAAAAGGAACACAAATAGTGCCCACTACGCTATTTGTGTTCCCCTTTTTTTTTATTTGCCGTAATACCCTACGTAAATATTTATGTAGGCTAAAACGGCGAAAAATAGGGAACGCAAATGGCAGCTGCTGTAGCCGCCGCCATTTACGTACGCCGTTGTGTGTTTTTTTTTGCCTAGCCGTGATAGGCTACGTAAATACTTACATAGCCTATCATGGCTGCCTGGCTGGACGCAAATGGCGACCGCTATGGCGGCTGCCATTTGCGTTCACAGCAGCTCGTCCGCGGCCGGAACTCCGGCTGCGGATGGCCTGGCCGGCTGCAGAGTGGAGCCGGCCAGGCAGGATTCCGGGGGTGAGGACCGGATCACCTCCCCCCTGTCAAGGATTCTGGGGGGAGGGACGAAGCACCTCCCCCCCACCATGAACACAATCCACGAAAAGTTAAGTGACTTTTATACATCCCTACCTCTTGGCGGGCCTGGCTTTGGTTTGTCTCCACCACCACTGTTCCGTATGCCCTGGTTCTTACTTTTCCCTTTCTTTCTTTATTACAAAATAATTATACAAACATAATTAACTAGCGTTTTTTGAAGCAACTTCAACATATGCTGTTGGAGCTGGCATTATCGCAGCTGCATGCACCACACTTTCCTTTCAATAGCTCCTTATTGAAGCCGACATAAAGTGTACTCATTCAATCTAGAGTGACCAAAGCATGACAATAATTATACTATGCCGTGGTGGGCAAGACACTGTTGATCGGTTTCTGGCCCCGGGCTGCTATTCCCTAACATGCCCTAGTGGGCAAGGCATTGTTGATTTTTTTGCGGCCCCAGGCCTGTCTTCCATATTGAATATGAGGTCAGTACCCCTTGCCATGTATTAGCTCTAGAAGTACCACAGTTCCCACCTGGCAGAGTTGCTGTGTCTTCCTGCCTCTGCCAGAAGACCACTGAGAGCCTGGGGTCACTGGAGATCACCAACAGCAAAGTTTAAACTGGAAAATGATGTGCAGTCGCTACGTTCTCAGTTCCTTCAGTTCACTTGCATCATTTTTTAAAATTAAAAACTGTTTGAAATTTGGTAGTCGTGGTGTGGCTAAAAAAAGACATTAAAATATAAAATATATATACAATATTCATTTTGTGTGTGATAGAAAAAAAGCACATCACTAAAAAAACAGTGAACCGCCCAGTTTTTGTGAACTGCCCAGAGAGCTTCGGCTATTGGGCGGTATAGAAATGAAATAAATAAATAAATAAATAAATAAATAAATAAATAAACAAAGAACTCTGCCAGCCAGCCTGCCAGGTAATGTGTGTATTCAAGCCAAAGAGAGGCTGAGCCTGTGATTCTTCTGAATAAGTGTTGTTTGCACTCCAAAAAAACCTACAGCAGAGATTAGGGATAGTGACCTCTGCTTCAACACACTATCCCTTCTGAGTTTGGTATGAGTTTCTGGGAACAGCACATTTCACCTGCACCTAGCACAAGAACTCCTGGGCCAAAATATCTGAAACATGGCAAGTGGGATCTCCTCCAGGGGGGCTGTGCATTTCCCAACTTTCATGCACTTCTGTGCAAACAGTGAAAAGTTATATCTCTTTGCTTTGAGAGTTTTTGTGGAAAAAATCAAATTTCACTGTGCCTCGCACAAGAACTCCTGTGCCCAACTGTCTGAGATTTGGCATGTAGGATGCCCCCTATGGGGGCTGTATGTTTCTCAACGTTCATGCACTTCTGTGCAAGCAGGGAAAAGCTATAGCTCTTTGCTTTGAGAGATTTCCTAGAAAAAAATCAAAATTCACCTGCACCTAGCACAAAATCTACTGGGCCAAATCGTCTGACATTTGGCAAGTGGACACCCCTCCAGGGGGCTGAGAATTCCCCAAACTTCATGTATATATCATGAAAATTGAAAAAGTTATGGCTGTTTGTGTTGTCCCATGCAAGTCAATGGGAAAATGTCAAAAATGAGTGATTTGGATGTCCGAATCTCGCTTTGGATTCGGATCCTAGTCGAAGCTGATGGGGTTCAAATCAGTCTGAACTGAAATGGGAGTCCGTGCACAGCCCTACTGGAAACCAAGTCCTATGAGGAAGATATGAAAAAGCTGGGCATGTTTTGCCTGCAGAAGAGAAGACTATTGGGAGACATGATCGCAGTCTCCAAATATCTGAAGGGCTGTCATGCAGAAGATGGAGCAGTGTTGTTCTCTGTTGCTCCAGAGAGCAGGACTAGAACTAGGGATGTCAGAGAATTCCACCACAGATCTCGGTGAGGCTGAATGCCAGTGCATTCAGCCCCCCGAACTCCGTGGCAGAATGGCCTGCCCCCCCACCCCCCCACCCCCCGCGGATACCCCAGGACGAGACTTACCTGGGGCGGATCTTCCGGGTGGTGGCAGCAGCGGCTGGTCTTCTGACCGTCTGCCGCCACCGCCGCCATTTGCAGTCTTGTAAAAAAAAAAAAAAAAAAAAACATGTGATAGGCTATGTAAAGATTTATGTAGCCTATCATGGCTGGGTTTTTAAAAAAAACACACAACAACAACGTGATAGGCTACATAAAGATTTACGTAGCCTATCATGGCTGGGTTTTAAAAAAAACAAACCTGCGTACGCAAATGGCGGCGGCTACTGCCACCGCCATTTGCGTTCCTTATTTTTGGCCGTCTTAGTCAACATAAATATTTATGTAGACTATGATGGTGAAAATAAAGGGGAATGCAAATAGCATAGCGGGCGCTATTTTAATCCCTTTTTGATTCTCCGTTTTAGCCTACGTAAATATTTACGTAGGCTAAAACGGTGATTCAAAAAGGGACGCAAATAGCGCCCGCTACGCTATTTGCTTTCCCCTTTATTTTCGCCATCATAGTCTACATAAATATTTACGTAGATTCAGATGGCCAAAAATAAGGAATGCAAATGACGGCGGCCATAGCCGCTGCCATTTGCATACGCGGTTGTGTGTTTTTCCCCCCCCAGAGCCCTCCACGGCCAGAAATCCAGCTGCGGACGGCTCTGGCCTGGCTGGGCCTGGCTGGCTGCTCCGCGGAGCTTCCACAGAGCACAGCCAGCCATGAAGGATTCCGGGGGGGGAGGAATGGATCGCCTCCCCCCCCATCGAGGATTCCGGGGGAGGAACCGAACGCCTCCCCCCCACCATCAACAAAATCCGCGGAAAGGTAAGTGACTTTCGTACATCCCTAACTAGAACCAATGGATGGAAATGCAGGGAAGCTGTTTTTGGCTAAATATTAGGAGAAACTTCCTAACACTGAGGGCTGTTCGGCAGTAGAATAGATTGCTTCAGGGCAGGAGGTGATAGGTTCTCCTATGCTGGAAGTATTTCAGCAAAGACTGGAGAGCCATCTGTCATGGTTGCTGTAGTTGTATCCTGGACTAGATCAGCTGTCCTCAACATAGCACCCACAGATGCCACAGTGTCCACAGGGAGCTCCAGTGGTGCCTACAAAGCTCTTCCTTCTCTGCCCCCTTAAAAAAAAAAAAACTATTTTGAAGAAAAACCTTGGAAAATGTTAGGACAGTCTTCTTTCTAGCTTCTGGCCTTGATCTTTCTCTCCCCTCTACCCCTTTGCCTTGCTATTTCCCTCTCCCACTCAACCTCTAGCCTTGCTATTTATTCCATGCCCCCATCTCTTTAACTCACTTTTGCCTAGCCAGGCCCCCACAACAGCCATTGCGTGACTAGCCACATCCTCCATGGGAGCCATTTTGTGGTGGTACCCACATCAGTTTCTCAAATTCCCAAAAGTGCCCAAAGGTCCAAAAAGGTTGGGGACTTCTGGACTAGATCATCTCTGAGATTCCTTCCAACTCCATGATTCTATGCTATGAAAAATGTTGGGGATTTGGTTCATGCATTTGATGATGATGATGATGATGATCCCACCTTTCTATCAAGAAAAACAGCACTGCAGTTCATATGTAGTTTGCCCTTGAGGATGCTTTGGGACCAGCTTCTGAGGTGTAAGTTATGCCATATTACAAAACAAAATGAGAATTACAGAAAAGAAAATACTGAAGAACTTCAAGCAGTCTTGGGATTGAGCCTCAGGCCTGTCTAAGATCAAGAGCAGCCTAATTTGTGTTGCTTTAGATATCATATGAATCATAGAATAGTAGGGTTGGAAGGGGCCTACAAGACCATCGAGCCCAACCATAGAGATGCATACACAACTATAAAATTGACCAGGACATTTCATTTCATCAACTATAATGTAGGCCCACTTCCTTTTCTCAGGTATTTGTAATATAACATAAAGTAGGGATGTATGAAAGTCACTTACCTTTTCGCAGCTTGGCTTCATGGTGGGGGGGGAGGCGCTTCGCTTCTCCCCCCGAGGTTCAGGTGAGGGGGGAGGCGTCCCGCCTCGCCCAGCTGAAATTCAGGCCGGGGGGGAGCTGCCCCGCCTCACCCACCCGAAATTCAGGCCGGGGAGAAGCGCCCCGTCTCCCCGGCCGCGAAACAAAAAGTGAAAAAAAAAAAAACGTGATAGGCTACGTAACGATTAATGTAGCCTATCATGGCTAGATTTCCAAAGTCAGCCGTGATAGGCTACATTAATCGTCATGTAGCCTATCACGGGTGACTTTGGAAAAAAAGTGCGTACGCAAATGGCGGCGGCCCATGGGCGCCGCCATTTGCGTTCCTTATTTTGGCACGTCTAGTCTATGTAAAGATTTACGCAAATAGCGTTCCCTTATTTTCGCCGTAGTCTACGTAAATCTTTACGTAGACTAGACGTGCCAAAATAAGGAACGCAAATGGCGGCGCCCATGGGCCGCCGCCATTTGCGTACGCGTTTTTTTTCCCCCAAAGTCACCCGTGATAGGCTACATGACAATTTACGTAGCCTATCATGGCTGACTTTGGAAATCTAGCCATGATAGTCTATGTAAATCGTCACGTAGCCTATCACAGGTGTTTGTTTGTTTTTTTACTTACTTTTTTATTTTGTAATGGTGGTGGCGGCAGCCAGTCAGGAGACTGGCCGCCCCCCCCGCCCCCCACGAAATGTCGTCAAACCGCCGCCGGGACCCGCCGCCGAGAGGGACATTCACTGAAGGTAAGTCCCATCCCGGGGGGGGGGGCAGGAGGCCGGCGGAGAATTTCCCCAACACTTTCGGGGGGCCGAATGCCTCGGCGCTCGGCCTCCCAAAGATTCAGGGAGAAATTCTCCGCCATCCATAACATAAAGGAATAGGGGTGGTGTTGGTAATTGAATTTCAGTAAATCAATTTTCAAAGTGCAGAAGTTTTGAAAATGCCAAGAACTTTATTCCCCCCACCGCCCCCAGTCAGCTATTATTACAGTATAACATGTGAGACGTCACACCCAGTTCTATCAGTCATATCAAGGGATTGGTATGTCATGTAACTGAATGAAAAAGGAAGACAGAACAAATTACAGAAAAGAAAATGATGAAGAACTCTGATCTGCCTTAGACAATCACCTCAGGCAGTAGCAAAAATAGGTTTTGAAATAAGCCACTGGCAACAAATCCTGCAGAGTACATTGTTTGCAGAAAGGATTTTACAGATAATAAATCCATACTGAACAGCAAGCACTCTCTGTGGGTGTTTTATGTATTTACCAAGTGAGCCAACATGCTCACTGACAAAAAAAGGGGAAGAACTATGACCATGAAACGTGACTGACTAAAAAAAACAACCAGCAGCAACAACTGAGAGCTTGTGTCATTTAATTGATAAAGGAGCCTTCCCCAACCTCATGCCCTCTAGCTGTAGGGATGTATGAGAAATTCATTTCAGCTCATTTTGGATCAGTCTTTACCCATTTCCCACCTTCCAGATCGAACATGAACTCAGATGCCATCTGTGGTCAAAGTCTGTACTTTTCTGAGCTTGCAATGTGGTTCATGAATTCAGCAGCACATGCACAGCACATTTGAAAAAAAGAATAATGCACATAAAAAATGCACATTTGAAGGAATGATGCACATGATGCACATTTGAATGAGGGCACATTTGAAAAATAATGCGCATTTGAAAAAATGAATAACGCTCATGGAAAAATATGTACTTTTGAAAAATGTGCACAAGTATGATTTAATCAATGGGAGAAGAATGTGCACATTTCAGTGATGTGCACAATTGATGTGTTCACTTGGAAAAATAAGCAAGGAAATACACATGGATTTTCATGTGAAAAGAAAAGAAAAAACTTGCAATCTGATAGGGACTCAAGTCAGAACGAGCTTCAAGATGGAATTGGGAGAACTTAAGCAAGCTTGAGTTTTGCTGATTCCATATGTTTTAAATTTCAGCTTCCATCATCCCCAGTAAACATGGCCAAATACTCAGGAATGCTGCAAGCTGTCATCCAAAACGTTTGTAGGGCACCAGGTTAGGGAAGGCTTCTGTAGCCTCATGCTCCTATGTGCCTGAGGGACAGGAGAAGCTGTGGGGAACTCAGCCTTGGAGTCTGAGGTTGAGGGTAGGGCTACATCCTCAGGCTGGAGAAGTATATAAGTATATAAGGAGTGCTGAGGGTTCTCCCTGAGGGGCGCCCTCCTCAGGTCATAGTGAACTTCCATAGAGCTAGATGGAAGACATGGGCTTAACTCCCTTTGCGACAACATTCACCCTTGATCCAGAAGTTCCGGTGTACTTGCAATGCATGCATGCAAGAACCTGGAGGGTTCTCGGGGGTTGTTGCATGCATGAGCCTCTATTCCAGGTAGGGATGTATGAAATGACTTACCGGGTTTGTTTCGTACATCCGTGGAGGAGGAGAAGCGCAGTCCCTCCTCCCAAAATCCTCAGTGGTCGGATCCACTCTGTGGCGACTCCGTGGAGCCTCTGACCAGGGCAGCCCGCAGCGACATCCGGCCGCTGCTGGGCTGCGCGGGGACATAAATGGCGGCCATCATAGCTGCCAACATTTGCATCCCTTTTTTTTGCCGTGATTGGCTACGAAAATATTTACGCCTATCACAGCCTCTGCAGAGATGCAAATGGCATCCCTGCATTAGCCGTGATAGGCTATGTAAGTATTTAATAAGCCTATCACAGCTAAAATGGTGAAGCGAATAGTGGCCGCAGATGTGGCCGCCATTCGCAGAGCAGCATGAATGGCAGCAGGTGAGTGCTCCGTTTCGCGTACCGTTCACGGGGTGGGGGGTGGGGGCTTTGTTCCTCCATGGGTTTCGGGGGGCCAAATGCGCTGTCATTCAGCCTCACCAAGATCCGCGGCAGAATTCTCTGCCATCCCTAATTCCAGGGGTGGGAAAATGTGGAGGGTCAGTGGGCTGCATTGGACCTCCCCAGAGCCCCGCAGGGGCTGCACCTCACCCTCACCACAGCTGGCACAACTGGAAGTGGCTCTGTGGTTGAATTCTGAATTCAGCAGCATGGCAATGTTGAGGGCCATGTCACCAAGGCAGGGGTCCCAGTGGGCGTTGCAAACTAGGGAAGTACGAAAGTCGCTTACCTGAACATGAAAGTTGATTTGCGGTGGGTGGGAGGCGCTCCGTCCCTCCCCCCGAAATTCTGGCCAGGGGGAGGCGCCCCGTCCCTCTGGCCACGAATCCTGTGCTGCCAGGATGCAAATGGCGGCGGCCGCAGCCGCTGCCGTTTGCATCCCTGCAGTCAGCCGTGATAGGCTATGTAAATGTTTACGTAGCCTATCACGGCTGAGTGGGGAAACAAACCCGTGCGTATGCGTTTGCGTTCCTTATTTTGGCACGTGTAGTCTACGTAAACATTTACGTAGACTACAGCAAAAATAAGGGGAATGCTATTTGCGTTCCCCTTATTTTCGCTGTACTCTACGTAAATATTTACGTAGACTACACGTGCCAAAATAAGGGATGCAAATGGCGGCGCCCATGGGCGCCACCATTTGCATACACGCATTTGTTGTTGTTTTTTCACTCAGCTGTGATAGGCTACATAAAGATTTACATAGCCTATCACGGTGTTTTTTTAAAATCTAGCCATGATAGGCTACGTAAATCTTTACATAGCCTATCACGTTTTTGTTTTGTTTTGTTTTACTTGGAAATGGTGGCGGTGGCAGCCGGTTGAAGACCGGCCGCCGCCGCCAAACTGCCGCCGAACCATCGCCGAACCGCCGACCGCCGCCAAACTGCCACCATAGCCGCCGCCGCCAGGGACATTTGCACAAGGTAAGTCCCATCCCGGGGGGGGCGGGGGGCAGACCGTTTCTCCACCAATTTCAGGGGGCCGAATGCGCTGGCATTCGGCCTCCCCAAGATTCAAGGAGAAATTCTCTGACATCCCTATTGCAAACTCCCACTGGGGAGCGGGGCATGAAGCCCATGGGCCCCGAGTTGCCCACCCCTGCTCTATGCAATTAGAAGCTTTCCTTTCTATTTATTTATTCAACAGAAAATCATAAAACATGTCATTCTCTCAGCAGGACACAAGCCAACCAAATTGTGCCTTAATGTCAAATATAAGCAAAAACTGATTTCATATCTTCATCATATATTGAGAATGCATGATGAAATTAGGGATGGCAGAGAATTTCTCCATGAATCTCGGGTAGGCCGAATGCCAACGCATTCAGCCACCTGAAATCGGCGGTGAAATTCTCCGCCACAACCCCGCCACCCTCCCCCCGGGATGGGACTTTCCTCCCACGAATGTCCCTCTCGGCGGTGGGTCCCGGCGGCGGTTCGGCAGCGTTTCAGTGGGGGCGGGGGCGGCGGCTGGTCTTCGGACCGGCTGCTGCCACCGCCATGTCCAAGTAAATGTAAAAAAAAAAACCACACAGACGTGATAGGGTACGTAACGATTTACGTAGCCTATCACGGCTAGATTTCCAAAGTCAGCCATGATAGGCTACGTAAATCATTACATAGCCTATCACGGGTGACTTTGAAAAAAAAAAGCGCGTACGCAAATGGCGGCGCCCATGGGCGCCGCCATTTGCGTTCCTTATTTGCGCCCGGGTAGTCTACGTAAAGATTTACATAGACTATGGCGAAAATAAGGGCAACGCTATTTTGCGCTTTTTCCTCCAAAGTCACCCTCCAAAGGGTGGTACGCGCTTTTTTTTTTCCTCCGAAGTCACCCTCCAAAGGGTGGTACGTGCTTTTTTTTCCCCTCCAAAGTCACAAAGTCATTTACGTAGCCTATCACGGCTGACTTTGCAAATCTAGCTGTGATAGCTACGTAAATCATTACGTAAATTGTCAATGTTTATTATTTATAAGATAATGTATACCTGTTTGTTCCATCCTAAAAAGGGCTCTCAGAACATCTTTATATATAATATAAATCTTTATATATAATATAATATCATATAATATAATTAAAGACAAAAGGTATATTAAAACTATAAAGTGGCACAGTAATACAGCAATCAGAAAATCTAAGCAAATTCAGCACCAGCATCACAAAAACAAACAATCCCTAAACAGCAGAAAAAAAATGAAAAAATCAGAACTGATATATGAAAAAGGTCAAACTAGGTCAACTTAACCCATTACCCAAACATGTAAAGTGATGTGGTTACCGGGGGGGGGGAATCTACACAACCGATTTAGTGTGGAGGGAGAGCAGTTAGAGGTCCTTTGCATATCAGGACATCATCACCAATCCACAGGCAACCAGCAGCTTCCCTCTTGAAAACCTGCATTTTTGGAAACTCTGTATTTTTTACTTAAACCAGCTCCCAGGCAGTTCAGCTGCAGTGTGGCCCATCCCTTCACATTAAATTCTGGGCGTGCCTCTGTGGGGTGGACATGACCTGGCAGTGATGTAGTCAAGGGTTGGGGCTGCCCCTCCCCCCATTCACTCTTTCACCAGTCGAAGTAACTAGCCTGCCTTTTCAATTCATAAATGCGCTACAGCTAGGGATGTACAAAACACTTACCTCGTTTCGTCCAGGGACATCCGCGGTGGAGGGGAGGCGCTCCATCCCTCCCCCCGAAATCCTCGACAGGGGGGACGCGATCCATTCCTCCCCCCCGGAATCCTGCCCAGCCAGCTCCGCTCTGCGGCCAGGCCGCAGAGCCACTGGCCAGCCAAACCGCACCAGGGCTTCCAGCTGAGTAGCTGGAATGGGGTCCTGAGTAGGGGACCCCATTTGCATCCCTATGGTAGCCCGTGATAGGCTACATAAATATTTACGTAGCCTATGACAGCTAAAGCGGGGACGCAAATGGCGTCCCCTATGCCATTTGCATTCCCGCTTTAGCTGTCATAGGCTACGTAAATATTTACGTAGCCTATCATGGAGAAAACAGGAATGCAAATGGCATAGGGGACGCCATTTGCGTCCCCGCTTTAACCGTAATAGGCTATGTAAATATTTACTAGCCTATCACAGGCTACCATAGGGACGCAAATGGCATCCCCTACTCAGGACTCCATTTGCGTCCGCAGCAGCCTGGCAGTGGCTGGAGCCACCGCCGCTGGAGCCACTGCCGGAGCTGAAGCCGCAGCCAGAGCCGCCGCCAGGTAGGCTTCGTTCCAGGGGGCTTTCGCGGGGTGGTGGGGTGGGTTGCTCCATTCTGCCATGGATTCCAGGGGGCTGAATTCACTGGAATTCGGCCCCCCTGGAATCCGTGGCAGAATTCTCTAACATCCCTAGCTACAGAGCTGTTTCTGCCATTCACAATTGCACAGTTGTTCCTCCCCCCCTTCACTCTTTCTCCACTATGAGTAACTAGCCTGCCTTGTCAATCCATAAATATGCTACAGCGTTGTTTCCGCCATTCACAATTGCACAGTTGTTCCTCCCTCCCTTCACTCTTTCACCACTAGGAGTAACTAGGGATGTTAGAGAATTTTGCCATGGATCCCAGGGGGGCTGAATTCAAGTGAATTTGGCCCACTGGAATCCCTGGTGGAACGGAGCCCCCCGCCCCACCACCCAGTGAAAGCTCCATGAAATGGAGCCTACCTGGCTGCAGCTCTGTCTCTGTCTCTGGCAGTGGCAGCGGAAGCTCCAGCCGCTGCTGGGCTGCTGCGGCCACAAATGGCGGCCGTCATAGCAGCTGCCATTTGCGTCCCTACGCCGGCCCGTGATAGGCTACGTATATATTTATGTAGCCTATCATGGCTAAAGCAGGGACGCAAATGGCGTCCCCTACGCCATTTGCATTCCCGCTTTAGATGTAATAGGCTACATAAATATTTACGTAGCCTATCACAGGCTTGTGTAGGGATGCAAATGGCATCCCCTACGCAAGATGCCATTTGCGTCCACAGCAGCCCGGCAGCGGCTGGAGGCCCTGCTGCGGGTTGGCCCAGCCGGCGGCTCCCCGGCCTGGCCACGGAGCGGAGGCAGCCATGCAGGATTCCGGGGGGAAGGAACGGATTGCCTCCCCCCCTGTTGAGGATTCCAGGGGGAGGAATGGATCGCCTCCCCCCACCTGCAGAACCCAGCGGAGCCAGGTAAGCGGGGTTTCATAGACCCTAGGAGTAACTAGCCTGTCTCTTCAATGCACAAATGTAGGGATGACGGAGAAATCCTCCACGGACATCAGTGAGGCTGGATTCTTTGGAATCTGGCCCCCTGGAGTCCATGGAGGAATGGGCTACCCCTCCCACCCACCCCCGAAATCCACCCAGGATGGAACCTACCTGGCAGCAGCTGGTCCGGGTCGCCATCTTCGTTCTGCAGCCATCCACTGCCAGGCTGCAGACGCAAATGGAGTTGGGCATAGGGGATGCCATTTGCGTCTCTGCCAATGGCCGGGATTGGCTATGTAAATATTTACATAGCCTATCACAGCAAAGATCAGGGATGCAAATGGCATAGTGGACACCATTTGTGTTCCTGCCCTTTGCCATGATTAGCTACTTAAATATTTATGTAGCCAATCACGGCCAACGGCAGGGACGCAAATGGCGTCCCCTATGCCGGACGCCATTTGTATCTGCAGACCGGCCGCAGCCGCAAGTCTGGCAGCGGCTGGACCCAGCCAGTGGCTCCGCAGATTCCCCGCGGAGTGGAGCTTGCCAGGGAGGATTCTGGGGGGAGGACCGGAGTGCTTCCCCCTGCCTGCAGCCCCCCCCCCACGGACCCAGGTAAGGGGATCTGTACATCCCTACATAAATGTGCTACACAGTGCTGTTTCCACTATTCACAATTGCACAGTTGTTGCTCCCCCCCCCCACATTCACTCGTTCACCACCAGGAGTACCTAGCCTGCCTCTTCAATTCATGAATTTTAAAATTTAATTTGCCCCAGATTAATTTTTTTCCTTGGGGGCTCCAGGTTGGGGATCGAATTTGCCAGAACAGCACCTGCAGGTGCCAAGTTGGGGAAGTAACTGGTTGTCTCCTCTTGCATATCACTGAGCATGGAAAGAGGGGCTGCAGAGAGAAGTGAGCCTGTTGTTCTCAATGGACCTGTGTTTCTCATTCATAAAAGTGCTGCAGTGCTGTTCTGGGGCTTGTTGCTTTCACCCGTTGCAGTATCTAGCCTTCATCTCCCATTTATAAAAGTGTGGGCAGGAGGAGGAGGTTTAGTTCATGGTCAGGAAGTGGAGGCAGTAGCAGCAACAGCCCTGCTGCTGGCTCCAGAGTGTTTAGGGAAAACTACCACATTACTCCTCCATGAAATTTCCCGGAGCAGAGGAGCATGGGGAGGGGCTGGAGTGAGCCTCTCTCACTGGCTGAGCAGCATCTATGGGGTTGATGACGTTCACCTCTAACAGCAGGACTCCACGCACTCAACTCCACAGTAAGGCGATTTCAACTGCAGTTTGACCTTTGAAGAGCGGCATTTTAGGTCCCCCAGGGTAGTGTATTCCACAATGTAAGTGCTGCTACCAAGAAGGCCTAATTTCATGTACCTAGTTTCACAATTCACACAGGACAACAGGGAATATGTAACATAAGCCCTCTTCAGACATTCATTCTTTCTGTTGTCGCTACTGCATTTGGTACCAGTTGATGCATCTGGACACTTTCCAGGGGCAGCCTCCCAAAGAGTCCATTGCAATAAACAGATCTAGAATGTGCAACTGTGGTAAGACTGTGGTGCAGAAAAGGGAAACTAACATGATCAAGGGGCTGGTGCAACTCCCCTATAGGAGAAGATTGCAACTGCTGGGATTGTTTAGCTTGGAAAAAAAGGAGGGTAAAGGGAGACATGATAGTGGTCTACAAAATCATACACGGTGTGGAGAATGTGGATAGGGACATTCCCTATCCTCTCTCACAATACTAGAACCCAGGGTCATCCCATGATTGGTGGAGATTCAGGACAGATAAAAATAAGTACTTCACACAGAACATAGTCAGACTATAGAATTCGTGACCACAAGACGTAGTGATGGACATCAATTTGGATGGCTTTAAAAGCAGGTTAGACAAATTCCTGGAAGAGAAGGCTCAATGGAAGAGAAGGCTCCTGATGGCTGTGTGCTCCAGTATGAGAGGCACTATATCTATGTACATCAGTTGGGGAACATGGGCAAGAGGATGCTGTTGCGCTTGTGTCCTGCTTGTGGGTTTCCCATTGACAGCTGGTTGGCCACTGTGTGAACAGAATGCTGGACTAGAGGGACCCTTGGTCAGATTGAGCATGGTTCTTCTTATGCTCTTAAGATTCAGATTCCTTCAGAAAAAGATGCAGGCTTTCCTAACCAATTAGTGCATAGCTGGCATAGGCACTCCTGGACAAAACCACCATCTAGGGCCCAGCTACTGAAGCATTCCAAAATTGCATACCTGGTCCTTCAGGAGGAGTACAAACTATCCAATAGAGCAGGGGTGGGCAGCATCAAGGAGTCAGGGGGGGTATTTTCACCCCTTGGACCCCTAGCAACTTTCCATAGGGTGCCGCACAGTTCGTGGGGTGTGCCCTCTAAAAAGGAAAAAGGCCTGAAACCATCTGCTTGCCACAGAAATGTGATTGCAAACCACTCTGTAGTGCTACAGAAGGCCACAATGGCTTTTTCAGTGCTCCTTACAGAGTGCAAAAATGGTCAAATCTGGCTTGCAAACAGGCTAAATTTGGCCATTTGGGCTCTCCATAGCTGCTATGGATGCCATTTAAAAAAAGAAATAGGGGGGCACTGGGGGATGGTGGTGATGGCAGGGGCTGACCTACAGGCCACGCATTGCCCACCCCTGCAATAGAGGAAAGTACTTTTCGCCAGATCAACTCTCCGTCAGTACTGCCATCTTGTCTAGATTGAGCTTCATTTTGTTAAACAATATTCAATCCTGCTGCATAGATCTCAGAAACTGGTTCAAGACATCCATAGCTTCTCTGGAGCCAGATGGAAAAGAGAAATAGAGCTGAGTGTCATCAGCATACTGATGGCACTGGCACCACATCGCTTTATAAATGCATTCATTGATAGCATGAATACATTTATGAAGTTTCTTACTTCGTTTCCTATTTTTTTGTAACAGAATACAGTTAAGATGGCAAGATGTTAATCATCAGAGAAATTTTTGCTGTTTTGGCTTTGCAATGTTTCAGTTATGCTTTAATGCTTTAATGATATATAAGCACAGTTTTGCATTACTAAATTAGCTTTCTTATTATAAAAACTCCTAATTACTATAACATAAAATATAAAGGCAAAATGTTTTCTTGTACTGTAGGCATCATATTAATTTTTGAAACAACTCACTGTGCATTAAGCCATTTTATGCAATGGTATCTTGTATTTCAAAGAACATTCACTTGCAAATGCTGTGTGAAGAAAAAAAAAACATACACTGGGATCTTTCATGTCTAGACAATTCAGAGGACATGACATTTGTGATTACCAAATTATGGTTATTGGAATAGAATAGGAGGTGACATTAATGATACAGAGGAGATAAGACATTTTCAAAATATGAAAAATCTATATAGGAAGAGTCAAAATCAATGAGGTTTTGCTCTAACTATAACATTATTTGAACTGTTACATCCAAGAAATATTAGAGATGCTGCCTTCTATTCCTCTCTTGAAAGTTTGGCTTCTTCTGTTATTTTATCCCATATCAACTATTCTAACACCCTGCTTTCTGATTTGTTTCTGCTTTGTCATTTGTTTCTCATTCTTCTCCTTGAAACTCTGCTGTAGGGATCAGTGTGCATTTTTAAGGGAACCAACTTAATTTACACTTCCCAGACTAATATGTGGATCAGAACACTGTTATCCTTTGGCTTACATACTTCTCCTAATCCTGTGATGCAGTCCTCCCATCAAAAATTTGAAATGTTAGGGGGAAATGCATACTAAAATGCATATTTTAGGGGGAATATGTACAATTTAAATGCAAACCTACTTGCAGGTTCTTTTTGTTTTAAAAATCACATTAAATGGTACGGAATGGATTTGTGATTGAACACTTGATAGACTGACAGAGACTGGAAAGAGACTGATGCATCCAACCCTACTCTAAGATAGAATCAGTGAGGCTCAAGCTCATTGAGGTTTTCCAAGTTCCACCTCTATTTCTAATGAATGCATTTTGCTAACACAATTGCAAGCTTGGAAATATTCAAGAGCATTGCCCCCCCCCCCAAATGCATTCTTTTTGTTTCCCTTGACTGTTTTGCCTGAGCAAGAGCTCCAGAATTAACCTCAACATTTTGCTTTGGGCTAAATGTGATGGCAACTCAGCAGAAGCAATTGCATGAAGCAAGCCAACAAGATATTAGCACAGATGGAAATCGAGCGTAACTGAGAGCCAGGGCAAAACGTAAGTCAGGACTAGCTTTATGTCGGTGTGTTTTTCAACTGTTGTTGAGGCATAGAAATCCTGTTTGAGCTTTAAGTAGAAAAGAGCATATTCAGGAGGAAGAAGAAGAAGAAGAAGAAGAAGACGACGACTACCATATTATTCACACAGCAGTTATATAACCCTGAAATCAAGGGTGTCGTGAATATAAGTGATTGCAGAATCTGGCTTGTTGCATTTTTATTAATAATGTAATGAACAATTGATTTACTAGACCAAACAAAAGATGAAACGAGAACTGCCTAAGGGCGTTTTTATTCTTCACATTACTTGAACAGCATATATAGTGTAGGTATGAAATAATTATCTTGCAATTTATGTACCATAAGGATACTATATCCACTATAACACAATGCTAGGCGAACATTGAAAAAGCAATTATAGTCTTCCATTTTCTTTAACTTTCTTCTTACATCCTATAATAATATAATCACCAATGTAGCTTATTTTGCTAGACTGTATTGTAAGTCATATCAAATTGCTACACTGTGATTCTAATTAAGTTTATTACAGTGGATTACCATGATTTTAGAATGGTATTTCCTTAATTCATTGGCAGCATAAATTTCAATGTATAAATATTAGTTCTGTGCTGAAAATTTCTCCCACATTTTTTTAAACTGTTCTCATTCAATTTGCTGTGTTGTGGGTTGTGAATGTGTTTTACTTACACACACGCACATGCGCACATACACACACACACACACACACACTGTTAGAGCTTGGTGCAACCCTACGACTTTACTTGCTTGTAAAGCCCTCAGAGCACCCCCTCCCCTACATTCTTTCAGAAAGAGTGTGGTCTTCCTTCTCATTCTTTGTTTCAGAGTAAGAAGCAGAGGTGGCAAGACCAGCTCCCTCTCCCTACCCCTTACCCCACCAAGCGACATTTCCTTTGTCTGTGGCCCCCTAATACAAGTTGCTGGCAGATGCCACCTTCAGTCAGAAACAATTATGCTGGGGAGCTTGACTCAGGTTGTGAGGACCCAGCAGAACTCCACACACCATGCCTCTTCTTGCAAGGAGCCCAAGGCGGCTTACATGGCCCTCCTCCTCTCCATTTTATCCTCACAACAAGCCTGTGAGGTAGCTTAGGCTGAGAGTCAGTGACTGGCCCAAAGTCACCCAGGGACATAGCAGAGTGGAGACTAGAACTCAGATCTCCCAAGTCCCAGTCCAGCACTCTAACCACTATACCACACTGGCTTTCTTGGCAAGCTGAAGAGCTAGCGTTAGCCACAGACACCCAATTAACATGCAGCAGTAGTTGCCTAGGTCTCAAGCCATTCCTGGACAACGTGAGCACTGCTGCTGCCTCTGCTGCTACGGACACGCAGTCATAAAGCAAAGGGAAAATACAGGAGCACCCTCTGATGTATTCCTTCTATGTCCCTCCCAAAAGCACTGTGATCAGAAGTAAAAAGAAAACTTTTTTTTTCCCTTTTGTCAAAATTTCACAGTAATAAATAAATGGAGAGCCCCGGTAAAGTTATTCAGTGGTTGAAAGCTACAGCTCTCAGTCACAGAACTACACCCTTCTCCTCTCCCTCTCCCCAACCTGGTGTTTTCCTTATATGGGGAGCTTGGGGGAAAAAATATCCATTTTTGCAGACACACTGTTTCTTTGTCCCTCCGAATATCTGAATTGCTCTTGAAACTACAAGCAGATCCAAATTAGAATTGGCATGATTTAGAGGACTCTTTCTTTACTTTGGACAAATCTCAAATCTCTCTAAACCAGCCTGATTCAGCTCATGATTCATGATTTGTCTGAATCCTAATGTCTCTGGTTCTTCCCTGTTAAAGATAAACTCAGAAGAGACATGAAATAATGGTTTGGGGAGTTAAGGATGGCGTAATAAGTTAGGGGTGTGGATAGGTGTAGAAGAATGGCCAAACTGCCAAAGGACCAACGATTCCACACTTGATCTTTGACCTCTCTCTCACTTTTGTTATCCATATTCAGTCCTTCATTAAGTCACGTCATTTCTCCCTTTACAACATTGCAAAAATATGGCCCTTGCTCTCTGTCCTTTTGGCAACAATTCTGGCCTACTCCTAGTCATTTCTTGCTTAGACTACTAAAATCTCCTTCTTTCTGATCTTCCATTGTGCCCTCATATCTCTGCTGCCAAAATCATTCACATCTCTTGTCTCTCTGATCATGTGAGACACCCCACCCGCAACTTTAAACCCCTTGTTCCCATGCCTTACTGCAACTAAGCCTGCAACCAAGCCAAAACACATACAACTGAAACAATTGCATACCAATTTCCTGTTTACACTCCTTCCACTTTCCTCCCTTTCCTCTGGTGCTTCTCATGATTTGGAGTGTGAGGGGAAACATAAAGACTTTTAGTGGCAAGGAAGGCAGAGGTGGATAGCTGTCTGATTTGACTAGCAGTGGCTGGTTGCCGATTTAGCAGTCATACTGAAACTGTTATAGCAGCATAGGATCGAGCTGCCTGTCTACAAACAATTACTGAATGTAGGAAAAGATCATAGGAACCCTTTCTCTCCAGTAATGAATTTCAGATGCTGGATACATAGGCTGCTACTGCAATACCTTAGAAGTACTAACCAAGTCAAATTGATATACTAATTTCAATAATGTTAAAGTAATAACAGTAGCATTAATACTGAAATAATATGTCCTGCTTGGCATATTAAAAGTGGGAGAAATGTCAGATGCTCAATACCTGAAAAAGTTGTTTGATATATGGAACTGCGCAACGTAATGTCTCATCACCAACATAGTAATGCATCACTGTCATATTGCAGAATAATGGGGTTATAAAAATAAGAAACAGGTGGTGCTATATATAGGAGACTAACAAATAGCAGACCTATATTTCTATTCAGCAGTAAAAGCAAAAATGGCTTGCTTTCTCAAGGTTTATATACACAAATTATCCTAGACCAATACTATAATTTTGAGGATAAGGTGCCACATTTTCAACATGCAAACACACACGCACACACTATGCACAAGGTGAGTGGCTATTCATCATAAAACCAGGATAATTTGGCCTATAAGCCTATCAATAGGAAATTTGGCTGGAGAATCTACTTTCTGAGTGGTATAATCTGACCAAATTTGTGAAGAATGGCTCAATTATAGCACTTTTGCAAAGTGGACTTTACCTTCAAGTATATATGCATAGGATTGGACTGCATGAATAAAAACTAAGTGACTTACTATGAAGTAAGTTCCACTTGGATGTTTACAATAGGATCGTGTTGCAAATAAAGTCAAGCAGCTTTATCAGATACTGGACACATTTGAGAAATCTCATGGCTTGGGGCCAATATGGAGCTTCATCTTTGGCATTTAATACCAAATATAATTCCTTTTAGTCAGTATGGGGCATGACCCAGGGCGTGAAGTCCAGCAGTGCTGAACAGACTGTGCTAGTGAAAACTAATGCTAGCATTTGTTAGCACTACCCCAGAAGCTAACCTAAACTAGCACTTCCAGAACAGAATTAGTCAGTGGACCTCCCGTCCATGAGCTCTGCTGACTTGTCCCATCCCAAAAGTGTTAGTTTGGACTAATTTCTGGTTGTGCTGGCAAGCACTAGCTTCCTGTTGTACTGGTGTACATTCCCACTAGTGCAGTGGTGGATTTGGATACTGCCCATGTCTTCAATAAAATATTATTGTGTGGGTGCATGTGTTCACTGGATCTTCAACACATTTGCTTTTGTCATTCATCCTACCATGTAGAACAATGCACACAGCCTGGGGAAGGACTGGCTTCTTTGCAGCAGGTACTGATATACACACATTTGTTTCAACATGTCAAACAAGCCTACATGCATAGGTTAGGGCAGGCACAGGCAAGATGATGCCCATGGGCAGCAGCAATGTATCCCAGACACCATTCTTGGCAGCTGCCAAAGTGTCCTGCCCCTCCCTTTTTTTTTTTTAATTAACACATTTTCTTACTGGCAGCTGGCATTGCTGTGAAATAGGTTCCTGCTGATGCTGAAACTGTGGGTTCAAAGGAGTTGTGTAGTTTAATGGGGCTCAGATGCCACCTCTGCCTTGAACGCAGTCTTTTGGGCAGGTTACTTGTACTTTGCCATGCCTCAAATAGCAGCCATTTTGTGGTGGCTGCTATTTGGATATTTTTTTTATCAAATTGCCAAATGGGCCCAGAACTCCAAACATCTGCCTACCCCTGGTATAGGAGGAACTCTCCGAGCAATCAAAAATCCTGCCTTTGAAGTGTTCTCAACTGAGCTGAGAGGCTCTTATGTGTGCACAAGTATACATGTTGAAACACATTTGTGTATGTTGGGGGTAGAGCCTGCTGTCATTATGTCACCCCCACCCCACTATCTGCCCTGAAAAGGCCTATGTTCATATGATCTGAAAGCCTATTCTATGAAATGTATCATAATTCCCAAAAATGCTATTGCAGTCTGTCTTTTCCCCTTATACTCCTCATTAATCCAGTTTTACGTTTAGCACCTGTCCCTTGTTGGTTGAGTTTGGGGTATTTTTAAAGCTGCATGACAGAATTCTAGGCAATCTTATTTCAATGCTGTAATAGAAAGAGACCTGAGCTAAACAGTGAAATGAATCCTTCATTGACTCACGCAGTATTAGCGTTTATGAATTCTCTCAGTAACCAGTTCAGAAAACAAATGTCTATACCTGTTATAGATTCCATTTATATACATCAGTTGTTTGCCAAAATAAGTCAATACTGAGTTCTTTTTCACCTTGCAACATGCAAATTAGAGTCAATTTAGTCCTTTCTAGATGAAGGCTCAATATGCCTCAGGCAACAGTAAATATTTTAAAAGAATTAAACAACATGCATATAGACAGCAAAAGAAAGAAAGCAGGCTTGCATGTCTAATACTATGTACGACTAAGTTTACTCTTAAGAAAGGTGCTGCTCATTTAAGATATGAGTTTTTTCTTCTTATGGTCTAACTGAATTTCATGGAAGTGAATCCATCAGTCCATTAGCTCAAACCGGAAAAAAAAAGAGAAAAAAGATATTCTGTGTTATTTTATATCAAAGCTCAATAACATAATTAGCAGAAAAGACAGACAGGTGGGCAATTCATTCTTTCTTTTTTTTATATAATATGAAGATGGAGGTTCACTTTACCAAATAAATGTTTAGTTCTGAGGCCAGCTCCAGATATGAGGGAGCCCTTAGCAAATTGCCCCCTAGTGCTCCCTCCCCTACTGGGGCTGCCATTTAAATGTCCCACAATGCTACATCAGGGGCATTGTGGGAAATCTAAATGGCAGCTTGGCACTGATCAAACAACCTAGGGCAGATGTCACTGGGGACCCCAGCATTTAATCAAAGATGCTGCATGCTGACACTGGGCCGGTTTTAACTGTTATACTTTTCTATTTCATGGCTCAGTTCTATGAAAGACTCTGTTTAGATATCTTCAAGATTTATTTTTAAATCTTGCATTTTAAATCATGTATTTTAAAAGCATTTCTTGCTGTTAGTTTTTGTTATATTTCATAGGAACATAGGAAGCTGCCTTATAATGAGACAGACCATTAGTCCATCTATCCCCGTATTGTCAACATTGACTGGCAGAAGCTCTCCAGGGCTTCAGGCAGGATCCTTTCCTAGCCCTAACTGGAGAAGTTGGGAACTGAAGCTGGGACCTTCTACATAATAACTATAGCAATACATTATCCATAAACAGTCACACTCTAGGTACATTTGCTAGAAGAGCAAGATTTTCTTATAATTCTTTTAAGTAAAGTGATTTGTGCTTTTGGCATGCATACCTCCTAAAACAGAGCCTTTGGGGACGCAATCTTATGGCATCTAGTCAGCGGCTAGACAGCCACAGGATAGGTCAGTTCCCAGGAACCAACTTTGGAGCCCATGCTCCGAGGTCGTTTCCCAGAGAACCATCCCCCCCATCCCGCGTCATGTCATAGGCAGCGTGGATTGGCCCCCCACTCCCCGCTCATAAGAGCAGCATGAAGCAGTGAAAATGGGGCATTTCCAGGGGCAGAGTGGGGAGGTCGGAAATGCCAGTATGACACATCATATGTGTTGTCCGGCTGCCGCTTCCCACACCCCGAGGTCCTGCAGCTAGACAGCTGAAATCGGCTGTCTATCCGTGAAAGCAGGGTGGGGGGACTGAGGAGGAGATCCCCTCCTCACCGCTCCTCCTGCCCTGCACTGGATAGGCAGTCACCTCCAGGGTCGGAGGTGACAGTTGATCCACATAGGATTGCTCTCTCTGCTGTTTATGGATTCCAATTGTCAGTCCGTGTGTAGAGCCAGAGAGTTGATGCAAAAGATAGGTGCTCCAGAGGAATAATCACATGTAATCACTCAGCATGTTAATGTCACCAGTTATCTTCCTCTTTTTCCTCAAATCCCCATGAGTTGGTAGACTTTTTCAGTCAGTGTCTGGACTCTGGAGACAGTTATGAGCTGGATGAGGAGCAATCCACTGAAACAGATAAGACTGGGTGGATGGCTATGCTGAGTTGGTTGTTGGCCTGGGGTTATACTCCCACTGAAAGATTGGGTTCAGCATTTCAGAGCACTCCTGGATTTGATCTTGCTGTTTGACTTTCAGGTTGTATATCTACTGTATCCACTCATGACAGCTGTGCTCCCAGGGCAGGATCCAATTCATTCTTTCCCCCTCCCCTTGCTGACAGAAGCTTCCCACTGGTGGAGGGAAACTAGTTGGATTCCATTCCACCCAACGCAGGCTGTCGTAATGTACAGCCTGAGCTATGCCAAAACTCTGATATACACCTTGAGCTATGTCCAGTCTCTAGCAATGAGCTTATTATGGGGCTACATTTGAAAAATGCCTGGAAACCACTGGTCCAGAATGCAGCAGGTAGATTACTGACTAACAGTAGAAAGAGAGAACACTCAGATCTTAAACAGTTGCACCAGCTGCCTGTGACAAGTCCAGGCCCAGTTCAGAGTTTGGTTTCAACTTTTAAAATCCTAACTGTTTGGGATCCTGGATATTTGAGGCAGGGACTAATCTCTTATAACTCAGTTCTTCCTATGCTTAATATCAAAAGGAAAAGGAATGTTACATGCTCTGCTTTTTACATTCTTCTGTGAGTTTTTTATTCATTTTTATTGTAAGCCACTTCAAGGGCCTTTCTTGGCCATGGAACAATAGAATGTTATTCTTGATGATGATTATTGTGATGGTAGTGATGGTCTAAAACAGCCTTACCCAACATGGTGTCCTCCAGATGTTTTGCACTACAGCTCCCAGTATTCCCAGCAGCCATGGTCAATTATCAGGGATAATAGGAACTGTAGTCCAAAGCATCTGTGTGATACTACATTGGAAAAGGATGGCCTAAAATATAAAGCCCCTAAAAACCACTGCAAATTGTTGTTTTTATAAAACGTTTTATTTAAAACATGGGAATTAAGGTTTCCCACAGAGAGATGCTAAACAATGAAAATGACCTATGTAGTCGCAACGCATACCAAAGATAGAAATCACTTTAAAAAATCAGGAAAAGGTTATTTCACCTGTGTTAATAAAACTGCTATTGTTAGGAGTCATAAAAAAGTAACCCCCAAAGCCATTGTTTAAAAATACATTACTCCTTTGCAGTTTCATCTTGAACACATGCAAGAGAAGGTTCCTCAGGTTTACTGAGAATCCCCCCACCTCAATCTGAAATGACATTGCCTGCTTACAAACATCAACACTTCCTTTCCTAGCTTCTCTCCTCACTGAATATTTATACAATGGAAACATCAACCAAGACTACAACCTATACCCACTTTTCTGGGAATGAGACCCATTGAGTGAGTAGACATCTATATGATTTCTTTTTAAGAGATTGCTCTGCAAGTATTAGAGAGCAGTCACCTACCCCACCCATTCACTTACATATTAAACAACTTGTCTAAGCTATGGCCCATTCTACAGCCCAATAGCAAACTGACAGGTAAGGCTTTGAGCAAGACACTAGATCATACGATTTTATTACAAAAATTATATTATCCTTTGACAGATTAATGCAAGGTTAAGGGCCATCTTCTAAGTGCATGAACACATGAGATCTTAGGAAATTGTACTGCAACAGCAATTGCAACACAAAGTCTAACACTGGACCATTGCACTCATGTTGCAGAAAACCCTCAGTGACATCATAGGTACACACCATAGTACAAATGTTTGAAACCTGAACACCCATTTTATAAGACTTTTTTTAAAAAAAGAAAAAAGTCTATAAGGGCTCAATCCTATTGGGATAGGTGGCCGCCTCCAAACTTGGAGGCCACTGCCTATCCAATGCAGGGCAGGAGAAGTGCGGAGGAGATCATCCCCTCCATGCTTCAGCCACCCTGCATTTGTGGCTGTCTAGCCGTGGGAAGGTGGAGCGGGGGAGGCGGCAGTGGGATGACACATAGGATGTGTCATATCGGCATTTCCGCCTTCCCAGCCCTGGAACGCCCCCAGGAACACCTCGTTTTCACTTCTCTGCCCTCCTCCTCTGAGGGCAGAGTGCGGGGCCGTTCCAAGCTGCCGTCAAGGCAGTGCGGTGGGCGGGGGGAGGTCAGTTCTCAAGGACCATGGGCTCCGAGGTCAGTTCCTGGAAACTGATGTGTCCTATGGCTGTCTAGCCACTGGCTAGTGACCATAGCATGGTCCCTAACCTGGTTTTAACTATCAATTTTATGCAGTGCAAAAGAAAGCTGTTCATTAAGTAGGTATTTACCAAAAGTAAATGTATAAGAAGGTGCAGCATGTTTGATCAAGAATTTGCAGAGGCGAATCTATTTGCAAGAGGAAACATAACACTTAACATAGTTTCTTTTTTTATTATTTTATTACTCACACATCTTGGATTTCCCATGAGAAGCAGCTTGTGCAGCTTAATGACCTGTCTAAAGTAAGCAACCTCAATGGTATATTTTCTCTGCTGAAATATAATTATAAAGCAAGCCATTTTAAAACATTATTTCTATCTAAGTCTGACAGTGCATTATAAAATTGACAAGAAATTGCTGATGTTATCAGCGATGTGTTGCGTAATCTTTAATGGGTGCAGGCCAATGTAGAAATCAACCTCATGTTCTGCAGAAAGATAATTTCAGGTCCATTACACCCCAACTACAGGTACTGTGGAATTTCAAAAGCTTCACCAATTAAGATAGCAACCTGGGAGTAAGTTCCATTGAACTCCATGGGGCTTACTTCTGAGTAGACAGGTATAGGTTTGCACTGCGAGGCAGCTATGTGAACCATTATGAAAGACTGGGCTGGCCATGCTATTTCTTCATAGAACTCATAGTTAAACTATGGAATTTGCTACCACAGATTGTAGTGATAGCCACAAATGTGGATGGCTTTAAAGGGTTAGACAGATTCATGGAGGATAAGGCTACTGGTCATGATGGCTATATATTACCTCACGTATCAGAGGCAGTATGCCTTTGTATACCAGTTGCTGTGAAAGAGAAGCAGGAGAGGTTATTACACTCATGCCCTACTTGTGGGCTTCCCATGAGCATTTAATTGGCCACTGTGCAAACAGAATGCTGAACTAGTAGATAGGCCTTTGGTCTGATCCATCATGGGTTTTCTTATGTTCTTCCCAATCACAGGAAGACTGAAACAGTTTTATCAGTCCACTGAGAGGAAGAAGGACCAAAGGAGAAGCTTGCACAACGCTGTTAATAAGGGAGCAGTTTGGGCATAGGTTCCAAACCCTAGATAATTAAAATAGGGAAGATGGGCTTTAAAATTAGCTCAGGAACAAAGGACTTAGAAATAAAGGAGAGAATAACATAACTGTAGGAACATACTAGGTCAGAGTATTTGTCTATCTAGGCCGATATAGCCCACTTTGACTAGAAGAAGTTCTCTAGGGTCTCAGGCAGAGAACTTTCACATCACCAGCTTCTCTCTCTCTCTCCCTCCCCCCCCCCTCTCTCTCTCCCTCCCCCCCCCTCTCTCTCCTTTTTAAAGTACTACTACTTAAAAAAAAAAGAACCCTGGAGATATCACACATTGAAACTGGAGCCTTCTTCATGCATGGCATGTGCTCTACTTATGGCCTCTCCCCTGGAAGTGATTGGTTGCTTTCTCTGTGACAATGAGGTCTGTCTGTACAACTGTTGCATGTAAATCTAGTGTTCTACTAACCTTCTCTTTCCATGGCCACTGACAGCCAGTCTGAATAGAAACATTGTACGCCACATTTAGAAGGCACACCAGCTCAGAATGGTGAGTCTCCCAAGGAAGATAATACCACAGTTGAGAGGCAGCTGTTGTTTCTGATAGCTTGCAGCCCTGTTTCTACTTACAATGTTTCCTATATTATATCCAAGCAGTGGCATTTCTTCCCTGTGAAGTTGGTAGTTGCTACAATGGGCTTTCCTTTTAAAACAAAATCATGTTTGCAAGCACTGAAATCCAAAATATATGTTGTTTAGAGAGGTTTAAAACTATTCAGGCATTCAGGCACTTCAGACATTTTTATAAGTATTTGAATTGGAAAATAATCATAATTCTCCACTGGTGTAAAATGATTTAAAATTACTGGAGCACTTTATAGTTTTCGGGAGTACCGCAGCAACTTAAAATGAATGCACACATACACACTCTAAATATAATAAACTGCAAATGCCATCTTAAACACTGGATCATCCCCTGGTGGACGCACTCGTATATCAGGTGTCAGGACAATGGGAAAACACAGTGCACTAATGAGAGGCATGCAATGGTCCATTAACTAACTAGCTTTCCCTCTTCACTTGGCTAAGGCAACATTTCTATTTAATGTTTTGATCTCAATGAAAGAATCTATTTTGTCTCATTTGAAGCACAGAAAGATTCATGAATAATCTTAGGGCGCAATCCTATGGCTGCTAGTCAGCAGCTAGACGTCCATAGGTTAGGTCAGTTCCTGGACACTGACCTTGGAGCCTGCACTCTGCAGTCAGTTCCCTGAGAACCAACCTCCATCCCCTCCCACCCTGCCTCGTAGGCAGCACAGAATGGCCGCACACTTCGCACTCGAAAGAGGAGCACGGAGTGGCAAAAGCAGGGCATTCCTGGGGGAGTGTCGGGGCGGGGAAGTCAGAAATGCCGGTGCAACTTGTTTGCTAATTTCTTATTGGTTTTTACAACTGTGGCCCTTTTTTGTACTTGGTACGACACATCCTACGTGTTGTCCAGCTGCTGCTTCCCGTGCTCCAAGGTCCCACAGCTGGATAGACTATTTCGGCTGTCTTCCCATAAATGCAGGGCGGCTGAAGCGCAGAAGGGATGATCCCCTCCACACTTCTCCTGCCCTGCATTGGAGAATTCAGTGTTCAGAGAGTTCGGAGAGTTCAGAGGCAGCTGCCTATCCCGGATAGGATTGTGCCCTCCGAGTCTAATCCTATGCATTTTTACATAGAATCACTCAGTCTAATTGGTCTTATTTCTAGATAAGCATGCATAGGACTGCAGCTTCAGTATGAATTGTTCCCTATGCAAGAGTCAATGTTAAATAACAGACAGCATTTAACTTTTAAAACTGGCTTAGAATCCCTATTCAGTCAAATCTGTGCCTCTCTGTGAGTAAACTTATGTTAGTGTCTATAAAATGAGGGATTATAGTGACTTCTTTTATGTAATATGCAAAATACTATAAAAACTATAAAATAGGGATGGGAAGACATATATTGCATTCACATTTTAATACAAATTAACTTAATTTGCATTTCCCAAATTAGTATACTAACTGGAACTCTGTGCACAAATCCTTCAGTTTTTGCACTTCTTTGAATTTTATGATGCAGTTTTCTGATTTAAAAATATGTGAACTGAAATGCTTACAATGGGGAAAATTGCATACAAAAATGTATATATTTGGGAAAATGGTGTACAAAAAGGTGGATATAGATATGGATAGACATAGATATGCATGAGAATTATGGTTTGGTTTGTGTGAAATGCGAAAGAGAACGTATTCTCAAAGGTGTCAAAGGGAATCTCGTCATTTGAACCCAGCATGTTCCAGAGACCAAAGCTCTTTCATTAGGGGCAATCTTATATAATACAAATGTGGAAACAGGCTAAGCCAGTTTACAAGGGTGTGGTTATCCTTCATACCCCATCAAGTGATGCTTTTGCTGTTTTTATTGTGTTTGTATTGCTTTTATTGTGATTTTATTCCTTTTATTGCTGCATCAGTTTTTATTGTGATTAATTGTTGTACGCTGCTTAGAGAGGGTTCTTGCCCTGAATGGTAGCCAAGTTGATGATGATATTATTATTATTATTATTATTATTATTATTATTATTATTATTATTTCCCTTTGGCATCTTTGAGAATATGTTCTCCTTTTGCATTGCATTTCATTTGTGTACCTGCCTTCTGGTTTTTGTTCAATTTGTTTGCGGCCAAAATGTTTGTTTCATTTTTTTGTGATGATGAAAATATGCCCATTCACACCCCCAAATGGTTTGAAAAGTGTGCATTTTAAAAAAATGTGCACACTTTAAAAAGTCTGCACTGTGACACTTTAGTCAAGGGGCGAGGGAAACTATGCATTTGGGTGTGCATTTTAAAAAATTTCTACCAAAATGTGCACTTTTCCCATTCAAAACTGCCCCCCCCCCAAAAAAAACTTGCAATCAGAAACAGAAACAAGGTGCACTGAGCTTCCAGGTGGAACTTGGAGAACCTCAACAAACTCGGGCTTTGCTAATTCTCCCATTCTCCCAAAATTAGGGATGGTGCAGGCGCCTGATTCAGTCTGGGAATCCGGCGGACCTGCTCTTGCCCGCACCCCCGATCCCTGCTCATCAAGCCCCTGATCCTACTCGCCCCTTCCCACACTTGTTGAATGGACTGCACTCACCTCAGTGGCCACATCGAGCTTTGCAGTCACCATTTTTGGAGAAATAAAACGCTAACTGCAAAAATGTGCATATTTGTGCACATGTGAAAATGTGCAGTCATGTATGCAAAAATACACATTTTTTCAAATGTGCATATTTGTGTATGTGCAAAAATGTGCATTTTCAAAAATGCACATTTTTACACACACACTTATGTGTGCCATCACAAAAATGTGCATTTCACACATGAGAACATGCGCATTCGCAAAAAATGTGCATTTTTGCACATACAAAAACATGCTCATTTTTGCAATCGCCATTTCATTTTGTTTTCAAATGGTGACCATGGAGCTTGATGAGGCCACTTCAGTGAGTGCAGGCTACTCACTGAGTGTGGGAGGAGCTTGAGCATGGTCCAAGGACTGAGAGCATGTGCAAGGGCTGGGGGGGGGGCATCCGGAGAACCTGGACGGGGATGAGTTCACACATCTCTACCCAAAATAGGGACATTTCTTAGGGGAAAATGCATGCAAAAAGGCATATGGTAGAAGTGTGGACTGTGGAGCCACTTTCAACACAAGGGCTCAATTTAGTTTTGGAGAATTGAATTCAGGTGCTACATTTTAGTGGTGGGTGGGGCTGAAGGCAAAAGGGACAAGGGACAATATCAGAAATACCATCATGTTTTAGCTTAATGCTTTTACCGCCAGTAACTGAGCTCTAGGAGCCAGAAAACAATTGGTGGGTTGGGGAATGCAGGTCAGGGCAGGGAAAGCAGATATGGCCATATGGGTAACCTTGCAGGGACAGATTTAGCCCAGAGTCATGAGGGTCATCGCACAAAACTGCACACAAAAACGCCGCCCCCCCTCCCAAAAATGGTGCACACTTTAAAAAACATGCAGACTGATGTGGAAACAGGATGGAATGAACTTCTGCTTGGAAAAAAAGTGATTGTTATTGAAAGCAAGACAGACAGATTCATTCATCCCTACTATAATGCAAGTTAAATAATATAAATCATTACTAAATCATTTGGTACTTTTATATTCAGCAAGGTTTATTTGCTTTTTTTTTAAGATGCTTTTTCTCCACTGTACTAAAAGTGAAGGTGGCAGTTTGTAAGAGTATGGGTGTACTATCAAACTGCATACAAGTGGAGAAGGCAATGAAGTATTCTGAAAGAAATTATGCCCTATAATTTGATATGTTCTGGACTGGCATAAAGGATATTCTTTTTTAAAGAGGAGACAGCTATTCATACTAAGATGATCTGAGTTTTAGGATCCAGTGTATGGCTGCAACATGTGTGACAAAACCAGACAAAATGCACGTGGTGAAATATTTGTAATGTGTTTAAATCAGTGGTTCTCAAGTTATGAATGGCAAAAGGTATGTGGAAATTACACACTGTAGTGACAAAATAGCATACTTGGTGACACATGCAATACCCTCTGAGATGACTTTGAACTACTCTGGATATTCCCATAGCAGAAGACATGTCATTTGCTATGATTTGGGTGACATTAAAGTCCCCTTTAAACAGAGAGGGAAGGATCTGTCTACCATGAAATACAACACTGTTTCTATAAATACATTTTTGCTTGAGGCAAAGTAGTTTGATTTTGATTACACCATTCATCTATTCTCAGTAACTACTCTGTGACCTAAAAACAGGACCTTGGCAAAGGATATTACATGAGCAACAACTATTCCAGAGTCATGTGTGAACAGAGAGAGAGAGAGAAGAAATCTAGAGTGAACATTTCAAGAATAAGGCAGCAACTCTATGCACACTTGAGAATAAGAACCATTGCACACAGTGGGACTTACTTCTGAGTAAACATCCTTAAGATTGTGATGTTAAAGACTGGTAATTCAGCCAGAAGCAGGAATAGATCAAGTGTGTGTGTATGTGTGGGGGGGATGCATATATATTTAGATAGATATCTTTTTCGCAATGGCATTTATTTCTCAATTGGTGGGAATACAACAGGAGGGAGAACCATTTCACTCATGCCTGAGCATTCAGCACAGTGCATAATTTGATCAAAGACTTTCAGCACCATCCTCTGCCTATCTATTCAGATGTAAGTCACGTTAACCCCAGTGAGACTTGCTCACAGGTAAGTGTAGATAGGATTCCACCCTTAACTTATCATAAAGAGAAGCTAATTTAGCACAGACAGGGCCATACACACTGGACCCCCCTTCTACATCACTGTCCCAGCCAGCTGTGCCTCTCAAACCTTTGCACATTCAGTGAAAGTCTGAAGGGGGAGCCTACATGGGTTCACCTGTACTCAGGTAGGGCCTACACACAATCTGGAGCCCTGATCGCTCAAGGCTCCTGCAGTCATTCAGCTCCACACATGTAGGTCTGCCACACAATCCAAAACCCCAATAGAGCAAGGCTCCTGATCACATGTGGGAGACTACACACCTTCAGCTGAATACACATATGATCCCCCTTCAGACTTTGACTGTTCAGAGCCTGGGAGATGCAGAGAAAATGGGGGACAGCAGGGATGGTAATATTGGGGATGGAGCCTGTGCAAGTGGCCCTGCTCCCCTTCCATGGGTTAGCCCTACGTGTGTGTGTGTGTGTGTGGGGGGGGTATATTCTGAAAAAGGGCTAGAGAGACAGAAGGACATCTCCATCTGGAATGGATAAGCAGGTCTTGCCACCACCTCACTCTCAGTCTGCCTGAACCATCCTGACAGTACCTATCATCTGGCTTGAAACACGGCTCCTTCTAAGTTGGAGATGGTGTAGGTAAAGTCCTGGGACCGAGGCTGAAGCATTTTATTGCTCATGCCCAAAATCCCGCTCTGACTTGGAAGCCATACCTTATTTAATAAGGCTTATTGCATGATGTTTTCTGGTCACTTTGTATCCAAGACATTTGCTACTCTGGGTAGTGATATACTCCCAGCTTTGGCCAAAACTGCTGGTGGTACACAGGCTGATTTCATGTATTTACCCAACATTTGTTTGTTTGTTCGTTTGATTTGTACTTCACCTTTTACCAATAAAAATGGCAATCTAGGTGGCTTACAATCATAATAAAATCTGATTAAAACAATGCATTAAAACACAATAAAAACACAAAAACAAAATAAAAACAGCATCCAACCAACAGGCTCACTTACACACCAAAGCCATCTTGAATAAAACAGGCTTTGACTGTCAGCAGAAGTACGGCAAAGAGAGGATGAACCTAGGCTCCTTCAGCAGGGAGTTCCACATCCTGAGAGAGGCCCCCAAAGAGGGCTTCTCTTGTGTCACCACTCTGAAGGCAGTGGTCTACAAAGAAGGGCTGCTTTCCTTTATTTCCTTTTCCTGTTCAGCCATATGAATTCCAGCAGATATGTTAACTCTGGGAATAACTTTTAGATTTATCTCTCATTTGATACTGGGAAATGGAGATACTGGGTGACCTAATTCACCTGCAAAGCTGGTAACCACAGACAGAGTTCTATATGACCGATATTATAATGACACAAGTGATTTACCATATGTCAAAGGTTAGACATGCCTATTTGAATATGACTGTGTGATCTTCCTTATTGCAATCTTCCTGAGAGCTTGGCTATATGTGGGTTTGTCAAGCTACAGCCTATTATGGCGAACATCACCTTTCTGTCTATCATATTTCTAAGTCAGTGATTACACTATATTGAGCTGCTATTTGGATATGGCAGACTAAGCAAATACCTTGGGGAAAAAATACTATGCTTGGGATTCACTACAGAGCAAATGTCTGCTACATATATTCCATATTCTATTCAGCAATGAAGCCATTCTAGATATAAGTACAATAATCTGCTTTATATTGGATCAGAACAGTGGTCCAAATAGCTCAATATTATCAACCCACACTAGAAGGATACCTTTCAGGTCCTCAGGCAGCCATTTCACTGCTACGTGTGGTCCTTTAAGTAGTGATGCCAAAATTCATTGTGGAACATAATACATGTTCCACCAATGAACTGGAACTCCTCTCTGCTCCTGTGATCTGCTTCTTCTGTCTCCCGCTTCACCATATTTCTACCTGTACAGACATAAACCCAACACTTGATTTCATTTGTCTTTGTAAAGATCCCAGAAAGGTAAGAACCAAAATTAATCTTTGAATCGCCTTAACACAATTTATTTTGCTAAAGATGCCACATTCCTGATGCAAAGGTTCTTATGTACAACAGCAGATCTGTGATTTGATTTCAGCACATCTCATCCAACTTCAGCATCAGAAATCGTGCGGAGACATCTTTTCCATGCAAACCTCAAGCTCTGGCTCTGGTAGAGCAGCTGGGTACAGAAGCCTGCTTCTGAATGCAGTTTGCCCTAGTGGCAATCCCTATAGTTCCTTTCTACCCTTTGCTGAAAGGGTATTTTTTGAAGCTGTAAACAATTGATTAATATGCTGTAGGATTAGCTAGTCTATTACACAAGTGGTAAGCACAGAGAGAAACAAGTACCGCTCTGCCAATGTTTACACACAATAAGAATGTGTAAACAGTATGCATTACGGATGGCACAGGCTGTTTTAAAACTCCCCAAGCTTTCTTGGTTCTTTGCCTGTAGGGAAATGCTGTTGATATGCAATCCTCCCGAACATCTGGCAACACACTTGAATTCTTATTATCCCTCTGCATGCCTGAAGTAAAATATATCATTTAATTAAAAAACAATTAAAAATAAAATAGATGAGAAATCCACCGAGGTGTAAAGGAGCATAATCAATCACTAAGGGGAAACACAATTTTACAGCAAAACAGAACTCAGCTTTAAGCTTGAGTTTATATTGAAATATCAGTGGCAGCCTACAGAAATTAAATCTGTCACTGGAGCAAGTTGGGAAAAGTTCTCCCTTAAAATTGTAGTTGACATGACTAGCAGAGTACATCATGAGAGAAATGTTTTGACAACATTAAAGCAAGATTTGTGAAAGGAATTAGGGATGCAAAAGATTAAGGGTAGGTTTGCATGATCATAGAGGGAAAATAAGCCATAGTGGCTTATTTTCCCTCCCTGCATGTTCCAGTCACGAGCTGTCTAATTTAGCATAATTACCCTCACCAGGCACAAGTTGCTGTGACAGCTGAATCTAATGAGGGTACGTGGCTGGAGTGGTTTACAAACTATCCTGACACCCATGGCTGGTTCTAGGTTCAGACATCAGAATGACCTGCACCTGGTGAGGGTAATTATGCTAATTAGGCAGCACAAGCAGGGAGGGAAAATAAGCCACCATGGCATATTTTCCCTCCCTGATTGTGTGAACCCAATCACTGTGTCAGGAAGCTCAAGGATAGGCTGGCCAGGTAAACTACTTGACAATCCTCTACTAGAAGACATCCTCTATTTGAAGCATTGTCTAAGGATGTGCAAAACCACCCCTGCCCAGGTCCTCCGGGTGCCCGTTGAAGTGCCACCCCTGCTTCCTCCCCCTGGACCTGCGCTCGAGGCCTCAGGATCTTGGTGAGTTGCCCACACTCACCCCAGGCCTGGCCGGTGAGCACCTGCCATTTTGCCACCTTCTTTTCTTATGAAAAGAAGGATCTTAAAAAATGTGCACATTTAAATCTGCAAAGTTTCTTTTAGGTCCTTTATTTTCGTTCAAAAACAAAAGTGGCAAAATGGCTGGCGCTAGCTGGAAGGGGCTGGGGTGAGTGTGGGGAGCATCCGGGCGGGTGCCTGGAATGGGGTGCTGCTGCATCTCCCTCCTGCCTGTCAAAGGCAGCCACCCGGGCAGCAGCGGGAGGAGGCATGAGTCACCCCAGCTGCAAACCATCTCTTGCTCAGCGCCCCCTGGAACACCCCATTTCGGCCACTGTGCTCCTCTTGCAGTTCCTGGAAAACAAGATATCCGATGGCCATCTAGCTGCTGACTAGCAGCCATAGGATTGCTCCCTAAGAGACTCAAACAGTGAGAGATGCATCCAGAAAAATTCAGGAGGGACAGGAATGGGCTTCTTTAAGATATACTCACATATATCAAAAGAATCTATTTTTTTTTATATACAATTCAAATTTGCCTCTGTAAGAACAAACTGGCAGAATCACATACACAATGTAAGCATGCCATGACAACCTAAAACAGCCTTTCCCCATGTGGTATCCTCCGGCTCCAGGTGCTTTGGACTACAACTGTCATCAGCTCCAGCAAGCATGGTCAATAGTCATGGATGATAGGAGATGTAGCACAGGGCATCAGGTTGGAGAAGACTGACCTAGACGATGTGGATTTAAAAGAAATTATTCCCTTTCATTTCATGAGGGCTACCATGTATCTGAGGACCCTGAAGACATGTTTGCCAAATTCAATTGATGTCCCTTGCCAAAAGATTGACCTCTCTCATCTCGCTATGGCTCACTGATATGTTGGGAAGTGGTAAATTCCAAGGGTCTATACTCTTTGTAAGGAACCTGATTTGAAGATTCCCTTTGCACTCACTATGAACATGTCAAGTGGAATTCTAGCTTTCAAGGAAGTGCTATCATGACATGCCTGAAACATAGGAGACTTGTTAACATTGCTGATCCTAAATCAGCTAACATCCCAGAACTGAAATTTGCCCTTTCCTGGAATCCACGTTGTAAAATGAGGCTGGACTTGACACAGAAACTCCCCACACACATTAAGGAAGAACTATGATTATCCACACTACATATTTATAGTGGCATCCTGCAATGACTGTTTATACCTTGGCCCTGGAAAGCAGTATTTTTTTTCATTCTACAGGCACATTAATGCTATCGTTGTCTTAAACCAGAAAAAATACTGGTGATGATACTTATTTTGCATGGCAGGAAGTAAAAAACCACCACAACAAATCAAGTATCAATGTTGTACACACAATTTCAGACCATAAATAAATAAAATCATGCAGGCATCTTGATAGGACAAATAAATGGTAAGTAAAAGTATAGAATCAGGGTTTTTATGAGAGTATTACAATGCAGTATGCATTTTTAAAGCCCACAGTATTTATGTAAACACTTAAAACCTTTTAGCAAGGTATCACTCTGTATTATTCCTTGTTCAATTCACAAGGAAAGCAACTATTCAGCCATCTAGCAAACACCTTCAGGTCATTTTAGTGAGTGTAATCATGGAAATTAATCTGATCTCTAGATAAAACCAGCTTTATAATTCCAACCCCAGTCATATTTGTTTAAGACCAAACTCCAACTGTCTGTTTGTCAGCATGGAGATAATGATTATAAATATATATGCGCTGTCTTGAACTTTAATGAACTTGGTGATGCTATTTTATGGGTGTGAGGGATTTTAAAAGCAAAACAATGTAATATTTCACAAACTGTAAATGAGATCCCAAAGCATTTAGTTGCACTCAAGGTATGATTCATATGACCCTTTTAAAAATTATTTGTGGTGGTTGTTTTTCAAGCTGGACTGACTTATTTTGCCAGTATAGATTAAATCAGTACATTTCAAGCTGAAATGGATTCAAGATGTGAATTCTTGGCACAAAAACTGCAGGGGGAACAGAATTTCAGAGAAACCTGCTTTCCTCCCTAAATTTTCCAAACACCCCAGAAAACATGGATTTTTTTTAAAACCCATTTTTCTGTCCACATCGCAAGCCTTTGCATCTCTAATTGTAACACATTCCATGCAAGGACATGCAGTTTGAGGTTCCTTTGCCTCCTGCGTCAGCAACCATGACCTTGTTTCAGCTATAGAACCTAGAAATAAGTTTTCTTATTAACCAGCTAAAATGGGAACCAACCTTTTTGTCAGTATTCTCTCATGGCAATACTCTTATGCTCTTTGTCTTCTAAAATAAATGTGTTATTAAGTGACTCATATTTGCCTTTGGGTATTCAAAGCAATACCCTTTCCATTACAGGCTGCCTGGCTGTTTGATCAGACAATGGAACAATTGCTCAGTGAGGTGATTGGTAATCCAGAAATGAAGCTGGGCTTTCAGAGGGACTGACAACAAAACAGCATGTTATCATAGCATACCATTATAATAAATCTATGGTGCGGCCATATTTGGAATACTTTGTAGAGATCTGGTCAACCCATGTAAAAAGGGATTATTGAAACACTGGAAATGTACAGGAAAAGGACAACTAACAGTGCAATCCTATACCTGTTTACTCAGAAGTAAGCCCCATTGAGTTCAATGGGACTTACTCCTAGGGAAGTGTGTATAGTCACTGTACACACTAGGGCTGCAATAGTATACATTCTTTCCTTGATGTTAGTCTAATAGACTGAGATCCTATATATATTTACTTCCAAGTAAGCCACATTGAACACAGTGGGGCTTACATCTGAGTAGACATGTATAGGATTGTGTTGTTAAATGATCAGGGAGTTGGAGCACCTTCCTATAAAGAAGGAGTAAAGGCCGCTACTCTCCATGCTAGGGTTCCAGTCTGGATCATGTCTTCCCCACTTACTTTGGAGTAAGACGTAATGTCTAGTTTGCCCCTTGGAAGGCTTTAAATGGAGGTTAGTCTAATTCACCAAGGTTAGATCTATGGGCAGCTAACAGCCAGGGAAGCTAAATGAAACCCCCATGTCAGAGGCAGTGTACCTCTGAATATCAGATGTCAAGATTGAGGGTGGGGGTGGAGCTGTTGCCTTCATGCCCTGCCTGTGGGTTTCCCATCTGGCTGCTGGAAGCCCACTGCTGGAAACAGAAGACTAGACTAGATGAAGCCTGGTCCTGATCCTGCAGGGATTTTCTTATGAGGCTGGTACAGACAAGAGTGCTCCTTTGGTACAGATTGCCCCATGGCATCTTCTGATTGCCCCTTATATATCAGGCTTTGCAACACAGTGTAGTATTATATTATTTAAATAATAGATGTGTGTGTAGTGCTTTGCCCACTGTTTTTGGAAATGTGGACCATGTAGTGCTTCGACACACCCTGTTTGGTTGTCCACAGCAGAACCACATGCGGACAAGTGCTCATGCACGCATGCACGCGCGCAAGCACACACACACACACAATTTAATTGATAAAGGAGCCTTCCCCAACCTCATGCCCTCCAGCTGTAGGGATGTATGAGAAATTCATTTCAGCTCATTTTGGATCAGTCTTTACCCATTTCCCACCTTCCAGATCGAACATGAACTCAGATGCCATCTGTGGTCAAAGTCTGTACTTTTCTGAGCTTGCAATGTGGTTCATGAATTCAGCAGCACATGCACAGCACATTTGAAAAAAATGAATAATGCACATAAAAAATGCACATTTGAAGGAATGATGCACATGATGCACATTTGAATGAGGGCACATTTGAAAAATAATGCGCATTTGAAAAAATGAATAACGCTCATGGAAAAATATGTACTTTTGAAAAATGTGCACAAGTATGATTTAATCAATGGGAGAAGAATGTGCACATTTCAGTGATGTGCACAATTGATGTGTTCACTTGGAAAAATAAGCAAGGAAATACACATGGATTTTCATGTGAAAAGAAAAGAAAAAACTTGCAATCTGATAGGGACTCAAGTCAGAACGAGCTTCAAGATGGAATTGGGAGAACTTAAGCAAGCTTGAGTTTTGCTGATTCCATATGTTTTAAATTTCAGCTTCCATCATCCCCAGTAAACATGGCCAAATACTCAGGAATGCTGCAAGCTGTCATCCAAAACGTTTGTAGGGCACCAGGTTAGGGAAGGCTTCTGTAGCCTCATGCTCCTATGTGCCTGAGGGACAGGAGAAGCTGTGGGGAACTCAGCCTTGGAGTCTGAGGTTGAGGGTAGGGCTACATCCTCAGGCTGGAGAAGTATATAAGTATATAAGGAGTGCTGAGGGTTCTCCCTGAGGGGCGCCCTCCTCAGGTCATAGTGAACTTCCATAGAGCTAGATGGAAGACATGGGCTTAACTCCCTTTGCGACAACATTCACCCTTGATCCAGAAGTTCCGGTGTACTTGCAATGCATGCATGCAAGAACCTGGAGGGTTCTCGGGGGTTGTTGCATGCATGAGCCTCTATTCCAGGTAGGGATGAATGAAATGACTTACTGGGTTCGTTTCGTACATCTGTGGAGGGGGAGGCACGCAGTCCCTCCTCCCAAAATCCTCGGTGGTCGGATCCACTCTGTGGCGACTCCGTGGAGCCTCTGACCAGGGCAGCCCGCAGCGACATCTGGCCGCTGCTGGGCTGCGCGGGGACATAAATGGCGGCCATCGTAGCTGCCACCATTTGCGTCCCTTTTTTTTGCCGTGATAGGCTACGTAAATATCTATGCCTATCACAGCCTCTGCAGAGATGCAAATGGCATCCCTGCGTTAGCCGTGATAGGCTATGTAAGTATTTAAGAAGCCTATCACAGCTAAAATGGTGAAGCGAATAGTGGCCGCAGATGCGGCCGCCATTCGCAGAGCAGCGTGAATGGCAGCAGGTGAGTGCTCCATTTCACGTACCTTTCACGGGGTGGGGGGTGGGGGCTTTGTTCCTCCATGGGTTTTGGGGGGCCAAATGCGCTGTCATTCAGCCTCAACAAGATCTGCGGCAGAATTCTCTGCCATCCCTAATTCCAGGGGTGGGAAAATGTGGAGGGTCAGTGGGCTGCATTGGACCGCCCCAGAGCCCCGCAGGGGCTGCACCTCACCCTCACCACAGCTGGCACAACTGGAAGTGGCTCTGTGGTTGAATTCCGAATTCAGCAGCATGGCAATGTTGAGCTGGGGGCAAAGAGGGGTGCTGGCATGTGTAGGAGTAAGTCCCATTGAACGCAATAAGACTTACTTCTGAGTAGACATGCACAGAGTTGTTTCTCCTCTCCATTTAGCCTCACAATGTCACCAACAAGACTGGATGTGGAAATAGAAAGCCTAGCAGGGAGAATAATACATGGTGCAGGGCTCCAGGACTGGCTTGGTCATTTTAAAAGGTTTTTTCTTTCTTTAAAACAGTGTTCCTTTAAATAAATAGTTTATCTCTCAGGCACACCTAAGACAACCTTCTTTTGGGAAGCCCCTACAAGGAAGAGGAAGTGATTGGCTGAAAGTAAACTCCCCAATGGAGAAGGGGGATTTCAATTTAAAAAGAACACACACAAGGCAGTAAGTACAATTCATTAAAAAAATACCTTACAGATGTATTATTGTAATATTACTTTACTATCCTTCCAATTTATGAATTATATTGCGTATTTATTTATGTAAATTTTGCGACTCTTTGCAAATGACAACAAAAAAGCCCCATGACTGCTGGCTCTGGAGGACCTCGTGGTGCCACTTCGAAGAGGATTCCATGGCATGGACTGAAGGGAATTTGATTCCATTTCAGTCCGTGGCAGAATCCTCTGACATCCCTACCTGTGCCTAGTACAAAAACTGGCCAAAATGTCTGAAATGTGGCAGGTGGGATCCCCGTCATGGGGGCTGAGAGGTCCTCAGATTTCATGCACTTCTGTGCAACCAGTGAAACGTTATAGTTCTTTGCTTTAAGAGTTTTTGTTGAAAAAATCAAATTTTACCTCCACTAGCACAAAAACTACTGGCCCAAACTGTCTGAACTTTGGCAGATGGGATCCCCTCCATGGAGGCTGAGAGTTTTCCAAATGTCAGGTATATATAATGAAAAGTGAAAAGGTTATGGCCATTTCTATTTTCCAGTGCAAGTCAGTGGGAAAACGTCATATCAGAATGATTTGGATATCTGAAGCAAAGCAGATGGGGTCCAATCCAAATCAGTCTGAAGTGAAGCAGGGCTGCTTTGGAAGGTCCAAAGCAGCATTTGAAGTGAAGTGGGGAGTTCAGTCCATGAACAGCCTTAATACTAAGTGAAGCTGCATAGGTTAATTTGGTTCCCCTTGGTTGTTATCCACGTCTCTTTGTTCTAATAAATTTCATACTATCTAAAGCTTTAAACAACATTTTAATTGAAATCAATGCTCATGTATTCATAGGCAAACAATTGCACTCGCTTCAATTGAGCAAAAACAGAGCTGAAATGTATGATCTCTCAGGATTTCCTGAACAGAAAATATTCTACAAGAAAAGACAATTGGTCAGTTATTATAACAATCCACTATATCTTTCAAATATATATTTTTTTTTTGCCCAAACAAATCTTTATTGCTTTTTACTTCTTTATATTTGCACACACTTTACAAATGGCAGAGAGGGGGCCCTAGAAAGTGTATTTGTTTATTCTTATGGTAAAACTGACAGCTTGATGAGAAAATTGCATACATTTGTGTGTGTGTGTGTGTGTGTGTGTCCATCTGTCTGTCTGTCTCTCTGTGTGTAGTGGTAAATAATTCCTTAGAAACAAGAAGTAGGTTATGGAACCTCAGTATACATGCAAATAATCTTGCTTGGTTTTAATGATTTATGCCAGTGACCTTCAGGCCATAATTTCTGCTAATAATGACATAAGAAGTGCCCAGCTGGATTATAGGGATGTGCATCTGATTTGGCAAAAGCCTGAACATAACTGGACTCCTTCAGCCTATTTGTGTTGCTTCCTGGTGCAAAGTGGGCTTTCCTCCAAAGTGACCAGAACTGAAGCTGGACTGGACCCTGCATGAGGCTTTGTGACTGTGATTCAGGTTTCAGATTGTGATACAGGTTTGATCTCTTCAGAAGGTGCAACCAGCCCTGCCATTTTCATCCAGTTCTGCCAAGGAAGAGCAATGTTATCAGCAGTTCCCTTAAAAAATAAAAACATAAAGGTGTGTAGCGCAAAAATCACTACACCTGGAATTTGGCAGGCATCATTGCCACCTAAGGGGGGAGCTTATGCCTTCCAATTTCATCCACTTTTGATGAAATGTATTTTAATGTATTTCCCATGATAGTAAATGGGAGGTACAAAACCTCAGATTTCTGTCTTTTGACTTGGGTTCAGTACAAGCATCAAAGTGGATGGCCTCTGAATCAGTCCAAGCAGAATTTGGCCATTTTCCAAACTGCTGGATCAGGGCCCAAATTAAATCTTGTGGTCGGGCCATACTTCAAGTAAATAGTGGCTGCTTACTGCTGATATTTTGTGTCTAGTCTCAGCGACTACTATATTAACTAATGCAGTAAAGATGGTCTTTATATTTTTTGATGTCCTGGTTTGCTCTTGGGTAAAGATGCATGACATTATTGAAAGTGAAAAAAGAATGTGGTGAGGTGTTAGATGACTCACAATCTCATTACATGCCATATTATGCAGACAGTGATTATCTGTAGATGTACACAGCTGTGGACCTCCTGCTGTAGCTTGTGTTTTGTGTTTTATTTTTTTTTAATAACAAGTAACATCAAAGCATAGAAAACTAAACAAAGAGCATTCAAAACTATGGTTCAAAAGCATTCAAAGGATTCAAAACCATTTAGAAGATTGATATTTTTCTATTACTTGATGAACTGCTGTGCAGAGACACCAGATCTTAAGAGTTACAGCACACACGATCCTGGCCGGAGGGATGTCACTGAAAATGGCTTGGTGCTAAATTCTTTCCTCAAATTCACAAACCAAATTGTGAGGCTCCATGGATCCACTTTATGTACCTAGGAGCCACAGGTGGGGGTATCGAGAATACCCACATGATGGTGGTGATGGGGGACAGAACCCACCAAGGCCTAGGAATAGGGAAGAAATTCACTTAATTAACATATTAATACGACCTCCCAAATTCAAATTTCCTGAACCAACAGAATCACAGCTATTCTCCAGCATTTGCACTTCTCTGAATTTCACAATGCAATTAAAATATGCATATATAAATTAAGGGGAAGTACATAGAAAAAATGCATATATCAGTGGAAAATACATTACATTAGATGACATTGCATATAGTAGGCATAAATGTTTACAAAAATGTGTGGATTAGGAGAAAAGACACAAATATCCATATGAATTTTCATTCAGACTTTCTAAAAAAAAAAAAATCCTTAGCAAACTGATAAGAAAATGGGTGACATTAGATATACGATTGGAAAAAATGAGAAACTCAGAGAAGCCAAAGTTGTTTTATCCATCCCTACCTACCATGGAGATGCTATTTTAAAACATGAGAAGAGTCATGCTGCATCACACCAAAAGCCTATCTAGTGCAGCATTCTGTACCCACAAGCCCAGAGGTAACTAAGGGGAACCCACAAGGAGGACATGAATGCAATAGCACCCTCCTGTTTATGTTCATGAGCAACTGGTATTCAGAGGCATACTGCCTTTGATACTTGAAATAATATATAGCCATCATGACTAGGGGCCACTGATAGCATCTTCCAGTCTGTTTCCCGCCTCCCAGCTGAGCAGAGCAGAGCAGAGCAGAGCACAGCAAGCTGGTCCAGGGACTACAGAAGCAAGCAAGCTCCCAGAGAGCGAGCGACCAGAGCGAGCGAACAGCGGGAGCAAACAGGAGTTGGCCAGGGGAGTTCGGCAGGGGAGGTCAAGGGGGAGGCCCCTAACGTTTTTTTCCCACTTTTTCCCCTTTTTTCCCCTATTTTATTTTATTTTTAACTAACTTTTTCCATTTATTTGTCTTGTAACACACACTTTCACACAAGTGGGACTCTGCTTTTAACCTCTACTGTGTACAGGAACAGGCATAGGCTAGTCTAGAACAATCACAAAGCTAGACACAAAAAGGGAAAAGAGGCTATGGAAGGACAAGACTCTCCAGTGGTGGCAACCTGCAAGGTGTGTGCAATGTTTGCTTTCTTGCCTGAGAACAACATGGCCTACACCTACAACAAGTGCAAGTTGACCACGCTGCTGGAAGAAAAAGTAAGTGGACTAGAGCAGCGACTGTTGACCCTCCGGGGAATAAGAGAATACGAAGAGTTCTTGGACAGAATGGGGGAACTACAGCAGCAAAGGGAAGACCAGAAGCTTGAAGAGCAACAGCAAGATGAGGCAGTGGGAAATGCTGAGGTGAAGAAAAATGGAATAGAGGATACTCCTTGGAAAAGGGTGACAGTTAGGAGAAGAAGAACTAGACGCCACTTTGCACCAGTGGAAGCGGTGGAGCTGTGGAACCGATTCCAGGTACTTGCAGATGAGACTGGAGGACAGCCTGCAGAGGTAGAATCACAGGGGAACCTACATGAGAGTGAGCAAGAGGCTGAAGGTCAGTCAAACAGAGGCGATGAAACCCAGGCCTACAAGAAGAAGAAGAGAAGAGTGGTAGTAGTGGGAGACTCTTTGCTGCATGAGATCGAGACCCAAGTATGTCGCGAAGACCCATGGACTCGCCAGGTACGTTGTCTCCCAGGAGGACGAATTAGAGACGTGACTGAAAGGTTGCCTGCACTCATAAAGCCCACTGACAGGTATCCCTTTCTTCTCATCCATGTGGGAACAAATGATACCACCAAGCGGAGCTACAGAAAAATCACATCAGACTTTGAAGCTCTGGGAAGGAAACTCAAGAACTTCGGGGCCCAGATAGTTTTCTCATCTATCCTTCCAGGAGTTAGAAGAGGGATAGAAAGGGAACGAAAAATACTCCAGGTGAATGACTGGCTATGAAGGTGGTGCCAACGAGAGAGATTTGGATTCTGGGACCACTGGCTGTACTTCCTGGAAGATGGGCTGTTGGCAAGGGATGGGTTGCACCTCACAAATGATGGGAAGAATGTGTTTGGTCACAGCATGAAGAACTTCATCAGGAGGGCTTTAAACTGAATCCCACTGTTGCAGAACTCAGAGTCAGAGAGACCATGGAGTGAAGGAAAAAGAGTTTTTCTTTATTTAACACACGGGCTTAAGGCTGGAATCACTTCCAAAGAGCCAAAAGCCCCGATTTACATTAGCAAATTGTTTTTATAGACATTATGACACATATGCAAAATCTCCCCCGCCCCTTTCTGTGTGGGCTTGCAGTATTCAGCATTTTCTCTCCTAGCACCATTGTTTATAGTACAAGAAATGGGTTATAGGGTAGCCATGATAAGCAGAGAACAGCAGAGAACATGATATACAATTCTATGACCTTAGCCTTTGTTGACAAGATAAGAAATTCCTGTGTCTCGTCAGCTTACAAACATATATTTCAGAGAGCAAGAGCTCAGCAAGAACATGAAGACTGCATGAGGCTACTTAGTCTGACCCCCGATACGGCTGCTACATTCCCCCCTTAAATGCATAATTTCATTACAATTATAGCATTTCTGATAAGCGAATGCTCATAATAGTCTGCAAAGCACAATACAAAACTTTTTATAACAGACATATTACTTAACCTCCTGTTGGGCTATTAGAGCATAGAGGGCGGCAGTTTTAGTACCCGAGACATAAAACAGATTTGTTAAACAGCACATAAGACAAGGAATGCAAAGGCATAACAGTATCCCTATGAACAACACTGGTAGAATTAGGATGAACAATGCTTTAAGCCAGCTAAAATTTGGGAGCCAAGGGGTTAACCAATTTAGCTAATTGTTTTGTCCCATTGTTATGTTAGCTACTATATTATGCATGCAGATTATTGATTTGAACATCTACAGCATTACTATTATTAGTCAAATGAAATGATGGAGGAGAAAAAGATAAAAAAGCCTGTTTGGAGGTATATCTCTTGGCAAACAAAAATGTTTTACTCTGGTGATGTTAGCCAGGTGAAGCCAGTAATTATCAGCGAATCGCTGGGACAGATTTCTCTCTCTAGGGCAGACCCCCCTTTTTTGCACCTTATTAAGGAAACACAATGCAACACTACTAACACTACAACACGCATGTTTGATCTTCTTTGGGATCTGACCGTACGCCAGGCAGCTATTCACCTGGCAAGCTGCAGTAGGGTCTAGTCCCCTTCTTCAATTCTCCAGTTGCAGGTCTGACCGTACGCAGGGTGGACAGCCTCCCGGTGTGCCCACAGTAAGGTCTAGCCTGAGTCTTCCTACTGTTTCTTTAGAATGACTTTTAATGGATTTTCAGCTACAGTCCACTTTCCCTTTTGCTTTTTTTTTGACTCGTGTCCAATGTATCCAGGGTTTAACTCCAGCTACTTTCACAGCTGTGGGGGTGGAAAGCATAACAGTTTTTGGTCTTCTCCACTTGGGAGTTAAAGGGTTATTTTTCCCCTCTTTAACTCATACTTCATCTCCTGGTTGGAAAGGATGAACTTCTGTGATAGGAATTGGGGCCTATTTTCTAAGACAAAGCGACGCTGGGCTTGAAGAACTTTGCCTAGTGTTTGGACTTCTTGTTTAAGGCTAACGTTTGCTTGCTCTTGATGCCACTCCAGTGTCAATCATGAAGTCAATGTCACGGCCCCTCACAGTGGCAGTGACTAGGGGCTTCTCGGGGCTGAGATTAAGGGGGCCCGGTTTGTCTTATTTAAGACTTTTGGCTTTAGCCACTTTAATGAAGGGGGCTCCTTTATACATTTTTATAGACCCCTGCTTTTGCTAGTTTGGTTGCCAACCAAGCTGTCTCTTCTCTCGCCCATTCTGGCCCCTTTGGTTTTCTCTTTTGTGTATTTGATTTATTTTATTTGGGCATTCATGCCACCAATGTCCATCTTATCCACACTGGGCACACTGGTTCTTTCTTAAGAATCCTTTGCCTCTGCCGGGTCTTCTTCTATTTTTTTGTCCATGTCTTCTTGGGCCTCTGGGTCGAGGGGGGTATACTGGCGATAGGCATCTAAAAGACGCTTTAGGTATGCTCTGGGGCCTTGGTGGCACCTTGCAGCACTTTAGACACCTTGGTCATATTAACTTACTTCTTCATACTTGCCCTCATGGCTTTTAACAGCAGGGTTTGATACTGGGTGAGGCGCTCTAGCCCCGCTTGTGTTTTGGGATTCCAGCGGGAGGGGGTTTACTTACAAGGAGACTTTATTGGGTAACTTACAGCACACAGGCGTACCCAATGGGTGGATCAGACAGCTTTTCTGAACCACGAGCTATTGGGTTAAATGGGTTTTATACTATACATGGTACCCATGAGGCAGCACAACACTAGCAAGCATTTTCAGCATAGGCTAGAAGTGTTTGTTTCTCAGGCACAGCTTCCTGTAAACAAACTTCGCTTCCCAGGCAAAGTGCTTTATAACACTTTCACTCATTAGTATGGGAAGAGAAATCTCTCTCTCTTTCTTTTGCTTTCTTTTTCTTGCTGATCTGCCTGTATTGCAGATCATGTTTCAAACTTTTTATATAAAACTTTCCACTCCATGCACTAGCCTTGTCTCTTTATTTGTCTTTTTTGCAAGTTAAACTCACTTACTTAAACTTTTCTGCCCTACACTAGGCCCAATGATGCACATTTGGGATAGGCTTTTCTCCTTCTAGTTACATTTTCTCATCTTAAAGAACTATTACATTATTGTGGCTACTTCACTCCCAGGTAATAAGCTCTAGGCATAATCAGCTGCTTTTAATTAACCCTGGGGGCAACTATGGCCATGCTTCTTCTCTACAAATGTTCTTTCTCTTTGCCTCTTGCCTTCTCTTTCTTCTTCCCCCCCCCTTCTCTATCTGTCTGCCACTTTCTCTATTTCTCTGTCTTTTCTACTTGTCTCTGTCTTTCTCTACTTGTCTTTGTCTTTTCTCTTGTCATCCATTGGGAACCACACTCAATATCATTTGGAGTTGCAACTAGCACTAATCTGCAAATATCACATATATTTTATGATATCTAAGAAATCATAAAATATACACAACAAACTTTTTTCAATTTAACACAATGAATGGAAAACACTTCTTGCATGGTAAGGCATGATGGAGCAGATCCAGCAATTATACTGCTCTTCTGGATGCATGCTCAGGGCTCATCAAAATCAAGGGATGGGCATACTCACACATGCAAAGAGTTCTAGGTCACCATTTTTGCATCGGCAACTTTATGCTGCATGAGTTCTAGCTAGTTAAAAAAAAAAAAAAAAGCGCGTGCGGATATAGGGGTGGACGAAAGTCCCTTACCTGTCCTCGAAGGATGTTCGCGGTGGGGGAAGGCACTTCGCTGCTCCCCCCGTGAAGTTCAGGCCGGGGGGGGAGGCTTCCCGCCTCACCCGGCCAAAATTCAGGCCGGGGGGGAGGCTTCCCGCCTCGCCCGACTGAAATTCAGGCCGGGGAGGAGGCTTCCCGCCTCGCCCGGCCGCGAAATAAAAAGTTTTTTTAAAAAAACGCCCCCGTGATAGGCTACGTGATGATTAACGTAGCCTATCATGGCTAGATCTGCAAAGTCAGCCATAATAGGCTACGTCAATCGTCACGTAGCCTATCACGGGTGACTTTAAAAAAAAAAAAAGCGCGTACACTAAGGGCGGCCCCCATAGGGAGCCGCCATAGGGAGCTGCCATTCGCGTTCCTTATTTGGTTGCTGTAGTCTACGTAAAGATTTACGTAGACTACGGCGAAAATAAGGGCAACGCAAATAGCGTTGCCCTTATTTTCGCCGTAGTCTACGTAAATCTTTACGTAGACTACAGCAACCAAATAAGGAACGGGAATGGCGGCTCCCTATGGGGGCCACCATTATCCGTATAGGGATGGCGGAGAATTTCTCCCCGAAACATCAGGGGGCCGAGCGCCAACGTGTTCGGCCCCCCGAACAAGTTTCGGGGAGAAATCCTCCGAACCCCCCCCGCCCCCCGCACCCCCCCCGTGACGGGACTTACCTTCGCCGAATGTCCCTCCCGGCGGCGGGTCCGGCCGGCGGTTCGGTGGGTGTTCGAGCGGGGCGGGAGCGGCAGCTGGTCTTTCGACCGGCTGCCACCGCCGCCATTGCAATCAAAGAAAAAAAAAACGCCCCCTGATAGGCTACGTGACAATTAACGTAGCCTATCACGGCTAGATTTGCAAAGTCAGCCATGATAGGCTCCGTCAATCGTCACGTAGCCTATCACGGGTGACTTTAAAAAAAAAAAAAAAGCGCATACGGATAATGGAGGCCCTCATAGGGAGCCGCCATTCCCGTTCCTTATTTGGTCGCTGTAGTCTACGTAAAGATTTACGGAGACTACAGCAAAAATAAGGGCAACGCTATTTGCGTTGCCCTTATTTTCGCCGTAGTCTACGTAAAGATTTAAGTAGACTACAGCGACCAAATAAGGAACACGAATGGCGGCTCCCTATGGGGGCCGCCATTAGCGTACGCGCTTTTTTTTTTTTTTTTAAGTCACCCGTGATAGGCTACGTGACGATTGACGTAGCCTATCACGGCTGACTTTGCAGATCTAGCCGTATTTTCGCCGTAGTCTACGTAAATTATTATTATTTTCGCCGTAGTCTACGTAAATCTTTACATAGACTACAGCAACCAAATAAGGAACGCGAATGGCGGCTCCCTATGGCGGCTTCCTATGGGGGCCGCCCTTAGCGTACGCGCTTTTTTTTTTTAAAGTCACCCGTGATAGGCTACGTGACGATTGACGTAGCCTATTATGGCTGACTTTGCAGATCTAGCCATGATAGGCTACGTTAATCGTCACGTAGCCTATCACGGGGGCGTTTTTTTTTAAACTTTTTATTTCGCGGCCGGGCGAGGCGGGAAGCCTCCTCCCCGGCCTGAATTTCAGCCGGGCGAGGCGGGAAGCCTCCCCCCAGGCCTGAATTTCGGCCGGGCGAGGCGGGAAACCTCCCCCCCCGGCCTGAACTTCACGGGGGGAGCAGTGAAGTGCCTTCCCCCACCGCGAACATCCTTCGAGGACAGGTAAGGGACTTTCGTCCACCCCTATATCCGTACGCGCTTTTTTTTTTTTTTTTAAGTCACCCGTGATAGGCTACGTGACGATTGACGTAACCTATCATGGCTGACTTTGCAAATCTAGCCGTGATAGGCTACGTTAATTGTCACGTAGCCTATCACGGGTGTTTGTTTTTTTTTCTTTTATTGCAATGGCAGCGGCGGCAGCCGGTCGAAAGATCGGCTGCCGCCCCCGCCCAGGACGAACACCCGCCGAACCGCCGGCTGGACCCGCCGCCGGGAGGGACATTTGGCAAAGGTAAGTCCCATCCCGGGGGGGTGCGGGGGCCAGGGGGACGCAGAGAATTTCTCCCCGAAACTTGTTCGGGGGGCCGAACACGTTGGCCCTCAGCCCGCCGAAGTTTCGGGGAGAAATTCTCCGCCATCCCTAGTTCTAGCAGAAGGAAATCTAAAAGTCATAGATCAACTCAGCCTGTTGTACACTGAGCTGACTACAAACACAGACACACAGTCTACAGCAGTGAGAGTTCAAGTTTTTGAAAAGCCTCACAGCACTGTGGAAAGGGGAGAAGCTCTCAGGTCTATCTATCACTAGATAAGCTAGCCAGGGATTTATAATATTACACACACACACACACACACACACACACACCTTTTTTCTTCTCTTCCCCTTTAACTTGGTACACGAAAGCAAAGTGCCAAAACTCAGGATGCTGGGGGGTGATGGGCATCGCTTTATACTTGCATTTTTCAGGCAGCCATTAATCTTCTTCAGGGAGGCGGTGGGGTGATTTGCAGGACTTCAAAGGCAAGCTTCACAGTTTGTTTGTATTTGTAAATCCCAAGCTCAAAACAGGACATGATGAGGTACAGGGCAGCTAAATTTTTGCTTTGGCACGGGCAACAAATAACTCAGGTTAGCTTTCTTCGCTGGGGTCTCAAACAGGAAAACAGTCTTAATTTAAATTTGTAACATCACTGACAGCGTCAGCCAGCCAGCTACACAGATCTCATTGTTTTTTAAGACAGTTGCTCCAATATCTTCTTTTCTTCTCAATCAGGTTGGGTCTCTCAGCTTACACAGTTTATTGCAGCTTTCAGGAGCATGGTAGTAGCGTGATTTTGGCTTGGCCAGGAATATGCTGTCTGGTTTCTCGGTCTCTTCAGCACACACACTCAGGCAGTCTAACACTGGACACTTAAATTAGTGAGATTTCTTCATTGCAGGGAATCCCACTACAAAAGCTTAATGGTTACGCTCTTCAGAAATCATATAGCTGATGGTCTACAGGCTCTATGAAATTCTAGGACAGTTCAAAGCTAAACACGGCTACCTTGACAGAGATCTTCATCATGGTCTTTCCGCTTTATTCTGCCTTGGGACAGTCTTATGGCACACTTTCTACTCAAAGAGGGGTCTAGCCTGTGCCCTGGGGGCTGATTCTTTACCTTTATTCCATTTTGCGCCTTTATCTTCTGGGTCTTCATTTTCAGTTTCCATTTCTTAGGGATTTCATCTCAATTAGGCGAGGTGATGATGTTGCACAACTCAGAACGTTGTGGGCAATTCTCCTGCCCCCCCTCTCGGCGCACTAGGCTAACGGCTACTTCTTCAGCCTCACACTCCCACGCTTTGTTAAAAGCCAGGCTGTCCTGCAACATTTCTATAATTAACAGCCTCAGATCTTGTTCTTTTTTTTTTCTCTCAGCTTGACCTTGAGCTTTTTGCTGTTTCCTCTCTCTATTCTGAATCCTTTTTTAAAAAAATATTTTTCCTTTTTTTAAAACATACATTTCAAGGGGGTGCAAGTCTTGCTTCCCCCACCTCCCATAGCTTCCCTCCTAAGATGAAGACGGACACAATGGAGGAAAGGGGATTGGTCAGCGAGTAAGGGGTCTCACTGACCGCCACAAGAGGAATTTTTACACCACGCACTTTGCTACTGGCCTGGGCACCCGGACGGTCAACGGTCTGCAACAGAAACCGCAGTAGCCACTCACACAATCATCAGTTTCACCACTTCATTCATATGTCCCTGCCACCCACTTTCCCACTTTTCCACTAGAGCGAAGCAGTTTCCTCAGCGCCTTGCTGAGTATTAGTGCCTGCTCGGGGGAGTGATCAAGTCCCCCCTCCACCCCCAATCGGGTGGGTCACCTTTTGTATATGTATACTAACACTGACCTTCTTCATAAGGCGGGGCCCTCTTTTTTTCTGCCCAGTGGCCTTTCTCCTAAAGGCGGGGCCCTCTTTTTACTCCATATACTTGCCTTTCTCCTGAAGGCTTCCAATGTGGGTTTCAACTCAATTGCAGCTGCAGTATGGGCAGGGCTCAAGTTCCTTCCTCCGCTTCCCAGGGTTCTCTTGCCGCTCGCTGCCGTTTGGGCAGTCCCGGCGCAGGCTTTCTCCCGTTCACCTGACAAAAAGCTCGGTGGCACCAAGAAAGGGAGGTGTGCACCGAGCTCTCCCTCCCAGTGCGGCGATTAAGAGCAGGCAACTGCCACCTCTCTGTCTCAGAGCCTGCCACATCCGAGTCACGGCACGATTTATATTGCAGAACTCAGAGTCAGAGAGACCACGGAGTGAAGGAAAAAGAGTTTTTCTTTATTTAATGCATGGGCTTAAGGCTGGAATCACTTCCAAAGAGCCAAAAGCCCCGATTTACATCAGCAAATTGTTTTTATAGATATTATGACACATATGCAAAATCTCCCCTACCCCTTTCTGTGTGGGTTTGCAGTATTCAGCATTTTCTCTCCTAGCACCATTGTTTATAATACAGGAAATGGGTTATAGGGTAGCCATGATAAGCAGAGAACAGCAGAGAACATGATATACAATTCTATGACCTTAGCCTTTGTTGACAAGATAAGAAATTCCTGTGTCTCGTCAGCTTACAAACATATATTTCAGAGATCAAGAGCTCAGCAAGAACATGAAGCATGAGACTGCATGAGGCTACTTAGTCTGACCCCCGATATGGCTGCTACACCACGGGGAAGGGAGATGTAATGTTGGGGGTAACAATGGACGTAGGCGTATGCACTGCAACAGAGAGAACAGCTATGAAGGGGCCCAATAATAGTCTTCAGATACATGTAGGAAGAAAGCCAGACTATGAAGCACATGGTCTTCTATGTCTATATACTAAAGCCCAGAGTTTGGGAAACAAACAGAATGAACCTGAACTCTTAATACAGGAGGGAAATTATGACTTGATAGGTATAACTGAGACTTGGTGTGATGACTCTCATGACTGGAATACAGCAATTGAAGGATATAACTTGTTCAAAAAGAACAGGAGGAACAGAAAGGGAGGAGGGGTTGCACTGTATGTGAAAAAAACATATCTCTGCACAGAAATACAGGAGGATGAGCTTGTTAGCCCCATCGAGTGCATCTGGATCAAAATAAATGGAGCAAAGAATAAAAGGAACATGGTGGTCGGAGTCTCCTAACAGCCACCCAATCAAGGAGAAGACAAGGATGAAACTTTTGAAAAGCAAATAGCCAATGTTTTAAGGAAGCATGATGTAGTAGTAATGGGGGTCTTCAATTTCCCCGATATTTGTTGGGAGACAAATTCTGCAAAACATGGCCCCTCCAGGAAATTCCTGACTTGTGTGGCGGATAACTTCCTCCTACAGAAAGTAGAGGAGGGAACTAGAGGATCGGCTATCCTTGACTTGATCCTAACCAACAGAGATGACGTAGTGGATAAAGTACCAGTTACAGGAAATCTGGGGGAAAGCGACCATGTTGCACTTCAGTTCTTGGTAGGGATGTCAGAGAATTTCTCCACGAATCTCGGGGAGGCCGAATGCCAGCGCATTCGGTCCCCCAAAATTGGTGGAGAAACGGTCTGCCCCCCTGCCCCCCCGGGACCGGACTTACCTTGCTCGAATGTCCCTGGCAGCAGCAGCTCCAGCGGCGGTTCAGTGGCGGTGCAGCGGCGGTGGCGGCACCCGGTCTTCTGACCGGCTGCCACTGCCGCCATTTCCAAGTAAAAAAAACCACACATAAACAAACGTGATAGGGTACGTAAAGATTCACGTAGCCTATCATGGCTACATTTTCATAAAACACCGTGAGAGGCTTGGTAAATGTTTACGTAGCCTATCACGGCTGACTTTGAAAAAAAAAAAAAGTGCGCACGCAAATGGCGGCGCCCATAGGTGCCACCATTTGCATTCCTTATTTTGGCACGTGTAGTCTACATAAACATTTACGTAGACTATGGCGAAAATAAGGGCAAAGCAAATATCATTGCCCTTATTTTCGCCGTAGTCTACGTAAATGTTTACGTAGACTACACGTGCCAAAATAAGGAATGCAAATGGCAGCACCCATGGGCGCCACCATTTGCCTACACGCTTTTTTTATTTTTTTAAGTCAGCCATGATAGGCTACGTAAACATTTATGTAGCCTATCATGGCTGACTGCAGGGACGCAAATGGCGGCGGCTATGGCCGCCGCCATTTGCATCCCAGCAGGAGACGAGGTTTCACGGCCGGAGGGATGGGGAGCCTCCCCCCCAGGCCAGAATTTCAGGGGGAGGGACGGAGCACCTCCCCCACACCACGAAGGAAGCTTCAGGATCAGGTAAGTGACTTTTGTCCATCCCTAGTTCTTGGTTCTAAGCGGGAAGCAAAAGCCGAGTGTAGTCAAACGTGTACCTTGGATTTTAGGAAAGCTGATTTTAATACACTCAGAACAATGACCAGTAAGGTCCGATGGCAAGCGACACTAACGAGAAAAGGAGTCCAAGTAGAGAGGGCAGAGAATTTCTCCATGAATCTCGGGGAGGCCGAATGCCAACGCATTCGGCCCCCCGAAAGTGGTGGTGAAATTCTCCGCTACACCCCCCTGCCACCCCCTGGGATGGGACTTACCTCCCTCGAATGTCCCTCTTGGCGGCGGGTCCTGGCAGTGTTTGGGCGGTGTTTCAGTGGGGGCGGGGGCGGCGGCGGGTCTTGCGACTGGCTGCCACCGCCGCCATTACAAAGTAAATGTAAAAAAAAAACACCACACACATGTGATAGGCTATGTAATGATTTACGTAGCCTATCACGTCTAGATTTCCAAAGTCAGCTGTGATAGGCTATGTAAATCATTATGTAGCCTATCACGGGTGACTTTGGAAAAAAAAAAGCGTGTACGCAAATGGTGGCACCCATGGGCACCGCCATTTGCGTTCCTTATTTGGGCCCGGGTAGTCTACATAAAGATTTATGTAGACTACCGCGAAAATAAGGGGAATGCAAATAGTGTTGATAGGCTTAGGGATGGACGAAAGTCACTTACCTGATCACGAAGCTTGCTTCGCGGTGGGGGGGAGGCGCTCCGTCCCTCCCCACCAAAATTCGGGCTGGGGGAGGCCGCCAGGGACATTCAAGCAAGGTAAGTCCCATCCTGGGGGGGCAGGGGGGGCAGACTGTTTCTCCACCAATTTTGGGGGGCCGAATGCTCTGGCATTTGGCCTCCCCAAGATTCGTGGCAAAATTCTCTGACATCCGTATAAAAAAGGAAATTCTTAAGGCACAATCACAAATAATGCCAACAAGAATAAATGGTGGAAGACAACAAAAGAAGCCAATGTAGCTTCACAAAAAGCTTAGGGATGACCTGAAAACAAAAAAGGACACATATAGGAAGTGGAAAGAAGGCCAAGTAACAAAGGAAGAGTACAGGCAGGTAGCACAGAATTGCAGGGATGCTGTCAGGAAGGCTAAAGCTGAGAACGAGCTGAGGTTAGCGAGGGATGCTAAAAACAACAAAAAGGCTTTCTTCAGCTACGTCCATAGTAAAAGGCAGAGGAAAGGAATAGTGGTTCAGCTATTAAATAAGGATGGCAAAACGATAACAGATGACAAAGAAAAGGCAGAGGTGCTCAATTCCTACTTTGGCTCAGTCTTCTCCCAAAGAGGGTCTATGACCCCCCTGGCAAAGGCGAAGTGCAGGCCAACATGGATTTGTCAAAAACAAGTCCTGCCAGACAAATCTGATCTCATTTTTTGATCAAGTAACCTCCCTTGTAGACTGTGGGAATGCTGTAGACATCATATACCTCGACTTCAGCAAAGCTTTCGACAAAGTGCCCCATGATATCCTGATGAGCAAACTAGCTCAAAGTGGGCTAGATGAAACAACAATCTGGTGGATCCACAGTTGGCTACAGAACTGGACTCAAAGAGTGCTTATCAGTGGGACCTTCTCAAACTGGGGAGAGGTAAGGAGTGGGGTACCGCAGGGCTCAGTCCTGGGCCCAATGCTCTTCGACATTTTTATGAATGACTTGGAGGAGGAGGTGCAGGGAATGCTGATCAAATTTGAGGATGACACCAAATTGGGTGGGATAGCTAATACTTTGGAAGACAGAAACAAAATTAAAAGTGATCTGGATAGACTGGAGCACTGGGCAGAAAACAACAGAATGACGTTTAATAGGGATAAATGCCAAGTTCTGCACCTAGGAAAAAGAAACCAAATGCACAGTTACAAGATGGGGGATACGTGGCTCAACAACACTACAAGCGAGAAAGATCTTGGAATTGTTGTTGATCACAAGCTGAATATGAGCCAACAATGTGATGTGGCTGCAAAAAACGCAAATGTTATTTTGGGCTGCATTAATAGAAGCATAGCTTCCAAATCCCAGGAAGTACTAGTTCCCCTCTACTCAGCACTGGTTAGGCCTCATCTGGAGTACTGTGTCCAGTTCTGGGCACCACACTTTAAGAAGGATGCAGACAAACTGGAGAGGGTTCAGAGGAGGGCAACAAAGATAATCAAAGGACTGGAAGCAAAGCCCTATGAAGTGAAGAGAGACTGAAAGAACTGGGCATGTTTAGCCTTGAAAAGAGAAGACTGAGGGGAGATATGATAGCACTCTTCAAGTACTTGAAAGATTGTCACAGAGAAAAAGGCCATGATCTCTTCTTGATCATCCAAAAGTGCAGGACACGGAATAATGGACTCAAGTTGCAGGAAGCCAGATTCCGGCTAGGGATGGATGGAAGTCCCTTACCTTATCCCGCAGCTTGCTTCGTGGTGGGGGGGGAGGTGCTCTATCCCTCTGGCTGAAATTCTGGCCGGGGGGGAGGCGCCCCGTCCCTCCAGCCACGAATCCTGCTGTCCTGCCAGGATGCAAATGGCAGCGGCTGTAGCCGCCGCCGCGGTTTGCGTCCCTGCAGTCAGCCGTGATGGGCTACGTAAATGTTTACGTAGCCTATCATGTCTGACATTGAAAAAAAAAAAGTGCGTACGCAAATGGCAACGCCCATGGGACTACACGTGCCCAAATAAGGAACACGTTCCTTATTTGGGCACGTGTAGTCTACGTAAACATTTATGTAGACTACGGCGAAAATAAGGGCAACCCAAATAGCAACGCAAATCACGAAAACCTGAAAATAAGGGCAACACAAATCACCTTCACTGGACAATAATAGCGTTGCCCTAATTTTTGCCGTAGTCTATGTAAATGTTTATGGAGACTACACGTGCCCAAATAAGGAACACAAATGGCGGCGCCCATGGGCGCCGCCATTTGTGTACGCGCTTTTTTTTCCCCAAAGTCAGCCGTGATAGGCTATGTAAACATTAACATAGCCTATCACGGTGTTTTTTGAAAATCTAGCCATGATAGGCTACGTAAATCTTTACGTAGCCTATCACGTTTGTTGTTGTTGTTGTTGTTTTGACTTGGAAATGGCGGCGGGGGCAGCCGGTTGGAAGACCGGCCGCTGCAGCCACCGCCACCGAACAGCTGCCGGGAGCCCCCGCCGCCAGGGACATTCGCACAAGGTAAGTCCCATCCCGGGGGGGCGGGGGGCGGACCGTTCCTCCACCAATTCCAGGGGGCTGAATGCGTTGGCATTCGGCCTCCTAGAGATTCGTGGAGAAATTCCCTGACATCCCTAATTCTGGCTGAACATCAGGAATAACTTCCTGACTGTTAGAGCAATACGACAATGGAACCTATTACAGGGAGGTGGTGGGCTCTCCCACACTGGAGGCATTCAAGGCAAGGCTGGACAGCCATCTGTCGGGGATGCTCTGACTTGGATTCCTGCATTGGGCAGGGGGTTGGACTCGATGGCCATGTAGGCCCCTTCCAACCCTACTATTCTATGATTCTATGATTCTATGAATTTGTTTAGCCTCCTTTTAAAGTCATCCAAGTTTGTGACCATCACTACATCCTGTAGCAGCAAATCCCATAGTTTAACTATGTGTGGTGTGAACAACTACTTCCTTTTATCTGTCCTTAATCTCCCAACATTCACCTTCACTGGAAAATCTCAGGTTTTAGTGATATGAGAGATGCCTATCCGCTTTCTCCACTCCATGCATAGTTTTATACACTTCCATCATGTCTCCCCTAAAAAAACGCAAATGTCATAACCTTTCTAGGGATGTACAAAACACTTACCTGTTTTCGTCCAGGGACATCCGTGGTGGGGGGGGAGGTGCTCTGTCCCTCCCCCCGAAATCCTGGATGGCGGCCAGGACTGTCCGCAGCTGGAATTCTGGCCACAGACAGGCTGCTGTGGACACAAATGGCGCCCGCTATACCGGCCGCCATTTGTATCCAGTGAAGCTGCCATGATAGGCTACGTAAGTATTTACGTAGCCTATCATGGCAAGCCAAAAAAAAAAAAACCAGTGTACAGAAATGGCGGCGGCAACAGCTGTGGCCATTTGCATTCCCTATTTTTAGTCGTTTTAGCCTACATAAATATTTACATAGGTTATTACGGCAAAAAAAGGGGACTGCAAATAGCATAGTGGGCGCTATTTGCATTCTTTTTTTCCCCGCCGTAATAAATAAATATTTACGTAAGCTAAAGCGGCTAAAAATAGGGAACGCAAATGGCGGCCGTCATAGCTGCCGCCATTTGCATATGCTGTTTTTGTTTTGTTTTTTGGCTTGCCGTGATAGGCTACATAAATACTTACGTAGCCTATCATGGCTATGATGAAGTGAATGGCGGCCGCAGGGCGGCCACCATTCGCAAGTCAGTGCGGATGGCAGCAGGAAAGTGCTCCGTTTCGCACGCCTTTTGTGGGGGGGGGCAGGGGCTTCGTTCTGCCATGGATTTCGTGGGGCCAAATGCACTGACATTCAGCCTCACCGAGATCCGTGGCAGAATTCCCTAAGCCTTTCTTCATAGGGGAGTTGCTTCAGCCTCTTGAACATTTTTTTCCCCTGAACCAGTCCAATTCCTTTGTATACTTTATGAGGTGCAGTGATCAGAATTGTTGTTCCAAGTGTGTTTGCACCATTGTACAAGGCCATTATGATGTTCAATTTTATTTTCAGTTCCTTTCTGAATAATCCCCAATATGGGTTATTTGACTGCCTCAGTGCTCATTTGCAACATCAGATCATTTATGAACACATTAAAAATAACCAGTCCCAAAACAGATCTTTAGGGGGCCCCACTGTTTACCATTTGTTCCTACTCTGTGCTTTCTGTTTTTTTAAGCAGTTACTGATCCATATGAGGATATCTCCTCTGATCTCCTGAGTGCTATGTTTGCTCAGGTGTCTTTGGTGAGGGGTTTTGTCAAATGCCTTTTGAAAATCTAAGTAAACAAGGCCTACCAGATCAGCCATACTTGTTAACACTCGCAAAGAATTCTAAAATATTAGTGAGACAGGACTTACTTTTGCAGAACACATGCTGGCTGTTCCTCAGGAACACTTGTCTAGTGGCATTCTGTGATCAGCATAACATAGGCTTGAGCCTTGTCTCAAGCCAATGTTATTTAAGACTCAGGAAATGCAGGACTGTGTGTTGGCTTCAGTACCACTTAGCTGTCTTTGGTGTTTTTGTACTGGTGCATTTCCTGCATGTACAGCTGTATTGTGTGAGAGTGCTTATATAAATCTGACAAGGATTGGGCCCTAAAGTAAAGATTACACTGGGTGGAGCAGGAATCCCCAAGTATCACCTGCACCATTCAAGTATGAACAGAACAACCATAACACAGTCCCATGCACATCCAACTCATATAGCCATTCCAGAAGGATACCATGGTCAGAGGTATTAAAATCCACTAAGAGACTGAGGAGAATTAACAGGGCTGCACTCCCCCTGCTTCTCTCCCAACACTAATCCCACAGGATGACTAAAACTGTTTTGGTGCCTAACCAGACATAAACCTAGGGATGGACGAAAGTCACGTACCTGATCCCGAAGCTTTCTTCGCAGTGGGGGGGAGGCGCTCCGTCCCTCCCCCCAAAATTCTGGCCGGGGGGGAGGCGCCCTGTCCCTCCCCACCGAAATTCTGGCCAGGGGGGAGGCGCCCCGTCCCTCCAGCCACAAAACCTCCTCTCCTGCTGGGACGCAAATGGCAACGGCCATAGCCGCCGCCGTTTGCGTCCCTGCAGTCAGCCGTGATAGGCTACATAGATGTTTACGTAGCCTTTCACGGCTGACTTTGAAAAAAAAAGCACGTACGCAAATGGCGGCGCCGCCATTTGCATTCCTTATTTTGGCACGTGTAGTCTACGTAAACATTTACGTAGACTATGGCGAAAATAAGGGCAATGCTATTTGCGTTCCCCTTATTTTCGCCGTAGTCTACGTAAATGTTTACGTAGACTACACGTGCCAAAATAAGGAATGCAACTGGCGGTGCCCATGGGCACCGCCATTTGCGTACTTGCTTTTTTTTTTTTTTAAAGTCAGCCATGATAGGCTACATAAACATTTACGTAGCCTATCATGGTGTTTTTTAAAAATCTAGCCATGATAGGCTACGTAAATCTTTACGTAGTCTATCACGTTTGTTTGTTTGTTTGTTTGTTTTACTTGGAAATGGCGGCGGCAGCCGGTCGGAAGACTGGTCGCCGGAGCCGCCGCCACCAGGGACATTCAAGCAAGGTAAGTCCCGTCCCGGGGGGGCAGGGGGGCAGACCGTTTCTCCACCAATTTCAGGGGGCCGAATGCACTGGCATTCGGCCTCCCCGAGATTCATGGAGAAATTCTCTGTCATCCCTACATAAACCCTGATGGAAATGGACTTAGACAACTGGTGTCATCCAAGATAGCCTGGATCTGCTCTACCACCACACACTTGAGCACCTTGCCCAAGAAGGGGACATTTGCCACTGCCTAAAATTATAAAGGTCTTCCGTAGAAGTAATAAGGTCCAATGACAGCTTCTTTGGGAGTGGTCATACTATTGCATTCTTTATGGAAGCTGGGACCACTCCTTCTTTAAAGAGGAGCTCACTTTAAAGAGGAGTTGTCGACTTTCGACCCAACCAGCAGGGGTGGAGAACTTCAGGCCCAGGGGTCAAATCCAATCCCTCTTAGGTAGGGATGTGCAAACCCACCCCTGCCTCGGTCCTCCAGGTGCCTGCCCAGCCCTTGCCCCTGCTCTCCAGTCCCTGGACTGTGCTTGAGCCCCTCACACTCTCAGCAAGCAGCCCACACTCATCCCAGTGGCCTCGTCGACCTCCGTGGTGCCATTTTTCGAAAAATAAAATAGCGATTGCAACAATGTGCATATTTGCATATATGCAAAAATGCACATTTTTGCAAAAATATGCATCTTCATGCATATGCAAATACGCACATTCACAAAATGCACATTTTCACATGTGCAAATATGTGCAGTCACAAAAATGTGTATTTTCATGCATATGTAAATATGCACATTTTTGTGATTGCCATTTTTTTAAAAATGGTGGCCGCAGAGCTTGACGAGGCCACTGTGGTGAGTGTGGACCACTTGCTGAGCACAGGCAGGGGGCGGGGGGGCAGGGACTCAGCGAGCAGAGTTTGAAGGTATGGGCAGGGGGGTTCCGCCGCATTCCGGGACAGAATCAGGCACCCACACCATCTCTACTCTTAGGGTCCTAGCCTGGCCCTTTGAGGTTTCAGATGACCATGCCCCGCTCTCCAGCCCCCAACCCCTTTGCCTGACTATTGATCATTTGCTGGTTTCTCAGCTTTTCTGTAATTTTTCCCCATTGTAAAAAGGTTGAAATGCCTCTGGCAGGAAGAGCTGTAAGCTAAATATGTGGGCATTTGGGGTATTTCTGGTACTTTGTCCCACCCTTCTTGCCTTTGGCTCTGCTCACCCCTGGAATGTGGCCCCCAAGAGCTTCTCTGAAATTGAATTCGGCCCTCAGGCTGAAAGGGGTTCAACATCCCATGTCTAGTGAAACAGCCAAATGACTGTTTGACACACTCTAGCTCAGCACCCATCTTAGCAATCCACTTTTCAGTCCATTTATCTAAAACAGGCCTTATTTATTTATTTATTTATTTCATTTTTATTCTGCCCAATAGCCGAAGCTCTCTGGGTGGTTCACAACCATTATAACAATAAAATGAAAAACAATAAAATATAGTTAAAATACAATGTAAACGTTTAAAAGCTTAAAACAGCAATATAAAAATGAAATCATCACACAGACGCTAGCAGCAAGACATTTAAAATACAGAATCAGATGAAAACAAACTAAAAAACTAAAATGCCAGGAGCTGAAATGAGCAGAATGGAGGTGCCAGGTGAACCTCTCTGGGGTGCCACCGCAGAAAAGGATCTCCTCCTAGTAGCCACCCACCTCACTCCCTTTGGCAGGGGCTTCTGGAAGAGAACTGCTGAAGCTGACCTAAGGATCTGGGCAGGTGCATATGGGAGGAGATGATCCTTCGGGTAGCCTGGACTCAAATCATTTAGGGCTTTGAATGTCAGTACCAGCACTTCGAATCAGCCTGAAAATGGACTGGCAGCCAGTGCAGATGAAAGAGTACTGTCATAATATGATCACATTGGCCAGTCCCTGTTAATAGTCTTGCTGCCCTATTTTGGACCAGCTGAAGTTTCCAGACCATTTTCAAAGGCAGTTCCACATATAACATACTGCAGGAATCCAAACAAGAGGTTATCTGAGCATGGATAACTGTAGCTAGGCTGTCTCTCTGTCCAGATAGGGATGTAGATGATACATTAGCCTAAGCTGATAAAACGTGCTCCGTGCCACGGTCCACCTGTGCCTCGAGTGACAGCTCTGGATCCAAGAGCACCCCATATTCTTCCTTCAGATTGTCTCATTTGAATGTTGTGCCTACTATACCAACTTAATTAGTGATTGGAAGTTCTGCCATGTTATGGTTACCAGTTTTCAGTTCAAGCAGCAAAACCTGTGGTTTCTTTCTCCACACTCAGTACAGGAATATAAGACAAATATTATGACCAGATTCTTCTTCTTTTTTTAAAGTTAGGATAATAATTATTACAGCAAATAAAAGTTGTAGTTGTAGAAACTAATGATAAGGGAAATTAAATCTCATGCTTCATGGAGTAAAATGATTACCTTTGGGTGTAAGGGAAAACTTTTTGTTCCCAAACGCATGTGCAATATTACTGTGTAGGAACTGTTGCCCTCCACTGAAGAAATTTGTCCGCCCAAGATGCAGGGGACCTGGACAGAAAAAAGCACTCGTATTAGTCTTTTGGAACATTCAACATTGTTTTCCTAGGAACGTGGCTCACTCATAGCTACTGTATCATTAAATCATGATTAGCGGTCTCGAAATACAGCCATGGAGTACATACACAAAAGTAAACACACACAGAGGGAAGCTATTAAACTATGTAAATGTAAGAATTTATATTTTAAAAAGTAGTTTTTTTAAAAGTAGTAACTTGCTTTCTGTCAGTAAATTTCAGTAAATCACTGAGTAGCAATATTTAGCCTTCATAGCAGTTTGAATAGTACCCTTTTCACATTCTTGAGTGTATGGTTGTTTCTCTGTGGGTTCCACCAACTAACAGCCAAATACTATGTCCTGCCACTATGCTAAGCACTGTGCAGTGCTTAGGATTGGGAATAAGGTCCCTGTTTCTGTGCCAAGGCACAACTGATGTCCTTGCACTAAAAATGGGAGCCCCTCCACCCTACAATAGTGTGTATGATAAGATTACAGGGAAACCACCTCACCTCAAAACAACCTCTCTCTTGGTGCAGCTTCATGCCAATCCCTGTGGGTAACTCAGGGTGAGTTATAAATACCCACTCCACACTACACTTAGGGCACAATCCTATGGTTGCTAGTCAGTGGCTACATGGCCATAGGATTGGTCAGTTTCCAGGAACCGCCTTCCTGCCCCTTCCCTTGCCCCCTTGTCGGCAGCAGGGATCGTCCCCATGCTCCGCGCTCATAAGAGCAGTATGGAGCAGGGCAAAAGGGGTCGGTCCCGGGGGTGGGGAGGGGTGAGCAGTGTGTAAATGCCAGTACGACACTTCCTATGCATCATCCAGGCTACACACCCCACATTCTGACATTCCAGGGCTAGAGAGCAGAAATTGGCCATCTAGCTCTGAATGCAGAGTGTGGAGGAGACCGTCCCCTCTGTGCACCTCCCGCCATGCATTGGATAGGCGGTCGCCTCTGAGTTCGGAGGCGGCCACCTCTCCACATAGGATTGTGCCCCCCATAATTCGTGGTTGTGGGGGGTTCTCAAAAGCCCCCATCATAGTCACATGAGGAAGAACAGTGGAACCATGCTTGCTTCCTCCCCCCTCCCCCTCTGTTTTATCCCTATTGCTGGCCCCGCCACCTCCCAAATGTTGGGGGAAGGTGTGAAGCAGACAGCCTGCTCTATACATGAAGCATCCCATGCCATTTAGAACCCTGAATGATGTAGGAAGGGCTAGATGGGTAGCGCTTCAGACCTTCCCCCTCCAACTTTAGAAGGGTGGTGGGGCTACCAATGAGGATGCAATGGAGGGGCCTGTCCACCAAACACAGTCCTGCTCTCCCTCCTCATGTGAATGTAATCATGTGAGGGGAAACACCCACACAGGGCTAGATTTGTGGTCTGGTTAATCCCAGAAATGGCTGCTGCTCTTATTTTGTTTTCCCCTCAAGTTCAATGCCCAGTTACTGGAAGGAGAGCAGCAGGCCTTAAAATATCATAGGAGAATTCTGTCACTCGTGATTAGGATGCCACATCTGTTATGAGAAACAAATGTGCTGAGGTACACATGATCTTTCCTGAAAGGACCTCCCTGCGGTTCCTCCTGCTGCTTACCATACAACTCATGAGGGAAGTGTTAATTTATGCATGCATATCTATATTGCTGTGACAGTAATATCTTATCTGGTATTTTCTGTATGCCTTATTTGAGGTTCAATTATAGTTGAAGCATATTAAAAACCATAGGTATACAGTGTCAGTCTTAATATGGCAATCTTATCCACGGGACTGCCTCTCTCATTATGAACATTCCCTATTATTAAGAGCTGCAGGTGAAGCCCTCTTGAGAACACTGTTACCCGCAGAGGCCCATTTGTCAGCCACACATGAAAGAGCTTTCTCCTGTCTCTCTCCCAAAATGTGGAATGCACTCCCTCAAAAACTACAATTGGCTCCCACTCTCTTGGCTTTTAGAAAGGCTGTGAAGACATAATTTTAATTTGGCTTTTTAAATTATGTAGCTATTAGCACAATCCCATGGACCTTAGGGCACAATCCTGTGGACTGCACAGTTGCAGCTTGGAAGCACCCGAACTTGGAGGCTTCCGAGATTCCTATGCCCTGTCAGGCTGAAGCTGGTAGGGCAGAAGGAGTGGCAGAGGTGACCTTTGCCTCCTGTCTTCCGATTTCCTTTATTTTCACTAGTGAGGGTGCTGTGGAGGGTGCGGGAAGAAGGCTGGAGGAGGCTCAGGCTATCTCATTTTCTGGCCTTTCTAGGCCCTCTCCACACATCAGAACACCCCCCTTTCCCCCTTCTCTGAAGTTGATTTTCCATCCTCAGAGAGGAAGCCTGCATGGTTCTCTCCACAACAGTTGCAAGGGGGTAGGGGTGGGGGTCAGGTCTCTGACTCCCCCTTCCAGGGTCGGAGAACTGTCTCCAACCTCAGAAGGGGTTTTCTGAGCTATCCAGTGGTCCCTGGAACACTCATCCAGGGACCACAGGATTGTTCTCCCCATTTTTTTAATGTTCTTGTTTTTTATTGTGTTAAGGTTTTATTGTTTTCAGTGGCTGAACACCACCTTGATGGCTTTTTAGCCAATAAGGCAGTATACAATATTTAATAATAAAATAAAATGAATGTTTTTCACTGGCTAGGGAAGCTGAATAAATGTGTGCATTGCAGTTATGCTCAATCGTTATTTTCTTTAGTTTCATACTTTAGTTCTTCTGTACACCAGTTGCTGGGGAACATGGGTGGGAGGGTACTGTTGCTGTTTGTGGGTTTCCCATGGACATCTGGTTGTCCGCTGTGTGAACACAATATTGGCCTACACAATATGTCCTGCTTGTGTGTTCCTGTGGGCAACTTGTTGGCCACTATGTGAACACAATGTTGGACTAGAGGGACACTTGGTCTGATTCAACATGGTTCTTCTTATGTTTTTATGTTCATCATTGTAACTATATTGTGATTAAATGTCCTTGATTCTGGAAGATTGGGGTTCTAAATTGTGTGGGGCACAGATTCCCCCCCCCGCACAAACATTTGTTCTCCAACTCACAGAGGGTGACAGGTATGGTAATGGAGGGGTGGAGGTAGTGCAGTTATCCTCACCATCCCTTGAACAATTTTAATCATGTGTGGGATAACAGACAGTGCCAAAATATGGCATATGAAGACCATTTTATTCTAGCAGGCATTGAGGGGTAATGACCAAAATATTTAAATTGCGATTTATGTATTTTACCTTTGCTGCTAGTAATACATGCAAATTTACTTGATTTTTACTGTTTTTTTTCTGTTTTCATTTTTTAAAAAATTAATTCCTATATTGCTGTTGATCAGTTGCATTGTTAGTTGTATTGTTATTTATCAATTGTACTGTACTGGCACCATGAGGGCTCAGTAAAGCCATGTGTTGGAGTAGAAAATTCGATAATACAATAAATAATAAATAAATCTTGAACACAATCACATATCCCTATGATCTTGATTCTGTGATCTCTGTGATCAATTATTATTGCTGAGTGAGGTCACAGCAATTGTGTCCTCACTCTTAGAATATCCAAAAATGTTAGTTAATATGGGCAGAGTTTGTGCAAGTAGCAAAATGTTCAAGTGATTGCTTCATCAGGCATCCAGCTCCCCATTTGTTTATGTGCCTGGCCACTTGACTTATAGAAGCACAATGGTTAATAGTATATTGCAAAATGTTAGTGTACATTGAAATATCAGCACCAGGCCATGGTATAAATCCTCGTGTAACCATATTTCCAAACTCAACATGCTCATCAAACAGCTAGGTCTTCCATCACTTCTGAATGGCAATAAAGGATTTAGCTGAGAAGTTACCTGTATGAGATTATGCAGATCACAGAATCCTTAACCTTAACACACCACTAACCCTGTTGCTTTAAAAGAGTTTTACCCTGATTTTTAAACTAATAGTGAATTCTGATTTTGCATTGCGTCTGATCAGGACAGAAAAGAAGTTATTCAATGGCTACATAAGAAACCTGAGTAGTCTTGTTCATGGATGGTTAGAAGCAGAAAATACTGTCAGCATCACGAAGGCAGTATTTCTGATGCTCGGTCAGGATAATGGAGTTACAGTGCTTTCACTAAGGATCTATTGTTTTATTGTGCAATGAAATCTGTTTTTCAAATGCCACTTACAAAATGTTTTCTTATTCATCTTTTTAGACTATACCCCAAAACATTTTGCTTATCTATCTATCTATCTATCTATCTATCTATCTATCTTGGTCCTCTTCGCTAAGTGTGTCAAACCAATCAATCTTTATGAAAAGACACATTTGACTAAATACATTTTATGTGCTTATACCTTATTGTTAAACTAATCTTCATTTCTTACTTTACCTTCATTTATTTGGTAGAGGGTTTTTTTTTAATCTCAAAACTAGATGTGATCTCTTTTTTAATTAATGCTGATACATTGTTTTCTTTTGTATTCATTTTAGCTTTCCATTCTGTTGACAAACTCAATAAAATGTAGCATTTTTTAAAAAAGAAAAAATATGCAAATTATTTCCATATAAAAGCATATGAAAACCCCAAAGGATCCCCACATTGGTCCATTAGAAAAAAACCAAAATCCACAGTTGGCAATACATTTATTAGGACCAACCAAAATGTGACAACAGAGAGCAAGCTTTCAAGTTCACCAGAACTCTTTGTCAGGCTGGATGTTATGCAAAGCAGGGAGTAGGGAAGAATGAGACTCCAGCCCCCAAATGGCTCAGTGTTATACGTGTAAAGTCTGCAACTAGAGTAAGTTTCAAGATAAAGTGAGAATAAGATTGAAGACTTGATTAGATTAGTCTGTGTTTGGTGCGATGCAGGTCCCAGGTTATATACTGACTGTGGGGCAAAGAAGCCACGGCTGATCCCCAGATCAGTCTCCAGCTTTGAGCAAAACACACATTCCATGATAGGTAGAGAACAGAAGTAAAGATAAAGGTGGTGGTTATTAGGAAAGCTGGAGATTAATTTCAGGTGATGTTCTCAGTAAAAAATGTGAACTAAGGACAAATTGGGTTACATTATCTAGTGGTTGGAGAGCATATACTCCCCAAAAGAACAAGTCTCTCTTTAGGTGGTAGAAAATCATATTTCTTTGGTTTCAGATCCTGGCATCCTGCATCTGAATGGCTAAATTCAGTATTCTCCAAGGCACTTGAAAAACAAAGGAAGCCCTGTTGGTTCATTAAAAACAACTCCAAAAGCTACATTTGGACAATACTTTTATTAAAGATAAAGGTGTCCCCAACCAGTCGTGTCCGACTCTAGGGTGTGGTGCTCATCCCCATTTCTAAGCCGAAGAGCCAGCGCTGTCCGAAGATGCTTCCATGGTCATGTGGCCAGCATGACTGAACACCGAGGTGCACGGAATGCTGTTACCTTTCCTGCCGAAGCGGTACCTATTTATCTACTTGCAATTTCTTGCTTTTGAACTGCTAGGTTGGCAGAAGCTGGGACTGAAGACAGGAGCTCACTCCGTCATGCAGCACTTGGATCTCAAACTGCTGTCCTGCCGACCTTCCGGTCTGCAGCAAAATGTCACAAAATAGTGAGCAAACTTTCATATTCTCCAGAACTCTTCATCAGGCTGGATGTTATGCAAAGTAGGGAAGAGGGAACCGACCCCCCACCCCAACCATCAAAACTACCCTGTAACTACTAGACTCATCCCAAGTTGGAGTAAAGAAGAGATCACAGACTTCAGTGGACTGCTCTATGCTAGGTTGCTATGTAGGGATGGTAAGAAATTCATTGGGTTCACACTACTATGCAAAACTACCTAATTTGCACTTCCCAGAACCAAATATGGCCCCAAATGCAATTTGTGGATGGAAATCCATACATTTCTGAGCTTGTGATGCACATGAAAAGAAAAATGTGTACATTTCTAAAATATGCAGGAACATGTTTTAGTCAATGGGTAAATGTGTACAAAAATGTGTACATCTGAAAAATGCACACAAAAATGTGCACATTTTAAAAACTGCAAAAACACACACACATGAAATTCTGTACAAGGTTGAACAAAAGTTCACATGGAAATGGAGTGGAACAAGCCTAGCAGTGGAAAAACAAGAACCTCAAGACTAAGCTTGACATATTCATCTGTCACTCATGCAATGTAGGTCTCTGTTCCAATGTTCCCATCGCCACTGGCTACACGCTCAAAAGTGACCCTCCAAGCATTCCAAGGACACATGTGGGGGGTCTGCACATTAGTCCCACACCAGCATCCCCCTCCCTGCTGGCTCCACCTGCAAACTTTTGCTTGCTGAGTGGAAGGTCGGTGCTCAGTTGAATGTCTTGAATTAAGCAACTAAAGATGGACAGCAGATGTGCTGCTTATTTATTCTGACTCAGGCTCTCTTCCTAGGAAATGCTTTCCCCTGTCTTCATAATGACTGGTACATACAAACGTTACATTTGCTGCATACCCATGAGACAATCCCACTCCATATGTTCTGAGATTGAACTGGAGCAGACTTTTGCTCCATCAGAGTGGCACTATAGGTTTTGCGCTATGAAGCTGGATAACTGAACACAGCTTTAGACATATGGGCTAAGACCAGTGCAAAAAAGGAAAAGGTCCCCACACATGAACTCTAGGCTTGTTACAACCTGATCCAACCCATATTTATTCCAAAGTCCAACAGGACTTACTCCCAAGTAAGAGTGCATTGGACTGCAGTCTTAAACTAGAACCTATGAGCTACTGTCGTTGTATGAATGGCAGTGCTTAGAAAACAGTTTAGAAAATGTTAAGAAAACATTTTCAACCTTCAAGGAAATTCTGTGTCCACTGTTGAACAAAGGAATTTCAAAGATAGATATCCATGAAAATATGCTGAAGTACAATTCATCAAGAAATTCAGCTCTGTTTCTGTGGTTTGAATAGAAACATTTTTTAAAAAATCACACTATAAATGTTAATCAGCTCAACATGACAATGATGTCCGTGTTGTCATTCAACAACACTTTGTGAATGGCACCTCTTAAGGTAATTATGTCTCTATATTTTGCATGTCAGTTCTCTCTAACAACACATCTCTCCTCCCCTCGCCTCCAACAAATGTATATAAATTTACAGGAAATAGCTTGCTGATTATCGGTCCTACCTCTTCATGTATGGTGTTTACTGAGGGTAGGGATGTATGAAAGGTACTAACCTTTCGTGGATTATGTTTATGGTTGGGGGGGAGGGGTTCCGTCCCTCCCCCTGGAATCCTCACCGGGGGGGAGGTGCTCTGTTCCTCCACCCCCCGGAATCCTGGCTGGCCAGCTGTGTTCCACAGGAATTCTGCGGAGATGCCGGCTGGCTCCGCCAGCAGCCGGACATCCGGCCGCTGGCTAGCAGGGACGCAAATGGTGGCGGCCATAGCCGCCGCCGTTTGTGTCCCTGCAGTCAGCCATGATAGGCTATGTAAAGGTTTATGTAGCCTATCACAGCTGACTAAAAAAACCCAGAAAAAACGCGCGTACACAAATGGCGGCGGCCATGGCCGCCGCCATTTGCATTCCTTATTTTGGCACGTCTTAGTTTACGTAAACTTGGGATGTATGAAAGTTCCGCCATGGATCTTGGGGAGGCCGAATGCCAACGGCCCCTCGCCCCCCCGGGATGAGACTTACGTTAGGTGGATCTTCCTGGCGGCGGTGGCTCCGGTGGCGGCAGCGGCAGAGGTTCGGCGGCGGCGGCTGCGGCGGCCGGTCTTTGGACTGGCTGCCGCCACCGCCATTTCCAGGTAAAAAAACCCAAAAAAACATGATAGGCTACGTAAAGATTTACGTAGCCTATCATGGCTAGATTTTAAAAAAACACCATGATAGGCTACGTAAATGTTTACGTAGCCTATCACAGCTGATTAAAAAAAAAACAACCCTATTTGCATTGCCCTTATTTTTGCCATAGTCTACGTAAATGCCCATGGCCGCCGCCATTTGCATTCCTTATTTTGGCACGTCTTAGTTTACGTAAACTTGGTATGTATGAAAGTTCCGCCATGGATCTTGGGGAGGCCGAATGCCAACGGCCCCTCGCCCCCCTGGGATGAGACTTATGTTAGGTGGATCTTCCTGGCGGCGGTGGCTCCAGTGGCGGCAGCGGCAGAGGTTCGGCGGCGGCGGCTGCGGCGGCCGGTCTTCAGACTGGCTGCCGCCACCGCCATTTCCAGGTAAAAAACCCAAAAAAAACATGATAGGCTACGTAAAGATTTACGTAGCCTATCATGGCTAGATTTTAAAAAAACACCATGATAGGCTACGTAAATGTTTACGTAGCCTATCACAGCTGATTAAAAAAAAAAAACCTATTTGCATTGCCCTTATTTTTGCCGTAGTCTACGTAAATGCCCATGGGCGCTGCCATTTGCGTACGCGCTTCCCCCCCCCAAAGTCAGCCGTGATAGGCTACGTAAGGATTTACGTAGCCTATCACGGGGTTTTTTGAAAATCTAGCCGTGATAGGCTACGTAAATCTTTACGTAGCCTATCACGTTTGCTTGTGTTTTTTTTTAATTTTGACTTGGAAATGGTGGCGGTGGCAGCTGGTCGGAAGACCGGCTGCCACCGCTGCCGCACCGCTGCCACACCGCCGCCGAACCGCCGCCGAACCGCTGCCGGGAGCCGCCAGCACCAGGGACATTTGGGAAAGGTAAGTCCCATTCCAGGGGGGCGGGGGGGTGGACTGTTTCTCCACCAATTTCGGGGGGCCGAATGCGTTGGCATTCGGCCTCCTGGAGATTTGTGGAGAAATTCTCCGACATCCCTAGCCAAAATAAGGAACGCAAATAAGGAACGCATTTGCATACATGTGTTTGTTTGTTTGTTTGTTTAATCAGCCATGATAGGCTACATAAACATTTACGTAGCCTATCACGGCTGACTGCAGGGACGCAAACGGCGGCGGCTACGGCCGCCACCATTTGCATAGGGATGGAAGAAAGGGACTTACCTTGTCCTGCAGCTTGCTTCGCAGTGGGGGGGAGGCACTTCACTTCTCCCCCCAAAGTTCAGGCGAGGGGGGGGTGGCGCCCCGCCTTGACCGGCCGAAGTTCATGCCAGGGGAGAGGCGCCCCATCCCTCACCACCGAAATTCAGGCTGGGGAGGAGCACCCTGTCTACCCGGCCGCGAAAAAAAAGTAAAGTAAAAACAAACACACACCCGTGATAGGCTACGTAATGTTTTACGTAGCCTATCACGGCTAGATTTCCAAAGTCAGCCGTGATAGGCTATGTAAATCGTCACGTAGCCTATCACAGGTGACTTTGAAGAAAAAAAAAGCATGTGCGCAAATGACGGCACCCATGGGGCGCCGCCATTTGCGTTCCTTAGTTTGGCACGTCTAGTCTACCTAAAGATTTACGAAGACTACAGTGAAAATAAGGGAACACTATTTGCGTTGCCCTTATTTTCGCCGTAGTCTACGTAAATCTTTACTTAGACTAGATGTGCCAAACCAAGGAACGCAAATGAAGGCGCCCCTTGGGCATCGCCATTTGCGTACGCGCTTTTTTTTTTAATTCAAAGTCACCCATGATAGGCTATGTGACGATTTACATAGCCTATCATGGCTGACTTTGGAAATCTAGCCGTGATAGGCAACGTAAATCATTACGTTGCCTATCACAGGTATGTGTTGTTGTTTTTTTACTTTACTTCTTTATTTTGCAATGGCAGCGGTGGCAGCCTGTCAGAAGACTGGCCGCCGCCGCCGCCACCACCGAAACGCCACCGAAACGCCGCCGGGACCCTCCACCACGAGGGACATTCACACAAGGTAAGTCCCATCCCAGGGGGGGCGGGGGGCCGGCGGAGAATTTCACCACCAATTTCGGGGGGCCGAATGCATTGGCATTCGGTCTCCCTGAGATTCGGGGAGAAATTCTCCACCATCCCTAGTCCCTGCTAGCTAGCGGCCGGATGTCTGGCCACCAGCAGAGCTGGCAGGCGGCTCCGCAGAATTGCTGCGGAGCGGAGCCGGCTGGCCAGGATTCCGGGGGGGAGGAACGGAGCACCTCCCCCCCAGCCAGGATTCCAGGGGGAGGGATGGAATGCCTCCCCGCCAGCATCAGCATAATCCGCGGAAAGGTAAGTACCTTTCGTATATCCCTAACGTAAACATTTACATAGACTAAGATGGCGAAAATAAGGGGAACGCAAATAGCGTAGATGCTATGCTATTTGTGTTCCCCTTATTTTTGCCATCTTAGTCTACGTAAATGTTTACGTAGACTAAGATGTGCCAAAATCAGGAACACAAATGGTGGCGGCCATGGCCACCGCCATTTGCGTACGTGCGTTTTTTGTTTTTTTTTAAAAGTCAGCCGTGATAGGCTACATAAGGATTTATGTAGCCTATCACGGGCTTTTAAAAAAAACCTAGCCATGATAGGCTACATAAATCTTTACATAGCCTATCACGTTTTTTTTAAGAAAAATTGGAAATGGCAGTGGTGGCAGCCGGTCGGAAGACCGGCCACCGCAGCCGCCGCCGCCAAACTGCAGCCGGACCGCCGCCGCCACTGCCATTGGAGTTGCCGCCGCCAGGAAGATCCGCACAAGGTAAGTCTCATCCCGGGGGGTGGGGGGGTGGCAGGCTGTTCCGCCACCGATTTCGGGGGGCCGAATGCACTGGCATTCGCCTCCCCGAGATCTGTGGCAGAATTTTCATACATCCCTAACTGAGGGCCAAAATAACTGTGACATCAATTGGAGGAAAACATTTACTATCTCTCGCTTAACAATTGCAGCTGCAGGGAGCTCAAGTTGGATTGGGAAGATGGCACATGGGCAAGGAGTACCTCTGCAGTTCCTCTGAACCCCCCCCCCCATACACACACACACACACACACACACACACACACAGCTGGCCCAGAAGGAAAGCTTTCACCAGTGCTAATGGAAGCGTCTCTTCTAGGGCTAATAACATGAGGAGTGGGAAGATAGCTGGTGGCATCATGCTGGATCCTGAATCATGATCATAGAATAGTCATAGAATAGTAGGGTTGGAAGGCGCCTATAAGACCATTGAGTCCAACCCCCAGGATCAGCACCAGGATGTGGTCCTGAACCTGCCCAGGCCCTCCACAATTGCTTTTGTTAAAAGGGGAAAAAACAGACACCAAGTACCTTCATGCATTTAATGGCATGGTTGTTTTGACTATGATTGCTGCAGTTTTTCAAATCTCCTTAAGATTGAGTAGGGATGGACGAAAGTCCCTTACCTGGTCCCGCAGCTTGCTTCGTGGTGGGGGGGAGGTGCTCCATCCCTCCCCCCAAAATTCTGGGTGGGGTGGGAGGTGCCCCATCCCTCCCTGCTGAAATTCTGGCCGGGGGGGAGGCGCCCGTCACTCCACCCACAAATCTCGTCTCCTGCCGGGACGCAAATGGTGGCGGCCGTAGCCACCGCCATTTGCGTCCCTGCAGTCAGTCATGATAGGCTACGTAAATGTTTACATAGCCTATCACGGCTGACTTGGGGGGGGAAAGCACGTACACGCTGTTTTTTTTTCCCCCAAAGTCAGCCGTGATAGGCTACGTAAACATTTATGTAGCCTATCATGGTGTTTTTTGAAAATCTAGCCTTCATAGGCTACATAAATCTTTACGTAGCATATCACGTTTGTTGTTTGTTTGTTTGTTTGTTTGTTTGTTTTACTTGGAAATGGTGGCGGTGGTGGCTGCCGGTCGGAAGATGGCCACCGCCGCTGCCGCACCGCCACCGAACCGCTGCCGGGAGCCGCCACTGCCAGGGACATTCGACAAAGGTAAGTCCCATCCCGGGGGGGGGGTGGCGGGGGGGGTGGACCGTTTGTCCACCAATTTCAGGGGGCCGAATGCGTTGGCATTCGGCCTCCCGGAGATTCGTGGAGAAATTCTCCGACATCCCTAAGACTGAGGCACAGCCCCTTTAGTACACTGCAGGACCTGAAGCTGGTTATCCCTTTTTGGATAACATTGATACCAACCAAAGTATTTGCAACAGACAGACATCTCTATACATTTTGAGGCCATAATTCAGCCTTCCCCAACTTGATGCCATCCAGATGTGTTGGACTAGGATCCCCATCTGCAGCCAGCATGGCCAATGGCCATGATCTCTGGAGATGATGGGAGTTGTAGTTCAATGCTTCTGGAGGGCTCCAGGTTGGGGAAAGCTGCCATATTTCTATATGTCTTATTCATTGATGATATGGACGAATACCAATTGTTTTATTCAAACCATTCTCCTAGTACTGACTATACTTTCAAAATGTAAAGAAATATCTGAGAGTAGCTAATAATTATAGTATGACATTACATCACATTACAGCAGCTTTACAGAGGAAAATTACTTTAAAATAATAACATTGGACTTATAAGCATAGTTGGTGGTACCCAGTAGATTGCAGTGACAATGGGCTAGGGATGGCGGAGAATTTCTCCCCAAAATTTCGGGGGGCCAAGCGCCAACGTGTTCGGCCCCCCGAACAAGTATCGGGGAGAAATCCTCCACCCCCCCCGGCCCCGCACCCTCCCGGGACGGGACTTACCTTCACCGAATGTCCCTCCCGGTGGTGGGTCCGGCCGGCGGTTCGGCGGGTGTTCGAGCGGGGCGGGAGCGGCAGCTGGTCTTTCGACCAGCTGCCGCTGCCGCAATTCAAATAAAAGAAAAAAAAACGCCCCCGTGATAGGCTACGTGACAATTAACGTAGCCTATCACGGCTGACTTTGCAGATCTAGCCGTGATAGGCTACGTTAATCGTCACGTAGCCTATCACAGGGGCGTGTTTTTTTTTTTAAAAAAAACAATGGAGTTTGTGGTCGGTCGAGGCGGGAAGCCTCCCCCCTGGCCTGAATTTCGGCCGGGGCGAGGCGGGAAGCCTCCCCCCCCGGCCTGAACTTCGCGGGGGGAGCAGCGAAGCGCCTCCCCCCCACCGCGAACAAGCTTCAACGAAAGGTAAGTGCCTTTCGTCCACCCCTACAATGGGCACAATAAACCCTAAGCCTACAATCCTCTGCACACATCCTTGTGAACAGGCCTCACTGAACCCAGTGGAACTGATTTGCAATGACTAGTCTATGACCATTTTGTAAAAATAACCAAGTTCAGGGGACTGCAAACAAAGCCTGATGAGGAGAGACTGAAAGAACTGGGCATGTTTAGCCTTGAAAAGAGAAGACTGAGGGGAGATATGATAGTGCTCTTCAAGTACTTGAAAGTAGGGGTGTATGGAACTCACCTCCGAGTCTGCCGGGGAGTACGCGGGGTGGAGGCGATCCGTTCCTCCCCCCAGAATCCTCCCTGACCAGCTCCACTCTGCGGCAAGTCTGCGGAGCCACCGGCTGGATCCGTCCGCTGCCGGACTGTCGGTCTTCAGACGCAAATGGCATCTGGCTAGGGGTGGACGAAAGTCCCTTACCTTTCGCCGAAGCTTGTTCGCGGTGGGGGGGAGGCGCTTCGCTGCTCCCCCCGTGAAGTTCAGGCCGGGGGGGGGAGGCTTCCCGCCTCGCCCCAGCCAAAATTCAGGCCGGGGGGGAGGCTTGCCACCTCGCCCGGCCGCGAACACGAAAGTTTAAAAAAAAAAAAAAGCCCCCTGATAGGCTACGTGACGATTAACGTAGCCTATCACGGCTAGATTTGCAATGTCAGCCGTGTTAGGCTACGTCAATCATCACGTAGCCTATCACGGGTGACTTTAAAAAAAAAAAAAGCGCGTACGCTAATGGCGGCCCCCATAGGGAGCCGCCATTCGCGTTCCTTATTTGGACGCTGTAGTCTACGTAAATGTTTACGTAGACTACGGCGAAAATAAGGGCAACTTCTTTATTAATTCCAGTTCCAGTTAAATAAGGGCAAGACTTTTTTTTTTAAGTCACCCGTGATAGGCTACGTGACGATTGACGTAGCCTATAACGGCTGACTTTGCAAATCTAGCCGTAATAGGCTACGTTAATCGTCACGTAGCCTATCAGGGGGCATTTTTTTTTCTCTTTTATTGCAATGGCGGCAGTGGCAGCCGGTCAAAAGACCGGCTGCCGCTCCCGCCCCGCTCGAACACCCGCCGAACCGCCGGCCGGACCCGCTGCCGGGAGGGACATTCGGCGAAGTTAAGTCCCGTCCCGGGGGGTGTGTGCGGGGGGTGGGGGGGTTTGGAGGATTTCTCCCCGAAACTTGTTCGGGGGGCCGAACATGTTGGCACTCGGCCCCCCGAAGTTTCAGGGAGAAATTCTCCGCCATCCCTACATCTGGCATAGCGAATGCCATTTGTGTCCCTGCCTTTTGCCATGATAGGTTACAAAAAGATTTACTTAGCCTATCACAACAAAGAGCAGGGACACAAATGGCGTAGCAGATGCCATTTGGGTCCCTGCCTTTTGCTGCGATAGGCTACAAAAAGATTTATGTAGCCTATTACAACAAAGAGCAGGGATGCAAATGGCATAGAGGATGCCATTTGGGTCCCTGCCTTTTGCTGCGATAGGCTATGTAAAGATTTACGTAGCCTATCATGGCAAAAGGCAGGGACGCAAATGGTGTCTGCTACACTGGACGCCATTTGCGTCCAAAGACAGGCAGCAGCGGACAGGACAGGCAGCAGCGGATGGCAGCGGATGGCCAGCAGAAGGTAGGAACCAGCCCGTGCAGACTCCTCCGGGTGGTGCAGGTGAGTCTTTCATTCCGCCGTCGACTCTGGGGGGCTGGATTCTAAGAATCTAGCCTCATTGGAGTCCGTGGCGGAATTCTCCGCCATCCCTACTTGGAAGGTTGTCACAGAGAGGAAGGCCAGCATCTCTTCCCAATCATCCCAGAGTGCAAGACACGGAATAATGGGCTCAAGTTACAGGAAGCCAGATTCCGGCTGAACCTCAGGAAAAATGTAGGGATGGCGGAGAATTTCTCCCCGAATCTTTGGGAGGCCGAGCGCTGATGTATTCGGCCCCCTGAAGTTGGTTGGGAAATTCTCCACTGCCCCCCTCCCGGGACGGGACTTACCTTCGGCGAATGTCCCTCTCGGCGGTGGGTCCTGGCGGCGGTTCGGCAGCGGTTCAGCGTGGGCGGGGGCGGCGGCCAGTCTCCCAACCGGCTGCCGCTGCCACCATTGCAAAAAAAAAAACTAAAGTAAAAAAAACAACAACACCCGTGATAGGCTACGTAACGATTTACGTAGCCTATCACGGCTAGTTTTCCAAAGTCAGCCGTGATAGGCTACGTAAATCGTCACGTAGCCTATTACGGGTGACTCTGGAAAAAAAAAAGCGCGTACGCAAATGGCGGCGCCCATGGGGCGCCACCATTTGCATTCCTTATTTTGGCACATCTAGTCTACATAAAGATTTACGTAGACTACGGCGAAAATAAGGGCACGCTATTTGCGTAGACGTGCCAAATAAGGAACGCAAATGGCGGCGCCCCATGGGTGCCGCCATTTCGTACGCGCTTTTTTTTTTCCTAAAGTCACCCGTGATAGGCTACGTGACGATTTACGTAGCCTATCTTGGCTGACTTTGGAAATGTAGCTGTGATAGGCTACATAAATCATCACGTAGCCTATCACGGGGTCTTTTTTTTAACTTTTTGTTTCGCGGCCGGGGAGATGGGGCGCTTTTCCCTGGCCTGAATTTCGGCTGGGTGAGGCGGGACGCCTCCCCCCCTCGCCTGAACTTTGGGGGGGAAAGCGAAGCGCCTCCCCCCCACCGCGAAGCCAAGCTGCGAAAAGGTAAGTGACTTTCGTACATCCCTAGAAAAATGTCCTGTTAGAGCAATACAACAATGGAACCCATTACCTAGGGAGGTGGTGGGCTCTCCCACACTGGAGGCATGCAAGATGAAGCTGGATAGCCATCTGTCAGGGATGCTTTGACTTGGATTCCTGCATTGAGCAGGGTGTTGGACTCAGTGGACTTATAGGCCCCTTTCAATCCCACTATTCTATGATTCTATGATTCTGGACACTAGCCACACAGTACATATCTCATTGCTTGGTCACAGTAATTTCCTTACATTTGAAAACTCTGGAGATGGGGTTGTTAGATGAGTTACAGGGCTATTGTGGTCTATGGGCTAGGGATGTCAGAGGAATCCGTTTGTGGGGTGGAGCTCAGCGAGATTTGCCGGCTCAACCCACTGCCCCTTGGACTCCAGTCCAACAACCATCAGCCTCTCGACTCGGTGCGCCACTCTCCTCCTCCATTTTGCACACAGCACGGTCACTGTGTGCAAGTCTTTCTTTCTCCTTCCTGAGGTCAGTAGGGAGAATGGCAGACTTGTGCACAGCAACCCCAGTGGCAGGAGAGAGAATGAAAGATTTGCTCAAGGCAACCCCACTGTGTGCAATTGGCTCCTTCTCCCCCTCCCAGGACCCAGAAGGGGGAGAACAAGCCAGCTGTGCACAGTGGCAGAGGTTTCTTGCACAAAATGGTGGACTTCTGTCGCCACCCACTGCCAAAAAGATGCAGTAAAGTTCCCGGGTTTCAAATTTACCACCACTCAGTCTGCTGATGGAGGCTGAACCAAGTCTGCCGCAGGGATCCATTGGGTGCAAAAAGAGCCAGATTTCCCCATGACGGACAACCCTACTATGGGCGCAATCCTACCAAAGGTGGTGGTTGGATCCAGGATCTGCCTTGTGCAGACAGAAGCAATCCTTCCACCTACAGGAGGCTTCTGATCCAGCATCATTTCTGCTGGTGGAACAGGGGATGGGGGTATCTACGCTGACTCACACCTTCCCCTGCAGTCCCCTATCCTCCCCCAAAACCTGCTCTGGAGGGTTGGGACACCTTCTGGAACAGCATGGGATTAGTGCCAGGGGCTGCAGGGGTAGAGGAAATCAGTGAAAATTGCTTTCCCCCTCTTCCTCTGACTGGAGTATCCTGAGTTGAACTCCACTCAGGGAGTGTCCCCACGTGCAGGCGGAAATGTTGGATCCAAGCTATCATGTTTAAGTCCCACTGATTTCAATACGAGAGATTTAAGCATGTGTTTAACTCCTCATTGAAATTAATGGGACCTAAAAAATTCACTTCATCTTGTAGAATGGGGAAAAAACTACACAAAAGCTGGGAAAACACCAAAAAATTTGTGGTCAGGGCAAATGGTATGTGACCATCTGTGGAACCCTGAAGGGCTGGATTGGGACCCTAGGTCTGTCCTGCATCCCTGATGTGTGCAATCCCCAGTGCCTTGGTCTGTCCCTGCCTAGGGAGAATGTGTGGTGTATCTCCTTCAGATAGAGAAAGATATTGTCTTAGATTACTATTACTACACATTGTTGGTCCTACAAGTTACAAAGATAACAGAACATATAATGGGGTAGTATATGATACTTTTAAAGAAGCAGCACATAATTTACTAATTGAAGATGCGGAATGGCAAAGATGTTTAGAGATGAATAAATAATGGTAAAATTGACATTTAGTACTTGAATTAGCATTCTGAATTCTTTACATTCACTCTCGTTATGAAATCTTTCACTGCATGATATATACTAAGGGCTTCTTCACATGGAGCTTTGATCCTCCTATTGAGATTGCTCACTCACGGAAGTTTGTGGGCCCTTTTCATGACATTGTCAACCTCCAGGGCACATCCACAGGTATTTCCTGGTTATTCCATCTCAAAAAAAATCCGGAAATAATCAACTATCTATTTAAGAAGGGACGTTGCACTGTTAAAACAGCCACTAGATGGTGCCATTTCATTGAGTTCAATGGAACCTAAAAAATTAAAAGCTTCCCCTCTCAGCAGTCACATGGTTACTGCTGTAAATGTGGAAAGGCTCCACAACGGGAGGACTGTGGGATTTTTCTTTAATGTAATGGTAGCCTAAGACGTGAAGCGATTTTTTAAGCAATCAATATCTCGAGTTCCACTTGGCCAGTGTACATACATGTGCATATACACATACACATATACATACACATACACATACACATACACATACACACATACATACATACATATATATATATATATATATATATATATATATAATATTAACACATTTACCACACAGATTCAGTGAAAAATACCAAAAATCATTTTGGACATTTTTCAGTTATGTCAATTTCATCAATATAATTGGAAAAATATGTTTTTCAGTTATGCATAACTCCAAAAGTGTGGACCATAGTGATTTCTGTTTTGTTTTTGTTTTTAATTTTGAAAATGATTTCAAAATTGAACAACTTTCTCGATTACTTTACCTGTCTATCTCTTAACAGTTTTTAATACACATTCAATATGAAGTTGTGAAATCTCAAGATAGGGTAAAACAGCTGATTAACAAAGCTACTAAATCATAAATTACAAACACAAGGCTGCAAAAATTTTCACAACAGGTGTGGCTAGTGCTTAGTAAATTTCATTTATATTTTGAAAGAAAAGAAGCAGAAAACATACCAGTTTCTCCTTTTTTCTGAGTTGGAAAAAAAAAAAAGAATCTCACAGTATTGTTAATGTACACATCTGCTAGAACATGCATACAAAACTGTAAAATAATTCAGACTGGCCACAATTCCATCCTATTGATGGCACTGATCTAATTTTGTATCTCTGAAGAGGAGTGAAAATAATATTTTATTTACTATTCATTTTTCCCACATGGATCCTGGCCTGGTGATAAGAAAAATACACACAAACCAGAAGAAATGGATAGCAGCAGAAGACTGTTGATCTGTGATCAGAAAGTAAACTAGTCATACAATTCTCTTCAAGGAGGATGAATTACATTACAAAAGACTGTATGTGTTGATGCCCTTATCACTCTGATATTTGCTTCCCTTCGGCAATGAATGAGACAAGGCAAGTCTTTGACTTTCAGAAGTTCTTTGGAAGGTCAGGTTGGGCTCATCTTTAATATTTATCATTCTATATCCTGTATTATTTATAGTGCTAATCAGAATAGCAGTGGGAATATTCATAAATTCCTTCTAGACTGTATGCCCTGTGAGGATCTTGGAGATCTGTGTACACGGGAGAAGAATGGCTCCCACTCTGGTAGTGATAAATCACCAGAACTGGAATTAATAATTTCTAACAGTAATGCAGAAATCTCTCATTCAACTATAAAAAGAAACGTATATTGAATTCATATAGATGTTTATTAGGGCTATTCATTAGCTCTATTGTTTCCTAAGACTGCAGTCCATGACTTACCTGTTCCAGAGTAGCTCTGCTAACCTTAACTGCACAAATCCAGATAAAAAAGATGGATTACAGTACAAATATACATACAGTTAGAGAAGTATGAGAATTTCATTTGAGTTCCTTTTTTTTACCAGACTTTACCCAATGCACACCTCCTGAGACTGAACCTGAACACAATCAGCTGTTGGTCTGTATATTTATGTGCTTGTGATGCAAACAAAAGAATAAGTGCATTCATAAAATGTGTACATTCAAAAAATGCACCCAGAACAGTCCTCCCCCCCCCCCAATGTACACAAACATGTTTTTAATCAATGGGAGAAAAATGCATACTTGTAAAAAAAATCTGTACAATTGAAATGTACATTTGGAAAAATGCAGATGAACGTGCATGAATTTTCATGCAACTGCCCGCCCCAACCAAAGCTCTAATACAGGAAGAATTACTTTTGAAATGAAATTAGGAGAATCTCAATGACCTTGAGTTTTGCTGATTCACACATCCCTACATCTAGTATACTGAATCATACTGAAGTCATACAGTTGTTTATTAGGGATATTTATTCACTCTACTGTTTTCTAAGACTGAAACCCACAACTCACTTGCTGCAGAGTAGCCCTGTTAACTTTAACTGCATAAATCTGGAATAAATTAATTGTAGATTACAATTCAAATGTACATTAAGAGTGTATTCACATATGCATTTACCATTTCTGAGACTTAAAAAGAACACACCTCAGTGTATGTTACCCTACACTACACATAGATATGTCCACATGCATCAATATGTATTAGCGGGTGCTGAAACATCTGTATTTTTGTGATGCTGCTGCATCATTTGTGTTCAGCAGGTGTTGGCACATGGAGGTATGAGCATCAAGTACAGATGAACAAAACAGGTTCTTCTTGGAAGAGTTTTCATGGAATGGAATTATTGCATTGTAGTGATTCCTACACACACACACACACACACACACACAGGATTGGATCTCACAAACTAGAATAGATTCTACAATCTATTTCAGGCATGTGCAGAGAAGGTAAGCCATCTAGTGCTGTGAGGGGATAGTGGTGATATCACCAGTGGAGATCAATGAACACATGGCAAAAGATGTGAGTCAGTGGCATGAGCTGATGAATAGTATACTTTTATTCTGACACATAAACACTGAAGCTATCCCAAGGAAGGAAAATAGCATTCTTGTTAGCATTAACATCCTGTGATACCACATCTACATGAGTTTGACAGTAACTCTAAGGGTACTGCAGGGAAGCTGAAAAAAAGATGTGAGTCGATGACTTCCAGTTGGAACCTAGGGATTTACGAAAGTCACTTACCATTTCGCAGATCTGCTTCGCGGTGGGGGGGGAGGTGCTCCATCCCTCCCCCCAGAATCCTCGACGGGAGGGAGGCGCTCCATCCCTCCCCCCAGAATCCTACCTGGCCAGCTCCGCTCCATGGGGATTCTGCGGCGCCACCGGCTGGCTCTGCCGGCAGCCGGACATCCAGCCACTGGGCAACAGGGAGTCAGGGACACAAATGGCGGCGGACATAGCCGCTGCGATTTACATCCCTGTACTTAAACATGATAGGCTACATAAATATTTACGTAGCCTATCATGGCAAAGTAAAAAAAAAACATGTACGCAAATGGCGGCGGCTATGATGGCCGCCATTTGCGTATGCTGTGCCCAGCTGCGGCCGGCCAGGAGAGCAGCCGCCCCTGCCACCCCCGTCGCCCTCGCCCCCGCCGCAACTGCTATCCCCACCACCACACCTGCCACCCCCGCCGCCACACCTTCTGCTGCCGCAGCTTCCACCACCGCCGCACCTTCCGCCGCCACTGCCAACCCTGCCACCGCCTCACCTGCCACCCCCACTGCTGCACCATCCGCCACCCTGCCGCACCATCCGCCGCACCATCCACCCCCGCCCCTGCCACTGCCACCCCTGCCACCCCCACTGCCGCCCCTGCCCCCCTGCCGCCACCCTCGCCGCCCCACTGCACCTGCCACCCCCGCACCTTCCGCCGCTGCCGCCGCACCACCACTGCACCACCGCCGAAGCCACCGCTGTATCCGCCGCATCCGCCCCAGGTAAGTGCCATCCCACAGGGTTCCGTGGGGCGGGCGGGGGGCAGGAGGCCGATCCGCCATGGATTCAGAGGGGCCGAATGCCAGTGCATTTGGCCTCACTGGAATCCATGGCGGAATTCTCCGCCATCCCTATTGGAACCAATGTCACCCTAGCAGCATCCCATGGGCTCTCTGTGGGAGTTTTCTCAAACAGCTTTTTAAAAGGTTGAAAAACCTTTTCATCTCCCCCCTGGAATTAAAAGGGGGGGCAAGGCAGCATCTGGATAACATCTTGGAGAAAAGTACTCCCCACGAGATAGTGGGGGTGGTGGAATCCAGGATTATCTCCCCAGAGCTTTACCAATGCAAAAAGCTGTTCTGAAACTCCTATTTAATAGGAGAAAACAGGGCTGACGTGTTCCATTGTAATATATGCTTTAAGAAATATCAACAACTCCTGAGGGATGATTTAAGATATAATAACAATATTTGAGAACATCTGAGGACCTGCAAGATCTGTTTGAAAAGAAACATGGCTACACTGAGGAGAAGAAAGGGGCTGGCATCACCGCCAAATCCCCCCGAACCTCCTGTGTCAAAAGCTTTGAAAACAGAAGATATAGGGGAGTTATTTACTCTGATAAAGACTTTATCTTTGCAATTTTAGCAAGCCAAAAGGTTGGATTTAATCCAAAATTCCATCACTGCCTTGCAAGGGTCTGTGGATCTAATTAATGTGTCTTGGCAAAAAATGGAGACGAAAATTAATGAGCTAGAAGACCAAGCGGCAGGGAATGAAACTACAACACAAGTTTGTTTTAAAGATGCCTCTGACAGAATTTCTCAACTGGAGGCCTTCACGCTCAGATCCAATGTACGTATTATTGGGATTAAAAATCTGTCTAATGATGTAAAATTATCTATTTTTGTGGATAAGCTTTTGCATGAGATACTCTCTGTCCCATCTGATTATTTACTTGATATTGAGCAGGCATTTCGTGTGCCAAATGTAGGGGTGCACGAAAGCCACTTACCTGGTCATGCAGCTTGCTTCGCGGTGGGGGGGAGGTGCTTCGCTGCTCCCCCCGAAATTCAGGCTGGGGGGGAGGCTTCCCACCTTGCCCGGCCGAAATTCAGGCCGGGGAGGAGGCGCCTCGCCTGGTCGCGAAATAAAAAGTTAAAAAAAACACGCCCCCGTGATAGGCTACGTGACGATTTACGTAGCCTATCACAGCTAGATCTGCAAAGTCAGCTGTGATAGGCTACGTTAATCGTCACGTAGCCTATCACGGGTGACTTAAAAAAAAAAAAAGCGTGTACGCAAATGGTGGCCCTCATAGGGAGCCGCCATTCGCGTTCCTTATTTGGTCGCTGTAGTCTACGTAAATCTTTACGTAGACTACAGCGAAAATAAGGGCAACGCAAATAGCGTTGCCCTTATTTTATCGTAGTCTATGTAATCTTTATGTAGACTACAGCGACCAAATAAGGAGCGCGAATGGCGGCTCCCTATGGGGGCCGCCATTAGCCGTATGCGCTTTTTTTTTTTAAGTCACCCGTGATAGGCTATGTGACGATTTATGTAGCCTATCACAGCTGACTTTGCAAATCTAGCCGTGATAGGCTACATTAATCGTCATGTAGCCTATCACAGGGTTTTTTTTGTTTTTTTTTACTTTTGTTGGAATGGCGGCGGCGGCAGCCGGTCGAAAGACCGGCTGCCGCTCCCGCCCCTGACAAAGACCTGCCGAACCGCCGCTGGGACCCGCCACCGGGAGGGACATTCGGGAAAGGTAAGTCCCATCCCGGGGGGGGATGGGGGTGGGGGGGTACAGAGAATTTCTCCCCGAAACTACTTCGGGGGGCCAAATACATTGGCATTCAGCCCCCCGAAGTTTCGGGGAGAAATTCTCCCCCATCCCTAGCCAAATGCTAAAGGGACTGACTATACGATCATAGTCCAATTTGCAAAAGTCTCCATAAAGAAATATATCCTGCTGCTGCACTTGGCAAGAGAAGGTGGAAGCCTTTCCTGGAAACAAGATAAAGTTATGTTATTTCCAGACTACATCAAAGAGGTGGTGAATAAAAGAAGGCAATTCATTAAAGTGAAAAATATGGCAAAACAAATGAACTTACAATATCACTTAAAATATCCTGCTACACTTTGCATTGTGTCTGAAGGTCAGATGAACCCTACTACTCTATGATTCTATGAAGAAGTTTCTAAATCATGAAATGGTGGAGACATGGCTGAATGTAAAAATGCATGAGATTTCCGTTACAACCCCATGAACTGCAGTCTTTAAATAAGCTCTGTTAACTGTTTATGTTTAGTCTACATGATCCAGGATAAGTCAGAAGATAAATGATTATACATATATTCATTTCCTCTCTTTCATCTTTCATCTTTTCTTGCTTTTCTTTTTTATTTCTGTATTCCAAAATACATATGATATGCTGTATTTAAGTATATTGTTTGAGGGTGTATTGTGCACATGCATTTATATATCTAGTATAAAATATATTACTGATTGTTGAAGGTTTATTTTTAGTTTTATTATTATATACCACTATATTTCTTTTTCATCATCATCATCATCATCATCATCATCATTATTGATATAGACTACTGGGAATGAACTGTAGGCCTGTTTCTTTGAAATAAGACTGACGATATGATATTGAAATGTAAGGTTGTTTATTAAACTGTAAGATTGTTAATGTTCTAGATATAGTTTTTTAAATAGAATGGCATCGGAGGCCAGGGAATTTTGGAGTTTAAACTTAATCCTTTAAGGGGGAGGGGGAGGGGAGGGGGAGGGAAAGGGAAAGGGAAAGGAATTTCTTTTCTTTTTCTTCTTTTCCTCTTTACTTTTCCTTTTTTTTTCCTTTTTCCTTTTCTTTTTGTTATTGTTGTGTCCTCATAAGAATATTGTTTGCTGGGAAATTGTAGTATTGATTAAGTTGTTGGTATTGTTGGTATTGTTTATTCATTTATAAAGATAAAATAAATAAAAATTCATTAAAAAAGAAAAGAAAAGATGTGAGTCATTTATTATACATTCATTAACAAAGGATAGCATAGCCTAGAAGGTATGACTATTTGTCCCTGTGATGACTTTCTGAGTTGAGTCCAATTGTGACATTCCCCTGATGGAAGCAGTTCCATCAGTGAAAGCAGAATGGGCAATTTTGAGCCCCCCTCCATGCCCATAAAATCTGCTCCAGAGGCTGGGAAACCCTCCAAAGCATATTGTCCTGAGGCATGGAGGGCTGCAGGGGGAAGAGAGAGGGAGAAAGCCCACCACGCTAGTTGGTTTCCACCAGTATGATGTTAGATGCAAGCCACACTCAAGATTGTTACAGCTGGACTTGGCTGGACTTGGTGAAGGAGGTGAGCTCCTAGAATTTAAGGAAATAATCAACATTTGCCTGGTGAAATATTAAATAGCTTCTCATGACCAAGCTTGTGGGTAGTAGTTCCATGCTGATCACTTTATCAGCTTTCAACTTGTCTTCAGCTTTTCTATATTTTGTTCCGTACAGTATCATCATATATAACAGGCTTTGTAGCCCTGTAACCTTAGGCGAAGAACATTAAAACAAATCAAATATATATATATATATATATATATATATATATATATATATATATATATATGAAAAAACCATGGAAACTCATTCCTGTGTCATTTCAGGTCTGTTGTGTACCTCCCTCATCGTTCAATCTGATGTAGATATACTGTACATTACCAATATATGCAGAGCATTTTTGTGCTTTCTATTACATGACTTTAAAGAGTACTGACCCTACTAGATGGTGTTTATTCAGCTTGCAACCTTTTTCAGATTTAATAGGCAATCCTTCATCCAAGAGCAAACAGCTTTTAACAGGCCTCCGATAGATCTTTAAAGTGTTTGTTGTCAGCGCTGCTGCATTCCATTTCATTTATGACCTTTTTTGGGGTGAAAAACTACCTTCCTTCTTGCCTCTAAATGCTTGGGTGATAGAAAATGGAGAGGCCAGCCACTTGTTTATAAGCGTACTGTAAATTCTATTTACCAGTAAGAAATGAGAGTATTAACTCTCATTTTGTTGTTGTCATTGTCGATGGCTAAAATGTACAGACTTGGAGAAAAAAAGATGAAGGTTTTTAGTTGTTTAAAAGTGTATCATCACACCAACAACTCTAGTGTTGTGTTTGTCATTTGTATTCATATAGATGGCATTGCTTTCCCATATTAAAGAATAAGATGTCAATATTCATCCCAGGGCAAATGTAGATTATAAAGTGTATAAAAGCTTGTGTTGGGGTTGGGTACAATCACTGAGATTAACAAAGGCAACCCTCTCACTAGTGTTATCTATGTGCTAAGTTCTAACAACAAAGTTATACAGAGAGGCTTTCATAGTATCTGTAGAACAGCAAGATAATATTTACCTAGGCCGTGTTTCCACAACAACAGAAGGGTGAAGCAAACAAAGGAATACCGGATTTTTCATGGAATTGGCATGGCACCGCACAGGGCTCCATGAAGGACTGTACCACACCATTATAAGTCGCTGACAGAAGTATACTTCTGGGGGGGGGGATTGGAAGTGAACATACTGGGAAGGGCTGCTCAACCAATAAGAGAGGCTCCCCCCACCAGGCTTTACTCCCCTAATGGCAATCTCAGGAACAAGCCTCATTGACAACAATGGGAGTTACTTCTGAGTAGACTTCCCAGACCTATGCCCAATTCCACCCATTTGTTTTCCTTTCCCTCTAAATACCAGGCTTCTGCTTTAGCAGACACCCCTGAATAAATGCGCTATCACACAATAGCACACTTTCAGGAAGAAGCCTCGCTGACTACAACAGGAATTAGCAGGAACCCCTGAACAAATGCACTATTTACTTTTCATACATGGGGGATAAATTTGAACTGTTTTCTCCAAAACAGAAATCACATATCTGAAAATATTGCTTTATATTTCTAGAAAGTATGGTAGAATGGAATAATGAAAGGCAATTGTAAAATAAACCTTGAAAGAATAATATTCACAGAACCTAAATAAGCATTTCTGAACAAGCTTTCCAGATGTTTATAAACAAAAGCAATTTTACTTGACAGTTACTTAAACATTTCATATTTCTTGGAGTCTGCTCTACTTATGGAAAAGTTAAAAAAAACAAGTTTGTGGTTAGTGGGCTCTTGTTTTGCAAAATCTAATGGAGTCAAAACATAAAACTCTGAAAGGTTCATGTTCTTTAAGAACAAAATAAGGGAAATTGCAATGCCTTTGTTTAATCTTGCAAAGTCTTCTCATGCAAATTGCCTTATCATTCAAGTTAATACTGAGTCAGCATGAATTGGCCAAGTGTAGCACTGTAAGCAAATGCAAGTGATAAATACAGATACAGTCTGTCCTCTGAATGCATCAGCATACATGAGTCAATCTCCTTCACTGTATTGATGTGTGCACTGTGCAGCCCTACATACAAAGAGAACAAGCAATTCCACATGTGCTTCACAGTTACCCCCCCCCAATAAGGAACCACTAGATAACAGTTATATACATTGTAGGGGTGTACGAATCCCACTCACCAATCCGTTCCAGGGCATCGGCAGTGGGGACGAGGTGCTCCATCCTTCTCCTCAGAATCCTCCCCAGCTGGCTCCACTCTGCAGTGACACCGCGGAGCCACCAGTAGGGATGGTGGAGATTAGAATTCCACTATGGATTCCAGTGAGGCTGGATTCTGTAGAATCCGGCCCCACAAAATCCATGGCGGAACGGCCTCCTGCCCGCCCGCCCTCCCCCGCGGAATCCCCTGGGACGGCACTTACCTGGGGCGGATGTGGTGGATGCGGCAGCGGGTGCGGTAGCAGCGGAAACGATGGCGGGTGCGGTGGTGGCGGATTCAGCGGCGGCGCGTGCAGCGGCGGCAGGTGCGGCAGGTGCGGCAGTTGTGGCAATGGCGGGTGGTCTCCTGGCCGGCCATGGCCGGGCACAGCATATGCAAATGGCGACAGCTATGGTGGCCACCATTTGCGTTCGCTATTTTTCGCCATTATAGCCTATGTACGTAGGCTAGAACAGTGAAAAACTAAACAGCGAATTCAAATTGTGGCCGCCATAGCCACCGCCATTTGCGTACGTGCTTTTTTTTACTTTGCCGTGATAGGCTACGTAAATATTTATGTAGCCTATCATGGTTAAGTACAGGGACACAAACAGCAGCAGCTATGGCCTCCGCCATTTGTGTCCCTGCTGCCCAGCGGCTGGATTTCTGGCTGAAGGAGGAGCCAGCTGGCAGCTCTGCGGAATCCCCGTGGAGCAGAGCTGGCTGGGCAGGACTCTGGGGGGAGGGACAGAGCGCCTCCCCCCACACTGCAAAGCAGATCCGCAAAATGGTAAGTGACTTTCATACATCACCAGCCAGGGCTGACGCAGGTGGAATTCCAGCTGCAGCCAGGCTGCTGCAGCCACAAATGGGGGCCGCTACGCCGGCCGCCATTTGCATGGCTGTCAAGCCGTGATAGGCTACGTAAGTATTTATGTAGCTTATCATGGCTAAAGGAAGCCACACAAATGGCGGCCTCTATGACGGCTGCCATTTGCAGCTGGGAGACCAGCCAGAGCTGCCGCCACCAGAGCTGCTACTGCATCCGCCACCGCCACTGCCGGAGCCACTGGAGCCGCCACATCCACCACCAGGTAAGCAGATTCTGGGGGGCCGAATTCTAAGGAATCTGGCCTCACTGGAGTCCATGGTAGAATTCTCTGACATCCCTAATACATTGTATCTTCTTTTGCTGGTGTTTCCTCAAAGCAATCTGATTGTTTCAGTATACCAAGGTGCTTTGGATCCAATCAGATGAACATATTATGGATGCAAGACTATGCCTGCAGATCTAAATCATTCTCCTTTCAGTTATGGATAAGAAGAGAAGACCTGAAAATGCTCAACAAGCAAAAAAACAAACAAACACCTTTTGAAGTTGACAGTTGTGTTAAAGCAGGCGCTAAATGAGGTGTCCGCTAGAAGTAGGAGTGCACAAAAGCCACTTACCTGGTCTCGCAGCTTGTTCGTGGTGAGGGGGAGGCGCTTCACTGCTCCCCCCAAAGTTCAGGCTGGGGGGGGAGGCTTCCCGCCTTGCCCGGCTGAAATTCAGGCCGGGGGGGAGGCTTCCCGCCTCGCCCGGCCGAAATTCAGGCCGGGGAGGAGGCGCCTCGCCTCGCCCGGCCACGAAATAAAAAGTTTTTTTTAAAAAAACATGCCCCCGTGATAGGCTACGTGACAATTAACGTAGCCTATCATGGCTAGATCTGCAAAGTCAGCCGTGATAGGCTACGTTAATCGTCACGTAGCCTATCACGGGTGACTTAAAAAAAAAAAAAGCGCGTACGCAAATGGCGGTCCCCATAGGGAGCCGCCATTCGCGTTCCTTATTTGGTTGCTGTAGTCTACGTAAATCTTTACATAGACTACAGCGACCAAATAAGGAATGTGAATGGCGGCTCCCTATGGGGGCCGCCATTAGCCGTACGCGCTTTTTTTTTTTTTTTTAAAGTCACCCGTGATAGACTACGTGACGATTTATGTAGCCTATCATGGCTGACTTTGCAAATCTAGCCATGATAGGCTACGTTAATCGTCACGTAGCCTATCACGGGGGCGTTTTTTTTTTTTAACTTTTATTGGAATGGCGGTAGCGGCAGCCGGTCAAAAGACCAGCTGCCGCCCCCGCCCCTGACGAAGACCTGACGAACCACCGCCGGGACCCGCCGCCGGGAGGGACATTCGGGAAAGGTAAGTCCTGTCCCGGGAGGGGTGCGGGGGGCAGGGGGTGTGGAGAATTTCTCCCCAAAACTACTTCAGGGGGCCTAAGACGTTGGCACTCAGCCCCCAAAGTTTCAGGGAGAAATTCTCCCCCATCCCTAGCTAGAAGCCTTTTGTGTTAAAAGCTCCCCCACCTTTATCTTTTCTTTTTCTTTTTCTTTTTAAGCAAAAGTATACAATGTTTACTGGATCATCCCAACTACATGTTTGGTGACACTCACAAAAATTCTAAAAGATTCAATAAACACACACAAAAATGGTGGCTTACGAACAGAGTTAAGGCTATACAGTTTTTAACCAAGCACCAACACACACACACACACAGAAATTGTGACCTCATAAGCCTTAACACAACATCCTCCCTTAGGAGACAGAAAATGCAAGTGAAATTCTCATTCTCCCAAAGCAGATAAACCATGTGGACTGGAATTAGGCAGAAAAGAGAATTTTTTGGCTTTGTACATGAGCAGGTTGAGTATAAAACAGCTTTATATGCAGGTGATTTGTTGTTATTTATTAGTAGGTTAGAGTCTTCACTTCAGTATCAAAAATTAATAAGTTTAATTGATACCTTTAGTACACTTTGGGGTTATACTAATAATTGGTTGAAATCTGAATTAATGCCTGTAGGTAACATCAAGATACCCAAAGTAGTTACTAATTGGCAATTTTGTTGGTGCCCAGAAGTGATAAAGTAGGTTGGTACATTGGTGCCTGGAGATATTACAAATGGTTAAACTGAATATAATTGCTTTACTGGCAGAAATATATATTGACTTGGAAAGATGGGCATCACTTAATTTAAGTCCTTGGAGTATGGTTAACATGCTTAAGATAAATGTCTTGCCACATGTAATTTATGTATTGCATAGTATTCCTTTATATATGTCCCAAACATATCAAAAACTTTATGCAGCATTTCTGAATTTTATTTGAGGGAGGGGTGTGGTCTTGTCCCCATTTTTCATTGAAGAAGATGCAATTGTCAATTAAAGAGGGAGGATTTTATTTTCCAGATCTTAGTTTATAACATAAAGCTTATTTGTTGACCTGCACTAATGATTGGAAAACAACTTTTTTCTTTTAATACTCTTCCATGGGGTGTTTTGGAGTCAAATTATTTGGTACCCCTGTCTGGCTGGATGGCATTAGAGTCTAGGTATATTAAAAAGAAAGGAATGGCTCCATTAAGAATTTTTGCAGTGAGAGGGAATGCAATGGCTTGTCAGCTGCAGTTTGATCCATATTCTCATGCTAAATTAATTAACTTTATGAGAGAATTCAGTTTTGAAAATAGAGAGACAACATTTCATGTGGAGGAGTTGGGCTGATAATACAATCCAGATCAATTAATAGGTTTGGATGCTGAATTTTTTTAATCAATTTCAGTATCGCAGATTAGATACCATTTACTATCTAGGGCTAGTTGGCAGTACATCCAGCCAGCATTTGCTGGAGTGTATGTATGGGCCATCAATGATGGCTGCTTTAGTGCTTCCTGCACTGTTGGAGGATTATTTGGTTCTGTACGGAAAGCTAAGCCTACAATAGCTGTTTATAAAAGTCTTAAAGTAAAGTAGATGTTCAGAAGGTCAGAGATTAATGGAATAAGGAGGTGGAATGCTCCATACAGTTGAATCAATGGAGGGTTGACTTAGCTTCTATATGAACTATTTCTGTAGACTTAAAACTGAGACTGATTCAACAAAAAATTATGTTTCACATATATTGGACATTATCGTATATATATATATCCTCAGAATAAGTCCTATTGAAGTGACCTCCCTTCTCCCTCCCAACACCAAGAGCTCTCCAGCTAGAACCCAGACTGCAGCTAGACCTACGCTACTGCTTTATAGCAGTATTGAAGTGCACTGATAACTGCTGGGGCACATATCACTACAAAAGCAATATATCAAATGTGTAATTTCCTGCTTTTTATTCCACATTATCCAAAATACTGCAACGAAGTTCTGTGTCCTACAAGGTATAAATGGAGAAGAGGGATATAGCGTTACCAGGATGGGATCGTAATGATATGACACAAAGAGTAGATCTGGACTTGTCTCCTCTTGTCCCCCCACCCCACAACATGTGCAAGTAACTTGAAATTTATTTATTTCATTTCTATACCGTCCAATAGCTGAAGCTCTCTGTCTCTGTGTTTCCTTCCCTATGGCTGTGGTTCACCTCAAGTCATCCCCTGTGCACATGCTCAAAGGATCAATGCTGCCACTCATTCCAGGCAGGAGTGCACACAAGCACGTTTTAATCAATGAGATTGAAATGCACACATTTAAAAAATGTGCACAAATCTTCATGCAAAACGAAAAAAAAGCTAGATTATCTGATATGGACGCAGGTTAGAATGAGCTTGGAGGTAGAAATCAGAGAACGTAGATGAGCTTGAGTGTTGCTGATTCACACATCCCCAAGCTGACATCACTCAGACAGTGGGCATGGGATGGCAGGACAGTTGAGTTACATGAACATTTTCCCCATCACTACTATGGAGCATTTACAAGTCACCTTGAAGTTAAAAAAAAAGTTTTACAAATCAGCCTTACGTTTTACTCCATGTTTCCCTTCAATACTGTAACACCTATAGGAAAGACAGAAGCGGATGATTCTTGGGACTCCCACAAATAGACAGTAAATGCCTCTGTATTTGCAGGTGATAACTGATAGTTGCCAAGGAAACATGTGCTATATATAGGGAATCAAATTAATTTTGCTGACAAATGGACAAAGCTATAGCAAATGACAAGATGGCAATTTGACAATCTAAGGTGGGGTTAGTTAAGGTTGGCTGAGTCAGTACTCGGGTTATGAGAACATAGCCCATTTTCAGCAATGTTAACCCTTTACCAAAGCAACTCTCGGGTGGTTTATCATTTTCATCAGGGCCACTTTTCTAGCTAAAAGATTTGACGTGTGCAGTTGTCAGCCATTTCAATGGAAAATGTAGGCAATTCATTTTCAATGTAATTAGTGCTTGACGTGCACGAGCTGCTGCTGCTCGGCATTTTGTTTGGTGCTAATTAAATGGTGTAATTAAATGCAGCCACCATTCCCTTTTTTTTCCCTTTGGTAACATCAGACTTAAAAAGTGGGGTGGGGTGGGGACTGCGGGGGGTTGTCTGATTAACTATGAAACTAGAAGCCCACAGGTAAGGAATTCGCTGGTTTGTTGAATGTGTGCAGTTCAGTGCATATGTGGAAATGGCCAGTGGGGCATGGCTGGCCAGCATGATTCCATGGCCCCTTATTACATGTTTTCAGTGCATGAGGGGGATTGCATGAACATTTCTCATGTCATAGGAATGAACATCAGAAGTTGCCTTATATTGAGTCAGAGCAGTGGTCCATCTAGCTAGCCCAATATTGCTGATGCTGACTGGCAGCAGCAGTCCAGGGTTTCAGACAAGAGTTTTTCCAGCCCTACCTGGAGATACTGGAGATTGAACCTGGGACCTTCTGCATGCAAAACAGGGGATCTACCACTGGGACCTTCTGCACTGCAAAACAGGGGATCTACCACTAGATACCAGGGCATCTACCCCCTGCCACATCCTTTCTGCTGATAGTGCACAGCTCTTCTTGTTTTTAGGTTTTACTTCAGTTCTAATTTCTCCTTTGCTCCAACTCCATGAGCATTTCTACAGGAGGCTTTTGTTGCACTCTCATGATTGGACATTCACAGAACTCTACAGGTCCTTTACACAATGTTGTCAACCCCCAGGAAGTCTTCCGTACTTTCTGGTCTTTATCCTGGTTTTAAAAAGATTGGACATAATGTGGTAAAAAATGTTAATGCGCTTTAATGGCTGTGTGAAATTGCACAGTTCTGCTATACCACAGCATCATCTAGAGGCTGTATAATGAAACACATAGAACTTGCAGACAAAAGAAGTCCCAGGAAAAAAAGCCCATGTCAACCCATGTAAGGAGCTGATCTTAATCCTGCAAAGAATCTGGAAGCAGAAGCTCCAGTAGACTGCAGGATAAAAAGCCTGGTGTGGAGAAGCCCCACGTCTAAACTATGTACTGTTTCCTCTGGTTCCCATTCTTCTACTAATTGCCTACTTCCCCCACTTTGTGGTATATGCTCTGGTTCAGAGATTCTCTAAAACTATATTGTCAGTATGTTGGCAACCACTAATTTCCTGTTTACTGTGTATACAGTCAGATTTCTCCTAAAACGAGATACCATCTAAGAGTAAGCTCAGTACTTTGCTCCTGATATGGGTAATACAGAATTCTATTTCTTAAGACACACTCTTTCAGACAAGATTTGACCTTTTGTCTGTTACTACAAAGTTTTATTTATTAATTATTGAATTTCTTAGTTGCCCATCTGGCTGGTCACCCAGCCATTCTGGGCAATCTACAGCAATACAATTTTAAAACAATACAATTCTACTTTAAAACATCATATTTCTAAAAATACCCTAACCCACCTCAAATGCCTGCCTGAACAACCATGTTTGTAATGTGTGGCGGAAGCTCAGTAAAGAGGGGGCATGGCAGAGTTCCATAAGGAGGGAGTTCCACAGAGTGGGGGCCACCACAGAGAAGGCCTTCTCCCTCATCCTCACCAGCCTAGTTGACCTGTCTGATGGGACAGAGAGAAGGCCATCCGAGGCTGATCATGTTAAGTGGCCTGTCTGGTATTGCTGGAGGCACTCCTTAAGATAGGCTGGGGTGGAACCATATAGGGTTTTAAAGGTCAGAACCAACATCTTGAATTTGGCCCGGAAAACAACTGGTAACCAGTGCAACTCCTTCAGCACCAGAGTAATGTAATCACACCGGTGTCTGCCTTTAATCAGGCGAGCCGCCGCGTTCTGTACCAGCTGCAGCTTCCGAACCATCTTCAAGGGTAACCCCATGTAGAGCGCATTACAGTAGTCTAAACGAGAGGAGACCAAGGCATGTACTACCGATGGAAGCAGATGGTCGGGAAGGTAGGGGCACAGCTGCCATATCAGATGGAGTTGGTACAGAGCTATCTGTCTCACAGATGACACCTGAGCCTCCATGGACAGCTGAGCCTCCATGGACAGCTGGCTGCGGACCTGGTCTTTCAAGGGTAGCTGTACCCCATTCAACACCAGGTCAACATTCCCCAACCTCCTCTTGTCTCCCACCAAAAGTACCTTGGTCTTGTCAGGGTTCAGCTTCAGCTTATTCCTCCCCATCCAGCCACTCACTGTCTCTAAACATTTGGACAGGGATTCTATGGCCAACCTTGGTAAAGATTTGAATGAGAGGTAGAGCTGTGTGTCATCTGCATATTGATGACACCGCACCCCAACCTCCTGATGATAGCCCCCAGCAGCTTCACATAGATGTTAAATAGCATCGGGGAGAGGATGGAGCCCTGTGGCACCCCACAAGTGAGCGGCCATGGGTCTGACACCTTCTCTCCAAGTGCTATCCTCTGGTACCTGCAGGACAGGAAGGAACAGAGACACCGTAGTATGGTGTCTCCAATGCCCAACCCCTCCAGGTGGTCCAGGAGGATACTGTGGTCAATGGTATCAAAAGCTACTGAGAGGTCGAGGAGAACAAGGAAGGAGCATTCACCCCTATCCAAAGCCCTCCTCGTATCATCCACCAAGGCGACCAAGGCCTAAAGCCCGATTGAAACAGATCTAGATAATTGGCTTCTTCCAAGTGTGCCTTCAACTGCATCTCCACCAGCCGCTCAATCACCTTGCCCAAAAATGGCTAGGGATGTACAAAAGTCACTTACCTTTTTGAAGGGTGACATTCGTGGTGGGGGGGAGGTGCTCCATCCCTCCCCCCGAAATTCTGTCCAGGGGGGGAGGCGCTTCGTCCCTCCCCCCCGAATCCTGGCCTGCCGGCTCTGCTCCACAGGGATTCTACAGAGCCGCCAGCTGGCTCCGCCAGCGGCCGGACATCCGGCCGCTGGCTAGCAGGGACGCAAATGGCGGAGGCCATAGCCACCGCCATTTACATCCCTGCAGTCAGCCATAATAGGCTACATAAATGTTTACGTAGCCTATCACAGCTGATTTCTAAAAAAAAAACCACGCGTACGCAAATGGCGGCGCCCATGGGCGCCACCATTTGCGTTCCTTATTTTGGCACGTCTTAGTCTATGTAAACATTTACGTAGACTAAGACGGCAAAAATAAGGGGAACGCAAATAGCATAGTCTACATTATTTGCGTTCCCCTTATTTTCGCCATCTTAGTCTACGTAAATGTTTACGTAGACTAAGACATGCCAAAATAAGGAACGCAAATGGCAGCGCCCATAGGCACCGCCATTTGCGTACGCACATTTTTTTTCTTTTAAACCAGCCGTGATAGGCTACGTAAACATTTACGTAGCCTATCACGGTGTTTTTTAAAAATCTAGCCATGATAGGCTACGTAAATCTTTATGTAGCCTATCATTTTTTTTGTTTTTGTTTTTTTTTAACTGGAAATGGTGGCAGCGGCAGCCAGTCGGAAGACCGGCTGCCGCAGCCGCAGCCGCCGAACCGCCGCCGAACCACCGCCGGAGCCGCCGCCGCCAAGAAGATCCGCCCAAGGTAAGTCCCATCCCGGGGGGGCGGGGGGGGCAGACCGTTCCGCCACCGATTTTGGGGGTCCGAATGCACTGGCATTCGGCCTCCCCGAGATCCATGGAGGAATTGTCTGACATCCCTAAAAATGGCAGATTCAAAACTGGGCGAAAGTTGTTCAAAACTTGGGGATCCAAGGAGTGCTTTTTTAAAAGTGGTCTTATCACTGCCTCCTTGAGAGCTGATGGTATCACTCCCTCCTCAAGGGAGGTGTTCACTACCACCCTGATCCCCTCACCCAGCCTCTCTCTGTTATTAGCATAACAGTAATAAATACAAGAGCTTACGCATGCACAAATTCAAACATATGACACATCTAACATCATCTTCAACAAGGCTTCTAAGCAGAGTCAAGTACATTTGCTAGTTCTCAATGATAATCAATATCAAGCTTATCAGGTTGATTCTACAGGCAACACGTTGGGGAAAACTGATCCTAAAGGATAGCTTCCACTGTTGTCTGTTCTGAGTCTCCTTTATGTACTTTTTGGATGCTATAAAATATGTTTGAACTATTTTACTACAGTTTATATTTCCTATCCAAGAATTCCAAAGATAACCTTTCTACTTTATATCTTCATATGTCTAAATTAGATTATTGAATTTTGAAGTTTCTTATCATGATTAATGTGCATACCAACATACTTATCCAAACATTTTAGCTTTCTTTGACACAAACATATTTCTTTGACATCATCCTCTCTTGTGAGTTTGCTTTTCTTACATATGTATGGTCTCCAGTGAAGCCTCTTGTTCATTTATCTGATGGCCCATCTGGCCTTATAGTTTTATGATACCCTACTACGTGAAAGTTGTAACCCTAAATTTAACATTGATACCTGCTTATCTGGATTCCTTTCTAATCGAGAGAGCTTCGGCTATTGGGCGGTATAGAAATAAATAAATAAATAAATAATCAGTAAAAGGGTAATATGATCTATTTCTAATAGCCTGGTACAATTGTCTCTCATCTGGCAAACCTCAGAGATGAGACCTTTTTATTACTCCTGGGTCAAAAGGCTATACTGGGTGGTATTAGGCATTGGAATCTCATTTTCAATTCCATAATTCTCTTGGAGACATTTGATTAGAGAATTTCCTAATTGAGCAGCAGGGATAAGATGATGCAAATATGAATGATTGGCTTGATCTGCCACAACTTCCCCTAGTCATCCTGTCCTTCAGCCAGCCACCCCAGTGTACACATCTCTCTCTTCCTTTCCCCATAGCATAAAGTACCTCCTAATCTTAAACTGCGTAAGGTTTTCCCAAAGTCATTAACTCCTTGTCACAATCCTTTGCCCCCATTTCCCTTATTTCTCAAGACACCTTCCTCTTCACCTCCTCTTCCTGTTCCTTCAGGTTCTAATGTCTCAATCTGTTGCTTGCTCTCCATGCATCCCTCCTCCAAGGTTTGAACACATAAGAACAATGGCTGCTGAAACTACAGGGAAAGTAATCCTAAAGTTGCCATGATAAGAGCCAGGTTTTCAGTGCACTTCATAGCATCTTGGCCAACCCTGTAATACAGGGGTAGGCAGCTGTGTTGCCAACAGCAACAGTTCTTTTACTGGATCCAAAAGCAATGACCGAACCAATGAGTGAAGGATAGCATATGTTTAGTGTAGCTGGGTTACAGACAGAATAAGCAATGCTTATGCCCCTTCAGTCCCAGGAACGCCCTCAGAATGGCAAAGGACAGGTTCCGGTAACAGCCACTACAGAGCACCTTCCACAACCCTGGTTCTTCAAGAAGACATCTAAGCTTATTTTATATCTTAAAGCGATGTGACTATTCTAAGCAAACAGAGTACTCCCTTAGCAGAAGCTGTGCCAACAGCTATGTCTGAAACTAAGATAAGAGTGCAGCTGGGTAGTAAAGCATGAAAGGAGCCATTGCTGTACACCACTAACTCCTTGTAATAGAATGAACTTCCACATTTCCATTACAGCAACTTTTTTTGGGGGGGGCTGTGTGCACATTTGGCAATTTGAAAAACTGTCCTGGGCACCACCACAAAATGGCTGCCATGGGAGGCATGGCAAAGGACAAGGAAACTGCCCCTAAGACTGAGTATAAGCTCACACTAAACAAATCCTTTGAACCGATGGCTTTTTAGCACCAACAGAAACCTATTTCATAGCAATCTCAACAGTTGGCAAGAAAATGTGTATATTAAAAAAAAGAAAGTGGGAGGGGTAGGGCACCTTGGTGACTGCCAGAAAATGTGTCCGGGGTGGCATTGTTGCCCATGGGCCCCACATTACCTACCCTTGCTGTAGCCCAAGCCAAATAAGAGTGTGCATAATATCCTCCTTTATATGTAAGGTCAGGAGCATATTTACTCATTTCACTCAGCCCCCAGAAAGTCTGTCTTCAGAGCTTGGAACTGTCAGTCTTAACAGAACAGCAACCTTTATTCCATGACTTAGAATATGGGAGATTGGTGCTTCAATACTATACAAACAGTGTGAGAGAGGCACATCATGAGTGGTCCAGAAGGGAGAGGAACTGGGCTTCTTCAAGATAAGGTCACAGTGGGCATATTCAACTTCATTCCTACAGGCCACATAATTTAGGGGTGTGTGTGTGTGTGTGTGCGCGCGCACAGCATTTGGTGACCTTGACAGATAACTGTTTTATTTTACCACTGAATAAAAACAGCCCTGAAAATCATCCAAAGAAAGCCACACCAGTTTCAACCACAGCAGCGGCCAGTTTTGTGGTGGTTAAACTTCACTCTACACTAGAAGTAGTTGAGCCTGTCAGTCTCATGTTCTCATATGTTCAGGGTTTTTTGTTTTTGTTTTAAGCTCAGTTCCTTTTTGTCCCATTATGAGGAGCCATTGGGGCTGCTGTACAATCCCCCAGGTTTCCTTGGTTGCCCAACAGCAGTAGCTGCTCATGGGACTGGCTAAGCAGAAGGAAAGGGCATCAGGACAAGCACTCTTTAAATGGTTCAAGGACTCTGAGGCAGAAGGAGGGGCAGAAGCACAGAATAAAAGCCTGAATGTGGAAACCTGGGAGAGAAATGGGGGGGGGGACAAAGCTATAGCAAAGAGACTCAGGAGGAATGGCTGGAAAAAGCAATAGAAACAGAACAATGAACAGGACGTACAAAAAGCTGTATTAGAACTGGGAAAAGAGCAGGGTCTCATTAGAAAGCCAACGATCTGAAACAGAGGGGTAGCTGCTAAGAAAGGGAAGAGAGACTTTCCAGAGCAGGCACTGGCAGCCAGGAAAATACCAGAACAAGTGGGCAAGGAAAGACTTGCTACTTCCACAGCAAACTCAGTCCCAGATCATACCGACTCTGCAGCTACTTCTCCACAGTTGGTGCACTATTCTCTCTGATCCTACAGCTACTTACCTTTGTCCCCCTATGTGCATTCATCCTAGTCCTGCAGCTACTTTCCAGTCTTGTTCCAGGGACTTTTCTCCTTATCCTGCAGCAACCACCTACTGTGATCCCTAAGAACTGAGTATGATTCTGCAACTGCTCATTCAAATCAACCTGTGCTGCAACAAGGGTTAATAAAGTCTGCATTTGATGTATTCACATGGTAACATCATATATTTGGGATGAGAATAAGAGAAAGGGGCATGTTCCCCCTGATGGAGGGGGCACTCCTTGTGTTATCTGATTATGAAGAAATGTGTGAATTTTGGTAAATTCTTATGAAAAACAAAGTGAATAAAATTCTCACCATTCTAAACTGGAGAAATTTAACTGGTCCAGCTGTTCCTAGCATGGAGGGAACCATGTTGTTCCTGCCTGCCATGAAGGTTTAAAGATGAAGAGTATGTCACATACACATAAAAAGGTGTGGCAAACAACCTAATTCAGCACCACAATCCTTGTTGAAATCTACAGGGATTCAAAGTCAGAATCTAAAGTGCTAAGACTCTAAAATACTAAGCACTGTAATAATTCTGGCTGGCTGGCAAATCTGACAGTTTTGCTTCTTGTTTTGAAGAAAGTTGCAAATTTTGGTACATTCTTATAAAAAACCAACCGAATGAAATTCTCACCCATCCATACTCCACACTAGAGTCTCCAGTGTCCAGAGAGAAATTAATCCCTGGCATCTGCCAGCAGAAGTGTCAATTGGTGTTCAAGTTCAAGTCAAGTGACGGACTGGGAACCTGGAGATCTGGGTTCCCCACTTGGCCATGGAAGCACACTGGGTGACTTTGGGCCAGTCACAGACTCTCAGCCCAACCTACCTCACAGGGTTGTTGTTGTGAGGATAAAATGGAAAGGAGGAGGATAATGTAAGCCACCTTAGGTTCCTTGCAAGAGGAAAAAAGGTGGGATATAAATGCAATAAATAAATAAATAAATAAATAAATAAGTTTTATTTATGAGCAAGCAAGACAACCTCCTTTTCTGAGCAATTCCAGTCCCTGCCCATCATTACTGTACATAAAATGTAATGTAGAACAGGCACAGATTCCTGCTCAGTGACTACTGCAGCCTCTTTCATTGGGTGTAACAGCGAATTATTCATCTTCCCCATCACTCCACTGCTTGCTTTCCCTTACCCCCTATCTGCTCTGTTCGTGTTTCTTCGAACAGAGTAGTGACAGTATAGCACAAAGCAAACAGGGATTATTTGCATACAGCCCTATGTTCCTTGGGGAAAAGATCTTTTCATCTTCCCTCACAGGGTTCTGGAGTCATTTTGCCATCTTTATCTTGTGATGCAGGCAAACTGTGCCAAACAAGAGAAGGGTTTATGCCTCGGGGCCTTTTTCTGCACAGTAGGATTCCTCCCGTTCACTCTGCATCAAGAGGCAAGATTTATTCCTTAGGGAGTATATCAGCAGAAAGCGAAAAAAGAAAAATTGCAAATGTGTCCTTAAGATTGTGCCTCACTGGATACATATAAACGTCAAATAGTTGCATTAAATTAGCAGAGCTGTTTTGACTTCAGTTTTTCTGCATAATTTCTATAAAGTTATAGAAAGTTTCACTCGAGGCCCAGTTCATACATGATCAGATGACATGGCTGCTTTCATGCTACTAGGGATGGGCAAATTTTTATTTCCAGTCTATTTCATCTTCACATGCCTTCACCCATCAGTCTTTTCTGTCCTGGCTGTTTCCTCATTAATCTGCAATCTTTAAAAAGCCTTCATGGAAAATGTGCACTGAAATTTCTATCTAAATGTTTATTTTTATGCGTATTATTTTCTTACAATCTGCTTTTCTAAACATATTTTCTCTCAGTGCTTTAAAATGGATACACACACACACACACACACATACAGTGTGTGTGGAGGCTGGTGGCTCCAGTGACAGTGGACCTTTACACCTTGGGTAGCTCATTTAGAGTTCTGAATGATTTTGAGGAAAACCCAGAGAAGATTCACCACCCCACTGATACTGGAGTCACCAGCCTCCAGTGTGTGTGCGTGTGTGTGCGTGTGTATATATATTCAATAATAAAAAAACCTGCTGGTTTAAAAGACCAGATGATAAGGCTATCTCACATTGGTCAAAACTCCACAAAGCCAGGAAACTGGAAGCTAAGGCTAATGCCTTATCTGACGTGCCCCATGATCAGCCATGATATTGTGCGATGCCACAAATTGTGCTTGCTTACAACTTACCCAAATCCAGATTGGGAGGATGGAGTGCCTGGGACCAGCAAAGATGCTCTGCATTGTTCTGGTCCTATATTGCCTTATGAAGCATCTGAACCTTATTGCATTGCTAGAAAAATCTTACTGTGATGTGATTCACACTCCTTTATTCTGTGAGTCAATCAATGTCTTTACTGGGTGAGTTTATAGTGTGATGGGTGTCTCCTTTAACATAGCTGGGCTGACAGCAGCATTACTGCTAATAATGGTGTGTGGTACATGTATCTGTAACTGTGGAGGCTGGTGGTCAGTCTGAATGGTAGGATGGAGGGCAAGTCAGCAGAGGCAGAGCCATGGGGTCATGAGAGACAGAGCCAAGAGGGATCAGTGGATAAGGAGCAGTCTTTGAATCTCCAATCCATACCACAGAAGGAGAAATCTGAGGCACAAAACATGCAAAGGGGGGGGGAATCACATAATCACACAAAAGTACTCCTTTGCATCCACATTCTCCTGTCCTAGCAATAACGCCAATTTCACAGAGAATCAGGTGACTTTAAGATGATGAACGGGAGCAGAGACTCCTCACAGCCATAATAACAATGATAACAATTAAAATAAGATGTGATACTCCCAGAGCCAAATAGAAAAGAATCCTTTGGAATATAGGAATAAGTTCTGAAAGCCTCCCAACATTTATGCTTTTGTCCTGAAAGCATCCAAAAATCCAAACACAAAGCATCCACCAGAACAGGCCTACTCAGAGAAGCCTGTGGACAGGGGCTGTCTCATTTCCTATCTTTGTAAGTCACCTTGGGAGACTTTTGAGCTAAAAGGCAGAATACAGTGAAATAAATAAATAAATAAATAAATAAATAAATAAATAAATAAATAGGCTTGGATAAAATTTCTATCTATATCTCTCACTCAAAAGTGGATGTGAAAAAGTGACTGGCAGTGTGGAAGCTTCTGTGATAAAAATTAATGAAAATGTCTGAGTACATGATACGGCATCCTTCTGATTCTGTTGGACAAAGAATCCTGTCGGAAGTTTGCACCCTTCTTTTTGTTTGAATCTGTAGATATTGCCCTGAGAATATGTGAATTGAAATCACTGCCCATTAGGGATGCTAACGAATTCCGCCACAGATTCCAATGAGGCTGGATTCTTTAGAATCTGGTCCCTGGAGTCTGTGGCAGAATGGAGCACTCCCCCCAACAACCCACAAAATTTTCCCAGGACGGACCCTACCTGGTGTCAGCTGGTCTGGTCCGTCTGCTGCCCTGGTCTGCAGCCGCGAATGGCTGCCCCAGTCAGAAGCCGCCATTTGCCTCCCTACTTTAGCCATGATAGGCTACATAAGTATTTACGTAGCCTATCACGGCTAACGCAGGGATGCAAATGGCGCCCACTACGCCAGACGCCATTTGCGGCCACAGCCCGGCAGTGGACAGAAGTCCGGCTGCGGGCGGACCCAGCCGGTGGCTCCACAGACTCTCTGTGGAGCAGAGCCAGCTGGGGAGGATTCTGGGGGGAGGGACAGATCACCTCCCCCGCCAGCGGACGCCCCCAACCAGAACGGGGTAAGTAATCCGCCCATCCCTACTGTCCATATATAGTATTTGCCTGACTTGAACCAGAAAGTCATGGATGGGGGGGGGGCTTTAAGAGTGTGTTGAAATATCAGTGTCTTGTCCTTGTAGCATTTCCCCATCCCCTCAGCCAAGCAGATTCCTTTCCCAGTTATGCCTTGGAATAAATACATGGAATGTGCCTTTTTTCATAGTAGCTGCACACTGGGTTGACATTGTCATCAAACTGTCAACCATAAGCCCAAGGTCTCTGTCTTTGTCAGTCACGAGCATACAAGTGAAGTTGGGATTCCCCCCACCCCATCCCCCATGTGCATCATTTTCCACTTGCTTACACAGAACTGCCTTTGCCATTTTGATGTCCATTTTTCCACTGTGGAGTGGTCCTTTTGTACCTCCTCACAATCCTCTTTGTTTTAACTGCCCTAAATAATTTGGTATCATCAGAAAACTTTGCCACCTTGCTGCTTAGTCCTAGTTCCAGATCATTTATTATATTAGTATTATTATGACTGCTACTATTATTATTACATTTGTTATTATTACATGTATATCCTGCCTCTTTTCCTCTGGCAAGTAACCCAAGGCAGCTTCCATGGGCATCCTCCTCCTCCATTTCATCCTCACAACAACCATGTGAGGAGGTTAGGCCCAGAGTCAGTGAGTGGCCCAAAGCTACCCAGTGAGCTTCATGGCTGAGTGGGGACTAGAACGGAGAACTCCCAGGTCCCAGTCCAACACACTAACCACTACATCACTATGAACAAGTTGAAAAGCACTGGTCCGAATAAAGATCCCTGCTATCTAAAAACCTATCTCACAGTTCAGTATGTTTGAAAATATATTTTAAAACTTAAGCAGGAAAACAGTGAATACTAGGGATGTACGAATCCCTTACCTTGTTCCGTTCTGGGGATCCGTGGGGTGGGGGAGGAGATCCAGCCCTCCCTCCAGAAGGGCTTTTTCTGAACATCATCACCCTGACAAGGAACATCATCACCCTGTACCCACACCAAGAGTGGCAAGGCAGTTAGCCACCAAACTCCTTCATCCAGAAGAAAAGGAATAAACATTACACATAGCCCTAGTTTGGACATAACAAGAACAACACAGAGTATGGATTGAGTATGGGTTGTTGTTGAATCATGGGTCGTTGTTACATGTGCACTATGCACCTTGCACTATGGTTTAACTATGGGTTGAGAATCATGAAGAACTAGAGTTCACAACCCATCAAGAAACCATGGGTTATCTTCCTGGCTTGTTCATGGTTAACCAGTGGTGGCTGGTGGCTCCAGTTCTGGAGGGGCTCCTATTTCCATTCAGGGTTTTAGTTACCACCAGCCAAAACTCTAACCTTGCTATCCAAGCTGCTGAATCCTATCCCCCAAATGGGTTTGGCACCTTGGATAGCATCTTTCAGCACCTTGGGTAGCACTATTAGAGTCTGGGCTGCTGCTAACTGAAACTTTGAATGGAATCACAGCCACTCCAGAACTGGACTCACCAGTCGCCACTGTGGTTAACAACCCATAGTTAAACCATAGTGCAAGTTTCTCATGTAATGACAACCCACAATTCAACAACAATCCACAATACAACATCAAATCAATGCCCAATTCAACAACAGTGCATACACAAACCATACTCAACTCATGTTCTTGGTTGTCATTATATGTGAACCAGGCCTATAGAATCTGCTAGATTCCCTCTGCAACACAGAATCCCTCTCCAAATCCTGGAGTTCTGGCAGCATTCTAGCCTCAGCATGACAGTAAGCATTTGCCATATAACTTTGCCCCTAGTTGTCACCATAGATTTTAATGGAATAGGAAAACCTTAATGACTCTTGAGCCTTCGCTTAGAGCATCACCAACCCAATGAAGGATTGCCTTTCTTGACAAGGCTGAATAAAACTACATCCGTAGTTTTCATCAGAATCGGAAAGAAATATATGATATGCCTGTTTCAAAACTGGAGCAGAAAGGGCAAATTAGTCGCATTTCAGAACCTGCACGATTGTCCTGGGAGAAAGGAAACCCAGCCTTTAACACTTCCTTGGCTAATGCTCTCCCACTGGTCAGCTGATGCAAACCTTTGTCCACTAGCCAGCTGCACCCCGGGCTTTGGTGTCTGTCACACTGTGGCTTTGTGTAAACCATCCTGCAGCACACACAATGTGGAGACTGAGCCAGGAAATGAGAACTTGTTCCTAAGGAAAGCCACGAGTGGCTACAGACATTGGGTTAGCATTTCAGTAGAGTTCACAACCAAAGAGAAAGTAGGTTTCAGGCAATAGACTTGTATTTCCACTGAGCAAAGATCTATCAGAATTGATAGAATATGCCTATCAATATAGCTACCATGGTACAGACTCACTGAAAACCTAGGACATATCTTGTACTACTTAAAGAATAAAAAGAAAGCCAGGCATAAAATGAGAGAAGTACCAGTTATACTAATGTCCCTCTAACAAAAGAAGAGATCGGGTATCCCGGAATGCCTGACCCTCTGCCTAAGAGCGAAGTCAGGAAGGTGACACTCAGAAGACTGGAATTGCATTTGTATTAGCATGAAAAATCCATATCATGCCACCTTTGAGTAAAAAGAGTTATATGTAAAAGAAAGAAAGAAAAGAAAAGAAAAGAAAAGAAAAGAAAAGGTGTGCTTTTAAATGTATTGCTACTAACCTGCTCACTAGAGTTCCTTTCTAGCAATTCTTTTGTCAATGTCCCTGCTCTTCAGGTTTGAAGGGGAAAATGGTAGTGTGTGATACTGAAGATTCGTCTGTGGAACATGAAGATAATAATGTGGATAAACTGAATCACTCTGTCAGACACAGTGGGAGATCTGCTCTTTGTACCACCACAGATGGAGTGACGCATTTCAAAAAGGAATCTTTTCTCTTGCTCCATGTTTTGATTCCTCTTTCTTATTTTAAATGGCTACAATAACTATAGCTATTAGAAATAGATGGGAATAGGGATGCTGGAGACATTTGAGATGGACTAAAATGAGCTCAGATTTCTAAGAATCCACAAAAATCTAAGAATTTCACAAAATCTGGACATCCCTAGATAGGGAACACCTTGAATTGCTAATGTTGCAATAGGGGCTAATGGTTGATTTCATGCATTATGACTGATGTCCCTCCAAACAAACTAACAAAGCACAGTGACAGAGGCACTGAATACTGGGGTGAGGGAGGGGGGACATAGAAACAAGACAGAAATCATTCTCACAGTGCCCATTTTTTGGGGGGATGAAATTCCTTCTTCAGGGACATTGAGTCCTCTGACTAACAAGCTGCAACGATGAGCTCTTTTGACTCTCTCCTCTGCTAAATCATTTAGTTAATGCCTGAAAGGCTAAGGAAAACTGTAGGTACATGAAGGGTCAGTTGTAAGCAAGCGCAGTTTGTGACATTGCATGACATCATCACTGATCACAGGGCATGTGTGCTAAGTAGGGATGTCGCGGGCATCTGGTTGGGGCTCGATTTCCCACCAGCTCAAATTCCCATGCTTGCCCGATAGGGATGGCACAGGCGCCTGATTCAGTCTGAGGCAGTGTGATTCCTGCCCGCACACCAGATCCCCGCTCGCTGAGCCCCTGCCCCTGCTCGCCCCCTGCCTGCACTTGGCAAGTGGTTTGCACTCACCCTGGCAGCCTTGTCTAGCTTCACGGTCGCCATTTTCAAAGAAATAAAATAGCAAAAATGCGCAAATTTGCACACACAAAAATGCACATTTTTGCGAATGCTCATATTTGCGTATGCATGAAATGCATATTTTACTAAAAATGCACATTATTGGACGCACACTAACATGTGCCTTCACAAAAATGCATGTCTCACATATGAGAATATGTGCATTCGCAAAAATGTGCATTTTCGCACATGCAAAAACTTGCATTTTTACAATAGCCACTTTATTTATTTTTAGAAATGGCTAGGGATGTATGAAAGTGACTTACCTTTCCGCGGATTATGTTGATGCTGGGGGGGAGGCATTCTGTCCCTCCCCCCGGAATCCTGGCCGGGGGGGAGGCGCTCCGTTCCTCCCCCCCGAATCCTGGCCGGCCGGCTGTGCTCCTCAGCGATTCTGCGGAGCCACCGGCCGGCTCCGCCAGCCGCCGGACATCTGGCCGCTGGCTAGCAGGGACGCAAATGGTGGCGGCCGTAGCCACCGCCGTTTGCATCCCTGCAGTCAGCCATGATAGGCTACGTAAATGTTTATGTAGCCTATCACGGCTGATTTTTTTAAAAAACAAACGCACGTACGCAAATGGCGGCGACCATGGCCGCCACCATTTACATTCTTTATTTTGGCACGTCTTAGTCTATGTAAACATTTACGTAGACTAAGACATGCCAAAATAAAGAATGCAAATGGCGTTCATGCAAAGTCAGCCGTGATAGGCTACGTTAATCGTTACGTAGCCTATCACGGGTGACTCTGGGGAAAAAAAAGCGCATACGCAAATGGCGGCCATTTGCGTTCCTTATTTGGTCCCTGTAGTCTTCGTAAAGATTTACGTAGACTACAGGGACCAAATAAGGAACGCAAATGGCTGCCATTTGCGTGTGCGCTTTTTTTTACGTAGCACACAAATAGCACATTTTTGCAAATAGCGTTGCCCTTATTTTTGCCATAGTCTACGTAAATCTTTACATAGACTACAGGGACCAAATAAGGAACGCAAATGGCGGTGCGCAATGGGGGCCGCCATTTGTGTACGCGCTTTTTTTTTTTCAAAGTCACCCGTGTTAGGCTACGTAACTATTAACGTAGCCTATCACGGCTGACTTTGGAGATCTAGCCGTGATAGGCTATGTTAATCATTACATAGCCTATCAGGGTTTTGTTTTGTTTTTTACTTCAGCTGTAATGGCGGTGGCGGCAGCCGGTCGAAAGACCGGCTGCCACCCCCGCCCCCGCTGAAAGCTCGCCGAACCGCCACCGGGAGGGACATTCAGCTATGGTAAGTCCCATCCCGGGGGGGGTGACGGGGGGGTGGCGGAGAATTTCACTGCCGATTTCGGGGGGCCAAATGCATTGGCGCTCAGCCCCCAGAAGATTCGGGGAGAAATTCTCCACCATCCCTAAGAGATGGTCATGTTGGTTAGTCACCACACTTTGTTCGAAGTTCCTCTCTCACTCATGTTTTAGCATTCATTTATGATCTTGGGAAGAGAAGGGACAGCTAGCTATTCAACTTGTGGCCAAGATTTCCCTTGAAGTTTGCACATAAAACTAGGGATGTACAGATTCCCCACCATCCATTCCAGTGGGGAATCTGCCTGGGGGGGGAGGAAATCCGTTCCCCCCCCCCGAATCCTCTGCCCAGCTTGAGGGCTGCATACCTGCTGGACCCGTCCAATTCTCCTCCTTTAAAAAAAGAGGCAATCTGCAGGAAGTGCCCATAGACTTATACGCAAAATAGAGCAGAAATATATATGCACAAGATTCACAGGCCAGAAGCAAGCAGCAGGAGCTGTTCCGCATGGAATTCTCCTGGAGCGGAGGTAAGTGGGGCCAATCCGCCACAGATTCCGGAGGCTGGATTCCAAAGAAGCTGGCCTCATTTGAATCCATGGCAGATTTCTCTAACATCTCTACATAAAACTGCCCTTATAGGTAAGTACAAGTTTAGACCTGGGTGTTGGGTGGTACTGAAAGAGATAAACCCTATTCAGGTGTTCAGAATAGGGTTAAAATAAATGTGTGAAGGGAGGGAGCTCTAGGCCTGCCCCCTCCTTTATCACCATCTACTCATGGAAGGTAAAGGAGGAGGCGGGCCTAGAGCTCCCTCCCTTCACACATTCTACCGATGGAAGGTCCCCTTCATGGATCACTGCCTTGTGGCGAAGGGGCTTGCGTAACTCAGTGAAGCCATAAGCTATGCTGTGCAGGGCCACCCAAGATGAACAGGTCATGGTGGAGAGTTCTGACAAAATGTGGTCCACTGGAGAAGGAAATGGCAACCCACTCCAGTATTCTTGCCAAGAAAACCCCATGGAAAGTATCACAAGGCTAAAAGAGATGACACCAGAAGATGATCACCTCAGGTTGGAAGGTGTCCAATATACCACTGGGGAAGAGCAGAGGGAATTTTCAAATAGCGCCAGAAAGAGTGAAGCGGCTGGGCCAAAACCGAAAGGACACTCAGCTGTGGATGTGTCTGGTGGTGAAAAGAAAGTCCGATGCTGTAAAGAACAATATTGTTTAGGAACCTGGAATGTAAGATGGATGTATCAAGGTAAGCTGGTGGTGATCAAACATGAGATGGCAGATGGCAAGATTGAACATCGACATCTTGGGAATCAGCGAACTAAAATGGACAAGCATGGGCAAATTTAATTCAGGTGACCATTATATCTACTACTGTGGGCAAGAATCCCTTAGAAGAAATGGAATAGCACTCATAGTCAACAAAAGGGTGGGAAAAGCAGTACTGGGGTACAATCTCAAAAATGATAGAATGATCTCAGTAGGAATCCAAGGCAAACCATTCAACATCACAGTAATTCAAGTCTATGCCCCTCCCACTGATGCCAAAGAAGCTGAGGTTGATCAGTTCTATGAAGACCTACAACACCTTCTAGAACTAACACCAAAAAAAGATGTCCTTTTCATCATAGGGGATTGGAATGCTAAAGTAGGAAGTCAAGAAATCACCGGGATAACAGGCAAGCATGGCCTTGGTGTACAAAATGAAGCAGGACAAAAGCTAATAGAGTTTTGCCAAGAGAACACGCTGATCATAGCAAACACTCTTTCCCAGCAGCACAAGAGGCAACTCTGCACATGGACATCACCAGATGGTCAATATCGAAATCAGATTGATTATGTCCTTTGCAGTCAAAGATGGAGAAGCTCTATACAGTCAGTAAAAACAAGACCAGGAGCTGACTGTGGCTCAGATCATGAGCTGCTTCTTGCAAAATTTCAGCTTAAATTGAAGAACGTAGGGAAAACCACTAAACCATTCAGGTATGACCTAAATCATATCCCTTATGAATATACAGTGGAGGTGAGGAATAGATTTCAGGGATTAGACCTGATAGACAGAGTGCCTGAGGAACTATGGACGGAGGTCTGTAACATTGTTCAGAAGGCAGTAACTCAATCCATCCCAAAGAAAAAGAAATGCAAGAAAGCGAAGTGGCTGTCTGATGAGGCTTTACAAGTAGCTGAGGGAAGAAGGGAAGTGAAAAGGAAGGGAGAAAGGGGAAGATATATCCAACTGAATGCAGAGTTCCAGAGAATAGCAAGGAGAGACAAGAAGGCCTTCTTAAATGAGCAATGCAAAGAAATTGATGAAAACAATAGTATGGGAAAGACTAGAGATCTTTTCAAGAAAATCAGAGATATCAAGGGAACGTTCTGTGCAACAATGGGCATGATAAAGGACAAAGAAGGCAGGGTCCTAACAGAAGCAGATGAGATTAAGAAGAGGTGGAAAGAATACACAGAAGAACTATACAGGAAAGATCTGAATGTCCCTGATAGCCATGAGAGTGTGATCACTGAACTTGAGCCGGACATCCTCGAGAGTGAAGTCAAGTGGGCCTTAGGGAGCATTAGTAACAACAAAGCTAGCAGAGATTATAGTATTCCAGCTGAGCTATTTAAAATCCTAAAAGATGATGCTGTTAAAGTGCTGCACTCCATATGCCAACAAATTTGGAACACTCAGCAGTGGCCACAAGACTGGAAAAGGTCAGTTTACATTCCAATTCAAAGAAGGGCAATGCCAACGAGTGTTCAAACTACCGCACAATTGCACTCATTTCACATGCCAGCAAGGTTATGCTCAAAATCCTACAAGCTAGGCTTCAGCAGTATGTGAACCGAGAACTACCGGAAGTACAGGCTGGGTTTCGAAGAGGCAGAGGAACTAGAGGTCAAATCACCAACATTCGCTGGATCATGGAGAAAGCAAGAGAATGGCAGAAAACTGTCTATTTCTGTGTCATTGACTATGTTAAACCTTTGATTGTGTGGATCACAACAAACTGTGGCAAATTCATAAAGAGATGGGAGTACCAGTCCACCTTACCTATATCCTGAGAAACCTGTATGAGGGTCAAGAAGCAACAGTAAGAACCGGACATGGAACAACCAATTGGTTCAAAACTGGGAAAGGAGTATGACAAGGCTGTATATTGTCGCCCTGCTTATTTAACTTATATGCAGAGTACATCATGAGAAATACAGGGTTGGATGAATCACAGGTTGGAATTAAGATTTCTGGGAGAATTATAAACAACCTCAGATATGCAGACGATACCACCCTAATGGCAGAAAGTGAAGAGGATCTAAAGAGCCTCTTGTTGAGGGTGAAAGTGGAGAGTGCAAAAGCTGGTTTGAAACTCAACATTAAAAAAACTAAGACCATGGCATCTGGCCCCATCACTTCCTGGCATATAGAAGGGGAAGAAATGGAAGCAGTGACAGATTTTATTTCCTTGGGCTCCAAGATCACTGCAGTGACTGTAGCCATGAAATTAAAAGACGCTTGCTCCTTGGGAGGAAAGCTATGGCAAACCTAGACAGCATTGTAAGCAGCAGAGACATCACCTTGCCGACAAAGGTTTGTATAATCAAAGCTATGGTTTTCCCAGTAGTAATGTATGGCTGCGAGAGCTGGACTATAAGGAAGGCTGAGTGCCGAAGAATTGATGCTTTCAAACTGTGGTGCTGGAGAAGACTCTTATGAGTCCCCTGGACTGCAAGGAGGTCAAATCAGTCCATCCTAAAGGAAATCAACCCTGACTGCTCATTGGAAGGACAGATACTGAAGCTGAAGCCCAAATATTTTGGCCACCTAATGTGAAGAGAAAACTCCCTGGAAAAGACCCTGATGCTGGGAAAGATTGAAGGCAAAAGGAGAAGGGGACGGCAGAGGATGAGATGGCTATATAGCATCACCAATGCAATAATATGAACTTGAGCACACTCCGCGAGAGAGTGGAGGACAGGAAGGCCTGGCGTGCTATGGTCCATGGGGTCACGAAGAGTCGGTCACAACTGAACGACTAAACAACAACAACTCATGGAAGGTGCATGTCTGAAGAGGAGAGCCTCCTGTATCTGTGGAGGCTGTCCACGTGATAAAGAATGCTGGAAAATTGGACTTCTCACTCGTGTGGACAATCTCCAGAGCTCTAGGAGAGTTTCCTCTTCAAACAGTCACCCTGCACAAGTAGAGGGTAATGGATGTAATGAAAGAGGGGGCAGGCCTGGAACATTCCTTCTCTGAATGCATTTAGTTTAACCCCTTTCTGAATATCTGAATAGTGCAATGTTGAAAAGGAAACAAACAGTCTGAAGGATGATGGACCATGTGGCAAGAGCCAAAGCAATGGAATGGAGGACAACATCAGAAGGGGGAGATGGGAGTGGCTGGAGGCTGGCATCCAAACTTTTACTTGGTGGGAAGGAAAAAGAGGTCCTTTTGAGGGTGAAACAGGGGGAAATAACGAGATGAGACACAAGTGGTTGATCAATAAATGTGGCCTAATTTGATACCAATCTGCAAAGGAGAAAGACCTGGATGGGCAACTAATCTGTGCCAGCCCCTAGCTAGGGGCTCTAATGGGTGAAGACATTCAAAGCCTGGAGAGTGGCATCACAGATCGTCACCCTCCAGGACTACCCCTTTGGGGTGAGGTAGACCTTCTCTGTCACCCCCTCCTTGGCTGCAAAACACTGAGATGATGTGAGTTGGCTTTACAGGTGACTCTTATCGCCCCGCTGGGCCGCAAAACCCAGAGTGGGAGGCCTCAGGCATCACCTGTCACGAAAACAGTGCCTCTTAATGCTCATCATCCCTGTTCTCATCAGCATTGCCCATCCCTAGCAGCCACAGGAGGACAACAAGCCGAATGCTTAGTCAACACCCCCCCCACACACACACACACTGAATTACTTCCCGCAGGCCCCTTTGCAGATCCACAAAAAAATATTGTTACCTCGATCAGACAGGTGTACACCATTCTGTCTGTTAAATTTCCCCCCACATCTAAATAATCTCAGGATGAGAAATAATCCCATCACCATGCCTATATCCCCAAGGCTGTTAACCTTCCTGCGGGCCCACTCAAGGACCTGCTGGTCCCAACCATTCTTCCACTTCAATCTGGGAAGCAAACTAGACCAAATGATAACAACCTCAGGCCAACAGCACCTGATAACTTGAAAATTGACCAAAGCCTACAAAATGAGAGCTTTGCTTTTCAAAAGACCCAAGCTGTTCCCCCAAAGATGCAGCACCAAAATCTGTGGGGGGATCCGCTCTGAACCGGGATGGAATAGCATAGGCAGGAGGCGCTCCCACTGCATCTGCCCAACCACTGGATGTGGGCACGTCGGAACAGTCCGAGCTGGGATCCACAGTCTGACCTGGAAGCCCTCCAACCAGCCCAGAACACCATGCAGTGTCCATAAATCAGTGTGTGTGTGTGTGTGTGTGTGAGAGAGAGAGAGAGAGAGAGAGAGAGAGAGAGAGAGCAACCATACCCTTTTGGAATTATGGATTTGGGGTGAATTGTACAATTGTACTTTTGAAATAAAGTGAAAGGGTCCAGGAAGGAAGGAGTTCTAAAAAGAGGTCTTCTGTAACATAGGGAGTCAAGAGAACTGTGAAGTGTATGCTCATTGGTACCTTGCTTCTAATAAGGAGATAGGTAAAATGTCCCTAATTAAAATGCTACTGTACACTATGTAGTGTTCAAAATCCATAAGAAAATGAAATCTTTGACTTGCATTTATGGTAAGAAATAGCTTTCTGTAGAGCCATCCAACCAATTTGTAAACAAGAAATCCAGTGCAGTAGGGCCGTGTTCCTAGGACTTTACTGAGTATGTAGTGGCGATTATCATATAAGCTGTTAGAAATTCTTACCAGATGGAAAGTTATCTTCAGTATTTACAATGGTTTCACCCAGCTGTCACTGCAAAGTAGCCAGCCATTGTGTTATCCCCTTCATAATCTAACAGAAAACTCCAAAGGAAGGATTATAATCCACTGGGGAAATATTACTGACTATTGTAAAACACTGTGCACTTGGAGAGAGATTAAAATAAGAACTTGCAAACATAGTAAGCCTCCTTTTGAAGTCTCAGTTTAGGCTGAATATTATGGTTTTCACTGATGATATGGAAAATATCATTCCAATATTTTCCATATCACCATGGGTTGGATCCAGAGTTAGTAATAATCGGAGTAGGTCTATTGAAATCAACAGTACTTAGATTAGTCATGACTAACTTAACTCCCATTGCTTTCAAAGGGTTTTCTCTAACTATGACTAACTATTGATCCAACCCATTATGCCCATGATTTGAAATATAATGTATCCAGTGGTAGCGATATCACAGTGGGAGGTCATGGCCTGTCAATAGTGTTTCGTGATTGGATCTAAAAGCCAATGGCAGCAGGTGTCTTCTTGTATAACATCTACACAATGAGCTGAATATGACTGAAAGAATTTTAATCAGTCAGTATGGCCCACAAACAATATCATCTGGGTATCTCTTTCAAAACCTGGGAATATGGATGCATGAAAGTCACTTACCTTGAACGAAATTTTATTCATGGTGGGGGGGAGGCGCTCTGTCCCTCCCCCCCAAATTCTGGCAGGGGGGGAGGCGCTCCGTCCCTCCTCCCCGAAATTTTGGCCGGGGGGGAGGCGCTCCGTCCCTCCACCCCCGAATCCTGGCCGGCCAGGACGCAAATGGCAGCAGCCGTAGCTGCCACCGTTTGCGTCCCTGCAGTCAGCCGTGATAGGCTACGTAAATGTTTACGTAGCCTATCACGGCTGAGTAAAAAAAAACAACGCGCGTATGCAAATGGCGGCAGCCATGGGCGCCACCATTTGCGTTCTTTATTTTGGCATGTCTAGTCTACATAAACATTTACGTAGACTACTGCGAAAATAAGGGGTACGCAAATAGCGTAGCCAGTGCATTCGGACCCCCAAAATCGGTGGCGGAACGGTCTGACCCCCCACCCCCGCAGGACGGGATTTACCTTGGGCGGATCTTCCTGGCGGCAGCGGCTCTGGCGGCGGTTCGGCGGCGGTTCGGCGGTTCGGCGGCGGTTCGGCGGCGGTTCGGTGGCGGTTTGGCGGCGGCGGCTGCTGTGGCGGCCGGTCTTCCGACCAGCTGCCGCCGCCGCCATTTCCAGTTAAAAAACAAAAAAAACAAAAAAAGTGATAGGCTACATAAAGATTTACGTAGCCTATCATGGCTAGATTTTTAAAAAACACCATGATAGGCTATGTAAATGTTTACGTAGGCCATCACGGCTGATTTAAAAAAACAAACAAACACGCGTGTATGCAGATGGCGGCATCCATGGGCGCCGCCATTTGCATTCCTTATTTTGGCACGTCTTAGTCTACGTAAACATTTACGTAGACTAAGACGGCGAAAATAAGGGGAACGCAAATAGTGTAGTCTACGTAAATGTTTACGTAGACTAATACATGCCAAAATAAGGTGCCCATGGGCGCCGCCATTTGCGTACGCGCAGTGTTGTATTTTTTTACTCAGCCGTGATAGGCTACGTAAACATTTACGTAGCCTATCATGGTATTTTTTAAAAATCTAGCTGTGATAGGCTACGTAAATCTTTACATAGCCAATTACTTTTTTTTTCTTTTTTTTTACTGGAAATGGCGGCGGCGGCAGCTGGTCAGAAGACCAGTCGCCGCAGCCACCACAGCTGAACCGCCGCCAAACCGCCGCCAGAGTCTGATGAGGACACAGACCCAGTATTGGCATCAATTTTTTCTAGGGATGGACGAATGTCCCTTACCTGATCCCGAAGCTTGCTTCCTGGTGGGGGGGGAGGTGCTCTGTCCCTCGCCCCGAAATTCTGGCCGGGGGAGGAGGTGCCCCGTCCCTCCCTGCCGAAATTCTGGCCGGGGGGAGGCACCCCATCCCCCCCACCAAAATTCTGGCCAGGGGGGAGGCATCCCGTCCCTCTGGCCGCGAAACCTGGTCTCCTGCTGGGACGCAAATGGCGGCGGCCGTAGCCACCGCCGTTTGCATCCCTGCAGTCAGCCATGATAGGCTACGTAAATGTTTACGTAGCCTATCACAGCTGACTTTAAAAAAGAAAAAAAAAACGTACCCAAATGGTGGCACCCATGGGCGCTGCCATTTGCATATGTGCTCTTTTTTTTTTTCAAAGTCAGCTGTGATAGGCTACGTAAACATTTACTTAGCCTATCATGGTGTTTTTTAAAAATCTAGTCATGATAGGCTACGTAATTCTTTACATAGCCTATCACATTTGTTTGTTTGTTTGTTTGTTTGTTTTTCTTGGAAATGGCGGCGACGGCAGCCGGTCGGAAGACCGGCTGCCGCCGCCGCCACCAAACCGCCGCTGGAGCTGCCGCCACCAGGGACATTCGAGCAAGGTAAGTCCCATCCCGGGGGGGCAGGGGGGCAGACCATTTCTCCACCAATTTCGGGGGGCCGAATGCACTGGCATTCAGCCTCCCCAAGATTCGTGGAGAAATTTTCTGACATCCCTAATTCTTTCTCGTCTGGAAGCTGCTAAGCGTTCCTCAGGGATCCCTCCACCTCCCACGGCCAGGCCTAAAAAACCCTCGGTGGTCCAGCCCAAGCGAACACGACAGCAGACCCAACACTCGCTGCTCCTTTCTATTTCAGCTCACCTGGATTCTATTGAGGCATCCACCTCCTCTTCCTCGGCTCTTCCGGATGGCTCACCGCCCATGGTGGAGCTCCTCCCTTCTGTGGCCTCATCTTCCTCGGGTGCACAAGCAACAACATCGGTTTTTCCAGTTGGGGATCAGATAGGGGTGGACGAAAGTCCCTTACCTGTCCTCGAAGGACGTTCGAGGTGGGGGGGAGGCGCTTCGCTGCTCCCCCCATGAAGTTCCGGCTGGGGGGGGAGGCTTCCCGCCTCGGCCCGGCCAAAATTCAGGCCGGGGGGGAGGCTTCCCGCCTCGGCCCGGCCGAAATTCAGGCCGGGGGGGAGGCTTCCCGCCTCGCCCGGCCGCGAATGCGAAAGTTTAAAAAAAAAACAAAACACGCCCCCTGATAGGCTACGTGACAATTCACGTAGCCTATCATGGCTAGATCTGCAAAGTCAGCCGTGATAGGCTACGTCAATCGTCACGTAGCCTATCACAGGTGACTTAAAAAAAAAAAAACGCGTATGCTAATGGCGGCCCCCATAGGGAGCCGCCATTTGCGTTCCTTATTTAGTCGCTGTAGTCTACGTAAATGTTTACGTAGACTACGGCGAAAATAAGGGCAACGCAAATAGATTTGCCCTTATTTTCGCCGTAGTCTACGTAAATCTTTACGTAGACTACAGCGACCAAATAAGGAACGGGAATGGCGGCTCCCTATGGGGGCCGCCATTATCCGTACACACTTTTTTTTTTTTTTAATCACCCGAGATAGGCTACGTGACGATTGACGTAGCCTATCACGGCTGACTTTGCAAATCTAGCCGTGATAGGCTACGTGAATCGTCACGTAGCCTATCAGGGGGCGTTTGTTTGTTTTTTTCTTTGATTGCAATGGCAGCGGCGGCAGCCGGTCGAAAGACCGGCTGCCGCTCCCGCCCCGCTCGAACACCCGCCGAACCGCCGGCCGGACCCGCCGCTGGGAGGGATATTTGGCGAAGGTAAGTCCCGTCCCGCGGGGGGTGCGGGGTGCGGGGGGGGGGGTTCAGAGGATTTCTCCCTGAAACATGTTCGGGGGGCCGAACACGTTGGCGCTCGGCCCCCCGAAGTTTCGGGGAGAAATTCTCCGCCAACCCTAGAATCAGAGCATGCCCACACTGGATTCAGGTGAGACTGCTTTGGCACCTCAATTCACCTGGCCGGGCATGGGGCAGGTTAACCCCTGGGGTTGGATGCCGTGGTTTCCCCTTCAGGGTGGCCCAGTCCCCCCTGTCCCACTTCCTTCAGTTACTCCAGCCCCCGCAGTTAGTACTCTTCAGCCCGTGGCCTCAGTCTCAACTCCTAGTTCAACTGCTCAGGTGGCCAGCCCACTCAGTTCATTGGGGCCTGGTGCCTCATTCCCCTTACTGCTACCAGCAGGAGACGCCTCCACGTCAGCCCCGCCACTATTCCAGCCTCATCCGCTTAACGCCGCCTCTGCCAGTGTTTGGCAGGGGCCCGCCAGTTCGGTTCGGGACCCCCTGTCTCCCCTACCACCTCCCCTGACAGCCCCACAAATGTCCTTGGCTGACCCATGCGCCAACCTGAGTCGAGGATCCATGCCCACAGGTGCTACTTCTTCCCCTATTGGCTTCCACTTAACCATTGCCACCAGAGAAAAGATTTTATGGGGAGAATTTACCGATGTCTTTGCCCTGCTCTTTCGTGAGCCCGAACCCAGTGACAATGATAGGAACCGTGACCGGTATCCTGAGCGGAGCAAAGCTCGCAAGGTCCCGCGCACCTGGGTGAACTGGTTGCCAGGCTTCTTAATTTACGCTGGCATCCTCCAACAGAGATTCCCCGAGAGGGCTTGGGTCCTCACCAAGTACCTCGACATAATATACAGGGCTTACACTGAATATGAAGGGAGCACATGGCTGGCCTACGATGAGGCCTTCTGACAGAGGGACACCATTGACCCTTCCATGCGCTGGGATCTGAAGGACCAGGACCTTTGGCTCCAATTTATGACCCCTTCCAGGCCAGGCTTCGATGACAGGTCCGACAGCGGCCACATCCTTGCCAAGCTGTCACCCGCAATAGCCGCCAGGACTATTGCGGGTCCAGGGGTTCAACACCGCTAGCTGTGCTGGGAGTTCAGCTCCAAAGGTTCCTGCTCCCGAAACCCATGCCGCTTCCAGCATGAATGCTCCCTTTGCGGCAGTCAACACTCCATCGCCTCTTGCCCAAGAGCCAGAGGTTGGAGAGGTCCCCCAAGGGATGGCTGTGGTGGCAGAAAACAGGGAGGTGGACATCCGCCTCCTCCCTAAGGGCCCCAGCCCAGTTAAGATTCTTCCGCTCCTTCAACTTCTAGGTCGTTACCCAAATCGGCGGGCAGCGATCTACTTGGAACGCAGCTTCACACTGGGTTTCAGGATCCCCTTTAGTGGTCCGCGCAAGCCGTATTTGACTGGTAACCACCTGTCTATTCTTAGAATGCGGCGCTTGGTGCAAGATAAAATTAACAAAGAAGTTCAGTCAGTTGGGTCATCGGCCCCTTTTCCTCGCCCCCGTTACCCAACCTGCGGACTTCCCCTTTGAGAATTATCCCCAAGAAATCGCCCGGTGAGTTCAGGTTAATTCATGACCTCTCTTTCCCCAAAGGCCAATCTGTTAATGATGAAATCCCAGATTCCCTATGATCTGTGCGTTATACCTCCTTTGATACTGCGGTAGCCATGATAAGAGCCCTGGGCCGCGGGGCATGGATGGGCAAGTGTGATATCAAATCCGCTTTTTGCATTTTGCCTATCAATCCTCTGGATTTTGATTTGCTGGGATTCTCCTTCCAGGACAAATTTTACATCGACCGCGCCCTCCCCATGGGATGCTCCATCTCTTGCACTATGTTTGAAACGTTCAGTACCTTTCTGGAATGGGCCATACGGGATAAGATGGGCTGCGGTGATGTGGTCCATTATTTGGATGACTTCCTGTTTACTGGACCCGGGGGCGGCAGTCAATGCTCTGACCTAATTAGGGCATTCATATCCCTTTCCTCAGACTTGGGTGTCCCTTTGGCACATGAGAAGACAGAGGGCCCATCTGTTATTTTGACATTCTTAGGGATCGAGCTCGATACCCTCGCACAGTGTTCTCGTCTCCCTCACGAAAAATTGCTGGTACTTAAGAATAAGCTCCAGTCCATCTTGCACCTTTGTAAAGTCTCCCTTAGAGCCCTCCAAGAAGTCGTTGGGCATTTGAACTTTGCTTGTAGGGTGGTGGCCCCTGGCCGCGCCTTCCTGCGACAGCTCTGCTGGGCAATGCGGGGTCTTCAAATCCCGCATCATCTCACCAGAGTCACCTCTGCTATGCGCATGGACCTTCAGGTATGGCTTAAATTCCTGAGGGATTTTAATGGCATCTCCTTCTGGAGGCACGAGTTACTTCTATGAGCCGACGTGCAGATCCATTTGGACGCTGCCGGCACATTTGGTTTTGGTCTAATTTGGCGAGAGCGGTGGTGCCTGGGCCAGTGGCCAGAGAGCTGGGCTGCCGGTAGGGATGGGGGAGAATTTCTCCCCGAAACTTCAGGGGGCCGAGTGCCAACGCATTCGGTCCTCCCAAGGTTGTTCGGGGAGAAACTCTCCACCCCCCCGCCCCCTGCCCACCCCCAGGATGGGACTTACCTTTCACAAATGTCGCTCCCGGCGGCGGGTCCCGGCGGCGGTTCGGCAGGTCTTCGTCAGGGGTGGCAGCTGGTCTTTCGACTGGCTGCCGCCACCGCCATTAAAAGAAAAGTAAAAAAAAAACCACGCCCCTGTGATAGGCTATGTAACGATTAACATAGCCTATCATGGCTAGATTTGCAAAGTCAGCCATGATAGGCTATGTAAATCGTCACGTAGCCTATCACGGGTGACTTTAAAAAAAAAAAAAAAGCACGTACACAAATGGTGGCCCCCATAGGGAGCCACCATTCGCGTTCCTTATTTGGTCCCTGTAGTCTACGTAAAGATTTACGTAGACTACAGCGAAAATAAGGGCAACGCTATTTGCCATTTGAGTTCCTTATTTTAGCACGTCTAGTCTACGTGAACATTTACGTAGACTATGGTGAAAATAAGGGGAACGCAAATAGGGTTGGCGGAGAATTTCTCCCCGAAACTTCGGGGGGCCGAGTGCCAACGTGTTCGGCCCCCTGAAGAAGTTTTGGGGAGAAATTCTCCGCACCCCCCCCCCAAGGATGGGACTTACCTTTCCCAAATGTCCCTCCCGGCGGCGGGTCCCAGTGGCAGTTCGTCGGGTCTTTGTCAGGGGCGGGGGTGGCAGCCGATCTTTCGACCGGCTGCTGCCGCCGCCATTCCAATAAAACTAAAAAAAAAAAACACGCCCCCGTGATAGGCTACGTGACAATTAACGTAGCCTATCACGGCTAGATTTGCAAAGTCAGCCGTGATAGGCTACGTAAATTGTCACGTAGCCTATCATGGGTGACTTTAAAAAAAAAAAAACGCTATTTGCGTTGCTCTTATTTTCGCCGTAGTCTATGTAAATCTTTATGTAGACTACAGCGACCAAAAAGTCACCCGTGATAGGCTACGTGACGATTTACGTAGCCTATCACGGCTGACTTTGCAGATCTAGCCATGACAGGCTACGTTAATCATCACATAGCCTATCACGGGGGCGTTTTTTTTAAAAAAAAACTTTTAATTTCGCGGCCGGGCGAAGTGAGGCGCCTCCTCCCCGGCCTGAATTTCGGCCGGGCGAGGCAGGAAGCCTCCCCCCCGGCCTGAATTTCGCCGGGCGAGGCAGGAATCCTCCCCCGCCCGGCTTGAACTTCGGGGGGAGAGCAGCGAAGCGCCTCCCCCCCACCACGAAAAGCTGCGAGACCAGGTAAGTGGCTTTCGTGCACCCCTAAACGCAAATAGCGTAGCATCTATGTCATGGGAGGACTATGTTGTAGGTCTACTTCTGTGTAAATTCAGCAATGTAAAGTGCATTTGGGGTACCTCCCACCTTTTTGGAACAAGTTAACTCAAGTGTGGGAAGCTGGTAAGGCTGCAGACCATCAGAGAGATGATTGTATAATGAAAGACAGAACCCTCACACTCAGCCATAATTAGGGTAATTGCAAGAACCCTGCACCATACCCATGAGAATTTCAGGAAAGTTTTCTTATTTCAAAGTGTTTTCAAAAGCAATTCATTTTCTGTCAAATTCAATGAAAATTGTCCAAAAGGTGCAGAATAATTCTTTTGGCACAACACGGGAACCAATGTGCTTTGTGAAAGACAGATACATGAAAACTCAATTCTTCTATTTCTTAATGATTAAAATGACTAGAGGACAGAAGAAAAAGCTTGGGGGCTAGATTTGGCACACTGGCTGCCAGCTGGACATCTACATGCTGAAAGATTCTGCTCCAGTGTTGAAAAGAATATTAGATTTTCTCCATGACAAAAGACAGTTTTCATTTTCCTATGGCAAAGCCAGTGAGGAACAGGGAAGAGATACTGGGGCAGGCAATAGTCTATGCTGGAGATGGACAGACTAGATCTCCAGATGTTTTGGACTTCAACTCCCAGAAGTCCCTACCAGCATGGCCAATGGTCAGGAATGCTGGGAGCTGAAGTCCCAAACATGTGGAGATCTATCTTCTGCCCACCCCTGGTCTATGTAATCAGGCACAGAAACCAACTTTATGGTTTTGTTTCCATCTTTGTTTCCGTTCCCAACATTTGGTTGGCATACCACTAGCATTTCTTTTAAACTGCTCATATTTTTCTTTCTTCATTAACTACTGATCATCTTCATTGTTATAGTACTTGATAAAGGACAATGAGGAAATGGGGATTAAAAGGTCATCCAGAAAATAGTTTGTGCTAAGTTATAATGTGTCCACAGCTTTTAACTTTGAGTGAGATGCTCTGGATAAATACAACACATTTAAGGACTCATTTAGATCCATCTGCATATATACTGCATGCAAATGTATTCTCTAGAGTATACATTTTGGGAGGCGACAGAAGTTGCTTGACAGCAAGTACAATTTGTCTGTGGCTCAAGTAACATCTCAAAAATATTGTGCAGGCTGGCAGATTGAAATGTAATAAAAATGACAGCTTGGATATAAGACTTACATGTATGAACACTTTGATCAGTCTTATATTTTTTAACCAACTGCAACCTTTTATTCACGTTTGTGATGGGACATGACCAGGAGGTTGTAATGTTGAAATAATGCATTTTAATGTGCTTTAGTTATTGGTTTTATCTTTTTTTTTTTTTTACTGTTTGCTTTTATTGTGTATGGTGTCCTGAGAGCTTCAGCTACAGCCTACAGGCTGATTCATAAACTGGATGAATGATTGAATAAATAAATACAATCGCTTTGATTTTTACGCCTTTATTTATTTGCTGGCAAAATGGCACCAAATGAACTGAAATGTTAGAAACATCATATGCTGGATTGGATCCAGATTTAGTCATACTTGGAGTAGACCCATTGATATCCATGGGATTTAAGTTCTAAGTATAACTAAATCTGGATCCAACCCTCTAAATTTACATTTGGCATTATTTATTGGATCCATAAAAGTTAGATCCACAATCTGCCTTCCATGAGAGGAAGGAACCTTCCATGAGAGGAAACACTGCTTGCAGAAGGACCTGGCACCCTATTTGGGGGGATTCCTCTACTCTCACCCTTCCCCACCCACACACACACACCACATCTTACCTCATTCAGCATGGTCTCCTGACTCTGTGTAGCATTTTCAGGGGGCTGGAGAGGTGCTGTCGGAAGTATGGTGTGGGGAAGGCCACTGCCATTATTGCAGTTGATCCAGCACAGATCTGTTGGGGTATGAGCTGTGAAAATTGAAGTCTCTGATTCAAATCCCACCTCTAGAGTTGTCACCAGAAATTAAAACAGGGTTTGGAAGTTACTCTTCAGGTGAAAGATCTGAGGAATTTTAAGGAAACCCAAAAAGTTTTGATGAGATTTGGACCAGGTTCTGCACATTTCAATACCCCACCCTGAAAACATTCAAAATGTTTATGTACTAGTTTATATACTTATACACTATACTTTCAGCTTCAATCCCCATCTGTGATTTGGCATAATAATGCTGGTACAGTATATAGGTCTCTTGTAAAGACACAACATATGTGAAGCACATGGAACAATCCCAAGGCTAAGTATTTGTGTATAATTTAACATTTCAAGTTCTGAATGGGATGTGGGTCATGTGGGGTGCAGTCCGCTCAAGCTCCTCCACCATTGCTGGACATCAAGTTCATTCTCTTGCCCTAGAGGGACTTATTTTTAAGAGCCATAAAGCTGAGACGTTCCCAACATCCAGCAGAAGATCCACAAAGGCCTGAGAGGCATAATGTCCATGAACATTGTTCCTTCAATTAGTGGTACTAGAACGGAAATTCATGCAGCACAAGAAAGCATTACTATTGGAAGAATTTCATGAAGCTCTTTATTTGGCTAACATTAATTCCTCTAAGGCAAACATTCAAACATTTCTTAAATAAATTGGATCTTCCTAATTTAGATGAATCGGCAGCAAACATGCTAGCTGCATATATAATAGATATAGAGAAACAAAGATGCAGTTAAAAATATGAAAAGCAATAAATGAATCTTCAAGCGGGGATGCACTTTTGTCACTTAATCTATTATTTTGTTCATATTTTTTCATCTGTACTGTCATGATGAGCTCTATGATGGGGGGGAAGGTGTATAATAAACAAACAAACATTAGTTTGGCCATGTTTTGAACACTTGCCCATAAAACTTTGCTTGCAAAACGTTGCAAACTTGTAAGAAGTTTGTACAATGGGCTGCTGACATCAGCTCAATTTTATAAATGTGTACATCTGCAAACAACTACATTGGTGCAGCTCAACAGAATTCTCATAGTCTTAAGGCCTTCCACTTTTTACAGCTTTAATGGTCTCCAGCCTTCTGAACAACTCAAGTTTTACAACACAAACATTTCAAATATTGCATCAAAAAGACCCCCTTTCCCACTATTTTGTTGATTGGTACTATTTTAATGCCAGATTTATCACCTAGCGTACAGTGTTTCAGCCACATGGCCTTCATCAAGGCCATGTGATTCATGGTTGATTCACAGGGACATGGGTGACATAAAAATACAAGAAGCCTACCATGAAGTAGACTAAAAAGTGATATAAGGTACAGAAATTGATGAATGCCAAGCAATGAGTGCCATGACAATAAATTTTAATCTGTTACTGAGATTTATACACTTGACAGAAAAATACAACTAAAAGACATCAGGAATGACTCATTGTACTGACAGCAATATCACTCAGGAATACATCTTGATGCAATATCAAATATCCTGCAGGCACAGATAACTGCAGTTTCCAAAGTCATTGATTTGGGTGGGGAATGTCAGGGTGATCCCATTGGTGCATAAGGTCTCTCCCTCCCTCACACACACACACACACACACACACTGAGAGTCAGGTTCTTAAATAAGTGACTTTCACCATAAAAATTATATTGTGGAAAGTGTTTGTATATAAACTATGTTCACACATTTAGTATGTGTATGTTGAACATAGGGAGATGAGAATAGGATTGCATTTGCTGGACCTGCTCCAACCTCCACACATTTAGCCAAAGGTCAACAGAGTCCTATATGCATAACAGCTACACATGGATAGACTGTGTGTGTGATTGGGGATTCTGCCTTTCCCAGGATACCCAATCTTGTAGAAGGTGCGGAGTTCAGAGCAGGTACCACAAACACAGCCCCCCTCCATACATTTGTCTGAAAATGGACCAAAAAGCATGTACTGAGTTATAAATGAGTTAAATGGGTGGAAGTAAAATTGTGCATGCTGAAATTCCATCTTCTATACCAGTCTTTCCCAACCTGGTGGCCTCTGGACATTTTGGACTAGGGATGTGTGAATTAGCATAACTAGAGCTTGCTGAAGTTTTCTGAATTCCATCTCTATGCTCATTCTGACTCGAGTACATATCAGGTTATGAGTTTTGTTTTTTTCTTTTCACATGAAAATCCGTGCATATTTTTCCAAATGTACACATCAATTGTGCACATTTTTTGCAATGTATGCATTTTTTAATTGTACACATTCTTCTTCCATGATAAAAGCATATTTGTGCACATTTTTGAAATGCACTCATATTGAAATGCATGCATTTTTGAAATATAGGCATGCTGTCTAATACAGGTGTGTGGGGGGTTTGGTCTGCAAATCACACTGCAAGCTTGGAAATATATGGACTTTGAGTACAGATTGCATCCAAGTCTGTGTTCAGGCTGGAAGGTGTAAACTAGGTAAAACTCTGATAAAAAATGAACTGAAACAATTTCTCATACATCCCTATTTGGACTACACCTCCCAGCATCTCTGACCATTAGACATGCTGGCTTGGGCTAATAGGAACAGAAGATCAAAATATATGTAGTGCACCAGGTTGGGGAAGGCTAGTTTATGCAATCATTAAAGGTAAAGGAGTCTTCTACTCTTTGGCATCTAGTCATCTTAACTGCACCACTCAACATATTGTTCATAGAACTCAAGGGAACCAATCTCTGAAGGAGTGTGAAGTGTAGCTGCTTTCTGAAAACTCCAGTGTTTGCTTACATTTAAGGAGCTCTTTGGACCTCAGATACTTACTGTTCTCTGGCTGAGAAAACCCAGAGGTCTACCTTGACAAATATCCTAGGAACATGGACTTACTTTATAGTTCTATTTATTGACAAAACATATTTATTCTAGCCAGAAATTGCTTTAAAACACATAAGAACTTAGGGGGGAAAGAGGAATGTTTGCTGATTAGAACTTACAGTATTTGTCTTTGTTCACCAAGGCTGGAAGACACCAGGAAAAAATGACCTTTCCTTGTGTCAAGAAATCATTTGGTTTTTTTTAAAACATCCTCTTATAAGAGAGGATATGACTGCATCAAGACAATGTCATCCAACCATATTTTTAAAGCAATTGTATTTCCAGATTTAAAACAAAATTGGCAAGCTTTGAACTTTAATAGGCTATTTTGTAATAGATAGACGCTTCAGAAGTAAAAGTTCATCTCTGCAATTAAATCAACTCCAGTACAAACAGCAACTTTGTGGAAAGGTCATACATCACTGCTGAGAGGCTGCCATCTAAAGAGTCTGAAATAAATAGTAAATGAACTGCCATAGAGCTTGGGAATTTATTCTTTTCAATGTATCTGCTGAAACAACCAAGACCCTATGATTGCAAAATTCCAGATGAGATTGAAAAAGAAGTTACATCACAGTGGCCAAAGGAGGAAAGTTCCTCATAAACATCTACTATGTTAATTACAGATGCTCAAAATTAATTATATATATTTAATATCCAAATAGCATCAAACTTATAAGGGGACCTCTATTCTTAATATATTTTGGGAAAGGGGAAAAAATCCATGCAAGACAAGATCCATCAAGTACAACAGGGATCAACTATAAAGTATGCCATACACACACTTCATGGGAGAGGTAGCAACATTCTGACCAAGAAGGAACAGCATATTGATTACAATGGGATGGATCCAGCATTTCCTTCCACCAGCAGTACTGTCCCCAGAACAGAGTTCCACTGAGAAGGGATGTATCAGAATTTTGCTTAAGTTCGCAAATCACTCAAAAATGCCCTGTTCACAATTACCGAACTTGCCTTCATGTTCACAGAATGTGTACTTGAAAAATGTGCAAATTTATCAAAATGCACAAATTTAGCAAAATACGCACATTTCTCAAAATGCCCAAACTTCTTAAGTGTGCACATTTTAAATCACCCACACATTAGCCTATGATGGAAATGTGTGCAATTTTTGAAATCTGTGCAAATTTGAGGATTCTTTGCTCAACTTCATGTTCGATAGCTGTTCATTTTGTGCAATTGTCCCAATCATACAAAACGAACTGTGATCGTGAAGGTGAGCTCAAGTCAAGGAGAGATGGACAGTGAGCTGATGTTTGGAAAATCTTGGTGAGCTTGAACATCGCTCATTCTCCCATCCATGAATACCAGTGGAAGGGGGGGAGATGGTTTTCACCAATGTCCCCCTCCCCCTGAAGCCCCCAGCACCACCTCCCCTATCATCATCATCAGCAGCAGCAGCAGTTTATTCTATGCCACAATTTGTATGGTAAAACCATCCTCAAAGTAGCTAACAGCAACATAATTAAAATGTACATAATAAAATACAGCAACATTTCCAGATAATTCATTAACAAGTACAAGTCATTTAAGTAGTCATACAAATAGGCTGAACATCTCACAATACATATACATTAAGGATAAATGATCCACTAATAATTATTCATACTAAGGCCTAACAAAAGAGAAATACCCTCCCCCAAATAATCTAGATCACAGGAAAAATAATTATCTCAGCTGGAGCTAAATGTTACCCTAGCCACAAAAACTAAACAAACTCCCCACCTGATAATATCTGGGCACCCTGAGCAGCTGCCTTGGTAGCTCGAGTTAGCCTGTGCCCTGCCTTCCCAGACCACATGGAAGTGAACCAGACAGAGGAAGCACGACCAGGTCTTGCAGAACTCATTAGCCCAAATGGTCCCCCAATCTTCCAAAGCAGATTGGAGGGATGGGGATAGGAGGCTGAAGGGGGAGAAGGCATTGACAAAAATGGCCTCCTCCCCCATTCCACCAGCAGAAATGCTCTGATGGATCTGAAACCTTCCATGGAAGCAAGGAACACTTTCATCTACAGGGGCCAAATTTAGAACCAACCCATTCTATTGAGTTTGTATAGTGTTGTTGTTGTAAACCTTCTTAGAATCTTACAATGAAGGGTGGTATGGAAAGCCATAAATAAATAAATAAATAAATAAAGCAATACATACAAAAACAGATGTAAATTTTATTGTAATGGCTGCATGTTTCATATTTCATTGTGCATTGAAAATATGTCCCAGTAAAATTAAGAAGGGTAGACTATGGAAATATAACAATACCCTGCCTGACACATTCTAATCACTCTTCAAAAGTGTGTTAGGAAGACACAGCTAGAAGCAAACTTGAAGGGCTTTCAGAAGACTGTAGTTTCAAGCCATACCCGATAAAGATTGTGGGAATTAATAATACAGTGTGGTAATTTGTGACCAGGTCACTCTTTTGCATTGCAGCAGCATCATGTGTATGACTGCACAGTACAACAGCATCACCTACCAGCACATGACAGCATGACATTTCCCTCTGGCTTTATAAATAAAGGATGAAATTCTAGTTCCATGGAATGGTGTGGCACAATTCCTAGTATGCTTAAAAAAAAAAAAAAAAGTTGGATTTTCCCCAAAGCTTACAGCCCTTGCATTACTGGGAAATCATTGAGGGGGTATTCCTCTAAACCCTGGAATTTATGTGAGTGACTGTATTTCCTGTGTGTGGGAAGGAAGTTGCTTTCTGATATGACTTCTACTTTCTGTGAAGGTTATTCTCCTTGCAGGCTAATGACAGAATGTTTATTTGCTGGCATAATGTGACATCCATACTGGTCACAACCAGCAAGTTGACCAGATCACTACACAAAATGCCAAAGGGGAGTCAACATGCTCCACAAGGCAATTTTGTGTGGCAGAGATACTAAGCAACTGGCAAAAAGGACCTTGCAAACGGTTTCACCTAGTAAAACAGCGTAGCAACATGAGTCAAGAGAGATAGACAGAATCAAAGTTATTAAGTTAGTTCCTCAACATATCAGAAAACTAAAATGTGGATTACAAATAGCTAGAAAATTAGATTACTGCAATGGGGCATTTAACCATTTCCCCTTAAAGTCTAAGACATAGCATATGCCTCAGAAGAGCAGCCACCACAGGGCAAGCCAAGGCACACATGCGATGGAATATTAGAATTTCAGATCATAGGAAGAGCCTATGCATGTTCAGCAGGCTTACCCCCCAATACATGGATGGCAGGGGCAGGGCCATTGGGACCAGTGGGCATGGCCCTCCTGTCCCCCCTCACATGATATTCATCACGTGAGAGAAGAACAGTCAAGTAGGGCTATGGTTTTGAACCAAACTGAGGCCTTTTATGCTTCTTGGCCAAACTCTACATCCTTGCTGAAGACAGGAGAATCATACAAGGGGAATCTTCTGGAATGGAGCCTGGCAATCTGTTGCCTCTCCATCAGTTCATGTCTTCTGTAGTGCCTGTGCTGGTGAGTGTAAGAGGGTAAGGCCCCAGGTGTAAAGGAGCCCAGGCAGTACCTCTGAGGTATCTATCTCAGCTGGTGCTGTTTGGGGGGGGGGTACTTGAGGGGGGGTGTCTGGCTCAGGACTCCTGGCTGTGTCTCACACTCAGAGTCTGGGCCTGAAACTAGCTTGTACTGCTGGTCTTCTTGATCCAACTGGTTCTTCCTCCTTTTAGGTGCCAAAGAACTGGCTTCTGATCAGGGTCATGATATTAATCTATTTCTCTCTGGTGCTATCTTCAGTTCCAGCACATGCTGTTGCATTTTTATGGTTTTGAGTTTTGTTATATGAACCTCCCAGAGTGTTTTGGAGATTGGGTGGTACAGAAATGTCATAAATAAATATTTTCATGCTTCTTCTCATTCTCCTGTTGTAGAAGCACATTTTAATGTCTGCAGATGCTAGATTATTAAAGTCTGCAGAGCTGTCCAATGCCTGAATAGGCTACTATGGGATGTATGAGAATTTTTTTCACAATAGGATGGGATGGGAGCGGGGAAGGGAATAGGTTTATCTCCTGATCCACTGCAGTGTATCATATGAAAGTTTCTGGTCAGAAAAGCTGCAGAGACTAGCACAAAGATACATTTGGTAATGTAATAGTAGGAAGTGTGTGTATGTGTGTGTGTGTGTGTAGCAAAAAGCATCAAGTCATCTGGCATCACCAGCCTTCCCAGCCATAAACCTGGGTTTCAGCTTCAGCTGCTCAAGTTCTTTTGCAACAATTGATGGTCCATAGGATCAAGCAGTTAGAAATGCACTGGTGACCACGGATTAGAAAATAGCATGTGTGCCTTTCTCGTGGCGATGTTAGTTACCTTTCTCCTCACACTGAAGTAGATCATTGCGTATAAATGGCTTAGATAAACTTGGAGAATGAGGCTCTTGATTGCATAAATGGCTTGTTTGTGTTTGTTTGATAATCTGAATTGTCTCTGCCTACAGAAGATTGTTTTCAGCTAATTCTATGCAGCTGTTAGGAAATTACAGGCTTTGCTATCCAAGGCCACTCTGGGAAAGGAAAACTAGCTCTGTTTAATCACTAATCTTACTATGTAATGATCTGAATGAAAAGAGGAAACCATGTTTGGCTGTCCTCAGCTATGCCGCCCGCATGGAGTGTGTGTGCCAGCCAATCCAATTGCTGGACAACCAGCAATGAAGCATCCACCTTTTACAATTCAGCTTTCAGATATGTGTATTTCTGAGACCCCAGGATTTTTCTTTTGGTAAATGGCTTGAGATTGTTTTCAACCACTACACAGACACAGGCATGCACACACACATACCCAATAATAAAAGATGGGGGAAAGATCAAGTAGATATGGTAGAAAAATAATTCTAAAAAACCCCTGTAACTATAAAGTGAGGTCATATATATAAGTATCACACACACACATACACACACACAATCATATGAATTTAACTATTTATTTGGAGCAATTATCTTGCTGAAGCTCTTGAGGCTTTTTTCAAGATATTTAAAATGCAATAAAATTGACAAGAGTTACTGGGAGGGAGAAAATACAAGTTTTCCCCCCAGTTATGAAATATTCCAGCTGCCCCTTTGCTTCTGAATCTCTGGGCCACAGCAAGTCTCAGAGGAAATGACCCCAGTTCAGAAGGCTGCAGGAAATGTTGGTCCCTCATGGGGTGGGGTTTCTCCCACTGGGCTGCTGTTGTTGCTGATTTCTCTTGTGGTTTCTGGCTGCAGGTGGCAGATACAAGAGGCACTGGAGAGCAAAGATGTTTATTAGCTGCCCCCAGTCCTCAGATGTATTGTAAGCCTCTGTTATAACATCTAAAATTTTCTTTAAAAAAAAAAATCCTTTTCTGAGACAGCCTTTTCTGTGGTGGCCCCCACTCTGTGGAACTCCCTCCCTAGGGAACTCCGTCATGCCCCCTTTTTAATGAGCTTCCATCGTGCATTAAAAATGTGGTTGTTCAGGCAGGCATTTGGTGTGGGTTAGGGTATTTTAGAAAATGTTTTTATTGTAGAATTTTATTGTTTTAAACTGTTTTATTGTATGCTATACATCGCCCAGAGTGGCTGGGTGACCAGCCAGATGGGCAATTAATAAATTTAATAATAATAAAAAATAAACTAAAATACAATAAAGTAGACAAGAATGACTAGTGATAGGCAAAAATATATACAAGTTTTCCCCAGTCCTCAGCAACTGCCACTCTGCTTCTGAATCCCTGGGCCAAAGTAAGTCTCAGTGAGAATGACTTGGCCTGGCCTTGGAAATGGCTGCTGGAGCAGAGTGAGTCCTTCACAAGATGGGACTTCGTCACCAAGGCTGCAGCTGATGCTGCCTTTCCACAGCTTCTGGCAGACACAAAAACTGAAAATATCAAAGTTTGGCTTGCTGGCAGGGTAGCACCCTTTCTCACAAGTAAGTGGTTGACTTTCAGTAGGAAAAGCAAAGCAACAAAAGGTTGAGAAATCTGGCTGGACTCTTTCAGGGGTTTTGTTTCAAGCCACTTATTCTTTCATATTTCCCCAAAGTCTATTCTCTGTTACTCTTTGTGGCCCCCTTTGTCTGCAGTTGAGCTAATCTTGCCCCCTAGCACTGAAAACCAAGCCAGCCTGCTCCTTCTATTAGGGATGTACAAATCCTTACCTTGTTCTGGTCCGGGGCATCCACAGTGGATGGGAGGCGATCCATCCCTCTCCCTGGAATCCTCCCCAGCCGGCTCTGCTCTGCAGCAAGGCCAGGGCTGGCCACAGCCGGACTTCTGGCCACTGCTGGGCTGCTGAGACCACAAATGGCAGCCATCGTAGGAGCCGCCATTTGCATCCCTGCATTAGGCCATGATAGGCTACATAAATCTTTATGTAGCCTATCACAGCAAAAGGCAGGAATGCAAATGGCGGCCACTATGCCATTTGCGTCCCTGCTCTTTGCTGTGATAGGCTACGTAAGTATTTACGTAGCCTATCACAGCCTAATGCAGGCATGCAAATGGAGGCCGCTATGACAGCTGCCATTTGCGGCTGCAGCAGCCCGGCAGTGGCCGGAAGACAAACCTGAGCCTCCGCCGCAGCATCCGCTGCGGCATCCACCACCAGGTAGGTCTATCCTGGGGGGATTTCGGGTGGTGGTGGTGGTGGTGGGGTAGTCCATTCTGCCACAGACTCCGGGAGGGGGTGGATTCTAAAGAATCCGGCCTCACTGCAATCCGTGGCGGATTTCTCCAACATTCCTACTTCCTATCTTCATCTTTTTACAGTCCAACAGAATTTCCCTAAGTTCTGCTTCTTCATCAAGCTTTTAATGTAATGAACCCTTCTGTGGAGGTAAATGTTTATTATGACATGAATGGAATTAAAACTATATAAGAAACATATAAGAAAACCACTTCATTATTAAGCTGTGGGAGAACAATACTTGCTGTCTCTGTGACTGTATGATAAACTTTGAGATTTGAGATTTGATTTGACAGCTACATTTATGTTGGCAATATTGGGTCAGATCCAAAGGCAGTCTACTGTGAGCAGATGGCACTTCTGCTCACACAAGGCAGGGTCCATGATTTCCATTGATTTCTGCCTCCATCTGCAGCCTGCATCACATATATTTATTATTAATTTACAGGATGTATAGAATCATAGAATATTAGGGTTGGAAGGGGCCTACAAGACCATAAAGTCCAACCCCCTGCTCAGTGCAGGATGCCTTATTCCCAGACAGTCTCCCATCCAAGTACTAACCAGGGCTGACCCTACTTTAGGGATGTACGAAAGTCACTTACCTTTTCGCAGCTTGGCTTCGCGGTGGAGGGGAGGCGCTCTGTCCCTCCCCCCAGAATCCTCCCTGGGCCAGCTCCACAGAGCCACCGGCCAGGGCCATCCGCAGCCGGCATTCCAGCTGTAGACAGGCTGCTGCAGACACAAATGGCAGCCGCCATAGCGGCCGCTATTTGCGTCCAGCGAAGTTGCCGTGATAGGCTACGTAAGTATTTACGTAGCCTAATACGGTAAGCCAAAAAAACCCCCACAACACAGCATACGCAAATGATGGCGGCTACGGCGGCTGCCATTTGCAATCCCCTTTTTTAGCCATTTTAGCCTACATAAATATTTGCATAGGCTATTACGGCAAAAAAAAGGGGAACGCAAATTAGGGATGGCGGAGAATTTCTCCCCGAAACTTCGGGGGGCCGAGCGCCAACGTGTTCGGCCCCCCGAACATGTTTCGGGGAGAAATCCTCCGCCCCCCCGCCCCCCGCCCCCCCCCGGGACGGGACTTACCTTCCCTGAATGTCCCTCCCGGCGGCGGGTCCGGCTAGCGGTTCGTCCGGTGTTTGAGCGGGGTGGGAGCGGCAGCCAGTCTTTCGACCGGCTGCCGCCCCCGCCATTGCAATCAAAGAAAAAAAAAACAACGTCCCCTGATAGGCTACGTGACGATTCACGTAGCCTATCACGGCTAGATTTGCAAAGTCAGCCGTGATAGGCTACGTGAATCGTCACGTAGCCTATCACAGGTGACTTTAAAAAAAAAAAAAAAAAGCGCCATTCGCGTTCCTTATTTAGTTGCTGTAGTCTACGTAAATCTTTACGTAGACTACGGCGAAAATAAGGGCAACGCTATTTGCGTTGCCCTTATTTTCGCCGTAGTGTACGTAAAGATTTACGTAGACTACAGCAACTAAATAAGGAACGCGAATGGCGGCTCCCTATGGGGGCCGCCATTCGCGTACGCGCTTTTTTTTTTTTTTTAAAGTCACCCGTGATAGGCTACGTGACGATTCACGTAGCCTATCACAGCTGACTTTCCAGATCTAGCCATGATAGGCTACGTGAATCGTCACGTAGCCTATCAGGGGACTTTTTTTTTTTTTTACTTTCGTGTTCGCGGCCGGGCGAGGCGGGAAGCCTCCTTCCCGGCCTGAATTTCGGCCGGGCGAGGCGGGAAGCCTCCCCCCCGGCCTGAATTTCGGCCGGACGAGGCGGGAAGCCTCCCCCCCCGGCCTGAACTTCGCGGGGGGAGCAGCGAAGCACTCCCCCCCACCGCGAACAAGCTGCGAGAAAAGGTAAGTGACTTTCATCCACCCCTAACGCAAATAGCGTAGTGGGTGCTATTTGTGTTCCTTTTTTTTTTTTTTTGGCTGTAATAGCCTACATAAATACTTACATAGGCTAAAATGGCTAAACACAGGGAACGCAAATGGCGGCCGCCGTAGCCGCCATTTGCATATGCTGTGGGGGGGGGTTGGCTTGCTGTGATAGGCTACGTAAATACTTACATAGCCTATCATGGCTATGATGAATAAGCGAATGTCGGCCGCAGGGCAGCCACCATTCACAAGTCAGCATGGATGGCAGCAGGTAAGTGCTCTGTTTCACATGCCTTTCATGGGTTGGGGGGGCAGGGGCTTCGTTCCGCCACAGATTTCGGGGGGCCAAATGCACTGGCATTTGGCCTCACCGAGATCCGTGGCGGAATTCTCTGACATCCCTACCCTGCTTAGCTTCTGAGATCAGATGAGATTGGCCATTCAGCCCTTTGAGAACATATGTACCACACTATATCTAATATGATACCCAAGTGGTGAACAATAAAAAGAAAGAAAATGGATTCAAAATACAGAATTAACATATTTAAAATCAAATTATGCCTATCGAACCATGGCTGGTCAGCCATGGAAGACTCATTTATTTATTTATTTATTTAAATGTCTTTGGGAAGTGCTGAAAACAAAACTGCACTGGTGCTTGGCTGACATTAACAGACAGGGGGTTCTATGGAGAAGGAACCAATACACTGAAGGTTCTGCACTGAGTGGACTCCAGATAGGGATGGTGGAAAATTTCACCACGGATTCCAGGGAGGCCAAATGCCAGTGCATTCGGCCCCCCAGAATCTGTGGCGAATCGAAGCCCCCCACCCCACCACCCCATGAAATGCATGCGGAATGGAACTTACCTGCTGTCGTACGCCAGTGGTTTGCGAATGGCGGCCACGTCTGCGGCCACAGTTCGCCTCCCCACGAATGCCATGATAGGCTACGTAAGTATTTATGTAGCTAATGCAGGGACACCATTTGTGTCCCTGCAGAGGCCGTGATAGGCTACGTAAATATATATGTAGCCTATCACGGCAATAGGAAGGACGCAAATGGTGGCCGCCGTAGCTGCTGCCATTTGCATCCCTGTGCAGTCCAGCAGCCGGATGTCCGGCTGTGGACAGCCCCAGTCAGTGGCTCCCCGGAGTCTCTGTGGAGTGGAGCCGGCCGGGGAGCATTCCAGGGGGATGGACAGAGCGCCTCCTCCTCACCACAGATTGCCCGGCGCAGAGCCAGGTGTTTCATACATCCCTAACTCCAGACGGAGCGCACATCCATGTGGAACCACCAGGAATTCCTCTTCTGAGTTCTGATGATCTCAGTGACCAGGCAGGCTGGTAAGGGAGACTAGCACATCCCATGCTACTCCTGAGAGTATCTTAAACTTCAGGATTGGTTTGGGAGGGGGTGCAAGGGTGCAGCAGAAAGGGGTCAGGAATGTCCTTTTCCTCATAAAAGAGCTCTGCTTGCAATTTGTAGGATCCAAGGCACTGTCTTTAGAAAACAAATGTATGCCTGCTATTTCTGTTCCAGTAATCAAGCCATGCATGATATCTTTAACTGCACAAAGTTTAATTAACATTTGCCTCTGGTAATCGAGCTCTGATGTACAATGAGGACGCTTGGTGTCCACAAAGAGCATTTATTTGAACAGTTATTGATAACAAATGGCAAACTGAAGGGAAATATAAACCAGCAAAAGAGGCTGTAGGCAGCACCAAACCTTCTGCATATTCACAACAACAGAAATAAAAGAAAGCAAGAAGTGATGCATGTTTCTTAAATATGCTCACAGACAAAGCATTAATGATATCTTCAATGCAGATTGTGCTCAGAAATGCAATTCAGAATGCCCATGCATTCCCATGCCATCATTTCATAACATTTTAATGTGTGATTTCATCAGCACCATAATTCAAAAGACAATTATTTCTCTTCAAAACCGATGACGTAATTTTCTCTTCACCTGCCTCTACTGTTGTGGACTTCGATGTTTCCAATTTTAAATTTCACAATCACTTAAGAAAACATGCTCTTAAAGAACAGTCCTAGACAAAAAAAGATTGTGAGTTTCCCCAAGCAGTTTCTTTCAGAAGCTGATTCTCCCAACTCACCACCACCACCGCTACCACCACTCTGGCATCTGTGTTAGGTTTACAGAACTGATCCAGCTAGGGGTAAGAAAAGTGCCATCCCCATGCTCTGTCCCATTTGCAGAAAGAGACTTGGGGGGTCATTTCAAACATTTGAGTGTCTCTACATCTACTGCACACTCATGATTGGTCACTTGCGGATTGCGGGTCCTTTACATGATGTCGTCAACCTCCAGGATGTCTCCCGCACATGTCCCACTTTATCCCGCTTTCAAAAAGATCAGAGATAAGCTGGTAATAAAAGTTAATGGCACCATATTGGCAGTGTGTGATGCCAGTGTAGAGCTATGAACTTGCCGAGGACCGATTTTCCTCGATTCAAACCACATGTCCGCCATGTAAATGCTTGAGCAAAATGCCTCCCTGCAACAAAGGGAGACAGATCTGATCCCCACCCCACCAAGCTCAGAATCAACATACTCTGTTGATTCAGAGCACCCCATTAATTTCAGTGGGGCTTACTCTGAAGTAGGTGTGCCTAGGCTTGCAGACTTACAGCACAATTCTTACATCTACTCAGAAGTAAATTGTAGCTTTCCTGGGGGCTGCAAGGAAACAGTATAGCACAAGTTAAGCAACAAAAGCAAGACTCTCCTCTCCTACTCCTTTGCACACATGCCATGGATGGAGGGAAGTGCTCCCTTGATCCACATGTCTGCCATGCAAAGGAACGCACCTAAATCCCGCAAAGAAACTGAAAGCAGAAAGCCCCAGTAAAGATGTGGGGGGATGCTTAATGTAGAGACACCCTTTGTCTCTGCTTGTGGTGGCAGCACTAATGGCAACAAAATGATGGAGGAGCTCTCCTTGCGCCCCTTATTTTCTGGCCCAGAATGTTCCAGATGCAGTATCATTCTAGGTCATTCTTGAGAAACTTGGGGGTCATTTCAAACATTTGCAGTGATGGTGGGTTTTTTTGTTTTTTTTTTGAAGGGTCCTTTTGGGGCAGCAGCTTCCCCCTTCTTTTTACTTTAATTTTTGGGTGTATCTACATGAGCAATCTATTGCACGCTCATGATTGGCCACTCACGTCTGGATGAGCATGCCTGGATGAGCGTGCCGACCTGAAGCTGTATCACGGAGATCTGGTTAGATGGAATCTCTTCCAGTTTCACCCACCTGGCTTCTCCATGCCTCAGTAGTAGACAAGACCTGGGGAGGCAGAGTCACATTGGCCATGATTCTATCCCCCTGTCCAAGTTCCCTATCCCACAGTCTCCCAGTTTCAAGACTGTTTTGGTCACCTTGGTGGACAATCTATGCAGGGCAGGAACTGGGCCTGGGGAATGTGTCTCTGTTGGCTTTGCTGGACTAGACAACAGCTTTCAATACCATCAACCTTGGTAGCCTTCTGAGGGGTCTGTCTGAGAATCCATGTGACTCAGAAAAAGCTAGTTTCCTATGGTCAGATTCACAGAAATCCAATTTCATTTGAATCCATTATGGATTTCCCTGACCTCCCTAGCCTGGAGGCCACAGATGGGGAAGGACCAAAATCGCTGTTCAAGAAACCTAAGTCCAAATCACCCATAGGCATAGAGAATTAGTTGAGTGGGTCTTTGGTGCTGGATAATTTGATGTGAGTTACAGCAGAGTTCCATGTACAAACAAAGCATGGCAACACAGCAGTTATTATTAGGGGTGCACGAAAGTCACTTACCTGGTCTCACAGCTTGCTTCGCGGTTGGGGGGAGGCGCTTCGCTGCTCCCCCCGAAGTTCAGGCCGGGGGGGGAGGCTTCCCGCCTCGCCTGGCCGAAATTCAGGCCGGGGGGGAGGCTTCCCGCCTCGCCCGGCCAAAATTTTGGCCGGGGAGAAGCGCCCCGTCTCCCCGGCTGCGAACTTCAAAAGAAAAAACAAAACAAAACGTCCCTGTGATAGGCTACGTAACGATTAACGTAGCCTATCACGGCTAGATCTGCAAAGTCAGCCATGATAGGCTATGTTAATCATCACGTAGCCTATCACGGGTGACTTAAAAAAAAAAAGCGTGTACGCAAATGGCGGCCCCCATAGGGAGCCGCTATTCGTGTTCCTTATTTGGTCCCTGTAGTCTACGTAAAGATTTACGTAGACTACGGCGAAAATAAGGGCAACGCTATTTGCGTTGTCCTTATTTTCGCCGTAGTCTACGTAAATCTTTACGTAGACTACAGGGACCAAATAAGGAATGCGAATGGCGGCTCCCTATGGGGGCCGCCATTAGCCGTACGCGCTTTTTTTTTTTTAAAGTCACCCGTGATAGGCTACGTGACGATTAACGTAGCCTATCATGGGTGCCTTTGCAAACCTAGCCGTGATAGGCTACATTAATCGTTACGTAGCCTATCACAGGGGCGGTTGTTTTTTTTTTACTTTGCTTGTAATGGCGGCAGCGGCAGCCGGTCGAAAGACCGGCTGCCGACCCCGCCCCTGACGAAGACCTGCCGAACTGCTGCCGGGACCCGCCGCCAGGAGGGACATTCGTAAAAGTTAAGTCCCATCCCGGGGGGGGGGGGCGGGGGGGCGGAGAATTTCTCCCTGAACAACCTTCAGAGGACCGAATGCGTTGGCGCTCGGCCCCCCGAAGTTTCGGGGAGAAATTCTCCCCCATCCCTAGTTATTATTAGAGGGAATAAATGCAAGCTAGAGCCTGTCTAGAAGAAGTTCAAGTCAACTTACTTTATTTCATACACAGTGTTGAAGGAGGCTATCTAATACTAGGGATGTCAGAGAATTTCGCCACGAATCTCGGGGAGGCTGAATGCCAGCGCATTCAGCCCCCCGAAATCGGTGGCGAAATGGTCTCCCCCCCGCCCCCCCCGGGACGGGACTTACCTTGGGCAAAACTTCCTGGTGGCAGCTCTGGCAGCGGTTCGGCGGCGGCCGGTCTTCCGACTAGCTGCCGCCGCAGCCATTTCCAAGTTAAAACAAAAACAAAAACAAAAAAAGTGATAGGCTACGTAAAGATTTACATAGCCTATCATGGCTAAATTTTTAAAAACACCGTGATAGGCTACGTAAATGTTTACGTAGCCTATCATGGCTGATTAAAAAAAAAAAACCACGCGTACGCAAATGGCGGCGCCCATGGGTGCCGCGATTTGCATTCCTTATTTTGGCACGTCTTAGTCTACATAAACATTTATGTAGACTACGGCGAAAATAAGGGGAACGCAAATAACGTAGCATCTAAAATAAAAAATAAAATAAAATAGCATCCCCTTATTTTTGCTGTAGTCTACGTAAATGTTTACGTAGACTAAGACATGCCAAAATAAGGAACGCAAATGGCGGTGCCCATGGGCGCCGCCATTTGCGTACGCGCATTTGTTTATTTTTTTAATCAGCCGTGATAGGCTATGTAAACATTTACATAGCCTATCACGGCTGACTGCAGGGACGCAAACAGCAGTGGCTACAGCCGCCGCCATTTGCGTCCCTGCTAGCCAGCAGCTGGATGTCCAGCTGCTAGCGGAGCTGGCTAGTGGCTCCACAGAATCCCTGCACAGTGGAGCCAGCCGGCCAGGATTGGGGGGGGGAGGGACGGAGCACCTCCCCCCCTGGCCAGAATTTCAGGGGGAGGGACGGAGCGCCTCCCCCCCAGCATCAGCATAATCCACGAACAGGTAAGTGACTTTCGTACATCCCTCTCTAATACTGTTCAACTACAAGCACCCTCTAAAGCTGGGTGTGTCAGTGAAAGTAAGTGAAGGCATGAGATATGGTTACTTGCTTCCCTCATGGAGAGAGCACATGTTGCCTGTTACAGTGGCAAAGAGGAAGGGAGGGAGTAGGAGAAAAGAACCAATCAAGTTACAGGATGACAACGACGGATGAACAAGACAAACGGCTATCAGTACAAACTGTTCTCTATCCCAGTGTCTGGAAGCATGCAGAGATGTTGCTATTATTCAACATTTGGATCCTGGCTTCATTATTTATAGGGATGGTGTGGTCTCCTGGTTGGGACTCAAACCTGGCAAGAAATCGCCAGCTCAGCCCCCCAATGCCAGTCCACGGATCCTAGTGACTGCCTGGCTCAGCATGCACTGAGCTGTGCAAGTGTATGGGTGTCTGCTCCCTCAATGAGCACCATTCGCCACTCAAGTTTTAGATGGGTTAAAAAAAAAAAACACACACTACCACTTTCATCCTATACTGAACATGAACATTTTGTCAAGTGGCCAGTTGTAACTTGCACTCAATTGTCCACATGCTAAGGCAGGGGTCCCCAACCTTTCTGGGTCACTGGGTTTTTGACATTTTGAAAATGTGATGTGGGCACTCTCACAAAATGATTGCCAGGCTGGGCTTGCCCATTCACAAAATGGCTGCCATAATAGGCATGGCCAGTCGCAAAACAGCCATTTCACAGTAGGTAACCTGATGAGGCTCAGAGACAAGTATCTTGGCAAAAAAATTGAATACAGGGTCGAGGTGGGGGTCAGAGCCCTAAATGCCATATCCCATATCCACCCCCACCCCCTGCCTCTCAGGGCAATCCCTACCATCCAGATGTTTTCTTCTTTTATCAGGGTAGCTGGGCATAGCTTAAAACAAAGCACTGGGCTGCAACCCATGCCCCATTTTTATTTTTTAAGAATGCCTCTGAGGCCCACCTGGTGACCAGAGGTTTTCTTGGGAATAAAGCAGTAAAGCTAGTGCAGCATGCCAGGCTCCCACTAAAAATAAATTGGTTCAAAAAACTTTTTAAATAAATAAATAAATCAGGAGATGCAAGGGGGGCTCAAGACAGGTGTCTGGGGGTGCAGTGGTAAGGGAAGACTTTGGTTTGTGAGAATCTTCTCTTCCAGATGTTGTCCCAAATCCAACTAAGCGAGCATATATCACTGGACAAATACTCAGTGAGAGCACCAATCAGCAGTTGGAGGAGGAGGGACCAGGGAAAGAGATTAAATATAGTCCCCATTCTCCATCCAGACTAGCTAATTGGTGTTCCTGCTGATTTCCTGACTTACAGGACTACATGGAGCCCCAGCTGCTGCAGCGAGGGAGGAATTGCTCATGGTGCTTCATCCAGCTAGGGCTATATTGGGCCAGAAGCCATGCCATTGAATGGCACAAACAAACTGTAATGGAAAACACCTGGCAGCCCTCACTGGAACTGAGCAAAAATAAAGGTATAGCGTATCTGCTTTAAAAGGTAAGGTGTATATTTTTCCATATAGTCCATCATTTCTCTTTGCCTGCAGAGAAAACATGTCCAGTTCATAGTGAGTCTTCTCAGCATGGATTTGGAAAGCATTATGGATATGATTAATAACTTTTGAAAAAGCTGCAAGAGCTTTTCGGCTGTGCTCTTAATTCTATTTCATTGTATTTCTGCTTTTCTTCAGGCAAACCCTTATCTCCCCCTTTAGCTATGGTTCTGTTTTATTGAAATAGCTGTAAAAGATAGTGGTTTATTATATTGAAAATAAGTTATTGGTTAAGAGGTAAACGGCCAAAGCCAACAATTTTGTATCTAACACCATATTTGCAAATTGAATCAATATAAGCTATAACATATATCATATTCTTCTTCTTCTTTTCCTCTGTAGAAAGAAACCCATCAATAGAAAAATGCAACCACATTTACTTTTATGCTATCTGACTGTGGAAATATTTGCATACTTGAGTAACTTTGATTTCACTGGCCTATGTTCATATGTCTAAAGTCTGTCTAATTATATCATTCAAGTCTGTCTCAAATCTGGGTTACTGCAGGAGCAGGCCCATAAATGTGCACTGCATCGTTTTCATGGTTCTTTGCTATACCTAGGAAAATACATCCACTAAAACACAGAGGGCAGCATCCTATTGCACCCACATGCCAGCAGAAGACACTGCACAGTGAAGCCAGCAGTTGCTAATGCAACCCAAAATGAGCGGAAACACTCATTTTTGGAATGGGCCGGGCCAGCAGCGCTTGCAGAAGGATCTGGAAAAGAGTGTTTCTGGTTGTTATGAAGTGCTAACTCCCCATTGCGCAAGCAGTGCATCCCACTTGCACAACATAATTAGTGGTAGTGCAACAGCTCCATTGGATACTGCCCAGAAAGTTATATTTTCCTAAGAAAACATACCAGATCCTCATTTAACATATGCTCCTCAAAGCAGCAGTTAGTTTGCCTGCAGAGGAAAGGTTTATGTGCCTGTTTCACACATGTAAAGCTCAATTGGATGCTGCCACATGTATGCAAAAGAGAGAGGTCCAAATACATGCCTTCCTCATGCATAGGTTATCACTGGATGCTGCTGCACATGAATAAGCTCTCTAAGATGCATGGATGTTGGTGTATATACAACACATTGAGTTTCATGTGCAAGGTGATCCTCAGTGTCCCTGCACAATATATGCTGTACTTTTATATTTCAGTGTGTGTGGGAAATATGTATTACATATACTAACTGGTGCCACAATGTGCATAAAATAACTTGTTCAGCATGACTAAGGTTGAGGAAGAAATCCAAACTGATAAATAAAATAAATTTGGATGTTAAGCTTTTCAGGGAGAGGATGACATTGATACCTGTGTTTTGGAATATGTATGCATTCCACAAGGGTATGTCCCTAACAGTGCAATCCATGTTTACTCAGAAGGAAGTCCCACTACATTCATTGGGGCTTACTCCCTAATAAGGATAGACAGGACTTCAGTCTAAACATCTTCCTGCTACCCATACAGCAAACAATAAACATATAAAATATTGACATGATTCAATGTGGTTGTCTCCTGTTATCCTGAAAAGTCCCATTCCTCACCCTGTACAGCAGTTTGTTATTTAAGATGAAATCTCTGTTGCTTTAATACAATTGCTATTGAAAAAACACACAGATATATTATTTCTTCCTTTCTTCCTTCCTTTCCTTTAGATATATTTCCACACTTTTTTTACACTGTACCCAATGCAACTTATAACAATATAGCAACCCCACCCCCACAAAAAAAATATCCACAAAAACTATCAATTATATTTGCAGTCTAACCAATACTGGATTCAAGGATGTATTGACTGTAGAAAAGAGTCAACTGACTGTAGAAAAGAGGTCTGGATGTAGCTTCCTTGGGCAAGTTACATGAGGACACGATTGCACCCATCAGTAGATACAATTACCTGTATCTACTGTGGTTAAATCACTGGAAGTTGACTCCTTGCCCTTTTCACATATGGGAGGAAAAGGAAGCTGGTGCTCTGTGAGGTTCTGTGGAGGCAGGTGCTAAATTACACTTTATTTCATCATGAAGTTGTCCAAGTGCTGTACAGACTCGGCAGGTTCTAGGTCATCATCTCTTAGCCTGCTGTGATGGTAACACAGTTCACTGCTAATTGGCATGACATCTCCTCATGGAGCCATGGTAATGCAATTGTCTTCCTTGCCAGGAGCTGGAGCAGGACATAAGTACGGTGTGGATTTCCATTGTGTACATGCCAGAATGTCTGTATGAGAGTGTGATGATGGTCCAAGGTGGACCCCAGCCCACACCTGGCACTTGGAAAGTATGCTGATGAAGAGAGTGCCTGTAGGCCACATTATGGTCAATTGAAAATGCAGCCAAAGTAGTCAGCTGTGATGAAGCTGGCATCACATCCATTGTACAGCTCATCAGCCTGCTTGACAAAATATCTTCATATATAACTGAGGAGAGCTTAATCCACTGCTCATTGTAGAAAGTGGAAAGCAATCAATAATGAAAAACAAGGAGATATATATATATATATATATATATATATATATCTTCTGTTGAATCATGTTAATGAGTATATAAAAATATTTCAAGAACTGAAGAACAGTCCTATAAAGCTCAAATTCTTGTGTATTGCTGATGGGCCTACTATGTAGATACCCAAATGGTCCATGGTGGAGGCAGAATTTAGCATGAGAGTTAAAGGAAATTTAGCCTTTGCCTTAGGTTAATCATGCACGTTATGTATGTGAGACCGGATGCTAGTTTGGTGTGCAAGAAAAAGAGGTAAAGGAGATGTCCATCCAGTGAGTCAGGCACAAATTATATTTATGTATTTATGTATGTATGTATGTATGTATGTATTTATTTATTTTCTATACCGTCCAATAGCCAAAGCTCTCTTCAGGCATTAGTGCTGCCCATGCAGGTCAGAGCACAGGCACATGGAGGAATGCCTTTATGATCCTGGACTTTTCACCTTGGGAGTGCAGGATAAATGGTAAATATTCCATTGCTGGTTCTGGAAGTCCACTCTTCTGTCCTCCCATTGGTGGCAATGCAAGATAGAGAGATGAGCAATCAGCCGTCAGCTGACACAGGAATCCCTGCTAGCTTGGGAACCTCTACAGTGGGAGAGAAGGCTTGAGTTTGGGTGGAAGTGCAAAGAACTTGAGCCCTGCACTACAGTAGAGTTAGACAAACTTCATGATCTCCCCCCACATACTTCAATGTGAAAAGCTTTAATATGAACTCATGCATTTTTTGGGCCACCTAATGAGAAGAGAAAACTCACTGGAAAAGACCCTGATGCTGAGAAAGATTGAAGGCAAAAGGAGAAGGGGACGGCAGAGGATGAGATGGCTAGATTCCATCACCGATACAATGAATATGAACTTGAGCACACTCCGGGAGAGAGCGGAGGACAGGAAGGCCTGGCGTGCTATGGTCCATGGGGTCAAGAAGAGTCGGACACGACTTAACGACTGAACAACAACAGCAACAACAACATGCATTTCTGTCAGGGATGGGTGGACTACTCCAACTTGGGAGAGGGGAAGACTTAAAAGGGGAGGAGGGAGGGAAACCTGAGCCCCATCTACATGGCACCACTTTCACCCCCCCACACATGGCTTCGATTCAGCCTGCCCTGTGATACACTCGTGATGTACTGTGTGCTGCCCTAACAGACTCCCTGTGCCCAGGCTTGGTTTTTTTTGCCATTATACTGAAATGCGCAGCTTGCAGTCCCGTGAGTGTGGGGGTGTGACACTTCAGTGGTTTGTATCTGAGGGGCTCTGCTTTGTCTTTCCACCCCTTTTTAGGTGTTCAGTCCTCCTTCATTTCCGCATCATCAGTTTGTCAGTTCCCCATCCTGAGACTCTCGCGATGGTTCACACTCACAAGTGTAAGTACCATGTGCCTAGCCACCACTCCAAAATTGTGACCAGAGTGATGTTGGTCCTTCCCCAAGATGCCCCCTGCCCCTCCGTCCCTTGAGTACTGAGTCCACAACCATTGCGAAGATACGAAGCTGCAAAACTGTGTGGAAGTGTGATTAAATAGAAGAAAACGCCTCTCTGTGCCTCTGTAACTGCGCAGCTGCAAAGAAATGGGGGGAGTAAAGGGGTGTCACGGAGTGATGCAGGCACTATGCATGCCTACAACATGTCCACCACAAAATGCGAAGTCAGTTTGGGGAAGGGACAGATTCTGTCCTTTCGCAACCATGGGAAACCTGCAGCAAACCAAAAACATTGCAGCAAAATGCCTCCTTGGAAATCCGCATTTTCCAGGAGAAAACCGTGGATGGCTGTGAAGTGGTGACTATGTCATCTATCATGAGGGACCTCAACACGCCCCCACCCCAGAGTACAAGCCAGGTGTAAATGGGCCTCTGCTTGAAGTAAAACACTTGCAAGCCATGTCACGTTGATCCCGACCCACACAAGTTAGGACTGATCCTCAACACAGATTGCAAATTGGACTCCTGCTCTCTCCTCCCCTCCACTCCCCTCTGCACCCCATTAAATCTGTCTTTCATAAGCAAAGAAAGAAAACCCTTACCATTGTGAAATGGTAGAGAACCTGGCTCAGTAGGTGAGAGGCCAGGTTATCTACCCACTTCACAATGGTAAGGGTTTTCTTTCTTTGTCGAACTGTAGAAGCCATTTCTGAAATTGCAACCCCTGTGATTTCAGCAGGAAATGACACATCTGAACATGCTGGAAAACCTTTGCAGTCAGATGGCAGGCAGGACAAATGGCCTCTTGACACAAACTACCACTCATCTACCCTTTCACAACAGTAAGCTTGTTTTCCCCCTTGTGAAGAGAGGTGGGTGGAACTAGCAGGGGAGGAGACAGGACCAACCAATACCTTTTGCTGCCTAAGGTGAAGCAGCAAATGGCACCCCTCTCCAGTAAACTATAGTACCCAAGAGTCAAATTACTTTGGCACCTGAAGTAGGGGTGGACGAAAGTCCCTTACCTTTCGCCGAAGCTTTTTCGCGGTGGGGGGGAGCGCTTTGCTGCTCCCCCCGCGAAGTTCAGGCCGGGGGGGGAGGCTTCCCGCCTCGCCCGGCCGAAATTCAGGCCGGGGAGGAGGCTTCCCGCCTCGCCCGGCCGCGAACTCGAAAGTAAAAAAAAAAACAAAACACGTCCCCTGATAGGCTACGTGACGATTCACGTAGCCTATCACGGCTAGATCTGGAAAGTCAGCCGTGATAGGCTACGTGAATCGTCACGTAGCCTATCACGGGTGACTTTAAAAAAACAAAAAAAAAGCGCGTACGCGAATGGCGGCCCCCATAGGGAGCCGCCATTCGCGTTCCTTATTTACTTGCTGTAGTCTACGTCAATGTTTACGTAGACTACGGCGAAAATAAGGGCAACGCAAATAGCGTTGCCCTTATTTTCGCCGTAGTCTACGTAAACATTGACGTAGACTACAGCAAGTAAATAAGGAACGCGAATGGCGGCTCCCTATGGGGGCCGCCATTCGCGTACGCGCTTTTTTTTTGTTTTTTTTTAAGTCACCCGTGATAGGCTACGTGACGATTCACGTAGCCTATCACGGCTGACTTTGCAAATCTTGCCGTGATAGGCTACGTGAATCATCACGTAGCCTATCAGGGGACGTGTTTTTTTTTTTCTTTCATTGCAATGGCGGGGGCGGCAGCCGGTCGAAAGACCGGCTGCCACTCCCGCCCCGCTCGAACACCGGACGAACCGCCAGCCGGACCCGCCGCCGGGAGGGACATTCAGGGAAGGTAAGTCCCGTCCCGGGGGGGGGGCGGGGGGGCAGAGGTTTTCTCCCCGAAACTTTTTCGGGGGGCCGAACACGTTGGCGCTCGGCCCCCCGAAGTTTCGGGGAGAAATTCTCCGCCATCCCTAACCTGAAGCAGAAAATTCCACAAGTACCTCTCTCCCTTCCTGGCAGTAAAAATCCAGTAATAACAAATTAAATAATGAACAATTTGCTGCCCTTTCATGACATCGAAAAGGTTCTGCCTAATGGTAGGGCTGGCCCAAGGGAGGGGAGAGGGTGAGCACTCTTTGCATGTACTCACAAAGCCCTTGACATTTTGCAGCTATTTGCAAAGAATGCAAAATCCACATAGGTCTCAGAGTTGGATCACAGCCCATAGAGCCCCAAAGCAGTTCTGATTCTGAGGAAGAGATAGAAACCGTGGGAGAGGAACCCACACACTGTTCAGAGGCACCGCCGGAGGGAGTGCCCCTCCCTGATCACATTCCTGAGAGTGGTTAGTGACCCTGGCAGGCAGGGGGAGGGACAACTGGAGCTTCGGGACGCTAGGCGTCAGCGTAGGGACAAGAAGGAGAAGGAGGGCGCCAAGAGGAGGCACTCAGCCCGCTTGGCACGACAGCAACAGCTACAACCGAATGCCCAACTGGAAAGGGGTGGACTCTCTCCTCCTAGCCCTTAACTTCAGAGGCTTCCCGCCATCTCCTTCCAAACAGAGACCAACTGATTTCTCTAAGGATAGAAACCTCTGGTAGGCAGCTCTCTTACATTTCCCTCATAAGGCTCAGGCAATTAGCATCTGTAAGCATCATTAGGTTGAATGGAAATAAAGCCTTGGAAAAGAGCCCTATCGTCTGCATGTTGATTCTGGCTACTTGAGGATTTCAGAAGGCAGCAAGGGCGCTCCTGACAATAGGTTTTTTTCAAGGCAAATAGGGTACTGTTTGGCCATTCCTAGTTTCCATTCAAGAGCTGGAAGCTTTTCTGCCTAGCTCACCATGTTCTCTCCCCTGTCCCCAGCTTTCTGTGTTGCCTTCCCATGTTGCTTTGATCCATGGCTGAATCATCACCCAAATCTGTGTTTCTGACTCCTTAAGGGCACAATCCTATGCATGTTTAGACAGAGAAAAGGCCTACAGCTCCCAGCTGGCTGGGGAATGCTGGGAGCTGTAGGCCTTTTCGCTGTCTAAACATGCATAGGATTCTGCCCTAAGACAAATTTCAGGCATGTACCAAACAGGGCCTTGCAAATGAGTGCAAACAAAACATCACTAGGGAGAGAGCAGTAATCCCAGCTGGCAGCCAATGCCTGGCTGCTGGTTCAGCGCATTAATCTCATATCATGTCTAGAAATGAAAGATAATGTATTCATTTCGCTTAGCTTAATTACAATTTATACTCTGTTAACAGCAGAAAATCCTTTTCACACTAACAATACACTTAATTGTTCTTGCTTTCTCATTTACTTAACCAAATGAAATGTGTGGCACTGTAGTCCTGTCTCAGGGATAAAAGTGGGCAACTGTTGACAAACAAGAACATGACAATGGAAAACACCTTAAAATGGAATGACTGTAATAGCTAATGGATACACACACACACACACACACACATAACAGTATAGCGGCTCTTTTTTTGCTTGTGAAATAAATTTATGGTGGCTTCCTTGTCCTGTTTAAAAATGATCTCTGTGTGTGCATGTGTTAATGTCCCTGTAGGTGCACACACACAGTATGTTGTATACCATTGAGACACAGCAGTATGTAAGTATTTTGAAGCCAGAATAAATGCTGACCACAATTAGGGATGTACAGATTTTCTTAAACCCGTTCCATCTGTATTTCGCACATTGTCAGGTGTCTTTCATTCCACCGTCTGCTCATGGATGGAATCAGATTTTTTAATCAGATGTATGAAAATTTCATTCCTGCTTGCAATGTGCACTTGCGCAAATGTGCATTAGTGCAAATCACACTTGGGCAAATGCTCATTTGCACAAATCCTTCCAAAAATAAAAAGTCTGCAAGTCCATGGAATCCTCACAACTCAGAAAAAGCCAGTTTTACTGTGGAATCTGCATGTCATTCCTAGAAATCTGAACTCAATTGACTGGATTTCTCCAACTTCCCTAACCAGCATCATAAATATCATAGCTTCATTATGGTTTCAAAGCAGTGGAAATCCAACCAAATACTGAGACGTAGAGAGTACTAAGTTAAACCCTGGGATATGTCAATTTTAAACAAGTGGGCTATCGGACCTAATCATGGAGAATGCATGCACAAAAGGGCTGAATGGGAGTGAGGTAGTTTAAACAATGTTTGAATAACAAAGAAATCACATTGGTTGGTAACCCTTTTCCTTTTATCTAAACAATTTTTGTTGTTCAGTCATTAAGTCGTGTCCGACTCTTTGTGACCCCATGGACCATAGCATGCCAGGCCTTCCTGTCCTCCGCTCTATCCCGGAGTGTGCTCAAGTTCATATTCATTGCATTGGTGATGCTATCTAGCCATCTCATCCTCTGCTGTCCCCTCTCCTTTTGCCTTCAATCTTTCCCAGCATCAGGGACTTTTCCAGGGAATTTTCTCTTCGCATTAGGTGGCCAAAATATTTGAGCTTCAGCTTCACTATCTGTTCTTCCAATGAGCAGTCAGGGTTGATTTCCTTTAGGATGGACTGATTTGACCTCCTTGCAGACCAGGGGACTCGTAAGAGTCTTCTCCAGCACCACAGTTTGAAAGCATCCATTCTTTTGTGCTCAGCCTTCCTTATAGTCCAGCTCTCACAGCTAGGGATGGACGGAAGTCCCTTACCTGTTCCCGCAGCTTGCTTCGCGGTGGGGGGGAGGCGCTTCGGTTCTCCCCCCCAAAATCAGGCTGGGCGGGAGGTGCCCCACCTCGCCCAGCCAAAATTCAGGCTGGGGGGGAGGCGCCCCGCATCGCCCGGCCGAAATTCAGGCCGGGGAGAAGCGCCCCGTCTCCCCGGCCGTGAAATAAAAAAGAAAATGTAAAACACACACACACACACCCGTGATAGGCTATGTAACGATTTACGTAGCCTATCACAGCTAGATTTCCAAAGTCAGCCGTGATAGGCTATGTAAATCGTTACGTAGCCTATCATGGGTGACTTTGAAAAAAAAAAAGCACGTACTCAAATGGCGGCGCCCATGGGCGCCGCCATTTGCGTTCCTTATTTGGGCCCGGGTAGTCTACGTAAAGATTTACGTAGACTACGGTGAAAATAAGGGCAATGCTGCGTTGCCCTTATTTTCACCGTAGTCTACGTAAATCTTTACGTAGACTTCCTGGGCCCAAATAAGGAACACAAATGGCGGCGCCCATGGGTGCCGCCATTTGCGTACGCACTTTTTTTTTTCCAAAGTCACCCGTGATAGGCTACGTAATGATTTACGTAGCCTATCACGGCTGACTTTGGAAATCTAGCCGTGATAGGCTACGTAAATCATTACGTAGCCTATCACGTGTGTTGTTTTTTTTACTTTATTTTGTAATGGCGGTGGCAGCCGGTCGGAAGACTGGCTGCCGCCCCTTCCCCCGCCGAAATGCCGCCGAAACGCCACCGGGACCCGCCGCCGAGAGGGACATTTGAGGGAGGTAAGTCCCATCCCGGGGGGGTGGGGGGGTGGCGGAGTATTTCACCAACAATTTTGGGGGGCCGAATGCATTGGCATTCGGCCTCCCCGAGATTTGTGGAGAAATTCTCCGACATCCCTACTCACAGCCATACGTTGCTACTGGGAAAACCATAGCTTTGATTATCCGAACCTTTGTCGGCAAGGTGATGTTTCTGCTTCTTACTATGCTGTCTAGGTTTGCCATAGCTTTCCTCCCAAGGAGCAAGCGTCTTTTAATTTCATAGCTACAGTCACCGTCTGCGGTGATCTTGGAGCCCAAGAAAGTAAAATCTGTCACTGCTTCTGTTTCTTCCCCTTAGATATGCCACGAAGTGATGGGGCCAGATGCCATGATCTTAGTTTTTTTAATGTTAATGATCTTTTCCAGTCTTGTGGCCACTGTTGAGTGTTCCAAATTTCTTGGCATATTGAGTGCAGCACTTTAACAGCATCATTTTTTAGGATTTTAAATAGCTCAGCTGGAATACTGTCATCTCCGCTAGCATTGTTGTTAGTAATGCTTCCTAAGGCCCACTTGACTTCACTCTTGAGGATGTCCAGCTCAAGTTCAGTGACTGTACTCTCATGGCTATCAGGGACATTCAGATCTTTCCTGTATAGTTCTTCTGTGTATTCTTTCCATCTCTCATCTGCTTCTGTTAGGTCCCTGCCTTCTTTGTCCTTTATCATGCCCGTCTTTGCACAAAACGTTCCCTTGAGATCTCCGATTTTCTTGAAAAGATCTCTAGTCTTTCCCATTCTATTATTTTCCTCAATTTCTTTGCATTGTTCATTTAAGAAGGCCTTCTTGTCTCTCCTTGCTATTCTCTGGAACTCTGCATTCAGTTGGATATATCTTCCCCTTTCTCCCTTGCTTTTCGCTTCCCTTCTTTCCTCAGCTACTTGTAAAGCCTCATCAGACAGCCACTTCGCTTTCTTGCATTTCTTTTTCTTTGGGATGGATTTAGTTACTGCCTCCTGAACAATGTTACAGTCCTCCATCAATAGTTCCTCAGGCACTCTGTCTATCAGGTCTAATCCCTGAAATCTATTCCTCACCTCCACTGTATATTCATAAGGGATATGATTTAGGTCATACCTGAACGGTTTAGTGGTTTTCCCTACGTTCTTCAATTTAAGCCGAAGTTTTGCAATAAGAAGCTTATGATCTGAGTCACAGTCAGCTCCAGGTCTTGTTTTTACTGTCTGTATAGAGCTTCTCCATCTTTGGCTTCAAAGGACATAATCAAACTGATTTCGATATTGACCATCTGGTGATGTCCATGTGTAGAGTTGCCTCTTGTGCTGTTGGAAAAGAGTGTTTGCTATGATCAGCGTGTTCTCTTGGCAAAACTCTATTAGCCTTTGTCCTGCTTCACGTTGTACACCAAGGCCATGCTTGCCTGTTATCCCAGTGATTTCTTGACTTCCTACTTTAGCATTCCAATCCCCTATGATGAAGAGGACATCTTTTTTTGGTGTTAGTTCTAGAAGGTGTTGTAGGTCTTCATAGAACCGATCAACCTCAGCTTCTTCGGCCTCAGTGGTTGGGGCATAGACTTGCATTACTGTGATGTTGAATGGTTTGCCTTGGATTCGTACTGAGATCATTCTATCATTTTTGAGATTGTACCCCAGTACTGCTTTTCCCACTCTTTTGTTGACTATGAGTGCTACCCCATTTCTTCTAAGGGATTCTAGCCCACAATAGTAGATACGATGGTCACCTGAATTAAATTCGCCCATGCTTGTCCATTTTAGTTTGCTGATTCCCAAGACGTCGATGTTCAATCTTGCCTTCTCATGTTTGACCACCTCCAGCTTACCTTGATTCATTGATCTTACATTCCAGGTTCCTAAACTATATTGTTCCTTACAGCATCGGACTTTCTTTTCACCACCAGACACATCCACAGCTGAGTGTCCTTTTGGCTTTGGTCCAGCCGCTTCACTCTTTCTGGTGCTACTTGGAAATTCCTTCTGCTCTTCCCCAGTAGTATATTGGACACCTACCGACCTGAGGAGCTCATCTTCTGGCATCATATCTTTTAGCCTTGTTCCATGGGGTTTTCTTGGCAAGAATACTGGAGTGGGTTGCCATTTCCTTCTCCATTTGACCACATTTTGTCAGAACTCTCCACCATGACCTGTCCATCTTGAGTGGCCCTGCACGACATAGCTTATGGCTTCACTGAGTTACGCAAGCCCCTTCGCCACAACAAGGCAGTGACTGAAATAAAATAAAGAGGACATTTTCCTTAAATTAAGGATAATGGGGACCAATTTACATTTGTTTCAGAAGAACTCATATGAAAATTTCTACAAAGTGATATACAAATCATTGTACTTCATCAGTTCAGACATTGTTTTTGTTCTTTCTACATTTTCTTTTCTTTCTTAGTAATGTAACAGGGTTGTGGCAATGTAAGAATGTTATTCATTCTTATTTTCTCCCTCTTTTCATTTTAAGCTTTATAAAAATAAAATGTATATTGGAATAAAAAATGCTGCATTGTGGTTTGCCATTGGGTAGGGCCAGGCAGATTACATTAAACAACATCTTGTTCAAAAGTATTGGACCTCGTCCAGTCCAAGGGCTGAAGTCACTTTTGGAAAAGCTCTCAGGGGCTAGATTCCAGGGCTGGGTGGGGTGAAGGCAAAAGGCTATGTAGCCAAAATACCAAAAATGCCAGCATAATTTAGCTTAAAGGTTTTACTGCCAGTAAGTAAACTTTAGGAGAGGAATTTCATTCATTTTTAGAAAGGGGACAACTTCACAAAATCCAGGAAACCACCAAATGATCAGCAGTCAAGGAAAGTGGGTAAGGCCAAGGAAAGGTGGCATGGCCTTCTGGGGAGTCTCCAGATGGCCGCCAGGTGGTCCAGATTTCACCTGAGGGCCTAACGTTCAACTGACCTAGACAGATAGGCAGATATTGTCTAGAACAGCAACACAGAGTTAAGATACCATTGTGAGTGGAGATGGGGCAATGAAGAGAAAGACAACAAAGGCTTGGATTGAAATTGGGCCACATTTATTGAAATATTCTGCAAAGGGGAAACCTAGGATGGGTCCTGACTGTGCCAGCGGCAAGCTGGCACTTTTACGGGTGAAAACACACCCAGCCTGAGGGGTGGCATGTCAACCTCACCGCCCCTCTGGACTGCACCTTATGGGGGAGGTAGACTTTCCCCTGTCACTCCCTCCTGGGCTGCCAAGCTCTTGGGTGAGTGAGGTTAGTCAGTCTCCTAGGCAACCCTTATCCCCCCACTGAGGCGCAGAACCTGTTTGGAAGGCCTCAGGCATCACCTGTCACCATAAGGTGCCTGTGAATGCTCACCATCCCTAATCTCTTTCTGCTTTTGCCCATCCTAGCTGCCACTGGGAATGACAAGCCTATGGCTTCCCAAACTCCCCCGACCTGTGCAGAACTTCCCGCAGGCCCCTTTGCAGATAAGACAGAAATATGAGGTTCCCTGCATCAGACAGGTGCACGTTGTCCTGTCTAGAGCTCCCTCCTAGTCCATTGGATTTCCCAATGAGTGATGATCCCATCACCATGTTCATATAGCCCCCATGCTATTTCTCTGTTGACTTTCTGCTGAGCCCATTCAATAGCTCCATCATTCTGAGCATTCCAATTAATTCTTGGAAGCAAGGAGGACCACAAAATGGTTACCTCCAGCCAACTGTGCTGGATCACCTGGAAATCGGCCAAGGCCTGTTCAACCAGGTCCTTGCCTTTAACACGGCCCAAGTCGTCCCCCCTAGATGCAGCACCAAAACCTGCGAGGGAAGGCCAACCAAACCTCGATGGTATAGCGTGGGAAGGGGTCGCTCCCACCACATGCCACATCTACCAAGCCACTGGACAGTAGCGCACCGGGAGAGCCCAAGCTGTGATCTGCAGCCAGACGTGGAAGCCCTCTGGGCGGCCCAGAACATACTGTGCCCTCATATGAGCACTCACACTGGCCCTCGTCCATTCCATCAATCTAAGGAAATAAGAACATTGAGGACAGGAAAAGAGGTGACATACCACAAATTGGTAGTAAAACCCCGAGGCAATTGGCAGCTCTGGCGGTGGCTCTGGAGGTGGAGGCGGCAGTGGCAGCTGGTCTCTCAGCCCGCTGCTGCAGACTCAAATGGCGGCCGCCGTAGCGGCCACCATTTGCATCCGGCGAGGCTGCCATTATAGGCTACGTAAGTATTTACGTAGCCTATCATGGCAAAGGCAGCCACGTAAATGGTGGCCACCACGCCTGAAGGCCCTGCAGCACCATCTGCCCACTGCCTTCACCTGATCATGTGAAAAACCGAAAGAAGCAGCTGTGGAAGCAGCTCCAATATGGAATGAATGCGTCCCAAATTGGAAATTACCCAGGCTGAGGGTAGACAGTGCTGATTTGGTAATGGCCCAGAATTGAAATTTCGTCAACGGTAGGGATGTATGAAAGGCACTTACCTTTTGCGGATTATGTTTATGGTTGGGGGGGAGGCGCTCCGTTCCCCCCCCCCCGGAATCCTGGCCAGCCAGCTGTGCTCTGCAGGGATTCTGCGGAGCTGCCGGCCGGCTCCGCCAGCAGCCGGACATCCGGCCACTGGCTAGCAGGGACACAAATGGCAACGGCCGTAGCCGCTGCCATTTGCGATCCTGCAGTCAGCCGTGATAGGCTACGTAAATGTTTACGCAGGCTATCACGGCTGACTTAAACAAAAAAAACCCCGTGTACGCAAATGGCGGTGGCCATGGCCGCCACCATTTGCATACCTTATTTTGGCACGTCTTAGTCTACGTAAACATTTATGTAGACTAAGAAGGCGAAAATAAGGAGAACGCAAATAGAGTAGATGCTACGCTATTTGCGTTCCCCTTATTTTCGCCATCTTAGTCTACGTAAATGTTTACGTAGACTAAGACGTGCCAAAATAAGGAACGCAAATGGCAGCGCCCATGGGTGCCGCCATTTGTGTACGCGTGTGTTTGTTTGTTTTAAATCAGCCATGATAGGCTACGTAAACATTTACGTACCCTATCATGGCTGACTGCAGGGACACAAACGGCAGTGGCTATGACTGCCGCCATTTGCGTCCCTGCTAGCCAGTGGCCGGATGTCCAGCTGCTGGCGGAGCCAGCCGGCGGCTCCGCAGAATCCCTGCGGAGTGGAGCCGGCCGGCCAGGATTCCGGGGAGGAGGAACAGAGCACCTCCCCCCCAGCCAGGATTCCGGTGGGAGGGATGGAATGCCTCCCCCCCAGCATCAGCATAATCCGTGGAAAGCTAAGTACCTTTCGTACATCCCTACACCACAGACAGAACACTCATGGCAGAACCTACACAGATTCCGAGAGCTGGAGCCCATGGAGATGTACTCCCAGCACAGCCAGTGGTGTTGAACCACCAGCCCCGCAAGTGACCGAGAGGCCAATGTGGGTGTCATTTTGGCCAAGATGTGACCACTGTCAGATCTATCACCAAAACTTTGTCTAGAAGGAGTCATGAATTGGAGCCAGAGGTCCTGTTCCTTCAGATCTAGGGATGGCGGCGAATTCCACCATGGATTTCAATGAGGCCGAATGCACTGGCATTCCCACCCATCCCACCCCCCGCCCCCCCATGGAATCCCCCCAGGACGAAGCTTACTTGGGGCGGATGTTCCGGCGGTGGCAGCTCTGGCGGTGGCTCTGGAGGTGGCGGCGGCAGTGGCAGCTGGTCTCTCGGCCTGCTGCTGCGGACTCAAATGGCGGCCGCCGTAGCGGCCACCATTTGCATCCGGCCAGGCTGCCATTATAGGCTATGTAAGTATTTACGTAGCCTATCACGGCAAAGGCAGCCACGTAAATGGTGGCCACCACGCCATTTGCGTAGCTGCCTTTCCCGTGATAGGCTGTGTAAATACTTACGTAGCCTATCACAGCAAGCTAAAAAAACAACAACCAGCATACGCCAACGGCAGCGGCTACAGCAGCCGCAATTTGCGTTCCCTATGTTTCGCTGTTTTAGCCTACGTAAATATTTACGTAAGGTATTACGGTGAAAAAAAGGGGAACGCAAATAGCGTAGTGGGCACTATTTGCGTTCCCCTTTTTTTTGCCGTAATAGCTGATGTAAATATTTACGTACGCTAAAATGACGGGGAGGAAGGAACGCAAATAGCGCCCACTACGCTATTTGCGTTCCCCTTTTTTTCGCCGTAATAGCTTACATAAATATTTACATAAGCTAAAACAGCGAAAAGAAAGGGAACACAAATGGTGGCCGCCGTAGCTGCCGCCATTTGCATATGCTGTTTTTTTTTTCCTGGAAGGCTGCCCAGCGTCCGGATGTCCGGCTGCGGGCAGCCTCAGCCAGCGGCTCCACGGAATCTCTGCAAAGCAAAGCTGGCCAGATTAGGAATCTCTGCAGAGCACCTCCCCTCCACTGCGAATCACCCCGTCAAAAAGGTAAGTGACTTTCATACATCCCTATTCAGATCCCATCGCTGGGAAGGGTCAATGGCGGCCCTTCAGCAGAAGGCCTCGTCATAGGCCAGCCAAGCCCCGCCCTCATACTCAGTGTATGCCTTATAAATTATATCAATGTATTTGATGAGGATCCACCCCCATTCCGGGAATCTATGCTGCATGATTCCACGTAAATCAAAAAACCTGGCAGCCAGTTTGCCCAGGTATGTGCCACCTTTCCCCCCCTGCTTCGCTCCAGCTCTTTATTCCTAGATTTTTCCTTGTCAGTGTAATCAGGTTCATGAAATAACAAGGAAAAAATGTCAATAAATTCCCCACGGAGAATCTTCTTCCTAGTGGCCAGAGTCAGGTGGAAGCTTATTGGTGAAGAGGTAGCCCAGTGTGCATTGCACCCCTCCCCAACTTAGTGTAAGGGTCCGTCATTGCTGACTGAGGGTCCACTTGCACTGGCTGAGGTGAGGGCAGCAGATCCTGGGTGGGTCCCGCAGGTCCCTGCCACACACACGTGCAAGTGGCAGCAGCCATCGGGAGTTGCTGAGAGGTTGCCCCTAGTGGAGCTACAGATGGCACAAGTGCCAGGCCAGAAAGGGGGGAAAAGTATTCCCTGAGCCAACCTGATGTGAGGTGGGAGGCACACACACACGCGTGGCTGAAGGGGAACCCACGGCAGGAGGTGTTACTGCGGCAGGTGCCGAGGACACTGCCCCATCAGACAGGGTAGATGGAGGAGTCTTCAGAAGAGGCCCAGGGGCCCCCGTGTTCATGATGAGCTGCCCTACAGTAGGTGGGTGGAAAGGCCAACCCTGGGGAGTGAACCAAGGAAGCCATCCCCAAGGCCCTAAAGGTCCCCAACCTGGCCAGGTGGGGTGAGGTGCAGCAGCTGTCTCACCTGCATCTGGGGCGGTAGAGCCAAGGCTCCCTGCTGCCATGATGGAGGATGTTTCCTCTGCTGCTGCTGCCTGTAAGGCCGCCAAAGTTTGTACTTCCTCAGGCCGATGATCAATGCCAGGGCGGGCCAAAGCAGGGGTGGCAGATGCCTAAGCGCACTGAAATGGAGAGTAACAGTGAGCACTGGGTCTGTTGCCTTGTTCTTTGGGGCTGCAAAGCCCTGGTCTTGCTTGGCCCGGCCAGGGTGGGAGGAACAATCCCAGTGCCCTGTTCTACATCCTCCAGGCATGCCAGGATCGTAGCCAAATCCGGGCCTGCCTCGTCTTCAGAAGAAGAATCAGGCCTACCCTGTGTCCTCTGCAGGGGGCCGTGGGGCCCTACCCTTTCCCTTCTTGCTGCCCTGTCCTTTTTTTGGAGGCATGGTGCCAAGGAAAGCCTAAAGGGGGGAAAGCCCGGGGGGGTGCTGGGGCAGGGACAACTACACAAAATTGAATGGGTGAAATATCAGTGAAATATCAGACTGAGCTGTAGGGGGGGTAATGGTGTTCGAGGTCCAAATCCAGCAGCCCAGCCCACCCTATATGAGCCCCCAGGCCAGGGTGACAGGGCCCAAGAACCTATGCCACCCAAAGGGGCCACCCGCTGGGGTTGCCCCTTTCCACCAAACCTGTGGCCTACAGCCCTGCAGAAGGCTGTCTGGGCAAGCTGTATCCACGGCGAAACGCCTAGCAGGGATCGTGGCTGCCAGAAGAAACACGCGGTCAGCCCCGAGGCCAGCGGAGGCGCAGGAGGAATCAGATGCCCTGTATAGGAGTTGCTGCCCTGCTGCAAAGCCAGCCAAGGCCCGTTGCCGCGACTGCGTGAGCTGCACAGGCCACAAAAGAAGAGGGCCTAGCCGCATCCCCATGGCCGCCGCCACCTCAGAAGAGGGCTGAGCCGCATCCCCGCCACCACCGCTGCCGCTCCTCCTCGGGGGAGGAAGCATGCTGCCCCCGCCATGGCAGAAGGAGAGAAAGACGCAGCCTATCAGCCTGCTGGAGAATGCGCCATCGCCACCTTCACCTCTCCTCATCAGGCCAGTGGAGCACGTACCAATAACTCCTTAGGCACATGAGAGAGAGACTGCCATGGGAGGGGCTTGGAGTATAAAGAGGCTTCACTGGCCCCTCCTCTTTGAGTGGCACCATAGGGGATGCCCAATAGCATCCCGAGATGTCTTCTCACCCCACCCACCTGCAACACCCCCCCCCCACGGCCAGGCAAGCCGGACGTGGGGGTAGGGCACTTCCTGAATATTACAAGAGGGTTGCTATGGTGAAGCAGAAAAGCTGCCCATGGTATCATAGCTAAAGCTTACTCTATAGGGCAAACATATCAATGTCTTTTTTTACATTTCTGTTGGTGCTTTCTTGCCAGGGTTAAAGCTTACCCTCACAAGAGTCTGTTCATACTAACAAAAAGTTAAAGGTTACGTTAACCTTTGAACAAAGTCCTAATAATTTATCTTCATTATCATTTTCATAACTTGACAGAATTTTCAAAAGTCTGAGGGCTGATTCATGTGCTCATGATTCACCTCTTGAGACATCATCAGTCAATGACTTATTACTGAATGACACTCTGCTCAATGTGTGCACTGCTTTCACTGAAAAGCATTGTGTCAAGAGTGATGGGATAGAATCTGAACATTTCCTCTGGGATGATTGATACTTGGTAGCTGTTTGACGCATGTAGATCATCGCTTGCAGTTGTGGTTATTGAGTGACAAGCCTGCAAGTGTAAGTTCATGTCCTGTGAACAGAGTGGCTACTTCTTCCATGTCCTGCTCTTGAGCTTCCCAGGAACTGGTTGGACATTGTGTGAAAAAGGATGCTAGACTAGGAAGACCTTTGATCTGATCCAGAGCTGTTCTTATGTTCTCATGAGTGCACAGGGAACTTTCTGTTGTGCAAGCCCCATTGGTAGCAATGTGAATAATATGAAGAGTTCTTGTACAATTCCTGTTTACTTTCGTGAGGAATTCCTTTTGATTGTAGAGAAGAGGTTCCAGGAGGGTTGTGTGGGTTTTCTCTAGTGCACACACATCCCTTCTGTGAATCCCACATGTCATGTCTCAGGACCAGGAGATCTTGAAGATGAAAGTATCCAGCAACTGTAACTCCAAGGAGGTTCCAGAACTCGTTCCTGGTCCTTCTGAACTGGGGCCCACTGCCTTGGATCTCATATCCTATCCATCCTATCCCCAGGAGGTGACACTACCCCCTGACTCTCACGAGTGACCTCAGACTCATCTAGTCAACAGGAAGACCCTGAGGAGTAGTCCCCAGCCAACTTTTCATCCCTCCAAGCTTCATTCCCTAGGGGAATCCTATAGAAAAAGGCTGCTGGCCCTTTAACAGCCAGAAAAAGCACCCAAGGGGGTAGAGATTCCAGAAAGACTCTCCTGGATTGACTGTAAATCCTTGCCAGTTGCTTCCAGTCAGTTCTGGGGTAACTTATCAGTATACCAGCTCCAGGACTGTTCTCCATGGCACTGAAATCAACTCAACATCTCAAACTGGTACCTGGCCATGGTACTAAACTGCTCCTGATCCAGCTGCCTGTCTCATATTGTGCCTCCTTGCTTGAGTCATTTCCAGAGCAGATGACAGAGTCTCAGTTGGAGCAAGACTTCACAGCAGTTCCTTTTGCCATCACAAGATTCTAGCTGCATACATGAAACAGTTCATCTGTCATATAATGATCTTCTATTTGGGTGGCTTTGAAAGGGACAAATTCATGGAGGACAGGGCTATCAATGGTGGTCAGGATGGCTATATGCTACCTTCAATATCAGAGGTGGTATCCCAGTTCCGGGGACCATCACTGGGAGGGTGCTAATGCATTTAGGACATCCTACTCATTTACATGTATATACCACTCCACATCTAGACAGATTGTGGAGCGGTGAACAATAAAAAAAAAGATAAAAAGAATAAAACATCCTATTAAAGTTCTGGTTTTTCAAAACAGAGAACCAATAAAAACTGGCTGGTCAACCAAAGAAGGCTTCTTGAAATAAAGATGTTTTCAGGAGGTGCTGAAAAGAACACAGTGTTGGTGCCTGTGTGATCTCCAATGGCATGGAGTTCTGTAGAAAGGGGGCCACCACACTGAAGGCTCTTCTCTGTGTGGACTCCAATTGGGCCATAGAACCCATGCAGAACCACCAGGAGCATGCCCGCAGATGTCCTCAGTGACAGGCCACATTGATAAGGGAGAAAGTGCACTCTCAGGTAGGAATGTCACGGAGTGCCTCCCTCCCGGCCAGAATTTCGGGGAGGAGGGACGGAGTGCCTCCCCCCCCGGCCAGAATTTCGGGGGGAGGGATGGAGCGCCTCCCCCCTGGCCAGAATTTTGGGGGGAGGGACGGAGCACCTCCCCCCCGGCCAGAATTTCAGGGGGAGGGACAGAGCGCCTCCCCCCCACCGTGAGTGTCACCCTTCGAAAAGGTAAGTGACTTTCGTACATCCCTACTCTCAGGTATCCTGGTACTTGTGAGCTTCCCACAGGCAGCTGGTTGGCCGCTGTGTGACTAGAATGCTGGACTAGATGGACATTTGGTCTGATCCAGCATGGCTCTTGTTTCTTTTATCTGGCCAGGGCCAGGTTGTAGTAGGCTCTCAGCATAGTTCTGCCAGTGGGCTCCCACTGGTGCCATGCCCCTTGATGCCAAAGCTCCCCACCAGCTGCCCACCTGTTGAAGCTGCTGTCCTTCTCCCACTCTTGAGCCACCTGCCCACCCAACCTGCTGTGCATCCACCATCAAAATGCACCCAACAGCCACCATCCAAGACTCCACCAAAGTCCTCTGTCCCCCTGCCCACTTGCTTGCTCACTGGCCACTGAAGGTCCCACCCACACAGCCTGCCCTCCACTCCATTTTTTAAAACCTGGTGTGTGGGGGGTGACAGCAGCTCCTCCTCCTCCTCATCTGGCCTGCCTGGCCCCACTGGCCAAGCACCATGGCACCCAGCCACCTGAGCCTGTAGGTCCCCCCCCACAATTTTAAATGATTTCTTTAACAAACTCACACACACATTTGAGAAGCAATGATCTTAACCTTTGGCAGAGGTGGGGGTGGGGGACTTGGCCAATGAGGGCCCAGGAATGATTTAAAGACTGCCCTGTGTCCTCATTGGACATATCCCCTCAGAAGCAGAATCGGATTGGTTCAAATCACTGCTACTCAAAAATTTAAATTAAAAAAGGAGTTGTTGTTTTTTAATGGGGCACTGCAAGGGCATGGCACTTCCTTTCGCCAGGAGGGTTGGCCAGGAAGAGGATGGCGGCCCCTGCAGCAGGGGCAGAGGTGGGCCTTTCTGAGCCTCTGGGCCCTTGGCAACTGTCCACCCATGCCAACCACTGATACTGGGCCTGTTCTTATGTTTCATATATGTGGCAAATTCCAGAAATATATGAAGATGCTATGGCCTGGCTCCTCATACCAAAACAGCTTGTGATATGGTATTGGTAGCTGCTATCCAAATAAAAAAATCGTCAAAACCCCAGTGGGCATGCTGAAAAGTCATTCTCTGGCTCCTGGCCTATGGAATTACAGGAGACTAGGGGTGCACGAAAGTCACTTACCTGGTCTCGCAGCTTTTCGCGGTGGGGGGGAGGCGCTTCGCTGCTCTCCCCACGAAGTTCAGGCTGGGGGGGAGGCTTCCCGCCTCGCCCGGCTGAAATTCAGGCCGGGGGGGAGGCTTCCCGCCTCGCCCGGCCGAAATTCAGGCCGGGGAGGAGGCGCCTCGCCTCGCCCGGCCGTGAACTAAAAAGTTAAAAAAAAACCAACGCCCCCATGATAGGCTACGTGACGATTAACGTAGCCTATCACAGCTAGATCTGCAAAGTCAGCCATGATAGGCTACGTAAATCGTCATGTAGCCTATCACGGGTGACTTTTTTTTTAAAAAAAAGCATGTTCACAAATGGCGGCCCCCATAGGGAGCCGCCATTCGCGTTCCTTATTTGGTCGCTGTAGTCTACGTAAATCTTTACGTAGACTACGGCGAAAATAAGGGCAACGCAAATAGCGTTGCCCTTATTTTCGCCGTAGTCTACGTAATCTTTACGTAGACTACAGCGACCAAATAAGGAACACGAATGGCGGCTCCCTATGGGGGCCGCCATTAGCCGTACGCGCTTTTTAAAAAAAAAAAGTCACCCGTGATAGGCTACGTGACGATTTACGTAGCCTATCACAGCTGACTTTGCAGATCTAGCCATGATAGGCTACGTTAATCGTCACGTAGCCTATCACGGGGGCATTTTTTTTTTTTTTTAGTTTTATTGGAATGGCGGCAGCGGCAGCCGGTCGAAAGATCGGCTGCCGCCCCCGCCCCTGACGAAGACCCGACGAACCGCCGCCGGGACCCGCCGCCAGGAGGGACATTCGGGAAAGGTAAGTCCCGTCCCGGGGGGGGTGCGGGGTGTGGGGGTGTGTGGAGAATTTCTCCCCGAAACTTCTTTGGGGGGCCGAACACGTTGGCGCTCAGCCCCCCGAAGTTTCGGGGAGAAATTCTCTGCCAACCCTACGAGACCCACAATAAACATGTGCCAGGGATTCTGGTGCTGACAGTAACTTTAAGAGTTTTAACTGTAAGCAGCAATAGTTTGTTTTCTGCATCCTCTTCAATAAAATCTAATGCCATGAAGAAATAGAATTGTTTATAGATTCCCATCCTGCATCTCTAACTGGATTCTCCAAATGCTCCAGCAAGAAACATGAGTTGGGGGAGTGGGGGGGGGAGCTTGCTTTCAGCTTACATTTCCTAATGCATAGTTTCAACCTGTAAATGTCTATTATTAACTCCTTCTGGTTATGTTTAATTAAAGCAGGCTGGCATTTCATGTGATGCTGTTCTCGCTGCATGTAAAACTCTCCCCGATTGCTCCATTGGGAACTCAGTAAAGTGAAGTGGGCCACTGCAGGGGCACTGTGAATAGTTGAACAGTTGGGTCATCGTGAAATGAAAGGTCTGGGATTAACCACATTGTAAAGCCACATGGCTCTACTGACAGTCGGCTGATTGTTCCTGCAGTTTTATGGAAGCATTTTGCAGAATATGAAAAGGTTTTGAAGACACAGCATATTTCTTTATCTTATTTACTTAGATTTATGAGCCACTGAGTGAATGAAAGCTGATTGTATAATACATTGAAGCATAACTTTACAGAAAAAGTGGAGGGGAAAGGAAAATCATATCTGAGGGGGAGACCCATTCCCGGATTGAATAGAAAAGAAAATCACAAGAGCTGCTGAATACCAGAGGCGAGGAAGAGATGGGAACTGGAAACCCGCAAACCATGGCCTGCTTTAAGCTGGACTCTTGAAGATAAGTTTAGTGTCATGGTCCAGAGTGCCATGGGCAATCTCATGGGCCCTCTTGCACAAATTTAGGATTCACCATTCAGTTCAATGGAGCCAGCAGCTACACACGGGCATCCTTTTGTGCAGGGATAGGCAACCTGGTGCCCATGGGCAACATATGCCTTCAGACAGCTTTCTTGCAGACTGTCACGGTGCCCTGCCCTTCCTACTCCTTGTTTTTTTGAAAAACAAAATAAGATTTTGTATTGGCAGGTAGGATTGCTTCAAAACAAAGTGAGGGCTTCCAGCTGTTCCCATCCCCTTTTCCTATGAATTCTCCTGGGCCACACATGGGGCCCTGAGACATTCTTAGGAAATGAAGGTGGCAGGTGGCTGAAGGTTGATCCTTTAATTTGTAGCACATCCATTTTATGGTGGTGCCCAGGACAGTTTCTCAAATTGCCAAATGTGCCCATGGGCCCGGAATGGTTTCCTACCCCCACTTTTGTGCATGTGATACAGTGAAAGAAGCTTCATACACACATCTGGGCATTTCAATCCAGGTTGAAAGTAGTTCTAGGACTGTGAATCCCAGTTCTATATAGGCCAGTCCTAGTATCTGGCAAGCCCAAGACTCCATCTATATGGCACTGCTTTGAGCCCCCCACCCCATCACAACTGCACAGCAGTGTGGCTTCAAGTCAGCATGCCCTGCAATTAGGGATGTACAGATTCCCCATCATCCGTTCCAGTGGGGAATCCGCGGGGGGGGAGGCAATCCGTTCCTCCCCCTAGAATCCTTGCCGAGTGGCTCCACTCCACGAGGATTCTGCAGAGCCAAGGGCTGCCCCATTCCACCATCTGCATGCCCCGGATTCCCCCAGTTGTTTTTTTTTTTTTGCTCCCCAAACATATGTAAATAATTCCGTAAGTACTGCTGAAAAATCCAGGACCTCACCGGACCTGTCCTGACCTGACCTCACCTGACCTGACCTCCCTTGACCTTGCCAGACCTATCCTGACCTCACCTCACCTGACCTCACCTCCACAGACAATAAACAGAGAAGATGGAGGATTTCCGTGGACTTCGCGACTCAGCCCCAGTGAAAGAAAGCCTCGGGTCACAGGGACAATGCCTTTTATTATTGTAAAAAGGGTAAAGCCATTCAGGTTCTTCTTCCATTTCTGATTTATGGATTTCTTTTTGTGATTATTTTCGTAAAATCCGCCATTCAGCGGACCAAAAAAAAGGGGTCTGCGTGAGCTCTGGTCCAGGTCGACCGGGCTGCCCTGTTCCAAAGAGGATTCTGTGAACTGGGTTTGTCAGAATTCTATCCCATTTGAAATTCGTGCGGAATTCTCTAACATCTCTACCTGCGATACACTCACAATGTACCACACGCTTCCCTAACAGACTCACTGTGCCTTTTTTTTTTGCCATTATACTGAAACATGCAGCTTGCAATCCCGTGAGTGTGGGGGTGCGAAACTTCAGGGGCTGTTTTGTATTTGAGGGGCTCTGCTGTGTCTTTCTGACCCTGTTTTAGGTAAAAAAAAATTGGTGTTTTGTGCTCCTTCATTTCCACACCATCAGTTTGTCAGTCCCCCAGCCTGAGACTCTCGCAATGGTTCGCACTCACAAGTGTGAGTACTATGTGCCTAGCCATTGCTCCAAAATGGTGGCCAGAGTGATGTTGGTCCTCCCCCAAGACCCCCCACCCCGGCCCTTGGGTACTGAGTCCAAAAGCAACCATTGTGAAGATATGAAGCTGCAAAACTGAGCGAAAGTGCGATTAAATATGAAAACGACCCTCTGTGCCTCTGTAACTGTGCAGCTGCGAAAGGACAGGGGGTGTAAAGGGGTGTCACAGAGTGGCACAAGCAGTATGCATGCCTACAACATGCACACTACAAAATGCGAAGTCAGTTTGGGGAAGGGACAGATGGCTCACAAGTGCGGAGAAACCAGTCGCAAATGAAATATATCGCAGCAAAACGACTCCTTGGAACTCTGCATTTTCTGGGCGAAAGCCACGGATGGCTGCGAAGTGGTGACTACATCATCTATCATGATCAGTATCTGAATCTTTCAGGCTATTTATTCATTCCCTTCCTTTCTTCCCACTTCTGTCTGCCATCTTATTCCTTGCCAAAATATTTCAAGTTATTAAAAGAATACACACATTTTTGATGCAAAACATGTACATTATGCTAAATAAAAAAATGAATGAAACCAATGATGTATTTATTCTGCTAGCAGAATTCGGATAGCACCCCTTAATACAGGGCTGTCACTTTGGAAATGGCAGAATACTAAATGTCTGCCTATGGATAATCTTATTGGGGTTTGTTTGTTTTTTTTCAGATTGGAGGAAGTGCTTTGAAAAGGAATAAATTTTCCTAACTTATCTTCTTGTACTCATGATACTCCATAAACCCTCAGAGTTATGAAGCACTGTGTGATCATGCATGTGTTACATGCAGGTGATGTGTACAACGTGGCTACAGATATACATGTGACATTACAAAGCAGGCCTCTTTAAAAAACAAAAAAGAAACAAACAAAAACCTCAAAACATAACTGCAAAAGACTTTGATGTGATCTTGTGCTTCTTTCCTAAAATGTTTTGGGAGATGCTTTGCATCAGCTGGCAGTTAACACAATGAATCAAATGTATTTATGTATTTATTTACTGAATTTCTATACCCTCCCTACAAATTTGCCTAGCTTATCTTCTCATACAGATGATTCTCCATAAGCCATCATTGTTGTGTGAGGATGTCGCGAGCATCTGGTTTGGGATTTGAGCTTGGCAGGTTGCCGCACACTGAGTTGGCCAAGCACAGTGGTCCTCGCTGATCCACTGAGCCCCATTTTCTGCAAATGGCAGCTCAGGCTTTTCCGTAAGTTGCGATTCTGTGCAAATGGTGGCCATAAAGAGGCCCATTTATGCAAAATGACAGGCACAAAATGGGGGCTTGGTGGGGAAAGAAGGCTGCTCACCACTCACTGGGTGCCCACAGACCACCCGGCTGCTCAGTGTGTGCTGCAAACAGGGTTGGGTGGCTCGCAGGGGTCCTGCATGTGATGCAGTCTGGGGTGAGTTTGCCCATCCCTCTTGTTGTGGAGCACTGAGTGATCATGTGGTATATGCAGGTCATGTACACAACACAGGTACTTATACACAAGAAATTTCAAACTATGCCTCTTTAAAAAAAAACATGAACTAAAAAACTAAAAACATTACTGTGAAAGTCCTTGATGTGACCTCTTGTTGCTTTCTCAAAACATTTTGGGAAATGCATTCCATGAGCAGACAATTATCATAGAATCATAGAATAGTAGGGTTGGAAGGGACCTATAAGACCATCAAGTCCAACCCCCTGCTCAGTGCAGGAAACCAAGTCAGAGCATCCCTGACAGATAGCTGTCCAGCCTCGTCTTGCATGCCTCCAGCGGGGTGGAGGGGCACTACTTCCCTAGGTAATTGGTTCCATTGTCGTATTGCTCTAACACTCAGACTCAGGAAGTTTTTCCTGATGTTCAGCCAGAATCTGGCTTCCTGTAACTTGAGCCCATTATTCCATGTCCTGCATGGATGACTGAGAAGAGATCCCGTTCTTCCTCTCTGTGACAGCCTTTCAAGTACTTCAAGAGCACTATCATATCTCCCCTCAGTCTTCTCTTCTCAAGGCTAAACATGCCCAGTTCTTTCAGTCTCCCCTCATAGGGCTTTGTTTCCAGTCCGCTGATGATCTTTGTTGCCCTCTCCAGTTGTCTGCATCCTTCTTAAAGTGTGGTGCCCAGAACTGGACACAGTACCCCAGATGAGGCCTAACCAGTGCTGAATAGAGGGGAACTAGTACTTCATGGGATTTGGAAGCTATACTTCTATTAATGCAGCCCCAAATACCTTTTGCCTTTTTTGCAGCCACATCACATTTTGTGATCTACAACAATTCCAAGATCCTTCTCGCTTGTAGTGTTGTTGAGCCAAGTATCCCCCATCTTGTAATTGTTCATTTGGTTTCTTTTTTGTAGGTGCAGAACTTGGCATTTATCCCTGTTAAATTTCATTCTATTGTTTTCTGTAGGGATGGACGAAAGTCCCTTACCTGGTCCCACCGCTTGCTTCATGGTGGGGGTGAGGCGCTCCGTCCCTCCCCCCAAAATTCTGGCCGGGGGAGAGGCGCCCCGTCCCTCCGGCCGCGAATCTTGTCTCCTGCCGGGATGCAAATGGCGGCGGCCGTAGCCGCCGCCGTTTGCGTCCCTGCAGTCAGACATGATAGGCTACGCAAATGTTTACATAGACTACACGTGCCCAAATAAGGAACGCAAATGGCGGCGCCCATGGGCGCCGCCATTTGCATACGTGCTTGTTTTTTTTCCCCCAAAGTCAGCCGTGATAGGCTATGTAAAGATTTACGTAGCCTATCATGGTGTTTTTTGAAAATCTAGCCATGATAGGCTACGTAAATCTTTACATAGCCTATCACGTTTGTTGTTGTTGTTTTTTCACTTGAAAAAAAGCCCAACTGCCACCGAACCGCCGCCGGGAGCCGCCAAACCGCTGCCAGGAGCCGCCGGGAGCCTCTGGGAGCCGCCGGGAGCCACCGCCGCCAGGGATATTCGACAAAGGTAAGTCCCATCCCGGGGGGGGGGGTGGCGGGGAGGTGGCGGACCGTTTCTCCAACAATTTCGGGGGGCTGAATGCGTTGGCATTCAGCCTCCCAGAGATTCGTGGAGAAATTCTCCGACATCCCTAGTTTTCTGCCCAGTGCTCCAGCCTATCATGATCACTTTGAATTTTGTTTCTGTCTTCCAGGGTATTAGCTCTCCTGCCCAATTTTGTGTCATCTGCAAATTTGATCAGCATTCCCTGCACCTCCTCCTCCAAGTCATTCATAAAAATGTTGAAGAGCACTGGGCCCAGCACTGAGTCCTGCGGTACCCTGCTCCTTACCTCTCCCCAGTTTGAGAAGGTCCCATTGATAAGCACTCTTTGAGTCCAATTCTGTATTCAACTGTGGATCCACTAGGGATGGACGAAAGGGACTTACCTTGTCCCGCAGCTTGCTTCACGGTGGGGGGGAGGCACTTCGGTTCTCCCCCCGAAGTTCAGGCGAGGACGGGAGGCGCCCCGCCTCGCCCGGCCGAAATTCAGGCTGGGGGGGGAGGCTCCCCATCCCTCGCTGGTGAAATTCAGGCCGGGAAGGAGTGCCCCGTCTCCCTGGCCACGAAAAAAAAAAAGTTTTTTAAAAAAACACACACACCCGTGATAGGCTACGTAACGATTTGCGTAGCCTATCATGGCTAGATTTCCAAAGTCAGCCATGATAGGCTACATAAATCATCACGTAGCCTATCACGGGTGACTTTGGAAAAAAAAAAGAAGCGCGTACGCAAATGGCGGCGTCCCATGGGCGCCGCCATTTGTGTTCCTTATTTTGGCACGTCTAGTCTACGTAAAGATTTACGTAGACTACGGCGAAAATAAGGGCAACGCAAATAGCGTTCCCTTATTTTCACCGTAGTCTATGTAAATCTTTATGTAGACTACCCCTGTCCGAATAAGGGGTATTTTTTTTTTTTGCTTTTTTTTTCGCCAAAGTCACCCGTGACAGGCTACGTGACGATTTACGTAGCCTATCACAGCTGACTTTGGAAATCTAGCCGTGATAGGCTACGTAAATCGTCACGTAGCCTATCACGGGTGTTTTTGTTTGTTTTTACTGTACTTCTTTATTTTGTAATGGTGGCAGTGGCAGCTGGTCAGGAGACTGGCCGCCGCCCCTGCCGAAACGCCGCTGAAACGCCGCCGGGACCCACCGCCGAGAGGGACATTCTCCGAAGGTAAGTCCCATCCCGGGGGGCGCGGGGGGCCAGCGGAGAATTTCCCCAACACTTTCGGGGGGCCGAATGCGTCGGCACTCGGCCTCCCGAAGATTCGTAGAGAAATTCTCCGCCATCCCTAGGATCCACCAGATTGTTTCATCTAGCCCACTTTGAGCTAGTTTGCTAATCATGGGGCACTTTGTTGAAAGCTTTGCTGAAGTTGAGGTATATTATGTCCACAGCATTCCCACAGCCAACAAGGGAGGTGACTTGATCAAAAAATGAGATCAGATTCATATGGCAGGATTTGTTCTTGACAAATCCATGTTGGCTTTGAGTAATCACGGCATTGTTGTCAAGGTGCTTCCAGATGGATTCCTTTATCATCTGCTCCAGAATTTTCCCAGGGGTTGATGTCAGACTGACTGGTCTGTAGTTCCCAGGTTCCTCCTTTTTACCCTTTTTGAAATTAGGGACAAGATTAGCCTTCCTCCAGTCATCTGGCACTTCACCCGTCCTCCATGATTGCTCAAAGATAATAGACAGTGGTTCTGCGAGTTCTTCTGCCAGTTCCTTTATTACTCTAGGATGCAGTTCATCTGTCCCTGGAGATTTGAACTCATTCAAAGTAATTCGGTGTTCCTTGACCATATGCCTATCAATCTCAAGCTGCAATCCTGCCCCTTCAGCCTGTACTTCGCCTTTACCAGGGGGGTCATTGACCCTCTTTAGGGCGACGACTGAGCTGATGTAAGAAGTGAGCACTTCTGCCTTTTCTTTGTCATCTGTTATCATTTTGCTATCCTTATTTAATAGTTGAACCACCATTTATTTCCTCTGTCTTTTACTATGGATGTATCTGAAGAAAGCCTTTTTGTTGCTTTTAGCATCACTCGCTAACCTCAGCTCATTCTCAGCTTTAGCTTCCTGACGCCATCCCTGCAATTCTCTGCTACCTGCCTGTACTCTTCCTTTGTAGCTTGTAGCCTTCCTTCCACTTCCTATATGTGTGCTTTTTTTGTTTTTTTGTTTTCAGGTCTTCTCTAGGCTTTTTGTGAAGCCACATTGGCTCCTTCTCTTGTCTTCCACCTTATCTTGTTGGAATTGTTTGTAATTTTGCCTTGAGAATTTCCTTTTTCTAAACTCCCACCCATCTTGGACTCCTTTTCTCATTAGAGTTGCTTGCCATGGGACCTTATCATTGCTCTGAATTTATTAAAATCAGCTTTCCTAAAATCCAGGGTACGTGTTTGGCTCACTCAGCTTTTGCTTCCTTTAGAACCATAATGCATAATCTCAAATATAACATGGTCATTTTCCCCCAGAGTTCCCAAAACTGCTACCTTATACACTAAGTCATCTCTGTTGGTTAGGATCAAGTCAAGGATAGCCATTCCTCTAGTTTCTTCCTCCACTTTCTGTAGGAGGAAGTTATCAGCAACACAAGTCAGGAATCTCTTGGAGGGGCCATGTTTTGCAGAATTTGTCTCCCAACAAATATCGGGGAAATTGAAGTCCCCCATTACTAATACATCATGCTTTCTTATTCTGGCAATTTGCTTTTCAAAAGTTTCATCCTTATTGGGTGGCCAGTAGTAGACTCCAACCACCATGTTCCTTTTATTCTTTGCTCCATTTATTTTAACCCAGATGCTCTCGATGGGGCTACCAAGCTCATCCTCCTGTATTTCTGTGCAGAGATATGTATTTTTCACATACAGGGCAACCCCACCTCCCTTTCTGTTCCTCCTGTTCTTTTTGAACAAGTTATATCCTTCAATTGCTGTATTCCAGTCATGGGAGTCATCCCACCAAGTTTCAGTTACACCTATCAAATCATAATTTCCCTCCCGTATAAAGAGTTCAAATTTGTTCCGTGTATTTCCCATACTCTGGGCATTTATATACATCAGAGACCATGTGCTTTAGAGTCTGGCTTTCTTCCTACATGTTTTTGGGTGCTATTAGAGCTGTTCTCTCCATTGCGGTGCATGAGCCTTTGTCCTTTGTTACCCCCAGCTTTATGTCTCCCTCCTCCATAGGATTCAGTTTAAAGCCCTTCTGATGAAGTTCTTCATGCTGTGGCCAAACACATTCTTCCCAGCCCTTTGATGTGCAACCCATCCCTTGCCAACAGTCCATCTTCCAGGAAGTATAGCCCATGGTCCCAGAATCCAAATTTCTCATGTCAGCACCACCTTCATAGCCAGTCATTCACCCAGAGTATTTTTCTTTCCCTTTCTATCCCTCTTCTAACTACTGGAAGGATGGATGAGAAAACTATCTGGGCCCCAAAGTTCTTGAGTTTCCTTCCCAAAGCTTCAAAGTCTGACGTGATTTCTTCATAGCTCCACTTGGTGGTATCATTTGTTCCCACATGGATGAGAAGAAAGGGATGCCTGTCAGTGGGCTTTATGAGTGTAGGCAACCCTTCAGTCACATCTCTAATCTGTCCTCCTGGGAGACAGCATACCTGGCAAGTCCATGGGTCTTTGTGACATACGTGGGTTTCAATCCCATGCAGCAAGGAGTCTCCCACAACTACTACTCTTTTCTTCTTGTTGTTGTAGGCCTTGGCTTCATTGCCTCTGCTTGACTGACCTTCAGCCTCTTGCTCACTCTCTTGCAGGTTCCCCTCTAATTTTTCCTCTGCAGGCCATCTTCCAATCTCATCCTCAAGTACCTGGAAATGGTTCCATAGCTCCACTGCTTCCACTGGTACAGAGTGGCTTCTAGTTCTTCTGATCCTGTCACCCTTTTCCAAGGAGTATCCTCTACTTCATTTTTCCTCGCCTCAGCATTTTCCTTTTCTGCCTCGGCTTGCTGTTGCTCTTCTAGCTCCTGAACTTCACTTTGCTGCTGTAGTTCCACCGTTCTGTCCAAGAACTCTTTGTCTTCTCTCATTCCCTGGAGGGCTGACACTCGCCACTCCAGTCCTCTTACTTTTTCTTCCAACAGTGTAATCAACTTGCACTTGTTTCACATGTAGGCCATGTTGATCTCAGGTAAGAAAACAAACAGTGCACACACCTTGCAGGTCACCACCACTGGAGAGCCTTTTCCTTCCATAGTCTCTTTTCTAGGGATGTCAGAGAATTTCTCCAGGAATCTCAGGGTGGCCGAATGCCAGCACATTTGGCCCCCTGAAATTGGTGGAGAAACAGTCCGCCACCCCCCGCCACCCCCCCGGGATGGGACTTACCTTTGGCGAATGTCCCTCACAGCGGTGGCTCACGGCGGCAGTTCGGTGGCGGTTCGGCGGTGGCGGCGGTGGCAGCCGGTCTTCCGACCAGCTGCTGCCGCCACCATTTCCAAGTGTAAAAAAAAAACAAAAACCCACAAACGTGATAGGCTACATAAAGATTTACGTAGCCTATCACGGCTAGATTTTCAAAAAAACACCATGATAGGCTACGTAAATCTTTACGTAGCCTATCACGGCTGACTTTGAAAAAAGAAAAAGAAAAGCGCGTATGGAAATGGCGGCACCCATGGGCTCTGCCATTTGTGTTCCTTATTTTGGCATGGGTAGTCTACGTAAATATTTACGTAGACTACGGTGAAAATAAGGGCAACGCTATTTGCGTTGCCCTTATTTTCGCCGTAGTCTATGTAAATATTTACGTAGACTACCCATGCCAAAATAAGGAACGCAAATGGCAGTGCCCATGGGCGCCGCCATTTGAGTACGCGCTTTTCTTTTCTTTTTTCAAAGTCAGCCGTGATAGGCTACGTAAGGATTTACGTCGCTTATCACAGATGACTGAAGGCCAGGGACGCAAACGGCGGCAGCTATGGCCGCCACCATTTGCGTCCCAGCAGGACAACAGGATTCACGGCCGGAGAGATGGGGCGCTCCCTCCCGGCCAGAATTTTGGCGGGGAGGGACGGGGCACCTCCCCCCCACCGCGAAGCAAGCTGTGGGATCAGGTAAGTGACTTTTGTCCATCCCTACTCTTTTCCCTTTTTGTGTCTAGCTTTGTGATTGTACTGGGATAGCCTGTGCTTTGTCCTCTATTCACTGGAGGTTGACAACAGAGTCCCACTGGTATAGAAGTGTGTGTTACAAGAAAAAGAAATTTTAAAAAAATTGTTATGGACCTCCCCCTTGACCTACCCTGCCAAAGCCCTGTTAGCTTGCCCTGTTCACTCGCTCTGATAGCTCTCTCTCTGGGAGCTTGCTTCCTTGTATAGCCCCTAGACAATCTGGAGCAGCTTCCTCTGCTCTGCTCTGCTCAGCTAGGAGACAGGAAACAGACTGAAACTCCCCACTCACACAGCTTCTGGAAGTACTCAAGCCATGCCCCTTCAATTCAATTGGAGCTCTCAAGAGCACATGGTAAGCACACAGAACTCAGAATGGAAATCCCTGGGCCTACTCCAGCCCACTCACCACTTTGCCTTTGTCTCCTCTTCCACTCCAATTCCCCTGCCAAACTCCTGTTTGCTTTCCCTGTTTGCTGAGAGATTAACATAATGAATCAAATTCATTATTTTTATTTATTTATTTATTACATTTCTATACCTCCCAATAGCCAACACTATTTATGGCTAAATACTGATTTACTGTTTCCTTCTCACAGGGACACTGAAAATTCACCACAGAGGAAGTGAAGTATTTTAAAGCAGCTTTGTTTATCATTTCTTTGTGGATGCTTGGCCAGTGAATGAGGCAATGTGACATAAAATAGCAATTTGAGTAAATGCTAATACCTAGGCATAAAAGCGTGGGAATCAAAGCATTAATGCAATTAGTGAAACATAATTTCCGAACCACCTTGTTTGAACAGAATATGTTTACATGAACAAAAGGGAGTTACAATCTCACAAAAGCAAATTGCTGCTAAATGGATAGTACAATTCCCCAGGATATAGCATGCTTGCTCCTATAAGGATGGCTCCATTGGAATTATTTCCCAAAATTAGCTCCCAGCAATAATAACCCACAAAGACACTACAAAAAAAAAAAATGTAATGGGCATGTACTGGGCTGAAATGAAAGCCGTATAAAATAACAAACCTCAAGGGATGTGGCATGTTGAAGTGATCAATGTCTTGTCAAAATATGCCAAAATACTGGTGAGAATTTTGAAATTAGGCTGACCTGGGTATAAGCCCCTTCTCAGTCATGAAGCTAATAGGGTAGCTTTAGATCAGTCACTATTTCTTTTTGGCAAATGGGCTGTTGCTATTGTGGAGTTAAAATGGGATAACACAACTAGGGGTGGACGGACTCATCTCCACCGCCTGCTTACTGTACCACATGAGCCCCTCGACAGTTTGGCAAGTGACTGACAAGTGCTGCAGGCCCGCCCGCCATTGTTGCGCAAAATGGCAGCTGGTGGAAGAAGCAGGCAGGCTGCCACACACTCGTGGACAGTGTGGTGCTCATGGATGGGTCCAGTGAGTGCCACGTGGTCTGCAAATGGGGGGCTGGGGGACTGAGTAGGGATGGTGGAGAATTTCTCCCTGAATCTTCAGGGGGCCGAGCGCCAACGCATTCGGCCCCCCGAAATCGGCGGTGAAATTCTCCACCACCACCCCGCCACCCCCCAGGACAGGACTTACCTTTGGCGAATGTCCCTCCCAGCAGCGGATCCCGGCGGCGGTTCAGCGGCGGTTCGGCGCGGGCGGGGGCGGTGGCCTGTCTCCCGACCGGCTGCCGCCGCCGCCATTGCAAAAAAAAAAACCTAAAGTAAAAAAAAAAAACCACACCCGTGATAGGCTACGTAATGATTTACGTAGCCTATCATGGCTAGATTTCCAAAGACAGCCGTGATAGGCTACGTAAATCGTCACGTAGCCTATCACGGGTGACTTTGAAAAAAAAAAAAAAAGCCCATACACAAATGGCGGCAGCCCATGGGAGCCACCATTTGCGTTCCTTATTTTAGCATGTCTAGTCTACGTAAAGATTTACGTAGACTACGGCGAAAATAAGAGCAACGCAAATAGCGTTCCCTTATTTTCGCCGTAGTCTACGTAGACTTTACATAGACTAGACGTGCCAAACTAAGGAATGCAAATGGCGGCGCCCATGGGCCGCCGCCATTTGCGTACGCGCTTTTTTTTTTTCCAAAGTATGCCGGGACTATAACGGCTGTCTTTAGTACGCCGGGACTATCACGGCTGTCTTTGGAAATCTAGCCGTGATAGGCTACATAAATCGTTATCGTTACGTAGGCTATCACGGGGTCTTTTTTTTTTTTTACTTTTTGTTTCGCGGCCAGGGAGACGGGGCGCTTCTCCCCGGCCTGAATTTCGGCCGGGCAAGGCGGGAAGCCTCCCCCCCGGCCTGAATTTCAGCCGGGCGAGGCAGGAAGCCTCCCCCCCTTTGCCTGAACTTCGGGGGGAAAAGCGAAGCTCCTCCCCCCCCACCACGAAGCCAAGCTGTGAAAAGGTAAGTGACTTTCGTACATCCTTAGGACTGAGTGGGTGGGAGTTTGCTGGACTCCACCCCTGTATTGGGCATCTGTGACATCCCTAAACCCAGTGCATGCTGGCCCAAAGTCCTTGAATAAAATACTCCTTGAATAAGAATGTATTAATGCCTTCTCTCTCTCTTCCTCCAACATACAGTTAGAAAAGGGATTGTACAAATGTAACATTCCATTAAATACATTCCATTAAAAAAGTCATTTCCCACACCATGTCATGGCTGACCTAGGCCAGCGGCCGCCATTTGCATTCCCTATTTTTCGGCTATTTATCTTACGTAAATATTTACGTAGGCTAGAACAGCGAAAAAAAAAGGAACGCAAATAGCACCCACTACGCTATTTGCGTTCCCCTTTCTTTTGCCATTTTATCTTACATAAATATTTACGTAAGATAAATCAGCGAAAAATAGGGAACGCAAATGGCAGTGGCCGTAGCCGCCACCATTTGCGTACACTGGGTTGTTTTTTTGGGGGGGTTGCCTAGTCGTGATAGGCTACGTAAAGACTTACGTAGCCTATCACGGCTGCCTGGCTGGACGCAAATGGCAGCCACTACGGCGGCTGCCATTTGCAACCTCACCAGCCAGTCCACGGCCAGAAATCCGTCTGTGGACAGCCCTGGCCGGCTGCTCCGCGGAGCCGCCGTGGAGCAGAGCCGGCCGTCGAGGATTCCAGGGGGGAATCCTCGATTCACCACCAGGGTACAGACACGGTGCTCCTGTACCATCTATATAGCACCAAGTTGTGCTGAGATCTGTTTGTTAGGAAATGAATCCTCGGTCGCATCTTTCTGCTGGGCCCAAACATCTCTAAATGAGAGTCATTGTTGCTAATTCCTATAATATGTGAACGCTGATGCTAAGTGCAAAAACACTTATAGCGATTGGCCTCCCAAGTGCCTGGGCTGGACCCAGATATGCACTCGCCAAAGGGTTGTAGCAGTAGCACACTTCTGCAAAAACGTTGCACAGTAGTGCAACATGCACAGATTGAAATCTGCCTTTGATGTAAGAGCGCACGACATGTAGAGCAATGTTGTGGAAGAGCTTAGTGCTTGCAGAATCCAGGATGCTAGATCAGGATCCTAGCATTAGCGGAACATAATGCAACAGGGGTGGGGGGGGGAGGTCATTGCACTTGTGCAACTTGTCTTCTGCTTGTGTTGGAGGGAATCTGGATTCAACCCCATGCATTTAGAATCGGGGGCTATTCCCCACATTAGACAGGGCAAAGTTACCCAGATTTTCAACTGGGTGCACACTTGGCAGGGAGACCCAGCTAGTCTTGGCCAAGATACCCATCCTTGTAAACATGGGGGGGGGGGTTGCCTTCATACTTTCCATTTTCAAGTGTACACTTAAAATGTATTAGGTGTACATGAAAATTTGTATACAGATTTGTCATACTGTCAGTGAGCATTGTGTATGAAACATTCATGTAACTTCTTTGAACATTTTAAACATCTATTGCTTTATTTTCAATGTAGCAGTAATACAGAGCTGAGGTTTTGCATAACTAGTCATTTGAAGTCAAGGCATAAGCAATAGGCTTTTATGAGAGAAGAATCCTAGTGCATATGCTAGGAAAAAGGACATTCTTCTTAGCAAGAATTTAGCACCTTAAAAAAAACAGGTTGCAAAGAGGTTATTCTGAAGGTTACATTAACATGCTAGTGACATTACTTAAAGTCTGTGATGCAAATTAAGCTGGAGTCTAAAGGGAGTATGAAATGTAAAGTGCTTTCTACTTCCTCAAGCTGTTGCTTGAAGGAATTTGATTGGAAAGCAAGCAGCAAAATGACAATCTTTATTACACTGCTATGCAGATCTGTTGCCCACCTTTGCTAAGCCTGACTGAAGCAATATTCTTCTTGACGACTGTGTGGATCTATAAACTAGGGTTAGGGTGACACAGAAGAGATCATTACTAGATGATACCCTCTCAGTGCAGGAAGTGAGTGTGTGATATCTTGTCTCTGAGGTAAAAATAATAATTAAAAAACACCTCATATGCTGGTGTCAGTGAGGCCACACGCTCCACTGGGAGGGGCATAGCAGCACCTCCACCATCCCTCCTCAACAAAGGCTCAAAAGTGGGATCATATTCAAATACGTTTTATTTAGCCATCATTACTTCACAGGGCCCACAGGTAAGTCCCCAGTTCAGGACTCCGAGTTCCTGTGCTCTAAATCCAGATTTGGGAGGGCAAGTACAATACTGAGCATCTATCATCCATAGGGGTGCACGAAAGCCACTTACCTGGTCTCGCAGCTTGCTTCGTGGTGGGGGGGAGGCGCTTCACTGCTCCCCCCGAAGTTCAGGCCGGGGGGGAGGCTTCCCTCCTCACCCGGCCGGAATTCAGGCCGGGGGGGAGGCTTCCCTCCTCGCCCAGCTGAAATTCAGGCCGGGGAGGAGGCGCCTCGCCCAGCCGCGAAATAAAAAGTTTAAAAAAAAAACGCCCCCGTGATAGGCTATGTGACAATTTACGTAGCCTATCATGGCTAGATCTGCAAAGTCAGATTTAAAATTTTAGAAAGCTAAAATGCCTGGGAAAATAAAAAGGTCTTCACCTGGCGCCGAAAGGAGTACAATGTAGGCGCCAGGCGAACCTCACTAGGGAGCTCATTCCAGAGCCGGGGTGCCACAGCAGAAAAAGCCCTCCTCCTAGTAGCCACCCGCCTCACTTCCTTTGGCAGGGGCTCACGGAGAAGGGCTGCTGCTGATGATCTTAAGGTCCGGGCAGGCACATATGGGAGGAGGTGATCCTTCAGGTAACCTGGCCCCAAGCCGTTAAGGGCTTTGAATGTTAACACCAGCACTTTGAATCGGGCCCGGAAATGGACTGGCAGCCAGTGCAGCTGGAAAAGTACTGGCGTAATACGAGCTCGCAGGCCAGTCCCTGTTAACAATCTTGCTGCCCTATTTTGGACCAGCAGAAGTTTCCGGACTGTTTTCAAAGGCAGCCCTACGTATAATGCATTGCAGTAATCCAGACGAGAAGTTATCAGAGCATGGATAACTGTAGCTAGGCTATCTCTGTCCAGATAAGGGCATAGTTGGTATACCAGCCTAAGCTGATAAAAAGTGCTCCGTGCCACTGAGTTCACCTGTGCCTCAAGTGACAGTTCTGGACATTATGATTAACATTATTCTGTGTTAATCAAACTATGGTTTGTTTTTTTCTCTTTTTTCATCTTCCCAAATGTGAAGCAAAATGCTATGCCTATGTTCTGAACTGTATAGTTACTCGTAATTGTACTGCTTTTTCTTTTAATGTTTTATTCACAAAGGCCTTGTGTAGGAAGCAAATATAGGTGGGGCATAACTTGAAAATCCTCTGTTGATTCAGCAATATGCAGTGAGACTGCTGACTGATTCTTTAGGGTATATTGTTTGACATGTTATTTATAGTGCATAATTTGCTTCCTTTGCTTACACTTAATGTATTATGCAAGAAGTGAATTCAAATCAATACTATAGAGCTCAGAACACCCCCCACCCCTTTTATCCTTCAAGCTCATTTATACCAATTCTGAAATCCATTCTCTCCCCCAGCCCCAATAAATTTAAATACAGATACATGCTCTAAATTGGTCAATTTGTAATAGCCAAATGATGTAATGAAAAAAATAACAATATATAGTCACACTAAGTGTGTGTACCTCAAATATTATCTTCTAATGAAAATGGGCTAGCAAGGGAAACACTACAGCTCTTCTGCTTGTGTTGGATAGATCCCTTGATACACATTTGGAAAAACTTTTCCATTAGTGATAGACCTTAGTCTGGTCTGGTACTAATGTATGTTGTCAAATGGGCAAATGTTTGGTAGGTGTCATTCCTGTACAACAGCTAATTCAGAAGGCAACATGGCAGGAAAAAAAAAACTCTCAGGTGCTGGGAAACTAAAAGTGTGAACCTCAGCCACTGCCCCCCCCCCCCGCACCACTGGGTCTGTAAGATGTAGAACAGAGATGCAGGTAGTTCCAGATGGGATGCTCACATAATAGTCAAGAATCCTCTTCAGATGGATAGTTAGGTGACACCAGAGAGCCAATCCAGGGCCACTGGCTGATATAAAGGTCGAAGGTGATGCTGTTTCTTCAGTCTTGGGACCATGTCGCTGAAAGAAAGCAACAAGAAGAAAGCCTTCTGAGGCTGAGCTGCCAAACCAATAGTACTTAGCTCTACTGGGTCCCCCCATCACCACCACAAGTGCCAGAAATTCAGGGTCCAACTCTATTTGGAGCTATCCACTATCTGGCTGTCTCTTAATAACTTGATATTTGACCGTGCCGAAGCAGCATGAGGCTATTGCCCCATTTTTGTAATTTGGAACTAAGCTGAGAAACCCAAGAGGAGCCTACGTTAGGGGGTTGGACTTGATGGTCTTATAGGCCCCTTCCAACCCTACTATTCTATGATTCTATGACTTGGATTCCTGCATTGAGCAGGGGGTTGGACTTGATGGTCTTATAGGCCCCTCCCAACCCTACTATTCTATGATTCTATGTTCTCAGCATTCTTCTAATTTTTGGCAACCAACCAGCAAGTGAATTCCTCCGGGTTCCCCTTCCTCTGAAGTCAGGTAATTATAGCAGCCCCTGCTCTATACCCTTTCCTTTTCTCCTACATAATTTTCACCCCCACAGCCCACCATTTTCACCAGCATGTAAGCTTCTTGATCAGATAACCTCCTAATTCCTTGCTCTACCATTTCCATAATGCCACTTTCCCTTCTTTATTTGGTAAGCACTAATTTTCTCTGTTCTATAATGAATGTTCATGCACGTGTTCTTGAGATAAACCATTTATAAAAACAAAGCCCCTGACTTTGGACATTGAAAGAAAGTTTGAGCTCATTTCCCAATCTGAGCAGCGGATATTCCACCATTTTAGTAAGAACATAGTGTGCATACGTCCACTGTGTGCACACCACACCTCTTGTTAAAAGCTCCCTTAAGCCTGCTTTGCCATTGTGCCTCTATACATGTAAGTTGCATGGCAACACACCTATAAGATTGGAACTTGTTTTATGCACCTTAATGCTGTCAAACAATTTAATAAAGTTTCACCCTTGTTCAACTCAACCTCAGTACATGCTTCTTTTGCTTTTTTGACCAATTATGTGGTTCACTGCAGTTTTCCATATAAGACATGAGCCTCTCATTTGAACTCACAAGAACTTTGCTATTGACTTCAAAGAGATTGGTATTAATGCCATCATTTGCTATACACTTTTGATATAACTGGAAATCCCTAGCCCGGAATATTTTGCATGTATAATATCCACTCTACTATGCATTATCACTAATGTTCAGATGAGTTATGCTTTGCTGTGTGTGCATATTGAGTTTGATTAATGAATTCATAACTTTGATTCTGATTTAATTCAAAGGTTAGATATTCAGAGTTTGCACTGATATTCAAAGTTTGCACTTGCTTCACACTCAGAATGTGAATTTTGAAATACATGATTTCAAAATACTAAAATATTAAATTGCAAATATATACACATCTGGGATTAAATCTTACTGAATTCATTGAACTGCATCCCTGAGTGGTGCAGTTAAGATTGCAGCCAGTCCAGAAAACAGTCTACATTCTGTTCCATACACGTACAGCACAATCCTGTGTAGGTCTACTCAGAAGCAAGCTATAGTTTTTAATGTTTTACTATGTCTTTATTTTTTATGATTTTTGTTTTCTGAACATTTGTAAACCATTTTCGTCCATTTCAGAAAGGTGGTATAGAAATGCAATAAATAAAGCAAGCACCACTGAGTTCGATGGGGCTTTCCCCCAGGTAAGTGTGTAGGATTGTAGACAATGACCTTATGAATGGAACAGGGAAGATGTTCTGGGCAGAGGAATTTCATATGTATATTGAAATCCTCATGCCTCAATTCTGAATTGGGTAACAGCTTTTCTCAATATGCTATAGACAAACTATCCAGCAGCTTGCTATCTTGAAATTCCGGGTCTGATTGTTTCCTAAATGTAATACCTTAAATTATACCTGATTCTCTAGGACAGGGGCAGGCAAACATAATCTGGTGGAGGCAGGAAGCTGGATGAGCCCCCACCCAGCCCTCCATGGCCTGTATGATGTCAGGGGGCATGGCCCGACCCCCTGACATCAAATGGGGAGGGGGGATGGCAAGGCAATGCCATGCCCCCTGATGTCATTTAGTTCCCAGCAGTTGCATCAGGATGTGAGGCAGGTTTCTAGCGATGGAGGAAGGATCATCTTCCTGACATGGCTGTCAGGAACTGGTTTCCTCTGCTCCATCATGCCTTCTCCCATTGCAACACCATCCAGAGCAGGCCAAATCCCTTCTCAGTGAGCTGTGCTGCAAACCAATAGCATCTCAGTTGTATCTGGATTGAGTTTCAGTTTGTTTCTCCTCCAGGCCATTAACAATTGCAGGCACCAGGTTTGGAATAGTGTGGTCCAGAAGACCCTCCACTCTTTCAGGGGTCAAGGGGCTGCATGGAGTAGCTATGCCCCCACCATTGAACAAACAGACCACACTCCCATTATCCCCATATTTGGAGTGCATGACTAGGGACTCTATGTATATACTGACATATGCACATAGAGGTCCTCCATGAAAGGGAGATCCTAATTGGGCCAGGATACGCCCAGAAGTGGAGAAACTTCACGTGCGTACATCAGCATGTACATAAATCCCCTTTCACACACTGGTCAAATATATGACTGGTGGTGGCATGGCCAGCACATATGTTGGGGGACATGGCTGGCAGGTGCAACCCTGCATCCCCTATCAATGCACGATGGGTGTTTGTATCAATGCCCCTATAGCTGACAGCCTTACATGAACTAGATGGAAAAAGAGGTAGAGTTGTGTGAGTCATCAGCATTTTGATGGTACTTTGCTCCAAGCCTTACATGCCCTTACTCAGTGGTGAGGGTAAGTTCAAATGCAGTGGTTTCAAATCAATTCACAGAATTTACTTTACAATCGTGTCAAATTGGAGGTGACTTCTACTGGTCTCTTTATTATTCTAGAAAGAATGTGCTACACACTTTTTTTTCCTTCTTTTTTCATAAGCATCCCAAACCATTGGTATATTTATATTTTTTTCAACTATTGGAAGAATGGGCCCTGTGTCTTGATAAATATTTGAATCAAGATGAAGCATTTAGACAGTAGGCATATTCATAACGGTACAGAATTTTCTTTAATCTGGTTTTCTTTAGCAGGCAGACATATAAACACATCTTCAACTACTTTACATTACAAAGAAAATGCATTTCCTCATTAACCAAATCTAATTTTAAGTTTTTGAGAACAATTCAGTTCAAGGACTAGCATTGAAAAACCATTCTAAATTGAACACAGAATGTTTCTGAGATAAATATCAGAATTATCCAAAAAAGCATCATTAACTCCTAAAAAGAAGGAAAGTATGTACATGCGTAATTGACTAGGAATGCTCATCACCTCCTGATGGGAAAGTGCATTATGGAATATACACAGACAGACAGAAGGATGGAGTGTTGTGATTATTTAGGTCGCAATCCTATACACACTTACCTGGGAGTAAATATCACTAAACTCAGTGGGGCTTATTTCTGAGTAGACATCTAATAAAATTGCACTTTAGTGGAAGAGGCCATTTGTGAGTGCATGTTTGGATGTTGCTGATCAGTGTGTTTTTCCTTTCAAACGCCATGGAAGAACCCATGGAGAGTAGCTTGCTAGGTGTACTAGATGGACAAAGCTCCATCATGACCCAGCAAATCTCAGAAATGGTGGTCAAGAATAGTACACATGGAGCTGCTCCTGGCACTGAGGTTAATGGAGAATCCAGGGTGTGTGTGTGCAGGGCATACTAAGGTGAGTGAGAACAGGCACTGCTGGGACCCTCAGGGACAAACTGCATGTAGTATGGGAGATCCATGATCTGAGTCCTAGACATCTTTTTCTTTTATTACCAGCAGTCACAATGAGGGGGAAAATTAGATCAGGACTGTAGTGCTGGGACAGGGTTTGTTTTAAGTCCTTTCTCCTCAAGCCGCAGGCCTGAACCAAATCCACACTTTGCTGGAATTAGCCATGCAAGGGAGAAGAGACACCAGCTAAGTAAAACCATTGTCTAACATATATAAATGGTTTGTGTTGATATAGTTTTTATGGTTGGTAACACTTTCATAAACTAAATTAATGGATTTGGGATTGGGTTCTGAAATGCCTCTCTGCAAAAAGCTGTGTCTGTGCTGTTGCAAGGAAACAGAGTTATTCTAAAGTTTCTGAAGTTCCCATTTGTTTTTGCTTCCTGAAACCCTATAGGAGAGGGCAGGTCTCATGGGAGTTCAGGAAGAGCTGTTGGGCTAAAGAAGCCTCTGGTCCCGGGCTGCTGCATGTGCAGGAGTGATTTTAAAGTATAAAATCAAATTTAAAAAATACAAAGAAGATCTCTCAGCCACCGCCTACTCTTCAAATGGAAAGTGGAAATCCTGTCCTCCTCCCAAAGGGAAAAGTGTTCAAAATTCTCACCTGTCCCTCCTCTTTCACCAGAGTTTTCATCCCCACCCCCCGCACCCCACCACAAACTACCAAAAATGGAAGAATCAAAATATTTGGCACAGCTCTAGTTTGGGTGTTTTAGAATATAGAGAGCAGCTGTATGAGATATTCTTTTCTTTTTGCTTTGCACGGGGGCAAAGGAGAGAGAAGCAGCATTAATTAATCCACCAAACTTTTAAGCGTTGCTGCTGATGTTTCTCTTAGTGCTTCAGACTACTTCCATGGGCACCTTTCGAGATACCAAACATGTGGACTAAGAACCTGTAATTTTTATTCGGCTGATACATTTGCATTTAAATGCGCTAAATGTAGCAATACAGCCACCCTGAAAGTTCAGCAGTGACTTGAGCAATGAACCTTTTTGAAAGTACACCTCCAGTCATACTGTTATGGTTTTACATGGTAAAAGATATTTAATTTGGCGAAGAGGCTTCCTGTTCAGGAAATACAATAAACAGGGTCTTAAATGGGATTTCTATGCAACTTGCATTTTCACTGCCATAATTCTTCATCTCATCTTAGTAAACAAATCAGCAGGAGAACAGAATTTAACATTTTATGTGCAGGCTTAATTGCTTCTTTCAGCTTGACTAGGATAACACCATGAAGTTGTTTTTGTTGTTGTTGTTTTTTTCAAGTTATAACTTCATTGGAGCTAATGGGACTATTTGAGAACTCGTAACGAGCAAACATATTTAGTGGAATGATTGGGGATTGATATTCATGATCAATATAAAATTTGAAAGATATGAAATCGCTCCTGGGGCTTACAAGCATGTCCTCGGACTTGGATTTATTTACACATCCTGATATTATATGTTTTCAGTACCCTGAAAGTTCCTAGTCAGATTCTTGGGGCCCTGTTAGCTTCTAGATATATTACCTTTAAAGTAGGATTTTAGAAAGGTAGGGCCCCATTTACATGAAGTCTGTCAACACTGAAGTTACACTGAAATCAATGGAACAAATTGCTTAGAAGAAACTTACAGCCCATTGGTTAACGGGACTCATTTTAGATGGATTAGCATCCTACAGGGCCGGTGTCAATTGGGACCACACTGGAGCAGGGACCAGCTGATAAGAGACCCCTGGAGTTGCTGTCCTGCTCGCCTGCTTGTTTGCCTGCCTCTTGCTCTGACCCAGACAACAGCGGTGGTGAGAAGGAGGAAGACCAAATGCCCCTGCCTCCTTGCTCACTGGCTCTCTGCCTGCCTGCCAAGCAAGCAAGTGGTATTAATGAGGAGAAAGAGGAGGAGGGGCAAGAGCAGCTGGCAACAATGGTGGTGAGAAGGTCGACTCAACAAGGGTGGGGGACCCATTGAGGGTGTCTTGCCCAAGGGCCCTCCAAACACTGGAGCCAGCATTCCCATCTTAGTCTCGTATTTGTGACCACTGAAGTGCTATCAAGTGAAGTTTACCCTCATGTAGATGTAGTAATCAATTCTATTGAGGAAATAATCTCGATCCAACTGGAATGAGTGACAAATCTCTCGTTGATTTTAATAGATTTAGGGAGCAATCTTAAGGCCGCTAGACAGACGGCCATAGGATCTCGTGTTATCTGGGAACCGACCTTGGAGCCAGCGCTCTGAGGTCGGTTCCCAGAGAACAGACCTCCCACCACTTCTGCTCTGCCTCCGAGGCAGCACGGAACAGCCGCATCCTCTGTGCTCACAAGAGGAGCATGGAGGGGCCGGAAAGGGGCATGGCTGGGGGTGTTCTGGGGCAGGGAGATCGTAACTGCCTATACAACACATCCAACGTGTCATACAGCAGCCTCCTCACCCACTCAGCCCTCCCGCAGCTAGACAGCTACAATCAGCTGTCTAGCAAAAAATGCAGGGCAGGAGGAGCGTGGCAGGAATGATCCTCTCCATGCTTCTCCTGCCCTGCTTTGGACAGGTGGTCGCCTCTGAGTTTGGAGGTGGCCGCCTACCTGGATAAGATTACACCCTTAAGGACTTGCATGATGCATCACTATGTTTTGTGCAATGCCATGATATATTTCATGAGATCATATAGAACAATGAAAGTGTAAGGAATTTTATGATATCAGATGGGAGTCAGGGTCATGGAAAAAAAATAGTACAAGCTAGGGATGTCACAGAATTCCACCATGGATCTCGGTGAGGCCAAATGCCAGTGCATTCGGCCCCTCGAAATCCATGGCGGAACGAAGCCCCCCCCGCCCCCAACCCCGCGAAAGGCGTGCGAAACGGGACACCTACCTGCTGCCATTCGCGCTGCTTTGCGAATGGTGGCCGCGACCGCCATTCACTTCTTCACTATAGCCGTGATAGGCTACGTAAATACTTATGTAGTTATAACGGCTAACACAGGGATGCCATTTGCGTCCCTACAGAAGCTGTGATAGGCTGCCTAAGTATTTACGTAGCCTATCACGACCAAAAAAAAGGGAACGCAAATGGCGGCGGCTACAGTGGCCGCCATTTGCATTCCTTTTTTTTTTTTTTGGCCATGATAGCCTATGTAAATATTTATGTAGGCTATTACGGCAAAGGGGTGCAAATGGCATAGTGGCCGCCATTTGTGCCCATCTCTTTTGCTGTAATAGGCTACGTAAATATTTATGTAGCCTATCACAGCCAAAAAAAAAAGGGAACGCAAATGGCGGCCGCTGCAGCCGCTGCCATTTGCGTTCACTCTTAATTTGTGTTTTTTTGCTGTGATAGGCTACGTAAATATTTACGTAGCCTATTATAGCAAAATACAGGGATGCAAATGGCGGCGGCTATGGCAGCCGCCATTTGCGTCCCTGCAGGTTGCCCAGCAGCTGGATGTCTGGCTGCGGTCGGCCCTGGCTGGCGGCTCCGCGGAATTGCCGTGGAGTGGAGCCGGCCAGAGAGAATTTCGTGGGGAGGGACGGAGCGCCTCCCTGCCACCGTGACTGTCACCCTCCAAAAAGGTAAGTGACTTTCGTACATCCCTAGTACAAGCAAATGGTTCAATAGGTGGAGAGGGAAGGCAGTGAAGGAGAAAGGGGAAGTGAGATATATAAAATATTTTTAGGCTGCTAGTAAAAATAAAACCCTTTCAAGGCAGCATACAGAATTTAAAACCATACAAAAATATACAAATAGAACATAAATATACAATACTATACTATTAAAACTATAAAAACAAAGTATACCAATAAAACCTGCAGTCCACAACTTATGGGAAAGCCAGAGAAGAGGTGGGCCTTCAGAACTTTACTAAAGACCTACAAAGAAGGGCCCCAATAAACCTGCAAAGAAGGGAAGCTGATTTCAGGGGTGTGAGGTCACCAGTGAAAAGGCCCTCTCCCTTATACTCAAAAAGCTAACTGGTCTTGGTGGTGAGAAGGGCCTCTGTTGAGTACGGGTAGGCTGGTACAGGAGAAGGAAGTCCTTCAAATAACTTGATGTAATTCCCTACCTGGAGGAGGCTTCTTTCTTTGGAATTTCTTGCCCCTGGAGGTCAGTCAGGCACCAACACTGTGTTGTTTCAAGTGCCTCCTGAAAACAGCACTGTTCCAGGAGGCATTCCTTAATTGACCAGTCACAGTTTTTATTGGCATTGTGTTTTAAACAAGTATAATTTTAATGTGGTATTTTAATCTGTTTATTTTACTGTTTTATTTTTTGTATTCACCACTCCAAAATCTGTTCTAGATATGGAGTCGTATATAAATACTGTAAATAAATAAATAAATATTCATCTGAGGAAGAAGAGGAAGGGGAGCGCCAGCACAATGGACCCCAGCCAGAGCTAAGCAAGGAACAGGAGGTCTTGGCTAACAGTCCTCCCTTGGAAATATTACAGGAGCAACCCGGCCCCTCTCAAAGTGTTCCTGAATTACCTGAAATGCTGGAAGCAGAGCCTGAGATAATCCATCCCTCTGAAAGGTGTAGAATCAGACAGGAGCAGCAAAAGAACAAAAGGAAGTCACAGCCTGGGGCCTCCCTTAAAAGCAACACACTAACCTACTTAGCCAGCTGTGCTGATTAACGACCAGCTATAAATCAGCACAGCCGAAGCCAGCTCACTGCTGTGAACAACGGTGCCTTAACCTCGGCATTACAGTTCAAAATAATAGACTTGGCAGACTCCCAGATGTTTGGCTATTGACCTGGACTATGCTTTCAGACATGCCCCCCCCCGACTACCCTTGATAAAACTGATGCTTGTGAACTGACCTCTGGACCTCACTTCTGCCTGTTCCTGCAAAACTTCCTTGGCGTTCCTGTGCATGGCCCTGAACTGAACTGATTGCTCTCTCTTTGGTACTCCTGGGACTACCTGTGCCTTCACCAAGGCCCTTGCCAGTGTTGAACAGGACACATGGGCCCAAACCATTTAAGGAGAAAGGAGAAGGAATAAAGGTCAAATACCAGGTAAAAAAACACTTGTGATTTTATGTCCAACTGTGTGGTCCAAGATTATTTTGATTTAGGGGTCCTTCTGATCCAAGGGTATCTCTCAGTTCCAGGATACTTCAGGCTGTATGTATTATTATTTCTTTATGTTTACATCTCTTTACAGCCTCCATAATGGTATGGTCCTAGATGTATGTAATAAAATGTGTTTATTTAAAAACACACACCAGTATGTACTTCTTTAGCAAATGTATACCAATCTCTGTAAAAGAACTTAGTAAATCAAGCTGAATTCTGTTTTTGTCAGACAAACATAATAATGTCCAACCAAACCATACTCCACTATGGATGAAAGTCAATGAAGTAATGGTGCATCCAAAATATTGTTTATACTCACTGGAGAGCAAAACAGAATGATAGCTAATTGTAGGCTATTTGTTTTTTCTGGCCACAAGAACACGTGGAAGTTAGGTACTAGTGCCTTAATACTACTATGTCACAAATGGTTGTAAAACTGACCATTTAATAGCAAAGATGGAGATATTCTTGTTACATTATTCTGGTTACTGTAATGATGGTTTTAATGACTTGTTCCCAGTATGGGAGAATCCTTTCAGGGCAGTAAATAGGGATGGACGGACCTACATCCGTCCATGCTCACAGAGCCGCTGCCTGACCCATGATCCCTGCATGGCCTGATGAGCACCCAGCAAGCACCGCGAGGCCGCTTGCCCCTCAGTGAGCTACCAACGAGAGGTGTCGATGGCAATGGGAGGTGGCGGGGAAGTCCAGTGCCTATCATTGTGTCTCCTTTCTTCCTACTGGGGCGCCAAGGGAGACTTGCATGCAATGACAGGTGCTGGACTTGCCCGCTGCCTTCCCTTGTGAGCAAGTCTGCCTTCTGCCTGCTGGGGCCCCAGCAAGGAAGACAGGAGGCTTGCATGCAATGACAGGTGCTGCAGTTGCCCACTGCCTCTCCCTGCAGGCAAGGCTCCCTTCTCCCTGCAAAAAAGCAGCCCATTAAGAGTCAGGCACTCGGTGAGCAGGGGTGGGCGGTGGCAGCAGCTGGGCGAGTGTCTGGGAGGTCAAGGGGGGGAAGTCCATTGGACTGCACCCCCCTTCAGACTCCCGTGACAACCCTAGCAGTAGGAGTGCTCGAAAGTCACTTACCTCATCTCGCAGCTTGCTTCGCGGTGGGGGGGAGGCGCTTTGCTTCTTCCCCCGAAATTCAGGCTGGGGAGGAGGTGCCTCGCCTCGCCCGGCCGCGAAATAAAATTTTTTTAAAAAAACGCCCCGTGATAGGCTACGTGATGATTTACGTAGCCTATCACGGCTGACATTGCAAATCTAGCCGTGATAGGCTACGTTAATCGTCACGTAGCCTATCACAGGGGCATTTTTTTTTTTTTACTTTTCTTGGAATGGCGGCGGCAGCAGCCGGTCGAAAGACTGGCTGCCACCCCCGCCCCTGTCGAAGCCCTGCTGAACCGCCGCTGTGACCCGCCACCGGGAGCAACATTCAGGAAAGGTAAGTCCCATCCCGGGGGGGGGGTGCGGGGGGGTGCAGAGAATTTCTCCCCGAAACTACTTCGGGGGGCCGAATACGTTGGCGCTCAGCCCCCCGAAGTTTCAGCGAGAAATTCTCTGACACCCCTACCTAGCAGTAAGTAAAATCCTTGATGATATCTCAATACTCCAGCCGCCTTTATAATTAGTTATCAGAGGACAGCCTTTATTTTCAGCATTTCTTTTCTAACTGAGCATGTATCCCACTACCAAAAAGCAGTGTTGAATAGGGATGCTGGAGAAATTCGAGATGGATTAAAATGAGCTAGATTTCTAAGGATCTGACCTGAAGAATCTTCTGTGGAGTGTCCCCCTTGGGCTGGGAGGAGTCCGTGGACTTTTGGTTGATTTTTTTTTTCCCAAAATTTACACACATACATCCGTAGAAAAATGTGTACATTACTGCTGAGGAAACGTTGAATGGAATGGGGAACAATACACTAAATGTTACATACTGAGGTAAATTATGTAAATACTTATGCAGTTAAGTTTATATTAGCATTTAAGTAAATAAATTTACATACTTATTTCTGTATTTTTCTGCATGGTGGGGAAAAAAATCACATCTATCTGTGGGTGGATGATAGAATGAGAGGCACCTGACAACCCACAAAATCCAGACGGAGCAGATTTTACACAGTCCGTACATCCCTAAGTGCAGAATGGACATTTTTAAAAATTGCCTTGTACCAGGCTAGACTATTTGTCCATCTAACCCTGTATTGTCCACTTTGACTCACAGTGGCTTTCCAGAGACTCAGGCAGAGGCATTTCACAGTACATATGTCCTAATCCTTTTCTAATTTGAGCTGCCAGGAATACATCATTTGTATTCTGCTGCTCCAGCTCTATGGTTTTCTTATTTATTTATTTTTACATTCACCTACAGAAGGTGGACTTAATAGAAGGAACACATTAATAGCTGGTGGACCACATATGCAACAGTTGGTAAAAGGAGGATTGTACTGTGCTAATAATCCTTCAGGTGCAAAGAGCTGAGTAGTAATGCCTGGTGCCAGGCACCATAGTGTTAAAAATAGGTGCTCTATGGAACAGGCCCTAATTCCCTACCCCCAGTATCACTGGAGCTGGAGCTCTTAGGCAGAAGGAGGATCCCCCGGTAGTTCAAGAAGGATCTGCAGGTAGTTCAGGTTAGGATACTGGCACCATAGAACAGCATTCTATTGGCAATCTAGTGATTTCAGAGATCCAATTCCAGGCTACTGCCTGTGACAGAGCTCTCAGATCTGCTGCTTTCCACCTTCCTAGCCTAGGAACATGCCAGCATTATAAAGAGCAGAAACAGAAATATGTAGAGCCCTTACATGCATAGGGGTCCTCCACACAAGGGGGAATTCCTGGGCCAATCAGGATTCTCCTGATTGGAATTTGTGGATATTTTCAGAGAACATGCATTCTGACTTGCATTCACTTTTGAGGTTGCGAACACGACATGCCTTCATGATTTGTGAACATAAATGAAATGCTCATACATTATTATTCCCTACTAATTTTAACATCAGAGGTGAGTAGCAATCCCAAGGCTCAACTCGGTCCCTGATTTGGTGCTTTGGAAAATGGTCTGACTCATCTCAGATTGATTCAGAGTCCATCCACTTTGGCTCAGGTACCAAACCTGAGTCAAGATTTGGAAAACTCAGGCTTCATGTCTCTCACTGATTAGCATGGGATTTCTTTTTAAAAATGGCTTGTATATCTCCTGTTGGTCAGAATTGGATATTATTTGCAGATGCAGTAGCCCAATAGGAGCAGATTAGGCCTACAATAGATCTTTAACTGGCACCTGAATGACAACAGGATGGGGGACAGCTGGATCTTTATTGGAAGGGAGTTCCATTATCAGGGTGTCACCACCAAAAAGGCACTGACACATGTGGAAGGCCAATGGGCCACATTCCTCAAACAAAGACTTCCCAGCCAATCTTAAATCCCTGGTTTATCAGAACTGGAAGGTGTCCCTGCATGTCTTAGAGATGTGGCAGCAACACATTGCTAACTTTTGTTTGGGTTGAATCCCAAAGACATGAGAGAACAAAGAAATACATAGAAGTAAAGGCTGCCTTTCTTTTAAACTTACTGTTATAATTTCTTGACTGTGAGAGGCAAGAAGAGGCATTGTCCTCTTAAAAGATCAAACACCTTCTTTTCATAATTATAAAGATCAGCCCCATAAAACTGGCACCAAGTAACATGTTCAGTATAAACTTTATAAGTGCTAATTTGGTGTTCATGTACAATTAGCAATATGGGTTCATCATTAGCTACACACAGGCCAATGGTGAGGGCAATTAGGAGGGGAAAAAGATAGATCCATTTCATATTATGTGCTGCCAGGACTGTTTTTGTTCTTTGCAGACATTTCATCACTTCTCTGAGGAAGAGATTAAGCTTTATGAGCTATATTCACACTTTTAATTAAAAAAAGCATGCCCAGAATGGATGGTTGTGAAGGTCAGCCTATTCATTTTCAATAGCCTGGCAAAACAATGACATTTTGCCACCAGATCTTCAGTGCTTTCATGATACGTTTTGTGATATTTTGACAAATTAGCTCTAGAGAGACAGCAGAACAATGCTTCAGATATTGCACTTATTCATTCATCAACTGGATAAACATCAAGGTTATTAAGAAAATGACAAGGAATTATAACAAATATTACTGACTCTTCAAGTGAAAAGTTACCAAATGTGCTTCTTCTAATATACGTCCAGTGAGTCTCTCCACAATTATGAATTAATTTGGACATATGGACACAAGGAATAAAACAGTATTTGTAAAATGATAATGTTATATCCAGGGGGGGTGTATTTACAGTATCATGGAAGGGGCATACTTTCAATCCAGAGTATTTTTTTTTCCTGCCAGTCCATATAACATAAGGCGTATTCACACAATCCCATGCACATTTTGAAAGCATATGTGAGGGAGTCATGGTGTCACTCTGAAAAACCTAAGGATTTACAGTCATTTTGTTTCTATTTGCAAATCATGCAAACATGTCCTGTCCTCAATCCTGAATGCAAGCAGGAGGAGCTCCCCCCCCCCAGTTGGGGGGGGGGAGAAATGTTTCCAAATTCTCAAATGTGCGGTCACATTCAAAATAAGTTGTTGTTTAAAAATGTGGTCTTTGAAATGCATATTTTCCCCAAATACTCATTTTAATGCTTTAGTGGGGGGAATGGGGGGAAAGTGCTTACTTTTGAAAAATATGCACAGAAATGCATACTTTTGCCATTCAAAATGCACACTTTTCCTGTTCAAATGAGCTGAAAAACAGGCCAAACACAAAAACAGCTATGAGCTTTGAAGTGATTTTCAGAGAATTTAGGCAAGCTCAAAAATCATTCAGTGAGGCAAGCCCCACACTCCTGCTGCTGACACACATGCCAGCCATGCTGCTGCCGTATTTACATTTGGCAGCCATGTGAAGGGGCCCTCTGCACATAGGGCTCCTCCACGCATCAGAGGAAAACATTAAAATGCCAAAAAGGCCTCAAAAGGAAGCACCCACATTTGGGGTGAAGATATGTTTGTCACTAGATGTAGAGCTTTCAGTTAACCTCATGGCTGGAAATGGACAAATCTCTTAAAGTGCTTGTGCAAGTTTGACTGCACTAGCACAGGGGTACATGACCCCCAGCCCACTGCCCCAATCCAGCCTGTTGGCCTCCCCAATACAGCCCATGGGGCCTCCTTGGGTTCCTCCAGGGGTAGGGCTTTGACTCCAAGCCCCACCCACTGGAGGGTTCCCCCTAGAGAAATCTCCATTGTTATGTCTAATCTGAGGTCAGAGATAATAGTAGAGATGCGGGCAGCAGGGGATTTGGCCAGTGCTGGGAGGAGCAGCTGTTCCTACCAGCTCCAGTTGAGTCCACATGCCACCTAGGGTTGGCGGAGAATTTCTCCCCGAAACTTCGGGGGGCCGAGCGCCAACGTGTTCGGCCCCCCGAACAAGTTTCAGGGAGAAATCCTCTGCACCCGCCCGCCCCCGCACCCCCCCCGGGACGGGACTTACCTTCGCCGAATGTCCCTCCCGGCGGCGGGTCCGGCCGGCGATTCGGCGGGTGTTCGAACGGGGCGGGAGCGGCAGCCGGTCTTTCAACCGGCTGCTGCCGCCGCCATTGCAATGAAAGAAAAAAAAAACGCCCCCTGATAGGCTACATGACGATTCACGTAGCCTATCACAGCTAGATTTGCAAAGTCAGCCGTGATAGGCTAAGTAAATCGTCACGTAGCCTATCACGGGTGACTTAAAAAAAAAAAAAAAAGTGTGTACAGATAATGGCGGCCCCCATAGGGAGCTGCCATTCCCGTTTCTTATTTGGTCGCTGTAGTCTACGTAAAGATTTATGTAGACTACAGCGACTAAATAAGGAACGCGAATGGCGGCTCCCTATGGGGGCCACCATTAGCGTACGTGCTTTTTTTTTTTTTTTAAAGTCACCCATGATAGGCTACGTGACGATTGATGTAGCCTATCACGGCTGACTTTGCAGATCTAGCCATGATAGGCTACGTGAATCGTCACGTAGCCTATCAGGGGGCGTTTGTTTTTTTTTAAACTTTCGCGTTCGCGGCCGGGCGAGGCGGGAAGCCTCCTCCCCGGCCTGAATTTCGGTCGGGCGAGGCGGGAAGCCTCCCCCCCGGCCTGAATTTCGGCCGGGCCGAGGCGGGAAGCCTCCCCCCCCCGGCCTGAACTTCGCGGGGGGACAAGCGAAGTGCCTCCCCCCCATCGCGAACGTCCTTCGAGGACATGTAAGTGACTTTCGTCCACCCCTGCCACCCCATCACAATGAAAAATGGTGTGTGAACACAGCACCATCTGCATCCCTTTCCCCATACTGAGGAGAGGCAGGAAACTCTGTGCCTCTCTTCAGCATGGAGAAAGTGAAAATGGGTGTGGGGGGCATGACATTATTGGGTGTGACCATTCCCACTTCTGTCATCCAGCCCATGGAGGCCATGGGGGATACATTCATATATACATACATACATATATATATGTACACACACACACACACACACACACACACAGACCGAAGATCTGTTCTGCACCCCAGCATTAGCAAGTGTATCAGTGTCTAGTATATTTCTCCCAGGTTAACATGCAAATCTATGGGAAACACTTTTGATTTGGTGGTTTGCCCACCATAGAAGAGTGTTTGTTATAAGCAAAGATTGGTTCGGTGAGTGATAATGCACCTCAACTGTACTACAAAGGCCCCTCCCATTAGACTGTAGTTCAAAGCCATCAGTATTTCTCAAACATGTACCATAAACTACTTTGTGCACTTGATTGTCTAATTGAATATATTGAGGATACATCTTTCATTCTCTATCTGCCATCTTGCAAAGTTTCCTGATCTCTTCAGCAATCCGAAGGCACATCATTAGTTAACATTTCATGTATTTATCTTGCACGCTGCTACCTTTGGTTTCACAATAATCATTCTCAAACCATCACTTACATAGGTGAGAGTTTTCACTTAGTCCTTTTTGTGAATTTTAGGGCATTAAGAAAGATGTCTCAGCTATCTAGTAAAAGAACTAGGTCATGCTGACCCAGATTCTGAACTGTGTTTGGACTCTATTTGGGACAAGTTGATGGCAAAAAAAAAATGAAGGCAAAGATTGCTATATATCTTGTTTATTGGCTGACAGATACCGGACCAAGACAGGTATCGTCATGAATCTCTTAACTTCCACATAGTTGCTCATGCACCAAAAACCAGGCGTAAAGCTGCTTGGTTTTTCATGACCATTTTGTAGTGTGAACATTTTCTCACACTGTAGTGTAATGTGACTGCCCCTGGATGACTTCATGCAGCACCCCTCTCTCTACAAGGGGGTAGGTGTTGGGAGAAGAAGGAATGTATTCCTGCTGCTGAAGAAACTGGATTGAAGCTGTCTCGCCCTGATGTCGTTGCATGTTGTTCACAAGTTGGTGCAGTACATGGATGGGAATGCACATTCAGGTGTGCATTCAGATGCACATTTCATTGGACAAGATCCAAAGCAGACTTCCATTTATGCATGGGAGATTGGAAGCTCCCTCCTTCCAGTGACAGCTCACATTGCCACCCGATACCAGAGTCCTCTAGAGTGGCACTCCATGCAGTGCAGAAGACCTCTGCTGGAATTATCACTCCTTTGTTCTACTCTCACACAGGTGGGCATTGAATCCCAGTCACTGAAAGTCACACAGTGCAGATGAATGACATCACATCCACATTGGACAGGGAGAAAAAGGATCATGGTTTTCAGATTTCTAAAGGTGTATATATAAATAGGCACTGGAGCAAAGGTTGTCCTTACAAGCCACAAAAATCCAGAAGATCTCTTAAGGGCCAATGATTGCCACAGCTCTGACATGCCCAGTTAAGCAAGGCATGCCCATTTTGTTGTTCCCCCTTTGCATTTGGCCCCTCTCACCACTGGAACACAGCTCCCAAAGACCTTCCCCCAAAATGGCATTTGGCCCTTGGGCTGAAAGAGGTTCCCCACACCTGCCCTACAGTGTGGTTTTGGAACTTTTTTTTAATGTACAAACATGGCTACCTATGATTTTTGTGAGTTCTAAGTTCAGGGAAGGACAGAATCAAGCTTTCAGCTCACATGTCAACTTAGGGAGAGAGGTGAGAGGAGAGGAGAGGAGAGGAGAGGAGAGGAGAGGAGAGGAGAGGAGAGGAGGTGGAAGCAAGCTCCCATCAAGTATCATGTTCCACATAAAGAATGACAGCTGAGTCAGGATGACTCTTGATAAGCAACTCTGAAATAATGTAAGGGATTCCTGATCATGGAAAAGCTTCTGAAACAATCTCAACTATAGAGCATTTCCCTGACCATGTAAAAAAGCCCTGTGTCCAGTTTTATCAGTTATACAGAAAGAAGTACTTTGAAAGATTTTGTAATTTACACACACACATTTGGAGTGACAGAAAAAGGAACATGGATTTCAGGTTTCTAGGATGTTAAAAATAGGCATTACTTATCTTTCAGAATTAGCTTGTATTGAATGTATGGGATAGGAAGCAGTGTGTGAGAGAAAACAGAAGTGCATTTTTGTTAAATTGATTTCAATTAAAGGGAGAGACAGTGAGAAATGGAAAAGGGAAAGTACTGCATTCATTTCAGGAGAATATCAGCTATGGGCTGTGAGATGTTTTAAGAAATGTCAAGAGTGCTTTTTGTGCTGGATCTTCCATCTTTCTGATACCAAGCTACTGGCTTTGTTGCAAAATGAATGCCTGCCAAATAATCTGATGCCCTTGAATGTGTTCTCTGAGAAGACAGGAAATATTTAAACCTGGAAGGATCGCAACAGTTCAAGCAGTGATGAAGCATGAAAGGGCAGATGCATTACATTTTATCACTCCACTCTGAAAGGCATATGTGCGGGGTACATTTCATAAACTGCACAATGCCAATGATTTTGCATATTAAAGCCCATGGAAGGTGCTCAGCACTGTATAATCACTCTGATGTTAAATGTGTTGCATGACTGACAGATGTTTAGGCTTTTTGCATCCCATATAATGGTTTCAAAACATAGAGCTCTTTTCTGGAACTCATAAGATGGACCATTGATTCCAGTGATATTACTCATGTCAGTAAGAATTATTCATATTTGTGAGGTCCATGGCAGCGATTTATCTTATTGCTATGATCCCCAAACTGAAGATATACCAAAATTCACTAAAGCTTCCTGGTTTGCAAGTTTGGTTCCTAAAAATGACTCACAGATAAGAGCATGTGATGGAACTGAACAGGGGGGTGGACTAGCTGTCCTCCAAGGTCTATTCCAACTTTATCATTCTATGTGGATGGGATTGGTTGTCAATTGGGTACTTGTAACATGGACTGGTAGCTCCAGTTGCATGGTAACTCTAGTTAAGAGACAAATCTAGTGAACAAATGAATCTGGGACAGATGAATCTGGGACAGACAAAACACCAATGACACTCATCCAGCTCCAATGTAGTGGTGAAGCAGGAACTAGCCACAGCATAGGACAGGAAGGCCTGGCGTGCTATGGTCCATGGGGTCACGAAGAGTCGGACACGACTGAACGACTGAACAACAACAAGGATACCGTACCATATAACCATATTGTCTAAATAATATATCTGTTAAGGGCATAGCTGTAATTTCTGTGCATTTTGGGAGTTTGAGTGAATAATGAACCCCCCTAACAAAACATGTTAAACTAAAAGGGGTATTGTTAATTGAACTCCCCTTGCTTTGGGTCAGGCACTACGATGCCAGACCCAGAGCTGTGGAATCTGTGCTGTTTCTGCCCCTGGTAAGTACCTTTGAGAGGTGTGCAGTAACTTGGAAGCACTTCCTCAGAATTCTTTGTGTACATCAGTCCTTGAAAGGACAAAGGTGAGGGTGGGATGGGGAGCCACAAAGGTGCTTTTAAATCTGTGCTGAAAGATGGTGCGAATGGGGATGATGGAATCAAGGGACTGCAGGGGAATTCTTAATGTGCTTGTATTTCTTTTCTGTGTCACTTGTTTGTTGCTACCAAGGGGGCACAATAAAGTGAGGATTCTAATGGAAGAAAGAAGAGCATTGTGTAACTTCTTGGTCTGGAACTAGTAAAGCAGCCCTCTTTCCTCCAAAGAGACATTAACTGTGCTCAGATTTTATTGGTGAAATCTATCAACAATACAAAGCGTGAGTCCCTATTCTGTTGGCTGACAATAGTGATTTTGAATTTTCAGACAAATCTAAGCACCCCCAGCTTGCTTATAAACACTGAATGAGTGCTCTGAAAATGCTTGGCACTATCGAGTCATTGAACAGCTTTACTATAGTAATGCTATTATGGGAAATCTGAGAGGAGTTCCAGACCAGCAGAGCAATGTTGCAACAACTTGCTGCACCAACATTTACTTGTTTAGGGCAGCATCACTGGGCACCTGCTAAGGCCCACATCCCAGAATGAAACCCCCAGCAACCCCCAGATGCCCCTGGCTTGTGCTTTCTCTGCCTGTTCACCTCTCCTCTACAAGTATGTGAGGAGTGAAAACAGCAAGGAAAAGGAGTAGCAGCTTCTACTCACCTTGCCTTCTCCTACTGGGCAATGGTGTGGATCAGGTGCAGAGAAAGAGAGGACAAGCAAATGGGCAAATACTGACAGTGGCGAGGAAGTGGGGTCCACTCAGGGAGAGGACTCATCATTCAGGGATTTTACAACAGGTGCACTACAGCTTCAAGTCATGGTACATAGCTGTGGTGTGTCTCTACCTGCCCCTGATCCTTGCTGATCTACACAGCTGGCAGAGACCAGGATGGAACTGGGTCATTGTTAGCTTTCTACTCAGGCCAATGACCACATGCCCCATTAGTTGCTACCTTGGCCAGCAAAGACGCACAAATGTGCATCCTATATATAAGCAACCCCACCCCACCCCACTTGTGCTAGTGGGGAGACATGCCAGGTAAGCCGTATCATGTATCACAGATATGTACTAGCTGCTGCAACGTGTCTAATAGCTGCTGCAGTGGCAGCCAAACTGGCAACACACGCATGGCAAGCAGTCCAGAAATGTCTTGTTGTTTCTGACATATCATGTGCGCACCTTGCTAGAGTGAAACAGTGGGAAAGAGTTTGTCCAGTGTTGAGAATTGCTTACAGGGTTTCAGAATGGAGCACCAGGAACTATTGTCAGCCCTGAACCACCACCATCACCACCACCACCACTTGACCTTATGAGGATCTGCCTCAGCACAGCTAGGTCCAGTCTCATATGACTAGGGATGTACGAAAATCACTTACCTGTTCGCAGATTATGCTGATGGTGGTGGGGGAGGCGTTCCGTCCCTCCCCCCGGAATCCTGGACAGGGGGGAGGTGCTCCGTTCCTCCCCCAAGGAATCCTCCTTGGCCGGCTGTGCTCTGCGGCGGCTCCGCGGAGCAGCCGGCCAGGCCCAGCCAGGCCAGAGCCATCAGCAGCCAGATTTCCAGCCGCGGAGGGCTCTGGGGGAAAAAACAAAACAAAAACGTGTATGCAAATGGCGGCGGCTATGGCCACTGTCATTTGCGTTCCTTATTTTTGACGTCTTAATCTACATGAATATTTATGTAGGCTAAGACAGCGAAAATAAGGGGAATGAAAATAGCGTAGTGGACGCTATTTGCATTCCCCTTATTTTCGCCGTCTTAGTCTATGTAATTATTTACGTAGACTAAGATGGCCCAAAGTAAGGAACGCAAATGGCGGCGGCCGTAGCTGCCGCCATTTGCATATGCCTTTTTTTTTTTTCCCCAGACGTTTTAGGCTACGTAAAAACTTATGTAGCCTATCACATCGGTGTAAAAAAACAACAACAAACACCTGCAAATGGCGGCGGCAGCAGCCGGTCGGAAGACCAGCCGCCGCCACCGCTGCCAAAGCTGCCGCCGGAGCCGCCACCACCCGGAAGATCCGCCCCAGGTAAGTCTCATCCCAGGGGGATCCGCGGGGGGGGCAGGGGGGCAGGCGGTTCCGCCACAGATTTCGGGGGGCCAAATGCACTGGCATTCGGCCTCCCCAAGATCCGTGGTGGAATTCTCTGCCATCCCTACATATGACTATGAGGGTGGTGTACGTGACAATGGGTATGCTTCTCAGTGCCAGCTCCAGGTGTCTGAAGGTCCTTGGGCAAGACTCCACTCACTGCCATTGTCACCAGCTGCTCTTGCTCCTCTTCCTCGTCACTGCCACCACTTGCTTGCTTGGTTGGCAAAGAGCCAGTGAGCAAATAAGCAGTGGCTTCTTCTGATCCACCTTCTTACCACCACTGTTATCTGGGCCAGGGCAAGGAGCAGGTGACCAAGCAGGTTGCAATGGTAAACTCCAGGGGGCTCTTGCCAGTGGGCCCCAGCTGGGGTGTGGGTTCTTGGAAGGTGCCCAACCATACCTACCCTTGATGCAGCCCTGGTGCTTCCGCAGTTACTCTTCTCCTGCCTCTGTACAAACCTGCCAGGGAATCATGGTATGAGATCTGGTTATAGGCAATAAAACAGTCTGTGAAAGAAGAAAAACACAGCTATCTGAAGCAAGTCAGAATGGAAAAGCAGCAAAGATCATCTCTCCTGCTCTTTAAAACCAACTTTGTCTAGCTGTGAATATAATGATAATAATTAATATTTTGCAATTGCACTCCTGCAGTGCTTTTCTTCCAAGTAATCCAAATTCCTCTCCAATTCTTAATGGTTTTTCATTACACTGCCATATGAATAGATCAGGAAGAGAAAGAGTTTATTAGCCTGCTCACCCCTGGAAGTTGGATCTGGGGGGGGGGCATTATTTTGTAAGATCAACTTGAGAATAGCCTCAGGTTGGCTGTTCCAAATAGAAAGAACCTTCCTATTTTACCCTAAGTAGGGATGGGGGAGAATTTCTCCCCGAAACTTCGGGGGGCCGAGTGCCAACGCATTCGGCCCCCCAAAATCGGTGGTGAAATTCTCCGCTATTTGCCTTGCCCTTATTTTCGCCATAGTCTACGTAAATCTTTACGTAGATTACAGGGACCAAATAAGGAACGCAAATGGCGGCTCCCTATGGGGGCCGCCATTTGCGTACGTGCTCTTTTTTTTTTTTTCAAAGTCACCCGTGATAGGCTACGTGACGATTAATGTAGCCTATCACGGCTGACTTTGCAAATCTAACCATGATAGGCTACGTTAATCGTTACGTAGCCTATCACGGGGGTGGTTTTTTTGTTGTTGTTTTTTCGCGGCCGGGTAGACGGGGCGCTTCTACCCGGCCTGACTTTCGCCGACGAGGGATGGGGCACCTCCCGCTCGGCCTGAATTTCGGCCGGGCGAGGCGGGAAGCCTCCCCCCCCTCCCATGAACTTCGGGGGGAGAAGCGAAGCGCCTCCCCCCCACCGCGAAAAAAGCTGCGGGACAAGGTAAGTCCCTTTCGTACATCCCTAACCCTAAGATTTGTTCTTCCCAGGCACTTATTTTTGTTGCCATGGTGGAGGCTTCTAAAGCTCCCATGAGTTTTGGCAGGGAGTTTCTTGAAACTGCATTTGGAAGGGGGCTAAGATGTCCCTCTGCATTTTAAAGCTCCCCATGCCACCCGTTGGATCCTAGTTCTCATCTTTGATCCTACAAAGAGTCTTGTGGCACCTTAAAGACTAAAACATTCATTCTGGCATAAGCTTTCATGGGCAGTCCACTTCATCAGAGGCAAGAAGTGATAAACTCAAAGTGGCAGATTTGTCGTTGGAATGGCCAAACTCACCCGCTGACACCTTGCACTCCATGTGCTGGACCCCTGCTGGCTGCCAGACCCTGCTCGGGGTGCAGCATGAACCACCAGATGGTCTGCAGGCACCTAGCAAGCAGCACATGGCATTCCGGTTGCCCATGACTCGCCATTTTGCAGAAACCACAAGTAAGCTCTTTACATAAATGGCCATTCTGTGCAAAATGGCGGCTGTAAATAAAACCATTTACACAAAATTGCAGGCGTAGATGGTCTAATTAGACCACTTACACCTACAATTTTGCCTTAATTTATGTAAAAAGCTCACCCATAGCTGTCTGCAAAATGGCAGCTTAAGCCCTTGTATAACAGACTTGTGTATCAGCTAAAAATAAAAATGAAACTGATACTGGGAGGGACTGTAAGGCAGAAATGGCTAACTGCAGGGGGATTTGCATAAAAGGGGGATGGAGTGGTAGTGGGCTAATCAAAGTATGAGATGTGAGAGGTGCATATAAGCAGCTGCAGCCCAGCCAGCTTCATCAGTGTGATCAGGATGAGCTCTGCGATCGGTTACACCTGTACCATCCACCTCCCTTCCTTTGATCTACCCCTGCCTTCAAAGAGGAGAATGACAACCACGAGTTGGACCTGTGCTGGGGGCGCAACTCCCAGCTCTGGCCAACCAGTCATTTCCTCCAAAGAGACTTCCTCAGAGTGGCTGTATCCACTAACTGTGGCGCCTTGTGCTTGACTGCTTCCCTGGTGGCACTTAGGTGGTACTTCAGACTGAGAAGAAGCAGGTGGCCTACCAGTGCTGTTTGGTCGTCCAGGAGGGGCTCGTCAGCCACTACAGCTTCAACCGGTTTGTCCAGCAGGCAGTCGGAGCATGGGCCCATCCGATCTACATCAGGCTCCCCGAAGGTACAGTGGACGCAAGTGTCCACCCTTATTACACCCGAGGGTACCAAGGGCGAGAGAAGCTTCACCCAGTGATCCTGCATGAGTTCGTGGTGTGGTACCTGTTTGGGAAGCTCGGTCTGGACCGGAGCAAGGACTGTGGGTGAGGGGACCAGGACCGCACCGTGTGGTGCTGCACCACCTATGCCACCTTTGCCTGCCACTGCACTATGAGATCCAGTCAGAGACCATCAGGCAGATGCAGCCCCAGCTGCCACCAGAGTCGAGCGACAACTCGGTGGAGCCGGAGATGAGCCAGAGCGAGCGGCTTTTCACCAGCCTGTGCAGTGCAGCTTCCTGGTCCAGGAGCAGGTGAGCACAGAGAAGGGCCTGCTGAAGGACCACCCCAACCTGTACATGAAGTACCATACCAGCACGGCCTTGGCGGCCCAGCTGAAATGAGCCCTGGAGCTGGCCCGGTCGACCGTGATGGTGGGCTATACCCTGGGCTGGCTGCTGAGCTACGCCCCACCCAGCCTGGATGAGTCACAGCTGCACTCCAACAAGATCTTCCAGCTGTTCCAGCTGCAGGGTTTCAACCCCCAGGTGGCCGGCCAGATCCTGTGGAACTAATGGGGGTTCCCTGAGTTTGCCTGACTCAGCGCACATCGTGTCAGACAAGGATGGGGATCCACAGACTGGCATTCGGGGGCCAAGCTGGAGGACTACCATGACATCTCTAATTTGGATGTGAAATTAGACATTAGACATGCTGAGGAAGGTGGGATACACTGAGTTGTCAGAGGGAATTGAAATGCAGAAAGTACAGATAGTGATGATTACCTTAACAGTTGCCATTCACAAAATGTTGCAAGATGATAACAGACAACGATCAGGGCAAGGGTTCTACAATATGTATAAAATCCGTGATGATTAATGTAAAACAGCCTGCGGGTGTTGATGTTCTTGTTGTTATGTAATTGTAATCTTGTATTACTAATATAAAACACTTTAAATTGGAAAAAAGCCGTTGTCCTTATTCAAACCACAGGAAATAGAGCTAAATCTCTTGATTAATTGTATTTCAACAAGTTCACGTTGATATCTGCAAGGGATGTACAAAAATTCCGCCACGGATCTCGGCGAGGCCGAATGCCAGCGCATTCGGCCCCCCGAAATCGGTGGCAGAACGGCCGGCCCCCCCTCCCCCCCGGGATGAGACTTACCTTGGGCGGATCTTCCTGGCGGCTCCGGAAGCGGTTCGGCAGCGGTGGCGGCAGCTGGTCTTCCAACCGGCTGCCGCCGCCGCCATTTCCAGTTTTTTTTAAAAAAATGAGATAGGCTTAGGGATATATGAAAGTCACTTACCTTTTTGCAGGGGTGCTTCACGGTGGGGGGGAGGTGCTTCTCTTCTCCCCCTGAAGTTCAGGCGATGGGGGGGAGGCGTCCCGCCTCGCCCGGCCGAAATTCAGGCCGGGGGGGAGGCTTCCCGCCTCGCCCTGCCGAAATTCAGGCCGGGGAGAAGCGCCCCATCTCCCCGGCCGTGAAACAAAGTGTAAAAAAAAAAAAACACCCCATGATAGGCTACGTTAATCATTTCCTAAGTCAGCCGTGATAGGCTACGTAAATCGTTACGTAGCCTATCACAGGGTTTGTTTGGTTTTTTACACTTTGTAATGGCGGCGGCAGCTGCCGCCCCTGCCCCCAACGAAAGGCCAATGAACCACCGCCGGGACCCACCGCCGGGAGGGACATTCGCCAAAGGTAAGTCCCATCCCAGGGGGGGCGGGGGGGCGGAGAATTTCACCGCCGATTTTGGGGGGCCGAATGCGTTGGTGCTCGGCCCCCCGAAGATTCTGGGAGAAATTCTATGCCATCCCTAGATAGGCTACGTAAAGATTTACGTAGCCTATCACAGCTAGGTTTTAAAAAAAACACCGTGATAGGCTACGTAAATCTTTACGTAGCCTATCACGGCTGACTTTAAAAAAACCCAAACAAATGCGCATATGCAAATGGCAGCGGCCATGGCCGCTGCCATTTTCATTCCTTATTTTGGCAAGTATTAGTCTACGTAAACATTTACGTAGACTAAGATGGCAAAAACAAGGGGAACGCAAATAGCGTAGCGTCTACGCTATTTGTGCTCCCCTTATTTTCGCCGTCTTAGTCTACATAAATGTTTACGTAGACTAAGATGTGCCAAAATAAGAAATGCAAATGGAGGCAGCCGTGGCCGCCGCGATTTGCATACGCGCTTTTTTTTTAAAGTCATCTGTGATAGGCTAAGTAAACATTTACGTAGCCAATCATGGCTGACTGCAGGGACGCAAATGGCGGCGGCTATGGCCGCCACCATTTGTGTCCCTGCTAGCCAGCGGCTGGATGTCTGGCAGAGCACAGCCGGCCGGCCAGGATTCCGGGGAGGGGAGGAACAGAGCGCCTCCCCTCCAGCGAGGATTCTGGGGGGAGGGACGGAACGCCTCCCCCCAACCATAAACATAATCCGCGAAAGGTAAGTACCTTTCGTACATCCCTAATATCTGTCTTTGCAATTCCTTTATTCAAAAATGGTCATCTTAAAGCCATGGACAGAGTGTACTAGGGATGTACAAATCTCACCTTTTCGTGGAATTTTTCGCGGTGGGGGGGAGGTGCTCTGTCCCTTCCCCAAGAATCATCGATGGTGGGGGAGGCGATCCAGTCCTCCCCCCCAGAATCCTGCCTGGCCGGCTCCGCTCTGCAGCGGCTCTGCGGAGCAGTTGGCCAGGGTCATCTGCAGCCGGATTTGCGTCCAGCCAGGCTGCCGTGATAGGCTACGTAAGTATTTACATAGCCTATCACAGCAAGCCAATAAAAAAAAAACGCCGTACGCAAATGGTGGCTACCGTGGCCGCCATTTGCGTTCCCTATTTTTCACCATTTTAGTCTATGTAAATATTTAAGTAGGCTTAGGGATGGCAGAGAATTCCGCCATGGATTTCAGTGAGGCACTGGCATTTGGCCCCCCAAAATCTGTGGCGGAATGGCCTGCCACCCCCCCCGCCCATCTGGGGATCCCCCCCAGGACGAGACTTACCTGGGGCTGATGTTCTGAACAGCAGCAGCTCCAGCGGTGGCTTCGGCGGTGGTGGCTCATCTTTCGACTGGCTCCCGTGGCTGCCATTTGCAGTCTCGTCTTTTTTTTTTTTTTTACACAGATGTGATAGGCTATGTAAAGACTTACATAGTACATCACGTCTGGGTTAAAAAAATAACAGCGCACGCAAATGGCGGCAGCCAACAATGGCGTACGCAAATGGCAGTGGCTACGGTGGCAGCCGCCATTTGCGTTCCTTATTTTTCGCTGTTTTAGTCTACGTACATATTTACGTAGACTATTACAGCGAAGAAAAGGGGAATGCAAATATTGTAGTGGGCGCTATTTGTGTTCCTATTTTATTCGTCGTTTTAGCCTACATAAATATTTACGTAGAATAAAATGGTGAAAAATAGGAAATGCAAATGGCAGCCGCCGTAGCCACTGCCATTTGCATACGCCATTGTTTTGTCTGTTTTTTATTGGCTTGCCATGATAGGCTACGTAAATACCTATGTAGCCTATCTCAGCAAAGACCAGGATGCAAATGGTGGCTGCGGCAGCCAGTTGAAAGACCAGCCGCCACCGTCACTGCCATCGGAGCCGCTGCCAGAGCTGCCACCATCCGGAACATCCACCCCAGGTAAGCCTCGTCCCAGGGGAAATCCCCAGGGGGGCAGGGGGGCAGGCCGTTCCGCCACAGATTTCAGGGGGCTGAATGCTAGTGCATTCGACCCCACTGAAATCCGTGGCGGAATTCTCCGCCATACCTAGAGTGTACTGGGAGGTTGAAATATTTCCCCACTTGTTTCTGAATGTTGCCGCTCTTGATTGTATTCCTGATGTTACCCCTCTGTCTCTTACCTGTGTCCTATTTTCCATCATAAACATTATACTCTTATTAGTTTTGTTCCCAGACAATGCATGGGTTTTATGCCCATATAGACTGGGTTCACGTATAATGCTAAAACCATGCTTTATTTCAGTCATAGTTAACTCATGGTTTGTTGTCCTACCCAGGCAGATGATCAAACAAGCTGCAGTTTGTTTTCTCAATCCCTGGAATGTTTGTTTCCTTTCTCCGTTGCTCTCTCCCTCTCTGTATTCCAAATGCCTTACGGCACTGTAATGCTGTCATGTAGATTTTTTTAATGCTCTTCCCTGCTACCTCTGTAGCCTGGCAAAATTAGGGATGCCAGAGAATTCTGCCACGGACTGAAATGAGATCGAATTCCCTTCAGTCCGTGCCATGGAATCCTCTGAGGAACGGCACCACGAGGTCTTGCAGAGCCAGCAGTCATGCGGCTTTTTTTTATCGTCCGGAAAGAGTCGCGGAATTTTCGTAAATAAAAACACAGTGTAGTATGTTCCGATAATAAATACGTAAGTTTTTTTAAAAAAACTGAATTGTGCTCACCACCTTGTTTGTGTGTTCTTTTTAAATTGAAATCCTCTGTCTCCATTTACTTTGAGCCAAAACACTTCCTCTTCCTAGGGGCTTCCCAAAAGAAGGCTGTCATAGGTGTGCCTGAGTGATAAACTGTTTGTTTAAAGCAACATTGTTTTAAAGGAAGAAAAAGCCTTTTAAAATGACCATGCTGCTCCAGGATGCTTGTGAATGGTAGGGGTGTATGAAACCCTGCTTACCTGGCTCTGCCGGGTTCCGCAGGTGGGGGGAGGTGATCCGTTCCCCCCCCCCGGAATCCTCGATGGGGTGGGAGGCGATCCGTTCCTCCCCCCAGAATCCTGCCTGGTTGGATTGGCCTGGAATCCTCCGGCCGGGCCAACCCGCAGTAGGGCCTCCATCCACTGCTGGGCTGCTGCGGACACAAATGGTGTCCTGCATAGGGGATGCCATTTGCATCCCTGCTCTTTGCTGTGATAGGCTACGTAAATATTTACATAGCCTATCACGGCTAAAGCGGGAATGCAAATGGCGTAGGGGACGCCATTTGCATCTCTGCTTTAGCCGTGATAGGCTACGTAAATATATACATAGGCTATCACAGGCTGGTATAGGGATGCAAATGGCTGCTGCTACAACAGCTGCCATTTGCAGCTGCAGCAGCCCAGCAGTGGCCAGAGCCACTACTGCTGCCACTGCCACCGGAGCTGGAGCCACAGCCAGGTAGGCTCTGTTTCGTGCGGCTTTCGCGGGGTGGTGGGGCAGGGGGTTCTGTTCCACCACGGATTCCGGGGGGGCAAATTCACTGGAATTTGGCCCCCCTGGGATCCGTGGTGGAATTCTCTAACATCCCTAGTAAACAGCGGAACGGAGCACTGGCTGCAAACTGTGGAAGTCAAGCAGCACTGAAGGTACACAATTCGTACGTCCCTAGGCAAAACAACCCATGAGCAACCTACATTTCTGGGTTCACATGGTTTAAACAACATAGAGGTCACAACCCAACAACAAATCTTGGCTTTTCTTCCTGGATGGTTCATGGTTCGTTAATGTGGCTGGGTTCACACAACATGACAACCCACAATTCAACAACCTATACCATGAGTATTATGTATGAACCAGGTCATAGCATGCTTACTCAAACAAAATAATGACAACACACACATATCATGGTTACATAATGAATGTCTCAACCTTGTTAAGGCTAATAATGATTTAGATGAAATAAAAGTGACACCTTCTTCTACCAACCCAGAATATTTTGCACAGTGTGAAAGAATATGAATTAATGACATTTAAATTGCTGACATGTCCTGTCCCCAGCTAAATTTGAAAGCTTGCATCTATCAGGAGGCAGGGCCTGACTCTCTCGAATCTGACTTGGAGACATCCTCAGAGAAGGGTAATTTTTGATGCAGTGACATTGTTTAAACTAAGCAGGTATCAGGCTGATCACTTCCAGGATGGCTGTTCTAAGTTTCTTGAAATAAAAGTGGAGAAAACTCAGCAAATCAATGTAGATGCACTCCAGAGAACATGAGATATACTTAAAACCGATTTGAATGGGTTTTAAGGAACTCTGGAGGAAAGCGACCATGTTATACTTGAGTTCTTGGTTCTAAGGGAAGCAAAAGCCGAGTGTAGTCAAACACATGCCTTGGATTTTAGGAAAGCTGATTTTAATAAACTCAGAACAATGATCAGTAAGGTCCCATGGCAAGTGACTCTTACAAAAAAAGGAGTCCAAGATAGGTGGGAGTTTTAAAAAAGGAAATTCTCAAGGCACACTTACACACAATTCCAACAAGGAGAAAAGGAGGAAGACAACAGAAGAAGCCAATGTGGCTTCACAAACAGCTTAGAGATGACCTGAAAACAAAAAAAAGTACACATATAGGAAGTGGGAAGAAGGCCAAGCAACAAAGGAAGAGTAAAGGCAGGTAGAATTGCAGGGATGGCATCAGGAAGGCTAAAGCTGAGAACGAGCTGAGGTTAGCGAGGGATGCTAAAAACAACAAAAAGGCTTTCTTCAGCTACGTGCATAATAAAAGACAGAGGAAATAAGTGGTTGTTCAGCTATTAAATAAGGATGGCAAAATGATAACAGATGACAAAGAAAAGGCAGAGGTGCTCAGTTCCTACTTTGGCTCAGTCTTCTCCCAAAAGAGGGTCTATGACCCCCCTGGCAAAGGTGAAGTACAGGCTGAAGGGGCAGGTTTGCAGATTGAGATCGATAGGCATATGGTCAAGGAATACCTAATTACTTTGCATGAGTTCAAATCTCCAGGGCCAGATGAACTACACCCTAGAGTAGTAAAGGAACTGGCAGAAAAACTCTCAGAACCGCTGTCTATTCTCTTTGAGAAATCATGGAGGACAGGTGAAGTGCCAGATGAATGGAGGAAGGCTAATGTTGTCCCTATCTTCAAAAAAGGGTAAGAAGGAGGAACCTGGGAACTACAGATGAGTCAGCCTGACATCAAACCCTGGGAAAATTCTGGAGCAGATGATAAAGCAATCCTTCTGTAAGCACCTTGAAAACAATGCAGCGATTACTCGAAGCCAACATGGGTTTGTCAAGAACAAATCCTGCCAGATGAATCTGATCTCATTTTTTGATCAAGTGACCTCCCTTGTGGACCGTGGGACTGCTGTAGACATCATATACCTTGACTTCAGCAAAGCTTTCGACGAAGTGCCCCATGATATCCTGATGAGCAAACTAGCTCAAAGTGGGCTAGATGAAACAACGATCCGGTTGATCCACAGTTAATCCACTCAAAGAGTGCTTATCAATGGGACCTTCTCAAACTGGGGAGAGGTAACGAGTGGGGTACCGCAGAGCTCAGTGCTCGGCCCAGTGCTCTTCAACATTTTTATGAATGACTTGGGGGAGGAGGTGCAGGGAATGCTGATGAGATTTGCAGATGAGACAAAATTAGGTGGGATAGCTAATACTTTGGAAGAAAGAAACAAAATTCAAAGTGATCTTGATAGACTGGAGCGCTGGGCAGAAAACAACTAGGGATGTATGAAAGTCACTTACCATTTCATGGATTGTGTTCGTGGGGGGGGAGGCGCTCTGTCCCTCTGCCCGGAATCCTCGACGGGGGGGAGGCGATCCAGTCCTCCCCCTCAGAATCCTCGATGGCCAGCTCTGCTCCATGGTGGCTCCACAGAGCAGCCGGCCAGGCCAGGGCTGTCCGCAGCCGGATTTCCAGGCGCGGACTGGCTGGTGAGGATGCAAATGGCGGCTGCCATAGCAGCCACCATTTGCGTCCAGGCAGGGAGCCGTGATACACTACATAAGTCTTTACGTAGCCTATCACGTCTGAGTAAAAAACAACAACAACAAAACAGTGTACGCAAATGGCGGCAGCTATGGCAGCCGCCATTTGTGTTCCTTAATTTTCGCCGTTTTAGTCTACATAAATATTTACATAGGCTAAACTGGTGAATAAAAAAGGAACGCAAATAGAGCCCACTACGCTATTTACGTTCCCCTTTTTTTTCCACCGTAATAGTCTACGTAAATATTTACATAGACTAAAATGGCGAAAAATAAGGAACGCAAATGGCGGCCGCCGTAGCCGCCATTTGCGTAGGCCGTTTTTGTTTTTGTTTTGATTGGCTTCCCGTGATAGGCTACATAAATACTTATGTAGCTTATCACGGCAAAGACCAGGATGCAAATGGCGGCTGCAGCAGCAAGTCAAAAGACCAGCCGCCGCCGGAGCCGCCACCAGAGCTGCAACCATCCAGAACATCTGCCCCAGTTAAGCCTTGTCCTGGGGGGAATCTTTGGGGGGTGGGGGGCAGGCCGTTCCACGACGGATTTTCGGGGGCTGAATGCTAGTGCATTTGGCCTCACTGAAATCGGTGGCGGAATTCTCCGCCATCCCTAGAGTGTACTGGGAGGTTGAAATATTTCCCCACTTGTTTCTGAATGTTGCCGCTCTAGATGGTATTCCTGATATTACCCCTCTGTCTCTTATCTGTGTCCTATTTTCCATCATAAACATTATACTCTTATAGGGATGTACGAAAATTCCGCCACGGCTCTCCGGGAGGCCAAATGCCAGCGCATTCGGCCCCCCAAAATTGGTGGCGGAACGGCCTGCCCCCCCCCGGGATGAGACTTACCTTGGGCGGATCTTCTTGGCGGCGGCGGCTCCAGAGGCAGCTGCGGCAGCGGTGGCTCCAGCGGCAGCTGCGGCGGCCGGTCTTCCGACCGGCTGCCACCGCCGCCATTTCCAGTTTTTAAAAAAAAAACGTGATAGGCTACATAAAGATTTACATAGCCTATCACGGCTAGGTTTTTTTTAAAAACCCGTGATAGGCTACTTAAAGCTTTACGTAGCCTATCACGGCTGACGTAAAAAACAAACAAACGCGCGTACGCAAATGGCGGCGGCCATGGCTGCCGCCATTTGCGTTCCTTATTTTGGCACGTCTTAGTCTATGTAAACATTTATGTAGACTAAGACATGCCAAAATAAGGAACACAAATGGCAACGGCCATGGCCGCTGCCATTTGTGTACTCGCGTGTTGTTGTTGTTGTTTTAAGTCAGCCGTGATAGCCTACGTAAACATTTACGTAGCCTATCACTGCTGGCTGCAGGGACTCAAATGGAAGTGGCTACGGCCACCGCCATTTGCGTCCCTGTTAGCCAGCGGCCAGATGTCCGGCTGCTGGCGGAGCCGGCCGGCGGCTCCGCAAAATCCCTGCGAAGGACAACCAGCTGGCCCGGATTCCGGGGGGGGGGTGAGGAACGGAGCACCTCCCCCCCAACCATAAACATAATCCACAATAGGTAAGTACCTTTTGTACATTCCTATACTCTTATTAGTTTTGTTCCCAGACAATGCATGGGTTTTATGCCCATATAGACTGGGTTCACGTATAATGCTAAAACCATGCTTTATTTCAGTCATAGTTAACTCATGGTTTGTTGTCCTACCCAGGCAGATGATCAAACAAGCTGCAGTTTGTTTTCTCAATCCCTGGAATGTTTGTTTCCTTTCTCCGTTGCTCTCTCCCTCTCTGTATTCCAAATGCCTTACGGCACTGTAATGCTGTCATGTAGATTTTTTTAATGCTCTTCCCTGCTACCTCTGTAGCCTGGCAAAATTAGGGATGCCAGAGAATTCTGCCACGGACTGAAATGAGATCGAATTCCCTTCAGTCCGTGCCATGGAATCCTCTGAGGAACGGCACCACGTGGTCTTGCGGAGTCAGCAGTCATGCGGCTTTTTTTTATCGTCCGGAAAGAGTCGTGGAATTTTTGTAAATAAAAACACAGTGTAGTATGTTCTGATAATAAATACGTAAGTTTTTTTTTTTAAAAAAACTGAATTGTGCTCACCACCTTGTTTGTGTGTTCTTTTTAAATTGAAATCCTCTGTCTCCATTTACTCTGAGCCAAAACACTTCCTCTTCCTAGGGGCTTCCCAAAAGAAGGCTGTCATAGGTGTGCCTGAGTGATAAACTGTTTGTTTAAAGCAACACTGTTTTAAAGGAAGAAAAAACCTTTTAAAATGACCATGCCGCTCCAGGATGCTTGTGAACGGTAGGGATGTATGAAACGCTGCCCACCTGGCTCCGCTGGGTTTCGCAGGTGGAGGGAGGCGATCCGTTCCTCCCCACGGAATCCTCGGCGGGGAGGGAGGCAATCCGTTCCTCCCCCTGGAATCCTGCCTGGCTGGCTCCGTTCCGCGGCCAGGCCGTGGAGCCCCTGGCCAGGCCAACCCGCAGCAGGGCCTCCAGCTGCTGCCAGACTGCTGCGGACACAAAAGGCGTCCTGCATAGGAGACGCCATTTGCATCCTTGCTTTAGCCGTGATAGGCTATGTAAATATTTACATAGCCTATCATGGCTAAAGCAGGAACGCAAATGGTATAGGGGACGTGGCCGCATCCAGCTGCTTGAAAGACCAGCCGCCGCCGCTGCTGAAGCCACTGTCGAAGTCGCCACTGGAGCCACTGCCGTCCGGAACATCCACCCCAGGTAAGTCTCATCCTGGGGGGGATCCGTGGGGGGGCAGGGGGGGCAGGCCATTCTGCCACGGTTTTCAGGGGGCCGAATGCCAGTGCATTCAGCCTCACTGAAATCCATGGTGGAATTCTCCGCCATCCCTAAAAGCAACAGAATGAAATTTAATAGGGATTTGCCAAGTTCTGCACCTAGGGAAAAGAAACCAAATACACAGTTACAAGATGGGGGATATGTGGCTCAACAACACTACAAGCAAGAAGGATCTTGGAATCATTGTAGATCACAAGCTGAATATGAGTAGGGATAGCGGAGAATTTCTCCCCGAAACTTCGGGGGGCCAAGCGCCAACATGTTCGGCCCCCCGAACAAGTTTTGGGGAGAAATTCTCCACACCCCGCACCCCCCCCCGGGACGGGACTTACCTTTGCCGAATGTCCCTCCCGGCGGCGGGTCCGGCCGGCGGTTCGGCAGGTGTTCGTCCTTGGCGGGGGCGTCAGCCGATCTTTCGACCAGCTGCCGCCGCCGCCATTGCAATAAAAGAAAAAAAAATGCCCCCGTGATAGGCTACGTGACGATTAACGTAGCCTATCACGGCTAGATTTGCAAAGTCAGCCGTGATAGGCTACGTCAATCGTCACGTAGCCTATCAAGGGTGACTTAAAAAAAAAAAGCGCGTACGCTAATGGTGGCCCCCATAGGGAGCCGCCATTCCCGTTCCTTATTTGGTTGCTGTAGTCTACGTAAAGATTTACGTAGACTACGGCGAAAATAAGGGCAACACTATTTGCGTTGCCCTTATTTTCGCTGAAGTCTACGTAAAGATTTACGTAGACTACAGCAACCAAATAAGGAACGTGAATGGCAGCTCCCTATGGGGGCCACCATTAGCGTACGAGCTTTTTTTTTTTTTTAAAGTCACCCTTGATAGGCTACGTGACGATTTACGTAGCCTATCATGGCTTACTTTGCAGATCTAGCCGTGACAGGCTACGTTAATCGTCACGTAGCCTATCACGGGGGCGTTTTTTGTTTTTTTAAAAAACTTTCGAGTTTGCAGCTGGGCGAGGCGGGAAGCCTCCTCCCCGGCCTGAATTTCAGCCGGGCAAGGCAGGACGCCTTCCCCCCCCCGGCCTGAACTTCGTGGGGGGAGCAGCGAAGCACCTCCCCCCACCGCGAACAAGCTTCGAGGACAGGTAAGTCACTTTCGTCCACCCCTAAATATGAGCCAACAATGTGATGTGGCTGCAAAAAAGGCAAATGCTCTTTTGGGCTGCATTAATAGAAGCATAGCTTCCAAATCCCGGGAAGTACTAGTTCCCCTCTACTCAGCACTGGTTAGGCCTCATCTGGAGTACTGTGTCCAGTTCTGGGCACCACATTCTAAGAAGGATGCAGACAAACTGGAGAGGGTGCAGAGGAGGGCAACAAAGATGATCAGGGGACTGGAAACAAAGTCCTATGAAGAGAGACTGAAAGAACTGGGCATGTTTAGCCTTGAGAAGACTGAGGGGAAATATGATAGCGCTCTTCAAGTACTTGAAAGGTTGTCACAGAGAGGAAGGCCACGATCTCTTCTCAGTCATCCCGGAGTGCAGGACACGGTATAATGGGCTCAAGTTCATGAGGAAGCCAGATTCCAGCTGAACATCAGGAAAAACTTCCTGACTGTTAGAGCAATACGACAATGGAACCTATTACCTAGGGAGGTGGTGGGCTCTCCCACACTGGATGCGTTCAAGATGAGGCTGGACAGCCATCTGTCAGGGATGCTCTGACTTGGATTCCTGCACTGAGCAGGGGGTTGGGCTTGATGGTCTTGTAGGCCCCTTCCAACCCTACTATTCTATGATTCTATGAAATCTATCCTATTTAAGCATAGAGCTGCCTAACTTCCTGTGGAGAAGGGATAGGGAATGTGTGGTCCTCCAGATGTTGTTGCATTAACTCCCATCATATTGGCTATACAGCCTAGAGATGATGGGAACTGCAGTCCATCAACACCTGGAGGGCCACACATTCCCCACTCCTGCTCTACATAGTACCCATTGGCTACAATCTAGAAGACTGCAAGTATCATCAATCTCATTTGGGTATCTTTTCCGATACATGAACTGCTTATATTAGTGCATCTATTTAAGATAGGAGTGCTGAATTTCTGCTAATATTATTGTAAACTGATAATGGGTTTTGTTTTGTTTTTGGTTATTTCTTTGTCTGTTCTATTTGCTATTTAAAAATACAGGTGTGTGTGTTTTTTTAAATCCTGTTGTTGAATTTGGAAAGGAAAAGATCTGCTTCTCTACATGGCATGCACAGGTGGTGGGGGTTGTTGTGGCTTTCAATGAGAAAACTGGGAAGTCCTGTATTTTTCATGGCTACAGCTGTTATATTGATACTTTGAAAAAGGGTCCAGTGAAGAATAGATGTTATTAAGCCAGGCTGTACTTACGGGAAATAAAACTGTCTATGGCCATCTCCTTAACAGAAAGAGGATGTGTGTATACAATTTATGCCCCACCCTTTTTATCTACTTCTAGGGGGGCTCACAACAATGTAAATTAAAAACAGACAAACAAAAGGACCTTCATAAAAACAACAAACTCCATCAGGAGTTGCCACCTCAAGGTGCCTGGACTCTGAAGTGGCTTGAGGTGGTGGTTCCTGAAAAAGCAACTCCCTCTTTGCTGCCGCAGCAACAGCAAAGAAAGAGCAGTTGTGGTGGTGTCTGTGAATGGTTGGTGCAGGGGTGGGTGTGAATGGTATGAGATTAATGAGGAGTTTGATGTGAATATTGTGTTTTGTTGTGTGTGAGGGAGAGGGGGTGGCCTGCCCACTTTGGTCTCTGGTTGTGCCTACAACTGGCATGCAGCTCCTGGAATGGTACCCCAGAGCCAATGCAGCCCTCAAGCTGAAAAACCTTCCCCTCCCCTGATCAAAAAAGAACTGCCACCATCCCCTCCAAAACAGGGAGTAAGTGGTGAGACACATCAGGACTAGAGTTACTCATAATGATTTCACGCATGTCCCATTCATGAGTGGAATTTTGTTAGTCATTTGGATGTGGCATAAGTTACTTTCTTCAGAATTCCATGGTGTGTGTGTGTGTGGGGGGGAATAATTGATTGGGAATTGCATGTGAATTTTAAAATATATAATTTATATGTTGGCTCTTCCGCTTTCTTTATTCATTTCTCCAATGAATGTTACAAGCACTTTCCTTTCCAAGACCACATTCCTTGCTGTTCCTCTTTGACCAAGACATTTTTTTCCACTCTAAAGTGAATCTTGACAGAACTTTATCAAAATGCATCTAGGAGTTTGACACATTAACAAATTAAGAATGAACAGTGCAAACATCCTGGCAGATATTTGCATATTTGATCCATCTTCCAAATATATAGGACTCCTTCAGATTAATTTTTGGTAGGTGTTCTATTCTGAGACAGAAAAATTATGATTTGTCTTTATTAACTGAATGTCAATCTGTGACAAGAAATGAATTATTCTGGTTATCAAAATGCATTAATATTCATGTTATATAAAGTAGCAGAAACAGCTGGATTGAAGTTTAGTGTATTCTCACCCACAGTGAGAAATTACTGTATCTTGATATACTCAAATTAGTAATTAAGAAAGCATATAATTGCTCAAAATTACCAGACTTGCAATTTGCACACTTTCTTGGAAATGAGGATTGACAGTTCTAGACCATAAGTTAAATGCTTAGAAACTAGAGAAAATGCCTTGAAGTGTTTCAATAAGAAAATAACAACAACAACAGCAGCAGCAGCATTTGGGAAATAGAGCAGATTAAAACTTTTTGATATGTACACAGCAGTAAGAATACTATGATCATGTATATTCCTGATGCAAAATTGCAGTCCTTGAATTATTATTTTTAAATGTATAGTATTGCACTACACTACTTTGAAATGATTCCATTAAAGACACAGGACATGATACAGTCAATGTTATGCCCTTATAAGACCCATAGATTCAAATCTGTGAGTTAAGCACATGTTTAATTCTTTCTCACTGAATACAAGCACTTCAGCTGCTTCATGACTAGACACACATTAGAGATCATGATCCAGCCAAATGTAAGCACATTACAGACCATGGGGTTGCATTCAATGTTAATCCTACTTAGAGTAAACCCACTGAAATGAATGGGACTTAAGTTAGTCAAATCCCATTCATTTCAATGGGTCTACTCTGTTTAGTAATACTTATATACCATTTAGTATAATAAGATCTCTATGCTAGAGATAGATGAATCTCTAACTAGAGATGGACGAATCTGTCAATTTTGGATTCTCTGACTTTTTTGATCCAGTTTTCCAGTCTTAAATTGGTTTGTCTGGAAGTTTGAAAATTTCTCCAGTCTTAAGATCAATTCATCCCAAACACTGAGATTTTGTTTGCATGAAAATTCATAAGCATCTGTATGCACATTTCTCCTAATACTGCATTTTTCTATGCATTTTTGCATAACATACACATTTTTCAAGCAATTTTCCTAATACAATGCATTTCTGAATGTTATTTTACTCTAATACACACACATTTGTATGCATTTTTTGACTGGAGAACTCCATTGCAAAGTTCTGCAAATTTTGAAGGATAGCTGAGTTTTGGTTCACATGGTGGTTCTAAACTAAGAAATTAGGTAACTTTGCATTAAAATGCAAACTGAGCAAATGTATCCCCCAACTCTAGATACAACTCCATGATCCAGCTGAATCCATGTAAGTCCCATTGATTCCAATCCGACAGTTAAGCACATGCTTAAATGTCTTCCATTAAGGTTAATGGGATTTCAGGGTGATGAACTTTGGCATGACCATGCCCACTTTTAAATGCCATTGCACACATCTAGTAGCACCTACAATCTGTCATTATAACTGAAATTAAAATGCCAAGCAAAGGTAACAGGACTCCTTTATCTTCCATTATGCCCTCCAAGATTAACAGAGAGCACACTCTTGACTGGACCATCAGCATTCCAATGTCTTACAATATAGGGCCTATATTATAGGCAGTGATAGCTTTGTAAGTGAGCGGAATATGTTTCAGCTCACAGGGGAAGGGGGAGATTGCCAATTTTCTTTTTCAACTACAGCCCTTCTGTGGCATGAAATATTGCTCTAGATAGTCAGGATAGTTTCTAACCTTCAGGAACAGCTCTTTGGAGGGTGGTGGTGTAAGAAAGGAGGACAGAAAATCACTTTGTACATGCAGAACTCCCTCTGGGTAGCTGACCCCCAAGTGATAGGTATTGCCCTTCTCTTGTAGACTCACCAAAGCTTGATTCTCTTTCAGAAATGGTTCTTACATTGCAATCCTATACATATCTATTTAAAAGTAAGTCCCACTAAATCCAATGAGGCTTACTTCCAGATAAGCTGATAAAGGATTGCGGCCTTAGCATTGTCCCCGATTTTTGTCTAAAGCAAAACTTCACAACAAATGTGGATGTTCAAGCTGCATCTTTAAAGTAATGTCTCCTTTGGCCCTTAGGCTGACTTTGAGCTTTTCTACATGAGGCATTCATTGTGCACTCATCACTCCTTACTCACAGTTGTTTACAAGTTTACAACTTTAGATGACATTGTGACTCTCCAGTTTTGTTTCCTTTTTTTAAGAGCACTTTCCCAGGTTTGGTTTTTTTGAAGCAGAAAAAGTGGAGTATTATTTCTGAAAGAAAACACATTTTCCTGGTCATGTAATTGTGTTATTCTGCTATAGCACAGCACTACCTTCAGGTTATGTAGCATGAAAGCAGGAAAGTAAAAGAAAATGCACTTTCCTACTTGTGTAATTGTGTTATTTCTCTATAGGACAGCACCACTTACAGGTTAGGTAGCAGAAAAGCAGGAAAGGAAAAGCTGTTTGTGTAGAGCTCAGATCTGAATTCTGCAACAAAACTGAAAGTAGATACAGTGGATTAACGTAGCTGGCTGGGGAATGCTGCAAATTGTAGAAGTTTTCTCTGTCTAAACATGCATAGGATTGCACCCTTAATGGCTGTGTTAAGTTTGCTTCTGTGGCCCAAGATCTTGTTGTGGGCGTAATCAGATATTGGGGGGGGGGAGGGAGAAAACAAGAGATAAATACAGTAAATATAGGGGTTGAATTCACATTTTTTCCCTAGTAATCAAATATTCAAATTCAATTTACAAATCTGAAAATCATGTGTGTGTGTGTGTGTGTGTGTGTGTGTGTGTGTGATCTAGAAAGAAAGAAAGAAAGAAAGAGACGGAAAACTAAAAGAAATAGTTGAACTGAGGAGGAGGGGCAAAGAACAAGGCAAGGCAGGAAACCAAAGTACTTTTAAAAAAATAGTTATATATATATATATATATATATAGAGAGAGAGAGAGAGAGAGAGAACAAGAAAGAAAGAAAGAAAGAAAGAAAGAAAGAAAGAAAGAAAGAAAGTAGTAACAATGGTTAAATTGAGAAGGTCAGGGTGGGGGAGCCAAAGAACAAGGCAAGGCAAGGAGGAAACTAAAGTACTTTTAAAATGTTTTTAAACATTTATTTTTATTTTAAAATAAAGATTCTAGAAAAGAAAGAAGGGGAATAGTTGAATTGAGAAGGCTGGGTGGGAAAGAAGAAGAACGACAAAGCTGCAGTACAACACACACACACCACTGATCTAGCCAACAAACCAACTCTAACCAGCTCTTCTCACCAGCTCTAGCCAGCTCTCTCTCACACAACGAAACAAATGCAGGCTGATCTCAAATCTATACAGTATCCCCCCTCCCTGCTCCCTCCACCACTGTCACTGATTGGAGACTGCTGGGTTAAGTTCAGCCCTAATTTGGCAACTAGAGTTGCCATTTGCCAAAGCTCACCATTCCTCCCTCCCCTCCCCTTCCCCCTTCTGTCCTCCTCCTCACCCTCTCCTAGATTTTTCGCAAGTGATACATTTAGAGACAGGCTGTCTGGGCTTCAGAAGAGCTCCAAATCTCTGAGGTGGACTGAGGAGCTTCGGCAGTGACCCGCATCGCTTCAGACTACCTTGGTGCTAGTCTGATCCACTTCAGATCTCAACGAGTAGCCTGAGATCTGAGTAGCCAAAGTAGCCTGATTTGCTTTGGTATTCGGCACCAAAGTGATGCACAGCCCTACTTCAAACATTCTGTATTTCTGCTTCACATTAATATTTGAAACTACTCTCATGCTGTCACCAGAAAAGATGTAATCTTTGCCTAGTTCATTTCTGAGTTCAGCAATCTTCAGACTCTCAGTCTTTGTTTAGCCAGTGTTTAGTATCCTTGCCTCTTTTGGTTCCTTTTGTGATGTTTTTCCAATGTTTTCTATGTTGAGATGAATCTAAATCACACCAAGGAAGGATTGTATGTGAACTGACAGATGCTGAGTGATGGTCAGCAGAAATGTTGACTAGGTCGACATTTTTGGCATGTAATCTGTCGGCAACATGATTCCATTTAGGGTTGTACATTGACGTTTCAAAATGTCATATGCCATTAGATAATCTGACAAGTCATTTGTAGAACTCTGTGCAATACCCAGTGCCAATCACCAGAAGGAAATGTGGCACTCAGTCCTGTCATTCAATGCAACCCTTGGGGAAAAGGAAAAATTCTGGGTTTTATTAATGTCTGAGAGCTGATTCACACAGCGACTTGAACAGACCACTGTGAACACATTAAAAAGACTTAACAAGACCTGGTAAAAGGTACTTATAGCCTCATTGATTAGGAACATGCAAGTAATTTAATATACCCTGGTTCACACATGAATATTCATACATGAATATTCAATATAACATGAATATTATAACTTGCATCTATTACAGAGAGCTGGGGGGGGTGAGTGGGAAGGGGGTTGATCTTTCTCAGCTTTGTTCACCTGGGTACACTGATCAGCACCAACACAAAGGTTGGGGAGCAGATAGGGATGTCAGAGAATTTCGCCACGAAACTCGGGGAGGCTGAATGCCAGCGCATTCGGCCCACCAAAATTGGTGGCGAAACGGTCTGCCCCCCCGCCCCCCCCGGGATGGGACTTACCTTTGGCGAATGTCCCTGGCGGCAGCGGCTCCGGCGGCAGTTTGGCGGCGGTTTGGCGGAGGCGTCGGCCAGTCTCCCGACCAGCTGCCACCGCCACCATTTCCAGTAAAAAACAAAACAAAACACACAACGTGATAGGCTACGTAAACATTTACGTAGCCTATCACTGCGAGATTTTTTAAAAAATACCGTGATTAGGGATGGCGGAGAATTTCTCCCCGAAACTTCGGGGGGCCGAGCGCCAACGTGTTCGGCCCCCCGAACAAGTTTCGGGGAGAAATCCTCCACCCCCCCCACCCCCCGCCCCCCCCCGGGACGGGACTTACCTTCCCTGAATGTCCCTCCCGGCGGCGGGTCCGGCTGGCGGTTCGTCCGGTGTTCGAGCGGGGCGGGAGCGGCAGCCGGTCTTTACGTAGACTACAGCGACCAAATAAGGAACGCGAATGGCGGCTCCCTATGGGGGCCGCCATTCGCGTACGCGCTTTTTTTTTTTTTTTTAAAGTTACCCGTGATAGGCTACGTGACGATTCACGTAGCCTATCATGGCTGACTTTCCAGATCTAGCCGTGATAGGCTACGTGAATCGTCACGTAGCCTATCAGGGGACGTTGTTTTTTTGTTTTTTTTTACTTTCGTGTTCGCGGCCGGGCGAGGCGGGAAGCCTCCTCCCCGGCCTGAATTTCGGCCAGGCGAGGCGGGAAGCCTCCCCCCCCGGCCTGAATTTCGGCCGGGCGAGGTGGGAAGCCTCCCCCCCCGGCCTGAACTTCGCGGGGGGAGCAGCGAAGCGCTCCCCCCACCGCGAACAAGCTGCGAGAAAAGGTAAGTGACTTTCGTCCACCCCTAACCGTGATAGGCTGCGTAAATGTTTACATAGCCTATCATGTCTGAGTGAAAAAAACACAAAAAACCGCGCATATGCAAATGGTGGCGCCCATGGGCGCCTCCATTTGCGTTCCTTATTTTGGCATGTGTAGTCTACGTAAACATTTACGTAGACTACGGCGAAAATAAAGGGAACGCAAATAGCGTATTTGTGTTCCCCTTATTTTCACCGTAATCTACGTAAATGTTTATGTAGACTACATGTGCCTAAATAAGGAACGCAAATGGCGGCGCCCATGGGCGCCACCATTTGCGTATGCACGGTTTTTTGTTTGTTTTTCACTCAGCCATGATAGGCTACGTAAACATTTTTGTAGCCTATCACGTCTGACTGCAGGGCTACGGCAGCCACCATTTGCGTTCCCGGCCGGCCGGGATTCGAGGCGGGAAGGATAGGGCGCCTCGCCCCGGCCAGAATTTCGGGGGGGAGGGATGGGGCACCTCCCCCTGGCCAGAATTTCAGGGGGGAGGGATGGGGCACCTCCCCCCCAGCCAGAATTTCGGGGGGAGGGACGAAGCGCCTCCCCCACACCGCGAAGCAAATTTCATCAAAGGTAATGGACTTTCGTACATCCCTAGCTAGGGATGGCAGAGAATTCTGCGACGGGTCTCAGTGAGGCCAAATGCCAGTGCATTCAGCCCCCCAAAACCCATGAAGGAACAAAGCCCCCCACCCCCCCACCCTGTGAAAGACGCCCGAAACAGAGCACTCACCTGCTGCTGTTCGTGCTGCTCTGCGAATGGCAGCCACATCTGTAGCCGCCATTCGCTTCACCATTTTAGCTGTGATTGTTGTTGTTGTTGTTCAGTCGTTCAGTCATGTCCGAGTCTTCGTGACCCCATGGACCATAGCACACCAGGCCTTCCTGTCTTGCGCTCTCTCCCAGAGTGTGCTCAAGTCCATATTCATTGCATTTAGCCATGATAGGCTACGTGAATACTTACGTAGCCTATCACGGCTAATGCAGGGACGCCATTTGTGCCCCTGCGGAGGCAGTGATAGGCTACATAAATATTTATGTAACCTATCACGGCAAAAAAAAAAAAAAAGGGAACGCAAATGGTGGCTGCCATTTACATTCCCTTTTTTAGCCATGATAGGCTACGTAAATATTTTTTACAACAAAAACATTGTAAATTTTTTTACAACAAAAAAATATTTTTTGCACCATTTGTGTCCCTGCGCAGCCCAGCAGCGGCCGGATATCACTGTGGGCTGCCCCAGCCGGTGCTCCGTGGAGTCGCCGCAGAGTGGAGCTGGCTGTTGAGCATTTCGGAGGGAGGGATGAAGCACCTCCCCCCCCCGCAGATGTACGAAACGAAACAGGTAAGTCGTTTCGTACATCCCTACAATTGGCAGGGATAGGGAGGATGCGAATGGCTCTGGCTGGCAAGAAGCAGCTGAGTGCCATTCTGCCTCCAGTCCTCCTGGAGCAGAGGTAAGTGGTCCCAATCCACTGCGGATTCCTGAGCCCAGATTCCAAAGAATCCAGCCTCATCTGAATCCGCAGTGGATTTCTCTAACATCCCTAGCTGAACTTTTACCTTTAGGGCCCAAATGGCTTGGGACTCAAATATTTACGGGAGTGCCTACTCCCATATCAATCTGGCCATGCTTTAAATTCATCTGCCAAGCCCATTTCCCATGTGTTTGCTTCTTTGGAGATACAAATCTATCCCCGATATTATTATCCTTACTATACAGATCTTCCATATATTCTTGCCACCTTTTCTTGATCTCTTCTGCTTCTGTTAGGTCCTTGCCATCTTTGTTTTCGTCATACCCATTTTTGCCTGGAATTTACTTCCGATGTTTCTAATTTTCTGGAAGGGGTCTCTTGTCCTTCCTATTCTATTACCTTCTTCCACTTCCGCGCATTGCTTGTTTAAAAATATTTCCTTATCTCTTCTGGCTAACCACTGGAATTTTGCATTTAATTGGGCATATCTCCCCCTATCACTGTTGCCTTTTGCTTTCCTTCTTTCTTGGGCTGCTTCCAGTGTCTCAGCAGACCACCATCTTGCCTTCTTGGTTTTCTTTTTCTTTGGGACGTTTTTTGTTGCCGCCTCCTGAACAATGTTGTGAACTTCTGTCCATAGATCTTCCAGGACCCTATCTACTAAATCTAGTCCCTTAAATCTATTCTTCACCTCCACTGCATATTCATGAGGAATATCTAATATCTAACTGATCTGTGGGTCTTCCCTATTCTCTTTAGTCTGATTCTAAATTGTGCAATAAGAAGTTCGTGATCTGAACTACAATCAGCTCCAGGTCTTGTTTTTACCAACTGCATAGATGTCCGCCACCTTTGGCTACAAAGGATGTAGTCAATCTGATTTCGGTGTCAACCGTCTGGTGAAGTCCATGTATAAAGTCGTCTCTTAGGTTGTTGGAAGAGAGTGTTCGTTATGCACAGTGAGTTGTCTTGGCAAAATTCTATCAGCTTATGTCCTGCTTCATTTTGTTCTCCCAGACCATGCCTGCCTGTAATTCCAGGTGTCGTTTGACTAGCCACCTTAGCATTCCAGTCTCCTGTAATGAAAATAACATCTTTTTTTGGTGTACTGTCCAGTAGGTGCTGCAGATCCTCATAGAACTGATCTACTTCTGCTTCTTCAGCATCTGTGGTTGGGGCGTATATTTGGATCACTGTGATGTTAAATGGCTTACCCTGAATTCAAATTGAGATCATTCTGTCATTTTTTGGATTGTATCCAAGCACTGCTTTAGCCACTTTATTATTAATTATGAAGGCTACGCCATTTCTTATGTAGTCGTCTTGTCCACAGTAGTAGATCTGGTGGTCATATGATGTGAAGTGGCCCATTCCAGTCCATTCCAGTTTACTGACACCCAAAATGTCTATATTTAATCTTGACATCTCCCCAGTAACCACATCCTATTTGCCCTGGCTCATAGATCTTACATTCTAGGTTCCTATGGTGTGCTGATCTTTAGAACATCGGATTTGTCGTTCACCACCAGCACCATCGGCAGCTAGCCATCCTTTCAGCTTTGAGCTTGCTGCATCATCACATCTGGGGCTAGTTGAACTTATCCTCTGTTCCTCCCCAGTAGCATTTTTACCATCTTCCAACCTGGGAGTCCCATCTTCCGATGGTATACCGACATATCTCTGGTTGTACTGATCCATTTAGTTTTCATGGCAAGAATACCAGGGTGGGTTGCTGTTTCCTTCCCCAGGGATCATATTTAGTCTGACCTCTCTGCCATGACCTTCCCATCTTGGGTGTCCCTTCACAGTTTAGCTCATGATGTCATTGAGGTGCTCAATCTCCAGCACCACGACAAGGTAACAATCTCCTTTGCTGAAGATTTATTTGCTGAAGACTTAAAGAGTCCCTTTAGTATTAGGGATGTACAAATCCCTTACCTTGCTCCTCTCAGAGGCATCCACGGTGGGGGGGAGGCTATCCCTCCCTCCCCCCGGAATCCTGCCTGGCCAGCTCCGCTCCGCGGCAAGGCCATGGAGCTGCTGGCCAGGGCCTGCCACAGCTGGACTTCTGGCTGCTGCCAGGCTGCAGCCTCAAATGGTGGCCGCTACGCCATCCACCATTTGAATCCCTGCCATGCTGTGATAGGCTACGTAAGTATTTACGTAGCCTATCTAGGGATGTACGAAAGTCACTTACCTTTTCGCAGGGGTGCTTCGCAGTGGGGGGGAGGTGCTTTGCTTCTCCCCCCGAAGTTCAGGTGAGGGGGGGAGGCATCCCACCTTGCCCGGCTGAAATTCAGGCCGGGGGGGAGGCGCCCCGCCTTGCCCAGCCGAAATTCAGGCCGGGGAGAAGTGCCCCGTCTCCCCGGCCGCGAAACAAAAAGTGTAAAAAAACAACAACAACCCCGTGATAGGCTACGTAACGATTAACGTAGCCTATCATGGCTAGATTTCCAAAGTCAGCCATGATAGGCTACGTAAATCGTTACGTAGCCTATCACGGGTGACTTTGAAAAAAAATAAAGTGCATACGCAAATGGCGGTGCCCTATGGGTGCCGCCATTTGTGTTCCTTATTTGGTCCCGGTAGTCTACGTAAAGATTTACGTAGACTACACCGTAGTCATTTGCATACGCGCTTTTTTTTTTTTTCAAAGTCACCTGTGATAGGCTACGTAATGATTTACGTAGCCTATCATGGCTGACTTTGGAAATCTAGCTGTGATAGGCTATGTTAATCGTTACGTAGCCTATCACATGTTTTTTCTTTTTTTTACACTTTACTTTGTAATGGCGGCGGCAGCAGCTGGTCGGAAGACCGGCTGCCACCCCCGCCCCCGCCGAAAGGCCGACGAACCACCGCCGGGACCCGCCACCGGGAGGGACATTCGCCAAAAGTAAGTCCCATCCCGGGGGGGGCGGATTATTTCACCGCCGATTTTGGGGGGCCGAATGCGTTGGCACTTGGCCCCCTGAAGATTCGTGGAGAAATTCTCCGCCATCCCTAAGCCTATCACGGCAAAAGGCAGGGACACAAATGGTGGCTGCTACGCCATTTGCATCCCTGTCTTTTGCCATGATAGGCTACATAGATACATAGCTTATCACGGCAAAGAGCAGGGGTGCAAATGGCTTAGCGGCTGCCATTTTCATCCCTGCCAAGCCGTGATAGGCTATGTAAGTATCCACATAGCCTATCACGGCAAAAGGCAGGGACACAAATGGCAGCCGCTACACCATTTGCATCCCTGCCTTTTGCTGTGATAGGCTATGTAGATACTTATGTAGCCTATCACGGCTTGGCAGGGACGCAAATGGCCGCTGGTGTAGTGGTCGCCATTTGCGGCCGTAGCCCAGCAGCAGCCAGAAAACGACCTGGAACCACCACTTCTGCTGGAGCCAGAGCGGCTGCAGCCAGAGCCGCCACCGGAGCCGCCGCCACTGCCAGGTAAGCGCCATCCGGGGGGGATTCTGCAGGGTGGCAGGGGGGATTGCCCTCTTCCGCCACGGACTCCGGGGGACTGGATTCTAAAGAATCCGGCCTCACTGGAGTCCGTGGCAGAATTCTCCAACATCCCTATTATGCAGAATTATGTTTGTTCCATTCACTTGTCACATTCCTTGTATCTCCAACAAGGTGAATATTGGTTCCTACTTGGTTTAGGGCTCTAATCTGGAGTATCAGACCTTGTGAACTCCTATTACATGGGATAATCAGTGAAGATCCGCTTGGCATGCAGGAACCTGCTTCACTACAAGAAGAAAAATGTTAGTTTATCATCATTAATGCTGACTCATCATGTCTCTGTGATGATGCTATGGAAATGTGACACAATAAAATAACTGTGTGTGTGTATTTATGCATATTTTATCTATCTATAATTGTAACAGTGATTCTATTTGATCATTTGTCTATGGCTGTTTTTTGTACAGATAATAGGTTAAAATAAATCTGATCTCCATTGCTCCATTTTCTATTACTTTCCATTTCAGGGTGTGTGTGGGTGTGTGTGTATATGTGTATATATATATATATATATATATATATATATATATGAATGAAAACCTGTTTAGGGTTTTAATGCTGTTATTTTATAGTTTCACCACATTATTTTTCCTTCTGAGATTTTTCACTTGCATAGCAATAACTGTTCCAGATATAACATAACTTATTATACTTCTTAAAAGTGTTCCATTTTAAAAGAGTTCAGTTTCTATTGTATGCTTTGAACACCAGCTACAATACAATTTTAGCACTTTATGCTTCAGCACACCAATCTGATTTCATGGAATCTTAAAAAAAATAAAAATCACACAGTACCTTCTGGATGAAGCAACAGAGAGAAGGAGAAAAAGCTGGAATATTTGTTTTGCATAATTATTGCCCTTTAGCATCATCCTTAAAGTAATATATTCAGTACTCTCTACTTCTGCATCATTTATCATAATTATTCATCCTTTGGCTTTCTTCCTGTTTGAGGAAGTATTATTAAAGAAAGTGAAAACAAAAAGAACCTCTCTACTTTAGAAGAATAAAAACTGGAGCTTCCAGTGTGTACCCTGGCCTTTAATGAGATGCAAGCTCCTTTTCTTAAATGCACTGTTACAATGTCTAGAATTTTAACTGGGGTCAGTGGCAATTAAAAAAGCAGGAACTAGAAAGATTATAAATGCTTCACTGATTAATAATGCAATTCTATACATGCTGACCCTCAAATACAGGATTGCAACATTTGACTCATTTTATTAATCAATCAGTTAATTAATTATATACTGCCCTGCTTCTTGTTTGGATTTCAGGGCAGTATATAAGATAAAATTAATACAATAAAACATAACAGTGATAACATCATCAGCTAAGATTCTTAAAAACAGACTGTTTTTTGCACAGGTTAAAATAGCTGGGTAAATTAGAATGTTTTTTGCCTAGTATGTAAAATATTGCTTTGTTGGCACCAGGCAAACTTCTTTGGGGAGGGCATTCTGTAATTGGGGCACCATTGCCAAGAAACGCCTTGTAACTGGGTGCTGTTACATAGGGATGTACGAAAGTCCCTTACCTGAACCCGAAGCTTGATTCGTGGTGGGGGGGAGGTGCTCCATCCCTCCCCCCGAAATTCTGGCTGGGAGGAGAGGCGCCCCATCCCTCCCCCCTGAAATTCTGGCCGGGGTAGGCGCCCCGTCCGTCCAGCCGCAAATCCTCCTGTCCTGCCGGGATGCAAATGGCGGCGGCCATAGCCACCGCCGTTTGCGTCCCTGCAGTCAGCCATGATAGGCTACGTAAATGTTTACGTAGCCTATCATGGCTGAGTGGAAAAAAAAACACGCGTACGCAAATGGCGGCGCCCATGGGTGTCGCCATTTGCGTTCCTTATTTTGGCACGTGTAGTCTACGTAAACATTTACGTAGACTACGGCGAAAATAAGGGGAACGCTATTTGCATTACCCTTTTTTTCGCCGTAGTCTACGTAAATGTTTACATAGATTACACATGCCAAAATAAGGAACGCAAATGGTGGCACCCATGGGCGCCGCCATTTGCGTACACGTGGGTTTTTTTTTCCACTCAGCCGTGATAGGCTACGTAAATCTTTACGTAGCCTATCACATTTGTTTGTTTGTTTGTTTGTTTTTAACTTGGAAATGGCAGCGGCAGCAGCCGGTCAGAAGACCAGCTGCCGCAGCTGCCACCGCCGAACCACCGCCGAACCGCTGCCAGAGCCGCCACTACCACGGACATTCGCCAAAGGTAAGTCCCGTACCGGGGAGGGCGGGGGATGGCAGACCGTTTCTCCACCAATTTCGGGGGGCCGTATGCGCTGGCATTCAGCCTCCCCGAGATTCGTGGAGAAATTCTCTGAAATCCCTAGTAGGGATGGTGGAGAATTTCTCTATGAATCTTGGGGAGGCTGAATGCCAACGCATTCGGCCCCCTGAAATTGGCGGTGAAATTCTTTGCCACCCCCCCGCCACCCCCCCGGGATGGGACTTACCTAGCTTGAATGTCCCTCTCGGCGGCGGGTCCAGGCAGCAGTTCAGTGGGGGCAGGGGCGGCGGCCGGTCTTTCAATTGGCTGCCGCCGCCGCCATTACAAAATAAAGTAAAAACAAAACAAAACACGTAATAGGCTACGTAACGATTTACGTAGCCTATCACGGCTAGATTTCCAAAGTCAGCCATGATAGGCTACGTAAATCGTTATGTAGCCTATCATGGGTGACTTTAAAAAAAAAAAAAGCGCGTACGCAAATGGCGGCGCACATGTGCGCCGCCATTTGCGTTCGTTATTTGGTCCCGGGTAGTGTACGTAAATATTTACGTAGACTACGGCGAAAATCAGGGCAACGCTATTTGCATTGCCCTTATTTTCGCCATATTGTACGTAAACATTTACGTAGACTACCCGGGACCAAATAAGGAACGCAAATGGCGGCGCCCATGTGCGCCGCCATTTGTGCACACGCTTTTTTTTTTTCAAAGTCACCCATGATAGGCTACATAACGATTTACGTAGCCTATCAGGGCTGGCTTTGGAAATCTAGCTGTGATAGGCTACGTAAATCGTTACGTAGCCTATCACGGGTGTGTGTTTTTTTTTTACATTTTCTTTTTTATTTCACCGCCGGGGAGAAGGGGCGCTTCTCCCCGGCCTGAATTTCGGCCGGGCGAGGCGGGGCGCCTCCCCCCCCGGCCTGAACTTCAGGGGGAGAACTGAAGCGCCTCCCCCGCACCGCGAAGCAAGCTGCTGGACCAGGTGAGTGACTTTCGTATATCCCTAGATTTGTAGGGATGTACGAAAGTGACTTACATTTTGCAGATTATGTTGATGATGGGGGGGAGGCGTTCCATCCCTCCCCCCGGAGTCCTGGCTGGGGGGGGAGGTGCTCCATTCCTCCCCCCCCGAATCCTCCAACGGCCAGCTGTGCTCCGCGGTGGCTCCGCGGAGCAGCTGGCCAGGCCCGGCCCGGCCAGGCCAGAGCCGTCTGCAGCCGGATTTCCGGCCGTGGAGGGCTCGGGGTAAAAAAAAACAAAAACGTGTATGCAAATGGCGGTGGCTACGGCCGCCGCCATTTGCATTCCTTCTTTTTACCGTCTTAATTTACGTAAATATTTACATAGACTATGACGGTGAAAATCAAAGGGAATGCAAATAGCATATTGGGCACCATTTGCGTCCCCTTTTGATTCCCTGTTTTAGCCTATGTAAAGATTTACGTAGGCTAAAATGGTGAATGAAAAAGGGACTCAAATAGCACCCGCCACACTATTTACATTCACCTTGATTTTCGCCGTCATAGTCTACATAAATATTTACGTAGATTAAGACAGCCAAAAAGAAGGAACGCAAATGGCGGCCATAACTGCCGCCATTTGTGTACGTGTTTTTTTTTTAAAACCCACCCCCAACCATGATAGGCTACGTAAAGATTTACGTAGCCTATCACGTCTTTTTTTCTTTTTTTAAAAAACCTAGCCATGATAGGCAACGTAAATCTTTACGTAGCCTATCACGTCTTTTTTTTTTCCCCCACAAGCCTGGAAATGGTGGCAGCGGCCGGTCAGAAGACCGGCTGCCGCCGCCGCCTTCGCCGGAGCCACCACCAGAGCCGCCACCGGAGCCGCCGCCACCCGGAAGATCCGCCCCAGGTAAGTCTCGTCCCGGGGGGGATCTGCGGGGGGGGGTGAGGGGTGGCAGGCCGTTCCGACACAGATTTCGGAGGGCCGAATGCACTGGCATTCGGCCTCACTGAGATCCGTGGCGGAATTCTCTGACCTCCCTATAGATTTGACGGTGTGGTCAGTGAGCTAGAGCCAGACATCCTGAAGAGTGAGGTTGAATGGGCCTTAAGGAGCATTGCTAGTAACAAGGAAGCAGGAGATGACGGTATCCCAGCGGAACTGTTTAAAATCTTGCAAGATGATGCTGTCAAGGTGATGCATGCCATATGTCAGCAAATCTGGAAAACACAAGAATGGCCAACAGATTGGAAAAAATTAACTTATATCCCCATACCAAAAAAGGGAAGCACCAAAGAATGTTCAAACTATCAGACAGTGGCACTTATTTCACATGGCCAGTAAGGTAATGCTCAAGATCTTGCAAGGAAGACTCCAGCAATTCATGGAACGAGAATTGCCAGATGTACAAGCTGGTTTTCGAAAAGGCAGAGGAACTGGAGACCAAATTGCCAATATCCGCTGAATAATGGAGAAAGCCAGGGAGCTTCAGAAAAACATCTATTTCTGTTTTATGGACTATTCTAAAGCCTTTGACTGTGTGGATCATCACAAATTGTGGAAAGTTCTTGGTGGGATGGGGATACCAAGTCATCTTGTCTGCCTCCTGAGGAATCTATATAACGACCAAGTAGCAACGGTAAGAACAGACCATGGAACAATGGACTGGTTTAAGATTGGGAAAGGAGTACGGCAGGGTTGTATACTCTCACCCTACCTATTCAACCTGTACGCAGAACACATCATGCGATGTGCTGGGCTTGATGAAGCCAAGTCTGGAGTTAAAATCGCTGGAAGAAACATTAACAATCTCAGATATGAAGATGATACCACTTTGATGGCTGAAAGCAAGGAGGAGCTGAGGAACCTCATGACAAAGGTGAAAGAAGAAAGTGCAAAAGCTGGGTTGCAGTTCAACCTCAAAAAAACCAAGATTATGGCAACCAGTTTGATTGATAACTGGCAAATAGAAGGAGAAAACGTGGAGGCAGTGACAGACTTTGTCTTCCTAGGCACAAAGATTACTGCAGATGCTGACTGCAGCCAGGAAATCAGAAGACGCTTACTTCTTGGGAGGACAGCAGTGACAAATCTTGATAAAATAGTGAAGAGCGGAGACATCACACTGACAGCAAAGGTCCGCATAGTTAAAGCAATGGTATTCCCCGTAGTAACCTATGGCTGTGAGAGCTGGACCATAAGGAAGGCTGAGCGAAGGAAGATAGATGCTTTTGGAGGAAAATTGGAGGAAAATTCTGAGAGTGCCTTGGACTGCAAGAAGATCAAACCAGTCCATACTCCAGGAAATAAAGCCAGACTGCTCACTTGAGGGAATGATATTAAAGCTAGGGATGTACGAAAGTCACTTACCTTTTCGCAGGGGTGCTTCGCAGTGGGGGGGAGGCGCTTTGCTTCTCCCCCTGAAGTTCAGGCGAGGGGGGGTGGCGTCCCGCCTTGCCTGGCCAAAATTCAGGCCGGGGAGAAGCGCCCTGTCTCCCCGGCCGCGAAACAAAGCGTAAAAAACAAAAAGTACACGCTTTTTTTTTTCTTTTCAAAGTCACTTGTGATAGGCTACGTAACGATTTACGTAGCCTATCATGGCTGACTTTGGAAATCTAGCCATGATAGGCTACGTTGTTACGGGATTGTTGGTTTTTTTTACACTTTGTAATGGCAGCGGCGGCAGCCGGTCAGAAGATCAGCTGCCGCCCGCACCCCCGACGAAAGGCCGACGAACCGCCGCCGGGACCCGCCGCCGGGAGGGACATTCGCCAAAGGTAAGTCCCATCCCTGGGGGGGAGGGGGGGCGGAGAATTTCTCCGCCGATTTTGGGGGGCCGAATGCGTTGGCGCTCGGCCCCCCGAAGATTCGGTGAGAAATTCTCCGCCATCCCTATTTAAAGCCAAAACTGAAGTACTTTGACCACATCATGAGAAGACAGGATACCCTGGAGAAGATGCTAGGGAAAGTGGAAGGCAAAAAGAAGAGGGGCCGACAAAGGGCAAGATGGATGGATGATATTCTGGATGTGACGGACTCGACCTTGGGGGAGCTAGGGGTGGCGACAGCTGACAGGAAGCTTTGGTGTGGGCTGGTCCATGAAGTCACAAAGAGTCGGAAGTGACTGACCGAATAAACAACAACAATACTAAGGGAGAACTAAATACTAGGGCTGTGCACCACTTCGGCCCGAGGCCTGAACCCCAAGTCTAAGCGGGGTGCTTCGGGCCACTTGTGCCCCTTCCAAGGCAAAGCAGAGGGGGCATGAAATGTTCCGGAGCAGGTTGGGGGTTCACCAAAGTACTTGGTGCACTTCAGAGATTCGGCCCCTGGCCCAGCCTCCCCAGCACCTCCCTCCCAGAGCCGCCTTCTCCACTGCCACCTTCTTGCCGACGTGCTGCCACCTTCTCCACCTTTGCCACTGCCACGCTGCCTTCTCTGCCACTGCTGCCCCACCGTCCGTCGCTGCCACCGCCTGCCGCCGCCGCCTCCTCCTGAGGCCTGGACATTCAGTGACTGGTCTTCCAGGGAGTCACCATTTTAAAAAAATTTAGAAATGGCAACTACTTGGAAGAAGACCAGTTGCCACACATCCAGGTGGCAGCAGTGAAGAAGAAGAGGATGACAACAGCAGCAGCGGGTGGCGGCAAAGAAGAAGATGAAGGTGGTGGTGGCGCAATGGAGAAGGTGATTGGGGCAGCAGTGGCAGCAGCAGAGGAGGAGGAGGAAGAGGCCCAGGTAAGGAGCTGGAGGGTTGCAGGGGGGCATCAAGGGGGGGCAAAGTGGGGTTCACCATCCAAACCCCGCTTCGGGTTCAGGGCTAAGGCAGGTCAGGGGGGCCCTGAATCTGTCCAAGCCAGATTCGGCCTGCCTCGGAAGGCACAAAGCCGCTTCCGAGTCAAATTGGTGGGTCCCTGCACAGCTCTACTATATACCTAGGCTCACCAGCCAATTTAACTAGTAGGAATGTTATTTTTCCAGTGCTAGCTATGCAATTTTATTCATGCCACAAGGGTGTGCAATTGTTACTGCCTAGAAAGTCTGAACAATAGCGCACACAAGCCAGTGAGTCCATGCCAGGGTACCCAAGCACAACCAAGACTGAAGGGCAGCCAGGGTGGACACAGCAAGACATGGACAGAGGGATAGGAGGATACACAATCAGAAAGACAGACAGAGGACATAAATACATATACACACTGCCCCACTCACACACAGTTCACACACTTGCAGAGGCCTGACAAGTACTGAGATGGGTTCCCACCCCGTGCTTGCAAGAAAAGGGGCTGTCATAGTGCCATTTGCCTCAGAAGAGACAGCAATCAGAACTCCCCTGAAAAGAGTGACTCCATAATTCCTTGCCTCTGGAAGCCTTTTTGAAAATACTGATTTGGATCATCACAGGCTGCTCTACAGCGATCGCCCATTGCAGTGCTGCTGTTTGGGGTTCATGCTGCTGTTTCTTTATTCCGTTGTTTACCATGTTTGTATTGTTTTACTGATAGAGTTGTTAGTGGTTAGGCTCCATTTGTGAACTGCTGTGGAAAGTTTGGATGAATACCGGCATATAAATATTTTCAGTCAAGCAATGCACACAGCAAGGCAACACCAGGAAGCAACTCGAAAGCTGAAGCTTGCTCCATCTCCTGCCGGCATTGAAAGCCCCGCTTGTACTGCTGCTCTGCCACCCCAAGCATCCCAGGAAAGCAGACAGCCAGTCACCATCCACACCTCATCTAGAGCTGCTGAAGTGAGTTTGATGCCCGCCCTGCCCCACTAGCTGGCAGCCACTGCCACCCCACAAGTTAGGCCTAGGGATGTCAGAGAAGTCCAATCAGGAGGTAGAGCTTGATAAGCTCTTGTTGGCTCAGCCTCCTGGACTTTGGCTCATCTTCCACCAGCCGGCTTGACTCGGTCTGCAGTGAGTCAGGCCAGTTAGCAGATTTTCCGTATTTATTTTCCATTTGTGGAAATAGACTTTTGCACAAATTGTTGGTGCAATTTGTGCAAATCATGCAAATTGCACTCAGAACTTGCATGAATGTCTATTTCTGAGAATAAAACAATATGGGAAAAGTCAATTCAGGGAATTCAGGGAAACTGCGCAGCTCGGCTCACAAATGCAAACTGAGTCAGGTGTGCCGTGGAAGTCTGGTGAGCCCACAAAGGGCCAGATTTCCCAGCAATGGACATCCCTGGATGGGAGATGCAGCTATGTTCAGACCACCTTCCAGAGTTCTGGAAAAACTCCCTCTGCTGAGTCTGCTGTGGTGCATTGTAGGGAACACTTCTGTGTTGCTGCTTCTTTAAGAGACAAGTTCCTCTTTGTTTTCGGCCAGGTGAATGTGAGCCCTGCAGTTAGCAGAGATCAATAGGCCTGCTTTGCTCTCACTGTGTATGTTGTTCCTCCAAGGCATTCTTCTTACACATTTATCATTTTGGGTGTCTGAATAAAGCTTGTTTGACACCTCAAATCTTCGAAGCCTACTCATAACACATGCATGTGTTCACAGTCTATGTATGCACATTTTTATTATTATTGAAAGTGGTGAAACAGGATGAGGAAACAAAATGAGGTTTCCCATTTGAGAATACGCTGTTATTTCTTATTTGGAAGGCAGCCCAAATGCCTAAAAACTAGCCAGACAAATGAATAAATGGTTAGTTGGCATGGCAACTCTATTCAATCCCCACCATGCAGGATAAAGGCTTTTTCAAGGGCCCCACATGCCATCAGCAGTGCTAACTTCAAGTTTTTGAGGGTCCTCAATGTATCCCCTCCCTCACCGAGTCTACCTGCTCACCATCGTCACCAGCTATTGCTCCTCATCCCCTTTCTCATCATTGCTACCACTTGCTTTTTTGAAAGGCAGAGAGCCACTGAGCAAGTTGGCAGTGATATTTGCTGCTGCTAGGGGTGTACGAACCCCACCTACCTGGCTCCACTGGGGGTCCACGGGGGGGGAGGCGATCCAGTCCTCCCCCCTGGAATCCTCCCCGGCCAGCTCCGCTCCGCGGCAAGTCTGTAGAGCCACCTGCTGGGGCCGGCCACTGCCAGACTTATGGCCGCGGCCGGTCTTTGGACACAAATGGCGCAATTCTTACTACCTAGAAAGTATGGACAATTGCCCACAGATTTACATAGCCTATCACGGTAAGGCAAAGGGACACAAATGGCGTCTGCTACACTGGACGCCACTTGTGTCCGAAGACCACCACGGATGGACCCGGCCGGACCCAGAGGTGCCAGGTAGGATCTGGCCGGGTCAGACTTCGCGGGGTGGGGTGGTCTGTTCCACCATGGACTCCAGGGGGGCGAATTCTAAGAATCCCCCCCCAGAGTCCATGGTGGAATTCTCCACCATCCCTAGCTGCTGCTCCTTCTCATCACCATCATTGTCTGGGTCAGAGCGAGAGGCAAGTGAACAAGCAGGTTGCAACAGTGAAGAAGATCAAGTCTATGGGGCCCTTGTCAATGGGCCCCTGCTGGGGTTTGGGCACTCAGCAGGTGCCCAACCATGCCTACCCTTGATGCCAACCCTGGCCCTCAGTCATGCACAATGCATTCAAGGCAAGTGACAATGTGAAAATGTAGTTCCAGTACAAAGCATAGCCCAGAATGCACCTCTGCAAAGGACATACAGACTATACAGCAGAGATAAAGTTCTACTACTAACCAAAGGATACCAGATGACACTGGAGGTGCACCGGGTGACACTAGAGGTGCAAGAGGAAGGGCTAGATGGAGACATTCAAGTTCCAGCCTTGGATGACTGTGCACAAATTGACGATATCACCAGCACATGACAGTGCCTAGAAGACTCTGCAGGGGTTTCATGAAAGAGGTTTCTCCAAGGGAATGAGAAAAATCCATGGTGTGTGTGTGTGTTTTCCCTGCCCAGCTGACACTCTAATTTTTCTCTTTAGTTTTGCTGAGATTGGGTTTTAGTTTAACAGAATAAAGAGAGAGAGAGGAAGACAACATGACAAGGGCCTCAGTGCACATTTACTGTGGGGAAAAATGCTTTCAGGTGCACATAAAAATGAGGGGTGCCCTTTTGCAGCTAATTAGAAACCAGTACTGAAGACTTTCTCAGTAATAGTAATCAGCCTTCAGCACATCTGCAGAATGCAGGTGTTTCTTTTTTACAATGTGGGTATTCGGCAACCTTTGTGCCATTTTCTGGCAGATCCATTTTGCAAAGCAGTTGCATAGTGCTTTATAATGAACAAATATTTCAACACTTTTATGCTTTTTCAGTAATTTAAAAAGAAAGCTGTAACAGAAGGAGTCTCGTGGAACAAGAAGCAGTTTACCTTTACAACACTGGTGCTCCCATAGTTGACATAATACTTTACAAACCCTACAGGAAAAAGAAAAGGTTCCATGTACATGTATACATGTGTTCTATAGACACAGATGCCAATTGTCAAAGGTGTGTTCAACTACATTGGATTATGACCACAGTGAGGTGCCCAAGGGTCATACATTTGCCAGGAAAACAGCAAGTGAATGCAAAAGTTAATTATGCCAGGGGAAAAAGGGCTAGCTTAGTTTGAAAACCATGTGTTCCTGAAAATATGAAGCAATATGAAGTGCGACCCTGTTGATTTTCCTGGACCTCTCAGCGGCTTTCGATACCATCGACCATGGTATCCTTCTGGATAGGTTGTCTGGGTTGGGAGTTGGAGGCACTGCACAACAGTGGTTCCGCTCCTACTTGGATGGCCGATTCCAGAAGGTGGTGCTGGGGGATTATTGCTCTGTGCCATGGCAATTGTGCCATGGGGTTCCACAGGGCTCTATTCTATCTCCCATGCTGTTTAACATCTACATGAAACCGCTGGGGGAGGTTATCCGGAGGTGTGGGCTGAGGTGCCATCAATATGCAGATGACACCCAGCTCTACCTCTCTTTCTCATCAAAACCAGGTGAGGCAGTGGCTGTTCTGAACCAGTGCCTGGGCACGGTAATGGACTGGATGAGGGCTAATAAACTGAAACTCAATCCAGACAAGACAGAGGTACTGTTAGTGGGTGGTTCGTCTGCCCGGCTAGGTGATATTCAACCTGATCTGGAGGGGGTTGCACTCCCCCTAAAGGATCAGGTTCGTAGTTTGGGGGTGCTCTTGGATCCAGAACTGTCACTTGAGGCACAGGTGAACTCAGTGGCACTGAGCACTTTTTATCAGCTTAGGCTGGTATACCAACTACACCCTTATCTGGACAGAGATAGCCTAGCTACAGTTATCCATGCTCTGATAACTTCTCGTCTGGATTACTGCAATGCGTTATACGTGGGGCTGCCTTTGAAAACGGTCCGGAAACTTCAGCTGGTCCAAAATAGGGCAGCAAGATTGTTAACAGGGACTGGCCTGCGAGCTCGTATTACGCCAGTACTTTTCCAGCTGCACTGGCTGCCAGTCCATTTCCGGGCCCGATTCAAAGTGCTGGTGTTAACATTCAAAGCCCTTAACGGCTTGGGGCCAGGTTACCTGAAGGATCGCCTCCTCCCATATGTGCCTGCCCGGACCTTAAGGTCATCAGCAGCAGCCCTTCTCCGTGAGCCCCTGCCAAAGGAAGTGAGGCGGGTGGCTACTAGGAGGAGGGCTTTTTCTGCTGTGGCACCCCGGCTCTGGAATGAGCTTCCTAATGAGGTTCGCCTGGTGCCTACATTGTATTCCTTTCGGCGTCAGGTGAAGACCCTTTTATTTTCCCAGGCATTTTAGCATTTTAGCTTTCTAAATTTTTATCTTTGCTGTTTTAAATCTGTATTTTAAACTCCTGTACTGCTGCTAGGTTTTATTGTGGTTGTATTGTTATATTGTGGTTTTAATGTTCTATATATTTTAAATTGTTTTATTGTGTGTTGTTTGGTTTTAGTTTTTGTGAACCGCCCAGAGAGCTTTGGCTATTGGGCGGTATAGAAATGAAATAAATAAATAAAAATAAATAAATAAATACACAAGCAAGAACCAATGCAATGAAGATCAGCAGGGCTTTAGTTGACTATAACAGCAGCGATATCTAAAAGAGTCAAAATTTAATCTCTAGAAAGAGAGGCAGGGCCCAGGAAAGTGGGGTGGGAAGGGAAGGGTATGCTTTACCAGGTGGTGGAGATTGGGGGCGGGGGGTAGACTGCAACCCTATTACCATCAGGGAAACATGAGAAATTTGTTTCAGCTTGTTTATGACCATTTTGCAGCTATTGAACTGAACGCGGACTTGGACACAATCTGCAGGTGAAGTCCATACATTTTCAAGTTTGCAGTGTGATTCGCAGACCCTCCCCCAAAATGCCTTTGAAAACATGTGTACATTTGAAAAGTGTGCATGGAAAAAATGTGTACTTTTGAAAAATGCACACAAATACACTTTAATCAATGGAAGAATAATATGTACGTTTCAAAGATCCACACAGTTGATGCATACATTTGGAAAAATATGCATGAAAATACACACAGATTTTCATGTGAAAAGAAAATGAACAAAGACTGCAAACTGATATGGGCTCAAGTCGGAATGAGCTTTGAGATGCAATTCGGAGAACTGCAGTGAGCTCAAGTTTTGATGACTCTCACATCCCGTGAGGCTAAATTGTAGGTGATGCTTGAGGATATTTATGGAAACGTATTTTCCCATATCTCTGTACCTATTTTCCAGATCTTGTGAGACTTGCCAATCAGAAGCAGTGTTAAAGCAAAACAAACAATATTCTGAACAGTGAGTTGGTGGCCTAGGCCCTTCTATAGAATAGTGACAGTATGCTTGCACAGTTAAACTACAGTTTGTAGTTCGAGATACTGAAGAGATTGTGCTTCGCTATGTGTCATGCTCTCTCAAGAACTACCATTCCCAGAGTTCCTTGGGAGGGAAGAACAGGTGGTGAGAAGGACAAAGCACAAACTTTGAACAATGCTGTCTATGAATTAAAGTTCAGAATCAAAGCAACACATAACATTTGGTTTGTATTCCATTCAGTCCTAAAATACATGACATTGCCTGAAGCACTGGAATAAGCTTTTAAATTTCTACACCACAAATATCCTACAGAGCATTCTGAGAATTTTCCTTGTAAAATGTTTAATTTATTAATTTACATGTATATACTGCTCCACATCTAGACTGATTCCAGAGCAATAAACAATAAAAGATACAAAATAAGACATGTTGCATCTGAAAAATGTTGCCTCTGAAAAATAATATTCAACTCCTTTTATATTATTAAACAAGATGTACCCCCATCCCCCAAATCAGTTGTCACTTATTTTCACTGAAGTATGCATAGCCCTCTGGATGTTTTCACACACGCCTAGTAATTGTGACAGAAGCTGCAAATTTTCAGTAAAGTAGGCACTCATCAAAACTTCAGGCATTCTCCAATGGGCCAAGAACATTTAAGCTACCTAGCTACTTTTGCAATAGCCATCTTGTAAATGCGAGCTTACAAGAAAAAATGACTTTGTGAGAGTTAATTTCTGGTTTTGCAATGAAACAGGCCAGAACAATAAAGCTTTAAAGTGAATTGGCCTATATAAAAAATGGTTGCAGCCACATTGGTCCATTAATCTCTTTCTTTTAAAAAAAAAAAAAATCAGAATGATTCTTTTATTGAGAACAATAAAAAAGTTACAGAATAGTCAGCAAGCTTTGTAGGGTTCTTTTTCAGGCTGGATGTTATGTTAAAAGTAGTGCAGTGCAGAAAAGTTCTCCCACATTTTTTTAACATTCTCATTCAATTTGAGAGAAGAGAAATTGCTTTTGAAATTTCAGAGAAATTATCATGGGTTGGGTTTGGGTTTCTTGGGCTTACCTTACTTAGGAGGTGGCTGAGGAGTGAGCACAAGTGTCCTGTTTTTCATTGTACCATCATCTTTCTGGCAGCCTGTAGCCACCTCAGCTTCCTACATTTCAACTAAAGCCCAGTTTAAGACCCCCTGAGGTAATTCCTCCCACAGGGCTTTTGCAGAACAGGGCATGCAGGCAGCCTGGGAGGCTGGCTGTGATTAGGTAAGAAAAAAAATCACCACAAAAATAAATTGTAAAACATCCTGAATGAGGCAGAACAACAGATGGAAGCCTCTTTCATGGGGGGAGAAATTGGAAATTGGAGGACCAATTTTGGCAGAGCACTAACTCCACCTCATCACTGGAGCTAGGCACAACACTGCCCCCACCTGCATTGCAGTGGATGCAAACTGGGGCCAGCCTGCCAAGACAGTTGATGCTGTTGCAACACACACACACACACCCCTCCAACCCTTACCCCAAAAGAAAGAGGCTGTGCTACAAGCCCTGCCAATGCGGAGCCCTACCTGGGAGAAACTGTTGAGAATTTCTCCTCCCCCTGGAGAAATGCTGTAAAATTGTCTCCCAAATTTCTCTGCCCACAAGTAAGGTGCAGAATTTAAGAGGCCATTTGTGCACAGATCTAGTTAAAAGGGAGAGGGATCATAGAATCATAGAATAGTGGGGTTGGAAGGGACCTACAAGGCCATCGAGTACAACCCCCTGCTCAATGCAGGAATCCAAGTCACAGCATCCCCGACAGATGGCTGTCCAGCCTCATCTTGAATGCCTCCAGTATGGGAGAGCCCACGACCTCCCTAGGTAGTTGGTTCCATTGCCATATTGCTCTAACGATCAGGAAGTTTTTCTGGATGTTCAGCTGGAATCTGGCTTCCTGTAACTTGAGCCCATTATTCCATGTCCTGCATTCTGGCATGATTGAGAAGAGATCCTGGCCTTCCTCTCTGTGACAACCTTTCAAGTACTTGAAGAGCGCTATCATATCTCCCCTCAGTCTTCTCTTCTGAAGGCTAAACATGCCCAGTTCTTTCAGTCTCTCTTCATAGGGGATGATTTAGGGCCTTTAGCCTCAGTGTGGGCTACTATAGTATAATTTTTAAAATGTAGAAAATGAAATTTAATTTCAGATTTAACAGAGAAACTTTAATTTCATGACACATGAGTCATTAATGTATGGGATGGGATTGTGGCATGTGTGTGGGAAGTCACCCATGTTCCAAGTTTGTACTCCCCCCCCCCCAGTGATGCTTGGGCCCTGAAGAGAGCTGAGTTGACACGTTTCTCGCTGGAACTTGCAGAGATGATCACCCAGCATCTTCTCCTTTCCCAAGAAATGTGGAGACTAGTTCTGGTTAATCATTTGTGAAGGGGAAACATATGCATGCTTGGAGAGCCTCTCACCAGATAGGTAGGCAGCAAAGATTTTTTTAAAAATTGGCACTTATACATTTCATGGAATGTGACAAGCACATGCTTTAAAATGTAGGAATCATAAGGATACACTTATTTGGAAGTCATTTTGGTTGTAGCTCCCTGGTGAGTGGTGTCAAATTGGGGTTTGCTTCAACCTACCTAATATGGGAACTGACCCTTCTTCCTGACTATTATATATTATTATTTTATTTCTTTGGTGGGTTTCTCCCTTGCCTTTCAGTCTTACAGGAAGATGTCTGAGGCAGCTTTCAAATTAAAGTAAAATACAAACATATAATAAAAAAACAGTTAACAAAATGAACAAACATAGCCAGGTATAGAAGACCAAAGGCAGCCTAAAATCAGATCAAAATAAATTATCATGATAAAACCACAGAGCTGTAAAATGCCATAACAGCTGCAACAGTACACATTACAAGCCACTGAAAGCAAAAAGAAAAAAAAAGTGTGGGGGAGGTACTGTTTTGATTCTTACATGTCATCCTGGGTGTCAAAAACAAGTTCTGGGGGCCTGGGGCAAACTAAATGCTAGTAGTAGCCTTTTCTTCAGGTGTAGTAGACTAGTTCATCTTGTGGCTTGCTGGCATTCATAGACAGGAAAAAGTTATGGCTGATCTAAAAGTTCTTAAAGGACTTTTTCTGGCTGAAATTGGCAAGTACTGGGTAGTGGGTGGAGTTCTCCCAGAACTGCACTGACTTCACTCAGCTTTTTCACTCCTGCCGCTGCCTATTCAATCACTCTTCCCATTGCTACCAGGCACCATGGGAAGTATCCTATTCAGACTAGCACTAATGTAAATTATGTTGCACTGGCGTAAGTCACCTCTAAAACAATGGCAATACTGTTTGCTGGTGTGACAGGTTTTCTGGGAGAACCCATCGCATCAGCCAATGCTATTGGCATTATGCCAGAGGTAGCGAGGGATGAATGAGAATTTCACTTCTGTTTGCAAATCCTGCAAGCATGTACCGTTTGCAATTCCAAATGCAAACATGAGCAGAAGTGGGGGTACTTTTTCAAGAAAGGTTTGCAAACTCCCAAATCAGCAATCATGTTCGAAAAATGCATTTAAAAAAATGCATACTTTGAAATGTGCATTTTTCAAAATATATACATTTTCACACTTTACACAATGGGGTGAAGTGTGCACTTTTGGAAAATGCACTAAAATGTGCACTTTTTCCATTTGAAATGCACATTTATTCCTGTTTAAATGAGCCAAAAAAACACATCAAAAATAAAAATGGGAGCAAGGTGAAATGAGCTTTGATGGGATTTTCAGAGAATTTAGGCGAGTTCAAGAATTGCTGGTTCTCCCATCCCTAGAGGTAACTTGAGCGAGCACAACGTAATTTACGTTACTGCTGGTGACGAATAGGATACTGCCCCATATCTTTCAAAGTTAGACAGGAGGCATCACTGCATTGCTTCCTTCTTCAGCTTAGATGAATGCTATTGACATCAGAGCTGGTGTCAAGGGCATGCATAGTTGAGCACCTGCAAAGGGCCCAGTGACAAGTTCCCCTTGGAGTTGCCTGTCCTCTTCACCATTGCAACCTGCTTGTTCACCTGCCTCTTGCTCTGTCCCAGACAAAAGTGGTGGTGAGGAGGAGGAGTGGTAGCCATGACAAGAAAGAGCAGGGGGAGCAATAGCAGCTGGTGACAATGATGGTGAGATCATTGAGGGAGGGCGCCCACTGAAGGTGACTTGCCCTCCAAAACCTAGAGCTGGCACTGATTCTCATGAAGCCAAATCACAGTGAGGGCAAGACAGGGAAGTAATGTTTGAATTCCATCACACCATAAGAGCAATTCGTGACTTCCAACAGGTTGGATTCAGAGGAGTTTCCTCTATCATAAGAACTGCATCTGGATGCAACCCATTGATACTGTTCCTTTTACTCAGCTGTCCTTGGAAATGGGGAGATGCCTCAGTAGCACATTGCAATGGTTAGCTTGCAAAATTCCTTATGAGAACAGTACACTCCATTTGTGAAGTGTTGAATCAATCAAGCTTCTTGTGTACAGCCAATATACACATTGACATTTAATTGTAATTTGAGGATACTGAGTTCAATATATGAATATAACAGTATTAAATTTTAAGAAGGGAACTATGAAAGCATGGGGAACTAGAAAATGTGCACCCATCACAGACAGAGTGGATGTTCCTGTATTACAGTTTGACTACATACATACTAGCTACTGTCAATGGCACACAATGTAAAACTCCCCCACCCCATGGCACACTTTCCCCTGAGCCTGAAAAGGTTGCCTACCCCTGGTATAATTTCACAGGAATGTCTGTAATTCCCAAAATGGAATAAAAAGATCAAACCCCAGAAACTAAGTTGTTAAAACCATCTATTCAGATTCAGGGGCTTCAGTCTTCAAATATGCTTGAACGCAGCAGCAAAATACATGTGCATTCAAATGCACAGACAGACACACATGGTGTGTGCGTGTGTGGGGGGGGGTATCTGTGATATATATACAAATTTGGAGTAAGTACTGTACTTGGCAAATCATACAAAACTGATTTAGAAGAAATGATATTTTGGCAGATCCAGTGAATGCAAGAAAAGCATTTGGATACCAAAGATGATCTATTAATACTGCTCTCATTTGGAAGGATGTGGTTCTATAAATTCAAATATGTCTCTCGCTCCCATTTCCTCTCCATTATCTAACCATTCCAGCAGTTGGTGTACTATTGTAGTTAATAGCATAAGATAACAGTGGGCCAGAGCAGAGGAGTTCTCCCTCTGGTCCACTGACTCTCCAGACTGGTTCCTGCCCCTCCTCCCCTACACTGATTGGCTAATAGGGGAAGGAGATGGCAGAATACACTGAGACAAAGTTGCCTTGAGTGTGGAGCCCGCCCCCAGACCAGCATGCAGTGCAATGCAAGTCCTGTCAGAGCAAGTGGGGATTCAGCCTTCCTGTTATAGTAACTCAACAGAGCCAAAATGGCTTCATAATACATAAGTCGAGATTCATCACTACCAATATTAAAAGATGCATTTTTAAATAGCTTTCAGCTTCTGCTGCCCATTGTTCTTCTTATAAGGGGAAAAGTGGCTTCATCCAGAAAGGGAAACTATCTGTTAGCTTACTGTTTCCCAATATGTGGAATAGCCCCACCCACCCACCTGCACACACACACTCACACTCACTCACTCACACACACATGCACATGAGACAAAATCATTGTATGCCTCTTCTAGCAGCTTGTGTTGTGTGAAGTCCATCTGATGTGCTGCATCCAAGATTGTCATTAAGCTCTTATACGCCTTTGTTTTAGAGAGGTGACTAATGAAATCACCTGTCCTAACTTATTCTTGTCATAGGCACCAGACACAAACACCTGAGGAGAATGATTACTTGTTGCTCCCTCACTTTGAAGGCTCCAAGATTGTCTCCCCACCCCAAATCTGGTCCTTCCAGCAGACTACCAATAGAGAGTCTGTGCAACTGACAAAGCAGAAAAGTTGCCGCAAGATACACTCTCGCTGGGTCTATCTCTGCCTCTGCTCCTTCACACTCACACATTGCAAAGATGAGAAAAGCAACCCATTATGAGTGCATGTACTCATGGTTTGGAAGGCACAAAACTTTGGGGCTGGAGAAGTAATAATAGGTGAATAAAAATATTGGTGACAATAGCAAGGAATATGAAAGGATTATGGTCATGGCCAACATCAACAGTAGACGTATTTGGGCACCTGCCTTGGGCTCACAATCCAGCAGGGACCCACTGACAAGAGCCCCCTGGAGTTGTTCTTCATCTTCAGCATTGCAACCTGCTTGTTCACCTGGCTCTCGCTCTGGCCCAGACAACGGTGATTTTGAGAAGGAGGAGCAGCAGATGCCACTGCCTACTTGCTCCCTGGCTGTCAAGCAAGCAAGCAGAGGCAATGATGAGAAAGAGGATGTGGAGCAATAGCAGCTGGTGACAATGGCGGTGAGACGGTAGACTTACTGACGGAAAGAGCCCACTGAGGGTGTCTTCTCCAAGGGCCCTCAAAGATCTGGAGCCAAGGCTGATCATAGTGAATAGAAAGTTTTATATTTCATGATGAGGTCCTTCGCTGTTTGGGAATGATGCAACATATGAGTGCAAACGTTCACTATGCTGTGGCAGACCAACTACTGGATTGTGGAATGGTTGTTGGTGCTTTGAGTAGATGTATCAAATGTGTGTGCCAATGTTGACTGTGTTGTTGTTGTTGTTGTTGTTGTTGTTTTTCCTGTTTTATTTCTGAACCCTGAACTTTTAGCACCTAGGGGCAGTAGTAGTATTGAATTCTGTGAAGGGCTGATGGTAAGGGTCGCTGATAGTGTGATATATCAAAAAGGACTAGATTATTGTACAGTTGGGAATGGTCTGTGAGATGATAGATGGACAGGCAGATAGATAGATAGATAGATAGATAGATAGATAGATAGATAGATAGACAGACACGTGTATGTGCCATGTTTGGATTCAGTATAATTATTTTACAACACTTAGGTATATTCTCACCTTTCAGCAGCCAGACTCCATTATTTTCCAATTCAGATTTTAAGGCTCGAGTCTCTTCACATTTCTGCCACCAGAGATTGGCCACAAGCTGTGCCTGTACCCTGTTAAGTGGGGTTTCAGGGAAAGAAAGAGGGTTTACAGAATAGGGGTGGGTGGGATGGAAATGGGCTGGGTGGAAGGGAAAGGATCTGGGGGCTGGGCTGCTGAGAAAGAGCTTAAAGGAGGGTTCATCTCCAGAACAGATTAAAATTCAAGCCACAGGTGCCCTAATTTATTTATTATTCTAATGTCATTTTACTTTACCACCCTTGAAAAACATTTTTTCCCAGGGTGGCATCTTTTTTTGAAGTGAAGGTTATGAGCCATAAGAGTTCATAATCTTGAGTCTGGGTATTGTGAACTTTGTTTGATAATATGTCTAGAAGTAATACATTTGTAGAAAGAAATTCCTGCATTGCTTCTCTCCCCACACGACACTGCTCATGCAAGTAGTCTGACCATCCATGCAAGCTTTTCAATGCATGAATACGTGACCAGTTATAGCTTATGGTTCACACATTATACACACCTTGGGCGCAGACCCTAAAAACCTGTTTTAAGCAGGTTCTAGCATCATTCATCTCGTTGAGTGTGCCCCATCAAAGAGAAGCCTATTTACTGCATGCATATGGCACAGAGCTGCTGGGAACTGTCCATGACCTACCCTCTCATTTCTCCCTGACAGATGTATTTCTTCATGAAGATGATTATCTCTTCCTTTTTCTCATTTTCTGTCATGATTACCCTCTCCGTGTGATGCTCTGCAGAGCAGAATCATATTTCTTTTGGCAATCACTTTGCTTTCTTTCATGTAATGGTTTTCTAACCAGGAAGAGGTATATCAAAAGTGCTTTTACATATTCGAAGGAGGAATACATGATTTCCAGATCTGGAGTTTTCACCTTTGTCACAAGAAACACCCACTACCTTAAGGGGACCAAAAACTGTCCAGAATTTCCTAATCATACTAGGGGCCTCTTCATGTAGGAGAATTTTCTTATGTGGATACATGTAAGTATCCCATCTACATAAATGGGGTTTTTAAAGGGGCAATGTCCACAACGTTACAGGCATCTATGCCTGTAATGGACATTGCCCTTTGAAGGCCCCCATTTGTGTAGATTGGAATCTTACAGAAAAGAACAAGAAACCATTTGAGTGGCAAATGATGCTCAACGAGGGAGCAGATACCCATGCACTTGCCCAGTTCAGCATGCACTGAGCTGGGCAGATGCTGGGTTCCACAGACTGGTGTTCAGGGGCCAAACCACGTGGCTGCACCATTCCTAACCATAACACACAAAGAACATGCACACACTTACCTGGTGATGGCGGAGGTGGTTGCTGGTTGCTGTTGTTGTTGTTGCTGCTGTTGCTTTTAATTAAATTTATGCATCACTTCACACTGCAAAAAGTGCTTCTGAAGTGACCTGCAAATACACACACATCCATAATGAATATACCAGAGAAAACAAAATCAATATCAACCATAATCAACCCAATAAATGTACATACAGTAAGAAGCTGTGAACAATCACCAACTTGTACACATTTATATTCCTCTTCAGGAGAATGTGCACGTAGTATATTGAGGTTGAAACTGTGAGGAGCTGTGAGAAGCAAGAACAAAGTGAAAACCAGGCAGCCCTCATCTTCCCAGCTGGGGCAGGGACCAACAGTTCCCCATTCCAATTAGTCTGGTTTAGAGCTAACCGACACATTTCTTTGAACATGTAGAGACACTGTTTGAACACAGCTTTCACATGATTCTTAGGGTTGCCAAGCTTTTGGGGGGATTGACAGTTGCATGCATTTTTGAAACAGGGTTCTGAGTACGGAAAGAGATGTAGGGAACAGGGACGGATGCATCTATCCATTTGGGTTTCTCTCAGTTTCTCTTTTTTTCCCCAATGTTAAGTTTTCATCTCAAACTTTGAGAATTCCTCCAGTCTTAAGTTAGTTTCATCCTGAACATTGAGATTTTTGTTAAGAGTGCATTCTTAAAAAAATTGTACACATGTTTGTGCACATTTCTCTAATACATGCATGCTTGTATGCCTTTTTGCCTAATACACACATTTTTGCAAACACTTTCCTAATATAATGCATATTTGAACATTATTTTTCTCTATGCACATTTTTGTGTGCATTTTCTGGGTGGAGAACTGTCCATTGCAAAATTTGAGAAAGTGTGAATTTTGAAGAAGAAAGGAGTTTTGAATTGCACTGTAGTTTGTTTGTTTATTAAATTTCTTAATCACCCATCTGGCCAGTCACCTGGCCACTCTGGGTGATGTACAATTATACAACAGTTTAAAACAATAAAATTCCACATTAAAGCATCATATTTCTAAAAATACCCTAACTCACCCCAAATGCCTGCCTGAACAACCATGGTCTTAATGCGTGACAGAAGCTCATTAAAGAGGGGGCATGGTGGAGTTCCCTAGGGGGGAGTTCCACAGAGTGGGGGCCACCACAGAGAAGGCTCTCTCCCTCATTCTCACCAGCCTAGCTGTCCTGGCTGACGAGACAGAGAGAAGGCCATCCGAGGCTGATCTTGCTGAGCTGGAGATGCTCCTTAAGATAGGCTGAGCTGGAACCATATAGGGTTTTTAAGGTCAAAACATCTTGAATTTGGCCCGTAAAAAACAGGTAACCAGTGCAACTTCTTCACTACCGGAGTGATGTGATCATGCTGGCAGCTGTTTTTAATCAGACGAGGCACTGCATTCTGCATAGGGATGTTGGAGAATTCTGCCACGGACTCCAGTGAAGCCGGATTCTTTAGAATCCAGCACCCCGGAGTAGGGATGCACGAAAGTCACTTACCTGATCTCGCAGCTTGCTTCGCGGTGGGGGGGAGGCACTTCGCTGCTCCCCCCGAAGTTCAGGCCGGGGGGGGAGGCTTCCCGCCTCGCCTGGCCGAAATTCAGGCCGGGGGGAGGCTTCCCGCCTCACCCGGCCGAAATTCAGGCCGGAGAAAAGCGCCCCGTCTCCCCGGCCGTGAACTTCAAAAGAAAAAAAAAAACGCCCCTGTGATAGGCTACGTAACGATTAACTTGGCCTATCACGGCTAGATCTGCAAAGCCAGCTGGGAAGGATTCCAGGGGAGGGACGGATTGCCTCCCGCCCAACGCAGATGGCCCAGACCAGAACAAGGTAAGGGATTCGTACATCTCTAGTTCGGCACCAGCTGCAGCTTACAAACCGCCTTCAAGGGTAACCCCACATGCAGTGCATTACAGTAGTCTAGACAAGAGGAGACCAGGGCATGTACTACCAATGGGAGCAGGTGGTCAGGAAGGTAGGGGTGCATCCACCGTATCAGTTGGAGCTGGTACAGCGCTGTCCAGCTCACAGCTGACACCTGAGCCTCCACAGACAGCTGGGAGTCTAGAATGACTTCCAGACCGTGGACCTGGTCTTTCAAGGGTAGCCGTACCCCATTCAACACCAAGTCAACATCCCCCAAACCTCCACTTGTCTCCCACCAAAAGTATCTTGGTCTTGTCAGGGTTAGGGGTGTACGAAACCCTGCTTACCTGACTCCGCCCTGGTTACCTGGTTCCTCCCCCTGGAATCCTCAACGGGGGGGAGGCGATCTGTTCCTCCACCCCGGAATCCTGCCCAGCTGGCTCCAACTGGGCCAACCCACAGCGGGGCCTCCAGCCGCTGCCGGGCTGGTGCGGACCCAAATGGCGTCCTGAGTAGGGGACGCCATTTGCGTCCCTATGGTAGCCCATGATACAAACCGCCTTCAAGGGTAATCCCACATGCAGTGGGCTAAAGCAGGGACGCCATTTGCATCCCTGCTTTAGCCATGATAGGCTACGTAAATATTTATGTAGCCTATCATGGGCTACCATAGGGACGCAAATGGCGTCCCCTACTCAGGACACCATTTGCGTCCACACCAGCCCAGCAGCAGCCTCCACCTCCGCCTCCACCGCCGCTGCTGGAGCCGAAACCGCAGCTGGAGCCACAGCCACGTAGGCTCCATTTCGCGGGGCTTTCGCGAGGTGGAGGGGCAGGGGGCTCCATTCTGCCACAGATTCCAGGGGGCCAAATTCACTGGAATTCGCCCCCCCCCCCGGGATCGGTGGAGGAATTCTCTAACATCCCTAGTCAGGTTTCAGCTTCAGCTTATTCCTCCCCATCCAGCCACTCACCGTCTCCAGACATTTGGACAGGGATTCTACGGCCAACCTTAGTGAAGATTTGAACGAGAGGTAGAGCTGCATGTCATCCACATATTGATGACACCGCACCCCAAACCTCCTGATGATAGCCCCCAGCAGCTTCACATAGATGTGAAATAGCACTGGGGAGAGAATGGAACCCTGTGGACCCCACAAGTGAGTGGCTACAGGTCCAATACCCCCTCTCCCAGTGCTACCCTCTGGTACCTGCTGGAGAGAAAGGACCAGAACCACAGTAATATGATGTGTCCAATGTCCAACCCCTCCAGGTGGTCCAGGAGGATACTGTGGTAAACAGTATCAAAAGTCGCTGAGAGGTTGAGGCGAACAAGGAAGGAGCATTCGCCTCCTAGGGATGTATGAAAGTCACTTACCGTTTCTCAGATCTGGTTCACGGTGGGGGGGGAGGCACTCTGTCCCTCCCCCTGGAATTCTCGATGGGGAGCTCCATGGGGATTCCGCGGAGCCGCCGGCCGGCTGTGCCTGCAGCCGGACATCCAGCTGCTGGGCAGCAAGGACGCAAATGGTGTCTGCAGCCACCGCCGTTTGCATCCCTGTATTGAACCATGATAGGCTACGTAAATATTTACATAGCCTATCACGGCAAAGTAAAAAAAAAATGTGTATGCAAATGGCGACAGCTACGGCGGCTGCCATTTGCGTTCACTGTGCCCAGCCGCGGCCGGCCAGGAGACCAGCTGCCACTGCCGCCGCTCCTACATATGTATTCTTACGTAGCCTACTACACTCTTACGTAGCCTATCACGGCTGACTGCAGGGATGCAAACGGCGGCGGCTACGGCCGCCGCTATTTGTGTCCCAGCCGGCAAGGATTCGCAGCGGGAGGGACAGGGTGCTTCCCCCCCAGCCAGAATTTTTTGGGGGAGGGACAGGGTGCCTCCCCCCCAGCCAGAATTTCAGGGGGGAGGGACGGGGTGCCTCCCCCCCGGCCAGAATTTCAGGGGGAGGGACGGAGCGCCTCCCCCCCACCGTGAATCAAGTTTCGTGAAAGGTAAGGGACATTCGTACATCCCTACAATCAAGGCCATTTCTGTCCCATGCGCAGGCCTGAAGCCTGATTGAAATGGATCTAGATAATCAGCTTCTTCCAAGTGTACCTTCAACTGCATCACCACCACCCACTCAATCACCTTGCCCAAAAAATGGCAGACTTGAAACTGGTCAAAAGTTGTTCAGGATTTGGGGATCCAAGGAGGGCTTTTTTAAGAGCAGTCTTATCACTGCTTCCTTGAGAGCTGATGGCATCACTCCCTCCTCAAGGGAGGCGTTCACCACCACCCTGATCCCCTCACCCAGTCTCTCTCTGCAGCTCCTAATGAGCCAAGATGGGCAAGGATCAAGTAAATGGGTGGTCAGCTTTACAGATGCAAACACCTTGTCCATTTTATCAAAAAGAGGAAGCTGGAACCAATCCCACAAAACCAGTTTTCTGCAGGCCACCTCTCTTTCGCTAACTGTATCCATGGTGCATGGAGTAACTCTCCTGATCCAATCAATTTTTTCCGCAAAGTGCCGTGCCAAGGCCTCACAGGAGGCCTTAGAATGCTCCAGCAGTTCCAGAGCTACTGGACCGACCAGGCTCCGGACCACTTGGAACAGCATCTTGGGACAGCACTCTGCACACATGATAGAGGCAGCATATTCCTTTTTTGCTGCCTTCACCACCATGTGATAGGCTGAAGATACAGCTGTAGCCCATGTCTGATTGCCTTTGGAGCGAGACTTCTGCCACCAGTGCTCTAGCTGTCTCACCTCCTGTTTCAGAGCTCATAACCATAGATTGAACCATGGTGCAGTCCAAGCCCTGTTCAGGGGGAGAGAGCATTTTGGAGCCACCCGATCTAATGCCCCAGTGATTGTGGCATTCCACCCACCCACCAGAGTCTTGACCGAGTGGCCATTGGCATGCTCCAGAGAATCCCCAAGCATGTTCAGGAATCCATTCGGATCCATAAGACGCCTGGGGCGGACCATTTTAATGGGTCTTCCATCCCTGTGGAGGGTTTGTGGAACCGAGAAGTCCAACATCACCAGATAGTGATCTGACCATGACAAGGGGGGGGGTGGATATACCTCCGACTTCCAGATCACTCCCCACTTCTCCAGAAACAAACACAAGGTCTAGCACATGACCGGCTACATGGGTGGGCCCAGTTAGACTAGGTACAGCTCCCAGGAAGCCATGGTCACCATGAAGTCCCGAGGTGCCCCCATAAGGATGGCCTATCAATGTACATTAAGTCCCCCAACACCAATAAGTTAGGGGACTGCGCATGCACATCAGAGACCACCTCAAGCACCTCGGCCAGGGAGTCAGTCGTGCAGTGGGATGGGCGGTATACGAGCAGAATCCCCAGACTGCCCTTTGAGCCCCACCTCCAGTACATGCACTCAGCAATCTTCGTATCCTGGGGGAGGGGGGTCTGGTGAAGACCAAGGACTCCTGGTAGGGGGAGCCACTCCCCCTCCCCGATCCCCAGCCCTTGGCTGCTATGCATACAAAAATCCAGCTGAGCACATGGCCGCAAGAGTTGGAACAGTGGCCTCAGCCAGCCAGGTCTCTGTAATATATGCCAGGTGTGCACCCTCATCCCAGATCATGCCATGGATGACAGATGTTTTCTGGGAAACAGACCTGGCATTGCAGAGCAGCAAATAAAGACCAGAAGGTGTAGTCATACCTCCCCCAGCTATCCTTTGGCTCTGGTCAGGCCCAGAACAGGGGATAGATATTACATATCTCTCCCTTGTCCCCCTTACCTGGCATGGCCTGCCCCTAGCACACCACCAGTGCCTGCCGCCCAGCATCAGTATTAGGAATGGTGGAGAATTCCGCCACAGATTCCAGTGAGGCCGGATTCTGTAGAATCCGGCCCCCCGGAATCCATGGCGGAACGGCCTCCTGCCCCCGCCCCCCCTGTGGAATCCCCCGGGATGGCACTTACCTGCGGCAGATGCGGTGGCGGTGGATGCAGTGGTGGCAGTTCCGGCGGCGGCGGTTCCGGCAGTGGCTGTTCCAGCGGCAGATTCAGTGGCCGTGGCTGGCTGGCTTACTACTACAAATAGTGTAGTAGTGCCCACTACGCTATTTGCGGTTCCCTTTTCTTTTGCTGTAATTGCCTATGTAAATATTTACGTAGGCTAGAACGGCGAAAAATAGGGAATGCAAATGGCTGCTGCCGTAGCTGCCGCCATTTTCATACACCGTTTTTTTTGGGGGGGTAGCCATGATAGGCTACGTAAATTCTTACGTAGTTTATCATGGCAGCCTGGATGGACCGTGGTCGGAAGTCTGGCTGCGGACGGACCTAGCTGGCTGCTCCACGGAGCCGCCGCAGAGCAGAGCTGGCCGGGCATGATTCTGGGGGGGAAGGACCGGATCGCCTCCCCCCCGTTGAGGATTCTGGGGGGAGGGACTGAGCACCTCCCCCCCAGCGGATGCCCCAACCGGAACAGGTAAGTGATTCATACATCCCTAGTCGGTATGTTCTGGCCCCCAAGACTCCCCCCACTGCCTCCGTCAGGTGGAAACATGCCCCCTCGCTCCCGCCTATCAGGCAGGCTACCCACCCCTAAAAACACAACAGAATCCCCCCACCCCCCCAACAATTAAACAAAAATCAACAAAATACATTCCGTTTACAAATACTGCCAGGCAGAAGTCTGCAGAGGGAGCAGTGGTGGTGGTGGTGGCGGCAGCAGCAGCAGACACTCCCTCTTCCCTGGGTGGTGGCTTCTCCTGCAGATACTGGCTCTCTCGAAAATGCAAAATTAGGTAAATTTGCATTAAAATATGAACTGAACTAATTTCTCTCCAATACCTAATTGGGAGGTATTGGAAATGAAAGAGAAAGAAAAAGAGAACGCGGGGATGAATTGGTGTGGGGGACCTGTGAATTTTTGTCTCCACTCACATTCCCAAAGAAGTGCAGATGTTTTCTTTGTTTGCTTATGTAAATATAATAGGGATGTCAGAGAATTCCGCCACGGATCTCGGGGAGGCCGAATGCCAGCGCATTTGGTCCCCCAAAATCGGTGGCGGAAAGGTCTGCCCCCCCGCCCCCCCCCAGGACGAGACTTACCTGGGGCGGATCTTCCTGGCAGCGGCAGCTCTGGCGATGGCTCCAGCGGCGTGTCGGCGGCGGTGGCTGCGGCGGCTGGTCTTCCGACCGGCTGCCACCACCTCCATTTCCAGTTAAACAAAAAACAAAAAATCATGATAGGCTAAGTAAAGATTTACGTAGCCTATCACGGCTAGATTTTAAAAAAACACCGTGATAGGCTACGTAAATGTTTACGTAGCCTATCATGGCTGATTAAAACAACAACAACATGCATACGCAAATGGCGGTGGCCATGGCCGCTGCCATTGGCGTTCCTTATTTTGGCACATCTTAGTCTACATAAACATTTACGTAGACTAAGACAGCGAAAATAAGGGGAACACAAATAGCATAGACGCTACGCTATTTGTGTTCCCCTTATTTTTGCCGTCTTAGTCTACGTAAATGTTTACGTAGACTAAGACGTGCCAAAATAAAAAACGCAAATGGTGGCAGCCATGGCTGCTGCCATTTGCATATGCATGTTGTTGTTGTTGTTGTTTTAAATCAGCCATGATAGGCTACGTAAACATTTACATAGCCTATCACGGCTGACTGCAGGGACGCAAACGGCAGCAGCTACAGCTGCCGCCATTTGCGTCCCTGCTAGCCAGGGGCCGGATGTCCGGCTGCTGACAGAGCCGGCCGGTGGCTCCGCAGAATCCCTGTGGAGTGGAGCCAGCCGGACAGGATTCCGGGGGGGAGGAACGGAGCACCTCCCCCCCTGGCCAGGATTCCTGGGGGAGGGACGGAATGCCTCCCCCCCAGCATCAGCATAATCCGCGGAAAGGTAAGTCACTTTCGTACATCCCTAAAATATAAGGTGAGCATGATTTTCTATGTTGTGATGCTTGGGAATGTGATCTTTGCAAACTCTGAGATGAACTGACCTGATCTGTGCCTCCTGCATTAATGTGCAGATAGAAACTTAGCTATTTACCAACTTCTACATTTCCAGAATGTTCCAACCCAGTTCTTGGCTCAAAGGTATATACATATTTAAACTTGTATTTGAGATAAAAACATATTTAGAAATGCGTGCTTTAGATACAGATTGCCGCCATAGCATGGACTCTGCAAGGAAGTGTTGCTCTCCCCTCTCTATATGCCCTGTTTTTCTCTCTCTCCATCCTCACTCCCAGCACCTTATTTGCTAAACCTGGCAGTGGCAAGATTTAGACAGGCCTTTTCACTTACTAGATCAATGCCCTGCCATCTGCTGTATTGGCATGAATTCTTGCTGCAGAACATCAATGTCCGTGTGGGTCTGAGGAAATGCAAAATATGACTCAAGTTGTTTTTCAATGTAATTTACAGTGGTTTATGTGAAGTGTTCTTTTTTCCATGGCATCTTTCCTGTTTTTATGTTTATGTTCCATTAGCACATACCAGGTTTCATGATATTACTGGAAGGAAAAAAGTTACACTTTTGGCTGCCACTGTTAAACATGTAGAAAATTGACCTTGGTTGGGCAAGGAGTGGAGTCAGTTTGGCCCAACCGTGCCCACCAGGTTTTTGAGTGCAGCAGCAGGCAGGATCTGATGGATTAGGAAGAAGAGTCACAATGGTCTTTTAAGTCAGTCTTCCTGTTCAGGTCTCCCTAAGGATGTCAGAGAAATCTGCAACAGACTCAAATGAGTAAGGATTTCTTGCAGTCCAGTCTGCGAATTCTGCGCCGGACTGACATCTGCGGGTCAAGTGGATTCTGCAGACATGCAACTCCCCCCACCCAAATTTCCCATTTACCCAAAATTTAGTGGCGGGGGGGAGTATTTTGCTTACCAGAAGTAACGTAGTGAGCACTGTCTGTGTGTGTGTGTTCCTTTAGAATGAAGTCTCCATGTTCATGCAGTTCCTATATAAGCGTACATTAGGGATGTACGAATTACTTACCTGCCATTCGGGGGGGGGGGTCTGAGGGGGGGAGGCAATCTGTCCCTCCCCCAGGAATCCTTGTCGGCTGGCTCTGCTCTGCAATGATTCTGTGGAGCCGCTGACCGGCTCCGAAGCCCCAGTGATACAGCCACCATTGCCGTATCGCAGACTGGACTGATGAATTGCAGATGCCATTTGCATCCCTGCTCTTTGACATGATAGGCTATGTAAATCTTTACGTAGCCTATTGCACGAAGGAACAGGGACGCAAATATGCCATTTGCATCCCTGTTCCTTCGTGAGATAGGCTACATAAATCACATCAAAGAGCAGGGACGCAAATGGCATAGCAGACGCCATTTGCGTCTGCAGTCTGTCAGTCTGTCAGTCCAGCCAGCGATATGGCAATGGTGGCCGTATCGCTGGGGCTTCGGAGCTGGCAGCAGGCAGGATCCATGGGCGAGGACTTTGCAGGGGAGGCAGAGGTAGGAGATCCGATCCTCCACGGACCCCAATGAGGCCGGATTCAATAGAATCCAGCTTCATTGGGGTCTGTGGAGGATTTCTCCGACATCTCTAGAGTATGTATAAAAGGACTTAGGGTCCTTTCATGGGCATTCTCCTAGGTTTGCTGGCTTGGATTTTGCCTGCATCTTTCAAGGAAAGAGCCCTTTCTCTCCATGTTTTAAAGATGCTCAGGCAATCTCCCAGCCAGCAAACTTAGGAGAATGCCCATGAAAGGATCCCCAAGTCCTTTTATGGGTATAGGAACTGCACAAACCCAGAGACTTCATTCTAAAGAAAAACAAACACACACAATGCTCACTATGTTAAGATCATCATCAGCGGCCCTTCTCCGTGAGCCCCTGCCAAAGGAAGTGAGGCGGGTGGCTACTAGGCGGAGGGCTTTTTCTGTTGTGGCACCCCGGCTCTGGAATGAGCTCCCTAGTGAGGTTCGCCTGGCGCCTACATTGTACTCCTTTTGGTGCCAGGTGAAGACCTTTTTATTTTCCCAGGCATTTTAGCATTTTAGCTTTCTAAATTTTTATCTTTGCTGTTTTAAATCTGTATTTTAAACTCCTGTACTGCTGCTAGGTTTTATTGTGGTTGTATCGTTATATTGTGGTTTTAATGTTCTATATATTTTAAATTGTTTTATTGTGTGTTGTTTGGTTTTAATTTTTGTGAACCACCCAGAGAGCTTCGGCTATTGGGCGGTATAGAAATGAAATGAAATAAATAAATAAATAAATAAATAAATGTTACTGCTTGTAAGCAGAATACCCCCCGCCCACCCCAAAATGAGATTTATATAAAGAAGTTACTTGTTCTGTAACTTCTTTCAAATTTATTTCTGTATTTGTCTGGACAGGAAATGAATAATACAAGTCCACAGGTTTGCAGATGGTGGACCAGAAAATTTAACCAAGTCTATAGACCTCATGCAGACCAGATTCAGCACAGTCCAAACATCCCTCAGTCTCCCCTCCAGCAATCCTTGAGATTTCAGTGTGCACATTTGGTGGTGGGCCTCACGGCAGGATTGTGATTCTGTTGGCATACCACACACCCTACTGTCTCCCTGTCTAGGCTGACAACACTGGTCTTGGGGGTGATGTTGATTTCACCCAAATTGTTGGTATTGGAGGGTTTCAACATGCCTGGCTAGCACCCCTCATCTGCAGCAGCTTAGGTTTTCATAGATTCCATAATAACTATGGGATTGGCTCACTTTATTTATTTATTTGTTCGTTTAAAAGATTTCTTGTCTGCATTTCAGGGCAGGATCCCTCCCAAGATAATGGACAACAATAACTGCCCAGAGAGCTTCAGCTATTGGGTGGTATAGAAATGAAATAAATAGAAATGAAATAAATAAATAAAATAACACACATAATAAAAACTGATGCAGCAATAAAAACAGTAAAAACACAATAAAAACAGAATCAGCAACAAACATTCTAAAAAACAGAAAACACCAGCATAAAATAAAGCAACATACAACTGCAGCTGCAACCCAATCCCATAATCAGGGGAAGGCCAGGGTAAAGTCGTAAGTTTTCAGGGCCTTCTTAAAAGTCTGCAATGATGGTGCCTAGCAGACCCCTGATGGCAACTTACTCCAGAGATGTGGGGCCACTGCAGAAAAGGCCCTCTCTTACAGGTGGGCAGATGAGAAGGGCCTGTCTTGCTGATCTTGAAGTGCCAGTAGGCTGATACTGTATGGGTGAAGGTGCTCCTTCAAGTAATATCTGGCCCTACACATGTGGCAGGGCACACACTAGCTCTGGTGTTTTCCAGTCAGGATGAAAGTGTTCTGTGGATAGGGTAATTCAAAAGAACTCCATTGCCACTGACACATCACTACCCAATTCACTGGAACTCCTAACCTGCTTTTCCCTCAGAGCCTACTTGATCCATAATATATGACTGAAGGTTTTACCTTTGATTCTCCTGATGTTAAATAGCAATGTACAAGAATTGCATTTCAATTTGCAAATCATCCAGACTAGCACCATTTACAGCAGCAAACTCAAACAGAAGCAGATTTTTTTTAAAAAAAGATGTCCACACATTATCAAAGTTGTGATTGCATTTGAAAAATACACGTTTGGTGTTGTTGTTGTTTTAAAAAAATGGTCTTTGAAATGCTTTATGATCCTTAGTCATATGTACATGTTCAGTATTCCACTGTCAAGCATACCTGAACCAACTTTTTGCTCCCAGAAATTATTGGAATTATAACTACCTAAGGAAGCGTAACTATGGTCCTTAGAGAGTGTCTGAAGGGCTATAGGATTTTTCAGATTCCTGGATTCAAGGTTGGAGACAGTGCTCCGACCTTGGAGCCAGATATCTGCACTCCCTACTCCTTCTCCTTCACAGCCAGCACAGAGAGAACCATGCTGGTTGCCTCTCTGAAATTGCAAAGGCGACCTCGGAGGGGGGGGCATGACAGTGGATGGGATGGGGAGGGGATTGGGGAAGCCAGGATATGACCTGTCCCAAGGTCTCCCCAGCCTCTTCCCTCCTACTTCAATGTGCCCAGCTAGATGGGAGACAAAGTCCATCTAGCCAAAATGCAGAGTGGGAGGAGCACAGAGGCAAAGATTGCCTCCATCATTCCCCCTACTCTGCAGTAGATGCCCATAAGCCTCTGCGTTTGGAGGCTTATGAGCATTGGCATAGGATTGTGTCCTCAGTAGTATTGTTTAATGAGTTAAACTGGCTTTGATTTTGTTTAGATGAAACAAATCCTTATCAAGACTTTACTTTAGAAGGACAGATTAACATTTCTGCTTTTCCGTGTACCCAACAAAATGAGGAGCAATACTGATTGTGGTGTCTAGACAAATTAAGAAGAATCCTATTTGGTTGCCACTCCAAATTCTCCTGCATCTTCTTTGCTTCACTAGCAATACCAGTCTCAACCCCCCCCCATTTTTGTCAACTTTTAACAGCTTGCTCTGCACCTTCTTCCAGCTGAAAATTGCATCTCGAATGCTAACGAAGGAAAAATTAATTGAATGAAGGCAGAGTGTGACTGATGGAAAGTTAAAATAGCATCAGAGAAGCACAAGATACAGAAAGCCAGTAGAAAATATAAACAGCATGGCAATTCAGGTGACTTTAAATGAGGAAAAACTAAAAATTGCAAAAATACAGCTCATGCAAAGGTTTAAAGATAACACTTTTTTTCTGAAGTAATGAATTCCCTTCCCCCTTTTCCACAGCTGAAGAGTCACACCATTAACTCCTAATTTAGACCACTTTATATGATAGAAAAATGGGGGTAAAGTATGGATTATATATAGTATTAGGGTGAAGTATTTATGGATTATATATAGTATTAGGGTGAAGTATTTATGGATTATATATAGCAAGGAAAAAGAGTGAATGGGGAGGAGCAGAAAAGTGTTGACTTCATAAAATAACAGTCTAGGTATAATGTGCTTCATATGATTTAATGTCAACTGACAGAGAAATAAGACAAACTGAAATATCTGGAGCCATTTGTACTGTAGCGACAGAAAAGGTATATCAAACAATTGTGTAAATCCATATGTGTATTATTTCTGGTTTACTTTTTTTAAAAAAAAATCTAGTTCTTTTAGAGTTCACATACATAATTTAAAATATTTGAAAATACATATTGATGCATACTTCTGGTTACTTTTTAATTTTATTTTACGTATCTTAGTTGTTTTATTCCACATTTGAATGATGCTGAATGGTTCATGTAGCATTTAAAATCAATTACTGTTAACCTACCTTCCTATTTTTGCCATGTAGCCAGGGCTGACCGTCTAGAACTTGCAAACTTCTCTACAGCTTGTGCCTGTATTTCAGATGTGCTCTGTCACCTCTGCCACTGTTCTGAGGCATTCACATCACAGCTGTGTCCCTGTGGAAGGAAGGAAGATGCAGAGCCTACCATGAAGGCTCTGCTTCTCTTGGCACTTCCTTGCTAGTGATTTGGGCCTGATACAGATTTGTCACTGGCTGCAGGGTTACTCATACTCAGTATCAATATTTACACTGGCTTGCTACTAGGGATGGCGGAGAATTTCTCCCCGAAACTTCGGGGGGCCGAGCGCCAACGTGTTCGGCCCCCCGAACAAGTTTCGGGGAGAAATCCTCCGAACCCCCCCGCCCCCCGCCCCCACCCCCGGGATGGGACTTACCTTCACCGAATGTCCCTCCCGGTGGCGGGTCCGGCCGGCGGTTCGGCGGGTGTTCAAGCGGGGTGGGAGTGGCAGCCGGTCTTTCGACCGTCTGCCGCCACCGCCATTGCAATCAAAGAAAAAAAAAAACGCCCCCTGATAGGCTACGTGACGATTCACGTAGCCTATCACGGCTAGATTTGCAAAGTCAGCCGTGATAGGCTACGTCAATTGTCACGTAGCCTATCACGGGTGACTTAAAAAAAAAAAAAGCACGTACGGATAATGGCGGCCCCCATAGGGAGCCGCCATTCCCGTTCCTTATTTGGTCGCTGTAGTCTATGTAAATGTTTACGTAGACTACGGCGAAAATAAGGGCAACACTATTTGCGTTGCCCTTATTTTCGCCGTAGTCTACGTAAACATTTACGTAGACTACAGCGACTAAATAAGGAATGCGAATGGCGGCTCCCTATGGGGGCCGCCATTAGCGTACGCGCTTTTTTTTTTAAAGTCACCCGTGATAGGCTACGTGATGATTGACGTAGCCTATCACGGCTGACTTTGCAGATCTAGCCGTGATAGGCTACGTGAATCGTCACGTAGCCTATCAGGGGGCGTTTTTTAAAAAAAAAAAAAAACTTTCGCGTTCGTGGCCGGGCGAGGCGGGAAGCCTCCTCCCCGGCCTGAATTTCGGCCGGGGCGAGGCGGGAAGCCTCCCCCCTGGCCTGAATTTCTGCCGGGGCGAGGCGGGAAGCCTCCCCCCCGGCCTAAACTTCGCAGGGGGAGCAGCGAAGCGCCTCCCCCCCACCGCGAACGTCCTCCGACGACAGGTAAGGGACTTTTGTCCACCCCTACTTGCTACTAGGGAGGCTGGAGAAATTTGAGATGGAGGAAAATTGGCTCAGATTTCTAAGAATCTGACCTGCGGAATCTTCCTCAGGCTGCGTGGAGTCCATGGACTTTTGGATTATTTTTTTTACTTTCCCAAAATTTACACAAATGTATTTGTAGGAAAACATGCAAGTTTCTACTGAGGCTGGAAAATATACTTGGGGAAAAGTTGAATGGAATGGGGCACAATACATTAAATTTTATGTACTAATGTAAACTCTGTAAATTTACAGAGTTTACAGAGCAAACCCTCTTACAGAATTATTTGCATATTTCCCTGCATAACTAAAAAAAATCAAATCGGAATGAATGACACAACACAATCCACGAAACACATGTGGGACAGATTTGACAAAATCCAGACATCCCTACTTGCTGCACATACAATCATAAAATTATGGGGGGGTCTTGGGGGCCTTGGACTTCACTTAGTCCAAATCTAGGCATGAGTGAATTGGTCAGTTTCACTTTCTTCGGCATTCATTTCTTGGGGGGGGGGAGGAATCTCAAGTTATTTCTCTCCTGAATATGAAAAACGTTATCGATTTTGGTAAGTTCTTATCAAAAATGAAATGAAATGAAATTTGTGTCCATCTGCACTGGTATAACTATTCGTAGCATGGAGAGGACCAGGATGTACCTGCATGCCACATAGCTGTTAAAGATGAGGAGCCTGTCAGAAAAAAAGAGGTGGTGGCAACCCTAATTCAGCACCACAGACGTGGTTGAATTCAAAACCAGACTTTGAATGGGTTTCAAACCAGACCTTGCTCTAAATACTGGGCCTGGATGGACAAACCTGTCAGTTTCAGTTTCTCCCATGTCCACTAAAAAAAAAAAAAATCAAGATCTTTTTGTCCCTAACATGGAGAACCTTGGTACTGTTTGGTAAATTCTTATCAAAAATGAACTGTAACAAAATTCTAACACTTCCCTTTCTAACCCCCTCTCAATGAAGGCTCTACAATGTACAGTGCAAGTACAGCATCCCTCACACATGACCATCCAGCTTAAATTCCACTGCTTAAATGCATACAACAGTGGAGAACCCACCAGATCTGGAGACATTTTTTTACACTGTCTCTTACCATTAGGAAATTGCCTCTAGTATTTAGCCAAAGTCCATTTCCCTGCATTTCCACCTGTTGCAAAGGCTGCACCATCTTTTGTGTGACTGTTTGATAAGAACTTACCAAAACATGCATAGGATTGCACCCTAAACGTATTCACTCCACACTCAGTTTTTAAGATGCTCTCCTACTGTTAATTTTGTTGTTAATATTTTAATGTTTTAAAGTTTTTAATTTGTTTTAAAGTTTTATTTATTTCTAAAGTTTGTTTTTAATTGATTTATATCTATATCTGTATCTATATCTATATCTATATCTATATCTATATCTATATAAAAGGCTTTTGAATGTAATAGCCGTGGGGGCTCTATTTAGGTTGAAAGGCAGTTCATTAATTTGAAAACAAAATAAATAAAAATAAATGTGCCAATGCTGCACATGCAGGAACTAAAAAGTTAAATGTGACCCTGGCTTTGTGAAACACCACATGGACAATTTTCTTTTACATGTCCAATGTCATATCTCAACTAAGCTTCAATTCTTGTCTGACCTAAAAACAAAGTCGGACAGCCCTCCCTACCAAAGTTCTTGGCACTATCAAAGCCCACTGGATCCACAAAATAGGCCCAGCATCAAGCATAGGCACAGTTGGGTACTTGCCAAGGGCCCAGATCCCAAGAGGGGCCCACTTACAAGAGCACCACGACTTACTTCTCCTCCTCAGCATTGCAGCCTGCCTCTTGCTCTGGCTCAGACAGCAGGGATGGTGAGAAGAAGGAGCCATAGATGCCACTGCATACTTGCTCTCTGGCTCTCTGCTTGTCAAGCAAGTAAGTGGTAGCAATGATGAGAAAGAGGATGAGCAAGAACAGCTGGTGACAATGGTGGAGAAAAAGGAAGACTCGCTCAGGGAGGGAGCAATTGAGGGTGTCTTTCCCAAGGCCCTCAAAAACCTGGAGCCTGCGCTACCATCAAGCTGCCACCAGATTATTTTTATTAAAGAAAAAGCAAGTTTAACACAGCTCATCTTTTTCTGCTTATCGTGATGATTAAAATGAATGAGTGCAGTCTTAGAATGTGTCATTGGGTGAAAGAACGTTGAGTGTCTGACATTATTTAAAAGTGAGGATATGTTATTGTACCCGATGCCCCAGGTGGGATACTGCAAAAGGTCATTCTTGCAGTATTGCTCAGATTAAGAACAATTATTGTTGAATTACCTAGTATACAAAGCTATTAATTCAGGAGTTGGCATTTTTACCCCAAATATTATAGTATGCCTTATTTCTCAGTATTGCAATTAGTTGGGATTAACTGAATGTTCTCCAGTGAACTATTTCAAGGTGAAACAGGGATGCTGGGGGAGCTGAAATGTTTTTCAACCCCCCCTTAATTTAAAAAGAGTCTTGTTTGATCAGACCAAAGGCTGATCTGATATAGCATCTAGGTTCCCTCAGCGGCCAAACAGATGTCTATGGGAAACCCACAAGGAATACATAAGCAGAATAGCCCTCTCCCAGTGTTGTTTTCCAGTGACTTATATTCAGAGGCAAACTGCCTCTGATCCTGGAGATAATATATACTATCATGACTATTAGCTGTGTTAGCCTTATTCTCCAAGAATTTGTCTAATCCCTTTTTAAAATCATTTAAGTTGGTAGCCATCACCACATCTTTTGGTACCAAATTCAGTTGTTTAATTATGCACTGTGATTGCAGCCCTGACTGCGTGTAGCTCAGGTGGGATACCTCAAATGGTCATTCTATGCAACATAGCTCAGTTGAAGAACAATTACCATGATGTCATGACGTGAAATCGATTTGGCAGTGTGACATCGCGGACAACATCACTGAGAACCAATGAAGCTAATTCAGAGTGAGGACACTACTTCCTGAATAGGTCAGAACTAAATTTGTTTGTCTTTGGTGACATTATCATATACTCAAATCCCATCACCTGTTCGAGTATGTCATTGTTATGTAGAAGAAAAGGTATTTCTTTCAGACAACTTTCTTTTTTGAACTCACAAGTTTTTTCTGTCCTGAATATGAAGAAATTTGCAGATTTCAGTACATAATTATAAAAAATAAACTGAAACAAAATTCTCATCCATCTGTATCAGCTGAATTCCATAGGTACTGCTGTTTCCAGCATAGACAGGACCATGATTTTATTTATTTATTTAAAACATTTGTATCCCACCCTATATCATTAGGATTGCAGGATGGCATACAGATAAAATGTACCTGCATACCATGTAGCTATTAAAGATAAGGAGCCTGCCAGAAACAAAAAGAAGAGGTGGCAACCTTAATTAAGCACTAATGTGGCTGAGTACACAGGGATTCAAATGCAGACTTTTAAGAGCAACGTAATCAAAGCCCTGGACTGGATGGACAAATTTGTCAGTTTCTGTTTCTCCCACATTGAGGTGTGTGTGTGTATTTTTATTCTCATGTTCTGTGTGTCCCAAATTGGGGCACTGTGTAAATTTTGGTAAATTCTTATCAAAAATTAACTGAGATCAAATGCTTGGGATATCTGCTTTGGAAAGGGTGGCTCAGAACATGTTCAATAGTTGCATATGTATGTAACATTGGAAGCAGACTGTGACACTACAGATCAGAGGCTCATAAAGGCTCCACAGCAGATTTGGATCATCACAGACAACCAAAACTAAATATCACAAAATTTTGCTTGCATCCCTTTGATAAGCAACTTAGTTTGTAACCCAGCAGTAAATTCTATAAAGAGGTCAATAGCGATCAGCATAGAATGTCAGCAAAATATCTTCTTCAATTCATTCCATAAACACTGGTTCCATATGCAAATCAGAATTATCTGTGTCTATGTTGGATTATATTATATTTCTGATATATATATATATATATATATATATATCCTTCAGATTGGGGGTAGGCTGCTATTTGCAAACTCACAGTAGGAAGAAAATGCAAGCAGAAAAATATAGATTTACCTTCTGCATCCACCCCTAGGGTGATTATATATTTGTTTTGAATTACTTTCCTTAAGAGACCATCTATCTTTGATCATTACTTTTTTTTTATCAAAGTCTAAGAAACCAGTTCAGTTAATCTCATTAGCAAATGAACATCATTTCGGATAACCAGTGACATTCTAAAGAGCATTTATAATTTCCTTTAACTATTTATTTAAATTCCAATTTGTGTTGTATGTACATGAATTAAACAGATTGAATTTTCAAATGGAAGCCCCTCCACAATCAATTTTCACGATTCTTTCTCCATATATCAAGTCACATCAAAGGCAGGTGATAGCAGAAGGGAAACCCTGATCTGATTCAAAAGAAGCCAATTAACAAATCTCATTTGGTGTTAATTGCAACTGCAGTCCTCATCTTAGTTTAATCAACACCTCAGTCAAGTAATCTAAAAAGTCCAAGAGTTAGACATCGATTTCATTCACAGCCAGAGCTGCACTGACAAGTTTCATCCTATAAGCATCTTCCATTTCCAACAGGCTAAATTGTTTCCATTCCATTCAAAGCCATTCCATAATATTTGGAGTGCCATAGCAACTGGGAAGGGAAAACAAGACCCAGATTCACACATTTTAACAGGTCTTCATGCTGTGGCATGCTCTCTCCCCTCCATCATACAGATGATGTAATGCAGGGGTGGGTGAAATGCAGTCCTCAGCTGAATTTCAAATGTTCTTTGCAAGAAGTTAGTTCAGGCAAAAGTGAATTGTCCCTCCCCTGGCAGCCACTGGGAAGTAAGAGAAAAAAGAGGGTGGCAGAAAGGAAAGGGAGAGAGAAAAGATGGTGGCAGAAAGGAGCGTGTAGGGATGTACAAATGTTGTTCCATCCATCCTGCACAAGTTCCATGGTTTGTGTGCAGCCTCTTTACAGACCCCCCAGAATTTTTCTTTTTTTGCTCCAAAAATCATGCACATAAATACATACCAATGAACACAAATCCTGTGCCCTCTTCACGGGTCCAGGTAATTTACATAAGATATTGTGAATTTTCTGAGATTTTTACATTTTTTTTCCCTTGACACCATTTTCTCCCACCTTTTGTGCACGCTATTTCAGTCTTGTTTTCTTGGGCAGTGACTATGGAAATAATGATTTTAGTAATTTCAAATTCTGAGTATTTCTGGTGAGTGTCACTCTCATTTACTCATCTTTAAAGTGAATCCAGAAAACCCCAAATAATAAATACATATTTATTATTGTAATATGTGAATCACATTCGCATACAATTCTTCAGATTTTTGGATATTACTATGGATTTATTTCCATACATTTCATGACTGTGAAAAGAAAAAGAAAAAACCGTGTGATCGTGGACCCCATTAGATCCACTAATGCTGCTCTGCCATGGATTCTGCAGCCTGGACTGAAGGAAATCCAAACCCATTTCCATTCGTGGCAGATTTCTCTAACATCCCCGGGGGGGGGGGGCAGGGGAGAGAATAGGGTGCCCAAAAAGAGAGGAAATAAAAGGGATGGCTCCACCCACTTTTGGCTCTGACTCCACCTACTGCTGGCTTCAATCCTGTTCACTGCTGGCACATGGCCTCCATCAAATTTCCTTTGAGTGAATGCAGCCTTTAACCATGTATGTATGTATGTATGTATGTATGTATTCCCCACCCCTATTGGACTGCATGAGTCAGGTGTCCCATACCAATATTCAATCATTCAGAGGTCAAGCTTGTCTGATTTCCTTTAAAGATGTCAGGTTAGAGGGAGAGCAATCACATCAAGAAAGTCTCACATAGTTATCTATAAATGTGGAGTGTCTGGCCCATACATAGCTCCTCCATGCAGATGTAGTGATGTGGCCAGTCCATGTGGTGGAATTTAGAATGCATAAACTGATAATATGCTTGAAATAATTGTACTGAAGAATTTAAAGGAAGACATAGGTGCAACTGATAGTCATTAGCACCTACTGAAAGACCCTTTACAATTATTTTTGCTCAAGTTCTCATGACTATTTGTTTTACAAATAAGTGCATGATATTCTCTGAATTTTCATAAATCAATAATTCATTTTAATCTCCCCCCCCCTGAGAATTCAACAAGATCAATAAAAGATAAAAAACCAAAGTCCAAACAAAATAAGTGAAAAGATGTCTAACTGAAATATTTCAGAATCATATGACATCATATGCATTTCTGGAAAGCAAATGGCAAACAAACAATTAGCCTTACATATAATTCTAGATCTTGGGAAATGGTAAAGGAGAAAAGCTGCTTTGTTATCACATGCTCTCTGCCATGCTCTAACGATGGCTGAACAGGCAAAGTTAGGGAATGTGGTGTTCAGAAATATGATTGGTCTCCTGTTTGAGAATGAACAACATGGAAATAATTATCATTTCATGTTAAAAGTCATTAGTAGTGTTTAGAAGTAGACAGGGTTTGTTTGCCTAAAGCCATCTGCATAACAGTCAAAAAAAGTCTTAGCTGACTGGAACTATCTGAATGAAATAAGTTTAGGATCCTTATCCAAACAGTCCCTTGAATTTCAAACCTTGATAGCCACAATGTCAGGCTCTATCTCCTCCTGTCAAAATGCAATGATGTACAACAGTGGTAGGCAAATTTTTTGGACTCAAGGCACATTTGGCAATTTGAGAAACTGTCCTGGGTACCACCACAAAATGGCTCCTGTGAGATGCAACGCTAACCACAAAGAACAAGTAACCTGTCCAAAACACTGAATACAAGTCAGAGGTGGGATCTGAGCCCAAACACATTGAACAACCATTTTGAATACACAGCTGGTAAGAAAATGTGTTAATTTTAAAATGAATGAATGAATGAATAAAAGTGGGAGGAATAGGGCATCTTGGGGGACACCAGGAAAGTGGTGGGGTCACACTTGTGCCAATAAGCATCATGTTGCCTACTCCTGATGTACACAAAGAGAGAGATGCCATGTTAGTTGCCATAAAATGGTTGTTTTAAACACATGGCACACACACACACATGCACACACACACACCACACCCATGTACATTGCATTTGAAAGAATGGCAATAGGAGAAGATGGTGGCATGCAGGTTAAAGCAAGGGCATTAGAGATCTGCAAGAGAAGAAGGTGCCTGAAGAAGCCGAAATGGGGATGAGAAACATCTAATTCAGTGTGTGTATATGTGTGTGAGAGAAGGCGAGTGGGGAGAGAGCTGGCCATATACTATGCATGCACTGCTCAAGGGTTTATCAGTTCTGTGTTGATATCATATAAGTATATTCAGAATCAGATGGCTAATGAATGGTGTGCGTGTGGGGGGTGGGGGGGTCTTATCTACTGTCCTTACTCCCCACCTCTTGGCATTTGTCTGTTCTCTTGTACAGAGCCTAGCTTCTATGCATGATCTGATCTCTGAACAGGGCATAGGCCTATCAGTGATCACATGGTAGAAGAAAATAAGGTAAAGGTATATGTGGACTGAGTCCAGTAGCTGTTTTCCTCCTCTCTCCCACAACATGAGAGGAGGAAAACATCTGTTTGGTTTGCAGAGCAAAGGTACAGTAAGCACAATGGTGGCTGGTGGGTGTGCATCTATGGAAAAGAGCCTACATCACTTGAGCTGAATAAAATCTATTAACAAATTCCCTTGTAAGGTGCTTTCCAGAATCTCAACTAAGGATGGCTGAATTCACCCATCCACACCATGCACTGCTTGCCAGACCCTTGCAGCTGGCTGACCCTGTTTGCTGTGCCCAGCGTGCAGTGCGCAGCTGCCCAATCCCTCACCAAGCCACCATTTTGCCTCTCAGCTATAGCTGTTTTAATAATATTACAAATACTGTATGTCCTCACCAGCCATTTGGCTAAATATGGTTTGCACTAAATGTATGCCTGTCCCCTTAAATATAAAAACATGGCAGATTATATTGTTCGTTGTTTATTTGCTTATGTTTCCTGTTATGTCATGACTGGGGAAGGCAATGGTAAACCACCCCGCTACAGTCTGCCATGAAAAAGCAGGCGTCCCTCTAGGGGTCAGTAATGTGCAAATAAGAACCTTTCCTCCTTTCCTGTTATGTATGTCAGTGGATGGAGACTGTTGTGCTGGTCCTTTACATTATTCAGATATGACCACTGTTGTTGTTGTTGTTGTTGTTGTTTAAAAAAGACATACAAGCCAGAGATAACTGTCTTAAAAGCCAGAGATTGATCAGTTGGCTATGGCCAGGATCCAATAAGATCTAGGAATGTATGGACTTTGTAAAATCCTCTCCCTTCGTGCTTCTCAGATTGTCAGGTGCCTTTTGTCCTGTCGTCCACCCACAGATGGATGCTAATATTTTTTTTTCATGTGAAAAAATATGCAAATAAGTATGTAAGTACTTATGTAAGTTTTTACATAATTTACCTTAGTACGTAGCATTGAGCATATTGTCCCCCGTTCTGTTCAACGCTTCCTCAGCAGAAACGTATGTATTTTCCTACAAATTTATATGCGTACATTTCGGAAAAGTAAAATTAATCTGGAAATCCACAGACTTCACGCAGCCCGAGGGGGTCACTCCGCAGCAGATTCCGCAGGTCAGATCCTTAGAAATCCAAGCTCATTTTACTCCATCTTGAATTTCTCCAGCATCCCTAATAAGATCTCTCTTTGTGTGTGAAACTATTCTTGCTTGATTTCCAGTTCTGACCCTAGCATTAGGGTAGGGCATACAACAATAACACTCTGCTCTGCAAAGCTTTGCAGTGGCTGAAAATGTGTCCCAGATAGGGAGGTATGAAAATTTAGTTTCTGTTTGCAAATTATGCGAACATGTCCTGCTCTCAATCCTGAATGAAAATGTGAGCACAAACCCTTGCTTTCTGGAAATGTTCACAAATTTCCAAATTCACGTATTTATTTTTAAATGCACTTTGAAATGGTAACTCTGATCTCTTTTAGAGACAGATAAGGAGTTCTCCTGTCAGAAGGGAAATCAAATCAGAATGAACTGAAGTGGTTCATGTCACATTTTCCTCAAGGTTTCAGCTGTTGATAAGCAATTAAACAATCACACACTGGCAAGTTATTTGGTTAAACCTGTCCACATCAAATATTGATATTCTCAGTGCTGTTCTGCAAACTTCATATCAATAAATAGTGAAAACTATTAGTCAGAAATGGAGCAACTGGCACAATATTAACCAAATATATTGGCTATGTATTGCCTGCATAGTAAACAGACACAATGGGATTTAGCCTAGACTGCTCCTGACTTGCTAAATTTTCAATGTAGAGGGTTTATTTATTTATTTATTTTTGGCATGGAAGAGCATTTGATCGCAGGAGTCTTGAATAGTAGTCTTTGGAAGAACTACAGCCCATATACAGGTTTACCAACTCAGTGAGAACTGGACCTTAGATGGAAGGTGATACAAGGAAATTTAAGCATTCCTTAAAAACATATTCCTTCTCTGGATGAATGGGAAACTAAGTTCAGTGCATTTTTGACCAGAATCTACCCAGTTTGCACCTCCCAAACTTGAACAGTCTGTGGTTGAAGCCCATGAATTTCTGAGATTGCTTAGGGATGTCAGAGAATTTTGCCACGAATCTTGGGGAGGCCGAATGCCAGTGCATTAGGCCCCCCGAAATCGGTGGTGAAACGGTCTGCCCCCCCACCCCACCCCGGGACGGGACTTACCTTGTGCGAATGTCCCTGGCAGCAGCAGCTGCGGCGGCGGTTCGGCAGCGGTTCGGCAGCAGCGGCCGGTCTTCCAACCACCTGCCGCCGCCACCATTTCTAGTAAAAAAAAAAAAAATACCATGATAGGCTACATAAATGTTTACGTAGCCTATCATGGCTGAGTAAAACATAAACAAAAAACAGCCGCACGTACGCAAATGGCGGCACCCATGGGTGCCGCCATTTGTGTTCCTTATTTTGGCACGTGTAGTCTACGTAAACATTTACGTAGACTACAGTGAAAATAAGGGGAACGCAAATAGCATAGATGTCACGCAATTTGCGTTCCCCTTATTTTTGCCATAGTCTACGTAAATGTTTACGTAGACTACACGTGCCAAAATAAGGAACGTCAAATGGCATCACCCATGGGCGCCGCCATTTGCGTACGGGGGGTTTGTTGTGGTTTTTTTTTACTCAGCCATGATAGGCTACATAAACATTTATGTAGCCTATCACAGCTGATTGCAGGGACGCAAACGGAGGCGGCTATGGCCGTCGCTGTTTGCGTTCCCGGCCAGCCAGGATTTGCAGCGGGAGGGATGGGGCGCCTCCCCCCCGGCCAGAATTTCAGGGGGGAGGGATGGGGCGCCTCCCCCCCACCGCAAATCAAATTTCAGGCAACGTAAGTGACTTTCGTACATCCCTAATGCGATGTGATTCATGGAACCGCAAAAATGCATTAAAATGCATACATTTGAACAATGCACATGAAAAAATGTGTACTTTTGAAAAATGCATACAAACACATTTTAATCAATGGTAGAAAATTTGTACATGTGGGAAAATGCACATGAAAATGCACACACATTTTCGTGCATACAGGAAAAAAAAAACAAGGTTTGCCATCTGATATCAACACTATTGATAGTGGAACTGGCTTTGAGGTGAAATCTGGAAAATCTTGATGAGTCCTGCTTTGTGAAAGAACCATGCCTTTGGTATGTATAGGCAGGTTTAGTCAGTTTTGGTATTTTACCCTGGACATATTGTTTCTAAATATTACTTTGGTTCTCTTATATGCTTTTCCTTTCCCCTCTTTAAATAAATTTGTCACCTATCTTAGTTGATTGTGTGTTTTATTCCAAGTGGCCTTGAATTCCAGAGCCTTGCTACTGTCTACGTTTTCAGGCCTAGGGCTTTGAAACACAGGGTGCTAGCTTGGGCCTTTATTTCATAAGCCTTAGGGGGTCCTGAAAGTTCTGAGAGTCCCCTGGCTCAGGCTGAGTTAAACATAAGGGGTAGTGGCAACCTACCTTGCTGGTTTGGTGTTTAATTCGAGCAACTTTATGGCCCTGCCTACATTGTTGGGCATTAGGGTAACTCCCTTTCCCCCTTTATGCATAGGTTCTTTTTCCATGTGATCTGTGCCCTACCTTTTTGCAGCGTAACAATTGCGTGCACAGACCTTATGCATGTACAGCTGGCATGTACATAGGCTCTGTGCAGAGGAGCCAGTCAATTCATGGCTGTGGGGGGGGGGGGCAGGAACTGCAATACCACTATCTCCGGCATGCTTTGATTGAACTCATATAGAAGTCAATTGCATGGGGGGGGGTCAAATAACCTCCCTACACATTGAAAGACAGTGGGAAGGGTCACCGGGCCACACAAGCTAGCCTTGCTGCCTCATTCTGTGCATTCAGCCAGCAGTTTGTGAAGTGATGTTATGCCTGTAGGTCACTCCTCCACATGAGACATAATACTGAGGAACATGTAAGAAGCTTGCTAATGGGTTACCATGAAGACATGCTAATCCCAAATTGGTGCCATAGCTCTGTGAAGGCGACATGGATATAAACTGTTTGTTTACTTCTATAACATATCCTAGTCATAATCCAGTCAGTGCACAGTTACATGCACTTGAGGTTTAGGCCTGCCTAAATCAGTCTGTACATTAGGGACCGCACGCAGTGGCTTAGTGGTTAAGACACTGAACTGCAGACCGGAAGGTCAGCAGGACAGCAGTTCGAGACTCGAATGTCGCGTGATGGACTGAGCTCCCATCTTCAGTCCCAGATCCTGCCAACCTAGCGGTTTGAAAGCAAGAAATTGCAAGTAGATAAATAGGTACCACTTCAGCAGGAAAGGTAACAGCAGTCCGTGCACCTCGGTGTTCAGTCATGTCGACCACATGGCCACGGAAGTGTCTTCGGACAGTGCTGGCTCTTCAGCTTAGAAATGGAGATAAGCCCCACCCCCTAGAGTTGGACATGACTGGCTGGGGACAACTTTACCTTTACCCTAAATCTGCACTAGAATATACACTAATTGAATTGCTTTAGTAGGGAGCACTTTTTCCCTGCAAATGTCCACAGTAACTAACTAGAAGGGTCACTGTATGTGTATAACAACAGATGTCACAATATCTTCTTAATTGTACAAGCGAGCATCATTTATACCATACAAACTAACAGACATTCACATCGTGGTTCTAAACACTGAATATCACATTACACATTGCCTTGGTCAATTAAAAATTGTAGGTCAGCAAGAGGCGGTCAGGAAATGTAAACGTTTAGTACAGCGTTTAGGTATTTTACACAATGCCTGGAACTTCTAGTCATATTATAAGCAATCTCTGACTGTCATTGCAAAATGACTGGAAATGTGGAGCTTTAAGAAAACAGGATCTTTGGTGAGCAGGGCTAGCCCACGACATTTTCCTGCCTGATGTGAAGGACATGATGTGCCCCCCCCCGCTACCCTCATTCCATGCAGAGATGCTGACTACAGTAGCACATAAATAATGGTGATGCGATAGCATCTAGGGTTGGCACAGGAGTCTGAAAAGGGGGGGGTCTGATAGATTCCCCCTCATCTGGCCTCCCAGGCCCCGCTCACTGAACCCTGGGGCAGTGACAGACCCAGCTACTGAGCACCCCAGAGCTTGGCGAGCAGCTGAGAGCACCGTGGCACCCCAGCACTCTTGCCCTGGCCTCCTCAGGAGAAGGCCAGGGCAAGAGGACTGGGAGCAAGGACCTGTCCTGCCTCCACTGGCTGTTAAGGAAGTTCTTGACAGCTTGGCACAGGGGAAGGAAGGGCCTCGGTGGCACCCCAGCGCCCTCACCCTGGCCTCCTTTTACACTCACGTTGAGGAGCCCTGCATGTGCCCCTGTACAGATATAGAGCCCTTTCCCATTACCATTGGGCCACCGTGGGCTCAATGGTGTCAGGAGCAGGGCTATCTAGCACATTTCTGTGCATGCATTCACTGAATAGGGGGGAGGCCATGGCTGAAGGGGACTAGAGCATCAGGCTTTTGACAAATATGAAAAATCAGGAAATAGTCCACTTGTAGACCTTGACCATCAGACTGCCAGCGGAATAAGAAACTCTCCCCCAACACACACACACACACACACACACATCTGCTCCAGAGGGTAGAGGGGCCCTCCAAAGCAGATTTGGGAGGTACACTGGGGCTCTGGGGGGAAGAGAGCGAGGGGAAGTCTTGTCATGAGAGTGGAAGTCCACTCTCACAATGCTGGATTTAAGCCATTGAGGGGAAAAGCAGCAATATTTTATTGTGTTCGGTTATAGAAACAATGAGGGGGATGAGGCTTCAGGAAGAAAACATATTTGTTCATTAAAGTGCAAAAATTAAACCTGTACATCATAATAGGGACAGAAAGTAAAAGTCAAATTATACTCACTGTGACATAGTTTCACAGGCTGGATCTTTGCCCATGGGAGATGTTCTGCCCAGCCTCACAACAAGAAGAGCTGGCACTCAGAAGACACATCTTTTGGCACATAAGAAAATCTAGAAAGAAATAACTGGGGGAGGGGGATGAATGTTAAATAATAAATAAGTTTTAATGTGTTAAATAATTAACAAGTGCTAAATAATAATAAAGACAAACTAAAATCACGATGAAGGATGAAAATAATTATCTGGCAAATTGAGGCTGTTGTGCATTCTTCACACTGAAGAGGGGAAGAAAAAGAGCACATTTACAAGGCTTTAATCTTTTATTAGAAGGGAAGGTCAGGGTCCAGAATCGGCGAATGAATATCGCAATAAGGCTATCAAAAAGGAATAATGCATAATAGGAGGAGAGAAGAAGAAAATAGCACAAGACGACAGCTTCCACAGCAGTTAAAAGTTTTCTTCAATTTTTAAACAGGCCGAACAAACAGCACAAGATGCTGAGCGATGAACCTACGGTGTTCACAATATCCTTTGCTATTAAAATAAACATAAGGCGAATTCAAAAGGAATAAAACAGCAATGGATGGAGTCAATGTTCTCATCACCCCATTATGCCAGCCACTGAAGCTGTGGTCCTAGGGATGTACGAAAGTCACTTACCTTTTCAAAGGGTGACATTCACGGTGAGGGGGGAGGCGCTCCATCCCTCCCCCCAAAATTCTCCCCAGCCGGCTCTGCTCCACAGCGACTCCGCGGAGGTGCCTGCCGGGGCTGCCCACAGCCGGACATCCGGCCACTGGGCTGCACAGGGACGCAAATAGGGATGTACAAAAGTTCCGCCACGGATCTCGGGGAGGCCGAATGCCAGCACATTCGGCCCCCCGAAATCGGTGGCAGAATGGCCCACCCCCCGCCCCCCCAGGACAAGGCTTACCTTGGGCGGATCTTCCTGGCAGCGGCAGCTCTGGCGGCGGCTCCGTGGCGGTGGCGGCCAGTCTTCCGACCGGCTGCCACCGCCGCCATTTCCAGGTTAAAAAAAAAGCAAAAACAAAAAAACGTGATAGGCCACGTAAAGATTTATGTAGCCTATCACGGCTAGATTTTTAAAAAACACCATGATAAATCTTTACGTAGCCTATCACGGCTGACTTTTAAAAAAAACAAAAACGCGCTTACCAAATGGTGGCGGCCATGGCCGCCGCCATTTGCGTTCCTTATTTTGGCATTTCTTAGTCTACGTAAACATTTATGTAGACTAAGATGGCGAAAATAAGGGGAACGCAAGTAGCGCAGTCGCTATACTATTTGCGTTCCCCTTATTTCCACCGTCTTACTCTACGTAAATGTTTACGTAGACTAAGATGTGCCAAAATAAAAAATGCAAATGGCGGCGGCCATGGCCGCCACCATTTGCATACGTGCGTTGTTGTTTTTAAATCAGCCGTGATAAGCTACATAAACATTTATGTAGCCTATCATGGCTGACTGCAGGGATGCAAACAGCAGCGGCTACAGCCGCTGCCATTTGCGTCCCTGCTAGCCAGCAGCCGGATGTCCGCCTGCTGGCAGAGCCGGCCGGCAGCTCCGCAGAATCGCTGCGGAGCACAGCAGGCCGGCCAGGATTCCGGGGGGGGAGGAATGGAGCGCCTTCCCCCTCTGGCCAGGATTCTGGGGGGAGGGACGGAACGCCTCCCCCCACCATCAACATAATCCACGGAAAGGTAAGTCACTTTCGTACATCCCTAACCGCAAATGGCGGCCACCATGGCCGCCACCATTTGCGCCCCTGTCTTTTGCTGTGATAGGCTACGTAAATATTTACATAGCCTATCGCGGCAAAAAAAGGGAACACAAATGGTGGCGGCTACGGCAGCTGCCATTTGCGTTCCCTTTTTTTTGCCGTGATAGGCTACGTAAATAATTACGTAGCCTATCACGGCCTCCACAGGGATGCAAATGGTGTCCCTGTGTTAGCTGTGATAGACTATGTAATTATTTATGTAGCCTATCACAGCGATAATGAAGAAGCGAATGGTGGCCACAGATGTGGCCGCCATTTGCAGAGCAGAGTGAACAGCACTGGCTACGTGTCCCGTTTCGTGCACCTTTCACGGGATGGGGGGCGCGGGGGGCTTCGTTATGCCACAGATTTCAGTGGGCCAAATGCCCTGGCTTGTCACAGGGCTGTGCTCAGTAATCATATCATTGGGGGGGGGGGATTTCCTTCCAAGGACAACTACTATTCCAATCTCCTGCCAATGTAGGAAATCTGCTACTACACCTTCCATGATAAGTGGTTGTCCAACTTCTGCTTTAAAAACAGTGCTAATGAAAGAGAATCCATCACCATCTATTCCAGTCTATTCCATTGTCAAATAGCTCATACCATCAGGATGTTCTTTCTAATGTTCAGTCAAAACCCTTTTTCTGGTCATTTTCTTGTTATTTGAACCCATAGGTTTGGGTCCTCCCCTCCGGAGCAACAGAAAGTAAATTTGCTCCATCATCTATACTAAAAGGTAAAGGTAAAGGTGTCCCCAACCAGTCGTGTCTGACTCTAGGGTGTGGTGCTCATCTCCATTTCTAAGCCAAAGAGCCAGCACTGTCCAAAGACGCTTCCATGGTCATGTGGCCGGCATGACTGAACACCAAGGTGCACGGAACGCTGTTACCTTTCCCGCCGAAGCGGTACCTATTTATCTACTTGCAATTTCTTGCTTTCGAACTGCTAGGTTGGCAGGAAATCATCTATACTAGGATCCTTCAAATATTTGAAGATGGTTGTTGTATCACTTCAAATTTCATTATACATTAAATACATCATGGACTGATGACCGTGACTTTCTTTTTCCCCCCTCACAAGTAAATGTGTGGGGGTCCAATCTGGATCCACTAGCAACAACGGAGTATTTAAAAAAAAAATTAGCCCATATAACAATTTTTTTATTTTTTATTTTTAGGGGGGCAGAATTTCAGAAAATAAGTAGAGGGGAGAAAGGTTTCAACCTCCTCTGTCCCCATATGGTGGTCCTGACCTCAACGCATCTACTTGTAAGTGAAATTGAAAGGAAGGGTGAACTGCATGGTACATATTTAACTTAATGTGTCATTTGACCCTTAATCTTCCCTTCTCCAGGCTAAAAATACCAAACTCATTCAACCTTTTCTCATAGGATTTGGTTTTCAGTGCCCCTCACCCACACACACACACCTTCCTCCAGACACATTCTAGTTTGTCAATATTGTTCTTAAACTGCAGTGCAACTACACTGATAATAGATTTCCCAATCTGCACACCACATGACTGGCAGGGAAATATGGAACAAGATATCATGGCATGTTTTATTATGTGATCCTACACATTTACGGGGAAAAGTTGGAGAACCAGACATTAGAATAATATTTTTAGAGATGTGTGCACTAGAAAAATGTTTGGTATTTTTTTCTTTCATTTTTCAGATTTATTTTTTTCCCCTATACTTTTTCTCCTTTTGTAAAAAATAATTCTTATTCCATTTATTCAGGATTTAAAAAAAATATTTTCCAATAAGAAAAACATTTCATAACACATACAACAATCATTAACTACATTCATCAAGGGGAAAGGGGTCATATGCAATAAAATTAATAACATCTTGCATAAAAGCTTATAATTAAAAATCTATCATAAAAGCTTGCCATAAAAAATCTATCATAAAAGCGTATCATAAAAAATCTGTCATAAACACTTATTAAGGGTTTTTTGAGATTAGTTAATTCAGATTTTAATTTGTATTTTGGAAAACATTATTTGCATTTGGAGGCTCTTGCTATCTTGAGCCACCTGTTTATTTGTCATTTTAAATCCAAGTGGAATTTGCAGGTGTATGACTATTCACTCAAGGCATAATAACGGGAAAAATTCAGAAAGCTTGGACAATGTGTCCCATTTGAGAGGCAATTAGAAAGGAGTGACATCCCCACAAATTCCATTGCTTATACAATGGAAAACAAAGAGAAAAATATCCCACCAATCAGAAAAATATTCTCCAGACTATGGCAGTGGTTCCTGGGCAGATATTCCAATCACAAGCTGCTGAAACTCTGCCAGGCAGCCACTGACCAAACTTGGAGGGGGGGTTTTACGCGTTATTCTTTTTCAGTTGGTGGAATACTATTTTCCATTGTATGTATAAGAAATGGAAGAATATCATATCGCCATTTTCTCTGATGATTTGTACTCTTCTCTCTTCTTTCTGAGCAGCAAACCAAATGTTGCTTTCAGGATGCAGCTAGTAGGGGTGTCTTCTTTTCCTTACTCAAAAGCAAGTGTGGGGGACCCAATCCAATTCTGGGCAGTTCACAACAATTAAAACCAAATGTGAGAGATCCAGTCCTCAGTGGAAAGATCTCCCCACTGAGGCCTGCCTGGCACCAACACTGTCATCTTTTTGGCTCCAGGTCAAGATTGCCCTCTACTCCCAGGTATTTGACAGGATACGATGGGGCATTTATGTCAGCTGTCTTTAACATGTCTAGTATTATAATGAAATGGTTTTTAGCTGTTTGAATTGTTTTAAATTTTGTATATTGAAATTGTATGCTTATAAAATATTGTATTTTATTATCTTCTATCTGTGGTTTGTGATTTTGTGAATTGTTGAGAACCGCACAGAGAGCTTTGGCTATTGAAATAGCCAGACATCCCTAGCTTACAGTCATCTAACACAGAGCAGGAGGAGCAGCAGACGCAATCTCGCCTCCACACTCCTCCCTGTCTGACTTTTCTGCCCATCTAGCTGAGATATGTTGGAACAGGAGGGAACTAGACTGGGGAGCCCTGGGGATATGTCATACATTGGCCTCCCCAGTCCCCTCCCCTCCCTGCCCCCTAGCATGCCCCCTTTCCCTCCTCTCCAAGGTCACTTTTGCCAGGTCAGAGAGGTAGATAGCAGTTCTCTCTATGTGGGCGAGTGCAGGGAGTTCAGATTCCTGGCTCTGAGGTCAGAGTGCTGTCTCTGACCTCAGATCCAGGAATCCAAAATATCCAGACTCTATCTAGGGGGGCACAGGATTGTTCCCTAAGCTTGCATTCAAATGTGAACTGAACAAATTTCTCCCCAATCCCTACAGCACACACTCACAGTGAACAACTACACGTCTGCTATAATTTTTTTCTATCACTAATTGGAGATAAAGAGACTAACAGGGCAAACCTATGCTCTCTGAAGGAAAGCTCTAATGTCAGCCAGCCAATGCCCAGGAGAGCAGAAGGAGTGATGGAGGCGATCTTTGTCTTTTGTTTGTTTACTAGATGAACTTTTGATTATATCCAGTGGAACCAAGGGGATGGGAGCTAGGAGGTTTCAGGATATTGTGTACCACCAGAGCCTCCCCTCCCTGCCTGGTTCCCCCTCATTTGCATCCTCACTCAAGGTCAAGGCTCCTACCTCATATGAGGAAGCCATCTTGGTTCTTTCCATGGTGGCTGCAAAGCATGAGAGAAACAATCACCATTTGGGTTTCCTCTTTTGAGCTTGTAGCAGTGTTTGAAATAGCCCAGGGTCCTTGGAACACTTTCCCAGGGACCATAGGATTGCTCCCTAAAATAGCCACTTGGTAAAAATGTTAGGTAGGAGCTGAGTAATGGTGCACTTTTCTTTGCTCTTTGAGAGCACTGGATATAGTTAACGATTTGGTGCAATGCTCAATTTATTTCATTTGGGGGGGGAGACATTGTATTTCAACCCAAACTATACAATAAAGGGGAATTATTGATAGGATTCTCTTTTCAGCTGAGAAGAGTGACTCACAAGGGAGAAAAATAATCAGACAGCATACTTCTCCCTTCAAAAGGTGTTGTCACAATCCATATGTGTTACTTTGATGGGTAGAAGTCTGATTTGTTGCTGTGATCACTTCTTTCAGTTCAGTTTGTAACAAATACTTGAAATTGTGATTTTTCCATAACATGACACTGGAGAAAGGCTATTGTCAGGTGAAGAATTCCTCCAGGTGAATTGCTGCTTTAGTGTTTGTTTGCAAGCTGCAGGTGTCTGACACAGAACAAGAACAGCTCTGGCAAGACTAGTCATTTTGAAAAAAAGTGTCACAAAGCATTAAATGGCTGATTTCTTTTTTATTTTATTTTTTTAAAGCAAGGGACCCTTTTTGAGTTGCAACATTGTACTGAGCTCTCAGCTCTTATTTCACTCTGTCTATATAAATTGTGGGCCCTATCGGGATATTTCTGCTCTTGCCCCTTCCTCCATTGGCCACATGCTGAACTTTCAAAAGTGTGGATATTGAATGTTTATTTAAAAAGACACTCTGGTTTTTTAACTATTCGCAATGTAAGCCTTGAATCCTAAAGAGAAATGAAAAACGGAAGATGACATTTTACTTCAATCCATCATGAGAATAAGAAATCTAAACAATTTCAAACCCAACCTAGATGACTGTGTGAAAAAAGTGTAAGAAGGGTTTGGAATTTTTTAATAATGTGCTTCGGCCCATCTAAGGTCTTGCTCACACAAAGCACACTCCCAACCTTATTCTTTGACATGGCAAACAAGTTTGACATTGATGGAGCTTCTAAAAGAAGCTTGTGATGGGCACAAGCTGGTTTGCTGCTAAATGAAAAAAAAAGTGAAAAATCCCATAATCCCATAGTACATGCCCTAGATGGTGAGTACACCTAAGGCAGGTCTTCAGATCACAGCCATTGTTATTGCTTTTACTGAAATTTAAATACGAGTTTAATTGTATACTGCAGGGGTGTAGAACTTCAGGCTCAGGGGCAAAATCTGTTCCTCCAGAGGTAAACAGAAGGTCACACCCACTTTCCCTGATCCTACCCCCTTTCCTCCCAACCATGGATCTTTTGGTGGTTTCACAGCCTTGCGCAGTTTTCCACCATTCATTCTAAAAGGTTGAAATGCCTCTCCTAAGCCTTCGTTACTGGCACTAAGGGCATTGAGCAAAAATGTGCTGGTAATGTTTGTATTTTTGGCTCTGTCCCTTTTGCCCCACCCCTTTTGCCTTTATTTATCTATTTATTTATTTAAAACATTTGTATCCCGCCTTATATCATTAAGATCTCAGGGCAGCATACAGATAAAATCAATTTCAACAATATAAAACAATACATAATTTAAAGAGCCAAAAACTAGGGATGGCGGAGAATTTCTCCCCGAAACTTCGGGGGGCCGAGCGCCAACGTGTTCGGCCCCCCGAACAAGTTTCAGGGAGAAATCCTCCACCCCCCCGCCCCCCGCCCCCCCCCCCCGGGACGGGACTTACCTTCCCTGAATGTCCCTCCCGGCGGCGGGTCCGGCTGGCGGTTCGTCCGGTGTTCGAGCGGGGCGGGAGCGGCAGCCGGTCTTTTGACCGGCTGCCGCCCCCGCCATTGCAATGAAAGAAAAAAAAAACACCCCCGTGATAGGCTACGTGACGATTCACGTAGCCTATCACGGCAAGATTTGCAAAGTCAGCCGTGATAGGCTACGTGAATCGTCACGTAGCCTATCACGGGTGACTTTAAAAAAAAAAAGTGTGTACGGATAATGGCGGCCCCCATAGGGAGCCGCCATTCCCCTTCCTTATTTGGTCGCTGTAGTCTACGTCAATGTTTACATCGACTACGGCGAAAATAAGGGCAACGCTATTTGCGTTGCCCTTATTTTCGCTGTAGTCTACGTAAACATTGACGTAGACTACAGCAACTAAATAAGGAACGCGAATGGCGGCTCCCTATGGGGGCCGCCATTCGCGTACGCGCTTTTTTTTTTAAAGTCACCCGTGATAGGCTACGTGACGATTCACGTAGCCTATCACGGCTGACTTTCCAGATCTAGCTGTGATAGGCTACGTGAATCATCACGTAGCCTATCAGGGGATGTTTTTTTGTTTTTTTTTTTACTTTCGTGTTCGCGGCCGGGCGAGGCGGGAAGCTTCCTCCCCGGCCTGAATTTCGGCCGGGCGAGGCGGGAAGCCTCCCCCCCCCGGCCTGAATTTCGGCCGGGCGAGGCGGGAAGCCTCCCCCCCCCGGCCTGAACTTCGTGGGGGGAGCAGCGAAGCACTCCCCCCCACTGCGAAAAAGCTGCGAGAAAAGGTAAGTGACTTTCGTTCACCCCTACCAAAAACATATTAAACCATTAAACAAGCTAATACCAATTAAAATCTAAAACAATAAAACAGGTAAAAGAGTGTGCTGCTTTAGGGAATGTGTTTAGCCCTCAAAGGTTTTGGTAAAAAGCTATGGCACTGACTTTGCCTCTCACTGTACTGACCTCTGGAATGTGGCCCGCAAGAGCTTCTCCAGAATAGAATTTGGCCCTTGGGCGAGAAGAGATTCAGTATCCCTGAGATACTACTATTTTAAGAGCGCAATCCTATGGCCGCTAGTCAGCCACGCTCTGGGGTTGGTTCCTGGAGAACCGACCCCTCCACCTTCTCACACTGCCTCATAGGCAGTGTGGAGTGGCCCCACACTCTGCACCCATAAGAGCAGTGCAGAGCAGCAAAAACAGGGCATTCTCAGGGGCAGGGTGGGGAGGTCAGAAATGCTGGTACAACACATCCTATGTGTTATCCGGCCGCCGCTTCCCACACTCTGAAGTCCCGTGGCTAGACAGCCAAAATTGCGAAAGCCGGGTGGGGGAGCAAGGACAAGATCTGTTCCTCACCACTCCTCCCACCCTGCACCGGATAGGCGGTCGCCCCTGGGGTAGGAGGCAACCATCAATCCACATAGGATTGCTCCCTCCTTGTATTTTGTTTTGTCAATGGCTTGGGACTTTTTGTATAATGAGCAGAGTATCATGTTACTTAAATAAATGTTTGGCTCTTGTGCAAGCATCATTGAAAGGAAGGAGAATTGAGCAAAATCCGCTGTGAGAAAGGTTCTTCCCTGCTGGATCATGGCCAGTGTGAGCTTTAAAATATATTCCAATGGCAGTACCAGCATCAAAAGGAGATGAAAATGATTTTTTTTTTCCAATCAATATACCAGTAGTTTAATTTGAGTTTGGTGTAATCTTCATTATAAACTAGCCTTTGTTGGCAGGTTAGCTGATGATGATCAATACATTTTTCCTGAAAAGAGATGAACATTTTTAAAGGGCACTGAAATACACTGACCGTGTGCTATTGGCCTGGGATTCATATACAGTCTGATGTGGAGAAGGTAGAGTCACTTGCTGAATGGGTTCCCTGAGATAGAGCTCACAGATAAACAGGAGTAAATGTCAGTTTAAAGATTTTTTTAAAAAAAATCACATTTTGTTATGACCATTCAAAGCTTCATGAAAGGTCACACAGACATGAAGTTTCCCAGGTTGTGTCCTTTAAATACCCCGAGAGGGTCTTTATGCACATCATGCTGTGGGCCACTGCAGAATAGCAGCTGCAGTAGTCTAGTAGCTGAAGATATGAACTAGGGATATTGGAAAAATCTGCAACGGAATCAAATGAGTTTGGATTTCTATGTATCCAATACATGGATTCTGCACCCAATCAGCTTTTCCTGAGTTGCATGGATTCCGCAGACTTGTGGAATGGTGCATTTTCTTTTTACTTTCTATAATCTTATGTGAATTCAGTCATAGAAAAATACTTAAAATAAAAAGCATCATCCCCAAATGTGCATTTTCCCCATAGGCTAAAGCATGTGCATATTGCGTAGATTTGCACACGTTCAGGGTGGATTTCTGCATTTTTGAGGAATTCATGCATTTTTGCCCATGTGGATTTCGTGCAAATGCGAATTTGCACACATTTGGGAAATTAGGAAAGTCTAGTTCCCTTAATGAGCAGATGATGGAATGAATGGCACCTGACAATTGACAAAATGCAGTAGGGATGTACGAAAGTCACTTACCTTTTCACGGATTCTGTTCATGGGGGGGGAGGTGTTCCGTCCCTCCCCCCGAATCCTCGATGGGGGGGAGGCAATCTGGTCCTCCCCCCGGAATCCTTGACGGCCGGCTGTGCTCCGCGGCAGCTCCGCGGAGCAACCAGCCAGGCCCAGGCCAGGGCCATCCGTAGCCGGGTTTCTGGCCACGGAGGGCTCTGGCTAAAAAAAAAAAAAAGCGTACGCAAATGGCGGCAGCTACGGCTGCTGCCATTTGCGTTCCTTATTTTTTGCCATCTTAGTCTACGTCAATATTTATGTAGACTAAGATGAAGAAAAGAAAGGGGAACACAAATAGCGTAGTGGGCGCTATTTCTGTTCCCCTTTATTTTCACCATCTTAGTCTATGTAAATATTTACGTAGACTAAGAGGGCCAAAAATAAGGAACGCAAATGGCGGCAGCTGTGGCAGCCACCATTTGCGTACGCGTTTTTTTTTTAACCCAGCCGTGATAGGCTATGTAAGTTTGTACGTAGCCTATCACATCTATGTAAAAAAAAAAAAAAAAGATGAGACTGCAAATGGCGGTGGCAGCAGGCAGCAGCCGGTCGGAAGACCAGCCGCCGCCGCCATCCGGAACATCCGCCCCAGGTAAGTCTCATCCTGGGGGGGATCCGTGGGGGGTGGGGGGGGTGGCAGGCCATTCCGCCATGGATTTCGGGGGGCTGAATGCACTGGCATTCAGACTCACTGAGATCCGTGGCGGAATTGTCTGACATCGCTAAAATGCAGACGGAACTAGGGATGGACGAAAGTAACTTACCTGATCCTGAAGCTTGCTTCGCAGTGGGGGGGAGGTGCTCCGTCCCTCCCCCCAAAATTCTGGCTGGGGTGGAGCGCCCCATCTCTCCAGCCACAAAACCCCTTCTCCTGCTGGGACGCAAATGGCGGCAGCCATAGCCACCGCCGTTTGCATCCCTGGCCTGCAGTCAGCCGTGATAGGCTACGTAAATGTTTACATAGCCTATCACAGCTGACTTTGGGGGAAAAAAAAAGCGCGTACGCAAATGGCAGCGCCCATGGGCACGCCATTTGCGTTCCTTATTTTGGCCCGGGTAGTCTACGTAAATATTTTCATAAGCACTTTCCCCCCCCCCCAAAGTCAGCCGTGATAGGCTACGTAAACATTTACGTAGCCTATCACGGTGTTTTTTTAAAATCTAGCCGTAATAGGCTACGTAAATCTTTATGTAGCCTATCTAAGGATGTACGAAAGTCACTTACCTTTTCGCAGCTTCCCTTTGTGGTGGGGGGGAGGTGCTTCGCTTTTCCCCCCGAAGTTCAGGCGAAGGGGGGGAGGCTTTCCGCCTCGCCCGGCCAAAATTCAGGCCGGGGGGGAGGCTTCCCGCCTCACCCGGCCGAAATTCAGGCTGGGGAGAAGCACCCCGTCTCCCCGGCCGCGAAACAAAAAGTAAAAAAAAAAAAAAAAGACCCCGTGATAGGCTACGTGATGATTTACATAGCCTATCACGGCTAGATTTCCAAAGTCAGCCATGATAGGCTACGTAAATCGTCACATAGCCTTAGGGATGGCGGAGAATTTCTCCTCGAAACTTCGGGGGGCCGAGCGCCAACGTTTTCGGCCCCCCAAACACGTTTCGGGGAGAAATTCTCCGCCCCCCACCCCCCGCACCCCCCCCAGGACGGGACTTACCTTTGCCGAATGTCCCTCCCGGCAGCGGGTCCGGCCGGCGGTTCGGCGGATCTTCGTCAGGGGCGGGGGCGGCAGCCGATCTTTTGACCGGCTGCCACCGCCGCCATTGCAATAAAAGAAAAAAAAACGCCCCCGTGATAGGCTATGTGACGATTAACGTAGCCTATCACGGCTAGATGTGCAAAGTCAGCCGTGATAGGCTACGTAAATCATCACTTAGCCTATCACGGGTGACTTAAAAAAAAAAAAAAAAGCACGTATGGATAATGGCGGCCTCTATAGGGAGCCTCCGGGACCCGCCTCTGGGGGGGACATTCGCCAAAGGTAAGTCCCGTCCTGGGGGGGTGGGGGGCGGAGAATTTCACCGCCGATTTCAGGGGGCCGAATGCGTTGGCGCTCGGCCCCCCAAAGATTCGGGGAGAAATTCTCTGCCATCCCTAAGCCTATCACATTTCTTGTTGTTGTTTTTTTACTTGGAAATGGCGGCGGCGGCAGCTGCTTGGAAGACCGGCCACCACCACCGCCGAAGCACCGCCGAACTGCCGCCAGGAACCGCCGCCGCCAGGGACATTCGCTCAAGCTAAGTCCCATCCCGGGGGGGGGGGGCGGGGGGGAGGGGTGGACCGTTTCTCCACCAATTTCGGGGGGGCCGAATGTGTTGGCATTCGGCCTCCCGGAGATTCGTGGAGAAATTCTCTGACATCCCTAGATGGAACAGATTTTGCTAAATTTTTCATCCCCGATGAAAAATGTGAACTATGAGCCACAAGGTCCTTAGCTCAAATCATATCTTCCTTGAAGAAGAACTCATTTGGTGAGATGAGGAAGTCACTATCTCTCAGGACCAAGCTAGATGTGATGTTAATTGCGTCAATGCAATTAATGTGCATGGTAATCTAATGTAAACAGCTGTCAAGGAAGCCTGACAGTATTGAGACTATAGTGAAGGGCAGCGGGGAGAGAGAGATTAAGCCTTTCTCTCCCTTCCATGGTCCTGAAAAAATTTCCCTTTCTGAAACTATTTGCATTTCAAGGAAGCCATCATTGATGCCAACCCCTGTATTTCACAATCTGCATTAGGCATTGCCACTTTAATGATCCAAAGAAGAAGGCATTACAAGAATAGTGATAGGGTAATGGAGAATCTCAGCATGCCACTGACCTGACCATCGGAGCAGACAGTAGTCGAGTTCCCATCAAAACTTTGATTTTCAGTGCAAAAATGGTTGCTTTGAGGGTATAAAGAGGTCGATAGAAAATCTCCATCTTCCGTACTTTCACAAATTTTATTTATTAATTTAAAATTATTTTTAGCTGACCATTGGGTAGAATGCCTTTGTATGCCTATTCATACTGTCTCCCTAATCAACTGCTACTTAGAAAGCCTTTTTTTAATTGAAAGGACATTGCCCACACTCATTGAAAGGACACTGCCCACATTTTTTTCACCCCTGTTCTGGTGAACAGAATGTGCATGGGACAGAGCAATCCTACCAACAGGTGTGGGGGGAGATCCAAAAGTGGAGGAACCACCTTATCCAAAGCTCTGGTGAGCTCACATCAGCAGTGAGAAGGGAAGGAGGAGGAGCATTTTTCTATTTGTTGTTGTTCTTTTCCATTTGTCTTAAACAGTTCCCCCACCCCATGCCCATTGATTCCAATGGGAAGAATATGAACTACACCAGTTACAGGACTAGCATTAGTTCTGTCCTACCGATGTATGAGAAGTGTGTTTCAGTTTGCAAATCATCCAAACTTTCCCTGGTTGCAATCTCGGATGCAAATGGAAGTGTATTTTTCCCCAAAACATGTTCACACATTCCCAAACTTGCAATCACATTAGAAAAAAATGCATTTTTAAATGCGCACTTTAAAATGTGCTTTAAAAAAATTATGCAAATTTTAACACTTTAGTCAATGGGGGAAATTGTGCACTTTTGCAAAATGTCCAGAGAAATATGCACTTCTATGCACACTTTTACCATTGGAACAATCCAAAGAATATGTTGCAAATGAAAATGGGAGTAAGCCGAACTGAAGTTTGAAGTGAAGTTCGAAGAATTTCAGCGAGGTCGAAAATCCCTGGGTCCCCCATGCCTATTCTTCCCGTTTCCTGTTTTTCAAGGCCATTTGTGCACAGCTGTAGTTCATTCCTATTTAAGGATGTCCGTTGCTGAGGAATCCAGCCCTTTTTGGGCTCACTGGATTTCAGCGGCATCCCTGACTAGCTTCCATTTGCTGAGTGAGTTGCAGTTTTTTCCCCAAAATATGGGAACCTTTCTTGTTTATTTATTGTATTTGCATAAATAGAAATGTTCACATATTGCAACTGAAATTTGCACAACTTACAGCTGATATTCCAATTCAATGGAGATCGAGTTAGGCCAGCTCACAGGGAAACAAGCCAAATTCCTGGGGGCCAAGCTGATGAAAGCTCAGTGAGCTCCACCTCCAGGATGGATTCCTATGGCATCCCCATTCCTATTTTAGTTTTGTTGCTATTTTGTATGGGGGTTTGTTTGATTTTATGAGCTGCCATATTTCCATATTTGCCATATTTTCCTGGTTCAAAAGGTGGGATAGAAAATGTTTGACTTGCCAACATTCTCTCAACATCACCTTACTGTAGGGATGTACAAATCCCTTACCTTGTTCCGGTGGTGGCATCTGCTGGATGGGTGGAAGCACTCCATCCCTCCCCCTGCAATCCTCTCCGGCCAGCTCCGCTCCGCAGCGACTCTGTGGAGCCACCGGCTGGGGCCACCTACAGCCGGACATCCAGCCGCTGGGCTGCATAGGGATGCAAATGGCGGCCGCTGTAGCCGCCTCCATTTGCATCCGTGTCTTTAGCCGTGATAGGCTACATAGATATTTATGTAGCCTATCACGGCAAAAGACAGGGGTGCAAATGGTGGCCACTACGCCATTTGTGCCCCTGTCTTTTGCCGTGATAGGCTACGTAAATATATACATAGCCAATCATGGCTAAAGACACAGATGCAAATGGCGGCTATGCCATTTGCATCCCTGCCCTGAGCTGTGATAGGCTACATCGATACTTACGTAGCCTATCACGGCTTGCCAAGGACACAAATGGTGGCTGGCATAGTGGCCACCATTTGCGGCCGCAGCCCGGCAGTGGCTGGAGCCGCCGGAGCTGCTGCCGCCGCTGCCACCACCGGAGCTGCCGCTGCTGCCACAGCCTGGTACACTCCATTTTGCGGGGCTTACGCAGGGTGGTGGGGCAGGTTGCTCTGTTCCACCACAGATTCTTGGCGTGGGGGTGAATTCACTGGAATTCGGCCTTCCTGGGATCTGTGGCAGAATTCTCTAACATCCCTACCTTACTGCTCATCTTTCCCCAATTGGCACTCATGTTTCTGACTGCTGTTTGTTTTGCATGAATGGGAAAATTGTACAAAATGAACAGCTATCGAATATGAAAGTTGCTTAAAAAATCCCAACTTTATGCAAATTTCCAAAATTGTGAACATCTCTCCCATTGACTAAAGCGTGGGTGGTTTAAAATGTGCACATTTTGAGAAAGTTGTTCGTTCGGAGAAAGGTGTTCATTTTTCATGTACGCCTAAACCCAAATGCAAGTTCAAGGATTTGTGAACATTTTTAGAGAAAATGTGCTGTCAGGAATGCCTTGGCGGCCTCCCCCAGTAGATCCCAATAGCCAACTCAAGACACAGACGATAGTGAATTCTTTTCAAAGCTTTAATCCCATTACACCTTAATGACTCTTTCAGATGCCAATCACCAGCGACTAAGGCAAGGAACAGGAGCATGGCCTAAGCTTCAGGCAAGCAGTTGATCCCCATTTGAAAGAGAGTCACTTGAAGACCCAGAACTTATGGGCTAGGGAGAGATCCTCCCTCTTTCCCTTGGATTCATGGGAGGCGGCCGTTGCTTGCTCGCCAAATGGGCGCTACGCCTCCTTTCTGCGCCCTCCATCACTTGTCGCTTTTTGCATCTGCGTTGAGCATCTAAGAAGCCCCCCTCCCGCACTCCCTCACTACCCAGGTCACTAAGTATCTCTGGAATGCTGGGAGGAGGAATCTCTGCCAGGTGTTGAGCCTGTGAGGGATGAGCTGGCTCCACTCCCACGGATTGCTGTTCCTCCTCAGAATCAGAACTGCTCTGGGGCTCTCTGGGCTCAGTTTCCACCCTGACATGTGCTCCCCTTCCAGGACTGCAAACAAGGAATTTATGAGTGATTTGTGAATTGAACTGAAATTCTCATATTTCCCTACTGTTCAGTAACAAAGCAATCCTAAGGGGGAGGAGCCCTATCAATGGAATGTTCTGGTCTCAGAGGCTCCACCCTGTCCTATAGCTCTTAGAGCTCATCTAACTTCCCCTCTATGTTGGGGGCTGGGAAGACTTAGGAACCCTTGAATACTCAGCCACTCTCCCCAACACCCGCCAGCATGCCACCAACACTCCCATCCCCACCCCCTCTACAAGGATAAACTCCAGCCTCATATAGGAAGAAACCTCCACAATGGCTGGGAAAGGCAGTGAGGGGTGGGGGACTCTGACATTGAAAATAACCCTCTGAGGTCGGAACTCTCACTAAGACCTTGGTGGGTTTTTTCCTAGATAATCTTATGGCCCTGGATTGCTCTCTAGGGACCAAAGACTTACGCTGTAAAGCACATTTTGACTGCAATCTTTTAACTTACCAGGAAGTAAGCCCCATTGAAATCAGTGGGACTTACATCTGAGTAGGCATGTATAGGATTATACTGTAGAAAGTCTTTTAAGCCCTGATGCTATTCACTGATGTTCATAAACACTTGTGTGTGTGTGTGTGTTTCTAGTTACGCACAAACATATTCATGCCATTTGAGTGCCCCTCCAGCTGCTGAAAATGGGCAGGGGGGGGGGCAGAATGCTATTCATAGGATCTTAAAATATTTGTGTAACATGATGGAGCTACCTCCAGAACTCATTCTTAAACTCAAATGGTTTTAAACACCACAGAATTCCCAGTATCTCCAAAGATCCAACTCTAGTGGTCTGAAATGTTTCAAATGTTGAAACACTTTCATATATAGAAAATGAAAGATAACAATAAAGCATGCCCATGGTAAATCACTTCCCTAGGAGATTTAGTTACAGCAACTTCCTGCTTTGATGAGTCACTGAACACCCCTCCACTCTGTTCGACATTATTATGTCAGCGAGCAATGCATTTTCATAATGCGGGGGGGGGGGCAATTTATAGGTTTCCTGTTTTGCATAGTGTCAACTGAAAATGTGATGGCAGGCCAATTTTGGGGGAGAGCAGGGCAGGGGTATTAAGATGAATAAAGTTATTCATTAAAATCTCCAGTACACAACCTTTCAAAAAGTAGATGGTGAGCCAAGGTGGCAGATTGAGGCCAAGCTTTTTGACCTTCTCCTTTGACATCATCATATCCTGTAATCTCACCCTCTATAATCATGTCTGTCTCATTTCTAGAAAGCAGACACCATCACTTTGGTGGAATGTTCTTAGGGAGGTGAAGTCTTTGTGCTGGAGTGAGCCGGCACCGGCAGCGTCTGAGACGAGGGTGACAAAACAGCATAATTTATTCTGTTTTAGCAGTGCTTTTATCATTGCCACTTTGAATTAATGAGCAAAAATCAGAGAAGCAAACAAATTATCCTTATAATGGCTTCAGCTGAAACCAAGGAAAGTTTCAAAGGCTATACATTAGGGTGGTTTGATCTGAACAGGCCAGGAACCTGTTCTGAAGGCTCCTCCTCTTCCAACTGTCACCACCAGCAGCCATTCCAGCAGGCAGTACTGAGTGAGATGAGAAAGGGAAGAGGGAGCCTTCCACCAGCCTGCTGAAATACACTTTCCCCCATCCCCCTACCCTCCCCATTCCTTTTTCCTTTAATGTTGTGTCTTCTTACATTTTAAGTTTGCAGGCAGAGACTGGCTTGTGTACTGATTATATGTAAGGCACTCTGGGAGCTTTTTTGGCTAATGGGTGGGATAAAAATACTTTAAATAAATAAATAAAGTATTCTGAGTGATCTGCTTTGGGTGTTAATGATTTCCAGGTGACTTGGGGCTTTGGATCTCACAGGGAAAAATATCCTATAAAGCTACTGAAACTATTTAATGTGTTTACCACATTTAGATCTCCCATCCCTTCTCCCAAGAATCTTAAAGCAACAACTGTATGAGGGGGAAAAAAACTTGTCCAAGGCCATCCAGTGAGGTTTAGACTGAAGAAACATTTGAATCCAGGTCACCCAGCTCATGTCTCTCTGTTACACTACAGTAGCTCTCTAGATTAGTAATTTGCTATAAGGTGCAACCCTGGAACCTATTTTCATTGATAGCCATAAAACATGTGAAGCAATAATAAAGAAGCCAGTGGCTCTCAACAACTGTAAAGTAGCTTTCTTTTAGTTTAATAATCCCTCATTATTATTGTATTTAGTTAGTTAAATATTTATAAGACACCTTTCTGGGCAACATTCACCCAAGGTGGTGAACAAAATACAAATATAAAAATGCAATAATATATTATTTTCTAAAAGTTTAAAATTCAAAATCAAGGCTATATTAGAATATAATTGTCAGTATAAAAAAAATACAGAGCCACAATAATAAACCAATAAAACAGCAAAACAACAAAAGATCAATTCAAAGCCATTCAAAACAAGTGGTTTTTCAAAGCCTTTTGAAATACTGCAACTGAGAGGGTCAGCTGCACACCCTTTGGGTGGGCATTCCATTAAGTTTGGGCCACCACTGAGAAGGCCCTGTCCCTAGTTCCTGCCAATCTAATTTATTTTAAAGGTGGGCCAATGAGTAGGGCCTCTTACACTGGTTTTATAGCATGGCCAATTTCATACGGTGTTAGTGGTCCTTCAAAATAACCTCACCCCAAACCATTTTGGGCTTTAAAGGCTAAAGACAGCACTTTGAATTGGGCCTGGAAATGTACTGGTAACCAGTACAACCGGTACAGAATCAATATATTATGTTCTGACAATTTGGTCCCAATGGGCACATTAATGGCTGCATTCTGCCCTAGCCAAAGTGTCCAGGTCATCTTCACAGGCAGCCCCACGTAGAGTGCATGGCAATAATCTAGTTTAGATTTAACTAGTGCATGCATGACCAAGGCTAGATCTGTTTTCTCTAGGTAGGATCACAGTTGGCATATTGGCCTAACCTGGTAAAAGTCACTCCTGGCCACCACCACTGCCACTGCCTCCGATGCTTCTACAAATAGTGGCAAGTCCAGAAGAACCCCCAATTGCAAATTTGGTCCTTCATGTGAAGTGCAATCCTATCTAGAACCAGTTGCGCACCTTTACCCAGATCAGCCAGTTTCCCTACCTTTAGCACCTCCATCTTGTCTGGATTAAGTTTGCACAGGGTTTCCCTCCTCTAACCCAACACCTTCTCCAGACCCCAAAGTTCCAGGTGGAGTTCCAGGTGGAAAACAGAGGTAGATGTGCATGTCACTTACTATTTCTGATATCAGAGTCCAACCCTTTGTATGATTTCCCCCAGTGGCTTCATTCAGATGATAAAAAGCATCGGTGACGAAACTAGTCCTGAAACCAGTTTGGAAAGGATCCAAATATTCTGTCTCCTCCAAGACTACCTGGATTTGAGAGGCCACCACCCACTTCAACAACTTGCTTAAAACTGGAAGACTGGACACTGGTTGTTAATTTAGGGATGCACAAATCTGCCCATGTCCAGTCAAGGGATGCCCATCGTCCATCTTGGGGCTCAACAGATTTCCCCAGAGCCCCCAGTGGATTTAGGCATTTTTTCTCTCTCTGTAAAAATGGCAAGATATACAAATTTCAGCCACAATTTACACATAACTAAGCACTTTACAGCTGCAAATTGTGTAAAATATGCTAATTGTGGCTGTGATTGGCCCAAGACATGCAAACTGTAGCCTCAATCTGCATATTTTGCCATTTTTACAGAGAAAAAATTACACCAAAATCTGCAATCCACGCTGGCAGGAAGAGGCAATCTGCTGCAGATTCCATACGTTGGCTTCTCAGGAATCTGACATCATTTATTTCTTTAATTTATTTATTAATCGCCCATCTGGCCTGTCACCCAGCCACTCTGGGCGATGTACAACAATAGAACAGTTTAAAACAATAAAATTCTACATTAAAAACATCATATTTCTAATAATACCCTAACCCACCCCAAATGCCTGCCTGAACAACCACATTTTTAATGCGTGGTGGAAACTCATTAAAGAGGGGGCATGGCGGAGTTCCCTAGGGAGGGAGTTCCACAGAGTGGGGCCCTCTCCCTTGTCCTCACCAGTCAAGCTGTCCTGGCTGATGGGACAGAGAGAAGGCCATCCAAGGCTAATCTTGTTAAGTGGCCTGTCTGGTGTTGCTGGAGGCGCTCCTTAAGATAGGCTGGGCTGGAACCATATAGGGTTTTAAAGGTCAAAACCAACACCTTGAATTTGGCCCGGAAAAGAACTGGTAACCAGTGCAATTCCTTCAGCACTGGAGTGATGTGATCTTGCCGGCAGCTGCCTTTAGTCAGATGAGCCGCCGCATTAGGGATGTATGAATCCCTTACCTGGCTCCGCGAAGGCATCCATAGTGGGCGGGAGCCGATCTGTCCCTCCCCCAGGAATCCTCCCTGGCTGGCTCTGCTCCGTGGCGGCTCCACGGAGCCACCAGCAGGGGCCATCCGCAGCCGGAGTTCCAGCCACGGCCAGGCTGTTGCGGCCATTTGCATCCTTGCAAGCGTCCTTGTGTCCTTATGTAGCCTATCATGGCAAAGAGCAGGGGCGCAAATGGGGTAGCGGCCGCCATTTGCATCCCTGCTGTTTGCCGTGATAAGCTACATAAATACTTGCATAGCCTATCACGGCTGCTTGCAAGGACGCAAATGGCTGCCGCAGCAGCCCAGCTGCGGATGGCTGGGAGACCAGCCGCCCCCACTGCTGGAGCCACTGCTGGAGCTGCTGCCGTATCTGCCCCAGGTAAGTTCCATTGCGGGGGCCACAGATTCCGGGGGGTTGGATTCTAAAGAATCTGGCCTCACTGGAATCCATGGCAGAATTCCCTGACATCCCTACACTGCATTCTGTATCCACTGCAACTTCCGAACCATCTTCAAGGTTAACCCCACATAGAGCGCATTACAGTAGTCTAAATGAGAGGAGACCAGGGCATGTACTACCGATGGGAGCAGATGGTCGGGAAGGAAGGGGCGCAGCCACCATATCATTCAGATCCATTGAGGATTTCTCCAGTTTTCTCCTGAAGAGTGGTAAGAACTACCTGCCCACTCTCTCAGATAAACATTTATTACTTCTGAGATTCATAATCTGAGCACAGCACTAGTACATTTCAGCAAGCAGGATGGGCAAGGGTCCAGAACATATGTGGTTGGCCTCAGTCCTCCAAGTAGCTTGTCCACATCCCACACAAGCTGAAAAACTACAGATTTACTTTCCCTTCCTCCAAGGAGCTCAGGGTGGTATACATAGTTCTCCCCTCCCCTTATATCCTCACAATAACCTTGTGAGGAAGATTAGGAAGAGGGACTGGCCCACAGTCATCCATGGCTACGTGAGGATTTGAAATCAGGTTTCCCCAGCCCTAGCGCAGCATGCTAGCCACTACACCATACTGATTCTCCTAGGGGCTACATTGGAGCTTCAGACCCTCTTTTTAAAAAATAAAAACACCCCAATTATTAAGAGGGGGGGGAAGTTTCTGGATTTGGTCTCACTGGTTATGCTTTCAGCTAAGTGACAATACTATACCACCCATGAAGAAACAAGTATTTATTTATTTATTTATTTTTTAATGAAAAGGGATGTGCAATGGCTGTAGATTGTACCGCCTCCCCCCGAATGAAGACACAAGGCATTATCTTGGGATTTAGGGTCATACATTTAGTAAAGACATAAGCAATGGCAAAGGGCAACAACTGTAACACCTGTAACCTGAGTGCAGGCAGGAGGTAATTGGTGACACAAATGGGATAATCTTCCCTTGTCTCCTTAATGGGAAATCCATGCTGGCTCAAATCCATATCCAAGAGTTGCTGCTCTGCCTGTCATAGCTTTCTCACTGAAAGGTGAGCCGGGGGGGGGGGGCCTTTACTGCTCAACCCTACCATTGCTGATCAGTGATTCGTAGGCCAAAGCTACCCAGGCCCAAGGGCAGTTCAGTTCTGACATCCCCTTGAGCTACCAGGCAATGAGGTGCAGGTTGGACAACCATCCTTTCACCCTCCAGGTGCCTCAAGGTGCTCACCAGGGAATCCTCACTTACTTCCGTCCCTACCCTCACTTTCTGCCAGCTGTGACCAAGGAAAGCATACATGGATTAGGCAAAGCAGAATACACAGATGGGGCACATAGATGGGGTAACAGTGAAGTGGAGGAACAGGGAGTGGAGTGGCCCTATAAAGGCCCCCACAGCCCCCAGATTGCCTTGGACCATCTCCATGATGATGTGAGTGGCCCATATCACATGTGTTTATCCTAGCCTCAGTGGGAATTCAGAAAAGTCATCCCCCATCCAAAGGGGCAGAGGAACGATATTTATCAGAAGGTGTTTGTGTTACGTTGTCGTTCTAGTTTGGGTAGCTTTCCCAATACTGCTCTTTTGGAGGAGAGGAGGAGGAGGATTACATTGCTTTGAAGCCCCTGGAGAGAACCTGATGGCAATATCTCAGGGAAAGAAAGAACCTCTCTAAACAGAGACACTCCCGACAGGGAGAATCAAAGCAGTTGATCTCCTCAAGTCAAAATCCTACCTAAGTGTAGCCACAGCTAATTACATCCTATTGACAAGAGAAAACTACAACACCTTGCATTTTGTCATCATGTGGTGGCAGAGAAATGACAAGTGTTGACAACTATCTATTTGTGTTTCCAGAATTTGCATTGAATATGACAAGTGTACTTTAAGCTATTATGCCTTGATGCCGTTTAATCAATCATCTCGGTTTCCAAGTTAATTCTACATCAGTGAAAGCCCCAGATCTGGGGCTTATCTGCCATCAACAGAGGTCTCAGACAGAACATTTATGCAGTGATGGTGCCCACAGCAATCATACACTTGATTAATGCTGCTAATGCCATGAGGAGTATTTGGGGCTTATGCTGCTGTTAAAGTTGCTAATACACTTCTTGTGAAGATCATATCTGTCTGGAACATGAATATTGTGCACTAAAGATGATGAACCAAAGACAGCAGGCCTCCTGTTGACATACTGTGTAACTGGCAGCCACAGAACCCGTTTTAGGGTGACTTTATACATTCAGTTTAGGTAACAGCCAGCATTGGTTATGTGACAGAGACTTCATATAGTTTCAATTCATCTAATCATGGTTGCCATTCCTAGGCAATTACTTCACATGATAAGAGGCAATGAGCCATTATACCTTTTCATATAAGAATTGATGACGCTAGACTAACATGTTAAGGATATCATGGAATGCTAATAATTACTGTATTAAATTTGCTCTGCCCATAAAAGGATACCTACACATCTGCAATAGCAACAAGGTAACACATTGTTGTTTTTTCGAAGTTAAATAATACAATGCATTCCGATGTAATATAAGAAAATTGACTTTCACACAGACACACACAGACATGCACACACACACACACACACACGTATAATTTCTTCCCATTTTGATTTTTGGGTGCATGGTTTTTGGAAGGCATGGACAACGGGCAAGAATTATGAGAGTTGTTGTCCAAAACATCTGGAGGGTACCACCTTTGTGGAAGGCTGGAATACATGAACAGAAACACAGTTATACTTCCACAATTACACCTTCTTTTTGTAAAATGAGTATATTAGAGAAAAATGTCCACATAAATGTGTATATTGCTGAGAATAATATAGAAAAAAACACATTATATTAAGGAAAATTGCTTCCAGAAAATCTTATCTTAGGCAAAACTGCGTGCAAAAATGTGTATATTCAGAGAAATATGCTCCAAAATGTGTACAAATTTTCATGTGGAATTTTATTTTTTGTATACTGATGTGGAAGTGGGACAAAATGAACGTAAGGTTGGAAAAATGACAAACAGAGAGAAACCAAAATTGACAGATTTATCCATTCATTCTTACCTCTCAGTATGGGCATCTCTGAGACTTTATTGTGAAAGTTGCCTACAGAAATATGCTATACACCTCATGAATTTTTTAAAAATAATGTTCTGTGCTCATTTCTGAATCGGGATGCCAGAAAAATTTGAGATGGACTAAAATGAGTTTGGCTTTCTAAGACACTGACCTGCAGAATCCATTGCGGACTGGCCCCCTAAGGCTGCACGGAGTTCGTAGACTTTCAGACTTTTACTTTCCCAAAATGTATGCAAATTTATTCATAGGAAAATACGCAAATTTCTGCTGAGACTGGTAAATATATGCAGGGAAAAGTTGAATGGAATGGGGGACAATATGCTAAATGTTAGGAACTAAGGTGAATTATGTAAATTGTTGTGAACCCTCTTACGGAATTATTTGCATATTTTTCCACATACCCCCTCCAAAAATCAAATCTGTCTGTGAACGGACACCAGAATAAACAACATGGCACAATCCACAAAACACACATGGGACAGATTTCACAAAATCTGGACATCCCTATTTCTGAAGCATTATCAATGGGAGGAAGCTCAAGCACGATTTTAAACCATGTTAGTAACATTTTACAAGATGAACTCTCTCTCTCTCTTTTGCTTACTCAAAATGTGGTTTCCAAGGAAACAGAAAGGGAAAGTGCAATGTGCATCTAGCAGATCAAAGACGCATTGACTCTTGTTTGCAGCCTTTTCAGGCTTGTCCCCGCATTTCCGGCTAAGACGTATGTTGTATTTAAAAGTATATAGTGTTTAAAAAGCAGCTTGGAGCACTGTAATTATGGAGCACAAACTGACGCCATCACTTCTCATCAAAACAGCAATATCTGAAAATGAAGTTAGCTGTATTTATTTATAATATATTTATTCCACGTTGCTCAGAGTAGCATACAAGTATATGATGCATAAACTCTCTAGACTCCTATTACTTTCTCCAACTATACAACCAGGGATAGCTAAATCTGTCATTTTTTCTTTCTCCCACATTCAGCTTAAAAAACACAAAAAAGCCCTCAAGTTCTTTCCCTCTCAAATATGATGAAATTTGCAGATTTTGATAAATTCTTATAAAAAACAAACTGAAACAAAATGCTCACCCATTTGCACCAGCCGAAGTCCATAGGCACAGCTATTCCCAGCATGGAGAGGGCCATTTTGTACTTGCTTGCTGTATAGCTGCTTAAGATGAGGAGGCTGTTGGGAAAAAAAAAAGAAGTAGCAACCCTAATTCTGGTTGAATACACGGGGATTTAAAGTCAGACTTTTAAGAGCTAAGCACTCATAGCACTGGGCCTGGGTGGACAAATTTGTCAGTTACAGGTTCACCTATGTTTGATTTTTCAAAAAAAAATTTCAAGTTCCTTTTGCCTCACTATGAAGAACTTCGGGAATTTTTTGAAATTGTCCCTCAATGTCAGGGGTGTTTTTGAGTGTAGAGAGTGGGATAGCAGTTCAGATTCTGAAGAAGAACCATCAGACATGGGGGAGTTGTTTTCCCAGGCTAGTCCAGATATGAGTAGGCCTGCTTCTCAGGTTACAAACATCCATATGGCTGAGCTTGAGGGTCCCCCCTCACCCCCCCCCATGAGAGGCAACGAACAGGAGGTTGACCTAATAGATGCCAGGCGCAGGCACAGAGCAAAGAGGGAGAAGGCAGGGGTGGAACTTAGATGTTCTACCCGATTAGCCTTGTGTGAGAAGCTGCACTTAGAGGCCTCACGACAAGAGAGGAACCTCTCCCCCTTAAGCTAGGCTAGCAAGACTGTCTCCCTCTTCAAACGGCGGGCAACTCTCATAAATTCCATTTGGATCCCTGAAGGCATTCCTGGTAGACTGAGAGTTTCTCTGAGAATTTTCATCTGTATGACCCTGTGAAGTAATGGATTAAAAGCTGTAGACTGAAGCCTCTCATCTGTGTATGTTTGGGCATTGAAATGAAGTGAGAGCTAAGGGAATTTTGGCACTCAACCTTAAATCTAAATAGAGATATATGAGCAGACTCCCATTTGCCCCCAAATGGGTTGAGGCTTTTGCTCCAGCTGAACTTTAAAAAGCCCCTGTGGTGCCTGCTGATGCTTCTGTCACCTCCCCATAGGGACCAACAAACTTACCTTGGTGAAGGGGGATGTGGTAGGGGGTGCTCTGACCCATCCTGCTGAGGACTGGAAATACAAGTTCCAGAATCCCCAGTGGAAACTGATACTGCAGGCTTCTCCCAGTAAATATGATGTGCAAAGCATCAGTTGCCACTGGGGATTTTGGTCCCTAAGAAGTAACAGTTCCTGGTGGAAAAAGCACTCTGTGACTCTGTTTTCAAGAATACAAGGAGGATCACTTGCCTATGTAAGCACATCTATTTGAATTCTTGTGATACCCCTAAACATTAACCATCGTCATGGACTAGGACCCCAAACCCTTGTTCACAGAGTATCCAGACTCCTAGTCTTCAGAGGAGGCTCCACAGTGAACAGTTTAGGAAGAGGATTAAGTCATGGAAAGGCATCACAAGGTTTCCATCTCCCCAGGGCACAGGTTCCCCAGAAAGTTCCCAGAGGTCAGGTCCCCTGCATCCAGAAGAGGTTGCTTTGCTTTAGGGATGTACGAAAGTCACTTACCTTTCCGCAGATTATGTTGATGGTGGGGGGGGAGGCGTTCCGTCCCTCCCGCCGGAATCCTCGACGGGGGGGGGGGAGGCAATCCATTCCTCCCCCCCGGAATCCTCGATGGCCGGCTGTGCTCTGCAGCAGCTCCACAGAGCAGCCAGCAAGGCCCAGGCCAGAGCCATCCGCAGCCGGATTTCCAGCTGCAGAGGGCTCTGGGAAAAACAAAAAACAAAAACCGCGAATGCAAATGGCAGCGGCTACGGCCGCCACCATCTGCATTCCTTATTTTTGGCCATCTTAATCCTCGTAAATATTTACGTAGATTATGATGGCGAACATAAAGGGGAACGCAAATAGCGTAGCGGGCGCTATTTGCATCCCTTTTTTATTCACTGTTTTAGCCTACGTAAATCTTTACATAGGCTAAAACTGTGAATCAAAAAGGGACGCAAATAGCGCCCGCTACGCTATTTGTGTTCCCCTTTATTTTCGCCGTCATAGTCTATGTAAATATTTACATAGATTAAGACAGCAAAAAATAAGGAACACAAATGGCGGCGGCCATAGCCACCGCCATTTGGGTATGAAGTTTTTGAGGGTTTTTTTTAACCCAGCCATGATAGGCTACGTAAATCTTTATGTAGCCTATCACGTGGTTTTTTGTTTTTTGTTTTTTTACAAGACAAATGGTGGCAGCGGCAGCTGGTCGGAAGACCAGCCACCACAGCTGCCGCTGCCAAAGCCGCTGCCGGAGCCACCGCCACCCGGAAGATCCGCCCCAGGTAAGTCGCATCCTGGGGGGGATCTGCGGGGGGACAGGGGGGTGGCAGGCCGTTCCACCACAGATTTCGGGGGGCTGGATGCACTGGCATTCTGCCTCACCAAGATCAGTGGTGGAATTCTCTGACATCCCTAGCTATCTTTGGATTCTGAGGACCCAGGCCATGAGGACACTTGCATGCCACAGCCACTCCCATGTTGTTGCCATCTGAGGTTGCTAAACCAGTCCAGGCCAAGAGACAAAGCCTCAATCAACATAAAGGTGGAGCAAACCAGCCTAAACGCAGCTAAATTCCTACTTAAAGCTCAGTCTTGATCTGCTCCTGATTGGAGCAACATACTGACGATCCTGTCTGGCCTCCAGCCCCACTCCTTCTTGGAGGTTTCCACAGTGCTGATCACTTTCCATCTTGCTTCTCTAAGAAACCTGGCTCCTGCTAATGATCCATGGCAGAATACTGTAACACAGGCTACAGCACAGAACATTGACAGAAGCTGTAGCCTGAAAAGCATCCAGTTTATGTTGCTACCTTTCACAAACCATTAACTGAAACTACAGTCATAATTCCAAGGTAATTTTTATTTCAGTAGAGACTCTGATATTATCAGATGAATCTCACACCCAGTCATTTAATATATAAATATGGGATTAGATGGAACAAATATAGCCACGTATACACTTCCCAACTACTACCTTGCTCCAGGCTTACTGCTTGAGCACATTATAAAGGTCTCAATTTTGGCCAACCTATGAGGTGTGGAGGGTAGGCCAACTTATGGGGTGTGTGGAAGGGCTGCTGTGAAGAGGAGGGGGTGGGAAAGTCTCCTTCCACTATCCCAGTTGCATATGCCTAAATCTGGATCAAGAACATAGATTTTATTGATATTTTAGGGTAGGGCTGGAGCAAAACCAGCTCCCAAATAAAGGAATCATTTTCTGGGGGTTGGGTGAAACCTACTGATCTTTAGCATGGGGCTTACTATAAATAATAAGAGGCAGCAGAAGGTTTCATCTGTTTTCTTTAAGAGCAAAAGCTGTGCTGCCACTTTAAGTGGTGGCAGAGTTGCAGTCAGTAGCCTGGTACTGTTACTTGCTAATTTCCCAGAGAATGACCCAGTGGGAATTGCACTATGTCACGATGTAACATTCTTTGCAGGAGCACTGTTGGAAAGAATATGGCTGCCCGCACTGGCCAATGGGGACAGCCATTTTTTTTTTCTTCAGCAATGACCCTTGGAACGATGCTACATCAGGATTGGGTGTAATTTCTTATTGTGAAATTGTATGGAAAATTAGGAAGGAACAACACTGGACTGTTGTTGCTTGTTAAAGAAAAAAGTGGAAACCATTTACCACTTTGTCATGTTATGAAACCAAATGTGTTAGTCATGGAGCATTAAATGATTCATAATTTGGTGCATCAACTTTGGTTTCATAATTTATTTTGTACAGATTTTGCATTGTTGCCCAAAATCTTGGATTCCTGCATTGAGCAGGGGGTTGGACTCGATGGCCTTGTAGGCCCCTTCCAACCCTACTATTCTATGATTCTATTCTATGATTCTATGAAATAAATTTCAATTCACCACCTTTTTGTAATGTTTCCAATTAGGGTGCTTCCAGATCAAGAGCTCCTAGTGCTACCAGTATTGTGCAGGAATTCCATCATCATCATCATCATCATCATCATCACCACCACCACCACCACCATGGGTTTTTGTAGCTTGCAGACAACCCCTAAGTTTGCCCTCAAAATTTCATCATAATCGGTTAAACAGTGTGGCTCCAATGGCAAGTTTATGTTGTTGAGAAGTTGGCAGCAGCCATCTTGGCTTTCAACTTCAGTTTTAGAGTCAGGGCTAAACTGTATCATATATTTGGATTCAGCAGGTCAAAAAACATTAAAAAAATACAAAAAGCATAAAAATACAAATGAATTATCTTCAGATTGCCTCAAAACATGGGAGATCTTCCTGGCTATACTTCAAAAAACATATTCTATTGTATCAAAAAGGTAAAACACAAAAGAACAGTTGGAGTCTTTGTTGATGTGATAGCAAACAAGGGCTCACAAAATGATGTGACAATGGGTCAACAAAGATGACCATTGTACAAGGGGAAACTGTCCTGCTAAGCTGTGAGGAAAATCTTAGTCCACTTCTGCACCAATTCAGAAACTCTGGAGAGTCACCACTTAGCAAGACAATAAAGACTACAACTACCTTAACAAGTGGTTAGATGCACCTTGTAGTAAGTTATCATTTGGGTAAGCTGGATTCCCCCAGTGTTGCCTACCAAAGAGGCCCGCTAAAGAAACCATTGTTTGAGTTGGTGTGCAACCCATCAACATTTGGGTGGAATTTACTGAATCCTCCTGCAGATATTGCTTATATTTGGTGGCGAAACATTTCCTTTTCAAGCACTTCATGCTTCCATTGATTTCAACAAGCATTTGACTGATTAAATACTGTGTCAGGAGCTTGTTGAGATATTTTGTTACAAATCAGTGTTGCCGTGCATAATCAAGCAGTATTCCCGTGGAGACCAATGGCAGTTTTTATTCAAATAAAAACCCTTGAATTTGCCTCTTGGTAATTAAAAATGATCCATTAATTATATTTCATTGCTCACAGTTGTATTATGTCCTCTCATACAGTTGTATTATGTCTCACAAGGAAGAAGGTTATACGCACATGCACACACACACACACACACACACACACACTACCAATGGCAGAATAATCAGATCTGAGCTACTGTTTGGTTTTACCATAATGTGTTAGATTTCTTGTTACCTTAGATGAATAATTAGATAATTAAACAGCAACAATTTCAAAAATTGCACTCCTACATGGTTCAGCTCCATAAAAATAAGAACCAGGGTGTTTGTTTCACCAGACATGTCACATAAGAACTAGGGCTGTGCATGGACCCCCCAATCCACTTCAGATGCCACTTCGGACCCTCTGAAGTGATCCCTATCCACCTTGGATTGATTCAGACCCCCTCCGGTTTGACTTGAATCCGAAGTGAGATTTGGATATCCGGATCACCTGTTTTTGGTGTTTTCCCATTGACTTGCATGGGAAAACATAAATGGTCATAACTTTTTTAGTTTTTAGGATACAGGCATGGAATTTGGGGAATTCTCCATCCCTCTGGAGGGGGGGGGGGTCATCTGCCAAATTTCAGTCAGTTTGGCCTGGTGGTTTTTGTGCTAGGCAGAGTTAAAATCTGATGTTTTCCACAGAAACTCTCAAAGCAAAGAGCTGTAACAAATCCCTCTTTCCACACACACACACACACACACACACGTGACACCTTGGCCTCTCCCAGCCCCCCTTGAGGGTATTGCATCCCCCAAAGCCCAGGCAGTTTGGCCCACTGGCTTGTGTGCTAGGTGCAGGTAAAATTTGAGCTTTTCCAGGAAAATCCCAAAGAAAAGAGCTGTACCTTCTCCCTGTTTCCATGCACGCATGTGAAACCTGAGCCCAGAGCATCCCACCCACCAAAGTCCAGGCAGTTTGGCCCATTGCCTTGGGTGCAAGACGCTGGTGAAATTTGATTTTTTCCACTAAAACTCCCAAAGAAAAGAGTTGTAACTCTTGTGTGACACCTGGGACCCTTCCAGCCCCCCTCGAGGGCATCCCACTTGCCAAATTCCAGGCACTTTGGCCCACTGGCTTGTGTGCCAGATGCAGGTGAAATTTGATGCATGTTTCACCCTAGGGTGCCTTGGTACTGCTCTGACCTGCTTTGTATTATGAGGATTTTGCTCCAAATAAGCCTGCTTCACCTCATTATTTGGGCTTTGTGATGAGGTGGTGCACAGCCCTAATAAAAACCATAACAAATCCCTCAAGCATATAGAATCATAGAATCATAGAATCATAGAATAGTAGGGTTGGAAGGGGCCTACAAGGCCATCGAGTCCAACCCCCTGCTCAATGCAGGAATCCAAGTCAGAGCATCCCTGACAAATGGCTGTCCAGCCTCGTCTTAAAGGCCTCCAGTGTGGGAGAGCCCACCACCTCCCCAGGTAATTGGTTCCATTGCCGTATTGCTCTGACACTCAGGAAGTTTTTCCTGATGTTCAGCCGGAATCTGGCTTCCTGTAACTTGAGCCCATTATTCCGTGTCCTGCACTCTGGGATGTTCAAGAAGAGATCCTGGCCTTCTTCTCTGTGACAACCTTTCAAGTACTTGAAGAGTGCTATCATATCTCCCCTCAGTCTTCTCTTCTCAAGGCTAAACATGCCCAGTTCTTTCAGTCTCTCTTCATAGGGCTTTGTTTCCAGTCCCCTGATCATCTTTGTTGCCCTCCTTTGAACCCTCTCCAGCTTGTCTGCATCCTTCTTAAAGTGTGGTGCCCAGAACTGGACACAGTACTCCAGATGAGGCCTAACCAGTGCTGAGTAGAGGGGAACTAGTACTTCCCGGGATTTGGAAGCGATGCTTCTATGAATGCAGCCCAAAATAGCATTTGCCTTTTTTGCAGCCACATCACATTGTTGGCTCATATTCAGCTTGTGATCGACGACAATTCCAAGATCCTTCTCGCTCGTAGTGTGGTTGAGCCACGTATCCCCCATCTTGTAACTGTGCATTTGGTTTCTTTTTCCTAGGTGCAGAACTTGGCATTTGTCCCTATTAAATGCCATTCTGTTGTTTTCTGCCCAGCGCTCCAGTCTATCCAGATCACTTCGAATTTTGTTTCTGTCTTCCAAAGTATTAGCTATCCCTCCCAATTTTGTGTCATCTGCAAATTTGATCAGCATTCCCTGCACCTCCTCCTCCAAGTCATTAATAAAAATGTTGAAGAGCACTGGGCCCAGGACTGAGCCCTGCGGTACCCCACTCGTTACCTCTCCCCAGCTTGAGAAGGTCCCATTGATAAGCACTCTTTGAGTCCGATTCTGTAGCCAACTGTGGATCCACGAGACCATTGTTTAATCTAGCCCACTTCGAGCAAGTTTGCTCATCAGGATATCATGGGGCACTTTGTCGAAAGCTTTGCTGAAGTCGAGGTATATGATGTCTACAGCATTCCCACGGTCTACAAGGGAGGTGACTTGATCAAAAAATGAGATCAGATTTGTCTGGCAGGACTTGTTTTTGACAAATCCATGTTGGCTTCGAGTAATCACGGCATTGTTGTCAAGGTGCTTCCAGATGGATTGCTTTATGATCTGCTCCAGAATTTTCCCAGGGATTGATGTCAGACTGACTGGTCTGTAGTTCCCAGGTTCCTCCTTTTTACCCTTTTTGAAGATAGGGACAACGTTAGCCCTCCTCCAGTCATCTGGCACTTCCCCGGTCCTCCATGATTTCTCAAAGAGAATAGACAGCGGTTCTGAGAGTTCTTCTGCCAGTTCCTTTATTACTCTAGGATGCAGTTCATCTGGCCCTGGAGATTTGAACTCATTCAAAGTAATGAGGTGTTCCTTGACCATATGCCTGTCGATCTCAAGCTGCAATCCTGCCCCTTCAGCCTGTACTTCACCTTTGCCAGGGGGGTCATAGACCCTCTTTTGGGAGAAGACTGAGCCAAAGTAGGAATTGAGCACCTCTGCCTTTTCTTTGTCATCTGTTATCATTTTGCCATCCTTATTTAATAGCTGAACAACCATTTCTTTCCTCTGCCTTTTACTATGCACGTAGCTGAAGAAAGCCTTTTTGTTGTTTTTAGCATCCCTCGCTAACCTCACCTCGTTCTCCGCTTTAGCCTTCCTGACGCCATCCCTGCAATTCTGTGCTACCTGCCTGTACTCTTCCTTTGTTACTTGGCCTTCTTTCCACTTCCTATATGTGTCCTTTTTTGTTTTCAGGTCATCCCTAAGCTTTTTGTGAAGCCACATTGGCTTCTTCTGTTGTCTTCCACCTTTTCTTCTTGTTGGAATTGTTTGTGATTGTGCCTTGAGAATTTCCTTTTTTAAAAGTTCCCACCCATCTCGGACTCCTTTTCTCGCTAGCATTGTTTGCCATGGGACCTTACTGATCATTGTTCTGAGTTTATTAAAATCAGCTTTCCTAAAATCCAGGGTACGCGTTTGAGTACACTCGGCTTTTGCTTCCCTTAGAACCAAGAACTCAAGTACAACATGGTCACTTTCCCCCAGAGTTCCTGTAACTGCTACTTTATCCACTAAGTCATCTCTGTTGGTTAGGATCAAGTCAAGGATAGCCGATCCTCTAGTTCCTTCCTCTACTTTCTGTAGGAGGAAGTTATCCGCCACACAAGTCAGGAATTTCCTGGAGGGGCCATGTTTTGCAGAATTTGTCTCCCAACAAATATCGGGGAAATTGAAGTCCCCCATTACTACTACATCATGCTTCCTTAAAACATTGGCTATTTGCTTTTCAAAAGTTTCATCCTTGGCTTCTCCTTGATTGGGTGGCCGGTAGTAGACTCCGACCACCAGGTTCCTTTTATTCTTTGCTCCATTTATTTCAACCCAGATGCTCTCGATGGGGCTACCAAGCTCCTCCTCCTGTATTTCTGTGCAGAGATATGTATTTTTCACATACAGTGCAACCCCGCCTCCCTTTCTGTTCCTCCTGTTCTTTTTGAACAAGTTATATCCTTCAACTGCTGTATTCCAGTCATGAGAGTCATCCCACCAAGTCTCAGTTATACCTATCAAGTCATAATTTCCCTCCTGTATTAAGAGTTCAAGTTCGTTCTGTTTGTTTCCCATACTCTGGGCATTAGTATATAGACATCGAAGACCATGTGCTTCATAGTCTGGCTTTCTTCCTACATGTGTCTGAAGACTATTATTGGGCGCTATCAGCGCTGTTCTCTCCATTGCAGTGCATGCGCCTACGTCCATTGTTACCCCCAACATTAAATCTCCCTTCCCCGTAGGATTCAGTTTAAAGCCCTCCTGATGAAGTTCTTCATGCTGTGGCCAAACACATTCTTCCCAGCCAAGTGTAATGTCTTCAAGTGTAATGGTACCCATAGCTATAACTGGTTTTTGTTTGTTTTTTTAAAGAAAGATCTGAAACATCACATCCCATAAAAGCATAATATTTCAGAGATAGTAATCCTATGGCTCCTTTAGCTTCTCAGCCACACTGCAATTTTCTTACAAACAAATACCCATTTATCTTCCATTGCCTTCCATTAACTCTTTTATCTAGTACACAATCTAAAATTATCTCTAGCTTCATTAATCTAAAAGCTATCTACTTCCTCTCAGGTTCTGTTTTGCACATACCATGGAACCTGTGAATATGGGTCTGAGATACAGCTGAATTTTATATTTTTGAAAATGGTGGTTCAACTATTGTTTGTTCATTTCCTCTTCCCAGCAACCCTTGGGAGGGTCCCAGGTACAACCTCAAATCATATCAATACTTGGTAAAGGTACTGAACATCTGCGGCCTGCTCCCACTTTCCATCTAAAGATTTTAACTCTTGGCTTGAACATCAGCTGCTATTTTCCTCACTATTTCGCTTTGGTTTTATTCTGCTTTAAACTTTTAAGTTTTTACAGTATGTTTTATTCTGTTTTTATACTATATGGTTTGAATGTTTATTTGGTTTATTTTGTGAACTACCTGGAGATTTTTGGCTACAGAAACCTCATACAGACATGCATACAAACATAAGTTATAGTTGCTCAATAAAACTCAATTTCTGGAAGAGCTCTAATCTTGTCTCTGTTGGTTCCCAAGTACAAGGGCATACTTCTACCTTAACTGAACAATCAAAAGTTATGTGCACTGTGCTGCTGTGTGTTTAGAAAACATTTTTGTTTCTGGGCTGGCTCTATAAGACAGACAGCAGACTTGTCCTCTGCCAGAATAAAGCCAGGGTTTTATTGAGAATGGCTTCTTCCAGCACAACATGTGAGCTAAATTCCCCCAGCAATCATGGCTTATTTTCTGAACAAGGAGAACTGGATAGAGACTATTTCAAAGCCATCCTACAGGATTTCCATAGCCTGTTATGGCTCTGGACCCCAAGTCCTTGGACTCAAAGCTTTGAAGCAGCAGTGTCTCTTGGGAGTTAGACCCACTCTTGCCCCATCCTGAGTGGACCAACCAATCAGAACACAGTCATAATAAAATTAATCAAAATTGGATATACAAAAGCCAAAATGAATATGGAAAATGTATCCTTGTTGCATTGCACATTAAATTTTCATACCAGTTTTGTAAGACTATGTTTCTGTGAAAAATACACACATTCCCCTCTGCCATTCTACATTGAGTTCATAAATATTCATGTATCTCCCTCAATAAAGTCTCTGAACAACCCACAGTATTTGTAAAATATAACAAACATCACTTAGTTTTCTTTTCTATCATCCTACATTTATATCAGGATGGCTGTTAAAATGCATCACTATTGAAATTTGGGTTCTATCAATTCAAAATACTATTCTCAAAGTTTGGGTAGGCTTAGGGATGTACGAAAGTCACTTACCTTTTCGAAGGGTGACATTCGCGGTGGGGGGGAGGCACTCCGTCCCTCCCCCCGAAATTCTCTCTGGCTAGCTCCGCTCCACGGAGATTCTGCAGAGCCACTGGGCAGCCTGCAGGGATGCTGCCATTTGAGTCCCTGTATTTTGCCGTGATAGGCTACGTAAATATTTACGTAGCCTATCATGGCAAAAAAAACAACAACAACAGTGAATGCAAATGGCGGCGGCTATGGCAGCCGCCATTTGCGTTCCCTTTTTTTTTTTTTTTTTGCTGTGATAGGTTACATAAATATTTACGTAGCCTATTACGGCAAAAAAAAAAAAAGGAATGCAAATGGTGGCCACTATGCCATTTCCGCCCCTCTCTTTTGCCGTAATAGCCTATGTAAATATTTATGTAGGCTATCATGGCAAAAAAAAAGGGAGCGCAAATGGTGGCTGCTATAGCCACCACCAGTTGTGTTCCCTTTTTTTTGCCGTGATAGGCTACGTAAATACTTACGCAGCCTATCACAGCTACCACAGGGATGCAAATGGTGTTCCTGCGTTTGCCGTGATAGGCTACATAAGTATTTACATAGCCTATCACGGCTATAGTGATGAAGGGAATGGTGGCCACAGATGCGGCCGCCATTCGCAGAGCAGCGTGAACAGCACCAGGTAAGTGTCCCATTTCGCGCGCCTTTCGTGGGGGGGGGCGGGGGGCTTTTTCCGCCACAGATTTCGGGGGGCCAAATGCACTAGAATTCGGCCTCACCAAGATCAGTGGTGGAATTCTCTGACATCCCTAGGTAGGCTGACTGGAAATCCACAAAGTTTTCCTCAAATAAATTCCACATTAATCCAGGATATGTTCTAAATTTTCAATACTATTGCAACAAATATTTTATCTCCTTGTGGTATCTGTTCTCATTTCCTTCATCCAATTGTGCAGGTTCTCTTCTTTCATGCAGAGCCATTTAAAATGTCAAAAATATAGTGCCTAATCCAGTACTATCCCATTTAAAGACAGGAAAACAGAACCCCTCCTCTCCATGCCAAGGATTCCAGCAGTCAAGCCCTTGTGCTTTATGCAGACAAGGGGCCAACGGCCAGCCCCCAGTGCTCTCACCCTGGCCTCCTTGGCCTCCATGGCTCTCCTAGCCACTCACTATGTTCTGGGGAGCTCAGCGGCCAGTCCCATCAGTGCCACAGGGCTTGGCAACTGGGATCCGGGAGGCCAGACAGGGGGGCGTCTATCAGACTCCACCCCCTTTTCAGGCTCCCACGCCATCCTTCACTTTGACCAAGGTTGGCTTGAGGGGGCCCTTGTCACAGTGCCATCCACTGGATCCCTTCCCATGTGGGTGGGACATGCCCCAAGGTTTATAGCCTCCCCCTAACGTTTATGTCCTTAGCAGCTGCATGAGTACGCCAAGTGGTGATCCCTCTGTCTGAAAGTGATGAGGATGTGGGTTTCTGGTCTATGATAGAAACAGTAGCAACAACTCTAGGGAAAGAGTTTTGTGACATCATTATGGTCCAATAGACATATAAGGCAGCATCTGCAACACTCATTAGGGTGCACTAGCAGAAATGACCACTAGCACAACAGGGAGTTAGCACTTCTTGAGCAACCTTGGCAACTAGCCAAAATGAGCATTTTCACAGCAGGGCAGCAGAGACCCTCATTCTTGTCTGCTGAGTTGTTCTGTTCTGGAAATGCTGCTTTTGGCTGGTTTCTGGCTGTTCTAGGAAGCACGATCTTTCTGTCCCACCAGTGGTCATGCCCACTAACACAGAGAGACCTTTGGATGCTGCTTTCTCGATGCATTTCTGCTCTGGGGTTCTGCTCTATTGTTTGTTTTTAATTAACTTTTAAATTAAGTTGTATTGTTGCCTACTCTCTGTGTTTTTGGGGAGCCACTAAGTATTTTTTAATACAAACGCTAACAAAAATATTTTAAATGCAATATAAACAATCTAAATTCATTTAGAAAACAGCAGCAGACTGAGCCACCAATACAAGCAGCCAGATGATAAAGTGGACGCAGACTAATATTATTGTTATTATGCTTATGTTCAAATGTATTCCTACTGAGAAGACCTTACATGTGCTAGAGGTTACATTTTGGTTTCGTTAAATAGTATGGGTGCTCCATTCCTCAACTGGAAAAAAAATAGTGTCAGATCCCTTACATACGTGTTTGATGGAAAGTTGCTGTGACATAATTTTCCCCTAGTTTTTCCCCTTCAATTAGGGGTGCACGAAAGTCACTTACCTGGTCTTGCAGCTTTTCACGGTGGGGGGGAGGCGCTTCACTGCTCTCCCCCCGAAGTTCAGGCCGGGGGGGAGGCTTCCCGCCTCACCCGGCCAAAATTCAGGCTGGGGATGAGGCGCCTCGCCTCGCCCGGCCGCGAACTAAAAAGTTTAAAAAAAAAACCACCCCCGTGATAGGCTACGTGACGATTAACGTAGCCTATCACGGCTAGATTTGCAAAGTCAGCCGTGATAGGCTACGTAAATCGTCACGTAGCCTATCATGGGTGACTTAAAAAAAAAAAAAGCACGTACGCAAATGGCGGCCCCCATAGGGAGCCGCCATTCGCGTTCCTTATTTGGTCGCTGTAGTCTACGTAAATCTTTACGTAGACTACAGCAAAAATAAGGGCAACGCAAATAGCGTTGCCCTTATTTTCGCCGTAGTCTACGTAATCTTTATGTAGACTACAGCGACCAAATAAGGAACCTGAATGGCGGCTCCCTATGGGGGCCGCCATTAGCCGTACGTGCTTTTTTTTTTTTAAAGTCACCCATGACAGGCTACGTGACGATTTACGTAGCCTATCACGGCTGACTTTGCAAATCTAGCCATGATAGGCTACGTTAATCATCACGTAGCCTATCACAGGGGCATTTTTTTTTTTAGTTTTATTAGAATGGCGGCGGCAGCAGCCGGTCGAAAGATTGGCTGCCGCCCCCGCCCCTGACGAAGACCCGACGAACCGCCGCCGGGAGGGACATTCAGGAAAGGTAAGTCCCGTCCTGGGGGGGGGTGCAGGGGGTGGGGGGGTGCGGAGAATTTCTCCCCGAAACATGTTCGGGGGGCCGAACACGTTGGCGCTTGGCCCCCGGAAGTTTCGGGGAGAAATTCTCCGCCAACCCTACCTTCAATTCATTCATTGTATTTCCATGGATAAACCCAGCAACAATGACTGCAAGAGGTAAGAAATCTACAGTCTTCCCTACAGCAAGACAACCAGGGTCTTTTTTGAGATAGGCAGGTCTTATAATGCTCAGGTGTTCATTTGTGGATACTGAGCCTAGGGGCATAGTTGTCAGTTTGGTCCAAGGAAAGTCAGAGATAGAAAGACAAATGGTGCAATCCTATTGGGATAGATGGCCGCCTCTGAAATTGGAGGCTACTGCCTATCCACTACAGGGCAGGAGCAGCATGGAGGGGATCGTCCCCTTCGCACTTCAGCCACCCTGCATTCATGGCTAGACAGCCGATGTCAGCTGTCTAGCTGGGGGCAGGCGAAGCAGGGCAGGCGGATGCCAGATGACAAATAAGAAGCGTCAGAATGGCACTTCCATCTGCCCCACCCCCAGGAGTGCCCCATTTCGTCGCTCCATGCTCCTCTTCCGAGTGCAGAGCGCAGTGCCATTCCACGCTGCCTGCGAGGAATGGCTCTGCCACCTAGAGTCTAGAATATGTGACTTTTGATACAGATACTAGCAGAAAGATTTAGATGCTGTGGAAGCCTGAGATATAGCACACAGTCTACAAGATTCCAAGAGAAGCATTTCAGATTTTACGGGAAGATAATTCCGTGAGAGATGAGGTCCACATGCACATTCTCAGAAATGTGCAAATACATACCCCTGAATGAGGTGGTGTATTTCAGTGTATTTGTTGAGCCTCTTTTTTCTATTATGTAATTGTTTCAGAAAAAAAAGTGAGATATATATATATATTTTTTACCTAAAGTGGAAATTAAAGAAAATGTAGACATTCCTTCTCTGGTGAAACATTTAGAGAATCCGAAGGGATTGCTGCTCTGTAGATGGCAGGTTCTGAGACTGGAGACATCCATCTATCTTAAGCCCTGGCAGACAGGCAGGCAGGCGGGATGATGGAAGTATTTTCACTTCCTGTTCCTACTTTTAAACATTTTAACTAGATAGGCCTCTTAGCCCATCTAGCTGATCACCTCTCTGTGGACAGGGAGTGGAATGAAGAGGCTCATGAATACAGTGAACCTACAGCCTCTCCTTCCTCTCTCCTGCCTGTTTGCCTGCTCCTCCATCCCCCCTTCTCTCTGCCCAACTCTCTTCCAAGGTTCTTTTGTGACCTCAGAAAGAGAAGCCACCATGGTGCTTCCTGTGGCAGCCATGAGGGATCAGGAGGGGAAACCATGCTAAGATTTCTTTCCCTGAAGTCATACCTGTGCCTACAGCCTCAGGGAGGGAAATCTTCACCATGTTATGGTCCCTGAGATGCCTTCCCAGGGACCATAGGATTACCCTGCCAAGAAACTTCAAGGTAGGCTAGAACTAGAAGAGTTTTTCTGGAGCAGGGAAAGTGGAGTATACTTCTTTCTTTCACACTTAGTAGCTATAGGTTGATTACACAGAGTCCTGGCTCTTTGCTAAGCAATAAAGGGACAATTACAACTGAGTATTCATTTTAGCAGGTAAATGTTCAAGCACAATTTTACTAGGCACATAGGGATTTTTCCAGAGCAAGGTCTGAAGTGCAACCAAGGTCAAAAGCCAGGAGATCAATCAAGTAAAAACACAGACCAAAAGCACAGTCAAGTAGTACTCCCAGGGTCAGTCACACAGAGGTCTAACCACACAGCAAGGCCAGGAAGGGGGGGGCAGAATACAAAGACTAGAGCTGAAGATCATACATTGTTTTTAGCAGCTCTCAAGTCACAAGTGAGAGCTGATATACCTAGTGCTACCAGAGTCCCCTTCATGGATCACTGCCTTGTTGTGGCGAAGGGGCTTGCGTAACTCAGTGAAGCCATAAGCTATGCCGTGCAGGGCCACCCAAGACGGACAGGTCATGGCAGAGGGTTCTGACAAAATGTGGTCCACTGGAGAAGGAAATGGCAACCCACTCCAGTATTCTTGCCAAGAAAACCCCATGGAACGTATCACAAGGCTAAAAGATATGACGCCGGAAGATGAGCCCCTCAGGTCGGAAGGTGTCCAATATGCTACTGGGGAAGAGCAGAGGGTATTTCCAAGTAGCGCCAGAAAGAGTGAAGCGGCTGGGCCAAACCCGAAAGGACACTCAGCTGTGGATGTGTCTGGCGGTGAAAAGAAAATCCGATGCTGTAAAGAACAATATTGTTTAGGAACCTGGAATGTCAGATCAATGAATCAAGGTAAGCTGGAGGTGGTCAAACATGAGATGACAAGATTGAACATCGACATCTTGGGAATCAGCGAACTAAAATGGACAGGCATGGGCGAATTTAATTCAGGTGACCATCATATCTACTGTTGTGGGCAAGAATCCCTTAGAAGAAATGGAGTAGCACTCATAGTCAACAAAAGGGTGGGAAAAGCAGTACTGGGGTACAATCTTAAAAATGATAGAATGATCTCAGTACGAATCCAAGGCAAACCATTCAACATCACAGTAATTCAAGTCTATGCCCCAACCACTGAGGCCGAAGAAGCTGAGGTTGATCGGTTCTATGAAGATCTACAACACCTTCTAGAACTAACACCAAAAAAAGATGTCCTCTTCATCATAGGGGATTGGAATGCTAAAGTAGAAAGTCAAGAAATCACCGGGATAACAGGCAGGCATGGCCTTGGTGTACAAAATGAAGCAGGACAAAAGCTAATCGAGTTTTGCCAAGAGAACACGCTGATCATAGCAAACACTCTTTTCCAACAGCACAAGAGGCGACTCTACACATGGACGTCACCAGATGGTCAATATCGAAATCAGATTGATTGATTCAGACCCCCTCCGGTTTGACTTGAATCCGAAGTGAGATTTGGATATCCGGATCACCTGTTTTTGGTGTTTTCCCATTGACTTGCATGGGAAAACACAAATCATCATAGCTTTTCTTGTTTTTATGATATAGGCATGAAATTTGGGGAACTCTCCACACCCCCTGGAGAGGAGGTGACCTGCCATATTTCAGACAGTTTGGCCTGGTGGTTTTTGTGCTAGGCGGAGTTAAAATCTGATGTTTTCCACAGAAACTCTCCAAGCAAAGAGCTGTAACTTCTCCCTATTTCCACAGACATGTGTGAAACCTGCCCCTCCCAGCACCCCTCGAGGGCATCCCACCCACCAAAGTCGAGGCAGTTTGGCCCACTGGCTTGTGTGCAAGGTGCTGGTGAAATCTGATTTTTTCCACAAAAACTCCCAAAGAAAAGAGCCGTAACATCTCCCTGTTTCCACAGACTTGTGTGAAACCTGGGATCTTCCCAGCACCCCTCAAGGGCATCCCACTCACCAAAGTCCAGACACTTTGGCCCATTGGCTTGTGTGCTAGGCACAGGTTGAATCTGATAATCCCAGAAACTCAGACCAAACTGAGAAGGGACAGTGTATTGAAGCAGAGATCACTATCCCTAATCTCTGCTGCAGGTTTCTTTGAAGTGCAAAACAACCCTTATTCAGAAGAATCACCTGCTCAGACTCTCTATTGCTGAATATACACATTACCTGGCAGGCAGGCTGGAAGAGGGTATTTTTTATCTGATTTTGTTTATTTCTAGCACACACGAAATGAGCATTTTGAATGCATCTTGAATGAACATGGTCAGTGCCTATCCCAGAAGGGCTACTGATTTTTGAACACTGGAAACCTCCAACTGGTGGACCCATACTTTCTCCACCCCATCTTCTCCGTGGTGGCCTGCTTAAGCCTCTTGAGGGTGAGAGACAGAGAGCTTTCAGGAGTTCTGGAGGCACTACCAGCCTTATGATTGCCCCTGCTGCCAGCCTGCTAGGATGTAGGGGCCTCTTCCCCAAGCAAGAACGATTGGTGCTACCTCCTGAAGTGCAGGAGCAGGCTGCTGGTACTGTAGTGCCCTGGCTGTTTCTCCCTGCTCAGAGACACCTTGTGGTGTCACACGGCAGTGCTAGGATCCGCTCCGAACTCAAAGTGGTCTCATACAATGCTGCCCTGATGTTTCAGGGGAGGAGGAGACACAGACTGCCTGCCTTGAGTCTGGGGGGCATCACATGAGGTGGGGGGACAATGGAAGAGGGGTTGGATGCTGTAGCCTTTGTCTGCTCCTCATCCTCCAACACAGGCTGGAAGATCTCCTCCTCTTTGCTCTCCACCACGCTGAGGACATCAGGCACCTCTGAGCTAATGTCCAACAGCAGGCTCCCCTCTTCCACTACAGAAGGAGATGCTGCTCCGCCTTGGGCAAGAGTGCGACTTCTGCACCTGCCCACACCAGCCTCCACAAACAGAGACCTCCAAGCACTGCAACTGGCCTCCATGCTCTGCTGCCCTACTCCACCAGGACACACTATCTGGACTAGGGGACAGACAGCTGGCCTAACAGTGCTGCTAGTAAGAGCATCACCTTGCCCACCTCTGCCCCAGCCAACACCCCGAAGATGCCTCGTATTGTGCTGGACCTAGGGGTGTACGGATTCCCCACCATCCGTTCCTGTGGGGAATCTGCCCGGGAGGGAGGCGATCCATTCCTCCCCCCCCTCGAATCCTCCAGAGCGGCTCCCTCTATGAAGATTCTGCAGAACCGCCCGGCTTGAGGGCTGCTTACCTGGCCCATCCTGGACCCATTCGCCTCCGCACCAATCACCATGTTGCTTAAAAAAATGGCGAGCAGCAGGATGTGCCCATAGACTTATATGCAAAATAGAGCCATGAATCTTGCGTATAAGTCTATGTGTCCATAGACTTATATGCAAGTTTCACAGCTCTATTTTGCATATAAGTCTATGGGCACATCCTGCTGATCACCATTTCTTAAAATGGACACATAGACTTATACACAGGTTTCTCAGCTCTATTTTGCATATAAGTCTATGGGAATATCCTGCCGATTGCCATTTTTTTAAAAAAAAAAATTGGCGATCTGCGCGGAAGGGAACGGCTCTGGTTGAGCAAGCAGCCAAGTGCCATTCCGCGTGGAATTCTCCTGGAGCGGAGGTAAGTGGGGCTGATCTGCCGCAGATTCCGGAGGCCAGATTCCAAAGAATCTGGCCTCATTTGAATCTGCGGCAGATTTCCCTAACATCCCTAGCTGGATTGCTTTGCCACGCAGTGGACTGTTATTGGAATAAGAAGGTAATTAATATTAATACTATGTGCCTCATGCTTTTTCATCACTGCCTTGAAATTTGGATGTATAGTGTTGGAGGAACAACAACCTAGCATGCACACACACATGGACATAGACACACAAGAGATAAAGAAAAGCAGAACTACCTAAGCAAATGATGGGTATCTTTAATTTATTGTTTTATAATTCATGCTCTTTTATGGAAGGCAGGGTAACTTCAAGAAATACAGTTACAGGCGATAAGAGCCAAGAGAAATAAAACAATAATTTAAAAAACCCTTCTTTAATTTCTGTTTGGGAAAGATCAACACAGAGAGAAGACACAGACAGTTCACTTCAGCACCCGGGGGCGGGGGACCATTGCAATGACACTACACACATAGACTGCTATAATGCCTTTCTTTAAGAATTTAGAAAGCAAGAAAGAATGAAATGCTTGAATATGAGTTAAAGAAGGGGGGACATGCCCAGAAGTCAATGTTTGCATTTAAAAATTGAAATAAGTCTCTGTTTTTATAAATCTAAAAAAGACAGAGTTGACTGACAAAAATGACAAGGAAATAGAATGGAGAAAGAAAAAGTGAGGGTTGACCTTAACGACAAACGCAGTGTTTTCTGGAGTTGAAAAGTGAGATAAACAAACACACACAGGAATGGTGGGGGAGGGGACAGCATCATGGCAGCAACTTTCAAGGAAAAGCTATGTAGTTTGAAAAAAAATGGAAAGGAGAGATGAATCTAATCAAATACAAATAACAAATGAGTCGGAGGTAGAAAGAAATATGAGAAGAAGGCAGATGGAAGAGGTACTGCAAAAGACACTGTCCCAAAGGGGATGGACCATCACGGAGCGAGGGAATGATCTCACCACAACCAAACAGTTTCTTTTTAATTGAAATTTTAAGGAAAGCCTAATGGTGATCAAAATCGAATAAACTGAAGGAACAACTCCTAGGAATACACACGCGCACACACACATGATCATCTACCCACACCTTGGGGTGCACGAAAGTCACTTACCTGGTCTCACAGCTTGCTTCGCGGTGGGGGGGGAGGCGCTTCGCTGCTCCCCCCGAAGTTCAGGCCGGGGGGACGCTTCCCGCCTCTCCCAGCCGAAATTCAGGCCAGGGAGGAGGTGGCTCGCCTCGCCCGGCCGCGAAATAAAAAGTTTAAAAAACCAAAAACACCCCCGTGATAGGCTACGTGATGATTTACGTAGCCTATCACGGCTAGATCTGCAAAGTCAGCCGTGATAGGCTACGTTAATCGTCACGTAGCCTATCACGGCTGACTTTGCAAATCTAGCCGTGATAGGCTACGTTAATCGTCACATAGCCTATCACGGGGGCTTTTTTCTTTTTACTTTGCTTGGAATGGCGGCAGCGGCAGCCGGTCGAAAGACCGGCTGCCGCCCCTGCCCCTGTTGAAGACCGGCCGAACCGCCACCGGGACCCGCCGCTGGGAGGGACATTCGAGAAAGGTAAGTCCCATCCCGGGGGGGGGCGGAGAATTTCTCCCCGAAACTACTTCGGGGGGCCGAATACGTCGGCACTCAGCCCCCTGAAGTTTCGGGGAGAAATTCTCCCCCATCCCTACCCACACCAGCCCTCTCCTAAAGATACAGCTAGCGCAATAACTGAATGCAGCCTTTCACCAAAGTATATATACCCCCCTTCCTCCACCACTTTCTCTGACCGGATACTGCTGGCATTGATTCTGGCTGAGAGGTCCTATTCACCAAAGCACATGCCGTCCTCCTCCTGTGCTCTCCTTCCCACCTCCCCCCACCTCCCCGCGTCTGCTTGCCTTCCACCTCCCTCCCTCCTCCTCCACATGCCCCTCTGCATGAGCATTCAGAAAGCGATACATTTTGGAGACAGCCTGTCTGGACTGCACAGGCATTAAGTAGAGTTCCGGAGATACAAAGCGGAGGAGGAGCTTCATGGGGGGGGCACTTCGCCCTGGGGTGCCTTGGTACTGCTCTGACCTGCCTCATATCATGAGGATTTTGCTCCGAATAAGCCCGCTTTGCCTTGTTATTCGGGCTTTGTAACGAGATGGTGCACAGCCCTAGTTCTAATGGTTAACAAGGGATTCCCCCTTTTCTTATGGTTCGAATGATCTAAATCAAACACAGACCTGCAAGAAGCACAAAGAAGGAGTTGTAATGCTGTTTACCATCAAACTCTCCCCCACCATGTAGTACTGGGTAAGAATTTCCTAGAACCCTTAAATTTACATTTCACACTCCAAGGAAAGAAAATGTCATCCTGACTCATAACCACCATGTGCAAATGTGCCATTTTTCATCATTAGATGTTTATGACTCCTCTTGATTTAAATGGGAATTCATGATGCAACATAAGAAAAGGTTCCATGGTTTGTCAGGAACAAAACACTGAAAGTGCTGTTTCGAAGTGGAAAATGTTGCACAAAGCTGAATTGATGCACAGATAATGGGCAGCGGTAGGTAAGTTGTCAGAGCAAACTGACCTTCTAGCACTGCCTGTAAAAGCAGCACTTCAGTGGGACAGAAATAAGATCAAGCTTAACTGATTATTAAGGAGGCATTGCAGACAGTGATTATCAGTGATTCTGAGAGTAGAGTGTACACACACACACACACACACAGAGAGAGAGAGAGAGAGAGAGAGAGAGAGAGAGAACTACTGTATTTATAACTGCCAGCAAAGTCAGGAATACAGGCAATTTTGAAATGCAATTTAACTGCAGCCAGTATTTTGTTCTTACTCATTAGTGAGCCATGCTTTCACGTTTAGAAGAATATGTTGTCTTGCTGTTACAGATTGTTTTTAAAGCCATGAATTACTGAAATAAATTAATTTGATTATTAAATGGCAGTTGGTGGGATTTTGCTATAAAATAATATATCAGAAATCTTCTGGTTCTAATTGTTTCTGATTCTGTGGCACTATGGTCTTGGTTATGTGGAGGAGAATGCAGAGCACCAAATGGAGTGGGTGGAGAGGGGAGAAACAATGAGGCAGATCTACCACCTCATCCACAGCTCAGCCAGCTCACACCAGCCATGACACAACATGAGGTGAGTTTTTCTCTGGTAAAGTGAGTCTTATTAAAATATTATCTCCTGTTGATTACAGTGGAATGAAATTTCCTATGCTGGTTCCAGACTGGGCCCTCTTGGGGGAATGGCATGGAGTGGCTTAAATCAGGCAGTTCCTTTCTGGACCCTTCTCATGCTATATTGGTATTCTCAGAGATGACACGAAGATACACCTATCGCCAGAGATACAAGCATTCAAACCCAGCACTTGACAAAGCAGGTCTCCAGGAGAAAGAGGTAGAATCCATGTAGATGACAACAAACGCCCACTCCCTGGACACTCCACCCTATGTGGTGCTGCACAATATACCCAGGTGGACAAAGGTGAGAGAGATCAAATCCCCCCTGCTCATCCACATGCTGACCCAGCAAGGGAGATACACACAAAGCAGAGAGCTTCTGCTTGCATGGCCAATGTGAATGCACATTCATATTTAGAATCATTGCAATATTCATCCATACCCTGATGAATCAGCTAGATATATCCTTTGGTATGAATAGATATATGCATCCCCATCATGGGCTATTGGTTGTTGAAGGTGACTACTTGCAAAGAATGAGAGCTGGGCCACAAACAGACATTTAGGGGCTCATTTCACATGCCAGCAAGGTTATGCTCAAAATCCTACACGCTAGGCTTCAGCAGTATGCAAACCGAGAACTACCAGAAGTACAAGCTGGGTTTTGAAGAGGCAGGGGAACTAGAGATCAAATCACCAACATTCGCTGGATCAGGGAGAAAGCAAGAGAATTCCAGAAAAACGTCTATTTCTGCTTCATTGACTACGCTAAAGCCTTTGATTGTGTGGATCACAACAAACTGTGGCAAATTCTTAAAGTGATGGGAGTACCAGACCACCTTCCTTTGTATCCTGAGAAACCTGTACGAGGGTCAAGAAGCAACAGTAAGAACCGGACATGGAACAACCGATTGGTTCAAAATTGGGAAAGGAGTACGACAAGGCTGCATATTGTCGCCCTGCTTATTTAACTTATATGCAGAGTACATCATGAGAAACGCCGGGTTGGATGAATCACAGGTCAGAATTAAGATCGCCGGGAGAAATATCAACAACCTCCGATATGCAGACGATACCACCCTAATGGCAGAAAGCGAAGAGGATCTAAAGAGCCTCTTGTTGAGGGTGAAACAGGAGAGTGCAAAAGCTGATTTGAAACTCAACATTAAAAAAACTAAGATCATGGCATCTGGCCCTATCACTTCCTGGCATATAGAAGGGGAAGAAATGGAAGCTGTGACAAATTTTATTTTCTTGGGCTCCAAGATCACCGCAGACAGTGACTGTAACCATGAAATTAAGACGCTTGCTCCTTGGGAGGAAAGCTATGGCAAACCTAGACAGCATAGTAAGAAGCAGAGACATCACCTTGCCGACAAAGGTCCGTCTAATCAAAGCTATGGTTTTCCCAGTAGTAATGTATGGCTGTGAGAGCTGGAATATAAGGAAGGCTGAGTGCCAAAGAATTGATGCTTTCGAACTGTGGTGCTGAAGAAGACTCTTACGAGTCCCCTGGACTGCAAGGAGGTCAAATCAGTCAATCCTGAAGGAAATCAACCCTGAGTGCTCATTGGAAGGACAGATACTGAAGCTGAAGCTCAAATATTTTGGCCACCTAATACGAAGAGAAAACTCTCTGGAAAAGACCCTGATGCTGGGAAAGACTGAAGGCAAAAGGAGAAGGGGACGGCAGAGGATGAGATGGCTAGATAGCATCACCGATGCAATGAATATGAACTTGAGCACACTCCGGGAGAGAGCGCAGGACAGGAAGGCCTGGTGTGCTATGGTCCATGGGGTCACGAAGAGTCGGACACGACTGAACGACTGAACAACAACAAATGTCACAGAAGCCCAGGAAGGAGGTGGAGTCTGGTAGACTTCCTTCTGCTCAGCCTCCTGGACTCCAGTCCATGGACCGCCGTGCTTGCCTGACTTGGTGCTCACCAAGCCAGGCAAGCGCGGAGGTCCTTTCTGGTCAGCTGAGCCACCATTTTGAATAAAAATGGCAGCTTGGCCTTTTTTGTAAATCCCTATTTACACAAATGGTGGCTGTAAAGCAGCCATTTACACAAGATTACAGGCATAAATGGACCATTTACACCTGTGTAAATGGCCACTTTATGGCCACCATTTGTATAAATGGGGATTTATGTAAAAGGCCGAGCCTCCTATTTATGCAAAATGGCGGATCAGTGAGGGAATAGGTCTGGCAAGCAGCACAGATGGGGGTGAGTTTGGCTATCCCTGCTTAGGGGACACACTGGGTTTAGACAATCAGCAGGGGAAACAACACAGCATTAATTATTTCCCCTGCCCCCGCTCATCCCCTGTCCATGCTAAGGATGGACGAAAGTCCCTTACCTGGTCCTGCAGCTGTTTTCGGGGGGGGGGAGGCGCTCCGTTTCTCCCCCGAAATTCTTGGCGGGAGGAGGCGCCCTGCGCCTCCTGGCCAAAATTCAGGCTGGGGGGGAGGCGTCCCATCCCTCCCCGCCAAAATTCTGGCCGGGGGGAGCACCCCGTCTCCCCGGCCACAAAATAAAAAAGTAAATTGTAAAAAAAAAAAAAAAGTGATAGGCTACGTAATGATTTACGTAGCCTATCACGGCTAGATTTTCAAAGTCAGCCGTGATAGGCTACGTAAATCTTTACGTAGCCTATCATGGCTGACTTTGGAAGAAAAAAAAAGCGCGTACGCAATAGGGGTGGACGAAAGTCACTTACCTTTTCTCGCAGCTTGTTCGCGGTGGGGGGGAGCGCTTCACTGCTCCCCCCGCGAAGTTCAGGCCGGGGGGGAGGCTTCCCGCCTCGCCTGGCCGAAATTCAGGCCGGGGGGGAGGCTTCCCGCCTCGCCCGGCCGAAATTCAGGCCGGGGAGGAGGCTTGCCGCCTCACCTGGCCGCGAATGCAAACGTTAAAAAAAAAAAAACGCCCCCTGATAGGCTACGTGACGATTCACGTAGCCTATCACGGCTAGATCTGCAAAGTCAGCCGTGATAGGCTACGTCAATCGTCACGTAGCCTATCACAGGTGACTTAAAAAAAAAAAGCGCGTACGCGAATGGCGGCCCCCATAGGGAGCCGCCATTCACGTTCCTTATTTAGTTGCTGTAGTCTACTTAAATGTTTACCTAGACTACGGTGAAAATAAGGGCAACGCAAATAGCATTTACGTAGCTATATAAACATTTACGTAGACTACAGCGACCAAATAAGGAACGGGAATGGCGGCTCCCTATGGGGGCCGCCATTATCCGTACACACTTTTTTTTTTTTTAAGTCACCCGTGATAGGCTACGTGACGATTGACGTAGCCTATCACGGCTGACTTTGCAAATCTAGCCGTGATAGGCTACGTGAATCGTCACGTAGCCTATCAGGGGACTTTTTTTTTTTTCTTTTATTGCAATGGCGGGGGCGGCAGCCGGTCGAAAGACCGGCTGCCACTCCCGCCCCACTCGAACACCCGACGAACCGCCAGCCGGACCTGCCGCCGGGAGGGACAGTCAGGGAAGGCAAGTCCCATCCCGGGGGGGGTGCAAGGGGCGGGGGGGGTGCGGAGGATTTCTCCCCGAAACTTGTTCGGGGGGCCGAACATGTTGGCGCTCTGCCCCCCGAAGTTTCGGGGAGAAATTCGCCGCCATCCCTAGTACGCAAATGGCGGCGCCCATGGGCGCTGCCATTTGCGTTCCTTATTTCGGCACAGGTAGTCTACGTAAAGATTTACGTAGACTATGGCGAAAATAAGGGCAACCAATTTCAGGGGGCCGAATGCGTTGGCATTCGGCCTCCCGGAGATTCATGGAGAAATTCTCCGACATCTCTACTCATGATCAGGTTTACCCTATTTACCCGCACCACATCATGGGTTGCTGTGTTGTCTGAACCCAGAACACAGCACCCTACTGCAAGCCATGGGCTGTGGGGTGGGTGAAAAGTCACTAAGCCTGCATCATGCACCAGGTTTGGACATAGCAGCCTCCAATGCAGCACAGGTTGTTAGGGTAATCTGGATCATGCAACCAGCATGCGTGGGGATCGTGGAAACAACCAACACTATGTTGTTTCCCCCACTGATCATCCAAACCCAGTCACTATGTTGATTTGCAACTGTTTATTATAAAAACTTTGGGTCAAGAATCAAAACCTCCCCCCCCATCAACCCCACCCCCACCCCAGTGTTCATACATTCAGCCTAGATATCTACAAAGGTCTCCTGCATATTCAGGAACCTTGTGCAGTCATGATTCTTAATCATGTGCAAGCCTATGTGCCTATTATTGTAATGTGTAGATGCTGAGGGTTAGGCCAGGAGTTTGGTCCAACTCTTCCTTTTCTGTATGTACATAATTATACAGATGGCTAATTTATGTAAAGGACTAAAAATAACATTAAAAAGACCTCACATCACATTGCTCAGATGCTTCATGAGCCTGGCTTTGCAGTTGAAAGGAAAATAATCATGGATATTTTTCTCCCCGTTTCCTACTGCTCATGGGTGTGAGAAAAAGGGACAGTGCTCAAAGGGAGAGGATGAGGGACAGTGCTCAAAGGGAGAGGATGAGGGGCAGTGCTCAAAGGGACAGCGCTCAAAGGGAGAGGATGAGGCTCATTATACCTCCCTCACCTCTGGTCTGCTTCATGTTGTGGTTAGCAGAGAATGGGTGTCCTTCTCACTTCAAGTAGGCCAGGGGTGTCAAACCTCTTTCAGTCTGGGCTCTCGGGTGCTGTGTTCCAGTAATTGGACAGGGGTGAAGGCAAATGTGGTTGGGCCAAAGGCAAAAAGAGTGGGAGCAAAATATACTTGCCTGTTATAGCTTAAAGCTCTTACTGCCTGTAACTAAGCATTAGAAGAGGCATTTCAGCCTTTTAGAATGTAGTGGGGGCTTGCAAAAGTCATGAAACCATTGAACAATCTCTGTTTGGGGGAAAGGAGATGGGAGTCTGGGACCAAGGGAAGGGGGTGTGGCCATCTGGGAAACCCCAGAGGGCCAGTTAAGGACCCCAAGTAGGCTCAATGTGGGCCTCCAGGCCTGAGGGTCAACACCCCTGTGGTTGAGGCACCTTTGTGAACTTCCCACAGGAGGAAGTGACAAAGGTTCAGAATTAATAAATGGGGAAGGGCAAGTGTTCAATTTGTTGGTAGGGATGTATGGGGTGTATTTCATGGATTGTCAGACACCTTTTGTTCCATTATCCACCTATCGCCAGAAAGGGGAGGGGGTGTTTCCAAATTTCGGCAAATTTGCACTTGTGAAAATGCCCAAATTCTCCCCAAATGCACATTTTAATGCTTTAGCCTATGAGGGAAATGCATATTTTGGCTGTTTTTTAAAAATGTTGTGTATTTTCCCATGACAAAATTTATGAAAACTTTGGGAAAGTTAGAAAACCAGTCCACAAGTCTGCACAATTTGCCCAACAGGGGAAAAGCCGCTGTGAGATCTGCAGGTCAGATTCATGAAAATCCAAACTCATTTGGTCCCCTTGTAGATTTATCTGAGATCATTATTTGCTGGTAAGCATTACTAGTCTCCTAAGTGAAAGAAGCCATTGTGAGTTTTCTCTTTTATGCTATACGTATGTCTTTTTCCCTTTATATGGATCAGTAACTTTTTCAAGCCTCTTCATGTGTTAATTAAAACTTCCAGACTGCTCAAAAGCTAAGCTTTGTAAAATGACTGTAATATAAATCTCCTTGTTCTTATTCCTATCCCATAAACAATTTGTGCATCACTTCTCTTTTGTTTTTAGGGTAAGAACATCTGGAAGGGGGAGAATTAGAAAAATGTTTTTGCATGCCTCAGTGCAACAACTGTTTCAGACTACTTGGTCTGATTTTTACTTTCAATTTCAAATTACACACATTAGCAAGAGTAGTGAGTTTTAATTGCTTACCCTATTCATATGGTTATTGTGCGGTATTTCAAGGTACATTTATGGGGTCACTGAATTAATGGGAAACAGCTACTTTGTTGAATGGAAGCAGAGCGGGCTCCAGCATACGAAGATAATTATGCTTATGTATCGTGCTGTAGGCAATATCTTTATTACAAAGTAATTCATATGTACAAAGTAATGCAAAATAGTTTGATGATTACTATTGGCAAGACTAAAGGAAATATCATGTCTTTTATTGGAAGAAATATGTAGAGTTTACTACAGTCGAATATACCCATTCAAGTTAAACCAGTATTTCACTTCTGGAAGCATTATAGGAACTACAGTCATTGTCCCAATTAATAGCAGCACAATACCAAGGCAGCATCTGAGGAGATGGCAATGATAAGTAATATACTTAACTGATCAGTAGTGCAGCTTTTGTGTTTGGCAGATCATAGGAGGAACCTCACAAACACTTTGTTCATTGGCTTAGATCCAGAGTAGCTCTTGGGTGAATGGAACAGAAGGCCTAGCAATTCCAGTACTGTTTATGGAAAATGGAGGATGGACCATTCTTTAGGATTTCCCCTTCTTTCTCCAGCCTCCTGCACCACCTCCGATGCTGTTCTGGAGAGACCTACAAGGTTCCGTAGCAGATGTACGGGGAGAGTGCATGGGTGAATTAGGGAAAATCACTTCTCCTCCATGAGTGGGAGCATTCTGTGATCAGTATTCTGGTCATGGAATCTCTGGATCCAACACTATATTTTTCAGCCTAACCATTTCACATATTAACTAAATGCTTCCTAGAAAATGTTCACCAATGGTGCAATCCTGTGCTCTAAAGACCAGTGAGACTTTTAGAAATAATTGCACACAAAACATCCTAAATTACATGGCTAAGTTACAGTTGTTGTTTTGATAGCAAAACTAAACATGTGTCATCAGGAATAACTCCCACTGAGTTCAATGGGGCTCATTCCCAAGAACACAAGGCTGGGATTTCAGCCAAAATAAATTCTTCTTCAGCTGGTGCCATATGAACATAAAATCCATTGGTTGCCCAGCAGAAAAATATTCTTGACTTTTCAGAAAGATTCTATGCCAAAGGTTTTATTATAGTGGGAAAGAAGTCTGCATGGTGTTTCTGGGTGAAATCGAGGAAGATGGCCTAACATAATTTGCAACATATCCAGTTAGCACAGTGAATGTTAATATAAAATATGGTATTACTGTAATGAAGAATGGCAAATCTCTGTTTTACTTTTGGGATACCAGCCAGGAAACACTGCAGATGAAGTTTAGTTTTCCTTAAACTAAGAGCACTGTGACATATTTTGCATAATGATTTAGGATGCAATCCTATAGACAGAGAAAAGGCCTACAACTCCCAGCATTCCCCAGCCAGCCTTTCTGGGGAAACTTCATCTGTAGTGTTTCCTGGCTGGCATCCCAAAAGGAAAACAGAGATTTGCCATTCTTTCTGGCTGGGGAATGCTGGGAATTGTAGGCCTTTTCTCCGTCTAAACATGCATAGGATTGCACCCTTATGGTATTAAAAATAAGCCTTGAAAAGCATGGAATATTCTTACACCAATTTAACATGGAAGGAAGGAAGGAAGGAAGGAAGGAAGGAAGGAAGGAAGAAAGAAAGAAAGAACTTTATGGAGACTAACTCATTCATTCCCTCTTGCCTGTGAGACTATAACTCTATCATTTATTCCACTCTGACATTTGCTCATTGCGTGAATCGTAAGGAAAAAGGGCAAGACCAAACTTCTGCTACTCTGATGGATGTGCCTGATCTCGTCCAATCTCGGAACCTAAGCAGGGTCAGCCCAGTTAGTAAGTGGATGGGGGACTGCCTGGGAATCAGGCTTCCTGCACTGAGCAGGGGGTTGGACTTGGTGACCCTATCCAACCCTATGATTCCATGATTCTATGATAATAAACCTTCAGCAAAGGAGACCATTACCTTGTCGTGGTGCTGTAGCTTGAACACCTCAATGACGTCATGTTAGGGGTGTACGAAACCCTGCTTACCTGGCTCTGCCGGGTTCCGCAAGGTGGGGTTAGGTGATCCGTTCCTCCCCCTGGAATCCTTGATGGGGGGCAGGCAATCCTTTCCTCCCCCCCCCAGAATCCTGCCAGGCTGCGGAGCTGCCGGCCGGGCCAACCCGCAGTGGGGCCTCCAACCGCTGCCGAGCTGGTGCGGACGCAAATGGCGATCTGAGTAGGGGATACCATTTGTGTCCCTATGGTAGCCCGTGATAAGCTACATAAATATTTATGTAGCCTATGATGGCTAAAGCAGGGACGCAAATGGCGTAGGGGACACCATTTGCATCCCTGCTTTAGCCGTGATAGGCTACGTAAATATTTACGTAGCCTATCACAGGCTACCATAGGGACGCAAATGGCGTCCCCTACTCAGGATGCCATTTGCGTCTGCAGCAGCCCGGCAGCAGCTGGAGCCGCCGCCGCAGCTGGAGCTGCAGCCAGGTAGGCTCCGTTTTGCGGGGCTTTCGTGGGGTGGAGGGGCAGGGGCCTCCATTCCGCCACGGATTCTGGGTGGCCGAATTCACTGGAATTCGGGCCCCCTGGGATCCGTGGCGGAATTCTCTAACATCCCTACATGAGCTAAACTGTGAAGGGACACCCAAGACGGGAAGGTCATGGCAGAGAGGTCAGACTAAATAGATCCCTGGGGAAGGAAACGGCAACCCACCCCAATATTCTCGCCATGAAAACTAAATGGATCAGTACAACCAGAGATATGTCAGTATACCATCGGAAGATGGGACTCCCAGGTCGGAAGACGGTCAAAATGCTACTGGGGCGGAACAGAGGATAAGTTCAACTAGTCCCAGATGTGATGATGCAGCTAGCTCAAAGCTGAAAGGACAGCTAGCAGCCGATGGTGCTGGTGGTGAATGACGAATCTGATGTTCTAAAGATCAACACACCATAGGAACCTGTGGAATGTAAGATCTATGAGCCAGGGCAAATTGGATGTGGTTACTGGGGAGATGTCAAGATTAAATATAGACATTTTGGGTGTCAGTGAACTGAAATGGACTGGAATGGGCCACTTCACATCAAATGACCACCAGATCTACTACTGTGGACAAGAGGACCACAGAAGAAATGGAGTAGCCTTCATAATTAATAATAAAGTGGCTAATGCAGTGCTTGGATACAATCCAAAAAATGACAGAATGATCTCAATTCAAATTCAGGGTAAGCCATTTAACATCACAGTGATCCAAATATACGCCCCAACCACAGATGCTGAAGAAGCAGAAGTAGATCAGTTCTATGAGGATCTGCAGCACCTACTGGACAGTACACCAAAAAAAGATGTTATTTTCATTACAGGAGACTGGAATGCTAAGGTGGGTAGTCAAACGACACCTGGAATTACAGGCAAGCATGGTCTGGAAGAACAAAATGAAGTGGGACATAGGCTGATAGAATTTTGCCAAGACAACTCACTGTGCATAACCAACACTCTCTTCCAAAAACCTAAGAGACGACTTTATACATGGACTTCACCAGACAGTCAACACCGAAATCAGATTGACCTGGAGCTGATTGTAGTTCAGATCACAAACTTCTTATTGCACAATTTAGAATCAGACTAAAGAGAGTAGGGAAGACCCACAGATCAGTTAGATATGAGCTCACTAATATTCCTCATGAATATGCAGTGGAGGTGAAGAATAGATTTAAGGGACTAGATTTAGTAGATAGGGTCCTGGAAGAACTATGGACAGAAGTTCGCAACATTGTTCAGGAGGCGGCAACAAAAAATGTCCCAAAGAAAAAGAAAACCAATAAGGCAAGATGGCTGTCTGCTGAGACACTGGAAGCAGCCCAAGAAAGAAGGAAAGCAAATGGCAACAGTGATAGGGGGAGATATGCCCAACTAAATGCAAAATTCCAGAGGCTAGCCAGAAGAGATAAGGAATTATTTTTAAACAAGCAATGAGCAGAAGCGGAAGAAGAGAATAGAATAGGAAGGACAAGAGACCTCTTCCAGAAAATTAGAAACATCGGAGGTAAATTCCAGGCAAAAATGGGTATGATTAAAAACAAAGATGGCAAGGACCTAACAGAAGCAGAAGAGATCAAGAAAAGGTGGCAAGAATATACAGAAGATCTGTATAGGAAGCATAATAATATCGGGGATAGATTTGATGGTGTGGTCAGTGAGCTAGAGCCAGACATCCTGAAGAGTGAGGTTGAATGGGCCTTAAGAAGCATTGCTAATAACAAGGCAGCAGGAGTTGATGGTGTCCCAGCGGAACTGTTTAAAATCTTGCAAGATGATTCTGTCAAGGTGATGCATGCCATATGCCAGCAAATCTGGAAAACACAAGAATGGCCAACAGATTGGAAAAGATCAACTTATATCCCCATACCAAAAAAGGGAAGCACCAAAGAATGTTCAAACTATCGAATACTGGCACTTATTTCACATGCCAGTAAGGTAATGCTCAAGATCTTGCAAGGTAGACTCCAGCAATTCATGGAATAAGAATTGCCAGATGTACAAGCTGGGTTTAGAAAAGGCAGAGGAACTAGAGACCAAATTGCCAATATCCGCTGGAGAATGGAGAAAGCCAGGGAGTTTCAGAAAAAAACATCTATTTCTGTTTTATGGACTATTCTAAAGCCTTTGACTGTGTGGATCATCACAAATTGTGGCAAGTTCTTGGTAGTATGGGGATACCAAGTCATCTTGTCTGCCTCCTAAGGAATCTGTATAATGACCAAGTAGCAATGGTAAGAACAGACCATGGAACAACAGACTGGTTTAAGTTTGGGAAAGGAGTACGGCAGGGTTGTATACTCTCACCCTACCTATTCAACATCTACACAGAACCCATCATGTGACATGCTGGGCTTGATGAAGCCAAGGCTGGAGTTAAAATCGCTGGAAGAAACATTAACAGTCTCAGATATGCAGATGATATACCACTTTGATGGCTGAAAGCGAGGAGGAGCTGAGGAACCTCATGACGAAGGTGAAAGAAGAAAGTGCAAAAGCTGGGTTGCAGTTAAACCTCAAAAAAACCAAGATTATGGCAACCAGCTTGATTGATAACTGGCAAATAGAGGGAGAAAACATGGAGGCAGTGACAGACTTTGTCTTTCTGGGTGCAAAGATTACTGCAGATGCAGACTGCAGCTAGGAAATCAAAAGAGATTTACTTCTTGGGAGGACAGCAATGACAAATCTTGATGAAAGAGCAGAGACATCACACTGACAACAAAGGTCCGCATAGTTAAAGCAATGGTATTCCCCATACTAACCTATGGCTGCGAGAGCTGAACCATAAGGAAGGCTGAGCGAAGGAAGATAGATGCTTTTGAACTGTGGTGCTGGAGGAAAATTCTGAGAGTGCCTTGGACTGTAAGAAGATCAAACCAGTCCATACTCCAGGAAATGCCAGACTGCTCACTTGAGGGAATGATATTAAAGGCAAAACTGAAGTACTTTGGCCACATAATGAAAAGACAGGATACTAGGGTTGGCGGAGAATTTCTCCCCGAAACTTTGGGGGGCCGAGCACCAACGTGTTCGGCCCCCTGAACAAGTTTCGGGGAGAAATTCTCCGCCCCCCCGCCCCCCGCACACACACCCCGGGACGGGACTTACCTTTGGCGAATGTCCCTCCCGGCGGCGGGTCCGGCCGGCGGTTCAGCGGGTTATCGTCCGGGGCGGGAGCGGCAGCCGGTCTTTCGACCAGATGCCACCGCCGCCATTCCAATAAAAGAAAAAAAAATGCCCCCGTGATAGGCCACGTGACGATTAACATAGCCTATCACGGCTAGATTTGCAAAGTCAGCCGTGATAGGCTATGTAAATCGTCACGTAGCCTATCACGGGTGACTTTAAAAAAAAGAAAAAGCGCGTATGGATAATGGCGGCCCCCATAGGGAGCCACCATTCCTGTTCCTTATTTGGTCGCTGTAGTCTACGTAAATCTTTACGTAGACTACAGCGAAAATAAGGGCAACGCTATTTGCATTGCCCTTATTTTCGCCGTAGTCTACGTAAAGATTTACGTAGACTACGGCGAAAATAAGGGCAATGCAAATAGCGTTGCCCTTATTTTCGCCGTAGTCTACGTAAAGATTTACGTAGACTACAGGGACCAAATAAGGAACGCGAATGGTGGCTCCCTATGGGGGCCGCCATTTGCGTACATGCTTTTTTTTTTTTTAAGTCACCCGTGATAGGCTACGTGACGATTTACGTAGCCTATCACGGCTGACTTTGCAGATCTAGCCGTGATAGGCTACGTTAATCGTCACGTAGCCTATCACAGGGGCGGTTTTTTTTTTTTTTTACTTTTTAGTTCACGGCCGGGCGAGGCGCCTCCTCCCCAGCCTGAATTTCGGCCTGGCAAGGCGGGAAGCCTCCCCCCCGGCCTGAATTTCGGCCGGGCGAGGCGGGAAGCCTCCCTCCCCCAGCCTGAACTTCACGGGGGGAGCAGCGAAGCGCCTCCCCCCCACCGCGAAAAGCTTCGAGGACAGGTAAGGGACTTTCGTGCACCCCTACAGGATACCCTGGAGAAGATGCTGATGCTAGGGAAAGTAGAAGGCAAAAGGAAGAGGGGCCGACCAAGGGCAAGATGGATGGATGATATTCTGGAAGTGATGGGCTCAACCTTGGGGGAGCTGGGGGTGGCAACGGCTGACAGGAAGCTCTGGCGTGGGCTGGTCCATGAAGTCACGAACAGTCAGAAGCGACTGACCGAATAAACAACAAATGATAATAAACAGAACCAGTATTCTGCCACCTGCTCTCAGACAGCAGATACATAACAGAATAAGCTGCATAGTGGCTAGATCCTTATTACTCAGCAAGTTGTCCCTTGCTGCTGGGGAAGGCATGATAAAGATTTACATAGATCAATGGGTTAAGCACATTTAACTCTTTGTTGGATTATGGCCAAAACCAGTTCCTTTTTTGTTTGCTAATCTGACCTCAGAAAAATGCCTTCTTGAGCCCAAATTCAGAAATTGCTAGAAACCTGAATGTAAGTAGCCAAGTTAATATTCAAAAAAATGAATGTTTTGGTAGAATCCAACTAAAGTCCTACCTAAAGTAGACCCATTGAAATGAATGGGAGTTGTTAGTCATGACTAACTTCAGTCCCATTCATTTCAATAGGTCTACTGTAAGTAGAATTTTAGTTGGATTCTACCCTTTCTCAGCAAAACACCTATGATAGCCAATATCCTGGCTTTCACTGTAGTGATCTCAGGTTCCTATGACAAAAAAATAAAATAAAATATAAGGGTTGAATGAAAGGTGCTCATAAGTAGAGTTCCATTCATGGAAAGAGCACAGCACTTCCATTGCCCACTAATAGAAGTGGGGAAGGAATTTTCACTGATTCCCTATCTGGCCCCCAAATCTGTTCTCTAGGGTTGGGAGATGCTGTGGGACAGCAGCATGAGAGGTGGTGTGAGAGGAAGCAGGTGGAGGGGGATTAGCAAAAATTACATCCTCCTCTTTCTATGGATGGAGACCACTGCTGGATCAAAGTTCCTTGTGTTCAAAGAGTCCTTCCATGAATTCAAGTGCCCCCTTGGGTTCCAGCCCATAGAATTCCACTCCTATTTGCACATAGTTGCTTCTTAATTTCTATGTGCTTATGTGCACCACACTCCTTGAGAAATTTCACCTGTCATGTCCAAACACTCTGCATCCCTCAAAACTCTTCAGATATTTTACCCAAGCAGGCATTCCCAACTTTATCATGACATTTTGCTTTAGACAAAACTGAATGGCCCAACACCACCCTGACATATTTCTCTTGTTGTTGTTGTTCAGTCATTTAGTCGTGTCCGACTCTTCATGACCCCATGGACCATAGCACGCCAGGCCTTCCTGTCCTGCGCTCTCTCCCGGAGTGTGCTCAAGTTCATATTAATTGCATCAGTGATGCTATCTAGCCATCTCATCCTCTGTCGTCCCCTTCTCCTTTTGCCTTCAGTCTTTCCCAGCATCAGGGTCTTTTCCAGACCCTGGAATTTTCTCTTTGCATTAGGTGGCCAAAATATTTGAGCTTCAGCTTCAGGATCTGTCCTTCCAATGAGCAGTCAGGGTTGATTTCCTTTAGGATGGACTGATTTGACCTCCTTGCAGGTCAGGGGACTCGTAAGAGTCTTCTCCAGCACCACAGTTCGAAAGCATCAATTATTTGGCGCTCAGCCTTCCTTATAGTCCAGCTCTCACAGCCATACATTACTACTGGGAAAACCATAGCTTTGATTAGACGGACCTTTGTTGGCAAGGTGATGTCTCTGCTTCTTACTATGCTGTCTAGGTTTGCCATAGCTTTCCTCCCAAGGAGCAAGCGTCTTTTAATTTCATGGCTACAGTCACCATCTGCGGTGATCTTGGAGCCCAAGAAAGTAAAATCTGTCACTGCTTCCATTTCTTCCCCTTCTATATGCCAGGAAGTGATGGGGCCAGATGCCATGATCTTTGTTTTTTTAATGTTGAGTTTCAAACCAGCTTTTGCACTCTCCTCTTTCACCCTCAACAAGAGGCTCATTGGATCCTATTCACTTTCTGCCATTAGGGTGGTATCATCTGCATATCGGAGGTTGTTGATATTTCTCTAGTTTTATCCAAACTGTTTTGCCTTCCCTCAAAATTTGCCAGGTGCTTCAACCCAGCAGGAAACCCAAAATTCATCTCTTGAGATCAGCCTTTCCTAACCTGGGTCATCATTTCTACACCTCCTGTCATATTGATACAATCCCATCATGGTAACGCTATATCCCTCTTGCACATTTATATCTTGTTGTAGCCCACACAATGACCGCTGTTGTGGAATTTTGGATACTATGGAATAAAAAGTGGGAAATAACATATGTGCAGTGTTCTCCAACAGTTATAAATGCACTTCAATACTGATAAAAAGAACTAGTGTAGATCTAGCCTTAATGCCCTCCATACGTTTTGAACTTCAACTCCCATCAGCCCCAGCCAGCATAATCTATGGTCAGGAATGCTGGGAGTTGTAGACCAAGAATCTGGAGGTCACCAGGTTGTGGAAGGCTGCTTTAGGTGTTGAGTAGGAACCTGGATTTCTAACATAAAATCATGCTTTACTCCTTCAAGGAGGTTGGTCAATACCAGAAAGAGCAATCCTATTACATGCCTGAAGGCATTCAGTCCAGTGACAAAAAACATTGCTGCATGTCAAGAAAGAAACCACAACTAGTGCCCAGCCCAGCCAACACAGCTGACTTGCCAACTCCACACAGCAACAGTGACCTATAGTATTCACAATATATAGGCTGCTTCAAGCATTTCCTTTCATAGGTATTGCAAATCTTTGCCAATAAACTGATGACAAGCATAAATAGAAAACAAATTACCTGCAGTATATTTTTGGTGTCCCTCTTTGCTTAGACCTTAGAGGTTTTATAAATTATATACTAAGAAACTCACCCCATGCAGAGGCTCGGCACCAAGTGAGAAGTGATTAAGACCTTAATATAATGCACAAGAGGCACTTAAGTGCTGCAGAGGGGAAGAATTTCACCCATAATGAGCTCAGTAGTAAGAGGTTTATCCTGCTAATTAATGATTTGAAGATTAGCAGACTGACTGCTGGCCACTGATCATCCAGCTGTGAAGCGTATAGAGCTAGAATAGTTCAATCCAGATAAACTCACTGGGTGAAATCTATCATGTTCTGCCACTGCACAAGCTTAATTCATTTCAATGAACGAGCATTTGGTATATATGCCAAGAGTCCATGATGAATGAAGCATTAGGGCCACTTCCCATATTATGCGGTGACACAAGTGCATTTAATACCAAGTGTACACACAACAGGGAATGAAGGTTAATCCCAGCAAAGCTGATGTGTACCTTATGATATTCACATATGGAAGAAACACAGATTTGCTCAGTATGCACTTTAGGGCTGAATGGAGAACACCTGCCAAATGTTTGGGCTCATGCCCATCACATTTGAAATAACATGCAAAATGATTCCGGTGATGATAGGTGGACAATGGAATGAAAGGTGCCTGAAATGGTTCACAGACAACATGTTTCGCGTTTAAGAGAGCCATATTATTTATTGATTGGGATCAGCAGACCATCGAACCATCAGACAAAAGACAACCCCTGCATTATTTGCCAATCAGTAATCCATGTGGCATGACAAAGCAAAAGTGCAGAGGAATTGTGCACTTTGTGATAAAGGCATGAAACTTGGTATATACAAAGTGTACCTGATGAAACTCAACTTAAGATTTTTATTTATTTATTTATTTATTTATTGCATTTATATCCCACCTTTTATCCTCTTGCAAGGAACCCAAGGTGGCTTACATAATCCTCCTCCTCCTCCTCTCCATTTTATCCTCACAACAACAGCCCTGTGAGGTGGGTTGGGCTGAGAGTCTGTGACTGGCCCAGTCACCCAGTGAGCTTCCATGGCCCAGTGGGGGCTAGAACCCGGATCTCCCGGCTCCTCATCCAACACTTTCATCACCAGAAGATAGCAAGATATTCCTAATCTTCTCAAAATTCAGAATGATGGCTAATGTAAAAAAAACATAACAGGGTAGTTATAAATAATGTGATATTTCAGGTTCTATATATTAAGTTTTCATTTTCCATACATCACTGTTAGTAATGTTAGGGACAAACATGTATTCTACAACCCACAATTCCTTCACAAATGGATTGGGGCTGATCACTGATAAGAACATTAAGAATCGTCATGCTGGATCAGAACAAAGGTCTTTCTAAACCAGCATTCTGTGGCAATGCAATAAGCATAATGGACAAAGCTTCCAGAAGCTGCAAAGAGCTGCTATGTACTGATATAATGTAGTTGCCATTTCGTCAAGTGCAGAGCTGCACAATTAACATGCATGTGCACTATATTTTTGTGAGGAAGATTATGTAAAAATGAACATATGTGGTACAAAAATATCATGTGCAAGCAAAATATTGCAATAAAGATGATATAGAATAAGAATATTATACTCCACACAGAGACTATAGCAGTACAGTAGTCCAACTGCTACTCAGTTCACTGTTCAAGAGGAGGCTGGTCAGCTATTCCATTTCAGGAATTCTTCATCATAAACTTGGAAAACAATATGTTAGAGGAGCCTTCCCCATCCTGGTGCTCTCGGGATGTTTTGGACTTCAACTCCTATCAGTCAGCATGCCTAATGGTCAGGAATGCTGGGAGTTGCAGTCCAAAACATTTGGGGGGCACCAGGTTGGAGAAGGTTTTGTTAGAGAAATCCTGGTCAATATGTTGGAGTAGGGAAAGGTGTGTGTGACTTCCAGAATGTTTGGTCTCTGAATTGATAGTCCTGAAACAATACAAAATGTAAAGCTGTGTACCGCTTTGGCCCAAGGCCTGAACCCCAAGTCGAAGTGGGCTGTGTCAGGCCACTTTGTGCCCCTTCTGAGGTGAAGAGGATGGAGCACTTCAGCCCCCAGCCCAGCCCCCCAACTGCCTCCAGGCCCTTACCTGAGCTGCCTTCTCCTCACTGCCGGCGTGCTGCCACTTAGGGATGGTGGAGAATTCCGCCACGGATTTCAGTGAGGCTGAATGCCAGTGCATTCAGCCCCCCGAAATCCATGGTAGAATGGCCTCCTGCCCCCCCACGGAATCCACCCGGGACAGCACTTACCTGGGGCAGATGTGGCAGATGTGGCGGCCACAGTAGCAGTTCCGGCGGCAGCGGTGGCTGGTCTCCTGGCCAGCCGCGGCCGGGCTGCTGCCACTGCCATTGCCATCCTTGCAGCTGTGATAGGCTACATAAGAATTTATGTAGCCTATCACGGCTACCCCCCCAAAAAAAACCCCAGTGTATGCAAATGGCGGCGGCTATGGCGGCCGCCATTTGCGTTCCCTATTTTTCGCCAATTTATCTTATGTAAATATTTACATAGATAAAACGTCGAAAAAAGGGGAACGGAAATAGCGTAGTGGGTGCTATTTGCGTTCCCCTTTTTTTTGCCATTTTATCTTACGTAAATATTTACGTAAGATAAATTGGCGAAAAATAGGGAACGCAAATGGCGGCTGCTGTAGCCGCCATTTGCATACGCTGGGTTTTTTGGGGGGTGTTAGCCGTGATAGACTACGTAAATTCTTACGTAGCCTATCATGACTGCCTGGCTGGACACAAATGATGGCCGCTGCGGCGGCTGCCATTTGTGTCCGCAGCAGCCCGTCTGCGGCCAGAAATCTGGCTGCGGACAGCCGTGGCCAGCTGCTCTGCAGCCTGGCCGTGGAGCGGAGCTAGCCATCAAGGATTCTGGGGGGAGTCCCTGGAAGAAGAGTCGTCGCGTGTCCAAGCCTCAGCAGGCAGAGGAGGTGAAGATGGCAGCGAAGACGGCGGCGAAGATGGTGGCAGCGGGAGGCGGCAGCAAAGGTGATGGCGGTGCAATGGAGAAGGCGGTGATGGCAGAGGACGAGGCGGCCCAGGTAAGGAGCTGGGGGGTTGTGTGGGGGTGTCGGGCGGGGGAACCCAGTTTGGGTTCGAGGCTGAGGTGGGTTGGGGGCCCCCCAAATCTGCCAGAGCTGGATCAGGACTGCCTTGGAAGCCAGATCGGGAAGTCCCTGCACAGCCCTAATAAAATGCCTGTGTCTTGAAAATGTACTGGTAAATAAGTGTGTGTGTGTATACATGTGTATACATACATAGATATGTATATCTTTCCTATTATTATATCTTTCCTATTATTATATCCTATTTCCTATTAATATATTCCTATTATTTCCTATTATTATATCTTTCCTATTATTATTGCCTGCTTCAGACATGCAATGCCATGTAGGACCACTACCATTTATTAGGACTCTGAGAAAGTTTTACAACTGACAAAGGCAAGCATAAAGCAATTAAGCATAAACATTCTATTTCAGTTGTAATTAGGGCTGTACGAAAGGTACTTACCTTTCGCGAATTATGTTTATGGTTGGGGGGGAGGCATTCCGTCCCTCCCCACGGAATCCTCACCGGGGGGGAGGCGCTCCATACCTCCCCCCCCCGAATCCTGGCCGGCCGGCTGTGTTCCACAGCGATTGTGCGGAGCCGCCGGCCGGCTCCACCAGCAGCCAGACATCCGTAGCTGTGCTGTAGCCGCCGCCGTTTGCATCCCTGCAGTTAACCGTGATAGGCTACGTAAATGTTTATGTAGCCTATCACTGCTGACTTAAAAAAAAACACAAAACAACATGCGTACGCAAATGGTGGCGGCCACGGCCACCGCCATTTGTGTTCCTTATTTTGGCACGTCTTAGTCTATGTAAACATTTACGTAGACTAAGATGGCGAAAATAAGGGGAACGCAAATAGCGTAGCATCTACGCTATTTGCGTTCCCCTTATTTTCTCCATCTTAGTCTACATAAGTGTTTACGTAGACTAGGACGTGCCAAAATAAGGAACACAAATGGCGGCGGCCCTGGCCGCCACCATTTGAGTACGCGTGTGGTTTTGTTTTGTTTTTTTAAAGTCAGCCATGATTGGCTACGTAAACATTTACGTAGCCTATCATGGTTTTTTTAAAAAAACCTAGCCGTGATAGGCTACGTAAATTTTTATGTAGCCTATCATGTTGTTTTTGTTTTTGTTTTAAACTGGAAATGGCGGCGGCGGCAGCTGGTCGGAAGACCGGCCACAGCAGCCGCAGCAGCCGCCGCCGCCAAACCGCCGCCAGAGCCACCGCTGGAGCCGCCGCTGCCAGGAAGATCCACCCAAGGTAAGTCTCGTCCCGGGGGGGCGGGCCGTTCCGCCACCAATTTCGAGGGGCCGAATGCGCTGGCATTCGGCCTCCCCGAGATTCATGGTGGAACTTTCATACATCCCTAGTTGTAATTAAATTTTTTTGTATATTTTATGTCGGCCTGATTTCTAACCTTTTGAGGAACTCCACTGTCCTATTTTCAGCTCTAGATAAATAGCTGTCAGTCACTTCAGTTTTTGCAACTGCTCATCTTCTGTGATCCAAGAGTACAAACTGAGCAAAATTCTGATGAGTGCCTGGAAACTCTTGCAAATTGGGTATCCTACATTTTTGTGTGTTCATTCTGAGTTTTCCCCAAGGCACTGCAGAGGATGCATAGACTTTACAATTCAGTTTTAAATGGCTTTCCCATACCCCACCCTTTTCAGGATTGTAAGGATACCCAGCAAGTGTTTGCGAAGTCAGAAATAAAACACCGTTTCTTCCACTTCGTGACATCTGGATTGAAGTTTCCAGATAAATCCTATGATTAGGGAAAGAAGTCAGCCATTCTACCAGTACTGTGGCTTCAGTTCATCAGCTGTGAATCACAGCATGCCCCATGCTGGATCTTCTTTGTGACACATTACTTTCATGTCTAAAGACTGCCTAATAAGCTACCCACCAGCAGCCATTTCAATTGGCTGGGCTTGAAATGGATAGAAGAGAGTAAAGAAGTTCAGCTAAGCTGTCACTCCTCTCTGAGGTTTAAAGGAATTGCTGATGCTTAAATGGTGAGCAGACCATTCTGATCCTGCACTTAGTTTGGTTTTCCCCAAATAGACAGGCAATAACATAGATGCACACCACACATACTTATTGTGTATATCAAAGGGTAGTCGGAGTTCCAAATCCATTCTCTCTTCACCTCTCTCCACCGGATTCTCAAATAGTAAATTCTCTAGAATCTTATGTACGTAAGTTTAAGGATGCAATCTTATGCATGTTTAGGCAGAGAAAAAGCCTACAACTCCCAGCATGCTGGAAGCTGTAGGCTTTTTCTCTGTCTAAACATGCATAAGATTGCACCCTAAATTATCTTTTGTTATTCCATGCATAGTAGGTCTTTCACCCAACTCCGTTATCTGTTTCTTTCTGTTTCCAAAATATTGCGACTGTCACACAGCAATACAAATGATCCCATATTAGTTCCTTTTGTCCTCCATCTTTCATGGATTTTGCCCTTTCCCTCTGCAGATATTTTTTAAAATATATTCCTCCATATTACATTTTTTCCCTCTCCTTTTTTAATTCATTTTTTAATGTCACTGTTCAATTATATTTGAAACACAGATATGATGTGAAATAACATACATCACAGTGGGAAAGATCCAGTGATCCACTTGCAAAGACAGCACCAAGTGAGTAAGGGCTGTTTTATTTACTGCAGAGTTGGTGTACAATGGGGTTGCTCTGGCTCATGATAACATGTATTCCCCAGTCCAGAGTGAAACAGTGGCCTCTGATCACACTGCTGTGCTTGATGAGCTAAGGATGAGGAGAAGCAAGAATCAGGGTGTAAGTTCTCCCCCCCCCTTTTTTTCTTTTTTTTTTCTTTTTGTAGCTTTCGGCTCAAATGAGTAGGGTTTGGGGGGCAAAGGAAGTATGAAATCTCCATCATTTGGTTTTCTTTTTTCCTATTGCCACCTTTCTTTCATAGCATTGGTGGGTGCTAAGAAGGGCACCTCATCCCTAGAGGTAAGCTAGTTTGCACCATCCCTGAAATTAGGGATGTAAGAGAATTCCACCACGGATCTCGGTGAGGCCTAATGCGAAAAATAAGGAACGCAAATGGCAGCGGCCGTAGCCACCATTTACATATGCGTTTGGGGTTTTTTTGTTTTTTTACCCAGAGCCCTCCGCGGCCAGAAATCCAGCTGCAGATGGCCCTGGCCTGGGCCTGGCTGGCTGCTCCGCGGAGCCACCATGGAGCATAGCTGGCCGTCGAGGATTGCAGGGGGGAGGACCGGATCGCCTCCCCCCCCCATCGAGGATTCTGGGGAGAGGGACAGAACTCCCCCCCACACACCATGAACATAATCCACGGAAAGGTAAGTGACTTTCGTACATTCCTACCTGAAATTCATGTCCCAAACACTATCAAAATGCTCTGTGCATTTTGGAGGCAACAAATGGGAGGGTGGCCATGAAGCCTGAGGGCAGGATGGTAGATGACATCAAGGTCCCAGCTAATCAAAAGAAGTGCCAGCGCTGCGTCCCTGTGAGCTGTGGCTCCAGTACACCACTGCTGTTAAGCGGGCATCACTTCCCTACCATTAAGTACAGAACAAAGGGTCACTAGAGCAGAGGATACCTGGACATTTATGCAGAAGAGGGAATTTCATAGGGATGTACGAAACACCTACCTGGCTCCATGCCGGGCAATCTGCAGTGGGGGGGGTGGCGCTCCGTCCCTGCCCCTGGAATCCTCGACGGGGAGGGGAGGCAATCCAGTCCTCCCCCCCCCGGAATCCTGTCCAGCCGGCTCTGCTCCGCGGCCAAACCGTGGAGCCACCGGCTGGCTCCAGCCGCCCTCAGCCAGACATCCAGCCGCTGGGCAGCCCTGCAAGGATGCAAATGGCGGCTGTCGTAGCCGCCATTTGCGTCCCTGTATTGAGCCGTGATAGGCTAGGTAAATATTTACATAGCCTATCATGGCAGGGGGAAAAACTCCAGCGTACACAAATGGCGGTAGCCCCTGCCATTTGCATACGCTGGGGTTTTTTCCCCCTGCCGTGATAGGCTACATAAGTATTTGCATAGCCTATCACGGCTATGAAGAGGAAGAAGCGAATGGCGGCCACAGGACGGCCGCCATTCGCAAAGCAGCGCAGACAGGAGCAGGTAAGTGCTCCGTTTCACGCGCCTTTTGTGGGTTGGGGGCGGTGGAGACTTCATCCCGCGCGCCTTTCGTGGGTTGGGCTGGAGGGGGCTTCATTCTGCGACAGATTTCAGGGGGCTGAATGCACTGGCATTCGGCCTCACTGAAATCCATCATGGAATTTTTTGACATCCCTAGAATTTCGTGGGCATCTGCAGTTTGTTGTATAAAAGTGAGAAAAAATTTCCAAACTGGGGATGTCAGAGAATTCCACCACGGATCTCAGTGTGGCCGAATGCCAGTGCATTCAGCCCCCCGAACTCTGTGGCGGAACAGCCTGCCCCCCCAGGCCCCCCCCCCACGGATCCTACCTGGGATGAGACTTACCTGGGGTGGATCTTCCGGGCGGCAGTGGCTCCGGCAGCGGCGGTGGTGGCGGTGGCCGGTCTTCCGACTGGCTGCCACCGCCACCATTTCCAGGCTTGTGTGTAAAAAAAAAAAAAGACGTGATAGGCTACGTAAAGATTTATGTAGCCTATCATGGCTAGATTTTAAAAAAAAAGAAAAAAAGACATGATAGGCTACGTAAATCTTTACGTAGCCTAACATGGTCAGGTGGGTTTTTTAAAAAAAAAATGCGTACGCAAATGGCGGTGGCTACGGCCGCCGCCATTTGCATTCCTTCTTTTTACCGTCTTAATCTACGTAAATATTTACGTAGACTACGACGGTGAAAAGAAAGGGGAACGCAAATAGCGTAGCGGGCGCTATTTGCGTCCCCTTTTGATTTGCCATTTTAGCCTACGTAAAGATTTACGTAGGCTAAAACGCTGAATGAAAAAGGGACGCAAATAGCGCCCGCTACGCTATTTGCATTCCCCTTTCTTTTCGCCATCGTAGTCTATGTAAATATTTACGTAGATTAAGACGGTAAAAAGAAGGAACACAAATGGCGGCGGCCAGAGCCGCCACCATTTGAGTACATGGTTGGTTGGTTTTCTTTGTTTGTTTGTTTTACCCAGAGGCCAGAGCCCTCCGCGGCCGGAAATCCGGCTGGGGATGGCTCTGGCCTGGCCTGGCCAGCTGCTCCGCAGAGCTGCCACGGAGCACAGCTGGCCGTTCGAGGTTTCTGGGGGAAGGGACGGAGCGCCTCCCCCCCCCACCATCAACATAAGGTAAGTCACTTTCATACATCCCTAGTCCAAACTCCCCTCTTTTACCCAGCTATTGCAAGTCCTTTCCTTCTTCGCACCCTGTTCATCACTGATTCACCAAAGCTCACTCACCACAAACTTGAAAACAAAGATACACAGCCACCATGTAAGAGGGCAGCTTCCTGGCAATTGATAGCTCCTCCCCCTGCTTTTTACACTTTGCCTTTGGCATACCAGCCTGGTGTCAATAGGCAGAACAGCTGTGTTTTAAAACTTTAGGTCAGCGTTCTTAAATATGGGAATAAAATTGCATACGGTGTATTGTCATGCGACTGACATTCAGCCACAATCATTTAGCAATATGCACATACAAAATTGCAAGAGTTGCCAGGTGACAGGATTCCTGTGCGTAAAGGGATGCAGAAATTTCCTGTAGAGAAATTCAGAGGTAATTTTCCTCCCATCAAAAATTGTGCATGCTGGGAAAAGCTTCACTTGTTGAATTTCTGCCAACATTGAGCAGTTGCTAAAAGCACTGGAGACCTTCCAAGAAGGTTGTGTGTGTGCGTGTGGGGGCGGTATCTTTCTGTTTTGTCAGTAAGACATACAGAAATAGTGACAATAAGGATGAAGCAAATGGGAGACATGGCTAATGCAATGCATGCTGTTTGAATTACAAGCTATGACAATATGACATTGCAGCAGATTTTTTTCTTCTGCTGCCCAATGACATTGCCTGCTTGAAGCTCTTGTTTCCTAATTAGCAGTGTGCATGGGCATGAGTGAATGCCTTCTCCCACCACCAGCTCAGCTTCAAAAATAGCACAAGCACACAGAATACCAACAAGGTAGTCTCCTGTTCACCAAAAGTGATGCAACCAAACAGAAAGTACTAAAAGGACACCTGCACCAAAACCTGCCCCCCTCCCCCTTTCCTTATTTTTTGCTGGCAAGAAGACTCTGCCTTGCTTGCCAGCACTTTTCACCAGCGAGGACAGCTGTGACTAAGAAATCTCATCTTCTTCAGAACACTCTTGGAAGGTCTAATGTGGAAGAGGGCTGCCGCCGCTGCCGCCACCAACTCCCAGCATTCTCAGCCAGCACATTTTTTCCGTCTAAATGTACATAAGATGGTGCCCTTAGTTAAATAGTCTGGTTGTCAAGAACAGCCCATGAAGACATTTGCAGGAAGCTTCTAAAACTGATAAGACAACATGAATTCAATGGGATTTACTTCACATCAATATACATAGGGTTGCATAGTAGGGATGCTGGTAGGGATGCACGAAAGTCACTTACCTGGTCTCGCAGCTTGCTTCGCGGTGGGGGGGAGGCGCTTCACTGCTCTCCCCGAAGTTCAGGCCGGGGAGGAGGCTTCCCGCCTCGCCCAGCCGAAATTCAGGCCGGGGAGAAGCGCCCCATCTCCCCAGCCGCGAACTTCAAAAAAAAAAAAACACCCCTGTGATAGGCTACGTAACAATTAATGTAGCCTATCACGGCTAGATCTGCAAAGTCAGCCGTGTAGGCTACGTTAATCGTCACGTAGCCTATCACGGGTGACTTTGGACAAAAAAAAAGCGCATACGCAAATGGCGGCCCCCATAGGGAACCGCCATTCGCGTTCCTTATTTGGTCCCTGTAGTCTACGTAAAGATTTACATAGACTATGTCGAAAATAAGGGCAATGCAAATAGCGATGCCCTTATTTTTGCTGTAGTCTACGTAAAGATTTACGTAGACTACAGCGACCAAATAAGGAACGTGAATGGCGGCTCCCTATGGGGGCCGCCATTAGCCGTACGTGCTTTTTTTTTTTTTTAAAGTCACCCATGATAGGCTACGTGACGATTAACGTAGCCTATCACGGCTGACTTTGCAAATCCAGCCGTGATAGGCTACGTTAATCGTTACGTAGCCTATCACAGGGGTGTTCGTTTGTTTTTTACTTTCCTTGTAATGGTGGCGGCGGCAGCCGGTCGAAAGACCAGCTGCCGCCCCTGCCCCTGACGAAGACTTTCCGAACCGCCACCGGGACCCGCCGCCGGGAGGGACATTCGTGAAAGGTAAGTCCCATCCTGGGGGGGGGCGGGGGGCGGGAGGGCGGAGAATTTCTCCCCGAACAACCTTCGGAGGACTGAATGCATTGGCGCTCGGCCCCCCGAAGTTTTGGGGAGAAATTCTCCCCCATCCCTAGATGCTGGAGAAATCTGCCATGGACTTAAATGAGGCCGGATTCCAAAGAATCCAACCTCCGGAGTCCGCAGTGGACCAGCCGCACTCACCTCCGCATCCAGAAGAGTTCCTGTGGGGCAGCACTCCAGCTTTCTAAAAGGTGTGATATGCTAATGGCAGCTACCCTTAGCTTATTGCAGGAAAATGACAGCCGTAAATGGCATATTGTACACCATTTGTGGCCATAAAGCACTTACCTTTACATAAATACAGCTGTAAACAGCAGCAATTTATGTAAAAGTAAGTGCTTTATTGTCACAAATGGCATAAAATTAGGGATGTCGGAGAATTTCTCCATGAATCTCCGGGAGGCCGAATGCCAACGAATTCGGCCCCCCGAAATTGGTGGTGAAATTCTCCGCCAGCCCCCCACACCCCCCCCGGGATGGGACTTACCTCGTGTGAATGTCCCTCTCGGCGGCGGGTCCCGGCAGCATTTCGCCGGCCTTTTGGTGGGGGCGGCGGCCGGTCTTCTGACCGGCTGCCGCCGCCACCATTGCAAAATAAAGAAGTAAAAAAAAACACCCACACCCGTGATAGGCCATGTAACGATTTACGTAGCCTATCACGGATAGATTTCCAAAGTCAGCCATGATAGGTTACGCAAATCATCACGTAGCCTATCACGGGTGACTTTGGGGGGGGGGAAAAAAGCGCGTACGCAAATGGCGGCGCCCATGGGGCGCCGCCATTTGCGTTCCTTAGTTTGGCACGTCTAGTCTACGTAAAGATTTACGTAGACTATGGCGAAAATAAGGGCAACGCAAATAGCGTTCCCTTATTTTCGTCATAGTCTACGTAAATCTTTACGTAGACTAGACGTGCCAAACTAAGGAACGCAAATGGTGGCGCCCCATGGGTGCTGCCATTTGTGTATGCGCTTTTTTTTTTCAAAGTCACCCGTGATAGGCTACATGACGATTTACATAGCCTATCATGGCTGACTTTGGAAATCTAGCCATGATAGGCTACATAAATTTTTACGTAGCCTATCACGGGTGTTTTGTTTTTTTTTTACTTTACTTTTTTTTTCGCGGCCAGGTAGACGGGGTGCTCCTCCCCGGCCTGAATTTCGGTGGCGAGGGATGGGGCGCCCCCCCTGGCCTGAATTTCAGCTGGGCAAGGTGGGGCGCCTCCCCCCCTCACCTGAACTTCAGGGGGAGAACCGAAGCGCCTCCCCCCCCACCGTGAAGCAAGCTGCGGGACCAGGTAAGTCCCTTTCGTCCATCCCTACATAAAATACTCTATTTACGGCTGTCATTTTCCTGCGGTATCTATCACGTCTTTTAGAAAGCCAGAGAGCCACTCTGCCTACATTGGAGGATGCAACAGAGGTCCAGAGAAGCCCACAGGACCCCAAGCAGCCCAAATTGCCCTGTGGTGGACACACACACCCTCGGCTGGACGTTGGGGGATTCGCCCATCCCTATTTCATGGTTACTTTCCTATGGTATTTATAGAACGGGGTGGGCAATGCACAGCCCATAGGCTGTGTGCGAGCCCCTGGCTGTTTTTACAGCCACCACAGCCCCTCCTACTAATTTTGGTGTTGTGATGGCAGTGGTGGCAACAGCAAAAACAAACCCACAACACCATGGTTTTTCTTTAAAACAAGGTGTGCAAGGAACGGCACCTGGTTGGGAAGCAGATCCCTGAAACCTCCTGGGAATGCAGTTTGGCTTTTAAGAACATCAGAACATCAGAAGAGCCATGCTGGGTCAAACCAAGGGACCATCTAGTCTAGCATTCTATTCATATAGTGGCCAACCAGCTGCCCATGGGAAACCCATAAGCAGGGATTTCCTACCCATACACCTTGTTTTAAAGGAAAATCATGGGGTTTCTGCTGCTGTCCCACTGCCAAATTTCAGCAGCAAAATTGGTGGTGCAGCATAGGGATGTCAGAGAAATCCGCTGCGGATTCAAATGAGGCTGGATTCTTTGGAATCTGGCCTCAGGAATCCGCAGCGGATCGGGATGACTTACCTCCTCTCCAGGAGGACTGGAGGCGGAACAGCGCTTGGCTGCTTCTTGCCAGCCAGAGCCGTTCACCTCCTCCCTGTCCCTGACGATTGCCATGTCTTTTTTCTTAAAAAAAAAAAAGGGGGTCGGCAGGATGTGCCCATAGACTTACATGCAAAATAGAGCCGTGAATGTTGCGTATAAGCCTATGGACACACAGACTTAGATGCAAGATTCATGACTCTATTTGCATCTAAGTCTATGGACACATCCTGCCGATCGCCATTTTTTTTTTTTTTTTAAGAAAAGACATGGCAATCGGCAGGGACAGGGAGGAGGCGAACAGCTCCGGCTGGCAGGAGGGAAGGCAGCTCTCAAGCCAGTTTCCATCCCCCGTAATCATCATGGAGCAGAGCCGCCTCCCCCCGCCCATGGATTCCTCACCGGAACAGGCGGTGGAGAATCTGTACATCCCTAGTGCATCAGCAGCAATTTCAGCAGTGGTGGAGCAAGGTGCAGCATCCAATTTGTTCTGGGGTTGGGCGGAATTATCCTCCAGACCCACCAGTAGGGATGCATGGATTGTGTAAAATCCATTCCACCTGTGTTTCACAGATTGTCAGGTGCCTGTTGTTCTGCATACACCCACTGACAGAAGTGGATTTTGTTTTTGTTTCTGAATTTGCGCCAGTTCACAATTACGCCAGTTCGCAATAGCACATTTCACAAAAGCGCGATTGCACAATTTTGCATGCAAAAATGCACAAATCCCCTGAAATGCACGTTTTCATGCCTTAGTGTATGGGGGGGGGGATGTACATTTTTGGCTGGTATTTTATTTTGTGTATTTTCATAAATTCAGGAAAGTCAGAAAATTGGTCCACAGGTCCATGGAATCTGACCGACAGGGGAAAGCTGGTCTGCTGTGAAATTAGGGCTGTGCAGCACTTTGGCCTGAGGCCCAAAGCCTGAGTTGAAGCAGGCTGCTTTGGGACACTTTTTGCCCCTTCCGAGGTGAAGCTGAGGGGGCACAAAGCAGCCCAGAGCAGGTTGGGGGCTCGGTGCGCTCTGGCCACCTGGTCCAGCCCCCCAGTGTCTCCAGGCTCTCCTTACCTGAGCTGCCTTGTCCTCGCTGCCGCTGTGCCACCGCCGCCTCTGGCACCGCCGGCTCCTGAGGCCTGGACACACGGTGACTCTTCTTCCAGGGACTTGCCATTTTTAAAATGGTGATTCCCTGCAAGAAGAGTCACCATGCGTCCAGGCCTCAGGAAGTGGCAGGGCAGGGCAGTGGGTGGCTGTGGCAAAGACAGCAGCAGTGGGAGCAGCAGCAAAGATGATGGTGGCAAAGGTGGCGCAACAGAGAAGGCAGTGGTGGCAGAGGAGGAGGCAGCCTGGTAAGGAACTGGGGGATTGCGTGGGGGCATCAGGGGGGAATCTGGTTCAGTTTTGGGGCCTAGGCGGGTCGGGGGGCCCTGAATCTGCCTGAGCCAGATTGGGCCCACCTCGGAAGATGCAAAGTGGCTTCCAAGTAGGATTGGGGTCCCCCTGCATAGCTCTATGTGAAATCCCTATGGGGGCAGATTCATGAAAATCTGAACTCATTTGATCCCCTTGACTATTTCTCCAAGATCCCTACCCACCAGAGTTTTCCACCCCTGCTATAGAAGAATCATGGCTATAAATTGTGTTCTCTCATCTTCAGGGGAGGGGGTTGTGTACAGTGGGGGAAATCCATCTCAAAATATGAGACTCAGGGTTTCTTTGTAGATACTATTCTAGGCAACTTTGAGTAAATATGGATTAGATGTCAGAGGAACATGTAGAGCTGTTAGAAAATAACCATTCTTTCCGGTCTGAGGAAAATACATTACAGAAATCCAAAAGGCAGAGAGCAACCTAAAGACTATCGCCCTGTCTAGCCATAGTTGCATGTAATATATCATGTGCAACAGGCTTACCAGAGGGCCTGATTATGAATGCACTGCCCCAGAGATGGCATCTTGCTCAATGGGGCCTATGGCTATGTACCATCTGATGTCCCCTAGGGATATTGGAGAAATCCACAATGGGTTCAAATGGGTTTGGATCTCTATGAATTGGATTCTGCAGTTGACCGGCTTTTTCCTAGTTGCATGGATTCTGTGGACTTCTGACCAGTTTTTTATTATTATTATTTGGGGGGGCGGAGTTTAGTGCAAATTCACATTTGCACTAATACTCAAGTGGAACAAAATTCTCATAAATTCCTTTAATAATTAACTTCTGCCAATAAGCAGACAATGAAATGAAAGAGGCCTGACAATCTATGAAACACAGACAGAATGGATTTAACAAAATCCATACATCCTCTGGGTCTGTCTTCCCACAAGAAGGGCAGCTCCCCCCCCCCGACAGTGGTTGGTACTAGGGATGTACGAAAGTCACTTACCTTTTCGCAGGGGTGCTTCATGGTGGGGGGGAGGCGCTTCGCTTCTCCCCCCGAAGTTCAGGCGAGGGGGGGGAGCCGTCCCGTCTTGCCCGGCCAAAATTCAGGCCGGGGGGGAGGCTTCCCGCCTCGCCCAGCCAAAATTCAGGCCGGGGAGAAGCGCCCCGTCTCCCTGGCCGCGAAACAAAGTGTAAAAAAAAAAAAGAAACACCCCGTGATAGGCTACGTAACGATTAACGTAGCCTATCACGGCTAGATTTCCAAAGTCAGCCGTGATAGGCTACGTAAATCGTTACGTAGCCTGTCACGGGTGACTTTGAAAAAAAAAAAGCGCGTACGCAAATGGCGGCACTCTATGGGCGCCACCATTTGCATTCCTTATTTGGTCCCTGTAGTCTACGTAAAGATTTAAAAAAATCTTAAATCCTGCCGGGAGGGACATTCGCCAAAGGTAAGTCCCATCCCGGGGGGGGGGGGCGGAGAATTTCACTGCCAATTTTGGGGGGCCGAATGCGTTGGCGCTCACCCCCCCCAAGATTCGGGGAGAAATTCTCCGCCATCCCTAGTTGGTACAATGTGTGATGAGTGTCTTGAACCTGCCTGCCAGTTTAACTTTCCTGTAATGTAGTGTTTCCTGAGCTGGTGGTGGAAACTTCAAATGGTGGAAGCTCACAACCAAGTGCCAGTGAGCTCTGAAATTAAGCACAGAGCATGAGCTGGTGGACCAGATCCACAGCCCAACCACTTGGCCTTCCCAAGCTGGCTTTGGCAGCTGTGTGCCACTCCTGCATACCCCAGTCCACACCAGAAGATGCATCTATGCATTTTCATGGGGACCAAATGAGCACTGTGATGCAGGTAGAGGTGCACATTTAGAAGACGGTTTACATCAACTGCACAGAACTTTGAATCTGTATAAGGATTTCCCTTGGTGAATTCAGGCAATTATGTTCAGCTGTGAGTCATCAACTTTTGAGTGCTTAACTGACAGGAAGTCAAATTATGGGCATGCATCTGTGAACTGGCCACAAGCTTCTAATAGACATGAGGTCAATCATCTGTATGAAACTAAGTGTGGTGTAACCTATGCAGCATTCTTCTGATTAAGTAGAGTAAGTGTTCCTGTGGATAGCTGTGACTTTCTATTTGTTGTATTTTGTAAGGCAGACTAGATATGCTTTTTATCCCTCCCATGGGACTGTGTGCAAGAGAGATCTGATACAACTGGCAATGTAAGGAACTGGAAGAACCTGTGTAAGCCTTCAAGTGTAGCCTTCTGACAGAAGCCCAGTGGGATCCCCCCATTTTTTGGTGTGCCTGGTTCTGAAGGGTTTTTTTTTTTTCCTGAGGAGATTCTGAGAGAGTTTTGTGAAGAGATTCTAGGGGAGAACTGGATAGAAGAGAGAGAAAAGAAACTGAAGGAATCACAGAGAGAGCCTTAAAAAAAAAAAAACTATTCCAATTCCAAAAAGACTATGAAGGAGAGGACAGGATCCTTCTGCCCTCACACACTGTCCAGGAGCAGCTTCAGTCACAGTCAGGGAGTGACAGAACCTGAGGCTAGAGCTGTATCCTGCCCCAGGACTGTATAGCCAGAGACAGATTTGAGTGACTCTAATCACTCACTGATACAGAAGCAATTTATGGGACTCCATCCCCTCCTGTATATACCTTCCCCCATGTCTGGCTTGCCTAGGTGTGGGGAGGACATTGTGAGTGGGGGGAGGGGAAGAGAGGCTAGTGGGCCTGAAAGTGTGCAGCTGCACACAATTTGTGTGGGCAGAGGGGCAGGGCTTACAGGGCAACATTAGCCTGTGGAGCACCTCCTTTGGCCTCTTTGGATTTTTGGCTCCCTTCCTGTTTGTAATCACTTTGGGCTTTGCTGGTTGCTTTTGGGGGCTGAGTAGGAATTTTGGATCTATTGTCTGATTGGCTGTGGGCAATAAGTCTCTTTGCCTACTCTACACTGTAAACAGAAGTGAGTGAGTTGTTCATGTTTTGAGGCCAATTTGGTTGATTGGTTGGTTTGTTAGGTTGAGTCGGTCACATCTGATTGGCAAATAGGCGCGGACTTATTTAGTTGGGGTTAAGTGAGCATCCAGAGGCACCTTTATGGTGATAGGCGATGCCTGAGGCTTCTCACTCAGGGCTTTGAGACCCAGTGGGAGATATGTATTGCCTTGGAGGCTAACTCACCTCACCTGCTTGGAGTTTTGCAGCCCTGGGAGGGGGTGACATGAGAAGGCCTGCCAACACTTGGATGGTGTAAACCTGATGGTTGGTGATCCTACAGATGCTGCTCAGCAAGCCTAGGATGTCTCACCCAATACACTGACAGGCTAGTTGCCTGTATAGTTTAGTACCTTGCACTGCTTCCCATCTGCAGATCTACCTAAATAAATGTGGCCCAAGTTTATACCAATTACATTTGTGTCTCATCTCTTTATTTCGCCCCCCTTTCACTCACAATGCTGTTTAGACTTAACTTAATGTATCTATCTATCTACTTATCTAATCTGACTTCCTCTCTTTTCCCCACCTTGTTAAATAAATCCTTGCTCTTGTGGTTTTTCTGTTCTATGAAATTGTCCACTGCTTTCCCCCACTCCTATGTCTAGGCACATTACCATAAAAAAGGACAAAAGAGGTCAGTGATTTGTGTAACTTTTTCATATGCTAATATATAAGTGTAGATGCACATTTATCAACAATTATCCTCATTTAAATAAAATACTTCACCACACTGGGAAGACTGCAATGTATGTTCCTGCTCAGTCTGCTGTCTAGGTTGATGGGCAACTTCAAGACCCCCTGCTCGACCTTCTTCATATGGTGTTTTATCTATAAACTGGAATTGGACTGCTCAGCTTTTTCAGAAAGAGTACTGACCTCTGTAAAGTAGGACACATGGCCACCTTACCTACATCCTATCAGGAAATATGGTACTACTGGGCTAGAGGTGCCACATACTATTTCCATGTGTGTGTGTGTGGTCATTTTGCCCCTCATCCATTCCACCATAATTTGCCTCAAGGTCACATACTAGTTTCTGTCTGTCTCTGTCTCACACACACACACACACACACACCCCCATCCGAAAAGTTTGCCGCTGGAGAAAGCAAGCTTACATCAACAGTCCTCTTTAACTGATGCTAAAATGCCCTTATGCAAATAATAGAAACCCAGAATAATTTAGAATACTCCAGTCTAATTGGGATAAACGTGTCTTATGGAAACCATGAGCCATTACTGGGTATGCATATATCATATCACAACCTACCCTGAGTTTAAAGATGAATTTGCCATGTAGTATGGCAAGGCTGCTACTTGATGAAAAGTTTGTGCTAATAGAAATACTGGTGTATTCCATTGGCCATGCTCTTTAACATATTTTATTGTTTTACTGAACAATACTTTTTCACGGCTGGCCTGTTCACTTGATAGTGGTCTATTTACTCTCACAGTTTCCAAAGTAAACCACCTGGAATGTTTCTGGTCTAACATCAGTGTACATCATCCTTCTCCAGACTGTGTTGGAGTACAACTCCGATCATTCCCAGTCAGAATGGGCCACTCCAATGTGAGCTGGGAATGATGAGGATTATAGCCCAACACATATGGAGGGCACCAGGTTAAAGAAGTACATGGTGTTTTATAGAATAAAATGAGCACTAAATAAATAAGACAAGCCCCTTACTTGAAGTGTTTATAATCTAGATTTCTAAAGTAGAGTTCATGTAAGAAAACATCCCAATGGATTTTGCCCTTCGTCATTTTGGCCAATTCATTCAAGCATTTAAAATAAATCTATACAAATACTTTTGCCTGGCATGGGGCCCTCCAGATTAGCCCACCACTCCCCTCAAAAGACGACGATAGGTGAACATTTTAATGCCTCCATGTCACTGCAACAAACGTTAACTTCATCTGTATGCATTTCACAGACATATAGCAAAGTTCTGAGTCACAGAGAGAAATGTCACAACCCACACAAGCCTAAATAGAATGCCAAGTGTCAAGAATGACTTGTTTTATTTATGGCCGCAGCCCACCTCTGATAAAAAGCAAAGAGGAAGCCCTGATGGTACTACAAGAATTATGAGGCTCATAGAAATAAGTCATTTGCTAGATGGCTTTAGGTTTAGGTTTTAAAAATTTATTTCAGTTTCAAAGTAGGTGTACATCAGAGTCCATTTGTTTTGATTTTTATTGCTGTGAATCATAATTCCAAAATATTTTATTTTATTTCAACATTCACATTTTCTTACATACTGATTACCCTTGCAAGAGATGAAGCTAGTTTGCAATCTATTAAGCAATTCGACATTGTTTATTACATTGCAAAATACTTTTGTCACAGAAGGAATGTATGTTTTTAGTCTTCTTTGCAAGAAGAGTTTCAAACCAGGCAAGCCATTTACTAGTAAGTAGTTGCATAAACAAAGCAGCATTCACTTAATACAGCATTTGGGCAAAGGATGAATGGCACTCTATAGCTATAATGTAAAGGGTAATTTTGCTCCCATTCCTTAGAAGTGATAACTAGGGATCGATGAATCTGTCAGTTTTGCTTTCTCTGGATTTTGATGGTTTAAATCTTAAGTTCTTTCTCCCCCAAATATGAAGAACTTTGCAAGTGTTGGTAAATTAGCAAAAACGAATCGAAACAAAATTCTCACCCATTTGCTCCAGCCAAATTCAATAGGTACATGGTGAGAACCATGTTGTTCCTGCATGCCATATAGTTAGGGATGGGTGAACCCACCCTTGCCTGGTATCAGAGGGTGCCCACTGAAGCACCGCCCTGGCTCAAGCCCCCCTGGACCTGTGCTCGAGCCCCCATGAGGTTGGCAAGCCACCCACACTCACCCTGGGCTCCGTCTGTGAGCACCCGCCATTTTGCCGAGGTTTTCTTTATGGAAAAAGAAGAGCTAATTAAAAATGCACATATTTAAATATGCACACATCCAGGCTGGGAAAACTTGATTAATCCAAATTAGAGGCATAATACATCTGAAAAACAGGTGGCTAATTCAGTACCACAAATGTGCTTGAATACACAGGGATTTAAAGCCAGACTTTTAAGAGCTAAGCATTCAAATCATAGAATCATAGAACAGTAGGGTTGGAAGGGGACTATGAGACCATTGAGTCCAACCCCCTGCTCGGTCCAGGAATCCAAGTCAGAGCATCCCTGACAGATGGCTGCCCAGCCTCGTCTTGAACGCCTCCAGTGTGGGAGAGCCCACTACCTCCCTAAGTAATTGGTCCCATTGTTGTATTGCTCTAACAGTCAGGAAGTTTTTCCTGATGTTCAGCTGGAATCTGGCTTCCTGTAACTTGACCCCATTATTCTGTGTCCTGCACTCTGGGATGATCGAGAAGAGATCATGGCCTTCCTCCCTGTGACAACCTTTCGAGTACTTGAAGAGCGCTATCATATCTCCCCTAGGGTTGGCGGAGAATTTCTCCACGAATCTTCGGGAGGCCGAGCACCGATGCATTCGGCCCCCCAAAAGTGTTGGGGAAATTCTCCACCAGCCCCCCGCCCCCCCGCCGGGATGGGACTTACCTTCGGCGAATGTCCCTCTCGGTGGTGGGTCCTGGCGGCGGTTCGGCAGCGTTTCGTCGGGGGTGGCGGCCGGTCTCCCAACCGGCTGCCACCGCCGCCATTGCAAAAAAAAAAGTAAAAAAACAAACAAACAACACCCGTGATAGGCTACGTAACGATTTACGTAGCCTATCACGGCTAGATTTCCAAAGTCAGCCGTGATAGGCTACGTAAATCGTCACGTAGCCTATCATGGCTGACTTTGAAAAAAAAAAGCGTGTATTCCTTATTTTGGCATGTCTAGTCTACGTAAAGATTTACGTAGACTACGGCGAAAATAAGAGAACGCAATTTGCGTTGCCCTTATTTTTCGCCGTAGTCTACATAAATATTTATGTAGACTAGATGTGCCAAAATAAGGAACGCAAATGGCAGTCCCCATGGGAGCCGCCATTTGCGTACGCGCTTTTTTTTTTTTTCCAAAGTCACCCGTGATGGGCTACATGACGATTTACATAGCCTATCATGGCTGACTTTGGAAATCTAGCCGTGATAGGCTACATAAATCGTCACATAGCCTATCACGTGTGTGTGTGTGTGTGTGTGTTTATACTTTTTTTTTTCGCGGCCGGGTAGATGGGGTGCTCCTACCCAGCCTGAATTTCGCCAGCGAGGGATGGGGTGCTTCCCCCCCAGCCTGAATTTCGGCCGGGTGAGGCGGGGCGCCTCCCCCCCCTCGCCTGAACTTCGGGGGGAGAACCGAAGCGCCTCCCCCCCACCGCGAAGCAAGCTGCGGGACAAGGTAAGTCCCTTTCATCCATCCCTAAATTCTCCCCTCAATCTTCTCTTCTCAAGGCTAAACATGCCCAGTTCTTTCAGTCTCTCCTCACAGGGCTTTGTTTCCAGTCCCCTGATCATCTTCATTGCCCTTCTCTGGGCCTGGTTGGACGAATCTGCCAGTTTTGGTTTCTTCTACATTCATTTTAAAAAAAAATAAATCACATTTTCTTTCCATCTCAGATATGAAGAAATTTGCAGATTTGGGTAAATTCTTATCAAAACCTGAAGAAATTCTCACTCATCCCTAGATGAGGAACTAAGAGGAGTTGGACTATTTGCTGTGCTTAGGCAGCTCACTAATCAGGGATGTGTGTGGCTGTGCCTTTTAAACATTATTTAAACATACTGGGTTTCAGTGATGGTTGGTGGGGCTGGTGGCAGGACAGCTAATGGTAGGTGGAGCCAGGAGTGGGTGAAGCTAGAGGCATCCTGGAAGAAGGCATGCTTAGCTAACTGGAACACTGAATAGAAGCACTCCACAATGCAATAAGTGTTCCAGGGCCCATTTTTCCAAGAATATATTGCCTTCGCTTCCTCCTCCCTGGAAAAAAAAAAATCAATTAAGGGTGCAATCCTATGCATTTTTAGACAGAAAAAAGTCCTACAAGTCCCAGCATTCCCCTGCCACCTATCCTAGCTGGGGAATGCTGGGAGTTGTAGGACTTTTTTTCTGTCTAAAAATGCATAGAATTGCACCTTTAGGCCACAATCAAATAAATAATCTGTTTGGGGTTATTATAATCTGCATTTCTTGTGTCTTCTTTATAACTCATAATGACAGCAGTAGTTTTGAACAGTGGAAGCCACCTTAGATTGGGTCAAACAAATTGGTCCTTCTTGTCCTTGTCTGACTGGCATTGGCTCTCTGAGGTCTCAGGCTCAGGGTTTTTTTCTAGCGCTGCTACCTCAATGATTTCTTGGTTTCATTATGATGTGCAAATCAGCAAACCCCGTGCTTGTTTTCCAAACCCCACCTCGAAGCTCATCTCAGCTGTGTCCATAATATCATATTGAAAGCTTTTGGGGGAGGGGACAGAAATCTTTTTCTAAATGTACACATAAATTGTGTACATTTTGGCCAACTTTGACACTCAGATGAACAGTCCCCTTTACAATGGTACCAGGCATATTACTAGTGTCCATCCTAATCCCCACCAAGGCTGTCTGAGGAAGGTTAGGATGGAGCAGCAAAGCCTCTGTACTGGTGAAGAGGAGCTGCACCAGCATGGCAGCCCAACTGCCCTAGACACGCACGGAAGGCTCTGTGGGTGTAGGAGAACTGCCGCTGGTCTTTCCACAGGGGATGGGGCTAAATTGGGAAATTCTGAGGTTGGTTCAGGCTGCCTTGGATCCACCAGATCCAATGTTTCCTTGATCTCTGGGCATAACTCTAGTTCGGGCCTCATATCTACACCACTTTGAACTGGGATAGGTATTTCTCCTCCCATTGGAAACAATGTGAGGAAAAATAAAGATCTTTTTAAAAAAAATCTGCCAGGAAAGAAAGAGGAAAGAAAAACCCCTGTGCTTCCTGCCCTGGCTGGAGTGAGCCAGCAGGAAATTGGAAATGGTGGAGCACCCACCACCTAACTCCCTATCCCCAGCCTCTTCAGGTTGCTTTCTTAGTCAGTGAACCTGATCCTCTGAAATTCAGCTGGAAGATATCTTTTGTGCTTAACATTAGCGTCATTGGAAGGGCTGTATAACAGAGAAACCAATAGGAATGAATACCCACATTATCTGAACCTCTTTCCTGTAGAAATATGTTTTGTAGGAGCACAATAAATTCCTGCAAATTCTTATGTGATTATGTTTTATTGCATTTTAAGATTTAAAAAAGGCACTGCAATCATTTTTTTTCCCATAGAATTCTGGCAAGTGATGAATATAAAAATAATAAAATATGCAAAGTGATAATGTCACCACGTTTGACTTATCTTGCATGAAAAGGTCAGATTTAGAGTATTTTAGAAGATTCAAATGAAGTCCCAATGTATATAGGGTATATAATTCATTGGTGACTTGGTCATACCGAAAGGTTACTGGTTCACAAGATAAAAAAAAAAAAACCCAGTCTCTGCCTCTTTGACAAAAGACTGCATTTTATTACAAACAATATTCTTCTAGTATGGGTGTCTATATATTCCATATTCTATGTTATGTGAATAAGGAATAATTTCATAGACATAGTGCCTGTTCAGATGCACATGAGGGGAGGGTGGTTAGGATAACTATGGAGGGAGTCGTTTAGCGAAACAATGATGCTCATGCATTTCACACAACCGGGAACCAACCACGCTGCTGCATCCCATGGTTCCGCTAACCATCACCCCTCCATGGTTACCTGATGTGGTCACCAAGCATCCTGTCGTCCTCTGAAGCATGAAAGGCTCTTGGCAGCCACACAACCATACAGAAAGTCTGTGGCAGCTGGAGTGTCACCCACAGCGGCAGATGCTCTAGCTGGAGAACTCTATGGTCATGGCCTGGATGTCCTCCAAGCCTGTTTTAACCACTGGGGAGCCTGCCACTGCCAGACAACACAGTAAGCCTCCTAGAGGCCCCTTAAGCCTTTTTCAGGGGCGTGGTTAGTGGGGGTGGCTTACTAACCATGTGGAACATGGTTTTCTCCCCCCATACAGCATACTAAGCTACCATGGTTAGCAAAAAAATCCTAAACATCATGGCTTAGCATGACATCTGAACAGGGCCATAGTAATGTTCAGCAAAATTCTGACATGACCATTCTGGGTCCTGAAGCATCCAAGTTCACAATACAAAAGAAATGTCTGGAACCTTTCAGGCTCAGCTAAGTGATGATAATGATGATGTGATAATTTTTTTAAGGCAGGGGTTAATTTGCAAAACAAGCAACAAACAACTTACTTGATTAGAACTTGTTAGACAAAAAACAACTTGCTTGATTCCAGTTATCTTGAATTCTGTACTTATTCAGCACATGTCAAAATATATCTCTCTGGAGCTCAACATGTTCAGTCCTATAGTTGCATTGTTTATCTCATTCTTCCAAAAAGCTAAATATTTATTTGCTATATCTGTCAATTATTGCTAACTGTCCTAGAAATACCCAAATATCTCAAGCTTTCTGAAGGAGAGGCAATTAAACATTTGAATCCAAGCACTTTTCTTTTATGAAATACATCGAATAAGACAGTTGTTGTTACTGGCACTGTAAATCTGCTGATGGGTAATCATATTAATTCTCTTGTGGTGAATATATATGTAACACACAAGCACACATATGATAATCATCATCAATAAAATGCAATATGTCAAATTAAGATGACAAAATACACAATCACATTAATGAGCATCAGCCTGTCTGCATGGTTTGAGATTTGGGAGAAGTAAATCACCACAAATGATGAGTACAGCTTTTAAATATACTTTATGGTAGCAGTAACCCATGACTGCCATTAAACACAGTGAGTGCAGGAGAGGAATTGATGAATACCAAAGCGCAATACCGCCTCATACCACCAATAATGATGCAAAGGTTAATGTGGCTTAAAAGGTTAAACCAGACATTAAAAACAGGAATCTAAAGGTATTTTACAATATTCAAATCCTTGCAGGTATAATAGGAGAGACTGTGTCAAAGGGTTAGAACCAACATTTCTTCATTAAATCAAGCTGAAGATTGAGACACAGGGGGATTATTATCTATGTTCTCTTTAACAAAGGATGTTCTTCTTATTTAAGGGAAAGAATGTTGCTGACTATCAAAGGATTGGTTTCTTCTTCGCCTTCTCCTTTCTCTTCCAGGAGTAAGATTCTTAATACTGCATTCAGTTCTGCATCAACTATGGTTAAGAAGAAAAGCCATTTTTGAATATGTTCATTCATTTCAGGTTAAACAATGATAAATATCTTGTTTGAGGATCCCTTGGGTTTATACCCAAGTTGTTTTCATTCACACCAGAAGGTTTTACACATCATTACAGACTGGTGCCATACAAAGCTTTCTGAAAATAGGATTCAGCACTAGGGCCTCAGTGACAATACAAGAGACACTTCTAGCATTTTCCTACGTGTCTGGCATACGATTTAGCTGCTGAGCACTTCAGCTTTTCCAGCTAAACCCTAACAGACTGTGGTTCCATTCACATGCAGCAGCAGCAGCAGCAGCAGCAGCAGCACAGGGGCTGCTTCCCAGGGTGCAATCCCAGGCCACATCAGAGTCCGTAAGAATGTGGGCAGAGCCAATCCCATGGTTCCCTCTCACTTGGCTCTTGTCCTCTGCCTCCCATCTCTGACACACTCTCCCTACAGAAACAAAGCCTCAGTCAGTATGTGTAATGAATTGCTGAATACTCCTCCTGCGTTAGCTTTGTTGACAGGAAGTGCCTTCTATTGAGTCAGATCATTGGACCATTTGCTCAGTATTATCTGAACTGACTGGCTGCTGCTAGGAGTCTTTCCCAGCCTTACTCAGAGATGCCAGGATCTGAACCTGGGACTTTTGTATGCAAAGCATGTGTTCTACCAGCCTTGTAAAATAACCCTACAAATATACTAGTCTGCAAATAACAAAGAAACAACCCTAGCCTACTAAAAAGATAGTAGCCTGCATTTCCATGTTAGCCATGACAAGAAGAAGCCCACCCCACCCCACCCCACCTCACCCCATGACATCCATCATGAAAACAGAGGCTTCTGGCCTGTTACAGGCTAGGGGGAAAATGCCTTTTATCTACTCAACAGATTAGCAGAAGAGGGATGGAGCTATTCACCCCTCTTCCATCAGCTCATTTCCCTTACGCTGCAGTTCACATGGAAAGCAGGCAGGCTGGTGGAGAAGTAAAGGGAGAATCCATCCCTCCTCCGCCAGCCTGCTCACTCATCTGCATATAATTCCTGGTCTGCTATGGTCCCTTCCAATTTTATCATTCTATGTGGATGGTATTGGTTGCCACTTGAATACTTGTAACTTGGTATAGTAGCTTCAGTTGCATGGTAGCTTCAGTTGTATAGACTCCTTGTGTCTATTCCAGCAAACAGACAAATCTGGGACTTAGGTCCACCACTCTGTTACTGAAAACCATCCAGTTCCATGGTGTGGTGAAGCTGGAACTGGCCACAGCATAGGATATCAGGCCAAATACATATTGGCTAAATACGCTGTAATTTCCTGACATTTGGGGGCTTGAGCGGACATGGAATGTCCTTAACACTACATGTGAAGCCAAAAGGTTTCTTGTTTGTTGAGTATATGTTCATGTTGTTGCCAGGTAGTGGTCAAAAGACAAAAGTATTTCTTTAGAAAAGTTAGAACTGAAAAGTTCCTTCCCATCTCTGCACGAGATTGCAATTAAAAAAAAAATCTGTACGGAAATTTGTTTGAATTAACATAAGCATTTTGTGCACATTTTAAAAATATTAACTTTTGCACCAATGCACCCATTAACTAAACATGTTTGTGAACATTTTAAATGTATGCATTTTTATTTGCACATTTTTTGAATCCTGTTGAACACTTTTTTCTTTTGTGGAATGCACTGCAAGCTTGGAAATGTATGGATTTCTGTATGCAAATTGAATTTGGGTCTGCGTTCAGGTTTGGTAGGTATACATTTGGTAGATCCATTTTAAAAAGGCGATGATGGAGCAAATTTCTCACATATCCTTATGTTACAGTGGCACTTTCTGATCGACCGTACTTTGTATGATTAGTGACAACCTTTTTGTTCCAGGCAGCATTTACAGGATGATGCAGGTTTCTAATTTGCTGCTGTTTGCTTTTGAGTTTCTATTGCTATCTGGGTTTTTTTGTTGTTGTTGCTTGTTTAAATACCTGAATTTGTAGTATTTATTAGTAATTACTGAGTGTTTTAATTCTGCTTTTATTTTGTAATGTATTTTATTTTTCATTTGTTACCCACCTCTGATGCTTTTTTTTTTTTTTTTTAGAATATTGAGATAACAGAAATTGAACAGACTTTTGCATATGCTTCTCTAGGAAGAGCCAGTTTCATCAAGTTACAGTATATAATTAAAATTATTTAATTAATAATATAATTATTTAATCATAACAATTAAATAATAACTCCTAAGTGGTACAGGATAGCATAATTGGGAAGCAGCTTCCCAGGCATGGAAATTGAGCTTCTGTGAGGAGAAGTAAGGGAGCAATCCTATCGCCGCTAAACATCGGCTAGACGGCCATAGGATATCTTGTTTTCTGGGAACCAACTTCGGAGCCTGTGCTCCGAGGTCGGTTCCTGGAGAACTGACCTCCCCCCACTTCTGCGCTGCCTTGGAGGCAGTGCGGAACTGCAGCCCCGTCCTCCGCACTCGCAAGAGGAGTGCGGAGTGGCTGGAAAGCAGCATGGCTCGGGGCGTTCCAGGGCGGGGAGGGCGGAAATGCCTGTACAACACATCCAATGTGTCATACAGCAGCCTCCTTCCCCACTCTGCCCTCCTGCGTCTAGACAGCTGCAATCGGCTGTCTAGCTGAAAATGCAGGTCAGGAGGAGTGCGGAGGGAACAATCCTCTCCATGCTTCTCCTGCCCTGCATTGGATAGGTGGTTGCCTCCGAGTTCAGAGGCGGCCACCTATCTGGATAACTAGAGAAATGAGATTATAGGACAAAGTGATTTTATGATTTTGAAGAGCAGATAGGGGGAAAATAACAACACAAATACACGAAAAACTATATTAATATTCTATTTTTAAGATGGCTTCATTACTATCTTTTTAAAACATTCAGCTGTGTGGCTGTTTTCTACATTACATATCCAAATTTTAATTCCTTTTGTTAAAAAAACAACAACCAAAACAACAACAACAACGAGTCATGCTGCAGTACATCTGTAATCACCCACATCTCAATTAACATACCTGATATTCTTCCAAAATTAAATTCAAGTATCTTGGCATGTTATAAGTTGCTATCCCAATGGTACAGCAGATTCTTTTCTGACTCTGAATTCTGGTGAGCATATCTCTGAGTAACATAATGGATTATGTGGGGAACATTTGAAGGCTGTTAGGAATACTTTATCTGGAAAAGCCTTTAAACTATTGTTGAAGAACATGGATCTACACAAGCACTTTTTCTTCACTATATTTAACCTGTATAAAGCCAGCACATAATGGAAAGCGCAAAGCATTTATCTCTGTTTTTAAGCACTTTTAGTCTCTGGGGTAAAAGACTCCAGGGCTTGTTCTGTCATGCCAATGGATACCTCTTACTGGCAAACAATCTTGCAGATTTTTCACTGTTGGATTTTCCCTCTGTAATTCAGAAGGGCCCGCCAAATTATCAGCCACAGCATTTAACTAGTCTACTGAAAGAGAATGCTAATCAGGTCTTAGCCTCTGGCAGGCAATGCTACTGGGGAAGCAGTGTTCACAAAGTGAAGTAATTTGTGTCTCTGTACATCTCTGCACCATACAATATAGTATCCAGGCACTCAGTAGAGGAGGTCACATTGAACTAAGTTTCAGGAACTGAAGAATGCATGAGTATTATTCTTTACCCCACTTTTCATAGCCACTTCTTCCTTGTAAGGCTAATATGGTTGCTATTTTTTATCGCATGGTGTCTAAACCGATCTAGAAATAGACAATATTTTTGTCTATTTAGACAATTCCAATTAGACAATGAAATCAATAATTGCAATTAGACAATGGAATATTTTTCTTGGATCTGCTACCTAGTCTGAAATGATTATTCAGTTACTTCCATTATTGCTTGGAAGTAAATTGCCCTTATTTTGAGTATTTTGATGTATGTATATAACTTCCCATTGCCTTCTGTTACTCACATTTTAGTACATTTCAAGTAGGGAATAATTACTTCCAAACTACCCAGATAGTATCATCTAGATTCCAAGATATTTGGGTGGGGGAGTTTTTTCCCAATGTATCAGCAGAAGGATTACACATAATTTCTTGGAAGTAAGTCCTATTAAACTAAGGGGGGATTTACTTCCAAATAATCATAGGAGTAAGGAATTAATAATTAAGATTGAGTAGTATATCCATGATCCATTTTTCTAGATGCATCTCCTGAATTGCAATATTAAAACATGAGAACAAAACAAATTAAATAGCAGAATAAAAACTTGATAACCATCAGAAAGAGATAAAACTAGTTTAGCAGTACATTACATTAACATCAGACACCAAGATCCCAGATTTGGAGATCACAAATTATTTAAAACTATTTTGATGATGATGATGATGATGCTATTTAAAATTATAGGCAAAGGACTCTTTAACCCAGGGATGCAGAGCCTCTTTTTCCCCAAGGGCTAAATTCCATTTTGGATAAGCTCTTGGGGGCCACATTCCAGTGATGGGCAGGGCCAAATGGAGGGGGGCAAAGACAAAATGGGTGGGGCCAAATACAAAAAATACCCCTTAAAGCTATTACTACCAGTAGCTAAGTCTTAGGATAAGCATTAGAATGGGGAAAACCGTTCAAAAGCTGGGAAACCACCAAATGATTGTTGGTTGGGGAAAAGGGGTGGAGTCTTCTGCAGAACTGCAGAGAGCTGGATTGGGGAACCCCCAGAGGGTCAGATTTGGCCTCCAAGATTGAAGTTCTGCACCCCTGCTTTAACTCCCACCTTTTTAGTGAAACAGCAACAGAGCAACAGAGATACTGTCCAAGTCCTTACTTTCAGTATCTCAGCTGCTTGGTACCACATCCTCTGTCTTTCCTTGTGGGCAGGAGCAGTTGAGGAACTTAATAATAGGAAAGTTCTGTCAAAGTCTTTCTGAAAGAAAAAGGGGGATGATTAAAGAGCTATTTCTGTCATTTCAGTTTTGGAGAAAATGGCTGAGATGCATAATAATTGTGCTGGTGGCCACCAACCCCTCCATTCAAATGCCCTGGAAATGATGCTACATCATGACTGCTTGTCATTGTGAGGGGGCTTCTGAGGGAGAAGAACCTGCCAATAGGAGGCCATGAAGAGAAGCTCTGCTTGCGCATATTAAAGAACATATGTATGTGTGTATGTGTGTGTGAGGGATGGTAATTGTGTCTGCAAATAAGTCAGGCACCAAGGATCTCCAATATCACCGCCTCGTGCACTCCAAAAAATTATTTTAAAACAGATAGAAATCATCACACAGCTTCCATGGGGATAGCAACCTGCCCAATTTTTTCAGGGAGTGAAAGAAGGTCGCTCCCCTCTCCCCACACACGCATCATCTAAATGCACTTCTGCAAATATACCATTTGAAAATCACAGACTTTGTGTTCAGTTCTACATGTGTGTGGGAGGGGGTGGGGCGGGATGTCCTTGAGATCAAGGGCTATGCTTGGGAACAGGTGGAAAATTTGGGGGCACTGTGTTTGGCCCTCAGATCTCCAGCTCCCTGTTCCTAAATATACAGTTACTTTGTGGTGCAGTACATCAAAATCATCGTTATCACACCTTGATACCAGTGCAGTATTTTACTCTCTCTGTGCATCAGCTGTGCATTCCAGAAGCCACGTCGTGGCTGGCTGCCTTCAGTGCTCTAACATCACATTACATAATGTACTTTATTTAGCTGACAGTTGGCTGAGCTGATAAAAATATCTGCACTAATTTGGAAACATTTGCCTAACAGAAATCAGAAAGAATTGTATTGACACTTCTGCACAGCAAACAGCATAGAGACCCCTTCCTTTCTAACACCACTTGGACTTCAGTACTTGTTTGTTAAAATGCCATCATTCGTTCATGTGAGCAGGAATGTTCCCAAAATCATGCTGCAGACTTTGATGCTGTACATCTAGATGCCTATGAGTGGCGCTACCTTATGATGTGATTCAGGGGGCAGGGCTATGTGGTGTGGCCCCATTCCTACTCACGTGGTAAGTTTCACCACTTATTGTCACATGCCTGAATAGGGCTCTAGTGAAAGCAGTGTACAAAAATGGGAATTTTTAGGGAAATTTGCTTGCAGAAAGTGTGTACCAGGCAAAATTGCATACAAAACACATATATTAAGCAAAATGCAAATGAAATCGTATACAAAATTTCATGCGGACTTCTAAATAAATTGCATAATGATGTAGAAACAGCATGGAACACTCTTAAGGCTGAAACTATGAGATACTGAGATAAACCAAAATAGACAGATTCATCCATCTCTACTTCCAAGACCATAACTATGTGGAGAAATGGATGTGGGGGAACAAGATAGCCATATTGAGGACAGACTCCACATTATGGGACACATTTGAGTACTGCAAAAACCAGTGGCTTGCATCATGTCCATCTCTCTCCCATGGCAAAATCTAATGAGAGAGAACTTTTGTTGTGATGTCATCATGCTCTGAGTGTACCTGCACTCACTTCAGCTGATAAAGTGGAACACGGGTAGGGGAAATTGGAACTTGGTCAGGGCATATCACACATTCCTTTATTATACATTGCCATGAGAAAGAAGAGAAGACACAAAGGTTGCTTGACAATAGGTGTCAACTTGACTAAAAAGCTGAAATATAACAAAGCAAGCACTTGTATGTGACTTGAAGTAATGAGCTGCTTCGTTCCATATCAGAATATTTGTCCATCCAGCCCAGTCTTGTCTACACTGACTGACAGCAGCTCTCTAGGGTCTTAGGCAGAGGTCTGCCACATCACTTGCCACCTGATCCTTTTAACTATAGACAGGAACTTTTGCATACAATGCATCTGCCCATGACTATGACTTTAAAAACAAAACAAAAAGCCACAAACATGAACAGAAAGAATAAAACATGTCTACAATTCCAGGATTGTGGAAAGCAGCATTACAGTGCAATCCTATGTTTACTCAGAAGTAAGTCCCACTATGTTCAATGAGACTTACTCCAAAGTAAGTGTGCATAGAGATTGCAGCCTTAGTCTACTGTCTGTTCAAGTTTGGATTTTTGTATAAATTATGAATTACAGAGTTCTCTGTGCAACATTGACTAGAAATGCATATAAACACAAGTATTTGTCTACACTGATGTGAGTATGCCAATATATGTATTTTTTTTTTGTAAATTTTTAAAAGTCATCAAATTCCGTGGTCACTCACTTTGGGCTCATCTATGCTACTGTCCTACGATGCCAATGAAAAAAGATTAAGGGATTTTTTGTATAAGACATGAATATAAACACCCCCACAGAAGGGTTTCTGAAAAATCTCCATTCACACACACACACACACACACACACTGGGCAGGGGTGTGTGTACTGAGTGAAATACGGATGGAGTGTATCTATTTGAATCTTTAAAAATAGCATAAATAGCTCAGGAAGAGATGAAAAGCTTAACCTTCATCGTGACGTGATCAGGATCAGAAGGGGAAATCAGCTTGAATGGTGTACATAATGTTGGTGTCTTGCCCCTGCTTTGCTTTGTTTCATTGGACTAAAAAAAGTAGCTTTCTGCCTTGGGAACACTCTTCTCTTGTCTGTGCATAAAGTCAAGGTATCAAATTTTAAAAGCAGAAGCAACAAAAGCACTGTTCATTCAGATGACAGTGAGATCTCTTTCTCTTTTTTTCCCCAGGCTGGACGAAGCAGTAGAAGACATTATTGCCAAAGACTGGATTTTATCTGATGTACATACCCTGAAAGAAATGAAATTTTCCCCAGCCTAAGCTTTACTGAGAGGACAGCTCAGAGGGGGTGGAACACAGAAAAAGGAAACTGCTGCATGTTATTTCTTTTTTCTTCCTTTTTTTAACACTCATTTTTGCCTCCAAGGCACCTCCTGATATGATTAACAAACAGGAGCCACAGGCATCTGGATGTGATATTATCAGGGGATGAAAAGAAAGCAGAAAGGAAACTGCTGGAGTGAAATAAGGCCTTTTTGAATGGTTATTTTCTACCTGTTGTAATCTTTCAGGATCTCTGTAGACACTTTGTGGACTGATATATAGCATGTCAGATGGTTCCTTTCGCAAAGTCTTCCTGCACATTTCTATCCCTTTTTCGTTTTAAAATAGTTTTACACGTGACATAGTTTATTGCCAGCAGGATTCAGCAAGGCAAAGCAAGAAAACCAGAAGCCTTATTTCAGTTTGCTCGCACCAATGTTAGTGCTCAGGACCTCAGCCTTCAGTCAAGAGACATTCCCACTCCCAATTACTTTCTTCTGACACCACAATCCTAAGCACAGCTGGAAGAGAAACTAAGGTTTATTTGCATAAATAGAAAATCCTGCCCCACCACAGCAACTTCATTTGATGACCCCTGCATCATTTGATGAGTCCTCTACAGTGCTGAGATAAGAGCTTTTCCCTCTGTGGCAGGTGGGGAGGGACCAGGGGAGGAAACTGCTGGGCCAGTTGGAGAACCCCTGTGTTTCAAAGTTGGTGGATTGCACCTTATTGAATGAGACACTCTGTTTATACAAACTCTTAAGTTTTATTTAAACAAGAGGTTTTTCTACAGAGCTCTCTCTCTCCCCAGGCTAGAAGCGGTAGGTGCTGCCTATGACTACTTCCTGGCTTTTTCCAGGAAGAACAACCCATTCAGGCTGAACCTAGTAGTTTCTTCACCTTGTTACACCCTGGGGGACTTATCAGGCCCACAGACTGGAGATTCCTCATCCCTGCTCAACACCATTCTTTATCTCTCTCTCCCCCACTCCCTTCCCCCATGTAGCATTTAGGTTTTGAGCCAACAGTAGGTCCTACTGAACCCAGGATCAGGGGATTGTCAGCCTATGTGACACCTTCCAATGCCAGTCAAAGAAAGGGACTGCAAGAAGACTAGCCAGAATGGAAAAGAAGACTGCTAACAAAAATAAGCCAAAGGTGTCAGGTGATACTCCCTATCCTGGGATCAGTGACCCCTATATAGGCTTTCAGGTTAGGTTTGCTCACTAAATAGAGAAAGTTAAGGCCTCCACTCCTGCTGCTTTTATTGAGACCCATTTTCTGCTTTTCAGGCAATGCCAGATCCAGGTTTGGGGGAGTTTCCATGAACCCCACATCCTCCTCTTCACCACTGCCTTCACGCCTTCTCCCTGCTGACCAGAGCAAGATTGCTGATAGGGGAGTCAGCAAGCAGATGGCAGTTTCTGCCTTTCCTCTTTGCTATCGTCGCTGCTTGATCAGTCAGCCACCCTCTCACCCAGAAGGAGAGAGTGGGCGAGGGATCAGTGACAAGAATGAGAACAAGGAGTCTCTGCTCAGTTGCCTGATTCTCTCTCTGAGCTGCAAATCCCCACCAAGACCTAGAGGATCAGGGCAGGCAAGTGAGTAGGCAGCGGCAACTGCTGCTCCTTCTTGTCCTGTGTTTTATTGATCTGTAAGCCACGCCGGAAACCTTTTCATCTGAAGAGCGGGGCAAAAATGCTTAAAAAAAAATAAATTAAATAAAGTCTCCGTCTTGACTTGTCTCTGCTTGCTCCTCCACTGTCTTCCTCTAGGTCAAATAAAGGGGAACAGCAGGGGCTTTGGTTGGAGTCTTACAGCAGAAACGCATGTAACTGCTATGAACAGGATCCATAGGGGCAATCATAAACTCACGCTGGCAAGTGTGGCGATTCCACAAGCACAGTGCGTGAATGACAAAGGTTTGTATGGTGGCCGGTATGTATCTGGAATGATTGACAGGTGAGTGTGAGGCGGGGTTTGGCAGAGTGTGGGCAAGAATGACAGCTTGGCAAGTGGAAGAAAGCGGGAGTGACTGAGTGAGAATGGAATGCAGTGTGATTGGAGGAGAGCTTGTGCAGAAAAAGGTGGGGCGAGTGTAGGGTTGGCGGAGAATTTCTCCCCGAAACTTTGGGGGGCCGAGCGCCAACGTGTTCGGCCCCCCGAAGAAGTTTTGGGGAGAAATTCTCCGCACCCCCCCGCACCCCCCCCCAGGACAGGACTTACCTTTCCTGAATGTCCCTCCCGGCAGCGGGTCCCAGCAGCGGTTCGTCGGGTCTTCGTCAGGGGCGGGGGCGGCAGCCGATCTTTCGACCGGCTGCCGCCGCCACCATTCCAATAAAACTAAAAAAAACCCCACCCCCGTGATAGGCTACGTGACGATTAACGTAGTCTATCAAGGCTAGATTTGCAAAGTCAGCCGTGATAGGCTACGTAAATCGTCACGTAGCCTATCACGGATGACTTTAAAAAAAAAAAAAGCACGTACGGCTAATGGCGGCCCCCATAGAGAGCCGCCATTGACGTTCCTTATTTGGTCGCTGTAGTCTAAGTAAAGATTACGTAGACTATGGCAAAAATAAGGGCAACGCTATTTATTGCCCTTATTTTCCCTTATTTTCGCCGTAGTCTACATAAATCTTTACGTAGACTACAGAGACCAAATAAGGAACGCCAATGGCGGCTCCCTATGGGGGCCGCCATTTGCGTACGCGCTTTTTTTTTTTTTTAAGTCACCCGTGATCGGCTACGTGACGATTAACGTAGCCTATCATGGCTGACTTTGCAGATCTAGCCATGATAGGCTACATTAATCGTCACGTAGCCTATCACGGGGGTGGGTTTTTTTTTTAACTTTTAATTTCGCGGCCGGGCGAGGCGAGGCGCCTCCTCCCTGGCCTGAATTTCGGCCGGGCGAGGCGGGAAGCCTCCCCCCCGGCCTGAATTTCAGCCAGGCGAGGCGGGAAACCTCCCCCCCTGCCTGAACTTCGGGGGGAGAGCAGCGAAGCGCCTCCCCCCCACCGCGAAAAGCTGCGAGACCAGGTAAGTGACTTTCGTGCACTCCTAGGCGAGTGCTTCCAGAGGGCCAGATCAGTCTGGGAGGAAGGCAGATTAGGTACAGCTAGAGAAGCCTGAGATGAGATCGGGAGATAAGAGTATGGGATACAGCGTGTGTCAGAGAGTGTGAGAGGTTGCTTTGAACAGAGAGATAAAAGCAAGAGTTATATTCGGAAGTTTATAGTACTGAGTTACTTTAATCATCCCTGATATCCTTTCCTCATCCAAACCCAGTATTTTCTAATCCTGTTATATTAAATAAACCTCCTTTGTTTTCAATTTTAAAAGACAGTTTCCTTTTTAGTTGTTAGGAAGGGTTTTGTGGAATAACCCCCACGTGCTGGCTGCTTGATCTGTGCTACCAAAAAGAAAGAAAGCAGCTCTAAAAGGGTTATTGGTGGCAGCAATTGAGAGAGTGGTGAAGCATCACAATACACAACCAGCGAGTTGTGGGTGAGAGCCTAAAACTGGCAGTGTGAGGAGAGACACTGACCAAAGCACCTGACCTGGTGACCAGAAGAGGATCATGAGGTGGTTAAAAAGAAAGGCCTCAGGTCCTCACAGCAAGGGCTTACAGTAGTCTATTAATTAAAGTTAAAGTCCTATTTCTTCTTATTGATGAAATCTGTTCCACTTTCCAGTAAAAATGATTCCTTTAGGGATGGCGGAGAATTTCTCCCCGAAACTTCGGGGGGCCGAGCGCCAACATGTTCGGCCCCCCAAACAAGTTTCGGGGAGAAGTTCTCCGCACCCCCCGCACCCCGCACCCCCCCGGGACGGGACTTACCTTTGCCGAATGTCCCTCCCGGCGGCGGGTCCAGCTGGCGGTTCACTGGGTGTTCGTCCGGGGCGGGAGCGGCAGCCGGTCTTTTGACCGGCTGCCACCCCCGCCATTCCAATAAAAGAAAAAAAAACGCCCCCGTGATATGCTACGTGACGATTAACGTAGCCTATCACGGCTAGATCTGCAAAGTCAGCCATGATAGGCTACGTAAATCGTCACGTAGCCTATCACGGGTGACTTTAGAAAAAAAAAAAAGCACGTACGGATAATGGCGGCCCCCATAGGGAACCGCCATTCCCGTTCCTTATTTGGTCGCTGTAGTCTACGTAAAGATTTACGTAGACTACAGCGACCAAATAAGGAACGCGAATGGCGGCTCCCTATGGGGGCCACCATTTGCGTACGCGCTTTTTTTTTTTTAAAGTCACCCGTGATAGGCTACGTGACGATTAACGTAGCCTATCATGGCTGACTTTGCAGATCTAGCCGTGATAGGCTTCGTTAATCGTCACGTAGCCTATCACGGGGGCGTTTTTGTTTTTTTTTAAAACTTTTGAGTTCGCGGCCAGGCGAGGCGAGGCGCCTCCTCCCCAGCCTGAATTTCGGCCGGGCGAGGCGGGAAGCCTCCCCCCCGGCCTGAATTTCGGCCGGGCGAGGCGGGAAGCCTCCCCCCCGGCCTGAACTTCGCGGGGGGAGCAGCGAAGCGCCTCCCCCCCACCGCGAATAAGCTTCGAGGACAGGTAAGTGACTTTCGTCCACCCCTAGATTCCTTTGCTGGTGGGACTGTGCTTCAGCTCTGGTAGTCAAACAGTGCAATCCCATACAAATATACCTGGGAGTAAGTCCCACTGAGCTTGATGGAACCTATTTTTGAGTATATGCATAATTGCACTGAATGAGTGCAATCCTATGCATTAGGGAGCAAGTCCCATCGAAGTCACTGGAACTCTGAGTAAACATGCTTAAAATGGGCTGAATTTCATTGCTTGCATCAATCCAGCTTAATACAAATAATGGGATCAGAGTACAATTATATTGTTAACCCCCACCTCCCTGTAAAAACTTTCAGTGAATGTCTTTTGGAAAAAGATTTTCAGAAAGACTTTTTTTAATATACTTTTTGATATAGATGTTTGAATTTTCCATTACATGTATAATATTACAGTTATATTGTTTTTTCACATTTATATTATTTCTGTTTAAGCACTAATCCTTTTCACTAAAAGATAAATCAGTAAAAATTATAAATGATTGTAGGCATGTTACATTATTAGATTAATATACCTAGACCAGTTTCCAGTTGTGTGCGAATTGCATTTTCATATTTGGCTCTCCACAACTCTGGCCCTATTTTTTGTTCTATATTCCTACTTTTTTGGCAAACAGGTGAGAAGAATTTATTTTTGAGAGAATCTGCTATGTGCTGTGTTGAAAGAGGGAAGCAGACATATTCATGGAAGTACAGTTCTTTTTTTCTGCTAGGCTGCAAACTTTGTGCCCAGAAACTCTTGATGCCCAGATCTATGCATGTTTATTGGTGTCATGTTCAGTTTGAGTGAGATAACACTGGAAGTAAATCCCAAATTGTTCGGTGGGGTTTACACCCACAAAAGTGTGCATAGGATTGCTGCTGAAAAATAACAGGAAGTTGCTCTGGACTGGAAGACAGTAACTCTCTTTGCAGCATCTAGTGACATCCCCTTCCCCCCACATTTGTGTAGTTCCTGGCCCGATATCTCATTTAAGCAAGGCCTAAGCAATGCACAGACCTTCTTGACCCATTGGCCATTGAACAAGACTGAATATTACTCTTTTAGGTTGTAGTCAAAGCCAAAGCCCTTAAGGATCAAACCAAGCACAGGAAACCAGAAGGGTTAGTTGTTGTCAGACAACATTGGGAATATTTCTTAACTATTTCCAGCCTTCTCCCTTGACCTATATTTTTCAGCTTATGCTGCCTCTTCAAAAGAAACTGAGCCATTTTTACATTTCCTTCAGGGGAATCCTTGCCCTTATCCACTTCAAAGACAAATCTTGACTATGTGGCATAGTAAATACCCCTGGCATAATGCAAAAAGTTGAATTTTACGCTTTTGCAATTCCCCAAGTAAAAAGAAAGAGAACTACATTAAACCAAACAAGTCATACCTTCTTCCCCTTCCCAGCTGATCTCCCAGGCATCTGACAATGTCTGTCAATCATTATTTGTTCTGATGCTATACAGTCTGATTATAACTGAAAACAAGAATGAGAGAGCATAAAAGCTGTGTATTTAGAATTCTAGAATTCTTGGTGGGCTATGGAAGCTGATGGGCTTAGAGCAAGGAAGCTCCCTTGCTCTGGGAGATCTGGAGCCAATCTACATAGAAACAGGTTTTGAGGCATTTCCGTTTAAATACAGATTTTTATGAAATCAGGTGAGCTCTTCCTGCACAAACGGTAGCCAGTAATGCAGTGTATACATTTAAAAAATCTGTTTGCATAGGAAAGATGAGTAGAACTGAACATCATCAAATGGGTAGGTGTGAGGAAGGAAGTGAGGAGGCTTGCTCTCTGCCCCCGCCCCACTCAGTGAAGCTTTTAAAATCAGCAAGGCTCTGCATACCATTGCACTTCAATGCATAACAGCCTCTTTATGCTCCCCTCACCACTCTAGGGATGTATGAAAGTCATTTACCTTTTCGACGGGTGACATTCGGGGTGGGGGGAGGCGCTCCGTCCCTCCTCCCCCCGAATCCTGGCCAGCTGGCTCCGCAAATGCGTTCCTGCAGTTTGCGTCCCTGCAGTCAGCCGTGATAGGCTACGTAAATGTTTACATAGCCTATCAAGGCTGATTTAAAAGAAAAAAAAACGTTCATATGCAAATGGTGGCGCCCATGGGCGCCGCCATTTGCGTTCCTTATTTTGGCATGTCTTAGTCTACGTAAACATTTACGTAGACTAAGACAGCGAAAATAAGGGGAACGCAAATAGCGTAGATGTATTTGATGGGACTTACCTTCGGCAAATCTTCCTGGCGGCTCCGGCGGCTCCGGCGGTGGTGCGGCGGCTGCGGCGGCTGCGGCAGCTGCGGCGGCCGGTCTTCCGACCGGCTGGCGCCGCCACCATTTCTAGTAAAAAAACCCACAAAAAACAAAAAAAACATGATAGGCTACATAAAGATTTACGTAGCCTATCACGGCTAGAATTTTTAAAAAACACCGAGATAGGCTACGTAAATGTTTATGTAGCCTATCACGGCTGCTTTAAAAGAAAAAAAAACCCCATGCATACGCAAATGGCGGCGCCCATGGGCGCCGCCATTTGCGTTCCTTATTTTGGCATGTCTTAGTCTATGTAAACATTTACGTAGATGCTACGCTATTTGCGTTCCCCTTATTTTCGCCGTCTTAGTCTACGTAAATGTTTACGTAGACTAAGACATGCCAAAATAAGGAACGCAATGGCGGCCGCCATTTGCGTATGCATGGTTTTTTTTTTCTTTTAAAGCAGCCGTGATAGGCTACATAAACATTTACGTAGCCTATCTCGGTGTTTTTTAAAAATTCTAGCCATGATAGGCTACGTAAATCTTTATGTAGCCTATCATGTTTTTTTTGTTTTTTGTGGGTTTTTTTACTAGAAATGGCGGCGGCGGCAGTCGGTCGGAAGACCGGCCGCCGCAGCTGCCGCAGCCGCCGCAGCCACCGCACCACCGCCGCAGCCGCCGCAGCCGCCAGGAAGATTTGCCGAAGGTAAGTCCCATCATGGGGGGGGCGGGGGGGCAGACCGTTTCACCACCAATTTCGGGGGGCCGAATGCGCTGGCATTCGTCCTCCCTGAGATTCATGGCGAAATTCTCTGACATCCCTACACCACTCAGAGAATATCTAAAGGGACAGGCAGTGATTGAGTGCAGGGTCGAATCAGCATCCTTTCAAAGCAGCAGGGCTGATGCTGATCCCCATCCCCAAGGCAATGGGTTTCTTTCCAGGTAGGCATAAGCCCCGCCCCATGCAACTCTTTCCTTCCATAAATCAGCGCCACTTCCACCAGCCTGCGCTGAAGCCAGCTGAGCTCATATGGACTCCCAAACTGCACTGAAGCTGCTGTGACTGGAAAACCTGCCATAACTAGAGTTTTTTAAAAAATGGATTTAGGGCAAGAAACACCACAGTAGCTATGGGGAGGGGCATACATCATCTGGCATGATCGACTTGGGGGCAGAGCCCAACCAGAGTAAAAGCCTGGTGTAGATGAGCCCTTGGTTAACCTTTGATGACGTTTTTAAATGTCGAGTAAAAACTCTTTTGTTCTAGCATGCCTATGGCATGATGTGTTTCTGATTCCCCCCCCCCCAGTGTTTTGTAAATCAGTTTTATCTTTTATTTTCTTGGTATATTTTCTTTTCTAAAAATGGAATTATTGTTTTTAAATTGTGTTGTTATCTTGCGGGGTGTCTTGGTAATAAGATGGAAAGGAGGGATGTAAATACATATATAAATTAAATGGGGTTCATCCCATATTGATTGATTCAAATATTTACACACATGAAATGATTGTGAATCTAAATAATAATGTTTTTTGGTATAGTAACTCATACAAGGAGAAAGGAAAGAAGGGAGACTACAGTTGAGATGTCTTTGCTGTAGCAGCCACTTACTACAGAATGCACCTTCAGTGGAAATCCACCTAGCCCCTCCTTTGCTGATATTTCTATATTTAGATGCAAGAAGGTAGCAGGCTAATGTAATTACAAATGCCAGCTATTGTTTTATTTTTACCATGGTCCCCCATGCATTCTCCAATCCCTAGCTATAGCTGTAGAAACAGGCTAGGGAAGGCATATTCTGGGAAGAAGTGGCAGTCCAAAAAAGATTTAACACTTCTTTTTCTCTCTTCCAAATCTCACCCTCTTTGCCACTTTTGCTCCAGCAGATAACTAGGTTCCCAGACCTCAGTCTTCTGCCTAACATTTCATTTGGCCCCAAATCATCTTACTTGATGGCTGCTACTTTATCCTTCCAAATCATACAATCCTAGATCTTGTTCTTCTATCAAGCACTGAAATTAGACATGTTCTGTGAGTTTCCTGAACAATATAAGAGATTTACTTTCAGCTCACACTCCCAAAGGGGGGGTCAAAAGTTTATTGAAAGGGGAAAAACAGCAACAACAATCACATGCAACAGATAGATATGCAAGCAAAACTCATACTTATGCTTGAGCAATATAATGTTAGATAAATAATACAATAAGAGTATATATTGTAGACAAAACCTTCATGTACAGTTGAGGATGTTCCAATGATGAATGGAACTAATAGCTTGGAATGTCACATTTTCAGACCATGTCATGAGCCCTTTGCAGGCATTATAAAAAGTGGTGAAAGTCACCATGCGAGCAGGAATGGGGCCAAACCAAGTAACCCCCCACTCCAACATCACATCATCTCATAGGCCTGCCCATAGCCATAGGCATCCACACATACAGTGTGAATGCCTGCAGTGGGGAGGCCTTCATGCATGCAGCTGTATGTGCACAGGCTTCCATGCAAATTTGCAACCCTGTGCAATGAGGGCTTCACCGCTTTTTATAACACCTGAACAGAGCTATGGAGTGCTAGAATTTCCATTTAAATACTGCATATAGCTGAATGACTGATTTTATCTTGAGCAGCTAAATAGAATCCATTGATTTGTCAAGAACAAATCCTGCCAGACGAATCTGATCTCATTTTTTGATCAAGTAACCTCCCTTGTGGACTGTGGGAATGTTGTGGACATAATATACCTCGACTTCAGCAAAGCTTTCGACAAAGTGCCCCATGATATCCTGTTGAGCAAACTAATGTGGGCTAGTTGGATCCACAATTGGCTACAGAATCGGACTCAAAGAGTGCTTATCAATGGGACCTTCTCAAACTGGGGAGAGGTAACGAGTTGGGTACCGCAGGGCTCAGTCCTGGGCCCAGTGCTCTTCAACATTTTTATGAATGACTTGGAGGAGGAGGTGCAGGGAATGCTGATCAAATTTGCAGATGACAAAAAATTGGGCAGGACAGCTAATACTTTGGAAGACAGAAACAAAATTCAAAGTGATCCTGATAGACTGGAGCTCTGGGCAGAAAACAACAGAATGACATTTAATAGGGATAAATGCCAAGTTCTGCACCTAGGAAAAAGAAACCAAAGGCACAGTTACAAGATGGGGGATACGTAGCTCAACATCACTACAAGCGAGAGGGATCTTGGAATTGTTGTAGATCACAAGCTGAATATGAGCCAACAATGTGATGCGGCTGCAAAAAAGGCAAATGCTCTTTTGGGCTGCATTAATTGAAGCATAGCTTCCAAATCCTAGGAAGTACTAGTCCCCCTCTACTCAGCACTGGTTAGGCCTCATCTGGAGTACTGTGTCCAGTTCTGTGCACCACACTTTAAGAAGGATGCAGACAAGCTGGAGAGAGTTCAGCAGAGGACAACAAAGATGATCAGGGGACTGGAAAAAAAGCCCTATGAAGAGAGACTGGAAGAACTGGGCATGTTTAGCCCTGAGAAGAGAAGACTGAGGGGAGATATGATAGCACTCTTCAAGTACTTGAAAGGTTGTCACAGAGAGGAAGGCCAGAATCTCTTCTTGATCATCCCAGAATGCAGGACACAGAATAATGGGCTCAAGTTACAGGAAGCCAGATTCCGGCAGAACATCAGGAAAAAAACCCTGACTGTTAGAGCAATGTGACAATGGAACCAATTACCTAGGGAGGTAGTGGGCTCTCCCACACTGGAGGCATTCAAGATTAGACTGGACAGCCACATGTCAGGGATGCTGTGACTTGGATTCCTGCACTGAGCAGGAGGTCGGACTCGATGGTTTTGTAGGCCCCTTCCAACCCTACTATTCTATGATTCTATGATTTAAACATTTGAAAATATTCATTAGCTTTGTTCATTCCAGCAACTACAAACAATAGCAGATGCTCAATATACAATATACTTCTTGCCTGTGTTGTCCCATTTCACTGACTTTCCTATTTGGGATTTTCTAGAATGTCTCAGGTACGCATGACTGGAAGGGCTCCAGACATTGGCCAGTCCAATATCCCTTTCCAAAAGCAGGCTGTTGCATGCATTGGCTGAACCCTATCCATGTCACATATCACTCTCCCAACAGACCATCCCAGCTCATCCACATTGCAATGTGCCAAGCAGAAATCAGGAGTGAACAAGTTGTCCATGCCAGTGATGCTTGTTTGATTTGCTACCACCAATTCAAAATCTCAGATGATGCCTTCACATGTCTGAAATGCATCCAAAAAGGGCTACTGCCAAGCCAATTCCACTAACCACCCAACTGACATGTGCCAAAATTGCAGTCAGGGTATGGGAAGATACAGATTGTTGCTTATCTGGTATCAATTTTGGCAATGTAAAATACTAGGCTTCTGCCCAAATATTTTTATGTGGCATTCTGGGGAATAATGGTGGGATGGATGCATGGCACTTTGCCATGCCTTTCCCTGCTTTAGCTTCCCCTTTTCCTGGCTTCCAGTTCATCATCTGTACCTCTTCTGTTATAAAGCCTGAACTGCCCAGCAACAAATTGTAAAGGAAGGCCTTAAAAGATGCAGGAAGACAAAAATGTTCAGTTGAAAATATCAGCCATATCTGATGTTTTGTCATCTTTCTGGACTGTACACACCATGAAGAACTGTAGCATTCCTGCTTTACCATTGTGTGGGAAAGAAGCATTCTTCTCCTAGATGATTGCATCTACGTCTAGATTCTATTACATTTAATATATGAAGCTTTTCAAGATTTTGAAAATTTAGATTTTCAAAAAACACCGTGATAGGCTACGTAAATCCTTGCGTAGCCTATCACGGCTGACTCTGGGGGAAAAAAAAAAGCACGTATGCAAATGGCAGCGCCCATGGGTGCCGCCATTTGTGTATGTGCTTCTTTTTCCCCCCAAAGTCAGCCGTGATAGGCTACGTAAGGAATTACGTAGCCTATCATGGCTGACTGCAGGGACACAAACGGCGGCGGCTATGGCCGCCGCCATTTGCGTCCCGGCCGGCCAGGAGGATTCGTGGCCAGAGGGACGGGGCGCCTCCCCCCACCCAGAATTTTGGGGGGAGGGACGGAGCGCCTCCCCCCCACCGCGAAGCAAGCTGCGGGATGAGGTAAGGGACTTTTGTCCATCCCTAGCTGGAGATACCACAAATTTTAAGCTGCAGCTTTCTGCAGATTGGGCAAGTGCTTTACAGTTTACTATTGATCTATAGCTCGTCCCCAATCTCTGCCTCAAGCCAAAGTAGCTCTACCACTTTCAGTTTACTTCAGCTCAGATATACCATGGGAATTATTACCCAAGTCCTCTTGGCATGTGAAATATATCTTTATACATGTGAAATGTACTGTATGTTTATTTACCTCTCAATATTGTGGTTGTATTCAGCTATGTAACAAAGAAGCAGAGTCTCGCACCAATAGAAAATGTTTTGGAGTGGCCCCAATAGACTGCTATGATGCTATGGAAGAAGTAACCTTAAAGCTATTAAACAGTTATTTTGATCCAGTGAAAAGCCAGCTTAATTCTCACCCACCTTTTGGGGAGTGGGGGGGGGTGAACTACTTTTGGAAGCATGTTCTTTCTCTCCCACCCCTCATCACCTACAAACACCAGTGAAAATTAGCTTGATCTGATCAGTTCCAGAATATACACCCAGTAGTATGTTATCTTTTAATTAAAAAAAGGGAACACACTCTGGCTGCACTAATTGTGCTACTGTTAGTTTAGCAGTACAGAGACAAATGTATCAATGTCCCAAATGCAAAATTACCCTTCCTGTAACCTGAGAAAGGTTTCCAATGTTATTCTTTCCACCTAACCCCGGTCCCTGAATCCTGGTTCCCACTGACCAAATAATTCTGGTGCAACCACTGGGGATTATGCAGTCATGTAAACATGATGATCATCATTATTATATGCCTGTGATAATCATAGCTATGATCAGTTGAGAGGAATTACTGTTTTAACCAAGTTTTATTGTGTGTGTTTTTAATTCCTATGATTGGTAGCTGCCTTGAGTCCCATTTTCTTGGTGGAAATCAAATCAATAAATTAAATCAAAATTAAATCAAATTAGATTTACAGATGGTGAAGGTTTAAGTACTCTCTCATCATAGAGACATGTCTCTGGATGCACAATGGTTCAAAGAGTGACATTCCCTGTTGACAGATATCCTGAAATCACTGTTTCAATCCATCATTTCCCCATCTTTCCTGAAACCCCCCAGAAGGCCAGAACCACTTAACTTGACGGCTAAATTTGGTCCTGCATATTTAGCAACTGAGGGATAACAGCTAGCCTGTTTCACCTGTATACTCTTCTGTGTCTGCACCCGTTCCTATTCAGTGTATGCACCCCCAAAGAGTGTAAAGTACTTCAGTTAGGATGGGGGAAGCAACTTAATTCCCTATCCCTCCATGTCAAATCTGCCCCCTCCACATCAAAGGGAACACTATGAGGTGTGAGTGATGCAGGTAATCTCTGAACAGCCTCTCATCTGCTATGATGAGAGGCTGTGCAGAGACCTTCCACCTCTCAACCTGAGATGACTCAAAAGATATAAGAACAAATATTAGGATGTGGCAGGGATGGACAAATCCACTTTCTGTCAATTTCATTTCATCTCAGTTCCTCATTTCTCCCACTGCAGTTCTGCATCAATTTGTTAATTTTTTTTTAAAAGTCCACATGAAAATGTATACGCATTTTTGTACACATTTCTTGTAATATGCACATTTTTATACACATTTTTGCCTAATATATGCATTTTTGTAAGCACTTTCCCCTTACATGATGCTTTTTCTGGGACATCTTCCCCTAATATATGCACGTTTGTGTTTGCTTTTACCTAATATACACATTTTCTCCTCCATCCTTAGGGTAAGGGGACATGGATCTCCAAATACTTGCTTATCAAGAGAGATGAAAAATTGGGGGAAGCAGAAATCTCCCCAAAAAGTTTTTTTCTGTGTTCTATTTGAGGAGCAATGGAAGAAACCACAAAGGGAAAGAAAATCATCATGTGCTATAGGCAGAGGTCTCTCTGCAGCTGTCTTCCCAATTGTAGGAACATTGCTCTAATGTCTTGCCACTTATGCTCAATGCTTAAATTTAAGATGAAATAAAAACTTTATAAGAATAGAATTTTAGTGCTTGAAGAATGTGATTGGATATTGTCTGATCTTTCACACTCTGAATGACAGATCTACTAGAAGTCTTCCTCTTATTCTTATGATTGAATTATCTTCCCCATGATTTCTACTGTGTTGTATGAACTGTACTTGAACTCAACTAAAGTGCTGTTGCATGGACATCAAGTAAGCAGTCATAATGAAAATGAATCCCTAGGGCCTTACTTTACCCCTGTAATACCATATTTTATCTCCAAATCAAATAATGTTTCTTTTGATCTCATTTTTTTCCATTTGAACATTTATCCCATATACTACAAAGCTTATGATTTGTAGTATTACTTGCTAACTTTTTTTGTGTGTGGTTAGTTCTACATAGTCAGTGGGCTGCCCTAGACTACGAAAGTTGGCAGCATAACATGGTCACTAATCATTGGACATCGACCTAAGTATTTCTCATTTTGTTATGAGAAATATAGTAAGTAGATACTTCTCATCGACTTACTATAGAGAGTTGTGATGTGTTTTGAAACCAAAGTGGTAACTCATTTGCATATAAGGCAACAGCTGGAGCTGTTACTAGTCTGAAATGACAAACTGTATTGAAAAGGGCTGTGAGATAATTCCTTTAGTCCCAGCCCCACATTTGTCATCCCTGCATTAGCATCAATATCTGGGGCTGGATCTAGGTCCATTGTTCCACCAGTAGAAGAATACCACTTTTGGAACAGGACTTCCATGTCCTCTCCTTCCCCCTGCAGCCCTCCAATAGGCCCTCCAAATCTGCTCTGAAATGTTGAGGGTTTGGAAGGTGCACGGGTGGGGGAGGTTGCAGAGGTCAGGAAAGGATATGGAAATCCCATTCAATAAGTGATATCCTTCTGCTGCCAGAACAGCAGATCTGGATCCAACCCCTGAAGTTGGGAAGCTTTCACACATATGTTTTTTCCCTTTACATGAAATTGGCCTATGTTATCAGGGTTCTACAATCCAGGGAAGCCTTTACATGTAAAGGTGTCTGTGTGAAGGGTCCCCCACGTCAGACATGCATGGATGATGGGGCTGGGGCTGTGCAACATCAGCATCAGAACTAAAGGCACAATTATACCACCCCTTTAGGTCTGGTTTTAAAAATATATCATATAACAGACAAAACCAGACTTTCAAGAATATCCACTCATAGTCCTAATTCAGGTCTCAAAGACATCATAATACATATATATTTCAATCTTCAGCTCCATATATTATTGTGCACATAATGGTATTTCACTGAAGAAGGGTTTGCAAATGCCTGTTATGCAGAATCAGTATGCTCGACATCCAAAATCCAGACAGGAACAGTACCCATCCAGATGCTCATTGCTGCTGGTCCAAATGTTCCATCTTCTGACACTCCCTTTCCAATTTTCATATTTTGTCACCTATGATAAAAAAGCTGTCTCCTGTGTGTTCTCTAAGGACTCAATCCTTTGGTTAGTATCACACCTCCATTTTCCAACCTCGAGTGGGGTTAGAGATGCAGGACGATGAGTTGGTTGCTATACTTCTGGCTGAAGAACACAACCAAATTCCTGATACTGAACCTGATCATCTACCTGGGGACTCAAAGCCAGGATCCTCGTAGATACTTCCCCGCAAGCTCAGTTCAGCCAAGGAGCCAAGCACTTAGCATTCCACAATGTCTGTCCAATAGTGTAGGGAGCACAAGGGTGAGAAGCCACAAAGAGGAGGAGATGCACTATGTTCAGGCCAGGGGTAAATACGCCACATCCCCTTACACTGGGTGGGTGAAACCTAGAAGAGACAATTACTAATCCTTCAGCTTTTATTGGAGCACGTTGTGGACATATAGAGCTATCTGAGGTGCCAAGATCCACTGCCTTGGGGGATCCTGCTGAAGAACATCAGAGCCTGCACCAGCATGAGAACACCTCATCCCTTTGGGCTGGTCCTATGAGCTGGGATCCTGCTAGCCACCAATGCTGCTATGAGAATGCTCAGAGAATATACCTGCAACACAAACTGGTTGAAAATACTAATTCCCTCTTCCTCGGCCACAGCAGTTCAGTCATGGGGGCTCAGGACCTCTCTCACTACCCTTTGTTGTTGTTCAGTCGTTCAGTCGTGTCTGACTCTTCGTGACCCCATGGACCATAGCACGCCAGGCCTTCCTGTCCTGCGCACTATCCCAGAGTGTGCTCAGGTTCATATTCATTGCATCGGTGATGCTATCTAGCCATCTCATCCTCTGCCGTCCCCTTCTCCTTTTGCCTTCAGTCTTTCCCAGCATCAGGGTCTTTTCCAGAGAGTTTTCTCTTCGCATTAGGTGGCCAAAATATTTGAGCTTCAGCTTCAGTATCTGTCCTTCCAATGAGCACTCAGGGTTGATTTCCTTTAGGATGGACTGATTTGACCTCCTTGCAGGTCAGGGGACTCGTAAGAGTCTTCTCCAGCACCACAGTTCGAAAGCATCAATTCTTCGGCGCTCAGCCTTCCTTATACTCCAGCTCTCACAGCCATACATTACTACTGGGAAAACCATAGCTTTGATTAGACGGACCTTTGTCGGCAAGGTGATGTCTCTGCTTCTTACTACGCTGTCTAGGTTTGCCATAGCTTTCCTCCCAAGGAGCAAGCGTCTTTTAATTTCATGATCATCTGCGGTGATCATGGAGCCCAAGAAAGTAAAATCTGTCACTGCTTCCATTTCTTCCCCTTCTATATGCCAGGAAGTGATAGGGCCAGATGCCATGATCTTCGTTTTTTTAATGTTGAGTTTCAAACCAGCTTTTGCACTCTCCTCTTTCACCCCCAACAAAAGGCTCTTTAGATCCTCTTCACTTTCTGCCATTAGGGTGGTATCGTCTGCATATCGGAGGTTGTTGATAATTCTCCCAGCAATCTTAATTCCGACCTCTGATTCATCCAACCCAGCATTTCTCATGATGTACTCTGCATATAAGTTAAATAAGCAGGGTGACAATATGCAGCCTTGTCGTACTCCTTTCCCAATTTTGAACCACTCGGTTGTTCCATGTCCGGTTCTTACTGTTGCTTCTTGACCCTCGTACAGGTTTCTCAGGAGACAGGTAAGGTGGTCTGGTACTCCCATCACTTTAAGAATTTGCCACAGTTTGTTGTGATCCACACAATCAAAGGCTTTAGTGTAGTCAATGAAGCAGAAATAGACGTTTTTCAGGAATTCTCTTGCTTTCTCCATGATGCAGCGAATGTTGGCGATTTGATTTCTAGTTCCTCTGCCTCTTCGAAACCCAGCTTGTACTTCCGGTAGTTCTCGGTTCGCATACTGCTGAAGCCTAGCTTGTAGGATTTTGAGCATAACCTTGCTGGCATGTGAAATGAGCGCAATTGTGCAGTAGTTTGAACACTCTTTGGCGTTTCCCTTCTTTGGAATTGGAATGTAAACTGACCTTTTCCAGTCTTGCGGCCATTGCTGAGTGTTCCAAATTTGTTGGCATATTGAATGCAGCACTTTAACAGCATCATCTTTTAGGATTTTAAATAGCTCAGCTGGAATACTGTCATCTCCGCTAGCTTTGTTATTACTAATGCTTCCTAAGGCCCACTTGACTTCACTCTCGAGGATGTCCGGCTCAAGTTCAGTGACTGCACTATCATGGCTATCAAGGACATTACTATCATGGCTATCAAGGACAATAAGATCTTTCCTGTATAGTTCTTCTGTGTATTCTTTCCACCTCTTCTTAATCTCATCTGCTTCTGTGAGGTCCCTGCCTTCTTTGTCCTTTATCATGCCCGTCTTTGCACAAAACGTTCCCTTGATCTCTCCAATTTTCTTGAAGAGATCTCTAGTCTTTCCCATTCTGTTGTTTTCCTCGATTTCTTTGCATTGTTCATTTAAGAAGGCCTTCTTGTCTCTCCTTGCTATTCTCTGGAACTCTACATTCAGTTGGATATATCTTCCCCTTTCTCCCTTGCTTTTCGCTTCCCTTCTTTCCTCAGCTCCTTGTAAAGCCTCATCAGACAGCCACTTGGCTTTCTTGCATTTCTTTTTCTTTGGGATGGATTGAGTTGCTGCCTCCTGAACAATGTTACAGACCTCCGTCCATAGTTCCTCAGGCACTCTGTCTATCAGGTCTAATCCCTTAAATCTATTCCTCACCTCCACTGTATATTCATAAGGGATATGATTTAGGTCATACCTGAATGGTTTAGTGGTTTTCCCTACGTTCTTCAATTTAAGCTGAAATTTTGCAACAAGAAGCTCATGATCTGAGCCACAGTCAGCTCCAGGTCTTGTTTTGACTGACTGTATAGAGCTTCTCCATCTTTGGCTGCAAAGGACATAATCAATCTGATTTCGATATTGACCATCTGGTGATGTCCATGTGTAGAGTCGTCTCTTGTGCTGTTGGAAAAGAGTGTTTGCTATGATCAGTGTGTTCTCTTGGCAAAACTCTATTAGCTTTTGTCCTGCTTCATTTTGTACACCAAGGCCATGCCTGCCTGTTATCCCAGTGATTTCTTGACTTCCTACTTTAGCATTCCAATCCCCTATGATGAAGAGGACATCTTTTTTTGGTGTTAGTTCTAGAAGGTGTTGGAGGTCTTCATAGAACCGATCAACCTCAGCTTCTTCGGCATCAGTGGTTGGGGCATAGACTTGAATTACTGTGATGTTGAATGGTTTGCCTTGGATTCGTACTGAGATCATTCTATCATTTTTAAGATTGTACCCCAGTACTGCTTTTCCCACCCTTTTGTTGACTATGAGTGCTACTCCATTTCTTCTAAGGGATTCTTGCCCACAATAGTAGATATGATGGTCACCTGAATTAAATTTGCCCATGCCTGTCCATTTTAGTTCGCTGATTCCCAAGATGTCGATGTTCAATCTTGCCATCTCATGTTTGACCACCTCCAGCTTACCTTGATTCATTGATCTGACATTCCAGGTTCCTAAACAATATTGTTCTTTACAGCATCGGACTTTCTTTTCACCACCAGACACATCCACAGCTGAGTGTCCTTTCGGCTTTGGCCCAGCCACTTCACTCTTTCTGGCGCTACTTGGAAATACCCTCTGCTCTTCCCCAGTAGTATATTGGACACCTTCCGACCTGAGGGGCTCATCTTCCGGCGTCATATCTTTTAGCCTTGTGATACGTTCCATGGGGTTTTCTTGGCAAGAATACTGGAGTGGGTTGCCATTTCCTTCTCCAGTGGACCACATTTTGTCAGAACTCTCTGCCATGACCTGTCCGTCTTGGGTGGCCCTGCACGGCATAGCTTATGGCTTCACTGAGTTACGCAAGCCCCTTCGCCACAACAAGGCAGTGATCCATGAAGGGGCTCGCTACCCTTACTAAGCAACAATTCCCAGGGCTCTTTGGGAGAAGCTGAATTGACATATAAAGCAAATATATATTAGGGCTGTGCATGGACCTCCCACTTTGCTTCAGATGCTGCTTCGGACCCTCCCAATCAGCCCCAGTTTGAGTCGGACCGATTTGGACCCCCTCCGCTTCAACTTGGATCCCGATCTGAAGTGCGATTTGGATATCTGCATCACTCGGTTTGGGCATTTTCCCATTGGCTTGCACAGGAAAATACAAATGGCCATAACGTTTTCAGTTTTCATGACAAAAACATGAAACTTGGCATCCTCTCTGCTCTCATGGAGGGGATCCGACTTGCCAAACGTTGGACAGTTTGGCTAGGTACATTTTGTGCTAGGTGCAGCTGAAATGTGATTTCCCCCCACAAAAACTATCAAAGCAAAGAGCGATACCTCTCAGGCCAGCGCCTCCCCCTCCTCCTGCCTGCTCATCTGTCAAGGACTGCTAGCTGTCTCCTGGTTGCAAGGAGGAGATGGCTAGCTAGTGGCTGGCATGTGCGCCACGCTGCTCATCAGTTATCCTTGACAGCCAACCAGGTAGGAGGAGGTGTGGTGCATGCCTCCTGCCTGGGCGCTTCACAGTGCTTTTTGTGTATAAGTCTATGTGCTTTGTGTATAAATCTATGTGCACACATATAAATGCACAGAAAGTGTTGTGAATTGCCCATATACTCAAGATTCATGGCACTTTTTGCATCTAAGTCTATGTGCACATAGACGTCCAATTGCCATGTATGTTTTTTTAAAAAAAACTCCATGGTGATCGGGGTGGAGGGGAAGGGACCGGCAAGTGGAACATGGGCTGGGTGGGCGGGTGTCCAGAGAACACCACCAGAATGATCTCTGTCTCTGAAACGCAGCTGTTTTCTCCAGTTATTCAGTCTCTCCACCATCACCACTGTCACTGATAGGAGATTGCTGGGTTACATCAGCCCTGATTTGGCAACTAGAGTTTCCATTTGTCAAAGCTCCCTCCCTCCTCTTCCTCTCCCCTTCCCCCCTCCCTCCTCCTCAACCCCTTGCTGAACTTTCTCAAGTTGATACTTTTGACACCAGACTGTCTGGGCTGCTCAGAACGAATCACCGAGTCAGACGAGGTGCTTCGTATGCAAGCTGCTTTGCTTTGGGGCACCTCATTGCTGTTCTGTTCCACCTCGTATCATGTGGATGCACCTCCTAAGCAGCCCGCTTCAACTTGTTATTTGGGCTTTGGACTGAAGCTGTGCACATCCCCAAGATATATGTGTCATTTTTAGTGATACCTGAAGTTCCTGAACTGCTGAAGAAGCTTTTGGAGAGTAGAGAGATGACTTCTTTGCATCACTGTAGCACGCTAAACAACAAAGCACATATGGAAGGAAAGAGCATAGGTGTGCTGTAGCGGTGCTCATTATGTATTCAAATTACAACCACAAACTGCTGTGCACTGTAGCTTCGAACCACCCCACCCCCTGGCCCCAGAAAGCTTCCTGCAGACACCCATGCATACAACGACCATCACTCTAGTACAGCCTTCCTCAACCTGGTGCACTCCAGATGTGTTGGACTGCAACTCCCATCACTCCCAGCCAAGCATTTATGGAGCTTTTAGGGTTTTGAAAGAGCAAATGTAACAAACCTCCATGGTTCTCTGGTTGTATATTCATAAGATCATTTTATTTGTTATTTGTGATCCACACACCCAAAGACATTTGGTCAATAATAGACTCTGAACTAGAACTAATATATACCATGATGTTTTCCTTCATGAGATGGGACAGCTTATTTAAAGAGGCAAAAATGATCCTGTAGTCATGCAATTTTCAACATAACACATCTGTCCATTTCAAGCTTCATTTTAACAGTGGCAAAATTACTTAATTTGCTTTTTGCTATGCATCAAAAGAAAATGTTATCATTAGAAGAGCTAGAAATATCCATGCCTTATTATATAGGATCAATTATTATTAAAGCAAAAAAAGCTTCTATTTATTGATTGGTCCTTGCTTTCTTTGATTAAAATAATAAATCTAGCCAATAACGCAACATCCAAATGTCAGGTCTCAGCAAATGTGAATGGGTTGCTGGCAGAAACGGCTTTGACATTTGACCAAGAGAGTCCCTTAAGTACCCTTGAATATAGGTTGTTCTGACATGTGGGGCCTACATGCTTTTTCCATAAATTGATCTGTAATGCAAATATGAAACTTACACTGGTATGAATGAATATACATATTATTTGCCTTTTGAATTCTGTCCCTTATGAACAACATTGATTCTTTCTCTTATGCTAGTTATTACATATAGCAAGATCTTTTCTTTTCTTTTTTGAAATATAAAAGTTCCATTTTAGTACATAAAAGCAAGCCACACTGGAGTAGGGATGTCAGAGAATTCCACCACAGACTGAAACGGGATCGAATTCCCTTCAGTCCGTGCCACAGAATCCTCTGCGGAACAGCACCATGAGGTCCTGTGGAGCCAGCAGTCGTTATTGGCTAGATTTATTATTTTAATCAAAGAAAGCAAGGACCAATCAATCTTTGTTTACAGCAACGCTGTTTTAAAGAAAGAAAAAACCTTTTAAAATGACCATGCCGGTCTGGAGCCCTGCACTAGGGATGTACGAAAGTCACTTACTATTTCGCGGATCTGCTTCACGGTGGTGGGGGAGGCGTTCCATCCCTCCCCCCAGAATGCTGCCTGGCCGGCTCCACTCCATGGGGATTCTGTGGAGCCACTGGCCGGCTCCACCGGCAGCCGGACATCCAGCCGCTGAACAACAGGGACGCAAATGGCGGCAGCTACGGCAGCTGCCATTAGTGTTCGTTATTTTTCGCCATTCTAGCCTACATAAATGTTTACACCGGCATTTGCGTACACTGCGCCCAGCCACGGCCGGCCAGGAGACCAGCCGCCCCCGCCCCCACCACCCCACCCCGCCCCCGCAACTGCCGCCCCTGCCGCCGCCCCCGCCGCCGCCCTCGCTGCCCCCACACCTCCTGCCACCACCGCACCTTCTGCCGCCCCGCCACTGCCGCACCTTCCACTGCCGCACCTTCCACTGCCGCCCCTTCCGCCACCCCCGCTGCCGCTGCCCCTTCTGCCGCCACTACCGCACTGCTGCCGCAACCGCCGCTGAAGCCGCCGCCGCACCGCTGCATCCGCCCCAGATAAGTGCCGTCCCGGGGGGTTCTGCGGGGCGGGTTGGGGGGCAAAAAGCCATTCTGCCACAGATTCTGGAGGGCCAAATGCCAGTGCATTTGGCCTCACTGCGATCCGTGGCAGAATTCTCTGCCATCCCTACCCTCACAAGGTATTATTCTCCCTGCTAAGCTTTATATTTCCACATCCAGCCTTGTTGGTGATGTTCTGAGGCTAAAATGGAGAGGAGAACCAACTCTGTGCATGTCTACTCGGAAGTAAGTCTTACTGAGTTCAATGCGACTTACTCCTACACATGTCAGCACCCCACTTGCCCCCAGCTCAGCTTTGTATTTCCACATCCAGCTCATTAGCAAACCTCCTGTTAGTTATCTCAGAAGACCCTTGGATGAATCGAGGCGTCCCTGCATGAATTGAATAGCGTCCCTGCGTTAGCTGTTATAGGCTATGTAAGTATTTACGTAGCCTATCACAGCAATAATGAAGAAGCAAATGGTGGCCGCAGACATGGCTGCCATTGGCAAAGCAGCGCGAACGGCACCAGGTAAGTGCTCCGTTTAGCACACCTTTCGTGGGGTGGGGGGGTGGGGGGCTTCGTTCCGCCATGGATTTCAGGGGGCCGAATGCATTGGCATTCAGCAGCCTCACTGAGATCCATGGCAGAATTCTCTAACATCCCTAGTAATCTGAGGATTATAATGCTTGCCTCTTATTTGAGGTGAGCATCATGAGGCCCTGAGACTCACGCTTCCAAAGATTTGACTATATCACTCATTAAAAAGTTAGAGGTAGGGATGTATGAAAGTCACTTACCTTTTCGCGGATTCTGTTCATGGTGGGGGGAGGCGTTCCATCCCTCCTGCCAGAATCCTCGACGGGGGGGGGGGGAGGCGATCCAGTCCTCCCCCCCCCGGAATCCCCGACAGCCGGCTGTGCTCCGCTGCGGCTCTGTTGAGCAGCCGGCCAGACCCAGGCCAGGGCCAGCCGGATTTCCAGCCGCAGAGGGCTCTGGGTAAAAAACAAAAACAAAACACGTACGCAAATGGTGGCGGCTACGGCCGCCGCCATTTGTGTTCCTTATTTTTCGCCATCTTAGTCTACGTCAATATTGACATAGACTAAGACAAAGAAAAGAAAGGGGAACACAAATAGTGTAGTGAGTGCTATTTGCATTCCCCTTTCTTTTCTTCGTCTTAGTCTACGTAAATATTGACGTAGACTAAGACGGCGAAAAATAAGTAACGCAAATGGCGGTGGCCGTAGCCGCCGCCATTTGCATATGCATTTTTGGTTTTTTTTTAAACCCAGACGTGATAGGCTATGTAAGTCTTTACGTAGCCTATCACGTCTATGGGGGGGGGGAGAAAAAGACCAGACTGCAAATGGTAGCAGCGGCGGCCGGTCGGAAGACCAGCCGCCACCGCCGCCGAAGCCTCTGCTGTCTGGAACATCCGCCCCAGCTAAGTCTCGTCCCGGGGGGGATCCGCGTGGGGCGGGGGGGGCGGCAGGCCATTCCGTGATGGATTTCAGGGGGCCGAATGCACTGGCATTCGGCCTCACCGAGATCCGTCATGGAATTCTCTGACATTCCGAGTTAGAGGTGATGCTTCTTATGTTCCCACGTTCCTTTAAGAAGACAGTTGCACACAGGCCTCTTTGTCAATAATTCCATTGAATTAATCCAGTTAACATTGTCCCCTTGGAACCACATCACTTAAGTGAAAATGCACAGAATTGCATTGTTCTTGTATGAAAATACTATCAATGTTGATGCAAAATTAAAGTGATATTAAGGTGCATTGCTGTACTGGAACTAGGGGTGCACGAAAGTCCCTTACCTGTCCTCGAAGCTTTTTGCGGTGGGGGGAGGTGCTTCCCTGCTCCCCCCGCGAAGTTCAGGCTGGGGGGGCAGGCTTCCCACCTCGCCTGGCCAAAATTCAGGCCGGGGAGGAGGCGCCTCGCCTCGCCCAGCCGCGAACTAAAAAGTTAAAAAAAAAAACGCCCCCATGATAGGCTACATGATGATTAACGTAGCCTATCATGGCTAGATCTGCAAAGTCAGCAGTGATAGGCTACGTAAATTGTCACGTAGCCTATCACGGGTGACTTAAAAAAAAAAAAAGTGTGTACACAAATGGCGGCCCCCATAGGGGGCTGCCTATCGCGTTCCTTATTTGGTCGCTGTAGTCTACGTAAATCTTTACGTAGACTACAGCGACCAAAGAAGGAACGGGAATGGCGGCTCCCTATGGGGGCCGCCATTATCCGTACGGGGTTGTTGTTTTTTTTTTAAGTCACCCGTGATAGGCTACGTGATGATTTACGTAGCCTATCACGGCTGACTTTGCAGATCTAGCCGTGATAGGCTACGTTAATCGTCACGTAGCCTATCACGGGGGCGTTTTTTTTTTCTTTTATTGGAATGGCGGCGGCGGCAGTCGGTCGAAAGAGCGGCTGCCGCTCCTGCCCCGGACGAAGACCCGCCGAACCGCCAGCCGGACCCGCCGCCGGGAGGGACATTCGCCAAAGGTAAGTCCCGTTCCGGGGGGGCCAGGGGCGGGGGGGGGCAGAGAATTTCTCCCCAAAACTTGTTCGGGGGGCCAAACACGTTGGCGCTCGGCCCCCCGAAGTTTCGGGGAGAAATTCTCCACCAACCCTAACTGGAACTATATTGCTCAATGAATATAAAATAGAGATGAAATATATCTAGCTCTCAGCATAGAAATTCTCTAAAAGAAAACTGCTTTTAGATGATTGAATTATGCAAATATGAATCATTCTCCATACAGCTGATTTTTAGATTTATCACCAGAATAGCAATTTATTTATCAGCATTAGTATCCAAAATGGGACCAAAGTGACACCCTGCTATCTATAACTCAGCATTAGCACCATCTGAAGTAGCTTCCTGTTTAGCTGCAAAACTACTGATTCAAGCAACATGGCACAATGGCCCACTCATTTAAAGCAGAGAGCACTTCTAATTTCAGAAGTGATGATCATGTGCAGTAGAGTGCCATTATCTTATCTATATCTGAAGACTTTAAGACAAGGCGTGAAGTTTGAATTATTCATATATTTCATGGGCTGCTGCAAATTGCAAGACATTGATTATTCAAATTGTTTTGGGATGCTTTGCACTTCACTAATTAAGATTATTTTAATCTTTTGCTGTATAAGAAAGGAAGTGTACATATGCAGCCAAGGACTGTGGACACGTTAATAAATTGCATCTGTTGAAGTCATATTCATACAGTTCATGAGAAGGAGGAGGGGGCATTAGTAAAAACTGTAGCATTTGAATGAAAGAACATTCATCAGAATAAGAGACAATTTGGATGTGTTGAAGCCAGGTAGCAGAAGGGGGGCAGGGAGAAAGTAACAAAGAGAAGTTGGGAAAGGTAAGGAAAAAACCAGGTAGGACAATACTGGCATTGATAGGTTAGCACAGCATCCATGGCAAAATTAACATCTCCGTGATTAGAGACTCTGTGTGAGATCAGAGACAATCAGTGAGGGAGGGATAAAGCCAATCAGGCAGGGTAGAGCCAAGTTTAGGCAGGGAGGGGAATAGGTAGAATTAAATCCAGACCCTTCCTCTCCATCTTCAACACTTTACAGATTCTCATCAGAGGTCTAACCAGAGATGCATCAGCACAGCACAGCTCCCATTGGGTAGGGAATCACACATTCACCAACTCTTCCTAGTTAGCTTGGGATGAATGTGTCTATTATGTTGAGCAGTATTTAGCATGTGAAAGATTAGGCCATGGAATGAGAATATAACTGGGAAGGCACATGGACAAATGGTTGTAAATCTTTGTAATTTTCAGGTGTTGACAAAGTAGAAAGGAACAGGGGCAAGATCTCAAGAGGTTCTTCTTGCTTTATAGAAGATTTAGCACAATAGTTACATAAACTTCTCTTGCTAGGTGGTTTTTTCACAGTGTTACCTAGGATAATGCCAGGAGGGTTCTATAGACTGTGAACAGGAATTTCTTACATAATTTAACAGAAAAGGATATCTGCTTTGAGCCATCCTGAGGAGATTAACAATGGAGAGATTACACAGAGGACATTTCTACATCAGCCTAAAATCCTGCATTTAAAATGGGGCTTTCTGCTTCTCTTTTAAATGCAGGATCACAACTGACTCCCTTTACACACACTTTCTTTCCCCCCTCCCCTTCCCCTTCCTTCTCCCCGTATCTGAGTCTTCCATTATCTTCCATTGATCTCGCTCCTCTTCTTGCTGCTTTTACTGTTTTCACAGAGGGAACTGAAGCGGCACACAATGGGGTAATTTGATAGCTCATTATCTGCGATCTATTTAAAAATGGAACACAGGACGTATAGCACAGGAGGGTCACGGCAGGGTCACGGCATCATGTAAAGAGTCCGCAAACTTCCATGAAGGAGCAATGCAATCTCAATCGCAGGATAAAAGCCCAGTGTGAAGGAGCCTAGAGAGCTCATCATTACATTCTGCAATACTTTCCTTAGAAAGATTCCCCAGAAGAAATGTTACATAAAGAGTTATGTTCCAGTGTTCGTTTGTTTACTTTAAAAAACAAAGACACATAAATCCGCCCCTTCCCTCAGTCATGAGACCTGTCTATAAATTCAAAAATGACAGAAACATTTACAACATGATCCATAGAGTTTTAGCTATTAGATGTCTAGAAATGTAATCAATAAAACAAAATAAACCTTCCTTTCCCTCAAATCCTTACTCCCTCCAGCACTGGCATTGCCCTTTTAGGAAGCATTTTCCCCCTTCAAGAACTATTACCCAGTCCATTTCTTTGTCTTCTCCAACTTGGAAGATAGAGAAAGCAGCCCAAATGGGGCTGAAGCAGGGATGGTTAGAGGGTAAGAAAAGCCCCCTACATGAAAAGCTGAGCTGGAGCAATGGGCAGAAGAGGTAGCAGGGGCAAAAAGAAAAAGTGCCCCCCCCACATACACACACACACACAAACGTCCAGCTACTGCATAAGTAAGTGGCAGGGAGGGCTGAGGAGCAGGAGATGGGACAGTCAGAGGAGACTGGAGGCCCCACAGAACAAATTCAGCCCACGACCTGGTGGTTCCCCATCCCTGCTCTACATCTACCCACTCTTAGGTAAGTGGGTATAAGATCGCAGCCTTAGTGTCCTTGTTTCAGAGCCATAGCTTATTAATATTTGAAACAAAGCTGAGGTTCCCATGCCTTGAGCATGAAGCCATGATCTGTGGTATTACAAATGACCTAATCCCGTGAATTTATTTCTAGTCCTATGTTAAGGTCTTAAACAAAATGACAGAGATTCATGATCAGATATCTGGTCTCTTCAAATTTGTAGGGATGGACGAAAGTCACTTACCTGATCCCGAAGCTTGTTTCGCGGTGGGGGGGGAGGCACTCCGTCCCTCCCCCCAAAATTCTGGCAGGGGGGAGGCGCCCCATCCCTCCCCGCCAAAATTCTGGCCGGGGGAGAGGCGCCCCATCCCTCTGGCCGCGAATCCTCTAGTCCTGCCGGGACGCAAGTGGCAGCGGCCGTAGCCACCGCCGTTTGCATCCCTGCAGTCAGCCGTGATAGGCTACCTAAATGTTTACGTAGCCTATCATGGCTGACTTTGGGGGGGAAAAAAGCGCGTACGCAAATGGCGGCGCCCATGGGCGCCGCCATTTGCATTCATTATTTTGGCCCGTGTAGTCTACGTAAACATTTACGTAGACTACTGCGAAAATAAGGGCAATGCAAATAGCATTGCCCTTATTTTCGCCGTAGTCTACGTAAATGTTTACGTAGACTACATGTGCCATAATAAAGAACGCAAATGGCGGCGCCCATGGGCGCCGCCATTTGCGTACGCGCTTTTTTTTTCTTTCAAAGTCAGCTGTGATAGGCTAAATTAACATTTACGTAGCCTATTACGGTGTTTTTTTAAAAATCTAGCTGTGATAGGCTACGTAAATCTTTACGTAGCCTATCGCGTTTGCTTGTTTTTGTTTTTTGTTTTACTTGGAAATGGCAGCGGCGGCAGCCAGTTGGAAGACCGGCTGTAGGGATGGGCGAAAGTCCCTTACCTGTCCTCGAAGCTTGCTTCGCGGTGGGGGGGAGGCGATTTGGTTCTCCCCCCGAAGTTCAGGCAAGGGGGGGGAGGCGCCCCATCCCTCACCAGCAAAATTCAGGCCGGGTAGAAGCGCCCCGTCTACCCGGCCGCGAAAAAAAAAGTAAAAACAAAACAAAACAAAACACACACCCATGATAGGCTACGTAATGATTTACGTAGCCTATCACGGCTAGATTTCCAAAGTCAGCCGTGATAGGCTATGTAAATTGTCACGTAGCCTATCACGGGTGACTTTGAAACAAACAAACAAAAAGCGCGTACGCAAATGGCGGCTCCCATGGGGACAGCCATTTGTGTTCCTTATTTTGGCACGACTAGTCTACGTAAAGATTTACGTAGACTACGGCGAAAGTAAGGGCAACGCAAATAGCGTTCCCTTTTTTTCGCCGTAGTCTACGTAAATCTTTACGTAGACTAGACGTGCCAAAATAAGGAATGCAAATGGCAGCGCCCATGAGCCGCCGCCATTTGCATACGTGCTTTTTTTTTTCCAAAGTCAGCCGTGATAGGCTACGTGACGATTTACGTAGCCTATCATGGCTGACTTTGGAAATCTAGCCGTGATAGGCTACGTAAATCGTTACGTAGCCTATCACGGGTGTGTGGGTTTTTTTTTTTAACCGCACTTTTTTTTTTTTGCAATGGCGGCAGCGGCAGCCGGTCGGGAGACCGGCCGCCGCCCCCGCCCCCGACGAAACGCCGCCAAACCGCCGCCAGGACCCGCCGCCGAGAGGGACATTCAGCCATGGTAAGTCCCATCCCGGGGGGGGCGGGGGGCCGGTGGAGAATTTCCCCAACAGTTTCAGGGGGCCGAATGCCTTGGCGCTCGGCCTCCCGAAGATTCGGGGAGAAATTCTCCGCCATCCCTAACCAGCCGCTGCCACTGAACCGCCGCTGGAGCCACTGCCGGAGCCGCCGCTGCCAGGGACATTCGACCAAGGTAAGTCCTGTCCCGGGGGGGGCAGGGGGGCAGACCGTTTCTCCACCAATTTCGGGGGGCCGAATGCGCTGGCATTCGGCCTCCCCAAGATTTGTGGAGAAATTCTCTGGCATCCCTACAATTTGAGGAAACGGCTATGGAGAGGCCTGATTCAGATCAAGATGATGACACTGAGGGAGGGATTAGGTCTTCTTCCCAGCACCATTTTTTCCCCATGAAAATGGCACCCCTCCCTGAAAGCTACTATTTGCCTCATTAGGGGAAATATGTGTACACATAGGCTGTACATGCGACATCTTCCTACTAATAGAAGCTTTGGGGTCAGGCAAATTTCACTGGGGAAATCATTAACCCATGCTTGATGAGACCAATGGTCCATCTAGTCCGGTATTCTGTTCACACAATGGCCATCAGCTGTTCGTCGGAAACCCACAAGTGGGACATGAGTGCAATTGCACCCTCATTTTGCTTTCCTGAATTAATCAAAGTCTCAGTGGATATGACTGGCCTGCCTTTAGTTAGAGTGAGGCAGTTGCTTCAGGTAGGAGATGGGGGGGGGGCAAAAGCCCTTTTAGCCACTCCTTCTAAGCCTCCCTGTCTTGTGTCTGTCTGTCTCACCTGGTCACTTTCTCCCAATTATAATACACAACAGTGACAACACTGGGAAAGGCCCAGTGGAATTACTGCATTACTGGGAAATGCATTTTCCCAGCATTACTGGGAAAGGCCCCTGTTGAAGCAAGCAGGCAGAGAGCTGCCAGCCCAAGCCATGCTCTCAGGCAGGCCTCATGTGTTGCTCTAAGCATACTCCACCACTGCAACATTTGTTTGCAGCAAGAAGGCACCAGGTAGAGCCTGTCCTGTTCCACCTAAGCTAAGATGCAGTATAGGACACTGTCCTATCATCAGTATTGACGTAAGATTCAGCTGCAGGACCAATTGGCTTCTGTACATGGAATGGAGGGGGCACCACCACCAACTTTTCCTACAGCTCAAAATGTCTTGGGCCAGCCCTCTGTGGTGATGAGATGCCCCACTTTATTCTAACGTACGGTTACTTGGCCTGAATTTGGGTAGACAGTCCAGTTAGTCTGAGACAGTCATCACATTCACAAATGCAAAAAAGAACAAAAGAAGAAAAAAGCCTTTCTCTACTCACATTTAGGGAAACCGTAATGTGTTGAGTGGCTCTTTAAACAGTGTAAAGACTGAGAGATGGAAGTGTTGAGCCATCATTGGTCATGATACACACATTTCTTACTTTAACAAAAACCAGAACAGGAATTCCATAGGCCACACTACCTTTCTGGAAGGCAAGTATCTGTGGTCTTGGCAGGATACTGTTATCCAGTTCTGCATCAAGAAACATCTTACTAGTTACCAGTAGGTTTCAGACCTTCCTATTTTGAAAGCTTTGACACTGTCAAAACTTGTCTGCTTGGAAACCTTCATTGACACCTGGGATCGGATGTTTTTACATGCTGAACTAAGCATTCACCCGTATCCTTTTTGATATTACCTAAGAAGCACTGTTCTATTTTTGTAATCATCTTGAAGACTGCTATTCACTTATCTGGAAAAAGGCTGTTCTGCTGTGGAATTAATGATGGGGAAGAATAATTTCAATACCTTTTTCCTCCCTCAGGAAACGTGTTGCATTATTATTTTTTTGTATTTCCATATGTGCAAGAACACAAAATCATGCAAACACAATGCATACCTTGCTGCTAAATCCCTAAACTATATAAAACCTACCTTCATGAAAAATCTATGACTTAAGGCGCAATCCTATGCATGTTTCGACAGAGGAAAGTCCTACAACTCCCAGTATTTCCCACCCAGCATGGCTAGCTGGGGAATGCTGGGAGTTGTAGGACTTTTCTGTGTCTAAACATGCATAGGATTGTGCCCTTAGTATTGTAATAATTTGTTTCCTTCTTCAAAGTGTAAAAAAATAAAAACCTTTCCACAATAAACCAAATGATTGGGTGTATGTAGACTCAAATCTAATTGTGGGAGGCACGCCCCTGCCCCCAGTTCCATTCTCATTTCTATGTACATTGGGTATTTTTGGCATGAGGGTGCCATGTCTGACACTGTCTTATGCCCAGGTGAAGGGTTGGCCTGCATGCAGTTCTATATCTTGTAAAGGAGACTCTCCTGAAGGTGTGGGTGTATGATTTGTGGTGGCGCAAAATTTATTGTGGGGTTACACACATCAAGTTCCTTATTTATTTACACATACTTTGGCTATTATTAGCATGGGGCATCATATTTAACAGGGTTTTCAGCCCAAACACATGTTTGGCTGATGTGTTTCTATGTTGTCTTGTAGATATGACTCTCCTAAAGCTATGGATGTTTGATTTGGGGTGGATGAAAGCTGACTGTGGGGTGCACACACCCAGTTTCTTATTCATTCCAACATACATTGGTGATAGTGATTATTGACATGGGGGGCACCACGTTAGACAATGTCTTGCACTCAAATGAAGCATTGGTCCTGCTCCTTTAGGACATTGTGTTGGAGGTGCAGATAACCACACAAATCACTCTAGATCTGGTATTCCCCCCTTAAGAAGGTGATGTTACCTTGCTGCATGCCAGGGCCTGGCCTGGATAAGATTTATATAAACTGTGATTACACAAAACCACATTACGTCTTCAGGTCTACTGCCTATTTTCCATCTCAAGCTGCAAATGTAAAGTCAGAAGCTGAGGAGTCATGCCAATATTGCTTCAGTTTGGGGCAAAGCAGGTATAGGGAGGAGTAAAAGAGTGGACCCCTCCTACACGGCCCAGTGCATTTGGCGATTCCCTTCATAAGAGCAGTATGGTGTAGTTGTTAGAGTGCTGGACTGGTACTTGGGAGATCCGGGTTCAAGTCCCTACTCAGCCATCTAGACCCATTCCAGTGTGGATTTTGACCTGGTTACAGGACTGAATCAGCCTTGCTCACCCTGATGGATGACCTTTATCAAGAGAGGGACGGGGGAGTGCAACCCTGTTAATTCTGCTTGATCTCTTATCAGCTTTTGATACCATCAACCATGGTATCCTCCTGGATCAACTCCAAGGGATGGGCAATGGAGGTACTGTGTTACAGTGGTTCCAGTCCTACCTGCAGGGCCGATTTCAGAGGGTAACATTGGGTGATCATACCTCGGCCCCTTGGCAATTGAGCTATAGGGTTCCGCAGGGTACCATATTGTCCCCAATGTAGTTCAACATCTATATGAAGCTGCTAGGAGCAGTCAGTAGGGGATTTGGAGCCAACTGCCATCAGTATGCCGATGACATGCAGCTCTGTCTCCCTGTGACATCTGAATCAAGTGAGGCTGTGCAAGTCCTGGATCAGTGCCTAGATTCAGTAATGGGCTGGATGCGGACCAATAAACTGAAGCTGAATCCTGGCAAGACGGAAGCCCTATGAGTGAGTGGTTCCCAAGTCCAGGAGACAGGCTCATTGCCTGTTCTGGATGGAGTTGCACTCCTTCTGAAAGATCAGGTTCATAGTCTGGGGGTACTGCTAAGTCCATCACTGTCACTGGAGGCCCAAGTGGTTGCAGCAGCTCAGAGTGCCTTTTACCAGCTTCCGTTGGTTTGCCAACTACGACCTCTCCTGGACAGGGATAGCTGGGCCACTAGGGATGTCAGAGAATTCCGTGACAGATCTCAGTGAGGCCGAATGCCAGTGCATTCGGCCACCCAAAATCCGTCGCGGAATGAAGTCCCCGCCCCTCCAACCCATGAAAGGCGCGCGAAATGGAGCACTTACCTGCTCCTGTCTGCGCTGCTTTGTGAGTGGCAGCCGTCCTGCGGCCGCCATTCGCTTCCTCCTCTTCATAGCCGTGATAGGCTACGTAAGTATTTATGTAGCCTATAACAGCAGGGAGGGGGGGAACCCAGCATACGCAAATGGCGGCGGCTACCGCCATTTCCGTATGTTGGGTTTTTTCCCCCCTGCCATGATAGGCTACGTAAGTATTTACATAGCCTATCATGGCTCAATACAGGGATGCAAATGGTGGCAGCTACAACAGCCGCCATTTGCGTCCCTGCAGGGCTGCCCAGTGGCCGGATGTCCGGCTGCGGGTGGCTGGAGCCGGGCGGCGGCTGCGTGGCTTGGCCACGGAGCGGAGCCGGCCAGGCAGGATTCCGGAGGGAGGGGCGGAAAGCCTCCCCCCCATAAAGGATTCCAGGGGGAGGGACGGAGCACCTCCCCCCCACCACGGATTGCCTGGCGTGGAGCCCTATGGGCCACAGTGGTAAAGGCACTAATAACTTGAAGACTGGATTACTGCAATGTGCTCTATGTGGGGCTGCCCTTAAGGCTATTCCAGAAGCTGGAGCTAGTGCAGAATGCAGCAGCTCGGCTGTTGTCAGGAGCTGCTCCTTTTCAGAATGCAACTCCATTTCTGAGGAACTGCACTGGCTGCCTATTTGCTACTGGGGCAGGTTTAAGGTATCAATACTAGGGATGGGGGAGAATTTCTCCCCAAAACTTCGGGGGGCCGAGTGCCAATGCATTTGGTCCTCGGAAGGTTGTTCGGGGAGAAATTCTCCACCCCCCCGCCCCCCGCCGGGATGGGACTTACCTTTCACGAATGTCCCTCCTGGCAGCGGGTCCCGGCGGCGGTTCGGCAGATCTTCGTCAGGGGCAGGGGCAGCAGCCGGTCTTTCGACCAGCTGCCGCCACCGCCATTACAAGAAAAGAAAAAAAAACGCCCCTGTGATAGGCTACGTAACGATTAACGTAGCCTATCATGGCTAGATTTGCAAAGTCAGCCGTGATAGGCTACGTTAATCGTCACGTAGCCTATCACGGCTGACTTAAAAAAAAAAAAGCGCGTACGGCTAATGGCAGCCCCCATAGGGAGCCACCATTCATGTTCCTTATTTGGTCACTGTAGTCTACGTAAATCTTTACGTAGACTACAGCGAAAATAAGGGCAACGCAAATAGTGTTCCCTTATTTTCGCCGTAGTCTACGTAAATCTTTACGTAGACTACAGGGACCAAATAAGGAATGCGAATGGCAGCTCCCTATGGGGGCCGCCATTTGCGTACGCGCTTTTTTTTTTTTCAAAGTCACCCGTGATAGGCTACGTGACGATTAATGTAGCCTATCATGGCTGACTTTGCAAATCTAGCCATGATAGGCTACGTTAATCGTTACGTAGCCTATCACAGGGGCATTTTTCTTTCCTTTTTTTTTGTTTTGAAGTTCGTGGCTGGGAAGATGGGGCACTTCTCCCAGGCCTGAATTTCGGCCGGGCGAGGCGGGAAGCCTCCCCCCCGGCCTGAACCTCGGGGGGAGCAGCGAAGCGCCTCCCCCCACCGCGAAGCAAGCTGCGAGACCAGGTAAGTGACTTTCGTACACTCCTAATCAATACTAGTGTACAAAGCCCTAAACAACTTGGGACCAGGACACCTGAGACAGTGCCTTCTCCCTTACTGAACTGCCTGCCTGGTCACTGAGGACATCAGAGGGCATGCTCCTGGTGGTTCCACATGGACCTATGGCCTGACTGGAGTCCACCCGGAGAAAAGCCTCCAGTGTCCCTTTCTATTGAACTGAACTTCCTGTCTCTGAAGGCCAGGCAGGTGCCAACACTGTGTTGTTTTTGGCACCTCCTGAAAACAGCTCTTTTCCAGGAAGCCTTCCTTAGTTGACCAGCCATAGTTTTATTGGCACTCTCTTGTAAAAAGGAAGAATTTTAATATCATATTTCATTCTTTTTATATTTTTATCATGTTATCTCTTGTTGTTCACAGCTTCAGAATCTGTTTAGATGTGGAGCGGTATACAGAGGTTGTAAATAAATAAATAAATAAATAAATAAATAACTGACTCTCAGCCTAACCTACCTCATAGGATTGTTGTGATGATAATATAGAGAAGAGGAGGACTATGCAAACCATCTTGGGTTCCTTGCAAGAGTAAAAAAAAAAGTGGGATATAAATGTAATAAATTACTAATAATAATAATAATAATAATAATAATAATAATACAGGAAGGAGCTGTGACAATTAGCTCCCATGCTGCAAGTCCACAAATTCAGCATGCAAAGGCAGAGACCATAGTTTCTTAAATTCCAAATCCCTGTACACACTGAACTATGGAAGATCCACTTTTGATGTGGCATGGAGCTCAAGGAGATGCTCAGGATGTACATAATGGAAACATTTTCAGGTGTGTGTGAGTGTATGTGTGAGAGAATTATCCTTAGAGGAAATAAATAGCAAAAGAGGAAAGAGTAGATCATCGTTGCTTTGCTTGTTTACACAGTATGAAATGTAAAACTATGAGCTGGGAATTGGCCTGAAAGCATGGAGTCATGGTTATTAAATATGGTGAATCAGAAATTTTGGAAAAGAGATACCAGGCATTACACTCCAAAACATATATTTAAGCTGCTAGATACTTTACATCCGATGAATTTTCAAAACTGCTAAACATCCCCAACAGTGCCCAGGTAATGTTGGATATGTCTTATTTATATCACATACTCCATACAAAACCAGAGAGATACAGTCAGCAACGGGGACCTCATATAGCCCCTGAAATAGCTTTTATCTCATGAGGTTGCAACCATGTGCTTTTTCTCCTCCAGCACTTGAAGAAGCTTTTCCAGCAAAAAAAAAAAGGGGGGGGGGAGGCATCATATAGCTCTTCAACCTCTCTCCTGTGTCCATGTGTTGAGCCATGTGTCATGTTTATGATCAATACATGAACGTTGGGGGTCAGGGCCAGAGGCTGGGACCACTGCCACTTCTATGAAGACTGAGGGGAGATATGATAGCACTCTTCAAGTACTTGAAAGGTTGTCACAGAGAGGAAGGCCACGATCTCTTCTCAGTCATCCCAGAATGCAGTACACGAATCATGGGCTCAAGTTACAGGAAGCCAGATTCCGGCTGAACATCAGGAAAAACTTCCTGACTGATAGAGCAATATGACAATGGAACCAATTACCTAGGGAGGTAGTGGGCTCTCCCACACTGGAGGCATTCAAGACAAGGCTGGACAGCCATCTGTCAGGGATGCTCTGACTTGGATTCCTGCATTGAGCAGGTTGGACTCGATGGCCTTGTAGGCCCCTTCCAACCCTACTATTCTATGATTCTATGTGTTAAGCCTCCTCCTCATCTATAGTTCATTGTATATTATCATTGTATATATGCTACGTTTTGATTTCATTCCCTGGCTGGATACTCTGGTTTCCCTAAAACTTAAATATTCTCCTATTTTTCATAGATCTACACTATAACACTTTCTCCAGTCTCTAGGGGCATTCAACAAGTAAAGCAATGAATAGATTTTTATATATTCAATATGCTTTCTGTCCTACTAGGTGCCAGGTCCCCATCAATACCAAAGAGATTCTGTTTCTCTCCATCTGGCCCATACAGCATCCATTTCCACCATTTACCTGGGATTATTTGTTACCAATTTCTTCCAAATAATAATAGCAGAATGAAGACATTAAAAGTCAGGAAAGGGGGAAAACTGAGACAAATTTATATGAAGATGAAATGGCCATGAACAAGGAGATGAAAAAATAGCACAGAACGGATAATATGAAAATTGTTCACTGAGAATATAGCACATGGCAAAACCTGGCTTGGTATGACAAATTGCTAGTAAATAAATGCAACAGGATGAAAGAAGTGTCAAATTAAAGAAATAAAACAACCAAAGCAATAGGAAAGTATATGTTCTTCGTTATTATTATTATTATTATTATTATTGGAAGACCGCAGTCTTTCCAGGCAGCTTAGAAATTTTGTATGTAAACAAATACATTAACAACAATAACAACAACAACAACAATAATTTATTACTATTATTAATGAATGAGAAACAAGAAGAATGAAAACTGCCTGGAACTCACAGCCTCTGTCCTGAAAGCCCATACCCCTTATCACAGAAAGCACACAGCACGATCTCAAAAGTACTGCTTCATGTTTTGTTGCCATGTTCCAGGGGTGAGCAATACATCCCAAGGCCAATCCCTCCTGAGCTGTGACTCAAATTAGTCTCTGGAGCTATAGCACAATAAACCTTAGGGATGATCTAGTCTATTTCTTTGTTCATTTTAAGCCAAGGAAGTTATTAGAAAACATGAGTCATGTTGAAATGGGAAGCAGTCCAAGTAATTTGTTCATTGGAAGAAAGACTCTGTGAAATTTTTATGACAACATTTTGAAAAAGGTGGTGTTGTTGCACTGAGAATTGGGCCTGGCTTTTATACAGTACAGTTGAAAAGGTCATAAAAGTAATTACTGAAAAAGCAGTACACAGGGGGAAAAACATATCTACATTTAGCCAAGTGCTGCTTAATTTTCTAGTTTCCCCCTCCTGTAACCCCCAGTATTTTAAAGGCCAGTCCTTTAGAACCTGTTGGCTAATATTTACATAACTCTTTGGTCACAGGCTGGTTTGAATGTGTATTTACATCTTTCCATGTAACCTGTAGACTGGCTAAAATTGGAAAAAAAGATTGAGGGATCAAAAATTTACATAAAATTAATTAATTCTAGAAGTAAATTAAATGGGTTGAATGACAATAATGAAGGGGGAAGGAATTCTATCCAAAACATCATCAGATCTGACTTGTGAAATCTCTCTTTAACATAATTTGGCAATTATTGTTATACCCCTGCCCTTTGTAATATGTAGAAAGAATCCCTTGTGACCTCACAGCTATAATAGCCCTTACTATATAAATTCTTGCACAGCTTCGCTAAAATAATGGAAAAGAAACCTATTGGAACCCAGTGCTTCTAGGAAACCCAGCCTTGACTTGTGGACTTGGTGCAGACCTAATGTTTCTGACATCCTAAATATTGTTAGTGTTAATATTGGTGCAGATATGAGGTTGCATTATAGATTGCTCCAAAACGAGTAAGGGAGGGATTTGTACTTGAGAAGAGAGGAAGAGAGTAGGTAAAGGAAAGTACAGGCCTATGTGGCATGCTCCTAATCTCCTAGTCATGGTTAGAAGATCTGGGGTTGTATCCAGATTTAGATCCATCGCAACTGGGCTGGTGGAAGTTGACTTCTCCACCACATCCTCCCCACCACAGCCCCTCCAGACCCCTGAAAATGCTACACAGACAGTCGGGGGCTCTGCTGAATGGCTGAGCTATGATGTGGACAGTGAGAGAGGTTCCCTGAAAATCAGGGAGAGGCACCTTCTATGAGTGAAGTCCATGGAAGACAGGTCCTACTAGACCCAACCCAATGAATGGTACATATACGTTGGGTTGGTTTTTATAGTTTCACATTATAGCCTTTCCATAAAGGTAGCTATGTCAGGTGTCTGTTGCAGCAAAAACAAAAGAGAGGTTAGCCTTATAGCAAATTAACGACTAACACATTTGTTGTGGCATAAACATCCATTGGCTTTTTTCATAATAAATGCAAAATGGTGGGGCAGCAGGATCCTAAGCAGGTTTACTCAGAATGAAGTCCCACTGAATTTAGTGAGACTTACTCCTACTAGTTAGTTTGGAATTGCAACCTCAAGTTGGAATCACATAAGGAGTAGTATGTACTACTGCAGCTCATGTGTGATCCTGTTCCTGTGAAGTTGGGGACAGCTTGGCTCAACTTGGCTTCCCGGGAAATTCCTGTTACTTCTCTGGCTGCTAATTATGGCTGCATAACATGCATACCACACAAGATGGGGAGAGGAACATAAGACGAGCCATGCTGGATCAGACCAAGGGTCCATCTAGTCCAGCATTCTGTTCACACAGTGGCCAAGCAGCTGCCCACAAGAAACTCACAAGCAAGATATGAGTGCAGCAGCGCCCTCCCATAGGCATACTGCCTCTGATATTGGAAGTAGCATATAGGCATCAGGACTAGTACAGAGTTCCTGCCTTTTTTTCTCTCACACACTGCTTAATGCTGAAGGAAGTGTAGTGTTATCTGAAAAAAGCTCTCATTTATCTAATGTGCTCCAATGGAAGAGTACAGATGCATACTAGAGGTTACACATCGTTTTGCAAACTGCTTTTTTAAATCCCATGATTAGAAGCCAAAGACAGTGGGTACAATAAGGTAAACGGAATAAAATAAATGGGACTCATGTTAGCTTGAAGTAAGGGCTAAAATAGCAGTCTTCTATCGCATTTTTCTTGCTGCCACACATCAGATTGGGAGACCAAGTATTTCAGTGTTGCCAAAAAAACCAATGTCCTTATAAATGCAAAAATCGGTGGTAAGGGAGTTAGCAAGGTTAGAAGACTTCCCCTTCACATGCTACTTCAGTATGTGGAGGGAGTGCTTTGTATGACGAACATTCAAAACTTCAAACCTACAGTTTGCATCTAGCAACAGATGCATCATGTGAGGCTGCTGCTCATGTAGTGTGGCTTTATGCCCAAATCATTCAATTCAGTTCAGGCATATACACATCACTTCATCGCTCACCACTTGATTACTCACTCAACACTTTGGTCCTATGCAGATGTCCGTTCCTGTTCTTCTCTACAGGTGGAGGGTGGATTGCAATGCAGAAGTCCACACATGGGTTAGACCAGAATTGGCATATATGCATGTAAACCTCAACAAAATGCAGTGTAAAGATCACAAAATTCAGACCTGTACGTCCCTTGTCTTGTGCAGATAGGATGTCCAGCATTTGGACTTCAGGTGTATGGTGAAGCCTGTCACCACAATCATATTCCCCCTGTTCCACATGTAAAGAAGAATGGAGAAGGGATTTGCTTATTCTGTTGAAAAGTATTCTGTTTAAGTTGACACTGGGTGACAGGGAAATACTATCTGTGGGGATCAGTCCGTGATGGCTCTTCCAGCCATGTAAGTCACTTGATGCTCAAGTCCATAAGAAATGAACATACAGCTCTCAGTTAGCAGAACCAGCTCTCAGTTAGCAGAAAGTCTTGTCCCATCCCAGAAACTGTTTTTTACATAACAAATGGTGATCAGGTAGCAGATTAGAGGTTCCAGTTTGTTCCAGAAGCATAATGACCATATTCACTTATCCATTAAGAATATTCAATCTTCAAAAAACCTGCCAATTTAAAAGACCAGATGATAAGGCTATCTCACATTGGTTCAAATGCCACAAAGCCAGGAAATTGCAAGCTAAGCCTGATGCCTTATCTGATGTGCCCTGTGATCAGTCATGATGCTGTACAATGTCACAAATTGTGCTTGCTCACAACTTACCCTCCTTGCACCCACACTTTTCCTGGGTCTTTCAGTACCAAATCCAGATTGGGAGGATTAAGTGCCTGGGAACAGCAAAGATGTTCCATGTTGTCCTAGTCCTGTATTGCCTTATGAAGCATCTGAGCCTTACTGTATTGATAGAGGATTCCTACTGTGAGGTGACCCACCCATGTGTGTTTGTTGCTTACAGCAGTAGCTTGCAGATGGGTTGAACAGTGAGACAGAGCCCTCTTGCACCCCTCACCATCTTTATATTATTTTGGTATGTCACTACAAGGTAAGCCTGTATTAAATTGTAATTCAAGTTTTTTTATTCTGGTTTTTGTATTGCACCAACAAGAATGAGACAAAAAATATCATTCAACACCACACCGAGATTTCCAGCAGCCGGCATGCTGCAAGATTTTTTGGGTTGCTTTCTAATACAAGATGTTTGGTTGCAACAGAATAGATTTGGAGTCTGAAAGTAAAATACTCATTCTCTACCATACTGAGATTTCTATTAGCATGTATACTGCAGGACTTACCCATGGTTGCTTTGGATCTTGAGATGCTTCGTGAAGATAAAACAATGTGGTGGTATTGTGTTGTAGATTAAAACAAGTGATTAGTAGGGATGGACGAAAGTCCCTTACCTGTTCTCGAAGCTTGCTTCGTGGTGGGGGGGAGGTGCTTCGGTTCTCTCCCCGAAGTTCAGGTGAGGGGGGGGAGGCGCCCTGCCTCGACCGGCCCAAATTCAGGCTGGGGGGGGGGAGGCGCCCCATCCCTCGCCGGCAAAATTCAGGCCGGGTAGGAGCGCCCCATCTACCCGGCCGCGAAAAAAAAGTAAAAAAACAAAAACAAAACACACACACCTGTGATAGGCTACGTAACGATTTACGTAGCCTATCACGGCTAGATTTCCAAAGTCAGCCATGATAGGCTATGTAAATCGTCACGTAGCCTATCACGGGTGACTTTGAAAAAAAAAAAAGCACGTACGCAAATGGTGGCTCCCATGGGGACCGCCATTTGCGTTCCTTATTTTGACACGTCTAGTCTACGTAAAGATTTACGTAGACTATGGCGAAAATAAGGGCAACGCAAATAGCGTTCCCTTATTTTCGCCGTAGTCTACGTAAATGTTTACGTAGACTAGACGTGCCAAAATAAGGAACGCAAATGGCAGTCCCCATGGGAGCCGCCATTTGCGTATGCGCTTTTTTTTTTTCAAAGTCACCCGTGATAGGCTACGTGACGATTTACATAGCCTATCACGGGTGTGTGTGTTTTTTTTTAATTTACTTTTTTTTTTTGCAATGGTGGCGGCGGCAGCCGGTCGGGAGACCGGCCGCCGCCCCCGCCCCCGACGAAACGCCGCCAGGACCCGCCGCCGAGAGGGTCATTCGGCCATGATAAGTCCCATCCCGGGGGGGGCGGGGGGCCGGCGGAGAATTTCCCCACCAATTTTGGGGGGCCGAATGCATTGGCATTCAGCCTCCTGAAGATTCGTGGAGAAATTCTCCGCCATCCCTAGTGATTAGTGGAAGGCTTAAAGACACCCTTCCAGCACACAACTTACTTGTTTCAGACAGCATCTTCCCAATATCACTTCACCCCAGAAAAGATGTAGGGGTTCAGGTTAGTGAATTCAATTGTCTAACTTTATATTCCATGTAAATCTCTGTGCGCAGTTTTAGTAGGTACAAGGCACTGCTCTACAAACATACTTCGATGTAATAAATGTAGCAACCAATTTCTGCTCAAAATCATTATGTTCCCCACTCCCACTTGATGAGGTTCCACTTTTACTTGGTGCTAGGGATGGATGAAAGGGACTTACCTGGTCCCGCAGTTTGCTTCGCGGTGGGGGGGAGGCGCTTCGGTTCTCCCCCCGAAGTTCAGGCCGGGGGGGGAGGTGCCCCACCTCGTCTGGCCGAAATTCAGGCCGGGGGGGAAGCGCCCCATCCCTCGCCGCCGAAATTCAAGCCGGGGAGGAGTGCCCTGTCTACCCGGCCGCGAAAAAAAAAGTAAGTAAAAAAACAATAACACACACCCGTGATAGGTAAGGATTTACGTAGCCTATCATGGCTAGATTTCCAAAATCAGCCGTGATGGGCTATGTAAATCGTCACGTAGCCTATCACGGGTGACTTTGAAAAAAAAAAGCGCGTACGCAAATGGCGGCGCCAATGGGGCGCCGCCATTTGTGTTCCTTAGTTTGGCACATCTAGTCTATGTAAAGATTTACATAGGCTACGGTGAAAATAAGGGAACGCTATTTGCGTTGCCCTTATTTTCGGCGTAGTCTATGTAAATCCTTACGTAGACTAGACATGCCAAACTAAGGAACACATTTGCGTACGCGCTTTTTTTTTTTTTCAAAGTCACCCGTGATAGGCTATGTGATGATTTACGTCGCCTATCATGGCTGACTTTGGAAATCTAGCCGTGATAGGCTACGTAAATCGTTACGTAGCCTATCACGGGTGTGTGTTTTGTTTTGTTTTTACTTTCCTTTTTTATTTTGCAATGGCGGTGGCGGCAGCCAGTCAGAAGACCGGCCGCCGCCGCCGTCCCCGCCGAAACACCACCGAACTGTCGCTGGGACCCGCCGCCAAGAGGGACATTCACACGAGGTAAGTCCCATCCCGGGGGGGGGCGGGGGGCCAGCGGAGAATTTCACCACCAATTTCAGGGGGCTGAATGCATTGGCATTCGGCCTCCCGGAGATTCATGGAGAAATTCTCCACCATCCCTACTTGGTGCCTCCTAATATCTTTGAAACAATTTCCCCTACCCCCCGCTCCAACCTGCTTTGACATTTCTCACCATTACTGGCAACATCATCAGAAATATTGCTGCTAGGAAATACTGCTAGGAAATACAGCTACACACACCATGATTAGCAGTAGTACTGCTCTCAGCCCAGCTACGTTAAAAGAGACACCCATCTCTCACTATAAACTAGGGATGGCAGAGAATTCCGCCACAGATTCCAGGGGCAGAACAGCCTCCTGCAGAACAGTAGGTGCTATTTGCGTTCCCCTTTTTTTCGCCGTTTTATCTTACGTAAATATTTTACGTAAAAATACGTAAAATTTGTAATATTACGTAAATTTGTAATATTACATAAAATTACGTAATTACGTAAAATTACATAAAAATACATAAAATACATAAGATTTACATAAGATAAATCAGCGAAAAATAGGGAATACAAATGGCGGCCGCCGTAGCCGCCACTATTTGCATACGCTGGTGTGTGTTTTTTGCCCAGTCATGATAGGCTACGTAAATTCTTACGTACCCTATCACGGCTGCAAGCTGGGACGACAATGGCGGCGGTGGCAGCAGCCCGGCCGTGGCCGGCCAGGAGACCAGCCGCCACCGCCCGAACCGCCGACCGTCGAGGATTCCGTGGGGGAGGACCGCATCGCCTCCCCCACCATTGAAGATTCTGGGGGGAGGGATGGAGCGCCTCCCCCCCACCACGAAAGATTCTGCGAAAAGGTGAGTTTCGTACATCCCTACTATAAACTCTCCCACTAAAGACATTGCTGACTCACAGAATAAAGGTGTGAGTCACCTCACAGTAGGATTTCTTTAGCAATACAGTAAGGCTCAGAAGCTTCATAAGGCAATACAAGACCAGGACAACGTGGATCATCTTTGCTAGTCCCAGACACTCCATCCTCCCAATCTGGATTTGGGACTGAAAGACCCAGGAAAAGAGTGGGTGCATGGAGGGTAAGTTGTAAGCAAGCACAATTTGAGACACTGCACAACATCATGATTGATCACAGGGCACGTCAACTGGCAGGTGTTTAATGATTGAATTTCCTTGGTTTTTGAAAAGCAAATGTCTTCCCAAGGTGTGTGAACACCCCCCACACACACTGTCTGTCTGTCTGTCTTTCTCTCTGTGTGTCTTTGTAATTAGAGTTACAGTTAAGGATGTCAGAGAATTCCGCCACGGACTGAAATGCGATCGAATTCCCTTGAGTCTGTGCCACGGAATCCTCTGCAGAACAGCACCATGGGGTCCTGCGGAGCCAGCAGTCATGCGGCTTTTTTTTTGGTCATTTGCACAGACTCGCAAAATTTTTGTAAATAAAAATGCAAGGTAATATATTTCGATAATAAATACGTCTGTTTTTTTTTTTTTAATGAATTGTGCTCACCGCCTTGTTTGCGGGTGTTCTTTTTCAATTGAAATCCTCCGTCTCCATTTACTTTCAGCCAAAACACTTCCTCCTCCTCAGGGATTCCCAAAACAAGGCTGCCCTAGGTGTGCCTGAGCGATGCACTCCTTGTTTAAAGCAATGCCGTTGAAAGAAAGAAAGAAAGAAAGAAAGAAAGAAAGAAAGAAAGAAAGAAAGAAAGAAAGAAACTTTTAAAATGACCATGCCGGTCTGGAGCCCTGCACGAGTATTATTCCCCCTGCTGGGCTTTCTATTTCCACATCCAGCCTTGTTGGTGAGATGGTGAGGCTAAAATGGAGAGGAGAACCAACTCTGTGCATGTCTACTCAGAAGTAAGTCTTAATGAGTTCAATGCAACTTACTCCTACACATGTCAGCACCCCACTTGCCCCCAGTTTAGCATTCTTCCATTATGTGTGTGTGTGGGGGGGGGGGAATCTCCCTCAATCCAGCTGTTCCCTGGAAACCACCCCCCCATTCACCGAAGGGTCTTCTGAGATAACTAACAGGAGGTCTGATAATGAACTGGATGTGGAAATACAAAGCTGAGCAGAGAGGAGAACCAACTTTGTGCATGTCTACTCAGAAGACTTATTGAGTTCAATGCAACTTACTCCTACGCATGTTAGCACCCCACTTGCCCCCAGCTCAGCTGCATATTTCCACATCCAGCTCATTATCAAACCTCCTGTTAGTTATCTCAGAAGAACCTTGGGTGAATGGGGGGGGGGCGGTTTCCAGGGAACAGCTGGATTGAGGGAGATTACACACACATACACACACACACACACACACACACATAATGGAAGAATATAGTTCTTCATATTACCTGGTATGTTTATTCCTCATTTTGTCCATTCCCTGAGCATGTGCAGAGTGTGCTTTTTATTCAAACAAAGAGAAGGTTGCTGATCTTTCCCTTCATGCTGCATTTGTACAAGTGTGACTGCTTCAGAAAGAACTTTCCATTATACTGTCTCTTTTTCTTCATGAGTTTCATATAACAGAAGTATGGTGCAGTGGTGAGAGGCCAGCCCAAAGTCACCCAGTGAGATAACTAACAGGTTTGCTAATGAGCTGGATGTGGAAATACAAAGCTGAGCTGGGGGCAAGTGGGGTGCTGACATGTGTAGGAGTAAGTCGCATTGAACTCAGTAAGACTTACTTCTGAGTAGGGATGGGGGAGAATTTCTCCCCGAAACTTCGGGGGGCCGAGTGCCAACGCATTCGGTCCTCCGAAGGTTCGGGGAGAAATTCTCCACCCCCCCGCCCCCCCCGGTATGGGACTTATCTTTCACGAATGTCGCTCCCGTCGGCGGGTCCTGGTAGTGGTTCGGCAGTTCTTCGTCAGGGGCGGGGGCGGAAGCCGGTCTTTCGACCGGCTGCCACCGCCGCCATTACAAGAAAACTAAAAAACAAACAAACGCCCCAGTGATAGGCTACGTAATGATTAACGTAGCCTATCACAGCTAGATTTGCAAAGTCAGCCATGATAGGCTACGTTAATTGTCACGTAGCCTATCACGGGTGACTTTTTTTAAAAAAAAGCACGTACGCTAATAGCGTTGCCCTTATTTTCGCCGTAGTCTACATAAATCTTTACGTAGACTACAGGGACCAAATAAGGAACGCGAATGGCGGCTCCCTATGGGGGTCGCCATTTGCGTACGCGCTTTTTTTTTTTTTTTAAGTCACCCGTGATAGGCTACGTGACGATTAACGTAGCCTATCACGGCTGACTTTGCAGATCTAGCCATGATAGGCTACGTAAATCGTTACGTAGCCTATCACGGGGCGTTTTTTTTTTCTTTTGATGTTCGCAGCCAGGGAGACAGGGCGCTTCTCCCCGGCCTGAATTTCGGCCGGGCGAGGCGGGAAGCCTCCCCCCCGGCCTGAACTTCGGAGGGAGAAGCGAAGCGCCTCCCCCCCATCATGAAGCAAGCTGCGAGACCAGGTAAGTGACTTTCGTACATCCCTACTTCTGAGTAGACATGCACAGAGTTGGTTCTCCTCCCCATTTTAGCCTCACAACGTCACCAACATGGCTGGATGTGGAAATAGAAAGCCTAGCAGGGGGAATAATACTTGTGCAGGGCTCCAGACCAGCATGGTCATTTTAAAAGGTTTTTTCTTTCTTTCTTCCTTTCAAACAGCGTTGCTTTAAACAAAGAGTGCATCGCTCAGGCACACCTAGGGCAGCCTTGTTTTGGGAAGCCCCGAGGAGGAGGAAGTGTTTTGGCTGAAAGTAATTACTGCACGTCTCAGGGCAGAGGGAAAAAATACGTAAATATCTACGAAAAGTAGCCTTTCTTACGGAAGTTATGCAGAATTACAGCTGTCGGTATGGATTTATCTTTGTAATTCTTGGAGCGGAAAAAAAAGAAGAGAATTCCGGGGGCTTGCGAACAATGGTACGGAGCACTGGCTGCAAACTGTGGAAGTCAAGCAACACAGAAGGTACACAATTCGTACATCCCTAGTTACAGTGCTTCTGAACACTGAGGTACTATCTCTGATATGAATATAAGAAGTGCCATGCTGGATAAGACCAAGCGTCTAGAATTTTGTTCACACAGTGGCCAACCACTGCCTATGAGGAATTCACAAGCAGGACATGAGTGCAACAGCACCCTCCTGCCCATGTTCCCCAGCAACTGGTGTAAATAGGCATACTGACGCTGATACTAGAGATAGCTATAGCCATCATAACTAGTAGCCCTTGATACCTTTATCCTCCAGGAATTTTTCCAGTGCCCTTTAAAGCCATCCAAATTAGTGGCCATCACTACATCTTGTGGCAGCAAATTCCATAGTTTAACTATGCACTGTGTGAAGAAGTACTTCCTTTTACCTGTCCTGAATCTCTCACCAATCCGCTTCATAGGATGATCCTGGGTTCTAGTATTATGAAAAAGGGAGAAAAATTTCTCCCTATCCACCACTGTCTCTAACCATGCATAATTTTAAACACCACTATCATACAGCAGAGGCCAGTGGCCAGTCTGAATGGTGGGACAGAGGGCAAGTCAGCAGAGGCATAGCCAAGGGGTCATGAGAGGCAGAGCCAAATGGATCAGTGGATGAGGTGCAGTCTTTGAATCCACGACCCATACCACAGAAGGAGAAAACTGAGGCACAAAACATGCAAAGGAAGGGGAGGGATCGCATAACCAGACAAAAGTACTCCTTTGCATCCACATTTTCCTGTTTTAGCAATAACTCCCATTTCACAGAGAATCAGGTGACTTTATGATGATGAATGGGAGCAGAGACTCCTCACAGACATAATAATGATAATAATTAAAATAAGATGTGATACTCTCAGAACCACATAGAAAAGCATCCTTTGGAATATAGGAACAAGTTCTGAAAGCCTCCCAGCATCCATGCTTTTGTTCTGAAAGCATCCAGAAATCTATCACAAAGCACCCACCAGAGCAGGCCTACTCAGAAGTAGCACAGTACAATTTTTTTTATTTGTATGTTTATTTCTTTACTGCCCAATAGTCAAAGATCTCTAGATTATGCGTATCTTGTAAGAAGGACTGGACTGCTCAGGAGAAAGTAGAGGCATCCCTTTGTATTTAATGATGATAAATATGATTATATCCCTTGGAAGCCAGCAAGAACCCTTTGCACACACACACACACCCTTTCACACATACACAAAAATACCCCAAATGATGACATCAATGACGATGATCATAATTAAAATAATATGTGCTGTTCTCATATTCACACAGAAAAGCAGCCTTTGGAATACAGGAACAAGTTCATACCCCTGCCTCACCAATCTATGGTGTACAATTGTTTGCCAACCCTGATTAAAAAATAATAGTAATCTGAGCATGTGTAGTTTTATATTTTAAACTCACTTAACTTATATCACAACTTTGACTACAGAAATATAGTTGCTGGAGCTTGCTTTTGCTATCCTGATGCTGAATAGATTTACATCAGAATCAGCACCTTCTTGTAGAAAAAGATAATCAATTTAAAAAATAATTTATTTTTTTTTAAATTGCCCATTTGTATAGTTTTGTATTTTTTTATCCTGTACATTCTACCCTTGAAAGTTCTACCCTCAAAGGTGGCCTAAAAATTCCAATCCAGCAGGCTGGGCTGAGGGACATGAGAGTGAGAAGCAGCACCACTCCTACTGAAAGGCTGGCTGGAGAATGCTCAGAGTTGCAGAACTTATTTCTGCCTAAACATGCCTGGGATTGCATCCTACTTTTCCCCTCATCCCTCCCTATTTTTTCTTCCTTGTGTGTCATGTCTTTTTAGATTGTAAGCCTGCAGGCAGGAATTGTCTTAACTTACTGTTTCTTTTAGTTCAACGTGCATGTGGTTTGTTGGGTTGTAAACTTGGCTTGTCCAAAGCATCTTTGATTTGATGATCCTCCTTTTTGCATTGTGTTCTTATATGCTCCATGCTCTGTGTAATGAGAAACAGCTACGCCACATGGCTTCTCCATCTTGGCTCTGTGTTTCCTCCTCCCTCCCAATCTCCTTTCCTTTTGTATTATGTCTTTTAGAGCATAAGCCTGTGGACAGGGGCTGTCTCATTTCCTATCTTTGTACGTCACCATGGGAGACTTTTGAGCTAAAAGGCAGAATTTGTTGTTGTTGTTGTTCAGTCGTTCAGTCGTGTCCGACTCTTCGTGACCCCATGGACCATAGCACTCCAGGCCTTCCTGTCCTAAAAGGCAGAATACAATGCAATAAATACATAAATAAATAGGCTTGCATACAATTTCAATCTACAGTCAGGGCCAGAAATATGGAACAAGGATAACTGTTTTGGCAGTTGGCCTCTGTACACCACCACATTGAAGCTGAAAGGAAACACACCCAGATGGGAGCGGAGTCAGGACTTTCAGCTGTAATTCAAGGGGTTTGACAAAAGTGGGGTACTAACCATTCAGGAAGGACAGCCAGTGGCATACACACACACCCATCCTTGGTGGCTCATAAGTAATGAAACAAATGGCTGACAAGCAGCTGCATGGCCAGGTGTGGCCTGTTTCCTGGGTACCCCATGACCAATCAAGCAGATAAAAGGCCTGGAGGTGGTTTTGAGTGTTACATTTGCATTTGGTAGCTGTTCACTGGAACTCCCAACATGAGGTCCACAGGGATGTTCATGTGAGTGAAGGAGGCCATCAGTAGGCTGAGGAAACAAAATAAACCCATCAGAGAGATAGCAAAAAAAGTGGGAGTGTCCAATACAACAGTTTGGAACATCCTGAAAAAGAAGGAATTAACTGGCAAGCTCAGCAACAGCAAAAGGCCTGGAAGACCACGGAAGACAACTAAAGTGGATGACCGCAGAATTCTGCTCATGGTGAAGAGGAACCTTTTCACAACATCTAGCCAGGTCAAGAACGCTCTTGCGGAGGTAGGCATGTCATTGTCAACATCTACAGTCAAGAGACGGCTTTATGAATGTAAATACAGAGGCTTCACAACAAGGTGCAAACCACTGGTAATGCTCAAGAACAGACAGGCCAGATCAGCCTTTGCCAGCAAACACCTAAAAAAAGCCTGCCCAGTTCTGGAATAAGCTTCTTTGGACTGATGAAACCAAGATTAACTTGTACCAGAATGATGGGAAGAGAAAAGAATGGAGAAGGAAAGGAACAGCATGATCCAAAGCATGCCACATCATCTGTCAAACATGGTGGAGGCAGTGTTATGGCATGGGCATGTATGGCTGCCAATGGAACCCGGGCACTGGTGTTTATTGATGACCTGAATGCTGATAAAAGCAGCAGGATGAATTCTGAAGTGTATAGGGCTATACTTTCTGCTCAGATTCAACCGAATGCTGCCAAACTGATAGGATGCCGCTTCATATTGCAGATGGATAATGACCCAAAACATACAGCAAAAGCTACCCCAGAGTTTCTCAAGGCAAAGAAGTGGGATGTTCTACAATGGCCAAGTCAGTCACCTGATCTCCAGCTAATAGAGCATGCTTTTCACTTACTGAAGACAAGACTGAAGGCAGAAAGACCCACAAACAAGCAGCAGCTGAAGGCAGCTTCAGTAAAGGCCTGGCAAAGTATCTCGAGGGAGGAAACTCAGCATTTGGTCACGTCCATGGGTTCCAGACTTCAGGCAGTCATTGACCGCAAAGGATTTTTATCCAGGTATTAAAGGTGATCCTTAAGCTTGAAATGATGTTGGTTTGTTCCATTACTTATGAGCCACCAATGATGGGGGGGGGGGTGTATACCACTGGCTGTCCTTCCTGAATGGTTAGTGCCCCACTTTTGTCAAACCCCATGAATTACAGCTGAAAGTCCTGACTTCACTCCCATCTAGGTGTGTTTCCTTTCAATTTCAATGTAGTGGTGTACAGAGGCCAACTGCCAAAACAGTTATCCTTGTTCCAATATTTCAGGCCCTGACTGTATATCTCTCTCTCAAAATTGGTTTTGAAAAAGTGACCAGCAGTGTGGAAGTTTCTGTGATAAAAATTAATGAATATGTCTGAGTGCATGATATGGCATACTTTTGATTCTGTTATACAAAGAATCCTGTGTAACTGGGAAGTTTGTAGTTTTCTTTTTGTTTGAATCTGCAGAAATTGCCCTGGAACATGTGAAATCACTGTCCTTATACAGTATTTTCCTGACTTGAACCAGAAAGTCATGGATTTGCGGGGGAGGGGGAGTTTATAAGAGAGTCGAAACGTCAGTGCCTTGCAGCATTTTCCCATCCCCTCAGCCAAGTTGATTCCTTTCCCAGTTATGTCTTGGAATACATGGAATGTGCCTTTTTTCATAGCAGCTCCACACTGGGTTGACACTGTCATCAAACTGTCAACCATAAGCCCAAGGTCTCTGTCTTGGTCAGTCACGAGCATACAAGTGAAGTTGGGATTCCCCTCCCCCCCATGTGCATCACTTTCCACTTGCTTACACAGAACTGCCTTTGCCATTTTGATGTCCATTTTTCCACTGTGGAGTGATCCTTTTGGACCTCTTCGCAATCCTTTTTGTTTTAACTGCCCTAAATAATTTGGTATCATCAGAAAACGTGGCCACCTTGCTGCTTAGTCCTAGTTCCAGATCATTTATTATATTAATATTATTATGACTACTACTATTATTATTAAATTTGTTATTATTACATGTATATCCTGCCCCATTTCCTCTTGCAAGTAACCCAAGGCAGCTTCCATGGGCATCCTCCTCCTCTATTTCATCCTCACAACAACCGTGTGAGGAGGTTAGGCCCAGAGTCAGTGAGTGGCCCAAAGCTACCCAGTGAGCTTCATGGCCGAGTGGGGACTAGAACCCAGAACTCCCATGTTCCAGTCCAACACACTAACCACTACACCACACTGTCTTTATGAACAAGTTGAAAAGCCCTGGTCCGAATACAGATCCCTGCTATCTAAAAACCTATCTCACAGTTCAATATGTTTGAAAATATATTTTAAAACTGAAGCAGGAAAACAGTGAATACCCTTTTAAGTTGTTAAACAAATCAAATCATGCCACATGAGAAGTCTTAAGATATGAATGGTTTAAAAAGAAAACTAAATGCAGAACACCATATATAGAAATAAAATGTGAAACATGCAATGATTACAAAGAAAATACACGTATACACTATGCAAAATATACTACAGTTTAACTCTTTAACTCTAAGGCCTATTAAAAAAAAATGTTAGTAGGCCCAGTAGGCCCAATGTTATTAGGCCCCAAACGTTGTTAGTAGGCCTAAGTAAGCCGAGCAGCAGTTTCAGTTGTACATAGCTGTACTTAAACTTCCTCCAATCCAAACTAGTTAAATGCAGTGTTCGAAGCTTTCAGCTATATAGCAGTATGGTCCAAACTTTTACAGAAAAGGAAGAGAGTGAGGGGCAAGATGGGGATTAAAAGGAATGTATAGCTACCTCTGCAGATCCCAAGCAGAGATCCAAAGACCAAGCTTTCGTGGACCCAGAGGAAGGCTGAAAGAGACCTCCCCTAGAATCAGGAGCATATAGAACTCAGCAAAGTCCAGGTAGAGAAAATTAATCCAGGTAGAGAGTGAAGACGGTATTTCAAATTGAAAAGTGTTGTGAAGCCTTCACCAGGGACTGAAATAAAATAGTGGGCAAAAACTATACCAGGCCGCTCAGGCGCCAGGCGCCTGGCTCAGAGGAACTGGCTTGGGGAAAGATAGTCCAAAATAGTCTCAAAGCCAAGAGAAAACATGTTCAAAAAGAGAAAAGGGGACTCTTCTTCTCCCAAAAGGGAGGCAAGAATCCAAAAAGCTCTCAAAACAAATCAAAATCTGTTAATAAAGTTCAGAGTTAAGCAAAAGGTAAAAATCAAGCAAACCAGGTTGGAACAAATGTGGGTCTTATCATTTTCACAGGACGCTCATGCTTTCTTTAATCCCTTGACAGCTCTCAGTTTTCTGCTTTTTAATTGGCTCTTTTCTGTAGTTGCTAACTGGAAAATTTGGTTCTGAATGGCATGCGGGGGTGAGGGGGCAGAAACCTGCAGGGACAGTTTCTCATTGTTTTAGACAGCTGATGTTACTCTAGGCCTTATCAGGGTACACGGGAACATGCTGGAATCGTGGAGCTGCTAGCTGCAGGGTGTAACAAATGTTACCTTTTCTCATACTGCTCCATTGCTCCACAGCTTGACCACAGCTGTGTCAGCATGATTGCCTGCTTCTCAAACTCTAGGCAGCAAAACGTCTTGCCCTCAAGGAAAGACAGGCGTGCTTATGAAGCAAAGTTTCACTCCCATTCCATGCCAGTGCCATAGCTTCCTTCTAAGCCCTCTGTTCCCAGGACTTGAATCCAGAAAGGGACCTTAGTAACACAAACAATTAAGGGGAAAGGGGGGAGCAGAGGAAGAAGGGGGGAAGCTGGGAGTACAGACCAGTAAACAAAAACAGTGGGGTCTGGTCATGCTGAGGGGATTGCTTGTCTGTGTACACACACAAACACAGAGGACCGAGAAACTCAGTTAGTTGCTACTGCTTTTTTTCTACACAGAAGTTATTCCCCTCCCCCCTTCAACATTCCAAGTGCCGGCTTGTGAAATCTCATAGGGATTCATTATACAAATAAAAATTATTTAAAATATAAGTAAATTGATTTTTTAAAAAAGAAATTCCATTCCACCAACTACAAGAGAAAGGGAATAGGAAAACATATATGGTTTTCATATAAAGCTTCCAGCTTTTTGGCAAATGATGAAGACAAACAGTTGCCAACACGTTTTCATTGCCAAAACTGTGTGACTGAGGGGGTTTTTCTGTTAACTTCCCTTTCTCCCTCAATATTTAACCAATCTTCCTGAAATTTTCAGGTTATGTAAAATAGACATTTCTGTCTGGAACATAAGATTTTCAGGAAGATTGGTGACACCTTTTAATTTTGTTAAGGTCAGAATGACCCACCCCCCAATTTTCATTTAACTTTGCAGAATCCTTCTTTGACTGATCACCTTATCTATTGGAGGCAAAACTGTGCCTCCAATCTGCTGTAGTTGCCACTTTTATTTCCTGGAAAGTGCTGGGGCTATAAGAGCAGTATTAGAAGCAAACATTCCAGCATTCTACAAATACAGCTTTCAGCATCTTTACATATTCATGCCAGGGAAAACTATAACTATAGAACTGCTGCCTGAAAAATTCAATGGGACTTTCTTCCAGGTACTAGGGATGTACGGACTGTGTAAAATCTGCTCCCTCTGTTTTGCAGATTGTCAGGCGTCTTTCATTCCATCATCCGCCCACAGACAGATGCGAATTCTTTTCCTGCAATTTTTTGCAGAAAAATACAGAAATATTTACGTAAATATTTACATAAGTATTAACATAATTTACCTCAGTACATAACATTTAGTGTATTGTCCCCCATTCCATTCAATATTTCCTCAGCAGAAACTTACGTATTTTTCTACAGATTTATATGCGTAAATTTTGGGAAAGTAAAAAAAATCATCCGAAAGTCCATAGACTCAGAGGATTCTGCAGGTCGGATTCTTAGAAATCTGAGCTCATTTTAAACCATCTCAAATTTCTCCTGAATCCCTACCAGGTACATGCACAAATATTTACGGTCTAATAAGGTGATGTTGGGTTTTTCACAGATAGATTTTTAAGCCCTAGTCCTTTCCTTTTCAATGTCTTTTGTGCTATGATATAAAGCAATCTAGGCATAATTCCATAATGCCTTTAACCCCAATACCTCCGTCTGCTACACATGTGAGTTTGTACTACCTAGGGATGCAAATGGCCTTCAGCCACAACTCCCTGCATGCCTAGAAGCAAGGTCCAGGAGAGAACAAGGGGCTAAAGCAACCCCTTGGCAAAACATAGCACGGGAGAAGAAGAAGAAGAAAAAACATGGAGAATGGAAAGCTGATGCTACAAACAACAAATAGAGAGTGATGGCAGACATGTTGCGAAGAAGACTCACAGTAGATTCCTCAGCTGCAGTGTTAGCCCAGCTTCCTCTGACCTTTACAATCTGATGGACTGGCGTAAATCAATCCCTGGTTTTTCTCCTCCCCACATACTTCAGGACATATATATATCTACCCATCTATCCAGTCATTTACTGCCTTTAAACAACAACAGGTGTTTCTTTAGGTGCAAAACATCTCTAGAGATTAGTGCACGATTTTGCACAGCCAGCTTTGGATGCAGATTTGCAGAACCACCTTTTCACAGCTCAGCCCTGGAGAGAAAAGGTATATTTGTGCTGAATATAATGAGGGCACTTCTAAACTGAGCTCTAGAGTTCTCCTTCTAGCATTTCCCTAACAACAACAGCATTTCCCTGACAACAGAAAAGACTATACTTTATACCTTGATTTGGGGACCTGGCCCTAAATACTACCCAATGGTGATAAAAATAATAGTTAAGATGAGAACCACTAAAATATTCTGTAGACATAGTGAAAACACAGGCCCTTTGAACTGGTAAATATGTTGCTTTTTTAATGTGTAGGGTTAGTCCCCATTTTCTCAGTGCCTTCGTTCTCACTAGAAGGGAATTCTGCAACACATTTCACCCCTTTTCTCTAATTCCTACAGATATTTTGTCTGAGCCAGAGCTTTCAGATTTGCTTCAGATTTTATTTTAGGTGAAATCAAGTGGCAATGTAGACATATGTATGCAAAGCAAAACACCTCCTCTGAAAAATACAAAAACCCTGAGAATCTTAAGACAGATTCAAAACTTAATTTCCCTTGAAATTTTTTCAAGACAAATTTTGTGGGCCTGTCTCAGATGAAATATATAAATAATTTTGACAGAAGTATATTTTGCTAAGATGAATAACATTTCTTAGGAAACCAACAGAAAACACTAATGCAAGTTCTATGTCAAGTTGTGCTTTTGGCATTATTTGCATCTCACCACTCACTAGATGTCATGCTAGGAATCCAGAACTGGTGGAAAAAAGCTGATAATACTTGAATTTGGAATTTTTCTGAATTTTTCTGAGGAACTTCTCTGCTGGCTAACAGGGCAATCCTAGGCATATCTACTCAGAAGTAAGTCTCACTGAGTTCAATGGGACAAACTCCAAGGTGACTGTGAGACTTACTTCTGATTGTGCTGTCAGCCACCTGAGAAGTTCCTCAGAGAAATAGCCAGTGAAGCAAAATACAGTATGATAGACTAGCATATCCTTATGAAGAAGTCATTCATACTCTGGGGCAATCTACATTACAACTTTAAACTGGTTTCAAACCTGTTTTTAGTGATTATGGCTACCAAATAAAGGAATTCTGGGAATTGTAGCTCTAGGAAGAGGGGCTGCTTGGGCAGGGGAAAGAGGTCTCTAGCAAAGAATTCTCAGTACCCTCATGAAACTGCAGGATCCCTTTAGATAAACCAGTTTGAAACCAGTTTAAAGTTGTAATGTAGATTGGCTCTTTGTGAGTTACAACTGTGCCACTTTTGGTGCAAAACAACCAAGTCAAGGGCAGGCCAGTGATTTGGGCCTTGACAATGATTGGCATAAATCACAGAAAATTAGAGAAATTAAAAAAAAAAACCTGTTCAGAAGGTTAATGTATTTAATATTTTGGAGAAAATGGTATGAACAAGTACTTTGTTTAACTCTAGAACACCATAGGGCCTAGTAAAGTTGGTTTTATAATAAAGGCCAATGAGGCAATTAAACAAACATTGTAAATTACTGTCTCCTGGGAAATTAGCACTTAGAAGCAATTTGGGGAACCCTGCTGGAACTGATGCACCTAGAGCATTAAGTGATGTTTCTCACATAGCTTCAGTAGTAGACAAGACTCAATTCTTCAGTAGTAGACAAGACATGTTCATTGTTCTACTAAGGAGCTGATAAGCACAGGAGCTAAGGAGCTGGCATCAATCTTGGCTTGCATCTTCACATCCTTGGCTCCATGTTACATTATCATATATATTTACTAAGTATACAAAATTGTGTTTATTATTATTATTATTATTATTATTATTGCCTATTTCCCTGAGAAGGAACTCAAGGGGGTGAACACATTCAGCAATATTTAAAATAAATTTAAAATAATCTTAAAAACTCAGTTCAATAAATAACAACCACAGTTTATAAGCACATGAATTAAACATAAAGGCTAAAAAAACTTTAAAAAAAACCTCAAGGGCAATTGAAGCTTTTAACCAAACACCACCTTAAAAAGTCAAGTTTTTACATACGTTTAAAACAGTGCAGTGTTGGGGCCTGATGAATCCCTGTTAGCAGAACATTCCACAAGGTGGGTGCAACCACAGAGAAAGCTCTAGACCTTGTGGCTGCCTATCTCATTTCATACGATGAGGGGATCTGAAGTAATGCTTCAGATGCCAACAGGAGCAAGTGGGGGGAAAGTACGGAAGAAGGCAGTCATTAAGGTATCCAGGTCCCAAGCCATTTAGGTCTTTAAAGGTTAAGATGAACACCTTGAATTAAGGCCTGACAGCCAGTGCAACTCAATTAAAATTGGTGTAACATCAAAACACCTAGCTCCCACCAGCAACCTAGCTGCTGCATTTTGCACCAATTGCACTTTCTGGATGCTTTTCAAGTGCAGCTTCCTTCCTCCCCCGCCCCATGCAGCACATTGTTGTTGTTGTTGTTCAGTCGTGTCCGACTCTTCGTGACCCCATGGACCATAGCACGCCAGGCCTTCCTGTCCTGCACTCTCTCCCGGAGCGTGCTCAAGTTCATATTCATTGCATCGGTGAAGCTATCTAGCCATCTCATCCTCTGCCGTCCCCTTCTCCTTTTGCCTTCAGTCTTTCCCAGCATCAGGGTCTTTTCCAGAGAGTTTTCTCTTCGCATTAGGTGGCCAAAATATTTGAGCTTCAGCTTCAGTATCTGTCCTTCCGATGAGCACTCAGGGTTGATTTCCTTTAGGATGGACTGACTGGACCTCCTTGCAGTCCAGGGGACTCGTAAGAGTCTTCTCCAGCACCACAGTTCGAAAGCATCAATTCTTCGGCGCTCAGCCTTCCTTATAGTCCAGCTCTCACAGCCATACATTACTACTGGGAAAACCATAGCTTTGATTAGACAGACCTTTGTCGGTAAGGTGATGTCTCTGCTTCTTACTATGCTGTCTAGGTTTGCCATAGCTTTCCTCCCAAGGAGCAAGCGGCTTTTAATTTCATGGCTACAGTCACCGTCTGCAGTGATCTTGGAGCCCAAGAAAGTAAAATCTGTCACTGCTTCCATTTCTTCCCCTTCTATATGCCAGGAAGTGATAGGGCCAGATGCCATGATCTTAGTTTTTTTAATGTTGAGTTTCAAATCAGCTTTTGCACTCTCCTCTTTCACCCTCAACAAGAGGCTCTTGAGATCCTCTTCGCTTTCTGCCATTAGGGTGGTATCGTCTGCATATCAGAGGTTGTTGATAATTCTCCCGGCAATCTTAATTCCGACCTCTGATTCATCCAACCCGGCATTTCTCATGATGTACTCTGCATATAAGTTAAATAAGCAGGGTGACAATATGCAGCCTTGTCGTACTCCTTTCCCAATTTTGAACCACTCGGTTGTTCCATGTCTGGTTCTTACTGTCGCTTCTTGACCCTCATACAGGTTTCTCAGGAGACAGGTAAGGTGGTCTGGTACTCCCATCACTTTAAGAATTTGCCACAGTTTGTTGTGATCCACACAATCAAAGGCTTTAGCGTAGTCAATGAAGCAGAAATAGACTTTTTTCTGGAATTCTCTTGCTTTCTCCATGATGCAGGGAATGTTGGCGATTTGATCTCTAGTTCCTCTGCCTCTTCGAAACCCAGCTTGTACTTCCGGTAGTTCTCGGTTCACATACTGCTGAAGCCTAGCTTGTAGGATTTTGAGCATCACCTTGCTGGCATGTGAAATGAGCGCAATTGTGCGGTAGTTGGAACACTCTTTGGCGTTGCCCTTCTTTGGAATTGGACTGTAAACTGACCTTTTCCAGTCTTGCGGCCATTGTTGAGTGTTCCAAATTTGTTGGCATATTGAATGCAGCACTTTAACAGCATCATCTTTTAGGATTTTAAATAGCTCAGCTGGAATACTGTCATCTCCACTAGCTTTGTTGTTAGTAATGCTTCCTAAGGCCCACTTGACTTCACTCTCGAGGATGTCCAGCTCAAGTTCAGTGACTGCACTCTCATGGCTATCAGGGACATTCAGATCTTTCCTGTATAGTTCTTCTGTGTATTCTTGCCACCTCTTCTTAATCTCATCTGCATGTGTTAGGTCCCTGCCTTCTTTGTCCTTTATCATGCCCGTCTTTGCACAAAACGTTCCCTTGAGATCTCCAATTTTCTTGAAGAGATCTCTAGTCTTTCCCATTCTGTTGTTTTCCTCGATTTCTTTGCATTGTTCATTTAAGAAGGCCTTCTTGTCTCTCCTTGCTATTCTCTGGAACTCTGCATTCAGTTGGATATATCTTCCCCTTTCTCCCTTGCTTTTCGCTTCCCTTCTTTCCTCAGCTACTTCTAAAGCCTCATCAGACAGCCACTTGGCTTTCTTGCATTTCTTTTTCTTTGGGATGGATTGAGTTGCTGCCTCCTGACCAATGTTACGGACCTCCATCTATAGTTCCTCAGGCACTCTGTCTATCAGGTCTAATCCCTGAAATCTATTAGTCACCTCCACTGTATATTCATAAGGGATATGATTGAGGTCATACCTGAATGGTTTAGTGGTCTTCCCTACATTCTTCAATATCAGCTGAAATTTTGCAACAAGAAGCTCATGATCTGAGCCACAGTCAGCTCCAGGTCTTGTTTTGACTGACTGTATAGAGCTTCTCCATCTTTGGCTGCAAAGGACATAATCAATCTGATTTCGATATTGACCATCTGGTGATGTCCATGTGTAGAGTCGTCTCTTGTGCTGTTGGAAAAGAGTGTTTGCTATGATCAGCGTGTTCTCTTGGCAAAACTCTATTAGCTTTTGTCCTGCTTCATTTTGTACACCAAGGCCATGCCTGCCTGTTATCCCAGTGATTTCTTGACTTCCTACTTTAGCATTCCAATCCCCTATGATGAAGAGGACATCTTTTTTTGGTGTTAGTTCTAGAAGGTGTTGTAGGTCTTCATAGAACCGATCAACCTCAGCTTCTTCGGCCTCCGTGGTTGGGGCATAGACTTGAATTACTGTGATGTTGAATGGTTTGCCTTGGATTCGTACTGAGATCATTCTATCATTTTTAAGATTGTACCCCAGTACTGCTTTTCCCACCCTTTTGTTGACTATGAGTGCTACTCCATTTCTTCTAAGGGATTCTTGCCCACATTAGTAGATGTCACCTGAATTAAATTTGCCCATGCCTGTCCTTTTGAGTTCACTGATTCCCAAGATGTCGATGTTCAATCTTGCCATCTCATGTTTGACCACCTCCAGCTTACCTTGATTCATTGATCTGACATTCCAGGTTCCTAAACAATATTGTTCTTTACTGCATCGGACTTTCTTTTCACCACCAGACACATCCACAGCTGAGTGTCCTTTCGGCTTTGGCCCAGCCGCTTCACTCTTTCTGGCGCTACTTGGAAATTCCCTCTGCTCTTCCCCAGTAGTATATTGGACACCTTCCAACCTGAGGGGCTCATCTTCCGGCATCATATCTTTTAGCCTTGTGATACGTTCCATGGGGTTTTCTTGGCAAGAATACTGGAGTGGGTTGCCATTTCCTTCTCCAGTGGAGCACATTTTGTCAGAACTCTCTGCCATGACCTGTCCGTCTTGGGTGGCCCTGCATGGCATAGCTTATGGCTTCACTGAGTTACGCAAGCTCCTTCACCACAACAAGGCAGTGATCCATGAAGGGGATACAGCACATTACAGTACTCTAATCTGAAGGTAACTAGGGTAGGAATGACTGTGGCAAGGTCTATCTCTGTCAGAAATGGTTGTAGCTGATAAGTCAGGCAACACTATAAACACCTTGCAGCTAATGCCAGAATGCTAGATCAAGGAGCAACTCCAAACTACAAACCTGATCTTTCAGAGGGAGTGGAACCCTGTCCACAGCAGATTGCACACCTAATCTCGAGTCAGATAATCCACCTGCCAACAGTACTTCAGTCTTGTCAGGATTAAGTTTCAGCCTGTTTCGCCTCTTTCAGTCCCTCACAGCTGCCAGACAGTAGTTCAGGACTTCTACCACCTTGCAAGGATCAGAAGAAAACAGGAGATAGAGTTGCATATCATTTGCATATTGTTAAGTCTTTTTTGACCTATAAAGTCTTACATGGCTCAGGGCCACAATACCTAATGGAGTCCCTCCCCTGGCATGAACTGACCCATACGCTGTGTTCAGCATCTAAGGCCCTCCTCTGGGTGCCTCATCCGAGGGAGGCTTAGAGGTGGCAACAAGGGAGAGGGCGTTCTCAGTGGTGCCCCTCCAATTATGGAATGATCTCCCCCATGAGGCCCGCCTGGTGCCAACGTTGTTATTTTTCAACACCAGGTTAAAATGTCTTCTCTCAGGCATTTGGCAGCATATAATGAGTTTTTAATCAGGTTAATTTAGGGATGGACGAAAGTCACTTACCTGTCCTCGAAGCTTGTTCACGGTGGGGGGGAGGCGCTTCGCTGCTCCCCCCGTGAAGTTCAGGCCGGGGGAGAGGCTTCCCGCCTCGCCCGGCCGAAATTCAGGCCAGGGAGGAGGCGCCTCGCCTCGCCCGGCCGCGAACTAAAAAGTAAAAAAAAAACAACGCCCCCATGATAGGCTACGTGACGATTAATGTAGCCTATCACGGCTAGATCTGCAAAGTCTTTGATTGGAATGGCGGCAGCTGCCGCTTCCGCCCCGGGTGAACACCCGTCAAACCGCCGGCCGGACCCGCCGCCGGGAGGGACATTCGCCAAAGGTAAGTCCCATCCCGGGGGGGTGCGGGGTGCTGGAGGGTGCGGATAATTTCTCCCCAAAACTTGTTCGGGGGGCCAAACACATTGGCGCTCTTCCCCCCGAAGTTTCGGGGAGAAATTCTCCGCCAACCCTATCTGGATTGTCTTTGGTTGATTGTTTAAAAATTGTGTTTATATATATGTTTTCTCTGTGTGTACTGTCTGTTTATATGTTTTTATGTCAATGGATTTGTACTTTGTATAATGTATTTTAATGGTTTTTAATTTTTGTGAACCACCCAGAGAACTTTGGCTATGGGGCCGTATAGAAATATAATAAATGAATGAATGAATGAATGAATGAATGAGTCTGCAGCCCAAATCCCCAGATGGCATAAGTGAACAAAAGGAAACCCTGAGGAATCTCATGGTCCACTGGTCAAAGGGAAGCGCAGTGGTCCACCTTTAGGGTTCTACAGTATCTGTCAGGAATGAATGGAACTTGCTCAATACAGTACCACCAACCCTCATCCTCTGGAAGGACACCATGTTTGCTAGGAGATCCAGGAGAATCAACAGGTTTGCACCCCCCTTCCTGTCTCCTGGCACTAGGGATGGGCAAACCCCCCAAAGCCCAGTCCAGGGGGTCCACCACGAGGAAATCTGGACTGCTTGGGCTCACTGGATTTCCCCAGAGCCCTGTGCACGCATGCCAGATTTTGCGGGGTGTCTTTCCGGTTTTAAAAAGACAAGATCCATGAATGGCGGCTGCCATTCATGGACCTTGGGAAAATCACAGCTGTAAATGGTGTATTTTACGCCATCTGTAGCCATAAAGCACTTACATCTATGTAAATTGGAGCCATAAAAGCACTTTTATGGTGCTTTTCAGTCTGGAAGCCAGACTGGGAAGGATCTATATAAAGAACAGACAGAATGAAACAGAAACGTATGTATAACATAAACAGCAAGGCCTTATGGCACTTTAAAGGTTTACAGATTTATTGTCGTATATGGTTTTATGGACTAAGGCCTGTTCTGTCAGATACATGAAGTGCTATCCACAGTTGATGCATGTGTGTGTATGTTTACACAGTCATATCAATAGATGATAGATAGACAGAAAAACAGGCACACTAGTGGTACATGAACTCAAACTCAGAATTGGCCTCTAAAAAGCCTGAACTTTCCCCCAAAATTTATAACTCAGCATGGGTGAACAATTATTCAAACCCAGTTCTGAACATATTTTGGACCATTTTGTGCCTGCCATGGTGTTATTGGCAGCACAACAGAGTTGAATCCCTCTCCTTACCCAATGGGCATCCAACCCAGGGCCAAACTGCATGTTAGCTTCTCTGCATACTTCTGGCCTGGAATGCAAGGGTGTTTATATTGTTTCTTTTTACAAATTGCTGGCACAGGGGCCTCAATCCAGACTGGGACCCTAGCATGAAGGGGGGGGGGCTTAACCCTTTGTTGGCGTTGCAAATTGCAGGAGCGTGGGCCTTAAACTGGATTGGAACTGCTGCACAGGCAAAGGGTTAAAGTCCTTCACCCTCACGCTAATCTGGACCCCCTGCCTCCCCTCCACAGTGGCAATTTGTAGGGGGGAAATATTAGAATATGTAGAACAATGGGCTGCTTAAGGAACTTTTGTCTTTTTTCTTTTTTAAGGGAAACAGTCCTAATTCCTCCAGCTGTAGCTGAATTCATTTCATTTCATTTATTTTATTTCTATACTGCCCCATAGCTGAAGGTCTCTGGGCGGTTCACAAAATTAAAAGCCATTAAAATACATTATATAAAATATAAAACTATTCACGTAATGACATAGACCAAATAACTCACACAGCAACAACATATATCTAAAACAATTTAAAACGATCAGCCAGAGACAATCAAGAGACTCGTTATACGCTGCCAAATGCCTGAGAGAAGAGGGCAGTTTGAACCTGATGCCAAAAAGGTGACAATGTTGGTGCCAGGCAGGCCTTGACAGGGAGATTATTCCATAAATGGGAAGCCACCACCAAGAAGGCTTTCTCTCTTGTTGCCACCCCCTGAGCCTCCCTCGGAGGAGGCTCCTGGAGGAGGGCCTTAGATGCAGTGTACAAGTTGGTTCATGCCAGGAGAGGCATTCCGTCAAGTACTGTGGTCCCGAGCCATGTAGGGCTTTATAGGTCAAAACCAGCACTTTGAATTGGGCTTGGAAGCATATAGACAGCCAGTACAAGTGGGCCAGAATCGGTCTTAAATAATCAGACCTTCTAGTCTCTGTTATCTGTCTGGCTGCCGCAAGAGGTCTAACGGAAGGTTTTTAAAATATATATATACCCCTGCAAGGGGTGGGGTGAGTATCAGAAGGAAAGTGGATGGTGGGAAGGTTTAAACCTCCCTTCCCCATGTGGTAATCCCAATTGGGCCCCAATGTGCTTACTTGTGAGTAAATAAATAAGCAGAGAGGAAGCTGCACTGTATGTATTTACTGTAACAATTAGTCTGGCCCTCAGTTATTGTGTATATGAGAGAATTTGGTCTAGTGCAGGCTTGCCATATTCTATTAAAACATGTAGGTGTAGGTTGGACAGATGTAAAGGAAAACAGAGTTTCTGTGCTTTTATTGGTTGTGTAGAAGTGGGAATTTTGACAGACTTTTATCACAATGCTGCTGTCGATTTAAGATCATAAAAGGGGAAAACAAAAAACAAAACAAAGAAAGAAAGAAAGAAAAGGCATCCTGCAATTTGTTATACAGATTAGATTAAACTGTCTGGCAAGATTCTTCCCAGGAGGTACAAAATGGATACTGCTGTGCTTATGAATTGCGTATGAATGGCCATGCAGAGTAGCTCTTTTTGTCAAACTAAGATTTTGATAGATAGCTATGATTTCTGAGCCTATAAGATGAAAAGACACTGCCTTAAGGGAGCTGTCGCACATCTGCAGTACACAAAGCTGAAACTAAAGTACATAAATACACGAGTTACGTTTTTATTTTAATGCATCTCAGAACAGCCCAACAAACAATTGGTATTAAAAGATTTCCAATACTTTCATGTTCTAATCTTCCTGTATCTTCCAATGGAATTTTAAAAGGTTAAAGACTGCTCACTATGTATCAGCTTCTCTGTAATAGCAAATTAACTACTTATGCAATTAAGCAATCTGCTCAGAGTTTGCACCTTGGGGGAGGGGGGGCATTTACTCAAATCCAGGAAAGGAATGAAGAGATGTGAAATGTTAATTAGATGCAGAAGCAGAATGAAAAAGGAAAGCTATGTAAAAACTTGGGATTAAACAAGAGAAACTAAATGTTGCCACTGAGAACACATTTATATTCTCTCTCTCTTCCAGGTACAGTGCAGTGAAAAAGGGCTGTCATTTCAATGTTTTAAATAGTTCCAGAAACATGGGACCTATCCATTTGGCCTGGCAGACACGAGCCCCCATGGACTAATTTAAAGGTGACAACACACAAGAAATCATAGACTCATAGGGTTGGAAGGGGCCTACAAGACCATCGAGTCCAACCCCCTGCTCAATGCAGGAAGCCTGATTCCCAGGCGGTCTCCCAACAGAATTCTCACTGGAGGTGGCTGCCATGTGTACACCTCAAGAGTGTGATAGAGCCACTGCCAGACAGGTGAAATTGTGGCCATAAACATGAATGCGGCGATTTGCACAATTGTGTGTCCACCCTTTTTTACCTGCCACGACCTGATCTCAGAATCCATACACACAGCTCCTAGTGGTTATTACAGACAACACCTCTGTGACAATGCTGCTTGTCTGTGAGCCTAGAAATGTTCCCCATGTGCTTCTGCAGTGCTTGGGCGGGAGCCGTCAGAAGTGGAAATGGAGTCATTTTGTCAGTGCTTCCCTTTTGCCTTTACACTGATGGCCACAGTAGTCCTGCATTGAGTTGTGTGCACTTTGCTTCACCAAACCGAGCATGCATGTATATCTGACCACAAGATTGCCACCTATGAAATTGTCCTTGCCGCTCTTGCTAACATCTGAAAATCCAAAAGAAGGAGGTTGCTTAATATATGGCCATGAAGAGTACCACTTTTATCTGACTGCAACATCCATGATGGAAGTAGAACCATATAAACAAAGGTAGGTATTTTAACATTTTCTTTCTTTCATTTGTATTAGGGATAAACTGAACAAGAAATCTGTTCCGTTCACCTTTTAAAGCAAACTTGCTTAATTTTTCACTTTCGGACCACTATGCAGACTGAAAGTCAGTCATCCTTTGAGATTCACCATTCCCTGAATTTTGCAATTGAATTTTCCATTTTTAAAAAATAAGTGTAGATTAGGAAAAAAATAGTGTTCAAAAATGGATTGCTTGCAAAAATATGTATTAAAAAAGAAGAAAATAGGCAAAATATATGCAAAAATTAGAACAAATGTGCACAAAAATGCTTATGAGTCTTCATGCAAACGTCTGGTTTTTTAAAAACCTCAAAGTTCAAGACAAACTGAACTTAAGGCTGGAGGAGTTTTCAAAGTTCATGACAAACCATACTTAAGAATGGAAAAATGAGAAAATTAGAGAAACAGAAATTGACAGTCCCACATGACACCAACAGTGTAATCTTTTCAGCACCAGGTTAAAACTTCCCTCTTCTCTCAGGCATTTGGCAGCATATAATGGGTTTTTAATCAAGTCTTGGATTGTCTTTGGTTGATGGTTTAAAAATTATTTTAGATATATGTTATCTCTGTGTGTGCTGTCTATTTATATGTTTTTATGTAAATGGTTTTACACTTTGTGTAATGTATTTTAATGTTTTTGTTTAATCTTTGTGAACCTGGAATAACAGATTTGTCCATCCCTAATTCAAATAATATTCCAGAAGTATGCTAAAACAAACAAACTAAGTCAAGATGGTTAACTTCTGTGATTTAAAAGTTAACCATCAATACAAGCCCACAATTTATATTCAGAAGTAGGCATCTTCTGCAAAGTTTCCTTGCAAGACTTTAGGAGCATGTCTACACCAGCCTAATATCCTCCATTTAAAAAGGGCCTTCTGCTTCTGTTTTAAATTCAGGATTATGACAAACTCCCTTTATACATGCTTCCTTTCCTCCCCCCTTTCCTCCCTTATCTGAGTCTTCCATATGTTTCATTATGCAGCCACTAGATGGCACTGTGGTCTAGCTCCTCTTATTGCAGCTTTTCCTTTTTCACAGGGAAACTGAAGGGGAACTCAAGCACGTAATTTGATAGCTCATCATCTCTGATCTTTTTTTTTTTTAATGGAATAAAGGTCATTTAATGCAGGAGACACCCTGGAGGTTGACAAAGTCATCTAAAGGACCTTTAGACTTCCGTGAGTAACCAATCTCAATAGCAGGATAAAAAGCTCTGTGTGAAGAAACCCTAAATCTGAGCTAACTAACAGAGCACAAATTCAGCAAACTGCATCAACTCCTCAACGTCTCTGATGTTTGTAAGGACTCTCCTTTGATCTAGCAGCTTCTGGAAGGCTGGTTAGGGTTCAAGGATGAAGCTTGCTATATCAAAGCAAAACTACATCAAACTGATGCAGTTTGCAAAACATCTTGCCAAAGACCTGAAGTGTGTTACAAAGTGACAAAGTGACAGCAAAGGAACTCAGTCATGTTTAAAAGAGCTAATTAGCTTTCGAAGGAACTCAGTTGCCTGCTAAGTATTTTTCTTTGATCTAGTAAGGATAGCTTTAATTGCAGTAACACCATTTAGGAAGTTTTAGTGGGCCTGGAACTACCAGAATACAGGCAAAAACTTTAGTTCAGCACAGCATTGACTTGTTAGATTTTATTTTGAAGGAGTGCATGTGTGTTTTCTCTAAAGCCTTAATATAAAATAGTGATTTCAGGATTAAAAAAACCACTGTATAGTAATTTGATCCTGAAATCCTATAGTTACCTGGGAGTAAGTCCCACTGATGGAATACAGCAGGACTTACTTCTGAGTAAACATGCATAGGGTTACTGTAAAAGACTCACAGGAGAATCCTATATATGTCTTTTCAAAAGTAAGTCCCATTGAATTCAATGGGGCTTACTCCCAGAAAGTGGGTATAGGAGTGCACCCCCATGGAACTGAAAAATACTGGTATTCTATTGCTTTTGTCTGAGTTCTTGAACCTGGAATAAAAAGGCAAGAAGGGAAAGGCAGGGATATTTGAAGTAAGTACAGTGTGTATACCCAGTGACTGACATTGTACTAATACCCCACATGAGTAGAATGGGTTCTTTTAATTACTTTAGGGATATTGAATAGCTCAGCCATGATTTACAGTGCTGCTGTTGTTTTTTTAAAAACGTAATAGATTAAGCAATTATATGAGAAACATTGCTATATTTCTTAAGAACTATAAGCTTCATGTATGTGTGTCCATCCCACAAGGTGCCAAAATAAATAGCCTTCCTAGGGATGATAGTACATAATACCAAGTCAAAGCCTCACAAGGTGCTTTACAGAAACTGGCAGTGTAGGTAAGAAGCAAAATGAGGCCCTATTGAGCCTCTTCGATGACCATTAATTCAGAAAATTCTCTCTCCCTCCTTCCCTTCCTCCCATTCTTCAATGCACTTTAATTCTAATTCTGCCCGGCCAGTTACAGATGGTTATAGAATGTTGTCATGCTGTATATCTCTCTTTAGCTGCAGATGCATAAGTATGAGATAAATCTTCCCATATTTCACTTTTCAAATCACTGCTTCTTTTTTTAGCAGGCGAGGCTACCACTGGAGCAATCAATCTCTTGCTTAGAGTTCAATTTAGATGTATAGTACTTGACTGCAGATCCGTAATATCATGGCACTCTTTTAGTGCATGGTATGGTAGCTCTTCCAATATAGTCTCTTACAATTCTGCTTTGACCTTTCAGCAGTACTAGGAAGTGAGGTGTTTTTCTTTTCTTTTCTTTTCTTTTCTTTCCTGACTACATCAGTTACTGTAGCTACTTTGTTCTTAGAAAATGAAATTGACATAACAAGGAGACGTACAGGTCCAGTGAAATAAAAAGTTGCCAATAGCTTTGCTTGCATAAAAGAAAAATAGTGAAAGCCCATAAATAGATTAAACATTTATTGACATACAGTGCCTACCTAATCATATACTGCCCCTGCTGTTCCCAACACTCACAGAGCTCTGAAGATTTACCTGAGAATTTCAACCTCTGTTTTTCTCTGCAGATTTCATGTGGTCGTTCACAGGCTGAGATTTCCTATAGTTCCACGTCTCTCTACAGCACTGAGAACATCAACCATTTGGGCCCATCAGGCATTTGGCACAGTTCCTGATCTACAACATTAATATGCCTTGCTTCCCAGGCAACAGCTGAGGTATGACACACCATAGAACACCCATCCCCACCCCCCACCCCACGCTTATGAAGATTGCAGAATAGTGCTGGCAATAGAAGATCCTAGCATCTCTTATCTTGCACTCCACGTAACAACAGTTAAAGAATTACGTGGCAGTATGCAGACACAAAACGACTAATCGCACCATTAAAATGTAAAACATCTCCACGGATTTGCCTTTAATAAGTCTATGGGAAATAATAATTAGAAGTTCAGGATAACCTTTCCATGGTCAGTGCTAAGAGTGCAATGTTAGACAAGTCTACTCAGTCAGAAGTAAGTCCCATTGGGTTCAATGGGGCTTATTCCCAACTTAGTAAGGAGAGATAGGGTTGCAGCCTAAATGAAATGCCAGTGGGCTCTTTCCAAGTTTCAAAGAAACAATAGCAAAATAGTCTTGTACCCTCAATGCCTATTGGGTGAGAGAGGAATTTTGTTTGTTTATTTGTTTGTTTATTTCTATACTGTCGAATAGCCGAAAGTCTCTGGGTGGTTCACAGAAATTAAAACCACAAAGTGCAGCATAAAACAATATAAAAAATAAAAGCTTAAAACCACAATATAAGAGTTCAGCCAGAATAAAACCTAACAGCAATGCAGAGATTTAAAATACACATTTAAAACACCAGAGATTAAGAAGCTAAAATGCTAAAAACGTGGGAGAACATAAAGGTCTTCGCCTGGTGCTGGAAGGAGAACAACATAGGTGCCAGGTGAACCTCTCAGGAGAGCTCATTCCACAGCCGGGGGGCCACAGCACAAAAGGTCCTCCTCCTAGGGATGGCCATGAATTTCTCCACGAATCTCGGGGAGGCTAAATGCCAGCGAATTCGGCCCCCCAAAATTGTTGGTGAAATTCTCCACCCCCCCGCCACCCCCCCCCCGGGATGGGACTTACCTCCCTCGAATGTCCCCCTCGGCGGCGGGTCCCGGCGGCAGTTCGGCGGCAGTTCGGCGGGGGCGGCGGCCAGTCTTCCGCCCGGCTGCCACCGCCACCATTACAAAATAAAGTAAAAAAAGAAAGAAACACCCGTGATAGGCTACGTAATGATTAACGTAGCCTATCACGGCTAGATTTCCAAAGTCAGCCATGATAGGCTACGTTAATTGTTACGTAGCCTATCATGGGTGACTTTGAAAAAAAAAAACCCGTACGCAAATGGCAGCGCACATGGGCGCCGCCATTTGCGTTCTTTATTTGGTCCTGGCTAGTCTACGTAAAGATTTGCTATTTGCGTTGCCCTTATTTTCGCCGTAGTCTACATAAATCTTACGTAAACTACCGGGACCAAATAAGGAACACAAATGGCGGTGCCCATGGGCGCCGCCATTTGTGTACGCTTTTTTTTTTTCAAAGTCACCCATGATAGGCTACGTAACGATTAACGTAGCCTATCATGGCTGACTTTGGAAATCTAGCCATGATAGGCTGCGTAAATCATTACGTAGCCTATCACGGGTGTTTGTTTTTTTCCACTTTTTATTTCGCGGCCGGGGAGACGGGGCGCTTCTCCCTGGCCTGAATTTCGGCCGGGCGAGACAGGGCGCCTCCCCCCCCAGCCTGAATTTCGGCCGGGCGAGGTGGGGCGCTTCCCTCCCCCGGCCTGAACTTCAGGGGGAGAACCAAAGTGCCTCCCCCCCACCACGAAGCAAGCTGCAGGACCAGGTAAGTCCCTTTCGTATATCACCACCTCCTCCTAGTAGCCACCAGCCTCATTTCCTTTGGTGGGGGCTCCTGGAGAAGGACCCCTGAGGGTCCAGGCAGGCGCATATGGGAGGAGGTAATCCTTCAGATAACCTGGTCCCAAGCTGTTAAGGGATTTGAATGTTAATACCAGCACTTTGATTCGGGCCTGGAAATGGACTGGCAGCCAGTGCAGCTGAAAAGTACAGGCGTGATGTGATTTTGTTTGCCAGTCCCTGTTAACAATCTTGCTGCCCTATTTTGCACTAGCTGAAGTTTCTGAACCGTTTTCAAAGGCAGCCTCACATATAATGCATTGCAGTAATCCAGACAAGAAGTTATCAGAGCGTGGGTAACTGTAGCTGGGCTATGTCTGTCCAGGTAAGTGTGTAGTTGGTATATTGGCTTAAGCTGATAAAAAGTGTTCTGTGACACTGAGTTCACCTGTGCCTCAAGTGACAGTTCTAGGTCCAAGAGCAAATGCAGATGTCAAACCTGATCCTTTAGGGGGAGTGCAACCCCCACCAGAACAGGTTGAATATCACCTAGCCAGGCGGACAAACCACCAAGAATACCTTGGTCTTGTCTAGGGATGGACGAAAGGGACTTACCTTGTCCCGCAGCTTGCTTCCCGGTGGGGGGGAGGCACTTCACTTCTCCTCCCGAAGTTCAGGCCGGGGAGAAGCGCCCCGTCTCCCCGGCCGCGAAAGAAAATGTGAAAAGAAAAAAAAAAGTGATAGGATTATTTATTTATTTATTTATTATTTAATTTATTAATTGCCCATCTGGCTAGTCACCCAGCCACTCTGGGCGATGTACAACATCCAATAAAACAATAAAATTCTACAATAAAAACATTTTCTAAAATACCCTAACCCACCCCAAATGCCTGCCTGAACAGCCATGTTTTTCATGCACGACGGAAGCTAATTAAAGAAATAAAGCGTTCCCTTATTTTCACCATAGTCTACGCAAATCTTTACGTAGACTAGACGTGCCAAACTAAGGAACGCAGCCATTTGCGTACGCCATTTTGTTGTATTTGTTGTTGTGTAGCATTTTTTTTTTTAACCCACCCAACTATGATAGGCTCGGTCACCCAGTTCAGAACTACATATCCCCCTGCTCCCCCCACTACACATAATTACTTAAAAAGTATGAGATCTTGCAAAACTGTGCAAATGATAACCGGACACAAGAAGTCAGGATTACTGTAGATTCATCAACATATCCACAGTTCATTAGAATGCCAACCATTTTTTTTTTCCTTGAAAAAATAAAGTGCCTTGTGGCACCATAAAGACTAACAAATGTATTCTGCCATGTACTCTGTTCTTGGACGTTGTCCACTTCATCAGATGCATGAAGTGTTGAGCATGAAGGGCTTTCTCCTATGTTGCCCCTAGGGATGTTAGAGAAATCCTCCATAGATTCAAATGAGTATCCATGGCGGATCGGCCCCACTTACCTCCACTCCAGGAGGATTCCACATGGGACAGCACTCGGCTGCTTGTTCCACTGGAGCCGGTCTCCACCTCGCCGATGGTCTGGGGTTTTTTTGTTTTCTTTAAGGCAATCGGCAGGATGTGCCCATAGACTTATATGCGAAATAGAGCCATGAATCTTGCGTATAAGCCTATGTGTCCATAGGCTTATGTGTCTATGGATTCACAGCTCTATTTTGCGTATAAGTCTATGGGCACATCCTGCCAATCGTCATTATTTTTTTTAAAAAAATGGCAATTGGCGTGGAAGAGAATGGCTCTGGCCATCAAGGTATGTGGCCCTCAAGCTGGGCGGCTCCTCAGAATCTAGGCAGAGTGGAGCCACTCTGGAGGATTCTGGGGGGGGGGAGGAATGGATTGCCTCCCCCCCAGCTGGATTCCCCACCGGAACGGACGGTGGGGAATCCATACATCCCTAGTTGCCCCCAATCTCTGGAACAAATTATCTGTGTATATGTGACTCTCCCACACACACACATTCTGGAAGGAAGCCAGGACACAACTTGGTGCAATCTAATTTATGTTTAGATGGGGAAAAAAAGACCTACATCTCTCAGCAATCCCCATCTGCCATGGCTGAGGAATGCTGGAAGTTGTAAGACTTTTTGCTTTCTAAACATGCATAGGATTGCACCCTAATTTGAATTTTTAAACCATTATTTGGGTGTTTAATGTTGGTTTCAACATTTTAACACATTTTTATTTTGATTTTTTAATATTTTGAACTTCTTGTACACCGTCTTGGTTTATCACTTTCTGACACAGAAATACAATAACTAACTAAATAAATAAATAAGCCTCATATCCGCACATTTATATAGACATGCTGGGGCCATGGCAATGTAAACAGGGGAATGAGATGCAAAAAGTACAGAGAGTGATGATGTCCATTATGACTGCCATTTACAAAATGTTTGGGTGATAATACAGACATATTCAGAATTAGGGCTGTGCACCGCTTCAGCCCGAAGCCTGAACTCTGAGCCAAAGCGGGACATTTCAGGCCACTTCCAAGGTGGGGTGGAGGGTGCACGAGGCAGCATGAAGTGGGGCGGGTCATTTCAAAGCACTTTGGGGCACTTCAGAAGCCCAGCCATACACACTGCTTCTGCCGCCCAGCCCCCAGCTCTTTATACGTGCCGTTGGGATGCATGCCACCATCCGTCTTCTTCTTCCAGGGAGTTGCCATTTTTAAAATGGCAACTCCCTGTAATTCTGGAAATAGATCCTACGCAAATGGTGGCCGTCAAGCCATCAAGCACACTACATTAATGTAGCATACTTGACGGCTTGACGGCCACCGTTTGCGTAGGCTCTATTTCTGGAAATACAGGGAGTCATCATGGTGGCTCCCAGGAAGAAGAAGAAGGCTGCCAATGCACGTCCTGAGGTCCCAGGTAAGATGCCAGGGGCTCGTGCAGGCGCCCAGGTCGGGGCGGGGGGAACCGGCCTGAAGTGGGTCAGGCCTGCCTCAGAAGCCATTAAGCAACCTCCAAGGTGGGTCAGGGGGTCCCTGGACAGCTCTACTAAGAATGCATTTGATGGAGTGGAAAGTGTCACCAAAGGCTATGCTTGCATAACCTGGTTAGTCTTTCAAATCCCACAAGACTCTGTGTTACTTTTGCTGCAACAGACTAACATGGCTACCCTTTCAGAAACTATCCTTTCTTAGACTTTTATGATGAATATGGGGTTGCATTAGGGATGTTTGAACCCTTTCTCCAAAGATATTTTTCTAGCCCTACCAGAACATTTTTGATTCCCTTGAAATTTCTAGTTTATCCCTGAACAAGAAGTTCCAAGCCCACCTGGAATTTAAGTGGAATTAGTACTATCCTATGGATAAGAGGACTCACCCTCCCCTCGAGTAATTTGGAAATGTTATTATTGTTCACTAAATGTTTCAGGCCAAAGGTCCGCATAATCAAAGCTATGGTTTTCCCAGTAGTAATGTATGGCTGTGAGAGCTGGACTATAAGGAAGGCTGAGTGCTGAAGAATCGATGCTTTCAAACTGTGGTGCTGGAGAAGACTCTTACAAGTCCCCTGGACTGCAAGGAGGTCAAATCAGTCAATCCTAAAGGAAATCAATCCTGACTGCTCATTGGAAGGACAGATACTGAAGTAGGGGTGTCAGAGAATTTCTCGCCGAAACTTCAGGGGCCGAGTGCCAACGTATTCGGCCCCCTGAAGTAGTTTTGGGGAGAAATTCTCCACCCCCCCGCCCCCTGCACCCTCCCCCAGGATGGGACTTACCTTTCCTGAATGTCGCTCCTGGTGGCGGGTTGCAGCAGCGGTTCGGCAGGGCTTCGACAGGGGCGGGGGCGGCAGCCAGTCTTTCGACCGGCTGCCGCCGCTGCCGCCATTCCAAGAAAAGTAAAAAAAAAAAAAACGCCCCCGTGATAGGCTACGTGACAATTAATGTAGCCTATCACGGCTAGATTTGCAAAGTCAGCCGTGATAGGCTACGTAAATCGTCACGTAGCCTATCACGGGGGCGTTTTTTTTTAACTTTTTATTTCACGGCCGGGCGAGGCAGGAAGCCTCCCCCCCCCGGCCTGAATTTTGGGGGGAGCGGCGAAGCACCTCCCCCCCACCGCGAAGCAAGCTGCGAGACCAGGTAAGTGACTTTTGTACACTCCTATACTGAAGCTGAAGTTCAAATATTTTGGCCACCAAATGCGAAGAGAAAAGTCACTGGAAAAGACCCTGGTGCTGGGAAGGATTGAAGGCAAAAGGAGAAGGGGACGGCAGAGGATGAGATGGCTAGATAGCATCACCAATACAATGAATATGGACTTGAGCACACTCCGGGAGAGAGCGGAGGACAGGAAGGCCTGGCGTGCTATGGTCCATGGGATCACGAAGAGTTGGATACGACTGAACGACTGAACAACAACAACAAATGTTTCAGGTTTGCAGTAAGAGAAATAATACTTAGAGGGATGTGTAGAGCATTAGTTCCAGAGTTCAAAGTTACGCCACTGTGCCACTGGTAATGTCACTCTTTCTTTTAGCTTCCCTCAAAATTCCTTTGATGTCTTACATGTAGGGATATCACAGGCACCTGATTCAGTGCGAGAATCCAGCGGACCTGCTCCTGCCTGCACCCCCAAGCCCCTGCCCCTACTTGCCCCCTGCCCGAGCTTGGCAAATGGCCTGCACCCACTCTGGCAGCTTTGTCAAGCTTCGCAGTTGCCATTTTCTGAGAAATAAAATAGCGATCGCAAAAATGCACACATTTGTGTACACACAAAAATGTGCATTTTTGCAAATGCACATATTTGCGTATGCGAAAATGCACATTTTGCGAATGAACATATTTGCATATATGCGAAAATGCATATTTTAGAAAAAATGCACATTTTTGCATACACACTGTGTACCATCACAAAAATGTGCATTTCACACATGAGAATATGAGGATTTTTGCACATACAAAAACGTCGCAATTTTTTGCCATCGTCATTTTGGTTTTTTAGAAATGGCAACTGTGGAGCTTGACGAGGCCACTGGGATGAGTGCAGGCTGTTCGCCAAGAGTGGGAGGGGCTGAAGTGCAATCCAGGGACTGACGAGCTGGAGCCAGGACTGGGCAGGAGTCTGGAGAACCTGGACAGGGGTCAGTTTGCACATCCCTGGGGATGTCAGAGAAATCAGCTGCAAATTCAAATGAGGAATCCACAGCGGATTGGGACCACTTACCTCCGCTCCAGGAGGACTGGAGGCGGAACAGCACTCGGCTGCTTCTTACCAGCCAGAGCTGTTCACCTCCTCCCTGTCCCTGCTGATTGCCATGTCTTAAAAAAAAATGGCAATCAGGAGGATGTGCCCAAATGCCCATAGACGTATATGCAAATAGAGTCATGAATCTTGCATCTAAGTCTATGTGTCCATAGGCTTATACACAAGATTCACGGCTCTATTTTGCGTATAAGTCTATGGGCACATGAGATCAGCAGGATGTGCCCATAGACTTATACACAAAATAGAGCCGTGAATCTTGCGTATAAGCCTATGGACACATAGACTTATTAGGTATGTTGGAGAAATCCTCCATGGACCCCAGTGAGGCCAGACTCAATTGAATCCAGGCCCCCGAAGTCCATGGAGGATCGGATCTCCTACCTTTTCTTCCAGCGCGAAGTCCTCGCTGGCGGATCCTCCCTGCTGCCGGCTTTGAAGACCCAGCGATATGGCCTCCATGGCCATATCACTGGGCTGCGGATGCAAATTGCGTCCACTATGCCATTTGTGTCCCTGCTCTCTAACATGATAGGCTATGTAAAGATTTATGTAGCCTATCACGGTAAAGTGCAATAACACAAATGGTGTCTGCAACGCTGGATGCCATTTGGGTACGCAGACGAGCCATGGCCAGAAGTCCAGCAGCAGCTGGTGGCTCTGCAGACTCGCCACAAAGCAGAGCCAGCTGGGGAGGATTCCAAGGGGAGGACCAGATTGCCTCCCCCCGCCTGTGGACCCCCCAGCGGACCCAGGTAAGTGGGGTTCATACACCCCTAAGACTTATACGCAAGATTCATTACTCTATTTGTGTATAAGTCTATGGGCACATTCTCCCGATTGCCATTTTTTAAAAAAAAAAAATTAAAGACATGGCAATTGGCAGGGACAGGGAGGAGGCGAATGACTAGGGATGTACGAAAGTCACCTTTTAACGAAATGTGATTCGAGGTGGGGGAGAGGCGCTCCAATCCTCCCATAAAAAATTCTGACCGGGGGGGAGGCGCTCCATCCCTCCCCCCCGAATCCTGGCCAGCCGGGTCCGCAAATGGCGGCGGCCGTAGCCGCCGCCGTTTGCGTCCCTGCAGTCAGCCATGATAGGCTACGTAAATGTTGACGTAGCCTATCATGGCTGCGTAAAAAACAAAACAAAACACACATACGCAAATGGCGGCGCCCATGGGCGCCGCCATTTGCATACGTGCATTGTTGTTGTTTTTTACTCAGCTGTGATAGGCTACGTAAACATTTACTTAGCCTATCACGGTATTTTTAAAAAATCTAGCCGTGATAGGCTACGTAAATCTTTACGTAGCCTATCACATTTTTTTGTTTTGTTTTGTTTTTTTACTGGAAATGGCGGCGGCAGCAGCCGCTGCCGCCAAACCGCTGCCAGAGCCGCTGCCGCCTGGAAGATTTGCCCAAAGTAAGTCCTGTCCCAGGGGGGCAGGGGGGCAGACCGTTTTGCCACTGATTTCGGGGGGCCAAATGCGCTGGCATTCGGCCTCCCCGAGATTCGTGGCAAAATTCTCTGACATCCCGAAGAATGACTCTGGCTGGCAGGTGGGAAGGTAAGCAGCCCCCAAGCCAGTTCCCTGCCCCCGGAATCCGAGCAGAGTGGAATCGCTCTGGAGGATACCAGGAGAGAGGAACGGATTTCCTCCCCCCCACACGGATTCCCCACCGGAACAGTGGGGAATCCATACACCCCTACACATCCCTATTTACATGAGCAGAAACATATATATGTGCTGTGAATTCTCCTTTAGATAGGGTTGGCGGAGAATTTCTCCCCGAAACTTCGGGGGGCCGAGCGCCAACTTTCCTTTCCCGAATGTCCCTCCCGGCGGCGGGTCCGGGCGGCGGTTCGTCGGGTCTTCGTCAGGGGCAGGGGCGGCAGCCGATCTTTCGACTGGCTGCCGCCGCCGCCATTCCAATAAAACTTTAAAAAAACCCACGCCGTACGTGCTTTTTTTTTTTTTTTTTTTAAAGTCACCCGTGATAGGCTACGTGACGATTTACGTAGCCTATCACGGCTGACTTTGCAAATCTAGCCTTGATAGGCTACGTTAATTGTCACGTAGCCTATCACGGGGGCGTGGTTTTTTTTTAAGTTTTATTGGAATGGCGGCGGCGGCAGCCAGTCGAAAGATCGGCTGCCGCCCCTGCCCCTGACGAAGACCCGACGAACCGCCGCCTGGACCCGCCGCCGGGAGGGACATTCGGGAAAGGTAAGTCCCGTCCCGGGGGGGGGTGCGGGGGGCAGGGGGGTGCGGAGAATTTCTCCCCGAAACTTCTTCAGGGGGCCGAACACGTTGGCGCTCGGCCCCCCGAAGTTTCGGGGAGAAATTCTCTGCCAACCCTAGCACTTTGTGCAAGTGGAAGTCCCTACTGTTCAAACAAGGAACCCTCTGCATTCCAGCCAGTATCCTTAGAGGCAGGTCTTAGTTAGTGGTTTTTAAAAATCTGGGGATGACACAACTGCCACATATCTGATCTGAGAGAGACTCATCCAAAAGCTGGGAAAACCACACAATGATCAGTGGCCAGAGGAAAGGGGTGGGGCTAGGGGAAAGTGGGAGTGCTGGATTAAGACCTCAAGTGGGCTGGATTTGTCCCAGGGGCCAGAGCTAGGGTTGTACGAAAGTCACTTACCTGTCCGTGGATTATGTTGATGGAGGGGGGGAGGCATTCCATCCCTCCCCCCAGAATCCTTGATGGGGGGGAGGCGATCCGTTCCTCCCCCCCGGAATCCTCCACGGCCGGCTGTGCTCTGCAGCAGCTCCGCAGAGCAGCCAGCCAGGCCCAGCCAGGCCAGAGCCGTCCGCAGCCGGATTTCTGGCCGTGGAGGGCTCGGGGGGGGAGTGTAAAAAAACCGCGTAAATATTTACATAGGCTAAAACGGCGAATCAAAAAGGGACGCAAATAGCGCCCGCTACGCTATTTGCATTCCCCTTTATTTTCGCCATCATAGTTTACGTAAATATTTACATAGACTAAGATGGCCAAAAATAAGGAACGCAAATGGCGGCGGCCGTAGCCGCCACCATTTGCATACACGGACTTGTTTTTTTAAAAAACCCAGCCATGATAGGCTACGTAAATCTTTACGTAGCCTATCACGTTGTGGTTGTTGTTTTTTAAACCCAGCCATGATAGGTTACGTAAATCTTTATGTGGCCTATCACGTGGTTGTTGTTGTTGTCGTTTTTACAAGACTGCAAATGGCGGCGGCGGTGGCAGCCGGTCAGAAGATCCGCCCCAGGTAAGTCTCATCCCTAAGATATTCATGGCGGAATTCTCTGAGATCCCTAAGAGATTCAACACCATAGTCATAGACAGACACATAAATAGATAGATGATAGCATCAACTATCATAGATGATAGCAGTAACTTTGTACAGTGTGCAAACCATGAACATATTGACATGTACATGTTTATTTGAAAGGTGTGACAAATAAACTGCATTCATTGCATGGTGTCTATTGCTTTCAGAACACTGTGCACTTTGTCATAATGGAAATTATCTGTCCTGCAACAGTTCTCAGCCTTTGCTCACACATTCCACATCACAAAGTACTTAACAGATCAAACATTAAAATATATGTTTAGTTCTAAATAGTAACTGAAAAGGGCTGCTTGCAAAGAAATTACTGGGGTCCCCACCAGCATAATACTGGAAGGCAGGGCTTAGGAAGCTCTGGCTCCCACTGGAAGCAAGACCATTGCACTGCTGGCTGGCAAGGAGTGCAGTGCTGCCATAACTTCTTTTTCCACCGGTAGAGTCTGCTGTGATCTCATGGTATGCCCAGCTGGTTGACATTCTTCCTCTGTTGGAATGTGTATTGGGGGAGAGAACTTCTGTCCCTTTTGTAGGTAGGGTTACATCAGCTATACCTGTAAAGAGAGATATGGGGACTTTGAGCAAAATCCTTGTGGTGCCCCTGAATTATGCCATATATTGCTTGCATGCCATCAAGGGTATGCTTCATGGAGAAGTGCTTTATTTTAAACCAGGGGTGTTGAACCTCTTTCAGCCCAAAGGCCAAATTCCATTTTGGAGAAGTTTTGGAGAAGTGCTCTGGGGCCATATTGCAGTGGTGGGTGGGCCAGCATCTATATAAGAATACAATAGTGTAAGCCTTATTACTTGAGATCTACCTGACCAATTTTGCTCATTTTTCTTTTAAACTGAAGCTCGAGCAGAGTAGATGTACAGAAAATTCTGAAACTTTGGAAAAAGTTCAAAGCTCAAGCTTTAATAGCTAAACAGTATGTTAAGGAGAATAGCTTCTCTGTTAGAAGCAAAATTGATGTTTCATGTTGTTGCCACATTAACAAGTGAAGTCTCTGTGCCAGAAAAAAAGATGGCAGCTCCTGCTGGTCATTTTCTCTCTCCCTCCTCCATTAAAAATGAAAAGGCCATCCTGGCCAGAGTCAAAGATGGAACAACCTGCCATCACCCCTTCAAAAAGAACAGACTCTCTGCCAGAGAAAAAAATGATGCTCATCACCACGTTTATCCATCCTCTAGATGCTGCACATCCACATAAAAGGCTTCTCCTAGATGTTAATGAGGGAAAACGTTATTAATATAAAAACAAATAAAATGGGGAATGAGGAGGAGGAGACAGTGGCAAGAGAACATTGGTGAATTACACGGTGGGGCTGTTGCCTTACTCAGATAAGGGCAAATGTGGCCTCCCAGAGGTGAGAGAAGAGGTGCCGTGGTTGCCATGGAAATCCTCCAGGCCTTCTTCTCCCTCCCACCCCCCCCCAAGTGAATGTAAGGGGGGATATGATTTACTAATGAATAGAACACCATACCCTGCCCCCCGAAAAATAAATAAATGGCAATAATGCCCATTGGAATATATAGCAACCCCCACCAATGCCCCAATCTCCTCATCCCCCTATCTTTAAATGACTCCCCCAAAAGTAGGGGGCCCCCTTTTCCCCCTCTATCTCTCGGAAGGCGCCCTGGCACCAACATCCAACCATATTTTTCTAATAATTGTTCTTAATACTAATACTAATAATAACTTGCTGAAGGCAAGTGCGCAGCCTGGAAAGCAGCAGCGTCCGCAAAGGCTGGAAAGCAGCAGCCTCCTCCTGGCTCTGCTTCAGCCTGAATTCAGAAGGTACATGGAGCAGGTGCAGGACAGGCTGGGCTAAGCTCAGCTCCTTCTTCCGTGCAGTCAGGCTCACATCACCCGCATCACCTGCTGGTGCAGCGACTTAAAAAGTCCAACTCCTTTCAGGCTTCCCAATGGGTAGGATTTTCTTATTGGCCAGAGCTACCCACAATTGCAATTTGCACTATGTTTTGACCTCAGACTACTAGCGCCCATGGTGAGCTGGGCTTTATGTTAGTATTTCAGATTAAGGCTCCTACTGCGAGTAACTAGCTTAGGAGAGGCATTTCAATCTTTTAGAATGGGGTGGGAGTGGCGAGCCAGGAAATCACCAAATGGTTGGCCATCAGGGGAAAGGGGGAGGGGGGACAGCATTCTGGGGAACCCTCGAAGGCTACATTGGGACCCTAGAAAGGCCAGATTTGGCCTGTGGGTTCAACACCCTTGAGGTTCAGCAACCCTGTTTTAAAGGTTTTAATGAATACCCCTCGTTTTAGACATCACAATGATGCAGTATCCCTTAACATTTGACATTTTGGTCTAGTGGTATTTCGTATTTTCCTCTCCCCGTTCATGCTAGCAGACTGCACCCCTGGCTGTATGTTCTTCACATTCAGCCTCAAATGATAATATTGCATACTGGCTAGGAAATCACAGAAGTTAGGAGCAAAATCCCTTCAAAATTAAGTTCTGTGAGGTTGTGTTTTGATTTATTCTTTAATCGTGAAGCAAAGGGAAAAGATGATCTCTTTCCCCTACCAAAAAATGACAAGGCATTCAGTTCACCGTGGGAGAGGTTCCCACTAAAGGTCCATCATCTGTGGAATCTCAAAGTCCATCTGTCCTTTGCTCCAACTGGCAGCGTTTTTACTGAAAAGTCAGCTGATGGAGAGGCAGTTTAGATTTCATTGAAGATATTCCTGAGAGAGGCTACCACCATGTATTTGAATTTTGCAGCTCTTTTCACAGCTGTAGCTTAGAGGAAGTGAAACAAAAATGCCAGCACCTTTGCCTAATTATGAACAGGAGAAGAAGAGGAGGAGGAGGAGGAAGAAGAGGAGGAAGAAGAAGAAGAAGAAGAAGAAGAAGAAGAAGAAGAAGAAGAAGAAGAAGAAGAAAGAGCAAATAGCAGCTTTTCTAGGGCAGGGATAAAATCAATGTATGATAGAACCTGAGTGCCATTTCATTTTTGTCTTTGAAAGACATGTCACCATACTGCTCTAACCTTTAAGTCAGCACACTTCATATGTCAGATAAAAGACTGCAGGTACTGCTATTTCCCTTAGGAGGAAAGCTATGGAAAACCTAGACAGCATAGTAAGAAGCACAGACATCACCATGCCGACAAAGGTTTGTATAATCAAAGCTATGATTTTCCCAGTAGCAATGTATGGCTGTGAGAGCTGGACTATAAGGAAGGCTGAGCGCTGAAGAATTGATGCTTTTGAACTGTGGTGCTGGAGAAGACTCTTACGAGTCCCCTAGACTGCAAGGAGGTCAAATCAGTCAATCCTAAAGGAAATCAACCTTGACTGCTCATTGGAAGGACAGATACTGAAGCTGAAGCTCAAATACTTTGGCCACCTAATGCGAAGAGAAAACTCTCTGGAAAAGACCCTGATGCTGGGAAAGATTGAAGGCAAAAGGAGAAGGGGACGGCAGAGGATGAGATGGCTAGATAGCATCACCGATGCAATGAATATGAACTTGAGCACGCTCCGGGAGAGAGCGCAGGACAGGAAGGCCTGGCGTGCTATGGTCCATGGGGTCACGAAGAGTTGGACATGACTGAACGACTGAACAACAACAACTGCTATTTCCAAGTAAGGGGTAAGGTAGTTCTGTGCCATTGTGCTGTCTTTTCTTGTAGTATTTCTGGCAGTGCTATGCTAAACTGCTTGACAGATACAGGCTGTGCGTGGGGCCCAGGTCTTTTGTTCTTCAGGAAAACAATGGTGGTCCCTTTGGTTTTTCTGCCTTATATTTTTGAGTCAGCAAATTGATCCATCAAGTCCAGTATAGTCTACTTTGACCAGCAGCAGTATTCTGGGGGCTCAGACAAAGGACTTTAGCTTGACACCAACAAATGGGAACTGTTAGCCCTTGAAGGTGATGATAATAATCCATTACTCTTTAAAGCAGGGGCAGGGAACAGGTTTTTTGGGAAGGAGGGCAAATGAACCCCACCCAGCATCTGGTTAGTCACTGTGCAAACCAAATGCTGGAGTAGATGGACCTTTGGTCTGATCCAGCATGGCTCTTCTTACATTTATGCTCAAAACAGAAGTTCAATAGTTAGAAAATACTTGTTTCACAAGAAAAGAAAGATATGGCTGGTTCCCATCAGCATGTGAAATACAGGCCCGTCCCACTGCCTTTTGGACCTCACTACTAAGTTCAGACCTTGAGAGAAATCATGTACCATTTGAGGGTTGAATAAAAGAGAAACTCATCAGTCATTTCAATCAAGACATCACCATATGATTGGGCTCCCAAGAGTTGATTTGGGTCTACTGTAGTGGTAACCACCTCCCTTGATGATGTACCTCAATCTAATATAGAATCCTGTCCCTCAACCCTAATTGCTAATAGGCATTCTCTTATAATGGTATATCTGTAATTAAGTATGTCACCTCTCAGCTCTGCCTGATCAACAGGATTAGGTCTGGTCTGGCCTGGCCTACCAATGCAAAGGATGAGGGACTAGAATGAATTTCATTGCGACCACAGGTGGGGAAAATCACACTTTTTAATGTAAAAAAAGAATAATACCCAACCCAATATATATTTTGTAAAAAACTGTGGGTTTTTTTTCAAATAACACAGAACCCAGAACACCTGCAAATAGAAAACCAGCACAGCAGGCAAAGGGTTGGGCTAGAACCATTCTCTCTGATGCAGACATCATTCAGAAGTGGTAATTCAGTATAAAATTTATAACCTACCCTTCAATAAGAGAGCAATAAAAAAATGCAAAACCATTTTCAAATGGAGTAAAAGTATTAACAGGCCTGTGAAAATATAAATGAATTTAATCCAATACAAACAGATAACAAAGAGTGCACCAGGTGACTCTCCCTAGGGGCAGCATCTCTTCAGGTACCCCAGCTCCATGCCATATAGAATTTTGAAGGTAAGCACCAGCATCCTGAATTATGCCTGGAAATGGCCTAGGAGTACAGCTGGCAAAATGTGGCCCCAACGACGGCTTTCTGTTGGCAACCAAGCAGCAATATTTTGAACTAACCGCAGTTCCCATACAATCTTCAAAGGCAACCCAAGGTACAACACATTACAGTGATATAACCTAAAGTCAAAGTGTAAAAGTCACACAAAAGTCACACTCCTTAGCATTCTACCACCTTATTTTGCAGCATTTCTAGATCAGCCTCAGTGCTCCTTACTTTTTGACCTTTGACTCCACTAATTCTCTTAGCCCTTCTTGTTTGCCTGACTATTCCAACCCGGTACTTTTTCTTTCCTCCTGCTATTGGCTTCTTTCCTCTCCATTAATATCTTATATAGACTTGAATCCTCATGACTTAACCTTTGGGATGTCCTAGATGGCCACCACCTTGCTCACTTAGTTTTTCTTTGCTCCCTATGACTTCTACTACACGTTTAATCACACGCTGATTGCATTGAGATCTTCATGTCACTCAGTTGGGAGGCCCCCATTCTGTGTTCTATGCAGCCTTCAGAGTTATGCAGTCTTCAGTCAGGGAACATGAGAGGTTCTGCATGTCTCATCTAGAAAGAATACATATGACTCTACATGATAAATTCAAGTGAGTGAATCAAGAAGTGTCCATTTTATTTTATAACCTACCAGCCTCCTTGTATTCACTTCGTAGTTTGATTTCTTATGATGTAGCCTTTCCATTTTTATATGTTATAAAATTACAGATAGCTCACATGATAATAATTATGCTTAAATTATACATTAATCATTTTGCTTATGCGGTATTGTTTATGCACAAAACTTGTAAATAAATTATAACCCAACCTTTATCCAATTGTCACACAGTTCATTTGTCTTATATCCCAGACAATTCACTGCCAGCCTAAAATCTGCCTATTCCCATTAAAAAAATAAAAAAATAAAAAAAATTTAAAAGATTTATGCAAATAATACTTTTGATGGCTTTAATCATAAAATTTTGCTTGGGTGGATGACAATTCTATGAAACATAGAACTTACTCCTTAATTACATTCCTTTGATCTCACTTCATTCATAACCACATTAACAAGCTCTAAGCAATTCATAATCTAAAAAAGATGAGTTGTGGTGCTTTCCTGTGCCCCTTGATCCCGCCTCCTTGACAGGTTTTATTCATATTTTCAGTGTCTGTTTCATGTGGTTTCAAAACAAGTTCTCCATAATAAATGGGATTTTTAGTCTTTATGATTCATATTTTAAGAGTATGAACCAATCTTTCAAATTAATCTAATACATTCCAGTGCAGTGCACTTCCAAGTAGGGAATATTACAGCTGTGCACAAATGGCTTCCCGAAATTCTCCACCCTATTTATGGGCAGAGAAATTGGGTGGAAAATATCACCAAATTTCTCCAGAAGAAATTTTTAAACAGTTTATTGAAGGTAGAGCTCACCATTAGCAGTGGATGTAGCACAGCTTCTTAATTTTTTACTCAGGGGTTTTATTTTTTGTGTTTCCACTGCAAGTGGCAACAGCAGCAGTCTAGTCTCCATTTGGCATCCTTCACCGTGCCCCATACATTTGTCATCCAAAGCCATTGTGTATGGGGGGGGGCACTACAAAAATGGTGGAGAAAATGTGGTGGCGGCCTGGAGTGCAGTGTGTGTTTGTTTTTTAATTTCTATTATACATCTCTCCATTGCTTTTCAGCCTCCCGGTCTGCATGCATTTCTGAAAATGCACTGTGGGAGGAATTACCCCATGGTGTCTTCCCCTGAGCTTTCACTGAAGTGTGGGAAGCCAAGAAAGCTACTGTCTGTGAGGGAGATGAGAGGACAATAAAAAACAAGACACTCACACAAACGCCTCAGCCACCTCATATGTACGGTGAGCACAAGAACACTGACCCCAACCCATGAGAATTTCTCCCAGAACAGTGTCTCCTTTGAATTTCTTTTTGAAAGCCATTTCTTTTCTATCAAATTGAATGAGAACGGTCGAAAAAAATGTGGAAGAAATTTTCAGCACAGCACTATGGTATATGTTCTGGGATAGTTGTGTTGGTTGGTCTGTCATCATAACTCATAACCACAGTAACAGTTTTTGCTGGCAAATATGACACTTTTATCCAGTTTTGTTACAAAGGCTTAGTAGCACTTAGGGTGGTGCTAATATATTTGGATTCATGGTGAAATGCCTTTACATTACAACATAGGCAAGTCAATCACAATCCCTTGCTATCACATCTGCTCAGGGTGCAGTTCTGTTTCACATCATACAGGGCTTGGCAAGTCCATCCTGGAATCCATCAGGGACCACACCCCTCCCCATTTCTGAAATTGCTTCTGCGTCGTCAAATGTGGTGTTGCAGTGACAAAAAAGAAGCGTTTTCACTAAAAAGCAGCAATGGTGTGTGTGGGGGAGAGGGGGTGTCACAAAACAGCCTGGGGGGCTGTTCACCCCTGACATAATAGATTATGTCACATCTGTGGATGCCAACTTAGTACTAGAAAATGGTTCATTCCCCCACTTTGGGGTGGGGAGTCAGAAAGCCACCCCCTATAGGTTTAGGAGCTAAACTACTATATTATTTTCTGCAGCTGTTGTAGTGTCAAGGTTACCAGTATGAATCAGTTGCTGCCACCATTATTCTTGTGAAGAAAAGGCTATCAGTTTCAATGGTTGTTGGTGACTAGTGTCACTGCTGCTAGAGTTGCCTCGTTCCATCCAAAACCGAATTCACTAAATATCAGAGGCCTGCAGTAAGAGAGATCAAATGCACAAAATTGCCAAGGGTTCAGGACACTAGATACCAGGGTTCAGTATGCTAGATACCAGGGAGTATATAAGGGCATCTTGGGGTTAAATACACCAAAGATTGCAAAGGCCAGCAAGAGCTGTACAGGGCAGCAGTGATTACAGCTAATAAGGTACGGCAGTTGGTAGGATAAAAGAAGAAAAGTCAAATAGATCAATGCCTGTCACTGCTACCCTTGAGGGTAAAAAGATAATGTTGGGGGGGGGGATACAGAGAGGATCTAGACTTAAAAGACATGAAACCTACACAGATGAAAATCCACTGCAAAGCAGACCTCAGTCACTCAAAACCTATACCTATCATGCTGAGAGACTAGACAAAGTCATAATGATTTTCAGCAGAGGCTGAAAAATGTACTCAGTGACTAGAATGATTACATTGACTATCCAAAGGCAAGCTCTTGGGCAGAGGGATGTTCTATAGCATCTTCCATTCCACTGGTCCAGACAGTGTTTACCACTCTCTTGGATCTTATTGAGAGGTGCTAACGGTGGGGGAGAAGGGTCAAACAAGCTCCTGGAACATGGCAGTAGTAGAAACAAAATCTTCTGAACCACTTACATTAAAAAGTAGGTACCATCTCTGGGACAGGAGATAATAACCCTACTCTGCTCATCCATACCCCTTCTACTAAACACCCCATCTTGTTCCCTTCCTCTCATCAGATGTCTGATACTTTCCCAGCTTCTGCTTGAGGTCACTGTGTCATTAAACAGGTGGGGCAGCATTTTCTGTCACTCTGTAGATTAGTAGAGGAGCCATATGCATGTATCATAACTCATAAGCAGAAGGAGGTGCATTGGTGATGATGGAGACCAGATCAAATACTGCACAGCAAACAGAACGTCACTGCATACCGACTGACACAAAATGAGTGAGCATGAAGTGGTGCAGAATTCAAAACCCAGGGGGGTGGTTGGGGAGGGGGGGTGTTTGTGTGTGTGTGTGTGTGTTTTAAACACATTTCAAGAGAATTTATGAGAATAGCAAGGTAGGAGGCATTCTTCTGATAGGGAAAGCAACATAGAAAAGTTTAATTTCACCTCATTCTAAAGAAATACCATTCCAGCTCTAAAGATGTTGACTGATTAGATCTTGAGCATGAGCACAACTCACTCACAGAGTCATCTTCAAGGACATTTTACCAGGGGAACCTTCATACTACCAACCATCCTCTCTCTCATTGTAGAAGTCCTTGAATATATGTGTGTCTCTGTTTTACTGAGGCAAACACTTGTCCTAAATTCTTGATCTAAATGTGCCAGAACTCATGATGGTGAACTTATCCCAGCTGAATTCGTTATTTCCTCAAATAATAATGAACTCACCCATGTAAGTTGGACACGAGTTCTCACTTAAAACAAACTTTTGTTTTGTGTAAATGAGCTTTTGGACATGTACAATATCAAAATGCATCTTGGGAGCTGTAGTTTAGAAACACATAGTGTGTCATGATGCCATGCATCACCATGTACCCCCTTTTTGACTGGTAATTTTTGTGTGGCTTCCCAGAAACACTCCACCCACCGGCAGCATGTTTACTTACCAAACAAAATAAAATAAAGTGCTGTACAAATGACAGTGGCCGAAATCCAATCTGTCAAGAATGAGAGATGTGACATCATCAGTTTCTCATAAGCAAGAAAAGGGTTATTCCAACCAACTCAGCACATGTGCAAAAACAGTGTTGTTTAGATACAGGCTGCACATGCTCAGAGGCTTGAAATCCATTCCAAACTGAATAGCAAATTCGTAAAGCAGAAGTCCAGGCTCATTAAAAAGGTGAGTACTATGAATGGGCAAAGTTCAACCAGCAAGCCAACTAATTATGAAATTCAGCAGCATCGCTAGCCAAAACTGAGGCATCAGAAATCAGAAGATCATGTTCTGTAATCACATTTCGTTATAAGAGTTCCATATATTACGTCAACAAAATATTTTGCTATGTATAGTGCTGGTTAGTATAACAGTCACAAGTTGCATTTTGTCCTTGATGTATGTCTGAAGTGACCCAATGGCTCTTAGAGTATTGTCAGCAGCAACATTTCTGATCTAATTCTGATTATTTCTGAAACACACCAAATGCACGTCTGATTATGGCACAGGTACCTTGTGAACTTTGTTCTTCTAATGTGTTACTGACATGTATTATATAAACACACAAGAAATAATATAAAAGAGACAGGGGCAAACCTTACCTATCTGTCTCCTATAGACTAGCATAAGCAAGCCGAAGAAGACAGGCCTTGCAATAGTGCCCAGTGCTTGCATAAATTCAAATATTTTGGCACTTCTACTGAGAACATGCTGCTACAAACTCCCTAAAAAACTGAGTGTTAGGCCAGTAAGAATACACAGTAGGAGAGGTGAAAACCAGTGATCATGATCATGTGGCCCATTCTGGACTAATGGATTTCATCCTGAATTGTACATAGAAGCCACTAGGAGATAACACAGACTGTTCTAATTACAACTCACATAAAGGTAGTAAATTATCTCTCTCGTATTTCCTGATTCCTATTTCCACTACAAGATTTTTAAAGCTGTTTTTCATGTCTGATGGTCAGAATTCTGGATGAAATATGGCAGACTAAGTGGAATATGCCCACCAGCTGTAGCTTGGTATCCTCCCTGTTTATGCAAGTGGTATGTATATATTATGTTAACAGCATATTATTAAAGATGCAAAGCAGCAAGGGCAGTTAGACTTGTTATATTTCTGTGCATATTGCTCGGTCATTACTTTGTAGTTAGTGTCAAGCATGGTTTTATAATAGTTACCAGTTGCAGTATCCCAGATGTTTTCTTCCACAGCAGTGCTAGTAGATGCTGACAACTGAGTGTCAGGAACATTTAGGAATGGTTCAATAGTGCTAACCTATTTCCATTATATTTATATTCACTGGGTCCAAATGCAAGACTGAGCTTCTGTTACAAAACCCTATATTGGTACCAACACAAGCAAGATATACTTGCACTTAATGACTGTGCTCCAATGAGTCAGAAGCTGGACATATTTGCTATTGTCTATGGACAGGAAATGCACTATATAGTCATGAAGTACCAAAGATAGCAATTTGAGCCACTTGTACACATGGGTCTTTGGATCATTGTCATAGTGTGGAGGACCAGGATTTTGAACGGGTCCATTTTTTGGGGGGGGGGGAAGGATAAATGCCAGTAGGCTTTGGGACATAACCCAGAAAAACTGTGGTGCCTATGTTTGCCTGTAGTTGTGTCTGTGGCGTGGGCCACACACTGCTAATTTTATCTGCATGAATAGTAAGATATTCACTTGTAAAGGGAAATGTATGGCTGATACAATTAGCAGCAATTCCCATGATCTCACAGGCAAAACAAAATATGGTCACACCATCAGAAACATTGTTGCTGACTCTATCCATGATTTATCCATTCACACTATGTTTTCCCTCATCAGTTGTTCCTAGAGAGAAGTGTAAGGTGACAGGGGAGGTCTTGACAGGGGAACTCTCACCAGCCAGGTTTCAGAACCTTACCTTTCCAGGGCTGTATTTCTGCCATAATACTTGCAGACTGATCTGTGTTTCTGAAGGACACCACCTAGATCGCAATACACTCTGCCACCTGACTGAGCACTCAGTCAGCTGACAAACAAGGACCAATTAGCTCCACTGAGGTCTAAAAAGTTCTTGCCTCAGTACTTGCCTTTCAGTTTGGGTTTGGATATTTTCTGAAGCCTTGTGAGAGATCTCACTCAAACTCTAGGCCCAGGCCCAGCCTGGTATATAAGATGTCCAAGCAAATGTTCATTAGAGTAGACATATATTGTGTAGTGTGTGGGTGGGAGTCGGGGGTGGAAACATCAACATACATTACTTCCTCTTTTCATATAAGTGGTTTGAACATCCAAATAGTATGATTAAACATAAATGATATCTACACAGAGCTATTAACATTGGCTATATGACTAATATTTAGTAACTGAAGATTAGACAATCTGGATTCTTTTAACATTCTAGGGATAAGTGGGTTCCTTCAGTTCTGCTCCATTATTATTCTGCAGTTCCCTTATGCCTTGAGTTCCCTGAGTTGTCATCTGGGAGGAAATAAGATATATGAAATGTTGATAATGGAGTTTCTGCAAGAATAAGTCATTATTTCTTTGATATCTATCTACATCCCCAAAGTGGAGGGTGGGGAGTCTGTTGTTTTTCCACAGGAATGTACTAGTTCCAGCTTATTATGACATCCAAAGCAAATAATGGATTGGATCCAGACCTATAGTCCTATAGGTCCTATAGACCTTTAGATATCCTATGCATATCTATTCAGAGCTATGCCCCACTGAATTCAATGAAACTTACTCCCAGGTGTTTAGGATTGCAGCCATAGTCATGTTTAGAGCAGAACCAATAAAAGACCCACAAACTTGTCCAATTGATTTCAGTGAGTCTACTCTAAGTATGAGTAAGCCTGGATCCAACACAATAAAAACAGCAACTCCTCCATACAATTTCTTTTTAAAAATAATTTTGTGAAGCAAAACATTCATTTTATTTTTAATGTTTATATCCCCCTGCCTCCCCTTCCCTGGAACACAGAAGTGTTCCTGTGCAAAAACAAAACAAAAGACCTCCCAAAAAGAAAGTTTGTTCCAAGAAGTGCTTATTTTATTTTATTTTTTAATTCTTCCTACACAGGTTCATGAGCACAGGTTCACGATCAGGCAAAATAAATTTGCCTGAGCTTTGATTTAATTTCATATGCTGAAGATGAAGACATCTGAATAAAGCTGACCAAGCGTTATTTATAACATCTAGAGTCTCTTTTTCTCCCCATGTGTTTGATCTTCCATAAAGAGCAAATCCATGCTATGTCAGCAGTCTCACATCCTAGACTGTATGCAAATGAGCCCTTTTCCTGGCAATATATACACATATGCCACACTAAAGCTTATGCAAGATATGAATTAGTGTAAACTACAACCATTCCACTGACTTTATTAAATGTGTGTTGTTTTTAATATTAGTTCATAGTTTTCTAATCAATTCAGTTTGAAACTGACTATGTATAAGAGTAGGAGCAGACTCATAGAAAGTGTTGTTTACAGACACAGGAAAAAAATATAGCATGTGGAGCAGTAACACAGAGATTTAACCTCTGACAATTATGGATCTGCACACAGATAAGTCATCAAATATAAGCAGGTGTGAAGTTGTAAGATTTTGTAGTTAACCAGTCTCTGGATGAAAGAAAGCTAGATAGTTGTTTACTACCTTTGGGCCCACTTATGACTCAAACCAGCAAATAATTTGTTAGGGCTGCATTTCAGGGTTTCTATATATTTATCAGTAACAATAATTTGACATTTTCTTTCTAGAAATGTACAGTTTTTATTGAAAGTCTAGCTTTATAGAGCAAGGGTAAAAGTGACAGACAGCCAGTTTCTGATCTGTGGGACTCCCTATTTGAGTGCCTGATACGAAGTCTCATTGCTTCTAGGAAGGGCCCATAGCTCATTGGTAAAGCATATGCTTTGTATAAAGATGGTCCCAGGTTCAATCCCTAGCATTTCCTGATAGGGCTGGGCAAAGCCGCCTGAAATTCTGGAAAGGTGCTGCCAGTCACCACAGATGATACTGAACTGGACACATGATCTAACACAGTAAGAAGCATTGTATGTTCATGAAGCTGGACCTCAGACTGCACTGCAATGGTTAATATCATAAACAAGGCTAGACAGGATGGTTCAACGTAGTATAGGAATTTTCATTTGAAGTGTTAATTATGTAAACTTGTAAGGTACAGAGTTAATTGCTCTCTTAATTTGGTGGGGATATGTTTGGTTTTCAAGCATTTAATTTTCACTTTCACATGACACAAACTATGACTTAGGAAAAGTGATAAAATGCATAGGTAATAATAAATCATACTTGCTGTTCAGTAGTTCTGAGTGTCAGCATGTGGTATTCCATCACCTTGGCAATAAGCTTATAGCAATGCTAATTACAATATTAACCCAAATCCAGCCTACCAATTAAACACTTTGCAGTATATGGCGAGGCTCTATGTAGACTTGAGAGTTTAATACAGATTTCAGATTTTCAAAATGATTGTTTTCTTTACAAAAATGATAAACACATAATTCTTTGCACAAAGCCTTAGAAAATACTGTGATATTTTATTATTAAAAATGCTGCTGAAAAGTTTATACATATGTGTCCAGCCATATATATCTTCTGTCCTTACTTAAGGCAAAACCAAAAAACAACAAAAAATGCAGAAACAATAATAAAAGAAACCCTGCGTGCCTCTTAAGGTCAAGAAGAAAAGTCTGGGAAAGTTCTTTTTTTTTCCTTTTCTTTAAAGTATACGTTGTTGTTATTATTATAGAATCCTATGAAGAGCCTAAAAATTTCCATTTATAAATCATACATCTGTCCAGACGTATTAAATTATTAAAGTGACATCGTTGTCATTGTTTGTTTTAAAAGCTAAAATCATTCACTTACAGAAACGGTTTTACCCAAATGTCACAAGCCTGACACAGTACTGTACATATTGCTAGCAGAAGACAACTGGAAGTACTAAACAAATACCCTAATTCACATAACAAACATACCCAACTGATTAAGATGCCATCATTTTCCTTTTTACCCCCCAAGTCATGAAGAATTGCTGTGTCTTACTGGAGGCAATGCATTGGTTGTGATGATGGCCTGGAATAGATCCAGCTCTAATTAAGATTACAGTTAAGACCAGGGAAGGCAACAGTTTGCCATTTACTGTTGGGTGGAAAGTAGAGCAGTTCACTCATTTAAAACCTCACCTGGAAGCAAAAGGGAAGCATATACTAATTTCACTTTCTAACAAGTAAGACTGTGGTATGGGTGACATTAGCGCTTTTACTGTGTCACCAACCCTGTTTTTGCTATTCTCAGAAACTGCTTTCTCTGCCAGGAAAAGCATGGAGTTGAGCATATCACACATCCAGTGAGATGTCAAAGGTAGGTATGAATTAGAAGGTCACAAGCTGTCTATTCTAAAGGCAGAAGGCATCTTGTGTCAGATACAAATATATCTTGAGATGACCATATAGCAGTGTGCCCTTCTCAGTACAGGGAAATAAAAATACCATATACATCCTGGGAAATATGTGATGTTGTGCACAGCAACTCCTTTAAAATATCTTTGGTTACCATCTATTAACTTTAGTTTTCTGAAGACAAAATATAAACCGTTCTCCACTTATTCATAACTCAGTTCTATGTTTATAACAGCTGAACTTTACACAGAGGTGCCAAATGTCTTGTTGGGACAGCTGTATTTCATACCAAACTCCCCTGTTAAAGGGAATGGAGTGAAGAATTTTGTTAAGATTTAATGGTTTTAAACAGTGATATGATCCAGCTTCTTCAAGGCAACTCACCTATTGAACATTTGAGATAGTTTCTTTCTAGCTCTCCACGGCATCCGTCCATTCAGTGATACAACAAAATTAACCAGCAAAAATAGTGGGCTCAGTTAAAAATGACTACTGGGTCAAAAGTTCTTTATATACTGATCCATCCAGATCTTACTTATTAAAGCAACAGTAATTAGAACTATTTCTTGCCCATCTTCCAGCCTGTGTGTTCCCCCTGTTCAGCATAGCTGAACAGTTGCCTTCTGAGCTCAACTTCTTCTGCAGGCTGCTGGGGCAGGCAGAACTGATGTTCCTCAGGAAAAAAAGAGGCTTCCTTTAAGGGAGGCTTCCTTAAGATGCATCAGGGCACTCAAAATTGGGGAGTAACATTTCATGGCATATCAGGTATCAAGAACGACAAAGTAGGCCTCCTACCTCAATATAACAAGCTTATTTTTTTTTGTAATTCTTCCAATCCGTCTCTGTGTTGCAATATAATGAAGGCTAACACAAACATTGGAAAGAAAAGAAAAAAAAGGTATTTTTTCCTTAAGAAAACTAACCCAACTGTTTGTTACGTATGAATGCCTTGGCATGCGCATGTGCAACCTGTGAAGGAAAATCTGGCAGGCCACACAGTCACCTGTATCTTCTGTATGACACACCATGTCCTCCTAGAAATGAAACAGTAGGAAAAAACCTCATGTCTTGGTTTACTACTAGTAATTAAGAAGAAAATCCTCCTTTTGGTCTGGGAGGAAGCAGAGGTGATATGACTAATGTTTATACACATAGATCACAACTGAAAGCACAATCTTTCTAAAAGCTCTTTTCAAACTGAAAACATCAATAAAAGCTTCTTTTTTAAACTCACAGCTATGTACATTTTTTTTTACAAAGTTTCTTAAATATAGTTCAGGCTGGCAAGTCATCTCTTTGCACAGAACTATACGTATTTACTGCATAGTCAGTCCTATTTTTTTAATAATAAAATCTTATTTCCCCATTCTGGATTACAGCTTCTTATGATGGGTAAAAGCCCATGGTGATGTCTTTTTGTATAACAAGGGCCATTCACGGTATGGCACATATAGAACATTTTTTTAAAATTTTATTTATTAAAAAAAACTGTACAGTCACTGGCTCTGTGTTCCAGAAGTGTCTGCTTCTGTTTGTTACACTCAATACATATCCTTTTCTAAGTGACTTTCTTCAGGCCTCAACTCTTAACTTTCAATCAAAGTGGTTGAGATATTAAAGCAGTATCCTAATAGCAATGTACACATTTCACATTTCACAGGGTTTGAGAAGGTGATCTATTTAGAATATCAGAGTTCCTATGGAAAGGATCTGTAAGAAAATTATGTCTGCCTTCCTCTTTCACCTTTTTATTTTGACAAGTTGCTTGATGGAGAATGTGGGATTATTATTTTTTCTCTTTTCTTTTTCTTATTTTTAATCTTCCGGGTGGCACGGGGTGGGGCAAATGACAGAGCTATACCCTAGTGGTGGAATGTCCATGGGGCAAATTAGTACTGTTTTGTCCTCCGCTGAAAGTGTTGAAAGTATGCAAAGGCTGCATTCCTGTTAATGTATTTGGAATCATGGTTATGGTGTTGGGCGTCATGAGTGGAATGTCATCTGGAGATCTTCTCAGAGTGAGGGTGTAGTCAGGTGGGCAGGTGAGTCTCAGGGTATCATGCGCCTGTAGCGACTCGCACTCATGATCGTGCTCCAGCTGTTTCATCTGTAGTGACATAATCTCTTCATTCTGTATATGGGCGATGTCATTGGTTGTGTTTCGCTGAGGACTTGGACGCCTGTGTGTCTCGTGGCGCCGCTTGTCTTTCTTATAATACAAAGCTGCAAATGCTAAAATGTTGAGGAATAATAATGATGCACCTACAGCAATGGTAACACTGAGCTCTGTGGAATAATCTCTCTTGTTTTCTATCAGAACGCTTGTATCCTCTGGGGATGTCTTCTGGGTATCCTTTGAATGTTTTGGATTGTTGCTTGGTGTCATCAATGGTCGTTTCGTGGTGAACTTGCCAGGAGAACGCCGGGTGACATAAGGGAACGATGTCATATCAGGAGGTGGCACCTTGGTTGTTGTGGAGACATACTGGAATATTTCATTCAGGTTGTGCAAATGCGGTACAAGTTCTAGCCAGAAAGCGACTTTCGTTGCTCGGTAGTGGTCCCGGACTCTGGGCTTCAAGCCAATGTGTAAATAAAGTTGGTCTTTTGGATTATATTTAGACCAGGCCACTTCTTCAAAACGATTGGGTTTTGTATGGATAAACTTTGTATCCTGGGGAACAGGCTGGTTTGGATCCCTAAACAACAGACAAACACAATATTATTACAAGCAGTCAAAAACCTGCAAAAGAATTTCAGGTTTTGTATCTCAAGCTTTTCCAATGTTTATTTCGTGACATGGATGTCAGACTTTGGGTTACAAGGTGATGTGAAAACACAATTGGTTTTCTGGATTCTGTTCAGACCAGGTCACTTATTCAAAAAGATGGTTTTGACTAGGGATGTCAGATTCAAATGTAGGGGTGTACGAAATCCACTTACCGTTCTGATCTGGGATGTCCGTGGGGGGGGAGGCAATCTGTCCCTCCCCCTGGAATCTTCCCCAGCTGGCTCCGCTTCATGGCGAGTCCACTGAGCCACTGGCTGGGCCCATCCACAGCCGGACTTCTGTCCGCTGCTGGGCTGCGGCCTCAAATGGCATCCAGCATAGCAGATGCCATTTGCATCCCTGCTCTTATTTATTTATTTATTTATTTATTGCATTTATACCCTGCCTTTCTCCCTCTCACAAGGAACTCAAGGCGGCTTACATTATCCTCCTCCTCACTGTTGTATCCTCACAACAACAACCCTGTGAGGTAGGTTGGGCTGAGAGTCTGTGACTGGCCCAAAGTCACCCAGTGAGCTTCCATGGCCAAGTGGGGACTAGAACCCGGATCTCCCGGCTCCCAGTCCGTCACTCTCACCACTACACTACACTGGCTCTCATACTTACATAGCCTATCACAGCAAAGAGCAGGGACGCAAATGGCATCCGCTACACCATTTGTGTCCCTGCTTTAGCCGTGATAGGCTACGTAAATATTTACATAGCCTATCACGAAAAGAGTAGCAGAGGGGAGTGGTCCATTCCGCCATGGACTCCGGGAGAGTGGATTCTAAAGAAGCTGGCCTCATTGGAGTCTGTGGCAGAATTCTCCGCCATCCCTCAGGAATCCGCAGCGGATTGGGACCACTTATCTCCACCCCAGAAGGACTGGAGGTGGAACAGCACTCGGCTGCTTCTTGCCAGCCAGAGCCGTTTGCCTCCTCCCTGTCCCTGCTGATTGCCATGTCTTAAAAAAAAAAAAAAGGCCATTGGGAGGATGTGCCCATAGACTTATACACAAATAGAGTCATGAATCTTGCGTATAAGTCTATGTGTCTTATACACAAGATTCATGACTCCATTTTGTATATAAGTCTATCAGCACATGCGATCAGCAGGATGTGCCCATAGACTTATTTCTCCCTGTCAGAAATAGAGAAGAAAAAGCCTGGAACATTTATCAAATGAAATCAGCCTTGCATTTCCTACCTTTTTTCTTAGGCACACTTCATTCCACTTCAGACTACTACGTCATCCAGGCTACATGTGCAGTGTGAATATAATAAGGGCTAGAAGTTGGCCCAACACGTGGATAGGGATGTCAGAGAATTTTGCCATGAATCTTGGGGAGGCCCCCTGAAATCGGTGGCGAAACGGTCTGCCCCCCCCCGCCCCCCCGGGACGGGACTTACCTTGGGCGAATCCTCCTGGCGGCGGCAGTGGCGGCGGGGCGGTGGCAGCTGCGGCGGCCGGTCTTCCGACTGGCTGCCGCCGCCGCCATTTCCAATTTAAAAAAAAAAAAATGTGATAGGCTATCATGGCTAAATTATAAAAAACACCGTGATAGGCTACGTAAAAGAGCGCCTCCCCCATGGCCAGAATTTCGCGGGGAGGGATGGAGCGCCTCCCCCCCACCACGAATCAATTTTGTGAGAAGATAAGTCACTTTCGTACATCCCTACATGTGGATAGGGATGTTGGAGAAATCCTCCACTGACACCAATGAAGCCAGATTCTATTGAATCTGGCCCCCTGAAGTCCGTGGAGGATCAGCTCTCCTACCTTGTATTCCAGTGAGAAGTCCTCTCTGGCAGATCCTCCCTGTCACCGGCTCCGAAGACCCAGCAATACGGCCGCCGTGGCCATATCGCTGGACTGCATACGCAAATGGCGTCTGCTATGCCATTTGCGTCCCTGCTCTTTAATGCGATAGGCTACGTAAATCTTAAATAGGCTATCATGGTAAAGTCCAGGATGCAAACGGCGTCCGCTATGCTGGACGCCATTTGCGGACAAAGACAGGCCGCGGCTCCGTGGACTTGCCGCAGAGCAGTGCCGGCTGGGGAGGATTCCAGGGATTCCAAACCAAATTGCCTCCCCACCCTGCGGACCCCCCAGTGGACCCAGGTAAGTGGGGTTCGTACATCCCTACACATGGAAGCCAGCTGCAAAAAGCTTAGTATGTCTTAGACAACCAGGGTGCTTGATGAAGAGCTTGTATTGTGAAAGTTGGGCAAGCGCTCTTACTGGAGCACAAAGATGATGATAACACTCATTGCAACTTGCAAGACATGTACTCTAGGTAGGGTTGTTGGAGAAATCCACAATGGAACCAAATGAGTTCAGATTTTTATGAATCTGACCCATGCATTCTGCAGTGCAGTGGCTTCCTCTATGTTGGGCACATTCAGTAGACTTATAGACCATTTTTCTAACCTTCAGGTAGGGATGTCAGAGAATTCTGCCACGGATCTCAGTGGAGCTGAATGCCAGTGCATTCAGCCCCCCGAAGTCCGTGGCGGAATGAAGCCCCCCGCCCCACCACACCGTGAAAGGCACGCGAAATGGAGTGCTTACCTAGTGCTGTTCGTGCTGCTTTGCGAATGGCGGCCACGTCTGCGGCTGCCATTCGCTTCCCCATTTAGGCTGTGATAGACTTAGGGATGGACGAAAGGAACTTACCTGGTCCCGCAGCTTGCTTCACGGTGGGGGGAGGCACTTCGGTTCTCCCCCCGAAGTTCAGGCAAGGGGGGGAGGCACTCCGCCTCACCCGGCCGAAATTCAGGCTGGGGGGAAGGCGCCCCATCCCTCGCCGCCGAAATTCAGGCCGGGGAGGAGCGCCCCGTCTACCCGGCTGCGAAAAAAAAAGTAAAGTAAAAAAACAACAACACACACCCGTGATAGGCTACGTAACGATTTACGTAGCCTATCACGGCTAGATTTCCAAAGTCAGCCATGACAGGCTATGTAAATCGTCACGTAGCCTATCACGGGTGACTTTGAAAAAAAAAAAAAGCACATACGCAAATGGCGGCGCCCATGGGGAGCCGCCATTTGCGTTCCTTAGTTTGGCATGTCTAGTCTACGTAAAGATTTACGTAGACTACGGCAAAAATAAGGGAATGCTATTTGCGTTGCCCTTATTTTCGCCGTAGTCTACGTAAAACTTTACGTGGACGAGACGTGCCAAACTAAAGAACGCAAATGGCGGTGCCCCATGGGCGCTGCCATTTGCGTACACGCTTTTTTTTTTTCAACGTCACCCGTGATAGGCTACGTGACGATTTACATAGCCTATCACGGCTGACTTTGGAAATCTAGCCATGATAGGCTACATAAATCGTTATGTAGCCTATCACGGGTGGTTGGTTTTTTTTTACTTTCCTTTTTTTATTTTGCAATGGCGGCGGCAGCCAGTCAGAAGACCGGCTGCCGCTGCCGCCCCCGCCAAAATGCCGCCGAAATGCCACCGGGACCCGCCGCCGAGAGGGACATTCGCACGAGGTAAGTCCCATCCTGGGGGGGGGGGGCGGGGGGCCAGCGGAGAATTTCACCAACAATTTCAGGGGGGCCAAATGCGTTGGCATTCGGCCTCCCAGAGATTCGTGGAGAAATTCTCCGCCATCCCTAGATAGACTACGTAAATACTTATGAAGCGTATCACAGCTAACGCAGGGATGCCATTTGTGTCCCTGCGGACGCCTTGATAGGCTACGTAAGTATTTACTAGGGATGTCACAGAATTCCGCCACGGATCTCGGTGAGGCCAAATGACAGTGCATTCGGCCCCCCAAAATCCATGGCAGAACGAAGCCCCCCGCCCCCCTACCCCACGAAAGGCGTGTGAAACAGAGCACTTACCTGCTACCATTCACGCTGCTTTGAGAATGGCGGCCACGTCTACGGCCGCCATTCGCTTCTTCGTTATAGCCGTGATAGGCTACGTAAATACTTACATAGCCTGTCACGGCTAACGCAGGGACACCATTTGCATCCCTGCGGAGGCCATGAGGGGCTACGTAAGTATTTATTTACGTAGCCTATCATGGCAAAATACAGGGACAGAAATTACGGCAGCTACGGCGGCCACCATTTGCGTCCCTGTGCATGCTGCCCAGCAGCCAGATGTCCGGCTGCGGGCAGCCCCAGCCAGCAGCTCCATAGAGTCGCCACGGAGCGAAGCTGGCAGGGGAGAATTTTGGGGGGAGGGACGGAGCACCTCCCTCTCACCGTGAATGTCACCCTTCGGAAAGGTAAGTGACTTTCGTACATCCCTAGTATTTACATAGCCTATCACAGCAAAAAAAGGGAATGCAAATGGCGGCCGCCATAGCCACCACCATTTGCGTTCCTGTTTTTTTTTTTGCTGTGATAGGCTACATAAATATTTACATAGCATATCACGGTAAAAAAAACAAGGGCGCAAATGGCATAGCAGCTGCCATTTGCACCCCTGTCTTTTGCTGTGATAGGCTACGTAAATATTTGCGTAGCCTATCACAGCCAAAAACATGAACGCAAATGATGGCCGCTGTAGCAGCCACTATTTGCCTCCGCAGGCTCCAGACGCCTGCAAATGCACCTGGCCAGCAGCTGCGAATGCACCTGGCCGGCCAGGTTAGGATTTCGGGGAGAGGTGCGGAGCGCCTCCCCCCCACCGCGAATCACCCCTGCGAGAAGGTAAGTGACTTTCATACATCCCTACCTTCAGGAGTTTTGCACAAATTTTGTTGTAAAAAAATACTCTTTTTTTTTTTTAACAGCCAAAAATGTGCATTTCCCCCATATGCTAAAGCATCAAAATATGCATTTTGGAGGGATTTGCACTTTTTTGCACATGCAAATTTGCACACATTCAAAAACTAAAATAAATAAATAAATCCAATGCCATCGATGGGCGGATGATGGAATGAAAGGCACCTGACAACTTGCGAAACACAGACAGAACGGGTTTTACACAATCCGAGCATCCCTAAGTAAGGTCAAGGGTTGCCCTTAACCATTGCCTATGTCAATCAATCAGAATGTATTAGTTAACTGACCATAATACATACCAAATGGGGAACAAGTGAAAAGACAATGTATAGTGTACCTATGTCTATTACTCCAGTCCCTTAACAAGACACCCCACACACACACCCATACAAACACACACACCACTGCCTCAAAACCAATTTTAATTCAGCTTATGTTCATATTTACACATGGACATAAACTGAACTTTCAGAAGCTATGGTGCCTGTGTCCTCTCAGCCGGCTTCTATCTCAATCTCTCAAGGAAAAGGACCAAATCATGCAATGTTGTTTGTTTGTTGGAATTCAGTGTGGATCAGTTCACAAACAACTGAGGTTCCTTAATTATATTAATGGTATAATACCACATAGTTGTGAAGGAGAGTTTAGCCCTTTAATTCTCCCCTGGCTCTCTCAGGCTTTCGCTGCTGGTTGTCTTGGGTTATGAGAGGAACTCAGTGACCTGTCACCTCCAGCCATGAGGATTACCACCTGCTCATTAGAAGGGACAGGATAGTTCTCTTTGTCAGCCTTGGACTTTAACTAGCAGCTTCCTGTTATCTTCTTACTGTCTGCTCATTCCCCTTTTATTTCCCCTCTACAATGGCAGCAAAGCAGGAAGTGATACCTCCACAACCACCCTGTGACATCATTCTTGGTGGGCACTGTGGAAGGTTGTAACACCCAACAGGCCAGGAGTTGGGAAGTGGTCGTGGTTGGAGTGTTGCTCTGGGATCAGAGTTGTTGTGAGGATGAAATGGGGAGAGGAGAATCATGTCTGCCAGCTTGAACTCCTTGGAAGAAACCTGGAATATTAACCCTTCCCTGCCTAGCTACAAATACTACAATTCCAAACCAAATTGGCCTATACTTAGGTAAAATTGTTCCATAGGTGCCAATGGGATGGTATTTCCTAAGTGAAGCTGCTGCATGTGGAGGTTCCAATTTGGCTTAAGATCACTGTGCATGGGGAAGGTAAAGTTAATCCTCCCTGTGTGCTGTGGCTCCAATCCAAATTCAGGCATGTTTAGTTTATTATTAATTAGTAAAACACACCATAGAGGAGTCCAAGAACATAGCAGGACATGGAACTCAGGAGGCTGCAGTGCAAAGACTCCCTGACTGTAAGGAGGAGCCAGTGACTGATAAAATAAGAAAAAAATGAATAAAACCTTCAGCCACCTCTTCCTAATAAGTGAGGTAACCCACACCCCCACGCGAAAGTTTCTCATCCCCTATGAAGGGTCAAAACGATCTGAGCTGAAAATTTCAGCCCAGTTCTAGTAAGTATTTTCTTCCTTGGGCGAATTCTATAGATAGGTTGTTACAAACATTTTTTTTTTTTTTTGCAATTATTGTCTCCCATCAAGTTTGAAACTAAAAGCCTTTCTTCTTCTGGGTGCATTTTGGGACACGTGCTGGCCGAATTTCCAAGTAACTCCCTGCTGTGGCTGGCTGCTCCTTGGAACTACAGTTCCAAGAAGGCAGTGTCTTAAGGTGCATCATCACACATACACCAATGTTACAAGCTGGGAGAAAACTCTTGGAAAACAGATTTCTCTCTGAGAAAGTTTGTAATTGCCAATCCATTTCCAAACTGAGGGGAAAAGAGACTTCACCCATCAAGTAGAAAGCTAAACTGAACTTTTGTGAATACAAAAAACAAAACAAAAACAGATGCATTACAGACACATATGCTCTGATGAACAAGATCTTGACAATTAGTTGAATATACTTCAACAAATATTCTTAAAATTAAGATACCATCCAACTAGCTAAAAACAAGATTATTAAGGTTTACTACCAAGAAGTAAACTGCTCCAACACCAATAAGATAAAAACCTTAACAGAAGGCCTTAGGTGATAACCTACAGTTCACAGTTAAGGGTGCTGAAAGACATTATCAGAGATGTACAGCCCATCTTGGAAGATGAACCCACTCTAAGAGGCATAATAGGGGGCACCCCTATGCTAGCTTATAGGCAGCCACCTAACCTGAAGCAATTCTTGACCAGGGACGAAACCTCGTCACAGGACTCAGAGCAAGGTACCAGCCCATACAATAAACCTAAGCGACAACTGTGCTCATTAATGAACTCCAGTGATAATGTAAGTGGACTCACTGGGGCTATCCACCACATCCAGGGCAAATATCCCTGTGCATCATTGAACGTTGTGCATTTGATCTCCTGCATCAGGTGGCCAAAAGCCACTTAAATTGGCCAAACAGGACTACCATTAGGACAAACATTAAATGGACACAAATCAGACATCGAACATAACATCAATGAGCTTCTCAGTGAACACTTTAAGCTCCCTGGACATACCATCAAGGACCTCACAATAATAGTTTTAAAGAAATGGAAATCAGGGGCTCACTTAGAATGTGAGATTGATTGCTGAACAAGAGATAAGGAAATCTGGTTGTGTTAATTAGGGACTCAGTAGGGACTATGGGTTCTATGGACATTATAAAGACTCTTAGGGTACCTTGTGGTTTGTAGCTGTCACTTTCAGATAGGAATGCTTGCTGCAGATATACCTGTTTAACTGTCTTTTCAGGCTCAAAGCCTCCAGTTCTACTTATAGCATCTGATAAAGTGGGTTCTTCTAACCCATGAAAACTCATGCTAATTTATTAAAACATATGAACAACTAAAACAGTTAGTCTATATTGTGCTACACTTAACCCTTGAATTTGTAAATAGAAGGCTAATATGGTTATACTACAACACAAAAACCTACTTGTATATACGGATATACTTGTATATCTCACATAAACCTCTATAGTGCCTTCTGTACTCATTCACATTTCATTCAAACAGTACTATTCTGAAAAAGATTGCAAATAAACATGTATATTAAAGAATAAAGTGTGTGTGTGTGTGTGTGCGTGTGTGTGTGTGTGTGTGGTGGCGGTGGAGGCAGAAATGGACATAGAACATCAGACAATAGCTATTTTTGAGTCTTAATCTCCTGTTTGGTTTTACAGCCATTTCCTTTTGTCACATCTCATGTTCCACCTTCAGTTATAGGTTGGAACATAAAATACAATAAAAGTAGTGTGTCTTTGTGATGTAATTTTACACCTGGTGATTTTGCAACAGTGACCTGACCTCGAAATCTAGTTCTGTCAGCGGGCCCATTAAACAGTGTGTGGTTTTTAAGCAGCAGGAGGCCTATGTCAATTAGAAGAGCAGCGCAGCCCTTTCAAAGAATGCACTGAGTAGTAATTGTACAGTAAGCTTTTGGATACTGCTTCCTTGTGACAGTTACTTAGAACCAGAAAAATGTCCAAAGTGTGTGTGTGTGGGGGGGGGGGGCGGTTAGATGAAGCATTAAGTGTTCAAGACTGCTTCAGACAGATTTGTCATCTTTCAGTCTCATAGCAGAAAATGCCCACTATGCTTTAGGCAGCAAACCAGAGAGAGCTAATTATGTCCTAGAAAAGCTAGGGACTATGATGAGAAAAGGGCCCTTTCGATACTGGAAGCATGACTACCAATTCCTCCTAAAGGGGCATACATTTGGGGCTAAAGGGGCATACATTCAGATGCAGCTGTCTACATACATATCACTATCTGGATGAGGAAACTTTCATACAACAGGCCCTGTGCATGCTGTTCCTCTCCTGATCCTTCTTTCAGTGCTGTGCCCCAATCAGAAAATCAGCAATAGTGCCAACCAACTGCTACAAGTAAAACAACAACAACAAACGGCATTATATTGAATTGTTAAATGGGTAGCAGTTCAATGGGTAGAGACCAAAGTGGACATGGCTACCCCCACTCTCTCTCTCTCACACACACACACCATCCACGCAACACCATCCACACTATTCTCTCTCACACATGGTATTCATTCATACACGTGCGCGAGTGCATACATACACACAGACACACAGCCCAGCTCCCCCTTTCTTAGCTGAGCCATTCAGATCAGCTGAGGGGAGCATTTTGATCCCCATCACGGCATGCTCAGTGGGGACGTTTAAACCTCCCTGTCCAGCATGCCACAATGGGAATGAAAATCAGGTCCCTTTCTCTTCTTAGCTGACCCATGCTGGTCAGCCAAGAAGCAGAGGGGGCGCAGTTTTCATCCCAGCTACTCAAGGTTGCTCAAACAGTTGGGAGCTGTTTTTCTACCCTCTCTACCTTCTCCGAGGGGATAAGGCTTTGGGGAGGAGGCGGGGCTTCGGAGAGTGGGGGAGCTCACTGGAGGCCTTTGTGGGATAATTAGGGAGGCCTGGTGAGCCATATTCAGCCTGTAGGCAGGAGGTTCCCCATCCATGTTGTAAAGGATTGCAGCCAATATAAATACTATGTGAAGAGAGCACAAGGTTTGGCATGACTCTTCAAGAAGTTCCAGTTTAACTTCTAGACTAAGCAGAATGCCATTCTCATGCCAGGTACACTGCAATATTGAGCCAGGGCCGGCAGGAGAAGCCACCACCACCAGGGAAGAGGCGTGCCTGCCGCTGCTGGGCCTGCTGCTGCCGCCGCTGGGCCTGCTGCTGCCGCCGCTGCCACCACCACCAGGCCTTCCCTGTGGACTTCTGCCTGGTGGGCCGCCGGTCCCTGCAGGACCGGGCCCCCGGGTGCCGAGCCAGCTGTGCTGCTCCACCTGCCCCTCCCTGGAAAGGCTACATGGGCTGGCTGGCTGAGGTGGCCTGGGAGAGCCAGGGCCTGCAGGAGAAGCCACCACCACCACCACTGGGGAAGAGGCGTGCTTGCTGCCACTGGGCCTGCTGCCGCCGCCGCTGCCACCACCACCAGGCCTTCCCTGTGGACTTCTGCCTGGCAGACCGCCAGTCCCTGCAGGACCAGGCCCCCAGGTACCCAGCCAGCTGTGCTGCTCCACCTGCCCCTCCCTGGAGGGGCTACATAAGCTGGCTGGCTGAGGTGGCCTGGGAGAGCCAGGGCCTGCAGGAGAAGCCACCACCACCACCACCACCAGGGAGGAGGCGTGCTTGCTGCTGCTGGGCCTGCTGCTGCCGCCGCCGCCGCCGCCACCACCACCACCACCACCACCACCACCAGGCCTTCCCTGTGGACTCCTGCCTGGCATTTTTAAGGGGATTTTAATTGTTTTGTTTGTTTGTTTTATTTTGTTGGGGGGGATTTTGTTGTGTTTTTAGGGTTGGGTAGCCTGCCTGATAGGCGGGAGCGAGGGGGCATGTGTCCACCCGATGGAGGCAGTGGGGGGAGTGTTGGGGGCCAGAACATACCGAGGCTGGGCGGCAGGCGCTGGCAGAGCGCTAGGGGCAGGCCATGCCAGGTAAGGGGAACAAGGGAAAGATATGTAGTATCTGTCCCCTGCTCCGGGCCTGTCCAGAGCCAAAGGATGGCTGGGGGAGGCGTGACCCCATCTTCTGGCCTTCGTTTGCTGCTCTGCAATGCCAGGTGTGTTACCCAGAAAACCTCCCTCATCCATGACATGATCCTGGATGAGGGTGCAGACCTGGCATGTATTACGGAGACCTGGCTGGCCGAGGCTGCTGCTCCAACCCTTGCAGCCATGTGTCCAGACGGATTTTCATATGCACAGCAGCTGGGGATCGGGGAGGGGGAGTGGCTGTTATCTACCAAGAATCCTTGGTCTTCACCAGGCCCCCTCTCCAGGAGACCACGGTTGCTGAGTGCATGTACTGGAGGTTGGGCCCGAAGGGCAGTCTGGGGATTCTGCTCGTGTACCATCCACCCCGCTGCACGACTGACTCCCTGGCCGAGGTGCTTGAGGTGGTCTCTGATGTGCGTGTACAGTCCCCTAACTTATTGGTGTTGGGGGTCTTCAACGTACATTCAGAGGCCATCCTCACAGGAGCACCTCGGGACTTCAGGGAGACCATGGCCTCCTGGGAGCTGCACTATATTCTAACTGGGCCCACCCATGTAGCCGGTCATGCACTAGACCTTGTGTTTGTTTCTGGAGAAGCGGGGAGTGATCTGGAAGTCGGGGGTATATCCACCACCCCCTTGTCATGGTCAGATCACTATCTAGTGATGTTGGACTTCTCGGTTCCACAACCCCTCCGCAGGGGTGGAGGACCCATTAAAATGGTCCGCCCCAGGCGTCTTATGGATCCAAATGGATTCCTGAACGCGCTTGGGGATTCTCTGGGGCATGCCAACGGCCACTCGGTTGAGACCCTGGTGGGTGGCTGGAATGCCGCAATCACTGGGGCATTAGATCGGGTGGCTCCGAAACGCCCTCTCCCCCTGAACAGGGCTCAGACTGCACCATGGTTCAGTCCGCGGTTATGAGCTCTGAAACAGGAGGTGAGACAGCTAGAGCGCTGGTGGCGGAAGTCTCGCTCCAAAGACGATCAGACATGGGCTAGAGCTGTATCTTCAGCCTATCACGTGGCGGTGAAGGCAGCAAAAAAGGAATATTATGCTGCCTCCATCACGTCTGCAGAGTGCTGTCCCAGGAGGCTGTTCCAAGTGGTCCAGAGCCTGGTCGGTCCTGTGGCTCCGGAACCACTGGAGCATTCTAAGGCCTCCTGTGAGGCTTTGGCAAGGCACTTTGCAGATAAAATTGATCAGATTAGGTGTGTTACTCTGCACACTGTGGATACAGTTAGTGAGCAAGAGGCGGCCTGTGGCAAACCGGTTTTGTGGGATCGGTTCCAGCTCTCCCACACTGGAGGCCTTTAAGACGAGGCTGGACAGCCATTTGTCAGGGATGCTCTGACTTGGATTCCTGCATTGAGCAGGGGGTTGGACTCGATGGCCTTGTAGGCCCCTTCCAACCCTACTATTCTATGATTCTATGATTCTATGATTCTTCCTCCTGATGAAGTGGACAATGTGCTTTCATCTGTAAGGCTGACCACCTGCTTACTTGATCCTTGCCCATCTTGGCTCATTATGAGCTGCAGAGAGAGACTGGGTGAGGGGATCAAGGCGGTGGTGAACGCCTCCCTTGAGGAGGGAGTGATGCCATCAGCCCTCAAGGAGGCAGTGATAAGACTGCTCTTAAAGAAGCCCTCCTTGGATTCTCAAGTTCTGAACAACTTTCGCCCAGTCTCAAATCTGCCATTTTGGGGCAAGGTGATTGAGCGGGTGGTGGCGGTGCAGTTGAAGGCACACTTGGAAGAAACTGATTATCTAGACCCATTTCAGTCGGGCTTCAGGCCTGGGCATGGGACAGAAACGGCCTTGGTCGCCTTGGTGGATGATATGAGGAGGGCTCTGGATAGGGGTGAATGCTCCTTCCTTGTTCTCCTCGACCTCTCAGCGACTTTTGATACCGTTGACCACGGTACCCTCCTGGACCGCCTGGAGGGGTTGGGCATTGGAGACACTGTATTGCGGTGGTTCCAGTCCTTCCTCTCTGGCAGGTACCAGAGGGTAGCAGTGGGAGAGGAGGTTTCGGACCCGTGGCTGCTCACTTGTGGGGTGCCACAGGGTTCCATCCTCTCCCCGATGCTATTTAACATCTATGTGAAGCCGCTGGGGGCTATCATCAGGAGGTTTGGGGTGCAGTGTCATCAATATGCGGATGACACGCAGCTCTACCTCTCATTCAAATCTTCACCAAGGTTGGCCGTAGAATCCCTGTCCAAATGTCTGGAGACTGTGAGTGGCTGGATGGGGAGGAATAAGCTGAAGCTGAACCCTGACAAGACCGAGGTACTTTTGGTGGGAGACAAGAGGAGGCTGGGGGATGTTGACCTGGTGTTGAATGGGGTACGGCTACCCTTGAAAGACCAGGTCTGCAGCCTGGGGGTCATTTTGGACTCCCAGCTGTCCATGGAGGCTCAGGTGTCAGCTGTGAGCCGGACAGCGCTGTATCAACTCCATCTGATACGGCGGCTGCGCCCCTTCCTTCCCGACCATCTGCTCCCATCGGTAGTACATGCCCTGGTCTCCTCTCGTTTAGACTACTGTAATGCGCTCTACATGGGGTTACCCTTGAATACGGTTTGGAAGCTGCAGCTGGTACAGAACGCAGCGGCTCGCCTGATTAAAGGCAGCCGCTGGCATGATCACATCACTCTGCTGCTGAAGGAGTTGCACTGGTTACCAGTTGTTTTCCGGGCCAAATTCAAGGTGTTGGTTTTGACCTTTAAAACCCTATATGGTTCCAGCCCAGCCTATCTTAAGGAGCGCCTCCAGCAACACCTGACAAGCCCCTTAACAAGATCAGCCTCAGATGGCCTTCTCTCTGTCCCATCAGCCAGGACAGCTAGACTGGTGGGGACGAGGGAGAGGGCCTTTTCTGTGGTGGCCCCCACTCTGTGGAACTCCCTCCCTAGGGAACTCCGTCATGCCCCCTCTTTAATGAGCTTCCGTCGTGCATTAAAAACGTGGTTGTTCAGGCAGGCATTTGGGGTGGGTTAGGGTATTTTTTAAAAAAAATTATGGTAGAATTTTATTGTTTTAAATTGTTTTATGGTGTGTTGTACATCGCCCAGAGTGGCTGGGTGACCAGCCAGATGGGCGATTAATAAATTTAATAAATAATAATAATAATAATATTGCAGGCCATTTACTTTAAAGTTTAAATGAAGGTCCTCATGTACCTCATGTTAGAGCACCTCCAATGCCCAGGCTAATCCCAGGAGAAGTAAAACCATGTCCAAGGCCCTTGGTAAGACTGGGCTGTTGGGATGACAGGTACAGAAAGATCTTGGCTTAAAGAGTCAGATTGTAGTGTGCCCAGCAAGCACTGAGGTTAGACTGGATCCATATGTGAACCCAGGGCCTTTGCTTGCAAAGAATGCAGGATTTTGACTTTTTTTTTTTTGCAAGACACTGTTTTTTTTTGATGCAATAATTTCCTTTCCTTCTTAAAAGAACAAAAACAAATACAAGCTATGCAGTGCAATTTTAGACCAGAATCTTTAGATTATACTGAATTTCCCATTCTACTGATTCTACGTGCTGTGAGTTTCTTCAGTAACCATGATACTGTACTCATTAACCTAAGCAAAACCAAAAAGTCTCTAGAATTCTGCATTCTTCTCCAGAAAAGGTGGGATTTCAAGGTCACACAGTTCTCACTGCTTATTTTCAAATCAGAGCAAATCCAAAAAGAGGAATATTTGTTATAGTCAGTCTCATTTCTACCTAGTAATCGTATTAACAGTTGGGTGCAAGGTAAATGATTAATGACCCTTCCTAAACATTTCTGCTGTCTTTAGGAAGTATGGTCTAAATCCAGACCCAGGAGATTGTACCCTTTTATGTTCACCTGGCCAAAATTAGCTTTTGAGCAGGCAGCCTGTGGAAAACGGCTTGAAATTATGAGTAATACTGACAGATGGGATCATGAGGGAGCTTTTGTAATTCTTAGATAAATGCTGAAGTCTAACTTGATAACACTCTACACAGGAATAATAATAACAGTAATATAAATAACAAGCAGATCGAGCAGGTCTTGACACCACAGGAATTATTTTACAAATATTTGAACACCTACATGCTTGTTTTTACAAGCCCTGTTTGTTAACTATAATAGAAGCTTTAATTATCTGGGGGGAAAACCTGTTTCATAACTGCTTAGTTGAAAGTTCATGCAATGTGGTTCACCTGCCACACCAATGTGATCAGTCAAGTTTGTTGTTTCCCGATCTGTCTGACCAAGAATATACCCACTGGCCAATAAATCTTAAATATCATTGCCTATTTGCTGTCACTGCCATAGTGTACCCAGATGACATACAACAATGCCCATGTGTAGTCAAACTTCTGGCTGCTGATTTATTTACAACCCTGTCTTAAAGGAGGGTAACTTGATCCAACCAAGGGCCCACCACAGGACACATCCATTAAAAATAGATATGTACCTGAAGGGCATTGTCTGCCCCATTCAGACTTGTTCTCCCCACCCCGTTTGTGCAGGGTTCTTTCATTTTGCCAGGCTTGCTTCAAAACCCATCTTAAAAACCATGTTTAGGTAGGGGGCCTCCTCTGGGTAAGATAATATTGGTCTTTCAGAATGCAGAGTAGGGATGGGACATTGTTGTTGCTTTTAAATTAGGTGGCGATGTATTTTAGGATTAGGGTGTCAACTGTACAATTCAAGAGAAAACAGTGGCACTCAACTCTGATTTCAGAGAATGATATGTCCCTTCCCAGTTTCTTTGATGTATACAGTTAATTGCTTGCTTCTTTCTGATGCTTATGCAAAATATAGCATTTAATTGTGTGCAGTATGCCTCTTGGCTTCTTAAATACCGTGAGATCTGCTTAAACTCCTGAATGGGTCAGAACGCTACGCATTCTCTAAACCCTCAGATATTGCTGCATCCTGTTCTTTGCACTGCAGTACAGCTGCAGTGCTGAAAGCCCAGTTCTGCCATTAAACGTTCATTGGAAAGATTTATGGGCCCTCAGTGTGCCACAAGGGCATTTATTTTAATTCAATACTCAGGCAAGAAAACAGAAAGAAAAAATCAAATTTCAAAAGCAAAACCAGACCAACAAACTCTGCTTGCTATTTAGAGGGGAAATACTGCATTTTTTTTTTTTTACAGAAAATGTTTTCCCCAGCTTTATTAACAAGCACCTGGTGCCCACTTGTGCTGTTATGTGTCCTTGTTCGCCTTTGCATGTACTTCCAAATATACACAAGAAGTTTCTTCTTCATTTTAAAAGTCTACACATTAATTTTAATCCCATAAGCCTAGTTGAAGAAAGGAATCTCTGCAATTCTTCCTAGATCTATCTCTTCCCCATGCTCTCTTGGTTTTAAGAAAGGCATCTAGGTAAATCTGTGGAGGAGACACAGTGGATGTATTTGATCTACATCATACTTTCCTTTTCCTTCAACTGTCTTAACCTGAATCCTATGGCTTTCACAAACACTCATGGCTTAATAACTGCACTATTTTTTATATGCAACTGCAATGCATAATTCTTTACACTAGGCAGTGCGAGAATCCAACAGAAAGAAAGAAGTTTTAGAATAGACAAGAGCGGGTTTGAGATAACAAAGCAATTCCTATTTATGAAGCAAAGGTGCATTAACTAGTAGGCTTGGCACACCGTGGAGGTAAACTTTATCTTTGTCATAGAGTCTATTTACACCGCAAACCTGTTTAGATTCCTGGCCGTTGTGCTTTGAAAATTCTCTGTTACTGAAAATTCTCTGTTAAATTTCACCACCTTCTTTCCAAAGGACAATGGTACCCAGAACGTCCTGAAAATGAATGATGGTTAAAGCCGTTTCTGGTCCTAATAATCGGCAAGTGCCTCTGTATGGTGAGTGGGCCTGTCTGGTCTAGGCTGACTTATAATTCTGTACAGTACCAGGGCCTGGAGCTCTGCTGTGGCTCCTTTCACTGCTGCTGCTCTTCCACACCACCACCTTCTATCCCTGCCTCCGGTAAGCTTGCTTTTTGTTTTGCGGGGGGGGGGGACCAGGGTGGCATTGGGTGGTGGAAGGCCCCTTGCCCAGGTCCCCTTCAAATCTGGCAGTGGCCCATGTGATGAAACCACGGTGGCATTGGGTGGTGGAAGGCCCCTTGCCCAAGTCCCCTTCAAATCTGGCAGTGGCCCATGTGATGAAACCAGGGTGGTGTTGAGTGGTGGAAGGCCCCTTGCCCAGGTCCCCTTCAAATCTGGCAGTGGCCCATGTGATGAAACCAGGGTGGCATTGGGTGGTGGAAGGCCCCTTGCCCAAGTCCCCTTCAAATCTGGCAGTGGCCCATGTGATGAAACCAGGGTGGTGTTGAGTGGTGGAAGGCCCCTTACCCAGGTCCCCTTCAAATCTGGCAGTGGCCCATGTGATGAAACCAGGGTGGCGTTGGGTGGTGGAAGGCCCCTTGCCCAAGTCCCCTTCAAATCTGGTAGTGGCCCATGTGATGAAACCAGGGTGGCGTTGGGTGGTGGAAGGCCCCTTGCCCAGGTCCCCTTCAAATCTGGCAGTGGCCCATGTGATGAAACCAGGGTGGCGTTGGGTGGTGGAAGGCCCCTTGCCTAAGTCCCCTTCAAATCTGGCCTATGTGATGAAAACAGTCTACATAGTAGAAGAATGATCAAGCAGGTTATACCAGAGGAATTTGCAGGGCCAGAGAAGAATGTGACTGCCTCTCTATATTTTTACAAGTATACAGGCAACATCCCCAAGGTTTTTTAATTTAGCCTTGCTTAATAGCATTCTGACAATATTGTTTTAACTCTGTTGTAAGAAACATTCTGTGAAGCAATGGTTGCCCTCAAATGGCAACATTTCCTCCGAAGGCCAAATGCTCAGCTCTAGTGTTTCAGAAGAAAGGCACAGTCACAAACCCACTGTGTGGCAACCTACCCAGTTTTGGCGAAGTTTGTCCAATACGTCATCACAACTGCACTGAGCATGACATCATTCTTTGAAAAGTTGCAGTTAAACAATTCCGTTGGACCAATCATGGGAATGCCGAACACATACGGAACCTCATCGCCATGGGCTGAGTCAGCCCAGCTGGGTTTCATTTCACTCTGGCAGTGGTGATAAAATGCATAGAAGTATGTTGGGGAGCCATACTGGGCATGCAGGTCAGCTGTGGCAACCGCCGGTGCGACCCACTGGTGATCAGTAAAGAGCGCAACCAGAGTCTTCCTTCGTGTTTCAGGATTCTCTTTGTCTGCCCAGTCTGTATACATGAACTTGATGGTTTCTCGCAGTGTGTCCTTCCCTTCTGGATAACCATATAGATTGTCCACAAAATTAGATACAGAGAAATCAAAATCATTTGGAGAGACACCTTCTTCATTATCCACAATGCCATCTACAAATTTTAAACCTTCCCCTTGGTTGACACCTAGCATTATATCATAGTTGAGAAATTCTCCCTGCTCCATCAGAATCTGAGGATCATCTGGAATTACATCCCCATCAATCACAGGCCCAAATGCAATGTGGTATGTAGCTGGCGTGATAGTTTGCTGAATGAGTTCTTTGTAGTTCTTATTCCGAAAGCATTCAACTAAGTCTGTAGTGTCCAACGTGTTGCAGCCCACTTTTTCTGCCAAAATCGCAGTGTACTTGGCAGGCTGGTAGTTCACTGCCCAGCTGGACAGGGCTGTTCCACTTTGTATGATTGCTTTTTGGAACAGACCTGCAGGTGCAAAAGTTAAAATTAAAATACATGAACAAGTGGCATTGAGGAAGCAAAGGAATCTTTTGTATGTTATCTAGAGGAAGTACATTCTAGTGAAGAGAAAATTTTATTCAATGTGTACAAAAATAAATCGCTTTGAATTCCAGCTCCACCATCCCACCCTGGTAACTTTCCTTGGCTAATCTACTCCTAGCTAAATTCTTCCTAGTTCTTAATGTGCATACATATGAAGTATGAAAAATCCAGTGTGAATGGCTAGGGATGAAAATGTTTCACAGGTATTCAGTACACACATGTCCTGATTTACATATGGATAAGAGCCACAATCTAGAGCCCTGCCTGCATCAGATCTATGTCTGGGCCCAAATGTTGTTGTTTTTTCTCACAGTACAGTTCCTACCAACACACCTACAGAAATGCAAATTAGAGTTTAAACTCAAAAAAGGTGTGTTTGTTTTCCATATCTCATGGGAAAGATCCAAAGTAAACTTTGAAAAAGGATTCTCATTTAGACTTTTTAAAAAGGAGTTGGGGAACATTCCTGACATAATGAACATTTAATAATTCAAATTATTAGAAAGAGAGGATTAATGTGCTTATGTTATATGTAATCCAAAAACATATGTTATGCATTGTCAACTGAAACTGTATTTACAGGTTTATAGCTTCTTGATATTTCCTGGCTCCACTGGTGACTACAAATTGTTTCCGGGTGACTTGATGGTGACATAGTAGTTCTGATTTCTCAGAAGTTCTCAGTAGCACTTTCCCTAGCAAGAGCCTACTCCTTGAAGAAAATGAAAGTCTTGCACATGCCCAGTTCAACTCTTTGTTTCCCTAATTGACAACCAGTTATTTCAAATGTTACATTTTCCAGTCGTATTCTTTTTGTTTGTTTGTTTTACATCCTCCCAGATGTAAATGAATGACAAGTTTGAATGCTGTTGAATGTCAAGATTGGTAGCCTGTCCAGACCTTGCAAAGCATTGAGCAAACAAGTTCCACCCACTAAAACTGCTAGGGTGGGAAGAATTTTCTGCAGAGAGAACCCCTGGGGCAAGAGAATCTTCATTGAGGTATGTGCTTCCCCCACCAGCTGTTCAGGTGCAGCCTGTTTAAATCCCTCTATTCTATTTAATACAGCCACAACACTCCATTGAGGCAGCACCCATGAAAACCTCTGGAGGGGTTGAAGGGTTCCCCCCACAAAAGACCTTCTTCTCCCAAGGGCCTTCTCCAGGGGAGGGATCAGCATTTATGGGTGGTGCAGCTGTCCCACAAAAAAATGCTATATGAGGGCAGTGTTCTATTTGAACACAGGCCTTCTCTATTTGAAGGGGTTTCCAGTCCAAGTCTGGTTAAAAGATTAAAAAAAAAAAACAATAACCCGTAACAGCAGTGGCCATCTAGTTGCCCATCAATAGTTAGCACCTGGACAACACACTGCGCAGGTACACAGGTTATCTGGTCACAGTCTTCCCACTATAGTGCATTTTATTTCTATTTATACTGTACTAATTATTTTGAAATTGGCATATATAAATATAAATGAGCATACGCAAAGTTATCCAAATCTATGTCCTCCTCCTCCTCCTCTTCCTCTTCTTCCTGGTGATGCATTTCCTCTTTTTTGGTGATGCATAAATTGCCATCCTAATTTGGAAAACCATGCTAGGCCAAAACCAATTTAATAGGTTTGAATTCCACGGGTGTTATACTGCAACGTCATTTCTCATTACTTGGACTGGTATTTCTTCATTTAATCTTTGACCAGATTAATAAATTAGAATGTATCTGCAATTTTTCTAAAGGAATTGGGAATTTGGGGTCAGATTCAGTAACACACTGTGACTTTTCTGCTATGCTCCAGTGATGTGAAGCAACCCGAAACTGGTCTAAAGCTGTTCTGCATCACTAAAGCACAGCATAGTAGATGGCTTTATAAAAAGAAGTCTATCCCAGATGGCTTGAATTTCAGGTGAGAAAACTATAGACTCTAATAAAAACAACACCGGTAGAATGCCTGCCCTTGCTTGGGAAAGCAGTATAACTCCATAACTGATGGGGGAGACTTCTCAAAATGATGTGATCAACCTTCTTTTTAACCTAGCAATCAAATCATAACATAATTAGTCTTGAATTTTTTGTTGCCTTAATTTTGTTAACACTGTTTCAAAATAAAATAAAATTTCATGATTAAAGAATTAGCCTGGAATTTTGCTTGACCATGATGATTCACAAAATATATATTACTTCTGAAATGGGAGTTTGCTAGCTCACTAGTGACATTGTGAGCTAGATTCTAATTAGCAAGGGGGATACAGGTGGGAATCTCAGTTCAAATGGAACACAATATATTCTTTAATGGTGCTAACAAAATATCTATTACGGGATTCCCTAATATAGTGTCCATGGGAGCCTCTGTGCCCAGAAAGCCCTGCTATGGTTCCAGTGCTACTTCCCTTTATTATTTGTTTTAAATCCCCACCCTACCCCCATTGTACCCAGTGGCTCATGGTTCAGAGAAGCTGTCTGATCCAACCATTGGGTACGCCTGTGTGCTGTATGTTACTCAATAAAGTGTCCTTGTAAGTAAAGCTTTGAGTCTGATTTATCACTATCTTGGCACTTCTAACCTAAGAGTTCAATGCCCATGGCTGGGGCAACACATCTGGCACAGCGAGCAGAGTGTCAAAGATACTGCTATGTTCAGTTTCAAAGGGAAGGAGGATCAGGGGGTCGGCATGTTAAACCGACTCCCAGGCTGGCCACAGAAGGGTCTGTGGGGTCCAGCTGCAAAGCAATTGGCGATCCTGAGTAGCTGATTGCATGGCCAGAGGTTGAAGAGGACTGCACCCCAGTGGGTCTGGAAACTGTGTTAGAATCTCTGCAGCTGGGAAAGTGGTCAGCTAAAGAGAAGCAGCATGCAGGACCTCTAGCATGGTTATTGCTGACAGCTTTAGGAGCTGTCAGGCAGAAGGATTCAGATGGAGAGAGGAAACAGCAGAAAAGCTCAAGGTCAAGCTGAAAGAAGAAGATCTGAGGCTGTTGATTAGAGGAATGTTGCAGGACAGCTTGGCCTCTAACGAGGTGTGGGAGCATGAAGCCGAAGGAGTAGCCATTAGACTGATATGCCAAGCTCAGAAAGAGAATTGCCCAATGCGTCCCGAAGGGTGCAACTTCATCACCTTGCCTTACTGGGATGAAATCCCTAAGAAATGGAAACTGAAAATGAAGACCCTGAATATGAAGACATGGAATGGAGTAAAGGTGAAGAATCAGCCCCCAGAGCATGGGCTAGACCCCTCTTAGAGAGGGAAGTGCACCAGAGGACGGTCCCAAGGCAGAATGAAGCAGAAAGACAACATTGGAGATCTCTGTCAAGGTAACCGTGTTTGGCTTTGAACTGTTCTAGAACTGCATAGAGCCTGTAGCTACTGACCATCAACTATATGACTTCTGAAGAGTGTAACCATTAAGCTTTTGCTATGGGATTCCCTGTAATAAAGAAATCTCACTGATTTGAGTGTCCAGTGTTGGACTGCCTGAGCGTGTGTGCTGAAGAGATCAAGAAACCTGGCAGCATGTTCCTGGCCAGGCCAAACGCTACTACCATGCTCCTGCAAGCTGCCAATAAATTGTGTAAGCTAGGAGCCCCAACCTGATTGAGAAGAAAAGAAGATACTGTAGTAGCTGTTTCCAAAGACACAGAGATCTGTGTAGCCAGCTGGCTGATGCTGTAAGTGATGTTACAACTGCAAACTAAGACTATTTTCCTTTTTGAGACCCCAGCAGAAAAAAGCTGACCTGAGTTATTTGTCGCCACTGACAAAGCAAGAACTTGGCTGCCCTGTATCTAGGGGTGTAGGAAAACCTCTTACCTGGAGTCCTCTGGGGGTTCTGTGGGGGGGAGGCGATCCGGTCCTCCCCCCCAGAATCCTCCCCAGCCGGCTCCTCTCTGCAGCAATTCCGCGGAGCCGCCGGCCAGGGCTGGCTGCAGCCAGACTTTCGGCCGCAGCCGGTCTTCCAACACAAATGGCATCCAGCCTAGCGGACACCATTTGCATCCCTTCCCCTTCCCATGATAGACTATGTAAATCTTTACGTAGCCTATCAGGGGAAGGGATGCAAATGGCATCCACTAGGCAGGACGCCATTCGCGTCTGAAGGCCGGCCATGGATGGACCCGGACAGACCCGGACCTGGTGGTGCCAGGTAGGATCTGGCCGGATCGGACTTCACGGGGTGGCAGGGTGGAGTAGTCTGTTCCGCCACGGACTCTGGGGGAAGCAGATTCCAAGAATCGCCCCCCCCCCCGGAGTCTGTGGCAGAATTCTCCGCCATCCCTACCTGTATCTCATCGTGTCTTGTTTCGAACTTGGGATTTTACAAATACAAACTGTGAAGCTTTCCTTTGAAGCCCTGCGAATCACCCCGCCATCTCCCAAAGAAAATTAATGGCTGCATGAAGAATGCAAGTATGAAGTGACCCTCGCCCCACCTTCCTGTTAGGCACTTTGTTGCTGTGTGCCAGGTTAAGGGAGAAGAAAAAGAGTGTATGTGTGTCATGTTGTGAATCCCTGGCTAGCCTGGCTAGTGATAAAAAAGTCCCCAAAGCTTACTCCTTGTTTAATATGTGTTTAAAAGCACAATTGTTGTTCTGTTGTTGTTAAGAGCCGTGCCGTTCAAAACTGCCCTGTAACTTTAAGTGTACTTTTGCAGAAGGGTGGGGGAGCATAGCCGATCTCCCCTTTCCTCCTTGCAAAAGATAAAGCTTTGTTGTTTTTCATGTGTTTGAAGTGTTATGACAGCGAAGATAATGTCAAAAGCCCAGCTTCAATAATGCATTGAGGCCTTGTGAGTTATAGCCAAGATTTAGTTAGCTTATTCGGTTTTTAGAATGTTAAAGTCTGTGTGAGCTTATCTCTGTGTGTTCTCAGAGCAGAGCCAGGGGGAGTCACCCAATTCATTAGCTGCCGCTGGTCTAGCCTTGGCAGGCAGGGAGGCTGGAAGATGTCTGTGAGAGCCTGACAGAGGCAGAGTGGGATTTACAGAGAGGTTGCCCAGGTTAGGGATGGCGGAGAATTTCTCCCCGAAACTTCGGGGGGCTGAGCGCCAACGTGTTCGGCCCCCCGAACAAGTTTCGGGGAGAAATCCTCCGAACCCCCCCCGCCCCCCGCACCCCCCCCCCAGGACGGGACTTACCTTCACCGAATGTCCCTCCCGGTGGCGGGTCTGGTCGGCGGTTCGGCGGGTGTTCGAGCGGGGCGGGAGCGGCAGCCGGTCTTTCGACCGGCTGCCGCCACCGCCATTGCAATCAAAGAAAAAAAAAAAAACGCCCCCTGATAGGTTACATGACGATTCACGTAGCCTATCACGGCTAGATTTGCAAAGTCAGCCGTGATAGGCTACATCAATCGTCACGTAGCCTATCACGGCTGACTTTGCAGATCTAGCCATGATAGGCTACGTGAATCGTCACGTAGCCTATCAGGGGGCGTTTTTTTTTTATTTTTAAAAAACTTTCGCGTTCGCGGCCGGGCGAGGCGGGAAGCCTCCTCCCCGGCCTGAACTTCGCGGGGGGACCAGCGAAGCGCCTCCCCCCCACCGCGAACGTCCTTCGACGACAGGTAAGGGACTTTCGTCCACCCCTAGCCCAGGTTGAAGCATCACAGCTAGAGATCTGAGCCATGTCGCTCTGTTTAGTCAGGAGCCTTGCTAAAAGGCTAAAGGCCCTTGAATGTCGAGAGATCTAGGAGGGGTGTAGAGTCACAGCTTCCCTTTTGAGCTGATGCAGAGATGGGCAACCTTTGCTGGAAACATCTCATCTTTATTGCCCAAAGCCTTCTTTGTTTGGATCCATCATCGTCTGGGCTTTTGAGAGGCATTCTCCACATGGACTGGAACTTTGGACTGTTAGAGACTTGCCGTGGAAAGTACTATGAGGCTTGTCATAGCCTTGAACTCTCATTACTGTGGATAGTGTGTTTGTGTTCGTAGTCAGCTCAGTGTACGGCAGGTAGGGATGGCGGAGAATTTCTCCCCGAAACTTCGGGGGGCCGAGCGCCAACGTGTTCGGCCCCCCGAACAAGTTTCGGGGAGAAATCCTCCGCCCCCCCGCCCCCCCCGGGACGGGACTTACCTTCCCTGAATGTCCCTCCCGGCGGCGGGTCCGGCTGGCGGTTCGTCCGGTGTTCGAGCGGGGCGGGAGCAGCAGCCGGTCTTTTGACCGGCTGCCACCCCCGCCATTGCAATGAAAGAAAAAAAAAAAAACGTCCCCTGATAGGCTACGTGACGATTCACGTAGCCTATCACGGCAAGATTTGCAAAGTCAGCCATGATAGGCTACATGAATCGTCACGTAGCCTATCACGGGTGACTTTAAAAAAAAAAAAAAGTGTGTACGGATAATGGCGGCCCCCATAGGGAGCCGCCATTCCCGTTCCTTATTTGGTGGCTGTAGTCTACGTCAATGTTTACATAGACTACGGCGAAAATAAGGGCAACGCTATTTGCGTTGCCCTTATTTTCACCGTAGTCTACGTAAACATTGACGTAGACTATAGCAACTAAATAAGGAACGCGAATGGCGGCTCCCTATGGGGGCCGCCATTCGTGTACGCGCTTTTTTTTTTTTTTTTTTAAGTCACCCGTGATAGGCTACGTGACGATTCACGTAGCCTATCACGGCTGACTTTCCAGATCTAGCCGTGATAGGCTACGTGAATCGTCACGTAGCCTATCAGGGGACGTTTTTTGTTTTTGTTTTTACTTTCGTGTTCGTGGCCGGACGAGGCGGGAAGCCTCCTCCCCGGCCTGAATTTCGGCCGGGCGAGGCGGGAAGCCTCCCCCCCCGGCCTGAATTTCGGCCGGGCGAGGCGGGAAGCCTCCCCCCCCGGCCTGAACTTCACGGGGGGAGCAGCGAAGCGCTCCCCCCCACCGCGAAAAAAGCTGCGAGAAAAGGTAAGTGACTTTCGTTCACCCCTAACGGCAGGCTGAGTTTGATCTGTAACTTTGGATTTCCCTCTGCCAGAACTCATGCAGCATGGAGTTGCCAATGCAAAAATGGTGCCCTGGAACTCTTTACATGTGTGGGTATGCCCTTCCCTCAATCTTGATGGGCCCAGCCAAAGGAGCAGTATGATTGCTGGATCTGCTCCATCATGCCTCACCATGCAAAGAGAGTTTTCCAGTTATAGTGTTAAATTTCATGAAATGTTGTGTGCATTTCATTGTTGTGTGCATTTTATGTTATGTTAAATACTATGTAATATTTGCAAATGTTTTTACTGTCAGTTGCAACTCCAAATGATAATGAGTGTGGTTCCCAATGGTTTACAGGGGCAAAGACAGAGACAAGTAGGGAGGGAGAAGGCAAAGAGAAAGAACATTTGTAGAGAAAAAGTGTTGCCGTGGTTGCCCCTAGGGTGATTTGGAAGCAGCTGATTATGCCTGGAGCTTATTACCTGGGGGTGGAGTAGCCATAATAATGTAAGAGTTTTCTAGAAGGCACAGAAGAGCCTATCCCAAATGTTTTACATTGGGACTAGTGTAAAACAGAAAGGTTTAAGTAAGTGAGTTTCTGTTGAAGGCAAAATGAACTTGCAGAGAAGACAAGTGAAGGGTTAATGCTGGTGCATGGCACGGGGAGTTTTATGTAAACAGTTTGAAACATGATCTGCAGAACAGGAAGGTCAGAGAGAGAGAGAGAGAGAGAGAGAGAGAGAGAGAGAAATTTCTCTTCCCAAACAGTGGTGGGGGGAGGTAATAGCCCACCTGTGGGCTGTTACATACAAGCAAAGTGAGAAAATGCATCAGCTAGAAGGCACATCCCTTTTCGACCCGATTTCAGAGTGGTTTCAAGGAATCGGGGGTGGGGGGTGGAAGCGAGTGGTTGCAATAATTCTGACTGTTATTGGCAGCTTTTTAGCTTTGTGTGCTTGCTTATATGGCTTTCGCATTTAAAGTATACATTGAAGTAGATGGGCTGATCTACACTTACAGGTATTTTAGCTTCCAATGAGGTTTTACCACCCATCTTTCACACTACGCAGTACCTGCCTCAAATTGGAACCAGAATTTCCTGCTTCTGTGCTCCAGCTTTCAATACCCTGATATCCCGGTATTTCCCCTTAATGCGCTCTGATTTTCTGCCTTCGCTACAAGATCTGGTTGTAGTCCCCTCCCCTGCCTGTCCATATATGGCGGTGTTTGTATTTCCTTCCTGTCCAGTCACAGCTCTCGACGGCCCCACGTTGTCTTCCAGCTACTGATCACATAGCTTCCTCAGCACTCAGTGTTTCCTCAGCAACAAGCAAAGGGCTGGATGTGCACACGTCTCAGAAGCTAAGCAGGGTCGGCCCCAGTCAGTAGTTGGATGGGCGAATGCTGGGAATCAGGCTTCCTGCATTGAGCAGGGGGTTGTTCTATCCCTTCAAATGAGACTAAGTTTTACCTCCTCCTATCCCCCGCTTTGGATTTTTTTTAAAAAATTAAGGCATTATCTTCTAAGAATAGTGGCTTCTCCGCAATTTTTTTTTTTTCTAATGCAGGCATGATCTTCAAAGGTTCAAAAATTCAAAGATCTGAAGCTTCAAATCTTCAAAGATTCAAGGTTTTGAAGCTTCAAATCTTTGAATTTTCGAATCTTCGATGATCACGCCTGAATTAGAAAAAAAAATTGTGGAGAAGCCACGATTCTTTGAAGATAACGCCTTAATTTTTTTAAAAAAATCCAAAGCGGGGGATAGGAGGAGGTAAAACTTAGTCTCATTTGAAGGGATAGAACAACCCCCTGCTCAATGCAGGAAGCCTGATTCCCAGCATTCGCCCATCCAACTACTGACTGGGGCCGACCCTGCTTAGCTTCTGAGATCAGACAAGCGCATGCACATCCAGCCCTTTGCTTGTTGCTGAGGAAACATTGAGTGCTAAGGAAGCTATGCAATCAGTAGCCAGAAGATGACATGGGACTGTTGAGAGCTGTGAGCGTGGTGGGCATGGAATCAGCAGAAACAGGAAGAGTTTCTGATCCTCCAATGAGAGCCTCCGTCTTTAAGAGCAGGAAAACAGCACAGCGCATGAGTGTGAACTGAGCTCATGCATCCAATGAAGCACCACAATGGGGAAAATGGGAGAGTGTGGATAATCACGTTTTAATACGAGAGCGTTTAACCTGACAGGACACCGAATTCATTGTGATGGCGGGTGCAATGTAGATTGGCCTGATGTCACCCCTCTGGTGATCAAGTGGCATGGCAGACTGTTATCAGCCTTTGATCATTTGAGGGTGGAATGTATTGGCCACAGGAGTATAGCCAAGTCATCTGTAGTTAACTTAAAAATTAAGTGAACTTAATTTTTGTGAACCGCCCAGAGAGCTTCGGCTATTGAGCAGTATAGAAATGAAATAAATGAAATAAATAATAAATAGTGTTAGAGGGGCCTAGAAATCCATAATGCTTGCTTAAGTTCATTATTGTTACAATTCCCTAGCTAGTAAGCCTCTGAGCATGTGCAGATGAGTCAAAAGGCCGATAAAAGCTTTCTCAGAACATTCCTTGCTAATGAGGAGAAAGCCTTACCAAGCACTCTGCCTGGGAAGCGAAGTTTGTTTACAGATGGCTGTGCTTGAGAACCAAACACTTCTAGCCTATTCTGGGAATGAATGCTAGGGGTGCTTGCTAGTGTTGTGCTGCCTCATTGCTGACATGTAGAGTATAAGACCCATTGTATCCCATGGTTCTGGGCTGAGAGAAGCTGTCTGATCCAACCCTTGGGTATGCCTGTGTGCTATAAGTTACTCAACAAAGTCTCCTTGTAAACAAACCTTTGAGTCTGATTTATCACTATCTTGGCACTTCTAACCTAAGAGTTCAACGCCCACCTTGTACTCATTTTGGGGGAAAAGTTACTTGACTCAGAGCCTCAGTAGTTTGCCTTCACATTTCACATAAGGAAAACTGACTACTTTGTTGTGCCATGTGCGGGGCAAATATATATTTTAGCATTTGGGCAGACCCAATCCGTGCCTTGCACTCAGTTCCTTGGGCAAGTGATTTGTCTCTAAGCCTCAGCACTTTGCCTTCTCAATTTTCCTAATGTGAAATAGGGTTTTTTCCCTGATTTGTAGGGTCAAATGTGTGGTTTGGTATTTGGGGCTCAAACCCAGCTTCTGCCTTGTAATCCATTTCTAGGGAAACAGAATATTTGTCCTTTCTTAGTAGCCAGCCCCACATGGCAGCTGTTTTGTGACTAGCCATGTTCCCCATTGCAGCCATTTTGTGAAGACAGTTTATCACATTTCCAAATGTACCCACTGGTCCAAAAACATTGGGAATTCCTGATATATTATATTTTTAAAAAATATAAACACTGATCTGAGTATGACCGATTATTGAGCTGTCTAAATACTATTTATACTTATACGGAGATTTTTGTATTTTCTGCAGAATGTTTGTCCCTATTGGTCTGTGGAATGTATGCCACATAAAAATTACATTCTCATGATTGTTGTTGTTGTTATTTAAATGGAGCTGAATTACCAGAATAGTTGACATAATAATACCTGGGACATTCCACTAATTTTTGCAATTCTCTATTAAATTTAATTCCTTGCATTTAGTAGGAGGACTATTACCTTCTGAATAGTGAGACAATGTCAATAGACTAACACAGGATGCTCCTGCCCCTGATCCAAAAATAGTAACTCTTTTTGGGTCTCCTCCAAATGATCCAATATTTTCTTCAATCCATCGTAAAGCCTGGATTTGGTCAAGCAATCCATAATTGCCTTTTGCAGCTTGATCTCCGGTGCTCAGAAAACCTATTAGGCAAAGAAAGGGGTGGGGGGAGAGAGAGAGAGAGAGAGAGAGAGAGGGAGAGGGAGAGGAGAGGATAATTTTAGCTCATCAGGCACAGAATTAGTTATAGGGCAAGCACATATTCACAAACACGTATTTCCTTCTTCCTTTCAGTTTTTGAAAGCTCATGGTCCTAGTTAAGCATCTTTAAATCAAGCTTTGAGAACATCATATTTATTTCCAGTTGCAGAGGATTTCATAAATGTGGGAGTCCTTATTCCTTGTTTTTCTATACACTGAGATTGAAAAATTAAGCAATTTAGAATTTTCTTTCTTTTTATAAAAATCTGCTCTTGTTGAATAACAACCACATTTATAAAGGCCTTAAACAACCTCCAAGGGCAAAACAATAATGGAATTTTGAATTCTGCATGGATTCCATGAAGATAAAATTCAAATGCAAATTTTCCACAGCGTTCCATTCCATAGTAATCCAGACGCCTTTTAGCGGATACAAAATTGTCTTAGTTCACACATGACAAAATTGAAATGTGCATGTATCTTTTTAGTGCACACTTAATATGTAATGTATAGAAGAGACAACCATGTTTGTGAATAGTGTAGCATACCGATATGCTGATCAACAACCCTGGATTGGCTGAAGCTCCCCGTAGTACGTAAAGCAAGTTGTTGCCATATATATGCAGAAAGGCCCTTATAATGAGAGCAAAGAAATAGTCTATTGACAAAGAAAACATGTAGTCAAAACAACCATTTAGAACCACATCAGCCTGGATTAAAGAAGCAATGCCTACACTTGTATACAGGTGGCACCTCACCCCAGTACTATAAACGGAGAGCTAGAGAGGATGCCATTCTAGGGAGACACTGTTTTACATGTGGTGGGAATGTGTTCATGTGAAAGCTTCTTAGGTAGAGATCCTTAAAGAAATCTCAGATATGACATGACACAACGACAAATGGCACCAAACCCTTTATTAGCCCTTCTATTCAGTTGTGATGATGTAATATGACCCCTGTAAGCCATAAAGAGTTAGTCTCTCTATTATTGGCAGCAGCACGTAGCAAAAGGGTGGAAAACCAAGTCAGGGTGGCATGCCAGGATTTGGCATGTGGCAAGAAGCTCACTTATCACAGTAGATGGATTAGGGAGACAGCCAAGCAGGACAGTTTCATAATGATATGGTTTCCATTTTTGACTTTGGTTAACAAAAAAGAAAATTACTTCAGACCTCCAGTGACACAGAGATCGGTTTCGAGAGATATAATGTCTTAAGCTTTGAAACTATACCTTGTGCAGGTCTTTCTATCTCACGTAACTTTGGCACTACAAAACTGAATGTGGATGTTTATGCAGTATAATAAGCTCTAGTACTCTTATTATGAAAAGTTTTGTTTATCTGTTTAATGGGAAAAAAATTAAAGAAGAAAAGACAAGTAATTTTAACTAAATACCCCCCATCCATGCACACAGACACAAGATAATACACTAAATCCAATAGTAAAAAGGATTTTTTATATACATATATAAAAAGGGGAAATGGGTGAAACTTTAGCTACTTTGCTTTTGGCATCGAGACTTCACAGAATAAATCTGCTTTAGTTCTTTGAAGATGTACAAAAAGCTGTACTCCTTGCCCGATGTATTCTTTTATCTAGATATCAGATGTTAGAAATCTGATATGAAATGAAGTGTACCACCTTTGCAGGTGGTCTTGCAACTTAGAATGCCATCAATCACATACGATTTGCTTTGTTTAGATTTGATTTGTTTTGCTGACAGCTGCTCACCTGAAACGATACATTAGTTCACATTGACTGAAACAATTTGGATTCTATGTAGCTCATTATGTCCACATTTACCATTTTGATTCACCTGTCTTCAAGCCTGATTTTAACTGTGCATACCTTATCTCAGCAAATCCTTTAGGAATGTTGTACTCATACAAAAAGGTATATAAAGGATGGAAAATTCTTAGTATGTCGATTCATAGGGATGACGGAGAATTTCTCCACGAATCTCGGGGAGGCTGAATGCCAACGCATTTGGCCCCCTGAAATTGGCGGTGAAATTCTCCGCCACCCCCCTGCCACCCCCGGGATGGGACTTACCTCCCTCGAATGTCCCTCTTGGCAGCGGGTCCTGGCGGCAGTTCGGCGGCAGTTCGGCGGGGGCGGGGGCGGCGGCCGGTCTTCTGACCGGCTGCTGCCGCCGCCATTACAAAATAAAGTAAAAAACAAAACAAAACACGTGATAGGCTACGTAATGATTTATGTAGCCTATCACAGCTAGATTTCCAAAGTCAGCCATGATAGGCTATGTAACGATTTACGTAGCCTATCACGGCTGACTTTGGAAATCTAGCCATGATAGGCTACGTAAATCGTTACGTAGCCTATCACGGTTTTTTTTTTCACTTTTGTATTTCGCAGCCGGGGAGATGGGGCGCTTCTCCCTGGCCTGAATTTCGGCCGGGCGAGGCGGGGCGCCTCCCCCCCGGCCTGAATTTCGGCCGGGCGAGGCAGGGTGCCTCCCCCCCTGGCCTGAACTTCGGGGGGAGAACCAAAGCGCCTCCCCCGCACCGCGAAGCAAGCTGTGAGACCAGGTAAGTGCCTTTCGTACATCCATAATGTCGAACTCCCACTTGAAACATTCGTAAGCACAAAAGAGTTCAGCGTTGAAAAGGTGTCAGTCATTAGCGTTTGTGAAAGATGAACATCAGGACAACTGCAGACCAAGCTGTCAGCTAATAGCTATAGGGATTTATGGGTCACATAGGAGGGCTTTTTGTTCCTTAAAGATATTAAAGTGCTAGTATGTGGAATAAAAAAAAGAGCACCCCATACACACACATATTTCTCACCCATCTCTAGAATATATATAACGTATTCAGTATACCGCTGAACAAATTTTAAACTATATCTCACTGTGTATTCTAGAGATGGGTGTGAAATGTGTGTGTGTGTGTGTGTGTATGAAAGATAGATAGACCAACAGCAGACTAATTTCAAAATATATTTAGAGCTAAATATTTTGTCTTCTGACCTCATCAGATAGTAGAAAACATTTTCATCAGTAGATGAAAATTCCTACTAAGAAAAAAAACAGAGGTATGAGTGGTATAAAGCGTGTGTGTGTGTGTGTGTGTGTGTGTATATATATATATTTTAGAGATGGATGAAAAATGTCTTACAGTTCATTTTAGCCAGAATTCACCCAATTCCCAGCTCTTGGAACCAAATGCAGAGTCAAACACAATCTCTGGTCTGATGCCTGTACATATTCAAGCTTGCAGTGTGATTCACACAACAAAAAATGCATTTGATAGATGTGTACATTTGAAAAATGTGCATGAAAAACGCATACATTTTAAAAATGTGAACAACAAACATGCTTTAGTCAATGAGAGGAAAATGTGCACATTTGAAAAATGTGTACAATAGATGGGTACATTGGGAAAATATGCACAGATGTTTGTACAACCACACCACACACACACGCACATACATACATACACAAAGCTCACAATCCAATATGGGCACAAATTGGAATAAGCTTTGAGGTAGAAATCAGAGAACTGTATACTGGATTTTGCTGGCTAGGGCTGATGGAACCAGTAGGGCAAAATATCTGAAGGGCTGCAAGTTGCCCTCCCCTATCCTGGAGAGCTCTAATTTAGTTTGCTTATCTTATTTGTATTTAAAAAACAACAAAGCTCTAAAAATGCCCATGTTAATTTTTGCCCTAATATACCACAAGTATTTGACCTGAAATATTTGAGGGGGGAAAGTAAATCACAATTACCTGGTTTGCATGATCAGACACGGTGGCTTGTTTATGCTGTGTTTAGGGATGTACGAAAGGTACTTACCTTTCGCGAATTATGTTTATGGTTGGGAGGGAGGTGTTCCGTCTAGGGGTGCACGAAAGTCACTTACCTGGTCTCGCAGCTTGCTTCGTGGTGGGGGGGAGGCGCTTCGCTGCTCCCCCCGAAGTTCAGGCCCCGAGGGGGAGGCTTCCCGCCTCGCCTGGACGAAATTCAGGCTGGGGAGAAGCACCCCGTCTTCCCAGCCGCGAACTTCAAAAGAAAAACTAAACAAAAACGCCCCTGTGATAGGCTACATAACGATTAACGTAGCCTATCACGGCTAGATCTGCAAAGTCAGCCGTGATAGGCTACATTAATCGTCATGTAGCCTATCACGGGTGACTTTGAAAAAAAAAAAAAAGCGCGTACGCAAATGGCGGCCCCCATAGGGAGCTGCCATTCACGTTCCTTATTTGGTCCCTGTAGTCTACGTAAAGATTTACGTAGACTACGGCGAAAATAAGGGCAACGCTATTTGCGTATGTGCGTTTTGGGTTTTTTTTTTTTAAAGTCAGCCGTGATAGGCTACGTAAGCATTTACATAGCCTATCACTTTTTTTTTTTTTAAACTGGAAATGGCAGTGGCGGCAGCCCGTTGGAAGACCGGCCGCCGCAGCTGCCGCCGCCGAACCACCGCTGGAGCCGCTGCCGGAGCCGCCGCCGCCAGGAAGATCCGCCCAAGGTAAGTCTTGTCCCGGGGGGGGGCAGGCCGCTCCGCCACCGATTTTGGGGGGCCGAATGCCCTGGCATTTGGCCTCCCCGAGATCCGTGGCGGAACTTTCGTACATCCCTAGCTGTGTTGTGTGCTAGTGCATGCTGCACACCATTTGCCTAATTACCTGCCCAGGTGCAGCTTGTTGTGTCACCCTAACCTGGGCAGCATGGCTTGTTTGAGGGGGAAACAACCCTCAAATAACCCAACAAGAGGGTTATTTGAGGGTTGTTTCCCCCTCAAATAAGCCATGCCTCCTGGATTCGGATGGCACAACAAGCACGTCCAGGCAGGTAATCAGGCAAATGATGCTTGGCATGCATCACAACTTAAACAAGTCACCATTAAGCCCTGGGGTTATGTGAACTGGACCAATAACTCACATAATTAAGTGTTACATTACAGAGAATTTGTATTGGAATGATTGTAAAAAAAACCCTGAAGACAATAGCATGTATTTCTCTTATACTGTTTAATTTAATAAAAACAAAGGTACTGAAAACACTAACTTTAACAACTCAAAGAACTGTGCATGATATGTTGCCAACCGCTCATCTATTTCAGCTCCCTTCCATGAGGCTGTTGGGGCACCTTCAGTTTCGCTGTCGCTATTTATGAGATTCATTTCACTCCAAGACATATGTATTTCAATGACATATATTTATGCTAGGAATAATCACCTAGTACACTAAGTACAACTTTGGAACTGCCAAGCTTGCCTCGTATTTGCGATTGGCATACATTGAATTTACTATGAAGCTTTTGAAATTGGAAAATTTCCACCCCGCATCACTACCTGCTGCAAGCAGTGTCACTCACCTGATGTCATACGGTATCAATCTAGCCCAAACCTCCTGCAGTCCCACTGCCAGTGCCAGCCCAGAACACTCTTCTGCCTGAAGCAGAGCCTATTTCTAGGACCAATACTTGCAGCATCGTTCAGACACCAGATGTTCGGAACATCAGAGAAGAATGGAATAAGGAGTTGGAGTGCTTATACATTCTAATCAAAGTAGGGATGTTGTGGGTGCCTGACTGGGTCAAGGAGTCTGTTGTGGTGCCCCCTATTCACCCCTACCTGTTGAGATGCAGGAGTGGCTGGAACTTACTAGATCCATCCACTCGCACCCAGAAGCCGCCCATCCTCCACGTGACCGGCTAGTTTAACACAAGATGGGGGCTTTAGTTTTTCGTATATCTGATGTTGCGCACAACTGTGGCCATAAAAGGCCATTTCCACATCATCAGAGGCCTCTAATCTTGAGTTAAAATGGCAGCTCGCATGGAGGTGGGGTTTTCCCAGACCACTCACCTAGCCCTCCAGGGGCTCACATGGGTGGGCGGGCGAGTCCACCCATTCCTAAATCAAAGGAAAGTTGCCCTAGCTTCCATATGTACTATTCTGTATATTTAAAATTGAGCCTGATACAACAACAAAAAAGATGTTTCCCATGTATTGGACAGCACAGAGGCTTATTAAGAAATAAGAAGAAGCTGGCTAGCTCTGCCAGATGCTGGTGATGTAATTGGGACAATGCCTCATTGAGAGCTATGATATGGACATGTCCTGTAGTGGCTTCCTTTTGGTTGGAAGTCATTGCTCATATAAATTCCAGGGCCTCAGAAACCACCCAAGAGATGAGAATGTCACGTTCCTTCATCCTCTCCCTCCGCAATCAACACACTCCAGGCAACAAGGCTTCGAGCTATGCTTCTTTATTAGTTAATGACTAGCTTCTTTACAAATGCAGATTCTAGGAAACTCTCAGACTGCAATGAAAAAGCTAATCCACACATCTACAAATATCAATAGAGGAGATGAAGTTAGAGAAGTTGCCAAAAGTCTGGGCAAGAACTTCTCAGCCAGATTAGCTTTGCGGGATCCCATCCCCCTTAGGGTGGCTTCCTCCTCCATTGGTTTTCACGAGTGGCCAACCTAGCGGAGCATCTGAGCCCAGCCTCCAACTTTTCCCACTTTGCTCTGTGAAGGACCCTAGCATCCCTCAAGTAATGCCCATCAATCTTCTCCCCCTCCAAAACCTGGGTTCTCTTAGTGGAGGAAAGGAGGAGGTGTTCAGGCTGGGCTATCTGTGTGTTGGGGTCTTGGGAAGAAAGTCTTGCTGTATCTGAACTCACTGGGGAGGGTGTCTCCCCCTGTTCTGGCTGTTCCCATTCTGACTCTGAATCTGAGCTCCCAGACATCTCCACACACTCAGATTCGTTCCTGACAGAGAACACGGCTCCCATTGGGAGACAAAGCTCAAAGGTTTCCTTAGAATTGGGGTAGGCAACATAACAAAGGAGATCGTTACCCAGTCGTGGTGCTGGAGCACCTCAATGAAGCTATGAGCTAAACCGTGAAGGGACACCCAAGATGGGAAGGTCATGGCAAAGAGGTCAGACTAAATACGATCCCTGGGGAAGGTAATGGCAACCCACCCCAGTATTCTTGCCGTGAAAACTAAATGGATCAGTACAAACAGAAATATGTCAGTATACCATCGGAAGATGGGACTCCCAGGTCGGAAGATGGTCAAAATGCTACTGGGGAGGAACAGAGAATAAGTTCAACTAACCCTAGATGCGATGATGCAGCTAGATCAAAGCGGAAAGGATGGCATAGAGATGTACGAAAGTTCCGCCACGGATCTCGGGGAGGCTGAATGCCAGGGCATTCAGCCCCCCGAAATCAGTGGCGGAACGGCCTGCCACCCCCCCACCCCCGGGACGGGACTTACCTTGGGTGGATCTTCCTGGCGGCAGCGGCTCCGGCGGTGGCTCCGGAGGTGGCTCCAGCGGCGGTGCGGCGGCGGTGCGGCGGCGGTGCGGCGGTGGTGCGGCGGCGGTGCGGCGGCGGTAGCCAGTCAGAAGACCGGCCGCCGCCGCCACCGCCGCCATTACCAGTTAAAAAAAACAAAAAACAAAAAAACGTGACAGGCTATGTAAAGATTTACGTAGCCTATCATGGCTAGATTTTAAAAAAACACAGTGATAGGCTACGTAAATGTTTACGTAGCCTATCACGGCAAACTTAGAACAAAAAACAAAACAACACGTGTACGCAAATGGCGGCGGCCATGGCCGCTGCCATTTGCTTTCCTTATTTTGGCACGTCTTAGTCTACGTGAACATTTACGTAGACTAAGACGGCGAAAATAAGGGGAGCGCAAATAGCGTAGCGTTTTTGTTTGTTTTTTAAATCAGCCGTGATAGGCTATGTAAACATTTACGTAGCCTATCACAGCTGACTGCAGGGACGCAAACGGCGGCGGCTACGGTCGCCGCCATTTGTGGCCCTGCTAGCCAGCAGCCGGATGTCCGGCTGCTGGCGGAGCCGGCCGGCGGCTCCGCAGAATCCCTGTGGAGCGGAGCCGGCCAGCCAGGGTTCCAGGGGGGAGGAATGGAGCACCTCCCCCCCGGCCAGGATTCTGGGGGGAGGGACGGAGTGCCTCCCCCCCATGGCAGAAACAGAACGAAACGGAAGGTAAGTGTTCCGTCCATCCCTAGGCTAGTGGCCGACGGTGCTGGTGGTGAATGACGAATCCGAAGTTCTAAAAATCAACACACCATAGGAACCTGGAATGTAAGATCTATGAGCCAGGGCAAATTGGATGTGGTTATTGGGAAGATGTCAAGATTAAATATAGACATTTTGGGTGTCAGTGAACTGAAATGGACTGGAATGGGCCACTTCACATCAAATGACCACCAAATCTACTACTGTGGACAAGAGGACCACAGACAAAATGGAGTAGCCTTCATAATGAATAATAAAGTGGCTAAAGCAGTGCTTGGATACAATCCAAAAAATGACAGAATGATCTCAATTCAAATTCAGGGTAAGCCGTTTAACATCACAGTGATCCAAATATACGCCCCAACCACAGATGCTGAAAAAGCAGAAGTAAATGAGTCCTATGAGGATCTGCAGCACCTACTGGATAATACACCAAAAAGAGATGTTATTGTCATTACAGGAGACTGGAATGCTAAGGTGGGTAGTCAAACTTGGAATGCCAGAGAATTCCGCAATGGATCTCGGTGAGGCCGAATGCCAGTGCATTTGGCCCCCCGAAATCCGTCGCGGAACGAAGCCCCCGCCCCCCAACCCATGAAAGGCGCATAGGATGAAGTCCCTGCTGCCCCCACCCCATGAAAGGTGTGCAAAATGGAGCACTTACCTGCTCCCGTCCATGCTGCTTTGTGAATGGCGGCTGTCCTGCGGCCGCCATTCGCTTCCTCCTCTTCAAGCCGTGATAGGCTACGTAAATAGGGATGGCAGAGAATTCTGCCACAGATCTCGGGGAGGCCGAATGCCAGTGCATTTGGCCCCCTGAAATCTGTGGCGGAACGGCCTGCCCCCCCGCCCCCCCCACGGATCCTCCCGGGATGAGACTTACCTGGGATGGATCTTCCGGGCGGTGGCGGCTCCAGCAGCAGCTGCGGCGGCGGCTGGTCTTCCGACCGGCTGCCGCCGCCGCCATTTGCAGTTTTTTTTTTTTTTTTACACACACGTGATAGGCTACGTAAGTTTTTACGTAGCCTAAAACGTCTGGGTAAAAAAAAAAAAAAAAGGCGCACGCAAATGGCGGCTACGGCCGCCGCCATTTGCGTTCCTTATTTTGGGCCGTCTTAGTCTACGTAAATAATTACATAGACTAAGACGGCGAAAATAAGGGGAACGCACATACTGTCCACTATGCTATTGCGTTCCTCTTATTTGCGTACGCTGGGGTGTTTTTCCCCCTGCCGTGATCGGCTATGTAAGTATTTACGTAGCCGATCACAACAGGGGGGATCCCCCCCCGCCGTGATATGCTATGTAAATACTTACGTAGCCGATCACGGCGGGGGGGGGGGAACCCAGTGTACTCAAATGGCGGTAGCCACCGCCATTTGCGTACGCTGGGATTTTCCCCCCTGCCGTGATAGGCTACGTAAATATTTACCTAGCCTATCATGGATCAATACAGGGATGCAAATGGTGGAGGCTACGATTTGACCGGATGTCCAGCTGAGGGTGGCTGGAGCCGGCCGGCAGCTCTGCAGGTTGGCTGCGGAGCAGAGCCAGCTGGGCAGGATTCCGGGGGGAGGGATTCCGGGGGGAAGGACGAAGTGCCTCCCCTCCACCGCAGATGCCCCTCAGCAGAGCAAGGTAAGGGATTCATACATCCTTAGTCAAACAACACCTGAAATTATAGGCAAGCATGGTCTGGGAGAACAAAATGAAGCAGGACATAGGCTGATTTTGCCAAGACAACTCACTGTGCATAACAAACACTCTCTTCCAACAACCTAAAATACAGCTTTATACATGGACTTCACCAGATGGTCGAGACTGAAATCAGATTGACTACATCCTTTGTAGCCAAAGGAGGCGGACATCTATACAGTCGGTAAAAACAAGACCTGGAGCTGACTGTAGTTCAGATAGGGAAGGCGGAGAATTCCACCACGGATTACAGTGAGGCTGATTGCACTGGCATTCAGCCCCCCGGAATCCGTGGTGGAATGGCCTCCTGCCCCCCGCCCGCCCCACAGAATCCCCCGGGATGGCACTTACGTGGGGTGGATGCGGTGGATGTGGCGGATGCGGTGGCGGTGCGGTGGCGGCGCAGCAGCAGTGTGATGGCGGCGCAGCTGTGGTGCGGCGGTGGCACGGCAGCGGTGGCGGAAGGTGCAGCGGCAAGAGCGGTGGAAGGTGTGGCAGTGTCGGGGTCAGCAGAAGGTGCGGCGGTGGCGGAAGGTGCGGCGGGGTGGCAGAAGGGGCGGTGGCGGTGGAAGAAGGGGTGGCGGTGGCGAGGGCAGCGGCGGCAGGGGCGGCAGTGGGGCCGGCGGCAGGGGCGGCAGGTGCGCTGATGGCGGCGGGGGCGGCAGCGGCGGGGGTGGCGGCTGGTCTCCTGGCCGGCCGCGGCTGCACACAGTGTACACAAATGGCGGCAGCTATGGTGGCCGCCATTTGCATTCGCTATTTTTAGCCATTCTAGCCCACGTAAATATTTATGTAGGCTAGAACGGCAAAAAATAGCAAATGCAAATGGCGGTGGCTGTAGCCGCCATCATTTGCGTGTGCATTTTTTTTTACTTTGCTGTAATAGGCTACGTAAATCTTTACGTAGCCTATCACGGTTAAGTACAGGGATTCAAATGGCGGCGGCTACAGCCGCCGCCATTTGTGTCCCTGCTGCCCAGCGGCTGGATGTCCGGCTGCTGGCAGAGCCGGCTGGCAGCTCCGCAGAATCCCTGCGGAGCAGAGCCGGCCGGGCAGGACTCCGGGAGGAGGGAGGGAGCACCTCCCCCCCCTCTAGGATTCTGGGGGGAGGGATGGAGTGCCTCCCCCCCACCGTAAATCAGATCTGCGAAACAGTAAGTGACTTTTGTACATCCCTATGTTGAGATCACGAACTTCTTACTGCATGATTTAGAATCAGACCAACGAGAATAGGGAAGACCCAAAGAGCAGTTAGATATGAGCTCACTAATATTCCTAATGAATATGCAGTGGAGGTGAAGAATAGATTTAAAGGACTAGATTTAGTAGATAGGGTCCTGGAAGAACTATGGACAGAAGTTCGCAACATTGTTCAGGAGGCGGTAACAAAAAACGTCCCAAAGAAAAAGAAAACCAAGAAGGCAAGATGGCTACTGCTGAGACACTGGAAATAGCCCAAGAAAGAAGGAAAGCCAAAGACAACAGTGATAGGGGGAGATGCCCAACTAAATGCAAAATTCCAGTGGTTAGCCAGAAGAGATAAGGAATTATTTTTAAACAAGCAATGTGCGGAAGCAGACGAGAATAGAATAGGAAGGACAAGAGACCTCTTCCAGAAAATTAGAAACATTGGAGGTAAATTCCAGGCAAAAATGGGTGTGATCAAAAGCAAAGATGGCAAGGACCTAACAGAAGCAGAAGAGATCAAGAAAAGGTGGCAAGAATATATGGAAGATCTGTATAGGAAGGATAACAACATCGGGGATAGATTTGACGGTGTGGTCAGTGAGCTAGAGCCAGACATCCTGAAGAGTGAGATTGAATGGGCCTTAAGAAGCATTGCTAATAACAAGGCAGCAGGAGACAACGGTATCCCAGCTGAACTGTTTAAAATCTTGCAAGATGTAGGGATGGACGAAAGTGACTTACCTGTTGTCGAAGCTTGTTCGCGGTGGGGGGGAGGCGCTTCGCTGCTCCCCCCGCGAAGTTCAGGCCGGGGGGGGAGGCTTCCTGCCTCGCCCGGCTGAAATTCAGGCCAGCCGCGAACTCGAATTCAGGCCCGGCCGCGAACTCGAAAGTTTTAAAAAAAAAAAAACGCCCCCGTGATAGGCTACGTGATGATTAACGTAGCCTATCACGGCTAGATCTGCAAAGTCAGCCGTGATAGGCTACGTATATCGTCACGTAGCCTATCACGGGTGACTTTAAATAAAAAAAAAGCACGTACGCTAATGGCGGCCCCCATAGGGAGCCGCCATTCGCGTTCCTTATTTGGTCGCTGTAGTCTACGTAAATCTTTACATAGACTACGCGAAAATAAGGGCAACGCAAATAGCGTTGCCCTTATTTTCGCCGTAGTCTACGTAAATCTTTTCGTAGACTACAGCAACCAAATAAGGAACGGGAATGGCGGCTCACTATGGGGGCCGCCATTATCCGTAAGCGTTTTTTTTTTTTTTTTTAAGTCACCCTTGATAGGCTATGTGACGATTGACGTAGCCTATCACGGCTGACTTTGCAAATCTAGCCGTGATAGGCTACGTTAATCGTCACGTAGCCTATCACGGGGGCGTTTTTTTTTCTTTTATTGCAATGGCGGCGGCAGCAGCTGGTCGAACGATCGGCTGCCGCCCCCGCCCAAGACAAACACCCACCGAACCGCCGGATGGACCCGCCGCCAGGAGGGACATTCACCAAAGGTAAGTCCCATCCCGGGGCGGGGGGTGGGGGGGCGGAGAATTTCTCCCCGAAATTTGTTTGGGGGGCCGAACACGTTGGCGCTCGGCCCCCCGAAGTTTCAGGGAGAAATTCTCCACCATCCCTAGCAAGATGATGCTGTCAAGGTGATGTATGCCATATGCCAGCAAATTTGGAGAACACAAGAATGGCCAACAGATTGGAAAAAATCAACTTATATCCCCATACCAGAAAAGGGAAACACTAACGAATGTTCAAACTCGGGGTGTAACGAAACCCCACCTACCTGGCTCCGCTGGGGTCTGCAGGTGGGGGGAAGCAATCCGTTTCTCCTCCTGGAATCCTCGACGGAGGGGGAGGCGAGCCGTTCCTCACCCCCGGAATCCTGCCAAGCCGGCTCTGCTCCGTGGGTAGTCCACGGAGCCTCCAGCTGAGCCAATCCTCAGCAGGGCCTCCATCCGCTGCCGGGCTGCTGCGGATGTAAATATTTACATAGCCTATCACGGGCTAGCATAGGGATGCAAATGGCAGCCGCTACGACGGCCACCATTTGCAGCCGCAGCAGCCCGGCAGCGGCTTGAGCTGCCGCCGCCGCTGCTTCATCCACCGCCGCTGCATCCGCCACCAGGTAGGTCTGCCCCAGGAGGATTCCGCGGGGTGGCGGGGGGGGAGGCCGTTCCACCACATACTCTGGGAGGGCGGATTCTAGGAATCTGGCCTCACTGGAGTCCGTGGCGGAATTATCTGGTATCCCTAGTTCAAACTATCAAACAGTGGCACTTATTTCACATGCTAGTAAGGTAATGCTCAAGATCTTGCAAGGTAGACTCCAGCCATTCATGGAACGAGAACTGCCAGATGTACAAGCTGGGTTTAGAAAAGGCAGAGGAACTAGAGACCAAATTGCCAATATCCGCTGGATAATGGAGAAAGCCAGGAGTTTCAGAAAAACATCTATTTCTGTTTTATTGACTATTCTAAAGCCTTTGACTGTGTGGATCATAACAAATTGTGGCAAGTTCTTGGTGGTATGAGGATACCAAGTCATCAAAAACCAAGATTATGGCAACCAGCTTGATTGATAACAGGCAAATAGAGGGAGAAAACATGGAGGCAGTGACAGACTGTGTATTTCTAGGTGCAAAGATTACTGCAGATGCTGACTGCAGCCAGGAAATCAGAAGATGCTTACTTCTTGGGAGGAGAGCAATGACAAATCTTGGTAAAATAGTTAAGAGCAGAGACATCACATTGACAACAAAGGTCCGCAAAGTTAAAGCAATGGTATTTAGGGATGTTGGAGAATTCAGCCATGGACTCCAGTGAGGCCGGATTCTTTAGAATCCAGCCCCCCGGAGTCCAAGGCAGAACGGCCTCCCCCCGCCACCCCATGGAACGGCCTCCCCCCTGCCACCCCTTCCCCCGCCACCTCCCATTGTAACGGCCGCCATTTGCATCCCTATGCTAGCCCATGATAGGCTACATATATATTTACGTAGCCTATTACGGCTAAAGCAGGGACGCAAATGGCGTCCCCTACGCCATTTGCGTCCCTACGCCAGCCTGTGATAGGCTATGTATATATTTACGTAGCCTATCACGGGCTAGCATAGGGACACAAATGGTGTCCCCTATGCAGGATGCCTTTTGCGTCTGCAGCAGCCCAGCGGAGGCCCCGGGTTGTCCCGGCCAGCGGCTCTGTGGACTGGCCGTGGAGCGGAGCCAGCCGGGCAGGATTCCGGGAGGGAGGAACAGATCGTCTCCCCCCCCCCCGTCGAGGATTCCAGGGAGAGGAATGGATCGCCTCCCCCCAACTGCAGACCCCAGCGGAGCCAGGTAAGTTGAGTTTCGTATACCCCTAATGGTATTCCCCATAGTAACCTATGGCTGCAAGAGCTGGGCCATAAGGAAGGCTGAGCGAAGGAAGATAGATGCTTTTGAACTGTGGTGCTGGAGGAAGAGTGCCGTGGACTGCAAGAAGGTCAAACCAGTCCATCCTCCAGGAAATAAAGCCAGACTGCTCACTTGAAGGAATGATATTAAAGGCAAAACTGAAGTACTTTGGCCACAGAATGAGAAGACAGGATACCCTGGAGAAGATGCTGATGCTAGGGCAAGTGGAAGGCCAAAGGAAGAGGGGCTGACCAAGGGCAAGGTGGATGGATGATATTCTGGAGGTGACGGACTCGGCCTTGGGGGAGCTGGGGGTGGCGACGGCCGACAGGAAGCTCTGGCGTGGGCTGGTCCGTGAAGTCACGAAGAGTCGGAAGCGACTGACCGAATAAACAACAACAAGGCAACATAGGTTCTGTGGGCACCAATACGCTAACTGACACTATTCTTGGTACCTGCTAAGGTGCCCTACTTCTCCCACTAAAAAACACACATACATTTTCTTACCAGCAGCTAGGATTGCTTTGAAATAGGTTTTTGTTGGTGCTGAAACATGTGGGTTCAAAAGAAGTGTTTACTGTGCTGGGACTCAAGATTCCACCACGGCCTTGTACCCATCCTTTTGGGCAGATTACTTGTCCTTTGCCATGCCTCACATGGCAGCCATTTTGTGGTAGTGCCTAGGACATTTTCCCAAACTGCCAAATATGCCTATGGCCCCAAAAGCTTGCCTACTCCTGTTTTAGAGAGCAATCCTATACCCACTTACCTTGGAGTAAGCCCTGTTGGACTCAGTGAGAATTACATTTGAATAGACATGCACAGGACTGCACTGCACTGCTAAAATAGTTGGACAATTAACATTTCAAGTCCTGAATTCTAAATCTTGAGATTTTCAGTTCCTATCCAGTGTACTAAAAGGTGACTGAGACCACCATCAGTGACTGTCTCATGTTTAACAAATGAAGCTCCCCCCCCGCCCCCGCCACTTCCATAGATCTCTGCTGATCCTCATTAACTGCAAGAGCAAGTTTTCTTAATTTAAAAACTAATCATCAAGGCAAAAGAGTCAGTCTCATCTGACACCAAATGAATGAACAAATATTTCTCCTCTTGATGAGGATATGCAGCCTTTCATGCTTTGAATACCAGATCATAATGTTTGCCAAAAGCCATTTTAGAGTCAAGGCAAGGGATTATCTGTTCAAACTCAAACATAAGAACTAGAACAGTTCCTACTTGTACTAAAAAATGTGAAGATTTTGAAATGCATCATCAAGGACTACTAAATACATTTCAGTATAGAAGACTACGGGCCGTGTGCAGGCCTGCCTGTGCAGTACCATGATCTGGTACTAGTGCAATCGGGCGATCATAGTGGCTCTCAAAGCAACCCAGAAACACTTGTTTCTGGATCAGAACAGGTCAGCAGAGCTTCTTTCTGTAAGCTCTGCTGACCTGCCCTGTTCCAGAAATGAGTGTTTCCACAATTCCTTTTTGAACCGCTAGCTTTCTGTTGCATGAGAGGTGGGTCCTACTTGCACAACAGATCGAGTAGGAGCGCAGTGGCAGTATTGGATATGATTAAATGTCAAGATTCTAGGGCATAGTCTGAAGGCACATGAGGCAGCCACCATGGCAAAGCTAAACAGGTCTGGGTCTGGTCAGTGCTTGGAGGGGAGGCCACCTGGGAACTACATGGAGCCACCTTGAGTTCCACAATGGAAGAAAGCTGGGTGATAAATGTAATTTAAATAAAAAGATTTTCAGGGATCCAAACCACTGTCTATTTTGCTTTCTTAGCATCTCTCTAAAGCATTCAATAAGAAACAAGTGAGAACTTCAACAAAACGTTGCAGTATCCTCCATTCCTAACAGGCATGCTCCTGTTCAGAGTTCAAGCCAGAAAGCCATACCCCACTCCGAGATAATTAATTCCACGCATGCATGCGTGCGCACACACACACAAGTCCCTTGGCTCCTGAGCAACCTTAGCAATCCTGGGATAAGGTGACAGGCCTTCTTATAGATTGAAACTGGCTAAAGAACAGGAAACAGAGTAGGAATAAATGGATAGTTGTCACAATGTGGGGCCCCTCAAGGATCTGTATTGGGATTTGTGCTTTTCAATTTGTTCATGAATGATCTGGATCGGTGGTGGGGAACAGTGAGATGACCAAGGTTTCAGAGGACACCAAATTATTCTGGGTGGTAAAAACAAAACAAAAAAGGGTTTGTGAAAAACTCCAAAAGGATCTCTCCAAACTGGGAGAATGCGGACTAACATCACAAATGTAGTACAACATAAGTGAGTGCAAAGTCATACATGGGGTGGGGGAGCCTAACTATAAATATACTGATGGGTGCTTCTGAGCTGGTAGTGACTGATCAAGAAAAGGGATCTTAGGGTTGTGGTGTATATTTCAATGAAAACCTTTACCCAGTGTGGAAAAAGCTAATGCTACATTAGGAATCATCAGGAAAGGGATCTACAATATCATGGCCAATATTGTAATGCATTTATACAAATCTATGGTGCAATCACATGCCCTTGGAATTAAGGGCAAGCAACTTAGCAAAACATGAGCTCATCAAGGCTCTCTGATTTGTACCTCAAAGGTCATTCCAACTTGTGTATGTATCAGATTGTGAGGTGTGTATCTTGGGGGTGGGGTGGGGGTTGCATAAAAATATGTATCTTCATCTGCATTTTTCTAAATGTACACATTAATTGTGCACATTTTTGAAATGTAAACATTTTTCTCCCATTGACTAAAGCATTTTCTGTGTATTTTTTTATTTCAAGCTTTTCTACACAGTCCTTTGTATGGTTTCCTCAATCCGAGCTCTCAAAAAGAGTTTTTCCTTTCCTGCTTTTCTGCTACATAAACTCTAGGTTGCACAGTGCAACAGTGGAATAACACAATTACACAAGCAGGATTTTTTTTTTATTTCATTTCAGAAATAATACTCTATTTTTCCTGCTCTAACCGCCTCGCCCCCCATGAAAGCAAAACCAGAGGGTCACAATGTCATCTAAAGAACCCATAAATAACCATGCCAAAGGAACTATGAGAAGACAATAAATGTCTCATGTAGAAAAGCTCTTAATTTCCTGGAGTGTAGGTCTCAGAAGGTGGTGGCAGCTTCACAACCTTTTTAGACCCACTGGCACATTTGGGAATTTGAGAAACTGTGCTGCAGGGGCACCACCACAAACTGGCTCCCGTGAAGGATGTGTCAAGAAACATAATGGCTGCCATGGGGGCCTGGTGAGTCACAAGAGGTGGTGGTGGGGAAGAAATAGTAAGGCTAGAGGCTGGGAGGGAGGTGGAAATAGCAAGGCAAAAGGATAGAGGGAAGAGAAATAGTGAGGCTAGATGCTAGGAAGGGGAGAAATATTTATTTATTTTATTAATTTATTTATTTCATTTCTATACCACCCAATAGCCGAAACTCTCTGGGTAAATAGTGGGTAAAGAGGTAGGACAGCAGAGAAATAGTGAATCTAGAAGCTGGGAATGGAGAGAAACAGAAGGATAAGGAGGTGAGTGGGAGAGAAAGAGCAAGGCTAGGGACTAGGAAGAGAAAGAAGAAAGCTAGGGATAGGAAAGGGAGAAAAATAGCAAAGAAAAGGGTTGGGTGGTGAGAAATAGCAAGGCCAGAGGCTGGGAGTGGAGAGTGAGAGAGAGAGCAAGAGAGAGAGAGAGAGCAAAGGGCAAAGGTCTGTGTGGATGGAAGCAACTCTTCTGCCAGGAAGCAACTCTTTCCTTCTCTTTTTGCCTGCTGAACAGCTGACCAGTGGAAGGTTCAGAAACAGGTAGGAGAACCAGTCACCCTAACATTTTACGTTTTTTCTTAAAAATAAATTTTTGAAGGGGGCAGGGAGTAAATAGCTTGGCAGGCATCGTCCGAGGTCCCTGCGGGCACCATGATGCCCTCAGGCGCCACACTGAGGACCCCTGACTTGCGGGGTGCTGCAGGATTCCATCTTGTCTTCCATGGCATATAAATGAAAGTGATAGGTGAAATCATCCAGGTATTTGGGGTGAGGCATTCTTGGTGTACGGATGACGCCCAGCTCTGTCTCTCCTGTTCTTCAGAACATAGCGAAGCAATGGAGGTTCTGAAATAGTGTCTGAGGTCAGTAATGGATTGCAGGTGATACAAGTACTGTCAGTTAGGCAATCTTCTGATGTAGGTTAGGTGTTCAGCCTGGTTTGGATGTAAGTGCACTACTCCTTTACAATCAGATCAGAGATATTTCTGGACCTAGCATTACTCCTGGATATTTAGGTGCCAGATGTGGCCAGAATTGCTTTTCACTAGCTATCCCTCTTCTTGGATAGGGCCGATCTGACCACCATCATGCATGGCTTAGTAACGTACAGATTGGACTATTGTAATGTACCCGTATCTGCTTGGGGATTCCTTTGAAGACAGTTGAGAAGCTTCTGTTTGTTCCAAATGTGCCGGAATTTTGATTGGACCTGGATGGACAAAACACATAACTCTGATATTATACCACCTGCATAGGTTTACAATTCATTTGAAGCATTGCTCAGAACACCGTGTGCAATTGCAGCAGTTGTCACATGACTGCCCTGTGGTTATCTCAGGAGCACCACAGACCCAGCGGTGACATTGGCAGTGGTGGGCCCGGCTTCTCATCATGCTAGTCCTAGACCATCAAAGCCATTTTTCTTCTAATTTCTGAATGCAAGCTGGAGTTCATAGTATAAGTATAAGGTGTGAAACTTCTGAGAAAGAGAAAGTAAAGTGTAGTTAGTGTAGCCTTCATCTAAGGCTTCATCTGTGGGTAGTGTAGCCTTTATCTAAGAAGACAACATATTCTCTGAAAGTAGAGACCTATATTGCTGGAACATTTCTGAATGCATTTTCTTTTAAAATGATTTATTTCAAGAACAGAGAACCATGACAATTCCTCTATCCATTTCCAAGACAGAATTATCAAGAATTATAGCACTGCAGAAGAACCTATTCTTTTTCTTCACACTGTAGCCCAAGGCTGAGACACTATGGCTGACTCCCTATCAAATCAATTTTAGCTCTGGCAGAAATTCAGCAGTGAATCTCTCTCCAGTTCTCCACTGCTTTTTCAGTGTGTGTGTGTGTGTGTGTGTGTTTACATTTCCCCTTCATTTTTACCACATGACCTTATGCACCCAAAATGACATAGTAGCTAAAAACAGCAAATGCATCTGGAATCCCAAGTTTATTCCTTTTTCTACTGCTATCAAATTAGTCCTTTTTCAGATGTCAGAAGTGGCTTTTGAAAATTTAATACTATATGCCAGAAAGATAAGAAATGAACAGAATAGCAACCAAGTGTATTACACTTAAACTTCTGAAAAGATCCCAGCATATCAGTGTTTAGAGTCCAAAACCATAACAATGGGGAAAAAAACAGTGTACCACTACAATAAATCATAGTTCCTGCCGCCAGTAACAGAAAACACATGGAGTCCCCTGCCAAATCACAATTCTGTGATGCATGTTCTGGGTCTAAATGTTCTGGGAGCTAAAGAATGAACTGATAGGATGCGCAGTGGCATCTCCCCATCCGTGCATGATGGATGCTGATGTAAAACCATTCGCCAAGGGTTGCAACTCCCTGGTGTAAAGACCTTCATCAAGGGTTGCAAAGGGGGGGGAGCAGTACACTTTGACAGCACCTGGAGATCTGGGGCTGGGGGGGGGAGCAGTCAGGCTGCAACACCATTATTATGTGGAAAACAACTGTGGCTAAATTGTAGGTCATGCCTGAGGAAATTTATGGAAGCTTATTTCCTGGTATCTATGTACCTGTCATCCAGATCTTGAGCTTTTGTATATGAGGCATTTATTGTGTGGTCGTGATTCCTCACTCACAGTAGTTTGCAGGTGCCTTAGATGACGTCATCATCTAAAGCATCCACCAGGGCCTCTCCTGTACTTTCCAAGCAGTTTTGCAGGGTGTTTTTGATGAGGGAAAGTCCAGTATTTCAGTGAATGGCGGACTGAAAGACTAGCGTAGTTGTGCAATTCTGCTATACCATAGCGCCACCTAGAGGTTATGTAGCAGACCGTATAGAAAGGCACACAAAGGAAACCCCTAGAAAAATCCAGAAAAAAGCACAGAGCATCCAATCTTAATCCCACAAAGAACTCAGCAACAGAAGCCTTGGTAAAGGGATGGGTTAAAAGCCTCATCTACAAAAGCCCCTTGTGGGATTTGCTGGAGCCAGTCAGAAGACGTGTTCAAGCAGAATAAGTAACATCCTGAACAGTGAGTTCCAGGCCCTTCTTTAGAACAGAGAAAGTGTGCTTGAGAGACAGACATTTGTGCTTCCCTATGTGGCATGCTCAAGAGCTAGAGTTCCTTGGTAGTAGGCAGAAGACAGGGACAGCTGGTGGGGAACAACAACGCACCATGCAAATCATGGACATTGACCCAAGGGGCAGTAGGAGCCAGTGCTGCTGGTAGGGTTTACAGGCCCCAAATATATGTAACTGTCAAGTTATCTTTCTCTCTCTCTCTCTCTCTCTCTCTCTCTCTCTCTCTCTCACACACACACACACACACACCCCTGCAACCATACTGACATGTCTGGATATAAATACAAATCAGGCAGCCAGCAGCATAAGGGGGTGAAAGAAAGGGAATTAACAAAGCTAAAGTAGACCAATAAATCCTCAATTTTGCAGAATAGACAAGGCTCAGTCTGCAGTCTGGCTTAGGCAATACACTAATTAGGGAAGTAGATGAACAAAAACAAGATGATCATTCTTTCAATATAGAGATATTTATCTTTGCAGCTGTGTTGGTCCATTACAACAACGATTTGAACAAATATTGACAGAATAATACCTTTATGAGCACCAACCAAAAAGTTATAAAATAGTTGGCAAACTTTATAGCTTGTTTTTCTTTATGTTTTTTAAAAAATAGCAAAAGGGGGGCAGGTATTTTGGAACATAGTAAAAAAAAAAAAAAACCCAGTGGGGGCCATGGTGTGATATCAGAAATGTAGAAAACATAGTTCAGGAATTAAAATAGAAACATTTCTTTCATGACTGGAAAGAATGTCAAGGCCTACAATGGCCTTGTAGGCCCCTTCCAACCCTACTGTTCTATGATTCTATGACTCATGAGTTTGCATGTAAGGGATAGGATCATGCTATGTGTGTGGTAGCGGGTCTGTGTTACAGGTTTGTACTGGGCCCAAAAGAATTATGCTTTGGAAGTGGGCTGTGATCCCTGCAGAAATCACAGCAAGATCTGGATGCAGGTACATACCTGCATTTCATTCTGCTTGTGTCTAAGGACAGGAATATGTCTATTATTATTAGTCTTTACCCTATTACATGTGGCTCAGATCACTTTCTTGGGGTGTCTGGTACAATCTTCTGTGCAAGACAGGCTCTACATTGTAGAGCATCTTGGTAAGTCCTCTACTCATTAAAGGTGCACAGGAATGCCCATTTCGTTAAGGTGAGTCACCCCCCCCCCACACACACACAGGTTCTGCCATTATAAGCCTCAAAATTCTACTTCTTATAAAAATGACACCTGTTTAGTTAATAATGTGATACTTGGGATCCATTATCTACCTGATGCATTCTACAGTTGTGTAAAATTTCAAAGTGATCCAATAAAAATTGCCACAGCTACAGCAAGTTAAAAAGTGCTTACAATTGACACATTTGTACTTGTTTACTGCAAGCTACAGCTCAGCATATCATATATTTCCTTTCAATTTTGGTGAAAACTACTAATATACTTCATTCAGGTTTGTCAAGGAGATGTGCCTTCCATTGGTATGGTGAAATTCAGAGCCATGGTCCAAAAGCTATTAAGGGTTTTCTGCCCCATGAAAGCCTATGGCAGCAACTGCTGACAAAGTTACATTGGACATGCTCAGTTTCACTCTGAAGCTAGAATGCTGCCAGTACTCCAGTGTTTTGAGAGGAATTCTAGTATTCCTGTCAGCATTCTGTCAATGGTGGAGGGGAAGCAGGAAATTGTCAACTGAGTCAAGAATGAGGTAATTTTGAAGGCTGAAAGATCACACTCACTGTGTGATAGATCAGTTATGAAGAGGAGATAGGGAGGGAAAGGAAAAGGGGTATGCTGGAATGCTGTGCAGGCTTACTCAGAAGTAAGACTTTCTGCACATGGAGGGACATATCTATTCATTTATATACATGTACCCAGCTAATGATGTATGTCTATGTGTTTCAGTATAATTCCATATGTTGGAAATACTGCAGGGCTATTGGATCAGTATTGTGTCAGAGCTAATACTTGTAAGGATCTGTGCATGGAACAGACTCTGGTGAATGAAGGGTTAATATTCATAGGAGGAGTTATCTGCCTCTTAACGGCAGTGTGGGAAGAAGAACTGTTGTTGTTGTTGTTGTTGTTGTTAAGTGTTACCTTTTAAGATGGCTGATTATAGTCAAGAGGCTCCAGGTCTCCACTATATTATACCCAAATATCCAGCTTAAGTTAATAGCTTTGACACTGTGTCTGTTCTGACTGGAAGCCAGAGAACACTTCTGAATCTCCATTTAGCTGGATCCTGAGCACCAATGGGCTGTGATCCCTGCAGGGTCTGGATGAAGGTACATACCTGGGTTTCAGCCTGTTTGTGTCTAAGGACAAGGATGTGTCCATTATTATTCATCTTTACCCTATTACATGGGGCTCAGATCACTTTCTTGGAGTGTCTGGTGCAATCATCAGTACAATGTAGACTCTACATTTTAGAGCACCTTGTTTGGTTTAGTTCTCTGCTCATCAAAGGGACACATGAGTGCCCATTTAGTTAAGGTGCATCTCACACACACACACACAGCAGCTGAGACATGGGGGAGATGTGTAAACAAGGAGGGATCATCTTGATTATTGTAGATGGGGCTGTGCACTGCTTCAGCCCAAATCCTGAAGTGGATCACGGTGATTCGGACCAAAGTAGTCCAGTTCTGGAGTAGGTTGGGTGTGGCCCGAAGTGGGTTGGATTGCTCTGAAGTGCTCAGGCCATTTCAGCCTGATCCAGACAGCTGCCCACTCAGCTGCGTGAGCCCCATGCTCCTTACCTGGACCCGTGGGGAGCGTGTCACCATCTTGGAGGGAGGTGAATCTTCCAATAGGTAAATGGTCCATAGATTGTGGCCATAAAGGGGCCATGTATGCAATATTACAGGAGTAAAATGTAGGGATGGACAAAAGTCCCTTACCTGTTCTCGAAGCTTGCTTCGCGGTGGGGGGAGGCGCTTCGGTTCTCCCCCCGAAGTTCAGGCAAGGGGGGGAGGCGCCCTGCCTCGCCCAGCTGAAATTCAGGCCGGGGGGGGAGGCGCCCCATCCCTTGCCAACGAAATTCAGGCCAGGTAGGAGCGCCCCGTCTACCCGGCTGCGAAAAAAAAAGTAAAACACACACACACCCGTGATAGGCTACGTAACGATTTACGTAGCCTATCACGGCTAGATTTCCAAAGTCAGCCATGATAGGCTATGTAAATCGTCACGTAGCCTATCACGGGTGACTTTGAAAAAAAAAAAAGCGCGTACGCAAATGGTGGCTCCCATGGGGACCGCCATTTGCGTTCCTTATTTTGACACTCTAGTCTACGTAAAGATTTACATAGACTACAGCGAAAATAAAGGCAATGCAAATAGCGTTCCCTTATTTTCACCGTAGTCTACGTAAATGTTTACGTAGACTAGACGTGCCAAAATAAGGAATGCAAATGGCGGTGCCCATGGGCCGCTGCCATTTGCGTACGCGCTTTTTTTTTTTTTTTTCAAAGTCACCCGTGATAGGCTACGTGACGATTTACGTAGCCTATCACGGCTGACTTTGGAAATCTAGCCGTGATAGGCTACGTAAATCGTCACGTAGCCTATCACAGGTGTGTGTGGTTTTTTTTTTACTTTACTTTACTTTTTTTTTTTTTTTGCAATGGCGGCGACGGCAGCCGGTCAGGAGACCGGCTGCTGCCCCCGCCCCCGACGAACCGCCGCCGGGACCCACCGCCAAGAGGGACATTCGCTGAAGGTAAGTCCCATCCCGGGGGGGGGGCGAGGGGCCGGCGGAGAATTTCCCCAACACTTTCGGGGGACCGAATGCGTCGGCACTCGGCCTCCTGAAGATTCGTGGAGAATTCTCCACCAACCCTAGTAAAATGCACCACTTACATACCGGAAGAAGAGTTGTTGTTTTAAAATAAAAGGGCGACTCCCTCCAAGAGACAGGAACGGCTACGGGTGCTTCCCATGAGTCCAGGTAAGGAGGAGCGAACAGGGGGCTCTCATGGTTGGGCAGGGGGTGGGCACGGGGCTCATGCAGCTGGGGGAGGCACTTCAGCTGTCTGGATCTTGTTTCGGGTTGGCCTGGCTCCAGATCGGCCCAAGGTGGGTTGGGGCTGATTGATTTGGAAGCTCCAAATTGGCCTCTGGAATGGGTCAGGGGTCCTGGCACATCCCTAGTTTTAGCTTGGGTCCCATTCCTCCTTATCTATGCTTTTCAGAGGAGGAGTGGGAGGGATGGAACTCTGCCTTTTGAGCTTCTGCCTCATTGCGCGCTGGTTAGGGATGTCAGAGAATTCCACCACGGATCTCGGTGAGGCCAAATGCCAGTGCATTTGGCCCCCCAAAATCCGTGGTGGAATGAAGCCCCCCACCCCCCTCCCCACGAAAGTCACGCGAAATGGAGCACTTACCTGTTCCATCTGCACTGACTTGCGAATGGCGGCCGCATCTGCGGCCGCCATTCGCTTCCTCATTATAGCCGTGATAGGCTACGTAAATAATTACGTAGCCTATCACAGCTAATGCAGGGATGCCATTTGCATTGACGTAGTGGCCGCCATTTGCGTTCCCCCCTTTTTTTTCCGTAATAGCCTGCGTAAATATTTACGTAGGCTAAAACAGCAAAAAAAAAAAAGGGGGGAACGCAAATGGTGGCCGCCGTAGCCACTGCCATTTGCGTTCGCTTTTTTTTTGCTGTGATAGGCTACGTAAATACTTACGTAGCCTATCATGGCAAAATACAGGGATGAAAATGGCGGCGGCTACAGCAGCCGCCATTTGTGTCCCTGCAGGCTGCCCAGCGGCCAGATGTCTGACTGCGGGCGGCCCCAGTCGGTGGCTCCGCAGAATCTCCGCAGAGCGGAGCCGGCCAGAGAGAATTTGGGGGGGAGGGACGGAGCGCCTCCCCCCACCGTGAATGTCACCTTTAGAAAAGGGAAGTGACTTTCGTACATCCCTAGTGGACATGTCCAAAGTGGACATGCCAGCCCACTTTGCAGCAAGGTTTATGTTACACTAACATAATAAAAAAAAAATAAGCCATAATCAGAACTAAGTCCTATGCTTCTGGAAAGAGGGTGGGAGGCTGGAACAATAGCTGCTATAAATTAAAATTCTATGAAGGTTACTCAGAATTAAGCCCTACTGACAGGGCTGGACAAGTTCCTGGAGCTGCTTGCCACATCATATTTTCTTACTCATATGTAAGTTGGATTTCATTTAATGGGTCTTACTATTTTGTAACTGTCAGAATACCATTCAAGCAACCATTTGGGATCCACACTGTTCATTATAAATTGTAGGGATGTCAGAGAATTCCGCCACCGCTTCCCGTGAGGCCAGATTCTTTAGAATCTGCCCCCCTGGAATCCGTGGCGGAACAGCCTCCTGCCTCCGCCACCCCATGGAATCCCCCCAGGATGGAACTTACCTGGGGTGGATGCGGCGGCAGCTCCGGTGGCACCTCCGGTGGTGGTGGCAGCTCCGGCTGGTCTCCCGGCTGACCGCAGCCGGGCTGCTGCGGCCGCCATTTGTGTTCTTGCAGCCATGATAGGCTATGTAAGTATTTATGTAGCCTATCACAGCATAGAGAAGGGACGCAAATGGCGGCTGCTACACCATTTGCGCCCCTGCTCTTTGCCGTGATAGGCTACATAAGTATTTACGTAGCCTATCACGGTAAAGGCAGCCATGCAAATGGCATAGTGGCTGCCATTTGCATCCCTGCTCTTTGCCGTGATAGGCTACATAAATATTTAGGTAGCCTATCATGGCCGCTTGCAAGGATGCAAAGGGCAGCCGCTACAATGGCCATCATTTGTGGCTGCAGCAGCCCGGCTGCAGCTCCGCGGAGCTGCTGCGGAGTGGAGCTGGCTGTGGAGGATTCCAGAGGGAGGGACGGAGCGGCTCCCCACCACCACGGATGCCCCGGCATGGAGCCAGGTGAGTATTTCATACAACCCTAATAAATTGTAGGAGGGGGTTCCAATAAACAGCTCTAGATCCTCATTTCTTAAATTATAGTTCAGCATAATGAAGTCTTCTGGATATTTCAAAAGCTGGCTTCCTAGATTGTGACTTTTGGTTATTCCTAGTAGAATAATTACCTTACCATTATGCTTTTTATTTGTTCTAATTGGCAAACATGGTTACCTGCATGTATTGTTTGTTGGAGGTGTGCACCTAAAAAATAAGCGCACACCTTGAAATAAAATCATAATTACCATTAGTTAAGTATTTATAATCCCATGTACCATATAGAATGACTTGCAAGAAAGAAGATTCAAATTTCTTGGGGAGAAATCTCCTTTTCAAAAACCAAGGAAATTTAGGGAGCAATCCTATGGTTGCTAGACAGAGGCTAGACAGCCATAGGATATGCTGTTTTCCAGGAAGTGACCTCAGAGCCTGCCCTCCAAGATGGGTTCCTGGAAAACCAACCTCCCCCACTTCCGTGCTGCCTCTGAGGCAGCATGGAATCTTCCATGCTCGCAAGAGGAGCACAGAGCAGCTGGAAAGGGGCATGGCTGGGGGTGTTCCGGGGCAGGGAGATCGTAGCTACCTGTATGACACATCCAGTGTGTCATATTGCAGCCTTCTTCCTCACTCTGTGCTCCTGCGGCAAGACAGCCGCAATCGGCTGTCTAGCCAAAAAAACAGGGCAGGGGAAGCGTGAGGGGAAACGATCCCCTCCATGCTTCTCCTGCCCTGTTTAGGATAGGTGGTTGCCTCTGAGTTCGGAGGTGGATGCCTATCTCGGACTCTCGGTAGGATTGTGTCCTTAATGATTAAAAAAAACCCTGCCAGTTTAAGACCAGAATTAAGGCTATCTGATGTTGGCTCAAGCTCCACAAAGCCAGGAAACTGGAAGCTAACACTCACGCCTGTGTGTTGACCCATGCCTGTTTGTTGCTTACATCACTATGTTGTGTTTTTAATTATGTGTGCCAATCAAGGAGTGTGGGTGGAGGGAGAACTGATCCATCCCTGGAGGATGCAGCTAATCATGATGATGATTTCATTTCTCCCAGATCTGTGATTCTATGGCACACAGCTAAACTACTGTCTAAAGTTGAAAGGAAAGAAAAGAGCCAATAGAATAATTCAGCCAATCTGACCTTGGGGAAATTCCTTGCTGACCTCAATTGCTCTTTTGTTTTTAAAGAAAAACAACCAAAATTATATTTATTGAGTTTTATTAAATATACATGTCAATAAGTACAAGTAATGCAAGGGGGAAAATAAGGAAATAAACCTAAAACAAATGATGCAGATGGATAACCCAGCAAATAGTTATGTTATGTGACTGCATGAAAACCAATCCAGATATTACTGGAGAAACCTCTCCTCAATTACTTTCTCTCCCCACTATGGTATTCCTTGCTTATCTGGGAAAATAACTGTGGAAGGTATTGAGGTGTTCCTAATAGCCCATATGCTGTGATCAGTATAGCCTTTGAAAAGACTCTCTAGTTCTTTAACTAGATTCTCCATCTCATTCCCATGTTACAACTTATCTGGAGGTCTGTCCTAAAAAAAAGAAAAAAATCATTTGTGCTCAATGTAATATCTTTGCTCCCACAAGCAAGAATAATGCGGTATGTATTTTGATATCTTTCTTTCAGCGTCGAAAACAAAATATCATAAAACAAACATATAAAAATTAATACTAAAAAGCAAGATATGGCAGGGGCTGGGGTGGAGGTAGGGTGGAACAACCCAGTATAAAATCAACATTTTTAGAACTGAGTAGTAAAGTAGGGCAGTGTGTCTCCAGAAATGACCACAGCAGTCCTTTTATTTAAGTAATGGGGGAACAACGCCTAGGCTGATATCAGTCCCTCCCCTCCTGGCCCCCATGGGTCTTTTCACAGCTATTCCCTCTCCCACCATTAGACCTCCAATACTGGAGAGGGGAAAGGGGATAAGTTTGCCATTCCCTCTCTCAACATCAGACCTCCGATATTGCAAAGGGGATAAGTGTCGCATGGACGGAGCCCCTTATCACACCCCCAACACAAGAAAAAAAACTGGACCAGCCCAGGGACTGGTTTAAATTATTTCCCTTGCAATAGGAGGGTAATAGAAAAAAAAAGGGGGGGAGGAAACCTGAAGGGAAAGTGGTGAACTTCCATCCTGCCCTCTAGAGCCCGGCAGGGCTTTGGAAATGTCTAAATTCTCTGAAACAACAATAGGCTTGACCTACTCAATAATTTGTTTTATGAGGCATTTAATAAATACAATAAATCAGTAATAAACAAACACTTGCAGAAAAAAGACATTTAATATGCAATATGAAACATACTCCTTAGACAGATGTGCAATGGCCCTGTTTAAGTCCCACAAACTTCTCTGATATGATTCCAGATGTAATTTTCCTTTAAAAAAATAATCATAAAGTAGTCCTGTAAAGAACAGGGTACTGAAATGTCTGGCACCAAATTATCAAAGATTGGTCATGTCTGCTCCAAAGTCAATAGGTTTAAGTCATACTTAACACATTTCTTTAATCATGCAAATAATTCCTCTTCCTTCTGACTTTCTAATAATGCAAGTATTTTAGGACTAAGTTTGGGATATGTACCTTACAGAAAGGTGATACCAAACTTAATAACACACACCAAAGAGCTAAGACATCCTGGTGCGAAATCAATCAGCAGTAAGCACCAGGAGGAAATAAACAGGCTAGTTTGCTTTGGTCTATATTTGCCGTCCTTTTAAGTTACTGCTGTATGTCTGTCAGGTTTGTATTGGCTCTATGTCTCTTCACACCTGCTGCCCAGACCTGCCCAAATCTGTTGCAATCTATTAAACTTTTGTTTTTCCTTGCCTAGCAAAAGTCTTCCAAAAAAGACTTAGTATACTGAAGGCCTGGGGAGAGAAATAACAGAGACAATTGAAGAAAGACAGGATCCAAACGGAATATATAAGAAAACTCAAAGTGGGTGCCTCAGCTATAATGAGAACCTAGCTTTCTCTAGGCCTCGCAGTTTGATTGACACTGACAGACATGCATCCCAGTGAACTGAATGCTGATTCAGCTATCACTCTTGTCCTTCCCTTCATACTTCAAAAAATGACATTAATCACCTTATTATTAACTTTAAAAAGAAAGTGTTCTAAAAACATTTTAAAAAGTTTTTTTTAGTGTAAACAGGTAACTTACTTCTTACCATGGACACGATAAGGTTTCATGATGGTTTTTCGATATCATGATGGTAAGCAGTCAGCTGCAAAATTGAAGAACTGGTTTTTGGTTTCGGTTTTCAGTAGGGATGGTGGAGAATTCAGCCGCGGACCCAAATGAGGCTGGATTCTTTTGAATCCAGCCTCCGGAATCCATGGCTGAACGGATCACCTACCTCCGCCCCTTGAGGATTCCCTCCAGAATGACACGCCAGCTCCGGACCACTTGTGATATGATAATGGTGGCCGCCATTACCGTATCACTGTGAGGAATACAGCCGCAAATGGCGTAGTAGACGCCACTTGCAGCCGTAAAGCGTTTAGTTTAACCTAAATGTATTCCTCACAGCGATATGGTAATGGCAGCCGCCATTACTGTATTGCAAGTGGTCCGGAGCCAGCATGCAGCTCTGCAGTATCGCTGCAGAGCGGAACCGCTCTGGAGGATTCTGGGGGGGAGGAACGGATCGCCTCCCCCAACCAGCAGACAACGCCGTGGATCAGACAGTAAGCAATCCATCCCTAGTTTTCAGAGCATGACCCTGGAGAAGCAAGGTACATTGCACTGAATGCAGTGAGGATGCTTCTGAATTTGCCCCATTGATCTAAAAATGTTACATCTGTCTTCACCCAGATATATAATTACACTATGCATTTTCATTTTCTGTTTGTATTTGTGGAGTACAGAGCAGATATAGTAGTAAGCATTGACATACATGATAGATAGATGATAGGTAGGCAGGCAGGCAGGCAGGCAGGCAGGCAGATTTGTTTCCTGTGGGACTGGTTTCTAACTTGCATTCTCTTTTCAGAAGATGCTTACCTGATTCCATCATTGTACTTTGCACATGTCATACCATACAAAGAGGGACTGGGAGGAGTGTGTGTTTGCAGGATGTGCGTGTGTGTACAGAAGGATTTACAGAAGGCCATGATAGCCAAATCTCTCACCTGTATCCTGTGACTATGTCGCAAAGAAAATGGTGTTTATTTTTCACAATTCCTTACATTCACAGCTTGCAGTCAGGTACCGGTTTTAGTTCACAGTAGAGAAGTTAGCAAAAAATTGTTGGTATTAAGAACTAGGCAAATTAGACATTGCAGGTGCTGATTTTTAACTTTCCTACAGAGCTAGTTCTACATTGTGACAAACAGACAAAATATTTTGCCTTTCAGCACTACAAGAGAACCATGATTGTCTTCTTAGTTATGCTACATGTATTAAAATAGTTATGGAAAATGAAGTAAAATAAAAACTGCTGTCCTTTATTATTATGTTATTGCTTCTGTTAGCAAAACAGTGGGCAAGATTCTCATCTTCTGTAAAGTTGAATCCTTCCACCATCTTTGAGCAGGGCTGTCAAATCTAGGTGCCCAGTTGCCAACAGCGCCTACATACTGGTCCTGTGCCTACATTGCTAAGGACAGTGGGAAGCTGATTTCGGCTCTCCTCACTGTATGCTGCTGTGTGTGAGACCTGGCCAACAACTTCAGTCCACAATTAGAGTCATCAGTCATTAACAGGAAGAAGGGCTCACAAGTCAGAGCCTATGATTTGATTTCCATATAGGCATGATTCCTGGCACCTTTCAATTCAATTCAACACTGCCTGGGAGAAAAATGCTATTATATAAATAGGTGTCTGTGCGCGTGCATGTGTGTGCATGTTATAAACACAGGTAGGTTGTGCTTGCACGTTAAGCATGCCCAAACAACCCATAAACTAGCTTAAACCAAGGTAAATGGTTGGCTTATAAATCCTGGCCTGTTTGGGAAAAACATAAACAAAATCTTGGGTTCGGAAGCTACATGAAGTTATCCCCTGCCGGAACAATTTACTCACTTGTGTGAAGGGATGAGCAAACAGGCTACATGTGCCAGCATGCCTCTTGTTCACATCCTGGTTTATTAAGCCATAATTTTTGGCTTAAAGTGATGGGCCAGAGCAGCTATAAATGCCACTTTTAGTTTAAGCCATCTTTTCACTTGCCCACTCACCTAAAATAATACCTTCTCCTACTGCAGAAAAACCTCTCCTAAGGCTTACTTATAGGAAGCAAGACCTTTAAACTAAAATATTCTGGAATTTGGGGTTCTTATGCTCCTTTGCCTTTGGCCCTGCTCCCCACTAGAATGCAACCCCAAGAGGTTCTCCAAGTTGAACGATATTCTGCAGTCCTACTCTAAGAAAACCACAAACAAAAATATCCACCATCACCCAAATTCTGTCCCATGGTGCCCAGTTACCAACTACATGGAAACTACAGTTTTGAAATCAACAGAAGTTATCCATAATATGTGTATCTATCATTCCCTAGTGTCTGCTCTAGGCTCTAGCCCTTTTATTTATTATTACAATGATATCCCACCCTTTTTCCTCTTGCAAGGAACCCAAGGGGGGTTTCATTTGATTTTACCCTGTTTGGTAGGGTAGGCTGAGAGGCAGTGACAGCCCAAAGTCACCCAGTGAGCTTCATAGATGAGCAGGGACTAGAACACGGATCTCAAGAGTCTCAATCCAGCACTCTCACCATTACACCACACTGGCTGTCTCTTTTAGGACTTCTGTGCAGGATACTTTCTGGCTTTTGGAGATGCACACAGGAGAAACGTTGTGATCAAGGTGTCAGCAGTGAATGTGTTTGTCTGTACAAAACTGCTAATGGAGAGGTGGGGAATCCAGTTTTTGTTGGACTACAATTCCTGTCAGCCCCCCCTCCCCACTGGCTATACTGGCTAGGGCTGATGGGAATTGTTGTCCAATAGCATCTGGAGGGCCACACATTCACCATCACTGTGCTAATGAACACATTTGCTAGAAGGAATGGTTGAATCTGGGGCCACCTGTGCAAGTTAACTCTAAGATACTCTTCAACTGGCATCTGTATTGGGGTGGAAAAGTGAAATGTCTTAAAATACAGCAGGTTATAGTTTTTCCCCTCCTGCCGCAGGCAGGATTTGGATTCAGCTATGACCCAGGGTCATATTATATTTCTTAATTTCTAAATAGAATGCCCAGGGCTCAGGCCTTTTTGGAAACTCAGGCCTTTTTGGATTAAGAAGCCCTGCTTCTTAATCCTAACAAGAATGTGATGTTACATTTAGGATTATTTTTAGGATTAGGGAAATGTTCTGGGACAGTATTACTACTTCCTATATCCGGAAGACAAATGTGCAGTCTGGGCATGTAAAAAGGCTACTCTTTACTGCAGGGATGGGACTGATCCAGTCTATAGGGATTCCCACATCTGGCCTGTGAAGACTTGGGCTTCCTCCATGAAGTCCCCACTCCTCACCCCATGTCCCACCCCCTCCCTGAGCCCCTTTTCCTGGCCTAGAAGCTACCAGGGGAGGAAGCAGGGAGAGGAATCTCCTTGTTATCTCCAGTCGCCTGGAATCCCCTTGTTTTCCCCTGTCACAGAAAACAAAGGGATTACCCTGGGGGAGCGGCAGCTGCACACTCGACAGATGCTTGCAGGCGTGCACAGCCGCTGTTTTCCAGGGGTTCCTCTTTCTGCTACTCACCCTCTCATGTGCTGGCTGGGGACCAAAGGATGTTATTTGGCTGGGGTGGGGGGTGGGGTCATCCAGCCAACCACCTGATTTCAGTTTCCCAATCCCTGCTTTACTGAGAAGAGACTTTTCATGCCTAGAGTGCAGGTCTGTTTTTGACTGAACATAGTTCTTCTGAGGAAGACTTGAGATGCATCGAGATCCTTTAGAAATATTAATTTGCACCATTTCAGGCTTTCCCCTTTTTGTCTTTTGAATGATAGCCACCCTGTTTCATTGGATTGGGTCCCATTCATTTTGGCAAAAACATCGTTTCTGCTGTATTTTTTCGGACAAGCATTACAAATTCTTCAGCATTTGGAAGAGAGAAAAAAACTGTCTGTCCCTTAAAGGGCACTCACATGATTAAATACATTTCTCAAGTGTATTATCATGAACTGTTGGTAAATATTCCATTTTCTCAAAAATACACTCTCATTTACTTTAAAAAAAAATCGAAAGGAAAGGTTAAGGAAAATAACTAGCAGCAACTGCTCTAAATGCAGTGACACTGGATGTTTTAAGTTTAATTACAAGCTTCAGGGATGGAAAGGATATTTTGAATTAACGGATTATGGAAGATTAATCATATTACCAAACGACAGGTTTCTTTTGTGAAAAGCACCTTAATTGGACAAGAAAAGCAATGCTATTACATTAATAACTGCCAACTGGCAACACTGATGCTTAAAATGAAAAATACAGCTAGTGATATCAGGAACATCCATCAACTTTGATTGCGGTGAAGTTATCGGAAATCTACTCCTATTAATCAGTTTTGCTTTAAAAAATTTCTAGTTTACATTTAAAGGATACATGTATTTCTGGGAATTGCTATGGGGAAAAAGCCCCAAATTGTTATCAGAAATAGTATATCAATAACATCTATTTCTGCAAAACTGCAACAAGGGCCTTGGCTCAGTCATAGGACATGTGTACTTCATGCAAAGTTCAACCCCTATGCATCTCTAGGGCTGGGAAAGACTTCTGTCTGAAATCGTAGAGAGCTCCTGCCACTTATGATTCCATGTAGTATGAGCTAACTTTTTGTGTTCCTAAGAAGTACCATCCCTTCTCATCTGAAATTATTCCAGTTATCAGAGAAATTCTGCCCAGTCACCTAATCCAAATTATTTTTTTGAAGACCAAAATACATATCACATTTTTTAAAAAATCTGATTTGGCATACTTTGTTCTCACAAATAAAAGGAACCTTGCTTTCCTCCCAGGTTAAGTGATTGAGTATCTATGTAGAATATGCCTCAGATCAGGCAGTTAAATTGGATGATCTCCCCTTTCAGACAGAGCATTAAGAGGGAACATTCACCCTCTCCCTTTTGCCAGTTTTCAGTTCCCACTCTAATTCTTCCCCTCCTTTACTTCTGATACCAAAACAACCCACCACACAGTATCCGAGTCTGGCAGCCTTCACAGTAAACTATTAAACTGACATTTTGTTTACTTTCTCAAAGAACTCTGTATCTCAAAAAGTTCTGATCTTGCCTCTACTGCTACCTGAATACCTTTCAAGGGCACTCTACTATCTCTTGACTAAATGACTCAAAGTTACTCAAAGTGTGCTTGTTTGCATTTGGAAGGTGTGCTGGTTTCTGGGACAGCTCTACCAGACAGCAGCAGCAAAAAAAAAAAGCCAGTGTCACCATGAGAAAAGGTTCCCCAAGAGTCCCATTTGAGCTAATTTCCCTCCATGCCACCCCAGTCATTCCCATTCTGGAAGGCTTATTCCCTGAACGTGGAGTAGTAGTTGCAAAACTGCACAGAGATGTATGCTGTGGAAGCATGGTAACTCTAGTAGGGCTGGGTGAGAGGGTTCTCTCTGCCAGTCCTTTGTCCTCGGTGGTGAGGAGAGAATATCAGGGACTTTCAGGGGTGGGACAAAAGTCATATGATTTTGCTGTGGGGGTGTTTACAAATACAGTTTATAAAATGGTGGAGGGCTGCTTTTCCCCTTGCCAAGGTGCACACCACTTCATCCAGCAGCAAAGTGTACTTGGGAATTCTGCTGCCACTGAAGTACACTTTGAAAATGGGGAGCAGGGGGAGAAATGTCCCTAGAAATGAAAATATATAGTATTCCCAGTATTCTGCCCTCCATTTCCAAAGCATGGTTCAGCAGCATCGGGCTGCAAGCACACTTTGCTGTCACTTGGGAGCAGTGTGGGTATTTCAAAGGCAGGGGGGAGATCACCCCTTGTCCACCTAGTAAACTATAACCATAAGTAAACAGCTCCCCACCCAAATACGTGCTTCCTCCTTGTCTTCGAGAGGTTTCCTCCCACCCGAAACCGCTGCAGTTCAGCCTAGCCCTAAACACTAGCAAATGAAACACATGAGATTCTGATTAACAGTCTAGCCCTAACTTTCAGTGGCTGCTGAGTCTTGGATTTGTCACAAGGGTCCTGGTACTGGAGTAACAGTACTCATCAGTGCTTAGAGGAAGTGCCGGTAACAGGACAGCAGTTCTACACAACAGGATTTGGTGGAATGAGGAGGGAACACAGAAGGATGTAAAGCTCCCAGCATGTTCCTATCCCAAACCCTCCGGTCATTGCTGTCAGCCAACACTACACTAGTGCAGTTCTTACAAAAGAAAAAAAAATCTAGCAAAGGCAAGTGTTAAAGGCTCGTGACTACCAGGGGCACACAATGCCTGTCTCTGCCCCAGTGGTGCTTTGTAGGTACACCCTTAACTCCTCTACTTGAATGACAGCAGCTAAACAAGTGATGGGAACGTCCTTGGCCCAAGACTCTGGGAGCTGCTACTATGGGAAGCACAAGAATTTTGTTTCAGTTTGCAAATCATCAGAACTTGCCCTCAAAACGCAAAGGCGCATTTTTTTCGGAAAAAGCTCACACATTCTGAAACTTGTGATGACGTTCGAATAACATGTTTGTTTGTTTTTAGAAAATTTGCACTTTAAAATGTAAATTCCACCCCCACCCCCCAAAAGAAGAAAAATGTTCATGCTTTGGTCAATAGGGGAAAAGTGCATACTTTTGAAAAATGTGCACGGAAATGCACACTTTTCCTGTTTGAACTGTGCACTTGTCTCATTCAAATGAAAAGAAAAAATAGGACACAAACAAAAATGGGAGAGATGAACTAAGCTTCAAAGTGAAGTTTGGAGAATCTCAGCAAGGTTGCACATCCCTGATTTTCCCATGCCTAGCTGTTGCCACCTAGGAGCATTCTTGATTCTTAGTATCCCTCAAGTGTCCCTGATTCTCCCATTCCTAGCTGTTGCCAGCTAGGAGCATCCCTGATTCTTAAGGGATCCCTACACCTCAAGTTTATTGCTCATTCATGGTTACTCACTCACTGAATTGTGTGGGTCCATTGCATGACGTTGTTGTTGTCCAGTCATTATTCCACTATTTCCTCCCACCTATCCCGTGTTTTCCTCAAACGGAAAAAAATGGGGTATTTTTCCAGATATGAGCAAATGGAGCACCATGTCCTCCCTGTGTATTTCTCCTCTACCATGAATGAAGCACTGAGTGTGGTTGTTGCCTTGTTGGGGGCATGGTCATGATGTCGAAGGTGGTGATGAAGGTCTGATGGGCGTTCGGCCTTCCTGCTCCTGTGCCATTTTGGCTCCTTGCCATTTTCAGCCTCCCTGTTCAAAACAGAGTGGCAGAGCAGCAGCAAGGGGGCTGCAGAGCAGAGGAGCAGCAGAGGGGCTGAGCAGCAGGGACTGGCCAAAAGCATGGAAGAGGGAGGCGGGGCCCAGGGAGAGGTGTGTGTGTGTGGGGGGCTGTCCACGTGTCAGTCCCCATCCACCACTAACATGCAAGGGGAGGGAAAGGGGCAGGAACCCCGGAGCAAGTATCGCTGAACCTGGAGTGTGTGTAATGCCTCTTCACGGAAAATATGCTATGGCAACGGCCAGAGAAGGAAGAACATGTAAAGGGAATCAGTTGTGATCCTGCATTTAAAACGGAAATGGAAAGCCCCGTTTTAAATGCAGGATTTTAGGCTGGTGTAGAAATCCCCTTAGCATCCCTCAAGCATCCCTGATTCTCTCATTCCTAGCTGTTGTCTAGTTAGAGTGAACAATATTCAGCTAGATTGACAAATCCTTTGCTGTGGTACAAGGCAGCTTCCCTTTTTCCTTTGTTCCTAAACCCCAATCTAGCCATGAGTTATTCTGTCTTGTCTCCAAAGGCCATTTTCCCTATACCCTAATGTTGTGGTCTGACGTTCCTTAGTTGTATTTTCACTGTAGCCTAAAAATAGCTTCCATTTAGAAGAAATGTTTACAACACCATGTCCTGGCTCCTGTGCTTCATGAAGACAGCCTTGGCAAAGACTTCCCTAAAGCCAGTGTAATCAACTCTGTAAAGAAGCAGTCAAGTGTAAAGTGGTAGCGCGGCAATGTCCAGCTACAAGAGGTGCTTTGATGTCACAAGCATTCTATGATTCATTCAGTGAGAAAAAGGCATGTGGCTGGAGGAAAGAAAAAAACCACAGGAAGAAAAACCCTGTGTCAGTAATCCTTCACATTTCATGAATTCTGAATTGTATTTTAGCATGGCAGAGTCAAAATAACTCCCCCAACTTCACTGCCCTTCTCTCATGCTGCAAAGTCAGCTGAACCCTACATTTCAAATTGGAGCAAATCCTAACACTACTATTGTTTCAACAGCGTGCAAGCTTCCTCTAGATGGTACATACTAGTATTTATTCATTTTGCATACCGCTATTCATCAGACTTCACAGTAGTTTCCAAAATAAATTGTAAAAATCCAATAAAGCAGTCAAATCAACTAATAATGCAGTCTCAATAAATGGCAGCAGAATCTGCACAATAAGTAGAATAGGTCAAGTCTGATGCATCAAACATCAAAGGCCCTCTGAAGTACAACCTTCAGCTGTCTCTAAAAAGATAGCAGGGAGAAGGCTCAATTAATTTCTTGGGAGATGGTTCTAGAGTACTGGGGCTCCTACAAAGGAGGTCCTACTTATTGTTGAGGCTAGTCTAGCCTCTTTAGAAGATGGAATACGGAACAAAACCTTTTCAGAAGTTATTAAGGGATAGGGTTCCACCACGGACTCCAATGAGGCCGGATCCAATGAGGCCCAGAGTCCGTGGCGGAACAGAAGACTTACCCCCATCTCCGCACGGCATCCTCTTTGGCTGGATCCTCCAGCTCCGGATTGCCAGTGATACGGCTGCCATGCCATATCTCTGGCTGAAGGGGACTGACTGCGGACACAAATGGCGTCCGGGACTAGGCATGGTGGAGAATTCTGCCACAGATCTTGGTGAGGCTGAATGCCAGCACAATCGGCCCCCCGAAATCCATGGCGGAACGAAACCCCCACCACCCCACCCTGCAAAATGAGCCCGGAACAGAACCTACCTTTGTCGGCCGTTCCGGTGCTCCTCGAATGGTGGCCACATCTGCAGCTGCCATTCATGTCTTTCGAATGGCCATGATAGTAGGGATGTCAGAGAATTCTGCCACAGATCTCGGTGAGGCTGAATACCAGTGCATTCGGCCCCCCGAAATCCATGGCGGAATGAAGCCCCTGCCCCCCCCCACGAAAGGTGCACGAAACGGAGCACTTCCCTGCTGCCGTCCGCGCTGACTTGCAAATGGCGGCCGCGTCTGCGGCCGTCATTCGTTTCCTCATCATAGCCATGATAGGCTACATAAATAATTACGTAGCCTATCACGGCTAACACAGGGACGCCATTTGCATCCCTGCAGAGGCCGTGATAGTCTACGTAAGTATTTATGTAGCCTATCACAGCAAGCAAAAAACAAACAAACAGCAGACGCAAATGGCGGTGGCTATGGCAGCCGTCATTTGCATTCCCTTTTTTTCGCCGTTTTAGCCTATGTAAATATTTACGTAGGCTATTACAGCAGGAAAAAAAGGGGAATGCAAATGAAGTAGTGGGCACTATTTGCGTTCCTTTTTTTTCCTGCCGTAATAGCCTACGTAAATATTTACGTAGGCTAAAATGGCGAAAAAAAGGGAACGCAAATGGCGGCCACCGTAGCTGCCGCCATTTGCATCCACTGTTTTTTTTCTTTTGTTTGCCGTGATAGGTTACATAAATATTTACGACGCCTATCACGACAGAATACAGGGATGCAAACGGCAGCTACAGCAGCCGCCATTTGTGTCCCTGCAGGCTGCCCAGTGGCCAGATGTCCAGCTGCAGGTGGCCCCGGCTGGCAGCTCTGCGGAATCTCCGTGGAGCAGAGCCGGACAGTCAGAATTTCAGGGGGAGGGACGGAGCGCCTCCCCCCCACCGCGAATGTCACCCTTCGAAAAGGTAAGTGAGTTTCGTACGTCCCTACGTGATAGGCTATGTAAGTACTTACGTAGCCTATCATGGCTAACGCAGGGACACCATTTGCGTCCCTGCGGAGGCTGTGATAGGCTACATAAATATTTACGTAGCCTATCACGGCAAAAAAAGGGAACGCAAATGGCGGTGGCTATGGCGGCCACCATTTGCGTTCCCTTTTTCACCATGATAGGCTACGTAAATATTTACGTAGCCTATCACAGCTAAAAAAGGGAATGCAAATGGCGGCCACTGTAGCCGCCGCCATTTGCGTTCCCGTTTTTTTTTACGTGATAGGCTACGTAAATATTTACGTAGCCTATCATGGGCCGGTGTAGGGATGCAAGACGCCTACACAGGATGCCATTTGTGTCCACAGCAGCCCGGCAGGAGCTGGAGGCCCTGCTGTGGGTTGGCTTGGACGGTGGCTCTGCGTCCTGGCCATGGAGCGGAGCCAGCTGGGCAGGTTTCCAGGGGGGAGGAACGGATTGCCTCCCTCCACCTGCGGAACCCGGCAGAGCCAGGTAAGCGGGGTTTCGTACACTCCTATCCAGGACACCATTTGCAGCCATAAAGGCCTTAGTTTAAGGTAAATGCAGTTATTTACAGCTGCACTTACCTTAAACTAAGGCCTTTACGGCCGCAAATGGCATCCCAGAAGCCATTTGTGTCCACAGTCAGTAGTCCCCTTCAGCCAGCGATATAGCATGGCGGCCGTATCGCTGGCACTTTGGAGTTGGCTGGCAGTTCCGCAGAATCACCACAGAGTAGAGCTGGCTGAAGAGGATTCCGGGGGAAGGAACAGATCGCCTCCCCCCCCCATGGACACCCCCCCCCCCGGACTGGCAGGTAGGGGATTCGTACATCCCTATGGCTATAAGGGGGGGGGGCTCACATGGTTGGAGATATTCCCTGAGAAAGCCAGGACCTAAGCCATTTTTTAAAACACAAACACCTTACTAGGTCAGTTCAAAGACTCCATGTAGTCCAGATTTATTTTGCTGTCAATATTGTATTTTCTCCTTTTGGGGGCAGGGCAGCATGGCTTTAAATTGACAGTGTAATCCTTCACATTTCTACTCAGAAGTAAGTCCCACTGGGTTTAATGGTACTTACTTCAAGTAAGTATGCAAGTGTGATTGCAGCATTAGTTATATTGCCCAACACTGCCATGTTATGTAGAAGGAATTGTGTTTGGTGAGGAATTGGAAATTGTGTGAGAGAGTGATGTGACACTTCTGTATCAGAATTAATAGATTGGGGGTAAATATCCCTGGGGTGCACATCGCTGGAGTGTCATTGTGACCTTCATACAGCAAACGTCTGGATTGTCCTTTTTATCCTTAATTCTTGCACAGTTTGCAATGGAAAGAGTGTATGAGCATGCACCACCAACCCTTTTTGCTGAGGGTCAATTTAGTGCCCAAACCTGCCAAAATCACCAGATATCAGAATGTCCCAGATTGCCTCTACGAGATGGAAAATGAAAGGAAATATCTAAATTGGAATTTTGCAAGGTACATGCTTCAACTTGATGGAGTGTTTAGGACTGGAGTTTACCTTTGTAATGCTTACGTATATGATTGGAGAATAAGACTAGTGCTAATAGAGCTGAAAGGGAGTAATCTGTTTTGACCCATATGTGATTTTTATTGCATTGCACATTTGAAGGTCTACTGATCCATGCTGGTTATGATTGATGGGGTCTCAATATTCTCATTTAAGCTTTGGGGTGGAGAAGCATGGTGTGTGGATTACCTCCAATGCTCTCACTTTTATTCTCCCACCAAAAAGAGGGGAAAACCCAGTCTCTCAAGGCACAGAGAAGGCTGATAAATACATCTATTCTTTTTTTCCTTTGTAAATTGGCTGTTTGGATGATTGATTATGATGGTGATGATGATTATCTGGAAGGCTGGTATAGATGCTGGAGGACTGGGCTCCAACGATAGTGAGGGACAGGGTTGCTGTTGCCATGGCAATGGACCAGCTCATAGCACAGGTGTCCCTTTGCCACTATGTCTGAAGCCCAGCACCCAATCTTATTCCTGCAGCAGTGGCAGAACTGTGTAAAATTGTATTGTAAACAAGTAAATATAACACATTGTGCATCTACATTGCAACTGTTGCATAAAATATCATATGGCATAGGGCTAGCAAACAATAGGGTCTCCTGAGACACATCGTTTCTTATGAAGTATCAACAGAACATGATTTCTAATCATAAAATTTATAAGAAAACAATATCCTGTAAGTCTTATATCCTCAAAAAATTTCAGCTGACTATTGTGCACATTTCCCTTTGGATTAGAATGCTCTTTCAGCAAATGCAGTACAAAGCTGCTGGCTTTGATAAGCGTCATGAACACTGCATCAGCACAACAGTGACTAGTGGTCAAGATGGGTAATGTATAGCAACTAGAACTACAAGATTGGACGTACTGAGAGTAGAACCATTGAAATCAAGTAAGCCATGACTAACTAAGGGTGCAATCCTAACTAGATAGGCGGCCGCCTCCGAACTCAGAGGCCTATCCAAAGCAAGGCAGGAGAGGCACGAGGGGATCATTCCCTCCATGCCTCTCCTGCCTTGCTATTTTTCACTAGACAGCTGTTTGCATATGTGCAGCTCCGTTCTTCCTGCCCCGGAATGCCCCCAGCCCCTTTCAGTCGCTCCGCGCTCCTCTTGCGAGCGTGGAGGACGGGGCTTCTCTGCACTACCTCTGAGGCAGTGCAGCGCGGACAAGGGGAAGGTCAGATTCCAAGGAAATCCCAGAAATGAGCATATCCTATGGCCCTCTAGATAGTGTCTAGTGGCCATAGGATTGCTCCCTTAAGCCCCTTTGATTTTAATGGCTCTAAGTATGACTAAAGCTGGTTCCAACTCTGTATAATTATGAAGACTTTTTTTTTCTAAATCAAGAATATGCAGCTTGTTTGATCAGAGTGCTGTTTGTTATCCATGAAAACACATCAACATTTAGACCTTTCAGTTTGACTCTTGATATCATATCAATGAGCTGTACAGTGAGTATCTCAGCTTTATTGTAACTCCTGACTGGATTGCTTAATGCAAAAGGTACAATACTAAATGTTTGCCTCGCGGAGAAGGCTCTGTGGAAAGGGCTGTCTGATTCTAGTTGTCAGCACCATCTAGTCTGACACTGACTGATCACTAGTCTAACAATGACTTTGATGAAAATTCCAGCAACCAAAAATAGATCTTAAAAGAGAGCCTGTTACTAGCATCTTCCCCCCCACACACACCTTTCTTTGCTGCATACTCTGGAGACTTCTTGTGATGGTGATTAATAGGAATCGCATACAAGCCCCTCTGTCAAGTTACCACATAAATGGTTTCCAATTAAAGTAAATGGTTCACGGACTTGCTCTTTAACACCTCCTCCTCTTTTCTAATTCTGGGTGCTCTGTTAAAAATATTTTTGACAGGTCTAGCATATAAAATATATAATAGTTTAAGATCCTCCCTCAGCTTTTAATAAGATGGTCCTTGATTAAAGGATACATAGAATTTATTACTGTATATCAAAGCAAGCAAATGAAAGTAGTCTTAAAGGAGACATATTTTTAGTTGAGTCAAAGTTCTCAATTCATCAATTTTTAATGTGAACCTGAAGAAAAGTTTGAGGTTTTTCAGATTACTAGTTCACAAGTTTAGGTTATATTCAAATATTCCTTGTTATATGTTGCATTATATATTCAAGGCACCATTATTCAACAATTAGCCTTAGTTTTACCCCACCCTCTGCTGTCAGAAACAGAGGTTGCCCTCCTCACAGGAACATAGAAAGATGTCTTATACCTAATAAGAACACAGGTCCATCTGTATCAGCAGCACTGCTTACATTTACTGGCAGAGGCTATCCAGGTTTTCAGATGACAGTCTTTTGCCACTTTACTGGTGTTATCAGGGATTGAAGCTGTGATCTAAGAACTTTTTTTTTTTTACATCAGAAGGAAGGAGTCCTTTTAAATTAAAAAAAATCAAAACAAAAACACATTACACTGCTTTCTGGCATTTTCAGGCAGCCTTCCTGCCTACCCATGCTTCAACACCCTCTTATGAACATTTTAGGAAGTGTAGTCAGCTGTGGAGCCTGCCATGCAAGGTTTATTTAAAAAAAAAACATAACAAGGAAGAATATACATGACTCTTGGCCACCTCCTGATGTTAAATTAAGCTAAGCACCAAATCCCTTGCACCCAGCCAAATTTTTCAGACATGGTCGCCTGCTTCCCCCCAATTTTTTAGGGTGGGTTTCTTTTCACACCTCCTACCTTTGAATGTCCCCTGCATCCCCCCCCCCAAAAAAAAAGTTGGCTGAAATGATCAGCATAGCCTTAGATTGAAATCTAAGATTGGCTCAGGAAACGTTCAACACAGGAATGGGTAGAATCATGTTAGAGTTTCCATGGCCACTGGGAGAAGGCAGGACAGTCCAGCTGAACCAGGCGCAACAAGGGTATAAAGGCATCTTTACCTGACTGCCTCCCTTCCTCTCCTGAGTCTATATTTAGTTCTATAAACAATTAGATGTCTTGTAAACAAATAAGTCCCTATGATTTGGATACTAAAGTTGATTATTGTCTTTCTCCCTGGTATTAATAGAAGATGCAGCAATGGCAAGTAGGTATTCTCTTCCCCATATATTATTTTTAATGGGATATGTCTCTCCATCCACATTGTGCCCCAACTATTCATGCATAATTATACACTGTCAGCTCAGTGTAGCAAGACAGGGAACACTGTCCAGTTTCCTGGGCAATGAAAATGCCTCTTTCCCTTTTAAAATTGAGGGCAATGGGAAGTCTTTGTTTGCCTTCAGTGGTGCCAGTGGTACAGGATTGCCTCAAAAATATGTTTTTATTAGTTTCCTTTGAATTTACCTTGAACAAAATCCTGAGGTAGATGTATAATGTATTCATTATTTACTTTGAAAATTACTATGTTGCCCTTTCATTAAAACACACAGGGTGGATTACATATTCATAGTTTCATCTTACATTGCCATTTCTACAAATACTGTTCCTGTCACTGGAATCTAGCTAGTTAGTTCTTTCCCCTTTGAGATTTCCTTAAGATTCCAGGCAGATATTTTATCTACATAAAAATAGATAAGCAAATTTCTTTTCCTGTCACACTCAGGGCTGCTGCCAGAGAGCAATATTCCACTGCCATTTTGTGTGTTCTCTCAAGAGTACCTTCACTTAAAAATCTTCATTGTGTCTGGAAAGGAAGACTGTGGAGAGGTCTAGCAGGCTGTGACAAAATACACTTGAAATTTCCTGCCAAAACTCTTGAAGTAGATAAGTGGGACCTCCTGAAATCATTAATACTCAATCTTCAATTCCTAATTTAATCAAGGAATAAATTTCCTTGATTAAAGGAAATATATCATTTATTGACTGGCTATGGAAAACCCTGAGATTTTGAGTGTCCTTTACAAGAGATACTTCAAACTCGACCTAAAGCCTAGACCCCTTCTTTCCCTAGACTAAGCTTTCCCCCTCCCATTTTTGTCCTGAAATTCTCCCCCGCTCCCAATGGGGAAGGTAAAAAAATATGTTCCCACTGGAATCAAAGCAGATATTGTTGTTTTTCTTCTTTTCCCTTGCAGTGTCATCTCTCTCTCTCTCTCTCTTTCCCTCGCTCTATTTCCATCAATAAAACTCAATTTCTGGAAAAGCTCTGATCTTGTCTCTGTTATTCCTTGAGTACCTTACATGGGTACTCCACCACTTTCACTAAATGATCCAAAGTTATGCATGTTCTGGTCCTTTGTGCCTCCAGAATTATTTAAATTGTATTTGTATTCTAACTGGTGGGCCCTTGTTTTGGCTAAATTGTTCACCCAGATTAATTCAAAAGGTTTAGTTCCTACAGGATGGAAACGGTCTATGGTTTATCCTATCTTTAAAAGGGGGCATTCCTTTCTTCCAAATAATTATACACCAATTCACTTGTTGAATATTTATTCTAAAAGATATGCTAACTTTCTTCTTAATCAGTTAGAGGAAAAAGTCTTCCTTAACGGTATTTTATACAAAGGGCAAGCTGGGTTTAGGAATTCCTATTCTACTACTGATCTTTTTTTTTCTGAAGAACATACTGGATTTACCTGTTGGCACCCCTGCAGCGAATGTCCATGTAAAAGTGAGTTGGCCTTCTGTTTGAGCTAGAATACAAGTCCACCTTCTAAATATTCACAATAGAATGTCAACTTTCCCATCTTCATGATTCACCTGTAAAGTTATTGCTCTCCTGTAAATTCTGAGAGGAGAGTAAGTGCACTACAGACACTTGCTAGAGGTCTTGATGGTCAACTGACTGTCTTGTTCTGTGGTCCCTTGAGACTCATAGAGGAAGCTGGTAGTAAAATCAAGGCAGGAAGGCATGTCAAGGCTAGAAGAAAGTAGGACCTTGGATAGCTCCAAGTGGATCCTGCTGGCTGGAACTAGGGATGGACGGAGTCACTTGTGTGCCACTTGCCAGACCCTGCCAGAAAGTTGCCTATGTTCACTATGCTGTGCAATCATTTATTTATTTATTTATTTATTTATTTATTTATTTAATTCTATACCGCCCAATAGCCGAAGCTCTCTTCATGGACTGAAGCTGGACAGTCCACGGGCACCTGACAAGTGGTGCGCAGCCACATATTCCTTCAGTGAGCTGCCATTTTCTGTAAAAATGATGGTGTGTTCTTTTACATAAAGGGCCTTTTACACAAATAGCAGCTGTAAAGCAGCCATTTATGCAAGATTATAGGCATAAAGGGTCCATTTACACCTGTAATCTTGCAAAAATGGCTGCTTTAGGGGTGCCATTTGCATAAAAGGCCCTTTACGCAAAAGAACGAGCTTCCATTTCTATGCAAAATGGCAGCTCAGCAGACTAGTGGGGGATCACCATGCTTGCCTGACTCAGTGCTCGCTAGGTCTGGCAAGCACAGCACTGCACAGACTGGAGTCCAGAAGGCACAGCGGGCGGGGTGGGGGGAGTCCGCTGGACTCCACCCCCCTCTTGGACTCCCACAACATCCCTAGCTGGAACTCTCTCCTACTAGGAGGGTGTCTCAGCATAAAGCTGAAGCCTTATGTAGGCTGAGAAAACCTGTTGTGTCATCAGCTCCGCCCCTCCTGGAGAAGTTGACTGGATTGTTAAAGGGCCTTACCTGATTTTGTAGCCTGAGAATTCAGCAAGGCTGAGGAGATACCAAGGTTTCATCCTCTGAGCCAGAGGATGATGGCAGAGCTGTGCTCTCTGGCCAGGAGAGCCCTGAATAAAGCACTGAGTGCCCTACCTCCAGGGAAGTAGCCTATACCTCATCCTCATCAGAATCCTCTGCCACACATGGGAAGGCCTGAGGGCTGGGGTCATGACAGCAACTAAGATCCGATCCAGTCGATGCCCGAATCTCAGTTAAGGTGTTTAGTGTTTGGAAAAGACTTTCTGATGGATATGTTTCATCCATTATTCTAGATTTTCTAGGCTGTATCTGTGTATCAGGTCAAATCATCAGAATGCCACTTACTTGGATCTTATTACTTTAGCTTCATGTAGGAGTGTTTTACAGAATTAAGATTTAACATTATGCCCTCTGCTTTCTTAGAAGGCTATTTTAAGAAATTACCATTGGAAAGCATTCTTGTGTGTTTTGTAAAACTGTTAGTTAGGGGTATTTCCATTTTGTTATAAGGATTCACATGGAAAATATTTGCCTGCATTTAGGCTCAGGAAGAATTTTGTTACAGCTAGTTAATGTGTATGTTTTCTGTTGTTTGATAATGAAAATTATGTTACCTTTCATGTTTCCTTATTTGCACTGGTGGCTGGGAAATTGAGAGCTAAATTGGTTGCTCAGTTCTGAATGTTTCATTTGTTTTTGTAATAGTTTATAGCTAAACAATAAAAAATATTACCACTGCTAAAAACTCCTTGCACAAAGGAGTTGTTCATACATCTGAGCAATGTATGTCATTGCACAAGTTGTTTCTTTCAGAGAAAAAGAGAGAATTTGCATGTTTATTTTGGAGCATTCTGTCTGTACTTTTCCACAGAACGCAGCCTTTGTGCTGAACCTTTCTGATGCTAGAATATAATGTATTTATGGTAAGTACATCCAGATGGTGAAACTCTTTATCTGATTATTTCAGTACACAAAGTTTGTGAGTTAGAATGGGTATTAATCACTAGGTATTAATTGTCTTAATTATGGTTTTGCCTGAGAGTTTTAAGAATTCTCATCAAGTAATCACTGCACATCATCCAGCACTATTTTCAGGGTAGCATGATTAAGTGAATAGGGTTTTTTCAGTACATCATGATAATAATCATAATCTGTGGCAATACAAGGTTCTTTTAAGTGCCAAAATTTGTCCTCTGATTTCTTGAATGTTTCCCCTCCCGTGAAAAAGGTTTCCATTTTTCTGCCTCATTGTCAGGGCACTTTAGAATTTCTTTTCAATTTCTTTTGGTAGTGTTTGTGAGCTTACCTTATTATTCAGAGATGGCTGAGGATGCTGAGCTTTCCCCCCCTTTCTATTGCACATCCCTTCATCACTCTGCAGCCTTCCCAGGTGCCCATAGTTCCCGACTGAAAAAGCCCCATGGGAGGAGTTGCTTCATGACATCCCCCCCCTCCCCGCCCACTTTAACTGAAGCACGATTACCTAGGAAGGCTGCAGACTGCTGTAGAGACAATTGTACAATGAAAGAGAGGTTATTCGCATTCACATCTTGACCATGTCATAATTAAGGTAAGCACAAGAATACTACACCCCACTCACAAGTATTTTACTAAACATTTCTTCCCCGTGCAAATTGTCAAAAAATATGGAAACAAAACTTCACGACAGCACTGCTTACAATCTTGGTGCTCTGTTTCCAAGGCAAACCTATTATATCAAGAAACAAGGTATAATATATATTCAAGCATAAAAACACTGCTAACAGTTATGTGGATCTTAGCATAATTATTACCCTACATTATACAACACAAATGATAAACATGTTTTAATCTGCAGCTAGAGAAAGAAAGCTCTTTTATATAATGGAGGCTATTTTTCCTCCCCGCACGCCCCCAAGACTTCAGCTTAGTCACTCAAGTAAGACAGGTCTGTTGAAGTACTTCTTTATAGCTAAAAATGTCTTTTCAAAATCTGCTTATTTCAGCAGAGATCAAAGTCCATCACAATAATAAAGGTATTTTCAGGATTGTTCCTGCCTCTGGGCTTCTAAAATCATTGAAAGATTAAAAGAAAGAAAGAAAACGTTTGGAAAATGAGCCTAAGGACTTGGATTTGTGGTGCTAGTTATGCTAGAGATTCATGCAGGTTTCTCTTTTTGCAGTTAAGCAATTATGTATATTAAGATGCAACATATATTTATAGGCAAAATAGGTTCTTACTTTACTCCATCTGATTCTGATTTTTAAAAAATCAACTATGTTTCAGGAGGAGACAATACTTTGTACTGAGACTGGAAAGAGCAATGGCTCCAGCTAACATTGTTGAGTGATAATGTCCTAAAGAGGTTATTAGATTATAGAGATCTATGACCTTTCACAAAGGCCGTTAGAAGCAAGTTCAGAACTTCCAACAAAGAAGTAAAATTATTACTGCTGTGGAATTCACCAACATACTCCATCACATAAAGACTTAAGCAAAATTCTAGATTCATTATGGCCAATGTTTTTTGTAATGCTGATGTTACTGGTGGCTGTATTTCAAAGTTTTATCCACACTTATTTGATTATTTTTTATTTATCTTGAGGCATGGACATAATTAAATCGGTCCAAAATAGAATCCCTCATCTATTATTTGATTGTGGATGAGGAGGCTGACCTGGTATGTATTACTGGGATCCGGTTGAGAGAACTGGGAGGGGTCACTCTCTCCCAGCTGTGTCCTCCTGGGTATTCGGTGCAGCACCAACACTAACTCGAGGGTTGGGGAGGGGGGGTTGCCGTGGTCTATAGGAATTCAATCTCCCTCTCCAGGCTTCCTGTTCATTCAAATGCAGATCTTGAGTGCTTGTACCTTGTGATGGGTACCTGGGACAGATTAGGGATTCTGCTGGTGTACCACCCACCCCGCTGCCCATCAGACTCCCTGACTGAGGTGGTCTCAGACTTGGTGTTCAGGACCCTTAGGATGATGGTCCTGGGGGATCTCAACTTCCATGCCGAGGCCACTGTATCCGGGGCGGCTCAGGACTTCATGGCCGCCATGACAACCATGGGGCTGTCCCAACATGTCATCGGCCCAACACATATAAAAGGACGCACGCTTGATCTGGTTTTCTCAACTGGGCAGGAGGATGGTGATCTGAAAGTGGGGGAATTAACATCTGTCACCTTGTCATGGTTCCTGCTGAGGTTTAGACTCTCAGCAGGCTTTCCCCCCTGCAAGGGTGGCGAACCTATTAAAATAGTCCAATCCCGGAGGCTAATGGGTTCTGATGAATTCCAGAGGGCTCTGGGGGATTTTCCTGCTGGTATGGCCGGTGCTCCTGTCGAAGCCCAGGTCAATCTGTGGAATGCAGAGAAGACTCGGGCGGTTGACACGATCACGCCCAAGGGCCCTCTCCTCCTGAGCAGAGCTAGGCATGGCAGAGAATTCCGCCACGGATTTCAGTGAGGCTGAATGCAGTGGCATTCAGCCCTCTGAAACCCATGATGGAATGGCCTCCCACCCCACTGCCACTCCATGGAATCCCCCCGGGATGAAGCTTACCTGGGGTGGATGCTCCGGTGGTGGCGGCGGTGGCTGGTCTCTCGGCCAGCTGCTGCGGCTGCCATTTGCATCCTGCCAGGCTGCCGTGATAGGCTACATAAGTATTTACGTAGCCTATCATGGCAAAGAGCAGGGACGCAAACGGCGGCCGCTACGCCGTTTGTGCAGCTGCTCTTTCCATGATAAGCTACATAAGTATTTACATGGCCTATCACGGTAAAGGCAGCCACGCAAATGGCAGTGACTATGCCATTTGCATAGCTGCCTTTACCGAGATAGGCTACGTAAATACTTACGTAGCCTATCACGGAAAGAGCAGGGGCGCAAAAGGCGTAGTGGCCGCCGTTTGCGTCCCTGCTCTTTGCCGTGATAGGCTACATGAATACTTACATAGCCCATCACGGCAGCCTGGCAGGATGCAAATGGCAGCCGCTATTTGCATCTGCAGAAGCCCAGCCACGGCTGGAACTCCAGCTGCGGATGGCCTTGGCCAATGGCTCTGTGGAGCTGCTGCGAAGCGGAGCTGGCCAGGGAGGATTCCGGGGGGAGGGACAGAGTGCCTTCCCCCCACCGTGAATGTCACCCTTCAAAAAGGTAAGTGACTTTCATACATCCCTAAGCAGAGCCCGGCCAGCTCCTTGGTATACACCTGAGCTGAGGCCAATGAAACAAGAGGGAGACAGCTAGAATGCAGGTGGAGGAAAACTCATGCTGAGTCTGACCAAATACAGTTTAGAACTCATTATCGAGTCTACTCTGTGGCAGTGAGGGTGGCAAAGAGACAATTCTTTTCCACCAGCATTGCATCTTCTCAGTGTCATCCAGAGGAGCTTTTCCTAGTGGTTCAAGGTAGTAGGGATGGCAGAGAATTCTGCCATGGATTCCAGTGAATTTCCCCAAGAATCTGTGGCGGAACAGTCTCCTGCCCCCCCCAACCCCCCACGGAATCCCCCCGGGATGGAACTTACCTGGGGCGGATGCAGCGGTTCTGGCGGCAGTTCCGGCGGCGGCTCCGGCGGAGGCAGCAGTGGTGGCTGGGCTCCAGGCCAGCCGCGGCTGGGCTGCTGTGGCCGCCATTGGCGCCCTTGCAGCTGTGATAAGCTATGTAATTATTTACGTAGCCTATCACGGCTAACCCCCCCCAAAAAAAACCCAGCGTACACAAATGGCAGTGACTACGGTGGCCGCCATTTGCGTTCCCTATTTTTTGCCATTCTAGCCAACGTAAATACTTATGTAGGCTATTACGGCAAAAAAAGGGGAACGCAAAGAGCATAGTGGGCGCTATTTGCATTCCCCCCCTTTTTTGGGTGGTTATAGCCTACGTAAATATTTACGTAGGCTAGAATGGCGAAAAATAGGGAACACAAATGGCGGCCGCCGTAGCCGCCGCCATTTGCATACGCTGTTCCCCCCCCCCTGCTGTGACAGGCTACGTAAATACTTACGTAGCCTATCACGGCAGCCTGGCTGGATGGCAGCCACCATTTGTGTCCGCAGCAGCCAGTCCATGGCCGGAACTCTGGCTGCGGATTGCCCTGGCCGGCTGCTCCACGGAGCTGCCATGGAGTGAAGCCGAATGGGCAGGATTCCGGGGGGGAGGACCAGATTGCCTCCCCCCCATCGAGGATTCCGGGGGGAGGGATGGAGCGCCTCTCCCCCCACCACGAATCACATCCGCGAAAAGGTAAATGACTTTCGTACATCCCTACCCTCAGGTCGGAAGGTGTCCAATATACTACTGGGGAAGAGCAGAGGGTATTTCCAAGTAGCGCCAGAAAAAGTGAAGCCACTGGGCCAAAGCCGAAAGGACACTCAGCTGTGGATGTGTCTGGTGGTGAAAAGAAAAACCGATGCTGGAAAGGACAATATTGTTTAGGAACCTGGAATGTAAGATCAATTAATCAAGGTAAGCTGGAGGTGATCAAACATGAGATGGCAAGATTGAACATCGACATCTTGGGAATTAGAGAACTAAAATGGACATGCATGGACAAATTTAATTCAGGTGACCATTATATCTACTACTTTGGGCAAGAATCCCATAGAAGAAATGGAGTAGCACTCATAGTCAACAAAAGGGTGGGAAAAGCAGTACTGGGGTACAATCTCAAAAACGATAGAATGATCTCAGTATGAATCCAAGGCAAACCATTCAACATCACAGTAATTCAAGTCTATGCCCCAACCACTGAGGCCAAAGAAGCTGAGGTTGATCGGTTCTATGAAGACCTACAACACCTTCTAGAACTAACGCCAAAAAAAGATGTCCTTTTCATCATAGGGGATTGGAATGCTAAAGTAGGAAGTCAAGAAATCACTGGGATAACAGACAGGCATAGCCTTGGTGTACAAAATGAAGCAGGACAAAGGCTAATAGAGTTTTGCCAAGAGAACACGCTGATCATAGCAAACACTCTTTTCCAACAGCACAAGAGGCGACTCTACACATGGACATCACCAGATGGTCAATATCGAAATCAGATTGATTATGTCCTTTGCAGCCAAAGATGGAGAAGCTCTATACCGTCAATAAAAACAAGACCTGGAGATGGCTGTGGCTCAGATCATGAGCTGCTTCTTGCACGATTTCGGCTTAAATTGAAGAACGTAGGGAAAACCACTAAACCATTCAGGTATGACCTAAATCATATCCCTTATGAATATACAGTGGAGGTGACGAATAGATTTAAGGGATTAGACCTGATAGACAGAGTGCCTGAGGAACTATGGATGGAGGTCGGTAACATTGTTCAGGAGGCAGCAACTCAATCCATCTCAAAGAAAAAGAAATGCAAGAAAGCAAAGTGGCTGTCTGATGAGGCTTTACAAGTAGCTGAGGAAAGAAGGGAAGCAAAAAGCAAGGGAGAAACGGGAAGATATATCCAACTGAATGCAGAGTTCCAGAGAATAGCAAGGAGAGACAAGAAGGCCTTCTTAAATGAACAATGCAAAGACACTGAGGGAAACAATAGAATGGGAAAGACTAGAGATCTTTTCAAGAAAATCGGAGATATCAAGAGAACATTTTGAGCAAAGACGGGCATGATAAAGGACAAAGAAGGCAGAGACCTAACAGAAGCAGATGAGATTAAAAAGAGGTGGAAAGAATACACAGAAGTACTATACAGGAAAGGTCTTAATGTCCCTGATAGCCATGATAGTGCGCTCACTGAACTTGAGCTGGAAATCCTAGAGAGTGAAGTCAAGTGGGCCTTAGGAAGCATTACTAACAACAAAGCTAGCGGAGATGACAGTATTCCAGCTGAGCTATTTAAGATCCTAAAAGATGATGCTGTTAAAGTGCTGCACTCAATATGCCAACAAATTTGGAACACTCAACAGTGGCCACAAGACTGGAAAAGGTCAGTTTACATTCCAACTCCAAAGAAGGGCAATGCCAAAGAGTGTTGAAACTACCGTACAATTGCGCTCATTTCACATGCTAGTAGGGATGTACGAAACCCCCCTTACCTGGCTCCGCCGGGTTCCGCGGGGGAGGGAGGCGCTCCGTCCCTCCCCCCGGAATCCTCGCTGGCTGGCTCCACTCCGCGGGGATTCTGTGGAGCCACTGGCCGGCTCCGCCAGCAGCCGGACATCCGGCCGGTGGCTAGCAGGCTGTAGCCGCCGCTGTTTGCATCCCTGTATTCAGCCGTGATAGGCTACGTAAACACTTACATAGCCTATCATGTCTACTACGCTATTTGCGTTCCCCGTTAGTTTCGCCGCCTTAGTCTACGTAAATATTTAGGTAGACTAAGACAACCAAAAATAGGGAATGCAAATGGCAGCGGCTGTAGCCGCCGCCATTTGCATACAGGTTTTTTTTTTTAAACCCAGATGTGATAGGCTACGTAAGTCTTTACGTGGCCTATCACGAACGGGGGGAAAAGAAAATACTGCAAATGGCGGCGGCGGCAGCCGGTCGGAAGACCAGCCACCGCCTCCGCCAAAGCCGCCGCTGGAGCTGCCGCCGTCCGGAACATCCGACCCAGGTAAGTGTCGTCCCGGGGGGGAACAGCAGGGGGCGGGGGTGGCAGGCCGTTCCACCACAGAGTTCGGGGGGCCGAATGCACTGGCATTCGGCCTCACTGAGATCCGTGGCGGAATTCTTTGACATCCCTACATGCTTGCAAGGTTATGCTCAAAATCCTACAAGCTAGGCTTCAGCTGTATGTGAATCGAGAACTACCGGAAGTACAAGCGGGGTTTCGAAGAGGCAGAGGAACTAGAGATCAAATCGCCAACATTTGCTGGATCATGGAGAAAGCAAGAGAATTCCAGAAAAACGTCTATTTCTGCTTCATTGACTATGCTAAAGCCTTTGATTGTGTGGATCACAATAAACTCTGGCAAATTCTTATAGAGATGGGAGAACCAGACCACCTCACCTGTCTCCTGAGAAACCTGTACGAGGGTCAAGAAGCAACAGTAAGAATGAGACATGGAACAATCAATTGGTTCAAAATTGGGAAAGGAGTTCGACAAGGCTGCATATTGTTGCCCTGCTTATTTAACTTATATGCAGAGTACATCATGAGAAATGCTGGGTTGGATGAATCACAGGTTGGAATTAAGATTGCCGGGAGAATTATCAACAGCCTCAGATACGCAGACGATACCACCCTAATGGCAGAAAGTGAAGAGGATCTCAAGAGCCTCTTGTTGAGGGTGAAAGTGGAGAGTGCAAAAGCTGCTTTGAAACTCAACATTAAAAAAAACTAAGATCATGGCATCTGGCCCCATCACTTCCTGGCATATCAAAGGGGAAGAAATGGAAGCAGTGACAGATTTTATTTTCTTGGGCTCCAAGATCACTGCAGATGGTGACTGTAGCCATGAAATTAAAAGACGTTTGCTCCTTGGGAGGAAAGCTATGGCAAACCTAGATAGCATAGTAAGAAGCAGAGACATCACCTTGCCGACAAAGGTCTGTATAATCAAAGCTATGGTATTCCCTAGGGATGGACGAAAGGGATTTACCTTGTCCTGCAGCTTGCTTCGCAGTGGGGGGGAGGCACTTCGGTTCTCCCCCTGAAGTTCAGGCGAGGGGGGGAGGCGCCCCGCCTCGCCCAGCCGAAATTCAGGCCGGGGGGGAGGCGCCCTATCCCTTGCTGGCGAAATTCAGGCCGGGGAAGAGAGCCCTGTCTCCCCGGCCGCGAAAAAAAAAGTAAACACACACACACACACACACACCTATGATAGGCTACGTAACGATTTGAGTTGCCTATCACGGCTAGATTTCCAAAGTCAGCCATGATAGGCTACGTAAATCATCATGTAGCCTATCACGGGTGACTTTGGGAAAAAAAAAAAGCGCGTACGCAAATTTGCATTCCTTATTTTGGCACGTCTAGTCTACGTAAAGATTTACGTAGACTATGGCGAAAATAAGGGCAACGGAAATAGCATTCCCTTATTTTCGCCATAGTCTACGTAAATCTTTACGTAGACTACCCCTGTCCAAATAAGGAATGGGGGTCATGAAGAGTCGGACACGACTTAACGACTGAACAACAACAACAATCAGGCCATTCCTGAGCAAGCCTAACCTGGGCCTGGAGGATGTTAAGAACTATAGGCCGGTGGCCAACATCCCCTTCCTGGGTGAGGTGCTTGAGGAGGTGGTTGCAGGACAACTCCAGGCACTCTTGAATGAAATGGATTATTTAGATCCATTTCAATCTGGCTTCCTGCCTGGTTTTGTAATGGAAACTGCCTTGGTCGCCTTGTGGGATTATCTCTGCCAGGAGAGGGACAGGGGGAGTGCGACCCTGTTGATTCTCCTAGACCTCTCAGCGGCTTTCGATACCATCGACCATGGTATCCTTCTGGATAGGTTATCTGGGTTGGGAGTTGGAGGCACTGCACTGCAGTGGTTCTGCTCCTACTTGGATGGCCAATTCCAGAACGTGGTGCTGGGGGATTATTGCTCTGTGCCATGGCAATTGTGCCATGGGGTTCCACAGGGCTCTATTTTATCCCCCAAGCTGTTCAACATCTACATGAAACCACTGGGGGAGGTTATCCGGAGGTGTGGGCTGAGGTGCCATCAATATGCAGATGACACCCAGCTCTACCTCTCTTTCTCATCAAACCCAGGTGAGGCAGTCGCTGTTCTGAATCAGTGCCTGGGCACTGTAATGGCCTGGATGAGGATTAGGGATGTCAGAAAAATCCGCTGCGGATTCAAATGAGGCCGGATTCTTTGGAATCCAGCCTCAGGAATCCGCAGCAGATTGGGACCACTTACCTCCACTCCAGGAGGACTGTAGGCAGAATGGCACTTGGCTGTTTCTTGCCAGCCAGAGCCATTCGCCTCCTCCCATGCTGATTGCCATGTTTTTTCTTAAAAAAAAAAAAAAAAAAGGTGATCGGGAGGATGTGCCCATACACTTATATGGAAATAGAGTCATGAATCTTGCGTCTAAGTCTATGTGTCCATAGGCTTTTGCGCAAGATTCATGGCTCTATTTTGCATATAAGTTTTTTTTTTTTAAAGAAAAGACATGGAAATTGGCAGGGTCAGGGAGGAGGCGAACGGCTCTGGCTGGCAGGAGGGAAGGTAAGTGGCCCCCAAGCCAGTTTCTCCCCCACGCAGAATCCTTTCGGAGCGGAGCTGCTCCGGAGGATTCCGGGGGGGTGGAACAGATTGCCTCCCCCCCCATGGATTCCCCACTGGAACAGACGGTGGGGAACCCGTACACCCCTAATTAGGATCAATAAACTGAAACTCAATCCAGACAAGACGGAGGTACTGTTAGTGGGTGGTCCGTCTGCCCGGCTAGGTGATATTCAACCTGTTCTGGAGGGGGTTGCACTCCCCCTAAAGGATCAGGTTCGTAGTTTGGGGGTGCTCTTGGATCCAGAACTGTCACTTGAGGCACAGGTGAACTCAGTGGCACGGAGCACTTTTTATTAGCTTAGGATGGTATACCAACTACGCCCTTATCTGGACAGAGATAGCCTAGCTACAGTTATCCATGTTCTGATAACTTCTCGTCTGGATTACTGCAATGCATTCTACATGGGGCTGCCTTTGAAAATGGTCCGGAAACTTCAGCTAGTCCAAAATAGGGCAGCAAGATTGTTAATAGGGACTGGCCAACAAGATCACATCACGCCAGTACTTTTGCAGCTGTGCTGTCTGCTGGTCCATTTCAGAGCCCAATTGAAAGTGCTGGTATTAACATTCAAAATAGGGATGGACGAAAGGGACTTACCTTGTCCCGCAGGTTGCTTCGCAGTGGGGGGGAGGGGAGGCGCTTCGGTTCTCCCCCTGAAGTTCAGGCGAGAGGGGGAGGTGCCCCGCCTCACCCGGCCGAAATTCAGGCCAGGGGGGGAGGCGCCCCATCCCTCGCCGGCAAAATTCAGGCCGGAGAGGAGCGCCCCGTCTCCCCGGCCGCGAAAAATAAGTACAATAAAAAAACACACACCCGTGATAGGCTACGTGACAATTTACGTAGCCTATCATGGCTAGATTTCCAAAGTCAGCTGTGATAGGCTACGTAAATCGTCACGTAGCCTATCACGGGTGACTTTGAAAAAAAAAAAAAAGCGCGTATGTAAATGGCGGCGCCCCATGGGCGCCACCATTTGCGTTCCTTATTTGGACAGGGGTAGTCTACGTAAAGATTTACGTAGACTACGGCGAAAATAAGGGCAACGCAAATAGCGTTCCCTTATTTTCGCCGTAGTCTACGTAAATCTTTACGTAGACTACCCCTGTCCAAATAAGGAACACAAATGGCGGCGCCCATGGGGTGCCGCCATTTGCATTCGCTTTTTTTTTTTCAAAGTCACCCGTGATAGGATACGTGACGATTTACGTAGCCTATCACGGCTGACTTTGGAAATCTAGCTGTGATAGGCTACGTAAATCATCATGTAGCCTATCACGGGTGTGTGTGTGTGTGTTCTTTTAATGTACTTTTTTTTTTGTAATGGCGGTGGCGGCAGCCGGTCGGGAGACCAGCCGCTGCCCCCGCTGAAACGCCACCGAAACGCCGCCGGGACCCGCCGCCGAGAGGGACATTCGCCGAAGGTAAGTCCCATCCTGGGGGGGGGCGGTGGAGAATTTCCCCACCAATTTTGGGGGGCCGAATGCGTCGGCACTCGGCCTCCCGAAGATTCATGGAGAAATTCTCCGCCATCCCTGATTCAAAACCCTTAACAGCTTGGGGCCAGGTTATCTGAAGGACTGCCTCCTCCCATATGTGCCTGCCCAGACCCTAAGATCATCCTCAGTGGTCCTTCTCCATGACCCCCTGCCAAAGGAAGTAAGGCGGGTAGCTAGAAGGAAGAGGGCCTTTTCTACTGTGGCACCCCAGCTGTGGAATGAGCTTCCTAGAGAGGCTCGCCTGGCACCTACGTTGTATTCCAGGTGAATACTTTTTTTATTCTTCCAGGCATTTTAGCTTCCTAGTCTTTTTAGCTTTGGTGTTTTAAATCTGTATTTTAAATCTCTGCATTACTGCTAGCTTTTATTCCCGTTATATTGTTATATTGTGGTTTTAATGCTTTTCTATTTTATATGGTTTTATACTGTGCTTTTTGGTTTTTATTTTTGTGAACTCCCCAGAGAGCTTTGGCTATTGGGTGGTATAGAAATGAAATAAAATAAATAAAATAAATAATATAAATAAAATAAAAATGTATCCTTAAAAATAATGAAACAAATGTAAAAGAACCAAAGATGGAAAGAGGGGGAGAGAGAGAGAGAGAGAGTACTTTTCATGGCTGGACAGCTTTAAAATAATATTTCAGGCATAATTTTATATAGTTTGTGAAGAGAAGATGGATTCAAAATGTTCTTTTCACCTCCAACTCTACATCAAATCTGAGAACTCTAATGCTTAACAACAGGAGTTGTATTTGCTCAACATAACTTCCAGAACACCATCTGGAGTTGTACTAATAATGGAGGGTATGGAGCTCAGATCAAACAGAGGAGAGACAGTCTGATGCAGTGGCTAGTAGGGATGGCGGAGAATTTCTCCCCGAAACTTCGGGGGGCCGAGCGCCAATGTGTTCGGCCCCCAGAAGAAGTTTCGGGGGAAAATTCTCTGCACCTCCCCCCGCACCCCCCCCCCCCCGGGATGGGACTTACCTTTCCCGAATGTCCCTCCCGGCGGCGGGTCCCGGCAGCGGTTCGTCGGGTCTTCGTCAGGGGCGGGGGTGGCAGCCGATCTTTCAACCGGCTGCCACCGCCGCCATTCCAATAAAAGAAAAAAAACGCCCCCGTGATAGGCTACGTGACGATTAACGTAGCCTATCACGGCTTGATTTGCAAAGTCAGCTGTGATAGGCTACGTAAATCATCACGTAGCCTATCACGGGTGACTTTAAAAAAAAAAAGCGCATACGGCTAATGGCGGCCCCCATAGGGAGCCGCCATTCACGTTCCTTATTTGGTCGCTGTAGTCTACGTAAAGATTACGTAGACTACGGCGAAAATAAGGGCAACGCTATTTGCATTGCCCTTATTTTCGCCGTAGTCTACGTAAAGATTTACGTAGACTACAGCGACCAAATAAGGAACGCGAATGGCAGCTCCCTATGGGGGCCGCCATTAGCCGTACGTGCTTTTTTTTTTTTTTAAGTCACCTGTGATAGGCTACGTGACGATTTACGTAGCCTATCAGGGCTGACTTTGCAGATCTAGCCGTGATAGGCTACGTTAATCATCACGTAGCCTATCACGGGGGCGTTTTTTTTTAAAAAAAACTTTTAATTTTGCGGCCGGGCGAGGCGAGGCGCCTCCTCCCCGGCCTGAATTTCGGCCAGGCGAGGCAGGAAGCCTCCCCCCCGCCCTGAATTTCGGCCGGGCGAGGCAGGAAGCCTCCCCCCCAGCCTGAACTTTGCGGGGAGAGCAGCGAAGCGCCTCCCCCCCACCGCGAAAAGCTGTGAGACCAGGTAAGTGACTTTCGTGCACCCCTAGTGGCTAGCGTGCTAGAATTGGAATGGTGAGACCTGTACTTAAATCCCACTGAGCTGTAAATCTCGCTGTGTGACCTTAAGCCAGTCACTGTGTCTCAGCCTAACCTGCTTCACAGTCATGTTGTCATGATAAATAACAAGTGTATACCCCAGTCTGTAACAGGAGTGCTCTCCTTCAGGGCCGCAGCCCCACTGGAACAGAAGCCTTGTAATTCTGCTTGGGGATCTCAGAGTAGGGAAACATTTCAGCAATAGGAAAGAAAAAAAGATAGCTTCTTCTTCCCACACTCCTCAAAACTTCCCCTGCTGTGCTATACAGCTTGAAAAGCCAGCTCTGAACCTGAATGTTTTATTAATATATGGGAGGAGGGAGGAGGCTTCTAGAAAGGTGGAAAGGGAAAAGGTACCTTTTTTTCATTTCCTCATCTGCTCTTATTGCAGGGGATGGGAGACTGTTAACCTCTTGACACAGTATGCCCAATCCTAACCGTCCCCTCTAGGATTCTATAAACTTTTAGGGGCTCAAGTAGGTCAATTCCCTCAACCCTCCATTTTCCTTTTCCCTTCAACTAACACCCTAGTTCAGCTGAATTTATCCCGTCGGTCCTACGAGCTCCCTGGATACAGGTCCTTGTCAGACCAGTTTCTCTCCCTGTGTCTGTTTTTAAATGTCTTTTTCTTTTAATCTGCAAAGCAATATACCTCTGTGTACCTCTGGAGTCCTCTGAGTATGCAGAAACCACTACCTCCTTTTTGGGAAGCTCCATTTTGCTTCAATTTTGTTATTATGGGAAATTATGGTGATCATATGTATACTGTTTTTGAGCATCTTGAAGAGAAGGCAAGACAGAATTTTCCTAAATAATACATTCCATATAACCAGTATTAATTAACCAAGCATTTGTGTTCTGCACTCGCTAAAGCTAATGAACGTTTAAGATTAGCTCTAAATTAAATACATTGAAAGAGTCTGGCCAATCATTTTCAAAAGATGGATAACTACAATGGAGGCTACTTCTGACTACTCCCGCAGTCTGTTTTTTCCTTTAAGATAAACGTATTGGGTTTTGTTTTTTGGTAAAATAGTCGCTATTGCAAAAGTAACATGAAACTAATAATTGCTACACCTTTCTATTTTATGAAGCAGAATCAATAGTCTACATGATTTGACTTGAAACTGAATGAAGGATTACAAGAATGATTTAGTTGTCCTGCACTATTTTGTGTTATGTACCAAGTCATTTTCTCTCCTCATACTACTTTCGCATCATAGAAACGACTCACAACAAGTTACTGTTCGTCTGTTTTATGACAATTACTCTTTGTACCAATATGCATATTGAGTCTCTCTGGGCTCCCAACAGGATGCAGGATGTTAGAGGCTTCTCTTCACTCCCTAATCATTTCATGGCTAGTTACCAAATATTTTTGTAATTGGGTCACTGAGTCCATTCAAGGATTCTCCCCCCCACACACACTTTTTTTTTTCCTTTTTGGGTGAAGAGATTCTGTCACCAGTTTGACTTTATTCCATTTTGATCAAAAATGTTAATGTATCAGCAAGTTATCATGAGCAATGGCATGAACCCAAAGAACAGTATTAAATCAAAGCATTTTGCAACTCCAGATAGGGGATATAATCCAGCTCTTTTGGGGAATGGCAGGTACATATCTATGTGCTGCATCTGCATCAACCCACAGCTGAGAGACATCCATGAGGGGGCATCTCTTGATGATGGGTATCTGCAGCTTTACCAGACAGTAAGGACTAGCCCAGCTGCATTTCAGAGGGCACAGAATTGCCAGTCTCTGTTCCCCCTTCCAGCCTCCTCATGGCTGTAGTATTCGGACGTATCTCGTAAAATGTGGGAGTCCCCATAAATTGAAGGTTGAAATTATCAAAGCAGTTAAAATAATAATAATAATAATAATAATACAATAAAATAATCACTGTTAAACAATAAAACAATTTGCCTGCTTTGTGGCAGGGTGAACTCATATAACCTCGTGTGTTAGAAACAGATGAAAGGCACAGATGAGTTAAGTTAGGACAAACCAAAAGGCTCTAATTCTGCACAAACTTGAGCTCACTAAAGTGAATAGAACGTTCAGATATGCAGATAATTTAGACCATTGATCTTGTATATGCGGCATATATGCTCTAATCATGAATGAAATCTTAAATAAGAATATATATTCCAAAGTTGGATCTAAAAGAGAATTTAAAGCTAAGCCATCATGAGGAGTAGAAGTCAATAGCATAATACAGAGCTGCTAACAACTGAACATCAGAGATATAATAACTAGCATTATTTTCAAGCATCCTTTACAGGAACTAAAATAATGTGCAAGTTAGGACCAAATTATGTTACATTAATCACGCTTTTTTTTTAAATGTGCTTGCTGCCACTTTTGAAGCAAAAGCTGCTGGGGGCGGACAATTTGGCACTGTGTTGCCAGCACAGATGGGGCGGGGGGCATGCTGGTTTCCCATTGAGTTTTGCCTTCACTTTAAGGGTACATCTGCAAAAGTTTTCTATTAAGAATAGGAAAGCAGATGAACATCCAAACCTTATAGTGCCTACTGATCCTAATCTCAGTTCTGTCCTCAGTCTCCAGCCCTTCAGCACTGCAGGCAGGGATTACTGTGAAGCTAGTAAGTCCCATAGCAACAAGAGCAACAGCAATGCAATAGCAATACTGGGTCCTTGAGGTGAGCAGAATGTGTACAGCTTCCTTGCAAATATACCCTAACACAGTGTTTCGCTCTAAATGTCACAGAGAAACATATAGGTGCATATTTACCTACCCACCTAGATAGAGAGATCTATAAAAATAAACATTTGTTGTCTATGCAAAAAAATATGCAGACTTAACTGGAAGTCTGCCTCACTAAATCCAATCGGAATTGCACATAGATTAACATGCACAGGATTGCTGTGCACAGGACGTAAATGATCAAAAACAGCACAGAGAGAAAGAGAGAGAGAGAGAGAGAGAGTTATAGAGGCCCATTGCCTTTATACCTAAATCTGGCCAGTATCCAGATGAAAGACTGCTTGGGAATCCCACACGCTTTGTTCTTAAAAACGAAATAAATGCATACATACAGTACACACTGGTGCGGTTCAGGACCCCACAGCCCAGGAAGCCTCTCAAAGGACCACCTGGAAGATAGTGGGTGATAAGGGCAGTGGCAAACAGGGCTAGCATCAGCATCCTTTCTTACTACCTTATCATGAAAAATATTTAGTCAGGGGTGTCTGGCTCAATATCTACATCATTTCAGATGCTCATTTTATTATTTTTACTTTAAAATATCTATTATCCTTTCCTACAACAAAATGGGGCTTATTCCCCTATATTCAGCAGCAGAACAGCAGAAGCAAACACCATTTTATTCCTGTAGTCATGATGGTGTTCTGATTTAAGTGATGGTGTTATGATTTTAATGTGAAACTCCACATGCTCAGAGTATTTTTTTCTTCTTCTTTTAAATCAGGATTGGCAAACAGGTTTTTTTGGTTTTGTGTTTTTGCTCTAATGTGTCAGGAATGTAGAAGTAGTTGTACAGCATGGAATGGTGGTTGTGGGAGAGAAATGGTCATTTTGTACTTCACAACTGAAGGAATACAATATGACAGTTAAACCTCAAAAAAACCAAGATTATGGCAACCAGCTTGATTGATAACTGGCAAATAGAGGGAGAAAACGTGGAGGCAGTGACAGACTTTGTCTTTCTGTGCAAAGATTACTGCAGACACTGACTGCAGCCAGGAAATCAGAGGACGTTTAGGAGGACAGCAATGACAAATCTTGATAAAATAGTGAAGAGCAGAGACATCACACTGACAACGATTTATTTTAAATTGTTTTATTGTGTGTTGTTTGGTTTTAGTTTTTGTGAACCGCCCAGAGAGCTTCGGCTATTGGGCGGTATAGAAATGAAATAAATAAATAAATAAATAAATAAATAACGAAGGTCTGCATAGTTAAAGCAATGGTATTCCCCATGGTAACCTATGGCTGTGAGAGTTGGACCATAAGGAAGGCTGAGCGAAGGAAGATAGATGCTTTTGAACTGTGGTGCTGGAGGAAATTTCTGAGAGTGCCTTGGACTGCAAGAAGATCAAACTAGTCCATACTCCAGGAAATAAAGCCAGACTACTCACTTGAGGGAATGATATTAAAGGCAAAACTGAAGTACTTTGGCCACATCATGAGAAGACAGGATACCCTGGAGAAGATGCTGATGCTAGGGAAAGTGGAAGGCAAAAGGAAGAGGGGCCGACCAAGGGCAAGGTGGATGGATGATATTCCGGAGGTGACAGACTCGACCTTGGGGGAGCTGGGGGTGGCGACAGCCGACAGGAAGCTCTGGCGTGGGCTGGTCCATGAGATCACGAAGAGTCGGAAGCGACTGACCAAATAAACAACAACAAAATCTAAATAAGACCATTGTGTCCAGGGTCTAAAATTACCTAACTGTGCCACTGTACATACAGTCTAGAAGCAATTTAATAATGAAAAGATTGCAGTTTTGGCAAATCGCATGCCAAATTAACTGGCTAGTTTCATGTGCTAAATCTGGTTTTGTAGTTGTTGCTGATATAGACATCTATGTTTTTGAACATGTGCATACTCTTCTTTCTGTATGAGTTAAACCTCTGTACATTTTTAGATGGTGGGAACTTTCAACATGAGTCTTATTTCAATCAAACTTTTAACTGCCATTAACTTTTCTATTTTTGTTGTTTTTTTAGTTCCTGTTTCAAGGACATTTAGTTTGGACAAACACCACCACTTTTCCTAAGCTAAACACAGTTTTACTTAACGATGTATTAAGAAGATAATTTGGTTCTGTTGATAAAACTGCTGTTTTAAAACTGTACAGCTACAAAGGAGCACGGCTGAGAAACGGTGGCTCGCTGCCTCTCACTTTAAATAGTCATTCAGCTTGGGAGTGGAGATGGAAGCCAGCCCTGCTTTTTTCAAGCTGGGCAGCTACGAATAGGGATTTCAGAGAATTTCGCCACGAATCTCGGGGAGGCTGAATGCCAGCGCATTCGGCCCCCCAAAATCGTTGGCAAAACGGTCTGCCCCCCCCGCGCCCCCCCAGGATGGGACTTACCTTGGGCGAATCTCCCTGGCGGTGGCGGCTCTGGCGGTGGTTTGGTGGCTGCTGGTCTTCTGACTGGCTGCCGCCGCCGCCATTTCCAGTAAAAAAAAAAAACGTGATAGGCTACGTAAAGATTTACGTAGCCTATCATGGCTAGATTTTTAAAAAATACCATGATAGGCTACGTAAATTTTTATGTAGCCTATCATGGCTGAGCAAAAAAAAAACCCCGCGTGTACGCAAACATTTGCGTTCCTTATTTTGGCACGTCTAGTCTACGTAAACATTTACGTACACTACGGCGAAAATAAGGGGAACGCAAATAGCGTAGATGCTACGCTATTTGCGTTCCCCTTATTTTTGCTGTAGTCTATGTAAATGTTTACGTAGACCAGACGTGCCAAAATAAGGAACGCAAATGGCGGTGCCCATGGGCGCCCCCATTTGCTTACGCACGGTGTTTTGTGTTTTTTTTTTACTCAGCCATGATAGGCTACATAAACATTTACATAGCCTATCACGGCTGACTGCTGGGATGCAAATGGCGGCGGCTATGGCCGCCACCATTTGCATTCCTGGCCGGCCAGGATTCTCAGCAGGAGGGACGGGGCACCTCCCCCCCTGCCAGAATTTCAGGGGGGAGGGATGGGGCGCCTCTCCCCTGGCCAGAATTTTAGGGGGGAGGGACAGGGCACCTCCCCCCCGGCCAGAATTTCAGGGAGAGGGACGGAGTGCCTCCGCCCCACCGCAAATCAGTTTCGTCATAAGATAAGTGACTTTCGTACATCCCTAGCTACGAAGGAGCACAGCTGAGAAATGGTGGATGCCTGTTGATTCAAAGCTGTGCAGCTGAGAAAGGGTGGATGCCAGGTCGGATGATTTTCATGAATGTGTACTCAGAAGCCCTTCATTGAGCCTATGTTTTTTTGGGGGGGAGCCTGTTGATTGGGCAGTTAATATACATCAAAGACAATGTGCTAGTTGCTCTCCCTCCTCGCAGGCTCCGCACTCTCTGCTCTCAGTGCCTCTTGTACCCCTGCTCATTCTGCTCAGTCTCTCTCTGTGGGTTTGTGGGGTATGTGGGTTTTGTCATGAGCATCTACTCATAAGCAAGTATTGTACTTCGTTGAACACATGAGGGAGGGAGAGCAAGCCTCTGCTCATTGGCTGCCCTGCACCCTGCACCTTCTGACATTCATTTCTATTTGTGGCAAAGGACAAATGTGTTAGTTTTGTCCTCTCCTGCAATTGGAGTTTTTAAATCTCGAGTTTTTTCTGTCCTGAATATGAAGGAAATTGCAATTTTTTAAATAAGTTCTTATCATAACTGAAAAGAAATTCTCACCCATCTACACTGATCAATTCAATAGGTACAGCTATTCTCCGCGTGGAGAGGGTGAAGTTATATCTGCCTGCCATACAGCTGTTAAAGCCTGTTATTAAAAAGAGTGCCACAAACTGAGCACTAACTCAGCACCACAAACTTGGCAAAATGCACAGGGATTCAAACCCAGACTTTTAAGGGCTAAGTACACAAAGCCCTGGGAATGGATGAGCGAATCTGCCAGTTTCGATTTCTCATATGTTCATTTTTCCATCTCAGATAGGAAGACATTTCATGGACCGAAATGAAATCCTTACCCATCTCTACCATGGATGCACTGGGCAGAAGAATACTTCCTCCATGCAGTTATATGGGTGGCAAATTTGGGCCTAGGATTTCATGGCTACCACATGTTGTAGCTCTTAAGATACCATTTTACCAGTTGAAAACACAGTTGAGGTTGGATCAACACTGCATTTCAAAGGCTTTCTGAAAAATTCTATGCTTGAGAGTTGAAATACAGAAAACCTTGCTCTGCTAATTTTACTCTAAACTGCTTGAAAGTGAAAGTAAGTGAGTTTAAAAAGAAAACATGACAAAAGGTACACTGTCACAATATTTCAAAAGAGGGAAATAGACTCTCATCATTATCTTGCATAATTTAAAGGACCGCCATTACAAGATAATGTACTGGAGATCTATCCACTAGTAAATTATCAGTGCAATTGAGTTCAATGGGATTTACTCCCAGGTAACTGTGAATAGGATTGCAGTGAAAGCTATACTCAGTTTGAAGAATGAAGAATATTGGACATGTTTCTGTTTGAAGGCAGATTGTTTGCACATGGGAGGGGTGGGGTGGTCCCAGTATTAAAAAGCATTATTGAGGAGAAATATTAAAAGAGATTACGGTGTATTTAATTCCACCAGATCTGGCTGTAGAGCTCCTGGGCTTTACATTAAAACAATTATTTCAAAACAGCCTCACTATAAATTGATTGAGAATACGCTTGTTACTGCAAAGATTTTTATAGCCAGTAAATGGAAAACGTAGCAAGTCCTGTTAAATGAAAATGTCATAAATCACATAATCCTGTTAAAACATGAAACTCCTCTGTTTAAATTATAGTGGCTGCATTGGAAAACTCTTCCTGTACACAGGATACCTAATTGTGGACAATTTGTCCTCCAGAATTAAATGGTTTCTTTCCCTTTCCATACCTAATCATACTTCTGCTAGGGATGGATGAATCTGTCTATTTTGGTTTATCTCTGTTTCTAATTTTTCCAGTCTTAAGTTTGGTGCATCTTGAACTTTGAGAATTTCTCCAGTCTTACATTTGTTCATGCTGAACGCACACAACGCACACACGTGTGTGTTTCCATGAAAATCAGCATGTACCTTTGTGCACATTTCTCTTAATTGTATGCATTCCTGCCTAATATACACATTTTTTGCAAGCACTTTTTCCTAATATAATGGATTTTCAAACATATAGAGCAGTATCCAACAGGGTGCTGTGTCTCTGCTAATTCTGTTGCACCCCTGCCAATTCCGTTCTGTAAACAAGACCCACTGCTTGTGCAATGGAGATTTAGTGCTTCCTTCCAGGAGCAACGAAAAATGAGTGAAAATGCTTGTTTCTGGAATGGGGCAGGTCAGCAAAGCTCGCATATGGGAGCCCTGCTGACTTGTCCTGATCCAGAACTGAGCATTTCTGCTTGTTTCCAGGCTTCCTATAGGAAGTGTCTAATCTCTGCTGCGCAAGCAGTGGGTCATACTTGTGCAGTGGAAATGGTGGGAGGGTCCACTTGAACAACAGAATTGGCAGGACGGGCCACTAGAAACTGCCCTACGTTCCCTAATATATGCATTTTGTGCATTAAAAAAATAGAGAATTCAATTGCAAAATGAGTGTGAATTTTGTGAGGAATTCTGAGTTCTGAGAGTGTGAATTTTGAAGGAATTCTGAGTTTTACTTCACATAGTGGTTTGAAAGTACAAAATTTATCCTCCCTAACTCTCACAATTATTTTCTTCCACTACAAGATGGTTTTTGCAATATCTTCATGAATTTTATGAACGGGTCTCTCCAGTTACTGTGTATCTGGCAAACCTGGCTTTTGAAACTTTCTGGTATTGCATGGTGGTGAAACAGTCCAACATATGCAGCACAATCTGAAGAATGGGTTGTACCCATGTTCTTGTGATCAATTTTTGGCAAGTGAACCACATCAAACTGTGAGACGGCATTACTCTAGTGAGCATTACAGTGCAGATGGAACCCTTCATGTCTTGCTTCTCGTTTACCAAGATGGGGATTAGAGATGTTATAAACATTTGATGGTGGAGGGGAGTCCGATGGACCCCCCTCCTAGGCTAACGTAGGCTAAAACAGCAAATAAAAAAGGAACACAAATAGTGCTCACTACGCTATTTGCGTTCCCCTTTATTTTCGCCGTAATAGTCTACATAAATATTTAAGTAGACTAAGATGGCGAAAAATAAGGAACGCAAATGGCGGCTGCCATAGCCGCCACCATTTGCGTACACTTTTTTTTTTAACCCAGACATGATAGGCTACGTAAGTCTTTACATAGCCTATCACGTCTATGTAAAAAACAAACAAAAAAAGACCAGACTGCAAATGGTGGCGGCGGCAGCCGGTCGGAAGACCAGCCGCCGCCACAGCTGCTGCTGGAGCCACCACCATCCAGAACACCCGCCCCAGTTAAGTCTTATCCCCGGGGGGGGGGATCCGCGGGCGGGCGGGGGGGGCAGGCCATTCTGCCACAGATTTCGGGCGGCCGAATGCCAATGCATTCGGCCTCAATGAAATCTGGGGCGGAATTCTCTGCCATCCCTAGTGTGTAGACCACATGGTAAATTGCCTGCCTGCATGCCTACTGCAAAGGTTACGGATATCACATGCCATTTGGATAGCCTAGTAGATAGTGCTGGGGTGGAGTCAGTGGTCATGGCCTAGGGATGGCGGAGAATTCCGCCACGGATTTCAGTGAGACCAAATGCACTGGCATTCAGCCCCCTGAAATCCATGGCAGAATGGCCTGCCACCCCCCCCCCCGCGGATGCCCCTGGGACGAGGCTTACCTGGGGCAGATGTTCCAGATGGCGGTAGGTCCGGCGGTGGGTCCAGCAGCGGCGCCTGGTCTTTTGACCGGCTGTTGCAGCTGCCATTGGCATCCTGGTCTTTGCTGTGATAGGCTACATAAGTATTTACATAGCCTATCATGGCAAGCCATCCCCTCCCCCAAAAAATGGCGTACGCAAATGGCGGTGGCTATGGCTGCTGCCATTTGCGTTCCCTATTTTTCGCCATTCTAGCCTACGTAAATATTTACGTAGGCTATTACGGCGAAGAATAGGGGAACGCAAATAGCGTAGTGGGCGCTATTTGCGTTCCTTTATTTTTCACCATTCTAGCCTATAAATAAAATAAAGGAACACAAACAGCGCCCACTACGCTATTTGCGTTCCCCTTTTTTTCGCCGTAATAGCCTACGTAAATATTTACGTAGGCTAGAACAGCAAAAAATACGGAACGTAAATGGCGGCCGCCATAGCCGCCGCCATTTTGCATACACTGTTTTTTTTTGGGGGGGGTTAGCTGTGATAGGCTATGTAAATACTTATGTAGCTTATCACGGCTAGTGCAGGGATGCACATGGCGGCTGCTACGGTGGCTGCCATTTGTGTCTGCACCACACCGTCCACGGCCAGAAATCCAGCTGCGGACGGGCCTGGCCGGCTGCGGAGCGGAGCTGGCCAGGCAGGATTCTGGGGGGGGAGGACCGGATCACCTCCCCCCGTCGAGGATTCTGGGGGGAGGGACGGAGCGCCTCCCCCCTACCGCAAATCTATCCGTGAAAAGGTAAGTGAGTTTCGTACATCCCTATCATGGTCCATGTTGGTACCAACGATGTGGGGAAATGTAATCATGAGGTCCTGGAAGCCAAATTTATGTTGAAATTTAGGTAGGAGGTTGAAATCCAGGACCACCAAGGTGACTTTCTCTGAAATGCTACCTGTTCTACGTGCAGGGCCAGCCAGACTGGTGAAGCTGCAGAGTCTCAATGCGTGGCTGAGATGGTGGTGCAGGGAGGAGGGATACAGATTTGTTAGGCACTGGGAAACAATTTGGGACAAGCCAGGCCTGTACAAGGGGGACGGACTCCACTTGAACCAAAATGCAACCAGACTGAAGGCACTGAACATAAAAAGGGTGGAAGAGCAGTTTTGAAACTAAACCCCATGGGAAAGCCGACAGGAACTGTGAAGCATCCAGTTCAGGTTAAATCATCCCAAAGGGATGAAGATGAAAAAAATTTTGATTGCCCAAATGTAGAAGGGGAGGAAATGGACCAGGAGTACATGGTAGAACATTACAGCCAATCAAAGGGGCCAATGTTCCATAGCAAAAGATGCATACAACAGAGGCATCTGGGGAGGGATACCGTGTATAGGTGTTTTTATGCAAATGCTACAAGCCTCCAAGCAAGAATGGACGAGTTGGAGTGCTTGATTTTAAAGGAAAACCTGGATATAGTGGGTATTACAGAACCCTGGTGGAGTGGAGACAACCAGTGGGATACGGTCATCTCTAGATATAACCTTCTATAGGAAGGACAGGGAAGGGCGTACTGGGGGAGGTGTTGCCCTGTACGTCAAAGAGGGCATAGTGCTGAGCAGACTAGAACACCTAAAAGGGGTAGGCTTTTCTACAGAAGTGCTGTGTGTGACAAGGCTCCCAAACTAATTTAGTGCTAGGAACATGCTATCATTCCCCAGACCAGAATGCTCAGAGTGACCTTGAGATGGAAAACAAAATCAAGGAGGCCTCCAAACAAGGAAGTAATAATGGGCGACTTCAATTATGCCCACATTGATTCGATAAATGCATGTTCCAGCCAAAACAAAGAGGTTAAATTTATCGATGTCCCAAACAACTCTGCCCTAGAACAGGTGGTCCTGGAACCAACCAGAGGGGCAGCGATCTTGGATTTAATCCTAAATGGGATCGCTGAGGACCTAGTATGAGATGTAAATGTTGTTGAACCAAATGGAAACAATGATCACAGTGCGATCAGATTTAATATATATTTAAGTGGAAAATTTTCCAGGAAGTCCAACACAGTCACATTTGACTTCAAAAGAGAAAACTTCTCTAAAGTGAGGGAATTGGTGAAAAGGAAGTTAAAGGGGGAAGTAAAGGGGATTAAATCCCTTCAAAATGCTTGGAGGTTACTCAAAACCACAATAATAGAAGCCCAGCTAACATGTATGCCACAGGTTAGGAAAGGTAGCACCAAATCCAAGAGGTTGCTGGCATGGTTAACAAGCAGTGTTAAGGGAGCTATTAGAGAAAAGAGAGCTTCCTTCAGAAAATGGAAGTCTTGCCCAAGTGAGGAAAACAAAAGGGAGCACAAGCTTGCACAAAGGTGATGCAACCAGACAATAAGTGGTGCAAAAAAGCATTTTGAAGAGCATATCACTAACAACATCAAGGCCGACAATAAACAATTCTTTAAATATATCAGAAGCAGAAAACCAGCTAGGGAGGCAGTTGGACCACTGGATGATATTAGAGCTAATTAATATCTAATTAGATATTAGAGTACCGAAGGAGGACAAGGAGATTGCAGAGAAGCTGAATGAATTCTTTTCATCCAACTTCACTGCAGAAGATATAGGACAGATACCTGTGCCTGAACTCATGTTTTCAGGAAGGGAGTCTGAGGAACTGTGGCAAATAGTGGTGACAAAAGATGAAGTTCTCAACCTTATAGACAATTTGAAAGTAAATAATCACTGGGCCCAGATGGTATCCATCCTAGAGTTCTCAAAGAACTCAAATATGAAATTGCTGATCTTCTAACCAAAATATGCAGCATGTCCCTAAGATAAGCCTCTGTACCAGAGGACTGGAAAATGGCCAATTTTCAAAAAGGGATCCAGGGTGAATCCAGGAAATCACAGGCCAGTTGGCTTAATGTCTGTTCTGGTAAATTGGTTGAAAGAATTATTAAAGATAAAATTAGTAAGCATATAGAAAGACAAGCCCTGCTGAAAAAAAAGAATCAACACAGCTTCCACAAAGTTAAATCCTGTCTCTTTAACCTTTTAGAATTCTTTGAGAGTGTCAGTAAACATGTAGACAGGGGTGATCCGGTAGACATTGTTTACTTGGACTTCCAAAAGGCTTTTGACAAAGTCCCTCACCCAACACTCCTGAGCAAATTTAGCAGTCATGGAATAAGAGGACAGGTCCTCTTATAGATCTTATAGATCTTATAGATCTTATATATCTTATAGATCAGTAACTGGTTAAAGAACAGAAAGCAGAGAGTAAGAATAAATGGTAAATTCTCCCAATGGAGGGAAGTAATTAGTGGGGTCCCACAGGGATCTTTACTAGGACCAATGCTTTTCAACCTATTCATAACTGATCTGGAATTAGGAGTGAGCAGTGAGATCACCAGGTTTGCGGATGACACCAAATTTAGGGTGGTTAAAAAAAAAAAACAGGGATTGTGAAGAGCTCCAAATGGATCTCTCCAAGCTGGGAGAATGGACATTTAAATGGCAGATGTGGTTCAATGTAACCAAGTGCAAAATGATGCATGTTGGGGCAAAAAAATCTCAACTTCAAGCATAGCTTGATGGGATCTGAGCTAGCAGTGACTGACCAGAAAAGACATCTTGGGGTTGTGGTGGGCCACTCAATGAAGATGTCAACCCAGTGTGCAGCTGCTGTAAAAATGGCAAACTCCATGTTAAGCATAATAAGAACAGGAACTGAGAAAACTGCCAATATCGTACTGCCCCTATACACATCTATGATGCGACCACACTTGGAATGCTGTGTACAGTTCTGGTCACCACACCTAAAATAAGATACTGTATACCTGGAAAAAGTGCAGAAAAGGGCAACTAAAATGATCAATGGGCTGGAGCATCTTCCCTATGAGAGAAGGTTACAACAGCTGGGATTGTTTAGCTTGGAAAAAAGGAGGGTAGGGGGAGACAAAATAGAGGTGTACAAAAATTATGCACAGTATGGACAATGTGGATAGGGAGACATTTGTCTCCCTCTCTCACAATACTATAACCTGGGGTCAGCCTATGAAGCTGATTGGTGGGAGATTCAGGACAGATAAAAGGGAGTACTTGTTCACACAGTGCAGAGTTAAACTATGGAATTCGCTACCACAGAATGTAGTGATGGCCACCAATTTGGATGGCTTTAAAAGTGGGTTGGACAAATTCCTGGAGGAAAAGGCTATCAATGGCTACTAGTCTTGATGGTGATGTGCTACCTCCAGTACTAGAGGCAGTGAGCCTATGTGTAGCAGTTGCTGGGGAATATGGGTGGGAGGGTGCTGTTGCACTCATGTCCTGCTTGTGGGATCCTTGTCAACAGCTGGTTGGCCACTGTGTGAACAGAATGCTGGACTAGCTGACCCTCGGTCTGATCCAACATGGCTCTTCTTATGTTCTTATGCTACCATTTATTGCTTCCTAAGCAATACACATCTCCACCACAGATTTGCTACCAGTGCTGTAAATAAGTCTCATTATGAATCAGCTGCAAAAATCATTTAGTGTTAAGAACTTTGGGAGAAAATCCCACTCCTGCTTTGTAGGGTGTTTTTTGAAGCAATGACTCTTTCTTCCCATTGGTGAATATAATGGCACTGGAGGATGAGCAAGAATAAAACAAAAGGTTTTAGGACAGAGGGTACAACAATCTAACCCAAAATCCATCTGTGAAAACCAAAGAGGGAAAATGTCTGATAAGAAACTCAATTAAAGTCCACAGAGTGATATGTAGGTTTGTTACGTACTGTAGGAAAGTAAAGTTTGTCATTCAAGTTAATTTGATGGTGTAGATAAGGTAAACTTCTATTAATGAAAGACTGGATTTTTTTAAAAAAGAGGTGGAAATATTGCAATGAGTATATAAGGCAGCAATCCTATGGTTCCCCCTACGAGGCCATAGACACTGCGATGACCTAGGAAGGGGAAATCCAAATGGGAATCCACCTCCCCACCCCTTGCAGCTGCCCCAGAAAGCACCATGGAGGCTTCCTCACCCAAGGTTGGCATTCAGGCAACAGTTTCTGTCCAAGTCTATACTTGAGTCTGAGACGTGTAAACTGGATAAATTTTGGTTAGAAACAAACCAAAACAAATTTATTTCCCATCAAGTCTGCTGTGTATAACAGTATAACTGTCTAAAGGTGGAGCATAGAAGGAGTTAAACAGATATAACTGGATTTGCCTCACTAAATATAAAGCAGATTACAAGATAATACATCCAGAGCTCCTGGGACATGGATGTTCCCCCACTTTTAAAATTAATATAGGGTTGGATCTAGATTTAGTCATACTTAGATCGATTGAAATCAATGGGACATAAGTTAATCAGGATTAGCCTGGGTCCTATTGATTTCAACAGCTCTAAGTATGACTGGATCCAACCCTATATTGGGAAAACTGGACATTTTGCCAGCTAGAATTTAACAGTACCTGTATATCGGAAAAAAAAATGGGGCTGGGTGGGTGTGGGAATGGAGACATATAACAAAACACAGACTTGGGAGCAAATCACAAATTACATCATTTCTATTTTTGTTATTATAATTGAAGCAAACGTTCTCAACTAAATTTGGTATGGGAAAAGACCCAAGCCAGACCCCCAGTGGATCATTTTGAAAGGAGGAAATGCATTCTAAGAACCTTTCAAACACAGGGACAGAATGTAGAACGTTGCCTGACAGTGCGTGAGAAAAGCTGTAATTGCCAAATGAGGCCATTTTGTTACATTGAGAAGAGATGAGATACGAGTGATATAGGGTAAATTCTATGCTATTTATTTGTCTCACATTCCTTGTTATTATTATCTAATACACACACACAGATACCGGATCAGTAAGCTACTGCATTATCATGGATTAAGGAAAGGAAAGCAACTTGACTTCCTATGATGAGATGTTTTAGAAAATCCCCCTTTATAAAGTCCGTTTATACAAAATAAACTGAAAGATTTTAAAAGTAATATCACTGTGGCATTTTAGCTATTAAAAAGGACTTTGACCCTCTTAAAATACAGGAAGTTAGCGGATAAATGTGGAGTTTAAGGAAGAATTCTTCTGGAAAGCATTTTCAATGTGGAATTATTAGATAAGAAAGAAAGAAAGAAAGAAAGAAAGACCCTTACGCTTTCAAATGAAAAAGTGTAGAAAAGTCACAGTGTTCTATATGTTTCCATGGTATGTTTACCACACAGTAGGGCTTTTTATTCTTCCTATATGGCTGCACTCAAGGTGCAGGTGGAAGGGCTGTCAAAGCACCCAAAAGCAGGAACTGGGTGACGATGGATGATGAGCTATCATTAATATCCCCAATTAACTATATGTAAATGCATCATTGATTCTCCATTGTCTAGTATGAAGGCTCCAGCTGCTTTCATTTTAAAGATGGCCAGGTTGGAAACTTTTCTGCGCTGTTTGCAGAGCGTACTCCCATTCTTCTTTTCCACTAACATGAGCAGTTTTTTAAAAATGGAAAAATCTTGTAAAGAGTGAACAGGGAGATGCTGCAGCAGCTCTTACAGAGCCATATCAAACAGCACCTGAAGAGCCATGGTGTGCTGCAGATCTCTTCCTCTGCAGCCATAGACAGAGCTATGACTATGGTAGGGTTGGCGGAGAATTTCTCCACGAATCTTCGGGAGGCCGAGCGCCAACGCATTTGGTCCCCCGAAAGTGTTGGGGAACTTCTCCGCCGGCCCCCCGCCCCTCCCGGGATGGGACTTACCTTCGGTGAATGTCCCTCTCGGCGGCGGGTCCCGGTGGCCGTTCGGCAGCATTTCGTCGGGGGTGGGGGCGGTGGCCAGTCTCCCGACCGGCTGCCGCCACCGCCATTGCAAAAAAAAAAAGTAAAGTAAAAAACAACAACACACACCCATGATAGGCTATGTAACGATTTACGTAGCCTATCACGGCTAGATTTCCAAAGTCAGCCATGATAGGCTACGTAAATCGTCACGTAGCCTATCACGGGTGACTTTGGGAAAAAAAAAAGCGCGTACGCAAATGGCGGCGCCCATGGGGCACCGCCATTTGCATTCCTTATTTTGGCACGTCTAGTCTACGTAGACATTTACGTAGACTACAGCGAAAATAAGGGAATGCTATTTGCGTTGCCCTTATTTTCGCCGTAGTCTACGTAAATCTTTACGTAGACTAGACGTGCCAAAATAAGGAACGCAAATGGCGGTCCCCATGGGAGCCGCCATTTGCGTACGCGCTTTTTTTTTTCTAATGTCACCCGTGATAGGCTACGTGACGATTTACATAGCCTATCACGGCTGACTTTGGAACTCTAGCTGTGATAGGCTACGTAAATCGTTACGTAGCCTAAAACGGGTGTGTGTGTGTGTGTTTTACTTTTTTTTTCGTGGCCGGGTAGACGGGGCGCTCCTACCCGGCCTGAATTTCACCGGCGAGGGATGGGGCGCCTCCCCCCGGCCTGAATTTCTGCCGGTTGAGGCGGGGCGCCTCCCCCCCTCGCCTGAACTTCGGGGGGAGAACCGAAGCACCTCCCCCCCACTGCGAAGCAAGCTTCGAGAACAGGTAAGGGACTTCCGTCCATCCCTAGACTATGGTAGGGATGGCGGAGAATTCCGCCACGGATTTCAGTGAGGCTGAATGAACTGGCATGTGGCCCCTCGAAATCCATGGCGGAATGGCCTGCCACCCCCCGCGCCCTCTGAGGATTCCCCCCGGGACGAGGCTTACCTGGGGTGGATGTTCCAGGCGGCGGTAACTCCGGTGGCGGCTCTGGCGGCAGCTGGTCTTTTGACTGGCTCCGACGGCCACCATTTGCATCCTGGTCTCCTGGTCTTTGCTGTGATAGGCTACATGAGTATTTACATAGCCTATCATGGCTGGGCAAAAAAAAAAAAAGAACGGCGTGTGCAAATGGTGGCAGCTATGGCGGCCACCATTTGTGTTTCCTATTTTTCGCTGTTTTAGCCTACGTAAATATTTATGTAGGTTATTACGGCAGGAAAAAAAGGAATGCAAATGGCAGCCGCCGTAGCCACCGCCATTTGTGTATGCTGGTGTTTTTTTTGCCCAGCCGTGATAGGCTACGTAAATACTTACATAGCCTATCATGGCAGCCTGGCTGGACACAAATGGCGGCCGCTGCAGCGGCCGCCATTTGCATCCGCAGCAGCCCGTCCGTGGCCGGACGTCCGGCTGCAGACGGGCCTGGCCAGCTGCTAGGAATGGATGAAAGTCCCTTACCTGTTCTCGAAGCTTCCTTCACGGTGGGGGGGAGGCACTTCCGTCCTCCCCCCGAAGTTCAGGTGAGGGGGGGGAGGCGCCCAGCCTCGACCGGCTGAAATTCAGGCCGGGGGGGAGGTGCCCCATCCCTCGCCGGTGAAATTCAGGACGGGTAGGAGCGCCCCGTCTACCCGGCCGTGAAAAGAAAAGTAAAAACACAAACACACACACACACACACCTGTGATAGGCTACGTAACAATTTACGTAGCCTATCACCGCTAGATTTTAAAAAAAGACCGTGATAGGCTACATAAATGTTTACGTAGCGTATCACGGCTGATTTAAAAAAAAAAAAAGCGCGTACGCAAATGGCGGCTCCCATGGGGACCGCCATTTGCGTTCCTTATTTTGACACGTCTAGTCTACGTAAAGATTTACGTAGACTACGGCAAAAATAAGGGCAACGCAAATAGCGTTCCCTTATTTTCGCCGTAGTCTACGTAAATGTTTACGTGGACTAGATGTGCCAAAATAAGGAATGCAAATGGCGGCGCCCATGGGCCGCCGACATTTGCGTACGCACTTTTTTTTTTTTTCAAAGTCACCCGTGATAGGCTACGTGATGATTTACGTAGCCTATCACGGCTGATTTTGGAAATCTAGCCGTGATAGGCTACGTAAATTGTTATGTAGCCTATCACGGGTGCGTGTTTTTTTTTAATTTACTTTTTTTTTTTGCAATGGTGGCGGCGGCAGCTGGTCGGGAGACCGGCCGCCGCCCCCGCCCCCGACGAAATGCCGCCGAACCGCCACCGGGACCTGACGCCGAGAGGGACATTCGGCCACGGTAAGTCCCATCCCGGGGGGGCGGGGGGCCGGCGGAGAATTTCCCCACCAATTTCGGCGGCCTGAATGCGTTGGCATTCGGCCTCCTGAAGATTCGTGGAAAAATTCTCCGCCATCCCTACCAGCTGCTCCGTGGAGCTGTCGTGGAGCAGAGCCGGTTGGGCAGGATTCCGGGGGGGAGGACCGGATCACCTCCCCCCCCCCCATCAAGGATTCCGGGGGAAGGGATGGAGTGCCTCCCCCCTTACCGCAAATCAATTCCGTGAAAAGGTAAGTGACTTTCGTACATCCCTAGGCTGTGGAGGGGGAGATATGATGGTGGGTCTTCCCATGTACCTTTCCCAGCCACCGCTGCAGCCTCTCATCAGAACTCACTGTTGCAACCTTGGAAGAGAATAGGGAGGGTGGAAAAGGGGCATGCTGGTGGACAGGAAGAGGGGGGAAATGACATGGATCCACTAGATCCACCAGTCTCTCTATCCCCACCCCTGCCCCTTGGAAAGTGGAAGAGCTGGATGGCGCTCTGACCCCATCTGGCTCAAAATGCATTTAGAGAGGAATGGGAGGCTTAAAAGCCTATGTTTTTCCTTGGGGCATAGGATAGACAGAAGTCTCTGATACTGGAGCCTCCCATTTGTCATAGAGGTAGGCAACATGGTGCCCATGGGCACCAATGTATCCCCCAAACACCACTGTTGGTGCTCACCAAGGTGCCCTACCCTTTCCATTTTTATTTTTATTTTTACTTAACACATTTTCTTACTGGCAGCAGGTATTGCTGTGAACAGGTTTCCACTGGTGCTAAAAATTGTGGATTCAAAGGAACTGTTTAGCGTGCTGGGGCTCAGTCTCCACCTCTGACTTGGACTCATTCTTTTGGGCAGATTACTTGTCCTTTGCCACGCACCTCCCACTGCAGCCATTTTATGGTGGTGCTCACAACAGTTTCTCAAATTGCCAAATGTGCCCACAGCCCATGATGTTTGCCTCTCCCTAATGTATCGAGTGTCAATCCTACTGGACTGTGCTCAGTGACATATGCTATTTCAGGAACTGGCTGTATGCTGCACACTTGTTTCCCATCTGCTCAGCTTATACATTTGTAAATTAGTAAATTGTGTAAACATTTCTCCGACATCCCTAACCGTAACTAATGCTTTCCAGTATGCATACCATTCATGGTGTAATGTTGTGCTCGTGCTTCTGATATACACTGCCGTATTAGGTAGCACCCTCCCACCATATTCCCCAGCAACTGGTGCACATAGGCTTCCCAGAGGGCAAGTGAAATAAATGGCAGACAGGAACAAACCAGACCTATAGTACTTAGTTATTCAAGCATTTCTAAATTGAAACAAGGTGTTGTTGCATGTAACACGGTGTTAACTTTAAATTAATCTGTGTCAGTAATTAAATTAGTAAATAGGTATGTGTTTTCTTTGAAATAACAAGGCAGCATTATGTCCATAGATGAAATCCAAAGAGATAAGCATTGGATATAATACATTTCATCTAGAAGCAGACCTTCAAACAAAATCAAGCCAGGATCTAAAACTGAGAGTCTATAATTCAGGTTTGTTCCTACCTACCTTTCTTTTCACCTATTCTTTGGGTATTTTCTCCAAAATACCCAAATTAGATTTTATTCCCTTTTCAATACTTATTCTACTCTACTTACATCAGCAATTACACTGATACAGTTCATATTCAACACGCACAAGAAATTTATTGGCGTGTGCTGTGCATCTAGCCATTACAAAGCATTGCCCAAGAAATGGCTGATGTCTATGCTACAAAGCATTGCTCAAGAAATGGCTGATGTCTATGCAAAGATTTTTTTTTTTTTTACTATATACCATGACTTACAGGCAGCATCATAAATAAAATAAAGAGGAATGAGCCAGTGATAAATTGATCTGCCTAGACTGACATCTCCACCACCATCAACTATACCAAGACTTTATACTGTAGCCATCTCATGGTGGGAACCTACAGGCATGTGAAGGATGTAATACGAGTTCAATCCATGTTCACATTGCATGCCAACATGAATTTGGGATTCTTCATTTTTTAAGTTGCCCAAACTTGTGAAAACTGAACATCTGAACAGTCCAACCCTATGCATGTTTGCTCAAAAGTAAGTGCCACTCTGTTCAACGGTCCCTACTTCCTAATAAGTGTCCTTAGGATTCCAGGCTCAGCAAAATGCACCTTGATCCGCTTTCGAGCAAACTACAAAAGGAAATCTGGGTCAGCCAGTCCAACTGGCAGGTAGCATGCAAATGCTGTAGTGACAAACATCTAGGGATTCTCCCAAATCCTGCTCCAGCTAGAATCCTTAAGAAACCCAGATCCTTACTAGGGCAGAAACTTTTTCTGCTCAAACCCTGTTGATGGAACTTATTTACTTGCCTTGCTTCCCTGCTCCTAATGCAGTGGAATTGATTCTGGAACTGAGAGAACAAAAATTAGATTGGGTTAGATTTAATATTTATACACTGGCAAAAAAAAAATGCAAAAGAAAATGCATGGCGCTACTATTACCGCACCCATGACAGGAGTCGGCCAAGGCCAGGAGTTGTGGTGGCAGTTTTTTTCATTGGTCTTGCTCTATCACCAGTTATTTAACACAACAACTCAGTACCTTTCCAAAAGTGAGATGAAAGAAGGGGGTGGTTACAAAGCCTTATGAAGTATTATGTGGCATCTTAAAGGGATTTTGCCCCCATTTAAATTCAATGCACTGATGTTAGTCTCTGTATGAAAGGTCTTACCATAGCATTATATGCCTGGGTAACTTTCAGATCAAACTATTGCAATGAGTTGTACACAGGGCTTCCCTTGAAGAGAGACCACAAATTTCAGCTGGTCCAAAATGTTGTTGCATTATTACTTATGTTCTGGCTGCCCTGAAAGAGCTACATTAGAGAGCTACACTAGCTCCCAATTTGTTCCTGGGTTAAATTCATTTTTAAAGCCCTAAATGGCTTGGGGAGAAAGAACCTTAGAAAAATCCCTCCTCATATAAGAACCTGCTCAGGAACTTGGAGCCTGTGGAGTCCAGTTTTTGGTGCCTTTTTTTGGATGAAGTAAAGTTAGCACCTAAAAGAGCAGGACCTTCTCAGTGATGGCATCCCATGAGGACTGCTCATTCTCTCTCACTAGAAATCTGCAGTATTGGCTCACTTCTGGCCTTCGGAAGGCAGATGAATATTCTTCTACTTCACCATGACTTTGGGGATTCCATATCTAGTTTTCCATTGTGTTATCTATACTTTAGAGTAGATGTTAAAAAAAAATCTATTTTATGTGATTGATTACTATTCACCTAGTGGAATAAAAAGTGATAGAAAAGCCAGAAATATATTAAACGATTTTAAAATGGAAATATTTTGTGTGATTAGGCTTGCCAGGACTCTAGTGCTCATGTGAACTCTCTGGTCCACACCCTGAGTCACTGGGTGGGAGGGGGGCAGCTGAAAATCTCTGGGCGAGAGCTCTCTGCCAGCTGTGCCCCCCCAAGCAGGAGGAGGCAGATGTGATGGAAGCAGACAGAATGGAGGACGGCCTGCATAAGGCAAAAAGCAGCGGCTCCTCTCCATCCTCCTCGTTCTGCTGTGTGGTCCCCTCAGACAGCATCCAGAGTGTGCACCCTCATTTCGCCAGCCCAGTCTTGGTGGCAGGCAGAGCAAGCCAGGATTGCTGGGTTGGCCTGGAAGATATTGTGATGGGGCAGTGTGAAGGAAAGAGATCGAGAAACAGGAAAGAAACAAACAGGAAAGAAACAAACAGGAAAGGGGTGCATGTATGGAAGAGAGAAAAGGGCAAGAGTGGGATGAAGAAAAGAGGAGAGGACATGATGAGAAAGAGAGAAAATGGCCGGGAGGAGACCCAGGAAGGTGACCCTCCAGAGGTCATTTTGAGAGACAGCTGAGCCCCAGCACTTGTTTTTTTCAGGGACAGAGCTGATCATGTTGTTGTTGTTGTGATAGAATACACATTGGCATTGTTTGCTTGTGTGTGCCAGATGCTTTTAAATGTTGGGATGGATATATATATATAGTAATCCAATGTAGGTCAACTTAGAATTAAGTCTTTTTACTAAGAAGAACTCCCATGTAAACATATACGTGTGTGAGAGAAATGGTTTTTTTCCCCTCTTACCTGCCCCCACTTTTGTTTTCAATGTTGGATAAGCCAGCTCTACTAGAAATTGTTTTATCTGTGTTGTTCCTCTGGATACGGGGGGGAGGGGGGGAGTGTTGTTGAACTGTTTGTAAATTTGGGCCTGGAATCCATTTCTTTGTTATATAATGCATCTGAGTCACATTGTAGACATGCAAATTTAAAAATCCTTTCTTTCCTTTTGGTGGTGCAATTTAGGTGGCTAAATTCCTCCTGTTTAATGTCTGCTGAGCCTGGGCCACACTGAACAAAACAGAAACCCTGTGATTATGTAACCCAAACCCTCTCAATTACAGTTATTGACTCTGAATTGCCTGCTGCCTCAGTTTGACTATGTCTGAAATGGGTTTGCTGGTCTCCCTTCAATTTAAATCTTGGAGAAGTGGGCTTGTCTACAAATGCCTTTCTATACTCTGGATAAATTGGGGTTGTTTGTTTTAAGCCACTCTAAAAAAAGAAGCCTGCTCTCTGTTGATTCTGTGAACTTAGTATGCTCAATTATGTAACTCACACTCATGCTCTCTCTTGCAGTCATGGACTTTAATTACCTGCTGCATTGGGTTGCCTGTGTGTGAAATGGGTTTCTTCCTCCCCCTCCCCCCAATTGCTTTCAATAAGTGGGCTCTGCCACAAATTGCTTTCTCTGTGTTGTTACTCTAAAGAAATGTTGGGGGGGGGGGGTTGAACTGCGAAGCAAAAGACTTGTGTATAGCAAAATAAGTGCCCTTGACTCCACCTCTGGTGACCCCCTGTGGCATCACCAGGGACCATCCTTAGGTGCCCTGAAATCTCAGGGCCTGGGATGTTCCAGACCTGGCAACCATATGTGGGATAGATATGCATAAACTGCTGCTGGAACCATGATGGGCATAGGATATAATCCTAAATACAGCAGGACAGCATACCGGTTCCACTGCTGTAGCTATTGTTATATAGCTTTTTGGCCTACTTCAGCAGCTCAGCCAGGCAGGATATTTTTCAGAGAGGACAGTGATCCAGTTTAGGAACACAACATATGCTTTATTTGTTCTTCTTCAGGAACCCAAACTAGGTCTCCCTTCTTGAATCTCCATGCTCCCCTCACAGGCACACTCACACACACAGGCCTTGTTACTTCCAGAACACTCTCTGGCCTTTTGGGCCCTGTCCCACCAGGGCTGCTCTTAAAGATACATGAATTGTAAACTGACTTTGTTAAATCATTGTCATTTGATAAGATCATTTTATATGACTTGCCTATTGTACATTGGGCAGACTGAACCAGCACCACTCTAATGAGTGAAAAATAAGTTCACTTCATCTAAATATCCATTGGACAACAGACATGTGTAAGGAACACCTGCTTTTGTCATAACCTCAGCACCATTAGTCCTTACAGTTGAAATCAAATGGAGTGCAAGCAAAGTTTTTCCAAGCTTCAGCTCAGAGAAGAATGAAAGCTGTCATGGCTCACCACACCCCATCAAGTTGATGGGACAGAAGGCAGAAAGGGAAGGCAGGGTAGTCCATTTTTGCCTCTCCATTTGCTGGTCTTCTGAGCCCTTGGTTTGATTCAGAAAAGTATTCTGGACTTTCCCCATTTTTTTCCCCTTGGAAAACTTATCAAAATCTCAAGCCAAAGTGAAGAGATCCTCAGAGGGTTCACCCATCTCTATTTACTACAAGAACAAAAAACATGATGCAGTCAACTAAAGAAAACGAACACTTTACGAACAGATGCATCTGAAAAGAACTTCCAATGCTTTTTTGTACTGACAAACCCTACTGGCAGAAAAGTGTAAAAATTAAAAAAGACCCATGCTTTTCAAATTTGCAAATCAGGTTTGAATATGTTTATTTGAACAAATGTTCAAGTACAATAAATAACCATGCAAACGTGAACACTGTCAAGATCACAGTTTGCTTCCAGTGATCATTATGCATTTTTTATTTTTTTAAAAAAAGTTACCCAATGTGAAAATCCAAACTTGCTAAATGTGAAAATCTACCTGTCTGTCTGACCTAAAATTACCTCTAACCAGCTCAAATGGACTGTGAGAAATGTGATATGCTCAATTATAATGCTAAAAAAAATATAAGAAGCAAAATATGAGAGTGGAATTCACAAAAACTTTGGCTAACCAGACGTTTACATGCACATCACACAGTCTCTAAATATTAATATTTGACAAACTTGCAGGTGGTCATACATAGTCAGTTGAATATATACATATCACTTTCACCAGGACATGACATTAATAAGCCAACCCAAGTATCAGGGTGAATATATCAATCTGACCTAAAATTACCTACATGGGGAGAGCAGTCCTATGTCCCTTAGACAGTGTCTGGGGGAGATAGGATTTTTCAGTTTCCCAGCTCTGGGATGAACAGACTGTATAAAACCTACTCTGTCTGTGTTTCACGGATTGTCAGGTACCTTTTGTTCCATCATCCACCCACAGACAGATGCGAATATTGTTTTTCGTCATGCAGAAGAATTCGCAAATAATTACATAAGTATTTACTAGGGATGGGGCAGAATTTCTCCCCGAAACTTCGGGGGGGCCGAGTGCCAACGTATTCGGCCCCCCGAAGTAGTTTCGGGGAGAAATTCTCCACCCCCTGCCCCCCCCGGGATGGGACTTAACTTTCCCGAATGTCCCTCCCGGCGGCGGGTCCCGGCGGTGGTTCAGCAGGTCTTCGTCAGGGGCGGGGGCGGCAGCCGGTCTTTTGACCGGCTGCCGCCGCTGACATTCCAAGAAAAGTAAAAAAACAAACAAACAACACCCCCGTGATAGGCTACTTGACGATTAACGTAGCCTATCATAGCTAGATTTGCAAAGTCAGCTGTGATAGGCTACATAAATCGTCATGTAGCCTATCACGGGTGACTTAAAAAAAAAAAAGCGCGTATGGCTAATGGCGGCTCCCATAGGGAGCCACCATTCGCGTTCCTTATTTGGTCGCTGTAGTCTACGTAAAGATTTATGTAGACTACAGCGACCAAATAAGGAACGCGAATGGCGGCTCCCTATGGGGGCCGCCATTTGCGTACGCACTTTTTTTTTTTTAAGTCACCCGTGATAGGCTACGTTACGATTAATGTAGCCTATCATGGCTGACTTTGCAGATCTAACCGTGATAGGCTACGTAAATCATCATGTAGCCTATCACAGGGGCGTTTTTTTTTAACTTTTTATTTCGCGGCCGGGTGAGGCGAGGCACCTCCTCCCTGGCCTGAATTTCAGCTGGGCGAGGCGGGAAGCCTCCCCCCGGGCCTGAATTTTGGCCGGGCGAGGCGGGAAGCCTCCCCCCCGGCCTGAACTTCGCAGGGCGAGCAGCGAAGCGCCTCCCCCCCACCGCGAACAAGCTTCGAGGACAGGTAAGTGACTTTCGTCCACCCCTAGCTCTGAGCTCATAGAAAGTACTATGAGCTCAGAGCTGGGAAACCATGCTCCCCGCCCCTCCCCCTTGTAGCCAGGGTTGAAAGAACCATGCCTGTTTGTGCATGTAACACTGAGCACGGACAGGGTGAAAAGGAGGTATTCCTGGGGGCAGGGCAGGGAAGAGACTGTGGAAGCTGTTTTAGACAGCTTCCTATGTGGTCTCCAGCCCCATTCCCACCCCCTCCCCAAAGCTGCACTTAAACTCCTGAAATCAGGCATCTAAGGAAAACTGCAGGGCAGCCAGAGTATGGAGGGTATCTTCTTCTCCATGCTTCAGCCACCCTGCGATAGGTGGTCGCCTCCAACCTCAGATGAGGTCACAAGTAACCATCTATCTCAATAGATTGCACCCTAAAGTGTTCCTATTTGCTTGAAGCTGTCATTTAACAGAAAAGTCTAACACATCTTGAGAAGGCAGCCTAGATGCTCCAGTTCACACCTTGGACTCTAACATGGAAATAGAGCTGTGCATGAACAGGGGTTTACTATGCTTTTTAACACCAACGCATTTCTGAACTAGGCATGGTAGAGAATTCCAACATGGATCTCGGTGAGGCCGAATGCCAGCACATTCGGGCCCCCAAAATCCATGGCGGAACAAAGCCCCCCACCCCCCCATAAAATGGGCCTGGAATGGAGCCTACATTTGTCGGCCATTCTGGTGCTCTTCGAATGGCGGCCGCATCTGCAGCCACCATTCGCATCTTTTGAATGGCCGTGATAGGCTACGTAAATACCTATCACGGCTAACACAGGGATACCACTTGCCACCATCTGCGTTCCCTTTTTCACCATGATAGGCTACGTAAATATTTACGTAGCCTATCACAGCTAAAAAAGGGAACGCAAATGCTGGCCACCGTAGCTACCGCCATTTGTGTTCCCCTTTTTTTTGCCATGATAGGCTACATAAATATTTACATAGCCTATCACGGCCAACACAGGGATGCAAATGGTGTCCCCTACACAGGACGCCATTTGCGTCCGCAGCAGCCCAACAGCGGCTGGAGGCCCCACTGCAGGTTGGCCTGGCCAGCGGCTCTGTGGCCTGGCCGCGGAGCAGAGCCAACCAGGCAGGATTCCAGGGGGGGAGGAACGGATCGCCTCCCCCCCGTCAAGGATTCCAGGAGGAGGAATGGATCGCCTCCCTCACCTGCAGAACCCAGCTGAGCCAGGGAAGTGGCGTTTCATACACCCCTATTCTGAACATGCAGCAAAGAAGTACATTGTCACTAGGGATGTATGGACTGTGTAAAATCCGCTCTGTCTGAGTTTTGCAGACTGTCAGGTGCCTTTTGTTCCCCCAAACTCTGTGGTGGAACGGCCGTCCCCCACCCCCCCATGGATCCCCCCCGGGACGAGACTTACCTGGGCCGGATGTTCCGGATGGCGGCAGCTCCAGTGGTGGCTTCAGCGGCAGCAGCGGCAGCTGGTCTTCCGACCAGCTGCCGCCGCCGCCATTTGCAGTCTTTCCCCCCCTCCATTCATGATAGGCTATGTAAAGACTTACATAGCCTATCACATCTGGGTTAAAAAACAAAACAAAAACGCATACGCAAATGGCGGCGGCTATGGCTGCCGCCATTTGCGTTCCTTATTTTCACCGTCTTAGTCTATGTAAATATTTACATAGGGTAAGACGGTGAAAATAAAGGGGAATGCAAATAGTGTCCGCTATGCTATTTGCGGTCCCCTTTCTTGTCTTGTAAAAATATTTACGTAGACTAAGACAGCCAAAAACAAGGAACGCAAATGGTGGCCCTTATAGCGTTGCCCTTATTTTCGCCGTAGTCTACGTAAACATTTACGTAGACTACAGCGACCAAATAAGGAATGGGAATGGCGGCTCCCTATGGGGGCCGCCATTATCCGTACGCGCTTTATTTATTTTTTTTAAGTCACCCGTGATAGGCTACGTGATGATTGACGTAGCCTATCATGGCTGACTTTGCAAATCTAGCCGTGATAGGCTACATGAATCGTCACGTAGCCTATCACGGGGCATTTTTTTTTCTTTGATTGCAATGGCGGCGGCAGCCAGTCAAAAGACCGGCTGCCGCTCCCGCCCCGCTCGAACACCCGCCGAAACGCCGGCCAGACCCGCCACCGGGAGGGACATTCGGTGAAGGTAAGTCCCGTCCCGGGGGGGGGGGTGCGGGGGGCGGGGGGGTTCGGAGGATTTCTCCCCGAAACTTGTTCGGGGGGCCAAACACGTTGGCGCTCGGCCCCCCGAAGTTTCGGGGAGAAATTCTCCACCATCCCTATGAAACTCACAACATAAATATGCACTTGTATCTACAAATTTCAGTGCATCTGCAGTTGTTCATTTTTATTATACTCAAGGCAGTCAGAGAAGTCCTCCAGCTCACAGAGCATTTAGAGCCAAGTATCTGACATAATTACTATATTGAGATGACTAAATATTGCTCTGTAAAAAATGCTCAGGCATTTTTCTTGCATTGTATTCAGGAGACATTTAACTGTATGGTATATGCTGCAGCCATGTGTTTGGAATCTGGTGTAGGGTTTGTGCTGGCTCAGACACTAAAGTTCTGGTTACATCTTCATTTTTCTTCATCAGTATCTTTGTACAGTTTATGATAACAGTCATACTCTAGTACAGAAGTAGGCAATCTTTCTGGTCCATGGGCAAATTTGGCAATTTGAGAAACCTTTTGGTCCTGGGCACCACCACAAAATGGTTGCCATGGGAGACATGACAAAGGACAGGTAACCTGGCCAAAATACTGAGTACAAGGCAAAGTTGGGGTCTGAGACCCAACACACTAAATAATAAGGATGTCAGAGAATTCCCCCACAGACTCCAGTGAGGCTGGATTCTTTAGAATCTGCCCCCTGGGAATCCATGGCAGAACAGCCTCCCCCCCCCTCGCCACCCCGCGGAATCCCCCCAGGACAGAGCTTACCTGGCGGCAGATATGGAGGTAGCAGTGGCAGTGGCGGATGCGGCGGCGGCTTCGGCTGGTCTCCCAGGAGGCTGCTGCCAGGCTGCTGCAGCCACAAATGGCAGCCATCGTAGCAGCTGCCATTTGTATTCTTGCGGTCAGCCATAATAGGCTACGTAAGTATTTACCTAGCCTATCACGGCAAAGAGCAGGGACACAAATGGCGGCCACTATGCCATTTGCGCTACGCAAATACTTACGTAGCCTATCACGGTAAAGGCAGCCATGCAAATGGCTGCGGCCGGAACTCCAGCTGTGGCCGGAGCCACCACGGAGCAGAGCCAGCTGGAGAGGATTCTAGGGGGAGAGACGGAGCACCTCCCCCGCACCATGGATTGCCCGGTGCAGAGCCAGGTAAGAGTTTCATACATCCCTGCTAAATAACTCCTTTGAACCCACAGTTTTCAGTACAAACAGAAACCTATTTCATAGCAATCCCACAGTCTCAGATATTACTCAACAGGTGGCTTTTTTTTCTAATCACCATACATATAAGAGTTCAACTGACTGACTGTATCAATTAACTTGAGGAAAATGTATCTTATATTGTTTTCTTTTACCCTGAGTCTTATGACCATAATAAAGAGATGTGTGTGTTCACACATATACACCATTTCCATACAAATTGTAATAAAAAAAACCTGACCCAAAAAACACACATGGGAAGTGATAAGGGGAAGTGAATCATGTACACATGCACACACACATACACAACACACTAAATTTGAACACTCCCCTTCCACATAAAATACTGCACCTATCCTTCTGAATTTTTTCAAGTTTCTTAACTAGGGCCACCTCTGTGCTGTATGTCATTTTCATAACAATTGCCCCCCAAAACACAGGGCCTATAAGTGCCTTTTTTTGGAACCCCCCAAACTGTAACAGCTGCTCTTGTATAAAGCTCCCTGCATGAATTCAGCTGAAACTTGGCAGGGTTGATCCACTCAGAAGGGGATCTCTGAAATTATTTCAGGAACTATCTCTGAACATTTCATTCAATTCTGCCAAGTAATAAAAAAAAAGTGATTGGAAATTTCCTTTTAAAAAATAATCAGAATTTAAAGGCATGTAGCACAAAAAAAAATACCCCTGAAACAATTTGACTGAAATTTGGCAGATGGACATAATCTCCTCATAAGGGACTACTATACTTGCAAATTTCATCCAATTCTGACAAAGGAAAAGAAGTGATAGCTGTTTGACGCTTTCCGATGAGCATAAAGATTTGGATTTCCGAATCAAGATTCAGATCCGAGTCAAAGTAGGTGGCTTCTGAATAGGTCCAACCTGAATCAGGCTGTATTCTGAAGTGCTGAATTGGGGTCCAAACCAAATCTTGTGGGCAGTGAACACAGGTAGTATTTACTCATGGTGTTTTGTTCAAGACTATGGATCGGGTGTGCATCCTATTGAAAACAATGCAAGATAGACAGCAGCCACACACTGATGTGAATTCCAATGTGTATGCAGTGTGCACCTGCAGTTCCTGATCCAGCAAATTCTACACACGTGGAAGAAAACTTCTGCATGTGGATTGTTTCAGCTAGATCAAGGCCAATCTAATTTACAAAGAGAGTTCCCCCCCCCCCGTCATAATAGCTGAAAGGTCATAACTATTGATAAATAAGTACACTGGGGCGGCGGGGGGGATGTTTAATATACAGGATAGAATGCATTCCTCATTGCATTATTACTTGAATATTCCTGTAACAGAAGCTGACCTTGCAATTTCATCTGGAGAAAAAAACTCACTTGAGAAAACCACAACTTGCCTACCAGAAGGCTGATGAGATCTTAAATTTGGCAATTATACCCATGAGCATAGTAACTTCCTGCTGAACCGGGCTATTTAAATTACATTGTTTTATCAATGGCACATGCCACTAATCAATAGAATTAATCAAGAGTTCTCCCAGTAGAGTCATTCTCCTTATGGCTTAATGTCTGTTTATGTTAGAACCAGAGTACATTTTCTCATTTTACCAAATGTAAGAGCATGGTCAAGGACGGAGAAAAAACAAAACAAGTAAAATAGGGATAAACTATGTTAATTTCATCAGAAAGGAGGGGATAGCTTTGGCTCAGGAACCCATATACATACACACACACACGTGAACACACATGGGTAATTAGGTAAGTACCCATATATACATGGGTATATATTGTTGTTATATATTGTAATTTTAACCATTTGATGACATAGGAGATTCACATGCCAACCCTGAATTTCATTGAGATAGTGCATGTGCATTGATTAGTTCTGTGCGAAACAATAAAGTGATATTATATGATCTACCTGACCTCAAGGTCCAAACTAAACATCACGTTAAGGCACAATCCTATGCTCCTGTCTGAAGCATGCTGGGAGTTATAGGCCTTTTTGTGTGTAAACATGCATAGGATTACACTTTAAATCACACTCTTTAAAAAGTATACTTAATGCTGCCACTTTTATTTTGAAGTGTAGCCACTGCAGCCCAGATCTGGCCCTGATGATGCATTTTACTGCAAATATCACCTTTAAGAGTAAATAGCAGCTGGAGAGTGGGGATTTGGGACAGGGCCCTCATCGGTATAGGAAGCATGGTACTGGATTGAGGCCCAAACAGCTGCTTTCCGTTCAAAATAAAAGTTGTGGCATTAAATGCACTTCCTTTAAAAAAAGCGGGGCGGGGGGGAACAGGACTGTCAGAGAACAGTCTTCTATTGGAAAGTGTCCATTATTTGAATGGCTGTCTTCTTGTCCATAATAAAGCAACATAAGAAGGGGGAGCCCATGGGTGTTGAAGTTGCACATCAACAGCATATGTCACCTGGTCACAGTCTCCCTGACTAAGGTGCAATGTATTGTATTTCTATTTAAATTATAGTAATTATTTCTAAATTTGCATCTATGTATACAAATTAGCACATGCACATTTTATGTAAATCTGTATCTTTTTTGTGCTCTTTTTTGGTGCTGTTTCTTCTCTTTTTTTTTATTGGAAATGCGTAAGTGACCACTCTAGCTGGCATATATTTACAAGAGCTCTTCAACATAGTGGGATGTAAGTTTCATTCATTGGTGGGTTGTAGAATCACTACTATTTTGCTAATAAAGTCTGCGAGATAAACATTTAGAAATTACTGCATAATCATATGCATGTCTACTCAGAAACAAGCCCCCATGAGGACAACGGGACTTACCTCCAGGTAAGCGTGCCTAGGATTGTAGCCCTGAGTTCCTGTGGCTTTGCACTGATATCCTGCACTTGTGATTTGGGACTCTTTGATTAAGGATCACAGACTTGTTGACAGCGTTTGGCATTGTGTTGTGTATTGTGAGAAATATAACGTCCTGCAGTCTGTTCTTCATACATCAAGAATTAACATAGTATTTTAAAGGGGGCAGGGAGAAGTGTCCCAAAAAGTAATAAAAAATATTGTTTTAGTTTAAAGATTTACATCCTGCCTTTCATACCCCTTCCCGGAATGACATTACACAAAACAAGTAAAGACACAAATCTACAATAAAAAATTCTCAAATTCAACAAATAAATACATCACAGAACAAAACAAAACAACATCATTCTAGGCACGACAAGATCTAAAAGCAGGAAATGACAGAGCAGCATAAGAAAACAGACATGAAAGATAAAAACTCACAATTAAAATGCCTGGAAACATTTTTTAAAGTCTTCCTTGGCACTGAAATAATAACATCAGAATAGGCACTAGGCAAGCCTCCTGGAGAAAATGTTACACAGCCAGGGCCCCACCATAAAGCAGGCCCTGCCCTATCTGCAGTGACACCAATAAATCTGTATAGAAATTTGATGTGGTTTTTCATATTTTTCTGAGAGACTTCTGTTATGGAAATGGTTTTAAAATCTTTTACTTTCTTTGACAGTTGCCTGAAATCAAGTGTAAACCAGGAGTTCAATCCAATGTTCTAATGCAAGCATTTAGGCCCTATTATGCTTCTGATCGTGTTCTGGGACTGTGATGGGGTGAAACTTCATAATGGGCTTGGAAATAACATAGTTTATTTTCTGATGGGAGAGAGGAATAAATTATTTTCGGTGACATCGGTGCAACCTGAAATGGGGTATATGTGCTTGCTCACTGACAGTTGCAACCCCCTAATTATTATTGGAATATACTGTACACAATGCATTTTGATTAACTGGTGTCTCATGCTACATTCTAGCTAAGTGAAAAGTTCCAGTATCCCTCCAGCAGCTTCTGATTAAAATAAAAACTTTAATAAAAAAACTGACAGCTGCCACTTAGGCTATTAAAGCTGTAGCTGGAAATATGCTTACATGAAATCTGCTAAGAGCTCCTGGTCAGTTCCAACGAGTGCACCATATTTTTGCACTCTGTCATGCCTTCCAAGTCATGCTAAAATGGCAGAAAAAAAACACACAACCTACCATACTTTAATCAGGTTATTATATCTTCTGCAAAAGAAGAGACCATAACTATAGCAGGGGGTGGGGAGGAAGAGAGACACTCACAAAGCAATAAGTTCAGTAAATTCCAAGTGCCTGCCACAAGATTCCGCGCATAGCTGCCTTCTGGTCATCACAGGCTTAGATAACTGTGAAAGGAAAATTGACAACTGGATAATTATAATGTCTTTCTTTTCTGCAAGATTACATTTTTGAGAGACACTGAAGAGCAGGCCAGAACGATCTTGAAAGCATGAGTAATCAGTAACTCCACTTTCACCTGCAATCCAGAAATGCCCTCCTGTACTTATGACAACATGCATAACTACAGTTTTAAATTAGTTTCCCAATAGGAATGATAAAATAAACAATTTAAAAGGTTGTTTCAAATCCTACAGCACAAAAGCGATGATGATGGTGGTGGTGGTGGTGGTGGTGGTTTTCATTGTTTCCTTATTGCCTTCATATATCACTTCTTAAAGACAGCGATATATGTGTCTGGTAAAATTTCTGTAATTTGTGCTGACCTGGGAGAGAGGAGAGGTATAGACATCTCTTCATATATTGTTTCAATATATGTGTGCAGAAGGGGAGGGGAGGAAGTGGGATTACTTGTGTAGTCCAACTTCTTTTCCCCCCACACAGTCATTTGAAGGCCACAAAAACCCTCCACATGTTCAGTTGTATGTGTATAGATTCTATTCCAACATTCAAATGAACATACAGAAGTTAAGATCAGGGACAAGGAGTGTGATCCCCTCCTGCGCCTTCCATATTTTGAAAGAACATGTGGAACAGACAGCCCCAACCTGGTGCCCTCCAGATATTTTGGACTACAACTCCCAGCATTCCTGACCATTGGCCATGCTAGTTGGGGCTGATCGGAACTGAAGTCCAAAACATCTGGAAGACACCAAGTTCGGTGTAGTTAATCTAGAACATAGGAAGCTCATCTAGATCAGTATTGTTTAATTATTTACAAGCCAAATAGTGTTGCTTGCCTTCTTGACCTTTAAAGCTCTACTTGAGCACAGTGACACCCATGTGGCAGATCTGGTGTGCAGTGGCTTTAATCTGTAGAAGTTCTGCATGATAGGGATAGCACCATTCCCTTCAATGTTGGAAAAAGCTGGAGCTTTCTCCAATGCTGAAATGAATTGGAAATATGCAATGCAGCCACATCAAGACTTGGCTTAGGAGTGATGTTTACAAAGGCAGATTTTTAAGGGCAACTCAGTGTACTAATTTTAGGACACTAAAGCAGATCCATAATGGGTTTGATATTCGCATTGTTCCCCCATCCCCATCCTGGTCTTAGAGGTGCTAAAAGTATGGTATATTTGCATAAAGTAGTGGGGTCTATAATTAGATAGGCCTACCACAGCAGCAGCTATGTAGATATCCACACCAACGATATAGGCAAAGGAAGAAAAGGTGTTTATAACATTCAGTGCCAAAAAATTGATACACTCCCTTGTGCTTGGAACTCTCCTTAAACATTCAGTCATTCAAAACAGTTCAGAAGTCTGTTTGTCTTATTGAAAGGGGGAGATGTACTTCAGTTGAGCAACGTAGTGGATATTCTACATCTCACATGATTTATTGTGTACGAATGGACTGAGCATCCATAAATAAGCACTGAAAGGTTGGAGAGGAACAGCCTTTAACAATCTTGATTAATAACATAACAAGAGTTCTGAAAATTTAGAAATAGAAATACATACACTTAAATTTATCTTGAGTTGAATTTCATTTTTATTTATCCCCAGGTAAGATGTTTCCAGAACTCCTCAGAGCAATTTGATGCACATGCTCTTACTGTAAAGTTAGTTTGTTCTATATCCACTCGGGCTGTGATACGGTTCACCAAAATGATTTGTTTTGACCACTGGGGGGTGAGGAGGGCTGAGGTGTGCCCCCCTTCAAAATGGGGAGATGTGAGGTGTATGTGTGTGTGTGTGTGAAAATGTACAAAGTGATTGGCTGCCCATAGGGTTGAGGCATGATGCAGCTTACACAGCAAAACAGGAAGCTGCCATATACTAAGTCAAACCATTGGTCCATCTAGCTAGTATTGTCGACACTGGCTGGCAGCAGCTCTCCAGTGTTTCAAGCAGGAGTCTTTCCTATCCCTATCCGGAAATTCTGGGGACTGAAGCTAGGGACCTTCTGCATGCAAAACATGTGTTCTATCACTGAATTACAGCCATAGTTAGCTACAGTTGGCAAGTCAGTAAAACCAAGAGCAAGACCCAGAGTGTAATTTGGGGGTGGGAAACGGGAGTCACTGGCCAGGCCAACTGACAGCTGATCACCAGCAGCCACCTGCCAACAAGCAGAGCAGGCCAGCTAAGCCACCTCAATCCTTCTCCCCATGGACAAAGAGGGTGGGGAAAAGGAAGCTGCTGCACACCATGCTATATAAGAAGGTAAACACACAGCCTTCCTTCCTATCGGAATCACTGTGCATATTCCCCACCCCACTCAAAGTAAAATGTCCTCCCCAATTTGCCTCCTGGAAATGGGATGGTGAACTGGGGGAAGGTATTTCATGATAGCCCTAATATGCACATACCTACCTTCAATGCCCAACCTTCGATGCCCATCTCTGCTCCCATGCATTTGACAGCATATAGTAAGTCAGCAAATGGGTCCTGGGATCTATTGTTTGTTATTGCTGTTGTTGATTGTTTAAAAATGTTATATTTTGTATATAACTGGTTTTATATTATGTTGTTATATTGTATTTTAGGGTTTTAACCTTTCAGAACCACCCAAAGAGCCTTGGCTGTTCAGCGTTATAGAAATGTAATAAATGAATGAATGAATTCTGATCCAACCATCAAAATGACTAAAACCTTTATTGTAACCCTCCTGAATTTTCCCTTAATATTTGAAGATAGGGAAAGCATGTGTTCAGAGCTATTGAATATGTATGTTCACTGAAATGCAGGAGTGGGGGTGGGGGGAGAGAACTAGAGGCATAACAGCCTGTGTTGGATTACTGTATTAAATATATGGTATTGTTGATCCTAATTCTAGATTTTCTATTTGACAAGATAGCATGTAAAAATACTTCTGAGAAACATATTCTCATTATAACTTGCATGATTAGCTGGGATAGATTCCACTAAGATCCTTGTGACTACAGGAAATGGCATTGGCTACATTGAGGTACAGGGACATTTGGGCAAAACCTCTGGAAAGAGGCCAAGTTTCATAATTACTTATTTAACCCCAAACCCTGTCAACTAGAGTTTGCACAGAGATTCTCAAAGCTTGCCATGAAACTTAAAGCTCAGAATTCTTTTATGTTTTGCAGTATAATTCAGGAAAAAAACCAGAATGTAACAGCATGCACTATTAAAGTACTGCTGCAGTCCTACTCTGTAGCTATGCTCTATCTGCATCCCTCCCTGATGGTACAGAAAACCCCATTGCCTTGGGGAAGGGAGACAGGGTAGCAGCAGACAGCAGGGGGCCCAATGAACACTAACGGATCCCAGACAGATGACACACAGAATATATTTTCCTGAGGATTCATGGGCTGGACTACAAGCTCCATGATTCCCCATGAAGGTGATAGTCCAGCCCATGAATTCCCCAGCAGGAAACTATCCTTCACATATCATTTCCCACCAGAAAGGTGACCTACTGGACATGTCCACCTTCACTGGAGTCTTCCTCTGGTTGCTACCCCATTCCTCTTCCCTAAGGTAAGGTTGTTTGGGGGTATCTTGGGAGAAGGATATGAGGAGCAGCCAGAGAATGATTGGCATTTGTGTCTCTCAATTGTGAAATTGAACACTTGGAATGTTAAATTGAATGTTCAATGCATTTTGAACACTGAACTTCAATGCTGGAGAGGCATGGATGCTTTGGGGTGAAGAAGGTGGCAAGCACAAGGCTGCTTCATCCTCATCTCTACTTACCTATGTACACATACATGTTAAACAACTGCAAAACTCTGAAATATTTTGTTTCTGTCATTCTGTGCTGTTTGTAAGCTCAAAGGTATTAGAAATTGAGAAAAATCACACCAAGGCCAAACTGGCACACTCAATTAATACATCCTAAACATACTCTAATTAAGCCACTAAGGGCACAATCCTTTGCATGTTTAGACACAGGAAAGGCCTACAACTCCCAGCATTCCCCAGCCTGTCTAGGCTGGCTGGGGAATGCTGGGAGTTGTAGGCCTTTTCTCTGTCTAAACGTGCATAAGATTGCACCCTAAATCTCCATAAAATGCAGAATCCAAAGTAGGGAAATTTCACAGTTCTTCCCTTTAATTTATTGAGTAGAAATGTAAATTCTCTGTATGTTAATATTTCTATTGGAGTTATATTGAGAGAGAAAAACTGAATTAAATTCTTCATTTATTAATTTAGATCAGTTGTGGTACTGAAATAAAACTGTTTCTCTTATTCTGGAACAAAAAAGCAGCTTCACCAGTATGTCTCTCACTTTATATTATTAATGTCAATGTTTTGATAATTTGAAGGGTTTATGTAGGTTTACTGTTCATAAAAACACCAGTGCTTCTCCTTTCACCAAAATCTATTCCTATATTCTATTACACACTCACACTAGGAAAAAAATATTTTGCTGTGCTCTGTATCTTACGATTTAGGGTAGATTGAGGTGGGGAAGTGTGAACCCACTCCTGTCCGGGTTCTCCAGGCACCCGCCCAGCCCCTGCCCCACTCAACAGACTGCACTCAAGCCCCACCCACACTCAGCGAGTAGCCTGCACTCACCCTGGCAGCCTCGTCAAGCTCCATGGTTGCCATTTCTTGAAAAATAAAATGGGGATTAAAAAAAATTGCATGTTTGATGCACAAAAATATGCAGTTTTGCAAATGCACATATTTGTGTATGCGTGAAAATGTGCATTTTTGCAAAATGCACAGTTTTGCAAATACACTAATATGCACATTCTCAAAAATGTGAGTGGGGCTTGGGGGTGCAGGCCGGGGGACAGGGTTCTGCCATATTCCCAGATGGAATTGGGTAGGGATGTACAAAAATCACTTACCTTTCGGGGATTATGCTGATGGTGTGGGGGTAGGCGTTCCTCCCCCCCCCCCCAGAATCCTGGCCGGTCGGCTGTGCTCTGCAGCGATTCTGCAGAGCCACCGGCCGGCTCCACCAGCAGCCGGACATCCGGCCGCTGGCTAGCAGGGACGCAAATAGCGGCGGCCGTAGCCGCAGCCATTTGCATCCCTGCAGTCAGCCGTGATAGGCTATGTAAATGTTTACGTAGCCTATCACAGCTGATTAAAGAAAACAAAAAACAAACGCGCGTACGCAAATGGCGGCGCCCATGGGTGCCGCCATTTGCATTCCTTATTTTGGCACGTCTTAGTCTATGTAAGCATTTACGTAGACTAAGACGGCGAAAATAAGGGGAACACAAATAGTGTAGACGCTACGCTATTTGCGTTCCCCTTATTTTCGCCATCTTAGTCTACGTAAATGTTTATGTAGACTAAGACGTGCCAAAATAAGGAACGCAAATGGTGGCGCCCATGGGCGCCGCCATTTGCGTACGCGTGTTTTTTTGTTTTTTGTTTTAATCAGCCATGATAGGCTATGTAAACATTTACGTAGCCTATCACGGTGTTTTTTAAAAATCTACCCGTGATAGGCTTCGTAAATCTTTATGTAGCCTATTAGGGTTTTTTTTTTTTTTAACCTGTAAATGGCGGCGGCGGCAACCAGTCGGAAGACCGGCTGCCGCAGCTGCCGCCACCAAACCGCCGCCAGAGCCGCCGCCGGAGCCGCCGCCACCAAGAAGATCCGCCCAAGGTAAGTCCCATCCCGGGGGGGGGGCCGTTCCGCCACCGATTTTGGGGGGCCAAATGCGCTGGCATTCGGCCTCCCTGAGATCCATGGTGGAACTTTTGTATATCCCTAGAATTGGGCACCCATGCCATCCCTAGATTCAGGCCTTCAGCTGTTACAGCAAAATCTCGATAGTGTGATTTCTTTTGGGCACAGAAAGCATTGTGTGAATGCTCCACAATAACATCACAGATGGAATAACGTTGTGGCTCTCCAGCTCCTTAACACATCTCACATTTAGGGGTATATGGAACTCACCTCCAAGTCCGCCGGGCGGGTCTGCAGGGGGGGAGGTGATCCATTCCTCCCCCCCAGAATCCTCCCTGGCCAGCTCCGCTCCACAGCCAGTCTGCGGAGCCACCGGCCGGGTCCGTCCCCTGCCAGACTGCCGGTCTTCAGATGCAACTGGCATCCAGCGTAGCGGACATAGTGGATATAAATATACGTAAAGATTTACGTAGCTTATTATGGCAAAAAACAGGGACGCAAATGGCGTTCTGCGATGCAGGATGCCATTTCCGTCCAAAGACAGGCAGCATCGGATGGGACAGGTGGCAGCAGATGGCAGCGGACGGGTGGCAGCAGGTAGGATCCATTCCGCGCGGATTCCCCTGGGTGGTGGAGGCGAGTCTTTCATTCCACAATGGACTCCGGGGGGCCGGACTGTTAGAATTCGGCCTCATTGGAGTCCGTGGCGGAATTCCCCACCATCCCTACTCACTTTTCAAAGAAAGTTCAGGAAAAGCTTAAATGTGATCTCAACACACATAATCCCCAGACCAAAAAGTCATCCTCTAAGTCCTGCGTAGATGTTTGAAGCATATAGAGATGAACATGTGAGGTGGAGGGCAGAATCGCACCTGCTGGCTTCACCTAACGTAGATGTATCTGAGGACCCCTTATCTGCATTTCATGGACATCACCAGATGGTCAATATCGAAATCAGATTGATTATGTCCTTTGCAGCCAAAGATGGAGAAGCTCCATACAGTCAGTAAAAACAAGACCTGGAGCTGACTGTGGCTCAGATCATAAGCTGCTTCTTGCAAAATTTTGGCTGAAATTGAAGAACGTAGGGAAAACCACTAAACCATTCAGGTATGACCTAAATCATATCCCATATGAATATACAGTGGAGGTGAGGAATAGATTTCAGGGATTAGACTTGATAGACAGAGTGCCTGAGGAACTATGGATGGAGGTCCGTAACATTGTTCAGGAGGCAGCAACGAAATCCATCCCAAAGAAAAAGAAATGCAAGAAAGCAAAGTGGCTGTCTGATGAGGCTTTACAAGTAGCTGAGGAAAGAAGGGAGGCGAAAAGCAAGGGAGAAAGGGGAAGATATATCCAACTGAATGCAGAGTTCCAGAGAATAGCAAGGAGAGACAAGAAGGCCTTCTTAAATTAACAATGCAAGGAAATCGAGGAAAACAACAGAATGGGAAAGACTAGAGATCTCTTCAAGAAAACTGAAGATCTCAAGGGAACTTTTTCTGCAAAGACAGGCATGATAAAGGACAAAGAAGGCAGGGACCTCACAGAAGCAGATGAGATTAAGAAGAGGTGGAAAGAATACACAGAAGAACTATACAGGAAAGATCTTAATGTCCTTGATAGCCATGATAGTAATGTCCTTGATAGCCATGATAGTGCGGTCACTGAACTTGAGCCGGACATCCTCGAGAGTGAAGTCAAGTGGGCCTTAGGAAGCATTAGTAACAACAAAGCTAGCAGAGATGACAGTATTCCAGCTGAGCTATTTAAAATCCTAAAAGATGATGCTGTTAAAGTGCTGCATTCAATATGCCAACAAATTTGGAACACTCAGCAATGGCCGCAAGACTGGAAAAGGTCAGTTTACATTCCAATTCCAAAGAAGGGCAATGCCAAAGAGTGTTCAAACTACCGCACAATTGTGCTCATTTCACATGCCAGCAAGGTGATGCTCAAAATCCTACAAGCTAGGCTTCAGCAGTATGCGAACCGAAAACTACCGGAAGTACAAGCTGGGTTTCGAAGAGGCAGAGGAACTAGAGATCAAATCGCCAACATTCGCTGCATCATGGAGAAAGCAAGAGAATTCCAGAAAAATGTCTATTTCTGCTTCATTGACTACGCTAAAGCCTTTGATTGTGTGGATCACAACAAACTCTGGCAAATTCTTAAAGAGATGGGAGTACCAGACCACCTTACCTGTCTCCTGAGAAACCTGTACGAGGATCAAGAAGCAACAGTAAGAACCGGACATGGAACAACCGAGTGGTTCAAAATTGGGAAAGGAGTACGACAAGGCTGCATATTGTCACCCTGCTTATTTAACTCATATGCAGAGTACATCATGAGAAATGCCAGGTTGGATGAATCACAGGTCGGAATTAAGATTGCTGGGAGAATTATCAACAACCTCCGATATGCAGACGATACCACCCTAATGGCAGAAAGCGAAGAGGATCTAAAGAGCCTCTTGTTGAGGGTGAAAGAGGAGAGTGCAAAAGCTGGTTTGAAACTCAACATTAAAAAAACTAAGATCATGGCATCTGGCCCTATCACTTCCTGGCATATAGAAGGGGAAGAAATGGCAGCAGTGACAGATTTTACTTTCTTGGGCTCCAAGATCACCGCAGACGGTGACTGTAGCCATGAAATTAAAAGACGCTTGCTCCTTGGGAGGAAAGCTATGGCAAACCTAGACAGCATAGTAAGAAGCAGAGACATCACCTTGCCAACAAAGGTCCATCTAATCAAAGCTATGGTTTTCCCAGTAGTAATGTATGGCTGTGAGAGCTGGACTATAAGGAAGGCTGAGCGCCGAAGAATTGATGCTTCCGAACTGTGGTGCTGGAGAAGACTCTTACGAGTCCCCTGGACTGCAAGGAGGTCAAATCAGTCCATCCTAAAGGAAATCAACCCTGAGTGCTCATTGGAAGGACAGATACTGAAGCTGAAGCTCCAATATTTTGGCCACCTAATGCGAAGAGAAAAGTCCCTGGAAAAGATCCTGATGCTGGGAAAGACTGAAGGCAAAAGGAGAAGGGGACGGCAGAGGATGAGATGGCTAGATAGCATCACCGATGCAATGAATATGAACCTGAGCACACTCTGGGGGAGTGCGCAGGACAGGAAGGCCTGGCGTGCTATGGTCCATGGGGTCACAAAGAGTCGGACACGACTGAACGACTGAACAACAACATCTGCATTTATCCCAATGTGGGTATGTTTTGATTGAACTGTACCCAGCAAAAATAGAGACTACATAATGCACAAATAGAGTCTAGGCACATAGCTTTCAGAAATTTGAACACATGCGTGGAGATCTTGGAAAGGCCAGAAGGTGAGATCCAGACTTCCTCTTCATGCACATATCTGTACATACTTCTATCATCCATAAAGGACTATACTATGTCACTACAGTGACCACTCCAGTCAGTGTTCTTAGCTGTCCATAACTAGCTGTTTGAGTGGAATCTAGGTTGTTTGTATTTGTAGATATGTGTGTGTGTGTGTGCATGCATGCGTGCACATGTGCGCACACATGCACATGCATTTACACTTCAACATTTACTCTATTGCCTTTTGGGAGGCTTTAAGCATTGTTGTTGTTGTTGTTGTTTATTCGGTCAGTCACTTCCAACTCTTCGTGACTTCATGGACCAGCCCACGCCAGAGCTTCCTGTCAGCCGTCACCACCCCCAGCTCCCCCAAGGTCGAGTCTGTCACCTCCAGAATATCATCCATCCACCTTGCCCTCAGTCGGCCCCTCTTCCTTTGGCCTTCCACTTGCCCTAGCATCAGCATCTTCTCCAGGGTATCCTGTCTTCTCATGATGTGGCCAAAGTACTTCAGTTTTGCCTTTAATATCATTTCCTCAAGTGAGCAGTCTGGTGTTATTTCCTGGAGGATGGACTGGTTTGACCTTCTTGCAGTCCAAGGCACTCTCAGAATTTTCCTCCAGCACCACAGTTCAAAAGCATCTATCTTCCTTCGCTCAGCCTTCATTATGGTCCAACTCTCGCAGCCATAGGTTACTACGGGGAATACCATTGCTTTAACTATGCAGACCGTTGTTGTCAGTGAGGTCTCTGCTCTTAACTATTTTATCAAGATTTGTCATTGCTCTCCTCCCAAGAAGTAAATGTCTTCTGATTTCCTGGCTGCAGTCAGCATCTGCAGTAATCTTTGCACCTAGAAAGACAAAGTCTGTCACTGCCTCCACGTTTTCTCCCTCTATTTGCCAGTTATCAATCAAGCTGGTTGCCATAATCTTGGTTTTTTTGAGGTTTAACTGCAAGCCAGCTTTTGCACTTTCTTCTTTCACCTTCATCATGAGGTTCCTCAGCTCTTCCTCGCTTTCAGCCATCAAAGTGGTATCGTCTGCATATCGGAGATTGTTAATGTTTCTTCCAGCTATTTTAACTTCAGCCTTGGCTTTATCAAGCCCAGCACATCGCATGATGTGTTCTGCGTACAGGTTGAATAGGTAGGGTGAGAGTTAACAGCCCTGCCGTACTCCTTTCCCAATCTTAAACCAGTCCGTTGTTCCGTGGTTTGTTCTTACCATTGCTACTTGCCGTACTCCTTTCCCAATCTTAAACCAGTCCGTTGTTCCGTGGTCTGTTCTTACCGTTGCTACTTGGTCGTTATACAGATTCCTCAGGAGGCAGACAAAATGACTTGGTATCCCCATACCACCAAGAACTTGCCACAATTTGTTATGATCCACACAGTCAAAGGCTTTAGAATAGTGAATAAAACAGAAATAGATGTATTTCTGAAACTCCCTGGCTTTCTCCATTATCCAGCAGATATTGGCAATTTGGTCTCTAGTTCCTCTACCTTTTCGAAACCCAGCTTGTACATCTGGCAATTCTCGTTCCAGGAATTGCTGGAGTCTACCTTGCAAGATCTTGAGCATTACCTTACTGGCATGTGAAATAAGTGCCACTGTTGGATAGTTTGAACATTCTTTGGTGCTTCCCTTTTTTGGTATGGGGATATAGGTTGATTTTTTCCAATCTGTTGGTCATTCTTGTGTTTTCCAAATTTGCTGGCATATGGCATGCATCACCTTGACAGCATCATCTTGTAAGATTTTAAACAGTTCAGCTGGGATACCATCATCTCCTGCTGCCTTGTTATTAGCAATGCTCCTTAAGGCCCATTCAACCTCACTCTTCAGGGTGTCTGGCTCTAGCTCACCGACCACACTGTCAAATCTATCCCCGATGTTGTTATCCTTCCTATACATATCCGTATATTCTTGTCACCTTTTCTTGATCTCTTCTGCTTCTGTTAGGTCCTTGCCATCTTTGTTTTTGATCATACCCATTTTTGCCTGGAATTTACCTCCAATGTTTCTAATTTTCTGGAAGAGGTCTTTTGTCCTTCCTATTCTATTATCTTCTTCCCCTTCCATGCATTGCTTGTTTAAAAATAATTCCTTATCTCTTCTGGCTAGCCTCTGGAATTTTGCATTTAATTGGGCATATCTTCCCCGATCACTGTTGCCTTTTGCTTTCCTTCTTTCTTGGGCTGCTTCCAGTGTCTCAGCAGACAGCCATCTTGCCTTCTTGGTTTTCTTTTTCTTTGGGACATTTTTTGTTGCCGCCTCCTGAACAATGTTGCGAACTTCTGTCCATAGTTCTTCCAGGACCCTATCTACTAAATCTAGTCCCTTAAATCTATTCTTCACCTCCGCTGCATATTCATGAGGAATATTAGTGAGCTCATATCTAACTGATCTGTGGGTCTTCCCTATTCTCTTTAGTCTGATTCTAAATTGTGCAATAAGAAGTTCGTGATCTGAACTACAATCAGCTCCAGGTCTTGTTTTTACCAACTGCATAGATGTCCGCCACCTTTGGCTACAAAGGATGTAGTCAATCTGATTTCGGTGTCGACCGTCTGGTGAAGTCCATGTATAAAGTTGTCTCTTAGGTTGTTGGAAGAGAGTGTTTGTTATGCACAGTGAGTTGTCTTGGCAAAATTCTATCAGCCTATGTCCCGCTTCATTTTGTTCTCCCAGACGATGCTTGCCTGTAATTCCAGGTGTCGTTTGACTAGCCACCTTAGCATTCCAATCTCCTGTAATGAAAATAACACCTTTTTTTTTCCAGTAGGTGCTGCAGATCCTCATAGAACTGATCTACTTCTGCTTCTTCAGCATCTGTGGTTGGGGCGTATATTTGGATCACTGTAATGTTAAATGGCTTACCCTGAATTTGAATTGAGATCATTCTGTCATTTTTTGGATTGTATCCAAGCACTGCTTTAGCCACTTTATTATTAATTGTGAAGGCTACACCATTTCTTCTGTAGTCCTCTTGTCCACAGTAGTAGATCTGGTGGCCATTTGATGTGAAGTGGCCCATTCCAGTCCATTTCAGTTCACTGACACCCAAAATGTCTATATTTAGTCTTGACATCTCCCCAATAACCACATCCAATTTGCCCTGGCTCATAGATCTAACATTCCAGGTTCCTATGGTGTGTTGATCTTTAGAACATCGGATTCGTCATTCACCACCAGCACCATCGGCTGCTAGCCGTCTGTTCGGCTTGGAGCTAGCTGCGTAATCACATCTGGGGCTAGTTGAACTAATCCTCTGTTCCTCCCCAGTAGCATTTTGACCATCTTCCGACCTGGGAGTCCCATCTTCCAATGGTATACCGACATATCTCTGGTTGTACTGATCCATTTAGTTTTCATGGCAAGAATACTGGGGTGGGTTGTCATTTCCCTCCCCAGGGATCGTATTTAGTCTGACCTCTCTGCCATGACCTTTCCGTCTTGGGTGTCCCTTCATGGTTTAGATCATGACGTCATTGAGGTGCTCAAGCTCCAGCACCATGACAAGGTAATGATCTCCTTTGCTGAAGCTTTAAGCATTATTTCATACTAAATTACTGATACACATTATCAGGCTTACTGGCAGTTTAAAGAAGATGTATCTGAGACTATTTTAATAGAAGGCAGTTGTATATATAATTCTTTCACTCACTGCTGCAACCTGGGCAGGGTGAGGGAAACCAATTCCTCACAATCCTTCACAGAAAACAATTATATCAAAATACCTTTTAGCTCAGGTTTCTTACTAGCCTCTAGTTAATCCTGTCATCTGCCTGGTGAAGCACTGCATTTCTCTCCAAGAGGCAGTTTTATTATTAAAATGCAAGACAGTAAGAATAAAAAGGGAATTTATAAGCCAATGCCACGACAAGAAGCATACCTCAAGTTGGGCAATAGCAGCTCCTGCCTCAGGTACAATCTGAACTGATGCTTAAAAAGGAGGCTCAACGGGTTATCAAAATAATGTTAAATGACTCCAGTATGGAATCGTTATGTTTTCAAGGTTGTAGACAAAATAGCAACTTGCCAGCAGGGTAAGGCTATATACAGATAAGCCTTTTTCAGTGACTTGACAGCATTATGATAGTCATCATTTCCACAGTATTGCCACCTGTCTGTTTTTCACCCAGACAGTAGAGAATTGAACGTTCTTTGATTTGGACAGTCAAAATCCAGGAAAGGCTGTGGAACAGACTGGTTAGGGCAGGGGCCCCAATGCAGCTCTTCACTCCCTGCCCCTTAAAAAAAATGTTTATTAAAAATTGGAAACCGGTAGAGGTTCCCCTTTCTGTTACTGGAAAAGGTTCCCCTTTCTGTTACTGAACCTGCTGCTGATCAGCTTTCAGTGGGTAGGAAGAGAAAGCAAGGCAAAGGGGTAGGGAGAAAGAGTGAAGCTAGGAGGGGTAGAAACTGTGAGGTAAAGAACTGTGGAGAGAAATAGTGAGACTAGAGGCTGGGAGTGAAGAGAAAGAGGTACATAAAGGGATAAGTGGGAGAGAAAGAGCAAGGCTAGGGGGTAGGAAGGGAGAGAAAGAAGGTGGCTAGAAATGAGGAAGGAGGGATGTGCGACACTAGGAATCCCATTCCATTTAAGCCCGATGGGATTCTACAGCATTTCCAATCCAGTAAGCAGTAGTGGACTGTAGTCTGTAACAGATCTTTTCTTTTCTTTTTCCAATTCTGAAAATATTTCCTGTATTTTTACAGGGTCTGCCATTGGGGCAAATTGTAATTTGCACAAATATTTAAATTTGCACAAATTTTAAAATTTGCACATTTTTAAAAAATTGGGGACCTTGAAATTTGCTGAAATGTTGTCATATTTGTGTGTTTTTTAAAAAAATAATTATTGGGGATTTGCTCAAGTGCACATGATCGCAAGTCCGCCTGTCCACTATGTAGTCCCCCAGAGGCATATTCCCCTCTTGTCAATATCCTTGTCAGTTTCATCCTCTCATCTCCACACATTTGTTGTTGTTGTTCAGTTGTGTCTGACTCTTCCTGACCCCATGGACCATAGCATGCCAGGCCTTCCTGTCCTGCGCTCTCTCCTGGAGTGTGCTCAAGTCCATATTCATTGCATCGGTGATGCTATCTAGCCATCTCATCCTCTACTGTCCCCTTCTCCTTTTGCCTTCAATCTTTCCCAGCATCAGGGGCTTTTCCAGTGACTTTTCTCTTCTCATTAGGTGGCCAAAATTCTCCACACATTAGCCCAGCCATATTCCAAACTTATGAACTTGAGCATACTCCGGGAGAGAGCAGTGGACAGGAAGGCCTGGTGTGCTATGGTCCATGGGGTCACGAAGAGTCGGACACGACTGAACGATTGAACAACAACAAATTCCAAACTTGTGAACAAACTTGTCAATTTCTTCCTGCATGTCCTCACTTCCCACCAAAGGTTAAGGGGAAATTGACAAGTTCTGTGACAAGTACAGAATATGGCTCTACTGGGCTAAATTAAATAGTGCATGGAGAGGATGAATCTGACAAGAATATTGACAAGAGGGGAATTGAATCTGTGGGGCTACATAGCGGATAGGTGTACTTGCAATCATGTGGACTTGTGCAAGAACACCAATAAAAATATTTTTTTAAAAAATTACAACATCATTTGTGCAAATTTCTAGATCCCCCCCCCCAAATTGCAGAAATTGACACCATTAAAAAAACACAAAAAACAAACGGAAACCATGTATTGGATTGACTCACTACAGAGTGAGTTGACACCAGCGGGGGGAAATGGAATGAAATCCACAGGGCTGAACTGGAAAAATCCATTGATTTTTCACCCCCCCAGATGGAATTCTCATACATCCCTATGGGGAAGGGATAAATATAGTGAGGAAAGAGGTTGAGGGAGAGAAATAGAGAGGCTAGAGGCTGGGAGTGGGGGGAGAGAGAGGGTGCAAAGAAGAAAGGACTGTGTGGACAGAAGAAGACTGGGTGGGCCAGGAAGCAACTCTTCCTATTTTGCTCTCCCTCCCAGCCTCTAGCCTTGCTATTTCTCTCCCTACTGCCACCTCTTGACTGGCTAGGCTGGGCTCCCACAGCAGCCATTATGTGACTCACCACATCCTCTGTGGGAGGCATTTTGTGGTGGTGCCCACAGTTTCAGAAATTTCCAAATGTGCCCACAGATCCAAAAAGGTTGAGGATCCTTGGGTTAGGGTAGTGTTTATTCCTCCCATCACTTGACTCATTCCCAGCAGGATTCAGCCCCTTGTAGGGAGCCTGGGGAAAGGAGAGAAGGGGTTATATCCAATGTTAGTCCTAATTAGAGTAGGCCCATTGAAATGAATAGGACTAAAGTTAGACTAACATAGGTTACAACCCACTGGACACAACAACCCAAATAAATTGCAGGAGAATAGGGGAATGGATTGGTTCTCACAGTGTTTTGCCCTGCTTAACATGCTGCTCCACTTGGAAACTTGGGTCTGAGAAGCCCTGGATGAGGCAAGTGACAGCAGAGGATGGAGTGGAAGAGAAAAAAAGGCGCAAAACAATTCACTCTCTTTCCCCTGCCATCTCTCTGCCCCCTGCCATTTCCACCCCCATCTCTCTGTCTCACACACACAGTCATACACACACACACACACACACTGACTCACTCATTCACCTGTCTGTTTACTAAAGCTGGGCGCAAGTTAATAACATAAGATCAAACCTTGTGGACCATACCAAGGGTCCATTTAGTTTCTGTTTATGGTCATGGCGCTAGTGATAGCCTCTGGGAACCTAGAAGCTCTTTCTTGGCATGAAGGCAATAGCCCTACTCGCCTGCTTGTCCCCAGTACATTCTGCCTCTACACATGGGAGGTTCCATTTAGCTCATACCCACCGACAGAGCTGTCCTCTATGAATTTCTCTAAAAAAAACCTTTGAAATGCCATGTAAACTAAGGATGGGTGAGGATTTCATTTCAGTTTGTTTTTGATAAGAACTTGTCAAACGCCACAAATTTCTCCATATGCAGGATGGAAAGAACTTGAGACTTTAAAAATTAGAATGCAGGAGAAACCAGAACTGACAGATTTGTCTATCCAGGCAAAGGCCTTTGGATGTCTTAAAAGTCTGGGTTTGAATCCCACTTACCATGCTAGTGGTGAATTAGGGTTGCCACTTGCCACTTCTTCTTTTTCCTGACATGCTCCTAATCTTTAACAGCTATATGGCAGGCAGGTACAACATGGTCCTCTCCTTGGGAATAGCTGTACCTATTGAATTTGGCCTGTCTAGATGGGTGAAAATTTCATTTCAATTCACTTTTGATATTTTTTTTTTCAAAATTTGCAAATTTCTTCATATTTTGAATGGAAAGAACTTGAGGTTTAAGGAATTTGAATATGGGAGAAAGTGAAAATGATAGATTTGTCCACCCCTAACTAAACTAGGTGTGTGTTTTTGCCCTGGGCAAAAGAACATAATTGGGTCCCCAGCTCTATCTTTACCCTATGAAGAAGCACCAGCAGGCCTGCTCACCTCAGCTGATCACCTCAGCTGTAAAAATTCCTCTGCTTCTGAATTTGACTCAAGGTCAAACTACATGTTATGTTAATTCCATAGTTTATAGCTGATCCCTCTCTTGTTTTCTTGCTCAAGAGTAAGTGTGCATGGCCCCAGTGCGGTTTATAACCACTGTGCACTAGGAGGGGAGAATTTAGACTTTCCTCCCCCCAACCATTTGCTTCCTGAAATCCCTCCCACACCCCTACTCCCACTCCCACTGCGAGGTTAAAAAAAACACAAAAACAGTCTCCATTGACTTGGAACAAGGAATGTATAAAACCACTGATAGTCTTATTTAGCAACAATATGAAACCTCTTATTTTATAAGTCTCAGGGAAGAAGATAGATATCCAGACAATCATACAAAACTTTAGAGACACAGTATATAATCTTGCAACCACTTATTCACAAATAATCCTACTGAGTGAATGCAAATACAGAGTTGCATTTGAAAAAAAAAAGGATCTTTCTTTCAAAGGGAAGGGGGGGATCCCTGACATCCTGAGAAAGTTATAAAAGCTGATTTAATGATTAACCTAGAATAATCACTACCCACATGTACTCACAGTCATTAATATGAATTAGATGGACATTTGCCCTTTTCCCATTAAAAAATGTTCAAGCATCCATTGACAGATACACTGCGATTAGGATTTGAACCTGTGTAGGGAACATCCACTGGATGTCAAGTCCAACTCTGTAACTACTCACACAGCTCTGCACTTGGCTATTTTCCTGGCTATAGGTGGGTCTTTTATACCTGGTACAGCAGGAAAACAAAACAGCTCTCAGTTCAGTTCACTCTTTGCCTTTTTCAGTACTTCTCCTGTCTTTGATCAAAGCTTTACAAACTGTCTAGGATCAGTTATGTATGTAAGTCACCCTAGAGTATGGCTCAGTGTATGACTCAGCCAGCATGTCTAACTGATCTCTCCTGGTGCATTTAAGGTTCCATAGCTCTTTAGAATCTCTGATCTTGAACGGTTCTGGTCTGTGAGTGAAGTATTGAAGAATCTTGAGATTGGTATCATTTTTTTCTCTCTGAATTCAGTTATATACAAAGCCAAATGTATTACTAACTTTGATATTAATCATCTGAACACTTATCAAAAGAGTATATATAGACTAAGAGGAAGGCTGGGACTTCCTGAGCAGAGATGGGTGTGGTACTTAAAGCATCACAGCTGGAAGGGCTGAGAACCCCCTCCCCCCAGCAATAATTACTGAACAGAGAAGATTGCAATCAGCCTAATGTGTGGTGCACATATATATCTGTAACCAGCTTGCTTACTGTAGAAATTCAGCAATTTTCAGTGCATTAATTCATGTGTGTCCATAATTGCTGAAGGTGGCTGTATTTTAATGAAGTATATGCATTCAAACACTGGGGAATTTTGCCTGCCTTTCCTTGACTGTTATACAGTAAGCCTTTCATTGTTACTGCACATATCTTTCATCATTCAATGGTCTACATGAAGAAAAACTCTTAGTTACAAATTTAACTGTTTAATTTGTATTGTGTGTATAAAGTAAAGTCAGATACTGAAATTACATTATCAGCTACTTAATGGGAATAGTATAAGGTTAGATTGTGTAATCACAATGCAGCCCTAAGCATACTGATGCAGAAATAAGCACGATTAGGGCCCTACATCCTTAGAGGATGAAATCAGAAAAGAATTAAGGGTGCAATCAGATGCATGTTTAGAGAGGAAAAAAGTCCTACAACTCCTATGCTGCTGGCTGGGGAATGCTGGGAGTTATTTTTTTTCTGTCTAAACATGCATACAAATGAACTCTAAGGTACTTTTACATAGTCTTATTAGTAGGGATGTTGAAACCTGTCCTTTTATTTCTGTGATATTTTCTGCTTTTTTTGCCCCAGACTGTATGATATCCACAGAAACAGAGAGGAGTAACTCAGGTATCCTTGCATCTAGGCACTATTGGTATAAACTGGATGAGCATCTGAAGATACATCCAAATATAGATGTCATGCATTGCTTTCAATGGGATGGACAACCAATTACAGGGGCTGACCTATGCTTTCAATGGGACACATTTATAAACCTTGTACAAGTGTTTGCGCATCCAGTTCTCCCAATAATTTTCCAGCCAACAGAAAGTAAATCAGATAGAATTGGATTGAAGGTGTGTTACCGATAGTTTGTGCTAGCAGAACTACAGTTTTAGAAACCAACCTTGCAAATTATTGTGGCATTAATCGAAGTACATGTTTATTGTTCATTTATTGATTAAGACATTTCTATCCACCTTTCCAGTTCTGAAGAAGTCCTAATGGGAGCAAAGAACAATAAGCAAGTCATAAAACACTTCACCTTTCCCCCCCGGTCTGATGTGTATAAGAGATGGCAGTGTATTTATAAGGATCTTTAACAGGCAGGGCCAAGAAACCACCAGGACCAGCCTTTTTTCATGTCAGGCAATTCTATTCTTAGAGTGATCTTGACAGATACCTTACCTCTTCTATTTTCAGTATGAACTAGAGCACAGTTCTAACCATCCCCAGTGTTGATCATTATTGGAAGGTTGGAACGCAAGTTTGTGCCTCTCCAGCAGTGGAGACCCACTGTGCTTAGGCCAGTGATTCTCTCAGCAGTGGTAGCAGGCAGAACACCGCAAACTGGGTGTTCCGTGGACTAGGTAGGGAAGATCTGGCTTTGGATCTGCTGGAAATAAAGCCTCTCTGTTCCCCTAGATGGGCCCAGCAGAGACCTGTCAGCTATACCAGACCTGCAGCAGGCGTAGCTTAGGGTTATATGAAAATGTTTCAGTTCGTAAATCATTCGAACATGCCTTACTTGCAATCCCAAATGTGAATGACAGTGTAGTTTTTTCAGGAAAGGGGTACACACATCCCCAAATTTGAGAATACATTTCAAAACTATGTATTTTGAGAAATGCACACTTTAAAATGCATGTTGTCCAAAAAATACATTTTCATGCTTTGGTCAATGGCAGAGAAGTGCACACCTTTGGAAAATGCACATGAGAAAGGGCGTTTTTCCTATTCAAAATGTGCACTTTCCTGATTCAAACAAAAAGAAAAATGAGAACAGGAGCGAGACAAACTGGGCTACCAAGTGGAGTTCAGAAGATCTCAGTTAACCTGAGCTTCCCCAGTTCTCCCTAACCCTAGTACAGCTAGTTCCCTCTTCATTACTGTCAGTTGGCAGGGGTTGTAAATACATGAATCCACCAGGGTGAAGAGCCTAGCCAAATTGCCCACCACCACTTTCCATCCTACTTGGGCTGGCACAACACAAGCTGGCAGGCCTTGAGGTCAGATGGTGCATCTTCCTTGTCACGCCCTTGTCACTCAGGACTGCTGTTTTCATTTACTACAGCCATACATACAATGGAATGTTGTCAAATTTGCCAGATATTATATTCATATAAATGTTCAAAAATATTAGAAAATATTTCAAACTCATGCCCATTTTACAGTTGCCAACAGACTGGAGAAAAAGCAGTGAATGACATGACAATTTTGTGTTCCTGTTCTGGTCCCTATTGCCAGTTCAGAGAGAAGAAAATGTGGTTTATTTTTATCATTTGTTTCCCCTCCACACACACACTTTGCTATTTTATTTATTTCTTTTGCATTGGGAGGGAGATCTGGCTAGGCAGCAGAAGCCCTTTTTTGCAGGGAGTTGAGCTGTGAAATTTAAAATTGCTGTGGTGTGCCACATCTTGCTTCCAAGAAATGGAAGCATCTGTCAGGTGGTAACAAGGATGAGCCATGTCCCCTATTATTTATGCACTTGTGCTGGCCTATGTGCTTGAATAAGGAAGTGGGGTTGGTAGGAGGAAGATGAAGGACCAACATATAGGTGCTGGGCAGCCAGAGAGCGAAGTCTGCAGAAGAGGAACAATAGTGGTGCATGTGAATGCATAATGGAAAAGTTAAATTGTTTGTTTCCCAAATTGTTAAATCCTTTAGTACATGCTTAAGTGCTTTTATATTTCGCAATCCAAGCCCAGTTCATCATCACAGTAACCAAGATGCAATATCTGTTACATTCATAATTTAAGGCTTTAACACTAATGTGCTAGCTATAAGATCCATTTTCACTTATTTTATTTTAACACACAGTTAATCCCATATGGGACAACAAGCATTTTCTCTTCCTAGAGGCAGGTATAAGATTCATTGGGGGCTAAAATGTATTGCTATATGAAACCTCAGTGATAGGAGTTCTGCCAGTGGAGATGAAAACTAAACTCTTAAGGAAAAGGAAAAGGCAACATAGTAAACTAGAAAGGCATTCCTTCTTGATTTTTTTGTTTAAGCAGAGACAGAAAAATTATCAATTTAATATCATAAAATACCCACAAACTGGTCACTTTATTAGCAAAGTAATAAGGCGATCTAATTTTGTAGTCTGTTTCACTACGTTTTAGCAAACACAAGCCTTTAACTTTTATGAGAAAGCTTAAAAGCAGCCATAATTCAGTCATGTGCAAGTGAGGAAATTATGATGACCTTCAGGAGACTAATATATGCATTCCTGCGAATTGCTTAAGATTTTGAAATGTAATACAGGAATAGCCATAGTTTGCATCCCCCTCCCCCCGCTCTAAGCAGCAGCAAATCCCATATTTCACAAAACAACATCCAAATGTATCTCCTAATACATTTTCAAATGTATTATACTCAGATATATTGAGTATACTTCATACTCAAACCTATCTTCTGTTCATTGCTACCTGCTCATGACTGGTGAGGGGCATTGCTTATAAGGATGTATTTGTAAGACAGGCTAATCTGAAATAGTCGCTGAAAGAGAAATTATTGCAGCCACTTTGAATTAATAAAATCATAACACAGCCAGGGATTTCTGCACCACCAGAAACAGTCACAAACAAGGAGAAAACATCACCCCCAACATAATTAATTTTCCCCAAACCACCACATCTTTTTTTTTAAAAAAATCACAGTGCAGGTACACAAATGATAACAAATGCAGCAAGAGTTGACCAAAAGGAAATCTAACTGATTTTACAAAGTTTGGCCCAAGTGTGCTTTCTTAGCAAGAGCCACAGTTCACTGCAAAAGCCATCCATCAGAATGGAATCACAGACCAAAGAGCAGCCAAAGAAGCAAGACATCCCACCATACCACACGACCTACCAGCTACCAGCATGGGGACAGGGGTGGGTGGGTCATAGGTTTGAACCAATCCAGAAAATGCATCAATCAGTTTCAATAGTTCTAACAGAAATAAACTGGAAGTGACTCTGAGAAAAATGCAAGGCTTACTTCTTCCAGAAAGACTAGGAGAAGAAGAAAAAAAAATCACTTACCTAGAACCCCTAGCCTGTAGTTGATGGTCACAACAATGACATTCCCGTAGCTTGCCAGTATGCTGCCATCAACTATATTCCCTGTACCTTCCATATATGATCCACCATGGATGTAGACCATCACTGGCTTCTTGTTGTTCTGATCATGTATGTCTGAAAAGAGTACAAGTAAGGAAAACACAAGAAAGTAATACAAGTATTAAAGAAATGGTTGTTGCCTAGTTTTTAATGTCTTCATAAAGTTTTTACTTTGCATATTTTCTTACTTCATCTATATTTCTTATTTCCTAGCCCAGCCTTGCCCAACCTGGTGCTGTCCAGATGTGTATGTGTTGGACTTCAACTCCCATAATTCCCAGCCAAAATTATGTCCAATCAGGACATATGCTGTCCAATCAGCACCAGGTTGGGGGAAGGCTGTACTAGTCTCTGTCTCACTTCAGTTATGGCCATAAGCAGAGTGGGTTTCTTCTGGAAGAGCTCTGGAAAGTGCCATAGGTGCAGCGTATCTCTCAGCGAAGGACTGAAATGACGGGGAAAACTACCCCTGCTGAGTATCACCAAGATAACGATCACAGTTCAGAATGAAGCTGCGACTGCTGCCTTGCTTTAGGAATATGTATCACAATATTCGGTCTCTGACATGCAATATATAGACACAGTCAACAGCTGTAGAAAGAATAATTCACAAAAAAAAGTCATTATCAGCAGGTTGACAATGTAAACATTCTTTTAAAAACAAGAACACTTAATTAACTCTAAACCACACCACTGTCCTGGGTCTTTTTGTTCTGCAATTTCTGAAACAGATAAGGTAACATTTCATGAAGCATATGCCACAGACCAGTTGCATATACCACAAACCAGTCAAACATCTGCTTAAACTAACATTCAAAGTGAATTAGGCAAGGGTGGGGACTCTTCAGGCAAAGTAACTTGACAGATGTTGAAGGAAGTTCAGATTTTCGATATGATCATATCCCTGCCATTTCACTTTCGGGTGGGCAGACTTCAGGCTTGCAAGAACTGCTTTGTTTGTTTGTTTTTATTGTTATTATAACCCTGATACCCATTTATCAGGGACTGGTGAAAAAGATATACCCATGGAATTAAAGAATTCTGAACCCAGATATTTGTTTTGAGTACCAGAACTGAACTGACATGAAAACCCACTCTTCTTCGGACAGTATCCAGTTCGGCACTACTGCTAATGTAATTTACATTGTGTATCACTGCCTTGTTGTGGTGAAGGGGCTTGCATAACTCATTGAAGCCATAAGCTATGCCATGCAGGGCCACCCAAGATGGACAGGTCATGGTGGAGAGTTCTGACAAAATGTGGTCCACTGGAGAAGGAAATGGCAACCCACTCCAGTATTCTTGCCAAGAAAACCCCATGGAACGTATCACAAGGCTAAAAGAGATGACACCGGAATATGAGCCCCTCAGATTGGAAGGTGTCCAATATAGTATTGTGGAAGAGCAGAGGGAATTTCCAAGTAGTGCCAGAAAGAGTGAAGCGGCTGGGCCAAAGCCAAAAGGACACTCAGCTGTGGATGTGTCTGGTGGTGAAAAGAAAGTCCGATGCTGTAAAGAACAATATTGTTTAGGAACCTGAAATGTGAGATCAATGAATCAAGGCAAGCTGGAGGTGGTCAAACATGTGATGGCAAGACTGAACATCGACATCTTGGGAATCAGCGAACTAAAATGGACAAGCATGGGCAAATTTAATTCAGGTGACCATTATATCTACTACTGTGAGCAAGAATCCCTTAGAAGAAATGGAGTAGCACTCATAGTCAACAAAAGGGTGGGAAAAGCAGTACTGGGGTACAATCTCAAAAACAATAGAATGATCTCAGTACGAATCCAAGGCAAACCATTCAACATCATCACAGTAATTCAAGCCTATGCCCAGCCACTGAGGCCGAAGAAGCTGAGGTTGATCAGTTCTATGAAGACCTACAACACCTTCTAGAACTAACATCAAAAAAAAATGTCCTCTTCATCACAGGGGATTGGAATGCTAAAGCAGGAAGTCAAGAAATCACCGGGATTACAGGCAAGCATGGCGCTGGCGTACAAAATGAAGCAGGACAAAGGCTAATAGAGTTTTGCCAAGAGAACACGTTGATCATAGCAAACACTCTTTTAAACAGCACAAGAGGCGACTCTACACATGGACATCACCAGATGGTCAATATCGAAATCAGATTGATTATGTCCTTTGCAGCCAAAGATGGAGAAGCTCTATACCATCAGTAAAAACAAGACCTGGAGCTGACTGTGGCTCAGATCATGAGCTTCTTATTGCAAAATTTCGGCTTAAATTGAAAAGCATATGGAAAACCACTAAACCATTCAGGTATGACCTCAATCATATCCCTTATGAATATACAGTGGAGGTGAGGAATAGATTTCAGGGATTAGACCTGATAGACAGAGTGCCTGAGGAACTATGGACGGAGGTCTGTAACATTGTTCAGGAGGCAACAATTCAATCCATCCCAAAGAAAAAGAAATGCAAGAAAGCCAAGTGGCTGTCTGATGAGGCTTTACAAGTAGCTGAGGAAAGAAGGGAAGAAAAAAGCAAGGGAGAAAGGGGAAGATATATCCAACTGAATGCAGAGTTCCAGAGAATAGCAAGGAGAGACAAGAAGGCCTTCTTAAATGAACAGTGCAAAGAAATTGAGGAAAACAATAGAATGGATAAGACTAGAGATCTCTTCAAGAAAATCGGAGATCTCAAGGGAACGTTTTGTGCGAAGATGGGCATAATAAAGGACAAAGAAGGCAGGGACCTAACAGAAGCAGATAAGATTAAGAAGAGGTGGAAAGAATACACAGAAGAACTATACAGGCAAGATCTGAATGTCCCTGATAGCCATGATAGTGCGCTCACTGAACTTGAGCCGGACATCCTAGAGGGTGAAGTCAAGTAGGCCTTAGGAAGCATGACTAACAACAAAGCTAGCAGAGATGACAGTATTCCAGCTGAGCTATTTAAGATCCTAAAAGGTGATGCTGTTAAAGTGCTGCACTCAATAGGGATGTACGAAACCCTGCTTACCTGGCTCCGCCAGGTTCCGCTGGGGGGGGAGGTGCTCCGTCCCTCCCCCCGGAATCCTAGCAAGGGGGAGATGTGCTCCACACCTCTCCCCGGAATCCTGGCCAGCCGGATCTGCTCCACGGGGATTCTGTGGAGCCACCGGCTGGCTCTGCCAGCAGCCAGACATCCGGCTGCTGGCTAGCAGGGACGCAAATGGCGGCGGCTGTAGCCACCGCCATTTGTGTCCCTGAATTCAGCCGCGATAGGCTATGTGAAGACTTATGTAGCCTATCATGTCTGTGTTAAAAAAAACCAAACACGTATGCAAATGGCGGTGGCTACGGCCGCCGCCATTTACGTTCCCTATTTTTGGCCATCTTAGTCTACATAAATATTTACATAGACTAAGATGAAGACAAGAAAGGGGAACGCAAATAGCATAGTGTGGGGGGGAAACAGACTGCAAATGGCGGCGGCGGCAGCTGGTAGGAAGACCAGCCGCCGCCGCAGCCGCCACCGGAGCCACTGCCGTCCAGAACATCCGCCCCAGGTAAGTCTTGTCCCGGGGGGATCCGCTGAGGGGCGTGGGGGCAGGCTGTTCCACCACGGAGTTCGGGGGGCCGAATGCACTGGCATTCGGCCTCACCGAGATCCGTGGTGGAATTCTCTGACATCCCTACAATATGGCAACAAATTTGGAACACTCAACAATGGCCACAAGACTGGAAAACTCAGTTTTAGGGATGTACGAAAATCACTTACCTTTCGGGAATTATGTTGATGGTGGAGGGGGGAGGCATTCCGTCCCTCCCCCCCCCCGGAATCCTGGCCAGCCAGCTGTGCTCCGCAGCGATTCTGTGGAGCTGCCAGCCAGCTCCGCCAGCAGCTGGACATTCGGCCGCTGGCTAGCAGGGACACAAAAGGCGGCGGCCATAGCCGCTGCCATTTGCGTCCCTGCAGTCAGCCGTGATAGGCTACGTAAATGTTTATGTAGCTTATCACAGCTGATTTAAAAACAAAAACAAAAATGCACGTACGCAAATGGCGGCGTTCCTTATTTTGCGTTCCTTATTTTGGCACATCTTAGTCTACGTAAACATTTACGTAGACTAAGACGGCGAAAATAAGGGGAACGCAAATAGCGTAGCGTCTACCCTATTTGTGTTCCCCTTATTTTCACCGTCTTAGTCTACGTAAATGTTTACGTAGACTAAGACGTCCCAAAATAAGGAACGCAAATGGAGGCGGCCATGGCCGCCGCCTTTTGTGTACGCGCGTTTTTGTTTTTGTTTTTTAAATCAGCCATGATAGGCTACGTAAACATTTACGTAGCCTATCATGTTATTTTTTTAAAATCTAGCCATGATAGGTTACGTAAATCTTTACGTAGCCTATTACTTTTTCTTTTTTTTTTAACCTGGAAATGGCGGCAGCAGCAGCCGGTCGGAAGACTGGCCGCCGCAGCCGCTGCCACCGCGGTCGAACTGCCGACAGAGCCGCCGCTGCCAGGAAGATCTGCCCAAGGTAAGTCCCGTCACGGGGGGTGGGGTGGCAGGGGGGTGGCGGGCTGTTCTGCCACCGATTTCGGGGGGGCCGAATGCGCTGGCATTCGGCCTCCCTGAGATCCGTGGCGGAACTTTCGTACATCCCTAGCAGTTTACATTGCAATTCCAAAGAAGGGCAATGCCAAAGTATGTTCAAACTACCATACAATTGCGCTCATTTCACATGCCAGCAAGGTTATGCTCAAAATCCTACAAGTTAGGCTTCAGCGGTATGTGAACCGAGAACTACTCGAAGTACAAGCGGGGTTTCAAAGAGGCAGAGGAACTAGACATCAAATCGCCAACATTCGCGGGATCATGGAGAAAGCAAGAGAATTCGAGAAAAACGTCTATTTCTGCTTCATTGACTATGCTAAAGCCTTTGATTGTGTGGATCACAACAAACTGTGGCAAATTCTGAAAGAGATGGGAGTACCAGACCACCTTACCTGTCTCCTGAGAAACCTGTACGAGGGTCAAGAAGCAACAGTAAGAACCCGACATGGAACAACTGATTGGTTCAAAATTGGGAAAGTATGACAAGGCTGTATATTGTCGCCCTGCTTATTTAATTTATATGCAGAGTACATCATGAGAAACACTGGGTTGGATGAATCACGGGTCAGAATTAAGATTGCCAGGAGAATTATCAACAACCTCAGATACGCAGATGATACCACCCTAATGGCAGAAAGCGAAGAGGAACTAAAGAGCCTCTTGTTGAGGGTGAAAGTGGAGAGTGCAAAAGCTAGGGATGTACGAAAGGGACTTACCTTGTCCCGCAGCTTTTTTCGCGGTGGGGGGGAGGCGCTTCGCTTCTCCCCCCAAAGTTCATGCGAGGGGGAGGTGTCTTCCCGCCTCACCCGGCCGAAATTCAGGCTGGGGAGAAGCGCCCCGTCTCCCCGGCTGCGAACTTCATAAGAAAAGTAAAAAAAAAAAAAAAGCCCCGTGATAGGCTACATAACGATTTACGTAGCCTATCACGGCTAGATCTGCAAAGTCAGCTGTGATAGGCTACAATAATCGTCATGTAGCCTATCACGGGTGACTTTAAAAAATAAAAAAAGCACGTACGCAAATGGCGGCCCCCATAGGGAGCTGCCATTCGTGTTTCTTATTTGGTCCCTGTAGTCTACGTAAAGATTTAAAGATAAAGTGCGTATGCGCTTTTTTTTTTCAAAGTCACCCGTGATAGGCTATGTGACGATTAACGTAGCCTATCACGGCTGACTTTGCAAATCTAGCCGGGATAGGCTACGTTAATCGTTACGTAGCCTATCACAGGGGCGTTTTTTTTTTTTACTTTTCTTGTAATGGCGGCGGCGGCAGCCGGTCGAAAGACCGGCTGCCGCCCCCGCCCCTGACGAAGACCTGCCGAACTGCCGAACTGCCGCCGGGACCCGCCGCCGGGAGCGACATTAGTAAAAAGTAAGTCCCATCCCGGGGGGGGGGGCAGGGGTGGCGGGGTGGTGGCGGAGAATTTCTCCCCGAACCTTCGGAGGACCGAATGCATTGGCACTCAGCCCCCCGAAGTTCCGGGGAGAAATTCTCCCCCATCCCTAGCAAAAGCTGGTTTGAAACTCAGCATTAAAAAACCGAAGATCATAGTATCTGGCCCCATCACTTCCTGGCATATAGAAGGGGAAGAAATGGAAGCAGTGACAGATTTTATTTTCTTGAGCTCCAAGATCACCGCAGATGGTGACTGTAGCCATGAAATTAAAAGACGCTTGCTCCTTGGGAGGACAGCTATGGCACACCTAGACTGCACAGTAAGAAGCAGAGACATCACCTTGCCGACAAAGGTTCGTATAATCAAAGCTATAGTTTTTCCAGTAGTAATGTATGGCTGTGAGAGCTGGACTATAAGGAAGGCTGAGCGCCGAAGAATAGATGCTTTCAAACTGTGGTGCTGGAGAAGACTCTTACGAGTCCCTTGGACTGCAAGGAGGTCAAATCAGTCAATCCTAAAGGAAATCAACCCTGAGTGCTCATTGGAAGGACAGATACTGAAGCTGAAGCTCAAATATTTTGGCCACCTAATGCAAAGAGTAAAGTCACTGGAAAAGACCCTGATGCTGGGAAAGATTGAAGTAAGGATGGACGAAAGTCCCTTACCTTGTCCCGCAGCTTGCTTCGCAGTGGGGGGGAGGTGCTTCGGTTCTCCCCCCGAAGTTCTTGGCAGGGGGGAGGTGTCCCGCCCCTCCTGCCCGAAATTCAGGCCGGGGGGGAGGCGCCCCATCCTTCGCCACTGAAATTCAGGCCGGGGGGGAGCGCCTCGTCTCCTCGGCCATGAAATAAAAAAAGTAAAGTAAAAAAAAAAAAAACGTGATAGGCTACGTAATGATTTGCATAGCCTATCAAGGCTAGATTTTCAAAGTCAGCCATGATAGGCTACGTAAATCTTTACATAGCCTATCACAGGTGACTTTGACAAAAAAAAACAAAGCATGTACGCATTACGCAAATAGCGTTGCCCTTATTTTCGCCGTAGTCTACATAAATCTTTACGTAGACTACCCCTGCCCAAATAAGGAACGCAAATGGCGGCACCCATGGGCGCTGCCATTTGCGTACGCATTTTTTTTTCAAAGTCACCCGTGATAGGCTATGTAAAGATTTACGTAGCCTATCACGGCTGACTTTGAAAATGTAGTCGTGATAGGCTACGTAAATGGTTACGTAGCCTATGACGTGTTTTTTGTGTTTTTTTTACTTTACTTTGTAATGGCGGTGGCGACGGCTGCTGCCCCCACCCCCACCGAAGACCGGCCGCTGCCCCCACCCCCGCCGAAACGCCGCCAGGTCATGCCGCCAAAAGGGACATTCGAAGGAAGTAAGTCCCATCCCGGGGTGGTGGCGGAGAATTTCACCACCAATTTCGGGGGGCCGAATGCATTGGCATTCGGCCTCCCAGAGATTCGTGGAGAAATTCTCCGCCATCCCTAGATTGAAGACAAAAGGAGAAGGGGATGGCAGAGGATGAGATGGCTAGATAGCATCACCGATGCAATGAATATGGACTTGAGCACACTCCAGGAGAGAGCGCAGGACAGGAAGGCCTGGCGTGCTATGGTCCTTGGGGTCAGGAAGAGTCAGACATGACTGAACGACTGAACAACAAAGCATATGTGAACTCTAGCGCGACGCCAATAGCATTTCCTGGCATGACAAGGAAACCCAGAAGCCCTGTTGGTATTGAGCTAGAGGCCACTTACATTAGCAGGGCTGGCTCTTCCACGAGGCAGGATTAATCCTCCACCTCAGGTGGCAGATTCCAAATGGTAGCAGATCCTGTGTGTCCTGCCACCATAAGCCAAAGAACCATGTGTCCCAGTGCTTCATCAGAAAGCCATGAAGGCCACACTCCTGCTGGGGCAACTGTTGCTGCAGCAGAGTGGCTGGCACAGCTCCCTGGAATACCACTCTCCTGGCACTTTGCTGTGAGGGGCTGTTAGAGTGCAGTTTCAAGTGGGTAGACCCTCTGGGAAGCCCCGCCAACCACTCAGAAGAGAGAACGGCCAGTGTGGCTCCACAGAGAGTCTGGGCCATATGCTTTGCTGTAAGGAGTCCTTTGTCAGAGTGAGGCATTGGTGGGGAGGTGGCCTTGGAGATCATTTGTGCTGCTGCAGCACAGACAGTCTCCCAGGCAACCTTCCCCGTAATGCCTAACTGAGGAAGGACCTCTCACAGCAAGGCATTGAGGGGGAGCTGTTGCCACCACTGCCACCATGGGAGAGAGAAGAGAGGGTGTGGTGGTTGCAGCGGCCACCACCACTGCCATTATTTCCATTGGGTGGAGACCGCCACTTAGGGATGTATGAATCCCTTACCTGGCTCCGTGCAGGGGCATCCGTGGTTGGGGGGAGCTGCTCTGTCCCTCCCCCTGAAATCCTCGATGGGGGGGAGGCGCTCCGTCCCTCCCCCCGGAATCCTGCCCATCCGGCTCCACTCCGCGGCCAAGCTGCGAAGCCGCCGGCCAACTCCGGCTGCCCGCAGCTGGACATCCGGCCACTGGGCAGCCCTGCAGGGACGCAAATGGTGGCTGCCGTAGCCGCCGCCATTTGCGTCCCTGTATTGAGCTGTGATAGGCTACGTAAATATTTACGTAGCCTATCACAGCAGGGGCGAAAACCGCAACACACGCAAATGGTGGTAGCCGCTGCCATTTGCGTACACTGGGTTTTTTCCCACCCTGCCGTGATAGGCTACGTAAATACTTACATAGCCTATCGTGGCGGCGGGGGGGGAAACCAGTGTATGCAAATAATGGTAGCCGCCACCATTTGCGTACGCTGGGGTTCCCCCCCCCCGCTTTGATATGCTACGTAAATACTTACGTAGCCTATCAAGGCCTCTGCAGGGACGCAAATCGTGTCCCTGCGTTAGCCGTGATAGGCTACGTAAGTATTTACGTAGCTTATCATGCTTATGAAGAGGAGGAAACGAATGGCAGCCACAGGATGGCCACCATCCGCAAAGCAGCGCGGATGGGAGCAGGTAAGTGCTCTGTTTCGTGTGCCTTTCATGGGTTGGGGGGGCGGGGGCTTCGTTCCATGATGGATTTCGGGGGGCCGAATGCACTGGCATTCGGCCTCACCGAGATCTGCCATGGAATTTTCTGACATCCCTACTGCCACTATGATCATCGTCATCATCAACATCTGGGGCCACCACCATAACTGTAGGAGCAGGGGCCATCATCGTCATTGTCGTGGGAAGGGGGAGGAGACAGGGCAGCAACACAACCTTCTACCTCCAGCTGTATTCTAGCATAACACAATTTACATCAGCGGTAGTGTTGAATTGAATACTGCCTTGGTTACAGCCCTGCCTCCATACCTGTCAGGGTGGAAATTGAGCCCAAAGAGCCCCAGAGCAGTTTGGATTCTGAGGAAGAGCAACGACCCATGGGAGAGGAGCTCACTCATCACTCACAAGCACAGCAGCAGGGAGAGATTCCTCCTGCCTGCATTCCTGAGAGAGATAATGACCGTGGCAGCGAGAGAGCGGGGCAGGGGGTTTGCTGGTCGCTTGGCACAGACGCAGGGAGTGGTGCCAGATGGAGGGCGCCAAGAGGAGGTGCTCTGCCTGCTTAGCGCTAAAACAACAGTCGCGTCCCGAGGATCCAAGGGTAAGAGGGAGGACCTCTTCATTGCCCATAAATTCAGAGTCTTCCCGCTCTTCTCCTTCAAACAGGGACCAACTGCCTTACCTGGAGCTTAGGCTACTCTGCTAACTACCCCAGTGCAGTTCCTTGCTTAGTTGCTGGTGATTAGCATCTGAAAGAGTCATTAAGTTAAAGGAATAAAGCCCTGGAAAGAATCCTCATCATCTGTGTCTTGAGCTGGCTATTGGAGGGGACTGTAGTCTGTAAGAGGCAGCTAGGGTGCTCCCGACAATACCATTCTTCATTTCAGCAATATAGGTTAGGGTGCATCATTTTGTGATTGCTATTGTTCAACAACTGAGAGTCAGAAATCCTTGCTGATCCACTCCAAACCACCCAGAGATAGATCACGATTTACTGGTATATCTTCCGCCCACACCTGGTCAAAAACAACTAAATGTAGCCAACAATTATATGTATAGGTCAAGCTTATTGTACCAATGAATGGGGGAAATTTTAATGTCACTTACTGCCCTTACAAAGTCCTTACCCATATGTGCCATCCACTGTCAGTTCATCCAGATACTGTATATGAAGCATATGTACACACTAGCACTTGGACAGCATATATACAAAAGCTGCACCAGCACACTACCGCAAAACATATAATTATACTATCATTACAGACATCTTCGCTGCACAGTGGGCAGATGTCCAGGAACAAATTTGTAGACCCAGAATAAAACCTGCATTTCAAGAATATTACAGTCTGATACCAGTTCTGCTGTGGTCTTTTATTGTCTCCTATACTCACATGTTACTATTCATGATCAAAATAGCACTATCTCTTTTGTATATTATATGTGTGCACACAGGCAGGTGGCTGAGATTCTCAGTCAACGGGCACTTTACCCATGATGCAAGTGGCTTGTGCCCATTATGTTGTAAAGACGTTTATTTTCTCTTTGCCTAAAATTAAGCACTTTCAAAAAGTAGTAAAACCCGCCAAAATATACGTATATAAAAATGTTCAACTGCAGTCAGGAGGACATGGATGGAGCTATAACCAAAATGAAGAACTCAGCCTGTTTTGGTGCACTCCAGAAGCCGATGCTTAATATCTTTATATTAGGGATTGACAACTGGAGGTCCCTGGGACCAAATCTGGTCATAGGGTTGATCTTTCATTTTGCTTCAGGCTTTTGGTTGAATTTGTGGAAGCATTCAGGATTAAACTCTAAAGCTAAATGAAAGGGGGAGAGCAAAATGTTTTGAGGGGACAGGCTTACAATTCTGGTGGGGGTGCCACATCTTCTTCCTTCTTTTCTTTGAACCATTTTGGCACCTTTGGCAGCAACAGTAGAGCTTTGGCCTCCACCGTTCTTACTTCCCAGAATTCCCCAGTGCGCACGGACATGATAGCATTCTTCCCAGAGGCACTTTGGAAAGGAAGAGTGATGGTGGCCAGAGCTCCCCTGCTGTGAAAAGTATTTGGAAAAGAAAAAGAGATATTTCAAACAAAAGATGGTGTGTGTGTGCCAGAGGGGGGAGGTAGGAAACCTCTCCCACACCAGAAAGGCAATCCCTATCCCCTCCCATTTTGAGAGGCTTGTCAGGGGTCAAATCACAACCCCTGAAGAGAACAAAAATAGCTGCACCTGGTTTGCCACCTGCAAATGGCTTGGCAAATTGGCAGCTGCTATTCACCCACCCATCAGATGGACCATCATTTTAGCGATGCAAGGAAAGAACGGTGTGTGGAAGAAGTGGTGAATCTAGTAACAGGTCTTCTTTGTAATGGAGGGATGAGGGGGCAGGGAACTCATTGCCCACCTTTTGTCCTCTGCTCAAAATGGCTCTCTACTAAAACTGATTGCTGACCAATGGTCCAGGGTGTGTATGCCCTTTAATAATCTCTTGGGCAATTAATATTTTTATGTAAATAGTAGGAGTGGGAATATCTCTGTTTCAAGAGCTACCTCACTGTGAAATTAATATGCTGTGCCTTCTGCTACTCCACAATTGATCTGAATCTAGCGGTAGGTGGGGAAATAGTGGATAAAATATAAAAATAACAAATGTATGTTTGTGCGTCTAGAACATATTGAGTACTCAACATACTGAGTACTCACTGTTTTGTAGCTAATATATGTTGCCTATTCAAAAGACCTCTAAAGCCTTATACAGCTTGGGACCAGGGTACACAAAAGACCGCCATCTTCCATACGGGCCTGCCCAAGGTCTTTCTTTGGAAGAATCCCTTCTCTCAAAACTGCCACCTTCAGAGGTGCATTTGGTGGCAATGTGAAAGAGGGCCTTCTCGGTGGCTGCTCCCAGGCTGTGGAACTCCCTGCCAAGGCAGGGAGTTCCTCAGTCCTTCTCTTCTGGCAAAAACTCCTTCCATTGGCTGGCAAAACCTTTTTTTATTTAAGGAGGCCTTTGGAATGTAAGTGTGTCTGTTGGGTTGGATGCTGTGATTTATGCTGTGATTTATGTTTCTGATTGGGTTTTAATGCATTTGTTTTATTATCATTTAATCAAGTTTTGTTTATGATTGTAAGCAACTTTGAATGCCATTTTTCTTGATAGAAAGGTGGGGTACAAATGAAATAAATAAATTTACATTTTAAAAACAAACAGGAATCCAGCTAGATATATTTTCATGTATCATTGGCAAGGTAAGTGGGGAAAAAAAAGATTTTATAAGTATAATGTGTCTAATAGTGCTCAGGATATAGTACCTTCCTGTTGACTAACATAAATTGAAGAACCATCCTCCAACATAGCGAAGTTGTGGGCATCCATCCAGCTGGGGTTCAAAGCCCGGCAAGAAATTGCTGGCTCAGCCCCCTGGACGCCAGTTTGCCGCTCCCCATGCTTTCCAAGTTGGACAAGCACGGGCATCCCTGATTCTGCACCGAGCTGCAAAATGGTGGTTTGGCCATTTTTGTAACAGCCAGCTTTACACAAATGGCAGCCATAAAGCAGCTGTGTATACAAGATTACAGGCATAAATTGCCGTTTACGCTGTAATCTTGTGTAAATGGCTGCTTTATAGCTGCTATTTGCGTAAAACCAGCCTTTACAAAAAAAAAAGGCTGAGCCACCATTTTTATGCAAAATGGCAGCTTGGTGAGGGATTGGGCAGCCGCTCATCAGGCATTCAAGGATCTCACAGCAACTCGCCACATGTGGTGAGTAGGGGCAGGTGGCTGGTGGGGATCCGGCAAGTGGCATTTGACCTGGACCATGGTAATTTTACCCATCCTTACTCTAACACGGGGGTCAGCTACTGGAAGCCTTGTTAAGAACACAGGAAGAGCCCTGCTGGATCAGACCAAGGGTCCATCTAGTCCAACATTCTGTTCACACAGTGGCCAACTAGATGCCCACAGGAAGCCCAAAGCAGGACATGAGTGCAACAGCACCCTCCTGCCCATGTTCCCCAGTAACTGGTGTTCATAGGCTTATTGCCTCTGATACTGGAGGTAGCACAGAGCTACTGGGACTAGTAGCCATTGATAGCCTTCTCCTCCAGGAATTTGTCTAACCTCCTTTTAAAGCCATCCAAATTGGCCCATCACTATGTCTTCTGTTAGCGAATACCATAGTTTGACTATGTGTTGTGTGAAGAGGCACTTCCTTTTATCTGTCCTGAATCTCCCATCCTAAATAATACGGTGTCATCAGCAAACTTGGCCACTGCAATGCTCACTCCTAACTCCAGATCATTTGTGAACAGGTTGAAAAGCATTGGTCCTAATACAGATCCCTGTGGGACCCCACTATTTATATTCTTCCATTGAGAGAATTTTCTATTGATTCCTACTCCCTGCTTACTGTTCTAAATCTGAGAGGAATCACATATATTGTGTTATATATGTAACATGTTATATATTATGCCTTGCCAGTAGCTGACTTCAGGGAGATAGGAATATCTTCTTAACGTAGTCCTCCAGCAAAACTAGTTTCTGACGGGGGTCCTAGAATGATAGCACCTATATTTTGAGTATGGAGCAAAGGTATACTTTCTTTCTTTGGAAAGGAATATTACAGCAATGGAGGTCTGCAGAAAGAAAGGTAAACTGTTGCAATAACAACGAAGCAGAGATCTTAGCAGCTGTACTTGGAAAGGTCAGAAAAGCCACAGTCATTCTGAACCCTCGAGAAACAAGGAGATTAAGAGGTGACCGCACCATACTATACACAATTCTGAAGGGAACAGAAAGGGCAAATGTTACAATGCTAGTTGAAATAGTGTCAAATATCAAAACACAGACAAAACACGGAAGTAGGCTAAGAAAAAGACCGGGTACCAAAGAAAGGTGGCTAAAACCCACACTGCAGAAAAATGACATGCCCAAATAATTTATCACCTTCGCTACGGGTGGGCAACCTGTGTGGCTCTACAGCTGTGCGCAGTCCTCAACCTAATTTCAATGCCTACTGCAAGCAATCAGTTCAGACCTCTGACTGCGGTGACTTGTCCCTTCCCTGGCTGGATGGGTGGGGACCGTGGCAGAGGCAGAAAGACAGACTGACAAAACAGTCAGATAGGTAGTGGCAGAGAGTGAGAAAAGGGGGTGTCAGAAAAACAGAAAAAAATGGAGGCCTTGCCAACCTTGGGCACTGGAGCCTCTCATTGCTGGGAATGTGCCCCTAGTTGGGAAAACAAACAGTTTTGTGCTGCTGCCATAAGGAAGCCTTTGTCAGGATATGTTAGGAAGGAGGCTAAGGGTGTAATCCTATCTAGACAGGCGGCTGCCTCCGAACTCAGAGGCAACTGCCTATCCAAAGCAAGGCAGGAGAAGCATGGAGGGATGGTTCCCTCCACGCCTCTTCTACTCTGCTTTTTCTGCTAGACAGCCAATTTCAGCTGTGTAGCCGCGGGGGAGAGGGAGTAGGAGAGAAGACTGCTGTACGACACTTAGGATGTGTCGTACACACAGTCCTGCTCTCCCCGACCTGGAATGCCCCCAGCTCTGCCCCTTTTCAGCTGCTCTGTGCTCCTCTTCCAAGCATGGAGGATGGGGCTTCTCCGTGCTGCCTCAGAGGCAGCGCAGAAATGGGGGGAGGTCAGTTTTCCACGAACCGACCTTGGAGCACAGGCTCCGAGGTTGATTCCCCCAAAACAGCATATATCCTATGGCCATCTAGCCACTGTCTAGCGGCCATAGGATTGCTCCCTGAGTGTATTTTAAGTTTGAAAAGTGTCCAAAGGGAAATAGACTGCCACCAAAATGTAGAAGAACAGAGAGGTTAAATGGGTGAATTAAGATTTTCACTGAAATTCAGAAGAAATTGCAGATTATCTTGAATGTAACAGAATGTTGCACTGGTCTTCTTAGCATATATTTGTATATCATTCAGTGATTAGTATTAAACAGAGAAACATTTTCATGTAACATTAAGGTTCTTGCTTGCACATGTTAACTTTGTGTATGGGAAAGTTCTCATTCTCTTGCATTTGATAACAAGCAACCAATAATTAACAGGAGTTTCAATCAATGCCCCGAAAAAAACGCAAGCTTGACACCTACCGGGATGAAGTGGCTGACACCACCTGAGCGGCTGCACCCACAGCACTCTGCAGATTTCATAAAAAACATTTTCCCATGTGGTTATGTTTCCTTGCATGTTTACAACAACATGCAAGTGATGGAACTCCCAAGGGGATGGACAGTGCTGTTATGTGTTATGTAAGCAGAAAAAACCATACCTCCGGGAGCAGTGTGGAAGTAAATGATAGCGGGAATATTCCCCCAAAAACATGCAAAGGAAGGAAGTTTTACAGAAGAAAACAAATCAACAAAATGCCCTTCAATTTTTCTTGAAATATCACACATTAAACACAGAAAAACAAACAGCAGACGATGTAATTGCATACACTATATGGGGAAGAGAAAGAGGGAAACTAACGTGAATGTGAAGTTACACAATGTACGGAAGGGATAAAGGAAGAGATACACATGCATGATTTCAATTCCAGTTATTCTTCCTAGGCAAAAGTTGGGAATAAGGAAGCATTTGGTTGTAAATAATATTTATGTTACTCACTTCACACATATTTACAGATAACCTGTATTTTTATCTCAAAAAGAAATTGCAGTCATCTAAATGCTAATTTGTGTCTTTTTAAAAAGGGAGAAAAAAAGGAAAGTTTATTCCAGATAAGAAGAAAATAAAGCAGCACACTGAAATCTGTGTGAATAAATAAAGGAGGGGGAAAAGTTCATGTTCATGCATATCAGGGGGTTGAGTTTCAGGGGAAAAAAACCAAAAAATACCTTCATCTTCCCCACGATCATTACTGGTTATATGATCATCTGCGCTTTTCTTTGTGTTGGCTCCTGAGGTCAGAGTGAGCAGGAGAATAAAGGGAAAAAAGAGAATTCAAAAACAGCAGGTTCCCAAAAATTTAAAGAAAAAGAACTATCCAAAAAATTGAAAAAAGAAAAAATGTAACACAAAAAGTCAAAATTTGAATTCTAAAAAATAAAGGATTCAAACTGCACACTAACATAAATGCTAAAAACAACAAAAATAGAAAACACTAGTAGAAAAAAAACGTATGGTGTGACGATGGGTTGGATCCATCGCTGGTCACCTGCTAGTGAAATTGATTTTCCGTCCCTGCTACAGCCCCCATGTGGCCCCAGATCTGCTCTGGAAGGTTATGTTTGCCTCTGAAACAGACTTGGGGTGCATGCAGAGGGCTGAAGGGGTGAGGAGTGGATGGGAAGTCCCACTGCACCAGCAGAAGTCCACTCGCATGACGTTGGATCCAACCCAACAAAATTAATTTGATTAGAAATGATTGCTTACTTTGGATTCAGACTTGAAAAGAAAAATATATGGTATTTTGTACACATGAATTCTTTGCAATCCAGGACAGCCCAGTTGTCAGTGCACTATCATAGTACAATCTCATTCATAAGATGCCTATCAGCAGAGCTCTGATAAACTGGGGTCAATGGTGAAAATTGAGTAAGAAATGCAGTATAAGAAGCCTGTTTAAGCTGTTACCCCCAACCATCCTGGATCCAAAGAACTACACAACCAATTCTGCATATTCAAGGGAGATATGGAATCATGTTCCTCAAGAAGCAGCCATCTGTGCTGCATGGAAAACATATTTTGAGGCATTTGGGTCTGCTGTTCAAAGGGGGAAAGTCAAAAATCTGACTGGGCACACCCAAGCTCTTGAATATACCTAAGTAGCCATTTGGCTCTTGTCCTCTGGAAAAATCATTGCAGTATTCAAAATTCATTTGTCAATAATAACAGCAACAACAACAACAACAACAGCAACAACAACAAATCTGGTCTTTTTTTCATTAAAACACATTTCTACTGTAAGCAGCAACATATTTGAAATGTCTAAGTTCAACAGAGGAGCATCTAAGTGTGAAGGAATCAAGTCTGCAAATGGATAATTCAATTCTGAGAAGATTATAACTGACATAGTTGTACCGAATATATTACTTACCATGATAGCAAAAGCAGCATTAAAGAAGGAATCACAAAACAAAATGGCTCTTATTCAAAGCCAAGAATTCCACACAATTCTGTGTACATTGGGACAGAACAAGTCAGAAGTCTTGTGGACTTTTATAAACTTGGGGGGAAATTGCTCTCGACTGAATTGGAAAAGGTATATGGCAGCCTTCCCCAGCCTGATGCCCTCTAGATGCCTTGGATTACAACTCCTAGCATTGCCCAGCCAGCCATTTTCTCACATTATAATGCTGCTTTGGGCACATGTGAGAATGGATTCAGCAAAAAAAGAGTTAACAATAGTGGAACTAGAAGTTGTAATAAAAACGAATGAGGGAAAACATTAGGCTCACAATCCAAAGGATCCTCAGTATTAGGATGGCCACTGATACATCACTAAAGGAGGGAACTAAAGAGGGCATGGGTTTGTATAATATTTGAATGTGCTACTTTATATGCATAAATGCAGATTTAGAGATACTTATTCTAATTTGAATAGAAGTAATATATGTCATCATGGTGGTGAAGACTACGAGCAAGTGAGCTGTGTGCCTGCTCAGTTGGCTGTCCAGGTGCTAACAGATGATGGGCAACTTCAAGGCCGCTGCCGTCCCTTCTTGTGGCACTTTAGCTTTAAATCAGAATGGACTGGACAGCCATTCAAATCTGGGACACTTTCAAATAGAGCACTATCTGCTGTAAAGTAGGGCACAACATGGCCATCCTACACAGTATACCACACATACATGGTTCTCCTTCTGAGTGCAAAGAGATATTTCCTTGTGCAATGTACCAACAGGGAAATGCAGATATGTGAGTCCTTTCTCTTCTTTTTTTTTAACACAAAACTTTTACATGTTACAACAGGGAACATTTACAATCTTTTTGTTACATTCGTCATACAATATAATGGGGACTGTCTATATTTACATGCAGACTTTGGGCTTTTTCACACAGAGCTTTTATTCTGCTATTGAAATTGCTCACTCACAGAAGGTTGTGGGCCCTTTAGATGATGTCGTGAACCTCCAGGGCATTTCCTGCACTAAATGACCTTTATTCCATTTTTAAATAGATCAGAGATAATGAGCTATCAAATTATCCCACTTGTGTTCCGCTTGAGTTACCTCTGTGAAAAAGAAAAAGCTGCAAGAAGAGGAACTAGATCAATGAAACATATGGAAGACTCAGATAAAGGGGAGAAGGAGGGGGAAAGGGAAGGGGGGAAAGAAAGTGTGTATAAAGGGAGTCCGTTGTGATCCTGCATTTAAACAGAAGCAGAAAGCCCCGTTTTTAATGCAGGATTTTAGGCTGGTGTAGATATGCTCTTTGAAAACCCTCTACATTTTGTACTGGAACCACCATTTTGTTCACCTAAAAAATTGTTGCACACACTCTTCCAGAATACTTGTATCTGTGTATGGATAGATATGAGTAATGTAGCCAGAGCAATTTAATACAGAAGTGAGGCAGTGATTTTTTAAAACACCAGCTTTCTTGTTATTGCTTTTTGCGGGCTTATAATCCACAGCAACCCACCAGCCATATAGAGAAGAGATGCTTATAAGACGTGTTCCAAAAGCCTCATAGCTCCATGATTGTTGGTGCAAAAAGAGTAATTAGTAGATGTACAACACGCAGGCCCAATCTACATAGGAAATTTACTGCAGTGCTATGGCGCCTCACACACAGACATGACACATGATGTTACCCCCAATCTGTATCAGTCCTGGGTTTTCTGGCCATAAAAGCTGAATTTTCGCAAGGTCCTTTTGTGACGGATTTTCCTTTACTGTGATGTCCCTCCATTTTGTGACTCGACTGTGTGCTAAATGTGCAGTACTACTCCAGGGGCAGGGGAAGTGGCTTCAGCCAAGTGGGTGGCTGGGGAATGGAAAGTTGCATCAGCGAAGTGTGGACTCGACAGAAATGGGTTAACTCCTCTCATGTTAACCCATTCCTGTTGGCTCCACCTTCTGCTGACCAAAATCCTTTTTTTAAAATAATATTTGCTAATTTGTGCCTGCAGATGCGTGACTCTGTGAATAACACACACATCTCACGTGGCTCTGCTCAGTGTGGGTAGTCTTGGTAAAACAGCCACAGCTTTGAGGAGAGAAACCCCTTCAGCCAGTGAGCAGAAGAGTGAATGCAATGCTGCTTCTCCTCCCTCTGCCTTTGACCAAAAAAAAAGTTTGGAATGGCTTTTCAAGCCTTCCCAATTTGCTCCTTTGTCCTTTTTATTTCCTTGCCTCAAGGAACAACTAGCTGAAAACAAGGGATATACATGTCTACTCAGAACTAAATCACAATGTCTTCAATTGAGCTTACTCCTGGGAAAGTCAGCATGGGAGAGGGGTGGGGAATTGGGAATTGCTCTGGGGATGACTTAAAAAAAAAAAACTCTGCTCACACCATCGCACCTGCATGTAAACCTAACGGATGAAAAAGAAGAAGGAAACTTGTAGATGTTGTGAGACTCTGACTACATATAGCCAAATTAATGCACTTCAAGATTACGTTTGCTTCAAGAAAGCAGGATATATTACAAGTCTCATCACATTTGGCTATGTGTGCCACAGGAGGAGTAACTGTGAATTCAAGAAAATGAGATTTTTGAACTGCATCAACATCAGAAGATGCCTCTGTGTAGATTGGGCTGCAGATGCTTTTTTTTTTCTTCAGAAATGGAACTCACTGGGTGCTCTTGGGCAAGTCATATCGCAATACATTCATTCACTCAACTGGCTTCTTTCTGCATTTCTACTGGGAGATGGTGCCTGTAGAAATCAGGAAGCAAGCAAGCAGTAGAAAAGGTACTGCAGAGAATACTTCTAACATTGTTGTAGTTTCCCTGCCTTGATCCAGGTTTCTGTTTGCCCCATTTCTAGTGTGTCCTAGTTCCTGCCCCTTTCTTGTATACTGTCCAGTTCTTTCTAACTACACACTTTTTACGATCATCCTATGCTATGATAATCCAACATTAAAATATAACAGTGAGACCTGCAACAAAATGTTGTAGTGTGAGGTGCTTCTGATCACTGTTCCAGTCAGTCATCCATACCCTCCTTCACAATACTCCATTCCGCTCCTCTCCAACTCAGTTTTCCTTCTCCCCCACCCCCTGCCCCAGTGAGTCAGCATTCTGGGGCCACTGAGCATGCTCAGTCCTAATTGAATCCCAGTCCTACTTGGGATTCCCTCACAATTAGAGGAGTGGACATAAGCAGTGGCAGTCCTGCCTCAACACTGGAAACAGAGGGAAAGATGTGTGACTCCTCTTGACCTGCTAAGCCACTTTAACCATCCAGCATTTTCAACTATACCAGCTTTGTCTCTCCTATGTGAACAACAAAGTTATTGTCTCATCGTCCAAGGTACCTACTGACCCTTGTAAGAGCAATAATCAATGTCTGATAGCAACAAATATGGTTAAAATACATAAGTCATTTCATAGAACATCTGTGAAAAGTGTCTTCTCTGTTATTCAGTGAAATTTCCTATTCAAGCTAAATTCTTTGAGCCCTCTTGCTCAAGAGTCCATGATGTAACAAATGCAACTTGCCCTGAAACCTTCAGTTCTCCCCTCTGCTCTGACATTTCTATTGAACAAAAATGGGAAAATCAGCCGGATGAAAGGTGATTCCTTTTAACCTTTTTTAGAACCTTCAAAAAGGTACTTCTTTTTTTCCCCCTTTTATGTGCACCATTTGTCATGCTGCTAGTGTAACTTGATGCTGCTGCTGCTGGCTTTTGCACTGTAACAATACAAAGAGTACAAGGAGAAAATGTAAGATGTAGTTGTGTTTTCAGAGAATCTATAGAAGTCCAGACCACGCTTCACATCAAGCTCTCCCCTTCGGAGGAAAGATGTACAAATACTCCATTTTCATACTCTGCTCAAAATCAGGATACATTGGAATAAATGTGTGTCCATTATCAGCTTTTTAAGTCATGTTGAAACACCCTAACAATTTGACACACACACAAAGACACCATATCCTTCATCATTCTTTTAAGTAATCATCTGTTTTTGGAGAATCTCCCCCTATTGTGACACAAGTGTCCAGGCAAAAAGGTTCACTACCCACAGGGCTGGCATCAGCATTATTGGCAGATGCGAAGGCCCATGTCTCAGGAGAAGCTCTGACAAGTCTCTATTGCCTCCTGGCCGTGCTTCGCCTCTTCTGTTCTGTTGCTGCCTGTCTTCCTGCCCTCTCTGAACAAGCAAGCAATGAGAAGAGTGATGAGAAGGAACACCTTGTCCTCTCTCTCTAGGAAGAGGTATGGACTGGTCAAAAAGGGAGAGACAAGCAAATAAGCAGCAGCAATCATAGCAAGGAAGAAGAAGTGGGTGTACTCAGGAAGGTGCCACTGACAGCATCTTACCCAAGCCCCCCAAAACTTGGAATTGGCACTGACTACCATAACGTATCTCTAAAAACATTCCAGAGTTCACAAGGGATGCAAACCCCATTCAGCTGAAGAAGCTGCCTTCTTCAGTTATTGTAATTTTTCCTGTTGTTATATTTGTTTAAAGTTCTGTAACTCCCAGCATCCCTTCAGCAACCATGCTGGCTGGGGTATGCTGGGAATTGTAGGACTTGTTTCTGTCTAAAGGTGCATAGATGTGCACCCTCAGTTGTTGTTTTTATCTCATTTTTAGCTATGAAGGGGCTTCCATTTTGGGACTGAGAGGGGATACTTTTCAAAAAGCATACGTGTGTGTGTGTAAACCATCCTGGTTTCATCTGGGGATTTGTATTGGGAAATTGTACTGAAGGGCAGTATAGAAATGTCCTAAATAAATTTAAAAAATATGATTGTGTTGGACATATTAAGCAATTTTCTACTTACATATGTGTTCAGTTTGACAGTGTTGTTTCACTGTTTTCTAATAGCCTAACAAAGCTTATATCTTGTATTCGCTGCTAGTCATTTAATATTAAATCAAGGTTTATGTCACCTCTTGTTGGTTCTATAAGTAACCAGTTGGTTCTATAAGTAATCAGGGTAGCTGATAACAAGAGTGTAATAACATGAGTGTCATTCATTCTTCCCTGAATCCTTTTTGAATCCCAAGATCACCTTTAAAATTTTGGACACAGGTAACAACAGAGAGCTTCGGCTATTGGGCGGTATAGAAATGAAATGAATAAATAAATAAATAAACAAACAACATTTCCTGATTTTAGTATGTTTTTTCCTTCATTTTGTTTTGGTATGAAATTTCCACAGTGTGGACAAAACTGTTTGTTTAAGATTCCTCACTTACTTGAATGTAGTTTTGATAATTGTCCCCACTCTGAAAGCTACACTGATTTTCTATAGAGAAAAATCCATAGTATTATCAAAGCATTATAATTTGGCTTTTCCCCTACATACATATTACCTCAATTTTAATGTCTTACAAAATCTGGTATGGTTTTCCTAACTGTAGGGATATTTAAGGTAATATACAAAATCAGATACAAACTGATATGATTTATACCTACTGAACAAAGTGGATTGGATCTTAATTCTCCACTATCTTTCATACAAAAACTGAATGTTCTGACACAACTCTCAGCTCAGAAAACATATATTTAAAAATACATGTTAAAACGAGTATTTTACAATCCTACACCCACCTACCTGGGAATAAGACCCACTGAACGCAGTGGGACTTACTTCCAAGTAGACATATACAGAATTGTACTATTAGAATGTATATTTAAATACAAATGTTTTCTTAATCCATATTAATGCAGACATAGGACAGAATGGACTTATGGGTGAACACATGCAAAAGTGACATGGAGTAGAAATCAATTTCTCCATCTTTAACTGCCAGTTGTCATTTCTGAATGTTTCTTTGTTCTCATGTGTTTGTTTAACTTTCTTCATGTCTTTGCTTCCAGGTTCCTTTGAAAGTATTTTATTGTTTTATTACTTCAACCTCTTCCTCTTTAATAATTTCACTTACATCACCCCAGGGTTTTCTACCCAGTGTCAAGTTTCCCTGTGGTCCAGTGTAATCTATCCTTGACAAGTGTAGCAGTAGCTACTTCAGCACTTTTTTCCCCAGCTGCTTTTCTCATGAAAATGACAGATGGCTTCTGCAGCCTGTACTGTGTACAGACTAGACCATAGTAATATTTCCCCATGCAACCCTTTGCAAAGTTCAAATACAGGAATCAGCCTTAAGTAATTGTACCGTGAGTTTTCACAGGCAAAAGCCTGCTTCAGAAGAACCTAGCTTATCAGTTGCATGAAATAAATAGAGAAAGATGGTGGATAAAGAGATAAAGATGGTGGATAAAGCCTTTTTTTACACAAGGCTTTTAATTGGCTGTTAATTTATTGCATCCACTTTAGGTTTTGTCACAAAATTCCTTTCCTGCTTTTCCTCTACATAACCTTTAGGTGGCACTGTGATATTATGGAATAGCACAAATACACAAGAAGAAATTGCACTTCCTTTACCTTTCACAATTAAAAGCTGCATTTTCCCTGCTCTAAAATAAACCTCCCTGAAAGTTTTGTTTAGACACAGAAGTAAATTGGAGGGTCACAACGTTGTCTAAAGTACCCATTAGCAGCCCTGTGTAGGGAACAATGAGTGCACAATAAGTGCGTTGTGTAGAAAAGTTAATAGATAAAGTGAAGGGGGTGGGAGAACAGTTTAACAATGTGCCACAAAGTGACAAAAGAACCATATCACCATGGCAGGTTTCACATACATGATCCAAAGATTAAATGAAGTGAAAAAACACTAAAGTGACTATGTAAAACTGCTTTAATGCAATGATCTGCATAGAAAATTCTTGTGAAGGACTGTACTTTTGCCCTTATTTTCTTTTTTAGCTGCAACAAATGCAAAAATAGTTATTACTTCACAAATGGTGAAGATGGTAAGAAATGCCCCAATGTGGAATTAACCACCTTACATATTACATAGTTTCATTAAGAAGAATGAAGTTTGGATGTCATGATAGATCTCAACAGAGAATTCCAAATTCACATCCTCAGTCACAAATCTCTGGTACATAGGTCAGCCCATAAGACTGTAATCGATCCAAATTGTGAACAAGACAGATATCTAACTGCACAGACTTCACATTTTCTATCTGCAGTAATTGTTTTGGGAGGAGGGTTTAAGGGAGAATGCTGTGTTTGCCAAGGAGATGCAGAATAACGGCTGTTTTTATATAATTGTATTCTGGTTTTATATAATTACATTCCAGTTTTATTATATAACTGTATTCAGGTTAGTGTAGAATATATTTACTTTAACTAGTGTTAAGACAGGGACTTCTTTTTTTTAAGAAAGGGAGATGTTTAGTTTTACCAGGGAGATTCAGAATTTTTGTTTTATTCATGTAATTTGGGCTTGCGTAAATTGCATTTATGTTTACTTATGTTAGCTTTCCCCTTCATAGATCACTGCCTTCTGTGGCGAAGGGGCTTGCGTAACTCAGTGAAGTCATAAGCTATGCCATGCAGGGCCACCCAAGATGGACAGGTCATGGTGGAGAGTTCTGACAAAATGTGGTCCACTGGAGAAGGAAATGGCAACCCACTCCTGTATTCTTGCCAAGAAAACCCCATGGAACGTATCACAAGGCTAAAAGAGATGACACCAGAAGATGAGCCCCTCAGGTTGTAAGGTGTCCAATATACTACTGGGGAAGAGCAGAGGGAATTTCCAAGTAGCGCCAGAAAGAGTGAAGTGGCTGGGCCAAAGCCAAAAGGACACTCAGCTGTGGATGTGTCTGGTGGTGAAAAGAAAGTCAAATGCTGTAAAGAACAATATTGTTTAGGAATCTGGAATGTAAGATCAATGAATCAAGGTAAGCAGGAGGTGGTCAAACATGAGATGGCAAGATTGAACATTGACATTTTGGGAATCAGTGAATTAAATGGACAAGCATGGGCGAATTTAATTCAGGTGACCATTATATCTACTACTTTGGGCAAGAATCCCATAGAAGAAATGGAGTAGCAGTAGCACTCATAGTCAACAAAAGGGTGGGAAAAGCAGTACTGGGGTACAATCTCAAAATCGATAGAATGATCTCAGTACGAATCCAAGGCAAACTATTCAACATCGCAGTAATTCAAGTCTATGCCCCAACCACAGGCTGAAGAAGCTGAGGTTGATCGGTTCTATGAAGACCTACAAAACCTTCTAGAACTCACACCAAAAAAAAGATGTGCTCTTCATCATAGGGGATTGGAATGCTAAAGTAGGAAGTCAAGAAATCACTGGGATAACAGGCAAGCATGGCCTTGGTGTACAACATGAAGCAGGACAAAGGCTAATAGAGTTTTGCCAAGAGAACACGCTGATCATAGCAAACACTCTTTTCCAACAGCACAAGAGGTGACTCTACACATGGACATCACCAGATGGTCAATATCGAAATCAGATTGATTATGTCCTTTGCAGCCAAAGATGGAGAAGCTCTATACCGTCAGTAAAAACAAGACCTGGAGCTGACTGTGGCTCAGATCATGAGCTTCTTATTGCAAAATTTCAGCTTAAATTGAAGAACGTAGGGGAAAACCACTAAACCATTCAGGTATGACCTCAATCATATCCCTGATGAATATACAGTGGAGGTGAGGAATAGATTTCAGGGATTAGACCTGATAGACAGAGTGCCTGAGGAACTATGGATAGAGGTCCGTAACATTGTTCAGGAGGCAGCAACGAAATCCATCCCAAAGAAAAAGAAATGCAAGAAAGCAAAGTGGCTGTCTGATGAGGCTTTACAAGTAGCTGAGGAAAGAAGGGAGGCGAATAGCAAGGGAGAAAGGGGAAGATATATCCAACTGAATGCAGAGTTCCAGAGAATAGCAAGGAGAGACAAGAAGGCCTTCTTAAATGAACAATGCAAAGAAATCGAAGAAAACAATAGAATGGGAAAGACTAGAGATCTTTTCAAGAAAATCGGAGATCTCAAGGGAACGTTTTGTGCAAAGACAGGCATGATAAAGGACAAAGAAGGCAGGGACCTAACAGAAGCAGAGGAGATTAAGAAGATGTGGAAAGAATACACAGAAGAACTATACAGGAAAGATATTAATGTCCCTGATAGCCATGATAGTGCGGTCACTGAACTTGAGCTGGACATCCTAGAGAGTGAAATCAAGTGGGCCTTAGGAAGCATTACTAACAACAAAGCTAGCGGAGATGACAGTATTCCAGCTGAGCTATTTAAAATCCTAAAAGATGATGCTGTTAAAGTGCTGCACTCAATATGCGAAGAAATTTGGAACACTCAACAGTGGCCACAAGACTGGAAAAGGTCAGTTTACAGTCCAATTCCAAAGAAGGGCAATGCCAAAGAGTGTTCAAACTACCGTACAATTGCGCTCATTTCACATGGCAGCAAGGTTATGCTCAAAATCCTACAAGCTAGGCTTTAGCAGTATGTGAACCGAGAACTACCAGAAGTACAAGCTGGTTTTCGAAGAGGCAGAGGAACTATAGATCAAATCGCCAACATTCGCTGGATCATGGAGAAAACAAGAGAATTCCAGAAAAACGTCCATTTCTGCTTCATTAACTATGCTAAAGCCTTTGATTGTGTGGATCACAACAAACTGTGGCAAATTCTGAAAGAGATGGGAGTACCAGACCACCTTACCTGTCTCCTGAGAAACCTGTACGAGGGTCAAGAAGCAACAGTAAGAACCGGATATGGAACAACCAATTGGTTCAAAATTGGGAAAGGAGTACGACAAGGCTGTATATTGTCGCCCTGCTTATTTAACTTATATGCAGAGTACATTATGAGAAATGCCGGGTTGGATGAATCACAGGTCAGAATTAAGATTGCCGGGAGAATTATCAACAGCCTCAGATACACAGATGATACCACCCAAATGGCAGAAAGCGAAGAGTATCTAAAGAGCCTCTTGTTGAGGGTGAAAGTGGAGAGTGCAAAAGCTGGTTTGAAACTCAACATTAAAAAAACTAAGATCATGACATCTGGCCCCATCACTTTGTGGCATATCGAAGGGGAAGAAATGGAAGCAGTGACAGATTTTACTTTCTTGGGCTCCAAGATCACCGCAGACAGTGACTGTAGCCATGAAATTAAAGGATGCTTGCTCCTTGGGAGGAAAGCTATGGCAAACCTTGACAGCATAGTAAGAAGCAGTGACATCACCTTGCCGACAAAGGTTCGTATAATCAAAGCTATGGTTTTCCCAGTAGCAACGTATGGCTGTGAGAGCTGGACTATAAGGAAGGCTGAGCGCTGAAGAATTGATGCTTTCGAACTGTGGTGCTGGAGAAGACTCTTATAAGTCTCCTGGACTGCAAGGAGGTCACACCAGTCCATCCTAAAGGAAATCAACCCTGACTGCTCAGTGGAAGGACAGATACTGAAGCTGAAGCTCAAATATTTTGGCCACCTAATGCGAAGAGAAAACTCACTGGAAAAGACCCTGATGCTGGGAAAGATTGAAGGCAAAAGGAGAAGGGGACAGCAGAGGATGAGATGGCTAGATAGCATCAATGATGCAATGAATATGGACTTCAGCACACTCCGGGAGAGAGCGCAGGACAGGAAGGCCTGGCGTGCTATGGTCCATGGGGTCACGAAGAGTCAGACAGGACTAAACGACTGAACAACAACATGTTAGCTTTATACGTACATACGTACATATATATATATATATATATATATATTTGTATAAAGCTAACATGTTGTTGTTCAGTCGTTCAGTCGTGTCCTACTCTTTGTGACACATACATACATACATATATACTGAATTGTTGTAAACTGCCCAGAGGGCTTCAGCTATTGGGCAGTATAGAAATGAAATAATAATAATAATAATAATAATAATAATAATAATAATAATAATAATAATACCCTTTGTTGAACTCTTGCTTTTGATAGTCCTGATAACTTGATAGAAACAAACAAATCTGAATCTAAACTCTTTGGTTCCATCTCAGTTGTTCTTCTATTAATTTTCTAGGCACATTACCACAAACAAAGAATTAAAATCTTCAATTTCCTTATACCAGAATGCAAGCCATTTTCTGTCCATTTTGACAGAAAATTCAGTATTCCCTCTTTGTCCAGGCTCCTAGGTGTACAATTTCACTGTTGTACTCAGTTCATTATACATAACATCCAGCCTACAAGCCAATATTGCAGGTTTCTTCTTTACTATTTAAAACACATTCTTCTGTCCATCATCCTCTTGTCATAATTTGATTATCTGTTATGTTAACTGCTCCATGTTCTCCTGGTGGATTCCACTTACTTATTTTGAGTCTCTCTACCACAAACAAAAAGCTGCAGCTAAAAACCATTCTAGACACAACATGAAGAATATTTTAATAAGACTGGATCATAGAAAATATGCATAACACAAAAGAAAAAGTAAGTGTGAGTGTGTGTGTGTAGGGGAAGAGTAGTACAAATAAAAGTCTAGAATAAAGGGTCTACTCAAAACTAATTCAGGAATTAAACATCATATTTTAAGAGAACTCATGCCACTTTTAATAGGTCAAAGTGGTCCTGCCGAGGATGATAAGGGCAAGATGTGCAGCTTTCAAGTCTGAACTTACTGACTTACCCCAAGTGTGCACAGGAGGAGAGATTTGCGGTATATTTTCACTGCTAAGTTGCAGTCCTTGACATTTAACTGCATCATGAAAAGTTAGATTAAAATCCTTTGCACCATATTGAGACCAGAATCTGCCTTACAGAGTCCACTCATCTAATGTGAGGCTGGGCCCATTGTCCGTGTATTGACTAATTTCCACTACACAGACCAAGAATGGGCTACAAGCAGAGACCAGTTCAAGGAATGTCATGCCAGTTTCTAATAAATCAGCTAACCGTTAGGATGCATTTAATGGTAGGAAGCACTCAAACTGTAGCCATTATATCTGAAAGCTTTCTAGACTTCCTTGATAAGGATACATTTAATAACACAATTATATAATGCTTATTTTATTTAAAAAAACACACTGAGGTCAAAATGCAGGACAGAAGCTACATTTTCCCAAGCTACATTTTAAATGTTAAGTGTTGCTGTTTCTTTAAATCTCCAATGTATCACGACGCTTACATCATGCTGCGTTGGGTTACATCATGTTATGACCAGTGATGTAACCCGTCGCAATGCAATGCACACATCGCAGTGTGTCAGTGAGTTAAAGGCCAGATCTACACGACAACAGAATGCAAAATGTGTCTGGGTATTATCCGGATTTTCATACAATCGGCTTTGGTCCATCAGGGACACATGAAGCAAGAAAAGCAGAGTATATAGCACCAAAAAAATCACTTTTCCAGTCACACGGGGCTTGAAATTTTGGGGCTGGGTGGGCAAAGTCTGGGAGGAGAGCTGAACATCATCAACCTGGGAAGTGTCACTCAGCAAATGAGAGAGGCTGGTTTCCCACCACTAGCTCCCCTGGCCCTTATGAATCAGAAGGCAAGCAATAACAATTCTGTAACTAGCCTGCCTTGCCCATTCATCAAACTGCTATACCTCCCCTTCAGAGTGGCGGTTTACCTCAGTGGGACTAACTAGCCTGCCTTGCTCAGGCACAAAAGCACCACAGCACTATTCCTCCCTTGCAGAGTGGTGGTTTACCTCAGTGGGACTAACTAGCCTGCCATGCTCAGGAACAAAGCGCCACAGCACTATTCCTCCCTATCAGAATGGCAGTGTAACTCAATGGGACTTGCTGCTCTCCTGTAGGAAGAGGGGAGATGGCGGCTTCCTTATCCCCTGCCCAATTTATGAATGAGAAACATCAGAGTGTGGAGCTGCTACTTTGCCCCCCGACCCCACCATCCCTATCCCCTCTCTTGCTTGCTCCCTTGATGGCTTGCAGATTTAGGGATGTACGAAAGTCCCTTACCTTTCCGCGGATTATGTTGATGGTGGGGGGGAGGCGATCCGTTCCTCCCCTCCCGGAATCCTCCACGGCCGGCTGTGCTCTGCGGCAGCTCTGCAGAGCAGCCGGCCAGGCCCAGGCCAGAGCCGTCCACAGCTGGATTTCCAGCCATGGAGGGCTCTGGGTAAAAACAAAAAAACTCCACGTACGCAAATGGCAGCGGCTACGGCCACCGCCATTTGCATTCCTTATTTTTCGCCATCTTAGTCTACGTAAATATTTATGTAGACTATGACGGCGAAAACAAAGGGGAACGCAAATAGCGTAGCGGGCGCTATTTGCATCCCTTTTTGATTCGCCGTTTTAGCCTATGTAAATATTTATGTATTGTTTCGGAAGACCAGCTGCTGCTGCCGCTGCTGCTGAGGCCCCTGCCGCAGCCGCCGCCGCCCAGAACATCCGCCCCAGGTAAGTCTCGTCCCGGGGGGAGATCCGCAGGGGGGGGCGGGGGATCCGCGGGGGGGCAGGGGGGCAGGCCGTTCCGCCACGGAGTTCGGGGATCCATGGTGGAATGCTCTGACACCCCTATGCAGATTACTCAAGAAAGGCAGGCTGCTTGTTGTGAATGGGTGAAGAGGCTACAGCAGGAAGTGGGAAAGGAAGCCTCCAAAAGCCCCTACTGCAAATGGAAAAAGAGAATGGGGGAGAAAGGCAGCCCCACCCCTTGAGCACGTCACCGTCAGGTCACGCCACATCACAGAGGCAAACCCAGGATTTAATGCGGGGGAGTCGGGGCACACGGGACTGCTTGGAAGATGCTTTAACTTTAAAAAAAATATATCTTTTTTAAATTTTTATCTTTGCTGTTTTAAATCTGTATTTTAAACTCCTGCACTGCTGCTAGATTTTATTGTGGTTGTATTGTTATATTGTGGTTTTAATGTTCTATATATTTTAAATTGTTCTATTGTGTGTTTGGTTTTAATTTTTGTAAACCGCCCAGAGAGCTTCGGCTATTGGGCGGTATAGAAATTAAATAAATAAATACATACATAAAAAATGGAGTAAAAAGAGTTTCTGAAAATGTGGCTTTTCACTACAGAAGCTGCTGGGTGGCTATAGATTGGAGACAACATCATGTGACATGAACGACCTCAAAGTTCTCCCAGTCTGCACTAAATCGACCATGAAGATGGCCCCAAAGAAATAGCATACTTAAATTGTTGTCAGCTTGTCCAGATGGTCACTGTGATAATAGATGCTCTACTTTAATTACATCCCTGATAAATCTAAAATAACAGGTTGCTACATTACTGAGAAAAATAATAGATGTACATTCCAAAATACCCCTTTCCCAGTTTTATATATGGTCAGTGTAGAGATCTTGAAGATCAGTGTTTCTACTCTTGACTTGAAAAACTTATTCTCCCATCTACCCACAACAAAATAACATGTTTAGGAAGTCAAAAGTCAAAGAAAAAATGGCATGCTTATTATTATTATAAAATGTAATTTTTATGCATGACACCCATGTATATCTAGAAAAATTTATTATGGAAGCAATGTAATGAAACGTCTGGAGTACTGGATACTGGGAGAGACCGGGGTTCATATCCCTTCTCAGCCACAAGGTTTACTGAATAATTTTGGGCCAGTATCTCTCTCAGCCTAAAATACCTCACACGGTTGTTATGAGGAAAAAAGGAGAGGAACCATATGCTCTGTAGTGAACTGTGATCCTCAATAGAGAGTAGGGGAAGACAGTACTTTAGGCATATATGGACAATGCCTTATACTCTATCTACCCTTGGAAGAACGTTGGGACAAAATGCAATTAAATAATAATCATTTGAATTGAATTGATCAGTGATCTGAATAACATTGTGACTCCAATCATGTAATTAGGTTGGCAATGTCCAAAGCATGGGGAATGTAGTGCTCACCAGTGAATGATTTTTGCAAGGGTAACTACTAAATTCCAGACCCTCTAAGGGAGCAATCCTATGGCTGCTAGACAGCGGCTAGACAGCCATAGGATATACTGTTTTCCAGGAACCAACCTTGGAGCCTGAGCTCCAGAAAACCAACCTCCCCGCAAGAGAGGCCCCGTCCTCCATGCTCAGAAGAGGAGCGCAGAGGGGCCGAAAAGGGACAGGGCTGGGGGTGTTCCGGGCTGCGGAGAGCGGATCTGCCTGTACAACACATCCTATATGTCATACAGCAGCCTCCTCCCCCCCCCCATGGCTAGACAGCTGAAAATGGCTGTCTAGCAGAAAAAGCAGGGCAGGAGAGGCACGGAGGGAATGATCCCCCCCCCCGTGCTTCTCCTGCCTTGCTTTGGATAGGCGGTCGCCTCCAAATTCGAAAGCGGCCACCTATCCAGATAGGATCATGCCCTAAGATGCCTAAAAACCTCTTTTCCCATGGCATAGAATACATTTATAATAAGACATGGGTGTGCACAGCTGTGCCTTCTAAAAGTATGGATATAGAGACAATCTGAGCCAAGACATCCACTAGGGATAAACTAGGAAGCAAATCCCCCATATTCTGAATGTATAAATCGAAAGAAGTAGCTAATTTATTGGTAGAATCAAATAACTGCTAGTCAGGCAGTAAAAGTGAGTTGTCCATGTCAAAAAGAGAGAGAAGCCAGAATCCTGGGCAAATTCACCTCCATGAAGCTCCTGTGTCTTGCAATCAGTTAAGCCCAACTCTTAAAAACCAGCTGTGTGGCATACGGTAAGCCAGGGGTGGGTAGAAAGCAGATCTCCAAACCTTTTAGGCTTCAACTCCCAGCAATTCCATAACACTGGCAGGGGCTTCTGGGAGTTGAAGTCCAAAGCATCTGAAGATCTATCTGCGGCCCATGCCTGAGGTAAGCCATTCATGCCCAAAGTACGGACTGATAAAAAAAGAAGGCTTTGATGCCCAAGTGACATCTAAAGTAGATGCAACCACCCAAGAATGAGTAAGGAAAATGAGTACAGTTGCAATAATTATGGTCTCAAGGGTCTCGGGAGTGCCGAGCAACCATGGGGCTTGCAGAGGGCAGCCCTTATATAGGGGTGCAAATGGCACCTCCATGTGGAGACTGTCTGTAAGCCCCTGTGACTTACCTGATCATGGCAGCTTGAAAAATGTCGTCATAATCATGGATGCTAAGCAGGAACCCTGGTCTGATCTTTTAAGCACTACAATGAAGGAACTCATTAGGAAGTATAAAGGTGCACCGTAAAAATAGCAAGGGCGACCTGTATTACCTTCCTGGGGGATTCATTATTGCAAATGAATACTTGTGTATTCATATACACTATTTCACAGTCCATATTCATTCATTGTCATCACAGAATCACATCAAATAATTTCTCAGGAAAGATGGAATAATGCGCGTTCCCTAGGGAATTCGTTCTGGAAGCAAAAATTTGCTCTCTGCTTTCATTAGTATATTTATACTAGTGGAATCAATAGCAGATTTGCGAGTCAGTCTGTCTGAAGAAATAGAAAATGAAAGATTTTAAGGTCTTTAAAAATCAGGTTCTTAGAATACCTAAAATTAATCTCTTCCCAAGGTATAGAAATCACCAATCAAAAATGGAGGGGGGCCCACATTTATTAAATTGCAACAACAGAAAATATTGTTTTTCTTAATCTGACACAGCTCCCATATAACAACCACCACTACCATCACCATAAAAAAGAAAATCTACTCAGAATGAAGAAACAAAGAGCCAGTGTGGTGTAGTGGTTAGAGTGCTGGACTGGGACTTGGGGGATCTGGGTTCTAGTCCACACTTGGCCATGGAAGCTCACTGGGTGACTTTGGGCTGGTCACTGACCTTCAGCCTAACCTACCTCACAGGATTGTTGTGGGAATATAATGTAAAGGAGGAGGACTATATAAGTTGCTCTGGGTTCCTTGCAAAATAAAAAAGGAAAGATATAAATGTAAATTAAAAATAAATAATTAAAGTGCCTCAGAAAGCAGAACAATCGTCTGCCTCCTTGCTTATCTCTACCTCCAACTTAAACAGATTCTCACAGCTGATTGGCACAATTTTTCTTATACGTTAGGGTTAGTGAAACTGAGTAAGTCATATGTGATATCAGTGAACCATGCAAGAAGATGCTAGCATCAACAGTACTTTCATCAGAGCGCATAGTCACTTCAGGGGCACAAAGGAAATGTAGAAGCACAGCTTGTCTCTGCAGGAGTCATTGCTGTAGAGAAGTCACTGTGGCCTCGAATGGTTTGTGCTCTCCTCTAACAAGCTAATGACATTTTCTACAAGGTATGGATTGTAGAGAAAGGCAAACACACTTTGTTAGGTCACTTCATGGACATGTATAATCTGGAATTCTTGCTAGAGGCACAATTCAATAAAAGTAATACTACAGAAGAGGGTAATAAATAGAAATGTCAGATCAAGAGAGAATGGAGAGATCCAGGAACTGAAGCGGGCCTATGTCACCTTATTGAATGATTTAAGCAAAGACAGGCAACAGATTCCCTTCAGATGTTTTAGACTACAAGTCCCATAAGACCGGTCAGCATGGCCAATGGTTAGGGATTATGGGAATATGCAGTCCAAAACTTCTAGTTGGCACCAGGACACCTCACCCAGATTTTTTTTTTTTCATTTGTAGCCTACCTTTCTTCCATTACAGAACTCAAGGCAGCCTACTACATGAGGTTATCAAGCAGTCTCCCATCTGGCCACTGACCAGGCTCAGACCTGCTCATTTTCAGCAACCTGAATGCATCCTATGCCCTCAGAGCATGCCCAGCACTTTCTAGCTGCTGCAACTAGCCATGATCCTAGCCAACTTTTTAAATTCAGAGCTCTATTCTAGGGTAGGGATGTACGAAACACCTACCTCTCTCCATGCTGGGCAATCCGTGGGCGGGGGAGGTGCTCTGTCCCTCCCCCCAGAATCCTCGACAGGGGGGAGGCAATCTGGTCCCCCCCCCCAGAATCCTGCCTGGCTGGCTTCGCTCCGCAGCCAAGCCGTGGAGCCGCCAGCCGGCTCCGCCTGCCTGCAGCCGGACATCCAGCCGCTGGGCAGCCCTGCAGGGATGCAAATGGCAGCTGTTGTAGCTGCTGCCATTTGCATCCCTGTATTGAGCCGTGATAGGCTACGTAAATACTTACGTAGCCTATCATGGCAGGGGGAAAAAAACCCCAGCGTACGCAAATGGCGGTAGCCGCCGCCATTTGTGTACGCTGGGTTTTTTCCCCCCCTGCCGTGATAAGCTACATAAATACTTACGTAGCCTATCACGGCCTCCGCAGGGACACAAATGGCATCCCTGCGTTAGCCGTGATAGGCTACGTAAGTATTTATGTAGCCTATCACGGCTATCAAGACGAAGTGAATGGCAGCCACAGAACGGCCACCATTCGGAAAGCAGCACGGACGGGAGCAGGTAAGTGCTCCATTTCGCGTGCCTTTTGTGAGTTGGGGCGGTGGGGACTTCGTTCCGCGATGGATTTCAGGGGGGCGAATGCACTGGCAATCGGCCTCACGGAGATCCGTCGCGGAATTCTCTGACATCCCTACTCTAGGGATGCCACCATTTCTGTTCCCAAAAGTAAAAATTCTATATTCACCATTATAAGTGTACCAAATAAGCAACATATTAAATGTGTGTGTGTTTAAAACACACACATGCACACAGTAATTTGATGTGTAAACTGCTACAACTGAGTAAATTATGCAAAATAACTCAGGTGGCAACCTGTAGACATTTAGTAGTAAGTCTCATTGAACTCAGCAGAGCTTGGTTCTGCTTAAATCTGCATAGGCACATCCATTGTCAGATTAGCAACTACATGGGTTGAAGGGTTGTTATTTTTTAAAAATGTTGATAACAGTTAAGCCAGATGTCTATGCAGCCAGAAGTCTGTGCTTCTGGGGAGTAACTGGGGAGAAGCGTTTGAAGTGGGTTGAGGAAGCCATCCCACTTCTTTCATTGGATATAAAACCATCACAGGATGCTACACAGAGAAGAGATTAAACCAAGATCGTGAACAATCACTTGGGAAGGTTATGCACATCCCTATCCTATTACCTTAACAGCTGAGTGACAAACAGAGATTTAGATAATGCATGAAGATGCAGTAAGGGAAAAACTGTATCTGATTAATTTTTGCCAGTTGTGCAGCTATTAATGGCACAGAAGCCATATGAGAAAAAAGTGTGGTACTATCCAAATCTTGGCACAGAGTGAAGGATTCATCAAATATAAGAGTATGAAATTGTGTAATGCGAATTCAAACTGAAAGAACAACCAGAAACTTCAGTAAGGGAAAAAAGAGAAATAGCTATTACGTTTGGGGGCAGGGGGAGAAGCAGGCTTATGGCAGCTAAATTAAACATGGAGGGAGCAATCCTATGGCCACTAGACAGTGGCTAGACGCCATAGGATACCTGGTTTTCTGGGAACGAACCTCAGAGCCCATGCTCTGAGGTCAGTTCCTGGAGAACCAACCTCCCCCCACTTCTGCACTGCCTCCAAGGAGCACAAGAGGAGCGCGGAGGAGAAAAGGGGCGTTCCGGGGCGGGAAGGGCGGAAATGCCGGTACAACACATCCAGTGTGTCATACAGCAGCCTTCTCCCCTGCTCAGCCCTCCCGCGGTTAGACAGCTGCAATCAGCTGTCTAGTCTAGCTGAAAATGCAGGGCAGGAGAAGCGCAGAGGAAACGATCCCCTCCATGCTTCTCCTGCCCTGCATTGGATAGGCGGTTGCCTCTGAGTTCGGAGGCGGCTGCCTATCTGAATAGGAACGCGCCTTGAGAAACTTAACTAGCACTGTATAATACCAAATCTAGCACATGCTGAATTTTAACATCAGTACTAAAAATTAGTTATTATTGTGGAACTGCTATATAAGACAAGTCCTTTGCGCAACATTACTAATGATTTTAAAAAACAAAAAAAAAATACTGTTGATTAAATTTGCTGATAAAGCAAAGACTTGCAAGGTGAGAAATAAATAGACATGGTAGGAGAGAGAGAGAGAGAGAGAGATGAAACATTGTTAATATGACCCACTGACCTTTTCAATAAGCATGCCTAGATTTAAACCAGCTTAGATCAATTATAATTAAGAAGACTGAGTCCATTTAATGGGTCCTTGACAAGACAACCACAGTCATGCAAAAGTCATATATGTAAAAACAAAACAATGAAATTAGCTCAGGAAATAATGCACAATGCGTATAGATAGAAATTCCTAAGGAACTATAGCTCACAAGTAAATATGCTCTTTCAGTGTAAATTTCTGGCAATCTCAACAAAATGAGAAAGGGATACAAAACTGTGTTTATATGTGAGAAGAGCATGATAGGTCTGAAGAATAAAACTGAAAGGCTTTTGCTACCTATGTACGATACTGAAACTTCAGTAAATGGGAAATTTAGTTTCTACTTCCAGAACTGTTAGATGTTCATTAATACACATTCATTCTATGACCTGCAGTATATATTATTTGTATAACCATGGCAACAAAATTAAACAAATTTGAGCTCTAATTTCTTTAAAGGTTACTGGAGATGGTCTGTATAATAAAGTTCAAATTATAAATGGGGTTCCCATTGCAGTTCTTGTACTATGACTTTTTTCTCACTGATGATCTATTTACTTATACCCAGTTGCTAAAATTCTGGGAGTGATTTTTTTTCTCACACTGTATGTGGTATAATGGAGTTGCATTTAAAAGAATGGCACAGCTACGATCAGAAGGAAAGAAATATACCTTAATTATCAATAATTCCTTGGTCGGTGCAAATGCCTTACATCAAAGTGACAGTTTTCTTTTTATTTCTCAGCTGTCATTTCTCCATCTCCCTACAGCAGTCTCACAAGGCTCAGTCTTTCATCCTCTGCTTTGCTGTCTCTACACACTCCTTCCTAGATGATCATATTCGTTCTCATGTCTTCCACTCAGTTTTGCACTGAGCAGTCTCTAATGTCCATTTTCTAATTTTAATTTTGGTCTGCTGTGTCCCTGATACATTCTCCAGCTTGACATCTCACCAACATCTCAAGGTGAACATGGTGAAGACATTCATTCATTTATAATACATAATTTACAAAGACTCTTGGGTCCTCTAATGGCAACTCACAACATAAGATGAAAAAGATATATATTATGACAAATCTAAGAAAATAATCTAATATTCCCACCAAAATACTCCCCACTTTCATATATTTCTGCTGCTGTAGGAAATGCAACATAGAATTATATATGTCAGAGGCACGAAACCATAGGCAGTTCCCCATGTTAACTATATGTGAATGAGACAGAAGCATGAGTAAATCATGGATTCACAGTTCTGTTTTTGCATGGCTAGTATAGTACTGAGTAGAGAATTTGCACAGATGTACAAAGTCCAGCATGCCTATTCTCTCCAGCATAAGTTCCCTTATGAATATTAAGTAGGCATAAAAACGAACAAACCAAAAACAGGAAACAATTTACTCATTCTTCTCTTTTCTCTCCACACCCCAAAATCTGCATTACTACTCTATGATTATTCCCCATCCACATGATCCTATTACCAATTGTTTTTTCTATTTACATTCCCAAGACCTACCCTCTCTTCTCTATACTGTCTGCAAATTGTTTGCCAGTGCCATGGCCATCTCTCATATAATTTACTTTAATTTCCTCCTATCTCCTCACAGTTTAAAGAACATATTCGCGCATAAGTAGTCTATTTGCAGTGCATGGATTTAAAGAGACTGTACACTCAGATTAATATAAAATTAAAATTCCCATTTACATTTGAATGCACATCCAAATGCAAAGTCCTTTGGAAAACTATGTAGTTTGGATATGCAGCATCTACACTTGGCTGCACATTAGATGCACATTTGATTTAGCCCTATGGTTCTTGATCCAGAAAGTGATATATGGGAACAAGGGTCCACATATTTTAGACCCCTTTGCTCACATTTTGACTAGCCAGCAAGAATATAGGAAAAGTGCCTCTGAACACATGCAGAATGCCTTCCCTTTTCACTCAACAAGAGGCAGACTGTCCCTCCCATAAGAATTAAGGAGAAGGGCTTACAGTGCAGATGGAATTGTTCTGTATGAGCCTGAGACCTCTGCAGTCTCTTTCTGAAAATTGCCTCCACTTCCCTGGCAAGCCCCAATAGAGTGCAGCAAGCATATGTTCTCAAAACTAGGGTAATAAGGCCAAAGGACCCGGTCTTTCCCTCTCTCCCAAAGAAATCCACTCCAGATTTTTCTTCCTTTCCGCGCCTGCTCCCCTTCACCACTGGGTTGTGTTTTTGTGCCCTAATTGGCCTCCAGGGCACAAAACAAAGGGAGTGCAAAGAGTATTTTCCTTTCTGGTGTGGAAAGTGGGAGCAAGGGAAAGAGAGAACTTTCAAGCCAGGCTGGGGAATGGAGAGTCTGCAGACATGGAGATGCAAAGGGGAGAGAGCAGGCACGAAACACCTGAGCTTTGAAAGTGGAGCTTTGAAGTTGCCTGCTCAGTCGGTCAGTTACAAATCAAAACTTCCTTGTTCTGAAAAAAGAAAATCTAGCTGTAGTTGGAATAAGCAGCACAGGGGCTTGTTGACTGGGAGGTATTTGAAAGGAATATATTCTCAGGGAGAGAGGTGAAGGCTGGGGCTGCCAAGGCTCTTTAGTTGGAGCTGAGGTCCAGGAGGAGGACCATGCTTGGGGAGGGGAGCAAAAGAGATTCCTTGGGGGAAGCAGCTTTGCAGCCATACAGGGAGAGAAACAAAGTGAGCAGCACCCGAGAGAGACTGAAAATGGTGCAGCTGAATCCCTGACTCCATCCCACTCAGTCCACCAGTCAGATCTGCCATATTCCGAGAAAAGAATTGGTGGGGGAAAAGGGATGGGGAACCCTCGGCGATACTGTTCAGAACTAGAGAACCGATACTCTCCCAAAAAAGTACTCCAGGGTTTTCTGGCAGCTGGATGTGATTGCTGTAGTGCAACCTCCCTCCAAAAGCATCCTTGCTTGCCAAAGGCTTTCTCACCCCTGGCCTGTTGGCAAGTGGGTGTGTTGAAGGGTGTGTTGAAAGCTGTGTGGACAGCAGGGTGCTTCTGTGCATGTATCCCTTTAGTAATTGTGAGTAAGGAAGCATGGGTTGGTGAAAGGAGAAGTTGTAAAAGGAGTAAACTGTTCTTCTCTTTTCTTCCCTTGCTCCTCTTCCTTGGGGAATGGAATGTAACAAAAAGAATGGTAAAATGTCAAAATAAACCATGGGAAACCTTTGCAAGGCTACACTTTTTCTTAATATTTAAACTTTTAAGAAAACCCTTCAGAACAGAAACAACAACATTTTACAATTCAAGGGTGAAAAGCACTGTTTCAGAAGAGAGAAGTTTAGAATTAAGGCACTCCGGGTTTTAATTTGGTTTGGTTTTTTCTTCTGAGAATCAGATTACAGTGTTCCTGTAGGAAACAGAAGGACTCCGCTTCTATAGCCTACTAAAAGCTCCTTCCTGTAAATAGCCACTATATGCAAGCAAGCCTTCAGAGGGCTGAAGTACTGCCTTGGCTATGAACTTTCCTGCCTTCCCAGGAAGGAGGGAACCCCAGAGCACCCAACTCCAAAGACTCAAAAGTATGCACGGTGTAGAGAAAGTGGATAGGAAGACATTTTTCTCCCTCTCTCATAATACTAGAATCTGGGGCTATCCCATGCAGCTGATTGGTGGGAGATTCAGGACAGATAAAAGGAAGTACTTCTTCACACAGCGCATAGTCAAACTATGGAACTGGCTACTGCAAGATGTAGTGATAGCCACCAATTTGGATGGCTTTAAAAGTGGATCAGACAAATTCCTGGAGAAGGCTATCAATGGCTACTAGTCCTGATGGCTATATGCTACCTCCAGTATTAGAGGCAGTGACCCTATGTACACCAGCTGCTGAAGAACATGGATGGGAGGGTGCTTTTGCATATCCTGCTTGTGGGTTTCCCATGAGAAGCTGGTTGGCCACTGTGTGAACAGAATGCTGGACTAGATGGACCCTTGGTCTGATCCAGCATGGCTCTTCTTATGTTCTTAGTAGCTTCTTCCCAAAGGGAACCAGTGATCTCTCTGCTGGCTGGGATACCCCCCCCCCTTTTTTTTTCTTGGGCTGGTTCAGATGATACTGCGGAAATCTAATCTGGCACTACATGTGGAAGTGGTGGATTATCCTAACCTCCATCATTCACTTGAGGACAGCCCCATTTAAATGAGGCCTATATGCACAGAAGCCTACACTCAGAGATCAACATCACATGGTCAATTTTCCAAATAAAATATGTGAATCAACCACATGATTTGGGCCTATGACATAGAACCCGTTCAGATGGGCCATTCCTGCATGGATAGTCAAAGCAGGGCCAGAGCACTGGCTCAACATGTAGGCCAGGTTGGACCTCTAAAGTATAACCTGAACTGGCTCTTAACTTTTCAGTTTTTATTAGCTCAATGTGCTAAGCTTCCTTTTTGCTAAGCCACTCCCACCTCTCTGTATCAGGCATTCCAATAAAAATAAATACAAAATTGCTGTATATATCTTTGGCATGAATAATCCCTTCCAGACCCAAGTTTGATGTCATTACTTCTCTTCAGCAGGATGAATTTGCTGTGTTTTAATGTAAAAAAACAAAAATGCACAGAAGGAGACCATCTGTACAGTAGCTGCGCAAGGGAATGGAAGTCAAGAAATTCAGGGTGAGTTGCTAATCCTGCTGTCCATTTGGTGTGGGACTTTACAATGTTTAGCTTCACTTAACCTTTCTCTGTGTATTCATTTTCCCGTGGGTGGGAAAGTGCTGATAATGCTTCTTTCATCTTTATATGGAATCCTGAAACCCATGAATAAAAGCCGACTGATTAAAGAGTGAAATAAATTAAAATCAAATAGGTTTTCAATGAAAATGCAGCGCAAACGATGGTTAAATAGATCAAACTGTGTGGATTATGGCTAAAAAAAACCAGTTGCATATTACCTGCATGATCCTCCCCAGCGACTGGCAGAGTTGCCGGGGTATGGAAAGAACACAAGCTTCCTAACTGTTATGGGGACAGTATTACCCAACAGATTGTTAACAAGTAGTGAATCTTCTCTGAGGTAAATAATATGTTAGTTTGGCTGGGACTTCTTCTTTTTTTCATATTCAGTATCTAGAGATGAGAGCTCACCTCACAAACACATTTTGCTGCTACTCAAAGCCAATTCAACAGCTTAAGTGCCATTTCAAACGAAGCTTCTCCTCCTCCTTTTTCCTAACTATATCAGGATCACGTATCACTGTGGTGACATTGCTATATGCCACATAGCCAATTAGACACCATAAAGCCAATTCAGAGTAAGATTAGGAAGCATTGCCATCACTCTGAATGAAAAACATTTTTTCCTAGTTTGATCCCCCCCCCAAAAAAAATTGCAGATAGCTTTCAAGTAGCTGCAAAAACTGCCTATCTCTAATCCATTTCAACTTAAGGCTTTTTAGAGAGGACAGCTATTTGATGATGTTATTGTTTTCTGGAAGAGGAGACAGAAACAAGTAGAAGACTGAAAACTGGGAAGAGGACAGTAAAGAATAGCTATAAGACAGGAGGTCTAAATGGAAGGACTTCTTCAGGCTCTAAAACTGGAGATTTCTGGGGGAAAGAATTGACTGCAGAGGAAAAAAAAAAACCTCTCACAAGGTCAATGGGATCTGGGACAGAAAAGGCTGTTATCTATTCCGGAGAGGGGAGGGGGGAATCCCAAAAGAGCTACAGAGGGAGAGAGAAATGGAGATGTATTTGATTTCTTTTGTGCATCTCTGTGTGTATATGTGGGTGTATATATAATATTATTACCTCCCTTGAACCAACAACATAGATTCAGAAATTTAAATAACTAATAAATGCATCAATTGTGGTTATCGCTGTTGAAAGCCAGGAGAGCTCCCCCGCCATACTCCTTTTTTGTTGTTTTTGTTCTTCTGGTGAAGCTAAATTTAGACAATCCATTTACATTATTATTCTTATAAAGCATTATACACACACAAATGGTTAATAAAACAGAATTGGGTGTTGAAGAAATGAAACAAATATTCATACCCTGATATCTTACAAAGTGAAGAGACTGTGGAAAATGACAAGCCAAGAAAATTGCTTTTTGTGTTAATGTTCCCCATCTCAAATTAGCCAAAGAAAAGAAAGTCTTAACAGGTTCCTTAATTCTCATATGACACAGTGGCTGCTATGGTAACTGCTCTTCTGATTTAAAATGCTTTAAGTGCATTTAGAACTCATTAAAACATGTCACATTGACAGCTCTTTTGACTGAGGTCTTTCGTTTAATCTGTCATATGAGCTAAGGCAATGTGAGTTCCCATTTATCGCTACACATTTCTGCCCTAACCTGGAGGCAAAGTCCTTACTTTTTACTCCTATGAACTGTGATATTAATATAGGAATTCCATTAATATATGGAATTTCCCTTGGAACCATCAAAACAGTTGGTGCTCCTTACTCAGATGAATTAACCAGTATTATGACAACAGACAAAAAACCCAGCTTGATTCTGACAGACAGTAGATTGTCTTGAGACAGAAACAATAGTCTAAGCTGGTGAAAAGTTTAGGTTTACCACTGAAAATGCATGCTTCCCTTATGATTAACATGGGGGAAACAGATGACATTTCTGTGCATGGGCACAGGAATCTCTTTTGGGAAATGGAAAATGACTGTCAGCCATATTGTCTGCAGGGAATTAGATTATGGCCCTGTTCAGACGCACATTAGGGAAGGGTGGTTAGCCATGGTGCATGGTGGTTACCGCTAACCACTGCGGGTACTACTGCCACACGTACAGGTAACCATGTTCTGCAACATGGTTAGATTAACCATTCTCTAACCACCCTCCCTCTTGCAAGAAGCCGCAGTCCTCCAGATGGGTGGCCATGCATCCCAGAGGCCTTTGTGCTGGTGGCTATTTTGGTGCTTGGTCTCCTGGCCATTTTGGTGCTCAACAGCTACTCCTTCTTTGGCCACTCTTACCATGGAGCTCTATGGCAGCTGTCAATTAACCACAGAGACTGTTCAGACATCATGCTACTCCATGGTAGAGCCCACTAACCATCTTGTGGCAAGTGGTTAGAGACCATGGTTGCAGCAGATGCCTGTTCAGACATCAGGCTAAGCCAATATGGTTAGCTCAAAACTCCTAACCATCATGGCTTACCATGATGTCTGAACAGGGTCAAAATTTTTCAGTTGTAAGACTGCTAAAAAGGCCTTGTGGGATTAGAGCTTCAGGGGGAAACAGTGAACTATGGAAGGAGAACCAAAAGAGTAGGGGTGTACAAAACCCCGCTTACCTGGCTCCACCAGGTTCTGCTGGGGGGGGAGGAGTTCCGTCCCTCCCCCCGGAATCCTTGCAGGGGGGGAGGCGCTTCATGCCTCCCACTGGAATCCTGGCCAGCCGACTCCGCTCCGCGGCCAAGCCGTGGAGCCGCCAGCGGGCTCCGGCCATCCGCAGCCGGACATCCGGCCGCTGGGCAGCCCTGCAGGGACGCAAATGGCGGCTGTCGTAGCCGCCGTCATTTCCGTCCCTTTCTTTCACCGTGATAGGCTACGTAAAAATTTACGTAGCCTATCACGGCAGGGGGGGGGAACCCAGCGTACGCAAATGGCGTCAGCTACCGCCATTTGCGTACGCTCAGGTTTCCCCCCCCACCATGATAGGCTACGTAAATACTTACGTAGCCTATCACGGCCTCCACAGGGATGCAAATGGCGTCCCTGCGTTAGCCGTGATAGGCTACGTAAGAATTTACGTAGATTATCACAGCTGAAGAGGAGCAAGTGAATGGCAGCTGCAGGACAGCCGCCATTCACACAGCAGCGCGGACGGGAGCATTAAGTGCTCCGTTTCACATGCCTATCGTGGGGTGGGGGCAGCGGGCACTTCGTCCCGCGCGCCTTTCGTGGGTTGGGGGGCGGGGGCTTCATTCTGCAACGGGTTTCAGGGGGCCAAATGTACTGGCATTTGGCCTCACCGAGATCCATTGAGGAATTCTCTGACATCCCTACAAAAGAGTACCATCAATGGAAAGTCCAGGTTAGGAACCAGAAAGGTTCAAGGTGGGAGTCATAAAGGAAAATATGAACTAAACTGAGGAACCAGAAATGCAGCTGGATAGATTATGCAAGAGTAGAAATTGGAGAGCAGGGGGAAGATACAGTCCCTTTTCAGACATTGAGGAAGGGTGGTTAGGCTAACCATGGTGCATGGTGGTTACCGCTAACCACAGCAAGTGCTACCACCATACGTGCAGATAACCATGTTCCGCAACATGTTTAAACTAACCATTCTCTAACTACCCTTCCTCCTGCAGGAACCCGCGGTCCTCCGAATTGGTGGCCATGCGTCCCAGCAGCCTTTTCACTCTCAGCCATTTTGGTGCTCAAAGATTCAGCAGACTACTGCCCCCTGTGCCACGGCACACGCCCTCTGGGCACGTCCCGCAGCATGGACTTCCATAGTCTGAGATCTGTCTTTCCCATTGTGGAGGCCTAGAATTGCCACTCACCACTGTAATCCACCATCCCAATGCACACCGCATTTAAGCATCTCCTGCGGCACAGATGGATATGGGCAGCCACCAGGAATCAGCTTCTGTCAACTGTTTGACATAAAACAGGTGTGGTGCTGGCATCCAGACTGCCTCTGCAGTCACATTGTAATAGGCACCATCATAGATGGCAGTGCCTGGCCATGCCCATAGCATGCCCATTTCATTTCATTTATTACATTTCTATACTGCCCAACAGCTGAAGCTCTTAGCGCAGTTCACAAAAATTAAAAACCATTGAAACATATTATATAAATATAAAACCATTCATGTACTGAGCCAGAAAAATAACACACAACAACAACATATATCTAAAACAATTTAAAACAATCAGCCAGTAGGGGTGGGCGGATCACTTACCTGGCTCCGTCCCGGGAATCCGCAGTGGGGGGGCGATCTGTCCCACCCCCTGGAATCCTCCCTGGCTGGCTCCACTCCATGGCGAGTCCTCAGAGCCACCAGCCGGGGCCACCCGCAGCCGGACCTCCATCCGCTGCTGGGCTGCAGCCGCCATTTGCGTCCCTGTGTTGCCTTGATAGGTTACGTATATATTTATGTAGCCTATCACAGCAAAGAGCAGGGACGCAAATGGCCAGAGACAATCAAGAATGGCAGTGGGCCAAGGCACAAGCGGCCATGAGTCTCAGCTCTATCTTCGCTTCTCTGCTGGCTTGCAGTGGGCTTTAGCTAGGGATGGGGAGATTCCCTGCCTGCTGCTCCAGAGGGAATCCACTAGGGTTGGCGGAGAATTTCTCCCCGAAACTTCGGGGGGCCGAGCGCCAACGTGTTCGGCCCCCCGAAGAAGTTTCAGGGAGAAATTCTCCGCACCCCCCCGCACCCCCCCCGGGACGGGACTTACCTTTCCCAAATGTCCCTCCCGGCAGCAGTTCGTCGGGTCTTCGTCAGGGGCGGGGGCGGCAGCCGATCTTTCAACTGGCTGCCGCCGCCGCTATTCCAATAAAAGTAAAAAAACAAACAAACGCCCCCATAGGCTACGTGACGATTAACGTAGCCTATCACGGCTAGATTTGCAAAGTAAGCCGTGATAGGCTACATAAATCGTCACGTAGCCTATCACGGGTGACTTAAAAAAAAAAAAAAAGCACGTACGGCTAATAGCAGCCCCCATAGGGAGCTGCCATTCATGTTCCTTATTTGGTCACTGTAGTCTACATAAAGATTTACGTAGACTACAGCGACCAAATAAGGAACACGAATGGGGGCTGCCATTTGCGTACGCGCTTTTTTTTTTTAAGTCACCCGTGATAGGCTACGTGATGATTTACGTAGCCTATCACGGCTGACTTTGCAGATCTAGCCGTGATAGGCTACGTTAATCGTCACGTAGCCTATGGGGGCGTTTGTTTTTTTTTTTACTTTTATTGGAATAGCGGCGGCTACGTTAATCGTCACGTAGCCTATCACGGGGGCGTTTTTTGTTTTTTTTTACTTTTTATTTTGCGGCCGGGTGAGGCGAGGTGCCTCCTCCCCGGCCTGAATTTCGGCCGGGCGAGGCGGGAAGCCTCCCCCCCGGCCTGAATTTCAGCCGGGCGAGGCGGGAAGCCTCCCCCCCCCGGCCTGAACTTCAGGGGGAGAGCAGCGAAGCGCCTTCCCCCCACCGCGAAAAGCTGCGAGACCAGGTAAGTGGCTTTTGTGCACTCTTAGAATCCGCCCACGGAGGGGAGGTGATCCATTCCTCCCCCCGGAATCCTATGGAGCCAGCTCCACTCCGCAGCAATTCCATGGAGGCGCACGCCAGCTCCGTATACCTGTAGAATGGTGATACAGTAATGGCGGCCGCCATTACCGTACTGCCATTCCGCAGGCATATGAATCTGGCATGCAGTCCGTGGAATCGCCATGGACAGGAGCCAGCTCTGTAGAATTCCAGAGGGAGGCGGAGGGAGGTGGTGCCGCTCCGCCGTGGACTCCGGAGACCGGATTCCTTTGAATCTGGCCTCATTGCGGTCTGTGGTGGATTTCTCCACCATCCCTAGCTGTAGCTGGGGGCAGCATATTCGTGGGTTTGTGGCTCCACATCACTTGCTGCTAGGCTGATGACCATAGAGATCTGCTGCTCTGGTATGAGTGGCTACTCCTTCTTTGGCCACTCTTGCCGCAGAGCTGTATGGAAGCTGTCAGTTAACCACACAGGCTGTTCAGACATCATGCTGTTAGAAAAAGACTGTCCTCTTATTCTTTGGCTGTCAGCTCTTTGCTAGACCTTTGAGCTATTAGTCATAATTATTGAGCCCACCGGACACATGTCCAGTGGCAGTGTACATCTGTTAAAAAGGGGAAGTCTGGTGAGACAGTCACATAAGCATAATCAGAAATAAACATGTTGACACAGTCGTGCTCTAAGGAGTCAGCTAACGGCTCAGTCAGTTGACATGTGGCTAACAAAAAATTGTAAAGGGGAGGGGGTATAAAAAGACTTATGCTTGCTTAGCTCGGGGTCCAGACTGCTGACTGCTCTGCACCCGTTTTGCAAAACGTTCAATAAAATAGTGTTGGATCCACTGCTGCCTGTCTGGCATCCTTTCTTTCAACCAGAAGCAAGAACTTTTTATCTAACAATGCTAAGCCATGGTATAGCCCACTAACCATCTTGCAGCAAGTTGTTAGTGAGTGTGGTTAGTCCATGGTTAATAAACCACCATAGCTGGGAAAAACACCATCCAGACATCACGCTAAGCCATGATGGTTAGCATTTTTTATCTAATCATCATGGCTTAGCATGATGTGTGAATAGGCCCATTGACTAGGAGGAAAGGCAGGCAAGGGAGTATAAGGTCACCATATGAATACAAGGCTACGTGGATTGTTGCTAAGGCAATGACCTGGACTTGACCAGGAAGCTTTTATGTTTATGAGGCCAATATCCTTTCAGGAAAACTAGGCCTCACCAGGCAATTTTGCAGGAAAAAAGAAAGGGCTTTGCTGGTGAGGGTCGGCAAGTCCTACTGGCTCAGGGATCCTCACCCCACTAAGTAGTTATTACAGGAAGCCAGTTTAAGAGCTCCTCAAGACTGATTATATTTGAGCCATTTAGAATAAAGAACATCATTTTAGTCCTTTAGTTTTTGTTGATTCTAAATCTGTTATTGTATTTTCAAATCTTTATACTGCTGCTGGGCTTTATACTGTTGTCTTACTATATATATATTGCTGTATTTTATGGTTTTAATTGTTGTGAACTTCCCAAAGAGCTTTGGCTATGCCTATTGGAGAATATAGAAATGTAATAAATAAATGAAACAGGTTCGGGAGAAGAAAGTAAGTTATTAATTGAAGAGGAAAAAATAAAGACTTCAAGGTGATAGAATAGAAACAATGTAGGTCCTGATGCTGGGTGGCATGGCAGAATCAGGGACCCTCCAGGGAGGAAATATGTCTCAGGACTGGAACAGTAGCAAGCAATCTGGCTCAGGCAGGATAAGACGGTAACAGCAGGAATAAATATAGTAGGAAAAAAGATGAAGAACCACTGGCACAGACTTTGTCTTTTGCTCAATAGCTAGAATGTTGCGGGGGGGGGGGGATTTTGTTTGGTCTGCATTTTTAAGAGAACTGACCTATTTTGCAGTTCCCAGACTAATATGTGGATCAGAACATTGTTATTCTTCAGATTTTGCACTTCTGAATTTTGCAATGCAGTTCTTGGCTCATAAATTGTGTAAAAATTCATTTGTGTACAATATATGCATAAAAATGCATATATCAGGAAAAGTTGCATACAAAAATGCATATACTAGGTAAACTTGTGTAAAAAATGTGTATGTTAGGGAAAATTGAAAATACAAGGTCAAATTATTTCTTATTCACAAAAGACGCTCAGTAAATTAAAGATATACAAAATGCCTATTGTGGATTTATGTCTGGAAGAGTACTAAGTATATGTGGTAATAAGTGTGAAGGTAATAATAAGAAGCAAAAAAGAGAAACAAACATAAAGTGATCTGGTAACCTGTATTTTACAAATTTATGTTCACAGTCGATAAGGCAGTTTTTATGCTTCTGGAAAACTTCTATAATGGCCAATAAAACACATAAAAGGACATAGAATAGATTGTTTTAACCAGAACAATATAGTTGGGGTTTTTTGCATTTTAAATATGGCAAAGAAACTACAAAATTTTATGAATGTGCAGTAAAGCTTAAGTGATCATGCAATAAATATGTCAAGGCTGAAGTTTAATCTGCAATGTTGTCAAAATAATTTGATGTGAATAATTTCCCAGATGGTGATAATCAAGTGATATGAAACCACATCTGAGCTGACTGTTCCTTTTTTTCAGTTGCCTGGGAGCTAGTAATATGCATACAGAGTTAAACTTTAATATCTTAAAAGATGTTTAATAAAGCCAAGTTTACTTGCCAGCAGAGAAATAAAGTCAACAGAAGCAGAAGTTTATTGATCCAAAGAAGCTACTACATGAAGACTGAAGTGGGGAGTGGATTAAGTGTACAAGACACATTTTGTTTATCTTGCCAATAACCAAACTTCAGTCTCAAAATACCTTCTGGTTTAACATACTATATTCATATTTGTATTTGAAGAATGGGTATAGGTAGCAATATATAGTGGTTCAGGAGTCCACAGAGACCGGCACCCCAAGAATGTGGCTACCACCTACCATAGAGATGCAAACCATTTCTAACTAGAAGTGAATATCCTAGCTGCCTGTGTACAAAGGAGAAGCTCAGCTCAGCAAACCAGAGTTTAGAGTCTAGAACACTTTCCAGGACCTTTTCATAACCTGAAAGTACAGATTCCTAATTCAGAATAATTCAATAATTTTGTGATATGTGTATGTCCCTGCTAAGTTTAGGATGGATAGCAATATTTTATGACAAAATTTGAAATTTCTTTCATTTTTGCCTCTGCACTTCTTGTTTGGAGAAAGGTATGCCCCTCATATGTCTCCATTATAAGCAACAGTAGGAAATAATCAAACTTAGGGCGCCATGGATGTTTAGACAGAAAACTCCTACAACTTCCAACATTCCTCAGTCAATCATGCTGGCTGGGGAATGTGAGGAGTTGTAGGATTTTTTTCTATCTAAACATGCCTAGGATCATACCCTTAATTTTGTTAGTAAGGTGCAGTCTGTCAATCAAATTATCTTGTAGATATCCCAGATTGAATCATTATTGTTGAATGTATTAATTTCTTCTGCATGGAACTACTATTTATTTATTTATTACATGTTTATACTGCCCAATAGCCAAAGCTCTCTCTGGATAGTTCACAACAATTAAAACCCTAAAATACAACCCTAAGTTACAATATAAACATTTAAAACTACAGAGTAAAATAAAAATAAAAACCAAGATAAAGGCTAACAGCAATGCAAAGATATAAAATACCATAACAGATTTAAAACAACAGAAACTGAACTAAAATGCCCGGGAAAATAAAAAGGTCTTCCCCTGGTGGCAGAAAGAGTACAACATAGGTGCCAGGCGAGCCTCAGCCCTCTTCTTAGTAGCCATCCACCTCACTTCTTTTGGTGGGGGCTCCCAGAGAAGGATCGCAGTCGTGGGGTCTGGGCAGGTATACATGGGAGGAGATGATCCTTCAGGTAACCTGGCCCCAAGCCATTTAGGGCTTTGAATGTTAATACCAGCATTTTGGATGAGGCCCGGACATGGACTGGCAGCCAGTGCAGATGAAAAAGTACTGGCGTAATATGATCATTTGGCCAGTTCCCATTAACAGTCTCTCTGCCCTTTTGGACCAGCTGAAGTTTCCAGATCATTTTCAAACACAGCCCCATGTATAACACATTGCAGTAATCCAGATGAGATTACTAGTTGCTAGAGCATGGATAACTGCAGCTAGGCTATCTCTGTCCAGATAAGGATGTAGTTGGTATATCAGCCTAAGCTAATAAAAGTTGCTGTGTGCCACCAAGTTCACCTTTGCCTCTAGTGACAATGGTAGATCCAAGAGCACCCCCAAACTACAAACCTGATCCTTTAGGGGTAGTGCAGCCCTCTCCAGAACAGGTTGAACATCACTTAGCCAGGAAGTTGAACCACCCACTAACAGTACCTCTCTCTTCTCTGGTTTGAGTCTCAGTTTATTGGCCCTCATCGAGTCCATTACCATGCCCAGGCACTAATTCAGAATGGCCACTGTCTCACCTGGGTTTGATGCAAAAGAAAGGTAGAGCTAGGTGTCATCTCCATATTGATGACACCTCAGCCCACACCTCTGGATAACTTCCCCCAGTGGTTTCATGTAGATGTTGAACAGAACAGAGCCCTGTGGGACTCCATAGCCTAGCTGCCAAGGCACAGAACAATACCCACCCCCCAGCACCACATTCTGGAATCAGCCACCTAAGTATAAGGGTGGGCGGATCACTTACCCCGTTCCGGCTGGGGGGGTCTGCAGGGGGGGGAGGTGATCTGTCCCTCCCCCCAGAATCCGTCTAGGCTGGCTCTGCTCCATGGTGATCCTGCGGAGCTGGCCGCCGGCTCCACAGCACTGGCAATATGGCCGGCTGCCATTGTCATGCTGTATTGCTGTGCTACGTCCAGACGCAAATGGCGTCCACTATGTCATTTGCGTCCCTGTTTTCATGCAATAGGCTACGCAGATATCTACGTAAATATAACTTGCGTAGCCTATTGCATAAAAACAGGGACGCAAATGGTGTAGTGGATGTCATTTGCGTCTGGACATAGCACAGCGATATGGCATAGCAATGGCGGCCGGCCGTATCGCCAGCGCTGTGGAGCCGGCAGCCGGCTCTGCAGGATCACAGCGTGGAGGAGCCAGCCTGGACGGATGCCAGAGGGGCGCAGAGGTGAGTGCTCCATTCTGCTATGGACCCCAATGGGGCCGGATTCTTGGAATCTGGCCTCATTGGGGTCCGTGGCAGAATTCTCCAACATCCTTACCTAAGTAGGAGTGGAACTACTGCAACTCAGTGCTTCCAACTCCCAGTCCAGACAACCTATCCAGAAGGATACCATGGTCAATGGTATTGAAAAGCTGCTGAGAGGTCCAAGAGAATCAACAGGGTCACACTTCCCCTGTCTCTCTGTTGGCAAAGGACATCCTACAGGGTGACTAAGGCACTTTTCATTCCAAAACCAGGCCTGAAGCCCAACTGATCTAGATAATCAGTTTCATTCAAGAGTGCCTGGACTTGCCTGGCTCAAGCACCTTGCTCAGGAAGAGGATGTTGGCTACTAGCCTACAGTAGGTAACATCATCCAGTTCCAGGTTAGGCTTTTTCAGGAGTGGCCTAATTACCATCTCCTTTAAAGAGACCAGCACCACTCCCTCTCTCAAAGAGGAATTAACAGCCTCCTGGACCCAGCCAGATATACCCTCCCTATTAGATGTAATAAGCCATTAAGGACAAGGGTCAAGCACACATGTGGTCAACCAGTCTTAGCCAAGCATCTTGTCCACATCCTCAGGCCCCAACAACTGAAATTCAGCCAATAAAACTGGACTAGATGGTGTTCTGGGCACCTCTACTAATGGAACTGCATTAATTGTGCTGTCCAGTTTGTGATGGATTTGAGCAACTGTATCTCTAAAATGCTGTGCAACTTCTCACAGCAAGCTACTGAGGGTTCCACCATCTGTCAATCCCCAGGCTCAGATTGCAGCAGGCCATGAACCATTCAGGAAAGCTCTGCTGGACGACACTGGGAAAATGCAACGGCGGTGGAAAATAACTACACAACAAATAACCACAAAGTAGGCTGGATAATAAGTTCTAGCCTGTGTTCAGTCAGACTCAGCATGAGTTTTCATTCACCTGTGTTCTAGCCATCTTCCCTCTTGCTTCATTGCCCTCAGCTCAGGTGTATACCAAGGAACTGGCCGGGCTCTGCTCAGAGGAAGAGGGTACATGGGTATGATCATGTTAACTGCCTGAGTCATCTCTGCATTCCACAGAATGGCTTTGAAAGGAGCATCAGCTATACCAGCAGGAAAACCCCCCAAAACCCCCTGGAATCCATTGGGTCCCATTAGCCTTCATGGGCAGACCATTTTAACAGATTCCCCCACCCTTGCAGAGGATTAAATCCATTGTCCTCAAGAGCCCATGGATAATCACATAAAGGTCAGTTTAACAACAATAACAACAACAATAGCAGCAACATGAAGGATGTGTAATATGTCACAGGAGACCAAGTTTGACCAAAGGAAATATGAAGAATTGCTTGGAGCAGCTGAAAGAAAATTAAAATAAAGTGGCTTAGTTCGAGACCAGCATTTGTTATCCACTTGACACTGATGCCCTAAAGGTCAATTGATGCCCTAAAGGTCAATAGCCAGTTATTGTTATCCACTTGACACTGATACCCTAAAGGTCAATTGTACCATAGCCAGTTACTGATGCCCTAAAGATCAATTGTACCATAGCCAGTTATAAGGGAGTTCTAGCGCAACACCAAAACCATTATCTCGTGTCTGGATTCCCCTTATGACCTGGACCCCCTGAGCAAATTCTTGAGGATCCCTTGCCTCCTTAAGAGTCCCACCTTCCTCCTTTTAATCATCCCCTTCCCAATAATGTGGGGTTTAGGCTGTAGAGGTGGGGTGACTGACATTCCAGACACCTGGGTTTAACCACAATGGTTTACTGGTAAATTAAAGCAAACAAATTACAACTTAAGATATTTACACAACAGAGCTGTGTGATACAAAAGGCATTAAGAGAAAATGAAGGTTGTAAGAATGCAAGTTCCTCTACCCTAGCTGCACTTAGACTTTTCCAGGCTTCTTCTTCCTGCTCTGGCCTCTCTGACTCTCTGGTCTTCCTCTCTCTCTCACTGACTCCCTCTCCCTTTTTATCCCCCCAAAACTAAAGTACTGTTTCAGACCTGAAGAAATTAACCTTAACTTAGGAAAAAGAAACTTAACCAGGAAAATGAAACTACTCTTCTCAAGGATACCACCTCCCAACAAAAAACCCTAAGCCTCTAGGGCTCACCTTTTTTTAAATTTTCCTTTGCTTCTGTAGGCCTCAAACCCTCACAGCTGGCATGAGGAAAACCTATTGCACCAGCTAATGCTATTGGGATTGCACTAGAAGTTCCTTATGTTAGCATAGCTAATTGAGGACTCCGGTCTAATTGGATACTGCCCCAAGCATTGTATATCCTCCAAATACCATTTCCTGACTTTAAGTTGTATAAAGTAAGTAAATCAAGATTATTGTTGAAGTTTGTCAATCAAATAAATCAGGCATTTTTCATAAAATCCTTAAGTCAATTCCTGTGTACATGAAGCAGGATTCACTACATGGGCAGTGAAATGGATGCCTTAGTATAAGTGTGCAGGGTTTTGTTTGAACCATCTGACGTCACTTTTTCCTTCACTTAAATTCATCACAGTTTTAAAATGGTTTCAGCAGTGCCACACTGTTGGACCAAAGGGTTTAGAGAAATTAAACTTTTATATTACAGGTGGAAATGCAGTAGAGAGAGATCAAGTGCAATGAAATCTTGACTTTTAATCAGCCTGTTCACATAACCAGCTCTAAGAGCAATATTGATTTGTTTAATAGTAAAACTTATCCAGATCATCAGTTAGCATCCTTGGTTTGCCTGTGTCCATCTAGAAAACTTTGCATATTTAGTTTTGACAATTGAATTCCCAAACTATTAGCTTCAGCAGTCAAACAAAACCTGCAAACAACTTGCTTACCACAATGCACACGTAATATTTCGGTAAGCCAGTCATCTGTAATGTTCTGCCAGATGGTGAGGATAATTTTAACATGTATCTACACCAAATCAGAAATAAAAGCATAGATGTTTTAAACTAGCGCTGTGCTGAACATTTCTTTTTTACCATTCTCATTCAATTTGTTAGAAAAGTGATTGGTTTTGAAAAAAATGTGCAAAGGAGAAGAACATTGGATAAAGAATTATCATGAGTGGCATGTGGGGTTTTTGTGTTACCTAACTTATGAGATGGTTGAAGAATGTGTGTCTGATTGTCCTGTCTTTGACTGTATAATCATATCTGGGGCAGCCTGTAGCCTCCCCAGCTTCCCGCATTATTTCAATTAAAGCCCAGAGGAGAACAGCATGAAGTAACTCTTCCCTTAAGGACTTTTTCAGATCAGGAAGTGCAGGCAGCCAGGGAAGCTGCAGAGTGATGGAGATATGTAAAGAAAGAAAAACACACACACAGCACACTTGGCCACTTTTCAATGATAAGGTAAGCTCAAAAACAATACCAAAAGAACTTCTAAACACTTTGAGGATGAGACAGAGAAATGGAAGCCTCTTTTATGAGGAAAGAAAGCTTTCAGGATATTGGATGTCAGATTTTGGGAAAGCACCAGCTCCACCTCTTTCCTGTAGCTGGACACAGCACTGACCTTCACACCTGCTTCTAGACTTTCAGGGAAGTAACAGTACGATACACATCTGCATTAGAGACAGGATGCATCCACAGTCATCCCTCAGAAAATTAATTTTTGGGAGACCCTGGGGGAGGTGCAGAACCCTGAAGAATGACAACTAGAGCTGAGACAAAGTTTCTCAGGAGACACTTTTCCTGAGAAAAGTTCTGATTTTTTTCTTAACTCCTCCACCCCGCTCATCTAGTAACAGAAGGCCACTTTGTAGAATGTTCTCCATTTATTTTCCACCATTTGTTTTGTGGTGGCTACCTCCTCCCCTCCCCCGCAACACACAACACCCTGGAATGACACTAGGTATGGGACAGTACGGAGGATGCAAAATAGTGGCCAGGCTGCCAACACAGTTGTGTCAGGATTGGATCGGCCTTCCCCTTCATAATCAACAACACAAAGAGACAATGCTTCAGGCTAATACGACCTTGTTTTGCTAAAGACTAGACTTTCTACAAATGCAAATCCAAGGGAGCTCTCAGACTGCCTCAGGCCCTAAACAACTAATCTGCGATTTCTAATCAGAGGGGATGAACCAGAGGGTAGTGAAGTTGCCGACAGTTTGCCTGTGAATCTCACAGCTAAACTTGCTTCACATTGATGCCCCTCCCTTAGGATGGCTCCCTCCTATGTTGGCTTCCAAGAGTGGCCATCCTGGTGGAACATCTGAGCCCTGTCCCTAATTTTCCCCACTTTACTTTGCGACACGCCTTAGCTTCTCTCAAGTCATGTCCCGCTTCCTCCTCCTCCTCCTCCTCCTCCTCCTCCTCCTCCTCCCCCTCCTCCTCCTCCTCCTCAGAAACTTGAGTTTTCATGGTGGCAGGACAGGAGGGAGTGAATCTCATGGTGGCAGGAGTGACTCAGTTTTGGCCATCTGTTTGTCAAGGCCTTTGGAAGACTCTCCCAGCATCTTGAGGCTCTAGGGAAGGTCCCTCCCCCAGGCTCTGTTCTAGCTATTCCAACATCTCCAGAGACTTGGACTCAACCCTGACAAGTTGCTATTGATGCCACTTGCAGTGGCAATGTAAAAAATAAAAACCCTTAGGAAAAAATAAAGATGCTGTACTACAGCCACAATTCTGGAGAATTTCTTCTTCCCCTGCACACATTTGGTGACATGTTCCACCCAATTTTCTCTGCTCACAAACACTGTGGACAATTTGCATATAGCTATAGTTCAAACCTTCTCAATATTGTATAGAGTATTATACAGTGTCGTGGCCATATAGCCGTAAGTTACCACTAGGTAAATGGTCATCTGCATTAACCTACTAATTGCAAAGCACCATAACTATTAACTTGGACTACTGAAGGCACAATCCTATGCATGTTTGCACAGAAAAAGGTCCCAAAACTGCCCGCATTCCCCAGCCAGCCAGGCTGGCTGGTCAGTGGTCAATGCTGGGAGCTGTAAGACATTTTCTGTCTGTTTGGCTGGGCAATCCTGGGAGTTGTAGGACTTTCTTTCTGTCTAAACATGCATAGGATTGTGCCCCAAGTGTTCTTTTGGGTGATCTGTGGAAGTCTCATAATGTAAACAAACTTTCCTTTACTTATTACATTTGGAAAAAATCATATTTGGAAGGAATCATATTGCATGCCAATTTAAGCAATTGGGTGGGACACAGATGACTGTAAATAGGGACTTGGGAATTCTCAGGGCTCTGCAGATGCTTGTCAAGGTTCCTCAATGGAAGGATAAGTAAGAAGTCATTAGTGTTCTCTGAAAGGCAGCTTGTCGCCACTGCCAATCTTCTCCAGCAATGCGAGCTGCAGGAATGTCTGGTGTTGTTCAAGAGTGCACTCTTCAGATCAACTGCAGCCCAATAAGCCTGGCCAATGTTCTACCTACCCTTACTATATAACTGACTACATCCCTTCGAGCTTTCATCTTCAACCTTTTCAGACCTGGGACCCACCTTCAACCCAGACTTGCATTTGGGAATCCACTTCTTCCTCTACCGTATATTTGCAGTACTGCTGTCGTGACCCACCTTAGATGAGACCACAATCCAGTAGTGCATAGGTGAGCAACCTCTGGGGGTTACGGGCTGCATTCCTTCCCTTCCTCATCACCCCCAAATCATGCTGCCAAAATTACTGCCGCAGCAGCAAAAGAAAGCGATTTTGCTTGGGAAAAATGGTGCACAAGGAGAACACGCCTGGTTTACAAGCAGAATTGTGCTCCCAGGAGGGTTTTGTTTTCAAGCAAAGTCACAATTTTTTGCTACTGTGGCACATTCAGCAGGGGGGCAGGGCTCCCTCCAAAAATGACCATAGGCAGCCCACATGTAGTCACCCCTGCAATAATGGGTTTCCAGAATGGAAAACCAGTGCTTAGAATGTGGCCCAGAATCTTCTGCAACAGGAGTTCAGGGATTCCCCAGCAGACAATTCCATGTAGAAATGGCACACTGAAGGTGGGAATCTGAAAACCACTGGCCTAAATAAAACCTTTCACTCTCAAAACTTAGCAATGGCCTATATAAGATAAGGGTATCATTGAAAGTATGGGAGAAGAAAGCAAAGGTATGTGCAATGAGGAAAGACAGGGAAGTATTATGATCCTATTGTGAAAGGCAGCTAAAAGGCCCCTAAAAATGTATCATTGTAAAGACATCAGGAAAGACTAAAAGAGAAATGTCAAGCCTGTGAATGCACCAGTGCTGCTTGTTGCTGAGGAGTAAAGCTATAGAAGGGAAACAGACCATGCTGATAATCAAAAAAAGCTGGTGAGAAAAATAAGTCAGCAAAAAAAGAAGAAACAAGAGCCCAACTGCGGGTAGCTCAGCAAATTAAGGAGAATAAGAAAAGCTGACATCAACTAGAGCATAGGGATGTCAGAGAATTCCACCACGGACTCCAGTGAGGCTGGATTCTAAAGAATCCGGCCCCCAGGAATCCGTGATGGAATGGCTCCCCCCCCCCGCCACCCCACGGAATCCCCCCGGGATGGAGCTTACCTGGCGGTGGATGCGGCAGCAGTGGCGGTGGCAGCGGCGGCGGCGGCTCCAGCTGGTCTTCCAGCCAGCCACTGCCGGGATGCTGCTGCTGCAAATGGTGACCATCATAGAAGCTGCCATTTGCATCCTTGCAGTCAGCCATGATAGGCTACGTAAATATTTCCGTAGGTATAGGCTACATAAGTATAGGCTACGTAAGCATTTGCATCCTTGCAGTCAGCCGTGATGGGCTACGTAAGTATTTCCGTAGGTATAGGCTACATAAGTATAGGCCACGTAAGCATTTGTGTCCTAGAAGTCAGCCGTAATAGGCTATGTAAGTATTTACATAGCCTATCACGGCAGACTGCAAGGACGCAAATGGTGGCTGCTACAATGGCCACCATTTGCAGCCGCAGCAGCCTGGCAGCGGATGGAACGCTGGCTGCGGCCGGCCCTGGCCAGTGGCTCCACGGAGCCGCCACGGAGCGGAGCCAACCGGGGAGGATTCCGGGGGGAGGGACAGAGCACCTACCCCAACCGCAGATTGCCCGGCGTGGAGCTAGGTAAGACTTTCATACATCCCTGCTAGAGCATCATCAGTATGAAATGACCGCATGGCACATTTTAAATTGACTCCCTAATAAAAGCGAGTTGGTTGCTTTGCAACATTACAGTGCTTTTTGAGATGCTGCAGTGTACTAAAATGCATCATGCAAAATGGAAAGAAATATACTCAACAATAGCAGAAAGTAAGATGCTATCACTAAATCACTTGTCCATAAACCAGGCCATGCTATTATATGTTACAGTCATCGAGAGCAGGGCCAGGCAGAAGGTAGATCACTGGAGGGTTTGCAGTTGATTGGCAAGAGTTTCTGACTCCAAGTTGTTTGAACAACAGAAAGGCTATTTTCCCATCCTAAATGAGACAAATCCCAAAACTGCAGTGACCCAAATGTAGATCTGTATGTGTATATGCAGGTCATCTCAGTGTATGGCTCCTGGGTTCCAGAAGGTCTGGCTCTTCTGGTGAGCTGTCATTTGCACCTGACTGTGCCATCATCCCTCAGTCCAGACACTTGTTTGCACCCGTCTCCAGGCCTATAGCCAGCCTTAAGTTTGGGGGGGGGGACACAGCAAAAAGCAGTGGGGGGAGTTAATCTGGTTTGCAGGCCTTTAAATGACAGAAATTCTAAACTGTTTTTTTAATTACTTGTTTGCAAAAAAAAAAAAAAAGAGAAAATTTAGAGGGGAGGCACCCCAAAGCCCACCCCTGGCTATGTGCTCACTTGCCTCTGACTGGTGGGCCTCAGGATTCTAGAAAACACAAGTACATACCACAAGCCTAGTCATGACGGATAGGGAGAAGTAAATCACGATTCTTACTATGAGTGATTCTGCTGAGAAGTATACAGAGAGCACTATATAGAGAGCATTAAGGATGTGCTTCTCGTGCCCTTTCTTCTTCATTACTGTAGCCGTATTTCCTTTAAAATATGGAAGTGATTTTTGCCCATGTGCACTCATTCACCCATCAGAACCGCAGTAACATTGTCTGCTAAGTTCAGCGGGGGGGCGGGGTGAAGAAAAGGGAGAGTTGATTTTGACCTGGCAGAAACTTGACCACTCACAAATCTCAATGAGAGATTTCAAGACCCTTTTTTAGCCTTTTACAAATGTACAATGAACATAACTGATGTGGGATGCACTAGCCCTACAGTACAGCTGGACGCTTGCATTATGCACATTCAGGGAACTTTGGAAAAGCAGATTTCCCAAATTTGTGCAGAAGAACACACGTAGTTGTACAAACCCGGGCTCCAGAGTCAGTCCAGTGACTCATAGAATAGTAGGGTTGGAAGGGGCCTATAAGACCATCGAGTCCAACCCCCATTCATTACATTCATTACTGATGTGATGTAATGAACACATTATGTCAGTAAGAAGAGTTTGCCAGCATGATGCTGCCGTAACCCTCACCCCCTACATCTTGAGTTCCCCACTTACTGGGGAGCCACCCTTGTAGGCGTGGGTGGGGCTGGTGGCGGGAAAGGAAGGGAGCTGGCGGGAGCCTGCACACCAGCAGCAGTGCCTCCACGCAGCCCAGTAGCGCTGAGTCAGTCAAAAGGCTGATTGGCTCGGCTGGGATGTGGCTGTGAGGAGACAAGCTAAATGGGAGCGGCAGCAGACTCACAAAAGAGTGGGACCTTGTGTGTGGGCTGGTGCCATTGCTGTTGCCGGCTTCCCCACCCACCCACACCTGGTAACAGTAGATGTTGCCATGGACGGAAGTCAGTTGCCATTTAACGGGGCTGGGAAGGAATTTTACCTGCCTTCTAATTGGCAAGATGCAGGGCAGGGTTTTCACCTCCATCATTGCAAGATTAATCTGTGTGTAAATAAGTTGAACTGTTTATTTCTGTGCTGTCTTGGTGGAATTGCATTATTTATGACACAACTTTGTGGGGCATGATAGGCATTGGGCTGGATCAATTTGGAAGGGAGAATGGGATTGGGCTCCCCGCTTCCCTGTGGTGGGATCCCCTTAAGGGATCTGGGTGGGTGTGGCACCAAGAACAGGCCAGCATGGTGGCTGCAGGCGTGCCATATCCAGGGTGGAGGGAAAGGGTTCACATTAGCGGTCTGCGCTGTGGTGGGCCTCTGACCCTTCCATCTACCAGCAACACTCCTGGCAGGCGGGCCAGGAAGGAAAACCAGACAGCAGTTGGGCTGCCTGAGGGCGGGATCCATGCCCTATGCCTCTGCCAAACCTATTTACAAAATTAATTAAGTTGTGGTTAATTAAGAACCCATTTAAGTTTGTGTCTCTCTGGTTTGTTCCTTTCATCCACTGCATGGTCACAATCAGACGCTGCACCACACAAAGGTTTCTTGCATGTATATTAAATTACTGAAATGGGCTAATGTTTCTCTCCGCTTTGTGCATTACCTCACACTTATCGATCTATGTATGGGTGTAATTGCACATATGAAGCATTGTTTAACAAAACTTGAGGCTGCAAGCCAAAGAGAAGAAAGCCTCTGATGATGAGCACGAGGACAAGGGAGATGTTGAAATTAAATGTAATGTACTTAGGGATGTACGAAAGTCACTTACCTTTTTGACGGGGTAATTCGCGGTGGGGGAGAGGCGCTCTGCACCTCCTCCCGAAATCCTAATTCGGCCAGACATCCAGCTGCTGGGAAGCCTTCTGGAGGGGGGGGAAACCACGTATGCAAGTGGCCGCAGCTATGGCGGCCGCCATTTGCGTTCCTTTTTTCTCGCTGTTTTAGCCTATGTAAATATTTACATAAGCTATCACAGTGGGAAAAAAAGGAATGCAAATAGCGCCCACTACGGCTGGCTCCACTCTGCGGCGATTCTGCGGCGCCGCCGGCCGGGGCCGCCTGCAGCTAGGGATGTCAGAGAATTTCTCCATGAATCTCCGGGGGGCCGAATGCCAACGCATTCGGCCCCCCAAAATTGGTGGAGAAACAGTCCCCCCCCCGCTCCCCCCCCCCGGGACGGGACTTACCTTCGGCGAATGTCCCTCGTGGCGGCCGGTCTTCCGACCATTTGCCGCCGCCGCCATTTCCAAGTGAAAAAACAAACAAACCAACAAACGTGATAGGCAGCTACATAAAGATTTACGTAGCCTATCATGGCTAGATTTTCAAAAAACACCGTGATAGGCTACATAAAAGTTGACGTAGCCTATCACGGCTGAGTTTGGGGGGAAAAAAGTGCGTACGCAAATGGCGTTTTTTGCGGCTAGACAGCCAATTTCAGCTGTCTAGCCATGGGGAGTGGGAGTGGGGCAGACACCGGACGATGTATAGGAAGCGTCGGAAAGGCACTTCCGCCCTCTTTGCCCCTCCCCCCCAGGAACGCCCCATTTTTGCTGCTCCACGTTGCTCTTACAAGTGTGGGGCCGATCTGTGCTGCCTATGAGGCAGCGCGGGAGGGAGTGGAGGTCAGTTCTCAGGGAACCGACCTATCCTATGGCAATCTAGCCGCTGACTAGCAGCCATTAGATTGCGCCCTTAATGAACATTTAGTTTGGCCCTTAGAGCCAAATTACACATCATTTTAATTGTGTATTCCCATTTCTGCTTTTAAATAGCAGCTGTGGGAGATTCCCAATCCAGACTGAAACTGCAGTGTGGACAGAAAAATATTTTAAGGCTTTCCCATTGCACTTTGATCCCAATTGGAAATTGCCCCCTTCAGGAGCAAACAGCAGCTTCAGAGGGTTATTTCTATCGGGATTATTGAGTGGAGGGAAATAATTAAACCTTCCTTCAACCCCCACCATGGTTCCAATCTGGATTCAGGGGCCCATGGATGTTTCTTCTTTATTAAAAAATAAATAAATCACATAACAGCAAATACACATTTAATGTCACATGTAGCTTGACTCTTAGTTTGTCTAACAAGTCCTATTAATTTCAATAGGACTTGAGTCAAATAACTTTTGCTGGATAGTGTTTTATTGATGGGTAACCTAAGTCAAGGGGATATTGGGACCACCAGGCTAGGCTTTTTATCTTCTCTAAGGCAAATGAAGAATTGATTGGAAGCATTTAAAAATAGACATCTGCTAATGGAAGCTCTGACCTAGACTTAGTACTTTGTTTCTTTTCTGTACTACACTTCTGTGGAACATTTATTGACAAGAGGATGTAAGAATGTGATTGTTCCAACCCAATTCTGTAAAAAAAAACACAACCCCTTTATAATAAGGCAAAGGATCCCCTTCAGTTCACAGAAATTGATGGAACAATCAGATTCTCAACAGTTTTGTTTGCAAAGCATATTTACAAATCCACATTGCAGAGTGGTTTTTTGTTGTTTGTTTTTAGGTGCAAATAATATACAAATAATTTGGTATTACAATTTTCTATGTATGGTATCACATCCACAGGCAAACATCCATAGAGAAATGCTGATACGGAAAAAAATAATACAGTTCTAGACAAGCTGGCAGATATATAACCAGGGTACGGCATCATATTTCCCTGACATTTGATTTCAAGCCTCATTATTGTCAACAAGGAATATGTTTTGGGTGTGCCTAGTGGGATTTGTTGTTTCTTTCCTTAACTCGCATACTATATCACAAACTGTGGTTAAAAGTCCCCTATGTTTACTATGTGAAATGGAGGAAGAGGTCAGAGTGGTCGTCTGAGAAATACCTCCGAAGCCTCTCAGCTTGAAAGACCTGGGCCCTGTCTCCACAACAATGGAAAGAGAAGGGAGGAGTGGCTTACCCACATTTTTCTAGGAGCCGCTTTTGGTCCGGGCAGGGCTCCATGCAGGTGTGCATTGCATCATTCCAACTTGCATCACATAACATACTTCTGGGTAGGGGTGGGGGTTGGAGTGAATGTCATCTGGCTGTCAAGGGCTGCTCAACCAATAAGAGAGGCTTCCCCCCCTCTCCACCCTTTCTCCTTTCCCTGGAAGGTCCAGATGCACCTGCATTTCAGGAGCAAGCCTCATTGACCACAATGGGAGTTACTTCTGAACAGACACACATACGCTTGTGCTGGGAAAGGGGGAGGGTGAGAACGCAGGAATGGGAAACCAGCCCCCTTTCTAACCAAATTGATACTTTGCAGGATCTCTATAACGAAGCTGTGAAATGAAGTAGTTATTATTTCCTAAGGTAATAAACCAAACAACGAAGAATCGGAGCCTCCAGTTTGCACTTTACCGCATTTAGGGAATTGGGCTTTAAACTGTGCCATATCAACTGAGGGGGATCACTGTACATTCTGATGTGGGCATTCAGGGAATGAGCCTCATTGAACACAATGGGAGTTACCTCCGAGTAGATACACCTATGCTTGAGCTGGGAAAGTGGGGGGGGAGAACACAGGGATGGGAAACCAGCCCCCATCGATGCTGCATAGGATCTCTATAATGAAGGTGTGGTTACTTCCTAGGGCAATAAACCAAACAACAGATCACTAGGAGTGTATGCATTACTCACCCCATTTTGGTCCGGGGCTTTTGCTAGGGATGTATGAAAGTCACTTACCTTTTCGACAGGGTGATTCGCGGTGGCGGGGAGGCGCTCTGCATCTCCCCCCGAAATACTAATCTGGCTGGCTTCGCTCTGTCGACATTCCACGGAGCCGCCGGCCAGGGCCACCCGCAGCTGGACATCCAGCCGCTGGGCAGCCTGCAGGAAATTAAAAAAACAGCGTACGCGAATGGTGGCAGCTATGGCGGCCGCCATTTGCGTTCCCTTTTTTTTGCTGTTTTAGCCTACATAAATATTTATGTAAGCGATTATGGCGAAAAAAAGGGGAACGCAAATAGCATAGTAGGAGCAATTTGCGTTCCTTTTTTCCCCACTGTTTTAGCCTACGTAAATATTTATGTAAGCTATTACGGCGGGGGGGAAAAGGAATGCAAATGGCGCCCACTACACTATTTGCGTTCCACTTTTTTTCACCGTAATAGCTTACATAAATATTTACGTAGGCTAAAAACGGCGAAAAAAAGGGAATGCAAATGGTGGCTGCTGTAGCCGCCGCCATTTGACTACACTGTTGTTGTTGTTTTGGCATGCCATGATAGGCTACATAAATACTTATGTAGCCTATCACAGCCTCCACAGGGGCGCAAAAGGCGTCCCTGCATAGCCGTGATAGGCTATGTAAGTATTTATGTAGCCTATCATGGCTATGATGAAGAAGCGAATGGTGGCCGCAAGGCAGCCACCATTCGCAACTCAGCGCAGACAGCAGCAGGTAAGTGCTCCATTTCCCATGCCTTTCATGGGGGGGGCTTCATTCCGCCACGGATTTTGGGGGGCCGAATGCACTGGCATTCTGCTCACTGAGATCCATGGTGGAATTCTCTGACATCCCTAGCTTTTGCGGTCAGGGGGAGGCGATCCGTCCCTCGCCCCAGAATCCTCCCTGGCCGACTCTGCTCCGCGGCAAGTCCGCAAAGCTGCCAGCCGGGGCTGCCTACAGCATGGCCTCCATGCACTGCCGGGCTGCGGCCGCAGATGGCGGCCACCATAGCAGCCGGCATTTGCGCCCCTGCGTTAGCCGTGATAGGCTACATAAATACTTACATAGCCTATCACAGCTAAAATAGGGACGCAAATGGCAGCCGCAGACCAGGGCAGCCATTCACAGCCGCAGACGAGGGCAGCGGACAGCTGACAAAAGGTAGGGTCTGTCCCAGGGAAATTTCACGGGGTGGTGGTGGGGATTGCTCCGTTCCACCATGGACTCCGGGGGGGCCGGATTCTAAAGAATCCAGACTCACTGGAGTCCGTGGTGAAATTCTCTAACATGAGTAACATCCCTACAGATCACACTTTAAAGCATTTAAGGAATTCCTGCTTTCAACTGTGCAATTTCAATTGAGGGGGATCTCTGTACGTTCTGATGTGGGCATTCAGGGGAGAAGTCTCATTCAGCACAATGGAAATTACACTAATGGGTTTGTGCAGGGACGGGAAACACACAAGAAACAATCCTCGACTGGGGTCACGGTGAAGGGCACACCTCTGGGCAGGGCTAACATAGCTGAGGTCAATGAGGGGGTTGGGGCACACAGCAACCATACTGGGGAGAACCCAACTTGAGGAAAAGAATCAGACCCTAAGCAGTCTCTGGAAATTTGCTTTTTCCCTGATAAGCTCAACATGCAGCCGGCTCAGAGTAAATCACTGGGGGAAACACCACCCTGGTTGTGCAATTCTTTGAGGAAGGGTAGGGAAATCATGCTCCTTATGTAGAATGCCTAGCACCCTTCGGACCTGATGATGATTCTTATCACATTAACACCATCGCTGTGAGGGTTTGTTTGGTTATTTTGATTAAGCATCAGATATGATTTTTTTTGTTATGTTCCCAATTACTTGCCTTATAGTTTTATGAAAAGAAGGCATGAAAACTTTCCCCCACACCCATGTTATTAACTCCATGGGGAAAAACATACATACAACATACGTGCATACATAAAGGTAATAGCAGCTGTAGAGGTTGGGGGTGGGGGGGAGGAAAAGATAATTCTGAAAGGCTCATTTACCTCGCCTTCTGTGTCCATGCCATTTTAAAAGTGTTTGGCAAAGAATCAAAATTAGGGATGTACGAAAGTGACGTACCTGTTCGCAGATTATGTTTATGGGGGGGGAGGCATTCTGTCCTGTCCCTCCCCCCGGAATCCTCGACGGGGGGGAGGTGCACCGTTCCTCCCCCCCAGAATCCTCAAATGGCTGGCTGTGCTCCGCGGCAGCTCCGCGGAGCAGCCAGCCAGGCCCATCCAGGCCAGAGCCGTCTGCAGCCGGATTTCTGGCCGCAGAGGGCTCTGGGTAAAAAAAACAACAACAACCCACGTACGCAAATGGCGGCAGCTACGGCCGCCGCCATTTGCGTTCCTTCTTTTTGGCCATCTTAATCTACATAAATATTTACATAGACTATGACAGCAAAAATAAAGGGGAATGCAAATAGCGTAGCGGGCGCTATTTGTGTACGTGGGTTGTTGTTTTTTTAAAAAGCCCACCCAGCCATGATAGGCTACGTAAAGATTTACGTAGCCTATCATGTCTTTAAAAAACAACAACAACAACAACAGCCAGCTATGATAGGCTATGTAAATCTTTACGTAGCTTATCACATCTTTTTTTTACCAAGACTGGAAATGGCGGCGGAGCCGCCGCCGCCCGGAAGATCCGCCCCAGGTAAGTCTTGTCCCAGGGGGGATCCGCAGGGGGGGCAGGGGGCAGGCCGTTCCGACACAGATTTCGGGTGGCCAAATGCACTGGCATTTGGCCTCACTGAGATCCATGGCGGAATTCTCTGCCATCCCTAATCAAAATTACTCTGTTTGCTGAAGACTGTAATCGGTAGACAGCGATAAGAGGCAGCAGTTCCCATTGCATCATGCACAGATTCATAGTGATCAAGCCTAAAGAACAGGCACAGTCCATTGTCTTGTGTTTTCTTCATTTCAAAACAAAATAAATGACCACCTTAAAGCATCCCGTTTATAGATTTTAACATTAAAAATAAATAAATGTTAAAATGTATAGATTTAAAAATTGACATGAATTGAAATGTGAAACGTTTCGGTAAAAAACACTAGCTTCGGTCACAAATAAGAGTATGCTACAATACTCTTGTATTGTACTGAGCTACAATACTCTGGCTCAGTTAATAAGTGGTATTGTAGCATACTCTTATTTGTGACTGAAGCTGGTGTTTTATTAGGGATGTATGAAAGTTCCACCACGGATCTCAGGGAGCCTGAATGCCAGTGCATTCGGCCTCCCGAAATTGGTGGCGGAACGGCCCCCCGGGCCCCACCCCGGGACGGGACTTACCTTAGGCGGATCTTCCTGGCGGCGGTGGCGGCGGTGGCGGCGGCGGCTCTGGCGGCGGTGCGGCGGCGGTGCAGCGGCGGCGGCCGCCATTTCCAGGTAAAACAAAAACAAAAACAAAAAAAGTGATAGGCTACATAAAGATTTACGTAACCTATCACGGCTAGATTTTTAAAAAACACCGTGATAGGCTACATAAATGTTTACGTAGGCTATCACGGCTGATTTAAAAAAACAAACAAACACGTGCGTATGCAGATGGCGGCGCCCATGGGTGCTGCCATTTGCGTTCCTTATTTTGGCACATCTTAGTCTACGTAAACATTTACGTAGACTAAGACGGCGAAAATAAGGGGAACGCAAATAGCGTAGCATCTAGTAGAAATGTAATAAAGAAATAAAGAAATAAACTGGGTGCACTAGTAGTAGTCTTTTTGTTTGGGAGTGCTGTATCATGCACATTGCATCGCCTGCAGATCTGTTGATTCTTCATTTAATAGTATACACAACCTAGCGAGTTCCACAAGTTCTGCTTGAAAACGTATATAAAGGAAAGGAGAAGTATTACTCAAGGATTATGCTCAGTCAAGTGTTGTGGAGAAGAGGATATTTTGAGACTGCAGTTTAGCCTGCAGGGTGAGAGAAGCTGCACCTGCTAAAATTTTCTCTTTTGTACAATGACACAGGCCAGAGCTATGGTCTGGAGGCACACGATGCAGCAACTTTGTAGGTCTGCATGAGAAACTACCTGGGAACCCCATGAAGGGAGCCTTGACTTCTAGTGAAGAAATACACAATGTCATTGTAATAACGAAAGGTACAGTGGCCCCGTCCTCCTTTACATTTGGCCATCCACTGTTCTCAAGTTTCATCTTTTCCCAGTTCTAGGTTACACATGAACTGGCTTTGACAGACTTCAGCAAGACAAAAGCAATATTATTTAAGTGTGTCAGGTTATGACTCAGGATGGATTGAGGTTGGGTTGACCTGGATTGCTAGGTGTCATGATTCCCTTAGCCCCCACTTCACTTCAATGCCCAAACATACACAGATGAGAGGCTTCAGTCTGAAGTTTTTAATCTATTACTTCACAGGGTCATACAGATGCAAATTTTCAGAGAAACTCGCAGTCTACCAGGAATGCCTTCAGGGGATCCAAAAAGAATTTATGAGAGTTGCCCACCCTTTGAAGAGGAGGAAGTCTCACTAGCCTAACTTAAGGGGGTGAGGTCCATCTCTTCTCGTGAGGCCTCTAAGGGCAGCTTCTCATGCAAGGCCAATCGGGTGGACCATCTATGTTCTGCCCCACCTTCTCTCTCTTTGCTCTGCGCCTGTGCCTGACATCTTTTAGGTCAACCTCCTGTTCTCTGCTTTTCACGGGGGGGGGGGCGGGGTGAGAAGGGACCTTCAAGGTCAGCCTTCTGTATGTTTGTAACCTGAGAAGCAGGCCTATTCATATCTGGACTAGCCTGGGAAAACACCTCCCCCATGTGGAACCAATTACCTAGGGAGGTAGTGGGCTCTCCCACACTGGAGGCCTTCAAGATGAGGCTGGACAGCCATCTGTCAGGGATGCTCTGACTTGGATTCCTGCACTGAGCAGGGGGGTGGACTTGATGGTCTTGTAGGCCCCTTCCAACCCTACTATTCTATGATGTCTGATGGTTCACCTTCAGAATCTGAACTGCTATCCCACTCCCTGTGCTCGGAAACACCCCTGACACTGGGTATGAAAGAACACCTAGCAATATCTAAGTGGCTTTCCTGTTGAAGGTTCTTTTCCTCTTTTTCCATTTATTTTCTTATATTTCTCTACACGTTTCTTTGTCATGTCCTCTACTTTTTTCCACAACCTCTTTACTTTTTTCCACAACCTCTCCTTTAAATAAATCATGATTCCACTTAGAAAATAACAGTCCTGTCTTACTTCAGAGTTCCTTATCCTCAAAATCCAAATATTATTGAGAAAAATGTGTATCAGGTGGGAAAGCATCCAGTAATATTAGGCTGCAGTGATAATTAACATGCAAAATCAAGCCTCCCATTTCTCCTTTCATTAACACTCAGTTCATACGATTTTAGAAGCAATGTCTAAAAGTCAGCATGGTGAGTCTGAGTAAGGGTGGGGAATGTGTGGCCCTCCCAGTGATGTTGCAGTCTAGTCAGTCACAGCCAACATGGGCAAGGGTCAATGATGATGGGAGCTGGAGAGAAAGGATGTCAGAGAATACCGCGACGGATCTCAGTGAGGCCGAATGCCAGTGCATTCGGCCCTCCGAAATCCATCGCGGAACGAAGCCCCCGCCCCCCCAACCCACGAAAGGCACGTGGGACGAAGTCCCTGCCGCCCCACCCCACAAAAGGCGCATGAAACAGAGCACTTACCTGCTCCCGTCTGCACTGCTTTGCGAATGGCGGCCATCCTGGCCGCCATTCGCTTCCTCCTTTTCCTAGCCGTGATAGGCTATGTAAATACTTACATAGCCTATCACGGCTAACGCAGGGACACCATTTGCATCCCTGTGGAGGCCGTGATAGGCTACGTAAGTATTTACGTAGCCTATCATGATGGGGGGGGGAACCCCAGCGTACGCAAATGGCGGCAGCTACCGCCATTTGCGTACGCTGGGGTTTTCCCCCCTGCCGTGATAGGCTACATAAATATTTACAGTACAGAGCTGCCCAGCGGCCAGATGTCTGGCTGTGGGTGGCTGGAGCAGGCCTGCAGCTCCGCGGCTTAGCCGCGGAGCGGAGCTGGCCAGGCAGGATTCCGGGGGGAGGGACGGAGTGCTTCCCCCCCACCACGGATGCCCCTGCGCGGAGCCAGGTAAGGGATTCGTACATCCCTACTGGAGAGCCACAGGTTTCCTCCTCCGGTGTGAGAGTGACATTGGAATGAAACACTGATTCTAAATTATCAAGCTAGATCCAGTTATCATGGATCTAGCCAAGCAGAGGGGCCATAGCTCAGTGTGACAGAGCACATGCTTTGCATGCAGAGGGTCCCAGGTTCAATCCCCGGGTTCTCCAGGTAGGGCGAGGAAAGAATCCTGCCTGAAACCCTGGAGAACGACTGCCAGTCAGTGTCGACAGTGCTGGGCTAGATGGACCTGGGGTCTGACTCAGGATAAGGTAGCTTCCTCTGTTGCTATGAACAGAAAGTGTTAATAAAAGTAGGAGTTTTAGAAGGAGGGGCCATAGCTCAGTGGCAGAGCACTTGCTTTGCATGCAGAAGGTCCCAGGTTTGATCCCCAGCATGTCTAGGTAGGGCTAGGAAGGAAACCTGCCTGAAAACCCTGGAGAGCTGCTGCCAGCCAGTGTCGACAATACTGGGCTAGATGGACCAATGGTCTGAATCAGTAAGGCAACTTCCTATGTTCCTATTCTGATAGCAACAGTGGCCAGCGGGAGGCTTGTGAGATGTTCACAAACACCAGGGCATGAAGGTAACCCCCCCACCACCACACACACACACACACACACACACAGACTTTCTCGTTCCTTTGTCTGATATTGCCTCTGAATATGGAGGTTCCATTTAGCTAATATAGACAAATGAGAACATAAGAGCATAGCAGCTGTACTGGGTTACATTGTCAAATAAGTAATGTTTCATTATTTTTATTCATTCACTTTATGAAATGATTATTTCCCATAACCACTTAACATTTTGCAGTCACCCTTAGAAATGGACTGAAAATAGTACGTTCATACAGGAAACAATTACTTAATTACTTAACCCTGCTCCCTTGGAATTTTAGAAGTATAGAAGACACACTGGAGATGTGTAATCATGATTTATTTCTATGGCAATTGTCTGATAAATTACTGGGAAGCCCAACCCTTGCTAAGATCTCTGAGGAAAAGCAGGGGGTGCTGCGGAGAGTTGCTGAGGAAACGTGGCCAGCCTGCCCTCTGCTTTTTCTCTCCAAACTCACACCTGCCCACTCCAAACTCACACCTGCTTTTCCTCAGCTGGGGTTCCATGTTTGCGGTGAAAACTGGGGAGAAGTAAAACAGCACTGATGGGGGTGGTGTGACCGATGTAGTCAAGGTGAAATGCTTAGTGCCAACTGATTAGATTGGTTTTAAGTAGAGGAAAACAGCTGAAAGCTGATGCAATATTTGAAACAAAGGCCTATTTGTTTTGGGGAAAGGAAACTCTAAAAGTATTTATATAGGTTTGAAAGCTATATCATTAATTTTATTGCACAATGCTGCTCACTTCTTCACTCAGGGAAGTTGCAAAAAGAGCTGTATTTGAATAGGAACGACAAATGTGAATTTCTCTCAGAGAGTTGCTCATTTCCAGACCTCTCCTTCTTCAAACCTAATTTCATAGTCTGTCTCCATAACAACATTGCTTATTTCTGCCAGCCAGGAGTCATATGATGTAGTATAATGTATTTCACCTTATTCCATGGGCTCACATGCACAACAATTTAGCTTTGGCACAATTTGGTGACATACCAGCTTAAAGAGTTTGAAGTATGGGCCTTTTTGCATTAATATTTTTAGCAGTCCATTCAGGATGTACTGACTGACAAAGAGAGAGGGTTAGAGTAACAGGTATTATGAAAGTTATGATAGTTATAAAGAACCTTAATTCACTTTGGAAATAACTGGCAATTCTATAGTAAAGGTATGTTATGAATAGGGTAGGGACATTGTTTGAAAAATGAAGAAAGCCCCCATCTTCAAAATAGGCCTAAATACAAGACAGAGTTAAGCTTGATCAAGCCCTTTGAAATCAGTGGGTTTAAGTCTGTGTCAAATTTAAGTCATAGAATGGCCCTAGTATAAATGCCAATATTTGACAGATTTAACTTAAGATCAAACTGGAAAATACTTTGATTTTATTAAGTAATAGAATGGAGTAACTGCAAAACAAAATAGGTTTCCCATACAATCCAGACAGAAGAACCATCCTGATCTAATTTGTATATTAGTTTATGATGGCAATTCTCTCTGTTGAGAAAGCAGAGATGAAAAAAAAAAAGTAAGCTATGAACATGGGACATAATTGAATCCCACTCTATAAGCCTATGAGAACCAACAATGCAGAACTAAATTGGCTCATTGCCATACAGCCAACACAGGCCTTGTTCCACTGCCACATATGACCATAATATGAACTCTTGGGTTCACATTTTCTTCATGATCAGAATGCACTGCTGCCACATGGCATAAGGCATATAGCTCTATTTTAAAAGGATTTTTTAATACAATCAATATGGGTTACATAATTTGGTCGGTTGTGATCCACACAATCAAAGGCTTTAGCGCAGTCAATGAAGCAGAAATAGACATTTTTCTGGAATTCTCTTGCTTTCTCCATGATCCAGCGAAAGTTGGCGATTTGATCTCTAGTTCCTCTGCCTCTTCGAAACCCAGCTTGTACTTCCGGTAGTTCTCGGTTCGCATACTGCTGAAGCCTAGCTTGTAGGATTTTGAGCATAACCTTGCTGGCATGTGAAATGAGCAGATATCTTCTATACTGGAGAGAGCAATCCTATGGCTGCCAGATATCTGGTTTTCCGGCAACTGACCTTGGAGCCCGTGCTCTGAGGTTGGTTCCCGGAAAACTGACCTCCCACCACTTCCGCACTGCTTCAGAGGCAGCACAGAACAGCCCCGTCCTCCACGCTCACAAGAGGAGTGCAGAGTGGCCGAAAAGGGGCATGGCTTGGGCCATTCTGGGGCAGGGAGGGCGGAAATGCTGGTATGACACATCCAGTGTGTTGTACAGCAGCCTCCATCACTGCTCCGTCCTCCTGCAGCTAGACAGCCACCATTGGCTGTCTAGCCAAAAATGCAGGGCAGGAGAAGCGCCAAAGGAACGATCTGCTCCATGCTTCTCCTGCCTCCTTAGGGCGCAATCTCAATAGGATTGCACCCTAAATGTACTGTCTTTAAAGATGGGAACATATGGATTTTGTTCTGTTTTTGGCTTCTGTTCTAATACTGAAAAAGGCCACTGTAGTGCAGCACCTAGTGAAATAACACAGTCCTTTCTAGAATGAATATTTTAGTATGGCATCCAAAACAGCTTCTCCTTCCATTATTCTCCATGGTAGGGGGGGGGGGGGCAGCAAGCATTCCAGGGCTAAAGGTGCCAGACTGACATGCACAAGCATCTATGGGAGGAAGCAGCTAAAAAAGTGAACATGTTGGGTGGACCTTCACAGAAAGAGAACTGCTCCAAACTGTCGTGTTGGGGGGGGGGGAGAATCCTCATGTAGATTTCTTTACATGTGATGAAGGATCCACGTGGAATAAAGAAAGTGGCTGCATACCCTCCGATATTTGTGAAAAGGGAACAACTTTCTTGCTCCTCAAGAGGTAACTAATATGTCAGAGAACAAACAATACCCCAGACACAAGCCATAAGCATTATTAGACAGAGAGAGAATACAGGCAGGCAACCAAGTCCTAAATTAGTACAGTGGGCCCACCACCGTATGGTGACTTGGGATGTTTCTACATGATGCTTTTATCCTGCACTTTTACTAAGGCTTCTGCTTCTGGATTCTTTGTGGGTTTAAGATCAGCTCCTTTACATGTGCCTTTCTCTGTGGGTTTTCTCTCTCTTCCTTTCTATATGTTTCATATAGATGGTGGTATGGAATTGTGCAATTACACGAGACTCTCATTCTGCCATTTCTAAATAATACCAAACTTTCCTCATTAGGGAAAAAAAACACGATAATGGCTGCAAGGCACGGGAGAGGCCCTGGAGACTGACAACTTTGTGTAAAGGACCTGAAACCACCATGAGTGATCAATCATGAGCGCACAATGAAAGCTTCATGTAGGAAGGCTCGTGGTTACCCCTAGTACCTTACCATGCAGTACATACAACGTTATCACATTTCTGTGCCTGATCAGGAATTGGGAGAAGTAGGGGAGTGGGTGTAGAACTCTCATGATGTGGGGAGGGAACCACCACATAATTCGCCATATGCATGTAAAACCTGTTTCTTAAGTTACTACTCATTTAAAATCATCTGTATTCCACTATAGTCCCTTGACAAACAAATCTATGTAGAAATACTGGGTCATGTCCAATATTATGCTAGTGGAAAAAATGTAAGCTCAACTAACGCAAACAACACCTAGCCTAATGTAGGGATGTACAAAAGTGACTTACCTTTCGCAGATTATGTTGATGGGGGGGGGAGGCATTTCGTCCCTCCCCCTGGAATCCTGGACGGGGGGGAGGCGATCCGTTCCTCCCCCCCAGAATCCTTGATGGCCGGCTGTGCTCCGCGGCAGCTCTGCAGAGCAGCCGGCCAGGCCCAGCCCAGCCCAGAGCCGTCCGCACCCGGATTTCCAGCTGCTGAGGGCTCTGGGGGGGGGGGAAACCACGTACGCAAATGTGTACGTAAATCTTTACGTAGGCTAAAACGGCGAATCAAAAAGGGACGCAAATAGTGCCTGCTACGCTATTTGTGTTCCCCTTTATTTTCGCCGTCATAGTCTACGTAAATATTTACGTAGACTAAAACGGCCAAAAATAAGGAACGCAAATGGCAGCAGCCATAGCCGCCGCCATTTGCGTACGCGGGTTGTTGTTTTTTTTAAACCCACCCAGCCATGATAGGCTACGTAAAGATTTACGTAGCCTATCACGTCGTGTGATTTTTTTAAAAACCCAGCCATGATAGGCTACGTAAATCTTTACGTAGCCTATCACGTCTTTTTTTTTTTTTTTAACAAGACTGCAAATGGCAGCGGTGGCAGCCGGTCGGAAGACCAGCTGCCGCTGCCAAAGCTGCCGCCGGAGCCACCGCCACCCGGAAGATCCGCTCCAGGTAAGTCTTGTCCCGGGGGGGATCCGCGGGGGGGCGGGGGGCAGGCCGTTCTGCCATGGAGTTCGGGGGGCCGAATACACTGGCATTCAGCCTCACTGAGATCCGTGGTGGAATTCTCTGACATCCCTAACCTAATGAAGTCGTAACGAATGCAATGGCTTGTGCAATCTCTTGTGCAAGCAGAATCAAAGTATTGGATTTGACCTTACACAAGGATGAAAACAGGGTTTCTGCAAGCAGTAGAATGACACCACTAGATACAATTCATAATTTCCACTCACTCCAAGCCGCCCCCCCCCCCAGAATTATCAGAGGCTAAGACAAAATGAACTTGCAGTTGCTTTCAAATACATTTTTGAATGTGTAATATTCTGTACTGCTTGCATGATTTATTGCATATTTGTAAGATGCATATTTATGCTGAAAAAAGTTTCATTTCATAGGTAGCAAAATTACTTAGAAACTTGTATCTGATTGTCAGAAGTAATCGTCCTGGCATTCAGTTGTTAGTTGTAGAAATCTCATTTAGAATTTTGGGCTGCAGAGGCATTCAGCTGGGAAAAGTCAGTGGTGCACATTATAGGGGACTGGAATAAAAATAAAGAAAGATGAATACTAGGAGCATCAAAGAGAAAGGTTTTTTATTTTTTTAAAGCAGTGGTAATGGTTGAAATGTTATAGTTGAACATTGCAGTGGAAATGGTTACAGCTGAAATGGTTACAGTTAAGTTTATAGAAAAGGTGTAACAGAACATATTACAAGTGAGTTGAGACAGTGGAATACTTTAAGAAATATATGTATTTTGCTAGCCATTAATTCCAGGTCTCATATTGCTAAAATAGATTATTTAGCGAGTTAGATATGGTTATTTGCTCTGAAACCTCTTGTCGGAATTACTGCAATGTGTTATACATGGGGCTGCCTTTGAAAACGGTCTGGAAACTTCAGCTAGCCCAAATTAGGGCAGCGAGATTGTTGACAGGGACTGGCCAATGAGATACTCCAGTACTTTTGCAATTGCACTGGCTGCCAGTCCATTTCCGAGGCCAATTCAGAGTGCTGGTATTAATATTCAAAGCCCTAAACAGCTTGGGGCTGGGTTACCTGAAAGATCACCTCCTCCCATATGCGCCTGCCTGGACCCTAAGATCATCTCAGGGGGTCCCTCAGGGGGTCCTTCTCTGTGAGCCCGTGCCAAAGGAAGTGAGGCGGCTGGTAGGGATGTCAGAGAATTCTGCCATGGACCCCAATGAGGCCGGATTCCAAGAATCCAGCCCCATTGGGGTCCATGGTGGAATGGAGCACTCACCTCCACGCCCCTCCGGAATCCATCCAGGCCAGCTCCTCCATGTGGTGATGCTGCAGAGCCGGTTGCCAGCTCCGCAGTGTTGGCAATATGGCCGGCCACCATTGCCATGCTGTACCCCTGTACTAAGTCCGGACGCAAATGGCGTCCACTATGCCATTTGCGTCCCTGTTTTCACATGATAGGCTATGCAATTATCTATGTAAAAATATAATTTGTGTAGCCTATCGCATGAAAACAGGGATGCAAATGGCGTAATGGACGCCATTTGCGTCTGGACTTAGCACAGCGACATGGCATGGCAATGGCGGCCGGCCATATTGCCAGCGCTGCAGAGCCAGCGGCCGTCTCTGCAGCATCACCACAGAGCGGAGCCAGCCTGGACAGATTCTGGGGGGAGGGACAGATTGCTTCCCCCCCTGCAGGCCCCCCCACCCGGAACGGGGTAAGTGATCCGCCCATCCCTAGCGGCTGGCTACCAGGAAGACAGCCTTTTCTGCTGTGGCACCCCAGCTGTGGAATGAGCTCCCTAGAGAGGTTCGCCTGGTACCTACGTTGTACTCCTTCCAGCTCCAGGTGAAGACCGTTTTATTCTCCCAGTATTTTAGTATTTCAGCTTCCCAGTCTTTTAGCTCTGGTGTTTTAAATCTGTATTTTAAATCTCTGCATTGCTGCTAGGTTTTATTCTGGCTGTACTGTTATTTTGTGGTTTTAAGCTTTCGTATTTTATATTGTTTTATGCTGCACTCTGTGGTTTTAATTTTTGTGAACCACCCAGACAGCTTCAGCTATTGGGTAGTACAGAAATGAAACACACAAATAAATAAAATAAAATATTTTGTCTATTGTATATTATCAACCTGTTCTTTATTTTGTCAGTTTTCAGGTACAAACAAATGCAAAAAAAAAAAAGAGTACGTGGTGTCCCACCTCCTTCTGCCATTGCCCCCACTTTTTACCCTCTCTTTTACATGTTCTGATAAAACACTAGCCATATGCTTTGGAAAAGTACACACCTCCCTCTTCCCACTTCAGTCAAGCGTGCTACTGCCCAGCTCCTGCCCTTACCTTTTGCATCTCCAGGAGAAGAGCAAAGTATCCTCTGTCCTGTTACAGGTGTTGTGGAACTGAATGTTGGGTATCTGTGAGACCTTCAGATTGCTGCAAAACTGCCCTTCTTGCTTTGCTGCTATGTTCAAAGAGTCAAAAGTGATTTTGACTTGTCTCTTACTGGGAGACCCCTGCCCTTTTAAAGCAAAACTCAGCCATGACTATGAATCAATGCATTCTTTTTATTTTTGTAATCCTACAAAGTCTAGGAGGAATAAAAGGAATTCCTTTAAATTCCTTTAAAAGGAATAAATGCTAAAGCTCACCTATGGCAGGATTATAAAGCACATCTCTAGAAAACCCGTACAGTCTTTTAAACCCTTGTGCTAAAGCATCAAGATGAAGGACCCGCATTTTTTATTACTTCTTACAGACAAGCTCTGCAATGACTAGAAGAGAGAGAGAAACCAGCAGCCCCTGATCATTCTGGGGGCTTACTGGATGGAAGATGGCTGTAGTCCTCCACAGCTCACTTGCTGAACTGGGTCCAGATTTAATAATACTTAGAGGAGAGCCATTGAAAACAATGGGACATATGCTATCTCACTGAAATCAATGGGACTTAAGCTAAGTATTTTATTTCAATGAGTCTACTCCTGGGATCTCCAACGGACCCCTCTCTTGCAGCCCACTAGGCTCCCTGTCCCTCTCAATTTTAATGTTATTATTTTTAAAAAATATATCATTTTTAAATTGAACTGGGAGATTGCCTTGTTGAAAAATGCTGCCCTCCAGCACCATCTTTATTGGGGCTCAACAGAGTGGTTCTGTATTTTAGATCTCAGACCCTTGTACTTATGTTCTTGGGCAACTTTTATTTGTGTCTCACTAGTTTTCCTTTCTCTAAATGCTGATAAGAGGGGGAGGGAGTGGGATTAAGTGACCGACAGGTCCACTTTCTAAACATAGGGCATATCTAGAGGATCTCCAATCACTGTGCTTTGTGGTAGAACAAGGATGGGACTGTGAAATGTCTGTTCTTCCAATGTCACCAGGCTTCACTATGAAAAAAGCCTTAAACTGGTTTTCAATCATTGTAACTCCCTAGCTCCTGCTGCATCTATCCTTCTGAAATGTTACAGGTCTCTTGCCTGGAGACATCTCTATGACATGTGCTGCTTCACATGAATTTCCCCCAAACCCTATGCAAACACAGGGGGAGAGAAGGAAAAGCACATTACTCACCACTGCTGCACCCATTCTTCTGAAACTTTGCAGATTTCTTACTTAGGCCCACCTCTATGCTATCTGCCATTTTCAGAAGAATGGTCCACAAGCAACATAGGGGGATAAGCACATCCTCTTTTTTTGGATACTCTCAAGATGTCCAGGCTGCTCCTGCACAAACATTCCTGCATCCATTCATCTGAAACATAGCAGGCTCAATTCCCTCAGAAGGGGCTACTATCCCTGCAAATTTCATACAATTCTTCCAAGCAATAAAAATTGTTTTCAGCGGTTGCCTTAAAAAATATATCAAAATTTAAGTGTGTGTAGCACAAACACCGCTGGACCTATTTTTATGATATTTGGCAAGATTAGTCCCTTGCTGAGAGGCTACTAATATACCTGAAAATGTCCTCTACATCTGACAAACAGAAAAAAGTTATAGCTAACATCATTTGATAATACCTCTCATGTCCTGGACCAGGGCTCAAATGACTAAGCAACTTGTTGCCAGAGTAAAGCGTACAGGGACACTAAATCCAGTGTCAGTTGAGGTGAAAATGATAAACAGATTACATCTAGAGGTGAGGGGGAAAAAATCTACTGAGCTGTGGCATATAGAGGACAACACACTATAAACAGAAGCTCAGGCAAATCTCCAAAGCGAGAGGGCTGAAACAGGAAAGGGAAAATTGTCCACCATGGAGTAGAAGAGTTCCTAGGATCAACCATTCTGGCAGCCAAATCCAAAGTGCGGATGAAAAGGTGACAGTGCCCTTCCATGCAGAATGACTTATCTTCATCCCTAGAAAAGACAATAGCTATCCATGTGTGCTTAATTGTCTATTATCTATTCCCAGATGAAAAAGATGCAGATTTCCAATTGTTTCACGATACCAAACATCAAAAGGTGTGGGCTACAGATGCAAATGGTGGGAACCAAAGAATGTCATTGCCTTTTCCAGCAGAGTCATCTTCATCCTCAGTTTCCTGGTTCAAAAGAATAGGCTTGCCACTTGCCAGGCATCTTTGTTTGATCATGAAATGCAGCAATATACTTCCCTTATATAACAACTACACAGAGGATGAGGAGAACACTCATCCATTGACATCAGCTGAAGGAGAGGCAATCCCACTGACACTTCCATATTCACTTTGATGCTGTCCAGAAGTAGCTTTTTGCCTTTGTTTGCAGTCAACACCTGGATGTGATCTGCCAGGGTGCTATAGTTGGCTGCTGTTGTGAGTGGGAAGGCAGGACTTGCTCTTTTCCCTGCTCAACAGCTCTCTCTTGCCTCATTTTGTCTAATCAGCAAGTCAAGGTCTTGAACCAAGGCGTCGTGCTCTTTGCCCAGCTATTAAGTGAAGCATCTTGGAAACCTCATGTGCTGCTAGATATTGTTTAAAAGATCAAGCATGGGGCAGGGAGGGAAGAGCAAGAAGGAAGTCTGAAACTAAACCAAGTACCGCAGAGTCCTATTACCCCAAAATTAATCTAACTGGGTTCAAGCACAGGATACATTCACATCATAAAATAAGTAAAATAAGACATATACAGCTGTGTTCCAAGAATGTTGTAAGTCATGGAAGTATACACTGACAAAGAAATAAACCTGTAGTGTAGATAAGCTGCTACATGCCCCATGCCCCTGCCCAAATTCCCACACCTTGAATGTCTTTGCATCAGCTATCCATCTGTCAGTTGCATTCAGTGAGGCACCTAGCAAAACAAAAAGAAGTTGAATCCCTAACTTTCAGGAAAGAATTTCAGCAGGAACTTGGAAATCAGTGACTTGGAAAGGCTGTCAAGCTTTGCATGGAACATCCAAATGCTTGAGTCTTAAATAGCCTTCCCTCAGTGTCTCATGAAAGTGCGGCCTTCCCAAAATTCCACTGATCATTCAAAGCAGGGAGGGAAGGACAATGATTTCTGTTGGGTCATCTCTTTAGTAATAGTGCATTAAACAAGCTTTGGAACATTTTCCCTGGGTGATCAAGGAAAAAAGAAGGTGTATTTGTTACATGCCACTGGAGAAGGAAATGGCAACCCACTCCAGTATTCTTGCCAAGAAAACCCCATGGAACGTATCACAAGGCTAAAAGATATGACGCCGGAAGATGAGCCCCTCAGGTCGGAAGGTGTCCAATATACTACTGGGGAAGAGCAGAGGGTATTTCCAAGTAGCGCCAGAAAGAGTGAAGCGGCTGGGCCAAAGCCAAAAGGACACTCAGCTGTGGATGTGTCTGGTGGTGAAAAGAAAATCCGATGCTGTAAAGAACAATATTGTTTAGGAACCTGGAATGTCAGATCAATGAATCAAGGTAAGCTGGAGGTGGTCAAACATGAGATGGCAAGATTGACATCGACATCTTGGGAATCAGTGAACTAAAATGGACAGGCATGGGCGAATTTAATTAAGGTGCCCATCATATCTACTATTGTGGGCAAGAATCCCTTAGAAGAAATGGAGTAGCACTCATAGTCAACAAAAGGGTGGGAAAAGCAGTACTGGGGTACAATCTTAAAAATGATAGAATGATCTCAGTACGAATCCAAGGCAAACCATTCAACATCACAGTAATTCAAGTCTATGCCCCAACCACTGATGCAGAAGAAGCTGAGGTTGATCGGTTCTATGAAGACCTACAATACCTTCTAGAACTAACAACAAAAAAAGATGTCCTCTACATCATAGGGGATTGGAATGCTAAAGTAGGAAGTCAAGAAATCACTGGGATAACAGGCAGGCATGGCCTTGGTGTACAAAATGAAGCAGGACAAAAGCTAATAGAGTTTTGCCAAGAGAACACGCTGATCATAGCAAACACTCTTTTCCAACAGCACAAGAGACGACTCTACACATGGACATCACCAGATGGTCAATATCGAAATCAGATTGATTATGTCCTTTGCAGCCAAAGCTCTATACAGTCAGTCAAACCAAGACCTGGAGCTGACTGTGGCTCAGATCATGAGCTTCTTGTTGCAAAATTTTGGCTTAAATTGAAGAACGTAGGGAAAACCATTAAACCACTCAGGTATGACCTAAATCATATCCCTGATGAATATACAGTGGAGGTGAGGAATAGATTTCAGGGATTAGACCTGATAGACAGAGTGCCTGAGGAACTATGGACGGAGGTCCATAACATTGTTCAGGAGGCAGCAACGAAATCCATCCCAAAGAAAAAGAAATGCAAGAAAGCCAAGTGGCTGTCTGATGAGGCTTTACAAGTAGCTGAGGAAAGAAGGGAAGCGAAAAGCAAGGGAGAAAGGGGAAGATATATCCAACTGAATGCAGAGTTCCAGAGAATAGCAAGGAGAGACAAGAAGGCCTTCTTAAATGAACAATGCAAAGAAATCGAGGAAAACAACAGAATGGGAAAGACTAGAGATCTCTTCAAGAAAATCGGAGATCTCAAGGGAACGTTTTGTGCAAAGACGGGCATGATAAAGGACAAAGAAGGCAGGGACCTAACAGATGCAGATGAGATTAAGAAGAGGTGGAAAGAATACACAGAAGAACTATACAGGAAAGATCTTAATGTCCCTGATAGCCATGATAGTGCGGTCACTGAACTTGAGCCGGACATCCTAGAGAGCGAAGTCAAGTGGGCCTTAGGAAGCATTACTAACAACAAAGCTAGTGAGGATGACAGTATTCCAGCTGAGCTATTTAAAATCCTAAAAGATGATGCTGTTAAAGTGTTGCATTCAATATGCCAACAAATTTGGAACACTCAACAATGGCCGCAAACCTGGAAAAGGTCAGTTTACAGTCCAATTCCAAAGAAGGGCAACGCCAAAAAGTGTTCCAACTACCGCACAATTGCGCTCATTTCACATGCCAGCAAGGTGATGCTCAAAATCCTACAAGCTAGGCTTCAGCAGTATGCGAACCGAGAACTACCGGAAGTACAAGCTGGGTTTCGAAGAGGCAGAGGAACTAGAGATCAAATCGCCAACATTCCCTGCATCATGGAGAAAGCAAGAGAATTCCAGAAAAACGTCTATTTCTGCTTCATTGACTACGCTAAAGCCTTTGATTGTGTGGATCACAACAAACTGTGGCAAATTCTTAAAGTGATGGGAGTACCAGACCACCTTACCTGTCTCCTGAGAAACCTGTACGAGGGTCAAGAAGCAACAGTAAGAACTAGACATGGAACAACCGAGTGGTTCAAAATTGGGAAAGCAGTACGACAAGGCTGCATATTGTCACCCTGCTTATTTAACTTATATGCAGAGTACATCATGAGAAACGTTGGGTTGGATGAATCAGAGGCCGGAATTAAGATTGCTGGGAGAATTATCAACAACCTCCGATATGCAGACGATACCACCCTAATGGCAGAAAGCAAAGAGGATCTCAAGAGCCTCTTGTTGAGGGTGAAAGAGGAGAGTGAAAAAGCTGGTTTGAAACTCAACATTAAAAAAACTAAGATCATGGCATCTGGCCCCATCACTTCCTGGCATATAGAGGGGGAAGAAATGGAAGCAGTGACAGATTTTACTTTCTTGGGCTCCAAGATCACTGCAGACGGTGACTGTAGCCATGAAATTAAAAGACGCTTGCTCCTTGGGAGGAAAGCTATGGCCAACCTAGACAGCATAGTAAGAAGCAGAGACATCACCTTGCTGACAAAGGTCCATCTAATCAAAGCTATGGTTTTCCCAGTAGTAATGTATGGCTGTGAGAGCTGGACTATAAGGAAGGCTGAGCGCCGAAGAATTGATGCTTTTGAACTGTGGTGCTGGAGAAGACTCTTACGAGTCCCCTGGACTGCAAGGAGGTCCAATCAGTCCATCCTAAAGGAAATCAACCCTGAGTGCTCATTGGAAGGACAGATACTGAAGCTGAAGCTCAAATATTTTGGCCACCTAATGCGAAGAGAAAACTCTCTGGAAAAGACCCTGATGCTGGGAAAGACTGAAGGCAAAAGGAGAAGGGGACGGCAGAGGATGAGATGGCTAGATAGCATCACCGATGCAATGAATATGAACTTGAGCACGCTCCGGGAGAGAGCGCAGGACAGGAAGGCCTGGCGTGCTATGGTCCATGGGGTCACGAAGAGTCGGACACGACTGAACGACTGAACAACAACAACAAAGCTGTTGTTAGTTGAATTTGTCTGTAGCGCTTTAAAAACAAAAATGTAGCATATAACGCTAATTACATTATAAAACAGCTTAGCTCAGAGATCTTAGGTTATAGTGAATGAAATGACTCAATCTGCCATCAACCCACTGCAAATAAAGCATAGGGGGGGAAATACAAGTATCTCCTTTAGCACTTCTATTCACACACATACACACACTTTTTAATCTTTCTTATTATTTATTACACCTTTCCTCTTTCAGGAATCCTAGGTGGTGTATGTAATCCTTCCATTTTAGCCTCACAACAGCAACCCTGTGAGGTAGGTTGGGCCGAGAGTCTGTGACTGGCCCAAAGTCACCCAGTGAGCTTCCGTGGCTGAGTGGGGTCTAGAACCCGGATCTCACGGCTCCCAGTCCAACACTCTCGCCACTACACCACACTGGCTCTTCTTCTGGCATAATATAGTTTCCTACAAGTTTGCCATTTTCAGAACAACTATGATAAAAGTTATCGTCGTTATTTAGGCATGAGCCTATATCATGCTGCAAAATAACACTGAAAATATGAGATTGTCTCCCAGTCTGAATAAGAAGGAACGTGTTCTGAAGTTGCGTTGCGCTAGGTCCATGAGTAAAAGCTGCAGGACCGAACGCACCAATGCATCAAACAAATGGACTTTGTTCTAGAAAGAGTACTTCCAGTGTAAACCTAAGCTCTACAAGACCTCAAATGTGTATAGGATTCATGATCTTCCCCCATTCGGGGCAGCTGTATATGCACAGCTTTCCTCTCCCTCACTCAGGACTCCACGGAATTCTCCCCTGCTTGTAATGCAGGCTGGCTGCAAGAAGGTCAAGCCATTCACTTTAAAGCAAGACTCTCCCATACCTCACCCTGAAGCTCCTAGGGGCCCATGTATCCCCAGGCCCCTCACACACACAGGCTACTCCCAGCACAAGAGGAATCAATGTCACTGAGCAAGGGGGCCTGAGGAAGAGTGAGCCGCTGACGGCTCTAAGGGGAACTGGAAGAAGGGCCTCAACTTGAAGCAAACGCCTTGGCTGTATTGCAGTGTGGCAAGGAAAGCAGCAGATGGCAGCATGGAGAAGGTTATGCAGACGGAGGAGTTCCTTGGCTCTCACCAATCTGTGTGGGGAGGGAACCTGAGGTGTGGTATTATAAGTGTCTTTTACATTATGAGTAGTAACAGTTAATTAACCAAGTAAGTAGGTATACTATGTCTCGCTAAATTTCCATGTTTGAAGTGACAAATCATCATGCCAGCCACAATACTGAGGCTAAACACTCGATGAAACCTTAAATCCAAGCAGTAGTCAAATCAAGAGAATTACAACAGTCTGGAAATTCAAATGCCATATTCAAGTGCCTAGCTATTTAAAATAAACCACTTATGGTCATCAGTCTTCCACACCTACACTTCTGCAGGCTACACATCCAGGGACAAAGCGTACACTTACTAATCAGAAGCACACTGAAATAGTCTGCTTTGAGTACTTTACCAATGTCATTCCATGGTATCACACTCCATTATTCTGTGAAGTAAAACCACCAAGTTATTTATCTTATAAGACATTATTTTCAGATAAGAAATTGGTATATTGGGTGGATCAAAACAAAACAAAACACCAGATAGGTATGTTACAGAAAATGATTTAAAAAGTATAGACACCAGAAAAAAACCTATGTCCCTAAAATAAATATGTGCAATAGAATGAATCCATAGAGCAATTATTAGAGAAGGATGTTTGTTCTGGAAACAATTGATGGTAACTCTTGGTTACTTTGCCATAGCTATTGATTTGCCCATATTTAATTGCCAGGATGAAGAATGATATAGGCATAGCTTTACTAAAATGGTGACTATTCAAAAAAATCATGAGGTCTTTATGCTGCAGACTTAGGTATTAAACAGTTTTAAAACAATTTAACATACAGCTAGTTCTGACAAAAGTAATGATGTTTCAAAAGTCTTCTAAGAAATAAAATATGCTACAGATACTTTCCATTCTGAACACCTAAATAATACATTAATATTTAAAGCATTTTAACATATTAAAATGAGATTACTTCTTCTTTGCATGGTTTCAAGGCCCTTTGCTTTTCTTTGTTGACTTTTCCTCTATGAACAACCATTGTGGTCGGGATTACTATAACTATGGCTACCATTTGAAAGCAGAAGTGCATTCTGACAGCAAATATACATAGTTACACAATACACAATAGCTTTAATATGAACATGGCACTATTTTTAATAGCATTTGCGTAAGAGTCAAGGAGGAATTGGACAGTTCAGCATGGAGACAGGCAAATGCAGCATTCTCAACAGTAGAATTCCTAACCTCACTAGTTTATGGCAGACAGGTAAGTTGACCAGTGTATGGCCAAATAATGTACTTACCATCCTCAGTGGGCACGTAGATATTCAAATAGAGGCAGTCTTCATTTTGATCTTGCACATATGTCATCACAGTATCCAAGTTGGCAGTAAACCAAACGGGAAGCATGTCGTTGAGCAGTGATCTCTCATCCAGATACTGTGGGCAGACAGCAGCAAATTGCGTGGCATTGCGTACGCCGGTCCAGGAGGAAGGAGGTTCTGGAGGCTGAAAACGTCTCTCCCCAGTCGGAGGAGAAGCATAAGGGACTCCCAAGTATTGCTCCACAGGACCAAGGATTTCATTGGGCAGAGGTGTTCTTACACCACGGATTTTGCCATAATTCGTGGTTACAACTGGGTATTGTGCTTGTCCGTCGATAAGTGTAAACCGGATCGCTAAGGCCGTTATCCAGAGGAGGAAATTAGAATTCAGCATGACACAAACAGGAGTAAAGATCAAATGCAGCCATAAGAGTCCCATTTGCCTTGACATGGTTTATATCAACATTAGCAGGCCTCTAGTCTTCCGCACCCAGACAGGAAATCAAGTTAGTGATGAAAGGACCAAAAAATGAGAAGAACTGTGGGAGTGGCGGGGGGGTAAAGGGGGTAAGGAGTAATTTGCCAAGGAAAATGGAATAAGGGCCAAAAGGTAATCTTGCTCAGGTGGGGAAAAAAGCCCCCAAATGAGTGTGGTATGTGCCTCAGCAGCCTGACCATAGACAGATCCCAGTGATGCAAAGCATAAGCAAGTTCTTGCACCTAAAGCCCATCCCTTGGCTCCAATTGCCTTTTAATGCTGACGTAACTATCCAGGAAAAAGAGATGGCAAGATGCTCAGCATTTACTCTGCTACATCGGCACAGTAACTCCTTCCAGTTAACTCCAGCATGATGGATAAACCTGAGCAAAAGAAATAAGGAAAGAAAGGAAAGAATTAGCATACATTTTTCTACTGATAATATCGAAATCTGAATTTTCAATATGTTTTCCGATGAGTTCATCACCTTCATCCATTTCTGCGAAATTAGCATCACGCTATACAAAGAGACTATACTGCCATTTAAGGCTATAGGAATCCCGAGTGCCTGTCACTCCAACGGGACACATATACTAGCGAGCCATGCATTCGTAGCAGCAGCAGTAAGCCGATGCTGCTGTCTCCACACAGCAGTGACATGGCACACGTCATTTCTCAGCAGCTACACAGCTAGCCACAGAACTGCCTGCCATCTGTGTATGTGTAAAATCAATTGAAAAATCTGGTAACTTGGACAAAGGTTGTAAAGAGATCGAATAGGGCGTAGCTTTCACTACAGTTCTATTGTTCGCTGTTTAGTTACACTGCTGCATCCAAGTCGCTCAGGGAAACATGCCCCTGGGTTTTCCCCATTTTGACTCACAGCAACACTGCGAAGTGGGTTTGGCGGCATGCGACTACACCAGATCAGTCAGCAATGTTCATGGCTGAGGGGGAATTTGACTGCAGGTTGCCCTCGTCCAAACACCTGAAGCTTAATACCTTCACTTCAGTTTGCTGGGTCCTCTTCACACATATGCCATGAAATGCACCTTTTTCCTTCCTGTGTGCCATGCAGATGTAAAACTGTCATTGGCTAAAGTGGAGGTGTGACATCGACACACTCTTTCATTTGCTCGTGATTGATTCACGACTTCCACATGTGTACACAAACAGTGAAAGAGAAGTGCAGAGGTCTTTTTAGTTCCATGTGTGAAAACCTAACTGGGAACAACCTACAGCTATGCTTATTTGCTCATATATGCACAACAAGCTGTTCTTCAAGGTACAGGACAGAAGCTGGTTAAAATGTTGTCCACCCTATCTGTAGGTCTAGTGTTCAGAGTACTACAGAAACATGGTTAAGTGGGCCGTTCATAACCTCAGGGCATATTTTCTGCCGCAGTTAAGCCATGATATAAGCCTAGTTCTCACCACAGTAGGTACAGGGCTAAACCTATTTTTTTGACTGTCGCACCTCAGACTGAAGATAACAGGTTACAAGGACTACATGCTCCTCCATAGAGCTGGTAGGGGGAAGGGAACACCACTCCCCTGTGCGTAGATATTTAGCATGTCAGATAGAAGGCTAAGCTAAAACGGTGTCCTGTGGCATATAGTTTCTATGTGTAGGGAATTATGTCTTGCTATCACTGCCTTGCTGTGGCGAAGGGGCTTGCGCAACTCAGTGAAGCCATAAGCTATGCCATGCAGGGCCACCCAGGATGGACAGGTCATGGCAGAGAGTTCTGACAAAATGTGGTCCACTGGAGAAGGAAATGGCAACCCACTCCAGTATTCCTGCCAAGAAAACCCCAAGGAACGTATCACAAGGCTAAAAGAGATGACGCCGGAAGATGAGCCCCTCAGGTCGGAAGGTGTCCAATATACTAGTGAGGAAGAGCAGAGGGAATTTCCAAGTAGCGCCAGAAAGAGTGAAGCGGCTGGGCCAAAGCTGAAAGGACACTCAGCTGTGGATGTATCTGGTGGGGAAAAGAAAGTCCAATGCTGGAAAGAACAGTATTGGTTAGGAACCTGGAATATAAGATCGATGAATCAAGGTAAGCTGGAGGTGGTCAAACATGAGATGGCAAGATTGAACATCGACATCTTGGGAATCAGCGAACTAAAATGGACAAGCATGGGTGAATTTAATTCAGGTGACCATTAGAGAGCTTTGGCTATTGGGTGGTATAGAAATAAATAAATAAATAAATAAATATCTACTACTGTGGGCAAGAATCCCTTAGAAGAAATGGAGTAGCATCATAGTCAACAAAAGGGTGGGAAAAGCAGTACTGGGGTACAATCTCAAAAATGATAGAATGATCTCAGTACGAATCCAAGGCAAGCCATTCAACATCACAGTAATTCAAGTCTATGCCCCAAGCACTGAGGCCGAAGAAGCTGAGGTTGATCGGTTCTATGAAGACCTACAACACCTTCTACAACTAACACCAAAAAAAGATGTCCTCTTCATCATAGGGGATTGGAATGCCAAAGTGGGAAGTCAAGAAATCACTGGGATAACAAGCAAGCACAGCCTTGGTGTACAAAATGAAGCAGGACAAAGGCTAACAGAGTTTTGCCAAGAGAACACGCTGATCATAGCAAACACTCTTTTCCAACAGCACAAGAGGCGACTCTACACATAGACATCACCAGATGGTCAATATCGAAATCAGATTGATTATGTCCTTTGCAGCTAAAGATGGAGAAGCTCTATACGGTCAGTAAAAACAAGACCTGGAGCTGACTGTGGCTCAGATCATGAGCTTCTTGTTGCAAAATTTCGGCTTAAATTGAAGAATGTAGGGAAAGCCACTAAACCATTCAGGTATAACCTCAATCATATCCCTTATGAATATACAGTGGAGGGGAGGAATAGATTTCAGGGGTTAGACCTGATTGACAGAGTGCCTGCGGAACTACGGATGGAGGTCCATAACATTGTTCAGGAGGCAGCAACTCAATCCATCCCAAAGAAAAAGCAATACAAGAAAGCCAAGTGGCTGTCTGATGAGGCTTTACAAGTAGCTGAGGAAAGAAGGGAGGCGAAAAGCAAGGGAGAAAGGGGAAGATATACCCAACTGAATGCAGAGTTCCAGAGAAGAGCAAGGAGAGACAAGAAGGCCTTCTTAAATGAACAATGCAAAGAAATCGAGGAAAACAATAGAATGGGAAAGACTAGAGATCTCTTCAAGAAAATTGGAGATCTCAAGGGAATGTTTTGTGCACACATGGGCATGATAAAGGACAAAGAAGGCAGGGACATAACAGAAGCAGATGAGATTAAGAAGACATGGAAAGAATACACAGAAGAAGTATACAGGAAAGATCTTAATGTCCCTGATACCCATGATAGTGCGCTCACTGAACTTGAGCCAGACATCCTCAAGAGTGAAGTCAAGTGGGCCTTAGGGAGCATTAGTAACAACAAAGCTAGCGGAGATGACAGTATTCCAGCTGAGCTATTTAAAATCCTAAAAGATCAAGATGATGCTGTTAAAGTGCTGCACGCAATATGCCAACAAATTTGGAACACTCAACAGTGGCCACAAGACTGGAAAAGGTCAGTTTACAGTCCAATTCCAAAGTAGGGCAATGCCAAAGAGTGTTCAAACTACCATACAATTGCGCTCATTTAATTTCACATGCCAGCAAGGTTATGCTCAAAATCCTACAAGCTAGGCTTCAGCAGTATGTGAACCGAGAACTACCGGAAGTACAAGCGGGGTTTTGAAGAGGCAAAGGAACTAGAGATCAAATCAGCAACATTCACTGGATCATGGAGAAAGCAAGAGAATTCCAGAATGTCTATTTCTGCTTCATTGACTACGCTAAAGCCTTTGATTGTGTCGATCACAACAAAGTGTGGCAAATTCTTAAAGAGATGGGAGTACCAGACCACCTTACCTGTCTCCTGAGAAACCTGTATGACAGTCAAGAAGCAACAGTAAGAACCGGACATGGAACAACCGATTGGTTCAAAACTGGGAAAGGAGTACGACAAGGCTATATATTGTTGCTCTGCTTATTTAATTTATATTCAGAGTACATCATGAGAAATGCCGGGTTGGACGAATCACAGGTCGGAATTAAGATTGCCGGGAGAATTATCAACAACTTCAGATAGGCAGATGATACCACCCTAATGGCAAAAAGCAAAGAGGATCTAAAGAGCCTCTTGTTGAGGGTGAAAGTGGAGAGTGCAAAAGCTGGTTTGAAACTCAACATTAAAAAAACTAAGGTCATGGCATCTGGCCCCATCACTTCCTGGCATATCGAAGGGGAAGAAATGGAAGCAGTGACAAATTTTACTTTCTTGGGCTCCAAGATCACCGCAGACGGTGACTGTAGCCATGAAATTAAAAGATGCTTGCTCCTTGAGAGGAAAGCTATGGCACACCTAGACAGCATAGTAAGAAGCAGAGACATCACTTTGCCGACAAAGGTTCGTATAATCAAAGCTATGGTTTTCCCAGGAGTAATGTATAGCTGTGAGAGCTGGGCTATAAGGAAGGCTGAGCACTGAAGAATTGATGTTTTCGAACTGTGGTGCTGGAGAAGACGCTTACGAGTCCCCTGGACTGCAAGGAGGTCAAATCAGTCAATCCTAAAGGAAATCAACCCTGAGTGCTCATTGGAAGGAGAGATACTGAAGCTGAAGCTCAAATATTTTGGCCACCTAATGCGAAGAGAAAACTTCCTGGAAAAGACCCTGATGCTGGGAAAGATTGAAGGCAAAAGGAGAAAGGGACGGCAGAGGATGAGATGGCTAGATAGCATCACCGATGCAATGAATATGAACTTGAGCACACTCCGGGAGTGAGCAGAGGACAGGAAGGCCTGGCGTGCTGTGGTCCATGGGGTCATGAAGAGTCGGACACGACTTAACGACTGAACAACAACCACAACATTATTATTATTATTATTATTATTTTGCATGGAGGACTATTTATAGGTGCATAGGAAGCTGTCTTGTCCTGAGAAAAGACCATCTAATTCAGTATTGTCTACACTGATTGGCAGCAGCTCTCCAGAGTTTCAAGCAGGAGTCCTTGTCAGACTACCTGAAGATGGTGGGGATTGAACCTGGGACCTTTTGCATACAAAGCAGGAGCTCTGCCGCTGAGCTACAGCCCTTTACTGCTCAGTGATGTCAGACAGGGATGGGGAATGTGTGACCTCCAGATCATAGAATCATAGAATAGTAGGGTTGGAAGGGGCCTACAAGACCATCGAGTCCAACCCCCTGCTTATGGTTGGACTGGAACTCCCATCATCCCTAAGAGGTCTAGGACTGCTGTGAGTTATAGTTAGGGGTGCACGAAAGTCACTTACCTGGTCTCGCAGCTTGCTTCGCGGTGGGGGGGAGGCGCTTTGCTGCTCCCCCCGAAGTTCAGGCCGGGGGGGGGAGGGTTCCCTCCTCGCCCGGCCGAAATTCAGGCCGGGGGGGAGGCTTCCCGCCTCGCCCAGCCAAAATTCAGGCCGGGGAGAAGCGCCCCGTCTCCCCTGCCGCGAACTTCAAAAGAAAAAAGAAAAAAAATGCCTTATATATAGCGTTCCCTTATTTTCGCCGTAGTCTACGTAAATCTTTATGTAGACTACAGGGACCAAATAAGGAACGCGAATGGCGGCTCCCTATGGGGGCCGCCATTAGCCGTACGCGCTTTTTTTTTTTTTAAGTCACCCATGATAGGCTACGTGACAATTAACGTAGCCTATCACGGCTGACTTTGCAAATCTAGCCGTGATAGGCTACGTTAATCGTTACGTAGCCTATCACAGAGGCGTGTTGTTGTTTTTTTACTTTGCTTGTAATGGCGGCAGCGGCAGCCGGTCGAAAGACCGGCTGCTGCCCCCGCCCCTGACGAAGTCCTGCCGAACCGCCGCTGGGACCCGCCGCCGGGAGGGACATTCGTGAAAGGTAAGTCCCATCCCAGGGGGGTGGCGGGTGGCGGGGGGGCGGAGAAGTTCTCCCCGAACAACCTTCGGAGGACCGAATGCGTTGGCGCTCAGCCCCCCGAAGTTTCGGGGAGAAATTCTCCCCCATCCCTAGTTATAGTCTGACAACATCTGGAGGGCCACACATTTCCCACCTCTGATGTAATGCCTTCACCTTTCTGCAGTCTGATGTAGTGCATTCCAGACAGGTGTGTCACCAAATGCTTTTTTTGAGAATAAGGCCTTAACGTCATCTATGGCTGGCCAGGAAAATCTCAACCTTTCGTAGATCTTTTAGCTATGTTATTTTGTTTACTTAACAGTGTGTCGGGGTGTTACGCAGGAGCCGCAGCCAGAGCCGCCGCTGTTGCTGCCGCCGCCACCAGAGCCACCGCCGCAGCCAGGTAGGCTCCGTTTTGCGGGGCTTTCGTGGGGTGGTGGGGCGGGGGGCTCCATTCCGCCACGGGTTCTGGGGGACCAAATTCACTGGAATTTGCCCCCCCTGGGATCCGTGGTGGAATTTTCCACCATCCCTAGACAGGTAATGCCTGAGGCTTCCCGCTCAGGGTTTTATGGCCTCAGGTGGAAGATAAGAGGCCAACTCACCTCACCCACTTGGAGTTTTGTGGCCTGGGAAGGGGTGACATGGGAAGGCCTACCTTCCTCTAATGGGACAGTCCTGAGGAGTGACAATCTCACAAACACCACTTAACAGGCACAGAATGCCTTGCCCAATATACTGCCTGGCTAGTTGCTGGCATAGATGACTTGCCCATTCAGGTCTTCCCCTTTGCAGATCTTTCAATAAATGTGGCCTGAATTTTAAAACCATACTTGTGTCTTGTCTCTTTATTTCCCGCCTTTCCTTTCACCCTCAGTGGACTATTCTAACTATTCTAACTATGATAAATCAGAAGAAGAATGTGCCTTATTTGTCAATTAATCCACAAATGTTGACCAATTTAAAACAAAAGTATTACAGTGTTGTTTCCCTTCGTTAACTTGAATGTAATTAGCAAGTTTTTACATCACTGGGTAGTCATACAACAGTTGTAATATTTTGTCCTAGGTGGTGCTGGCAAGTTTCTCCAATTCAGGGCTTCCCCAACTTTTTTGGTCATGTGAAATTTTGAGAGTGTTGTGGGCACTCCAGTATTAAAGTCAAACACTTAAAAAACCTTGAGGAGTTATGTGAGTTTTTGGCTGAAGCTGTAAGGCTTCCACCAAGCTTCCACTGCTCTGCCTTTCTTCACACAGAGCTTTTAGCCTGTGATTGAGATTGCTCCTTCATGGAAGTTTGCAGGCTCTTTACATGATGCCGTGAACCTCCAAAGCTTCTCCTGTGCTAAATACCCTTTGTTCCATTTTTAAATAGACCACAGATAATGAGCTATCTAATTACCCTGTTGTGTTCCACTTGAGTTCCCTCCATGAAAAGAGGGAAAGCAGCAAGAAAAGGAGCGAGATCCATGAAAGATAATGGAAGACTGAATTACCGGGAGAAGCAGGGGAGAAGGGGAGGGGAAAAAGAAAGTGGGTGAAAAAGGGAGTCATTTGATTCTGCATTTAAAACAGAAGCAGAAAGCCCCGTTTTAAATGCAGGATTTTAGGCTGGTGTAGAGATGCCCTCTATCTCCATTCCCCAAGGCAAAAAGAATAACCACATTAACCTGCAGATGTTGTTGGAGTACAACTCACATCAACCTAACCTTGGGGATGTGAGATGGGGTAGCTGTTGGCAGAAATCTTTAACGGAGACTGCAAGGTTCAGGCACATCTCCTTTCTGACTCGCGTTATTTCCAATCAGGGAATCATGGGGCTTGTAATCATGGGGCTATGATCACCTAGCCAAAAAAGAAAGCTCTGTGTGTCATTTGCCACCAGTCCGACCACTGCCCCTGCTGTCTTTAATGGAGCACTTCACCAGCTTTTATCCTGCCTTCTCCTGCAAGATCAGATACTGATTCAGCTTGCAGCAACTCAAGCAACTCAACCCCTGCTCGAATTCTTGTCTTATGCCTATGAGACTGTTGTGCACCATAGCCATCCCAGTCAATTCCCCTGTGCAAAGTGAAAAAAGCCCTCCCCCCAGCTCCGTAGTGCAAAGCATTCTGAGACACACATGAGATGTGTGTTTCCTGCCACCTCTCAGCCCTCTCTTGCTTCCCTCTTCTGCAGTCACACAGCCCCTTGAGTAGGGTGGGGGCACACAATGTCAGGCACTGGAGGCAGCTGGGGAGGCAGATGGCTCCACTTAAAGATCCAGGTTTAACCACTCAGCCAGCATTTTCCAAACCTGCCTTAGAGGGTGCAACTTGTACCAAAAAGAAGAAAAAAGAAGTGAATGCACGTGCCATGCAATCACTGGGAAGAAAACGTGTGCATGTGCGCATGGCGCGCACACGTTACAATCCATAGAAATTATTCTTTGGAAAGAGGTCATTATAATATATAATAAATATATTATCATTTCAAATAAGGCTGTGAAAAGCTTGGAAGTAGCACATACCTGCCCACCTGCCCTAAATGTGACCAAATTAGCCTAACAATTGAAACAAGACCAGATTAACTTATAACCAAACTCCTGAACCTCACTAACAGTGTGAAGTTAAAAAAAAAAGATACATAGCCCAGGCCAATCAGACTATGTGCCAAAAAGTCCTACTTGGCCCCCAAAAGGGTGACCAGCAAAGCCCATACTGCATGCAGGTATGGAGGGAGGAAGCCACATTTCGAAGAGGCCAGAGTGAGGGGCCCCACAGGTTAATAACACCTTGAGGGCCCCTCTTCCTGCCGGTGGCGCCACACCAATAACATCAATGGTGCCTTGCCTCCTCTTCCCCCCGCCCCTCCACAATGGCCTCCCTGTGCCCAGGCAAGCTGGACGTTGTGAAAGGCATTTCTGGTATGTCTGTTTTTGCTGTTCTTCTTTTTTTTTTTTTTGCTGTACATTATTATTTACTGTATATTTTTATTTATTAATTAATTTAAAATATTAATTCCCATTTCATCCCTTGTACCAAAGTGTGCATGTCTTTCTATCACAACCCTTATTACATTGCCACTTTTTCATTCCAGTGCCAAGTAGGGATGTCAGAGAAATCCGCCACAGACTCAAATGAGGCCGGATTCCAAAGAATCCGCAGGGGAACGTCTCCACTTACCTCCGCTCCAGGAGGATTCTGGCCAGAATGGCACTCCGGCTCCAGAGTGCTGGCGATGTGGTAATGGCAGCCGCCATTACCGTATCGCCAGCGCTCTGGAGCCATAGTGCCATTCCAGCCTGAATCCTCCTAGAGCCGAGGTAACTGCAGCGATATGGAGCCAGAGTGCGGCTCTGCGGAATCCTCACAGAGCAGAGCCTCTCCGGAGGATTCTGGGGGTGGGGGAGGAACGGTTCACCTCCCCCCTGGGTGGATTCCCCACCGAAATGGAAGCTGGGGAATCTGTACATCCTTAGTGCCAAGTTCCAAGTTAATTCACTTAAGCTGTGGGTATCTTTGTGCTGCTTGCATATGCTTGCCTCCTTCCAAACCTCTCTAGGATTATGATACAGACACAGAACTGCATGTGAATAGGTACTTGCCCTGTTCAATTCAGCATCCTCTCAGGAGAGCAATTTTATGAGATTGCACCCAAGATCTGTTAGTTCCATTCCAAACACACATTATGTTTACTCAGGAAAGTCCACAGCTAAGAAGGCTCAAAAAAGGGCAGGTTGATCATTTTGTGAAGCAGTCACCCATGATGACAATTCCTCTCAAGTTTAGACTACTGGAACTGATTGGCACTTGTTATTAATTTCCTATTAATTTCCTGTATCCCTTTATACTTCTCTGTAATCTATTGACATGGTACAATCTGAAAGGGATTGGTAGGTTTCCCAGTAAGGATGCTCCTAGGTTACTATTCAAATCACAAACAGAGAAGGAGATTATGGTATTGTATTTTTACTGGCAGAATATCCAATCCTTTATCCTTTTCAATCTAGACTGGATGAAAGACTAAAAATGATCAATTACAGAATGAAATCCAGTATTGCAAAAGTAGTACCATAATAATAATGGGTCTTTTCTTATGATATATTTCTTCAGTACAAAATAGAAGGAGAGAATACAGTAGAAATGCAATTTAATTAGATGAGCCGAGGCTTAAAATCCTGTCTTATTCCCCTACAGGTAAGGAAAACAGATAATAAGGGAAGAAGACAGAATTTTATTATTCATGGCATGTCCCCGGTATGAAAACATGCTGTCTCAGTGCTTTTCTGTAATAACAGAGCTAAACCTGTTAAAATGATTTGCTTGACAGCCTTTATCATCCAGCCAAACACATAAAAGTTAAAAATGTCATCCAGTGCTTAATTATATTTTTGCACATCAATGAGCTTTCAGAATTTTAACTCAATTCAGCATCTTTGTTCCAGAAGAAGAGGGACTTCAGGAGATACAATATCCAGGAGAATATATCATCTTCTCACTGACCACTCACACTTTATTCCATTTGTTGAAAGTTTCAACAAGTAGTATTCCAAAGAAAATTTACTAGAACAATGATTAGGCAGGCAGCGTCCAGTAAGACTCTAATACCAGAATCCCTAACAAACTAACTAGAGAGTAAGTCCCAGCAAACACAGGCATATGATGTCTTGCTTCTTATAGATATGTTCTCACATCTCAGCTGCAAAGCAAACCATGACTTATATATGTTAGCCAAGATCTGAGAGAATTAACAATAAAAAAATTCCACCTGTTTTGTAAGCCTGATTGGTATTTGTACTGCAGGGGGGCTTTACTGGCACTGAGGGCCCCACCCAGGAGTGCTGTCAAACCTGGTGTTGGCCCTGACTCACACGAAACTGAATCAAACCAAACTGAGTGAATCTAAGTTATATTTTCATCCTTTCTCTTTGTGAAAGCAAATACCCTAAATCATTACTAAGCTGGATGTTTAGACAGGAAGAATCTTACAAAGTTCAGGAAGGCAGATTTAAAACCAAGTGAAAAAAAAATCAGAATAAGCTTGGGTTATGGAAGAATGCAGAGGCTTCTGGGCTGGCATTGAACGTAATAAGAGTAACAAAAGTGAAATTGTGTGTGTGTTTGTGTGTATACATACATATATTCTAATATCCATGACAGTGGGACTTCTGAGAAGGTGCCTCCACCTTTAGAAGTTAGGTGAGCAGTAACAGGTGACAGGACCTTCTTGGTCATGGCATTCCAGTAATAGAATGATTTCTGCAGACATATTCACCTGGTCCCCTCAAAATTACATTTTAGATGGCACATGAAGGCTTGAGTATTTGTCTTCTATTTTTAGTCAAACCTAGCATTTGGGGGTTCTTATTGTTAACTGTTGCTATTTCTAAATAGTTTAAATTGCTTTTCCTTTATTGTCTTTATTCTTAAATATGTTTGTACAAATAGACATTTAGATAAATGAAATAGTGAAACAAATTATCTTCTAGAATAAAGAGAACGTGTGTCTGTCTGTCACCACCAAAGCACCAAGACCGTGAAATCTAGACTCCTGAAACATGGGAAGCATATTAAGAGAATCCTAGGAGCATTCACCTTAGGTTTATTTGGTTGTTAAAATGCATTAATTAATTTTAATAAATGTAAATATGTTGATGTCTTTGACACCTGCAGTACCAACTTTATTCACTAGGTGGCAGACTCTCCTAATCTGTACACAGCTTTGCACTTGATACAGTTCGACACCGAAGAGTAGCAGTCCCAGGGTCAGAGCTGTATGGCAATCCCACCCTGCTGCTGTGAGGAAGTTTTCCCCCTGCTCACACACACACACACACACACACACACCCACACACACACGGGAATGGAGTGGGCAGACCTCCCTCTCAGGTAGGGGTGTACGAACCCCACTTACCAGGGTCCGCGGGGGGGAGGCAATCCGGTCCTCCCCCTGGAATCCTCCCCGGCCGGCTCCGCTCCATGGTGAGTCCATGGAGCTGCTGGCCAGGGCCAGCCGCTGCTGGACTTCCATCCGCGGCCTGTCTTCGTCTGCAAATGGCGTCTGGCATAGCGGATGCCATTTGCGTCCTTGCTCTTCACCGTGATAGGCTACATAAAGATTTACGTAGCCTATTATGGTAAAGAGCAGGGATGCAAATGGCGTCCACTACGCCATTTGCATCCCTGCTCTTTAACGTGACAGGCTACGTAAAGATTTACGTAGCCTATCAAGTCATTTTTTTTTTAAACCTAGCCATGATAGGCTACGTAAATCTTTACGTAGCCTATCATGTCTTTTTTTTTTTTTTACACAAGCCTGGAAATGGTGGCAGCGGCAGCTGGTTGGAAGACCAGCCGCCGCCGCAGCCGCCGCCGGAGCTGCCGCCGCCCGGAAGATCTGCCACAGGTAAGTCTCGTCCCGGGGGGGGGTCCACAGGGTGGCGGGGGGGTGGCAGGCCGTTCCGCCACAGAGTTCGGGGGGCCAAATGCACTGGCATTCGGCCTCACCGAGATCCGTGGCGGAATTCTCTGACATCCCTAGGATCCGCTCATTGGGGTCCGTGGAGGATTTCTCCAACATCCCTACAATCTACAGAGTCCTATAGACATCTATAGGAGGTCAACATGACAGGCAATCCACAGAGGTGCTAGCAGTGTGGCTTCACTCAGATATGGTCGGCACAACATGTCCAGTGCAGACAGCTGTGGAACTTTGCTTGAGGACTTTGTTGTAAGTAGGGATGTGAGATAATTCTGCCACGGACTGAAATGGGATCGAATTCCCTTCAGTCTGTGCCACGGAATCCTTTGTGGAATGGCACCACGAGGTCCTGCGGAGCCAGCAGTCATGCGGCGCTTTTTTTTGTCATCCACAAAGAGTTGTGGAATTTTCATAAATAAAATTTATTTATTTCATAAATAAAAACGCAGTGTAGTATATTCCAATAATAAATAAGTAAGTTTTTTTTTAAAAAAATGAATTGTGATCACCGCCTTGTTTGTGGGCGTTCTTTTTAAATTGAAATCCTCCATCTCCGTTTACTGTCAGCCAAAATACTTCCTCGGGGCTTCCAAAAAGAAGGCTGTCTTAGGTGTGCCTGAGCGATACACTATTTGTTTAAAACAACGCTGTTTTAAAGAAAGAAAAAAACTTTTAAAATGACCATGCCACTCCAGGACCAGCATGGTCATTTTAAAAGGTTTTTTCTTTCTTTAAAACAGCGTTGCTTTAAAGAAAGGGTTTATCGCTCAGTCACACCTAAGACAGCCTTCTTTTGGGAAGCCCCTAGGAAGAGGAAGTGTTTTGGCTGAAAGTAAACAAGAGGCGGGGGATTTCAATTTTTTTTTTTTAAGTAAATATTTACGAAAAATAGCAATTCTTACAGAAGTTATGCAGATTCACGGAGGTGTCTGGGCACTGGAATTTCAGTTGTCGGTACGGATTTATCTTCGTAATTTTCAGAGCGGAAAAAAGAGAGAAGCAGGGGCTTATGAACAGCGGAACAGAGCACTGGCCACAAACTGCGGAAGTCAAGCAGCACCGAAGGTACACAATTCGTGCATCCCTAGTTGTAAGGGCTATTCCAGTCTGTGCAAAGCCAGGTCCATTTGCTAGTTATTAATAAATGAAAGCCAGAAGTGCAGAAATAATAACAGGTACATAGATGTCATGAGAGCAGATAAGAGAAAAATCAATGAGCCCTTTTCATTTAAATTCTGGAATCCCAGACCCTACAAATGGCTAACTTGGTATAATTTCTTCTTGGTACTATGTTGCCTACTAAAGTTGCCATATTATCATTATCATTATTTAAAATAATAATTTTAATATTATTAAAAACAACTGTTCACACAGATACATTCACACATGCGGAACCATAATTTATTAACTGATTTCTCCATGGACACTCCACACTGACACCTGTTCATATATTTCTCAAGGAGTCAGGGAAGAATCACCCCACACACACATAAGCCCTGTCTGGCAGACCCCAGACTCCCAGCCTCTGCCACCAATGAAAAATTAAGGGGTTTGGGTGGGAGAGAAAAGCACTTTAGGGGATTTGGAAATCCTGCCTAGTCCCTGGGATGCTCTAGGAATGAGGTCCCTGCTATATGCCAGGATAGCCTGCTCCCAGAGCATTTTTTCCTCTTTTGGGGGTGGCTGGGGCAGGGAGGAGGTTTCAGTAACTTGATGCTGTTGCTGCAAGAGCAAGATCTGTTGCTGCTGGGGTAAGTGTGAATGAGAAGAGTGTGAGTGTGAGAAAGGTGTTTGCGCATATGAGAAGGGTGTTAGTGTGTGTTGGGTCCCCGGAACCCCAGCAGCCTTTGGGACGGCAAAAGTTGTGCAGCCCTGGCTTAGACCAGATCAATGATTTGGTATGGTATGATATGTTGCACAACAGTACATAATAAGGATTGCAAAAACTATATTATATTTGGAAGTCTATTTACTAAACAGCATCAGCACTAGTAATATTTGGAATATTTTTGAATACCACACCACAGTTACTCAAGGTTAATTCACACACTCACCTATAGCAGCATAGTAGCCACTTCCTGGCACAACCACATGTACCACTGCTCTGGATGAATGTATATGAAGGAACTATGCGGACAGGACAAATGATGGAATTACACACACACACACGCACACACACATGCGTGTGATGGAAATTACCTCCATTGTCTTGATTTGTGTATTTAAGTGTCAGTCAGCTTAACTTGATGGCTCCAGATTTCTAAGTCCAAAAGCCAAACAACTAGCTTGCTGGTATATGTGAGAACGTTTAGTGCCTTTGGTAGATTTTCTTGATCATTTAGACAAAATAAACATTTTGTCCCTTCATCAGCATGAATTTTGGAAACTTTATTTGCCTACTCTTCTATGATTGAGAACTACCCAATCTTCATTAGCTGAAGAGCCTTGTCCATTAATCCTGCGAGGATAACCATGCAAGTTTCAAAAGAAGTCAGTTGGTAGATCTGTTATTGTTGCCTTTTTCCTTCCAGATGCAGCACATGGCTTCCTAGAACTGTCCAAAACCTAAGTAACCTGTAGCTGACTCCCTTCCACAATGCCTTACATAAGAACATAAGAAGAGCCATGCTGGATCAGACCAAAGGTCCATCTAATCCAGCATTCTATTTACACAGTGGCCAACCACCTCCCCACAGGAAATCCACATGCAGGACATGTGTGCAATAGTGCCCACCCGCTTGAAAACCAAGGCCTTCTGGAACCATCTACATTTTTAGGAACCATGCCAGGTATAACACATTGGCCATGCAGCGTAGAAAGACATTTGCCTGTTATGCTTTTTGCCAGTTTTAGAAATATTTTATTCCATTTACATTTAATGTATTAAAAAAAAACTGAATAAATTGAGGCCTTCTTTTTAATTATGATTATGTGCCTGAATTTTCACTTCTACCATTATTGGCAAAAACACATTTTATTTGGCAGGCACATATTAACTTTGTACAAAGCATTATTATTAACCTTTCCTTCAGTTAAGCAGAATTCAAATAACACCATCAACAGCCAATAAATGGAATAAATGGAAGCTCAGGGTTCAAGGTTTATGGAATGAATGAAGGCTTGTGAACCACAATGAGACCCACCAAGACAAACTTAGTCCACCACACAGCTATAACAGCCCAGCAATGGTTCAATAAATTCCTGTTTTCTGCCTGGCACTGCACTGCTCAAACAAGGCAGTTGTCAACCACCTGGCAGGCGTGGACTGGCAGATTGTGACTTCTATAGTCCTAAACTAAGAACATTTAAGTCAGGGATATTTTTTAAAAAATATATATATCTGGCATTGTTTTTCTATACTATTTAGTACTTTTATTTCTTGGCTGTTTCCTAGCATCCTTTAGGTTTCTTTATAATCTAACAAAGGTTTATAACTTTTTTCCCCTTGGCTTGCCCTGTAACAAAATGCTGTAGGCAATAATATTTATTTTCTTTATTGCTCAGTGTCACTAAATCCAATAGCCTGTAGCAGTTGGCTAAAACTAGGCAGTGGACAAAAGAAAACACTTACATTAATCTTCAAAGCCAGTATGAACAAAGTGCATGACTCAAAGGAGCTTGAATGTTACAATATGGCTCTGATACAAAGTCATCAAGTGCGGACACAGAACCCCCCATGTCTGTAGGCTTCCCTGTTCTCTATGTTGTTTGGGGCAGCTATACTCACGCAGTAGTCTGCCATGAAAACGTCAGCATAAGCGGCGTCCCTCTAGGGGTCAGTAATGACCCGGTGCTTTCACAGGAGGAACCTTTCCTTTCTTTCTATATATACTGAAGTGAGTGGGCAATGTTTTGCACAGGAACTGTGTGTGCATATCAGAACTTCTGTATATTATATTTCTGTATATTCTATTTATTTTTAGTTTTTACCACATGTGTATATCAGAATGCCTGTGTGGTATAGTGGCTAGAGTGTTGGACTGGGAGTGAGAAGGTCCAGGTTCTAGTCCCCACTTGGCCGTGGAAGCTCACTGGGTGACTTTGGGCCAGTCACAGACTCTCAGCCCAACCTACCTCACAGGGTTGTTGCGGTGAGGATAAAATGGAGGAGGAGGAGGAGTATGTATGCCAGCTTGGGTTCCTTAAGGAGGAAAAAGGTTTGATAGAAATGTAATTAAATAAATTTTAAAAATTTGTGTATCACATATGCTTGGATTTATTTTATTTTATTTGTTTATTGCATTTATATCCCACCTTTTTTCCTCCAAGGAACTTTATATCCATTTATATATATTATATCCATGGATATAAACATGTGGCATATCCTATGCATATATTGAAGGAGCTCAGGGCCAAATGCATGATGATTATCTCATTTTAAATATACAACAATTTTTTTGAAATAGCTGCAGCTAAAAATTAGCTAACAGTCACCCAGTAAGCGGTAGGAATTTGGCCCCAGATCTCCCCAGTCCAAATCTATCCAACAAATCAGACTCACAATGGACTACTGTTAAGAGAGTAATGAATGTTAAGAGAGTTCACAATGTCTGTCCAGACACAACTCAAAGTTTATTATACAATCACGGACCCATTCACAGACACAACTCACTAAGAACCCTTTCTGTCTGAATCAAATAGAAAACAAGGCTTTTAAGCATCACTCAGTCAGAATGCAGATGAGCTACAGAAACGCAATATAGCCACAGAGATAAGTGCAATAAAGACTGATTGTTCTGATTGGTTTTCCTTGAATTACCATCCTCTAAATGCCAAGACAATATTCTTTTATGGTGCAATCAAAACAATTGGTGACAGAAAAAGTAAGTATACTTGGTAACTATAAACAGACATCTCAGTAATATTTAGCAGTCAGTAAAGGTGCATTTGGCAAATAATGCAGTACAAGGCCCTGGGTCCAAATGTCTTTCTTGCATAAATATGCCTAACTTTTTATTCATCAATAAGTGAGAAAAAACTATTAAGCTTTAAGGAATCAATTCCTAAGCTTTATATATCGGTACACACCAGCATACAAACTAAGAGGAACAAATTTAACTGAGTACTGGGGTTACAGAATGGAAGGTAAAGCAATACTAGCGTGAGCTTGGTTCGTAATGAAAGATCATAGATGAAATGGATGAACAATGAGATGAATGCTGGTGGGGGGGGGGGGACACCAAGACTATAAACTGCATGGTTCTATGGCATTAAATGAGAAGTTTCATTGTATCCAAAAAGGCACTAGTATAACGCAATAACTCATCTCTTTGCACCATGGCTAGGATCAATCCATATGGAACCAATGAGATATGTCCTTGTGCTTTTCTTGTGAAAGTTAAAACTACATTTTATAGCAAAACAACCTAAGTGTATTTCTGATGCAACTGTTTTACTTAATTATATTAATATTGTTTCATATGTGGTGAACAATGTAAGGAATCTTGCTCTGCGACTTGATCATAAAACCATACTGATGCTATGGCCTATGGAACCAGACAGTTTCAGTGGGGATACTGCTGTAAGCTTTTCTACATGAGGCATTTATTGTGCACTCATCATTCCTTACTAAATCTAATAGTTATTTATGGGTTCTTTAGATGATGGCATGATCCTCCAGTTTCTCTTCTATTTTTGAGTGCACTTTCCCAGATTTTTTTTTTATTTATTTTTTTTACAAAGAGGGGAAAATATGGAGTATTATTTCTGGAAGTGAAAGAAAAGGTGTTCCCGCTGATACTCAATCTGGAATTTGGCATATCCCAGAAGAGCTATAGCATCCATGTTTCTGGGATGGGGTACATTTTTTTTTTTTTTTTTACCACTAACAGAACTGAATAAAGTCTCCTCCCCATGTGGATTTTTTCATAGACAACAAATGTTTCAATGCTCTACTGCATTTATGTATTTATGAGTGTTAGTGTATTTGACTGTTTGTATTTTATTTTATGATGTGTTAATGGACAGAGAGTCTGTGCTGAAGAGGGGCATATAAGCAGCAGCAGCAACAGTTAATAACTCGATTAGAGAACATGGTGCTGGACACAGTGTCTGCCTTTCTCCTTCCACAGCATCCTGTTATATTGGTTTTGGGCAACTGAAGCAAGACTGATTAAGGAGAAGCCTTCAAACAGACAAAATTTAGACCTTCAGATTAACCAAAGACTGAAAATATAACCCATGGAAACATGGGAAACTTTGAAGTCAAGATACCAAATTGTATGATTTTTAAAAAATGTACATACAGCAGTTTGCCTGCCTTCTGGCTGGAACATTGTGGAATGGTTTCTACTGAAAAATAAAATATCTCTACCTTCCCGATTCACTAAACAGCTGTATCATTTTCTTTTAGGGCACCAATTAGCATAATTGAGGTGGATTGCTTACATTTGGCATGGAAATAGACTGATGTAGTTATGTCTCATCAGTTAAAATCCTTTATTGCAACACTTTGTTCTAGCAGCACTCCAAGTTTGGCGATCAAAGAATAATTTGTCATACATGATGTAACAAATCAATGTTTATGAACTTCCTATGTAAACTGAACAATTTTAAAATAATTTATGTTACCCCCTCTGCCAAACATCACAATCCTCAGAGAAGAAAAATGTGCTGTTGTCAACATTTAATGTAATGTGCGTGTTGGGGGGAGGGAGAAGAGGTGGAGCTTGGAAAACATTAATTCTTAACAACTTGTAATTATTTGACCAGTAGTAGTATTCAAACATGAAGCCTATATTCTACAGTTCCTATCATGCATTCCTAGCAGATTATCATTAAGGTCAGCTTTGATCATATTCCAAAATCCATAGCCAGGAAATAACTTTATTAGGAAATACCTTTATTAAAAATGCACAAAATTGTGAGCAAGATTTCAAGATCTCTTCATCACACAAGATGTTACAAAAAGTGGATGGGGGGCAGGAAGGCTGACTCAATGTTGAAATATAAAGTCTGCATAGTCAGTGTCTTAAGCTGGAGTGTAGAAGGAGGTACAGATCTAAATTGATTAGGATATACTGGATGTTATGCAAGTGTCAAGTGTGCTTCTCATATCCTATCACACTAATCTTTATAATCTCACCATAAATTAGGGCAGTGTTATTATCACCTTATAGCAAGGTTCCTGGGCAGGTGGTTGCCAACCAGCTCCAGACACTCTTGGATGAGACTGATTATCCAGATCCATTTCAGTTGGGGTTCAGGCCAGGATTTGGCAAAGAAACAGTCTTGGTCGTCCTGTATGATGACCTATGTCAGGAGAGAGATGGGGGGGGGGTGACCTTGTTGATTCTCCTTGATCTCTCACAGCAGCTTTGGATACCATCAACTGTGGTATCCTTCTGGGATGATTGTCTCAGTTGGGAGTGGGAGGCACTGCATTGCAGTGCTTTGGCTCCTACTTGGATAGTTGGCTCCAAAAGGTGGTACTTGGGGGATATTGCTTGGCCCCATGGATTCTCCAGTATAGGGTTCTGCAGGGGACAATTTTGTCCCCCATGTTATTCAACATCTGCAGGAAACCACTGAGTGCGGTCATCCAGGGTTTTGGAGTGTGCTGCCATTGACATGCAGCTCTACTTCTTATTTATTTATTTATTTATTTGTTTGTTTCTATACCGCCCAATAGCCGAAGCTCTCTGGGCGGTTCACAAAAACTAAAACCAAACAACACACAATAAAACAATTTAAAATATATAGAACATTAAAACCACAATATAACAATACAACCACAATAAAACCTAGCAGCAGTACAGGAGTTTAAAATACAGATTTAAAACAGCAAAGATAAAAATTTAGAAAGCTAAAATGCCTGGGAAAATAAAAAGGTCTTCACCTGGCGCCGAAAGGAGTACAACGTAGGCGCCAGGCGAACCTCACTAGGGAGCTCATTCCAGAGCCGGGGTGCCACAACAGAAAAAGCCCTCCTCCTAGTAGCCACCCGCCTCACTTCCTTTGGCAGGGGCTCACGGATAAGGGCTGCTGCTGATGATCTTAAGGTCCGGGCAGGCAAATATGGGAGGAGGCGATCCTTCAGTGCCTACTTCTTCTTTTCATCTTCATCAGGTGAGGCTGTGGGTGTGCTAAATTGGTGCCTGGCTGTGACATAGCCGTGATTTGCCCTGAGGGACTCCATCTCCCCCATTTATTTATGCAGATTTTTTTTCTTTTTAGTTTACCATTAAATCCTGGTCCCACTGACCCACAGTGTAACTTTAAAACACACCATTGAGCTTATATCACAGCCTTTTCTACTTAGATCAGTTCATTTCATGCTCAGAACCTCTAAGCCTGTGCATCTGTTAATGGAAACACTGTCACTAGCAATAAAAGCAGGTATCTCAGAACAGATCACTCCCATCTGTGTCATCAATATACAGACCTATCAAAATCAAATGCTTTATCTACAACAACCGCATCAAAATGCTAATTTGTCATAGCCAGGGCTGGCCTGATAATGAGGCAGCCCGATGTGGGAATGGGAAGAGCAGCGAATGGCTCCACTCTCTCCATGCAAAGGGCCCGCCACCGCCCACCCGGCCACAGTGCTGCCACTGCCCCGCCTCCCTCCCTCCCTCCCTCTTGGCTGGCTGGTTGACCCCCCGCCCCAGTCTTTACTTGCATGCCTGCCTGCCTGCCTGGCAGTGGTGACATCTCCTCCTCCTTCCTCCCTACTTGCTGGCCCACTGGCCAGCTGCTCATACCTTCTGCCCCAGCTGCAGGGCTCTTGGGAAAGTTGGGTGAAATATTGCAAGAGATCCCAAACTCTCACGGAGTGGCTTGGACATCATGAGAGGCCCTGAACTCCTGCGGGAGCAGCCGGGAGCTCTGGTAGCATTTTGGCCAGCTCTCAGGAGCCCTGAGGCTGGGGTAGAAAGTGGGAGTGGGTGGCCGGGTAAGCAGGGAGGGAGGGAACGGGCGGCTGCCATTGCCGCTGCCAGCCATCCACCCACTGCCCAGAAGAAGTGGGGTGAGGGCTGCAGCAGCAGTGCCACCACCAGCACCTGGGGTGGTACTGCCACCTTCCTTGAAGCGGCAACATGGCTTCAGACAGCACTGCTCACAGCCACTGCTTTAGGCTTGTTTGAACTTAGGTAGGCCAGGCATAGGACTGCTCCATTCTTCTCTCCTTCATGAAGGCCTAAGGGATCATAAAATCAATAAAAACAGAGCCATAAGAGAATGACATGGGGGGAGGTTAAAACAAAGAGCAAAACAAAACAACTTCTTGGCAGTTTTCATACTTTAAATGAGGACAGTCCAAACAATCATACATTTAGTCCCTGAACTATGCCATGTTTCAGCTTACAACTACTACATTGCTTCCATAATATTATGCTTGCCTTGTTTTTCTGGCCCTGTAAGTCCAGACATTAAGGTCCTTGAAAAAAGGTGACTTCAAATAGCCAGCTGAGCATGAATGGTGCCGGATCCGTGGAATAACAAGCCCATAGATGAGCAGAATATTATCAACTTATTAGAGTACAGTAGAAGAGTGTAAATGGAATATAATGACAGTGTTTCCATTAACAGATGCACAGGCTTAGAGGTTCTGAGCATGAAATGAACTGATCTAAGTAGAAAAGGCTGTGGATACCTTTTCAGAAAATACTCAGAAATCACCCTTCCCTTACACACCATGACTGTGCCACCTTCTCCTTCCACCCCCAGCTGCTTTCCACCAAAATGTAAAGAGACAGAAGATCTGATCATGGATCTCCATCACCTTGTTTAGTTTGAATCTATAAGGAATGAATATGGTTAACAATGACTGGGTTGCAGGGAAGGCTTCTATAAAAACAGTGTCACAGTTTGCGAAGCCTTCACAGTCTATCTGTGGGAGGCATCGTAATGCTGTTTAAGGTGTGGCACCCACCACTCCACCCCCCACTGGAAAGATCACCCTTTGGTAACACAAATGACAGCACCATCTCAGAATATGTCACACTGCTTTTTAATCTTTGGATCAAGGGCAAACAACCTCAGAAAGCAGTTTCTAGGGCTCAATCATATTTTTACGCCTTGATTTTATTTTTCACTCGTCCTTTTCCTAGCGACTCTGGGCTGTAATTACAGTTTATGGCCACCAGACCATAAGAGAGAGCAGCAAATGCATGGAGGCTCTTTCCTTCCACCACTAACCAAACCTAAAAGGTGGAAAGCGTTGCCTGGATCACAGCTTCCCACAGTGAGGCAGGAAGGCTCTACTAGCATTACAGTATCTGGAATGTGGACAATTACCTCCACCAGTGCCCACAGGAAAGGCCTGGACACTTCATCAATCACTGAGTTTGATTTGATATGGTTATCAAATTGTTGGGCCATTCAGAAAATAAAGAGTTCAGGTCCAATGCAGGAAAATTTAAGGGCCTTTTAAGTACCTCACTAATATCAATGGTCCTTGAACACTACTGCGGGTTGGTTCACTGAACGTTCCCTTGCCAAGCCAAATATGTTAACTAGCATTTTCCTGTTAGGGAATTTTAAAATTGAGCCACTGATATTTAGGGATGGATGGGCAGGCACACACACACCCCGGTCCAGGTTCTCCAGGCATCTGCCCTGTACCTGGCCCTGCTCGCACACACCCAGACCCAATTCCCCACTGCTTGCTGAGCTGTCCTCATTCACTGGGCAGCCTCGGCAAGCTCTGCGATTGCTATTTTTTGAAAAACAGAATGGCGATCACGAATGTGGGCATATTTGCATATATGCAAAATGGGGTTGTAAATTGCCCATATATGCAAGAATACAGGCCTCAAATAACAGATGTATAACATTTGTGTATCTTTGTGCACTGGGTTGGATGGTATTTACTCCCACTGTGCACAGGATTTCTGTAACAGCATAATGGGGGTCAGTGGGAGAACCTTGGCTCATTCTGTTACTTGTATTTCCACCTCTTTCTTTCTTTCTTTCTTTCTTTCTTTCTTTCTTTCTTTCTTTCCTTCCTTCCTTCCTTCCTTCCTTCCTTCATTACATTTTTATACAGCCCAATAGCAGAAGCGGAATAACAGATGAAATCCATAATAGCAGCCTTCAACATGCACAGTTGCCAACAGACCAGGGGTGAGAAAGCCTTTGGTGAGCAAGGATGCTCTTGGAGGGAGGTTGCATTACAGCAATCACATTCAGCTGCCAGAAAACCCTGGAGTACTTTTATGGGAGAGAATCGGTTCTCTAGTTCTGAACAGTATTGCAGAGGTTTTGCCCCACCTGTCCTTTTCTTGGAATATAGCAGATCTGACTGGTGGACTGAGTGGGATGGAGTCAGGGATTCGGCTGCACCATTTTCAGTCTCTCTCAGGTGCTGCTCACTTTGTTTCTCTCCCTGTATGGATGCAAAGCTGCTTCCCCTATGGAATCTCTTTTGCTTCCCTCCCCAAGCACGGTCCTCCTCCTGCACCTCAGCTCCAACTAAAGAGCCTTGGCAGCCCCAGCCTTCACCCCTCTCCCTGAGAATATGTTCCTTTCAAATACCACCTAGTCAACAAGCTCCTGTGCGGCTTATTCCAACTGCAGCTAGATTTTCTTTTTTCAGAACAAGGAAGTTTTGATTTGTAACTGACCGACTGAGCAGGCAACTTCAAAGCTCCACTTTCAAAGCTCAGGTGTTTCGTGCCTGCTCCCTCCCCTCTGCGTCTCCACGTCTGCAGACCCCCAGCCCAGCTTGAAACTGGCTTCTCTTTTTCCCTCGCTCCCACTTTCCACACCAGAAGGGAAAATACTCTGAGAACTTTTGCACTCCCTTTGTTTTGTGCCCTGGAGGCCAATTAGGACACAAAACACAACCCAGTGGTGAAGGGGAGCAGGCGCGGAAAGGAAGAAAAATCTGGAGTGGATTTCTTTGGGAGAGAGGGAAAGACCGGGTCCTTTGGCCTTTTTACCCTAGTTTTGAGAACACATGCTTGCTGCACTCTATTGGGGCTTGCCAGGGAAGTGGAGGCAAAAGTTAATTTTCAGAAAGAGATTGCAGAGGTCTCAGGCTCATACAGAACAATTCCATCTGCACTGTAAGCCCTTCTCCTTAATTCTTATGGGAGGGACAGTCTGCCTCTTGTTGAGTGAAAAGGGAAGGCATTCTGCATGTGTTCAGAGGCACTTCTCCTATATTCTTGCTGGCTAGTAGAAATAATACTTGACTGCTATGTCTGGACATAATATGTGGACCCCTGCATATAAGCTTAGGCAATTTATCACTATACTGATTCAACTATGGACATAATAATTTTAATGATTGAGGTACAAGTCATCTGCAAAAGTTGTTATCTTGAAAACAAGAACACTGTTCTTTTTTGAAGAAACAGAAGACCCACAAGGAGGCCATCCCTAAATCTGGCTGTACTGATTTTGGGGATCCTGGTTTACTTATGTCCCAATTAAATCAGATTCATATCTGCCAAAATAAGACAAAGCCACAAACAGATTAGTTTATTTATTGATTACACAAAGATTATATATGGAGGCAGAAGAAGTATACAAAGAGAGCTCACGTCTGTTGACAAAGCAGATCTTCGACACAGCTGATTGTACTCTGCCCCCCCCCCCCAGTGTACGAGACATTCCCCCAGGACTGGCAAAGGTTTTCCAGGCTGGGAGCATGCGCATACCCTCTTGGAGCAAGACAAATTGGTTTGCTTTGCGCTAAGCCTTTATAGCCCTCTCTCATATTCTAGAAAGTGCCTGAAGCATCTCAGGCTGAGAAATAAATTACCCTTCATGTGAGAAAGAGGCCCCAACATTCCAGAACTGGAGGGGAGAGTCTCTCAGCATAAAAAGTGAGATGCTACACCCTTATCTTAGAAGGATGAGATAACCAGGGAAAGGCTTAGCAGATGTACAATTGTTGACAGATGGAGCTGTATTTGCTTGGTACCAATTAAGATGTGTGAGAGACCTACTCAAAGCTGCCCATTATATAAGAGGCCTACCTTAGTTAACCAAGGGCACGCTCCTATCGAGATAGTTGCCAGCCTCTAAAGTCATAGGCTGGCGACTAACCTATGAAGATCAGGCGAAGCACAGAGGTGATCCTCCATGCTCTGCCCACCCCACATTCTTGGCTAGATACACAATTTCACTTATCTAGCCTGGGCTTCCAAGATGGCATGGAAACTGGCCTGAAGATCCCATAGGAACCAGTGTAAAGGGGCTTCCATGGTCTCCTCCCCTTCTGTCCCTGCGAACACACCCCTTTTACCCTCTCCGCACTCCATTTTACAATCATAGAGAGGCAGCCACCACAGTTCTCTCCATGCAGACTATGAGCTGAGGGCAGGAACACTGTCTACAAGCTCAGAGCCAGTAAGCCAAAAAATCCAATGGCCCTCCAGACAGTGTCTAGCGGCCATAGGATTGCTCTCCCCAGACTGCTAAAATCTATTCACTGTGTTAAGCTACACAAGACTCTATGCATTCAAACAGCATATAAGACACTGTGTCTGTTCAAATCTGACTCCTCGCCAGTTCTTCCCACATCAAGCCCGCTACACTGGCACTGTAACCACATACCAATCTTGCCAATAACTATTTTGGGAAGTGTCAATACATTCATCTACTATTCTGCATATCAGTGCCACTCCTTCCCCTTCCACCATCTCCTATGGTGCCACCACCACCAAGTACTTCCATACTACCTTTCTAGGATTATCCCAGATGCCTCAGCCAACTTGGGACATTTTGTGACTCTGAACTAGGAGTATTCTTAACAATCTTCTGCATTAGCTTCTAAAATGATTTCCCTCCACTTTTGTTTATCATTCGAATATGTATAGACCCAGCCTATGCATGTTTGCTCAGAAGAATCTCCAGGTAAAAGTGTACAGGTTTTCATCTTTATTGAATTATGGTCTCCAGTGTTTTTCACTTTTGAATATTCAGCAGCAGGTAGGGATGTGGAACACATTCACTGGGTTTTTAAACTTACATGAGCGTACCCAGTTTGGACTTCACAGAACACACATGGAAGCAAACACAATTTGTGAGAGGAAATCTGCATATTTATGAGCTTGCAGTTTGATTTGTACACCCCAAAAAATGTGTTCAAAAGATGTCTGTATTTAAAACAAAAAGCATTAAAAAGTGCACACTTCATACACACTTTAGTTAATGAGAGAGAAATGTGCACTTTGTTTGAAGGGCCCCATTCATCATGCATAGCCTGAGAGTCTGGCAATTTATGTTGCCATATATTTTTAAAGATGTTTGTTCCTATTTTTTTAAATATTACTTCCGCTAATTACTGAGTCTACCTAACTCTTCTTGGTCATTTGCTTGCAATTTTAAAGCTCTCATACTTTTATTCAGCCTGTGCATATCCCTTCTTAACTACATTGAGCTTTGCTGACCATTTGCAGTACTTATATAGACTTAATCTGCATGAGTTTCAGTTGCTATATTTTCAACAATCTCTTAAACACAATAAGCACAAATAAGAAATAGAAGCATTCACAAAGGGAATTTCTAATACATGTACACAGTAGATTTTTGGTCCTTTTAGCATTGTACTGGAATTGTACTCTTAGTATTGTACTGAAAAGTACTGGAATTTTCCTGTCCATTTGGAATAAAAATAATTAAGATATTTAGCAGAACTATTAAATAAAAGCATTGGGCCAAATTCAGACGTAACGACCAGGGTTTGTTAAGCTGAAAATGAGAGTTGGATCTACATTCTCCCCCTCACCCCTCCCCTTTTGTGCCTGTTTCAGTTCTTCAAACTTATTTTCTGTAAGCCTGTCTGTGTGTGCGTGTTCTTATGTGCAGGGGACACAGGCTGGGTTGTCACACAAGTTGTTATCTTGGGATAGCACTGACAATAGTCTGAGTGAGGCTATACAAAAACCCTACTCTGAAAAGCTAGGTTGCCATACCTTATCTTCTTATTTGTGCATTGTTTTTTCCACTTATTGTATGATTAACTGTATATGATCAAAGTTCATTTTCTAACAGACTTCCCATGTCTCTCCAACTGCCCTTAAAGTCCACACTAACATCCAAAAATAATCCAAATAATCCAACCTGGGGATTTTGAAAAACACAATAGCCTAATTCTTTTCTTACAGAGATCAATTAAAAGTGTTAACATCAGTGACTGTAAAACTGTTTTAAATATTTCAATGTTAAAAGTTTTATATTATGTTTTATCATGCTGTGAACTGCCCAGAGAGCTTTGGTTATTGAGCAGTGTATAAATGTAATAAATGAGTGAATGAAACAAAAACACCATTTGAAAATTCCTCCCCTGTAGCTAGGCCTCTCTACATTGGACAGTTCCCTCCCTACACACAAACTTCCTTATATAGTTTTAGCATGCAACATTTCAAAGTAAATCCAGTGTAAGATAACAGATCAGTACAAAATATATGATAAAAGGTTACCCACTATGAGAGATGCTGGTGACATTTTCCTGACTCAAGAAAAATGTCACCAGCATCTCCGTTTTGGACTGAAGAAAGGTCTTTGGGGGCTCATTAAAGCCTGCCACAAAGGAGAGCCAAGTTTCTGAATTCTTCTCCAGTGAGGATTAAAATACACACTTGGGAAAAATTGCTGACTTCCCTGGCTGACAAATGTTTTGCATGGCAAGGAGAAAGACCTTGCCTAGCTGAGCAAAGCCCGTGTCAGCCAGGGAACATCTAGTCCAGTGTCAGAGACGTCCTACAGGGATCTCCAGGGCTAGACCATGCTTGCTTGGCTGCCAGAGATAATCAGAGCTTCCTTGGTTGTGAAAGCAGCTTGGGATGCAGGGGCAAAAAAATGATGATATGTAGGGGGAGTTGATCTCCACAGGTTCTCCCTAGGTGTAAGCTTCCCATGACACCCTCATATTTGGCCCCACAGTGTCTTTTTTCCTCACCTCTCCATTAGTTTGAATGGGACAGGAGAGAAACACCATGTGTCCTGCGATGGCTGAATCAGATTCTGCATTAGATCAAGTTATGGGGCAATCCAAAGGCAAGGCAACAAATCAGGCAAATGGTCATGCACAAAAGTACTAGTCCAGTATGAGATCAGGCAAACGCAGGAGCGGTCCAGATAAAAGAAAAGTCAAAGCACAGTTAAGCAGTAAGTTACCATACACAGTCCAGAAGCAGAGTCAAACAGGAATCCAAGGATCAGTAGCACAGAAGGTCAATCACACTGCAAAGTCCAGAAAGCAACATACAAAACACAAGAGCTGATGAACAATGTTGTTCCAGCTAAAACTGAGGGCTTATATAGCCAGAGCTTCCTGAGCCTCACCCAGGGCTCAGCTGCTGAGCATTACAGGCCCACTGGCAAAGTCCTACTTGGGAAGAGGGCCTTGTTCCCAAGGAGTCTGCTTCTGTAATCAAGCACGCCTTCTCAGAGGAGTCCTATTGGCCTGCCTCTTGAGGTGGCGACCCTCTCAGGGGCTAGGTAGTTGCTCAGCCTCTGTGCCAGAGGTACAATTCCCCTCCTCCTGCAGGGATGGACTAGTGGTGATGTCCTCTGAGGGCCCAGGCTCCCCCAGATCTCCTGACGGGGTGGCTCCTTGGCACTGTCTGTCTCTGGGAGCTCTAGCTCCTCCTCAGAGGAGGATTCCTCCAGCAGGGGCATGACACACATTAGAGGGTGAGGGAAGCCTAACCATTGCAGACTCTTCCACACCACCTTCAGTTTTGGACCTTGCTGCAAGTTTTTTCTACCCCCAATATATACAAACATAGGGAGAACTTTTGCTACTCTTATTGAAAGTCTTCAAGCTTCACTCAGCATCCATACAGATGCTTTACCTGAACACAGCTACCCAAACTCTCTTTGAATATTGCTTAGGGTGACATTTGGTGGCAAAATAGAGGGGGAAATCCACACAAAGAATTTAACTAGTCTTATTCAAATGTTTTTGGGTGGGTTTCTTCCTCTTCTCATTAAATTTCTTAGACATTCTGCCTGTGCAGGAACAAGCTTGTTATCCCTGAAAAATGTTATTAAAAATGCTTTGTTAGAGCAGGAGCTTCCAAATTTATTTTGAATTCAGTGGCAAGTCTCGTTGGGTACATTTTTGTTCTGATAGGCCTCACAGAAGACCTTGGAAAAAGCCAAGCTAAACAGTAGCTTTGGGGCTGAGATGGGAAATTGTTTTCTTCTTCGATGGAGATTACTTTTGGGAATGGTGACAGTGACATCTTGCAACCTTCAAGCAATTCTGGACGACTGAGAAAGAGGAAGAAAAAGCTCATAACTCTCGCCTCCTCCCTTTGCAGTTTGGGCCTCAGTCTATGCCCAATTAGTTTGTATCCCATAATCTCCAATGACAAAATAGCTTCCAAACATGTTAATATAGGAATACCTTTTACATTCCTTTAGAAGTCTCTAAGTTAAATCCTGTGGGGCAAATTTGTGAAGTTTTCCCAATGTAAGCTGCTATAAATTTCAACATTACTGATTGCTCAGTGTTCCCTCTGAAACTGGCTTCTGCAACAGTTTCTTCCATTTTTGTTTAATTTGAAAAGATAAAAACTGAAGTGGCAAGACCTAGAACTGAAAATGGATTATCACCTTAAACTAAATGAGCATCAGAAGTATGGTAACAGAACTACCTCATGATTCTTCTCAGCACATTCAGTTGTTACTAAAAAAAAAAAAAAAATTCGGAGATCAACCAATACCACCGTAATTCAAAGCAACAATAAAAATAGCAAAGTGAATTTTGGGAAACAGTGAAAGCCTTACTGGATTAACAACAGTGCTGGCAAGAGAGACACCTTTGCTGTAATGAATTTGAGTGAAATAATATGCTTACGGTTGCAGCTAACAGAAAAGTATGACTGAGATACTGTTGCTCTCTGATTTATAGCTGAAAATACTTTCCTGACTGGATGCTGGCAGGCAAAAATTAGCTTGAACCTATAGTACCATACTGAGCAGCCATGTAGAACTTGGAGGGAAAACTTGAAAGAAAAAGTGACAGTGTAGTGCATGTGGGGAGAGAGCAGGAGAGACTGAAAAAAAGGGGAACACTCCTAGAGAGCAGCCTGCCTGCAAGCCTGCCTAATAGTAAAGACTTATCATCTGTTGTGGGCTAAGTTATTGTAGTCATAGAATCATAGAATCATAGAAGAGTAGGGTTGGAAGGGGCCTACAAGGCCATCGAGTCCAACCCCCTGCTCAGTGCAGGAATCCAAGTCAGAGCATCCCTGACAAATGGCTGTCCAGCCTCGTCTTGAAGGCCTCCAGTGTGGGAGAGCCCACCACCTCCCCAGGTAATTGGTTCCATTGTCGTATTGCACTAACAGTCAGGAAGTTTTTCCTGATGTTCAGCCGGAATCTGGCTTCCTGTCACTTGAACCCATTATTCCGTGCCCTGCACTCTGGGATGATCAAGAAGAGATCCTGGCCTTCTTCTCTGTGACAACCTTTCAAGTACTTGAAGAGTGCTATCATATCTCCCCTCAGTCTTCTCTTCTCAAGGCTAAACATGCCCAGTTCTTTCAGTCTCTCTTCATAGGGCTTTGTTTCCAGTCCCCTGATCATCTTTGTTGCCCTCCTCTGAACCCTCTCCAGTGTGTCTGCATCCTTCTTAAAGTGTGGTGCCCAGCACTGGACACAGTACTCCAGATGAGGCCTAACCAGTGCTGAGTAGAGGGGAACTAGTACTTCCCGGGATTTGGAAGCGATGCTTCTATGAATGCAGCCCAAAATAGCATTTGCCTTTTTTGCAGCCACATCACATTGTTGGCTCATATTCAGCTTGTGATCGACAACAATTCCAAGATCCTTCTCGCTTGTAGTGTGGTTGAGCCACGTATCCCCCATCTTGTAACTGTGCATTTGGTTTCTTTTTCCTAGGTGCAGAACTTGGCATTTGTCCCTATTAAATGTCATTCTGTTGTTTTCTGCCCAGCGCTCCAGTCTATCCAGATCACTTTGAATTTTGTTTCTGTCTTCCAAAGTATTAGCTATCCCTCCCAATTTTGTGTCATCTGCAAATTTGATCAGCATTCCCTGCACCTCCTCCTCCAAGTCATTAATACAAATGTTGAAGAGCACTGGGCCCAGGACTGAGCCCTGCGGTACCCCACTCGTTACCTCTCCCCAGTTTGAGAAGGTCCCATTGATAAGCACTCTTTGAGTCCGATTCTGTAGCCAACTGTGGATCCACTGGATCGTTGTTTCATCTAGCCCACTTTGAGCTAGTTTGCTCATCAGGATATCATGGGGCACTTTGTCGAAAGCTTTGCTGAAGTCGAGGTATAGGATGTCTACAGCATTCCCACGGTCTACAAGGGAGGTTACTTGATCAAAAAATGAGATCAGATTTGTCTGGCAGGACTTGTTTTTGACAAATCCATGTTGGCTTCGAGTAATCACGGCATTGTTGTCAAGGTGCTTCCAGATGGATTGCTTTATCATCTGCTCCAGAATTTTCCCAGGGATTGATGTCAGACTGACTGGTCTGTAGTTCCCAGGTTCCTCCTTTTTACCCTTTTTGAAGATAGGGACAACGTTAGCCCTCCTCCAGTCATCTGGCACTTCCCCCGTCCTCCATGATTTCTCAAAGAGAATAGACAGCGGTTCTGAGAGTTCTTCTGCCAGTTCCTTTATGACTCTAGGATGCAGTTCATCTGGCCCTGGAGATTTGAACTCATTCAAAGTAATGAGGTATTCCTTGACCATATGCCTGTCGATCTCAAGCTGCAATCCTGCCCCTTCAGCCTGTCCTTCGCCTTTGCCAGGGGTGTCATAGACCCTCTTTTGGGAGAAGACTGAGCCAAAGTAGGAATTGAGCACCTCTGCCTTTTCTTTGTCATCTTATCGTTTTGCCATCCTTATTTAATAGCTGAACCACCATTTCTTTCCTCTGCCTTTTACTATGCACGTAGCTGAAGAAAGCCTTTTTGTTGTTTTTAACATCCCTTGCTAACCTCAGCTCATTCTCAGCTTTAGCCTTCCTGACGCCATCCCTGCAATTCTGTGCTATCTGCCTGTACTCTTCCTTTGTTACTTGGCCTTCTTTCCACTTCCTATATGTGTCCCTTTTTGTTTTCAGGTCATCCCTAAGCTTTTTGTGAAGCCACATTGGCTTCTTCTGTTGTCCTCCACCTTTTCTTCTTGTTGGAATTGCTTGTGATTGTGCCTTGAGAATTTCCTTTTTTAAAAGCTCCCACCCATCTTGGACTCCTTTTCTCGCTAGCATCGCTTGCCATGGGACCTTACTGATCATTGTTCTGAGTTTATGAAAATCAGCTTTCAGTCTGGCTTTCTTCCTACATGTGTCTGAAGACTATTATTGGGCGCTATCAGAGCTGTTCTCTCCATTGCAGTGCATGCGCCTATGTCCATTGTTACCCCCAACATTACATCTCCCTTCCCCGTAGGATTCAGTTTAAAGCCCTCCTGATGAAGTTCTTCATGCTGTGGCCAAACACATTCTTCCCATCCTTTGTGAGGTGCAACCCATCCCTAGCCAACAGCCCATCTTCCAGGAAGTATAGCCCGTGGTCCCAGAATCCAAATCTCTCTCGTCAGCACCACCTTCGTAGCCAGTCATTCACCCGGAGTATTTTTCGTTCCCTTTCTATCCCTCTTCTAACTACTGGAAGGATGGATGAGAAAACTATCTGGGCCCCAAAGTTCTTGAGTTTCCTTCCCAAAGCTTCAAAGTCTGACGTGATCTCTTCATAGCTCCGCTTGGCGGTATCATTTGTTCCCACATGGATGAGAAGAAAGGGATACCTGTCAGTGGGCTTTATGAGTGCAGGCAACCTTTCAGTCACGTCTCTAATCTGTCCTCCTGGGAGACAACATACCTGGTGAGTCCATGGGTCTTTGCGACATACTTGGGTCTCGATCCCACACAGCAAGGAGTCTCCCACTACTACCACTCTTCTCTTCTTCTTCTTGTAGGCCTGGGTTTCATCGCCTCTGTTTGACTGACCTTTAGCCTCTTGCTCACTCTCATGCAGGTTCCCCTGTGATTCTTCCTCTGCAGGCTGTCCTCCAGTCTCATCCGCAAGTACCTGGAATCGGTTCCACAGCTCCACTGCTTCCACTGGTGCAGAGTGGCATCTAGTTCTTCTTCTCCTAACTGTCACCCTTTTCCAAGGAGTATCCTCTATTCCATTTTTCTTCACCTCAGCATTTCCCACTGCCTCATCTTGCTGTTGCTCTTCAAGCTTCTGGTCTGCCCTTTGCTGCTGTAGTTCCCCCATTCTGTCCAAGAACTCTTCGTGTTCTCTTATTCCCCAGAGGTTCGACAGTCGCCGCTCCAGTCCACTTACTTTTTCCTCCAGCAGCGTGATCAACTTGCACTTGTTGCAGGTGTAGGCCATGTTGTTCTCAGGCAAGAAAACAAACATTGCACACACCTTGCAGGTCACCACCACTGGAGAGTCTTGTCCTTCCATAGCCTCTTTTCCCTTTTTGTGTCTAGCTTTGTGATTGTTCTAGACTAGCCTGTGCCTGCTCCTCTACTCAGTAGAGGTTAAAAGCAGAGTCCCACTGGTGTGAAAGTGTGTGTTACAAGACAAATAAATGGAAAAAAGTTAGTTAAAATAAAAAATAAAAATAATTTAAAAAATGTTACGGGGCTCCCCCTTGACATCCCCTGCCGAACTCCCCTGGCCAACTCCTGTTTGCTCCCCCTGGTCGCTCGCTCTCTGGGAGCTTGCCTGCTTCTGTAGTCCCTGGACCAGCTGGAGCAGCTTGCTCTGCTCTGCTCAGCTGGGAGGCGGGAAACAGACTGAAGCTTCCTGCCCAGTCAGCTGCTGGGAGTACTCAGGCCACACCCCTCCAATTCAGTTGGAGCTCTCAGAAGCACCTGGTGAGCTCACAGCCAATCAGAAGGATAAAGGGCAGCCCCCTGGGCTTCCTGCAACCCACTTACCTCTTAGCCTCTGTCTCCTTTGTCTCTTCAACCACTGCAACTCCCCTGGCCAACTCCTGTTTGCTCCCCCTGTTCGCTCGCTCTCTGGGAGCTTGCCTGCTTCTGTAGTCCCTGGACCAGCTGGAGCAGCTTGCTCTGCTCTGCTCTGCTCAGCTGGGAGGCAGGAAACAGACTGAAGCTTCCTGCCCAGGGACTACAGAATAGTCAATAGCCTTGTGGGCAAAGCTGTGAAAAACAAATATGTGTTTGTGTTGAGAAATCACAGGGTGGTTTGACATGCACTGATGTTGCTTGCTGAAAAGCTAGCAAGGAACAATAGAGATTGTTTTGGCTGTGGGCCTAGCAGGTGCACAAGATGGAAGAACAAGACTTAGACACTCCCAGTAATTGGAAGGGTGTGTTTGCTGAATGGCCTTGACCATGTCATGTGAATGGCACCTGAAATGATAATAGGGTAGAGAACGTCCTTTCTTGACAGGGCCACAACCAGTGAACAAATAACAATGATATGAATGCGACACAGATGATTGAAGAACAATGACAAGAATGGTTGAAGATGGTCAGAAGTTTAAATAAAATGCACCAGGTAGGAATGTGCTAACTAGATAATATACCCAAATTCAGAGGAGCTTCAAACAAATCTGTGCACAAATGGTCTCTCAGAATTCTCCACCCTATTTGTGAGTAGAAAATTTGGGAAAACAATTTCACCAAATTTTTCCAGGGGAAGGATAAATTCTCCACAGTTCCTCACAGGCAGGGTTCACCATTGACAGGGGTTCTTGCATAGTTTCTTTTTTCATAAGGGCTTTTTTTGGTGCTAAAACAACATCAGCTGTGTTGGTAGGCTGGGCTCCATTTTGCATCCTCCATAGTACAGGTGTGAGGGGTCAGTGGTGTCCAGCACCTTAATGATTTCTTCCCCCATAAAAGAGGCTTCCGTTGTTCTACCTCATTCTCAGAGTGTTTTATAATTCATTTTTGTCATGTTTTTGAGCTTACTTAATCATTGCCAACCTCCCAGGCTGCCTGCACCTCCACAGCTAAAAAGACCCTATGGGAGGAATTACTTCATGGTCCCTTCCCCTGGGCTTTAATTGAACTGTAGGAAGCTGAGGAGGCTACAGGCTACCAGAGAGATGATTGTACAATGAAGACAGGACACTCACACACACTCCTTGGCCACCTCCTAAATAAGGTAGTCACAAGAACCTTAAACCCAACCCGTGAGAATTTCTCCAACATTTCTTCACCAGTGAATTTCTTTTTGAAAACAATTTCTTTTCTATCAAATGGAATGAGAATGGTCGAAAGAAATGTGGGAATAGTTTTTGGCACAGTACTAGCTTCAAAAGAACTTGAAAAGGACTGTACAAGGTAATGGGATAGATGTTACCCAAACAAAAGCAAATGAAACAGGTTGATCCTTTATTCCTGACTGGTGAATCCCACCACAGTAGGATTCTGGTCTCTGACCAGAATAAGGTTATAAAAAGTCATGTAGTGGAGGTTGAAAGGCCTTTGTCTTTACCAAGACTTCACCTTTGCTTCTTTGCCCCTGATTCTCTGCTGCAACCAAGAGATTTGCGCAACTATGGGCTTGGGGTTAGTTAAGTGCTTATACTTTACCTTTTAAACTGACTCTAGGACTTGCTCTCATTTCTGCACTTAGAATTGTTTTAGTGCCTAATTGTAATTCACTCTTTTAGTTTAGGTTTTAAGTTTTAAAGTTTACATTTTAGTTGACCCTTTGAGTTAACCTTATATCAGTAACTTTGTAGGCTCTTGTTAAGGAAACCTAGGGTCCATCTACATGAGCCTTTTACTCTGGGGTGGCTGCGAGTTGAGGTCCTTCAGGAGAGATGATATAGTTGCCACTTCGCAGCCATTCATGGTTTTCTCCTGGAAAATGCAGATTTCCAAGGAGGTGTTTTGCTGTGATGTTTTGTGTTTGCTGTGGGTTTCCTGTGGTTGCGTGCCATCTGTCCCTTCCCCAAACTGACTTCTCATTTTGAAGTGGGCATCTTGTAGGCATGTGTAGTGCTTGCATCACTCCGTGATGCCCCTTTGTCCCCCCATCCCTTTGCAGCTGCACAGTTACAGAGGCACAGAGAGGCGTTTTCATTTATTTAATCACACTTTCGCACAATTTTGCAGCTTCGTATCTTCACCATGGTTGCTTTCGGACTCAGTGCCCAAGGGCCGGGGGGGGGGGTCTTGTGGGAGGACCAGCTTCGCTCCAGCCACCATTTCAGAGTGATGGATAGGCACATACCACTCACACCTTGTGAGTGCAAACCATAGCGAGAGTCTCAGGCTGGGGAACTGACAAACAGTTGGCATGGAAATGAAGGTGCACAGAACACCCACTTTTTACCTAAAGAGGGACAGAAAGACACAGCAGAGCCCCTAAAATACAAAACAGACACTGAAGTGTCACACCCCCACACTCACAGGACTGCACAGCTGCACATTAAAGTACAATGGCAAAAAAAGGGCACGGTGGAGTCTGTTAGGGAAGCCTGCAGTAAATCATGAGCATATCCCAGAGGAAGTTAACTTGAAGCTGAAATGCTGGGCAGTTGCGATGGAGTGAAGGGTGAAAGCAGTGCCATGTAGGGCCCTATATTACTAATTTAGTTTCTGCATTCCATTTAACCATTTGAGTGCTAAGAGAAATGTTTAACTTATCCATTTAAATTCAAGTAACATGCAGGAGAGACTCTAATGGAAGTAATATTTTTCAACAAGTTCTAATTTCAAAATTTAGAATTAAGTACAGTACAGGAGGATCTTCAGGGAAAGTTATATCACTTAACCAGTCAGAGCTAGTAGTCCAAGTAGCTATTTTGTTGCAACTTATAACCTCATTTTTATTTGGAGCATTGGCCGGGATTATCTAGTTGGCTCATGCCAAACATAGATGTCAATAATCTGTTGACAATAATTTATATTTACACTTGTTTCATAGAACATTTGATCATGCACTGTCAAAGAATAAAGCAATACAATCCAAATTGCATATTTTAATCTGGCAAAGAACCACCAGAATGCCAAAAATCCATCAATCAAGAATTCCAATAACCCAGTACACAATCCAAATGTTCAGAATGACTGGGTCACTAAAGGGAGACAATAAAAAGGTCTTAGAAATAATTGGACTCCAAATGGAAATATTTATAGTTCAGTTTATCCTCCTTTCCTCGTGTCATATCACTACACTACTTCTCCAATCCCGTCATCTCTCACTGGCAATCACCTCTTGCAGGGATCTTTCCATACACATGATTCACGTTATGATTCCCTAGCTTTCCCATCCATTTAAATAGAATAGAAAGAGCAATGGGGGGGGGTCCACAGTATCCTATGGTCCCTGGGATGCCCTTCCAGGGACTATAGGATTGTTCTGCCCACTAACCAAATGGTTTGGATACAAAATAAATGAAATATATTTGAAAAGTTTTGGTTGGCGAATAACAAGTGACGATTTTCTAAACAACAACTGCAGCATGTTCCTTCAGGGTGCCATCAATAGTTCAGCATACCACACATAAATTACCATATGCAAAGAATCACACACTGACACCGATTCTTAGCTGAATGTAATTAAATCGTCAGATTCTTAAGGTAAGTGAAGGGTGCATTAATGAATTCCTGTGCTGAATACTAAATAATCAACAGTTTACAGAAATTGTTCACATTAAAGCAGAAACTGGTTCAAGTACTTTGCAAACTAAAATATAGGCTTCAAACTTACATTTACTTGGAAATACATCCTGTTGAAATTAACAGGATTTAGGAATAAACATGGTTAGGATCAGGCTATAAAATAAAATCCAAAGTATAGATGAGAATGATATTTTAACAATCAACACCATGCATGATAATCCTGCCCACCACAGCCTTTATTTAGTTTTTAATTTTTATGACTGAAGGCCAAGAAATGCAATGAAATCTAGGAATCCTTACCAAAAGGCAAAGGAATGTGTTATTTTTATGCATATTTATTGTCTGATGGATTCTCTGAACTGAAAAGTTCAAAAGGTCCCAAAAGGTTATTGACATGGTTTAATATCAATAGAAGGCACACAACAACTTCATTACCAAGAGTCATCATCAGGCACTGATTGCGTGGACAGTTAGATACATCCCATAAAATGTTGATTAAAAAGAAGTGACATTGGGTGGACAGTTTAGTTCTACAGAGCACTTAAATGGAATTTAGCTGATGTGTTTCTTATTCTGTTCACAGTAACTGACTCAAGGCATTTTACTAAAAAATTCAAGAGTAACAATAAAACATTAAGTATATCAGAAGCAGAAAGCTATCTAGGGAGATGGTTGGACCATTGGACAAAAAGGAAGTTAAAAGTGTGGTAAAGGAAGATAAGGAGACAAGAGAAGCTGAATGCATTGTTTGCTTCCACATACAGGTGTTTCTATATTCATGCTAGAAGTCTCCTAGCCAAAATAGGTGAGTTGGAGTGCATGGTTTTAAAGGAGAACATTGATATAGTGGGCATATGGGTAAAACAAATGGAATATGGTTATGTCTGGATGCAAGCTCAATGGGAAAGACAGAATCACTCTGTACATCAAAGAGGGTAAAGTCAAACAAACTAGAAATTTAAAAAAGGGATGACTCCTCCCCAGAATCGTTGTAGGTGGCAATACAAGGCCTGGAAAGTAATTTAGCACTAGGGACATGCTATCACCCCTACCCCCAATTGCTTAGGGTTAACTTGAGTTGAAAAATGTAATGAATAAGGCATCCAAAGGACAAACTATAGTAGTAATCTTTGACTTCAGTTACAGTCACATAAACTCAGTAAATGTGTGTTTGGGTCACAAAAAAGAGCTAACATTTCTCGATACCCTAAGGGAGCAATCCTATGCATGTTTAGACAGAAAAAAATCCTACAACTCCCAGCATTCTCCAGGCAGCATGGGAATTGTAGGACTTCCTTCTGTCTAAACATATGTAAGATTGCACCTTAAATGACTGTGCCCTAGCACAATTGGTCATGGAACTGACCAGCAGGGAGACGGCCCTGGATTTAATCCTAAATGGCACTCAGGACCTGATGCAAGACGTAAGTGTTGTTGAACTGGTTAGAAACAGTGGCCAGAGTGCTCTCATATTCCATTTATATGTGAGTGGGAAAGTTCAAGAAGGTCCAGCACAGTCACATTTGACTTCAAAGAGGAAACTTCTCAAAAATGAGAGGACTGGTAAAAAGGAACTTGAAAGGAAAATTACAGAAGGCCAAACCCCTCTAAAATGATTTGGAATTTTTCAAACCTGTAATAACAGGCATTTAGCTAGAATGTATACTGCAGTTTAAGAAAGATGCTGTCAAGTCCAAGGAGTGTGGTTAACATGAAATGGCAAGGAAACTAGCAGAGGCAAGAAGGCTTCCTTCAGAAAATGGAATTCTTGGCCAAGCAAGAACAAAAAGGAACACAAACCTTGGTAAAAGAAATGCAAGCAAACAATAAGGGGGGGGGGAGAGAGAGAGAGAGAGAGAATAACATATTGCCAACATCATCAAGACCAGCAATTAAACAAAACTTTAAATGCATAAAAAGTTGGAGTGTATGGATTACTTACCCCGTTCTGGTCCAGGGCATCTGTGGGGGGGGAGGCGATATGTCCCTCCCCCCGGAATGCTCCCCAGCCAGCTCCGCTCCACAGCAAGTCTGCAGAGCTGCCAGCTGGGCCCACCCGCAGCCGGACTCCCATCCGCTGCTGGGCTGCAGCCGCAAATGGCGTCTGGCATAGTGGCCGCCATTTGCATTCCTGCTTTTTTCGTGATATGCTACATAAATATATACTATTTGCTATTTGTGTCCCTGCTCTTTGCCATGATAGGCTACATAAATACATATGTAGCCAATCACGGCTAAAGTAGGCAGGCAAATGATGGCCGCAGACCAGGGCAGCCATTAGTAGCTGCAGACCGGAGCAGTGGACGGACCGGACAGCCCGACACCAGGTAGGGTCCATCCTGGGAAAATTTTGCAGGGTGGCGGGGGGGATTGCTCCGTTCCGCCACGGACTCCAGGGGTGTGGATTCTAAAGAATCCAGCCTCACTGGAGTCTGTGGCAGGATTCTCTAACATCCCTAATAAAAAACAGAAAAAACAGCTAGGAAGGAGGTTGGACCACTGAATGAAAAGGGAGTTAAAGGTGTACTAAAAGAGGATAAGGAGATTGCAGAGAAGCTGAATGAAGTCTTTGAATCTGTCTTCACTGCAGAAGATATAGAGCAGATACCTGTGCTTGAACTGACATTTTCAGGAAGGGAGTCTGAAGCGATAAGGCGAATAGTGGTGAGAAAAGGAAGGTCTCAGGCTTATTGACAAACTCAGAATTAACAATCACTGGGTCTGGAAGGTATCCCTCAAAGGGTTCTCAAAGAATTCAAATGTGAAATGGCTGAACTTCTAACAAAAATATTTAAGTGGTCCCTAAGAGTGACTTCTTACCTGAGGACAGGAATGTAACACCAATGTAACTCCATTTTTTAATGGGGATCTAGGGGAAATGCAGGAAATTATAGGGCAGTTATCTTAATGCCTGTCCCTGTAAATTGGTGGGAAGCATGATTAAAGATAAAATTACCAAGCATATCAAAAGATAAATCTTGCTGAAGAAGAGTCAACATTGCTTCTGCAATAAATCCTGTCTCACTAACCTTTTTAGAGGTCTTTGAGAATGTCAACAAGCAGGTAGATAGGAGTGATCTGGTAGACATCATCTACTTTGACTTTCAAAAAGCTTTTCACAAAATCCCTCACCAAAGGTGCCAGAACAAAGTTAACAGTCATGGGATAAAAGCATGGATAAACCCAAAGAAGAGGAAGCAGAGAGTTGTTCATAAATGATGTGGAGTTAAGGGTGAGCAAGAGGTGGCCAGGTTTGCAGATGACAGCAACTTATTTAGGGGGCGCTTAAACAAACAAACATTGTGGAGAGCTCAGAGCTCTCTAATGGTTGCATTCAAGAAGCACAAAACAATAAGCCAGGATTCCAAAGGAAATTCCTATTATTGCAACCAAGTTGTGTTCTGGTGCATACAGCTCATTCACTCCTGCTGTGCTCCTCCTCACTAGGACAAACACTAAACAAACAGAAACAGTTTGTTTAGCATGTTTCCTGAACATCACTCAAAAACAAGTCAGGATTCATAAACCAAGAACAAATCCTGGTTTATAATCCTGGCTTGTCAGGCATGATCTCCAGTTAAGACAACATTCTAAATAAACCCTTCCTGGTTTGTTTAGTGGCCATGCTATGCTAGTGGGGAGGAGCAAAGCAGCAGGAAACAGGCTGCACAGCTCATTGATAATAAGCCAGGATTCTCTGAAATCCTGGCTTATTGTTTTGTGTGAATTCAGCCATTATCTCAGAGAGCAAATGTACAGTCAACAGTAGAGGAGTCAAAAAACTGTTTGGAAGAACAGTGGGCCATGCTAAGGCAAAGTGAGGGGTTGGAACTAGTCTACTGAAAGAAGCCTGAACAGAAAATGGTTGGCAGATGTGAAGGAAAACAACTTTGGTGCTGGTGTATCAAAATCTAAAAACTGCCCGTGGTCTCCAGACCAGAGCCAGCTGGTTACAAACAGGGAACCAGGACATACACATTGGTCAAACCCTTTTCCTGTGGCTAATGTGCACCGTGTTTGTCTGTGTGTGTGTGTGTGTGTGTGTGAGAGAGAGAGAGAGAGAGAGAGAGAGAGAAATTGGCCTTCAGCATGAACAGGCCCTTAGCTTGAAGCAACAAATTAGCCCTTAGCTGGAAGCAAGATGATCTTGACACAGATAAGGAAACAAAATAAAACCATAGTGGGTTAAAATGTATAGATATGTTTAGGCCTTTTGAAGCCAAAAGGATAGAGCAGTTCCCAAGGATACTCCAGTTCAATCCTAAATATTGCTGCAGTAGCAAATGAATGCCTAGGATAAGATGTTCTGACAGCTGCGCTAGCACAGCTCCTGCAAAGCATTATGTTGTACCAGAGATGCAAGGATATTATGCCAGGACAGTAGAAACATGAGCCAATTTCTAGTGCAATCATTTAGAATCAGGATACAAAGATATTCCAACAACAAAGCTTTCTCTGAATAGTGTTGCCTGCCCATGGTCCTTTGGCTTGGATCCTTAAATCTTGAGCACATTAAGTAGGACTGCTAAAACCTTTTCCCCTTTTCATGGCATCCCCATATTAGAAACAACTTTTGAAACTTCTCTGTTTCAACTGTGGCTTGCTGGAAGGTGCTGTTTGAAAACACCAGGCCAACATTCACTTTGGAGCCTGCAGTTACATAGGAACATAGGAAGATGCCTTATACTGAGTCAGACCCTGGGTCCATCTAGTCTGATTGGCAGCAGCACTCCATGGTTTCATGAAGGAATCTTTCTAGCCCTTCCTGGAGATGCCACGGATTGAACTTGAGACCACCTGCCTGCAAAGCATGTGCTCTCCCTTGAGCCACGGTCCCTTTGGGTCCCATCAGTTATGCATGAACTGTAGCCTCACCTCTGGAATCCAGACTCCGTGTATGGAAACTTATGATCAGCACAGGACAATGGCTTATTGACAAAGGTGAAAGAAGGTTCAAGAAGTGAAGCTGAAGTGTAAACCATAGATAAAGACCACATTCCACTGGTGAGTATTGTTACAACTCTACAACTATTGTTCCATAAGATGCCACAAAACAAGAACCATTCAGCGCTTCTTACAGTTTTGATATTTTGCTCTAATTCTATCTTACAGTAAGAGAAGCATTCAGTGAAGGCCAACCATTGTCCATCATGGACAATGTTTTGATTCTTATATTGTGTGTGTCTGCGCGCGCGTGCGCGCGTGTGTTTTCCCCAGCTGTCAAAAAACTTACCTGCAGTCTACAAATTAGTTGATAGATAAGAGTCCTGAATAATCTTGTCAAAACAGAAATTAAATTAAATTAAGAATCTGCAACCTAGACAATGAACATGTTTAAGCTATTTCATGCCCTCCCAGTCATTTCAATAGGCTTATACAGAAGTTCCTCTTTGACTGTGCACCCCATAAGTGGTTTATGTAAGCCACTATAATTAATATATAGTATATACTTTTGCAGGCTATGTGTAATTAATTTTGCTCATTTATATTTTCAGCATCCTGCTAGAATTTTACAAAAGTTGTGCCTAAAGATCAATATGGGATGGATGAAATTGCAGGAAATGTATATTTTAAAACATGATTATGAATCTTCATTACACAGATCCTTTAATCACTACAAAATGAATATAGCATTTGAGGTTCTTTAGAAAGATGTGTCCTGTGATTAGCAAACATTGCTCCCAGCTCATCAGTCCATCATTCAGTTTTGCAACCTATCATTAAAAGCTGTATAGAGTAGACACACTTCAATTGATTTTTTTTAAACAAAAAAACAAAAAAACAAAAACACGCACACAGAATTTCTATGATCATAAAAGATGGTTATGGCTTATATATGGTAATTCATTATATTCTCAAAAAGGATATGTGTATATATTTGTCTCAGGTCAGGTGCATGCACACATTTCCCTATTATTTCAGGGAGGGAAACAATGATTGCACTGGCTGTACTTAATATCTCCCTGACCACCTGATAAACCCTCCTATACAGCCCAGTTTGAGGCAGGTGGGTGTTATGTGAACCCAGGTTCTCTGATCTGTCCTTGGAATGAGGAAAGGGGCCCCGAGAAGATGCTGGATAGCTGTGAACACCCAGCCACTTGCAATTATATTGGTTTATTATTGTGATAAAATGTTTGATGATGGGTTGTATCCATGTTAGCCTTACTTTAGCTGCTTAGAGGCATTTTTATATTGTATATATTTATTAATAATAAAATACAGAATTAAATACTTAGAGTAGACTTGTTGAAATGACTGGGCCTTAAGAACATAAGAAGAGCCCTGCTGGATCAGACCAAGGGTCCATCTAGTACAGCATTCTGTTCGCACAGTGGCCAACCAGCTGCATGCAGGAAACCCATTAGCAGGACATGAGTGCAACAGCACCCTCCAACCCATGTTCCCCAGTTACTGGTGTACATAGGCATATTGCCTCTGATACTGGGGGTAGCATACAGCCATCAGGACTAGTATCTATTGAAAGCCTTTTTCTCCAGGAATTTGTGTAACCCCCTTTTAAAGCCATCCAAATTGGTGGCCATCACTACATCTTGTGGTAGTGAATTCCATAGTCTGACTATGTGCTGTATGAAAAAGTACTTTCTTTGATGTGTCTCCCACCAATCTCCCACCAATCAGCTTCATGGGATGGCCCCAGGTTCTAGTATAGTATTACATTAGGCTAATATTAAATACAATAAGAATAAGAAATACAAAAAGAACAATTACTGTTCTTTTTTGTTGTTATGTCACACAAATGAAAAACATTCTTTCAGTACTAAAAAAAAAGATATATTAATAAGGATATGTATAAATTCAATAGGCAGCACCATTTGTGTCAATGGACACATTTCCATTTGTTTCTGGGGTAGGGGTATACGGACTACTCACCCCATTCCGGTGGGGCCATCCGCTGGGGGGGGAGGTGATCTGTCCCTACCCCCCGGAATCCTCCCCGGCCGGCAAAGAGCAGGGACGCAAATGGCGCCTGATATGCCATTTGCTTCCCTGCTCTTTCCGTGATAGGCTATGTAAATATTTACATAGCCTATCACAGCAAAAGGCAGGGACGCAAATGGTGTAGTGGACGCTATTTGCGTCCCTGCTCTTTGCCGTGATAGGCTACGTAAATACTCATATAGCCTATCATGGCTAAAGTAGGGAGGCAAGTAGCAGCTGCAGACTGGGGCAGCAGACAGACCGGACAGCTGACAAAAGGTAGGGTCTGTCCCGGGGAAATTTTGCAGGGTGGTGGTGTGGATTGCTCCATTCTGCCATGGACTCCAGGGGGGACTCATTGGAGTCCATGGTGGAATTCTCTAACATCCCTATTCTGGGGTTAGTTCAGGAACTGCTAGTTCCTGTTGCATTAGCGGTCAGTTCTACTTGCACAATAGAGCTAGCAGAGGTGCAGCGGCAGTATAGGATACTGCCCAATGAAACATTTAATTTGAATGTAAACATTTTCCTAATTTCTTTAAAAAAAAGTCATCCGTGGAGGGGTGTCCTTATTTTAGAGGTGTCCTACTGACTTATTCAGATAAAATTCATTGAGATATCTCAGGAAGCATACCAAATACTGAATCACTGCTGCCATGATTACACCAGTCTGTTTGCTTCTGGACAACATGCAGCTCTTGCCTAGACAGCAGATTCCATTAGCCATTTAAATCTCATCAAGTGTTTGCCTACCATTTGGCATACAAAACAACTTTTGAACAGATGGAGAAACTTGATCTCTCAACCCTCAGGCCCTCCTGTCAACATGGTAGAAGAACATATACATTATGGCAATTTCTAATAGACCCCATCCTGATTATACCAATGTACTCCCAACCATTTCACATTAGGCACAACACTTAACACAGCAAGCTCAGAATAACTGTTTGCAACACACTGCTGTGACTCAGCCACTTCTGGGTAATCATCAAAGCACACAAATGATACATTTGTCCACATATAGATGACTTTTATAAGGAGAACACATGCAGAACTTGAAACTGAATTGACTAACCACATAGTATGTTTTTAGCATGAGAATCACACTTTGATATATTATGCATGTTCAGTATGCTTTCCCTCTTGTTCAAAACAGCTACTCTGTGGAGCTTGATCAGGATGGAAGCAGTCCTCTGAAACTCGTTATGATGCAGCCTAAACAAGCCACTTGACACATTTATGTGAGGTGATGACATAGATATGGTACTGTAATATCAACTGATGGTGATGACATAGATATGGTGATGACATATCTATTATATGACATATCTATGACATATCTATAGATGTATGACATATCTATTTCATCACCATGTCTACGTCACCACCATCATAGATATGGTGATGACATAGATAAGGTGTTTTAATATCAACTGATTAAAATGTACATGCTTCTACTAACCCATGCAGATTATACCCATTTTTCATATTTTTATAGCAGGGCTATCACTGTTGTTGCTGTTGTGTAATGTTAAGCAATGATTGATCAGTCCATTATATTTAAATAGGTTTGCTTATCAACAAAAGCAAGACCATCCCAAGACAGAGAACAGTAAATGGCACCCCCCCACCCCCGGTCAAGTTGACAGTATCCCAAACTAGTCAAGTTATTTGGGTACCTAATACAGAAATTCTCACAAGTGTCTCTCCCTGGGAATAAAATGCAACAACAACGACAGAGGATATGGTTCTATTGGTCTGGTTGGCTATCCATCAGCACCATAGTTCCAAGACTATGAAAGCTGGACTGGGTATACATACTGAGGGGATCTTGGGGGTGCGCAGTTTAGGACTGTGCTGGAAGCGTACTTTGGATTGCAACCTCATAGCACAATCCCACCCATACATGTCTATTCAAAAATAAGTCTCAGTAAGTTCAATGGGGTTTAATCCCAGGTAAGTGTGTTTAGGACTGTTTTCAGCCTCAATCAGTGGAGGCTGGTGGCTCCAATTTCAGTGGGGTTGGAAATCCATTCTGGGTTTCAGTCAGAACCAGCCAGAATTCTAAAGGAGCTATCCAAGGTGCTGAACCCTATCCCCAAAATAGGTTTGGCACCTTAGATAGCTCCTTTAGAGTTCTAGATGGTTCTGACCGAAACCCGGAATGGATTTACAGCCCTAACAAAATCAAAGCCACCAGCCACCTCTGGCCTCAATCATTCTGGGTGTCTCTATGTAATCCTAGTGCTGGACAAACTCCAACACTAGTTTGCTTCATGTCTCTCTACTTTCTAAACAACCATTAGCTTCAGACCAAATGCTGTCCTGCACCAGGAGGAAAGGATATTAAAATAACAAGCGCCTGTAACAGCTGACTGATAGTTTTCTAACAGGGAAGATTATATCAGTATCATCTCCAAAAATGTAATGGAAAGAATTTTTAATCAATATTTGTCTTACACTGCTGAATACAATATACATTTCAAAGAAAACCTAATTAGAAAACATGTATTTTTAGTACATGTTTTACTATATATTGTTCTAACTAAAACAATTCATCTTTGGAATATCCAATCCTTTGTATGCTTGATCAAGTGTTATACATAGGGATGTACGAAACAACTTACCTGTTTAGTTTCATGACATCCGCAGTGGGGGGGAGGCGCTCCGTCCCTCCCCCCAAAATCCTTGCCGGCCAGCTCCGGTCCACGGTGACTCCGTAGAGCCGCCGGCTGGGGCCACCCGCAGCGACATCCGTCCGCTGCTGGGCTGTGCAGGGACGCAAACGGTGGTCACCATAGCCTCCGCCATTTGCGTCCCATTTTTTCACCGTGATAGGCTACGTAAATATTTACATAGCCTACCATGGCAAAAAAAAAAGGGAACGCAAATGGCGCCGGCTACGGCGGCCGCTATTTGCGTTCTCTTTTTTGCTGTGATAGGCTACATAAATATTTACGTAGCCTATCACGGCCTCTTCAGGGACGCAAATACTAAGTATTTACGTAGCCTATCACAGGAAAAATCATGAAGCGAATGGCGGCCGCAGACGTGACCACCATTCACAAAGCAGTGCGAATGGCACCAGGTAGGTGCTCCGTTTCGCATGCCTTTCGCGTGGGGCAGGGGGGCTTTGTTCTGCCACGGATTTTGGGGGGCTGAATGCACTGGCATTCAGCCTCACTGAGATCCATGGCAGAATTCTCCACCATCCCTAGTTATGCAAACCTTGGTTATCCAAGTGGTTGCTTTTCATTTGTTTGCTATGTCTCAGTAACACTATTGGAAAAGTACCCCCATTTTATAGTCAAAGCAGTTGTTTGTTTTAACAAGTATAATAGCCCAGCTATTTGTTGTGGATTGGATCCAACAGTGTCTTTCTGCTGATAGAAGCAGTTCCATTAGTGGAACAGGGAGGAAGAAGATTCCCATTCTCCAGCACACACACACCCCGCTGCCCCCAAATTATCCTCAAAATTTGCTCCAGAGAGTTGGGAAACCATCTAGAGCAAATTTTCAGGCTGTGTGGAAGGCTGCAAGTGGAGGAGAGAGGAAGAGAGAGCAGACTTCTGCTATCGTGATGTTGGATCTAAATAGTAACTGAAGGATCATAAAGCTGACCATTTCCCAGTGATCTATACTGAGTGTGGTCCCATCTTCATGCAATGTTCTTCAAGAACATTGAAGAATGTTCTTCAGTCAATTAGGGTAGGGGCTGTGGATCATTGGCTTTGATTCTAAGTGTCCACTCTGTTCACAGAACTTCTGCTCACAGCAGGAAAGTTCCACTCACCCAAGGACTCCTTCTGTGTGTAGAACACACCTCTGTGAATGGAAACTTCTTCCATTCACAGAGTGGGGTGGCTACTTATGCATCACCAAACAATGAAGGAATGCATAAAAACAAGCCAAAAGAGTACACATATTTGCATAAAATTTGAAATAATTTAGAAATTTAGAAATAATTACTAGAAATGCACCATAGTTGTGAAGACTATGACCAGATGACCCATGTGCCTGCTCTGCCTGCTAACCAGATGCTAACCTCAAGGCCCCTGTTTTCCTGTCTTATGATTGTTTATCTTTAGATTGGACTTGGGCTGGACAGCCCTTCCAATAGAGCACCTTCCTATTTAAAGTAGGACTCATGGCCACCCTATAATGGAGTGACTACTTGGGATCCAAACCATTCTGTGTTATTCCAACCACTTGCTACATAAATTTCTCAGCTATGTTTGTTTTGTGCTTGGGCCAGAAGACTGGAACATAAAAATATTTACAGTGGGTGTTAATTTTATCTATGTCCTACACAGTATTGAAAGAGATTAGTTTAAAAGTTGACGATTCATCAGGGCTTTCCAAAGCAGTGTTCCATGTTTTATTCCTACTCGAGGGGAAATAATGAACATGCACAATTTAATATGAACATCTAAAGTTTCATAAATCATTATTACTGCATACTTAACACTCATCAGATTTTGTTAGGGTTTCATTTCCTAGATTTTGGGAAATATGGCTGGCATATTACATAAACCAGGGTACTTAGGGCACATGCTTTGCATGCAGATGGTCCTAAGTGCAATCACTGGCATGACCGAGTAGGGCTGGGAAAGACACCCATCTGAAACCCTGAAAAGTCACTGCCTATCGCTATAGACCAGCCTTCCTCAACTTGGTGCCCTCCAGATGTGTTGGACTACAACTCCCCATCCAGCTCTGGCCGGTGGGGATGCCAGTAAGACCTGTATAGACCATGCTGAGCTAGTTGGACCCATGGTCTGACTTGGTGTAACGCGATGTTCCTGTGAGAAGGGAACTGACCAGCATGAGCCCCCTAACAGCTTCTACTATCCTGGAAATAAGCGTTCAATAAACAATCTACAGGTTTGCCCCTGTGGTTCTAAAACTCTCCTCCCCATGCCATGCTCCTTCCCTCATCCTATGTAACAATGAAGTATGTAAATTGAAGGCTGGCAGCCAACCCCAATCCACTGTAGAGTGTGGGGGTAGGGGAGTGGGGGGTGGGAAAGAAAAAGATGTCCTCTGCAAGCCTTCGACAGGGCTAGTAAGCTTGTACTCCAGGCTGGCTTGAGCACTGAACAGGGCTGCTCTTGTTATGGCTTGGGGATCTACTGTAGCATTTTGTTGTGGGGGCCCTCTTATTATTATACATACTGGCGAACACGCTACTCATTGTGTTGTGGGAAGGTGTGTGCAGATGGAGAAAGAAAGGTCCTATATATTATATAAGGACCCCTAATGGGGGCACAGTGTGTGTCTGAGCAGACTGCTGGGCAAGACCCAAGGGCAACACTTTGTTCCTACAAGATGAGCGAATAGCAGCCGTGCCTGTGGGGGAACGTAAATGGTTGCGCTTGAGGGCTGTGGCTGACCTTGCTCCCTCTCCCTGCTTCAGCTCCTGCTGAACTGCATACCTCACTTGCCTCGTGAAAGTCACTGTTACTAAGGATGTACGAAAGTCACTTACCATTTCGAAGGGTGACATTCGCGGTGGGGGGGAGGCACTCCGTCCTTCCTCCCAAAATTCTCTCCAGCCGGCTCCGCTCCACGGAGATTCTGCGGAGCCGCCGGCCGGGGCCACCCGCAGCCAGACATCCAGCCACTGGGCAGCCTGCAGGGACACAAATGGCAGCTGCTGTAGCCGCTGCCATTTGCGTCCCTGTATTTTGCCGTGATAGGCTACGTAAGTATTTATGTAGCCTATCACGGCAAAAAACCAAACAAACAGCGAATGCAAATGGCGGTAGCTACGGCGGCCGCCATTTGCATTCCCTTTTTTTTTTTTGCTGTTTTAGCCTACGTAAATATTCACGCAGGCTATTACGGCAAAAAAAAAAAAAAAAGGAATGCAAATGGCGGTCACTACACCATTTGCATTCCTTTTTTTTTTTTTTTGCCGTAATAGCCCATGTAAATATTTACGCCGCCATTTGCGTTCGCTGTTGTTGTTTTTGCCGTGATAGGCTACATAAATACTTACATAGCCTCACATAACATAAATTATTATTACATAAATACTTACATTTGCAGAGATGCAAATGGCGTCCCTGCATTAGCCGTGATAGGCTACATAATTATTTATGTAGCCTATCACAGCTATAATGAGGAAGCAAATGGTGGCTGCAGATGCGGCTGCCATTTGCAAGTCAGTGTGGATGGCAGCAGGTAAGTGGTCCGTTTCGCACGCCTTTCATGGGGTGGGGGGCAGGGGGCTTCGTTCTGCCACAGATTTCAGGGGGCCGAATGCACTGGCATTCAGCCTTACCGAGATCCGTGGCGGAATTCTCTGACATCCCTAACTGTTACCCAGCCTAACACACCTGGTAGGGTTGTAGTAAGGCTAAAATACTGCTCTGAGCTTTGGAGGAACTGGCAGGATACACATGTAACAGCAAATTCCATACAGTAATGGTGCCTGTTTATCTTAGCTAAAAGGAAAACACACGTACCCAAGAATAAAGGAAAGAAAATGGAAGCTGCAGCAAATGGCAAACGTGTGGTGATCTGTACAAAGACTAGAAATCAAAAGGGATGGCACATTCCTAAGGCATTGGGACTTTCCCGCAAGTGAGACTGGGTAATTCATAACCACAAAATCCAGATTCAAATTCAAATAGGAAGTATTTTAAAAGCTTGCCTAATAATTACACTGTGGAGATCATTTGTTTGCATGTGAGGAAGGCAAAAATAGTTTTTATTTTCCACTCTTTTGTCTAATATTTTTATCTCTTGATGTCAGGGTGGAAACTGAGCCAATAGAACCCCAGAGGAGTTCTGATTCTGTGGAGGATCAGCAATCCATGGGAGAGGAGCCACCTCACAGGCACAGCAGCTGGCAGAGATTCCTCCTGCTGGCATTCCTGAGATAGACAGTGATCCTAGCAGTGAGAAAGTGCGGGAACAGGGCTTGCTAGATACTCGATGCAGACGCAGGGAGCGATGAGTGATGGAGGGCATGGAAAGGAGGCGTAGAGCCCATTTGGCGCGCAAGCAAGGGACGCCTCCCATGGACCCAAGGGAAAGAGGGAGGATCTCTCCCTAGCCCATAAGTTCAGGGTCTTCAAGTGATTCTCCTTCAAACAGGGATCAACTGCCTACTCGGAGCATAGGCTACTCTGCTGTTCATTGCTTAGTCACCAGTGATTAGCATCTGATAGAGTCATTAAGTTGTAAAAGGATTAAAGCCTTGAAAAGAATCCTTTCATTTGTGTCTTGAGTTGGCTATTGGAGTAGACTGAAAGAGGCTGCTAGGGCGCTCCTGACACTTACTGCAGACTGTCAGACCTTACACTGTCTTGATAGATTTGGCCTTTCATAATGCATGCAAATAGTTTCAGAACCTGCTCACCATGTATTTATATGCCTCATTTTGTTTTCTTATATTGCCCGAAATCTCATATTTTAGATTATTTGAAGTAATATTAAAAAGCAGTTGAAGAAAAAAGTGGAAAGGTTATTGATCACAGTGAAGGCTCAAAGAAAATCGACTCCTAAACAGAAATAACAAAGAATTTTGTAAAATATTAAATTGCCGGGACAGCAGTCCTACAATTGTCTTATTCAGCTTTACTAGTAGAAAGATATAATTTAAAGTGCTGTTTGACCTTTAAAGCCTTAAATGGTTTGGGACCAAATTACTTGAAGGAACTGCCTTCACCCTTATCAGCCTGCTTGCAATTTAAGATCTGCAAGAGAGGCCTTTCTCACTTGCTCACCTGTGAGGGGAGTTAGATGTACCAGTACATGAGAGAGGGCCTTTTCTGTGGTGGCCCACACTTCTGGAATAAGTTGCCATCAGTGGTCCATCAGGCCCCATCATTGCAGGCTTTTAAGAATGACCATAAGACTTACTTGTTTACTCTGGTCTTACCTTGATTATGTTTTATCTGACAGGGTTAGAGCTGCAATTGTAGGTTCTGTCTTACGCTGATGTTTGCTGTTTTGTGGAATTTTTGGTGCTTTTATGACTGCATCGGGGGAGGGGGCTTGTGCCCTCAAAGATGGCCTATAATTTTTTTAAATAAATAATATAAATAAATGTCAGGAGCCAGGCCTACACAATATGGCCGCACTCCTGGCTCACATGTTCACCTACATAGTAAGCTAAACACCCAAACAGGACTTAGGTGTGTGTCTTTTGCATCGGGCTCTGGTTGGTGCATGATTCAATTTTAGTAAAAACAACAACAAACACACAGAGTAGATAGATCTCCCAAGCCTGAAGTCTGCCCACTCCTGTTATAGAATATCTTTTTCCTCCCTAATACATTGTTGCAGATCTGACTTGGGCCCAGTCTACATGGGAAATTTACTGTGGTGCTACTGCACCACACACATGAATGTGATACATGATATTACCCCCAATCTGTATCAGTCCTGCGTTTTCTGGCCGTGAAAACCACATTTTCGCCAAGTCCTTTTGGGATGGATTTTCCAGTTACCGTGACTTCCTTGTGGTTTGGGACTCAGTGTATCCTAAACTTGCAGTACTACTCCAGGGGGTATAGGAGTGGCTTCAGCACTGTGAGGAGGAACGGAAAGTTGCCTCAGCTAAGGGAGGACCCGACAGGAATGGAAGGAATTAACCCTTTCTGTTGGCTTCACCCTCTGCTGACCATCGGGTTTTTGTCTGTTTGTTTAATGTATACCTGTGCATCATTGCACCTTTGAATAAGCTTAATGAATGAGACACGTTCTCTCCATTGTCCTTTTTATTCCTATTCCTCAAAGAACAACAAGCTGGCATGGATAATCTTGTCTGCTCAGAAGTAAATCACATTCTCTTCAATGTGGCTTACTCCTGAGAAAGTAAGCACATTGCTTTTGGGATGCCTTTTTAAAAAAATATATCCATGCATCATTGCACCTGTGAAAGCTCAATGACCCCCCCCCCCCCGCAAGGGAAGGAAACTTGTTGATGTCCCAGACAGAGGGCATCTGTACACCAGCTTAAAATCCTGCATTTAAAATGGGGCTTTCTGCTTCCATTTTCTATGAGGGATCACGACTCCCTTTTTCATGTGCTTCCTTTCCCCCCATCCCTTCCCCGCTCCTTCTCCCCGTATCTGAGTCTTCCATTAACTTTCATTGATCTTGCTCCTCTTCTTGCCACATTTACTCTTTTCATGGCAGAAACTGAAGCAGAACACAACGGGGTAATCCACAACAGACGCAGTGGATATAACTGTGGCCCCTGCTTGTCCAGTGTTGTTGGATAATTTTAAATTTGTACAGCCTGTAGACATGAACAGGATCCTGGGAGAGGTGAGAGCCACCATGTGTGTTCTAGAACCTTGCTCTTCCTGGCTCATAAAAGCAGCCAGAGATGGACTAGCCGAGTGGGTAAGGGGAGTGGTTAATGCCTCTCTTAGTCGAGGCAGAGTTCCAGCCTGCCTGAAGGAGGTGGTGGTGAGACCTTTGTTTAAAAAGCCCTCCCTGAACCCCACCATATTGGATAATTATTGGCCAGTCTCTAGTATTCCATTTCTGGGCAAAATATTGGAGCACGTGGTGGCTTCTCAGCTCCAGGGATTCCTGGGTGAGACAGATTATCTAGATCCATTTCAATCTGGGTTCAGACCCGGTTATGGGACAGAAACAGCTTTGGTTGCCTTGGTGGATGACCTATGCCAGAAACTAGACAGGGGGGATCGTGTCCCTGTTGGTTCTACTGGACCTCTCAGTGGCTCTCGATACCATCAACCATGGTATCCTTCTGTGCGGCCTCACTGGGATGGGACTTGGAGGCACTGTTTTATGGTGGCGCCTTTCGTTCTTGGAGGGGCGGACCCAGAAGGTGGTGCTGTCTAACTTCCGTTAGACTCCCTGGCCACTGGCCTGTGTAGTTCCTCAGGGTTCTGTTTTGCCCCCCATGCTATTTAACATATACATGAAGCCACTGGGAGAGGTTGTCCGGAGTTTGGGGGTTTGGTGTCACCAGTACGCTGATGACACCCAAGTCTACTTTTCTTGGACTTTCCATCTAATTCCAAGGAAGCTGTTGGGGTGCTGAACTGTCGGCAGTAATGGACTGGATGAGAGCAAACAAATTGAAGCTTAATCCAGACAAGACAGAGGTACTCCTGGTCAGTTGAAATACCAGATTTTCTGTAGATCAGGGAATAGGGATTCAGCTTATGCTGGATGGAGTTACACTTCCCGTGAAGACACAGGTTCGCAGCTTGGGTGTACTTCTGGACTCAGCCCTGAGCCTGAATGCCCAGGTTTCAGCGGTGGCCAGGAGTGCATTTGCACAGTTAAAGTGAGTGCGCCAGCTGCGCCCATTCCTTGTGATGTCTGACTTGGCCACAGTGACACATGCCTTAGTTACATCCCATTTGGATTACTGTAACTCGCTCTACGTGGGGCTGCCTCTGAAGAGTGCTCAGAAACTCCAGCTGGTTCAAAGAGCTGCTGCCAGACTGCTGACTGGGGCTGGCTACAGGGAGCATACCACTCCCCTGCTAAAACAGCTTCACCGGCTCCCAGTCTGTTTCCAGGCACAATTCAAAGTGCTGGTCATGTCCTATACAGCCCTGTATGGCTTGGGTCCAGGTTATCTGAAAGACCATATTCTCCCTATGAGCCTGCTCATGCCCTGAGATCTTCAAGGGAGGCCCTTGTCAAGGTCCCACCACCATCACAGGCACATCTGGTGGGAACGCGGGAGAGGGTCCTCTCGGTGACTACCCCAAGGCTCTGGAACTCCCTTCCAGAGGGAGGCAAGAGTGGCACCCTCCTTGATATGCTTTCATAGGCATGTAAAAATGTTTTTGTTCTGGCAGGCCTTTGGGGATAGCTAGTCTGGACCTGTGAGAATATGACAGAGGGATACTATGGTTATCTTTCTTGTTGACTTTTAACATTTTGATATTTTATACAATTTTAATATTATTGATGATTTAATTATATTTCTAACTTTTGTATACTTCTATTTATAGGTTTTAACTGTACAAGTTTTAATGCTGCAAAGCTGCCTTGATTCCTAGTATTGGGGAAAAGGCGGGAATAATGATGGTGATGATTGATGATGATGATGATTTGATAGCTCATTATCTGAAATCTATTTAAAAATGGAACAAAGGGCATTTAGTACAGGCACAAACTTCCATGAAGGAGCAATCTCAGTCGCAGGATAAAAAATGAGTGTGAAGGAACCCAGAGAGACGTTATTAACTCATTCCTGCAATGCTGCTTCCGCTGCCCCCTCCCCCTGCCTTCCCCGTTCTCTCCTTTGTCTTCTTCATTTCTTTGCCTCAAGGAAGAACTAGCTGCCAATACACCAATAAACGTGTCTCCTCAGAAGTAAATCACATTCTGTTCAATGAGGCTTACTCCTAAGAAAGTTAGCACATTGCTTTCAGACTTAAACACACACACACACACACACACACACATCTCCACTCTTTCGCACCAAGCTTAATGAATACAAAAATAGAGGAAGGAAACTTGTTGATGTCCTGTTGCTTGGTCATGGGACTCTGCTCACATATGCATGAAATAGTGAGGTCCCTCTTGATGTTTGCCCAGCAACAGCAGTTTTTCCCCCAGGTATACGCCACATTAGCTGGCAACATGTGCCATGGGAGGCACAAATTCAAAGTGATGAAAATCCATTTTTAAACTGAATTACCTCAGAAAGCGGCTCTGTGTAGACTGGGCCAAGGTCTGCCATGATTCTACAGCTACTGACTTTATATTTTGCCTATGGCCCTCTAGTTTATTTTCCAAACTGGCCCTCTGCCTACCTTCTCCCCAAGTCTGCTCCTAGTTCTTCTTCTTATCCTCTCACTCACTGTTCAGTATGGAGTTCTGACTTTGTCTTGCCTCGTGGATGCTAGCTATATCACCCTCATTTTTACTGTCTGGCACTGAATCATTCCTTCCTTGACTAATTCCTCCTGCATAGTAGACTCATGCTCACCCTGCTTCACTCATTGACTTCAACTATTATTATCTAATTTACTAGTAGCAAGGTCTGTAGTAGTCCTGATCTAACAAAGGATTATGCTCTGCATGGTGTCACAGAAGCACGACAAATTAAAGTAATAAACATTTAATCATTTAATGACAAAAAATCTAAAAATCGTTTTCTATTCTATCTAAACCAAGCCAAGCTCAACAGTATCTCAACATCCTTATCTTTACATTGTATAAAAATATGCAAGAGCATAAAGACATTAACTTACGACCACGAAGACAGCAATGGCATTTTCAAGCAGTATTTACTATCCCGCATTTCATTAATACCAACCACAGGGCTCCTTGCGACAATTCTGTTTTCTTCACTGGCATCAGTTGTCTTCTCCATAGGGATGGCGGAGAATTTCTCCCCGAAACTTCGGGGGGCCGAGCGCCAACGTGTTTGGCCCCCCGAACAAGTTTCGGGGAGAAATCCTCCGCACCCCCCCGCACCCCGCACCCCCCCCGGGATGGGACTTACCTTCGCCGAATGTCCCTCCTGGCGGCGGGTCCAGGCGGCGGTTTGGCGGGTGTTCGAGCGGGGTGGGAGCGGCAGCCGGTCTTTTGACCGGCTGCCGCCACCGCCATTCCAATAAAAGAAAAAAAAAACACCCCCGTGATAGGCTACATGACGATTAACGTAGCCTATCATGGCTAGATTTGCAAAGTCAGCCATGATAGGCTACGTAAATCGTGACGTAGCCTATCACGGGTGACTTAAAAAAAAAAAGCGTGTACGGATAATGGCGGCCCCCATAGGGAGCCGCCATTCCCGTTCCTTATTTGGTCGCTGTAGTCTACGTAAAGATTTACGTAGACTACGGCGAAAATAAGGGCAACGCTATTTGCGTTGCCCTTATTTTCGCCGTAGTCTTCGTAAACATTGGAAATCTAGCCGTGATAGGCTACGTTAATCATTACGTAGCCTATCATGGGTGTTTTGTTTTTTTTTACTTTATTTTGTAATGGCGGCGGCAGCCGGTCGGAAGACCGGCCGCTGCCCCCGCCCCCGCCGAAACACTTCCGGGACCCGCCGCCAGGAGGGACATTCACAGGAGGTAAGTCCCATCCCGGGGGGGGCGGGGGGCGGAGAATTTCACCAACAATTTCAGGGGGCCGAATGCGTTGGCATTCGGCTTCCCGGAGATTCGGGGAGAAATTCTCCACCATCCCTACTGCCAGGGTCACTATCTATCCCAGGAATGCTGACAGGAGGAATCTCTGCCAGCTGCTGTGCTTGTGAGAGATGAGCGAGCTCCTCTCCCACAGATTGCTGTTCCTCCTCAGAATCAGAACTGCTCTGGGGGTCTATGGGCTGTTTCCACCCTGACAAGTGGGATATTAGGGTATTGAAAGCGGGAGCACGGAAGTGGGAAATTTCGGTTCCAGTTCGAGGCGGGTACTGCGTAGTGTGAAAGGCAGGAGGTGAAACCTCATTAGAAGCAAAAAAAGGCGGTAAGTGTAGATCCAGCCACAGTATATGCTAAGCTTCATCTTTTCCTTTTATCTAAAGAAGACCAGCAGCCAACATTATACCCCTTTGGCTGCACCACATCTCATGAATTGACTCACCTGTATATGGATACATTCCTTGATCAAAATCAACCCATGCCTAAGTGAACATGTGTGGTCCTGCAGAAACATGTTAGGCCCAGGAAACCTTTGCCCATGAAAATGTATGTATCCTTCAGGGGCAGATAAACAACACTTTAAGGAGCGGGGGGATTACTTTAATCATTTAGGGCACAATCCTATGCATGTTCAGACAGAAAAAGTTCTACAATTCCCAACATGCCCCAGCCAGCCCTGTTGGGAATTGTAGATTTACACGATTGCTCCCTTATTGGAGCTACTTAAAAGTTGAATCTGATCCCTATTAAATAAGTGTTTTCCATTTATTTCAACTGTCATTTAACCAAAATAACTCTGCCAAGGCCATTTCTGCATGGAAGCCCCACTAAGTTGGGTGTTACTGCCAAACATTTGGGTATAGGACTGGAGCTTCAATGTTGTTGTTCCAATTGAAATATGAGATATAATTGCAGATGCTGCAGTTCCCACATGCCAATTAAAAGGGCACTTCATTTGCCTGACAAATTGACCCTAAAAGCTTATACCTCAGTAAAATTTCTTGTCTCTAAGGTACCACAGTGCATGGGAAAGTCAGATTAAAATGGCTAGCTCTAGAGAATTCATTGCTATCACCTAAGTAAAGCTGGCCAAAACCATTCCATTATCATGATATTAACTTAATCTTCATTATCTCAAAGAGCTTATAACACATTGAGAAGTTAACAAAGCCAATGCTACATTTCTTTTTTGAATGGTAAAAGTTAGCCAAAAAAGTTTTTATATAGGTTGGGACTAATTATTACATGTATAATAATTCCAGGGGTGCCCTACAAGGCTCTGACCCCTACAAATCATGGGAAAATCACTCACCCAGTCCATAGCATCCAAACCTCCCCTAATATACTCCAAAATAATCTGCTGCCACCACCTACTGATTTACTAAAAGCAGTAGGGCTTCCCCTTCTATATACTTGGTTGTGTAATTCAAAACCAGCCAGTGGAGTGAGATATGCCAACTTAGAATCCCCCAGAGCAGAACACACTGATTGTTTTAAAAATCAGTCAATCAATTTATTGATGGAAAATAAGTCAGAACAAATAGTCATTGATACAGAATAACAAATAATTCTAATATCCTAATATAACTGAATCTCCTCTTTAATAGCTATCTTAACCAGCAGCCTTTTGCCTCATCCTCCCCGCCGGCCCCACAAATCCTCTCTCCCTAAATCTCCTCTAATTCCTCTATCTGAACCTTCTTGTAACTGACCTTCTCAACATGTCTTCTCTACTTGTCACTCACCATAACTCCACCCACCATTCCATGGCACTCATTCTTCTGTTACAATGTTATTCAACCCTAATACAGCACGTTGTTGTTGTTGTTGTTCAGTCGTTCAGTCGTGTCCGACTCTTCGTGACCCCATGGACCATAGCACGCCAGGCCTTCCTGTCCTGCGCTCTCTCCCGGAGCGTAATACAGCACAGGGACAATTAAATTCATGAGTGAAACTACTACTTAGCTACATAGCCTTTTCTCAAAACCATGAGAGGATGTAACATATGAAACTGCCTCATCATGAGTCAAGCCTCTGATTTATCTAGCCCACTATTTTCTATTCTGGGAAGCATCAGCATGGGGATATTTTCCAGACACGCTACTGGAGATCCCTGCATGCAAAGCCTATGCTCTTTCTCTGACCTATGGCCCTTTTCTGATCATATTAGTCTCCACTCATGGGGAGCCCATGCAGAAGCATTATCCAGAGGCAAGCACTGTGCGATGAAGCCCACTTTGGATAAGATATAAAATTATACTTAATGAACAATTATGTATTTATGCATCACTCAGGCTTATACTTTTAATAATACATAGCTTTAAACTTTTCAGATCTTCAATAGTCTCATTACAAGTCCCCTATTTTCCATTTACTTTCAGTCATACTCTCTGACCCTCTTATGTTATTACCAAAATCCAATGAAATGGTCCCATTCCAGCCACAGATAAATTGGTACTTCTTTAAAAAAAGAAGTCGTTTTAATAATGAGTGCATTTTTCGCTTCCCTCAGCCTAGTCATTTAATCAGCTCATTGTGATATTTTCTATAATGTGTTTCTAATAAGAGCTCCATTAATTTTCAGAGCTTGGCTGTCTTAAAAATTTCAACATCTCCGTCAAGTAGCAGGTGTTCACAAAATAACATGGGAAAAGAAACCTAGGAAATGCTACCCAATTACTTAAGTGAGGCCATCTTAAATTGAGTACATTAAGAGAAGAGCTAGAACTCAAGCACTCTGTAATGAAAGTGCACAGATGAGCTCAGCTGTGAAGACATCCTTTATATAGTGTAGAAATATATGATTGTGCCAGTCTTGTCTTCATCCACAATTATAGGAATATATGGAAAGGATTTAGGAGTAAGTATGGACAAAGCTGTCAAGTCACGTTCTTGCTCTGCATTCAGATTTGTACAACTCGAGTTCTTTCTCTCCTGAATATGAATAAATTTACGAATTTTGGTGAATTCTTATCAAAAATGAACTGAAACAAAATTCTCACCCATCTGCACCAGCCAAATTCAGTATGTACAGCTATTCCCAGCAAGGTGAGGACTTGCCATATACTTGCCTGCCATATAACATATCAGCCAAGGAGCCTGTCAGAAAAAAAAGAGGTGGGAACTCTAATTCAGCCCTAACATGGCTGAATATACAGGGATTCAGTCCCAGACTTTAAATAGCAAAATGTTCAAAGCCCTTGGCCTGGATGGTCAAATCTGTTAGGTTCAGTTTCTCCCTCATTCTTAAAAAAAAAATTAAAAAAAATCTCAAGGTCTTTTTTCTCCCGAATATGAGAATTTTGTGACTTTGGGTAAATTGTTATCAAAGCCAAGCTGAAACAAAATTCTTACCCATCTCTATCTGGGAGTGTCTTTCAGCTAGGTATAGGAGAGAAATCTGTTTTTGTGAACCTACCTAATTTGCACTTCTCAAGCCAATATGCAAACTAAGGCAGTTATCCTTCATATTCACACTTCTCTGAATTTCACAATACACTTCTCTAATCCAAAAGTGTGTACAAAAATGTATATAGTGAAAATAATGTAGAAAAAGCTGAGAAAATTGCTTCCAAAACTTCATATATTGGGCAAAGTGCATATATTAGGATAAATGTGAATGAATTCCCATATGGGTTTTTTAAAAAAATGCTAACTGGTGTGGAAAAGTAACCGAATGAACACAAGATTTTTTTTTAAAAAAAAATCAAAACCGACAGAAACCAAAATATACAGATTCATGCATCCCTGCTTTCAGCTCAGTTCAGTCTCTGATACACACACTGAATTTGTAAACTAATAGGGACTGAAAAGACCTCAAGGGCTGTTATCTCAACAATTACCCTAGCCAGGCCATATGAAAGGCAGCATATGTAAAGGAAAGAACAACCCATTTAAAAATGGGTGAAACACACCATGCAAAGATGTAATGGGAAGGGAAATTAAATAATTCTGTTCTTAATCCCCTGTCAAGTCTGGCTTCTCACTGTCAGGGGCTTCAACCAGAATCCTTATACTTTGGCAGGATGCTATAAATCAAGGATGAGAACCTCAGACCAGGCAGTCAAATCTGGCCCTGCCATCATCCCAGTATAGGTCTCTGGAGATCCCCCATGGGCCATGTTCTTTCCTCTGATCCCACTCCTTTTCCCTGACCACTGATCATTTGGTAGTTTCCAAGCTTTTCTGCATTCTTCTCCATTCTAAAAGGTTGAAATGCCTCTCCTAAGGTTTAGTTACTGGCACTAAGAAACTTTGCTAGGATTTTTGGCCCTGCTCTTTTGGTCTTTGCCCCCACTCCCAACCACCACTGGAATCTGGGCCCTGAGATCTTCTCCAAAATGGAGTTCAGCCCTTGGGCTGAAAGAGGTTAAGCACCCCTGCTATGGATTCTACCACTACTCCTCAGCTGCAAACCTGGCCCAGAGAGTTCTGATACACTGATGTTGCCACATGGCATAGCACCATCTCCGAGGAATATTATTTGCCTTTGCTGATCCCACTGGATATAAATACTTCTAGAGCAACTTTTAGTCTCTGGCTGGACAAAAAGTACCTTGAACTGTTCCTCAAGTTCTGCTCACTCTTTGCCTGACCTCATGCCTGCTTCCCATCCCTGCAAGTCTCTTGTTCACCCGCTGCATATGCCAGCACCTTGTTTCTTATTCCTCCCCACCTCCTTCCAATGGATTATTTCATTACCAACCCTAGTTTCTCCTGACAATATGTGTCTTTCATGTTCAGTGATGGCACCCAATATTCAAATGTGGCTGTACTATCAATTTAAATATTTAATTCAGGGGTAGGAAACTCAGTCAGTGCCCTCCAGTTGTTTGAGACTGCAACTCCCACAATCCTTGATTATAGCTAGGCTAGGGCTGGCTAAGGCTTATGAGAATTTTAGTCCAAAACATATGGAGGCACCATGTTTCCTGCCCCTGATTTAATGCATTATAACACCAGCCATGTTATTTTCAACCCATTTCCTAATCATTCCAGACACAAGGTTTGCCTTTTTCACTGCTATTGCACACCAAGTTGATATTTTCAGTGAACAGTCCACCACACTCTGAGGTTTTTTTGTCCTGGGTAGTTATGGTTAATTCAGATCCCATCAACAAATATATGAAATGAATGCTTCAATGTATATTACTTTGCTCTGACTTACATTGAATCTCATTTGCCCTTTTGTTGTTCATTCATCTGTTTGGAGAGATCCTTCTGGAGTTTTTCAGGCTGCTATGGATTTTACCATTGTGAATATTAGGGTCATCCACAAACTTGGTTACCTCACTACTTACCCCTTACGAAGAAATTAAATAGCACCACGTCTGTCCCTCCTGATAAAGCCTCAGAGAACTACAGTACTAATGTCCCCCCCATTACAAAAACATTCAGTTTACTCCCATCATCTGCTTCCTGCTCTTCAACCATTTTCTGATCCATATAGGACTTGTCCTCTGTGAGTGCTAAGTTTGGTATGAAACTTTGTAAAAAAAAAGGGGGGGGGGGTTAAATTAAAGTGTAACATGTTTTCTGGATTGCTCCTACCTGTGCATTTATTGACAGGCTCAATTCTAGAAGGCTGAATGGGAAGGCTTTCATTTGCAAAACCATTTATTCTTATAGGCTAGGGATGAGTAACTTGTGGCCTTCCTGGCTTTTTGGCCTACAGCTTCCATCAGCCCTAGCCAACATAGCCAATGGTGATGGATCATGGGAGTTGTAGGCCAAAATATGAAGTTGCCCATCCCTGCAATAAGCTGTAGGTTACAGTGTCAGGCAACCTATGACCTGGACTGTGATATACACAAGGACACAGAAGGTTGTCAGGTCAGACAATCATCTGACCAGGTATCAAGCAGCATCCGTATGACATTTACATCCTGCCTTTTAGTAAAACTTTCAAGAAGGCTAATAAAACGGTTAAAAATATAGGAACAATTAGAACAATACATTAAGGGTGCGATCCTATGCATGTTTAAACAGGATGAAAAGTCCTTCAGAGGGCTCTTGTGTCTTTAAATACTACAGTGATAGGAGGAGCAACAATTCATGTCATTTTTCCTTCTGGAACGCTTCTAATGGGAAAAGTAGCATATAGAAAACTATGATTTTTTTAAAAAAGTACATGACAGCTGCCAAGGGGTACATCCAATGTCACGCGAGCAGACATCTGCTCATGCAGTGGGCGTCTCTTCCCTCACCTCCTCCCTGTACCTCCCCCACAGATGCTCAAATATGCTCTGGAGGTTCCCCTAGCCCTCTGGAGCAGATTTGGGGGCTACACAGGATGCAGAGGGAGGGAGAATTCTGTTCCACCAGCAGTGACTGTTTGTTGCCAGATGGACACTATTGAATGTGGTCCAGTAAGAGTAAGGGGTAATAAGATCTAAGACAGGGTAGTAGACATGGAGACAGAATTTCACATCGATTTATAGTAACCAACCAAATGAAAAAAAACAAACAAAAAAACCTTTAGATTTGAGATATTTAGCTGCTTAAGTTGATCCAATTTTCCTAATTAACTTTGATTAGCTCATCTGCAACCAAGCTAAGTAGGAACTGTCAGGATCAGAGTGTACAAAAATAATGTTTCAATTTATGTAAAACTCAACAGAATTAATTATGGGGTGTGTGTGTGTGTGTGTGTGTGTGTTGTTTTATTACTTACAGGTCTATAAATTTGGTGTCAATGAAAGCAAGCCGCAGGATGTTTATACAGGTTCTGTTTATTTGTTTCCTTATGGCATAGGTAGATCAAACAAGGTGATAGGAGGCCAAAGATCTGAGTCAGAACCTAAACCTCCATCCTTTGTATTTTCAAGAAACTGGAATTTTGGTAATTCTTCTGCAGGGAAGATGATTCTGAAGATGTGTTTTCTCCTTGCCCAACCAATACTTGGCCTTGCTGCTCTTTCACTCTTTAGATCCAGCATCTTAGAATTAAAAATTTAGGGTGCAATCCTATGCATTTTTAGAAAGAAGAAAGTCCTACAGTTCCCAGCATTCCCCAGCCAGCTACTGGGGAATGCTGAGAGTTGTCGGACTTTCTTCTGTCTAAACATGCATAGGATTGCACCCTAAACTACTTTTTTGATTGATGTAAATGTAAATCAGGGACAGGAAATTGCACAGTTTGGGACAGAACAGCCCTCTCAAACTCCGTTCCGGAGGGTGGAAAATGCATCCTGTTCTGACTTTTGTTTATTTGCCCAAATGTACCAGATTTTTTTTATAAACATTCTACACCATTTCCCTCACAATTTCATGTGGTTCATTGGACAAAGGGTTGGAACTGGAAGGGGGAAGCATAAATTCAAACCTGCTTATCCATGGAACTCACCATGTGGCCTTGGGTATGTAATCTCTCTTAGCCTAACTCATCTAGTTGTAAGGGTAAGATGAAAAATATGCAATAAAAATTCTTTTAAAAAGCAAAACAACCCCTCTACACCCTGCATACACAAAGGATTATTGTGCTTAATATTTCCAAAACATAAATGGCAACTTCATGAACACTCTTCCACATGCAGTTTTTCCCAGCTGTCATTCTCTCCCTGCTGCCCTTATTTTTCTCCCTCACCATTAGATATACTGAGTGGGCTTTTACTATCTATTATTTCCAGGAATAGTGCCAATGAAATCTCATTTCCATCAGACAACAAGCATTTTTCCCGTTGCAATTCAGGTCAGGGGACTATGAATGCAAACAGAATGAGGCCCATTAAAAGGTGAGAGAACCGAATACATAACCCTGTCAGATGTGGGGATCAAAATGGCTCATAACATAAATGCTTTACAAACATAGCTTGAGTGCACCTGAGCTGCACGGTGATGAAAAACAGCTGCAGGTTGAAGTGAGAGCCCCACTATTGCTCAGAATGGCTCAATGCCAGTTCTGTATTTGTGGTCTGGTTTTATAATGTTTCTTTCTTTTTCTCCCCCCTCCCCGCTGCCCTTTCTGGGTTTCCTGGTACTTAGGTATACACATTCGTAATGAAGCTTGGTCACATGAGCGTCTCATCTCCCTAATTTTTTGCAGCAGGCCGTAAAATGGCAGAATGACAGAACCTTCTGTGGGGTTTATGCAGAGATGCTGTCCCACACAGGTGGATCTGTTCCACACAGTGGGTGATTCAACTCATCAAAGAACAACCCCTCTCTTTTCAAGGCCATGTAGCAGCTGTATTGAGAACCCATCAAAAACAGCAGTATGTGTACTTTCCTGCCTCCATTGCAAGAAATGGCCACTATTTAAAAGACCGTTTTTATTTGGAGGCGGCATTCAAGCAGCTCTCCCTTCTGATTCACTGCTTTCTCTCAGTGACTGCTGATGAACTTCAGCCTGGCATGCGCATATTAAGACAGCCATTTTTGACAAACCCTTTATCATTGTCCTTTTGGAGCCAAACAGACTGTTAAAGAACACTGAATGTACCGAACAGGTTCAAGAGAGCATTTGTGAAGCAATGACGATCATGCAGAATTTATTCTTGATACCGTCAAAATGAAATAATAAACAGCTAATTCTGTGGAGATGACAATAAAACTAAAGACATCATAAACAAATTTGTTTTACCTATCACACATGACACTAAATTTTTACTTACACTGTTTTTACTTACATTGTTGTTATTGTTGTTGTTGTTGTTGTTGTTGTTATTATTTGCAAACACATTGACCAACTACATTGGCCATTCACTCTGGAACTGTAATGTTGTGACATACTCAACACATGGATTTAAAGCTAACAATTTACAGTGCCATGAACTAGCTACTTTCCTCATATTGTCTGCATTATATAGTGGCCTTGAAATATTATAGAAGTAATGAGAATCTCCTGGAAAGAAGCAGCCTGAGAGAAAAGGTACCTCATACAATTATGAGCCAAACCATAAAATACATTTACATGTCTTCCTCACAGATGCAATGAAACAGAAGTCATTTTTTACTTAATCAAATTAAAATTAAATCTGAACAGTCATAACATATCTCCATTGATTACTAATTTTCTTGATGTAATACTACCTAAATACTTATGTTTATGTAGGTATTGATAGGTAAATCATCTTCAGCTCTTTATATATAATGAGTTTTACATAATTTTAACCAATAATGTACAATTCTATACCAGAATAAGAGATGAGGGCCATTGCATCTCTGCCATGAAAAACAACAATCTATAGACTAGAAAAGTCAAACAGAGAAAGGGGGGGGGAGAGAGAGAGAGGGAGAGAGAGGGAGAGAGAGAGAGAGAAAGAAAGAAAGAAAGAAAGAGAGAGAGAGAGAGAGAGAGAGAGAGAGAAGGTTGTCAACCAGTGAATTAAAACTGAATGATGCAATCAACCATATTCTGTTCCACTAATAGCAAAGAAATAATCTATGTCCCAGTACCTCTGTTTGTATCACACAAAAAGCATACTTTGGCCTTCCATTAATCTGAGTTCCAAATTTGCAATAAATGGATTCCTGAAAATGATAAGAAGCAATCTGAGCAATTTCCATATGAGCTTGCTGCCAGTCATGATGCCCTTTTGCCCTTTCCTTTCAGACCTTGCCATCTCTAGGTTGCCTTATGCATGCTCCACCTTAAACATACAGGTTAAAAAGATTCTCTCTGTTTTTAGGAACCCCTTTCACTTTCCCTTAGTGAAAGTGACAGCAAGGGTATCCTCCCTCATATCTTTCTGTCAGTTTTTATAAAATCATGTAACTACAGAAAAGCAGGAAGGTGATTTACATCAGTAGGACTGCAACCTTCTCCACAGACACACACACAATAAAGCAAGAACTCGGCACCCAATCTAAGACAGCCAGCAGAATCGATTCAATGGTTACATCAGTCTTTGCCTCTGGTTATTGAATCACCAGACCTGCTACAGTTTAATCCAGAACACTTGATTTATCTAATATATCGGAGAGCGTTATTCATTCTGTTGCATATCTTTTGACATCACTGCTATATCTCGTCTCCAAGAAGCCAAATCCTGCACTCATTGCAATGCTCATCTATAAACTTTGAATTCTCATAAGCTTTTCCGGTTCTCAGGAAGACATCATCAGTGGATAGGAGAGTAGGCCTGGATGAATATCCCATGATTTGTAAAACAATCCAGCTTTTGTCATTTGCAAAACAGACATACAATGGGTCTTTTAAGATACAGAGAGTACATGGAAATAAAACCATTCAAGCAATTGACCAAACCTCCCCCCAAAATAAATAAAATACACATCATTAAGAAGTGTGCACACTACCACCTTGTGGAATCTTTTCGCAAGAACAGCACCTGGTTTTTTCTTTCTACCCAAAAAAGGAAGAAAGAAAAGTTATTTTTTCTTTCTTTGTCTAGAATGAAAATTCCCATAGCACCAGGGCAGATAAAGGTTGTCTTATTATTGTTTTTAAGAATGAAAATTTTACAGACCGACAGGGACAATACGGTTGTCTATGTATTTTTCCCCTTTCCTTGAAATAACTGTCATAGTACTAAATAGTGAAGATCATAATTAACTAGTCACTGAACATAACCACTTTCCATTGAATTTATCCATCCCTGCCCTCAAAATATCTTTCCAACAAAATGGAAACCAGGAAACCACAACCTGTAAAGCTCCAATAACCATAACACCAGCTGGGGAAGGATGAGGGTGAGAATAAGAAATCCAGTTTCTTTCAACTTAATTAGTGGATCTACTCAGAGGATACTAACAGCCCAAGATGGGGATTCTTAGCCTCTAGGACTTGCTGTCTTGTTGTACCTGGCTCACGTTAAGCCCTAGGCAAAGCCTACCAAACAGGGCCAGTAACTATTGCTGCAGGCGGTGGGGGTGGCTTCACTTGACTTTAGCTTGGGGTTACAGCCATAGCAGAGGTAGCTGTGATCACCTGGCAAATGGCTGGAAAATATGGGGGAGCAATTGGTAAAGCAGCTTAGCGTGACCAATCCGTTGCAAAGTGAGGGCACTGAAGTTGGGCATTGAGAGAACAGCTAGGAGATGTTGAGAATCGGGTGACAGTTAACAGTAGTCAAGAGATGCTGGAGAGTTTAACCTGACACTGAAACTGGGCATGGGGGTGGGGTGGGGGAGTTGCAGCTGCTGAACCCTCAGCGCCTCTCAGCGCCAAAGATCAGCAGCCTGTGGAGGAGACCTGTCTGCATCAGGAACTACCATGTGCCTGCAGTGGCTTGACAGAACGGCGGGGGTGGGGTGGGGGGAGCTCTGCCCCCCCTCCCAACTGGCGTCTTCCTTTCTTGCAGTCTTAAACATCAGAGAAACCCCACAGGCTGGGGACGGGATGAGGACAAGGCAGCAGCTTAGCAAAGCATGTGGGAGAGAGGCGAGTAACAAGTTAGGCAGCCGATCTTATGACCCCACTCATGGGTGGTTGCAGAAGGGACAGGTCATCATTCACAGCGCCCTGCGGAGTGAAACGGGGGGGGGGGGCGGTATAGGAAAATGAAGGCAGCTGCAGTGCAGAGACGGGGGGGCGGGAGGAATACAAGAACAGAGACAGCCCTTGGATGCTGGGCATTTAGGCGAAGGCGAGGGCGAGGGCGAGGGCGAGGGCGAGGGCGGGGTGCGGGGGGGGGGAGAATCAGTTCTGGATTTCTTAACTTTCCACTGAAAACTCAGGAGTTGGCAGCCTTGATAAATCATTCCAGGCTTTAGAGGAGGCAGTTTTCTTCCTCCTTCTTCTAGGAAGGTGCAGAGATTTCTGAACAGACAGCCCCCCCTCCCGTACATACACAGAGGATCCCGCAATCCTGTCCTCCTCTCCCCCTCCCCAGCAGTCCTGCCTCTTCCTTTGTAGAGAAAGCGGTTTACTTTACCCTTCTTTTTTATTTTATCCACCTAAGAAGGGAATAATAAACAAGAGGGCGAACTCACCCAAACGCCAGCCTGTAAGTCAACCCCCGTATGTTATCCCATGCATTTAAAAAAGAAAGAAAAAGAAGGGGGGTGGGGAACCAGCAGGCAGTCTCCGGAAGATGAAGGAAAAAGGGACTTGCTTAATGCCTTCAGAGAAATCCCTACCATACAATTCTTTCCGGGGGGGGGGGGAATTAAAGCTCAACGTGTCTGTTTTGCAATTCTACCCGCCCGCCCGCCAGCCTCCAAATAACAGCCCATGAGATCCTGCTTCCTTGGCACGATGGCTTGCAGGAAAATGTAGCAATTCTCTCTCTCTCTCTCTCTCTCTCTCTCTCTTTCTCTCTCTCTCTCTCTCTCCTGCAGATATTTAGCCCCCTGTTCTCTCCACCACACTCTTCTGTTTATTTGTCTGTAAGGCAGAGCTACTTTGTAAACAGCTCACACAGAGCCCCGGAGCCTTTCTAAATAGCTGACTGCAGCAAAGTACCCCCATCAGTTCATAATAGTGGCCCAGAGAGGTGGGAAGATGTGTGTGTGTGTGTGTGTATGAAATCACCATCTGTAATGATAGGCTGAGAAGAAAAATAGAAAGAAGTGCGTCCTTTAAATAAATAAATAAATAAATGCAATTATGAAAAGGTGGCAAAGCTACCAAAACACAAAGCCCCAAACGCAGAGACGACTGCAGCAAAGCAGTCCCTCTCAGGAGTACCAGCTGCAAACCGGCGGGGGGGGGGGGGGTGGAAGAGGACAGACTTCTATAGGTACCTACCTTTACCGACAGAGCTGCGGCTGTATAGGGAATAGGATGCTTTCCAGCCTGTTTCTTCTAGTCGACTTCTAGTAGAAATACCACACAACAGTGTTTACCGGAGTCCAGCTTCTCTCTTCCTCCCCCCTTTTGTGTGTGTGAAATCCAGCACGATTTTTCGTCCAAAGGAATGCAACAGCCCCCCCCCTCCCAAAAAAGCGGTGGGGGGAGAAGAGACCAAACGAACAACAAAAAAACCGTCAACCACACTAGGTTTGAAGGAACCCGGTGCTTTTTGTTGTAAATGACCTACATTCAAGAGGAAAATTCGTTACAATCAGCGCAAAGAGAAGGAGAGTCGGATCTGTGAGTAAGAGCTCCGATTGCCTGCCTATGCAGGGAGACAGCGACAGGGAGAGAGAGACGGATCATTCGGCAAGCAAAAGCGAGATTGAAGAGGGAGAGGGGTCCAGGCTGTACCAGTCTCTCTCCTTCTGCTATTGGACCAAACTGAATGAAATTTACAAAGCCAGCAGCCAATAGATCTCTGCAGCCTGCCACATCACTACAGAAACCATATCTACATCTACAACCTAATGCAAAGAGCATCTAATCCTAGTGCAAACCCACTGTAACAGAATTATCAAGGGTGTCTGTATGGTTGAACAGGTGGGCATTGTACACATGTAGAAATAAAAAGATCTAGAAGGAAGGACGCCCCCCTGGTAAGTCCCTGCCTCAGTCTGTTCTAGCATCGCTTACTCAACACACACAGTTAACCGTTTAGTGCCAGCTCTCCTAAAATGGTGTTTCCAGTGGCATTAGTGAGTATCTGCCAGAGACTAACAAACTTGTCAAAATAGTAACCAATTGTTGCACCTGATGGCATGACTGAAAACATACTATTGCTGTTATATTCACTTGCCCTTTGCTTAGATCTCATGCCTCCCCCTTCTCTCACCCTCACCCCACCATTAAAAAATATGTTGAGAGTGTCACACAGATCGTTTTCTCATGCCAAAGATAGCATATTCCCATGTGTTTTTTCTACTATGATATGGATTCAGGTTTCATTTTAAAGATCTTGAGCAGGAGGACCTATGAAACTGAGGTGTTGCTCCCTCTTCTTTTAGACTAAGACCATGTCTGTGATTGGTTACATAATAATAAAAACAACAACGATGCACTGGAATCAGTGAACAGATGTTATCTAAAAGCCCATAAATCTCCATAATCTACCAGCAGGAGACTGCAACTGGGGCTATTCTGAATTGAAGGTGTTAGCTCTATCCTTGGTGCTGGGAGCCCTGACACCATACCACCACCTACAGAAACCAACTCTTTTTAGCAGAGTTGCATCCCAATCTGGCTCTCTGAGATTCCCCAAAAGGCCATGCTCTTCCCCTGGCCCCACCCTTTCCTCTAACCACTGGTAATTTGCTGGCTTCCCAGCTTTTGTGCTGTCTTTACTCCATTCTGTGAAACGCCTCTCCTGAAAGTAAGAGTGTTACACTAAAATATGCTGGAATTTGGGGTATTTTCTGCCTCACCCCTTTTTTGCCTTTGGACTCACTGGTTTTGCCTGCAGCCCAGCTCACCACTGGAATGCGGCCCCTGAGAGCTTCTCCAAAACGGAATTTGGCTCTTTCAATGAAACAGGTTCCTCTCCTCAGCTTCAAAGCATGGTTGTTCCCATGCAGGTGAGAAAATGGATACAATTTCCCTAGGGATGGCAGAGAATTCTGCCACGGATCTCAGTGAGGCCGAATGCCAGTGCATTCGGCCACCCGAACTCCATGGCGGAACGGCCTGCCACCCCGTGTATCCCCCCTGGGATAAGACTTACCTGAGGTGGATCTTCGGGCAGCGGCTGCAGCGGCTGGTCTTCCGACCAGCTGCCACCGCCACCATTTGCAGTCTTGCAAAAAAAAAAAAAATGATGTGATAGGCTATGTAAAGATTTACGTAGCCTATCATGGCTGGGTTTAAAAAACAAAACAAAACCGTGTACGCAAATGGCGGCAGCTACGGCCGCCACCATTTGCATTCCTTCTTTTTGGCCGTCTTAGTCTACGTAAATATTTACGTAGACTATGACGGTGAAAATAAAAGGGAACGCAAATAGCATAACGGGCACTATTTGCGTCCCTTTTTGATTTGCCATTTTAGCCTACGTAAATATTTACGTAGGCTAAAACAGCGAATCAAAAAGGGACGCAAATAGCGCCCGCTATGCTATTTGTGTTCCCCTTTATTTTCACTGTCATAGTCTACATAAATATTTACGTAGACTAAGATGGCCAAAAATAAGGAACTCAAATGGTGGCGGCCGTAGCCGCCGCCATTTGCGTACGCGGTTCCCCCCCCCCAGAGCCCTCCGCGGCTGGAAATCCGGCTGCGGACGGCTCTGGCCTGGGCTGGGCCTGGCCGGCTGCTCCGTGGAGCTTCCGCGGAGCACAGCCGGCTGTGGAGGATTCCAGGGGGAGAGAAGGAATGCCTCCCCCCTACCATCAACATAATCCACGGAAAGGTAAGTGACTTTCGTACATCCCTAAATTTCCCACGTGGTTTGTTTTATCATCATGGTTAGCAGTCAGTCAGATTATACCAGAGTGCTTGATAGTTTTGTCATTAGTATGGTTGCTAGCAAGAACATCACAGTAAACCACATGGGTATGAGAATTTAGAAGGTCTCTTATTGGTCTGGGAACAACTGCCGGATCAGCAGCTGTCATACTGTCAATTGCACATCACAATGCACACAGGAATTCCTGTGAAATCAAGACCCTTCTAAGACACACATAGAGATACACTGTGGCCCACTCCTTTCCAGGCCCCCAGTGCATTCATTGCCCACATGCTTCATGAGAGCTGAAGGAGGAAAAGAGTGCCACAAATTTAATATGACGTTCTCCTTGACACATGGCCCACAAGGGAGAAAATGGATCACATCCATAGTTTAAAATTATATTTCAAAAGAAAGTCTGTGTATATATAACTGCATTATCTTTCTCTCGGATAAATCTATCCATCTGATTTTTAAATTTTATCCATCAGATAAAAGGCAGGGATTGGATTTTGATTGAATTTTCTGTTGTTGATGGGGTATTGATATTCTGAAAGGGTGAAGCACAGCGTTTGAGAAGTCCCACTTCAGACCTTGCATTGTAATGCATTTTGGATTGCCCCACCCTTGCATTTGGAAAATGGATATAGGTATTAAGCTGGTATTTGAACATCAACAGGAAAATTATGCAGTAAATGGGCATATCATTGTGATATCTCAATGCGAGTCAAGGGAGACACCATATTACAGTGTGTTTTACATCTCTCCCTTTAAACAGGCATGGGAGCAAGCTGGTGTCCAAACCTGGAATTCAGAACTGTGGAAATATACATACCAACTATTATTCCAGCATCTCAATCTTCCAAGAAGAAATCACATTATAAGATATTCGTATTTTCCTCCCCCTGCCACCCACACTCCATTAAAAAGAAGTGTCAGGTTTGGGCTGCTATTCAAGCAGATTTTGTTCTGAGTATGGATACTACAGTTTATTCCAATTGTTCAGTGGTATATGGAAGGCACCAGGTTTAATCCCTAGCATCTCCACGTGAATGGATTGGATAGCAGGTGATGTGGCAGGCCTCTGCCTGAGACACTGAAGAGCCAATCCAAGTAGTGGACAATGCTGAGCTGGATGGACAAATCATCTGACAAGGTATCAGGCAGCCTCCTTATGACATTTACACCCTGCCTTTTAGTAAAACTTTCAAGAAGGCTAATACAAGGGTTAAAAATATAGCAACAACTAGAACAATACATTAAGGGTGCAATCCTTAGACAGGAAGAAAAGTGCTGCAAGTCCCAGCATTTTCCAACCAGCATGGGAGTTGTAGGACTTCTTCCGTCTAAATATGCATAAGATTGCACCTTTATTCATAGGGATGGCAGAGAAATCTGCCACACACTCTAATGAGTCCTAAAGAATCTGGCCCCCCAGAGTCCGTGGCGGAATGGACTACCCCCCCCCCAAATCCCCCTGGGACGGACCCTACCTGGCGGTGGCTGGTCTGGGTCATCATCTTCGTTCCGCAGCCATCCGCTGCCGGGCTGCGGAACAAAATGGTATCCGGCATTGTTGTTGTTGTTGTTCAGTCGTTCAGTCGTGTCCGACTCTTCATAGCCAATCACAAAAAGAGCAGGAATGCAAATGGTGTCCACTATGCCATTTGTGTCCCTGCTTTTTGCCATGATAGGCTATGTAAATATTTACATAGCCAATCATGGCCAAGGGCAGGGACGCAAATGGCGTCCCTACGCCGGATCCCATTTGCGGCTGCAGCCCTGCAGCAGATGGAAGTCCAACTGTGGAGCTGACCGGGCAGGATTCTGCAGGGAGGGACGGATCGCCTCCCCCCCCCCCGCGGACACCCGGATCGGTACGGGGTGAGTATTCCATACACCCCTACTTATTAAAGGTTCAAAATGAGGTTTCTTCTAACAGTAGAAGCTTTGTGCTCTCAGAATAGCATCATTGGATATAACCCTGAATGTATGTGTGATCTTTGCTATAGATTTGATACAAACAACCCACACACAACACTTCTCTCTCTCTCTCTCTCTCTCTCTCTCCGTCTGCAGATACATGTCCTAGCATCGTTTAAAAATAGTGTGGTGTAGTGTGGTGTAGTGGCAAGAGTGTTGGACTAGGAGTCGGGAGATCCGGGTTCTAGTCCCCACTCAGCCATGGAAGCTCACTGTGTGACTTTGGGCCAGTCACAGACTCTCAGCCCAACCCACCTCACAGGGTTGTTGTTGTGAGGATAAAATGGAGAGGAGGTGGATAATGTAAGCCGCCTTTGGTTCCTTGCAAGAGGAAAAAAGGCGGGGTATAAATGCAATAAATAAATAAATAAATAAATAAATAAATAAATATTTACTAGTGGACCAATTCTAAAATATGCTTAAGGTGAGCATTATGTTACCTTTACATTGATAATACACTGATGTCATAGGCAGATGATTTGGTGCAAAAATGATTATGAATGGAGTGCTGCATGTTTTTTTTTTCCTCCCCATCCCACACCAAATACAAATTATATATTTGTGTTTTTGAGACACCATTGAAAATCCTGGTTTGTTCCTGTCAAATATAGTTTATTACACACACTGCTGCTGGAGACTGAAATAATCAAAGGCTAGTTACACATTCTACACCCCTTCTCTCTTATATTATATTTAGAGATAAATTGTTTTTGAGGCAGACTGTACTGACTGTGCATAATGCCTTTATCTTTAAACAGCCACAATAGCTCAATATTTACAAAGAAAAAAAATGTATCCCATGATGTGGAAGCTAAGGGTGAGAAAAGCAAGGTGAGAAGGTGTTTTAAAAAGATACAGATACAGAAAAATCCTCAAATCTCATTTGGCTCAGGGCAAAGGTGATTATCAAGAATGGGATTATTGGAAGTCTCCAAATGTGTCCTTCCTGGTGATGGGGAACAAAATGTGAAGTGAAATAATAACACCACTAGGAGAATCACCCACTACCACCTTTACCAAAACCTTCAGGCAGAGAGAGGATGTTTATTGGCAATTTTATGTAGGGGAAGGAATCCAGTGATAAAATGTGAACTATTTGTCTTCTCAGTTACTATAAGGAAGGAACTGGGGATGTTACTAGGCCAGATGTAGCTTCTGTGCCTATTGCTACCAAGATATGTTGTTGTTGTTGTTCAGTCGTTAAGTCGTGTCCGGCTCTTCGTGACCCCATGGACCATAGCACGCCAGGCCTTCATGTCCACCGCTCTCTCCCGGAGTGTGCTCAAGTCCATATTCATTGCATCGGTGATGCTATCTAGCCATCTCATCCTCTGCCGTCCCCTTCTCCTTTTGCCTTCAATCTTTCCCAGCGTCAGGGTCTTTTCCAGGGAGTTTTCTCTTCGCATTAGGTGGCCAAAATATTTGAGCTTCAGCTTCAGTATCTGTCCTTCCAATGAGCAGTGAGGGTTGATTTCCTTACTACAGGTAAGGTGGTCTGGTACTCCCATCTCTTTAAGGATTTGCCACAGTTTGTTGTGATCCACACAATCAAAGGCTTTAAAATAGTCAATGAAGCAGAAATAGACATTTTTCTGGAATTCTCTTGCTTTCTCCATGTTCCAGCGAATGTTGGTGATTCAATCTCTAGTTCCTCTGCCTCTTCGAAACCCAGCTTGTATTTCTGGTACTTCTCAGTTCACATACTGCTGAAGCCAGGCTTGTAGGATTTTGAGCATAACCTTGCTGTCATGTGAAATGAGCGCAATTGTATGGCTACCAAGATATGTTGTAGTTGTTCAGTCGTTCAGTCGAGTCCAACTCTTCGTGACCCCATGGACCATAGCACACCAGGCCTTCCTGTCCTGCACTCTCTCCCGGAGTGTGCTCAAGTTAGGGATGTCGGAGAATTTCTCCACGAATCTCCGGGAGGCCGAATGCCAACACATTCGGGCCCCCAAAATTGGTGGAGAAACGGTCCGCCCCCCGCCCCCCCCGGAATGGGACTTACCTTTGTCGATTGTCCCTGGCGCTGGCGGCTCCCAGTGGCGGTTCGGTGGCGGTGCAGCGGCGGTGCGGCGGCGGTGGCCAGTCTTCCGACCGGCTGCCACCGCCGCCATTTCCAAGTAAAAAAATAACAACAACAACCAACGTGATAGGCTACGTAAATCTTTACGTAGCCTATCATGGCTGACTTTGGGGGGGGGAAGCGCGTACGCAAATGGCGGCGCCCATGGGTTCCTTATTTGGGCACATGTCGTCTACGTAAACATTTACGTAGACTACGGCGAAAATAAGGGCAACGCTATTTGCTATTTGCGTTGCCCTTATTTTCGCCGTAGTCTGCGTAAATGTTTACGTAGACTACATGTGCCTAAATAAGGAACGCAAATGGCGGCGCCCATGGGCGCCGCCATTTGCGTACATCCTTTTTTTTTTCTTCCCAAGGTCAGCCATGATAGGTTACGTAAACATTTACGTAGCCTATCACGGCTGACTGCAGGGACGTAAACGGCGGCAGCTACGGCCGCCGCCATTTGCGTCCCGGCAGGAGACGGGATTCGCGGCCGGTAGAACGGGGAGCCTCCCACCCCGGCAAGAATTTTGGCCGGAGGGATGGGGCACCTCCCCCCCGGCCAGAATTTCAGTGGAGAGGGATGGGGTGCCTCCCACCCCGCCCAGAATTTCAGGGGGAGGGACAGAGCGCCTCCCCCCCACGGCGAAGCAAGCTGTGGGATCAGGTAAGGGACTTTCATCCATCCCTAGCTCAAGTCCATATTCATTGCATCGGTGATGCTATCTAGCCATCTCATCCTCTGCCGTCCCCCTCTCCTTTTGCCTTCAATCTTTCCCAGCATCAGGGTCTTTTCCAGAGAGTTTTCTCTTCGCATTAGGTGGCCAAAATATTTGAGCTTCAGCTTCAGGTTCTGTCCTTCCAATGAGCAGTCAGGGTTGATTTCCTTTAGGATTGACTGATTTGACCTCCTTGCAGTCCAGGGGACTCGTAAGAGTCTTCTCCAGCACCACAGTTCGAAAGCATCAATTCTTTGGCGCCCAGCCTTCCTTATAGTTCAGCTCTCACAGCCATATGTTGCTACTGGGAAAACCATAGCTTTGATTACACGAACCTTTGTCGGCAAGGTGATGTCTCTGCTTCTTACTATGCTGTCTAGGTTTGCCATAGCTTTCCTCTCAAGGAGCAAGCGTCTTTTAATTTCATGGCTACAGTCACCATCTGCGGTGATCTTGGAGCCCAAGAAAATAAAATCTGTCACTGCTTCCATTTCTTCCCCTTCTATATGCCAGGAAGTGATGGGGCCAGATGCCATGATCTTCGTTTTTTTAATGTTGAGTTTCAAACCAGCTTTTGCACTCTCCTCTTTCACCCTCAACAAGAGGCTCTTGAGCTCCTCTTCGCTTTCTGCCATTAGGGTGGTATCGTCTGCGTATCTGAGGTTGTTGATAATTCAGCCCTCCTATACAGGAGGGACTCAGGAAGTGGTTGCTAGGCTACCTCAGGACACACTGCACAACACGTTCTGAGTCAGCAGCCTTTCCCCATACCCCAGACGGAACAAAATTTCAGGACCCGCTAAAGGCAGTTCTACTGTCACAGATAGTACCGCATTTGCAGGAGCCAGCAAAGTGGAACATGTAGATGGGTGGCAGGAAGACTGGCCAAGGAAAATGGTGGAGGAATACCCTGGAAGTTCCCTGGGGAGCATGAGGGAAATGCAGAGCCATATAAGCAGGAATGGGGGAACTTAGCCTCATCCCTGGCCATTAATCACTAGAGCTATTATCAGTGGTGTAGTGGAGGCAGGGCTTGCAGGGACACACAGCCCCAGCACTTTTTCATTAGAGGGGACTCTGATGTCACCTGCCACCCCCCTCAGAATTCCTTGTTCCCTCTGAGCTAAGCTGCAATCCTCACTGTAGCTGTGGGGGGAATGAATTTTCCAAGCAACAATATATTGTTCCTTGTTGGAATGCAAAGTGTTTGGGATGACTTGGTCTGGAATGGGCAATTAAGACCTCTTCGCTTTACCAAAGACGTGCTCCTGGTGGAGAAGAAAACTCCTAGAACTGGTTTGTTGATATGGATCGACACAGCGGCCTGAAATTTTTGGACTGCCCTTGAAGACTGTCACAATGAGCTCCTGCATTTCCAAATTTACCACTACATCGCTGGCTATTATAGTACAGTGGGGCACTCTGTACTATATAGCAGTATTCTCTCCACATGTGGAAAAGACACACACACACACACACACACACACACACTTTAAAATAAATTATTAAAATAACAATCCCTACATCTTCCTCTGTAAGTGACAATAACCTAGATCAGCTCAGGCCTTGAGGTGGATTCTCAGTATACCAGTCAACAAGTCAGCCCAACTAAATTAAATGCTTATTTAATGTCAATCCCATTAAAAAGCACCATTTCTCAATATACAAACCCATAAAAATTGCTGCTTATGATGACAGAGCTAGAAATGAAAAAAGTCGCTCCTGCACCTGCTGCCTTTCTAAGATAACTTACCCAAATATAGCTGAAGAGCAGAAGGCTCAGTGTTTCAGGCAGGATTATTTATTGATATATTGCAATTTAATCAACAGGCTCAGTCAATCCTAGGTGAAGCAGACTTTCCCTAGGCTTCCTAAGTCTCCTGATTTTTCAGGACATTAAAAACAAGAGCCACATGATTATGCCTTCAATCGAAAACCACACATTTCAGTACAAAGAAATAGCCTATTATTTATTTATTTTTAAAAGATGTGATATAAAGAAAAGTTGAGATGCAGTGGCCAAACTATTTAGATTATCTAGAACCCAGTACCCAAACACACCTGCTCATATCCACGTATAGTTGACACCAGAATGAGCCTCTACTATTCTTTTATCTGAAATAACTTTGTTCAGTGCTCTTAGGATGTCCTACATTTAGTTTTTAAAATTCTGTTACTAGGTAGGGATAGTCTGGGACAAAGTCCAGTGGTTTCAGAGAGGCCCAGGGGAAGAACATAGCCAATCCAGCAGGTCTCAGTGTACTGCACTCTGAGGAAACCAGTCGCCATTTTGTGGTTGGCAGCTGAGGAGAGCTCCTGATACCTGAAACACTTGGAACTCTGCATTTGCCTCTCCACCAAAACACACAAAAAACTTACACTTGTACTTAATTTGTAATTGACTTTTTATTCCCATGCCCACAGGGCAAAAAAATAAATAAAAATGAAGTGGCATTTAGTACAAAGAGCCCAATGATGCCTGTTCCATTGTACCTTTGTCTAATCTACATAGGGGCAACCCATAGTCCATGGGCCCTTGAGTGACTTGGCAACAGCTCGTGTGGGTGCCCAGCATCTGGCATTACTAAAATGAGGTTGCTCTCTGTAGTTGGCCTTCTGGGCATGGCTGCTGGAATATCTGCTAGACAGCACTCTAGCAACCACCTTCAGAAAGGTGACTGCAGAGAGTGATATTGTATCTAGCACTTGGAATGGGAGATTTTCACGGGAGTCACACAGCGGATAAAATGCTTACATTTTCCCCTCTGCAATGTCCATGAAAATCCCCACCACCACCACCACCATGCTAGGAAGTTGAGTAAAAGAAAAAAGGGGGAAAATGTGTGCATGTGATTTTTTCCCGAAGCTTCCTAGTGCAAAGGGGAAGGCATCACAAGGAGCCCTTCTTTGTGAGTGTGATGTGGCTGCAAAAAAGGCAAATGCTATTTTGGGCCGCATTGATAGAAGCATAGCTTCCAAATCCCATGAAGTACTAGTTTCTGGAGTACTAGTTTCTGGAGTACTGTGTCCAGTTCTGGGCACCACACTTTAAGAAGGAAGGATGCAGACAAACTGGAGAGGGTTCAGAGGAGGGCAACAAAGATGATCAGGGGACTGGAAACAAGTCTTCAAGTACTTGAAAGGTTGTCACAGAGAGGAAGGCCAGGAACTCTTCTCGATCATCCCAGAGTGCAGGACACGGAATCATGGGCTCAAGTGACAGGAAGCCAGATTCCGGCTGAACATCAGGAAAAACTTCCTGAGTGTCAGAGCAATACGACAATGGAACCAATTACCTAGGGAGGTGGTGGGCTCTCCCACACTGGAGGCGTTCAAGGCGAGGCTGGGCAGCCATCTGTCGGGGATGCTCTGACTTGGATTCCTGCACTGAGCAGGGGGTTGGACTCAATGGCCTTGTAGGCCCCTTCCAACCCCACTATTCTATGAGTGTGTGTGTGTAAGGGAGGGGAGAAGGGTAAAGGGGTGTGTGTGTGTGTGTGTGTGTGTGCGTGCACACGTGCGTATGTCTCTCTGTGTGAAGGATATTTGTGTGTGTATGAGTGTGTGTGTAGTTGGTGCAACCACCATGCAACCCCTATAAGATTCTCAAGCCACCAATCCAGCTCTCAGCCCAAAAAAGGTTAGCAGCTCCTGGTCTAGTCTTTCTTTGTCATATTTGATTCTCCTGACATTTTTATAGTAGGGTTATCAGCAATGCATAATGTGGTGTTCCTGTCCTCTGCTTCCAAGGCCCAGCATCACCCTAGCAATAGATTTAATATTGCCCTACTTTGAGGGGAGCCCGCAGCCTATAGAGGTCTTCTATACCTTCCTGGCCTGAGGATGTGACCCTCCCATCAACTTATTCCCTGCAGCTTCTCCTAACCCTCAGCCACACAGGAGCATGAGACTGCAGAAACAGACATGGGCCCTTTAAAAACTCGAGTCAACACCCATTGGGGTGGAGCCACTGGAAAGCCAGGCTCTGCCAGCCTTTTAAAGGCCTCAGTTGACTGCATTTTTGTAGCTGAAACAATGGGCCAGTTCTCACATCACATGAAACCATGGTGGGTTAGTTAATCCCTGGGGTTAAGTGGCATGTATGGGCAGCCATTTTGCATATTCATGACTGTGGCTTGTTGTGTCATGAACACCCAGCAAGGGGGGCATTGCTGGCACAGTGAACAAACCACCCCCAACCCATGGGCTGTTTTAGGATTGTGGGTGGTTTGTTAACCATGCCAACAAACTGCCCTCACCAGTTCACACAACACAACAAGCCATGGTCACGGTTTGGACATGCAAAAGTCACCCAGCATGCACTGCAGCCCAGAGTGACTTAAATAAACCACAAAGGGCTGTGGTCATCATGGGAACTGGGTCAATGTCTTTTTACAACTCAGCCAACTGAGCACACTGGAATAGGGATGTTGTGCCCATTTCGGTCCGCAAATCTGCTGGACTGCAAGTGCCCATGCCCTCCGAGCTGCATCTGCCGAGCCCCTCCCCTCGCCGATCCCTGGACACCCCCTCCCACACTCAGTAAGCAGCCTGCTATTTACCTGGGCCCATTCATCTCTGTCCCGATTGCCATGTTTTTTAAAAATATGGCAATCGGCAGCCCATGCCCATAGACTTATACGCTACATAGCACTGTGAAACTAGAGTCTATGGGCGATTCACAGCACTTTTTGCATATAAGTCTATGTGCCCATATAGACTTATATGCACATAGCCCAGTGGAGGGGTGGGGATGCCCAGAAAGAGAGGGGCTGAGAGAAAGGTGCCTACTATTTTTGGCTTGGCCAACAAGGCCAGCCACAAATGGTAGACCCCTGCCTTTTTCACTGTACAGCAAAACTGTGGCTCTTCAGTGGAATAGGTCTGTATGATGTAGTCCTGTGGTTATCCTGCTAGTCTGCTTTTGTGATACTCTTGCTATTTTATACTCTTTGCTATGTAGTTTTTAAATTTCTTTAACTTATTATATGTATGTATGTATTTATTACATTATTTAATTAATATCTAACATTTCCCACATGTAACTCAAGGTGGCATACATAGGATTCTGCTGGTCTCCCATCCAGGGACTGACAAAACTCAGTCCTCCTGCTTAGTGTCAGCAAAGTTACATAGCAACATAGGGCGTTCTAGAGGAAGGGTATCAGTGGAAACTAGTTCTGATGGCTATACGCAGTGTTGCTTTAAACTGTGTTTTATTGTTGGATTTTTAGAAAATTATTTTTAGTTCAAAGTTGTGTTTAGCTATATGTTGTTTGTATATATTGTCCACGTGTTTTTATGTAAATAGTTTTTAAACTTTGTGTGTTGTATAATATTTTAACTTTTGTAAACCACCCAGAGAGCTTTGGCTATGGGACAGTATAGAAATAACAACAACAACAACAACAACAAGCTACACCCAGTATCAGAGAGAGGGAGTATGCCTAAGTAGACCAGTTGTTGGGGAACATGACTGGGAGGGTGCTATTGCACACATGTCCCACTTGTGGGTTTCCTGCAGGCGGCTGGTTGGCCACTGTGTGAACATAATGCTGGACTAGATAGGCCTGGACTGATCCAGCATGGCTCATCTTATGTTCTTCTGAAGCTGTCTTGTACTGAGTTAGACCATTGGTCCATATAGTGCAGTATAGTCAATGCTGACTGGCGGCATCTCTCCTGGGTTTCAGGCAGGATTCTTTCCTAGCTGTATGTGGAGATGTTAGGAATTGAACTCGCAACCTTCAGTAAGCAAAGCGTATACTCTACCACTGAGCTATATAGCCCTATTTTATCCTATGTGCCTTCAGACCAAGTCCTGAGTATATGGCACTTTGCTTTAATGTTATGAGCTGGAGATCTCCTAGGCAGAATGCAAAAGCAGGATAAGTATTTTCAACAAACAAAATAAAGCACAAAATAAAGCTTGCTCTGGGCTTCTTACTCACACTGCATGCAGGAATGAGAGCTCTTCCTTTCAGATTTTTCTTGAAGTTAAAGACACTTCTACTTACAGACATATTTCCTAGACACTGCCTAGGATTAACAGAGAAACATTTACCAGTGTTAAATTTACCAACAATAGTTCTGCCTGTTGCATTCAGGAAACCTCTCTTTCACCACATCCATCAAAATGTCTGCATAATGGGACTTCTGCCATAGATGTGGTAAACAAAATAGGTGTCATTCATAATCATAATGTTTATCTGAGCCTTGGCTTCCCATCTTTCATAAGCACAATATAGACTGAAAGGTTTTTTTGTTTAAATTTTGCAGCACTTACATTAAAGAAAGAAAAGAAAAGAGGATGCTTTGTGTGAGCAGCTGGAAAGACCATGGATACCAACCTGAGGCTATTATAGGCTTCCCTAAAGTAGTAGGTAGGCACATCAGTCATAACACTTTGATTGCCTTGGTTCATTGCCCATTGCCTTGGATCTTCAGATGGCCCATAGCCCACAGCTTCAAAGCCCCACCACCAGCTAGGGTTGGCATGTGTCCTTTTTTACATAGATCAGTCCTCTGTTTGAAGAGCTGTCAAAAGACTGTTGTCTTATCTGAAGGAATCCTCTATTTGAACAGCTGCCCTGTCCAATTCCAGTTCAAGGATAAAGAACCACGTGAGCTGATGCCCATCAACAGTTAGCACCTTGGCAACAGAGTGAACATGCAGACAGACAGGACATATGGTCACAGTTTTTTATACTATGGTGAGAAATACTATATTTCTATTTAAGTTATATATTTTTCTAAATTTTTCATATAAATTAGCATATGCAAAATTGTATACAGATAGGTGTCCTCTTTGGTCCTCTTTTTTGGTGATGCATTTCCTCTTTTGGGGGTGATTCATAAGTGGCCACCCTACCACCAGCCCTTTTCTTCCTTACTATTCCCAGGCAGCATTCCTCCAAACAGACCCTCCCTGCTTGCCAGGTGGTGGGGACAGGCAGCAGCAGGAACAAGTGGCAAGGAGAAGCTGCCATCCAACACTTCCCATTTCAGTACAAGGGCACTGCAAGAGGAAAAAAGTTGGGCCTGCTCGGGTGGGATCATTGCTCCCATTCCTGGTAAGTTGCCAGGTGGGCCCAGTGTGGCTTTTGGGGGAACTGTCTCTCCAAAGCACCACCCTTGTCCCTCCCCCAGTAAGCATGGGGTCAATGATCCTGCCTGGGCTAGCACATTTTCCCCCTTTCAACAGATCAACACTAAAGGAGAGGTGATGGACCAGGTGGCTGTCCCAAATGCTTCTGGCCTTCGATATTGTGGGCAGTATCCAAATGTATCATTCCACTAGGACAATGGTGTCATGCTCGCAAAAACTTGGTTCCAAACTATTAGGGATGTTAGAGAATTCCACCATGGTCTCCAGTGAGGCCAGATTCTTTAGAATCCCTTACCTTGTTCCGGGTGGGGCCATCCATGGTGGGTGGGAGGCAATCCGTCCCTCCCCCCGGAATCCTCCCCGGCCGGCTCCGCTCCGTGGCGAGTCTGCGGAGCCGCCGGCCAGGGCTGCCCGCAGCCGGACCTCTGTCCGCTGCTGGGCTGCGGCTGCAAATGGTGGCTGCCTTAGTAGCCGCCATTTGCGTCCCTGCATTAGCCATTATAGGCTATGTATATATTTACGTAGTTCTTTAGAATCCGTCCCCTTGGAGTCCGTGGCGGAACAGAGCAACCCCCTCACCCTCCCATGAAACTTTCCTGGGACGGATCTTACCTGGTGTCAGCTGTCCAGTCCTAGGGGTGGACGAAAGTCACTTACCTGTCCTCGAAGGATGTTCGCGGTGGGGGGGAGGCGCTTCGCTGGTCCCCCCGCGAAGTTCAGGCCGGGGGGGGGAGGCTTCCCGCCTCGCCCGGCCGCGAACGCGAAAGTTAAAAAAAACACAAAAAACGCCCCCTGATAGGCTACGTGACGATTCACGTAGCCTATCACGGCTAGATCTGGAAAGTCAGCCATGATAGGCTACGTCAATCGTCACGTAGCCTATCACGGGTGACTTTAAAAAAAAAAAAGCGCGTACGCTAATGGCAGCCCCCATAGGGAGCCGCCATTCGCGTTCCTTATTTGGTCGCTGTAGTTTACGTAAATGTTTACGTAGACTACAGCGACCAAATAAGGAAGGGGAATGGCAGCTCCCTATGGGGGCCGCCATTATCCGTACACACTTTTTTTTTTTTTTTTTAAGTCACCCGTGATAGGCTACGTGACGATTCACGTAGCCTATCACGGCTGACTTTGCAAATCTAGCCGTGATAGGCTACGTGAATCGTCACGTAGCCTATCAGGGGGCGTTTTTTTTTCTTTCTTTCATTGCAATGGCGGCGGCGGCAGCCAGTCGAAAGACCGGCTGCCGCTCCCACCTCGCTCGAACACCCGCCGAACCGCCGGCCGGACCAGCCACCGGGAGGGACATTCGGTGAAGGTAAGTCCCGTCCCGGGGGGGGGGTGCGGGGGGCGGGGGGGTTCGGAGGATTTCTCCCCGAAACTTGTTCGGGGGGCCGAACACGTTGGCGCTCGGCCCCCCGAAGTTTCGGGGAGAAATTCTCTGCCAACCCTATCCAGTCCATCCACTGCCCCTGGTCTGCGGCCGCGAATGGCTGCTCCAGTCTGCGGCCGCCATTTCTCTCCCTACGTTAGCCGTAATAGGCTATGTAAGTATTTACGTAGCCTACCACAAAAAGAGTAGGGATGCAAATGGCGTAGCAACCACCATTTGCATCCCTGCTCTTTGACTTGATAGGCTAAGTAAATATATACATAGCCTATCACGGCTAATGCAGGGATGCAAATGGCAGCCGCTACGGCAGCTGCCATTTGCAGCCTCAGCCCAGCAGCGGATGGAGGTCCAGCTGCAGGCAGCCCTGGCTGGCAGCTCTGCAGACTCACCACAGAGCGGAGCCGGCCGGGGAGGATTCCAGGGGGAGGGACGGATTGCCTCCCCACCCCCACGGATAGCCCCACCCGGAACAAGGTGGAAGAAAAATTCATGAAGAAAAAGAGACAGTATAATGGAAAGTTCTTTCTGAAGCAGTCACACTTGTACAAATGCAGCATGAAGGGAAAGATCAGTGACCTTCTCTTTCTTTGAATAAAAAGCACACTCTGCACATGCTCAGGGAATGGACAAAATGAGGAATAAACATACGAGGGAATATGAAGAACTGTATTCTTCTAGTGCATGTGTGTGTGTGTGTGTGTGTCTGTGTGTAATCTCCCTCCATCCAGCTGTTCCCTGAACCCCCCCCCCCCGTTCACCCAAGGGCCTTCTGAGATAACTAACAGGAGATTTGATCATGAGCTGGATGTGGAAATACAAAGCTGAGCTGGGGGCAAGTGGGGTGCTGACATGTGTAGGAGTAAGTTGCATTGAACTCAGTAAGACTTACTTCTGAGTAGGAATGTACGAAAGTCACTTACCTTTCCGCGGATTATGTTGATGCTGGGGGGGAGGCGTTCCGTCCCTCACCCTGGAATCCTGGCCGGGGGGGGAGGCACTCCGTACCTCTCCCCCAGAATCCTGGCCGACCGGCTCCACTCTGCAGGGATTCTGCGGAGCCGCCGGCCGGCTCCGCCAGCAGCCGGATTTCCGGCCACTGGCTAGCAGGGATGCAAATGTCCCTGCAGTCAGCCGTGATAGGCTATGTAAATGTTTACGTAGCCTATCACGGCTGATTTAAAAAAAAAGAAGAAAAAAGCGCGTGTACGCAAATGGTGGCGGCCATGGCTGCCGCCATTTGCGTTCTTTATTTTGGCACGTTTTAGTCTACGTAAACATTTACCTAGATTAAGACAGCGAAAATAAGGGGAACGCAAATAGCGTAGCATCTACGCTATTTGCGTTCCCCTTATTTTCGCCGTCTTAGTCTACGTAAATGTTTACATAGACTAAGACGTGCCAAAATAAGGAATGCAAATGGCGGCGGCCATGGCCGCCGCCATTTGCATACGCGCGTTTTTTGTTTTTGTTTTTTTAAGTCCGCCGTGATAGGCTACGTAAACATTTACATAGCCTATCACGGTGTTTTTTTTAAAATCTAGAGGTGATAGGCTATGTAAATCTTTACGTAGCCTATCACTTTTTTTGTTTTTGTTTTGTTTTTAACTGGAAATGGCGGTGGCAGCAGCCGGTCAGAAGACCGGCTGCTGCAGCCGCTGCAGCCGCAGCCACCACCGCCGCCAGGAAGATCCACCTAAGGTAAGTCCCGTCCCGGGGGGAGGCAGGGGGCGGGCCATTCTCCGAGATCCGTGGCGGAATTCTCTGACATCCCTACTTCTGAGTAGACATGCACAGAGTTGGTTCTCCTCTCTGCTCAGCTTTGTATTCCCACATCCAGCTCATTATCAAACCTCCTGTTAGTTATCTCAGAAGACCCTTGGGTGAATGGGGGGGGGGGTTCCAGGGAACAGTTGGATTGAGGGAGATTCCCCACACACATACATAATGGAAGAATATAGTTCTTCATATTCCCTGGTATGTTTATTCCTCATTTTGTCCATTCCCTGAGCATGTGCAGAGTGTGCTTTTTAGTCAAACAGAGAAGGTTGCTGATCTTTCCCTTCATGCTGCATTTGTACAAGTACATTTGCTTCAGAAAGAACTTTCCATTATACTGTCTCTTTTTCTTCATGAGTTTCATATAACAGAAGTGTGGTGTAGTGGTGAGAGTCCAGCCCAAAGTCACCCAGTGAGATAACTAACAGGTTTGCTAATGAGCTGGATGTGGAAATACAAAGCTGAGCTGGGGGCAAGTGGGGTGCTGACATGTGTAGGAATAAGTTGCATTGAACGCAGTAAGACTTACTTCTCTGAGTAGACATGCACAGAGTTGGTTCTCCTCTCCGTTTTAGCCTCACAACGTCACCAACAAGGCTAGATGTGGAAATAGAAAGCCTAGCAGGGGGAATAATACTCGTGCAGGGCTCCAGACTGGCATGGTTATTTTAAAAGGTTTTTTTTTTTCTTTCTTTCTTTCTTTCTTTCTTTCTTTCTTTCTTTCTTTCTTTCAAATGGCGTTGCTTTAAACAAAGAGTGCATCGCTCAGGCACACCTAGGGCAGCCTTGTTTTGGGAAGCCCCAGGAGGAGAAGTGTTTTGGCTGAAAGTAAACGGAGATGGAGGATTTCAATTGAAAAAGAATGCCCACAAACAAGGCGGTGAGCACAATTCATTTTTTTTTTAAACTTATGTATTTATTATCGAAATATACTACCTTAGGTTTTTATTTACGAAAATTTTGTGACTCTGTGCGGATGACCAAAAAAAGCCGCATGACTGCTGGCTCTGCAGGACCTCGTGGTGCTGTTCTGCAGAGGATTCCGTTGCACAGATTGAAAGGAATTCGATCCCATTTCAGTCCATGGTGGAATTCTCTGACATCCCTAGAAAACCCCATTAACACAAATGGTGGCCGTGAAGTGGCCATTTACACAAGATTACAGGTATAAATGCACCATTTATGCCTGTAATCTTGTGTAAATGGCTGCTTTACAGCCGCCGTTTGCATAAATGGGGATTTATGAAAAAGGCCAGACCATTATTTTTACGCAAAATGGTGGCTCAGCATGGGATTGGTAGCCAGCAAGGGTCCGGCAAGTGGCGTGCAGTGTGGATGGGGGTGAGTTTGACTATCCCTACTCAGGTCATGTTTGCGCAAGCATGGTTGTGCAAGCGTGGTTGTGCAACTGCTTCCACATCCAGTTGCACAAGTGTAATGCACAAATGCTTGCACAATGGAAAGGTTCGGCTGAGCTCTAATAGCGCTATTTGAGTTTGCAGAATGGCCCGTTGGTGTGTCACTGGAGGCAAGGCCCAGGGGCATTTTGGGAGAGGGGAAAGATGATGCAGTCTGCTAGCACAGCAGTTCTACTTACCATCCTGGGCCTTTGCTTTTGATGTTTAGGGGGGAAATTGTGGCATCAGTCAGCACTGGTGGACCCTTGCATTTGCCCAAACATGCTGGGTGCTAACATAGGCCTGGCTGGTATTAGGCATCTTTGGTTTGACGTTTAAAGCCTGTTTTTGTCAAAGTGAAGCACTTACCAGTCCCATTAATTTCAGTGGGAAAGCTAAACAGGCACCCAATTCTCTCTCATTAAAGTTAACTGGACTTAAAAGTCTGGCTGACTTGTGTCCTTGATTTAGCATGTGTGGTTAGTTGGCAGAAGTACTTTTATTTGTATTTTTTCACTCTGCTTCATCCAAAACCATTTCATTAACATATTACATATTTTCTCTAGAGCATGAGAAACTGCAATAGTGTAATTATGTTCCCCTTCTCTACCTCAGAGATTGTTTCTGTAAATATTTTCTATCAAGCAAACTGCAGGTGCTGCATTTTTCATATAATTTGCAAAGTGTTGTATCAGTGCAGCCAAAGATGCTCAAATTGCAATTTGCACCTTTATTTCAATTAAAATGGGGCTAATCTAGCATGAGAGGGAGAAAAGATGCAATGTTTTGTTTAAATACAAAAGGAGCACTCACCTGATTTTCTAATGTGTTTTAAATATTTCAGTGGCAAAATATTCACATATAAAAGAAATCTCCATTATACTGTATGACCATTTTCTTTTTCAGGATGACAAACTGCACAAGTAATTGTATGAAGCTCCATTATCTTTCCCAAAATAACTTCACAACATTAAGACATAGGGAGGCTCAGAAATAATCACAGTGGTCAAAGAGCTAGAAGTGTATAATCATTTTATATAGGAAATGATATTTTAGGATAGTGAGATAAATTCCTGCTTAACTCCTAGTAGACACAACTATTACTCCAGGGTATCCTATTAAGTGATCTCAGAGCAGTGAGCTTTAAGGTGTCTACAGGCCTAAGTAAAGGAGAGGAAACCAAGGAAGCTGGGACACAGTGGTACCCTCTGGATGCTCAGGAGAATGAAGTGAGGCATGAGTTGATAAGGTCACAGAAGGAAGAACCAGCATTTTAATCTCATGTTAAGATCGTTTTGAATAAATCTACTTTCCATAAGGCCCAAATCAAAGATTATGAAGGAAGAGGTACGTATGGTGTTACTGTCTAGCGCCAAGTGGGAAGACAAATCTAATTACTTTTATGACGGTATAGAAACAGAATACATAAATAATATAGAATGAAAAGGAAATATATGTATTTCTGCATAAACACAATAATCCTCTATGGGAGGCATAATGCAGAAATCAGGGGAAGGTAGCACAAATGCTTGTCTTCCTTAAAAGATACTGGGGTGACACCCTCTTTCTCTGCATAATTTCCAGTTCTTATTCTGGGAGGAGGGGACATACCGTGTTAGGAAATGGTGGGGAAAGGGTCCGTCTCTTCTGCAAGCTAAAGAAGATTTTTTTTCCAGTTTGGAGGAGGGGAGCCAAAACATTCAGTTCAGTGGTGGCTAGCTAGTGCCTTCCAAAGAGGGATGCTACACACCCAGACACGTGGCTAAGCCACTCCCACCAGTGGAGCCTAGCAAGTCAAGAGGCAGAACCTGGTGGGTCAGAAGACAAACCCAGAGGAACACTAACCCTATTCACACATTCTGAAGAACACATCAGGGCTCAAAGCTGGAACTGGGTCAGCCAATGCTGGTTCAGCCCCTAACATCCATATGCATGCTGGCTCCGCCCCTTCATTCCATGACCTCATTGCAAGGTCTGCAGCGTGGTTCTACTCACATTCAGATTCGGTTGACAAAAACAGGATCCTCAACATGCAGAGCATTCTACTCAGGTCCAACTGCATGTGAATAAAGCTCCATGGGAATGAAAAGGTAGTGGCCAGCACACCTGCAGACATTGGGATGGGGCCAATGTACTCATCCCATCTCGACTTTGAGCCCTCGCACATTCTTTGGAATGAGTGAATAGGGTTACTCTCTTTCGGAGGGGTGACTTCTCCGCAGTTCAAGTTGGATTGGTTTGGAAAAGAAGCTAAGCTCCTCTCCTGCAAAAACACACGCATGCACGTGTGTGTGTGTGTGTGTGTGTGTGTGCACATGCACACACACAGTCAGAACTAGCTTGGTGCATTGCCTAAGCCAAGCCAGATTTGAATGCCCAGCCACTCACCCAGTTTCCCTGATCCATCAAAAATCCCTTCTTACTTCCCATTATACTACAGAGCTGGTTGGGGCAGTGGAGTTGGCAGCACTCCAGCCAAAGGAAGCAGGAAGAAAGGAAATTCTGTCCTCCCTGCTCTCTCTCGTCATGAAAAAGCCCCAGCAGCCCCTAGGATTCCACTCCTAGCACTGGAATCGATGGAGCGTAATGACTTCCCAAGGCCGCAAACTGAATTCAAGGCAGAAAAAAGGTAGTATTTATTTCAAAATATTCAACCACTTCTTTGAACTCATAACTGCTGCTGCAACACAGCAGCCACTTACAGAAGGCAAGTTGTTTAATTTTTCTTTCACCCTAAGTCAGTTTGCCTTCAGTTTATTTTACCCAAGTAATATTCACCCAGCTCCCTCCAATCAGTCCCCCTTCAAGCAATTTAGTCTCTCAAATTATTTTTCTATATTTCCCCTATTTAATTTTCCCTTCTGCTCCTACCCCCCCCCCAAAACAAAGAAATTCAGTTTTTCTTACCTATGTCAACAGTGCAGTCCAGACAGGTCTCTCTCCTTTTTTCCTCCTGTCAACATTAATGCAGATATTGTGGCTGAGTGGGGGCAATTGGATGCATGATCACAGCAGTCATTAGGGATGTATGAAACCCCCTTACCTGGAGTCCGCGGGGGGTCCGCAGGCGGGGGAGGCGATCCACGGAGCTGCCGGCCAGCGCTGGCTGCTGGCAGACTTCCGACTGCTGGGCTGCAAATGGCGTCTGGCGTAGTGGACGCCATTTGCGTCCCTGCTCTTTGCCGTGATAGGCTACGTAAAGATTTACATAGCCTATCATGGCAAAGAGAAAGGATGTAAATGGCGTCCACTACGTAGGATGCCATTTTCTTCCGCAGGACTGCAGCGGACGGACCGGACTGGCCAGGGGCGGGTAGGATCCGTTCCGGGGCAACTTCGTGGGGTGGTGGAGGTGGGTGGTTCATTCTGCCACGGACTCCGAGGGGCCGGATTCTTTAGAATCCAGCCTCATCAGAGTCTGTGGCGGAATTCTCTAACATCCCTAGTGGTCATTGAACATGACCGGCCTGTTTTGGGGATTTGCCCTCTTTAGAGGTTTTTAAAAAATATTATTAAGTTGTATGTGCATGCATGCTTCAGCAAACCTTCATGTTCCCCCAAGCCAGCGGTTCCCTTTGTCTTGTGCATGTATGTTTCCATTTTGCCTACATAATTAATGACACTCAATCCTAGGGGTGTGCGAAGCACTTACCCCGTTCTGGCCAGCAGTCCACAGTGGTGGGGGAGGCGATCCATCCCTCCCTCCCGGAATCCTCCCTCGCTGGCTCCACTCTGTGGCAAGGCCGCGGAGCCTCTGGCCGGGGCCGACTGCAGTCGGACTTCTGGCTGCTGCCGGGCTGTGGCCGCAAATGGCAGCTGCTATGCCAGCCACCATTTGCGTCCCTGCCAAGCCGTGATAGGCTACATGAGTATCTATGTAGCCTATCACGACAAAAGGCAGGGATGCAAATGGCAGCTGCTACGCCATTTGCATCCCTGCCTTTTGCCGTGATTGGCTACGTAGATACTTACGTAGCCTATCATGGCTTGGCAGGGACACAAATGGCGGCCGGTGTAGCCAGAGCTGCTGCCACTGCTGGAGCCGCTGCCGGAGCAGCCGCCACTGCCAGGTAGGTCCATTCCGGGGGGAATTTCGGGGGGTGGCAGGGGGGTAGTTTGTTCCTCCATGGTCTCGGGGGGGGGGATTCTAAAGAATCCAGCCTCACTGGAGTCCGTGGCGGAATTCTCCAACATCCTTACTCAATCCTGAACAACATAAATAGAGGGAACAATGTGGATGTTAGGTAAACACCAGAGAGTAGCTCAAAGTCTGAATACACTCTTCCTGATCAGCAAACTGGAAACAATAAATGTGTTTAGAAAGAGATAATATGACTATTTTCTCCTTAAGGAAAAGCTTTCTGTTGTGGAATCAGATGTTAACAAAGTTTATGTTTTCTAAAAAAAACAGCAACAACAACCCGAAAAACCCGTGTTCTGCTTGTCTAATATTTAACTATTACTGTTTGTAGTATTGAATTATTAGTTTTCTGATTTCTTGTAATATTGCAGTTATGGTCCATGGACACATAGCTTTAAGAGTCAGTGAGAGTGATAAATATTCCTGGGTGAGAATCTGCAATACTTCTCTTGTTAATGTATAGTAAGAGGCAGCCATGCAGCAATGAGCAGTCAGCTTGAAAATGTTAGATTTCCAGGCAATAAGGACACTGCTGTTCATAGGTCATGCCTCAGAAACTCACAGAGTTCATACAGTTAAAAAAAAATCAAAGAATTGCTAAACATATAGCCCCATTAAATAAAGGTCAATTATTATTACAGAGATACAAGGAGAGGTACCAGCTCATCCTGGTGGGAATCCTTTGCTCACAGACTGGGGGTGAATCCTATGGACCTATTGTAATTCAATTTTAATGTATTCACCTCATTTTAAAGTAATTTTTATTAATGTAGTTCATTATGTTTCACTTGCAGTACGTTAAGAAGAAAGTTGAAAGAGGAACCAAAGGAGTTTTGAAATCCTCCTGCTCTTAACGGTAGTTCCATCAGTACAGATATAATACATATAAACACCTTTGAAATGCAATGCTAACCAAAACAAGTTTAATAGGAAGTGGTCCAAACTCCTATTAAAATTAGAACGTATCTGAAAAAAACAACAACATTGAGCTAATAAAGAAAGAATGATACTTTCTGTTAATTTTGCCAGGCACTTTCCACTCGAGAATAACTGCTTTGAATAACCTGACACAAATTCCACTGAAATGAAAATCTAGATTGACAAGATATCGGGGCCTGCCATATGCATTTTAGTACATTATTTGAAATTTTAAAATGATACACCAATCTTTTCAAACATGAGCACACACACACGTCACCCCACCAATCCAGCACATTGTTATTTGCCACAGTGCTCAGTTCACTTTGTCCTTTCTCCAACAATGTTAAGGGATAACGCTGAAGGAGAGTGATCTGTCTTCTGCTTGTGTCTGGGAGCTAGAATCTGTTGGAGTTCTGTTAAAGATGGTTGCTATGTCTTTTGTTTTAATGCTTTGGTTTTGGTTTAATTGAAGATATATTTTATGACATGATTCAATTTTTCCTGCGTTACAGTATATATTCTAACATCTAATAGAAATATCAATTTCTGGAAAAATAGTTAATTGTCTTTGTTTCTTGGACAAATAGCACCTGCCTTTTGTCCACTTGTAAAAGTTCTCATGTCTTAAACAGTCATTCTCTTGCCATAGGTGGAGATGCCAGTTTTAGCCCTTGAACTAAGGCAATTTTGGCTACAAAAAGGACAGCTTAGTAACAATTTATGCACTCCGTTGTTATCATCTTCTAAATAATAAGTGTTAAAACGTCCAGGTTCAGTCTCTCACCTGTCATCTGATAAATGACCTGGACCATCTGTGAGCAGTAAATCTGAAGACAGGCCAACTGCCAAACATTCTGAAAATGTCTGTGCTGAGATTTTAGACTTCCATCACATAAAAGTATTTACCGGAACTATTTTATTTAGTTTTGGGGAGGGGAAGGGGGTCGAGTGCCATTTATGTGTTGTTGTTTATTTGGTCAGTCGCTTCCAACTCTTCGTGACTTCATGGACCAGCCCACACCAGAGCTTCCTGTCGGCCGTCGCCACCCCCAGCTCCCCCAAGGTCGAGTCCGTCACCTCCAGAATATCATCCATCCATCTTGCCCTTGGTCGGCCCCTCTTCCTTTTGCCTTCCACTTTCCCTAGCATTAGCATCTTCTCCAGGGTATCGTGTCTTCTCATGATGTGGCCAAAGTACTTCAGTTTTGCCTTTAATATCATTCCCTCAAGTGAGCAGTCTGGCTTTATTTCCTGGAGTATGGACTGGTTTGATCTTGCAGTCCAAGGCACTCTCAGAATTTTCCTCCAGCACCACAGTTCAAAAGCATCTATCTTCCTCCACTCAGCCTTCCTTATGGTCCAGCTCTCGCAGCCATAGGTTACTACAGGGAATACCATTGCTTTAATTATGCGGACCTTTGTTGTCAGTGTGATGTCTCTGCTCTTAACTATTTTATCAAGATTTGTCTTTGCTGTCCTCCCAAGAAGTAAACATCTTCTGATTTCCTGGCTGCAGTCAGCGTCTGCAGTAATCTTTGCACCTAGAAAGACAAAGTCTGTCACTGCCTCCACGTTTTCTCCCTCTATTTGCCATTTATCAATCAAACTGGTTGCCATAATCTTGGTTTTTTTGAGGTTGAACTGCAACCCAGCTTTTGCACTTTCTTCTTTCACCTTCGTCATGAGGTTCCTCAGCTCCTCCTCGCTTCAGCCATCAAAGTGGTATCATCTGCATATCTGAGATTGTTAATGTTTCTTCCAGCAATTTTAACTCCAGCCTTGGCTTCATCAAGCCCAGCACGTCGCATGATGTGTTCTGCGTACAGGTTGAATAGGTAAGGTGAAAGTATACAACCCTGCCGTACTCCTTTCCCAATCTTAAACCAGTCCTTTGTTCCGTGGTCTGTTCTTACCGTTGCTACTTGGTCATTATACAGATTCCTCAGGAGGCCGACAAGATGACTTGGTATCCCCATACCACCAAGAACTTGCCACAATTTGTTATGATCCACACAGTCAAAGACTTTAGAATAGTCAATAAAACAGAAATAGATGTTTTCTGAAACTCCCTGGCTTTCTCCATTATCCAGCGGATATTGGCAATTTGGTCTCTAGGTCCTCTGCCTTTTCTAAACCCAGCCTGTACATCTGGCAATTCTCATTCCATGAATTGCTGGAATCTACCTTGCAAGATCTTGAGCATTACCTTACTGGCATGTGAAATAAGTGCCGCTGTTTGATATTTTGAACATTCTTTGGTGCTTCCCTTTTTTGGTATGGGGATATAAGTTGATCTTTTCCAATCTGTTGGCCATTCTTGTGTTTTCCAAATTTGCTAGCCTATGGCATGCATCACCATGACAGCATCATCTTCATCTTGCAAGATTTTAAACAGTTCAGCTGGGATACCGTCATCTCCTGCTGCCTTGTTATTAGCAATGCTTCTTAAGGCCCATTCAACCTCACTCTTCAGGATGTCTGGCCCTAGCTAGGGGTGAAAGCCACTTACCTGGTCTCGCAGCTTGCTTCACGGTGGGGGGGAGGTGCTTCGCTGCTCCCCCCGAAGTTCAGGCCGGGGGGGGAGGCTTCCCGCCTCGCCCGGCTGAAATTCAGGCCGGGGAGGAGGCACCTCGCCTCGCCCGGCCACAAAATAAAAAGTTTTAAAAAAAAGCCCCCGTGATAGGCTACGTGACGATTAATGTAGCCTATCACGGCTAGATCTGCAAAGTCAGCCGTGATAGGCTACGTTAATCATCACGTAGCCTATCACGGGTGACTTTGAAAAAAAAAAAATCGCGTACGCAAATGGCGGCCCCCATAGGGAGCCGCCATTCGCATTCCTTATTTGGTCGCTGTAGTCTACGTAAAGATTTACGTAGACTACGGCAACACACATAGTGGGGGGGTGCGGAGAATTTCTCCCCGAAACTACTTCGGGGGGCCGAACACGTTGGCACTCGGCCCCCTGAAGTTTCGGGGAGAAATTCTCCCCCATCCCTAGCCCTAGCTCACTGACCACACCATCAAATCTATCCCCGATGTTGTTATCCTTCCTATACAGATCTTCCGTATATTCTTGCCACCTTTTCTTGATCTCTTCTGCTTCTGTTAGGTCCTTGCCATCTTTGTTTTTGATCATACCCATTTTTGCCTGGAATTTCCCTCCGATGTTTCTAATTTTCTGGAAGAGGTCTCTTGTCCTTCCTATTTTATTATCTTCTTCGGCTTCCGCGTATTGCTTGTTTAAAAATAATTCCTTATCTCTTCTGGCTAACCTCTGGAATTTTGCATTTAATTGGGCATATCTCCCCCTAGCACTGTTGCCTTTTGCTTTCCTTCTTTCTTGCGCTGCTTCCAGTGTCTCAGCAGGCAGCCATCTTGCCTACTTGGTTTTCTTTTTCTTTGGGACGTTTTTTGTTGCCGCCTCCTGAACAATGTTGCGAACTTCTGTCCATAGTTCTTCTGGGACCCTATCTACTAAATCTAGTCCCTTAAATCTATTCTTCACCTCCACTGCATATTCATGAGGAATATTCGTGAGCTCATATCTAACTGATCTGTGGGTCTTCCCTATTCTCTTTAGTCTGATTCTAAATTGTGCAATAAGAAGTTCGTGATCTGAACTACAATCAGCTCCAGGTCTTGTTTTTACCAACTGCATAGATGTCCGCCACCTTTGGCTACGAAGGATGTAGTCAATCTGATTTCGGTGTCAACCGTCTGGTGAAGTCCATGTATAAAGTCATCTCTTAGGTTGTTGGAAGAGAGTGTTTGTTATGCACAGTGAGTTGTCTTGGCAAAGTTCTATCAGCCTATGTCCCACTTCATTTTGTTCTCCCAGACGATGCTTGCCTGTAATTCCAGGTGTCATTTGACTACCCACCTTAGCATTCCAATCTCCTGTAATGAAAATAACACCTTTTTTTTTCCAGTAGGTGCTGCAGATCCTCATAGAACTGATCTACTTCTGCTTCTTCAGCATCTGTGGTTGGGGCGTATATTTGGATCACTGTAATGTTAAATGGCTTACCCTGAATTCGAATTGAGATCATTCTGTCATTTTTTGGATTGTATCCAAGCACTGCTTTAGCCACTTTATTATTAATTATGAAGGCTACTCCATTTCTTCTGTGGTCCTCTTGTCCACAGTAGTAGATCTGGTGGTCATTTGATGTGAAGTGGCCCATTCCAGTCCATTTCAGTTCACTGACACCCAAAATGTCTATATTTAATCTTGACATCTCCCCAATAACCACATCCAATTTGCCCTGGCTCATAGATCTTACATTCGAGGTCCCTATGGTGTGTTGATCTTTAGAACATCGGATTCGTCGTTCACCACCAGCACCATCAGCTGCTAGCCATCCTTTCGGCTTTGAGCTAGCTGCGTCATCACATCTGGGACTAGTTGAACTTATCCTCTGTTCCTCCCCAGTAGCATTTTGACCGTCTTCCGACCTGGGAGTCCCATCTTCCGATGGTATACCGGCATAGCTCTGGTTGTACTGATCCATTTAGTTTTCATGGCAAGAATACTGGGGTGGGTTGCCGTTTCCTTCCCCAGGGATCGTATTTAGTCTGACCTCTCTGCCACAACCTTCCCGTCTTGGGTGTCCCTTCACGGTTTAGCTCATGACGTCATTGAGGTGCTCAAGCTCCAGCACCACGACAAGGTAATGGTCTCCTTTTCTGAAGGTGCCATTTATAAAAAAGGTAAAGGTGTCCCCAACCAGTCGTGTCCGACTCTAGGGTGCGGTGCTCATCCCCGTTCCTAAGCCGAAGAGCCAGCGCTGTCCGAAGACGCTTCCGTGGTCATGTGGCCGGCATGACTGAACACCGAGGTGCACGGAACGCTGTTACCTTTCCCGCCGAGGCGGTACCTATTTATCTACTTGCAATTTCTTACTTTCGAACTGCTAGGTTGGCAGGAGCTGGGACTGAAGACGGGAGCTCACTCCGTCACGCAGCGCTTGGGTCTCGAACTGCTGACCTGTCGACCTTCCAGTCTGCAGTTCAGTGTCTTAACCACTAAGCCACCGTGGCCCTTAAGCCATTTATAAATAACCTTATATTGAACTTCACTCAAGGAAGAGCATAGTGAAATTGTTTAATAGGTGATTATGCTCCCTCCCCCAAACACACACAGTTCTGTACCCGTATCTCTTGGCCACAGAGCATTACAATTTATGGGTCCTTTCTATAGTTCACTGGACATGGAATATAATAAGGATGGGCAAAAGTCCCTTACCTGTTCCCGCAGCTGTTTTCGGTGGAAGGGGGAGGCGCTCCGTTTCTCCCCCCAAAATTCTTGGCAGGGGGGGAGGTGCCCCGCTCCTCCCAGCCAAAATTCAGGCTGGGGGGGAGGCGCCCCATCCCTCCCCGCCGAAATTTTGGCTGGGGGGAGCGCCCTGTCTCCCCGGCTGCAAAATAAAAAAGTAAATGGTAAAAAAAAAAGTGATAGGCTATGTAACGATTTACGTAGCCTATCACAGCTAGATTTTCAAAGTCAGCCGTGATAGGCTACGTAAATCTTTACGTAGCCTATCACGGCTGACTTTGAAAAAAAAAAGCGTACGCAAATGGCGGCGCCCATGGGCGCCGCCATTTGTGTTCCTTATTTGGGCATGGGTAGTCTATGTAAAGATTTATGTAGCCTATCATGGCTGACTTTGAAAATCTAGCCATGATAGGCTACGTAAATCGTTATGTAGCCTATCACGTTTTTTTGTTTTTTTTTACTTTACTGAGAAATGGCGGCAGTGGCAGCCGGTCAGAACTAGACCAGCCGCCGCCAAACTGCCGCCGGGACCCGCCGCCGAGAGGGACATTTGACAGAGGTAAGTCCCATCCTGGGGGCGGGGGGCGGGGGGGGGCAGAGAATTTCCCCACCAATTTCGGGGGGCTGAATGTGTTGGCATTTGGCATCCCCGAGATTCATGGAGAAATTCTCTGACATCCCTAGAATATAATACATACAGTATGTGAACAGAGACAACAGCCTCTGTTCAAATGTAAGGGGCTCAAATGTAAGGGGCTGCTCCAATACACTGTAGTTTATGTGCGAACAAGTGACAAACTGAAGCATACCTCCCCTTTTCATTCCTTCCTCCTTTCACACACTCTACTGGTTTGAAATCATGGTTTGTAGGCAGTCCTTCAACCTCAGTTTCCCATCTCAGATGTGTATATGTCTGAATGTGGACTAGACATTTCATCACACACTTTTAGGGGCCTGTAAATTCTACCAGCAACACTGTGTTATGGTTGTAATGTTTTCAAGATTATAAAGTGAACCACACAGACTGAATTATCAGGAACAAACTTTACTTAGCCGTGAGGTGCTACCAAACTACATACACAACTGAAAGTAGTCAGATACCCCTTAACAACCTTTTATTTTATTTTATTTTATTTAAAACATGTATACCCCTCCCCCCAATATCATTAAGATCTCAGGGAGGCATACAAATAAAATTGATTTAAACAGTATAAAACAATAAATAATGTAAACAGCTAAAAACATTTTAAACATTAAATAAGTTAATGCCAATTAAAATCTAAAACAATAAAACAGTTAAAACGGTGTGCTACTTTAGGGAATGCATTTAGCCCTCAAAGGCTTCAGTAAAAAGCCATGTTTTTCCTTGATGCTGAAATGGAACCAATGTCTGCACCAATAGGGCCTCCAAGGGGAGGGCATTCCACAACCAGGGTGCCACAGCAGAGAAGGCCCTCTCCCAGGTCCCACCATAGTGCGTGTCTTGCACTGGTGGGACGCAGAGGAGGGATGCTCCAACATATCTCAGTCCTCGGGCAGGCATATAGGGAGAAGCGCTTCCTCAAATATCAAGGTCTAAGATTAGGTCATTGGTCAGAGCAACCAAGGCCATTTCAGTGCCATACCTTGGCCTGAAACCAGAGTAAAATGGGTCAAGATAACCAGTTTCCTCCAAGAACATCTGAAGCTGCCCAGTCACCACACGCTCAAGCACCTTGCCTAAAAAGGGGATATTAGTGATGGGGTGATAGTTCTCACACACTTCTGGGTCCAGGGAGGGCCTCTTCAGGGGAGGGTGCACTACAGCCTTTTTCAAGGCACCAGGCACCACCCACTGACAGAGTGAAGCATTTACCACCCCCTGGATCCACCCAGCCAATCCACCCCTGCCAGGTCGCTTTAGCCAAGATGGGCAAGGTCAAGCTTGTGGTGGGACAGACTGATTCAAGCATCTTGTCCACATCATCAGGCTGCAGCAACTGAAACTGATCCCAGGAAACACAACCAGATGGAACACTGGACGCCTGCCCAGTCTCTGAGATGACTGTGGCATCAAGCTCTGAGTGAATATGAGTGACATTCTCCTCCAAGTGCCTAGCAAATTTATTACAGCAATTGACCAAGGGTTCCAATCCCAGTTTCTCTGAGCCCAAGCCAGATCCCAACAGGCTCTTCATCACTCAGAACAATTCTGCCAGGTGACATTTTGAGGATGAGATAATAGAGTGTAATAAGATCTTTTTGCCATCCTCACTGCCTCATAATTGGCACAGCGAAGAGTCTTTGCTAATCTTCAATTGCACTCACTCCGAGACCTGCACCACCTGCACTCCAGCCATCATCTGGCCTGTTAGTTGCCTGTAGACTTCTGTAAACTCAGGTGAATTCTGGGCTCCACAGCAGCGGAGTGGGTGCTAGGGAGTGACTGTATTGATGGCCTTTCCCATCTCACCAGTCCATAGGGAGACCAAGGCCTCAACCAAATCACCGGCCTTATCAGCCGTAAAATTCCCCCAAGCATTCATGAATCCATTGGAGTCCATAAGTCTCTGGGAATGGACCCTCTTAATTCCCCCCCCCCCGCAGGGAGGATCTGCTACCACCAACTAGGGATGTCAGAGAATTCCGCCACGAATCTAGGGGAGGCCAAATGCCAGCGTATTTGGTCCCCCCAAAATCGGTGGCGGAACGGTCTGCCCCCCCGCCCCCCCTGGGACAGGACTTACCTTGGGCGGATCTTCCTGGTGGCAGCGGCTCTAGCAGTGGTTCGGCACCAATTCGGCAGCGGCGGCGGCAGCCGGTCTTCCGACCGGCTGCCACCGCCGCCATTTCCAGTTAAAAACAAAACAAAACAAAAAAAGTGATAGAGGCTACGTAAAGATTTACGTAGCCTATCACAGCTAGATTTTTAAAAAACACCGTGATAGGCTACGTAAATGTTTACGTAGCCTACAATGGCTGATCTAAAAAAACAACAACGTGTGTATGCAACTGGCGGCGCCCATGGGCGCCGCCATTTGCGTTCCTTATTTTGGCACGTCTTAGTCTACGTAAACATTTACATAGACTAAGATGGCGAAAATAAGGGGAACACAAATAGCGTAGATGCTACGCTATTTGCGTTCCCTTTATTTTCGTCGTCTCAGTCTATGTAAATGTTTACGTAGACTAAGACGTGCCAAAATAAGGAACGCAAATGGCGGCGCCCATGGGCGCCGCCATTTGCATACTCGTGTGTTTTTTCTTCTTCTTTTAAATCAGCCGTGATAGGCTATGTAAACATTTACGTAGCCTATCACGGCTGACTGCAGGGATGCAAACGGCGGCGGCTATGGCCGCCTCTATTTGCGTCCCTGCTAGCCAGCGGCCGGATGTCCGGCCACTGGCGGAGCCGGCCGGCGGCTCCACAGAATCCCTGAGGACCGGAGCCGGCCGGCCAGAATTTCAGGGGGGAGGGATGGAGCGCCTCCCCCCCCAGCCAGAATTTCAGGGGGGATGGACGGAGCGCCTCTCCCCACCACGAATGTCACCCTTCGAAAAGGTGACTTTCATACATCCCTACCACCAACCCAAACTTCACAAAGAAATGATCTGACCATGATAACGGGGTTGTTGAAACCCCTCCCCAAACCAGATCATCCCTCATCTACCCAACAGCAAAAACCAGGTCCAGGTCATGTCCTGCCACATGTTGCTAACCTTTCCCTTAGCAACCTTTCCCTGCTGGTGTCACCCAGAACTAATTCCCCCTATGCAACCATTTCTAAATCACTTTAGTTCCTACTCACATTACAATGCTGTCCCTGGGATCAATATTCCTGATTATTATGGCACTCTGTCCACATCGTGCCCACCCCCCAGCTGTCTCTCCCTTCCAGTTATTCACAAGGAACTCAGGGAATGGCAGTTCTTGGGAGAGCATGTCACATAGGGAAGCACCAACCTCTGTCTCTCAAATGACAAGTCCTACTTTAACTGCATAAACACACCGTCTCTGTTCTATAGAAGGCTCTGGGCCAGAAAGTCACGGTCAGGAGGTTGCTTGTTCTGCTGCAATACTAAGCAGAATACTTTAATTTGCTGATTGGCTGCAGCAAATCTCACAAAACCTGAACAATAGGCACACAGATACAGGGAAATAAGTTTCCATAAATATCTTCAAGCCGCATCTATGATTTAGTCTCATTTTTCCCCTCATGGTAATGGAATTGCAGCCTGGGCAGTCCCTCCCCTGGATCTCTGAGCCCTGGTAAAGTGTACCCTCTCCCCCATGCTTGGGCCCTGCACCCCACAGTGGTGCTTGTTGAAGGTAGGAAAAGTCCTTGCTAGAAAATGTCTCTGGGGTTTCCTGTTATAATTGCTCTGTTTAACAACAGACCAAGACAGTGAAAGCCATCTCTTGATGTCTGTCCAACGTCTGATACTCAAAATTATACTGTCTCCGAAAATGGAAATGTTATTCATAGCTATTCCGGTAAATATCCAGTGATAGTCTTTTGCACAATAAATTTACCAACATTGGTCGTCATCACATTTTCCTGTGGAAATGAGTTCCATAAGTTAGTGATGCATGCTGTCTAGAAGTACTTCCTTTTGTTCATCCTGAACCCATAACTAGTTCTACATGTCATACTTCCTAATGACATTCTGCAGGACATTAGGCAGTTCTTATTTGCCTAATGTCCGGCAGAACAAATAATTCATAAACTACCTTTTTCTTCTGTCCTGTGTGGTGCTATCCTGGTAGTTGTGTATTCCCATTCTTCAGCTTTGGCTTTTAGCATCCTCATCTTAAGTGTCAAATAGGGCATATTTATAGAGATAAATTTGTCATTAATGCCCCTGGAATTCTAGTTTGTGTGTTTTGAGCTTTCATTGCCAAAACATCCTCCATCCAGAAATTAGGACATGGTGAATGGCTTTTTGTGACGTCTGTTTCTGGAACTCAGGCTTGACAAATAAACATCTTTCATTGGCTATTCTTAGTTCTGAAGCAAATATGAATGACCTTTTTCAATGGGGATATGTTATATTTTGCAATCTATGTAATAGTTTTGGCATTCCCAACAAAAGCTCTGTGCATTTTATTAAAACTTAAGGAAGAGGACAAATCATTTCCTGCCCATTCTGTACTTAGTTCATGTAATGTCACTTTCTGATTCTTGACATACACATACGAAACAATCCTCTCTGACAGTTTTACCAAAACACATTTAACTGAATTAGAAGCAAAACCTCTCACTTTGTTTACATTTTATACACCAGTACGCTAATTGCATTCCAACCTGGCTTGACAGCTGAAAGTTTCTCATAAACAAACAGTTGCTTGCTTGTCTACAATTACAATACCTTTCTATTATATAAAATATGCAAGCATGTAGTTAACGCTTTAAATGTGTAGAAATTAAAAGCAAACAGAAAACACATTTAGTCTGGTTCTCTCTGCACCTTCATCAAGAATAAGATGTTGACTTTCCAATTTGCAAAGTGGATTAGTACATCCATATGTAGTTTGCTAGTTTCTAATGCCTAATCCTGCATTCTTATCCCAGGGCCAGCAGCAGCAACAATTTTCATAGTATGGAGTACTCACAGGTACATCAACATAAGCTCAGTAAAACCTCATGAAGTGAAGTAACTTCTCCAAAAGGTCACGCATGCATCTCAAATAAATATACTGTTGTAGCATACAATTCACTCTCACTTTGCACTTGAAAGTGCAGGATATAATCTTCTGAACTGGAAAAAAAAAAAAAAAGACTGATATGGACTCAGTGGTCTTATAGGCCCCTTCCAACCCTACTATCCTGTAATTCTATGATTACTCTGTATAATGTCTCTTTTATATTTTTCCATGGTTAAGGAGTTATGGAATACATAAAAGTCCAGTGGTTTCTATACTGAGAAACAAAATAAAAAGGAACAACACTAACAGTGATTTGCATCAGCAAAACAGATGGTGACAGGGGGAGGGTGTTTTCCCCTTGTGAAAACCCTTCCCCAGTCTTGTTCCAGGCAGGTATTTATACATGTTGTAGCAGGGGAAGGGAAATGGGAGAGGGGAGAAGGTTGCAGTGGTGGGGAGGATCTCAGTGGTTAAGCACACCTGCCCAGCTGCTAGCTGCCATATCCTCTGCCTCAAAATGCAGCTGTTCAGTAGAGATCGGGGTCTGCCAGTGAACATGCACTTTTCGCTTCAGCTGAAGCCTTAAGCCTATTTATTCAAAAGTGAAGGAACTTACTTCCAAGATATCATGTCCAGGATTAAGGATTAGTATCATAATATGTACTAAATGCTAAATCATAAGGCATATTACTTATGAATACATGCAAAGAATATGAATTCTTTGAATTGTCAAAGACTTAGGGCACTATCCTATGGCCACTAGTCAGTGGCTAGATGGCCATAGAATAGGTCGGTTCCTAGCAAGCTGACCCCCACCCCCGCACCATCTCATAGGCAGTGCAGATCAGCCCCGTGCTCCGTGCTTGTAAGAGCAGCATGGAGCAGCAAAAAAAATGGGGTGTTCCTGGGGGTGGGCCAGGGCAGGGAGTTCAGAAATGCCAGTATGACACACCCTATGTGTCGTCCAGCCGCCACTTCCCACGTGGCAGGTCCTGAAGCTAGACAGCTGAAATCGGCTGTCTAGTCATGAAAGCAGGGCAGGGGGAGTGAGGAGGAGCTCTGCTCCTCACAACTCCTCCCACCCTGCACTGGATAGGCAGTCACCCCTGGGGTCGGAGGTGACCATTGATCCACATAGGATTGCTCCCTTAGATAAAAAAGAATGTCACTGGAAAATCAGCTATATCAATAAAGGGCATCAGTGCAGAATATATTCAATCAGCATGGACTAAGAGTCCATGAAACAACCAAAACTTTTCTGCAACCAGCACCAAACATGATGTACTCAATATTCCAAGTGATCTATTGCAGGCATAGTTATCACCAAAAATAAGTTTTAAATGCACACACATCTATCTACCTATCTACCTATCTACCTATCTACCTATCTACCTATCTACCTATCTATTTCATTTACATTGTTTACCATTATCTAAATAAGCTATGTCCCTCATTATTCCACAGTTTCTGCTCTTTGTACAGCATAAATGATCCCTTCCCTGGGTATTGTGTATTGTGTGTATGGTTCTCTCAGCCTGGGCAGCCTCCCAGGGTTGTTTCTTAATGAACAGAGAAAGGTGGGGGTGGGGGAACTACACTGATGTTAAATGCATCTTCCCATTTCATGTGAAGATTCTCTTAATGCAGGTAGCATCAGCTGGGGAGCTGATAATTATTGGCATCACAGCCAGTGCGGAGGGGGTATTTAATAGTTTCCTCCCCTGCGATGGTGCTCAGAAAGATCCCTACTTGAAGGTACCATTTTTACTGGGAGTAAATGCACCAATTTCCCCCCACCTAGGGATGTACGAAAGGGACTTACTTTGTCCCGCAGCTTTTTTTGCGATGGGGGGGAGGCGCTTCGCTTCTCCCCCCGAAGTTCATGCGAGCGGGGGGTGTCTTCCCGCCTCGCCCGGCTGAAATTCAGGCCGGGGGGGAGGCTTCCCGCCTCGCCCCTGGCCGAAATTCAGGCCGGGGAGAAGCGCCCCATCTCCCCGGCCGCGAACTTCAATAGAAAAGAAAAACAAAAAACAAAAACGCCCCGTGATAGGCTACGTAATGATTTACGTAGCCTATCACGGCTAGATCTGCAAAGTCAGCCGTGATAGGCTACGTTAATCGTCACGTAGCCTATCACGGGGGCTTTTTTTTTTTTTTACTTTTCTTGGAATAGTGGCGGCTAGGGGTGCACGAAAGCCCTGGTCTCGCAGCTTGCTTCGCAGTGGGGGGGAGGTGCTTCGCTGCTCCCCCCAAAGTTCAGGCTGGGGGGGGGGAGGCTTCCCTCCTTGCCCGGCCAAAATTCAGGCCAGGGGAGAGGCGCCTCGCCTCGCCCGGCCGCGAAATAAAAAGTAAAAACAAAAACAAAAACGCCCCCGTGATAGGCTACGTGATGATTTACGTAGCCTATCACGGCTAGATCTGCAAAGTCAGCCGTGATAGGTTATGTTAATCTTCACGTAGCCTATCATGGGTGACTTAAAAAAAAAAAAAAGCGCGTATGCAAATGGCGGCCCCCATAGGGAGCCGCCATTCGCGTTCCTTATTTGGTCGCTGTAGACTACGTAAATCTTTACGTAGACTACGGCGAAAATAAGGGCAACGCAAATAGCGTTGCCCTTATTTTCGCCGTAGTCTACGTAATCTTTACGTAGGCTAGAGCGATCAAATAAGGAACGTGAATGGCGGCTCCCTATGGGGGCCGCCATTAGCCGTATGAGCTTTTTTTCTTTTTTTTTAAGTCACCCGTGATAGGCTACGTGACGATTTACGTAGCCTATCATGGCTGACTTTGCAAATCTAGCCGTGATAGGCTATGTTAATCGTCATGTAGCCTATCACGGGAGCGTTTTTGTTTTTTTTTACTTTTCTTGGAATGGTGGCGGCAGCAGCCGGTCAAAAGACCGGCTGCCGCCCCCGCCCCTGATGAAGACGTGCTGACCCGCCGCCGGGAGGGACATTCGGGAAAGGTAAGTCCTATCCCGGGGGGGGGGCGGGGGGCGGGGGGTGTGCGGAGAATTTCTCCCCGAAACTACTTCGGGGGGCCGAATACGTTGGCACTCGGCCCCCCAAAGTTTTGGCGAGAAATTCTCTGACACCCCTACCTCCACCCCTCCAAAGAAAATAGGATCTTCAGTGGAGGAATTCTTCCTCAGCACTGCAGCAGGGGAGGAAAGGGTTCTATTCCCCCCTCTATGCCTTATCTGCTAATTGTCTCCTTTTGGTTTCATGGCAGAACTGAGATCAGAGCACTACACAACGAGCATTTCCTTTCCTACTTTTCTGCTATATAAACTCTAGGTGGCACTGTGGTAGAGTGGAATAGCACAAATATATCATGTGGAAAAGGCATTTCCGTTCACTTTCATAAATAAAACTGATTTTCTCTGTTCTAAAAGAATTCCCTGAAAGTTCTCTTTAAAAACAGAAGCAAAACACAATGTTGTCTAAAGAGCCTGTAAACAACTGTGAGTAGGGAATGATGAGCACACAATACATGTCTTGTGCAGAAAGGTTCTGAAGCTTAGACAGTTTTGAACAAGAAGCCTAAAGAATGCTATGAATATATAAATTAAAGGACTCTTCTGTGACCTGTTAAGCTAGTACACTGTTCTGAAGTTTAGAAACATATTTACCAAACAATAACATGTACTTACTAATCTTAATGGTAAATTTCTAAGTTCATAGACTTTCACATGCAATATCTCAGTGAAAATGCTGTGTGAGAACTACCATTAGATAGGACATGAGCATCTCTGGAAGCCATTATCATTAGCAGAGAATTAGGGTGTTTCTGGATGAACTAGTGCTACCAATCACATGGTATTGTGCAGCTATTCCATCTTTCCCTTCTGAATGGATTTTTTTGTGGTAAGGGAGGGGGGCAGAAAAAGTGATGGGAAAACATGGGAGGGTTACAGATGGAAGATGATGATGGTTGGATCCCCACCTCCATAATATTCTGTGAATGAGGCAGGGCAATAAGAACCTCATCTGGAAGCATGCTGAGTAAAATTCTTCTAGTTTCGTTATGGAGGAACCTGAATAAATCACATCTCACGATTATCCTTGCCACCACTATATAATTCACCAGGTTTTAACAAATGTAGAACCAGAGGATCACTTAACTGGTCCACAAAGCTATGAATTATGGCAGACTTTGGTAGACAGAAATAAGAAGCCATATCCCAGATAAATATCTGTTATGAAATAATGGCACCAGGAAATATGGAATAATGCATAACTTTTTGTTGACCAGTTATGTGTCTGAAATATTGCTGAAGTGTTTTTGAATTATACAATGGTTGTAAGAATTATGAGGTTTGATTTCTTCTGGTTTCTCTGTAGTAAAGCTGGAAGCTACTGGTACCTTCTAGAGACTCCTTCACTTCATTACCTCAGGGTTACTTAAAACACACACACACACAAAGATACAATTACTACGGAGACATCTTAAATCAAATTATCTACAAATTAAAATGAGTTTGTGCTTATAGTAGGTTATAAACACTTATTCAAAATACCAAAATTAACTTTTGTCATTTTAAATAAGCAGACAGTACTATTTCTATAAGAGAAAATAGATCTCCTATGCAAATATTTGAAACAGTTTGACAGCACTAAAGGGCTAATGATGCAGTTTTTCACTGAAAAGGAAATAGGAGTAGGAAAAGATTATCCTACCGCAAACTGATGTTTAGCTTAATGCTTAATATAGCATCAAAAAAGCTAAACAAGGCCTCATATTGACCCAGATACATTATATACTATATAAATGTAATAAGAATACATTATAAAATTACTTGAAATGTTTAGATTAATTTTTAGCTTAATTTTTTCCTAGTGTACAAGTGTATGAACAATAGCTTTAAAATGAGGTCAAATAAAAAGATTGCCATTGGCAAACAACTGGAGGTAATTGAATATTGTTACACTAGTGAGTGCAGGTGCTTGACTATCTTAGCTTTTAATTTGAGCACACTGACTTAACTAATGAAGATTTTATTAAGAGATAGATATAGAGATTATCCATCACAATGATAGAATACAAGCTAATAGCAAATGTGGAATTACGGTTGAAATGTTGTGATAGCACAAAGAAGACAAAGTATTGTGCATGGCTATGTCTTATTTTCCATCTCTAGGGAACCAGAGCTTGCAAATAATAATATGATAATAATAATAATAATAATAATAATAATAATAATAATAATAATAATAATTCCATAAGGATAATTTATTCCCTTGGCTGGTACCTACCAACCAACCAACTCACCTGGGCTCATGAACTAAATAAATAGGAAGGACATAATTTAAGTATAGTGAGGTAAGAAAACAGGTGCAAAACAATCTCATAGGCTGCAATCCTAAAATGCCCTTACAAAGGTGTAAGTACCATTGATGTAGGGATGGATTAATCTGTCAATGTTGGTTTCTCCCACTTTCTTATTTTTCCAGTCAACTTTGGTTCATCTTGAACACTGAGAATTTCTCCAGTCTTAAGTTTGATTCATCCTGAATGTTGAAATTTTGTGAACCGCCCAGAGAGCTTCAGCTATTGGGTGGAAGAGAAATGTAATAACAACAACAACAACAACAACAACAACAACATAGTTTAAAGTGTTTTAAGTGCGTGTAAATTCAAAACCATTTTTGTATGCATTTTTGCCTATATACACACTTTTGCAAGCAATTTTCCTAACAGAATGCATTTTGAACCTTATTTTCTCTAATATACGTGTGTGTGTGTGTATGTGTGTGTGTGTGTGTGTGTGTGTGTAATTGGAGAACTCAATTGAAAAAATTGGATAAGTGCAAATTTCAAAGGATAGTTGCATTTCGATTTGCGTAGTGGTTTGAAAGTGTGAACTTGGGCAAACTGAGCAAATTTCTCTCCCATCCCTACCTTTTGATGCAGCTGGACTTATTGCTCTGGAAATGTGCACATACGTCTGCCGATGAGCTTAGCTCACTTTAGATTATTTATTGTATCACTTTCCATGCAACTATGAGATATTTTGGATTATAGTAAACCAAGCCTTGGCTCTTATCACCATGTTCCCATTCACCACACACATGGCTGATGTGGATTTTTTAAGGAGGTCAAAACAGTCAGTCCTAAAGGAAATCAACCCTGAGTGCTCATTGGAAGGACAGTTACTGCAGCTGAAGCTCAACTATTTTGGCCACCTAATGTGAAGAGAAAACTCCCTGGAAAAGACCCTGATGCTGGGAAAGACTGAAGGCAAAAGGAGAAGGGGACGGCAGAGGATGAGATGGCTGGATAGCATCACCGATGCAATGAATATGGACTTGAGCACACTCCAGGAGAGAGCAGAGGACAGGAAGGCCTGGCGTGCTATGGTCCATGGGGTCACGAAGAGTCGGACATGACCGAACGACTGAACAACAACAATCAGACACATGCTCTTTGAACAGTTTGAATAGTCAAAAGGAATTGCAACCATGTCTAACTGCATAAAGCATCTGAAAGACTTTTACCTCTGCAGAAACCTCTCCCTCCCCTCCCCTCCCCTCCCCTCCCCTGTCCTTTATATTAACTCTTTTCTTTTCCCAAGGTATCATTATTGTCATGGTTCGAGTGTTCACCCCCCAAAATGTGAGTAGGCTATTGATTTTTGAAGTGAAATGATTGATTTTTCCATTCCTTTATATTACAAAGCCCAAGGCTTTTAATAAATGAATTGTGGCCTTTATGTGAACTAATGGAGCTTCCTCTGATGGAGCTGCTATTAAGATATCATCTAGATATATTAGCAGCCTTATTCCTAAGGCCCTTAGAATTGACCCTATAGGTCTTAATAACATTGTAAATGATCCCCGGGCTGTGAAGAGACTCCGCCATCACTCTCTGATGATGTAAGATGGTGCCCTGGTGCAGTTTGTGCATCTCCCGCATCGCTGACATTTTGGGGCTCCTTCAGAGCTTTCTTTACTATTAGAGGGTACTGGAAGAGCAATTGGCATATTGATTTAACATTTTTTATTCATGTATAATTGAAAATAGCACAGAGCAAGGGCACCTTGGCCATTATCTTAATTGGGCTATCCTCTCAGTAGGGCAAATGGTTTAAGGCCACCTCTTCTCCTGTCTCTTATCTGGAGGAATACAAGTGCTATCTTTTATTAGTGTGTGCTCTGAAAGCGGCAGATTTTCAATTTTTATTACCCACACATAGGGCCACCAGCACAGTAGTGTATGCAATTATTCTTTGTTCCTAAACTAGATATGATGTGGGAGATCCATGATCAGAAACTTCCATGTTTGTTTTTTAAGCAGATTCTGGTCAGTGTGTGTGTGTGTGTGTATGTGTGCATGAGAGAGAGAGAGAGAGAGAGAGAGAGAGAGAGAGAGAGAGACTGTGTGGTGTGGTAGAAAGATTTTTTAAAATCCTTTCCCCTGTACTATTTTTTTTTCAGTTAAACCATAGCAATCATAAGTAAGTCTCCATCACCTCCACCATCACCACAGGGGTGGCTAGTTTTAATTGAGGGAAGAGTGGGGAAATTTGGTAAACTCCATCACTCAGGGTCACAGGAGTGATCTGATTCAGCTCCACCCCATGGCTGCAATTATCAACTCCCCACCCCACCCCGAAAACAAACCTTGTGAGGTATGATAGGCTGAGAGTCAGTGACTGACCCAAAGTCACCTAGTGATCTTCATGGCTGAGTGGGGACTAGAACCCAGGTCTCTCAAGTCCCAGTCCAACAATCTAACTACATACTGGCTCTCACACTGGTTACCCCAGTATACTTCATTTCAGCAGTATAATTTATGGTGGTGGCGGGGGCAGGCAGCAGGGAGTTTTGTTGATGCTGTTGTTAAATAATTGAGAGTCAAAAATCCTTGCTGATCTCCCGCAAATCACCCAGAGAATAGCCCGTAGATCCAGATCTATTGTCTGTCCACACATGATGTAGTACAGCCATGAGACACTGTATATGCTGCTACCAAATTTATTGACAGAAGTACAGAAGACCAACTGGAATGCTGCCATTATTGAACTTCCTGCTGTCTCTGCCTACATCCCTGTAGCTTTAATGCAGTTAAAAAGTGTTCATTGCTAGTGGCATTTGTGAACATAAAATGAGGGCTCCCTCTGTTGAAGAACGGATACGTTTAGATTGAATAAATCCTTTTCAGTCAGGAAGTGGCTTACTTGAAGCCTGTGCCTAAGTGTAATTCTTTCAAGTTTTAGAGAACAGCAGGCAACGACTACATCCATGGTGATTATATGCCTGCTGAAAAAACCTGAGTCCAGGATTTAAAATAAGGTTAAATTCAGAGGCTGCCAATAGTGAAGCAGCAGAGGTAATTGAATGCTGCTTGTTACACCAGCAAGTTCAGGTACTTGACTGCCTTAGCTCTTAATTCAAATGCCCTGACTTAACTCAAATGTGAAGAAGAAGAAGAAACAGCAGCAGCAGCAGCTGATAAGTAATTGCTATAGAGCCTCTAGGACATTTGTAGTATTCTGTCTAATGGCAAAATGCTTTTGTTGTTGTTGTTGATTTACATACTATTTTTCTCTTGCTGTGTCAACTAAATATGAAGGGAAAGGTTTGGAGAGATCAGACTAGTAAAAATACATAAAATAAATATGGATCATCTCCCTTGAGTACAGCAAGAGGTCTAATCAGTAAAGCAACAGAAAAGGGACACAATCCTTTAAGCCTTGCCCAAACATGTCCATCCACTCACTAGCCCCCCTTGCAGATCAACAAAATCTACAACAGCATGCCCCAAGCAGAGAGCAAGTGGACTGCCGACAAACTGCTTGCCAAGCAAATGACTGCAAAGAACATGCAAGAGAGGTGAAACACACTGTTCAAGGAAATGCAAATGAAACCCAACAAAAGTGGACAATTTGGGCTGTTTCAGACATTGCACAGCCCCAAACCCAGGTTTACCTCCAAGCTTACACTTAAGAGGCAGCTAATGTTGAATGACTGTATGATGCACTTGTTTACAAACACTTCTTTATCCTTTGAATTTTCTAGATGTACCCTTACCCCCCCCCCGCAAAAAAAAGTCTATCTAAAAGCAGAGTGTGGGGAAGATGTTCTTAGTCCTTGAGCAAAACTCAGCCAAACTGTTGAGCTTCCCCATCAAAGGTCCTTAGTTCTTGAGCAAAGCCCATTCAAGTTGATGACCCTCCCCATAAATAAAATAAAATCCTATGCAGAGAATGCTTCATCTTTTTTTTTTTCCTTTTCTTCAGCACTGATATCCAGTCCAGCTCAGAGGAACCGATTTTCTTTTTCTTTCCCACCTTGTACAACCAAAGCAGAAGACTATGCTGTTTTTTCCTGCAAAATTAAATATAGAATTTCTTCTACTAAATGGATGCAACAGCCATATGCAGAAGTGTATATAATTCCTGCCATATACCATACTGGATCTATAGTTTACAAGTGCAGATCACGGCACTTCTACTATGCTTTTCACTTGTGGATATCTTTCTTGTATAAGCATGAATTATTCACACTTCTTTGCACATTTCTCTTTCATTTGGTCATCTATTATACATTTCTTACAATAAACATCTCTCCCCAACCCCTCGATGATCATCTATGTCATCCAGGGTATAGGATTGTAATTTGTTTATACTGTTTCTATTTTCCTGCCAAACAACCAAGGAGCAAAAGTTAATTGTCAAGGTCTTGTTCGGAATCCCTTTTCTAAACATAAGAACAGAAGAAAAGCCCTGCTGAATCAGATCAAAGACCTGTCTAGTCCAGCATTCTACTCATACAGTGGCCAATCAGCTGCCTGTTGGAAACCCACAAGTAGGACATGAGTGCAATAGCATTCTCCCACTCATGTTCCCTAGCAGCTAGTATAGACAAGTATACTTAAGAATGGGAAAACTCACCCACGCCCGCCCCACTTGCCTCTCATCTTCTGGCTGCCCAAGCCCATTCGGCATGTGGGGCGGGTGTGGGCAAGCCACCGGAGAGGCTATGGGCACCCATAGAGAGCTCCTTTTCCCACAAGCCATCATTCTGCATAAAAATCACGGGCATGCTACTTACGTAAATCCAATTTGCGTAAAATGGCAGCTGTAAGTAGTGCCGTATATGCAAAATTACAGGTGTAAATGTTGTAATCAGGCTATTTATGGCCACCATTTTATGCAAATCATGATTTACGTAAGTAGGATATGCACGATTTTTGCACAAAATGGCATTCCCATGGAAAAAAGAGGAGCTGGGAGACCATGACCTTGCCCGATGTGGCATGCACTGAATTGGAGAAGCTCAGGGGTCTGTGGACTGGCATCCAGGTGGCTGAGCTGGTGAAATCATGCTGAGCTCCACCCCCAAACCAAACTCCTCTGCCATCCCTAGGTATACTGTGTCTGATACTGGAGGTAATATCTAGCCATCATGATTTGTAATCATTTATAGCCTTATCTTCCATGAATTTATCTAATTCCATTTAAAGACATCCAAGCTGGTGGCCATCACTAAATCTTGTGATACGTAATTCCATAGATTAACTATGGGCTGTGTGAAGAAGTATTTCCTTTAACCTGTTCTGAATCTCCCACCATTCAGCTTCGTGGGATGAGCCCAGGTTCTTGTATTATGGGAGAGGGAGGAAAGGGAGCCCCGCTGACCTGCCTCATTCTGTAAATGAGCATTTCTTCTCATTTCTGTGTTTGTTTCAGGAACCGCTAGTTTTTATTGCGCCAGTGGTCAGTTCCACTGCACAACAGAACTAGTAGGGATGCAGCGGCAGTATAGGATACTTCCCATGGAAGTACTGCCTTTTTTCACAGCAGCTGCACACTGGGTTGACGTTTCAATTGACCTGTCCACCACAACCCCAAGATCTCTTTCTTGGTCAGTCACTACTGCTACCTCAGATCCCATCAGGATATACACGAAGTTGAGATTTTTTGCCCCAACATGCATCACAATGAACTGCATTTGACATGTTAATGCCAATTTTCCCAGTTTGGAGAAATTCTTTTGAAGCTCTTCATAATCCTTTTTTTGTTTTAACCACCCTAAATAATCAGCAAACCTGTCCACCTCATTGCTCACATGTTATTCCACATCATTTATTCCAGATCACTTTCTCCTGCCTTTTCAGCAGCTGGGGAATCTTGGGGCGGGGGCTGGGGTGGGGGTGGGGAGAGATACTTCTGATCTTATTTTATTTTGCATTTCTAAGCAAATTCTGCTGGACGACTGAATTTGGGTCGAACTAGATACTATAAGAAATGGAACTGCTGCCAACCAACACACAGCTTGCTCCACAGCAACTAACAGGATGTGTGGAGATGCATCACGTTATGGTGTCATGTCATGCATTGTTTGTGTTAACATCTACAAGGAAGAGAAGGGAAATCAACTCAGAGCAACATTGACTCTCTGTCTCTTCTAACTTTAAGCTTGGCCCTAAGCCATAGAACTTGAAACTTGAGGAATTCTGAGTCATCCCTTCCCTCAGCTAGCAATACTTATGGGCAAGCTTTGTTTTTGACAATCATTCATTCCATCCATATTGCCTTTTGCTCCAGCAAAGGATAAGTTTCATTACTAATGTATTTGTAGAGATTAGGATTGTTGCAGATGAGACAGCAGTATGGTGAGAGCAGTTCTGAGAGAGAGAGAGAGAGAGAGAGAGAGAGAGAGAGAAGGGGCCCAGGTGGCAGTACAGTTGTTACATTTATCTAGTAAGCGTTATGCCAATTTTCTCATAACCAGCACATCCCGTATTGTGTGTCATTGATGGAGTTTCTGTGCTTCCAATTTGTCATAATAGCACATCTGAGAACAGAAGGTCGTGATGTTGGGTCATGATCAATACTTTAAGAAGTATCAAAATAAGAGATAATAGCCTCAAATTATTCTGCAGACAAAACCTCGCAGTTGGTACACAAACATGTCGAGCAGGGGGATTGCCATCACAAAAGAGAAACCATTAGTTGCTACAGCTCCTCTGAAGGAGAATGCTTTCACTTCAGAGGCATTGAGACCCTCACAATCTGCACAGTCGCCTTGTGTGCTCCAACGAAGGGCAGCACAGTTTAAAATAAACACCTGTGGTTTATGTCTTACCTACTGGCCTCCAGGCAGCTTCGTTATGAGCATCTCCCCATCCTCAAAAACTTAAAAATCTGTTCATCTGGGTAAGCTTTAAGCTTACCAGCACGACCTACAATCAGTCAAATGTTCTGGAGAGGATTTGAGGTCACCGCTGATGGAGCTAAGACTGGATTCCAAATGCAGAAGCAGTACAACAGCAGCTGTTGATGGCACTGCATGGCCATTTTCCTTGATGCAGTGGAAGTAGGGATGGCAGAGAATTCTGCCACGGACTCCACTGAGGCCAGATTCAAAAGAATCCAACCTCCAGAGTCCATGGTGAAACAGAGGCACCTACCACTGCCTCCCGCCGGACCTGCACGGAGCCAGATCCCCCTCGCCGGCTGGCTTCATACAGGAAGCAATACAGCCGACGTTGCTGTGCTGTATCACTGAGCACTCACTGCAGGAAGGGATCCGGACACAAATGGCTTCTGCTACGCCATTTGCATCCCTGTTTTTTCACGCGATAGGCTACACAAATATCTACGTAAATACAAATGCATAGCCTACCGCGTGAAAAAACAGGGATGCAAATGGCATAGCAGATGCCATTTGTATCTGGATCCCTTCCTGCAGTGACTGCTCAGCAATATGGCACAGCAATGGCGGCCATATTGCTTGTTGTATGGAGCCAGCCGGTGACTCTGCGGAGTCGCCGTGGAGCAGAGCCAGACGGCGAGGATTCCAGGGGGAGGAACAGATTGCCTCCCCCCTCTTGCGGACCCCCCCCCCGGACTGGCAGATAGGGGATTCGTACATCCCTAAGTGGAAAAACCATTTTGTGGTTCTACGAAGCTACGAAGGCAGGATGAGCAAGAGACAAATCCTCAGAGAAGGCCTCCTCAGACCATCCCAGTGGCTTCCAGTGTTCCTAACAGTAAGCATAGCAGTTCACAACTGCATGGCTGTGTGTGTTGCTTGCCGAGAATAGCAAAGCAATGGCTGTGATAGCCACTGTCCCAGGCTCTGCTGTATCATTCATGACTGACTGACTACTGCAAATTTGGGGAAATAGTCTAGAAGTGTAGAACAACAAGATCCAAATGCAGTGGGGTAAAGACGATCAGCAAGATTGTTATCTTTGGCCAAGCAGATATTCCCCTGATATTCACAGTACAAAAAATGCTCCCCACCTAGCAACTCACTGAGGTGCAGGCACTTCATCTGCTAGAGCTCCCATTCGGTGAAGAGTAAAATGATGTGCATGTGAAGACACTGGAAATGAATGGGAAGAAAACTCCATCTGGTGGGAAAGCGCTGTGTGTGCGTTGGGACACATATGGAGCTGTGGGTTAAAAACAAATCCTATAGCCTCAGTTACTCACACACTGTGACAGCCAGGTTAGATTACTGTAACACACTCTGTGTAGGGCTGCCACTGAAGACAGTTCAGGAACCTCAGCTTGTGCAGACTGCAGCTTCCCAGATGTTGGTGGGGGCATGGCAGTTGGAGCATGTGACACCAATACTGTACCAGTGGTGCTGGTTTCCAGTGAATTTCAGACCCATTCAAAGTCCTGGTTTTGACCTTACAGCCCTAAACAGTTTGGGACCAGGTTACTTGAAGGACCATCTGCACACATATCAACATGCCCCTCTTTTGAGATCATTTTTGGAGCCCCTGCTCATGTGCCTGCCAGTACAATCAAGTGGAATCATGGGAATGAGGGAGAGGGCCTTCTCAGTTGTGGCCCCTTACTTACAGGACTGTATGCCAACTGAGATTTGTATGGTTCCATCAATAAAAACCTTCAAATGGGTGTTAAAGACATATTTGTTATGAGTTGTTGTTTTTATTATTATTAAGTATATTGTGCTGCTAATGGTCGATTGATTTGTTGCTGAGTTATTTTAATTGTTTTAGTGATATTATGCTGTGTTTAATAGTTTTTACTGCTGTTTCTTTGCTATTGACTGCTGTCTTTTATGCTAACTCTGATAATATTTTATGGTGATACTGTTTTTTTTAAGTTGTGATTTGGTATTTTATGTTTACACAATGGAAGCCAGTTTGTGAGAACTTTTTCCGAAAGGCAGGCTAAAATATTTTTTTAAAAATAAACTAAAATAAAACACATTTACTTCAAATTCCCCAAGAAAACAAATGCCAAGTTTATTCCAGATCAGTATTTCCAATCTGTTTGTGTACAAAACTATAGACTCCAATGCATTTCTCAGAGTCATTCATGTTTTATTTCTACTCGTATGGAAAAAGTGACATTCACTGATGATCCTAAGAAATCTCTAAGGTTGACTCAAGCAAAAGATTACCTTTTCTACCAAAACACTGATCTCCCAATACAAATACTCTAGTTCAGCTCAGACTTTTTTTCTAAATGTGTTACAGAGCAAAATGTGAGTATCTTAGCAGTAAACAACATTGTAGTCAGTTGGATATGATTTTCACTATTGTTGAAAGAAGTAACAGAAGTGAGATATCCAGAGGTACTCACTAGGTTTATACTGGGAATGCAGATAATAATTAAGAATGCAATCGTATGCATGTTTACTCAGAGGTAAATCCCACTATGTTCAATGGGATTTACACCAAGTTATGTGTGTAGAGGATTGCAGGCTAAGAAGAGAACTGTTCAGGCATTTCTCTCCTTACGATTATGATATTTTTTTAAATTATTACTATATTTTTTATCTGCCCAATCACCAACATTGTTTGAGCAGATTACAAATAGCTAAAAGACTAAAATGCCATAGACAGTTAAAATATAAAATACATTACAAATATTTAAAAGAATAGCATGCAATAAAATAGCACAAGAATTGTTAAAACAGCCATAAACATATAGAACTAGGTCTCCGATATGCCTGGGATAGAAGGAAGGTCTTCACATGGCACCAAAAAGATAATGATGTAGGTGCCAGATGAACCTCTTTGGGGACGCATCTCATAAGTGGGGTGCCACAACTGAGAATGTCCTCTGTCTTGTAGCCACCCGCTAGCTTCCTTTGGTGGGGTACCCAGTGGAGGGCCTCTGAAGATGACCTAATGGTCCAGGCAGGTACATATGGGAAGATACATTCCTTTAGATGCTCTGGTCCCAAGCTATTCAGTGCTTTAAACATCAATATCAACACTTTGAATTGGGCTTGGAAATGGACTGGTGAGGCACTGGCATCACATGATCAGACTGACTCATCCCAGTTAATAACCTAGCAGCTCTGTTTTGAACTAGCTGAAGCGAACCAAGATCACATAGAAACAGCAGAGCTTTACACATGTTTCCTTCTCCTTGCATCATGCCCTGCATTGGTGTCACACTGAAGCTGTCCATGAGTTATAGAAAAGTCTGGAGGATGGAGCCTGCAGAATGTGTTTAGGCTACCCCTATGAGCTGGATTAAACCCTGAGCATACAGGAACAGGCTACACATATCTTGCAGGATCTCCCCCATTAAACCTTCCCCCAACTTTTGGATCACTTTGGAGAGGGACCACCATGGGCCATGGAGGTGAGGGCAGAAGGAATGTGCTCTGCCCCCACTGTCTCTCTGCACACAATCTCAATGGAGAGAAACACCCAAATCGGGCTACTAACCCTTCCCAAAGGTTCTCTAGGAAAAAAAAAAGCCTTTTATTAAAGATTAAACAAACAGAACATAATTAAAACCCAAAGGATCTTAATCAGGGGGCTAGACAGAAACATTTGTTTCAAAATACACCCCACCAAGTTACCACTATTTTTTACAAGTTTATTAGGGCGCAGTCCTAACTAGATAGGCAGCCGCCTCCAAACTTGGAGGCAACCACCTATCCTAAGCAGGGCAGGAGAAGCATGGAGGGGATTGTGCCCTCTGTGCTTCCCCTGCCCTGCTTTTTTGGCTAGACAGCCGATTGTGGCTGTCTAGCCGAGAGAGCACAGAGCAAGGAAGGAGGCTGCTATATAACACGTTGGATGTGTTGTACATGCAGTTACGCTCTCCCCACCCTGGAACACCCCCAGCCATGCCCCTTTCTGGCCCCTCCATGCTCATCTTGTAAGCGCAGAGGACAGGGCTGTTCCACACTGCTTCTGAGGCAGCACAGAAGTGGGAGGAGGTCGGTTCCTGGAAAACAACATATCCTATGGCCGTCTAGCTGCTGTCTAGAGGCCATAGGATTGCTCCCTTAGAGTACAATCCAGCCCAAATTAAGCATTCCTAAAACCTGTTGATTTCAGCAGCAAAGCACATCCCCGAAATGATCAAACAGGCCAGTCTTGATGCAGAAGAATAAGGACACAGATTTGACCTCAGGAATAGCAGTATTCAAAAACCAGTAGGGGAACATTTCAACTTCTCAGGACATTCTGTCAATGACCTTAATGTGGCCAATTGGCTATTCCTGAATAAAGGAATTCTGAAGGCAGATTCCAATGTGAAATTGCTGGAGTACAATTCATCAAGCTAGTCAATTCAATTTGGTTGTTGTTTTCAGTTGTTGTTGTTGTTGTTCAGTCGTTCAGTCCTGTCCAACTCATTAAAACTGGATCCACAGTTGCTCCTGAAATTTGCCAGCCTGTTCATGGATGGTGGAATTAGAGAGGCCAATCTATGGAATGTGCTCAAAGGAAGTATAGAAATTCTCTAACAGTTCAAGATGCATGGCAAAGAAATATATATATATATATATATATATATATATATATATATATATATATAGTATTTTCTGTGAAATTTCAGTTCAGCCCTAACCCAATATTTCCCCACTTCAATCACCCCCTCTAACTGAAACCCAAAAGGGTTTCAGAAGCATATTTTTTGAGGGCCTGGTGGGTGGTCTCACCAGAAGACAAAAGATAAAAATAAAAATGAACTCTGTCATGTCCAATACACCTTCACCAGTACAGTCCAAAATGACTGAATCTCAGGCCACAAAGAATGTATGACTACCCTTGTATTAACAGATACTTTGCTCATAACAACTGATACTGCTTCCCTTTTGGAAATCTAAAACATTCCTGGTATAGAAACAGCACCAACCCAAGGCTTGTTTCCGATTTTAACATTCTTGGCATCATTAACTTGAACTGTATGACAGCAAAGATACATTTTACAAGCAGCATGGAAGCAGGTCTCTGTATGGCTTCTACCATGTTAATGACAGTCTACTCATTCAGGCTTGTGCTTAATGCCAGTTTGGTTTAGCAGTACCAGAATCCCACTCAAACACTGTACTGGCTAATAGCAGGTGGATTTCCAAAGCACTCTGAAGGGCTTTAGTGGGGAAAAACATATCTCCAGATGTTCACTGTTACGATTTTTGAGCTGCATCCACAGATAGATTCTTATGTAACATCATCTCACTGGCCTTTACATCCTTATGGTACAACAGCGAGTGTAAAAGTAAAGTACTTGGAAAACATGCACTTTTCTTGTTGTTTATTAATGACAGTGTTGTTCTTCTTAATATTCTGTCCATGTTCCAGTTCACAGGAAGGATGAATGATGTAGGCTGTTCCGTGGAGGCTTTGCCTTGATGATTTTTGCTTCTGCTATTCACATCAAGGGGAGATACAAAAAAAGCTTATTTGAGATTAGATAGGCATGTTGCTAGGTATTGACTCCTCATGTATTTATTTTCCTCTTTCTACTTCCTGGCCAATATCTTCTTTCCAGAGGGTTTTCATTTTTGAATAAAGATTTTATACTTTATGGTAGCTTTCTTGTCAATGTACTATATAAGATACCTGCTCAAATCACATTTGCATATGCAAACTAGTCATTACCCTTCAGCTTTTCACTTTGTATTTCAGTGTTTGGTGCTGGGGTCCCAAGTTTCTCCATCAGGTGCTCCTAATTACATCCACTTTTGTACTTCCAATTTACTATTGTTTATATGAAGCTTTGGGCAACTTCATACAAAGGGTTTTAATAGATTTAAATCATCTCCCTGCACTACCTCAGCGGGACATCCCATTAGCAGAATCCACTAATGGGATATCTGGATGCAAATTGTATGTTGCACATTTGTGTTCCTGGGTAAACAACACTTGGAGCACACAGTCATGGGTTTCCCCCCGCCCCCATGAGTACACTTTACAGAACCATGTTGTGTACCAGGCAAAAGCATTATATTTGAAGCACTTACAAATTATATATATATAATTTAATATATATATAATTTAATATATATATATAATATATATACACACACACACACACAAACACACATATATATATACAGACAGACAGACAGACAGACATATCAGAAACACACTGTAGGGGCTGTGACTAGCCACAAGTCCTTGGAATTGTGTTATTCATGTCTAAAAAAAGATGTGATTCAAATATTATAGTTTTCATGGGTGCACAAAGTTCTATCTTATACCCATAAAATGTGAAGCAGCCCTTACATTCTTTGAAATATCTGTAAGATTACTAAGTTTGCACAGTTGTGCAACTTTTAGCAATTTATTTGTTTGTTTGTTTTAGCTTAGTTCTTTATTCTTAATTAGGGATGCCAAAAAGAAAAGAATGTCTGAAAGATACGTAATTTTACAAATCTCAGTTTCAGAAAAGCTGTTCAAAGAACTGTTCTATGGAATGGTTAATATGCAATTTTTTTGCAGTTTTTCTGTCAGACTGGCATTATCTCTCAGGGCCAATTTGCACATACATGCACATCACTTGCTTTCCTTACGTTTGATAATCCTGCACTTGATAAGTGACAGCCAGACATGTGAACAAATATCATGGACAAGCTCTGTATCTGAGGTCAAGGCAGGGATCAAAAGTAGCCATGGTTGGGCACCTGCCATTGGCCCATACCCCAGAACTGGCCTACTCACAAGAACCCCCTGGACTTGCTCTTGCTCTTCACAACTACAACTGTTTGTTCACATGCCTCTCACTTGGGCTCACGTGACGATTTACGTAGCCTATCACGGCTAGATTTCCAAAGTCAGCCGTGATAGGCTACGTAAATCGTCACATAGCCTATCACGGGTGACTTTGGGGGAAAAAAAGAGTGTGTACGCAAATGGCGGCGGCCCATGGGGCGCCGCCATTTGCATTCCTTATTTTGGCACGTCTAGTCTACGTAAAGATTTACGTAGACTACGGCGAAAATAAGGGAACACTATTTGCGTTGCCCTTATTTTTGCCGTAGTCTACATAAATCTTTACGTAGACTAGGCGTGCCAAACTAAGGAACGCAAATGGCGGTGCCCATGGGCCGCCGCCATTTGCGTACACGCTTTTTTTTTTTCCAGAGTCACCCGTGATAGGCTACGTGACAATTTACATAGCCTATCATGGCTGACTTTGGAAATCTAGCCATGATAGGCTACGTAAATCGTTACGTAACCTATGCACGGGTGTGTTTTTTTTTTAACTTTAGGGGGGGGGGGTTTGCAATGGCGGCGGTGGCAGCCGGTCGGGAGACCGGCCGCCGCCCCCACCCGTGCTGAACCGCCGCCGAGACCTGCCACCGGGAGGGACATTCGCCAAAGGTAAGTCCCGTCCCGGGGAGCGGCGGGGGGGTGGCGGAGAATTTCACCACCAATTTTGGGGGGCCGAATGCGTTGGCGCTCAGCCCCCTGAAGATTCGGGGAGAAATTCTCCGCCATCCCTAGCCCAGACATGAGGTGGTAAGAAGGAGGAGCAGTAGATGCCACATCATACTTGCTCACTGGCTCTCCCCCTATCAAGCAAGCAAACAACTGTCATCAATGTCAAGAAAGAGGATGAGGAGTAAGTGCAGCTGGTTGCAATAGTGAGGAGAAGGTAGGGTCACTGAGGGAGGGGGTCCATTGAGGATATCTTGCCCAAGGGCCCTTAAAAACCTGGAGTCTGCACTGTTCGAGGGGATATAAGGATCTGTCTGTGGTGTTATATCTGTGGTCCATTCACAGTCCAGATAATCACTTGATTAACAGGCATGCATAAACAAGCTCTCAGAGGCTTTGTTATTCCCACTTTACAGATGACTGAAAGATGACGCTTCTTGCTACTCAGCAGGCCTTATGGGTAACTGGGATTCCCATGAATCCAGACTAGTCATACTTGGAGTAAGCCCATTGGAATAAGTGGGGCTTGACCTAGTCATAACTGGGTTCCATTGATTCCAGAGCCCTCCCGATTTTTTGAGAAACTGTTAGCCTCTGGGGCAGGCCATTTGAATAGGTCCCTCACCCTTGCAGAGAGGTAAGGCTTCTGAAAGTCTAAGACTCACCAGGAAGTGACCATGACAAGGGGAAAGATGTTAAATCCCCCATTTTCAGATCACCATTCTCCTGGCCAGTTGAGAAAATGACATTTCTGTCCTGCTACTGTACTGCTACTGTGAGGCTGATGACATCCTGGGACAGCTCCATGGTTGTTATGGCAGCTATGAAATCCTGAGCTACTCTGGATCCAATGGCCTTGGCATGTATGTTGAGATCCCCCAAGACAATCATCCTGAGAGTCCACAGCACCAAGACCAAGGCTATATTCATCAGTTCAGGCAGGGGATTGCTTGGCAGACCACGAAACCCCTAACTGTATCTAATCTAGATACAAATCCTCCAGATTAGCACTCAAATGGACAGGAAGCCTGGGGAGGGAGAGGAAATTCATATAGATCACAGCAACTGCTCTCTTCCCTGACCTTCGAATCTATATTGGTGCTGCACCATGTACCCCAGGTACCTCCCCCCCATACAGCTGGGCGAGGCTAATTCCTCCCAGATCTCCCTCTCAGGTCTTGGTGATGCAAACCGGGTCAGCCCCTTCATCTACAATTAATAGTAAAGTTGTGCCTCCTATTAAGCAAACCAGTGGATTATTCTGATGTTATTTTCTGGAGACAACAAAATGCATGAAAAGGATATTAAACAAAATGGCAAATCTTGGCACATTTTAAGACTTTCTGCTTAAAGTGAGGCATTGTTCTCCATGTTCACCCTGTTCTGCATTGCCATTGATGTTGTGTATGTATGTACCACCATTGCTTTTTCTTAGAACTGCATGGGTTACATCAGTTAACAAATTGTTGAATAGAGTTTATGCTCCCTGATGATTCAGAATTATGATAATACTGACAAAACAATGGGAACACCAGGGCAACGTTTAATAATGATGAGGATGAGGATGACATTTCTATAGCGCTCCATAGCTGAAGCTCTCTGGACAGTTAACGAAGGTTAGAAACATTAAAAATACAATATGCAAAATTTTTAAACATAAAAAAACACAGAAGACAGTATACAGAAAGACAACATATATCTAAAAACAACTTTGAGCAATTAGCCAAAACATTAAAATAAATCCAGGATCAATTAAAACTGATCACATGCTGCCAAATGCCTGGGAAAAGACAAATGTTTGATTTCCCCTTCACACATTATTTGAAGCTGGTTCACCATCCATGCAGTGTGATAGATTATTCCAGCATTCTGTTTGGTGTCATACATGGACAGAACAGAACTTTCCCATGCATATTTATCCCCTTTCTTGCTCACATCACTGCCATAAAAAAGGGCTGTGTACAAGGATGTGACAAGAGAGTTCATCAGTCATGGACTTCCTGGAGATTACGAGAGGCTCACCACTTTTGATTAGTGATGCTGCCAAAACTTGGAATTAGGCAGCTTGTAAGTTGCTATGTTTGCAATGCTCACATGTTTACCAAGCTTGGATGGCTATCCAACAAACTTTGTTATCAAATTGAGATTGATTCCTGGAATGCCCATGTGTGGTCATAAGGCCATTCCAGGAAGTGCCTGACACACTCTCTGATGCTCTCTCTGAATACAGTCACACCACTACAAGCAAAAAAAGGTGCTTTTCTAAAGCTCTTACTACTTTAGAAAACCTCCTTTCTACTTGTAGCAAGTGGGGCTATCTTCAAAGACTGTGTGTGTTTCAGCTTGGCAAGCACTTTCTGGAATGTCCATGTGACCATTCTAGGAGCATGACTATATGGCATTTCAGGGAAGATGAGGTTGGGAGGGGAATGATCCAGGCTGAGGTGGCTGGCTGCTGGACAAGGAGGAGTTTGGTGTGTTTGTACAAAATGAGAACTCAGAATAATGGAGAACTTTCATCTGAGATTAGACAGAGGAATTTGGAACCTGGCAAGCTCATTATGGTTTCTGTCAGGGCAAGTTCAGCCATCACCACTTTTGATTCCAAAACCTATAAACATTTCATTTCTGCACTTAGGCAAAAAGTCATTTCACTTACTAGATGTTGTTGTTGTTGTTCAGTCGTTCAGTCGTGTCCGACTCTTCGTGACCCCATGGACCATAGCACGCCAGGCCTTCCTGTCCTGCGCTCTCTCCCGGAGCGTGCTCAAGTTCATATTCATTGCATCCGTGATGCTATCCAGCCATCTCATCCTCTGCCGTCCCCTTCTCCTTTTGCCTTCAGTCTTTCCCAGCATCAGGGTCTTTTCCAGAGAGTTTTCTCTTCGCATTAGGTGGCCAAAATATTGGAGCTTCAGCTTCAGTATCTGTCCTTCCAATGAGCACTCAGGGTTGATTTCCTTTAGGATGGACTGATTTGACCTCCTTGCAGTCCAGGGGACTCGTAAGAGTCTTCTCCAGCACCACAGTTCGAAAGCATCAATTCTTCGGCGCTCAGCCTTCCTTATAGTCCAGCTCTCACAGCCATACATTACTACTGGGAAAACCATAGCTTTGATTAGACGGACCTTTGTCGGCAAGGTGATGTCTCTGCTTCTTACTATGCTGTCTAGGTTGGCCATAGCTTTCCTCCCAAGGAGCAAGCGTCTTTTAATTTCATGGCTACAGTCACCGTCTGCAGTGATCTTGGAGCCCAAGAAAGTAAAATCTGTCACTGCTGCCATTTCTTCCCCTTCTATATGCCAGGAAGTGATGGGGCCAGATGCCATGATCTTAGTTTTTTTAATGTTGAGTTTCAAACCAGCTTTTGCACTCTCCTCTTTCACCCTCAACAAGAGGCTCTTGAGATCCTCTTCGCTTTCTGCCATTAGGGTGGTATCGTCTGCATATCGGAGGTTATTGATAATTCTCCCAGCAATCTTAATTCCGACCTCTGATTCATCCAACCCGGCATTTCTCATGATGTACTCTGCATATAAGTTAAATAAGCAGGGTGACAATATGCAGCCTTGTCGTACTCCTTTCCCAATTTTGAACCAATCGGTTGTTCCATGTCTGCTTCTTACTGTTGCTTCTTGACCCTCGTACAGGTTTCTCAGGAGACAGGTAAGGTGGTCTGGTACTCCCATCACTTTAAGAATTTGCCACAGTTTGTTGTGATCCACACAATCAAAGGCTTTAGCATAGTCAATGAAGCAAAAATAGACGTTTTTCTGGAATTCTCTTGCTTTCTCCATGATGCAGCGAATGTTGGCGATTTGATCTCTAGTTCCTCTGCCTCTTCGAAACCCAGCTTGTACTTCTGGTAGTTCTCGGTTCGCATACTGCTGAAGCCTAGCTTGTAGGATTTTGAGCATCACCTTGCTGGCATGTGAAATGAGCGCAATTGTGCGGTAGTTTGAACACTCTTTGGCATTGCCCTTCTTTGGAATTGGAATGTAAACTGACCTTTACATTCCAATTCCAAATGTAAAGGTCAGTCTTTTCCAGTCTTGTGGCCACTGTTGAGTGTTCCAGATTTGTTGGCATATTGAATGCAGCACTTTAATAGCATCATCTTTTAGGATTTTAAATAGCTCGGCTGGAATACTGTCATCTCCGCTAGCTTTGTTGTTACTAATGCTTCCTAAGGCCCACTTGACTTCACTCTCTAGGATGTCCGGCTCAACTTCAGTGACCGCACTATCATGGCTATCAGGGACATTCAGATCTTTCCTGTATAGTTCTTCTGTGTATTCTTTCCACCTCTTCTTAATCTCATCTGCTTCTGTTAGGTCCCTTCCTTCTTTGTCCTTTATCATGCCCGTCTTTGCACAAAACGTTCCCTTGAGATCTCCGATTTTCTTGAAGAGATCTCTAGTCTTTCCCATTCTGTTGTTTTCCTCGATTTCTTTGCATTGTTCATTTAAGAAGGCCTTCTTGTCTCTCCTTGCTATTCTCTGGAACTCTGCATTCAGTTGGGTATATCTTCCCCTTTCTCCCTTGCTTTTCGCTTCCCTTCTTTCGTGACCTACTTGTAAAGCCTCATCAGACAGCCACTTGGCTTTCTTGCATTTCTTTTTCTTTGGGATAGATTTCGTTGCTGCCTCCTGAACAATGTTACGGACCTCCGTCCATAGTTCCTCAGGCACTCTGTCTATCAGGTCTAATCCCTGAAATCTATTCCTCACCTCCACTGTATATTCATCAGGGATATGATTTAGGTCATACCTGAACGGTTTAGTGGTTTTCCCGACGTTCTTCAATTTAAGCCGAAATTTTGCAAGAAGCAGCTCATGATCTGAGCCACAGTCAGCTCCAGGTCTTGTTTTTACTGACTGTATGGAGCTTCTCCATCTTTGGCTGCAAAGGACATAATCAATCTGATTTCGATATTGACCATCTGGTGACGTCCATGTGTAGAGTCGCCTCTTGTGCTGTTGGAAAAGAGTGTTTGCTATGATCAGCATGTTCTCTTGGCAAAACTCTATTACCTTTTGTCCTGCTTCATTTTGTACACCAAGGCCATGCCTGCCTGTTATCCCGGTGATTTCTTGACTTCCTACTTTAGCATTCCAATCCCCTATGATGAAGAGGACATCTTTTTTTGGTGTTAGTTCTAGAAGGTGTTGGAGGTCTTCATAGAACCGATCAACCTCAGCTTCTTCAGCCTCAGTGGTTGGGGCATAGACTTGAATTACTGTGATGTTGAATGGTTTGCCTTGGATTCGTACTGAGATCATTCTATCATTTTTAAGATTGTACCCCAGTACTGCTTTTCCCACCCTTTTGTTGACTATGAGTGCTACTCCATTTCTTCTAAGGGATTCTTGCCCACAATAGTAGATATGATGGTCACCTGAATTAAATTCGCCCATGCCTGTCCATTTTAGTTTGCTGATTCCCAAGATGTCGATGTTCAATCTTGCCATCTCATGTTTGACCACCTCCAGCTTACCTTGATTCATTGATCTGACATTCCAGGTTCCTAAACAATATTGTTCTTTACAGCATCGGATTTTCTTTTCACCACCAGACACATCCACAGCTGAGTGTCCTTTCGGCTTTGGCCCAGCCGCTTCACTCTTTCTGGCGCTACTTGGAAATACCCTCTGCTCTTCCCCAGTAGCATACTGGACACCTTCCGACCTGAGGGGCTCATCTTCCGGTGTCATCTCTTTTAGCCTTGTGATACGTTCCATGGGGTTTTCTTGGCAAGAATACTGGAGTGGGTTGCCATTTCCTTCTCCAGTGGACCACATTTTGTCAGAACTCTCTGCCATGACCTGTCCGTCTTGGGTGGCCCTGCACGGCATAGCTTATGGCTTCACTGAGTTACGCAAGTCCCTTTGCCACAACAAGGCAGTGATCCAAGAAGGGGCACTTACTAGATAGTCCTAGGTTGTTGTAGCAGAACGATTCAGAACTCTGCTGGCTCTGGAATGGAGAAAGGGGATTGTGACAAACCAGTATGTTTGCATCACCAACCCTGCAATGTAGGACATACTTCTGAATATGGACACCTTTTGTCCATATTCAGAAGAAGCCTGCCACCACCCTCATATTATTAATAATTCCCAAGTAGTATTAATATTTAATAAGTCATGCTCTGAATATGTGAGAATCTAGGTGCATGACTTTTATATATGTAGAAGGACACCCCCTCCATTTCAGAGCCGCCTTTAAACTCTTTAACAATCAGTTTAGCATGTTTGTCAAGCAATGGAGATCATGGATAATGCCACCCTTCAGGCTAGGCAAGAGAATAAAATCATCTCCAGCTTTCAATTCAATATATGAAATGAACATAAACATTAGCTAACTAAAACTTATCAGGATACTAAGAATAATTCACCAAAGCAGTTTTCAAGTGGGAGGAAGGATGAGGCTAACATCTGGAACTCCCCGACATAGCTAAGGCCGCTCTCGCCTCTTTGTTAGCCAAAGGAAGTTTCCTGGGCAGCTTCCAGAAAGGGAAATTCAAACTGGCCAATCCAATGCCTGGGATGACCCGATTAAGAGCCCTCCAGTGCTCTCATGGGTATTTATTTACAGAAGGCTGAATCATTGGATAATTTTGTTGTCTCTACCTGCCTGGGCATGTCCTTTGTTCAGAGGCAGTTCTAATATAGGAGGGAGGGGCTTTGGTTCTTCACAGGATATTATATTTACATAACAAAGTAGAAAGGTTTCTGAAAACAAGGGGTTGCTTGGTAACTGATAAAGAATTATATCCCATGGCTGGTTTTCACCATTACTACCAGAGACAAGAACAGGTGACTGAAGAAGCACTCAACAGAAGTATGTGTGAGAGTGAGACTGCGGTAGCAAGCCCAATACCTGCCATACACACATTCACTAGAAAGTCTGTTCAGATCCATGTAGCGATGGTGGAGAATTCTGCCACGGATTTCAGTGAGGCTGAATGCACTGGCATTCGGCCCCCCGAAATCCGTGGCGGAACGCCCTGCCCCCCCACCCCCTGCAGATTCCCCCCAGGACGAAGCTTACCTGGGGTGGATGTTCCGGATGGCGGGAGCTCCGGCAGCGGCTCTGGTGGCAGCTGGTCTTTCGACCGGCTGCTGCAGCTGCCATTTGCATCCTGGTCTTTGCCGTAATAGCCTACGTAAGTATTTACATAGCCTATCACGGCAAGCCAAGCAAAAAACAAAGCAGCGTACATGAATGGCAGCAGCTACGGTGGCCGGCATTTGCGTTCCCTATTTTTTGCCGTTTTAGCATACATAAATATTTACGTAAGCTATTATGGCGGAAAAAAAAGGAACGCAAATAGCGCTCACTACGCTATTTGTGGTTCCCTTTTTTTCACCGTAATAGCCTACATAAATATTTACATAGGCTAAAAAGGCAAAAAATAGGGAACGCAAATGGCAGCCACCGTAGCCACAGCCATTTGCGTATGCTGTTTTCTTTTGGGCTACATAAATACTTATTTACGTAAATACTTATCTACGTAACTACTTATGTAGCCTATCATGGCAGCCTGGCTGGATGCAAATGGTGGCTGCTACAGTGGCCACCATTTCCATCTGCAGCAGCCCATCCGCAGCTAGAAATCTGGCTGTAGACGGCCCTGGCCAGCTGCGGAGCGGAGCCACCATGGAGTGGACCTGGCCGGGCAGGATTCCAGGGGGGAGGACTGGATCGCCTCCCCCCCATCGAGGATTCCGGGGGAAGGGATGGAGCGCCTCCCCCCACCGTGAAAAATTCCATGAAAAGGTGAGTTTTGTGCATCCCTAGATCCATGGGATGGGAAGTCTCTTAGGGTGCTATCCTATGCATATTTAGATAGAAAAGAGTCCTACAACTTCCAGCATGCCCCAGGCAGCCATAGGATTTTTTTTTGTCTAAACATGCATAGGTTTTCACCCTAAGGGTGCAATCTGATTGAGACAGGCAGCTGCCTCCAAACTCGGAGGTGACCACCTATTCAAAGCAGGGCAAGAGAAGCACAGAGGGGATCATGCCCTCTGCGCTTCTCCTGCCCTGCTTTTTCGGCTAGACAGCTGATTGCGGCTGTCTAGCCACAGGATCATGGAGCAGGAAAGAAGGCTGTTCTTTGACACATTGGATGTGTCGTACATGCAGCTATGCTCTCCCCATCCTGGAATGCCCCCAGCCATGCCCCTTTCTGGCCGCTCTGTGCTCATCTTCTGAGTGTGGAGGATGGGGCTGTTCTGTGCTGCCTCCGAGGCAAGGCAGAAGTGGGGGGAGGTCAGTTTTCCAGGAAGTGACTTCAGAGCGCGGGCTCCGAGGTCAGTTCCTGGAAAACAGCATACCCTATGGCCATCTAGCCACTGTCTAGTGGCCATAGGATTGCTCCCTCCAAGTGGTAAAAAATTGTTAATGAAATCTGAACTACAAGAGGGCTTGGGGTACTGGGCATAACTGTATATTATCAAGCTTCAAAACTAGGGATGTCAGAGAATTTCGCCACAAATCTTGGGGAGGCCGAGTGCCAGCACATTCGGCCCCCCGAAATTGGTGGCGAAATGGTCTGCCCCCCCCCCGGCACGGGACTTACCTTGGGTGAATCCTCCTGGTGGTGGTGGCTGTGGCGGCGTTTCGGCGGTGTTTCGGCGGCGGCAGCTGCAGCGGCGGTGCTGCGGCGGTGGTGCGGCAGCCGGTCTTCCAACAGGCTGCCGCCGCCGCCATTTCCAGTAAAACAACAACAACAACAACAACAACAAACATGATAGGCAACGTAAAGATTTACGTAGCCTATCACGGCTAGATTTTTAAAAAATACCGTGATAGGCTACATAAATGTTTACGTAGCCTATCACGGCTGAGGAAAAGAAACAAAACAAAACCGTGCATCTACGCTATTTGCGTTCCCCTTATTTTCGCTGTAGCCTACGTAAATGTTTACGTAGACTAGACATGCCAAAATAAGGAACGCAAATGGCGGCGCCCATGGTCGCTGCCATTTGCGTACGCGCGGTTTTTTGTTTTTTTACTCAACCGTGATAGGCTACGTAAACATTTATGTAGCCTATCACGGCTGACTACAGGGACGCAAACGGCAGCAGCTACGGCTGCCACCATTTGCGGCCCGGCCAGCCAGGATTCGGGGGTGGAGGGACAGAGCGCCTCCCCCCCGGCCAGAATTTCGGGGGGGAGGGATGGAGCGCCTCCCCCCAGCCAGAATTTCAGGGGGAGGGACGGAGTGCCTCCCCCCCACCGTGAATTAAATTTCGTTACAGGTAAGTGACTTTCGTACATCCCTACTGGCAGCCATACAAGACTGACTTACTCTAGACAAAACAACTAGATCAGGACAGGAAGAGGCTAAAATGTAAGTTGTCAATTTTTTAGGGATATCAGAGAATTCCGCCATGGATCTCAGTGAGGCCGAATGCCAGTGCATTCGCCACCCGAAATCTGTGGCAGAACGAAGCCCCCCCGCCCCACTACCCCGCAAAAGGCGTGCGAAATGGAGAACTTACCTGGTCCCGTTCGCACTGCTTTGTGAATGGTGGCCGCATCTGCGGCCGCCATTCGCTTCCCCATTTAGGCCGTGATAGGCTACGTAAATACTTACGTAGCCTATCATGGCAAAAAAACCTGCGGAGGCCATGATAGTATTTACATAGCCTATCATGGCAAAAAAAGGGAACGCAAATGACGGCCGCCGTAGCTGCCATCATTTGCGTTCCTGTTTTTTTGCTGTGATAGGCTACATAAATATTTATGTAGCCTATCATGGTGAAAAAACAGGGGCGCAAATGGCATAGCGGCCGCCATTTGCGCCCCTGTCTTTCACCGTAATCGGCTACATAAATATTTACACAGCCTATCATGGCCAAAAACAGGAATGCAAATGGCCTCTGTAGCCACTGCCATTTGTGTCCGCAGGCTCCAGACACCTGCGAATGCACTCAGCCAGTGGCTCTGCGGAGTTGCTGCGGAGCGGAGCCGGCCAGGTTAGGATTTCGGTAGGAAGTGTAGAGCACCTCCCCCCCACCGCAAATCACCCCTGCGACATCCCTACAATTTTTATGGTTCCAAGACAAGGCAAAAAGAACATCTTTTGAGAGTAATAACATGATGTATATTAGATGTTTAGTATAAATTGAAGAATAAACTTAATCTGGGTTTCACATCGTTCACTTCAATTTTCTATAATGAACACTTTACTGCTCATGATTTATTGGGGGATATTTCACTTTGTTACCATTCTGAATTACATCAGATAGGAAATCTTTGAGATAATACTATCCTATCATATCAAGAAATTGCAGATAAAACATGAGAACATACACTTTCCAGTCTTTAGTATTTGCAAGTAAAAATATTGTTATGAATCTACTACAAGCATATAGGTCTCGATGTATCTTAACTGAAATGGAAAACCTACTATTCACTTTAAAACAAAAGGTAAGTAAAAAACTGTATGGGTTACTTCAAAATATGCAACATAGTTCTGCTTTTGAATGTAAATGGGAAATAGAAGTAAAGAAGATAATGGAAATGGTTATATACAATGTCTGTTAAAGAATGTCATCTCAGCCAACCTTAAAGAAAACTTTCAGAAAATTCAGTTTAGGTGGTCCTTATTAACCCCAGCTTGTCTGAACAAACATTATAACTTTCAAGAGAACAGATATTGGAAGTGTCAAGCTTTGTGGGCTGGCATATTGCGTATTTTTGGTCAGGCCCCCAAGTACAACCATTCTGATGAAATGCTTAATATAATAAAAGATTTAACTGTTTATATTATTTTCACCCCCCAAATGCTCTACTTGCGGATTTGATAAATGAAGATTTAGAAGTCACCACTTGCTTTAAATTGGAAATCTTCTAAGCCTTTATTAATTCTGGAATGGGACAAGTTTCTCAGGACGACAACTTTTCAAACTAAGCTTGCTTACTACAAATTGTATAAAAAAGGATGTACAACCAACACATGTATTGAAAAATGGAGCTTATTCATAAATGACTGGAATTTAAATGATCAGGATAACATACAGCCTTAGGTACTTCTTCACTTATATAACTTTAATCCTTAATGTGTATAATTTGCATTTCTTCATTCTATATCTTTTAAATGGCTTCTTCTCTTTTCTTGTTAAATCATTCTTATCTGTTAAGTTTTACATTATTTTATGTCATTGTTTTGTACAGTTTTTCTATACGAAAAAAAGAAAGTCTTTATAGGTCCTGACTGCATGTATAAAGCCTTCACCCAAGGGGTCATACAAATGGTCTAGTGAATGTACCTAGGCTATGAGGCTGGTTTTGCTGCAGTGATCCCACCTCGTACACCTTCACTGTATGCATGAAAACTATCTGAATAGTTCTATAGCCACCTCGAACAAGCATCTATACACATGGGACAATGGTGGAATAATCACTATCCTTCAGCTTAGGTAATTAGTCTCCTTCAACATAAAAAGCTGGGATTCATGTCATTATTCCTATAATTAACATGTCAAATTGGGTACATATTTTCCAAATACAGATTTCAAACTTTCGTTTCCATTGTGTATTTGCAAACAAATGAGCTTTTAGACAAATGAGTCATTTTCTTAACATATACTTACAGCATTAATCACAAAAGTGGACATTTCCTCCACCCAACCCAATGCCCCGTAGGGTTTGGTCTCCTGAATGCATTCTGAAGTTATTATCCAAACACACACATTTTTTATGAAGTGTTCAGAATGGGCAGATATTTAAGCTCCTGTAAGCTTTATCTTACAACCTGCAGAGCTCTTCCTAGGCATAACAATTAAAACTGTTTTAAATTAAATCTCTGTGCAAACACAAATTAGATATTGGGCAACTGGGGAATAGTCTCCTTCGGGACTGTAAACCAATAAAGTATTTAAACTATGGCAGGGAACCCCAGATAAGCAATTAAGTAAACCAATGATTTTAAGACATTACCAAATGAATGCAAGTGTCTTTGCTTCAGATAAAATTATAAAATGGACAAGCACCAAAGATGGAGCTTTTGTAATCTCCAGGAGAAAAAGTCGTAAAGAAGAAATGGGGAGTGTGTTGAGGGGAAGAGATATAAAGCCTTGGTGCACTGCCATTTCCTGAACACTGTGACATTTTTTAATTCAAATTCACTGAGAATAATCTTACTAGAATTGGAACATGTGGAAGCTCTGGAAACTTGGATCTGGGAGTTTGAGAATTCAAAAATATCCATAAAAGCAATTTAACAAGAAATTCAGTGTTCCTGAATCTAGAACTACAGCAGTAGCATCAGTAAGAAACTTTGACAGAATGGAATAAGATGGTGAAACCATCAAGATCACACCAATATTTGGCAGGATCCAAACAATGATGCAGGACATCAATTTTCCAGGAGTTAAGACATTTGACATACTTCTCGGAACTCTCTACAGTCTCTGATGGGCATCTCTACACCAGCCTAAAATCCTGCATTTAAAACAGGGCTTTCTGCTTCCATTTTAAATTAGGGGTGGACGAAAGTCACTTACCTGCCCTCGAAGGACGTTCGCGGTGGGGGGGAGGCGCTTCGCTGCTCCCCCCGCGAAGTTCCGTCCGGCGGGGGAGGCTTCCCGCCTCAGCCCGGCCAAAATTCAGGCTGGGGGGGAAGCTTCCCGCCTCGGCCCGGCCGAAATTCAGGCCGGGGAGGAGGCTTCCCGCCTCGCTCGGCCGCGAACGCGAAAGTTTAAAAAAAAAACAAACGCCCCCTGATAGGCTACGTGACGATTAACGTAGCTTATCATAGCTAGATCTGCAAAGTCAGCCGTGATAGGCTACGTCAGTCGTCACGTAGCCTATCACGGGTGACTTAAAAAAAAAAAAGCGCGTACGCTAATGGCGGCCCCCATAGGGAGCCACCATTCGCGTTCCTTATTTAGTCGCTGTAGTCTACGTAAATGTTTACGTAGACTATGGCGAAAATAAGGGCAACACAAATAGCGTTGCCCTTATTTTCGCCGTAGTCTACATAAACATTTACGTAGACTACAGCGACCAAATAAAGAACGGGAATGGCGGCTCCCTATGGGGGCCGCCATTATCCGTACACACTTTTTTTTTTTTTTTAAAGTCACCCGTGATAGGATACGTGACGATTGACGTAGCCTATCACGGCTGACTTTGCAAATCTAGCCGTGATAGGCTACGTGAATCGTCACGTAGCCTATCAGGGGGCGTTTTTTTTCCTTCTTTTATTGCAATGGCGGAGGTGGCAGCCGGTCGAAAGACCGGCTGCCGCTCCCGCCCCACTCGAACACCCGCCGAACTGCCAGCCGGACCCGCTGCCGGGAGGGACATTCGGCGAAGGTAAGTCCCGTCCCGGGGGGGTGCGGGGGGCAGGGGGGTTCGGAGGATTTCTCCCCGAAACTTGTTTGGGGGGCCGAACACGTTGGCGCTCGGCCCCCCGAAGTTTCGGGGAGAAATTCTCCGCCAACCCTATTTTAAATGCAGGATCACAATGACTCCCTTTTTCACATGCTACCTTTCCTCCCAGCCCTTTTTTCACATGCTACCTTCCCCCTCCGTCTCTCCGTATCTTGAGTCTTCCATTATCTTTAATTGATCTCGCTCCTCTTCTTGCCACTTTTCCTCTTTTCATAGAGGAGACACAAGTGGAACACAATGGCGTAATGTGATAGGTCATAATCTGCGATCTACAGTCAGTGCCAGAAATATTGGAACAAGGATAACAGCTTTGGCAGTTGGCCTCTGTACACCACCACATTGAAGTCGAAAGGAAACACACCCAGATGGGAGGGAAGTCAGGACTTTCAGCTGTAATGCAAGGAGTATGATAAAAGTGGGGCACTAACCATTCAGGAAGTAAAGCCAGTGGCATACACACACACCCATTGTTGGTGGCTCATAAGTAATGGAACAAACCAACATAATTTCAAACTTAAGGATCGCCTTTAATACCTGGATTAGGGGTGGACGAAAGTCACTTACCTGTCGTCGAAGCTTGTTCGCGGTGGGGGGGAGGCGCTTCGCTGCTCCCCCCGCGAAGTTCAGGCCGGGGGGAGGCTTCCCACCTCTCCCGGCCGCGAACTCGAAAGTTTTTTTTAAAAAAAAAAACACGCCCCCGTGATAGGCTACGTGACGATTAACGTAGCCTATCACGGCAAGATCTGCAAAGTCAGCCATGATAGGCTACGTTAATCGTCACGTAGCCTATCACGGGTGACTTAAAAAAAAAAAGCGCGTACGCTAATGGCGGCCCCCATAGGGAGCCACCATTCGCGTTCCTTATTTAGTCACTGTAGTCTACGTAAATGTTTACGTAGACTATGGCGAAAATAAGGGCAACACAAATAGCGTTGCCCTTATTTTCGCCGTAGTCTACGTAAACATTTACGTAGACTACAGCGACCAAATAAAGAACGGGAATGGCGGCTCCCTATGGGGGCCGCCATTATCCGTACACACTTTTTTTTTTTTTTAAAGTCACCCGTGATAGGCTACGTGACGATTGACGTAGCCTATCACGGCTGACTTTGCAAATCTAGCCGTGATAGGCTACGTGAATCGTCACGTAGCCTATCAGGGGGCGTTTTTTTTCCTTCTTTTATTGCAATGGCGGAGGTGGCAGCCGGTCGAAAGACTGGCTGCCGCTCCCGCCCCGCTCGAACACCCGCCAAACTGCCAGCCGGACCCGCTGCCGGGAGGGACATTCGGCGAAGGTAAGTCCCGTCCCGGGGGGGTGCGGGGGGCAGGGGGGTTCGGAGGATTTCTCCCCGAAACTTGTTTGGGGGGCCGAACACGTTGGCGCTCGGCCCCCCGAAGTTTCGGGGAGAAATTCTCCGCCAACCCTATTTTAAATGCAGGATCACAATGACTCCCTTTTTCACATGCTACCTTTCCTCCCAGCCCTTTTTTCACATGCTACCTTCCCCCTCCGTCTCTCCGTATCTTGAGTCTTCCATTATCTTTAATTGATCTCGCTCCTCTTCTTGCCACTTTTCCTCTTTTCATAGAGGAGACACAAGTGGAACACAATGGCGTAATGTGATAGGTCATAATCTGCGATCTACAGTCAGTGCCAGAAATATTGGAACAAGGATAACAGCTTTGGCAGTTGGCCTCTGTACACCACCACATTGAAGTCGAAAGGAAACACACCCAGATGGGAGGGAAGTCAGGACTTTCAGCTGTAATGCAAGGAGTATGATAAAAGTGGGGCACTAACCATTCAGGAAGTAAAGCCAGTGGCATACACACACACCCATTGTTGGTGGCTCATAAGTAATGGAACAAACCAACATAATTTCAAACTTAAGGATCGCCTTTAATACCTGGATTAGGGGTGGACGAAAGTCACTTACCTGTCGTCGAAGCTTGTTCGCGGTGGAGGGGAGGCGCTTCGCTGCTCCCCCCGCGAAGTTCAGGCCGGGGGGGAGGCTTCTGACCTCACCCCGGCCGAAATTCAGGCTGGGGGGAGGCTTCCCACCTCTCCCGGCCGCGAACTCGAAAGTTTTTTTTTTAAAAAAAACACGCCCCCGTGATAGGCTACGTGACGATTAACGTAGCCTATCACGGCAAGATCTGCAAAGTCAGCCATGATAGGCTACGTTAATCGTCACGTAGCCTATCACGGGTGACTTTAAAAAAAAAAAACACGTACGCTAATGGCGGCCCCCATAGGGAGCCACCATTCGCGTTCCTTATTTGTTCGCTGTAGTCTATGTAAATCTTTACATAGACTACGGCGAAAATAAGGCCAACGCAAATAGCGTTGCCCTTATTTTTGCCGTAGTCTACGTAAATCTTTACGTAGACTACAGCGACCAAATAAGGAAAGGGAATGGCGGCTCCCTATGGGGGCCGCCATTATCCATACGCGCTTTTTTTGTTTTGTTTTTTAAGTCACCCGTGATAGGCTACGTGACGATTGACGTAGCCTACCATGGCTGACTTTGCAAATCTAGCCATGATAGGCTACGTTAATCGTCACGTAGCCTATCATGGGGGCGTTTTTTTTTTTTTCTTTTCTTGGAAAGGCGGCGGCGGCAGCCAGTCAAAAGACCGGCTGCCGCTCCCGCCCCGCACGAACACCCGCCGAACCGCCGGCCGGACCCGCCGCCGGGAGGGACATTCGACAAAGGTAAGTCCCGTCCCGGGGGGGGTGCGGGTGCGGTGCGGAGGATTTCTCCCCGAAACTTGTTTGGGGGGCCGAATACGTTGGCGCTCGGCCCCCCGAAGTTTCGGGGAGAAATTCTCCGCCATCCCTAACCTGGATGAAGATCCTTTGCAGGCAATGACTGCCTGAAGTCTGGAACCCATGGACATGACCAAATGCTAAGTTTCCTCCCTCGAGATGCTTTGCCAGGCCTTTACTGCAGCTGCCTTCAGCTGCTGCTTGTTTGTAGGGATGGCAGAGAATTCTGCCATGGATTCCAGTGAGGCTGGATTCTTTAGAATCCGGCCCCCAGGAATCCGTGGCGGAATGGCCTCCTGCCCCCCCGCCCCCCCCCCACAGAATTCCCCCAGGATGGAACTTACCTGGGGTGGATGTGGCGGATGCGGCAGTGGTGGCAGCGGTGGTTCCAGCAGCAGCTTCGACGGCGGCGACTCCAGCAGTGGTGGCGGCGGAGGCTGGTCTCCTGGCCAGCCGTGGCCGGGCTGCTGCGGCCACCATTGCCATCCTTCAAGCTGTGATAGGCTATGTAAGAATTTATGTAGCCTATCACAGCTAACCCCTAAAAAAAACCCAAAATACCCAGCGTACGCAAATGGTGGTGGCTACGGCTGCCACCATTTGCGTTCTCTATTTTTCGCCGTTCAAGCCTACACAAATATTTACGTAGGCAATTACAGTGAAAATAAGGGAACCGCAAATAGCGTAGTGGGCACTATTTGCTTTCTTTTTTCTTCGCCGTTCTAGCCTATGTAAATATTGACGTAAGCTAAAACGGCGGAAAAAAAAGAAACACAAATAGTGCCCACTACGCTATTTGCGGTTCCCTTTTTTTTCGACGTAATTGCCTACATAAATATTTATGTATTTATGCATCTTATGTAAGATGCCTTTATGAACTGTTCCTCCCCCCCCCGGAATCCTCCTTGGCTGGCTGTGCTCTGCGGCAGCTCCGCGGAGCAGCCGGCCAGGCCCAGCCAGGTCAGAGCCGTCTGCAGCCGGATTTCCGGCTCAAGAGGGCTCTGGGAAAAAAAAAAAAAACGCGTACGCAAATGACGGCGGCTACGGCCGCCGCCATTTGCGTTCCTTATTTTTGACATCTTAACCTACGTAAATATTTACGTAGACTAAGTCGGCGAAAATAAGGGGAACGCAAATAGCGTAGTGGGCACTATTTGCTTTCTTTTTTCTTCGCCGTTCTAGCCTATGTAAATATTGACGTAGGCTAAAACGGCGGGGAAAAAAGAAACACAAATAGTGCCCACTACGCTATTTGCGGTCCCCTTTTTTTTTCGAAGTAATTGCCTACGTAAATATTTATGTAGGCTAGGACGGTGAAACATAGAGAACGCAAATGGCGGCTGCCATAGCCACCGCCATTTCTGTACACTGGTTTGTTTGGGGGTTTTTTAGGGGTTAGCCATGATAGGCTACGTAAATTCTTATGTAGCCTATCATGGCTGCCTGGCTGGATGCAAATGGTGGCTGCTATGGCAGCCGCCATTTGCGTCTGCAGCAGCCTGTCCGCGGCCGGAAATCCGGCTGTGGATGTCCCTGGCTGGCGGCTCCTCGGCCTGGCTGCGGAGCAGAGCCAGCTGTCGAAGATCCCGGGGGGAGCATCGGATCGCTTCCCCTCCATCGAAGATTCCAGGGGGGGAGGGACGGAGCGCCCCCCCCCCACGAACAGAATCTGCAAACAGGTAAGTGACTTTCGTACATCCCTACTTGTTTGTGGGTCTTTCTGCCTTAAGTCTTGTCTTCAGTAAGTGAAAAGCATGCTCTATTGGGTGGAGATCAGGTGACTGACTTAGCCATTGAAGAACATCCAACTTCTTTGCCTTGAGAAACTCTTGGGTAGCTTTTGCTGTATGTTTGGGTCGTTATCCATCTGCAATATGAAGCGGCGTCCTATCAGTTTGGCAGCATTCGGCTGAATCTGAGCAGAAAGTATAGCCCTATACAATTCAGAATTCATTCTGCTGCTTTTATCAGCACTCAGGACATTAATAAACACCAGTGACCCAGTTCCATTGGCAGCCATACACGTCCATGCCATAACACTGCTTCCATCATGTTTGACAGATGATGTGGTATGCTTTGGATCATGAGTTGTTCCTTTCCTTCTCCATACTTTTCTCTTCCCATCATTCTGGTACAAGTTAATCTTGGTTTCATCAGTCCAAAGAATCTTATTCCAGAACTGGGCAGGCTTCTTTAGGTGTTTGCTGGCAAAGGCTAATCTGGCCTTTCTGTTCATGAGCATTACCAGTGGTTTGCACCTTGTTGTGAAGACTCTGTATTTACATTCATAAAGCCATCTCTTGATTGTAGGTTAGGGATGTACGAAAATCACTTACCTGTTTGCGGATTATGCTGATCGTGTGGGGGGGGAGATGCTCCATCCCTCCCACCGGAATCCTGGATGGGGGGTGGCGCTCCGTTCCTCCCCCCCCCCGAATCCTCCTTGGCTGGCTGTGCTCCGCGGCAGCTCCGCGGAGCAGCCGGCCAGGCCCAGCCAGGCGAGAGCCGTCCGCAGCCGGATTTCCGGCTCAAGAGGGCTCTGGGAAAAAAAACAAAACCGCGTACGCAAATGACGGCAGCTATGGCCGCTGCCATTTGCGTTCCTTATTTTTAACATCTTAATCTACGTAAATATTTACGCAGACTAAGACGGCGAAAATAAGGGGAACGCAAATAGCGTAGCGGGCGCTATTTGCGTTCCCCTTATTTTCGCCGTCTTATTCTACGTAATTATTTACGTAGACTAAGACAGCCCAAATGGCGGCGGCCATTTTTTTTTTTACCCAGTCGTTTTAGGCTACATAAGTTTTTACGTAGCTTAAAACGTCTGGGTTAAAAAAAAGGCTTTTTTACCCAGATATTTTTTTACCCAGATGTTTTAGGCTACGTAAAAACTTACGTAGCCTATCACGTCGGTGTAAAAACAACAAACAAAAACCTGCAAATGGCGGCGGCGGCAGCCGGTCGGAAGACCAGCCGCTGCAGCTGCCGCTGCTGCCACCCGGGAGATCCGCCCCAGGTAAGTCTCATCCCGGGGGGATCCGCAGGGGGGGCGGGGGGTCAGGCCGTTCTGCCACAGATTTCGGGGGGCTGAATGCACTGGCATTCAGCCTCCCCGAGATCCGTGGTGGAATTCTCTGCCATCCCTACTGTAGGTGTTGACAATGACATGCCTATCTCCGCAAGAGCGTTCTTGACCTGGCTAGATGTTGTGAAAGGGTTTCTCTTCACCATGCGCAGCATTCTGCGGTCATCCACTTTAGTTGTCTTCCGTGGTCTTCCAGGCCTTTTGCTGTTGCTGCGCTTGCCAGTTAATTCCTTCTTTTTTCAGGATGTCCCAAACTGTTGTATTGGCCACTCCCACTGTTTTTGCAATCTCTCTGATGGGCTTATTTTGTTTCCTCAGCCTAATGATGGCCTCCCTCACTCGCATGGACACCTCTTTGGACCTCATTTTGGAAGTTCCAGTGAACAGCTACCAAATGCAAATGTAACACTCAGAACCACCTCCAGGCCTTTTATCTGCTTGATTGGTCATGGGGCACCCAGGAAACAGGCCACACCTGGCCATGCAGCTGCTTGCCAGCCATTCATTCCAATACTTATGAGCCACCAACGATGGGGGTATGTGTATGCCACTGGCTGTCCTTCCTGAACGGTTAGTGCCCTACTTTTGTCAAACCCCTTGAATTACAGCTGAAAGGCCTGACTTTGCTCCCATCTGGGTGTGTTTCCTTTCGACTTCAATGTGGTGGTGTACAAAGGCCAACTGCCAAAGCAGTTATCCTTGTTCCAATATTTCTGGCCCTGACTGTATTTAAAAATGGAACAAAGGTAGGGATGGCGGAGAATTTCTCCCCGAAACATCGGGGGGCTGAGCGCCAACGTGTTCGGCCCCCCAAACAAGTTTCGGGAGAAATCCTCCGCACCCCCCCGCACCCCGCACCCCCCCCCGGGATGGGACTAACCTTCACCGAATGTCCCTCCCGGTGGCTGGTCCGGCCGGCGGTTCGGCGGGTGTTCGAGCGAAGCGGGAGCGGCAGCCGGTCTTTCAACCAGCTGCCGCCGCCGCCATTGTAATGAAAGAAAAAAAAAAAAACGCCCCCTGATAGGCTACGTGATGATTCACGTAGCCTATCACGGCTAGATTTGCAAAGTCAGCCGTGATAGGCTACCTGAATCGTCACGTAGCCTATCACGGGTGACTTAAAAAAAAAAAAAAAGAGTGTACGGATAATGGCGGCCCCCATAGGGAGCCGCCATTCCCGTTCCTTATTTGGTCGCTGTAGTCTACGTAAATGTTTACGTAGACTACGGCGAAAATAAGGGCAATGCTATTTGCGTTGCCCTTATTTTCGCCGTAGTCGACGTAAACATTTACGTAGACTACAGCGACTAAATAAGGAACGCGAATGGCGGCTCCCTATGGAGGCCGCCATTCGCGTACGTGCTTTTTTTTTTTTTTAAAGTCACCCGTGATAGGCTACGTGACGATTCACGTAGCCTATCACGGCTGACTTTGCAGATCTAGCCATGATAGGCTACGTGAATCATCATGTAGCCTATCGGGGGCGTTTTTTTTTTTTACTTTCGCATTTGCGGCCGGGCGAGGCGAGGCGCCTCCTCCCCGGCCTGAATTTCACTGTATTTGAATACAGTGAACAAGAATGATCCTCAGAACTCAATAATTTGTTATATGGAATACTAAAAAAAAAATAAAAAAATCATGTAGACATCCCTGCAAGTAACAGCAAGTTACTTGCTATACACATAGGAAATTTCAGCATACATCATATACAGAAAGTAAAGTTTAGGATTTTTAAGCATTAAAAATACATGGATATTGGCTGTAGATTAAAGCTACACCAGTAATTGAATATATATATATATATATATATATATATATATATATGCAATTTATTTCTTTTCTTGTTATCTACAATATTAGCCCACAATAGGCTGTAGAGAATTAGGGGAGTTACTGAGCTGAACTTCTGTTTCTGGAAGTCATATACTTAAGTCTAGTAAAAAAGGAATTGATTAAACATATATCTATAGATAGAACTTTACAACTAACACAATGTATAGCTTGTGTCATAATGACATTTGCCTGGTATATGAACTACTATAGTAAGTATTTTGCTTTTGTCAAAGCTGAAGATCTCCCTAAAAAATCACCTTTCTCTTCGCAAAGATTATTTTTGTGACATTTCATTTCTATTCATTCTCATTCCTGTATGCAGGATTTAATCTTGACGACGTTATTTTCTTGTGTAAAGAGTTGGGAGAAGAAGTGTTTCTCCTGCCCTCCAGCTTTGGATTGCAAGAGGCTGCTTCATGTGAAGCTACACTGTGGTGATGCTTCAGTGTTTTCTATGGAAATTCATAAAGTGTGGAAGGCAGTCAAGATATTCCTTTTCAAACATGCTGTAGGCATGCAGCAGGGAGCTTCATATCCTAAATGTTTGAAGATACGTATCTCTCACGCTTTATAAGGGGGAAAAGCTCAGTCACAGAGCACATACTTTGAACGCAGAGGGTCCCAGGTTCTATCCCTGGCATCTCCAGGTAGGGCTGAAAAAGTCTCTAGAGAGTAATGGCCAGTCAATATAGGTTGGCTTCCACCAGCTTGGCTCCCTCCAGATGCATTGGTCTGACTCAGTACAGGGCAGTTTCCTGTGTTCCTATGTTTACTGCAGCAAACTGGTGGCATTGTGGCAAATGCGATTGCCACACTGAGGGTGAAGTTGCATGAGAGTTGCTGGTAGTAGAGGAGGAATGGTATCCTGAGGCACCCCTCTTGATACAGAGCTTTTCTACATGAGGCATTTGTTGTGCATTTATCATTCCCTACTCACAGCTGTTTACAGGTTGCTTAGACATAGATGACATTGTAAGCCTTCAGTTTCATTTCTGTGTCTAAAAAGCACTTCCAGGGAGGTTTTTTGTTTGCTTTTTAGAGCAAGGAAAATGGGCTACAATTTATGAGTGGCAAAAGAAAGCATGATTTCCTCTTGTGTATTTGCATTATTCTGCTATACCACAGTGCCACCTAGAGGTTATTGAGCAGAAAAGCTGGAAAGGAAACGCTTCTCATGTAGTGCTCAGAGCTCAATTCCGCAACAAAAGTGAAAGTAGATGTGGCAGATTAATAGCCTCATGTAGAAAAGCCCATAGACAAGAGTGTCATGGTCGAAACAGAGATTCCAGCTTTGTGAGCACTGCGGAAGTAGGTGGAAGAGGGCTCTGAATCCTTCTTCTGCCATCACTGTTATCTGTGCAGCCCTATCTATGACCCTTTCATACATACCTGCAGGTTCAGAAGAAACTGCTTCCTTTTGACATTGCCCTCGCTTCAGGAGGAATGGCAACTGGGAGGAAAAGATCCACATGATGGGCCCTATTTAGTTAACTGCATTATTCACATCTAGAAAGCAGATGCAGGAGATCACACCAGCAGGAGATAGAAGTGGCTCCCACACTGATGCTGGTACAAGTGGATAGGATAGGAATCCCATGTCACAAGAACAAAATGGGTCCTCCACTGATGTCTAACAGGAGGGTGTTCACATGTTACACTGAACATGTCTTCACATTTTATGAACCCTCATTCAGGTAGTTGTGAGAATCTTCCTCCATACAGATGCTAGCCTGTGACACACTTAGGGCTAAAGCGGGGAAGGGACGTGTGTGAGCAAGTCTCTGTGTGTACAGCATTACATGCAGGTGTCAGGGGTGGGGCTAGCTGGTGTGCTATATTGGGGTTGGGGGCGCAGACCCACTTTGCTTCCAACTTGTGGACCACCTTCACACAAGTAATACATGAAGGGGAGGGTCATGTTCAGTGGAACATAATGACAACCAGGTGAACACCTAATAAAACTGTTCCTGGACTGTATCACTTAAGGCTGCAAATGGGAAATTGCATAATTGAACGTGCTTTCAGTGTTTTATCTTAACAAGAAAACTAGATATTAGAGAGAAGTCTAGTCTAGTTTTCTCCCTGATATGTTAGGTTGTCCATTTGTTTCTAATGTATTTTGGGGTGGGTGAACATTCAGTCATGTCGTATATTCCCCTACATGCAATCTACAGGGGGTTGCAGTCCAGTTAAGTATGATAAGCTATTTGTCTTGGAGTTAGGCATGTATGGATTTTGTAAAATCTGTTCTGTCTACATTTCATGGATTGTCAGGTGCCTTTTGCTTTGTCGCCCACTCATTGGTGGAATCGGATTTTTTCCAGTTTCCCAAATTTTTGCAAATTTGCAAATGCCCCTTCAAAAGCTCAAATCATCCTTCAAATGCACATTTTCTTGATTTCGCCTATGCGGGGGGATGTGCATTTTTGGCCAGGGTTTCTTATTTTATTTTACGTATTTGACTAACTTTGTGTAAAATTCCAGAAAGTTAAAAAAAAAAAAACCAGTCCACAAGTCTGCAGAATCCAAGCAACTCGGGAAAAGCCAGTCTGCTGTGGAATCCACAGGCTGGATTCATAAAAATCCAGACTCATTTGACTCTGTTGAGGATTTGTCTAACATCTCTACTTGGAGTCTCTAGGTCTCCTTAGATCCCAAAGGTGCTGGATGCCACCAACATGCTGCCATCTCACCATGAGATGAGAGCAACCCACATGGGCAGGCGATTGGCATGGGAGCAGCCTTTCGGATTAGACTTGAGAAGCTAGTAATAAAGGGAAGCTTTGATTGTGTTGCCTATATTTTAATTAGTTTTATGCTGCTTTTATTGTGATCTTTTATGGTTCAGTTTTATAATGTTAATGAAGTAGATTGATTTTTCTGTACTGCCTTGAGCGATTGGAGGTGTAAAAATGAAAAAAAAAAAAAAGAATGAATAAATGCAAACAATATCCAATAGGTGGCCATACCATTTGTGCAGACATGATTACAGTATTTATAGAACGGAACCGATGCAGCAGGAAGCGCAATACCTCAAAGCAACGCTGAATAACCAGCTTCACCTGAGCAAGAGCCAGCACCTGATGTCCCTTCCAGAAGGGCCGTTGATGCCATTTGGCCTTAAGGCAGGGGCCGGGGCTCAGTGGAGGAGCACCAGCTTTGCATGCAGAAGGTCCCAGGTTGTCAGGGTCACCCCTGAGCATATGGAGTGCCAGAGCAGTTCAGATTCTGCGGAAGAACTGCAACACGTGGGGGAGGAACTTTCCCAGGCTTCAGAGGCACAGCTGGACGGAGAGGCCCTCCCTTCACACTCCCCTGTGAGTGATAGCAAATGGGGGGAGGCAAGGGAAGGACAACCTCAACTCTTAGGCGCAAGGCGCAGATGCAGGCACAAGCGGGAAGTTGCTGGGGCTAAGCTTAGGCACTCCGCCCGATTGGCTCAGTGTCAACAGATGCACCTAGAGGTGTCACAGGAGAGGGGGAGAGTTTCCCCTCTCACCCCTTAAGTTAAGAGAGTTTGCTGCCTTTTCCCAAACAGAGACTGACTTTCGTAGCTCCCCTTTGAACTCCTTGAAGGCTTTTCCTTTGTAGTCTGTGAGTCTCTCTCTAGCAATTTGCATCTGTATGTCTCATTAGGGTAAATGGAATTAAAGCCTTGGAATTGCAGCCTCTTGTCTGAGTGTTGATTTTGGCTATTGGAGTTCTCAGCAGGGCAAAAGGGGAATCCTGACAGCGGTTCAATCTCGGCATCTCCAGGTCAGGCTGTAAAAATTCCTGTCTGAAACCCAGTGAGTCACTGCCAGTCATCGTTGGCAGTACTGGGCTAAATGGACCAATGGTATGATTCAGTAGAAGGTAGCTCACATAACTGGGAAATCCATGCAATCCCTTTATGCCTCTAGTGTTGTGGAGATGGCCCTGTATGGCCACCATTGCATGCAACATTAAATATACAACAATTATGAAGTCCCCATCTTGTGTAAAAATGGTGGCTCACAGTGAGGAGTGGGTGGCTGTGGGGTGCTCCTGGACCATGTGGTGCTTGAGGAGTGTGCACGCAAGCACCCAGCAGCTCAGGGAGCAGAGGCTGGGGGGCTGGGCATGGGGGAGTCCACTAGACTCCCAGACTCAGTTGGCCACTTGCGACAATCTTAGCTGGGAGTTGTAGGGCTTTTTTTCTGTCTAATCATACATAGGATTTCACCCTAAGCCACCGTTTGTGGAAAGAAACAGTGAATAAATATGAAAGGGAAAGGCACTAGTAAATCAGTAATGACATACACTAGCATTCTGGCAAATATGACTGTTGCAGCACAATTCTATGCATGTCTACTTCTAACTAAATCCCACTATATTCATTGAGGCAAACAGTCTAGTAACTGAGTTTAAGAGTGCAGCCATTCCATGCAGTTTTCTCCATGCCTATTCAGAAGTGAGTTCGTTGGCATTTACTAGTTCTAGGTAAGTGCATTTAGGATCGTGGCCCTAATGTTTCCCTTACAGAGTGATCCAGATCTTCTTGGGAAGCCATCAGGGGGTTTGGAAGGAGTAGAGGTGCTGCTCTGACCACCCAGGAGGCCCCTGTTATACCTATGGAAAGCTGTGTGGGCACAACTGTACCACCAGTGGTAGGCACTTGAGAGTGGGGCAGGGGTGGGTTGAAGGCAGCCTTGGATCCACTGGATTCAATGGTCTTAAAGGCCCCTTCTGACCCTACTATTCTACTACTCTATTATTCTTCCCACCCCATTCTATGAAATCAAAAGGTGTGCTCTTATATGTCTCTGGGCGTGTAACAAGTTGGCCTTTGTAATATATTCTAATAGTGTGGACACCCAAGCTAATTTCATTCCACCTGAATACCTGGCCCTAGGATAAGAACAAACCAGGTTTGTCCCAAGAAATCCATAGCTATCCATGTTCTGAACAAAATGCGAAATAAATTGCATTCCTTGCCTTTTAAAATAATATACAACCTGAGGTTTATTTGTCATTCTCAAATCTCCCATTAGTTTATTTATAGTTCCAAAGAAATTGGCACCCAATTTGAGGCAAACCCTTAAAAAAAGAATGGACATATTCCAGTCAGCTCTATTATCATTTAGATGAGCACACTTGATGGTGCTTTGTTTTCTAAATCTTTGCTTGATGATTTTTACCCTCAGAAGTGAAAAACTAAATCATGTTCATTTGCTTATACAATGACTGTGTATCACTGTGTTTATGGCAAAAAAGTGATGGAAGAATGCTATCAAATTTCTAATTCGCAATATATTCTTTGTGTGGCAAATGGCAAGCAATCATTGACTGAATATTTTCTAAAGTAAATGTATTTCCATAACTGAAAAACAAAAGCTCCAGACATGGCATTGTAAAGAGGTGACTCGGAGATCCAATATAATCCTATAGATAAAGTATAGGACAGGAACCCAGGTTACCTGGGTTCAGTTGCAACTTCTGCCATTGGTTAGTTCTGAAGACTGGGGCAAGTCAGTATGACTGCATACAGACCACTGTGTGCACGTAGATTCTTGGTAAGTCACTTTTCTGTATTACCCTGCACAGTGGTGAGGAAAGTCGTACTACTTTCCTGGATTTCTGATCAGGTGTACAATTGTGCTAAGATCCTCCTCACCACTTGGCATAATGTTACCAAACCCTGAGGTAACTTTCCATTTGGTATATACTATAGTTATCTGTATTCACTGAATGTGGTTCTCCCAAGATAGCTGAAAAGTCAAACAAGCTACAGATAACCAAACAATCCCAGAACGTGCAATCAGACATGGGTAGCTTCATCATCTGTATCATCTCACCACACTTTTTGTGTGTGTGGAGAATTTTACCACACATCAATTGCCAAGTGTGTGTGTGTGTGTGTGTGTGTGTGATAAAATGGTCATCTGTGGGTAAAGTCAGATGTACTATAAAATCTATCCTTTTAGCTGCAAAGTCTGGCTCACAGTGTGGATGAGCAAAACATGGAAAGTCTTTTTATTGTTACATCTGTCTTCTGCTGGAAGGATTCATTTTACTGTTATTGTAGTCTTTATTAGATACATAATTTTCACCCCACCTTTCTGGTATACAGGAGACACAAAATTGGGCGGGATAGCTAATACTTTGGAAGACAGAAACACAATTCAAAGTGATCTTGACAGACTGGAGCTCTGGGAAGAAAATAACAGAATGAAATTTAATAGGGATAAATGCCAAGTTCTGCACCTAGGAAAAAGAAACCAAATGCACAGTTACAAGATGGGGGATACATGGCTCAACAACACTACAAGCAAGAAGGATCTTCAAATTGTTGTCGATCACAAGCTGGATATGAGCCAACAATGTGATGTGGCTGCAAAAAAAGGTAAATGCTATTTTGGGCTGCATTAATAGAAGCATAGCTTTCAAATCCCAGAAAGTACTAGTTTCTGGAGTACTGTGTCCAGCTCTGGAGTACTGTGTCCAGTTCTGGGCACTGCACTTTAAGAAGGATGCAGACAAACTGGAGAAGTTTCAGAGGAGGGCAACAAGGATGATCAGGGGACTGGAAACAAAGCCCTATGAAGAGAGACTGAAAGAACTGGGCATGTTTAGCCTTCAGAAGAGAAGACTGAGGGGAGATATGATAGCACTCTTCAAGTTCTTGAAAGGTTGTCACAGAGAAGAAGGCCAGGATCTCTTCTTGATCAACCCAGAATGCAGGACATGGAATAATGGGCTCACGTGACAGGAAGCCAGATTCCGGCTGAACATCAGGAAAAACGTCCTGACTGTTAGAGCAATATGACAATGGAACCCATTACCTAGGGAGGTGGTGGGCTCTCCCACACTAGAGGCATTCAAGATGAGGCTGGAGTCTGGACAGCCATCTGTCAGGGATGCTGTGACTTGGATCCCTGCATTGAGCAGGGGGTTGGGCTCGATGGTCTTGTAGGCCCCTTCCAGCCCTACTATTCTATGATTCTATGATTCTATGACAACTTATAATAACCATAAAAACAGCAATAAAATATTGTTTAAAAAAATCAAAACAGTCGTAAACCAAAGACAAAACAAAACAAAAAAACCAACCCAACATAACCAACTTCCCTACAAAGACATCAGTAGCAACCGCCCTAATAACAGTCAGCTTGAATTATCTCCCAAAACCTTTTGAAAGAGTCTTTTCCTTTGGGCAGATGTTCCAGAACAGAGGTGCCAATGCTGAAAATGGCCTTGTCTCAGGAATTAGGGTTTGCCCTACCATTAGGCAAAATAAGGCACCTGCCTCAGGTGGCAGATGCTGGTGGGGGGGGGGGCAGACAGCAGTGGCATGGTGTGGGAGATCAGAGCTGTGTGTGCCACACAGCCTACCTTGTGCCTTGTAAGCTAGCTGGGCTGTCCTCAGGTACAGCGGAGGACAGTGCGCTGCCAACAGTGTTGAAATAAGATTCAACTGCTAGAACAGCTTTTGTTCATGGAATGGGGAGGCAGGGCATGTGTGTGTGTGGTCCTACCAGCTCAGGAAGCAAAAAGTCTTAGACCAGCACTGTCCAATGTACCCACTTACTATAACTCAGACAGTGTGGGAACATGGACCAGGGGGCTCCATGGTTGGCTGAGTGTTTGTTAGGGATGTTAGAGAATTCTGCCACGGACTCCAGTGAGACCCCCCAGAGTCCATGGTAGAACCAAGCAATCCCCACCACCACCCTGCGAAACTTCCCTGGGATGGATCTTACCTGGTGTCGGCCATCCAGTCCATCTGCTGGCCGTGGTCTGCGGCCGCGAATAGCTGCCCCAGTCTGCGGCCGCCATTTCCCTCCCTACTTTAGCCATGATAGGCTATGTAAGTATTTATGTAGCCTATCATGGCAAAGAGCAGGGACGCAAATAGCAGCTGCTACACCATTTGCATCCCTGCTCTTTTCGTGATAGGCTACATAAATATATACGTAGCCTATCATGGCTAATGCAGGGATGCAAATGGCAGCCACTATGGCAGCTGCCATTTGCAGCTGCAGCCCGGCAGTGGACGGAGGTCCGGCTGCAGGCGGCCTCGGCCAGCAGCTCTGTGGACTCTCCACGGAGTGGAGCTGGCCGGGGAGGATTCCAGGGGGAGGGATGGATTGCCTCCCCCCCACTGCGGACGCCCCCACCTGGAACAAGGTAAGGGATTCGTACATCCCTAGTTTGGGTAGGAACATATGGAAGGATATGAACATATGGCCTTGAGCTCTTCTGGTCCCAGACCATTAAGGGCTTCAAAGGTCATGTCCAGCGCTTTAGACTGGTATGGCAGGGAATATTAACCAATGAACATGAACCAAATAAAATAAAACCATACTTAATAAGCTTTATACAGCACGATAAAGTATAGATGCACATTTTCAACCATTCAAAGACAGCCTACCACCACACCCACCTTCATAGAGTGAATTAGAGTAATCCAACCTAGATGTTACTAGGGCATAAAAGTCTTTGGACAGGTCCATCTTTTCTAGGAAAGCTCACAGCTAGTGTACCAGTCTAAGCTGGTGAAAAGTATTCTTAGACACTGCCACAACCTGGGTGTCCCAAAGTAGACCCAGAGCACCCCCAAGATGTGAATATGATTCTTAAGGGGCTATTCAGCCCTGTCCATAACAGGCTATACATCTAACACTCAATCAACCAGTCCCCCCCAAGTAACAATATTTGCATCATGTCTGAATCCAATCTCAGTTTGTTGACTCTGATTCAGTCTATCACTGACTGGATGCCAGTTCAGAACCTCCACTGGATCCATGGAATATGATGGAAAGAGACAACACTGAGTGTCTTCAGCATACTGATGACAGCTCAGCCCAAATAACTGGATTATCTTTGGTAGTGGCTTCGTGTAGATCTTATGCACAGATATATATTTGTGCAGATTTTTTAACTGAACAATCTGCAAATCGATGCAGAAACAGGCTGGAACAAATGTTGCTGCGGAAATCCAAGGGACTTGCCAAAAACAAATTTGACAGATTTACCTATCCCTGGTTGGAAGCACGCCCTCTCTCAAAGAGGCATTAATGACCTTAGGCTACCCCAGTCTGGCATTAATGACCTCAGGCTACCCCAGTCTGGCATTAATGACCTCAGGCTACCCCAGTCTGGCATTAATGACCTCAGGCTACCCCAGTCTGGCATTAATGACCTCAGGCTACCCCAGTCTGGCTACTTTAATTAGCTAGAAAGGGCATAAGCATCATTGAAAGTCATTGTTGTCCAGTAAGCACATCACTGGAGGAGAAAACATTGTTTAATGTCAGGCAGGCTTGCTACTAAATAGCAATTCCTGCCACCAATGAATATGAAAACATAGTTATTTGTAAATTCAAGATACAGTGGAAATAGCAACAGCAAAAGGTCAATTAAACAATACAAAGCTCTACATACATGTTTGTTTTTGGGGGTTTTTCTATTATGCTTACAGGATTCGATCCATAATTATAAGGATTATCGAATTAACATAAAATCAATATTTATGCAGCATTTATGTTGACATTTTTTTTTTACTGTACATGGCTCACTAAGCAGCTATCACCAGTCAACAACCACTACAAGCTCATTTGATATTTTAAAGGTTGTTTATCACCTTATAAATGATTTATTGAACCTTCTCAAAGTCATTTATTATAAAAGCTCCCAATCCTTAGAAACAAAGAGATTGTGTGTGCAGCAGTTACCTCAAATGTGTTTTACCATTAACTTTAAACATGATAAATAAGTAATAACTAATAATTAAATAGAAACATTCCCGCACTTTGTTATTAGATGTTCCTACAAACTAAAAATGCCCATCAAGGAATACTAAAGGGTGAATGGCAGGGTGAATATTGCAATATTGAATATTGAATATAATATTGAATATTGAATATAATATTGTTATAATATTATAATATTATATATTCTAATATATAATATTAGAATATAATATAATATTGAATATTGAATACAATATTGAATATAATATTGAATGTTTCACACTGAATTTTGCAGGGTGAATTGCACAAGCAATATTGCAAACATCTATGCACTGGATGGGAAGGGAGGAAATCAGAAAGTGAGCTACTTGTTTTTTACATAATCAGCCGGCTTGAAATGAGAAAAAGACTGGTGATACCAGGGCTGAGAAGACATGGAAAGACATATATCTGGGTAAATAGTAGAGATATCTAATTAAAAAGCCAATCAATAGAAGCCCCAGCAGTTCTTTCTTTTGCTTTCGTAGACTTTACCTTAGCTCTCAAGAGAAAGAAGAATGAACTTTGGGCAAGGTATAAGAAAAAAAGACCTATGAATTCTGCATACCGGAATTCTGTTTTTATTCCCCCATTGGTAAAAAGGATCTAATTCTATGAGTATGGTGATTTCTTGCTCACACACTGAAGACACTGATGCACACAAGATTGTGTATAAAGAATATGGAATCCTGTAGATCAATTGTCTAGCAGGAAAGGACTGGGGGGAACTGACTTCAGAATCAGATCCCACTTGGGCACAGTTTCTTTTAGCTAGCTAACAGCTCACAGTTCCTGCGTAGTTGTATACACAACATATGTGAATGATTCACTATCTAGCTAAGGATCTGCACGAGGAAACCTGCCTCCGTGCGCATATAACTCCATGCACATATACTGTGTCGTATAGCCTAGATGAATTGGAGTGACCATGAGTTGGATCCAGAGTTAGGCAGAGTGGCACACTACAAAATGCCAATGGATGATCCCATTGATGGAAGGGAGAAAGTGATTTTCACTAATATCTCTTCCCTCTGCAGCACCTGAAATATACTCTGGAGGGTTGAGGGAACCTCCAGAACAGTGTCTGAGGTGGTGCTGAGGGCTACAGGAAGAAATTGTGAAAAGTGCCATCCACCCCCTTCCTCCAGTGAAATGATTCCATTTCCTTCTGTCTGCTGAAAGAATTCCTCAGTCCATGGCAAGGCAACTCTGAAACCAACCCTGTGTCCTGTTTATTCAGGCTAATATAAGCAAATGATTTTCTTGTCACTTCCTTTGAAAGCTCTTGTTTGCTTTAAATATCTGCAGGAAAAGAACATGAATTTATGCACTTCAGACTCTGGTACGATGTGCCTAGCATTTGTCAGAGCAGATCAAGAAAGTCTTTTGCAATGTAAAATGATATTGCAGATTATCTTTTGGTTTATAGTGTTGGCAACTGAAAATAATAACAGTTGACTGTAAAATTAGAGTAAGTGTTGACTCTAAACACTGCTGAATTTTGATGTTTATTTTCACAACTTGGAAATAATTTGCTATTTACTAAACAGATGGAAAATGTTTGGTGCTGTGTGTGTGTGTGTGTGTGTTCATTCTTCAAAGTCTTTCAAGCTTTTTTAATTCCTTAAAAGAAGGAAAAACCACCACAACAGGACAGCTGAACCAAAGGTTTACCTACATAGACAAATCTGGAAAGAAATACTTTCATAATAAATATATGCCAAGTTACAGTCATAGGAATCCAAAGTATCATCTAGCAGGCCTAGTATGTATGAGTGGTTAACAGATAGGTAAACTTTATCTCCATTCTAAAATGGAGTTATCTTCTTTTCATTTTGATGACTTTTGCAAACAAAAACCCTCCTACACAACTTGATCTGGAACCACCATCCGATGAATCAGAGCTATAGATGGGTGAGAAATTTGTTTGTTTTGTTTTTGGATGAGAACTTATTGATGCTCACAAATTTCTTCATAAATGTGATGCAAGAAACTAGAGATTTAAAGAACTGAAGGTGAGAGAAAGTGGAACTGATAAATTTGTCCATATCTAATCAAAGCTCCTTCTGAACATATGAGTAGCATTTTATTTGCACTAGGAAATATTATGGCAAGTTGTAATAATAATAATAATAATATCACATTTATATCGCACCTTTTTTCTATTTGCAAGGAAACCAAGGCAGCTTACATTGTCCTTCTCCTCTCCATTTTATCCTCACAACAATCCTGTGAGGTAAGTTAGGCTGAGAGTCAGTGACTGGCCCAAAGTCACCCAATAAGCATCATGGCAGCATGAGGACAAGTACCCAGAAGCTTCCAAGCATCCAAAGCCCTGACGAGCTGATGGTGGCTGGGTGGGAGGAGCATGGGAGGCAATCTTTGCCTCTCAGTCTTCAGTGCTTTTTGCTAGATGGGCTTCTGAGCCTGTCTAGTGAGGACACTTGAGAGTGAGAGTGAGGGAGGTTTGACAGACCTCAGGATATATCTGTGTTGTTTGTACATAGGCCTGTTGCAAGTTCATGAGTTTTAAAACAGTTTTGCCTCAGGCTTTTACATAGCAAGGACTTCTGTGGTCACCTGTTAATTGCATTGTGAGTACATGAAAAATCTTATGTGTGTTCTATTAAAATTATAACATGCATTTCCAACTGCACATATTTCAGAATTACACCGAACAGTAAATGAGGATTGGTAAATGCGTATTTGCTACCATGTAACAAGAGAATTGGCCCTAAAGGGGTCTTCAAGGCCAAACCCCTATGCATTGCACACAGTTCTATGACCGGAGGGCAGAGGCTGTCACTAAAATGTGAGCACTTATACACTTTGAGGCAGTTGTTGTTGTTGTTGTTCAGTCGTTCAGTCTTGTCCGACTCTTCGTGACCCCATGGACCATAGCACGCCAGGCCTTCCTGTCCTCCACTCTCTCCCAGAGCATGCTCAAGTTCATATTCATTGCATCAGTGATGCTATCTAGCCATCTCATCCTCTGCCGTCCCCTTCTCCTTTTGCCTTCAGTCTTTCCCAGCATCAGGGTCTTTTCCAGGGAGTTTTCTCTTCGCATTAGGTGGCCAAAATATTTGAGCTTCAGCTTCAGTATCTGTCCTTCCAATGAGCAGTCAGGGTTGATTTCCTTTAGGACTGACTGATTTGACCTCCTTGCAGTCCAGGGGACTCGTAAGAGTCTTCTCCAGCACTACAGTTAGGGATGTGCAAATCAGCAAAACGAGCTCGCTGAAGTTCTCTGAATTCCATCCCGAAGCTTGTTCCAGCTGAAGTCCATATTATATTCCAAGCGTTTTTTCCTTTTCTTTTCACATGAAAATCCATATTTTCCCAAATGTGTGTATCGATTGTATGCATATTTGAAATGTATGCATCATTTGCATATTTAAAGCATATTTGTTTGCACTTTTCAAAAGCACACATTTTTTCATGGCCATTTTTTAAATGTATGCATGCTGTCAAAATGCATGCATTTTTTAAAATCCGCTAATCACATTGCAAGCTCGGAAATGTATGGGCTTTGGCTGCAGTTTGCATCCGATTCCGAGCCTGTATTCAGTCTGGAAGGTGTGAACTGGCTAAATCCTAATCAAAAACTAACTGGAGCAGTTTTCTCATACATGCTTGATTAATCTGATTTGGCCTACCTCTGTAAGAGCTGTGGGTACAGCACTGCTTAATAACTTAAAATGAACCACATCTTGGATATTCCTATTTACTAGTCTTAAAACTACTCTGTTCTGTCAGCAGCTTCTAGAAAGTATAACTGATTAGCTTCAGAATTTGCTTCCTGAGTGCCAACATGATCAATGTTATTCAAGACTGAAGGTGGGGGAACAGGCTGTGTTCTTTCTGCTTTTTGCTTGGTTCATATAATCTGGAGCTGCAGAATAAGGAAATCAGAATTATCATCAAAACAATCACCAGCTAGAGAAGGCACAATACAGTACTGCTCAGTCTTCCATAGCCTAGTAAGTAAGCCTATGTACCACAGTCCTATGCATGTTTATGCAGAAGTCTGAGTTAAGTGTATTTAGAATGCTAGCCTTTACAATTTTATTTTAAAGCAGGGGTGGGGAACATGTGGCCCTCCAGATGTCATTGGACTGCAATTCCTATCAGCTGTAGCCTTAGCCAGCATAGCCAACAGTGAAGGATGATGGAAGCTGCAGTCCAACAACATCTGGAGGGCAACACATTCCCCATCCCAGTTTTAAAATAAGCAGTTATTCCTTTTCTCTTATAGAAAGCAGTATTCAAAAAGTTCTACATGAAGATGCTCATCTTTATCATGTGAAACTATCCTTGTAATAAGCATATAGTGTGTCAGACTACCATTGAAACTGATTAAATTAGAACTAATTTGATCATCTCTTTTATTTGGTTTGGTTTTTTCCAAATTCTACATTTCTAGCATTTATGAAGAATGGAAGAAAAGTGAAAAGAGAGCTTTGGCTTTGGGGTGGTATAGAAATGTAATGAATGGATGAATCAATGAATGAATGAAAATCAGATTGTAGAATCTTCCCATAATTTTATCCTTCTGTGACTCCCAATGCATGTCATTTCTCTTTCTGGAATGATTGCACAGAAGCGCATGTCTGGATCAGATATTATAGAATAGTGTGTTGAGTTTTCAAGGGAGATCATTTTATATCCAAGTCAAGCAGAAGAGCAGGTATGCTGACTGTTACTGTGTCTATGTCAGTGCCAGTAGTCTGTAGAATTACTTAAGTTGCTAGGATAAACAAAATAGTTTTACGTAGGGGCAAGTTACAAGCATTGTACCTCATTTCAAGAATCCGTTTCATCCCAGTCTCCCCCTGGGATGAAAGACTTCATCCTGGAGTACTGGATCATCTGTATGGACTCATATCCTTTATCTTTGAAGGCTAGGCAGGCCCAGGAAGCCACAAGCAGCATTTAGGCTGCTATCCTATAGACCAGGGTGTCAAACCTCTTTTAGCCTAAAGGCTGAATTCCATTTCAGAGAAGCTCTTGGAGGCCACATTCCAGAGATGGGCATGGTCAATGGCAATGCAGTGGGGTCAAAGGAAAAAGGAAAAAGCCCCCCAAATGCCTGCATATTTTAGCTTAAAGCCCTTACTGGCAGTAACTAAGCCTTAGGAGAGGCATTTCAACCTTTCAGGATGGAGGAAAAACCCCTCAAAAGGCAGAAAACTAACCATCAATTGGTGGTTGAGGGAAAAGGGAGAAGGGTGGCCATCTAAGGAACTCTGGAAGCCAGACTGTGATCCCAAGAGGGCCAGAGTTTGCCCCCCAGGCCTGAGGTTCTGCACCCCTGCTAAACACACTTACCTGTAAGTCCCATTGAACTCCATGGGACCTACTTCCCAGTAGACATGCATAGGATTACAATGTTAATCTCTCCTGCCACAATATGACCTGCCCAACACTGATTCAGCACCTCAGCATAACATCTGATATGAAGATGTTAAAAGAAAATCACCTAAAGATTACTCCAACCTAGCATGATTAAAAACAGCCCCAAGGCGGCTGTAAATGACTCTAAAGTTGTCTTCTTGAAACCAACTGCTGAGAGTTTAGAAGCAGTAATGTGCAATACACTGAATACTGAAGAGTTCATAAGACTAAATATAGCAAGGTGGAAAGGAAATAATTCATTTTCAGGAGTTGTTTTTTAATGTTTGGAATTTATGGATATACAGAGTAGTCATGGAGTGCTCACCTAAAAACAGGTGTTCAAGTACCTTTTTAAATAGCTTCCTACTTCTATTGCACCCCTAGAAAAAGAGAGGGTTTTCTTTTTGTTTTTGAATCCTACTTAAATTAGATAAGTGTTTATAACGTTGATCATAACAGGCACAGTCCTGATTGATAAAACTGCCACTTCTGTCCAAGTGCCAAGTAAGAATGTATAAATCAACGCTTTCTATTAAACTGCAGAATTAAACAGTTGTAGAAATAGCACGCTGAAATCCTGATAGCATAGCATTACTAGGACGTTACACAGCTTGTCCTGTGATGAAGTGGTATATTACGTGCCACTTGTTTTTCCTCCAAGATCAATCATGGTTAGACATATACATAGAATCATAGAGTTGGAAGGGGCCTACAAGACCATCGAGTCCTACCCCCTGCTCAGTGCAGGAAGCCAGATTCCCAGGCGATCTCCCATCCAAGTACTAACCAGGGCTGACCCTGCTTAGCTTCTGAGATCACATGAGATCAGGTGCATCCAGCCCCTCTTGTCTGCTCCACCACATGGTTCTGCCAACAATAGAGCACTCGCAGCTACCTGCTCATTCTTTACAAAAGAGATGTTTCTATAAATCATTCTTATGTCTATTGTAGTTGTCCTTGGGTATTTCTCAGATAGCCTTTACTGGAGAATTAGTGTTTGCACACTGGGTGTTGAGGAATCCTTTTGGGACAGCCCCACTATTCCAAGTTGTATTAACATTTGTAGTGAAAAGCTGACATTTCAGATTTCAGACACTAGCTGAGATTGACCCATTCCATGACTAACAGTTTTTCAACATGAGTCTGTTAATCAGCTGTTAATCTGCTGTATCTACTTTTGGTTTTGTTGCAGAATTGAGATCCGAGCACTACACATAGCGTTCCCTTTCCTGATTTTCTGCTACGTAACCTCTAGGTAGCACTGTGGTATAGCAGAGTAGCACAAGTATTCAAGTAGAAACAGTGCTTTCTTTCGCTTTTACAATTAAATGCTGCTTTTCCCTGCTCTAAAAAAACTCACTGAAATGCTGGTTAGACACAGAAGCAAAACTAGAGGGTCTCAACATTGTCTAGAGAAGCTGTAAACAACTGTGAGTAGGAATGATGAGCGCACAATAAATGCCTCATGTAGAAAAGCCCTAAGCCTCCGAGTGAATTTCCCTTATCTCATTATGTCACGTAGATGGTCGAGGTGCGAGGTTGCTGCTCCACCATGCAGATTGCAGTGCTAGCTCAAATACATGCCTAAACCAGCTCTTTGGTGTGAAAGCAAGCATTGGCACATGCCTTTTCCAGCACAACTTATGCATAGTGACTTGGAAGTAAATTCCACTATGTTCAATGGTGTTTACTCTTTAGTAAGTATGTTTAGAATTACTGCATCACAGTGCAATCCTATACACCTTTACACAGAAGCAAGTCTCACTAGGTTCAATGGGACTTACTCCCAGGTAAGTGTGTATAGGATTGCAGGGTACAAGCAGGTCTGGGATGTAAAAAAAGGAAAACAATCCCATTGACTTCAGTCAAATGATAAATACTTGCATAACTGGTATTTTAAGAATATGCAGCAGTTCATTTTCCCATTCCAAGCAAGAATGTCCATTTTTGCTCTGTTGAAAGAGGTTTCCCCCTTTTTAATAATATCTAGTAGAGAAGTACTGTTGTGTTAGAGATATGCAAACCCCCCCCCCCTCACTTTTTGGCTATTTTAGTAACATTATTTATGCAGCTTCTATCAAGGAGTCAGGCTAATAACTCCATAAAAAGGAGAATGGGCAATTAGACTATAATTCTAATTACTCAGGAGAGCAGTAGTGCTGTAAATACTTCAGACTGAACTGATGCATTGCTTTGGTGATTGTGGGAGAAACTGTACTTTGCTACTGGCTGCACTGACCCCGTTTCCGACAAAACTATTTTATTAAATGCCATCTCGTACATGCACCAAATAAAAATGTACTGATGTTTTCGTAACAGCTTGGGGACAAGGAAATCTATTTTCACCAAGGAATAAGGTGAATGTTTTGCATTCACAGATAATTTGAATCCCCTGAAGCCACATGATAATATCAAAGGCATGGGTTTAATTATTTTCATTTGTGCTCTCTCTTCAGCTAGGTTCATTGTAATTTTTGTACACACGAGAACACTACAATCTGTGCAAATAACAACATCCTGTGATGAGGTTTGTGGTGATTGTTCCTTCCCAGATTTCTGTATTAAGAATATAACAATGTGGGGTGATTTAGTCCAAATGCTCTTTTCAAACCAAAGGGAACTTGTGCTCACCTTACGGTGATCATCTAGTAGTGCTTTGTTTTGCTGATCAGTGATGTGATGGGATCAGTGCAGATCAGAGAGTTCACGTAGAAAAAAAGATGTGCAAAAAGCTAAAGATTTCCCCCTAGCACTGCTCCCCACACTTGCTAGTGCATGCCAAACGTTGCTCTGATGATTATGCTTCTTGTTGTGCTCTGTTAATTCGCACACCAAACTACTGATTTAGGTGTTCCTGAGCTGGGCTACAGTCATGGCATGTAGGCACCATATTCTTTCCCTTGTGTTTTAAAGGTACTTACTTCAGAAAAAGGAACATAGGTTGTGATCCAGCTGTAATTGCATGTAACTAGTCATGCTCAACAATTACATCAAAAGACATCTAGCCAATTCACTGAAGTCAAGATGAGCATCACAATGCAGGTGAAAATGCATGCCTTTTGCATGCCGGATCAGGGGTTAGGTGTGTGCAGTGCTACATTTTAGGGAATGGTTCTTAATCAGATTCTTCAAGGAGTACTTTGAGAAAATGCCTTTAACAGCATCTATACTCTCTTCCCGCCTTCTCCCACCATGTTCGATAGGTTTTAAGCTGGAAATCCTATGGCCCCAAACTTTTCATGGAATATACACTTACCTACCTTTAGTTTCACAGTTACACTGGAAAAGAAGGGGAAGGAGCTCTTTGATTCTTCCAGCTATTGGCCAAGCTAAAGATCAGTATGTAAAATGTAGTGGTAGTGATTATGAGCAGGCACAAGGAAGAAAGAGTTTGGGCCAAGGCATAGCAAAATAAAAGCAGAAAGAAACATTGGAATATTGTGCACAGTTCTGGCCATCCCACCTCAAAAGGGTTCTTGTAGAGCTGGAGAAGGGGCAATCAAAATTATTAAGGAACTGGAGCAAGTCTACTATGAGGAAACATTTGCGCCTATTTAGCTTGGAAAAAAGGTGATGGGGGGGCATGATAGAAGTGTATGAAATTATGCATGGCATGGAAAAAGTGGATAGGGAGACATTTCTTTAATAATCCTAGAACCCACAGTCATCCAATGAAGCTGAATAGGGGAAATTCAGGACAGATCAAAGGAAATACTTCTTCACATAGTGCATAGTCAATCTGTGGAATTTATTACTACAAGATATGATGATGGCCACCAACTTGGATGCCGTTATGAAGCAAATTTATAGAGGAAAGGACTATCAATGGTTATTAGTCATTATGGTGAAATGGAACCTGCAGAATTAGAAACAGTATGCCTCTGAGCACCACTTGCTAATGAGCAACCCTGTGAAAAAAGGTATTGCATTTATATTGTAATCATGGGCATCCCAGAAGTATCAGGTTGGTCACTGTGGGGACAGAATACTGGACTAGATAGGACCTTGGTCTGATACAGCATGGATGTTTTTTCTGTTCTTATGAAGTGTACTATACAGAATTAGCTAGGAATGTGTTTTCTTAAACTACCAGAGAAGGCAATTGAGTTCATTCCTGAATGTTTGTAAAGCTCTGCAGTGTTGAATAAAGGAGGTTGTTGTAAAATCTGCAAACCTGTTTGTGAAAGGCCAGAGACATAACAATTGGGAACAGTAAGTGGCAGAGGGTGGGGGTTCTAGATGTTACAGTTAACATCTAAGAGCTAAAAATTGGCCTCCCAAAACAAGCACTTCAGATAATTGGTTTAAGAGGGGCTGAAAAGGACTTGTGAACAAAGTGAGTATTCTGTGTCAAAGGAGTTCAGGAACTTCTACTGGAATAGAGGAGCTCCGCATATTCCCATTAGACATGTGAATTTCAGAGAAAGAGGATAAAAATAAAAGAGCTGCCACAGAACAGTCTACAAATTGGAACAATGGACAGTACTACACACACACACACAGACACATGTATATATATATATATATATATATATATATATATATTAGAAGTAATAGCATAATCCACAAATAGCATTTGAAATGACATTTAAATCCATTCAAGAGTTCCAATCTTAAAATGACACTGAACTCCTTTTCACACACTGTTTTAACCTCTGCACATACAAGGAAGCTTCGTATTCAAATGTTATGCTTTTCATTCATTTTCAGATGTCAAAAAGCTGTGCTTCTTCCCATTTCTTTCTATTTTTATATCCAGAAGCAGTCCCTAAAGAGCAGTTATGTGTTGTGTGACCCACCAAATTAGATGGCTTTAAAAAGGGATTAGACAAAGAGAGAGAAAGGGTGCTTCCAAGCAAGGGTTGTATTGTGCAATCACACTGCCTCATCCACAGAAATTTACAGGGGGTCCTGATGTTGTCGTCCATCTGTAGGCCTCCTGTGTTTTCCCACTTCTTCTTCTGTCTGTTTTTCTTACCAGAAAAAAAAATTGCTAAGGAGGAAAAGGCGGAATAGCAGCACAATGTCTTTTGATAATTAGCAATAGGAGTCCTCCTTCTGGAAGCTCCAAATTCATGGAGGATAAGGCAATCAAAGGCTACTAGCCATGATGGCTATATATGACCTCCAATAGTATCAGAGAGGCAGTATGCCTCTCAATGCCAGTTGCTGGGGAAAACACATGGAAGAGGGCCTTCATGTCCTGCTTGTGGGGTTCTTGTGGGTAGGGATGGCGGAGAATTCTGCCACAAACCCCAATGAGGCCAGATTCTTTAGAATCTGGCCCCCTGGAGTCCGTGGCAGAATGGACCCCTTACCTCTGCCACCCCGCGAAGTTTGCCGTGGATGGACCCCACCTACTGCCAGCCGGGTCTGGGTCCGTCCGCTGAGTCTGCAGCCGCGTCTGCTGCCAGTCTGCGGACGCAAATGGCATCCAACGTAGCGGACACCATTTGCATCCCTACTCTTTTCATGATAGGCTATGTAAATATTTACATAGCCTATCACAGCAAAGAGCAGGGATGGAAATGGAGTCCGCTATACCGGACGCCATTTGCGGATGCAGACCGGCTGTGGACAGGCCCAGCCGGCGGCTCCGCAGACTCACTGCAGAGGCAGAACTGGCCAGGGAGGATTCCGGGAGGAGGGATGGATCGCTCCCCCCCCCACGTGGACCCCCAGCAGAGTTCTTCTTGCATTCTTATCTCCCAGCTGGAAAATACAGTGCTACTGAGTTTGTTGGCATGAGGTTCCAAACAATCATAGAAACGTATCAAACCTTTTCAGCTAGAACATACATTGGATGGCAAGTCCACTTTTGTCATTCAAATGCAACACTGGGACAAACAAGAAAGTCAGGCTGGTGCCATGTGGGGCCATCTCTGAATCTAGATGTGGGGACCTGAGCTGTATGTCAGCACCTGAAGTGCAGCTGAACAAGGGACCAGGCAGGCGAAGACAGGAAGCTTCATAGTAGTGCTGCGCCGAAAATTTCTCCCACATTTTTTTCAACCATTTGCATTCAATTTGATAGAAAACAAATTGCTTTCAAAAATAAATTCAAAGGAGAAGAAATTCTGGAGAAATTCTCATGGGATGGGTTTAGGGTTCTTGAGGCTGATCAGTGTGTGTGTCTTTCATTGTACAATAATCTCTGTGGCAACCTGTAGCCTCCTCAGCTTTCCACACTTCAGTTAAAGCCATCCTGAGGAAGATATCATGAGGTAGTTCCTCCCATGGGGCTTTTTCAGTTCAGGAATGGCAGGTAGCCTGGGATGTGTAATACACAGAGAGAAAAACACAGAACACCCTCGGCCACCTCACAGTGATTAGGTAAGCTCAAAAACCAAAAAGAAATTCAAAATTCTGCCTCAGAAAAGTATAAGCCTCAACATAACTGATGCTGTTGCCACTTGCAGGAGCAGTGCAATAAGCCAAAAACCCTTAGGAAAAACAAAGAACCTATGCCACAACCCCTGCCAATAGTGAGCCCTATCTGTGAGAAACTGTTGGAGAATTTCTCCTCCCCTGGGTGAAATTTGGTGAAGTTGCCCCACCAATTTCTCTGCCTACAAATAGGCTGGAGAATTTTGAGAGGCCATTTGCGCACAGCTCTTCTTCATAGTGCTTGCCAATTGCAGGGGCAACTGTTGTACAGCCCAAAGCCCACCTTCCCTGAAGAATGCCCTGAGGCATCAGCACATAAAGATCACAGGCTAGTCCCAGACCCTGAAGCACCTGGTTTAAGCCCCAGAGTCCCCAAAACAAAAACCACAAGCAATATGCAACATTGAGCAACCCTCAATTGCCAGCACCCTTTTTGTGCCACAAGGGCCTTTCAAAGCATTTGCGCCTTCCATCCCCCCCCCCTTTTCAACATCTTCAGTCAAATGTGACTTCACTCATGTGGGTGAGGGGTCAGTCCCACAGCAGCAGCCATTCCCTAGAAAGTACCCAACTGTTGAATTCTGGGAGAAGGGGAGCTTATTTGTATCTATATTTCTACAAATGCTGTTCCTTATTAATTAATATTTCTATGAAAAAGGGTACCATCTGCTCCAGAAAATTTAGTTCCCTCCCTTGGGCATGGTAAGGATTAGTTATGGTTTGCCCAGCACTTTGTAAATTTAAAGCCCTTCTGTATGTGCACTGCTAGTCTTGCAAATTCAACAGAAAGTCGACCTTGAGGGGGAGAGTGGGGAGAGTAGTTCATTTCCTGCAGGGAAACTGTGCAATTTGGAAAAGTCCATAGTAATGTCATGACAGTAGGGAGCAAAAACATTGAAACAAATGCTGTCTGGAAACAAACAAAAACAAACAAAACCAGAATGAAATCTTCCACTCCGCAAGTGATTCTAAAGCACTACCAGTATGGGAATAGAATCACCAGCAAGGAAGATGCTCAGGCATACATGTATAGAGATGGACAGTTTCTATTAGGCCGGTGGTGAAGTTGCATTCCCCTTCATGGATCACTGCCTTGTTGTGGCGAAGGGACTTGCGTAACTCAGTGAAGCCATAAGCTATGCCGTGCAGGGCCACCCAAAACGGACAGGTCATGGCAGAGAGTTCTGACAAAATGTGGTCCACTGGAGAAGGAAATGGCAATCCACTCCAGTATTCTCGCCAAGAAAACCCCATGGAACGTATCACAAGGCTAAAAGAGATGACGCCGGAAGATGAGCCCCTCAGGTCGGAAAGTGTCCAATATGCTACTGGGGAAGAGCAGAGGGTATTTCCAAGTAGCGCCAGAAAGAGTGAAGCGGCTGGGCCAAACCTGAAAGGACACTCAGCTGTGGATGTGTCTGGTGGTGAAAAGAAAATCCGATGCTGTAAAGAACAATATTGTTTAGGAACCTGGAATGTCAGATCAATGAATCAAGGTAAGCTGGAGGTGGTCAAACATGAGATGGCAAGATTGAACATCGACATCTTGGGAATCAGCGAACTAAAATGGACAGGCATGGGTGAATTTAATTCAGGTGACCATCATATCTACTATTGTGGGCAAGAATCCCTTAGAAGAAATGGAGTAGCACTCATAGTCAACAAAAGGGTGGGAAAAGCAGTACTGGGGTACAATCTTAAAAATGATAGAATGATCTCAGTACGAATCCAAGGCAAACCATTCAACATCACAGTAATTCAAGTCTATGCCCCAACCACTGAGGCCGAAGAAGCTGAGGTTGATCGGTTCTATGAAGACCTACAACACCTTCTAGAACTAACACCAAAAAAAGATGTCCTCTTCATCATAGGGGATTGGAATGCTAAAGTAGGAAATCAAGAAATCACCGGGATAACAGGCAGGCATGGCCTTGGTGTACAAACTGAAGCAGGACAAAAGCTAATAGAGTTTTGCCAAGAGAACATGCTGATCATAGCAAACACTCTTTTCCAACAGCACAAGAGGCGACTCTACACATGGACGTCACCAGATGGTCAATATCGAAATCAGATTGATTATGTCCTTTGCAGCCAAAGATGGAGAAGCTCCATACAATCAGTAAAAACAAGACCTGGAGCTGACTGTGGCTCAGATCATGAGCTGCTTGCAAAATTTCGGCTTAAATTGAAGAACATAGGGAAAACCACTAAACCGTTCAGGTATGACCTAAATCATATCCCTGATGAATATACAGTGGAGGTGAGGAATAGATTTCAGGGATTAGACCTGATAGACAGAGTGCCTGAGGAACTATGGACGGAGGTCCGTAACATTGTTCAGGAGGCAGCAACGAAATCCATCCCAAAGAAAAAGAAATGCAAGAAAGCCAAGTGGCTGTCTGATGAGGCTTTACAAGTAGCTCACGAAAGAAGGGAAGCGAAAAGCAAGGGAGAAAGGGGAAGATATACCCAACTGAACGCAGAGTTCCAGAGAATAGCAAGGAGAGACAAGAAGGCCTTCTTAAACGAACAATGCAAACAAATTGAGGAAAACAACAGAATGGGAAAGACTAGAGATCTCTTCAAGAAAATTGGAGAGATCAAGGGAACGTTTTGTGCAAAGACGGGCATGATAAAGGACAAAGAAGGCAGGGACCTAACAGAAGCAGATGAGATTAAGAAGAGGTGGCAAGAATACACAGAAGAACTATACAGGAAAGATCTGAATGTCCCTGATAGCCATGATAGTGCGGTCACTGAACTTGAGCCGGACATCCTAGAGAGTGAAGTCAAGTGGGCCTTAGGAAGCATTAGTAACAACAAAGCTAGCGGAGATGACAGTATTCCAGCCGAGCTATTTAAAATCCTAAAAGATGATGCTGTTAAAGTGCTGCATTCAATATGTCACCAAATCTGTAACACTCAACAGTGGCCACAAGACTGGAAAAGGTCAGTTTACATTCCAATTCCAAAGAAGGGCAACGCCAAAGAGTGTTCAAACTACCGCACAATTGCGCTCATTTCACATGCCAGCAAGGTGATGCTCAAAATCCTACAAGCTAGGTTTCAGCAGTATGCGAACCGAGAACTACCGGAAGTACAAGCTGGGTTTCGAAGAGGCAGAGGAACTAGAGATCAAATGGCCAACATTCCCTGCATCATGGAGAAAGCAAGAGAATTCCAGAAAAACGTCTATTTCTGCTTCATTGACTACGCTAAAGCCTTTGATTGTGTGGATCACAACAAACTGTGGCAAATTCTTAAAGTGATGGGAGTACCAGACCACCTTACCTGTCTCCTGAGAAACCTGTACGAGGGTCAAGAAGCAACAGTAAGAACCAGACATGGAACAACCGAGTGGTTCAAAATTGGGAAAGGAGTACGACAAGGCTGCATATTGTCACCCTGCTTATTTAACTTATATGCAGAGTACATCATGAGAAATGCCGGGTTGGATGAATCAGAGGTTGGAATTAAGATTGCTGGGAGAATTATCAACAACCTCCGATATGCAGACGATACCACCCTAATGGCAGAAAGCGAAGAGGATCTCAAGAGCCTCTTGTTGAGGGTGAAAGAGGAGAGTGCAAAAGCTGGTTTGAAACTCAACATTAAAAAAACTAAGATCATGGCATCTGGCCCCATCACTTCCTGGCATATAGAAGGGGAAGAAATGGCAGCAGTGACAGATTTTACTTTCTTGGGCTCCAAGATCACCGCAGACGGTGACTGTAGCCATGAAATTAAAAGACGCTTGCTCCTGGGGAGGAAAGCTATGGCCAACCTAGACAGCATAGTAAGAAGCAGAGACATCACCTTGCCGACAAAGGTCCGTCTAATCAAAGCTATGGTTTTCCCATTAGTAATGTATGGCTGTGAGAGCTGGACTATAAAGAAGGCTGAGCGCCGAAGAATTGATGCTTTTGAACTGTGGTGCTGGAGAAGACTCTTACGAGTCCCCTGGACTGCAAGGAGGTCAAATCAGTCCATCCTAAAGGAAATCAACCCTGAGTGCTCATTGGAAGGACAGATACTGAAGCTGAAGCTCCAATATTTTGGCCACCTAATGCGAAGAGAAAACTCCCTGGAAAAGACCCTGATGCTGGGAAAGACTGAAGGCAAAAGGAGAAGGGGACGGCAGAGGATGAGATGACTAGATAGCATCACGGATGCAATGAATATGAACTTGAGCACGCTCCGGGAAAGAGCGCAGGACAGGAAGGCCTGGCGTGCTATGGTCCATGGGGTCACGAAGAGTCGGACACGACTGAACGACTGAACAACAGCAACAACGAAGTTGCATTAGGTCCTAAATTCAATAAGAAAATGGGGTTCTAACGAAACAGAATGCTTATCCATTTCTTCCTCCAGTGAACCTTTGGGTTGAAAGAGATGACCATTTTAATCTACCATACAACCAGATGTGTGGTCAAGTTATCTATACTGCTTGGCAGGATAATTCAGAGGAAGCCCAGGGAGAAAGAAGTTCTCCTACAATAGTTTGATCAGCTGCATAAATGAAACTTGGTTTCTGACCATTTAAAACTGAAGCATGCAAAATCATCATCATTATCATCATCGAGCACTACTTTACAGCAAAGGTGTACCATTTAACCCCCCACACACACACCTGCTGCCAGAAAGGGTATTTAAAAACCTCATGTGCATGTGTGAGGTTTTTTAAAAATCAGCCAGAGCATTCTTTCAGTTCATAGCTGGAGGGCAGGAGGCAGCTTCTAATACCAATTTAAAAGCAAGCCCACATAAGCTGCTTTTTTTAATCGACAAATATTTCAAAGATTAACTGGGAAGTCTCAGAATTTACTTACTATTTTCTAAATAAGAAAAAAAAAAAGCCACACAACTGCAAAATGGAACAACAGCCTTTTCAGTGCTGTAGTTTAACCACACAGCTTACCCTCTTAGCACTTGACATTCCTTGCAGAATGGAAAACTGGCAAGAAGGGGCAAAGCACACATTTCACGATGGTATGTGGATGCTTCCATCTTAACAAAGCTACAGAAAGGGAAGGACAAGAAAACCTACAGACGCTTTGCAAAATTCACTGTAGGGACATACTCTAGAAAGAAAGGGAAAAACATACAAACCTATTGCATACTGTGGTTATTTACAGAGAAGTCTCTGTAAGGTTCTCTGGAGGATTCAGCGCATTGATAGAGAGCCATCATTTCTCAGATGAACAAAAGGAGAAGGATAGATGATGGGTTATAAGCCAGATGACTTAAAGAGCTGAAGAAAATCAAATCACGACTACAGAAAACCCTCTTGGGAGAAAGCGGCAGAGGAGCCAAAGTTGAAGGACATCCAACCCTAAAAGCTAGGACAGCTAAAGGCAATAATGGATGCATTCAAAGGTTAGCCCTCCAGAGAGCAATCATTAATTACTGGGTGTGTTTAATGAATCAAAATATCCTCTGGCAAACACAATTTCATTTGAATTTCACAACTGCAAGGCCATACATTGTTTTCTGTATGAATAAAGGAAAAGACTTAGCAGAATGAAAAAGTACTGTGCATATGCCAACCTCCCCCTCCACCCTTGCGCCTTCGTGAAAATAAACAAAACAAAACATACACTTCATTGCCATTATTTTTTCCAAACATTTAGTACTTTCAATTGTTATATAAAGGAGGAATGATCTTTGTGGGAAAATTGCTTTAGGCTGCAATCTACACTTAATCCAGGAGGAAGTCCTATTTAACTCAATGGGGCTTGTTTCTGAGTAGACACATACAGGATTGTTAATGGTGCAAATCAGCATCTTTCAGTGAGGATAATAGGGAAAGGAAGAGCCTGGCATTTTTTTTAATTGCAAAAACAGAAATCTCTAGAACAATGACACCTAACATTAAGATATAAATAAGTATAGTTGAATATAAGTTCCTTAATATTAACACTGTGTTTTTGTAATGTATTTCTCCCCACTATAGAGAGTCAAAATTAACAAAATAGAACCCACATTTGATTCTCTTTTAATTTTTGTAAGGCTAGTTTGATGCCAGGATTATATCTGCATGGCAGTAGAAGAGACCAAAATGTAGCTTTCTGAGCTGAACACCTGTTCTAGAATCTTTAGTCTAACTAGACTAAAGATTTGATTATTTTCAGCCATTAGTTTGTGAAAGTATTAAAAATACTATTCACCAATACTTGTATTGAACATATCGATGACATAAGCTGCTAGAGAAACATAAGACTAACAATGCAGTCCTATGCATTTATGTAACAAGGAAGTCCCACTATGTCTAATGAGGCTTACTCTTTGGTAATTGTGCATAGGATCACATCCTTAAGCCACAATGACTGTGTGGTTTAGCGCATTTCCCGGGAACTGACCTTGGAGCCCATGCTCCAAGGTTGGTTCCCAGAGAACCAACCCCTCCCCTGCACTGCCTCGTAGGCAGCGCGAATCGGCCCCATGCTCCACACTCATAAGAGCAGCATGGAGAGGTGAAAACGGGGCAGGGTGGGGAAGCCGGAAATCCAGGAAGACACATATGTCCGGCCGTTGCTTCCCATGCTCTGAGGTTCCGCGGCTAGACAGACAAATTGGCTGTCTAGCCGCGAAAGCAGCGCAGGTGGAGTGAGGAGGAGATCTGCTCCTCGCCACTCCTCCTGCCCTGCACTGGATAGATGGTCGCCCCTGGGGTCGGAGGCAACCGTCGATCTTGATAGGATTGCTCCCTTAGTTCACTGTGTAAAATGTACAGGGAAATTTTGCAAAATATTTCTCCTTTACACCCTCAAATAGCGAAGATCTATGGAAAATCTGTCTGTGTTCATTTGAAAGCAGGGTGGCGGCTGAGCAAGGGTGGCAGCAATATCTCTGTGCTACTTTTATTTTAAATGCCTTTTAAGCAGCTCCATTTCCACAACGCCTCTGCAATGAATGCACAACTTTTTCCCATATTAGTTTACCAAGCTAAGATTTATGGACTGCATCTCCCACTTCATGCACCTTGAGAAAGCAATTGGGTTGCAGTTATGAATTCTTCTGTCATAAAAATGCATGCACTGTATAGTTAGTTCCAGGTCCTAGTCCAAGCCATGGCAGAAAGCCCCATTGAGTTCAATAGCAGAAAGCCCCATTGATTTCAATGAGATTTACAGCCTTGTGATTCTGACTCAAAAGCATGTTCTATTGAGTTTAATACTGATTTATTGATTTATTACATTTCTAATCCACCCAATAACCAATGTTGTCTGAGCAAATTACAAACAATTAAAAGATTATGCATTTCATATATTTTATTGTTGGCTTTTATTATTGCTTTTATTGTTTTTATGTTTTTATCACTTTTAATATTTTAACTGTTTTTATGTATTTTATTGTTGTAAGCCACCTTGGGAGGGCTTCTGCCCTGAAATGTGGCCAGGAAATATTTTAAATAAATAAAATGAATAAATATGCATTCAGTGATATGGATATATACAAATCTGTCTCTGTGTGTGTACTCTCTTTTTTTCTTTCCTTTTTTTCTGAGAGAGAGAGAGAGAGAAAGATTTCACAATAAAAAAATGAATTAAACACAGTTAGAAGACTACAATGCCATAGAAACAGTTAAAAATATAAAAGACCATACAGATATTTAAAAGAATACAATAAAATACAATGCAAAACAATGAACAGCACAGGCATTGATAAAACAGCCACAAGAATTTAGAACTAGGTCTCCAAAATGCCTGGGAGAAAAGAAAGGTCTTTGACTGGTGCTGAAAAGATAATAATGATGAGTTCTTGTCGTTTTCTGTTCTTCAGGGCAAATATGGCCTGCCAGCTATGGCAGCTATGGCCTGGCAGCTCTTACAGCATCAAAGTCTCTGTCAATTACTGGAAGCACTTATTGAGTCTTGTCAGGCAAAGTAACCCACGATCCACATCTGTAAATACTTGTTATTGGTGAATATAATACATAGGGTTTTAAGCAGGAGTGGAATAGGGAACTGGATTGTCCCATTCTGCCTAATCAATGGATCGCCACTTTGGCATCTATACCTGCCATGTCTACGGATCTTAGGATGCATCTTATTCAGCAAAAACTTTTGTTTCATGTCTGTTGGACACCACAACATCTCCATAATAAGGGATTGTCTAATTCCTCTAATTGCTGGCAGTGCAATGCAGCTAATGCTTCTTTTAAACATATGTTTTGGCAATGACCAGTAGTTGCTTCTTTCTGGGAGGAAGTTATTATAAGGATAAAGTTTGTACTGGAACAGTGTAATATTTGGTGATGTACATCCTCTTAACCTACTTAGCTGCTTCATGGAAATTAATGAATGGTCAGCATGAATGGATTCTCCATGCCCTTTTGACTGATAAAAGACTGATATTACACAACAATGGAAGGATAAACACTCACCTCCTATAATGTGGACCTTACGCTTTCAGCATTTGAACAGGTGGCATATAGACAAACCCTTCATACGGATACTTATTTGGATATCTGGTCCGCTTTTGTTGAAGCCTATGTATAATTGCTAGAAAGTTGTATTTTCATGTACATTTGCATTTCATGTACATATGCAATGGATATATGCAAATTCATGTATGTATATTAAAAGAAACTCAAAAAAGAAAACAAAAACAATGTAGGTCACAGTAGGTGCCAGACAAACCTCTTTGGGGAATTAATTCCGTTAAGTCGGGTGCTACAGCTGAGAAGGCCCTCTCTCTTGTAGCCACTGTCTAGCCCAAGGCACTGAGGGGTGTTAATGTTCACCATTAAGCTTTCAGAATGCAATTAAGCCGAAGAATGCAGTCATTTCCCCCACATGATAGGCATGGTATATAACCCTGTAGTTTACTATAAGGTTTTATCACTATCATGACACATTAGCAAACCGAAGACAATCCAGCTGAAATTAAATCAGCATGTGTTTCTCTGACAGATTGTTCTGATTAAAGTTTTATTAAAATGTTAATTAACACAGCAAAATAGAAATACGCTGGAATGTTGTAAGCCATATGTGTCGCTGGGTATTTAAAAGTAAATAGTAGGTTATTATTTAAAGTCAGAACACACAAATCAATGTCACTTATGTGGAAAATGCACTCTAGAAAAAAATGGTGACCAAAAGGTAGAAGTAAAAGATGCTGAAGACAACATGAGACCCCAGTATATCATTCATATCCCTAAACCTGAGGACCCCAATGTGTCCCTGTGGGTACCCATGTGCCCATGAATGCCTTCCTTAGTGCCCACCAGGCTCCCTGCCCCTCCTGAATTTTAACAGATGTTTTTAATTTATTTATTTAAACAACAACAACAAACCACAGGAGGCTGGCGTGCTGCAAAGCAAAGCACTAGCCTGCAGTTCCAACTTTATTTCTAAGAATGCCTCTGGTCCCCATGTAGGCCAAAGCAGATTCTTAGAAAATAAGATAGTGGCTGACTGCAGCCCAGTGCTTTGTTTTTCTAAGGCATGCCCAGCCACCCAGAAAAAAGCAAAAATGTAAGTAGGGAGTGTCCTATGGAGCTAGAGGGGGGTAGGGAGCGAGGGGGGTATTTTGCCTAGGCTGTTTGTGTATGTGGGGGCATGTGTGGGGGGGAATTGCCTGTGGGATTTTTTTTCTTTTTTAATGTGGGGGGTATTTGTTAGCTAGTTTGTTTGTTTTGATGTGGTCTGTGTTTTGCCTGATTTGGTGTGTGTGGCATGTGTTTCACATGAGGTTTTTTGTGGGATTTTTATAATGGTTTTGTGTTTTGCCTGGTGTGTGTGTGTTTTTATTATTTATTTATTTATTTATTTATTATATTTATATCCCGCCTTTTTTCCTCTTGCAAGGAACCCAAGGCGGCGTACATAATCCTCCTCCTCTCCATTTTATCCTCACAACAACAACCCTGTGAGGTAGGTTGGGCTGAGAGGCAGTGACTGGCTCAAAGTCACTCAGTGAGCTTCCATGGCTGAGTGGGGAGGGGACTAAAATCCAGATCTCCCGACTCCCAGTCCAACACTCTAGCCACTACACCACACTGGTTTTGCCTTGTTATTGTGTGTTTTTGGTGTAGATGTATGGTGCAGCTGGGTGTTTGTGTATTTGTCTGAGTAGTACCACCAGTTTTCCTTCTGTGAAAAGGATATTTTGCATGGACGTATTAACCTTTGGACTAATGGGCTGCAACCCCCTGAGTCTCAGAGCTAGCCCAGATATCCAGCTTTCAAATAATAATAAAAAGAGCAAGCCTTTAGTCCTTGTTTTGTTGTGTTTTGTGGGGGAAAATATGTGATTTGGCATTTGGGACTCAGGTCCTATCTTTGTCTTGTACGCAGCTTCTTAGCCAAGGTAGCGACTTGGATACCTGCATTGAGCAGGGGGTTGGACTTGATGGTCTTATATGCCCCTAGAAAACTATGCATCCAAAAGAGTGGTCTTGTGTTTTGGAACTCATAGCTCACCTCTGCTTATACTTAGGTTTTGAGGTAAGCTACTATACTTTTAGCATCATGAGTTTGCCTTATAGAAAATAAGTGTTTTGTGATTAGTCACACCCACCATGACAGCCATTTTGTGAGAGTGCTCATGGCACCCTCTCAAAATTCCAATTATGCCCATTGGCCTAAATAAGTTGGGAACTCCTGCCCTAAATAGAGGTCATGTTCCTGGTGGTTCAACATGAACCCATGGCTCGATTGGAATTCACTAGGAAAACAGCCTTCAGTGTGGTGGCCCCCTTCCTATGGAATTCCCTGTCTTTAGAGGCCAGGTAGGTACCAACATTGTGTTGCTTTCAGCACCTCTTGAAAACACTGTTATTTCAGGAAGCCTTCCTTGAGTGACTGGCCATGGTTTATTAAATTTGGTTTATCAGAACTCCATTTCTTTAAAAAAAAACACAACATTTTTTAAGGTGGTGTTTTTATACTTTACCCTGTCTGCTGTTCACCACTCTGAGGTTCTTTGGATGTGGAGTGGTATACAAATACTGTAAATAAATAAACAAATTCCCACCCCCAATTATCAGGGTGACACCTGAAACATTAGTATCAACATACATTCTACGATTCCTACAACATACGTTCCAGGAGAAAGATCTTACTACTACTAGACAAGCTTGTAGTATTGCACTTTAGGGCTCTCAAGGTTTGACCATGAGAAAAATCTATTTTTTTATTCCTTTATTCATATTTTTTTTGTACCCCACCTTTCTATCAAAAAATGGCACTCAAGGTGGCTTACAGAACCAGTTATAATGGATTAAAACAATACACTAAAATACAATAAAAACAACAATTACAGGAATTTTTTTAAAAAATTAAGAACAGCACCCAACCCACCAGACCCAGCTAAAGTCCATCTTAAATAAAGCAGTCTTTGCCTGATGGGAGAAGGAGAACAGACCAGGAGAAAACCTAGCCTCCCTTGGGAGACACTTCCACAGCCTGGGAGTAGACACTGAAAAGTCCCTGCCTCAGGTTGCTAAATGTGCCTCTGAAGATGGTGGTCACAAAAGAAGGGCCTCTCCTGAAGATCTTATGGCCTGGGCATGCTCATATAGGAGAAGGCAGTCTTTCAGGTAGCCTGGTTCCAAGCAGTATAGGTACTTATAGGTCATAACCAGCACTTTGAATTCTACCCAGAAACAGACCAGTAGCCAGTGAAGCTGATGTAACAAGGAGGTCATATGCTCCCTGTAACCAGCCCCAGTCAACAGTCTGGCTGCAGCATTCTGGACCGGCTGAAGTTTCTAAACAGTTTTCAGAGATAGCCCCACATAGAATGCATTACACTAGTCCAAATGGGATATACCTAAGGCATTTGTGACTGTGGCCAAACTAGACATCCTTGGGAATGGGCACAGTTGGCACACTAGCCTCAACACTAGTTTGAATGTGCAAATGCACCACTGAAACCTGAGCATCCAGGTTCAAGGCTGAGTCCAGAAGTACTCCCAAACTATGAGCCTGAGTCTTCAAGGGGACTGTAACCCCATCCAGCACAGGTTGAGTCCCTCTTCCCTGATGACCAAAAACACTTCTGTCTTGTCTGGATTTAGCTTCAGGGTTGTTTTTTTTGTCCTCATCCAGTCCATTACTGACCTCAGGCACCAATTTAGAGCCAGAACAGCTTCCTTGGATTTAGATGGAAAGGAGAGATAGAGTTGGGTGTCATCACCAAAGTGGTGGCACTGAACCCCAAAACTCCAGACAATCTCTCATAGTGGATTTAACATAGTGTGTATGTTAAATAGCATGGGGAATAAGATGGAATCCTGAGGGACACCACAGGCCAACAGTCATGGCATTGAACAGGAATCCCCCAGCACCACCTTCTGAGATCATCTCTCCAAGGGACCAGAGCCACCATATAACAAGGCTTCCCAGCTCCATCTCAGACAGACACCTCAGAAGGATACCATGGTTGATGGTATCGGAAGCCACTGAAAGGTCCAGCAGAATGAACAGGGATGCACTGTCTTTGCCCAGTTCCTGATGTGGATCATCCACCAAGGTGACCAAAGCAGTCTCTGAAACCAGGCCTGAAGCCAGATTGAAATGGATCTAGATAATCTGTCTCATCCAGAAATCCCTGGAGCTGAGAAGCCACCACATGCTCCAGCACCATGCCCGAGCATGGAATACTGGAGAGTGACCGAAAATTATCCAGTACAGTGGGATTCAGGGAGGTGTTGTTGTTTTTAAAGGTCTTGTCACTGCCTCCTTTAGACAAGATGGAATCACACCTTGCCCTAAAGAGGCATTCACCACTGCCCTTACCCACTCAGCCAATCTGCCAGCCTTGGCTGCTGTTATAAGCCAGGAAGGGCAAGGGTCCAGCACACAAGAGATAGGCCTCATCTCTCCAAGGATCCTGTCCACATCCTCAGGCTGTACAAATTTAAAAAATATCCATTATAACTGGACAAGCAGGAGCCAAAGTTACATCCACTGGACCTGTATTAACTATGGAATCCAAGTCAGAACAGATCAAAACCATCAATTTTATCTGCAAAATTGTCACAGTGGGTTATTAAGTGGTCCACCTCTTCTTCTTGAGGGTGAGAGTGTAACAGGCCTCTGACCACCCAAAAAAGCTCTGCTGGCTGGGTGACTCTGACCAGAGACACAATGATGACAGAAAAGTACTATTTCTTTGCTGCCTTCATTGCCACAGAGCAGGCTTTCAAATGAGCTCTAGCTGATATTCTATTAGACTTATTTGGAGTTTTCCATCCATGTTGCTCTAGCTGACTTCCCACCTGTTTTGTTGCCTGCAGCATCCTGGAAAACAAGGAGGCTCATTTGGCTCCACTCTGGTCCTGCCAAAAGGCAGTGTTTTGTTGCCCCGGAAACTGGTAAAGCTCACTTGCAGTTTATCAGGGCGGTGTCTCTTTGGTGTCCTCTATCAGCAGGAGAGTGCTGGTGAAACCAAGCTGGTGGTGTCTATGAAGTTCAAACTTTTTCTTTTTTTAGAAAAGATCTGAATATTCAGATGCCACACAGGACTGGCCTAAGACGTTTTGGTACCTGAGGCAGAGCAGCAGATGCCCTCTCCTGACACTCAGGTCAAGGTGCATAGTATCCAAGGTACTATGCATGTTTTTTTGGCACCTGAGACAGAACATCCCACACACAGAGCTCTCTCCTCACAACAAGAACATAATTATAAAGGATTAAACAACTGTCTGCTGCCGTTTCATGACACCCATAATTCTGATTGAATATATTAAAGAATCACCTCCCTGAGGCAGTGTTCTTACTCTGCCTAACGGCCAGCCGCAAGTACTCTATCATCTTTGAGATACAAAATATGATTTGTATTGCTGTTGTCCACACACAGCGCATGGAGAGAGGGGAAAGCACATGCTGTGAGAAAATGAAGTTGAAAGCTCCCCCAAATAGATATCAGCAGCATCCAGTCATATGCCCTGGGTACTAATAATTGGACTGAAAGCCGAGTGGGCATATATACTAAGTATAAATAAAGTTAGAAAGTATTCTGATTTATATATGAATGACACAATCCTATGCATGTGTAAACAGGAAAAAATCCTACAACTTCAGACTGTTTCTGTCTAAACATGCATAGGATTACACCTTAAGAATGAGTTTCTTTGTTCATTTATTTATTTAATTACATTTCTATGCCACCAAATAGCCGAAGCTCTCTGGGAAGTCCACAAAAATTAAAACCAGAGATACAACAATATGAAATACAAAAGAATTAAAACTACAGTATAAAAGTACAACCAGCATAAAACCTAGCAGCAATGCAGATATTTAAAATACAGTAACAAATTTAAAATGGCAAAGCCAAAAGACTAGAATGTAAACATGCTAAAATGCCTGGGAGAATAAGGACTTCACCTGGTGCTGGAAAGAGCACAATGTAGGCACCAGGCCAACCTCTTTAGGCAGCTCATTCCACAACCGGGGTGCCATAGCAGAAAAGGCCCTCTTCCTGGTAGCCATCCACCTCACTTCCTTTGGCAGGGCTCCCGGAGAAGGACCCCTGAAGATGATTTTGGGGTCCGGGCAGGCACATATGGGAGGAGGCGATCCTTCAGGTAACCTGGCCCCAAGCAGTTTGAATGTTAATACCAACACTTTGAATTGGACCTGGACTGGCAGCCAGTGCAGCTGGAAAAGTACTGGCCTAATATGATCACATTGGCCAGTCCCTGTCAACAATCTCGCTGCCCTGTTTTGTTCTGTTTCTTTAGTACTCTTGTTATATGATTATGTACGTTCTTTTTGTTGCCTTTTTTTCTAACTTTATTTCAAAATAAAATAAATTTTCATGAAACAATAAACTTTACTGTGAACTACCACTGAGCTGCAATTTTTATTGCTTATGTAGTAGTGCAAAATAATCTCTTCCCTTAAAACACGGGTGGAGAACCTATGGCCATCTATTCCCTTAAAACAGTTCTGGGTAATTCCCATCAGTTTCAAACAGCATGGCCAATGGTCAGGGATGATGGGTGTTATAGTCCAGCAACATCTGGGGGCCACAGTCTCCCTAACCCTGCCTTAAAATGTAAGGCTCGTCTTTCCTGCTTTTGTAGTGCTGCGTGAAGCCTTCTTCCCCCTTAAAAGAAATGCACTACAGTACTGCAGAGATCAGTGTCAGGATCAGTTTCATTTAATATCTTTATTAATGAACTGGAAGGAAGAGTAAGCAACACATCAGCAGCATTTGCAGACAATAATAAATTAGTATACTGCAAAACACCAGTAAAGACAAATAATGCTATTAATATAAAGAGACCTAAAAGGTAACAAGCAGAAATTTAACCTGGAAAATGGAGGCTGGTATGCAAATGGGAAAACAATTTAAATGGTAAATATCAAGCCTGCATTCCAAATACCCCATCCTGAATAGCCAAGAGCAAAAATAAGGAGAACAAGAACCTAGAAAGCTTTCCATCTGAGAGGATATTTGTCACACTACCCTATGCCCATTTACTCAGAAGCAAGGCCCACATAATTTTATGGGTGTTACATCCTTGTTCTTGGGCAAACTTAAGGTACTTCCACCTAGCTGAGATCAACCCCTATAGTGATTTTTGAGCCATGTATGCTCTGAAAACCTATGGAAAGATGACTATTGGGCACATGTAGGAATAACTGTGCACCAAACTATTAATAATTTGATTGTAATCTTATAGTAGCTTTAGAGAACTCTTGAAAATTGTCTCCACAGCTTGATTTCAGCTAGCCAATCTGTTTTTCAGGAGCAGCCACCTTTATGGAATCTGCAGAAATGTTAAGTCAGGTGAATCCCACTTTGCATTATTAGGCAAGGCTCACGTCATCAGTCACAACTCACTAACAAAACTACCATGTTTGGCTCTTTTACTACAAAAATGTGTCAAAGTACATGCTGCTGTCTCCATTTCTCTTAGGATTCTCTCAGGGCCAAACATTTTCCAGGGACTTTCTCCAGAGGCCTCCCACAAAGTCTTAGAGACCCACCTACAACTAAAAGTACTGCAATCTCTTCTTTTTCCTCTATAGGATTTTCCAGAATTCTAAAAACTTGCCAAAGCAAACCCAACACCTATCCTCCACTACTGCCCAATCTTTCTCCATCTTGGGTGTCCCCTTCCCCTTTTATCACCCATTGATTGCCTGCAGGTGTGCTTGCTGCTACTTTACAGGCCTGGACAGATAGAGCAGGCCCTTTAATATGACTGATTATTTGCAAGACCTTGGTTTCCCCCTTCAAGCCCTCATTCATGTTTCTGTTCATCTCCTTCACTGGGTTATGGCTGGAAAGGTCTATACTGTTTTGCTGGTCATTTGTGGTTTTTTAGGAGCTTCTTAATGCAGAGTAGAGGGATGCGCCTTTCTCAGATATTAGGTTTTTATATACATATCGTGGCAAGAAAATAGTATTTAACTTGGTGTCTGTATGATGGGTGATCCTAAGACATGAAGTGAACAGCTAACTCCAGTAAATATAATGAAGCCAACCACATTCAAATGTCCCACTTGGACAAATACTTACCCCAAATTGTCTAGCATTCTTTTGATTCTTTCCTTATAGCATGCTGGCTTAATGGCTTTCCCATTTGACAAATTATTGTAATGCACCGCACCCCTGGATATGGGGGAGGGGGGTTAAAGGTCTATCTCAAGTTGTTTAGGGTGCAATCCTATTGATTTCACCTTTGATCATCGAAAGCCTTAGAGCGCAATCGTACAAATGTTTAGATGGTAAAAGTTCCTACAACTCCCAGCATTCCCCAGCCAAGGATTGTCTATCACCAATATGCCTTGTGGAACATCTACAGGAAAACATCCTAAGTAGGAACTTGTTATCTAATGAAAGAACAAAAAAGTTGTATAGCATATATATGGTGTGAGTGTGCGTGTGTGCGCAGATGTGTAGTAGTCAGAAAGATTACAGGCAACTGGACATGGTTGAAAGTTGATCCAAAGTTTGAAGGGCTTCAACACAGGAAATAAACGAACACCATGGTGCATAATATCTGTCTTAAAATTAGGATTCCTTGCTTGCTACACTTGCTGAGTTAGTTTATTCATAGTCATGATCTCCCAAATTTTGTCAAACCACTGCTGTTTAGTTGGTTGCTTTGGAGATTTCCAATTACATGCTATGCTATACATGACTTTGCAGCTATATTCAATTGCTTAAGAAAAGGGTTTAAGAACTTACTGGGCAGGTTAAGATCCTGTAATTACTGTCATCCAAATAAGCCACAGGATTTTTAGAGGTTAGAAAACAATGTTCATTTCCCAACATGCTACAGATACAATGTTATCCTTGCCACCCTGTAAACCTGGTTAGCTAGCACCTAGCATTAAGTGCCAAAAGCTTTGGAGCTGCAGCGGATGATATTTTTTCCATCCCTTTTCTCAGCACTTCCTCCAAAAAAATTTAGCTGTTCACAGGACCAAACACCAGCAAGGTTACTCTTCCTCCCAGTGTTCCGAAAATATTATGGTTCTTTTTAAAAGTAAGCACACCTATGCTGAAGCTGTTGTTCTGTGAACCAATCCCATGCACCTGGGGGCTGGGGCTGAATGTCACAACCCTGAAGACAGCGTCAATCATACGGGTATCTCCATGGCCCCAGTGTAAATCCTATGGGAAATAGTAATATAATATATTTCTTAACCATAATCTTCTCAAGCTTACAATGGTTGTTGTTCATTCGTTCAGTCGTGTCCGACTCTTTGTGACCCCGTGGACCATAGCACGCCAGGCCTTCCTGTCCTCCGCTCTCTCCCAGAGTGTGCTCATGCTCAAGTCCATATTCAATGCATCGGTGATGCTATCTAGCCATCTCATCCTCTGCCGTCCCCTTCTCCTTTTGCCTTCAATCTTTCCCAGCATCAGGGTCTTTTCCAGGGAGTTTTCCTTCGCATTAGGTGGCCAAAATATTGGAGCTTCAGCTTCAGTATCTGTCCTCCCAAGGAGCACTCAGGGTTGATTTCATTTAGGACTGATGGATTTGACCTCCTTGCAGTCCAGGGGACTCGTAAGAGTCTTCTCCAGCACCACAGTTTGAAAGCATCAATTCTTCGGCGCTCAGCCTTCCTTATTGTCCAGCTCACGGAGCCATACGTTACTACTGGGAAAACCATAGCTTTGATTATACAAACCTTTGTCGGCAAGGTGATGTCTCTGCTTCTTACTATGCTGCCTAGGTTTGCCATAGCTTTTCTCTCAAGGAGCAAGTGTCTTTTAATTTCATGGCTACAGTCTGTGGTGATCTTGGAGCCCAAGAAAATAAAATCTGTCACTGCTTCCATTTCTTCCCCTTCTATATGCCAGGAAGTGATGGGGCCAGATTAGGGATGTCAGTGAATTCCGCCACAGATCTAGGTGAGGCCAAATGCCAGGGCATTCGGCCCCCTGAAATCCATGGCAGAACGAAGCCCCCCACCCCCCTGCCCCGCGAAATGGGCCCAGAACGGAGCACCTACCTGCTGCCATCCGCGCTGCATTGCGAATGGCGACCGCGTCTGCGGCCTCCATTCACTTCTTCCATATAGCCGCATAAATATAAGTATTTATGTAGCCTATCACAGCAAAACTCAGGGAACGCAAATGGTGGTGGCTACGGCGGCCGCCATTTGTGTTCCCTTTATTTTTTGCCGTGATAGCCTACCTAAATATTTATGTAGGCTATTACAGCAAAAAAAAAAAAAAACGAATGCAAATGGCGTAGTGGCCACCATTTCCGTTCCTTTTTTTTTTTGCCGTAATAGGCTACGTAAATATTTGTGTAACCTATCACGGCAAAAAAAAAAGGGAATGCAAATGGCCGCCGCCGTAGCCACCACCATTTCCATTCGCTGTTTTGTGGGGTTTTTGCCGTGATAGGCTACGTAAATATTTACGTACCCTATCATGGCAAAATACAGGGACGCAAATGGCGGCAGCTACAGCCGCCGCCATTTGCGTCCCTGAAGACTGCCCAGCGGCCGGATGTCCAGCTGCGTAAGTATTTATGTAGCCTATCACGGCAAGGGGAAAAAAAACCCAGGGAAGCAAATGGCGGTAGCCATCGCCATTTGCGTACGCTGGGTTTTTTTCCCCCTGCCGTGATAGGCTACGTAAATACTTACGTAGCCTATCACGGCCTCCGCAGGGATGCAAATGGCATCCCTGCATTAGCCATTGTAGGCTACGTAAGTATTTACATAGCCTATCATGGCTATGAAGACAAAGTGAATGGCGGCTGCAAGACAGCCGCCATTCGCAAAGCAGTGAGGATGGGAGCAGGTAAGTGCTCTGTTTCACATGCCTTTTGTGGGTTGGGGGTGGTGGGGACTTCTTCCCGCGACAGATTTCGGGGGGCTGAATTCGGCCTCACCAAGATCCATCGAGGAATTCTCTGATATCCCTAGTTGCCATATTATCTGAACACAGCATGTAGTGTGGAGGGGCTTGCTTCTTACCTGACCTACAACCCATGACTTTCAGTAGGGGTTGTAGGGTGGGTACAAAGCCAGCCATGCTGTCTGCCAGGTTCAGATGATATTGTGGGTAATTATGCAAATGATGCTCACTGCGCAGCATGTGCTGTGGCAGGGGGAGAAGCCATGATGTCTTCTTTTACTAATGTAATCGTCTGAATACCCTCTATATGTTTACTAATTATGCATGGTGTAGAGAAAGTGGATAGAGAGAAGTTTCTCCCTCTCATAATACTAGAACTCAGGGTCATCCAGTGAAGTTGATGTCAGGGTTGGATCAGAGCCCATAGAGCCCCAAAACAGTTTGACTCTGAGGAATTGATAGAAACCATGGGAGAGGAACCCATGCGCTGTTCAGAGGCGCAGCCAGAGGGACAGCCCCTCCCTGCTCACATTCCTGAAAGTGACAGTGACCCTGGCAGGGAGAGGAGGGACAACTGGAGCTTCTGGATGTGAGGTGCCGGCGCAGGGACAAGTGGGAGATGGCGGACACCGAGAGGAGGCGCTCAGCCCACTTGGCGCGATGACAACAGCTGTGCCCTGATGCCCCACGGGAAAGGGGTGGACTATCTCCTTCTAGCCCCTAAGTTCAGAGGCTTCCCACCCTTTCCCTCCAAATGGAGACCAACTGATTCTCTAAGGCTAGATTCCCCTGGTAGGCTGCTCTCTTAAGTTTTCCTCTTAGGCTCAGGCAATTAGCATCTGCAAGCGCCATTAGGCTGAATGGAAATAAAGCCTTGGAAAAGAGCCCTATCATCTGCATGTTGATTCTGGCTACTTTAGGATTTCAGAAGGCAGCAAAGGCGCTCCTGACAGTTGAATGGTGAGAAATTTAGGTAGACAAAGGAAGTACACCTTCACAGCTAAACTATGGAATTTACTACAACAAGATGTGGTGATTGCCACCAACATGGACAGTTTTAAAAAGGGACTAGGCAAATTCATAGAGGGTAAGGTTATCAATGGCTCTGCCACATATGATGGCTAAACCTCCAGATTCAGAGGCAGTATGCTTCTGAGTGCCACATGCTGAGGAGAAACCAGAGGAGAAACCTATTGCATTTATGTCCCTTTTGCAGGCTTCCCAGAGGCATCCGGCTTGCCACTATGGGAAACAGGATGCTGGACTAGCATGCTTTGGTTTGATCTGTCAGGGCTCCCCTTAAATATGTATGGCTCCAATGTCCCACCATTTCTGTATACTTCCCCCCACCCTAGTCAATGTAATTATGGAAGTTCCTCTTTCCAGCACATATTGCTAGAGCCTTTAGAAAACAGCAGTGACAAGGAGGAGAGCTGTTACCTCTTCTGTCCTTTATATAGTATACTATGGTTTTTGTCAAGAACAGCAACAATAAGAAATTAAGAAACTTGTTGTTGTTGCTACTTTTAGTGCATTAGAAAGGGCTAATGAGCAGATTACAATTGCATCTATGATTATACAAGCTTTCTACTCTTTTTGCTCCCTTTCACTTATTTGTACCCACAATATAAAAGGAATACTTAAATTTGCTTTTCAAAAAATCTCTCTGTACACAGTTGCAGTTCCACTGCCAATTAACTGCTCTCCTGCAAGGTCAAATTAACACCTCTCTGATTAATGTTTTACTTGACATTTATACTCCCAGGGGTGTGAATGAAGAAAAGGGGATAAATGGACTTAAGGGTGGTCCAGAAAACTGAAATCAAATGTACCAAGAGGAGCTTGGTGATAGTGGGAGAAACAAGTGGCTTTTTAATGAGTGGGAACTGAACCTTAAGCAAAATGGTGGATTACTATTAATAGATCATATTCTCTTCAAGTCAACATTAAAATAAGAATATTAAAGCTGCAGAAAACCCCATTATAAAGATGAATTATACACTATTAGAATGTCAAACCTGTATGAGCTGGGCATGATGGGATTTGTAGTCCAGCACTTCTGGAGGGCACCAAGGTGGGGAAGGTTGCACTACATCCTTCCTCAAATGCACTATGGGGTGAGATAGTCCTTGACAGGGGAGGATGCCGCTGCATGAAAGTGGCAGCAACAACTGTTTGAAGCATGCAAGAAAGGGAAAACATATTTACAAAGAAAGCCTCTGACTGTGCTATTGTCCTTGCAGTTAAAAAGTTTTAAAAAAATGTCCCTGCTCTAGAAAGTGGCCCCCAAAGTAATCAAAAGTTCTCCATTTAAGATGGGTGAGCATTTTGTTTCAGTTTGGGGTTGATAACGATTTACCAAAATTCACTAAGTTCTTCATATTTGGGGCAAAAAGAACTTAAGGTTTCAAAAAAGAAAATCAACTGTGGGAGAAACTGAAATGGATGGATTAGTCGATCCAGGCCCAGGGCTTTGAATGCTTAGGTCATAAGGGCACAATCCTAGGCATGTTTAGACAGAGAAAAGGCCTACAACTCCCAGCATTCCCCAGCCAGCAAGGGGAATGCTGGGAGTTGTAGGCCTTTTCACTGTCTAAACATACCTAGGATTGTGCCCTCAAAGTCTGGGTTTCAGTCCTTGTGACCTGTGTACTCAACCTTGTTAATGCTTAATTAGGGTTACCACATCTTTTTTGTGACAGACTACATGGCAGGCAGGTTCAACATGTTCCTCTCCATGCTGGGAACAGCTGTACCTATTGAATTTGCCTGGTGCAGATGGGTGAGAATTTTTTCAGTTCAGTTTTGATAGGAATTTATCAAAATTCAGGAGAGAAAGGCCTTGAGGTTTCAGAAATTCAAATTAGGAGAAAGCAAAACTGACAGATTCACCCATGACTATTCTGCACCCCACTCCCCCCCACCTTTTACCTCCTCCTCCACCATACAAATATGCCAAAATGTTTCTCCTGAGAATGTTCAGGACATCTCTAGAAAAAAGAAAAGCCCTATGAAAATACGTCAACATGACTTTAGAGCTTATAACAATAAATAAAAAGATAGCCTTTAACCACAGTTTATTACATCAGAACCTTAAACTGGGGTTATTCCTAACTATGGTTTGTTGAACAAGTCAGCTTCATAACCCATGCTTTATGTCATGCCCAAACTAGCCCATTATCTCATACTCTTCTGAATCAGCTCATCCAATGAAGCTGAGTGGTGGGAGATTTCAAGACAGATAAAAGGAAGTACGTTTTCACACAGTGCATAGATAAACTGGAATTCACTACTAGAAGGTGTAGTGATGGCCACCAACCAACCTAGATAGCTTTAAAAGTAGGGATAGGCAAAACTGAGAATTTCAGTTTTGCTCAGATTCTCATCTTTCTGACCTTGTCCATTTCAGCCTGGCTCCACATCAGTTTTTTGGTTGTTTTTAAAGTATGCACACAAATTTGTAAGCATTTTTGTGTGTACTTCTAATATATGCATTATTGTATACATATTTTCAAATATAGACATTTTTCTGTGCATTTTTCTTAATGTACACATTTTTTGCAAGCAATTTCCCAAAGTATAATGCATTTTTATAAATTTGTTGTTGTTTAGTCATTAAGTCGTGTCCGACTCTTCATGACCCCATGGACCATAGCACGCCAGGCCTTCCTGTCCTTCGCTCTCTCCCAGAGTGTGCTCAAGTTCATATTCATTGCATCGGTGATGCTCTCTAGCCATCTCATCCTCTGCTGTCCCCTTCACCTTTTGCCTGCAATCTTTCCCAACATCAGGGTCTTTTCCAGGAAGTTTTCTCTCCGCATTAGGTGGCCAAAATATTTGAGCTTCAGCTTCAGTATCTGTCCTTCCAATGAGCAGTCAGGGTTGATTTCCTTTAGGATTGACTGATTTGACCTCCTTGCAGTCCAGGGGACTCGTAAGAGTCTTCTCCAGCACCACATCGAAAGCATCAATTCTTTGATACTCAGCCTTCCTTATAGTCCAGCTCATGCAGATGCAGCCATACATTACGTGGGAAAACCATAGCTTTGATTATACGAACCTTTGTCGGCAAGGTGATGTCTCTGCTTCTTACTATGCTGTCTAGGTTTGCCATAGCTTTCCTCCCAAGGAGCAAGCGTCTTTTAATTTCATGGCTACAGTCACCGTCTGTGGTGATCTTGGAGCCCAAGAAAGTAAAATCTGTCACTGCTTCCATTTCTTCCCCTTCTATATGCCAGGAAGTGATAGGGCCAGATGCCATGATCTTAGTTTTTTTAATGTTGAGTTTCAAACCAGCTTTTGCACTCTCCTCTTTCACCCTCAACAAGGGGCTCTTTAGATCTTCTTCGCTTTCTGCCATTAGGGTGGTATCATCTGCGTATCTGAGGTTGTTGATAATTCTCCCGGCAATCTTAATTCTGACCTGTGATTCATCCAACCTGGTGTTTCTCATGATGTACTCTGCATATAAGTTAAATAAACAGAGCGACAATATACAGCCTTGTCGTACTCCTTTCCCAATTGCTTCTTGACCCTCGTACAGGTTTCTCAGGAGACAGGTAAGGTGGTCTGGTATTCCCATCACTTTAAGAATTTGCCAGAGTTTGTGGTGATCCACACAATCAAAGGCTTTAGCGTAGTCAATGAAGCAGAAATAGACATTTTTCTGGAATTCTCTTGCTTTCTCCATGATCCAGTGAATGTTGGTGATTTGATGTCTAGTTCCTCTGCCTCTTCAAAACTCAGCTTGTACTTCCGGTAGTTCTCGGTTCACATACTGCTGAAGCCTAGCATGTAGGAGTTTGAGCATCACCTTGCTGGCATGTGAAATGAGCGCAATTGTACAGTAGTTTGAACACTCTTGGCATTGCCCTTCTTTGGAATTGGAATGTAAACTGACCTTTTCCAGTCTTGTGGCCACTGTTGAGTGTTCCATATTTGTTGGCATAATGAGTGCAGCACTTTAACAGCATCATCTTTTAGGATTTTAAATAGCTCAGCTGGAATACTGTCATCTCCGCTAGCTTTGTTGTTACTAATGCTTCCTAAGGCCCACTTGACTTCACTCTCGAGGATGTCTGGCTCAAGTTCAGTGACCGCACTGTCATGGCTATCAGGGACATTCAGATCTTTCCTGTATAGTTCTTCTGTGTATTCTTTCCACCTCTTCTTAATTTCATCTGCTTCTGTTAGGTCCCTGCCTTCTTTGTCCTTTATCATGCCAGTCTTTGCACAAAATGTTCCCTTAAGATCTCCAATTTTCTTGAAAAGATCTCTAGTCTTTCCCATTCTATTGTTTTCCTCGATTTCTTGGCATTGTTCATTTAAGAAGGCCTTCTTGTCTCTCCTTGCTATTCTCTGGAACTCTGCATTCAGTTGGATATATCTTCCCCTTTCTCCCTTGCTTTTCGCTTCCCTTCTTTCCTCAGCTACTTGTAAAGCCTCATCAGACCGCCACTTTGCTTTCTTGCATTTCTTTTTCTTTGGGATGGATTGAGTTGCTGCTTCCTGAACAATGTTACGGACCTCCGTCCATAGTTCCTCAGGCACTCTGTCTCTCACGTCTAATCCCTTAAATCGATTCCTCACCTCCACTATTCATAAGGGATATGATTTAGGTCATACCTGAATGGTTTAGTGGTTTTCCCTACGTTCTTCAATTTAAGCCGAAATACATAATTTCCAGTATTATATACATTTTCAACCACACTTTCCTCTAACGTATGCATTTTTGGATTGGAGAACTGTATCACAAAATCCAGTGTGAATTTAGGGGCACAACTGCATTTCAGTTTCAATGTGAAAGCTGTGCAAAAATCCCCAAATCTGTGGAAATTTCCCCAATAAACTAAAGTGGGGCTGATTTTAAAATGTGCACAAATTTGGAAATTTGTGCAAATTGAACAGGGAAAGTTAAGCAAATCAAACACAAGCACATGTTTTGTAATTTGCAAACATTTTTGGGAGACACGTTCTCGCACTTGCATTGGGGTTGTGAATAGGATATGCCTATATATTTTGCGAGCAGAATGTCTCATACATCCCTAACAACTACCCTGATATAATTTTTCTCGGGGAAAATGCTGCAGAAACATAATGGACACCAAAGAAGTGAGCATGTAGTTGTTACTTTATCAGTGCTAAAAATCTGATCAACATTGACCAAAATCAGTGGCTGAATAATACTGTCTGTGTATCTGAGGTTTCTAATTATTATTAGGCTATTCTTTGCCTTCATTACATTCCAGTACTCTTAGTGCATTTGAGTTTACTGTTTGTGTTGCCCTATTTTAAAAGAGAATTTGCTATACTCACTGAGGATAGGAAACCTAGCAAAAGATGGCATAACATTTACATGACATAGAACTTACTAGTATTGCACAAAATGTTCAGATGCTATTTTCACTGCCAGAATTTTCCAAGTGTGCCTCAGTTTAGAAGTAGTTACACGTTTGCTGACCACATCGCTCTAGAATCCTTCTGTTGGATGAATTTGTATTGCATGCTATCAGAAAGTAAATGCCCATCAGCTCACTGGAATATGCATTTATTTGATTTAAGTATTGCCCGCCTCTTCCAGAAAATCTGCATTTCCACTAATGGATGTACCCTTCACAGACACAGACTATGTCAGAGGATGGGTTCCCAAATAAGCTGTGTTCTCATTAATAAGCCCCTCCGCCAGTTGGAATCATAACCACTGAACCCAAGGGTTCAGTAAAGCAACTTGCTTCCCTTTTCAGTGAAGCAAGTTAAAGGTCTGTGTCCCAGAGGTAATGCCAAGATACCCTGGGGGGCAGAGCCAATGAGACCATAGCAGCTCTTGGAAACCCTTTCAAGCTGCAAATGTAGCCTTCATAAATATGTAGCCATAGGGCAAAACCTCCCAAGCTACCCTGCCTGGAAAAATTACTGTAATAACCTATCCCTCAATATTGTTAGTGCCTGCTACAAAGCTTCTGATCTGAACATCTTGGGCTGTCAGGCTTACATTAGCTTTTGTGCAAACCTAGCTCCTTTAATATATTCAGCTGGGTGAATTCAAGGAAGGCAAGCAAAGAAATATCTTTGAAATGTTCTATGGCTACAATAACATGGCCAACATAATCTCTCCGGTCTGTAAAATAAATGTATGGCTAGGTTTCTCCCATGGTGAACCTTTCTTGTGAAAGGGAGCCCCTGTGGCCATCTCTATATTTAATGTAACTATAATGATAAAATAATAATCACTTTCAAGTTATAGGGATGTGTGAACTCACCCCCGTCTGGGTTCTCTAGATGCCCACTTGGCCCCTGGCCCTGCTCACTGGTCCCTGGACTGTGCTAGAGCCCCTCCCACGCTCAGCGAGCAGCCTGCACTCCCCCCAGTGGCCTTGTCGAGCTCCACAGTCACCATTTTAAAAAATAATAAAACGGTGACCACAAAAATGTGCATGTTTTTGTATGCGCAAAAATGTGTGTTCTTGCAAATGCACATATTCTCATGTGTGAAATGTGCATTTTTGTGAAGGCACACATTAGTGTGTGTGTGAAAATGTGCGTTTTCTGGAAAATGTGCATTTTTGCACATACACAAATATGCACACTGGCAGAAATGTCCATTTTTGCATACATGAATATGTGCATTCGCAAAAATGTGCATTTTTTTGGGCATAAATTTGTGCATTTTTGTGATCGCACTTTTATTTCTCCAAATATGGCAACCGTGCAGCTCGCCGGTCGCCGCTGCCGCTAGGGATGTACAAAAGTCACTTACCTTTCTGCAGATTATGTTGATGGGGGGGAGGCGTTCCGTCCCTCCCCCCAGAATCCTTGACGCTGGGGAGGTGATCCATTCCTCCCCCCTGGAATCCTCCACGGCTGGCTGTGCTCTGCGGCAGCTCCGCAGAGCAGCCGGCCAGGTCCAGGCCAGAGCCGTCTGCAGCCGGATTTCCGGCCGCGGAGGGATCTGGGTAAAAAACAAACAAAAACAAACCACGTACGCAAATGGCGGCGGCTACGGCCGCCACCATTTGCATTCCTTATTTTTGGCCATCTTAATCTACGTAAATATTTGCGTAGACTGTGATGGAGAAAATAAAGGGGAACGCAAATAGCGTAGCGGGCGCTATTTGCATCCCTTTTTGATTCACTGTTTTAGCCTACGTAAATATTTACGTAGGCTAAAACGGTGAATCAAGAAGGGAGGCAAATAGCATCCGCTACACTATTTGTGTTCCCCTTTATTTTCGCCGTCATAGTCTACGTAAATATTTACATAGACTAAGACGGCCAAAAATAAGGAACGCAAATGGCGGTGGCCGTAGCCGCCGCCATTTGCGTACGCAGTTTTTTTTTTACCCAGCTATGATAGGCTATGTAAATCTTTACGTAGCCTATCACGTTGTTTTTTGTTGTTGTTGTTTTTACAAGACAAGACTGCAAATGGCGGCGGCGGCAGCCGGTCGGAAGACCAGCTGCCGCAGCCGCCATCAGAGCCACCACCGCCCGGAAGATCCACCCCAGGTAAGTCTCATCCCGGGGGGGATCCACGGGGGGGCGGGGGTGGCAGGCCGTTCCGCCACGGAGTTCGGGGGGCTGAATGCACTGGCATTCGGCCTCACTGAGATCCGTGGCGGAATTCTCTGACATCCCTAGCTGCTGCCACAGTGAGTTCAGGCCATTTGCCGAGCACAGGCAGGGGGCGAACAGGGGCAAGGACTCAGTGAGCGGAGCTCAGGTGTGCAGGCAGGAACGGGTCCACTGGATTCCCATACTGAATCAGGTGCCTGTGCCATCCCTACTTCAGGCCAAAATTATACATAAATCTAACCATATGGATTTATGTGCAAGAAAGATTCATCATAGAAAAATAATAGGGAAATGTCACCATGTGGTAACTCACCGCCCCTCCCCATCAGTCTAAATTGCATTTACAGTTGAAGAAATCACAGAATCTTTGGTCCATGAGAAACCAATTGAAGATCCTCTGAGCTGATGGCCACTTGTGTACCAACTAGGGATACTGGAGAAATTTGAGATGGATTAAAATGAGTTCAGATTTCTAAGAATCCGACCAGCAGAATCCACCATGGACCTCCCTCCTCAGACTGAGCTGAGTCCATAGACTTTCAGATTTATTTTTTTTTTACTTTCCCAACGTTTACAAAAATTTATTAGTAGGGAAATATGTAAGTTTCTGCTGAGAATGAAAAATATATGCTGGGAGAAGTTGAATGGAATGGGGGACAATATGCAAAATGCTATTTACTAATGTTAATTATGTAAATTGTTGTGAACTAGGGATGTCAGAGAAATCCGCTGCAGATTCAAATGAGGCCGGATTCTCCTCCAAAGGTGTACGGATTCCCCACCGTCTGTTCTGGTGGGGAATCCTTGGGGAGGGGGAGGCAATCCATTCCTTCCCCCCGGAATCCTCCAGAGAGGTTCCGCTCCACTCAGATTCTGGGTGGAGGACTGGCTTGGGGGCACTTACCTTTCCTCCTGCCAGCCAGAGCCATTTGCCTCCTCCTTGTCCCTGCCAATTGCCTTAAAAAAAAAGTCTTAAAAAAAAAACGACCGGGAGGATCTGCCCATAGACTTATACGCAAATGGACTCATGAATCTTGCATATAAGTCTATGTGTCCATAGGCTTACATGCAAGATTCACTGCTCTATTTTGCATGTAAGTCTATGGGCACATCCTGCTGATCACATGTGCCCATAGACTTAGATGCAAAATAGACCCGTGAATCTTGTGTATAAGTCTATGGACACATAGACTTATACTCAAGATTCATGACTCTATTTGCATATAAGTCTATAGGCACATCCTCCCGATCGCCTTTTTTTTTTTAAAGACATGGCAATCGGCAGGGACAGGAAGGAGGCGAATGGCTCTGGCTGGCAGGAGGGAAGGTAAGCAGCCCCCAAGCTAGTTCCCCCCCCCCGAATCCAAGCAGAGTGGAACCACTCTGGAGGATTCCAGGGGGGAGGAACGGATTGTCTCCCCCCCCCACGGATTCCCCACTGGAACAACAGTGAGGAATCCATACACCCCTATTGTGAACCCTCTTACAGAATTATTTATGTATTTTTCCACCTAGTGGGGAAAAAAAATCAAATCTGTCTGTGAATGGATGCCAAAACGAACACTTCACAATCCATGAAACACACATGGGACAGATTTCACAAAATCCGGGCATCCCTAGTGCCAACTTACTTCCATATGCAAGATTAAATCTTCAACTCAGGCTGCTGAAGGATCAAAAAGGACATTTGCAGCAGGATGTGATGCCTTGGATGTTAGCTTTACATGCACGGTCAAGATGCTTCATGTGAATCAGTCCAGGAGAAAACATTGGTTTAGCCTTTCTGAAAATCCATTTATTAATGATATTATTGCAGGTTAAACTGTAGATTTTTTTTTTCTCAGTTTCTCTCTAGTCTGTTGCTCTCTTGTTTCATCAGTCTTTGTAACAATGAAGCCTAGCAACATTTACCCCATGTAATCTAAACTATAATTCAGAGCCAGTTCACACAGGCAAGGCGGCATATATGCTCAAGGCTTCATGAAGGGCCTTCCATCCTCTGATGGGTGAATGAGGTGTTAACGAGGCTTTCAGGCTTTACAATTGTTTATATTAATTTCCAGAGAGTTAGTCTGTTGCAGGCAGAAAAAAATATATGCAGGGTATATATACTTATCAACTTAGATGATGCTCTGGTGTATCTGAAAAGTAGACTGTGGCCTGCCAAAGCTTCTGCCATTATATACACTTATAAATCTTTTCGTTTCCATTCCACTTTTTGTTGTTTCCACTGCAAAAAGAGACTAACATGACTGCCCCTCTGGAATACAGTTATTAGATCCTTAGAATCCCAAAGGCTAGTTCATACATGAAACCAGGATTTACTAGAGCAAATTCCACAGTGTCAGATTTGCTGATGTCTTCTAATTCAGTGGCTTTAGGTTGGAGTTTCCCATGAAAATGGACTATGGTGACTTTAAAGTCTGCTACCAAATCTTCTGGTAGAAAGAATGCTCTGCCACTGTGTACTATATGTCACATAATTGCCATTAACATCTTCACAAAAGTTGGTTGCTTTCCATATGGCATCTAAGCCAGATATGCAATTAACAATACAACTAACCAAGAACCTGGACTGATGAAGGACTCGGTGGTAGAGTATATGCTTTGCATAAAGAAAGTCTGGAGTTCAATCCCTGCCATCTCCAGAGAGGAGGAGGAGGAGGAAGAGGAGGAGGAGGAGGAGGAAGAGGAATCATCTAGCATGTGATGTGAAAGACACATGAGACAAGAATATTAAACACAGTAAAACAGTAAACAAAACTAAATTAAAAAGATGTGTCTTCACACGTTTTCTATAAGCCAAGGGAGTGTGGGAAATCGTAGCTCTTGAGTGGACACATTCCACAGTTTGGGAGCAACATAGGAGAAAGCCCTTTCAGCCGTGCCAGGCAAACAGGTGTTTGCAGGTACTGGTGTGTTATAAAGGGCCTGTCCTGTAGATCTTCATAACCATAATGGAAGTGCATAATGAGACAGGTAGTCCCTTAGAGTTCATCTAACATAGTTGGGGGGGGGGGATTATACCGTGGCATTTCTAATTTTGTAAATGCCCTCCTCCAATGTTATAATATTTTCATCTTTAAATTACTTTTCAACATCTATTTCTTACATTTTCAACTGTATATTGGTGGTTTTCCTCTTTAATAAATAAAAATCCATGGGAAGATTTATGAAATGGGTTTGCTCTGGGATAGTGAATACAGGCACATAGAGGTTTATTTTGGGAGCTCCGCATTGTTTGGCTCAATAGGCTGTTGCCTTTGTACTCTTTACAGATCAGAACACTAGATCAACTGTTTAGATTAAAAAGATAGTGGTAAGACTAGAGTATTAAATGCATAAGAGATGTATACATACTGCATACAGCCTGAAACCCATTAAACAGTTTGGAATCACTAGGATACTTGCTTTGCTCATCATGGTTCAAACACTGAAGTCCTGATTTATTTATTTTTTTAGACAGGTTCAAAATGCAGCCAAATGTGTGATTAGGTTGTCAGTTTTCCATCGACATGCATGGATGGCAGCAGCCACCTAGTTAGCTAAAATATTGCTCCTGGCACCTAAGAGATGTGAATTAAATAACAACAACAACAACAACTTTTTAAATATATTTTAGTCCTACCTGATTGGTAATTGCTTCAAGCAATAAAACGTATTTCCTCCTGAGAAACTCAAATGCCAGTCATGACATGCAAAGGTAATGTTTTTTTCTGATTCATTAAGTCCATCATGCAAACTCTTAAATGGCTGGTAAATAAAGCTGATAAAAAAATCTATCCCTAAACATCCATCATTCTTACAAATCAGTACTGCCCTTTTATGAAAAGATTATGTGAAAATAAAATAATACAATACAATTGAGAGGTACAGATGCTCACAGTCAGAACAGGTAAAGCAAACATGTTAATTTTTTTCTCCTGCCATTTCAAGTCCGCCATCACTTCTAGCTTATAATATAATATAGCCAAAATCCTATGCATGTTGAGACAGAAAAGAAGTCCTACCAGATTGTGCCCTTAGACATTTGTGTTTGGTGAAAAAGTACACAAGAGTCATTTTATATTGATTCGCCAAATGCAGGAGGAAGAAAGGCTTTTCAAAGTATTGTGTATGCCATTCACACACACACCCCTGCTGCCAGTATATTGCTCTTGCAATGACAGAAATTCCTTCACCAATACACCAAATAATTCAAAAATGAATGTTGAAAGACGTAATGACTCAAGATAGATCTTTAGAACATTAAGCAAAGAATTCCAGGAAGTGCCCACTGTGTTTTGGTCTGAGTCAAAGTAGAATTAAATGCAGTAGCCTATTCAGGGAAAGATATGGGGTCCTTACCTCTTCCCCATATCTCCTCCCCAAGCAGATTTAAAATAAAACAAAACAACAACAACACAGCTGGGGAAGGGGGAGATGTTTATTTAGTTGAAAAACAAACCAGGGTCAAAAGTGTTAATGCTGCATAAATAATAATATAATTGTTTCATCCACCTTCCCTCTGCCCCAACTCACATCTTGCCCTGGCTGATTTGGGCTTTTATAAAATGTGGTGGAGAAAAGCATGGAGATCTGTGTATCAAGAGCCCTTTTCAGATGTGAACTGAGCATAGAACAAACACACGTGTGGGAGAGAGTCAGCATCATAGCATCAGGCTTCTTCTGTGGCCAACATGCTTTTGTTCCAAGCCTATGCACATTTGATCTACGGATGTGTGAGTCACAGCTGAAAAGGGTTACAGTCCATGACATCTTAAAAACAATTCCATGTGGTCGCACATTCTACATAGTCAGACTTCTGTTCTTTAAACCCCAGACTAGACAGTGCCATCACTTTTTGTAAGAGATCACATTCACATTTCAATCTATACTTCCAGAGACACCACCCTCACTTGAGATTTAGAAACTTAGCATGGAACCTGCAGCTCTCATCATCCCTTATTATAGCTCTGCTGATTAGGGCTGATGGGATTTGCAGTCCAACATCTGGAGGTCCACTCTTTCCCCATCCCTGTATCAGATACCTCACTGACTTTTTTTCAGTGACGTATCTGATTCTAATACAGGGTGGAAAATCTTGCTTGTTGATTAATTTCTAATATAGTAGAACAAGTCCACATATTACTATTTTCAGCACACAGTGCAAACCACCTCTATGTGCAAGGTAGTTGGGAAGGCAGGAAAGAATTATTAATGCATGTCTACTGGGAAGTAAGTCCCACAGAAATCAATTGGACTAACTCCCAGGTAAGTGTGTATAGGATTGCAACGTTAAGAAAGGGAAGAGAAAGAGAAGTTGCTATTTCTCACCTAAATGTTAAAGAAAACAGTAGCAATTCAAACTAGTGCTGTGCCGAACATTTTGATTTTTCCATTTTTGGCATGGGGGGGGACACTAAAGAAAAACTCTAGCAAAAGAGGCTGGGAGAGGTGAGAATTTGGGATAAAATTCTCTGAAATGCTCCCCCTCCCTACGAAGGAGGCAGAATAAACAATGCCTCTTTCACAGGGAGAGGGAAAAAAAAACATCCTGAAAATAGGGGTAGGATTTGGCACAGTGCTAATTCAAACTGTACGGCAAAGTAAATGGTGTACTGCATTCTGCACAGTTAAATGCGACAGTGACAACCCCTTTTCAGCTCATTGTGCAGCACACCTGTCAAAATACAGCATGTGAAAAATTCAAGAATGGAGGTGAATCTAATTTTTCAATGTTATTTCTTCTTCTTCTTCTTCTTCTTCTTCTTCTTCTTCTTCTTCTTCTTCTTCTTCTTCTTCTTCTTCATATTTCTATACCACCCCAGAGCTGAAGCTCTCTGGGTGGTTTACAAAAGTTAAAACATTAAAATACAATATACAAAGTTTAAAAACCATTTACATAAAACATACGGACAAACAACATATAACTAAAAAATAACTTTGAACTAAAAACAATATGTTTAAAATAAAATACAGCTTAAAATAGCACTGCTTAAAAAAGAATATACAAAAGTCAGCAAAAGGAGCAAAAATTCTAAAAAGGGAAGGCCTGCTGGAATAACAACGTCTTTAATGCCTGCTTAAGCACCTTCAATGAGGTCAGCAGGCACATTTCAACCAGCAGGTCATTCCACAACTGAGGGGCGGCGAAGGAGAAGGTCCTCTTGCGTGGGGCTGCCAGTCTCACATTAGGCAGCTGCAGCAGAGAGCCCTCAGAGGACCTGAGGTGGCGGACTGGGACGTAGGGGAGAAGGCGCTCCCTAAGGTACCTAGTTGGACCTAGACCAGGTAAGGCTTTAAAGGTAAGAACCAGCACTTTATATTTTGCTCGGAAACAAATTGGCAGCCAGTATAAAGATTTTAAAATTGGTATAATATGGTCTCCATGGGATGTCCCAGACCCCAGCCTGGCTGCCATATTTTGTACCAGTTGAAGTTTCTGAACTAAATATAAAGGCAGCCCCAAGTACAGCATATTGCAGAAATTAAGCCTAGAGGTTACCAGTGTGTGCACCACCATTAGTAGGTCCACATGTTCCAGGAATGGGAGTAGCTGGTGTATCAGCCGAAGCTGATAACAGGCACTTCTCAGCATTGCCTCCACCTGGGATGCCAGGAGCAGGGTTGGGTCAAGAAGCACCCCCAAGCTAGGAACTTGCTCCTTCAGGGGGAGTGCAACCCCATCCAGAACTGGTTGACATATCTCAATACCTGAATTGGGATGATCTTCTTCTTCTTCTTCTTCTTGGAGTTAATCAGGAATAGGGATTGGATGCCTGGCTAGGTAGTTGGACTGGAGGTCCTGAATTTCCTTAGCCTTTGTATGTTCATTGTGTAAAAACATCAATATAATATGCATGTATGTTGTGTAAAACAGCAACACAATTTAAGTAATGAAAATTACTTTAAACTGGTTGAACTGGGCCTCTGACCGAGTAGTGAATTTAAAGCAGATCTTGGCTTTAATGCTGTGGCTGCGACTGCAAACTAAAAGAATGTTGTGCCCAACTAAAGGTACCCAATCAATATCAGTAAATCTGATAGGATTATGAGGATGCTAAGTGACAGAAAGTCAAGTCAGTGTAAGTTCAAGTGAACCTTCCACAATGAGAGATTAGTTCTGTTAAATCTGTGTAGGAACTTTATTCAAAATAGAAGAGACACTCCTTTCTTTAATAAATGAGCCAGGAATCAATTAAAGATCTAAAAGACTCACAAATAATTTAACAAAGTTTCAGATTGTTTACTTGCATGTGCTGCTTCTTTGTAATCACTTTGTAGCATAGTTTCTCTTCTTTCAAGTGTCTGAGCCTTCTATAAACTCCCCTGGGAAATCTAAAGCCAAATTAATGTTTCAATTATATACACAAACATCTGTGTCAGTAATATTTAAATTACATGGCAATGAAAGGACTGAGGATTTATTGTTCATGGCTGTTTTCTTTGTAAAAGCTAATTCTCGATATTTTTTATGCCGAATTCAGGTACCTTTGCATCAGTATGACCCATAACAATCACATTTTACATCTAAAAATCCATATTCATAAGATAAAATGCTGAGCATTTTAATCTTGCCACATACTGAAAATCATATTATTATCAAGTTGAAATCTTCTGACAATTTCCCCCCGGGCCCCTCAGTCACCAGCTGTATCAGCTAACTTAGGGTACTCCTGCACCCATTTAATTTTCACATGACTGAAAAAGATGATCTAAGCTACCATTAGTACCTTAGCTCCTCTGATACCTTCTCCTCTGCACTCTATGCACAAGGAGGGGAAGGAAGAGGAATTGTGCTACTGCCTTTGCTGGTCCCAGATGGTTCTGCCTCTGAACCACTGGGCATATGGTCCAGGGTCTGAAATATGACACTTCCTGTGGTGGTGCTACACTTCCTGTGGAAGATATCCTCTGGAAGTGACCTTAGTGAAGTTAGCATCACATTCAACAGGTAATAACTTATAGTGTTGTCTCTAATGTTTCTTTGGAAAAATGTCTTACCATGTCCTTCATCAATAGCATTTCTTCTTCCTCTCTTCTTCCAAGATAACATCCTTTTTTAAAATCTCTAGAAGAAATTTAAACAGGTACTTTCCCCCCATCACTGCAGCATCATATCATGTTCAAGTGCACCTACCAAAATATTATTTATGCAACTGTTGAAAAGTGTGGGAATCTTGTTTTCTGTTTCATCTGATCATATATGCATTTAGTTCATATCTGCTTATTCATTTAGCAATGTATTTTGATACATCAGCAGTAACTGCATTATGAGTCCAGGAAATAGATAATTAAATTCTTAAATTACATTCTACTGTTCTCGTCACAGTAAACCAGGGTTTAGCATTATGTGTGGACTGGGTCAGTTGTATTTACTTTCATTATATTCTGTCCAGATTATCTCCTCGTGTCTCTTGATATTTCTTGAGGCAATTTTTTCCCAATTTTTTTTAAAAACTGTTCTATCAATATGGAGCTTTACTTTTTTCCTATAGCTCCAAACCCAACCTACCCCCACCATATCCCATCACCATATACTCACAGTTATTCTCTATTTTGGTTTGCTTTGGTGCCCATCTCATCTACATGTGGGAAATACTTTACTAATAGAAGGAGTGACACCACAGAGCCTTGTATTTAACAACTCACCGGGTTACCATAGGTGGTCAGAAATTCCAAGCAGGTACATGCTATTCCATGCAGGCAGGTGAGCAGGCTGGTGGAGGAGGGACAGAACTCCATCCCTCCTCTGCCAGCCCACTTGAGTACCATACTACCACAGAGGAAGAAACATCTTATCCTCCATAACCATCATGGAAACACAGAGATTCCATTCTGGGTTTTAGGTACAACCAGCCAGAAGTCTAAAGAAGTTATATAAGGTGCTGGACCCATTTTGGGGATAGGGTTCAGCACCTTGTATAGCTCCTTTAGACCCAGCTGGTTGTAACTAAAACCCAGAATGGAATCTCTTCCCCACCAAAACTGGAGGCACCAGCACCCCACCCCCCAGCAGGCTGGCAAAGGAGGGATAGATTGCTCTGTTCTTTCTCTACCAGTCTGCTTGATAGAAGGCCTTTCTTTTTCTTTCTTTCTTTCTTTTTACTATACTGTATTTCCACACCGACTGTGGAAGAGGGGACATCTGCTCCTCTTTGGCTAGCATGGGAACACAGACTGCTAGACTCAATTTTTTCTTCAGGTAGTAACTTTTCTGGGTTTATTTAAAGGCTATGATTATATAATCACAAAGACATCCTTTGGTTGAGAGCCATGAAGACTACTGCAGAAAGACACGAATCAAATGTGCTTTGGCTAAGGAAAATTGCCAGCACTTCCTTACAGCATGCGATAATGCCAACACTACAAATGAATAACATGCAGATATCCTATAATTATAGTCTTCTCTGCCTATTTATTAACTACAGGCTACTCCCCCTCTCCCCATTATCTAACATGCCGTTTTCCTATTTTTGGTAAACAGTTCAAGGAAAGATCATTTTTAGCAGTTGGATACATTTCCATCAAATTTCACTGTGATTATATACTATAAAATATAAATTCTGATCTATGTGTACTTGCCTTGTGGTATACATGCTGTGTATTCCTTTTCAACTATTAATAAACTTCATTGTTTGGGATTATCGGCTCAGTTCAAACACTACTCCACTGGAAGAAGCAAAGATAATATTCTGTATTCTACTGAAAGAAGAAAGATAATATTCATTCTGTTCTTAATTCCTTTACATCCAAACTCAATGGATATTCAAGTTGTGTAGTGATTTCAGTGTTTGTACAAGTAACTTTGTCCTATATTTACTTTATTTTACTTTACTTTATTTTAAAAGTAATTTGCTATCATTTGTCATATGCTGATGTAACATTCAACATAGACACAATATACAGTCCATCAGAGGAAAATGATTTGTTATTCAGGGCACCAGTCATTCATTGGTGGGGAATGGTTACTACTGCAACAGTTTATTTTCAACAAAAACATATTCTAAATTCAAGATGAATGTAAATACAAACTCTAAGGGCTTGTTCATAGAATGTACAGCATCAAATGGTGACTTGCATGTGCACTTTTCATATGGGACAAGACATATTTTCAAATTCAGTAAAGTGTATTAGATATCCAAATAGTGATTGCAGGGACACCCCAGAAGAAATATTTTTAATTATAGATTGATAGCACTATCCCTATATTCTGATTTAGACCAACGGCACCATCTAGAACATCTGGAGCTCTGAGAACAATAGACTTGGTTTTATTTTCAGTCCACTCTCCCTGCAGTGAAGGTGCAGTGAGAATTTTGTCAAGTTTTGCAAGCTTTCTGTGAAGGTCACAACATTTGAGGGATGGGGGGCAGTACATACAATTTCACAAGGTGGCCAAGTGATATCCATCTTTTTATCCTTTTCTTTACATTAAACAAGGGCAAGCCACTGCTGCTACCATCTGCTTGTAGTGTTTGAAATCTCTCTAAAAATAGCAGTAGGAACATTACTATGTAATGATGTAGCATGGTTCCCGCTGACATCATATAGTAAAGAAGACTCTATACTCAAGCAAGTAACTATCTAAACTTGAGTGACTGTAATTATTTTATTGGTAAGTCTCTGTGTGTGATTTGTTGCCTTCCTTTTTTCTACCCTCCACCCCAGTTTCAGAAAGAAATTATTTATGTCCTTTGTCAGTTGGCTTCATTGATTTCAAAAGGGCATTTCTCCAGAATTTCTTGTTAAAATCTTCACGATGTGCTAGACTGCATGTTGTTAAGCTAACACTTGTGATCTAAGGATATTTTAAAAGGTTCTGTTAAATTTGGTATCATCTGTGCTTTGAGAAAATAAATCTAAACTAACTTTCTTGTTCACTCTTTCTATAGCCAGGATTAAGGGAGGGGTCCTTATCAGTAGGATGTAGAACCTTCCCCACCCTCAACAACCCAACAGTTTAGAGCTTTTGTCAAGTTAGATTCAACTTACAGGTTGTAGCCTATCATAATTCTTTTTTTGTGGGAACCCTTACAAAAAAAGGGGAGTCCACCAGTAGAGAAAGACTTCCTGCATTAATCTTCCTCACCATCTCAAATATGTAAACTGTATTGGTCAGATTACCACAGTGGGGAATGGGCAAATCAGCAAAACTTGAGTTTTCCAATATCCACTTCAAAGCTCATTCTGACTTGTGTCCATATTAGACTGCAAGCTGGGGTGGTTCACATGAAAATCATGTATATTTTTGTGTGCATTTTTTTTCCAAATGTATGCAACAGTTATGAGTATTTTTGATGTACACATTCTTCTCCCATTGATTAAAGCATGTTTGTGCATGTTTTTCAAGTGTACACATTTTTTCATGGACAGTTTCCAAATGTACTCATTTTTTAATATATTTTTATTTATTTTATCTTTATAAATGAAATAAGCAATACCAAAATTACCAACAACCTGATCAATACTACAATTTCCCAACAATACAATATTCTGATGAGGACACCACAATAACAAAGAGAGAAGGAAAAAGAAAAAGAAAAAAAGGAAAAGGGAGGAGGAAAGGAAGAAAAAAGAAGATTCTTTCCCCTTCCCTCCCCTTTAAAGAATTAAGTTTAAACTCTAATAACCCCAGCCTCCGATGCCATTCTATTTTAAAAACTATATCTATAACCTTAACAATCTTACAGTTTAATAAACAACCTTACATTTCAATATCATATCATCAATCTTATATCAAAGAAACAGGTCTACAATTCATTCCCAAAAGCCTATATTATTATTATTAATAATAATAATAATAATAATAATAATAATAATAATATAGTGTTATATAATAATAAAACTTAATATAAACCTTCAACAGTCAGTAATATATTTTATACCAGATATATTATCTATTTTGAAATAAAAAATATAAAGAAAAACAAGAACAAACAAAAGATGAGAGTAAACGAATATATATATAATCATTTCTGAGCTAGCCTGGATCATGTAGACTAAACACAAACAGTTAACAAAGCTTGTTTAAAGATTCCAGTTCATGGGGTTGTAACAGTAATCTCACGCATTTTTACGTTCAGCCATGCCTCCGCCATTTCATGATTTAGAAACTTCTTCATCTGACCTTCAGACACATTACGAAGTGTAGCAGGATATTTTAAGTAATATTGTAAATTTATTTGTTTTGCCATATATTTTGCTTTGATAAATTGCCTTCTTTTATTCGCCACCTCTTTGTTGTTGTCTGGAAATAACATAACTTTATCTTGTTTCCAGGAAAGGCTTCCACCCTCTCTTGCCAAACGCAGGATATAATTATTTGTGGAGACTTTTGCAAATTGAACTATGATCATGTAGTCAGTCCCTTTAGCATTTGGCACATGAAATGCCTACTCAATATCAAGTAAATAATCAGATGGGATAGGGAGTATCTCATGCAAAAGTTTATCCACAAAAATAGGCAACTTTACATCATCAGACAGATTTTTAATCCCAATAATATGTATATTAGATCTCCTCGTGAAGGCCTCCAGTTGAGAAGGAGGTATCAGAGGTATTTTTAAAAAAATTTGTGTCATAGTTTCATTTCCTGCCACTCGGTCTTCAAGCTCATTAATTTTCATCTCCATTTTTTGCCATGACACATTAATTAAATCTACAGCTCCTTGCAAGGCGGTGATGGAATTTTGGATTAAATCCAACCTTTTGCTTGCTTTGTAAATTGCGAAGATAAAGTTTTTATCAGAGTAAATAATTCCCCTATATCTTCTGTTCTTGAAACTTTTGACACAGGGGGTGCTGGGGGATTTGATGCTAGCTCCTTCTCAGCGCAGTCATGTTTCTCTCAAAGAGATCTTACAGGTCCTCAGATGTTCTTAAATATTGTTAACATTTCTTAAATTGTCCCTCAGAAGTTGTTGATATTTCTGAAAGCATATATTATTATGGAACATGTCAGCCCTGTTTTCTCCTATGAAATAGGAGTCTCAGTACAGCTTTTTGTGTTGGTGAAGCTCTGGGGAGATAATCCTGGAATCCAGCCCCCCCCCCCCATCTCGTGGGAGATACTTTTCTCCAAGATGTTATTCAGAGCTGCCTTGCCCCCCGGCATTTAATTCCAGGGGGAGATGAAAAGATTTTTCAACTTTTTAAAAAGCTGTTCGAGAAAGCTCCCACAGAGAACCCGTGGGAAGCTGCCAGAGAGACATCGCTTCCAACCGGAATTCCCAAATGTACTCATTTTTAACACATTTTTCTTGTGCAAATCACATCGCAAGCTTGGGAATGTATGGACTTCAGACTGTAGTTTGTGTTTGGTCTGTGTTTGGTTCTGGGAGGTGTGAATAGGATAAATTCTGGTCAAAAACAAACTGAAATAAAATCCTTATCCATCCCTGTTCTGATTATAGTTTGAACTGTTATAATTTCTCCTAAAAGAACTATGCTTAGTCAGGGAAGCATGAAATGCTAAGTCCTTCCTTCAGCTTAATTTGCTTGGACAATATAAAAATTGCAAAATACCCAAACATAGTGTAATGCCACTTAAAATACAACACTTATCAATGAGAGTTGATATGAACTTGAGTTTAAGGTTGAAAAAAGGTGGGGTGCTTTACAGTCAAATCAACATTCTACAAACTATTAAAATAATATAATCCAAGGGAATCATTTGGACAGCAGCATGGTGAATGAAAAAAAGGTATAGGTCATGTCAGAAACAGCAGTTCTGTTACATCATGTATAAGGACAAATTTCTGTGTGGACTTTGAACATTTCCTTTTGCAGAAGACAACAAGAAGCCTGCTTACACAGGGATTTAGAGCAGGGGTGGGCAACTTGTGGCCATCCATACATTTTGGCCTACAACTCCCAACTGCCCTTGCCAGCATAACCAATAGTGGGGGATCATGGGAATGGTAGTCCAAAACATCTAGAGGGCCACAAGATGCCCACCACTGATTTAGAGCATGCCTATTGCCTCTAATTAAAAAGCTAAACTATCATTTGGTGAGTAGAGATAAAATCCTAAATTATGTTTAACTGTCATAGAAAAAAATGAAAGGAACTGACATAAATGGTTTTTGGAATATTTTACTACCCAAAGCCACATTTGAATGTGTCAAAATGTCCCCAGAACAAAGTAAAAAGTATGTTTACAGAAGAAGTGAACTTAATTCTGCTTACTTATATCATGGGATATTTTTTTACTCCAATAATTTCCATTGCCTGAGACAAAAACAAAACAAAACCCATGCCAAGGGCAAAAATCAATAGATTTATTGGGGTATTTTTGTCCCAGGTTCTTTTTGGTTTTCTGAAAGAAAACTCTGTATAGGCGCTCAGATCTGCTTCTTTGGATTAGTTTTTGTTGCAACATTTTACACCAACATGCTACACTGGTTGGGACAAAAAAAGAATTCCTAAAACCAAAAATTCAGTTAATTCTTAGGACATTTTTTATCCAGGTCCATCTTGTGTACAGAAAGAAAACTGTACCATTTTGCAGGATACAGTGTCCTGTAAAGGATTACATTTTATGTCTACTCTGTGTAAATTCTGCAATAAAAATGCACCCAGGCTAAAATTGACCCCATGTTGTTGAATATGAACCCATGTTGTTGTTTTAATATTCTCTTAAAATAAAATAAGAAACAAATAATGCATGAGATACCGCTTCGCTGCACAAGTAACTGTGGATGGATTTCAATACATTCCAAGTATTAATGCTTATATTTATGTGATAGCTGCTAGCTTATATTGTGTGAAATATTGTTACACTTGCACAATGGGAGAGTCCCACATATATTAGGATTTGGCTTTGAGTGAGGTTTTGTTTCAATATAAACAAAAAGTGAATAATGATTGTGCTTATCTAAATACAAAAAATACTTGGTTAAGGTGCTTCTGTACACCTATATGATCTGGTCTAGCTTTATAAAACACCGTAAAGCAGTTGCCATAGGAAATGAGGAACATCATTTTTCTAGCTCCTGTCCTGTCTTCCATCTCTGTATGTCATTTAAAACATGAATTCCAGTCCATGCAAGGTCCCTGTTTGCTTTAGGTGTAAAAATGTGTACAGCTTAGTGATGTACAAAAATTCCACCATGGATCTCAGGGAGGCCGAATGCCAGCACATTCGGCCCCCCGAAATCGGTGGCGGAACGGCCTGCCCCCCACCCCCCCGGGACGAGACTTACCTTGGGCGGATCTTCCTGGCGGCAGTGGCTCCAGCGGTGGCTCCGCCGCCATTTCCAGTTAAAAAAAAAAAGACGTGATAGGCTACGTAAATCTTTACGTAGCCTATCACGGCTAGGTTTTTTTAAAAAAACGTGATAGGCTACGTAAATGTTTACATAGCCTATCACGGCTAACTTAAAAAAAAAAACACGCGCGTACGCAAATGGCGGCGGCCACAGCCGCTGCCATTTGCGTTCCTTATTTTGGCACATCTTAGTCTACGTAAACATTTACGTAGACTAAGACGGCGAAAATAAGGGGAATGCAAATAGCGTAGCGTCTACGTTATTTGCGTTCCCCTTATTTTTGCCGTCTTAGTCTACGTAAATGTTTACGTAGACTAAGACGTGCCAAAATAAGGAACGCAAATGGCGGCGGCCGTGGCCGCTGCCATTTGCGTATGTGTGTTGTTGTTGTTGTTTTAAGTCAGCCGTGATAGGCTACGTAAACATTTACGTAGCCTATCATGGCTGACTGCAGGGACGCAAATGGTGGCGGCTACGGCCGCCGCCATTTGTGTCCCTGACTCCCTGCTAGCCAGCAGCCGGATGTCCGGCTGCTGGCGGAGCCGGCTGCAGCTCCGCAGAATCCCTGCGGAGCACAGCCAGCTGGCCAGGATTCCGGGGGGGGGGTAGGAACGGAGTGCCTCCACCCCCAGCGAGGATTTCGTGGGGAGGGATGGAATGCCTCCCCCCCCAACCATAAACATAATCCGCAAAAGGTAAGTACCTTTCGTACATCCCTAGTACAGCTATCACTGTGCACAGCTGGGAGCTCCCTAGCCATCAATACAGGTTTTAGGCAGATGTTTGGCTCTTTGCAGTGCTCAAACAGAAAAATGCAAAGAAAAGTGACCCCAACATCTGCAGCAAAGCCTGAGAAGAGAGGGACAGTGTTTGGGGTGGGGAAGAGGTGGCAAGTTTCTCCCTCAAAAGAGTGAGATTTCTAGGCTAAACTGCCTGAAAATCTCACAAGACCCAGGATTTGGCCCAGCATCTTGTGTGACTTGTCATGGGATGTGGGAACAGGACCTCCCAAGCAATGACGGAAAAGCCATCTATATGGTCATGGTGAGAGAGTGTAGGAGGTCCATTTTGGCTGAGGTGGACATAGCAGGACACTCACAAGGTTGAAGTGGCTCAGGAATGCGGTTGCGGTCTAGGATAATGAAGCTATATGCAGCCAGAGTTCATATGGGAAACCTGCTTCACCTCCTGCAAGGAGAATGGGTTACTTACATTAGATCAGTTATAGATCAGGATGGTTGTCAGTGATGACTATCACTGGCATCAGGGTGATTATATTTATACAATCTAGCAAAAACACTATCACCAACCCCCACCAACATGTACAAATTCAGTTGGAGGACACACACACACACACACACAACACATTGCTTAAAAATTGGACCTATGTCATACAGATTGAAACTTGCTGCATATAAAATATATCCTTCCTTCACTGATTTCAAAACAATAATACTTCCTGAACCAAAGCTCATTTCAAAACAGGTTTAGGGTGAAGTATTTATCAAGAAATAATTAAAATTATTCCAATACAATGCATAATATAGAATAATCATTTACTGTGCAGTAAATGTCTTGAATTAGTGAGATACAGATATTGCATCTTCCAATGTGTCCCGTCCTCCAAGGCACCCCTCTGTTATAAACATTTACTGGGAGGCAAGATCATAGACCCACATGCATGTTGTCATATAATACCCATTCATCATTATGGTCAGAGAATGCAATAAACAGCCTATGTAATAGGGAGGAAATGTGTAATATGCAGGCAAAACAAGTACCAAACACTGGCTGGTTTTGCAGGTTAGCCTTCTCAATGGTTTTCAAGCATCTTCACATTGGAAGCAATAACAGACTGACTATTCAGAACAGAGCTGTGTACTCAGCAAAGAAATTAAGGGGAGAAATGGATTAGGTGTATTTTAGGTTGATTGCTCATTGTGGGCTGTTGCTTTTAAATAACTACATTCAATATAATACCAGTGAAAGAAATAAAATTGCAATTAGGTATGCCACAGACCTTTTGTGTGCATTCAAGAGCTGAGCCAAAATTTCTCAGAAGATTTTCTTTTTCTTTTTCTCACACCCCTAGAAAAACAAGGCCACTTTGCAGAATTTTCTTCAAATATTCTCCACTATTTCTCCCCACAATGACCCAGAACAGCACTAGATTCAATGCATTGTGGAGGATAGAAAATGCTGGACCATGCAGGGGGGAAAAAAGAAAGAAGCTGTGCCACTGCCACTGCTAATGATGAGCCCCACACCCAAGAAGCTGTCAGAGAATCTTTGGTGTTTTAAAACATTTTTTTCCCTTGGCTGCTTTATTGCATTTATGTGCTCAAAGTGTTTTTAAATTAAGTTACTGTATTAACTTATATTGTTAGCTGCCTTGGGCTCATTGAGGAAAGGCAAGGAATACATGTTTTAAATAAAAAAGTAAACTGATAATAAACTCATTTGCTCACACATATTCTGCAGCTTGAACCCCTACTGTTCCTGTGCCTCTCTCTTGCTGCTATACCCTGTTGGCTTGTTTTGCCTTGTCCACCAGAAATGCCAGTAGAAGCAAAGGGATCCTGTAATTTATTGTTCTTGAGAGAATATGCCACATATTTCTCTCTGTCTGTTAAATATTAAGTACTAAGTCACTCTTTTCTAGAGAAAGGCCTGAGGCCAGCAACTTGCTGTTGAGAATGCCACTTGTTCTGTTCTAACACTGCTTCTGATTTGCTCCAGCAAATCTCCCATGATTTTATAAGATCAGGACACCTCACATATATGCAAAGATAAAGGGAAATAAGTATGCACAACTGACCGGGCAAATCTGTCAATTTCTAGGGATGGCATGGGTGCCTGATTGGGTCCATGAGTCTGGAGGACTCCCCCTTGCCCTCCTGCTTGCCGAGCTGCCTGCACTTACCCCAGGCCCATCCAGCAACCTCTATGGCCACCATTTTGTGAAAAAAAATGGTGCCCACAGATATGCACACATTTGCTCTTCCACAAAATGGCACTGAGAATGGCTGATATACACAAGGTTACAGGTGTAAATGGACCATTTATGCCTGTAACCTTGTGTATATTGGCCATTCACAGCACCATTTTGTGGAAGAACAAATGTGCACATATCTGTGGGCACCATTTTTTATTTTATTTTTTGCAAAATGGCAGCCACAGAGATTGCCAGATGGGCTCAGGGTGGGTGCAGGCGGCTCAGTGAGTGGGGGGGTTAGGTGTGCGTCTGGGGGCACACAAGCAGGGGCAGGGGCTTGGTGGGCACCTGGAGAACCCAGACGGGGTGGGGGAACCCTTCCATCCCTATCAGTTTCCCTTTCTCCCATATCTGAAGTTTTACAATCTCAAGTTCTTTCTCTTTTGAATATAAGACCTTTTGTGAATGTTGGTAAATTCTTATAAAAAATGAAACAAAATTCTCATCCATCTGTACCCACCTATGCAATAGGTACAGCTGTTTCCAGTATGGAAAGGACCATGATGCTCCTGCCTGCCATGTAGCTGTTAAAGATGAGGCAGCTATCATAAAAAAAGAGGTGGCAACCTAATGAAGGACTAACAGTATTGAATTCACAGAGCAAAACATTCAAAGTGAATTTGGATGGATCTGTCAGATTCAGTTTCTCCCATTCAGATTTTTAAAATCTCCAATCCTTTTTGTCCCAAATATGGAGAACATTGTGAATGTTGGTAAATTATTGACAAAACTGAACCAAACTGAACTTGTTACCATTCCTATGCATAACCAACGTACTTCAAGCATTGACATAATCAAGATTTAACTTCAATTTGTCCCTTATGGTAATGGATTTGTTGATCAGGCCATACTCCCTGAATCCCTGGGTCCTGGACTTGGTTAATGTATCTGTCTGTCCCCCACCTGTTTAGATCCCGTTTAGATCCTGTTCAATGTTAATCTTGCTCTTAGTTGTAAGAATCGATTTGCTGTTGTACTTAATCATTTCATCTCTGCTTTTTTTAAAAGCTGAATCTTACTGGCTATATGATCTCAGCAATTCATGATTACATCACAAAACCATGTAGCCAATCAGATTTAACTCCATAACGATGGCACTAACAGCAAATTAAAAACTCATCCCTCCCCCCTTTCACAGTGAAGGCAGAGTGTGTATGAGTCAGTCTGTTGCTGAGGCACTTGGGTCAACATTTCTTGGTTTCATTTCTTGCCAACACAGTCAGGGAAGAATTGGTATAGTTGCCCTGGTAACAGGACAACACATTCCCTCCCCTCCATGAATATTCTATGCTCTATTGAGCCCCTCTGAGTCTGAATAATCACCCAAAGGTCACCCAACATTTAACAGATCCAGCAGCCCCTCAGCTGGCTTTTGGCCTGCTTTAAGATTGCACCCCAATTACTGTGTGCTTCCCCCCACCCCCTCCACCCTAAACCTTCTAAATATAACAGCATTAACAATATGAATGTTGGAAAATTCTAAACTAGAAAATATTGTTCCAGTTTTTGCAAGTAAGGTCACATCCGGCTATTCTTCCCTTAATTAGCTATAATGTATTTCCATGCAATTTATTTATGTAATTTATATCCTACACTTTCAGCAGCAAAGCTTTCTCAATACAGTGTACTGATATATCCAGTTACATCCTATCATGGTAATTCCCATGTAGTGAGCTGTGATAGGCTACGTAAATATTTACGTAGCCTATCACGGCAGGGGGAAAACCCCAGCATACGCAAATGGCGGTAGCCGCTGCCATTTGCGTAGGCTGGGGGTTTTTCCCCCTTGCCGTGACAGGCTATGTAAATATTTACATAGCCTATCACGGCAGGGGGGGAAACCCCAGCGTACGCAAATGGCGGCAGCTACCGCCATTTGCATACGCTGGGGTTCCCCCCCCCCGCCATGATAGGCTATGTAAATACTTACGTAGCCTATCACGGCCTCCACAGGGATGCAAATGGCATCCCTACATTAGCTGTGATAGGCTATGTAAGTATTGACATAGCCTATCATGGCTGAAGAAGGAGGAAGCGAATGGCTGCTGCAGGATGGCCGCCATTTGCACAGCAGCGTGGACTGGAGGAGGTAAGTGCTCCGTTTCGCGTGCCTTTCGTGGGGTGGGGGCGGCAGGCACTTCATCCCGTGCGCCTTTCGTGGGTTGGGGGGTGGGGGCTTCGTTCTGCAACGGTTTTCAGGGGGCCGAATGCACTGGCATTCGGCCTCACCAAGATCCGTCGCGGAATTCTCTGACATCCCTATCCGACCCACAGATTCGACAGCAGACTGGCTTTTTCCAAGTCACACAGATTCCATGGACCTGAGGACTAGTTTTTTACTTCTGGAATTGTTCACAAATTCAGTCATACAAAAATATGAAGGGAAAATAAAACAACCAAAAATATGCCATTTCCACCGAAGTCTAAAGCATGATAATGCAGATTTTGGAGGGATTTGTGCATTTCTTTACTTTTTTGGAGGTTTGCAGAAATTCATTTTAACTAATGTGCCTTAGCACTTTTGCCCAAGTGTGCATTAGTGCACATGTGGAATTGTGCATTAGCACACATGCAAATTAGTCCATATAGAACAAAATTCTCCTACAAAAAAAATCTTTGTATAATTGCCTTTTAAAGTAATCCACATTGGTGGTCATCACTATATCTTGTGGTAGTTAGATTGTTGGATTTGGGGTTAGATTGTTGTACCTTTTGTCCTAAAGCACAAGGCTTGTTTTATTCTTGCTCAGCCTTCAGTGCCATTAAATTCAGCAATGGGAAGAAAGAGTCATTGCTTCAAAAAAACACCCTACAAGGAAGCCCTTGACAGTCAGCAGAGGCAGGATGGGTCCCAGGGTGGCCAGCCCCAGCACTCTGGCCCTTGCCTCCTCCCAAGGATGCCAAGGTGAGAGCACTGTGGTACTGCAGTGCTCCCAGCTGCTCGCTGAACTCCAACACACTCGGTGGCTGGGTCTGTCAGTGTCTCAGGGCTCAGCAAACATGGTCTTGGAGGCTGGACGGGGGTGGGGGAGTCTGTCAGACTCCAGCCCCTTTTCAGACTCTGCCACCATCCCTATCCCTAATTGCTGGTCTCCTGCTAATTGTGTATCTCTTAGCTTCAGTTTTCCTTGCCTGTAAAATATGAATTTGTCTTTGAACAAGTCTTTGCACAGCTCTCCTGGCCATTTTGAAAAAAATTTTGTTAGAAGAAGAACCTCTGATCTATCAAAATGCTGATGTAGGTTTGTATTGGTATAGACAGTGTTTGGCTCATGGGGTACAGTAGGTAATTGGCTTCTCCGCCCCCTCCCCACTATTTTTCAACTGGGTCCAATAGTGGACCTTCAGTTCTAGTAAAATAACAAAGTAGATCCCACAAGACTGAAGATTGACCACCCCTGTCCTAAAGAAAGGCAGGAAATGTTGCTGTATAGAGAGATTGGTTCTGCTTGATTTAGGACTACTTCATACATTAGGAGGCAGCTGTGCACCTTCTACTTGTGGAGAAGATGTCACACATGCCCTTCCTTCCACCACCTACCTCCTGTATGTAACTTAATAGCTTTGTGAATATGCCTATAAACACAATGGCCAAATTCATGTGATTCTGGATGAGTGTATCATTTGGATCATATATCACTGGTTGGAAGCCAGTAGCCTTCTTTAGGAGGCAACACCTATCATGCCACCCAAGAGAGGCTCAGTTTCAAACTCAGTGGGGCACCATCCATCAAAACGTTGTCTTCCAGATGCTTGGACTTCAGCTCCTATCAGCCATAGCCAATATGGCCAAGAGACAGGAATTCTGGGAGTTGTAGTCCAAAACATCTGGAGGGCAACAAGTTGGGAAAAGCTGCAATAGAGTGTTCCAAAATTCTTAGAGAGGAAGCAGCAGTCAAATATCTTCCATTGTGCCTGGGTACACCTCACGTTGAGGGTTCCCCCCCTCCTGCTACCCACTGTCACTGCTGAGGATTTCACAGGAAGAGGAAACAGTAGTCCTTCTACCACCATGACCTGCTGAACTTTGGAACTAAGAACCCATTGCCTGAATTAGCTTTTTTCCTCTTCCCTCTCAATCCTTTTTTCTTTTGTGTTGTGTCTTTTAGACAGTAAGCCTGCAGGCTGGGACTACCTTATTTCTTATCTTTGTAAGCCACTCTGGGAGACTTTTTGGACAAAGAGCAGGATAAAAAAAAATGCTAGTAAGAATGTTAATAATATTATAATAATCTTGGCACAGGTTGGCACAGTCCCCACCCCCCGCATACACACTGGGTGAGGAGAAAAGGACAGAGAAAAAGGAAATAATTTTTTTGGGGGGGGAGAGGAAAACACCATTCAGCCCATGGAGGGAGTTTGCCTTGATCAGTTGTGGCAGTAGCAGTGGTATATGCATGTTCTTTTTTTGTAACATATTTCTGTGTTGCCACTTGTGGGGGTGGAGCTGCAAATCACCACCCCTGTAGACCACCATTTTCCTTTCAATGCCTCTGGAAGGCAGCATCATTTCAGAAGCATTATATGCGGGGCAGGGGGGGGGAGGAAAGATGGCAACCCAAACTGTATCACTATATCAAGAAAATATGTCAGTGGAACCCTTTTGTGCCATAAGTAGAGAATAACGCTAGATAGTTTTATTATTCTTTACAAAAGTAGCATGCTTAATGCATTGTGTTGCAACCATGGGAACATTTTCAATCTAATCTAAACAAGAATGTTTAGATTTCAGAGGTCTCTGTTTAATTGTTAGGAATTCTAATCCCCTCCCCACCCCCAATGTAAGTATAATTTATAAATCACAGAGTATGAAACTGTCTTAATCTAAAGGCTGATCCCATTGCTTTGGAATGGCCAATTAAAATGTTCTTTAACTTCTCCATGGTACCATTCACTTTTGCTCTGCAACAAGTAGAAGCAGTTTGTAATAAGAATCATGCTGAAGACTCTTAATCATGACTTGCAATTACCTCAGGTATTCTGCCATAATACATTCCAAAATTAAATAGGAATGGAAACACTGTATGCAACATTGTTCACATGGGAGAATAATGTGAATTAAAATATAATGATATAACCCAGTTGTTTACAACACAATTTGCTGCAGTGGATGCAAACATTGAGAACATTGCACCAAAATAATTGGAATAGAAGGAAATTGTAAAAGAATAGCCTTATATATCCTAGACCAGTGATGCCTTTGAGTTGTGGGCGTACCTGGAGCTCCCCATCCACAAGGCCTTTCCCATTTATTTCAATGGAGGGTCATCAGCTCTATGCTTTGTACAGAAGGATGTACATGGGACAAAGTGGACTTGTCCACCAGTCAGTATAAATAGCCGCCATCTCCTTCACACAAGATAAGAATTGACAGTATGCTATCTGGAAAGCAGCTGAGGATTTAATCCAGTAGAATAAAGCTTGTCATTGTTGCTGCTGCTGTTGTCATCAGAGTTCATGAGCCAAGAACTATCATCCCCCTTTACTTCTAATCCTCAATGCCTCTGACTGCACAACCTTCATCTCCCTGTAGTTCTTCCAGCCCTCATGGTACCTTAGTGACCCATGACCACAGCCAATTCTGTTCAGTTCAGTTTTATTGTATTATATCAGCAGGTAACCATAAGACTGAAAGCCATTAACTGTAACATCCATAAAAAGAGAACTTGAATAGCATGAAAACATTTATCTTAGCAGTTAAGCCTCATTGATAATGTACTACAGAGAACTCACTCAGCTTATATGTCAGTGGTATTTTAAATACAAAGGTAGTTAAAACTTTGTATAGAGTCAAACTGGATAGGATTTTTTAAAATTAAAAATCCTTCCAAATATATGCTTAAAAATAACAAGGAGACCTGTAGCACCTTCAAAACTAGCTGATACATTGGAGCAAAGGCTTTTTCGAGATAGATGTGTCTGACAAAATATGGGAAGGGTTCTTTGGTACATTATATATAAAAAGGTAAAGGTGTCCCCAACCAGTCGTGTCCGACTCTAGGGTGCGGTGCTCATCCCCGTTTCTAAGCCGAAGAGCCAGCGCTGTCCGAAGACGCTTCCGTGGTCATGTGGCCGGCATGACTGAACACCGAGGTGCACGGAACGCTGTTACCTTTCCCGCCGAGGCGGTACCTATTTATCTACTTGCAATTTCTTGCTTTCGAACTGCTAGGTTGGCGGGAGCTGGGACTGAAGACGGGAGCTCACTCCGTCACGCAGCACTCGGGTCTCGAACTGCTGTCCTGCCGACCTTCCAGTCTGCAGTTCAGCGTCTTAACCACTAAGCCACCGCGGCCCCGACATTATATATAGCAAGCCAAATAATTTAAATGATGACTACAATAAGCAGAATTCCTGACTACATGAGCACAGGAAAGAACAAAGTTCTTTTCAAGAAACATTTCTCAGCTCAGCAAGTCCTACTCCTCCCACTTACTTCTATCAGACATAATAAAAAAAAAATTCCAATAAAGACTTAGGCTAAGTTGTGAGTTTTTCACCCAGATTTCAGATTCAGGTAAGAAACACAGTCAGATATGAAGTGGCCTCAAAAACATCCTTCAAAAATGCAGTTTGAAGTAAGCAGGCTTCTATTGAGCTCATGTTTTGCTTGTGGGCTTCCCATAAGCATCTGGTGGGGAACTGTAGGTAGGGATGTTGGAGAATTCTGCCATGGACTCCAGTGAGGCTGGATTCTAAAGCATCCGGCCTCCCGGAGTCCGTGGCGGAACAGGGCAATCCCCCCGCCACCCCGCGGAATCCCCCCAGAACGGAGTCTACCTGGTGGTGGCTCCGGCGGTGGCAGCAGCTCCGGCAGCGGTGGAGGCTCTGGGCCATCTTCCGGCTGCTGCCGGGCTGTGGCCACAAATGGCAGCCGCTACACCAGCCAGCATTTGCATCCCTGCCAAGACTTGATAGGCTACGTGAGTGTCTACGTAGCCTATCACAGCAAAAGGCAGGGACGTAAATGGTGGCCGCTACGCCATTTGCGTCCCTGCCTTTTGCCGTGATAGGCTACGTAGATACTTATGTAGCCTATCACGGCTTGGCAGGGATGCAAATGGCAGCCGCTACGCCATTTGCGCCCCTGCTCTTTGCCATGATAGGCTACATAAATATATACGTAGCCTATCACAACCTAGCGTAGGGATACAAATGGCGTCCCCTACGCAAGACGCCATTTGCGTCCGCAGCAGCCCGGCAGCAGCTGGAGGCCCTGCTGTGGATCGGCCCAGCCAGCAGCTCCACAGACTGGCCATGGAGCGGAGCCGGCCGGGCAGGATTCCAGGGGGAAGGACCAGATTGCCTCCCCCCCCATCGAGGATTCAAGGGGGAGGACCAGATCGCCTCCCCCCCGCCACAGAACCCAGCAGAGCCAGGTAAGTGGGGTTTCGTACACCCCTAACCTGTAGGACCAGAACGCTGGACTAGATAATAGGGCTTTGGTTTGATTCAGCATGGCACTATGTTCTTGTAAATGACATCATGGTCCTAAAAGGAAAAAGAGCCTGTCACCAATATTTGAAGGTTCAGCATAAACAGTACATTCATTTAAAATGTGGCCTAAACTTGAGCCCCATTCAAATGTGTCTGCCACAGTCTTTCTTCCCCAACTTGCAGTCCCACGCCAGCCCAGGAATGTTCCCAGCTGGGTAACTATAGGATGGGAAAGAACCACTGAGTTGCCCCCACCTCCAATGGTTGTACCATTCACACGGTCCTGAACACCATGGGATTGAACGATGGAGAAGGAGCTCCCATACAGGCATATGTAAGTGAATTGAAGGAGGGGATTCAGAAAACAACAACAACAACAACAGGAAATCATCATCTCCTGGAATATTAACATAGGCTGGCATGCCTTGCTTGAAAGCATCTCAGAGATATCTGTGTGGTCACAATCCTTTGTTTGACCCGTCTTATATTATTATGAAAGCTTCAAATTAGTTGAACATCTATTAATAAAATGAGGATGCACATATATTTCAGAATGTTCAAGACTGGGTCCTGAAAAGGTGGCCTGAATCTGTGATAATATTGATGTAACCACACTGCTAAGATCACCAACAGCACAGTCCTAGGCTACATCTATGCTACTGCTTTATAGCAGTATTGAAGTGCACTGATAAATGTTGGGGCACATTACGCATTTGATATTCCACTTTTGTAGTGTTATTTCCTGCTTTTTATTCCACATTATCCAATATGCCGCAACAAATGTCACTGTTTGTCCTACGAGGTATAAATGCGCAAGAGGGATATAGCATTGCTGTGATGGGATCGTAACGATTTGACACAAGGTATAGGTCTGGCCTCAGACTTTGAATGGGGAATGGGCTGCATTACATTAGGAAGTAAACTCACATGGAAATTAAGAAACTCCCACATTCCCCCAAACACAGAAGCCATGCCCTGGACATGGTTGTGTATATTATGCTGTAGGGAAAGATCCAAGGCAGCAAAGGAAAGTGTGCAGGTGTTGGCTTTGGGGGTCTGCAGGAGATCACCTTTGGGAAAAGAAGCTGGTGAGGCTGTCATGAAATCCTGAGAGTTCTGAGTGTCCTGTACCGTGGATCTCTCTTTCTGCCTCACAAATTTATTGTGAAGGCTGAGCTAAGAATCAAAAATCATTTTGCAGACTGAATCATGCTGCATAAATCATTAATGAAAATGTTTCACAAGAGGTTTGAAGCATTGCAATGTTACTCTCAGGAGAGAGGATAAAACAGTGATCACAGTTTCAAGCACTATACCGTAACATGTCATCAGGTTAATATCGGCAAGGATGTTATTTTAATGATCCCTTAATTTTCATGAATCCTTGGAACAAATTGCCTATCAGGAAAGGATCAAGAGAAGCCTACGAGACTAGTCAGAATTGCACATTTTCAAAAAAATCATTAAAAATACATTGGAAATAATAATATACTTTACAGAGTTGTTGAAAATGAAAAATCAAGGTGGCAACTTTATTTCACTGTGTTGGTAGGTGGAAATTACCAGGGCTGTGCATGGACCCTTTGATCCGATGGAAGCCACTTTTGGGCTTCCAAGGTGGGCCCAATTTGGCTTGGGCTGATTCGGGGGTGGGGGGGACTTGCCTTGTCCTATGAAGCCAAAGCGGGATTTGGACATCCAAATCCCACTTCCCCCCCACAACACACTGCCCAGCCCCCAGCTCCTTCCATGGGACCTTGTTCTGGGGGGGGGGGTACCAAGGGAGCCACCACTGCCACTGCTACTGGTGCTGCTGGAGAAGCCGCTGCCGGCGCTGCCAGGGGAAACATCACCTGTCGCAGCCCGCCAACCACCGACAGGCATGAGGGCAGGAGTCACCCTCCAACTGCGCTCTGTCCCTTCATTGGAAGAAGGGGAGGGTGCCCGGTCGGAGGCTGAGTCCTGTCAATGAGGGCAGGCTGCCACTGCTGCTGCCACCAGCTCCTAGGCCCTCCGGACACACGCAGGCAGCCGTCTTGTTCTGGGAATGGGGGGAGCCATTTTTCCATATTTTTGCACCATGGCTGTGCCCAAAAGTGGTGGATCCATGATTGTTCTGGTTCAGTCCATGGAGGCAGAAGTGCTCTGTGACATGATGGTGGCTTGGAGGATTTGCTCTGCAAAAATCATCTGAAATCAAGAGGATCCCTGCCAAGGATCCATGTTTTTGTGCCATGGCTGCACCCCTGAGTGGCAGATCCATGATTTTTCTGGTTCAGTCCATGGAGGCAGATGTGCTCTGTGACATGATGGTGGCTTGGGAGATGGTGGCTTGGGAGATCTTCAAAAATCATATGAAATCATGAGGTCCCTTTTTCATTTTATGGATCCTTGTTTTACTCAGTCCCCATACCACATGCTTTCTTCTCAGCTTCATTCTGCCACAGGAGAGTGGGACAGGTTAAGGCTTCCTCTGCCATGCCTAGCAGAGTTGCTCCCAGTGGCTAGGACTGGAGCGGAGAGAGAAATACCATGGAGCTTCCCTCTCAGCTCCTGTCCCACTCTGCTGCTGCTGCCACAGCCACCACCATCATTGCACACAATGGCAGCTCATCAGGACAGCGGGGGGCTGCTCTATTATCAGGTGGCTCATGCACCCCAATGGATCGTCTTGTCCCCCCCCGGTGCATGCACCCCACTTGAGAGACCACTGCTCTAGCCAAATAACATTCAGGCAGTCCTCTCCTCTCCAGTAACACCACCTCTCTCACAATTAGGGATGTACGAAACGGACTTACCTTGTCCCGCAGCTTTTTTCGCGGTGGGGGGGAGGCGCTTCGCTTCTCCCCCCGAAGTTCATGTGAGCGGGGGGTGTCTTCCCGCCTCGCCTGGCTGAAATTCAGGCCGGGGGGGGAGGCTTCCCGCCTCGCCCCCGGCTGAAATTCAGGCCGGGGAGAAGCGCCCTGTCTCCCCGGCCGCGAACTTCAACAGAAAAGTAAAAAAAAAAAAAAACGCCCCGTGATAGGCTACGTAATGATTTACGTAGCCTATCATGGCTAGATTTGCAAAGTCAGCCATGATAGGCTACGTTAATCGTCACGTAATCTATCATGGGGGCGTGTTTTTTTTTTTACTTTTCTTGGAATGGCGGCGGTGGCAGCCAGTCGAAAGACTGGCTGCCGCCCCCGCCCCTTCGAAGCCCTGCCAAACCGCCGCTGCGACCCGCCACCGGGAGCGACATTCGGGAAAGGTAAGTCCCATCCCGGGGGGGGGGCGGGGGGGTAGGGGGGAGATTTTCTCCCCGAAACTACTTCGAGGGGCCGAATACGTTGGCACTCGGCCCCCCGAAGTTTCGGCGAGAAATTCTCTGACACCCCTACTCACAATGAGCAAACAGAAGCTGACTCACAGCAAAGCTCACTCTCTCCTCCTCCTCCCTCTCTTCTCCCTTTCCTCTGCCTCTCCCCATGGCTGGATCTCTCTCAGTGATACCTTTGGTGCCTCCACATCCTCTTGCCTTCCCCCCTTCCTCCTCCTCCTCCTCCTCCTGCCCCTCTGTGTGATCTTCCAGAAGTTGATACATGTTGGAGACAGCTTGCCTATTCTGCTCAGAAGGCATCAGAAGAGCTCTGAATATACGAGGCTGATGAGGCACTTTGTGGAGGAGCTGCTTTGCTTCAGTGCTGGTCTGATCCACTTCATATCATGACAAGGCATCTCCAAATCGGCCTGCTTTGCCTCATTATTTGGGCTTTGTACTGAGCTGGCACACAGCCCTAGAAATTACATAGCTTTGTAGCTTTGTCCAAGAGCTGTTGCTTTCGTTAGCATCATCATCTGGTAGGCATGGAGCAAATGTGTTAAGTCACTTAAGACAAATTACCTTGTCCACTAACACTCAAAGCACCTTACCAGTAATAGTTTAAGCATTTAGATATCTCTGAACTTTGTGTTTAGCATGCCACCTTTTTCCTGTCAGATGTCCTTGGCCTTTAATACTAGCTGCCACACAGCAATCCAATAGGTTCAGCTATTCCTGGCATGTAGATGCAGTGATGGGAAAGGCTGGTGGGGCCAGCCCTCCCATGAGGTGGGGTGGATCCCCTGCTCAGGCACTGGATTGGGAAGGGGAGTGCATTGCACGCACCCCCACCGGGAGGGCTCCTGCAGTTGCCAACCCAGTCCTGCTTGCTCACTGCAGCAAATGCCACAGTGGGAGAGCAGTTGTCAGGGCTCATTGGAGCAGCCGCCCACTGCCCACCTCAATCTCTTGCTCTAATGACTCTACCAGAATGAAAGATCAGGTGGGTGGGCTACCAGGGAGGCTGCCCACCTGAACTTTCACTTTGAGAGCAGGCTCAGAGCAAGAGATCAAGAAGGTGGGCTCTCTGGAGAGGCCACTCAACCAATCTCTCAGTTTGAGGACCCCCTGAGAGCAAACGGTTGGGTGGATGGGCGGGCGAGCAGGTAGCCTCTCCAGAGAGACTTCCTGCCTGTTCTCTCATTTGGGGGGTGGGGTGGCAGCAATAATGGAGAGTAGGCAGGTGGGCAGGCAGTCACAAAAGTCGTAGTAGGAGCAGCTGTGTGTCTCCTCCCACATCAGGCAGCACGGCATCTTGTGCCGCCGCTGGGAAAGACTGCAATTGTTTCATGGTGGCTTGTCAGGCAGATGTTAAGGGCAAAGAGAGCATCTTTGGAGAAATAAATGGGGTTTTCATGAAGGTTTTTGACTTGAAGTGGGGAGTCTAATTCAGATGAGTGTTTGTGAACCAGTATGGTATGGATAGAATCATGGGATCATAGAATAGTAGGGTTGGAAGGGGCCTACAAGGCCATCAAGTCCAACCCCCTGCTCAATGCAGGAATCCAAGTCAGAGCATCCCTGACAGATGGCTGTCCAGCCTCGTCTTGAATGCCTCCAGTGTGGGAGAGCCCACCACCTCCCTAGGTCATTGGTTCCATTGTTGTATTGCTCTAACAGTCAGGAAGTTTTTCCTGATGTTCAACCGGAATCTGGCTTCCTGTAACTTGAGCACATTATTCCGCGTCCTGCACTCTGGGATGATCGAGAAGAGATCCTGGCCTTCCTCTCTGTGAAGGCTGCCCTTAGAGAACATTAAATAGGAAACAAAATATAATTGTTTTATTTATTTGTTTCCTATAATTCCCATCTAGGCTGGGAATTAGAATAGAAAACAGTACAGCACTGTGTAGTCTGTTCTCGCTTTCATAGCCTCCAGAAATAGTTGTTCAATGAAATATTTTGTCTAATCAATTTGCTCTGGTTGCCAACTTCTGAATAATTTCAACACTGTTCAAAATATTTCCTTAAGTGGGCCTGCAGTGTTGATATACATTCCCGAGTATGATTGCTACACTGAAAGAGCTTTCCTCATTTATGACTTCAGGGTGAAATTCACTTTATTTGCAAAAAGGCCTGGCCAATTAGACTTTGTAAGTGGAGTGTGTGGGTGGGCAATGGGTTGAAGAGTTTAAAATATCAATTTCCTTCTATATACACAGGCTTACCTAACTCAAATTCAGTTGTGATACCATCTCGGCTCAAACAGGGTATATTGAAATTATTATCAAAGAATTATAGTAGGGACCATGCTCAACAACCTGGTTTGGGTTTTTGTTATTCTGAAGTGCAGTAAACGGACAGAAGACCCACATGCCATGACTGCTAATATAGGCTGGGATCCAAAGAGCCCCCTGGGCATATGCAAAGCAAACAACATTCCTGTGTCATACCATGGATTCCTCAAGGTTCCCCCTCCATAGCTACCCCCCCACACACACACACATACACTCACAGGTTTGCAAGAGTTTGTCTGCACTCAGAAAGGGGAACAGAACACTGAAGCCCCTTGGCACACTTGGAATGCCCTTCTGGATCCTTTGGAGCCATGACACCATATACATTTGGTGTTTCTGAAAAGGAATAAATTCCAACCGAAATAAAGTTAAAGGAAATACAAGCTATGCTTTAACTTATCCCCAATTAGTAGAGAGGCTGTCCATTTAAAAAAAAATGTAGAAGGGATGTAGTGTTTGACAAGGAAAGATGATGCCACTTCATTTGAAATCTCTATGACTTTCATGTATGCTTCTGTGCTGTGGAGTCTTGCAGATTTGTGTTAGCTGCTCCACCAGTGGAAGATCTAGATATTTGCTTTGATCACATATTTTTATTTTTATTTATTTATTGCATTCATATCCCACCTTTTTTTCCTCCAAGGAACTCAAGGCAGTGTACATGATCCTCCTCCTTCCTCCATTTTATCCTCACAACAACAACCCTGTGAGGTAGGTTGGGCTGAGAGTCTGTGACTGGCCCAAAGTCACCCAGTGAGCTTCCATGGCTGAGTGATGCATTGATCACTCTCAGGGATATCAATAATTGTGATAGAATCTGAGATTTCCACTCTCGTTTTAAGAGGGCCATCCTTGCTGGTGTGGTTTCCTAGCTCTTGTACAAGGACTGTGAGCTGAAAGGAGCTATGAGCGGGCATTAGTGACTATAATGTAAACAATGTAGCATGAGGATCAGGTTTGAACTTTTGCTATGTAAATCCATATTGCGCCACCATAACACACAGTCATGATGGAACATATTGGCATTAAAACAATTCTGGAAATCAGGAAGTTACATAAAGTCAGGCCTCAAACTAACACCCATTTCTGCACGTGTTTAGTATCCTTTAAATCCATGGGATTAATCTCACAGAACTGAGTGATGGTTTATGGCCATAATTATTAACAGAATTACAGGGCATGAAACATGAATAAAGATAGCACTGTGTCTAATTATATATTGCTATTTATCTATTTCAAGTATCTCTGGTGAGATCTTGTTCTGCTAAGTAAAATGACAAATGTTGCAGAAACCAGATTAACATATTTCTATTGTAATTTCTATTTGGCAAATGGTTTTCTTCATATTTTGTTTGTCTGAAATAAATGTTGAAAAAATGTTTTTCCCTAAAGCATATGAAATAATGGATAGAGCTGGGCAGGTTATTATTTCAGGAGCTGTATGATAATTAATAAGTATAGTTAGTAGTATGTATGATAAGATACTGAGTTGGATTGAGCCTTGAAAGGTTTTGACTTGCTTTTACATGCAAGACTTTGGATCAGTCATATGACAGATGGCATGTTACTATGGAGAGTTGGCATGTTGGTAGAAATAGCTGGATGATGACCCTGGACAGCTGGAGTCATACTGATGAGACAGAATTCATCCAAAGGAGAAGCCAGACAGGTAAAATTCATGCTAGGATGAAATACAGACAATTAAATGGATTGAAGAACCAGTATTGTATAAATAAGTTGATGATGATCATCAACAACAATAATAATAAATATTTATACATATTATTTATGTACTGTATAAATAAGACATTTATTATATAATAAACATAACAACAACAGCAATGTTTAATATTTACCAAGCACGAAGCACCTACAAGTAGGCACTGAACATAGAATGATCAAATAACAATAGCCCCAGCTTGTAGAATTACAATCTACAATTCTGACAATCTCTCACACCACTGCAGTGCACACTCAAACGGTTTATTTGTGAGTGTTTTAATACCAAGATAGCATGCTTAGTCACATCTTCGAATCTTCGACTCTTCAAAGATCATGCCTGAATTAGAAAAAAACAAATCACGGAGAAGCCACGATTCTTCGAAGATAACGCCTTAATTAAAAAAAAAGACAAAGTGGGGGATAGAAAGGGGTAAAACTTAGTCTCATTTGAAGGGATAGAACAACCCCCTGCTCAGTGGAGGAAGGCTGATTCCCAGGCGGTCGCCCATCCAACTACTGACCGGGCCGACGTGAAGCTTCGAATCTTTGAAGATGCCAGCAGCCCCCCCAAAACATGAGTGCTGGGTGCCACTGCCACTGCCCCTCTTCCTTGTGCTGGCTGTCAAGGGCTGGCACGGGGAAAAGAGCATTGGTAGACACCCCCCAGCCACTCGCCCTGGCCTCCAGCAGGTGGGGGGAAGAGGATAGGTGCCTCCTTCTTCCCTCCACCCCCACCTACTACAGTGGCAGTGGCAAGGAACAAGCTGCTCATTTTCCCCAAGGCCAGGAAAACATGCGGAAAACAACAAGCCTCTCCCATGCCACTGCCGCGCAGTGGGCATGGAATCAGCAGAAACAGGAAGAGTTTCTGATCCTCCAATGAGAGCCGCTGTCTTTAAGAGCAAGAAAACAGCACAGCTCTCGAGTGTGAACTGAGCTCGCACATTCAATGAAACTCCGCATCAGGGAAAATGGCTGAGTGTGGATAATCATGTTTTAATGTGAGAGCGTTTACCCTGACAGGACACTGAACTTGTTGTGATGGTGGGCACAATGTAGATCGGCCCTAAGTGAACAGCTTTGGTGAGACTTCCCCATAAATGTATAGATCAGGCTGCAAGTTCCCACACAAAATATAGATTGCCCCTGGGGTGTGTGTGTGTGTGTGTGTGTGAGACAGAGAGAGAGAGGGAGGGAGGGAGGGAGGGAGGGAGGGAGGGAGGGAGACTGAATGAGAAAGTGTGCTTCTTGGATTGTGTGAGTTCTCTTGTTGTACGTGAATATGATGTGAATTGAGAGAGAGAGAAGCAGCAGCCATCAGGTAGACTGCTTTTTTCCTTTTAATCTTTTTAGTGAGTGTGTGTATGTGGGCAACCCTCTGCTCTGAACTCATGATCTTGAAGTTAATTCCATGCTTTGGTTTGCCCTCTTTGTACATTGTCTGGCTTCTGGAAAATTGTTGGTTCAATGGAGTGCATATGTGTATTGCTGTGCCCACCTCTCTGCTTTGCACTCTCGATGACAATGTGAATGTGCCTTGGTTTGTCCCTTCTGAGCAGTGGGTTGCTGTTGTGGCAGACAACTGTGAATTCAAAGGACCACTTTTGCTTTGTTGTGTGTAGGCTCAAACACCGGCTTTCGTGTTGTAGTATGGGTCAGAAACTTCCCCACATGCTCAGCCTTCTGCTTTGAATGCATGCTGTTGCATATAACTTGCATGACTACATTTGTAGCTCCACCTACCGTGACCCTTTGGCTTTGCCTACCATTAGCTGCTTTGCCCTCTGCCCCTCCAGGCCCAATGGGCACCACCCTCCACTGAGCTGGGCAGATAACTGACCTCATTTTTAGTCCCTCATTCACTGCTGCTGTGTATGGCTCGTGGTTGTGGTGGGGAGCCCAAGGCCAGACACAAAGCAAGGCCTTCCTCAGATTCTCCTCTCTCTCCCCCAACTCCATGCCCCAACTCCCAACCCAACTCAAACAGCAGTGGCTCCTTCTCCCAGGCTCCCCTCTTCCTCCACTCCCCACTCCAGTAGTGACGGGACTCCAGTAGTGGCGGATGACGACTCCAGATGACTCCAGTAGTGGCGGGATGAGGTCTCTCTCTCTCTCTCTCTCTCTCTCTCTCTCTCTCCCTCTCTCCTTTTCCTCCCCCCTCCCTGATTCAAGCAGTCACCACTGCTGGGCACCTCAAGGCCTTCTTGGCCTTCCCTCCTTTCTCCCCTCCCCCAGATGACTCAAGCAGCCACTGCCATCCAATGCAAGCCCCCCTGCCAACCAGACACAAAGTTTTGTCCCAGGCCCCACATCCTGACAAGATTTCTGCCCTACCTTCCTCAGTCATCAGACTGAGTCCGATTGTACACCAGGCACAGTCCAACTCCAAACAAGTCTCTGTCTGTACATTAAGAGGTAAGTCTTCCGATCCTCCACAGACTCCGGGGGGGGGGGCAGATTCTTTTGCTCACTGGGGTCTGTGGAGGATTTGTCTCCCATCCCTAGATGTCCATTGCTGGGAAATCCGGTTCTTTTTTGGCTCGACAGAGTTTTGGGCCATGGATGACTCACTTTGCATCTGCAAGATGAGCTGTGGGCTCTTCCCCAAACTCTGGGAACCGTTTTGTGCTTTGTGTGTGTGTGTGTGTGTGTGTGTGGGGGAGATTATTCAATTTGCACAAATTTCTGTGCAACTTGCCCCAATTATGCCTGAATTTGTGCAAATTAACCTAATTTGGCCATGATTTGGGTAATCTGTGCAAATTTAGCTGTAATTTAGCACAAATGTGACCATAATTTGTGTGAATTGCTCAGAAATCTCTGCAAATTGCAGAACCTTCCCTCCTGCAAATGCACTAAATTCCAGGAAAATGCATGAACTGGCCCAACTTGCTGCAGAATGAGTCGGGCACTGCAGTGGGAACCAAAACGAAGTCCAGGGGGTCAAACCTAGGAAAACTCATCAGAGTCCATCCCCAAATGGATTTCTCTGACATCCCTATGCATTTGTCTGCCAAAGTTTCTGCTGTATGTGTGTGTGTATGCTTCTCTCCCTCTCTCTCTCTCTCTCTCTCTCTCTCTCTCTCTCATTTGCTGTCTCTCTATGACTGTCTCATATTGAGCCAGCTTCAGAGCCAAACTACACATTCTACATTAGTGTAGTTGAGCTTCCTATGTTTCTTTATTCTCATGTAAGTACATGTGGGCCAATCCAGATCAGGACCACTACTCTTTGGGAAGGGAAAATTTAATCTTTCCCCACACCTATTTTTGCCCTGAAATTACATCTCCCCTCATCCCAGGCCCCCAGCATGGGTTTTTTAAAAGGGGGGAGGAACCTCCATTATTTAAAAAAATGGTGGTGGAGGGGTGGAATGTCAGGACAGAAATGCGTGGGAAGAGTTTAAACCCTCCCCTCCAAAAGTGCAGTGGTCCCAATCCAGATTGGGCCTACATGAACTTGCACAGGAGTAAAGGGGGGGAGGTTCAACTACACTAATGCAATCAGTAGAATCTGTAGTTTGGCCCTCATTCATCCTGTGACTCTTATTTTACTCTAGAATAAGCACATTGGGCCTGCTCCAGATCATGACCACCATGCACAACAGCAGGTGTGTGAGAGAGAGTTATATCCAGATACATGCTTCCCGAAACCCACACACATGCGAGAAGAAGAAGAAGAAGAAGAAGAAGAAGAAGAAGAAGAAGAAGAAGAAGAAGAAGAAGCTGCCACTGATGTCAAAGGAGTCTCTTTCTTTCTTTCTTTCTTTCACCTCTGGGCAGGGAGCGGGATTTCAGGAAGCAAGTGCCTAGATAAAACTTCTCCCACCCCATCATGCATGGTGGTCCCAATCTGGATTAAGCCCTGCATACTTACTCTACAGTAAAAACTTACTCCATTGTTTGTTTAAAGAGAAGGAAAAGCCTCCATTGAGGTGCATGAAGACTTCCACCCCCACCTTTTTTACCCCTGCTTTTTTGGGGAGGGGTGAGAATGGGAAACAAGCAGCTGATATGCCTCCCCACATACACACATGATGGTCCTGATCTGGATCAGGCAGCATGTCTGACTTTTGAGTAAAACCTCAGTAAAATTATGCCATCAATCGATCAATCAATCAATCACATTCAGAATTAGGAGAGCAACATACTGGTCCATTTGTTGCAAGGATCATGACCACTGAATCTGAGCAAGCCCTACATGCCTACACAGCAGAGTAGCCAGCCATGTGGCACACACCCAGAATTTTGACTGGCTCAGCCTCAGAGCCAGCCAAGTGATTCAGCCTGGATGCCCTCCCTGCTGCCCTGCTGCCCATCTCCATAGGCCAGGATGAGCTGATAGGAATGATCAATGGTGTCCTTGCTCTCTGGCTCATAGCCAGGGAGCACTATTGTATCTTCCCTGGCTCTGTCTCCAGCAAGTATTTTAAATGGTGCCCTGTCCGAAAGCCATTTCCCCCAGCCAAGGATGATTGCACCAATATGCTCTGGCCCTTTCAGAAACAAACAAACAAACAAACAACAGTTTGTTTGTTCCTGGGGAATGTTCTAAGCATGCTCCGAACATTCTCCCAGCTGGCAACAGACAAAAAGGCAACAGGAAGATGCTGAGGATGCTGGGCTGCCACTGTTACACTGCTTTCACCAAACCCTTTCTTAAGGTTGTCTGAGCTCAGGGTGGGGTGGGGGCTAGGGGAGGTGGAGAAGGGAGGTAGGAATGGGAAGGAAGCAACAGGTGGTTTGCCAGCCCTTTTGCCCCAACTGGCAGGCCCCAGCTGACCCATCTGGCCCCCAAGAGACCAAGGGCCATGGATAAAAGACCTGGGGCTGAGGTCACCCTGATCCCACTAGCATCACATAGATGTTGAATAGCATGGGGCACAAAACCTCCCCAGAACCCCATGCTGGAGAATCCGCAGGGCTGAACAATATCCCCCAAGCACCACCTTTTGCAGCCAGCCATCCAAGTAGGAGTAGAGCCAGTGTAATGTGGTGCTCCCACTCCCAGCTCAGACAGGCACTCAGAAGGATACCTTGGTTGATGGTTTTGAAAGCCGCAGAGAGATCAAGGACATTCAACAGGGTCACCGCCCCCATTCTCTCTCTCTCCTGATATTCTCTCCCTCCTGGTCATCATACAGGGCAACCAAGGTGGTTTCTGCCAAGACCTGGCTTGAACCCTGACTGAAATGGATCCAGATAAGCAATCTCTTCCAAGAGCATATGGAATTGGTCAGCAACCACCTATTCAAGGACTTTGTCCAGGAAAGGTACATTTGCCACCCGCCTAAAGGTTTTAAAATCTTCTGGGTCCAGGGAGGATTTCTTCAGGAGTAGCCTTATCACTGCCTCTTTCAGTTGGCCCATAACCACACTCTCTTGCAAAGAGACATTAATCACCTCTCTGGTCCAGCCAGCTTTTCCCCCCCTGCCAGATTTAATAAGCCACAAGGGGGCAAGGATTCTAATACAGAAGTGATCGCATGAACCTATCCAAGCACCTTATCAATATCCTTGAGCCGTACCACCTGAAACTCATCCAATAAAACTGGACAAGACTGCTCTGGATACCTCACCTGATTCACCTGCTGTTACACTGAGGTCCAGACAGATACAAGATATTTTATTTTGGAAGTGCCTTGCAAAAATATCACATTGGGCCTCTGATGGATCCACGACTTCCTTAGGGCCAGTATGTAATAAGCCCCAGACAACTCTGATAAGCTCTGCTGGGCAGCACACAGAGGATTCAATAGACACAGAGAGATATTGTTCCTTTGCCACCTTCACTACCATTTCGCCTCCTTTTGGGATCCCATGGATAGGGATGGATGAACCACCCCGTGTCTGCCCCATGTGCAGCTCACTGAACCACCACCACTTACCTGTTTGGTTCCCTGGATGAGCTGCTGGGCAGTTCGTAGGCGCATGACAAGTGGGTGCAGGCACGTGACTCCTCAGTGAGCCACAATTTTGCATAGAAATGGCAGTTCATTGTTTTCTATAAACAACATCTTATTGTGGCCATAAAGTGTCCATGTATGCAAGATTACAGGCATGAATGGACTATCTTGCTCAGGGAACCGAACAGGGGGGGTAAGTGGCAGTGGTCCATGGATAGGAGTCCAGGAAGCCGGGGTGGTGGTGGTTAGAGTCTGGCAGACTCCACCTGCATCTCAGACTCCTGTGACATCCCTACCCATGGATCCTAATTCTTCCTCTATTTATAACATATGCCGCACAACTGAAGTTTTAAAAAATCTCAGAGAAGAGTTTCAGGTGGTACAGCTCAAGGATAGCTATGTTCAGCTATCTATTGATCAGACATTTTAGTAGATTTTAAGCAGTTCAACAAAATGGCCTTGATTCAGGATACATAGTAACTATTTTTTGCTGTGTAGTTTTCCAGTCCATTTACAGAGCCTAGTACTTATGAAATACCTGTGTTCTTTAAGCAGTAGCTTTGGTTTGTAACTTGGTTTGTAGCAGATGGGTAGTGCTATAGCAATGATTTTAAAGCAGATGAAATGGAAGAGTGTCATGGATCTTCCACAAAAGGTTGGTGGCACAGTCCTCAATGTGCTTAAAAGCCCCAGACAATTAAGCATGTTGTATAGAAGGTCATTAGGAATACAGAGAATTAAATAAACCATAAGGTAATGGTACCAATAGGGAGGATACGAAGTGAGTTCACAATGAACTTTTGGTAATTATTATCAAAATAAAATTGGCAAAGCAGTTTGGATAATATACAAAGAGAGAATGCTGAATTATAACTCATCACCAGAGATGAAAAGGATTATGTGAAAAATGGAGAGACATCAAACAGTATTATTTGGGGTCAGAGTGAACTTAAAGTTTCTGTGTATCAATTAATGAGCAAAAAATATTTTGTAAGATATAAACATTAAATCTGATTTATGTCTAGAAAATAAATACATAGGTTTAATTAGTAAACTCTGAGTAAGAAATTGCTTTGCCAAAGACATATATCAAAATTAATTGTATCTAACGTGAAGAACGGATGTTTAAGTTTTTCTATGTGTGTTTTGATCATCAAAGATTCTTTTAGAAGTCAAGATTGTGAACTTAGATTAATGAAACAGCGATTAGTATTGACAATGGCAGTGAAGTAGTATTTTAGAAACTGTATAAACATGGTCTGATTCAGGGGTTAGATAGCTTTTTTATATCGATGCTCCTTGCCTGTGATACTGCCAGACAACTCTATACAGAAGTCTTGGTAATCAAAGTAGACTCAGCAACACTCTCTTTTATAACAGCAAGAAATGCTTAAGAAATAACACTTTAATTGCCTTTAAATACTTTACTACTTGTACTTTAACTATGAATTTATATTGGGATCAAGAAAGATACAAATTTGTATCAAGAAAGATTTGTATCAAGAAAGAAATAAAAGAAAGAGATTCAAAGATTCCTGTACTATAATTACTTTTAGTACTAAACCTGGATTGCAATTCACCCAACAGTCTTAAGGCTATACTTTTAGTAGATTTAACTTAGGGATGGCGGAGAATTTCTCCCTGAAACTTCGGGGGGCCGAGCGCCAATGTGTTCGGCCCCCCGAACAAGTTTCAGGGAGAAATCCTCCGCCCCCCCGCCCCCCGCCCCCCCCCCAGGACGGGACTTACCTTCCCTGAATGTCCCTCCCGGCGGCGGGTCCGGCTGGCGGTTCGTCCGGTGTTCGAGCGGGGCGGGAGCGGCAGCCGGTCTTTCGACCGGCTGCCGCCCCCGCCATTGCAATGAAAGAAAAAAAAAAAAAGTCCCCTGATAGGCTACGTGACGATTCACGTAGCCTATCACGGCAAGATTTGCAAAGTCAGCCGTGATAGGCTACGTGAATCGTCACGTAGCCTATCATGGGTGACTTAAAAAAAAAAAAAAAAAAGTGTGTACGGATAATGGCGGCCCCCATAGGGAGCCGCCATTCCCCTTCCTTATTTGGTCGCTGTAGTCTACGTCAATGTTTACATAGACTACGGCGAAAATAAGGGCAACGCTATTTGCGTTGCCCTTATTTTCGCCGTAGTCTACGTAAACATTGACGTAGACTACAGCAACTAAATAAGGAACGCGAATGGCGGCTCCCTATGGGGGCCGCCATTCGCGTACACGCTTTTTTTTTTTAAAGTCACCCGTGATAGGCTACGTGACGATTCACGTAGCCTATCACGGCTGACTTTGCAGATCTAGCCGTGATAGGCTACGTGAATCATCACGTAGCCTATCAGGGGACTTTCTTTTTTTTTTTTTTACTTTTGTGTTCGCGGCCGGGCGAGGCGGGAAGCCTCCTCCCCGGCCTGAATTTCGGCTGGGCGAGGCGGGAAGCCTCCCCCCCCGGCCTGAACTTCGCGGGGGGAGCAGCGAAGCGCTCCCCCCCACCGCGAAAAAGCTGCGAGAAAAGGTAAGTGACTTTCGTTCACCCCTAATTTAACTAGGGATGTACGAAAGTTCCGCCACGGATCTTGGGGAGGCTGAATGCCAGCGCATTTGGCCCCCCAAAATCGGTGGCGGAACGGCCCGCCACCCCCCGCCACCCCCCGGGACGGGACTTACCTTGGGCGGATCTTCCTGGCGGCAGCGGTTCCAGCGGCTCCAGCGGTGGCTCCGGTGGCAGTTTGGCGGCGGCAGCTGCGGCGGCCGGTCTTCCAACCGGCTGCCGCCACTGCCATTTCCAAGTTTAAAAAAAAACCAACAAAAAACGTGATAGGCTACATAAAGATTTACATAGCCTATCACGGCTAGGTTTTTAAAAAACACCATGATAGGCTACGTAAATGTTTACATGGCCTTTCACAGCTGACTTAAAAAAAACACGCACATACGGAAATGGCGGTGGCCATGGCCGCCGCCATTTGCGTTCCTTATTTTGGCACGTATTAGTCTACGTAAACATTTACATAGACTAAGACGGCGAAAATAAGGAACGTAAATGGCGGCGGCCATGCCCGCCACCATTTGCGTACGCGCTTTTTTTGTTTTTTAAAAAAAGTCAGCCGTGATAGGCTACGTAAACATTTACGTAGCCTATCACAGTTTTTTTTAAAAAACCTAGCCATGATAGGCTACGTAAATCTTTACGTAGCCTATCAGGTTTTTTGTTTTTTTTAAACTGGAAATGGCGGCGGCAGCAGCCGGATGGAAGACCGGTCGCCGCAGCCACCGCCGCTGAACCACTGCCGGAGCCGCCGCCGCCAGGAAGATCCGCCCAAGGTAAGTCTCGTCCTGGGGGGGGCGGGGGGGCAGGCCGTTCCGCCACTGATTTTGGGGGGCTGAATGCGCTGGCATTCGGCCTCTCCGAGATCTGTGGTGGACTTTCATACATCCCTACTCGACTGGCATACAGATCTGAAGCGAGATTCAGATATCCGGATCACTCGGTTTGGGTGTTTTCCCCATTGACTTGCATGGGAAAACACAAATGGCCATAACTTCTTCAGTTTTCACAACAAATATATGGATCCTGGAGTCCTCTCTGCCCCCATAGAGGAGATCCCACCTGCCAAATTTCAGACAGATTGGCCCAGTAGTTTTTGTGCTAGGTGAAGCTGAAATTTATTTTTTTCCACAAAATCTCTCAAAGCAAAGAGTAGGGATGTACAGATTCCCCACGGTCTGTTCCAGTGGGGAATCTGCAGGGGGGGGGGAGGCAATCTGTTCCTCCCTGCTGGAATCCACGCGGAGCCGAGGGCCGCCCCATTCCGCCATCAACATACCCCAGATTCCCCCTTTTTTTTCCCAGCTCCCCGAACTTACATAAATGCTTCTGTAAATACCGTGAAAAAATCATTTCCGTGCGTCCACCGTCAGTCTCTGTAAGCCTTGGGTCATAAGGAAAATACATATTTATTTTTGTAAAAAGGGTAAAGCGCTTTGCAGGGATTCCCCATGTAAGTTCTGGTCACCTGACCTCACTGGACCTGTCCTGACCTCACCTCACCTGACCTCACCAGACCTGACCTGACCTGACCTGACCTCACCTCACCTCCACAGACAATAAACAGAAAATATGGAGGATTTCCATGGAGTTCAAGACTCAGCCCTAGCGAAAGAAAGCCTCGGGTCACAGGGAAAATGCGTCATAAAAAGGTTAAAGCCATTTGCGTTCTTCTGCCTCCATTTCCGATTTACGGATTTCTTTTCATAATTATTTTTGTAAAATCCTCCATTTTGTGGACAAAAAAAAGGGGGCCCACGTGAGCTCTGTTCCAGGTCAACTGGGCTGCTCCATTCTGAGGAGAATTCCACGGACCAGTTTTGTCAGAATTTGATCCCATTTAAAATTCATGTGGAATTCTCTGACATCCTTAGCAAAGAACGATGCCTCTCAGCCCTGTGCCTCCCCCTCTTCCTGCCTACTCGGCTGTCAAGGACTGCTAGCCATCTCCTGCTCATGAAGAGGAGATGGCTAGCTAGCGACTGGAGCATGTGCTGCGCTGCTGGTTGGCTGTCCTTGACAGACAATCAGGTAGGAAGAGGAGGAGGAGTCGTGGCTCATGCCCCACCGCTAGTTGTCTCCTGCTCATGAGGAGGAGACGGCTAGCAGCTGGGGCATGTGCTGCTAGTGGTGAGCGGATCACTTACTTGGTTCCAGTCCGGGGCATCTGCTGGGGGGGGGGAGGCAATCTATCCCTCCCCCCCAGAATCCTCCCCGGCTGCAGCCGGACTTCCAGCTGCTGCTGCTGTACTGCGGACGCAAATGGCGGCCGCTATGCTGGCCGCCATTTGCGTCCATGCCTTAGGCCATGATAGGCTACGTAAGTATCTATGTAGCCTATCACAGCAAACAGCAGGGGCATAAATGGTGCCCATTATGCCATTTGCGCCTCTGCTCTTTGCCCTGATAGGCTACATAAGTATTTACATAGCCTATCACGGTCTAAGGCATGGACGCAAATGGTAGCTGCTATGATGGCTGCCATTTGCAGCCGCAGCAGCCCAGCAGCAGCCGGAAGAGAACTTGGAGCCGCCGCCACTGCTGTATCTGCCGCCGCCAGGTAGGTCTATTCTGGGGGGCGGGGTTTCAGGGGGTGGGGGGGTAGTCCATTCCGCCACAGTCTCTGGGGGGCTGGATTCTAAAGAATCCAGCCTCACTGGAGTCCGTGGCGGAATTCTCCAACATACCTATGTGCCGCGCTTCCTCCTCATCTTGCCTGGGTGATTCACAGTGCTTTTTGCATATAGGTTTATGTGCACATAGATTTCCAATTGCCATGTTTTTTTAAAAACATGGCGATCACGGCACAGGCGGAGGGACCGGAGACTGGAACAGAAGCTGGGCGGGTGTCCACAGAATCCAGACAGATGGGGATGGGTTCTCACATCCCTAAGTAACACCTCCAGAATGATCTCTGTCCCTGAAGCACATCCGTTTTTCTCCAGTTATTCAGTCTTCCCCCACTCCTCCACCACTGTCACTGATTGGAGACTGCTGAGTTATGTTCAGCCCTGATTTGGCAGCTAGAGTTTCCATTCACCAAAGCTCCCTCCCTCCTCCTCCTCTCTCCTTCCCCCCTCCCTCCTCCTCAGCCCCTCACTGAACTTTCTCAAGTTGATACTTTTGGCACCACGCTGTCTGGGCCGCTCAGAACAATCACCGAGTCAGATGAGGCACTTTGTATACAAGCTGCTTCACTTTGGGGTGCCTCGTTGCTGTTCTGCTCCACCTTGTATCATGTGGAGGCACCTCCAAAGCAGACCGCTTTGACTCGTTATTTGGTCTTGTGACTGAAGCAGTGCACAGCCCTAATGGTAACTATTTAGTTGTGTAGCTTTCCAGTCCATTTACAGCACCAGATATTTATGAAATACCTGCGTTTTTTAAGCAACAGCTTCGGTGTGTAACTTGGTTTGTTGCAGATGGGTAGTGCTATAGCAATGATTTTAAAGCAGGTGAAATGGAGGAGTGCAATGCATCTGCCGCAAATGGTTGGTGGCACAGTTCCCAGTATGGTCAAAAAGTGATCAAGGAAGAAAGTGACTATTTTGCTCTCCCTCACTCAAAAAAGCAAAAGCTGTCTTGTATTGGAGTTGCAAGCCTAAGTGGATAGAAGTGTTTTAATCTGCTATAGGGTGTAATCCAGTGGCTAAAGGCTCCCAAAGTACTGTATTACAGACATGATATAACTCAGACAAACTAAGACCATAACAGGAGCATATAGCTATTTAAGGTCACAATTTATCTTTTAACAGGGAAATTGTTACTTAGGTCCAAAAGTAACAGCTTTTCTACCAGGAACTCCCATCAAGCCCAGCCAGAGTTTTTGCAATGAAGCAGTAAGACTAGGTGTTATGAATCTTAAAATCAGACTAAAGAAAATGTCGGTGTGAACACAATGTAATAGGAAGTGCTGGCTCCAGGTTTTTGAGGTCCTTGAGCAAGACAACCTCAATGGACCTCCTCTCTCACTGCCACTGTCACCAGCTGCAAGTAGGCCGTGGCATTGCTGCTCCTCCTTCTCACCACCACCGTTGTCCAGGCCAGAGCAAGAGACAGGCGAACACGCAGGTTGTGGTGGTGAAGAGGAGGAGCATCTCCGCGGGGCTCTTGTCAGTGGGATGTAGACCCTCAGCAGCTGCCCAACCATGCCTATGTTTTACACTGGTGTTAGTATTGGGATATTTTCATATGAACTGGGGCTATTTGATTGTAGGTAGGGATGGTAAATCCAGCCCTTTTGAGGCCTTACGGATTCCTGCAGTGCCCCCAGCTTGGGTTGCCTTTGCAGCTGAGCCAAGAGTTTGTTCCAAAATCTGAGAACTGGTTTGTTTGTTTGTTTGTTTGAAATGGTAAACAATTTGTGCAAATTATGGCTGCAATTTGTGCAAATTACAGCCATAATTTGAGTAAATAACAGCTGTGATTTGCGCACATTGTGGCTGTAATTTGCAGAAATTGGTGTTTACGAGAAAAAACAATCCAACCAAAAATGTTCCCGCCCTGCTGCCATCACCCATTGCTATGCAACCCTCCCTGTCTCCCTGCTGCCCCCAGCCTGGATACACCCCCCCCCAGCAGAAAAGAAAGATGGTGGGCTCTCTGGGCTGGGGCTGACAGTGGCAGGGAGAGAGAGAGGATTGCGTGGCAGCAGTGATGGTGGCAGTGGCAGGGAGGGAGGGCTCCCAGTTCCATCACTGGTGGGGAGGAAGAAATATCCATGAGCTGGCCCAACTTGATGCAATTGAGTCAGGCCAGCTCGTGGGGGAGGGGCAAGCCAGAATCTGGGGGGCTGAGCTATTGAAAGCTTGGCAAACTCCATCCCCAGATGGATTCCTCAGACATCCCTAACTGTAGATCAAATATCATGTTATAGCATTGTAATAGCATTATAGAGAGCTGACCAAATAAGGCAGTGTGAGTAAGCATTCTTTTAAATCATCACAGCAGTTCTAATCCTGCCACTTCAGTCTGCTTCTTGTTGTGTGTAGAGTAATTCTAACAATCACTGTGTAGGCATTCAGCAACACAAATGTTATCTGGAAATGTCATGTGGGGCTTGCGAGTGTCATAGCAATTAGTAATGACAATAGCGCCGAAGGCTCGGAGGCCTCATCTCCAGGCAGCCAGATCATTGGACCCCTTACCCCTAGGGGTTGTTGGGGTAGAGGTCCTTGGCAGACTGCCCCCTGAGGTTCCCCTGTGATCTCAGGAAAAAGATATAGTGGGCCTTTTTAAACAAATGTTAATCTTCCTTACATTAATAGTACTTACTTTATTTTTAGCAAATGGAACATTGCATGTCTTTTAAATTATGCAAACCAATTATACTAATGGGATAAAAAGAGGAGATTTTAAAAATAAAGTAAGACATATGCCAACAATTTCAGCTTCATTGCAACATAATTATTTTATCTGCTGCTGAAGATTTCCCCCAGATAATTCTGGATTCGGCTTTTAATGTGGAAATGGAAGGCTTTCTGCCCAGGCCCCAATGCCACGCAGGGGCCCACTGTGAGGGCCCATAGAGTAAAATTTATGGATTCTTCAGTTGTTGTATCAAAGACCACAGGATGGGCTACAGTGCTCGTCCCCAAAATTCATATTTTGTAAGTGTTTACTTCCGCTAAGTTGATGATGCCAAATAGATATTGGACCTCTGTCTATTTTATCAGCAGAATAAATCATGCTGGCTTAATCTGAGGCCAGCTGTGTGTAAGCAGTAATGGTTCTGGGTTGTACAGAAAGTCTATAGCACAACACTCATTGGGGATGGTCCTGACACTATGCCTAAGGCCTCGCTGATTTGCCTGTTCTGGGGGATGGGGCCAGGTCCACCATGGGGGACCCAGCAATTTTGTAATGTAATAACTTTCCCCAGACTCTGCCCATTAATTGCACCTGCATTGGTCACTGTCAGGGCTGGGCCATTAGCAGTAGTCTGATGTGAACCAGGAGCCGTGGGGCAAAGCCAACGGTCAGGACAGACTGCTACAGTCATATAGCCACGCACAATGGTAAAACCTGGTACACACCAAAAGATCCATATAATTTTAGCCTAGCTTAATTGTACAAACCAAAATTGGATGATCAAAAAGCAACATTCTAAGACCCTAAGGGGTGAACGAAAGTCACTTACCTTTTCTCGCAGCTTTTTCGCGGTGGGGGGGAGCGCTTCGCTGCTCCCCCCGCGAAGTTCAGGCCGGGGGGGGAGGCTTCCCACCTCGCCCGGCCGAAATTCAGGCCGGGGGGGAGGCTTCCCGCCTCGCCCGGCCGAAATTCAGGCCGGGGAGGAGGCTTCCCGCCTCGCCCGGCCGCGAACACGAAAGTAAAAAAAAAAAAAAAAAACGTCCCCTGATAGGCTACGTGACGATTCACGTAGCCTATCACAGCTAGATCTGGAAAGTCAGCCGTGATAGGCTACGTGAATCGTCACGTAGCCTATCACGGGTGACTTTAAAAAAAAAAAAAAGCGCGTACGCGAATGGCGGCCCCCATAGGGAGCCGCCATTCGCGTTCCTTATTTAGTTGCTGTAGTCTACGTCAATGTTTATGTAGACTACGGCGAAAATAAGGGCAACGCAAATAGCGTTGCCCTTATTTTCGCCGTAGTCTATGTAAACATTGACGTAGACTACAGCGACCAAATAAGGAAGGGGAATGGCGGCTCCCTATGGGGGCCGCCATTATCCGTACACACTTTTTTTTTTTTTTAAGTCACCCGTGATAGGCTACGTGACGATTCACGTAGCCTATCACGGCTGACTTTGCAAATCTTGCCGTGATAGGCTACGTGAATCGTCACGTAGCCTATCAGGGGACGTTTTTTTTTTTTCTTTCATTGCAATGGCGGGGGCGGCAGCCAGTCGAAAGACCGGCTGCCGCTCCCGCCCCGCTCGAACACCGGACGAACCGCCAGCCGGACCCGCTGCCGGGAGGGACATTCAGGGAAGGTAAGTCCCGTCCCGGGGGGGGGCGGGGGGCGGGGAGGATTTCTCCCTGAAACTTGTTCGGGGGGCCGAACACGTTGGCGCTCGGCCCCCCGAAGTTTCGGGGAGAAATTCTCCGCCATCCCTAAGGTCATCTGTTTCATTGTATGGTCATGATTCTTGAATTTTGGTGGCTGTGCAAACTATGCTCAGATGCTTGAACTTCCAGAAAGAACTGCCTTTCCTTACGGATGATGTCCAGCTTTATTTTGTTCTCTCTTTAGCCTGTGAGCTGGTCAAATTCCTATGACTAAGTCTTTGTTCCATTTTCTAGAGGCTATGAAAATGCTTCTGTGATACGGCCCTTAGAGTGGTCACTGTGCTGCTACACGCTGCTCTGCATGAGACATTAAACCAATCATCTGTCCCATTTAAGATAATTCAAGATACCACATCATTCTGAGAACAGTGGTGCTATTAACTGTACGATGACATAATTGGGTCTTGGTTCAATATCTCCCCAAGAATAGGGAAATTGTTGCCCATTCAAGCATATTGCTGTTGCATTTAAAAATCTGCCTAATATACTGTCATCCATTTAAGAACTATTCTTGACAGGAGAAAATGTAAAGTTGTCTCTCCTCTCCTATATTTATAGAACTGGCAATCTGCAAGGATCACTATTTATATCTTTAACCTTGCTTCCAGTAGCATAAATATGCAGAGTTGGCTTCTAGGAGCATTTTTTTTTCCTATGTTCTGTCAGGATTTGAAAAAGGCAACTTCTGAAGGGAATCAGTAGAATTATAAATTGAGACTGTGTTTTCACCTTAGATTCTACTAGGGGTGGCTGGGTGAGGGAAATGTTCCAACTGTCACATGCCATTTCCATTTCTTGTAGAAGGATTTTTAATTTTTTTTTTTGGCCAAATAAAGGCAAAAGAAGAAGTCGCTATGAGCTAGTAGTAACCATTCTGTCAAAAAATGTATTTATGTCACTTCAGGTATTCTATAGAGGAAGACTCAAAAGCTTAAATGTATAAATGAACAAGGCTGCAATTGTACACACACTTACTAGGCAGAAAGTCCCACTGAAATGTTGGACTTACTTTTGAGTAATCATGCATAGAATTACACTGCACAGCTCACAGAACAGTTCTTTAGGGCCATTTTTGGACTTGCATGAAGATACAAGAATGTATTATTCTTGGTAGAAAACAAAAAGTTTTGATTACTTGAAAATTATCTTTACAAAATATTGCTTATTCAAATTTAAATTAAGCCAATGCAAATGTCAGTTGCCAAAGTAGTGATTAGAGATGGGTGACTTTCACACTACAAATTCCTTGGTTCAATCTCAGAGGAATGTTCTCCATTATTTTGTTATATTGTATATATGAATTGTTGCATACGCACATCAACAAAGTCCATATTGAGAACTGTAGTCTGGCATCATGCTGTGCGTCATGATGTCACATGTTCACAGTGTTATGTTACTGTCTCTGATTGGCTGATTTCACATGCCCTATCATTTCCCTCCATCTTCTCCTAGCCTGCCAGCTGCTTCAGGCAGCACGGTTCCCCTCCTGATCTCCTCCTCCTTTGATTCCCTTTCCAGTATCCCCTCACAGTATCACCCACCAGCACTCAGGGCCTAAAGTAAACTTTTACTTGCCAAACAAGAAAAAGAAATGCTGTCCAATACTAAGAAATTGCCTCAGTTGACTAGCTGGATATAGAAAAGGAACAAAGCCATGACTGAAAAAGGAATGATGAACAAGGGGTGGATGCTGACTACATTATTTCTTCAAATGCGAGGTTTGCTGAAGGATTTCAAATCTGAAATTCTGCACTGATTTGTTTGGGAAACAGAAACTAAAGGGTTAAGCTACATTATTCTGTGAGCACTGAATATGGGACGTTTGCATTTCCTTCAGAAAGTAAAGAGTTAATCAACATCTGACCATGCACAGAAATTGTGGAGTTTAGATGCTTAGTCATGCAGACTGCACAGATGCAGAACTGCAGGCCATGTAGATCATAGATATCAACTCATAATCAATCTCTGTTTGAATAATGAAAACGCTAAAGTTCTTTAGATAATCATCCAGGCTCAGTATATATACTAACATAATAGATTCTACTACCTGCCTAATTTTGAGTTTCAACAGCATCCCTAGTAATGATGTTTCAGTTAAGATGTGGAAAACACAGGTGTGAACAATGAAAAGCTTTTCACTTGAGCCTCATCCAGCCAGATGTCCAACACATGTTGGACATATGTGTGTCCTGTGCCTCCTGGCTTTGTCCCCAGTGTCATGTGCAACACCGGCCCCACTCCCAAATCCATGTATTTTGAGCATTACATTTGAAAGGGGAGCCTGTTGTGACCTCCAGCAGTAGGACTCCCCTTAAACATGCTTGACTCTGCATATGAAGGCAAGAACGTAGCATGAGATGTACTATCCTGGAATTCACCCAGACCAGAGTATATCAAGTATTTGAAATGACTGCGTTTATTTCAAGAACACAACAGCCTGGACCAGTCATTCAGTAAAGGATAGGACATGATGTTTCTCTACTTAACATACTAACTCAATGTATCTGACTACACCTTCCACTAGCCGTCTTGACCACTGGTATTTTTACTTGCTCCTTTTAAACACTCTCCTCTAACCTTTCCATATGTCTTTCTCAACTCCTTCGTCTAACTGTCCTTCTCAGTTCACAGAATCATGGAATAGTAGGGCTGGAAGGGGCCTACAAGCCCATCGAGTCCAACCCCCTGCTCAATGCAGGAATCCAAGTCACAGCATCCCTGACAGATGGCTGTACAGCCTCATCTTGAATGCCTCCAGTGTGGGAGAGCCCACCATCTCCCTAGGTAATTGGTCCCATTGTCGTATTGCTTTAACAGTCAGGAGGCTAGCCTATCGCATGAAAAAACAGGGACACAAATGGCTTGGTGGACGCCATTTGTGGCTGTAAAGCTGTTAGATTAACCTAAATGCATCTGTAAATGGCTGCATTTAGGGTAACCTAACAGCTTTACGGCCACAAATGGCGTAGTGGATTCCATTTGTGTCCAGAGTTAGCCCAGCGATATGGCACAGCAATGGCGGCCGGCCGTATCACCAGCGATGCAGACCCAGCAGCCAGCTCCGCAGGATCACTGCATGGAGGAGCTGGCCTGGACGGATTCTGGAGGGAGGTGGAGGTGAGTGCCCCATTCTGCCATGGACTCCGAAGGCTGGATTCTTTGGAATCCGGCCTCACTGGGGTCCATGGTGGAATTCTCCATCATCCCTACCCGTACTCTGGGATGATCGAAAAGAGATCCTGGCCTTCCTCTCTGTGACAACCTTCCAAGTACTTGAAGAGTGCTATCACATCTCCCCTCAGTCTTCTCTTCTCAAGGCCAAACATGCCCAGTTCTTTCAGTCTCTCCTCCTCATAGGGCTTTGTTTCCAGTCTTCTGATCATCTTCATTTCCCTCCTCTGAACCCTCTTCAGCTTGTCTGCATCCTTCTTAAAGTGTGGCACCTGGAACTGGACACAGTACTCCAGACGAGGCCTAACCAGTGCTGAGCAGAGGGGAACTAGTACTTCACATGATTTGGAAGCTATACTTCTATTAATGCAGCCCAAAATAGCATTTGCTTTTTTTGCAGCCACATCACATTGTTGGCTCATATTCAGCTTGTGATCAACAACAATTCCAAGATCCTTCTTGCTTGTAGTATTGTTGAGCCAAGTATCCCCCATCTTGTAACTGTGCATTTGGTTTGGTGCAATTGATTCTCTAACCCCATCCACCATTGCATCCCAATCTCCTGCTCTCCTTCTCTAAGGGCCAAAACAGAAATCACTTTAAAGATGTGGCTAAAAAATTTAAAACTTCATTTCTTCTAGAGTGAGTGCAGGGGTCCCAATCCAGATTGGGACCCTAGGAAGGGGAATAGGCAGCTTTATCGCCTTCTGTCTGGTATGGGCCCAATCTGAATCAGGGGTCCAGCAATTTGCAAATTCTACTGCAAAAATAGTCATCCATAAGGCATATAGAAACATAATCTTATGTAAACTACCTTGCATGCAGGATCATCATAGAAGCCTTGCTGGATGTGCCTCGCCCATGGTAGGTTCATTTGGCAAGTACCAAAAACTCTGCCTTTTCAGTTGTGGAAAGAACTGTCATCTGGAATCCTGAGGTGTGGTTGAAGGATACTTTACCCTGAAAGCTGGACCAGAATTGATTGGAGGGATGGTTCGGTAAGGCAGAGGAAGAGTTAACAGAACTCTGTATAACAAAGGATATAGGTAGACAAGTGATACCATAACAATTCAGAGCTGACAGCCTTTAGCACTTGGATGCCTGAAGAATTCAATCTATGGTGAAATGTCCTAATCCTCACCTCTTGGAATGAAAATTAGCAACCCAACAGATTTTGCAATTTTCTGAAGGCTGAGACAGTTCTTAGTGGTTGAAACATATCAAATTACAGACTTGACTGAGGGCAAATAGAGATTTAGGGACATATTTTGAGAGAAAATGTGCATTTAAATATTTATTTTCAGAGGTTTAAAACAAAAATTGCAGATTAATGTGGAAACAGAATGAACTGGCGTTATGAGTAGAAACATTTAGGGCTATGCACCACTTTGGCTCTGGAGCTGAATTCTGAGCTGAAGCAGGGTGCTTTGGGCCACTTTGGGCCGCACCCAAAGTGGGTCAGGATCGGCACAAAGCAACACAAAGAAAGCAGGTCAGGTTGCTCTGAAGTGTTTGGCATGCTTTGGAGTGATCCAGAAGCCCAGCCATGTGCCCTGTGCCACCCCTCCACCCAGTTGCGCACTCCCCTCCCCTGCAAGCCCCCTGCTCTGTACCTGGACCCTTGGGATGCGCACCAGCAGCCATTAGCCTCTTTGAGAGAGCCACCATTGTGACTTCCTTTATTTCTGGAAATTGAATCCTGCGCAAATGGTGGCTGTAAGGCCACCATTTATGCAGGATTGTTTCCAGAGATAGAGGAAGTCACCAAAATGGTGACTCCCTTGAAGAGGCTGACAGCAGCATCCTGAGGGAACAGGTAAGGAGCACGGGGTTCACATGGTGCATTGGAGGCATTGGTGGGGGGAGAGCCCACTTTGGCCATCCGAATCCCAGCTTGGCCCTGGAGCCCAAAGAAGGTCGGGTTGGACCCAAAGTGGCCCCGAAGTGGGTTGGGCCCACCTTGGGAGACCCAAAGCAGCCTCCAAGGAGGGTCAGGGGGTCCCTGCTAGGGATGGCCATGCTCCCGTCTTGGTCCGGGATTCTGGTGGACTGCCCGCACCTGTGTCTCCTGAGCCCCTCCCACTGACCCCCTGCCCAACCCCTCCTGTGTTTGCCAAGCCACCTACACTTACCCAGGCGCACATAGACTTATACACAAAATGGCTCTGTGAATCTTGCATATATGGGTGATTCACAGTGCCATTTTGCGTATAAGTCTATGTTCACAGTATTGTGATTGCCATGTTTATTTCAAAACATGGCAACCACTGCGGAGATGGACAGGGCCTGGGTAAGTGCAGGCAGCTTGACGAGTGTGGGGCTTGAGCACAGGTCCGGGGACATGCGAGCAGGGGCTGAGGGGCCCCCAGAGAACCCAGATGGGGGGGATACCCATCCATCCCTAGTCCCTGCACAGCCCTAGAAACAGTTACTTACTTACATACTGCATTTTCATCCTGCTCTACAGACAATTATTGTGTCCCAATAATTTTGTGGATCCACATTAGCCAAAATAGATTCCACTGTAATAGGAAATAAATAACTTGCAATTATGAACTATGAGGGGGAAAATATGAAAAAGTGACACAGGCTGGAAATAGTGAGGTTTGTCCATCCCTACCCAAGACATCATGCTCCCCAAGGCATGCCAAGCCATCAAACAGATAGAAGTTACTCTGTCTTGTTAATTGCTATTACTTCCCCATAGAGGACAGGGCCTCTTCTAACTGACCTTTAATTCAGATTTCTGTGCTTTTAAAAAATTAAAAGATCTTTAAGGGTTACACTTTACCCTTGTCATAAGGAGTTCCCAGTCTTTCTAAGCTTCACAGGAAGTGAGGCACACCTCCAACTGGGGCGCCATATTAACTATGGGATCAGGGAGTGGAATGAGCTCTGCAAGCAAAACATAAAAATAAGGCTACCAGCCTTTCTTTGTCATTTATGTCCCTGTGCCTCTGACATCTGCTTGCCTGCTGGGGTGCTGCCAGTGCTGTAACTACTGAAAATGGATTACCTGCAGTAGCTGGAGGAGAAGTGTACCTGCCCAAACACATCAGCAAAATGCTGGTTGTCCAGGGAACAGGGCCAGCACTGAGCAGAGGCAGAGAAGTTGGTGGGACAGGGAGGAGTGGGTCCATTGTCTTGGCAACAGAGACACTTCCACTCAGAGTAACTCCCTGTGGGATGCCTGGAGCACAGCCCTTAGGAGCTGCCATACGGGGCTGAAGTGTACGAGAGACTGAGAGGCATTTTTCCCCTGGAGATTCTGAGGAGAGTTATCTGAAGAGATCCAGAGAGTGAAAGCTGACCATTTGAGAAAGGGGAAAAAAAAAAAAACTGAGAAGACAACAGGAACTCTGAATTTAAGAAGGAGAGGGCCTTTTCCGTGCCAGTGCTCTGACTTTGGAATATGCTCTCTGAGGAAGTTCAACTGGTGCTGACATTACAAGCAGTTCACCCCCATATCAAGAATGTTTTATTTACTGAGGGAGCAATCCTATGTTTGTTTAGCCAGAAAAAAAATGTCCTACAACTCCCAGCATTCCCCAGCCAGCAAAGATGGCTGGGGAATGCTGGGAGTTGTAGGACATTTTTTCTGGCTAAACATGCATAGGACTGTGCCCTAAGGTGTTTAAAATTGTATTTCCTGCTTCTGCCTGAGAGTTTCTGCCAGCTTTGAGGGGACCCCAGGCAACATGCTCACCCACCCTGCCACAGCCCTGCTAGTCAGCCTTCACTCTTTCTCTTTCTTTCTTTCTTTCTTTCTTTCTTTCTTTCTTTCTTACCTGGCAGCGGCAGCTCCTCCTCCTAACCCAGCCCCATTGGGAAAAGGAAGCTCCATGGCAGCTGGCTAGGCAAAGCCGCTTAAAGACCACACCTTTGTCTCCCCTGTGCCCTCTTGGGCCACGTCCCCCCGAGGGCAGCATCTGATTGTTCGGATAGCTGCTACTCAAAATGTAAGGGAAGAAACATTTCTTTTAAAATAGCATGCTATGGGGCCTGCAGCTTTGCCCGTCCAGCTACTGCAGTGCTTCCTTTTGCCAACAGGGTCAGGCTAGAAGGAGGAGGAGGAGCCACAACCACTTTCAAGGACTAATTTGGGGGCCCTCATAGACTGTGGGACCCCAGACCTGTGCCCCACTGTCTGGCCCTGATGGTGCCACTGCCTCTCTGCTGTATAGTTTTAAAGCAGGGATGGGCAATTATTGCCTCCCGTAGCCTCCCCACAGGCCACACACGCCCTGCAGGTACTGGGGAAAAAGCAGCCGTAATAGCTATGGGGCAACAAAAGGGTCAAAATTGGCTTGATCGCAAACTAATTTTGACCCTTTTTTGTCCCTAGCCCCTATGGATGCCATTTCTTTTCACATGCAGCCTGGGAGCCATGTGTTGCCCACCCGTTTTAAAGTTTTGTACCTTCTAATTGTTATTGTTGCATGAAGGATATGTTGTGATGTGTTGTTTTTATTGCATTGTATTTTTATTACTACCCTGGAACCTGTCATGACAAAGGGTGTTCTAGACATTAAAAAAAAAATCCCAAGAGGAGAGTGGGGAACAAAATAGCAGCAGTCTTCTGCCCTCACACAGCCATTCGATCAGTGGCAGCTCCATAGCCTAGGAATGCAAAGTCAAAGACTGATGCCCCCCAACCTAGCTGCATCCCTACACAGGCCTGTGTAGGCAGAAAAAGGACTGAAAACTCTAATTGCTATGTTGAAAAAATCCCTCAGGCAATTCAGACCTATGAACTGTAGTGCAAGCCCATTCTAGATTCAATCTGTACAATACATTTTCTGTTAATGCCATGCACTTCCTGATCAAAGTTCGGCAAATGATAGTGAGAGGGCTGTGTTAAAATTTATTAGGAACCAACATTCATTATACCACTGTAACAAGAAGAAGCTAAAAAGTTTTTAGAAATCAAAACTTTTTATGGAAGTGTTCCATTTTAACTGATTATTTATCCATTGGATCCACATTAACCAAAATCTATTCCACTGTAACTGGAAATGAATAACGTCTAATTATGAACTATAATGAGGGAAAGGAAAGAATAGCTGTGCTACAATAGCAGCCCACTCGTTTCTTATTTCTGAGTCAATTCTATTTTTATTGCTACATATTTTATTGCTTTTATTACAAAAGAGAAATCTAGAAAGCACAAAAATCTTTCCTCTTTTTTTGCCTTTAAATTTTGCTAGGCCATCAAAGGTTTTGCCTGTTTTATGAGACATAGATAACACAGACAGCTCAAAGGCATAGTAATGTTCTTTAACTCAAAAAGTTGAGTGCTAGCCAAGATTATCTTGATTTGAAGGGTGTAGCTCCCACTTCTGCTCTCAGAAGAGCCCCAATGGTTTCCTTCAGCAGGAAAAAAAGGCTCCTCAAACATTTTTGTCCTGAATCATTTGAAATGTGTTGATCAAATGTGCCTAAGCTGAGAAGGCTCCCAGTGACTGTAGCAGCTAGCATATCTCACAGTTGCTAAAGTCACCTGCCTCCTTCTACCAGTATCTGACTTCTTTTTAGATCTGAAGCATCAAAGAGAAAAAAGGAAGTTGCTGCTTACAAGAGTCTCATATGAACCATGCCCATATCCCTGCTCCCTACAAAAGATGTAACATGAAGTTGGCATTGAAATGCCAGGGGCTATCTGGATGCTCGGGTGAATTTGAACACAACTGTTACAAACCTGGGACTTTTAATTCAATATATTATAAATGGAAAGCCATACACCATAACAATGGAGTTGAAATACATAAATAGCAACATTCTTTTTAAGCTATAGTGTGTTTATCTAATAGTTCACATAGGTCTAGAAGGTGGTTTGCTAATTCTCCAGACCCTCAGGGCCAAACCATAACTTACATTAAAAACAAGTTTGAATCCAGATCTAGACCACAGAATATGTGTGGGGGGATGCGGGGGGCAGGATCAATCTTTTCCTTCCACACCATTCTCCTGCTGAACATTGCCTCCTTGGAGCTGCTATTTGCTCCAAAAGCTGCTATTTCCTGTAAATAGCAGCTTCAGAGGAAGAATGTCCAAACTGGAAAATGGAGCACAGAGAAAAAGTTAATCCCTTTCTCCTAGTTCCAATTTCAGAGGCATGACTGCTTTTTATAAAGAAAAAGATGAGGGGCATCCAAAGCATAAGATTCAAACACACCTTTGATGTAATATCTAATTTGACTGTAAGAACAGAGTTCAGATTATAAGGAGTTTTCTATACAAGGCTGTTAATCTGCTGTATCTACTTTCATTTTCGTCACAGAATTGGGATTCCAGAACTACACAAAGAGCATTTCCTTTCCTGATTTTCTGCTACATAACCTCTAGGTGGCACTGTGGTTTAGTGGAATAGCACAATTACACAAGTGGAAAAGCATTTTCTTAAAGCATTTTTCCTGCTCTAAAAGAATTTGCCAAAAGTGCTGTTTAAAAACAGAAGCAAAACTGCAGGGTCACGATGTCGTCTAAAGAATTCATAAGCAACTGTGAATAGGGAATGACGAGGCACAATAAATGTCTCATATAGAAAAGCTTAAGAAACAAAGTGTTTAGGTTTTCATACATAAATTATCACCTGCATATAAGTGAACAGTAATTCCCCCTTATACAAACAACATTCAGCAACTATCTTAAAACTGATAATATGAAGGGAGGGAAAGACTGAAAAAAATGCTGTCTTGATAAACACTGCTCACTTTGGGTAACTATAATGTCTGCTGATAAAAGGCAACCCATTATTTCTTCATAGCAGGTAAAATCTATATTCTAATTTGTGTTTGTCATAAAAGGTTTTATAAAATGTATGCTCAATGGTTTTCTGTAGGTGCCTTTGTATCACTGATATCACTATTTTCTTGTTAGTTGTGTTGGAATATCTTATCAGAACTGTTAACAGAAGAGACTGAACATTCAGTTGCATTCTTACTTCAGTGGTTTTATAGTAATAAAGTATGTGAAATACTTAATTAACACAGATATAAATGCTTAAAATACGATCTGTTAGTTGAACTGTCAGTTCTGGGAAAAATAAGTGGGCACCTGTGTAGCACATATAAATGAACTGTCTGTACCATGTAGTTTAAAATAGCATGAAGAAATTCCACTTCTTAAATTGCCCAGACATGGTTAGCCCTTGTATTAATTCTCTTGCAGCCAAAATTAACCTGATTATTTGTTGTAAAAATATAAACATTTTCACCTTCACTACATCCTAATTATTGTTCACATATAATAGAGTCTATATACTTGGGATATTGACCCAGGTCTGGTGTGACATCTGGATCTATGCAATTGTCATTCTGTGTCCATTTGCCTTTAAATAGATGACAGAAGCCTACAGGTAGTTCAATAACTAATTTAAGCCCTAACGTAATATCTTTAGTGACATATCAATCACATCACATTTAACTTCTGCATGACTGAAGGAGCAGCCTTTCTTACATCACACAGAGTGCTGGAAGACCCACTAACTCCCAATACATAGTACTAATAGAAGGAGGTACAATGAAAATGCTTTTTTGATTTCTTAAGCATACAATGAAATGAATGAACAATGAATTACTCAGAGAGAGTTAGCCAAGGTAAAGCTCATTCCCTGCCTCTGAACCCTTGCAAATGGAGAGGACATGTTAATTGAAAAGCAGCACCCATGTGCAAGGATTGGAGTGAAAAACAAGAAAGCAATACAGTGAAGCTATCTAGGGAAGCTAGGAGCTTTTCTTCAGGAAGCTGATAATCACTGTATCTACTTTTGGTATCATAGTAGAACTGAGATCTGAGTTGTACATTAAGAGCTTGTAATTTCCTGTTTTTCCATTACATAACCTCTAGATGGAGCTGTGCTATAGTGGAATAACACAAATGCACACGTACAAACAGCACTTTCAGAAATAATACTGCATTTTCCCTATCCTAAAATAAACTGGGAAAGTGCTCTGACAAAATATAAAGTGAAACTGGAGGATCACAGTGTCATCTAAGCAAGCTGTAAAAAACCATGAGTAAAGAATTGAGAGTGCACAATAAATGCCTCCTGTCATGTAGAAAAGCTCTAGGAATTAGCTGTGGCACAGAAAAAACAACTAAAAGCACAATCCTGTGCATGTTTAGAAAGATAAAAGTCCTACAACTCCCAGCATGCCCCAGCTAGGCATGATAGTCCACAAAATCTTATGATTTGTTTATCTTTAAGAAGCCACAAGACTATTTATTGTTTTTGCTGAAACAGACTAACCTCAAAATTCTTGTATAGAAGGGAAGGGTCCTTCGAGGGGAAAAAAAAAGCAATAAGGACTCCAGTGAGAACAGTGGAACACAGCAAATGCTTAAGGGAGATTCTAGAAAAGATTACAACTAGAAGAATGTCCCCTAGCACAGCAGAGACCCAGAAGCCAAGGCAAGAAGTTCTTATCATTTTGTCTTTTTCCCCCCATGACATTTTATTTTATTTTTAAATAAAGCTCAAAATAAAGGCAACAAAAAGAACATACATAATAATATAACAAGATCACTAACAAAATAGAGAAACTCACCAACTACAATTCTTACAGACATGCTTGCAGAACATGCTGACATGCTTGCAGAATAGCCAGAGTAAAACTAGGGAGCGTGTGGGCTCCTGTCTCAGTCCAAGATTCTGGCAGACCACCCGCTGTGCCTCCCGAGCCACTCCCACCAAGCCCCTGACCCCACTGCTAAGCAACCTACCTGGACCCCCTCTGCCTCTGCCGTGATGGCCATGTTTTTAAAAAACATGGCAATCACAATACTGTGCACATAGACTTATATGCAAAATGGCGCCATGAATGTTGCATATATGGGCAATTCACAGTGCCATTTTGTGTATAAGTCTATGTGCACAGTATTGCGATTGCCATGTTTTTTCAAAATGTGGTGATCGCAGCAGAGACGGAAGGGGCCCAGGTAAGTGCAGGGGGCTCGGCGAACAGGCATGGGGCTTGAGCACGGGTCTGGGGACATGCAAGTGGGGGAATCGGCTGGGACTGAAGAGCCCGAAGGGGGGGGGCACCCATCCATCTCTAAGTAAAACAGCCTACACAGAATCTTACTATATAATGAAAGATTCAATTATTAAAAAATCTTTTGATTTAACATGCTGTGTTAAGGGTTTTCCATGTTCACTAAAGCCCCATACTGCTGGGAAATAACAGCACTTAATCGACATGCCCTTAACAGAAGCATTATTTAGGCAATATGCATATGGAATTGGAATCCTGTGCTGTGGCTAGTTCCAGCTTAACCAGTACCTTGGAGCTGGATGAGTGCCAGTTACAGAGTGGGAGACCTACTGTAAGTCCCAGATTTGTCTGTTCACTTGAATAGACACATGGAATCTATGCAACTGAAGCTACCGTTCTATGTTACAGGTACCCAAATGACAATCAGTGCCATCCACATAGAGTTGGAATGGACCTTGAAAGTCATCTAGCCCAACACCCTGCTCAGTGCAAGGTAGCCACAAGTAAAGCATTTCTTCTTACTCCTCCCACACAGAGTTATGGTTAGTTTTGTAATCCTGAAACAAAAATCCCATACGGTTAGGCTAATATTTCTCCATAGGGCAGAATGAGCAAAATAGCAGACACAGACAGGGCAGAGGGCTTATTTTTAAGTTCCCTTTGAGTTTATGGCACAGAAAGGATTCAAGCTTTGTATTTCATTTATGCTGTTGTTATTATCAGAGCCGGTGTCAAGGGTAGGCATGGGGAGGCACATCCCAGCAAGGGTCCACTGACAAGAGCCCCTGGACTTGCTCCTCCTCTTTACCTGCCTCTTGTTCTGGCCCAGATAAGGCTGGTGGAGGGAAGGAGGTGCAGTCAACTTGCTCACTGGCTCTCTGCAAGTGGTAGCAATGATGAGAAAAAGGATGAAGAGCAATGGCATCTGATGACAATGGTGGTGAGAAGGTAGAATCATTGAGGGAGGGGGCCCATTGAGGGTGCCTTGCCCAAGGACTCTCAAAAACCTGGAGCTGGCACTACTTATTATACTGCAGTGGCAGGAACCAAACTGTGGGCCTTTTAAAAGTATAACTTAAAAATTTACACTTTCTAAAGTCTGGCTTTACCAGAGTTTTCCCTGACACAGCCGCTCTCTAGGCCTGCATATGGAATGATATTTATTTATTGAAACTCAGGACTTCTTGTTTGAAAGAGAAAGAGAGAGACAGTACTGTGTCTTCCTATGAGACATGGTTTCCTAAGAACTACATGCCCCACAGCTCCTTATTTTATGGTACATTTTCTTCTGTGCACTGGTGAGGAACATTTCTTCTCATAAATTTACATGAAGGCCCTCAAATTTGCTTGTATAGTCGGTACAGTTGCCATGACTAAGCAGCCAGACTCCAGCATCTTTGCACATGCTCATATGTTGCTCAATACAATCCCTTTGTTACTGTAGGAAATGAAAATGTCCACTGTTTGCAAATGCTCAGAATGATTTTACTTTAACCCTTTGGTTACTTGCTGCCAACAGAACCAATTGATTAAAATGTTTGGATCTGAAACCATACAGCACATTGATGATACGCAGGGGTGGAAAAAGAACATCATAATATGCACATCATGTTCCCAAGATACACTTTGGTGAAGTGCATGTGCAAAAATGCAGGCATTCTTCAAAAGGTCGTACGTAATACAGGAGACCCTTCATCCAAGTTTACACTGAATTTGTAAATTGGCTTCCAAATTCTGAATTGTAAAGGGGTCACCCCCTCTGCTTTCAGTCTTGCTTGCAGACTATGGTCTGTGGACCACAGTTTAAAAATCACTGCTTTGCACTTAATAATTCTGTTCTGCTTTCAATCTTGCTTGCTCCATTTGGTTTGAAAAAACAAAATTGGCTAATTTTCCACTTGAAAAATCCCTCTCTTACTGATCCCAATAAGCAATCATTTCAAATTGGAAAGAGCAGAAAAACCAGTCACGAGTAATAGAAATCTGATTATTCATGGTAACATTTGCAACTGTTTATTCAACTTCTTGATATGTAGGCATCGTCACCTCTGTAATTTCTGTTTAGTCAATATTCAGCCTTAATGGCAATGTGTATCCAGACTAGAGATAACAGCAATAATAGCAGTTAGTAGTTAACAATAGTTAGTTATTCTGGTAAGATTAGCCTCATATTTTGCTCTAAGAAACTTAGTAAGCTTCATGTTGTTGTTGTTGTTGTTCAGTCATTAAGTCATGTCCAGCTCTTCGTGACCCCATGGTAGGGATGTACGAAAATCACTTACCTTTTGGGGATTATGCTGATGGTGGGGGGGAGGCATTCCGTCCCTCCCCCCGGAATCCTGGCTGGCCAGCTGTGCTCCACAGTGATTCTGTGGAGCTGCCGGCCGGTTCCGCCAGCAGCCGGACATCCGGCCACTGGCTAGCAGGGATGCAAATGGCAGCGGCCGTAGACACCGCCATTTGCATCCATGCAGTCAGCTGTGATAGGCTACGTAAATGTTTATGTAGCCTATCACAGCTGACTTAAACAAAAAACAAAAAAACGCGCTTACACAAATGGCGGTGGCCATGGCCGCTGACATTTGCGTTCCTTATTTTGGCACGTCTTAGTCTACATAAACATTTACGTAGACTAAGATGGCGAAAATAAGGGGAACGCAAATAGCGTAGCGTCTACGCTATTTGCGTTCCCCTTATTTTCGCCATCTTAGTCTACGTAAATGTTTATGTAGACTAAGACGTGCCAAAATAAGGAACGCAAATGGCAGCGGCCATGTGCGCCGCCATTTGCGTACACGCGTTTTTTTGTTTTTTGTTTTAAATCAGCTGTGATAGGCTATGTAAACATTTACGTAGCCTATCACAGTGTTGTTTTTTTTAAATCTAGCCATGATAGGCTACGTAAATCTTTACGTAGCCTATCACTTTTTTTTAACCTGGAAATTTGTAAATATGTAAATATTTATGTAAGATAAAACGGCAAAAAGTAGGGAACGCAAATGGCAGCTGCCTTAGCCGCCGCCATTTGCGTACGCTGTTGTTGGTTTTTTTGCCTGCCGTGATAGGCTACGTAAATACTTACGTAGCCTATCACAGCAGCCTGGCTGGACACAAATGGCGGCCGCTATGGTGGCTGCCATTTGCATCTGCAGTAGCCCGTCCGTGGCTGGAACTCCGGCTGTGGACAGCCCTGGCCAGCTGCTCCGCAGAGCCGCCATGGAGCAGAGCCAGCCGGACAGGATTCTGAAGGGGAGGACCAGATCGCCTCCCCCCTGTCGAGGATTCTGGGGGGAAGGACGGAGCACCTCCCCCCCACCGCGAATCACATCCGCGAAAAGGTAAGTGACTTTCATACATCCCTAACCGAGCAGCAACTCCTCCCCCCTCAGCAAACACACGCCCCCTCATCCCCCTCCCTCCGTATCTTTCTGCACTTGCTAAAGGCAAAACCCCACTGTGCCTGTATCGCTCCCCGCCCCCATTGATTCTCCTTGCACACCTTCCAGGCATATTGTCTCCCTCTTCGGAGCACAATTCTGCCAGAAGACATGCCTCAAGAAATGGCGACATAATACTTGCTGCTTTTTGTCTCCACGAATGCCCTTATGTGCGCTCTCAAGGCACTGATAGCTCTTGACCGTCTTGCATCCCAGTGCAGGAGGTGCCGGGTCCAGATCCTGTGGTGGTACCATCAGCGCCATCTGAACCTCACTTCAAGGATGCATAAAAACATGCTCACTCTCACCCAGAACACACGTTTCCTCCCCAACCCTCGTGTTTCCCGGAGGTACTGGGTACGGCCGAGCAGCCAGGACTGGTGGGAGAGGCTTGTTCTGAGTGTCTGGAGTGATGAGAGATGTATTGATCATTTCAGGATGTCTCATCAAACCTTTTTCCAAGTCGTGACTGAGGTGTCCCCATTACTGAGGAGACATTCCACCCAGATGCACGCAGCGATCCCAAAGGAGAAGAGGGTGGCCATCGCAATTTGGAAGCTCACAAATCCCTCATTCTACAAGTCTGCGACAGAGCGGTTCAGCATGGGGAAATCTACCATCACTCTGGAACATGTTCTACTGTGGAAAATGGTGTGCCTGGGCAATGTGGACATGGTGAGTGGGGGTCTTGGGGGTGGGGGGAGTGAGGCTTTTGGGGGGGGAGTTCGAATCTTCTAAGAATCGAATCTTCGAAGAAGCGATGTTCTGCAGTTCGCTGCTGTCCTGACCTAGGCTTTCCGGGACTGCCTTGGTCACGATATGCCCCGCATTGATAATTTGCAGAGGATAGTCCTGGAATGATCATGGGTGTGCCCCCAGATGTGTGTGTGTGCATGTGCGCGCGTGTGTGTGTGTCACCAAGTCCCCGGGCAGGGTAGGCAAGCATGGGGGGTCCTGCGGGGCGCTTCATGTTTTGCAGGGCTTGTCCGGGCAAGTGTGCGCGGAGATGGGGCAGGCCTCTAGCAGGGAGGGTCATTCACTTGGCGACGGGCTGTCATCCTTTTGCTGCTCCCTACTAATTTGCCCCCCCTTTCCAGGCACTGCTTGGCTTCTCCCAATTGGGCTTCCCAGGGGCCTTCGCGGCTTGCAACAGACTATTTGTTCATAGTCTCCCCGATCAGACAGGGCGGGGAATTTATTAATCGGAAGCAGTACTACTCCATGCTTCTGCAGAAGAGAGCTTCAGGTATTGGGCGGTATAGAAATAAATAAATAAATAAATAAATTTCTGCAGGGCACGACAGACCATGCAGGATGTTTCATCAATATGGAGATAGGATGGAGTGGCAGAAATCATGATGCCTATGTCTTCAGGAACTCTGCGCTCTGCGAGGCCATGGATGCCAGGGCATTTGTTCCTGGCAACCTGATATGGAGAGTGGGCACTGTGCTGGTTCCCCCACTGATACTCACCGATGGTGCTTACGCCACGCGACGCTGGCTGATGAAGCCCTTCGGGGGTAACCTCTCCCCACAGGAGGCTCACTTCAACCACCGCCTCAGCAGAGCCCGAAACATGGTTGAGCGCGCTTTCAGGAGGCTGAAGAGCTGATGGCTATGTCTCGCTGGCAGACTGGAGGTGGCTGAGGAAAACATTCCCTCGGTGATTTCTGTGTGTGTCATCCATCCTCCACAACATCTGCGAGACCAACGGGGAGGCTCTGACAGATGCATCAGGGGAAGGCAACCGTATCGTGTTGGACATGTTGGGGCTTCCCTACCTGAATGACGACAATGTGCACAAGGAAGAGGGGGAGTTGGTTCGGCGGGCACTTTGCAAGTATTTGTGGGAGAACCAGGGACGATTGTGATGTGTATCGATTTCTTGCAATCCCCAGGGTGCATGTTCGTGGGTGGGCGGGGGTGTTGATCTCATCCCTACTGTCTCTCCTGCTTGCTCTATATTGCTCAAGGCAGGCTTCTGTTATTTCTCTTAATATAACTCTTTGAATCACACGAAGGCTGTCCCTCATCCTTCTTAGCATGGGGGGCGCATCAGTAAGTCTCACCTCTCTTCAAGGATCTTTGAAGATTCGAAGAAGCATTTATTTGAAGCTCCGTCAACAGGTGGCGCTGCACTGAAACAGGGCCAGCGAGGTACTCTATGGTCTCTGGAGAGGAACCCCAGTGTCTGTGGGCTGCCTCGAAAAATGGCGTCGTGCAGGCTGGCCTACTGGCAGGACAGAGAGGTAGAGCTCCTGCTCCTGCTGCTCCTGCAGGGCGGCCGTTCGGCGCACGTGATGCGCAGCTCAACACGTGCAACAGAGACAGTCTACAGAGCGGTGGCAATGGGACTCTCTCAGGCGGAGTTCCCTCACTCCCCCCTGCAGGTCAGGACCAAGTTTAAAGCCTTGAAAGCCCGCTTCTTTGTGGCACTCGAACGGCAGTCGAGCCCACCACCCCAGGGAGTGGAACCGCCCCACTACCGCAGGCTGCACGAGCGGTGGGTGCGCGTCAGGCAGCCAAGCTGGACTGAGCGGCGCAGTGCGGGCCGCAGTGTGGTGATCTCACTGATTGATAATCTGGGGGTGGGCCAGGCTCTACTGATGACAGGGCTGCTGGCATGCTTGCCATGGGCCCGGGTACCTCAAGGGAAAGGTGGGGTGATGGCCCCCCCATGGGGGGTGGACTGGGCTGAGACCAGGGCCCCCTGTATTTAGAGAGAGACTGGTGGTTGGATCCCTTAGAGCATGCTACGAGGTCTGCCCTTTTAAGGGGTGCCATGACACAGGGGCTAAAAGCTCTTGCCAGCAATCTCCCCCAACCGCAGCTGTGACAGTGGAACCGAGGGAGGGATCCCTCGTGGTCTCTGCCCTCCGGTATACCCAGGCCTCATCTGGGAGGAATCCCCCGTTTTACATTGCAAGGAGTGAGGCGCCCACACAGTGGAGCTTGCAGGGGTTCTTTTGGGCTGTGCCAGAGCAGTCAGGCTCCCCCCACAATTCAAACTTCCCCCGGGGGGAAACGCTCCCTAAAGTGGGGCCCATCCTCTTGGTAGGATGCCGATAGGGCAGTGAAGGAGGCCTATTCTGTCCGGTGACCGAGGTCACGCAGCGGCTCGAGCCTTGCGTGTGACGTCATGGGTGGGTAGGGGACCAGGGCAGCATGTGGTGTGAGTGGGGGCAACTGCTGCCTAAGGGTCTGAGTGGAATGCTTACTGTAGACCTCCTCCCCACAGCACTGCAAAGAGCGAGGAATATTCCCCACGTGAGCACCTCCTCCGGCATGGGCAGAGCTGCTCCGTCAGGAACCAGCGTGGCAGGTGTCGTGGGTCCCTTGGGAACCAGTGTGGCAGCCGTGGCTGGTCCCTTCAGATCTGGCAGAGGAGGCGGAGTGGGGAGCAGCGGCCCAGGTGCCCCGGCAGCAGGATCCTCCAGAGTGCCCAGCACTAGGAAGCATGGGGGCAAGAGTAGCGAGAGCGGTTCTGAATCTCTGCCTGGCCACTTAATTTTCTGCTTGGTGCTGCATGTGTCCAGACCAGTTGCGGCCATGGGATGTTCCACGCAGTTTGGCTGCATGGAATGCCAATTAACACCAGGGGTCCCCCTCTGCGGGCACACTGGGGAGGCACCCCATGGGGTTTTCCACCAGACGTGCTATGCATTTTGGGCTGCCATGTGCTGCCCACAGCTCCCCTGACACCACCCCTAAACTGTCCTCCGACCCCCACCTTCTCCAAAGATGCCACCACTGAGGGGCTATGTTCGAGCAGCCCTCCCCTCCCTATACATGTACCTAGATGAACAGCCTGTGTAATGTCACCTTACCTCCCATGACTACAGGTGCAGCTGTTCCGGGCCAGGTGGCGCAGCGCCGAGAGGGGGGGCCTGGCAGACCCACTCTGGGGCCATCCTCAGGTGCAGCGGGCCAGGGGGAGAGCAGCACCTCCATTCTTGGGGCCGTGCTCTGCATGGAGGGCTCAGTCAAGAGGGGAAGTGAGTATTTTTTGCAGAGAGCTTTGGGGGGCGTGTGATCTCCGGATGCGTGGTCCAGGTGGTGGCCTAATATGGGCACTGCTCTGTCTTTGTTCTCAGTGAGCTGGATGGGGAAGCGTGTAACCCCCATGGAGAGGGAGGCCAGAAGAGCCAAGAAGACCTGCCGGGGGGAGGTGCTGGGGAGGGGCGGAGGTAAGAAGTAGGGGTTTTCTCAGTTTTAGAGCTTTCTATATAAACCCAGAGCACTTACCACTCCAAAAAACATCAGCACTTAAATTTCTGTTAAACATTTGCACTTAAAACTATTTTTCCAAAATAAGGCCTGTCTCATGTCCTGTTTCCAAAATCACATTGGGAGAGGGATGTTAGAGAATTCCGCCACGGATTTCAGTGAGGCCGAATGCACTGGCATTCGGCTCCCTGAAACCCATGGCAGAACAGCCTCCCACCCCCCGCCACCCCACAGAATCCCCCCAGGATGAAGCTTACCTGGGGCAAATGTTCCGCCAGCGGCGGCTCCGGTAGTGGTTCCAGCGGCGGCGGCAGCTGGTCTCTCGTCCAGCTGCAGCGGCCGCAAATGGCGACCGCCACAGCGGCCACCATTTGCATCCTGCCAGGCTGCTGTGATAGGCTATGTAAGTATTTACATAGCCTATCACGGCAAAGAGCAGGGGTGCAAACAGCAGCCGCTACACCATTTGTGTAGCTGCCTTTACTGTGATAGGCTACGTAAATACTTACGTAGACTATCACGGAAAGAGCAGTGGCGCAAATGGTGTAGTGGCCACTGTTTGCGTTCCTGCTCTTTGCCGTGATAGGCTATGTAAATACTTACATAGCCTATCATGGCAGCCTGGCAGGACGCAAATGGCGGCTGCTATGGCGGCCACCATTTGCGTCCGCAGCAGCCTGGCCCTGGCTGGAGACACCATGGAGCCGCCACGGAGCAGAGCCAGCCAGGGAGGATTCTGGAGGGAGGAACAGAGCGCCTCCCCCCCACCACGAATCACACCTGCAAAAAGGTAAGTGACTTTCGTACATCCCTACCTCGCCCACGTGGTGTGAATGAGGCAGGTTCAGCACTCCTCCCACACGGGATGGGCTCAGGCTGGTTTTGGGAATGCGTGTGTGGTGCTTCCTCCCAGTCATGCTGCGCAAAGCTTTTCCCGGAGCTGTGGTCAGGCATCTTATCGATCATGGCTCTGAGAATGATGGCATGGGCATCGATGGAGCTGATGAGTGCCCTCCTATCCCTGCTTGCCGCCTCATCATCTAGGGCTGATCATTGCACATACTCCCTAAAGACCTCCGCATCTCTCTCCATGACTGCGAGGACACGGTCATTCTCCTGGGTGGCATGACGCATGATGCGCTCAACAATGTCGTTGGCTGCTCTACACATCTTTCTATTACTGATCATTGACAGGGGCGTGGCGGGGGATAAGGTGGCCTGCCTGTTGGTTACTAGCTGCTCTGTTAGAGAAAGCAGAAATCGTTTAATTCCACCACGTGGACCTGCCTGTGGTGGGCTCGGGAAAAAAGACAAACAGATAGGAGCTACGGGGAAAGGTGCCCCTCGGCAAAACCAACTCTGTGGCTTTCAGCCACCACGGAGAGAGTTCCATCCCCGGCCATGAGACGTGGGCAAGGTGTGGGCAATGGTGGGGTTTTCGAGCCAGTCTTCCCCAGGATGCTCGCCACATTAACTCTCCCCCTGAGCAATATATCTCAACTCTCCTACTCTAAGTGAGTGGCATTACTCAACCCAAGCCAGAGTGGGGTGCCAGAGTCTCTCCAACCCCCATGGTTGGAGATAGGGATGTCAGAGAATTTCGCCACGAATCTCGGGGAGGCCGAATGCCAGCGCATTCGGCCCCCCAAAACTGGTGGCAAAACGGTCTGCTGCCCACGCCCCCCCCCCAGGACGGGACTTACCTTGGGCAAATCTTCCTGGCGGCAGCGGCTCCAGCAGCGGTGGGGCGGCGGCAGCATGGCGGCGGTGTGGCGGCGGCAGCCGGTCTTCTAACCGGCTGCTGCTGCCGCCATTTCCAATAAAACAAAAAACAAAAAACGTGATAGGCTACGTAAAGATTTACGTAGCCTATCACAGCTAGATTTTTAAAAAATACCGTGATAGGCTATGTAAATGTTTACGTAGCCTATCACGGCTGATTTAAAAGAAAAAGAAAAAACACGCGCATACGCAAATAGCGGCGCCCATGGGCACCGCCATTTGCGTTCCTTATTTTGACACACCTTAGTCTACATGAACATTTATGTAGACTAAGATGGCAAAAATAAGGGGAACGCAAATAGCGTAGCGTCTACGTTATTTGCATTCCCCTTATTTTCGCCGTCTTAGTCTACATAAATGTTTATGTAGACTAAGACGTGTCAAAATAAGGAATGCAAATAGCGGCGCCCAAGGGCGCCGCCATTTGCATATGCACGTTGGTTTTTTTTTCTTTTAAATCAGCCGTGATAGGCTACGTAGACATTTACGTAGCCTATCATGGCTGACTGCAGGGACGCTAATGGTGGCAGCTACGTCCACCGCCATTTGCAGACCAGGCTGGCCAGGATTCGGGGGGGGAGGGCCGGAGCGCCTCCCTCCCACCAGAATTTCGGGGGGAGGGACAAAGCGCCTCCCCCCCCCACGAATCAATTTCGTTAAAAGGTAAGTGACTTTCGTACATCCCTAGTTGGAGAAGAGGAGATGTTTTGGAGAACTAGTGGGGGGACGATGGAGGTTGGGGCTCACCGGGCACCCATGCCTGTAGGGGGGTAATTTTGCGCCCAAGGGCCCCTGCCGGAGTGGACGCATGCAGCACATAGCTTGTCGCGGCGGGCAGCGGTCTCTCCATGGTCACTACAGGACAGGTCCCCGCCTAAAAAGCAATAGCAGCGATCAGCCACATTGCGGCACCCGGCAGCGCAAGAACTGCCCAAGAAACCAAGATTCATGGGGTAGTGGGCACGAAGTGACCCTGGGTAAGCATTGTGAGCACCCAAGCCTCGACCGACCTCACACCTTTGCACCCTCCTGTGTTATCACACTCATAAGTAGGGATGTCAGACAATTTCACCACGAATCTCGAGGAGGCCAAATGCAAGAGCATTTGGCCTCCCGAAATTGGTGGCGAAACGGTCTGCCACCCCCCGGGACGGGACTTACCTTGGGTGAATCCTCCTGGCGGCGGCGGCTCTGGCAGCGGTTCAGCGGCGGTTCGGCAGCAGCGGCTGAGGTGGCCGGTCTTCCAACCGGCTGCCGCTGCCGCCATTTCCAGTAAAAACAACAACAACAACAACAACAACAAAACTTGATAGGCTACGTAAAGATTTACGTAGCCTATCACAGCTAGATTTTAAAAAAATACCGTGATAGGCTACATAAATGTTTACGTAGCCTATCACGGCTGAGTGGAAAAAAAAATTGCGCATACGCAAATGGCGCATACGCAAATGGCGGCGCCCATGGGCCGTTTTCACTCAGCCGTGATAGGCTACGTAAACATGGGCGCCCATTTTTCACTCAGCCGTGATAGGCTACGTAAACATTTACATAGCCTATCACGGCTGACAGCAGGGACACAAACGGCAGCGGCTCCGGCCGCCACCATTTGCGGCCAGGCTGGCCAGGATTCAGGGGTGGAGGGACGGAGCGCCTCCCCCCCCCCACAAATCAAATTTCGATACAGGTAAGAGACTTTCGTACATCCCTACAAGTCATCCCCCCAAAAGCACATGCCAGTTGCACAGTTCCCATTATGCATGCTTGGAACAGTCCATGAGCAGGGAGGAATGCAGAATAGGCACCAAGAACCAGTGACGCGTCACGCAACTCACCGCTCCCTTTATCGAGCTGGTCCACCTCCTGTTCTGGGAATGGCCATTCCTCTCCCTGAACCATGCTGTCATCTCCTGTGAAAAGGTGGGAAACGTGTGAGCTCATGTGTACTTTAGACCTCAGCACACCAACCCCCCGATCCCACCCAAAAACACACCCAGGAAATATTACTAAACCTGGGTGCTGATTTCATGGTGAGGGAGAGATCATGAGCCACAGCTCTATCTGGGCCCATGCTAAGAGTAGGGCCATTCCAGGACCCCTCTGAGCAAGGTCTGTGGTGATGCATGACTAGGATATCAAAGCACTGTGCCCAGCATTGTGGATACTCACCCTGGCCGAGACACCAAGCAACTTCTCGCTGCCCCAGGGCTAAGAGCTCCCCGTCTTCCCCTGACCCCCCACAATGGCTCTGAGAAAGGCACCCCAAGAGGGTCATGCTCTGGAGATTCCACACATGCACAGGCCCTGCTGATCTGCAAACTCCCCGCATCCTGTGCAGCTGTGCGTAATACAGGCAGGTCGCTGCACTGTTTCTGGACTGTGAGTTGTGGTTCACCACCGGCCTGTAGTCCTGGCACATGGACTTGATCTTGGACCTGCACTCTATTGCGCTACGCTGGTGGCCACATGCAGTCATCTCTCTGGAGATCTCCTCAAAGAAGTCCAAGTTCCTGTGGCTGCTACGCAGCTGTTCTTGGATCTTCTGCTGCCCTCAAATGTCCAGCAAGTCCTCGATCTCCACACACCTCCAGGACACCCCTCTTCCCTTGATGGAAGATGCCATTTTGGTTTTGCGTGGGTGGGAGAAGGCAACTGGGCGGGTCTTCCAACCAGCTCTTCCTTCCAACCTGCTCTTCCACGAGCAAGAAAGGCTGCACTGAAGGCCTGTCTTGATGGGGTCCACCATGGGGGGCCCCTCCGCAGTCGTTGTTTAAGGCCCCTGATCCTGAAAATAGGACAACAGAGGAACTCTGAGAGGGGGGAGAGGGCTACATGGATGCTCAATGCTAAAGCCAATCCTCGCCTCTCCATGCGCCAGCGCAAGAGTCAGCGCGTATGTCTGCCATGCACGGGGGTCCTGAGCAAGGGGGGGAAGGACACTCCCAGGGGCCGTGTGCCCTGATCTGGACCATCTCGTTTGAATCCTGAAGGGCGATTCCACGCAGGAGCGTGTGAGTGCGGCCTCCCACAGCTCACCTCCATTCCTTACTCGACCACGGGCATGCCTCAGCATGCGGCGTGACCGGAGAGACATGCCGCAGAGAGAACAACATCCATTGTGAAAGCAATTTGGGAGGGGGAGCATTCCCAGGGAAGTTATTGTAGGACCCTTGAGCGCCACGCACAACACATGGGTACAGTCTCCCAAAAACACGTTCTGCATTCCACCACGGTGAAAGCAACTCCCAGCCCTGAAATCCCCAGGCGGGTGAGGGGAAGTATGCTCGAGGAGGAGAGTTTGTGGAGAGAGGGGGAGCCAAGGGTGCAGCAGGGTGCAAGCAGGTGTGTCATGAGGAAAGCGGCATAGGGTTTGAATGGGAATACACACCGCCATTACAACGTTCACTCAGAAAGAGGCGGGGTGGGTGAATGCGAATACAGTTTGAACATGGGGCAAAAGGGAGCTATGGAGACAACTTCTGAACTCCGATTCTTCAAAGATTTGCAGTTATTCTCCGAAAAGGAAAAAAAAAAAGAGAGAGAGAAACAGGGGGGAAGGCCGGCAGCCTGTTCTGGAATGCAAACTGGGGAGGCGGGGGAGACGGTATTGGTTGGCACATGCTCAGAAGGGGGACAGGTCAGGGAATGTACTTACCGCTTGAGTGCGGGAGAGGGAAGCTGCCGCGACACCTCCGGAACGCCGGTTCTTCGAAGATTTGAAGTTACTCTCTGGGGGGGGAACGGGCATGGGGTATAGGAAGGCAGAGGGTGGAACGTGGACTGGGGAGGAGGCGACACTCTCGGTGTCCAGAAGATGAGAGGGTGCCATAATTAGGAGCTGTGATTGGGCAGGGCGGAAATCCAAAATAGGCCATATATGGACAGGCATGGGAGGGGCCCAAGACCACATTAGGTAACGAGCGTGGGAGCAGTAGAGCACACTGATGGGAGATACCGGGATATCGGGGTGTTGGAAGCAGTACAGCAAAAGTGGGAAATCCCGATTCCGATATGAGGCAAGTGCTGCATAGTGTGAATATGAGGCAAGTGCCCCAGTAGTATATTGGACACCTTCCGACCTGAGGGGCTCATCTTCCGGCGTCATCTCTTTTAGCCTTGTGATACGTTCCATGGGGTTTTCTTGGCAAGAATACAGGAGTGGGTTGCCATTTCCTTCTCCAGTGGACCACATTTTGTCAGAACTCTCCACCATGACCTGTCCATCTTGGGTGGCCCTGCATGGCATAGCTTATGGCTTCACTGAGTTACGCAAGCCCATTCTAGGGATGGCAGAGAACTCCACCACGGATCTCGGTGAGGCCGAATGCCAGTGCATTTGGCCCCCCGAAATCTGTGGCGGAACGGCCTGCCACCCCCCGCCCCCCCACGGATCCGCCCCGGGACGAGACTTACCTGGGGCAGATCTTCCGGGCAGCAGCAGCTCCGGCGGCGGCTCCAGAAGCGGCAGCTGGTCTTCCAACTGGCTGCCGCCACCGCCATTTCCAGACTTGGGGGGGGGGGTTCAAGACATGATAGGCTATGTAAATATTTACGTAGCCTATCATGGCTGGGTAAAAAAAAAACGCATACGCAAATGGCGGTGGCTATGGCCGCCACCATTTGCGTTCCTTATTTTTGGTGTCTTAGTCTACGTAAATATTTACATAGACTAAGACGGCAAAAATAAGGGGAATGCAAATAGCGTAGCGGGCGCTATTTGCATCCCTTTTTGATTTGCCGTTTTAGCCTGCGTAAATATTTACGTAGGCTAAAACGGTGAATCAAAAAGGGACGCAAGTAGCACCCGCAATGCTATTTGCGTTCCCCTTTATTTTCACCATCATAGTCTACGTAAATATTTACATAGACTAAGATGGCCAAAAATAAGGAATGCAAATGGTGGCGGCCATAGCTTGGCTTTATTGACCAGATGTCATGGTTCCTTCTTTACAGAAGGATTGCATAGCCCATGTAATGGAAGGCAAGGCACCCAGTATCCAACACAAACATTCCCTAGTAAGATCATCTCAAGGCACTTTGTTGCTGATCTAGAAGAGCAAATGGTCCAAATCAATGTGTATAGTAATGCATACAGAGTTAGTTTTCAAGTAGTATCTTATTTTACATCAGTATTCAGTAGACAGGGCAAACATATCTACACGGCTATGCTGACCATGTCTGCTTCCCATAGGACCAAAGACATGGGCCCCCAAACCCAAGGAACTGATGTGGACCCAGACATAAACATTTGTCATGAGCTACAGTATATGGATTTCTGCTAGTCACAGGACAAATACTTCTCACCCCATTCCCTCCAGAAAGGGTGGTGGTGTAACTTTGGGATGGGGCACCAAAATTACTAATTTAGGGGTGGTGGGGCTTACCATTATAAGATGCGGTGACCAGGGGTTTCATCTTCTTTTTCTTTCTGTTACAAAATAAAGCTTTGCTTCCATTCAAATGGTGGAACTACAGGCAGTAGCCCATTGGCATTCTGCTCTCCCATACAGTGACCCAAGTGGAACAAAGCTCCATCACGACAGGCAGATAATGCATGCACTGATAGCATATAGAAGTGGAACCTGCAACAAAATGTTGCCATGTGGAGTGTTCCTATTAAGGTTTCCATCCAGCAATGCCATTTTCCACCATACTCCATTCCATTCCACCTGCCCCCCAATTTTCCACCCCACGCCACCCCCATTCAGCTGGCATTCTTTAGTCACATCAGCCTTCATTGGGCTGTCTTTGCATTTTCCCTCTTAGGGTTTTTTTCTGATTTTTTTCTACTTCTTCAAGCCTTTTGATACCTCCTGCTTCTTTGTGGATGGTACTGATTTGAATTGAGTTCACTATATATAGATGATAAAATTTATTTCCCTGTCATTAAATGGAGTTTAATAATATAAAACCCTACAGTCTTAAGAATTTCTAACAAGTGACTATGCTTGTTTCTTATTTGGGCAAACTTATTTTTGTGCAAGTACCACTCAGGCCACAAGACCAAAGCTCTCCTCTCATTCAGGAACCATGCTCACCCATCAGTTGTGTGTTGAATCAACACATGCACAGCCCAATTTCCCACCACATGCATGCCCATCCCTCTAGCCCAGCCATGGATCAGCAAGAAGTTGGTATGGAAGTGCTTCAGAAAGGGGTACATGTACTGTGCATGAAAACATATTAGAGAGCCTTTTTGAAAATGTGCATTGCTCATCATTGCAGCAATCCTGTACACCTACCTAGGAGTAAGGCCTTTTGAACTCAGTGGTGCTTACTTCTGAGTAGACATGGAGAGAATTGGAATGATAGCAAGTGAGTCTTTCCAAAGCAGATTCCCAAAATGGAATGACAAGGTGAAAATGAAACTACAGCCATGTAAGGTTCCCATGGTATTATCAGTGTTGACATCACAATCATTTCCTCCAACACACAGTGGAAAATGGCAGAATGATGCAAGTACACTGGTTGATGGTACCATTTTCATTTCGTGATTGGGAAAAAATACTGCATTTTATGTGCTGAAAAAAGACACTTGTGAAAGTGGTTGGAAAGCATGAGAAAGACACTGGAGGATACTGATGTTATCTAAAGCACTTGTAAACTACCAGGGGTGTGGAATGGTGAATGGTGTACAATAAAAGCCTCATTAAGAAAACCTTTTAGTTCAAAAGTCCCAAGTCCCAGAGGTTTGCCTTGTCAGTCCTGCCAATTAATCAGGGAGCAAATTTGAATATATATATGTCATTTAAAGCTTTAAGACAACTAAATTAATAAACAAATAATGTATTGTTTTGCCAATGTCTCATTTTGTTGATTCTTTAGTCATTATTTTTGCAGTTTAACTCAGGAATGGCCATCTTCCTGAAGAACAGTCATTAATCCATTAGCCAGGCAACCTCACTCTCTCTTGGGTGCTTTGCTCAAAGTTGCCTTGACAAGCCGTATGGTTTTCTATTGTGTAGGTAGAGGGAATGACTGTAAGAAAGAATCAGCAGGCCTCAAACACAACTGTTCTTTATTTATCATATACAGAAGTCAAGAAGCTCCACCCACTGTTGCTACTCCCAACTCTACAGGAGCTGCCAAGGTTCAAAACAATAACTAAGCCACAGTACCCCCCTTTGGATACAGCTTCATCTATGGGGCAGTATAGAAATGTAAATAATAATCATAATAATAATAATAATAAAAAATATCATTCCTCCCCCTTAGCTATCATAGTCTTCCAACCAATGGGGAGGTACCCTTTCACGACACAGTCTCTGCACTTGACTAGTAGCTGTAACTTGCTCATATGACTTTCTTTCAGGAACTGCTATAGGTAAGGAAGGAGTATTGCTCCCATCATTTAGTGGTTCTTGTGTTTCAGCTGGCGGTGAGAGAAACATCTCAGTTCTAGGCATGGCGGAGAATTCCGCCGTGGATTTCAGTGAGGCTGAATGCACTGCCATGCCAATTGCATGGCTGCCTTTACTGTGATAGGCTACATAAATACGTAGCCTATCATGGAAAGAGCAGCGGTGCAAACGGCATAGCGGCCACCGTTTATGTCGCTGCTCTTTGCCATGATAGGCTACATAAATACTTACGTAGCCTATCACAGCAGCTTGGCAGGACGCAAATGGCAGCTGCAGCAGCTGGCCGAAAGACCAGCCGCTTCCGCCGCCACCGGAGCCCCAGGTAAGTTTCGTTCCAGGGGGATTCCGCGGGGTGGCGGGGGCTGGGAGGCCGTTCTGCCATGGATTTCAGGGGGCCGAATGCCAGTGCATTTGGCCTCACTGAAATCCGTGGCGGAATTCTCCGCCATCCCTAGGCAAATGAACAAAGAGTAGGAGCTGAGAAGGCAGCATCCAGAGCTTGCTCCCGTTTGCTTTGTAAGTCTTCAGCTAAATCTGGGTGGAGATGCTCAAGGCATGTTTTTATCCGCAGCTGCCCCACTAGTAACTCTGTAGGACTGACTCCTTGTTGCACAAGGAGTAACATGCTGAGCAATGAGAAAGCTGTCTAGGCGTGTTGGCCAGTCTCCTCCCGTAATGCACTTCAGGGCATCTTTTGTTGTCTGCACCATCCATTCAGCTTGGCCATTTGCTCAGGGATGATGAGGAGCGATGAATAAGGTTCTTGCCCATAAAGGGTTTAAATTCAGCAGATGTAAAAGCAGTCCCATTGTCTGAGAGGATAGTATCAGGCAACCCATAGGTTGCAGATAAGTGGCGCGATGCTGTGATAGTTGCAGTGGCTGTTTGTGATGGTACTGTGGCTAATTCAAGCCACTACGAGTAAGAATCTACCACAACCAAAAACATTTTTCCTTGAAATGGTCCTGCAAAATCCATATGCATTTTTGACCAAGGCTTCTTGGTCACTTCCCATGGAAAGACAGGTGCCCTTGGTGGATTGTGCCTAGTGGCTTGACAAGTACTGCACTCATTTACAGATTTTTCAATCTCTGAGTCGATACTTTGCCACCAGACATAGCTTCTGGCCAATGCTTTTATGCAAAAGATCTCTGGATGAGCTGCATACAGTGTGGTCAAGTTGGTTGATGACCCTTATCTGGAATAACAACACAGTTTCCTCATAGCAGGCATCCCTTATGGGCAGACATCTCACGCTGACAGCTTTTGAATGGCTTAAATTCCCCTGGCAGTTCCTCATCTGGCAATCCCCTCCATATTCAGTTTAAAACATGAGCCAGTACAGGCTCTCAAGCAGTCAGCCTAGCAATCTGATCAGCTTGAAGAGGTGGGTAAGGAAGGGCTTCTAGCATCGACTTCCACTGGAGAAGGTACAACAAAATCTGGAATTTGAAGCGGTACCTGACTCAGTCCATTGGCATTAGCTATTGCCTTTCCTGATTTGTAGATAAGTGTATAATCATAAGCATGGAGCAGGATGCTCCAGTGCTGCATGCGAGGTGATAGTATGCAGGGAGTAGGCTTACCGCCGGAAGAGAAGATTCGTAAAAGAGGTTTGTGGTCCATGCGTATTTCAAAAGCATGGCCACAGAGATCATTGTGGAACTTTTTGACTCCTGCAACAATAGCCAAGCCTTCTCTGTCAATTTGTGCCAAGTTCCTTTCAGTGGGTGACATAGACCTTGAATAATAAGATATTGTTACCTGTATACCATCTGGAAATTTGTGGCTTAGGACACCACCAACCCCATAAGAAGACGCATCACTAGTAAGGATTAGCCGGCGGGGCGGGTGTGTGTGTGTCATCATAATGTACAAGCACAGAATTTGAACTCAACAAATGTTTGACATTCTGGAAAGCATTCTCATGCTGGCTGGTCCATTTCCATAGAATTCCTTTTCCCAGCAAGTGATGCAGTGGCTCAGCAATGGTAGCCTTTTTTGGAAGAAACACATGGTAGAAAGTGAGAAGTCCCAAGAAGGCCTGAAGTTCCTGCTGTGTTTTTGGAGCAGGTGCATTGTGAACTGCATGTATTTTTCATCAGTGGGGTGAATGCCAGAAGCATCAATATGATAGCCCAAAAATGTTATTCTGGAGGTTCCAATTTCACATTTCTCCTTTTTTACATTAATGCCAGATGTGTAGGGGTGTCAGAGAATTTCTCGCCGAAACTTCGGAGGGCCGAGTGCCAACGTATTCGGCCCCCTGAAGTAGTTTCAGGGAGAAATTCTCTGCACCCCCCCCGCACCCCGCACCCCCCCGGGATGGGACTTACCTTTCCCGAATGTCGCTCCCGGTGGTGGGTCGCAGTGGCGGTTCAGCAGGGCTTCGACAGGGGCGGGGGCAGCAGCCGGTCTTTCAACCGGCTGCCGCCGCCGCCATTCCAAGAAAAGTTAAAAAAAAAAAAAACACCCCCGTGATAGGCTACGTGACGATTAACGTAGCCTATCACGGCTAGATTTGCAAAGTCAGCCGTGATCGGCTACGTAAATCGTCACATAGCCTATCACGGGTGACTTAAAAAAAAAAAAAAGTGTGTACGCCTAATGGCGGACACAATAGGGAGCCGCCATTCGCGTTCCTTATTTGGTCGCTGTAGTCTACGTAAAGATTTACGTAGACTACAGCGACCAAATAAGGAACGCGAATGGCGGCTCCCTATGGGGGCCACCATTTGCGTACGCGCTTTTTTTTTTTTTAAGTCACCCGTGATAGGCTACATGACGATTAACGTAGCCTATCACAGCTGACTTTGCAGATCTAGCCATGATAGGCTACGTAAATCATCATGTAGCCTATCACAGGGGCGTTTTTTTTTTTAACTTTTTATTTCGTGGCCGGGCAAGGTGAGGCGCCTCCTCCCCGGCCTGAATTTCGGCCGGGCGAGGTGAGGCACCTCCCCCCCCGGCCTGAATTTCGGCCAGGCAAGGCGAGGCGCCTCCCCCTCCCGGCATGAATTTTGGGGGGAGAAGCGAAGTGCCTCCCCCCCACCGCGAAGCAAGCTGCGAGATGAGGTAAGTGACTTTCGAGCACTCCTACAGATGTGTCAAAAAGATGTAGGACTTCTTGAAGTCATTCAGCAAGTTCTTCCTCTGTTGATCCCATGAGCAGGATATCATCAAAATATAGTACAACACCTGGAATCCGAGAAAGTAGGCTTTCCAGGAATTGTTGGAACAGTCCAGAAGCCAGAGAAATTCCGAACTGTAGACACTTTACTAGGAGTGCACGAAAGCCACTTACCTGGTCTCGCAGCTTTTCACGGTGGGGGGGAGGTGCTTTGCTGCTCTCCCCCCGACGTTCAGGCCAGGGGGGAGGCTTCCCGCCTCGCCCGGCCGAAATTCAGGCCGGGGAGGAGGCGCCTCGCCTCGCCCGGCTGCGAAATAAAAAGTTTAAAAAAAAACAACATGCCCCCGTGATAGGCTACGTGAGAAATAGCGGAGAAATTCTCCGCCAACCCTACACTTTACTCAGAATGCCCCTCGATGAGTGATTATTGTTTGAGCATCTGCTGTAGTATAATCGATGGCCAACTGGTGATATGCTTGGGCCAGATCAAGTATTGGAAAGACCTTTCCTCCACCAAGAATAGTGAGGAGTTGATTGATAGCAGGCACTGGACATGGATGCTGTTCACATGCCTTATTCACAGTACACTTGTAATCCCCACACAGCCTCACCTTCCCATTAGGCTTTAACACTGGCACAATGGGTGTAGCCCACTGGGTCTGTGTAACTGGTTCTAGCACACCTTGCTTGATGAGATGCTCAAGCTCTTCTTCAATTTTTTTCCTGCAATGAAAAAGGCACATTCCTGGCTTTTATGCAAATTTGTGCAATAGATGGATCCAGATGGAGTGATACTGGATTCCCTTTGTATTCTCCCAGTTTTCAGAAAATACCCTTGGAAATTTCTTAACAATTGCTGAAAGATAACCTGTAGTAAGGGTGTGAATTCCTTGAATGCTAATCCCTATTGATGAGATCTAATTTCTCCCCAAGAGGTTTTTCCTCTGCCCCTCCACAATTATAAGTGGAAGCTTCCCTTGGGAGGAGCCATACTGTACATCTACAGTGCAGCATCCAATGATATTGACCTTCTTTGCATTGTAATCACACAGAATGCATAATGGACTTGACAACTTTGGAACAAGGGTCCCGGAAAACATGTGCTTGAAGGTGTCTCTGTTAATTATGGCTACCTCAGACCCAGAATCCACATCCATTTTGCACTTCCAGCCACTGAGTAATACTGTTGCATACAACACAGAATCATGAGGTTCCTTGCCACAGACCTTCTGAATGTGAAACAGCTGTTGAGTTTCATTGCTCCATGGATAATCAACTCCATGAGACTCTAGGTGGAGTGACTCTTTGCTATAGTTCTCTGGCCTTGTGCTGACAGATTTAGAATGGCAGACTTGCTCAAGGTGACTCTTATTCTTGCAAAACCTGCACTCAGCATCCTTGAATCTGCACAGAGAGTGCTGATGTGGTCCTCCACAGCCTGAGGAGGAATAGGTAAGCCAGGGCCCATCTGTAGATTTTATGGAGGGTGCATTTCTTGTGTTCTGTTGACCTTGCTGCCCAGAATTCTCAGCCTGCTTGCTCCAGATGGCATTAACGTCATCTGAATCTCTCTTGAGTTCTGTGACATATAGTGATGCAGTCTCACTGGCTAATGCCTTTTCTTGACCACTGCAAATGTCAAGTTTGGCTCAGACAGGAGGTGTCATTGTAGTGCTTCATCATAAATCCCACAGACAAGATGATTCCTGAACATAGTTGCAGTGTTGAGAAAGATGATGCAGTTCTGCAATATAAGTGTCAATGCCTTCTCCAGGTTGCTTCATTCGTGAAATTTATATCTCTGCAGAATAACTGAGGGATTTGGTGAGAAATGTATCTTCAATAATCCCAAAAGTTCATCAAATGTCTTAGTTTTGGGTGAGACAGGAGCAGTGAGGGATCTTATTATGGCAAATGTCTGTGGTCTACAAAACAGTAAAGAGCACAGCTAGCTTTTGTTCAGCATTAGCTACCTTATTTGCATCCAGATAGAATGAAAGCCGTTCTGCATAAGAATCCCAGGAAGCAGGCTGACTAATATCAAAGTCTTTGACATATCCAAAAGCAGCCATTTTGATTTTAATTCTCTTAAAAAACAAAACAGGAGTTGCTCAGATTCTTAAGTGGATCTAGCTGACTGCTTACCAGTTAGCTGTGTAAATGGATTCATAGTCCTTGCTGTCTCAGTATAGCTCTCAACTTTGTTGCCACAAAATGTTGTATAGGTAGAGGGAATGACTGTAAGAATCAGCAAGCTTCAAACGCTACTGTTCTTTATTTATCACACACAGAAGTCAAGAACTTAGCAAAAACTCCACCCACTGCTGCTACTCCCAACTCTACAGGAGCTGCCAAGGTTCAAAACAATAACTAAACCACAGTAACACCCCTCCCCCACACATAACACTTTTGCAAGTGGGGAGCACAAATGTGCTTCCCTAAAAATCTCCTCAACAGGCAGATTGGCAGTGGTTCTTTGTCTCTCCAGAATGAGAATGAGACAGATACTGTGAATGTGTTTGCATGGAACCTTTCAAAGACAGAAGCTTCTGAATATAGTTATGAATGGGGTTGTGGGGTTGTGATGCTGGACTGTTTTCGCTGTGCTTCCAATCAGGGCTTTGCAACATTGGGACATGTGGATCAACATGTACATCCCCCTCCCCCCCCCCAAAAAAAAGACAAATACCCACAAAACCATGAAAAAATGACTAAAACTATTCTTGGATTTTGTTTCTCATTTTAACAGGAAGTCATGATTAAAAATGGGGTTGCACTTTCCTTAAATGAGCAAAACTAATTTAGATTGATTTATGTTACTTAACATTCATTTAAAATCTTCTAATGTTTTCTGTTTATAAATTAAGCAATTAAGTCCACTATTGATCTTTAATGATGACAACACAAATGCAGTTTAATTACCATAATCTGGGTGCTTGAGGTGAAATTAGATAATTTTAGCTATATATTTGCTTATTCAGAGCGGGGGGGTGGGGGTGTATGTGTGTGTGTATCTAAAAAAATCTAACTCTCTTGGCTATGCAACCTTCATCAGAACTTACATGTAAAACTGGACAACAATGTTATTATAAAGTGCCCCAAGGCTTACAATTCACAAAATATGAAAATATGTAGCCTGAAAGACTTCCCAGTGCATTCATTGCACCTTAACATGATTACAAATTTGAATAGATGTTGAACTGCAGAAATATGCAATCATCACAGAAGGAAAATAGAACATTTGTCATACTGCTCTGAACACTTAACACTTCTTTGTAGTAGTAATGCATAATGGTGATCTAGACAAAGTGGGTTGTTCTTCTTTTAATCAGATCACAAGACTGAGCCTAGGCCCTGAACAAGCTCATTCCATTAGTCATATCCAAAGTAAGAACAGTCCCCTAATTTTAATTTCTACATAGGCATTAAATAATTCTTTTACACACATTTGCATACAAATTTGAGAATGTACTGCATGCTAAAAAGCAATAATGGCAGAGTGACCTTTCAGTTGGAAACACATATACCTTTTCTCAGTATTTCAGCAGAATATGATTACGGATGGCGGAGAATTTCTCCCCGAAACTTCGGGGGGCCGAGCGCCAACGTGTTCGGCCCCCCGAACAAGTTTCGGGGAGAAATCCTCCGCACCCCCCACCCCCCGCACCCCCCCCGGGACAGGACTTACCTTTGCCGAATGTCCCTCCCGGCGGCGGGTCCGGCCGGCGGTTCGGCGGGTGTTCGAGCAGGGCGGGAGCAGCAGCCGGTCTTTTGACCGGCTGCCGCCACCGCCATTCCAATAAAAGAAAAAAAAAACACCCCCGTGATAGGCTACGTGACGATTAACGTAGCCTATCACGGCTAGATTTGCAAAGTCAGCCGTGATAGGCTACGTAAATCGTCACGTAGCCTATCACAGGTAACTTTAAAAAAAAAAAAAAATTTACGTAGACTACAGCAACCAAATAAGGAACACGAATGGCGGCTCCCTATGGGGGCCGCCATTAGCGTACGCGCTTTTTTTTTTTTAAGTCACCCGTGATAGGCTACGTGACGATTAACGTAGCCTATCACGGCTGACTTTGCAGATCTAGCCGTGATAGGCTACGTTAATCGTCACGTAGCCTATCACGGGGGCGTTTAAAAAAACAACAACAATGGAGTTCACGGCCGGGCGAGGCGGGAAGCCTCCTCCCCGGCCTGAACTTCGCGGGGGGAGCAGCGAAGTGCCTCCCCCCCACCGCGAACAAGCTTCGACGAAAGGTAAATGCCTTTCGTCCACCCCTAAATATAATATAAACCACCGTACTAAAGAAACAGAGCTCATTACACACACACACACACACGTAATTTAAAACATTTATATCTCACTCTATATCATTAAGATCCCATGGTGGCATATTCAGTACAAAGCCCAAATAATGAGGTGAAGCAGGCTGATTTGGAGGTGCCTCATCATGATACGAAGTGGATCAGACCAGCACTGCGGCACCCCAAAGTGAAGCAGCTCATCCAAGAAGCACCTCGTCCACCTCGTATATTCTGAATGCTTCTTATGCCTTCTGAGCAGCCAAGGCAGGCTGTCTCCAAAACGTATCAACTTCTGAAAGATCACATGGAGGGGTGGGAGGAGGAGGGAGGGGGGAAGGCAAGGGGATGTGGAGGTACCAAATGTATCAATTTGAGAGAGATACAGCCATGGGGAGAGGTGGGGGAGGGGAGAGGAGAGGAAGGAGCAGGAGAGAGTGAGCTTTGCTATGAGTCAGCCTCCATTTGCTCATTGTGAGAGAGGTGGTGATACTGGAGAGGAGAAGACTGTGTGAATATTATTTAGCTAGAGCAGCCAGTGGTCTCCGAAGTGGGGTGCATGCACCCCCGGGGGTGCACGACTATCCATTGGGTTGTGTGAGCCTCCTGATAACTGAGCAGCCTCCTGTTGCCTTGAGGAGCTTCCATTGTGTGCAATGATGGTGGTGGCCATGGCAGTAGCAGCAGGATGGGACAGGAGCTGAGGGGGGAGCTCCATGGCATTTCTCTCTCTGCTCCAGTCCTATCCTGCCTCTGCTGTGGCCACTGGGAGCAACTGCCCCAGTCTCTGCCAGGCATGGCAAAGGAAGCCTTAACCCTTCCCATTCTGCTTTGACAGAACGAAGCCAAGAAGAAAGCGCATGCTATGGGGCTGGGTAAAATAAGGATCCATAAAATCAAAAAGGGATCCTCATGATTTCATGATTTTTAAAGGGGTGACCTTAGGGATGTACGAAAGTCACCTACCTTTAACAAAATTTGATTCGCGGTGGGGGGGAGGCGCTCCGTCCCTAACCCCCTGAAATTCTGGCCAGGGGGGGAGGCGCTCCGTCCCTCCACCCCCGAATCCTGGCCGGCCGGGCCGCAAATGGCGGCGGCCATAGCCGCTGCCATTAGCGTCCCTGCAGCCAGCCATGATTGGCTACGTAAATGTTTACATAGCCTATCACGGCTGAGTAAAAAAAAAAAATCGCACGTACGCAAATGGCGGTGCTCATGGGTGCCGCCATTTGCGTTCCTTATTTTGGCACGTCTAGTCTACGTAAACATTTATGTAGACTACGGCGAAAATAAGGGGAACGCAAATAGCGTAGACGCTACACTATTTGTGTTCCCCTTATTTTCGCCGTCTTAGTCTACGTAAATGTTTACGTAGACTAAGACGTGCCAAAATAAGGAACGCAAATGGTGGCGGCCGTGGCCGTTGCCATTTGCATACACGCGTGTGTTTTTTTTTTAAGTCAGCCGTGACAGGCTACATAAAGATTTACGTAACCTATCATGGGTTTTTTAAAAAAACTGGAAATGGTGGCGGCGGCAGCTGATCGGAAGACCGGCCGAAGACGACGACGACGAACCGCTGATGCAGCCGCCACCGGAGCCACCGCTGCCAAGAAGATCCGCCCAAGGTAAGTCTCATCCTGGGGGGCGGGTGGGTGGCAGGCCGTTACGCCACCAATTTCGGGGGGCCGAATGAGCTGGCATTCGGCCTCCCCGAGATCCGTGGCAGAATTTTCGTGCATCCCTAGGCCCAGGTAAGAAGCTGGGGAGCTGGGCAGCATATTGGGGTGGCGAAGCGGGATTCAGGTTTCTGAATCCCGCTTTGGCTTCATAGGCTGAGGTGGGTCAGGGGGGTGAATCAGCCCAAGCTGAATCAGGCCAACCTTGGAAGCCCTGAAGTGGCTTCCAAGTCAGATCGGGGGATCCATACACAGCCCTAATAGGGATGGATGGCTAGATAGATAGATAGATAGATAGATAGATAGATAGATATCCCTTAGAGAAGGTGCTTAAATCAGTACTTTCCTCTCATTGGCAAGTTTGTGTCCTTACCTACATAAATCAAAAATGGCACTATTTCAGAAGCATACTGGGGTGGGGCTAAATGGCAGCATGAAAGGGTTCGATCCCTGGTATCTCCAGGTGGGGCTAAGAAAGAATCTTGCTTGAGGCCCTGGAGAGCTCCTGAGAGTCTTGCTCAGTATAAGGCAGCTTCCTCTGTATGAATACAACACCACAGTGAGCGCCAGAAGTACAGTGAAGCCTATGAAGCATATGTGTCTGTGGTGAAAGGTCAATTGGGTCTTCTATTGCAGGGGTGAGGAACCTCTCAGCCTAAGGGCCAAATTCAATTGGGGGCCTCGTTCCACTGGTGGTTGGCTCCAAGGACAAAAGGAGTGTGGCCAAAATACCAAAAAAGACCATTATATTTTATGGTCTTACTGCCAGTAACTAAGCCTTAGGAGAGGCAGTTCAACCTTTGGAATGGGGAAAACTGCACAAAAGCCAGGAAATCACCAAATGCTTGGTGTCTGAAGGAAAGTGGGTGAAGCTAGAGGAAGGGGCATGGCCTTTGGGGGAACCCCAGGGGACAGGATTGGGGTTGTCTGGAGGGCCAGATTTGGCCCCCAGGCCTGACGTTCTGCACCTCTTTTCTACTGCATATATTCAGAGTACAAAGGTTACACTGTACTGTTTCCATTAGAAACAATACTGGTAAAATTTGAAGTGTGGGAGCTCATCATAACAGAGTGCACACGCACGCGCACGCGCACACGCGCACACACATCAAAGAACAGCAGTACATAGCACCCTATTATTTAGGATGACTATAGCAGAAGCAATCCTATGCAGCATTACACCATGCCATTTGCATCCCTGTTCACGCGATAGGCTACGCAAATATTTGTGTAGCCTATCACTTCTAAAAACAGGGATGTAAATGGCGTAGTGGACGTCATTTGCGGCCATAAAGCTGGTAAATTAGCCTAAATGCAGACGTAAATGGCTGCATTTAGGCTAATCTACCAGCTTTATAGATGCAAATGGTGCCTAGGGTTGGCGGAGAATTTCTCCCCGAAACTTTGAGGGGCTGAGCACCAACGTGTTCGGCCCCCCAAACAAGTTTCGGGGAGAAATTCTCCGCCCCCCCCGGGACAGGACTTACCTTTGACGAATGTCCCTCCTGGCGGACCTTAAGAAGCTTTGCTAATAACAAGGCAGCAGGAGAAATGGTATCCCAGCTGAACTGTTTAAAATCTTGCAAGATGATTCTGTCAAGGTGATTCATGCCATATACCAGCAAATTTGGAAAACACAAGAATGGCCAACAGATTGGAAAAAATCCATTTATATCCCCATACCAAAAACGGGAAACACTAAAGAATGTTCAAACTATCGAACAGTGGCACTTCTTTCACATGCCAATAAGGTAATGCTCAAGATCTTGCAAGGTAGACTCCAGCAATTCATGGAATGAGAATTGCCAGATGTACAAGCTGGGTTTAGAAAAGGCAGAGGAACTAGAGACAAAATTGCCAATATCCACTGGATAATGGAGAAAGCCAGGGAGTTTCAGAAAAACCTCTACTTCTGTTTTATTGACTATTCTAAAGCCTTTGACTGTGTGGATCATAACAAATTGTGGCAAGTTCTTGGTGATATGGGGATACCAAGTCATCTTGTCTGCCTCCTGAGGAATCTGTATAACGACCAAGTAGCAACGGTAAGAACAGACCACGGAACAACGGACTGGTTTAAGATTGGGAAAGGAGTATGGCAAGGTTGTATACTCTCACCCTACCTATTCAACTTGTATGCAGAACATATCATGCGACATGCTGGGCTTGATGAAGCCAAGGCTGGAGTTAAAGTCGCTGGAAGAAACATTAACAATCTCCGATATGCAGATGATACCACTTTGATGGCTGAAAGCGAGGAGGAGCTGAGGAACCTTATGACGAAGGTGAAAGAAGAAAGTGCAAAAGCTGGGTTGCAGTTAAACCTCAACAAAACCCAAGATGATGGAAACCAGCTTGAGTTGAATGATAACTGACAAATAGAGGGAGAAAACGTGGAGGCAGTGACAGACTTTGTCTTTCTAGGCACAAAGTTTACTGCAGACACTGACTGCAGCCAGGAAATCAGAAGATGTTTACTTCTTGGGAGGAGAGCAATGACAAACCTTGATAAAATAGTGAAGAGCAGAGACATCACACTGACAACAAAGGTCCGCATAGTTAAAGTGATGGTATTCCCCGTAGTAACCCATGGCTGCGAGAGCTGGGCCATAAGGAAGGCTGAGCGAAGGAAGATAGATGCTTTTGAACTGTGGTGTTGGAGGAACGTTCTGAGAGTGCCTTGGACTGCAAGAAGACCAAACCAGTCCATACTGGTCTATACTGCTCACTTGAAGGAATATTAAAGGCAAACCTGAAATACTTTGGCCACATCATGAGAAGACAGGATACCCTGGCGAAGATGCTGATGCTAGGGAAAGTGGAAGGCAAAAGGAAGAGGGGCCGACCAAGGGCAAGGTGGATGGATGCTATTTTGGAGGTGACGGACTCAACCTTGGGGGAGCTGGGGGTGGCGACGGCCGACAGAAAGCTCGGGCATGGGCTTGTCCATGAAGTCACAAAGAAGTGACTGAACGAATAAACAACAACATGGGTAAACCCTTTCCAGAGCCATTAACTGATGACTATCACATGGTACACAGCAAGGTGGGGGACTTCAAAGACTAAAAGGGCTGGTTTTCCCTCATCACAATAGGATCCCCAAGTGCAGCATTTTCCTTTTCTTCATTGGCATGAATGGCAACCATTCGCTTATGTGGAAGGAAGTATATCAAGGGGTGCACTCAGTGATACCATTAGTAGCTTCAAACCTGCTCCCTTCCTCATCTAGTTAGTTTACAATGGCAGGAACTGAATGTTCATTATGCTAATGAATCTACATAAAATATTGCTGAGGGCTGACAATTTTAATTGCAAATAGTGGAGAATCAGATCAGTTTCCTATAGGAAACACTGAGGGCATTACTCTATGATTTTTCACAGTAAAGTGAACATCACAACAGAATCACTGACCCTGTAAATCAAGGGTGAAGAAGTCAACCTCCAGCTCGCAAGCCTAATCTGGCCTGTGAGGCACCCCAATCTGCCCCATGGCACCTCTTGCGGTTCCTCCAGGGAGCAGGGCTAAGGCTCCAAGCCCCACCCACTGGAGAAATGCCCTTGGAGGGCATCCCTGCTGCTGCCTCCAATCAGAGATCAGAGATAACATTGGGGATTCCCTTGCTGGCACGCTGATCTTAGATCGGTGACAGCAGCAGTGAGGTGGGGCAGCTTGGGCCATAAAGTACTTTCTATGGTTTCATCGGTTTGAATATATATTACAATCTTCCCCAACCTGGCTCCCTCCAAATGTGTTGATTATACTCCCTGCTTTGGCAAATGCTGGCTGGAATTAATGTAGGTTGTAGTCCAACACATCTGGAGAGCACCAGACTGCGGAAGGCTGTATTATCACAAAGCTGCAAATTTGTGTCTCATCAATTCTTCTAGTAAGGTTGATGTGGTCTTAAAAGATGTTTGCTTGATGACACCATCAGCTAGTTCCCAGGTGATGTCACATTCTTGCCCACAATTCAGGTGAAGGGGCAAGGGCTGATCCCCAAGCCTGGATCCCCAAGGGCATTGTTCCAATGGCATCCAAAGTGAACATATATATACTCACCCCATTTAATGTTTTCTCCATTCACTTCTACAGGGCAAAGTAGAGCAGTGACCATATATCAGACTGAGTGGGGCAGTAGCTGTTAGAAACAGAGCTGTTAACATTTTGGGTGCGTGTACGTCCTACTATATGGAAGACAGTCCTCTATTTGAAGGCATCCTCTGTTTGAAGGGTTGTTCAGTCCAAGTCTTGTTTAAAGATAAAAAATGATTAAGAAGGGGAGCAGGATCCTTGAAGATTCCCATCAACAGCACCTGGGCAGCAGACTGACCAGGCTCACAGGTCACCTGTTCCCATTATTCCCCACTATAGTGAGATACATTGCATTTTTATTTAAATGATAACAATTATTTCTAAATCTGCATCTATGCATGTAAATTAGCATATACACATTTTATGCAAATCTATGTCCTCTTTTATCATTCATTTCCTTTTTTGGGCAATGTGTAAGTGGCCACCCTATCTTTATTAGTGGAGCCCTCTGCTTTGGAATGCCCTTCCTGATGTGGGAAGGAAGTCCGCCTCTATTTTGGTGGCTATTCTGCGTGGAGTTTATGTTTATTTTTATTATGCTTCAGTTCTGGTTTGTTTGGGGGGGAGGTTGCATTTTGCTTTTGTGTGTGTTTGAACTTTTATTGGCCATTTTGAGCTACTTTAAAATGTCCTGCAAATATTTTACAAAAATAGATAGTCTGGAGATATTCTTGCAGTGACAGCAAAACCTGGCCATGACACTGGTTGGTCCAGGTTTTTACAGAGTCAGATCAGATTAATCTCTGACCCATTTCACTCTCTTTATGAGACCATTAATATCTGTATCAAACAGGGAATTTCAGCAGGTGTCACTTTCATGGGAAGCTACAACTGCTGGAATCCCCTCTTCTTCACAACAATTAAAAGTGCCCTCTGTCCTCTTTTGCATCTCGCCACCCTAGCTCTCCTACATATAGTGTGGAGCATACCTTCCTTCTCCACTCTCCTGTTTTCTCTGTTTTGCCTTTGATACAGCTGGACATCCATGTGCAAGCGTACAATTCATTCACTTGTATATTTACTTAGAAGTACACTTCTAGACCTTTGCTATTTTGTAGGTGGTCATTATCATCAACACAGTCCATGTGATATTATGTTTCACTGAAATAGCGGAATTAATATGAAGAGCAAATGCAATCGCATTTAGGCCAGTTGTAAGAACTTGTAAAATAAAAACCAAAAGAGCCAGTGTGGTGTAGTGCCTAGAGTGCTGGACTGGGAGTTGGGAGATCCGGGTTCTAGTCCCCACTCAGCCATGGAAGCTCACTTGGTGACTTTGGGCCAGTCACTGCCTTTCAGCCCAACCTACCTCACAGGGTTGTTGTTGTGAGGATAAAATGGAGAGGAGGAGGATTATGTACACTGCCTCGGGTTCCTTAAAGAGGAAAAAAGGTGGGATATAAATGTAATACATACATACAGCTAGACCAGGGACTGTAGCTCAGTGGTACAGCACATGCTTTGCACGCAAAAGGTCCCAAATTCTATCCCTGGCATCTCCAGGTAGGGCTAGAAAAGAATCCTGCCTGAAACCCTTGATTGCTGCTGCCAGTCAGTGTCTACAATACTGGGCTAAATGGACCAAGGCTAGATGCCTTATACTGACTTTGCTTTATAAGGCAACTTCTGATGTTCCTGATGAGCTAAATGTTCTGTCATTTGTTTTGAGTGGTTTATCTCTTTTTTCTAAAAAATATGGATGCTTTGGCCTAGACTGTAAGACTTAGGTTTAGGGATGGACGAAAGTCCCTTACCTGTTCTCGAAGCTTGCTTCGCGGTGGGGAGGAGGCGCTTCGGTTCTCCCCCCGAAGTTCATGAGAGGGGGGGAGGTGCCCCACCTCGCCCGGCCGAAATTCAGGCCGGGGGAGAGGCGCCCCATCCCTTGCCGGCGAAATTCAGGCCGGGTAGAAGCGCCCTGTCTACCCGGCCGCGAAAAAAAAAGTAAAAAAACAACAACACCCCCGTAATAGGCTACGTAATGATTAACGTAGCCTATCACGGCTAGATCTCCAAAGTCAGCCATGATAGGCTACGTTAATCGTCATGTAGCCTATCACGGGTGACTTTGAAAAAAAAAAGCGCGTATGCAAATGGCGGCCCCCATAGGGCGCCGCCATTTGCATTCCTTATTTGGTCCCTGTAGTCTACGTAAAGATTTACGTAGACTACGGTGAAAATAAGGGCAACGCAAATAGCTGACTTTGGAGATCTAGCCATGATAGGCTACATTAATCGTTATGTAGCCTATCATGGGGGTGTGTTTTTTTTTTACTTTCCTTGTAATGGCGGCGGCGGCAGCCGGTCGAAAGACCGGCTGCCGCCCCCGCCCCTGACGAAGACCCGCCGAACCGCCACCGGGACCCGCCGCCGGGAGGGACATTCGTCAAAGGTAAGTCCCATCCCGGGGGGGGGGGGGCGGAGAATTTCACCGCCGATTTCGGGGGGCCGAATGCATTGGCACTCAGCCCCCCGAAGTTTCGGGGAGAAATTCTCCCCCATCCCTACTTAGGTTACAATCCTACAGTCATTTACTCATGCACCTTGGCGTAAGCCCCATTAGAATTAATGAGACTTCTGAATAGACATATATAGGCTTGCACTGTTAGGCTGCAATCATATGCCCACTTACCTGAGAGTAAGTCCCATTAAAATCAATGGGGCTTGCTTTTGAGTAAACCTGTATAGGATTGCAATGTTAAGGAGATTATAAAATGTACCACTGCTGTTGTTATATATTATGGCTTAAATGTGGAATATAAGTGCTTTTGTTTTCCATCTTCATAGTCTCTATACTGACTGGAAATATCTCAGATATTGTATTATAGCAATAGTAATACAATATTATCTCAAATTACTTACTAACAATGGATTAAGGTAACTTTTCTCAATATAGTTTCTTGTAGCCTTCTCAAGCAGGCACATTCAAGTTCTCCTGCACTCTGTATTTAGTTTGTCTATTGATAACTCATAGTGTATAGATGCAGGAGCCAGAGGGAAGAATCACCACTGGATTTAGACATTACTTCCCCAACTTTGGTTTATCTCCCCAGAGGAAGATCAGGAACTGGCCTTAATCTTGTGTTGTCTCATGGACTCCCTCCTTCACTCCTCCCTGCACTTCTCTATCATGGGAAAGGTGAATCCTTAAACTAGGAAATGGTGAAATATTTGAACAAGGGATCTCCTTAGCCATAAGAGATTAGAATCCTATATAAAGAGGACTGATCTCTCCCCAAGGAAAGTCTGGTTAAGGCAAAATGTCATCCAAACAGACCCATAGTCCTAGGCAATTTCCATTGATATAATCATGAGGCAGTGCCTTATGCTGGGCTGCAATTCCCAAGGTTTGGAGCTAACCCTGGATGAGAGCATCTGTAGGCCTTGCAGCCCCTGCTGGACCATAAAATGGGGCTTCTAGAGGAGAGATGAAGAAGGTGTAGACTGAGGCATGGTATCCAGCAGTTGTGCAATTTTATTACTAGATCTTCCCTTGCAAATGTATCTTTACCGCCCCCCACCCCGCCGAGAAATAAATGGATTGGCCCAGGAGGTAAGTATCTGGAGTTTTTAAAGTCAGACACTGGGTCCCCTGAAATGTGCAGTACCCAGTTGGTCCAGTCACATGCAGTCATTTTTACTGAAGCAAAAGCAAATGGTTAAAAGATAGTACTCAAATTTAACTTTCCACACAGATTTTACAGGATCAAAACAGCACCTAGATGCTTCCTATATTGTTTTAAAGGCATGCAGTAGGAGGAATCACCATGAAAAGGAAATAGCCAATTCTTCTTCTCTGTGATCCTCCAACCTTTTCTTTTAATAAACATATTAAAAATTCAGAATACGAAGTTAAAGGTTTAATTACTGTACCTTGCTCAATGATTACGAAGGAAATTTGCAGAAGAGCCATTATGGCATATGTCCCCATCAGACATGATCTTTAATAGAAGGTTTTGCTCAATATCTTATATTATAATGATGCAGTACAAAGTAAAATTAGGAAATGAAAATTGTCCTTACATACAAGTAGGTAACCTTTATCACAGACAGGCTTCTGCTTCTTAACTCAAATTAAGTCTTCATGAAACTAAAGAATTAATTATAGGCTATACTTTCATGGATATGTCTCAACGCTAGGGTGCATAATGTAACTTTATGACTAGTTGAAGTTCTCTAACTTCTGTTGAAATTGAGAAGAGTTTTATCATTGTATCATACTACCTAGCAATTAAGCAAAGTTATTTTCTGCCTCCTTTACCTCAAAGGGCATGTCACCAGCTCTGCTACTACCACATTAGCTTGTTTCCAGGATCAGAGGTGGTAATTTCAGGTTTGCTCTCCTAAATCAACTATATTTTCATTTTTGCACATATTTATTTATTTATTTCTATACTGTCCAAATTAGGGATGTACGAAACGACTTACCTGTTTCGTTTCGTGACATCCGTGGTGGGGAGGAGGCGCTCTGTCCCTCCCCCTAAAATCCTCACCAGCCGGCTCTGCTCTGCGGCGACTCCGCAGAGCTGCCGGCCAGGGCCGCCTGCAGTGACATCCAGCCGCTGCTGGGCTGCTCAGGGACGCAAATGGCGGCCGCCGTAGCCGCCGCCATTTGCATCCCTTTTTTTCGCCATGATAGGCCACATAGATATTTACGTAGCTTATCAAAGCGAAAAAAAGGGAACACAAATGGCGGCGGCTATGGCAGCCACCATTTGCGTTCCCTTTTTTTTCCCGTGATAGGCTACATAAATATTTATGTAGCCTATCACGATCTCTGCAGGGATGCAAATGGCGTCCCTGCGTTAGCCGTGATAGGCTATGTAAGTATTTACGTAGCCTATCATGGGAAAAATCGTGAAGTGAATGGTGGCCGCAGACAGGGCCGCCATTCGCAAAGCAGCGTGAACGGCACCAGGTAAGTGCTCCGTTTCGCGCACCTTTTGCGGGGTGGTGGGGCGGGGGGGCTTCGTTCTGCCATGGATTTCGGGGGGCCAAATGCTCTGGCATTCGGCCTCACTGAGATCCGTGGTGGAATTCTCTGCCATCCCTATGCCCAATAGCTGAAGCTGTCCGGGTGGTTCACAAAAATTAAAACCAAAAAGCACAGGATATGAAAGTATTAAAACCACAGTATAACAATATAACCAGAATAAAACCTAACAGCAATGCAGAAATTTAAAATACAGATTTGAAACACCAAAGCTAAAAGACTATGAAACTAAAATGTCTGGGAGAATAAAAAGGTCTTCACCAGGCACTGGAAGGAATACAATGTAGGTGCCAGGTGAGCCTCTCTAGGGAACTCATTCCACGTCGGCTGCCAAAGCAGAAAAGGCCCTCCTCCTGGTAGCCACCCACCCCACTTCCCATGGCAGGGGCTTTACATATGCAAAGCACTGAAACTTGGAGTATTAATACACACCACTGTTTGCTCATCAAGTTTACTCTCCAGTTTCAAAAACATGGGCATATTAAAGTACTAACATGAGATACCAGGATTCTCCATATCTCCATGAGATACCATGAATCTAGGTCTGGAAGCTTACAAGCAGGTTTGGTTAGAAGTCATACCCTCTGACTTGGAAGTCCTTTCCATAGTCCCAGATGTTTTGAAGCCAGTGTGATTGCTCAGTGATTACAAAACCAAACACCCTTCACTGTGGACATGCTTAGAAACACTCATCTCTTTATCAGTTGGTTGAAATGAAATCTTGACCATGATCATGGAGTTACATAGTCATGGAGTCACTTACCTGAGCAAAATTGCAGATGTGATACAACTTTCAAACCACCTAGGGCAGGGGTGGCCCTCCAGTTGTTTTGTCCTCCAACTCCTATCAGCCCTAATCAGCATAGCCAATGGGGAGGGATGATGGAAGTTGTAAGCCAAACCATCTAGAAAGCCACAAGTTGCTCACCCCTGCTCACCTAGAGACATTTCCCATCATTTTGGTGGAAAGATAGTTATGAAGCCAAGAACTTTAGTCTACTACTGTCTTTAAAGGCCAGACCAGAAAATCATAGCAGTTCCAACTTCCACCATATCAAGACATTTCTTCAAGAACATTTTATCACCTGACAATAGACCTTCTCATGCATTATAAACATGAAGTGCATTATATGCATCATTGCATGCATGAAGTGTGTCCCTGTGTTCAAAGGAGTAGCACCAGTGACTTTGCCCCCAACGTTGCAAGGCTTCCCTAGTCCTGCCCCCAATGACCACATGTTAAGAGGCTCAGCCACATATCTGAGTATCAAGCTTGATTTCCCTTAGGTTCTCATTTTTCCAATGCTAAGTTTGTTCTGTCCCAATACTATGTTGAATTACAAAAAAAATGGGGGGGGGGGACATGAAAATGTATATGCATTTTTGTGCATATTTTTAAAGCCCCATTTTTTGTGCTCATTTCCCCTGAATGTATTCATTATTGTGCACACTTTTGCAAATGTACCAATTTTCCCCATTGAATAAAATGTTCTTGTGTGCATTTTTGAAAATATATGGATTGTTTGTGCACATTTGTTTTGAAATGTGTGCACATTTGTTTTGAAATGTGTGCACATTTTGGTGACCAGCTTTTACACAGTTTTACAAGTTTTTCTGCTACACTGGCTCATGTGCATTTTTTCTGGAAAGGTGGGTTAAAAATATTTACATAGAGGTAGTGATGTTATAGAGCAGGCTTGCACAACTTGTGACTCACCAAGTCAAATACAGCCCTCTAGTCCTATACAACCAGTGCTTGCCAGTCCCTCTTTCTTGACTGTGTACTCCATGACAGACAGCACAAACAGGAAATGTATTAGTCTCCTGGTTGGCTGTTTGTCTTAATGAACCCCCAAGACAGTTATACAAGTAGGTGTTAGCTATTATGTTCAGAGCAGCTCTTGATCTAAAGCTCAATGTGGCATTTAGCTACCTAAATCTGTATTTCATTCACTCCATTTTCATAATTAGTTTAACTTTTCTCCCTCCTTCCTTCCTTTCTTCCATCTTGTACAGGGAATCCTCAATATCTTGCTTCTCAGCAAGTAGCACATATTGATCAAATGAGAAAGCTGCGTATTAACATGTTTCACTGGGGTCTGAATTATCTTTTACTTTCTAGTCCCTGTAATAAGAAGAAACATTTTGAGTGCTTATGGGAATAATCAGCTTAAAGCTTCTGTAATTGACCTCAGATATATTCTGAAAGATGACACCTTTAAAAGGAATCTTCCTTTTATTGTACAACTGCAGAGGTGCAAAAGAAAAAGAAAAAACCACCAACAGCATGACAGCTGAGATCTAAAGCAGATGCTTTCTTCTTATACTACACAAAAAGTTATATCAATGCCAGCATATTCACTTGTCTCCTAAAGTGCTTCACAGTTTTCCCCTACGGGACTGGCAATGTTAATATATAGAAACAAAAGTGCATTGCAGTAATCCCAACAGGTCAGACCTTTCTGCAACACCTTCCAGTTACTGAACAATAATTTCCTAGAACTCTTGAACAAATCAAACTAACACACTTGTTTTATATCTATATCTACATATCTATACACACAAACACACACACACACACAGAGAGAAAGATTTGCATCCTTATTGGCTTTCCCATATAACGTTAACAACTTACTGGACTCTCTAATAGATAGATAGATGATAGATGATAGATAGATAGATGATAGATAGATAGATAGATAGATAGATAGATAGATAGATAGATAGAACCTTACCAGATAATTATAAAAGCAGGGCTGCCCCACATTATTGGGTGATCTTTATCACCATCAATTAAAAATGGCCAGAGTTTCAAGGAATAAGTAGCTGGTGTATGAAGGGTTAAGCACACATCTCGCCTCCTGCAGTTCTGCAGTTGCAAATCACCCTTCCTAAGGCCATTTTTCAGAGAACCAGTGTGATGTAGTGGCGGGAGTGTTGGACTGGGAGCCGGGAGAACTGGGTTCTAGCCCCCACTCAGCCATGGAAGCTCACTGGGTGACTTTGGGCCAGTCACAGACTCTCAGCCCGACCTACCTCGCAGGGCTGTTGTGAGGATAAAATGGAGAGAAGAGGGTCATGTAAGCCACCTTGGGTTCCTTGCAAGAAGGAAAAAAGGCAGGATAGAAATGAAATAAATAAATGAAATAAATAAAAATATTTTAAGAGAGAAATAACCGCTGGGAAACTTGAGCTAATCTTAGATGCAGCTGAAATGTAACAGGTTGTTTTGCCCTCAGTCACACTGATTTGAGTGGAACAGTGATGCATGTTTAGGATTTCAGCCTAGCACACTGGTAGTGACTACTACACTATCAGCTTAAATTCTTAAACCATATAAAGCTGTTCTCTCACACATGATGCTTAGAGAGGGTGTTTATTTTCATTTTTCATGTCTGCAATTTGGCTGCATTAGTACCTTGGCAGGAGTGTACATTCAATTAAAACATTATTCACTCCTGCTTTCAGTCCCACAATAAAAGCAATCACATGTGCACACAAATGTCTCAAGAAGGCCTCAAAGGTGCTTGTAATGTCTTTCAGGGAAACACTGTGTAGCTGTATTAGTAGCAATAGTAACAACAAGAGGTCTTATGCCCTCTTTCTGTTCAAAAAATATTACAAAGAGAGAAAGAGAGAGAGAGAGAGAGAGAGAGAGAGAGAGATTAGACCACTAATATGTTGCTAGTATATATGATCATCCTAAAATTATGCATCTGGTGGGAAACCCCCCCCCCATTGCTAATCCTGACTTTCTACTGAATCTGAGCCAAGTTGTCTTACTCCCTGCCCAGTTTTCCCTACTTGTGAGATGAGGCACTATATTACCGTCCTTTATAAAACGGCTTTAGGTCAACAGGAAAATAATAACAACATAGATTAGTATTATGTAAATGCAAGTGAGGCATCATCATATTTTCACAAAAGAAAGAGAAAAAGGAGGGAATGAGGAGGGAACATCTCTGGACTTAGCCACCATGCATCAGTCTAATCTAGGTGCTTTCCAGCTCAAGTGGATAGGCTGCGGTGGTGGCCCTTAGAACCGGCTCCATCAGGTAGTCTGGGAAGACCCCAGCAGCCAATGGCTTTCCCAATGGCTTTGAGGCATGGCAGGGCGTGTAAAATTGCTCCTTCCCCTCCTGAGCTTGTCTTGGGCTTAGGGAAGGAATGTGGAAAGCAGCATAGTTTCCTTTAACTGAAGCTGCTTCGTACTGAGTTCAGACCATTGGGCCATCTAGCTCAGGCAGCAGCTCTTCAGTGTTTCAGAAAAGGGTCTTTCCGAGCCCTGCCTTGAGATGCCAGGGATTGAACCTGGAAACTTCTGCATGCAAAGTATGTGCTGGACCACTGAGCTACGGCTAGGGATGTACAAAAGTCACTTACCTTTTCGAAAGGTGACATTCGAGGTGGGGGGGAGGCGCTCCGTCCCTTCCCCCGAAATTCTGGCCAGGGGGGGAGGTGCTCCGTCCCTCCCCCCCCCGAATCCTGGCCAGCCAGGTCCACAAATGATGGTGGCCGTAGCCGCTGCCATTTGCATCCCTGCAGTCAGCCGTGATAGGCTACGTAAATGTTTACATAGCCTATCACGGCTAATTTTAAAAAAAAAAATGCGCGTACGCAAATGGTGGCGCCCATGGGTGCCGCCATTTGCGTTCCTTATTTTGACATGTCTTAGTCTACATAAACATTTACGTAGACTAAGACGGCAAAAATAAGGGGAACGCAAATAGCGTAGAAACAAAATAAGGAACGCGAAATAAGGAACGCGAAATAAGGAACGCAAATGGCTTTTTTTTTTCTTTTAAATCAGCCGTGATAGGCTACGTAAACATTTATGTAGCCTATCATGGTGTTTTTTAAAAATCTAGCTGTGGTAGGCTACGTAAATCTTTACGTAGCCTATCACGTACGTTTGTTTGTTTGTTTGTTTGTTTTACTGGAAATGGTGGCGGCGGCAGCCGGTCGGAAGACCGGCCACTGCTGCTGCCACCGCACCGCCGCCGCACCGCCGCCGGAGCCGCTGCCGCCAGGAAGATTCGCCAAAGGTAAGTCCCGTCCCGGGGGGGGGGCTGGGGGGCAGACCGTTTCGCCACCGATTTCGAGGGGCCAAATGCACTGGCATTCGGCCTCCCCGAGATTCATGGCGAAATTCTCTGACATCCCTAGCTACAGCCCTTTGCTCAGCTCAAGGTACTCCAGCTGCTGTTATGGCTTCAGCAGCTGGAGGAGGAGGATGCTTTCCCACTCTTCAGTCCCCAAAGCTATCACAGAGGCTTGTGCTAGACTGAAATCAAGCAAGTGGGCTCAAGCTCGTGGAGTGATCTCTACTTCCTAGCTTCTCTGGGATAGGGACACAAGGACAGAATATATGTGCAACTCCTACTTGTTTGGGGAAGGGTCTGGGGAGAATGCAGAAGCTCACTGTGACTTTCAGTATTTCCCAGCATACCTAGAAGTTCTTGGTCAATTATCTTTTCATGCCCTGTCCTTCCAAGCATGTCTGCTACACAGCTTACTTTATTGGAATGAGACCATCCCAAGTAGTTATTTCAGATGCACACTATTCTTCACTACTTTCTAGTCAAAATGTTAATGAACATTTGTATAGATGTTAGATATGTATAGGTGTATACATATATAGATTCGTTTAGGCTTCTGCTTGCCACAAATGGCAAAGAACTGAAGAAACACACAGGGACTGAAAAGTTTGTGTCTAGAATTGTGTCTCAATAGGACACATGGAAAACAGTAAGGGAATCTGTTATTCAGTGTTAACAATTCAGTAGGGATGTCAGACAATTCCGCCATGGATCTCGGTGAGGCCGAATGCCAGTGCATTCGGCTTCCTGAAATCTGTGGCGGAACAGCCTGCAGCCCCTCCGCCACCCCCCGCGGATCCCCCCTGGGATGAGACTTACCTGGGGTGGATGTTCCGGGCGGCGGTGGCTCCAGCGGCGGCTTCAGCGGCGGCGGCTGGTCTTCCGACCGGCTGCCGCCACCACCATTTGCAGTCTGGAGGTTTTTTTTTTTTTTTTTACAGGGACGTGATAGTCTACGTAAAGATTTTTGTAGCCTATCATTGCTGGGTAAAAAAAAAAAAAGCGTATGCAAATGGCATTTCTGAAACTCCACGTTTCTGAGGCTTTGTAGACCAACAGCATAAATTGGAGATGCTGGAGAGCTAGAACACTGATGGCCAGTTTAACTGAAATTGTTACATTGCAGTCCTAAGCATGTATACTCAGCAGTAGCCCCATTGAGTTCAATGGGATAATACTTCCAGGTAACCATGTACAGGATTGCAGCTTTTGTAGCTTTGGTTTATAGAATTGTCAGTTGGCCCTACACTTCCTTCAATTCAAAAAGGAACAGTTGGCCCTTCAATTCAACCGATGATGCCCTTTTGTTGTTAAGCAAATTGATTTAAATTTAATTAATTGATTAATCAGCAAAAAGCAATTAATTCATAAACACACACTCTTTAATCAGAATGGTGTTTTTTTTAAAAAAAAATATCCCATTTACCCTGTGATGCTTAGCTGCTTTATTGTGTTAAGTGTTCAATAATTTGAGTTCATGTTATTGGTGGCATCATTTTTAGCTGTAGCTTGTCTCGTGGTCCTACAAGCAGAAGGTGTATATATAAGACAACTCTCCTAATACAGAAGGAGAGCATGTAAATTGACTCTTTAGTATGAAAAATATACCTGATGTATCAAATGCAAAGCTATCTCCCTCCTGCAATGTATGATAGTGTGGGGGTAACAATTGAAAACTACACTACACCTTGCAATAATATGCATATCAGAATAAAACAATGGGCTCCTTCACACTGAGCTTTTATCCTGCGATTGAGATTGCTCCTTCACAGAAGTTTGTGGGATCTTCACATGACGGCATGATCATTCAAGGCATTTCCTGCACTAAATGCTCTTTGTTCCATTTTTAAATAGATCACAGATAATGAGCTATCAAATTACTCCATTGTGTTCCGCTTCAGTTTCCTCTGTGAAAAGAGTGAAAAGAGTAAAAGCAGCAAGAAGAGGAGCGAGATCCATGAAAGATAAGACTCAGCTATGGGGGAGAAGGAGGGGGGAAGTGGAGGGGGAAAAGAAAGCAGGTGAAAAAGGGAGTCATGATCCTGCATTTAAAACAGAAACAGAAAGCCCCATTTTAAATGCAAGATTTTAGGCCGGTATTGAGATGCCCAATGTATAAAGCTAAATGTACTCAACATCACACACCTCTTTGGCTGTAAATGATGCTGCACAGGGGGAAAAAAAAAAAAAGTAAACCATCCTCAGAACTGAAAATGAAGTTTATTTTTATCTTGCTCATTTTCAGGCCCACTAACGATCACTAAATCGGATCCTAAGGCAACTAATAGCGTGAAACAATTTAAGTGCTAATCAGGCATCGGTAAAAGGAGAAGCTCACTGCAGACCTGCACTGGTATATAATGTCTAATCTTTGTTCACTTTAGAGGAGCTTCTTCTGAGACTTTCCAGGATTGCCATTGGGAAAAAAAATCAGATGTCTCTGGCATGAAACACTAAAACATAAACTTACTTTGTTCTGAAGGACTAATGTTAGCTTATGAACTCAGGGAAAAGGTGACTCTGAGGAAAACAACACCTGACTGACTTTATTAGTGATTCTACAACAGAGTTACCAAAGTTAGATCATAAAACAAAATTGAGGCTGCTTGGGGACATGGCTGCAGCAAAGCTTTCTATTTAATTAAGCTGACAGGCCTTTGACACATGAAGCCAGATCCAAAAATAAAATAAAATAAAATAATCAGTGATGGCAACTCTAACATCAGCTGGATATCTCAAGAGGTTGCATGATTTTTACCAAACCCAAAGCCTATATTTTCCCTAAGCAGAAACTTCCAAACTTGCCTTTGAAATGTCACATTAGGTAAAAATTGGTAGTAAAGAAGGTGTTGTCTTTTATGAGGTCAGACTATTGCGCACCCTAGCCCAGTGTTGCCTATCATTTTGACTGGCAGCAGCTGTAAAGTCTCCACTGGTTTTTCACATCACCTACTACCTGATCCTTCAATGCAGGGCTGGGCAACTTGTGGACCTCCAGATGTTTTGGCCTACAATTCCCAGCATCCCTCACCATTGGCTATGCTGACTAAGGCTAATGAGAGTTGTAGGCTAAAACATCTGGAGGGCCACATGATGTCCACCCCAGCTTTAGCAGGACATGCCAGGGACTGAACCAGGGACCTTCTAATCTTCTATTCCTCAGCATTACTGTAGCAGTTAAAATACTGGTAAGGTTTTCTTATTGTCAACCAAACATTCAGTTATGAAATATTCAGTTTCTTCCACCCTCTCCCCCACCCCCCATTGAAATAATACAGCTTAGAGAAGACTAAGAAGTTTATATGGATTGCATATTCAAAGGTTTTGACTCTTTAACATAATTGTCCGCTAGACAGAAAAACTGTACAAGATTCAAGGCCAAGTGAGTCCTTTGCAGTTCCTTAATTGCACAGAGACCATGTTGAGGGTGTGCAACAGGAAACATGTCTTTGTGATGCTACCCCTTGCCATCCACATTTGTTTGTTTGTTCACAAGCGTGAGCAAGCGGGCACACACACACGGGCTTCTTGAATGGTGACTTACTGAGTATCTTTTATGGATCCCCCCCCATGAATACCCTCTCTCCCAAGTTGTCTCACAACATCAAAACAAGTTACCAAATTACACTTCTTCAAGCCATATGAACTTCATCAAGTTCCATATCCTCACAGGCTGGAACTAGGCATGACCATGATCACAGGGATGACACTGAAAATGGTAACCCATGATCAAATTCCTTATAGCCACTGTGACATCATGTCATGCATTTTCTGATCCTACCCACCCTCCAACAGCAGTCAAAAATGGGAAGTCGGAGCAAGGAAATGCTGAACATAATGACAGAGCAGGAAGGGGAACTCAAGATGCGGTTGCTGGTTTTAGTGTCTAGTTCTGACCTGAGGATAAAGCATTCTGCTACGTTTGGTAAACTTACATGATCTAGTTTAAGAAATTATTATTAATAATGAACAATAATCTGACTACAAAGAGTATGGAAGTCCAGAGCCAAATGTTAAGGCCTCCCTTTAGAAAGATTTATTTATGTTTAACATTTTGTATCCCACTCTCATGTCCTGCTGGAAGACTTTTCCTCAAAGGAAGAGTTGGAGGAACAGGAACCACCCATCACCAGCAATGCCCAGGATCTGTCAGGGCAGGAACCAAAATGCAGGAACTCAAATGGAGTGTTAGACTGAGTTGGAGGCTTCTTTGTGAGAAAAAGTCTATTTGTACATAGAGGGCTTGCTCATAATGAGGAAGATGCAGTCACTAATAGCTTGCAGCTGAGGGTTGGGTGGGGCTCGGACAGCCACTGCATAAAAGAACAGTGTAAGGCTGAGAGAGTTGCTGGAAACTGTATTGACCACATCTTCCTGAATTGAGCTCCCCTGCCCTTGACCTTGGATGGCTTCCTGGCATGAGTACTTCTGGACTGAATTCTGACTATTCTTCTGCCTGCTCTTTGTCTGCTGTGTTGCCTTGGGCCTTATCGATTGTGAACTAGACTGTTTAGACTTCTGCCTGATCCCTATTTGTGCTGACCACCTTGGAACTCCTGGACCCTTGAACCTGCAACTCAGGCTCAGATTCTGGAAGTGTGACACCCACCCTCAGTTTCAAATTGAGTACAATCAAGTCCAGCAAACACATAAAACAGCAGCCAAAGTCCATGCTGTCAAGCACTGTATGGCTCCAGTCAGGTCTACTCATCAGAGGCCACCAAATACCTGGCAGAATTAATACATTTTACCTATCCCATTAAAACCATAGAGGGATGGCATCAGATGGATTTCATTCCACAAGTGTGGAGAAACCACATAGCATGCTATGTCCTGCAGACCTGCAGATCTCACTTCACAGGCCCTGCTTCTCCCATTATCATTTCCATCACCCTTTCATATGGACGGCAGCTTTCTGAAGGGGAAAGTCCCCTGTGTCTGTGGAGTCTCTCCAGGCAATGTCAAATTCTGGAAAAATAGCCTTCCAAATCGTGTGGAAAGCCTTCATGGATAGAAGAGGCTCTCCTCTTCAGAAAGTCACCCTCCATGTCTAGAGAGACCAATGGAAATGATGACAAAGGGGTGGGGCTAGCACAGCCCCCTCCTTATACACCTATTTTTCTCATTTTCACATCTCCTGAATAAGACTTATGACAGAGCCACATCTGGGGGGATTCAGAATGCAAGTGCATTACAGGTTTTTTGCACAAACATGTTCCACTCCCGATTGGGCTTAAGTAAGTTCCACTGCTCATCTATGCAGCAGAACCTACTTTATATTCCGACTTCCAGGAAGAGCTCTGCCAATGTTCTCCTCATGAAATGGAAAACTAAAACTTATACTTAGGTAGTACACAGCCCCCTTTTGGTGAGGAAGTTATTTATTAGGGTATAAGGGAGAAAGCAGCATTCAGCCTGGCACTTTATTAGTCAACTGCTTTGGGAATTTGAAATAGACTGGGCATGAAGCTGAGGTCAATTGCCTGAGTTGAGGTGTGCAATCTCATTTTGAGTTTGAGATTTGAATTTAACTGTAAACCTTGAGGCAGCTAGTTCTGTTGTTCCAGTAAGTCTTGCTGAGGCCAGATTCAAAAATAGGAGCCTAATGGTTCTAATTTGCATATGCTAATTGACCATTCTGCTCCGTGACTTAAAAGTATTTTAATACATTCGTTTGGGAGAGGGGAAAGCATAATGGTAGAACACAGAACAGAGACACAAAACAGTCAAAAAGTAAGGATGTGGGCCCAGTTCTTACAATTTTCAGGTAGAAATCATATATTCTCCATATGTACATGTGAATGTGAAGGGTTGCTTCTTGTGGGGTATAAGTTGTCTGATGTGTACAGGATTTGTGGCTGGTGAGCTACATTTTTATACTATCTTTCTACAGACAAGCTTTAGCCTTCATGGATCACTGCCTTGTTGTGGCGAAGGGGCTTGTGTAACTCAGTGAAGCCATAAGCTATGCCATGCAGGGCCACCCAAGATGGACAGGTCATGGCAGAGAGTTCTGACAAAATGTTGTCCACTGGAGAAGGAAATGGCAACCCATTCCAGTATTCTTGTCAAGAAAACCCCATGGAACGTATCACAAGGCTAAAAGATATGACGCCGGAAGATGAGCCCCTCAGGTCGGAATGTGTCCAATATACTACTGGGGAAGAGCAGAGGGAATTTCCAAGTAGCGCCAGAAAAAGTGAAGCAGCTGGGCCAAAGCCAAAAGGACACTCAGCTGTGGATGTGTCTGGTGGTGAAAAGAAAATCCGATGCTGTAAAGAACAATATTGTTTAGGAACCTAAGATCAATGAATCAAGGCAAGCTGGAGGTGGTCAAACATAAGATGGCAAGATGGAACATCAACATCTTGGGAATCAGCAAACTAAAATGGACAGGCATGGGCGAATTTAATTCAGGTGACCATTATATCTACTACTGTGGGCAAGAATCCCTTAGAAGAAATGGAGTAGCACTCATAGTCAACAAAAGGGTGGGAAAAGCAGTACTGGGGTACAATCTCAAAAACGATAGAATGATTTCAGTACGAATCCAAGGCAAACCATTCAACATTGCAGTAATTCAAGTCTATGCCCCAACCACTGAGGCCGAAGAAGCTGAGGTTGATTGGTTCTATGAAGACCTACAACACCTTCTAGGACTAACACCAAAAAAAGATGTCCTTTTCATCATAGGGGATTGGAATGCTAAAGTAGGAAGTCAAGAAACCACCGGGATAACAGGCAAGCATGGCCTTGGTGTACAAAATGAAGCAGGACAAAGGCTAATAGAGTTCTGTCCAGAGAACAAGCTGATCATAGCAAACACTCTTTCCCAACAGCACAAGAGGCAACTCTACACATGGACATCACCAGATGGTCAATTTCAAAATCAGATTGATTATGTCCTTCGCAGCCAAAGATGGAGAAGCTCTATACAGTCAGTAAAAACAAGACCTGGAGCTGACTGTGGCTCAGATCATGAGCTTCTTGTTGCAAAATTTCGGCTTAAATTGAAGAACGTAGGGGAAAACCACTAAACCATTCAGGTATGACCTAAATCATATCCCTGATGAATATACAGTGGAGGTGAGGAATAGATTTCAGGGATTAGACCTGATAGACAGAGTGCCTGAGGAACTATGAACGGAGGTCCGTAACATTGGTCAGGAGGCAGCAACTCAATCCATCCCAAAGAAAAAGAAATGCAAGAAAGCCAAGTGGCTGTCTGATGAGGCTTTACAAGTAGCTGAGGAAAGAAGGGAAGTGAAAAGCAAAGGGGAAAGGGGAAGATATATCCAACTGAATGCAGAATTCCAGAGAATAGCAAGGAGAGACAAGGAGGCCTTCTTAAATGAATAATGCAAAGAAATTGAGGAAAACTATAGAATGGGAAAGACTAGAGATCTTTTCAAGAAAATCGGAGATATCAAGGGAACATTTTGTGCAAAGGCGGGCGTGATAAAGGACAAAGAAGGCAGGGACCTAACAGAAGCAGATGAGATTAAGAAGAGGTGGAAAGAATACACAGAAGAACTATACAGGAAAGATTTTAATGTCCCTGATAGCCATGATAGTGTGCTCACTGAACTTGAGCTGGACATCCTCCTCGAGAGGGAAGTCAAGTGGGCCTTAGGAAGCATTATTAAGCATTATTATTAACAACAAAGCTAGCGGAGATGACAGTATTCCAGCTGAGCTATTTAAAATCCTAAAAGATGATGCTGTTAAAGTGCTGCACTCATTATGCCAACAAATTTGGAACACTCAACAGTGGCCTAGGGATGTACGAAAGTCACTTACCTTTTCGCAGCTTGGCTTCGCGGTGGGTTATTAAATTATTATATTATTATTAATATAATAATAATTATAATTAATAATATAATAATAATTAATTTAATAATTATTAAATTAAATAAGCAGGGTGACAATATACAGCCTTGTCATACTCCTTTCCCAATTTTGAACCAATCGGTTGTTCCATGTCCGATTCTTACTGTTGCTTCTTGACCCTCGTACAGGTTTCTCAGGAGACAGGTAAGGTGGTCTGGTACTCCCATCTCTTTAAGAATTTGCCACAGTTTGTTGTGATCCACACAATCAAAGGCTTTAGCATAGTCAATGAAGCAGAAATAGACATTTTTCTGGAATTCTCTTGTTTTCTCCATGATCCAGCAAATGTTGGCGATTTGATCTCTAGTTCCTCTGCCTCTTCGAAACCCCGCTTGTACTTCCAGTAGTTTTTGGTTCACATGCTGCTGAAGCCTAGCTTGTAGGATTTTGAGCATAACCTTGCTGGCATGTGAAATGAGCGCAATTGTACAGTAGTTTGAACACTCTTTGGCATTGCCCTTCTTTGGAATTGGAATGTAAACTGACCTTTTCCAGTCTTGTGGCCACTGTTGAGTGTTCCAAATTTGTTGGCATAATGAGTGCATAATCTTTTAGGATTTTAAATAGCTCAGCTGGAATACTGTCATCTCCACTAGCTTTGTTGTTAATAATGCTTCCTAAGGCCCACTTGACTTCCCTCTCGAGGAGGATGTCCGGCTCAGATTCAGTGACCACACTATCATGGCTATCAGGGACATTACGATCTTTCCTGTATAGTTTTTCTGTGTATTCTTTCCACCTCTTCTTAATCTCATCTGCTTCTGTTAGGTCCCTGCCATCTTTGTCCTTTATCATGCCTGTCTTTGCACAAAATGTTCCCTTGATATCTCCGATTTTCTTGAAGAGGTCTCTAGTCTTTCCCATTCTATTGTTTTCCTTGATTTCTTTGCATTGTTCATTTAAAAAGTCTTTCTTGTCTCTCCTTGTTATTCTCTGGAACTCTGCATTCAGTTGGATATATCTTCCCATTTCTCCCTTGCTTTTCATTTCCCTTCTTTCCTCAGCTACTTGTAAAGCCTCATCAGACAGCCACTTGGCTTTCTTGCATTTCTTTTTCTTTGGGATGGATTTCGTTGCTGCCTCCTGAACAATGTTACGGCCCTCTGTCCATAGTTCCTCAGGCACTCTGTCTATCAGGTCTAATCCCTGAAATCTATTCCTCACCTCCACTGTATATTCATAAGGGATATGATTTAGGTCATACCTGAATGGTTTAGTGTTTTCCCTACGTTCTTCAATTTAAGCCGAAATTTTGCAACAGGAAGCTCATGATCTGAGCCACAGTCAGCTCCAGGTCTTGTTTTTACTGACTGTATAGAGCTTCTCCATCTTTGGCTGCAAAGGACATAATCAATCTGATTTCGATATTGCCCATCTGGTGATGTCCATGTGTAGATTCGCCTCTTGTGCTGTTGGAGAAGAGTGTTTGCTATGATCAGCGTGTTCTCTTGGCAAAACTCTATTAGCCAAGTATCAGTAGTTCCAAGTATATACATTATCAGTAGTTCCAAGTATATACAGCCTCAGTAGTTCTTATGTCTGTGGACATCCAAGACATTTGGGTAAGCAGACAGTGATGGCATGTCTACCTTCCTGGGAGTTTATCGACAACAATGGAAGGAGACAGAAGGAGAAGCCAATCATCATGGCTTATCTGGATTTTTTCAAGGAGCCAGCTTTGTTCTCTGCAGGACTTCTAGGTGGGGAGCTGGGCTGGAGTGAACATCATCTGACTGGCAGGGGCTGCTCAGCCAATAAGAGAGGCTCCCCCCCCTCCAGGCTCTCCCCTCTTTCCCCTTTGATAGAATCCTGGGAGGTTTCCTCCCCTGTATCCACAGAAATCTCTCCCTCTCTTCCCCCGCCCCCCAACAATAATGAAAGGAAGACCCTGTTCTAGCTGCCCTGCTGTGATCATTCGAATCTTTGACATTAAGGCTCTCTAAATGCATTATTTCGATTCATGGGAATCTCAGGAGTGCACAGTTTGGAGACTAGCCTCATTGAGCACAATGGGAGTCACTCCTGGGTAGACACATATGTTTGTGCTGAGAGAGACAGGGAGGGGAAATTGGTAGGAAACCAGCTTCCTTTCTAACCTAATGCTGCACAGGATCAGGATGATCAAAGGGAGTAGTAGTTACTTTGGGATGGCAACAAACCAAACAAGGGAGAATCGCAACCTTGAGAAAGCACTTTACAGCCTTTAGGGTATTAGTGCTTTAAACTGTACCATTTCAGTTGAGGGGGATCTCTGTAAATTCCTATGTGTGCATTCAGGGGACAAGCCTCACTGACCACAATGGGAGTTACTTCTGAATAGACACTAATTGGTTTGTGCAGGGATAGGAAACACCCCTTGACCCGGGTCACAGTGAAAGGCACACACCTGGGCAGGGCTAGCATACCCAAGCTAAATGTGGGGGTTGGGGTATACAACAACAATACTGGGGAGAACCCGACTTAAGGAAAAGAATCGGACTTTAAGCAATCTCAGGAAATCTTGCTTTTCCCTGATAAGCTCCAGGGTTGCTGCTGGATGGCCACAACGTCATATAACCCTAATGACCTCCAAGTGAAGCGAGCTCAGAGTAAATAGCTCATGGAGAAACCCCCCCCCCAGTTTCTCATGGGCCACTGAAGGCAATTTAATCAGCAGCTGGTCTATAGCAGGTACATCAAAAAAGCTGGGAATTTGAGTCAGTGCCCTTAGATGTTGTGTTTACACAATACATCGTTACATCACTTTGGAGGGGAGCAAATATTTCCACTAACTTTATGGGAAAGGACCATAGTTCAGTGGTACAGCAGCACATGCTTTGCATGCAGGAGGTCACAGGTCTGATTCCTGGTATCTCCAAGTAGGGCCGGAAAAACTCCCTGAAACCCTGGACAGCAGCTGCCAGTCCATTGTGGCAATACTGGATTGGATGGACCAATGGTCTGACTTAGTACAAGGCAGCTCCCTATGTAACTTACAAGAAATAGCTCTGCCTTTGAAAAACACAACTTAAGATGATCTGAAATTGACCTTCTTTAGTAAGCTACTGCCAAAGCCTCTGCAGGTTACCACTTGTTCAGAGCAAATGTGCCATGAATCAGCCGCATTCCTTTCAACTTATGCTTCAAGATGTTGACAGCAACTAGACCGAATTTATGGACATTACTTTGGATTTTAGCTTCCTGCACAATAATCTTAACCCAAAAGTTCAACATGCTTGCACACAAGCCAGTAGTAACCAATTCCCCTATACAACTGCAAAGAAAGGGCATTTATGTGCACCTACTCGCGTCAAGTACAAAAGGAAGAACTGGGATCAAGTGAACAGAATGAAATCCAGTGTGGTGTATTGGTTAGAGAGTTGGACTGTGACACTGGAGATGTGGGTTCTGGTCCCCCTCTGGCCATGAAGCTCACTGAGTGACTTTGGGCCAGTCACTGACTCCCAGACTAACCAACTTCACAGAGTTGTTGTGAGGATAAAATGGAGAGGAGGAGGACCATGTAAGCTACTGGCTCAGCTCTTAGTAACACCTATCTTGCCTTTGCTCACCCTGGCTTTATTCATGTTGTACAGAAGAAAGATTTTTTTCTGGCATAAAGGAAATTACGAGGAGAGGGAGGGAGAGGGAGAGAGCGAGCATGTATATCACTCTGCTTAATTTATCTATGAAATGTCATTTAGTTTTTTTTAACAGGCTTTACTGCTTTTGTTGGCATTTGCTTGCTTATTTAATGGGGCTTCTTTGCATCCACCTGAACACTAGGCCATGAGCAATTTTAAATTTACCTACAACTCTCTCTTCCCTTTTTCATTAACATATGCAAATCTACGATCTTTTTCCCAGAGAGAAGTGCCAAGCCAAATCTGTGTATGCATCTGTCTGCCTTTTTGCCTGGCTTAACTTTTTATATAACTGAAAACTCTGTCAGTACTATAGAAATTACATTACAAAATATGGCAACAGCAGCAAATATACCTACCTCTGCATGCCTACAGCCATCTGCCAGAGCTGATGGTTATAATAGCTTTTAGAGTCATTCTGTTTTGCAGAAAGACGCCCCGCAAGTAGACTGTGGTGATATGCAATATGGTCTTGAACTTAAAATTCAGTTACAGCTCTTTTTTTAGTATTAAACTAGAAATGCAATAAGGGTAGTTGTGTTAACCTTTGCACCTGTTAAGACCCCTGACAGCACCTCATCAGTCAGAGAGAGAGGGAGAGAGAAACTGCTTTTTGGAACAACTTGCAATAAAACTTTGAATTCACTTAGCATGTCTCAAAATACTTTTATTAATGAACCATTACAAGAAGAAGACTGGGGGGACAAGGACAGCCCTCCCCACACTCGGTGAAGTGTCACTCATTCTTAGATATCTTCTCCCACCATGCATATTCCTTCTCTCACTTCTTGATAAATACAGAATGCCTTCTATTGCCAAAAAAAAAAAATGGTGTTACCCAGAGAGCTGAGGGATTTCAGTCCAAACATCAAGAGTTTGTCAGTTTCCATAACCTGAGTCAGTTGAGGCTGAGCTAACATTTATACCAGAAAGTTAGTTTTCAACCAAAAGCTTAGCATGAAATTTAAGTGTATAGTACCGTCAGATAAGGCCTTTCCCAATGTAAGGTAAAAATCAATTGTTACACTGGGATGCAGCTAGAAAAGTGTGTTTTGAACTGAAGACCCTCTAACAGGGAAAGAGTGTTAGAACGGCACTTACATACTTTCCCAGCTATTGACATGCCTAACACAAAACTGCTTTGCATCACTGCCTCATCTGGCCCTTTCTTTATCTTAGAAGGGTGGAGTGGAGAGGACCAAGAAGTGTATGTGTGTGTTAACTATCACTGTGATGTGATCCTGGATAGGACTGTTATGGTGTTTGCCACCAACAGACCAACCCTGACTTCTTTGCAACTTACAGGTAGGGATGTATGGATTGTGTAACATCAGTTCTGTCTGTGTTTCACAGATTGTCGGGTGTGTTTTGTTCCATTGTCCATTCACAGATGGATTTGATTTTGTTTTTCAGTTGTGCAGAAAAGTATGCAAATCATTCCATAACAGGGTTTTCAACAATGTATCTTAGTACGTAACATTTCGCGTATTTTCCCCCATTCCATTCAACTTTTCCTCATGTATATTTACCAGTCTCAGCAGAAACTTGCATATTTTCCTATGAATACATATGTATACATTTTTTGCGGGGGGAGATCCTGAAGTCCACAGACTCTGCACGGTCTGAGGAGGTCAGTTTGCAGCAGAGTCCGCAGGTCAGATTCTTAGAAATTGAAGCTCATTTTAGTCCATCTCGAACTTCTCCAGCATCCCTACTTACAGGACAATCCTATGCTAGGGATGGCGGAGAATTCCACCATGAAATTCAGTGAGACCAAATGCACTGGCATTCGGCCCCCCGAAATCCGCGGCAGAACGGACTGCCCCCCCCGCCTCCCCACGGATTCCCCCTGGGACGAGGCTTACCTGGGGCGGATGTTCTGGATGGCGGCAGCTCCAGCTGCCGCGGCCGCCATTTGCATCCTGGTCTTTGCCGTGATAGGCTACGTAAGTATTTACATAGCCTATCACAGCAAGCCAAGCAAAACAAAAACAAAAAAATGGCGTATGCAAATGGCAGCAGCTATGGCGGCCGCCATTTGCATTCCCTATTTTTCACCATTTTAGCCTACGTAAACATTTATGTAGGCTAAAATGGCAAAAAATAGGGAATGCAAATGGTGACCGTTGTAGCTGCCGCTATTTGCATGCGCTGTTTGTGTGTGTGTGTGTGTTTTGCCCAGCCGTGATAGGCTACGTAAATATTTACATAGCCTATCACAGCAGCCTGGCTGGATGCAAATGGCGGCCGCTACAGCGGCCGCCATTTGCATCCGCAGCAGCCTATCCGTGGCTGGAACTCTGGCTGCGGACGGGCCTGGCCAGCTGCTCCGCGGAGCCACCATGGAGTGGAGCTGGCCGGGCAGGATTCCGGGGGGAGGGACAGAGCGCCTCCCCCCCATCGTGACTCAATTCTGCGAAAAGGTAAGTGACTTTTGTACATTCTTATCCTATGCACATATACACAGATGTAAGTCCAAAGGTATTCAGTGCAGCTTACTAATGCGCAAGTGTACAGAGGATTGCAGCCTTAATCAGGTTAGCAAGCCCAGGGGCAGTCAAATGCATTTAGGATGAAATGCTATTGAGGCACATACAGAGGATATGTTCACTCAAGCTCCCTCTGTTCATTGCCTTCACATGTGGAGGAGCAGCAGAACTCCACCTCTCAGCCCCAAACCAGCATTGCATGTCCTGCTCGCCCTGCCCCAGGTGCTGATATGTGCACCAGCCATGCCCCCTGGCAGTTGCGTGTTGGACATCAGTGCCAAGGAGTTGTAGAAACATTTTTGTCAGCTGGAGTTTGTAAAATAAGCTTCCCATGTTGTCTAAATAACTATTTTTTGAATTACAGAAACAAGGAATGAAATCTGAAATGTGGATAGGGATGGCGGAGAGGCTTACCTGGGGCTTTTTTGCTCTGGCATTTGGCCCCCCGAAACCTGTGGTGGAATGGCCTCCCACCTCCCGCCACCCTGTGGAATCCCCCCGGGACAAAGCTTACCTGGGGCGGATGTTCCGGCGGCAGCGGCTCCGGCGGTCGCTCTGGCGGTGGTGGCGGCAGCTGGTCTCTCGGCTGGCTGCTGTGGCCGCAAATGGCGGCTGCCGTAGCCGCCACCATTTGCGTCCTGCCAGGCTGCCGTGATAGACTATGTAAATATTTACATAGCCTATCACGGCAAAGAGCAGGGGCGCAAACGGTGGCCGCTACGCCGTTTGCGCCGCTGCTCTTTCCGTGATAGGCTACGAAAGTATTTAGTGCTTTTTTTCTCAAAAGTCTAGCTTTGAATCTCTATGTGTTCAGCCATGTTTGTTGTGCTGAATTAGGATTGCCACCTCTTTTTCCTGAAAGGCTCCTCATCTTCAACAGCTATATTGCAGGCAGATACAACATGATCCTCTCACTGCTGGGAATAACTTTACCTATTGAATGTGGCTGGTGCAGATGGGTGAAAATTTTGTTTTAGTTCATTTTTGATCAGAATTTACTAACATTCATAGAATCATAGAATCATAGAATAGTAGGGTTGGAAGGGGCCTACAAGACCATCGAGTCCAACCCCCTGCTCAATGCATTCACAAAGTTGTTCATATTCAGGAGAGAAAGTACTTGAGATTTAAAAAATTAGAATGTGGGGGAAAGTGAAATTGGTAGATTCACCCATCCCTAGATAGGTGAAAAAATGATTTCAGTTCATTTTTATAAGAATTTACCAAAAATTGTTAAGCCCATATTTGGGAGAAAAAGAACCTGAGGTTTTAAAAAATTTGAATATGGGAGAAAGTGATACTGACAGATTTACGCATCCATATGTACAGGCACAGAGACACACCTAAGTGTGTGCATCTATATGCATGTAGGGCTCATTCACACTGATAGGGAAGGCATGTCTGCCAGAAATATGGCCAATATGCACATTGGTGTGTTAGGGTATGGCTAGCAGGAGTGATCCTGAGCATGTGTGTGTGTGTGTAGGACCGGCATCTGAGCACTCCCTATTCCACACCAGCAGGACTTTGCTTTTAATTCCACACCAGTGGGACTCTGCTTTTAACCTCTACTGAGTAGAGGAGCAGGCACAGGCTAGTCTAGAACAATCACAAAGCTAGACACAAAAAGGAAAAAGAGGCAATGGAAGGACAAGACTCTCCAGTGGTGGTGACCTGCAAGGTGTGTGCAATGTTTGTTTTCTTGCCTGAGAACAACATGGCCTACACCTGCAACAAGTGCAAGTTGATCACGCTGCTGGAAGAAAAAGTAAGTGGACTGGAGCGGCGACTGTCGACCCTCCAGGGAATAAGAGAACACAAAGAGTTCTTGGACAGAATGGGGGAACTGCAGCAGCAAAGGGAAGACCAGAAGCTTGAAGAGCAACAGCAAGATGAGGCAGTGGGAAATGCTGAGGTGAAGAAAAATAGAGTAGAGGATACTCCTTGGAAAAGGGTGACAGTTAGGAGAAGAAGAACTAGATGCCACTGTGCACCAATGGAAGCAGTGGAGCTGTGGAACCACTCCAGGTACTTGCGGATGAGACTGGAGGACAGCCTGCAGAGGAAGAATCACAGGGGAACCTGCATGAGAGTGAGCAAGAGGCTGAAGGTCAGTCAAACAGAGGCGATGAAACCCAGGCCTACAACAAGAAGAGAAGAGTGGTAGTAGTGGGAGACTCCTTGCTGCGTGGGATCGAGACCCAAGTATGTTGCGAAGACCCGTGGACTTGCCAGGTATGTTGTCTCCTGGGAGGACGGATTAGAGATGTGACTGAAAGGTTGCCTGCACTCATAAAGCCCACTGACAGGTATCCCTTTCTTCTCATCCATGTGGGAACAAATGATACCGCCAAGCAGAGCTACAAAGAGATCACGTCAGACTTTGAAGCTTTGGGAAGGAAACTCAAGAACTTTGAGGCCCAGATAGTTTTCTCATCCATCCTTCCAGTAGTTAGAAGAGAGATAGAAAGGGAAAGAAAAATACTCCGGGTGAATGACTGGCTACAAAGGTGGTGCTGACGAGAGATTTGGATTCTGGGACCACAGCCTATACTTCCTGGAAGATGGGCTGTTGGCAATGGACGGGTTGCACCTCACAAAGGACGGGAAGAATGTGTTTGGCCACAGCATGAAGAACTTCATCAGGAGGGCTTTAAACTGAATCCTATGGGGAAGGGAGATGTAATGTTGGGGGTAGCAATGGATGAAGGCACATGCACTGCAATGGAGAGAAAAGCTCTGATAACACCCAATAATAGTCTTCAGTCACATGTAGGAAGAATAGGGAAGTCAGAGAATTCCGCCACGGATCTCGGTGAGGCCGAATGCCAGTGCATTTGGCCCCCTGAAATCTGTGGCGGAACGGCCTGCCACCCCCCGCCACCCCCCCCGTGGATCCCCTCCAGGATGAGACTTACCTGGGGTGGATGTTCCGGGTGGTGGCAGCGGCGGCGGAGGCCATTTGCAGTCTGGAGGTGTTTTGGGATTTTTTGTTTTTTTACAGGGACGTGATAGGCTACGTAAAGATCTACGTAGCCTATCATGGCTGGGTTTAAAAAAAAAATGTATGCAAATGGCAGCGACTACAGCCGCCGCCATTTGCATTCCTTATTTTTCGCTGTCTTAGTCTATGTAAATATTTACTTAGACTATTACAGCGAAAACAAAGGGGAACGCACATAGCGTAGCAGGCGTTATTTGCACCCCTTTTTGATTCACCTTTTTAGCCTATGTAAATATTTACATAGGCTAAAATGGCAAATCAAAAAGGGATGCAAATAGCGCCCATTACGCTATTTGCGTTCCCCTTTATTTTCGCCATAATAGTCTACGTAAATATTTACGTAGACTAAGATGGCGAAAAATAAGGAACGCAAATGGCGGCGGCAGTAGCCACCATTTGCGTATGTGGTTTGTTTTTGTTTTTTTTTACCGAGAGCCCTCCGCGGCTGGAAATCCGGCTGCGGACAGCTCTGGCCTGGGCTGGGCCTGGCCAGCTGCTCCGCAGAGCCACCGCAGAGCACAGCCAGCCATTGAGGATTCCAGGGGGGAGGAACGGATTGCCTCCCCCCCCGTTGAGGATTCCAGGGGGAGGGACGGAATGCCTCTCCCCCCACCATAAACATAATCCGCAGAAAGGTAAGTGACTTTCATACATCCCTAAGGAAGAAAGCCAGACTATGAAGTACATGGTCTTTGATGTCTATATACTTATGCCCAGAGTATGGGAAACAAACAGAACGAACTTGAACTCTTAATACAGGAGGGAAATTATGACTTGATAGGTGTAACTGAGACTTGGTGGGATGACTTTCATGACTGGAATACAGCAATTGAAGGATATAACTTGTTCAAAAAGAACAGGAGGAACAGAAAGGGAGGTGGGGTTGCACTGTATGTGAAAAATACATATCTCTGCACAGAAATACAGGAGGATGAGCTTGGTAGCCCCATCGAGAGCATCTGGATTAAAATAAATGGAGCAAAGAATAAAAGGAACCTGGTGGTCGGAGTCTACTACCGGTCACCTAATCAAGGAGAAGACGAGGATGAAACTTTTGAAAAGCAAATAGCCAATGTTTTAAGGAAGCATGATGTAGTAGTAATGGGGGACTTCAATTTCCCTGATATTTGTTGGGAGACAAATTCTGCAAAACATGGCCCCTCCAGGAAATTCCTGACTTGTGTGGCGGATAACTTCCTCCTACAGAAAGTAGAGGAAGGAACTACAGGATCGGCTATCCTGGACTTGATGCTAACCAACAGAGATGACTTAGTGGATAAAGTAGCAGTTATAAGAACTCTGGGGGAAAGCGACCATGTTGTACTGGAGTTCTTGGTTCTAAGGGAAGCAAAAGCTGAGTGTAGTCAATAGGGTTGGCGGAGAATTTCTCCCCAAAACTTCGGGGGGCCGAGCGCCAACGTGTTCGGCCCCCCGTACAAGTTTTGGGGAGAAATTCTCCGCACCCCCCCGCCCCCCGCACCCCCCCGGGACGGGACTTACCTTTGCCGAATGTCCCTCCCGGCGGCGGGTCCCGGCGGCGGTTCGTCGGGTCTTCGTCAGGGGCAGGGGCGGCAGCCGATCTTTCGACCGGCTGCCGCCGCCGCCATTCCAATAAAACTAAAAAAAAAAAAACGCCCCCGTGATAGGCTACGTGACGATTAACGTAGCCTATCACGGCTAGATCTGCAAAGTCAGCCGTAATAGGCTATGTAAATCGTCACGTAGCCTATCACGGGTGACTTTAAAAAAAAAAAGCACGTACGGCTAATGGTGGCCCCCATAGGGAGCCGCCATTCATGTTCCTTATTTGGTTGCTGTAGTCTACGTAAAGATTACGTAGACTACGGCGAAAATAAGGGCAACGCTATTTGTGTTGCCCTTATTTTCTCCGTAGTCTACGTAAAGATTTACATAGACTACAGTGACCAAATAAAGAACGCGAATGGCGGCTTCCTATGGGGGCCGCCATTTGCGTACACGCTTTTTTTTTTTTTAAAGTCACCCGTGATAGGCTACGTGACGATTTACGTAGCCTATCATGGCTGACTTTGCAGATCTAGCCATGATAGGCTACGTTAATCATCACGTAGCCTATCACGGGGGCGTTTTGTTTTTGTTTTTACTTTTAATTTCGCGGCCGGGTGAGGCGAGGCACCTCCTCCCCGGCCTGAATTTCGGCCGGGTGAGGCGGGAAGCCTCCCCCCCCGGCCTGAACTTCGGGGGGAGAGCAGCGAAGCGCCTCCCCCCCACCGCGAAAAGCTGCAAGACCAGGTAAGTGGGTTTCGTGCACCCCAATAGTCAAATGCGTACCCTGGATTTTAGGAAAGCTGATTTTAATAAACTCAGAACAATGATCAGTAAGGTCCCATGGCAAGCGACGCTAATGAGAAAAGGAGTACAAGATGGGTGGGAGCTTTTAAAAAAGTAAATTCTCACGGCACAATTACAAACAATTCCAACAAGAAGAAAAGGTGGAAGACAACAGAAGAAGCCAATGTGGCTTCACAAAAAGCTTAGGGATGACCTGAAAACAAAAAAGGACACATATAGGAAGTGGAAAGAAGGCCAAGCAACAAAGGAAGAGTACAGGCAGGTAGCACAGAATTTCAGGGATGGTGTCAGGAAGGCTAAAGCTGAGAATGAGCTGAGGTGAGAGAGGGATGCTAAAAACAACAAAAAGGCTTTCTTCAGCTACGTGCATAGTAAAAGGCAGAGGACAGAAATGGTGGTTCAACTATTAAATAAGGATGGCAAAATGATAACAGATGACAAAGAAAAGGCAGAGGTGCTCAATTCCTACTTTGGCTCAGTCTTCTCCCAAAAGAGAGTCTATGACCCCCCTGGCAAAGGCGAAGGACAGGCTGAAGGGGCAGGATTGCAGCTTGAGATCGATAGGCATATGGTCAAGGAACACCTCATTACTTTGAATGAGTTCAAATCTCCAGGGCCAGATGAACTGCATCCTAGAGTCATAAAGGAACTGGCAGAAGAACTCTCAGAACCGCTGTCTATTCTGTTTGAAAAATCATGGAGGATGAGGGAAGTGCCAGATGACTGGAGGAGGGCTAATGTTGTCCCTATCTTCAAAAAGGGTAAAAAGGAGGAACCTGGGAACTACAGACCAGTCAGTCTGACATCAATCCCTGGAAAACTTCTGGAGCAGATGATAAAGCAATCCATCTGGAAGCACCTTGACAACAATGCCATGATTACTCGAAGCCAACATGCATTTGTCAAAAACAAGTCCTGCCAGATGGATCTGATCTCATTTTTTGATCAAGTAACCTCCCTTGTAGACCATGGGAATGCTGTAGACATCATATACCTTGACTTCAACAAAGCTTTCGACAAAGTGCCCCATGATATCCTGATGAGGAAACTAGCTCAAAGTGGGCTAGATGAAACAACGATCCGGTGGATCCGCAGTTGACTACAGAATCAGACTCAAAGAGTGCTTATCAATGGGACCTTCTCAAATTGGGGAGAAGTAACGAGTGGGGTACCACAGGGCTCAGTGCTGGGCCCAGTGCTCTTCAACATTTTTATGAATGACTTGGAGGGGGAGGTGCAGGGAATGCTGATCACATTTGCAGATGACACCAAATTGGGCGGGATAGCTAATACTTTGGAAGACAGAAACAAAATTCAAAGTGATCTGGATAGACTGGAGCACTGGGCAGAAAACAACAGAATGACATTTCATAGAGATAAATGCCAAGTTCTGCACCTAGGAAAAAGAAACCAAATGCACAGATACAAGATGGGGGATACGTGGCTCCACAACACTACAAGTGAGAAGGATCTTGGAATTGTTGTCAATCACAAGCTGAATATGAGCCAACAATGTGATGTGGCTGCAAAAAAAGGCAAATGCTCTTTTGAGCTGCATTAATAGAAGCATAGCTTCCAAATCCCGGGAAGTACTAGTTCCCCTCTACTCAGCACTGGTTAGGCCTCATCTTGAGTACTGTGTCCAGTTCTGGGCACCACACTTTAAGAAGGATGCAGACAAACTGGAGAGGATTCAGAGGAGGGCAACAAAGATGATCAGGGGACTGGAAACAAAGCCCTATGAAGAGAGAGTGAAAGAACTGGGCATGTTGAGACTTGAGAAGAGAAGACTGAGGGGAGATATGATAGCGTTCGTCAAGTACTTGAAAGGTTGTTACAGACAGGAAGGCCAGGATCTCTTCATCATCATCCCAGAGTGCAGGACACGGAATAATGGGCTCAAGTTATAGGAAGCCAGATTCCGGCTGAACATCAGGAAAAACTTCCTGACTGTTAGAGCAATATGACAATGGAACCAATTACCTAGGGAGGTGGTGAGCTCTCCCACACTGGAGGCGTTCAAGGCGAGGCTGGACAGCCATCTGTCAGGGATGCTCTGACTTGGATTCCTGCATTGAGCAGGGGGTTGGACTAGATGGCCTTGTAGGCCCCTTCCAACCCCACTATTCTATGACTCTATGATTCTATGATTCTATTAAACTATAAGGGGTTGTTTTATTGGGGTTCAAAGGGACTGTGGTATTAGAAAAGGAATAAACCCCATACCCCATAACTTACTATAAACATTCTAGTCTAACCATACTGACTTGCAGTTTTACACATTTCAGCTGAAATCTTCCATGACAGGTACCACAGAGGCAAGTTGCCAGTGCCCTGCCCCGCCCCTCCCTGCCAGGGAAAAGGAACAGACCAGGAAGACTCTTTGCAAGAGGACCAAAGTCATTCCTCCTGGATTTACACTGCTGAATGACAAAATGTAGATATTTTGGCCTTGTGAGGACATGGCTGGTAATTATACCAGCCCACAACTTCCCCCCAAGATGTACAAATCAAGAGATTCATTAATTTATTTATATAACAGATGTATAGCCCACCCTTCAGAAAATTCCTAGGGCAGTTGCACATTCCAGTTCTAACTATAATGCCCCTAGAGAGGGTCTATAGCAAGGGTGCTCAACCTTTTTGGCCCCAAGGACCACATCTAGCATATGTTGGGGGTGGTGACTACCCATGTGCATGTACACACACATGCCTCTAATTCTTACCAATGTTGACATTTTCCCAGCAAGCTTACAAAGCATAGCTGAATTCTATGCATATCTACTCAGACATAAGCCCCAGTGCAACCGCTTTCAGGCATGCAAAGCATAGCTCAATTTAAAAATGTAAACGTATTTAAACTTTAAATTCACAGCAGGGTTTTTATAGGTTAAATGCCTTTAAATTGCTCTTATCTTCAATCCCTCGTCAGAAATAAGAATTGGGTTTTCCTGCTCACTGCTGGAGACAGCCACCTTTTTTTGCTCTTTCAGGGGTCCTCATTTCTGCTAAATTTTCCAGCAGGGGAGGAATCAGCTGGGCTACCACCATGAAAAGTGCATGGGGCCACACAACCCACAGCTAAGAGTCATGGGTGATCTATAGGTGAGAGTCATCCTGATCTATAGAAGGTATCATAATCCTCATTTTTGCCAGGAATTGTTGCCTCGAGAGAAAGAGACACTGACAATGGGATAACAGAGTAGCGTTGATATTTAATCCTGTTCAATTATCCAAGGCAGTTGTGGAGCTAATGTGTTTGCCTTTAGTAAAAAGGTAAAGGTAAAGGTGTCCCCAATGAGTTGTGTCCGACTGTAGGGTGTGGTGCTCATCTCCATTTCTAAGCCGAAGAGCCAGCACTGTCCGAAGACGCTTCTGTGGTCATGTGACCAGCATGACTGAACACCCAGGTGCACGGAACGCTGTTACCTTTCCTGCCGAAGCGGTACCTATTTATCTACTTGCAATTTCTTGCTTTCGAACTGCTAGGTTGGCAGAAGCTGAGACCGAAGATGGGAGTTCACTCCGTCACGCAGCACTCGGGTCTCGAACTGCTGTCCTGCCGACCTTCCGGTCTGCAGTTCATGCAATTTTAACTTCAGCTAATAGACAATATCTACTTGGATCCATGTTCAAACCCATTCAGGACATTCACCCCAACTGCCTAACACAATACACGTAGGGTACAATCCTATGCAGGTTTAGACAGAAAAAAGTCCTACAACTCCCAACATTCCCCAGCCAGCTATGCTAACTTCGTGAATGTTGGTAAATTCTTATCAAAAATGGGCTAAAACAAATTTTTCACCCATCTGCAGCAGCCAAATTCCATAGGTACAGTTATTCCCAGTAGGGAGAGGATCATGTTGTATCTGCCTGCAATATAGCTGTTAAAGATGAGGTGAGGAGCCTTTCAGGAAAAAGAGGTGGCAATCCTAATTCAGCACAAAAAACATGGCTGAATACGTAGAGATTCAAAACCAGACTTTTAAGAAAAAAGCACTCAATGCCCTAGGCCTGGATGGACAAAGATGTCAGGTTTAGTTTCTCCCACATTCTTTTTTTAAAAAAAAAACAAAACACCTCAATTCTTTGTGTCCCAAATATGGAGAACTTGGTAATTTTGGTAAATTCCTATCAAAAAGGAACTGAATTGATATTTCAGTTCAATTTAGACTGAATTGATATTTCAATTCAGTCTAAACCTGCATAGGATTGCACCCTTATAGTCTTTTTTCCACAGATCTCTTTGCAGATTCTTAACGAAGTTACACCAGGGGTAGCCCCACATGCTGGCCCCCATCTAATGCCCTCTATAGTGTTTCAGTTCAACCACTTGGGCTGATTAGTTCCTGGGAATATATGTTTCATTCTGAATGTCTGTCAGGCAAAGGTTTAAATATTCCCTGAGACAAGCATCCAAAATAGGGGTCCTTGTTAAATCACACCAAACTCTAAATTAGTCCTTGATTTTTTGCTAATTTAGTAAACCACTAGCAGAAGACTTTCAAGTTGAGAGAATTATAAAGATCTTTCATGTGTATCTAGTTAGAGGAGAGGGAAAAGGGAAGGATTATTAATTTCCTGCAGCCAACTAATTAGCACTGCTTCTAAAGAAAGGAAATTATGGTTTAGAATTTACCTGTTCTTAGTTCACTGGCTAATAGGTTGTGTTCAGCAGCATTCGGATATAATAGAGGATGAAGATTTATGGGGTGGAATTACACAACAAAGGTTCTATAAATAAAGGCCTGAATGGATGAAACAGGTGAAATAAATGCTATCTTCCTGGCTAAGAGGCCATGCTATGATTATTTAATTTTAATCAGGACGAGAACTGATATACACAATGAAATGACATAGAATCATAGAATAGTGGAGGGGGGGGGGCTACAAGGCCATCAAAGAATTTAAATGTTGAAGAATTTAAAAACTTTATGGAATAGACTACAGTGGTAAGTGAAATACTGAAGTACCAATGTAGAGATGGGACAACACAAGATTAAATCAGGTGCAATGTATCCTGAGAACTGTGAGTAGAACAAACAGAAAAGTAAAATATGCAGAAATATGCCAAACAGGACATTCTAATTAAGAATGGTACTGTAGTGATATAGTTAACAAAGCAAAGAGAATAAATACATTTAGGGCACAATCCTATGCATGTTTAGACAGAGTATGGTCACCAATGGTCTAATTTTGATTCCAGTCATTTTAGACATAGCCTAAAATGTTGCTGAACCATAAGGACCAGCCCAAAACATTTTGCTGTCTGAAACAAAGGACACGACGGTGTCTTCCCTCCCATTCCACATACAAAAGCAACTAAGTGGGTAGTTGAATCTTACTCCAGCAGTTGTGACGGGACTGCAGGCTAGTTGAAGGCACACAGGGTGGGCTGGGTAGCACTGCTATTCCCAATTCCCCAGCATCTGCTGCCAGAAGCAGCCAACTCACTGTACCTAATCGTAGGGCCAGACCTGTGAACCGTCCTAATGTAGAGCCCAGTTCAATTCTGGTGTCCAAGGTCTGGCATGAACTTCGTATGGTTAGATCCACCCATCCCCTGTGGATTCCATTTAGAAACAATTCAGGGCATCCCTAGTATTTAAATAAAGCCTGTAACTCTTGCTACAATATCTCTTTCTAAAGCTGCAAGAGTCAGAAACCCCAATTACTTTTCTAGTTTTACTCCTTTACCAGTAAGGAGGATTCAGTCTCTCTTCATGGTCAAACATATGTCTGGAATCATATCCAAATTTGAATGCAATCTCCACTTTTACTCCTTTTGTTCTTTAGTATTTGGGCTCTGCTGTCATGGATAAGATTTATGTTCTATCATCATCATTCCCTGGAATGTAGAATGCCGTGCATATACTTTTGTTTCAGGCAAAGAAAAATGAAACCTCATCCAGCACAAATCCACCCTTCCCACTTACTCAAGTATTGGTTGTAGTGCATTATGGATAGAAATAAGCCACTCCTTACAGCTGTAAGAAAAATGATAGCTCTAAACTAGAAATCTTAGATTTTTTAAGATCTTTCATTTTGCAATGGTTCTTCTTAACACATATTTTAAATTTCTTCCTGCTAAGATATTCAAGCACTTTTTTCTGCAATAATGGTTCATTAACTTCATTTACATCCCATAATAAATTTTATCATTGCCTTAAAGTTTTACATCATAACTATTCAGCATGAGTAGCTCTGTTTACTTTCTAATAGTCACAAATGCTCTTTACTTGGGAACTTATTTGGGTATAGAATGTTGAGTTATAAAGTTAACTCCTTCCTGTGTCATTGTCACAAATCCCTTGGCCCCCTCTATCCTTAAGCACTCACACAGACACACAAATAGAGAGGCTTCAGTCTCACGCCTTTAATTAATTATTCACAGATTCATTACAGATGCAAATCCTTGAAGATTCTCGGCTACAAAGGAATGCCTCCAGGGGATTCAAATGGGTTCACCGAAAGTTGCCTGCAGTTTGAAAGGGAAGCTATCTGACGAGGCTAACTTAGGGAGGGAGGTCCTGCCCCTTGCATGATGCTTCCCTGCATAGCCTCTATATGCCCCGGCCATGGGCTGCTAAGATTTGGTGGTGCTGAGATAGTGATAAGCCAGATCCAGGTTTGCTTCCAATGAGCCTTTATTGAGTACTTACAGCACACAGGCATACCTAGGGATGGCAGAGAATTCTGCCATGGAACTCGGTGAGGCTGAATGCCAGTGCATTCAGCCCCCTGAAGTCCATGGCAGAACGGCCTCCCCCCCGCCCCCCCCCCACAGATCCCCCCCGGGACGAGACTGTCAGGGTGGAGACCGAGCCCATAGAATCCCAGAGTAGTTCTGATTCTGAGGAAGAGCAGTCGCTCCTGGAAGAGGAGCGCGCTCCTTTTTCCCAGGGCCAACAGCTGATGGAGATTCCTCCCACCAGCATTCCTAGCTTAGATAGCAGTCCTGGGAGTGACAGAGCGCGGGAAGCAGACTTGATGGACGCGCGACGCCAACGCAGAGAGCAGCGCCAAATGGAGGGCGCAGAAAGGAGGCGTAGTGCCTGGTTGGCGCGCAAACAATGGCTGCGCCCAGAGGATCCAAGGGAAAAGGGGAGGGACTCTCCCTAGTCCTTAAGTTCAGGGGTCTGCCAGTAATTCCCTTTCAAATGGGGACCAACTGTTCCAACTTAGGGCATAGGTATTCTGCTGCTCATATCTAGTTACTAACGGTAGAGTTGTTAAGTTGTAAAAGAGGAATAAAGCTTTGAAAAGAATCCTTTTGTCTGTGTCTGGACTTGGCTACTGGATTAGACTGAGAGAGGCCTCCAAGGAGCCCTTGACAGCTTGGTCCCTGTTCCTCTTTTTTTTTCTCTCCTCTCTCTCTCTCTTCTCATATTGCCTTATGGAGGGTGCCGGGGACCCAGCGGTGCAAGCTCTGCTGCAAGATAACCAGATGCTCCGTGATCAAATGGCTCAACTGATGGCTGCCATGCGGAATCTACAGGCTGCGGTTCGACCCCCTCCACTTCCGATTCCCCCCCACCGCAAGTGCCTGGTGGCTTTGCCAGAGAAGTTTTCTGGTGAGAAAGGACTTTTTCAGATTTTCAGGGCCCAGTCAGAGCTGTACATGCATCTTAGGCCTGAGGATTTCCAGATGGAACAGGTTCGTGTGGGTTTCATCATTAACCTACTATCAGGCATGGCAGCTAGATGGGCTTCGGGGCTCCTGCTCGCTAATGACCCCCTGCTCGGGGACTATAAAGGTTTCATGACAGCCATGGCCCATTTTTTCGATGATCCCCTGCACACGCAGATGGCTTCTCGGGAGATTCGCCGCCTCCGGAAGAGCAAGGACTCAGTTTCCAGCTACGCGACAACCTTTCGCTTGCTGATGCAGGATTTACAGTAGAATGACGCCGCGCTAGTGGCTCAGTTTTTGGATGGTTTGAACGACGAGATCTGAGATGAGTTGGCGTGCACGCCCAGCCCGCCTACTTTGGAGGAGCTCATCCAGACCTGCCTTCAGATAGATAGTCGGCTGGAGGGGCGCCGGCAGACCCGGCGGGGTGCCAGGGGCCGGGATTTCCCTCCTCCCATTCCCCCACATTTCCTGCCTCCTCCCCCACCCCCCACTCTGGCGCTGGGGGTGGAGGAGACCCTGATGCAGCTGGGAGCTACCTGAGCCTCACTGCCGCCAGAGGAACTTCAGCACCGATGCTGAGCGCCGATGTTTTCGATGTGGAAAGCTGGGGCATTTTGCCAAGACCTGCCCAGTTATATCCACAGCTCCACTGCCTCCTCCTCCTCTCCTTCCCCCTCCTCCTCCTCCTCGTCCCCAGGCCTGACTAGACTGCCCCCCAAGCTTGTTGGGGGCCTCCAGTGTGGGGGTCAGTTCCCCACCCAGTGGGTGCTTCCCCCACCCTCCCATCTGCTGTTGCATGTTCACCTCCGCTCCTCCCAGTGGGGTGGGGTGGAGGCCCTAGCTTAAGTGGACTCGGGGGCTATGACCAGTTTCATGGATGAGACCTTCACCCTTTTCCACAACATTCCTACCCTGCCCCTTCCTGCCCCCTTGGCAGTGGAGACCATTGATGGGCATCATCTCTTTTCAGGCGCGATGACCCGTATTACAGTTCCCCTCACTCTGCGCACCCAGTCCCACATTGAGCAGGTTCAGTTTCACTTGGCCAAGGTTCCCCAATACCCAATCGTGCTGGGTGTTTCCTGGCTCTCTAAGCACAACCCTCAGATTTCTTGGGGGCTTCAGCAAGTGGAGTTTGTGACTCCCTACTGCTGGGAGCATTGCCTCCCAGAGGAGGCGCCAGTCCCAGCCCAGGCCTTAACCCTTTCCTCCCCCTCCTTGTCTGCTTCTGGCAGTCCTTCAGCTACCGTCATCCTCCCAGAGAAGTATGCAGCTTTTCGGGATGTGTTTGACAAGAAGGAGGCTGACCGGCTTCCCCCCCATCGCCCTTTTGACTGTGCCATTAACCTCATTCCGGGGGCGACCATCCCCGCTGGCCGGCTGTATTCGATGTCAGAGCTGGAACTTTGAGCTCTGCGGGAGTTTTTGGACACAAATCTCAAACGTGGCTTCATTCGCCCCTCCTCCTCCCCCGCCTGCGCTCCTACCTTCTTTGTGGCCAAGAGATCTGGTGAGCTCCACCCGGTGCACGATTTCAGAAATCTAAATTCAGTCTCCATCCCTGACAAGTACCCCCTCCCCCTCATACCTGAGATGCTGGAGCGCCTGGGGTGAGCCAAGATTTTCACAAAGTTGGACCTGCGTAACGCATACAATGTCATTCGCATCCGGGAGGGGGATGAGTGGAAGACCTGTTTTGGGACCCGGTTACGGAGCGTATGAATACCTAGTAATGCCTTTTGGGCTCGCCTGCACCCCTCCCACTTTTTTGCATTTTATGAATGCCATCTTCTGGGACTATTTGGACACTTTCCTCATTGTATATCTTGATGATTTACTTATATTTTCTGAGGACACCCACGCCCATCAGCTTCATGTCTCCGCCGTCCTCCAGCGCCTCCACGAGAACCATCTTTATGCCAAGCTGGAGAAATGTGTGTTTGACCTAACCTCTTTGGACTTTCTTGGCTACATTATTTTGCCTGACGGTATCAGGATGGATCCTTGAAAGGTCCAGGCTGTCCTCTCCTGGCAGGCTCCCTCCAGCAAGAAGGACTTGCAACGTTTTCTGGGTTTTGCTAATTTTTACAGAAAGTTCCTGCCCAGTTTTGCTCAGCTGACTTCTCCTCTCACGGACCTCCTTAAGGGCAAGAAATCTCCTTTTCATTGGACGGCATCTGCCCAACAGGCTTTCGAGGAACTTAAGAGGCTTTTCAGTTCTGAGCCGATCCTGTTACATCCGGACCCGAGGAAACCTTTTGTAGTGCAGACCGATGCCTCTGACTTTGTGGTGGGGGCGGTGCTCTTTCAGCCAGATCGGGCGGGCAGCGGGCTGAAACCCTGCACCTACCACTCCAGAAAACTGACCATGTCTGAGAGGAATTATACTATCTGGGAGAAGGAACTGTTGGCCATCAAGTCCGCTTTGGAGACCTAGTGTCATCTCCTGGAGGGGGCGCAGCACCCAGTCGAAGTTAGAACTGACCATCGCAACCTCAAACATCTTCAGACAGCCCGTGCCTTAAACCAGCAGCAGATTAGGTGGTCGCTTTTTTTTTCTTGGTTCCACCTTAAGATTTGCCATGTGAAAGCCTCAGACAACCTGCAAGCGGATGCTCTTTCTCGTAAGCCTGACCTCCAGCCAGGGAGTGAGGAAAATTCCCCCTCCCTCTCTGATTCTTCCCCCCCAAGCCCTGGCAGCAGCTGCGGTGCCTCATTCTTGAGAGGAGCTCCTTCTCTCTGCACAGGCTCAGGATGCTTTTGTTCGCACAAAGGTGGAGGAATTGGGGCTAGCCTCTGCCCCCCACTCTACCCCCTTCTCTTTGCAAGGTAGCCTGCTTTACCATTCCGGCCGGGTCTATGTGCCTTCTAGACCCCTCCACGAGAAGGTCCTCCATCAGTGCCATGACTCCCCCACAGCTGGGCATTTTGGTGTCGCCAAGACCCTGCATGGAGTGACGAGGGATTTTTGGTGGCCTCAGGTGTGTCAGGACGTCAAGTCCTATGTCGCCTCCTGCCCAACCTGCCAGCAGGCGAAGGCCCCCTCAGGCAAGCCCACAGGCTTGCTTCACCCCCTGCCTACCCCCTCAGGACCTTGGAAACTTCTCTCCCTTGACTTCATCACTGACTTGCCTCGCTCACACGGTAAGACCACTATTCTGGTGGTGGTGGATTTGTTTTCTAAGATGGCCCATTTCATCCCCTGCTCTGGGTTGCCCACAGCCAGAGAGACGGCAGAGCTGTTTGTGGCGCATGTTTTCTGCCTCCACGGATGGCCCGAGGGCCTCATTTCAGATAGGGGGGCCCAATTCACTGCCCATTTCTGGAGGGAGCTACTTGCGTTGCTCCATGTGATGCTCCGTCTTTCCTCCGCCCACCATCCACAGACGGACGGTCAGACCGAGCGCACCAATACAACTCTGGAGCAATATCTGCACTGTTATGTAAATTACCAGCAGGATGACTGGTTTTCCTTGCTGCCTCTCGCAGAATTTGCTTATAACAATGCCTGCCATGCTTCCACCCGCCAAACTCCATTTTTTGCCAATTTTGGTTACCACCCCAAGGCCTTCCCATCCACCCTAGTTCCCTCTTCGGTGCCAGCGGCCCAGGACTTTTTAGAGGAGTTGCGAGCGGTACACCACCTCTTACGGGACTCCCTCGAGCAAGCCAAGACAGCCTACAAGGCCTCTGCAGACCGGTGGCACCAGCTGGGTCCGTCTCTGCAACCAGGGGACTGAGTTTGGTTGTCCACCCAATACCTCCCCTCTCACTCGCCCGCAAGGAAGCTCGCACCTCGCCGCATGGGGCCTTTCCAGATTACGGCCCAGATCAACCCTGTTGCTTTTCGCCTGGCTCTCCCCCCCTCCATGAAGATCCATCCTGTTTTTCATCAGTCCTTGCTGTCCCCCCTGGTTTCTGGCGACCCTCATCGCTCAGTCGGCTCCCCCCCACTGCCAGTGCTGGTAGAGGGGGAGGAGGAGTTTGAGGTCGCAGAGCTTCTGGACTCCCGCCTTTCTCGTGGCCGCTTGCAATATCTGGTGGACTGGAAGGGGTACGGGCCTGATGAGCGATCCTGGGAACCCGCGGAAAATGTGCATGCTCCGTTGCTGCTCAGGCGCTTCCACCAGCTGTACCCCCACAAACCTGGGGCCCCAGGGGAGGAGCACGAGGGGGGGCCTCATGGGAGCAGGGATGATGTCAGGGTGGACACTGAGCCCATAGAATCCCAGATTAGTTCTGATTCTGAGGAAGAGCAGTCGCTCCTGGGAGAGGAGCATGCTCCTTTTTCCCAGGGCCAACAGCTGATGGAGATTCCTCCCATCGGCATTCCTAGCTTAGATAGCAGTCCTGGGAGTGACAGAGTGCGGGAAGCAGACTTGATGGACGCGCGACGCGCGACGCCGACGCAGAGAGCAGCGCCAAATGGAGGGCGCAGAAAAGAGGCGTAGTGCCCAGTTGGTGCACAAACAACGGCTGCACCCAGAAGATCCAAGGGAAAAGGGGAGGGACTCTCCCTAGTCCTTAAGTTCAGGGGTCTGCCAGTAATTCTCTTTCAAACGGGGACCAACTGTTCCAACTTAGGGCATGGGTATTCTGCTGCTCATATCTAGTTGCTAACGGTAGAGTTGTTAAGTTGTAAAAGAGGAATAAAGCTTTGAAAAGAAACCCTTTGTCTGTGTCTGGACTTGGCTACTGGCTTAGACTGAGAGAGGCCTCCAAGGAGCCCTTGACAGAGACTTACGGGGGCGGATCTTCCGGGCGGTGGCGGCTCTGGTGGCGGCTTCAGCGGCAGCAGCTGCAGCGGTTGGACTTCCGACTGGCTGCCACCACTGCCATTTGCAGTCTTGTAAAAAAAAAAAAAAAAACCTGACGTGATAGGCTACGTAAAGATTTATGTAGCCTATCATGGCTGGGTTTAAAAAAACAAAACAAAACCACGTACATAAATGGCGGCGGCTATGGCCGCCGCCATTTGCGTTCCTTATTTTTGGCTGTCTTAGTCTACGTAAATATTTACGTAGACTATGATGGCGAAAATAAAGGGGAACGCAAATAGCGTAGCGGCTGCTATTTGCGTCCCTTTTTTATTCGCCATTTTAGCCTACATAAATATTTACGTAGGCTAAAATGGTGAATCAAAAAGGGATGCAAATAGCGCCCGCTACGCTATTTGCATTCCCCTTTATTTTCACCATCATAGTCTATGTAAATATTTACATAGATTAAGACGGCCAAAAATAAGGAACGCAAATGGCGGTGGCCATAGCCGCCGCCATTTGCGTACGCGGTTTTTTTTTTCCCCCAGAGCCCTCCGCGGCCGGAAATCCAGCTGTGGACGGCTCTGGCCTGGCTGGGCCTGGCCAGCTGTTCCACGGAGCTGCCACGGAGCACAGCCAGCCGTGGAGGATTCTGGGGGGGAGGAACAGATCGCCTCCCCCCCGTCGAGGATTCTGGGGGGAGGGACGGAACGCCTCCCCACCACCATCAACATAATCCGCAGAAAGGTAAGTGACTTTCGTACATCCTTAGGTGTACCTAATGGTTGGATCAGACAGCTTCTCTGAACCCAGAGCCAAAGGGTATAATGGGTCTTATATTATACATGTTAGCAGTGAGGCAGCATGACAGCAGCAAGCATTAATTAGCATTCATCTGCAACTTTCCCATCATAAGCTAACAGTGCTTGTTCAGAGGGAAAACAATCAGAACTTTCCCAGCACAGACACCTGTAGCTTAGCATAAACAGAACCTCACTTCTCAGACACATCCTAGGCCCTGATAAGGTTCAGAGCTCATTAGCATGGAATGTGCTGAGGTGGCGATATCGACCTTTGACTTACCAGCCAAGAGGCCCAGTAGCAAGGGAATTGCACCAAAGCAGAAAGCATTATGGAGCTCCGAGCCCCTCTAAAACTACTGGTGACTTGGTTACAGGCCTGGGGCCATTACACTCCACCCTCAGATGATCAAAGAACAATTGAGTCTGCATGTCACAATCTCTTCTTACCCAGAGGGCCGAATCTTCTTTGCCCTGCCGTTTGATCACCAGGGGATTGATAACTATTTTACTGTATATTTTAAAATACGACAGCCATATGAGCAAGCACACAAAGCCATAAAACTACCTATGATAGTCACGGTTATGGCAACAACTCGTTTCTACCACCCCCAATTCCTTGAAACCAGTCTGAAATTGGTTTGAAGAGGGAGTCCCCTTCTAGGTGATGTATTTTCTCACTTTGTGCATACAAAACCCTTACACTGTGATTTATCACACTCTGCTTGTGATATTCCTGCTGCAACATGGCACAAATACCACCCTGGGCCGCTGTAATTGTATCTAAGGCCAGGCGGTTCTGCAAAATGGCAGTTCTCATGCTTGTCAACTCTATTCCAATAGCTTCTAGTGCCTCAGCGGTGGTGTTCAATGCCATTTCTATTGCTTTTTAAAAAGTATTTACCCTGTACAGCCTCTCATGCATCGCTAACCGGGTCGACCATCTGAGCTCCGCCCCTGATGTTTCCCTCTTAGCTCTGCACCACCGCCTCGCGTCTCTTAGGTCACAATCCTCAATCCCGTCCTCCTCCTGCTTGCTGCTTCTCACAGAGGGGGGTAAGGAGTAAGCTTCATGCCCAGCCATTTGGGAGTTGGTAACCTGAGAAGCATGCCTACCCATATCTGAACTGGCTTGTGAAAATGCCTCCCCCAGTTCTGGCTGCTCCTCTTCTGGATCTGAGCTGCTAACTATCACCCTGTGCTCAGAATCAATCCTGACAGTCAAGCTATGGCAAAGATCAAAGCATTGATCCTTAGCTCCCTGTATAAACTGAGTTTATATTTGTGCCCTCACTAGGAATGGATCTGTCCAATTTGCTTTCTCTGCATTTGAATTTTTTAAATCTGAAGTTCTTTCCATCCCAAATATGAAGGAATTTTCTAATCTTGGTAAATTCTTATAACAAATGAACGGAAAAAAAAATTCTCACCCATCTGCACCACCTCAGTTCACTAGGTACAGCTATTCCAAACCTGGAAAGGATCATGCTGTACCTCCCTGCCATATCACTCTTAGATATGAGGCACCATTGAGAAAAAAAAGAGGTAGCTACCCTAATTCAGCACTAACATGAATACACAGGGATTCAAATTTTCAAGAGCTAAGGACTCAAAGTCCTTGGCCTAATGGATGAATCTTTTCTGGTCCTCCCATGTTCAATTTATTTTTTTAAAAAAATAAAAAATAAAACTCTATACCTGATATGAAGAAATTTGCTAATTTGGGGAAATTCTGATAAAAAATGAACTGAAACAAAATTGTCACCTATCGCAAGCCAACACCAGTGTCAACTATCATGTGATCACTCTGGGCGTGTATGGTAACATTAAAATACTTACTAGTAAAATTATAGTCATACAGTGAATGTGGTTTATGTGTGGTTATGGTATTAGGAAGTTCGACACTCTTGTCCACCTGCACATAGAGCAGCATTTCCTGTGGGACTTCTTGTGCTATAGATCAGGGCTGTGTCTCCATGACAATGGAAGGAGAAGTGAATGGAGAAGTACCAGATTTTTTAAAAAGGATCAGCTTTGCTGCGCTTTGGTCCATGCAGGGCTCCATGAGCGAGTGCTCCACACCATTAAAAAACGCTTCACAGAACATACTTCCTGGTGGGGGGAGGGGTGGAGTGAATGTTCACCTTCATAGCCTTAGCTTTGAGTGAAACTGGATATATATTAGTGGCCAGATTTTCCTTCCCACATGTCCTCCCGCTTGATGTTAGATGTGACTCAAACATGAGCCTTCCTTATCAATTTTGCAAAATAGACTACAGATTGTAATTGGGGACCATTTGTTCTGGTCCCAGAAAAATGATGTTTGGGCACTAATAATGTTTTTGATTACCCTTACCCACCTCTGTAAGTTAACTCAAATTATGATGCAAAGGAACTCAGTAGTGCCTACCATAGCCACCAAATAAGGAAGTGACCTTCAACTTTAATATTTAATGTCTACTCGTTTAACAGGTCCATTTTAACAACAAGCATTACATATTTGCTCACCTCTTATGCCTTTAGAACATAGACAACTTTCTTATAGTGAGTCAGACTATTTGCCTATCTAGTACAGTATTGCCTGCTCTGACTGGCAGTGGTCTTCCAGGGCCAAAGGGCCAAGGCAGATGTTCTGAAAATATCTAGCATGCCATCTAGCTATGTATCCAGATTTGCTTAAGGTAATTACAGGGATGTGGGGAGATAATCCTTATTGGAAATGCTGAGTGTGGAGAAGGGAGGTTTTTGTCTTTACTTCCCAGCACGATCGGAGCCTCAAGCACCTTACACACATGCACACGCACAACCTCCTGGAATGCAGAGTGAGGAAATCCAATTGGCACCAATGGGAATTTTTCTCCTTTGCATTCTAGTTGTGTCTGGAGGCAGGGGGATTATTGCCCAGTCATGCCAGGGATCACCTCCTCTCCCCATGGGCAGAGTTTGTGACCAAGTTCCCCTTCCATGTGCCTGTAATTAACTTAAAGTAGGATCAAAATAGGATACAAAACTGCTAGTTCCATGCTACATATTTTCATATAATCTGCTTTGGCCCTCAAACAGAGGTCTTTCACATTATATGCTCCCTAATCCTTTCAAATGGTGATGCTGGGGATTGAACCTGGGACCTTCTATATGCAAAGCACGTGCTACTCAGTGCTACAGACAAGGCAGGAATGCTGAACTTATTAATATTATGCTATCATCTCATTATTGCATGTAGAATAACATGATTTTCAATTGTCTACAAAATGGTCTCCAGGTAATGGATAATAGACTTTTTTTTTCAGAATACTTGCTATTTTTACTGAAATTCCTAAGACACAATAGACTAAGGGAGCAATCCTATCTAGATAGGCCACCACCTCCGAACTCGGAGGTGACCGCCTATCCAAAGCAGGGCAGGAGAAGCATGGAGAGGATCGTTTCCTCCAGGCTTCTCTCACCCTGCTTTTTCGGTTAGACAGCTGATTGCGGCTGTCTAGCCATGGGAGGACAGAGTGGGAAAGGAGACTGCTGTATGACATATTGGATGTGTCGTACAGACAGTCATGCTCTCCCTACTCCTGAATGCCCCCAGCCACATCCACACCCCTTTTCGGCCGCTCCATGCTCCTCTTGAGAGCGTGGAGAGGACGGGGCTGTTCTGTGCTGCCTCGAAGGCAGCGCAGAAGCAGGGGGAGGTTGGTTCTCTGAGGTCGGTTCCCAGAAAACAACATATCCTATGGCCATCTAGCCACTGTCTAGCAGCCATAGGATTGCTCCCTCCAGCTGCAATTCTATGCACCCTTGCTTGGGAGTAAGCCCCACTGAACTCAGTAGTACTTACTTCTGAGTAAATGGACATAGGATCAAGAAAGTAGTGATATTTTATTCTTTAAAATAAAAGCACACTGAAAATGGTAGTTTGCGGTAGGGCTGTGCACCACTTCAGTCTGAAGCCCGAATAATGAGTCAAAGCGGGCTGCTTCAGTGGTGCCTCAATGTGATACAAGGTGGAGAAGAACAGCAACAAGGCACCCTGAAGTGAAGCAGCTTGTATATGAAGCATCTCGTCTGACTTGGTGATTCATTCCGTACAGCCCAGACAGCCTGGTGCCGAAAGTATCAACTTGAGAAAGTTCAGCAAGGGGCTAAGGATGAGGAGTCGGGAAGGGGAGAGAAGGAGGAGGAGGAGGGAGGGAGCTTTGGCAAATGGAAACTCTAGTTGCCAAATCAGGGCTGAACGTAATCTAGCAATGTCCAGTCAGTGACAGCGGTGGAGGGGAGGGGGACTGAATAACTGGAGAAAAATGATGACTGTGTTTAGAGACACAGATCATTCTGGTGGTGTTACTTAGGGATATGAGAACGCACCCCCATCTGGGTTCTCCAGATGCCTGCCTGCCATGCCCCTACTCCACTTGCTGGTCCTTCCGCCTCCACTGCAATCTCCATGTTTTTAAAAAACATGGTGATTGGAAGTCTATGTGCTCATAGACTTAGGGATGTGTGAACTCACCCCTGTCTGGGTTCTCTGGACTCCCGCCCAGCCCCTGCCCCTGCTTGCCAGTCCCCGGACTGTGCCCAAGCTCCTCCCACTCTCAGCTAGCAGCCCACACTCACCCCAATAGCCTTGTCGAGCTCCGCAGTCAACATTTCTAAAAAAAAAAGGCAATCGCAAAAATGGGCATGTTTTTGTAGCATGAAAGTGCCCATTTTTGCAAATGCACAAATTCTCATGTGTGAAAGGCACATTTTTGCAAAGGCACACATTAGTATGTGTTGAAAATGCACATTTTTTATAAAATACGCATGTTCGCACAAATGCAAATATGTGCAGTCACAAAATGTGCATTTTCGCATCTGCGCAAATTTGCGCATTTTTGTGATCGCCATTTTGTGATCACAGAGCTCGAGAAGGCTGCCAGGGTAAGTGCAGGCCATTTGCTGAGCACAGGCAGGGGGCAAGCAGGGCTCAGAGGTGTGGGTAGGAGCAGGTCCACCAGATTCCTGGACTGAATCAGACGCCCGTGCCATCCCTACATAGACTTATATGCAATAAGTGCCATGAATCTTGAGTATACATGAGCAGGAGATGGCTAGTGGCAGGGGCGTGCACTGCGCCTCCTTCTCCTCCTCCCTGATCGGCTGTCAAGGGCAGCCAACCAGCAGTGCACTATACACCCCAGCCACTACCTAGACATTTCCTTCTCATGAGCAGGAGATGGCTAGCAGTCCTTGACAGCCAAGCAGGCAGGAGAAAGAGGAGGCGTGGTAAAGCTCTTTGCTTTGAGGTTTTTTGTGGAAAAAATACATTTTAGCTGCCTCTAGCACAAAAACTACTGGGCCAAACTGTCTGAAATTTGGCAGGTTGGATCCCCTCCATGGGGGCAGTGAGGCCTCCAATCTTCATGTATTTATCATGAAAACTGAAAAAGTTATGGCCATTTGTGTTTTCCCATGAAGTCAGCAGGAAAACACCTACACCAAGTGATCTGGATATCTGAATCTCGCTTCAGATCTGAGTCTGAGCAGAGAGGGTCCAAACTGATCTGAGTCAAAGTAAGTCTGATTCAGAGGGTCCAAAGCAGCATCCGAGCCAAGCGCGGGGCCCATGCACAGCCTTAGTTTGTAGTACGTATGGTATGGCCAACATGTTATGTACTGCAAACTACCGTTGTCAGTGCTGTGCAGTATCCTTTCTCAAAAGCTTTTACTCCGAGTGGAAGGGTTTTCTTCAATGGTCCTCATGCAGCCATTCATGTTCTCTCTTGATTCACAAAATGTCTGTGCAAACTCTTATGGCACTATTTGGTTTGCTGACCAAATATTCACTTTAAAAACTGTAGTTCCTTATTATTTTCTCTGGGATTTGTGTGATCACTTGGCTACCAAGTTTATGTCAGTAGGAAAGAACATAAATGAACATTTTGGGGAAATGAAGCAAATACTGTTTTAAAAATGAAAGCAGTTGGAGGGAGGCGGAAACAATCATTTCAGTTCTAAAATAGTCTTAGTAATGATATCTATTTTAAATGCATATATTTAGATGAGAAGGTCACTTTTTCCTTTGCGACAAGTGTGTTGAGTGTATTTCATGACATCTCCACAGACTGTGACAGCTGCTCAGATCAGCATGATGCTACCATATTGTAAAATGATGATTCAGATGCAGGTCTTGATATATTACTTCTAAATGCTGCAGTCCCATGGCAACCTTCTCTTATGCTACTTACGGGCAAGTACAAGAATAAATTACTGATGCTGCTGTTGGGAAGCCATTGTAACTTCAGTGTTGACATCCTATTTATCCCCTGTTGAGAAAAAAGGAATTTCCCTGCATTTTGTGTATTGAAATGATGAATTATAACTGTTAAGCAAAAATGTAATGCATATGTTCCAGCTACCTAGCAGACAAATTACCATTATGCTAGGTGAGTAATACTTTATAAACCCATTTGTCACGCAGGATAGGTGTCATATACAATCTGATTCACTGTGTTTAATATATTAAGTAAAACTTACTCTGTGTTTTTTCTTCCCCCCAGTGCATAGAAGCTCACTGAAAAGTATTTTCTCAAAAGTAGTTGATGTCTCTGGATACTTGCAAGAAGCCTTTTGAATTAGCATTGGGAAACAAGTAACTTCTAGGTTTCTCCTACAATTCAAAGAAAATGTAATATTACCTTTGTAAAGCCAATGCTGTTTAACATGCTTTAAATAGAGTAGAATATGCCAGTGACACATACCAGGAGCTGCAGAAACCCACAAGTAGAGAGCTAGAATCAAGTGGTGCAGGCTGAATAGAATCCCACTTCTAGTCAGTTATTAATTGCTTTGTCTACTTGATGCCATCCTTCCTGTTTGACAATAATGAGACAGTAATGATTCTGTTTAGGGATGGGATGATTATTTGAAATGGAATGCTCAAATATGTGAGCACACCTTCTTGAATTGGAACAGCCGCAGTCTGAGACGAATATAGCCTCCCCTTGCACAGGCCTTTGCTCGAATTAGAGCTTGCTACTCTCTGACCTCCCTGTCACTCATCTCCCCCTTCCAAAAGCAAAAGAATCATAGAATAGTGGGGTTGGAAGGGGCCTACAAGGCCATCAAGTCCAACCCCCTGCTCAATGCAAGAATCCAAGCCAGAGCATCCCTGACAGATGGCTGTCCAGCCTCATCTTGAATGCCTCCAGTGTGGGAGAGCCCACCACCTCCCTAGGTAATTGGTTCCATTGTCGTATTGCTCTAACAGTTGGGAAGTTTTTCCTGAGGTTCAGCCGGAATCTGGCTTCCTGTAACTTGAGCCCATTATTCCTCTCTGTGAAGGCTGTCCTTGGAGAAGGTTGAGGTGATAGCAGGTGGCAGAGGGCTCACTGAGCACAGGGGAGGTCCCATTGGGCCTCTACTAAGTGGCAGCTGATGCATAGACTGTCTTTTCCTGCAAGAGATCACAGGAACTGGTGATGAGGAATGAATGGGTGAGAAATCACCTCTGTTGAGGGTTTTAAAAAAAACTTGGGTGATGCTGGGAGTTGTAAGACTTCTTTTCTAAACATGCTTAGGATTGCACCCTTAGTGAGCCAGAACAGAGGATTCATTCCCAAATCTACATTTTTGTGTGCTTCCCGACGCAGCTCATCACAGGAAAATGTGCATCAAATGTGCATATTTGAGAAAAGTGGACCCAAAGCTGCATTTCAGTAGTGTAAAGTACTGGGGGGAAATGTGCACGATTAAAAATGTGCACAAGAATGCATACATTAATGCATACATTACAGAAAAAAAATTGAGTACACATTTACAATATATATATTTACAATATTACTACTATATGGTGGTGGTGGTGGTGATGATGATGATGATGATGATATGGAAGCTTATGCAGAAACGCATTGGAATGTGCTTGACCTTAAAAAACTGACTATCTCAGCAAGACCGAGATTGACAGATCCCTCCCACCTTAGGCTTGACCCGTGATCTCTAGCAGGAAATGATGTTCTGTGTATCATTTGCTTCTGGGAAGAGGACCCTGGGCAGCTGTCATTGCTGCAAATGACACACAGGCCATAATTTACTGCTGGGGATTATGGGGCTTGAAGTCAAGCCTCATGTTTCCCTACTGGAAAGAGATACATCAAATGTAAGCTGATGTAGCAGGGTTTCCAGACTCTTTACCTGAACCTATTCTCCTTAGGATACCCTCCTCTTCAGGGGTGGGTTTTTGTCCAGCTCAAGTCACAACTGGAGAAATCCTGAGACTGGCTTATAATGATGAGAGTACAATCTTAACATGTGATAATAACACAGAGAGCAAGCAGAGGGTGTTTTTCTTCATATACTGCATACTTATGGAATTAATTGCCAACAGCTGCAATGATGATCATTAGCGCTGTTGATTTTTACAAGGGTTTCAATAAATTCAAGAAGAATATTAACTATCACAACTGAAGAAAGGACTCTCCATACTCATGGGTAGTATATTTCTGATTACCAGATGCTGAGGTCAAACAGGAGAGGATGGCTCTCTCAATCATATACTATTGTGAGCTTCGTGGAACATCTGAATGGCCATTGCAAAAAAACAACAACACTGGACAATATCATTATTTGATCTGACCCAGCAGCCATCTGATAATTTGCATGAGAGTTTCTTGCTATTTGTTACATGGAAAAGCTTTCCATAATATATGGAACGTGTGATGGTTGAAAGCCCTTCAGATGTCCATATACAATCTCAGAATGCATGAGTGAAATTGTTAACTGGAAAGCATACGCCAAATTTTCTGCATGTAGAATAGGGATGGGTGAGAAATTCATTTGGTTTGCATTTCAGTGCGAATTTACCAAATCTGCACTTCCTGAACCTAAACATGAACCGGAACTAGGGATGTATGAATTCCTTACCTTGCCATCCGCGGGGGGTCCGCTGAGGGAGGAGGTGATCCATTCCTCCTCCCTGGAATCCTCACCGGCCGGCTCCGCTCTGCTCCACGTTGACTCCACGGAGCCACCGGCCGGCTCCGAAGCCCCAGTGATACAGCCACCATTGCCGTATCGCTGGATGGACTGATGGGCTATGGACGCAAATGGCGTCTGCTACACCATTTGCATCCCTGCTGTTTGATGTGATAGGCTACATAAATCCTTATGTAGCCTATCGCGCGAAGGAACAGGGACGCAAACACGCCATTTGCATACCTGTTTTTTCACACATTAGGCTACATAAAGATTTACATAGCCTATCACATCAAAGACCAGGGACACAAATGGCGTAGCAGATGCCATTTGTGCCCATAGTCTGTCAGTCCATCCAGCAATATGGCAATGGCAGCCGAAATCGCTGGGGCTTCAGAACCGGTGGCAGACAGGATTCAGTCAGTGAGGACTTCACAAGGTAGGAGATCTGATCCTCCACAGACTTTGGGGGACAGGATTCTATTGAATCCGGCCTCATTGGGGTCCATGAAGGATTTCTCCAACATCCCTAACCAGAACATAGTTTGCCGTAAACTAGGGTTGGCGGAGAATATCTCCCCGAAACTTCAGGGGGCCGAGCGCCAACGTGTTCAGCCCCCTGAACAAGTTTCGGGGAAAAATTCTCCGCACCCCCCCGCCCCCGCACCCCCCCCCCGGGACGGGACTTACCTTTGGCGAATGTCCCTCCCGGTGGCGGGTCCGGCCGGTGGTTCGGCGGGTCTTCGTCTGGGGCGGGAGCGGCAGCCAGTCTTTCGACCGGCTGCCGCCGCCTCCGCCATTCCAATCAAAGAAAAAAAATGCCCCCGTGATAGGCTACGTGACGATTAACGTAGCCTATCATAGCTAGATTTGCAAAGTCAGCCGTGATAGGCTACGTAAATCATCACGTAGCCTATCACAGGTGACTTAAAAAAAAAAAAAAGCGCGTACGGATAATGGCGGCCCCCATAGGGAGCCACCATTCCCATTCCTTATTTGGTCGCTGTAGTCTACGTAAAGGTTTACGTAGACTACAGCGACCAAATAAGGAACGCGAATGGCGGCTCCCTATGGGGGCCGCCATTTGCGTACACGCTTTTTTTTTTACGTCACCCGTGATAGGCTACGTGACGATTTATGTAGCCTATCATGGCTGACTTTGCAGATCTAGCCGTGATAGGCTACGTTAATTGTCACGTAGCCTATCACGGGGATGTTTGTTTTTTTAAAAAACTTTTTAGTTCGCGGCCGGGCGAGGCAAGGCACCTCCTCCCCGGCCTGAATTTCGGCCGGGCGAGGCGGAAAGCCTCCCCCCCAGCCTGAATTTCGGCTGGGCGAGGCGGGAAGCCTCCCCCCCCGGCCTGAACTTCGCAGGGGGAGCAGCGAAGTGCCTCCCCCCCACCGCGAAAAGCTTCGAGAACAGGTAAGGGACTTTCGTGCACCCCTACCGTAAACATGAACCAGAATGCTCTTTGCCATAGAAATTTGTACATTTCTGAAGTTTGTGATGAAGTCTGCAAAAAAAAGAAGAGCGGAATACATGCACTTGAAACAGTGTGCACAAAAGCTAGGTATAATTCTAGAAATGCCCTCACCCCGGCGCCAGCTTGTCTGGCTGAAAGGGAGGCCATTGCGGGTGGGTGGGGTGACAAGATGTAGGGGCCTCTGATTGGTGCACCCCAGTGGCACCACCATGCAGGGAGGGGCAGGCTGAGCTGCCTTAAGCTCAGCTCCCCCTCCCAATCTCAGCTCTCTGGCTCGACGCAGCTAGAGAGAACTACAGCTCCGCCGAGAAACAACAAAGAACACCTTCCTGCTGGACACCGGCTTCGTCATCATTCCAGCCACTTGAACTCCACGTGCTATCAGCGCGCCCAAAGCCTCACTGCCACGGCTCGATGCACCTGCTGCGGCTCCGGGTTTGCTGGTGTTCACGGCAGGGGCACACGTTGGTTTGTTACCATGCGAGGACCCCAGCGGTTACGGTGTCAATGCACCCGCCCCCTCCTTCTCCTCGCTCCTGAGGGCTCGGCGTGCCTGCTGCGGCCTCTGCATTGCAGGCAGCCGCGGCGGAGGCCCTCCGGTTTGGACGCCGCCCCATCCACGGCCGGCACTTGTCACACTGGGGTGGCACCTGTTGCCCCTACTCCTCGAGCGCGGCCCCTCCGGACGAGGCTTGCCCTTGCTCCCCCCTTTCTTGCCTCCTTGGGCGGTTGTGCGCGGGTGCCGCCCCCTCAGCCGGCGCTTGCAGCCCAACGGGGAAACACCTCTAATGAGCTCCCCTGCTGGGGCGCCCGCGCTCCCGGCGGCCGAACGCCCGCTCCGTCTCGGCCCCGGGGTTGCCGGTCCTCGCTGCGGGGGCACGTGTGTGAGTGCGCCGCTCCCTCGGCCAGTGCTCGCCGCTCGCCGAAAGCCCCAGTGGCTGTGCCGGCCCACGCCCGGGCGCAGCGCCTCCTGGTGCTCTCCCTTGTTGGGGCGCCCGCTGTCCCGGCAGCCGCGCGCCTGCTCCGCCGCGGCCCCGGGGTTGCCGGTGGGAGCGGCGGGAGCGCGTGTGCGAGGGAGCCGCTTCCTCGGCCGGTGCTTGCCGCCCGGTGGCTGTGCCGGCGCACGCCCGGGCGCGGCGCCTCCTGGTGCGCTCCCCTGCTGGGGCGCCCACGCTCCCATCAGCCGCGCGCCCGCTCTGCCGTGGCCCCGGGGTCACCGGAGGTTGCGGCGGGGGCGCGGGTACGGGGGCACCGCTTCCTTGGCTGGTGCTTGCCACCCGGTGGATGTGTGGGCGCGCGCCCGAGCGCGGCGCCTCCTCGTCCACTCCCCTGCCAGGGCACCTGCACCGGTTGTGTTGGTACGCGCCCGTGCGCGATGCTTCCTTGTGTGCTCCCCTCCTGGGGTGCCCGCCCTCCCCCTTATTGCTTCTAAAGGCAGTTGCCATGCACCTTAGCTGCCCTGGCCCCGGGGTCGCGGGTGCTCATGGTTGAAACACGTGTGCGCGTGCGCTGCCCCTCAGCTGGCGCTTGCTGCCCTGGCGTGAGTGATGGCGGCTGTGCCTGCGCACGCCCGGGTGCGGTGGAGATCGGTCTGCCCCCTTGCTGGGATGGTGGCTGAGCGCCCACCCCTCTGGCGGTCGCACGAGGCCGGGCGCCAAGCAAATCGGCGCCGGCTCTTGCTGCCCCCGGGCGCTCGCAGTGGCACCACGTGAACCCCCCCAAAAAACCCACACGAAAATTAATAAAACAAAAATAACCACCTGGGGGCGCTGCGCTCGGGAGCGGCTCCCGTGGCCGCGGGCCCTTGCTGCGCCTCTTGGGCACCGGGCTTGCAGCGGTGGCAACTGCGCCCTCTTCAAAGCTACTGCGTGGTAGTAGCTAGAGCATCGGACTGGGACTTGAGACACCCAGGTTCTAGTCTCCTTTCCAGTGACATCGTTAGGGCTGGAGCCCCTGCTGGGCATGCAGAAGGTTCCATGTCCAGTCCCTGGCATTTCCTGGTAGGGTTAGAAAACCCCTATCTGAACCCCACTGGGGGGGAGCACAGATTCTCCACCTCTTCCCTATAAGCTAATAATGTAAATGGCTAGACACACAGTGTCTTAAATGTGCACACACACAGCCATACAGAAAAAGGATCCATGTTTTGCGCTTACCTCTCTAGCCGCTATCAGACACGGAGGGTGCCCCTCCTGTCTAGCGGTAGCGGCGGCACTGCTGCCTGTTGTCTGGGGTGCCCAGTGTGTAGCTCACTGGAACCTCCTGTTATGTGCTCTGCCCCCTCCTGCATTTACTTCTAGGAGTGGTGGCGGGTGTGTTGGACTGGGTCCTGGGACCCGAGCCCCTGCTTCTTCTTGCCAATGTAGTGCCAAGATCAACTCACTTTCTACATCATGCCCCCCCCTCAAGAAAGGCCAAGGTTGAAAGAATGGGAAGAGTAGGGCCCCGCCTCCCCTTCCCAACAGTTCACTGCCAAGGCCCGATTCTGAGTCTGATGATGAAACAGACCCGGTTCGGGTGTCAATTCTTGCTCGTCTGGAAGCTGCTGAGCATTCTTCGGGGATCTCCTTTCCGTCCCCAGCCAGGCCTAAGAACCCCCCCCCTGGTGGTCCAGCCTAAGCGAACGCGACAGCAGAACCAACGATAGCTACTTCTATTTCAGCTTCAGCAGTAATCCAAGCAACATCCTCCTCCTTGTAGTTTCGCCTAGGCGACACACCACAGCTGGAGGCGGTCCGCCCTCATGGGGCATCTCCGTCAGGAGCACTGCAAGTGGCATCGCCTCCCTTGCTCCTGGGGACCCGGACACGTGAGATGACTGCACCTCGCCCCAGTTGTCCAGAAGGGTGACCTTCAGGGCCGTGGGTTGCCGCCTTAGCTTACCTTAGCTTAGCTTAAGCTTATCTATATGACGCCCGGGCCGCCTGCAGCTCCGTCAATCACACCCCAGTAACCCCAGCTGCTTAACACAGCATCTTATACGGCTTTACTGGATTAATTTAGGATCCCTCGCCTGCCCCCGCCCACTCGGGCATCCAAGTAAGAGACATAATAGATCCCTACGCTAATTTGGCGAGTTGTACTGTCACCAGGGCTACCCCTTCTCATAATGACGTTCACCTGAGGAGGTGTGTGACTGGCTTATGTGAGGCCTTTTCGCAGGAGGGTCGCCATTGCTCTTCCCTGCGCAAGGACTTGTTGGACCAGCACCTTTCGCTCCAATTTTGACTCCTTCCTGGCCAGGTTCGGCGATGGATCTGGCAGCGGCCACATTCACCAGGCGGTCTCCCGCACTGGCCCTTGGCCTATGGCGGGTCCGCTGCTTCAGCACTCCTATCTGTGCCAGGAATAAAGCCCCAAGGGCACATACGCCCAGGACACGTGCAGTGTCCGTCGTGAGTGCTCCCTTGTAGCAGTCAGCACTCATGCACCTCTTGCCCAATGCCCGGGGATGGTAGGGTCCCCGTGGAAAAGCCGAGGCAGTAGGAAGCTCTGGATGGCCCTTGCTTAGTTAGAACGCATCTTGACTTAGAACACGGTTTTATGCTAGGTTCTAGGGACCCCCCCTTTTTTTCTCTAGGTCAGCATAGGCCATCCTTACCTTGTAAGCGACATTTCTCCTCGCCAGGCGTCGACAGATTCAGGAGAGGTTAACAAGGCAGTACTGGAGGAAGGGTTTTAGCTCCCCCCTTTTTCCAAACCCCATTATCTACTCTAAGGATCTCCCCTTTTCGAAATGGTGCCCAGGAAATCCTCTAGGGAGTTTATCCTGATTCGTAACCTCTTCCTGTAGGGCCAGTCAGTTAATCATGAGATCCCTGATCATCTCTGCTCAGTGCGACACATCTCTTCGATGAGGCAGCTGTCTTGGTCTGGGATCCCGTCCACAGGTCCCTGAGGGGCATGTGTTACATGGAGTCCAAAGACGGCGGTCAAAGTTCTGACCTAATGCAAGTATTGCTCCCCTTTCCTATTACCTCTGTGTTTCTTAGCTCACAAAAGGCTGAGGGCCAGTCTCCCACATCAACATTCGGTGAAGCCAATCCAATACTCTTAGGGTTATTCTCGCCTCCCTCTGGACAACTTTCAGGTCCTTTAGGGATAGCGCCAAGCAGTTATACATCAGGCAAGGCTTCAACTTAGTAGTGCTTTAATGGCACCTCCTTCTGGAAGCGTGAGCCTCTCCTCAAAGCCGGATTCACATTCTGCCGCTATCTCCAAGGGGTTTCAGATTCTTAGGGCAGGTCCGATCATGCTGTGGGTAGTGGCCTGTAGAGTGGAGGCTGCTGCCGCTGCCAGGCACATTTTGAGATAACCTTATAGCCAAGTCAGTAACCCCCCCCCCCCCGGTATGACAACATGACTACGTTATTCATTCTCCATCCTCCTGAAATTGGAGGGTCATGTCATGTGTCAGTGTGTTCGTCCTCCAGAGTCGGTGTTACAGCATCAGGTTCTGGGTCCACTATGTGCTGGGTTAGGCAAACCCAATTGTCGATGCCTTGTCATGAAATTAGGTCAACGTCTTCCGGGCCTTAGCCCCGTGGGTGCTCCATTCCCAGATCCCATCATTGCAGTACTACAGGGGACCGGGATACTGAAGCCGGGCATGCCAGTCTGCACTCCATAGCTCTCCGTACAGGAGCCACCTGCGACAGAGCAGGTAGGGTGTGCTGCGCATTAGGCAAAGCTTCAGCGTTAGGATTCATGACCCTTATCTATAGATCAGTCGCCGCATTTCGCGCCTCCTTAAAGAACAACAGACTATTTGGGACCATAAGTCGCAAGCTGGCCATTTAGCCTTCTGGCCCACAATGGTGGGATTCACTGACTCCATGTCAGTTTTTAGGGTTCGGCGTGCAATATAGTGTTGGGCATAGATGTTGCCTGCTTTAGTAAATTAGCCACCCTCTCTCTCCAGATACCCCTTTTGGGCTCGGGGTGTAATGGCCCTCCATTTCAGCTTTCCAGTAAGACGTTTCCCTGTCCCACCTAGCAGCCTTAATGGCCTTCTTCAACCTCCCTTCCTTAGGAATTCAGGGTTACTCTGGGCTCCCAAGGCCGACTGGTCCCGGAGGGCCTTGATATGCTTCAAGGTACAGGTCTGGCCCAATGTAACCCATTTACGTATGTGGTGTTCTAACTGATCGGTATGGCAAGGGCACGGCAGTGGCCCACGGCCAAACGCAAGTCAATGGGTTAGGCCCCGTCGGCACCTTATGGGTTTATGGAATGCCACGGGTCTGAGGAGGGGCCTCCGTTTTATCACTTCAACAGCTTATTGTTGACTTAAAGGCAATTTGGGCAGTTTCTACATTAGCTTTACCCCCCTAGGCCTAGGTAATTTGCAGTTCAGAGCCCACTGTTGTTTCATCGAAGCAGTCTCCATGGTAGCCGCTGGAGGTTTTTCTCTCAGGCACGTTAGGACATTCGAAAATGGGGCTTCACAGCATTTCAGCCTGCATTCACAAGTTGTTCGCTTCTTCCTGACACAATTTTCGCTTTGCTTGCCTAATGTGCTTATTCCTGAGACCAGCAGACTCGTCGTACGCCGGTACGGGTGCTCTTACATGGGCACATTATGATGTCTGGAGCTGCACGAAGGGCTTGTATGTCGTCTTCAGACGTCAGCTTCTGTCACCCCATCACATTAGGATCCAGTGGCTTCACAGACGTGGCAGGCGGTGGGAGTCCAGTCCTCACTCTGTTCCACCAAAGTTTGTCAGTCTTCCTCTGCAGGTCCAGGTGCGGCACATTGAGAGGAATGACGTCAGCTGTAAGCCAGGCAAGGACCTGATCGAACAGGCCTTGGTTGAGAGGCCTTGGTCTGGCATACCTGGCCGGAAGTAGCCTATTGCAGCCCTCACTGCTCCCATGGATCAATGTGAAGGACTGGAATGACGTTGCCAGCGGCAGGGCACATCCGAAAGTGCACAGAGAAATGGCTTATGGCCATGTGAATGAGGCGATGGATGCACCACCCGCCAGGGAATTCTGTGGACTTGGAGGGAGCGTTACAGGTAGGACGGTGTCCGCCTGTCTCATGTAGTGAATAACATATTTCTGTCTGATCTGCAAAGGGGCCTGCGGGAAGTTCTTCTGCGCAGGTGGGGGGAGTTTCACAAGCTCTAGGCTTGTGACTCCTGTGGCGGCTAGGACGGGCAAAAACAGGAAAGTAGGGATGGTGTGCATGCAGAGGCACCTTATGGTGACAGGTGACGCCTGAGGCCCCCCTGAACGGGTTGTGCGGCTTGGCGGGGGGATAAGTGTTGCCTGTGAGACCAACCCTACTCACTCACCCAGGTATTTCGCGGCACCGGGTTGGGGGTGACACCGGAAGGTCTACCTCCCCCAGAAGGGGCAGTCTGGAGGGATGGCGAGATCACCGCCACCCCTCAGGCTGGGTGTGTTTTCGCCCAAGAAGTGCCAGCTAGCCGCTGACACAGTTAGATGCCCGTCCTAGTTACCCCTTTGCAGCTATTTCAATAAATGTGGCCCAATTTTCAACCCAAGCTTGTTGTCTGCATCTTCTTTAACCCATCTCTGCTCGCAAAGTGTGCACAAAAAATGCTTTATTCAATAGAAACTTGGCTTGGGAAAGACATGTATATTTGAAAAAATGCACATAGAAATATGTACATTTGAAAAAAATGAATATCAAAATACATTTTTTAAAAATCACAATAAATTATGTAATTTTTTTTTCATGCAGGCTAAAAAAAAATGTGATCTATGCATAATTGGAACAGAATTAATTTAACATTGGGAAAATGAGAACCATCAGGGTGGAAGCTTGGCTCTTCTCTGTGCAGGGCTACTTTGAACCAAACATGATCCTCCACAGGGATACTGAAGTGGTAACTGCATTGAGTCTTCAAAATGTTCTGAAAATCCATATTAACAGTCAGTGCCTTACCTCAAAGCAGGTGGTTCTCTAGGACCTTTCCCTCCTTTGTAACACTTTGAGGTCCAAATTGAAATCACAGCACTAATGATGTAAAGCATTTGTTTGAATAGAGCTGTGTGTAAATGGCCTCTCAAATTTTTCCAGTCTGTCTGTGGGCAGCAAAACTGGGGGGACAATTTCACTGAATTTCTCCTAGGGAATAAGAAATTATCCAACAGTTTCTCACAGATAGGGTGCACTATTGGCAGGGGTTCTAGCACAGCTTCTTCCTTTTTTCCTAAGCGTTTTTTGGTTTATTGCAGTGCTTCTGTTGGTGGCAACAGAATCAACTGTGTTGAGGCTTCCACTTCTTTGAGGCAGAATTTTAAATTTCTTTTGGTGGTATTTTTGAGCTTACCTAGTCACTGTGAGGTGGCTAAGGATGCTGTGTGTGTTTTCTCTCTCTGTTACACATCTTTTAATTGCTCTACAGCCTCCCAGGCCCCCTACAGTTCCTGAACAGAGATTCTATAATTGCAAGTGGAGATGGGTTAAAGAAGACGCAGACAACAAGCTTGGATTGAAAATTGGGCCACATTTTATTGAAATATTTGCAAAGGGGTAACTAGGACGGGCATCTAACTGTGTCAGCGGCTAGCTGACACTTCATGGGCAAAAACACACCCAGCCTGAGGGGTGGCGGTGATCTCGCCATCCCTCCGAACTGCCCCTTCTGGGGGAGGTAGACCTTCCGGTGTCACCCCCAACCCGGTGCCGCACAACACCTGGGTGAGTGAGTAGGGTTGGTCTCCCAGGCAACCCTTATCCCCCCACCGAGCCACACAACCCGTTCGGGGGGCCCTCAGGCGTCACCTGTCACCATAAGGTGCCTCTGCGTGCACACCATCCCTACTCCCTTTCCAGTTTTGCCCGTCCTAGCCGCCACAGGAGTCACAGGCCTATTGCCTGTGCAACTACCCCCACCTGCGCAGAAGAACTTCCCACAGGCCCCTTTGCAGATCGGCCAAATATAAATCATTGCCGATGTCTGACAGGTGGACGCTGTCCTGCCTGTAAAGCTCCCTCCTAGTCCAATGAATTCCTTGGTGGTTGATGCAACCATCGCCATGCTCTGACAACCCACGTGCTAGTTCTCTATTCACCTTGCGCTGGGCCCTTTCCATGGCCGCATTGCTCTGCGCCCTCCACATGATTCTCAGGAGCATTGAGGACCATAATATGGTCACCCCCGGCCAGCAATGTCGGATCGTCTGCAGATCGGCCAACGCCTGCTCCATCAAGCCCTTTCCAGGCTTGTAGCCCAGGTCATTCCCTCCAAAGTGTAACAGCAGGACTTGTGGAGGGAAACTGACCAAACCTCGTTGAAAGAGTGTGGGGAGAAGACCGTCCCATCGCATACCCCGTCGGCCGAGCCATTGTATCACCACCTGTTGGGGAAACTGCAGCCGGGATCCGAAGGCTGACGTAGCAGCTCTGCAGGCAGCCCAAAAAACCATACTGTGCCCACAAATGAGCACCCGTATCGGCGTTGGTCGAATCCCATCTAAATAAAACATTGGGGAAGGCGAAGAGAATCATCAAGAAGCATCAGGCAACTTGCGAATGTAAGAGCGGAAGGCCCTGGAGCGCCATCTCCCTACCGCTTTCACTTGCTTGGATGAAAAACCTATGGCAGCTGCCGTAGAGGCTGCCCCAATACAAAATGAGTGAGTCCCGAAACGGTAATGCCCCAGACCCAGTGTGGTCAAGGCTACCTTAGTGACTGCCCAAAATTGGAACTTTGTCAGTGGTGAACCATCCGCGTGGCAAAATAGGGGACCCTCACTTGCCCCGTGGTGCTCAACGAAAGCCCGCAAGGCCCTGACCGGGCATAACTCGTCGGCCTGGGCCTGGTTAAAGGTAACCAATGCTCCCTTGCCTGCCTGATTGGTGTTTGAACGTCGAATATGTAGGTGAATCAGGCTAAGCTGGATCTGGATATCTGAATACCTCAAGGCCCACCCGGAGGTGTCGGATTTGAAGGCCCAGACCAGTTCTGAAATCCTGAGGGCCCCGAAAAAGGCTGTTAAAGCTGCAGCGTGAAAGAGGGATGCTTCGCATGGAGAAGAGCAAAGGGAGGGCCACAATGCCTGAAGCCCTGTGAGAATAACTGGCGACAAAGGGTGCCTGGAGTCTGGCAGGGCAGGAAACATCTGTGCCCAGCCTTGCACAGCTCTCCTAATTCAGAAATCTGAGGTGGAGTCCTCTACCCCTCGCACTTTGGCCCAAAAGGCCAAAGAGGCGAGCTTCCCCGAAATGGTCCTAGCAGATAGTCCCTTGTTATGCAGATGTACGCAAAATTGTAACAAGTGGTCCACAGGTAAGGGCCACACATCGTGCAACTGAAGCCCGCACCTGAAGGTGCCAAACGCCCTACCTGCTCTCTCGTAGGCAGCTCTAGTGCTGGGGGCTATAGAATTCAGGATCGCATGTTTGACTTGAGAGCGCCAATCTCCCACAGTTCGTCTGGTATGGGGTCTGGCAGTGGATGGGCCCATGGAGCCAACGCACGGAACCTGTCGATCTGGTTTCATGACAAAGCATCGGCTACCGGGTTCCACAGACCCAGCACATGGCGGGCGCGGAACCATATGTTGTGGCGTAGGCATTTGAGGGTAAATGCTCTAACTAAATCCATGACTCTTTGGTTTCTAGAGGATAATGTATTAATGACATGCACTACGGCCAAGTTGTCGCACCAAAAAAGGGCGACAGAGTTGGCCATCAAGTCTGCCCAAATATGTACAGCCACGTAAATGGGGAAGAATTCCAGAAAGGTGAGGTCCCGATTGATACCGCTGGCAGCCCAGGTCTCTGGCCACTGGCCCAGGCACCACCGGTCTCGCCAAATTAGCCCAAAACCAAAGGTGCCAGCCGTGTCCGAATGGATCTGCATGTCGGCTCGTAGAAGTAATTCACGCCTCCAAAAGGAGATGCCATTAAAGTTCCTCAGGAATTTAAGCCATACCCGCAGGTCCATGCGCATAGCAGAGGTGACTCTGGTGCGATGATGCGGGAGTTGAATACCCCGCATTGCCCAGCAGAGCCATTGCAGGAATGCGTGGCCGGGGGCAACCACTCTACAAGCGAAGTTCAGATGGCCAACAATTTCCTGTAGTTCTCTAAGGGAGACTTTATGAAGGTGCAAGATGGACTGGAGCTTATTTTTAAGTATCACCAATTTATCGTGGGGGAGACGAGAACACTGTGCGCGGGTATCAAGCTCGATCCCCAAGAATGTCAAAGTAACAGTTGGGCCCTCTGTCTTCTCGTGTGCCAAAGGGAAACCCAAGTCTGAGGAAAGGGATATGAATGCCCTAATCAGGTCAGAGCATTGACTGCCATCCCCAGGTCCAGCAAACAGGAAGTCATCCAAATAATGGACCACATCGCTGCAGCCCGTCTTGTCCCGTATGGCCCATTCCAGAAAGGTACTAAACATTTCAAACATGGCGCAAGAGATGGAACATCCCATAGGGAGAGCGCGGTCGATGTAAAATTTGTTCTGGAAGGAAAATCCCAGCAAATCAAAATCCAGAGGATTGATAGGCAAAATGCGAAAAGCGGATTTGATATCACACTTGCCCATCAATGCCCCACAGCCCAGAGCTCTTATCATGGCTACCGCAGCGACAAAGGATGTATAACGCACGGAACATAGGTAATCTGGAATTTCATCATTAACTGACTGGCCCTTGGGGAAAGAGAGGTCATGAATTAACCTGAATTCACCGGGTGATTTCTTGGGTATAATACCCAAAGGGGAAATCCTCAGGTTGGGTAGCGGGGGCGAGGAAAAGGGGCCGATGACTCGACCTGACTGAACTGCTTTGTTAATCTTATCTTGCACCAGGCGCCGCATGCTAAGAACAGACCGGTGGTTACCGGTCAAATACGGCCTGCGCAGGCCCGTAAAGGGAATCCTGAAACCCAATGTAAAGCTGCGTTCCAAGTAGATTGCTGCCTGCTGATTTGGGTAACGACCTAGAAGTTGAAGGAGTGGAACAATCTTAATTGGGCTGGGACTCTTTGGGAGGGGGAGGATACCCACCGCCCTGTTTTCTGCCACCCCGGCCATCCTTTGGGGGATCTCTCCAACCTCTGGCTCTCGGGCAAGAGGAGCAGGAGTGTTGACCACCACAATGGGAGCACTTGTGCTGGAAGTGGCATGGGTTATGGGAGCAGGAACTTTTGGAGTTGAACTCCCAGCACAGCCAGCAGTGTTGAACCCCTGGACCTGCAATAGTCTTGGTGGCTATTGCGGGTGACAGCTTGGCCAGGATATGGCCGCTGTCAGACCTGTCGCCAAAGCCTGGCCTAGAAGGGGTCATGAATTGGAGCCAAAGGTCCTGGTCCTTCAGATCCCAGCGCATGGAGGGGTCGATGATGGCCCTCCTTCGGAAGGCCTCGTCGTAAGCCAGCCATGCGCTCCCCTCATATTTGGAGTAAGCCCTGAATATTATGTCGAGGTATTGGTGAGAACCCAAGCCCTCTCAGGGAACCTCTGCTGGAGGATGCCAGCGTAAATTAAAAAGCCTGGCAACCAGTTCACCCAGGTGCGAGGCACCTTGCGAGCTTTGCTCCGCTCAAGATCCCGGTCATGGGTCCTATCTTTGTCACTGGGTTCGGGCTCACGAAAGAGCAGGGCAAAGACATCGATAAATTCACCCCGCAATATCTTTTCTCTAGTAGCAATGGTTAAGTGAAAACCAATAGGGGAGGACGTCGCACCAGTGGGCATAGATCCACGACTTAGGTTGGTGCATGGGTCAATTGAGGACAACTGTGGGGCTAGCAGGGAAGGAGGTAGGGAAGCTAGGGGGTCACTAACCGAACCGGCGGGCCCCTGCCAAACACTGGCGGAGGCGACGTTAAGCAAATGAGGCTGGACTAATGGCGGAGCAGGCGCAGTGGCGTCTCCTGCCAGTAGTAGTAAGGGGAATGAAGTGCCAGGCCCCAAAGAACTGGGAGGGCTGGCTGATGAAGCAGCTGAACTAGGAGTTGAGGCCGAGGCAACGGGCTGAGGAGTACTAGCTGCGGGGCCTGAAATAACTGAAGGAAGTGTACGAGGGGGGACTGGGCCGCTTTGAAAGGTAACCCCCGGCACCCAACCCCAGGAGTTGATTTGCCCCATACCCGGCCAGGCGAATTGAGGTGCCAAAGCGGTCTCACCTGTACCAATCGTGGGCATGCTCTGATCCCCAGCTGGAAAAACCGAGGTTGTTGCTTGTGCACCCAGGGAAGATGAGGCAGCAGAAGGGAGGAGCTCTGCTGAAGGCGGTGAGCCTTCTGGAAGAGCCGAGGAAGAGGAGGTGGATGCCTCAATAGCATCCAGGCGATCTGAAATAGAAAGGAGCAACGAGCGTTGGGTCTGTTGTCGCGTTCGCTTGTGCTGGACCACTGAGGATTTTTTGTGCCTGGCCCGGGGAGGAGGAGAGATCCCCGAGGAATGCTCAGCAGCTTCCAAACAAGAAAGAATTGATGCCAGTACCAGGTCTGCGTCCTCATCAGAGTCAGAATCGGGCCTTGGCAGCGATCTTTTGGGGAGAGGGGGCAGGGCCCTCCCCTTCCTTTTCTTACCACCCTGGCCTTTCTTGGGATGCATGCTGCAGGAGGTGAATTAACCTAGTTGCTATCAAAGAGTTAAGAAAGCCACTGGGCACCCCAGACAATAGGCAGCCACCCCGCAGTCTTAAGATCTGCAGGTACAAGTTCCAGACCAAGACAGAGAGGCCTGGGGATGAAGATGAGTGGGGGGGGCAGGCAGACCGCAGCTTGAAGTGCTGCCGCCGGCAAACACCAGCGCTGCGCACACCCGCCCACCGGCGCTTCTCACCGGGACAACACCTCAGGCCGAGGTGGCACTGGCGGGAGGCCGGCAAGGCGAGGAGGAAGAGGCCGGCAAGGCCGGCGGCCAGGTAGACAGGCCGGCTGGCAGGCAGCCATGAGCTGGCCCGGCAGCCGGCGGACCAGTCAGGCAAGCGGGCGGGCGGGCGGGCAGGCGAGCGAGCGAGCGGGCGGGCGGGCAATTGAGCAAACGGGCGGGTTGAGCGGGCGGGTGGGCGAGCGGGCAGGAGAGCGAGGAGAACAGACGGACAGGCGGGGGAAAGGAGCCGGCGAGGGAGGGAGGGAGGCGGAATGATATCACCAATAACTGCCCCGGAGGCAGCAACGTTGGCTCTCCCGACGGCCAGCAGCAAGTCAATAGCTGTAAAGTGAAGATTTTGGTGCGCAGAAGAACGCTGGGTCCAGGCGGCTGGAACGAGGACAAAGCTGTTCTCCAGCAGGCCAAAGTCCCTCGTCATGTCTTTAGCTGCGTTGCGCCAAAGAGATGAGATAAGGAGGGGGTCAAGTTTAAGACAACTCGGCCTGCTCCTCCCCGAATGGTGGTGCGACTGGGGTGCACCAATCAGAGGCCCATACGTCTTATCACCCCACCCGCCCGCAATGGCCCTCCCCCCTTTCAGCCAGACAAGCTGGCGCCGGGTAGAGCATTTCTATAAAGCCCCATGAGAGGAATTGCCTCATGATGTCTTCCTCATAGAATCATAGAATAGTAGGGTTGGAAGGGGCCTACAAGGCCATCGAGTCCAACCCCCTGCTCAATGCAGGAATCCAAGTCAGAGCATCCCTGACAGATGGCTGTCCAGCCTCGTCTTGAACGCCTCCAGTGTGGGAGAGCCCACCACCTCCCCAGGTAATTGGTTCCATTGTCGTATTGTTCTAACAGTCAGGAAGTTTTTCCTGATGTTCAGCCGGAATCTGGCTTCCTGTTACTTGAGCCCATGATTCCGTGTCCTGCACTCTGGGATGATCAAGAAAGATGGCTTTCTTCTCTGTGACAACCTTTCAAGTACTTGAAGAGTGCTATCATATCTCCTCTCAGTCTTCTCTTCTCAAGGCTAAACATGCCCAGTTTTTTCAGTCTCTCTTCATACATAGGGCTTTATTTCCAGTCCTCTGATCATCTCTGTTGCCCTCCTCTGAACCCTCTCCAGTTTGTCTTCATCCTTCTTAAAGTGTGGTGCCCAGAACTGGACACAGTACTCCAGATGAGGCCTAACCAGTGCTGAGTAGAGGGGAACCAGTACTTCTCGGGATTTGGAAGCTATGCTTCTATTGATGCAGCCCAAAAAATCATTTGCCTTTTTTGCAGCCACATCACATTGTTGGCTCATATTCAGCTTGTGATCGACAACAATTCCAAGATCTTTCTCACTTGTTGTGTTGTTGAGCCACGTATCCCCCATCATGTAACTGTGCATTTGGTTTCTTTTTCCTAGGTGCAGAATTTGGCATTTATCCCTATGAAATGTCATTCTGTTGTTTTCTGCCCAGTGCTCCAGTCTATCCAGATCACTTTGAATTTTGTTTCTGTCTTCCAAAGTATTAGCTATCCCACCCAATTTTGTGTCATCTGTAAATGTGATCAGCATTCCCTGCACCTCCTCCTCCAAGTCATTCATAAAAATGTTGAAGAGCACTGGGCCCAGGACTGAGCCCTGCGGTACCCCACTCGTTACCTCTCCCCAGTTTGAGAAGGTCCCATTGATAAGCACTCTTTGAGTCCGATTCTGTAGCCAACTGTGGATCCACCGGATCGTTGTTTCATCTAGCCCACTTTGAGCTAGTTTGCTCATCAGGATATCATGGGGCACTTTGTCAAAAGCCTTGCTGAAGTCGAGCTATATGATGTCTACAGCATTCCCACGGTCTACAAGGCAGGTTACTTGATCAAAAAATGAGATCAGATTTGTCTGGCAGGACTTGTTTATGGCTCTAAGTGAAGTGCAGGAAGCCGAGGAGGCTACAGGCTGTCACAGAAATTACTGTACAATGACAGACAGGACATTCGTTCACACTTCTCAGCCATCTCATAAGTTAGGTAAGCCCAAGAACCCCAAACCCAACCCATGAGAATTTCTCTGAAATTTCTCATCCTTTGAATTTCTTTTCGAAAGCAATTTCTTTTCTATCAAATTGAATAAGAATGGTTGAAAAAAATGTAGGAGAAATTTTTGGCACACCACTAGTTGAACCCTCAACTTTTTGTTCACAGCAGAATGTTTTCCCATCACATTCTTTCTCTATGGTTCTGACTGAGAAACATCCCATTTGTATTCCTTCTTCTAAAAATGACTGAGCACAGCACTATCTTCAATAGAATTTACCATCAAGTAAATGTACATAGGACTGCAGCCTTGGCATTTATATAGCACTTTCCCTAAATCAGGGGTGGGAACCAGTGCACCCTTTAATATCTTTCTTGGTGCCTGCCAAGGTACCCTACACCTCCTACTTTTAATTTTTATTCTTTTTAAATAACAAGGTTTCTTACTGGGACGTGAAGCTGGGATCGCTTGATGTGAAGCGGGGATCACTTCACATCAAGCTGAGGCCTTTAGTTGCTTTCATCTTTTTCCCATGAATTCCTCCAGGGCCAGATCGATGTGGGGCTCAGAGAAGTTCTTAGGAAATGATGATAGCAGGTGTCTGCAGGCTTGATGCCTCCATCTCCAGCATGCCCATTTTGTGGGTGATGCCCTGGACAGTTTCTCAAATCACCAGATGTGCCCATGGGCCCAAAAACTGGTTGCCTACCCCTGGTCTAAATGGTCAGTGTTTCACATCTGGTGTTCCAGTAATGCTTACAACATCCCAATAAGATCAACCGTATTACAGCTAGGGAAGCTGAGAGACACCGGGTCACCTAAGACCATCCAGTGATATTTAGAACAGGGATTCCAACACCTAGTTTATTGTCTTAACTACTCCCCACCTGCCTTCAGAACACCCAAGAAAGGCTCTTCTTTGGGGCAGCAGAGAACAACTTTAAAGTAGTATAGTCGACCAAATTAATATTTTTGTAGGGTTGCAACACCTGGGTCCAGGCTTCCCTGTACACCACCTTCCTCAGACTGGTACCCTGCAGATCTTTTGAACTTCAAAACCCATCTGCTCCAGCCAGCATGACCAGTGGTTAGGAATCCTGGGAGTTGTAGTTCAAAATGTCTGGAGGGCACCAGGTTGGGGAAGGCTCCCATACACCTTCCATAATCCAGCTATGGGAGTGGGGTGTAAGCAGTCTTCTGTATAAGGGTGCTGGAGGATTTTGTTTGCTGTGCCTTGTAAAGTGAACTAGCCTGATTCACTTCCCAGACTAATACATGGAACATGGTTATCCTTTGGATTACACACTTCAACTGGTCCAGGAAACTGCAGCCAGACTCTTGACCAGGGCCAGTAAGATGGCACATGTCATGTGACTCCCTTGTTACAACAGGTTCACTGGCTACTGGTCAGCTAGGTTGGCTCCCTCTCTGTTTTTCTTCTGTCAGCAGGCAAAGACATTTCTATTCAGGCAAGCCTTTGGCATGTAAGCTGGTCTGCTGCTGAAAGGCTTTTAAAACTGGTCACGTGCTGTCTATTTTGTTTACTCTTGTGCTTTAATTGTGTTTTTAATGCATTTGTTTTATATGTTATGTTTTAATTAATCTTTTGTTTTGTTTTTGAGTGCCATTTTTGGTGGAAATGCAGAATATACATTTGATAGATAGATAGATAGACAGACAGACAGACAGACAGACAGACAGATAGATAGATAGATAGATAGATTTTGTGAGACAGATCTTGGCTCAAACATGAGCTTCCTCCTCTTCAAATGAATGTTTGGTTGTGACTTTTCACAGACATCACTTTTTAGCCAACTCTGAATATACCAGCCTATGTAAGACATTTGTTCCACTGCCAAGGGATGCTGTGAGACTGGGGCTTGAGTCAAATTCTGAAGAGGAAGAGATATTTTAAAATTTGTTCCTGTTGTTCAGTCGTGTCCGACTCTTCGTGACCCCATGGACCATAGCACGCCAGGCCTTCCTGTCCTGCGCTCTCTCCCGGAGCGTGCTCAAGTTCATATTCATTGCATCCGTGATGCTATCTAGCCATCTCATCCTCTGCCGTCCCCTTCTCCTTTTGCCTTCAGTCTTTCCCAGCATCAGGGTCTTTTCCAGGGAGTTTTCTCTTTGCATTAGGTGGCCAAAATATTGGAGCTTCAGCTTCATTATCTGTCCTTCCAATGAGCACTCAGGGTTGATTTCCTTTAGGATGGACTGATTTGACCTCCTTGCAGTCCAGGGGACTCGTAAGAGTCTTCTCCAGCACCACAGTTCGAAAGCATCAATTCTTCGGCGCTCAGCCTTCCTTATAGTCCAGCTCTCACAGCCATACATTACTACTGGGAAAACCATAGCTTTGATTAGACGGACCTTTGTCGGCAAGGTGATGTCTCTGCTTCTTACTATGCTGTCTAGGTTTGCCATAGCTTTCCTCCCAAGGAGCAAGTGTCTTTTAATGTCATGGCTACAGTCACCATCTGCGGTGATCTTGGAGCCCAAGAAAGTAAAATCTGTCACTGCTTCCATTTCTTCCCCTTCTATATGCCAGGAAGTGATGGGGACAGATGCCATGAACTTAGTTTTTTTAATGTTGAGTTTCAAACCAGCTTTTAAACTCTCCTCTTTCACCCTCAACAAGAGGCTCTTTAGATCCTCTTCGCTTTCTGCCATTAGGGTGGTATCGTCTGCATATCGGAGGTTATTGATAATTCTCCCAGCAATCTTAATTCCGACCTCTGATTCATCAAACCCCGCATTTCTCATGATGTACTCTGCATATAAGTTAAATAAGCAGGGTGACAATATGCAGCCTTGTCGTACTCCTTTCCCAATTTTGAACCAATCAGTTGTTCCATGTCTGGTTCTTACTGTTGCTTCTTGACCCTCGTACAGGTTTCTCAGGAGACAGGTAAGGTGGTCTGGTACTCCCATCTCTTCAAGAATTTGCCACAGTTTGTTGTGATCCACACAATCAAAGGCTTTAGCGTAGTCAATGAAGCAGAAATAGACGTTTTTCTGGAATTCTCTTGCTTTCTCCATGATCCAGCGAATGTTGGCGATTTGATCTCTAGTTCCTCTGCCTCTTCTAAACCCAGCTTGTACTTCCGGTAGTTCTCGGTTCGCATACTGCTGAAGCCTAGCTTGTAGGATTTTGAGCATCACCTTGCTGGCATGTGAAATGAGCGCAATTGTGCGGTAGTTTGAACACTCTTTGGCGTTGCCCTTCTTTGGAACTGGAATGTAAACTGACCTTTTCCAGTCTTGTGGCCACTGTTGAGTGTTCCAGATTTGTTGGCATATTGAATGCAGCACTTTAACAGCATCATCTTTTAGGATTTTAAATAGCTCGGCTGGAATACTGTCATCTCCGCTAGCTTTGTTGTTACTAATGCTTCCTAAGGCCCACTTGACTTCACTCTCTAGGATGTCCGGCTCAAGTTCAGTGACCGCACTATCATGGCTATCAGGGACATTCAGAACTTTCCTGTATAGTTCTTCTGTGTATTCTTGCCACCTCTTCTTAATCTCATCTGCTTCTGTTAGGTCCCTGCCTTCTTTGTCCTTTATCATGCCCGTCTTTGCACAAAACGTTCCCTTGAGATCTCCAATTTTCTTGAAGAGATCTCTAGTCTTTCCCATTCTATTGTTTTCCTCGATTTCTTTGCATTGTTCATTTAAGAAGGCCTTCTTGTCTCTCCTTGCTATTCTCTGGAACTCTGCATTCAGTTGGGTATATCTTCCCCTTTCTCCCTTGCTTTTCGCTTCCCTTCTTTCCTCAGCTACTTGTAAAGCCTCATCAGACAGCCACTTGGCTTTCTTGCATTTCTTTTTCTTTGGGATGGATTTCGTTGCTGCCTCCTGAACAATGTTATGGACCTCCGTCCATAGTTCCTCAGGCACTCTGTCTATCAGGTCTAATCCCTGAAATCTATTCCTCACCTCCACTGTATATTCATCAGGGATATGATTTAGGTCATACCTGAACGGTTTAGTGGTTTTCCCTACGTTCTTCAATTTAAGCCAAAATTTTGCAAGAAGCAGCTCATGATCTGAGCCACAGTCAGCTCCAGGTCTTGTTTTTACTGACTGTATGGAGCTTCTCCATCTTTGGCTGCAAAGGACATAATCAATCTGATTTCGATATTGACCATCTGGTGACGTCCATGTGTAGAGTCGCCTCTTGTGCTGTTGGAAAAGAGTGTTTGCTATGATCAGCATGTTCTCTTGGCAAAACTCTATTAGCTTTTGTCCTGCTTCATTTTGTACACCAAGGCCATGCCTGCCTGTTATCCCGGTGATTTCTTGACTTCCTACTTTAGCATTCCAATCCCCTATGATGAAGAGGACATCTTTTTTTGGTGTTAATTCTAGAAGGTGTTGTAGGTCTTCATAGAACCGATCAACCTCAGCTTCTTCGGCCTCAGTGGTTGGGGCATAGACTTGAATTACTGTGATGTTGAATGGTTTGCCTTGGATTTGTACTGAGATCATTCTATCATTTTTAAGATTGTACCCCAGTACTGCTTTTCCCACCCTTTTGTTGACTATGAGTGCTACTCCATTTTAAAATTTTAAAATTACATTTTAAAATTACATATCAGCTGTTATGTGAGGAGGAGGAGGAGGAGGAGGAGGAGGGATTCTGCTGTTCTTTCTTTGAAGTGAGGGTAGGCTTAGGGGGCAATGATAGTTTCTTACCCAGGAGAGTAACGACAGGAAAAAAAGAACAGGGAAGCAAGCTTTCATGCTTGTGAATTACACGGAAGCATATGTCTGGTTCCTGTTTGAAATAGAATGTGGGACTACATGGCTCTTCAGTCTGAACCGGCAGAGTTTTTGGTATGTTTTGCAGCTAACTCTGGAGAAGAGGTAGACTTGGCATGGGAAGGGAACAGATTGGCTTGGGTATTGTTTTCCTTTATACTCTGCTCTCGTTTGCTGTCATTTCACTTACCTTATGCTGCCGTGTTTCATCTTTCTTTCACACAGATCTAGGTTTCAAAGTGAAACAGTATGAACAGTATGATCTCGCGGTGAGCCAAATGGCTGCAGAAATGGGGGTAGAATAGGGAAAATATTGTCCTAACAAATCCATTGTCTTCTTCCTCAACAATCTCTCTCTTCCCTTTTCCCTGGGCTCCTAAGCAGTGTTGAGGAGTGGAGGCATGAGTCCCACCAAGGGTGCATCAAAGGACATAGATCTTCCATTTCCAAACTGCTGGGGTGAAAAATGGGTAGATGCCTATCTTAATTTTAAATGCTAGGCTTCTTCCTCTGCATCACTTACGAGGACTCGATCCAGCTAGGAGCACACATCAAGTATATGTCATTAGCCCTTAAGCAGTTTTTTTTAAAAGCCATCTGTTACAAAATGTCACCTGGGGTAAACTGACTATGACTTTAAAATGCATGTACCATAATGTTAGCCCCCTGCAATACAGCCAGAGTAACTCACTTCCTTGGACTTACCTCAGTTTGGGGCTATGAAAGAATCAAAGGAGGTGGCCAGAAGAAGATCTTATCCAGATCCAACAGTGTAAGTTCATATATTTTCTCCAGTCCAGTTGTTAATAGTTTAACAAAAGCCCTATTCAGCCATTCCCAGTGTGGGTATAGCGAACATGTGAAGAGGATACAGGAGGCTCTCCTACTCAGAAAGTCACCCTCAACTAGTACAGGATGACAAACAAGTGTAGCCTCCCCCTGTTTTTAGCTTGAATAGGGCTGAAGTGTTCTTGGCTGATGTCCTTTCTAAAGAAAATGGCACAGGCACTGGAAATCTTCCCTCAAACATCTACCTCCAGCTATGTGAAGCACCCTGTAGTGTGAATCTTGCCTAGAAGTGCTTTTCGCTCTCTACAGGACCAGTTCAGCATTGGGCCTGTGAAAGCAACCTGATTGTGACTGTGAATAATGGAAAACTCAGACAAGTCTCCATATGTGCTAACATGAGGTCGAGTGTACAACCACTGCTGCTGGGCAGTTCGATTTCTCAAAGTGGCTGTGGTTTTCTTCCTACCATTCAGCCAGGTGATCACTCAGTGAGTGATGTGTTAAAGGTGTATTCAGCTTATCATGTCCTGAACAGTGTCTTAAGCAAGTGGGGAAGACAGAAAATGACTGTTTCACTGCAGGTCCAGCTGTAACACACATCTACTTGACCCTTCCCTTGACACACAAGCAGAGTAGTAAGAATTGGAACTAAGCTGTAGACAGTGAGCAATTACCTTTGGAGAATGAACACCTCGCTTACTATTTTATGCTTATTACCTAATATTCAAAGATTTCATGACCCTCTAATATCTGAAGTTAGCAGAATGTTAAGACTTGCTGAACCAGGACATAAATGCTGAAGAAGAGATGAGCTTAGCATTGTGCAGGAACAATCACTCAAATAATGGCATCACATTATTTACAGAGTCTGGTATGAGTGCTGAAGGCTGATCTATCAGCATCCGTGTAGGGATGCTTGAGTAATTCAGTTTTTGCAGATTCCTCTGTGAAGTAACCTGATCCCCATCTCTTTGACTAATACAGAGATCGGAACTTAACTGTCAACCAAATTTTGCATTTCTCTGAAATTTTGCAATACAGTTCTTGGAGTTTTAAATGTATCAAAATACACACAGAGACACACACGCATGCATGTGTGTGTGACTGTGTGTGTGTGTGTGTGGAGAGAGAGAAAGAGAGAGAGAATATACATTTCAATGCATATTTTGAGAGAAAAGACACAATTAAATATCTTTTAATTAGGGCTGAATGCCCCCCACTCTTGGGGTGGACACTTTTTTGAGAGGGGTGGAAAAACCTTGATCTTCAAGTTTTAAAAGTATTCTTTCTCTCACAAAGACAAAGAGAGAGCTCCTTCAGGTGACTGGTTGTCTGCCACCATTATACTCCACACACAGAAGCCTCCAGTGCTGTGTCTTGCATAGGTCATAACACAAACAACGACACCTCCTAGGAGGTGAATAATGAAGGCCAGCAGCTGACCACCGGTCACCCCCAGTAGTTCTCTTTCTCCCTCCTTCTTCACAGCAGAGATGCACATGCTCACGCACACGCACACCACTTCTAAAATCTGAGGTTCTAAAAGTTAAGTGCCCCACAAAACACTTAGATTATATTTCTGACCCCCTGAAATCTTCCCCTTCATTTCAGCATTATTTTGGCTGCCAAAATTGTACCATTTCAGGCCAAAAATGCTTTGACTCTAACAGTTCATCCTAGCCTTAATTTATATAAATGTCAATAGAGGGTTTTTAAAATTAACAACAACAACAGAATAATGTGGAAGTAGAACAGAATGGAACTATGGCTAAAATATGATATGATATGATAAAATGATATGACACTATGTGTAAAATCATGTGTAAGGATCATCAATAAACAGGTTCGCACATCCCAGATAAAAGTTTAGGATTATGTTGCCAGTTCTTTGTTCTGCTCAATCCATACTCAAGGAAAGGGTCCCATGTAAGTCAATGCAACCTTTTGTTTTCTATTTTCTGTTTCCCTGGTAGTTTTTCTGATAATCCAATGCAGCAGAAACAAAAGTACAGAAGGATTTTTTTTTTAACACCCACTGTGCAACCTGTTTCCTGAAAAGAAGTGCTCAATTTTTTCAATTTCAGCCTTCAAAAGAGCTCCTGTTAAAAAAGAAAACATGATCTAAATAAAAAATGCTTTGCCCATTTTGTTTATGGATCAAATTTTGTATGTGAGTGTAGCCCAAGGCAGATAGACAGTTGGGAGAAACTTGAAGTGTGAACTGTCAAGTGATGTCAGAATCTGGAGAGCTGAAGCTAGAGATTAAACAAGGAGTTGGACCTCCAGTTGCTCTCTGCTAGAACAATTTGAGCCACCTTCAGTAAACCTCCTGCTATGGCTATCTAAGAACCAATGATTTTCAAATGTTGCCTGCTGTGTAATATGAATGTTGCATCGCACAGAGCTTGTTCTTTCAGCATCACCTTCTTAGTACAACATCATGGTAATGTTGTACTCTGGAATAATATGGGTCCCCCTTCCAAATAAAAACCTTTATTTTAAAATGGTGGCTGTTCAAATGTATAGACTAATGCTGGGCCTCAGTTTGTCTTCTAGTTTTCTGAAAGTTTCCTTCCTCATTGTGCTTCATTTTCAGAGCACGTTAGAATTTGTTTTGAATGTTTTTTTGGTAGTACTTTTGAGCTAACTGTATTGTTGCAAGGTAGCTGATGGTGTGGTGTGTTCTTCTTTCTATTACCCAGCTCCCCATCGCTTGGCTGCCCACACTTCCTGATCTGAAAAAGCCTCATTGGAGGAGGTACCTCATGGTATCTCGCCATGGGCATGGGAAACAAGGGAGGCTGTAAACTGCTGGAGAGATTATTGTAAAATGAAAGACAGAATGCTTACACACACACACCTCAGCCACCTCTTAACTAAGGTAAACACAAGAACCTCACATCCTACCCAGAAAATTTCACGAAAAGCTTATTCACTTTTGGATTTTTTTTTTAGGCAATGCATTTTCTATCAAATTTAATGTGGATGTTAAAAAAATACAGAAGACATTTTTGTCACAGCACTAGTACAAGCTGACACACAGCTAAGGGCTTGTCTGCATTGTTTCCTTCCATACATTTGATTCAGTATAAATGCCTCATCTGTGACTGTGATATGGGCATAAGGAGTAGCTGGGAAATAATGCAGGCTATGAACTGATATGCTAAAATAGCACTACCTTGTAAAGAGACTTATAGCACTAACTTGTAAAGAGTGCAGTGTAACAAAATGTGTGCAGTCTGAAATATGGTGGTAATCCTGACATCACAGTGACAATTGTCATGTCTGAGCTGATCAGAGTATAATTCCTAAATCTGGTGTGTGTGTGTGTGTGTGTGTGTGCGTGTGTGTGTCAGGGTTCATCTTTGAAATATAAGAAATACTAACACGTGCCTCTGAACTTGGCTTGTGAATAGGCCTGCAAGCTTGCCACTGCAAGCAGAAAGCTTTTACACTTGCTCATAAGGTTACCTGCTTATGATTAGGTGTTCAGCATGCCACCTGAAACAGTAAGCTGAAGTAAAGCTATTCAAGAGTAGGGACCTTTCAAGAAGCAAGCTTTCAGAAGACCAGGTTCCTCCAACATCTGTTCTGAGGAATATTATGAGGACATACATATTTAATTAGACACTGACTTCGCCATTAAGAAGCCTTAAGGCACAATCCTATATATGTATAGACAGACAAAAGTCCTACAACTCCCAGCATTGCCCAGCCAATATAGCTGGCTGGGGAATGTTAGGAGTTGTAGTACTTTTGTCTGTCTAAACATGCATAGGATTGCGTCCTTAAAAGCCTAAGCCTACTTCTCACAAACAGCAGAGGGGGTGGAAAACCTGTGTCTTGACTGTCCCACTTCAGACTGGAGCTTACATATTGAATGCTCCTCCATACAAATAACTATTACAGTCCATTGAAAACAAGCACATTGGGAAGAAGGCTAGGCTAGTCCTTCCTTACTGAGATGTTAGCTTTCTGTGTGGAAGGAATTTCTTAGTCTGGAGGAGTATCCGATCATGAGAACACCCACCTGCAATCTAAAGTGGGACAGTCAAGACACAGGGATGCCAAGTCATCTGAGCCCCTTTCAGACGTTTTCCTCCATGTGTTCAAGCAATGCATGGAGGGAGAGCAGGACTGCATGCACTAGCTCCACCCCCAGTGTTCTCACTCCTGCCAGCTCCACCCCACAACCTTCACATGTTGAGGCTGAAGGTCTGAAGGGGGATTCTTTGTCCACTCAGCTGAATGTGGTTTAAAACTTCCATGTGATCATGCAGGGTCCCTGATCACATGATGGATTCTAAACGTGTTCAGCTGAATGCACAAAGAATTGCCCTGCAGACCTTTGGCCTCAATACATGGAGGTCAGGGATGGGGCCAATGGAGACAATAATGTTGGAGATGGGACTAAAGCCAGTGTGGTGTAGCAGTTAGGGTGTTGGACTAGAACTCCGGAGATCCAGATTCTAGTCTCCACTCAGCCATGAAACTCGCTAGGAGACTTTGGGCCAGTCATTGACTCTCAACCTAACCTACTTCACAGGATTTTTGTGAGGATAAAATGGAGAGGAAGAGACCATGTAAGCTGCCTTGAGTGGGAGATAAATGAAATAAAAAAATAAATAAATAAATATCAGCCCCTGCCCCCCCCCAAATGTATGAATGTGCAAGATATTAGCATATGTCCCCTCCAGATAAATATTTAAGCCTACGTATGATCCAAGATACACATGTTAAAGGGACAGTTTATTCTTGGCAGTGGCACATCTTAACAAATTTACCTGAGTGATACACACACCCACAGGTTGTGTTTCTAAGGAAGTTAGTTTTTTGGGTCACACAAGAATCAGAATGTACACAATGATGGGAATTAGCTTGGTTGCAATGAACATTTAGTCACTAATACCGCTATATGAACCCCAGTCAGGAATTAGCAACCTTGTATGCAATCAGCAATCCTATGTCCTTTAAACATGTGAGACAGAAGACCAAGTAGTGACCCAAGTACAATTTCAAGGGTGGGGAAGTGAGCTTCAAGAGTGCTCTTGAAGTCTAAATGGAGGCCAATATTTAGAAAACTAAACTGTGGCTATGCATGCTTGCCTTTGTCCTGGTCCTGGATAGGCTGGATTATTGTCAGGGTTGGAGCTAAGGAGATTGGAGTTCTAACTTCTAAGGCTTCGGGGTGTGGGGGGAGAGGTGAAAGAGAATGATGTCACCAAGAGAGAAGAAAGATGTTTGCTGTAGGAAACGTGCATAGCCCAGTGGCTAGCCCATATGCTGGGCCACAGTGACACAAAGGGATGGGTAGAGCTATAGGAAAAGTGAATTTAACACTTACACACACACACACAGGCCCTAGTGTCTCATGCACCTGTTCCTAGTTCTGCTTGTCTTCTTTCAGCTCTTTATTGTGAACCATTTCTATCTCTCATCAAGATTCCCTAGAGGCTTTCAGTAAGAAGAAAAGGCCACTGAACTGGTGGAAGAGAACAAGGAACAGAAAGTGGGGGCTGGATGCAATCCCACCCACTGGCACAGGGAAGACCTGTACTTATGTGGCCAAGCTTCTGACCAAAAGATGGGTCCAAAGATAGAACACATCTGTCCATGCAGTCACACAATCACACAATAGGAAAGCTAGTAAAAGAGGAAGAGGCTACAATTTGTAGGAAAACGACCTACAAATTGTAGGACAGAATTTGAAAGACACCTTTCCATGGCTTCAGATAGATCATCCTGAAGATGAAGCTGGGTTGTGGAAAAGTTCTTATAGCTACCACAGAGAAGGCACCTTGGGCAAGGCCTTTAGCTGGTGCACGTCAGGCCTTGACTTCAGCAGATGCAAGACTCAGGCTACCAGAACCAGGAAAGGCTTCCTGGCAAAGGTTTTGGCAAGGCTATGCGGCAAAGTCCCAGATTCCATGGCTTGGGGAATGAATTCAGCAAGGGTCCAAGAGCCAGTGGGAATGGTAGGAACCACCAGAACAATGTGCACTAGGACCCTGGGATTATATGGGTGTTGTTTTTAATGAAAACAAAAGGGCCAGGATGAACACCAGCTTTAACACCCCCTGCCAAATCTAATCAAAATAAGAACTTCCTGTAGTGCTGCACCCAAGGGTGGGGATCTTTACTCTGACCATCCTACTTAACAGTATTTATGCAATACCTGGGGGTATGAAACTATTTGGGTGCATTCACACCTAATGCCTGATTAAGGTGCCTGAGTTCCCACTGTGGGGCACTCCTTTTAGTATGGCAGATTAGCTTATAAGCTGTTAATAGGAGGCAGGCATTTTGGCACCCACTGCCACCCCAACCCAGTTCTTTTCTTTTAAAACAGCTCCAGCAAAATCACACAAACACACCCCGCAAATGTTAATAATCATAACCTGATTTTTGCCCTACGGTTTTCCAAGATAAGGCTGACAGGCATGGCTTCCAGTACTGGGCAAGAAGGTAGCCTCTCTGTTTATGAGCAGTTGGGTCTTTCTTGATCCTAGCCATGACATTGGTACAAGAGCAGCATCCAGGACCCCTACCACATGCATGTTCATCATAGAGGAGTTATTATTTGTACATTACCCTTAATATAAATGGTGCCATTACAGAGTTTTGTAATCAAACAAAAAGTGAGCCACCATGGGCTTTTTAAAAAAAACTAAATATCTGAGTAGGATGTTGATGGGATATGGGCAAACAGATGTGGGCCACTGATGCCCACTTTGGCAAGATCCAAATGGCTTTCAGGGAAACCCTGGATCCCTGGTATCAGCAAATCTGAGAGCATTTAAGAAATGTTAGAGTATTGTTTATTGCTTGCTGCTGAGAGTTCACAAGGTTCCATTATCAAATGGAGCATAGCCTGATGCTCTACAACATTTATAAAAAAACAAAACAAAACATAAAATACCACTTTAGTAGCTCCAGGCCAAAAACCCATGTCTATACAGCAACATCCCTCTAGGCTCAGTCTGTTAAGTTTTATTTCAACCTCTGCTGTATTAAAATCTGCTCTTCAAGTCTTTCCAGGAAAAGTCCAGGAAAAGTGCCTATGCAATTGAAATGTCTTGCCAATGTGTCACTTCAACAACATTAATATAATAACAGTGCACAGGCTCATTGCAGACTGTATTACCTCAACTGGTATTTGTCTCTTTCTTAAAAGGGGATGATGATGCTGTTCTCGTGCATTTTATATGTAAACGTACATTCAATTCGGGCTGTATTTTGAAAAGCGTTCTACATCCATAACTTGTTAAGTACAGTAAAACCCAGTTATTATTCACAGCTGTTATCCATTTTATTATTTCTGTAGCTCTTGCACTGAGTGGAAAATCCTTTACAATCCTGTCTTTGCTATCCTTATCACACCCTGGCCTGAATCAACAGTTCTAATGAACCAGAGCGTCCCCGGTCTCATCTCTGAGCAGGGAATAATGCTCACAGAGAAGATAACAAGAAGCCTCCTACCATGCTGTGCTTGGATCCTGCCCTATGTGTCATTTTCAAAGAGAGTGAAAAGGGATTCTGTGCCTCTGTGTGAAATACTGTAGTAATCTAAAATTAAAATGCCTATTGCTCCATAAAGCTGAAATGGAGCCAAATATATGACACGTATTTTAGATGCTAATTTGTTACATCACACATATCCTTTGCATAACCATAAGGTTTTGGGGTTTTTTTTGTTTTTTTTTTAACAAAGAATAAAAGTGGTTATGCTTGGCATGTTAAATGGCTCCTCTCCTCCTTGCTCTAGCTGCCCTGCATTTTGGCTAGATGGGTGATTTCACCTGTCTAGCTACAGCTTCAGGTAGGGGAGGAAAGGGCCCTGGAGACCCAATAGGAAGCTGTGTAAATCAGCTTCTACCGTCTCCTCCCTTCCCCCAGGACCAACCCCTTTTTCCTAGGGATGGCGGAGAATTTCTCCCCGAAACTTCGGGGGGCCGAGCGCCAACGTGTTCGGCCCCCCTAACAAGTTTCGGGGAGAAATCCTCCGCCCCCCCGCCCCCCGCCCCCGGGACGGGACTTACCTTCCCTGAATGTCCCTCCCGGCGGTGGGTCCGGCTGGCGGTTCGTCCGGTGTTCGAGCGGGGCGGGAGTGGCAGCCGGTCTTTCGACCGGCTGCCGCCCCCGCCATTGCAATGAAAGAAAAAAAAAAACACATCCCCTGATAGGCTACATGACGATTCACGTAGCCTATCATGGCAAGATTTGCAAAGTCAGCCGTGATAGGCTACGTGAATCGTCACGTAGCCTATCACGGGTGACTTTAAAAAAAAAAAAAAAAGCGCGTACGCGAATGGCGGCCCCCATAGGGAGCCGCCATTCGCGTTCCTTATTTAGTTGCTGTAGTCTACGTCAATGTTTACATAGACTACGGTGAAAATAAGGGCAACGCTATTTGCGTTGCCCTTATTTTCGCCGTAGTCTACGTAAACATTGACGTAGACTACAGCAACTAAATAAGGAACGCGAATGGCGGCTCCCTATGGGGGCCGCCATTCGCGTACGCGCTTTTTTTTTTTTTAAAGTCACCCGTGATAGGCTATGTGACGATTCACGTAGCCTATCACGGCTGACTTTCCAGATCTAGCCGTGATAGGCTACGTGAATCGTCACGTAGCCTATCAGGGGACTTTTTTTTTTTTTTTTTACTTTCATGTTCACAGCCGGGCGAGGCGGGAAGCCTCCTCCCCGGCCTGAATTTCGGCCGGGCGAGGCGGGAAGCCTCCCCCCCCGGCCTGAATTTCGGCCGGGCGAGGCGGGAAGCCTCCCCCCGCCGGCCTGAACTTCGCGGGGGGAGCAGCGAAGCGCTCCCCCCACCGCGAAAAAGCTGCGAGAAAAGGTAAGTGACTTTCGTTCACCCCTACTTTTTCCCCATCTCCACACTCCATTTCTGAGAGTGGAGACATAGCCGGTGAGGAGAGAGCTGTACCAGCTATGAGGGGGAGGGGGCAGGGAGTGCCATTTCTGGGCTCCAAGGTCAGGGCTGTGGTTCTGAACTCAGATCCCAGAAACCAAACAATCCTATGTCCCCCAAGATGCTGTCTAAGGGTCATAGGATTACTTTCTAAGTCACCTTGAACCACTTACTCTTTTTCAGCCTAACCTCCTCATAAGGATGGACACCAGTCAGTTTCACTTCCATGTGTTTTCATAAGTCTGTCCCATTTCTGCATTAACCTGCAATAAAAAAAATCAACATGAAATGTCAAATTTAAATACTTCTATGAGTTCATATTTTTGAATGTATTGTCTCACAAAATACAGATTTCTACTTGTATTTTTAAAATACACATTTTGATATATTTTTGAGCCAAGAATAGAGATGTTGGAGAAATCTGCAATGAATCAAAATGACACTGAATTTCTATGAATCCATCCTGTGGAATCTGTGGACCATCGGCTTTTCAGAGTCATGTGGATTCCATGGACTTGCAGATCATTTTTAAACTTTCCATTATCGTACACAAATTTGGTTGTACAAAACTATGGAAGTTGTGTAAAAAGTATGTGCCATTTTTTAACACACACAATTCATACATTTCTGATCTCTCTTCAGCCTCTGCAGTATCATCACAGTTTTTGTCCACTCTGTTCATTGATTTTACACTGACCAAAGGGGAAAAAAGCAGTATATCATGCACCGGTGAAATTTATGTAAATGCTGATGTTTTTGTTTTTTTTTCTGGAGGGGGAAAAATGTCAGCATCCATCCGTGAGTGGATGATGGAGTGAAGAATGCCTGACAATCTGCAAAACACAAACGGAGCAGATTTGACAAGATCTTTATGTCCTTAGCCAAGAACTGCATCGCGAAACTCAGAAAATTGGAAAATCCAAAGGGTAGCTCTCTTCTTATCTGTACATTGGTCTCGGGGGTGCAGATCAGGTCACTTTGCCCTGAATTTCACAAAGGTCAAATTAATTCCTCAATCATCTATACAGGTTTGCCATGAGAATTAAATGAAAGATGAGAAGCAAACCATGGAGGTAGGTTGGGATAAATACAAAAGCAAGATTTTCTTTTTACATCAAATGACTTCCCAGCATAAAATTATGATAAGTAATTAAAATAATAAATGCATGGTGTTCTTATTTTCAGGGTAAAAAAAGATGAACTGTGTGCTACTTCATACTGAGTTAAACCCATAGTCCAACTAGCTCAATATGATTTACAATACCTAGCAGCACTTTTCCAGGATTTCAGACATGTTTCTCTCTGAGAATTACTTGGAGATGCCAGGGATTGAACCCAGGACCTTCTGCATGCAAATATGCTCTACCACTGAGCTAGAGCCCCACCTCATATTTGAAATTATTAATGACACGCCAAGGACATGTGAGAGGTAAGCTTATAGAGTTGCTACCAAATTTTTGCCTAATGAGAGATTTAAAGCAATTTCGAGGAGGCTGGTCCCTATCAGGTGAGGAATTTCAAGAAAAGGCAATGAGTTTTGATACCTCCCTGGTGAGGTTCGCCTGGCACCTACACTGTATTCCTTTCGGCGCCAGGTGAAGACCTTTTTATTTTCCCAGGCATTTTAGCATTTCAGCTTTCTAGACTTTTGGCTTTGCTGTTTGAAATCTGTATTTTAAATTCCTGCACTGCTGCCAGGTTTTATTGTGGTTGTATTGTTATATTGTGGTTTTAATGTTCTATATATTTTAAATTGTTTTATTGTGTGCCGTTTGGTTTTAATTTTTGTGAACTGCACAGAGACCTTCGGCTATTGGGTGGTATAGAAATGAAATGAATGAATGAATGAATGAATGAATGAATAAATAAATAAATAAATAAGAGTAGTGAAAATTTCACTCAGCTGAGGCAGACATCGCTATAGACAAGTTTCTTTATTTTTGAGCCATTTTGCCTTTTTCTGTTTTGGTTAGAAATTTGCACCCTTCCATTAGAAATTCACACACACTGCCCTCATCTCCAAAATGATTCAACATGTGTTTAAACTGCAGCCCGAATGATGTTCAAAAGCCCTTATTTCATGAGGAACATGGGCTAGGTGCCTGCAGTTATATTTCCCTTAATACTTCATTCTTATATTACCTACATGAGTACAGGGCAGGCATTTACATTTTTAATTTCTCAGGGTACTGGCATATGTAATGCTTAAATATTTCAAATTCAGAATGTGTCTTTGGGGAAGACATGGTACAATGTCTTGTTTTGCGTTTTAAGATCTTCTGCAGCTTGCTCCTTTGGACTGAAGATAGAACAATAAGCTATCCTTTTGTATTGCCTTTTTAGTCTCTTTTGTCTCACTTGAAGACAGTCTCATCACACAATAATACTGGGGTTATGTAAGAGGTCAGGTTATTCACCTTTGTCAGATAGGAAGTATGGGTAATCAATTTACTGTTAAGAAAGATAATTACTAGATTGGATATCTGGCTGAAACAAGTGTTTGAATTATCCACAGAGAATTCTTTTCTACAGCTCATTCATCACCTGTCCAAGTGTACATATAATTTCTGTGATAAATTACAAAAGTGTGGTCTGTGACCTTGTTGTATATTTAGACAATACTAGTTACACTGAAACAGCAACACTGAAAACGACTAGGTTACACTCACACTGTAAATCTGAAAAGCAGCATTGAAAGACAAAGTCGTTAAGCAAGCTAAACCTTTTGAGGTGAAAAGTAAGATTTACAATCCAGTATTTGTATCGTATTTTATTTTAAAAATCTAAAAATATATTGAGAATCATCCTAGTTTGAATTTCTCCATCAATGAAAAATCCCCATTAATGCAAGCACTGACACTTACAAATTATGTTTTAATATATGAAGTAATTTTGGCTAATCCCCTTTCCCACTGCAGTCCCCAGTCCCATGGAACAGCTTTTCAGGGGGCACATAGGGGGCTGCAAGGACTGCTAATTACAAATCTGGACCCAACCCAATGTTTTTGTCTTGTAGTAATGCCTCTTTTGTTAACCAGCTTCTGTGTTTTCACTAAACTACAATAGATAGTGATGATTAAATTCAAAGACACGTAGTTTTCTAGCAAGCCATACAGCTAACATATGCTCCTAGTTCCTGATTTCTGCCTATTTTGTCCCTATTCTTGACCTTTGGGGGATGTTTGGTTAGTGCAAATTTTTGGCGTCATCCTTCAGGGTTCAGCTTCCTTCTCCAGAACTATAGAAGTTAAGTCTCTAGGGTCCAAAGCAGACATTATGTTAACATTTGGAGTGTTAGGGAGCAATCCTATGGCCACTAGACACTGTCTAGAGGGCCATAGGATATGCTCTTTTCTGGGAACCAACCTGAGAGCCCGTGCTCCAAGGTCGGTTCCCGGAAAACCAACCTCCTCCCTCGTCCACATTGCCTCAGAGGCAGCGCGGAGAAGCCCCGTCCTCCACGCTCATAAGAGGAGTGCAGAATGACTGAAAAGGGGCATGGCTGAGGGGCATTCTGGGGCAGGGATAGTGGAGCTGTGCATACAACACATCCAATGTGTTTTACAGCAGCTTCCTCTCCTGGTTGGGCCCCCCACCTCTAGACAGCCGAAAACGGCTGTCTAGCTAAAAACAGCAAGGCAGGAGAGGTGTAAAGGGAATGATCCCCCTATCTCCTGCCTTGCTTTGGATAGGCGGTTCCCTCTGAGTTTGGAGGCAGCCACCTATCTAGTTAAGATTGCGCCCTAAGGGAAGTAAACCCTTTCTCGCACTGTGGGCCTGATCCAGATCAGGGTCATACACTTGCAATTTCTATTGCAAAACAGTGAACAATAAGTAAATGGATCACTATTTTGCAATAAAAATTGCAGGCGTGGGTTAAAGATTCTAATCTAAATCAGGCCCCTTGCACCTACCCTAGCATAAAAATAAAAACAAACAAACAAACCTGCAACTGCTAGCTATGTTTTTAAAGTAATGTCTATTTTTGGCTGAGTATGTGTATCAATTTTATTTATTTATTTATTTATTCCATTTATATCCCGCCTTTTTTCCTCCTTAAGGAACCCAAGGCGGCTTACACAACGATCCTCCTCCTCCATTTTATCCTCACAACAACAACCCTGTGAGGTGGGTTGGGCTGAGAGTCTGTGACTGGCCCAAAGTCACCCAGTGGGCTTCCATGGCCGAGTGGGGACTAGAACCCGGATCTCCCGACTCCTAGTCCAACACTCTCACCACTACACCACACTGGCTCCCAACACAGGGCCAAAGCTATAAATTATAGTTCCTGTCATGTGCTGAGCCTGCATCTGTTTTATTATATGTTTTTAAGGTTGTTTTAAACATTTCACTATGTATTTGTTCATGACCTTTGTTTTCTGAGTTTTTTAAACCACCCAGGTTGATTCCAGAAAGGCAGTACAGAAATGCAAGGAATAAATGAACAAATAAACAAATAATAGATGGCTGTGTATATTGTTGCTTTCTTATGCAGTTGCAGTTTTTACTGTTGCAAAGTACATGCATTAGAAGGGCAGGATATTGAATTAAAAATACCTACCTGCATACATATACTCCCATCATACTTTTTCTGATGTGTTTTCACACCTCAGGAAAAACACTTGTGGGAAGCTGGAATCCTGAGAATGAACAACTAGTGGGCAGACTAGGGGCGGGGGGGAGATAAAATACTTAATACTTTGCCTGTTCTCTGTTCATCTGCTCATAATTGTCTTCTGGTCAGAATAAGCTACTTTCTCGCCCAGGGGGTGGAGTGAGGGGGGAGATCACGTGGCTGTGGCACAAGCCCAATAAGGAAAGTCTAAAATAGTTGGGGCTTTTGAGAGAGAGAGAGAGAGAGAGAATATTTATCAGTTGGGACAAGACTGTAGTTTATAAGATTATGAATGGGATTATACAATTATGAGGGAATTGACAGAACTAAATGTTTCACTCTCTATTTCAGTGAAGTCAACTGAGGTTCAGGTTAGACAAAATACAGAATTAACTTATATAATTTACCAACACATTGTGGTTGTGGCCACTAGCACAATGCATGGAGAAGGAAGTTTAATCCTTTCTTCCTCAGCTGCTCGCTCTTCCAAATCCCCCCCCCCACCCCAAATGTGGCTATTAAAGAAAGAAAAATTGAGCTTGTTTTTGTTTTGTTTTCTTTAACAGCCGGGGGGGGGGAGTTTCAGGGGGGAGCAGCTCCCCACACACAGTAGTCCTGATCCATATCAGACCCCCATGTGTTTATTATACAGATCTGCCCTGTTTAGCTACTACTCAGTTCTAGAGACACCACAGAGACGTGGAAACCAGAATGTGAAAAAAGGCATATTAAAAATAACTCTTGTCTTAAATTTGGCCTTAAAAACATGCAGTATGCTCCCTGCCAGTTCACAGTATAATTCATGTACTACCTGAGCCCCATGTACTTAACATTTAGCTAAAAACAAAACAAAGCGCCAATGAAAGATATCTAAATACAGAATGTTCCATTACCACTAAATCAGTCTCAAAAGGAGGCAACACTGGAAGTATTAAATGAACCAAGTTACTAAGTGCAACACAGTTCGCAATTAGAAGAAATTACAATTACAGCACCACTAAGCCTGAAAAAAAACCTGTCCGGCCTGTCCCTCAAAACCACAAGCCCAATTTTAGTATAAAATTTAATGATTATTATTAGGTATGAAAATTTTATGTATCGATTCAATAATTTTTCATTAGTAGAACTATTATTCTTTGTACAGACACAGACACAAAATACACTCAACAACTTACTGTGCTATCCTATAAACATGTCTACTCAGAAGTAAGACCCATCAGTTCAATGGGATTTACTCTCAGGTAAATGTCTGCATAGGATTGCAGCCTTAAATATTCATATGGAAATGAATGAGTAATTCACTGCACTCAAGGTCACCACCGCATGTGTGTGGGGGGGGAGGGGGTGCCTTGTGTATATGACACTGCTCGTGACTTCTGTATCAGTGTGGGTTTTGCTCCTACTCAACCTACTATTGTGGAAAGGTTTCCTGTTTTCCATATGTGCCAAATGGCTCAGTTAAGTCCAAGATTATCTGGAGAGCACAGGCTCTGCTGCTGTTGTTGGAAAAAGTTACCCCACAATTTGGTCTTTCCTTTTGCCACTGTCAAGCCATAGCATTGAAGGAAAAAAAGTGAGGTGAGGAGACTTAAGCCTCATCTGCAGCAAGTTTTTTCTCTCTTCCCTCTCTTAGGCCATTTCTACATGAGGCATTTATTGTGAGCTCATGATTGGTCACTCACAGAAGTTTGCGGGTCCTATACATGATGTCGTCATCCTCCAGGACACCTCCCACTCTTTGCAACCTTTATCTCATTGTTGTTGTTCTTTATGACAATGAAAGTCCAATGTTTTCCCTCCTCCCACTATGAATCTATGTGTACTAATTGGTGCTTTATTGCAGCAGTATCACAGTGCCATCTAGTGGCTTTATAATGAAACATATAGAACTTGCCCAGAAAGAAAAAAAACAGAACATCACATGGAAAGGTGCCGAGCATAATCCTGCAAGGAATCTGGAAGCAGAAGCCCTGATAAAGTTGTGCAATTTTAGCTTCATATAGAGAAGCCTTTAGCCACATCACCTGTCTTCAGAGAGAGCTACCCTACTGCTATAGGAAAGAGGCTGGTTGGTTTCAAGACCCAATAGAGGGCCTGAAATATCTGCTATTTCTGTCCACGTACAGAGCTGTTTTCCCTCTCTGCATAGCCATACCCACCTCTTGGTCACACCATCAAAGACCAAGAACTGTGTGGTCTTCAGCAAGAAAATAGGTCAAAACCCAGAGGCACAAATATGGTGAATAAGGCTTCCCTAGAGACCCACCACTCATGGCTGTAAAATCTTAGGGTGGGGAAAGGCTCCCCTTTGGTTAACCTGGCTCACACACCTAGAGTTCTGGGGATTGTGGGGGTAGTGGTTCAGCAACATCTCTCTCAGCACTGGCCGAGTTAGGCTCACCCAAAAGTTAATGCAGGTTAATGACCTGTATTATGACAGTGTTTCCTGCAGTCATAAGTTACATTGACAATATCTGTTTTGTTCAGTCTTAATACAGTTGTGGCCTTTGTTAGCCCAGTGACTAGTGACTCACCTCTTTATTCTGGGGTGTGGGTGCTACAACTATGATGCACATAGTTAAAGAAATCATTATGACTGCAAAGACCATGTACAATTGCATGTTTGCATGGCTTCCCTGTTTAAACAACTTAAATAGGGGTGTCAAACCTCTTTCAGCCCAAAGGCCAAATTCAGTTTCAGATAAGCTCTTGGGGGCTGCATTTCAGTGGTGGGTTGGGCCAAACACAAAAGGAAGCAGGGCCAAAAATACCACCCCGCCTCCATATTATCAGCATGTTGTATCTTAAAGCAACTAAGCCTTAGGAGAGGCATTTCAACTGTTTAGAATGGGAGGGGGGTTTCTACGCAAAAGCCAGGAAACTACCAAATGATCAACAGCTGGGGGAAGAGGGTGGAGTCAGGGGAAAAGGGGTGACTATCTGGTGTACCCCAGAAGGCCAGACCCCACAGGCCTGAGGTTGAACACCCCTGAACTAAACACATCTCGAATCAAATGTATGATATAAAATTGCACTATTTGAGACAAATCCCTTTACACCATAACAACACTGGATATAACAAAGTTTGCTCTTTGTATATTTTATTTATTTATTTATTGCATTTATATCCTGCCTTTTTTCCTCCTGCAAGGAACCCAAGGCGGCTTACGTTATCCTCCTCCTCTCCATTTTCTCCTCACAACAACAGCCCGGTGAGGTAGGTTGGGATGAGAGTCTGTGACTGGCTCAAAGTCAGCCAGTAAGCTTCCATGGCTGAGTGGGGACTAGAACCTGTCTCTCCCAGCTCCCAGTCCATCACTCTCACCACTACACTACACTGGCTCTCATTTTTATCTGCTTTATTTTGAATGTAAAAGTTCCGTGCACTCCTTTCAAGAAAAGATAAAATCAGTAAAACTGTAGTTGAACAGTTGTTGGTCTTGTACAAATGAATAGCTGCAAATGAAGGGACTGTGCATAGGAAAAGTAAAAGGAACCCAGTGTTTCCTTCAGTGCCCTAATCAAACAAGATCAATAAGGAAAGGCAAAAAGGTCCACAGTGTGTTTATAAAGCTAAAGCTCAGCACAAAAGATATTGATAAAGAATGATTATGTAGGAAGATAATCTATGTGATTTATGATGAGGCAGTTTTGCCTTTGCAGTTTTCTCCTCCCACCTTCCCCAAAGTGTCCTTGCACTCAATATGTCCAGCTGTATGCATGGGACACTGGTATAGTATGTAGAACTGATGAGTGGCAATGCACCACTCCACTACTGTTTCAAGTTCACATTTCAGTCTTTTGCGACAGCAGTCTTTCCCAACCTGATGCCCTCCAGATGTTTTGGACTACAACAAGCAGGGTTCCTGAACACTGCCCATGCTGGCCTGTTGGGAATTAATGCCCACCACACCTGGAGGTTAACAGGTTGGTGAAGGCTGTGGTACAGCATGGAAATTTTGGCATTTGCCTGGCATGCACGTATTAGGATGTGTATAAGTATTAGGATACCTCCAGTATCAGAGGCAGCATGCCTATGTTCACCAGTTGCTGAGGAACACGGGCGGGAGGGTGCTGTTGCACTCATGTCCTGCTTGTGTGTTTCCTGTGGGCAGCTGGCTGGTCACTGTGTGAACAGAATGCTGGACTAGATGGACCCTTGGTCTGATCCAGCAGGGCTCTTCTTATGTTCTTATGTGTTGAAGCGGTCAGCAGGGCAGAATTTGATGGGTTTGGATGTTCACAAATGGACCGACAGAGGGTATGTGAGTGATATGTACATTCACTTTTTACATTTCTAGTATCATGTGTGAGGTTCAAACTCTCACTTCTCCCACAGCTGATGACCAGGGAGATGCAAAACTTCTTACTTTTCACATTAAGCATGAAAAGAGGAAGTGCGACTCACATCTTTTTCCTCTGTCGGTGCTCCTAGGTGTTCTGCCTACCTTCAGTCTAGTAGATCCATGTCTTTATTATCATCCTCATATATATGGTACTAGCCTGATTTGTGAATCAAATCAGCACTCTGCATAGATCCAGGTGTTTTGGTCTGCAATTCCCACCATCCCTGACCACTGACTATGCTGGCTCAGCTGATGGAAATTGTAGTCCAAAGCATCTGGAGGAAAGCTTATCTGAGTTGTACATTTTTCAGCTTGTTTCACATTTGCACGCCGTAATCATCATACTGTCATACCGTAAAACATTAAACCTAAATATATTGTTTCTTTATTGTGTAAACAGCATTCTTCAACTTACTTACTTCCAAAGGAGTATTGGCTGTTCATTTATTAGTCTTTTGACCTGAGTGAACAAGATTTCAAAATGCAGCACTATGTTGTTCTTTTTAAGAAAGAGCTTTCCTTGCCCGCTCCCCCCTAATAAATGTATTAGCTTATATTGGCTGCCACATAATTGAAATCCAGTCTGATAGTGTTCTTTTTCAACAGTCAGTTAATGTTTGTTTTACATTTTTTCACTTTGATTCATGTAAGAACGAGTCATGTGTCTGCGTGCTCCCTACTGTCCTTCCCTTGCACATTTGACTTCAGCACTTATATTCCAGCTTCTTAAATCATAGTTTCCTGTGATGTCAAAACCCGGAAACTATGGTTTAAGCACTGCTTACAAAAACCAGGTTATGAAACCAGTATCAGGAGGGAAAAGATGCTGCGCTGGATCCAGATTTAGGTATGTGCAACTCAGCTGGTGGAAGCAGACTTCCTCACGTCCTCTTCCCCATGGCAACCCCATCATTTTTATTTTTTTTTTGAGAATTCTACACAGAGGGTCAGGCTGAATGAGGTGAGTTGTGGTGCAGTGGGGAGGGAAAATCCCTGAAAATGAGGTGGAGTGGAGGCACCTTCCGGGAATGGAGCCCTTCTGTCCACAGCAGATTGGTCAATCCACTGATCCCATCCACTGAATTATGAAAAAGTGAAACATAGGTTTTGCTGTGATAGTAAAATAAATAAAAAAAATTGAATTAGAACTGAACATTCTAATAATAAAAACATTCATTTTAAGAAAAGTTAGGAGGGCAATAGTTATATGAATCTCAGATTTTCAGGCCTCTTTCCAGGCCATGCATGTTATTTTGGTAATGCTAAAATATTCTATGTCATAATGATGAAGCTGTTACTAAGCATAGGTACTCACTATCCACGCTGTGTACTGAACCCCCACTAGCCACCTGCCCCTGTTCAATTCACAAGCCTCTGCACAGTCCGCAGGCAACCAGCAAGTGGTGCACAGTCACCCAATCCCTCTCCAAGCTGCCATTTTGCAAAAACTAAAAATAAAAATGGCAGCTCGGTGGGGTTTTTTGGTAAATGTAATGTTGTGCAAATGGCAGCCATAAAGGGACCATTTACACAAGATTACAGGTGTAAATGGACCATTTATGCCTGTAATGTTGCATAAATGGCCCCTTTATGGCTGCCATTTGCACAACATTACATTTACAAGAAAACCCAAGCCACCATATATTTTTTTTGCAAAATGGTGGCTCTGCAGACCAGCTGGTTCCGCCAGACTTGCCTGCCTAGATGCGTGCCAAGTTGAGCAAGTGTGGTAGTCCTCAGACTGGAGTCCAGGAAGCCAAGCTGGGAGTGGGGGGGGAGGGAGTCTGCCGGATTCCACCCCCTTCCCAGACTCCTGTGACATCCCTAATTAAGCATGCTACAGACTAAGTGTCAAGGCCATCTTATGGGTTGGATTGGCCTATAGCCTGAACCTCCATTTCAAGTTCCTTGTTGCCCAAGTCATGTGACATCTTTGTTATAACTCCTCCTGTAGGGTGGAGCCTCTCTTAAAACGGCAGTATTCTCCTAATGTGTGATACTAAGAACTCTGACTGTGTGGATGCTCTTTAACCAGAACTATTCTTAAATGTCAGATTGACAAGTTTAGCATTTGAAAGGCAGGGAGAGAATGAAAAATTGCTACTTTTAGGCTGCTAGTTAAATTAAGATCATAGATGACAACATTTCCACAGAGATTTAAATATAATTTCTTTTCATCAGATCCACAGAGATTGCCTGCCCATGTATGGGTGCACATAATTCAGCATTAAGTTTTCAGTTCTTAGGATGTATTTAATTGAGGCTACAATTTATTGCTAATATAATTGAAGCTATGATTTATTCTTTATAGATTAAGTACTTGAAATGAAAGGATGTCCTACATAAAAGTAAAAACAAAGAAAATTTTGTAAGAATAAGTCTGAGAAAATGATAAGTAGGAAGAAAATATATTCTTTATAGAAAGAATACTATGAAATCACGCATGGAATATATGCAAAGTAGGCTAAATTATGAAATACTTTGTGATGGATAGGAAATCATGGATAGTTAACATGAAAGACCAACTTTCATTTAGAGCAAATTTGAATTTCTAACTTGCCCCATTCAAGGGCAGGTTAGCATAACAAAAAATCTGCCAGCTCACTCCTGCAACTCCTGCTGGATGAGCTGAAGAAGTGGTGCAAGCAGTAAGTAATGTAATGAATGTAATATATAATTGCTGTTTCTTCAGAAAGAAACAGTGGGCACATCGGGATAATTTTATCTTGGTTTAATAAGGCAAAATATTAACTAATCTTGATTTTATCTTGGTTTAATAAGGCAAAATATTAACTAATCTTTTGCCAACACACTCAGCCCCTTCACACTTCCCTTTGTGGTGCACCAAGCCCAGAAGTCTTCAATTAAACATACTCATTGTGCTTGGAACTAGCAAAACTGTTTTACCAGCTGTGGAACATTCAGGATCTTAAAAGAATGTCATAACATGGTATAAGATCCTAGCTTGTTCCACATATTAAGTTAATACTTGATCACCTGAACCAGGCCAGTGTGAATAATTATGTAGTAGACTGCCCAGAGAGAGCTGGATAGAGTGCCATTTCCAAAGGCAATATAGCCCTCCATATTCTCTTACTCAGTGCTCAGTAACATGGGATAAATAATGGTTATGGGGCACAGTGAATTATTGGGGCAAAGTGAAGAGAAGTAGGTAATCCTCACTGGATTGTCATTGCAAAAATTAGAGAAATGTGGATCAATAAAAAACAACAACCTTTCACAGAAATTTCAGACAAAACCATATCTTTTTCCTAGTTTCTCCTTACATAGAAGAGGGGCAGGATGGTAACCCATCCTAGAATGGATCAAGGTAGACATGCAAATAAATATTAACACTGCAGTTCTAGATATCCCGAGTAAGCCCAATTCTGTTCAAAGTAAGGAAAGGAGAGAATTTAACTCAGTTCACATTTCAGGAAGAATGTACCAAGTTTGTGCTTTCTAAATCAATATATTTTATTTTATTTTTAAAGTATTTTATCTGATTGTTACATTTATATCCCGCCTTCCTTCCATCATGGAACTCAAGGTGGCTACATGGGAGACTCAGATGGTCTCACCTCCAACACTGACCAGACCGAGACCTGCTTAGCTTCAGCAAGGTGACTGCCTCTTGTGCCTTCAGACCATGCCCAATCAGAACACAATTACCTTTTGGTAATTTGCACTTCTCATAATTTTCCAATGCAGTTCTTTGAACAAAAAAATGCTGGAACGTGTGTATAAATATGTCTTCATTGGGGGAAGGCATATATTTGTGGGAAAACCAGCACAAAATGACATTAAGGAAAACTCCTTGCCAAAATTCATCTATTAGGAAAACTTGCAGAAAAAAATTGTCTATTAAGCAGATCTGCATACAAAAATGTGAATATTAGGAATTTGTGTGCAGATTTTTTTTTAAAAAAAGCTTTTAAAAGTTGCAAACTCATGTGGAAATGGGAGAGAATGAACTGAAGATGGGAAAAATGTAGGGATGGACAAAAGGGACTTACCTTGTCCCGCAGCTTGCTTTGCGGTGGGGGGGAGGCGCTTCGGTTCTCCCCCCAAAATACAGGCGAGGGAGGGAGGCGCCCCGCCTCGCCTGGCCGAAATTCAGGCCGGGGGGGGCGCCCCATCCCTCGCCGGCAAAATTCAGGCCGGGGAGGAGCACCCCGTCTCCCCGGCCGCGAAAAAAAAAGTAAAAAAACAAAACAAAACACACACCCGTGATAGGCTACGTAATGATTTGCGTAGCCTATCACGGCTAGATTTCCAAAGTCAGCTGTGATAGGCTACGTAAATCGTCACGTAGCCTATCATGGGTGACTTTGGGGGGGGGAAGCGCGTACACAAATGGCGGTGCCCCATGGGCACCGCCATTTGCGTTCCCTATTTTGGCACATCTAGTCTACATAAAGATTTACGTAGACTACGGCGAAAATAAGGGCAATGGAAATAGCATTCCCTTATTTTTGCCGTAGTCTATGTAAATCTTTACGTAGACTACCCCTGTCCAAATAAGGAACGCCGCCATTGGGGGCACCGCCATTTGCGTACGCGCTTTTTTTTCCCCAAAAGTCACCCATGATAGGCTACTTGACGATTTACATAGCCTATCACGGCTGACTTTGGAAATCTAGCCATGATAGGCCACGTAAATCGTCACGTAGCCTATCACGGGTGTGTGTGTGTGTGTATGTTTTACTGTACTTTTTTATTTTGTAATGGCAGTGGCGGCAGCTGGTCGGGACACCGGCTGCCGCCCCCGCCCCTGCCGAAATGCCGCTGAAACGCCACCAGGACCCGCCGCCAAGAGGGACATATGCCGAAGGTAAGTCCCATCCCGGGGGGGGGGCGGGGGGCCAGCGGAGAATTTCCCCAACACTTTCGGGGGGCCGAATGCATCGTCACTCGGCCTCCCGAAGATTCATGGAGAAATTCTCTGCCATCCCTAGAAAAATGGGAAACCAAAAGAAACCAAAACTGACAGATTCATCTATCCCTATGGGGCCTTGCTCCTAGGTACATGCATATAGGACTGCAGCCTAAGTGTAATTGGGTCTTTCATGTTAACCATCCATGGTTTTCTATCTTCCTTTATACATTTATTTGCATACATCCTCTGCATTATTTAATTGCACTACCAAAAAGAATACATTCTCTTCCTACTTACCATATTCATACTTCTTTTAGATATATATTTTTGGTTTTAACTTTCATGTAGGACACCATTTCATTTAAAGTACTTTATCTATAAAGAATACATTGTAGCCTCAATTAAATTAGCAATAAATTGCAGCACCAATTAAATAAATCTAAGAACTGAAAACTTAATGTTGAATTATGTGTGTCCATACATAGGCAATCTCTGAAGATTTGATGAAAAGGAATTACATTTAAATGTCTGTGGAAACAATGTACTTTCCTGCAGAAATTAATGCCACTATCAAGCGTTGCTTGTCAAAGTACAAATGCACCCAGATGCATACTTGCATCCAGCATCTCAGCAAGTGAAGTCCTAACACTCATGTGAAATTCCACAAGTTATTTTCTCTTTCATGAGTTAGAGAAGGAAGAGACCTCACAAGCATCCCAAACACCTCACATGTATCAGAGTCATTCACAACTATTTGACCTCAATTTTTTTTTTAATTATTTTATTACAGTAGGGGGGGTAAGCATTTAACTCAGGGGTGGAGAACCTATTCTGGCCTGAATGGTGGATTGCCACCTCGGGAACCTCCTGAGGGTTACATGCCAGCAGTGGGTGTGACTCAAGTCCAAACAGGATATGGGCACCCCATTCTCTTTCACACCCTACACACACACACACATACACACGCACATCATTCACACACACCCCATGCACACACCATTCATGCATGCGCGCGCACACACACACACACACACACACACACATTCCCCAGCACCCCTCCTCAGCTGGTCCATGCTCAGTGCTAAGGAAGGGAGCTACTGTCAGCACTAGTCAGGGAAATGGGCTTTAGACAGGGAAATGGCCTGGGGAGAAGAAGCCAGCAGGCCAGATGAGGAACCTCATGGACCATATCTGCCCCATGGGCCAGAGTTTCTCCATTCTTGATTTAACAGATACTGGAGCATCCATGGAAAGAGAAGCCAGTTTGATCCAAATTGCTTTCCCCTCCAAAAAGACCTAATTCTAACATGGCACCTTTCCTCCATATAGGAATTATTATAAGAAGCAATATAGTGAGATGAAAAATCCTTGTGGTTATTATATGGAAGAATCAGCAGTACGAGCAGGTAAGAAGAATCTGTTCCACACAGATTTTGCAGTTTGATGCCAATTTTACACCCACTCCCCCACCAGAATCAGCCCACAGAGTATTGTGAACTGAGAAATAAATAACATGTAGCAGATATCATCAGCTTTGACTCCTCTGTCTAAAGGCTTACTTCCAAACACAGCTAATTAGAGCACCTGCTTGTCAAATGCAGAAGATTGTGATTAATTTTAGCCAGGCATTAAGCTTCACTCACTTCTGGGTCATAGTATTCTATCTTACAAAGGAGAATCTGGGATACAAAAATCTCTTGTGGGCCATTGAGTACATTCTTCTGAATTACAGTGGAGTTAATTTTCTGCATTGTGATTTAAAACAAAAAAACAAAAACTTGAGCACACCTCCAGCAATGCCCTCTTTCTGGGAGTGCAGAGCTTGGCATGCTAACACAACCATCGGAATTCTCAAGAATATTACGGGTTTTGTCATAAGGTGCATTGTAGGTTTCTCCTAAGAGACCAAGAAAGTGATACAGCTGTAGTGGCATCTATGGAGCTGTGCCTGGCCTTATAAAAATCTGAAATTTGAATTCTGAACCTGAATGGTAATAAACCTGCAGCCTCAGGTATATACCAGGATAGCGCATGGCATTATTAGAACTGGAGCCAGACAAAAGCCACCTAACTAAGTTTGGAATGGGCTTAGTATCTCTGAGCTCAGAAAATTACTAAGAAACAATTACAGAATTCTCAGTAGTGATGGAAGCTTCTGAGAATATCCAGAATCCTCCATTTGGACACCAAGAACATTGGGAAGTGAAAGATCGACCTTCCACTGTCCTTAGTGTTCCTTGCTTCTGTTTTCTCTCCTCTACCACCTTGAAATGTAAGTTTGGGAAAGGAGGGGAAATAGCAGCAAGGAAGTCTTAGGAGGGTTGGCTCTGAGGCATGCACAATATGTTACAAGCTAAATGTCACAGGGAAATTTGAATTGGCTTATAACTGGCATAGTGACACTCCATTTCTAAATTGCCCATTTCTGACCATCTCCCCAAAATTTCAAATTCTTGAAACCATTCCTAAGCATGAGCTCAGTTGTCAGCACATTTTACTTTGCTGTAGTTTGAACATCCACTTCATGGATCACTGCCTTGTTGTGGCAAAGGGGCTTGCGTAACTCAGTGAAGCCATAAGCTATGCCGTGCAGGGCCACCCAAGATGGACAGGTCATGGCGGAGAGTTCTGACAAAATGTGGTCCACTGGAGAAGGAAATGGCAACCCACTCCAGTATTCTTGCCAAGAAAACCCCATGGAACGTATCACAAGGATAAAAGATATGACGCTGGAAGATGAGACCCTCAGGTCAGAAGGTGTCCAATATACTACTGGGGAAGAGCAGAAGGTATTTCCTTCTGTAGCGCCAGAAAGAGTGAAGTGGCTGGGCCAAAGCCGAAAGGACACTCAGCTGTGGATGTGTCTGGTGGTGAAAAGAAAATCCGATGCTGTAAAGAACAATATTGTTTAGGAACCTGGAATGTCAGCTCAATGAATCAAGGTAAGCTGGAGGTGGTCAAACATGAGATGGCAAGATGGAACATCGACATCTTGGGAATCAGTGAACTAAAATGGACAGGCATGGGCGAATTTAATTCAGGTGACCATTATATCTACTACTGTGGGCAAGGATCCCTTAGAAGAAATGGAGTAGCACTCATAGTCAACAAAAGGGTGGGAAAAGCAGTACTGGGGTACAATCTCAAAAACAACAAAATGATCTCAGTACGAATCCAAGGCTAACCATTCAACATCACAGTAATTCAAGTGTATGCACCAACCACTGATGCCGAAGAAGCTGAGGTTGATCAGTTCTATGAAGACCTACAACACCTTCTAGAACTAACACCAAAAAAAGATGTGCTCTTCATCATAGGGGATTGGAATGCTAAAGTAGGAAGTCAAGAAATCACCGGGATAACAGGCAGGCATGGCCTTGGTGTACAAAATGAAGCAGGACAAAAGCTAATAGAGTTTTGCCAAGAGAACACGCTGATCATAGCAAACACTCTTTTCCAACAGCACAAGAGACGACTCTACACATGGACATCACCAGATGGTCAATATCGAAATCAGATTGATTATGTCCTTTGCAGTCAAAGATGGAGAAGCTCCATACAGTCAGTAAAAACAAGACCTGGAGCTGAATGTGGCTCAGATCATGAGCTGCTTCTTGCAAAATTTCAGCTTAAATTGAAGAAAGTAGGGAAAACCACTAAACCATTCAGGTATGACCTAAATCATATCCCTTATGAATATACAGTGGAGGTGAGGAATAGATTTAAGGGATTAGACCTGATATAGACAGAGTGCCTAAGGAACTATGGACGGAGGTCCGTAACATTGTTCAGCAGGCAGCAACGAAATCCATCCCAAAGAAAAAGAAATGCAAGAAAGCAAAGTGGCTGTCTGATGAGGCTTTACAAGTAGCTGAGGAAAGAAGGGAAGCGAAAAGCAAGGGAGAAAGGGGAAGATATATCCAACTGAATGCAGAGTTCCAGAGAATAGCAAGGAGAGACAAGAATGCCTTCTTAAATGAACAATGCAAAGAAATCGAGGAAAACAATAGAATGGGAAAGACTAGAGGTCTCTTCAAGAAAATCGGAGATCTCAAGGGAATGTTTTGTGCAAAGATGGGCATGATAAAGGACAAAGAAGGCAGGGACCTAACAGAAGCAGAGGAGATTAAGAAGAGGTGGAAAGAATACACAGAAGAACTATAAAGGAAAGATCTTAATGTCCCTGATAGCCATGATAGTGCGGTCACTGAGCTATTTAAGATCCTAAAAGATGATGCTGTTAAAGTGCTGCACTCAATATGCCAACAAATCTGGAACACTCAACAGACTGGAAAAGGTCAGTTTACATTCCAGTTCTAAAGAAGGGCAATGCCAAAGAGTGTTCAAACTACTGCACAATTGCGCTCATTTCACATGCCAGCAAGGTGATGCTCAAAATCCTACAAGCTAGGCTTCAGCAGTATGCGAACCAAGAACTACCGGAAGTACAAGCTGGGTTTCGAAGAGGCAGATAGGGATGGCGGAGAATTTCTCCCCGAAACTTCGGGGGGCCGAGCGCCAACGTGTTCGGCCCCCCGAACAAGTTTCGGGGAGAAATCCTCCGCACCCCCCCTGCCCCCCACACACACCCCCCCGGGACGGGACTTACCTTCCCTGAATGTCCCTCCCGGCAGCGGGTCCGGCTGGCGGTTCGTCCGGTGTTCGAGCGGGGCGGGAGCGGCAGCCGGTCTTTCGACCGGCTGCCGCCCCCGCCATTGCAATGAAAGAAAAAAAAAACCCGTCCCCTGATAGTCTACGTGACGATTCACGTAGCCTATCACGGCTAGATCTGGAAAGTCAGCCGTGATAGGCTACGTGAATCGTCACGTAGCCTATCACGGGTGACTTTAAAAAAAAAAAAGTGTGTACGGATAATGGCGGCCCCCATAGGGAGCCGCCATTCCCCTTCCTTATTTGGTCGCTGTAGTCTACGTCAATGTTTACGTAGACTACGGCGAAAATAAGGGCAACGCTATTTGCGTTGCCCTTATTTTCGCCGTAGTCTACGTAAACATTGACGTAGACTACAGCAACTAAATAAGGAACGCGAATGGCGGCTCCCTATGGGGGCCGCCATTCGAGTACGCGTATTTTTTTTTTTTTAAAGTCACCCGTGATAGGCTACGTGACGATTCACGTAGCCTATCACGGCTGACTTTCCAGATCTAGCCATGATAGGCTACGTGAATCATCACGTAGCCTATCAGGGGACATTGTTTTTTTTTTTTTTACTTTCGTGTTCGCGGCCGGGCGAGGCGGGAAGCCTCCTCCCCGGCCTGAATTTCAGCCGGGCGAGGCGGGAAGCCTCCCCCCCCAGCCTGAATTTTGGCCGGGCGATGCAGGAAGCCTCCCCCCCCCGGCCTGAACTTCGCGGGGAGAGCAGCGAAGCGCTCCCCCCCACCGCGAACAATCTGCGAGAAAAGGTAAGTGACTTTCGTCCACCCCTAGAGGCAGAAGAACTAGAGATCAAATCGCCAACGTTCGCTGGATCATGGAGAAAGCAAAAGAATTCCAAAAAAACATCTATTTCTGCTTCATTGACTATGCCAAAGCCTTTGATTGTGTGGATCACAACAAACTCTGGCAAATTCTGAAAGTAATGGGAGTACCAGACCACCTTACCTGTCTCCTGAGAAACCTGTACGAGGGTCAAGAAGCAGCAGTAAGAACCAGACATGGAACAACCGAGTGGTTCAAAATTGGGAAAGGAGTACGACAAGGCTGCATATTGTCACCCTGCTTATTTAACTTATATGAAGAGTACATCATGAGAAATGCCGGGTTGGATGAATCACAGGTCGGAATTAAGATTGCCGGGAGAATTATCAACAACCTCCGATATGCAGACGATACCACCCTAATGGCAGAAAGCGAAGAGGATCTCAAGAGCCTCTTGTTGAAGGTGAAAGAGGAGAGTGCAAAAGCTGGTTTGAAACTCAACATTAAAAAAATGAAGATCATGGCATCTGTCCCCATCACTTCCTGGCATATAGAAGGGGAAGAAATGGAAGCAGTTACAGATTTTACTTTCTTGGGCTTCAAGATCACCGCAGATGGTGACTGTAGCCATGAAATTAAAAGACGCTTGCTCCTTGGGAGGAAAGCTATGGCAAACCTAGACAGCATAGTAAGAAGCAGAGACATCACCTTGCCAACAAAGGTCCGTGTAATCAAAGCTATGGTTTTCCCAGTAGTAATGTATGGCTGTGAGAGCTGGACTATAAGGAAGGCTGAGCGCCGAAGAATTGATGCTGTCGAACTGTATTGCTGGAGAAGACTCTTACGAGTCCCCTGGACTGCAAGGAGGTCATATCAGTCCATCCTAAAGGAAATCAACCCTGAGTGCTCATTGGAAGGACAGATACTGAAGCTGAAGCTCCAATATTTTGGCCACCTAATGCGAAGAGAAAACTCTCTGGAAAAGACCCTGATGCTGGGAAAGATTGAAGGCAAAAGGAGAAGGGGACGACAGAGGATGAGATGGCTAGATAGCATCACCGATGCAATGAATATGAACTTGAGCACACTCCGGGAGAGAGCGCAGGACAGGAAGGCCTGGCGTGCTATGGTCCACGGGGTCACGAAGAGTCGGACACGACTGAACAACTGAACAACAACAACAGCAACAACAAGTTTGAACATCCTTAAGCCACCTGTGAAGATTCTGCCCAGGTGTAAGTCTACTATTGCTACTTTATTAGTAATTGAAGATTAAAAATTGTGTGATCTTTCTCAAAAGATATTAAAACATCGCATATATTACTTGGCCCTGCCACAATGGACAGATTGGCATATTCACTTTTTTTTTTCGTTGATGCTTACACAAATACAGGTACATGGTTCTCATTCATTCTTATTTGATAGCAGAGATAAGTAGCCAAAAGGTGAACCATAACATCTTCAGGAACATACCAGGTGTCAAAATCATACAGCAGTGTCTCAGCGAAAACTAAAATGAATGACTAATGAGGGACGTTTAAAGGACTCAGACTGTATAATCATCTAGCATTCATTCCTGCAAGTTAAAATATGATGAGGACTATATGGGGATTCTACCTATATCTCATCCACATGACTTGTGAATATATTTTAATATTTATGCTTTCAGTATTCATAAATTAACGTTGTTCTTACTTGCCATGTTCTTAAGAGATAGGGCACAATAAAAAACAAACACGTTCTATGGGTATAATCCCATGTAGGAGCTATCAAGCCACAGCAAAGTCTCTCCATAATCTGCCTTGAACATAGAAAAGAGCAGATCGCAGTCTATGGGAAATATCCAGTGCTGCCACAGTACTAGCATAAACTGACACTAGCATGACTTTATTCGTGCTTGCATGGCAAAGGGGAAAAGTGGCGATTTGCCACCAAACTTCACCAAATTCAGTACCAAACTGCCAGTTTTGCCCTTTGATGCTGTGCTAGCATCGGTTTATGCTAGGGATGTATGAAAGTCACTTACCTTTTCGAAGGGTGACATTTGCGGTGGGGGGGGAGGCGCTCCATCCCTCCCCCCGAAATTCTCCCTGGCTGGCTCCGCTCCACTGCGACTCCACAGAGCAGCCAGCCGGGGCCGCCCGCAGCCAGACATCCGGCTGCTGGGCAGCCTGCACAGGGACGCAAATGGCGGCCGCCGTAGCCGCCGCCATTTGCATCCCTGTATTTTGCCATGATAGGCTACGTAAAGATTTACGTAGCCTATCACGGCAAAAATAAAAAAAGGGAACACAAATGGCGGTGGCTGCAGTGGCCGCTATTTGCGTTCCCTTTTTTTTGCCGTGATAGACTACGTAAATATTTATGTAGTCTATTATGGCAGAAAGGGCACAAATGGCATAGTGGCTGCCATTTGTGCCCCTGTCTTTTGCTGTAATAGGCTACATAAATATTTACATAGCCTATCACGGCAAAAAATAAAAGGGAAGGCAAGTGGCGGCCGCTGTAGCCACTGCCATTTGCCTTCCCTTTTTCTTTTCTTTTTTTTTTTGCCGTGATAGGCTATGTAAATACTTACGTAGCCTATCACGGTCTCTGCAGGGATGCAAATGGCGTCTCTGCATTAGCCGTGATAGGCTACATAAGTATTTGCATAGCCTATCACAGCTATAACGAAGAAGCAAATGGCAGCCGCAGATGTGGCCGCCATTTGCAAAGTAGCGCGAACAGCAGCAGGTAAGTGCTCCGTTTCGTGCGCCTTTTCCGGGGGGGGGGGGCAGGGGCTTCATTCCACCATGGATTTTAGGGCACTGAATGCACTAGCATTCGGCCTCACCGAGATCCGTGGCGTAATTCTCTGACATCCCTAGTTTATGCTAGCAGCACAGGATCATTAGCACTGGTACTGTGACAGAACTGGCAGCTGCTTTATGACTCTATCATATCTTTAATAATGAAGAAAGCCAAAAAGAAATACGCAATACAGATTAGCTGTAGCTAATGATGGCTAACCCCGCCCGTGGCTTGCTGTGTAATTAGCTTCGTCTTTCCAAGCTTGCTTGGGATATTTCAGAAAGTTATATGAAAAAGACCAAGCAAAGGGGACCTTGCTCCAAATTTCTTGAGCAGCTCCCAATTCTTTCCTAGAAAATATAGTAAATGTCTGGGAATTAGCAGCAGGGAGAGGCAGTGGTAATGGCTGAGGCCTTGTAGCCTTAATGTCTGGATGTTCCTGAGCATGTTCTGGCAACAGAATGAATGGAAAACATTTACGCCTATAATATTGCATAGATGGGGCCTTTATAAATCTAATAAATCTAATATTAGGTTTACAGAAGTTCCTGAGTTGCCATATCCTTTTGCAAAATGGTGACTGCAGGAACGATGAGTACTTGCAAATAGATCAGGGTAGGCAGGTGACTTGGTGAGTGCAGAGGAAGTGTGCAAGCATGTCTGGGGGGCACACGAGAGAGGGCAGTGGCTGGGCAGGGACCCGAAGAACACAGATGGGGGTGTCCATCCATCCCTACTTTAGAGTGGGTCTGGGCTCAGCTCACAATGGGGCCAGGACTTCCAAAGAGGGAGAAATGATTTCTCAATCCCATCTTCCAAATTTGTAACCAACAGTAGTTATGGCACAAATGGCCAAATTGGCACCATGTGGACCACATCCATGTTATTCAAGGCATGTTTTCCCACTGTTTCACTCATAAGGAATGGAGAAAAAATACTTTAAAATGTTTGCAATGGAAATAGCCCACACTTCAATATCTCTCTTTGGATTTTTTTGTGAATTGTCCTAGTTTTGCCAGAATGCATATGCTCCATCACTGTAAAGCCTTTACCAACTTTAGATCACCCACGGAGAGGTCAATTTGTGTGGCAAATAACATATTTAGCCCGCAGTTTGCCTATCCCTGCTCTTTAACACACTTTAATCAACCTTTTGGTCAGATACAGATAGCGTTTACATAATGTGAAGACTTTTTTCCCCAAAGACCATGTAAAAAAATGGTGATGTTAATCTGCTTTAGCTATTGTGGAAACACTCCAAGTTAACAATAAAAATAAAACCAAGTCCACAAATGAAGTCTGCATTGATTTATGAAGGCAGTCTCATAAGCATGCATTGAAAGAGTGGGCCCCAAAATCCACCCTTTTTCCACACCTCAACCACTCTGAGCTCAATTCCTTTTATCATCATAATTATAATCATCATCATCATTGGATTCCTGTACAGGAATGTATTTGATTTTGGAAATGGAAAGCATGTTTGTATTTGTAGAAAAATGGTGCTTGTTATTATTGGGCTCAAAAATATTCCATATTGTAACTGTTTTTCCTTTAAATATCAGTACCTAACATACCAATTTCCAGGGAACCAAGTTCTCAGAACTGTAGCTTGAGGGAAGATCAACATGTCCTCTGTTGGGTAGTGTCATTAGAAATAAAGTATATCGTAATACATTTATGGGAGTTAAAAGCTACACCTACTGGTGTGCCCTGAAGAAGCAAGTGATTGTTGTTTTATTACTTTCCTTGATTTCTTCATGATATCATTTTGCAACAGATGCCATTCAAAATTATTTGAAAAACCTGTGATAGCTTGAAGCATGAGAGCTAAAGAGCAAAATTTACTGCAGGAACTACCAGGATATATGTACAAGAAACTAATGGAAAAAGGATATGCCACCTTAACAGCCTTCAAATGCAGTCGAGAAATTTGGGGGGGCATTCAGAATGAGCATGTATGTAACTAGAAGCCACCCTTGTGAAGAAGGGCAGGATATAGATATAAATTAATAATAATAACTGTAGGTAATGCTACAACACTCCTTACAACTATAATCGCATTACTTGCAGCTTTAGCAGCATTAGCAAATGCTTTGGAAGTATCAGTAGGCCCAAATGGCCTAAGCTAGGGGTGGGCAGAAGCTGTTTGGTACTACAACTCCCAGAAGCCCCGGCCAGCATCACCAATGGTCAGGAATGATAGGAGTTGAAGTAAAAAACATCTGGAGATCTACTTTCTTCCCACCCTTGGCCTAAGCAGTATAAACCAGGGATGGATAGATGAATCTCTCAATTTTGGTTTCTTCCAGTTTTTCAATTTCCCAGTCTTAAATCCAATTAATCCTGTTTCCACATCACTTTGTGATTTTTTTTTAAAGCCTGCATGAAAGATTGTCCCCCTAATTTCCTCATTTTTGTTTGTAGTTTGGCCTAATACACATTTTTTTGCAAGCAACTTTCCCTATTACAATGCATTTCTACATTATTTTCATTAATATATGCATTTTGTGTGCCTGCTTTCCTTCAAAAAAAAGTTGACTAAAATCTCTCCCTCTCCCTCTGTCTCTGTCTCTCACTCTCTCTCTCTCTCACACACACACACACACACACACAGAATTTTAAAAGGGACAAAAAGAAAAACAAATGCTCAGGTCAACAAACCATCATGTAATATTTCTGAATCACATAGCCGTCCCCATTAATATAGATTATCTATCCCACCACCACCACCTCTTCGCCCTATTTGCTTTTCCAGCAACCTCAGGGTCAGTGTTATCTCTACGTCTTCTTCATTCATCTCACACAGGAATTTCATGCCTTTTATTGTTCTTTGTATTTTGCTTGCTTTAAAACCAACTGAAAATCCTGAAACAGGATTAAACTTTCAATGAATAACCTTCTTTATCTTCTGCACATATCAAACTAGAAGAAAGCTATGAGTATGGGGGGGGTGTTTTTTATGAACCTTTTAAAGCCATATTTTCCACTATTATCAGAATTGGTACAAAAGCAGTGGGTATGGGGTTTTCAAGACTTAGACCAGCATTTAAATGAAGTTTAGTGGAAAGGCAGTCATGGAACAAGAGGGCAGGGAATTCCTTGCTCACTTCTTCCTGACAGCATCACTCAGCTGTCTCATGTACTGAACAACTTTGCTTAAATTCTGGCTTTGCAATAATGGATGGATCCTCTCTCTGTCACTTTCCTTCTGAGACAGAGAGGGAGATCCCAGCAACAAGAGCAGTGGTGCATTCCAATGATTCATCTGCCCGGGCTCAAGCTCAAAGTAACTAGTAGGTGACAGGTGGGTGGGATGGCACATTGTGCATGGAGCAGCTGGGTCATCAGATGAGCACTATTGCAATGACTTCCCTACGCCTGCAGGGAAGCTGTGAGACAAATGAAGGCCAAGCAGGCAGGATGACAATGGTATAAGCCAGGGGTAGGCAACCTGGTGCCCTCCCAATCCTTTGGACTACAACTCCTATAATCCTGACCATTGCCTATGCTGGCTGGGCCTTATGGGAATTGCAGTCCAAAGCATCTGGAGGGCATCAGGTTGCCCACCCCTGCTGTAAGCCTTCTATTTCTCCTTGGAAAGAGGCTCATGGGCAGCTTAGGGTTGTTCATGGAAGACAAGGAGGAGAATGGGGTATCTTGGGTAGAGAAGATAAGCAACGGTGCTGGGAACAGATAGAGGCTAAGACTGCGTTAGGTGAAACTGGTGAACAGCAATCTCAGAATATGTATGGGGAGAGCAGGAAGCACAAGAAAAAGTGGCAGGGAGCACAAGAAATGATGTGGAATATTTCACAGAAAGCATTTTGAACCTTGCTTGGTATGTCTGTGTGTGCGTGCATGTGTACATACACACACACTCACACACACATATAAAGCAAGGTGCAATTTATATAAAATGAACCATTAGTGTTTTACAGAGACTAACTGAACTTTGGAGTATTCCAATTAGTGCTGTGCCTAAAATTTTGATTCTTACATTTTCAGCATTTCATGGGGCGGGGGGGGGGATGAAAACTCTGGCAAAAGAGGCTGCGGAGGTGAGAATTTCGAATAACTTTCTTCTTGGGGAGGAGGACAGGATTTCTGCTTACCTTTTTAAATGTAGGCGATAGTTGAGGAGTCTTCATTCTATTTTTCTTTTTCATTCTTCTTTTTTTTACTTTTTTAAAAAAGCTCTGCACTTTGAGCAGCCCAGGACTCTATAGAGAAGCTTCTCCAGCCCGGAAGCTCTTTCTGAACTCCCATGAGACCACGTAACCTCACCCTCTTCTGTAGGCATTCATAAAACGCTCCCAGGTTGCAGAAGCATCAAGAGTAAACAGGGCTTTAGAAAAGCTCTGTTCTTTCTTGCAACAACACAGAGCAAGCAAGATAAGAGTTTTTCTAAAGCTCCAAAAGTCCTGTGGGTTCTTGTTTGCCCAAGACACTTTGCAAAGAAGCCCAGGATGCTTTGGAAAGAAGCTTCTGCAAGCTGGGAGTTCTTCCTGAATGCCCATTGGAAAAGGCGTGGTTATGTGGTCCACGGTGGCTTAGTGGTTAAGACGCTGAACTACAGACTGGAAGGTCGGCAGGTCAGCAGTTCGAGACCCGAGTGCTGTGTGACGGAGTGAGCTCCCGTCTTCAGTCCCAGCTCCTGCCAACCTAGCAGTTCGAAAGCAAGAAATTGCAAGTAGATAAATAGGTACCGCTTCGGCAGGAAAGGTAACAGCGTTCCATGCACCTGGGTGTTCAGTCATGCTGGTCACATGACCACGGAAGCGTCTTCGGACAGCGCTGGCTCTTCGGCTTAGAAACGGGGATGAGCACCGCACCCTAGAGTCGGACACGACTGTTTGGGGACACCTTTACCTTTTATGTGGTCTCATAGGAGTTCAAGAAGTGCTGCCAGGCTGGAGAACCCTGTCTGTAAAGAGTCTCGTGCTGGGGGCATTTTTCAAGTAAAAAAACAGAAAAAAAAATAGAAAGAAGATCCTTCAGCCACCTCCCAAACTTAAAAAGGTATGTAGAAACCCAGTTCCACTCTGCAAGGCAAAATTTATTCAAAATTCTCCTCCTCCCTGCGAAAGAGGCAGAAAAAATAATGCCTCTTTTGCAGGGAGAGAGAAAAATCCTGAAAATAGGTGGCAGGGTTCATCACAGCATTAATGTTAATATAAAGAAATTATATTGGCTACCAGGAAGAAGCCCTTTTATGCTGTGGCGCCCCAACTGTGGAATGAGTTCCCTAGAGAGGTTCACCTGGTGCTTATGTTGTACTCTTTCAGGTGCCAGGTGAAGACCTTTTATTTTTCCAGCATTTTAGTGTTACAGTCCTTTAACTTTTCTGTTTTAAAACTTGTTACTGTATGTTAAATCTCTGCATTGTTGCTAGGGTTTATTCTGGTTGTATTTTTATACTGCAGTTTTAAGCTTTTATATTTTATACAGTTTGTATTCTGTATTTTGTGGTTTAAATTTTTGTGAACCACCCAGAGAGCTTTGGCTATTGGATGGTATAGAAATGTAATAAATAAATAAACAATGGGCCCAAATGCATGATGGGCTAGTAGCTGTTAAAATGTATAAGATCTAAATGTCTCTGATTATCATTCAGTTCCTCCTTTTAGCTCACTTTCTGAGTAAACTGTTCCACATTTTAAAAGAAGCAATTCTTATGAAAGGCATTCACATTTCAGATTTAGTTAGTATAAAATAAAACTGGACTGATTGAAGTTGATGTGCTTACTAATTCAAACCTAGGATGTGGGCTTTTTTTCTTTTTCTTTTTTTTCTTTTTATGAAGAAGCAGTCTCTCACAGAACAAATAAAATATCTCCAGTGAAGGGTGATGATTATTTCTCTTTCACTCCAGAGAAAGACTTCAGTAAGTCATGAGCACCACAAAAGCTACATAATAATCACCCTTCACAGAGAAGATATCCTGTAGATATAAAATGCACAGTTGTCATGTCTCCGAGCCATCAGGCACAATGTGGAGCTGACAAACAAAGGAAAGTGTAAGATTTCCCTTCCACGCAACCAAGTCCTATTCCTCACTTTTATTCCTGTCACTGGAAAAGGGCAAAGCTATTTTCAGCAGCTCTTGCAAATGGGTTCTAAGGAGATCTGAAAACACATTTCTGTGGACCAGGACTTGTTAGACTCCATAGCCTTTTCTGATTCTCCCACCCAGACACCATCAAGAGATATACGAGTTTCATCATATTCTCCACCCCTAAACTTGAAAAGGATCGGTAGACATTCAAAACAACTCTGAAGCTACTCTGAACTCATGTTGAGGCCAATAATTACTTCACATGTCACAAAAACACTCTCGCTCTTCTGGTCCACTGTCTGTGACTAGTTGTGGATTCAGCTGAAAGTAACCCAGTGAGAATAGAAAACATCTGTGTTTAGAAGAGTATCTGATTTACATCTCCAGCTCCTGACCCAGTAAGTTACAACTGAGACCTGCAACAAAATGTTGCTGTGTATTTCTCACACCGCCCCCAACAGCAGTGTTCCTGTTCATAGTTGCAAGCAGCTAGCCACACCTTCCTCTGGGATATTCAAAGATGATAGGGGCTCAAGCCAGCCAATTCATCCCCAGATCATTGAGCATGTTCTGTCCATTACTTGGGGGGAGAAGTTACCCCTTTTGGTGTGTTTTTACTAGAGCTGTGCACAAATGGCTTCTCAAGATTCTCCACGCTATTTGTGGGCAGAGAAACTGGCCAAATTCACCAAATTTCTCCAGGGCAAGGAGACATTCTCAATAGTTTCTAAAAGGCAGGGCTTACCATTGAAGCAGTTGGGATTGCAACATGTGGGGAGAGGGCCCTTCCCTGCCCAGCTGCAATACCAAATAAAATGGTTCCCCTGCACTGCAATTATCATTAGAATGTGTATGTTTTTCCCTAAGGCTAATTGCAGTGCAGTTCATTGGGAATGGTAGGACTTTTTATGTCTAAACATGCATAGGACGCACCCTTGGTGTAGCATGTAGTTTGACCCTGAGGCTGCAATCCTATGCAAACTTACTTGGACTTGCAAGAATGTTCTTTGGAACAAACATGCATAGGATTGTGCAATTAAGGGAGGGTCCACAAAGTCCCCTCTTCCTCTTCTTAGTGTAACAGTGTAATAACTTTGTGACAAAGGAAGGATTGGCCATTGGTTAAAATGGGTAGAATGTGATGAGTCTTGGTGAGGAATTGAAAAGGGATTTTAAAAGTATGACTTGCTTTATGGATGATCTCTTGATTGACCCATGGACCAGCAAATCTATTCTTATGTTCATAGATTTACTAAAAAGTAGGCATCTAAACAACATTTGTTTCCAAGTGGAATTACATCGTCGTCGTCATCATCATCATTAACCATGGTATAAAACATGGAATCATAGAATAGTAGGATTGGAAGGGGCCTATAAGACCATCAAGTCCAACCCCCTGCTCAATGCAGGTATCCAGATCAAAGCATCCCTGACAGGTGGCTGTCCAGCTTCATCTTGAATGCCTCCAGTGTGGGAGAGCCTCCCTAGGTAACTGGTTGCATTGTCATATTGCTCTAACAGTCAGGAAGTTTTTCCTGAGGTTCAGCCAGAATCTGGCTTCCTGTAACTTGAGCCCATGATTCCGTGTACTGCATTCTGGGATGAATGAGAAGAGATCTTGGCCTTCCTCTCTTTCAAGTACTTGAAGAGTGCTATCATATCTCTCCTCAGTCTCCTCTTCTCTTAACAATGCCCCCAGATGTCCCCCCACACTGCTGAATTGCCACTGGCAATAATTATAAACTTACTGAGCTTATTGTTGTTATTGTTGTTGTTGTTATATTTATTTATACCCCACCTTTTCGCCACTACTGGGACACAAGGCAGCTTTTCAGCCACTGCTGCAGGATCTTGCACAGAGAAGCTGCTACTTGGACTCAGCATGGGGGAATCATCCTGAGTCCATCATTATTTCAGCTGCAGTTTGTTTCTTTGGCCATAGGCTGTAGCTAAAAAAAAAACCAAAAAAAAACCTGTTATGAAAGGAATTTAGGCATGTATAAAATCCGGGGTTGGGGAGGGGGTGGATTTCCAAGCCCTGCAATATACTAATAAGAAAGAAATGTGAACCGGTTACAGAAGCTGCCTCCTCTTATTACTACCCCTGCTGCTTTCCTCCTGATTTTGTCAACAGTAGACACATTTTTATGTTCTGAAAAGAGATGACAGCATCCAGTTGTCAATACTTCTCTGTGTTAGCCTAGCAGCTTCATTTTCTAATGCTTGCCTGATTGTAGGGGTCATATAGCCTGCTGCCATCATGATGAGGAGACTGAACTATTTGTTTAAGCCCTCTGGAGCTGCCCCACCACCACCACCACCAACCACATGATGGATGGCAGTGGGCTGCTGTAGAGCTACATCTTGCACCTATTGAAAAATAATGAAGGTCAGTATGTAAGATCCCGGTCAGCAACTAGTTGTCCATGAGGACCACTTTTGAGGAGGATATAGAGCAGCTTGAGGCGATTTCCTCATCTCACAAAGTGGTAGGAGACTTAGCAGTGTCTCCTGCTTCAGCCCTTCTCCTTTTGACACATGTTTTTATCCTCTACACTCACACTCTACTACTCCCACAGTGGGACAGATTTGTCTGTAAGGCCCCCAGATGATGATCTGCAGGCATTCGTAGTTGGGGTGACCAACTAGGAATGGACAAAGCTGTCAATTTCCTTTTTTCTCAGTGTGAGGACTTTGGCGGGGCTTGCCACCTCTTACGAGTGCCCGACGAGTCACTCATGGCATCACTGGTTTTCCCTACGCAAGGCTGGGCTCCCATGCTAGCGCAAAAGGCAAGGATGGAGCAGCCGTGGATGGCGATGATTCAAACCAAACTGATGATGCCACTAGTTATTGCTTGTTTGTGGCTGGCTCCATCAGCCAGAATGAGCATGAGCTGGAGTGGGGTGGTGGAGGGGAGAAGGGGAAAAGCAGGGAGAGTAAAATGAAGAGATGAGAACAAGGAGGGAGGTGGATGAGACAGGAGAGAGAATGCCCGAGAGGAAGGATGATAGAGGACGGGAACAGAGATGGACAGAAAGAAAGGCAAGATAGGGGAATGGAGGAGGAAGGAATTCAGGAAGGACAAGGAAAAGGTATCCTTACTTGGGAGGCAAGGACAAAACCTGAATGGGGCGAAGGGTTAATTCACAATCTGCTTAGGATGACCCTCGTTGAAGACCCTACTTCCTTGGGAAAAAGAGAGGCAAGGGATGTCAGTCACAGGGAAATCTGGCCCCTTTGGGGCTTGACAGATTTCCCCACAGCCCAAGCCGAGCCATGGGCTTTTTCCCAGAATCAGGAGAAATTCTCAGTCTCCCCCACACACACATACAAAAATCACCATTTATGCAAATTCACCTGCAATTTGCATAATTTGCACAAATTTTGGCAACAATTAGCATGATTTGCGCAAATTTTGGCCACAATTTGTGGCCATAAATTGCTTAATTGTGTGCAAATTGCACCTGCAATTTGTGCAAACTAAGCAATTTATGGCCACAATTTGTGCAATTTATGCAAATTCTGGCTACAATTTGCACAAATTATGCAAATTGCAAGTGCAATTTGTGCAAATATCGATTTTTGTGGGGAGGGACATAAATCTGTGAGCTGGCCTGACTTGATCGAGTCAGGCCAGCTTGTGGCTTAGCTGGAGACTGGGGGGGGGGGCAGCGAGCTCCTGAAAGCTCAGCAAACTTCACCCCCCAGACGGATTCCTCTGACATCCTAACACAGGCTTTCCAACCTCCCATCATTAATCCTCACCTGGCAGAACTGAGTAAGCAACCTGGTGGCTCAACAACTGGGAACTAGAGAAGGTGGAGGGTCAGACAAGACTGCATATTAGAGACAAAGCAACAAGGGGAAGTGTCCGAGAAGGACCTGGCAGGGCTAGGTTTAGTGGAGATCCCTTCTTCAGATATCACTCTGGACAAAAAGTCTAGGGAGCAGAAGATCTATTCCTCAAATGACAGATATTGTTCTGTTACTGTTTATGGAGAGCTAATTCCTTTTGTGTTAAACAGACTGCCAATAACTGTAACTAGGACAGTCCTAAATAACATCTATCTAAAAACATTTATTGACTATGGCAAATCTGATAGAGAGGAGACCATGGATGAAGGGAGTTTGATATTCCCCTTCCTCAAGACCTGCTAAACCTCAGTTACTATTTTTTCCAGGCTTAACTTTGGTTTGTCTCGAAGTTTGGGGGGAAAAAACAAATTAAATTTGCATGATTCCAGGTGTCAGATAGCCTGCTGTCATTCATGATGGGGAGATTAAACTATTTGTTTCATAAGCATTTTTCTGCACATTTCTCCTAATATATGCATTTTGTATGCATTTTGCCTGCTATACACATTTTTGCAAGCCATTTACCTACTATAATGCATATTTGAATATTATTTTCTCTAATATACACATTTTTGTATGCATTTTTTTAATGGAGAACTCCATCGCAAAATTCAGAAAAGTGTGGATTTTGAAGAATAACTGCATTTTGGTCCATATAGTGTTTTGAAAGTGTGCAGTTAGGTAGGTTCACATTAAAATGTGAACTAAACTAGTTTATCCACCATCCCTATGATCAACCAAAAATCAAAACCAGGTTCTTCTTGCAGCATGCTTTACTGTAATCACACCAATAATCAAAGCGATATCATCTATTATTTTTGGACATGGTTCTAAAACACCAGAACATAAGAAACATTAGAAATTTGCTACAGACATGTGCACATCAAAAATGTGAAATCTTTGTTGCTTTGCTGTACCAAATCTAACAGGTTACCAATCTGATCTACTGTACAAGTGTGTAAAATTCCTTTTCTGTTTGTTTATATCTTCTTTACAGCTGTTATGTGAGGAATTGCATTCCATAAGCTTTACTTGAAGTTTCAAGTTTTAGAGTCTGCTAATTCATCAGCAAAATGCAAACCTCAGTTGGAGGTGAGGGAGCACTGAAATTCAAGCACCGTGGGAAAGTGTATGGGAAACGGGTATAATGATGGATTGTAGATAATTAGGTGGTTGAGTACCATCCCAGACTACCCTTCTCATTTGGTTTTCTTTCTCTTGATCTGGGCTTCTTTCTTCTGTTAGTCTTTGGGTGCCCTGCCTTTGTCTGTTTTCTCATCTGTACTCTGATGTCACCTGCCTTCTTCCACACTTCCCATCAGTCCTATTCAATAGCTCACACACCTGTAGCTGTATTAAGCATGGAAGTCATTGCCCCTTCCCTATTGTGAGATATATTAGTCCTATTCAGGCATTCATACATTTTATGCATGGAGGGGACATGGGATATGTGCACCAGTCCCATCCCTTCCACCCCCAACATTCCCATGTTGAGCAGCAAGGTCTGAAGGGCTATTGTAACCACATTGAGACTAATGTGGTTAGAGTCCTCCTGATGATCAAGAACCATGATTGTGAGGAGGATTGTTGCCATATTCACATGAATGTCATTACAATGTCTCTTCAGACCCTCCCAGTCAACACGGAAATGTCAGCAGTGCTGGGAGCAGGGCCCGCACACACATCTCTGTGACCCCTCTAGAGACCCAGTGTATGAATGTCTGTATAGGGCTGTAATTGGCTAGGAATTAAATTAAGTCTTAGAAAGAGCTGTGCACAAATGGCCTCTGGAAATTCTCCATGCTATCTGTGGGCAGAGAAACACACAATTTCACCAAATTTCTCCAGGGGGAGGAGAAATTCGCAACAGTTTCTCACAGGTAGGGCTCACCATTGGAGCGGTTGTAGCACAGCTTCTTTCTTTTTTCCTAAGGTTTTCTTTGGGGGGAGGGGTTGTCACTGCAAATGGTCATAGCATCAACAGGCTGGCCCCCATTTTGCATGCACTGCAATGCAGGTGTCAGGGGGCAGTGTTGTGTCTAGCTCCAGGGGTGGAGCTAGTGTTGTGCCTAAATCTGTCCCCCAATTTCCAGAGATTTTTCTTCCCTCATGAAAGAGCCTTCCATTGTTCTGTCTCATTTTTGTGGGATAATATGAGCAATTTCGATGCTTCCAGATACTAGGGGGAAATAGGGCATGTGTTGTATCAGCAGCTGCTTGTCTTGTTCACCTCCCTAGTTGTCCTGTAATGTGATTGGTTCCTTTCTCCTAGTCCCTCCCCTTCCTCTTTGCCTCTGCAACGAGCAACATGTGATCTCTCCCTGAGGGAAACAAGTAACCATATCTCATGCCTTTGCTTACTTACACTCATGCACCCAGCTTTAGGGGGTTCTTGTAGTTAAACAGTGTTAGTCTTCTTTGATAATGTGTATAAAAGCAGTGCTAAAGTAAGTTGAATGGAACTTGTAAACTGGCTCTAGCCTGCAATTATTCCTTCTAATACTAAATGCTGTGTTAACACACTTTCTTTGTATAAGGCAACTGTGCTGTAAGTTACACCAGACTTCCAAACAATTTTCAGAGTGTTGTATGATTTATTGTATGGTGTTATCACTCAGTGTGAAGTGACCAAGGGTGTTGTGCGTGTGTTTTCTTTTTATTACACGTTTCTCGATTGCTCTGCAGCTTCCCAGGCTGCCTGGGCTTCCTGATCTGAAAACGACCTATGGGAGGAATTACTTCATGATGACTTCCCCTGGGCTTTAATTGAAGTGTGCAAAGCTGAGGATCCTACAGGCTGCCAAAGAGATGATTGTAGAATAAAAGACAGAACACTTGCACACACTCCTCAGCCACCTCCTAAGTAAGGGAAGCACAAGGTACCTGAACCTAACCCATGAGAATGTCTCTGAAATTTTCTTCTCCTTTGAATTTCTTTTCGAAAGCAATTTCTTTTTATCACATGGAATGAGAATGGTCAAAAGAGATGTGGGAGAAATTTTCAGCACAGCACTAGTCTGAGACATGGATGGGGATTGCAGGAATAGTTGCTGATGTCACAAAGGCACTTAGGCTTCCCTAAAGCAAAGAGTCACCACAGGGTTGTTCAGATGACTCCTCAGTATGTTCCAGGAATGCATAACATTGGCAAGTTCTTGGGAGCTCTCTCCTAAGTGAAAAGTTGCCACTTCCCTAAACAGTGTTTATTACCATCCACCACCGTCCTCTGCTTTTTAGCAGTTTCTCTGTGAAATACATCAGCACTCTGGAGAAGGCAAACAGGTTGGTAGAGAGAGTTGCAGAGGTATGGGACATCATAACAGAAGATGCTTTCTATATTGTTAGTCAGCACACATTGGACAAAAGAAATAGAGGACTATCCTCAATAAAAGGGCAGTTTGTTTTGTTCATTAAAATTACCCATGACACTCTGTCCTGTTAAAGTGTATTTCTTTCATAATTACCAAGATCAATGTTAGCATAGGGACTGGCTGGGAATAGCCTTGGTCAAAAGCTGAACTTCCAGGAAATGAATCTATTAAAAAAGCAACTCCTTCTGTGCATTTAATGTGTTTATTAAGTAGGCCATTAATTTAATAGGAGAGAGGCATGTGAGTTTGTTGCTATAGTTCTGAACTGGAGGAGTCATACTTTATGAAGTACTCTTCAACAACATTGTTGTATAAGGAATGAAATCTAGAAAGCACTTGCCTATGAATAGCTGTGTCATTGTACCTCCCCCCTGACCCACCCACCTAAGGTTGCAGTCAACAAACCATACAACCTGGAATGCTTGCTTTATAGCCACTTTAATCCAGCTGAGGTGTTTATGTCCTAGTCCTACATAAATTAACTTGAAGGACGTCCTGTTGATTTCAGTGGTACTGAATAATGTATAGACATATGGCCTTTGATGTAATCTGAAGACTGTCTCCATCCACAGGTAAGTATTTAGAAGGGGAGGTACCCTTGCTGCTGCACCACTACAGGGTCACAAGAGAGGCTATTATGGTGAAATGTAGTAGAAGTATATAAGTGCAAATGTTTAAGTACCAAGCAGGTTACGTTTCTGTGGAATGCACTGCTCCTTATTTACCTCCTCTTAGTCTCAGCTTCCATTGCCGCTAAAATAGGAAAAGATAGAATGTGCACTTCCTTTGTTAAAAAAACAAAGAAACCCTGTTACAATTGTGAATACTGCTACTGAGAAACTATGGAAGTTAAAAAATAAAACTTGCACTTTCCCCCAAGTGCCTATACTGCTTTAACTTAATATTAGAGAACTAGAGGATTAACAAAAGCTACACATAGGGTACTAAGGCCTTTTTGGGACACAGTCGAAAAGGAAGACAGTCCCTTCCCTATGTACCTAAAGCAGTGCTCTATATGGAGGCCTGTGAGTGTGATGGCATGATTTGTTCTATCAGAAAAATAAAAGGGAAAGGGAAGACTACAGTAAAAGTACTATTGAGCATATAAGCTCCCATATGGTGTGCCTGTGTCACACATTGCTTTAGGTATGTGGTGGCGAGGAACAGTGCACTCCCTGGAAATAGTTTGAGACCTTGTAAGATGTCTCTTGATCAGATTTATTCTTTAATTTTTCTGGGGAACAAGGGTAGGTATTGATTGGATGTAATTCTATAAGTATAAACATTCATTGTGCAAAGTACTTTTCAGCTGCACAACACCCAGTGAAGCAGGTCACTATTGGTTCCATTTTCCAAATAGGGAATGGTGGCCGAAAGTAGGGATAGGGGGAAAATGTATTTAATTTACATTTTAGTGCAAAGTTAATTATTTTCACACTTGCAAGCCAATATGTGAACTGAAACCCAGTTTTCTTCTGAAATTTGCAGTTCTCCAAATTTTGCAATGGAATTCTCCAATCAAAGAATGCATACAAAAATGTGTACATTAGTGAAAATAACATTCAAATGAATTGTATGAGGAAAATTGCTCACAAAAGATTGTATATGAGGCAGGATGCATACAAAAATGCATGTACACATGTTTGTACATTATTTTTTGTTTGTTTGTTTTTAAATCCCAAAGTTTGGGACAAGCCAGACTTAAGATGAGAATAATTCTCAAAGTTTGTGATGAACTGAACTTTTGACTGGAAAAATGAGAAACTGAAAAAATTCTAAATTGTCAGGTTTCTCTATCCCTAGCTAGGGATGTGGGAGAAATTTGTTTTGTTTGCATTTTATCTGATTTCACACTTTTGAACAACTTCGTGAACTAAAAATCAGTTATCCTTTGAAATTCTCATTTCTCCAGATTTTGCAATGAACTAAGTGTTGATGCCAGGTTTCTTACATTTATAAACAACCACTCCATCTGTGTTGACCAATACAACTTCATAACTTCATTAGAGCTTGTCAGTCTCGTTGGTCTAGATTTGAGGTGATGCAGTTCAAATCCCCACTCAACTTGGAAGCTCACTGGGTGTTCTTGGGCCAGTCACTCTCTCTCAATCTAACCTACCTCACAGGATTATTATGGGGAAAGGGAAGCCATGTACATCACCTTGAGCTCCTTGGAAGATATGCAGGATATCCATGAAATAAATAATAAATAAATGTTATTCTGTTGCACTTTAATGGGAGTTTATAGGGTACAAAACTCCCTTTGGAAGCCTTTCTCACAGTTGCTTGCTTCTTTTTCCTGTTATATACTGCTGAAACATATGTTTGATAATTAGTACTGAAAAAGAGTGTCATCTGACCAGTTGCTCAAAGCTGGAGGTATCCCTATTGTCTGTGCAAATGGCCAAATAGGTCAGAAGATAGAAGCTGCCAATTCTATATAATTAATCTCAAAACAAAGGCACCATGAATGGCACATTCTTTTGCCATTTTCATTGTCTTAGTGCTGGTTATCCCCACAATTTGACTGTAGTATACGCCTTGTCTCAGTAATGGCATCTTCCTTGTCTAGCATCTGCCCGTTCATTCCATGTCAACAATCCTCTCCTTTGTTTTGCCAGCCGTCCTTGGCCTTAATCAGACAGAAACAGCTTTTAAGCAAACTGGCCATCTGGCAATTTAGCTCTTCTTCAAACTTCTCATTAAGCAGATGCACGTTAAGCTATTGGCAAATTATTGACAAATGAAAAATAAAGAGGTCATCTTAGACAAGCTCTGAACACCCTTGCAAGACGGTTCAAGAGTGATGCCACATGCCCAGAAAGTAGACATTAGGCAGTTTGAGGACACAGATAATCTTACCATCCTGACATACATTTCCAGAAGAGTTATTGCACCATTTCTCACCCCAGAACTAAATCCTCTGAAACAGGAACAAAAGACAGAGAGAAATGAGTGTAAGATTTCTTTCATTTATCCTTCATGACTCCCAAATGCATTGCACTTTTTATCTTTTTAAAACCGCTTTTTAAATGACTCATTGCCAATTACATTGTTTCTGAACAATGGATCACATGGAAACCATCCACAGAAGTAATAATAAATTTATACGACATTGTCCAGAGGAATTTAAAAGAGCTTAAGGTTGCAATCCTGTGCATGCTGAAATCAATAGAGTATTCTTCCAAGTAAACATGGTTAGCACTGAGCTGGAAGTCTTCTTTAAATAAGTGATACCTCACTAATTAATGGTGCATGACTAAAGCTGATGCCGTAAGCATATTTATTTACAAATATGCTTAGGACATCTTCCAAATACACATGCTTATAATCAGGATGTCAATGATGCCTAATTTTCTCTGTGGATTGGGCTGAGAGGCTTCAATTGGCTTTTGAGTGCCTGTTAATGCAATCTCATGAAATTGCCCCAAGGTCTTCTAGTGAGCTTTGTGGCCATATGTGGAGTTGATCCCAGCTCTCTCCAGCCCTACACTATATCTGCTACATTTCATTGTTTCTAAATAACTAAGACTGCAGTCCTATGGTCCCTGAAGAGTGTCCCAGGGACCATAAGATTTTTTGGAGTCCCCCTCCTGAAGCCATAGACACTGCTATGACTTTGGGAGGGTGACACCAAAAGCTGATCCCTCCCCCCATCCACAACCCTACCCTCTCCCCTGTTCTCACTCCCTCCTCCTAGCAGCAGCTGTAGAAAGAACCATGCTGGCTGCTTTTTGAGGTTGGAAAAGGGACCTCAGAGGACCTCGTAGAGATCTAAAAGGGGATATTCCGGTAGGTGGGTAGGGGAGAGGCCAGGATATGAGAAGTCCTATGGCCTCTCCAGTCCCAGTGTCATTAGGGATGGTGGAGAAATCCACCACAGACTCCAGTGAGGCCGGATTCTTTAGAATCCAGCCCCCTGAAGTCCGTGGCAGAACGGACTGCTCCCTCTGCCACCCCGCGAAGTCCAATAGGGACAGAACCTACCTGGTGCCAGCCAGTCCGGGTCCATCTGCTGCCGTCTGCAGCCATCCACTGCCAGGCTGTGGATGCAAATGGTGTCTGGCATAGCAGACGCCATTTGCGTCCCTGCCCTTGGCTGAGATTGGCTACATAAATATTTACATAGCCTATCACGGCAAAGAGCAGGGACACAAATGGTGTAGCAGACGCAGAGCAGAGCTGGCCGGGAAGGATTCCGGGGGGAGGGATGGATCACCTCCCCCCCAGTGGATGCCCCAGACCAAATGAGTGAGTGGGGTTCGTACACCCCTAAGTGTCATCCCTGCCAGTGCACTACTGCTAGGCAGGCCTGGGAGGGTACTAGATACTCAGAAGCCTCCGCGTTCAGAGACTTCCATTTATCAGGGATGCAACCCATAGGATTGTGCTCTAAATCTGTCCTTGACACATTTATTTTCATTACATTTTATCAGTTCTTTGAGTCCATTGAGAAGATATATTCATACACACCCGCAACTCCAGCTAGGGGCCATACAGGTATAGAGACAAGCTTCTTTGTGTCTCTTCCTAGCCATATGAGGATGTATATGTGAACAAATGCTGCAGTGCACATACAATACTACCCTGCTCAGTCCACACCCACCTACGATCTCTGTGTGGGCCTCTGTATGGTTGCAAATGACTCTATATAGACATTTGTCCAGGACTCATGAGATGTAGTCCAGCCCAAGATTTCCAAGTGGGAAAAAGATGCTCTTTGCATCTTGCCATTTGCCAGCGAGCTCACAAACCACTGAGGTTTTCACAAGCATGCTTCTTGAGCATCCACACAATCTCTTGAACTTTTTCAGGTGCTCAAAGGAAATGCTCACCAAAGCCCATGGGTGGTGAGTTGAGCAGGGCTGGTGTTCAGCCATCCCTTAGCCCATTTAGATAACCAGTGATAATGATAACCAGCTATCTAGAAAAGGGAGCAGAGGTGGCTGAATTGAGTGAATTCAGAGAAGAAATATATATTCATTCTTTCCATCTATAGTGTTTATCTTTTGAGTATTTATTCTGATGATCATAATATCAAGCAACTGGTCGATTCAGTTTTCTACATTCCCTGTCCCCTGCAAAAAGGGGTTCTGTGCTGCAGTGCCAGCAATTACATGAGTGCAGAATTCAGTCAGGGGTAAAAGTGCACAGCCATAAAATCTTATACACTGGAAAGCAAGTGCTTTTGTATTGAATTCTGACAATTGTCAGACACAAGTCAACCTGGGATGTCGCACAGTTGAGTATAACAGTATCACTATGCTAAGAACTGCCACAATCATTCAGTGCAAAAGCCAGCAGAGTCTAAAGTTGAAATGTGCACTGGTCAAATGTAGAAGTGGAGGAGCAGGCAGGATGTATAGTAAATCCATTGCAAATCCCCAAAGGAAAGGATCATGATTCAGCTAAAGTAGCTCAAGTCACGGATCGCAGTAGTGTGGCTAAAGCTTATCTATGGGATCAGTCTGTCTAGCCAAACACTTGCCTATTTATCTGAGCCAATGATATTTTCATATTTTTAATATCTCCCAGCTGCTGACAATGTTGAAGCAATTATGCTGCTGTTGTGTCAGATAGCTGGTATCAAATACTGCTTGATATGAACAGGAAACATGAGACATAATCAATATTTAAACGTTTCTAAATTAAATATCATGATTTTGAAATTATACAACTCCACGCTAAGAAGTAGGCCACTGCTTAGAATTATGTGCACATTCAAGCACAAATGCACACACAACCCTCTAGAGAAGTTGGAATAGAGATATTAAGACCCAAAGAGACCCTATAGGTGCAAACAAAGACTTACACAAGCTTATTTGGATGTCTCTGAGCTAGTGTTGTTCTCATTCCCCGCAGCCACCCTCTCAAGCTGAGCCAGAGCCTGCTTCTGAAGTTCCCCTATGTTTAGGAAGGCTTATCCAGCAGCAGTGTAGGGTTCTGAACCTAGAAAGTGAGGGCTCAGAAGCCCTGAGATGAAAAGGCCATGGACTTATTAATTTCATGAGGGGTAACCCTGTTAGTCTGTTGCAATAAAAACAATAGGGAGTCTTGCGGCATTGTAAAGACTAACAAATGTATTATAGCATACATTTGTCAGTCTTTCAGGTGCCACAAGACTCTTTATTGCTTTTATTAACTTCATAGTCATTCTGGAGATACAATTGGAAAGTCACAATGAATTGGAGGGGGAGGAGGGAGATGTCCACTCTCTTTCCCCCTGCCTACCTCCTTTGCCTGCCCAGTATCCCACATGTCCTGTCTCCTGCTCACTGCATCCCTTGCTCCTCTTCACATTCCTGCTCTTCTTATATCCACCATTCCACACACAATACAGTTTGGCTGGCTGGACATTCCTTAGCTTCTTCTCTGATACTTCAAGGATGCCTGCTGAGTGAACGGCTTTGCATGTGGCTAGGTAGTCTTCTTCCTATATTCTTCTCTCTGTAGATCCTTTACAACCTAGAACATCACACTTACATAATCATCATCATGATCTTTAAAATGCAAGATAAACTTCAGAGTTAGAAGCTCTCACCTCCACCAAGGAATGGAAGTTCTGAAAGTGGTGCCCATCTGTGTGGTAATTCTGAGATGATGATGACGACGACGACGACAGCAACAGAAACTCAGATTATTCTCAAGGTGTAAATACATAAATAATATGGACCAAAAGAAGAATTCATATAGCACTTCACTCACATTACCTCTGTAATCCTTGCAGCTACTCTATAAACTAGGTCAGTGCTGTTATCCCCATATTACAGAAGGAGACCGGAAGGAACTAAGAGGGAGCTGCTTCCCTAAGGTCACATACAGTACAATCCTATACATGCCTACTCAGAAGTAAGTACATGCCTACTTGAGTGTATGTCTACTTAGTTCAGTGGGGCTAACTCCCAGACAATAACTGGGTATAGTATTGCACCCTTAGTGAGCTCATGTCTGTGGTGAAAGTGGAACAGATGATTTCCTGGCTCACATTCTTAGCCACTGCGCTGCAGCAGCTCAGACCACCACGGTTTAGAGTTGCGATTGTTGTTGTTGTTGTTGTTGTTTTCTCTTTGGGGATGATATAGGCATTTTTAAATATATTGTAGTTCATTTGACATTTCCTCTGAGGAGGAGGGATGAGTGTGTGTGCACATACATCCTGAATGATATTGTAAGATTTTTCCAATGGCATGGGGAGGAACAAACTTCCCTTATTCAACATTTGTTTATTCTGCTGTACATGAAGTTATTAACAGAGGAGGAGCATCAACAATAAAGGCAAAGAAAGGAAAACAGAAACTACTTGCAGCAACCTGTAATTTAATGCTCTACAATTAAAGTGCAAGCTCATGCCACTTAATGTAAATGAATAATAAAGGACCTTGGGAAACTCTGTAGCTGAGTATGTAAAAATTCATTAGCTTCACAGCTAAAAGAGAAAATTGCAACACAAAACCAGCAGGCTAGAAGACCTCTACTGGCCTTTGAATGAAAATTATACCAAAACAGCAATGCACATTTAACCAAGTGCTTCAGAGCATGTGGAAGCATCCAAGATTTGCAGTAGACATTTATTGCATCTGAGTGGAACTCAAATTTTGGACAATATACCTCACCAATAGGAGGCATGGAATCCTCTGTAATGAAGGTCACCATCATTCTTTTTAAGGCCCAAACCCTTTAAATCAGGAGTAGAAAACTTGAGTCCCTCCAGATGTTTTGGCCTACAACTCCTATCAGCCCTAGCCAGCATAGCCAATGGTGAAGGATGTTGGGAGTTCTAGGCCACAGGAGAGCCACAGACCTATTCCTAATTTAAATAGTTCCACCATAGGAAGAACCTCAACCAATGCAGCTTTTCCTGGCTGGAAGTGCTTCTCCAGGTTTCATTTTATATATTTATTTACACATTAATATGCACTTTTTGAGTATAACATTTCAAAATATGGTACAACATGATAAAAATACTTCCAATTTAAATCTATAAAATATTTCAAATTCATACACACACACACACACACACACACACTATATAGAAATGGAGGTAAAAACGGTAAAGGTGTCCCCAACCAGTCGTGTCCGACTCTAGGGTGCGGTGCTCATCCCCATTTCTAAGCCGAAGAGCCAGCGCTGTCCGAAGACGCTTCCGTGGTCATGTGGCCGGCATGACTGAACACCGAGGTGCACGGAGCGCTGTCACCTTTCCCGCCAAAGCGGTGCCTATTTATCTACTTGCAATTTCTTGCTTTCGAACTGCTAGGTTGGCAGGAGCTGGGACTGAAGACGGGAGCTCACTCTGTCACGCAGCACTCGGGTCTCGAACTGCTGTCCTGCCGACCTTCCGGTCTGCAGTTCAGCGTCTTAACCACTAAGCCACCGCGGCCCAGAAATGGAGGTATTTTGCCTCAATTTGAACCTTAATTTTAAACAACAACTCTCAACCTTCTATAACTGAAGTGACTGTCTAAAATAGGGATGCCCCTCTAATCCGCCAAATCTCACCCCCCTGAATGCTAGCAGGGAGAGGGTTCTTTGCTGTTATCTCCTATCACTGCTGGCCCAAGTGGGAGGGTGGGGTGGGCAGTGCACTAGGTGTTTTGGCCACCCTGCATCCTCCCCAATGGGGGAAGACATGAGGCAGTAGAAGCTGCCCCAAGTGAGGCTCCAGCTGGAGAATTGCTGCTCCAGCTGGTGCCTCAGTTGGAGACCCAACTCCACTGTGCATGGGCTTTCTGCAGCCAGTAAAGCCCATGCACAGCAAAGTTGGGTCCCTGACTGAGGCTCTGACTGGAGGAGCAATGTTGACTTGCAACTTTTCGGCGGTGTACACTACAGCTTCAACAGATTATGCACCCATTTTTTGTGAGATAGCTAAGGGGAAAACACCTGGAACTTGATTTCAAGATGTTTGCTCTCTGGTTTGCGATGCAGCACTGCCAGGAAGATCTTCTGGGTCTTAAGATTACCTGACGGATTATTTCCTCCCATATATATCTTCTCTCACATATATCAGTTCAGGTGAGGCAGATGGCTAATATGGAGAGGACCTTATCAGTGATGGCATTCCAGTTAGGGAATGCCCTCACCAGAGGTTCACCTGGAAGTGACATTGTGGTCTTTTCAGCACTAGGTAAAGACCTTTCTATTCTCCCAGTCCTTTTAGTCCGTCCTTGTTAAAGAAATGTGTTTTTAGATCTTAACACTACTTTTTACTGTTTTTTATGTTGGTTTTAATTTATTCTAAACTTCTAAAGATGCTTATGTTGTGTTTTATGGTTTTAAGTTATGTGAACTTCCCATACAGTTTCTGCTATTGGGCAGTGTTGAAATGTAATGAATACAATAATAAATAAAATAATAGCCAGTGAGGTTCCTCCCTCAGATGTAAGAACTATCCCTCACCCTTCTGAATCCTGTATGCCACAAAGCTCTCTCATCATACCCACACACAATGCTCCTACACATTTGGAACCTACTTCTTTCATCCCTGCTGGTATTGTTCTATCAGGAGGGTGGATTCTAAATCAGGCCCAAGCTATATAACTTTATAGCAGAAAGATTTAGTGAAGCCATTCACAGTATATTTAAAATGGTGGCTATGAGACATTAACAACCATGGGGTACCACTGAGGTGGTCATGAACAGCTGTAAACACCAGTTCAGGCCTGTTCTTGTCCAATGTTAAATAAGCAATGGGATCCAAAACCCACAAATGACAGGGAATTTGTACAGCAGGCATTTCTTCAGCCTGTAAGCAAAAATCCACAATAAACAAATATGTTTCTTCTCTCTCTGCCCTCCTTCCACTTTTTTTTTAAAAGAGCAAATCTATCTCCTTTCTTCTTATTCCAGTTGTGGCCATCTTTGATTCTTCAGACAGGAGGAGGGATTGTTTTCCTCTAATGCTCTGGTTCTTTTGATCCTTGAGTACCAACCATGCCAGCTGCCGTATCCTGCCAGCTGCTGCAGTTTCCACACATACAAGAAAACAGAGGAGTCTGTGGTAAAAAACAAAAAACAAAAACCACCCCCCAAAACACCAGGAACATCCTAACATTAGAATATTGTACAAAGAAAAATATATTCCTTATGGATTCCTGCAGTGATGAAGCTTATGCCCAGAAGTCTGATATTTTGATTAGCATAGAGCGCATCTTGTCTAGTGTTGTGTGAGGGGAGATGGCACTGTAAAATCAACTGAAACAAACAATAAAATGAATCAGATGACACACTGGGAGTTGCAAGATGGGGAGTTGCGTTTGTTAACTGTTAACTGTTCAAGCTCTGCCTGAGGGTGAGATTCTTGACTGTTAGAGGATCTTACAGCTTTGTGGATATTAGCACAGGAACTTCTGCCATTTTGGTGTTTAACGCAGTTCACATATCAAACACATATGCCCTGATTATCAAGTATAAAGCACATAAATTCATAGGAAGGTAAAAAAAAAAAAAAGCCAAGGCATTACATTAAGATCACCAAACCTTCCCCAGTGAGTCTGGCAATAGCAGGAGTAATATTTATTCTGCCAAACAACAAATCTTTACAGAGTGTTTTTGTCTCACCTTATAATTTCTAATATTTTGCTCTTTTCCCACATAATTCACTTCAAGAAAAAAAAAGCAGCCTATGCAAAGTATCTCATTTCCAATAAAGAAATAATTGCAGCAGGAGATGCAGGCAGATCTCTGTCCCTTGTCATGATTTTGTAATTACCTCCTCAAGCTCTGTCTTCCATTTCTTATGAATTTATTTAGAAAACAGCCTGCTCATCAATAGTTTAGTAACCAAAAGAACCAAAAACAAAATGTGAAATGTCTTTATATAGAAAATAGCATCTTGCAGAATTTCCCAGTAGCAAAGGAGAAGCTCTTTGGGGGACTGAAATCATTTTTTCCCCTTTGTAAATTACTTTACACCACGTTACGGAAAGGGACTGCCAACATAAAAATCATTAGTGCATCGGGATTGGTGAGGGAAAATTATATATATGTGTGTGTGTGTCACCTCTTCAGTGTTGTAGATGTATACTTAAGACATTTTCAGGCATTCCGCATTTGTTTCTCAAAGAGGTGATGATGATGATAATGATTTTAGTATCTATCTCTGTATCCTGTCTTTCTTCAAAGGAGCTCAAGGTTGCATTCGTGGTTCTCTTCCCCTCATTTTATCACAACAACCCTGTGATGTAGGTTAGGCTGAGAGAGAGAGAGTAACTGGCCCAGGGGTACTCATGGCTGAGTGGGCATTTGAACCCAGGTCTTTCTAGTCCTAGTCCAGCACACTAACCACTACATCGCACTGGCTCTTGTAATGATTTTAACTGTATTTATTTTATAGGTGCACAATCAAGAGAGTACTGGGTTTAAAATTACCCTTTGGTCTAGTCGAGTTTGTTCCAGTTTTACTCTTAAGTAAGGCTGGATGTGCCTGATCTTGTCTTATCTTGTAAGCTAAGCAGGGTCAGCCCTGGTTAGTACTTGGATGGGAGATCGCCTGGGAATCAGGCTTCCTGCACTGAGCAGGGGCTTGGACTCAATGGTCTTACAGGCCCCTTCCAACTCTATGATTCTATGAGAGTAGCTCTATGATGTAAGGCACCAGTCCATGGTTACATTTAGAACTGATGTGAGGTTTGAAGTGAGCCTTATCCAGTTCTGGTCATGAGTAAGTATTTACATAAAAGACCACCTCACACTTGAGCAGCAAAGATTTTGTATATTAAAACATTAGGACTCACAGTTGAGCAGCAAACTGGCTGGCCGAAGACATTTTGCTGCCTGAAGAACAGCTAATGGTGCCCTAGTTCCCCAAAGAAAATGGTGCCCTAGTTTTCCAAAGCAAGTTCCCAAGGCTATTCAAGTTATTTTGGCACTGGAGACAAGAAATCCTGCAAGTGCCTCTTGCTCGTTCTTGGCAGTTAAAATACAACAAAAATAAAATAAATAATTAACAATTGGCTGTTCTTGCATGATGCCCCAAATCAGCTGCCCGAGGTGGCTGCCTCAGTATAGCTAAGTATAGCTATACTGTATAGTATAGTATAGTATAGTATAGTATAGTATAGTATAGTATAGTATAGTTCAGTATAGCTATTGGACTCGTCACAAAGCTCTTCATACATTAAAACAGTAGGATCCTTTTTACATAATGTATCATGTTAGATTTGCCCTTCCTGTTGGGCTGACTAGTGTACTTGAACCACTACTTTTATTTTGGCATTAGTCTGCCTTTTGTATTATCTGTATTTGACTTTTTATTGTGTATTAGACTGCTTGCATAATGTATTTTTAATGTATGTGTCACTTATTCCTTCCTTCACTTCATTTGTGTGTCATTGTAATTTCCCAGGTTTACATGCATCATGCATTTACATAGAATAATTATATTCATTTTGTAGTTGTTACCTTCCCCCTCCCCCCTCCCCATGATTTTGTGGGAAAACGTTCACTTTGGTCCACCCCAGAAGCTGAACAGCTAAAATTACTAACAAATAAATTCCATTAAGTTGGCAGAGACCAGCTAATTCCATTTATTTCTGTGGGATTTATAGGGATGTATGAAAGTCACTTACCTTTTTGATGGGGTGATTTGCGGTGGTGGGGAGGTGTGGAGCACCTCCCCCCGAAATCCTGATCCGGCTGGCTCTGCTCTGCTGAGATTCCGCAGAGCCGCCGGCTGAGGCCGGCCGCAGACGGACATCCGGCTGTGGGGCAGCCTTCCGGGGGAAAAAAAACTGCATATGCAAATGGCGGTGGCTATGGCAGCCGCCATTTGCATTCCCCCTTTTTTTTTTTTTTTGGCAGTTTTAGCCTACGTAAATATTTACATAAGCTATTACAGCGAAAAAAAGGGGAACGCAAATAGCGTAATGGGCACCATTTGTGTTCCTTTTGTTTTCGCCGTTTTCGCCTATGTAAATATTTAAGTAAGCTATTACAGTGGGGGGGGGAAGGAATGCAAATAGCGCCCACTACGCTATTTGCGTTCCTCTTTTCTTTGCCATAATAGCTTACGTAAATATTTACGTAGGCTAAAACTGCGGAAAAAAAGGAACGCAAATGGCGGCCACCATAGCCGCCATTTGCGTACGTGGTTGTTGTTGGGTTTTTTTGCTTGCCGTGATAGGCTACGTAAGTATTTACATAGCCTATCATGGCAAAGGTAGCTACGCAAATGGCGTGGTGGCTGCCATTTGAGTCCGCAGCAGCCAGCCAAGAGACCAGCTGCTGCTGCCGCCGCCGGAACATCCGCCCCAGGTAAGCTTCATCCCAGGGGGGATTCTGCGGGGGGGTGGGGGGTGGGAGGCCATTCTGCCATGGGTTTTGGGGGGCTGAATGCCAGTGATTCAGCCTCACTGAAATTCGTGGTGGAATTCTCTGCCATCCCTAGGGATTTACAGCAACATCCTAAGCATGTTTACTCAGAAGTAACTCCCATTGGGTGCAATGTAAGCATAGGATTGCTTTAACTGGGTAACTGGTTTTTATTTAAAGGACGAAAGAAATGCAATCATGAATTTGATGTTTGTTTGTTATGCAGTGGAGAGCACTTTAGGCATGTGATCCCGAGGCTGCAATCCTATGCACAGTTACCTGGGAGTGTCCCATTGGGCTTGCTTATGTCTGGGTAGACATGGATAGGATTGTGCTGTAAGGAAGTTTACTAAAGAGTAAATCCTATTAAATCCAATGAGACCTCCCTCTAGATTAATATGTTTAGGATTGCACATAGATGGGTTTGCAGTGAAAGGACTCACAGTCCGCCAACAATAGCCTTAGGTCTATGCCTGCTATGTTCCTATAGGCTTATGCAAAGTACATGTAAATAAAAAATGAACCTGTCCTGCAGATCTTCAGCTTATGTTAGAATTCTAATGCATAACTCCATGCTAAATGAATTGCCCAACCCTAATGTTGCTGACAAGATAGTAAGTAAGTAATGAGCCTCGTATTGTTTCCTGGAAGAAAGTCCTTAATTTTTAACTGCAAAACTAACATTTCCAGCACTCCTATTAACAGTACATGTAAATGGCAGTGTGAAGCTTGAAACAGTTACATGTGCTTTTTCATTTTAGCATGAATTTGCTAGAGGTCGTGAAACACTTGTACTTGGTAGCCATTTGTTTAATGAGACATTTTCATATTAGCGAATGAAGTAGATTGCAAGCAGGATTTTGTTTTCCTTTTATTCCCTTCATTAGAAAGACTATTATGACCGTATATGAGGCCAGATGGAAACCATAACATCTTTTTTATATGCTACCTTCTCTTTAATGAAGCCACAGGACAATATCAAATACGCAGCCATAGCAGGGTTTTAATATAATCGTTGATTGCACTGCTCTCATTTTGCGATAATCTGCAATATGTAAATTCACACTCAACACCCTTCAATGTGAGTACACCTAAGACCACTCGAAAGATTTTATGGAAATTTTAAATTTGCATGAAGCCTTTTCAATAATGAAGCAGGCCCTCATATTGCATGTCGAGCAGTTAATTTCCAGTTTGACTTAAAAAAAACATAAAACAACACTGACATTTATTTTAAATAAGTAGCAACAAGAGGGTCGTTTTCTTCCCCCTCTAATGATATTCAGCAATATTATGGCTTCATTTGAGTAAAATTCGTATTGATTTCAATCCTCAAAAGTGATGTTACTATATAATTCCTATCAATATTTGTGTGCTACTCTCTCTTCAGCTATACCATATGAAGCCAAAGTTTAAACATACAAAGTCATACACATCCTTGTTATATAGAAATAAAAAATAAGAAGCAGTTTATTAAAGTTACGTGAACACTACATCAAGTTACGCTACTTCATATATGCTCCATTTGGGAAAATACATCTAAAAATTATTAGAATACCATATGATAAGTAAATCAAAGTTGGTAGGCACAGTCCTGCTTTCAGATGGATCCACAAAACTGCAGCTCTTGGACAGCCTTTTGCTCTTCTGCTCTGGAATAGGACAGGAACAAATTTTGGAGTAGAAGTTAAAAGGGCCTTAGCATAAAAATTGTGTTGTGAAATTTGGTGAGATTATGGGTGAAAGTTTGGAAGAAAAGGATTAAAATATTGTGAGACGACATAATCGTTGTAAGTATGACAATAATGAAAGCTTCCTAGTCAGGGATTCATATATGCTGTATTCAGTAAAAGCATTGTAGACGTTGATAAGGACAACAGTTCTGAATTAACAGAAAAGCAAATTTCATGTTGTTGTTGTTAATTTCAGCAGTACATGTGGACTTCATATTTTACAGGAGTTGTCCGAAAGATACCCAAGAAGATGTCAACAAAGAGTTTTGTGGAAGTTAACACAAAAGAATAAATGGACAGAAATTGATATCAGGAATGGCAACATTAAAAAACCAGTGGAGGACACTGTACCACTGAATCTGAAGGTGGCCATTCTTGAACAAAGGAACTTCAAAGATGGATTTCATCATTTCTTGATAAGCTACAGTTCATCAAGAACTTCATTTCTATCTCCTGTGGCTTGAATAGGAACAAAGGTGTTTTTTATAAATGTGTTAATCAGCTCACCAATGCAAGGATATCTGTGTTATCACCCAACAACTATTTTGTGAATGGCAACTGTATAAGGTAAGGTAATTATCATTGTCTGTACTTTCTGCATTTCAGTTCCCTTTGACCTAAGTGTTTACAATCCCCCTCCCACAAACATATGTGTATACACATACTCTTGGAACTAGCGATGGATAGAAATGTCAAACTCAGTCTCGCCACGACTGTCAGATTTTTAAGATCAAGCTCATACTGTCCTATTTCCAAATAAGCTTACACAATTATTATTTTACAGAACATTCGTATGAAAATTCATATGTTTTTTGTGCATAAAATACACATTTGTGCTCATTTTTTAAACATATACATTTTCCCCAGTATTGTTACATTGCTATAATGCAGCTTTGTGCACACTTTTCTCAAATATATGCATTTTGTGTGCACTTTTCCCTAATATGCACCTTTCTGTGAGATTTTTTCCTGGGATGAGTACATCACAAACCGCACAAAAATGCAGGTTTTGGTATGCAACTCTGTCTTGGCTCGCTTAAAGTCTCAGGAGATGCAAAGTGGGTTAATCCATAAAACAAACAAACAAACCCCTCAACAGAACAAATTTCTCAGCCATTACTACTGGGAACTCAAACTGCATCTGATGAAGTGGGCTGTAGTCCACAAAAGCTTATACAATCATACATATGCTATTCTTTAAGGTGCCACATGACTCTTTGTTGTCATTGCTGCAACAGACTAACATAGCTACCCCTCTGGAAATTGTTACGAGATGCAATATTTCTAGGAAGCTAGATTTCCCCCCGCCCCAGCTCTGAGAATGACCCAATTGTATCTAGGGATGGCACAGGCACCCATATCAGTCTGTAAATCCATCGGACCACCAGCGCCCACGCCCACCAAGATGCACCCACCAAGCCCTCCCCTCCTCTCGCCGGTCCCCATACCGCCCTCCCACACTCAGTGAGCAGCCCGCAACTTACCCAGACCCATCTGCCCCCATCGCGATTGCCATGTTTTTAAAAAACATGGTGAGTGGCAGTCTGTGTCCATAGAGTTATATGCAAAAAAGCGCTGTGAATCTTGAGTATATGGGCGATTCACAGAGCTTTTTGCGTATAAGTCTATGTGCAATGTCGACTGCCCATCGACATGGTGCACAAGATTTTATTTAAAAACAACAACAACAACAACAACAACAGTAGCTGGCTCATGGCTCAGTGAGGAGAGGGGAGAGTGATCCTTTCTCTCCCCTTCATCCCAGCTATGCAAAGGCAGCAGCTTGACAGGAGACAGACACGAGGGAAGCGCCTCTTGCCTTCCTTGTCCTGTCAAGCCGCTGCCCCTGCGTAGCTGGCCTGGGATGGGAGGGGGAGACTGGAATGATCCTTCCCCCACCCCCCACTCCCAGTACAAATACAAAGCTCCTTTGACACAACATGGGGCTCTATATTTTCATAGATTTATTGTTATGCACAATGTGGACAGAAAGGGCCAATTCTACAACATTAGAAGCCTCCTAATGTTGTGGAAATGGCCCTTTCTGGCCACTGATGTGTTCAACAATAAATCTACGAAAAAACAGAGCCCCATCTTGCATAAAAGATGGTGGCTCGCTTAGAGGAGTGGGCAGCTGTGGCACGCTCCTGGACAGCTCGCTGAGCTCTCCAAGGGCTCGCACAGCCTGGCTCACACGGGGAAGTGGCAGCAGCGGCTGCCTGAGAGCCGCCAAGCTCGGACTGCAGTGATTTTATCCATCCCTGATTGTATCCACCTTAATTTAATTTCCTACATACCTTTGATGGGGACTCTGGCACTATTAGATCCAGACTGTGTCTCCATGACAATGGAAGGAGAAGCGAATGGAGGAATAGCAGATTTTTTAAAAAGAGTCAGCTTTGCTGTGATTTGGTCCATGCAGGGCTCCATGAAGGAGTGCTCCGCATCAGTAAAAATCATTTTACAGAACATACTTCCAGGTGGGGGATGGAGTGAATGTCATCTGACTGGCAGGGGCTACTCAACCAATAAAAGATGTTTCCCCTTTCTCCTTTCCCCTGAAGGTTCAGATGCACCTGCATTTCAAGAGCAAGCCTCATTGAGCACAATGGGAGTTATTTCGGAGTACAGACACATATGCTTGTGCTGGGAAAGATACGGGGGGGGGGGACACAGGGATGGGAAACCAGCTCCCTTTCTAACTGCAAGATCTCTATAAGGAAGGTGTGAATTAGTTACTTCCTAAGGCAATAAAGCAAGCCAGGAGAATCGCAGGTTTGGTGAAGCGTTTTACAGGCTTTAAATTTCAATTCAGGGGGATCTCAGTAAATTCTGATGTGGGCATTAAGAGGGCAAGCCTCACTGAGCACAATGGGAGTTAATTCCGAGTAGACACACATATGCTTGTTCTGGGAAATGGGGGGGGGGGGGAGAACACAGGCATGGCAAACCAACCCCCTTTCTAACCAAACTGATACTGCACAGAATCTCTATAATGATGCTGTGAAGTAGTTACTTCCTAAGGCAATACACCAAACAGTAAACCCGAACGTTGGGATCACACTTTACAGCACTTAGGGAATGTGCTTTAAACTGTGCCATTTCAACTGAGTGGGATCTCTGTAAGTTCTGATGTGGGCATTCAGGGGACAAGCCTCATTGAGCACAATGGGAGTTACTTCTGAGTAGACACTAATTGGTTTGTGCAGGGATGAGAAACACACAGGAAGTACCCCTTGACTGGGATCACAGTGAAAGGCACACTGCTGGGCAGGGCTAGCATAGCCAAGGTCAATGCGGGGGTTGGGGCACACAGCAACTATACCATGGAGAACCCATCTTAAGGAAAAGAATCGGACTTTAAGCAGTCTCAAGAAATCTGAGCTTTCCCTGATAAGCTCTGGGGTGGCTGCTGGATGGCCACAATGTCGTGTATCCCTAACGACCGCAACACACAGTCGGTTCGGAGTAAATCACTGGTGGAGACACACACACACACACACACACACACCAGAGAGCAAGGCATGTTTCATTTGGCAGTATAAACCTTCAGAACTTGCTGCTCTTAAGTTTGAGCAATTATTATCCTTGTGTGAGGACCAATATAGAGCTCAACTACCTACCTGTACACATTTTTCCTTTCTTCTCTTTGCCTTGTTCCTATAGACTGCTCACACAGCTTTGACCCAATGATTCCATTTGTGACCTTACTTTTGAACATGTGGCCAGCTGCTGTTACCTAGAATTGTTGCCCTGTTCTGTTCCACATGCCCCTACTGCTGCTCTGACTTCAAAACTGGCTGACTACCAACCTGGACAGTAGGATATGCATCAAAAATACGTAGGGATGTCAGAGAATTCCACCACGGATCTCGGTGAGGCCAAATGCCAGTACATTCAGCCCCCCGAAATCTGTGGCGGAACGGCCTGCCACCCCCCCGCCACCCCGCGGATCCCCCCCAGGACGAGACTTACCTGGGGCGAATGTTCCGGATGGCAGCAACTCCAGCGGCAGCTTCGGTGGCGGCGGCGGCAGCTGTTCTTCTGACCGGCTGCCACCACCACCATTTGCAGTCTGGTTGTTTGTGTGTTTTGTTTTGTTTTTACATAGACATGATAGGCTACATAAAGACTTACGTAGCCTATTACATCTGGGTTAAAAAAAAATGCATACGCAAATGGCGGCGGTTACAGCCGCCACCATTTGCGTTCCTTATTTTTCACCGTCTTAGTCTACATAAATATTTACATAGACTATTATGCCGATAATAAAGGGGAATGCAAATAGCATAGTGGGCGCTATTTGCGTTCCTTTTTGATTCGCTGTTTTAGCCTATGTAAATATTTACGTAGGCTAAAACGGCAAATCAAAAAGGAACGCAAATAGCACCCACTACGCTATTTCCGTTCCCCTTTATTTTCGCCGTAATAGTCTACATAAATATTTACATAGACTAAGATGGCGAAAAATAAGGAACGCAAATGGTGGTGACAGTAGTCGTCACCATTTGCATACGCGGTGTTTTGTTTTGTTTTTTAACCCAGACGTGATAGGCCACGTAAGTCTTTACGTAGCCTATCATGATTGAATACAGGGACACAAACGGCGGCAGCTACGGCAGCCGCCATTTGTGTCCCTGCTACCCAGTGGCCAGATGTCCGGCTCTGGCGGAGCCGGACAGTGGCTCTGCGGAATCCCTGCGGAGCGGAGCTGGCCAGGCAGGACTCCAGGGGGAGGGACGGAGCACCTCCCCCCCGTCGAGGATTCCGGGGGGGAGGGACAGAGCGCCTCCCCCCCACCGCAAAGCAGATCCGCAAAACGGTAAGTAACTTTCGTACATCCCTAAAAATAGGTGATGCACGTCACACTAAGCTGCACAGGTGCCTGTTTGAAGGCCCATTTCCCCACCACTTGTGCATAACCTGAATACGTTGCCAGCCACAAGCTGGGGATTTTGCTTGACTTCCTCACTGAAGAACAGAACAAGGCTCATGCAGACTAACATTTGAAACAAAGATGACAGACGGTAGACAAACAGGTACCTTTTTATCATTAAGGTGTAGGAAAACCAGGCTGCTGCATTCTGTCTACCCATGTCACCTATGGCAGAGAATGTACAACAGCCTTATCAGGTAAGGTCATTCTGCATGGCAGCAGTATGCAATTTCTGCCTTTCCTCTTCATTAAGTCACAGGGGTAAGTAGAAAGAATCCAGTGGTTCTTCATCACTGCTATAGAAGGCAGTATCAAAAGAAGACCATCAAGTGCTTATTTGAAATTCCATGCAAGTCAGAAAACAATCAGTGTGTGCTTGTGCTCTGCCTAATGCTCTCCCATTTCCTTTATTTTCTGATCGCTGTTACTGTGAAATACTTAGTCTGATTTTATTTTATTTTACTTATTTGTTGCAATTGCCGGTCTGTAGTTCTCCCTTTTCTGGGACAGAGAGAAAGAAATTGTCATGGAAAGACATTTTATTTTAGAAAATTCTAGGGATGTACGAAAGTCACTTACCTTTTTGATGGGATGATTCGCGGTGGGGGGGAAGGCACTCCACAACTCCCCCGAAAATCCTGATCCGGCTGGCTCCGCTCCACAGAGATTCCATGGAGCCGCCGGCCAGGGCCACCTGCAGCCAGACATCCGGCCGCTGGGCAGCCTTCAATTAAAAAAAACCCCGCTTACGCAAATGGCGGTGGCTACAGCCGCTGCCATTTGCGTTCCATTTTTTTCGCTGTTTTAACCTACATAAATATTTACGTAAGCTATTACGGCGAAAAAAAGGAGAACACAAATAGCGTAGTGGGCGCTATTTGTGTTCCTTTTTTTCCCGCCATTTTAGCCTACGTAAATATTTATGTAAGCTATTATGGCAAAAAAAACCAGAACGCAAATGGTGGCTGCCATAGCCGCCACCATTTGCGTACGCAGTTGTTGTTTTTTTGTTGCCGTCATAGGCTACGTAAGTATTTACGTAGCCTATCACGGCAAAGGCAGCTATGCAAATGGCATGGTGGCTGCCATTTGCATGGCTGCCTTTGCCGTGATAGGCTACGTAAATACTTACATAACCTATCACGGCAGCCTGGCCAGACGCAAATGGCGGCCGCTACGGCGGCTGCCATTTGAGTCCACAGCAGCCAGCCGAGAGGCCAGCTTCCGCCACTGCCGCCAGAGCCACCACCAGAGCCGCCGCCACCGGAACATCCGCCCCAGGCAAGCTTCATCCTGGGGGGGATTCCACGGGGGGGCAGGGGTGGGAGGCCGTTCTGCCACGGGTTTCGGGGGGCCGAATGCCAGTGTATTCAGCCTCACTGAAATCTGTGGCGGAATTCTCCGCCATCCCTAGAAAATTCATCCCATTATGGTGGAGTTGTCTGAAGGTGAAAGATTTGGGGAACTTATCTTTCAAGAAATAATATTGATTACACAACCAGAAGTGGATCTAGATCCTAAAATTGCCCTTCTCAGTATATTTGATGGAAATAACAATTTGATGCATAAAGACTTGATTTTCTTTCTAGTTTTTGCAGCGAGGTTGGTGTTTGCCAAATGGTGGAAAGAGAGCACTGTGATACACTGGGATGTTTGGTGTAAGGTGTGGTACTGTGCCCTGGCTGAAAAATTGACACAACAGATTAGACTATTAAAAGAACAGAACCAGTCACTTTTTTATGGTATGGCAAGCTTTTATTTCCCACACAAGCAACAGGAACAATAGAAGCAGACCACCAGCATCGTTTGCTAGACTATGAATGGACTCTTAAGATGTATGAGGGTAAAGTCTGAATAACTGGGGAAACAACTAGAGTGGAGTGGCTGCTGGTAAAGAAGAATTGCCTTGATATTTCAATCTGTAATAAAAGCATAAAGATAAAACACTGTTGCTAATATTTCTGTTACTTGTAGTGTTATTTGAAACAACAACAACAACATTCTTCCTGTTCAAGAAAAAACTGATTTAACCCTTTGGTTAAATATAATGACAATATGAGACCAGCCATGGGGTCATTTTCCCTTCCTCTCAAAGCCTAAAGGATAATTCTTCTGTGGTAATAGTGGGAAGGGAAGTCTTTTCAAGGAGGGGAAAACCTGATGCACAGTGTAGACACACAGGCCTCACATCGCCTGACTGTACTCTATTGAGGGCCTGTTTCAATGTTGCAACAAGGCCACATGTACTTCCATTGCACTTGCCTGTTGCAATGTGTTGCCTTGTCTCTTCAACACAAGCCCACCAGATTCCATCTGAATATATATATATATATATATACACACACACACACACACACACACACACATACACACACACACATACATACACACATACAGATAGATATAGATTAGATAGATAGATAGATAGATAGATAGATAGATAGAGCCAAGTGTGTGTGGGTCACATTCACACACTTGAAGAAATGAAGAAATGGGTGTACAGATGGAGGGACGTGAAGAAATGGGTGTGGCTACACAGATGGAGACAAAAATTGAAGCCGATTAGCACTAGGGGTGAACGAAAGTCACTTACCTTTTCTCGCAGCTTTTTCGCGGTGGGGGGGAGCGCTTCGCTGCTCCCCCCGCGAAGTTCAGGCCGGGGGGGGAGGCTTCCCGCCTCGCCCGGCCGAAATTCAGGCCGGGGAGGAGGCTTCCCGCCTAGCCCGGCCGCGAACACGAAAGTTAAAAAAAAAACGTCCCCTGATAGGCTACGTGACGATTCACGTAGCCTATCATGGCTAGATCTGCAAAGTCAGCCGTGATAGGCTACGTGAATCGTCACGTAGCCTATCACGGGTGACTTTAAAAAAAAAAAAAAAGCGCGTACGCTAATGGCGGCCCCCATAGGGAGCCGCCATTCGCGTTCCTTATTTAGTTGCTGTAGTCTACGTCAATGTTTACGTAGACTACGGCGAAAATAAGGGCAACGCAAATAGCAAATAGAAAATAAGGGCAACGCAAATAAGGAACGCGAATGGCGGCTCCCTATGGGGGCCGCCATTATCCGTACACACTTTTTTTTTTTTTAAAGTCACCCGTGATAGGCTACGTGACGATTCACGTAGCCTATCACGGCTGACTTTGCAAATCTTGCCGTGATAGGCTACGTGAATCGTCACGTAGCCTATCAGGGGACTTTTTTTTTTTTCTTTCATTGCAATGGTGGGGGCGGCAGCCGGTCGAAAGACCGGCTGCCGCTCCTGCCCCGCTCGAACACCGGACGAACCGCCAGCCGGACCCGCCGCCGGGAGGGACATTCAGGGAAGGTAAGTCCCGTCCCGGGGGGGGGGCGGGGGGTGGGGGGGGCGGAGGATTTCTCCCCGAAACTTGTTCGGGGGGCCGAACACGTTGGCGCTCGGCCCCCCGAAGTTTCGGGGAGAAATTCTCCGCCATCCCTAATTAGCACTGGTGCAGCTTGAGAATTCTAGACCATGGAATTCATGGTCTTACATGGGCCCCCTTTAGATACCCATGTGTCTTTCTTCAAAGCACATAATTAACATTTCTTTTCTCTACCCCAAATCCCACAATTCCATGCTTTACAACTTATACATTCTTGGTATGTTAGAGCAAAAATAACAACAGCCCAAGTCAAAACTGTTTGCTAACCCTGATGTAAAAAGGAATACTCTGAGCAGGTACACTTTGACATTTTAAACTCACTGAAACCATAGCACAATGATAACTTCAGGAATAAAATGAAGTTTGTTTCGGGTATCGTGCATTTAAGGAGGCATAAGCCTCATTTTGTTGTAGATAAGGATAATTAATTTTTAATGAAATGAGCATCTGTAACTATGTACATGCCTGGCCAGGCACCCCCAATTAGAATTACAAAATAATAATAATAATAAGGGGGGAAAAGGGGGCCTGGCACTGGGTGTGTTTGCCACTGCCTCATCACTTGTCACTCTGGGAGGTCATTTCCCACCCCACCCTGTGCTGCAGAGCTCTGGACTTTGACCCCGGGATCTACCTCTAGCTGCACCACTGCTGATTGGCAGTGGGTCCAGTGGTATCTTTGAGAGTACTGCTGGCTTGAGGAAACTGCTTGTACCAATCTGCTCTCTTAGAGCAGAGGCATCAGTTTTGCCTAAGGGTTGAAGCAGGGAAGTAAGGAAAGGCTTTCTACTAGGTGGGTTTCAGTTTCACATCCCTATCTCAGCAGCAGCGCAGCAGCAGCAGAATTCCCACAGAGAACTACCAATGTATTTGAGATTGAGAGATGAGAAAAGATTCCCTCACAAGGGCAGAACTGGCCTCCTCTTTCACAGCAATGACAAAGAGAAAGGTCAAGCCAGAGGCCTGGAGGCTCCAGAGTGCAGCTTCACCCCTCCAACCCATCTTATAATTGTCTGCCATAAAAGTGAATAGTCAATAGTCAGATTTATCAAGGAACAGTACCTTGTGCTTGTTGCAAAACTCCACTAGTTTCATAAGTAATGTTATCACACAACTCTCTTTAATTAGTATAAGAAACACACAGAAAATATCAATGTACTATTAATTGCATAGATTTTTGCTGACCACTCTAAGGGGTGCCTGGGGCACAAACAACACATAATTAAGGGCAGCCCAAATCATTTGCTTTCTTAATAATGCAGCGCGCTCTCTGCAGTTCTACCATTCATGAAGCTTTTCTCAGCAATTTAGAAGTCCCTGTTGAGAATGTACTGGGAAAAAGGAACAAATCAGAAACCAGACAATTTATAACTATAATAATGTAAACTCCATGTGATTTTCTATTCTATCTAAAAAGCATTATCATCAATCACTGACTGAACTGCTGAATGTAAAGAATGTATCCTGTCTTCTGAAGTGGCCAGAGCCAACTACATCTTCATAATGATATCTAGCACTTGTATAACACGTATCAAATATTAAAAGCACTTCACAAATATTATCTCAGTAATCCTTTCAACAGACCAACAAGATGGCTCAATATTATTGTCTTCATGTTGCAGATAATGGGATGAGAATGAGAGAATAAGGTTGTGCCTAAGACTACCTCATCAGTTAAATGGCTGAGGTGAGAGTTGGAGACTTCCCAACTCACATTCTTAGTTACTAAACTATACCAGCTTCCCACATGAAATAAACTTGGGAGGAGGAATGAGTATCTATTTCATAATACTGGCATATTTTCTTAACATAGATAATGTAGGTCTTTTCCTCATATATAGGTAACTAGTCCAATAAGTCTAAACAATACATGTCAACCCATATTCAATGTCCATTCTTTTTGGAAGACATGGTATCTGTTAGCATAAAAATCATGTGGGGAGCCTACCTATGTTGGGCAGATCTTCAGGCCTACTCCCAATGGGCAGCAGTGGGGGCAAGCCAACAGGGATACAACAGAGGAGGTAGGGAAAAGTGCAGCCTCCATCTTTCTCACACGATTGCAACTGCATGGGACGTGAATGCCAAAAACAGGGCTCCAAAAGTCATGTTATATGCAGGCAGACTTGAACAGGGCCTTCGTTATAATCTGTTGGGGACATGCTTAAACTCCTTTCAGAGTGCAGAGAGAGGCTGTGCCCTCTCTTTCCACAGAATTAGCTATATCTGGGGAGGGCAGGCAGGGAAACACACCGTGTGATTATGCCAGAACATGAGGTAAGTCTTAATACATCACAGAGGCAAGTGTGAGAATGTGACATGGAGCTGCTCTTTTCAAAGGCGGTCTTGGGTTTCTCATTATGTATAATCTGTCTGAGTTTGGCTGGATAATATCCTGTAGAAAATAGCAATGATAATTGAAATTTGAGTTATTTTGCATTAAGTAAACTATTGCGTCTCAATAAACTGATGCTAGCCTCTGCCTTATCATCATTTCTTTTTACCTTCTTTCCTCTTACTCATTCATTAATTCAGTCTGGCAGATAGTAAGTTATTTTATTTAATTGACAAATCAATTGAAACAGGTTTAACAGACTTCAGAGTCATGGGTCTGAACAAAAATTCTTGCTTTGCTTGCATTAAATGAGATTATTTTAAATCAAAGTTTTTATTTCTAATCTATTACAGACTGTCTATCATTTGCCTGTCATGTTAAGAGTCCCCACGTAATCCTAAATGTAAATGCACACTATCTCTCTCTCTCTCACACACACACACACACACACACACACCTCCAGAAGTGTAGCAAACTTACAGTTGGGGGCCAACATCAAATTGTGTGTGTGTGTGTGTGTGTGTTAGATTGGAAGACAAAATCCTGCCCGCTCCCCAAAAAGGCCTCACACCATTGTTAGTCCGGCCCAGACCACTATAAGTGTAGGTCCCACTCAAAATGAGATTCTCCCATATCACTCACTTATCACATCCACTCTTCCCAAGCAAAACAAAAACAAAAATCCAACATACTAATAAGGGCTCACTGGAAAAAAAGAGAGGTCTAACTGATCCTGTCCTTAGCTGGAAATAATGCTCCTTCAGAATCTCAGTTATGCTATTTAATGCCAGGGATCATGGGCCTGTAGCTTTCTCTGCCTTTCAATTCAACTTAGCAGGCAAAGAATATTACAAACCACATGAGCCATATAGGGATGTACGAATTGTATACCTTCCGTGCCTCTTGACTTCCGCAGTTTGCGGCCAGTGCTCCGTTCCGCCGTTCACTAGCCCCCAGAATTCTCCTCTTTTTTTTCCACTCCGAAAATTATGAAGATAAATCCATACCGACAACCATATTTCCAGTGCCCAGCCAACTCCGTGAGTCTGCTTAACTTCCATAAGAATCGCTATTTTTCGTAAATATTTACTTTTTTTTTTTAATTGAAATCCTCCGTCTTCGTTTACTTTCAGCCAAAACACTTCCTCTTCCTAGGGGCTTCCCAAAAGAAAGCTGTCTTTGGTGTGCCTGAGCAATAAACTATTTGTTTAAAGAAACACTGTGTTAAAGAAAGAAAAAGCCTTTTAAAATGACCATGCCCCTCTAGGACTAGCATGGTCATTTTAAAAGGTTTTTTCTTTCTTAAAAAGGAACTGCTTTAAAAAAAATAGCACACTGAACTAGGGATGTCGGAGAATTTCTCCACGAATCTCTGGGAGGCCGAATGCCAATGCATTCAGCCCCCCGAAATTGTTGGGGAAATTCTCCAACACCCCCCGCCCCCCCGGGATGGGACTTACCTCACGCGAATGTCCCTCTCGGCGGCGGGTCCTGGCGGCGTTTTAGCGGCGTTTCAGGGGCGGCGGCAGCGGCCAGTCTTCCGACCGGCCGCCACTGCCGCCATTTCCCAGTAAAGTAAAAAAAAAAACGTGATAGGCTACGTATCGATTTACGTAGCCTATCACAGCTAGATTTTCAGTCAGCCATGATAAGCTATGTAAATCGTTACGTAGCCTATCACGTCTGACTTTGGGGGGGGGAAGCGTGTATGCAAATGGTGGCACCCATTGGTGCCGCCATTTGTGTTCCTTATTTGGGCACGGGAAGTCTACATAAAGTCTACATGCCTAAATAAGGAATGCAAATGGCGGCGCCCATGGGCGCCGCCATTTGCGTACATGCTTTTTTTTTTTTTTCAAAGTCAGCCATGATAGGCTACGTAACAATTTACGTAGCCTATCATGGCTGACTTTGAAAATCTAGCCGTGATAGGCTACGTAAATCGTTACGTAGCCTATCACTTTTTTTTTTTACTTTTTTTTTTCTTTCGCGGCCAGAGAGGCGAGGCCAGAATTTCGGCGGGGAGGGATGGGGCGCCTCCCCCCCGCCAAGAATTTCGGGGGGAGAACCGAAGCGCCTCCCCCCCCCACCAAAAACAGCTGCGGGACCAGGTAAGGGACTTTCATCCATCCTTACACTGAACCCACTCCAGCAGTTTGCCACAGTAGAAAGGTTTTTGTTTCCTTTGAGGCAAGTTCTCATGAACCTGGCCTATACTTAGCAATGAGTGAGCGGAGAAATGGTGCTGAATTTTTAAAGGCAACCGAGAGGAGCATTTGCTGAGGTTTATATAGCATAATGCCCTACCCCACGTCCAGCCTGCCTGGCCTTGGTGGGGCCATTGCAGGTGGCAGGTGGAGGGGACAGATGTGGGAGACTGCCATTGGCAGCCCGACATGGTGGACGTGGTGCCACTGGGGTGGGAGGGGCTTGAGAGGCATTCTTAGCTCTCCGGGCCCCTCCTTACTGCCTCTTTGAAGGGCGACTCCCTCCCTGTATTCAGTGCGGGCTCTGCTGGTCACCCTTTTGGGGGCCAAGTAGGAATGTTTGGCTCACAGTCCGTTTGGCCAGGGTTGTGGGTCTTTTTGCCTACTTCACACTGTAAGTAGGGAGGGTGTGCCCTCTAGGTGAATTTGGCCTTATTGATGGTCAGGTTATTTGGTCACAGTTTCTCCAAGTCAACTGCTAGGGATGGGCACTGATGCTAAGAACAAGGATGGTGAGCGTTCAGAGGCACTGCTTTGGTGACAGGTGATGCCTGAGGCCTTCCACTCTGTGTTTTGCAGCCCCAGGGGAGGATAAGGGTTACCTGTGAGGCCAACTCACCTCACCCACCCAGTGTTTTGCGGCCCGGGAAGGGGTGACAAGCGAAGGCCTACCTCCCCCAAATGGGATAGTCCTGGGGGTGGCGATCTCTTAGACATCACTCAGCAGGCTTTGAATGTTTCACCCATGATAGTGCCTACCTAGTTGCTGGCACAGATTAGTTGCCTGTCCAGGTCTTTCACCTTTTGAAAACGGTGAATCAAAAGGGGACGCAAATAGCGCCCGCCACACTATTTGCATTCCCCTTTATTTTCGCCGTCATAGTCTACATAAATATTTACGTAGATTAAGAGGGCAAAAATAAGGAATGCAAATGGCAGCGGCCGTAGCCACCGCTATTTGCATACGCGTTTTTTTTTGTTTTTTAACCCACCCAACCATGATAGGCTACGTAAAGATTTACGTAGCCTATCACGTCTTTTTTAAAAAAAAAACCTAGCCATGATAGGCTACAAAAATCTTTACATAGCCTATCATGTCTTTTTTTTTTTTTTTACACAAGCCTGGAAATGGCGGTGGTGGCAGCTGGTCGGAAGACCGGCCACCGCCGGAGCCGCCGCCGCCACCACCCGGAAGATCCGCCCCAGGTGAGTCTCGTCCCAGGGGGATCCGTGGGGGGTGGGGGGGCAGGCCGTTCCGCCACAGAGTTCGGGGGGCCGAATGCACTGGCATTTGGCCTCACCAAGATCCATGGTGGAATTCTCTGACATCCCTAGAATTTCCCACTTCCGTGCTCCCGCTTTCAATACCCTAATATCCCAGTACTTCCCCTTAATATGCTCTGATTTTCCACCTTCTCTACTGTATCCGGTCATAGTCCCCTCCCCCGCCTGTCCATATATGGTGGTGTTTGTATTTCCCTTCTGTCCAATCACAGCTCTCGACAGCCCCATGTCTTCTTCTGGCTACTGATCACATAGCTTCCTCAGCAGCCCCCATTTCCTCAGCAACAAGGGCTGGATGTGCGCGCGCTTGTCTGATCTCAGAAGCTAAGCGGGGTCGGCCCTGGTCAGTAGTTGGATGGGCGACTGCCTGGGAATCAGGCTTCCTGCACTGAGCAGGGGTTATTCTATCCCTTCAAATGAGATTAAGTTTTACCCCCTCCTATCCCCCACTTCTGACGGTTTTTTTTAAAATTAAGGCATTATCCTCGCAGAATCGGGGCTTCTCTGTGATTTTTGTTTTCTAATTCAGGCATAATCTTCTAAGCTTCCAAGCTGTGATGAAGCATGCCTGAATTAGAAAAAAAAAAATCACGGAGAAGCCCTGATTCTGCGAGGATAACGCCTTAATTTTTAAAAAAAACATCCGGAGCGGGGGATAGGAAGGGGTAAAACTTAGTCTCATTTGAAGGGATAGAACAACCCCCTGCTCCTAATTCCCAGACGGTCGCCCATCCAACTACTCACCGGGGCCGACCCCACTTAGCATCCGAGATCAGACAAGCACGCGCAGGAAAACAACAGGAAAACAGCACAGCACTTGAGTGTGAACCAAGCTCACACATTCAATGAAGCACTGCAATGGGGAAAATGAGTGAGTGTGAATAATCACATTTTAATGCGAGAGCGTTAACCCAACAGGACATCAAATTCATTGCGATGGCTGGCGCAATGTGGATCCGCCCTAAGTCAGGCCCCGAGTCCATCTAGCTCCATATTGTCTGCATTGACTGGCAGCAGCACTCCTGGGTTTCAGACAGAAGACTTTCCTAGCCCTTCCTAGAGATGCCAGGGATTGAACTTGAGACATTCTGCATGCATAGCATGTGCTCTACCACTGAGCTACAGTTCTTCCATGCTCTCTCTCAGTGTGGGTCCCATTCCATTTCATTTCACTCATCATTGTCTTGCTACAAATCTTTATTTGTTTTGAGGCACACATACTCCATTTTCTTGTTAATTATGGGCTCCTTTTTTAACCTTTCAATACATAGAACTAGGCATGTATGAAGGCAGAAACAACCATTCTCCCTCCCTCCCCTTCTCCCTTTCTAGAAATGAGCAGAAGAAATTGGCAAGGTATCGTGAATGATGTATTTGTCGCTTAATTCCTTCTTAGGAATAATTCAGAAGGAGAGGCAGCAGCAAGGCCAAGAATATTGGGGAATACTGTGAAATGTTTCTCTTACGAAGCTGTCTTTTACTGGGTTTTCCCATCTAGCCCAATATTGTGTCACCTGACCAGCAGCAGTTCTTTAGGGTCTCTGAGGCAGTCTTTCCCAGCCAGGCTACCTGTGATCCTTCTAACTAGAGATGCCAGGGAGTGTCCTAGAGCCCTACTGCATTCAAAGCAAGTGAGCGAGTCATGCAAAGGAAGAACTTGTGCACACTGAGGGACAAATTAGACAGGACATTAGAAAGGCATGATAGTATATTCCCAGGGAGTGCAACCTATGGCCCTCCAGATCTTGTTTGACTGCAACTCCCAACAGCCCTAGCCAGCATAACCAATGGGAAGGATGATGGGAGTTATGGTACAACAACATCTTGAGGGCCATTAGATGCCCACCCCTGCTATATTCAATCTCTCTATTTATCTTTAAAAAGCAGCCAAAGGGGAGAATGGATTGGGACCATAACATTCCCTTGCACTTTTTTCCCATTGGGTTTCTCCATAACAATGGAAGGAGAAGCCAATAGTGGCTTATCTGGATTTTTCAAGGAGCTGACTTTGCTCCGCACAGGCCTCCATGAGCAAGTGTATCGCACCAGTAAAAGTCGCTTCACAGAACATACTTCCAGGGTGGGGGTAGTGGTGAACATCATCTGACAGGCAGGGACTGCTCAACCAATAAGACAGGCTCTTCTCCCCAGGCTCTCAACCCCTTTCACCTTTGATAAAATCCCAGGAGGTTTCCTCCTGTGTTGCTACATAAATCACTCTCCTTCTGTATCTCTCTCTCTGCCTCCCCCTACCCCCCAGCCTTATTTACTCCATTAAAGAACAATCACTAAAAGAACACAGTGTGCTCCTTCCTCTGAAACTGACGATCCTGAAAACAATCACCTTCTCCCCTGCCCCCCACCCAGCACTACTTACTCTGTTAAAGAATGATCACCGAAGGAACACAATGTTATTTCTGCCCTGATCAGCCAATGATGCAATCAATCGAAGCTTCTTTGTTTCAAAGCTTCAGATTAAGGCTCCTAAATGCATTATTTCAATTCATGGGGATCTAGTAACTCCAGGAGTGAGCATTTTGGAGATAAGCCTCACTGACTACAATAGGAGCTACTTCTGAGTAGACACATATATGCTTGTGCTGGGAAAGTCAGAGCAGAAATGAAGGGATGGGAAACCAGCCTGCTTTCTCCTGATACTGTGCAGAATCTGGTGATGGAAGGTGGAAGTAGTTACTTCCAAATGGCAATAAACCAAACAATGGAGAATCACAGCTGTGGGGAAAGCACTTTACAGCCCTTAGGGAATTAGTGCCTTAAAATCTGCTATTTCAATTGAGGGGATCTCTGTAAATGCTGGTGTGTGCATTCAGGGGACAAGCTTCATTGAGCACAATGGGAGTTGCTTCAGAGTAGACACTAATTGCTTTGTGCAGGGAAACACACAGGAAGCAGCCCTTGACCCAGGTCACGGTGAAAGCCGCATCCCTGCGCATGGCTAGCATACCCGAGGTAAATGCGGGGGTTGGGGCACATAGAAACTATACCGAGGAGAACCCAACTTAAGGAAAAGAATCAGACTTTAAGCAATCTCAGGAATCTGTTTTTTCCCTGATTAGTTCGGGGGTGCTGGCTGCTGGATGGCCACGATGTCATGTCTCCCTAATGGCCTCCAAATGCAGCCATGTGACTAGGGATGTACGAAAGGGACTTATCTTGTCCCGCAGCTTTTTTCGCGGTGGGGGGGAGGCGCTTCGCTTCTCCCCCCGAAGTTCATGCGAGCGGGGGGGTGTCTTCCCTCCTCGCCCGGCTGAAATTCTAGGGATGGCGGAGAATTTCTCCCCGAAACTTCGGGGGGCCGAGGGCCAACGTGTTCGGCCCCCTGAACAAGTTTCGGGGAGAAATCCTCCGCCCCCCCCGCCCCCCGCCCCCCCCCCGGGACGGGACTTACCTTCCCTGAATGTCCCTCCCGGCGGCGGGTCCGGCTGGCGGTTCGTCCGGTGTTCGAGCGGGGCGGGAGCGGCAGCCGGTCTTTCGACCGGCTGCCGCCCCCGCCATTGCAATGAAAGAAAAAAAAAAAAACACGTCCCCTGATAGGCTACGTGACGATTCACGTAGCCTATCACGGCAAGATTTGCAAAGTCAGCCATGATAGGCTACGTGAATCGTCACGTAGCCTATCACGGGTGACTTTAAAAAAAAAAAAAAAAGTGTGTACGGATAATGGCGGCCCCCATAGGGAGCCGCCATTCGCGTTCCTTATTTGGTCGCTGTAGTCTACGTCAATGTTTACATAGACTACGGCGAAAATAAGGGCAATGCTATTTGCGTTGCCCTTATTTTCGCCGTAGTCTACGTAAACATTGACGTAGACTACAGCAACTAAATAAGGAACGCGAATGGCGGCTCCCTATGGGGGCCGCCATTCGCGTACGCGCTTTTTTTTTTTAAAGTCACCCGTGATAGGCTACGTGACGATTCACGTAGCCTATCACGGCTGACTTTCCAGATCTAGCCGTGATAGGCTACGTGAATCGTCACGTAGCCTATCAGGGGACGTGTTTTTGTGTTTTTTTTTACTTTCGTGTTCACGGCCGGGCGAGGCGGGAAGCCTCCTCCCCGGCCTGAATTTCGGCCGGGTGAGGCGGGAAGCCTCCCCCCCCGGCCTGAACTTCACGGGGGGAGCAGCGAAGCGCTCCCCCCCACCGCGAAAAAGCTGCGAGAAAAGGTAAGTGACTTTCGTTCACCCCTATGAAATTCAGGCCGGGGGGGAGGCTTCCTGCCTCGCCCCCAGTCGAAATTCAGGCCGGGGAGAAGCGCCAAGTCTCCCCGGCCGCAAACTTCAACAGAAAAGTAAAACAAAAAACAAAAAACACCCCGTGATAGGCTACGTAACAATTTACGTAGCCTATCACGGCTAGATCTGCAAAGTCAGCCATGATAGGCTACGTTAATCGTCACGTAGCCTATCACGGGTGACTTAAAAAAAAAAAAAAGCGCGTACGCAAATGGCGGCCCCCATAGGGAGCCGCCATTCGCGTTCCTTATTTGGTCGCTGTAGTCTACGTAAAGATTTACGTAGACTATGGCGAAAATAATCTTTACATAGACTACAGCGACCCAATAAGGAACGCGAATGGCAGCTCCCTATGGGGGCCGCCATTAACCGTACGCGCTTTTTTTTTTTTTAAAGTCACCCGTGATAGGCTACGTGACGATTTACGTAGCCTATCACAGCTGACTTTGCAAATCTAGCCGTGATAGGCTATGTTAATCGTCACGTAGCCTATTACGGGGGTGTTTTGTTTTGTTCTTTACTTTTCTTGGAATGGCGGCTGCGGCAGCCGGTCGAAAGACCGGCTGCCGCCCCCGCCCCTGTCGAAGCCCTGCCGAACCGCCGCTGCGACCCGCCACCGGGAGCGACATTCGGGAAAGGTAAGTCCCATCCCGGGGGGGGCGGGGGGGGGAGAATTTCTCCCCGAAACTACTTCGGGGGGCCGAATACTTTGGCACTCGGCCCCCCGAAGTTTCGGTGAGAAATTTTCTGACAACATGTCAGGATAAATCACTCATGGAGATAACCCCCACCCCCAGTGTAAATGCCTCCCCAGGTGCAATTGCTCTGTACAGGCATATTTTCCCTAATGGTGCAACTTGCAGCTGGGAGAGGGGATCTATATTGGCAAAACAGCATAGGGGGAAAGATTAATTACTCCTCCAAATCCCAAACCAATTAGCTCCTCATAACTACCTGTTAAAAATCAAAAGAAAGATAGAATATCTGAACATGGAACTCCAACTACTTGGTCCTCATTAGGCGTGTCCCCCCCACCCCCACCCCATTTTGCATTATCTACTTGTACCTACTCTTAACAGGCATAGCCAGTGCCACTCTGACAAATAGTCCTACTGAAGTACTGTACAATTCAGTTAAAGAATAATAATAAAGACCAGGTAAGAGGATACTCCTCCTTATGGCACACAGTAAGGAAACGGAGTTCTTTGCTGACCATTTCTGCTTAGGTTACGATATCTGTAGCGAAACACAGTTTTGGCTTCATTCTTTTGGTCACACTGAGTCTTGTGTTTTGAGGTTCCTCCAATCCCTTGCTATTACTCATGTGCAGATCAGCAAAACCCAAACTCATCGAAGTCCTCCAAATTCCACCTTGAAGCTCTTTCCAACTCAAGTCCATGTCAGACTGCATGCTTTGTTTTTTCTTTTCACAAATTTGTGTGCATTTGTGTGCATATTTTTCCAAATGTACACATTAATTGCATGCATCTTTGAAATGTACACATCCTTCTTTATTGGTGTATATTTGCGAGCGGAGATGGGTTAAAGAAGATGCAGACAACAAGCTTGGGTTGAAAATTGGGCCACATTTATTGAAATAGCTGCAAAGGGGTAACTAGGACGGGCATCTAATCACTGGGTGAGTGATTAGGGTTGGTCTTCCAGGCAACCCTTACCCCCCGCCGAACCGCACAACCCGTTCGGGGGGCCCTCAGGAGTCACCTGTCACCATAAGGTGCCTCTGCATGCACACTATCCCTACTTTCCTGTTTTGCCCATCCTAGCCACCAACTGGAATGTGACCGATGATAAAGACCAGATTCCCTTACAGGACACACTCGACCCGCAAAAACAGCGTGACATAGGCAAAAAAGACGCACAGTAATAGGCCAATCGAACTGTGAGCCAAAAAATTCCTACATGATTCCCAAAGGGCAACTGGTAATAAACCCACACTGCTTAGGGGAGGGTGGGAGGGAGCTGCGTTGAGCCAGAGAGCTGAGTTTGAGAAGGGGGCTGAGTTTAAGGCAACTCAGCCTGCCCCTCCTTGCATGGTGGTGCCACTGGGGTGCACCAATCAAAGGCCCCTGCGTCATGTCATCCCACCCGCCCGCAATGGCCCCCCCCTTTTAGCCAGACAAGCTGGCGCCGGGTGAGGGCATTTGCGAGCGGAGATGGGTTAAAGAAGACGTAGACAACAAGCTTGGGTTGAAAATTGGGCCACATTTATTGAAATAGCTGCAAAGGGGTAACTAGGACGGGCATCTAACTGTGTCAGCGGCTAGCTGGCAATTCTTGGGCGAAAACATACCCAGCCTGAGGGGTGGCGGTGATCTCGCCATCCCTCCGGACTGCCCCTTCTGGGGGAGGTAGACCTTCCGGTGTCACCCCCAACCCAGTGCCGCGAAACACCTGGGTGAGTGAGTAGGGTTGGTCTCCCAGGCAACCCTTATCCCCCCGCCGAGCCGCACAACCCGTTCGGGGGGCCCTCAGGCGTCACCTGTCACCATAAGGTGCCTCTGCATGCACACCATCCCTACTTTTCCTGTTTTTGCCCGTCCTAGCCGCCACAGGAGTCACAAGCCTAGAGCTTGTGAAACTCCCCCCACCTGTGCAGAAGAACTTCCCGCAGGCCTCTTTGCAGATCAGACAGACATATGTTATTCACTAAATGAGACAGGCGGACACCGTCCTACCTGTAACGCTCCCTCCATGTCCACAGAATTCCCTGGAGGGTGGTGCATCCATCACCTCATTCACCTGGCAATAAGCCATTTCTCTGTGCACTTTCCAACGTGCCCTGCCACTGGCAACGTCATTCCATTCCTTCCCATTGATCCATGGGAGCAGTGAGGGCTGCAATAGGCTACTTCCGGCCAGGTATGCCAGACCACCTGCATCTCAACCAAGGCCTGTTCCATCAGGTCCTCGCCTGGCTTACAGCCGAAGTCATTCCCTCCAATGTGCAGCACCTGGACCTGCGGAGGAAGACTGACAAACGTGGTGGGACAGAGTGAGGAGGGGACTCCCAACGTATGCCATGTCTATGGAGCCACTGGATCTTAATGTGACAGGGTGACAGAAGCTGAATTCTGAAGAAGACATACAAGCTATTCATGCAGCTCCAGACATCAAAACGTGCCCATGTAAGAGCACCCGTACCGGCGTACAACGAGTCTGCTGGTCTAAGGAAGAAGCACATTAAGGGAAACTACACAATTGCCCTTAAGTCAACAGCAAACCTTTGAAGTGATAAAAAAAAAAGAAGGAGGCCCCTCCTCAGACCCGTGGCATGCCATAAAAACCCATAAGGTGCCGCCAGAGCATAATCCGTTGACTTGTGTTTGGCCGTGGGCCACTGCCGTGCCCTTGCCATGCCGATCAATTTGATCACCAAATATGTAAATGGATTACCTTGGGCCAGACCTGTACCTTGCAGCAAATCTAGGCCCTCCAGGACAAGTCAGCCTTGTGAGCCCAGACCAACCCTGCATTCCGTTAGGGCTGCTACGTGGAACAGGGAAACGTCTTATTGGAAAGCTCCAATGGAGGGCCATGACCCCCGGAGCCCGAAAGGGGTATCCAGAGAGAGAGGGTGGTTAATTTACTAATGCAGGCAAACATCTGTGCCCAACACTGTCTTGCACGCCGAAACCTAAATTCTGACATGGAGTCAGTGAAACCCACCTTTGTGGGCTGGAAGGCTAAATGGCCAGCTTGCGACTTATGGTCCCAATAGTCTGTTGTTCCTTAAGGAGGCGTGAAATTGTGGCCCATGATCTATAGATAAGGGCCATGAATCCTTTCGCTGAGGTTTTGCATAATGCGCGGCACGCACACCCTGCTCTGTCGCAGGCGGCTCCTGTACAGAGAGCCATGGAATGCAGGCTGGAATGCCTGGCTTCAGTATCCCGATCTCCCATAGTACTGCAAGGATGGGATCTGGGAATGGAGCACCCACAGGGCTAAGGCCCGGAAGATGTTGACCTAATTTCATGACAACGCATCGACAATTGGGTTTGCCTAACCCGGCACATGGTGGACCCAGAACCAGATGTTGTAATACTGACTCTGGAGCGCGAACACACTGACACATGACATGACCCTCCAATTTCGGGAGGACGGAGAATGCATAACGTGGTCATGTTGTCATGGGGGGGGTTACTGACTTGGCTATAAGGTTATCCCTCAATGTGCTTGGCGGGGGTGGCAGCCTCCACTCTACAGGCTTTTACCCACTGCACGATTGGACCTGCCCTAAGAATCTGAAACCCCTTGGGGTAGGGGCGGAACCATGTGAGTCCGCAGTCTGGCTTTGAGGAGAGGCTCACGCTTCCGGAAGGAGGTGCCATTAAAGCCCTACTAAGTTGAAGCCATGCCTGATGTATAACTACTTGGAGCTGTGCCTAACGGACCTGAAAATTGTCCTGAGGGAGGTGAGAATAACACCTAAGGGTATCGGATTGGTTTCACCGAATGTTGCTGTGGGAGACAGGCCCTCAGCCTTTGTGAGCTAAGGGGCACCGAAGTAACAGAAAGGGGAAGCAATACTTGCATTAGGTCAGAACATTGACCACCATCTTTGGACTCCATGTAGCACATGCCCATCAGGGACCCGTGGCTGGGATCCCAGACAAAGACAGCTGCCTCATCGAAGAGGTGTGACACACTGAGCAGAGATTATCAGGGATCTCGTGATAATTGATTGGCCCTCAGGAAAGAGAGGTTACGAATCAGGATAAACTCCCTAGAGGATTTCCTGGGCACCATTTCGAGAAGGGAGATCCCTAGAATAGCTAACGGGGTGTGGTAAAAAAAGCGGGGGGGCTAAAACCCTTCTGCCAGTACTGCATTGTTAACCTCTCCTGAACCTGTCAATGCCTAGCGAGGAGAAATGTTGCTTACGAGGTAGGGATGGTCTATGTTGACCTAAAGAAAAAATGCTAGGGGGCCCTAGAACCCAGCATAAACTGTGTTCCAAGTTAAGACGCGTTCCCCCAGTTGGTTAGTGTCTTAAAGCCAGAGTATTGGCACCAACCTTACTAGGCATTGGCCATCCAAAGCTTCCTACTGCCTCAGCTTTTCCAAGGGGACCCTACCCTCCCCGAGCATTGGACAAGAGGTGCATGAGTGCTGACTGCTACAAGGGAGCATTCACGATGAAAACTGCACATGTCCTGGGAGCATGTGCCCATTGGGGCTTTACTCCCAGCACAGATAGCAGTGCTGAAGCAGTGGACCCGCCATAAGCCGAGGGCCAGTGCGGGAGACCACCTGGTGAATGTGGCCACTGCCAGATCTGTTGCCGACCCCAGCTGGGAAGGAGTCAAAATTGGAGTGAAAGGTCCTGGTCAAACAGGTCCTTACGCAGCGAAGGGCAATGGTGGCCCTCCTGCGAGAGGCCTCAACAAGCCATTCGCACACCTCCTCAGGCGAAAGACATTACGAGAAGGAGTAGCCCTGGTGACAATACAACTCGCCAGATTAGCGTAGGGATCTGATATGCCCCTTACGTGGATGTCCAAAACGGGCGGGGGCAGGCAAGGGATCCTAATTAATCCAGGAAAAAACCCTGTAAGATGATGCATTAAGCGGCTGGGGTTACTGGGGTGTGACTGACGGAGCTGCAGGAGGCCCAGGCGTCATATAGGGAGATGACATTGGGAGGGACAGCTGCCCCCAGGTAGGTAAGCTAAGGCAGCAACCCCACAGCCCTAAGGGTCACCCGTCTGTACAACTGGGGTGAGGTGCAGTCATCTCACCCATATCCAGGGCAACCATGTCTGGGTCCCTGGGAGCAAGGGAGGCGGTACCACTTGCATTGCTCCTGGAGATGCCTCATGAGGGCAGACCGCCTTCAGGTGTGCTGTGTCGCCTGGGCGAAACCCCAAGGAGGAGGATGATGCTTGGATCACTGCTGACGGAGATGCCGCAGGAAGGTGGACTGCCTACAGTGGTGGGGTGCTGCCATGGTGAACCTGCGAAGGTGAGATGGAGGCCTCAATGGCGTTGGGGTGCCCTGAACCCAGAGATGAGCTGTACCAATCGTGGGCATACTCTGATCCCCAGCTGGAAAAAACTGAGGTTGTTGCTTGTGCGCCCAGGGAAGATGAGGCAGCAGAAGGGAGGAGCTCTGCTGAAGGCGGTGAGCCTTCTGGAAGAGCCGATGAAGAGGAGGTGGATGCCTCAATAGCATCCAGGCAATCTGAAATAGAAAGGAGGAACGAGCGTTGGGTCTGCTGTCATGTTCGCTTGTGCTGGACCACCGAGGATTTTTGTGCCTGGCCAGGGGAGGAGGAGGGATCCCCGAGGAACGCTCAGCAGCTTCCAAACGAGAAAAAATTGATGCCAGTACCGGATCTGCATCCACATCAGAGTCAGAATCGGGCCTTGGCAGCAGACTTTTGGGGAGGGGGGAGGGGACCTCCCCTTCCCTTCCCTGTCTTACCACCCTGGCCCTTCTTAGGAGGCATGATGCAGGAGGTGAATTAAGCAAGCTATCTGTCAGGGTGGACACTGAGCACATAGAAGCCCAGAGTAGTTCTAATGCTGAGGAAGAACAGTTGCTCCTGGGAGAGGAGCGCACTCCTCTTTCCCAGGACCAACAGCTGATGGAGTTTTCTCCCCCCCACATTCCTAGTTTTAGTTAGCAGTCCAGGGAGTGACCGAGCACAGATAGCAGACTTAGCGAAGGCGCGCACTCAATGGCTGTGCCCCGAGGATCCAAGGGAAAAGGGGAGGGATTCTCCCTAGTCCTTATATTCAGGGGTCTGCCAGTAATTGCTTTTCAAACGGGGACCAATTGTTCCAACCTAGGGCATAGGGATGCTGCTGCTCAGATCTAGTTGATACCTGTAGAGTTGTTAAGTTGCAAAGGAAGAATAAAGCTTTGAAAAGAATTCCTTTGTCTGTGTCTGGACTTGGCTACTGGATTAGACTGAGAGAGCCCTCTAAGGAGCCCTTGACACTATCAAAGAGTTAATAAAGCCGCTGGGCACCCCAGACAATAGGTAGCCACCCCACAGTCTTAAGATCTGAGTTAATAAAGCCGCTGGGCACCCCAGACAATAGGTAGCCACCCCACAGTCTTAAGATCTGTGGGTATGAGTTCCAGACCGAGACAGAGAGGCCTGGGGATGAAGATGGGAGTGCTGCACTACCGTTTAGATAGAAAATCAGATTTTCAAGAGGCGCAGCCAGGGGCCAAAGGTGATGGAGCTGCGTTTGAGCACGGTCGCCCACAGCCGAGGGCACCCTGTCACGGGAGGCGCCAAACAGGCAGTCGCCGCTGTTACGCAATTTTATTAATTAAATATTTAATAATAGTCATTTAATTAATTATTATTATTATTATTATTAATATTAATATTATTATTTATTTAATTAAAGCTTTCTTTTCATACAAACATAGGAAGCTGCCTTATACTGAGTCAGACCCTGGGTCCATCTAGCACAGAATTGTTGACACTGACTGGCAGCAGCAGATCTCCAAAGTTTCAGGCAAGATTCTTTCGTAGCCCTACCTGGAGACGCTGGGGATTAAACCTGGGGCCTTCCGCATGCCAAGCACGTGCTCTACCACTGAGCTGCAGCTCTTCCTTTTATTTATTTTGGGGGGAGACGTCCCAAGCCCATGGGAGGTGACCAATCGGGCTGTGATATACACGCCCCGACTCGGCTCAGCAGCCAGGCGCCCCTCCAACAGGCAGGCTCAGCTGACCAGTGGGGGGGGGCAGTCAGACCGCCACTTGGAGCGCTGCCGCCGGCAAACACCAGCGCCGTGCTCACCCGCCCGCCGACGCCCCTCCCTGGGAGCAACACCTCAGGGAGGCCGGCAAGGCGAGGAGGAAGAGGCCGGCAAGGCCGGCAGCCAGGTAGACAGGCCGGCAGGTGGGCCGTGAGCTGGCCCGGCGGCCGGCGGGCCCGTCAGGCAAGCGTGCGGGCGTGCGGGCAGGGTGAGCGAGTGAGCGGGTGGGCGGGCTGGCGGGTTGAGCGAGCGCGCGGGCGGGCAGGCGATCGACCGGGTGGGCGGGTTGAGCGCGCGGGCGGGCGGGTGAGAGGAAAGGAGCCGGCGAAGGAGGGAGGGAGGGAGGCGAACAATATCACCAAGCGAAGATTTTGGCGCGCAGAAGCATGCTGGGTCCAGGCGGCTGGAATGAGGACGAAGCCGTTCTCCAGCAGGCCAAAGTCCCTCGTCGTGACCGAGGAGAAAGGGGGGGGCGGGCGCACTGCAGCCTCAAGAGCCGGGGCCCTCAGCGTGCGCGACAACGCCGGTATCCAGCAGGCCGGTGTCCTTCATCGTTTCTGGCAGAGCTGTAGCTCTCTCTAGCTGCGTTGAGCCAGAGAGCTGAGTTTGAGAAGGGGGCTGAGTTTAAGGCAACTCAGCCTGCCCCTCCTTGCATGGTGGTGCCACTGGGGTGCACCAATCAAAGGCCCCTGCGTCATGTCACCCCACCCGCCCGCAATGCCCCCCCCTTTTAGCCAGACAAGCTGGCCAAAAAAAAATGCCAGGTGAGGGCATTTTTCAAAGTATGAATTTTTCAACACACATTTTTCAAATGTTCGCATGTTGTCAGATGCAGCTTTGGTGGTCTGCTAATCATGCTGCAAGCTTGGCAATGTATAGACTTTGACCGCGGATCGCATCAGAGTCTGTGTTTTGTCCGGAAGGTGTGAACTAGGTAAATCCTGATCAAAACTAAACTGAAACAAATTTATCATACATCCCTACTTCCTATTGAAACGTCATTCCACTAAGCAATTATCCTAGCTATGTTTTGTAGCTCTCATCAGATTGAAATATAGTTCAAAATAATTGGAAGCTGGTTATAGTCCTTTCATTGTCCAGCTCAGTAACTTCCAGTAATTTCCAACTCAATATTGGAAATAATTGAAATACCTGAAGATCATTTGGAAACAATTGAATGTGGAGATAACTGAGGATGAATAAGGAAACAGATTAAATATATGTATTGTTTACGTTTCCATAAGGACGTTAGTCCGATGCCACTTCTCGGTAGAATCTAAGTGTCCACTGCTTCTTTTCAGGAGTGTTACATTATCAATGTTACATTGTCAAGAGACCAGCATTGTTCCTGGTACTAAGCAAAAATCACCAGTAATCACTAATATACAGAGAGTGACAATTCAATGAGAAGCTCTCAGATATACCGAGGCTATTGTACTATAAAAATATAGTGACATACAGTGCAAGGACAAATTTCTACAACTTCATAAATAACCTGATGAGCAAGAAAAGAAATACATCAGTATCCATGTTGATATGAAAAGTTCAAGGAATGGCAACGATGACTTAAACAAGTAGCTCTATCGGTGCAGAGGAAGGGATTTTACTCTTGCAATAGCTTTAATCTAAATCTCTATTTGTAGCTATGTCAGGAAGTTGTAAGAGATGCAAACACTTGTCAGTGGTTCATTAGGTAGTTTGCTAGGATTTACCAGCATTCACTCCATGAGGGAGTAGGGCCCAGGGCCGAAACACTTTAAATGAGTGTCTACCAGCTAAGTCATCCCCCTTTTTACTCTAGAGTAGGCATGTGGGGCTCAATCCTGATCATAATCACACACCCCACCACCACCAGCCATGCTAGGGTTCTGATCTGGATTAGCCACCCCCACCCCCACTGCCTACTGTAAAAATGAAATGAGAAGGTGTAGGGCAATATCCAGTGCAGCGGGACCCACTACTGTCACAACAGGAAGGTAGAGCTTCCTAAGGCAACTGGAAATGAGTCAAAATGCTTGTTTCTGGAATGGAACAGGTCAAAGGAAGCTCTGTTGACCTACCCCATTCTGGAAATGACAAATGAGTGTTTCAGATAGGGATATACGGATTCTGTAAAATCCGCTCCATCTCTGTTTCGTGGATTGTCAGATGCTGTTTGGTCTGTTATCCCCTCATTGACAGATTTGGATGTTTCCCCATTTCCCAAATTTGTGCAAATTCTCACTTGCGAAACTATGCAAATCACCCCCAAAATGCACAAATCAGCCCCCAAATGTGCACCCACCCTCAAATGTGCATTATCATGTTTTAACCTAAGGGGGGAATGCATATTTTCAGCCTGTGTAGTTTTATTTTACATATTTTTCTATGACTAAATTTGTGTAAAATTCCAAAAAGTTTTTAAAAAATGGTCCAGAAGTCCATACAACCTGGGCAACTTGGGAAAAACCACTGCACTGCAGAATCCATGGGTTGGACTAGGGATAAGTGAGTACACCCCTGCTCAGGTTCTCTAGGTGCCCGCTGAAGTGCTGGCCCCATTTGCCCCCCCCCCCAGACCCACGCTTGCACCCACTCGTGCCCTCCAGGACTCAGTGCAATCCTGTCTGGTGAGCACCCACCATTTTCCCACCTTTTTTCTGCACAAAAAAGCATAATGCCTCTAATATTGTGCCTGTTAAGCTTTCCAAGCCCCAGACTGCGCATATTTAACTATGTGCATTTTCAAAACTCCTTTTTTTGCACAGAAAAAAGGTGGGAAAATGGCGTGTGCTCACCGAATGGGATTGTGGTTAGTCACAGGAGGGCGTGGGGGGGGCAAGCAAGGACTGTGGCTCGGTGGGTGCTGTCCAGGGTTTGCAGGCAGGGGCGATGGACTTGACTCCTGGACCCAGTCGGGCGCCCATGACATCCCTAGGTTGGACTCAAAGAAATCTGAACTCATTTGATTCTGTTGCAGATTTCTCTGGCACCCCTCATTTCAGATTAGTGATGGGTGAAACCCCTGATATCTGGTCCAGGGGTGTCTACTGCAGGAAAATCTAGGCTGCTTAGGGCTTCACAGATTTCCCCAGAGCCCTGGCATGTTTGCCATAATTCATCAGCTGTCTAAAAGGCACAATAGGCTAATGGCAGCTGCCATTAGCCCATCACAGGAAAATCACAGCTGTAAATTGCATAGTTTACATAAGGATGGACGGGCACCTCTCATCTGGGTTCTCCGGCACTCGCCCAGCCCGTGCCCCTGCTTGCATGCCCCCAGACCTGCACTCTTGCTCTCTGCTGCTCAGTGAGCCACCTGTACTCACCCAGGGCCCATTCTCAAGCTCCACAATCGCCATTTGGGGCAGGGGGGAATGGCGATCAGGAAAATGTGCATTTTTAGATAAATTCAAAATGGGGCCATGAATAGCCCATATACAAGGGATTTACACCTGTAATATTGCGTATATGGGTTATTCACAGCCCCATTTTGCATTAGTGGTTAAGACGCTGAACTGCAGACTGGAAGGTCGGCAGGACAGCAGTTCGAGACCCGAGTGCTGCGTGACGGAGTGAGCTCCCGTCTTCAGTCCCAGCTTCTGCCAACCTAGCAGTTCGAAAGCAAGAAATTGCAAGTAGATAAATAGGTACCGCCTTGGCGGGAAAGGTAACAGCGTTCCGTGCACCTCGGCGTTCAGTCATGCCGGCCACATGACCACGGAAGCATCTTCGGACAACGCTGGCTCTTCGGCTTAGAAATGGAGATGAGCACCACACCCTAGAGTCGGACACGACTGGTTGGGGACACCTTTACCTTTACCTTTTTTAAAAAAAAATGTGCATCTTTGCAATTGCCACTTCCCCCCCCCCTCAAATGGTGATTGCAGAGCTTGAGAATGGGGCCTGGGTGAGTACTGGCAGCTCGCTGAGTGGCAGGTGGGTCGAGCAGGGGCAGGGGCTCAGCAAGCGTGGCTCGGTGGCACAGGCAGGGTTATTTCCACCAGATTCCTGGACAGAATTGGGCTCCCATCCCATCCCTAAGTTTACAGCATTTGTGGGTGTAAAGCGCTTCCCTCTAGGTAAATTGTGGACTTTTCTGCTGCAATTTACCTAGAAGGAACTGCTGCAAATGCCATTAACTGCAGAATTTATGGCCATAATTTCCCCATGATACTGTAATGGTGGCTGCCATTAGCCTATCATGCCTTTTACACAGCTGGAGAGCTGCCCCATGAGCTATGGCAGATGTGCCAGGTTAGGGGGTGCTGGTCCGCTGCAGGATCCAGAGGTCGGACTCCCAGGAATTTGGCCTCATTTGTGTCCATAGCAGATTTCTCCAGCATCCCTATTTCAGATAGTTTCTGGGGTTGCTGTAGGAAGTGCTAGTTTACTACTGTGTTGGTGGTGGGCCCCATTGGTGCAACACACTCCATGGAGATGCTGTAGCAATGTTGGATACTGCCCATCACTGCCAGGCACACATTTAAAGTAATGTCTGTTTTGATCCCCAGTGTCCTTTGCTGGAGGATGTTGCAGAGGCATGAGGTCTGTTAGCTCAGCATAGATATTAAATGCCTAGCACAGCCCACCATAGCATGGACCATCAGGGACCTGTACTGAGAACTATTAGCCATACAGAAAGCACATGCCTGCCTGGTGTGGAGTTCAGAACCTTCATGCCTTTTGTGGTCCCATTTCCTCATGTGGTGGATTCTACTAACTTAGAGTGAACTGCCTCATGAGCTACTGCCAACTCCAGTGATAGAAGTGTTCTGGGTCACCTAATGGGCTGCTGATCTGTTGACCCATTTTGAGTCCTATCCATGTGTTCACCAGCTTCTCACAGCCTGGCAAGCTATGTACAAAGAAAGAAACAAACATGGCAATCTTACTACATCATAGCACGTTACCCTTCTGCTAATGAAAATCACGAATGACACGCCCCTCCACAAAGGCATGCTAACGTGATTTTCAGTCGAATGACCTTTCCCCATAGTGAAATGCAAATATGCACCCAAATCCACCCTGTTTTCAGCAATTTGAGCAGCTGCTATGTTAAATCTGAAGATGTTTGCTGTGATCTTCTTAATTAATAGTCAAGGCTACACCTACTCTGTGTTAATTTAACCTCAGTGCCTTTGAAGTCTTATACTATTAATCATTAGTATATCCTGAGGCAGTAGGTTTCACGGATCACTTGTGTGTGTCCGTGTGTTATATTGAAACACCCAAACATTCCCCTTTGTGTTCAACCTGTGGTTTTTTGTGTGTTTTGTTAACTATCCTAACTGGACACCTGGTGGCCCATGTACTGTATGCAATGCTAATTTATGCAGCTGTTCCTTATTCCATGCTTTAACATGAGGTTTCGCAGAGCAGCTGGAAGAAACTAAATGGTTGTGTAGTCCAACCTGCTGAGAGTCAGGACCATCCATCTACCAAACAGCGACCTGCACAGTCTGTCTTAGAGATAGCATGCCACAAGCAGAAAAGGCAGGTATACCTCAGAGTAATTGCTCCATCTAGGTCAAATAAGCCAAGCCAAGAAAAAGGGGGAGGGGGCATGCACATGTTTTTCCTGAACCCAAATATGGCCAGAACAAAATGAGCACAAGCAAAAAATGACAACAAAACACCACTAAGAGCTCATTTACACATGCATCACTCGATATCTCATCAATTGACGGCTGCAGATAAAAATGTGTATTGCTTCCACTAAAAGTCAAGGCACTGAACTTTGTAAAGGAGGATCTTGGAATGCACATTATAAATTCCCCCACCCAAGTTTGGGTGGCCCTGTATTGTCTTTTACAGAGGACAGTCCTCTATTTAAAGGGCTGCCAGAGGACTGTTGTGTATTTTGAAGGCGTCCTGTCTCAAGGGATGTCCAGTCCAGGTATGGGATGAACATAAAGAACCCTCAGAAGGGAGAGTTGGGCCTTGCAGTTGCCTAGCACAACAGCACCTGGACAGCAGACTGAGCAAGGCACACAAGTCACCTGGTCACAGTCTTCCACACTATGATGAGATGTCCTGTATTTCTATTTAAAATGTAATAATTATTTCTAAACCGACATCTATACATATAAATTAGCATATGCAAATTGATGTCCTCTTTTGTCCTCTTTTTTGGTGATGCATGTCCTCATTTTTGGCAATTCACCCTAATCCAAGCTAATTCTAAATCAGTCCCAGATTGCTCTGAAGTTCTGGATTGGTTTGGAAAGGGCTCTGTATTGTGCATGATCTGCAAGCATTCCACCCCCAAATCTCCACTTTGAGACCTTTCCCATTTTCACAAAGTTTCCCTTGCAAGAGAAGGACTAGCTTCCCAGTGTAAATGGACATCAGGCTATATCCCAGGGGAGTGTCCACAAGTGAAGAATGAGGCCTTCATCATTAACAGACCTCTCCCACCTCTGCCACACCCCATTCCTGCCCCCTTCACAAGCTTAAGTTTAGGAAAGGCTGGATGATAGAGGAGAGGGCTGGTAAGGAATACTCTCAAGTTCAATTCAAACTGTGCTCACTCTAAAACAAATTGAATTTGGGCCCATTGTGCATCAAGCATGAGGGAATTCATTCACTAAAAAGTATTGTATTTGAAGTGAGGGAATATGAGAGGTCTGTCTGTTTTTTGATCTTCAATAGTTCATCCGCACAGCATATACAATGCTCTACACTCTTGGAGTAATGAATATGCATGTTTGTGAATTCATCCTGAATCTTCCTGATGGAAACTGGATTGCAACTCCATACAACCTAAAATCTTCTCCCTTGTTTTGGCAATCCTTTATTGTGGGTGTGGGAATTACCAAGTATCTTGTGACACAGAGGGACAGACTGAGTAAGAACCATTTGTTTTAAAACAAAACTTTATATTTAGGCTTCTGTTTGGAACCAACAGTTCCTGCTGTGATACTTCTTTAAATGAAATGTCATTCAAGCAGGTGGGAGGGGGTCGGAATGGAGTCCTACAATCGACACAGCCATGCTAGCAAGATTGCCAGCTTATAAAAGTGTCTTATATTTAGGTCTAAATGAGGAAAGATTCCACACCTTGAAAGGCACATATGAGTAATAAATCCCTACAGCAGTGCCTTAGTAGAATAAAAGGGAAAAAATGCTTGAGCTCTTTTGAATGATGCTTCTTCTAATAAAGCTCTGTCTTTAAAAGGCTGCTCTGGAGCAGAGAGACTAAGCTTTTGGCACATTATAATGAGATGAGATGACAATAAGGATGTGAACAGCATCGCTGCAGAGTATAGAGTGGATGAGAGACAGCCATATCCAACTGCTTAATAGAGGGCTAGCCTCCCCTCCCCCAGCTCGCTTTACATTTTAAAAAAGGGGCTTCCTCAGTAAGGATTCACCACAAATGATGTGGAAGGGAAAACTGCCTGACAAGTGAGCCGTCTCTGTGTCCCTGTCTCTAAGAATAGCATAATCCCATCTTTTCATAATACACTGACATTGCCCAGAACTTCAATGCCATGATTAAGAGGAAAGCGGGGAGACACAGCTCTCTCAGTTGGCTTCCTTTTAGGTCCCAGCAACCGAATTGGAGCTTGCTTGGTGGATGCTAAAGGCAAATCACCACCGCTGCCATCACCTGGTGCTCCTTAAATGTAAAGGGTTTTAAAAAACAGAAGCATGAACCTGCTCAGATCACCCTACGCACACACGCACACACACTCACACACTCCCGTTAGCTCAAATAGATGGGCAGGATTAGGCTAGCCAGAAGGAGCATAATGTGATTTCATTCTGTTTGATGATTCTGCCTTGGTAAATGTCAGAAGCAGGGAACAGAGTATTAATAATCATTTGCATCCAGCGTAGTAAAGGCAGCACTCCAAAGAGAGCATACCAGAAGACCTGAAGGTAACTCCACTGAAATAATAGTACATTATTATTGTTGTTGTTGTTGTTATTAAAAAAGCAACAACAGCATAAGCCTACTCCAAAGAAATTTCATAATTTGCAGGGGTTTAAATAAAAACACTGGTATCCTTTTTAAAAAGCAGAGAGAGGCAGTTTGCATGAGCAGCGATTCCATGTTAATCACTTTGTATTTACTGCAGCTTGAGAAAGGCGCATTTGTTATGCAGACAGTGTTCATTGTCGTAGCTTGATCATTAATGCAGTGCTGCCAGCAACAAAATGAATTAGCGCTCTGAATACTAAAACCAGCTTCTGAACTAGAGTGTGGCACAATGACACTTGCAGTATTAAACAATACCACTGGTTGGGGGAAAGGGTATGTTTGTGACCTCTGCTCACTATAATCTTTTTTTTTAAGAGTGCTCTTAAGAATAGGAAAGCTCCCCAGACTGGTTGAAAATGGGAAGACAATGCAATCAAGATCATGTAATGTTCCCATGGGACTTTTTGAATTCTTCCCAGAACCCAAGAGAGAGCACTATTGTTTCCCATGCCTGACCACATCCATTTTTTGTAATCAACCATTTATCATCTTCCCTTGTGGCTGGATGCTTTGAATTTCTGCAATTCCAAGCATTCTGTAAATCCGCAGCAGCACTGTGGAAAGGGCATGAATACAAAACACCAAGGAATCAAAGCCCTGCTGTGTCCATGAAGAGATGTCAGAGACATGTGCAAAGGCAGAGTAACAAAGAGCATGCCACCTGTCAGTCGGAGCACTTTCCTACTGCTTTGGACATCACTGTGTCATAAGAGTATTAGCACTCCTCTTAAATCGCTGGGCTGCTACTGCTGGCTTGAGCCTCTCACCACACAAATCAGTGAACTTTCCTTGAACTAAAAAAATAAATAAAAAATAAGGGATTAGGCCAAGGCTAGAATGCCTTTGCTGTTTACACTCCTGCCTCCTGCTCTCATTTCCATAGGGAAGGATTAGAATTTCGTTCTCACATGTGCACAACAAGGGCTCCTGTTTATATTCGAAATTGGCTTGATCTTGGGAAATCGTGCACTGCTAAACTAAAACCGCCAAAAAATTCTGAAGGTTTATTCACTCATGAAGGGTGTTCTGCAGAGATCTCTCTATCAGGGCTGGGACCACAAAAGAGAGTTCAGGGGAAAGTCAAACGAAGGTATTATTTGACCTGGAAGAACCCCAACATTCTCTCTTGGATAATTATTTACACAGAGATACAACACATATTGTCCTTTTCCTCCTTGTGAAACTCAGAGCATCTTATAATCAGTGTCCTCCATCACTGCACTGCTTTTGTTTATATAGTCCAGTGACGGGAGACTGCACTTTTATCCCAGCTATTAGTCCTACACAGTGTTCCCCAGAGAGTTAAACAATAATAATACAACCTGTCCCATGCTCTATCCTGTATCACTCCATCTGGTGGGCGGGGAGACGACATCGATGTGGGAAAGAGCATTCCTCCATTTAGAAGTAACTGAGCAGCATAGAACCAGGCCATAGGGAAACAGGCCCCACACTGCTGGAATAACCTATGAATTAAGCCTTGGCTAGGAATGCTCAAGGATTTTGTTCACATTTTTTACATCAACAAACTTCACTCACATTTCTGGATGAATATGCAGATATCATTCAGGTTTTGTACACTTCCAACCTTTGCAGTTCGGTTCTCAGCTGAAAAAGCCAATATCAAAATGCACATAAAGCACATATTTTAGGTTAGGATGTGTACTAAATGTGTATTTTTATCTTTAAAAAAAGTGTTATGAATAATGCGAATTTTCATGCATTTTTTAAAAAAATCAGATTGATGCGAGACAGGACAGGACAGACTAATGAATATGCATGCAAAACTGACAGGGACTAGAAATAGACTGTTCAGTCCATCCCTGGCCTTGGCAGGGCCAACCCTACCTTTATGTGCCTCTGGCATCTCATTTTAGGTGACAAATGAGCAGCCAAATGGTGACATTTGTGGGACTTTTGCTTCAGATGCCAAAATAACTTGACCAGTCTTGGGTCTACACACCTTGACTTGCAGGAGGATGCCATTTGCTGCTCCACCTCAGGCTGCAAAATATCATGGGCTAGCCCTGGGCCTTGGGGAGATGGCTGACTCCTACTGTGTGAGGATATTCCATAAGCATATCAGAACTTCTGGTTTGAAGCCAAAGTATTCTGAAATACAAATTATTCTGAACCATAATTTGTGAAGAAATTAGTTCAACAAGGAGAAAGGAAGTAGGCATCCGGTGAATGCAGTCAGTATCAAATTCTTCTTTGGGCATTGTGAGCTCGTATTTCAGAATACAAGCACAAATGCCTTCTCCCTAAACTATCTATGCTTACTATGGGCTATTGTCAACATAAGAAAAGTGTGAACTTTTCATCATAGGTGTCAAAGACCAAACACATCAACAAAAGGGATTTAAAAACAGTGGTAAAAGCCAAAACAAAGACAGCTTCACCAGTGTCTATGGTTCTTGACATATTTTGAGAATGTTTCTTTATCAAGAGCAATTCTAATTAACTTCCAAACAATGCTTAGAACTCCTGGCTCCTAACCCACACATGGAAGACACGTGGTCTTCCGTGTGTGAGTTAAGAGCCAGTGATTCTAAGTGTTGCTTGGAAATTAGTAAGAATTGCTCCAGATAAAGAGATAGTCTCAAAATGCATTGGGAACCATAGACACTGGTGTAGCTGGAGATGTGCCAGATTAGCAAAACTCAAGCTTGAGGGGGTTCTCTGAATTCCATCTCAAAACTCATTCCAACCAGCTTCTGTATCAGATTGCAATCTTTATTTTTTTGTTTATTGTTATTTGTCTTTTTCTGAATGTACACATCAGTTGTGTGCAGTTTTGAAATTGATACATTCTTCACCCACTGATTAAAGCATGTCTGTACATATTTTTAAGAATTGCGCATTTTTTCATGCACATTCTTAAAATGTATGTATATTGCCAAACTCATGGCGGGGAGGGTGTCCATGAATCACATCACAAGCTGGGAAATGTACAAACTTAACCACTGAGCTGCATTTGGGCCTGGGAGTTGGGAACTGGGTAAATTCTGGTAAAAAAACAAAAAGTAAACAAATTTCTTATCCCCAACATCCCTAGGGATAGCTGTCTTTTTTGTCTTTGTCAATGACCAAAGTCATAACATACTGCAGAAGAGAAAAAAAATTATAGGTAAACAATTTGACAGTAGGGGAAAAGTTGCCTTTCCAAAAGCAGGGAGGTCCAAGGAAAATGCGAACTGGGATGAAATCTGAATCATTCAGTACTACTGAAGCCTTACTTCCCTGATATTGCCCCCAAATATCAGGGAATGCTCCCAAAGGGAGCATATTTAAATTCTACCTATTAAAGCTAAATCAATGTCCTCTTTATTACTCAGTGCCTCTTTAAAAAGGAAATACCAATGAACCTTCAAAAAAAAAAAACACCACCAAAAAAAAGTAGAAGTTCCACCAATATCAGAGTGTTTATTAAAAACCTGAGACATTGTATATGTGGTTAAACTAACAAATGTTATGTTAGGGAGGGTCAAGGATCATATAACGCATTTATTGAATTAGAATTTGAAGGTCCAGGCTATGACCATTTATAATTCTGGGAGCAGCTTAGTGTGTGCTATGTACACTATGATACACCATTTTTGGTGGTCCCTCCTCCTCCCAAACTCTGGAAAGCTCTCCCAAGGGAAGCTTGCCTGGTGCCACATCATTTTTGTGTGCCAAGCTAAGACTTTTCTGTTTCCCCAGGTTTTTAAATGCTACAATCATACGTAGGAGGGAGCCCCATTGAAAATAATGGGACTTACTTTTGACTAGACACCAGATTGTGCTAAGTATCTTAGCATTTTTAGTATTTAAGAACCACTACTCTAGTCCCTGTGGTATGATTTTAACTCTTGTAGCTGATTGTGCTTTTAGTGCTTGCATCTATATTATATGATATGCTGTGTTGGTATGTCTCTTGGTTTTATATTGTGTTATTTTTTATTGTGATGTTATTGTATTTTATTACATTTTAAATTAAATAAATGAATAAAATTCAACATTTTGACAATTAATTGAGGGTTTTTTTTACTTTGGTGAATCTTGGTGAATTTATTAAGAGGTTTTCTATTTGTTATTTTATATAATTTTGTATTACATTTAAATTGTATCTATGTATATCAATATAGACTGCTCACTTGAGGGAATGATATTAAAGGCAAAACTGAAGTACGTTGGCCACATAATGAGAAGACAGGATACCCTGGCCTGGAGAAGATGCTGATGCTAGGGATGGCCGTGAATTTCTCCACGAATCTCGGGGAGGCCGAATGCCAATGCATTCGGCCCCCCAAAATTGTTGGTGAAATTCTCCCCCCCCCCCGGGATGGGACTTACCTCCCTCGAATGTCCCTCTTGGCGGCGGGTCCCAGCGGCGTTTCGGCGGGGGCGGGGGCAGCGGCCGGTCTTCCGACCAGCCACCGCCGCCGCCATTACAAAGTGAATGGGGGGGAAAAAACGCATGTGATAGGCTACGTAACGATTAATGTAGCCTATCACGGCTGACTTTGGAAATCTAGCCGTGATAGGCAACGTTAATAGTTACGTAGCCTATCACGTGTGTTTTTTTTTTTTTCCATTCACTTTTGTATTTCGCGGCCGGGGAGATGGGGCGCCTCCCCCCCTGGCCTGAATTTCAGCCAGGCGAGGCGGGGCACCTCCCCCCCGGCCTGAACTTCGGCGGGAGAACCGAAGCGCCTCCCCCCCACCACGAAGCAAGCTGCGAGACCAGGTAAGTGACTTTCGTACATCACTAGCTGATGCTAGGGAAAGTGAAAGGCAAAAGGAAGAGGGGCCGACCAAGGGCAAGATGGATGGATGATATTCTGGAGGTGACGGACTTGACCTTGGGGGAGCTGGGGGTGGCGACGGCCAACAGGAAGCTCTGGCGTGGGCTGGTCCATGAAGTCATGAAGAGTCGAAAGCGACTGACCGAATAAACAACAAAAATATCAATATTAATCTTGAAAATATAACAAAATCCCAATAAACACACCAAGGTGCATCTCACCACAGTTCATCCTATTCCCATGCAGGAGACTCCCTTTCTGTTCCCTATGTATACTTCTGGTTTTGCCTGCATGCACACAAAGGGATGAAAAAGTATCCCCTGCTTGCATTTTTCTTATTTCCACCTTCTAGATTTATGTTGTGTATGTTTCTAGAATCATATGCCATCTAGTGATCATAGAAGCTATACATTACATGCTGTGGTGTGCTTATGGCAGCAACAGAGAGATCTTAACTCCATCAGGCAATTATAGAGTGATTGGTGTCGGCTATAACTTCTTATCATCATCATAACGATCTGCTTAATCAATCAGTGCAAAACAAGCTGATTTCTCTCTATTGATCCAAATCCGCTTTGCATCCCACAGAAACCTGATTCTGATAAATGATCGTACAAAATGAAGTTTATGTGATAACTGCTGTTGTTTGGTGGCTGACATCTCGATTGTTCCTGTGCTAATACATCATTGTAGTGTATTTTCTTCAGAGAACAGAATGACTCCCATGACATTAACTGAAGTTAAGTATGTATGTAACTTGCCTCATTACCAGGTATTCTCAAGAAAATAAATGTTATGTAATCTACAACTTTTGCTTTCAAATCTGTTGTCTTGGGGCAACTAGCGATTTCTTTGGCTATGAGCTAGAAAATCTATTCTTCTGAAAAGAAAGGGCATTTGAATGAGGAGCAGCTCTTTTCCTCCTGCAAGAACCTTCTTCAGGAATCTTAAATAAGGAAAAGTAACTACATCGGGGGAGGGGGTCTTCCACATGCAGAAACCTGTTGAAGTTAATTGTGTACATGATTTGTACAAGAACTTGTGCATTTGCAGGTAGAACTCAGAAGGTATGAGGTTTTGTTTTCTTGCAGTCCTCTGAATCATAGTCTATGTCTGTAGTATTTTGTCTAAAGTGATCATATGAACACAAAAACAGGACTCCAAAGGCCCATCTAGTCTAGTTTCTTGTTGTCCATTGTGGCCAACCAGATGACACCAGGGAGTCTGGGAAGCTCCCAAGCAGGACATGAAGGCAGTAGCTCTCTGCTGTTCTCCGGCAACTGGTATTTGGTGGCATACGTCTCTGTACCTGGAGGGCATGTAGCCATCCATAATTACTTCCACTGCTGCATTTATCCTCCCTTAATTTGTCTAATGCCCCTTCTTAAAGCCATCTAAACTAGTAGCTATCACCACATATTGTGACAGCCGATGACAGAGATCCATCTCTCTTTAACAACAAAAATCTGGACCATAAAAAAGACATGACAATAGATGAAGGGTGTTAGTACACACAGGTGTTAATCCGCTGTATATACTTTCAATTTCATCACAGAACTGAGCTCTAAGCACTACACAAAGAGTGTTTCCTTTCCTGCTTTTCTACTACATAACCTCTAGATGGCACTGTGGTATAGAGGAATAGCACAAATACACAAGTGGAAATAGTGTATTCTTTTGTTTCCACAAATAATACTGCATTTTCTATGCTCTACAAAAACCTCACTGAAAGTGCTCATTAAAAACAGAAGTGTATCATGATGTCATCTACAGAACCCATAAACAACCACAAGTAGGGACTGATGAGCTCATAATAAACACCTCATGTAGAAAAGCTCAAAGAGTCAAAAAATTCAGCAACAAAATAACACAGACCTGGATTGAAGGACTCAGCTCACAGAAGGTGCCTCTGCTTGATTTTTTCAGGACCCCCCTCCATCCCAGCCCATAGTTCATTCCATTCAGCAGGGTTCCCCCAAGTATCTCTATAGCATCAGGGGGTGGAGGGGCTACCATGGGAAGGAGAGAACATGGAAATCTGCTTCCACCAGCCCAGTCACATGTCATGTGCCTACATCTCGAACTAACCCAGTATATACTTTACATAAGCAAATGATGACTAGGTAGAGAATGGCATTTATAGCTGTGTGATTTTCATGACTTATTGCTTTTAGTTCTTCTCTTTTCCTCAACTTAAATTACACCTCCATTTTGTTGGCCTCTTTTGGATGGTGGTATATGGTTTTATTTTATGCACACATATTGCCATATTGAGAAGATGTAGGTAGTGAAAATTCCCAAATGAAAGAATATAGGTAGTGGGTTTATGGTATTGGCTTTGATTTGGAAATGAAATTCTGAAGCTGACTTACCACCCCAGTGGAATAATTTTGAGTAATCTCACAGAACACCCACATGGTTGAACTTAAATATGCTGATTATGGGACTTCATTCCCTCACACCTTACATTGTTTGGCAATGTCCATGTAGGGATGTTTTAAGAATCAAGTCTTTGAGAATTCCAATATGAACTTACCTGAACCGCACCACATAGACTAACATGAGGACTAAACTTCATTATCCATCAGCTTTGGATGTCCTGAATGTTGCAACGCAGTTATTGGTTCCAACATATATCAAAATGCCTTAAGAAATGAATATTTAAATGCAAATTTGCATGTGGATTTTTTAAAATAAAAAATGCAGATTAATGCACAGGGTGGTTTATCAATAGATGCATGCAAACGTGACATGGACCAGAAATGTATTTATTTATTTGTACCCCACCTTTCTACCAAGAAAAATTGCACTATTGAGAAATAGATCGTTTCAGCAAACCCTACCTCAGTATCAATCCTTTATGCTAACGTTCTCCATATTCTCCATATTCCACAAGCAATGTACAAATTGGGCCTCAACTCATGAATGGCATGATGACAATTTGCAACCAGCTTGTCAGGTCAACTGATCCTGGAACATTCTTAATTGGCTGCAGGGGATGGTCCAGAGACCATCAATTCTCTCTTCCCACACCTTTTACTACCTGCATAAACATACTACAAAAATCTGACTCAGAAAGTTTTTCTTTCTTTGAGGAAGCCCAATTACAGTGGTAGTAAGGAATATCTTTAATAATAAAGACATCATTAGAATGATCAGGAGACAGACAAAGCATCCCACTTTCCTCTTCTTCTTTTTAAAAAAGAAAGTTTGCCCTAGTAAAGCTCTTGTATTAATCCACTTCTATTCTAGTCACAATTGTTCTAGCTCTTAACAGGACTTTCCTCTTTGCTTCCATTCAAACTTGATTTTCCCCTATTAGGTGAAGGATGCTCAGACAGCATCACATTAATTTCAGTGGACACTGAGCTTTATCTAATTCAGCAAGCCAGCCTTTGTTAATTAGGCCTCACAGGACGAGCGATAGTGAAGAACGCCTCTAACTGTCATTGATCAATACCCGCAACACAAGCAGTTTCAGCAGTCAATTACTTCTGTTTCAGAGAAGGAATAAAAAAGTAGCCATTCTTGTTAGCAATCTCTGCTTTTCCAAAATCACTAACTCCCCCCGCCCCCTGCCACTCCTCTGTTTTACCCCATCACGTTCAGCCAGTTGCATGAAAACAAGATTTTTCTGTCTCTGGTATTACTGCTGTACATTTGCTTCCAAAAGAGGTTCATTGCAGTCCAGAAAAGAATACTATTCAGCAGTATCTCACACTTTCCGAAGTCTGGGGTGTGATTGATGGGGGAGTCAGCAGTCTGACAAAGCTGCAAAGATTAGTTGTTTGATCCTGGAGACATGGGCTCTGTTTGATTAGGCCCCAACAGAATACGTACATGGAAACTAATTTAATGTAATAGTGCCCTGCAATTCTTCAGAGCATGATTGGAGGGTGGGTAGGGGAACAACACAAATGGAAAGCTTTTGTTTGCAGGCTGTTTAGTGGTTTGTATATGAACAAGTGATCCAACAATGTCTTGTTCCACCTCTGCTGCCAGTGTGGTGGATATTTTAACAAGATGCTGTCCACTCTGCTCAGCATTCACGTGTGCAATTTTTATTTGACCAAAAACAAAACAAAAGCCAGGCATAACAGCCTAAATATAGTACCACTGTGACATGTAGTAGACAATGGCAGTTTTAGCAAGCTCTAAAGTATACTCTCTAGGAAGAGAAACAGAAGGAAGCAGTATTTTCCTTTTTAAAAAATCCCCCCCCCACAAAAAAAAAACAGTTCAGGAAAAGACAAATGTAGATTCCTCTATCATTTCACCATAACCAGAGCAAAATCCTTTTCCATCACCCACTATTTGCACAGCTAAAAATGAGGTTCCGTACAAATGAACAAGGAAGAAGATTTAGCCAGTGTTATCATTAATCAAAATGGCTGTGTAGCTGAAGCCAGAGACTCAAAGGCTTAATTCCAATTGGAACGAGGAGAGAGGAGGGAAGAATGTCTGCATCCCCACATGCAGAGATATGAACCTCAAGAGTGGAATCCCAAATGATTTGGATGAGCATGGAAAGGGGAAAACATGGCTTAGCAGGGAGGGAACATGGATGCATTCCCTCCATTCCTCTGCATCAGTCCCGTTATTGTGATTGGGACTTGGGCAAGTGTAAGAGGAAACCAGGTATAGCTCTAATTTATTTTGACAGGGCTTGCACAGAAAAGTATCCAGTGGATTGTGTCCATTCTCAAGAACTGATATAGTGGGAATAACAGAAACCTGGTGGAATGGGAACAACTAGTGGGATATGGTTATCTCTGAATACAAACGCTATAGGTAGGAAAGGGAAATGTGTGTCGGGGCCAATGTCACTGTGTACATCACAGAGGGCACAACGTCAAACAAATGGGACACCTCAAAAGGGGCAGACTCACATCATTGCTGTGAGTGACAACACCAGGCCCTCCATGTGATGCAGTATTGGAGACATGCTATTGTTCCCTTGACCAAAGTAGGGTGATCTTGAGATGGAGAATGAAATCAAGGAGGCATCCAAAGCAGAAAGTGCTGTATTAGTGGGTGGCTTCAATTACCCTCAGACTGCATAAATGCATATTCCAGTCATGGCAAAGAGATATAGCAAGATAGATACCGTAAGTGACTGTGCCTAGAACAGTTGCTCACGTTCTTATGAACTGTAGACTCTAAACAAGAAGGCTACGGAGGGCAAACATGCCAAAGCTGTGTTGTTTGAGATTCTCCTAGGCTATTGTGGCCCTGGAAAGACAATCAAAACTAGACCTTGGTTGAAATAATGTGAAAGAATGTGTTTTGCTGCCTAGTTGAAAACAGAAAAATCCATCTCCCCAAAAGAAACATGTGCATACACCAGCTATAAGAAATAAGATGGTTTGAAAACTAAAATTAGATATAGCACCTCCAAGCATATCAAGCTTACACACACACACACACACACACACACGCACACAGCTACCTACCTGTAATGATAATGAATGGAAGGTTTAATAGGTCTGATATGCTTTACTATCTGAAATAAAGTGAATTTTCATTTAAAGCAATACAGATGCACAGTACCATGGTCATGCAAATGATACGATTGCCATTTGCAAGCTTAAACAATTCCAAATCTTTGTATAGAATTTCTAATGCACGTCTATGTCATACTTGGTTAAAAGTAAGTAATTAATTCCAAATGGATACCAGGTAATGCCAAAAAAAGGGATGGGGGGAAAGTTCAAGCTTAGGAGCATTCAGAATCATGAATATACAGAATGTAAATCTGGAAGAATGTCGATTCCTGTTATGGAGCTTGTGTGGAACAGGGAGTGGATTGCCATGACCTTCCTTGCCATTTGCTGGCCAAAGTTCACATGACAAATTATTTAAAGATTCTATGGCATACACAGAACCACCCTGATCCAGGTATGGGGGCTTGTATATGAGAACAAATTTCTGCATGCATATATGAAGAATGGTTCTTCATAAATGCACTGATCCATAAACCTACTTTGAAAGGCATGTTTTCTCTTGTAGCACACTAAAGATAGTCCTTTCCACTCCTTTCTCCCTGAACACTTGTTCTGTGCTGTAAGAGCCTACCTATGACATTTTGGTGTCTGAGATGAAGGACAAGATGCCCTCTCCATTCCACGTACAGAAGCTGAGCAGACTGACAGCTGGATCTTATTATGATGGGTTGGCATCCTCTACCACACTTGAGGACAACAGGCTAGCTTAGCAGTGCAGGGCAGATCTGTAGACCTTGCCATCACTTTATTTATTTATTTATTTATTTATTTATTCAATTTGTAACCCATCTATATATAAATACTCTAGGCCGTGTACAAAGTTTGAAACAAGTTAACAAAAAATCCAACAATAAAAACAAAACAGCTTAAGAACAGTATGCAAGAGTCAGCAAAAGGAACAAGAGTCCTAAAAAGGGAAGGCCTGCCCGAATAACAGAGTCTTTAATGCTGAAGCGCCTTCAATGAGGTCAGCAGGCACATTTCAACCAGCAGGTCATTCCACAACTGAGGGGTGGCGAAGGAGAAAGTCCTCTTGCGTGCGGCTGCCAGTCTCACATTAGGCAGCCGCAGCAGAGAGCCCTCAGAGGACCTGAGGTGGTGGGCTGGGAATTCTGCCCCCAGCATCTGCCACCTAAGGTGACTGCCTCACTCTGCCTTCTGGTCTTGAGTGCAGTGCATCGAATGAACATGCACACAGCCCATAGTCCCATTGGAATATAGGGAGCTGCCCTTACTGAACCAGACCATTGGTCCATCTAGCCCAGTATTGTTGACACTGTCTGGCTGTGGCTCTCCAGGGTCTCAGGCAGGATTCTTTTGGAGCCCTATCTGAAGAAGCCAGAACTTGAACCTGGGACTTCCTGCATGCAAAACATGTGCTCTGCTACTGAGCTTCTACAGCCCCTCCCCAAGCTTTTGTACACATATATAGCTGGATTGACGCTATAACATATGGAGGAGACTTGTGCAGAAAGAATGAGAGGTGGTATTTCAAACACAAAGTAGAGCAATGCAAGGCCATGAAGGCAACAACATTGTGTTTCCTTTCTGGGCCAGTTCTGCATGTGTTCAGCCATTGTGCTTGCTTCCCATTATTTTGCTAACTGAATCAGTCTCCCTACATCATCCCTCTTTTGAGAAGAAGAGAGAAAATTGCAAGCACACATCTTGACTTTATTGTTTCTGCAAAGGAATTGTGCCATTATATTATTGGTTGAGAACCCAGCTGAAACAGTTTGTCATCTGAGAAGAAGATTGTCAGCTGGGAAATTGTTGTTAAGGAATGAAAAGATCCAAATATGTAGCGCAGTTTGCACTGCAGCAGCGAACACAGCTTGCAGCAAAAGTGTATTATGTCTATTGTTTTGTTGGTGTGTTACATTTTGCTCAGAGGTCATAGCAGATTCTCGCCCCATCTGTTTCTGTTTACATGTGGTTTAAACGGCTGCGTGTCCAATTTGGGAACAAAAGAGATGCAAATAAAAAGCATTTCTAATGGACTAGCTTTAATCCAGTAGTCATATTTTTTCTCTCTCTCTTTTTTCCTTGTCACATATACATGATTAAATACCATTGATATCATACACTGACAATATTGAGCTATATAAAGGAGGCCAGAACTAAGCATTATGAGAAAGATGGGGGTGCAACCATAATGGCTTCCCCATGTAAAGTTTTCACCTCCTCCTATGTAATGCACTACCAGGGGTGGTGTTAGGTACCTAAAAAGATCTGAGGATTAGTCCCATGTAACAAAAAAGCACAAATTTGCATATGCTAATTTGCATATGCAAATCTATGTGCATGATTAGAAATAATTAATATAATTTACATTTTATAGAAGGAAAGCTAATTAACCTCTTGCTTGCTTTCAGGACAGGACTGTACAGTGTCCCAAATTGTGCTTGCTTAAATCTTGCCCTCCAAGCAGCCACACTTTTCCTTGGTCTTTCAGGCCCAAATCCAGATGTGGAGGATGAAGTGCCTAGGACCACCAAAGAGCTGTACAGAACCTTAAATATTTACCGATTAATTGTAAACTGAGCATGGCACATGGCATGGGAACGTATTGTAGACTATAATAGTGCATGCTCTTAGGCTGAAAATGTACAAAATTACTAGGGAGTAACCCAAATTAAACATATGGTCACCCCACATCACCAACAAGCACAACAGTACCGGACAGAGACCTCAGGCATGGAGGACATTGCTTTACTGTAGGGGTGGGAGAACTCACCCCATCCTGCACCATGTGCCACTTGCCGGACCCCAGCCAGCCACCCAACCCTGTTCGCGGCATGCACCAAGCTGCCAGGTGGTCCACAGGCACCCAGTGAGTGGTGTGCAGCTTCCCACTCTTCCACCCAGCTGCCATTTCGTACAAAATGACAGCTCAGCCTTTTCCCTAAATTGCAATTCTGTGCAAATGGCGGCCATAAAGAGGCCCATTTATGCAAAATTACAGGTGTAAATGGTCCAGTTAGACATTTTACAGAAACTGGAGGTGGAAAAATCAATACATGAATGAAGCAATTCAGTGACCAGTGCCATGTTGACATCTCTGCAGACTACACCTTTTATTGTGTTCTTATTATTTTATCATGATTATATACTGCTTTAGTTGCCATCCATCTGGCAGAGTCCACAGTACATAAGTTTGAAATAAATAAATAAACAAAATGTTATATATTAATAATAAAATAAAAATCTCAGAAGATCCACACTATTGCCTATAAACACACATACACTGAACTCATTCTACCAGTCGGTGCATCTCAGTGTGCAAGCCCCATTGAAATGAACGGTAGTTAGGTCAGAGCTTATCTATTGCAGATCACCGATTTGTTTTAGTGGGGCTTGAGTAGGGGATCTTGCCCGTATCAGATTCTTGTGTGTTTGGGGTATTAAGAATTTACTGGCATTTCCTCTTTGCTTTCCATTTTAGCCAATTTTTGTAGCAGATTGCTTTTAAGTTAAAAAAAACATCTATCTCTGAAGCAGAGACCTTTGTTCTCAAATATTAGTGAAGTAAAGACAAAAACTAGTACAGTGGATTCCTACTGTGGTGTATCTATTACATTACTTTGAATTTTCTTTCAACTCAGCAGTACAAGATGCACACAGTGAGCAAATTCTGAATAAGGTTGAAAGAACTAAGAAAGGTCCTGAAAACATTATCTGAAAGCTGACCTCATTTACAGTTTCTTTTCATCGCAGTATCCTCCTTGTTTTCCAGCATCAAAAACACTGCATTGTAAGATGCCCTTACATAGCACCTTTTCAAAGAAGCAATCAAAGAGCCCCACAAATATACAAATATGATCTGCAATATTGCCTCAAATGTCCCTTTTGCTATTTTTAACCAGCTAAGATATGAAATTCAAGCAAGAGATATCCAAGTACTCATGAGTATTCTGAACAACTCTCAGCACCGCAGAATTCAATGGCTCTCTTTGGCATTCTTCTTTCTTTAGACTGGAGATTATAAAAGCAAGGTTGTGTTGTTGTTGTTTAAAGTAGGACTTATCATTGCTATCAGTTTAGGCAGAAAAACGATGACACATTAATAGGAGTGAACTGAGGCTATGATGTTTTTAAGGGGGAAAGGAAATGCAATGTGCATTAATACATTGTGCTACCCTAACCTAGAACTGAAACTCCAACCTAGAGGGAGGCAGGAGGTCATATAAGCATGTTCCCATCCCAGTATCTATGGGAGACCCCACCCTATCTCAGAAACCCAGCACTGGTCTATCCAATGGACCAGGTCTCTTCCTAGTGATATTGCCCAACTGGGTAAGGTACCAAAGAACCATGTGAGGCCAAAGCCATCTGGGCCCAGACAAACTCCAGAGCCAGCCACTAACCCATTGGAGAAGACTATAAATAGTGTCCTTATCACATGAGGAGATATCTCAGGGTGTGTTCCCTAACGTCATCTGTGCACTCACCTGCACCATGCTCTTCTCCAAAATAAGGCATTAGATTCAAACAGCACCCACTCCCCAAAATATGGCATTCAAGCCAGTCAAGGATGTACAGTACAACATGAGAAAATCTGAGGCATTCCATTGCCCCAAAGCCAACCAAGGTGTCCCAGGAGCCATAGAATTGTGCAGATTTTCCTCTCTCATGTTGTAGACAGATCCAGTAGCTTATTAACCACCCTGCACATGCTAGGCACTAGGGGTGGATGGACTCACCTCCATCTGTGCTGCACGTCGCTCACCCCACCGGCTTCCTTCTCCTGTTCACCATGCGAGCCACTGCATGGTCCATGGGTCTACCAAGTGGCACACAACCACCTGATCCCTCACTGAGCTGTCATGTTGTGAAAAAAATGGCAGCTCAGGTTTCTTCATAAATGTAATGCTGCATGAACAGCAGCCATAAAGAGGCCATTTATGCAATATTACATTTATGAAAAAAACCCAAGTCATCATTTTTTTGCAAAATGGTGGCTCAGCAGACCAGCGGGGATCACTGCACTTGCTTGACTAGGTGTGTGGTTAGTTGGGCAAGCACAGTGGTCTGCAGACTGGACTCCAGGAGGCCGAGCAGAGGGGAGTCAACTGGAGACCACCCCCTTCCTGGACTCCCACAACATCCCTACCAGTCACATGCTGGCCAATTTATATAATTACCCCACTGGGCACAGCTTGTCATGACCTTCAAAACCCAGTGAAGGTGTGTTGTTGGGGTTATTAACAAACCACCCAGAACCCATGGCCTGTTATAGGGTTGCTGGGTGGTTTGTTAACCACCCCAACCAACCACCCTCTCTAGGTTCAGACATCATGACAAGCCACGTCCGGTGACAGTAATTATGTAAATCAGACTGGCATGCAACTGGTATGTGCAGGGTGATTAACAAGCCACTGTGGTTTATTAACCACCTTCATGTTGTGCAAACCAGGTCAGTGAGGAAGCTGCCACAATGGCTCCCCCCCTGAGCTTGGAACTCTGACCTGGGGGTGGTGTTGGGCTGAAGCAGTGGGTGGGGAGAGAGTGGCCATGGAGCTGAAGTCCTCTCAGCCTCCAACCACAGTCCTCTCAGCCCCCAGCCATGTCTCCAACACAGAGGGGAACTTAGACCACCTCTAAGACTGGTCGAAACGCACTGGGAATATTTTCTTAAAGTTGAAAATAATGCTATTGGGATGGGGGGAACAACCTCCACCATTCCTTCCACTCTGCCAGCAAGAGCCTAGAATCATTTTGGATGAATCGTAGCCTCTGAGATCAGAGTCCTCCATCCTCCATGCTTCTTCCCGTTTAGGATGATACTCTAAGGATGTAATCCTATGAATGTTCAGAGAAAAAAAAGGCTTACAACTCCCAACATGCTGTTTTTTCTGTCTAAACATGCATAGGATTGTGCCTTAAATGTGATTTACTCCACATGTTTTTAAAGATGGTTATCTCCTGTTTGTTATTTGCTTATATATTGCTTTAAAGATTTTAAATTGTATGTTGCCTTGGGGACCTTTTTTAGACTGAAGCATTTAAAATGTATGTTTTTAATAAATAATTGCAATAAATTAAATACAATACAATACAGGATCAGAAAAGTAAAAACAAACAAAAACAAAAAAACACCAGGAAAGGAAAACATACACAATGTCTTAATATTTCTTCTCAGATGAATTCCACTAATTATCTTCCAATAATCTATAAATGGTTTCTTATAATTAGTAGTCTTGATAGCCCTTCCCACCAATACATTTCATGCATTAGTATTATATACAAGCCATCTGAGTCCCTTGTTGATATAGTTCTCTTTGCTATTATTATTGCCTCATTTAACAAGTTACCTATGTGATGTCTATAATTTGTACAAACTCTGCAAGTCATTTAACAACAGATTTGAGGATTCATTACCAGTTCTACCCCTTTAATCTGCCTGAAAAAGATAGTCTATTTGCATATTATGAGTAGTATTCACATTTAATATTTCAGATTTGCCCTGTATCTTGATATAGTACTAAAAGATTGCAGTTCCCGTACCACAGAAAGCGAGACCAAGACTTGATGGGAGAGTTGAAGTACCATATAATCAACAACCTCTGCTTATGCTCTGATTATTGTTGGGTTCTCCTCTCAACCAGGAATGAGGCTGGTCGAGGTTGAGTTAAACACTTCTTTATTCATGCATAAAGGTTGGCTGCTAACAGGTGGGAACAACAACCTTCTTCTAACAAGCACACATATACCTGAGAATGAGACAGACTCAAGGGCCAATCACAGTGCGGCCTAATGGCTAATCATAATATAGCATACTATTAGTATATGTCATACATTACTCAAGATTATTCTTTAAAGGTAAAGGTGTCCCCAACCAGTCCTGTCCGACTCTAGGGTGCGGTGCTCATCCCTGTTTCTAAGCCGAAGAGCCAGCGCTGTCCGAAGACGCTTCCGTGGTCATGTGGCCGGAATGACTGAACACTGAGGTGCACGGAACGCTGTTACCTTTCCTGCCGAGGCAGTACCTATTTATCTACTTGCAATTTCTTGCTTTTGAACTGCTAGGTTGGCAGAAGCTGGGACTGAAGACGGGAGCTCACTCTGTCACGCAGCACTCGGGTCTCGAACTGCTGACCTTCCAGTCTGCAGTTCAGCGTCTTAACCACTAAGCCACCACGGCCCCACTTCAAGATTATTCTTTATCATATGAGTATTCCTAAATTAGGACAAATATGGCAAAGCTCACAAAATCATTGGTTAGTAAACAGTAATTTCTACCAGAGAGAAAAACAAGAAACATCTGGCATATTACTCAAGCTTTCTGAGCACTATTACCAAGTTCCCCTTTCCATTAGACCTTGAGACCTGGAATCCTTGACCCTTGATCTAGGACAAGATTAGCCAGGCCAAATAACCACCTTAGGATAATTAAATCCTCTCACTATCCCTTTTGCATTCCTTTATAAATGGTTATCACCTAATGGTGATAACAGGGCAGTAAAGCATGACCAGAAGAAACTACTGCCACTGGGAAGCCTTGGAAATATTTTTGTTTTGTTTTAGAATTTATAAGCCACCGATCTGAATCAGAACCATCCAAGGCAGCGAACAAAATACAAGTGGAAAAATCAAAATACAATATTAGAGTATTATAATAAAACTTTAAAATTAAAAAACAACAACACTATGTTGTCTAGGAGAGTGATATTATGGAAAGTGACTCTCCTTTCATTCAAGGCTTTTAACATTTAAGAAAGATTCACCAAATCTTTCTCAGTGAAAATTCCAAATAAAATATAGCTGCAGGAAGATATAACATAAATACACCCTAAATGTTGGGATTCTTTGAATGGCATGAACACCTCCCACTACATTTTATTTTTACATATGCAGTGCACTCAGGCTACATGTACTGATACATCCTTATTAGTAAATAAAATAAATAAAATAACATATAAAGAAATAAAATATAAGCCGTTATCGTTGCTATTTGGGCAGAATCCAACAGTGACCAGCCGTACACAGCCAGCCCTGCCAATTCCATTGCACAAGTGGTCCCCACCATTTATAGAATCATAGAATAGTAGGGTTGGAAGGGGCCTACAAGGCCATCGAGTCCAACCCCCTGCTCAGTGCAGGAATCCAAGTCAGAGCATCCCTGACAAATGGCTGTCCAGCCTCGCCTTGAACGCCTCCAGTGTGGGAGAGCCCACCACCTCCCCAGGTAATTGGTTCCATTGTCGTATTGCTCTAACAGTCAGGAAGTTTTTCCTGATGTTCAGCCAGAATCTGGCTTCCTGGAACTTGAGCCCATTATTCCATGTCCTGCACTCTGGGATGATCAAGAAGAGATCCTGGCCTTCTTCTTTGTGACAACCTTTCAAGTACTTGAAGAGTGCTATCATAGTCTTCTCTTCTCAAAGCTAAACATGCCCAGTTCTTTCAGTCTCTCTTCATAGGGCTTTGTTTCCAGTCCCCTGATCATCTTTGTTGCCCTCCTCTGAACCCTCTCCAGTTTGTCTGCATCCTTCTTAAAGTGTGGTGCCCAGAACTGGACACAGTAGTCCAGATAAGGCCTAACCAGTGCTGAGTAGAGGGGAACCAGTACTTCCCAGGATTTGGAAGCTATGCTTCTATTAATGCAGCCCAAAAGAGCATTTGCCTTTTTTGCAACCACATCACATTGTTGGCTCATATTCAGCTTGTGATGGACAACAATTCCAAGATCCTTCTCACTTGTAGTGTGGTTGAGCCACGTATCCCCCCATCTTGTAACTGTGCATTTGGTTTCTTTTTCCTAGGTGCAGAACTTGGCATTTATCCCTATTAAATGTCATTCTATTGTTTTCTGCCCAGCACTCCAGTCTATCCAGATCACTTTGAATTTTGTTTCTGTCTTCCAAAGTATTAGCTATCCCGCCCAATTTGGTGTCATCTGCAAATTTGATCAGCATTCCCTGCACCTCCCCCTCCAAGTCATTCATAAAAATGTTGAAGAGCACTGGGCCCAGGACTGAGCCCTGCGGTACCCCACTCGTTACCTCTCCCCAGTTTGAGAAGGTCCCATTGATAAGCACTCTTTGAGTCCGATTCTGTAGTCAACTGCGGATCCACCGGATCGTTGTTTCATCTAGCCCACTTTGAGCTAGTTTGCTCATCAGGATATCATGGGGCACTTTGTCGAAAGCTTTGCTGAAGTCGAGGTATATGATGTCTACAGCATTCCCACAGTCTACAAGGGAGGTTACTTGATCAAAAAATGAGATCAGATTTGTCTGGCAGGACTTGTTTTTGACAAATCCATGTTGGCTTCGAGTAATCACGGCATTGTTGTCAAGGTGCTTCCAGATGGATTCCTTTATCATCTGCTCCAGAATTTTCCTAGGGATTGATGTCAGACTGACTGGTCTGTAGTTCCCAGCTTCCTCCTTTTTAACCTTTTTGAAGATAGGGACAACATTAGCCCTCCTCCAGTCATCTGGCACTTCCCCCGTCCTCCATGATTTCTCAAAGAGAATAGACAGCGGTTCTGAGAGTTCTTCTGCCAGTTCCTTTATTCCTCTAGGATGCAGTTCATCTGGCCCTGGAGATTTGAACTCATTCAAAGTAATTAGGTGTTCTTTGACCATATGCCTATCGATCTCAAGCTGCAATCCTGCCCCTTCAGCCTGTCCTTCGCCTTTGCCAGGGAGGTCATAGACCCTCTTTTGGGAGAAGACTGAGCCAAAGTAGGAATTGAGCACCTCTGCCTTTTCTTTGTCATCTGTCATTAAATAAGGATGGCAAAATGATAACATCTGTTATCATTTTGCCATCCTTATTTAATAGCTGAACCACCATTTCTTTCCTCTGCCTTTTACTATGCACATAGCTGAAGAAAGCCTTTTTGTTGTTTTTAGCATCCCTTGCTAACCTCAGCTCATTCTCAGCTTTAGCCTTCCTGACGCCATCCCTGCAATTCTGTGCTATCTGCCTGTACTCTTCCTTTGTTACTTGGCCTTCTTTCCACTTCCTATATATGTCCTTTTTTGTTTTCAGGTCATCCCTAAGCTTCTTTGTGAAGCCACATTGGCTTCTTCTGTTGTCTTCCACCTTTTCTTCTTGTTGGAATTGCGTGTGATTGTGCCTTGAGAATTTCCTTTTTTAAAAGCTCCCACCCATCTTGGACTCCTTTTGTCGCTAGCATCGCTTGCCATGGGACCTTACTGATCATTGTTCTGAGTTTATGAAAATCAGCTTTCCTAAAATCCAGGGTACACGTTTGACTACACTCGGCTTTTGCTTCCCTTAGAACGTCTCTAATCTGTCCTCCCGGGAGACAACATACCTGGCGAGTCCATGGGTCTTCGCGACATACTTGGGTCTCGATCCCACGCAGCAAGGAGTCTCCCACTACTACCACTCTTCTCTTCTTCTTCTTGTAGGCCTGGGTTTCATCGCCTCTGTTTGACTGACCTTCAGCCTCTTACTCACTCTCATGCAGGTTCCCCTGTGATTCTTCCTCTGCAGGCTGTCCTCCAGTCTCATCCGCAAGTACCTGGAATTTGGACAATGGCAATTTGGCACTTCCGGGAGTAACCAGAAATTAGGGGAAATGCTGTGTTGTCTGCTGCAACAACAATCAATATATTTAAAATATTTAAGAAATAGAGACCAATTAAGACAGCAAATTTGAATTGCATACTACTGAGTGCCTTCCTTAAAAAAGGAAGGTCATTACCAATTTCTGGAAGGTCATTAATGAGGAGGTGAGATGGGTGTCTCATTGAAGTTCTAGTCTCAAACTCCCTTTGGAAGTTCCAGTCTAGGCACAGCCATCGTAAAGGCCCTCTCTGTAGTCCCAACTAGATGTATCTTAGAGATGGGTGAACATACAAGAGGAAGAGGCCCTCTGAAGATGATCTCAAATGGCAGGCAGTCTCAAACAGGAGAAGGCAGTATGGGCAAGGAGTTTCAGTCTATTTCCTGTCTCCTAGCTGAGCAGAGCAGAAGAAGCTGCTCCAGCTGGTCTAGGGGCTTTACAAGCAAGCAAGCTCTCAGAGAGAGAGCGATCAGAGCAAGCAAACAGGGAGAGCAAACAGGAGTTTGGTAGGAGAGGTCAAGGGGGAGGTCCATAACAATTTCTGTTGTTAACCTCCAGTGAATAGAGGACAAAGCACAGGCTATCCCAGTACAATCAGAAAGCTAGAAACATAAAGCAAATAGAGACTATGGAAGGAAAAGACTCTCCAGTGGTGGTAACCTGCAAGGTGTGTGCAATGTTTGTTTTCCTGCCTGAGATCAACATGGCCTACATGTGCAACAAGTGCAAGTTGATTATATTGTTGGAAGAAAAAGTAAGAGGACTGGAGAGACGAGTGTTGACCCAGGGAATAAGAGAAGACAAAGAGTTCTTAGACAGAACAGTGGAAGTACAGCAGCAAAGTGAAGTAAAGAAGCAAGAAGAGCAACAGCAAGCTGAGGCAGAAGAGGAAAATACTGAGATGAGGAAAAATGAAGTAGAGGAAAAGGGTGACAGGAGCAGAAGGACTAGACACAGCTGTGCACCAGTGGAAGCAGTGGAACTATGGAACCATTTTCAGGTACCTGAGGATGAGACTGAAGGACAGCCTGCAGAGGAAGAATTACAGGGGACCCCACATGAGAGTGAGCAAGAGGCTGAAGGTCAGTCAAGCAGAGGCAATGAAACCAAGGCCTACAACAAGAAGAAGAAAAGAGTAGTAGTTGTGGGAGACTCCTTGCTGTGTGGGATTGAAACTCAAGTATGTCGTGAAGACCCATGGACTCGCCAGGTATGCTGTCTCCCAGGAGGACAGATTAGAGATGTGACTGCAGGGTTGCCCACACTCATAAAGCCCACTGACAGGTATCCCTTTCTTCTCATCCATGGGAACAAATGATACCGCCAAGCGGAGCAATGAAGAAATTAGGAGTGCACGAAAGCCACTTACCTGGTCTTGCAGCTTTTCGTGGTGGGGGGGGAGGCGCTTTGCTGCTCTCACCCCGAAGTTCAGGCCGGGGGGGAGAGGCTTCCTGCCTCCCCCGGCTGAAATTCAGGCCAGGGAGGAGTCGCCTCGCCTCGCCCGGCCGCGAAATAAAAAGTTTTTTTAAAAAAAACGCCCCCGTGATGGGCTACGTGACGATTTACGTAGCCTATCACGGCTAGATCTGCAAAGTCAGCCGTGATAGGCTACGTAAATCGTCACGTAGCCTATCACGGCTGACTTTGCAAATCTAGCCGTGATAGGCTACGTTAATCGTCACGTAGCCTATCACGGGGGCGTGTTTGTTTGTTTTTTACTTTTATTGGAATGGCGGCGGCGGCAGCCAGTCAAAAGATCGGCTGCCGCCCCCGCCCCTGACGAAGACCCGACGAACCGCCGCTGGGACCCACCGCCGGGAGGCACATTCGGGAAAGGTAAGTCCCGTCCCGGGGGGGGGTGCGGGGGGCGGGGAGGCGGAGAATTTCTCCCCGAAACTTCTTCAGGGGGCCAAACACGTTTTGGGGAGAAATTCTCTGCCAACCCCAGAAGAAATCACATCAGACTTTGAAGCTTTGGGAAGGAAACTCAAGAACTTTGGGGCCCAGATAGTTTTCTCATCCATCTTTAGGGATGGCGGAGAATTTCTCCCCGAAACTTCGGGGGGCTGAGCGCCAATATGTTCGGCCCCCCGAACAAGTTTTGGGGAGAAATTCTCTGCCCCCCCGCCCCCCGCACCCCCCCAGGACGGGACTTACCTTTGCCGAATGTCCCTCCTGGTGGCGGGTCCGGCCGGCGGTTCGGCGGGTTTTCGTCTGGGGCGGGAGCAGCAGCCGGTCTTTCGACCGGCTGCAGCCCCCGCCATTCCAATCAAAGAAAAAAAAAACGCCCCCGTGATAGGCTACGTGACGATTAACGTAGCCTATCACGGCTAGATCTGCAAAGTCAGCCGTGATAGGCTACGTAAATCATCACGTAGCCTATCACAGGTGACTTAAAAAAAAAAAAAAGCACGTACGGATAATGGCAGCCCCCATAGGGAGCCGCCATTCCCGTTCCTTATTTGGTCGCTGTAGTCTACATAAAGATTTACATAGACTACGGCGAAAATAAGGGCAACGCTATTATAAATCATGGACAGGTAAAGTGCCAGATGACTGGAGGAGGGCTAATGTTGTCTCTATCTTCAAAAAGGGCAAAAAGGAGAAACCTGGTAATTACAGACCAGTCAGTCTGACATCTTACATTCCAATTCCAAAGAAGGGCAACGCCAAAGAGTGTTCAAACTACAGCACAATTGTGCTCATTTCACATGCCAGCAAGGTTATGCTCAAAATCCTACAAGCTAGGCTTCAGCAGTATGCGAACCGAGAACTACCAGAAGTACAAGCTGGGTTCCGAAGAGGCAGAGGAACTAGAGATTAAATCGCCAACATTCGCTGGATCATGGAGAAAGCAGGAGAATTCCAGAAAAATGTCTATTTCTGCTTCATTGACTATGCTAAAGCCTTTGATTGTGTGGATCACAACAAACTGTGGCAAATTCATAAAGTGATGGGAGTACCAGACCACCTTACCTGTCTCCTGAGAAACCTGTACGAGGGTCAAGAAGCAACAGTAAGAACCGGACATGGAACAACCGATTGGTTCCAAATTGGGCAAGGAGTACAACAAGGCTGCATATTGTCACCCTGCTTATTTAACTTATATGCAGAGTACATCATGAGAAACGCCGGGTTGGATGAATCACAGGTCGGAATTAAGATTGCCGGGAGAATTATCAACAACCTCAGATACGCAGACGATACCACCCTAATGGCAGAAAGCGAAGAGGATCTAAAGAGCATCTTGCTGAAGGTGAAAGTAGAGAGTGCAAAAGCTGGTTTGAAACTCAACATTAAAAAAACGAAAATCATGGCATCTTTCCCCTTCACTTCCTGCTGGCATATAGAAGGGGAAGAAATGGAAGCAGTGACAGATTTTATTTTCTTGGGCTCCAAGATCACCGCAGATGGTGACTGTAGCCATGAAATTCAAAGACGCTTGCTCCTTGGGAGGAAAGCTATGGCAAACCTAGACAGCATAGTAAGAAGCAGAGACATCACCTTGCCGACAAAGATTTGTATAATCAAAGCTATGGTTTTCCCAGTATGGCTGTGAGAGCTGGACTATAAGGAAGGCTGAGCGCCGAAGAATTGATGCTTTCGAACTGTGGTGCTGGAGAAGACTCTTACGAGTCCCCTGGATTGCAAGGAGGTCAAATCAGTCAATCCTAAAGGAAATCAACCCTGAGTGCTCATTGGAAGGACAGATACTGAAGCTGAAGCTGAAATACTTTGGCCACCTAATGCGAAGAGGAAACTCTCTGGAAAAGACCCTGATACTGGGAAAGACTGAAGGCAAAAGGAGAAGGGGATGGCAGAGGATGAGATGGCTAGATAGCATCACCGGTGCAATGAATATGGACTTGAGCATGCTCTGGCTCTGGGAGAGAGCGGAGGACAGGAAGGCCTGGCGTGCTATGGTCCATGGGGTCATGAAGAGTCGGACATGACTGAACAACTGAACAACAACAACAACAGTCTGACATCAACCCCTGGGAAAATCCTGGAGCAGATTATAAAACCATCACTCTGTAAGCACTTTGAAAACAATGCAGTGATTACGCGAAGGCAACATGGATTTGTCAAGAACAAATCCTGCCAGACGAATCTGATCTCATTTTTTGATCAAGTAACCTCCCTTGTGGACTGTGGGAATGCTGTGGATGTAATATACCTCGACTTCAGCTCAGCAAAGCTTTAGACAAAGTGCCCCATGATATCCTGATCAGCAAACTAGCTAAAAGTGGGCTAGGTGAAACAAGGGCTCAGGGCTCTTCAACATTTTTCAACATGATTTGGATAAGGAGGTGCAGGGAATGCTAATCAAATCTGTAGATGTCACACAATTGGGCAGGATAGCTAATACCACAGAAACAAAATTCAAAGTGATCTTGATAGGCTGGAGCACCAGGCAGAAAACAACAGAATGAAATTTAATAGGGATAAATTCCAAGTTCTGCACCTAGGAAAAAGAAATGAAATGCACAGTTACAAGATGGGGGATATTTGGCTCAACCATACTACATGTGAAAAGGATCTTCTGATTATGAGCCAATAATGTGATGTGGCTGCAAAACAGGCAAATGCTCCTTTGGGCTGCATTAATAGAAGCATAGCTTCCAAATCCTGTGAAGTACTAGTTCCCCTCTACTCAACACTGGTTAGGCCTCATCTGGAGTACTGTGTCCAGTTCTGGGCATCACACTTTAAGAAGGATGCAGACAAATTGGTGAGGGTCAGAGGAGAGAAACAAAGATGATCAGGGGACTGGAAACAAAGCCCTATGAGGAAGAGACTGAAAGAACTGGGCATGTTTAGCCTTGAGAAAAGAAGACTGAGGGGAGATATGATAGTGCTCTTCAAGTGTGTGAAAGGTTGTCACAGAGAGGAAGGCCAGGATCTGTTCTCATTCATCCCAGAATGCAGGACACAGAATTGGGCTCAAGTTACAGGAAGCCAGATCCTGGCTGAACATCAGGAAAAACTTCCTGCCTGTTAGAGCAATATGACAATGGAACCAATTACCTAGGGAGGCTCTCCCACACTGGAGGCATTCAAGATGAAGCTGGACAGCCACCTGTCAAGGATGCTTTGATTTGGATACCTGCATTGAGCAGGGGGTTGGACTTGATGGTCTTATAGGCCCCTTCCAACCCTGCTATTCTGTGATTCTATGAAGGCAGTCCTTCAAATATTCTGGTCCTAAGGTGACCCAGGTTTCTTGGTCACCAAGCTCGGCCTACAGCTGGATTGAAATGGATCTAGATAACCTTTTTCATCAACAAAAATACCTATAGCAGAGAAGCCATTCTCCAACACCTGCCCAAGAATGGAAAATTAGAGACTGGCTAGAAATTCTCCAATATGGTGAGACTAAGGGAGGGCTTTCTCCAACACCAACACCTCTTTCAAACATGGAGGGATCAGAACTTCCCACAATGAAGCCTTCATCACTCCCACCAGCACTCACTCAACCAGTCCAACCCTGACTACTCTTATTAGTCAGGATGGGCAAGGATCAGGTAAACATCTAGTAGTCCTCGCCTCTCCAAAAATCCTGTCCACATCCTCAGTCTGCACAAATGGAAAAAATATATAATTTAAAGGTACACATTGTAGCATCTAAGTTGTATATATACTTTATCTACAAAATGCCTTGCAAATTGGTCACAGCAGCTACATACAGCAGATTTGAATATATCAATTTCAATATATCAGTTTTTTTCTTCCTTTTCTTTTGTTGAAATTTATAATAAATAATAAACAATCAACAATAAGTCATTAAAAATTGGTCACAGCGGGCTACTGAGTATCCCTCCCCCCCACCATCTAAGTCAAGACATAAATGATCTGCAAGTACTCAGAACAGCTCTGCTAGCCAGCTTTGAGTAGATGCAATGGTGGTGTAAAAGAAATATTTCTTTGCCATCATCAGCACCACAGAGTAGGCTCTACTATCAGTTCTAACCAGTGTTAGATCATATTTGTCATGGGTCTTCCACCACTATCACTCATCTTCTCTGCCATTCCATTACTGTCAGCTACTCAGACCACCAAGGAGCTAACTTAGCTCCAGATCTAGAAAGAGAACATTCCGGAGCAATTGTGTCAACCACATAGCCCATTTCCCCATTCCAAAAGTCGACCAAGGCTTCAACAGATTTGCCAGCTTCTGTGACAAAAATAGTCCCCATGAACCATCAGAAAACCATTTGGATACATCAGTCTTGGGGGTGGGGGGGGATCCCTTGCAAATACAGTTCGTAGCTTGGTTTTTCCCAGTAGCTGGTAGCAATACACATGAATATTGCAGGTAGGCAGCATTACTGTAGCATGAATAAAGAAATGTGATGGCACTGAAATTTTAAATGATCTGTAATGCCTTCACGTTTTCACTCTTGTTAGCATCTAGCTGTCTGGCATGTTGCAAAAAAACACAAAAAAGCCCTCTGTGCCATTAATATATGAAGAGTGAAGACCCAAATCTTTATATCTTTCAACATTGTGTGATTTTCAATAGGGAAAATATAAATCACTGTGTTTGACATGAATGATAAAAGCATCAATAAAAGAAAGTAATCATTCTCTGCTGTTTTGGTTTTAATACCCCCATTATTCTTAAATAGTTGCCATCAATACTGGGTACTGGGTAATGTCCCTATTAGCTAGATATGTGTCATATACAAAGACACACCCAGACAAGCAATGTGGACAAGGTGAAAGAGCAAAGATGAGAAACCTCATGAGCTGAAAGAGATTTACTCTTTTTTTAAATGCTGGTGGATGGAAGTCCTGGTGCTTCTCAGCTAATCAGAAAGGTGTGAGAAACCATGATGGCAGATGGACTGATTATGTCACATTGGTTGAGTCTACTCTTTCCTTCTTGTGGGAATTCATATGGCATGGCTGGCCTGACAGACCTCAGACTCAAACTGTATGCCAGTCAGTTAGGCAGAAATGGAAAGCCATTCCCAAGGAGGAATGAAATCCTAGCCAATTGTAAAATGGCATGCAGGGAAACTTAAAAACCATGATAGTTCCAGGGAAGCTGGAGAATTTCATTCAGTCTGCATTTTTAAGTAGACCAACCTATTCACACTTTCTGGACTCAGAACACAGTTACCCTTCGCATTCTGCACATTTCTGGATTTTGCAATACAACTCTCAGCTCACACAGTACATACCAAAATGTATATGTTAGGGAACGTTGCATACCAAATTACATTAGGGGAAGATACATTAAAAAATGTGTATATTAGGGAAATACGCATACACAATGCATATATTAGGAAATGGTGTGTATGAAAAGAAATGGAAATTCTGGGGCTTTGTGTGTGTGTGGGGGGGGAATCACAGAATGATGCGTAACCTGGACAGAATGGCCGTATGATTGAATAATATCCTGATGGACTGGATATGATAGGGCTGATTTGTACATCTCTAGACAGGTCATCATGTACGTGCTAAAAGGGGATCTGAAGGAATTGCTGGAAGAAATGTTTCCAGGCAGCTAGTTTTATTTATCTTCTTCAGAGCATGTTTCTTGTGGGGGATGGGGGTGTTATCTGGGAAGAGCCATTCATGTTACAAATGGTGTCACCCAGGCAGAGGCTTGTGGACCAAAACACAGACTCAGAGCAATCTTTTTAAAGATAGTTGTGCAGTGCCAAAATAGGGTCTGCCCTACCATTAGGCAGAGTGAGACAACCACCTCGGGGAACAGATGCTGACAGAAGACAGAGCAGTATGTGCCACATGGCCTGTTCTGTGTGCCCTAAACTAGCCTGCTGCCCTCAGGTGCAATGGAGGTCGCTGTCCCAATGCTGAAGTAAAATTAAACTACCAGTCCAGTCACCTGGGAGGGGGGCATCTTGACCTTTTGTAGGAGCTGTATATGCAGATGGTCTGTGAGATATCATCTTTGTTTCATCTTAAGTTGTTTTCTTGTTCTGGGGGGGCATCTTCCCATACATTTGCTGCTACCTGACACGGCACAAGGACGCTGCAAATAGAGCACTTTGTGGAAGAGACAGCAGGCAGCAGCAGTAAATCCCTGCCTCACCCCAGCTCTGAGGCTGCTGCCCACCTGACAGTGCCCAGGGCCACCTCAAAAAGGGCGCGTTGTGTGGAGGAGGCAGCAGAAGGCCCTCCCGGCCCTTCCAGCCTCCACCCACCAAAACCCCCACAAAGACACAGGCAGCTCCACATATGGTGGAGCAAAGGCCCACAGAATAGCCATTACTGACACCACTCATCGTGAGGGATGGCCAGACCCCCGCCCCAAGCTTGGGTCCTCCAGGCACCCGCCCAGTTGCTGACACAGCTCACATACGCCCAGACCTGCGCATGAGTTCCCCCCTGCTCACTGAGCCACCCACACTCACCCCATGGGCCATTTACGCCTGTAATCTTATGCATATCGGCCATTCACAGGGCCGTTTCGCATAAAATCGGATGTACGTGTTTTTGCGCTTGTCATTTTCTTTTGCAAAATGGCAGCTGCGGGCTCTCCAGATAGGCCCAGGGTGAGTGTAGGTGGCTCGGCAAGTGCAGGGGGAGCTCAAGCAGGGCAGGGGCCAGGCAGGTGCAGCTCAGGGCAGTGGGAGGGGGGGAGTCCTCTGGATTCCCAGGTTCCCACCCAATCGGGTGCTCGGAGCATCCCTACTCACAGTTAACAGCTCTATCCCGGGTGGAGCACACATGAGAATACAAGACAGCTGTTTCTGACACCACACTGACTCCACTGGGCAGGATATAGGCATTGGATGTCCAGCCATCCTGCCTGCCTGCCTGGTAGAGTCCATTGGGTTCAGCAGCCTGACTGAGCCTGTGAACCTGCCTTACAAGATGCTGTATCGTGTACCACCAGGAGCAGGACAGTGGTGCCCCCCTCCCATTCCAGGCAGCCAAGGAGAAAGTGTGGACTCTCTTGTGGAAGTGTGGAATGCAGAGCCACAGAAGGTGCGCTTTGCCTCTGACATTTGGAGCAGATGTGAAGCAGTGCATGCCTACCTGTCCCTCCCAGTGGAGTATGAGCAGCCTGGGTGGGGACAGGATCAGACGTCAACACTGTTGTGCCGTTCTTCTTAATGCCAAGATCATGGGCTTGTACCATACCTCAGCAGAAATCTCAAGGTGAGAAGAATATGCAGGACGTGCAGCAGACTGGGCTTATGAGCATTGGTTGTGTCACTCCAAATATCATCTCAGTGTGCGGCCACTGTAAAAAAGGCAAACTCCATGTTGGGCATCATTAGAAAAGGAATTGAGAATAAAACTGCCAATATCATACTGCCCTTATACAAATCTGTGGTGTGACCACACTTGGAATACTGTGTCCAGTTCTGGTCACCACACCTAAAAAAATATACTGTAGAGCTGGAAAAAGTGCAGAAAGAGGCAACTATAATGATCAAGGGGCTGGAGCATCTCCCCTATGAGAAGGTTATAACCGCTGGGATTGTTTAGCTTGGGAAAAAGGAGGGTCAGGGGAGACATGTTAGAGGTCTACAAAATTATGCAAGGCGTGGAGAATGTGGATAGGGAGACATTTGTCTCCCTCTCTCACAATACTAGAACCCAGGGTCATCCCATGAAGCCAGTTGGTGGGAGATTCAGGACCGATACGTAAAAGGAAGTACTTCTTCACACAGCACATACTTAAACTTTGGAATTCACTACCACAGAATGTAGTGATGGCCACCAACTTAGATGGCTTTAAAAGGGGGTTGGACACATTCCAGGAGGAAAAGGCTATCAACAGGCCCACTTGGGGCTCCCTCAGCCATGCACTGCATGTGCCAGGATGTGGGGACGAGGTGCAACTCAGGATGCTGGAGACACATTGTGGAGCCATTCCTCCGATGCACTACTTTTAATGTGAAGAATAGACCCAACCCCCATGTAACTGCTGCATATTTAAAAGGGGCAGACCCATGCAGTGGTGCAGCTAGGGCTGGGCCTTAGGTCCAAAGTCCAGGGGGCCAACACCCCAGGGCCCCCCAAAATGAGCACCCAGAGAGCAGCAGGTGATGAGGGCAGGAGATGCAAACTCCATTTTATCCCTGTAGTCATGATGGGGCTATCACTTAAGTGAATTTAAAATGCAAAACTGGAACTTGCTGTTATCGTCATGGTTTTAATTCAGGGCTCACAAACATTTTTGTGGTTGTTGTTGCTCTAACGTATCAGGAAAGTAGAAACAGTTTTAAAGTTGAAGGGGGGAGAATGAAATGTTACTTGTGTGTTTCACAACTGAAGTAATACAGAGGCCATCTACCCCCCACCCCCACCCCATAAGGCCATTGCATCCAGGATCTAAAATTACCAGGTGCACTACTGGACCCATGGATAGAATACATGTGGCTGCCCCATCACATCTAGTTTACCCTTTAGCTCATACAGCATGTGTTTAGTTCTCATTTATTTTGTTTACACTGCAACCTTGCACATGTCTACTTAAAAGTAATCTCACTGAGTACGGTGAGGCTAACTTACACATACGTAGGTATAGGATTGCAGCCTTTAAAAGGTTATATCCCATTTCCCATTCATACCTATGCTTAGCATGATGAGGACTAAGCTTGGAAGCCAAAGGCTAAGCTGAGCAGAAAGTTTGATCCGGGTTTCTCCAGAAACCAAACCCAACTTTCTCTTTCAGTGCATCACACTGTCTCCCTGTCTGGATGTAATCTGAACTATCACCTACAGGAGCCAAATGATCATCTTCTGATTGCAAAAAAAAAAGAAAAAAAGTGTGGGGAGCTATGTTGAACCAAAGCTGCCCCAGGTCCAAATAGACAATTCTGACCTTGTGTTTTTAATTTACATAAATGGTTCCACTTTTTGGAGCAAGTCACAATGACATTGCTGCAAGAGTGCCTTAACTGGGGATGCAGTCATGCTTTTCGCTTTCAGCATGCCTTGAAGCAATTTGACATCAATAATACTATTTAAAAATTGCCCTATCTTAGCACACCAACAAAAAGCAATAAAATGTAAAATTTGCTTTGAAGACTGGATGGTTTTTAAATGACAGTAAATCCAAGTAACTCTTAAGAGGCTCAGTTGACATATGTTAAACATACATAGACTTCTTCCAGTTTTCTCTGTAAAGTATGCACAAGAACTACTCCCTGTATTCACAGAGTTTTAGTTACAGATTGTGCCTTAATAGTTAATGAAATATGGTGGGCTGCCTCACACAGTAGTTTTTGTCCAGACAATCAAACCCAGCTCTCCCCATGCATCTATGTTCACAAGAAGAACTGTCAGGCAAGGAGTCCTTTTCACCTGCTCTCTGGTGCAACAGCTACAGCCTTATCTAGACAACTCAGACCTGGCCTCAGTTCTCCATGCCCTAATTACTTCCATATTGGATGACTGCAGTGTTCTCTGTATGAGGCTGCCTTTGAAGACAATCTGGAAACTTATTTATTATTTTATTTATTACATTTCAAATCCACCCAATAACTAAAGTTCTCTGAACTGATTACAAACAGTTAAAAAACTAAAATCCCATAGAACTGTTTAAAAATATAAAATATAATAGATATTTAAAAGAATAGAATGCAATATAACGCAAAACAGTAAACAGCACAGGAATAGATCAAACAGCCATACAAATCTAGAACTAGGTCTCTAAAATGCCTGGGAGAAAAGAAAGGTCCTTGCCCTGGCACCAAAAAGATAACGTAGGTGCCAGGTGGCCCTCTTTGGGGACTTTATTCCATAAGTGGGGTGCCACCACTGGGAAGGCCCTCTCTCTCTTGTAGCCTCCCATCTAGCTTCCTTTAAGAGGGGCACATCTGAAGGAGAGCTTTCTGAAGATGGCCTGAGGGTCCAAGTAGATGCATACTTCCATCGGTTCAAAATCTGGTGGCCCAATTACTTTGTGGAACTTGAGATCAAAGCATATTACTGCACTCAGTTGCCTGTTTGTTTCTGGGCTCAGTTTAAACGTCTGGTTTAAAACTGTGAGTAAAAGACTTGGGGGGCAGGTTATCTCAGGGACCTTCTGCTCCCATAGAAACTTGCCGACCAGTTAAGATCAGCATCAGAGGCTCTTCTCATGGTTCCATCCTTACAGATGGGTAGATATCAATGACAGGGCCTTTTCAGTGCTGGTGCCAAGATTGTGGACCTCCTTCCCTGTGGAGATCCATTGGCCCCTTCTTTTAATATTTAGATGCTGACTGAAAACTGTTATAGTTTAGCAAGCTTTGGATTTTTAAATGTTATTATCTGTATGCCTGGTTAAACTTGCTGTGTTTAATCTGCTGGTTTGATTTTGTTTTTCAATCTTTCAGCAAGAAACTGGCATTATGACCTGATCCATATCAAGAGCATGTTCTGGTCTGGATCCAGGCCTCCATGGCTGCCTTTTGTTTTAAAGAAAGGTGGGTAGTTTAAGCATGTACCTTAAAAAGTGTAAATAATGCCGTGTGTACTTTGGCCCCAAGTAACATTAGCATGATTTTTTTAAGTGTTTTCTTGTGGGGGTTTTGCTTTTGTTTTTAAGCAGTGGCCACCATTAGGTAAAATTTTCCTGGACATACACAAAAAAAACACACCTTTACCTGCCAAAGTGATATTATAAATATAATTCTCTGAAAGTATCAAAGGATTTGGGGGGAATTGCAACAGTTAGCCAACATTGTTACAAAAGTAAAGAGCTACTATAACAGATCACTTATCTCACACTGATACCTTTACTGTCTTGGGAGAAGAGGTTCAGTGGAGAGAGTATCAAGCATTATGAAAAATTTATATTTTAATCATAGATCTTTCCAGCACTCTGATTATTGGTGCATTCTGTATTCAAAGAAAAGGAGAACATTGCATCTGTCTTTCACTGAGCCATGAGCAAGAGAAAATGTACTTGTAGTAATCCTATACTTAAAAATTATGCAATTATTTTCAGTATGAAGCACCTACACAGTACCTATTTCCCCTCCCCCCACCCTACACAGACAAAAGATGACAACTTTGTGATTCAGCTTCATGAATAGCAACATCTACGTTTAAAAGTAGATACTACTCTTGGGAAAATATTAGATGGACGCTAAGATTTAATGCAGTACCTATTTATGTGCAAAGATACTAGAGGTTGTGTTTGACCACATACACACTTTGACCACATACACAAAAGGACGTTCATTTGAGAAGAGGAAGCCTAGTATTTTAAGTGAAGGCTTCCATGTTCAGATTGTCTCCGCTGGTGGTGTGCACATTATATATTTATTTATTTATTTAATGCATTTCTTAGCGAGCAAACCTATGCCTTCCAAAGGAGCATGGATGTCAGAGCATGAACATCCAGTGCTCTGCCAGCAGACACCCAGCAGACCAGAAGGAGCGAAGGAGGTGATCTTCACTTTCCATCTTCCTTTCTGTTTATTTTCTTTAATTTAGTGGAGTCCCAGGGATGGAGGTGGGAACGGAAGCTGGGAGACTTCAGGGTGTTGAGGATCCTGAGCGACTCCCCTCTCCAACTCCTTCTCCCTCATTTGCATCTTCACCTGAGGTCGGAGTCAGGAGCGGAAGTTGCTGCTATACTTTCTATGGTGGCTGCAAGAAGCAGGAGAAAACAATCCCCATTCCAATTGCCCCCTACCAAGGTCTTAGCTGTGCCTATGATCTCAGACGGGGAACTCCAAAATAACCTATAGTCCCTGAGGCACTTTCCCAGGGACCACAGGATTCCCTTCCAGGCCTACAGACGTCCGAAGACATCTTACAATATAAACTATGCAATTCAATATTAATATCACAAGTTCATAATATCATAAACCAATTGTAAACCAATTTAAGAATAACCCTGTAGCAAAAGCAGCATATATAAGAAAAGCCTTAAAAGCCAAGGAAAACAAATAGGGTTTTTTTAACCAATAGATAAAACCAACTATGTATGTCTTGGGAGGCAGTACCATAGGGCACTGAGAAGGCCCTGTCTCTAGTGCTTGCCAGTCTTACAAATCTTGATGGTGGGCCAGTGAGCAGGACATCCAGTGATGACCTTAGCACAAGGGCAAGTTCGTAAGGGCATAGGTGGTCCTTCAAATAATGTAGACCTAAACTGTTTAAAGACTTAAAAGTAAAAACCAGCACTTTAAATTGAGCCCAGAAATGTGCCAGCAACCAGTGCAGTCGGAACAGAACAGCTATGATATGAGCCAACCATCTAGTCCCACCAAGGACTCAAGTAGCTACATTCTGTACCAGCTGAAGCTTCCAAGTCATCTTCAAAGCCCGCACCCCATACAGTGCATTACAGGAGACCAGTCTAGATGTAACTAGTTCACGTGTAACAGAGGCTAGGCTCACTTTCCCTACATAGGTTCACCGCTGACACAGGGAATTAGTAGGTGGTATAAGTAGGTGGGAAACAAGGGAGAGCTGCATACCATCTGCCTATTGGCAACAAAACCTCCAGATAACTTTCCCCAGTGATTTCATTTAAATGTTAAATAGTATGTGGGGACAGAATGGAACCTTATGTTATCCCATAGACTGAAGACAGAGCAGAAGTCCCCAGTCCCCACTAACTTCTGAAACTGACCTGTCAAGTAGGATTGGAGCCACTGTAACATTGTGTCCCCTAAACCCAACCATGCCAGGTGATTCAGTAGGATACCAGGATTAATGGTGTCAAAAGCTGATGAGAGGTCTAGGAGAGCTAACAGATTTGCATTCTGCCTGTCCATTCTCAGACACAAGTCATCTACCAGACTGGGCTGGGTAAGGCTGTTTTATTTCCCAAACCAGACTGAAATTTGGATTGGAATGGATCCAAATAACCAGTTGCTTCCAAGACTCCCTGCATTTGATAAGCTACTGTCTGCACCAGAATCTTGCTCAAGAATGGAGGATTATTCACAGGGTGGTAATTATCACAGTCTGTAGAATCTGAGTTTGACTTTTTTCCAGAGGATCTAAATACCACCTCCTTTACAGTGATAGGCACCATTCCCTCCCTCAGAGAAACATTTATTACTTCTGAAGTCCAAACTCCCAGACCTGTCCAGGAGGACAGAGTTCAGTACCACCCACTGTCCACACATACAATGGATGTGCAGAGAAGAGCACTAACTTCTTAAGAGGGCTCTTGTAACAGGTCGGTGGCATTCATGAAAGCATGCAAGGAGCTAATTCTGTACCAGTAGTACATACCAGAGTATTTGAAGTAAAGGAGGGGCCTTCACACATATGCAGGATGCCATTTTATCATCACTGAATGTCCATTGTCCACTGCCATTTCCAACATATCTGAAATCTGGGAAGGTCGCCAAGGTTAGAGGACATGATGCCTAAGAAGTTCTGAGCCCCAGCAGCTCTTATTTTACAAAATCAAGCAACATACATACTGCAAAATTAGACCAAGGGGGAACATTTTATCATTTATGGTGGACTTGTAAAAAAGCTAAAACATTTTGGAAACCAATACAGTCTTTAGCTCAAAGAATATTAAAGACTACTATAGAACTAAAACCAGAAACATTTTTATTGGGACTAACAGATAAACATGTAAAAGAGAAGGGAGGAACCCTCTTTCTCTACATGATAAAGGCTGCAAGGTTATCGTATGCACAAAAGTGGAAGAATGAAACAATACCAACTCTATTGGAACTGATGAAAATGATGAAAGTGATGGAACTGGCAGAGATGGCAAAACTTACTATTATAATTAAAGAAGGGTCAACAACTAAATTTATGTTAGATTGGAAACCTTTTATAGAATTTGTACAAGAAATAAGAGAAAAATGATATCTATGTATGTGGATTTTGAACTTTGAGATGGTTGATTCTCTTCTTTCTGTTGTTAAAATTAGGAGAAAGGAGATAATGTCTGTGAACTCAAAGTATGATATACAACTAAGATAAAAACTAGATGATGATAATAATAATAATAAGCATTTGTTGTGTAAGGGGAGCCAAAGGTCTTACAATCTTAAGAGATATTTTAGTGTATGTGTATTGTTGTTGTGTTGCTGTTGTTGTTGTGTTTTGTTTTTCTTTTTTTAACAAAAAATATTATTTAAAAAAAAATACATACTGCAAAATGAAAACTTGTATCACAAAAAGCTCCACCCTCTTGCATGCTAGGGAAGCTTTAAAAATAGTGATTATCAGGAGAAAAATCCAAGTTCGTATGCCTCAGAAATAATCCTATTCCATTTAACAGAGAACAGAGAAATATTAACTGTCTCTGTGTTTTGGCACCAGGAAAAGAGACACTAACTTTTTGGCTTGTTTGTCTTTTTTAATCAACAGGAATCATAGAATCATAGAATAGTAGGGTTGGAAGGGGCCTACAAGGCCATCAAGTCCAACCCCCTGCTCAGTGCAGGAATCCACTGGAGAAATTATCTCCAGTTTAAACTAGGGACCAGGGCATGAATACATTATCAAAATTGGGTAGAGGAATTACTATTTCATTAAATATCAAGCAATTTTTATTTTAGAGCAATCTTTAACCTAAACAATTTCCTCTACTATAGCCCTAAGAACTGCTGGAGGATCACAATACAAAACGGCACTGAATAGTTCTCAGAAGATGCTTTGGAATTTCATTGCAGATTTCAATCAATCAGTCATCAATCAATCAATTTTATTACGGTCATAGACCAGCAAGTCACAGATTTCAGTCAATATGAAATTAGAGATTTTTGAAGAATTTGATATTTGTGAATTCTGACATCAACCTGATCTGCACCTATTGTGTGGATTGGAAGTTAGTTATCCACCAGCTTTCACACTTTCTGGAGGTTCTTGGCACAAAAACATATAAAAATACATTGAAAAAAATGTATTCTGAGAAAAAAAAATGCATTTATGTATTGAAATGCAATTTTTGGTGCAGAGTTTCTTTTAGTATCTCAGATTAATGCAGATTGCAGAAACAGAATGGAATGGAGTATGCATGAACACATGCAAAAGTGACACAAAGTGAAACAGTCCCTATATGTAATATTGTGTATGTATTTTGGGGAACTTTCACTTGAATAATCTTAATAACTCCAAGCACAAGATCTCCATCAGCATGAGGAAAATGAAGGGCTTCTTAGCTCTTCAGTCTGCTCCTTTACTTCAGTATGGGCACTGCATGACCCACTTTGGAAAATAAGAACAATCAGATGGTTCTGGGAAGAGTTTGGTTTTATGATAAATTCATTACAAGATGCTCATAGGAAGAGGATGTACTATAATCTGATAGCAACCTTTGAAGAGAAATAACATTATGAAAACAGAAGTAACTCAGAAGATGACAACCAGATATAATCATGCTACTGGGCCATCACATGTAATTGCAAGCAACATAATAAGCCATGCCAGTTTCACTTCTGTTTCTGCTACTCCTCTTTAAAAAAAAACAAAAAACACCTCCCACACCTAGATTGGATCTCTGCAAGTATAAGTAAACATATTCACTCAGCTATGTGTATAAAAGCATTTTTTGAAGGCTGCAAAACAGCTGCAGAAATGTATTTTGGGAAACAAAATATCTGTGGAATCATATTATGTATGTCAGTATGAAACATTTAATTTCAAAACTGGTCTGAAATGGCCATATTATATCCATTTCAGATGCTGCTTACACTTTACTGGCAGACACATGGTTATCACAAGCCTGTGAGTGGTCTCATTAGAACAGGGCTGCCTTCCAGATGTTTTGGATTACAGTTACCATAATCCATGACAGGACCGCGGTGGCTTAGTGGTTAAGACGCTGAACTGCAGACTGGAAGGTCAGCAGTTCGAGACCCGAGTGCTGCGTGACAGAGTGAGCTCCCGTCTTCAGTCCCAGCTTCTGCCAACCTAGCAGTTCGAAAGCAAGAAATTGCAAGTAGATAAATAGGTACCGCCTCGGCGGGAAAGGTAACAGGATTCCGTGCACCTCGGTGTTCAGTCATGCCGGCCACATGACCACGGAAGCGTCTTCGGACAGCGCTGGCTCTTTGGCTTAGAAACGGGGATGAGCACCGCACCCTAGAGTCGGACAGGACTGGTTGGGGACACCTTTACCTTTAACCATAATCCATAAAATGGGCATGCTGTTTGGGGTGGATGGGAGTTGTAGTCCAAAACGTTTGGAGGGCACTAGGTTGCCTGTCCCTGCATTAGGTATGTGTCACTAGTTTGATACATGCCTGCAAGGGGGTCAAATGGCCCCTGTAATGTGCCCAAAGAACACATGAGAGGGTGGGCACAGCCATGTTGGCCAGCCCTAGCTCCTGTCACTTTGGGGGCCTGTGGGCACGTTTGGCAATTTGAGAAACTGTTGTGGGCACCACCACAATATGGCTGCCATAGGAGGCATGGCTTGTCACCAAGGATAAATAATAAGACTAAGTACAAGGAAGAGGTCTGAGCCCCAACACACTAAAAAAAACACCCTACTTTAAACCCACACTTTTCGGGTGTGGGTTTAAAATAATCTACTTGTTAATTAATTTTAGAGAAGTGGGATGGCTAGGGCACCTTGGTGGGTGCCAAGGGAGGTGTCCTGGGATATACTGGTGCCTGTGGGCACCACAACATCTACCCCTGCTTTAGGGGATTATCCTAACCACGTGAGTGTATTCAACACTACATAGAAGGTGTGTGAACAGTCTCCCAATGGTTGGTTTGTTAATAGCGTTGCCCTTATTTTCGCCGTAGTCTACGTAAACATTTACGTAGACTACAGCGACCAAATAAGGAACGGGAATGGCGGCTCCCTATGGGGGCCGCCATTATCCGTACGCTTTTTTTTTTTAAGTCACCCGTGATAGGCTAAGTGACGATTTACGTAGCCTATCACGGCTGACTTTGCAAATCTAGCCGTGATAGGCTACGTTAATCGTCACGTAGCCTATCACGGGGGCGTTTTTGTTTTTTTTTTCTTTTATTGCAATGGCGGCGGCGGCAGCCGGTCAAAAGATCGGCTGCCGCCCCCACCCCTGACGAAGACCCGATGAACCGCCGGCCGGACCCGCCACCGGGAGGGACATTCGGCAAAGGTAAGTCCCGTCCCGGGGGGGGGGTGCGGGGGGCGGCGGAGAATTTCTCCCTGAAACTTGTTCGGGGGGCCGAACACGTTGGCGCTCGGCCCCCCGAAGTTTCGGGGAGAAATTCTCCGCCATCCCTAATCTGCACTGGCTTTCACTTTGTTTCCAGTAGAGCTGGGACAAAAGTTCTTAGTTAATACTTTTGGCTTGTTAATGGGGAATTGCGGGGTTGTCATGTCGCTGATTGAAAGGCACAAATATTGCTTGGAGGGACAGGGGATGCGACCCTCTTGATTCTCTTGGACCCCTCAGTGGCTTTCAGTACCATTTACCATGGTTTCCTTCTGGATAAGCTGCTCCTGCTTGGCCAATTCCAGAAGGTGGTGCTGGGGGATTATTGCTCTGTCCCTTATGCCATGGGTTTCCATGCCATGGGCTTCCAAATTTTATGCCATATTTTATCCCCAATTCTGTTCAACATCTACATGAAACCACTGGGGGAAGTTATCCGGGGAAGTCGCCTGAGGTGTCACCAATATGACAAAGACACCCATCTCTTTCTCTTCTTTTCATCAAATCCAGGTGAGGCAGTGGGTGATCTGAATCAGTGCCTGGGTGCAGTAATGGACTGGATAAGGGGCAATACACTGAAACTCAATCCAGACAAGATGGAGGTACTATTAGTGGCTTTTTCATCTGCCCTACTAAGTGGTGTTCAGCTTGTTTTGGAGGGGGTTCCACACCCACTAAAGGATCACATTCATAGTGTGGGGGTGTTCTTGGATCCAGCATTGTCACTGGAGGCACAGGTGACGTCTGTGGCACAGATCCTCTTATGTCAGTTTAAGCTGATATACCAACTATGACCTTATGGGAGAGAGATAACCTAGCTACAGTTATCCATGCTCTGGTAACCTCTTACCTGGATTACTGCAATGCACTGTATATAGCACTGTCTTTGAAAATGATCCAGAAACTTCAGCAGGTCCAAAACAGCGCAACAAGGTTGTTGACAGGTACTAGTTGGTATGAACATATTATGCCAGTGCTTTGTGATCTCCACTGGCTTCTGGTCCATTTCCTGGCCCAATTCAAAGTGCTGGTATTAACTTTCAAAGCCCTAAACAGCTTGGGGCCAGGGTACCTGAAGGATCATCTCCTCCCATATATATTTGCCCAGTCCTTATAATCATCTTCAGAGGCCCCCCCTTGCAAATGAAATGAGCTAGGTGTAGGGATGGGCGGATTCCCTACCTGCCGGTCCATGGGGAATCCACCCACAGGGGGGAAGGAGATCCATTCCTCCCCCTGGAATCCTCTTTGGCTGGCTCTGCTCCGCGGAGATTCCATGGAGCCACTGGACGGCTCCGAAGCACCAGCAATACGGCCGCCATGCTGTATCGCTGGCTGAGGGGTATTGACTTACTGCAGATGCAAATGGCATCCAGGACTTCATTTGCAGCCATAAAGGTCTTAGTTTAAGGTAAATGCAGCTGTAAATGGCTGCATTTAGCTTAAACTAAGACCTTTACGGCCGCAAATGGCATCCTGGATGCCATTTGCGTCCCTGCTTTTCATTCACATGATAGGCTACACAAATATTTGCGTAGCCTATCGCGTGAAAAACAGGGCCACAAATGGCATCCATTTACAGCTGCATTTACCTCAAACTAAGACCTTTACAGCTGCAAATGGCATCCTGGATGCCATGTGCATCCGCAGTCAGTCCCCTTCAGCCAGCGATATGGTATGGTGGCCATATCGCTGGCAATCCGGAGCCAGAGGATCTGGTCAAAGAGGATTCCACAGGGAGGCGGAGGTAAGTGTTCCGTTCCGCCATGGACTCATTAGAGTCCGTGGTGGAATTCTCTGCCATCCCTAGCTAGGTGGCTAAAAAAGACAGGGCCTTTTCAGATATGGCACCCTGGTTGAGGAATACCCTCCCCAGAGAGGCTTGCCTGTTGCCTCCTTTGTTGTCTTTCAGTCCTTCAATTTTTGTTTTTAAATGTCTTACTGTATTTTTATATCTTTATGCTGCTGGTGGCTTTTACTTTGTTTTTATAATGTAGTTTCAAACTTTTAAAAGTTTTATATTATGTTTTATCATGTTCTGTTTTATCATTTTAACTGTTGTGAAGTGTCCAGAGACTTTCAGCCATTGGCTGGTATAGAAATGTAATAAAAACAAACAAACAAATGTATTGTCACAATAGCCAGGGTTATGAGGCAGCCCCGTGACAAAATGTGGGCCTGGGTTCACTAAAACATATCTAGAAGCTGTTTTTAACCCCCAAATATGAAAGAATAAAGGAAATGTCTTGAGGTGGTCTCTAATGTGCGTGTGCAGTCCCCTAACTTATTGGTGTTGGGGGACTTCAACGTACATTCAGAGACCATCCTCATGGGGGCACCTGGGGACTTCATGGAGACCATGGCTTCCTGGGAGCTGTATCCTATTCCAACTGGGCTCACCCATGTACCTGGTCATGCACTAGACCTTGTGTTTGTTTCTGGAGAAGCAGGGAGTAATCTGGAAGTCAGGGGTATATCCACCACACTCTTGTCATGGTCAGATCACTATCTGGTGACGTTGGACTTCTCAGTTCCACATCCCCTCCGCAGGAGTGGAGGACCCTTTAAAATAGTCTGCCCCAGGCATCTTATGGATCCGAATGGATTCTTGAACGCGCTTGGGGATTCTCTGGTGCACGCAAATGGCCACTCGGTTGAGACCTTGATGGGTGGCTGGAATGCCGCAATCACTGGGGCATTAGATCAGGTGGCTCCAAAATGCCCTCTCCCCCTGAACAGGGTTCAAACTGCACCATGGTTGAATCCACAGTTACAAGCCCTGAAACAGGAGGTGAGATGGCTAGAGTGCCAGTGGCGGAAGTCTTGCTCCAAAGACAATCAGACACGGGCTAGAGCTATATGCCTATCACGTGGTGATGAAGGCAGCAAAAAAGGAATATTATGCTGCCTCTATCACGTCTGCAGAGTGCTGTCCCAGGAGGCTGTTCCAAGTGGTCCGGAGCCTGGTCAGTCCAGTTGCTCCAGAACTACTGGAGCATTCTAAGGCCTCCTGTAAGGCCTTGGCAAGGCACTTTCTGGATAAAATTGATCAGTTCAGGAGTGTTATTCCATATGCCCTGGATACAGTTAGTGAGCAAGAGGTGGCCTGTGGCAAACCGGTTTTGTAGGATCAGTTCCAGCTTCTTCCTTCTGATGAAGTGGACAAGGTGCTTTCATCTGTAAAGCCGACCATCTGCTTACTTGATCCTTGCCCATCTTGGCCATTATGAGCTGCAGAGAGAGACTGGACGAGGGGATCAGAGCGGTGGTGAATGCCTCCCTTGAGGAGGGAGTGATGCCATCAGCCCTCAAGGAGACAGGGATAAGACCGCTCTTAAAGAAGCCCTCCTTGGCTCCCCAGATTTTGAACAACTTTTGCCCAGTCTCAAATCTGCCATTTTGGGGCAAGATCATTGAGCGGGTGGTGACGATACAGTTGAAGGCACACTCTTGGAAGAAGCCGATTATCTAGATCCATTTCAATCAGGCTTCAGGCCTGGGCATGGGTAGGGATGTATGAAAGTCATTTACCTTTTAACGAAATGTGATTTGAGGTGGGGGGGGGAGGCGCTCCATCCCTCCCTCCGAAATTCTGGCCGGGGGGAGGCGCTCCGTCCCTCCCCCCCCCGAATCCTGGCCGGCTGGGTCCGTAAATGGCGGCGGCCATAGCCGCTGCCGTTTGCGTCCCTGCAGTCAGCTGTGATAGGCTACATAAATGTTTACGTAGCCTATCACGGCTGAGTAAAAAAAACAAAAACAAAAACCGCACGTATGCAAGTAGACGCTACGCTATTTGCGTTCCCCTTATTTTCGCCGTAGTCTACATAAATGTTTATGTAGACTAGACGTGCCAAAATAAGGAACGCATATGGCGGCGCCAATGGGCGCTGCCATTTGCGTACATGTGGGGTTTGGTTTTGTTTTTTACTCAGCCGTGATAGGCTACGTAAACATTTACGTAGCCTATCACGGTATTTTTTAAAAATCTAGCCGTGATAGGCTACGTAAATCTTTACGTAGCCTATCACTTTTGTTGTTGTTGTTGTTTTTTACTGGAAATGGCGGTGGCGGCAGCTGGTCTGAAGACCGGCCGCCATAGCCGCCGCCGCACCGCCGCCACACCACCACCGCCGCACCGCCGCCGCAGCCGCCACCTCCAGGAAGATTCGCCCAAGGTAAGTCCCGTCCCGGGGGGTGGGGGTGGCAGACCGTTTCGCCACCGATTTCGGGGGGCCAAATGCGCTGGCATTCGGCCTCCCCGAGATTCGTGGCAAAATTCTCTGACATCCCTAGGCATGGGACAGAAATAGTCTTGGTTGCCTTGGTGGATGATATGAGGAGGGCTTTGGGTAAGAGTGAATGCTCCTTCCTTGTTCTCCTCGACCTCTCAGTGGCTTTTGATACCATTGACCACAGTATCCTCCTGGACTGCCTGGAGGGGTTGGACATTGGATACACAGTATTATGGTGGTTCTGGTCCTTTCTCTCCAGCAGTTACCAGAGGGTAGCACTGGGAGAGGTGTCGGACCCGTGGCTGCTCACTTGTGGGGTGCCACAGGCTTCCATCTTCTCCCCAATGCTATTTAACATCTATGTGAAGCCGCTGGGGGCTATCATCAGGAGGTTTGGGGTGTGGTGTCATCACTATGCGGATGACACACAGCTCTACCTCTTGTTCAAATCTTCACCAGGGTTGGCTGTAGAATGAATCCCTGTCCAAATATCTGGAGATGGTGAGTGGCTGGATGGGGAGAAATAAGCTGAACCCTGACAAGACTGAGCTACCTTTGGTGGGAGACAAGAGGAGGTTGGGGGATGCTGACCTGGTGTTGAATGGGGTACAGCTACCCTTGAAAGACCAGGTCTGCAGCCTGGAGGTCATTTTAGACTCCCAGCTATCCATGGAGGCTCAGGTGTCAGCTGTGAGCTGGACAGTATGTACCAACTCCATCTGATACAGCGGCTGTGCCCCTACCTTCCCAAGCATCTGCTCCCATCGGTAGTACATGCCCTGGCCTCTTCTCATCTAGACTACTGTAATGCGCTCTACGTGGGGTACCCTTGAAGACAGTTGGGAAGCTGCAGCTGGTGCAGAACACAGTGGCTATCCTGATTAAAGGCAGCTGCCGGTGTGATCACATCACTCCAGTGCTGAAGGTGCTGCACTGGTTACCAGTTGTTTTCTGGGCCAAATTCAAGGTGTTGGTTTTGACCTTTAAAACCCTGTATGGTTCCAGCCCAGCCTATCTCAAGGAGCACCTCCAGCAACACCAGACAGGCTGCTCAACAAGATCAGCCTCAGATGGCCTTCTCTCTGTCCCATCAGCCAGGACAGCTAGGCTGGTGAGGACGAGGGAGAGGGTCTTCTCTGTGGTAGCTCCCACTCTGTGGAACTCCCTCCCTAGGGAACTCCGCCATGCCCCTTTTTAATGAGCTTCCACCAAGCATCAAAAACTTGCTTGTTCAGACAGGCATTGGGGGTGGATTAGGGTATTTTTAAGCAATGTTTTAACGGGTAATTTTACTGTTTTAAATTTTACTGTTGTACATCGCCCAGAGTAGCCAGGTGACCGGCTAGATGGGCAATTAAGAAAATAATAGATAGATAGATGATAGATAGATAGATGATAGATAGATAGATAGATAGATAGATAGATAGATAGATAGATAGATGGGAATTAAGTCTCTTCATTATTACTGAGTGATCACTAGGACTACCTTTGATCCTGCAAATTTCTTTAGAAGCAGTGGCAGACAGAGGGTGGAGCCACTTTGCTTCCTGACCTGTGCTTCTACAGGCCTCTTCACTTCCCCCCTCTCTTGCCTACCTTACTCTAGGGGTAAACAAAAGTTCCAGTTATAGCAGAGAGGGGACAACAGTAGGTATAGAATCTAGAGGTATAGAAACTAGGGGTGTGCACCAGCCCCCTACTTCAACTTGGATCCCAATTTGGTACTTCAAAAAAAAAATGGCCTGCTCCTGCTTGGACTGATTTGGAGCATTCAGGTGAATCCAGCTAGAACCCTTCTTCGGACCCCTCTTCTCAAAACAGGGAGGTCTGGGATAGAGGGTAGGGCTGGCTCAAGCTGTGTGCTGCTTCTACGCATTTACGTAATAGGACTATTGAGCAGGCTAATTCTGCTAGGTTTTAACATCTCTTATGCTTGATGCTAATATTTTACCATGGCTAATGATGTGAAGGTAAAAAAAAGGTAAAGGTATCCCCAACCAGTCGTGTCCGACTCTAGGGTGTGGTGCTCATCTCCATTTCTAAGCCGAAGAGCCAGCGCTGTCGGAAGACGCTTCCGTGGTCATGTGGCCGGCATGACTGAACACCGAGGTGCATGGAGTGCTGTTACCTTTCCCGCCGAAGCGGTACCTATTTATCTACTTGCAATTTCTTGCTTTCGAACTGCTAGGTTGGCAGGAGCTGGGACTGAAGACGGGAGCTCACTCCATCACGCGGCACTCGGGTCTCGAACTGCTGTCCTGCCGACCTTCTGGTCTGCAGTTCAGCATCTTAACCACTAAGCCAATAGTTGGGGATTGTGATGATGTGATCACAATATAATATTTTTTATTATATAAGAGGTTCAATGATGTGAACGTCTTATATAATAAGAATGGTTTGTTTTCCATCCATTTCATTTTGCTAGGCACTTTTAAGTATTAGTCACTGGTTTTTATATAGGGATATCTTTTTATAGAGCTAGTCCTTCCTTTGTCTATAACAAAGCTATATATATATATATATATATATATTCCTCCTCTGTGACCCAGCTAGCTGCTGAGATGCTACATAATGCAGTCAACAAGAAAAATGCTCTTTTCCTCTAACCCCTCTTTTTTGCTTTCCTTTCCCTGTGGGAAGGAAGCTCCATTTTAGGGGGTGGGGTGGGGAAATGCATTTAAAAAGAACAGTAGAGGAAGAGGGGAGAAGTTTGCACAGGATGTGTTCTGCTTCAGAACACTCATATAAAATGGCTTAGCTTACAAAGCCATTTGAAAATATTTGCAATCGTTTTGACAGTCAGGACTATAGAAGTGGGTAGACACAATCCAGCCCCAAGTTAAACACATTTCAGTCTCATTGATTTCTATGGAAGAAGCAAGCTTATAGGTTACCAAGTTGTTTCCAGGCCTAATTCAAATTGTGGTTTTGACCTTTAAAACCCTAAACAGCTTAGGAACAGGGTACCTTAAGATCTGTCTCTTCCAAGATGACCCTGCCCAAATGCTGAGGTCATCACTGGAGGCCTTGCTTCATATCATCTGGTCTCAGAGGTACAGCAGCTGGGTGGAAAGAACAGAGCCTTTTCTGGCATGTTCTGATAGCAGATGATGCAGCCAATTTGCTGAAGCTAAGCTGACCTCTCAGTGGCTTTTGATACCATCAACCATGGTATCCTTCTGGGATGACTCTCTGAGTTGGGAGTGGGAGGCACTGCATTGCAGTGGTTTCGCTCCTACTTGGAGGATTGACTCCAGAAGGTGGTGCTTGGAGAATGTTGCTCTGCCCCATGGATTCTCCAGTATGGGGTCCTGCAGGAGTCAGTTTTGTCCCCCATGCTCTTCAACATCTAAATGAAACTATTAGCTGTGGTCAACTGGTCATCCAGAGTTTTGGACTGCCTTATTATCAATATGCTGATGACATGCAGCTCTACTTCTCCTTTTCATGTTCATCAGGTAAGTCTGTGGATGTGCTAGATCGGTGCCTGGCTGTGACAATGGGCTGGACGAGGGCTAATAAACTGAACTTCAATCCAGACAAGATGAGATGCTGTTAGTGGGTGGTTTCCTGACCAGATGAAGGGTGCTCAACCTATTTTGGATGGGGTTGCAGTCCCCCTGAAGAAGCAGGTTCATAGCTTGAGGGTTCTCCTTGAGGCTCAGGTGGCTTCAGTAGCACAGACTGCTTTCTACCAACTTTGGTTGGTGGTCTAGCTACACCCCTATCTGGGCAGGGATAACTTGGCTTCAGTTGTCTATGCTCTGGTAACCTCCAAGTTAGATCACTGTAATGCACTGTATGTGGGGCTGCCTTTTAAGATGGTTCAGAAGCTGCAGCTCATGCAAAATGTGGCAGCCAGATTGATAATGGGGACTAGAAGGTATGCACATGTAAGACCAACTCTGGCCCACTTGCACTGGCTGCCTCTATGCTTCCAAGTTTGATTCAAAGTGCTTTATAGTTTTAATCTATAAAGCCCTACACATCTTGGGACCACAATACCTGATGGAGAGCCTCTCCTGAAATGAACTTGCCCATACTCTGCATTCAATACCTAAGGTCCTCCTCCAGGTATCTCCTCCGAGGGAAGTTCAGAGTGCAGCAATGAGGGAGAGGCCTTCTCAGTGGTGGCCCTCCACCTGTGGAACGATCTCCCTGATGACGCCCACTTGGCACCAACACTGTTGTCTTTTCAACACCAGGTTAAGACCTTCTTCTCTCAGGCATTTGGCAGCACTTGATGAGTTTTTAATTGGTCCTGGATCTGTTTTTGGTTATGACTGACTGTTTAAAGTTGTTTTTAGTTATATGTTGTCTTTGTACATATTGTCTCTGTGTTTTATCTACATGGCTTTTAAACTTTGTATATTGTATTTTAATGTTTTAAATATGTAAATATGGAACACCCTCCTGAAGGAGGTTTTCTGGGCTCCACCTCTGCTTTTTCAGCAAAGAAAACACATTTATTCCAGTCATCAGTTATTCCAGTGTGCTTTGAGATGCCTTTCAATTTGCACTGCATTTTTAATGTTGGTGAGGTGATTTTATAAATTTTACTGCTATCAAGCTTTTCAAATTGTTTGTATTTGTAGATTTTGTTAGCCACTGTGAACATTTTTAAAATGGAAAAGTGGGATAAAAAACACATACCTACATACAGAGGGAGGGAGGGAGGGAGAGGGAGAGAGAGAGAGACAGAGAGAGAGAGAGAGGTTTGCGTGTGTACAAGTAAGTGCATGTTTGAATCTGGCCTATCAGAAATTATTTGTCCCATCAGAAATGAATCTGTCCCATCAGAAAATGATTTCACTTTGGCTAGATTCGATGCCTAGTATTCTCTGAACATCAGCTTGCTGCTCGTCTCTTCTTAATTTACGCTCACATTTGCAAGCGCTCTTCATTTTGCATGAATAGGGAAATTGCACAAAACAAACAGCGATTGAATGGAAAAGTTGCCCAAACAATTCCCAGGTTTGCACAAATTTCCCTGACAGACTAGAGCATGGGTGATTTAAAATGTGTGCATTTTGAGAAAGTTGTACATTTCTCAAGTATGCATTTTGTGGATGTGAAGACAAGTTCAGGAATTTGTGAACATTTTCAGAGAAAATACACTCCTATTTGTGTTTGCATTTGGGACCATGAATGGGGCATTTTCGAGTGATTTGCAAAGTGAAATGAAATCCTCATACATTCCTAGTGCTGAGGCCCTACATGGGCACACCCGTGGGGCCTTTCATGTGGCTGCTGAATGCATAGACAGCAGGGGGACTTTCCAGTGTACACTTAATTCACTGGGTAATGAAGTGTACCCCTTCATGGATCACTGCCTTGTTGTGGCAAAGGGGCTTGCGTAACTCAGTGAAGCCATAAGCTATGCCATGTAGGGCCACCCAAGATGGACAGGTCATGGTGGAGAGTTCTGAGAAAATGTGGTCCACTGGAGAAGAAAATGGCAACCCACTCCAGTATTCTTGCCAAGAAAACCCCATGGAACGTATCAAAAGGCTAAAAGATACGACGCCGGAAGATGAGCCCCTCAGGTCAGAAGGTGTCCAATATACTACTGGGGAAGAGCAGAGGGAATTTCCAAGTAGCGCCAGAAAGAGTGAAGCGGCTGGGCCAAAGCCGAAAGGACGCTCAGCTGTGGATGTGTCTGGTGTAGGGTTGGCGGAGAATTTCTCCCCGAAACTTAAGGGGGCCGAGCGCCAATGTGTTCGGCCCCCCAAACAAGTTTCGGGGAGAAATTCTCCGCACCCCCCCCCGCCCCTGCACCCCCCCCGGGATGGGACTTACCTTTCCCGAATGTCCCTCCCGGTGGCGGCTCCCGGCAGCGGTTCGTCGGGTCTTCGTCAGGGGCAGGGGCGGCAGCCGATCTTTCGACTGGCTGCCGCCGCCGCCATTCCAATAAAACTAAAAAAAAACAAACGCCCCCGTGATAGGCTACGTGACGATTAACATAGCCTATCACGGCTAGATTTGCAAAGTCAGCCGTGATAGGCTACGTAAATCATCACGTAGCCTATCACGGGTGACTTTAAAAAAAAAAAAAAGCGCGTACGCAAATGGCGGCCCCCATAGGGAGCTGCCATTCCCGTTCCTTATTTGGTCGCTGTAGTCTACGTGAAGATTTACGTAGACTACGGCGAAAATAAGGGCAACGCTATATTATCCAAATAAGGAACGCGAATGGCGGCTCCCTATGGGGGCCGCCATTTGCGTACGCGCTTTTTTTTTTTTTTAAAGTCACCCGTGATAGGCTACGTGACGATTTACGTAGCCTATCATGGCTGACTTTGCAAATCTAGCCGTGATAGGCTATGTTAATCGTCACGTAGCCTATCACGGGGGCGTTTGTTTTTTTTTTACTTTTAATTTCGCGGCCGGGCGAGGCGAGGCGCCTCCCCCCCGGCCTGAATTTTGGCCGGGCGAGGCGGGAAGCCTCCCCCCCCCGGCCTGTACCTGGTGGTGAAAACAAAATCCGATGCTGTAAAGAACAATATTGTTTAGGAACCTGAAATGTAAGATCAATGAATCAAGGTAAGCTGGAGGTGGTCAAACATGAGATGGCAAGATTGAACATCGACATCTTGGCAATCAGAGAACTAAAATAGACAGGCATGGGCGAATTTAATTCAGGTGCCCATTATATCTACTACTGTGGGCAAGAATCCCTTAGAAGAAATGGAGTAGCACTCATAGTCAACAAAAGGGTGGGAAAAGCAGTACTGGGGTACAAACTCAAAAATGATAGAATGATCTCAGTACGAATCCAAGGCAAACCATTCAACATCACAGTAATTCAAGTCTATGCCCCAACCACTGAGGCCGAAGAAGCTGAGGTTGATCGGTTCTATGAAGACCTATAACACCTTCTAGAACTAACACCAAAAAAAAAGATGTCCTCTTCATCATAGGGGATTGGAATGCTAAAGTAGGAAGTCAAGAAATCACCGGGATAACAGGCAAGCATGGCCTTGGTGTACAAAATGAAGCAGGACAAAGGCTTTTGCCAAGAGAACATGCTGATCATAGCAAACACTCTTTTCCAACAGCACAAGAGGCGACTCTACACATGGACATCACCAGATGGTCAATATCAAAATTGAAGACTGTAGGGAAAACCACTAAACCATTCAGGTATGACCTAAATCATATCCCTTATGAATATACAGTGGAGGTGACAAATAGATTTAAGGGATTAGACCTGATAGACAGAGTGCCTGAGGAACTATGGACGGAGGTCCGTCACATTGTTCAGGAGGCAGCAACTCAATCCATCCCAAAGAAAAAGAAATGCAAAAAAGCAAAGTGGCTGTCTGATGAGGCTTTACAAGTAGCTGAGGAAAGAAGGGAAGCAAAAAGCAAGGGAGAAACGGGAAGATATATCCAACTGAATGCAGTTTTCCAGAGAATAGCAAGGAGAGACAAGAAGGCCTTCTTAAATGAACAATGCAAAGAAATCAAGGAAAACAACAGAATGGGAAAGACTAGAGATCTTTTCAAGAAAATCGGAGAGATCAAGGGAACGTTTTGTGCAAAGATGGGCATGATCTTTGCACAAAACTAAAGGACAAATAAGGCAGGGACCTAACAGAAGCAGATGAGATTAAGAAGAGGTGGAAAGAATACATGGAAGAACTATACAGGAAAGATCTTAATGTCCCTGACAGCCATGTTAGTGCGGTCACTGAACTTGAGATGGACATCCTCAAGAGTGAAGTCAAGTGGGCCTTAGGAAGCATTAGTAACAACAAAGCTAGCAGAGATGACAGTCTTCCAGCTGAGCTATTTAAAATCCTAAAAGATTATGCTGTTAAAGTGCTGCACTCAATATGCCAACAAATTTGGAACACTCAACAGTGGCCACAAGACTGGAAAAGGTCAGTTTACATTCCAATTCCAAAGAAGGGCAATGCCAAAGAGTGTTCAAACTACCATACAATTGTGCTCATTTCACATGCCACCAAGGTGATGCTCAAAATCCTATGAGCTAGGCTTCAGCAGCATGTGAACCGAGAACTACCGGAAGTACAAGCGGGGTTTCAAAGAGGCAGAGGAACTAGAGATCAAATCGCCAACATTCGCTGGATCATGGAGAAAGCAAGAGAATTCCAGAAAAATGTCTATTTCTGCTTCATTGACTACGCTAAAGCCTTTGATTGTGTGGATCACAACAAACTGTGGCAAATTCTTAAAGAGATGGGAGTACCAGACCACCTTACCTGTCTCCTGAGAAACCTGTACGAGGGTCAAGAAGCAACAGTAAGAACCAGACATGGAACAACCGATTGGTTCAAAATTGGGAAAGGAGTATGACAAGGCTGTATATTGTCGCCATGCTACTTAATTTATATGCAGAGTACATCATGAGAAATGCCAGGTTGGATGAATCACAGGTTGGAATTAAGATTGCCGGGAGAATTATCAACAACCTCAGATATGCAAATGATACCACCCTGATGGCAGAAAGCGAAGGAGATCTAAAGAGCCCCTTGTTGAGGGTGAAAGTGGAGAGTGCAGAAGCTGGTTTGAAACTCAACATTAAAAAAACGAAGTTCATGGCATCTGGCCCCATCACTTCCTGGCATATGGAAGGGGAAGAAATGGAAGCAGTGACAGATTTTACTTTCTTGGGCTCCAAGATCACCGCAGACGGTGACTGTAGCCATGAAATTAAAAGATGCTTGCTCCTTGGGAGGAAAGCTATGGCAATCCTAGACAGCATAGTAAGAAGCAGAGACATCACCTTGCCGACAAAGGTTCGTATAATCAAAGTTATGGTTTTCCCAGTAGTAATGTATGGCTGTGAGAGCTGGACTGTAAGGAAGGCTGAGCGCCGAAGAATTGATGCTTTCGAACTGTGGTGCTGGAGAAGACTCTTACGAGTCCCCTGGATTGCAAGGAGGTCAAATCAGTCAATCCTAAAGGAAATCAACCCTGAGTGCTCCTTGGAAGGACAGATACTGAAGCTGAAGCTCAAATATTTTGGCCACCTAATGCGAAGAGAAAACTCCCTGGAAAAGACCCTGATGCTGGGAAAGATTGAAGGCAAAAGGAGAAGGGGACGGCAGAGGATGAGATGGCTAGATAGCATCACCGATGCAATGAAGATGAACTTGAGCACACACCGAGACAGAGCGGAGGACAGGAAGGCCTGGCATGCTATGGTCCATGGAGTCACGAAGAGTCGGACACAACTTAATGACTGAACAACAAAATAAAGTGTAATGATCACAACCAGTGTGATCCCCCCTCACACACCCTTTCAACATGTGAGGAGGGGCATGTGAACCCCCTGTTGTGGACTGGATTCAACACAGATGCAATGGCAGCAAATTCAGTGATTTCTGCAACACTTTCCCTAGTTCTTGTGATTACAGGAATCACTGTGGCTGTACACACATATGGCCTGATTCACACAAAGGCTCTCCCATTAAGCACAGCACTATGGTTGTCGGGGAAACTAGCTGTGTGAATCAGTTCTCCCCAGTGCCACACAAGTCATGCACATGAATACCACTGTGCAGCATAGAACTGATCCTGTCTCAGAGTTGCTTTAAATATTTTGTTCATATTCTGTATGCAGTAAGTTTTAAGAAAGGATTGGAGTAGGGGAAGAATAAACACATTTACCTAGTAATTGACAGTGTTATGATGAAGGTCTCTTCTGTAAATAAGTCCATGCAGAAAACCAGGCACAAGGGAAAATTAATGTGTGTGAGGAAACAGTTTAGAGACAGGAGCATATTATGTGTTTCAAGGTTATTCTGCATAACCTCCTCCACAACTCTTTGCAAATGATGTCGTCTTTGCAAAGATGCTCTATAGTACATTTTAAAAGAAGGCCAGATATGAAAATCTGGGAGCACAAGAAGCAGCTTCAGTTTAAATCACCTATATAAATAGTAACAAGAGTATGTTACGTTTTGCCAACACAGTGGTAATCCTAGAATTCCAGTATCAAATACACATGCCCTGATCCAAAAGGAAAGTGTATAGAGATCCTTTTCAAAATGGCTAATGTCCTGCTGACCAGCTGCCTGGTAGGGAAGAGAGAGTGGGATAAGCTGTATCAAGCATCTTTCCCCCCTGCTCCCCAAACATCTGAGCAGTGGCATTTTAGATGGTTGGAAAATTACATTTCCCAAGGGCTACTTGTGACCTGGCATATAGCTATGAGAAAAACCAAGTTCTCCCTCATTTGCGGTGGGCGGGGGGAAGCTCAGCTTATTTCCTAGTCTTCTTAATGTTTTTCCTAAAACTGAATGTTGAGGATGGACCTCCAACTAATCAACTGGATTTTTGACAAAGTAGATTCTAATCTGGCATAGAAACGGACCAACTAACAATAGATAGAATATTTTAATTGTATTATTTACTGGTGTATTGACAATGTATGTGTGTGACTGTATTTGACATACTGTATAATTATTTGTTAGCTTGGAGGATTGGGAGGGAGGGATTGAACTACCTGACATAGTTGGAAAATGTAAATAAAATATTTTTAAAAGTCAATGCAAGGCAGGGGGGAGGGAGCTCACTCATCACCTGCCCCTTGAGATTAGACAGACACTTACCCTTCCCTTCCTTTCAGAGAAGAGTGAAGACATATTTCTTTTATTTCCCTTTTCTGTTAATTTTACCTGACAATTTTGGAGATTTGACACAGTGTCATTGTTTTATCTGCTATTTTGCAACCACTCATTACAGTTTAACAGTAATTGTTGTTTTAGTTGGTATTATTTTTAATAGTTGTTTCATAATTGTTGTGAACTACTTTGAGAACCATGACAATTGAAAAGTAGGATAAAATATTGTAGATAAATAAATAAGGGCAAGAATAATTAACTGGTTTTTTTTCAATTATAATAGATAACGTATTCCACAATCCATATCCAAAATGATAATACAACCCCTAGTACTCACTAACAGTGGAAACAATACAATCTCCTTAAAACTCATGTGTCTATATGGCACAAGCAGCAGATCTGTGGTGTTTGATATCTTAAAAATAACAGCCCTGAAGATCAGTATGTAAGTTATCAATTTGCAATAAACCATTTAAAACCCGTTTCAGAGATCCTCTCTAAGGAGAGGTAAAGCCTCCAATATACAATTGAATCAATGTTTAATATAGTTCTCTAGAAAAGAGAGTTCCACCTGCCAAACATTTGGCTGTCTTATAGATGGTAGCTAGCCAAGGTGCATTTCTTTTTTATAGCTTGATTTCTTTTGAAATCTCTACAATAAAACCCTGATATAGGGTAGTGCTTTTGCTCAAAACATGTCAGACTCAGAATCTGAGGCATTAAAGAAATGCTCACTTTTTTGAGGATCTCATTTTGGCTAACGTGGACAGGGCCAGCACCAGACTCTGGTGGGCCCTCAGTAAACTGCTGCCACTGGGCCTCCACTGCGTGCTCCACCACTGAAGCTTCTACCCTCCTGCTGAAGCTGCCCACCCCCTCGCTCAGCAAAGCCCCCTTCCCCACCTGTCCAAGCCTCCCACCGTCTGTTCACTCTTCCAAGCTGCCCACCCTCCCAAGCAGCCGTGCCCCCACCGATGAAGCCCCCCACCTACCCACTGAAGCTGCCTGCCCCCATTACACATCCAAACCTCTTGCAGCCTGTCTGCTCAAGCCACTCCCCACTTGCTGATGCTCCCTACCTGACCAAGCTACCTGCCCATCCACTTGCCAAAGCCACCTGCCCACCTTCCACTCTGTTTTAGTAGTAGTAGTAGTAGTAGTAGTGGTATTATTGGTATTTTTGGTATGTGGTGGTGGGTTGGTGGTGGTGACTCCTCTTCCTCTTCGCTGGCCCGGCTAGCCCAACTGCAGCAACAACCAGCCAGCTGAGCCTGCAGGTCCTATGTTTTGAGTAGCAGTGATCTGAACCAATCAGATGTTGTCTTGGGGGGTGGGGGTCAGCCAACGAGGGCACAAGAGCAACATAAACACTGGACTGTGGCCTCATTGGCCATGTCCCTCCAAAGGCAGGATCCGGTTGGTTCAGATCACTGCTACTCAAAATGTAAGTTTATTTTTTTTAAAAAAATGGGGCACCATGGGGTCTGCAGGCTTGGCCATGGTGCTTTCTTTCACCAGCTGGGACAACCAGTAGGGTGAGATGAAGCATGCACTAGTCATGTCCCAGCTGCAATACTGTAATGTGCTATATGTGGGGCTGCCTTTGAAGATGGTTCAGAAATTCCAGTTTGTCCAGAATGCAACCACCCAAGTATTGGTGGGTGCAAGGCAATTTGATCATATAACGCCTATGCTGCACCAGCTGCACTGGTTACCGGTGCATTTCCAAGCCCAATTCAAGGTGCTGGTTTTGACCTTTAAAGCCTTAAACAGTTTGGGACCAAGTTACTTGAAGGACCGCCTACACCCACATCAGCCTGCCCCCACTTAAGATCAGAAAGAGAGGTCCTTCTCATTTGCTCACCCGTGAGAGCAGTCAGGTGGGTGAACACACATGAGAGGACCTTCTCTGCAGTGGCCCCACAACTTTGGAACAAGCTGCCATCAGAGGTCCACCATGCTCTGTTATTGCACACTTTTAAGAAAGCCTTGAAAACATATTATTTTACCTTGGCCTTCTATTGATATGACTGCTAATGTTGCTGTTGATGCTGTTAACATCATTGTTGGTTTTATTGTTGGTTTTAATTGTTGCTTTTATTGTTGGCTTTCATTGTTGTTTTTATGTTTTTATCAGTTTAAATATTTTAACTCTTGTACTTATTATGTATTTTATTGTTGTAAGCCTCCTTGAGAGGGCCTCTGCCCTGAAAGGCGGCGAAGAAATATTAAAAAGGGGTGGGGGGACAGCCACAGCAGGCTTAGGGGCAGGGATGAGCCCTTCTGAGCTTCTGGGCCCTGAGCAGCTGCCTGTCCATGCTGACCACTGATGCCAGGCTTAAACATGGATTCATGCTTCTGGCTTATCTTGTATTGTTTTTAGTGTTTAGTGAACTTACCCCAACAGAAACCATAATTACCTTGTCAAGTTATGGATTCCTTGGTCCAGTCTCAGATGAAAATTCTCCATTATTCTAATCTGTCAGAATAATGGGGAAAAATGCTCAAAAGAAGTTCCTAGAGTTTGGGAGAAAGTCCTCAGCTCAGCTTGCAAACACATATCAAGCCATACACTCTGTCAAGTCAAAAAAGAACCAGATTTCCCAGCGACTGACATCCCTAGATATAGAAAGGAATAAAGACATGAGTGAAAAAGGAACATTGAACAAGGGGTGGAGACTAATCTACCTGGCTGTTTCTTCAAATAGGAATGGTTTGTTGAAGGATTTCAAATCCAAATTGGCTTGGAAAACAGTAACTAAATGGCTAAGTAACATCATTTCATGAGCATGACCATTGCAATTTCTGAACATTTAGTTCAGAAAGTAAAGGGTTAAACCAACCAACAACAAGGGATGCTCAGAAATGGTGGAGTTTAGATGTGCTAGTCATGCAGATGCTCATAATCAATCTTAGTTTGAATAACAAAAATACGAAAGTGTGTTATAGCCATTCAAACTCAGTACACATACAGACATTAAAACATAATAGAATCTACCACTGAACTGCCTTAATTTTGAGTTTGGGCAGCATCTGTAGTTACTTCAAATTACTATGGCAAAACCAGAGATGCCTTAAGCTTTCAGGAGTAGATTGATGCCCTAATCATCAGTACCCTAACCTAAGGCACTGCCTGATATATGTATTACATAATAGGAGCAATATCACTCAAATAATTTTATTTTTGATTTTGTGAGCAATGCAAAGCTTCGCTTAAATAATTATTAGGAATATAAATCCTGCTTATATGTCATCATTAACTTCCTCAATATACTATGTCACTTTTGAAATACAAGCATAGATGCTTTTGCAAAAAACCAAAAAACACTCTTCTAGTAACTAACATCTTCAAATTAAGTTAATCAGCTCCGTATGACCTGCCACTAAAGTATTATTGTCATAAACTAATGTGTTATCAGCAGAAGATTCTTCAGGTATCCAATACAAGTAAGCATCATATATTAAAACGCAGCCTATGCCATTTAGCCTTGATCATTCACTTCTCAGATAACCTCTTAGTTGCCCTTCTCCATCATGTTTGCTTAGGTTTGTAGTCATTAGATCTGACATTCATTCCATAAATTGCATACTTCAGACAAATGCATGACCAGATGAGCAAAGTGTCCTTAAGGGAACAGAAAGTCTCAACAATGCTTATTAACCATTAAACACTGAAATGCTTGTCCTTCAGATAATGTCCTAACATTCTTGCTCTATTATAAGGGCGTAGGCTATCTTTCAAAATTCAAGAACATCACTTGGGGGGAGGGGGAGGGGTGTCGGTATTGGGCAACATAAATAAATACTTACAATTTAGGAGATGGAGAAAGGATCAAAATGGAATCGGGTGAAGGGGAGGAATGCTAGTTCTTCAACTGATGTGCTTTCTGTTGGACTTTGGCATACACTTACTCTGTATCTTCAGGTTCCTGCATCCAGACCATACACGTCAAGCTCCTGTCATACTACATTTCCAGTCAGCTCTTTTCTTCTCACTTCTTCAAATGCAAGTGACTCAATGTTCAATCTGTTCTCTTCCAAAAATCGCTCCATAGCATTGACAAGTATCCTATGACAAATAGTCCTTCAGTAGTTAGACCTTCAGAATTGCACACAACTGATCAAGCTAACTGATTAACACAAGAAGTGTGTGCAATTAATTTGGCTGAACTTGCTCACATTTCTTTAGAGCATCATGGCCAATTCAAGACCATAATGCCATGGCCAAACCATGGTTTGGCTGTTTGGGACCATTTGCATTCCTTGCTGTCCTCCCTCCCTCCTATTGTGCACTCCAATTCCCTCACTTCCTGGTTTGTGGCAGTTTGAACCAGTCAAGCTCTTATCACCACAAACCTTTATTTCCCTCCAAAGAAGAACTGGAAATCTAGTTGAAAGAGAAAAAGTAACAACTGGAACTGGAGCTGAAAACAGCAACAAGGAACTGAAAGCGGCAGCAAACTGCAAAGGCACAGTACTCACAAGTTCCGAATGTGAACACAGCTTGCGCATGTCACCACCCCCATGGGCTCCTTTTCATAAATTACATCTGAGGTGCATTAGGAGTATCACACCCACTTCAACTTACCCACTTCACAATAAAACCACCTTTATTGTGACTTTCACAAAGCCTAAAAACACTTGAACTACACATCAATTCTATTCCTTTTAAAACTGAACTATAATCCACCTATAATTCTAAATAGTATTTGGTGTGTTGCATTCCCTACTACCCAGTCCCCTACACTGTGGCTGTTTGCATTACGTTAGCTCTTTTGCATAACCAGGAACAAATATGTCCTTCCTAAGAAAACAGTTGCCGTTCTCTTCATGAACTACAAATTTTAACACTGGTAGACAAATGGCAGAAAACAAAATGATCAAGACAGCAAAGTTCCTGTTCCTGAGTCCATTAATGTGATAATATATCAGACAAGTGTAAACAGCAACAAATACTGCAGTGTGGAGTGCTCCTGTTCAGTGGGTCCTACCAGGCAGCCATGCTGTCTTCTAGGACACTCCATTCCATTCCCCTCACCCCTAATTTCCCATGACCCCAATAGTTATCCAGTTCTGAGCGTGATCATGCTCATTTTGCTGTTTTGGAGGTTGGTTGCCCCTTAGGGGTTTTTTTTTTTTTCTAAATATTTATATTTACTTCTGCAAACCTTGAGGTTTCCTCAAGTCTAATAATACCTCTCTCCGGTACATGGAGATACTGTTTTCACGACATAAAGATCCACTCTCAAAAAATATATTTGCTATTAGTATAGATGATAAGCACTGAGATGTTCCATCAAGAACAAGAACAGATAAAATACCATCCCCTTCCCTTCAAGAACAATGACACAATTTGAAGCAGAATTTAGAGTACTTATCAGCTAGACAGATAACAAGCATCTTCTGTTCTGTCCCTCTAATCATTCGTTTTTCCTCACTGATGCATGAGGTGAAAGTTTCCATTTCCTCAGTTTCATTAGCCAAAAGAAATTACTGTACTAATTCTGCATCACTGAAAACTCTTGCAACTCCATTAAGGCTAACCTTGAGCATTGTTGGCAGAAGCACCCTTTCTGTGGAGCTCACCCATATTCTGCCACATCAGCATCGAGGCAAGACAGTGTTGACCTGGCTGTCTTGGCAATGGGGATGCATTCTGTCCTTTGACATATGCCCATTTATGAACAGTTTCATGCCATTCCACAAAGGAGTCTGAACATTTACCCAGGGGGAGGTACATTTCACAGGGAGAGAAAGAGTTTGTGAACCATGTACGCCCATTTCGGCTGACCACAAGCCTGAAGGCTGCTCTTACTATCTGCTTAGGGCTGTGCACCACTTCAGTACAAATCCTGAATTCCAAAGTGAATAGGAGTCATTCAGACTGCTTCGATCTAAATTTGAAGTGGGTCCGTAGCAGTCCGAAGTGGTCTGAAGTGGGTCAGAGAGATCCAAAGTGCTTCGGATCGCTTCAGACAATTCTGAAGTACAGACAGCCTGTCTGAGCAAATGTAACAACTTGCTAGAGAAGGGAGGGGGAGAGGAGGTGTTGCATGGGGGGGGGACTGAGCCTTGGAAAGTGACATCTGTAGGTGCTAATAGGGCTGAACTTTTAACCCAGCAGTTTGCTTCCTGGTTTGTACTGCTAGTTCTTTGGCTACCCACCCTTCTCAGTTACTATTCCTTCCCTTCCCATTTTTCAACTCTTTATATTCTTATAAAAAACCAAAGAAGACAAAAAACACACAACCCCTTTTGTCTTCTGTTAGGCTTTAGTGTTATTTCCCTTCTGCTCACCTCTCAGCTTGTAGTTTCTTTCTTTCTTTCTGTATCTGCTTTTCTTTTGGTCTTGTGTGTGTGTGCTGTGTGAGTTCATCATACACATTATTGTGCACAAGCAAACAGTGTGTGGCCAAGGCCACACTAATGCACAGTCCAATATATACTGTGCGGCAAAGCACTACACAATACACATAATATGAAGCATCATCACTTTTGCTGATTTTCCAAGACACTTTGCCTGTCGCTTGTTTTCCCTTATGTACATCAAATGACCATAAGAAGAATATGATCAGGCTAGGCTATATGTATTTTTTTTAATGTTTGTTTTATCTTACCCTTCCTGGGGAAAAGGGCTGCCAAAATGATCAGTGGGCTGGTATCAATGTTTGGGCTATTTAATTTAAAAGAAAGGGAAATGGGGGTTTATGAAATTATATGGCGTAGAGAAAGTGCAGCAGTGCAATTAATAAATAAGACCCACTGAGTTCAGTCAGAGTGACTTTTCAAGTAATTGTATTGCATGTAGCAGCCAAAGAGATGTTTAACTTTTCTTTCTTCTCTTAAGGAGAGCCTCAGGTCAGTGGCAGATTCAGGACAGACAAAAGGCAAGTACTTTCTCACTTCCAAAAAAACAAAAAAAAACCCTACACCAGAGATTCGGGATAGTGACCTCCTAATGGTCACTTTAAACACCTTTTGATAGGATCTCTAATCCCCTGTGTGGCTGTCAGTTTTTTACCTTTTGTTTTAGTTTCAAAGAAAAGGAAATTTTATGCAAGGCTTGCACAAAAACTACTGGGCCAAACTGTCTGAAATTTGGCATGTTCAGTTACCTCCATAGGGGCTGCCAGGTGCCCAAATTTCATGCACTTCTGTGGAAGCACTGAAGGATTATAGTTCTTTGCTTTGAGAAATTTCCTTGAAAAAAAAACTAATTTTACCTGCACCTAGTACAAAAACTACTGGGCCAAACTGTCTAAAATTTGACAGGTTCATTCACCTCCATTGCAGCTGCTGGATTCCCAAATTTCATGTATTTATCTTTTAAAAAGTTATGATCATTTCTGTTTTCCAATGCAAGTCAATAGGAAAACATACAATCTGAATAATTTGAATATCCGAATTTCGATTCATGTCCAAACCCAAAGCAAATTGGACTGGGTCTGAAATAGTCCAAGGTGAATCAGTGCTGATTCAGAAGATCTGAATCAGCCTCTGAAGCAAATTAAGGGATCAGTGCACAGCCCTAATTCCGATGACCATCTTGCCTGTCCTTCTGAACATAGGTTGCATTTTGACCAAACACTCAGTTTACATATTCAGCTTCTGGCTTGCTTCAGCTTCTTTTTCCACTTCTACTACTTCACATTCCTGGAACAAGTTCCCACTGCCTTACAGCGGATCATGTCAAGATGGAAATGCTAGTGTTCAATAGGGTCAGCAGGGACCCAGTTATAAGGTTTTCATTTTTCATTGTCTGCCTTACTTACCCAGCAGACACAACCTGGCAGAGAGAAAGACTGTGAAACAGATTAATATTTGTTTGTTATTCTTTTACCTACTCTGAAGTAAGAATTGTAAACAGCATGATTAATGGACTGAAAGGCTGTCTCGTACCACCACAGCTCCTATACATCTTTTGCTAAAATATTACTTTGTAACTATACAAGTGTATTTTGCCATTGCACCAATATATTTCCACTTCTGTTACTACAGCAGAACTCTGGAGAATTAACCATACAGACCCACATATATTGTTTCTCAGTTTTGGTAGTAACCTTGTGTAACTTATGTAACATAAAAGTGAAAGAAACAAGTCTTTCTTATGAGGGCTAATCACTACCAGTTGTTGTCCATCTATCTATGATGATACATCATATGTAGATGAGATGACAAAAATGAGAGAACAAGAACCTCTCCCTGTCACTGTGACTTACTCATTGGGCAATACCAGCAACCAACCCTATACCTGAGGCTTTGACAGCTCAAATTGTAATGTTAGGACATCACTGGCATTAAAACCTTGAGGTTATCAAGAAGATGTAGTCACATAGCCTGTTGTCTCAAAACTGTGGTTTATGTGGGCAAACGTATCTGGTACTCCATGACCTAAAGAAGTCCTGAAATGGATAGCAGCATAGCTTAGGAAATACAATAAAATTAAGCCTGCAAGCTTTAATTGATTAACCTGAAATTTTGATTGAAGCTTCAAATTTGCTACTCCAATAAATTTATGCTCCTAACAAAAAATATAGACCTGTGGACTTTTTGAACGTCTGATCATATTCATATTTGAACTGAAAATTTTGTTTTTCCCATCAGAGTCATATTGGATTAAAAAAAAAACACCTGAAAATTTACTTCCAGGCTGTATCCAGAATGAGCAGATGGGTTTCACATATCATAATGGCATGATTGTTCTTTCCTTTCTTAGCCAAAGACAACTGAAGCTAACCATACTCCCTTAAAAGCAATGTCATATCAACATCAGTGCCTTAAGTATTTCATAAAAATCAGCTAGTTGGGGGGCATTCTCTCACACATGCATTCCTCTCTCTCTTCTGTTCACACACACACCTGGGTGGCTCTGTGCATTGTCTGGGCAATGCAGCCTGATTAAAAACTGGATCTAACCTACTCTAGCATCTTCAGACAGAAGAACATGCCCAAGAAACACCTGAAACACATTGTCAGGACCAGGAGTGTATGTTTATCTAGTTCAGGGACCCTGGGGTGAGTGGCTGGAGCTGAAAAAGCTGGATCCAGATGTGCATCAAAATTTGGTCTGTTGAGCAGGCAAAAATGCAGAAAGTCAGGCTGCTAATATTTATACCAGGCCTGGCCAATCCAGCAGCTTCATATTGCCTGCCAACTGTCCCAAGACATGGTCTGAAGGCACATGAGGCAGCCACCTTGCAGAAGCTAAGCAGGTCTGGGCCTGGTCAGTGCTTAGAGGGGAGACCACCTGGGAACTGCATGTAGCCACCTTGAGTTCCACAATGGAGGAAAGGTGGGATATAAATGTAATAAATAAATAAATAATAAATAAATAAAATAACTGCAGGAAACAATGTAGTGCCCACCTGTGCCTTTCTGTGCATGAAGAGGCTTTGAGGCCAGAGCACAGATAAGCCACACTAGGATACTATCATTGGTCCCAGCTTTAATCCACAAAGTTCCTAGTTCAAGCCCTGAAATCTCTAGAGCAGGTGTACAGGACATATATCATCCATTGTTGTCCTCAGATTATGGTATAGGAGTAGTATGGCTACTGAGAAATACTAGAAAACAAATCATTGTTGTTGTTGTTGTTCAGTCGTTCAGTCGTGTCCGACTCTTCGTGACCCCATGGACCATAGTACGCCAGGCCTTCCTGTCCTGCGCTCTCTCCCGGAGCGTGCTCAAGTTCATATTCATTGCATCCGTGATGCTATCTAGCCATCTCATCCTCTGCCGTCCCCTTCTCCTTTTGCCTTCAGTCTTTCCCAGCATCAGGGTCTTTTCCAGAGAGTTTTCTCTTTGCATTAGGTGGCCAAAATATTTCAGCTTCAGCTTCAGTATCTGTCCTTCCAATGAGCACTCAGGGTTGATTTCCTTTAGGATGGACTGATTTGACCTCCTTGCAGTCCAGGGGACTCGTAAGAGTCTTCTCCAGCACCACAGTTCGAAAGCATCAATTCTTCGGCGCTCAGCCTTTCTTATAGTCCAGCTCTCACAGCCATACATTACTACTGGGAAAACCATAGCTTTGATTAGACAGAACTTTGTCGGCAAGGTGATGTCTCTGCTTCTTACTATGCTGTCTAGGTTGGCCATAGCTTTCCTCCCCAGGAGCAAGCGTCTTTTAATTTCATGGCTACAGTCACCGTCTGCGGTGATCTTGGAGCCCAAGAAAGTAAAATCTGTCACTGCTTCCATTTCTTCCCCTTCTATATGCCAGGAAGTGATGGGGCCAGATGCCATGATCTTCGTTTTTTTAATGTTGAGTTTCAAACCAGCTTTTGCACTCTCCTCTTTCACCCTCAACAAGAGGCTCTTGAGATCCTCTTCGCTTTCTGCCATTAGGGTGGTATCGTCTGCATATCGGAGGTTGTTGATAATTCTCCCAGCAATCTTAATTCCGACCTCTGATTCATCCAACCCGGCATTTCTCATGATGTACTCTGCATATAAGTTAAATAAGCAGGGTGACAATATGCAGCCTTGTCGTACTCCTTTCCCAATTTTGAACCAATCGGTTGTTCCATGTCTGGTTCTTACTGTTGCTTCTTGACCCTCGTACAGGTTTCTCAGGAGACAGGTAAGGTGGTCTGGTACTCCCATCACTTTCAGAATTTGCCACAGTTTGTTGTGATCCACACAATCAAAGGCTTTAGCATAGTCAATGAAGCAGAAATAGACATTTTTCTGGAATTCTCTTGCTTTCTCCATGATCCAGCAAAAGTTGGCGATTTGATCTCTAGATCCTCTGCCTCTTCTAAACCCAGCTTGTACTTCTGGTAGTTCTCGGTTCGCATACTGCTGAAGCCTAGCTTGTAGGATTTTGAGCATCACCTTGCTGGCATGTGAAATGAGCGCAATTGTGCGGTAGTTTGAACACTCTTTGGCGTTGCCCTTCTTTGGAATTGGAATGTAAACTGACCTTTTCCAGTCTTGTGGCCACTGTTGAGTGTTCCAGATTTGTTGGCATATTGAATGCAGCACTTTAACAGCATCATCTTTTAGGATTTTAAATAGCTCGGCTGGAATACTGTCATCTCCGCTAGCTTTGTTGTTACTAATGCTTCCTAAGGCCCACTTGACTTCACTCTCTAGGATGTCCGGCTCAAGTTCAGTGACCGCACTATCATGGCTATCAGGGACATTCAGATCTTTCCTGTATAGTTCTTCTGTGTATTCTTGCCACCTCTTCTTAATCTCATCTGCTTCTGTTAGGTCCCTGCCTTCTTTGTCCTTTATCATGCCCGTCTTTGCACAAAACGTTCCCTTGAGATCTCCAATTTTCTTGAAGAGATCTCTAGTCTTTCCCATTCTGTTGTTTTCCTCGATTTCTTTGCATCGTTCATTTAAGAAGGCCTTCTTGTCTCTCCTTGCTATTCTCTGGAACTCTGCATTCAGTTGGGTATATCTTCCCCTTTCTCCCTTGCTTTTCGCTTCCCTTCTTTCGTGAGCTACTTGTAAAGCCTCCTCAGACAGCCACCTGGCTTTCTTGCATTTCTTTTTCTTTGGGATGGATTTCGTTGCTGCCTCCTGAACAATGTTACGGACCTCCGTCCATAGTTCCTCAGGCACTCTGTCTATCAGGTCTAATCCCTGAAATCTATTCCTCACCTCCACTGTATATTCATCAGGGATATGTTAAAATTATTCTTCTTAGTCACCACATCATAATTCTTTCTATTATGATGTGTTGGCATCATAACTTATTCTCAAAAAGAATATGTTGAGTAGAGGAGCAAGTTGAAGGGCAAGGTATAAATTGTCAAAACAAGCATACAAAATAAACAAATAAATAATACTTTACTATAAAATACACAATTCAGATTTGATAAACCTAAAGGGTACTGTTAGCAGGTCTTGGGAAAAGAGAACACTGAAAACCCCTTGATCCATGGCGTCCATAAGAGTTGCCAGTCAATCATTGTTTCAAGGAAGACCCTAGTTACTTTCACTGGCAGTCTGCTTAAATTATAACACAGTAGGGATTAGCTGTCATGAGCTAATTGTGATTAGCTTACAATACGGATTGTGATCAGTTGTGATTAGCTCACAATAGGGATTAGCTCTCATTATCCCTGTGACACAATATGGATTAGCTCCCCACAAATAATAACAGATAAGGGTCTCTGGTAACAAATGGATTTTCTTCTCCCATAGCCCACCCATGGAGTGGTATCAGAAAAAGATTATGTGCTATGTCTCACTGCACCAATTCTTTCTCATACAATTTCCCTTTGCCACTTTTCTTATCACTTGCAATCCTGCCTGACCTCCCAACATTTCCACTCTAGGGTTGTACATAGAAGCAAAATGTGAGCTTGTCGAAGTTCTCCAAATTTCATCTCAAACTGTCCCATGTCTGTATCAAATTGTGAGCTTGGTATTCCCCCCCCCCCATGAAAATCCGTCCATACTTGTGCATATTTTCCCAAGTATACACATCAATTCTGCTCATCTTTGACATTTGATGCATGTTGGTGTATATTTTTAAATGTGCACATGCTGTCAAATGCATTTTCTGGTCCAAAAATCTCATTGCAAGCTTGGAAATGCTTCAGCTATTGGGCAGTATAGAACTTAAATAAACAAATAAACAAACAAACAAAGAAAGTATGGACTTCAAGCTCATATTGTGTTCATGTCAGTGTACAGTCTAGGAGGTGCAAACTGGCTAAATCTCTCATTCAGGACTGCTGAGTTGGGGTTAATGACAGGAGGTTGGAAAGCTTCTCTTTCTCCTAGACAAACACAGTTTCCAGAGAGTGTCATCCTAAATGGACTGAGAGTCTTTAGGTGTTGTCCTTGACTCCCGGTCCTGGGTAAATAACTTCTCCCTTGTCTTTCCCAGTTTCCTACCTCCTCTATTCCCCTTTCCTGTCTTTCTTTCTGTCCATGTCTGTTCTCCTTCTCCTCCTCTATCATCCTTCCTCTGGGGCATTCTCAGCCACTTCCCTCCTTGTTCTCCTGTCTTCCTTTTTATTCTCTCCACTTTCCCCCCTCTCCCCTTCATCCCTGCCCCACTCCAGCTGATGCGCGTGCGAGGCAGTGACAGCTGGTGACATCACTGGTTTGAGTCATTGCCATTTGGGGCTGCCCCACCCTTGCCATTCTCATTGGCATGGGAGCCCAGGTGGGCACAAGGAAAGCCAAGGATGCTGGGAGGGACTTGTGGGGAACCTGGTAAGTGGTGGTGAGCCAGGCTGATCCTTCACAGGTATATTTCATTTCTTTTTTAAAGTTAAACAATGCAAAAAAACAAAACTACACACAAAACATGCCAGTAAGTATGGAAAGTTCATACAATTGATTTACTGATCATGGCCTTGAGTACCATTTTCCTGGTAGAAAGTTGAGGTCCAGATCAAATCAAATAATAAATATTAAAGGTGTATATACATGAGGAGTGCACAACCTTTTCAGCCCTAAGGGCCACATGTGATGCTAGCTCAGGAGCTGGGAGCCCACACATGCACAAACAAACATGCACATGCAAATATGCACACACACATACACTCAGGTGCAATATGTAAAGGGAAAAGGGCAATCAGTATGAAGAACTCTGGGAGAGGGAGTAGTGGAGAGTATGTGTGTGTGGGGGGGGTTATGGCAGTGGGGGGGCGCGTCAGGTCACCCACAGAAGCCACAGTAAAGGCCTTGGGTAGGGTCCATGTGGCCCAGGCTGCACATTGTGTACCCCTGATATACACAAAGATCCACATGGTGATGAAGGTATAACACAGATAGCAGCAGCAGAATATTGTCACATATGGTCCTGAACTAGGTTAGATATTTTTAAGGATGAACCATTATCCAATGTTCTTTCTAAGCAACAAGCATTTAAACTGGCTCATTGAAATAATTGAGAAAATCTTTTGAAAAGGCCTTTTTGTGTGAATTTTAAAAAGTATGATTACCTGCAAATTTCAAGGTTCCCAAAGTTTAAAAAGAAGAGGAAAAAATACACTTTTGAAAACAATTTTGAGATGCTGAATATATAAAAGCTTGTACACCTTGACGACTATTGTTTCTTTCCCTTTCCTGTGGGCTTCCATGGAAAATCCAGCTGACAGTTTAAATTTTCGCCCGGTTTGTTGTGGGTTGGTTCATTCAATATTATCAATTCTCTTTACTTAAAGGCACCAGATGTTGTGCGTTTGTGCTTCCCTTCTAATAAAAAGGGGGGGGGGTGTTTTTAAGGCTGCATAAATCATCATTTTCACATAAGCATGTATTTTTTTCTGGTTGTACTGCTGCATCAAGAATTAAAATATTGTTAATACAGATGCACTGATATGATAACGCTGGACTGTCAATGTCCAGAGTATACACCCACTTCAGCAAGCATCCTGGAAGCAGATTCATTGAAAGTATGATTGATTTTGGAATGTCCACCGGAATATTGAGATCAGAATTTGAAAGTGACAGTAGTCAATAAAAGGGTCCCAGTCTTCACAGGTTTTTTTAAAGACAAACTTCCTGTTCTGGGAATCCTAGCAGAAGGACCCAGCAGGCTTTCCCTTTTTAGAACTCTTGCTCCTTTTGCTGACTTTTGTATACTGTTTTTAAGCTGTGTTGTTTTAAGCTGTGTTGTTTTATTGTTGGATTAAAAAAAATGTTTTAGTTCAAAGTTGGTTTTAGTTTTATGTTGTTTGTATATATTGTCCATATGCTTTTATGTAAATGTTTTTTAAACTTTGTATATATATATATATATATATACACATATTTTAATGTTTTAACTTTTGTAAACCACCCAGAGCTTTGGCTATGGAGTGGTATAGAAATAACAACAACAACAACAACAACAACCGCTGAAAGCAAGCCGCCGGATGCAAAAAAAAAGTTGCTTTAATGCTTGCCGTGAGCAAGTGCTCAGTGTTGTAGGATTATTACAAGCTCACTTAGCACTGCTTTGCTAGGCATTATCCATAGTCCAAGAAACTAGGCATGGCAATGATAATTATTTCAGACTGAGATATTCCTAAACATTTGTTGGCATTTAGAAGCCGAAGCCAAAGCTTTGTCAACTAGTATTTGCCTCTAAACAACAGCCTTGGTGAAAAGTAGCAATCGAGAGAGCTTTGAGCACCAGGGAGCACAAATTGGGGTTTGAGATCAAAATCCTACAATTGCCACTTGGATGCTTCCCCGGCATCCATCTCCTACTGCCTTAGATATACGAGGGGATGATTCTGCATCATTTAAAGCCATTATATCTCTCCTGCTGATTAGACGATAGATTTTGAGGCTTTCACTGTGATGAGAAGGGGAAAATCATGTACTGGGGTGTTCAGTATATTCTGTTTCCTAACACGCTGCGGTACATTGTGCTGCTCAAGTCTGACAAGGGCAACCTTTTGTATTAAGCCACATGGAGCGCCAAACGGGATAACATTGAAAAGTTTCCAGTGTGCTCTATCGGCTGTTTTCACAATTACGCAAGAGGTCTAAGCTATACTGCACACAATAATGAACCAGATTAGAAACACCTGCTGCTGTCCGGTGAAAAGGGATGAACCGCAAGCCTGCTGTAACATTCCACTCGGCAGAACTTGGGACTTTGATCAGATAAATCAGCTTTGTTTCTATTAAACAAATGCTACTTGCAACAGGAAAATCGGTAGGTGCACCTTGATAAGCATTTCGAGGGAAACCATCATCCATAGCTGGCCCTGTCATTTGCGAGCAGAGATGGGTCAAAGAAGAGTCAGACAACAAGGCTTGGGTTGAAAATTGGGCCACATTTACTGAAATATCTGCAAAGGGGAACCTAGGACGGGCATCTGACTGTGCCAGCAACTAGCTGGCACTTCTTGGGCGAAAGCACACCCAGCCTGAGGGGTGGCGTCGATCTCGCCACCCCTCCGGACTGCCCCTTCTGGGGGAGATAGACCTTCCGATGTCACCCCCAACCCGGTGCCACACAACACCTGGGTGAGTGAGTAGGGTTGGTCTCCCAGGCAACCCTTATCCCCCCGCCGAGCCGCACAACCCGTTCCAGGGGCCTCAGGCGTCACCTGTCACTATAAAGTGCCTCTGCATGCACACCATCCCTAATCCCTTTCTGCTTTTGCCCGTCCTAGCCGCCACAGGAGTCACAAGGCTAGTGCTTGTGAACTCCCCCCACCTGCGCAGAAGAACTTCCCGCAGGCCCCTTTGCAGATCAGACAAAATTATGCTATTCCCTACATTAGACAGGTGGTCGCCGTTCTGCCTGTAACGCTCCCTCCTTGTCCAAAGAATTTCCTGTGGGTGGTGCATCCATCACCCCGTTCACATAGGCCATAAGCCCTTTCTCCGTTCACTTTCTGACGTGCCCTGTCAACAGCAACGTCATTCCGAGCCTTCCACTTGATCTAGGTAGCAGTGAGAATCGTAATGGCTACTTCCGGCCAGGTATGCCGGACCACCTTCACATTAATCAAGGCCCGTTCGATCGAGTCCTTGCCTGGCTTACAGCCCAAGTCGTTCCCTCCATCATGCAGCACCTGGACCTGCAGAGGAAGATTGACCAAACCTTGGTGGAACAGGGTGAGGAGGGGGGGGACTCCCACTGCATGTTCCATCTGCTAGGCCACTGGATCATAGTGTGTTGGGTAGCGGAAACTAAGATCTGAAGGCTGGCATAGAACCATACGTGCAGCCCAAAACACTATACTGTGCCCGCATGAGTGCACCCGTACCGGCGTACGTCGAGTCCGGCAGTCTGAGGAAGAAAACATTAGGGCAAGCAAAGGGAAAATTGCTACAGAAGGAAAAGCGGTCAAATTGTGAGGGCCCTGCTGGAATGCTTTGAACTGCCATCATTCCACCGCCAAAACTTGCCTGTGGGAGACACCTGAAGTGGCTGCCTTCAATATATTGCTTAATACCAAAAGAGGGTTCCTATCGAAAATTGCCTGGCCTAGCACGCTAGAGCTGATGTGGTAACGGCCCAACTGAAATTTTGTTAATAGCGAACTGTCGGACTGACAAGACAAGGGTCCCTTCCAGACCCAGTATCCCAGTAACCTGTGATGACCCTGACTTGCATTAACCTCTGAATGGGTAGGTGGAGAACAGTGCGAAAGACCTGTACATCGTAGTATCTGAAGGCCCTTCTGGACAAGCCAGATAAGGAACCCAAAACAACCCTGAAAATCCCAAGGGCCCCGCAGAGAGCTGTTAAGGCTGCAGCGTGGGACAGTGAAATGCCATATGGGGAGGGGCAAATGGAGGGCAATTATCTCGGAACCCAAAAAGGGGATCTGGAGAGGGTGCCCAGAATCTGCTAAAAGGTGGAGGCGGCCGCACCACCACCTCACGGTGGATGCCTGGCACTGAAAGCTGACTTGGCGTCAGTAACTCTCCTTGTTGTGGCCAAGAAGACTAAAAACAGCCAGCTCGCCCCTCCTGGCTCTAGCCAATATCCCCTTTATTCCTCCAAGAAATGCAGAATTGCAGCAAGGCTGTATAGGGAAGGGCCATGAGTCCTGACTGATGTTTGCTCCTAAGATGTGGGACCACATACCCGCCATGGTGGCACGTAGAGCTATGTAATTTAGGATTACATGTTCAGCTTCGGTACTCCAGTCCCATGTAGTCTTGCAAGGATGGTACCTAGTAACAGACACACCCATGAGGGTAAGGCCCAGAGCCTGTCGCTCTGATTCCATGACCAAGTATCAGCAACTGGGTGTGCCAAAACCCAGCACATGGTGGGCCCGTAAATCAGATGTAGACACCCAGACACTGGGGCATGGATGCTCTGCCCAACGACATGATCCCCGATTTCTGTGGGATAGGGACTCAATAACTCGCACAGTGGCCATGTTGTCGTACAAAGAGGGTTAACGACTTGGTTATGAGGTCGGCCCCAATGTGTACGGTTAGGTGAATGGAGAAGGACTCTAGAAGGCTGGACCTGACAAATTCCGGTGGTGGCCCAACTCTCAGGCTGCTGCCCGGGGCACCACCAAACCAGCGGTGCGATTCTGAAACTCAGGGTACCAGCAGCACCCGGTAAGATCTGCGGGTTGGCACTGAGCATTAAAATCCCGCAATATTGAAGCCGCAACCGCATATCCAGACGCACAGCGTGAGTGACCTTGGTCCGATGGTGCGGCTGCTGCACTCCCTGCATTGTCAAACCGAGCTGGCACAGGAAGGCACGGCCAGGGGTCACTACCCTACCGGGGAGATTGAGAAAATTGCCCTACAACTTCATACAAGGGCCCCAAGGGAGACCCTAGGGAGATGTAAAAACCACCTGGAGTCGGCCCAAAGGCCAGAGATTTGCCCGGGGGGGGGGGGGAGAGAACATTGCCCAAGGGTATCAGACTTGATTCCCCAGAATGTAATGCAACATACAGGTCCACTGTCCTGTGAGTGAAAGTGACACCGAGGACAAAAGGGAAGGGGATAAATGCTTTGATTAAGTGAGAACACTGCCCACACCGCTGGATCCCATGTAGCAACATGCCCAGCAGGGACCAGGGGTCGGTCTACCAGACCAAGACAACCATCTCTTCGGAAGAGGTGTTTCAAACAGGGCCCAGACACCCAGGGGGTCTTGTCAAGAACGGGCTGGCTTACAGGAAAGAGAGGCTATGGAATAGCCTGGACTCCCAAAGGGATGTCATGGGGGGTAGCATTTTAAAAACCGAAGGAGCGGCACCCTTCTGACCAGGCTGGGGCCCATTGGGAGGGGCAGTAACCTGTTACAGGCTTCCCGCAGTCTTGCCCCCCCCCCAGGGGGACCCTGCCACCCCCGGGCTATTGGACAGGAGATGGATGGGTGCTATCTGCTACCAAGGGAGCACGTGACGGAAAATGGCAATGGTTTGGGAGCATGTGACCATGGGGCTGTACTCACAGCTCAGCATGCAGTGCCGAATCACTGGACCTGCAATAGGTGGATGCCACTGTCAGACGTATTGCCGTAATCCGGCAGGGAAGGAGACATAACTAGTAGCCCAAAGGCCCTGGTCTCTCAGGTCCCAGCGCATAGAAGGTTAGTAGCGACCCTTCCACAGTGTGCCACTCCTAAGGTGAAGGCCAATTGCAGAAGCAGCAGCCTGGATGGGCATTGCTTCTCTCACGGGATTAGCGAAGGGACCTAGCATTGCCACGTATGTGGGTGTGTGGGGGTAGGGACAAGAGATCCTGAATTAACCCTGCAGGACTCAGCCAGACACTAGCGAAAGGGAGTGAAGTGCTACTGGAGATGTGACTGACGGAGCCGCATGTGGCTATATATGACCCCTAGTCATATATAGGGGTGTGTGGTTGTCTCACCAATACCCGGGGCAGCCGTGCCAGGGTCCCTTATAGGTAGGGGGGATGATGCCGCTTACGGCACTGCTAACAGGATGCCCCAGGAGGGTGAACCGCCTCAATTGGTGGTGTGCCGCCTGGGAGACCCTGCGAAGACATGGCGTAGCCTCAATAGTGTGCAGGCGCAATGGATCGGGGGCCGCAGCGCCCTGGTCCCCAGCGGACAAGGTGAATGATGCTACTTGCGTCACTGCTGGCGTAGCTGCCTCAGGTGGGTGGGTTGCCTCCAACAGTGGTGTGCTGCCAAGGTGAGCCTGTGAAGAAGAGGTGGAGGCCGCAATGGCACCCAGACGTGCTGCAGACAAGGTGGCTGGGCGATGCCTCTATGGCATCCGGATGCACTGAACCTACTGTGACCATGTTCTGATCCCCAACCAGCAAAGTGGATGGCGTCGATTGACGGGGGATGAGGAAGTCGCAAGAGGAAAGAGCCCCTCTGGGGGCAGTGGGCTCTCAAGAATAGCCAGTGAAGAGGAGGTGGAAGCTGCAACAGCATCCCGACATGCTGAAATAGAAAATAGCTGCGCTGGGTCTGCTGTCGCATCTTTTCGGATTGGACCGCCGAGGTTTTCGTAGGCCTGGCCAGGGGAGGGATTCCTGAGGAACTCTCAGCAGCCTTAAGGCAAGCAAAGATTAAGGCCAGAACTGGGCCCGCCTCTGCTTCAGACCTGGAGTTGGGTCCAGGCTGAGGTCTCTTGGCGGGGGGGGGGGGGGCTACCCTTCCCCCTCCCTCCACCATGGCCCTTCTTCTAGGGCATAATGTAAGAAGGTGGAGTTCAGGGTCGGTGCTTTGTTATCAGGCTGCCAGAGGCCTAGCCGCTGGGAAGGTAACAAGGACCTAGGTCCCAGTGCAATACGCCAACAACTACTCGGCCAATCCCTGTAAGCACAAACGCAGGCAGGGGCGTAAACCCACAGGAGAGGAGATCCTAGAGAGGGCTAACCAACAGGACCCCAGGTCAACTGAGGCAGCACTTATAGCCCTTTACTGTAGGGCAGAGGCAGGCCCAGGGTGTGAGTGGGCTGAATGCCAGGCAAGTGCAGGGAGGTCACTGCCCACCACCCTAGGTAGGGCAACACCAAGGATGAACGGCCAGTATGACTGCCAGATATGAATGATGGGTGGGATAGGGAAGGCACGCGCTGAGCACGTTGTTCACGGGAAAAGGTATTGCATTATATATATTTAGTAATTATCATTATTATTGCATTTATATGTCGCCCGTTTACCACTTGCAAGGAGCCCGAGGCAGCTTACATTATTCTCCTCCTCTGCAATTTCACAACAACCACCCTGTGAGGTAGGTTGGGCTAAGAATCTCTGACCCGCCCGTGAAGTCACTCAGTGAGCTTCCATGGCTGTGTGGGGACCAGAACTCGGATCACCCGGCCCCCAGACCAATGCACTCACACCTACACCACATTGTTTTTTGTTTGTTTGTTTGTTTGTGGGGGGGGGCATCTTGATCCCTGATGCCCCTACAGCAGCAAGAACAGCTGCTGAGAGGAGCAGGGCCATGCACCGTGGCAGCCAGTGGGCGGGGAGGTGAGGGGCGCGTGCACCGCCGAGGAAGGGCTTGCGCCCCTGACAGCGCAGCAAGAGGGCCGCTCCTCCCGGCAAGCCGCAGGCGAGCGCACCACAGCAGCGAGGGCCAACACCCCGGAGCTGCAGCCAGACCCAGGAGAGGCTGTGACTCCCAGCGAGCCGAAGGTGGGGGGCGCGTGCGCCCCAGCCGCGAGCGTCGGAGCAGCAAGGACCGCTGAGAGGGGCGCCCCCCCAGCAAGCAGGAGGCGAAGGGCATGTGCGCCGCTTAGAGAGGGGCCGACTCACCCGGCAGCGGGCAAGAGGGCCGCGCCTCTCGGCGAGCCGGAGGGGCGGGCGCACCGCAGCAGCAAGCGCCGACGCCCCCGGAGCCGTGGCCAGACCCAGTGCGGGGCCGCGCCTCCCGGCGAGCCAGAGGTGGGGGGGCACAGGCGCCACAGCCGCAAGCGTCGGCGCCCCCAGAGGTGCTGCAAGCGCCGGTGAGAGGGCCGCCCCCCTCCAGCAAGCAGGAGGCGAGGGCCACGTGCACCGCCAAGGGAGGGCCAGCGCACCCGGCAGCGGGCAAGAGGGCCGCGCCTCTCGGCGAGCCGGAGGGGCGGGCGCACCGCAGCAGCAAGCGCCGACGCCCCCGGAGCCGTGGCCAGACCCAGTGCGGGGCCGCGCCTCCCGGCGAGCCAGAGGTGGGGGGGCACAGGCGCCACAGCCGCGAGCGTCGGCGCCCCCAGAGGTGCTGCAAGCGCCGGTGAGAGGGCCGCCCCCCTCCAGCAAGCAGGAGGCGAGGGCCACGTGCACCGCCAAGGGAGGGCCAGCGCACCCGGGAGCGCGGCAAGGGGGCCGCGCCTCCTGGCGAGCCGGAGGGCGCACTTGCAGCAGCCACAAGGGTCGGTGTCCCCCGAGGCGCAGCAAACGCCGGCGAGACCGCTGCCCCCAAGTGAGCCAGAGGTGAGGGCCACGCATACCACACCCACGGGTGCCCCCTCCGAAGACGCGGCATGACCCAGCGAGGGGCCGCGCCTCCCTGCGAGCCGGAGAGGCAGCGCCCCCCGGGGGCGCGGCAACCGCCAGCGAGCCAGCCGCTCTACCGGCGAGCCGGAGGCAACGGGCGCGCCCACCGCGGTATCAAGCACCCGCCCCCGGAGGCGCAGCAAGCACCGTCGAAAGGGCCGACCCGCTGGCGATCTGGAGGGGAGGGGCACACGTGCCACAGCGGCGAGCGCCAGTGCACGTGCCGCAGCAGCGAGGCTGGTGCCCACGCAGCACGCGTGCCGCTCGAGCGAGCGCCGGCACCGGACAGGCCGCAGGCGCACCGGCTGCGATCTCGTTGGGAGCGACAGACGGTTCTGCTGACAGCCAGAAGTCGGTCGTCGCTTCCAGGTCAGTCTCAAGCCGCGAGAGCGAGAGAGCTGTTCGTAGGGGGCGCAGAGCTTAAGAGGGCTCTGCCGACTCCTCCCCTGCTTGGTGGTGCCATGGGGGGCACCCAATAGGCAGCAGCCACCTCTTCTCACCCCACCCGCCCGCAACGTCCCCCCCCCTTTTGCCAGACAAGCTGGCGCCGGGGTTAGGGCATTTTCTTTGAGCAGAATGCTACCACACCTTGAGCCTATGAACATGAAAAAAAAGAGAAGGGAGTTCACCAAGATAAACAAAAAACATTCTTTCCTTCTTTCTACAGGTTTTTCTCCCTTGCTTGGTGTGGAAAACAAGTCCTTCTAGACTGTATGATTGAAGGGCCACTTCAGGAAAGAGGCATCAATGGGGGCAAAACAGACATCACTTTAAATTTATATCTAGCAGATATATCTTCTTTTCATTTTTACTTTAGAGTAGGTGAAGGGGCCTCACTCCATATTGGGAATGGCAGGGTAGGGGGCTTTTAAGATCTGGACTGGGGTCCTTGGACCTATTCAAGAATAGGGATGTGAGAACCCATCCCAGCTCAGGTTCTCTGGGAGCCCACAGAAGTGTGGCCCCTGGTCGCCCCCCCCCCCCAGATCCATGCTCGGGCCACCCGCGAGCTCAGCGAGTTGCACGGACGCACCACAGTCCCATTCGGTGAGCACCTACCATTTCCCGCCTTTGCTACGTGTGCAAAAAAGAAGTTTAAAAAATGCACATATTTAAACATGCACAGTTTGGGGGCCAGGAAAGCTTAATATATTCAAAGCATTATGCCTGTAATACTGCACACATTAAGCTTTCCTGGGCCCCAAACTGTGCATATTTAAATATGCGCATTTTTAAAAACGTCTTTTTAGCACACACAATAAAGGCGGGAAAATGGCAGACACCCACTGAACGGGATTGGGGCGAGTCCTGGAAGACATGAGCAGGGTGTGAGCCAGGGCAAGCAAGGACAGCATCTTCAAATACATATGAAGAATCCAGTTTTGTAAAAGAAAACTTTAGGCAGGAGCAATGCATGTTTTGGGGCAGGAGCAATAAGGGCCAACTGGCCAAGCTGAACCCAAGAGGTGATTTCATGTACACTGGAAACTGAAAGAGCATTGTATTTTAATCTAATGACTATGGAACAGTCCGGGGGTCACGGGCAGGGGGACTCACAGACCCAGTCATGTCCCTGTGACATCCCTGCTTAAGAATAAAAATGAAAAGATCATGTAGCTGCTAGTCGCACATTTAAAGTAATGCCTGTGTTGGCCCTAGATCTTAAATAAAGGGGTCTTTATTAAAAAAAATTAGTGACTGCCATTGTTCTCTTTCCTACTGCCTTTTCCTGCTGAGGGGCAGCCCCTTTGAGCTTTGCCCTGGCTTCCTCATACCCCCAACAGGAGATGGTGTTAAAGGACAAAGGTATTGTTACATATTGAACTAAATCCTATTATCCTGACATCGAATTTCACATCCGCATTCCCAGATCCATTTTAGATCATACCACAAACCATTTCTTCCCCATAGATCCTTGGAGGCCTCCAAGCCCTGTTGTTCAGTATACCAGGATCTGGAGAATGACACAGCTGTGACCTTCAGGGTGAATGGGACCCTCCTTGCTTGTTTTACTTACTTAATGGGGTGGTAGCAGGGTGGCCATGTGTCTTACTTTAGAGAGGGCATTCCTCTATTTGAAGGGCTGTCCAGTCCAGGTCTGGTTGAAAGAGAAAGGAAGAACAGACCTGGACTGAAAGGGAGAACAGGATCCTTGATGTCACCCATTCACCGTTAGCACCTGGAGAGCAGACAGAGCAGGCACATGGGTCACCTGGTCACAGTCTTACCCACCATGGCAAGATGCATTGTGTTTCTGTTTAAATTTGAGTATGTCAGCATTTGCATCTATGCATGTACTTTGGCATGTGCACACCTGGGTCCTCTTTTGTCCTCTTTTTTGCTGAGGTATAACCTAGATGGTGGAGAAGGCTCCATTGGCAGTCACAAGGTCTTGAGCTGTAGATGCTGGCATGCAACATATCTGTGAAAGCTGGGATCCACGGAATGCTGAGCGCACCAGAGTCTAAAGGCCAGTCCAGATCTCCCCAGCCTGAAAACGGCTACAGTGTGAGTTATTCTCCACACTCTGCTCTCCAAATGTAGAAGGGGCTGGATTGTGCCTCGTGTATCTTTTCTCTGTGTGTCACTGTCTCTTTCAAAGAGCAAACATTTGCTTAGCTCTATTCAAATTTCAAACAGCCAGGTATCCATGCTCATCAAATGCCAAGCAGAAAATAAATGTTTATAGCCATCACTCATTACATTTTTCAGATTTGCATGTAATAACCCTCACCTCGCTGTGTAAAAGTAAATTATTAATAGCACATCTGCTAAGGAAATGCATGCCTAATAATGGAGTGCACACTTTTCATGTTAGTGCTGTTCACAATGGAATTGTCATCTTGTTTGGGACACTACTGTCCCAAGGCCTCAGGCTCAGGGTAACAATGATTACAATATAGAGTATGTCCACAACTGAAGGGACTGCTCAGAGAGCTATCTGCATTCATATGGGCTTCCACAGCCTGCCTTTCAAGACTAGCATCCAAAAGCCACTCCCAAAACTAAGCAACACTTTTATAGAGCACAAGAAGCTACGGGACAGGGAAAGAAGCAAGACACCCCATATAGAAACTGTTTGCAGAATGAAGCATATAGCATTAGGGATGTACGAATCCCTTACCTGGCTCCACGCAGGGGCATCCACGGTGGGAGGGAGGCACTCCGTCCCTCCCCCCGGAATCCTCCCTGGCCAGCTCTGCTCCGCGGCGGCTTCATGGAGCCGCCGACCAGGACCAGCCACAGTTGGAGTTCCGGCTGCAGCCAGGCTGCTGCGGCCACAAATGGCTGTCGTAGCAGCCGCCATTTGCATCCTTGCAAGCAGCCATGATAGGCTACATAAGTATTTACATAGCTATCACGGTAAAGGCAGCCACGCAAATGACGGCAGCAGCAGCCCAGCCGCAGCCGGCCAGGAGACCAGCCACTGCCGGAGCTGCCGCCAAAGCCGCATCTGCCCCAGGTAAGTTCCGTCCCGGGGGGGATTCCGCAGGGGGGCGGGGGGCGGGGGGCCATTCCGCCACGGATTCCACTGGAATCCATGGTGGAATTCTCTGACATCCGTATATAGCATTTGTTGTAAAAACAAACCTAAATCAACACCTAATGGTTTACCTCTGCCACCAAACACCCACCACAATAAATAGGCCTAAGAGAGACTCCCAAATACATGTTAAGCCTTTGGGAAGTAGCCACAGTTAAGAGAATAAGCAGCTCAGGATCAAAGATGTAGGAAATCCATTTCTATTAAGAGAAAATACTAAAAAACTAGTGTTTATGCCCTGCATGGTATTCAGGAAGTAATCCTTTAAAAATGCAAATAGAATAGTACCTTAGAATGTACAAGAGAAACCTGTATGCTGGACCCAAATTAATTTAGTTGTGCTTTGGTTCCACTGAAATCCACGACTTAAGTCCCATTGATTTCAATGGGAAATAAATGCAACTAATTTTGGCTGAACCCTGTGCCTACTTACCTGGAGGTAAGTTCTGTTATACTCAATGGGGCTTTCCTCTGAACAGAAGTGCAAAGTGTTGTGCTATTAATCTGGATCCAATCCAATGCGTTTTGGCCAAGTAAAAATAATTCCATTAAATAAAAAAAAAATTGCCCTTTGATAGAAGAGAATACAATTCTCATAGATGAGGGGGAGGAAAGCTTTTTATGAGTACTTTGTCAATATAAAAAACCATTGTCAGTCATTATGTAGCTGGGGCTATACAAGAATTTATCCCCTGCTTGCTGTGGTATAAAGAGAATTACATTTCTAGAGGATCCCACGAGGGCTCCAATAAAGCTACATCTGAGAGTCAGAGAAAATCCATGATTCCATTTCAATTTCTGCTTAGCATATTCTAAAGCAGAAAGAAAGATAGAAAGAGGAATTGTTAGATGAAAAAAATAAATGATGGCCAAGATCCTGTCCCAAATTAAGCACTTTTAACAGTTAAATCATTTGACTTTCATCTGCTGAAATCTTTTCAATTAAAAACCACGGAACTTGAGAGTAATGAACTTGAGCTGAATTATACTCATTGTCTCCATATCATCTATATTCATATCCCATTCAGTTCCTCAGCAACAAATCACCCATATAGCTTCGGCCATTTTGCATGGTTTGTTGATATGCTATAATCTAGACCAACATAAGTACCCAGCACTTGATCCTGTGTTGGTGCATCTATCTCTGTACTGCTGCCTGCCTGATATCTACTTTCTCAAGTATCTGTGTTTACCACTGGGTTCTTAGACAGAATTCCTCAGTGGTGTCCTAATGGCAGCGTCATTTATTGGAGCAGGAGTTGTTGCAGCTACCTGCTAAGGGAACAGGATGGAGACATATGCCTGGCTTATTGGAGTGAGTGATTGTCTCAATTAAATAGAGAGGGCTGAGGAAATTAGTGACAATATGAAAGCCTAATGAGCAGAGATCAAGGGAGCTGCCATTTTCTCCCCATGTGTACTGCTGCTGATGGTCATATCAATCTTTCTGTAAGCTGCTTTGATTCCTCAAAGTGAGTTGAAATGAAATTTTTATCCCTTTCCCAGTAAAGATGTACTTTGTAGAGTCTTCTCCAGTTAAGTACTTTATGACTGGTTTCATATTGCCTCAAATGTTTGCACCTTACAGATTATGGGGAGGAGATACTTCTTCTTTGCACCCCTTTCTCAGTGGCCAACCTGAATTACTTTTGTTAAATGAAATGCTTGTTCCACCTCTCCATAGGTGTGGGGAGGTTTACAATATTAAAAGCAACACCACCGTCTCAAACAATTTGAACAATAAAGCTAACAACAATTTATTTTTTAAAATCTATTATGAAGAATCAGAACACTGATAACCAGCCAATAAACTGATTAAATTAGCACCATGTTAGCTACCCTGAATGCTTTGATGAAAATTTAAAAGGGAAGTACAATTCTGTCCCTGCTCTGGGAGTTATTCCACAGCGTTAGGGCACTGCTGCTTTCTAATAAAGTACAGATATGCAGGAATGCTGCCAGATGAGCCTGCATTTGACAGGACAACTCATTATGATGGCCTGTGTGTGTTACCTGCAGGACCTAGCTGTGGTAGACAAGAGGCATAGACCTGTTTGTCTCTTTAGAATCAAGAGCAGGAGAGCAGGGTCATCACCATAAGGGGAGGTTGTTTCCCAGCCTCCCTTTACAATATTATGAGTTCTGGTATTATGACAGAGGAAGAAAACTTCTCTATATCCACTTTCTCCACACCATACATGGTTTTAGAAAACTCTGTCATGCTCACATACACCAGGCTTCCCCCCCCAGTTAACAAGCCACACATGCTTGAGCTTTTTATCCTAGGGAAAGTACTCCAACTCACTGATCATTTTGATTGTCCTTTTCTTTACCTTTTCCAGCTTCATGATATCCTTTTTGAGACAGAACAACTAGAACCTTTTTTGAGACAGAATGACCAGAACTGTACACAATATCCCAAATACTGTAACCACCATAAATTTATTTTTAAAAAAATACATTACAAATACAGTTATTTTATTTTCAGTCCCTTTTCTAATAATCTCTAACATGAAATTTGCCTCTTTAAAATCTGCTAGGGAATGAGTTAATGTTCCATTGAGCAATTATTCGTCATGACACTCTCTTTCCTGGTCAGTCACCACCACTTCAGACCCTAAGGGTTTATTGGTGAAGTTAGAATGATTTGCCTGAGTATGTATCACTTTACACATACTTACATTTAATCGCAGTTGTCATTTTATTTATTTATGATTGATTGATTGATTACATTTCTATACCGCCCCATAGCCAAAGCTCTCTGGACAGTTTACAAAAAACATTAAAATACAATATACAAAGTTTGAAAGCCATTTACATAAAAGCATAAGACAATATATACAAACAACATATCAACAAAAACAACTTTGAACTAAAAACAATTTAACAAAAAAATCCAACAATAAAACAACACAGCTTAAGAACAGTATGCAAGAGTCAGCAAAAGGAACAAGAGTTCTAAAAAGGGAAGGCCTGCCGGAATAATAGAGTCTTTTGTTCCTGCTTTAAAACCTTCAACGAGGTCAGCGGGCGCATTTCAACTGGCAGGTCACTCCACAACTGAGGGGCGGTGAAGGAGGAAGTCCTCTTGCATGGGGCTGCCAGTCTCACATTAGGCAGCCGCAGCAGAGAGCCCTCAGAGGACCTGAGGTGGTGGATTGGAACGTAGGGGAGAAGGCGCTCCCTAAGGTACCTTGGACCTAGACCACCAGGTAAGGCTTTAAAGGTAAGAACCAGCACTTTATATTTTGCTCGGAAACAAATTGGCAGTTTTAAAACTGGTGTAATATGTTCAAATTTATTGTTTGAGGGTAATTGTGCACATGCATTTATATATTAAATATATTACTGATTGTTGAAGGTTTAAGTTTTATTATTATATAATGCTATATTTCTTCTAATTATTATTATTAATAATAATAGTATAGGCTACTGGGAATGAACAGTAGACCTGTTTCTTGGATATAAGATTGATGATATGATATTGAAATGTAAGGTTGTTTATTAAACTGTAAGTTTGTTAAGGTTATAGATATAGTTTTTAAAATAGAATGGCATTGGAGGCTGGGCGGTATTGGAGTTTAAACTTAATTCTTTAAAGGGGAGGGAGAGGGAGAGGGGGAGGGAAGGGGAAAGAATCTTCTTTTTTCTTCACTTCCTTTCCTCCCTTTCCCTTTTTTCTTTTCTTTTTCCTTCTCTTTTTGTTATTGTGGTGTCCTCATCAGAATATTGTATTGTTGGGAAATTGTAGTATTGATCAGGTTGCTGGTAACTTTGGTATTGTTTTTTTCATTTATAAAGATAAAATAAATAAAAATATATTTTTAAAAAACTGGTGTAATATGGGCTCTATGGGATGTCCCAGAGACTAACCTGGCTGCCATATTTTATACCAGTTCAGAAACTTCAACTGGCTTGAAGTTCAGTTTCCAGTGTTTTTCAACGGGAAACTTCTCAGGTAGCCCCAAGTACAGCACAATACAGAAATCAAGCCTAGAGGTTACCAGCACATGCACCACAATTGCCAGGTCCACATATCCCAGTAACAGGCATAGCTGACGTATCAGCCAAAGTTGATAACAGGCACTTCTCACCATTGCCTCCATCTGGGCTGCCAGGAGCAGAGTTGGGTCAAGAAGCACCCCCAAGCTAGGAACTTGCTCCTTCAGGGGGAGCGCAACCTCATCTAGAACTGGTTGACATACCTCAGTACCTGAATTAGGACCCTTCACAATGAGCACCTCTGTCTTGCTTGGATTCAGCTTCAGCTTGTTCTCCCTCATCCAGCCCATTACCGACTTCAGGCAGTCATTCAGAGGAGTCATAGCTTCCTTGGATAAAGACGATAAGGAGAAATAGATTTGGGTGTCATCAGCATACTGATAACACTCAGCCCCAAACCTCCCGATAATCTTTCCCAGCAGTTTCACATAGATATTAAACAGCATTGGGGATAGAATGGAGACCTGAGGGACTCCACGTAATAGTTCCTGTTCTGAGGAACAATTATCCCCAAGTGACACCATCTGGAACCGTCCTGAAAGAAAGAAACAGAACCACTGCAGAGTAGTGCCCCCAACTCCCTCAGGTGATCCAGAAGGATACCATAGTCAATGGTATTGAATGCCATTGAGAGATACAAAAGAATCAATAGGGATGCACTCTCCCTATTGATTCCCAGGTGAAGATTGTCCACCAAGGTGACCATGGCAGTCTCAGCTCCATATCCCACTCTGAAGCCAGTTTGAAATGGGTCCAGGTAATCAGTTTCATCTAAGACTGCTTGGAGTTGAATGGACACCACCTTCTCGATTACCTTGCCCCAAAATGGTAAATTACTTACTCGCCTATAATTATTGAAGTCTAGGGGGTCAAGGGAAGGCTTCTTCAGAAGTTGTCTAACAATTGCTTCTTTCAGACATGATGGAGAATTACCTTCCTTTAGGGAGGCATAATATTCAGCAAAAATTGCTTTACCATCTCCCCTCCCTGGACTGCAAGCTAGGATGGGTATGGATCGAGAGGGCAAGTTGTTGTTTTTTACCAAACCAAGCAACTTGTCCACATCATCAGGAGTCACAAGCTGAAAATGATCTAATTTAATCATGCATTAATCCCCACAACAGAGTCCAAGTTGGGAGATTTTGTCCATGAATAACTCATTAAAGGCATCACAGCGGGCTACTAAAGGTTCTAAGATCAGATTCAGTGTGTGTGTGGGGGGGGGCTGACTCAGCTCCCTAACCACCCTGAACAGCTCGGCTGGGTGCAAGTTTGTGGATGGAATACATGTAGAGTACAAAGCTCTCTTCGCTGCATGTATCACCTCCCCATAGGTCTTCAAATGGTCCCTATGACATGTCTTATTGGATTCAAGTTGAGTTTTCCACCACTAGTGGTCTGGTTGTTGTCCTTGCCACTTCAGCTCCCTCAGTCCTTCTGTAAACCATGGAGCTTGTTTGGAAACAGGTAGGAGAGGATATCTAGGAGCGACTGTGTCAATAACCCTGGTCAGAACTTCATTCCACATGGAGACCAGGGACTCGACAGGGTCAGTGGTGGCACCAGCCAAGAAACCCCCCAAGGCATTTTTGAATCACAATGGATCCATCAGCCTTTGGGGGTGGACCATCTTAATTGGTCAACCCCTGCGGAGGCAGGTAGTAGCCATGATACCAACCCTGACCTGACAGTGATCCATCCATGACAACATGGAGACAGATAAAACCTCCACCCACCCATCATTCTCTTGATTGGAGAAAAAGATCAAATCAAGTGTGTGACCAGCTTCATGTGTTGGCCCCTTGACCACCTGGGACGGGCCCATGGTTGTCATGGTCGCCATGAACTCCTGAGCTGCACCTGGCAAGCTGGACCCAAGGGGGATGCTGAAGTTGCCCAGGACTAAAAGCCTGGGCAACTCCAACACCAGCTCCAACACCAGCTATGTGAGCTCAGTCAGGGACTCTGTTAGGTAGCGGGGTGGCCAGTACACTAACAGAATCCCCAATCTGTCCCTAGTCCTGAGGCTGAGGTATACACACTCGATGTGAGCCAGGTCCTTCACAGTGAGTCTGGTCAGGGGGATGTTATCTTTGTGGACCACTGCTATGCTGCCTCCCCGTCCACTTCTCCTTACCTGCTCTACCACAGAGTACCCAAGTGGGAGAAGCTGCATACATACAGGCCCACTTATCTCCCCCAGCCAAGTCTCCGTAATGCACACCAGGTCAGCCTTTTCATCCAAGATTAAATGGATGGTTTTGATCTTATTCTGGACTGGACTGGCATTGCAAAGGAGCAGGCAAAGGTTCTGCAAGTGGGTTGGCCTGCTCCCGAAGGTACCTGGGCTGGCAGGGCTGTCCATTTGCTCAGTTTGGAGAGATCCTTTGGAAGGTCTTCACAATCCACTTAAGTTTTCAACATCCAAATAATTTGATATCATCCACAAACTTGGTCATTTCAAAAGGCATCCCTGACTGCCAATCATTTCTGAACAACAACACTGGCCCCAGGATGTAAAAACAAAAGATGAGCCCTCCTGAACCAGACCAAAGGCTTATCGAGTCCAGCATTCTGCTCACACAGTGGCCAACCAGCTGCTTATGGGAAGATCCTTGGTCTCTCCCAATGCTTATTTTCCTCCATTGTGAGAACTATCCATTTATTTTTGCTTCTTGTTGTTTAACTAGGCCACACACATCCTCTAATTTTGTAACTCTTAATTTTACTCAGGAATTTTTGTGAGGGACTGGGTGAAAAGCTTTTTGGACGTCTAAAGCTATAATATCTATCCCTTTTGACATTGGTTGTTTGATATGCTCAATCTTTAATAATGCTTTCCACCAATTATCAAGTGACTTGATAATTTTTAATCTATCAATCCCTATAACGTCATGTCTTGTCACCTCGATTTGACTCAGTTCTTCAAATATACACCTGAGAAAGAATTGGTTCAAGCATGGTTATCCGCCATGAAAACATAAGAAAAGACCTACTGAATCAGACCAAATGCAGCTTCCTATTTCCCACAGTGGCCAACCAGACACCATAGGAACCCCACAAGGAGGGCATCAAGGTACTAGCCCAGCCCTCTCCTGCTTTTGCTCGCTAGGAATGCTAGCGCCCTGGCATACTGCTGCTGCACATAGAGGTTCCATACCACCATCTCCTGTCCAACATCTGTTGTAATGAACACTGATTTATTCAGCCTATCTGCAATCTCCCTGTCCTCCTTTAGGAATCCTTTCACTCCTGTGTTGCCTAATGGATGTAGTCATTGTCCTTCACAAATGCTCACGTCTTCATTTGTGTAAGACCAGAAAACATGGGTTTAACAACTTCTGTTGGATGAGTTAATGTGTAGTTCTTAATTATTATAAATGCTATCCAAATTGGGCTTTTGTGTGGGGGAGGGGGAATCTTGCCATCCTAGGCTAACATGACAGTTGTCTCTACTAACTAATTTTATATCTCCTGTTCAAGTTTATATGTGTGTGCGCGCATGTGCGTGCACACATTTTGTCACTATAATTTTCTCTAGCACAAAAATCAATGCTGGGATACCCAAATTTGTAAACTATTGCTGTGCAGCACCAAGGAATGCACAGTGCTGCATTTCTCTTCAACTTGTGCTTTATATAAAACCCATGTAGAGCTGGATAAGATATACTGTCTGGAAAATTGCCTGGATTACCACTCAGTTATGTAATGATTATCCATTTGGCTACTAACCATGAAACAATGGTAATTGGGATTTGTTGATCTGCAGGGGTCACACCATTCATAACTCACATGTATGCATTTGCTGTATATAAACATTTCATGTGCCAGAAAATCATTGTAAACATAATTTGATAATTACAGTAGACACCTCAGACACATCTGTTTTTGACGTTGTAAAACCACATTTCTAAAACCAATACTTTATTTACATATTAAGCAAGAGTAACCTGAGGGTGTCACTCAATCTTAACAGCATTTTCTTCTGGTCATCAGTAGGATGTATGGACTGTATAAATCCATTCCATCTGTGTTTTGCAGGTTGTTGGGTGCCTTTCATTCCATCTGACCACTGATGGAACAGGTGTTTGGTTCTGTTGTGGATTCCAAAATCCAACATCCATAGTCAGCAGGGCTGGCTTCTCTTCTGACATTACTTGGAAAGTTACTATTACTGAGCACTTCATGGGATTTAGTGCAGTTGCGAAGCTCCTGTTCTATACCATGTAAACTCCTACTTTAATTATGAATTATGACCATAAGATTGAATAGGTTGTTGTGGAGAAAACTGAAGCAGCACTGATGCCTTGGTAAGTGTAACACAGCAGCATCAAGGATGTTGTCCCAAGGCCAGCAGTGTTTTTCAGCACAACAGTGTGTGAGCTAGGGATGTCAGAGAATTCTGCCATGGATCTCGGTGAGGCCAAATGCCAGTGCATTCGGCCCCCCGAAATCCATAGTGGAACGAAGCCCCTGGGCCCCCCACCCCGCAAAATGGGCCCAGAACAGAGCATCTACCTGCTGCTGTCTGCGCTGCATTGTGAATGGCAGCCGCATCTGCGGCTGCCATTCACTTCTTCCATATAGCCGTGATAGGCTACGTAAATACTTACGTAGCCTATCACGGCTAATGCAGGGACTCCATTTGCATCCCTGCAGAAGCCCTGATAGGCTACATAAGTATGTACGTAGCCTATCACAGCAAAACCAAGGGAACGTAAATGGCGGCGGCTACGGTGGCCGCCATTTGCGTTCCCTTTTTTTGGCCATGTGATAGACTACGTAAATATTTACATAGCCTATTATGACAAAAGAGAGGGGCGCAAATGGCGTAGTGACCGCCATTTGTGTTCCCTTTTTTTTTGCCATAATAGCTACGTAAATATTTATGTAGCCTATCACAGCAAAAAAAGAAAGGGAATGAAAATGGCGGCCACCATAGCCGCTGCCATTTGCATTTGCTTTTTTTTTTTTTTTGCCGTGATAGGCAACGTAAATATTTACATAGCCTATCACAGCAAAATACAGGGACACACATGGCAGCGGCTACAGCAGCCGCAATTTGCGTCCCTGCAGGCTGCCCAGCGGCCGGGTGTCCAGCTGCGGGCGGCCCCAGCCAGCGGGTCCACGGAATCTCCACAGAACGGAGCTGGCCGGAGAGAATTTCGGGGGTAGGGACGGAGCGCCTCCCCCTCACCACGAATGTCACCCTTCGAAAAGGTAAGTGACTTTCGTACATCCCTAGTGTGAGCTCTTCTCCTGCCTGCGATTCACACAGAACCTAAGCTACAGCAAAAGACAGGAGATGACACATAATCTAATCAGCTGTGTTATTACTGGAGACATAGCACCATAGGGAATCTTGCTATCTTCTCTCCAGATTACCTTTAAAGGCTCATGTGGAAGAGTCCATCTAGGAATGGACTTCAGGTGGCATGTTGCACTTTTAATGCATTCCCATTTTTTTAAAGCTTTCATCCAGAAAGCTAGCTTATCAGGGGGAAAGGATCTAGCCTGTTCCTCTCAGTGATGTGCTATTTTTTTTTTCTGAACAGAGCAAAGTTTCATACTTGAGAGCATTAAAACAATGATGTAAATTCGGTTCCATTTAACTACAGAACCTACACCGAATGGGTTCTAACACCCCGGTGGGTAACCAAGCAAATCCAAGCGACAAACATCACTACAGACAAAACTGTAAACTGGAATCTACTGTACGTATTTTAGAAGATTACAGAATTAAAATGGTGATATGGTGGTTATATGAGTGTTAGAACCTTTATCTCTGATTACAGAGAAAGGGAATGCATCAAATAATAAGATTAATTAAAAGCACTGCAATTGCCAAAGCTGGTACTATGAATTATGCTAATAAGATAACAGCTTGAGCTTCTAACTTTGTTATGACTCCTCCTTCCTACCTTCTCCTGTTTACTACTTGCAGTTTAAAGCTTAACTAAATCAAATCTAAACTAAACTCAAACACAATTGTTAACTCTCCTTTTTTCCTCCTCCTGCACATTACTTGAACTATAAAAGTTCAGCTAAAGCATTAATAAGCTCCGCTAGGCATGTGAAGAATAAAGGTAGAAGAGCGAAAGGAAAAACCCGAGGCTTGGAGATAATTCAAAGTCCCATCTTCAGAAATACCTACAAGTCCCAAACTCAGAAAATTCACTAAGTCCTAACTTCAGGAAATATTCTAAGCTCTAAAGTGTGGTCGCACCATTGATTTGTATAAGGGCAATATGATATTGGCAGTTTTATTCTCAATTCTTTTTCTAATTATGTCTAACATGGAGTTTGCCTTTTTTACAGCAGCTGCACACTGGGCTGACATTTTCATCAAGCTGTCCACCACAACCCCAAGATCTCTTTCTGGTCGGCCACTGCTAGTTCAGATCCAATCATGCTATAGTTGAAGTTTGGATGATTAGCCCCAACGTGCATCACTTTACACTTGCTTACATTGAACTCCATTTGCCATTTAGATGCCTATTCTCCATGTTTAGAGAGATCCTTTTGGAGAGCTTCATAACCCCTTTTTGTTTTAACCACCCCAAATAAGTTGGTGTCATTGGCAAACTTGGCCACTTCACTGCTCACTCCTAATTCCAGATCATTTATGAACAGGTAGAAAAGCATTGGTCCTAATACAGATTGCTGTGGGACTCCACTATTTACTTCCTTCCTTTGGGAGAATTTACCATTTATTCCTATTCTCTGCTTTCTGTTCTTTAACCAGTTGCTGATCCATAAGAGGACCTGCCCTCTCATTCCATGACTACTAAGTTTGCTCAGGAGTCTTTGGTGAGGGACTTTGTCAAAAGCCTTTTGGAAGTCCAAGTCAATAATGTCTACTGGGTCACCCCTGTCTACATGTTTATCGACACTCTTAAAGAACTCTAAAAGATTAGTGAGACAGGACTTAACTTTGTGGAAGCCATGTTGATTCTTTTTCAGCAGGGCTTGTCCTTCTATACACTTACTAATTTTATCTTTAATAATGCCTTCAACCAATTTACCCAGGACAGACATTAAGCTAACCTGCCTGTAATTTCCCAGATCCCCCCCCCCCGGGTCCCTTTTTGAAAATTGGTGTTACATTGGCCATCTCCCAGTCCTCTGGTATAGAGGATGATCATAGGGACATGTTGCATATTTTAGTTAGAAGACCAGTAATTTCATATTTGAGTTCTTTGAGAACTCTAGGATAGATACCATCTGGGCCCAGTGATTCATTTGCTTTCCATTTATCAATAAGGTTAACTTCATCTTTTGTCACCACTATTTGCCTCAGTTCCTCAGACTGCCTTCCTGAAAACACCAGTTCAGGCACAGGTATCTGTCCTATATCCTCTGCAGTGAAGACAGATGAAAAGAATTCATTCAGCTTCTCTGCGATCTCCTTGTCCTCCTTCAGTACTCCTTTAACACCACTGTATCCAATGGTCCAACTGCCTTCCTAGCTAGTTTCCTGCTTTTGATATATTTAAAGAATTATTTATTGTTGGCCTTGATATTGTTGGAGATATGCTCTTCAAAATGCTTTTTTGCATCTCTTATTGTCTCCTTGCATAACCTTTGTGCAAGCTGGTGCTCCCTTGTTTTCCTCACTTGGGCCAGACTTCCGTTTTCTGAAGGAAGCTCTCTTTTCTCTAATAGCTTCCTTAACACTGCTTGTTAACCATTCTGGTGACCTCTTGGACTTGGTGCTACCTTTCCTAACCTGTGGTATACATTTTAGCTGGACTTCTATTATTGTGGTTTTGAGTAATCTCTAAATTTTGAAGGGATTTCATCCTCTTGACTCCCCCTTTTAACTTCCTTTTCACCAGTTCCCTCATTTTAGAGAAGTTTTCTATTCTGAAGTCAAATGTGACTGTGTTGGACTTCCTGGATATTTTTCCACTTAAATATATGTTAAATCTGATAGCACTGTGGTCACTGCTGATTCAACAACATTTACATCTCCTACTAGGCCCTGGGTGACACCACTTAGGATTAAATCCAGGGTTGCCTCCCCTCTGGTCAGTTCCATGACCAACTGTTCTAGGGAACAATAATTTAGGGCATCAGGAAATCTAACCTCTTTGTCGTGACTGGAACATGCATTTATCCAGTCAATGGGTAACTGAAGTCACCCATTATTACAACACTTCTTGTTTGGAGGCCTCCCTGGTTTTGTTTTCTATCTCAAGGTCACTCTGAGCATTCTAGTTTGGGGGAACGATAGCATGTTCCTAGCACTAAATTCATGGATCACTGCCTTGTTGTGGCGAAGGGGTTTGCGTACCTCAATGAAGCCATAAGCTATGCCGTGCAGGGCCACCCAAGATGGACAGGTCATGGTGGAGAGTTCTGACAAATGTGGTCCACTTAAGAAGGAAATGGCAACGCACTCCATTATTCTTGCCAAGAAAACCCCATGGAACGTATCACAAGGATAAAAGATATGACGCCGGAAGATGAGACCCTCAGGTCGGAAGGTGTCCAATATACTACTGGGGAAGAGCAGAGGGAATTTCCAAGTAGTGCCAGAAAGAGTGAAGCGGCTGGGCCAAAGCCAAAAGGACACTCAGCTGTGGATGTGTCTGGTGGTGAAAAGAAAGTCCGATGCTGTAAAGAACAATATTGTTTAGGAACCTGGAATGTCAGATCAATGAATCAAGGTAAGCTGGAGGTGGTCAAACATGAGATGGCAAGATTGAACATCAGCATCTTGGGAATCAGTGAACTAAAATGGAAAAGCATGGGTGAATTTAATTCAGGTGACCATCATATCTACTATTGTGGGCAAGGATCCCTTAGAAGAAATGGAGTAGCACTCATAGTCAACAAAAGGGTGGGAAAAGCAGTACTGGGGTACAATCTTAAAAATGATAGAATGATCTCAGTATGAATCCAAGGCAAACCATTCAACATCACAATAATTCAAGTCTATGCCCCAACCACTGAGGCCAAAGAAGCTGAGTTGATCGGTTCTATGAAGACCTACAACACTTTCTAGAACTAACAACAAAAAAAGATGTCCTTTTCATCATAGGGGATTGGAATGCTAAAGGAGGAAGTCAAGAAATCACCGGGATAACAGGTAAGCATGGCCTTGGTGTACAAAATGAAGAAGGACAAAGGCTAATAGAGTTTTGCCAAGAGAACACGCTGATCATAGCAAACACTCTTTTCCAACAGCACAAGAGGCAACTCTACACATGGACATCACCAGATGGTTAATATCGAAATCAGATTGATTATGGACTTTGCAGCCAAAGATGGAGAAGCTCTATACAGTCAGTCAAAACAAGACCTGGAGCTGACTGTGGCTCAGATCATGAGCTTCTTGTTGCAAAATTTCAGCTTAAATTGAAGAACGTAGGGAAAACCACTACAAAATTCAGGTATGACCTAAATCGTATCCCTTATGAGTATACAGTGGAGGTGACGAATAGATTTAAGGGATTAGACCTGATAGACAGAGTGCCTGAGGAACTATGGATGGAGGTCCATAACGTTGTTCAGGAGGCAGCAACTCAATCCATCCCAAAGAAAAAGAAATGCAAGAAAGTAAAGTGGCTGTCTGATGAGGCTTTACAAGTAGCTGAGGGAAGAAGGGAAGTGAAAAGCAAAGGAGAAAGGGGAAAATATATCCAACTGAATGCAGAGTTTCAGAAAATAGCAAGGAGAGACAAGAAGGCCTTCTTAAATGAACAATGCAAAGAAATCGAGGAAAGGAACAGAATGGGAAAGACTAGAGATCTCTTCAAGAAAATCGGAGATCTCAAGGGAACGTTTTGTGCAAAGACAGGCATGATAAAGGACAAAGAAGGCAGGGACCTAACAGAAGCAGATGAGATTAAGAAGAGGTGGAAAGAATACACAGAAGAACTATACAGGAAAGATCTTAATGTCCCTGATAGCCATGATAGTGCAGTCAGTGAACTTGAGCTGGACATCCTCGAGAGTGAAGTCAAGTGGGCCTTAGGAAGCATTAGTAACAACAAAGCTAGCGGAGATGACAGTCTTCCAGCTGAGCTATTTAAGATCCTAAAAGATGATGCTGTTAAAGTGCTGCACTCAATATGCCAACAAATTTGGAACACTCAACAATGGCCACAAGACTGGAAAAGGTCAGTTTACATTCCAATTCCAAAGAAGGGCAATGCCAAAGATTGTTCCAACTACTGTACAATTGCACTCATTTCACATGCCAGCAAGGTGATGCTCAAAATCCTACAAGCTAGGTTTCAGCAGTATGTGAACTGAGAACTACCGGAAGTACAAGTGGGGTTTCGAAGTGGCAGAGGAACTAGAGATCAAATCGCCAACATTCGCTGGATCATGGAGAAAACAAGAGAATTCCAGAAAAACATCTATTTCTGCTTCATTGACTACGCTAAAGCCTTTGATTGTGTGGATCACAACAAACTGTGGCAAATTCTGAAAGAGATGGGAGTACCAGACCACCTTACCTGTCTCCTGAGAAACCTGTACAAGGGTCAAGAAGCAACAGTAAGAACCGGACATGGAACAACCGATTGGTTCAAAATTGGGAAAGGAGTATGACAAGGCTGTATATTGTCGCCCTGCTTATTTAATTTATACGCAGAATACATCATGAGAAACGCCGGGTTGGATGAATCACAGGTTGGAATTAAGATTGCCGGGAGAATTATCAACAACCTCCGATACGCAGACAATACCACCCTAATGGCAGAAAGCGAAGAGGATCTAAAGAGCCTAGGGATGGCAGAGAATTCCACCACGGATCTCGGTGAGGCCGAATGCCAGTGCATTTGGCCCCCTGAAATCTGTGGCAGAATGGCCTGCCCCCCCGCCACCCCCGGCGGATACCCCCCAGGATGAGACTTACCTGGGGTGGGTCTTCTGGGGTGGATCTTCCACCATTTGCAGTTTTTTGGGTTTTTTTTTACAGAGACGTGATAAGCTACGTACGTTTTTACGTAGCCTAAAACGTCTGGGTAAAAAAAAAAAAAGAAGTGTACGCTAATGGCGGCGGCTACGGCCGCCACCATTTGCGTATGCATTTTTTTTTTTTTTACCCAGATGTGATAGGCTACGTAAGTTTTTACGTAGCCTAAAATGACTGGGTTAAAAAAAAAAAAAAGGCGTACACAAATGGCGGCGCCATTTGCATTCCTTATTTTGGGCCGTCTTAGTCTACGTAAATATTTACGTAGACTAAGACAGCAAAATAAGGGGAACACAAATAGCGTCCGCTACGCTATTTGTGTTCCCCTTATTTTCACCGTCTTAGTCTACATAAATATTTACACTGATTAAGACGGCAAAAATAAGGAACGCAAATTGCGGTGGATGTAGCTGCCGCCATTTGCATACGTGGTGTGTGTGTTTTTTTCCCCAGAGCCCTCTGCGGCCGGAAATCCAGCTGTGGACGGCTCTGGCCTGGCTGGGCCTGGCCGGCTGCTCCGCGGAGCTGCCGCAGAGCACAGCCGGCCGCGAAGGATTCCAAGGGGGAGGAAGGGATCGCTTCCCCCCCATCGAGGATTCCGGGGGGAGGGATGGAATGCCTCCCCCCCCCACCATCAACATAATCCGCGAAAGGTAAGTGACTTTCATACATCCCTAGCTTGTTGAGGGTGAAAGTGGAGAGTGCAGAAGCTGGTTTGAAACTCAACATTAAAAAAACTAAGATCATGGCATCTGGCCCCATCACTTCCTGGCATATAGAAGGGGAAGAAATGGAAGCAGAGGCAGATTTTATTTTCTTCGGCTCCAAGATCACCGCAGACAGTGACTAGGGATGTCAGAGAATTCTGCCACGAATCTCGGAGAGGCCGAATGCCAGCGCATTCGGCCCCCCGAAATCGGTGGCAGAACAGTCTGCCCCCCCGCCCCCCCGGGATGGGACTTAACTTGGGCAGATCTTCCTGGTGGTGGCAGCTCCAGCGGCGGTTCGGCAGCGGTGTGGCGGCGGCGGCCAGTCTTCCGACCAGCTGCCACCGCCGCCATTTCCAGTTAAAAAACAAAAAAAAACAAAAAAAGTCATAGGCTACGTAAAGATGTACGAAGCCTCTCACGGCTAGATTTTTTTAAAAAAACACCGTGATAGGCTACGTAAATGTTTACATAGCCTATCATGGCTGATTTAAAAGGGGAAAAACACGTGCGTATGCAAATGGCGGCGCCCATGGGCGCCGCCATTTGCGTTCCTTATTTTGGCATGTCTTAGTCTACGTAAACATTTATGTAGACTAAGACGGCGAAAATAAGGAGAACACAAATAGCGTAGTGTCTACGCTATTTGCGTTCCCCTTATTTTCACCGTCTTAGTCTACGTAAATGTTTACGTAGACTAAGACATGCCAAAATAAGGAACGCAAATGGCGGCGCCCATGGGCGCCGCCATTTGTGTATGCGCGTTTTTTTTCCTTTTAAATCAGCCGTGATAGGCTATGTAAATATTTACGTAGCCTATCACGGCTGACTGCAGGGACGCAAACAGCGGCAGCTATGGCTGCTGCCATTTGCGTCCCTGCTAGCCAGTGGCCAGATGTCCAGCCACTGGCCGTGCTGGCTGGCAGCTCTGCAGAATCCTTGTGGAGCGGAGCTGGCCGGCCAGAATTTCGAGGGGGAGGGACAAAGCGCCTCCCCGCCCCGGCCAGAATTTCGGTGGGGAAGGACGGAGCGCCTCCCCCCCACCAGAATTTCGGGGGGAGGGACGGAGCGCCTCCCCCCCACCACTAATGTCACCCTTCAAAAAAGTAAGTGACTTCCGTACATCCCTAATGTCAGTGACTGTAGCCATGAAATTAAAAGACGCTTGCTCCCTGGCAGGAAAGCTATGGCAAACCTAGACAGCATAGTAAGATGCAGAGGCATCGCCTTGCCAACAAAGGTTCGTATAATCAAAGCTATGGTTTTCCCAGTAGCAACGTATGGCTGTGAGAGCTGGACTATAAGGAAGGCTGAGCGCTGAAGAATCGATGCTTTCGAACTGTGGTGCTGGAGAAGACTCTTACTGTTCCCCTGTGCCTAACAAGTCTGAATCCCTCCTCCCTGCACCATGATCTCATCCACATATTGGGACTCCTTGACTTCACCCGTCTAGCTGGCCCTGCACATGGAACAGGTAGCATTTCAGAGAAAGCCACCTTGATGGTCCTGGATTTCAACCTCCTACCTCGCAACCTAAATCAGGATCTCGTGGCTACATTTTCCCACATGGTTGGTACCACCATGGACCACAACTACTGAGTCCACCTCCAGCACTATCTACTAGGCTATCTAGACAGCGCGGGATATCTGCAACCTTTACACCAGGAGTCTAAATGCCCATCACAAACCCAGCTGTTTATGTGCCTAACGACTGAATCTCCCACTACCATAAACACCCCTCCCTCCGGAGGCACGTCTTCGGTGCAAGTGGATATTTGTTCATCTAGCGAGGAATGGGTCCCTTCTAAGGGATCATTCCCCTCTTCCTCAGAATGATGCCCTCCTTCCCTGAGATCTGTGTTCTCCATGACAGCAGGGTAGTTGTCACTCTGAGAGTGGGTCACAGCTAATAGATCCCTGAAGGTCTTATCCACCAGCCTCTCTGCCTCTCTTAGTTTCTCCAGGTCAGCAACCTTGGCCTCAGGGGAATGAACTTATTCCCTGAGAGCCAGGAGCTCATTACACACACCCATGACTTCCGTCCAGCAGGCAGATAGTCATACATGTGGCACTCAGTGCAATACAATGGATAGCCCCCTCCCCCCTGCTGGCTTTCTACCTTCATAATTGTTTTTTTTTATTTGGGAGTGTTTTCCCTGGAAAACTTAGTTGTTTACTACGAGAAGGTGGGGAACTTACTTACAGTTATTTATTTACAGTTACTTACTTTGAGTAGGGAGACTTCACCGCCCTGGCTTCCTTGCCCTGTTGCTAAACTTGCACAGTTGCTTAATTTGTTTGCTTGTTGATGCTTTGTCCCTGGGCCTGAGACGCTTTGTCACTAAGGCTCATCATGCTCAGAGAGACCATTACTGAGTTCAGGCACTGGTCCAGGACTTACACAGCCTCTCCTGATTCAGATGTCACAGGAAGACAGAGCTGTGTGTAGGGATGTCAGAGACTTCCGTCACGGATCTCGGAATTCGGCCCCCTGAAATCCGTGGTGGAACGAAGCCCCCCACCCCACGAAAGGCACGCGAAATGGAGCACTTACCTGCTGCCGTTCGCGCTGCTTTGTGAATGGGGGCTGCGTCTGCGGCCACCATTCGCTTCTTCATTATAGCCATGATAGGCTACATAAATACTTACGTAGCCTATCACGGCTAATGCAGAGATGCCATTTGCGTCCCTGCAGAGGCCGTGATAGGCTATGTAAGTATTTACGTAGCCTATGACGGCAAAAAAAAAAAAAAAAAGGAATGCAAATGGCGGCAGCTACGGCGGCCGCCATTTGCATTCCCTTTTTTTTTTGCCGTGATAGGCTACATAAATATTTATGTAGCCTATTATGGCAAAAGACAGGGATGCAAATGGTGGCGGCTATGCCCTTTGCGCCCGTCTTTTGCCGTAATAGGCTACGTAAATATTTATGTAGCCTATCACGGCAAAATACAGGGACACAAATGGTGGTGGCTACGGTGGCCGCCATTTGCATCCCTGTGCAGGCTGCCCAGCGGCCGGATGTCTGGCTGCGGGAAGCCCCGGCCGGCAGCTCTGCAGAGTCGCTGCAGAGCAGAGCTGGCCGGGGAGAATTTCGGGGGGAGGGACGGAGCGCCTCCCCTCCACTGCGAATGTCACCCTTCGAAAAGGTAAGTGACTTTTGTACATCCCTAGCTGTGTGTCATCAGCATACTGATGGCACTTGGCTCCAAATCCCCTAAAGACCTCTCCCAGCAGCTTCATATAGATGTTAAATAACATTAGGGACAAGGTAGTAACTAGGGATGGACGAAAGGGACTTACCTCGTCCCACAGCTTGCTTCGCGGTGGGGGGGAGGCGCTTCGGTTCTCCCCCCGAAGTTCAGGCGAGGGGGGGAGGCGCCCCATCCCTCGCCAGCGAAATTCAGCCCGGGTAGGAGCGCCCCGTCTACCCGGCCGTGAAAAAAAAAGTAAAACACACACACACCCGTGATAGGCTATGTAACGATTTACGTAGCGTATCACGGCTAGATTTCCAAAGTCAGCCGTGATAGGCTATGTAAATCGTCACATAACCTATCACGGGTGACTTTGAAAAAAAAAAGCGCGTACGCAAATGGTGGCTCCCATGGGGAGATTTACGTAGACTATGGCGAAAATAAGGGCAACGCAAATAGCGTTCCCTTATTTTCGCTGTAGTCTACGTAAATGTTTACATAGACTAGACGTGCCAAAATAAGGAATGCAAATGGCGGTCCCCATGGGCGCCGCCATTTGCGTACGTGCTTTTTTTTTTTTTCCCAAAGTCACCTGTGATAGGTTACATGATGATTTACGTAGCCTATCATGGCTGACTTTGGAAATCTAGCTGTGATAGGCTACGTAAATCGTTACGTAGCCTATCACGGGTGTGGTTTTTTTTTTTTTCACTTTACTTTTTTTTTTTGCAATGGCGGCGGCAGCAGCCAGTCGGGAGACCGGCCGCCACCCCCGCCCCCAACAAAACGCCGCCGGGACCCGCCGCCGAGAGGGACATTCACCTATGATAAGTCCCATCCTGGGGGGGGGGGCAGCGGAGAATTTCCCCAACACTTTCAGGGGGCCGAATGCATCGGCACTCGGCCTCCCGAAGATTCGTGGAGAAATTCTCCGCCAACCCTAGTGGTAACCTGCAGAACTCCGCAGCTCAATTGCCAAGTGGCCAAAGAATGGTCAACCAGTGCTACTCTTTGAAATCAGCCCCGTAGGTAGGACCAGAACCACTGTAACACAATGCCTCTGATACCCACCCCACAGAGTCAATCCAGATGGATACCATGGTTGATAGTATCAAAAGCTGATGAGACATCGAGCAGAATTAACGGGGTTGCACTCTCCCTGTCCATCTCTTGATAAAGGTCATCCATCAGGGCGACCAAGGCCGATTCAGTCCTGTAGCCAGGACAAAACCCAGATTGGAATGGGTCCAGATAATCAGTATCCTCTGAGAGGGCCTTGTTCCGCCACTACCCTCTCAAGTACCTTCCCTAAGAAAAGGGTATTTACACCTGGGCGGTAGTTGTTTAATACCACTGGGTCCAGAGTGGGCTTCTTCAGGAGTGGTCACACTACTGGCTCATTAAGGACAGCAGGAATCACCCCTTCCCAAAGAGAAGCAATCACCACACCCTTGACCCACCCAGTCATACCCCGCTCAGCCTGCTTTTATTAGCTAGGAGGGGCAAGGAGTGAGAGGGCACGTGATCAGCCACATTGCTGCAAGCACCTTGTCCACATCATCTAGGGGTGTACGGATTCACCGTTTGTTCCGGTGGGGAATCCATGGGGTGGGGAGGTGATCCAAACCTCCCCCCACCCTGGAATCCTCCAGAGCGGTTCCGCTCCACTCAGATTCCGGGGGGGGGGGGACTGGCTTGGGGGTGCTTACCTTCCCTCTTGCCAGCCAGAGCTGTTTACCTCCTCCCTGTCCCTGCCAATTGCCATGGGGGTTTTTTGGGAAAAAAAGGCCATTGAGAGGATTTGTCCATAGACTTATACGCAAATAGAGTCATGAATCTTGCGTATAAGCCTATGGACATGTAGACTTATACGCAAGATTCATGACTCTATTTGCGTATAAGTCTATGGGCACATCCTCCCAATCGGCTTTTTTTTTTTTTTTTTTTAAGACATGGCAATCTGCAGGGACAGGGAGGAGGCGAACGGCTCTGGCTGGCAAGAAGCAGCCGAGTGCTGTTCTGTCTCCAGTCCTCCTGGAGCGGAGGTAAGTGGTCCCGATCCACTGCGGATTCCTGAGGCCGGATTCCAAAGAATCCAGCCTCATTTGAATCCGCAGTGGATTTCTCTGACATCCCTAACATCATCAAGCCCCAGCAACTGGAACTGATCCCACAAAATTGGGCACATGGTGGCATTAGACACCTCAGCTAGAACTGCACTAACAGCATCAAGTTAGCTGCAGAGACAAGTGATTTTGTCTTCAAAGTGTGATGCAAAAAGGTCACAGAGGGTCCTGGAGGGGACTGGGGTCCCTTTTGCTGGGGAGAGTGTTAACCACCCCTGGACCGCCCCAAACAGCCTCACTGGATGGCTACTTGACGACGCAATAGAGGCAGCAAAGTAAGCCTTCTTTGCTGCCTGCACTGCCACACAATAGATATGATTATGTGCTCTAGAGCTGTTCGGTTATCTTTGCTTCAAGACTTGCACAATTTGTGCTCTAGCCTGTTTCATTGCCAGTAGCTCCCCAGTATACCAGAGAGCAGATGGGCTCCGCAGCATGGCGGAGACATGGTGCTGATGGGTGTGGGGGTCCTCAGAAAATATAAGTAAATCATCAAGGTACACAATGAGGAAAGTGTCCAAATAGTCCCGGAAGATGGCATTCATAAAATGCGAAGACGTGGGGCAGGCGAGCCCAAACGGCATCACTAGGTATTTGTACGCTCTATACCAGGTGCTGAAAAAGGTCTTCCACTCATCCCCCTCCCGGATGTGAATCAGATTGTAGGTGCCACACCGGTCCAACTTTGTGAAAATCTTGGCTCGCCCCAGGCGCTCCAGCATCTCAGGGATCAGGGGGGAGGGGGTACTTGTTAGGGATTGAGACCGAATTGAGGGCTCTATAGTCATGCACCGGGTGGAGTTCTCCAGATTGTTTGGCCACAAAGATGGTAGAGGCGCAGGCGGGGGAGGAGGAAGGGCAAATGAAACCACGTTTGAGGTTTTTGTCCAAAAACTCTCACAGTGCTCGAAGTTCCGGCTCCGACATCAAATACAGTCATCCAGCGGGGATGGTCACCCCCAGAATAAGGTTTAATAGTACAGTCAAATGGGCGGGGGGCGGGGGGAGCTGGTCAGCCTCCTTCTTGTCGAATACATCCTGAAAAGCTGCATACTTCTCTGGGGGGATCACGGTAGCTGAAGAACTGCCAGAAGCAGATGAGAAGGGGGAGGAAAGGGTTAAAGCCTGGACTGGGACTGGTGCCTCGGTCGGGAGGCAATGCTCCCGGCAGTAGGGAGACGCAAACTCCACTTGCTGAAGCTCCCAAGAAATCTGAGGATTATGCTTAGAGAGCCAGGAAACCCCCAGCACGATTGGGTATTGGGGAAACTTGGCCAAGTGAAACTGAATCTGCTCAACGTGGGACTGGGCACGCAGAGTGAGCAAAGCTGTAATCCGGGTCACTGCGCCTGAAGAAAGAGGATGCCCATCGATGGTCTCCACTGCCAAAGGGGCAGGAAGAGGCAGGGTAGGAATCTTGTGGAAGAGGGCAAAGGTTTCATCCATGAAACTGGTCATAGCCCCCGAGTCCACTAAAGCCAGGGCCTCCACCCCATCCCACTGGGAGGAGCGGAGTTGAACATGTAATAGCAGATGGGAGGGTGGGGGGGTTGCGGAAGGCACCCACCGGGTGTGGAAATGACCCCCACACTGGGGACCCCCAACATGCTTGGGGGACAGCCTAGTCAGGCCTGGGGGAGAGGAGGAGAAGGAGGAAGGAGAGGAGGGGGAGGCAGAGGGGCTGTGAGTCTAGCGCAGCAGGTTTTGGCGAAATGTCCCAGTCTTCCATACTGAAAGCATCAGCGCTCAGTGTGCCGCCGCTCTAGTTCCTCTGGGGGCAGTGGGGCTTGGGTAGCTCCCAGCTGCATCGGGGTCTCCTCCACCCCCACCACAGGCGTGGGGGGTGGGGCAGGAAACGGGGGAATGGGAGGAGGGAAATCCCGGCCCCCGGCGCCCCGCCGGGTCTGCCAGCGGCCCTCCAGCTGACTATCTAACTGGAGGCAGGTCTGGATGAGGTCCTCCAAAGTAGGCAGGCTAGGTGTGCACGCCAAATCATCCAAGATCTCGTCGTTCAAACCGTCCCAAAACTGAGCCACCAGCGTGGCATCATTCCGCTGCATCAGCAAGCAAAAAGTTGTCGCATAGCTGGAAACTGAGTCCCTGCCCTGCCTGAGGCAGCAAATCTCCTGAGAAGCCATCTGCGTGTGCAGGGGGTCACCGAAAAATCTGGCCATCGCTGTCATGAAACCTTGATAGTCCCTGAGCAGGGGGTCATTAGCGAGAAGACGTCCTGAACTCCATTTAGCTGCCACTCCTGAAAGTAGGTTAATGATGAAGCCCACACGAACCTGTTCCGTCAGGAAATCCTCAGGTTGAAGGCGCATGTACAGCTCCAATTGGGCCCGGAAAATCTGAAAAAGTCCTTTCTCCCCAGAAAATTTCTCTGGCAAAGCCACCGGGCACTTGCAGTGGGGAGGAATCAGAGGTGGTGGGGGTTGAACCACAGCTTGCAGATTCTGTACGGCAGTTGTCAGTTGAGCCACTTGATCATGGAGAATCTGGTTCTCTTGCACCAGAGCTTGCACTGCTGGGTCCCTGGCACCCTCCATTTGGCAGTAGGAGAAGAGAGAGAGAGAGAGAGAGGAACAGGGATCAAGCTGTCAGGAGTGCCCTGGCAGCCTCTTTCAGTAGACTCCAATAGCCAACTCAAGACACAGACGAAAGGATTCTTTTCAAGGCTTTAATCCTTTTGCAACTTAATGACTCTTTCAGATGCTAATCACCAGCAACTAAGCAAGGAACAGCAGAGTAGCCTATGCTCTGATTAGGCAGTTGATCCCCATTTGAAGGAGAGTCACTTGAAGACCCTGAACTTATGGGCTAGGGAGAGATCCTCCCTCTTTCCCTTGGGTCCACGGGAGGCGGCCATTGCTTGCTTACGCGCCAAATGGGCACTATGCCTCCTTTCCATGCCCTCCATCGCTCGTTGCTCCCTGCATCTGTGTTGAGCGTCTAACAAGCCCCGTTCCCACACTTTCTCAATGCTAGGATCACTTTCTATCTCAGGAATGCCGGCAGGAGGAATCTCTGCCATCTGCTGTGCCTGTGAGGGATGAGCTGGCTCCTCTCCCACGTATTGCTGATCCTCCTCAAAATCAGAACTGCTCTGGGGTTCTATCAGCTCAGTTTCCACCCTGACACCCTGTATGATGATCTATGTTGTGAGGTGGGGAGTGTGGCCCAGTTGAAACTCTTGGATCTCTTGGTGGCTTTCGATACAATCAGCCATGGTATCCTTCTGGGGCAACTATCTGAGCTGGGAGTGTGGGGAGACCATTACAGTGGTCCCACTTCTACTTGGTGGGCTGGCTCCAGAAGATGGTGCTTGGGGATCAGTTCTGTGAATTCTCCAGCATGACATTCTGCAGGGGATGGTTTTGTCCCCCATGCTATTCGACATCTAGGGATGTACGAAAGTCACTTACCTTTTCGAAGGCTTACATCCGTGGTGGGGGGGAGGCACTCCGTCCCTCCCCCTGAAATTCTGGCGGCGGGGGAGGCACTCCGTCCCTCCCCCCCGAAATTCTGGCCTGCCGCTCCACTCTGCAGGGATTCTGAGGAGCCGCCGGCTGGCTCCACCAGCAGCCGGACATCTGGCCGCTGGCTAGCAGGGACGCAAATGGCGGCGGCCGTAGCCACCGCTGTTTGCGTCCCTGCAGTCAGCCATGATAGGCTGCATAAATGTTTGCATAGCCTATCATGGCTGATTTAAAAGAAAAAAAATGCGCGTACGGAAAAGGCGGCGCCCATGGGCACCGCCATTTGCGTTACTTATTTTGGCACATCTTAGTCTACGTAAACATTTACATAGACTAAGACGGCGAAAATAAGGGGAACGCAAATAACGTAGCATCTACACTAATTGCGTTCCCCTTATTTTCGCCGTCTTAGTCTATGTAAATGTTTACGTAGACTAAGACGTGCCAAAATAAGGAATGCAAATGGCGGCGCCCATGGGCGCCGCCATTTGCTTATGCACATTTTTTTCTTTTTCTTTTAAATCAGCCATGATAGGCTACGTAAACATTTACATAGCCTATCACGGTGTTTTTTAAAAATCTAGCAGTGATAGGCTACGTAAATCTTTACGAAGCCTATCACTTTTTTTTTTTTTAACTGGAAATGGTGGTGGTGGCAGCTGGTCGGAAGATCGGCCACCGCCACCACCAAGCCGCCGCCGCAGCCGCCGCAGCCGCTGCCGCCAGGAAGATCCGCCCAAGGTACGTCCTGTCACGGGGGGGCAGGGGGGCAGACCGTTCCACCACCGATTTCGGGGGGCCAAATGCGCTGGCATTTGGCCTCCCTGAGATTCATGGTGAAATTCTCTGACATCCCTATCAACATCTACATGAAAACGCTGAAACTACTGAATGGGATCATCAGGAGTTTTAGACTGCATTTCCATCAATATTCTGATGACACACAGTTCTAGGTCTCCTTTTCAACTTCATTGGGTGAAGCTGTGGATGTGCTAAATCAGTGCCTGGTTGCAACAATGGACTGGATGAGGGCTAATAAACGAAAGCTCAATCCAGACAAGACTGAGATGTTGTTAGTGGGTGGTTCTTCTGACCAGATGGAGGGTGCTCAACCTGCTCTGGATGGAGTTGCACTCCCCTTGAAAGAGCAGGTTTGTAGCTTGGGGTTTTGCTGGAGCCATCTCTGTCCCTAGAGGCTCAGGTGGCCTCAGTGGCCCAGCTACACCCCTATCTGGACAGGGATGACCTGGTTTCAGTAATCTATGTTCTGGTGAGCTTCAAGTTGGATTAGTACAATGCTCTCTACATGGGGCTGCCCTTGAAGACTGTTCAGAAGCTTCAGCTGATGCAAAATGCAGCAGCAAAAACAATAACTGGGACTGCAAGCTCTGAACATGTAACACCAATTCTGGCCCATTTGCACTGGCTTACTGTCCATTTCTGAGCCTGATTCAAGGTGCTGGTTTTAACCTAGCCTTGGGGCCACAATACCTGAACCTACCTGGACACTACAATCAACATCAGTGGCCTTCCTCGAAGTGCCACCTCCAAGGGAGGCTCAGAAGGTGACAAGGGAGAGGGCCTTCTCAGTGGTGGCTCCCCGATTATGGAATGATCTCCCCACTGAGGCCCAGCACTGTCATCTTTTCAGTGCCAGGTTAAAACTGCCCTCTACTCCCAGGCATTTAATGCCATATGATCAGGCATTTATGTCAGCTGTCTTTAACAGATCCAGTATTTTACTGAAATTGTTTTTAGCTGTTGACATTGTTTTAAATTTTGTATATTGAAATGTTATGCTGTGTTTTATTGTATCTGTGATTTTGTGAATCATTGTGAACTGCTTTGGCTATTGGGCAGTATAGGAATGAAATAAATAATAATTTTAAAACACCCCCAAATATTGAGCATGGTCCTGTATCCTCTCTTGGAAGGAAGGAATGATCCATAGCAATAATTTCTGTGGTTCAATGAAAGTATGCAAATTTATTCTGTATCTATTGACACACATGGATATTTTAAGGCTGACATTTTAATTCTACTGCTGTCTATATTCAGGTTCCTTAGCCACATGCAGAGTGATTGGCAATTGAACATTAGAGTGCTCTGTCATGCTCCTAGGGAAGCAGCCGGATAGGATTTTTACAGCTTGTCTCTGAATAATCCTATCTAGTATGACACAGTAGGATATCCGGAGTGCATTGTAAGGAATGGGTTTTCCTTCCTTTCCTTGTCACTAAGGTCGATTAGTATAATTCCATCCAACTGTATTCTATGAGGGAGAAATCACTGTCCTAAACTCAAGCAAGATCTCACTGTCTGGTGGATAGAAACATTGAGGTGTGTCAATAACTATTAATGTGAAACAGCACATAACATACAGACATAAGAAATCTCATTTAAACAGTTTAAGATATTATTTAAAACAACCACAGGATAAATCCAGAGAAAATAGTTTGTTGGAAAAAATGCCAAATACAAGGGAAGGGTGGGCAATTCACAACTTAAGAAGCATTTTCCCCTAAGATTATCTTTATCGCTGCCCATATATTGCAATAGTATGAGGGAAACATGCTGGGAAATATAGTATGGATTAACAGTGAGAAAACTTTAAGGCTGCAGTCCTTACATAATTACCTGGGAGTAAGTCCCATTGAGTTCAGTGGGGCTTTCTTCTGAGTAGACAAGCACATCCGATTTAAAATAATGCACACTTATTGGAAGCTGGGACAAGATCATATAGATCTTCAGGTGCAGCTGGTAATTATACATGTCAGTTTATGCAGCAGAGGATGAGAGGGTCTGAAAGACAAGCCTCTAAAAGTACTATTAGTAAGCTTCATGTTCCTGCAAATGATTTAACATCGCCTAACACTAGCAGTTCACAGCTTCTCTCTCAGAGAATGTCAAAAGTGAAATAAACCGTTTGCTGCCTAATCTTCCCCGCCTTGTACCACTGTCTGCTACTGACAGTAATCCCTCATGTCTAATAGCCTGATCCACCTCCAAACAAAGGACAGGCTAAAACTAAGCTTCCTACTGGAGCCAAAGGTGTAGTACTGAAACTAGATCCAAAGGGTGAAGGTAGGAGTTACGTCACCGTCTGGAGTGGCCTGGGATTGACTACGTTGACAGCAAGAATTACTCAGCTTCTGTTTGCACTGAGCATACTATATCTGTGCTTAGTAGTACATTTATCACCACAAATGATCCTTATCATGGTATTGTGCACAACTGATAGTGGTAAGTACCATGTAAACATTAATTACTGAAGTAAGCAACTATGTCAGTGGCTTTTGTGATTGCCTATTTTAGGTTAGATAAGATACATCAATCATGTAAAATATTATATTATAAACCTATAGTAAAACTTCTCTGCTGTGCATCCACTGCCACAATTCTAACTACCTCTCAAATATGTGTGGTACAGAGGGTCAAAACTGGGAAGTTGTCAGGGTGAACTTAAGAGCTCATTATGAGCTGAGCCCAAACTCAATTGAAGTTCAGTCCTGGCTTGTAATGAGCTTACCTCGAACCATCAATCCCTGTCACTGCAGCTGCTCCCTTCTCTCCCCAAAACTGAGGTGGTGCTGGCTACGATAATAGGAAGGCATCTCTGCAAGAATTCCATTACTTGCAGGACAAAGAACAGTGAAATGGCAGCATCACAGGTGCCAGGGACCCTGAGACATAAAGTTTTCATACTCAGCAGGGATGTTAGACTCCCTGGAAAAAACATTGCTTCTTGTACCCAGGACACTGTCATGACCATGTGCAGTAGTGCCCCAGTTTCCAGGGTACCAAAAGTGGCTCTTTGGGTCCTGCCCTGTAGATGTAAAGTAGTTCCAAGCCAAGCCATCGATATGCTTGAAATAATAAGCAAGTAAACTCAATACTCCTAAGTGGCCTTTACTATCCAAATTATTAGTGATGTATCCAAGAAGAAATGTGTTCTATAAAAATCAAATGATATCAATCAAAAGAAGAACAGAAGAAGCTTGGAATACATTTATAAAGAAGTAGTTCTTAGCATTTCTCATGATTGGAGGATATAGTAATTATTCATTATTTGCTTTTTATGCATAAGTAATTGCCTTTTTTTCTGGCACATGACAGATAATTGTCCCTAAGAATTTGCAAGTAAAATATGGCATTTGCATAAAGGTTTCCTTTTTAACTTACTTTCACCTCCATGCTGTGGAGTTTCAATCTGATGGAGAAAGGCACCACGAAAGTAAAGTGGCTTTTAATGAGGGCATGCCTTATGGTAGAATAAATCATGAAACCTTTGACTTCTGATGGATAGCTTGTCACCTTGTACTAGAATGCATCCTCTGTGTAATTTTAATGCTGTGACGGTTGCCTCTGTTGAGTAATATACTGTAATACACTAGAAAGAACGCCATCAGGTGTCTAACGCTGGAGAAGGTGGTTTTGAAACCAAATTTAGAGACTGCTTATGATTTCCTGAGCAGAATGACAATGAAGACAGGAGATGGGAGAAACCCTGAGCCAGTTCCTAAGCTCCTTCCTGAACAATTACGTGCTGTTGAAACATGCACATCACACATTTAATCAGGAGCGGGAGCCCTTTAAGTAAGTAGTGCAATCTATCATCTGATAGACATGGATTGTGATAGATGATGGAACTTAGGAGAACCTGCTTCCCAGCTTGAATCCAAAGAGGTATCCACTTCTCAGAAGCATTAAGGCTGTTTTTGCACTAGGAAGTTATTGAGAAATTTTCTATCAGGCCTCTTGCATTCTATTTTGTTTCACTCTCAAGCACATCTGCATTCAATAATGTATGCACAGCATAAGTTTTCACCTTTGGCCAGGTACTGAATCATAAGGAATGTTCTGGAACTCTCGCATGGAGCCATACATAACAATGATAGATAAAACAAAATAATCAAAACTGTCATTTGGTACAGCTTTCCTAGGACTGCACCATTTCAAAACACAGCTGGGGAAATTGCATGCGCACTACCCATTCATCTATGGCCTTTCCCCAAAGAGAACAAGGTCAATAACAACAACAACAAGCAAACAACAAATCCATCTGGGAGAATAAAAAGTAACATAACAAAACCTTGCCACTGAAAAATAAATATCAGTTTTAAAAAGTCATCTGCAAATAGATGGTAGCTTTCAGGGAGCAGGGATCCATTTTGCTATAAATTTTTAAATGGGAAGCTGCATGTAAACAACACCAAGACCTTAGGCGAGGGCAGTTACATAGTCAAATGAAAGATCACAGAAACAATTGCAAGATAAAGCTCAGCTAGCCACATAGACACACCATCTGCCAGTCAAAACGAATAGTGCATAAACTGGGGCATGTTGGCATGACAGCAATCTGGAATCATAAAAGCCACCTACATTCATGAAGAGAAACAAAATATAGGGGATTTGTGGCCTGACACATGTGAAGGGATACAATGGTCTGAACTATATGGTTCCAAAGTTTATTCAGTACAGCAATTTGGGACATTTTAACAGGGCAAGAGCACAGAGTAGCAACAGCTTCAGCCTCAGCCCTTTTACAAACCTTTTCAAGAACCTTATTTTGACCATCACTCAACAGCTGCGGTTATGCTAAAGCAATCCGGAATTCCTCTCACTAAACAAAATGCTCCAAAAAAAGGACAAGTGGGCAGAGACAGATGGATGGTGTAGAAGGCACTGCACACCACTTAACAGGAATAAGCTCTTACCTGTACTTCAAGAGCTACAGTTTGCCACTTAAGAATACCAGCTAAGAAGGATTTTTACAAGTGTCACACAACCTCAGATAATGGCCCCCTTTGGGGGTGAAAGGGGTTCCTGAGGTTTGAATGGAAGAAAGTTGCCAAACGTGCAAATTCACTGGAAGGAAGAGGCTGAAGAATTTGAAAAAAGGTGCATGTAAGTGCAAAGCCGATGGGGGAATATGGACAAGATGCAGTTAAACGGTAGAGTTTGGAAGAGGAAAAGAGTGGACAAAGAAACGACAAAGTTAAGCCTGGAGCCTGAAGCAAGGGTCATATGATTGCAGCAGGTAAAGTGGCAGTGAGACCTCTGAAGGAAAGGTGATGGCTATTAGCATCAAAAAGAGCAATTGCCAATTTCCAAAAAAGCTAAGAGGAGCCCAATTGATGTACAACCAAGACATGTAGCCAACAGATGTATTTTTCCACATCGTGCAAAGACTTGGGAAAACGAACACAGAGGAAGACTTAAACACTAAAGAAGCAGCTGCTCACATCACACCTCCTTCTTCTGAATATACGACCTGTCTGGCCACCAGGCTCCATTGCTCCAGTGCTGGGAACTATCTGAGTGAATGCAGAAAGTGTGAATGGATTGAACTGAACTTTATTTTATCTAATTAAAGGTGCTCTGCAAATTGCATTTGGGTTTGAGTCTCAGTCTGTATCTCACTCCATAATCCCAGCTATTCGTAACACAAGTACAGGCTATACTAAAGTGAAGAACTACCAGTCTTGCAAATTGATGAGATTAACTCTTGACTCATTGTTAATGATAGAACACTGGCTATTTAATATTCTAATGGCAACTTTCTAATTATCTAAGTGAGGAGACATTAAATAGGTCACTCATTTCATGTCATACACACTGGACATGTCACAACAGCCCACTGTGGCTTAATTTACCCATGAGAAGCTGTTTCATCATGCTAGGCACCCATGTGTGCCATTTCTGCTTGGTCCCCACAGGTGCCCAGCTTGCTGTGTTTTGTCATGTCATGTCAACCCAGGCAGCAGGGGCTGTTTCAGGGTTAGACAACTCTCAAATAACCCTAAGTCAAGCCATGTGTTATTTAAGGGTCATCACAACCAACTGTGGCAAATTCGTAAAGTGATGGGAGTACCAGACCACCTTACCTGTCTCCTGAGAAACCTGTACCAGGGTCAAGAAGCAACAGTAAGAACCAGACATGGAACAACCGAGTGGTTCAAAATTTGGAAAGGAGTACGACAAGGCTGCATATTGTCACCCTGCTTATTTAACTTATATGCAGAGTACATCATGAGAAACGCTGGGTTGGATGAATCACAGGTCGGAATTAAGACTGCCAGGAGAATTATCAACAACCTCCGATATGCAGACGATACCACCCTAATGGCAGAAAGCAAAGAGGATCTCAAGAGCCTCTTGTTGAGGGTGAAAGAGGAGAGTGCTGGTTTGAAACTCAACATTAAAAAAACTTAGATCATGGCATCTGGCCCCATCACTGGCATATAGAAGGGGAAGAAATGGAAGCAGTGACAGATTTTACTTTCTTGGGCTCCAAGATCACCGCAGATGGTGACTGTAGCCATGACATTAAAAGACACTTGCTCCTTGGGAGGAAAGCTATGGCAAACCTAGACAGCATAATAAGAAGCAGAGACATCACCTCGCCGACAAAGGTCCGTCTAATCAAAGCTATGGTTTTCCCAGTAGTAATGTATGGCTGTGAGAGCTGGACTATAAGGAAGGCTGAGCGCCGAAGAATTGATGCTTTCGAACTGTGGTGCTGGAGAAGACTCTTACGAGTCCCCTGGACTGCAAGGAGGTCAAATCAGTCAATCCTAGAGGAAATCAACCCTGAGTGCTCATTGGAAGGACAGATACTGAAGCTGAAGCTCAAATATTTTGGCCACCTAATGAGAAGAGAAAACTCTTTGGAAAAGACCCTGATGCTGGGAAAGACTGAAGGCAAAAGGAGAAGGGGACGACAGAGGATGAGATGGCTAGATAGCATCACTGATGCAATGAATATGAACTTGAGCACACTCCGGGAGAGAGCTCAGGACAGGAAGGCCTGGCATGCTATGGTCCATGGGGTCACGAAGAGTCGGACACGACTGAACGACTGAACAACAACAACAACAAAATCCTCAAAGAAATCCTGCTATTTGGTTTGCACAACACAACAAGCTATGGCAAACCGGGCACCCATGGGGCGCCATGCAAAACTGGTGCATGTGGGTGCCTGGCACAACATGATACCCCCATGGGTACATTAAGCCATGGTGGGCTGTCATGCCATGTGAACCAGGTCACCGCTTAATGGCTAGGCAGGTGGCTACAAGAGAAAGGGCCTTCTCAGTTCTGGCATCCTGTCTGTGGAATGCTCTCTCCAAGGAGGTTCACCTGGCAACTACGTTGTTATGTTTTAGATTTAACAGTTGTTTTTACATTGTCTCCCTGCCCCACCATGCTATTTGTTGTGGTTGTTTGCTTATGTACTGTGTATTTATTCTTTTAGTTTTGCAGTTCCCAGAGAACATTTGTTACTTATTGGATGGATTAAAAATACGATAAGGGCGCAATCCTATGCATGTTTAGACAAAAAGCTCTGGTTAAAAGCTCTGGGCAAATGCAGAGGGTTTCACCTGGTAGAAAATGGTCAAGAGATTCAGTGACAGGACAGACATCCTGAAAGATCATTTCAAAGAAAATCAGTGGCACTTTCCCCTGTTGCCACCATTCTAACTTCGAATTGCAGAGGTACCCAGGGAAAAGCCCCGACAGATGATCAGGCAGGTTCATATAGGAGCAAGCACCAAGTGGTCATTTACAGGCATCTTTTATGATTCTTTGTTTACATCTAATAACTAAATTGGTTTAAAGGCAAATGAGTAATACAGTTCTTTAAATAGTTGACAGTGCTACCTAAGGGGTTGCCTTTCCCTGACAGCCAAACTACACGTTATGCTAATCACATAGCAGAAGCTTAGCATTTGGTTTACTTTAGTTTAAGCACGTGTGGCCCCAATTCAGTTTGTGACCACTCTACAATGGGAGGGGAGGATTAAACCTCCCCCCACATTTTCTCAAAAATTTTCCCTGGGGAGGGTTAAAAAGGGGGAGAGTCATAGTTGGCATCTCCTGAAGGTGTGGGGAATTCAGTGGGTGGGTGGGTGGGGGTTAATCCTTCCCTCCCATTGTGTAGCAGTCCTAATCTGAACTGGAGCCACATGCACTTACACTAGAGTAAATCAAACACTAACCTTCAGCTGCATACTACATGATCAGTGTAACATGTAGTTTGGCTCTGAGATAGATAATTTATCCATCCAGCACAGAGTTATCTACTCTGATGAGGAATTGTAGGAATTCCTGAAACTCTCAGGCGGAGGACTTCCCAGCCTTGTTGTCTTACAAGCGCTTATTAAGAGACGACTGATTATCTGCGGGACTGTATTCATGAAAAGCACAGGAACATAGGAAATTGCCTTAGACAACTTCAGACCCATGGTCCATTTAGCTCAGTATTGTCTACACTGACTGGCAGTTTCTCTTCAGGAATCCTGAAGAGCTGCACTCTTAGCATCGAGGTATGCCCTCTCCTCTTAGGTGCACTTAAAAAACTCCTCAGATAACAGAAGTGAGGATGCAGCTTTCAGTATAGTTTATCACTAATGGGTCAGTATCAAGCCTCATTGTGTGTGTGTGTGTGTTTGCGTGCGTGCGTGCGCGCGCGCATGCGCACACAGTCTACTGTTTCTCACATGATAATTCTCCAATCATTCAAGCATTTGAAAAGCAGTTGTTTGTAGAAGATTTAGACGAATCGGATTTGGAAGGAACTGAAAGGGCATCATGTCCAATCTCTTGGTTTAAGGAAGGAACATCCAAACACCAATACTGACACAGATAAATCTGTGTGTATGTTCATGATAAGCGAAATCATCTCCCCTCCCCACATATCATCATTAAAGACTTTCGCTGTTCACACACGCACACACAGACTATGGTCCTGAACTGGATTGGGCCTCCTGTGCCTGTAATTTATATTGGAAAATAGTGGATTACTATCTAGAATGGGGCCCCATCTATCAGTATCATTAAATGCTCAAAATGGCCTTTGTTTTGAAAGGCACAACATACATTTTACGCCTCATCCTCACTTCCTCAATAAAGTGATTTGTGTTAAAATCAATCAGTCAATCAATCAATCAAAAGCAGTGTTAAAAACAAAAATTTTAAACGCTTTGAATTATTCAGTCAATGGGTGAATGCTATTGGCAATATTGTTAAAAGTGGAGCCCATGATTTACAAAAAGAATTAAAATACCTGAACCATTGATCTAGTTCAAAATCAAACTTTGTTGTGAAAACAAATAGTTAACTTTAACCTTCATTTGTGTGTGTGTGTGCGTGCGTACAATGTATGTTCTTTTGCTTCTGTTCCAACTGAGTACTTAAGCAGTGAAAGAGAATAGAAGAAATCCAAAGAAGTGGCTTATGATGACCTTTTCCAGCCTTTAATGCTGTGAAAAAGATGAACCAAATGAAAAAGATGAACCAAATCCTAGATCTAATGAAAAATGTGTTCTACTATTCTCTCATCATACAAAAAAGCTATTTTTAAAATTAATCAAAACCTAAGCTGGAATTATTATCCCCACCCCCAAGATAGCTAACTTTGTTTCTTAGAAAAATGGTCATTGGGGGCGGGGGGGGGGTGGAGATCAGTTTTGGCAGTCACTGTTTGAATGAGGGTCATTGTGTTAAACTGTCACTTGGCTTGCTAATGGCTGAGAAATCAGCACTGTGAACCTTTTAGCAAACAAGTGGAAAATCTCATACTCTGTACCCCACCCTTCTCTGAAGGATCATGAAAAACATGCTTAAACGGTAGCACTGCTGTTCTGTTTTCCTGTGAGATAAAGCAATAAATATATAGGAAAATAGAAGCAAAGTGAATAGGGTTGGCTCTGATACTAATTTTTTAATTGGTACCAAGTGTTGCTCTTTAACCATTATATGTTTCACAAGCTGGAAGTGGTTAAGGGTAGTGTGAGTGTTCATCCAAGCCTGGGTCAGATTAGAACACAGGGGGTTCAAAAGACCCATGTCCAAATGGAACATGAACATTTCCATTCCTGGGCTTCCTTTCATGAGTGCTCAAAATCTGAGTGCTTGGGAAATGAAGTGAAAAGATCTGTGGGGACAAAATCAGCGGGGGAGGCAGAGTTGACCACTGCTGAGGGCCAATGGGGGTTGGGACATCACCATCACCTCCCCAATTTCACTCCACACACAGCTTTTTCCCCATGTATCCATGCAAACTGAGGGAGTAAGAGATTCTTATCTTCTATTCATGGAAGATAAAGCTATCAATGGCTATTAGGCATGATGGCTTTAGATTACCTCCAGTATCAGATGCAGTATGCCTCTGTGTACTACTTGCTGGGATCATAAGCAGAAGGGTACTACTACACTCATGTCCTCCTTCTGGCTTTCCTACAGGCAGCTGGTTGGTCACTGTGTGAACAGAATGCTGGACTACACAGATCTTTAGTCTGATCCAGCATTGTGTTTCTTATGTTCTTATGAAGCATCTTTATTAGTTTGTGTTGAAGCAGAAAGAAAACACTGCTCAGGCACAAAAAAGAAAAAGAAAGAAAACAGGGAGCTGGGGAGGGGGGTAATCCCTGCTGGTCCTCAGTGTGTGTCAGGAACCTTTTTCCCATCCACCCCCAATTTTACATCCCTACACACACACACACACACAGTGTTTTTCACATCTCCATGGGAACTAAATTGGGAAAGGGGGAAAGGCCCCTGTGATGAGCTCTCAGTTTGACTCAGAAAAATTACTTGAGTTCTTCTAATTCCTTTTCTGAAAGAATTTGGATAAATTCTGAGGTAACTCCAAGGTGAGGTTTTGGAAGCTTGCCCATACCTAGAATTGGTTCCATTCTTATCACTGGGGGCTTGTACATACTAAAACTATGAGGCCTGTACAGGTAATCAACTAACTCACATGAGGGCTAAAAGTGGGGAGGGTGTGTGGACATATAGATGTACAGACATAATTGCTTTTAAAATGTAAAACCACAGATATACAGAGGATGAAAATAAAACACCTGTCATAGTGTGTGGAAAGTGGAATATTGCATAGTGAGAAAGGGTAAGAATGAACTGGGGGTGGGCAGATCAGTCTATTTCTGGTCCATATCAGCTTCACAAGTGTTCATTCATAAATTCATTCTGTCATGTTTCCTTGTTAATCTGTGATGGGGGGAGGGGAATCTACATTTAAGTACATATTTTTGAATATATGTTCTCAAAAATACACATTTCTAAATATATTTTCTCTCATTCCTAAGGGCCAAAGTAAACATTCTTTAAATCGTATATACCAGAGCTATGCGTGATTAGCCTATTTGCTGCAGCGTAAGAACACTATGGATGTACGAAAGTCACTTACCTTTTAACGAAATGTGATTCGAGGTGGGAAGGAGGCGCTCCGTCCCTCCCACTGAAATTCTGGCCGGGGGGGAGGCACTCCATCCCTCCCCCCCAAATTCTTGCCGGGGAGAGAGGCGCTACATCCCTTCCCCCCCAAATCCTGGCCGGCCGGGTCTGCAAATGGCGGCGGCTGTAGCCGCCGCCGTTTGCGTCCCTGCAGTCAGCCATGATAGGCTACGTAAATGTTTACGTAGCCTATCATGGCTGAGTAAAAAAAAAAACCAAAAAACTGCACGTACGCAAATGGCGGCGCCCATGGGCGCCGCCATTTGCGTTCCTTATTTTGGCACGTCTAGTCTACGTAAACATTTACGTAGACTACGGCAAAAATAAGGGGAATGCAAATAACGTAGCATCTATGCTATTTGCGTTCCCCTTATTTTTGCCGTAGTCTACGTAAATGTTTACGTAGACTAGATGTGCCAAAATAAGGAACGCAAATGGCGGCGCCCATGGGCGCCGCCATTTGCGTACGCGTGGTTGTTTTTTCTTTTTTACTCAGCCGTGATAGGCTACGTAAACATTTACGTAGCCTATCATGGTATTTTTTAAAAATCTAGCTGTGATAGCCTACGTAAATCTTTACGTAGCCTATCACGTTTTCGTTTGTTTTTTTACTGGAAATGGCGGCGGCGGCAGCCGGTCGGAAGACCGGCCGCCGCAGCCACCACTGCCGAACCGCTGCCGAACCGCCGCTGGAGCCACCGCTGCCAGGAAGATTTGCCCAAGGTAAGTCCCATCCCGGGGGGAGCGGGGGGGCAGACAGTTTCGCCACCGATTTCAGGGGGCCGAATGCACTGGCATTCGGCCTCCCCGAGATTCGTGGCAAAATTCTCTGACATCCCTAAAGAACACGCAGCCCTGATGTGGATCAGGACTGTGGTGAACTGAGGGGGTTGAAATTTAAGCGCCCCCCCTTATTATTGTTTTGAAATTCCACCTCTCATGTACAAAAAGAAAACATTTACATTGATCCCAATGCAGATTTGTAAATTTAGGGATGTACGAAAGTCACTTACCTTTCTGCGGATTATGTTGATGGTGGGGGGGAGGTGTTCTGTCCCTCCCCCCAGAATCCTCGACGGGGGGGGAGGCGATCCGTTCCTCCCCCCGGAATCCTCCATGGCCGGCTGTGCTCCGCGGCAGCTCCGCGGAGCAGCCGGCCAGGCCCAGCCCAGGCCAGAGCCGTCTGCAGCTGGATTTCCAGCCGCGGAGGGCTCGGGGGGGGGAACCGCGTACGCAAATGGCGGCGGCTACAGCCGCCACCATTTGTGTTCCTTATTTTTGGCCGCCTTAGTCTACGTAAAAATTTACATAGACTATGATGGCAAAAATAAAGGGGAACGCAAATAGCGTAGTGGGCGCTATTTGCGTCCCTTTTTGATTCACCATTTTAGCCTATGTAAATCTTTACGTAGGCTAAAACAGCGAATCAAAAAGGGACGCAAATAGCGCCTGCTACGCTATTTGCTTTCCCCTTTATTTTCACTGTCATAGTCTACATAAATATTTACGTAGACTAAGACGGCCTAAAATAAGGAACGCAAATGGCGGCGGCCATAGCCGCCGCCATTTGCATACACAGTGTTTTTTTTGTTTTACCCAGCCATGATAGGCTATGTAAATCTTTATGTAGCCTATCACGTCTTGTTAAAACAAAAAACAAAAAAAAACCCGACAAGACTGCAAATGGTGGCAGTGGCAGCCAGTCGGAAGACCAGCCTCTGCTGCCAAAGCTGCCGCCGGAGCCGCCGCGATCCGGAACATCCACCCCAGGTAAGTCTTGTCCCAGGGGGGATCTGTGGGGGGGCGGGGGGGTAGCAGGCCGTTCTGCCATGGAGTTTGGGGGGCCAAATGCACTGGCTTTCGGCCTCACCGAGATCCGTGGTGGAATTCTCTGACATCTCTAGATCTGTTTTCTTTTTTACCCCATCCCAGGGAGAGGGTGTTCAGGATAAAAATGGGGGAAGAAACTTAAATCCTTCCCTCCTGGATTGCCATGGTCCCAATCCAAATTGGGGCCACGCACGCTTACTCTGAGGTAGATAAGACAATCACACATAACTCTGCTCTGCTTGGCATGATAAAGCACGTTTAGTTTGGCCCTAAATGTCGTTTATCCTAAAATACACAATTTATATGCATTTTGGTAAGTTTTTGAGCTGGGAACTGCATTGCAAAATTTGGAGAAGCGTGAAATCCAAAGGATAACTGCTGTCTGATCTGCACATTAGCCCACAAAGTGCAGACCATGTGAGTTCACTGTGGAACGAATGAAATCTTCAGGCACGTGCAGTGAGAACTGGTATCTCTTCCTCTCCACAACAGTTAAAGTTACATGAGCCCTGCTGTAATTTGTATAACTATTCCTCCTACCATTTAATGTCTTTCCTCCAGCCTCTGTGTCTTGCAGCAAAAAAACAAAACAAAAACTCTATGGTCCATCCCTAGCCAGGGACTATTAAATTTTTTGAGGAAGCCGTAGAAAACACAATTGAAAAGAGGTGTTATTTTCCCACACCTATATAAAAAAAGTCAAAGCTTAAACCTAATTTGAATAGAAATGTTCCAGATCAAGAAGGGTTCTTGTTTTGCTTGTTATTTGGCTGGCTGGGGAATGAAGGGAATTGTAGAACTTGTTTCTGTCTAAATATGCAATAGGATTGTACCCTAATTCTTGTTAGAACAAAGCCAAAATTGAACCCAACCTGAAGCAATTTCTGGTGGACCTTTTATCTGAAGCATATAAATCGGCTATACATAGTTAACTGGCAGCTAGAGGCTTCCTAAATACTAGAATTATAGCTTGATAACACACATCAGAGGCCAAGTGTATGACAGTGAAGCATCCAGGACTGTCTGGAGGAGCGGAAGCAGGCCCATCTTGTTGGCAGCTGAGCAGCCACTCCTTCTCCCAGGCATGGCTCAAACTCTAGCACCAACATCTCTGTTGCACTGTGATGGCCACCAGAGCACTGCTGGAGTGGTGTTTTGTTTTCCTGTCGGTGGGCTGGGGAATGAGGGAAAGCCCCACTAGAGTAGCCAAGTTTTCTTTGGCACACCAGGCTAAGTCTTGGACACCAAAGCAAGCAACAAAACACAGGAAGCTTATTATTAAGTTCTTCCTGGGATGGCCTACAAACTTGGATGATAGGCTGTGATTGGCTTGGCAGATATGCAACATGTCCCTAATGGTAGCCTTATGCAGGCATTCATGTGAGGGCTAAAAGTATATGTGTGTGGTGGGGGAGATGTGGATGGCACAAACAAGCCCTGCCCTCAACATTCCCCATTCCCTTAGACTCTCATGTTCTTGCACTGATGTCTGAAGGGGGCTTCCACTCATGTTCACTCAGATGCAAGTAGAAGCCCCCTCCAATCCTCTCCACTATATGTAGGAAGCTCAGGGATGGAGGGCATCAGACCCTGGAAGTGGGATTGCATGCACACCCACATCCCCTCCCCACTTTAAGCCTTCACATGAGCAGGCTGAACTCCTGCATGGGGCTTTTATAATTCAACAATTCTGTTCTTCTGATCACTGATGACTCAAGTCATTTATTCCTAAGTTCCATATGATGGGGTGAATGCTTCATTTACCTATAAGCAACAGCGAAAAGGCAATTTACCAGAGAGAAAGTGTATTTGTGGCAGTCTCTCTTTTGGGTAATGTGAGGATGGAAATCGCACTGAGGTACAGTAGCTGCTGTCTGGAAGAGTATGCGTACATGACATCAGAATGTACGCTATTCTCTAGCCAGAATCCCTTAAGGTCAAAATAGGCATTACTTTAACAATGTGTCTAAGAGTTGTGCCTTTTCCCCATTTTTACTCTAAAATAGGTACAGGGGAATCTAGGGTCCTGATCCAAATCAGGCTTCTTGCACCTAAGCTAGAGTAAAATGAAAAAAAGGAGAAGACACAGCTACTAGAAACAGATTTAAAGTAATGTCCATTTTGGCCCTTAGGATAAGAAGCATTTCCTCCCCCCACCCCCCTGCACACACACGCACGCACAAATTCCACTTCTTTTTTCAAGCAGATGAATGTACAGAAGAATGTAGTTTGACAGTGTCGAGATTTCTGGTAAATTATTCCAGGGAGTTCTAATTGCAATGCAAAAGTTAAGCCAGTCACTGCCCCTGCACACCGGGGACACCAGTCAGCAGTGTTCCTAACTACTTTGCCGCAGATTGCTGCATGAATATTCCTAGTCTGGAGGTTTCCCAATTAATGTATGCAAAGTAGTGTGGTGCCAAACATCTGCATGTCTCCAAGTAACTTGTCACATACACATGATTGTTTTCCTGTGGACATTAAAATGCAAATGTGCCCCCATAGGATGAAAAATAAACTGCTTAATCAATGAGTGCATGATGGATAGCAATTAAAGAACCCTCCCTCTTGTCAGTGGTAGCACAGAGGCATTTGCAACGTGGAATTTGCTGCCATTCTTGTATCGACTTCTTCACGTCTGTCAGAACACTCTTTAAAAAATGTCCACAGACCCAGAGCCATCACATTACGTGCCTTCCATATGCTTTGCATTGCACCGAGGTCTGTTCTCATGCTGATAAAAAGAAAATTAAATGTATTCTCTGCTCAGTTCCCACCTCCCCTCCTCACTCTCATAACAGCTGCCTGAAAAGAGACAAAGTGAATAGCAGAGTCAAATTTGAATCAGGTTTAGTTAAAGGGAAAATTAATTATTGAAAATTTTAAAAAAGCATTTTATGGGGATAACAATAAAAGGTATCATCCTAGAAAAAATGCAAGTAGAGGGGTGGGGGGTACAGTTTAATCTTCAGGGAGTAGCACTCAGTGTCTAAAAGGTGTTTGATATTCATTAAAAGAGGGAGGCAGCTCATAGTAACTGGTGAATGATTAAACTTGCACAAAAGTACAAGATTAAATTTGGTCTGAATAAGAAAAAATGCCTTAACCAGAGTTATTGTAAATTGCTAGGCAGTAAATTAAATGATTGGAATTATTTTCAAGACAACAGATCACTCCTTAGCAGAACTTTCTGGAAAAAGTTAAATAGCCTTAATTGGGCTGTAGAAAGGACAGCCCAAGTGGATGTCTGATGTTTGCTAATATTTCTATGCAGTCCTGTAGAACACCCCATCTTTTTGCACTCATTCAGAGGGTGCTAAAAGGCACAATATCTTTGTGAAGATGGAAACATTTCCCCATTGTTGAGGCAACAGGACTAAAGCACTGAGTTCTTCTGTGCTGTGCTGCAGTGATGAAATCATCTCAGCACAACCAAAGTACTTTGGAGTATTGGCTTGGATATGTTGGTAGTGGGAACATGTTTCATCCCCAGCTATTCTGAACGTGGGCACACAATTTGCTACATTTGCCCTCAGTGAGGTAATCAAGTAGCCAAAGCTGATTGGTTATATGGTGATGATCATGCGGATTCCTGATTGGTTGGAATTACATCTGCAGTAAGAAGATTAACTTGCTTGTTTGTTTGACCCAAAGCGCTGAAAGAGCTTCTAGGAAGCATAGCAACGAAACTGAAGAGCAGTGGAAAAGGCAATAAAAGGAGGTTCAGTGGGCATTTTGGGGATCCCAAAGTCTTCATTTCATGCCAGATATTTGCATATGTGAATACTGGGTACACCACTAGTTCCCTGTGAAGACCATGCAGTATGTGGTCTGACACATTAGGGCATGATGTATGCTTTTGTTAAAATTAACACTTGTGCCGCAGAACTCAGAATATGTTTTGAGAACTCAGAATATGTACACTAAGCATACATGGCACACTGCGGAAAGATATGTTTGGCTGATTATATGACACTGCAACTGTCAACAATGACCTACTGAAGACACACATGACAATATTGAGTGAATTGGACTTACTTATAAAGTTCTTGCATTATCACTCATTTTATGTTACTTGTTAAGGGCCCAAGGCAACTTACCATTAAAACTTACAAGATCAATATATGTGCCTTTCTGTGTTCGATGCAAATGTCCATTTATACCTGTATCCTCTTTGTTTACTAATCATGTGCTGTGTTGCAGTGTTTCTACCATTAGGTGTCACCATAGCTCTGCTTGCATAGCTAACATCATAATTCTAGGACAGGCAAGCTGGTGCCCCCCATGTGCTCTCAAGTTTTGACTGCAATGCCCATAATCCCTGACCACTGGCCATGTTGGCTGGGGCTTATGGGAGATGTAGTCAAAAACAGTCTAGAAGTATCAAGCTTCAGAACATGTATTGACTCATTTTGCAATGGGGAAAATGTCTAATATCACCAATATTGTGGCCCCTTCCACAGGTTAAAACAGTGGAGGGGCCATTTTTCAACATCCACCAATGGTGGTGGAAATGACAAAAAAATTTCCTTTCTCTCTTCTGTTTCTTTTGCCATTATTACCTTTTTAGCAGTGGAACCCCTCTTGGCAGCCAGCAGCACTGACTGCCATCCTCCCCCACCCCCCAAATGCTCTGAATTTCATATTGTTCTAGGGCATCTTGAGAAAAATGGAGTTCTCAGTAGAACCCACATTTTTCCCAGAATGCCATAAAACACTATGCCCAGAGAATTTGGTGGGAAAGCCAGCCTGGAGGAATACTGGTGAGTTTCTACTTCACCCCTGAAAATTATAAGCCTATCCCTAAGCAGTCACTAAAATGGCCCCTCCACTATTTTAGCCTGCAAATATGTGGATTACACTCAACTCTACCTCTTGTTTCCATCTAATGATCCTAGGGAGGCTGCTGAACTCTTGAAGCAATGTCTGGACGTGCCTTTGGGATGGATGAGGGCAAACAACCCAAGACTTAATCCGGACAAGATGGTGGTACTGTGGGCAGGGAAATCAACCAGTCTGGACAGAGGAATACATCTCGTCTTAGATGGTTCCTATGCTATCTATTAGGGAGAAAGTGAGTCCACTGTCACAGTGTTATCCTAAGCATGATTACTTTAAAGTCCCACTGAGTTCAATGGGATTAAGGAACCAAAACAGACACTACTTTAAATTCATATCTGGTAGCTACATCTCTTTCCCCCCTTTTTCTTTAGCATAGGTGCAGGGGCTTTTAAGATCCAGTCTGGATCTGAAAGCCCCCCCACACGCACACACAGACACACTATGGTCCCAATCTGGATCTGGGGTCCTGGGCCTGCTCTAGAGCAATGAAAAAAAGATGTACCTGCTAGATGCAGATTGAAAGCTATTTCTGTTTTGGCCCTTACTCCCAGGTAAGTATATATTGGATTGCAGCCGGCCATTTTGATCTCTGTGTACAAATGAGGCTCAACCAAGACCTGCGCCATAATTTCAGTTCCATAAATAATAAAACTGAGTAATGATCAAAACTGCTTCCATCAACTTGACAAGGACGGCGTGGGATGCACTCAGGGAACAGAAATCGACACAAAAGCATTGTAGTATAGAATATGATGGCTACCATCCAGGAAAACGACAAAGATTTCTGAACATTGTGAGGGGTGCTCCGGCTGTCATCTAACTTTGCTGCTTGTAACATGCAGGCTTTCACAGCGTACAAGGAGGCTGAACTGAATTTAACATGAACAAGCCTCTCTCTCTCTCTCTCTCTCTCTCTCTGTTTAAAAACAAAAATGAACTGGGGTATCCCTTCCTGACATCTATAATTTATCACCCACATTTAATTCTCCATAATTAATAAATAATTTAATTTAATTCTCCAAGTCACTTGTCAGGAGCCATGCGTCAAGCAGGGAAGAAAAGAAGGGAAGCAGAGCTACTCGACTGGCTCAGCAGAGACACCAGCAATGTTTGGTTCTTCTCTCCTTGTACTGTTTTCTGTACCATCTGGTCCTTAGAAAACCACTGTAACTAAAAACTAGTGCCCAAGTTTGCTTTTTCTTCCTTCCTCTCTGTCTCCTTACCTTTGTCTCATGTCATGTCTTTTGGATTGTAAGGCTGAGGGCAGGAGCTGTCCTGTTATTGATCTTCAGAAATCACTCTGGAAGGTGCTTTTGGCTGAAGAGCAGGGTAAAAATCAGATCAATAAAGCAAATAAATCAATAAACTGCTCACATTAGGACTGAGGATTCAGCTAAATGGCCCATTGTGGGCCTTCTAAATGTATGTTCTGTAGTAGTATTCATAATATGAAATAACTGTGGGATTTAAATGGGTTTTCCTGGCCTCCAAGTTCCAACCAGAGATTCAGAAATCCACCATTTCCTTTCATCAATAGGCAGCATTCAGGTGCCCCATGAAATGCATAGCTGACTGAGGCAGCCCCATATTCTGCAACTTTCTCTCTTTTTCCCAATAGAAAAGGCACTTTCTTCACCACCACCACCACCACCACTACCACCACCACCTTGTTCCCTGAGCCTGAATGACTACCTTGAAAAGTAATGACCCTAGCCTAGGTGTGTCAACAGTCATCCCTTCACACACATGCCAGTCTCTGAATATTTGCCTGCTAAAGAATGTTGTTCAGTCGTTAAGTCCTGTCCTCTGCTCTCTCCCAGAGTGTGCTCAAGTTCATATTCATTGCATCGGTGATGCTATCTAGCCATCTCATCCTCTGCCGTCCCCTTCTCCTTTTGCCTTCAATCTTTCCCAGCATCAGTGACTTTTCCAGTGACTTTTCTCTTTGCATTAGGTGGCCAAAATATTTGAGCTTCAGCTTCAGTATCTGTCCTTCCAATGAGCACTCAGGGTTGATTTCCTTTAGGATGGACTGATTTGACCTCCTTGCAGTCCAGGGGACTCGTAAGGGTCTTCTCCAGCACCACAGTTCGAAAGCATCGATTCTTTGGCGCTCAGCCTTCCTTATAGTCCAGCTCTCACAGCCATATGTTGCTACTGGGAAAACCATAGCTTTGATTATATGAACCACTGTCGGCAAGGTGATGTCTCTGCTTCTTACTATGCTGTCTAGGTTTGCCATAGCTTTCCTCCCAAGGAGCAAGCGTCTTTTAATTTCATGGCTACAGTCACCATCTGCAGTGATCTTGGAGCCCAAGAAAATAAAATCTGTCACTGCTTCCATTTCTTCCCCTTCCATATGCCAGGAAGTGATGGGGCCAGATGCCATGATCTTCGTTTTTTTAATGTTGAGTTTCAAACCAGCTTTTGCACTCTCCACTTTCACCCTCAACAAGAGGCTCTTGAGTTCCTCTTCGCTTTCTGCCATTAGGGTGGTATCGTCTGCGTATCTGAGGTTGTTGATAATTCTACTGGAAATCTTAATTCCGACCTGTGATTCATCCAACCTGGTGTTTCTCATGACGTACTCTGCATATAAGTTAAATAAGCAGGGCGACAATATACAGCATTGTCATATTCCTTTACCAATTTTGAACCAATCGGTTGTTCCATATCCGGTTCTTACTGTTGCTTCTTGACCCTCGTACAGGTTTCTCAGGAGACAGGTAAGGTGGTCTGGTACTCCCATCTCTTTCAGAATTTGCCACAGTTTGTTGTGATCCACACAATCAAAGGCTTTAGCGTAATCAATGAAGCAGAAATATACGTTTTTCTGGAATTCTCTTGCTTTCTCAATGATCCAGTGAATGTTGGTGATTTGATCTCTAGTTCCTCTGCCTCTTCAAAACCCCGCTTGTACTTCCGGTAGTTCTCGGTTCACATACTGCTGAAATCTAGCTTGTAGGATTTTGAGCATAACCTTGCTGTCATGTGAAATGAGCGCAATTGTACGGTAGTTTGAACACTCTTTGGCATTGCCCTTCTTTGAAACTGGAGTGTAAACTGACCTTTTCCAGTCTTGTGGCCACTGTTGAGTGTTCCAAATTTGTTGGCATATTGAGTGCAGCACTTTAACAGCAGCATCTTTTAGGATTTTAAATAGCTCAGCTGGAATACTGTCACCTCCGCTAGCTTTGTTGTTAGTAATGCTTCCTAAAGCCCACTTGGCTTCACACTCGAGGATGTCCAGCTCAAGTTCACTGACCGCACTATCATGGCTATCAGGGACATTAAGATCTTTCCTGTATAGTTCTTCTGTGTATTCTTTCCACCTCTTCTTAATCTCATCTGCTTCTGTTAGGTCCCTGCCTTCTTTGTCCTTTATCATGCCCATCTTTGCACAAAATGTTCCTTTGATATATCCAATTTTCTTGAAAAGATCTCTAGTCTTTCCCATTCTATTGTTTTCCTCGATTTCTTTGCATTGTTCATTTAAGAAGGTCTTCTTGTCCCTCCTTGCTATTCTCTGGAACTCTGTATTCAGTTGGATATATCTTCTCCTTTCTCCTTTGCTTTTCTCTTCCCTTCTTTCCTCAGCTACTTGTAAAGCCTCATCAGACAGCCACTTGGCTTTCTTGCATTTCTTTTTCTTTGGAATGGATTGAGTTGCTGCCTCATGAACAATGTTATGGACCTCCATCCATAGTTCCTCAGGCACTCTATCAGGTCTAATCCCTTAAATCTATTTGTCACGTCCACTGTATATTCATAAGGGATATGATTTAGGTCATACCTGAATGGTTTAGTGGTTTTCCCTACATTCTTCAATTTAAGCTGAAATTTTGAAACAAGAAGGTCCTGATCTGAGCCAAAGTCAGCTCCAGGTATGTCAGAGAATTCCACGATGGATCTTGGTGAGGCCGAATGCCAGTGCACTCAGCCCCCCGAAATCCATTGCGGAACGGCCTGCCACCCCCCTGCCCCCTGCGGATCCCCCCCGGGACGAGACTTACCTGGGGCGGATGTTCCGGACGGTGGCGTCTCCAGCGGTAGCTTCGGCAGTGGCGGTGGCTGGTCTTCCGACCAGCTGCCGCTGCTGCCATTTGCAGTCCGTGCTTCCCCCCCCCCATAGATGTGATAGGCCATGTAAAGACTTACGTAGCCTATTACGTCTGGGTAAAACAAAAAACAAAAAACACACGTACGCAAATGGCAGCTACGGCCGCCACCATTTGCATTCCTTATTTTCTTCGTCTTAGTCTACGTCAATATTTACATAGACTAAGACGAAGAAAAGAAAGGGGAACGCAAATAGCGCCCACTACACTATTTGCGTTCCCCTTTCTTTTCTTCGTCTTAGTCTACATGAATATTGATGTAGACTAAGACGAAGAAAAATAAGGAATGCAAATGGCGGCAGCTGTAGCCGCCACCATTTGCATATGCGTTTCTTTTGTGGGGGTTGCCTAGAGCCCTCTGCGGACGGAAATCCGGCTGCGGACGGCCCTGGCCTGGGCCTGGCCGGCTGCTCCACGGAGCTGCCGCGGAGCACAGCCAGCCGTCAAGGATTCCGGGGGGGAGGACCGGATTGCCTCCCCCACGTTGAGGATTCCGGGGGGAGGGATGCAACGCCTCCCCCCCCATGAACAGAATCCATGGAAAGGAAAGTGACTTTCATACATCCCTAGCTCCAGGTCTTGTTTTGACTGACTGTATAGAGCTTCTCCATCTTTGACTGCAAAGGACATAATCAATCTGATTTCAATATTGCCCATCTGGTGATGTCCATGTGTAGAGTCGCCTCTTGTGCTGTTGGAAAAGAGCGTTTGCTATGATCAGCGTGTTCTCTTGGCAAAACTCTATTAGCCTTTGTCCTGCTTCATTTTGTACACCAAGGCCATGTTTGCCTGTTATCCCAGTGATTTCTTGCCTTCCTACTTTAGCATTCCAATCCCCTATGATGAAAAGGACATCTTTTTTTGGTGTTAGTCCTAGAAGGTGTTGTGGGTCTTCATAGAAACGATCAACCTCAGCTTCTTCGGCCTCAGTGGTTGAGGCATAGACTTGAATTATTGTGATGTTGAATGGTTTGCCTTGGATTCGTACTGAGATCATTCTGTCATATTTGAGATTGTACCCCAGTACTGCTTTTCCCACCCTTTCCCCACCCTTTTTGACTATGAGTGCTACTCCATTTCTTCTAAGGGATTCTTGCCCACAGTAGTAGATATAATGGTCACCTGAATTAAATTCGCCCATGCCTGTCCATTTTAGTTCGCTGATTCCCTAGATGTCGATGTTCAATCTTGCCATCTCATGTTTGACCACCTCCAGCTTACCTTGATTCATTGATCTTACATTCCAGGTTCCTAAACAATATTGTTCTTTACAGCATCGGACTTTCTTTTCACCACCAGACACATCCACAGCTGAGTGTCCTTTCGGCTTTGGCCCAGACGCTTCACTCTTTCTGGTGCTACTTGGAAATACCCTCTGCTCTTCCCCAGTAGTATATTGGACACCTTCTGACCTGAGGGGCTCATCTTCCAGCGTCATCTCTTTTAGCCTTGTGATATGTTCCATGGGGTTTCCTTGGCAAGAATACTGGAATGGGTTGCCATGTCCTTCTCCAGTGGACCACATTTTCTCAGAACTCTCCACCATGACCTGTCCGTCTTGGGTGGCCCTGCACGGCATAGCTTATGGCTTCACTGAGTTACGCAAGCCCCTTCGCCACAACAAGGCAGTGATCCATGAAGGGGCTAAAGAATATGCCCTCCCCCAAAATGTAAGAAGTTGAATTATTTTTGCAGATTTTTAGTCATTTGCAAACAGATTTGCCTTGACTCCAGTAATAAGCAAAATGATATTTACCCTGGATCCATTAGTGGGGGTTGATGATGAGTTTTTGTTATTTTCAACTTTGCGAGATAGATTTGGCTTGCCTGCTACAGCAGAATGGCAGTACTTGCAACTGAAACTTCTGTCGGTATCTAGATTTGGTCCTGCTGCTTTTACTGCTTCCGAGTCTCCTTCGCTATTGGAAATACGTATTGAAGCTGATCAGATATATTGACCCACGATCCATGTTTACAAATATTTATTATCAATAAATAAATATGATACAAATGGTATACAGCAGGAATGGAACAGGGAATTGGAATGTCCTATTTTCTTTAATCAATGGACTGCCATCTTGGCATCTGTATCAGACATTTCAATGGCACTTTGGTTACACCTTATTCAGCAAAAACTTTTGTTTCAGGTCTATTCGATGCCACAATGTCTTTTAAAAAAAGGTTTGTTTAATTTGGCCAATTGTTGGAGGTGTCATGCAGTCAATGCTTCTCTAATTCATATGTTTTGGAAATGCCCAGTGGTTACCTCCTTTGGGGAGGAAGTTATTGTACAGATAAATGTTGTATTGGGAAGCTCTTTAATATGTACTGATATAAATGTTCTTTTAAATTACTTACCTGCTTCTTGGAATGTAACACATGGTCAGTGTAAATTGATTTTTCACGCCCTTTTGGTTGCTAAAAGACTGATACTATGATACTGGAAGGATAAAAACTCACTGCTGATAATGCAATGGACTGAAGACTTAACACTAGCAACATTTGAAAGAGTGGTATATAGACGTAACTTGCAGATGGACTTATTTGTGGATATTTGGTTTGCTTTTACTGAAGTCTATGTGTAGCCGATTCCCCCCCCCCTTTTTTTCCCTTTCTTTCTCAAATATTGTAATATTTAAAACTGATGTAGAACATGTTTTTGTATTTTTATTTTGTTCTATTTTTTTTCTTTGGTTTGTTATGTTTTCGGTTTGTTTTGTTTTGTTAAAATTCACGATAAAAATATTGGGGGGAAAAGAAGAAGCAAAATCCTTACATCACACAGAAAGCGAAGGATTCATAGGAAGTCCTTAAACCACAGATATAAAGGGGAGAGTCAAGAAGGTAACAACTGTATCCCACTAATCTAGTAAAGAAAAGGAACATTCTTAAAAAAAAAAAAAAAAGCCCTACACTCCTTGGCAACACTTCTAGAAGGATGCCGGCACCATTAAATGTTCTTGCTATATAATTTGTAGAAATGTTTAGGGTTTTTTTTTATTATTATTATTACCACCAGCTTAAAATCAATCATGTCATTCTGAAGACTAAAATTGCTAATTCATTCACTTACATCTTTCTTAATTAGCCTGTAGGCTAACACCTTAATAATGCTGGTTTAATTTCAAATGACATTTTCAATAGTTAGCAAAAAACAACAACCCACACAACCCAATAAGAATTTTGTAAAAATTGGAACTAACACACAGTTCAGCTTTCACTTTGTGGGAGTGGAATAAAACAATGGATTTGATTTTGCAAGTGGTTCAGTGTCTAGCTTGAAGCTAGGGAAACATTTGAGCATATGCCTAACACAAGATCAGCAGCACGTCATGTTATCCTCACAACTGCAATAAGTATGTGCAATGGTAAATTACTTCTGAAACACTTATGGCAAAAGTGATTTGAAAATGAATTTTCAAATGCAGGGAGTACATAGGAACGATGTACTCTCTGCCTTTTTTTTGAAGGCAATAGCCCCCAGACATTGAGTTAAAAAATCTTCACAAAATCATGTGCAAATTTTTGGTAGGGCACATTTAAAGGATAGCCTTAAAACTTAATTTTGTACCCAGTTGGTATGAGAATTTGAGGCTATACTTTTCATAAAGTTTGCTCAGTTGGGTCCCCAGAGGGTTCAAAATGTTCAAAACATAATTTGTGGGGGGGTTCATGTGAAAGATGCAGAATGTGTATAAAGTGTGGGAATAAACCTTATTTTTCAAATTTTGCATAAGGAACAAAATAGCTCCTAAAACCCCAAGGCCTGCAAATTATACACCAACATTTGTCCATTTATTTGGCTATTAGAAATTATGCAAGAATTAGATATCTCTGCTTTCACCTTGGTGCACCTGCACTATTCAAGTATGGTTACTAGGGCAAAGTATTACCACCCCCTTTTTTCCCCAGCAGCAACATTCAAGGTGTGTTCCCTCATTATGTGCCCTCCATTTTCACTCCATGTAAAGTAACTGGAGAGTCAATGCATGGATGCATTAACATTTCAGAACAATTTATTTAAGTATAAGGACGAATAGTCGCCGGTTGGGGGGGTGAAATTTGCCAAAATTGAGACAAATTTTGTCCTAGGCATCTTTAATGTTGAGGCCTTAAAAAAAATAAAATAAAACATGCTTATAACTTTCTTACTTGCAGGAAATTCTGTGAAAAAGTTTAACCAAAGTCCAAGGGGTTATTGCCTACAAAAAATGCAGTCCCTGGGGGTGGCTGCAATACAATGTAATAATGGGCCTCACTTTACTATCCTATTTTCACAATGCAGTGTGGGTAATTTGAGTGAGCTGAGAAAAGGTTGGATGAGAATGTGCAAGGCAAAGCTGCAAACAATCCCTGCTGCTTGGGTTTGGGCAACTTGGAAATCCTCCCGCCCAAGGCTGAATTATTCAAAATGGCCACTGGCACATGCTGCAATCCACAGTGAGCTGCAGTGATTGAGTGAACTGGCCCATAGCCTAGCTGCAGTTATCCATGTACTGGTAACCTTTCATCTGGATTACTGCAATGAATTATACATGGGGCTGCCTTTGAAAATGGTCCAGAAACTTTAGCTGCTCCAAAATAGGGCAGTGAGATTAATCGGGACTGGCCAATGTGATCATATTATGCCTGCACTTTTCCATCTGCACTGCTACCAATCCATTTCCTAGCCCATTTCAAAGTGCCAGTATTAACATTCAAAGCCCTAAACAGCTTGGGGCCAGGTCCTTTCATATGTACCTGCCTGGACCCTAAGATTGTGTTTAGCAGTCCTTCTCCAGAAGCCCCGCCAAAGAAAGTGAGTTGGGTGGCGACTAAGTGGAGGGCCTTTTTTGTTGTGGCACCTAGTTGTGGAACAAGTTTCTCAGAGTGGCTTGCCTGATGCCTACATTGTGCTCTTTTTGACTTTTTTTTATTTTCCCCACCACTTTAGTCTTTCAGTTTCTGTTGTTTTAAATCTGTTACTCTATTTTAAATCTTTTAATTTGGTTTAATTTGGTTATTATTTTTAAATTATAGTGTAGTTTTAAACTTTTAAACTTTAATATTATATTTTATTGTGTTGTATTGTATGGATTTAATGAACCACCCAAAGAGCTTCAGCTATTGGGCAGTATAGAAATGTAATAAATAAATAAATAAAACATACTTCTCACACTATGGACACATTTCTGGTTGTGGGGGATTTTACGAGTCCAGGATATCTTGGAACATTGCTTGGGGTTGTAATGCTTCCACAAACACATTTGTGTATATTTTTATGAGGTTTTTGATAAGAGTTTAAGCTCCACTGAAATTATTTAATTGAAATGCAAGTTAGTTGCAACTACTCTAATTTATGGGGGCAGTATGTTTCTCACTGCAGAATAAAATCCTTCCATCAGTTGCAACAATTACTTGTTTCTGCACTGAATCGAACACTTCTTCCTCTCCCCAAAGCTGAACAATCCAGAAAGAATGAAAGAAACAAGTGAAAAAAATGGATTTCTAGTGTTGAAATACTGGGCAATTTCTAACCATAAGGTTCCTGGGTATAGTGTATGTTTTTTTAAAAAATATCATGAGGAAATTACATCCCTCCTCTGAATTATTTTCTTCAAGTGTGAAATCTTTATATGCATTACTTCTTTTGTGTTCAAGTCACCTAACATTATGTTGCACAATGTACATGTTCCAAATTATCTTGAATCAGTGACACCGAAACTTTCATATTGTGCATAGGATTCAAGAGAAACCTGTTTGTGTTGCGGGAAGAACCAGCCCCCAGATTATAATCAAACTGACCGCAAACCTGTACATTGCCCAATTTGCAACAGAGAAAAATTATACTCTCGCTTTCTCTCAAAGCACTAGCACACAGAGTAATCCAATAACATGGATTTTTGCTATATTCAGCACAACTACAAAAGAAATGCTTCTTCACCCAGCACATAAAAACATTTATATAATTCAGTCGTATTAGCCATGGGAGCTAAAACTAGAATCTCCATGTTTGGAGGCAAACAATACGACTGCCAACATCATGCCCTTCTTGTGAATTTCCCTGAAACTACTGGATGGCTCCTGCTGAAGACAGAGCATTGCACGAAATGGGTCTTTGGTCTGATTCAGTAAGTTCTCAGACAATTCACTTCCACACCCAATTCTAGGTGCTGATGTTAACTTATAAAGCCTACATGATTTGGGTCCAAAATTTCTGAAAGAGCCCCTCATGTCTTATAGACCAGCCCAGACCAGTTGATCAGCAGAGAAGGCCCTGTTATCAGCACCACTGCTCTTGGATGTTTGCTGGGTGGATGTGCATGAAAGGGCCTTCTCTGTCATGGCCCTGAGGTTGTCGAATTCCTTCCTCTCTGAGGTGTGTTTGGCCCTTTCATTGTATGCATTTCATTGGCAAGCAAGATAAACTTCTTTACCCATGCCTTTGGAAGTGGATGAATGATATGAGATCATGCTGCTTTCACCCTGCAGTGAAGCTGTGTACTAAATTAATGTTTTGGATTGAGCTTTTGATCATGGTTTGAAGTTTTATATGGTTTAAGTACCCCACCATGGAATTCTAAGGTGAAGAGCAGGCTATGCATTTAAATAAATAAGTCTTCAGTAGGCTGGATCCAGACTAATTTAGTCACACTTAGGTCCCACTGAAATCAATGGAACATAAGTTACTATTGATAACTTTACACGTTGATTTCAGTAGGACTTAAGTGTGACTAACTTACTTTGTATCCAACCAAATATTTTTATGTGCTACAAGACTGGTTATTCTTGTATATCCGACCTAACCATTGTTTCTGATTAACAACAACAACAACAACACATTATTATTTCAAATTATTTTTAGGTTGCCTTTAAGGGTAAAACCTTGTAGTAGTAGTAATAGTGGTAGTAGTAATAGCAGTAATATCTGCATGCTTTGTTCTTGAAACATATTTTCTTCCATAAATCTGATACTATAAATAAAAGCTCCCCTTCATAGATCACTGCCTTGTTGTGGCAAAGGGACTTGTGTAACTCAGTGAAGCCATAAGCTATGCCGTGCAGGGCCACCCAAGATGGTCAGGTCATGGTGGAGAGTTCTGAGAAAATGTGGTCCACTGGAGAAGGACATCGCAACCCACTCCAGTATTCTTGCCAAGAAAACCCCATGGAACATATCACAAGGCTAAAAGATATGATGCCGGAAGATGAGCCCCTCAGGTTGGAAGGTGTCCAATATACTACTGGGGAAGAGCAGAGGGAATTTCCAAGTAGCACCAGAAAGAGTGAAGTGGCTGGGCCAAAGCCGAAAGGACGCTCAGCTGTGGATGTGTCTGGTGGTGAAAAGAAAATCCAATGCTGTAAAGAACAATATTGTTTAGGAACCTGGAATATAAGACCAAGGAATCAAGGTAAGCTGGAGGTGGTCAAACATGAGATGGCAAGATTGAACATTGACATCTTGGGAATCAGCAAACTAAAATGGACAGGCATGGGCGAATTTAATTCAGGTGACCATCATATCTACTACTGTGGGCAAGAATCCCTTAGAAGAAATGGAGTAGCACTCATAGTCAATAAAAGGGTGGGAAAAGCAGTACTGGGGTACAATCTCAAAAACAATAGAATGATCTCAGTACGAATCCAAGGCAAACCATTCAACATCACAGTAATTCAAGTCTATGCGCCAACCACTGATGCCGAAGAAGCTGAGGTTGATCGGTTCTATGAAGACCTACAACACCTTCTAGAACTAACACCAAAAAAAGATGTGCTCTTCATCATAGGGGATTGGAATGCTAAAGGAGGAAGTCAAGAAATCACTGGGATAACAGGCAAGCATGGCCTTGGTGTACAAAATGAAGCAGGACAAAGGCTAATAGAGTTTTGCCAAGAGAACACGCTGATCATAGCAAACACTCTTTTCCAACAGCTCAAGAGGCGACTCTACACATGGACATCACCAGATGGTCAATATTGAAATCAGATTGATTATGTCCTTTGCAGCCAAAGATGGAGAAGCTCTATACAGTCAGTAAAAACAAGACCTGGAGCTGACTGTGGCTGTCAAGCTTCTTGTTGCAAAATTTTGGCTTAAATTGAAGAACGTAGGGAAAACCACTAAACCATTCAGGTATGACCGAAATTATATCCCTGATGAATATACAGTGGAGGTGACAAATAGATTTAAGGGATTACACCTGATAGATAGAGAGCCTGAGGAACTATGGACGGAGGTCCGTAACATTGTTCAGGAGGCAGTAACTCAATCCATTCCAAAGAAAAAGAAATGCAAGAAAGCAAAGTGGCTGTCTGATGAGGCTTTACAAGTAGCTGAAGAAAGAAGGGAAGCAAAAAGCAAGGGAGAAAGGGGAAGATATATCCAACTGAATGCAGAGTTCCAGAGAATAGCAAGGAGAGACAAGAAGGCCTTCTTAAATGAACAATGCAAAGAAATCGAGGAAAACAACAGTCTGGGAAAGACTAGAAATCTCTTCAAGAAAATCGGAGATCTCAAGGGAACATTTTGTGCTAAGACAGGCATGATAAAGGACAAAGAAGGGAGGGTCCTAACAGAAGCAGATGAGATTAAGAAGAGGTGGAAAGAATACGCAGAAGAACTATACAGGGAAGATATTAATGTCCCTGATAGCCATGATAGTGCAGTCACTGAATTTCAGCCGGACATCCTCGAGAGTGAAGTCAAGTGGGCCTTAGGAAGCATGACTAACAACACAGCTAGTGGACATGACAGTCTTCCAGCTGAGCTATTTAAAATCCTAAAAGATGCTGCTGCTAAAGTGCTGCACTCAATATGCCAACAAATTTGGAACACTCAACAGTGGCCACAAGACTGGAAAAGGTCAGTTTACATTCCAATTCCAAAGAAGGGCAACGCCAAAGGGTGTTCAAACTACCGTACAATTGCGCTCATTTCACATGCCAACAAGGTGATGCTCAAAATCCTACAAGCTAGGCTTCAGCGGTATGTGAACCGAGAAATACCGGAAGTACAAGCAGGGTTTCGAAGAGGCAGAGGAACTAGAGATCAAATCGCCAACTTTTGCTGGATCATGGAGAAAGCAAGAGAATTCCAGAAAAAAATGTCTATTTCTGCTTCATTGACTACGCTAAAGCCTTTGATTGTGTGGATCACAACAAACTGTGGCAAATTCTGAAAGAGATGGGGGTACCAGACCACCTTACCTGTCTCCTGAGAAACCTGTATGAGGGACAAGAAGCAACAGTAAGAACCAGACATGGAACAACCAATTGGTTCAAAATTGGGAAAGGAGTATGACAAGACTGCATATTGTCACCCTGCTTATTTAACTTATATGCAGAGTACATCATGAGAAACGCTGGGTTGGATGAATCACAGTTTGGAATTAAGGTTGCCGGGAGAATTATCAACAACCTCAGATACGCAGATGATACCACCCTAATGGCAGAAAGCGAAGAGGATCTAAAGAGCCTCTTGCTGAGGGTGAAAGAGGAGAGTGCAAAAGCTGGTTTGAAACTCAACATTAAAAAACCGAAGATCATGGCATCTGGCCCCATCACTTCCTGGCTTATGGAAGGGGAAGAAATGGAAGCAGTGACAGATTTTATTTTCTTGGGCTCCAAGATCACCGCAGATGGTGACTGTAGCCATGAAATTAAAAGACGCTTGCTCCTTGGGAGGAAAGCTATGGCAAACCTAGACAGTATAGTAAGAAGCAGAGACATCACCTTGCCGACAAAGGTTTGTATAATCAAAGCTATGGTTTTCCCAGTAGTAACGTTAAGCTGCGTGAGCTGGACTATAAGGAAGGCTGAGCGCCGAAGAATTGATGCCTTCGAACTGTGGTGCTGGAGAAGACTCTTACGAGTCCCCTGGACTGCAAGGAGGTCAAATCAGTCCATCCGAAAGGAAATCAACCCTGAGTGCTCATTGGAAGGACAGATACTGACGCTGAAGCTCAAATATTTTGGCCACCTAATGCAAAGAGAGAACTCCCTGGAAAAGACCCTGATGCTGGGAAAGACTGAAGGCAAAAGGAGAAGGGGACGGACAGCAGAGGATGAGATGGCTAGATAGCATCACTGATGCAATGAATATGGACTTGAGCACGCTCCGGGAGAGAGTGCAGGACAGGAAGGCCTGGCATGCTATAGTCCATGGAGTCAAGAAGAGTCGGACACGACTGAACGACTGAACAACAACATAAATAAAAGCTAACACCTTCATCTCTTGTTAATCCATAAATAAAATGGTATGTCAGTAAAAACAATAGAGCAGAATCTCTTACCTTAGTACACAATACAGGCAGACATAAAAGCACAGAGCTAAACAGAAGTGCTGTACATAAGCCACATCTGGTATATAACGGAATATGGCTGTGGGAAGTCCAAATAAATGAAGTGTTACTTTGTTTACAAATTCAAAGGGAAGTATTGCAGAACAGTATAATGGTCAAATAGCCCATTAATGCTGTAAAAAAGTGCATTCTTCAGTAGTGATCATGTTTAGAGTAGAACACATCTGTCTTTGAAACTGACCCCCCCCCCCTGCTGCTGCCTTTTAGAGCAGTGGTACAGTGCCATAAGTGAGAGAACAGAGACAGCTTTCCCATCTTCTCTTGCCTAGTGATATTTCAGTATTGATCTCCTTTATTTGTGGAACTTTGCAGGTGATTATACAGTGCTAAGCTGTAAAGTGGAAGCATTCCCAGAGCTTTATTGCTTCACAGCATTGCCTCTTCTTGAGAATCTGTCACCTCTAAGTTAACAAGTGAAAGCTACTACATATTCCAGGATATGGAAACTTGGTCTCCCCACAGCCACCACCAACACTGATAAAATTGTCCCCTTCCAGGCTTGTTGGTTCAACCTTTGTTCCATTGCAATGGTCTCACAAAGTCTGGCTACAGACAGTTCTGATTCTGTGTCGAACATCATGCAGAAAGGCTTAGGAACAAAGAAAACAACTTAGACAAGTCAGACTATTGGACCAAATCACTCAGTATTATATTTCCCAGTTCTGTGTACAGATGCCAGGGACTGAACCTGGGAACCTCTGCATGCAAAGCAAGAGCTCTACCACTGAGCTATGGCCCTTTCCCAGTGCTTCTTGTAATAATGGTGGAGCAGAACCCCTCCTACTTCCATGCTACAGATGGGTCAAGTGCACAGAAAGGCATAAGGTTAGATGCTGAAGTGGACAGAATGGGCCATAAGGTTAGATGACTAAGGAAAGAAAGACCACAGCGGACAGAATTTGCCTGCTTCTGGCTGATAACTGGAGTGATGTTTGCTGCTTCTACCTTGATTTTAAAAACTCTATCAAGACCATACAGGTCTAAATAGAGAAGTACCTCACAGCATCCACTCTAAGCATATGCATGTGTCCTGAGTGAAATTATTTATGACTGTGAATACATGTTGAAATGGACATTTGAAGTCCTGTACATTTTCCACTGAGGAAGACTATCTAGTTGAAATGCATCTGGCAAAGAATGTTCAATTCCACAGATTACTTCTGTAATTTGATATTGTAACAGGATAGAGACAACAATTACACTGCCTGTCTGCATTCCAGAAGTTGTGCTAATGTTGACTTTATGTACGCTTTTTGTTGTACAGTTTTAGTGATTTTTTTTAAAAAAATCTTGTATAAATTTTTACAGTGGTTTAACATTTGTAGTACTACCTTACACCTGCACTTTTTATTGTGCAATGTTACGTTTATATATATTTTTAGAGTAATTGATATATCTCATTGTTTTATTATAGCTACTCATGTGTAAAAAATTGCATACTGCCCTGATCTTTTATCTTTATCTAACTCAAGGGCATGGAAAGGCATAAGGTTAGATGACTACGGTCCTCTTCTCCTTGCAACCCACTTGTATTCAGGTCTCCATCCACAGGCAACTCTGTTCTGAAGCAGGAATAAGGTTAGGGTGGAGTGGGACACTGGAGTGCCTTTAGTTGCATGAACAAAGAATGATAGGCAGCTGGGGATATGCATTATTACTGTGGGAACCTCCTCTTGGCTTTCTTGTGTAGATGAGTAGAATTGTAGCAGTGTCAGAGTTACTGGATTAACTTGTGTATGTTGCGGTCTTGCTACCCAGATTCATTTTTCGTATTGCCCAAACAGGAGAAAGCAGCCTTGGAATGGACTCTGGAATCTGAAGACATAGAACAGCACAAAGGGAGTGGGAAAAAGGAAGAAAGGTACATAGTTAAATAAAGGCTGTTTTTGTATAGCAACGATGTTATAGTGTAAGTATTGTTAGACTGTCGAGAATATCAATGTGCTCAACCTATTATCTCTGCAGAATACATCATTTGGTTTGTATTGCAGGGTTCCATTTTTTTAAAATGTCACCTCCTGCATGTGGAGATATACTACCCATATATCCACAAAATCCAATGATTTGTGTGCTATTCTTTTCTTAAGCAATAGATCATAATGAGATAGCACCTGGAAAAGCATTAACTATCTAGCATCCAAATAAAGCTTTAAGGTCAGCCATTCTTTAACTATGGCAATGTGAAAGGTTTGCTTATGTTTTAATGCAGCAGGTTTCACATATCACTGCATGCAAAGACTATGTAAACAAGTAATAACTTCTTTCTCATTTTTGAAGGCTAAATCCAGCTACAGCTAAGCAGTTTATAATCTCGTGGCTTTCAAACAGAGAATTTTAAACATACAGTTAACTCTCCAAGTGGAATAAATGGGAATTAAAAGTGCGTTATAATTTATACTGGGCAGTATCCTCTGCTGCCCATAGCCCAGTGGGACCCACTGCTAGCACAATAGGGAGATAGAAGGTTCTAAAAGCAATCCAAAATAAGTAGAAATGCTAATTTGTGGAACAGGGCAGGTCAGCGGAACTCACAGAAGGCAGATCTGCTACCTGTTCTGATTCAGCAATGAGCATTTCCATTTGTTTCTGGGGTTGCTTTTAGAACCACTTGCTCCCTGTTGTGCTAGCAGTCAGTCCCACTGCTGCAATGGAATAAGTGGGAGTGCAGCGGCCCCATTGGATCCTGCGTAATGCTACTAGCCCTCAGGGCTGAACAAGATATGGACTCAGCTGCACTGATGGAAGTGGACTTACCCATGCCCTCCTTCTCACTGCAGCCCTTCCAGCCCCCTGAAAGTGCTACACAGTCAGGAGACCCCGATGAATGGGGTAAGCTGTGGGGTGTGCGTGCGTGTATTGGGCAGAGGGAACTCCCCCAAATGGAGCCCTTCTGCTTGCGTAAGGTCTTTTCCTTTCATGGAAGACAGATCCTGAATCCATCCTTTATTATTAAAAGAATACTCAAAAAGTACAATAAGATTCAAGTTGTATATACATTTCTAAAATTTGTTTGGTCGCATTCCTGATGTTAAAGCATTGAGGCCTCAAATAGTTATACATTCAAATCTGCTTAATATATGTTGTATTTCACTTTAGCACCTAAAGGAATGCCTACCCAATTTCTGACATATTTTACAGAACATAGCATTTCTCAAGAAACCTTTTTACTGTTCCTATTCACCACTGATGGTTGATGTTAATAGTAAGCTGACACAGAGAATATTTAAAGGCCTGTTTTGTAGCATAAGCATTCCTGCAGATCTATGTTTTTAGTGCAAAGATGCCTCCTTGACCTATAAAATCTGTCACATGTTTTCAGTTGTCAAAACATAGAGGTAGGTAATGGGCCATTCCGATAAGGCAGAGGAAGAATGGGCCCTTTCCCACATTTATTTCTATTGTTTTTACTCTCTCCTGGCCCTTTACAGGCAATAAAACACATAACAATCCCTTTTCTGTAAGTGCAGAAATTTTAGGGGTTTTATTTCAACTAAAATCTATGCTTTAAATGTGTTACCAAGTTTTCACCATAGGCTAGGCTGGCTGTTGAACTAAATGCATATTGTGAAGGATCAGAAAAGGGCCAAGATGAGCACTGCTGGTTGCTCTTTCATTCTTTCACTGATTTTTAAACTTAACTTTAGTCTGTATTGTATGGATTGAGAAAAGACCAGAAAATTGCCTAGCTTGTTCCCATTTATCTCATATTGTGACAAGAACATCCATAAGTAACACACCAAAGAACCAGTGAAGACAAAACTGTTTATCTTCAACAAGCTTTTAGGACTTGCTATCTGTATTCACAGAGAATAACAAAGAACCTGTTCGTAAGAAGGGATGCAATACCCAATGGGCCCTGCAGCCGATGGTCATTAGACAACTGTGGAAATGTAGCTTGAGTAACAAGTGTTGTGTATTGGCATTATGTATTGAAGCCATCCAAGGAAGGGCATGTCAATGGAGAACGTCGTCAATGCATAACCTGGGAAAACATAACCACCCTTACAACACAATCTTTGCAATGTTTACTCAGATGTAAGACCCAGTTATTTCTATAATCAGCTCTGTCTTGAGTTACAGTCAAAATGTTACTTCAGGATTTAAGTCACTAAAATCATGCAGTGGATAGTTTTTCTTCTTCTTTTAAAGTATTAATATATACAGGTTCAAGAAGAAATATCAGTGAGAAGACAGATTTAGTTGTTACAACCCTACTCGTAGTTGTTCAAAAATAAGCTCAGTTGTAAGCAATGGTACAACCGTAAGCAATTGTTATCACATATAAAATCATGGAAAGTGAGAAACCATAAGGCTAGCCACCAATTGAATTTTGTCTATATTCAAACACTATATCTTGCTTCCTCCTTGATGAACTGAAAGTTGCTGCACAGGTGGCCCAGTGCATATGATGCACTGTTCCCAAAACCCACACCTGATAGCTTGGCAATTTACTGAGGAGGTCCTTGAGATAAAGAGCTGGTTTACATATTATAAATATCATATGGTGTCTACATGGAGGTGAGGGATGGTGTACTTACGGCAGGGGTGGGGAACCTATTTTGGCCTGAGGGCCATATTCACACCAAGAAGGGATGTCAGGGGCTGCATGCCAGCAGTAGGCAGGGCCCTAGTTACCCTTACTCTCTTTCCTATGCCCCTTCCATTTACACACACCACATCCCACCATTCATACTACAAACACAACATCATCCAAACATACACACACACACACCCTTTACACCTTTTTACACACACATACACTTTTACACACCTTTACACCCATTTACACACACACACTCCAGGCATTCCTCAGGAACTGGTTCTGTGCACCCCATACCTTGGGAAAGGCAAGAGATATGCACAGCTGGCCTCCTCAAGAGCCACCCCTCTGAGGTATTCCAGATGTCCCCAAGTGATGGCTCCCCCTGAAGTGCACACTGTGCATCCCTTGCCTTCCCTGGCAGGTAAGGTGAGCAGTATCTGGAGCCTCTGGGAACTGCTGTTTTGAGGCACCTGGAGCACCTCAAAGTGATGGCTCCCTGAGAAGCAGCTTCTCCTCTCTCTGGAGTGCTTCCATGCTACATCAGCTATCTCTGAGTAGCAGTCAAGTCTCCCGAACATCTTAGAAGTTACTGCCATTTGGGGGATTGCCAGTGCAACACAGAAGCACTACAGCAAAAAGAAGATGAAAAGTAACAGGGTGTTGGCATCAAAAAGGAGGTGTTCCCAAAAGGAAGGGCTTCGTGGGCCAGGTTAGGCCAATAGGCAGGTAATTTTCCCATGGCTGACGTATAGCAGTCTGATAATTGTCACAGCAAGAGGCATTACATGTTGTAATATGTACCTCATAATAGTATATGTCAAATTGGATGCTACATCATTTGCCTCTTTGTAGAATCCCTGGTCCATGTGTGCCAGTTGTCTTGGAACATGCCAGTGGTAATGGCCAGCCCCACCTTCCAATCATGCCCACAGCAGTTTATTTGCTCGCTTATTCATTGTTGTTTTATGAAGCAAAAGGATGTGTGCACATCCACACATAAAACCTTTTAATTTCAATGGAATTTAAGCATGCCTAATGTTTTTAGATTGGGACTTCTTCTTTTGGTCAGCAATTGGACAGGGAAAAATGACAGGAAACCAGAGAGCTAAACATCTGTTTTGGTTGCAGCAGCAAATAAGTCATCAGGATACGATACAAGGCACTGATACAAGAGGCGGGCTCTCTGGCATCTCTCCCCAAAAATCAAGGATTAGCAATCCAGGAAGGGATTTCAAAAACATACATAGGATTAAAAGAACAATGTGTGCATTCAGGGCCCACATATCATTGCTTCTTGCCTGTAGCAGACAAGAAACGTCAGCAAATGAATCCTTTAGCTCACTTGCTACGCTTACTGTAAAACTGCTCTTCCAGCCATAAAATGGCATTTAGTGTGGCTGGGATATCAAAGGCTTTGGATCTTTCTTTTGTGCTACCATCATGGCTTCAACTTTCTGTAGAAGTGTTTTGCATATCATTTCATATATGAGTGCATATCTTCCTCTGAATTAACTCATGCTAAAACATACACACACAGTGACTTTGAGACAGCAGCATTCTGCCCAGGAACTGGCAGGACCTAAGAATATTCTGCTCTCTAAAGAATTGCACTTAACATGGGAGACTGTGCAGAATGCCTCGTGTGTCACAATGACCTCTTTTAATACTGATGATTGTTCCCTGAAACTGCATGCCTGATAGAATGACTCAGAAGGATTGGCTGTGGAATGGATTTATCTACTGCATCATTTGATAGCTTCCCTTGATCAGAAATGTAGATATCTTGCAGTTACCACAATTCAACCCTGCTACAACATTTAGATGAAACTCACACTACATCGTCCCAATCTGGTGCACAGTTTTGGTGCACACTAGAACTGTGTGAAGTATAAAAAATGTGGGTTACGAATCATGGCATGTTTGGTGTGCCTGGCATGTTGGAACTAACGACTATTGAAAACTCTTTCAAAGCAGCTTTTGGGACCATTGTGTAAGATTTTTTTCCAGTTTTATTTTAAAAAGGAGAGGGAGAGAGAGAGAGAGAGAGAGAGAAGGACATGTACCGGTTAAGAAAAGATATTGTATCTGATCTGTGAATAACTTGGATGCTGAGGTCAGAACTAGACACTATATATGTGTGTGTGTGCGCGTGTGCACACAGCCTGTGCTGAGAACAGTTCTATCCCCCCCCAACCCATCATTCTGTCTAGCAGAGGATGCGCAACTTCAGGAAGTCTGGGGGCAATTTTTGTCACCCAGCCCCCCACTCCAGGTCACAGGCTGCCAGGCAACACAAACAAAATGAATTAGTTTCATTTTTCATTTCAGGATATGGGGGCATTGGATGGCAGCAGCTCTAGTACAACTTACCCATGCTTGGATGTCACAACATTGGGATTGCCTGGTCATGTTCATATCACAGGCTACTTATGGAGGGTAGCAGAATACACATTTTTATGACATCTGAACACAAGTATGCTGAATTGAACATTACAGAAGCATAGCAGAACCAAGCACACAGCTGCTATTTTGGCTCCTATATCATCATGTTTGGTTCCAGCCTGGAGAGTGAACAAAATCATACATTTAATTTTAATCTGCTTATGATTTGACAAAAACGACAGTCTAAAAAACAACACAAGAAGTTCATTATATGCATCTCAATATCATCCACTGTCCTCTCTCTGCTCTTAGTCACTGACTGAATGAGGAACATCAGAAAATTAGATTACCAAAATATTTGTTACAAAAAGCACTGTAACAGAGACATAAACCATAAAGATGTTTACCCTGGAGAAATTGTGTCCTAAAATGCACTCAAAAGTTATATGCAAGTTGAGCCGCAGAAGGAAACCTTTTTAAACGCTGCCCTGGGCAATGGCATGACCTTAAAGCAGATTACAGCTCTAGTAACTTGCTTTGCATTTTATGGAATTGCTTGGAAGGAAGAATGCTAAAACAAAGGATACAGCCTGGATTACTAGAACAACAAAAAAACTCATAACCTAGCGGGGAATGATGAATAATTTTTATACGTACACTTTTATTGGCAGGGGAGGTTCTGCTCTACATTCCTGTGTTTACTCTGGTAGCATCCACCAGGGAAGGGGTGGGCAACTTTTGGCTGGGGATGTTGGAGGAATCCGGTTGAGCGGTGGAGTTCGATGAGTTTTTGTCAGCTTAGCCCCCCAGACTCCACTCCATCCTCTTCCAGCTGGCCCAACTCGGTGTGCAATGAGTTGGGACAGCTGGCAGAATTTCTGTAATTTTGGGGGGCATAAAATAACATTTGCCCAAATTTGTATAATGTACACAAGTTATGGCTGCAAATTTGCATAATTGTGAAAAGTACAGCCATAACTCGTGCACATTATTCAAATTTGCACAATTTACACCCAAAATTGGTGCAAATGAAGCAAATTACAACTGTGGGTTGCACAAATGGCGCCCATGGGCACCACACCGGGGATCCTGGGGGAAATGGGTGATTTTAGAAGAAAACCCCATCAAGTTCCCAGATTTCAGGAAAAAACCTGCAGCATGGCTCGCAAATGCAAGCCAAGCTGGGAACTCCAGGAAAATCTGGAAAAGGGCCGGATTTCCCTGCAATGGCTATCCCTACTTGTGGCCCTCCAGATTTCTGGCCTACAACTCCCATGATCCCTCATCATTGGCTATGCTGACTAGGACTGATGGGATTGTAGGCCAAAACAACTGGAGGACTACAAGTTGCCCAACCCCTATGCTAGGATGATGGGAAGGGCTGTCTTCGTAATGGCATCGATATCCCTCTGGAATGCTCTCTTGAGACGGATGCACAACTAACTTCTCTCGCTATATTTTGTCATCCTGTGTGTGTGTGCGTGCGTGTGTGTGTGTGTGTGTATATATATACGTGTGTGTGTGTGTGTGTGTGTGTGTATATATATATATATATATATATGAATATGAAGACATTCTCCAATAACATTTTCCAGATGTTGGCTTCACCACTAGTTTGGTTGAGAACTAGTGATTCTCCCCAGGCTACCTGGAGAGCTTCATAGCTTGAGAAAAAACTGAATCTGGGTATACCTTTTCAATCTGTCTAACCACTGTACCACACACTTTCTACATTACTCATTTGTTAGTAGCATATATAATGATTGACTGATAATAATGATTCATCTTGGTATTGACTTCAGTCCAGAACAGCAGTAAAATTCACTATAACTTGGATCCTTTAAAAATAATTGCTTAAGAAGCATGATTTCTGCCTGCTCTATGTTTGTTCTCTGAACATGTAAACATGGGTTGATGTATGGGGTAGTGCACCCTCCCATGGGGGCTGGCATTTCTAACCACAATGTCAGCTGCACCTGTGGAAGTCTATATACACCAGAATCAGAATGGAAGCAATCCTGGAAAGGGGCTTCAGGCTATTGGGAAGATCCATACTCAATCTATTTAGAAAGATAATACTGACGTACTAAAAATGTACTAAGCGCTTTTACAAAACCTGAACAAGTTCATCCTAAAGCAGCTTGCAATATACAAGAGTAAGAATAAGTCAAAATGAAAGGAAATGGAAAATAGAGGGAACATAGAACAAAAAGATGGCACTGGTGTCGCACTCAAACTGAGGATGGTAAACACTGGCTAAGAGAGCAATCCTGTGGTCCGTGGGTGAGTGTCCCAGGGACCATAGGTTTGCTCAAAAAAAACCTTCCAAGGCTGGAAATGGGGCTCTAACCTCAGAAGGGGGAGTCAGAGATCCGCACTCCACCTCCACCCCCTCACAGTTGACATGGAGGGAACTGTGCCAGCTGCCTCTCCAAGGTCAAAAGTCAATCTCAGAGAAGGGGAAAAGGGGATGTTCCGGTGGGCAGGGATGGGAGGAGAGGGATAAGTATGATTTATCCCGAGCCTCCTCCAGCCTCCTCCCCTTCCTTCCCCCTCCAAAATATAGAAGAACAAGGGGGGGGGAGATTGCCTCCGCTGCTCCTCCTGCCTGCCAGCATCAATCTGGCAGGGCATAGGAATCTTGGAAGCCTCCGGGTCCAGGGGCTTCTGAGCAGTGAGAGCAGTCCATAGGATTGCACCCTAAATTACAGATTGTGTGTGTAGGCACACAGACACACACACTGAAATACCTGAGATATAGGAGACAAAACAGCCGAATTTGAAGATTCTAAATATTTTAGAAACAATTCTACAAGTTCTTAAAAAAGAGAAGAGAACAAAAAAAATTATGTAGAAGGAAGAATATCCAAGCATGGGAAGAAGCAAGAGACAAAGAACAAAAATTTTGGGCCTAACATGGAGAAGAGCCAGATGGAAGAATGACCAAACTACAACAGAAATCAATAAGATAAGGAGTACTTGTAAGAAAAGGAGTACCTGTGGAGAGTCTTAAAAGGTGAAAAGAACAAAAAATGGAGAATACAAGGTAAACTAGAGCTTAAGCGAAGAGAACAGCACACAGAATCCCAGTTAAATTTTTGGCAATAGCCTGATTATTTGTTTCAGGTAATCCCCTGCTCCTTTATAGGGCTTTTAAGTCTCAGGAGCTATGGAATACTTCTGTTTGTATGCATGCCTTTTACTTTCAAATGCATATGGTCTTAACTGAATCAGGGCACAAGCCTAAAAAGAGAATTAAAAAAGAAGAGTTTATTTATCACATGCAAAGAAAAGTAAAGAATTGTTTTGAGTTAGAGCCAACATGATTAGGTGGTAAATGGGGGGGGGCATAATTAATAGTTGGGGTAAATGTGTATGTTCAAAGACAGAGATGAGAGATTTTGGCGTGTAAGAATTGAGAGAGGCTCTGGAGAGAACAATAATTTAGGCCCTCAGAATATTTTGCTTAATCAGTGGGCCCCTTCACATGATCAAATAGCCCACCTTGGCTTACAAAAGCCACGGTGAGCTGCGGGGTGAGCTGCGGTTCAGTTCTTTCCAAAAATGGAGTATGCGTTATGCGAGGGTTGTTTAAAATTCACACAACCCTGCTGCCTGGTTTTGCATGACACAAGTGTTATAAGCCACAGGGAGATGCTGAATATGCAAACTCCACAGCCCACTGTGACTTAAATAAGCCATGGTGGGCTATTTTGATTGTTTGAACCAGGCCAATATCACCATGTCAAAGAATGAGAAAATGGTGATAAAGGGAGATGGAAGAAGAGAAGCTTTTGGAAAAACAGAAGAATACGGGGGGGGGGGGACGGGGGACAGGTTTACTAATAGACAAGGAACCTGAGAATATTGATGCATTTCTGTCCTTCAATAGAAAAAACAATGCTGTTCTCAAAGATATGATGTTACAGAAAGGAATCACAATCTGATTAATATGAATATACTATGAACTTGCAGGAACAGTAGTAATTTTCACACACTCTGTCTCCAGAAGTAGTAGCAATATAAAAAGTCTTGGTTATGTATGGCATAAACTGAAGCCAGGGGAAATTTCAGCATTTTATAAAGGCTTTTTGCTGCCATCTTTTGAATATAGTTCTCTGTTCCTCTGGCTTGACAAAGATATTATAGAGCAGAGAACCACTGCAATGATTTATGTATTTGGAAGGCATACTTATTTCAGAAAATAAAAAGACACTACAGGAGGTCTGGATTCTACAGTAAATTGAGATAGAGAAACAACCATATTGAACTACACTATATGAACATATAGGGAGAATAACGTAGCTATTTGAATTTTAGTGGGGAAAGAAATGTGAGGAAAGTTGGGCTCCGAAGGAAGTGTACTTATCTTCTGCAAACAACAGAGCCCTGTAAACAACCTGAGCAATTTCAAAATGAAAAAATAAAGCAATATGATTTAATCCCCCGCCCCTTCAAACATCCATGGTTTTGAGAATGATTATTTTAACCTCTTTATGTTATTATTTAATACAATAGCATCATCTGATATTTTTCCCCTGCCAAAAATTGTGCTGGCTAGGGAGGTGGTGGGCTCTCCCACACTGGAGGCATTCAAGACTAGGCTGGACAGCCATCTGTCAGGGATGCTCTGACTTGGATTCCTGCATTGAGCAGGGGGTTGGACTCACTGGTCTTGTAGGCCCCTTCCAACCCTACTATTCTATGATTCTAAGAGCTATGAGCTGGATGCCCACTATCTTTCAGCCTTGGCAAAAAAGTAGTGGTGGAGGAGGTTGTAGTATTTTTTTTTTTTATCCAACTCTTCCTCCAAGGAGGTTGTGATGGCTTACATTGTAATCTCCCCACCCCTGATTTTAGACCAAGATAATGAATTCCCAAATTTCCCAGTGAACTTCATGGGTGAATGGAGCTTCAAACCCACTTGTCCTGAATCCTAGTCCAACACTGTATCCATTGCACACATTGGCTTAATAAGCAATAAACAATATGAACTCAACATTGAAGGGATGCCTAATGCTACATCATGGGTTTATAGCAAATATGAGGTTCAAAACAGGGACTTCATGAGTCATGGCTTAGCCTCATAGCTCCTGTCTCTATAATATGGAAATAATAATACTGGATTACCTTACATGACTGTAGAAAGAATTATTGAGAACATGTACATAAAGCACTTCGAACAATTATAGAAAGCACCATAGGGCCAGTGCAGTGTATTTATTAGAATGTTGGACCAGGCACAGGGAGACCCACTCAGCCTCAATGGTCACTATCTCTCTAGCCAAATCTACCTCATAAGGCTGCTGTGAGGATAAAATAGGGGTGGGGGGAGTACACCACCTTGAATTTGTTGGAAAATGCACAGGAAAAAAATTAAATATATTTTCATTATCAAAATATGGTGAAAACTGTCTGGCTCATTAGCAACGAAGGATTAAAGTACATGGAGTCCTTAAATTCCTCATACTTTGGATCTTCTCTTGTTCATTTACTGACTCTTCTCTGCAGCACCTATTAGTAGACACTAAGGATGGGTGAAAGATTTGTTGGGTTTGCATCTGAATGTGAACTTACCAATTTTGCACTTTCTGAACTCATGCATGCAGTGGAATGCAGTGATAGGGCAAGATTTGCACTTTCACGAATTTTGCAATGTAAATAAAAATGTACATAAACAGAATGTGAAGAGAAATTTGTACAATTGGGAAGTGTGTGTACACACATGTGTATATTAAAGGCTGCACAAAACTGCATTGTATTAGGGGAAATGGCTAGCAAAAATGCTTATATTTAGTAAAGTGTGTACAATATGTATATATGGAAAAGTGCATACAAAATGTGTACATTTAGATAAATGTGTATAAAAATACATACACACTTGTATGTGGACTTAAAAAAACACACAAATTCACAAACTGATACATAAATGGTACAGAATGAATTTAAAGTAGGAAAAACGAGAACATGATCATAATTGAACTTGACAACTTAGTCCGTCCCTAATAGACTCACATGTAAAGACAGCCAAAGAAAAAGATGAAATTAAGCAACAGTGAATCCAATGCTTGAGGAAAAAGTGAAAGCAAAGGAAAATAATACTTAGCGCTTCTTAAGTACTTAACATGTCCAGAATACTGTATAAACATTCAATTAACTAAGATATCACCTTTTTAACAAGGAGGAGAAAGTATGGAAATGCTAGAAATGTTAATATGCAGTGTACTCTGTGTGTACATGTGTTCTACTGTCATTACCAGTTGTTAATTAGCAGGAGGAGGACAATTCTTTACAACTTGAAAAGGTTCATCGAAAGAGGGGCCATCCTCTCTCAAGATACTGAGAGGAACAGACTATAGATGTGAAATAAATAGCCATTTCGATGCTCCCAAATTAGTATCTCAGCAATTAGGAGAGAAAAGAAAAATAAGTAGTATCGTTTCCCGACTATTCAGTTCTGCCAGCTGACACCATTCATTTCATGCAATTAGTAATGGAGCAAATGGGAGCTTTTCCCCAAATGCAAATAGCAGACACAGGGGACCCAATCTGGATCAGAACCTCAGCAGACGATAAAAGCCTAGAGACACCCACCCTACTCCAGAGTTTCAATCCAGATTAGGCCTCCAACATCTGCAATTTTCTTTTTTGAAGTCACATGACTGCTGACTGTGGGACTGGTATGCTTGTCTATTTTAGCCCCTGCTTTTAAACTACATGATTAGACGTCGTATAAATTTACTGAGCAAGATATATTTAACAAGTATGTTGATTGTCTCCTTTCTCTAATAAACCAGCAAGGAAGTCTCAGTTATTCCAAGGTATTTTTAAAATATACATTCAATGCACACAGTTCATTATTTAGGACCTTACAAGACACAGGCAAGGTACATTTGCACACATACTAAAGTGAACTCCCACCCCCCATCAACCACAGTCATGAGTGATTTTCTATAATTTATATCCTTTCTCTCCAAAAGTCAGAGTATCCTTCACCCACAGATTCACACATTTGGGCAGATGGGGGTAAAATAAGATATTAAAATATGTTGAAAGGGTACATTTTTAGGTCTTTAGCTATTGCAGGGAGTGGGCAACCTTTTTGTCCCCAAGGACTATATGTAGCAGTGAGTTGGTAGCCATGTCCTGGTGGCGGTTTTGGTCTGTCTGTCTGTCTGACTGTCTCTCTCACACACAGCCTTCATGCCCCTCCTCTCTTTCTCATGTGTTTTGCTGTGGACTTGGAATTCTGCATGTCTAGTGATGATGAAAATGGTATTTTGGGATAGCAGGTCAGAAGTAGAGCACATGCTTTGTATGCCAAAGGTCCCCAATTCTGTCCCTGACATACATATCCAGGCAGGCAGTTGTCATTTCAATGCCCATTTGCTCAGTTTAGAGAGATCCTTTTTGAGCTCTTCACAATCCCTTTTTCTTTTAACCATCCTAAATCTGTCTGTCTGTCTGTCCGTCCATCTATCTATCTATCTATCTATCTATCATCTATCTAACTATCATCTATCTAACTACAGCATTTATATACCGCACCACATCTGAACAGATTCTGGAGTGGTGAACAATAACAGATAAAAAAAGAAATAAAGCACCATATTAACTTTTCTTATTTTAAAAAAGAGAGTACCGATAAAAACCATGGCTGGTCAGTCAAGGAAGGCTTCCTGGAGGTGCCAGAAACTGTTGGGACCTGCTTGACCTCCAGAGGCAGGGAGTTCCATAGAAAGGGGGCCACCGCACTGAAAGCTCTTCTCCAGGTGGACTCAGATTGGGCAATAGGTCCATGCAGAACCACCAGGAGCATGTCCTCTGATGACCTCAGTGACTGGGCAGGTTGATATGGAAGAAGGCACTGTCTCTCACAAAATAATTTAAAGCAAACAAGTCCCAATTCAGATTCCTGGGGGAAACACTGTTGATATCTCTCCATTATGAGAATGGCCATTTATTCCTGCTCTTTGCTTCCTGTTATGTAATCAGTTACTGATCCATAAATTGACCTCTCCTCTTATCCCATGACTAAAATACATGCAGTGCAGTACTTCCTTTGAACCAAGAGACATCAGAATAAAAATTATTTTGGGACAACAACCTTTGTTTCAAGTACAAAAACCCACCTCAACCTCCACATCCATTTTCAAAGGAAGGCGTGCAAATTAGATTGTAGATGCAACATATACTTTTTTCACTAGTATATGTTATGATGGAGCAAACCCTGACTATGTTAAGAATAATTAACAGAGCAGTTTTTGGGTTGGGTCATTTCTGCCTAGCCCCCTACAGTATGGCTTGAATGTGGTAACCCAGCTTGAGTTCATTCAGTTATTTTTGAGTTTTCCATGCAGTTAGAACTCACACAGACCAGTGTGTATCGCTTGTTTACACAGTCACAATTCATTTCAGTACAGCACATGTTTTGGTCATGACAACCCTGAAGGAGAAAAGATAATTTTCTTAGAGATACTCCTAAAAGTCCTTGATGAAAACACTTCATTGTTGCGCATCTAGAATTGATTAGTAAAATGAGCTGTAGGCTACCTGATTTCTTCTCAGAAGAGTGGGTGTTTAATTGTCAAATCATATGTCGGTACATAAGAAAGTAGAAGTGATTCATACCAGCCTTCAAAACCTGTTCTTGAGATTCATTCACAGAACCTTCAGAATCAAGGAAAAAGTTAAGAAAACAAGGACAAGAAAAATAACAAATTGAAAACAAAACATGGTGAAACATTAAGAGGCAGTGGTGACACCCACATTAGTTCACTCAGTAGTACGATGGCTGACAATTACCAGTTATAAGCCTTCAACATCATTCCCTCTGCCTTTTTGATGCTGATGAAGGACCATGGGCTCATTTCTTGCTTCTAAAAATACTAAAATCTGAAGTTTTATCAGTTTACATGTATTCAGTTTTCAGTCACAACACTCCACGGAACAGTACGTAGAGTAACTCAAGATCCTGCCTTGCATATAACACAGGGCCTATAATATTAAGAAAGTTGAAAGTAACTGTTAACCCAAACAATATTGAAGGCCTCTTCTAAGTTCACTTGACTTGTTTGCTTGCTTTTGCTTCTTTCATTTTACAATCTCTCTTCTTCTCTCTCCCTCTCTTATGACAAACATCGGCTGTCCAAGCAGAAGGATCATTAGTGCAGAAAAAGCTAATTTGTCACAGATATAATGCACTATGCATGTTTCATACATATCATAAATCATAAATTAGTCTAAAGAACCCAAAGTCCTCCTGAGAAGTAGCAAATTCACAACATGTTCTAGGATGGTTGGTTTAGAGTTTAAATGAGAATGTACTGTTTGTGTGTGTGTCTTCAGATATGAAGATAGACCTATTCATGCCAAAAAAATATTTGTTTTCTAGAAGAAAATAGGTGTTTGTGTCTGTGTTCAGTAAGGTACATCAAGGAAACAAGATCAGATGGTCAAACAGTTAAAGTTCCTTAAAAATGTCAACTTATTGATGCCAACTTATTGTTGCCATCTTATGTGATCATATATAATGACAGAAACCCCTTCCTACTGTATTCCTACAGACTCAAGGTTAAGGAAAGATGAAAGGTGCTTGTCCTGCCACAAACCCTGTCCCCACCACACCCCCATTTGAAGACTGCCAGAAATGACTGATTCCAGCAAGGGCACCTCATGGCTCACAACAAATTAATCATTTGGACTATCCTGTGGAGAGTCTATGCCCAGTGCTGCACATCTCTCATGGGCATAGGCCAGGAGTGAGGAACCTCCAGCCTCTGGAGAGTCTGTAACATGATAAGTAGCTTTTCGTCTTTCCTTTAGCCTTGAGTCTGTGGTAATACAGTGAGACCTGGTATGCCAGAGTCCCCACTCCAGCCCATGAAGCTTTTTAGTATGGGCACACACCCTTCCCAATATCAGACTCCCTTGCCTTTGTTTAGCATTTTGATCCCATTTGTAAGTGCTAGAGAAGCTGACACTAGCAAAGGGAAACTGTACTTTCATCTCTGATCAATGATCACTTGCGTCTTCACCTTTTTTCTCCTCTTTAACTTGTTTTATGTAATTGAAACTCTGTTTCCCACAGCCATTTTTGTTCTCCTGCCCCATTATTCTAGGGCTTCTTTCTGTTTATCTTCCTTCCCTTCAGTCATATATTGGACTAGTCCCCAATTTCTTCAAATGTGCCCTTATCAGGCCTGATTGCCTCTTCACACTTTGTATCAGTCCCAGTCCCTCTTCAATCCTAACCAACATTTCTTCAATTATTTTCCTTTTTATTCAACTCTCTTTATACATTCTTCTCCAATATCACATTTCAAAAGCCTCCTGTTTTCTTTCTTCTACTTTATTTGTTGCCCATGATTCACATCTATGTAGTGCTGAATTCTATACGAATGTTTCTATAAATTTCTTTTTCAGAGGTAAATGTATTCCTCCTGTGTCCAGGTTCCTTCTTATACAATGTCTATTTCATTATTCTTCTGTGTTTAACTTTATTTTGCTTCTCAGATATTTGAATTCTGCTACTTACTCAATTTGTTCTACATATAGATATCTGTTAAAACATAGCTGTCACTAATATCTTTGTTTTATTCTCATTTATTTTTAGACTATAGTTCTGAAAAAATGAAATTAATTGTATTTCATAAGTTCTGCTACTTTCCATTTTTATCTGCCATTGCCACCATTTACTTCTTTCCCATTTATTTAGCCTGAGTATACTATTCATTTTATTTCATTAATTCTACTCTCTATAAATATGTTAATAAGAACAGGGGACAGTGAGTATTCTTGACAGACCCCTGCTATACGAATTCTGGCTCTTCGTTCATTATCATTTGTTTTAACACTGCTTCCTGTTTTTGTATAAATGGTATATTATGCTCCAAGTCTTCAGAATTTAGAATTATATGTTCTCTTCTAAGTCTTGTGATTTCTGAAAATAAATGATCCTGTGATTATACTGGAAGAAGCTATTGGGCAAAGACAAACTCAATATGAGAGTCATGGAGTATCCCAAAATACTAAATCATGTATTCTGTTGGATTTAGCTGTCCTTTTCTAACCATCTGGAGTTTTGGAACAGTTCCCAGCTCCCTGGTCTCTGTAATACACACTGAATTTGATTTTTTAAGACTTGTCATGCTCACAAGAAACTATTTTAGCTAGATAATTAAATTTGTCTCCAATTAAAAACAAAACCCTCGGAGAGATTTTTAGCCTCCAGATCATTTTTGAGGAAGCAAGTTCTGATCTTACAAGGGTATCATAGCCATAATATAATCATAGTCATATATAATTATATATATGTTATTTGCAGGGAAGCTATGTAATCTAACATGACACTAGCCTGGATTGAGTACTATAGAGGTTAGTTTTTAATGAACAGAAATGGCTTGTAATATAAACCAGGTAAGCCCTGGAGGTGAAGCAAGCTTCAACAACAGTCTCTCTATGATTTCTAGATGCTGGTTTTCCAGAAATGTGGATTCTCTAAGAATGAACAGAAATATCTCAAACCTCTAGCCTCATCATTGATGGTTCAGTGGTAAACCATCAATGATATATGGCTCTGACCTTTAGGATCTCCCTCAGGGTCCCTTCTGTATAATTTCTTTTGAAATATGAAATTAAATTATGAGTCTAGCTATTGAACTCTGTCCTACAGCTGATGAGCTTGAATCAAAACAATGGCAGGAAACGTCATCTCCTTTTACTGGCAAGCTCATACACCGCTGGATTGAACTGAATACACTGGACATCCCCATCACAACTTTAGAAGCATTCTGATGGCAAGCTGTGCTTATTTATTAATATTTATTCTGCTGTTCCACCAAAATGCTATAAGCAGTGTATATAGGGTGCATTTTATCTGCACAGCAATGTGGATGAAAAGATAGTGATTTGTCCAAGGCCACACATATTTCCCAGCCTAACCTATCTCACAGGGTTTTTGAGAAAATAAAATGGTAAGAGATAACCACTGTGTATGCCGCATCCTGATTTCCTTGGAAGAAGGGGATGAAAATTAATAATTAAATAAAAAAGGAGCAGTCCCAGTGAATTCTTAGGTAGATGGGTTTGCCCATCTCTACAATAAAGCATTCAAGCAACAAATCACCCACATACATTTGCAGGTAGTATTTTTCTAAAACAATTGTTTAAAACCATCCACATTTTTAAAAACTACCCGCATACATTTGCAGGTAGCATTTAAAAAAAAAAAAATCTAGCGTGTGCAATAATCCATTAGCATTTTTCCCTAGTTTCATGATGACAAATTTTAAAAATGCTTTCTTAACTATTAATGAAGCACCTGCTTTTCTTTAGGATTTCTGACCTTGATCTCTAAAGAGAGAAAGATAGGGAAAAAACCTGTAAAATGACAATTGGGTATCTGTTGTGAGAGAACTGTGAGCCATCTAGTTCAGTACTACAAATGTCCCTATCTTTCTGTATAATATTAACCAATTAGAAAACTGTTACACTGATACAAGGTAAAGGCATTTCCTCCTTATTTCTTTCTTTATTAAAAATATTTCTTGGCCGCCTTTCAGGGTAGCAGACCTCCTTATTATGGCTTCTTATGTAACTTACATAACAACAGTTGCATCAATTTTTAATTAGAAATACTGAAGTGTGGTCTCCTGATCTTTTTCAGCAGTGCTTTTCTCAAAAGTGAGGGAGAGACTAGAAAATTTTTGGCATGGGAACAGGTTTCAATAAAAATGACAATTGCAAGGATGCTGGCAGATTCCCTGCCTCAGCTTTGCACCCGGCTCCTGGGGAGAGACAAGAGCAGACCAGCTGCAAAGACTGGCGTGTTGAGTGCAGAGGGTGTGGGGCAATGCAGTTCTAAGTGCAGGTCTTCTTCTGAAGCCTTCACTTTCACAGCCTTCTACTGTCTCAAGCGTCCAACGATGGAGCACAGTGTTAAGTCTTCTTCATCTGGAAGTGGTGGCACTGGCAGCAGCCATGGTGAGAGTGTGAGCAGGTGAACAGGGATTGGCAAGACTGACTCTTTGGGTGGCTTGTGTAACACTCAAACTGAGAGTATGTCTTGCAATTCAAACCATTATTTTGTAGAACCATTCCACAGAAATCAGGAAGTCCAGTTTCATAGTGTCATTCAGCAAAGATGTCTTTGAAGCATTCAGATGATATGAACAATGGGTTCAAATTCGGCAGAGATTTTCCCAAATAGGTTAACACAAAACATGGCAAAGGATAGTTGAAGAGCCAGCATCGCTATTTCTGCATCCAGGAATCTTATGAAAGGCAAAGAGTTGTGCTTCTTTGCCCTTTTCTGCATTTATTTGTAATATTGTTAATCACAGTTGCAACACATTGGCCCGGTTTGCATGATTACTCAAACAAGCCACTGTGGTTTGTTTAAACTGTGGCGTGTCCCAGGTGCCATTTGCCTAATTACCTGCCCAGGCATGACTTGTCGTGTTGTCCAAATCTGGGTGACAAGTTTTGTTGCAGGGGAAACAACCCTCCCATAACCCATGGCCTGTTGTTGGGTTATTTGTTTAAGTGGTAGTGATCATGAGAACCAGGTCTTTAGCTCATTACAGTTTGCACCATCCAGACGGAACAAGGACTCAAATGCAATCTGCAGCTGAAGTCCATACATTTCCGAGCTTGCAGTGTGATCCGCAGATCCAAAAAAATGCATTTGGCAGCATTTTTTTGGATCTCTGTTTGAACAACATGAACTTTTGAAAAATGCCTACATAGTTTAATCAATAGGAAAAGAATGTGTACATTTCAAAGATGCACACAACTGAGGGGTACATTTGGAAAAATACTCACAAACTTTCATGTGAAAAGGAAAAACAACAAGACTGCAATCTCAGGCGGCCATGAGATGGAATAAGATTGGAATTTGGAGACCTTTGACAAACTTGAGATTGCTTGAGTTTGTATGTACATCCCCACTAACAATCATTTCATATTATACACCTGGAGCAATTCCATCAACCACAGGAAATTAAAAAAAAACATGAAAAGTGGGGGGGGGGAGCATATCACAAAGTGCAGTAAGACTTACTTGCTTTTTTGTACTGGTACTGAAAACCTTAATAGATCTAAACCAGAGCTCAGAATAGCCTATATAGATAAACATTTACTGAAACAGTTTACATTAAAATATAGAAAGCATTTGATTGTTAATCTCATGAAAGGCTGTAACATTTAAATCTTGGCATAAAATTTGGAGCTTAAAATATAGAAATTCTAAAACCTCAAACAAGTTTTCTCTTTCTCTGACCCATTCTCCCAAACTCATTTACATTCAAACTTTAACAAGGTAATTTTAACACAATCAGCTTCAGTAAGTTTTGGCTTCCCCTGCAATGAATGCCAAAGTATGTGCTTGAGTGGCCCCAGATTTGTACACATAGTCTAAACTGCAATAAATAGAATTTTTATCCCTGCATCACACAATTTCTACAAATGACATCCTGGCTAACTCAACTAAGTGACTGAATTCATTCAAAGTTAAGTGTCATAAAGGTTTTGTTTTTTCCTCCATTGCATCATCTCTCTGCAGTTTAGCTCAAGGTTACTTATCTGTACTGGTCATATGCACAGGAGTGATGTATGCAAAATGTATGAAATCCCAAGGGGTCCAGGGTCTTTCATCCATTGACATATGGCCAAGATCCCAAAATGCTGAAAAAGAATGAGCCACGTGTGTGTGTTGGGATTTTAGGGGCAACATTCAAGGTATAGTAAAGATAAGCCCTGCCTCTGAAGCTGGATACACCCTCCTGTTTCACCAGGAGATTCTTGGAATTATTTGTAGATTTCACTTCCCTGGGACACCTTTAGAAATCTTTGAGGTGCTTTTGCAGATCCGTATTTGTTTCCTAAATAAATTCTTCTTCAAGAGGCAGAGACTAGGCTACCAAAGGCTTCCCAGATGCTAACAAAGTAAGTTGAAGACCTGTTAGCAGAAAGGCTGATTACTCAAATTACTTAAAAGAGAACAAGATTCTCTGGATAATATGATGTAGTCACTTACTGCAGTCTTTCAGAGCATCTGAAATGGAATGTAGTTTTTCCCCAAATCCTCATCAGACCCGGTAAAGAAAATATATGTTGAGAAAATATACGATGATTACAGTTTTGCATAGATGCTGGCAGATTGTTCTCTGAAATATTCTTCTTGGAAAAATGGTGCACTTCATGGTGGCCAAATCAAGCACTTGAATATTGGATATGACCATAAATGAAATTATTTTCACATTTTCTTGCAATCTGGAGTCACAGGTCAAGTTTGCATTGTGAAGACTTTAAAATGATTAGGGTACTCTATTGGTATGATAGATTGTCATATAGGAGATCAAACAAAAGTCATCATCATTTTGTCAAGAATCGTCTCGTGTTGGCTGTCTCTTAACATATTGTAGACTCAGCCTTGTATCTTACTGTCTACAACAACGTTAGCTTTCCCATTTACAAGCAATTACATTCTTAACATATTGTATACCTAGCCTTGTATCTTAGTGTCTACAACAGTGTTAGCTTTCCCATTTACAAGCAATTGCATTCTTTGGTGCCTTGGTTTAACCCATGCTCCAATTTTATGCTGTTGCTATGCACAGTAGCAGAAGGTACATCAAGCCCTGCAAAAGGGCCTACAAGGTTTTGAGTAATTTCCTGCTCAAGGACAAATGGAGAGAAGACCTTCCCAGATAACATTCTAGCTTATGTAATCATCCATAAGCACAAAGGCATTGCCTCATAGTTATATTATTTTACTAGGCTGTCACATTTATCTAAATGAACATGTAGATATCATTAGGTATCTGTGGAGGTTGAAAAGCCAGCCAGGTTTCTTCAGAATTGATCTAGGAAAACCATCTTCTTAGATGTCCAAGTAACATATCCATTTCTTCCTAGATTAATTATGAATAAGACTGTGGTCTGCCCACCAACAGAGGAAAGCGGACTGTTAACTACCTTTCTTGTCTCCTTAATGATATTGAGAGTGAGAGGGAGTTCTAAGCAAGAGATTCCTTCATAGCTGGCTTGTGTATGCTAATTCAGGAAGAGATAAAGTTACTAATTCAACCAGGTTTCAAGGGTACAGAGTTTAGAACATATTGACCTTATGGAAAGTCTACATTGTTTGTATTAGCTATCTAATATTTATCAAAGTGAGTGTGCCTTTCTTGAAGACTTCCTGTGCTCCACTGACATTCCTTTGGGACAAGTTTGTAAACGTGATGTGCCTTAGCTTTTCATTCCCTCCCAAATTAAATGGTAAATATACTTTGAAAAACTTACTAATTATGACTTACTGGAGTTTGTTCCACCTAATAATTCCCAGTTGGAATTGAGCAATTACGATAGAAAGGGATCTCCAAAGGCACCCGTTTTACACTTGAAAGGTCTCTCCAGATATAGTGACATTAGCCAATGGAAGAGAAGTGTGATTCAGTTTCTGTGAAGAGCAACATACAAGAGCTGAACTTTATATAATTTGTGTGAAATGCTTACAGAGAAAGAATTTCAGCTAAAACAAAAATGGGGTTATACAGAATGAGCCTTGAAAATCCTCACTCGTCGGGTCACCAGCAGTACTGCCAACAGACAGTGTATGTGATAGTGGGGTAGAGGAAGACACATTCTTTTGAGAAACACAGGCTGCAGTTTGTTAGAACATCAGATTGTGGAGAATTATCCCTTTTAAAAGACACATAATTGAAACACTGGGATTATTTTTTCCTAAATATATCTGGGGGTTTGTCTATTTTATTTTACTCATGGTGTTGTTGTTTTGCCATTTTAATGTATTTTGTTTAACTAATCCTACACATCAGGGATGTTTGGCTGCTTCCAAAATCTTTGCATATACTATTCTTGCTGCTCTCATAAAAAAAAAAAAGCTACCTGACTCTCTCCATCCCCAATTTTATTACCTATATAATTAACAAACAATGTTCCATTTACATTGAGATATTTTCAACTGAAATTCTCCACTGGGCACCCATTTCAGGCTTAGCTCTGCTTTTTTGTTTCCCTCCCAGGTGACCAGTCAAGTCCCAAGTTCTCTCTTTTAGCCTGAAAAAGACTACTGGCTCTTCTAGGCCAGGAGGCTGATCAGATCGTTTCTCCTTTTTTGGAAAGGGTTAAACAAGCCTACAGCTGTGTGGCCTGCTTTTGGAATATAGTCTTGGGTTAAACAAGATTATGCAAGCTGTTTACCCATGCTGTAAAGAAGAAACAGAACTGCACACAGCCTCCAGAATGCAGCCCTGTTTAACACAAGGATGTGTTCTTAGAGCTATGGGCAGAGTTATTTCTCCATCCAGGTGTGGAGTTATGAGGACAGACTATCTTCAATCTTACAACTTCCCAGTGGGAAAAGGTAGGTAGGGTTTTTTGGATCCAACCTTGGATGAATAATGATGCAGAAGGCTGAAATATGTATAAAGCTATTTGAGTTATATAAATAGCTACATTAAAGTGAGATATAAATAGCTACATTAAAGGAAAAGTGTCCTAGGTAATGCATGTATAATGGGCCAACCAGAAAATATGAATATCACAAAAACTCTGTAAATACTGAGAAAGTGACTGGTTTCAGATAAGCCTCAGGCAGTACACATCATTCCAAAGTCAGTATCCTCTTCTGAATTCCAGCTATGAACAGTCAGTTTGGAGTAATGCAGGGGTGAAAAAAGTATAGCCCGTGGGCTACAGACAGCTCTCTACAAGCCCTGTCTAGCAACTCACCAAGCCCCCAGATAAAAAGGAAAGAGTTCTAGGAATGGGCTTTATGGTTCTTGCTATAGAAGCATCATTCAACTAGGGTGTCTTCAAAGCATCCTAGAAAGCAGTGCTCAAAGTCTACCTGTTTCCTAGGATGCTCTAGGAATGGGGCTAATATGGCAGGAACCATAGAGCCTGTGTTAAAAGAGAAATCTGAGAACATATGGGAAGAACCTTGTGAACCACTAGAAGCCAGAACAGGATATTCAGCAGGTGGCCTTCACCATGCTACTTAGTTCCCTATTAAGTCTCTATAGCTAGTATAGATAAAATTACACGCATACAAAAAGCCAATACATGTGAATGCTGGCAAATTAGCAAAATTTATTCAAAATATGTTTTTTCCATGTACAGACACTTCTATTTTCCATAGGCAATGTTGCAGTCATCATCACTAGACATGCAGACATACTCAAAAGTTGCAATTCACATTGAAACTTCAGAGAAGACAGCAAAGGAAACGTTTAGCAAGTTGAATCTGAACGAAGGAGACAGTCATTACTTCATCAGACAGGGTTAGTCAAGAAAGAAGGTAAGTTAGAAGGAGGAAGAGAAGTAGGAAAATTGTTGTTGCACTTCGCAGAGTTCCAAGAGCAAAAGGTTCTCTAAAGGTGGTAAGATATGTTTTCTCTAACACAGGCAGTGAAAGGAAAGACACAAGGGCAAAAGCACCATGGAAATAGAAACAGAAAATTGTTGGTTTGTGCATAACTAAAGGCAGTAACAAGAGAGATGCTTGGCTGAGTTGGTAACCACTGCCTGTATAAAGAGATTATAATCATGCTACTGAATCAATTACTTTTAAAGCATTTAAAAGCACTGCATAGAGATAAAAATTAAGAGGGACCTGCCTGCAGCCTTTCAATCTATTTGGTTGGTTTGACCCAGGCAAACAAGGGTTTTGCAACAGAATGTCTGAGAAGTTGTAGACTACACTAATTCACATTCAAGCCAAAGAAAGAAGATGGAAGAAACTAGCTAAACTATGTAAACCATAGTTAAACTGTGGAATTTGCTACTACAAGATGTAGTGATGGCCATCAATTTGGATGACTTTAAAAGGGGATAAGAAAAGTCCTGATGGCTATATGCTTCCTCCAGTATCAGAGGCAGTATGCCTATGTACAGCAGTTGCTGGGGAATGTGAGTGGGAGGGTGCTATTGCTTTTACATCCTATGTGGGTTTCCCACAGGCAGCTGGTCAACAACTGTGAGAACACAATGCTGGACTAAATGGACCTTTGGTCCAATCCAGCATGGTTCTTCTTACATTCTTAAAATGTCAAACAAGGAAAAACAATAGACACAATTTGGAGACAATTTAGGCATGCAAAGGAACTTACATGCAAACCAAGGAGTTCACTTTCTTCCCTTTGGCAGCAGCTCCTTGTACTTCATTAAAAGTGCCTTCTGGAGTTTTAGGGACAAACTGTCTGACAGTGCATGGGACTGGTTTTTTTTTTTAAAAAAGCAGAGAAGCCTGCTATAGCATGCTATGAATGCTACCAGCCCCATCTTTCCACCTAGAACCTCTCCATTTGAATTAATGAGTTATCAAGTAAAGTGTAATTATCAAAATGATCAAAATGAAACATTATGATTACCACAGTGTACAAAAGTCTACTCTTCCCCCAAATCAGGATGGGTAAATTAAAATGATTTTTTAAAAAACAGTTCTCAATCAAATGGCGGTAAACCGAACAGTTCTGGCTTGAAATCATTCATAGATTGGAGAACTAGAGTTGCTTCTTTCGTAAGATCTTTATTCAGGTTTTCATCTGGAATCATAACCACTTGCATCCCAGCTGTCAGTGATGCCTTGACCCCATTGGGAGCATCTTCAAATACAAGACACTGAGAATTAGAAAGAAAAATAAAACAGTAAGTAGAAGATTGATTCTGTTAATGACAGCAAGTAATAATTACTTGGCTTTAATTCCTAGATCATCGACAGACATCTGATAACCTTTGGGGAGGCAGTTATAAAGAAAGCAGTTTAACAATGCAATTTGAAGCATATGACCTGAATATACACTGTTGCAATCACGTGGATTTTAAAGAATACAAAGTTCACAAGGATTTGCTTTGTTGGGTGTATTAGTATAGAGGTGACCATTCCTTGGCCCCTTGGGCATTGAGCTATGGGGTTATGCAGGGTATCATCTTGTCTCCAATGTTATTTAACGTCTGTATGAAGCTGCCGGGAATGGTCATTAGGGTATTTGGAGCCAAGTGCCATCAGTATGCTGATGATACACAGCTCTATCTCCCTGTGACATCTGAATCAGGAGAGGCTGTGCAAGTCCTGGACCAGTGCCTGAACTCAGTAATGGGCTGGATGATGGCCAATAAATTGAAACTGAATCCTGGCAAGATGGAAGCCCTGTGGATGAGTGGTTCCTGAGTCCAGGAGATAGGCTCATTGCGTGTTCTGGATGGGGTTGCACTTCCCCTGAAAGACTATGTCCGTAGTTTGGGGGTGCTCCTAGATCCATCACTATTGCTGGAAGCCCAAGTGGCCATGACAGGTCAGAGTGCCTTTTACCAGCTTCAGCTGGTTTACCAACTATGGCCTCTCGTGGACAGGGATAGCTCGGCCAGAGTGGTACAAGCACTAGTAACCTCAAGACTGGTTTAAGGTTTTAGTACTAGTGTACAAAGCTCTGAACAATTTGGGACCAGGATACTTGAGAGAGCACCTTCTCCCTTACCAACCTGCCCGGTCACTGAGGTCATCAGAGGGCTTGCTCCTGGTGGCTCCACATGGACCTATGGCCTGATTGGAGAAGAGCCTTCAGTGTGGTGGCCCCCTTTCTTTGGAATTCCCTGCCTAGGAGGTCAGTCAGGCACCACCACTGTGCTGTTTCTGGTGCCCCTTGAAAACAGCACTGTTCCAGGAGGCATTTCTTAATTGACCAGTCACAATTTTTATTGGCATTCTGTTTTTAAAAACAGCATAATCTGGGGTTTTAATCTTTTTATCCTTTTACTGTTTTATCTCTTGTGTTCATTGCTCCGAAATCTGTTCTAGATATGGAGCGGTACACAAATATTGTAAATAAATAAATAAATACATAAAGGTGCGCAAGATTTAGTGTCTGTAGACAGCACAATTAAATGATACAGGCACTTGCAGGTACACATTTAAGTATCACAACTGACTTAACCTAGTATCACATGCTGAGTAGCACTTAGTGTTTGTATGATGGATTCAATTCAAGCTCATCATATTTACCAGACTTTCTATATACTGTCCCCATGGCTTGCCCTGGTGGTACTGGAGGTGTGCCGAGTTGTTTTTCCCAACCTCTTCCCCTGCAACCCCAATCTTCCAAAACATACAAAGCCTTGGTATACTGCAACCATCTAATTATACTGACCGTAGCAATGCATCAAGCTTCTCTTATGGAAGATCCCCAATAATATATGGGTATTGTTGTGTGTCTGGTACACATGCACCATAGCAGTTACATGGAGTAGGCTGAAGGGAAAATCGTAATTGTAATGTAAAAGTAGAACTAAATTTATTTTAAAGGAATTCACTATTGATGTGGCATCTGGACATAAAAGAAATAAAAAAAACTAAAACTGGAAATGCATAAAAAGGGGAGCCAAAAGGATGCCTTTCTACACTCCAAAGAGTGTAGAAGAGTAAAACATGATAAGTAGGATGGATACTACAATTTAAGGACTGCCACTGGAAAAGGTGTGTTCATGCTCATACAAAAACAAAAATGGAAATTCAATATATTGTTTTACCATAGCTATCACTGTGAACGCATCTGAGGTATTAAAAAGAACACAGAGTTATTTCACATAATGTTATTGCAGTACTATGGTTAGGACTATGCATTACTGTTGTCATTAAAAGCCAAGCACATTACAGCCAAAATATTTTATACTTTTACTTATGTATTGCTCTGTTCTCAGTTTGAGACCAATTCTGGAAACAAAGCCTTTATTTAAGCCATTATTATTCTTTATTAAGCAATATATACACATCAGTCCCGTATTTGAAAATTAAATGAGGTCATTTTGTTCATAAAAAATCACTTATTTGTATTCTCCCTGTTATCCTCCTCTAGTTAAGTTATTAATATAGGAGTTTTATATCTGCATAAGAGAACAGTTCCTGTTGGTCTACATTTTGTCTCAAATGATGTGTTAGTGTTATAGAAAGTAAAGGTCAGAATAAAACAATCTAAGTGCTAACTCTGCATTTATAAAATGAAAATGCAAGGCAAATATTTCATATAAAACTTACTATGCATATATGACTTTTTAATGTAACAGTTTTAGATACCATCACATGCTGCAACCTGAACTAACACATTTCTATATTAATAGAAATCAATGCACTGAAATACAGTCAGGATTTCAGTATATATTTTCTTTCTCTCTTTCCAACCGATTTCCTGAAAAATATGGGAACAAACGAACATGTTTGGCCAACAGCCTTATGGAAATTTTGCTGAGTGTATGTGTCAGAAGCCCCATTCAAAAATTATTATTCCACGTCTTCAAAGATCACTTGGAAGAGAGAGAAGGTGGAGCCATCCACACCTCAGTGTCCATGTCCCTGCTCACACCATCCTGACCTTCATACATTGAGTGGAAAGTCTGAATAGAAACCTGTACATCCTGGCTGATTGCATGTGGACTCCTACACAAAATCAGGAACATGTATAGTCAGGATCCCTTAATTTAATCTACTATACAGGATAGCAGTACTGAAAAGATGGGGTAACCCCAACCCTGAATTCCTAAAGAAAGGCAGGTTACCATTTTTTTTTTTATTTATTTATTCATTCATTTCATTTCATTTCTATACCGCCCAATAGCCAAAGCTCTCTGGGTGGTTCACAAAAATTAAAACCAAACAACACACAATAAAACAATTTAAAATATATAGAACATTAAAACCACAATATAACAATACAACCACAATAAAACCTAGCAGCAGTGCAGGAGTTTAAAATACAGATTTAAAACAGCAAAGATAAAAATTTAGAAAGCTAAAATGCCTAGGAAAATAAAAAGGTCTTCACCTGGCGCCGAAAGGAATACAATGTAGGTGCCAGGCGAACCTCACTAGGGAGCTCATTCCAGAGCTGGGGTGCCACAGCAGAAAAAGCCCTCCTCCTAGAAGCCACCCGCCTCACTTCCTTTGGCAGGGGCTCAGGGAGAAGGGCCACTGAGGATGATCTTAAGGTCCGGGCAGGCACATATGGGAGGAGGCGATCCTTCAGGTAACCTGGCCCCAAGCCGTTAAGGGCTTTGAATGTTAACACCAGCACTTTGAATCGGGCCCGGAAATGGCCTGGCAGCCAGTGCAGCTGGAAAAGTACTGGCGTAATATGAGCTCGCAGGCCAGTCCCTCTTAAATCTTGCTGCCCTATTTTGGACCAGCTGAAGTTTCTGGACCGTTTTCAAAGGCAGCCCCACGTATAACGCATTGCAGTAATCCAGACGAGAAGTTATCAGAGCATGGATAACTGTAGCTAGGCTATCTCTGTCCAGATAAGGGCATAGTTGGTATACCAGCCAAAGCTGATAAAAAGTGCTCCGTGCCACTGAGTTCACCTGTGCCTCAATCGACAGTTCTGGATCCAAGAGCACCCCCAAACTACGAACCTGATCCTTTAGGGGGAGTGCAACCCCCTCCAGAACAGGTTGAATATCACCTAGCCGGGCAGACGAACCACCCACTAACAGTACCTCCGTCTTGTCTGGATTGAGTTTCAGTTTATTGGCCCTCATCCAGGCCATTACCGTGCCAAGGCACTGATTCAGAACAGCCACTGCCTCACCTGGGTTTGATGAGAAAGAGAGGTAGATGAATATGTGTCATCTGCATATTGATGGCACTTCAGCCCACACCTCCGGATAACTTCCTCCAGTGGTTTCATGTAGATGTTAAACAGCATGCGGGATAAAATAGAGCCCTGTGGAACCCCATGGCACAATTGCCATGGCACAGAGCAATAATCCCCCAGCACCACCTTCTGGAATTGGTCATACAAGTAGGAGCGGAACCACTGTAGTGCAGTGCCTCCAACTCCTAACCCAGACAACCTATCCAGAAGGATACCATGGTCGATGGTATCAAAAGCCACTGAGAGGTCCAGGAGAATCAACAGGGTCGCACTCCCCCTGTCCCTCTCCTGGCAGAGGTCATCCCACAGGGCGACCAAGGCAGTTTCTGTTCCAAAACCAGGTCTGAAGCCCGATTGAAATGGATCTAGATAATCCGTTTCATTCAACAGTGCCTGGAACTGTCCTACAACCACCTGCTCAAGCACCTTGCCCAGGAAGGGGATGTTGGCCACTGGCCTATAATTATTAACATCCTCTGGGTCCAGGTTAGGCTTTTTCAGGAGTGGTCTAATTACCGCCTCTTTTAAAGCAGCAGGCACCACTCCCTCTCTCAAGGAGGAATTTACAACCTCCTGGACCCAGCCAGACACCCCTCCTTGTTTGATTTAATAAGCCATGAAGGGCAAGGGTCAAGCACACAAGTGGTCGATCGGACTTGGCCAAGCACCTTGTCCATATCCTCAGGCCTCAATAACTGAAACTCATCCAATAAAACTGGACCAGACAGTGCTCTGAATGCCTCTACCAATGGAACTGCATTAATCGTGGTGTCCAATTCATGATGAATCTGAGCGACTTTATCCTCAAAGTGCCGTGCAAACTCGTCACAGCATGCTACTGAGGGTTCCACCGTCTCTCTCCCTGGCCCAGAATGTAAAAGGCTGCGAACCACTTTGAAAAGCTCAGCTGGACGACACTGAGAAGATGCAATGCTGGTGGAAAAGAACTGTCTCTTTGCCACCCTCACCGCCACAGAGTAGGCTTGATAGTGGGCTCTTACCTGTGTTCGGTCAGACTCAGCACGAGTTTTCCTCCACCTGCGTTCTAGCTGTCTCCCCTCTTGCTTCATTGCCCTCAGCTCAGGTGTATACCAAGGAGCTGGCCGGGCTCTGCTCAGAGGGAGAGGGCGCTTGGGCGCGATCGTGTCAACCGCCCGAGTCATCTCTGCATTCCACAGAGCCACCTGGGCTTCGACAGGAGCACCAGCCATACCAGCAGGAAAAGCCCCCAGAGCCCTCTGGAATCCATCGGAATCCATTAATCTCCGGGGGCGGACCATTTTAATAGGTCCCCCACCCTTGCAGAGGGGGAAGGCTGCCAGGAGTCTAAACCTCAGCAGGAAGTGATCTGTCCATGACAAAGGGACAGATGTTAATTGCTCCACTTTCAGATCACCATCCTCCTGCCCAGTCGAGAAAACCAGATCAAGCGTGTGTCCTTTTATATGCGTTGGGCCGATGACATGTTGGGACAGCCCCATGGTTGTCATGGCGGCCATGAGATGAGAGAGAAGCCATTAAAAATCTGGCTTGCTTCAACATGCGAACATGGAGCAGGGCTGTGCTGTGTAGCCCTTCAGTGTCATCAGCCCCCAGGTATCTGTGCATACAGTGAGAATGTCTGGAGGGAAGGGGGGCTATGCATACACAGCTGTACGGCCATAGGCACCCTGACAACAGACATTCACATGGTCAGTCATGTGGATGGAGGAGCAACATGGTATGTCCAGTGTTGGACCGGTGGGGAGGGGGGATAGAAGAAAACCAGATTTTTAATGCCCAAATAAAGTGGGAACTTTTAAAAACACTTCATAATATTCACTGACAGCTTGACGGTCCTTCATGAAGTTACTATCAAACCCAGTTTTCACAAGCTTGTTCACTGGTTTTGTAATGTTTTCCCATTGTCTGTGCATTGCTAAAAAGGTGTTCTGCTCTTGATAACTCTATTTGCCTTTTCATTTCTACAGCCACATGTGCCACAGTCAGCAGTACCTTAAGCATGTAGAAAATTGATATATGAAAGTGTTTTAGTTCTGGATTAGAATTAAGAAACATGACATTTTCCTTAGAGATGTTAAATTGACTCCTCTGTGAATAAATATATAAAAAAATGTTTTCCTTGCAGACTGCAAATTGTCCCCATTGTGACTAATTATCTAAATAAGGAATTTGTGGGGAAAAGGAAGAGGACTTTTGGGATGCTGTTTAGAATCTACAAGCATTCAGGGCATGCATTCTCCCCAGCAGAGAAGCTACACTTCTGACTGATATTGATCAAAGACTGTTATGATGTCCAAACAGAAACAATCACACTACCTATCACTGAAGATTCTTGATGCCCCTACACAGCCATAGCACAAGAAAATTTCCATCTTTATGAAGGAATGCTGCATTACAGGAGGGTCATGCAACAACACACCTCCTGTGACTATGCAACATACATTTTCTGCTGTATGGATCTTGGAACCCACTTATTAAGAGCTCATAAGGAGGCAGGACCAGCACTGGACAAAACTCCAATTCCTCTGAGGTGGGTGCATATATCAGAAATTATCCAGTCAGAATCTGTCCTTTAAGCTTGAACTCATACAAACATTCCCTAGGCAAAGAACTAATGGCTTGTTTCCATCATCCAGTTCTGGGATTCCCAGAGGCTTAAATTGGGAAGACAGCATGTTAAGTAACTAGAAAGAGCAGTCCAAAGTTAAGCAAAAGACTTTAAGGTGGAAGGGAAATTTCTGGGAGGGATACTGGCAAAAATCAGTGGCAAAGTTCAGTTGTAATTTTGCGTATCCAGACTGATGGATCCTGTGCAAACTTTCAGGATGACTTAATCCTGAGGTGTTTCCAGGTTTCGCAGACACTGAAAATCTGAGCAAAACACATACAGTGGTGAGAAAAAGTTTGTGAACCCTTAGGATTGTCACATATTTCAAACCTAAAATGCTATTAGATCTTAATCGAACTCTATAATCCTACATAAAGAACAACAGATAACCTGATTAAACAAATGACACACAACCATGATGTATTTTCAACATTTCTTTATCCACAAGTAATTCAACATTCAATATTCATATTTGAAAAAGTATGTGAACCTTTAGATTCAGTACCTGGTGGCATCTCCTTGGGCAGCAATGACTTCAAGTAAGCGTTTCCTGTTCCGGTCAGTTTCTCACATCGGTTTTGAGGAATTTGGCCCATTTCTCCTTACAGAACTGCTTCAACTCAGTGACACTGGGGGGCTTCCAGTGACACTGGAGGGCTTCCTTCCACTGGAGGGCTTCATCAACACACCTGTATGGTGAAGACCAAACTCACAAAGGTTTTGATCCTTTTATAGGATGGGACCTCCCAAATTCACCCCTGAAGATCTACCTAATTACTTAAACATCTGATTTTAATTATTCCCTTGAACTGAGCTGATGCAACCAGGGGTTCATACTTTTGCATACACCCTGACTCTTAAGTACTCATTGCTTGCCTAATTTATATATCATTTTATTTCACAAAACACTGAATTGGTTCCCTATTAGATATTTAGAAACCCTTTGATTCACAAAGGCTATCATGGTAAAACTATGGAATTTATGTAATTATCATTAGGGTTCACAAACTTTTTCTTACCACTGTACAAGTAAGGCTACAATGAATTTGAATTGTGAGGACCTGACTTGTGACCAAACCCTCCATGGAGATGGGTATTCATAAAGCCACAACAGAATTAGAACCATGCACTCAAAAATCAAAGGTGATAGATATTGAACAGAAAATTATACAGGATTTTATTTTACCACTGTTGAAACAACAACAACAACATAATATTGGAATAGTTGACCAATACTGGACTTCCAGTTGTTGAAGTCACCACATGGTGGTTATGACCAAATCAAGCCATAGGATTTGAGATTCCCACCTAAAATATGTGGGAACTCTTTTTCCTAGTATGGGTATAAAAGAGATGTCTGCCACATTGTCTGAGCATGGTTTTAGCCTTAGATCCATAAATCTGGTGCAAACCAAAGTATGAGCTTGAAGAGATGGGAAGGAGGTGTGTATAAAGAGAAGTCTGAGGGACAAGGATCGGGATAAGTGAGGGATAGGGATGAGTGGTGGTTTCCTACCACTTCTTTCAACCATCCAATATCTTTTGGGGGTTGACTGCTTACTGTCTGGGTGAGGTCTTCCCCTGGATCATCTTAGCTCTCCTGCTGCTAGACTAGCTGATGAGGCTCCCCACCCCACCCTGGAACTTCTTTCAAGTCACCTGCTCTTGTCAGCACATCTCCCTCTTTGTCAACTATCAACCCCACCAGCCCTTTTCTGTTCCTGCCCTTACCTTAAAACTCCCGAGCTAGTGCTTTTTCATTCCCAGACTACATGAACAGAAGCACAGAAAAAATGGCAGAGCTAGAGTGAGAGCTATTTCATTTCAACAAACACATTACTTAATAAGCATGTTTCAACAGTATCCATTGTTTATGAAACAGATACCAGCCTCAACTTTGTTACGCCAGGACCTCCACACAACATGCCATTTGTGTACGTGGTTTCCTTTTCATCTTATGACCATCAATATATCAGTGAACAATAATTTAGCCATATTAATTTAAAAGATGTCTTCTTGGAAATACAACGAACTGAGACTTAATACCTCCATATGAGCCAACATGAATTCTTCTTAACTTCTTTCATAAGTTATCTTTGCATGTTCACTAAATTCTCTCATTCAGTTTTCAAGTTAAAGATTAAAGACAATTTCACATCTGATGCTAAGAATGCTTTTCAAAAACTTGAATGAACCACTGGCAAATATTAACATGGTGTAGAAAGTGAAAGACTCTTTTAAAAACTGAGTGTACATTCTTGCTAATGTAGGGTTTTTATTTGAATTACAAATGCCAACCTTCCCCACCAACATCCCTGAAAATAACTGAAGTATTCCTTGTGATAATGCCTTAATATTCTTTCAGTCACAGGCTACTGACCATTGCTATAAATAAGTATCCAACAAATATTGTTATGCTTTAAACAACTGCTGTAAAATGGAGCTCTCCTGTCTGCAAGTCTTTGTGGACCATAGCTAGTTTGAGGCATAAATCCATACCTTTTAATTTCCCATCACATTCAGAAAGCAGAAAAAGGGACATCTCTGACATACTTGGCCTTTAGATGTTTCTGCATTGCACAAAACCACATTTTCAAGGCTGTTCTGAATCCTTTTCTTTAATCCACACTGTACAAATAAACATACTTCAGCAGGTTCCCTTGATAGACCTAATTGACTTCCGTGATGTCATTAAGCTTATTGTATGAAAAACTACAGTGACTTTGGAATGCAATATGCATAATGGAAAAGCTTAACTAATTCCTTGGATCCGGAGGCAATTAAAACACTTAATTACTAAAGAAGCTGGGAAAATGACCCCATAATTATGGAGGCTTTAAGGTTACAACAAAAAAAGTACCAAATCTTCCTTCAATTTCCGCTGGCTGATACTTATTGTCAACATCCTGGTGGTATTTTGAGTCAAGTGCTGAGAGTGGTCACTAACAAAATGGAATCAAAACTGTGTGATGACTGACTGCCCTTTTGTCTTACCCATTAATATACTAAATCCAAAGATGTGAGAGTTCTTCCGCAGTTAGGAATGCAAGTGAGATTGTTATTTTGTCTGTCCAGGACAGATGTGCTTATAATTATTTTGTCCGTAGTTTCTATTTTTTTTTCCTTCCCTGTTCCCAAATCAGTGTCCAACAAGACTCCCTTCTCTCTTGTAAGAATAATAGTTGGATCTAATTCAGGTATTCAGGTATCAACAGTGAACTGGAGAGCTAAGATGTTTAAGCATCTGAGTAAATGCTGTTGATGTAGTTCCATCATCACATAACTTATATGTAAAGTACAAGTAGAGGATTGGAAACCCTACAATGGCCACACACTAGTTTGCACAAATAAAAAGCAAAGACAGTTAAATACCTCTACTTTATCATCCTAGAAACTGAACCATATAACAAAACACCAGGGCTAAGTTGACAATATCCCTATCCAGAGGCTCCATGCAATTGATTTCCAGTTCAGTGCAATGTAAGGGACAGCTCCACACCTGAATCTCCACCAATGCATTGAATAGCCTTTTCCATCTAGGATCTCCATGGGGCATTGAAATGATGCAGTGGACTGGGCTACAAAAGTTATAAAGAAACTGTGGGTTAGATGTAGTAGGATAGCGGCCAGATTACCACAGTCATTATTCAGTTGTGGCAAGTGAATCCCCTTTTTTTTCTTCAGCTAGCCCATTTGTTCTCAGGAAATTACCTTGTCCAGTCAGTCATACTGAAATATTGTGGAACTGGCAAAATGTGATATCCCCACCTCCAAGCTAACCTAGTTTTTCTGTAGTAGATGGAAATGCCACATTTACTGTGGTGGCACAAGGATCAAGGTATCTCTTGACTAAATCCACCAGTGAAAAGTAACTTGCCCCCCTACCATTTTTTAAAAAACAGAATTTTGTTTTGCAATAAAGTTCAAAATACAGCCAACAAAAAGGAAGAACATGCATAACAATGAAACAAAATAACTAATTAGGGTAAAGGAAGGACATTCATTACTGTCCTTAGAGTATCATGGGTAAGCTAGAGTAAAACAGCCTAAAGGGAGGTTCACTGACTACTGAGACAGTTTGGATGTGAAAGTTATGTAGCCAAATCAGTCAGAATGTGCATGTGTCTGTAGGTATGTACTTGATTGGAATATGATCAGAAGCTTGAAAGGCTTCCATATAGGAGACAAACAGAAGCCATGGTGCCATGCATCTTTTTTAAAACTGGGATTCCTTGATTGTACTTGCTGAGTAAGATTATTATTTTATTTAGCAGCTGTGTGCTCCCCACCGTGAAACTGCAGCAGCAGGTCCTCTGCTAGTGTTTTAAAATATGGAAGAAAAAGAAAATGCCCCACGAAGCCAGGCAAGACTACTTCCTTCCCATAGCCATCTTCAAGCACTATTTCCCTTTTCTAAAAATAGTTGTAGGCTGTGTACTCCCCCTCTCCAGCACTGGAATGCACAGTATGCCTGCTTAGAAAACAAAAGACAATAAATGGAGAAAAGGTGATACAAACTGTAGTGAGGTTCCGCATCATTCACTGTGTAGGGATAAGATACTATGCCAGCAGTGCTGGATTTGAGGTAGCCCTACTAGAATGCTACAAGAAAGAGCTAGTTTTCTCATCATTTGAAAAAGGCCTAGGAAAGGAAAGCTGGGGAAGTTGCATAGGGATGGGAAAAAATAATTTGGAATCACAGCCTATTGCAATAATTTGCGACTGTGGATCTACAAAAATCAGGCTTGTTAGCGACTCTGACAAAAAGTGGAAAAATGCCTTTTTACACATAGCCTATTAATACCACAAATGGGGCAAAAAATATCTGCCTTTCATTTTTTCAGTCAGCACAGTAGCTCCGTTCTATAGTACCATGCTGCTAATATGTATTAGGCTCAATAACATGGTTTGATGGCTATGAAGTTAGCCAAGTTTGTTCTTGCTACTGGATATGAATAGCATTTGTCTAGAAAGCATAAAATAATTTAAGAGTGAGATTACTAAGGAAGTGAAAGTGTTCTGCATAGAATCCTTTAGAACGAAGCCTTTTATGAATGGCCCAGCAAACACTGAGCATGTATAGAAGACATTTAATTATGCTTTTAATAGGAGTTCAGACACACTGAACAGATCTATGCAGCTTTGACACGACTGTGGAACTATTGCATCAAAGCCTTTTGGCAGGGGGGAAAACCCTTCCTGCTGATCCATGTCTGAAAACTCATATTGAATCTGTGGTTTATAATATGTCGACACACTTTGTAAAAGATTCATTTAGGGAGCAATTCTATGTCTCTTAGACAGTGTCTTGGGGGGGACATAGGATTGTTCAGTTTCTGGGCTCCAAAGTTGGAAACAGGGCCTCCTCACCCTATCTGCCAGCATGGTTCTGGCTACATCTCCACACTTGGAAATGGAGCACAGAAACAGGAAAAGGGGGCATCCCTGGGGGTGGGAAGGGGACTGGAGGGGTAGCCATATTATGTTTTCTATGGTTGCCCGAACCTCCTTCCCTCCCCCTCCAAAATGCTACTGCTAGACAGGCGAAATCGCCCATCTAGCAGAAGTGCAGGGCAGCTGGAGAGCAGAGGCGAAGATCACCTCCATGCTCCAGCCACCCTACACTGGATACTCAGCAGCTTCTGAGTTTGCAGGCCGCCAACTAACTTCACAGGATTGCACCCTGTAGTTCTGGCTCAAGTAGCTAAAACATATTGAATAAAATGAGATGGCCACATTTTTCATCAACTGTCTACAATTTGTGATAATGGAAAAGAAAGCAAAAATGGTATTTGTTTTTGTTGCTATTGCCACTGATCTGCTTCCATCAAAACTGAGCCAAAATGTGTGATATTTTCACCATAAAGAAGTAATCCTTTATGAATTTTAACACCGCACAAAGAATTAAATTAGCATTAAACTGGCTAGTGTCATCCACAGATGAACTCCAAAATCTGCCTTGCAGTTCATGGATTAAATAGATAAGCAAGCTGTACATCTCATGCATTATCAATATGAAGCTGCTGCATTTCTATCAAGACCTGGGGATAGCTTGTCAGGGACTTGCCATGCCTGGAAAATACAAGTTTATCAAACTTAATAGTACAATACATATGATATTCTAATGATCTAGTCCTTTGGGACTACAGCTATGAAGGATTGGTGAATTTTCAGAGTTACAGTCAGCCTCAGTTCTACTAGTATACTGTTCTGTCAGGGAACTGGCTAGTTAATAATGCTTATTATGTTTTCTGTAGGGTCACCATTATTACACCTAAGATGTTCTATGGTGTACATCTGGTTGTGAGAATGAAACAAATGTGTTTGCAAGTATGGCTACTGTACAGGCATAGTCACAGAACTGTGATTTAGCTTTGAGTGGAGCGTAAACTTAGTGGCACGCATAGCCATTATGAAATGTGTGAACTAGCTTTTAGTTGTGCTGCTAAAATACAATTGTTAAAGAAGTTTATGCACTTTCTGTTGTACCCACTCTGACACAGAAAAAGGGGAAGGGTTGAGAAATATTCTGTACCTTTCAAATCAATAATGGTTTAATACTGACAATATGACTAAAATAGCATGCTACCTAGATCCCAGGGCTGCAATCCTACACCCACCTACCTGGGGATAAGTTCCATACTCACTTTAGAGTAGACAAGTATAATATTGTGTTTTTAAGGGTTTTAATCTTTGTAAACCACCCACAGCGCTTTCACTATGGACAGTCTAAAAATGTAATAAATGAAATGTAGAGGATTGCACTGTAAGACATACATCACGTGCAAGGTATCGCAGTTTGGTTGCATATTGGTGCCCATTTGGTAGAAACTGTGTTTGTAGGCTCAGCCATCCATGCTTTTCTACTGGTTTATATGAATGCCAGCAATTATATCAGATATATAACCTTTTTAAAGAAAATTATTCAGACACACATTTCAGCTCTTGTCTAATCTCATATTCACTGTGAAAATCTCATTTTTAAATGCCAGTGCTCTGTAACCCAGACTATGTTTGGTCTTTTGTGAGGGGCTAGTACAGATCACTCATATCCAAAATAGCATCAGGAGGTTAAAGTTAAATGAACATTCTCTACCAAGTTGCCTGGAAAAGCAAACACTCTCTACAAATTTGTTCGAAAAAGAAGAGCTTAGACACTATTTTATGTAATCTGTATCAAACTATTTCCATAATATACATTCATTCTTTAAAATTAGAGCTGCACACATTTCTTTCTTTAAAATTCTTGTAATTTTCATCATCCCTAGGTGCAGGCATGTGCATCTTTTCATTTCTCAAAACCAAGCAACAAGCTGCTTTGACCCAACTACATATGACTAAAATTTCAGTCTGAAAGATACAACTCAAGATGTTTTGGGGGTGGGAAGATGGTTGGGCATCTTTATGTAACTACAGAGAAATGACAGTAGCCAAAATACTACTGGCATGAGCTTTAGGTTACTATTATGGTAGTGTTTGAGGTCTGCATTTAAAAATGTAGAGCTACACACCAAGATGTGCTAAAAGATAGTGTGTACATTATTTTAGAAGAGATACAAAATATAAATTAGAATGGCATCATTTTAGTAATGTGTTATGATAAAGCTTTTGGATTATTCAAGTTTTCTTATTTTCTGCTTTTGATGTACAGAATATCTAGAATAAAAGGGGAAAATGTGTTTGAGTGACGTACTTAACAGCAGCCCTATTGAACTACTAACGAATAAATGAATTTTAAATAGCTACAATATTTGCAGTTTGGGGCTCCTGCTGTGTAAACTGTCTGAAGAATTAGGTTTTTAAAAGAACAAAAACATGGCTTAGTTTGGTTCTCCAAGGGGTGCGTGTGTGTTTTAACATTCTCTCACACTGTCCAAGAGGAGTCTGCAAAGCCATGCAAGTTTCAGTCATTAAAAGATGAAGTGTGTCCTCAGACATTTGAACATGGAAATGGAATTGGAATAAATTTAGCCCCATAGATCAAATTCAGCTAAAGCAACACAATATATTCAGATGTGCCAAACCAGTCCCTTGAGTTTGTGAGGAAATCCTTCTATACTGGTGGGAGTGGGGAGTAGGTTTTCATATAAATGCTGAAAGATCTGTCAGATTCTAAGAGAATCAGCCAAAAAGCTGTATGATCCATTAACCTAATCCAAAATTGCAAGATTCAGCTCCCAAGGCATCTTGAATAAACTTAAAAAAGAAGGACTGAGGAAGTGCCCCAGCTTTGAAGAAAACTCCTCCATGGAATTCTTGTGTTGGCTGAAAGAAAAGATTTCAGCCACGTTCCTTTATATGCGCTGTCTAAGGCCCTTGCCCAGCTCATCAGTAGCTTTTCGGAAACTTCAGCTGGTCCAAAATAGGGCAGCAAGATTGTTAACAGGGACTGGCCAACGAGATCACATTATGCCAGTACTTTTCCAGCTACACTAGCTGCCAGTCCATGTCCGGGCCTGATTCAAAGTGCTAGTATTAATATTCCAAGCCCTAAAAGGCTTGGAGCCAGGTTATCTGAAGGATCACCTCCTTCCATATGTGCCTGCCTGGACCCCAAGATCTTTTACAGGGGTCCTTCTCTGTGAGCCCCTGCCAAAGGAAGTGAAGCGGCTGGCTACCAGGAAGAGGGCCTTTTCTACTGTGGCGCCTCAGCTGTGGAATGAGCTCCTTAGAATGGTTCGCCTGGTGCCTACATTGTACTCCTTCCGGCGCTAGGTGAAGACCTTTTTATTCTCCCAGTGTTTTAGTATTTTAGCTTCCCAGTCTTTTAGCTCTGGTGTTTTAAATCTGTATTTTAAATCTCTGCATTGCTGCTAGGTTTTATTCTGGTTGTACTGTTATTTTGTGGTTTTAAGCTTTCATATTTCATATTGTTTTATGCTGCGCTTTGTGGTTTTAATTTTTGTGAACTGCGCAGAGAGCTTCAGCTATTAGGTGGTATAGAAATAAAACAAACAAACAAGTAAAATAATTTCCTATACCACATTCACATCCATGTGGAAGCGAAGGCTTTATCAGAAATGTAAAAGGTAGGCTGGCTGAATCAATTTTTTTTAGTGCTGCTCAGATTTCATGGCACCTTTGCCCTGACACTAGGCATACCTTGCCCTTTTGGGCCACAGTGTTCTTTCAGGTACAGAGGTACAGAGCTAAACCTGCAAGTTTGAGTCAGCCAGATGTTTAGGTCCAATCCATCAGATATTCACATTTCCAGCTAATATCTGCCTAACATGGAATCCTCATGACCACACTAATAATGCTTAACAAATGAATGGCATTACCATTTTATAAATGTTGGATTGCTCTGATACTCACATTTTTATACAAAGGTGAAAATTGGGAAGGGCACGCACACATAATTCTTTTATCTTTATGTTATATTACCGGTGTTACATAGTGCAGAAATTCCATGAAAACAAATTTGTTTGCAGCACAGGTTCAAGGATAAACATAAGCATTATTTGAAGCAAACAAGTCAGTAGTACAGAAATAGAAACTTACATTTGCATGTCTAAAATGCCCTTCAATGAGCTGTAAATTAGAATATTCTGCAATATTAGCTGTTGCATTACCACCGCTCTATTTTGAAGCCAAAGAATTCAGAGAAGGTTCTCTTAAGGGGCTCATCACAATGGAGTCAGAAATGGAGTGAAGGGATAAGAGAGGAAATTATAACTTTCTTGTATCTATCCAGGATGCTTTTGAGTGAAAGAATGTACTTCTGTAAGTGGCAGTTGGATAGAGGCTATGTGACTCTGAAGTAATGAGGTCATATTTACATGCGAGGTTACGGACTGTTGGCATGTATTTTAAGAGAGTGCTACATGCTTAATGAAAAGCACAATAGGAATTCTGTGAGGCATAGTGAGTCATAGGTCCCTGGAAAGGTTCCTCCTGTCCAAGCACCAAGTCATTGCTGACTCCTAGAGGGACGCCGCTTTCCCTGGCGTTTTCATGGCAGACTATAGTGGGGTGGTTTGCCATTGCCTTCCCCAGTCGTGACTACATTTCCCCCAGCAAGCTGGGTACTCACTTTACTGACCTCGGAAGGATGGAAGGCTGAGTCGACCTGAGCCAGCTACCTGGGACTCAGCTTCTGCTGGGATCGAACTGAGGTCGTGGGGAGAGTTTCGGTTGCAATACTGCTGCCTACCACTCTGCGCCACACGAGGCTCTACACTTCCAATCCAACATTAAATTATACCAGTCGTTTTCAGGCTGTGGTTCAATCAATACGGGAGTTTCTAACAACCTTATGAGGCATCCCAGCTTTCAGAAAGGCAGTTTACCTAGTCCCATTGATCTTTTTTCAGAATGCTTATCTGCAGGGGAGTATGCTCATGATCTTCATGAGGAACTACAATGAGGCCCAATAGGAATGACCAGTGCCCTGTATGAACTGATAAGGGAAAGGGGCTCAGTGGTAGAACATGGAAAAGATCCCAGTTCAATTCACAACATCTCTACTCACGTATACCATTTCACTTTATGTAACATGGAACTAGGACAGAAATTGCAGTGTTTGTAATCTCTATTTTGATTTGTCTTCCGTTTTAATAAACATACTTTGCATTACTTCATCCTATGCTTAAAATATTTACCAGATGTGGATTCATAAAACAGATTCTTATTCCACATGACACCTGATCCCAATTTGATTTTTGTGATTAATTTTAATATAAATACACTAAAAACACAAACACACGCAACCAAATTATACCAGTTTGATATTAATCAGTTATGCCTGCTGTTTGCTTCCAGCCCACTAACAACCATGTTCAAGAGTCATACAGAAATAGAGAAGTTAATTCTGCATTTCATCTTAATACATTCACAATTTTGTATTAGTTACCAATTTTTCAGCCTTAATTTTTTGGAGTTATTATCTATGTACATCATTCAACCTAAGAGGCCTATGTTACCTTTCGCTTTGAGATACTATTTTGTCTTCTACTGTCTTTAGAGACTTCATCTATCTTCCATGACCTCCCTCACAGAAAATTGCTAACGGCTCAGAGATTGCAGCTTCTCCTTTCAGCATACTGTGATATATATTTCCAGGCAATGCTGACTTAAAAGTTATTCAAATGGCTAAATATGATTTGACTTACCTTTCTTTTTTTCTTTTCTTCCTTGTCTCTATTTGCAAGCATTATTCTGATCCAAAGCACAATAGATACTGGCTGTGTTCAGATGTCACGACAAACTATGGGGGGAAACCCAGCCTCTCTTTGACCTTACATCCTCCCTCTGTCCTCTTCTCTTCCAGAGTGGCAATGAAGAGACCAGAAGCTTCTGCTTCCATTTTAGATTAATGGTAGTTTAGCATGTTGTGGTTAATTCTAATTATGGTTTGTTAAAACAAGCCAATTTCATAATCTATGATTTGAAGCTGACTTTTTCAACCCAACTATAATTACCTGCGGCTTGTTGTATTGTCTGAACCACATGACAAATGGTGGTTACTCAAAAATCAATGCAAAAGCTTTCAAATTCTTCCTTGTGGCCATGCCAGAGAAAGAGAGTTAGGGGAAGCATACAACACTGGGGATTCATTCCCATCCTGATAAACCATGGTTTACCATGGCACATGAACATTGCCACTTAAACACTGTTCAGTCCCTTTCTTTCTCTGAACACCACACCTGCAAAGTCTTCACGCTGGAATCTTAAGAACCAGACAACGGATTCAATGATCCCATGAGAACTTTGAACTTATGTTTCTGGAACAGTGGCCCTCTATGCCAAATATTAAGCTTTTTTTTTTTTTTTTTTAATGAGGGAAACTTTGTAGAGAGGTTTATAATAACTGCATGATAGCTGGCTGTTCGAAGAAGAAAAGACAAAACATCTTCTACACAAAACACCTTTGCCTCCTTTTCTAAGTTCCTGAGAAACTTCCACATTGCCCAGAATTGGTTTTGTGTATTCCAGATGTTGTCTGTATTTTTTGTAAGCACACAGAGTGGAACCTGTTCCCCTCTCCTTTTGGGGGGGGGGGTCAAGAATTCAATTCATATTCCATTAAATCTGCCAGCTCTCCTAGGCTTAGAATGTAGCCAACAGATCTGTACAACTAGATGAGCCTGAGTTTCAACAATTTCACATTGTCTTAATGGTCCAATTCACACATATAATTTGCATCTCTATAGCAGCTGAAAATGCAACTACATGGAGGCACCTCTGCATGTTTGTGTGAAGCAATTCTCCATGTTAGCATGGTAAAAATGGCTATAGACATACTGCTTGCTATAGGGGAACCACCTCAACTAATCCCAGAAAATTTGAAATATTAGCAGAATAAGCACATATAAAAGCTGTCAAGGATGAATCCTCTTAGGCTTGGAGCAAATTATATCAGCACAAATATGTGCTAGTAGTAGTATGTGATTTATAAACAGAAGATGCCCTCCCTTATTCACAATGTGCTTATCAGAAAATGCTTAGTGTTAAGCATGTCAGCTATTATGCTTGATATATCAAGCTTGCAGGCATAATTAGAATTATTACATAGAAAAGAAATACTGTTGAAGTAGTACATAAAGTTGTGTGCATACAGAAAGTAATATTCCTCTAACATTTTATCTTCTAATCCTTGAAACAGATGCATCTAAAATGCCTTCTGTAACTACACCAAACTATGGTATTTCATTTTATGTATGTACAATTTTATTGTGCAAGAGGCCATCGGCCTTGAAGAACTGAGGGCCTGGATCTACAGTTGCAGCAAGGAAGTCATGAGATTTCTGCAGATATATTGACTGACCTTCAAATATTTTCTTGTTTATTCCTATATCACTGTAATGTTGTAGTGCCAAAAAACAGTGTAATTTGATTAGTTTACTCTTCTAGCATTTAGATGACAATTATGTTCAGTCTTCAGTGTTTGGAGTTTCTTATTACAAAGTCTATTTATTGGCCTTCCTAGCTGCTTGTCTCAAAAGAGATTTGCTCCCTTGCAAGGGATTATTAAATTCTTATTCTCTTTTATAGGGGCATTTATTTTATGCTGCCTTTATGGCCAGTTTGAAGTCAGTGAGCCATTAACAGGGGGCACAAAGTGCATTTCTTTCAGGATCAAGGACACATGTTTCCTTAAACCTTTACAAGGGCAAACTACACAAAGGGACAAAACTAAGAGGAGAGGGGAAAGATCTTTCAACTCTTAAATAATGGGTGACAGACCAATTTTATGTGGTGAAACAGAATAGTGAGAGGCAAGTGAATACCAGATAGTAGTAACAAACAATGGAGAAGGATGATTGTCTTCATGTTCAGTGATCAGAGGTAATAGCTAGTTCCCCACTGGGAGAGGGCCTGAAAGGAAACCCCTGTGGGCCAGACTGGAAACCTCCGCAGGCCAGATCCGGCCCTTGGGCTGGAGGTTTCCCATCTCTGGTCTAGATAATCTGTTTATTCAGAAATATTTAGGGTTGAATAACCACCATCCACCCACATTTCTTTCCCATGAACTGGGGAGTAGGAGAGACTAGCAACCAGTCAACAATAAGAAAGCTGGTTTGGTTGCAAGGAGAATAGGGCGTGGTCTCTATGTAATTGAACATGACAAGATGTTGAACAACAAAAATGATACCTTGCTGCTTTCAGTATTTGCAGTCCTGCTTCTCATATGAACTTTTAACTTGAGAATCTTGAATTGCAAAATTGTTGGGCAAGAAACTGCAGACTAAATTTTAACAGTTGCAAGAGAAGCTGTTACGCTAACACTTTTTTCTGAAGAGCAACTTAAAAATCAAATATAGAGGTTGATAGGTTCATACAAAAGCTGATGAAACAAACAGTGACTGATGTAATATGACCTTTTTTTTTAAGCCCTCAAAAACGTGAGGTTGCCAAGGAAATATTCTCTGTCTCAACAGTATTATAGGAATAAGCTTTGGAGGAAGGGGGTGAGAAAAAGAAATAAGGCACAACGTTCCCTGCTCAGGATCCAAGGAACCACAAAACCCTTTCTGTAAGTCCAATGGGCTTTACTTGCGTTTCTCATATAGTAACCCCGAAGCTGCATGGACAATTGCTTTTGAATCCAAGGGGAGTTTGCAAAAGCAGCTTTTCAAAGAAAAAGGCAAACACACAAGCCCTTTGTATGAGCCTAGGCAGCAAATTAAATCATGCCCCCATTATATCAAGTTGATGCCCCATGCAAAAGACTCAGAAAGGAAAAAAAAAAAACACCCGTGAGGGATTACGAACTTTCTAGCACTAAAAGGCAGAACAACACATTCCAGTAATTTCAGACACATTAGGAGGTTTACTATGAAGGCACTTTGTCCCCAAGCTTGATTTATATAAATTAAACTACAGTACCTATTTATTTTTTAAAAGTGTGTTTGCATGTGTGGGGAGCAACTGTGAAAAGGTCTGGTTTTCAAAAACATATGCAAAGGAAAATCAATTCTCCTTTGGATGATAAAGAACTATATATACCCATAGCAGTAGAATTCAAATATTTTCTTTTAAAACTAACATACTGACAATCTATTATGGAGTAAATGGTTAGGATGGTTCCATTGCAATTTGTCATGTGAAAAAAGTCAAATATTTAGACATTTCTTAACATGCTTTATGTCCTGTTTTAACGCAGGCCAGGGCCTTAAGCAAGGCGTAGATAGTCCTAGGAGCAGCAGCGAGAGAGCAACCAGTTCAGTCCAAAGTCATACACCAAAGTTCTGAGGAGGGTTTACAGGCACAGGCAGAGGCGAGGTCAAGGCAGTCCAGGGGTCAGTTCACCAGCATCCGTTTCAGCAAGCATCAAAGTCAGTCAAGGGGGTGTCCAAAAATGTTATCCAGATGTGTAGCCAAGGTCTAGGAGCTTATCCGATCAGGTATCTTGAAAGCAAAGCCAAGGTTAAGGCGCTGTTGTTTGCAGCAAAAAGCTGGCATTGGTAGGGATGTACGAAAGTTCCGCCATGGATCTCGGGGAGGCCAAATGCCAGCGCATTTGGCCCACCGAAATCGGTGGTGCAATGGCCCGCCACCCCCCTGGGACAGGACTTACCTGGGGCGGATCTTCCTGGCGGCAGTGGCGGCAGTTCGGCGGCGGCAGCTGCAGCGGCCGGTCTTCTGACCGGCTGCCGCCGCTGCCATTTCCAAGTTAAAAAAAAAAAAAGTGAAATAAATTAAAAAAAAACACCGTGATAGGCTACGTAAATGTTTACGTAGCTTATCACGGCTGATTAAAAAAAAAAAAATGCGTGTAAGCAAATGGCGGCGCCCATGGGCGCCGCCGTTTGCGTTCCTTATTTTGGCATGTCTTAGTCTACATAAACATTTATGTAGACTAAGACGGCGAAAATAAGGGGAACGCAAATAGTGTAGACGCTACGCTATTTGCTTTCCCCTTATTTTCGCCGTCTTAGTCTACGTAAATGTTTTCGTAGACTAAGACGTGCCAAAATAAGGAACATAAATGGCGGCGCCCATGGGTGCCGCCATTTGCGTACGTGCGTGTTTTTTTTAAATCAGCCGTGATAGGCTACGTAAACATTTACGTAGCCTATCACGGCTGACTGCAAGGACGCAAACAGCGGGGGCCATAGCCGCAGCCATTTGTGTCCCTGCTAGCCAGTGGCTGGATGTCTGGCTGCTGGCAGAGCCAGCTGGCGGCTCCGCAGAATTGCTGCGGAGCACAGCCGGCCGGCCAGGATTCCGGGGGGGGGGGGAACGGAATCCCTCCCCCCGGTGAGGATTCCGGGGGGAGGGGTGGAACACCTCCCCCCCAACCATCAGCATAATCGCCAAAAGGTAAGTACCTTTCGTACATCCCTAGGCATTGGCAAGGCTGAATTTATAGCCAGTCATTAATCAGCACAGATGGCTAATTAGGTCAGCATGTTGCTTTTAAGGGCAGCCCCCACACTGTGACTTCCGTTTGTTCTTTTGCTGGATGTGTCTGATTCTACGCCATTCAGAGAGATGGATCCTTTCAGAGTCTGCTTCCAGCATTTGGGGAAGTTCAGGAACTGCTCAAGAGGGGCCCAGTTGCTCCTGCAATGTTTCCAGAGGAAGACTGTCAGCCAAGGCCTCCTGTTCCTTGCTGAGTTCTGGCTGGGCCCCATTGTGCTGGCTCTCCTCCTCCTCTTCCTCAGATGAATCCTCCTCCAGGTAGGGCATGACACTTTATATCAGGGGTGGACAGACTTCAGGCTTGCAGGATCTACTTGCAGGAACCCCAATATCCACCAACAGGAGACAGATGCAAAAGACATACTCTTTGAATTAATGGATTCTAAGCTCAGGAATTGGTTTTGATGACCAGAACTGAAGGGAGCTCACAATCCTTTCACACAAAAATCCACTCCTGGTTACAACAACCTTTCTTCATTTCAGCAGCATAATTTAGGGTTGGGAGAAATAATTTTACTCTTAAACAATTAAGAGTCAGAAATCCTTCCCAATCTACTTCAGATCCCCCAGAGATCTACCAGGAGATCCCAACCTAACTCCTCTCAATCCCTGCTTTATACTCTTCTATGAACTCTATACTACATTTTCCCTTACGGTCACCAGACAGACACACAGGCAGACTAAGGTCTCTAACAGGAAAATGGGACTTGGTAATCCAGTGTGATTCTTTGTTTCAACCTGTGCTTTAGGGAAACACACACAGTTACTACTTATAACCCGAACAAAGCTGTTCCACATACTTGTCACACTGTGTCTAATGACTTCAAATGAAGCAACCGCTGAGGACACAGCATCTACTGTGTAAATTTATTACATGTGTATTATATAGTCTTTTTAAATTAACATTTCAGGTCCGGTTGGTTACCTACCATTGCTACCAGGAATGATGATTTGAAAAACCCGATCCAGGACAAAAGGAGCTTTGCAGAGTAGAGGCAAGAATAAGGTTTGATACCTAAAACTGGCATTAAAATGTCTTGCATGCCAGCAGCAGATGCTACTAATCTGAGCAAGTAAAAGAGCATAATGGTTCTACTGATACAACCACCACCATCAAGCACTTGCTTCCAGTAAAGTCATATGCAGGGCTGTGCTGCCTTTCCTTCAATTCTTAATTTGCACAGAATTATCTTTGAAAAACAAGCACAGGTTCTTCTATGTGTTTGGTATTTTTGCTTCCATATAACTTTAACATAAATGAAGCAGCAATAACCTAGCCACAGTAGTACATGCACTGGTAACTTCCTGATTAGACTATTGCAATGTACTTTACGTGGGGCTGCCCTTGAAGACGACTCAGAAGTTGCAGGCAGTACAAAATGCAGCAGCTAGACTGCTGACCAGAACACCCCATAAAAACTATATAACACCAGTTTTAAAGGAATTGTACTGGCTGCCAATACACTTCCGGTTGGAATTCAAGGTTTTGGTGATGACATTTAAAACCCTAAGCAGCTTGGGACCTTGATATCTGATGGAGCACCTCTCCCTATATATGCCTGCCCAAGAACTGAGATCTGTTGGAGGGGTCCTCCTCTGTGTCCCACCAGTACGAGACATACATTATGGTGGGACGTGGGAGAGGGCCTTCTCTGCAGTGGCACCCCGGTTGTGGAATGCCCTCCCCTTGGAGGCGCGATTGGAGCAGCCATTGGAATCGTTTCAGTGCCAGGTAAAAACGTGGCTTTTTACCAAAGCCTTTGAGGGCTAAATGCATTCCCTAGCACATTGTTTTAACTGCTTTATTGTTTTAGATTTTAACTAGTTTTAGCTTGTTTAATAGTTTAATATGTTTTAGGTGTTAAATTATTCATTGTTTTATATTGTTTACATTAATTTTATCTGTATGCTGCCCTGAGATCTTAGTGATATAGGGTGGGATAGAAATGTTTTAAATAAATAAGCAGAAGGCATTGTTGGAATCACAATGACCAGATCCTAAAGGAGAAACTGTGGAGATGGGCAGCAATCCAGACATATTGGCCCGATTCACAGTAATGCTAACAATGAACCTCAGGCGTGTGCACTCCCTCCTTCCCCTTCCTTCTCTGGTTTGACTGTGAAGCTCCCACTTCCATTTTAGATTAACTGATGTTTATCACTGTATTGGAACCATGAACTGTGCTGAAACTTTACTACGGTTTGTGAAAACAAAACCCCTTCATAAATGATGGTTTGAAGTTCTCTTGTTTTCACTAGCCATAAAGTTTAGCTTCAGTTTGGCTGGGTTGGATATCACTATAGTTGCTGTTAGTCTAAAATGGAAGCAAAAGCTTCTGAACTCCTCCTCCACATTGCCGCGACAGACGAGGGAGAGGATCCAGGGTTGTGTGCAAGCATGAAGTTCACTGCATCTTATCCTAAAACATTACATGCGAACACAGACATTGACATGCAGGTCAGTGACATTCTAAGTAAAATTCTGTTGTTAACTTTGAAGACTGAACTTAGAGGCAGAAAAGAAAACTCCCTGAGGAAACATACCAGCCAGAGGTGTGTCAAGATGACAAAGCATTCCCAACTACATGATCTATTGACGGGACTTATAGGACAAAAGGAAAAATGCTGTAACAACAGCCTTAGTCAAAATCTGTGGTTACACAGTGCTAGAGTTTAGATATAAGGAAAAGAGTGAGTCTTGCTGCACCTGAAATACAAACTTTTATTATTTTAGAGCATACGCTTTTGCAGGCTGCAATGTATTTCTGCCAATACATGAAGCAGAATTATTAAAGCCTCTATATCAAATGTTACAGGAGCTCGTTCTGGAGAAAGCAAACTATGTGGAAAGCCCTTCGTGAGGTTTGTCTTGTGCAAGAGTGTCATCAACACTGACCAGGCTAGTTTTAATCATACCAGCAAATGCACTTCCCCTTTTAAATGAACTTATTTAGCTTTATTTACCAACATTTATAATCCACTTTTCAGTCAGTTTGCTTCCAAAATGTAGCTAGCTTAAAGGGAATCAAACCACATGTGGTCTGTGTTATACAAATGGGAAACAACAGAAAGCATCACCCACATGGGTTTGTCTCCTCGGTGGCAACCATACGGTCTGTAAGTTTAAAGATGTAACCAAAGTAAGTTGCCACTTACTAGCTCAAAGCCTCTGATCCTGGAGGCTTCCGAGATTGCTATTCCCTGCTTGGCTGCTGCCAGCAGGGTAGAAGGAGTGACAGAGGCATGTTTCGCTTCTCCGTCTTCCTTTTAATTCCCCCTGCCCTTCAAGACAGGGCTCTGAGCCCATATAGAGGAGTTGCACTGCCATGAGTGGGGCCATGGCCGGATTATCTATAGGATTCTGCAGATCCCATCCTCTCCTCTCCCCTTCCTGCCCACCAGAATGCTCCCCTTTTGACCATTATGAGGTCACTTTTGAGACCTTGGAAAGCAAGCACTGCAGTTTATTCCACATTGGCTCGAAAGGAGCAGGGGGAGGGATCGGATCTCGAAGTCCCTCTCCCAAAGTTGTAGGAGTATCTACGGCTTTGGGAGAGGAAATACGAAAAGCCTGACATCCCTGGGACCAATCCCAGGGAACACAATATTGTTCCCTAAATTGACCTTTATAGGAAAATGTTTGACAGGGCTTATCAGAAAGTCTGAAATCAACCATCTAGTGGTGTGGGATGGGAAAAATGTTCAAATCGCTTTTCTTTGCACAGCACATTTGATTCATTTTACTGTCATCTGAATGACATTTGTTTTTTGTTTTACCCTTTCTTTCATTTATCCATTGACTTCAGTTGTAACCCTTCCTGACCTGCTTCTAAAATTTGGAGTTGATGGCAAGAACTTTGCAGGGAACGTACCTGCCAAACATCAGGCTGATTAGACAAAAATGAAGGTGAAAAATAAAACAATTGTTGCCACACTCCTATTTCACAATTGTCTCTGTTATTGCATTTATTTTGCATTAAAACAAATGAGGGTACATTAATTTCATTTTACATTTGTATTTAAATGAGTGCTCCCATCTAGTCCCTATGAGGCTTATCTTATGAGGCTTGAGGCCTACAGAGACAAAGAAAAGAAAAAGGTCAGGCCTAGAGGCCTGCAGTTTTTGTTGGGAGGGGGTATCCCTGAGAGGAGTAGTTTCATTTCCCTGGTTAAGTTTCATTTTAATTTCCCCAGTTAAGTTTCATTTCTTCAGGATTGAAACAGTACTTTAGGTTTTGGGGGAACGGGGTATATAAAAAGAGTGAAACAGCCAGTAAGAGCAAAGTGGGGGAGACCAGGGCCTCAGCTCTATTGTGTAAATACCTTAGTTGTAATTTGCTTGCTTTAATTCAGCAGTAAACTGCTGTGGTTAAACCCTGTGTCTAGAGTGTCAATCCCCTCACACCTACAACCTAAACCCCACATTATTGAAAAAGGGCAGGTAAAAGAAGGAAGGTAAGACTCTTTAGGAAGGAAGAGATCCGTAAAGAGTTGCTCAAGGGGTCTAAGTCATAAGGGAAACTCTGACAGTCTCATAGGAGCTTGGCAGGAGCATTGTACATAAGCAACTCCTGGATACTGAATACTCCAGTCAGGATATCCAATCAGGTTTGTAGTGGATCAAACTATGGGAGGCCAAAGCAACAGTACAGTGCTCTGGGTTGTACCCAATGGCTGGTACCCAATGCTAGTCTTAACTTAAATCCCATTCATTTCAATCAGTCTACTCTACATAGAACTAATATTGGATAACATCCTCTGTTCCTGCCATGAACGGCTTAAGCTTACTGGTTTGTATCCAACTGTGTTCCCTCCTCTGACAGAAGGCTCTTTAATCCAGCAGAGGCTTCCATAAGCAGAAAAGGATGGGAGAAGAGGTGATTTTTACTGATTCCCTGCCATCTGAACTGCCCTCCCCAGACCTATCTATCTAAAATTATACCTCTAAGGGTGGAACCTCTCAGATCTGCTCCAAACAGTTGAGGGACCTGTGGGATAGTGGGGAGGTAGACTGGGAGTGGGGCTTCAGAAGAAAGGGGAAGTTTCTTCTGAAATATCACCTTCTCCCCTTTTTTACTCTCACAGAAACCTCTGCTGGATCAAAGAGCCTTCCATAAGCAGATGGACATATGGATACCTCCCACTCAGACAAAAGCTAGCCTTCCTGTGTGCAATTTTCATACAATGGTGTAATCCAACATATTTCACATTAAGGTACATGGGCTTTGAGCACAGTGACTACATTAATTGTCTCTTTAATCAAGATAGGATTTCTTCCACAGCTAGCTACTACAGAATTTATACAAGAATGGTTAAGAGTGAGTCCATTCTTGCTGGACAAAGTCACCACAAGGCAGCATTGTCCTGTAATGACATACTTTTATAAATCTTCCTTCATGCAGGGAAATATACAACCACAGGAAATACATTTACTAAACACTAATTCTGCATTTCCTGTCTTTATCACATCAATTTATAGGAATCCCCAATCTCAGATATTCCATGCCAAAATGTCAACTCAGACAGTGATTTCTCTGAGGGAAGAATTGCTTGTATAATCTGACATTAAAACACTTAAAAATTATTTAAGGTTGTGATTAGTTCACACACTTTATAGAACTTTTGATTATGCATGAGTGTCTCTAGATCACATGCTCAAACTGCTTTAAGCTTTTATGACATATGAATACATGGCAGAACCACAATAGTCACAGAAGGGATAGTATTGGCTATTTTCCCACAACACGCTATAAAGTATATGCTATACCTTCATATTCTCTCTCTCGCGCGCGTGCATGCGGACAGACAGACAGACATTAAAGGAGCACAGACATGTTCCTCTAGTTATAGAGTTGCAAAACAAGGTTCCGTCATTATAAGCATCAGAATTCTATTGCTTATAAATGTGACCCGTGCTAAACTAATAACCCCACTGTGGCGGTAGGGGGCTCGAACCCTTTGCCCCACTGTGGTCCCACTCTGGACTGGAACCTCCATGCCTGCAATTTAAATTAATGCACTCAGCAAGGGATTTGTAAGAAAAACTCCAGGTGTGTGGTGGTAGATCTGGGCCACAGTGTGTGTGTGTGTGTGTGCGCGCGCGCGCGCGTGTGTGTGCATAAAATAAAGCTCCCTCTCCCCCCGCCTCCATGCTAGGGTACCAATCCATATCACTCCCTATGCTTACTTTCAAGTAAAAAAGATGTTGGGTTTGACACTCAGGGAATTGGGGTGGGGTGGAATGCAGAAATGTGGGAAGTGGAAGGATCACAGCCTCCCACTACCTTTCTGAAAGAAGAAACATAGCATGGAGGCCTTGATCTGTGTTCTTCCTTTCTGTGTGATGTCAAAGGGAAATTTGTGGATTGGGGCCCTTGTGCTGCCTCTCTGAAGGCAGAAACACAATGTGAGGGCCCCAGTTCCTCCTGCCTCTTTCTGCATGGTGTTAAACAAACATACAGGAATCAGGCCTCACGCTAGGGCAGGAGTGGGCAACTTGTGGCCCTCTATATGTTTTGGTCTACAACTCCCATTATCCCTCACTATTTGCCTATGATGGCTAGGGCTCAAGGGAGTTGTAGGCCAAAATTTCTGGAGGGCCACAAGTTGCCCACTTCTGCTCAAAGAGTATTCACATGTTACACTGAATGTGCATTCACACTGTATGTATGCTTGTTCAGAGATGGTTGAGAGAATTTAGCCATATTCAGGCATTCTAAAATCTTGTGTGGAGGGGAGATGGAGATAACAAGCCTGTGCTGACAAGGAATGTATGAAGAAAAACTGTAACGGTGTTTAGCTGAGTGCAGCTACAGTGCTCTAACAGCAACTGGGAACTCACGGACATATTGCTTCCAAACCCGAAGTTTATATTTAGCTATCATGGCCAACAGACATTGATACCTATCCCAGATGAATTTGCCTATATTTCCCAGATGATCCTATCCCAGATGAATTTGCCTATATTTCCTTTAAAGCCATCTAAAGACAGTGACAATCACCACATCTTGTAGCAGTGAATTCCATACATTAATTATGCACTGTGTAAAGGAGTACTCTTTCCTCAAATAGTTAACTACCAATTTATACCCCATCAGTGTATTTTTACAAATCCATGTGACTAGTCTGGTGGGTTTTTACCAACCCAAATAATTTGGTGTCATATGCAGACCTGAGTACCTCAGTGCTTACCCTTCATTAGGGAGTCTTGGTTCTACTAAGATCCTTAGAGCTTGTGTGAGAAAGGAGGGAAAGAAATGTCTCTTCTAAAATGGTCCCTGTTGCCCATGGTTTGTATAAATACTTGTATTTAAAATTAAATAACTCCTTCCAATATCTTTTTATTGCTTTTTTAGTAATTGAGATCTGTATATAAAACTGTACATTATAACAGTAAGCAATTACAAAAAAAGAACCCAAGGAGAACATAGAAAATATAAACATAGTACCTATTAGAGATGTAAATTTTCTTGAAATTTTGACGCGATGGAAAAAAAAAACACATGGAAATTGTTCTTGGGAGAAACTGAAAAATAAGCAATTCACTTTTTTTAGCACTCTTTTCAGATCTAAAGTCACTTCGTTGCTTTAGGACAGCTCTGCTGAAATTGTATTTTGTTTTGTTGTTTAATTGTATATTTTAATGTTTATTTGCTTGATTGATATGTTCTAACATCTCCTAAAGGTTATGGTAAGTAGCGGGGAGTGGGGAGTTAGATTTAAATGGTGTCTCCTGATTGGCTGCTGCTTTTTCAGTTGGGAGAGAGAGAATAACAGGCACTTGGTTTTCTTTAGAGGGAGAGACAGGGTTTGGCTTTCTGAGTGGTCGAATTAGGGCACTGGGCTTTAGCTTTTGGAGTGGTTAGATTCACCTGGGAGGTGGAGGGGGGAATATTTATTATTTTGATGTATTATTAGAAAGGGTAGAGTAGGAAAGGAATTAATAAAAACTTGAAACAAGAATTTTACCACATAAAACTCAAACTGCATTGTAACATCTTATACCGTGTAAATAAAATTTATTTCAAACCTTGTCATTCTCAGGTTCATTTGTTACCAGTAAAAGGGTTAGATGAGGCTATGAAAGAAATAGACCAAAGTCTAGGAATCTACACCTACACTCACACAGAAATGGAAAGTTCTCTCCTCATGAGCAGGACAGTGACGGCAGTGTCCTAATGAAGTGGTTGCTTAGGTTATAGTTGATGTATTCCTTCCATACACACTCGCTCTAAGGAATTACCTGAAGGAAGAGGTTGAGAGAATATAGAGGTACTGAAATTCTGGAGCTAGAATCAGTACTTGGTGTTGTCAAAATATTTATGAGGAGTGGTGATGTCATAATAATCACAGGTTGGGGAAGGGTGATACATCACAACAGCCTTTCTCAACCTGATGCCCTCTAGATATTTTGGCCTTCAGCTCCCATCAGCCTCAGGCAGCATGGCCAATGGTCAAGAGTGCTGGGTACTGTAGTCCAAAACATCTGAAGGGCACCAGGTTGGGGAAGATTGCTTTAGGGCGCAATCCTATTGGGATGGCTGTAAGCCTCTGAACTTGGAGGCTTACAGCCATCCAATGCAGAGCAGGAGGAGCAGTAGAGGGGATCTTTGCATCCATGCTCCTCCTGCTCTGCATGGGCTTTTTTGCACATCTAGCTGAGGCTCTGCAGAGTGGGAGGAAAGGAGGCTGTGGAGGCCTGGGGATACAGCATGAACCGGCCTCCTCAGTCCCCTCCCCTCCCACCAGCACACCTCCTTTCCCTCCTCTCCGAGGTTACTTTTGCAAACTTGGAGAGGCAGCCAAAAGGTAAGAAACCATATTTAATTTAAGAACCTTTAAGTAATATCAACATAACAACTGAAGAGCAACATTTTATTTACTTTGTAAATAATTTCCATTAATGAATTTATGCTTTGTTCATTTTGAAAAGTTGTCTCTAGCGGTAGTGTCAATCCCATGACTATGCCATAGGAACCAGGCTACGAAGTTTCTTTTAGATAGAGAGGGTTTGTTCTAATAGCACCCGTTAAAAGGTTTTATAGCTCAGGCAGCATTTCCTAGTGGCAAGGTCTAATTGAGAACTTTATTAAAAACTATAGCAGTGAGTTCTATAGATGCAAGCTTCAAAGTCAATTTTTTAAAAAAAGAAAATAGGTGGGATAACCCATATGCTGTTCCTTTTTTAAAAAAACAACAACAACCCTTTTTATTCTATTTTTTATCTTTATAAATGAAATAAACAGTACCAACAACCTAGTCATTATCTACAGTTTCCAACAATACAGTATTCTTAGGAGGACACAGCAATAATGAAAAAGAAGAAAAAGAACAGAAGAAGGAAAAGGAAGAAGAAAGCAAGAAAGAAAAAGAAAAAAATATAAAAACGTTACTTAAAAGGATTAAATTTAAACTGCATTACACACAAACTTCAAGTATCATTCTACTTAGAAGTTATACCTATAACACTGCCAATATTATAATTCAGTACAGCATATATAATCAACCTTACATTTCAATATCGTATCTTCAGTCTTATAGCAAGGGAGCAAGCCTACAATTCATTTCCAATAACCATATATTGCCCTTTAGTTAACATATAATAATAAAGCTTAACAATTTAACCATCCAAAAATATTACTAATCAAAGTCTCATAATAATGATAGTAATAATAATAAAAAGGAAGGAAATTAAAAAGGATAAGTAATAATAATAACTTTATGCTATCTATATTTTAGATAATGTCATTTCTAAATCTATATATGAATGTATGCATATCTATACACACACAAACAGGAATTTTATTATACAGTATATCATGTCTAATGTAAAAAAAGAGGAAGTAAGAAAAAGAAAGAGAAAAAGATATATGTAAACAGTCCTCTGGACTGGCGTACTGCCCGGACCTTATAACCCAAATAAATCTGAAGAAGAAGAAGAATTGAAAAGTTCCCAGCTCATGAGAATGGGGAAGATGTCTCCCGTGCCTTACTTTGAATGCCAGCTAGCCAAGCCTCCGCCATTTCATGATTTAAAAACTTTTTCATCTGGCCTTCAAAAAGAATGCAAAATATAGCAGGATATTTGATATGATATTGCAGATTCATTTGTCTTGCCTGATTTCTCACCTTGGTACATTGGCTTCTTTTGTCAGCGATTTCTTCAGTGTAATCTGGAAATAACATAACTTTGTCTCATGTTGGCCCCCCAAAAAGTTCTCCCACTTCCCTTGCCGAGCGCAAAATATGATTTTTTGCAGAAACTCTTACAAATTGAACAGTAACAGTATAGGCAGTCCCTTTGATGCCATGAACTGGACCTGGAACACAGTATGCATGCTCAATATCAAGTAAATAATCAGATGGCAGAGTGAGTAGCTCATGCAGAAATTTATCCAAAAATTTAAACAGACTTATATCAGCAGGCAGATCTTTGATACCAAGGATACACAGATTCGCTCTATGAGTATATGCCTCCAGTTGGGAAATTCTCGCAGACAGGATATTATGGGAGACATGCATAGCCGTCTCTTGCGCAGACACCTGGTCTTGGAGAGCATTAACCTTCAATTCCATCTTTTGCAAAGAACTATTAATTAAATCCACAGCTCCTTGAAGGTTAGTAATAGAATCTTGGCTTGTATCCAGACTCTTAGCCTGTTCTGCTAATTGAAAAGACAAAGTTTTGATCAGAGCCAGCAACTCCTCTACATTTCTGGCATATCTAGAAGCCTTTGCCAAGGGAGGCATTGGGGGAGTTGGCAGTGGTCCCATGGCTTTTTTCCTTCCACTTGATGCTACCATCCTCCTCTTCCATAAAGAAAGCAAGTAAGTATAATTACAAACAAACAGTCACTTCAACAGATTTTGCAGGTCCTCAAATATTGTTGGTATTTTTAATTCATAAATACTTTTGGAACTCGTCAGCCCTGAAGTCTCCTAATTATATAGGAGTTTCAAAACAGCTTTGAGTAGATGATGCCCTGGAAAACTGACCTTAGAGTCCAGCTCTTCTGCTGCTCTGCAAAAGTAGTTGTTCTTCCAAGATCTTATCCAGATGGTACTGTAGCTTCCCCTTTTAATTCCAGGGGAAGATGAAAAGGTTTTTCAACCTTTTAAAAGCTGTTCGAGGAGGCAACCTGTGGAGCCTCCGCAGGACGCTTGCCAGGGAGACATGGCTCCTACCAGAAATTCAACCCATATGCTGTTCCACTGCATTTGGTCACACTGGCAGGATAACCTACAGTGTTCTTTTTCACGTGTGGGTTTTAAATTAGAACTACATTAATTGACTGCTACAGCATCTAACCAGAACAAGGCCAGAAACACAGGACTCTGTAGAACAAACCCCAAACTGTCAAGAATGCATATTTTCTTCCATATTATGATATGGTGACTCTATTCACATGTTAGGAAACTGAGCATGGCTTGCAGCATCCATAAATATCTATCAGTAAAAGATACATGAGATCAATAAATAATTTTAATAAGGAATAGAAGAAATAACTATGGTGAGAATCTTACGGAAAGGATTAAAAAAAATTTTCCCTCAGGGCTTCATTGTTTCCAGACATTATATCTCTAGTCTTTCTATAAAAGTCTCATTGTTACATAGTTTTTAGAAATCATTGTGGGGGGCGTAAAGGCTGGGTAACGATATATAAACACCTTGTCTTAAATTCTAAAAGAAAATATTTCATAACCCAAAGCTGTTCAGTTTTTCAGAAAAAACAAACATGGTCCTTGGGGGGGGGGGACTGGCCCTTTTCCTAATTTTTCTGGGGTGTCTTCGAGCCTTTACACCTCTAGTACCTATATGTTATTTTACACATAAAAATGTCAGAAAATCACCAAGATATGACATGTGTATATTATTCAATCTTATTTAGGTAAATGCACCTGCTCCAAAGGATGACTGTGAAGCTGGTAGACAAAGATTGGAATTCTTGAATGGGAAGCTGCGGCTCTTGGGCAGTATAAAATTGCAATAACTAAATAAAATAAAATGGGAACCATGTTTCCAAGAAATGATTTTGCTTGGCCATTCCTACTTCAAGATGGTTGTACTGTTAATCAGGGTAGCCTTTTAAAAAATCAAATCGTTTTAGGACGCAATCCTATTGGGATAGGCAGCTTCCTCCGAATTTGGAGGCGACCGCCTATCAAATGTAGGGCAGGAGCAGCGTGGAGGGGATTGTCCCCTCCATGCTTCAGCTGCCCTGCATTTGCAGCTAGACAGCTGATTTCAGCTGTCTAGCCGCAGAAAATCGGAGCGGGGCTGGGCAGACGCTGGGCGACACATAGGTAGCATTGGAATGGCACGTCTGCCCTCCCCACCCTGCAGAATGCCCCGTTTTCGCTGCTCCGCACTCCTCTTAAGAGTGTGGAGCATGGGGCCGACCTGTGCTGCCTATGAGGCAGTGTGGGAGGGGGTGGAGGTCAGTTCTCAGGGAACCAACCTCAGAGCGCAGGCTCCGCGGTCAGTTCCCAGGAACCAGCCTATCCTATAGCCGTCTAGCTGCTGACCAGCAGCCATAGGTTTACGCACTTAAACATGTAGCCCTATCACTACTATAACCCAACAAACCATTTAGATAAAACATTTCTGATTCCATCATCCTTGTTTTCATCCTGCTTAACTTGGATCCTGTCTTTATTCCGTTACTGTTGTGGTTTTACTTGGGTTTTAATGTATTCGTTTTAATGAAGTTGTATTTATGATTGTAAGCCGCCGTGAGTGCCATTTTTCTTGGCAGACAGGCAGAGTAGAAATCAAATAAACTTCTTGTGGAAATCAAGAACTTAATGTAGCTCAACAAATCTCTTCAGACAGCATAACAACAGCAGACTTTATAGTACTGCTGCAACACCCCTCCACCTTAATTAAGCCTCCTGATCTACTTTTTTGTTCCACTTAAGATGGGTTACAATCCATTCCATACAGATGTGGACACACTGACAAAAGCAAATCCCTAGAGAAGGCAATGTCAAGTTCTTAAAGACTGGTAGATTTAAAATTTGTTCAGTTCATAACACAACTGATCCTGGAACGGGCTTATAATGCCAGTGGAAGGTTAGCATTTGAACATCTGCATCAAGTATTGTGTGAGCTGGGTGTCCAAGAACTGCAGTCTTTTTCAGAGATGTTCCCAATTAAGGTAATTTGGGTTTTGTGTTAAAAATTCAAGTCAGAAAAAAGCTCTGCAAACAAATGGAAAGCAACCACCTAAGTTACTGTGCAATGCACTTGTGAGAAATACAAAAGGGGAGAAAAGGTCTGTGTTTTGTCAGGCTATGCAAGCTTTTAATATCTCTAGTCATTCAGACTTTCAATTGAGATTTATTAACCTGTCAAAACAAGAAGCAATTTTACAACATACACAACTGCAGTTCATTTTAGCACACTTATTGTTCTATAAACAGAACATTCAGTCTTGTCTTTAAAGGGACTAGACCCTTCTTTCTCTCCTTGAAATAAAAACAAATCTATAATTAAAAAAAACTCTTGAGGAAGGAGGCAGACACAAAAACAATGCAATTAAAATCATAGAATAGTAGGGTTGGAAGGGGCCTACAAGGCCATCGAGTCCAACCCCCAATTCACAATTCACATTTCAAGGAGAGAAAGAAGGGTCTAGTCTCTTTAAAGACAAGACTGAATGTTCTGTTTATAGAACAATAAATGTGCTAAAATGAACTGCAATTCACAAGGTGAGCATTAAAGTAAGTTGATTTTTCCCCCAGAATTTAGAAAGAAGGCAACTGTGATTTTAGAGGCCTACTTCCATGGCAGATTGATCCTAAACAGACCTACTTGAAATTGAAATCAATGGGACTAAGGGACCCATGTCATGTCTTCACATCACATCACAGAGGTGATATGAGACAGGTCCCCTGCTTCCAAGTAAACATATCTAGTACCGAGTTTTCTAGAGTTTGAACAATTCCTTAGTAATCTAAGGTGATATACTGAAATGGATCTCCAGTCAAGGAGGAATTAAGGAACATTGTACACAGCATCCTTCCCCAACTTTGGGAGGTACAATTCCTACTATCCCTGACCATTAGCCATGCTGGCTGGGGCTGGCAGCAGCTATCATCCAAAACATCTGGAGAGGAACAGGTTAAGAACATACAAGGAGCCAGGCTGGATCAGACCAACGGCCTATCTAGTCCAGCATCCTGTTTGCACAGTGGTCGATCACATGCCCATGGGGAAACCTGGAAGCAGGATATGGGTGCAATAGCACCCTCCTGCTGGTGTTGCACAGCAACCAGAAAACTGCCCCTGAAACTAGAGCTAATATATAGCCATCATGATCAACAGCCTTTGACAGCCTTACCCTCCAAGAATTTGTCTAATCCCCTTTTAAAACCATCCAAGTAGGGAGCCATTACTACATCTTCTGGTACTGAATTCCATAGTTCAACTATGTGCTGCACAAAGAAGTACTTCCTTCTATCTGTCCTGAACCTCATTACCCTTCAGCTTCATGGGATCCATACACCCCCACCCCAGTTCTAGCATTATGAGAGAGGGAGAAGTGTTTCTCCTTATCTACTTTCTCCACACCATGCATAATTTTGTTGACCTCTATCATGTCTCCCCTTACTTGCCTTTTTTTCTAAGCTAAGCAGCCCCAAATGTTGTAACCTTTCCTCACAGGGGAGTTGCTCCAGGCCCTTGAACATTTTGGTTGCCCTTTTCTGTACCTTGTTTACAGTTTAGGGAAGGCTAGTATCCAGTATTTGGAATACAGGACATGAATATCAAGTGATTTCATAGACTTGCAGACATACGTTGTTGTTCTTCCACCCACGACATCTGAACTGTGCTTAAAGCTCCTAGTCTTTTACACCAAGGTTTTGTACACTACTCACACCAGAATCCTTTTATTAAAATATAAAACTGTCACAGATGAATTTCTTCATCCTTGGAATGACATTCAGCCTGAAGCACTTTTCGAGTAATCGCTTTACACAAAGTCAAAAATCACATACTAGTCTTGCATGATGAATCTTAGGCTCCATCATACCAATTGCTTCTGTTTTAAAGAACTAGCTGAAAGAGGAAGCTTAGATAATTTTTAAGTTTTGAGAAACTACACTTTGATTATTCAGAAACATGCATTAATAAGTTCTTTAGAAAACAGTTATTTAAACCATTTCACTCTCTCCTTTCTTGCATATATCTTAAGAAATCAGCTAGAGAAGAAACAGCCCCACGTAATCAGTTTTTCTTTGTAATACATCAAAAGTATGTATTATATTCAGATTTATAAATAATTGTAATGGGGAAAGAAATAACAACACACCCACACCATCAGCAAAAACACAATAAAGTATATTTCACACATGCTGGCTTCATGCAGTAACCAAACATTTGTTGTTATCCCCACTGATCCCTTTCCAATACCATCCGGCATGAATATAGGTCTTGTCAAGGGGTGGGGCGGGGCTGTCTCTCACACTGTGGTGAGCTGAGCAGCAGGAACCACCAGTGTGAGTTCCATTGCAATATGAAAGCTCTCTCCCTCCTTCATGTCCTCTGGCATGCACATGAAACTTGGAGGTCTCACCAACTGTCCCGAGCCATTAAAAAGCTAGAAGCAGTGTAAGACATTACACTGATTATGCATGCTTCACAGGTTGGCACAGCATAAGAGACCTTCCCTAACCCTTCCCACGTTTTCAGAGGTAGAAGACTCGGGGCGGCAGCGTGGGTGTGGCAGGGATGTCTCTCATATTGTGCTGGGCTTTGAGGCAGGCAAAAGCAGTGTGAGCCTATCGCATTGCTTCCATTAACTCCAAAGCTCAGACTAACATGAGAGAACTCAGGGCCAAACACACATTATTTGAAAGACATAGCTAACAGCCGTATTTTCATTTTTACTCTAGAATGGGTGTCAGGGCCCCAATACAGATCAGGACCCTAGCATGGGAGGAGGGGAATTTTATCCCTCCCTTGCAAGTGAAAACTCTATTGCAAAATAGTGATCAATTTGCTACATATAGATATCTACTTAGAAATGTAGGTATTTATGCATCTATCTACACACAGACACACACAACACAGAGCAATGGATATTAATGCTTCTAGAACAGGTTATGTTCCTGAGTAAGTTTGTGATTTATTTATTTAGATTTATAAATAATTGTAATGGGGAAAGAAATAACAACACCCCCACGCCATCAGCAAAAACAGAATAAAGTATAATCAAATTGAAGTTCAATGACATTTCCCATTCCTCTAGGGTTATAAAACTGAAGCCTCAGACACATTTGGCTTTCAAACAGTGATTTATAAATTGCCGTTTACAATCACCTTATAATTGCACTAAATTCACAGCCGCTGTCTTCTGCACTAATATAAGATAAGATACTTTGCCCTCTTTATGCAATAAATAGTTTTAGCGTGCATAAACTGTACTGCGTTTGTTGCCATCTGAGGCACATTCATATATAACAACAATAAAAACAACAACAAATACATCCTTGGCCCATCACAGAATAAACTGCAGGCAAGTCTACTTTTAAAAGCAAGTTTTTTGCAATGCTGAAAATATTGTCTGAAAAATAAAGGCCATAGTAACAAAACAAAATGCATTTGGCCTTTCAGGGATTCCTGAAGGGCTCCCTAGAATAATAAATTACAGAACAATAAAAATAATGCTAACAGAGCAATTCCTTGTTCTAGTAGTCTTTTGTTCTAAGACTATGAAAATGCACAGTTATGACAAACACTGGAGCAATTAAAAAGGCAACTTCCACTTTAGCAAGAAGATCAATACGTTGAATCTTTTTAAGTAGAGGATTTATTCATTGCTTGCCACAACCCAGAATACATCTTAAAACATTTTATGAAAGAATTCCTGTAAATTAAACCTAACTATTCAATTATTGTTCTTGACATCACCAAAAGAGCTCAAGGTCTTGAAAGAGGGAAAAGATATAACTCAGTGAGTAGTTTATCATAAAAGGGGGATTTTTGTTCGCCCCTTTCCGCTTCCTATGTATAATATGAGACTGCACCTATAATGAGCTCCGGAAGGGAGCAATCCTATGGCCACTAGACAGTGGCTAGATGGACATAGGATATCTGATTTTCCGGGAACCGACCTCCCCTCAATTCCGCGCTGTCTCTGAGGCAGTGTGGATCAGCTGCATGCTCTGCACTCACAAGAGGAGCACGGAGAGGCCGAAAAGGGGTGTTCCAGGTCAGGGAGGGCGGAAATGCCTGTACAACACATCCAGTGTGTCGTACAGCAGCTTCCTCCCCCACTCAGCCCTCCCGTGGCTACACAGCTGCAATCGGCTGTCTAGCCCAAAATGCAGGGCAGGAGAAGCACGGAGGGAACAATTGCCTCCATGCCTCTCCTGCCCTGCATTGGATAGGCGGTCGCCTCCAAGTTGGGAGGCGGCCGCCTATCTGAATAGGATTGCTCCCTAAAAAAATTAGTAGATTATCCCCAGCATCCTGCTTATCTGAATGTAATACTTTTTACCAATCATTGCAAACTTTCACACCTACATCATGTAAAGGGAAAGAGGGCTAGAAAATATAATTTATTATCTTGCCTCATATTTCATCATGTCCCTTACTAGCTGCTTGAGATATTATTAAGACAAGTGCAAGTGTATCCAGTTCCCCCTACAAATGAAAGCAGGGGCACCCCAAAGAATACAAGTGAATTATAACTGATATTTCCCTACACCAGAAGCACCACTTGGGGAATGAAGTGTTGACCAGACTTCTCTTTTAAAATATTTCACTTATTAGAAAACTAGAAGGTAAAAGTGTTTTGATAAAAAGAAACGTTAAATGCCTCCTGACTTCGTTTAGATCCTTTGTAAATGCAAGGAAAAACAAAGGATGGAGAAAAAAATTGGGAACAGAGGGAGAAGCAAAGTTCCCCAGTTTGGAAACATGCTAGCCTATCTCAATCCCCTTCTAGTTTTGCCTTACCTTGTAATAGTCAACCCTAGCCATTCCATTTGCCACTTTCCTCCCTCACTGTGTTCCCGCCCTTTCATAAAATACAACGGTAAGAATAATAAAGTAGAAATGCAAACTTCAAACAAAAGTTAATGCCAGCTGAAAAACAGGACGTACAAACTGTCTGGAGTTCCAAATAATTCTTCTGCTGGACCTATGTAAATCCATTAAAAATCCAGAATATAGCTTGCTTTTTAGAAGGCAGAGCCCATTTATGCACTGCTGTTTAGGGCCAAAGTAGGTGTTACCTGCAGATGTGTGTAACAGTACTGATACCCACCCCCCTTTTAACCAGGAAGAGTAGTTCCAATCCCTTTTCAGTTCACAACTGCCTTCCGCAAACAATACATAAATGAAATAGATAAAAATAAAAACTCTCATAGCAATCCCGTATGGGTCAAAAATCAGCTCGAGGAAGCGATTTTGAGCTGTAAAAGGACAGGGCACAAGATGGTTGAAAAGCTTCTAAGAATCCACCTCCTTCTGGGTTCTTAGCATGTTCCAGGTTGCTTTGGATTTGAGTGGAGAATTACAGAACTTCACTTTATATGTCATGTAGGGCTAAGGGCCAAAACAGACATTACTTTAAACTTGTGTCTAGCAGGTATGTCTTTAAAACAAAACAAAAAATTACTCTACAGTAGATGCAGAGAGGGGTGATCCATATCTTAAAAGCTTTTCTACCTCCATGCTGGGGGCCCAATCGAGATTAGGGCCCCTGCACCTACGCTAGAGTAAAAATGAAAAAAAGATGTAGTTGATAGATGTAGATTTAAAGTAATGTCTGTTTGGGCCTTTAGTTCTTGAACTCCTATCTGTAAAATAGGAATGAAGGTGAAATTCTATGGATATATGCTGGATATGAACGAGGTAAGAATTATGAGGTAGCATATGAAAATGCAGGCTTCTGTTCCACTAACTGCTCAGCTAGGCACTTAGTTTCTCTTTGCAGTGCCCTGTATCACTCATTCATTCATTCATTCATTCATTCCATTTATATCCCGCCTTTTTTCCTCCTGCAAGGAACTCAAGCGGGCTTACATTATTCTCCTCCTCCTCTCCATTTTCTCCTCACAGCAACCCTGTGAGGTAGGTTGGGCTGAGAGTCTGTGACTGGCCCAAAGTCACCCAGTGAGCTTCCATGGCTGAGTGGGGACTAGAACCTGGATCTCCTGGCTCCCAGTCCAATGCTCTAGCCACTACACCACACTGGCTCATATTTATATGTTGACAATTTCTGATATCCCACATCGCTAAATGTAGACTCTTAGTACTCAGTAGTGCAAAGCTCTTGTAATACAGCAGTGAAAAATCTATGGAGAAAACATTGTATATAAAAAAACCAACCCTTTCAGTGAGAGCTTAAAGTGGTAAATGTAATTGGCAGTAAGCTTTAATGGATACAACTAACAGGAGTTGCATTAGGGCAGCACAAATTAGCCCATTACACTCAGCTTGCAAACCATGCACCCAGAGACATATAAATAAAAGAGTTCTATGGAATGGTGGACCTGCCTGGGAAATTAGCACATTTATTTACTGCTGTACACTTTAATGGCAACTTGCATTCAACACTTCTTCAGTGCAATGTAAGCTATTCAAAGGGCTACACAAATAATAGAAAAATGAGTTTCTCTTAAAAACGGATTTCTCTCTGAATCACCAAGAATCAAATGTATACGTTAATAAGGAAGCAAAAGCAGCAAGGTGTGCTACAATAAATGGATTTGTTTAAATTTACTAGGCTTGTGTGACAAGGATGGAACTTCTAACCACTTCTCCTCAGAGAAGGGGTGGGGAGTGGGAGCGATTTTTTGCGCTGCTTCCTGAAAAGAAGCAAGATATGGGGATGGCTGGGGGTTTTGTGTGGCTGCAGGGAGGGGTGAATGGAGATAGCTATATTTACCTGACTTCCCCTCCACACACACCCACACACCCACTTTTAAGTTAGTACATTTTTGGCAGCCACCATGTGGAATAGCAAGAGAGATGCTGTGCCTCCCATAGGACTTGTACTGGCTGTGGGATTATTGTTCCTCCTTCCTATATCATACTGCCCCAGGTTAAGGTCAGTTAGGTCAGAGGAAGACTTAGAAATTTAGCCTTAGCCAAATGCAGTGTGAGTTAAGAATTTAGTGGGCACTCTGAAGCAGCTCTAAAGAAGGAAAGCATCCTCAAACGATCAAAGTCCCAAAGCTCAACAGGACAGGAACAAGAGCTCTTCTCAAGGCCTGGCAAACTCAACACAATCCTGTGCGTGTGTGGGAGGGAGGGAGAGCAGAGAGAGGACAGATTTTTCTTGCCTTAGCAAAATGTTGGCTATTAGTAGGGAGACAACTGTCCAGAGCCCCAAGCCAGGGAGGAGGGGTTCCCAGAAAAAGGTGTGGTGTTAAAGAGAACTACTCCAGTGTCCCAAACCAGGGGTCCCCAACCTTTTTGGACCCAGGGGCACATTTGGCAATTTGAGTAAGTGCTATGGGTACCACCACCATGGTTCCCATGGAGTATGTGGCTACTCCCATACTGGCTGCTGCGGGGGCCTGGATAGTTAAAAGTGAGTTAAAGAGTTGTGTGTATGGGAGAGAAATAGCGAGGCTGCGAGGGAGAAGTAAATAGCAAGGCAAAGGGGTAGAGGAGAGAGAAACAGCAAGGCTGGGAGAGGAGAGAAAGAGCAAGACAAAGAGGTAGGGAGAGAAATAGCAAAGCTAGAGGCTGGAAGGGAGGGGGGAACAGCAAGGCAAAGAGGTAGAGGGGAGAGAAATAGCAAGGCTACGGGCTAGAAAGGGAAACTACTCTAACATTTCCTAAGGTTTTTATTTTTTTAAAAAAGCACAATTTCTATGAAGGAGGTGGGGAGTGGAGAGCCATGTGGTCACTGCTGGAGGTTCCCACAGGCGGTATGGCATCCTTGGGTGCTGCATTGGAAACCCCTGTCTTAAACCAAGAGGAAAAGAAAGAGCGTAATACCTAGCACTCAAACCAATGCACAGCCTTTAATAAAGTTGTTGCTCATTTAAAAAGTCAAGTTAGCATCTTAACTCTTTAGTATGTGCAGGTCTGGGACAAACATCTGTTTCAGAGCCAAACAAAACAGTCTCCGAATCACGCATAGTGGAGCTATACTTTCCTGCAAGTGTGTGTGGCCCAGATCTGGGAAAGGACCATGCTGCTTTGAGAGAGAAAGGTTTAAGCTTCCCCTACACCTGTTCCCCAAAGATGGAGAAGCTCCATACAGTCAGTAAAAACAAGACCTGGAGCTGACTGTGGCTCAGATCATGAGCTGCTTCTTGCAAAATTTCGGCTTAAATTGAAGAACGTAGGGAAAACCACTAAACGATTCAGGTAGGACCTAAATCATATCCCTCATGAATACACAGTGGAGGTGAGGAATAGATTTCAGGGATTAGACCTGATAGACAGAGTGCCTGAGGAACTATGGGCGGAGGTCTGTAACATTGTTCAGGAGGCAGCAACTCAATCCATCCACAAGAAAAAGAAATGCAAGAAAGCCAAGTGGCTGTCTAATGAGGCTTTACAAGTAGCTGAGGAAAGAAGGGAAGCGAAAAGCAAGGGAGAAACGGGAAGATATATCCAACTGAATGCAAATTTTCAGAGAATAGCAAGGAGAGACAAGAAGGCCTTCTTAAATGAACAATGCAAAGAAATCGAAGAAAACAATAGAATGGGAAAGACTAGAGATCTCTTCAAGAAAATCGGAGAGATCAAGGGAACGTTTTGTGCAAAGACGGGCATGATAAAGGACAAAGAAGGCAGGGACCTAACAGAAGCAGATGAGATTAAGAAGAGGTGGAAAGAATACACAGGAGAACTATACAGGAAAGATCTTAATGTCCCTGGTAGCCATGATAGTGCGGTCACTGAACTTGAGCCGGACATCCTAGAGAGTGAAGTCAAGTGGGCCTTAGGAAGCATTACTAACAACAAAGCTAGTGGAGATGACAGTCTTCCAGCTGAGCTATTTAAGATCCTAAAAGATGATGCTGTTGAAGTGCTGCACTCAATATGCCAACAAATTTAGAACACTCAACAGTGGCCACAAGACTGGAAAAGGTCAGTTTACATTCCAATCCCAAAGAAGGGCAACGCCAAAGGATGTTCAAACTACTGTAGAATTGCGCTCATTTCACATGCCAGCAAGGTTATGCTCAAAATCCTACAAGCTAGGCTTCAGCAGCATGTGAACCGAGAACTACCTGAAGTACAAGCTGGGTTTCGAAGAGGCAGAGGAACTAGAGATCAAATCGCCAACATTCGCTGGATCATAAAGAAAGCAAGAGAATTCCAGAAAAACGTCTATTTCTGCTTCATTGACTACACTAAAGCCTTTGATTGTGTGGATCACAACAAACTCTGGCAAATTCGTAAAGAGTTGGGAGTACCAGACCACCTTGCCTGTCTCCTGAGAAACCTGTATGAGGGACAAGAAGCAACAGTAAGAACTGGACATGGAACAACTGATTGGTTCCAAATTGGGAAAGGAGTACGACAAGGCTGTATACATTCGCCCTGCTTATTTAATTTATATGCAGAGTACATCATGAAACACGCTGGGTTGGATGAATCACAGGTCGGAATTAAGATTGCCGGGAGAATTATCAACAACCTCAGATACGCAGACGATACCACCCTAATGGCAGTAAGCGAACAGGATCTAAAGAGCCTCTTGCTGAGGGTGAAACTGGAGAGTGCAAAAGCTGGTTTGAAACTCAACATTAAAAAAACTCAGATCATGGCATCTGGCCCCATCACTTCCTGGCATATAGAAGGGAAAGAAATGGAAGCAGTGACAGATTTTATTTTCTTGGGCTCTAAGATCACTGCAGGCGGTGACTGTAGCCATGAAATTAAAAGATGCTTGCTCCTTGGGTGGAAAGCTATGGCAAACCTAGACAGCATAGTAAGAAGCAGAGATATCACCTTGCCGACAAAGTTTCGTATAATCAAAGCTATGGTTTTCCCAGTAGCAACGTATGACTGTGAGAGCTGGACTATAAGGAAGGCTGAACGCTGAAGAATTGATGCCTTCAAACTGTGGTGCTGGAGAAGACTCTTATGAGTCCCCTGGACTGCAAGGAGATCAAATCAGTCCATCCTAAAGGAAATCAACCCTGAGTGCTCATTGGAAGGACAGATACTGAAGCTGAAGCTCAAATATTTTGGCCACCTAATGTGAAGAGAAAAGTCACTGGAAAAGTCACTGATGCTGGGAAAGATTGAAGGCAAAAGGAGAAGGGGACGGCAGAGGATGAGATGGCTAGATAGCATCACTGATGCAATGAATATAGACTTGAGCACACTCCGGGAGAGAGCGCAGGACAGGAAGTCCTGGCGTGCTATGGTCCATGGGGTCACGAAGAGTCGGACACGAAAAACAAGAACAACACCTGTTCTCATCCTGAAATTCCACCCCCACCCCCCGCAGGGGTATTAAAAAAAAGAGAAAAGGTAGAATGTTCTGGAGGCTTTGTTCCCTTTTAAACTCATCCCATCCTATGCATGGAGCGTGTGTAATTTTGGCATGAAAATGGGTAAAGCTTAAACCTGCCCCTCCCAAACCACCACGGTCTCGATCCGAATAAGGGCAGCACACACCTTCTGAAGCTGGGAAAGCAATCACGCATAGCTCCACTACGTGATTAAGAGAACATTCCATTTTGCCCTCAGATTCAGCATTTCAATCAAAAACAGTTACTTCAAATTCAGCACTCACACAAAATGACACGGAAGTTTATACAGTATCATATTCAGAATATTTAAAAGAGATCACTTGCACTCGTACATGAGGTCCCAAATGTTGCAAACCCCACCAGTATGTGAACTTCAGCATTCAGATTTATAAAGACAGTGGAAGTAGTTAAAACATTCATGTTACTGTGAAGCATACAGCAGCAAATCAATACACATTTGCATTACAAACCGTTATATATAATGAAGAAATAGGATCTTTGCCAATACACACCAGCTGAATTTTTAAAATTGCTTTCACATCTCTCCCAGAGCACATGAAGATCAAAACATGGCCTGGATTCCATATTGCTACTACTATTATTCCTACCTTTTCTGGAGATGGAGGAGGATTAAACTTCTTTGCACAGACTAAAAACACATCAGGCTGTGGCTTGCCATCCTTCACTTCAGGGTCATCTCCCAACACAATATGATGAAATAAATTAAAGAAGTCTTTGTGTCGACTTGTTTTCATTTCAAATGCCACTCGAGACGAGCTAGTGGCAACAGCGATGGGTATGTTGTGTTGATGTAGATGGAGGATTAGTTTTTCAACTCCTGTGAAACAGAAATATATGAACACGTTAAAATACACTTGTCTGAGCAAAAACTGGAGGTGACTGATTTACTGGTTATGTTCTTTCCTGTCATACACACTTCTTCCCACTTTCTGCCTTACCTCACCTTTGCTGTTAAATGCATACTCAACAGGTAGCATTTGTTGTTTCTACCTATATTGTAGCTGTAATGTGTACATATATGCAGTTAACACTACATAAATTTAAGTGACACACAGAAAAACTTTACAACTACACAAATGGAATCCCCAAAACAGTACTCTAAGGGTTATGATAATGGGAAATTTCATGCAGATTCTCTCCCCACATACTGAAATGTGTTAGGCAGGGTCATGGGGACAGACAGACTAGCAATGTCACTGCCACAACAGCATGCCATAGCCATGCCCTCTGCAGTGGAAATGCTTTCCCAACATCTGCACATTCAGTTGGCATGGGAGGGAATCTCCACACATAATGACATACATGCGTAGAGCTCTCCATGTAAGGGCAGGACAGACAGACCCTGATTCAGCCAGGTCTCCCCACATGGAGGAACACTAAACATGTACATTGGTTTGCAAGGAGAGAGTCTTTCCATGCCATCTGACCACATGCCCCCACAAACAGCCTCACATGTTCTTTCAAGATGTGTGGAGGTTGTGTGAACCTCCCTTATCTCAACACAACTAGGTTCACACGTGACATTCACTTGGTACAGCACAATTATCACCTTCTATAATCTTCTTGACCCCAGCTCTTACTACACCCAGTTCATACACACACTCCCCAAGGAACTTAGGAGATTACTTTACACTGAATCTAACCACTGGTCCATCTAGCTCCATACCATCTGCACCAACTAGTAGCAGCTTCACGGGGTCTTAGGCAGGGGACTTTCTCAGCCCTAACTGGATATGCCAAGAATTTAACTTGGGACCTGAGCAAGACAGCAGCACAGCAGCAGCTAGACTGGGAAGCCAAGCTAGACATGGGCAAGGCAGAAGAAGGCCAGCAAGTGTGAAGAGAAAAACTCCAAAAGCCACCTTTAGAAAGCATGACGCCCCGGGTAACGGTTGGTGGGGGTCTGAAGACAGAGCAGCTACTGGACCAGATTGAAGACTTTAAGAGAAGTCTGGTAAACCATCATTAAAAGTCCAAAATGGAAGTCAAACCTAACTAGAATATCAAGCTCTCACTGCAAGGCCTGTGTGTTAACTGGGGTGGACCTTGATAGGGGAATAGGATTAACTTTGGTTAGAGTAAGGAACTGTAGCTTCTATAACCTGATTGATGGTATCAGTAACATAAAAGCCCAATTTTTAAAGAAACCATAAGTTATTCTTATTCTATTCCTTTTTAATAAAATATTATTTATCTTTGTTTATTATACCTGTACCTCCGATTTGTTTGTCTCACACCTAATGACCTAATCACACCCCTTAGGTAAAAGGGGTATATTAAATAAGGGTAGCTAGATTTATGGTAGCAGCAGAAAAGAATGGTGTGATAACCTATGTGGGTTTTCTCCTTTTTGGTGTTAGTAGCAGTAGCATTGCCCCAGTGAGGGGGATGTTTCTCCACACCTAATGGCTATAGCAGTGGGATTACCCTAGAGTAGAGGGCCCCATTTAGGGTGTCCTGTTTCTGCACAGATGCATATTTAGTAGGCTTGATATAGTTAAGTAAGGTGAAAGGATCAAGCTTAAACCTCAGCAAGTTTAAACAATGACTCATCACACATGTCCAATTAAGAACTTTGAACACAGACATAGAGGGAAAACAACTGACAGAAGTATCTCTCATGGGACTATAGAAGCTTTCAAAAAGGAACCATTCAGCATTTTCTATTTGAAAGTTCTGAAAGATACAGAAACCAAAATACTACAAATTAAACTTTTTCTCCTTCTCCCTTCCCTTCCCTCTTTGTTCTTATTTTATCATTCCCCTGGTGCTTCTGTTCCCTCCTCTTTTGAGTTGGCTGAAACTGGGATGACAATAACTATTTTGGTGGGCAAGATTCTGTTATTTGCATATTGTGCTTTCCACAAAGTCTTCACCGTGTATATTCTACTATCACAGAATGCACAAAAAATGTTTTAAAATATTTTTCTAACTACTGGACCTGACCTTGTGATTAGTGTTGTATGTTTCCTGGAACCTTCCAAACACAGTAGCGGCATTTTAAGCCACTTGCATGCCTGGACACAAGAAAAATGAAACTACTTCTGTTTCAAGAAAGAATTTTAGGAGGCATTCCCCCTCCCAACCCCACTGCACAGCATAATTAATGCACTGTGACTATACAAAGTAATTAAACTGTCTGTTCTATACTAGAACTTCTATTCTGAAAAGTTGTAGCACTTTTACACCAATAAACACCCATTTAGAAATTATTTCAGATTATGCTGCAGGTTTCATTTACAAGGCATAAAAACAAAAATACCAGATAATCCCAGGTGCACTAAAGGAGATGTCTCTGGTGAGATACAGGATGGTGTTTCCTGCATCCCAGTGCTTCTGACGATTTGCAAGTTCCTGAGTCAAGAACAAAACCCAAAATAATAAATACAACATGGCCTATCACATTATATTTGAAAAGCTGGACCCCCAAAGTCAGATTTCCCCCTTTCCCCCTCCCTTTCCCCCCTTCTACTTAAAAAGTAGGCTTTAACTATACTTGACTGATAAAAGTGTCAAGGCATAAATGTAAAAATAACACATTTGTATTACATTCAGATTTCATTATAGAACAGGGTTGTTCAGTCGTTCAGTCGTGTCCAACTCTTCGTGACCCCATGGACCATAGCACGCCAGGCCTTCCTGTCCTGCGCTCTCTCCCGGAGCGTGCTCAAGTCCATATTCATTGCATTGGTGATGCTATCTAGCCATCTCATCCTCTGCCGTCCCCTTCTCCTTTTGCCTTCAGTCTTTCCCAGCATCTCTTCACATTAGGTGGCCAAAATATCTGAGCTTCAGCTTCAGTATCTGTCCTTCCAATGAGCACTCAGGGTTGATTTCCTTTAGGATGGACTGATTTGACCTCCTGGCAGTCCAGGGGACTTGTAAGAGTCTTCTCCAGCACCACAGTTCAAAAGCATCAATTCTTGGGCGCTCAGCCTTCCTTATAGTCCAGCTCTCACAGCCATACATTACTACTGGGAAAACCATAGCTTTGATTAGACAGACCTTTGCCGGCAAGTTGATGTCTCTGCTTCTTACTATGCTGTCTAGGTTGGCCATAGCTTTCCTCCCAAGGAGCAAGCGTCTTTTAATGTCATGGCTACAGTCACTGTCTGCAGTGATCTTGGAGCCCAAGAAAGTAAAATCTGTCACTGCTTCCATTTCTTCCCCTTCTATATGCCAGGAAGTGATGGGGACAGATGCCATGATCTTCGTTTTTTTAATGTTGAGTTTCAAACCAGCTTTTGCACTCTCCTCTTTCACCCTCAACAAGAGGCTCTTGAGATCCTCTTCGCTTTCTGCCATTAGGGTGGTACCGTCTGCATATCGGAGGTTGTTGATAATTCTCCCAGCAATCTTAATTCCGACCTCTGATTCATCCAACCCGGCATTTCTCATGATGTACTCTGCATATAAGTTAAATAAGCAGGGTGACAATATGCAGCCTTGCCGTACTCCTTTCCCAATTTTGAACCAATCGGTTGTTCCATGTCTGGTTCTTACTGTTGCTTCTTGACCCTCGTACAGGTTTCTCAGGAGACAGGTAAGGTGGTCTGGTACTCCCATCACTTTAAGATTTTGCCACAGTTTGTTGTGATCCACACAATCAAAGGCTTTAGCGTAGTCAATGAAGCAGAAATAGACATTTTTCTGGAATTCTCTTGCTTTCTCCATGATGAAGCGAATGTTGGCAATTTGATCTCTAGTTCCTCTGCCTCTTCGAAACCCAGCTTGTACTTCCGGTAGTTCTCGGTTCGCATACTGCTGAAGCCTAGCTTGTAGGATTTTGAGCATCACCTTGCTGGCATGTGAAATGAGCGCAATTGTGCGGTAGTTTGAACACTCTTTGGCGTTGCCCTTCTTTGGAATTGGAATGTAAACTGACTTTTTCCAGTCTTGCGGCCATTGTTGAGTGTTCCAAATTTGTTGGCATATTGAATGCAGCACTTTAACAGCATCATCTTTTAGGATTTTAAATAGCTCAGCTGGAAGACTGTCATCTCCACTAGCTTTGTTGTTAGTAATGCTTCCTAAGGCCCACTTGACTTCACTCTCTAGGATGTCCGGCTCAAGTTCAGTGACCGCACTATCATGGCTACCAGGGACATTCAGATCTTTCCTGTATAGTTCCTCTGTGTATTCTTTCCACCTCTTCTTAATCTCATCTGCATCTGTTAGGTCCCTGCCTTCTTTGTCCTTTATCATGCCTGTCTTTGCACAAAACGTTCCCTTGAGATCTCCAATTTTCTTGAAGAGATCTCTAGTCTTTCCCATTCTGTTGTTTTCCTCGATTTCTTTGCATTGTTCATTTAAGAAGGCCTTCTTGTCTCTCCTTGCTATTCTCTGAAAATTTGCATTCAGTTGGATATATCTTCCCGTTTCTCCCTTGCTTTTCGCTTCCCTTCTTTCCTCAGCTACTTGTAAAGCCTCATTAGACAGCCACTTGGCTTTCTTGCATTTCTTTTTCTTTGGGATGGATTTCGTTGCTGCCTCCTGAACAATTTTACGGACCTCCGCCCATAGTTCCTCAGGCACTCTGTCTATCAGGTCTAATCCCTGAAATCTATTCCTCACCTCCACTGTATATTCATCAGGGATATGATTTAGGTCATACCTGAATCGTTTAGTGGTTTTCCCTACGTTCTTCAATTTAAGCTGAAATTTTGCAACAAGAAGCTCATGATCTGAGCCACAGTCAGCTCCAGGTCTTGTTTTGATTGACTGTATAGCGCTTCTCCATCTTTGGCTGCAAAGGACATAATCAATCTGATTTCGATATTGACCATCTGGTGATGTCCATGTGTAGAGTTGTCTCTTGTGCTGTTGGAAAAGAGTGTTTGCTATGATCAGCGTGTTCTCTTGGCAAAACTCTATTAGCTTTTGTCCTGCTTCATTTTGTACACCAAGGCCATGCCTGCCTGTTATCCCAGTGATTTCTTGACTTCCTACTTTAGCATTCCAATCCCCTATGATGAAGAGGACATCTTTTTTTGGTGTTAGTTCTAGAAGGTGTTGTAGGTCTTCATAGAACCGATCAACCTCAGCTTCTTCGGCCTCAGTGTTTGGGGCATAGACTTGAATTACTGTGATGTTGAATGGTTAGCCTTGGATTCATACTGAGATCATTCTGTTGTTTTTGAGATTGTACCCCAGTACTGCTTTTCCCACCCTTTTGTTGACTATGAGCGCTACTCCATTTCTTCTAAGGGATTCTTGCCCACAATAGTAGATATGATGGTCACCTGAATTAAATTCGCCCATGCCTGTCCATTTTAGTTTGCTGATTCCCAAGATGTCGATGTTCCATCTTGCCATCTCATGTTTGACCACCTCCAGCTTACCTTGATTCATTGATCTGACATTCCAGGTTCCTAAACAATATTGTTCTTTACAGCATCGGATTTTCTTTTCACCACCAGACACATCCACAGCTGAGTGTCCTTTCGGCTTTGGCCCAGCCGCTTCACTCTTTCTGGCGCTACTTGGAAATACCCTCTGCTCTTCCCCAGTAGTATATTGGACACCTTCCGACCTGAGGGGCTCATCTTCCGGCGTCATAGAACAGGGTATATCTTATCAAAGAGAAACCTGTCCTCCACACAAAAAACTTGCTGTACTCATGTAGGCTCTCCATGTGGTTTAGAAACCTGAGTGTTCTGGGACTTACCTGGGTCTGGGACTTCTCACAGAACATAAGCAGCATACCAACCATGTGCCTACAGTCCACAAGCTACCTGAAAAATTCTGCTTTTGCCGCATGTACATTTGACAAGCCTGACTTTCCTACTGCTCAACCTCTGTGAAGCACAGCAAACAGCCTGCTTCCGAAATTCAGCTCATAGGCATAGTCAGTATGACACTGAGTTTGGGTTAGGGGCTGTTTCTTCAGTTAGAGAAAAACAAACGATCTCACTCTAAGCCAACTGGCTTCTTGCTGCTAGTTAATACTCTCCAGTTTCCAAGGTTTCTTCATGATACAACTGGGCTAGACAAGCAATGATCCTGAACTGGATGAAGTTGTGAACTGGATAAAATTGTGGATGAAAGGCATCCACAACTTTATCAAAAACGAAGCTGTACCACCATTTTTAACTAAACAGTAACTTAAGATTACATGGCACCAGACTCAGGGTCACTACCCGATACCCTCAGGCAGGTGCCAGAACCGATTGCTGCTAGCGGTTACACTGTGACCCCTGCTTTGCACCCTCCAGACCGCAGCTAGAATCGCTGCCATCTTAGTTTCCCCAAAATGTCCTTCAGAACTTCCTGTGTTCTATGGCATTTAAAAAGCACATTTTTGTAACCATGTTTTTGGGGGGTGGGCACCATGCCTTTTTTTAAAAACCAGAATACCACAGAACAATGGAACTTGCAGGGCATGGGCTTTTGGGAAACTTAACATGGTGAACATGACTGCACTTTGGACGGCGCCCTGCTGAGGGCCCTCTCGACCCTGGAAGCCAGCAGTGCATGGCACGTTTGCACTCCACGGGCCTTCCAATCTCGACTTTTCTAGATTCTGAAGTGAAACAGCAACAATGCCTTCCCGACTCAACTTGCTTCTACCAATGGCGATTTTATGTGGCAGCTTACATGCTTGAATGTGCATTAAAAAAAAAAAAAATTCCTGCACATTTAAAACGTGTGTGTCAGAAAGAACACAAGGCTAGACCTTTATCCTTGACATGCTAGTTCTCTCTGTTCAGGAATTCTTGGAAAGAAATTTGGTACGGAAGCATGTTCAATCATATGATCACCTGCATGAAGTCTAAAGTGCAGCTTTACCATCTCACTGAGAATTAGGTCTTAATAAGGAGCTGCAACAGCATGACACTTCCTGTAGATGACACCATGTTTATTGTATTGCAAAATCTATACAGACTTTTGGAGCACTCAGCTTCCACCTTGTTCTTGTGTCCTGACCAATTAAACGTAATTATAATACTTATTGGTGTTTCCCATCAGACAGGATTGCTAGGTGTTCGTTAAAATTAGCAATCTAGAAAAGATAGTGTAAGAGGCTCTTCAACATCTTATGCTTAAAACAATTATTACAAACTGTGTCTTGGTGGTGCAATGGCCCAGGGATTTAAAGAGAAATTTTAAAAATACAGAATCTGCTGTTTTCTTCTAAAAAGAAAGAAAAAGCAACAGATGTATCGGGGATGGATTGTCAAGAAGAACATAATTTATTCAATTTCTTCTGTTTCTTTAAATCATCTTCAAATGTAACAAGTACATGCGAATCACTAGACGTGCAGGCTGGAAACACAGAAGCCCCATTTTAAGTGTATGACAAAGTAGTACAACAGTTTTTAGAAAGTCATTAATATGCTTATTTGGTAGTCACATTCAACAACCTGTGTAAAAGACAGCATTACTCCCAATGGTAAATCCAATGAGCAACAATTCTGTTATAATGCTTTTTAGTTTAGGAACTAGAACAGAATAAAAAACAGTAGCGGAAAACATATAATTGAGGGCAGTTTCACAGTGTATCCCCCTGCATAAACACACAGTATTTCTACCAACCAGTGGTTTATGTGTAATTAATTCTATTTGAAATGGAAAAAAAGCAAATTCCCATCATCCTCACGACAGGGGCATCCTAAATAGCTGTGGAGTTGTGTATTGGTTTCCTGGCACCAAGGTAAGATCCATTTCAAACTCTTTGGTATGTGTAATGGCCTTAAACAATCATTCCCAGAAATCTGTTAATTCTACTCAGTTTCTTTTTTTTAAAAAAATGATCACAACTTTCAATTTAAAAAGACAGATATGAAAGGTTATTGTGTAGCAGCTTTTCTGTACCTTTCAAAAAGCATGAGCATTACTTCATTAAGTATGAATTATTGAGTGAAGGCAAGCACTGGAAATAGGCCAGATTCTGGCACATGGGGCTAGTACAGACCTCCCCAAAGTAGTAGTGAATTAAGAAACATTTCTGATTTCCTGCTTCTGTGTAACAAAGAGGGAGTCATGGACATCACTGCTGGTTAAAGATCTACATATTGGTGTCAATTCACCCAAAGATCTTGTGGCTGTTTTTCCCTCCGTGCTTGTGTGGATGCACGGAGAAACACGTGACTGAAGGAGACACAGAAGAGAAAACAGCCATGTGCAGCCATGTTTACAGAAACAGCCCCATCCCATCAGCTTTGCATTTCTCTAGTTAATATATCTGCACTCATGATATATCACACACACAATTTCAGTGTTTAAAGAATATCAGTAGTTTTATTTGTTTTTTGCAAAGGTGTTCTTTGCAAAAAACCTCAGGCCTATGAACCAAACCTGTGATCTCAAACCTGTAGTTCCCAGCCAACCTGTGGCCCCAATCTGGCCTTCCAGGGTTCTCCAAATGGCTACTCTACTCCCCCTTGCTCTGCCCTCCCCCCCCCCGTTTCCCCAACTGCCAATTGTTTGCTGATTTCCCAGCATTTGCACAGTTTTGTCCCAGTTCTAAAAGGTTAAAATACTTCTCCTAAGGCTCAATTACTGGAAATAAGAGCTTTAAGCTAAAATATGCTGGTATATTTGATATTTTGGTCAAATCCCTTTTGCCTTTGACCCCCGCCTACCTCTGCAATGCAGGACCTGAGTACTTCACCGAAACCAAATTCACCCCTCAAGCTGAAAGAGGTTCTACACCCTTGTTTAATGTATCTATTCAAAGTATGGTGTGATACAGGGTCTAGACATTTTGGGCTGGTTTACTAGCCAGGCATTGTTTGTGCTCACGACGTTCCCCTTTCTTTCTCAAATTCTTCAGGGATATGCCAAGAACGTGTGGGAGGAGAGGTGTTGACCTCCCACATTGTGCTGTACTTCTGCAGCAAGCAGAGCTGCTAGAAGGACTTATGCCACGCTATCTACTCCAATGACTAGCACAAAGTTAGAGAAAAGGCACTCTCATCATCAGAACGGTCTTTTCGGTCACTTGGCACTGGGCTTTCAAGAAAGCAGAAGTGATGCAAGTCCATCTTGCTGCTTCTCCAAAAGCCCACAAAAAATTGAAAGGCTGACTCTTGCCCAACCCACCACTCATGCCGGAGGGCTGGCAGGAGTATCTTCTCTCTCCCTAACACTTCAATTTCCTGAGGGAAGGAAACACTTTGTGCATGGGCATCCGGGGCCCAGGGAGTCAGACAGAATGAGGCATCCACTAGTGGTAATAGGATTTGCAGAAGCCAGAGAAAATATCTAGGAACAGTTTGAAATATGTTGTAACTAGCCATTTAGATATTCAGAGCTGTCAAGAAGAAGAATATCACATGTTTTCCCGCTCTAGCTCACTGCCATGTGCAGAAGACAACAGATGGAACTGCTGAAAAGTGCATCATATTTATTATTCTATTCTTGGAAGAAATCTCAGTAATTCTTTTTTAATGACAATTTTCTTCAAACTTCCAAGGCAATAGGAAAACAACCAGGCACAAGAGAAATGCTATTTTGTGAAGGGAACAATTAGAATTAATGCTACCAGGATTTAATTTGTTATGCACAAATCTGGATAGAAAAAATTACAAACCTGGCATCAGTGCAGCTGTGGGAAATATTTTTTCTTGCTTAATTTTACTTTCATGCACTAGTTCTTCTTTGGTTATTGGAAGGTCTAGGGCATCTCGAATTATCTCTGCTCCCTCCAATGTTTTTTTACCCATTGCTAAGGATTTCACATCCCAGGTATAGGTCTTTCCAAAGCGATCACAGATTTCTTGGAACACAACACTATAAAGATGTTCGGTATCTGAAGAGGAAAGGAAACCAGAGTTAGGGACATTATGCTAGATTCTGCACCAATGAAACATCAACACATTGAATAACTAGAGACAGAACCCCAAATCCGGGACATTCTAATTTAAGCAATGGCGTTTGTAAAGAACATCTGAAGTTTAAAGCAGTAAACTCTGGCTTTCAAAAATCAACGCTTTATATACGTGCTTGCTTTTTGAAGAAAATGACCCAGCTTGGACATTGTTAACAACCTGTCCTTGGGTTGTTTACCGTGATGTCCAAACAGGGAATTCTGGGTTCTGGAGGATGAACTACTCAAGAGTTTGAAACCATCGGTTGTTACGACATGTGAACCAGGCCAACATCTTCCCAGATCCTGTTTTACAGTAAACCCTCAGTGGTAAACAAAGGTAATGATTAGGAGTGAAATGTTTGCCAACATATAGTTTTACATTTGCTTGCATACACTACAGTGCTGAATCAAAATATTTGGTCTACAGTTTGAGGAGGGCATTTCAGGGGGAAGACAAAATCCCCACCACCACCATTGGGGGGGGGGAATCCAAGAAATTTCAGGTCAGGGGTGTGCTTACCTTTAAATATAAGGTGGCCCATGATTTCTTTCTTTTTTTTAACAGAAAAAAAAGCTTTGCCACCACTTCAAGAAGCGATGCAGCTGTCCTCCTCAGCAGCCCAACAGCAATCCCTTTGCAATTTGGGACAATGCCCCATGGAAACAACTCAATGGCATAATGTAGTGTCACTCCTGGGGGCTGGGGAAGATGGCTGACCCAATGGCCCATATTAATTACAGCCCATAATAGTGAGCTACAACATACTACTGTGGGCTGCAACATACAAGTAAGAGTTTTAAGTCTGTCTTGCACATATATAACTACATGTGTGCAAACAAAGCAATGCCTTGATTGGAAGGTGATCTCTATCTTGGGACTGTAGATGACAAATGAAGAAGGAAATCTGGCACTCAAGAGATGTCATTACATATTCTATTTAAACTATAATTTATTTTTCAAGCCTCTGAACAAGACTTTCTAAGTTCTCCAAAAGATACGGCAGTTTTCATTATATTGCTAGTGGCACCACTACACTTACATCTGGTTATATTTCCATTACAAACCTATAACCTATAATCAAGGGGGTTTAAGAATGAGTACATTCTCTGCAGGCCACATTCATGCATATACAGTTTCAGCCTAAGGATCAAGCCTTCCCTTGAATTCATTCATTTCAAAAGGAGACATGCAAACATACCCCTAAGAATACAGTTTTTCTGAGGCTCTTTTTTAAAAAAGCAAGGTTTGGGAGCACTTCTTGAAGGAGGAATTGGATCAGGAGGACTTCTGATAGTGTCTCTTCCATTTCTGAGTTACAGTGCCTTGCATAAGTATTCACCCTCTCCCCTCTTTTGACTTTTCCACATTTGGTTGTGTTACAACCTGGAATTAAAATGGATTTATTTAATTGGCATTTGTACCATTTGATTCACACAACATACTTAACACTTTGAGGGTGCAACATATTTTTATTGTGGCACAAAAGTTAAACAAAAGCAAGCTGGCATTTGTTAGTTGCATAAGTATTCATCTCCATGAGTCAATACTTGGTAGAAGCACCTTTGGCAGCAATTACAGCTGTGAGTCTTTGGACGTAAGTCTCTACCAGTTTTGCGCATCTGGATCCTGCAATTTTTGCCCATTCTTGACAAAATTGCTCAAGCTCTGTTAGGTTGGATCAGGACTGTTGGTGAACAGCAATTTTCAAGTCTTGCCACAGATTCTCAATTAAATTGAGGTCTGGGCTTTGACTGGTCCATTCTAAGACATTCTAGTTATTGTTTTTAAACCATTCCAGTGTAATTTTGGCTGTGTGTTTATGGTCACTGTCCTGCTGGAAGGTGAACCTCCGCCCTAGTCCCAGGTCCCTTGCAGATTGAAACAGGTTTTCCTCTAGAAATGCCCTGTTTTCGGCTCCATCCATCTTGCCTCAATCCTGAGCAGTTTCCCAGTCCCTGCTGATGAAAAGCATCCCCACAACATGATGCTGCCACCACCATGCTTTACCATGGGGATGGGGTTCTCAGGGCAATGAGCATTGTTGGCTTTGTGCCACACATAGTGTTTGCAATAAGGCCAGAAAGTTCAATTTTGGTCTCATCAGATCAGAGAACCTTTTCCACACGTTTGCTGTTTCTCCCACATGCCTTTTGGCAAAATCTAAATGTGATTCAGTATGTTTTTTTTCAGCAATGGCTTTCTTCTCACCACTCTTCCATATACCCCAGCTTTGTGGAGCATCCAGGTAATAGTTGTCACATGGACAGTTTCTCGCATCTTAGCTGTGGATCTCTCCAGCTCCTTCAGAATTACCACTGACCTCTTGGTTGCTTCTCTAATGTTCTCCGTACCCAGTCACTGAATTTTGGTGGACGGCCTTCTCTAGGAAGTGTAACTGTTGTGCCATATTCTTTCCATTTTGTAATAATGGATTTAATGGTGCTCTGAGGGATGCTCACAATTTGGGTTGGGGGGTTTTTAATAACCCAACCCTGATTGGTGCTTCTCCAGAACTTTATACCGAAATTGTTTTGATAGCTCTGGTCTTCATGATGCTGTTTGTTTAGATATGCTCTCCAACAGACTCTGGGGCCTTCCAGAAACAGGTGTATTTAATTTGAGATTTATTTCTTTAAAATATTTCTTGGCTGCCTTTCAGGGCAGAAGCCCTCCTAAGGTGGCTTACAGCAATAAAAAACATAAAAACAGTTAAAATATTAAAAGTGATAAAAACATAAAAACAATAAAAACAACAATAAGTCAACAATAAAACCAGCAACAATGTTAACAGCAGTAACAGCAAAAATAGCAGTCATATCAGGAGAAGGCCAAGATAAAATAACATGTGTTCAAGGCCTTCTTAAAAGTCTGCAATGACGGAGCATGGCGGAACTCTGATGGCAGCTTGTTCCAAAGGTGTGGGGCCACTGCAGAGATCAGGTGACACTTGAATTGCACACAGGTGGACTCCATCGAACTACTTATGTGACTTCTGAAGGCAGCTGGTTCCACCAGAGCTTGCTTGCTTGCTTATTTATTTATTTATTTATTTCATTTCTATACTGCCCAATAGCCAAAGCTCTCTGGGCAGTTCACAAAAATTAAAACCAAACGGCACACAATAAAACAATTTAAATTATATAGAACATTAAAACCACAATATAACAATACAACCACAATAAAACCTAGCAGCAGTGCAGGAATTTAAAATACAGATTTAAAACAGCAAAGCTAAAAGTCTAGAAAGCTAAAATGCCTGGGAAAATAAAAAGGTCTTCACCTGGCGCCGGAAGGAATACAATGTAGGTGCCAGGCGAACCTCACTAGGGAGCTCATTCCACAGTTGGGGGGCCACAGCAGAAAAAACCCTCCTCCTAGTAGCCACCCCGCCTCACTTCCTTTGGCAGGGGCTCATGGAAAAGTGCCGCTGAGGATGATCTTAAGGTCCGGGCAGGCACATATGGGAGGAGGTGATCCTTCAGGTAACCTGGCCCCAAGCCGTTAAGGGCTTTAAATGTTAATACCAGCACTTTGAATTGGGCCCGGAAATGGACTGGAAGCCAGTGCAGCTGAAAAAGTACTGGTGTGATATGAGCTTGCTGGCCAGTCTCTGTTAACAATCTTGCTGCCCTGTTTTGGACCAGCTGAAGTTTCCGGACCATTTTCAAAGGCAGTCCCACGTAGGGATGACGAAGAATTTCTCCACGAATCTTCGGGAGGCCGAGTGCCGACGCATTCGGCCCCCCAGAAGTGTTGGGGAAATTCTCCGCTCCCCCCCCCCCCCCGGGATGGCACTTACCTTCGGCGAATGTCCCTCTCGGCGGCGGGTCCCGGTGGCGGTTTGGCGGGGGCGGCGGCCGGTCTCCCTACTGGCTGCTGCCGCCACCATTACAAAATAAAAAAGTACAGTAAAAAAGAAACACACACACACCCGTGATAGGCTACATGACGATTTACGTAGCCTATCACGGCTAGATTTCCAAAGTCAGCTGTGATAGGCTACGTAAATCATCACGTAGCCTATCACGGGTGACTTGGGGGGGGGGGAAAGCGCGTACGCAAATGGCGGCGCCCCATGGTGCTCCTTATTTGGACAGGGGTAGTCTACATAAAGATTTACGTAGACTACGGCGAAAATAAGGGAACGCTATTTGCGTAAATCTTTACATAGACTAGACGTGCCAAAATAAGGAACGCAAATGGCGGCGCCCATGGGTGCCGCCATTTGCGTATGCGTGTTTTTTTTTCCAAAGTCACCCGTGATAGGCTACGTGACGATTTACGTAGCCTATCACGGCTGACTTTGGAAATCTAGCCATGATAGGCTACGCAAATCGTTACGTAGCCTATCACGGGTATGTGTGTTTGTTTTTTTACTTTTTTTTTCGCGGCCGGGGAGATGGGGCGCTCCTCCCCGGCCTGAATTTCGCCGGCGAGGGATGGGGCAGCTCCCCCCCCGGCCTGAACTTCGGGGGGAGAACCGAAGCGCCTCCGCCCCACCGCGAAGCAAGCTGCGGGACAAGGTAAGTCCGTTTCGTCCATCCCTAGTCCCACGTATAACACATTGCAGTAATCCAGACGAGAAGTTATCAGAGCATGAATAACTATAGCTAGGCTATCTCTGTCCAGATAAGGGCGTAGTTGGTATACCAGCCAAAGCTGATAAAAAGTGCTCCGTGCCACTGAGTTCACCTGTGCCTCAAGTGACAGTTCTGGATCCAAGAGCACTCCCAAACTACAAACGTGATCCTTTAGGGGGAATGCAACCTCCTCCAGAACAGGTTGAATATCACCTAGTCGGGCAGACGAACCACCCACTAACAGTACCTCCATCTTGTCTGGATTGAGTTTCAGTTTATTGGCCCTCATCCAGGCCATTACTATGCCCAGGCCCTGATTCAGAACAGCCACTGCCTCACCTGGGTTTGATGAGAAAGAGAGGTAGAGCTGGGTGTCATCCACATATTGATGGCACGTCAGCCCACACCTCCAGATAATCTCCCCCAGTGGTTTCATGTAGATGTTAAGCAGCATGGGGGATAAAATAAGAGCCCTGTGGAACCCCATGGCATAATTGCCATGGCACAGAGCAATAATCCCCCAGCACCACCTTCTGGAATCGGCTACCTGAGTAGGAGCAGAACCACTGGAGGAGTTGGAGCAGTGCCTCCAACTCCCAGCCCAACCTATCCAGAAGGATACCATGGTTGATGGTATCGAAAGCCGCTGAGAGGTCCAGGAGAATCAACAGGGTCACATTCCCCCTGTCCCTCTCCCAGAAGAGGTCATCCCACAGGGAAACCGAGGCAGTTTCCATTCCAAAACCAGGCCTGAAGCCCGATTAAAATGGATCTAGATTTAGGGGTGTCACAGCAAAGGGGTGAATACTTGTGCAATCCAGACTTCTCAGTTTTTAATATGTAAATCAATGTGTAAAATATGTAGATTCTTACCCCACTTCAACATTACAAATTATTTTGTAGAGATCAGTGGCAAGAAATCCTAATTACATCATTTTAATTCCAGGTTGTAACACAATAAAATGTGGAAAAGTCAACGGGTATGTGTGTGTGAATACTTATGTAAAACTGTACAAGTCTACTATACAAATAGGAACGGTGCATTACCACTACTGCTTCACATGGCAGAAATTCATCTCCATCTATCCGTTATCATAGCAGATTTGGCTGTGGCGATGCTAGAAAGATGTTGGGAACTTGCCACTTCCTTGGGACCTAAGAAAAATCAAGAACAAAGCTGGCACAGACTCAGCTCAATTCAACTAGAGATCAGCAAACCAGAGCTGCCCTTGGGTCCAGGGCTTCAGGCCAGTCACACAGTACTACACAACCCCCCAAAACACTTGACATAACTGGTCCTCAAACACGTAGTCTGTCATGCATGGGGAGAAGAGGCAAACCTTACAGGAAACTGGTAAAATTCTGAGATAGATAGGTCTGGAGCCAGCAGACTGATTTTGTCTAGCTACTGTTTGATGGGGCCCAAAGCCAGTTTTATTAAGTTCTAGTCATCCTTCTAGCACTATCTTAACCTATGGGTACCGGTGCAACCGGTAGGTCTCCAGTTCCTGAAACATGGACTTGGGACATTAATGGATTTCATTGCTTTGGATGCTGACCCAACAATGAACAATACAGACTGTTTATATATATATATATATATATATATATATATATATATTTGGAAGTAAGAAAAGACAAATTATCTACAAGCAATGGCATGCTAAATCCATCCATTAGCAGCTATTCCTCCTCTTCCAGTACTGACTCCCCCACTTGGCCAATAATCATTCATATATACATTTAACAATATGAATTTACATGCTATTTGCATCAATTTGCTTGTTTTCCTCTTCCCTCCCCATCTCTTTTTCCTTTTGTATCATGTCTATGAGCATTTAAAACTCTGGGCGGTGTCTATTTTTTTAATTATTGCAGAACACGTTGAAGTCTTTAGGAGATTATTATTATTATTATATAGTAAATTAAACCTTAGAGGAACTAGAAGCTGATGTGTTGTAGACTGCATACAAAATAGGTGAGGAAGTAATTGTCAGAAAATTCATACAAAAGTTCTTTTACAGGTGGGTAGAGTGCAGTCTAGAGACTGCATTTTAGGCCATTCTGTGTAATATATAGGCTCTTTTATTAATCCGTTTTAACAATTCTAGCCATCACAGTTGCAGAGATATTCTGGAAAATGCAATGACAGGGATTAATTTGATTTTTTTTAATATCTGATGTGGGTTTTTATAGGTCAAAAAAGATGCTATTATGGAAGAACTGCATGCCCAGTTGGCATCTGCCAAGTGAACATTAATTACATTGCATGTTAGTGACATACAACATATACAGATTAGGTGAAGCCTTATATTTTATAATTCAGAGAAACCCACGTGGCTCTTGGTACCCAAATAATGGTTTACCAATACTGCAGTTCCTTTTTTGCAGTATAAATACTGTTAGAAAGATGGCCATATTTATGGTATTGAGGACTAAACTGCAAACAGATGACATATGGTTCCTTCTCCTTATAGGAACAATACAAAACATGCAGACAAGGATACAGATATTACAAATAACTTGGTCAGTTTATTCAGATAACCTCATCTCAGACAATAAAGAAATGTATATATTCCACAGTATCACCAAAAAAAATTGCTTTATCCAGCCTATTCCTTCACAGCTAGTAAAAATCTTTTTTTTTTTTTAATTCATATATAAGAAGATGCATAAACACCACCCATTTACCTGAGGCAAGCTTTCAACATTTTGGGCATACTCCCAAGCAGCTCCCAGCTCAAAATTTCTGGATTCATATGACTGACCTGAACGCAGTTGTAGTTTATATCAATCTAATGTCATGTCAGCATCAGGTCAATTTTATATTGTTAAATGATAGGATGATCCATATACCACAAGGAGCATAAGGGTCAGGAAACATTCACAGAAAGGGTTAAGCACCTTTCTACTGTAATCATGGGTGCCTCAGAAGCACACAGGTTATATATATCACAATGTTCCTCTCAGTCAGCGCAAATGCAAGTGACTCTGAAAGGTGCCAAGATCAATAGCCTGAGGATGCAAAAAGCAAAAATCCCACACCCCTGTTCGCTTGGCACTTCTACACGATGCTTTCAGTAAGTATATGTTAAGAAAAACTGGCAGAATGATGATTATGATGTCTCACTCTGAATTCTATTGTTTCTTAAGCGCTGGAAAAGTGTTGCTTCCATCTAAAAGAATTACTGATCTATTTAAAGAGAGGAGAAAAAAAACCTTTATCCATTCTTATGCTTTTCAATGATATACCAAAATATGGCAATAAAAATAATAGCTCAGATCCTGAGTTTGCTTCCAGTGGTAGGAGGATGTCCTGAATGGAGTTCCATTCATGAGACTCTCCCACAAGTGAAAGGGAGTGGGGATGATTTTCACAGTCCTCCTTTCCTATGTAGGACCTTGAAAATCTGCTCTGGATGGTTGAGAACCCCCTGGAACAGTAAGTGTGTGTGTGGGGGGGGGGGAGGACTGTAGAGAAAGGAGAGAATTGGTAAAAGGGACTGAACACCACCACCCTTGTCTCTGGTTGAGCCTTGAGAACTTCACCAGTATGAGAGAGTGGAGTATGGTGAGTTCTGCCTTGGGGAAATTGAAAACACCTGGTTTCTAGAGAAGCTGGGTATATATCTGCAGCCTCCACAGGCCCTCCAGGAGCAGTAGAAACATCTAGAGCATTGGGGAAGAGATCCACCACCACCACCACCACCACCACCACCACCACCACCACCACCCTTGTCTCTGTTGGAGCCTTGAGAACTGTACCAGCATGAGAGTGGAGCATGGGAAAGATCTGCTGCAGGCTTTAAGAAACCTGACTGCTATTTTCTGAACTTTGTTTTCCTGGCATAGCTGTGGCTGTTTGTAGTGTTTATTAAAGCCTTAATGCATAGGAAATATTTAGTTTATTGGGCTCTGGTTTACACACTACTGAAAGATCATCATTGATATTGTGTTGCAATGTTTGATTTTGCCTATTTTGTACTTAATCTGAAATGTTATTATGTTAATATCAGTGAAATGAGCTGTTTATTATTGTAATGAGGTCCTATTACAATGTTGTTGTTGTATTTCTGTTTTGTTAGCCACTTTGGGCACTTTTTGTGGAAAAGCAGCATATAAATTTGATGATGATGATGAAAATCACTTCTCCCTGGTTCCACTGGTGCTTTTCCTATCTCTTTTTTTTCTGAAAGAACAGCCTGAAAATAGGCAACATTTGTTGATGATTTACAGCAAGAACACAGCCTTACTTCTCCTTGGTGATATATGTGATAACCCAAAAACCTACGTTATTTGGAATTTTTTTAAAGAAATTTTTTTTTTAAACATACAGCCTTCCAACAGACACCACAAATAGAAACTTTTATATGAAAGAGGAAAGGTGGATTACTAGTACTTTAAAAAGTATTCAGTAAATCATTTCTGAAAGAAAAAAATAATTAATGTGATTGCCGAGAACTACAAATTGCTGCTAATTTAACTGAGCGATGATCTGAAATTAAGTTTTTTGATTAGCATTTAGTATAATTCAATACGATTATCAATAACTCATACTAATGGGGAGCAGATACTCCATTCTTTAAGGCTTTAGCTGCTGCAAATACGTTTTATCTTGCTATATTACTTAGAGAGCATAAGTACCTGCTATAAATTGATATTCGGTGTGCTATGACGTTGCTTGCTGGTTAGTGTAAATGTGTACATCATTACAGATGAGTAAAATAATTGCTCCTGGCTTGCTTAAAAATAGGAATCACTATTGCAAGAATGGTCTTTGGCTAAGCTTTGGCTAAATCTCAGAATCTTGCAACAAAGCAGCTCTTCCTAGTCTGGTCCCTAAAAGGCAGAATGAGGGTCATTCTTCTACTTTTTCTTATTGCCTCATACTGGAAAGGGTATTTTTGGTAATTCCTAAACTACTATCATATACCTGTAAGGCCCATCTTTTGACTTAAATCCTTCTGCTTATGTACCAGAAATATGCACTGATGCATTTAGATTTCAGGCTTGAATAAAGAAAGCCACACAGATTTTTTAAGGATAAAATAATTTCCCTACTACCATCCCTGAAGGACAACTTAAATTGTGAAAGGTCAATCTAAGAATGCTCACTAATGCATCCATGAGAAGACACATGCAGGGAAGTTTCATTCATCCAAGAGCTAAAGGCAAATTACAAGTGCAAGAAAAGAGCAAGCAACTATAGCTAGTACAGGTATATTTTCAAGATTTAGACAGTTTCACATCACTTGAAAATTGTTCCAGGCATAATGGAAATATATTATGGTTGTACTATCAATGCAATGGCATAAAGGTAACAGTATTTTTTGTTGTTGTTGTTGTTCAGTCGTGTCCGACTCTTCGTGACCCCATGGACCATAGCACGCCAGGCCTTCCTGTCCTGCGCTCTCTCCCGGAGCGTGCTCAAGTTCATATTCATTGCATCCGTGATGCTATCTACCCATCTCATCCTCTGCCGTCCCCTTCTCCTTTTGCCTTCAGTCTTTCCCAGCATCAGGGTCTTTTCCAGGGAGTTTTCTCTTCGCATTAGGTGGCCAAAATATTGGAGCTTCAGCTTCATTATCTGTCCTTCCAATGAGCAGTCAGGGTTGATTTCCTTTAGGATGGACTGATTTGACCTCCTTGCAGTCCAGATTTTTTGTACATGCTATTAAATGAAACCTAACATACTCTATATAGACACAGTGGGTACAAGAAACTTTACTCCATTATTTTGTTCATTTTCTTATTTATGGTGATGAAAACAAACAGTTATTGCAAACCAGATTAGGTATCATTCTTTTATAGTTCAATTTTCCACTGTTCTGTCCCAAGGTAGCAAGCAAAAACAGTTACAAGCATCTCCGTTTGCCATTTGTTCAGAAGTATTCCACACTAGCAGCATTTGCACATAACCTTATGTCATGGACCAGCAATGACCTATTCTATGAGTGGAACGGAAAACAAGCAAAATAGTGTACCTCATTCCTCTTTGCCCTTCCCTTTTCCTCAGCCATCATGTGGAAATCCTTGTTCTTTCTCTCCCCCTGCCATTGATACCTTTTCCACTGTCAACCAGGTGGAAATCTTTATTTCTCAGGCTACCTCCACCAAACCAGCCTTAAAACTCTCTGGTTCGAGGGTACCTAATTTAGGTAGTGTGAGGACTGGCTATTCAATGTGGAGTGGGTAACGCAAAAGAAGAGACCACAAGGTTTCAAATATTGAAATTTAAAAGTTTACTGGGACGAGGGAAGTTACTAGGAAAAAGTGCTAAAATATGAATGGATACACATACACACAACACTCACAAAATGATATGAGCAATATCGTGGTAATAAAACAACCATGGATAAACAATCTAACTAACCTAACTAGACAGAGGGATCAATTTCGGAGGTGATCGCCTATCCAATGCACAGTGGGAGGAGCGCCCTACATCCAGCCACCCTGCATTCACGGCTAGATAGCTGATTTTTGGCTGTTGAGGTACAAAAATTGCTCAACAAAATGAGAGAAACACTTAACAGGCACTTTTTTGCTTCAAAAACAAGCATACACAGCTTTTACTGGCCTAACCTCAACAAGACAGCATCCCATAGGCCATCTATTTCCATTAATTAGGCCTCTAGACAGCAGTTTTCAAAGAGAGATGGGAAACTAAAGCACAAAATAATTATAATATATTCCATTAACAAAATAGTTTGGCGTTGGGAGTTTTTACTTCCAATAGCAGTTCTGGATCATACTAATATACCCTAAAGGATATATATCTACAATACAAAGGAAGAATACCTGAACGTTATGAAAAAAGAAGAGAAAACTACACTTTGGTGTCCATAATGCCATATAAAGGAATATTTTAATCACCATTCTTGTTCAAAGCTTCTAAGTTATTATTTTCTTTACTATATTCAGGTAGTTTCATCATTGATGTTGTGTCCGCAAGTCCTTTATAAACTGCTACCGTATTAAGACATTAATCACTCAGTAGGAAGCAAAACAACATTTAGGAGTACAACAAGGTATTTAATACAAGCTAGTTAATCAGAAAACTGCATCCTTCTGCCACCACTGCATTTTTAGTATAGTAAAGAAACAAAAAGAATCCAATTAGTAGATCTGATTTAACTGCTGCTTATTTCAGTGGGAGTTCAATTCAGGGCTCGGGTCACAATGGATAGTGGTTAGACTGCCATAATAGACCGAATCATCACACTGTATCTTTCAATGGCTTTCAAAGAATAATTTACTGAGCAGCATAATGATCAATAGGCTTCATTTCACTCAGCTGCCTGAATAACCTTATGGCTTAGCTTTGCTTTAACAATGTTCTCACAGATGTACTTCCAACAAATGATTTCTGAAGTTACCTGCATTTAGTAGATTGGTAGTGCTATACGTCTTGCATGTCACTGTCAAGAGCTAATTCACATCTAAGAGATATTTCAGAATTTCTCAACATCATTTTTTTTTTAGTTTCAGAACAAGTTATGACCTACAATTATTGATTATTATGTAATTATTAATCCTTGTAAGCCACTCTGGGAGCCTTTTGACTGAAGAGTGGAATAAAATGCTCTGAATAAGTAAATAAATTAAGCTACTTCAGCCGCCCTCCAGTGCATTCTTCCTTTGACATTACTGTAACTTTACGCATTAGGGGCAGGAGTTGCTTACCACCATGCACCTGTATTGTATTAGTGTTGTGGTGTGTTAATCAGCTCATTTGCAAATCACAGGCACTTAAATCCAGGTGGTGCTTTTTACTAGCAACGTCCAGAGGATCAGACATTTTCTCAAAATAAAAACAGAAATCACTATAAAATAAAAACATCATTGCCACGATCCTGCTTGCCTGATCCAAGTCACAATTGTTCCCAGGTAAGTAGCTGAATAGCAACATGAACTTCTCTCTGCTTTCCCATGCTGCCACACAATGTAGACTATCAGACTAACTGCTCCAAACCTGTAAAGCCAGAATAGGCAGCTTAGGCAGCTGTGGAAACAAAAGGTAGCATTATGATTATTGTGCACATTCTCTGCTGGCTGTAGTGAGCCAGTAGAAACAGCACCTTTGCCCTTTAAAGCCAAGAAAGAACCTAGCTTGGCTGTCATAGCCCTTTCAATTTGTTGTTGTTGTTCAGTCATTCAGTCGTGTCCGATTCTTTGTGACCCCATGGACCATAGCACACCAGGCCTTCCTGTCGTGCGCTCTCTCCCGGAGTGTGCTCAAGTTCATATTCATTGCATTGGTGATGCCATCTAGCCATCTCATCCTCTGCCATCCCCTTCTCCTTTTGCCTTCAATCTTTCCCAGCATCAGGGTCTTTTCCACAGTTTTCTCTTCGCGTTAGGTGGCCAAAATATTTGAGCTTCAGCTTCAGTATCTGTCCTTCCAATGAGCACTCAGGGTTGATTTCCTTTAGTACTGACTGATTTGACCTCCTTGCAGTCCAGGGGACTCGTAAGAGCCTTCTCCAGCACCACAGTTCGAAAGCATCAATTCTTCGGCGCTCAGCCTTCCTTATAGTCCAGCTCTCACAGCCATACATTACTACTGGGAAAACCATAGCTTTGATTACACGAAACTTTGTCGGTAAGGTGATGTCTCTGCTTCTTACTATGCTGTCTAGGTGTGCCATAGCTTTCCTCCCAAGGAGCAAGCGTCTTTTAATTTCATGGCTACAGTCACCGTCTGCCGTGATCCTGGAGCCCAAGAAAGTAAAATCTGTCACTGCTTCCATTTCTTCCCCTTCTATATGCCAGGAAGTGATGGATCCAGATGGCATGATCTTAGTTTTTTTAATGTTGAGTTTCAAACCAGCTTTTGCACTCTCCTCTTTCACCCTCAACAAGAGGCTCTTGAGATCCTCTTCGCTTTCTGCCATTAGGGTGGTATCGTCTGCATATCGGAGGTTGTTGATAATTCTCCCAGCAATCTTAATTCCAACCTGTGATTCATCCAACCCAGCGTTTCTCATGATGTACTCTGCATATAAGTTAAATAAGCAGGGTGACAATAATATACAGCCTTGTTGTACTCCTTTCCCAATTTGGAACCACTTGGTTGTTCCATGTCTGGTTCTTACTGTTGCTTCTTGTCCCTCGTACAGGTTTCTCAGGAGACAGGTAAGGTGGTCTGGTACTCCCATCATTTTAAGAATTTGCCACAGTTTGTTGTGATCCACACAATCAAAGGCTTTAGTGTAGTCAATGAAGCAGAAATAGACGTTTTTCTGGAATTCTCTTGCTTTCTCCATGATGCAGCGAATGTTGGCGATTTGATCTCTAGTTCCTCTGCCTCTTCGAAACCCAGCTTGTACTTCCGGTAGTTCTCGGTTCGCATACTGATGAAGCCTAGCTTGTAGGATTTTGAGCGTCATCTTGCTGGCATGTGAAATGAGTGCAATTGTGTGGTAGTTTGAACACTCTTTGGCGTTGTCCTTCTTTGGAATTGCAATGTAAACTGACCTTTTCCAGTCTTGTGGCCATTGTTGAGTGTTCCAAATTTGTTGGCATATTGAATGCAGCACTTTAACAGCATCATCTTTTAGGATTTTAAGTAGCTCAGCTGGAATACTGTCATCTCCGCTAGCTTTGTTGTTAGTAATGCTTCCTAAGGCCCACTTGACTTCACTCTCTAGGATGTCCGGCTCAAGTTCAGTGACCACACTATCATGGCTATCAGGGACATTCAGATCCTTCCTATATAGTTCTTCTATGTATTCTTTCCACCTCTTCTTAATCTCATCTGCTTCTCTTAGGTCCCTGCCTTCTTTGTCCTTTATCATGCCCGTCTTTGCACAAAACGTTCCCTGGAGATCTCCAATTTTCTTGAAGAGATCTCTAGTCTTTCCCATTCTGTTGTTTTCCTCGATTTCTTTGCATTGTTCATTTAAGAAGGCCTTCTTGTCTCTCCTTGCTATTCTCTGGAACTCTGCATTCAGTTGGATATATCTTCCTCTTTCTCCCTTGCTTTTCACTTCCCTTCTTTCCTCAGCTACTTGTAAAGCCTCATTAGACAGCCACTTGGCTTTCTTGCATTTCTTTTTCTTTGGGATGGATTTCGTTGCTGCCTCCTGAACAATGTTACGGACCTCCGTCCATAGTTCCTCAGGCACTCTGTCTATCAGGTCTAAACCCTGAAATCTATTCCTCACCTCCACTGTATATTCATCAGGGATATGATTTAGGTCATACTTGAATGGTTTAGTGGTTTTCCCTACGTTCTTCAATTTAAGCCGAAATTTTGCAAGAAGCAGCTCATGATCTGAGCCACAGTCAGCTCCAGGTCTTGTTTTGACTGACTGTATAGAGCTTCTCCATCTTTGACTGCAAAGGACGTAATCAATCTGATTTCGATACTGACCATCTGGTGATGTCCATGTGTAGAGTCGTCTCTTGTGCTGTTGGAAAAGAGTGTTTGCTATGATCAGCGTGTTCTCTTGGCAAAACTCTATTAGCTTTTGTCCTGCTTCATTTTGTACACCGAGGCCATGCCTACCTGTTATCCCGGTGATTTCTTGACTTCCTACTTTAGCATTCCAATCCCCTATGATGAAGAGCACATCTTTTTTTGGTGTTAGTTCTAGAAGGTGTTGTAGGTCTTCATAGAACTGATCTACCTCAGCTTCTTCGGCCTCAGTGGTTGTGGCATAGACTTGAATTACTGTGATGTTGAATGGTTTGCCTTGGATTCGTACTGAGATCATTCTGTTGTTTTTGAGATTGTACCCCAGTACTGCTTTTCCCACTCTTTTGTTGACTATGAGTGCTACTCCATTTCTTCTAAGGGATTCTTGCCCACAGTAGTAGATATGATGGTCACCTGAATTAAATTCACCCATGCCTGTCCATTTTAGTTCGCTGATTCCCAAGATGTTGATGTTCAATCTTGCCATCTCATGTTTGACCACCTCCAGCTTACCTTGATTCATTGATCTGACATTCCAGGTTCCTAAACAATATTGTTCTTTACAGCTTCGGATTTTCTTTTCACCACCAGACACATCCACAGCTGAGTGTCCTTTTGGCTTTGGCCCAGCCACTTCACTCTTTCTGGTGCTTCTTAGAAATACCCTCTGCTCTTCCCCAGTAGTATATTGGACACCTTCTGACCTGAGGGGCTCATCTTCTGGCGTCATCTCTTTTAGCCTTGTGATACGTTCCATGGGGTTTTCTTGGCAAGAATACTAGAGTGGGTTGCCATGTCCTTCTCCAGTGGACCACATTTTGTCAGAACTCTCTGCCATGACCTGTCCGTCTTGGGTGGCCCTGCACAGCATAGCTTATGGCTTCACTGAGTTACGCAAGCCCCTTCGCCACAACAAGGCAGTGATCCATGAAGGGGCCCTTTCAATTTACCACACCATAAAATTAGAGCTACCCAAACAAAAAAATTTCTACAATGACAAAAAGCTGCGATCTTTTTTCATTCAGCACAGTATTTCAAGTCTTAAAACTGTCATGAGTTTTACATTACAATTAGATTTTGTTACACAAGATGTACTTTGGAAAGCAAAAATTTCTGAAAAGTTAAGAGACAGAAACCCTATTCTTACCTTCTTGTTCATGTGTTTAGTCACATGGAGGGGCAACACTGCTGAGCTCCATGCATTCAGCTGAAGGTTAGAAAAATGCTGTACTCACACAGGGCCTACACTTGTGATCAGAATCCCTGGTCATGCTAGAGCTCCCAACTGTGCCTACAGAGACTTCTCTCACCTTCTAACTAATGTAAGGAGGTCAGAAATAGGATCACCATGAATAATGAAGGCATTTATGTGAAAGTGAGAGTAAAGTTTGAATCAATTCACACTTTACAACAATAAGTATGTTTGCCTGTCTCTGCAGGAAACATGAGAAGTGGCAGAGGAAACCGGTATGTCCCAATACTGTGAAACCCATGGTAGCCATCCACTGGGGAGCATCCCTAGAATGTCTACTGTGTTTCTGGAGGACTTTCCTTGAATACTTTGGATCTTTCCTTCACACTTGGCATAGTCTTTTCTCCAGGAACACAAGTTTAAACACAGCAAAGATGCCTTCAGTTATGAATTGGCTCTAATTTAGTAAAACCTTTGTTTGCACACTTTTACAAATCAGTTGTATTTCATGCATAAAGAACACATGCACAGATATCTCCCAAATTTATAAATAAAACCATACACTGCAGTGACAAAAATGTAGCATGAATAAAATTCACTCATTTGGAACTGATCTGAAAGTCCAAACAACCTTGTACCACATACAGTACAAGTAAGTAGGTGCAGTGATTTTGGTATATTCAAATTTGAGATGCTACTGTTTAAAATGAATGTTCTCCAAGAGGAAATACTTTATTTAAAACAAAAAAACCAATACAGAAAGATCACCATATTTCTCTGTAGTTAAAAATCTTTCAGACTTTAATTGTTGATTTGCCATCCATTTAATATCAGCTCAAGTTTAGTCAACAACCAACCCCCAAAAAACTTCTCACTACTAAGATTCATTTTACTGCTTTTTGTGTGTGTGCAACCAGCCATTTCAAAACCTTCACTATACTTTTAAAGATTTTGGGGTACCCTATCCCCTCAGCTACTACAGTTGTAAAATCAGTCGTTGTTCAACTACCTGAATTATCTTTTACAATATCAATAAATGTCACATAAAACAAAACTTACAGCACAAAAGTAATGCAACAAAAATCACACCACCATTTTTGTAACGAAGGATTACATAATGTATATATTATTGCAACAAAGCTATAAAATATAACTAGATATGCTAACATTTAGACGCCTCAAAACATTTTAATCTTCCAAAATATGTTTGCAACAATTCTGATTTCAATCTCTATAGAAAACAAACAATGTACTAACTAGACTGTTGAGCTGAATTCTGTCTCTATTCTGTTACTGTTCTGTTTTGAATTGTGTTTTTAATGTATTTGTTTTATTATTGTTTTACTCAAGTTTTATTTTTATACTGTGTTTAGTTCCGATGATTATAAGCCACCTTAAGTGCCATTTTCTTGATAGAAAGGTGGGGTCCAAATCAAATAAAGTCAAATAAATAAATAGAACATACTCATTGCTATTCTACCTTGAGGAGGTGGGGTGGGAAGCGTCTATTAAGACCAAAGTCTTAAATAGTGTATTGATTTCTGAGCTTCCTTCCTTCCTAATCATTTTCTCTAGCTTAAACCGGAGACAAAGAATTAGATTTGCAGCATGTGCCATCAGTTGCTCCCTCCTGAGGCCTGAGTACATATGCATACAGGCACAATAAGGCATCCTGAAAGAGTTTACAATGAACAATGAGAAAGTAAGGCGGGGGGGAGTTCATTATACAAGGAAAGGAATTATGTAAAAGGATTGAAAAGCCTATTCAGCAGCATATTAGGTTAAAATACCTGACCTGAAAATAATTGGCTACAGTGTTTAATTTGTGTCATTTGTATCCAGCCACACAAAACCAAAGAGTTATTCAGTTGCAAAGAACTCTGTTAAGTACAGGATCCATGTTCACTTCACTGTAAAATTTAATGGTTTTAATAAGTCATAGTGAAGGAGCTTAATATAAGCTTAAAATCACTGACAGAAAAAGTAATGTGTGAAAAGGCCCACAGATATGCAGTAAATTAAAATGAACTTGAGGACATAGCTGAAAAGGGGTCTTATTGCTTGGGGCTTTGGTTCACTCACTTAATTTGCTTGGGATTCTATTGGAAGGCGGGAAAACGGTGTGGTGCCTGCAGGCACCAATGCGCCCTTGGACACTTTTCTTGGTGCTTACCAATGCATCCCACCACTCCCACTTTAAAAAAATAAATCACACGTTTTGCTGTGAAATAGGTTTCTGTTAGTGCTGAAAACTGTGGGTTCAAAGGAGTTTAGTGTACTGGGGCTCACACCCCACTTCTGCCCTGTACACAGTCTTTTAGCAGGTTACTTGTCCTTAGCCACACGTCCCATGGCAACTATTTTGTACTGGTATCTGGGACAGTTTCTCAATTTGCTAAATGTGCCCATGGCCCGAAAAGGTTGCCTAATCTTGTATTAGAATATCTTCCAGAGGGGTAGCCATGTTAGTCTGACTTGACAAAAACAACAAAGGATCTTCTGGCACCTTAAAGACTCACAAATTTATTCTGGCATAAACTGGACACTGTCAACTTCCACCTGCTGACTACAAGTACTTTGCAAAACTAATTCCCCATTCCCTTGAGTGGCAGTTTCTGTTGTGGAATACAGTTGAGGCAATCAAATCTTCATCAAATATAAAACATACCTCTCAATATTCCAAAGTCAAAGGAGAGGAAAACAAGAGTATAATTCAACAACTCCTTAAGCTGATATAATTACTGACACTTATTTCGGTGGAAGTGAGAGGTGCTTTGGAAATTACTTTTCTCCACTCATCTGCTGCATATCTCTAGTAGACCCCAGGCATCTACCATCAAAGTTGTAGTCCTGCTGTTACTATTAGTAACAAAAGTTTGCCTCTTGAACTTTAAACATTCTATCCATTCCAACCAGGCAATTGCCCACAGTGATCAACAAGGCAAGTACCTAGCCAGTTCTATCATCCTGTGATAAAGAAATCAGTGTGGATGGATAAGCTGCTAACATTTCTGATACTTCTTAGCAAGAATGGGCAGAAAGCAATTTTTGAATTTATCATCAGCTAGGATGGTAGAAAGTGAACATCATAATTCCCTCTGCAGATGCTAATGGAAAACATCAAACCTGAGAATACAAAGTTACTTGTCTACTCTTTAAGAAAATAAAAACTACGCAAAATTAAAAATGCTATTTCAAACAGCTGAATCCCTGATAATTATTGGGGAGTATTTTAAGACTGAATGGGGGTCTGAAAGCAAAGTACGGTGGTGAGTGCTGAATAAAGACCAGTCACACAATGCTACAGTTAGGGACGTACAAAACACTTATCTGGTTTCATCCAGGGACATCCGCGGTGGGGGGAAGGCGCTCCGCCCCTCCCCCCAAAATTCTTCCCAGCCTGCTCTGCTCCACGGTGACTCCGTGGAGCCCCCGGCTGGGGCCGCCCGCAGCCGGACATCCGGCCACTGGGCTGCGCAGGACACAAATGGCGGCCGCCTTAGCCGCCATCATTTGCGTCCCTGTCTTTTGCTGTGCCATTTGCCATTCATTTGCCATTTGCTGTGCCAATGGCCGCCATTTGCATTCCTGTTTTTTTGCCGTGATAGTCTACATAAATATTTACGTAGCCTATCACAGCAAAAAACAGGAACGCAAATGGCGGTGGCTACAGTGGCCGCCATTTGTGTTCCCTTTTTTGCCATGATAGGCTACGTAAATATTTACATAGCCTATCACGGCCTCCGCAGGGATGCAAACGGCGTCCCTTTTTTGCCGTGATAGGCTACGTAAGTATTTACGTAGCCTATCACAGCAATAATGAAGACGTGAATGGCGGCTGCAGACGCAGATGCCATTCGCAAAGCAGCGCCAAGTTTCTAGGGATGTACGAAAGTCACTTACCTGGTCTCGCAGCTTGCTTCGCGGTGGGGGGAGGCGCTTTGCTTCTCCCCCCGAAGTTCAGGCTGGGGGGGAGGCTTCCCGCCTTGCCCGGCCGAAATTCGGGCCGGGGGGGAGGCTTCCCGCCTCGCCCGGCCGAAATTCAGGCCAGGGAGAAGCACCCCGTCTCCCCGGCCGCGAACTTCAAAAGGAAAAAAAAAAGCCTCGTGATAGGCTACGTAACGATTTACGTAGCCTATCACGGCTAGATCTGCAAAGTCAGCCGTGATAGGCTACGTTAATCGTTATGTAGCCTATCACAGGGGCGTTTTTATTTTTTTAAACTTTTCTTGTAATGGCGGTGGCGGCAGCCAGTCGAAAGACCAGCTGCCGCCCCTGCCCCTGATGAAGACCTGCTGAACCGCTGCTGGGACCCGCCGCCGGGAGCAACATTCGTAAAAGGTAAGTCCCATCCCGGGGGGGGGGGGCGGAGAATTTCTCCCCGAACCTTCGGAGGACCGAATGTGTTGGCACTCGCCCCCCCGAAGTTTCGGGGAGAAATTCTCCCCCATCCCTAGCGCAAACGGCACCAGGTAAGTGCTCCATTTCGCGTGCCTTTCGCAGGGTGGTGGGCTTCGTTCTGCCACGGATTTCGGGGGGCTGAATGCACTGGCATTCGGCCTCACTGAGATCTGTGGCGGAATTCTCCAACATCCCTAGCTACAGGTTATTCACTCAAGGCTGTGCTTTCACTTCAGTAAAAGTAAGGTTGAAGACATGGAAATAAATAAAGCATATATTTTCAGTCATGCTGTGCAGAAAAATCCTAAAGCATGTTACTCAGAAGTAAGTCCCAGCCTGAATGTTGAAGATTTATATTAAGTTTTATTGTTATATAATATTATATATTATTACTAATAATACTAGGCTTTTGGGAATGAATTCTAGACCTCTTTTTTGATATAAGATTGATGATACAATATAGAAATGTAAGGTTGTATACTATATTGTAAGATTGTTAAGGTTATAGATATAGTCTTTAAATAAGAATGACATTGGAGACCGTGTGTGTGTGTGTTGGAGCTTAAATTCAACTCATTAGGGAAGAGGGAGAGGGAGGGGGGAGGAAGGGGGAAGGAATTTTCTTCTTTTTTCTCTGCTTCCTTCCCTCCTCCCTTTTCCCTTTATTTTCTTCTCTTTCTTTTTTCTTCTCTTTTTGTTATTGTGGTGTCCTCATCAGAATATTGTATTGCTGGGAAATTGAAGCACTGATGAGGTTGTTGGTAATTTTGGTGCTATTTCATTCATTTAAAAGAAATAAAAATATATTCAAAAAAATAAAAATAAAATGTGCATATACACGCAAAGAAGAAGTAAGTCCCACTATGTTCAATGGGATTTACTCCCTCGTAGGTGAGTGCAGGATTGCACCCTTAGTAAAGCACAATAGATACTCATTAGAACACAAGTGCTACACTTCTGAAGAAAAGCAGGAGTCAATAGTTACTTAGCATGATGCTGTTATTCAACCATCTGAATGGAACAATAAGGTAAACTGTTTGTAAAGATTGCCACTTTACAGCCTAACAAGATTAATTCTCATATTCAAAACATAATAAAGTAGATTAAAAAATTGAACTTAAATTGAATTGGTGATATTTGCTATTCTACAGGGGGAAAAATCCTCTAACATCTTATTCTCAGTATAAAAACTTATGTGAACTTGATACAATAGGACTCTTATCAGTTTCCTTTATAAAAACAAAACAGCCCTCAGCACAAGAATGAAGAAGTAAAAGGCACAATGCAATTCATTAGTTTTGAATCAAGTAAGATAAAGATGGCAATGGAATATTTGAAATAATACAAAAGAAGAAACGTAATTCAAATTAAATACACATGAAAAGTCCATTTTTGTAATTCCTTTCTGTAAGCAAGACTACCATAGTTCATCAATTCTGTTTAGTTTTATATTAATCATTGCAACAAAAGTGAGCTAATAATATCAAGCCCATGGGTTCGGTTCCAAGCTGCCCTAAGTAGTGCTTACCCATTTTATTGGGAGAGATTATAGCTCAATAATAAAGCATAAGGTCAACTTGATCCTCAGTGCAAGAGTCCACAAATGGAGTCTTGGTTTACTAGCCAATTATTTAATAGCCAATTATTTTTGGTTGCTATCAACGTCTGCACTTCCTTAAGTCCTCTCTAGTTTGTACAAAAGAACATGAGAAATAGGTACAGTCTTCTGTAACTTGAGCTAGGGTACGGAGAAAGTATAGCACACTAGTCAAAATAGGTACTTCATTCTCACTGCAGAAACATCAGTTAAGAATAATTTCCTTCCTGCTAGAGGAGTAGCCCTAGTAGGAATCAGTTTCTCTAAACTTTTAGTTTTTAATAAATGGCATTTAATCTCTGTATACTGTATTTTTAATGTTTTAAATCTTTGTAAAGCATCCCAATAGCTTTCGCTATTGAGCAGTATAGAAATGTAAATAATAATAATAATAATGATGATGATGCATAAGTCAACACTTGCGTGACATTATTACCGCTTCCTAATGCAATAGAAAATTTAGCAGTGCTAAAAAGGGGGCTATTTTGCTTGAAAACAAGGCACACACTCCCAGCATGCCATTTTAAAAGAAGCCCATGGCTTTATTGCCACTGCCACCAAATTTCCTATTGCACTAGCAAGCACTACTGATGTTGCACAAGCACTGCTTTACACTAGTGCCATGTCAATAGCAGTAGCACAGAAAGACCGTTGGATCATTCCCACACACAACTATAATCTTATTATCAACAAATTGCTACTTTTTGGCAACTGCTTTATTCCTAAGTCAAGTCCCTACACAAACAGCTACTTTTCATACTGTTGAACATAGATCTAAAACAAGTGGTCCCAATTGTCCCAATCAGGACTCCAAAAATGGTTTACTATTATTTGATCAAATAGATGCTGTCAGATGTTGTCTATTTTTCAAACAAGTCTCTGCACATTAAAGCATATATAACTCATTCAAAACAACAATCTAAAGTCACTACTGCCAGATGGTAAAACGACAAATGAAAAAAAAAATACCATCTCCCCTTAGTTTTTCTAGTCTTCATATGAACCTTGTACTCTGAATTCCAAGTGAGCCTGTACAATGGTACCAAACATTTTACACTATGCTGCCATCCACAACTATAAAACTAATTGCACCAGTTTGTCACTAGACTGAAAGGCGATACATTTCAGACTACTCCCCCACCCCAATGGAATTTATCTCCATTCACTTATCTATGTTGCAGAAAAGGAACTTTGTTGGTCTGTAGCACTCCATTCCCCCAAAACACCCAACAAGTGCTATGATAGCTTATGAGACTTTTTAGTGTGACAGTAACATGTTTACACTACCTTACCATTCCACCTTCTTTCCAAATTGCTGGTGTCAGTTTCACGGATCCATTTAAATAACTGGATTAAGCACACACTCCACAATTCCCAAAAGTTGTGAAAAAGAAGGAAAGAAAAAGGAATACATCGGTACGTACGTTTTTCTGAAAATTCCAGCATTTATTTGGCATTTTGCTTTATTCATGCACGCCATGGTGAAAACCCTCCCAAGGGAAGCTACGTTCACTCCCTCCCTGCAGTCCTTCTGCCAGCAGGCAAAGACCACTTTATTCAAGAAGGCCTTTGGCATGTAAGTGGGTCTGTTGGGTCAGGTGCTGTTTTTAATTATTTATTTTTTTCTGTAATTATTATGCATGTATTGGATTTTAATGTATTGTTTTAATCAATTGTAATTGTGTAAACCACTTTGAGTGGCATTTTTTGGTAGAAAGGTGGGATACAAATAAAAAATAAAAAAACAAATATATATGTATGTATGTATGTATAAGAGTAATTGTAGAAGAGACTAGCATTCTCCCCTCTGTGAAAAAAAGCAAGTTATTAAAGTAACCTATCACCACACATGTATTAAGAATCAAATGTTCACTTTTGTTTTCTCTGCGATGCACACAAAATCAGCTATGTTTCTTAAAAACTATGACACAGAACATCAAAACTTAAAATTTAGTTATCCCTACTCCCTTGGGGGTGTGCTTCACAGTAAAGTATGCTCCACTTTTAAGTTGTCTAACTAAACCTTGTTGCATATGTATTACAGAAATCAGACTTTGAACAGAATTTTAGTACAGCATATTAGAATTCCAATAAACGTGCACGATAGTTAATGAACTATTAAGTTTTCAGTAAAAAATCCATTGTGTTTACAAAGGAAAGTGGGGTGGGGGGGAGATAATATGCCATGTTTTCCCAACTCTGCACAATCAAGCAGCAGTATCCAAGGTGTCATTACGCAAAATCAAATACCAGTACTGGAGTTCAGCCAAATCTGTCCATTGTGCTAGCAATTGCACAAGTGTAATGTACAACCAGTTGCTAAATGGACTGCACACACATAATGCGCAATGGGATGCACAATGGATTGCATAATCATAATGTGCAACTGGCTGCACAAGTGTTCCATTCGTAGACAAGGCCCTTGAGCGGGTGGTTGTCAGCCAGCTCCAGACACTCTTGGATAAGACAGATTATCTGGTTCCATTTCAGTCAGGGTTCAGGTCTCGTTGCCCTATACGATGACCTATGCTGGGAGAGAGACAGGGAGAGTGTGACCTTGCCGATTCTCCTTGATCTCTCAAAGGCTTTTGATACCATCGACCATAGTATCCTTCTGGGATGATTGTCTGCACTGGGAATGAGAGGTACTGCATTGCGGTGGTTTTGCTCCTGCTTGGATGATCAGCTCCAGAAGGTGGTGCTTGCAGAATATTGCTCAGCCCCATGGATTTTCCAGTACGGGGTTCCACAGGGGGTGGTTTAATCCCTCATGCTATTCAACATCTACATGAAACCACCGAGTGGGGTCATCCAGAGTTTGAGTGTGTTGTCATCAACATGCTGATGACATGCAGCTCTATTTTTCCTTTTCATCTTTATCAGGTGAGGCTGTGGATGCTCTAAATCAGTGTGTGGCTGCGACAATGGACTGCATGAGGGCTAATAAACTGAAATTCAGTCAAGACTGAGATTCTGTTAGTGGGTAGTTCTTCTGAACGGATGGAGGGTGTTCAACCTGTTCTGGATGGGGTTGCACTCCCCCTGAAGGAGCAGGTCCATAGCTTAGGGTTTCTCCTGGAGCCATCTTTGTCAAATGAGGCTCAGGTGGCATCAGTGGCATGGAATGCCTTCTACCAACTTTGGCTGGTGGCCCAGTTATGTCAGTACTTGGACAGGGATAACTTGGCTTCAGTTGTCTATGCTCTGGTAACCTCCAAGTTAGACTACGGCAGGGCGCGCTATGTGGGTTGCCTTTGAAGACAGTTCAGAAACTGCAGCTCATGCAAAACGTGGTGGCCTGATTGATAACAGGACAAGACAGTCCAAACTGGCTGCCTGTATTTCCCAGCCCAATTCAAGGTGCTTGTTTTGACCTATAAAACCTTACATAGCTTGGGATCACAATACCTGATGGAGAACCTCTCCCAGCATGAACCTACCCGTATACTATATTCATAATCTAAGGCCCTCCACCAGGTACCTCCTCAAAGGGAGGCTCAGAAGGCAGCAACAAGTAAGAATGCCTTCTCAGGGGTTCCTCCCACAATTATGGAATGATCTCCCTGATGAGGCCTGCCTGGCACCAAGATCGTTATTTTTTTGGTGGCAGTTTAAGACTTTCCTCTTCTCTCAGGCATTTGGCAACATACAATCAGGTCCTGGATTTTATTTATTGTCGATTGTTTAAAATGGTTTGGGATATATGCATGTCTCTGTGTATGTTGTCTATTTATATATTTGTATGTAAATAGCTTCTATAATGTATTTTTAAGGTTTTAATCCTTGTAAATTGCCCAGAGAACTTTGGCTATTGGGCAGTATAAAAATGTAATGAATGAATGTTCACGCTGCCCAATTAGAATGGAAAGGGCTATAACTAGGAAAACCAAGACCTTAGGGCAGATTTTCCCTGACTGAAGTACAGCCCCCTTTTCAAAATGAGTTCTAGACAATGTATTTCACTGGCGTAGACATGACCTATTTAGCACATAACGCCCACTTCCGGGGTTAAACAACCCAGGAACCGGTGTGGCTGCATGGGAGCAAGCAAGAGCACTGTCTCCTGCCCACTCACCACTTCCTCTTTCCGAAACAACCAATGAATTTGTTATCATGACATCTGAACCTGGAAGTCTTGTTTAGGTGTTAAACCCAGCGTTTCAGGTGCAGATATCACAATAACAACCAAGGAACGGGTTGGTTCCTGGATTGTTGATTGAAAGCGGAAGCAACAAGTGCAAAGGAGGCTGTGAGCTCGCTCGCTGACATGTGGCCATGCCTAAGAGTTAAACAACACATAGTTTGCCATAATGTGTGAACTAGGTCAATAACTTCCTCCTCTGTCTAAAGGGCTAGAAACCAGGAGATTAAAGAATGAAAGTCCATCAGAAAGAAATAATAAACACAGAATGGAAGGTGGAACAAAAGTGTCAAGTTTGCAAAACAAAACGTAGGAAGAAATCAGAAATTAGTTTTGATTAAGAAGGGGGATACTGGCCAGGTACAAAGAGCAACTAAATAAAAGACTGCTAAGGGGGAAAAGCGGAACTGTTAGCAGTTGCAGCATGGAAAGAAGGAAGTAGGAACATAAGGCAATGAGAACGGAAGAACATGGCCTTTTCAATCTGCATCGTAGCTGAGAAGTGTGAGAGCTGTAACTTTGGTACAAAAGTAAAAAACTACTAGGAGGTGAACAATATTTTTTCAACACATGCATCAGTGTAAAATTCACCATAAATCAAAATATCCTGACACCTCAGGCCTGGAGAAAAGTTCTTGCAAATCTAGCAGTCTCCCGAGCATATTTTGCTAAACCACAAACTCCTTAACCTACATACAAATAAAAACACCACACTGAAGTTGTGAAAGAGCTCAGGACAGTTAAAGGCTAAAAAGTTCTGTAACTTAGGTATATATACCTTAAAGTCATTCATGGCATCCTAATGTGCCTGTGTATTTGAAGATCAGGGACGTGGGTGGAAAATTTTCCATTCACAAATTCATAAGTAAAAATGTGTGGATGTCAATTTCAAATACAATATTAGGCAAGTTTGTCAGTTTAAGAGTTGTAATTAATGTTTTTTCAAGTGATTATCCCTAGCAAGTAGAGGGAATACATATATATCTCATTGTGAAATGCAACCAGGGGCGTCATAGATGTAGGCCCACCTGCGCGTGGGCCCCGGATCTTTTTGAGCTGTCCTATTGCCATTTTTTTTTACATTTTCCCATTGACTTACATTGGAAAACAAAAACGGCCATAACTTTTTGAGTTTGTAGGATAAACACATGGAATTTGGAAGCTTGGTAGGCCCCATGCAGCTGAGTGAATATACGAAATTTCAGGCAGTTAGGCCTAGTGGGTTTTGTGCTAATCACAGGTAAAACATGCTATTTTCAAGAAAATGTGCCAAAGCAAAGAGCTGTATTTTTTTGTGCTTCCACATATGTACATGGAATTTGGGGACCTGGCAGACCCTACAGAGATGACTGAGCCTGCCCAAGTTCAGACAGTTAGGTCCACTGGCTTTTGTGCTAGCCACAGGTTAAATTTGCTTTTTCCAAGAAAATCTGTCAAAGTAAAGAGCTATAATTTTTTTGTGCTTCCACATAAATTCATGGAATTTCGAGACCTGGCAGGCCCTATGGAGCTGACTGAACCTACCAAATTTCAGACAGTTAGGTCCAGTGGCTTTTGCGCTAGCCATGCATAAAGTTTCCTTTTCTCAAAGTCTAAAACAAAAAGTAAAAACTGTCAAGCCACCCAGGGGATTAGGGATCCTAATCAGAAGGTGTTTAATGTGACCATTAGGAGGTCACTATCCCTAATCTCTGGTGTAGGGGTTTTTTTGAGGTGCAAAAAACCTCCCCCCCCCCCCAGTGCTTTTCTGCTGTTACATGCCCACTGTTGAGAGCTTGCCTGCAATGAAATTTTGAAGAGGGAGAAGGAAGAGAAGAAAGAGCTCCACGTGAAATACTGGTATTTCATACCACATCTGATTTTACTGCCCCAAACTGGAACCTTAGGATTCTGCAGATGTTTAGTAGCTTCAGTACAACAAAGGATCCAATCAGCCTCCACAAACTTCTTTCTCCCCCTCCACTTTAATTTCTCCTAAACAGATGTAGAACTCAAATAATCCCAAAGGGAGGGTTAGGACTATGTGACGTCATGATTGAGAAACTGCTGGGGCTTTTAAATAGGTTCTACAGTTTTAGAAAAGCTAGAAAAAGCCTTCAGCCACCTCACCTCATAAAGTTCATTTAAGTATGTGCAATCCTTACAAACCCTCCACAGCCTCCTAAATTCCTCTGAACCTCTCTGAAAGGAGCCACTTTGCTTAGGGAATTCTCTCTACCCCCCACCCCCGCGCACATTTCCAATCACTATTCTTCTTTTCTTTTTCCTTCCCCTATCCTGTTCTTTCTTTCTTTCTTTTTCTTTCTTTCTCTTCTTTATTCCACCCAGAGCATATCTTGGGGAATACTTAAGGATAATTCTCTTTGGCGGGCAAGAGAAGTTCTGAACTGTATTTGACTTTATACAAACAGACAAAAGGGTTGGTTTTTCTCGTCCTCCTCACTCAAGTCTTTGAGAAAAGTGGGTTCACATGGTCACAGAGAAACAAATCTGGGGCTGTTTTGTTTGTCAGTTGCCATTATCCAGCAATAGGAAGGGCTGCAGCTCAGTGGCAGAGCGCATGCGTGGCATGCAGAAGGTCCCAGGTTCGATCTCCAGCATCTCCAGGTAGGGCTAGGAAAGAATCCTGCCTGAAACCCTGAAGAGCCACTGCTGCCAGTCAGTGTCAATAATTCTGCGCTAGATGGACCCAGGGTCTGACTCAGTATAAGGCAGCTTCCTATGTTCCTATGAACAGAAAGCTTTAATTTAAAAAATAGGAGTTTTTGCTTTGTTTTTTAAGTGAAGGGGAGATAAATATTGCTAATTTATGCAATCCTATGTATGCCTACTGAGAAGTCCCATTATGTTTAATGAGGATTACCCTCAGGAAAGTATGCACAGGATTCCAGCACAAGTTACTTTTGCAGGGAGGTTTGCACCTTGATGTTCTGCATGTTTACTCAGAAATAAGTCCTGAGTTTTGAACATGATATTGCAAGCTTAATACAGTGCCTACCCAATTCCATCTAATGAATTAACTACCCTTTCAGCTCAGTCTGCATATTTTGTCATTTGTGGGTTTGTGGTTTTTTTTTGCATGAACTCTCGCTTCATTGGTGAGGGAAAGGCACTTAGTACATGCTCAGAGTTTCTCCATAACTTAGCCCTAGGTTTGAAAACAGACTCATTGGTTGAATCCTGGTGAAGTCTTGGCACAAATGAAGTTATAGGGAGGAAGATACAATGAGAGCTTGTGCATTACAAGGAGGAGGTAGAGAGGAGTCACACAAAACATCTGTTTTGATGAAGTGTTGCTGGAGGATGGTAGGATGAGGAGGGATGGGAACAGAATTGGTAGGGGGAGGGGAATAGAATTGGTAGGAGAATGTAAGTGCTCAGTGGTGAAAGAAAAACATTCTGCACATGCTCAGAGGCACTCTATATTTAAGAACATAAGAAGAACGGTGCTGCATCAGACCAAGGTGCATCTAGTCCACGTTCTGTTCAGACAGTGGCCAACCAGATGCCCACTGGAAACCCACAAGCAGGACATGAGCACAATAGCACCTTCCCACCCATGTTCCCCTGCTGCTAACAATGGTGAAATGTAAATAAATTCTAGTAATTCTAAATTTGTGTGCATGTATATCCTTCAGAAACTTTGCAGGTTTCTTGCCTGGGGGACACCTCTAATGACCTGTGCATTTTCATACAAATTTACCCAAAAACTGTTGGGGAAGGGGCGAATGGAAGGGAAAGCAAATCGCTCCCTCCCCCAAATTGGAGAACTCCCCTTCCACATGAACTGCTGCACCTATCCTTCTGAAACTTTGCTGGTTTCTTACTTAGGACAACTCCAGGCTGTCTGTAATTTTCAGAACAATGGTCCACAAGGAACATAAGGAGATAAGTATGTCCTCTTTTGGAGACCTCAAAACGTCAAGGCCACCCTTGCACAAAAACCCTTGTGGCTATCATTCCATAATTTGGCAGACATGATCTCCTCTGATGAGACAATGAATCCTGCATTTTTTATCCACTTCTTCCAAGTAATAAAAATGTTATTGGCAGTTCCCTTTAAAAGAAAATCAAAATATAAACCCTGCACCTATTTTTTTTTCTGACACTGGGCAGGAGTAATCTCCTTCTAATGGGCTACTATGCCTGAAATTATCATCCAGTTCTGACCAAGAGAAAACAGTTACATTTTTTTTTCTAATTTCCCATGGTAGTCAACAGGAAGCATAAAGACTCGTTTTTCCAAACATTGACTCAGGTTTGGTGCTGAGCTGAAGTGGTCCGACTACAAATTGGCCCAAGCAGAAGCAGGATGTTTTCCAAAATGCTAAATTGGGGTCTGAGTTGGGGTGGGGGGGTCAGTGCACACTTCTTATGTTTGTCTGAATGTAATCTATACACACACACAAGCACACTACATGCACACACACACACACACACCCCACACACAGACAAGATGTGCGCTTAGACTCGGATATATGTGCAAATTTTTGTTATGGGCCTGTGCCCCGGATCTTTTAAGAACCTAGCAACACCCCTGAATGGAACTAATAAGAATGACAGCAAAACTGAAGGTGCCCCAACAGTCTCAGTGGAAGAGAGTAGAACTCTCTTAAATAGGTATTAGAGCTGAGAATTGAAACAGATGAGTGGTGGTCAGCATATCATGCACAGTTGTTGCTAAAATTAATTAGTGTGTCAATAGCTAATAATTTATTTATTATAATAATTTATTATTTATATTTAAACAATATAAGGGAAGTACATGGTATTGTCTTTCAATTTTTACAAGCATCCAAATAAAAATGTCTACATAATGTAACATTTAAATTACATTATGGGAGCAATCCTAGGATAATTCAGTTTCCTGGCTCCAAGACAGGGCTCCAACCTCGGAGCCAGGAAACCACAGTTATGTCCCTTCCCCTCACAGCCGGCATGGAGAGAACCACACCAGTTACCTCTCCACACTTGGAAAATGGAGTGTGGAGATGGTGAAAAGGGGGTGGGGAGGGGACTGAAGCCTATCCCATGGCCACCCCAATTCCTCCTTCCTTCCCCCTCCAAGCTGCCACTGCTAGTCGGGCGAAATTGCACGTCTAGCTGAAATGCAGGGTGGCTAGAGCTCAGGGGCTAAGATCACCTCCGCTGTCCTGCATTTGCTACTCTGCAGCCTCTGAGTTTGGAGGCTGCCAGGTATCCAAATATGATTGCACCCTAAGTGGGCGTTAATTTTTCCTGCCTCAACTATTTCAAGACAAATACTACTGAAGTACTGGGGCAAAAAAAAAATAACATGACAGACTTTTTCTTTTAGCTTTGTTGCTTACTAACTACAAGTAAAATAAACATGCTAAATTAAATCACTTTCTTGGGTATCAAAGATTTTTCAAAACGAACTGGAAATTTTCCAGTGCAAATTTACTGGAAAATTTTATAGAAAACATTCCCATTTTCTAGAAAATCCACATCAATATTGAAAACATACGGTATGTTTTAAACCTAATTATGAACACTGTTTCCCAGTCATAAATATTGGTTTAACGTTGTTTATGATAAGCAATTTTGTAAATAAAAACAGAAACCAGTAAATCAGTGTCTCACGCATGAACTGCCAAACACAAAACACTACCTTAATCTGAACCATGTTTTAATCCATAAATTGACCAGAAAGGAAAATATTAACACACTGATAAGGTTAAGATTAAAAAAGGTCAAAGGCCCTTTTCCTTCCTTCCACCTTGATTCAGCAACCAACATCTTACGTATGCAAAACAGAGACCAAATTTAGTTTGTGGAAATACTTCTCAAATACATAAGGCCTGTGAAAAAGATTCCACATTAACCAATAAAATGCTGATTAATACAGGTTTATGAGACATTCCCATAAGCATACTCATTCTTTTACCATACTTTACTAAACCTTGAGAAAGAAGAATTGTGTTTCTCTTATTGGGGTAATGTAAACAAAGCTAGAAGGCTGCAGTCCTAAACAGACTTACAGGGGAGGAAGTTCAGGTCCCACTGAGTTGGGACTTATCTCTGAATAGACATGCCTTGTGCTATTAGACTGTTAAGCTTAGGAACACTTGGAAGTAAGCCAACTGAATAAAGTGCAATGTACTTCTGAGTAAACATGTACAGGATGCGCTATAAATTGTATTTATTCCAGATTAATTCATAATAAAAAGACAAACATTTTGCAAACATGCTGTAACATTCTAAAAGTGGAAACTAAAACCACATATCAAGGTTTAAGAAGTGACAGAATTTAAAAAATGCAAAGTACTACAAAGGAAAAAGGGGCCTAAAATCCTTTTGCAGCAAAATGTTCCTTTATAACAGGGGTACAAAACCTTAGGCCTGGGGCCAATTCCCAATCCAGCCCTCCTGGGGTGGTCACGCCCCTTCCCCCAACTGTTTGATGGCTTCCTGGCTTTTCTGACATTTTTTCCCATTCTAAATGGTTGAAATGCCTCTCCAAGGCTTAGTTACTGGCAGTGAGAACTTTAAGCTACAATATGCTGGTATTTTTGGCCTGGTCCTTTTGCCTTCAGCGCTGCTCACCACTGGAATGTGGCCCCCAAGAGTTTCTCTGAATGGAATTCAGCCCTTGGGCTGAAAGTGGTTCAGCACCCCTGCTTTACAGAATCTAATTTAAATTAACTGCACCTTATAAATAGAACATTTATTTTAAGGGAGGGTTATGTTTTACTTTGTGGTTTTCATTTTTGTGAATCGCCCAGAGAGCTTTGGCTATTGGGCAGTATAGAAATAAATAGTGGAATAGTAGCTCAATTTTGAAAATTAAACATGAATATAATCATTGTTTTAATACAGAACTCTCAACAGAACTTCAACAACAGTGCCTTTACTAAAGAGCCATGAACAAAGGAGTTAGCTTTCTACAATATCTATGAAACTATTTTCTACAGTAACCATGAAACTATTTTCTACAGTAACCATGAAACTATTTTCTACACTTTCAGATTCATATTAAACTAATCCCTGTATAACTTGTGACCTGCCAAGCTGAACACAGCCCACGAGCTACATACTATAACCTCTGTACCAAGTACCTGACAATCCCTGTTTTCATACTCCCAGGAAAACTAACAAAAACACAGCAAATTTACTGAACCCATGGCTTTCTGTCATATATGACAAGGGGAGAGGGATGTTTTGGGTTGGGGAATACAGAAAGAAAGAAAGAAAGAAAGAAAGAAATCTATGGGAAGACATTAATGTGATAACGATATGCCCAATGTGGGCTTAATTAAGGCTGCTTTTCATGAGCTATTCTGAACCTCAGAAAACTTCCAAGAACAAAAAGATTCCCGAGTAGATACTCAAGCCCGAAATACACACGCTTTGTGGCAGGTACAAAGGGTGCAGACCTACTGCAGCTGTTCTTACAGTGACCCAATAGTTCCCCAGTTGTCAGTTTAGAGTATTTTAAGTCATATGTGAAAACCATGTGTTGCAAGCTTCATAACTGATCCAACATGTAAGAATCTTGTAGCCACTGTAAATTCCGCATTGCCAATGAGCCTGCTCAAAATTTGTGTTTATCATCTGAGGCCCCATTATGTGTCCCACCTCCTAGAGGCACAAGGTTGGTGGGTATTTGAGACAGGGCCTTTTGTGTAGCAGCACCCCAGTTGTGGACTCCCTCCCCAAAGAGATTAGGCTAGCCTCCTCTTTATTGTCCTTTAGACAGCTGAAGACAACATTCTTCCACCAAACTTCTAATAGTTGACGCCACTATGTTTTTTTAAATTATTTTTATTATTATGCTTTTTGTAGTTTATACTTTAATTCTTTTTATTGTACTTAATTGTATATCTCCTCAAGCGCTCACTGACAGAGGAGCAATCCAAAAATATTTCTAATAAATAAATACCCAAGTACAACCCTCAGTAACAATATATTTTATCATACTGACAAATATTTATTGTACAAAGACTGAATTTTCCACAAATAGTTTGTCCAATATATCTACATATAGTACTTTTGAAAACTCATTTTCACATTAGTCCACAGAAGCAGCATGACATATAGTTCCTAGGAAACCCTCATCCAGCAATCCATTACACAAATATTCTGTACCAAGTGGGAACCAGTGCCTTGGTTAATATTGTGACCCCAAAGATTTTCTAACTCCAAAGATTTCAAAAAAGCACTCTTACTATGGTCATTATCTAATAGATACCGAGGTATGTATTTCCTTACAATTGTATAATCAAATGCCTGGCAGCATGGTAAATACTGCACACTCTCGTGGCCATAGCTCTGTGGAAGAGAACATGCTTTGCATGCAAAAGGTTCTAAGTTCAATGCACGGCAGGTAAATTCCCTGCCTGAAACCCTGGAAAGCCAGTCTAGAATTCAAAACTGCTCGGGTAAATGGACCATGGAGTCAGTTTAAGGCAGCTTCCTATGTTCATGTAAACAAGTGAAATCCCCTGGAAGTAGATCACTTCCATTTCAGTTTTTGTCATAAAAAGAAGTAGACACTTCCAAAGACTTTAGCTTTAAACAATCTTAGTAATTACAAAAGCTTCAGTTTTCAGAATAAAAAGAAATTTATCAGGGGAAAATATTTTGACCTCAAAGACGCTGATCATCTACAATACTTTGTAGTAAGTCCTTTCAGGTGCCTTCTCAGGTACAGGAAGGTCATGTTTTTAAATTCCCTGTCACTGCCAATGACTTTGGTTTTCAAACAACCCTGAAATTTGACTCCCTGACCTGGTGAGGTCAATGTAACAGTGGAAAATCGTTGATGCATTCGGCAGCTCTTTTGAATATTCAACTTTTGATTGGGGGTTGCTACGTGACATCTGAACTGAGACACTATAGGTCAATCATGGGTTAAACAACCCAGTTAACCTACAATTAGTAGTTACGGTAAGTGTGGGTTGTTTAACCCATGATTAAACTATAGTGTCCCAGTTCGGATGTCAGATAGCAACCCCTAATCGACCCAATCGGGGCCTGAATATTCAAAAAAGTTGTGGAACGCAGCTGGCACATGCCATCGCACATCGTGGGTTAATTGTTATGTGCAAACAGCCCCATTAACAAGATTCTGAAGGTGAAATAGCATTTGATAAAGGGTGGACTTCTCAATTTCTCCAATAACCGTGTACAACAGCTTTATAACGTAACTGTTACTGGAGTGCTTACAAATCAAAATTTCATGCACCCCATCATCTATAATATCCTGAATTGAAATAATGCACCTATTTTTTCATGCATTTGAATCTCCTACTATAAGTATCTTCCCATCCTCAATCAATTTACTCGTCATCCTGGCACGTTTTATTAAATGCAGGCTACAATCCTACTCACCCTTACTTAGAACTAAGTCTTACTGAAATCAATGGGATGTGCTTCTGTAAACGTGGGTAGGATCTGGCTACGCAGCAGACTGATCCAGACCATCTCTTTGTTGTGGATCAGAGATCAGTCTCACTGAATTCAATGGGGCTTACTCCCAAGAAAGCAAGTACAGACTTGCAGCATCAGTCACAACTCAAGACACATTACTGTACTTGACAGCCTATTTCAGTAAAACTGCAGGGATGGGCAACCTGGTGTTCTCCAGATGTTTTTGGACAACAACTCCCATAACCCTTGACATTGGTTAAGCTGGCTGGGGCTGACGAGAACTGCACTGCAAAACATTTGGAGGGCATCGGCCTACTCCCGAAGTAACACATTTAAAACCTGTGTATGGCAAAGCGATTTTTGCAAGCCCCTTTGGCGTCATGCCCACCGTATGCAGCGTTCCCCACATCTCCCTTTCTGCATGCCCTGGTGCACGTGCAGACGTTCAAAGCGTCCACGTGGCTAGGGAGGGGAGAGATCATGATCTCCGTACGCACAGTATGAAGCAGGCAAATGAACTGATCGTTCTGAAAGCGGGGTGGGAAGAAGCACACACGCACCAGTTAGATGCCTGGTTTCCTTTTTCCTGTCCCTCTTCCCAGAACAGAAAGACCGTGTGTGTGCGCGCGCCTGCCTTTTGAAGCAAGAGGCACTTCGGCTCTTGGCTACTAAATGGGAGCTGGCGGGGTGGGGGGCAGAAAGAGAGCAGGAAGGGGACTGAGCCACGGATGCAGAACCTCCGCCTTTCGCGGAGCGACCCCACGGGCGAGGGCAGCTGAGGAGCGATCGGGGAAGCGGCCAGCTCCGCCTCTCCCTGCCATGAGCCACACTACCCCGCAGAGAACGGCGCAGAGGGCGCCCGCTACACACCCAGGAGGAGGCCGTCCATGTCAAAGATGAGGTGAGTGACGGGCTTCGGCGACGCCGGGCGGGACGAGGACGAGGCCATGGCGCGGCAACAGCGACACCGGCCCTCGGGCGGAGAGCCTTCGCTGCGCGTGCGCACCGCTGCCCCCACCCCACCTTTCGGTGGAGGCGGGGCCGCGGCGAGAAGGAAGGAAGGAGGAGCGGCCGGGCAGGCTTTCAGCGCGCACGCGCCTTGGAGGGTTCTGTTCCTCGTATTCCGCCAAGAGACGGCGTCGCGTTGCTGGCTGCGCACGCGCGGGTCGGAGGCGCCCGGCCCTTGCTTCTGGGGAAAGGAACGTTGCCGCGGCCGCGCATGTGCGGGAAATAGAATGGTCGGCGTTCAGCTGCTGTCAGGGTGTCTTGAGCGATGGAGGGAACGGCTGAAGAATTTCAAGTGCTGTGCTGTGCGGGCGGGGATGCGTCGCACTCGCATCAAATGCAATTGCATCGTGTGAGCTAGGAGGAGCCCGAGAAGAGCGTAACAGCCCGATCCTAGGCATGCCGAGTCAGAATTAAGTAGCACAGAGGGCCGAAGCAGACATTACTTTAGGGGCGCAATCCTATGCATGGTTAGACAGAGAAAAGGCCTTCAGCTCCCCATGCTGGCTGGGGAATGCTGGGAGTTGTAGGCCTTTTCTCTGTCTAAACATGCATAGGATTGCGCCCTAAGTCAGTAACCCTCGTTCAACTCAGTGGGGTTTACTTCTGAGTAAACGTGCTTAGGTATGAGCTATAAGCTACACAGTGAGTTTTAGGGCTGTTCGGGTACTTCAATCTGCCTTTCCCCCACATCCCAACACCACATTGGTTCCCTTGTATTTAATTTCCTTTACGGCCCCGTTGTCATCTTGTTGTGCGATTACAAATTATTATGTGTCGCTATATTGCCATCCCTTTGATATACCCACAATCCCCCCACCACAGTGTCCTTTTCTTTACACAGCTGCTTTCCCCGATCGAGCCCTCCAGGAGTTGGATCCAGGATCTGCCTTACACAGGAGGAAGTACTCTGCTTGTCGAAGGTCCCTCCACCCAGTTTGGGGGGATCAAATTCCTCCTCCCCACACCAGAGCTCACCGCATTCAGCAGGGTCTCCTGAGTCTCTGGCTGGCATTTTCAGGAGGCTTGAGGGGCTGCCATGGGAAGGCAGGGGTGGAGAAGTCCACTTCCATCAGCACAGTTGATCCAATGTATATCTGGTTCCAGTCCCAGATGCTTTGTACTACAACTTCCAGCACTCCTGACCATTGGCCAAGCTGGCTGGGTTTTTTTGGGAGTTGATCCAGAACATCTGGAAAGCACCAGGTTGGGGAGGCTGCCATAGGGTGTTTCTACATTAAGCAAACCCTCCACAAAAATCCACATCTTCCAGAGCTTCCTGCTTTCGGTTTCTTTGCAGGATTAGGAAAGGCTCCTTTACACGGCAGCCACCTGGCTTGAATGGAGGGAGTGCCTCCCTCCCTCCCGGGGATGTGTGCAAAGCAGGGGAGTCTTGTTTTCATAGCTTATCTTCTCTCAACCCCCAGGAAACCTCTGGCTTACTTCTGAGTAGACATAAAATGTAAGATTGTGCTGTAAGTCTGCAAGCTTTGGCACACTTATGATCACCCTGTAAGTCTGCAACCCTCGGCACTCATACTTGGGAGTAAGCCCCATTGAACTTAATAGGGTGCTCTGAAACAACAGAGGACATTACTTATGAGCTTGGAGTGGGGGATCAGATGTGTCTCCCTTTTGTTGCAGGAAGGCATTTTACCTTCTTCTCCCTCCAATTGAGAAATGCAGAGAAGCAATCAGCAGGCGATTCTTGCCCTCGCTCCTGTCAAATCTCATCCTGACCGCACCCCCAACAACTGAAAACAAACACAGCAGGCAGACACAGCGGTTTCTTCTGCTATTGAGAATTTCACACTGAAGTCATGGCAGTTCTGTTCTGTGGGCTGGGAAAAATACCACAATTTTTGCGTTTGGGGAAAACATGAAATAGGCTGGAGGAAATGGAGACACCCTGGAGGGTAGCTGCATCATCTAACGAGCCCGCAGACTTCAGAAAGATAGCCATCGCAATAGCAGGATAAAAGCCCTGAGTGATGAACCCCATAGTATTTCCTTAAGCACCAATATTTGGGGGGGGGCAAGGGGACAAAGAGTTGTTTGGCACCTTAAAGACTAACGTAACATGCTTTTGTGGACTACAGTCCACTTCATGCATCTGATGGAGTGAACTCTAGTCCATGAACGCTTATACCACAATAAATCTGCTAGGCTTTAAGGTGCCACAAAATTCTTCCTTGCTTTTGCTGCAACAAACTAGCACAGATGTTTTCTTTGCAATGGGAATCTGACGTTTTTGAGGCAAGCTGTCAGGGTGGAAACTGAGCCAATAGAACCCCAGAGCAGTTCTGATTCTGAGGAGGATCAGCAATCTGTGGGAGAGGAGCCCGCTCATCCCTCACAGGCACAGCAGCTGGCAGAGATTCCACCTGCCAGCATTCCTGAGATAGATAGTGATCCTAGCAGTGAGAAAGTGCGGGAGGGGGGCTTGCTAGACGCTCAACGCAGACGCAGGGAGCGACGAGCAATGGAGGGCGCAGAAAGGAGGCATAGTGCCCATTTGGCACGCAAGCAACAGCCGCCTCCCGTGGACCCAAGGGAATGAGGGAGGATCTCTCCCTAGCCCATAAGTTCAGGGTCTTCAAGTGATTCTCCTTCAAACGGGGATCAACTGCCTACTCGGAGCATAGGCCACTCTGCTGTTCCTTGCTTTAGTCGCTGGTGATTAGCATCTGAAAGAGTCATTAAGCTGTAAAAGGATTAAAGGCTTGAAAAGAATCCTTTCGTCTGTGTCTTGAGTTGGCTATTGGAGTGTACTGAAAGAGGCCGCCAGGGCGCTCCTGACACAAGCTATGTATCTTTACTCAGAAGTAAATCCCACTGAAGTGAATCCCAAGTAAGTGTACATAAGATTGCAGCTTAAGCAGTCAGTGACTGCACTTCACAAAAATAGAGAACTGCAAATATAAATAAATATGCATTTAATGTACCTCCAAATAGTTTGGAAGATGCACACAATGCTGATAATCAGAAGTTCCTGTTGGTAGGAACTAGTTTCATTGCCGGGGCTTCTTATCAACAAACTGGAGGCAATAGAAGTTTGGATCACAGGGGTTTGATTGTATCTCATTTTTAGTATGATGTGCTGATTTGTGCAACTCTGCAGTGCCTTTAATGATAGTAGAAATTACACTATAATAAAGTTCACAAAGTGTGTATACATTTTTTCTGAGAATATACAAGATAATGTTGATATACCAAAGATAAGAATGTTGTCAACATATAAAATAATAATAAAAGGGATTCATAGCATTATATAATTTGAACTGCCTGTCATTATGAAAGAATGGACTTCTACTTTGAAAGGCAAGTTATAGTGGGTGCCAGATGGGGGACCGTGACTCAAATATCTGCTTTGCCATAAAATTCACTGGGCTAGGTACTAGGTCTTAGTCTAATTGAGGGGTAGGCAACCGTTTTGGGCCTGTGGATACATTTGGCACTGAGAAACTGTTCTGGACACCACCACAAAATGGTTGCCATGAGAGATGTTGCTTAGCAGACAGAAGTCTTTTTCTTTCTTCTTTTTCTTGGTGGCTGGAGCTGTGTGCCATCAGCCTGCCACTGTCATTTCCTAAGAATGTCTCTGAGCCCATGGGTGTTCCAAAAGCATTAATGGGAAATGAGGATGGCACCACCTGTAAGCCATTATTTTGCTGTGAAGCGATCCCAGCTGCTATTAAGCAATTTTGTTAATTAATAAAAAGTGGGAGAGGTATGGTACCTTGGCAGGTTCCAAGAAAGTTATCCAAGAGTGCACTGCTGGTCATGGGCAGCACTTTGCTAGCTTTGATCTAACCTATGTCACATGTTTATTGTGATGATAAAATGGGCACAACTCATGAATGCCACCCTGAATTCCTTGAAGGAAGAGTGAGATAACAATGACAATAATAGGAAACCAATGGCAAATACATTCTGTATACTTGAGAAATATGGTCTCTTTAGAAGTAGTCTGCATAACACAATTGTGCTGAAAATGCTCACTCAGTTCTGCATGGTTCGGTGGTTATCCCTGCTTACCAGAAAATAACTGGAATAGTGATTGAATATAATAGGGTATAAACATTTTTAGGTATATATTCTGTTTGCTACATAATTATACCTTTTGGATACTGGCTTTGATCCATAGAAGCAGGGCCACATTTATGTATCACTGTTGTCATCGGAAACCAAAGAAATTTGAGTGCCAGCTGTTCCAAGCCCAGTTATGGAAACTGCTACATTTGTGGGACTGTCAGATTGGGATGTGACCATTAACTTGAACCACTGTACTCATTTTGCTTCCCTCCATTCAAGATAAATGTCTTTAAATGTTTCTATTGTCCTCTGAAAGAATTATATATTAAAACTATATTTTTGTAATCTCTTACCATCCATTGCTTTGAGTAGGAGTTTGGCTTGTCACAAAAGATAAAATGAGATTTAGGGCACAATCCTATCTAGATAGGCGGCCGCCTCCAAACTCGGAGGTGACTGCCTATCCAAAGCAAGGCAGGAGAAACACGGGGGGGGGGGGATCGTTCCTTCCGCACCTCTCCTGCCCTGCTTATTCTGCTAGACAGCCTTTTCTGGCTGTCTAGCTGTGGGGGGGGGCGAGCGGGAGAGGGGTCTGCATGGACGACACATAGGATATGTCGTACAAGTAATTCTGCTCTCCCCGCCCCGGAACGCCCCCAGCCCCGCCCCTTTTCAGCCACTCCGCACTCCTCTTCCGAGTGCAGAGGACGGGGCTTCTCTGCGCTGTCTCCGAAGCAGCACGGAAGTGGGGGGAAGTCGGTTTTCTGGGAACCAACCTTGGACCGCGGGCTCCAAGGTCGGTTACCAGAAAACATCATATCCTATGGCCATCTAGCCACTATCTAGCAGCCATAGGATTGCTCCCTTAATTGGTTTCCACTAGTCCAGACTTACAGGACTGGTTGTGTGGGGCTGTTTTCACAGAAGAAGCTAGATAATTAAATTAATGGTATTTCAAAGTGTGTTTAGTACTAGTTACTTTCAAAAAGGGCAGCTATATTAAAAGTAGTGCTGTGCTGAAAATTTCTCCCACATTTTTTCGACCATTCTCATTCAATTTGATAGAAGAGAAATTGCTTTCGAAAAGAAATTCAATGGTGAATTGGAGCAATTCTCAAAGGTTGGTTTTGGGTTTCTTGGACTTACCTTACTTAGGAGGAGGGTGGGGAATGAGCACAAGTGTCCTGTCTTCCATTGTACAATCATCTCTTTGGCAGCCTGTGGCCTCCTCAGCTCCCTGCACTTCAGTTGAAGCCCAGTGGAAGGCATCATGAACTAATTCCTCCCTTAGGGCTTTTTCAGATCAGGGGGTGCAGGCAGCCTGGGAGGCTAGCTGATTAGGTAAGCTCAAAAACACCACCAAAAGAAAGTCAACATAAATTATAGACTGTCCTGAGAATGAGGCAAAACAATGGAAGCCCCTTTTGTGGGGGAAGAAAACTTTCTGGAAATTGGAGGACAGATTTTGGCAAAGCATTAACTCCACGTCAGTCCTGGAGCTTGACACAACACTGTCCCACACACACACACACACAGCTGCATCGTGGTAGATGCAAAATGGGGGCCAGTCTGCCAACACAGTTGATGCTGTTGCAGCACGAAAAAAACCCAAACCCTTACCAAAAATGAAAGAAGTTGTGCTACAAGCCCTGCCAATGTGTGAGAAACTGTTGAGAATTTCTCCTTCCCTGGGGAGAAATTTAGTGAAATTTATCTTCCAAATTTCTCTGCCCACACATTAAGGTGGAGAATTTTGATAGGCCATCTGTGCACAGCTCTAATTAAAAGAGTTGTCCCTGAGGTGAACAAATCCAGCTGCCCAGCAACTGAGTCCCAGGTCTGCAGATTAACTAAAGAACAGATAAATCCCCATTCCTATATGTCCAAGCAATACTGAATATGTCATTTAGCTTTCATTGGAAGAATGGCTACAACTAGATAATGTGACACAAATGCAACAAACTTTTCCTTGGGATATAATGAGGCATGACCCGTTTGAATAACAGTTGTGGGAACGTTCTGTGTAGGGAGAGAAGTAGAATAATGCCTAATGAGCTATGGCTAATGAGGCATAACCCTTTACCTGTTGTGTGCTCAGTGAGATGGATGGACATGAGCCTCAGAAATACCACCCTGTAGTTACTCTGTAAAGGCAGGTCACATCTGGACCTTCATTTATATTTTCTTCCATATTTGCAGTACTTTAGAAGTATCGTTTTTAAAGTATTCAGCTTTATTTCACTATCCTGTTGCATGTATTAAAAATAAGAAAATGTGCAGACCAGGTTGGGAAGGCTGCCATAGTCTTTCACTGAGCACCAAGATTTCATGGGGGTGGAGGACAAAGAGTAGTTTTGCACCCTAAGGACTAACAGGCTTCTGCCCCTGCTGTTCTCTGGGTGATCGTTGGGGGGGGGGGGCTGGGTTGCAGGGCCCTGGACTTTGCCCCCAAGGTCCAGCTGTAGCTGCATCACTGCTCACTTGCCTAGGAGTAAATCCATTGAACTCAGTGGGACTTTTCCATAGACATGCATGGGTTGCATTATTGATGAGCCTCCTAGATATTCTAACAGGACAATTCTATGCAAATTTAGATAGTAAAAAGTCCTACAACTCCAAGCATTCCCCAGCCAGCATGACTAAACCTTTTGTAGGTTTTCTAGAGAGGGATTCTCTAGGTCCTACAAATTATCACAATTGTGGTTTCATCAAATAAGGCATGTCCCTGGGCAGTGATATACCTAGCTGTGGACACATCTGTCAGATTTCCTTTTTCTCACATTCACATTTCTTAAATCTCATGTTCTTTCCATCCAGAATATGGAGAAATTCACAAAGTTCGATACATTCTTGCCCAAAATAAACTGAAATGAAAATCTGCAAATTTGATAAATACAGGTATTCTCAGCATGGAGAGGACCATGTTGTGCCTGCCTGCAAAACAGCTGCTGAAGATGAGGAGCCTGTCAGAAAAACAGGTGACAACCCTAATTCAGTGCTAACATGGTTGAATCCACAGGGAGTCACACCCAGACTTCTAAGAACTAAGTAATCAAAAAGCCCTGGGCCTGGATGGATGAATCCTCAATTCTGGTTTCTCTCACATTCGATTTTTTTTTTTTTAATCTCAAGTTCTTTCCATCCCAAATATGAAGCCATTTACAGATTTTGGTAAATTATTATCTAAAACAGTATGTATCCCTAGCAGTTTATAGAGATGATACATGGAGTAATACTGCCCTACACCATCTTACAGCAGAGAGATATGGGCTTATATGGGAAGACGCCTTTGGTAAAATACATTGGACCAAGTTTGAAAAGTCAACATTACATCTTGAATTATTAATTTATTTATTTACAGTATTTATATACTGCTCCACATTTAATGAGATTTCGGAGCAGTGAACAATAAAAGATAAAATGATAAAAGACATAAACCACCATATCAAGGGAGCAATCCTATGGCTGCTAGTCATCAGCTAGACGGCCATAGGATACATTGGTTTCCAGGAACCAACCTCAGAGCCCATGCTCCGAGGTCAGTTCCCTGAGAACCGACCTCCCCCCCCACGTTGCCTCGCAGGCAGCTCATAATGGCCCCGCACTCCATGCTTGGAAGAGGAGTGCGGAGCTGCAACAATGAGGCGTTTCTGGGGGCATTCCAGGGCGGGGAAGGCGGAAATGCTGGTACGACACATCCAATGTGTTGTCCGGCAGCCACTTCCCCCGCTCTACCTTCTCACAGCTAGACAGCCAAAATCATCTTGTCTAGCTGCAAATGCGGGGTGGCTGAAGCACGGAGGGGATGATCACCTCCGTGCTTCTCCTGCCCTGCATTGGATAGGCAGTTGCCTCTGAGTTCGGAGGCGGCCGCCTACCCCAGTAGGATTGCACCCTAAAAGTATTATTTCTACAAACAGAGTAACAAAAAAACTTGAGGTTACTAGCATCTGTACCACCATGGCCATAGCTGGCGAAGCCATAGCTGGTGAACTAGCCAAAGCTGGTAGAAGGTAGTCCGAGCTGCCAGGGCCACTTGGGCCTCCAGTGACAGTGATAGATCTAGGAGTGCAGACTACAAACCTGATCTTTCAGAAGGAATGCAACCCTGTCCAGAACAGGCAATGAGCCTGCTTCCCGGACTTGGGACCCACTCACCCACAGGGCTTCCATCTTGCCAGGATTCAGCTTCAGTTTTTTGGCCCTCATCCAGCCCATTACTGAGTCTAGACGCTGATCCAGGACTTGCACTGGTTAGGCCTCATCTGGAGTACTGTGTCCAGTTGTGGGCACCACATTTTAAGAAGGATGCAGACAAGCTGGAGAGGGTTCAGAGGAGGGCAACAAAGATGATCAGGGGACTGGAAACAAAGGCCTATGAAGAGAGACTGAAAGAACTGGGCATGTTTAGCCTTAAGAGAAGACTGAGGGAAGATATGATAGCGCTCTTCAAGTACTTGAAAGGTTGTCAATTCTTGCTTCTTGCAGACTCTTTCCTGATTTCCCAAGCATCGGGATATCATGACAGTCCAGCCAGTAACTCAAAAGCTCAAGTAGTTGCTACCCAGCAGCACCAGCACATGGAAACGAGGTAAAAACCTGTTTAAACTTGAGATCCAAAGAGGAAATTTCTAAAACAAGGAAGAAGCAAGAAGACCTGTGGCATTTTCACACTGTAGAAAATCAATGCTATATTTCCATTTGACTGCCAGTTATGACTGGCAAATGGAAGTTAGAACTTGTCCGGCCCTGACTAAAAAAAATTCAGACCACCACGGGTCTCTGGAAGCAGACAGTAAGTGGACTGTTATAAAGGACTGCATTGTCCAGGCATCCCCCTGCCATACATTTTGTTACTAGGCTGGCAATTCTATCCCAGAGCCTTTGGTACTGTACCTGCAAAAAGCATGCCCCAAAGAGTTTAGGCTGGGAAAAATAGCCACAGTCTACGAAAGGAGAACATCTCAACAGTTCTGATGCCTGAAGCCCCAGAGCTTCCCAGCTACAGCCTGATGGGCAGAAGATGCATGGCTTTCCCATGATTCCACATGTCCATGCCCAGCTGCACTGACCACTGCAGCTTGCAGAAACCTCAAACAGCACAGTTCAAAGCTAGATAGTGGTTCATTTAGGTAATTTTAGACTCTGGACTTGGTCTTACGGAGGGGTTCTTTTGACAATAATGTGTATTACTTCACTTCAAAATTTGGTAAGCCAGCCCTACTACATTTGGGGGAAGCGGGAGTTCCTGCTCCTTCTACTGAGTGGGGCGCTGGATATCTGCCCCAAAGTCCTACCCTGATGGCACCACCGAAGCTGGATGGCTGTTGCTTGCTACTGTTGGTTGGAGGAGAACAGGGGTTGCTTTCAGCCATCATTTTCTAAGAACTATCATTGAATGATACCAGAGACACCCCAACTACCTGCTAGAATCAAAGAGACAGTAGCTGGAGAAGGAATGAAGATTTGTACCTGCCCCACCATCGGATGCACAGCTACCAAGGAAAAGAATACAGCTTGCTTGCTTGCTCGCTTGCGCTCTCCCTCTCTCTCTCTCTCTCTGCCAGTCACCCTTCCCATTATCAGACAGAGTCTATGGATCTACCCCTATGGCCTAACCAACCAGATATGATAGGAGAGTGACTGAGGAAGAATTAGGACAGATCAAGTGGATTTTTTCCCTCTTTAGAGCAGGATCTAGAGCTCCTTAAGAAGGATTAATGTCTGTGGCTAGAGAGGTTCCAAGCACAAGATAGACGTTCTCAATACCAACTACTCCAACTTCCACAAATTGCCGTTGTAAGTGACAGTGTATCTTCTGATGCTGCTAATTTTTATGGCTAACTACCATGGTAATTAAAATTATTAATTAAATATGACTCCTTGTTAAAAAGTGATCGCAGTTAACCAAGCACTTAATATGAAATATAAAAGAATTTGTTGAAGCATCAAATATGATTAATGAATTCATCATCAGTACCATGGTACAGCTATCTAAAACGCACACGCACGCATGTAGAGCTGTTCAGAATGATTTGTTGTACAATTATTTTATAAATGTTAGACATGCTATTTAAACTGGTCTTTACCAGAAGCTGTAACAAATTAGTGTTGTGTTAACAACAAAGTCTGACAGTTTGCTTCCACAATCTACCATAATAGTTTTCAATGAAACATTTTAGCCTAACAACTGTGCCCTTGTCTGGAGTAGAAACAAATTAGGTTAATGTAATTTTCTAAAGATATATTAAATAACAAGATATTCACGATTAATATTGATGTATGTTCTGATTAGGCAGAAAATGCCTCCCTGAGACATTCATCCTGTGTTACGATGATCCTTTCTTATCTTGCAAACTGCTCAGGAACTAGGAAAACCGGCTCTCTGGAAAGGAAACCAAAACAGGTGCTTCTAGCATGGATACCAGATATTTCCTGGCTGATATCCTTTATACCTTTATGGATGTGTCCTAGTGATTATTGTGGAACATGTTCTTGGTACATGATGTAGATTCAGATGGATGCTTATCTTTCACTCAACATGTAGTGGCAATCCATGTGGATCCCATGCTTGTGACTGCTCCAAAATATGCTCTCACCCTGCATTAGCAAATATCAAGCCTGTTTACTGCATGTACTGTAAGCCAAGCCAGGCAGGATCACTTGAGCATTTTTCCATTTCCATATTGTCACTGCCTGTCCATCCGTGCTCCCTGCTGCAGCTTTATCCTGCATTTGTCATAAGTTTAAGAAAAGCTAGGGGAAAAAATCTCTACATCCTACCAAACAGGTAATAACGTCTGTTGGAAGTGGGGCAAAATTACCATAGACACAGCTGCCTACAAAATCAAGTGCCACCAGAACATTTGGTTCCCTACATTGCAGAAGTACATTCCTAAGAGGTGAATTTCTAGTCTGTGCATGCAGAAAGTGAATTGCATTTTATGGTTATTTTAGCCTGTCTCATTCCGGGAATATTTTTTTTTAAAGACATTTATTATTTATTTATGCTAAGTATTTTATACCCCCTTCAATCATATACCCAGGGCACTTTACAAAAAGAATAAAACAATTAAAATGTATTGTATCTCAAAATGTATCCTTAATTTGAAAGTTCCTGACGAGGAGTTGTACAGAAGGTAAAATTCCATTAAGTATGACTTCTGCTGTCATCATGACACTAGTGTGATGGGAAAAGACATGCCTGGTGAAATTCTAAAATCATTGGAGAAATGTCCCCTATCCCGATGACTTTAAGTGCCTTCCTGATAGAGGCTAATTGCTGCATGACACAAATTCAGCAGGAGTAGATGCTAGGGGGAAAAAGCAGCAACTTTACACTATTTGAATTTATGCCTACCATGCTGTTCTTAAGTGCACAGAGCCTGTGCACTTAAGGAAGGAGGAACCCCTTGGCATCCCTACTGTGAGACTTTGGAGAAAGTCACCATAAGTATACAAGCACACAGGCAAGCATAGGAAGGTAAGGTAATGTCAAGGTAAACACAGTCAATTCCAGTATGAAGCATTATTTCCTTTATCCATCTCCATCAGCTTTCTACAGACATCCTCACAGCTGAAAAATCCGTACACATTTTCAGTTTCAGCATGGTTCCAAGCCCTACAACTAACTTATATCACCTCTGCTGCTGAGCTGCAGAGGTGACTTCTCTCAACTGAAGAAGTCAGCCACACTAGAGACGACAGACTTACATAGGGATTCCAAGTACGGTGGCACCTTGGACAAAGTGGGGGAGGCAGATGTACAGGGAACATGGGTGGACAGGCAGCGACAATACAGCCATGGAGAAGCACTCATATGATCCTGTCTGGCTTGCATGTACTGTATGTTCCCAGTCTAGTTTTGGGAATTTGTGCAGAAGCCAAGGAGACATATGCTCCCTGGCTTCTCTGCCAAGTACCTCAGATTCAGAATCAAAATCTCAGAAACATATAAAGGGAAGAAGCCAACTAGGGGCAGCAGGAGAATTCAAACGGGTGCCAGAATTGAGAGAGATCCAGGTTGCTGAGAGTAGGCCATGCTTGCCTTGATTCTGCCAACCCCACCACCACCATCACCACTGCCCTTTGGGGTGTTCTCCCTCATTGTGCAGGTTTCTAAATCATAACTGGATGCAAGCTGGGGATGGACCCTGCAAGCACCCCCATTCTCTCCTTCATGCAATTGTAATCATGCGAGGGGAGAATGCCCCCAAAGGACGACAAACTGTGAGTTTCTTCTGGGGATTCTGGACTGTTTTATCCCACTCCTTGGCCGGAAAAGATATCCCCTTATGTCTATGGGAGCTACAGCCTTCACTCCTTTTTCCTCTGGTTAAAATACTTCCCTTCAGGGAAGGACAGAAGGACACTATTGAACCTTTTTCTTCTTTTTTAAAGTATTCTATTGGAATACTAACCCCCCCCCCCGAGGATATTTAGGGTGAACAGGGGAGGAGGGTGATTGCCCATTCTTAAAGCCACTGGCATAAAGCGATGGTTTATAACATATTTGTAAGGTATGTTGTTTTTGTTGTTAAGGCTTCAATTCTATACCCACTTACCATGAATTAAGCCCCATTGAACTCAGCAGAATATACTTTTGAGAAGGATCTATAGCAGCCTTCTTCCACCTAGTGCCCTTCAGATGTGTTGGACTACAACTCCAGTTGCTGGGGAACATGGGTGGGAGGGTGCTGTTGCACTCATGTCCTGCTTGTGGGTTTCCCATGAGCAGCTGGTTGGCCATTGTGTGAACAGAATGCTGGACTAGATGGACCCTTGGTCTGATCCAAAATAATTCTTCTGATGTTCTGTTGTTCTTATATTCCAGCATCCCTCAGCCAGTACAGTTGGCTTTGTAGTCCAATGCATCTGGAAGGTACCAGATTGGGGTAGGCTGGTGTATACGATTGGCGTTCTAGGAAAAATTGTACGGTCTAATTCATCACTGTTTTTATTTCTACAAAGTATTTCTTCTTTCCTCTTCACTTATTTCTAACTCACTGCAGATAACTTGCTAAGCCATTTTATATTATAAGATTTTTCTTTCTCTCTCATGAAGAACAGATCAGTCAAAATGTGTCTGTGATTAGATTTTGGATAATACATTATTCATTGTATCTCCATAACTTGTTTTTTTATTTTGTTTTGTTTTGTAAGCTGGACATTCATACAATCCCCCCTACAGAATAGGGAAATACTACCCTGTTGATTCATCTGGAGCTCTTGGCAACTTTTGATATCCTACCAGGGATGGGCATCTTATGACCCTCCAGATGTTTTGGCCTATAACTTCCATCAGCTCTAGCCAGCATAGCTAATGCTGAGGGATCATGGGTGTTGTACGACAAAATATCTGGAAGGCTGCAAGTTACCTCCCCTCCCCTAAACTTTAGTACTCTTCTGGATTGCCTGTCTGGGTTGGAAACATGGGACCCTACATTTTATTTCCATCCCCATCTGTTAAGAAGAAACTAGATGATCTTCATGTGGGAGATTTCTCATCCACTCCATGACAATTGCTATTTGAAACGCTGCGGTGTGTTCCATCTTTCCTCCCATTTAAATTCTACATCAAACTGCTTGGAAGGATTTTGAAGTGTCATCAGTATGCTGATGACAACCTACTCTGTTTATCTTTTTCATGTGATCCAGGTGTAGTAGTTGACATTCTGAGCAGCTCCATGGAGTCAGTAATGAACTGGATGACAAATAAAATAAACTGAAGTTTAATCCAGACAAGACAGAAGTGTTGACGGTAAGTAGCTCAGCAGCTCCAGATTTGGTATTCTGATTGTACTGGATGACTTTTGTATTCCCCATTAAGGATTAGGTCCACAGTTTGGGAGTGCTTCTGGACTTTGCTCCAGGTTGTTCAGGTAGCATCCATGACCAGGATGGCTTTTAATCAGCTTCTGTTGCTACACCAGCTACAGTCTCTCCTGAGGAAAGAAGATACTGCCATCATCCATGCCTCAGTAAGTTCCAGGTTAGACCGCTAGACCATGTTTTATATGAGGATGTCTCTAAAAAGTGTCCACAAACTATAGTCAGTCCAGAATGTAGCAGCCAGGATGTTAACCAAGAGGACATGCTGCTTTGAGCGTATTAGACCAGTGCTGAAAGGTCAGAACTGACTTTGTTTCCAGGCCCATTTCAATAGGTGGCACTTGCCTTTTAACCTCTAAGTGGTCTGTAAAATATTTTTTCCATAAACACTTTACAGAAGAGAAGAATGCTTAATTAGTATGGCAACCCCCTAGTACATGGATTGGCACACTATTTCTAATAACAATAAATGAGATAGAGAAAAATGAAGGTGGGGGATAGCATTTGCCAAATAAGGGTGGGGAGGGTGCTAGGGAAATGGTGAGGCAGGACTAGGAAGCTGTTTGTGGAGAGCTTGAGTGCAAGTAAGGTAAGGTGAATGATGCAAGGGGCAGAATAAATACATCCAGAGACATATTAGGAGAAATAAAAGGAAACAGAACCAAAGTGGGTATATTTACCTTGTTTCAAAATAAGGGGAACATAAAAGAAACACACTTTCCCAATGGTATTTCCATTTTTCCTTAAATCAGCTAGTAAAGGCTACCTTATTTGATTCTCCTTTTGGAAGGAGGAAAGAAGGATAAATATTTAAACTGTGATCTGTTGCTAATTTTCAGATCAGTTTTGGCTAATTTTTAATTAATGATGTATTGATTGGTTGGTTTTAGACTCAGTGTTAATGTGTATTTTGTGTTCGATACTGCTTAAATTTTTACTGCTTTACCTGTCAGACTAAAATCCTGTATGTTCTTACCAGCAAGTAACCCTATTGAATTCAGTGGAATTTACTTCTGTGTAGAAGTGTATAGGATTGTACTGTTATGTTTAACTGCCTTGGACACCTTTTGTAGAAAGGCAGCGTACAAATATTTCTAAGAAATGAAAAACAGAAACATTCTGGAAATGCCATTTATGGTGTACGAGAGGCTTACAAAATTTTGTTTCTGTAAAAACTCATTTTATATTAATTTTCTGATGAAACTCAGTTATGATGGTTGGGAGCAGAGATTTCAAATGCTAACTATAGATAAAATGTATCAAAATCGATAAAGTTCTATTTTTTCCAATAAAAATCAATATAATAAAGTGTTATTATATTGGGAAATATAATTATTTCCCAATATAATTATATATTATATAATTATAAGTGTTATTATTTTGGGAAATCCTTTCCCAAATAAAAAGGATTTTAACAATCATATGCAGAGTTAGACATACCCAAATCCATTGTTTTAAAGTGGGTGTGCACAACCCGTGCTGTGTGTGCAGCCCCCAGACATATTTCATACTCTGTGCTGCTGTTGAATTCTTCCCCTCTCCCTGCTGATGCTCAGCATCTCTGCTTATTCACTGCTAATACCAATCAGAGTCACTAAGGGCGCAATCCTATGCATGTTTAGACAAAGAAAAGGCCTACAACTCCCAGCATTCCCCAGCCAGCCCTCTCCTCCCCCGCAACACTGCAGCAGCTGGTATCAATGCTTCCGTGACCCCCAGTGACCAGGAAGCTGCTACTGGTGCAGAAACAGCAATGCTTGTCAAGTCGCTGGGGGCGGTGGGGGGAAAGCCTGCTAATAGTGGTGCTGAGGCAGCAATGCTCGTCGGGTCACTGGGAGAAGGAGAAGGTTTCAATTCATCCTCCCTGCAGCAACCTCAAAGCTGCTGGTATCACTGCTTCTGTGCCGCTATTCTGTTCTCTCTGTCAGGAGAGCAGGAAGGTAAAGCGAAAGCAGCTGGCATCACTGCTTCCACATTGCTAATGGTGTAGTGGCGCAGAACCAGTGTGGTGTAGTGGCGAGAGTGTTGGACTGGGAGCTGGAAGATCCGGGTTCTAGTCCCCACTCGGCCATGGAAGCTCACTGGGTGACTTTGGGCCAGTCACAGACTCTCAGCCCAACCCACCTCACAGGGTTGTTGTTGTGAGGATAAAATGGAGGAGAGGAGGATTATGTACGCCGCCTTGGGTTCCTTAAGGAGGAAATAAGGTGGGATATAAATAAATAAATAAATAAATGGCAATGCGGAAGCAGCGCTGTTGGTCGGGGTTGCCAGGAGGAGGAGACTTTAGCCTCTTCCATGTTCCAGTACCCTGAAGCAGCAGCCATTGCTGTTTCCACACCGTCAACATTGACACAGAAGCAGCGCTGCTTGTCAGGCTTGCTGGGTGGGGGTGGGGAGACAACGGTTTAGCTGCCACCTCCCTCAGAAACCCTGCAGTACTGCTCCCACCACCCCAGTGATCTTGGGGGGGGGGGGTTGCGCGTGTTTGCATGTGCGCAGCCCCTGCTGACACGAGATCTGTTGTAAAGCAAAATGAAGTGATCTGAGAAGATTCTAATGCTTTACAAGAGTATTGGGTCTCTTGTGTAGTGTATGTTACAAAAGTGATAAAAGCTTTTTAAAACTCGGAGTCTGATAGCAGCGGAGATCTATGGGAAAAGCCGTGGGATCCCTAAGAATAGCATTCCCTTGCTGTGAAGGACAGATTTCTTTCCCAACATTTAGGCCGTTGCACGCTCAAAAAAGTTATATTCAAGAAATGTGTAATTTTTACTTGGAGATTGTTTTTCCACAATGTGAAAGCTAGTGGACTGTTAGAAGCTTTTCCTAAAATAATCTCTTTAGCAAGCTTGAAGTTTTAAACTAGGTTCCTTGAGCAAATATGTTACATAACATAGATTTGCAGTGAAACCTAGCCAAAGCATTCCAGTTAAGAACAGGTAACAGACAATAATAAGCTATTTACGTTATCTTCATGGCTTGTGGGATTTGAACAGTTCTTTCAATAATCTTTCTTACAGAGAAACCTGCTGAGGTTAATGGAAGGTAAGCAAGTATATTAAAAGACTGTCCATGAGTGGATATAATAAAACAGATTAATGGGTAAGCAGTGACCAAAAAATGTAGGTAGACATAAATAGAGGATTTCTATTATATATATCTTGCACAATACAGGGGTAGGCAGAAAGTAGATCTCCAGATTTTTGAACTCCAACTCTCAGTATTCCTGATCATTGGCTATGCTGGCAGGGGTTTCTAGAAGTTGAAGCCCCAAACTTCTGGAGATCTACCGTCTGCCCAGTCCTGAAGTAGAATATACTTTTAGAAATACTTTCAAATCTCCTTTCCCACAACCAAGACGATTGCACTGTCTTGCATTGTCTTTAGGAAAAACTGAAACCAAAATTACAGCCTCAATTGTTGGCTAGGTGACTATGTGATCAAATCTAGGTTTTCCAGTGGAAGAACAATATAATTAAAAATGTAGGTGTTTTCAGAGTGAGAGCACATCATCTGGTTTTATTTAATGTTTTATGTTGAGTTGCTGGGTAAATCCAGCAGCAAGAGTTAAGGTGTGTTCAGACTGGCACTTATCTCATTTGATTCCTTGTCCGGATATTCATCTTTGCATATTTCCCAAATGCTCTTCCTTGTCCTGGAGTTGAACATTCTGTGCATGTGTGTGTGTGGGCAGAAATCTTAAAACAATCTATTTGCACAGTAAAATTTAACCTGTATTGAATTTTTGTATCCAATATATACCAAATCCTGGGTGGAACAATGAGACAGGTCTTTGAGCTTTACTAAAATAAGGTTTCTAGGGTGAATAACTATGCCAGCGCAATAGCACAATCGATGCAAACAGCAAAATTTGAATTGTTTGATACAAGACTTATAAATTCTCTCTCTCTCTCTCTCTCTCTCTCTCTCTATATATATATATATGTGTGTGTGTGTATGTGTGTGTGTGTATATGTATATATATATGTATATGTATATGTCTTTGGGTTTCCCCTTTGGGTTTAATTCAGAGACTACAGACCTCCCTCATTCCTGAGGCTGGACAGCTTTATGGCCAGCTCTTTGTCTACTGTTTCTGATAATGGAGACCAGGCTTTTCTACCATTCTGTCGAAATTTTAAAACTTACCTGTTTACTCAGTCAAACCTATGAATGAGATAATAGCAGAAGCAATGTATTTTCACTCCCAAATCTTCCAAAGAAATGTTTAAATCTTAATACCATAAAGTTATGTTTTGTATATAGTTAGAATTAGTGTGTGTGTGTGTGTGTGTGGTTTTTTTAATAAAAGATATTTTATTAGGGCTTATTTCTTTCAGCCTCTGTAATACTTATGTGGGCATTCTTCTCTTTTCTGATTATTTGTGAAATTTATTTATTATCTGAAAGACCTTAATACATTAATTATTGGGTTTATTTTATTAATCCTATGATATTTTCAGTTTTATTTGGTTAATGTGTTGCCTGGTTAAACATACTCAGTCATTTTATTCTACATATATGAGAGAATAAAAATCAATTAGGGAGCAACCCTAGGGCCACTAGTCAGTGGCTAGATGGCCATAGGATACGTCGGTTTCCTGAGAATCGACCCCCCCCCCCATAGGAGTGTGTTTTATTTCTGGAAAGGGGATTTCATTTCTGTTTTGAATCAAAGCAATGCACCAGCGAAAAATACCCCCTTGTGAAGCATCACCTTTAATAGAAACCTGTGAATGTTAAATATTAAGAGATTCTGCAAGCAAACAGATGCCATTACTTTGTCTATACTCCTGTGTAGCTTGGCCAAGCGGTTTAACATGTTACAATTTGCATGGAGTGAGGAGAGCATGGATCATTTCTTCTGTTCTCAATATAAGTTATAACATCTGAAGCTGCTCTGTACATCTGATTCATATGGGCATTTATCCATTTCTTCTATAGTAACATAAAATTTGCTGTTGCCTGTCTTACTACCATGATGCTGCTAGTTGAATCAACCAGAAAGGCTAGTACTGGTGCCAAAACTATGAATCAGATCTAGGGATTTCCATATAGCCTGGAACCTGGGTAGGTTCATGAAAGCTGAATTGGCCTCTCTGTAATGGTCCCGTTGAGCTCTTAATCCTTTTAAAATCAGAGTAACTTACAAGGAGCATTTCGGGAAAAACACCCCACTTCTACCATGGAATTATGTCCAGTAGCAGGCACAAACCACAGTGCTGTGCCAGAACTGACACCAGCACTGTCAGGATTAGCCTCTGTGTTTGCTCCCAGGGTAAGGACATTTCATAGATCAGTATGACTGGCAGCAGGCAAACAGCTTGGTAGAACAGGGCAGCATCTGAATAAGAAGGCCATTTCAGCCAGATGCTGAGGGTCAAGGAAATTAGAGTGGAGAAGAATATCCCTGAGAACAACAGGGACAATCCTCAGAGTCTGGCTATTTCCAGAATTTAAGCCCTGTCCCACCTCTAGAATTTCTACCGTGGACTGAACGGCAGAATGCAGAGACAGCCTTCTCAAGGTAGGGGTGATTCCCTTTGCAGAAGCTAGATGGTTTCCCACTCTTTGAGAGTGTCAGTATGACAAGACTGAGGGAACACTGAGCATTACCTGCATATTTGTGGAAATCTGGTAAGAAATGAAGCCTCCTTGGGTATGAGAAATCAGCCTGAGATTTTGAAGAACTAAGTTTTACATCAGGAACCTACAACTAGGGTTTAAATGTACTATGCATCTTGAGTAGCATTCTGCTACTCTCCTTCAGGAAGCAAAATGTCTTGGGCTGGCCCTGATCAAGCAGTGTGTACATGTTTTTCAGTACAATATGGAGACTTTATAAGTATTTGATTTGTTTGGGCCCATAAGCCGTAACAAAACTAAAGAAGTTGTTTCCATTTTAATTTAGTTTGCATGCAGTTATCCTTGGTTTCTTAGACTTTTTGATAGCCACTTATTGGCTCCTTTTGAAAGTTGTGTAGATTAAATGCATAAAGGAAAGCAATAGTAATTTTCAAATAACCCGACTACCTTATTTGAATGCAATTCTTGGGGGGCAAGGTTGGTATTAACATGCAATTTTCTGCATGATTTAATAAATGACGAAACAACTATATCAAATAAGTAATATTTTTCAATAGTAATACTTCTTATGTGAAGAACGTATTCTTCTCATAATCTTCTATGTATATCATTTATTTATTAGGCTGCTTATTTTAATTTATATCTCAGCCTGTCCCTAATGTTCTAGGCAGTGAGTTTACACAATGTATAGTATTTCATGTTGAAAAGAAACAAGATAAAGAACAAAGACATGGAATTAACCCCCAAACATTCCAAAAACAACCACAAAATAGCCAGGGACCTTTTGCAGCCATCCACAGAACAACTGCTCATCATCCTTGTTGGAAAGGACGAGTCACAAGTTACCAGCAGCTGTTAGTCCTCTGGCTGTTGGCTGTCTTTTCCATGTTTTTTATTCAGGCATAGCAAATTAACTGTGCACAGTCCTCTTAAAAGCAACACTGCCTTCAGACTCTCCCTTCTTCCTCTTTCCTTAGGGCTCATCCAGACAGGGGTTTAAAGGTGCGATCAGCTTGTCTTGTTTGCGGGAATTTTTCGGCTGCCCACATGACATCATTAGTCTCCTGCAATGTGTCATATCATCTCGTGTTTCCCCCCACTTCTCCCGTGTTTTCTCACACTGAGGAAAATTCATTATTTATTTTCTGGTGCAGCATAATATACACACGCACGCACACATACACACAGTGGTGTGGCTGCCTGATTTTGGGAGCTTGTGGAGTTTTGGAGGTGTGCAGCTGTGTGATGTGTAAGGTGATGTTACCGGGGGCATGTTTTGATGGCTTCAGGCTGGTGAGAAAGCCCCATTTCTCCCTCACTTTGGAAGGCAGTTGAACCTCTCCCCACTGCTGCTGCTCTTCCCTTCATTCCCCCATCCCCAACACACACAATGAGCTGCTGTTTCAGCAACAAAATAAAGGGTGCTATGTGTGTGGGGCAACTAGTAATATTTGTTACTAGTTGTGGGGGATCTTCTCCAGAATTGTGCAGTTGCACAGTTCGGAAAGTCTGAAGATTCACTGCTGCATGTTTACTTCTGTGTAAGCACATGCTGTCTCAATTCGGATTGGGACCATGGTGTTCGGGGTGGGGGGGAGGTTTAAACCCTTTTTTCCCCATCACCAGTTTCTCCCCTGAGATTCTTTTATTCTCCACCTCTCCTTGAGGGTTTAAAAAAGAAAATGACTAAAATAGATACTTCTTTCTTTTTTTAACCCCCCGCCCCGCCCCACCCAGGGTTAAAAATACATCACACACGCTAACACTATTGGCATTGCGCTAGAAGTCCCATACAGTAGTGCAACATAATTTGCATCATTGGATACTGCCCTTTGTGAATAAATCAGCCAACTCCAGTGTGAAGCCTGACTTCAATAGTCAACATTCAATACACACAACACATCACCTCTGCTGATAGAGTTCTTGTTGGGAAACAATCCACACTTGATCCCATAATCTGTACCCATTTATACTCTGTAGTCTGCTTCCTGGTTTGTTTCTATGTTGCTTGCATGAGACCTTCTAGCTCTTTAATGATTTATTTTGTAGGATTAGTCTGGACAGAGGCTGGAAGGTGAATTTGCAAGGTTGGAAAGGTAATAGGTTTTCTCATTTCTTGCCTACCAAAATTCAGCAATAGAGAAGACTGTAGCTAGTTTTATAGTATTCCGAAGCAAAAAAAAAAAGCAAAGGGCAAAACTGTTTTTCTCCACTCAGACATTTTTATATAGAGACACTTTAAGTAATTCCAAAACTCAGCATAAAAGCTATGCTCCTGGCTTCGCTTCATTTGCTTGGGCTCTGACCCAGAGAGTTCTGCCCCAGGTCCTATGCAGGCATGTGCATTTTTAAGCCACTGGAAACCTTTTAGATGGCTACAAATGTGCAAATTCTGGGATTGGTTTGCAAAAATGTTTTCAACACTCAGTCCTATAATTCTCGGCAAAGACCACGTGTATGTCATGGTAGGGTGGCAGAAAATGCATGAATTTTGATTGCATGAAAATGGGAGGAAAAGATGAAATATAACTTCACAAGTATCCTGATCTATTTCCAAATTTACTCATGATTTGTGATAGTACGTTTGCTTCCAGCAATGTCTGTTGGGGTTGGGGCTGCTGCTGTTGTTTTTGTTGGATTTATATGGCTACCCATCCACACACGTTCCCTGAGTGGTTCACAAAGCCAAAAATCCATGTGTTAAAACAGATTGGATAGTGACATACCTAGGGATGTTAGAGAAATCTGCAATGGATTCAAATGAGATCAGATTCCTGTGAATCTGACCTGTGGATTCCACAGTGGAATGGCTTTTCCCGAGTCTCGCAGATCTTTTTTTTGGGGGGGGGGATTTGTGTAAATGTGCACTTGTGCATATTACCACAAGTGCGCATTTGCAAATGAATGAAATTGTCATACAAAAAATTCCAATTCCATCAACATATGGATGATGGAACGAAAGACACCTAGAAATCCACGAAACAGATGGAATGGAGTTAATAAAATCTATACTTCCCTAGATATACCCCAGTGAGTGGTGCACCACCACACAATGAACTCTCATGCTGTGAATGGACAAAAACTCCTAGAGGCAACAACAGCAACCACTGGCTCCAGGTAACATATAAAACTGCCCAAGTCAGCTACACCCATGCAATTATTAGAACATGTAGTTTAGCCCTTCTTCTCTGGTTCAGGATAGTTACTCCTAGGGCCCATCGACATGGAGATGGTTTCTGAGGTGATTCCTTTTAAATCCAGGTTTTTGTGAAATCGGGTTCGCTTCTCCCATGGCAAATGAAGCCAGTAAAACAGTGTATACAGTTTTTTAGAAAACGCTTTCATGGGGCAAACAGCTCCTGCAGCCGCATGAGTTGGGGGTTGGATGGGCAGAGTCCCGTGAGGAGAACTGAACGTCATCAACTGCATAGGTGCAGGGCAGCAAATGAGTGGAGGCTTGCTTCCTGCCCGCCCCCCCAGTGAAGTGCAATGGATGACGAGTTACTTCTGAGTAGACATGCCTTAGCCGGCACCTCTCCTCTGTGCCTACCCTTTCTCGGTGGGAGTAGGGGTCATTTGGGGGCGATTATCTTTTAAAATCAGTAAGGCTGTGCATAGCTTTGCTCTTCTGTAAGTGTGGAGTTTTACCATAACAGGCTTCATGTGCTCAATGAAGCGCAGTTGAAGGCACTGAGTTACTTCTGAGTAGGCATGGTTATCCAGTGTGTCTGTCCACCCTTTCTCAGCAGCAGGCATGAGGATCTCTTGACAGTGAAGGGAGGAAACAGGTGCCACCAATGTCTTCCCGAACTCACGCAGCCTCCCCCACCCATCCCACCCGTTCTGGCTAGTATTTCCTCTTACTAAAGGAGGCAGGTTGGAGCCAAGGGATGATGAGGATGAGGGGGAACAAGGAGAGCTCTCCCCCACCCTCACCACCCAGTCGACTCTCCAGAATCAATAGCTGTCTGTTTGGGACGAGGGTGGGCAGGAGGGAGAAAGCTGATGGCTGTGCTCTTCCAAAGCAGCTGCCACCGCCACCACCACCACAAAAAAGCGGGCAGATGAGGAGAGGCGGTGGGCGACTTCTGTGCACATACGCTGGTCTGAAAATTTAAATTCTCCCGACCCCTCTCTGCTCCCATACTCAGCAAAGTGCTGTTGAAGGCAATGAGATACTTCTGAGTAGCCATGTTTAGCCTCATGTCCACCCTCTCATGAGGCAACTTTCCCTTCCACCAATTAGCACCACTACCTCCTGCCCACTGGCCTGCACTGCAGCCCTTCGTACCTTTGCTCTTACAAAAGAGTGAACAATTTTAAAAACTGGCTTGCCCCCTGCCCTGTTCCTCACGTGCGTGCTGAATGAAGTGCAATGGAAGGTGAAGAGTTAGTTCCAAGTAGACATGTTTAGCCAACATCCCCCCTTCTGCCCAACCTTTTTAAGCAGGACGAAGGCTTCTTTGGAGACAAACACCTTTTAAACTCATTATACCTATGTGCACATTTGCTGGTCCAGAAACTGCAAAAAGAGCAGGCAAAGGAATTCTCCCAACCCCCCTGCTCAGACTGGGTAAAGTGCATTGCAGGGAAGGAGTTACTTCCACGTAGACATGTTTGGGCAATCCTCTCCTCATGTCCCCCCTTTCATGTCCCTCCACTTTCCCTTCTGCCAATCAGCACTGGTTGCCCCCAGCCCACACTGAAGGCAGTTCAGGGCACACAGACTCCCAAACTAGACTGAAACCACTGCAACGGGAAAAATCCACCACAAAATAAGTTTATAATATATCAGTTTTTAAGGCATGAAAACCACACTTGCTATGGAAAGGGGCGTGCGTCATCTGCCATGATCATTTTGGGGGTGCAATAGGACCAGAGTAAATGCCCCATGTAGATGGGCCCCTAGTGTAGACTGTGGAATATTTTATTTGTCCAATCTGATGGGTATAATACTTGCATTTCATAGATATTGTTGGTAACTCCTTAAACCAATTAGTTTGTCATGGTACTTTCTGTATTTGCATGTTGAAAACCTCCCCTTTGAATACTGATTGTTTACGTAATAACATTTCACATACTGTACAAGAAAGCAGGGGGAGAATTTCTGAAACGTTTTTGTGGCATGTTGAATTAAAGAAATATCATAAAGATCAGCCAGTTATTCATGCTTTGAAAATGTGTTAGGAGGTGAGAATGGATTTGAAGTTTCTTCAAAACAAACTGGGCTACATCTGCTATGTGTTTCTGGAATGATGAAGTGATGACAAGCAGCTAATATGTGAGAAGACTGAGCTTACTATTTCCTCTGCCTGTGAAAGTATATGTACAAGATTACAACTGCTCATGAAGTGTCACTTTATTGTGTAGAAGACCAGAGGGAAGGTTGCAAACAGTAAAGAGATCATCGTAAAGGGAAGGGGAATATGGGGTGTGGTGTGACAAAGCCAATCTCTAGACATTGTGAGGCAGAAAAAAAAGTTTTGTATGAGTGGCATGTTATGGACAGTTAATACAGTTTCATTTGCAGCACTCTTGAACACATTGCATTTCCTGTGTAGCATCTGCTGTCTTTTGTGTTATAATTGAGTCAAGTGTAATCTCTGTCAATAGGGGCATTCAGAGAGGAGAAACCAATGCTGGATTGAGCAATGGGATTGGACTGAAGTGGGATTTATTATCTTTGAGGCATATTAAACAGGGTGAAATAACCTCAATGCATGTCACTTTGTCCCTGTGGCTATTATCTGTCTGGGATATTTATTTAGTTAAAGTATTTCTGGGTCACTTTCCAGGGCCATGCCCTGGCAAAGCAGCATACATAACAGTAAATGATAACAGAGACACATTAGACAAACCAATTTTGCAGTCACAATTATTTGGAAGCAGTTTTAAGTCACTAAAAACAGTCACACTCTTAAAAGAAGGCAGCACTGAAGCCCTGTTTGAAGAGCCTGAACTGAAGAGCTCAAGGGCAATTTATGTGGAAGGGAATTCCAGAGCCGGGGGACTACCATCAATTAGGCCCTCTCTCTTGTGCCATACAACTTGGTAAATCTTACTAGCAGTTACATGAGTAAGGCCTCCAATGCGGATCTTAATGTGGTCTGACCGTGCCAAATAGGGATTGATATGCTTATCAGTGTGCTAACAATTAAACTGTAGACTTTGCGAGGCATAAGGATGCAGCATTTCCATTTATTGCTATCTGACTAACTGGGCATTTTGTGATGTGATTGATTTCCAATATATATAAGGCCTATTCAGTAACTCCTTGAACACATACAGTAAATGCCTGCTGGCTCTGGCCCTCACATCGCCATGCCCCACTCGCCTTGCTCATTAGCCAGAAGGTGTAAAATGAACATAGGTGCTCCTATAGCTGTTCACAAAAAGGAGCTCCCGATGAGTTGAATGGTAGCCAGGGTTCACAGGGATGCAGTGCTGGTACTTTTTGATTGGCAGGGATGTTGGCGTCATCTGCCACCCCCCTCATAATTCCCTGTCCCCTCTGAGCTTAGCTGCAATCCTCACCGTAGCTCGGGGGATATTAATTTTCCCAGCTCCCTGTTGAAATGCAAAGTCTTGGCTGGGCAATTCGGACCCATTAGCTTTACAAAAAACTTGCTTCTGGTAGAGATTAAAATGGCTAGAACTAGTTTGTAGATAATGGATCAACACAGCTTCCTGCACTTTGGGACTCTCCTTGGAGTTGCGGCGCAGCTGATAAATGCCTGCACTTCAAAATGTACCACTACAGCACTGATCCTCAGCAGGTTTCAATCATTAGCTGAGATGTTCACTATTAATGCTTTGCTTGCTTGCTTAGTCTTCATTTTGCTTAACTTGTCTATTATTTTTAATTAGATGGGTAAACCCTTTACCTCGAGGCAGACACAATGATGACTACTATGCTTCTCGAACATTATTTTCTGTCGTCAAGTGTGCTTGTTGGTTTGCTTTCAAAGAGTGTCATACAGCACCACCCAGCCTGTGTTCTTTAGAAGACTTGGTTGCTGTTGAGAGCTATGGCTTTGTGTCCCAGAGAATGTGAGGGGGGTGGGGAACAGATGAAATTATAGCTTTTTGCCAAGTTAGCATCCTTTGAAAAGACGGCTCACAATTGTTATGACTTTTCTTCAGGCACAAGAACGCACACCCAAACTATGCAAAGGCAGTTATTTGTTCATTGATAATATTTGTAAACTGCTTAATATAATAAAATATCTAAGCAGTTTACATATAAATGCATTTAAAAATCACAGTTTAAAACACACTATTAATAAACAGTTACAAGTACAGCAATAAAAGCCAGAGAAAGCCTGTGCAAATTTCGTCTTCAGAGACTTTTAAAACACACCACATTTTCTGTTTCCTGAACTGCATAGTGGAGGTGTGCGCAGGATAGGCACAGGGAGGCATAGTCAGGCACCTGCTGAGGGCCCACACCCCAGAGCGGCCCACTGACAAGCGCCCCCTGAAGTTGTGCCTCCTCTTCCCTGCTGCAACTTTCTTGTTCACATGCCTCTTGCTCTGGCCCACTCCTGCCTAAGGAGCCTCAAAAATCTGGAACCAGCACTGGGTGGGTGCCACTATTGAGAAGGCCCACTTTCTAGAAGTTACATGGTGACATTCTGTTGTTCATGGCCAACAAGGCCTCCTCTGAAGTAGGGCTGTGCGCAAATGGCCTCTCAAGATTCTCCAGCCCGTTTGTGGGCAGAGAAATTGGGGGGACAATTTTGCTGAATTTCTCCTAGGGGAGGAGAAATTCTCCAACATTTTCTCACAGATAGGGTTCACTATTGGCCGGGGTTGTAGCACAGGTTCTTTCTTTCTTTCTTTCTTTCTTTCTTTCTTTCTTTCTTTCTTTCTTTCTTTCTTTCTTTCTTTCTTTTTTCCTAAAGGTTTTTGGTTTATTGTACTCCTGCAAGTGGGAACAGCATCAGCATTGTTGGGGCTTCCACTTTTCTGAGGCAGAATTTTGAATTGCTTTTGGTTTTTGACCTTACCTAATCCCTGAGAGGTGGCCAAGGGTGCTGTGTCTCTCTCTATTACACATCTTTCCATTGCTCAGCAGCCTCCCAAGCCACCTGGTGTTCCTGAACTGAAAAAGCCCCATGGGAGGAATTGTGATGATCCTCATGATGGCTTTAACTGAAATGCGGGAAGCTGAGGAGGCTACAGGCTGCCACAGAGATTATTGTACAATGGAACTCTGTACACTCCTCAGCCACCTCATAAGTAAAGCAAGCACAAGAATTCCAAACCCAACCCATGAGAATTTCTCCGAAATTTCTTCTCTTTTGAATTTCTTTTCGAAAGTAATTTCTTTTCTATCAAATGGAATGAGAATAGTCAGAAAAAAATGTGGGAGAAATTTCAGCACAGCAATACTCTGAAGATCTCAAAGGTCAGCTGAGTATATATAGGGGAAGATGGTCTGCTAGGCATCCCAGTCCCAAGTTATTTAGCACTTTGTATGTCAACAGCATAATCTTGAACATGACTCAGTAGTTAATAGGCAGCCAGTGGAGGTCTTTTAAAACAGGTATACTGTGTACATCTAATGTGTACAAAAGTGCTGCACTGGGCACTCTTGCCATTGCATTCTTCACTAGCTGCACTTCTGAGCCAGGTGCAAGGGCAGCCCCACGTAGAGTGCTTTTCAGTAATCAAGTGAGATTACCAGCTGGCATGAACCATCAGCTATGTTACATTCATCGCTTCAAGCACCATCAGAAATGCACTTCACACATTATCCATGTGTCATGCAACCCCCTGGCTTCACTCCAACATCTACACATTACATATAGACTGTCAGGTTTCCCTTTGCCCCCACTGCTCTTCAAATGCTGAATCAAACACAGACAAGAGGCTTCCCCACCTACAGCTTTTAATTCCGTTACCACAAAGGGTCATACAGATGCAAATTCTCAGTGACTCTCAGTCTGCAAGGAAATGCCTTCAGGGGGTTCAAAAGGTAGCTGCGAAAGTTGCCCAAGTTGCCCACCGTTTGAAAGAAAGGCAGGCTCACTAGCCTAACTTAAGGGGTGGGGGGAGGTCTCTCTCGTGAGGCTTCTAAGCACTGCTGTTCACGCAGGGCCAATTGGGAAGACCTTCTAAGTTCTGCCCCTGCCATCTCCCTCCTGGCTCTGCGTCTGTGCCTTGCATCTATTATTTCAGACTCGCCAAACACCGCCTTTCCCTGTTCGCTGCCTCTCACGGGGATGGGGGGGTGATGGGGGACCTTCCTCCAGCTGGACCTTTGAAACCTGAGGAGCCTGCCTATCCATATCTGGATAGCCTGGGAACATACCTCCCCCATGTCTGGTGGTTGCTGTTCAGAATCTGAACTGCTCTTCCACTCCCTGTGCTTAGAAGCACTCCTGACATAGACATCTGAATGGGAGAAGCCCAGGCAGAAGCCCTTTAGGGCACCAGGCATGTCAGCTTCCATGTAAATTGAAACACTGTGGGATTGGGGTTCCAGATGAGTTCCCCATATGCTCAAAGGTTTCCTCTCTTTAGACAGTCCCATAGAGTTCTAGCAAGACTAAGCTTCACTACACATGCCTGAGGTACTCTGCAACCCATGATGGAAGGTCTACAATCCAGTGAGAAATAGATAAAAACACAGTCCCTATACTGGATCATAGACCTTTGAAATACAAGGTGTGTATCTAGTGCAGCCTCTGGCAGCTTCAAGAACCCAGAGAATAAAGAGCATAATAGCAGCCTCTAGTCTGTAATGCCCTATAGTTTGTCATGTTCTGAAGTAGGAGTTATCCATTTACGGTCTTTGATGCTATGGTGTTTTGAAATAAAGCAGCTAAAATAAATTACTGTTAACAAATATGCAATACAAGGGCACCATGTTTATTTGTTTTTCTCTTTTCCATATCTTCACCTTAACCCAGATGGAAACTTTGTATGTGGATTTATTTTAGATTGTAGTTCTATTCATTCTGTGTTTGAGAATAAAACTAAGGCACAACATGTTCAAAAGTCCTTGAACATTATCAAATATATGAAAGGTATGTTCCCATAGTTTGTTAAAGTTTAGCTTTTATCTTTCGCTTCATCTGTTGGTGAAAATATAGGTATTATAAAAACATTTAAAATATGAAAGACCAGGTTCAACATAGTGCTTGTTAACTCTGATAATATGAATAATTGTTAGAACCACAAGGAAATTTGCTTCCTTTTGGTATTTTATTTATTTTTTTATTTATTAAATTTATTAATCGCCCATCTGGCTGGTCAACCAGCCACTCTGGGTGATGTACAATAATAAAAACAATTTAAAACAATAAAATTCTACACTTAAAAACATCATATTTCTAAAAATACCCTAACCCACCCGCCTGCCTGAACAACCATGTTTTTAATGCATGGCGGAAGCTCATTAAAGCTCATTGTTTTTATTGTATCTGCAAGGTCAAATTATTATGATGATTTTGAAAAGAATTAGTGCATAAAACAACATTCTTTTTTTAAAACAGGTACCTCTGAAGCAATTTCACCTTAAGGCAGCAGAATGTTGCTCCTTTTTCATATGATGCTTTATCTGTGGCAAATAAGCAATGGAATAAATGGAAGGATTCCAAAGCCCAATATAGTGTTATTCATGGCTGATGACCTTGGCATTGGAGACTTGGGATGCTATGGAAACACAACTCTAAGGTTTGCTAACGCTCTTGGTGATCTACGTGCCTAATTTATTTAAATACTCTACAATGTTTGGCTGCAGTGACCGAAAAACAGCCCTACAGGGAGTTTCTTATGGTCAGAGAGATTGCGGAACATCAAAATCATAATAGAGAAACCACAAGTTAGCTGAGGTTGCCTTTTTTTGGATTGAAAAACAAAATGTAGTCCTCTGTTTGATTGACCTTTATTTGCTTCTTGCAGTCAGAAATGAAAACTATTTAAAAACCGGCCAGGCACCAGGCTGGCATCCTTGGGCAGCTGCCAGTGTCGAAACACCCTGGTAGGGCCCACTCTTGCTGTCTTCCCTGGTTCCCCTTTATTTTTCCTAGCCCTACATTTCCAGTACTGTGACATGGCTGGACTAGTCATTCTTTCAATTCCCACGATGCCCATGAGATAGCACTACCCTGAGGCATCATGAGAAATTAAAGTGTGGCTACACCCAGCTGTCCAACGCTACTTGGAGCACTGCCACCACAGCTAGGGTAAGCCTGCCATGGCGTACTGATAGAGGAGGAGCTTCACCAAGGACAGGGCTGATGTCAAGGTTTTGCATAGTTGGGCACCTGCTGAGGGCCCACACTCCAGCAGCAGCCCACTGACAAGAGCCTCCTGGAGTTGCTCTCCCTCTTCACCACTGCAACCTGTGATCTCACTCTGGCCCAGACAATGGTGGTAGTGAGAAGGAGAAGCAGTAGTGCCACCACCTACTTGCTCCCTGGCTCTCTGCCTGTCAAGCAAGCACGTGGTAGCAATGATGAGAAAGAGGATGAGAAGCCACAGCAGCTGGTGACAATGGTGATGGGAAGGTAGACTCACTGAGGGAGGGGGCCTATTAAGGGTGTCTTGCCCAAGGGCCCTCAAAAACCTAGAGCTGGCACTGACCAGGAGACACTTTGCCTAGGAACCCCTCAAAGCTGGAGCCAGTCCTCGAAAATATTTATTCTATATCATTACTTCACAAACCAAATGCATTAGAAGTAAATTCATAGTCTTGGAGGGACAGAAAACAATCAAGTTTATTTACTATCATTTTTATTTGTTTATTTAATCCAGCCACCCTCACCACACAAGAAAGCCCTCAATATGATTTACAACAACATTGTAAAGCAATAGAAATCACATTTCTAAAATACACAGCAAAGCTAAAACAAACAAACAGTCCAAGCTATTTTACAGCATGGAACTCAGAAGCAATTCCAAAGACTCAGGAATTCCTAGCTCAACCCCCACCCCACCACTAAATATATAAGCTTTATATAACTGCCTGAAAGCTAGTATGCAAAGCGAGGAGAGAGTGCAATATTGGTTGATCATGCTCATGCCTACCTGCATCCACGTCTAGACATGTTGTGGCATTCCGCATGTCTTGTGGCTTCTGAACCCTTTTGAGGGCAGCCCCATGTAGAGCATGTTGCTGTCGTCTATTTGTGAGGTAACAAAGATCTGGATAACAATTCAGGTCCTGATTCTCCAGGAGGAGGGGAAGAAGCCAGGGTTTAAGAAAGAATGTTTCAAAAATATGTAAAAATATGTTAAATTTTGGTGGTGGTGTTTCTCTAATTCTGCTTTGCAAAAAATGTGAAACAACGTGATTATACTATTATTCACAGATTCCAAATTCACACCACACTGTGCCACTTCATTATATGAAATACTTTAGAAAACATAGTTTCAACTAGGAATTGATGAAAATTTGGTTGGGTTCATTTTTGATAAGAATATATAAAATCCACAAAGTCTTCAGAAACAGGATGGAAAGAGTTTGTGCTTTAAAAAATCAAATGTGGGAGAAAGCAAAACTGACAGGTTCATTCCCTAGCTAAAAAGCATTTTGATCAAAATATAATGCTGCACTTCTTACAGTGCAGTCCTATACATATTTACTCAGTACTTAGTCCCATTGTTTTCACTGAGACTTACTCCCATGTAAGTGTGCACCCTTAGTTATGTTATCGTCCTTGCTCAAATATGTTTGGGTAGGAGCGACTGGAGTGTAGCGAACATTAGAGTTGTGAAGCGACCATAAGATTTGATTCAGAGCCTAATTCAGTGCTTTGGAAAATGGCCTGATTCTGCTTGGACCCATTTGGAGGCCATCTGCTTTGACTCTGGCACTGAACCGCAGTCAAGATTCGGAAATCCAAAGCTTTGTGCCTCCTATTAACTATCGTGAGATATTAAAAAGTGGCTATAACCTTTTTCTGTTTGTCAGAAGTGGATGGCATTTGCAGGCATAGTAGCCCCTTAGGAAGGGATTACGCCTGCTACTTTTCAGAAAAATAAGTGCAGAGGTTTTTATTTATTTATTGCATTTATGTCGCACCTGTTTTCCTCTTGCAAGGAACCCAAGGCAGCTTACATAATCCTCCTCCTCTCCATTTTATCCTCACAACAACAACCCTTTGAGGTAGGTTGGGCTGAGAGCCTGTGACTGGCCTAGAGTCACCCAGTGAGCTTCCATGGCCAACTGGGGACTAGAACCCGGATCTCCTGGCTCCCAGTCCAACACTCGCACCGCTACACCACACTGGCTCTCTTTTTGTGCCATGCACCTTTATATTTTGATGTTATTTTAAGGGAACTGCCGATAATGTTTTTATTTCTTAGCAGAATTAGGTGAAATTTGCCCATTCTGTGGGGATCGAGCCATCCAAGTTTCAGAAGAATAAGTGCAAGGATGTTTGTGAGCAGAATTTACATTTTGAGGCTATCCAAAAAAGGATGTGCTAATCCTCCTATTTTCCTTGTGAACCATTCTTCTGAAAATGGCAGACAGCATATAGGTGTCCCTAAGTAAGGAAACAGCAAAGTTGCAGGAGGATAGTTGTTCATGTGGAAGGGGAGTTCTCAAATACTTCAGAGGCCGCTCCCAGGGTGTGGAACTCTCTGCCGAGATATACTATGTTCACTTCCTCTCTGCTGTCCTTTTGCCAGTAGGCAAAGACCTCTTTATTCAAGCAAGCCCTTGGTGTGTAAGTGGGTCTGTTGGGTTGGATGTGTTTTTATTCTGTTATTGCTGTTTTAATTGTGTTTTAATGTATTATTTTATTATTGTTTTAATCAAGCTTTATTTATGATTGTAAGCCACCTAATGTGCCATTTTTCTTAGTAGAATGGTGGGGTACAAATCAAATCAAATCAGTAATATATAATGTATGTATGCTACCCATTTTCATAGAATGTGCATTAAAGACCGGTGATAATAATGCATTATTTTGCACAATTACATGCAATAAAGAGTAGTGATAAATTCATAGGCTATTGACCACATATACTGGTCAGCTTTAAAACAAACAAAACCAGAAACAAATGCCATACCAATGTTTCATGGTTCACTTCCCACAGAAGTCTGCTAAATAGATCAGCTGCACAATCCTTGGCATGTCTGCTTGGATGTAAGTCCCATTCATTCACAGCACTTACTCCCAGGCAAGTGCATATAGGATTATGTTGCTTTATTTATGTATTTTAAGAATGTATACGTTACCCTTCAGTGTAAATATTTCTGGAGTAGTTCATAAATAAAACAATAAGATACATGAAAAAACATCATTACAATCAAAAGGGTAGCAGACAAAAGTGGCATAATAATAATAAAAAAACATTATGCACAATTCAAAGTATAAAAGGTCTAGGAAAATAAAAAGGTTATCACCTAGCACTGAAATACACCAGAGCAGGCACCTGGCAAGCTTCCTGGTGACTGCATTTAATAGGCAGACTGCAAGGTCCTTTTCCCCATTATCACCTTCCTGCAGGCAGATGGGTGCAGACTGAGGGAGGCCTCCAAAGATCATCTCAGTGTCCAGGCAGGCTTCCAGTCTTAGGGTGGCCAGGTGTAATACTGTTAGAAGATAGTCCTATATCTGAAGGTGTCCTCTGTTTAAAGGGCTGTCCAGTGCAGTCCAAGTCTGTTTTAAAGAGAAAGAACCATAAGAAGGGAGAGCAGGAACCTTGAAGATGCCTGTCAAGAGTTAGCACCTGGACAGTGGACAGAGCAGATACACAGGCTACCTGGTCACAGTCTTCCCAACTATGGTGAGAAGTACTGTATTTCAGTTCAATTGTATTCAGATTATAGTGATTATTTCTAAATCTGCATGTATACATATAAATCAGCACATGCAAATTTTATGCAAAGTCACATCCTCCCTCTGCCCTTTTGGTGATTTGTAAGTGGCCACCTCATCAGATGCCCAGGCCCCAAGCTGTTTAAGCCTTTAAAGAAAATGAACAGCACTTTGAATTGCATCTGGAATTAGACTGGGAGTCCATGTCGGGGGGGGGGGGGGGTAACATTGGCAACATAAATTTCCATATAAAGCCTAGCAGCTGTTTCCAAACAGTCTCCAAAGGCAGCTCCATATAGTCCATTCTGGAGGTTACCAAGGCATGAATAAGGGTGGCCAGACATTATTGCACAAGTACAAAGGCTTTGAGCAGTTTTGATAACCACTAGGATTGTGAAGAAGGGAATATATTATCTTGCTTATATAAAACTCTTTCCATTTAAGCATGCAATGTATGTAGGCCGAGAGAAGAAAGACACATGTGTAGTGAAAATGTCCCGGCTCCCATATTTAAGCACAGATGAACAGAGCACAAATACAATTGACTGAGGCATATGACTGACAGATTGTTTCAAAACACATATTCCTTCAAATTTAGATTTACTTGATAACAGTGTGCTAACATCATCATCACACACTCACACACTGTGTTGTAGTTCTGTGCCACCTAACTGTTCTACATATGCTGTATTTGTTCTATAAATCACAATCTAGAACATCCTTCCCTAACCTGGTAGCTGCCAGATGTTTTGAACTACAACTCCCATCATCCCTGACCATTAGGCATGTTGCCTCAGGCTAATGGGAATTGCAGTTCAAACTATCTTTAGGGCACCTGGTTGGGTAAGGCTGATCTAGAGGAACATCATGAGAATTTTAAATAGTCTGAACTCCCTCAGCTCTACATATTCAGAATAAGGATGCAATTAAAATGCTGTTTTCCCCCTCAGAACTCCCAATATTGACAAGTTAGCTAAAGAAGGAACACAACTGACTCAACATATCGTACCTTCTCCACTATGCACCCCAAGCAGGGCAGCTTTCTTGACAGGCCGGTATCCCGTCAGAACAGGTAAAGTATGTTCGTAAATTTTTATTCCAAAATCCACTATCAGGCAATCCCTTTATTAGGATCTACCAAATATGCACAACATTTTGGGCAAGCTTTTGGCCTCTCCAGATCTCTTCAGAAGACAGCAAGTTAGGTTGTTGGTATTGTTTATTTCATTTATAAAGATAAAAAAATAGAATAAAAAGTATTTTCAAAAAAAGAAGAAGACAGCAAGTTACAGAAGCAGGTGGCGGGGAGAAGTGGGGAAGAGGCCGACATTGAAAGGCTATCTTGATGTTGGAAGTCATGAAGTCTGCATCTTCTGGTTAATCCTAATACGGGAATTGCCAGGCTGATATTTTGGATTTTTTTTTCTTATGGAGCAGCCTGGTTTATCTTATTTATTTATTTATTCATTCATTCATTCATTTCATTTCATTTCTATACCGCCCAATAGCCAAAACTCTCTTGGCGGTTCACAAAAATTAAAACCAAACGGCACACAATAAAACAATTTAAAATATATAGAACATTAAAACCACAATATAACAACACAACCACAATAAAACCTAGCAGCAGTGCAGGAGTTTAAAATACAGATTTAAAACAGCAAAGCTAAAAGTTTAGAAAGCTAAAATGCTAAAATGCCTGGGAAAATAAAAAGGTCTTCACCTGGCGCCGGAAGGAATACAATGTAGGTGCCAGGCGAACCTCACTAGGGAGCTCATTCCAGAGCCGGGGTGCCACAGCAGAAAAAGCCCTCCTCCTAGTAGCCACCTGCCTCACTTCCTTTGTCAGGGGCTCACGGAGAAGGGCCGCTAAGGATGATCTTAAGGTCTGGGCACACATATGGGAGGAGGCGATCCTTCACATAACCTGGCCCCAAGCTGTTAAGGGCTTTAAATGTTAATACCAGCACTTTGAATCGGGCCCGGAAATGGACTGGCAGCCAGTGCAGCTGAAAAAGTACTGGCGTAATATGAGCTCGCAGGCCAGTCCCTGTTAACAATCTTGCTGCCCTATTTTGGACCAGTTGAAGTTTCCGGACCATTTTCAAAGGCAGCCCCACGTACTACGCATTGCAGTAATCCAGACGAGAAGTTATCAGAGTATGGATCACTGTAGCTAGGCTATCTCTGTCCAGATAAGGGCGTAGTTGGTATACCAGCCTAAGCTGAGAAAAAGTGCTCCGTGCCACTGAGTTCACCTGTGCCTCAAGTGACAGTTCTGGATCCAAGAGCACCCCCAAACTATGAACCTGATCCTTTAGGGGGAGTGCAACCCCCTCCAGATCAGGTTAAATATCACCTAGCCGGGCAGACGAATCACCCACTAACAGTACCTCCGTCTTGTCTGGATTGAGTTTCAGTTTATTGGCCCTCATCCAGGCCATTACCGTGCCCAGGCCCTGATTCAGGACAGCCACTGCCTCACCTGGTTTTGATGAGAAAGAGATGTAGAGCTGGGTGTCATCTGCATATTGATGGCACCTCAGCCCACACCTCCGGATAATTTCCCCCAGCAGTTTCATGTAGATGTTAAACAGCATGGGGGATAAAATAGAGCCCTGTGGAACCCCATGGCACAGAGCAGTAATCCCCCAGCACCATCTTCTGGAATCAGCCATCCAAGTAGGAGCGGAACCACTGTAGTGCAGTGCCTCCAACTCCCAACCCAGACAACCTATCTGGAAGGATACCATGGTCGATGGTATTGAAAGCCGCTGAGAGGTCCAGAAGAATCAACAGGGTCGCACTCCCCCTGTCCTTCTCCTGGCAGAGGTCATCCCACAGGGCGACCAAGGCAGTTTCTGTTCCAAAACCAGGTCTGAAGCCCGATTGAAATGGATCTAGATAATCCGTTTCATTCAACAGTGCCTCGAGCTGTCCTACAACCACCCGCTCAAGCACCTTGCCCAGGAAGGGGATGTTGGCCACTGGCCTATAATTATTAACATCCTCTGGGTCCAGGTTAGGCTTTTTCAGGAGTGGTCTAATTACCGCCTCTTTTAAAGCGGCAGGCACCACTCCCTCTCTCAAGGAGGAATTTACAACCTCCTGGACCCAGCCAGACACCTCTCCTTGTTTGACTTAATAAGCCATGAAGGGCAAGGGTCAAGCACACAAGTGGTCGATCGGACTTGGCCAAGCACCTTGTCCGTATCCTCAGGCCTCAGTAACTGAAACTCATCCAATAAAACTGGACCAGACAGTGCTCTAAACACCTCTACCAATGGAACTGCATTAATCGTGATGTCCAATTCATGACGAATCTGAGCGACTTTATCCTCAAAGTGCCGTGCAAACTCATCACAGCATGCCACGAAGGGTTCCACCATCTCTCTCCCTGGCCCAGAATGTAACAGGCCGCGAACCACTCGGAAAAACTCCGCTGGATTATACTGAGAAGATGCAATGCTGGTGGGAAAGAACTGTCTCTTTGCCACCCCCACAACCCAGAGTAGGCTTGATAATGAGCTCTAACCTGTGTTCAGTCAGACCCAGTACGAGTTTTCCTCCACCTGTGTTCTATCTGTCTCCCTTCTTGCTTCATTGCCCTCAGCTCAGGTGTATACCAAGGAGCTGGCCGGGCTCTGCTCAGAGGGAGAGGGCGCTTGGACGCAATCGTGTCAACCGCTCGAGTCATCTCTGCATTCCACAGAGCGACCTGGGCTTCGACAGGAGCACCAGCCATACCAGCAGGAAAAGCCCCCAGAGGCAGAGCCCTCTGGAATCCATCAGAATCCATTAATCTCTGGGGGCAGACCATTTTAATAGGTCCCCCACCCTTGCAGAGGGGGAAGGCTGCCAGGAGTCTAAACCTCAGCAGGAAGTGATCTGACCATGACAAAGGGACAGATGTTAATTCCTCCACTTTCAGATCACCATCCTCCCGCCCAGTCAAGAAAACCAGATCAAGCGTGTGTCCTTTTATATGCGTTGGGCCGATGACATGTTGGGACAGCCCCATGGTTGTCATGGCGGCCATGAAGTCCCGGATACAGCGGCCTTGGCATGGAAGTTGAGATCCCCCAGGACCATCATCCTAGGGGTCCTCAACACCAAGTCCGAGTCCACCTCCGTCAGCTCAGGCAGGGAGTCTGGTGGGCAGCGGGGTGGGTGGTACACCAACAGAATCCCTAATCTGTCCCGGGTACCCAACACAAGGTACAAACACTCAAGATCTGCACTCGAATGAGCAGGAAGCCTGGAGAGGGAGATTGAATTCCTATAGATCATGGCAACCCCCCTCCCTGACCCTCAAGTCGGTGTTGGTGCTGCACCGAGTACCCAGGAGGGCACAGCTGGGAGAGAGTGACCCCTCCCAGTTCCCCCACCCAGGTCTCAGTAATACATACCAGGTCAGCCCCCTCATCCACAATCAAATCATGGATGAGGGAGATTTTATTTTGGGCCGACCTGGCATTCAGCAGCCGCAGCAGCACCAGACCTGAGGGCAGACTGGTAAGGCTGCCAGGAACCATCAGGTTGGGGGAAGAACCAGAAGAGGGGACAGCTGTAAGGTGTCTAGCCCTCTTCTCCTCATCTGGCCTGTTAATCCCCCAACACCATACCTCCCCCTGCCCGTGACCACAGTTATAGTGGCACCTCCCCGACCCCCTGAGTTGCCCAATAGTCCTCCCAGGCACATATTAAAATGTTAGGGTATAAAATGTTCAACAGTGTAAAAGAATATCAGAGATAAAAGAGATAAAAGAGAACAGCGGCTAAGAAGGAGCAGATAAAGTCCACATTTGCCCCTTTCCCCTTGTCTTTAAAGCTGCTGCCCTCTGCTGCTGCTATTTGCTGCTAGTATCTGTGGCTGTTGATGTCTCTGGGGAGGCAGGTGGGTGGGTCTTCAGGTGCTATTCCGTGCGATGCTAAGTGCGCACTTGGCGCCACACTTGGCGCCACCTCTGGCAGCCCCGCCTTAAGTACCTGTTTGGCGGGGGCAGAAGCAGGCTCAGGATCCTCCTGGTACAGCTGGCTGGCTGGTTTACTTTGTTTGATATATTATTGTTGTTTGTAATTAAAATATTTTTCAATATTCTGAATACTCTTAAGTGTATGGAAACAGGTTCTTGCTCCAAGGCATCCTGTGCCCTGGCGTATTCTTGAACCATTGAACCAAGAAGGTAAGCCATGGGGCCCAGTCATTAGGCAGATTGAGGCAGTCGCCTTAGGCAGGTGATCTGGGACATCATGAAAGGGCACCAAATTGTTGATTATTTGTTCAGTGTTTGCTGTATTTTTACTGCCAGGATGGGGGAATTTTCTGCCTCAGGTGCCAAAATAACTTGACTGGCCTTGGGTACTATGCACCTTGACTTGGAGAGGGATGGGGTGTAATTGGCTATTCTGCCATAGGCAGCAAAATGTCCATAGCCAGCCTGGCTTAGCTGAGCAGCCTCATAATAGATTTTAATATTAGATGCCATTAGTTCTCCTTCAGCCAAACTCTTTTATAATGTATTCACTTCAGCAGCCTGTGCCTTCTTGTCTCCCCAAAGGAGAAAGTATCTCTATCAAATTTTGTTACTTCTTTAGTGAAGCTATTGGGATAAATAAAATAATATTACAAAAAAGAAATATCAGGTTGGGCTTAACTTTGACATTGTGACTGTTGGTATTATCACAGACCATGACAGTTTCAAATTCTGTGAATGAACTCAGTCCCTTTTAATCTGTAGGGGTTCATAACTTTAGCTTGAACAGTTGGTTAAGATCTGTACTGATACCAGCAAACATTAAACACATTAGGCTGCAGTCCTATCCACACTTACCTGAAAGTAAGGTCTACTGAAACAATAGGACTTACTTTTGAGTAGACATGTATTCAGGATTGTGCTGTTACTGTTTGAATTGAGGCCTCAATTTTTCCCAAGCAATTCTGACTTGTTTATTCCATATATATCCAGATGTTTTAGGGGCAGGGGAATTTAATAGTGCTATAATAGATTTAGCAGGAATTTGTACTGAGTGACCCAGCAACATTTATCTGTTCATAGCAGGATCTTGGTAGTAAATCACTCTCCATGTGTGTTGGTTACTAACCTAATTATCATATTACTCTTTTATAAACAGGAGAAAAGAACTCTTTTTCCTCTCATCACACCTGCAATAAGTCTAATTTCATTCATATTTTTCTATCTGCCATCCAGGCGGATAGAAAGTAACAGACCTTGGACAAATTTTATACCTAACACATTTTATCATGGAACCAAACAACTAAGACCTTGTTGTTGTTGATATCAGAAGAGGAATAATGCTTACAAGTCAGTGAACCAGTGTGGTGCAGTGGCTAGAGTGTTGGACTGGGAGTCAGGAGATCTGGGTTCTAGACTAGTCCCACTCAGTCATGGAAGCTCACTGGGTCACTTTGGGCCAGTCACAGACTCTCAGCCCAGCCCACCTCACAGGGTTGTTGTTGTGAGGATAAAATGGAGGAGGAGGAGGAGGAATATGCGTGCTGCCTTGGGTTCCTTAAGGAGGAAAAAAGGTGGGATATAAATGTAATAATAAATAAATGAGGGAGGAATTGCCTGGGGAAAGGTGTAAGGAGAAACAAGTGAATGGCCCTTATTTTGATTTCAAAACTCTAATAGTTGTCATCATCATCATTTATTAGTATTGCATATTTGATTGTCTGAAGTGATTTGCATATATTATCTTGTATTCTTTGCAACAACTGTGTAAGGTAGGAGATTGTTATCTCAATATTGGAAATGGGGTGGGGGCTGACACTAAGAGAGAGTGGTTTCCCTAAGGCCACCCAGTGACTTCATGGCAGACGTAAGATTTTTTATGTATGTAGCACATGCTTTGCATGTAGAAGGTTGCAGGTTCAATCCCTGGCACCTCCAGGTAGGGTGAGGAAAGAATCCTGCCTGAAACCCTGGAGAGCCATTGCCAATCAGTGTCGACAATATGGGGCTAGATTGACCAAGGCTCTGACTCAGTATATGGCAGCTTCCTATGTTCCTATGTATGTATGTATATAAGGATGCTTATAGGCCATGTATAGACAAAAAGCTGACTAAAGGCAGCTTACAAAATTCAGTGCACAATTAAAATCCAGTTAACAACTAATAAAAGCCTAACAGTAGGACTAAAGCCAGCCATGTATGAACATTAAAGTGAATAATACACTAAACAATTTCCAGAAAGCAACCCTGTAAAACTCTTAGGGCAGAGATAGGCCCTAACTTGTGGTTCTCCAGATTCTTTTGTCCTACAACTCCCATCAGCCCTCACCATTGGTTATGGTGGCTTGGGCTGATGGGATCTGTAGGCCAAAACACCTGGAGGGCCACAAGTTGCCAACCACCTCCCTAAGGGAAAGGCTACTGAGAATAAATGCATCTTTTGGCCCTTCTGAAGAACTGGCAATATATCCCAGCTGGTAATAAGTTCTGTCAGTGTGGTGCCACCACTGAAAAAGTCCTTTCCCTTGTGCTCAGCCGTCTGATTGTTCTCAAAGGTGGGTAAAGAAGAAGGGCCTTGGTCAATACTTTCTGATTCGTAACTCAACCTTTTATAGCACTTATTCTGAAGTAAGTCCCATTAACTTTAATGACAGTTATTCCAGGTAAGTGAATATAAGATTGCAGCCTTAGCTACTGTACTGCACCTAGAATAGCCTTCCCCGACGTGGTGCCTTCCTGATGTTTTCGACTTCAACTCTCATCAGCCCAGTCAGCATGGCCAATGTGGTCTAGAACAGCTGGTGAGCACCAGGTGGAGAAGGCTGACCTAGGAGAACTCTTGGAAGATTTTCCCCAATGATGTTTTTTCTCATTTTTACATAAATGGAAAGTCAAAGAATGATCCAGCACAGCTGAAACTGAATATTCAATCAAAATACAATCTGTATTTCATACCTAATCTGATAAAGTGTTGTTCTAAGGTTGCTTCATTTTAAATGGTCTATATTCTATTAATGAAAATGGTTTTGCCTCAACTTCCAAAGTATTTTTAAAATTCTTTTAGGAATGGCTAGCTTGCATCGAATAGGAGTCTTTTTATTTTCTGCATCTTCCGGTGGACTACCTACTGAAGAAATAACTTTTGCAAAACTTCTGCAGCGGAAAGGTTATTCTACAGCTCTTATAGGTAAGGTTGATCAAGATGTACATGCTTGGTTTGACTGTTTTGTTTGTTTTAGAATTTCCTGTTTTTTGACAAAATTGTTTCCCAAAAGAAGCGTACAAGTTAAAAGTATAATATCAACAAAGTAAATAACACAATTTAAAATAAAACAGGAAAAGCCAGTAGAAATTCCAACAGTAAACTACAACATCACTGAGATCCAAACACCCTCTCAAATAAAAGTGTGATAGATCAAGCGGAATAGTAATGCTGTAGTTGTCCTTGAGCTACTGAATTTTGTACCTTTGACCTACTGAATCTTGTATGTCTTGTGGTGGTATAACTACATTACACATTTAACATTCTGTTTATGTATGTATGTATGTATTACATTTCTATCCCAACTTTTTTCCTCCTTTAAGGAACCCAAGGCAGCATACATAATCCTTCTCCTCCATTTTATCCTCACAAGAACAACCCTGTGAGGTGGGTTGGGCTGAGAGTCTGTGACTGGCCCAAAGAATCTCCCAACTCCCAGTCCAACACTCTAGCTATTAGTACAGTTATCTACATTTATGGAACTAGCTTACAACTCACCTTGCTATCTAGCTGGCTTTAAGTATACTTTCACAACACAAAAGCAATAATCACAACTAGATATATTGGGTTGGATCCATACTTAGAGTAGACCCATTGAAATTGATTGGGACTTAAGTTAGTTATAAATATCCTTGATTTCAATGGATATGCTCTAAATAGGATTAAATCTGTATCCAACCCATAACGTTGATAGAACGCTGACATTTCATGAGTTTCAATGGTTTTTCTTTGTCTGAATGAAATTTCAAATTAATCACAGGAACAGGAAAACTCTCTGACATGTACCGTAAAATAATCATTACAATAAAGCAAGCTAGTGGTTGTTTTAGTGTAGAAGAGGATTAAAACAAAACACAATCTGTCAGTTTAAGTTTCTATCACTTTGTCATTTTTCATATCTTAAAGTTAGTTCATCCCAAACTTTGAAAATGTTTAAGTTCATATGAAAATATGTATGCGTTTTTGTGTGCATTTCTCCTAATACAGTCACTTTTCATGCAATTTTGAGTAATATGCACAATTTTTGCAAGCAATTTTCCAACTACAATTTTATTTTACTATATGTACTCCCTTTACAGGCAAAACCCAGTAGCACATTATTGAACATTATTTTCACTAATGTATAATTTTTTTCTGCACGTTTTTGTTTTACACCCATTTTCCAAGTATTTTTGATTGGAGAATTCCACTGCAAACTCTGGAGGAGTGTAAATTTTGAATAGGGATGTACGAATCCCTTACCTTCCCTTTCACTGGAGGTCTGCCAGGACGGAGGAGTTGATCCATTCCTCCCCCCGGAATCCTCGCCAGCCGGCTCCACTCCACAGCAATTCCGCAGAGCTGCCAGCCAGCTCCAAAACGCCAGCAATACAGCCGCCATGCTGTATCGCTGGCTGAAGGGGACGTGACATACTGCGGCCAGAAATGGCATCCGGGACACCATTTGTGGCCGTAAAGGCCTCGGTTTAAGGTAAATGCAGCTGTAAATGGCTGCATTTACCTTAAACTAAGGCCTTTACGGCCACAAATGGCGTCCCGGACGCCATTTGCAGCCGTGCTTTTAATTAACGCGATCGACTATTTTTTATATTTATTTTTATATTTATATTTGCGTAGCCTATCACATTAATTAAAAGCATGGATGCAAATGGCATCCCGGACGCCATTTGCGGCCGCAGTATATCCCCTTCAGCCAGCGATACGGCATGGCGGCCGTATCGCTGGCAATCTGAGCCGGAGGATCCAGCTGAAGAGGATTCCGTGCAGAGGCGGGGGTAAGTCTTCCGTTCTGCCATGGACTCTGGGGGGGGGGGGCAAATTCTAAAGAATCCGGCCTCATTGGAGTCCGTGGTGGAATTCTCCGCCATCCCTAATTTTGAAGGATAACTGAATTTCAGTTCACATATTGGTTCAAAAGTGCAACATTAGGTTGGTTTGCATTAAAATGTGAACCAAACTAATCTGTAATCTCCATTCTTAATTTCTTAATAGCAGATAACTAAAATAAAAATGTAACTTTCAGTCTTGACATTACATAGTGTTATCAGCCTGTTATCTATGAATCACTACCGTGGTTCCTACACTACAGGCTCATTCCTATGCATGTTTAGGCAGAAAAAAGTCCTACAACTCCCAGCATCTCCCAGCCAGCATGGCTGGATGGGGCATGCTGGGAATTGTGGGACTATTTTCTGTCTAACACACATAGGATTGCACTGTTAGGAGTCCAGTGATCTTCTTCACATAGTGAACGAGTAGAGGGCACCCTTCCCTCAATAGTGACTATAATGGGAGTCACGCATGGTTTATGTTTTTGAGGGATGAGGAAGTTTAATTGCACAAAAGAGGGTCATTTTTTAAAAAAATGCAGGGGGAAGGCTATAAGACTACAATTGAATATCCATCTGAAATATATGTATGCCTCTCTTCACTTAGGCAAATGGCATCTTGGGATTAACTGCAACAGCAGTGATGACTTCTGCCACCACCCCTTAAATCATGGATTTGATTATTTCTATGGGATCCCTGTGAACAATATTAGAGACTGCAAACCTGGGCAGGGATCAGTGTTTGGCCGTGGGATGAAAACGCACATTTCTACAGTACTCCAGATCACTGGGATTGCTCTAATCTCTCTGGAGGTTCTGCATTATATTGGCCTCCTCCAAGTTCCCCACAGAGTACTGAGCTACTTCTTCGTAATGGCTGCAGTGTTAGTTGGAACCTTGCTCTTCTTCTTTTATAACTTTCGGTATCTAAACTGCTTCTTGATGAGAAATCACAGTATTACCCAGCAACCTTGGAGCTATGAGAACCTAACTCAGAGATTTACAGAAGAAGCCAAAAGGTTTATAAGAAGGTAGGTGTGTCTAGATTTAAGGTACTGAAACCTCACTGTGATGGCTCATTTACAGAGGTACCTGTGATATGGTGGGTGAACACAGTGTCAGAAGTTTGCCATCCATTCATGTAGGGATGCTGGAGAAATTCAAGACAGACTAAAATCAGTTTGGATTTCTAAGAATTTGACCTGCAGAATCCTCTGCAGACTGTCCTCCTCAGGCCGTGTGGAGTCCGTGGACTTTCGGATCTTTCTTTTTAACTTTCCTGAAATTTATGCAAATTTATTCATAGGAAAATATTCATGTTTCTGCTGAGACTGGAAAATATACACAGGGGAAATTTGAATGCAATGTGGGACAATACGCTAAATGTTATGTACTAATGTAAATTCCATAAATTTTCACGAACCCTCTTACGGAATTATTTGCGTATTTTTCCACCTAATTAAAAAAATTGAGTCTGTCTGGGAACAGACGCTAGAACGAATGACACCACACAATCCATGAAACACACACAAGACAGATTTCACAAAATCCAGACATCCCTACGTTCATGTCATTAATATTTAAAGGTAAATAAATAAAGTGTGAAGATGTGGGTGAGTGCTACCACTGGATCCCACATACCAATGGATTTATAGGGCATCCATGGTCTTAGTAGAAATAGGGATGGTGTGGATGCCTGGCTGGGTCCGGGAGTCGAATGGACTTCCCCTAGCTCACACTTCTGGGCTGTGCCCGTGAAGGCACTGCCCCTGCTCGTGCACCCATGCTCACTGAGCTGCTTGCACCTACCCGGAGCCCTGCATGAGCGCCCATCATTCCCACAACTGTCATTTTGCAACCCCCCCATGAACTTCCATAAATTTAATATTGGGCAAAGGATAGCAGTGAACGCCCCATCTATGCAACATTACTGATCTAAGTGGCCCATTTATGCCTGTAATGCTGCATAGATGGAACCTTTACGTCTGCCATTAGCTAGGGATGGCATAGGTGTCCGTCTCGGCCTGGGATTCCGGCAAACCGCCTGTACCTGCGCTCTCCAAGCTGTTCCCGCCAAGTCCCTGCCCTCACTCGCCCCATCCCATGCTTGCTGAGCTGCCCACAACTTACCTGGGCCCTGTCTGCCTCTGTTGTAATTGCCATGTTTTGAAAAAACATGGCAGTCACAATACTGTACCCATAGACTTATATGTAAAAATGGCTCCGTGAGTCTTGCACATATGGGCGATTCACGGCGCCATTTTACGTATATGTCTATGTGCACATTTTTCACACATAGACTCATACGCAAAATGGCACCACGAATCGCCCATATACGCAAGATTCATGGCGCCATTTTGCATATAAGTCTATGGGTACAGTATTGTGATCACCATGTTTTTTCAAAACATGGCGATTGCAGCAGAGGTGGATGGAACACAGGTCTTTATTTATTTACCTGGATAAGTGTGGGCCGCTAAGCGAGCAGATGTGGGGCTCCAGCACAGGTCTGGGGATGTGCGAGTGGGGGCAGGGGCTGGGCAGGCACCCAGAGAACCCAGAACGGGGTGTGTGTGCCCGTTTATCCCTACCATTAGTGCAATATTAAATTTACAGAACTCCAGATTCACCATATTTTTTTTTTTATTGCAAAATGGTGACCATGGGAATGATGGGCACTTACGTACTGCTCTGGGCAGGTACAGGTGGCTTGGCAAGCACGGGGGGTGCACGAGTGGGTCTGGAGGCATGGAAGCAGGGGCAGTAGCTATGTGGGGACCTGGAGGACTCGGACGGGAGGCCGTCCCTCCATCACTAGTAGTAAAGGGATATTTTAGAACAGCTGTTTAGATGCATAGCAATTTGAAATGTTTGTCAAAAAGCTCATTGAACATACAGCTTAAAATTATCTGGTAGACAATTTGCACATTGACCTATATCATTCATCAGTTTAGTTTTACAAAAATTCTACTTGTACGGATTAGCCAATAATCTATTGGTCCCGTTATTCCTTCTGGCTTTGGCATGACTTGGCCATTAAGAGAAATGATAGATTGCAACAGCAGAACATCTCAGAGCCAAACTACAGGTTATGCTAATCATGTAGTATGTAGCTAAGGGTTAACTTTTTATTTACTGTAGTGTGTAAGCACATGGGGCCCCAGTTCGGATTGGGACCACTGTGCACCAGGAGGGGAGGATTAAGTTCCTCCCCAATTTTTCCTGACACGAATGGATACTTTTTTTTAAACTCCTCTACCCACACACCCTGTACGAAATACGAATGTGAGGAATTTTATGGGGAAATGGCGGGGGTGGGAGGAGGTTTAATCCTTCCCTCCTGGTGTGCAGTACTCCCAATCTGAATTGGGGCCATGTGTGCTCACACTACAGCAAATAAGAAACTAACCTTCAGCTACACACTATGTGATTAGTGTAACATGTAGTTTGGTTCTCAGCTATGTCATCTTAGCCTCTCATACACCTGCAGGATGGCCAAAAACTGCAAAACTGGTTTTCTTAATCAAAGTGTGGGCTAAGCAACTGGGAAGAACCCATTTTTGAGTATGCTAGGAAAAGGAAAAGTAGTTCTTTGTTTTTTGAATTGGGCCTCAGAGATATTGCTGTTGCTTTGGATCTAGCACTGTCTGCCCCTGTGCTGCGCACTGTTCCTATTTGTAAATAAATAATATTGCGAAGCATCAGTCTTCAGTACACTTTCCTCCAAAAGGAAAGTGACTCTTGAAATTCTGACTGACTTTATTATGGATCATGTACATAGAAGATTTATTTTAATTTGCAAGCAGTTAATGGTGAAAAGACGTCAGCCCTATGTGCTAATTATTTTAATTAACACTATATTCAGTGCATTTGACACTCATACCTTATAGAATATATCTTTAGTAAATGGCGCCTTCTTTAATGGGAATTAACTTCTTTAGAATTAGTGTAACAACTCCTGTTCTCTCAGCTCATTACTCAGCTGGGGTGACAGACTGCTACTATTTGTAAAAAAGCAAATAGGAAACATTTGAGAAATATTACATAGGAAAAATAAAGTTTAAAATCATGGGGAATACTTACTAAGCAATTTTCTTTCAAAGGTTTGTGAAGCCTTCAGGGTTCTCTATAGTTCTGTGTAGTGAAAGCAACTGTCATTCTGAGTTATCCTATCTCAGTTGCCATTTAGCACGCTGAAAGTCTAAAAATGTATATATACTATATAATATATATTAATACTATATATTATATAAGATGTATCCCTTCTATATATACTATACATACATGTATTAATACTGTGCATTATATAGAATGCATCCATTTGAGTTTTCATCATTCTTGGAACTGCCTTTTGAGGCTGGAGGAGTCTGAAATTAAATATTTTATTCATTCATTCATTCATTTCATTTCTATACCACCCAATAGCCGAAGCGCTTTGGGCGGTTCACAAAAATATTTTTGCTGATGCTTCTGAGTAATTAATAGCACAATTCTACACGTGCCTACATAGAAGTAAGTTCCCACCGAGTTCAATACGACTTACTCCTAAGTAAGTGTGTATAGGCTTGTTAGCTATTATGGACATTCTGCCTTTAAGGAGAAGCCTACTATATACCTAGAATATTTTAAAGCAGGTATTTGGGCCTGGCAAGCCATTCCCTAACCATAGTGAGCACAACCCTGCCAAAGGTTGAGCACTTTTAAGCTCCATTGATTTCAGCCTCATTGATATCCTGTTGGATCATCTCTTTTAGCAAACTCCGTCTCCAGTGGTAGGGAGGAAGCTAAAACCCTTCTCTCCCAAAGTGCCATGGTCCAGATCTGCATCGGGGCTGTTCGCACTTGCAGGAGAGATAGGGAAACAGTCATACATGCACAGCTTTAGTTTGGCCCTTGGAATCCTGATCACACAAGGTTCTAAATCATGTGAGAAGCCTACATGAACACAGTAGAATTCTCAGTTCAGCAGACCTTTCCCTTCCAACATGTGGAAGGTGGCAGGGATGTAATGGAGGGAGTGTAGTGGAAAGGGCCAGGTCACCCTGCCCCACCCCCCAGAATAGGGAACCCAAATATGAACTTCGCAACAGGGTTCTTGTTTTTGCACCGAACCACATAGATTTCATGATTGATCTAAACTTTTTTTCTCTCTCTTTGCAGCAATAGGGAAAGGTGTACATGTGCTTGTATTTGCAAAGAAAGAAAGAAAGAAAGAAAGAAAGAAAGAACATTTTCTTGAGGATGAGAAAGCCTTTTTATAGTCTTATGGGAAAGCAAAACATATATCATTCTCTGATGCTGTGTATCTGAAGATTTAAGACTATGAAATAGGACTGAAAAAGGAAATGTCAAAATGTATGTAGCTATTTGAAAGCATTGGTAAATTACTCCGCATAGGAATAGATAACTCAGACATACAATAGGTTTTTTTTTTAAGTCTTAACCTATGAATTGACAGCCACATTCCTGTCATTTTTGTTCTATATTTGAATTTTGTTCTTGACACTTTTTTCATTTTTAAACTCATTTTTAAATTCAGTCATACCTTAAATGCCATTCTGATATGATATATATCGAGCTATAAAATATGAGCTGGACCAACTGTTTGCCTTGCAGGAGCCATAAATGCTTTTTGGCTTAAACAATATTTTTATCCATACTCCTCGGTTTTATATTTATAGGTATGCACCATTTATTAGTGAGGAGGCTATAAAGTACTTTTTCCTGGGGTATGAACTTTTAAAGATAAAAAGGATATAAAGGTAAAGGTGTCCCCAACCAGTCATGTCCGACTCTAGGGTGTGGTGCTCATCCCTGTTTCTAAGCCGAAGAGCCAGCGCTGTCCGAAGACGCTTCCGTGGTCATATGGCCGGCATGACTGGACACCGAGGTGCACGGAAAGCTGTTACCTTTCCTGCCGAAGCGGTACCTATTTATTTACTTGCAATTTCTTGCTTTCGAACTGCTAGGTTGGCAGAAGCTGGGACTGAAGACCCCCACAAAAAACCACTCCACCTCACCCCACAATTACAGATGCAAAATGAGTATATATAATCCAGATGCCAAAAACCAAGGGCCACTGTCAGATCCTGGAGCTTCCTGGCCTGCTGTTCCTGCCTGTTTACCTGTCCAGTCTGAGTGAGGAAAAAACACTGAGAGCTGGAGTGAGCCACATCCAAGGGTCTGGGGGATAATTTCATTCCTTTGGAACCCACTGGGAAAACACACACACACACACAGCCATACTGAAATGGCTATAAAAGAAAGCTATTTTGCCACAGCTGCATCACCTTATTTCAGCAGCAAATCACCGTGTTTTTTTTCCTGCCGAATTTGGCAGGGGCAGGGCATAGGGGGCCTGCATGTATCCTGAAGGCCACATTTTTCCCACCCCTGATTGAAAGGAACAAAGAGAAGAAGCAGTAATGTCCTCACATCTTGTTCTCTTTCTGTGGAAGGTGGTGCCAGTTAGGCCCAGAGGGAAGGAAATAGGCAACAGCAACAACAGTGAAGAAGAAGGGAGGCCACACATGGAGAGGACCACTGAGAGCATTTTGCCCAATCCCCCACTCCTCACTGCTCAAAACCTGGAACTGACACTGTATATACATCCCATACCCCTTCATGGATCACTGCCTTGTTGTGGTGAATGGGCTTGCGTAACTCAATGAAGCCATAAGCTATGCTGTGCAGGGCTATGCCATGCAAGACGGACAGGTCATGGTGGAGAGTTCTGACAAAATGTGGTCCACTGGAGAAGGAAATGGCAATCCACTCCAGTATTCCTGCCAAGAAAACCCCATGATGAGCCCCTCAGGTCGGAAGGTGTCCAATATACTACTGGGGAAGAGCAGAGGGAATTTCCAAGTAGCGCCAGAAAGAGTGAAGTGGCAGGGTCAAAGCTGAAAGGACACTCAGCTGTGGATGTGTCTGGTGGTGAAAAGAAAGTCCAATACTGTAAAGAACAATATTGTTTAGGAACCTGGAATGTAAGATCAGTGAATCAAGGTAAGCTGGAAGTGGTCAAACATGAGATGGCAAGATTGAACATCGACATCTTGGGAATCAGTGAACTAAAATGGACATGCATGGGTGAATTTAATTCAGGTGACCATCATGTCTACTACTGTGGGCAAGAATCCCTTAGAAGAAATGGAGTAGCACTCATAGTCAATAAAAGGGTGGGAAAAGCAGTACTGGGGTGCAATCTCAAAAACAACAGAATGATCTCAGTATGAATCCAAGGCAAACCATTCAACATCACAGTAATTCAAGTCTATGCCCCAACCACCGAGGCCGAAGAAGCTGAGGTTGATCAGTTCTATGAAGACCTACAACACCTTCTAGAACTAACACCAAAAAAAGATGTCCTCTTCATCATAGGGGATTGGAATGCTTTAGTAGGAAGTCAAGAAATCACTGGGATAAAAGGCAAGCATGGCCTTGGTGTACAAAATGAAGCAGGACAAAGGCTAATAAGAGTTCTGCCAAGAAGATCTAAAGAGCGTCTTGTTGAGGGTGAAAGTGGAGAGTGCAAAAGCTGGTTTGAAACTCAACATTAAAAAAACAAAGATCATGGCATCTGGCCCCATCACTTCCTGGCATATAGAAGGGGAAGAAATGGAAGCAGTGACAGATTTTACTTTCTTGGGCTCCAAGATCACCGTAGACGATGACTGTAGCCATGAAATTAGAAGATGCTTGCTCCTTGGGAGGAAAGCTATGGCAAACCTAGCCAGCATAGTAAGAAGCAGAGACATCACCTTGCTGACAAAGGTCCGTATTATCAAAACTATGGTTTTCCCAGTAGTAACGTATGGCTGTGAGACCTGGACTATAAGGAAGGCTAAGCGCCAAAGAACTGATGCTTTCGAACTGTGGTGCTGGAGAAGACTCTTACGAGTCCCCTGGACTGCAAGGAGGTCAAATCAGTCCATCCAAAAGGAAATCAACCCTCACTGCTCAATGGAAGGACAGATACAGAAGCTGAAGCTCAAATATTTTGGCCACCTAATGCAAAGAGAAAACTCACTGGAAAGAACCTGATGCTGGGAAAGATTGAAGGCAAAAGGAAAAGGGGATGGCTAGGGATGTCAGAGAATTCCGCCACGGATCTCGGTGAAGCCGAATTAGGGATGACAGAGAATTCCGCCATGGATCTCGGTAAGGCCGAATGCCAGTGCATTTGGCCCCCTGAAATCTGTGGCGGAACGGCCTGCCCCCCCCTGCCCCCCCGCGGATCCCCCCTGGGACGAGACTTACCTGGGCCAAATCATCCGGGCAGCGGCGGCTCCGGCAGCTTTGGCGGCGGCTCCAGCGGCTGGTCTTCCGACCGGCTGCCGCCACCGCCATTTGTCTTGTAAAAACAAAAACAAAAAACGACATGATAGGCTACGTAAAGATTTACGTAGCCTATCATGGCTGGGTTAAAACAAAATACAGAAAACAACGTGATAGGCTACGTAAAGATTTACGTAGCCTATCATGGCTGGGTTTAAAAAACAACAACAACCGCATACACAAATGGCGGCAGCTATGGCCGCCACCATTTGTGTTCCTTATTTTTGGCCGTCTGAATCTACGTAAATATTTACATAGACTATGACGGCGAAAATAAAGGGGAACGCAAATAGCGTAGCGGGCGCTACTTGTGTCCCTTTTTGATTCGCCATTTTAGCCTATGTAAAATAGGCTAATTTTGCAGGGACACAAATGGTGGCTGCTGTAGCTGCCACTGTTTCTGTCCCTGTATTCAGCCGTGATAGGCTACGTAAAGACGTACGTAGCCTATCACGTCTGGGTTTTAAAAAAAAAGTATATGCAAATTGTGGTGGCTATGGCCACCGCCATTTGCGTTCCTTATTTTTGACCGTCTTAGTCTACGTAAATATTTACGTAGACTAAGACAGTGAAAATAAGGAACGCAAATAGCGCCCACTACGCTATTTGCGTTCCCCCTTATTTTCACCGTCTTAGTCTACGTAAATATTTACATAGACTAAGACAGCCAAAAATAAGGAACGCAAATGGCAGCGGCCATAGCTGCCGCCATTTGCGTACGCTTTTTTTTTTTAAAACCCAGACATGATAGGCTATGTAAGTCTTTACGTAGCCTATCACAGCTGAATACAGGGACAGAAACAGCGGCAGCTACAGCAGCCACCATTTGCGTCCCTGCTAGCCAGCGGCCGGATGTCCGGCTGCTGGCAGAGCCAGCCGGCGGCTCTGCGGAATCCCCGCGGAGCGGAGCCGGCCGTCGAGGATTCCTGGTGGGAGGGACGGAGCGCCTCCCCCCCGTCAAGGATTCCAGGGGGAGGGACGGAGCGCCTTGCCCCCACCGCAAATCAATTCCATGAAAAGGTAAGTGACTTTCGTACATCCCTAACCAGAGGATGGGATGGCTGGATAGCATCACCAATGCAATGAATATGAACTTGAGCACACTCCGGGAGAGAGCGGAGGACAGGAAGGCCTGGCGTGCTATTGTCCATGGGGTCACGAAGAGTCGCACACGACTTAATGACTGAACAACATACATCCCATATGTCTTCAACTTTATTCAAATTTATTCATAGGTTTTGAAGAATCCTACTGCAAACCCACAAAATATTCTCAGATTGCCTTTGTCCCAGCAGGGGCTTCAAAGTCCTTTTAATCTATTGTTTTCAAGGGAGCTGAAAACTCTTTCCCTTCCCCCATACAATGGGCATCAGGCTCAGCACCAGCACACCACATACTGGGGCAACTGGTGGGGTTGCTGCCACTGGGCTGCTGCTGCGGCCTTCCATCTGCCCACCTACAGCAGTAACCTAGAGGGACAGGAGGAGCAATCAGGCAATGGCCTCGAGCAGGGCTCTAGGCCATGTGTCCTAACTCACTGGTGCCAATGTCTTCATTTTGTCAGCCTTGTGGCTGGCATGTACACACCATAGGTGGCATAATTTGTGTTTGTGTTTGTGTTGGGACATTTTAATATAATTAACATTTTAGCAAAAGGAAAAGGATCAACCTGTAAGGCTGGATTCAAGGCAAAATTCAGGATTTTGTGAGCAAAAATGAAATTCTCATATATCCCTATCATAGGATATAAATGAATTTGTGACTGTACCAGCAATGGTACCTTCTTTTCTTGAGTTTGAGGAAGGTTCTTAGGTTCAAGAGGCTGACACTTAGTCAGTAGGAGAGAGAACAACTGTTGCTATTAGTTCTTAATGGTGACCAATTTGTTTAAGACCTACTGATGTGTCTTTTATTTATTTATTTATTTATTTATTTATTTATTTATTTATTAAATTTATTAATCACCCATCTGACTGGTCACCCAGCCATTCTGGGCGATGTACAACCCACCATAAAACAATTTAAAACAATAAAATTTTACCATAATTTTTTTTTTTAAATACCCTAACCCACCCCAAATGCCTGCCTGAACAACCACGTTTTTAATGCACGACGGAAGCTCATTAAAGAGGGGGCATGACGGAGTTCCCTAGGGAGGGAGTTCCACAGAGTGGGGGCCACCACAGAAAAGGCCCTCTCCCTCGTCCCCACCAGTCTAGCTGTCCTGGCTGATGGGACAGAGAGAAGGCCATCCGAGGCTGATCTTGTTAAGCGGCCTGTCTGGTGCTGCTGGAGGCGCTGCTTAAGATAGGCTGGGCCGGAACCATATAGGGTTTTAAAGGTCAAAACCAACACCTTGAATTTGGCCCGGAAAACAACTGGTAACCAGTGCAACTCCTTCAGCACTGGAGTGATGTGATCTCGCCGGCGGCTGCCTTTAATCAGGCGAGCTGCCGCGTTCTGTACCAGCTGCAGTTTCCGAACCGTCTTCAAGGGTAACCCCACGTAGAGCGCATTACAGTAGTCTAAACGAGAAGAGACCAGGGCATGTACTACCGATGGGAGCAGATGGTCGGGAAGGAAGGGGTGCAGCCGCCGTATCAGATGGAGTTGATACAGCGCTGTCCGGCTCACAGCTGACACCTGAGCCTCGATGGACAGCTGGGAGTCCAAAATGACCCCCAGGCTGCGGACCTGGTCTTTCAAGGGTAGCCATACCCCATTCAACACCAGGTCAACATCCCCCAGCCTCCTCTTGTCTCCCACCAAAAGTACCTCGGTCTTGTCAGGGTTGAGCTTCAGCTTATTCCTCCCCATCCAGCCACTCACCGTCTCCAGACATTTGGACAGGGATTCTACAGCCAACCTTGGTGAAGATTTGAATGAGAGGTAGAGCTGCGTGTCATCCGCATATTGATGACACTGCACCCCAAACCTCCTGATGATAGCCCCCAGTGGCTTCACATAGATGTTAAATAGCATTGGGGAGAGGATGGAACCCTGTGGCACCCCACAAGTAAGTGGCCACGGGTCCGAAACCTCCTCTCCCAGTGCTACCCTCTGGTACCTGCCGGAGAGGAAGGACCGGAACCACCGCAATACAGTGTCTCCAATGCCCAACCCCTCCAGGCGGTCCAGGAGGATACCGTGGTCAACGGTATCAAAAGCCGCTGAGAGGTCGAGGAGAACAAGGAAGGAGCATTCACCCCTATCCAGAGCCCTCCTCATATCATCCACCAAGGCGACCAAGGCCGTTTCTGTCCCATGCCCAGGCCTGAAGCCCGACTGAAATGGGTCTAGATAATCAGTTTCTTCCAAGTGTGCCTTCAACTGCACCGCCACCACCCGCTCAATCACCTTGCCCAAAAATTTTAATTTTCCATTAAACAAGACATTTGTGACACACCTAGGGATGTCAGAGAAATCTGCAATGGAATCAAATGAATTCTAATTTCTATGAATCTGACCCACAGATTCTGCAGCAGAGTGGCTTTTCCTGAGTCACATGAATTCTGCAAAATTGCAGACTTTTTTGTTTTTTGTTTACTTTCTGGAATTTTATGCAAATGTAGCCATAGAAAAATACATAAAATAAAAAACGTTGGCCAAAAATGTTCATTTCCTCCATATGCTAAAGCATGAAATGCACACGGGAGGGCTGCACATTTTGTGGAGGATTTGCACATTTGGGGGGGATTTGCAATTTTTTGCAAGTGTATTTGCACAAATTTGGGAACTTGATTCCAAACAAAAGTCACCTTGCAATCGGTGAAACACAAATGGGATGGATTTTACAAAATCTGTACATCCCTAGACACACTTGAAAGTGAGTCAGGTCCTGTGTATTTTAAAAAAGAACAACTTTTTTAAAGGGATAACAATGAAATATTTAACCACCATGAAGAAGAATTATGTGCCATTTAAATAATGTCATGTTAGCTTCTAAGGTTCCATTGCCATGTGAACAGTGTGAATGCTACACTTTATGCAAGCACCAAGTTTGCATCATTGTGCTTTCAATGAATAAAATGTAGGTGTGTTGAGAAAAGAAAGTCTGTCTTGGTAAACTGTGTAAAAGGGAATGGTAGTAAATTTTCAAAGGAGCTGTTTGCTGAAGTGTTTCAGTTAATAAAACAGGACTTTAACTGTTATTGTCAAATCTCCCTCCCACTTACAAGCTGATGTGCCATTCTATTTTCAAGGTCACAGACGAGGTAGTCAATCATTATTTTCCTGCCTAGAGGTTTGGTGTAAGAAAAATAGCCATTTCTGATTTTTTAATCTTAAAGATATTAATAGGTGAGATTCTTCACTTGAGAACTGGCTGTCAATCAGTGCTGGCAGACTTAAAAAGCAACCCAGTACAGGATTGTATAGCCATCCATATGAACCATTGATTTGATACCTGCTCTTGGAGCAAGAACTCTGTGTTGTGTTGACATCCTTTATATTGCAACAGTGATAGTTATCTCCTGAAAATGGGCATTTGTAACAGAAGAGGTGACTTGTACCTGTTCTGTATTTATTGCTGTAATCCTATGTTCCCATTAGATGCTGTTGCAAGAGATATAAGCTCTACCTTTGGTACAGTTTTTAATCAATCTGCCTTAGTTATTTCGTACTGCTGTATGGAAAATGGGATTGCTGTCTTGCAATTTTGGGTTTGAGCTCTCAACTCAAGATCTCTGCTTGATTCATCATTATGTGGTAGATGACAGAGTTAAGCATTTCCATTCCCAGTCACAGTATATAGGACAAGAACTAAGATGACAGAAATGTTCCTGCTTGGATGATATATGTAGAACAGCTGAATATTTTTGTGCAAAGTATTTACAAAATGTGAAATTATTAATGTGTATTTATTTATTTATTTATTTATTTTAATATATTTATACCCTGCCCCTCAGGAGAAAAAAAATCCCACTCTTAATGTGTGAGATTCAGGTACCGATAGCCTGTGTGAGAGTAGAGGTGTTAGGAGTAATGCTTTTTTACATCTGAAATGCTGGAGGATATGTATTCCAGGTGCAGCCCACTCACTTTGTTGCATGGAACTAAATGAGAGTGAAGCCACTGAAAACTGAGCCAGAACTGGGTTCCATTACTTGGTCACTCTAGAATATGACCAAGAGAGAAACTCCAAGAACTGTTCTTTATAAGTATGGTAATGTGGAAATTTTTTCCTAAGGAAAGATTTTTATGTATTGCTTGGATTCTAATTCACTGCATATCTTCTTTCTTTTTTTCTCTTTCAGGAGCACTGATGCACCATTTCTTCTTTTCCTGTCTTACCCTCAAGTCCATACAGCTCTTTTTGCATCCCAAGCTTTCAGAGGAAAGAGTAAACATGGATTATATGGGGATGCTGTGGAAGAAATGGACTGGAGTATAGGTATGTTCTGTGATTACTTATGAGTTTCCTGAGCTAATTGTTTTTTTTAAGAGATTTAAGCAGCCTTGTACAAAATGTGTTTTGGCAAGAAGAACATATAGGTTGTTGTTCTAAACCATTTACATAGGAGTAAGTCAACATGATTTCAGGATGTCTATCCAATGCTGAACAGTTAATATTTGGAGCATGTTAGACAAGTTGATGATAAAATATGTGTATTTCCTCCCATTGTGAATCGTCAAAATGAAAGCTAGGCTAAAGATGCTTTAGCAGCTATTCTCACAAGGATTTATAATAAGGTTATGGCAAAATCTACATACTGAGCATAGAACAAGACATAACTAGAGACACAAAGTTGCCACCACTCTGTGTCTTTTCCCCTCTCCTCTTCATATAATCATCTGTCAGTGGTGGTAACAGGGTAACACGCAGCATAATGAGATTATGTCAAGTACTGTGTTAAAGCAGATGTCATGAGTAAGAGTGTGGGAAAGAGACATTGTGCAATGGCTACTCCATGTCATTATATTATCTAGTCCTGTCCATAGATCTAAAGCCCATCCACCCCCACAACACAGGAGATGTGTATGTGGATGGATATTTCCTTTTGTGTGAGTGATATTGCTTGTTGCCTTGTACCAGAAGCAAAGACCTGCACATATGGTTGAACCTGAAGTTTTTGTGTAAGACCCGTATCTAGAAAGTTTCACATGGCAATTTTTGATGGTGAAATGAGGCTTGACTGTTGAGTTAGTTTTTCTTCCTCTAGTTATGTGGTGATCATGAAACTGCTCAACCTGAAGGAACCTCTTAGAAAGCTTCTGAAAGTGCTTTGATTGGTATCACATTAAAATGTGGCCAGAATGTGGGGGAAAATAATCATTGAGGCACATTATGAAACAATTGTGTGACCACTCTACCACATAACCAGAGGAGGGGAAAAAATAGCATTAACTGCCTCACAACTTGGCACCTAAGCTGGTTGTGTGAAACAAAGTGTTCCAAGTCATCCATGCAGTCACTTCTACATTCTTCTAGTAGTGCTTGGGCAGTAACCACCTATCTCATTCCGCAAACTAATACAGTACTAGCAGAGCTCCAGCAAATCTTTCCATTGCACAAGCGGTTGCACATTATGCCCTGGTTCGGAGATTCTCTCAAACTATATTGTCCATACGTTGGCAATCACTGATCACGGGTCTACTGTGTATACAGTCAGATCTCTCTTACAACCAGATACCATCTAGAGCCAGTTCAATACTTCACTCTGATATAGGTAATACAGAATTCTAGTTCTTAAGAAACACTCTCTCAGACAAGATCTGTCTTTTACTATGAAGTATTAGCATAACAGTACTAAATACAAGATCGTATGCATGCATAAATTCAGATACATGAAACATCTAATATCATTCTTAAACAAGGCTTCTAAGCATAGTCAAGTACATTTGCTAGTTCTCAATGTTAATCAATATCAAGCTTACCAAGTTGATTCTACAGGTAACGTGTTGGGGAAAGCTGATCCTAAAGGATAGCTTCCACTGTTGTGTGTTCTGAGTTTCCTTTATATACTTTTTGAATGCTATAAAATATGTCCAAACTATTTTTACTACAGTTTATATTTCTTATCCAAGAATTCCAAAGATAACCTTTCTACTCTAAATCTTCATATGTCTAAATAAGAGTATCAAATTTTGACGTTTCTTATGGAGATTAATGTGCATACCAACATACTTATCTAAACATCTTAGCTTAATCTGACATGTTACAGGTATGTTTTTGACACAGACATGTTCACCTGATATCATCCTGTCTTGTGAGCTTGTTTTTCTTACATATTTACAGTCTCCAGTGAGGCCTCTTGGTCACTTATCTGATGGCCCATCTGACCTGATGACCTTACGAGACTCTGCTAATTGAAAGTCATAAACCGAAATTAAACATTGACACGTCCTTATCTGGATTCTTTTCTAAACAGTAAAGGGAAACTAATGATCTCTTTCTAATTGCCTGGTAGAATTGTCTGTCATCTGGCAAACCTCAGAGCAAAGACATTGTAATTACTCTTGGGTCAGAAGCTTGTACTGGGTGATATTAGGCATTGGAATCCCATTTTTAATCCCAGAGTTCTCTTGGAGGCACTTGATTATAGAATTTCTTAATTGAGCAGCAGGGGTAAGATCATGCAAATATGAAAGATTTGCTTGATCTGCCACACAACTGTGCTTGTACAAATGTAACTGGATTCTCCTTTGGAAACTTGTTTCTGCTAGTGGAATACATTTGCACTAACAGAATGACACAGTTGGATACTGCCCCTTGTTTGTAGAGCTGGGGTCTACAGCTGGGGACCTGTTCAATCAGAATCAGATTGAGCAGGTCCCAGTGGTGGGTGGGGTGAAAGGCAAAAGGGGCAGGGCCATCAATTCATTCTGCACTGGACCCTTGGCTACGTGGGGTCCAGTGCAAAATGCTTAGTGATTGGGTCTCTTACTTGGGTTGTCAGTGCTGCTGAAGGAGATTCAGATTATGAATCTGGGAACTATGGGATATTGAATTTCCATGCTTTCCAGCTTTCCAGCATATGTGTGACATTGCTGCAGTATTCAGGCCACGAATGGAGTTCTTCCTTCTATTCCTGCTGCTTCTAGTTTTTTGCATGAAATTAATGAATTTCAAGGACGGTCCTATTTGTGTCCCCCACTGCTACAGTGTGTTTTCACCTGCTGCCATTGCTGTGTGCTAGGGGCCCAGTCCAGATTCTGGATTAATTTTCTGGTTGTCAGGTACTCTGAATACTATTCAGAAGGGATTGTGTGTCTCTTTGTATGTGCATGCGTGTGCAACAGCTCTCCCCCTTTTTTTGTCATATCAAAAAAAGGGAATCTCACACAGATTGTAAATGTGAAAACAACCTTCTCTGCACATTAGAAATGATGTCTTGTCAGCCAGATGTGGAAGAGTCTGCACTAGCATCTGCTGGCATTGATAGCATCTAAACCAGGGCTACAGAACCTCTTTCAGCTTGGGGGCTGAATTCCATTTTGGAAAACCTCTTGGAAACCACATTCCAGTGGTGCATGGGGCCAAAAGCAATAGGTAGAAGGCCAAAATACCAAAAACTACCAGCACGTTTTAGCTTAAAGCTCTTACTGCCAGTAAAAATGCTCAAAAGCCAGGAAACCACCAAAAGATAGGTGTTGGAGGAAAGCAGGCGGGGCCATCAGAAGGAGGTGGGGCCATCTGGGGAGCCCCAAAGGGACAGATTTGGCCATCCAGTCCTGAAGTTCTGCACCCCGATCTAATCCCACTGTTAACTTAGTTCCATTTTTAATCAATGGGAGCTAAGTGTGTCTCGCTTTCTGCTAGATTGTTTCCATCAGTTCACACTAATTGTTATTATTTTAAACTCTAGCATATAAAGTGAGTGATTTTTGCATAAGCAAACAAGGCTGAGCAAGAAATTGTATAGGGCACAGAGCCTTACAATGTACAGCCATCAGAGGAGTGCTAATCTATCAGGTTCTACAAGGGTCCTGCTTTATTTGTGAGCATATTGGAATGACTCTTCATTTCTAGAGGTAATCATCTGTGAAAACAAGTTTGTACTTGAAACAATCAAGCTGAAGCACAGCAATACTAAAAGATAATATTCACCTTTCATTCCTCCCACCCATTCACCTCTCCAACCCATTTCTGGCTTCAGTAAAGCAAAGAACAGAATTATTTTCAGTCAACAATACCATATTTATTACGTTACTGCAAACTGACTTTCACCTCTGCAGTCAATGCATGCTTAATAATGAACTTGGATACAACATGCCTTGATTGCGAACACGCAGAGTTCAAGCTCATTCACATTTGTAGTCCAAATTTAGCATCGAAATTCAGCTTATGCATTTCAAGAGCAGCACAAGGCTACAGAGATTGTTCAAGAGATGTACCCTTTCTCAGGCAACTAGCCTTAACCTTCAAAAATCACTGTGTAGTGTTTACTGTAAAACAGAAAAATAGTTGTCAGTCTCTCACCGTTCAGTAGTTCACTAATAACTTCATCATGACTGAATTATCCAGGACTACATAATGACTGAGTTATCTAGCCTCTTGTCTTCAAATGTTTCTTCTGCTAATTCTCTTTCAGTCAGGAAACCACTGATATATCAGTACTGTTGTGCACATTTCCTATGGCCAAAACAATCCTAGAGTCAATATACTTTCATGTGTATTCCATAACCATACTGCAAGATTTTGAGTATGCGGATCTGTATGAATTTCATGGAGGGTAAGGCTACCAGCAAGTCATGCTACCTCCAGTATCCGAAGCAGTATGCCTATGTATACCAGTCACTGGGGAACATGAGCAGGATGGTCCTATTGTACTCCTATCCTTCTTGTGGCCTTCCCACAAGGAACTGGTTGACCACTTGCGAACAGAATGCCGCACTAGATGGACCCTTGGTCTGATCCAGCATGGTTCTTTTTATGTTCTTAGTTGTAGCTATATTAATACGATCATTGAATTTGGTCTCATATGGTGTGTTTTGGAATATGATGATGACATTGGGAATATGTGGTTAGACTACCAAAGTTGATACGAGTTAACAGTTATTGTATGCAAGTTTTTTTTTTTCCATTTATGAAGCAATTTACTAAACCATGGCCAAGCAACTACACAGAATCAAAATATACAACCCGGCCAATAATGTCCCTGCATGATCTCCATTCAATCTATCTATCTATCTATCTATCTATCTATCTATCTATCTATCTATCCTCTAATTTATTTGTTAAATTTAATATACATAACAATAAACAACAATACAATTAAAATTCAATAATAAATATAATAATATAATGACAGGCATACATAACTATACATATGTTCACTATATACTCCCATATTTCCCTCTCAAAACATTATCTTGTACCTGATAGTGTGTATGGGACTACTGCATACTGAATTCTGTTATTCCAAAATTACATATAAAAGACTCAGATTGTCTATAAATGTGTTCTTCTGTTGTCTCCTTCCCTAAGTCTCATCAGATTTATGAGTTGAATCATATATGCCATATCCCATAGCCTGTTCCATTCATTTTAATGAAACATGTGCAGAAGCAATGCTCGGACTCAAAAACAAAATTCAAATATTCATCCAAGGACATTTTATTATAGGGTTTTTTTTGGCTATAAGAATTCCCAGCCACTACAGAAGCCCATTCAAAAATGGTTTTACTGAATGTCACAGAGAACAAATGGATTTTGGAGGTCCTCAAAGTGTGTTTTAATTTCATGTAGCCCAAGCTAAACAGGGGTACTTTCTAGTTTAGAATCAATAATCAATCCATAGGGATGACTTGTTCCAATAAAATCAGTGGGAATCAAAGGGAACAAGTAGTGCTGTAGAATGGAGAGAATCTTCTGAAATGCTTTTTCCTCTACCACTTTGATCACAAGTTGGGTATATACAAGGGCCTAGACTACTAATACCAAATATTTGTTTCCCTACCTGCCCGCTGGCAAAGGAGATTGTTACCTTGCCATGGTGCTGGAGCTTGAGCACCTCAATGAGCTAAACCGTGAAGGGACACCCAAGACGGGAAAGTCATGGCAGACAGGTCAGACTAAATACGATCCCTGGGGAAGGTAATGGCAACCCACCCCAATATTCTTGCCGTGAAAACTAAATGGATCAGTACAACCAGAGATATGTCAGTATACCATTGGAAGATGGGACTCCCAGGTTGGAAGATGGTCAAAATGCTACTGGGGAGGAACAGAGGACAAGTTCAACTAGCCCCAGATGCGATGACACAGCTAGCTCAAAGCCGAAAGGACGGCTAGTGGCTGACAGTGCTGGTGGTGAACGACGAATCCGATGTTCTAAAGATCAACACACCATAGGAACATGGAATGTAAGATCTATGAGCCGGGGCAAATTGGATGTGGTTATTGGGGAGATGTCAAGATTAAATATAGACATTTTGGGTGTCAGTGAACTGAAATGGACTGGAATGGGCCACTTCACATCAGATGACCACCAGATCTACTATTTATTATTTTATTTATTATTAAATTTATTAATCGCCCATCTGGCTGGTCACCCAGCCACTCTGGGCGATGTACAACATACAATAAAACAGTTTAAAACAATAAAATTCTACAATAAAAACATTTTCTAAAATACCCTAACCCACCCCAAATGCCTGCCTGAACAACCACGTTTTTAATGCATGACAGAAGCTCATTAAAGAGGGGGCATGACGGAGTTCCCTAGGGAGGGAGTTCCACAGAGTGGGGGCCACCACAGAAAAGGCCCTCTCCCTCGTCCCCACCAGTCTAGCTGTCCTGGCTGATGGGACAGAGAGAAGGCCATCCGAGGCTGATCTTGTTAAGCGGCCTGTCTGGTGCTGCTGGAGGCGCTGCTTAAGATAGGCTGGGCCAGAACCATATAGGGTTTTAAAGGTCAAAACCAACACCTTGAATTTGGCCCGGAAAACAACTGGTAACCAGTGCACCTCCTTCAGCACTGGAGTGATGTGATCTCGCCGGCGGCTGCCTTTAATCAGGCGAGCCGCTGTGTTCTGTACCAGCTGCAGTTTCCGAACCGTCTTCAAGGGTAACCCCACATAGAGCACATTGGACACCTGGAATTACAGGCAAGCATGGTCTGGGAGAACAAAATGAAGCGGCACATAGGCTGATAGAATTTTGCCAAGACAACTCACTGTGCATAACAAACACTCTCTTCCAACAACCTAAAAGACGACTTTATACATGGACTTCTCCAGATGGTCGACACCGAAATCAGATTGAATACATCCTTTGTAGCCAAAGGTGGCAGACATCTATGCAGTCAGTAAAAAAAAGACCTGGAGCTGACTGTAGTTCAGATCACGAACTTCTTATTGCACAATTTAAAATCAGACAAAAGAGAATAGAGAAGGCCCACAGATCAGTTAGATATGAGCTCTCTAATATTCCTCATGACTATGCAGTGGAGGTGAAGAATAGATTTAAGGGACTAGATTTAGTAGATAGGGTCCCTGAAGAACTATGGACAGAAGTTCGCAACATTGTTCAGGAGGCAGCAACAAAAAACGTCCCACAGAAAAAGAAAACCAAGAAGGCAAGATGGCTGTCTGCTGAGACACTGGAAGTAGCCCAAGAAAGAAGGAAAGCAAAAGGCAACAGTGATAGGGGGAGATATGCCCAATTAAATGCAAGATTCCAGAGGTTAGCCAGAAGAGATAAGGAATTATTTTTAAATAAGCAATGTGCGGAAGCGGAAGAAGATAATAGAATAGGAAGGACAAGAGACCTCTTCCAGAAAATCAGAAACATGGGAGGTAAATTCCAGGCAAAAATGGGTGTGATCAAAAACAAAGATAGCAAGGACCTAACAGAAGCAGAAGAGATCAAGAAAAGGTGGCAAGAATATACGGAAGATCTGTATAGGAAGGATAATAATATCGGGGATAGATTTGACAGTGTGGTCAGTGAGCTAGAGCCAGACATCCTGAATAGTGAGGTTGAATAGGCCTTAAGTTAAGAAGCACTGCTAATAACAAGGCAGTAGGAGATGACGGTATCCCAGCTGAACTATTTAAAATCTTGTAAGATGATGCTGTCAAGATGATGCATGCCATATGCCAGCAAATTTGGAAAACACGAGAATGGCCACCAGATTGGAAAAAATCAACTTATATCCCCATACCAAAAAAGGGAAACACTAAAGAATGTTCAAACTATCGAACAGTGGCACTTATTTCACATGCCAGTAAGGTAATGCTCAAGATCTTGCAAGGTAGACTATGGCAATTCATGGAACAAGAATTGCCAGATGTACAAGCTGGGTTTAGAAAAGGCAGAGGAACTAGGGACCAAATTGCCAATATCCGCTGGATAATGGAGAAAGCCAGGGAGTTTCAGAGAAACATCTATTTCTGTTTTATTTATTCTAAAGCCTTTGACTGTGTGGATCATCACAAATTGTGGCAAGTTCTTGGTGGTACGGGGATACCAAGTCATCTTGTCTGCCTCCTGAGGAATCTGTATAACAACCAAGTAGCAATGGTAAGAACAGACCATGGAACAACGGACTGGTTTAAGATTGGGAAAGGAGTATGGCAGGGTTGTATAACCTGTCTGCAGATCACATCATGCGATGTGCTGGGCTTGATGAATCCAAGGCTGGAGTTAAAATTTCTGGAAGGAACATTAACAATCTCCGATATGCAGATGATACCACTTTGATGGCTGAAAGCGAGGAGGAGCTGAGGAACCTTATGACGAAGGTGAAAGAAGAAAGTGCAAAAGCTGGGTTGCAGTTAAACCTCAAAAAAACCAAGATGATGGCAACCAGCTTGATTGATAACTGGCAAACAGAGGGAGAAAACATGGAGGCAGTGACAGACTTTGTATTTCTAGGCGCAAACTGCAGACGCTGACTACAGCCAGGAAATCAGAAGATGTGTACTTCTTGGGAGGAGAGCAATGACAAATCTTGATAAAATAGTTAATAGCAGAGCCATCACACTGACAACAAAGGTCCGCATAGTTAAAGCAGTGGTATGCCCCATAGTAACGTATGGCTGCAAGAGCTGGACCGTAAGGAAGGCTGAGCGAAGGAAGATAGATGCTTTTGAACTGTGGTGTCGGAGGAAAATTCTGAGAGTGCCTTGGACTGCAAGAAGATCAAACCAGTCCATACTCCAGGAAATAAGGCCAGACTGCTCATTTGAGGGAATGATATTAAAGGCAAAACTGAAGTACTTTGGCCACATCATGAGAAGACAGGATACCCTGGAGAAGATGCTGATGCTAGGGAAAGTCAAAGCCAAAAGGAAGAGGGGCCGACCAAGGGCAAGATGGATGGATGATATTCTGGAGGTGACGGACTCGACCTTGGGGGAGCTGGGGGTGGCAATGGCCAGCAAGAAGCTCTGGTGTGGGCTGGTCCATGAAGTCACGAAGAGTTGGAAGCAACTGAACAAATAAACAACAACAACCTGCCTTCTCAAACAGTCTTTCCAGAAATAAAGGGGGTTAGAAAGGGTCAGAGAAGGGGAAGAAAGGAAATCTTAAAGAATTCAGCTTTTAATGGGTACTTTAAATATGGAAGCTATGATTCAGAGTCCCACATGCCACATTTCTCTTCTATGAGAGGAAAACCCTTGGTATGTGCAGGAGAGAAAGCCTTTACAGGTGCAGCGTGGGGCTATGAAACCCTAAAGGCTTTGTTGTTTTGTGGCTTTAAAATGCAAACTCATGGGACAGAGCCATAGAGCAATGGCAGAGCACAATGATCTTTTGCATGCAGAGGGTCCCAGGTTCAGTCCCTGAGAGGGCTGGGAAAGAGGGCTGCCTAAAATTCTGGACAGCCGACACTGATCAGTATAGACAATACTGAACTTGATAGAGCAATGATCTGACTCAGTAGTGTCCTGTACTGTTAATATTTCCTGAGCGTCTTTTAAATCTACTTTGGGTAGTAGTGGATACCCAACTACATGGGTACCGCTATGTATTTACTCTAAATGCAATATAGTCTTATAGACCTTTGTAATTATTTGTGGAGGAGGAGGAATTAGTGGTGACCTTTAGAACGGTATCAATTGTTAGTTCAATGGAAGTCAAATCATGAGGCTACTGAAGGCAGTGGAACCAGGAGTATATTACCCTGAACGAACTTCACCCCATCCTATGTTCCAGAGCATTTAGGACTGGGCCATTAGCAATTCTGAAAATGACATATGTTGTTCTTGTACAAAACAATAGAAAGAGAGATGTAACCATATGAAATATTTAAAGATACCAATTTATAGACGAAGTAGATGGAGAAGACTCTTACGAGTCCCCTGGACTGCAAGGAGGTCAAATCAGTCCATCCTAAAGGAAATCAACCCTGAGTGCTCATTGGAAGGACAGATACTGAAGCTGAAGCTCCAATATTTTGGCCACCTAATGCGAAGAGAAAACTCCCTGGAAAAGACCCTGATGCTGGGAAAGACTGAAGGCCAAAGGAGAAGGGGACGGCAGAGGATGAGATGGCTAGATAGCATCACGGATGCAATGAATATGAACTTGAGCACACTCCGGGAGAGAGCGCAGGACAGGAAGGCCTGGCGTGCTATGGTCCATGGGGTCACGAAGAGTCGGACACGACTGAACGACTGAACAACAACAACAGATGTACAAAACATTGGAATTGTTTTCATAATAATTTGCTAGATACCCTTGTTTTCCCCAATTTGTCCAATGCACATTTGCACAAACACTCATGTTGTCTGCACACATCTTTTCCATTCTCTTAACTACCTGAAAGAAACTAGAGGATTAAACGCTATCACATATCTGACTGTGATTATCTGTTCTAAAAGTGCTGACATGTATGACAGCATCGCTAGTATCCAAAACTGCCATCTGCAGTGTCTTTCCTCAAGCATTCCCAAGTTTTGGGATGTTGAACACCCAAAGCAAACCTATGACCAAATTCAAAGCAGTGCAGTCTTTAGTGTTAGTGAATGTTTATATTATGTAATTGGGTCAGAACTAGTGCAAAACTACAGACTTGATATATATTAAGCATGTAATCAACCATCTAAATCAGTACTGTTCCTGCCCTGAGATCGTCATCTAAGGTCCTGTCCTAGGATTTGCAATGAGATTTGGTGGGTGGCTACCCATGAGCAGGTCTTTTCTGTGGTGGCCCCCAGAGAGAGGTCCACCTGGTGACTACTGTTTTGACTTTCCGGAGCCAGGCAACCCCCCCTTTTTTTCTCTTTCAGGCCTTTTAAAAATACTTTATCTGCTTCTTGTTTTATTTTAAAAATGTTTAATGCTGCATTTTAAAACCATCTTCTTGTTTTCAGCTGCCCATTTATCTCTTGTAAATGCTGATTTTTTTTGTTGCTGCTTTTAAAACAAACTTTTAATGTGTTTTATTATTGCTTTTATTGTCTCTGCTTTTATTATGAACATCGCCCTGAGTGCTTCAGGTATAGGGCAACTCATAAATTGAATAAATACTGCAGTTGTGCAGGTTGGCAGTCCACCTGTTGTGTAATCTACACTATAGACAGGTGGGGGTTGTAGATGTGACCATGCTGTTGGTGTCTGCACTGTGTCAGTGCAGTATCAGTTCTGGGTAGTATGATGCAGAATTGCTCCTCTGCAGAATTGCTCCTCCTTGTCCTTTGTTTGTTTATTAAAAGCATTTCACCTTTACATCACAAGATCTGAAAGGCAGATTAGAATCAATAATAAAACAATGCAAAATAAAAGCCACATAAATCAAAACAATCAACATAGGACCATTCCTTCATGAGATGTGCCATTCTAGAATGACAGCTTACAGTGAAGGTACATCTTGATTCCATTTACAGAAAAAAGGACTGGCGGAATCCCTTAAAGTACTAGTAACTCATGAAAACATGAAAGCGAATGTTGCAGGTCATTAAGAGCACTTTTCATTATTCATTCTGGTTAGCAGAAAAGGATAAACTTTGGAAAGCCTGTGATGTCTTTGTTCTGAACTTGAGAAACCTGAACTTCAAATTTGGCTGTCAAGTAGTTAGATGTACAAGGCATTTCTTTTTTACTGACGGATTGCATCAATAATGATCTTTTAACCCCTGTATCCATACATTTGCTTTTAGGAGTTGAGAATAAATAGGATTTTTTAAAGGATAGGCAAAGAAGATCAAGCAAGCCAAGCTACAACCAGATGTTTTGCTTTTAAGAAGAAAAATTTGTTTGGTGGTCATGGTGGTGGGGTCTTGCTCGTTTGCTTTGCTTTTGTTAGTTTATCTGTAAATATGGGAAAACTGAATCCGTTCACTACATCAATATATACAGAGGATTTTAAAAGGATGGGTCAGTTTTTAATACTCAGAACCTCTGTAGTCCCTACTGTCTTTCCAAAAGCTAGTGTTGCTTAGGTCTGCACTGAAAGATCCAGTGAACATTTTAAAAAGAAAACACTGGGATTTTGAGGGGGGCAAGATAGTTCCTGAAAAATTCCTATTCCTACCTTTTTCCAGCACTGTTTGCAGTTGTTCACAGCCATTGTTCCTCCAGAAAATTGCCACTTCAGTGCCATTTTCTCCATCTTATATCAGCTTTCCAGAGTAATTCCAGCCAATTAGGGATCACATGCTGAGTGTGATGATGTCATGGAGAGCAACTCAGTCAAAGTTAGGATAGTGCTTCCTGAACTGTATATATGGGTGATCCTAACCAATCAACAGCACATTTCCTCATTAAGCAGGCAAAACTCTTGCAGGCTGGGGGGTGGGGAATCATACTGTGTATTTGCTTTGCCCCTTTGAAGTGGGCGATCAGCAGTACCATCCCTTTTTCTCTTGGTGAACTGATTATACGGGGTGATCAATTATGAATATTTTAAGCCACCTGTTTCCAAAAGCTTAAAGAACTTCCTTCACATAGGATATCAATTGGATCATGTGATATCCATAATGCAATATCAGCTTCAATTTTGCTTTCCTCACTGGGAGCTCTGTTTTCTCAGACTGAGGCCTAGATCGTGTTCTCTTTGCTGTAATCTTTCTACAACCAGACCCTTTTTGTATTAAGATTGCGAACTGATCTGATCTCCACCTCCCAGACTAGCTGCTGATTGGAACACACAGTTATAAATCAGATTTTGCGGTTGTCCAAATGTTTGTCAACTTTAAAAGCTTATCAAAATGTGTTTCAAAATGCATCTTTTGACAGAAAATACATCTAGAAATGTCTATTTTGAAAGTACATTTAAAAATACATATTTAAATACACATTTTCATGTGGATTTTTGTTTTACAAAAATGCAGATTAATTCAGAAACATGAAAATGTAACACAGACCAGAGATAGACTGATCTCTCCATCCTTATTTCATAATTCCTTCTCTAGCTATCCAGGGCTGGTCCATCAACTACCTTATCTGGGGCCTTTTTTTTTTTTTTTACTGCTTTTCAAATTATTATCTTTCACTTAAAGCTTTTTCTTTTTTTTTACATTTTGGCATACCAAAATGGTTTTTCAGAAGGCATTCTCTAAGATGCAGAATAGCCATACTGTATTTGGATGTATAAATGTATATATTTTTAATAAACGTATATATTTTTCAGTGGAGAATAGCGGTATGCATATTCGAGAACCCTCTTCAAATATGGTACACAGTGGGTAGTATCCTATTTGATGCTGCCATGACTGTAAATTACAATGCAGTAGTGTAAGCAACCTCTAAAAGGTTGCCAAAAAGAGGTGCAGGAGCATAATTCAGTTAATAAAAGCTTTAGTAAATAAAAAGGATTTATCTTAGTGACTAAATGAAAATAATGTATTATTTATATTATTTTTTTAAAAACATTATATCCTGCCTTTCAGTTGATTTACAATAGATTACAATAAACCCACACAACTCAGCATCCCTTAGTCCTCTGGTCAAAGGATGGGGCCAGAGTGCACTTATCTCCACCTCTGTAGTTCCAGGTCGATGAATCATAAAATCATAACCAAAAAGTGATGCTTCATCCCCAGCTACCACCCATCTGATGAAGACACCCAGATAAGTACTTAAGATTAGGGAAGTTCATATGGGAAGAAGTACTTGAGTTTACCTGGCCCCAGGCTAGTAGCAAGGTAGCATTCAGAAACAATATTCATCCGAAATCCCAGATTATTCAGTCACTGACTTCTCACTGAATCTTAATAGGTACTGTACTGTTAATTGTGAGGTGCAGCCAGAACAGTTACGCTTCTTCTGAGAAGTGAGAAACAGTCTTGACTTCATGCACTTAACTTCCATGTGCTACTGAAATTACATTGCAGTATGGATATGCTTGGAGCTCACGTGCCTTACATCCATCTGTGCTGAAATCCTACAGGCTTTAATAAGCAATGCATTTAACTAGCACAGAAGGAAAGGAGGTAACATGACTCTAAAGGCTTGTAAATTTAACAGAAGATCAAAACTTGCATCTGTGTTCACCCAGACATGCCTGGCAACAGAAATAACTCCTTTTTTCCCAGATTAGGATGTACAGTCAGATATGCATCAGTCTGAGGTTTTTATATATATATACACAAACATGTTCATTTATTTTTGTACACAATGTTTCCTAATATACACATTTTTGTATGCAGCTTTCTTTGATAAATGCATTTTTGCATGCAGCTTTCCCTAATACATGCTTTTATGTATGCAATTTTTGAGCTGAGATCTGCATCACAAAATTCTGAGAAGTGCACAGTCTTAACCATGTTCCAATCTACATATTAGTCCAGGAAGTGCAAATTAAGGTCAGTTCACTAATGTGAACCAAAGAAAGTTCTCCCCCATCCCAGCTGACCTTTCATTCTGTCTTCTATGCTAACTATCCAAACTAGTGTCCGAGGTTTGGCAAAGGTTATAGAATAGGTTAAGAAAGTGTGTAGTGAGTGACCAGGTTCACACGATCACCAGGCAATGAACAAGCCACAGTGGATTGTTAACTACGCTGCACGTGCTGGTCACATACTGGGGGGATTTGCATAATTACCTTTGGCAGCACAGCTTGTCGTGTCATGCAAACCTGGTTAGGGTGGCTTGTTGCTGTGGGTAACAAGCCACCCGGAACCCATGGGCTGAACCGGCTCAATTACTTGTAGTATAAGGCAGCCAATGGCCAGGTTCGCACGTCACGACAAGCCACCCTGTGGAATAAGCCATACCGTGTGAGTTGTCATCAGAACAATCCATGGTGAGCCCGAACAGATGATCGGGGGATGGGGGGACTTGGTGGGAGCCAGTGACAGCCCCTCCAAAGTGCCATTTGGGCACAGTTGGGGGGCTGTCATTGGCAAAGGGCACTTGAAGTGACTCACTGCTTGATGCCCGCAACCCACGATGGCCAGTTTCGGATGACATGCCAACTCATCATGGATACAACAACCTCAAGAACAAGCCATGGGTTGTTGGGGTGGCTTGTTGCCCATGCACAATTGGCCTGGGTTCAGACAACATGACAACCCACCATGGCTTGTCACCCATGATTAGGGGTGGACGAAAGTCCCTTACCTGTCCTCGAAGGACGTTCGCGGTGGGGGGGAGGCGCTTCGCTGGTCCCCCCGCGAAGTTCAGGCCGGGGGGGGAGGCTTCCCGCCTCGGCCTGGCCGAAATTCAGGCCGGGGAGGAGGCTTCCCGCCTTGCCCGGCCGCGAACGCGAAAGTTAAAAAAAAAAAAAATGCCCCCTGATAGGCTACGTGACGATTAACGTAGCCTATCACGGCTAGATCTGCAAAGTCAGCCGTGATAGGCTACGTCAATCGTCACGTAGCCTATCACGGGTGACTTTAAAAAAAAAAAAAAAGCGCGTACGCTAATGGCGGCCCCCATAGGGAGCCGCCATTCGCGTTCCTTATTTAGTCGCTGTAGTCTACGTAAATGCTTACGTAGACTACGGCGAAAATAAGGGCAATGCAAATAGCGTTGCCCTTATTTTCGCCGTAATCTACGTAAATCTTTATGTAGACTACAGCGACCAAATAAGGAACGGGAATGGCGGCTCCCTATGGGGGCCGCCATTATCCGTACACACTTTTTTTTTTTTTTTTAAGTCACCCGTGATAGGCTACGTGACGATTGACGTAGCCTATCACAGCTGACTTTGCAAATCTAGCCGTGATAGGCTACGTTAATCGTCACGTAGCCTATCAGGGGGTGTTTTTTTTTTTTCTTTGATTGCAATGGCGGCGGCGGCAGCCGGTCGAAAGACCGGCTGCCGCTCCCGCCCCGCGCGAACACCCGCCGAACCGCCGGCCGGACCCGCCGCCGGGAGGGACATTCGGCGAAGGTAAGTCCCGTCCCGGGGGGGTGCGGGGGGCGGGGGGGTTCGGAGGATTTCTCCCCGAAACTTGTTCGGGGGGCCGAACACGTTGGCGCTCAGCCCCCCGAAGTTTCGGGGAGAAATTCTCCGCCAACCCTATCCATGATGAGTTGCATGGTCATGTGAACCCCATCAATGTAATCCATCTCTTTCAAACAAGTCATGGCAACCTTTCTCTCTCCAATTCCCGCTGCCACCGCCCAACATTTCCTATGCCTCTTTGGAATTCTGCAGCAACTTTCTGGAAGGTTCTGCTCTTGTGTCTATATTTCAGATTGAAGACATATCACAGTGATAATATTTCTTCAGACGTTCTTTAATGATTTTTGCAAGGTAGCCTAGATTCTGACTTTTTTTCTTTAAAAAAGAAAAGAAAAAAAGCCACACTGAAGCAGCAAATTGAAGAGGATGTAAGTCTAATATAGCCATAATAAGGAGTCCTTTGGCAACCTAAAGACTTCAGATGAAGGGAACTCTAGCTCATGAAAGCTTATGCTATGTGATAAATTGGTTAGTCTTTAAGGTGCCACAGGACTCCTCACAGAATCAATAGAGTTGGGGTCTTGTAGGTTATCTAGTCCAACCCCTCTCTGGCAGCTGGGGCCAGGGGTTTATTTAAATAAAGATATGATATGACTGGGAAATTAAAGGATTCAGACCAGCACCATGTCAAGAAAGTTTCTTTGGATTTCAATTGAATAACAGTAAAATACACTACATTTGTCCTCCCTCCTTTACAATTGAATCACCCCTTTGTCCCTTCTAGTGGTTCCCCAATTCTTGTTGCTGTGTGTGCACACAGGGATGCTGTTCGGACATTCACAGTGAGGGAAGAAGCCACTGTGGCTTCACCCTCCATGCATGCTGCACACATAACCACCATTTGCATTATTCCCCATGCGGCAGTGTGGGTTGGCATACTGTCCAAAACCAGCATGCGGTGCAGTGGGGGTGGCTTTGTACCCACCCTACATCCTCTACTGCATGTCATGGGTTTTAGCATGGGTACAAAGCCACCCCTGCTGTGCTGTGTGCTGGGTTCGAATGACACACCAACTCCACTGCAGCGTGGGGAATAATGTAAATGCTGGTTGTGCTTGCAGCACACATGATAGTGGGGCAAGGTGCCACAATGGCAATCGTCTGAACCCAGTCAGGGTCTTAGCTCTTTCTCCTCCAACTGCTTCCTTCTCATATGCCGTTCATGGTCCTGCTCCCACCTGCCCCCCATAGCCATTCTATCCCTCATCTTACTCATACGTTAAAACTTCCTCTTCCCAAAATCACCTTCCCCCTTCTCCATCCTTCTCTCTCTCCCCACACTTCCCAACCTTTCATTTCCCTTAGCAACTGTTGCCATTTCTAACAGTTGTTTGTCAACATTATGTCCTGCTTTATTCATCCCATGCCACATTTCCAGCAAAGGAGAGCCCACCACTCCTCTAGATAATTGGTTCCAAGCTGCTCTTACTGTTAAAAAGGTTGTTCTAATATTTCACTGAAATCTACTCTCTTGTAACTTAGGGCCATAAGACTGAATCATGCCCTCTGGGGCAACAGGAATTAGTCTTTGCCCTATTCTATGTGACACTCCTTCCATTATTTGAGGAGTACTATCATGTCTCCCCTTAGTTGTCTTTTCTGCAGGCTAAACATGCCCACATCATTCAATCTTTCCTCATAGGAATTGTTTCCCATATACCTTCCTGTCTTCATGGACTTCCTCTGGACCGGTTCCAGTTTGTCAATATCCTCCTTCAAGTATGGTGACCAGATCTGAACACTGTATTCCTGATGAATTCAGACTAGTGCAGAATAAAGTGGAAGGGTTACTTCTCATGACTTGGAAACTATAGTTCTAATAATGCAGCCTAAAATCTTTTTTGCATCCACAGCACACTGCTGACTTGTGTTCAACTTGTGATCAGCTTCAGTTCTGGTATCCATTTCACATGTACTGCTGCCAAGCCAGGTATTCCTGTACTATACCTGTGCATTTGATTCCCCCTCCCCGCAAATGCAGAACTTTGCACGTGTCTCTGTTGAATTTCATTTTTTTTCCATTTTCCCTTTCTAACAAGGTCATTTTGAATCTTATACCTGCCTTCTGAGGTGCTAGCTGTCCCTACCAGTTTTGTGTCATCTGGAAATTTGGTGAGGATTCCCTCTACCCCTTCACTTCAGTCTTCGATAGAAATGACTTAGCATTGAACCCAGGACATAGCTTTCTGGCTCTCCATTTGAAAACTCCCTCACATCTGATGAGAAACCATTGACAAGCACTCTCTCAGTCCAGTTTGTCAATCATCTGTGAAAGCACAGTACTATCACCCAACCTTCATTTAGCCAGTTTGCAAACCAAAACACCATGGGGACTACATCAAGTGCTTTGCTTTAATCAAGATAAATAAATTGAGATGAATCCTCCTTGTATGCTGAAGTGTATCTGTATGTGAAAAGTACACAAAGGGAATTGGGAAAACAGAAAGAAATTACTTGATAAGAAGAAACCAGAACTCAAGGTTTGAATGGTTTCTTCAATGGGTTGAATCCAGACTTAGTCATACTTAGAGTAGATCCATTGAAATCAATGGGAATTAAGTTATTCATTACTAATTTAAATCCCACTTATCTCCGTGGGTCTGCTCCAAGTGTGACCAGGTCTGTATCCAACCCATAAGGCCAGTTGGCATAATCAAGCAGCCCACCATGGCTTATTTAAGCCACAGTAGGCTGTGGTGTGTGCATCCAGCCCTTTTGATTATTCAAACCATGACTTGTTGTGTTATCTGAACCCAGTGAGAGTGGGTTTTGACATGGTGAACAAACCACCCATAACCCTAAAACAGTCCATGGGTTCTATGTGGTTTGTTAACCATACCAACAACCCAACCTTGCCAGAATATTTAAAAGTCACCTGGCATGTACCAGCATGCATCGTAACCCACCATGGTTTAAATAAGTCACGGTGGGCTGTGGTGATCATGTGAACCTGATCATGATGTGATAAGCAGCTCTCCTTGCTTCTTAAGTTCCTGGCCCTGGGCCCTCTCCACAATCCCAATTTTCTCTCCCAGGTCCCCCCCCCCCCGCCAACTCTGGTGTCTTTCTCCTTATTCATCTGGAGCATTACCTCTTCCAGACCTTTTTTTCCTTGGTCTCCCTGCCTACCCAAGGCCTCCTGCATATGCAGAACCCTGCCCCTTCTCCATCACTGCTCTTATTTTAGCTTTTTTTATTTATGCCTTTTTAAAATGTCATTAGTGTGTACTGCAAGTACTGTCTTTCTTTAGAGTCAGATCCTGTTTTATATGTAGAAGGAATGACTGTATGACTCAGCAGGCCTCAAAAACTACTGTCCTTTATTTATCACACACTGCAGAACTTAGCAGAAGCTCCACCCACTGCAGCCACTCCGAACTCTACAGGAGCTGCCAAGGTTCAAAGTAATAACTAACCCACAGTACCCCCTCCTCCGAATACATAACATTCCTCCCCCCTTAGTTAACATAGTCTTTCACCCAACGAGGAGGTACCCTTTCATGGCACGGTCTCTGCTCAACTAGTAGGTGTAGATAGCTCAGATGACTTTCTTTCAGTAACTGCCGTAGGTAAGGAAGGAGCATTGCTCCCATCACTTAGTGGTTCTGATGCTTCCACCAGCAGTGAGAGAAACACATCAGTTCCAGATAGATCTTCAGCAACTACCTCTGCTGATGACAACCCACTCTGGCCAGGACGCCTTCTCAACTGACCCATCTGCACACTGGACCTTGTATGACACAGGTCCAGTGACCTCAATGATAGAGGAAGGAACCCACCTCAGTCCAGCACCATAGTTCCTAGCAAACACCTGATCTTGTGGGGAAAATGGAGAGTAGGAGCTGAAAAGGCAGCATCCAGAGCTTGCTCCTGTTTGCTTTGTAAGTCTTCAGCTAAATCTAGGTGGAGACCATCAAGGCAAGTTTTTAGATGCTGCCCCATAAGTAACTCTGCATGACTGACTCATTGCACAAGGAATAACATGCTGAGCAATGAGCAAGCTGTCTAGGCGTCTTGGCCAGTCTTCTCCTGCAGTGCACTTCAGGGCATCTTTTGTTGCCTGCACCATCCATTCAGCTTGGCCAGTTACTCGGGGATGACGAGGTGCAATGTTGACAGCCTGAATAAGGTTCTTGTCTGCAAATGTTTTAAATTCAGCAGATGTAAAAGCAGTCCCATTGTCTGAGGTGATAGTATCAGGCAACCCATGGGCTGTAAATAAGGGGCGCAGTGCTGTGATTGTTGCAGCGGCTGTTTGTGATGGTACTAAGACTACTTCAAGATGCTTCAAGTAAAAATCTACCACAACCAAGACTTTTTTGCTTGAAATGGTCCTGCAAAATCAATAAGGATGCTTGACCAAGGCTTCTTAGTCACTTCCCATGGAAAGATAGGTGTTCTTGGTGGTTTGTGCCTAGTGGCTTGACAAGTACTGCACTCATTTACAGTTTTTTTAATCTCTGAGTCAATACCTTGCCACCAGACATAGCTCCTGGCCAATGCTTTCATACATACAATCCCTGAATGAGCTGCATGCAGTGTGATCAAGATGGTTTGACGACTCTTATCTGGAATAACAACACGGTTCCCCCATAGCAGACATCCCTTATGGGCAGACATCTCATGCTGACAGCATTTGAATGGCTTAAATTCCTCTGGCGGTTCCTCATCTGGCCATCTCCTCATGAGCCAGTACAGGCTCTCAAGCAGTCAGCCTAGCAATTTGATCAGCATGAAGAGGTGAGTCAGGAAGGGCTTCGAGCATCAAGACTTCCAGTGGAGGAGGTACAACAAAATATGGAATTTGAAGTGGTACCCAACTCAATCCATTGGCATTAGCTATAGCCTTTCCTGATTTGTACACAAGTGTATAATAATAAGCATGGAGCAGGATGCTCCAGCGCTGCATGCGAGGTGATAGTATTCAGGGAGTAGGCTTACCAAGAGAGAAGATTCCTAAAAGAGGCCTGTGGTCCATGCGTATTTCAAAAGCATGGCCATAGAGATCGTTGTGGAACTTTTTGACTCCTACAACAACAGCCAAGACTTCTCTGTCAATTTGTGCAAACTTCCTTTCTGTGGATGACATAGTCCTTGAATAATAAGCAGTTGGTGCCTCTGTACCATATGGAAATTTGTGGCTTAGCACAGCACTAGCCCCATAAGAAGAAGCATCAGTAGTAAGGATCAGCGGGGGGGGGGGGTCATCATAATGTACAACCACAAAATTTGAACTCAACAAGTGTTTGACATTCTGGAAAGCATTCTCATGCTGGCTGGTCCATTTCCATGGAACTCCTTTTCCCAGCAAGTGATGCAGTGGCTCAGCAATGGTAGCCTTTTTTGGAAGAAACACATGGTAGAAACTGAGAAGTCCCAAGAGGGCTTAAAGTTCCTGCTTTGTTTTTGGAGCAGGTGCATCGTGAATGGCATGTATTTGTGGGGTGAATGCCAGAAGCATCAATATAATAGCCCAAAAATGTTACCTGGAGGTTCCAGTTTCACATTTCTCCTTTTTGACATGAATACTGCATGTGTCAAAACAATGTAGGACTTCTTGAAATCATTCAGCAAGCTGTTCTTCTGTTGATCCCATGAGCAGGACATCGTCAAAATATAGTACAACACCTGGAATCCCAGAAAGCAGGGTTTCCATGAATAGTTGGAACAGTCCAGAGGCCACAGAAATTCTGAACTGCAGACACTTTACTCAGAATGCCCCTCGATGAGTTATTATTGTTTGGGCATATGCTGTAGAATCATTGATGACCAACTGTTGATATGCTTGGGCCAGATCAAGTTTTGCAAAGTCCTTCTCTCTGCCAAGAACAGCAAGGAATTGATTGACAGCAGGCACTGGGTATGGATGCTGCTTAAGTGCTTTATTCCATTGCACTTGTAATTCCTGGTTCTAGCACCTCTTGCTTGATGAGATGCTCAAACTCTTCCTCAGTTTTTTCCTGCAATGCAAAAGGCACATTCTTAGCTTTCATGCAAATTGGTGCAACAGATGGATCCAGATGGAGTGATGCTGGCTTCCTTTTGTATTCTCCCAATTTTTCAGAAAACACCCTTAGAAATTTATTAGCAATTGCTGCAATCCGACCTGTAGTAAGGGTGTGAATTCCTTGAATGCTAATCCCTATTGATGAGAACCAGTTTCTCCCCAAGAGGTTTTTCCTCTGCCCCTCCACAATTATAAGTGGACACTTCCCTTGGAAAGAGCCATACTGTACATCTACAGTGCAGCAACCAATGATATTGACCTTCTTTGCATTGTAATCAAACAGAATGCAGGATGGACTTGACAATTTTGGAGCAAGCATCCCAGAAAATATGTGCTTAAAGGTGCCTCTGTTAATTATACCCCAGACCCCAAATCCACTCCCAGTTTGCATTTCTGGCCATTGATTAATGCTGTTGCATACAACACAGAATCATGAGGTTCCTTGCCACAGGCCTTCTAAATGTGATACAGCTGTTGAGTTTCATCACTCTGTGGATAATCAGCCCCATTAGATGCTAGGTGGAGTGACTCTTTGCTATAGTTCTGGCCTTGTGCTGACAGATTTTAAATGGCAGACTTGCTGAAGGTGACCCTTCTTGCAAAACCTGCACTCAGCATCCTTGAATCTGCACAGAGAGCTCTGATGTCATCCTCCATAGCCTGAGCAGAAATAGTTAGGGATGTACAAAAATTCTGCCACGGATCTCGGGGAGGCCAAATGCCAGCGCATTCAGCCCCCCGAAATCGGTGGCAAAATGCCCCCCCGGGACGAGACTTACCTTGGGCGGATCTTCCTGGCAGTGGCGGTTCCGGCGGTGGTTCGGCAGTGGCGGCTGCGGCAGCCGGTCTTCCGACCGGCTGCCGCCGCCGCCATTTCCAGTTTAAAAAAACAAAACAAAAATGTGATAGGCTACATAAAGATTTATGTAGCCTATCACGGCTAGGTTTAAAAAAAAACGTGATAGGCTACGTAAATGTTTACATAGCCTATCATGGCTGACTTTTAAAAAAAAAAATGCTCGTACGCAAATGGCGGCGGCCATGGCCGCCGCCATTTGCATTCCTTATTTTGGCACATCTTAGTCTACGTAAACATTTACATAGACTAAGATGGCAAAAATAAGGGGAACACAAATAGCGTAGATGCTACACTATTTGCGTTCCCCTTATTTTCGCCGTCTTAGTCTACATAAATGTTTACGTAGACTAAGACGTGCCAAATAAGGAATGCAAATGGCGGCGGCCATGGCTGCCACCATTTGCGTATGCATGTTGTTGTTTTTTTAAAAAGTCAGCCATGATAGGCTATGTAAACATTTACGTAGCCTATCACAGCTGACTGCAGGGACGCAAACGGCGGCAGCTACGGCCGCTGCCATTTGCATCCCTGCTAGCCAGTGGCCGGATGTCTGGCAGCTGGTGGAGCCGGCCGGTGGCTCCGCAGAATCACTGCGGAGCACAGCCGGCCGGCCATGATTCCGGGGGGGGGGGAGAACGGAGCGCTTCCCCCCCTGGTGAGGATTCCGGGGGGAGGGACGGAATGCTTTCCCCCAACCATAAGCATAATCCACGAAAGGTAAGTACCTTTCGTACATCCCTAGAAATAGTAAGCACAGCCTATCTGCAGATTTTATGGAGGATGCATTTCTTGTGTTCTATTGACTTTGCTGCCCAGAATTCTCAGCCTTCTTGCTCTGGATGGCATTTACGTCCTCTGCATCTCTCATGAATTCTGTGACACATAGTGATACAGTCTCACTGGCTAATGTCTTTTCTTGAGCCATTGCAAATGTGAAGTTTGGTTCAGACAGGAGGTGTCGTTGTAATGCTTCATCATAAGCCCAACAGACAAGGCGATTCCTGAACATACCCTCTAGAAAATCCCCAAAGCTGGAGTGTTGAGAAAGATGATGCAGTTCTGCAATATAAATGGCAATGTGCTCTCCAGGTTGCTGTGTTCATTTGTGAAATTTAAATCTCTGCACAATAATTAAAGGATTTGGTGAGCAATGTATCTTCAATAATCCTAAAAGTTCATCAAATGTCTTAGTTTGGGGTGAGGCAGGAGCAGTGAGGGATCTTATTATGGCAAATGTCTGTGGCCCACAAACAGTTAAGAGCACAGCTCGCTTTTGTTCAGCATTAGCTATCTTATTTGCATCCAGATAGAATGAAAGCCATTCTGCATAAGAATCCCAGGAAGCAGGTTGACTAACATCAAACTCGTTGATATGTCCAAAAGCAGCCATTTTGATTTGGATTGTGTTACAAAAAGAAAAAGAAAAAAGAGGGGTTGCTCAAGTTCTTAAGTGGGTCTAACTGACTGCTTATCAGTTAGCTGTATTCATTGGATTCACAGTCCTTGCTGCCTATATAGCTCTCAGTATCCCACCCTGTTGCCACAAATTGTTGTATATGTAGAGGGAATGACCGTACAACTCAGCAGGCTTCAAAAACAACTGTCCTTTATTTATCACACACACAACTGCAGAACTTAGCAGAAGCTCCACCCACTGCTGCCACTTCCAACTCTACAGGAGCTGCCAAGGTTCAAAGCAATAACTAACCTACAATAACAACCCCCCCCCCCCTGAATACATAACAGATCCCCAAGGTCTTTAGAAGTTAAATCTGTGAGTGGTGGTTGGGTACATCTTGTTTTTAGTGTATATCCATGAAAATGTGTGTGTATAAACACTAAGGTGAAGAGCCTACCATTTCACCCATTGTTTTTCATACGCACACACGCATATACATCTGCGTGTATATGTATGTATGTTTTCGTTTTTATAGCAGTGGGAGACATTCTATTGCGAAGTAAAAAAATACAAAATACAGCAGGTGGAGTATGGAAATGTGTAAGAGCAGATTCGGCCTGCAAAATGACGCTTGCTCCTTGGGAGGAAAGCTATGGCAAACCTAGACAGCATAGTAAGAAGCAGAGACATCACCGTGCCGACAAAGGTTCGTATAATCAAAGCTATGATTTTCCCAGTAGTAATGGCTGTGAGAGCTGGACTATAAGGAAGGCTGAGCGCCAAAGAATTGATGCGTTCAAATTGTGGTGCTGGAGAAGACTCTTAAGAGTCCCCTGGACTGCAAGGAGGTCAAATCAGTCAATCCTAAAGGAAATCAACCCTGAGTGCTCATTGGAAGGACAGATACTTAAGCTGAAGCTCAAATGTTTTGGCCACCTAATGCAAAGAGAAAACTCCCTGGAAAAGACCCTGATGCTGGGAAACACTGAAGGCAAAAGGAGAAGGGATCGGCAGAGGATGAGATGGCTGGATAGCATCACCGATGCAATGAATTTGAACTTGAGCATGCTCTGCGAGAGAGCGGAGGACAGGAAGGCCTGGCGTGCTATGGTCCATGGGGTAACGAAGAGTCGGACACGACTGAACGACTGAACAACAACAACAAATGTGAATAAGTCTGTTATAAGCATACCCCTAGCATACCCCTGTCTCCTTTCCCAAGTCTCTGTTTGTCCTAGCCAAAGTGCCCCTCTGTAGTGGAAGTGCCACTGCCGCACTACAACAAAATCCCTTAGCACATACGCTGAAATGATTCAGCAGATAAGGAACTGAATACAACTAAATTTATTTCCTCTTGTTTTGTCTTCCTAAACCCAAATGTCAACCAGAAAGACAGAACAAAGTTTACCTTCACCCACGTGAGACTCCTCCGAGTGCAATTCATGATTAGGCTCCATTTTTTATTTGTCCTAATGCTGTCTGCAAAGAGATTCACAGCTTGCCTTGTCTGCAGGTGGCAAGTAAAGAAGATGCGTGAAGTGTCTAACAGTATTAGAAAACACAATGTCAATAGGCTATTGCAATGCAGGGCAGAGATGTGTTGCCATTTCCAGCACCTTTGCAAACATAAAAGGACAAATTCAGGACGAAAAGAACACAAAAGGCAGCCCGCATTTTCAAGCAGGAGTGATCCATATATGGAAATGAGAGTGAAAGGGGAAAAATAAAAATGTGCAGTAACATTCTGCAAATATTACATAAGGTGGTTGCATATGCAAAGCAGACACTTATTTCCAGACATGTGCTGAAGTTTTATCTAACTATAAACCCACTGCCACAGAAAGGGTTTGACCTGCTTCCTTAGTTCTATATCATAACACATCTGTAGGCAGCTTCAGACATCTGGAGCTGTTGTTCTCTTGTATATCCACTGCCTGCTTGGGTTCCACTGTGCATTACATCAGATACACATCTGTGGAGCACTGGTCAGTACACGGTCCTTGCTTCTAAGTTAGGGAATGGAATAGTTGAGTTTCTAAATAAATGCAAAGAGACTCGACGGATTCAATAACGCCACTAGCCTTAGTACTGCTGTAACCTAACAAGGAATTAATGGAAGATCTTCTGGGATTATATCTGGATGCTTGGGTCTGGTTTATCCTTTCTCAGTATGAAAAACTAACAGCCGGTGGTTGCGATTGTTTTCTCTTATCCATGAAGCACCATGGCTCATCTTCAGTTATGGGTCTGCCCCGTATCACTGGGAAACCTTCATTGAAATGAGACAGATACAGCCAGCACTTAATTGTGTAGTAGTACAATTTTTTTATTTAGTTGTAAGCCATAACAAAACCAAGAAACATTTGAATTCGGGCAACCAACAAAATTGTTTCTGTTTCCTAGTTGCCAGCACAAATTAGGAAATATGCAAGGTAACGTAATTTCCATGATCAAAACACAAGAAGCATACCAATTCACTAGGTCAGGTGTAACAAAATCCTTCCTAAGCCTAAACTTGGAGAGATTTTTTCATGTGCATCCTTATAAAGAAGACATTGAGTAACATACAATAGCCTCAATCACAGTTTTACAAAACACACTGTCCTAGTAGTGATTTATTATAAGAGCACTCTAAAAAAGCAGACAGTGTAACGCTAAATCTTAATTCCTTAAAAGCATTCCTTTGTGAAGCTAACATAATGAAGTCCAAAATAATTGGCTTTCTGATTATCCAAATTAATACATAGGTTCAATGTAGAAAATCTGGAAAAATGAATAGTTAATGTACCAGTCTTCTTCAAACATGAAGTGTCTTAGCTGAGATTTAAACATTGACTGGATCTCAATCAGTTGACAATCAGAGCCTCTAACAAGTATCTGTAATACAGTTACTTTTGTTTGAAAATTCAAAGAAGAGCCATAAACTTTACACACCAAATGTGAAGATGGTGAAATTAACATTCTATTATGAAAGTTTAAAAACTGAACTTGTCTTCCCGCCCAAATAGAAGGCCAAGCCATTTCTGCACAGACACGAGCAGCAGGAGTACCAGCAGGTAAAACCAGTACTTCCTTCAAAAAAAAAAAAAAAAAAATGGCAGGAGTTACTCTTTCTCCTGGAATAATGATCAACTAAAGCTCTACACCATATAATATAGAAGGGTCAACCTTAGCCTAAAAAAAATATTACGGGTCAGGACAATGAATTGTCTGCCCTTAGTTACAACCAGCATGTTTTCCAGCTTCTACTATCATACTGAACACTGTGGCTGCACTGGTGCACCACTCCAAGGTTATATGCAAGCTGCTTTCCAGACTTAGGTTGAGACTACACAAGGGAATTAATTGTCTGGATTTGCACAACACGCTAACCCAGATTCAGTGGCTGAGTGTGGGTTGTTGTTGAACCATGGGTTGTTTGTTGAACCACGGATTAGCATGTCATCTGAATCCAGGACATTTTCCACAGGGCGGCTTGTTAACTAGTGTGGCTTGTTTTTCTAAAAAAAAAGCCACCTTGAGAACCCATGGTTTGTTGTAAGGTTGTTCAGGGTGGTTAACAAGGTACATTGCATGGTTAACAAGCCACCTTGAGGAAAATGTCCTCGGTTCAGACAACACACTAACTCACAGTTCAACAACAACCCACACTCAATCAGTGAGTGTAGGTTAGCATGTTGTGTGAACAGCCTGATTATGTGAGCAGCCCCAGAAACTGTTATCATATGGAAAACTGGCATTTATTTGGAAATTAAAATAAAAGGTGACCTATTATAAGAAGGTCCATAGAATATAACATGGATTTGGGGCTGCTTAACTGAGGATTTAATAGGTTAAGGCTCAACATGCTGGGTACATGTATCTTCATGGCTTGGGTCTAACTTGGGACCCATGTCTTGGCAAATAGCAAGAGATCAGGTTCTTGTCTTCATCCTCAAAAGATGCCAAATAATGCCACTATCCCTCTCTAGCAACTCAGAATCTTTGCTTGTTTATTTATTGTTCTTGTTCATGCATGTTTAGATTTCCTTCCACTGAAGGTTAGTCTTTAGTAGGGCTGTGCACTGCTTTGGCCCAAGGTCTGAAGCCCAAGTTGAAGCAGGTCACTTTGGGTCAGAGGCTCTCTGAAGCGCTTAGGTGCACTTTGGAGCTTCATGCTCCAGCCCAGCCATGCCAGTGCCTCCAGCTCCTACCTGAGCCACCCATCGCCACCGCCATTGCTGTCGCTCCCACCGCGGCCATCATCATTGCTGCCGCCTCCATCGCTGCCTCCGTCATTGCCACTGCCAGCTCCTGAGCCCTGAACACGCGCTGGCTGTTGTTGTAGGGAGTTGCCATTTTAACAATGGTGATTCCCTGCAACAAGAGCCAGTGTGCATCCAGGGCTCAGGAGCTGGCGGCAGCGATGGCAGTGGCGATAGTGGTGGTGGTGGAGGCGATGGATGGAGGAGGAGGAGGCAGCAGATGAGGCGGCAGCGGCCCAGGCTCCTTAGCTAAGGGTTTGTGCAGGGGTGCTGGGGGGGGGGGCAGAGTGGGATTCGGCCATCCGAATTCAGGTTCGGGGCCAAGTTGGGTCAGTGGGTCCCCAAATCAGCCCAAGCCAAGCTGGGCCCACCTCGGAAGCCATGAAGCGGGTTCCGAGTCAGATCGGGGGGTCCCTGCACAGCCCTAGTCTTTAGGCATAATTTGTCTTTAAATGAAAGCCATTTGTGGTCTCCCTTTCTATGTGTTTTTCGTAGTGCTTTCAGATGTTAACTTACCATAAATTCCAACTCCTTGTTATTGAACTGCAGCTCTACTAATAAATAAATGTTACTTTAAATATGACTATTCTGTCAAAGGTGATATTCGTTTTCACCATATGCCCTTACCCGGTGCCAGCTTGTCTGGCTAAAAGGGGGGGGCATTGCGGGCGGGTGGGGTGACATGACGCAGGGGCCTTTGATTGGTGCACCCCAGTGGCACCACCATGCAAGGAAGGGCAGGCTGAGTTGCCTTAAACTCAGCCCCCTTCTCAAACTCAGCTCTCTGGCTCAACACAGCTAGAGAGAACTACAGCTCCACCAGAAACGACGAAGGACACCGGCCTGCTGGAGACCGGTGTCGTCGCGCACGCTGAGGGCCCTGGCTCTTGAGGCTGCAGTGCGCCCACCCCCTCCTTTCTCCTCGGTCACGACGAGGGACTCTGGCCTGCTGGAGAACGGCTTCGTCCTCGTTCCAGCCTCCTGGACCCAGTGTGCTTCTGCGCGCCAAAATCTTCGCTTGGTGATACTGTTCGCCTCCCTCCCTCCTTCGCCGGCTCCTTTCCTCTCGCCTGCCTGTCTGCTCGGTCTCCTCGTGTACTTGCTCTCCTGCCCGCTCGCCCGCCCGCCTGCGCGCTCGCTCAACCCGCCCGCCAGCCCGCCCGCTCGCTCGCCCTGCCCGCACGCCCGCCCGCGCGGTCGCTCAACCCGCCAGCCCGCCCACCCGCTCGCTCACGCTGCCCGCACGCCCGCCCGGTTGCCTGACGGGCCTGCCGGCCACCGGGCCGGCTCACGGCTCACCTGCCAGCCTGTCTACCCGGCCGCCGGCCTTGCCGGCCTCTTCCTCCTCGCCTTGCCGGCCTCCCTGAGGCGTTGCTCCCGGCGGGAGGCGTCGGCGGGCGGGTGAGCGCGGCGCCGGTGTTTGCCAGCGGCAGCGCTCCAAGCGACGGTCTGACTGCCCCCCCCCCACTGATCAGCCGAGCCTGCCTGTTGGAGGGGCGCCTGGCTGCTGAGCCGAGTCGGGGCGTGTATATCACAGCCCGATTGGTCGCCTCCCATGGGCTTGGGACGTCTCCCCCTCCCACCCAATAAATAAATAAATAAGTAAATAAAAAATAAATAATAATAATAATAATAATAATAATTTAAAAAAAAATAGGAAGACCTGCGGCTCAGTGGTAGAGCACATGCTTGGCATGCGGAAGGCCCCAGGTTTAATCCTCAGCGTCTCCAGGTAGGGCTACGAAAGAATCCTGCCTGAAACTTTGGAGATCTGCTGCTGCCAGTCAGTGTCAACAATTCTGTGCTAGATGGACCCAGGGTCTGACTCAGTATAAGGCAGCTTCCTATGTTGGTATGAAAAGAAAGCTTTAATTAAATAAATAATAATATTAATATTAATAATAATAAAAATTCATTAAATTACGATTATTAAATATTTAATTAATAAAATTGCGTAACAGCGGCGACTGCCTGTTTGGCGCCTCCCGTGACAGGGTGCCCTCGGCTGTGGGTGCCCACGCTCAAACGCAGCTCCATCACCTTTGGCTCCTGGCTGCGCCTCTTGAAAATCTGATTTTCTATCTAAACGGTAGTGCAGCGCTCCCATCTTCATCCCAAGGCCTCTCTGTCTCGGTCTGGAACTCATACCCACAGATCTTAAGACTGTGGGGTGGCTGCCTGTTGTCTGGGGTGCCCAGCGGCTTTATTAACTCTTTGATGGTGTCAAGAGCTCCTTAGAGGGCTCTCTCAGTCTAATCCAGTAGCCAAGTCCAGACATAGACAAAGGGATTCTTTTCAAAGATTTATTCTTCCTTTGCAACTTAACAGCTCTACAGGTACCAACTAGATCTGAGCAGCAGCATCCCTATGCCCTAAGTTGGAACAGTTGGTCCCCATTTGAAAAGCAATTACTGGCAGACCCCTGAATATAAGGACTAGGGAGAATCCCTCCCCTTTTCCCTTGGATCCTCGGGGCGCAGCCGTTGAGTGCGCGCCTTCACTACGTCTGCTATCTGTGCTCGGTCACTCCCTTGACTGCTAACTAAAACTAAGAATGTGGGGGGGAGGAAACTCCATCAGCTGTTGGTCCTGGGAAAGAGGAGTGCGCTCCTCTCCCAGGAGCGACTGCTCTTCCTTAGCGTTAGAACTACTCTGGGATTCTATGGTCTCAGTGTCCACCCTGACAGATAGCTTGCTTAATTCACCTCCTGCATCATGCCTCATAAGAAGGGCCAGGGTGGTAAGAAAGGGAATGGGAGGGCCCCGCCCCCCCTCCCCAAAGTCCGCTACCAAGGCCCGATTCTGACTCTGATGTGGACGCAGACCCGGTACTGGCATCAATTTTTTCTCATTTGGAAGCTGCTGAGCGTTCCTCGGGGATCCCTCCTCCTCCCCTGGCCAGGCACAAAAAATCCTCAGTGGCCCAGCACAAGCGAACACGACAGCAGACCCAACGCTCGTTGCTCCTTTCTATTTCAGATTGCCTGGACGCTATTGAGGCATCCGCCTCCTCTTCATCGGCTCTTCCAGAAGGCTCACCGCCTTCAGCGGAGCTCCTCCCTTCTGCTGCCTCATCTTCACTGGGCGCACAAGCAACAACCTCGGTTTTTTTTTTCCAGCTGGGGATCAGAGAGTGCCCACGATTGGTACAGCTTGTCTCTAGGTTCAGGGCACCCGGACGCCATTGAGGCCTCCATCTCGCCTTCGCAGGTTCACCATGGCAGCACCCCACCACTGTAGGCAGTCCACCTTCCTGCGGCATCTCCGTCAGCAGTGATCCAAACAACATCCTCCTCCTTGGGGTTTCGCCCAGGCGACACAGCACACCTGAATGCGGTCCGCCCTCATGAGGCATCTCCATCAGGAGCAATGCAAGTGGTATCGCCTCCCTTGCTCCCGGGGACCCAGACACGGCTGCCCTGGATATGGGTGAGATGATTGCACCTCACCCCAGTTGTTCAGACGGGTGACCCTTAGGGCTGTGGGGTTGCTGCCTTAGCTTACCTACCTGGGGGCGGCTGTCCCTCCCAATGTCATCTCCCTATATGACGCCTGGGCCGCCTGCAGCTCCGTCAATCACACCCCAGTAACCCCAGCCGCTTAATGCATCATCTTACAGGGTTTTTTCCTGGATTAATTAGGATCCCTCGCCTGCCCCCGCCCGTTTTGGACATCCATGTAAGGGGCATATCAGATTTCTACGCTAATCTGGCGAGTTGTATTGTCACCAGGGCTATTCCTTCTCGTAATGTCTTTCGCCCGAGGAGGTGTGCGAATGGCTTGTTGAGGCCTCTCTCAGGAGGGCCGCCATTGCCCTTCTGTGCGTAAGGACCTGTTTGACCAGGACCTTTCACTCCAATTTTGACTCCTTCCCAGCTGGGGTCGGCAACAGATCTGGCAGTGGCCACATTCACCAGGTGGTCTCCCGCACTGGCCCTCGGCTTATGGCGGGTCCACTGCTTCAGCACTGCTATCTGTGCTGGGAGTAAAGCCCCAATGGGCACATGCTCCCAGGACACGTGCAGTTTTCATCGTGAATGCTCCCTTGTAGCAGTCAGCACTCTTGCACCTCATGTCCAATGCTCGGGGAGGGGAGGGTCCCCTTGGAAAAGCCGAGGCAGTAGGAAGCTCTGGATGGCCAATGCTTAGTAAGGTTGGCGCTGATACTCCGGCTTTAAGACACTACCCAACTGGGGGTACGCGTCTTAACTTGGAACACGGTTTATGCTAGGTTCTAGGGCCCCCCTAGCATTTTTTCTTTAGGTCAACATAGACCATCCCTACCTCGTAAGCAACATTTCTCCTCGCTAGGCGTCGACAGGTTCAGGAGAGGTTAACAATGAAGTACTGGCAGAAGGGTTTTAGCCCCCCCTTTTTTTCCACACCCCGTTTGCTATTCTAGGGATCTCCCTTCTCGAAATGGTGCCCAGGAAATCCTCTAGGGAGTTTATCCTGATTCGTAACCTCTCTTTCCTGAGGGCCAGTCAATTATCACGAGATCCCTGATCATCTCTGCTCAGTGTGTCACACCTCTTCGATGAGGCAGCTGTCTTTGTCTGGGATCCCAGCCACGGGTCCCTGATGGGCATGTGCTACATGGAGTCCAAAGATGGTGGTCATTGTTCTGACCTAACGCAAGTATTGCTTCCCCTTTTCTGTTACTTCGGTGCCCCTTAGCTCACAAAGGCTGAGGGCCTGTCTCCCACAGCAACATTCGGTGAAGCCAATCCGATACCCTTAGGTGTTATTCTCACCTCCCTCAGGACAATTTTCAGGTCCGTTAGGCACAGCTCCAATTAGTTACACATCAGACATGGCTTCAACTTAGTAGGGCTTTAATGGCACCTCCTTTCGGAAACGTGAGCCTCTCCTCAAAGCCGGACTGCGGACTCACATGGTTCCGCCCCTACCCCAAGGGGTTTCAGATTCTTAGGGCAGGTCCAATCGTGCAGTGGGTAAAGGCCCGTAGAGTGGAGGCTACTGCCGCCCCCGCCAAGCACATTGAGGCATAACCTTATAGCCAAGTCAGTAACCCCCCCCCCTTCGCTATGACAACATGACCACGTTATTCATTCTTCGTCCTCCCGAAATTGGAGGGTCATGTCATGTGTCAGTGTGTTCGCGCTCCAGAGTCAGTATTACAACATCTGGTTCTGGGTCCACCATGTGCTGGGTTAGGCAAACCCAATTGTCGATGCGTTGTCATGAAATTAGGTCACCATCTTCCGGGCCTTAGCCCCGTGGGTGCTCCATTCCCAAATCCCATCCTTGCAGTACTATGGGAGATCAGGATACTGAAGCCAGGCATGCCAGCCTACGGTTCTCCGTACAGGAGCCGCCTGTGACAGAGCAGGGTGTATGTGCCGCACATTAGGCAAAACCTCAGCGATAGGATTCATGGCCCTTATCTATAGATCATTGGCCACAATTTCATGCCTCTGTAAGGAACAACAGACTATTTGGGACCATAAGTCGCAAGCTGGCCATTTAGCCTTCCAGCCCACAAAGGTGGGTTTCACTGACTCCATGTCAGAATTTAGGCTTCGGCGTGTAAGATAGTGTTGGGCACAGATGTTTGCCTGCATTAGTAAATTAACCACCCTCTCTCTCCGGATACCCCTTTTGGGCTCCGGGGGTAATGGCCCTCCATTTGAGCTTTCCAATAAGACGTTTCCCTGTTCCACGTAGCAGCCCTAACGGAATGCAGGGTTGGTCTGGGCTCACATGGCCGACTTGTCCCGGAGGGCCTTGATTTGCTGCAAGGTACAGGTCTGGCCCAAAGTAATCCATTTACATATTTGGTGATCAAATTGATCGGCATGGCAAGAGCACGGCAGTGGCCCACGGCCAAACGCAAGTCAACGGATTATGCTCTGGCAGCACCTTATGGGTTTTATGGCATGCCACGGGTCTGAGGAGGGGCCTCCGTTTTTATCACTTCAACGGTTTGCTGTTGACTTAAGGGCAATTGTGTAGTTTCCCTTAATGTGCTGATTCCTGAGACCAGCAGACTCATCGTACGCCGGTACGGGTGCTCTTACATGGGAACGTTTTGATGTCTGGACCTTCATGAAGAGCTTGTATGTCTTCTTCAGAATTCAGCTTCTGTCACCCTGTCACATTAAGATCCAGTGGCTCAATAGACGTGGCATACGGTGGGAGTCCCCTCCTCACTCTGTCCCACCAAGTTTGTCAGTCTTCCTCCGCAGGTCCAGGTGCTGCACATTGGAGGGAATGACTTTGGCTGTAAGCCAGGTGAGGACCTGATGGAACAGGCCTTGGTTGAGATACAGGTGGTCCGGCATACCTGGCCGGAAGTAGCCTATTGCAGCCCTCACTGCTCCCATGGATCAATGGGAAGGAATGGAATGACGTTGCCAGTGGCAGGGCACGTTGGAAAGTGCACAGAGAAATGGCTTATTGCCAGGTGTATGAGGTGATGGATGCACCACCCGCCAGGGAATTCTGTGGACATGGAGGGAGCGTTACAGGTAGGATGGTGTCCACCTGTCTCATTTAGTGAATAACATATGTCTGTCTGATCTGCAAAGGGGCCTGCAGGACGTTCTTCTGCGCAGGTGGGGGGAGTTTCACAAGCTCTAGGCTTGTGACTCCTGTGGTGGCTAGGACGGGCAAAACAGGAAAGTAGGGATGGTGTGCATGCAGAGGCACCTTATGGTGACAGGTGACGCCTGAGGGCCCCCCGAACGGGTTGTGCGGCTCGGCGGGGGGATAAGGGTTGCCTGGGAGACCAACCCTACTCACTCACCCAGGTGTTTCGCGGCACCAGGTTGGGGGTGACACCGGAAGGTCTACCTCCCCCAGAAGGGGCAGTCCGGAGGGATGGCGAGATCACCGCCACCCCTCAGGCTGGGTATGTTTTCTCCCATGAAGTGCCAGCTAGCCGCTGACACAGTTAGATGCCCGTCCTAGTTACCCCTTTGCAGCTATTTCAATAAATGTGGCCCAATTTTCAACTCAAGCTTGTTGTCTGCGTCTTCTTTAACCCATCTCCGCTCGCAATTACCTTCCAAGTGTTCCGTGAGGTGATTGGGTCTGACAGTAATAATTACCTTCCTGTTGCCTTGCCAGAGTGACTTACATATTTATCAACATGTAATATATGATATGGCTATGAAATCAGAATATTTCTCTTGCAAAATCTACAGAAGCTAAAACTAAAATATGAACATGTTCTCAGGGATCTTTCCACTCAACAATTTTCACCCTGTAGTTTCCATGTCTAATCAGCTAATGAAAGCCCTCTTTCATAGGGATGGATTCATTTCAGTATGGATGCAAGCAGATGAAGCTCTGCTAAACTTACTTCTTTTGTCTTGCAGAAGTTTTCATACAAAGGTGCAGACATTTATGGTTAAGAAGTTTCAAAAGTAACCACTGAAGGGAAGATTTTGACTTTCTGAGGCTCATACTGTGGTTAGGGATGGTGACAACAGAGATTCTGTAACCTGACATGATATTATAATGGAAAAGGCTGACAGTGTAAGCTGGGAGTCATGACTTTGGGAAAAAGCCCTAACAGTGGCTAATGAAGTCCAAAGAGGCCCATGTATCTAGAAGAGCCTTTATTTGTCATTGCAAGTAGAGGACTGGCATGAACTGGCAAGCTGAAATGGAGCTCCTCCAAGGGCCCAGGCTCCCTCAGTTCTCCTGACATGGGTGGTTCCTTGATGTTGTCCATCTCTGGGAGTTCTAGCTTCTCTGAGGAGGATTCCTCCAGCAGGAGCATGGCAAGTTTCCAGCTGTGTTTGAGTGCACTTCAGTGCCTCCTTGAATAAGAAGAAAACATTCTCCAAGCCATTCAAGAGGCCTCTTTTAGATTCTAATGTGTCATAGTTCTTCACTCCAAGAATTAATGACATTCAGATTAGGAATGGGAGAATCAGCAAGGCTTGAGCTCAACATGGCTCTCTAAGTTCCACCCCGAAGCTCGGTCTGCCTCATTCCCAAATGCAAGTTTTGTTGTTGTTCAAATGGGAAAATGAGCATTGGCATGCACATTTTTTAAAGAGTGCAATCGAAACATGTACTTTTTTCCATTGACTATGGGGTGTTGGGTTCCCCCCCGCCACAAAAAATCTGCATTTTTAAAGTGCATATTTTTCTAATGAAGACATTTTGCAAACGTGATGGTAAGCCCAGACATATGCGAGTTTTGCCCCCAAAATGTGTGCATCTTGGGGTGGGGGTGCAAATGGCACAAGTTCTGCTGGCCGAACACAGATCAAAACAAAATCCTTGTACATTCCTAGTTCAGATGTAAAATACTTTTCATGAAACAACATCTGCAGGTCTGTCACCCTGTCATATTTTAAGCAAACATGAAGTAGTATTTGAAGAGGTTGCTGAAATTATCTTTTTTTCTCTTAGGCACTTTGAGCAAGGACGTAGGTAGACTTTAAAGTTCTATTACCAACTTCAAAGTCAAACAACATTTTAAATATCTCCATTAATGTGTCTACAACTTAAAAGAGATAGGCTTAAGGAACCATCTTGTGGTAGTATATGTTCCAGAACAAGATATTCCACTTTAGATCATAGGTACCACTGCTCAAAAGAGAATCTCGACATCATTATATTTTTACTCAGGGAAGTTTTAGAAACTCTTCATGACATGTACTTTGTTCATGTGAAATATATCTTTCCCCCGTTCTGTTTTCAGATTTTTTGTTGAAGAATAAGTGCTAGATAGGGATGGAATAATACAGCTGCCGTATCTAGCATTTATTCATTAACATTTGCATTTACTCTAATCTATATTCATTTTAAACTAACAGGTTTTTAAAATCAATGCTAATCTAATGAAAACAAGACGCAAAAGCCAAGATAAGATAAGATGCAAGGGAAGGCAGGGATGAGCACATATGTTAAGTCACTCAGTTTATACTACATATATTCAAAAACATATCCTTGATGGCTGTGCCCATAAATACGATGTAGAATCTACACAATATCAGGTTCTGTCACATCACTACTTCAGTTCTATGGGTTTAGGAGATTTTGGGCAGTATCCAACACTGCCCACATGCTAGCAGGACCCACTACTAGCGCAACAGGAAGATAGGGGATCCTTTAGCAAACTGAAACAAGCATTTTCACTCATTTCCGGGATTACTTTACGGAACAGTACCTTCCTGTAACACTAGTGGTGGATCCTTCTGGTGCAAAAGAAACAGTGGAAGCACTGCAGCAGTATAGGATATCACTCTTTAATTTTGCACTTATGAAAAAGTGACCTTATAGCTATTAGTAACTTCTGCTTTTGAGGATTATTGATTTCCAGACTTCATCCATCACATTCAGAAATAGACAAGTGAGACTTCCATCAAAATACGGCTGTATGGGTTGCTCATGTTCAGGGTTCCACCCAGCTTGCAAGCCCTTTTCCTGGATACTACATCCCAGTGAAACAGGGGTAGAATCATAGAATCATAGGGTTGGAAGGGACCTACAAGAACATCGAGTCCAACCCCCTGCTCAGTACAGGAAGCCTGATTCCCAGGCGGTCTCCCATCCAACTACTAACCAGGGCTGACCCTACTTAGCTTCTGAGATCAGATGAGATCAGGCACATCCACCCCTTTGCTCGCATCCCTCATGTTTTCTGGGTTTCCCCCGCTCTCAACAGCACAATATTACTGGGCTGTTGTTGTTGTACCTTTGTAGGACTTGGGGTTCCCCTGAATCTGCTGATACTCTTACATGTGGGTGGTGGTGTTTTGGCTACATAGGAATCCACATTCAGAGAAGGAGGGAGCAATCCTATGGCCACTAGACACTATCTAGAGCGCCACAGGATTTTTCGGTTTACTGACCCCGAGCTCATAGACAGCGCTCCAAGCTCCAAGCTCCAAACCAGAAAACCGCATTCCCCTCCCCTTCCCCTTTGTAGCCTGTGTGGGGAGCACTGCGGTGGCTGCCTCTCTGTGCTCATAAAATGGAGTGTGCAGAGAGCTGAAAGGGGGCATTCCCAGGGGCGGGGAGGGGAGGAGACCACAGAAGCCTCTTTATGTTGCTTCCTATGGGGTCTCCAGGCCCATTGCTACCTCATCTCCAAGGCCCTGGCTAGACGCCTGAAATTGTGCTTCTAGCCAAGACTGCAGGTTTAGTGAAGCATGGAAGAGAGGATCCCTGACCTGCATTAGATAGGCATCAGCCTCCAAGTTCAGAGGGTGATGCCTATCTCGATAGGATTGCGCCCTAAAATTGCTAGTAGCATATCATTTTCTTGGTGGAAAGGTTAGGGTATAAATTGAATGACTAAATAAAACAGGTTGTGTAGCTTTTTACTTCAGCTAATATCACGAGTGGAGGGCCATATTGTGGAAGGCCATACACACCTTTAACTTTGTTAGCTGTGGAACCTTCTCCCTCCCCAGTCTGCTGATACCTCCCTGTCTGGGAGGCTATTGCCATATGGACTAGATAAGTGAAGGCACCCGGTGACTTGAATCAGAATTAAAATATAGGATGAATCTTGGTCATAGGGAAGGGCATTGCTTGAAAGAGTGCTATATTTAAGTCCCTTGTGGAAGCACCATTTTTGTCCTGTTTCCAATGGCAGAAAGGCAAACCTCAGGACTGCTAACGGACTCTACTCTGGAAGCAAGCACCATTCTTTTTTAACATGCAGAAATGAAAGTGATGTTTCACAAATAGGATCACCACTTTGCATCCTTTCCCCAACACAGTAGGCGAAATGGCAGTCACAGCTTCTCCCCACCCCACTCATGTCATCCACTCTTCACCCCATCTGCTGTGTGGCAAGCCTAGGGGCCACAGCAGGTGGGAAAGACATTGCTTAACACGATCAGCACGTGTGTAGGAATGTGTGTGTTATAAAATGGCAAACCTATGTAAAAAATGCTGGGAAGTGTTATGGGTGTATGACTGTACCTTTCAGGAAAAAATCCTGTGGAACTGGAAATGTGACAAATTGCCTTACTCCAAAAGAGAGTTTTGAATCAAATCATTTAGAAAACGATCTGATCACCCATAAGAAAAAGCCACGTGACTGAAACACATAAATACACTACTGTAAATGTATTATAATACTCTGCTTAATTTATTTTTAAATGAGTATACAAGGTTTATAATAAGTCTATGAATATTATTACTGTTCTATCACAGCCACTTAAGTAATAGTTGTAAAGAACTTAAAAAACATACATAATAAAGTGTGTGCATTTAAGTAATGTATTTATCACAGAGCCTTATATAATACATTTACTATAATGTTGCCATTCCTCCTATTATCCAGTAATATTTCTAAGCTTATTGTGTAGTAGGACCATAACAACACCTGTTAGATTTACTTTATCTCATAATAAATTGCCTTACTTATTTGTACGTCACTCATCCATCCAAGTGTTGATGTTCAAGAAGAACATAGAGATGCAAGTTCTGTCTTATTTTTGTGACCCCTTTTTCCAGGAAGTAGCAAAATATGCTGCTTGGAATGTTGTCAGATGTCAAATACAGATGAGGAACTATTGCTTCTAAAAATAACTTGTTCTTTTAACCATTTATTTCCTCTTCACTCTACTACATCATAATCAGCTCGGTTTATTCCTTCCTGTGTTGCCATTGTCATGGATTTTTTTTTTTTTTAAAGGCTGGAGTCAAGAAATTCTCCTTAGATTGTTTTTCATGAAATAGAACTTTTATAGAGACTTTGGTAAATTTATGCTGAGACCAAACTTCACTTGAACATTCTTTTTCCCTCTGATGTTGTGATATATTGGTGGTAAAGAGAGTTTGCTTCTCTCTGAGTAAAGAGAATTTTTTATTTCTTTTTGTCACACCCTTTTTTGTCACTATCCAGCACTATTTTTGTCTTCCTAGTTAGAAATCAGAGGCACATTTCATATGAAATTTCTGACAGGGCAGGATGAGGGGGGCGGTTCCTAAAACAGAAGATCATAAATGTAACTCCAGCCCCAAAAGTGTAATTCCATGTCCAACTAAGTAGATCAGACTCATAGGTGGGGATCTGCAGAACTAGCAGGTTCAGTTCCTGGGGCAAATCTGTATATCTGGCTCCAAGCCAGGCCCAGCATCAGGGATCAACACCAGAGGATACTTGCTGACAATCTGAGCCTTCAAGAGGCCTACTTCCCTTACCTTGAGGCAGGGGGGGTCCCAGCACAGCAACAGGGGTGCGAAAGCTGGCCTAGTGCTGCTGCTGGCATATACCAGTTGAATTCCCCTCATTGCCTCTGGGACTCTGCTGGAGCATTGCCAAAAGTCCTGTGGCCTTTCAGCTACTGTGAAAAAGGCAAATTCCATGTTAGGCGTAATTAGGGAAGGAACTGAGCATAAAACTGCCAAGATCATACTGCCCTTATACAAATCTATGGTGCAGCCACACTTAGAATACTGTGTACAGTTCTGGTCATCACACCTAAAAAAAAGATATATTGTAGAGTTGGAAAAAATGCAGAAAAGGGCAACTAAAAATGATCAAGGGGCTGGAGCATCTCCCCTATGAGGGAAGGTTACAACATCTGGGACCATTTAGCTTGGAGAAAAGACAAAAGGGGAGACATGATAGAGGTGTACAAAATTATGTATGGTGTGGAGAATGTGGATAGGGAGACATTTTTCTCCCTCTCTCTTAATACTCTCATGAGTAATCCCATGAAGCTGATTTGTAGGAGATTCAGGATGAAAGGAATAACTTCTTCACAGAGAACATAGTTAAACTATGGAATTCGGTACCACAAGATGTAGTGATGGCTGCCTTTAAGGTTAGAACCCCTCCAGGTGGCGTATAATATTTTTTAAAAAAACATGCAAAAGTATGCAAATAGGCAATAAATAAATATACAATAAAATACTGTAAAACACTGTAAAAACAGATTACACCAATAAAAGCTGCAGCCCACAAATTAGGGGAAGGCCAACAAAAACAGTTGCTAAAGGGAGCAAGAAGCAGTTCTGGCCAACTAATCTGCCAAGATGATAGCGCGAAAACTATCTCTTTCATTCTTGTGGATCTGGATCACCAATTACAGAGAGTTTAAAATGAATGTTCCTGGTTATTTGCCTACAAATTGAAAAATTCCTAATGTGTAAATATCATTTATTGCCCATTTAGGGGATGTTTGTTTTTTAAAATTAAAATCTATGGTATAATAATGTGACAGTCTCCACTAAAGATGCAAAGTTCCACAGAACAAAGAAAGAGATAGAATTGTGACAAGTCTATGTGACAAGAAAATGCCCATTAGAATGAACAGTGAAATAGTTATTAGGCTTGCACTCTTCTGTGAGAATGCTGGGCTCTGAAGATGGATGGAACCTGGCTTGAAATGGAGTGCAAATGAAATGTCATGATGAATGCTGGGAAGTCTGAGGATGGGCTCTGTTTGAAATGAGACAATTAAGAATTGTGAATGCAATCGTTGATGCAGTCAATTTTGAAGCATCCTGTTTTTAAATACTTCGGCTTGCAAAAAGATAAGGAATCTTTTTTAAAACCTGAAGTGAGAAGGTTAATTAAGGTAGCTTAGAGGAAAGATTCAATGATAAATGGAATTGATTCTGCCGTGTATGAGAAGCTGTTTTAGATCTAACTGGAAGGAGCAGACATCTGAAAAGAAATATTTTACGTAATTTAATAATGTTCTTTTTTGGCTATGTAGTACAGTATCTAGAAAGTGGACTTTGAACCCAGGTTCAAATCTTTGTTTAGCTATATCTGAGGTAGATAGCTGCTCAGCTACCTATCTCAGATAGATTTCTACCTTTGGGGCATTTTTAATTTTTTATCAGCTTATTGCAGAAGTACTATTGCAGAATATTATTCTTTATTGCAGAATATTATTCTTATTGCAGATATACTATTCTTATGCAATAAGAATATTATTGCGTAACAATAGTTGCATATTAATATAGTCGTATATATATATATATATATATATATATAAATAATACATATTATTGCATATTTCTTATGCAATAAGAATAGTATTCTTATTGCAGAAATACTACCCCAACCTCTATCATGCAAATATTAACTAGAGAGTTTCTGTACCACTAGGATTCGATGATTCCAGCCATGGTCCTTGATCTTAAGATACCAGACAGGGCTGGTGTCAGGGGTTGCCATCCTTGGCCAAATGTGGGGGCCCCAGTTCCCCAGGAGTGCCCACCAGATGCTCACCACCTCCCAAGACATAACCCTACTTGTAAACAGATCTGCAAACAGCAGAGCCCTTCTGAATGCACAGTTTACTGGTGGAAGTTCTCATCACATTGTGGCTCTTTCATTGACATTGGCCTATTTGAATATACATACTATGGGTTAAATTGATCACAAGCAACCCTTCTGAAAGAAACTACTTCAATAGAGAAGCCCTTTTCCTATAACGAGTGCATCCCATTTTATACTTAAAAACACCAGCACCCTATCCCATATTAGGTAAAGCTAATGATATCTTTGGGCCATATTTTGTATACAAGCCACCTAGGGGTGCTCTGCATGGTATAAATTGGTATATGTGATAATATTTTGAAGGTGAAGCACCTTATCAAGGTATATGTCCTATATATTGAATTGAAAGATTTAAATACTTGTTTTTCTTCTTCTTCTCATTACATTTCTAAAGGGCAGGTTCTCCATGCATTAGATCAATGGAACCTAAGTCAGCAGACTCTTGTGTACTTCACATCTGATCATGGGGCTCATGTTGAAGAAATATCAAGCAATGGAGAAGTTCATGGTGGCTGTAATGGAATTTATAAAGGTATGAGTCATCTAGGGCTCCTATAAGTGTCTCACAAGTTTAGAATCATTTAGTTACAAGGGATCAAAGATATGTCCATTTGTAAATGTAGAAGAATACTCTACATTAGGTGTGGGGAACACATAGTCCTCCAGATGTTAATGGACTTGAGCTCCCATTAGCCAACACAGGCCAATGGTGAAGAATGATGGGGGTTCTAGTCCAACAAAATCTGGAGGCCATATCTACCGCATTCCCTGGTCGTCTTCTTCTTCTTCTTCTTCTTCTTCTTCTTCTTCTTCTTCTTCTTCTTCTTCTTCTTCTTCTTGGAGTGAATATACATTTAGAATAAGACTGTAAGTATTATAGCTTTTGGAACATTACAACGACATATGCAAGCCTGGCCCTATCATTAGGCAGAGTGAGGCAGCTACCTCAGCATATGCTGAGGGGCAGTGAACAGCAGTGAGATGATGGAGGACAGAGCTGTGTACCAGGCTTGCTTTATATCCTCTAAGCTATCTTGTTGCCCCAGGAGTTGGAAGACGTTGTCCCATTGCCAGTGATGATTTCTGAATCCACACCACCACCACCCTTCCAAATCAGGGAGAAACAGGAAAGGTGCTCTGAACCAAGTTGAGGGCACAGAAGATGTTTTCCCACCATTCTCTACTGCCTTCCTGCAACCTGTGAAGCTCTTCCAAATTCACTGAGTGCTTGGACACTCCCTCCCCTTCCCTTTCTGTTCCTCCTCCTTACCTACCTTTAATCCCCAGCATCTCCAGGTAAGGGTGGGAAAGACCCCTGTCTGAAACCCTGGAGAGCTACTCCGGGCCAGTGTAGACAATAGTAAGTTAGATAGACTAATTGTCTGACTAAAGGCACAATCCTATGCATGTTGAGACAGAAAAAAGTCTTGCAACTCCCAGCATGCCCCAGCCATTGACTTTGAGTCCTTAGGGGGCTTCCAGATGGAGGGATCCTAACACGAACAATGAGAAGACATTGTATGGCCATTTGCTCCTTAACAGATTTTCTGTGGTAAGAAAAAAAGACAGAAGAAGTAGCGGGAAAACACAGGAGGATTGCAAGTGATGACAATGTCATCTGAACCCCCCATAAAATCCAGTGAATGAGGCAGAGTGATTGCACATTAAAAGCTTCATCTGGTAGCACCATTATAAAGGTAGCTTTCCATGTTCAACGTTCAGAAGTCCTCAAACTTCAGAGGGTGAATCATCTCAAAGGGGCAAGCTATACATTTCATACGAAGTTTAACTAATGTGCCAGAGACACAATGAAATCTTTTTTCCTTTGGAAAGCTGCTTTGGGCAAGCATGATTAAGAAAAAAGATATGGAGGATGGGACTGGTAATTAACCCTCCCTAGTCTGCTGTTTTCCCACTCCCAAGAGCCCAAAGCATCTTACCCTCTGTGAGGTTTCAAGTGCCTAGCACAAAATCACAGTAATTCATGAAAAAACATTCATCTGCTTGTAATAATTTCCACGTTCACTTCTTACATTTTTAACTGTAACATCTCTTACTTTTTAATTAATAAATTAATGTAATGCTTGAGTTTTCATATCAGAGGAAGTAGAGCTACATCAGCTTCTGAAATTTAGTATCTAATTAGTTTAATGAGCTTGTCGAGCTCAAGAGAGACTAGGCAGTCATATAAAAATCCTGGTTGTGTCTGTTTATGGAGTATTGTTGGAATTTAATTTCAGAAAAAAATAAACAAATGACTGGGTGTGTAATTCCATATCATCCCAAGGTTTGTATGGCTAGGCCATTAAAAGGGAAGTGCTGAAAAATGTGATTCAAAATTTTAAATAAGATTACTAATTGCTGCTAGGGAAAAAGTGGGTCTTATCTGTAAGTTACCATAGTGACATGGTTGCTATTTCCCTGTGGCTGCATGTGATCCCACACTGCTCTGATAATGTCTATAAAGAAGCACATGAGTTGGGTGAATTACATAATTCCTTTCTACACAACCATTTCTCCTCTAGCAATCTATGAGTCAGCCCTAACAAAATAGCATTATAGAACTGTGGATATTGTGATAATGAGTAGCGACGGTGTCAACCTATGTGAAGGAAGACACAGAAATAAGCTTATTTGTGGCAAAAGAATCTGTATTGATTACTAGCAAAGTGCCTGCTATCATGACAAGTAGGGTGGTAGTAAAGAGAGGGTTTGTATATTGCAAATATTCCAAGGGGAGCTGTGCATCTCTGTGCATTTTGCACACAGACATCCATTGGCATTTTTTCTGCAGGCTTGCTGTCAGCCCTTACAGGTGGACCATCCAGTCTAAGGGGTTGGACCACCCAGTGTAAAGGGTGGAGAGTAGGGTTTGCCCTTACTGCAGTGGTGTACACAGGTGCAGGGCTTTATGTTTTTATATAGGAATGACTAGCACCCATATTGGAAAATCTAAAGGTTTGCAAATGCTTGGAATGGGCTGCCTTACACAGCTGGTTTTGAGTGTCACGAAAGGGCACAAAATTATCGGTCATTTCATTTACGATGGTTGTATTATTACTGTCGGGGGCAGGGGGAGGTGCTTGTGGTGTTCTCTGCTTCAGGCGCCAAAATAACTAGATTGGCTGTGGCTACTATGCACCTTGGCTTGGGTGTGGAGAGCCAGTTGCTGCTCTGCCTTAGGCACAAAAATGCTGTGGGACTTCAGCTTCGCCCCAGTCATTTAGAATCAAACCTCCTCCTGTCTACATAATCCTGCCTTTTTACCTGCAATGCCTCATCCTAGGTTATCTTTCTTGGTCATGCTAGAATGAGAATGGGCCATTCATGTTATTTTAGTTGCTTTGGAGAATGTTCAGCAGTCCTGGCAATAGTTGCTCACCATACTTTTCTGTTTAAAAATTCAAAGAAACATATTTACCTTTTCCTTTGTCTTTTACCACTTGCTCAATATCACAGTACAACATGATCTTCAGTTTTTTAGATTAAGAAGATTGATTTCAGAAAGCTTTGTATGTGTAGTTAAATGTTTAACTAAATATGCCTGCGTTTATCCTTTTTTTTTCTGCACAACTATGTTTCCCACTGAAAAACTGGGCTCTCAAATCCTAAATATTGAATATTTTCTGTTCAGGGCTGGAGAAAACAAAAAGAAAGAATAATGAAACATCGTATTTCTATGCATATGGCTATCATAATTTGGAACATGTGATTATCAGTTTATATAAACAGAAATTAGAGTGTAATTTTCAATCACTGTAGTGTTTGTGATGACGATTGTCAATAATGAATATTCCGCAGATGACCATGTGAATATGAATCCACCCAATTAACCCTCTCATCTGGGATGCTGAAATCTACTTGGTGGTAATTGGCACTAGCCTGACTCAAAAGCTCTCAGCACATCTTCACAAGTGGAACTCAATCATTTGTCATGATGTACAGCCTTATCGGAACCAATAATGAAGCATAAGAGCTTTTGGAGATGAAGTGGCTGACTGACTAACTTAGCTGCATAATGTAATCACATCAGTGTATGGACTGAAAAATCATGTTGTCAGGATGGTATCAACTGAAGGGACCAGGGGCCAATCTAAACAGAATCGCTTTGTGATTTGGGCAAAATCCGCATTTTCACAGAATGGAATTAGCTCTTCCATGGTACACACAGTGCTGTAGTCCTCTGCTTTTGAAGTGTATACAGGAACTGAAGCCTCATTCATTGGGGTGGGGTGGGCAAATCCTGCCACAAATAGAAATGAACGTCAGCAATTGCATAGGTGCGGGGCAGCCAATGAGCAGAAGCTTGCTCCCCCTCCCTCACATGTTCAACAAAGTGCAATGGAGGACTTGCTTACGAGTAGATGCTCATGACAAACCCCACATACCCCACATACACACACACATTTCTGAGGCAGGCAGGCAAGCAGGCAGCCACTGCCACCCAGAGACTGAGCAGAATGAGCAGGAGCACAAGAGGCACCGAGAACAGAGAATGCGGAGCCGGCGAGGAGGGAGAGCAACTAGCACATTGTCTTTGATGTATATTAACTGCCCAATCAACAGGCTTCCCACTGCCCCCACAAACACGGGCTCAATGAAGGGCTTCTGAGTACACATTCATGAAAATCATCCGCCTTGGCATCCACCCTTTCTCAGCTGCGCTCCTTCGTAGCTGCACAGCTTGAAAACAGCAGGGCTGGCTCCCGTCTCCACTCCCAAGCTGAATGACTATTTAAAGTGAGAGGCAGCAAGCCACCGTTTCTCAGCCATGTTTCTGCGCAGCTGCACAGTTTTAAAACAGCATGGCTGGCAAAGTGGAACTGAAGGCAATGAGTTACTTCTGGGTAGTCATGTTTACCCCTTTGCTTTCCCCATGCCCGTGCCCCACTCTACTTTTCCTTCCGCCAATCAGCACCACTTCCACCAGCCTGCGCCGAAGCCAGCTGAGGTCACATGGATTCCTGAACAGCACTGAAACCACTGTGACAAGAAGATCTGGCACAAAATGAGTTTGAAAAAAACATGGATTTAGGACAAGAAACTCTGCGCTAGCTACAGAGAGCGGCGTGCGTCATCTGACACTATCAAAGTGGGCGTGGAGTAGAACCAGAGTAAAAGCCCCATGTAGATGAGGCCTAGGTAAAATGACAAAGTGAGCTTTGCAACCTATAAGCAAACACTTGCATACATTCATTTTCACTTGCCTTTTTTAATTTATAAGATTATTTATATTCTACCTTTTGGTCCGAACAAAGACCATCAACGAGATAGACACATAAAATTACAATTAATAATCTAATTCAATAAAATCTGAGGTCATAGAGTAGAAACATCCAGCACACAAACCAAAAACAGAATAGTGGGGGGCAGGGGGAATCCAGCATAGGCCAAAACATTGACATAAATATATTTAGTTATTTTTAATATTTTACATCTTGAATTTCTGTTTTGTAGATTTTAGATATCTTGGATACTTTTCAGTCTGTTAACTCTTTGTTTTGCTTCATATTATACTTACAGCTCAGTCCTATACACCTCTACTCAGAAGTAAGCCCCACTGAGTTCAATGGGGTTTACTCCAAGTAAGTGGGTGTAGGACTGCAACCATGGATAACCGAGAAACACTGCCAAAGATTTGTCTAATTAGTTGAAATGCCATCCTCCTTTTCTTCCTCCTCCTCCCTAGTTCTTTTTTCTCTTTCTTAGTTCTTATAGAGCTTTCACATGAAATCTGATAATCCAAGCCTGTCTATATTATTGTGTCATTTAGGTTATTTAGGAATTTCCTGGTTATACCAAAGTTATTTCCATTTTATCGAACCCAATCAAAGGCTCATCAAACCCCTTCACATTATTAGAGCTGAGCCAAAACCATCATTAAAATTTAATTTTCCTTTTTTTCAGTATGCTTTCAAATGTCCCCTTAAAAATTTGCCTATTTTAAAATTCCAGTTATGTACATTAGAAAGAAGTATCTAAAAGCCTACATTTTAGAGCTCCAGTCAATTCCCTAGCTCAGGGCAGTTCCTTAGACAAAGGAGTTGTGCAAACCCTGCTTTGTCTAACCAAGCTCAGAGTACATATCTGATCCAACCCAGCTAAAGCTTTAACAGATTTAGATGGATAGATAGATAGATAGATAGATAGATAGATAGATAGATATAGACAGACAGATAGACAGACAGATAGATAGATAGATAGATAGATAGTTATAGACAGACAGACAGACAGACAGAGGTGTGTGTGTGTGTGTGTGTGCGTGTGTGTGTGTGTGTGTGCGCCTTTTTATATATACATCCATCCATATGTTGGCAGTGGAGGCTGGTAGCTCCAATGTCAGTGGGGCTGTAACTCCGCTCCGGGTTTCAGACACAACCAGTCAGAACTCTGAAGCAGCTATCCAAGGTGCTGAACTTTATCCCCAAAATAAGTTCAGCATTGTGGAAAACTCCTTTAGAGTTCTGACTGAAACATCAGAGCCACCAGCCTCCAATCATCTGCAGAAGACTTTTGATCCAGTACAGGGATCCCACTGGCAGAAGGGGAGTAGGCAAACTGCAGTTTCTCCCTTCCCTGTGCAGCCCTGTGTGACCTTTGAAATCTGCTCTAGAGGGTCCCCCACCCTTCGGAGCAGAATTTCAGAGGATACAGTGGCGTGCAGGTTGAGGAGAATGGGCAAATACCATTTCTGCCAGTAGGAGCAAAGATCGGATCCAAGCCACTATAGTTATATATTATATAAGCCCCCCGCTCATCCCAATTGATTGCTAACAGCTCTGCCTTACCCTTGGCCCATCCCTGTCTATTGGCACAGAGGCTGGAGGGTCAAGTGTTAGGGAGTTATGCACAGTCCCAACATTGCCCTGGGTCTGGAGAGCAGAAGGGAAGCACAGTTTAGCTTCTACGATCAGTCAGGAGACCTGGAAGGCTGCACCCCCTGCCTGCAAGGGAAGGCCAACCTGGCCAGAGAAGGAACAGGTTCAGCAAACTCGCTTATAGGCTATCTAGGCTCAGTCAGATTACAAAGCTTCCCAGGGCTTTAGGGGTGGGCAGAATGCTTACCTCCGGGTCCAGGGAGGTGTCCGCAGGGGGGAGGTGATCTGTCCCTCCCCCCCCCCCGGAATCCTAGCTGGCCGGCTCCACTCTGTGGAGATTCCACAGAGCCACCAGCTGGCTCTGGAGCACCAGCGATATGGCCACCATTGATTGCCGTATCGCTAGCTGGAAGGATTGACTACAGACGCAAATGGCGTCCACTATGCCATTTGTGGCCGTAAAGATCTTAGTTTAAACTAAATGCAGCCGTAAATGGCTGCATTTAGCTTAAACTAAGACCTTTACGGCCGCAAATGGTGTAGTGGATGCCATTTGTGTCCCTGCTTTTTCATGTGAAAGGCTATGCAAATATTTGCATAGCCTTTCAAATATTTGCAAATACCTATCGCATGAAAAAACAGGGACGCAAATGGTGTAGTAGACTATTTACGGCTGCATTTAGCTTAAACTAGGACCTTTATGGCTGCAAACGGCGTACTGGATGCCACTTGTGTCCCCAGTCAATTCACCCAGCCAGAGATACGGCAATGGTGGCCGTATCGCTGGCGCTCTGGACCCGACCGACGGGGAGGATCTGGCTGGTGAGGATTCCTCCAGGAGGCAAAGGTAAGTCTTCCAATCCTCCATGGACTCCAAGGGGTCCATGGCGGATTTCTCCCCCCTCCCTACAGGGCTTTGTCAAATAAGCTCAGGGATTACTCAACTCCTTTCTCCCCAAGGCTTGGCAGCTTTTTCTAAGTGGTGGCCAGTGGTGTAGCTTAGGGACTGCTGTTTCCAGAGGCTTAGGGTCAAACCATGGAGACTTTTTCAGATGCAGACCTTTTTCTTTCTTTTTTAAATCTCCCACCCCCACTGCCCCTCATGGAGGGAGCAGGTGAAATTTCAGGAAAAAAACAGATGGAAGGAAAGGTTTCATCCTATGCTCCAAGCATGCGCTCATTCTGATCTAAATCAGGACCACGTGCAGTTACACTAAAGTAAAGGAAACTATCAGGTTCAGCTACATGCTATGCAATGAACGTAATGTGTAGTTTGACCCCTCACGCTAGATTTTGGGGCTTTTCAACAGTTCTGTCTGAGCACTCATTGGTGTTCAGGACTTGGCTGAAAAATGAAGACATGTTTTTTATTTTATATGGTTTGCTTTGCTGTCCAAAAATAGGTTCTCCCTCATCGAACATAAACTTCAACATTGAAACTAAAATTGAAAATTTTGTTCATCTCTACTAGTCAGTAGTTTTTTTGTCCAGTACAAAACACACACGCACACGGGTACTTTCATATTTATTTATTACGTTTTATTCATTTGTTTCTTTCCTGCATTTTTATCCTGCTTTCCAGACAATCACTGTCTCCCAAAGCACATCATTAAAAAAAGAGAGACAGGCCCTGCCATCAGGCTTATAAACAAAAATGACAAGACACACAAGGAAAGGGAAGGGATGTGGAGGGAAAAGGCAGTGGAGGTAGATGAGGGTTTTTTTAAGGCCAGAACAAAGCAGGCATTTAAACACACTTCAGGCCAGGCTGATCTTCTCTTGCTTGAATAGCCATTTGGTGGCTCTCCTTGCTTTGACTGATGGATGGGCCAGAGCATTCTTTCCCCTTATTTCTGTAGTCCCAGTGCAACTGTCATTTGGAGTCAGATGTTCTTTCTGGAGGGAGGGGGAAGTGAGCTCCCTGAACCTGTTCCTTCTCTGGTCAGGTTGGCCTCCTGCTCGCAAACGGGGGGTGCAGACTCCCAGTGGCGCTACGTCTCCTGGCTCATTGCAGAAGCTAGAGCGTGCTTCCCTTCTGCTCTTCTGACCTAGGGCAATGTTGGGACTGGTTGTCTTCTTTTCTGGTTTTTAATTCCTTGCATTATATAGGTTTAGATTTGATCCTATTATGTTGTCATTTATATGTCCTCAACAGTATTATCCTATATAAAATTAAAAAACACAGCTGCAATGACTCATGGACATTGCTGGACCATGAATTATTCTTTTAACTGTCCCAGGTTCATTTTTTGTAGGCCAGATGTTAAAACACTTCAGCACTGCTTTGTATTAAATGTAGTTTCAACTCCTAAAGTTCTCTACTTTTTCACTTATGATAAGTGCTGTATTGGCATGAAATAAAAGACTGCCCTTGATCCAACATTTTTATTCACTGGAGAATATTGTATTCCTAACACACACACCCCTCGACTTAGCAACCCCCTCCCCAAACTACCACCACACTGATTCCAAATTTAACATCTATTATATTGTCAAGAGAATACAACTTTTGTTATTATCATCGCTTTCAGAAAAAATATGGCATGTATAATCCTTTTATTTCTAGAAATAATAGATCCTTTTACCATTTCTTTGGTTGTCTTTGATGAAATTCGGTTGGGATTTTTCTGGGTAACACATTCCAACCGGACAGAATGTTTTCTAGCCTTGAAATCATGTATATTCCAGGTCCATGCAGCACTGTCATACTATTTTTATTTTGTCTACTTTACAAATGAATGCTTGCTACTCATTCTCTCTCATGAAGCTATGCTTTTATTTTTGTTTCTTTCTCTCTCCACCCTGCATGACATGTTGGCAGTAAGGACAACATGCTCCACGACTGTACTGTATGATACACAAATGCAGCCAACAAAGCTGTTGGCTGTAATTACTGACAAGAAGTAGAAAGAGGAACTGCTTTTTAGAAGTGCATTAAATAATGTTAAGTGTGGAAATATATTTGCTAGTATCTTCACAAATATGAATTCAGTATTCAGTAAGAATTGTCATACTAGATCAGAGCAAAACTCAGTTTAGTCCACCATTTTGTTTCTGACATCCAAATGCCTCTGGGAAGTTCACTAACGGGACATAAATGTAATGGTCATCCCATTGTTTGACTCCAGAGAGTGGTATTTTGAGATATACCGTCTCTCTAAGAGGTTCCACTTGGTTCCTCCAGAACTTTACTAATTGTCTTAAAAGGCATTTAAGCTTGAGTGGAAGGAGGAGTCTCTTTATCCTCATTGGTCATAATTTTATCAATTGTTAATATATTGTCTTTACAATGCAATCATATACATATCTATATCACATAGGCAATCCCATACATATCTATATATACCTACTGTATGAGATCAATGGAGCATACTTGCATGCAATTGTGTACAGGATTGCAGCCTTAGTCATATTTTCCCCCTAAAGAACCACAGTTGCTTTAGGCTTTCCTTGGCAGGCCAAGGAAATGGTAAGCGTAAATGTTATGCCCCTCCCCCGCCAGCCACATTCACTTCCCTTTCTATGATTGTCATTTTCACACACACCGCACACTAAGTTGATATTTTTAATGCTTGCTTTTTTTTGTGGGCATAGCAAATCTAGATCACAACTGTCTTTATGTGAAATAAGGATTTAGGGGCCTGTCTGCGCATTTTGGAGAGACTGCAAAACAAGCCAGAGTCTGAATGTTTAAAAGAAGAATTTTTCCTCATTTGGGACAGACTTCCACATGTTAAAGGACACACTCTTATCATAGATCCCTTACTTTCAGTACAGAGCCCTTTACCTTTCAAAATCTATCATTAATCAGTATTTTAATAAGGATGAAGAGTTTAGCATATGGTCCTGCACTATAAATGCATTAATTTAATCATTTTATTCATGCTGCAACCAGAATGATGGCTTTTGCTTATGTGAACAGAAGGCTAATGAAATGGCCTTCCTGTGGGATGAGCATAGAAACTCCACCCATCCTTCTTGGTGCTGAGACTCCGCTCTACTTGTAGGAATTAGTACTGCTTTAAAATTTGTCTGATTATGGATAGGCCAGGTGTCCCCAAACCTTTTGGGCTGGTAGGACATTTAGAATTTTGATGAAGTCTCATGGGTGTTCTCACAAAATGGCTGCCATGGAGGGGGGTTGCCCATTCATAAAATGGCCACCATGATAAGCAACTTGCCCAAGAGCCTAAGTACAAGTCAGAAGTGTCTGAGGTACGAAACACAAAAGCACCCTTTTGAACCCCAATAAAGAGCAGCACTTCCCTTTGCAGCACTGCAGCCTCCCAGTTAAGATTTTTAATAACAAAAAAACCCTTAAGAAATAATATAAAAATCAGGAGGGACAGGGAACCTGGTGGTTGCCAAGAAAGGTGTGCCTGGGCACATTGGTGCCTGTGAACACCATGCTGGAGACCCCAAGGACAGGCAGTGAAAGGCTTCTCAATTAGAACACAATACTGAAGCCAGAATTCTAGTACGCCTCTCATTTCAGCCTTCCACTATGGTTACTGCAATTAAGATGTTTTGCTTCATTGAGTCAACAACATTCCTGAGTCGTACAGAATTCCGTGTGCCCATTTGCAGATCGTGAAAGTTGCATGGGTTACCATTGCAGAAGGGATGCATACTTAATAAGCACCCAGCCTGGTTTTAAAAACTGAACAAGGGCACCCTATGGTGCAGGGTGACAGGGAGAATCAACCACAGAGGAACCACCACTTCCTAAGCTGTGCCAGCTTGCGCAAGCCAGGGTGGCGAGGGGCCAGTTTTACCTTTCTCTCTTTTTTTGGCCTCTGCACAGATGGTTTTTAATTAGTTTCCCTTCCATTGATACCAACTATGCCAGCTCCAGGGCAGGCATATTTCCTTGTCTGTGGTGTGTCATGGGGGGAGGGGATGATGAGATGGCATAGGATCCTCTGGATCCATGGCCTCTCCTATCACACCCCCAACACATCCCTACATTGCCCCATTCCTTGCCTCAGAGCAGCCAGAGTTGCAGGGCTTTCTGCCACTGCACCAGGGAGGCCTCCACTCATGGAAAGGGAGGACCATAGCATCCTATAGCACAGGGGTGCAAAACTTCAGGCCTGGGGGCAAAATACATAGGATTGCTCTATTAGGTCGCAATCCTATTCACATAGGTGGCCGCCTCCAAACTCGGAGGTGACTGCCTATCCATTGCAGGGCAGGAGAAGCACAGAGGGGATCATTCCCTCTGCACTTCTCCTGCCCTGCATTTGCAGCTAGACAGCTGATTTCAGCTGGGATGGGGAAAGCGGACCAGGGGAGGAGGCTGCTGGTTGACACATAGGATGTGTCATACCAGCATTTTCACCCTCCCCAGAACCCCCCCCCCCAGAACGTCCCATTTTGGTCACTCCATGCTCCTCTTGTGAGCATGGAGCATGAGGCAGAAGGGTGGGGGGAGGCCAGTTCTCTGGGAACCAACCTTGGAGCGTAGGCTTTGAGGTCAGTTCCCAGAAAACAAGAAATCCTATGGCCATATAGCCGCTGACTAGCGGCCATAGGATTGCTCCCTTAATTGATGGAATCATACTATTTCATTTCATTTCATTTATTATATTATATTTCTATTCCGCCTCATAGCCAAAGCTCTCCGGGCAGTTCACAAAAATTAAAACCATTAAAATACGTGATATAAAATATAAAAACCATCCGCATAGTGTCACAAAACAAATAGCACACACAACAACAGCATATATCTATAACAACTTTGTTGTTGTTTATTCGGCCAGTCACTTCCGACTCTTCGTGACTTCATGGACCAGCCCACGCCAGAGCTTCCTGTCAGCTGTCGCCACCCCCAGCTCCCCCAAGGTCAAGTCCGTCACCTCCAGACCTCCATAAAACAACTTTAGTTTTAGTTAATTGATTTATTGATTAAATAAATGTTTGAGTTAAAACAACACTTCTGAAGTCAAATAGTTACTTCTATTTTAGATTATGCATATGAAATATTCCTTTCTATGTATTTATTTATTACATTTATATCCTCTTGCAAGGAACCCAAGGTGGCGTACATTGTCCTCCTCCTCTCCATTTTATCCTCACAACAACCCTGTGAGGTAGGTTAGGCTGAGAGTCAGTGACTGGCCTAGAGTCACCCCATGAGCTTCATGGCTGAGTGGGGAATAGAACCTGGATCTCCTGAGTCCCAGTCTAACACTCTAACCACTACACCACACTGGCTCTTTTATGTGAGATATTCCTATCTATGTGAAAACAAAGAGGGAATGCCTGTTTTATGATGGTGCTTGCTATATTCAGGTTTCCAAGTATTTGTATTAAAACAATGTTGTTGGCCTGAAGTAAAAAATCGCTGCCCAATTAATTGAAGGGCACTGTTTTAGCTTATCTACGTTTTAAGTGATAAATCTAATAAAATGATTGATTTCTGATTAAATATTAATATTCTAAAGGATTGTTGTGATCTATTTAAATAAAAGGTATTTTGTCTTCACTTTTTTCAGGTGGAAAGGCTACAAATTGGGAAGGAGGCATTCGAGTGCCTGGTCTTCTCCGCTGGCCTGGAGTGCTTCAGCCTTCTCAATATACTGACGAGCCAACAAGCAATATGGATATATTCCCCACAATAGTTAAACTTGCTGGAGCATCACTACCCAATGACAGGTATGGAATGTAGTGTCTCTTGTTGTAAAAGATAAAAAATTTTAAAAATGGAAACAAAACAAACTCCACCTCTGATAGCTTTGAAGTAGGGATGTACGAAAGTCACTTACCTTTTACGAAATTTGATTCGTGGTGGGGGGGAGGCGCTCTGTCCCTCCCCCAAAAAAATTCTGGCCGGGGGGAGGCACCCCGTCCCTTCCCCCCAAAATTCTGGCCAGGGGGGAGGCGCCCCGTCCCTCCTGCCACAAATCCCGGCCAGGTCTGGAAATGGCGGCGGCCCTAGCCGCCGCCATTTGCGTCCCTGCAGTCAGCCGTGATAGGCTACGTAAATGTTTATGTAGCCTATCACAGCTGACTTAAAAAAACAAACAAACGCGCGTACGCAAATGGCGGCGCCCATGGGCACTGCCATTTGCGTACGCGCGGTTTGTTTGTTTGTTTAACTCAGCCGTGATAGGCTACGTAAACATTTACGTAGCCTATCACGGTATTTTTTAAAAATCTAGCTGTGATAGGCTATGTAAATCTTTACGTAGCCTATCACTTTTTTTTTAACTTGGAAATGGCGGCGGCTGCAGCCGGTCAGAAGACCGGCCGCCTCAGCCGCCGCCGCCGAACTGCCACCGAACTGCCACTGGAGCCGCCACCGCCAGGGAGATTCGCCCAAGGTAAGTCCTGTCCCGGGGGGGGGGGGGGGCAGACCGTTTCACCACCGATTTCGGGGGGCCGAATGCGCTGGCATTCGGCCTCCCCAAGATTCGTGGCAAAATTCTCTGACATCCCTACTTTGAAGGCCCTTGCAGACAGCATCAGGCTAGCGTGTGGTCAGCATTATTTATCATATCTTGAATAAGGATGTGGCAGCCAGTTCTTCAAGTAATGACTGAATCTAATGTAGTTACACAGAGATGTTCCCTCCAGATTTTTGTTGGCCATATCTCTTGGCCAAACACACTATTTTTAAAGCATCTCCATCATCTCAGACAGCCCTGCTTGGCTCAGCTCCACAATCAGCATTTTACTCAAAATGACCCCCAAATTGATCTCCTACCTCTGATATCTCACTACTCATAGGACCTGACAAGTTCTGGAAGTGAAATGGCCGTATATAATGTGTGAATATCTCCTTATTCATGAAGCAGGCTGGATTGCTTCTGTACAGACAAGTCATCACACAGTAAAACTATTTATGTACTGCACTACTTCAGAGTGTAGGTGGGAAAAAGTGTTACTGAAGTTCCTCCATATAAAATAAACTCCCTGCACATTGACAACTACCAGTCAAGGAGAAGGATTCTAGCTTAGTTTTCTCCATGACATGTTAAATGTCTATGTGAAGTATATATAAATTTTACTTTTGTATTTTTGGCACATTATTTGCACATAGCAGTCAAGTCATTACTTAAGCAGAAATTGTGGCGTCCCTATTGGGGATATGATTATTGAAACAAAGCAAAACTCATAGGTTTTTATTTCTTTATTTGCCTAAAAGGGAATCAATCTTAGTACCTAGTTAAATCACCATTTTACCACTGAAATAATGTTGACAGCTGTAGGACTGTTACAGAGTGAAAGGTAATCAACTGCTGCATCACTACTGTTGAATTTAATGAGCATATTAATTCTGGTCCTACTCAGGCATTATTAACATGCAAGTGGGGACAGGACTGCGCAACTATCTCTACCCCTGACATATGTATATAGAATTGGGCTATTAGGATTCTAGCTTACATGGCAACCTCCACATAGACAGCTGTACATGTGAAGGCTTCCTCTCTGCAGAGGTTCACACTGTATGCTCAGACACCCAAGGGGATGGGCTAAATGGCTCTTGTGTTCAGTTTTAATAACATCTGAACAGACCTGCTGTTAGAATGCAATGTAGTGTCTAGGTTGGTGGATTTAGGGCGCAATCCTATGGCTGCTAGTCAGCGGCTAGATGGCCATAGGATACGTTGGTTTCTGGGAACTGACCTCAGAGCCTGTGCTTCGAGGTCAGTTCCTGGAGAACTGACCTTCACCCCCTCCTGTCTTGCCTTGTAGGCAGTGTGGAATGGCCCTGCGCTCAGAAGAGGAGCACAGAGTGATGAAAACAGGGCGTTCCTGGGGGCATTCTAGAGCGGGCAAGGCAGAAACGCCGGTACAACACATCCAACATGTTGTCCGGCCGTCACTTCCCCTGTTCCGCCTTCCTGCAGAGCTGAAATCAGCTGTCTAGACGCAAATGTAGGGCGGCTGAAGCGCAGAGGGGACGATCCCCTCCATGCTTCTCCTGCCCTGCATTGGATAGGCAGTCACCTCCAAGTTCAGAGGTGGCTGCCTACCCCGGTAAGATTGCTCCCTCCAGTAGTCAAGAATCAGGATCAAGGCCTTAATGAAAGCTGATTCATACATGCATATACATCACTTGGTAATTCATCATTTGATGACTTGGTGAACTTGTGGACTGTCTCCAAGAAAAGTGAAGGTGACATGAAGTTTCTGTTGAAGTTTTTATCTCTGATGGCTCTTTCATTCATGTCCACTTGATTTTCCATTCATCAAGTGATCAACATGCATATGGAAACTCACCCTTAACCATTTAGCACATTGAATGGAATGGCCTTACACAAGTTGTTATATCTCAACCCAAAATGGAATCATACAGTCAAAAGACATCTATTGCAACTACCTACCAATATAGGAAATCTACTAAAGCATCCCTGATAGGTGGCCATCCAGCCTCTGCTTACAACATTCTAACAAACGAGAGGCTACCACCTTCCGAGGCAATCTATTCCACTATTGAACAGCTTTTACCATCAGACCGTTCTTACATTACAGAATTGATGTGAGGATAAAATGAGATATGGCTGTATATACCATAATATGCCCTGAGCTCTTTGAACAGGACATAACAGAATCTAAATGCACGAAACCAGTGGTAGACAACCACCCATGCACGAACCATGGAATATTCCGTATAGAAATGAAAATACACTAACATTAGCCTGTAACTTTGCTATAGCCGTCTCATACCCAAGGACAGTATTTTTAATGTTGTTCTTTGCTACTGCAATGTTTTGTTATTTCCTCAACAGACTAAACAGCTGAACTTCTAGGTCTTTCCCATAAGCCCTTCAAGTACTTTGATCTTTTAGTTCTGTAATAGCATCTGTAGGAGTGTTTTAACTACTTTTTCCTCTACTTGGCTAAAGAAGGTGGATTTTTGTTCCTGACCATACTCTATACCTACCCTACATATTCCTTTTGATCAAGCTATAGATGCTTGGGCATGATGCCAACACCATTCTGCTCTTTCTTATATACAGTCAATACATCACCAGCTGTGAACTTTTCCCCTGCAGATCTAAAGTAATACTATCCTGACAATTGGTGTTCATTTACGTACATCATGCAAATGTAAAAGTGATTCCCCTGATCTAAATTCAGAATACCTTCTTCACTCTTTGCTCCAACTAGCAAGCTTTTTCAAAACAGACTTGCCATATGCTACCTGAGACTATCTTTCAGGTTCAGTCACTTCTCCAATTACTAAAGCATAGGTAGTCAACATTTGGTCACTATCCTAATAGATCATGATAGACAGTTCATGACAGAGTCCTGGGAGTTGAAGCTTGCTTGCTTGCTTGCTTTTTTTGGAACAAAAATCAACGTAGTCCTCATGGTTGTAGGTAGGGATGGATAAAATTGACAGTTTAAGTTTCTCATTTTTTAAATCTTATGTTTGATTTATCCCAAAATGTTGTCAATTTTTCCAGTCTTAGGTTTGGTTTATTCTGAATTTTAAGACTTAAAAAAAAAAGTTCACATGAAAATTTATATGTATTTTTGTACTTTTTGCTTGTGAAAAAAGCAGAAATGCCCTCACCCCGGCGCCAGCTTGTCTGGCTGAAAGGGGGGGGCATTGCGGGCGGGTGGGGTGACAAGACGTAGGGGCCTCTGATTAGTGCACCCCAGTGGCACCACCATGCAGGGAGGGGCAGGCTGAGCTGCCTTAAACTCAGCTCCCCCTCCCAATCTCAGCTCTCTGGCTCGATGCAGCTCTCTCCCACCCTCCCCTAAGCAGTGTGGGTTTATTACCGGTTGCCCTTTGGGAACCATGTAGGAATTTTTTGGCTCACAGTTCGATTGGCCTATTACTGTGCGTCTTTTTTGCCTATGTCACACTGTTTTGCGGGTCGAGTGTGTCCTGTAAGGGAATATGGTCCTTATCATCGGTCACATTCCAGTTGGCGGCTAGGACGGGCAAAAACAGGGAAGTAGGGATGGTGTGCATGCAGTGGCACCTTATGGTGACAGGTAACGCCTGAGGCCCCCCAAACGGGTTGTGCGGCTCGGCGGGGGGATAAGGGTTGCCTGGGAGACCAACCCTACTCACTCACCCAGGTGTTTCGCGGCACCGGGTTGGGGGTGACACCGGAAGGTCTACCTCCCCCAGAAGGGGCAGTCCCGAGGGATGGCGAGATCACCGCCACCCCTCAGGCTGGGTGTGTTTTCGCCCAAGAAGTGCCAGCTAGCCACTGACACAGTTAGATGCCCGTCCTAGTTACCCCTTTGCAGCTATTTCAATAAATGTGGCCCAATTTTCAACCCAAGCTTGTTGTCTGCATCTTCTTTAACCCATCTCCGCTCGCAACTGTCCTCCACTTTTTGTGTAGTTTGGTTTTAGCTTATTATAGGGTTAAAACTTTTTTGTGCATGTGTTAATCATTTAGCCAAGAGGTTAATAGTTTAGAGGTCAAAGGTTTAGTTAGAATGTAGAGAAAGTTGTGCTCAGAGGAGCAGGAGATTATAAAGTTCAACAACAGGTCAGAGGAAGAGAGAGAGAAAAAAGCATTTTAAAGTCAGGAAATAGAAACTTAGTTGGCAGAAATGAACAAGAAACTACTCTCCTAACCGGCTGGAGTTGGGGAGATTAAAAACTAATTCTTAAGAGATAAAAGCCTGAGGCAAAAAGGCAAAGGGGTAGAGAAGCAGAATGAAGAAGAGAGAGAGAGAGAGAGAGAGAGAGAAGGAAGGAAGGAAAGAAGCCCAGAACCCTAGAGGAAATAAAGCATCAGCTGCTGGAACTGGAGAACTGACTGAGAGAGCTGGACCAATGTCAGTAACATATTGCTTGGAAAGGACCTGGATAAAATAAGGGCACTCTCCAGTTAAGTTAGCTGGATGAATTTATCTCTGGTTATTTTATTACCTCTTTTCTCTCCCTGTTGGGTGTGCATATCCATTCAGATTTTAAAAATTCTTCCTATTGACGTTTTTTTCAGTAAGATTTAAACTTAGTTTTTTGAAATTTTGTGGCCTCTTTTTTGGTTACCCACCCAAGTCTAATAGCCAACCCCCACACTACCTAAAGTAGATAACTGAAACCCAGATAGTTTTAAGGGGCAGATATAAAGATTTCCCCCTGATTGGCAGTCAAAAAAGAGGCAGTGACATAGGGAGAAAGTGAATAAAGATGTCCTATTCTAGAGATTCCTATAAAAGTAATTTTATGAACAGGACTGGGTGCAGGAAGTTAGGGTTAGTTTAGTTCCATAATTCCCAATTCCTTTTTTCTAGGGATGGGAGAACCAGGGTTGTTTGAGCTCACTGAAATCCTCAAAACTTTACTTTGAAGCTCAGTTTGGCATTTTCATTTGTGACCTGTTGTTGTTGTTGTTTGTTTGAATGGGAAAAGTGTGCATTTCAAACAGGAAAAGTGCATATTTCTGTGTGCACTTTTCCAATGTGTGCATTTTCTGCCCCTTGATAAAGCATGAACATGCATATTTTCAAAAAATGCCCATTTTGAAGTACGCATTTTTCATTTTAAAAAATTACGCATCAAGAATGTGCAAACATTTTTGGGAAAAGTGTGCTCCTATTCAGGACAAGTTTGGAAATGAAATTCTCATACATTCCTACTTTTTGCTCCTAACATGAATGGATTTGCCCTGGAAATTGACTATACTAATCAGGTACTGTTGGTGGTGTATTTAAAGAATGTTTTTGTCCATTTGCTCCCCCCCCCCCCGCTCATTGCTAAGAACTGTCTCTTTCACTTACTTAAATGACTGAAATTCTAATGTAGATTGTGCAGAGCCATAACAGCACTTGCACATCACAGAGCACAATACTGAATATATCCCCCTGTGATGGTTTACTGTTTTCAAAAGTAATTTATTCATAAAACAGTCTATCTGCCTCCTGTGGTGGATGTGACATTCGAAGCAAATTATCGGTTCTTGCACTCCCTTTTCTTTCCATCCTCATATCTGAATGCTCCCTACCCCCAGGAATATGGTTTCTGGACATGTGCCCATTTTAAAGGTGCATTTTAAAGAATATAATTAGCCTGCAGTTGAGTTTGTCTATCACATTTTGCTAGGATATGAAACTATTCTGAGTATAAAAGAGCAAGGTCACAAAGTGAGGGCAGGCATAAGCTTACACACCAAACTGGTACGTCAGCAGAACTGCAGACAAGAGACACTCTTGTTCACTTCAGCGAATGATTTATCAAGTGCTTGTAGGAAAAGACAGGACAGGATGGAAGGGTAAAAGATGTGAAAGTTTAGATCCATCATTGCCTTGGATCTCCAATACAAACAGTAACTTTGTCATGCTTTCATTGATCCAATCATCTCACTGTGTGCAAATTTCATGGAAATATAAGCCTTTGTAAAGGCTTCCTTCTCACATGGAGAGATCCTTTTGCATGAAGATTTATGTCACAACAGCTCAATAATCACGTTTGTTAAAATCAATAGCGGCAGCTACAACACCAGAATAGCGTGTGACTTTCCCATTTAATGCCTTATAACAAATACAGTAAACTTCTGCTTTATTCTGTACATATTTCAGACATATTTGCCATGCTAACTTTATCTAGTTATACTGCAGGAACTTCACCATGTTTAGAAATAATGTGTATCTGCCATAAGCTTATGAAACATAAGAGTTCAGCATAGGGCAAGGGAAAGCTTGAGTCCTTTACCTGTCACACTCTTGGCTGCTGTGCTACACCACTACTGTAGTCCTATTGAAATAATCCAGTATAATCTCAGATATTCTCTGCACAACCTTAAAGCTTTGGGGTGTAAGATAATGGTGAAGGAGACATCTGTTTTTCCACTTGCTCAGGTGGCAGAAAGGTAAGATTGCAGCCTCTAGACATAAAGCACATCCTTGCAAGATACTGATAAAATGTGGAATCGGGGGCCTGAAAACAATACTTACTCATGGAGATCTCCAGGTTTATGTCTCATTGGCGAATAACTAGGTAAAACATTAAATTTTTCATCACTTAAGGAAAACTAGGTGATATGGGCAAGCATTGCTTAAAGTGTAAGGCTGTGATACAATAGAGTTACAATACATGTACATTTCTGTTGAACTTAAGTGTACATAACTGAGATCCACTTTGTACATTCTAGAGAAGATGAAAGGAGCAGAATGCACCCATATTACCCACACGGAAGTGGCATTCTGGGTATCTATTCGGGGAACAGCATCTTTCTGGGATGGGTGTGAATATTTCTGATACAGAGAGCATAAATATACACACATCCGTTCTGAGTGGTGCATGCACTTTTAAATCCACAAAGGAGGAGAGACTGACCTTCTCCTGATCATTGATCCTATGTGTTTGCTAAGAAAAAAATTTATTTAATTGAATATATGCCATTCAGAAATGACATGACATCCATTCAATTTGTCCAGGGGTGCCCACTTCTATAAATGAGAAGACCTGAGTGCAAGATTGCATCCTAAGTGTTTCAAAATTGTTTCAGACTTTTAATGTACAATACGTCTCAATCAAAATTGACTTAATTGAGTGCCAGATTGACTTAATTCTCTATAAACAGTTGTAAATGTTGTGATTTGCAGCATGCCAAAAACTGTAGCTTCATATTTCCCTTTTAAGTAAATATGAGATATTTGATAGTTTAATTAATGGAAACATGCTTATAACTTCAACTCCGACCTCCTCTCCCACTAAATGAAAAGTTCCATTTCTTTATTGAAAGCACGAGTTTAAAAGGAGCAAGAGAACACTGTCTGTTATCCTTCACATAAATAATGATTCCATTTGTAAACATAGAAGATAATGCTGGGAATACTGCCTCTATATTTTCAGTCCATTATGTGGACTCAAACTACGTATCATGGCATTAGATGGCTTCCACCACCTCTCTCTTTCTCTCCGTCTCTGTGTGTGTGTGTATGTGTGTGTGTGTTTAAGCCAAAATCAGCCTCAGCAAGTCAATGTCAGGAAGGGTGGCCATAGCAAGAGAGAGGCTCTTTAACTTTCCACTTTAACTAGGTCATTTTTTTCATCTTAAAATTACTCTCCTCAGGTCACTCATAACTTTGTCTAGTTACTTATTTTACCCATAATCTTGTTATTCAATTCTTTTCTCATAACATCTGTCCTGTAGTTCCATCCAGTTCTTGGCTGCTACAACCAATCACTGTAGTGTGGAATAGTATTAGGCTAAAACTGGAGAGACCTGGGTTCAAATTTCCATCTCCCCATGAAGTTCACTGGGTGACTTTGGGCCAGTTATTATCTTATAGCCTGATGTACTTTAGATGATTGATTTTATAATGCAAACTGTCTTGAACTCCTAGGAGAAAAGTCATGATATAAATGTAACTATTACTAGTACTATTATTATTACTACTACTACTAATAACAATAATACATATATAGTGTCCTCCCTGTTATTTCACCCATTCCACTCACTCGCTGCCCTCCCTAGTGGAAGCTCCATAGCTCAGTGGTTGACTACATGCTTTCTAGGCAGAAGGCCCCAGGTTCAATTACCAGGTAGAGCTGAAAAAGACTCCTCTCTGAAACCTTGGAGAGTTACTGCCAGTCAGTGTAGACAATACTGAGCTAGATGGGCCAATGGTCTGACTCGATATAAAGCAGCTTCCTACTTTTCTCCCAGAAATTCAGTTCTATCGAATTCTTTTGCAGTCACAATGGGATCTGTGAATGGCAACAGAATTTATTTCCAAATTGGCATTTGAATCAGTGGGCATTCCATGTCTTTTATTAATATATGTAAACAAATTCTAATTACACATTTATATAATGCTGATGCACTTTCATAAAACATTTTCTAAAGTTGAATTTCACTTGTCCATCCCAAACACTGCAATCCTATGCGCACTTACCTGGGATTAAGTCCTGCTGCACTTATTGGAGCATAAATCTGAGTAGACATATATAGGATTGCACTGTTAGTAATGTTTAATCAAGTGGTGAATGTGCATGGGTAAATCATCCCTTAGTATAAGGCTATGGTAAATGTTTGTTTGCCAACAGAAAGGGAGCCATGCTTCATGTTTCCCTTCTCTCCCTTTAACACTGAGTTACAGAAAAGTGTGACAGGATGTCTCCATGCCATGTTTCTCTGTAGCCCCATCAACAGCCAATAATGTGGCCAGTAGAAGGACTTGCATGATGAGGTGACATCATGTGTTTTCTTAAGAAGATGTCAGAGTAAGGAAGGAGTAACTAGATGCATACCTGCCATTTGCAGAAGTAAATGTGAAAGTTCCGAAAAGTCTCCCATTTAGCATGAGAGAACAGAAATCAGGAAATAGGATGGAAGGGAAGAACTGCCTGGGGCTTGGCAGGTTTTTAGAGCTATTGAAGATACATTATGTAAGGAATAGCTTTATAATAAACTTTGTTGTGCTTTATCTTCTGTGCCAAAGTTACCTGAAACAACAGAATGTGTGTGTGATGTTGATTTTGTAGGGAGGACTTATAAGCTGAATTCCTATTGGTTCTTCCCTATAGATCAGCCTTCCCCAACCTGGTGTTGGGAGCTGTAGTCCAAAATGTCTCGAGGGCACCAGGTTGAGGAAGGCCACCATAGATTGTTCCAGCAATATCCACTTGAATGTTTCATTCTGACATGACACTTTTCCCCACATAAATTATTCAGAGGCTTCTTATGGAAGGAAAGTGTTGCATGAGGACATGTCCATATATTTAAAGGATTAAAGAAATAATTCATGAGGAAAGCCAAGCAGCCTCAAAATGACAAAATTAGTTCCTCTCAACTGTTTTAAACCAAGGGATAAATACTTTCTGGCCGTGTTTAAAATTCACTAATTTTTAGGAAAATGCTATGTTAGGAAAGTGAAGTTTGTCTGAGGAGAATTTGAGACATCACAAATTGCTTTCCAGCAGGAATCCAATTTATAATTGTTGGGAATGAATGAAAAAAAATTAAAATAGATGAAGCCAAGTAGCAGTGAATATAATTTTAAATATATGATTCCTAACTTTTTCCAAAATATCTTCTTCTGGGGAAATATATAGCAGTTGCACAGATGCAATATTACAATCTGTTTGTGGAGGCACTGTGTCTCCAGGTTTGACTAAAACTCCAGTTCTATGCATTTCTATGCAATTATTCTTTAATATTTAAGCTTTCAGCCATAGTACGTTCTGGAAAAATCAGGAGCAAATTCAATCATACATTTCTCATTGAATAAATGCACAATATTTTGATTAACATAGTTATGAAAATGCCACAAACTGTCCCAGTTAATGTCTTTGCTGGGATATAGATTGACAGGTTTTTATGACTACTGAAGGTACATACATTACATTTTTAGGTATACACGTAAGATATTAAGATGTACAACTAGAACGTATAAGAAAAATACATTTGTAAACACATATCTTATAGATCTACTAATCAGAGAGCTAGGATTGGTTGCAGCTTCCAGTTGGGTTTAATTCAGTGCAGAAATGTAAGTTTGCTATCATGTAATGTGTGGGATGACCCCAACGCTGGTATTCCTGGTGCAATGGTATTTGCTGTATTTATTAAGAAATGGAAATGCATAGTTAAGAGTTTCCTTTCAGCCAGGCAACATATGGGTTCTTAGCTCTGTTTTTGAAATGGTTTCTTATTCAGAATTATTGATGGACATGATCTGATGCCCTTGCTTCAAGGCATTGTTCTCCAATCCAAGCATGAGTTTCTCTTCCATTACTGTAATGCATATTTAAATGCAGTGCGCTGGCATCCAAGAAACAGTAAGTAAATTTGCCTATTCAAATTTAAATATTTTATGTAATTTTTATTGCAACTTGAAAGACTCGGGGGGCGGGAGGCCTTGAGCTATGTTATAAATAAATTGCTTGAAGTGCCTAACCCTGCTTCTTATTCTTTATATCTCTGTTTTACTTTAATCTTAGGGGGGAAAGCCAGTTACTACAAGGAAACAATTTAATAGTAGACAATTAATTTGGTGCAGTACAACAAAGTTTTACATCATCACTGTGCTAAAGCCACTGGTATCAGAATACATTTTAACATTTTGACAGATTCTGTTATATGATTCTATGTTTGTGTTGAGACCAGATACTTGACATAAACAGCTTTAGGACATGGAAACTAATAGGACATATGAAGTTACCTTATACTGGAGCAGACTACTGATTCATCCAGTCCTGGAATGCTTGTTGTTTGTAGCTTACAAACTTGAAAATTTCATTACAGTTGAGAGACACAACATTCAGAAGGAACCAACTATTGTGACTTTTCCAACACCCCAGCCTCCCGCCACCCGCAACACCCACCCACCACAAAATGGGAACAGCAACACTGGACTACTTTGCAGGGCTTGTGTAAAGCACACTTTAACTCTTTCTTAGCCACAGCCCTGCCTCCAGCAATATGAGTATAATAATAATGAACTTTATCTGTGCACATTGTCAGGTTATATTTTAAAATGTTTATAAACTCAGAAAAAATGATTAATAAGACCTAAGTTAGAAAGATCATGAACTTCTGTCTTTGCCGCTACCTTTTTTTGTTATTTTGGTAGCCACGCTACTGCCTAAACTCAGCCATGCTAAACCCCTGGATTTCTAAATTGTTTTTATACTGCTGTAATTACTTCCTAACAGGGAAGACCTTCCAAAGGCTTAACACACCTAGAAGGGTTAACACAGCCAGATAGTGGGTGTGTTAATCATTGCTATGACTTCATTTATTGGCTAAAAACACTGAAAGGTGAGAGCAGGCTAGTTTCTCACAAAACAAATGGGCAGAATAGTGGCTGCACATTTTGCCTTGTATCTTGGGTTCTACAAGGGCTACAGACGTGCTTAAAAAAATAGCTGGAAATCTGGAGATTATGGCTGATCCAGTGTGTGTGTGTGTGTGGGGGGGGGACACGGACAACTGCACTGCTTTACCCCTTCCTGCAGATGGTCATTGTAAGAGCCAGCTGAATGTCCCTGGGCAAAGAACTACACATCCGGGACTTCACAATATAAAAAGTCCTATCTCCGGTCACCGTCTGCCTAACCTTGACAGATGGGAAAACCTGAGCAGGGACTCTGAAGATGATCGTAAGAGGTAGACTGGCTCGCATGGAAGTGGGGAATTTTTCAGATACATTTCTCCTGAACCGTATAGGGTTTTCAGGTCAAATCCAGCACCTTGATTGCATCCAGAAACGAGTACTGGACCAGTTGGTAGTTCTGACTAATCTTGAAGGGCAACCCTACGTAAAATGCATTGCAATAATCAACTGGGTGTTATCAGGATATGGACAATTATGGCAAGGCTATCTCTGTCCAGGAAGGGCCAGAACTGGTGTACCAGCATGAAAGGTGGTTCATGCTATGAATGCCACTTGGCCAACACAAAGACCTGATCTAATAAGCTATGAACTTGGTCTTCTGCAACCTCATCCAGAATGCCACTGCCCAGGTCCATTGAACCACCTACTAACACTACCTTCAGATGTCTGGCTTGAGCTTCACTTTGTTAGCCCCTGATGAAGGGATCCCTGACCCTAGGTGCCTGCTGAGTACTTCCATTGCCACTCGCAAGTCAGATGATAGAGTTGGGCAATAGAGTGATAAAGTTGGGAAAATTTGGATTTGAAGTTAGGTGTCATGGATATCATCATCTTATTAAAGACATCTCACTCCAAATGCAAACTTGCCAGAAGACAGGCCCAGGCCATTGACTGTGTTAATATCCAAGAGCCCAGGGAAGAGAAGTCCAGAGATGCTGGAAGAAGAAAAAGGGGAAAGAACCTTAAAGAGGGCTGGATGTGCCTGCTCTTGTCTGATCTTGGAAGCTAAGCAGGGTCAGCCCTGGTTCGTACTTGGATGGGAGACTGCCTGGGAATCAGGCTTCCTGCACTGAGCATGGGGTTGGACTCGATGGTCTTGTAGGCCCTTTCCAACCCCATGGTTCTATGATCTATGAAGATGTGGCTTCCCATAGAGAATATAGGACAAATTAAAAATAGCACCCAGATTTCAATCATTCTCCTCTATGGCCCTTTCTGTAAGTGTGTTTGCCATGCACATCATTTGCAGCATGGGAGAGGGAGAAGAGAAAGACAAAGTGTTCTTCGAACATCATTCTGAATTCAGTAATACGATTCTTTAAAGAGTGCAGCACTCTCTCTGTTTTGGTTAGCCATAGTGGGGTGACAGCATTTTCTTGGAATCCTCTCAGTTCTTTGGGAAAGACACAGCAGACTTTCCCTAGCATGCTCCCAAGTGAAAAGTCTGCTGTTCTTCACTGCTGTTTCATAGTCCGCTTACACTTCTTCACATTGTGTAGTGGACAGATGCTGGCCAGATTCTGGCCCTGATATTTTCACATTGCTTTATTTAGGGAGCATAGGCAAGCAGTCAAACATTATTCATGTCTCTTTCATATCGCTAGCCTCCAGAGAGAACATGATTGACTAGTCTCTTGTCCAGTACTGATCTTCACAAATACATTTTCTCTCTGGGCACAATAGAAGAATGTTCATAAAAGGATATTCTCAAGGTACCAAAAGGTCTTCCATGCAGCTTATCTCCCTCCAGCATGCTACAGTTGTACAAAGAAAATATCTCTGCACTTCTTCAGCTCTCTCAGTCTGCTGTGTGGTTGATTTTATCAACATTGGCATGGGCATTCAAAGGGACTGTCCCGATGATGGTTTTGTTGTCATCTGCCTTTTCAGTTTTCCAGTTGCTCTGTAAAGCATCTATCTGAGGCTGTAAAATGCTGTTAGCAAGTTATATAAAAAATTGCAGCATAGAATTATGACCAGTTAATTGTAAGTAAGACATCTGTGTAAAGGCACTGAATATCGTGCTTTTACACCTCCACACCACAGTAGATATGACACAAAACATACAGCTGCTGTCAAAATGTGAGCCATGCACTTAGTTCTTTTCCTACTCTCTGTAAAAACTGAGCCATGTCCTGACACCGTGACGTTTGTTTGGTCATTAGGTTGTAGCTCAGTGGTAGGGCAGCTGATTTGCATGGAGAAGGTCCCAGGTTTGATCCCCAGCATCTCCAGGTAGGGCAGGAAAACCCTTGAGAGCTGCTGCCTGTCAGTGTTGACAGTGCTGGTCTAGATGGACCCATGGTCTGGCTCAGTATAAGGCTATGTTCCTATGATATATCAAGGCACAGTTCTTTCAGACCAGGGGTGGGTAACACTTGGCCGACAGGCAGCTGGCAGCCTCTGTCCTCCAGTGAGGCCCCTGCTGCACCCCTGAAATTGCGTGGCAATGGCAAAAAAGAAGGGGGAGGGAAGAATGGTGTCACTGAATTTCAGCAAAGTGCTATGCAGGCTTCAGAAGGAGAAATGTAGCTTGATTTGACCTTCTGAAGCGTCTGTGGTTGTTTGCTGCCAAAAGTCAGCATCAAACTGCTGTTTCGTTTGCTGCCACCATGCTGCCAAATTTTGGTGTCAGCAGTGACAGGAGTGCAGCCTGTGGGGGCAGAAAGTGGCCCCTGGAGCCCATGAAGTTGCCTACCCTGGTTTTAGACATTATGGAATGCAAAGTGGTAAGAGACATTCAGCAGCGTTTTTTTGTTTATTTTGTTAGCAACCCTGCTTTTAGTGTTACAACTAGTTTAGACATCAGCCCTAAACTTATTTACATTGAAGCAAGCCTCTCCAATATCAGCAGATCTCACTTCCAACCAGGTAAGTGTGCTTAGTGTCACATACTCTTAATGTTTCAAATATAGTGTATCAGATTTATTAAAGATCATTATGGAACTTATACGAAATTTCCCAGGTGAGCAAACATTTTCCTCAGCATTCTATGCCGAAGACTGTAATTTGCAATCAGCCAAGTTTGCAATCAGCCAAGAGAGTGGAATTCATGTGCGTAGAATTCATGTAAACTGCATCTGCATCAGTAAGAGCTGAATATTTCAAAAGTCCTGTTGGATCAGACTGAAGTCCATCTGTCCAGCACCCTGTTTGCAGCAGTGGCTAGCCCAGATGCTTCTGGAAACCCCCAAGCAAGGCTTAAGGTGACAGCCCTCACCCATTGTTTGCACAGCAACTAATAGTGACATACTGTTCTCCATCTATTTATTGTACCTAATACTTAGCCATTGACAGACCTGTCCCTCACAAACTTGTACAATATAAATCAGTGGTCATTACTGCATCTTGTGGCATGAATGAAGAATTCCATAAGTTAATAATGCAATATATATATATATTTTTTAAACATATCCACATTGGACTTCCTGGGCATCTTACCACTTACACATATTACATCAAATATATCACTTGATAATACCATGGCCAATATTTTCAGAAGTGGTTTGACAAGCAAGCTCCCAGAGAGCGAGCGAACAGGGGGAGCAAACAGGACTTGGCCAGGGGAGTTCAACAGGGGAGGTCAAGGGGGAGGCCCCTAACATTTTTTTTAATTATTTGTCTTGTTACACACACTTCCATACCAGTGGGACTCTATTTTTAACCTGCAGTGAGTAGGCACAGGCTACTCTAGAACAACCAGGAAGCTAGACACAAAAAGAGAAAAGAGACTATGGATGGACAAGACTCTCCAGTGGTGGTGACCTGCAAGGTATGTGCCATGTTTGTTTTTTTGCCTGAGAACAACATGGCCTACACCTGCAACAAGTGCAAGTTGATCACGCTGCTGGAAGAAAAAGTAAGAGGACTGGAGCGGTAAGTATTGACCCTCCAGGGAATAAGAGAACACAAAGAGTCCTTGGACAGAATAGTGGAACTACAGCAGCAAAGTGAAGAACAGAAGCTAGAAGAGCAACAGCAAGCTGAAGCAGAAGAGGAAACTGCTGAGGTGAGGAAAAATGAAGTAGAGGATACTCCTTGGAAAAGGGTGACAGATAGGAGCAGAAGAACTAGAAGACACTCGGCACCAGTGGAGGCAGTGGAACTAGGGAACCTTTCCAGGTACTTGGGGATGAGAATGGAGGACAGCCTGCAGAGGAAGAATTACAGGGGAACCTGCATGAGAGCGAGCAAGAGGCTGAAGGTCAGCCAAGCAGAGGCGATGAAACCAAGGCCTACAGCTACAAGAAGAGAAGAGGAGTAGTAGTGGGAGACTCCTTCCTGCATGGGATCGAAAACCAAGTATGTCACAAAGACCCGTGGACTCGCCAGGTATGCTGTCTCCTGGGAGGACAGATTAGAGACGTGACTGAAGAGTTGCCTGCACTCATAAAGCCCACTGACAGGTATCCCTTTCTTCTCATCCATGTGGGAACAAATGATACCGCCAAGCGGAGCTATGAAAAAATCTTGTCAGACTTTGAAGCTTTGGGAAGGAAGCTCAAGAACTTTGGGGCCCAGATAGTTTTTTCATCAATCTTCCAGTAGTTAGAAGAGGGATAGAAAGGGAAATAAAAATACTCTGAGTGAATGACTGGCTATGAAAGTGGTGCCAACAAGAGAGATTTGGATTCTGGGACCACAGGCTATACTTCCTGGAAGATGGGCTGTTGGAAAGGGACGGGTTGCACCTCAAAAAGGCTGGGAAGAATGTATTTGGCCACAGCATGAAGAACTTCATCAGGAGGGCTTTAAACTGAATCCTACGGGGAAGGGAGACATAAAGTTGGGGGTAACAATGGACAAAGGCTTATGCACCACAATGGAGAGAACAGCTCTAATAGTGCCCAAAAATAGTCTTCACAATCATGTAGGAAGAAAGCCAGACCATGAAGCACATGGTCTTCAGTTTCTATATACTTATGCCCAGAATATGGGAAACAAACAGAATGAATCTGAACTCTTAATACAGGAGGGAAATTATGACTTGATAGGTATAACTGAGACTTGGTGGGATGACTCTCATGACTGGAATACAGCAGTTGAAGGATATAACTTGTTCAAAAAGAACAGGAGGAACAGAAAGGTGGTGCGTTTGCACTTAGGGATGTTGCAGAAATCCTTCACGGACCCCAATGAGGCTGGATTCTATTGAATCCAGGCCCCCCGAAGTACATGGAGGATCGAATCTCCTACCTTGTCTTCTAGCGCAAAGTCCTCACCGGCGGATCTTCCCTGCTGCCGGCTCCAAAGACCCAGCGATACGACCGCCATGGCCTTATCGCCGGACTGTGGACACAAATGGCGTCTGCTGCGCCATTTGCGTCCCTGCTCTTTAACGTGATAGGCTATGTATATCTTTAGTGAGGGATGCTAAAAGCAACAAAAAGGCTTTCTTCAGCTACGTGCATAGTAAAAGACAGAGGAAAGAAATGGTGGTTCAGCTATTAAATAAGGATGGCAAAATGATAACAGATGACAAAGAAAAGGCAGAAGGGCTCAATTGCTACTTTGGCTTAGTCTTCTCCCAAAAGAGGGTCTATGAGCCCTGGCAAAGGCCAAGTACAGGCTGAAGGAGCAGGATTGCAGCTTGAGATCGATAGGCATATGGTTAAGCAAAACTTAATTACTTTGAATGAGTTCAAACCTCCAGGACCAGATGAACTGCACCCTAGAGTAATAAAGGAACTGGCAGAAGAACTTTCAAAACCACTGTCTATTCTCTTGAGCAATAATGGAGGACGGGTGAAGTGCCAGATGACTGGAGGAGGGCTAATGTTGTCCCTATCTTAAAAAAGGGTAAAAAGAAGGAACCTGGGAACTACAGACCAGTTAGTCTGACATCAGTCCCTGGGAAAATTCTGGAGGAGATGATAAAGCAATCCATCTGTAAGCACCTTGAAAACAATGCAGTAATTACTTGAAGCCAACATGGATTTGTCAAGAACAAATCCTGCCAGACGAATCTGATCTCATTTTTTGATCAAGTCACCTCCCTTGTGGACTGTGGGAATGCTGTGGACATAATATACCTTGACTTCAGCAAAGCTTTCGACAAAGTGCCCCATGATATCCTGTTGAGCAAACTAGTGTGGGCTAGATGAAACAACGATCCGGTGGATCCACAGTTGGCTACAGAATCGGACTCAAAGAGTGCTTATCAATGGGACCTTCTCAAACTGGGGAGAGGTGACGAGTGTGGTACCGCAGGGCTCAGTCCTGGGCCCAGTGCTCTTCAACATTTTTATGAAAGACTTGGAGGAGGAGGTGCAGGGAATGCTGATCAATTTTGCAGATGACACAAAATTGGCGGGATAGCTAATACTTTGGAAGACAGAAACAAAATTCTTGATAGACTGGAGTGCTTGGCAGAAAACAACAGAATGAGATTTAATAGGGATAAATGCCAAGTTCTGCACCTAGGAAAAAGAAACCAAATGCACAGTTACAAGATGGGGGATATGTGGCTCAACAACACTACAAGCAAGAAGGATCTTGGAATTGTTGTCGATCACAAGTTGAATATGAGCCAACAATGAGATGTGGCTGCAAAAAAGGCAAGTGTTATTTTGGGCTGCTTTAATAGAAGCATAGCTTCCAAATCCCTGGAAGTACTAGTCTCCCTCTGCTCAGCACTAGTTAGGCCTCATCTGGAGTACTATGTCCAGTTCTGGGCACCACACTTTAAGAAGGATGCAGACAAGCTGGAGAGGGTTCAGAGGAGGGCAACAGGGATGATCGGGGGACTGGAAACAAAGCCCTACGAAGAGAGACTGAAAGAACTGGGCATGTTTAGCCTAGAGAAGAGAAGACTGAGGGGAGATATGATAGCGCTCTTCAAGTACTTGAAAGGTTGTCACAGAGAGGAAGGCCAGGATCTCTTCTTGATCATCCCAGAGTGCAGGACACGGAATCATGGGCTCAAGTTACAGGAAGGCAGATTCTGGCTGAACATCAGGAAAAACATCCTGACTGTTAGAGCAATACGACAATGGAACCAATTACCTAGGGAGGTGGTGGGCTCTCCCACACTGGAGGCATTCAAGATGAGGCTGGACAGCCACCTGTCGGGGTGCTGTGACTTGGATTCCTGCATTGAGCAGGGGATTGGAGTTGATGGCCTTGTAGGCCCCTTCCAACCCTACTATTCTATGATTCTATGACTACATGTACATCTTACACCAGATCCTGCCCTAATGCACTGGCATTTATCATAGTTAACAATCTCAATATTTCATTTCTGTACCACCCAACACCCAAGGTCTCTGAATGATTCATAAAAACTACAACCTGGAAATGCAAAATACGCAAATCCTAATATGAAATATTTAACATACAAAATTTAACAACAATTTGAAAAGGCTAAAGTAATAATAATAACAATAACAACAACAATAATAATAATACCAGGACCTCATGAAACTACTGACATTAAAATCCCCATCCAGTGCCATCAAATACCTGGGAATAGAGGAAAGGTTTAAACTGATGCTGAAAAGATGACAGTGTTGGCACCAGCGGACCTTACTGGAGAGAGCATTCCACAATCAGCTGTCATGAAGAAGAATCGAAGAATCGGCTGTCATCTCCCTCAGAGCCTCCCTTAGAGGAGACACTCAGAGGAGTGCCTCAGATGTTCTTCTTAGTGTCTGGGTACGTTTATATCGGGAAAGGTGCTTCATCAGGCATTGTGGTCCAAAGCCATGTAAAGCTTTATAGGTTGAAACCAGCACCTTGAATTGGACTTGGAAATGCACAGGCAGCAAGTGCAAGCAGGCCGGAATTGTTATTATATGCTCAGACCTTCTGGTGCCTGTTATCAATCTGGCTGCTGCATTTTGCACAAGCCAGAGCTTTTGAAAAGTCTTCAAGGGCAGCTCCACTTAGAGTGCATCACAGTAATCTAGCCTGGAAGTTACCAGAGCATAGACTACTGAAGCCAAATTATCCCAATCCAGATAGTGTAGCTGTGCCACCAGCTGAAGCTGGTAGAAGGCACTCCATGCCACTGAGGCCACCTCAGTCTCAAGTGACAATGATGGCTCCAGGAGAACCCACAAATTATGTACTTGCTCCTTCAGAGGGAGAGCAAACCCATCTAGAACAGGATGAAAATCCTCCATCCAGTCAGAAGAGCCACCCACTAACAGCATCTCAGTCTTGTTGTCTGGAATGACTTTCAGTTTATTAGCCCTAATCCAGTGCTACAAACAGGCACTGATGTAACACATCCACAGCCTCATCTGATGAAGATTAAAAGAGAAATAGAGCTACGTGTCAGCAGCATACTGATGATAATGCATTCCAAAATTCCAAATGACACCGCTCAGTGATTTCATGTAGATGTTAAATAGCACGAGGGTCAAAACTAACTCCTGTGGAACCCATACTCGTGAATCTATGGAGCCAAGCAATATCCCCCAAGTACCACCATCTAGAGCCTGCCATCACAGTAGGAGCAAAACCACTGCAACCCCCCACTCCCATCTCAGACAGTCGCACCAGAAGGATATGGTATCAAAACCTGCAGAGAAATACAGGAGAATCAACAGGGTCACATTCCCCCTGACTTTCTCCCAATATAGGTCATCCAAGGATGACCAAGGCTGCTTCTGCACCAAAACCCCATCCTGAACCCCACCTGAAATGGATCATGATAATGTCTGGAGCTGGTTGACAACCACCCACCCAAAGCACTTGACAAGAATAGGAACATTTGCCACCATTCTAAAGTTGTTATGATCTTCTGGATCCAGGGAAGTGTCCTGCTATGGCTGGATCAGACCCAGCATTGGGGCAAACTAAGGTGCGATCCAAAGTCAAGGCAATAAATAGGCAAATGGTCAAGATAGGGATTATGAACCCCCAACTGTCCAGTCTGGGGGGGAAGAGGTCCATTGCGGGGCAATTCAAGCCACTTGGGGCCCTGCGGAGTCTTCTGGAGCCCTGCCACATCCAGTAAATACATCTTTTTATGGCTGTATTTAGGTAAAAGTGTTGTATGGCCGCAAATAGTGTACAATACACCATTTATGGCTGTAACTTTCCTGTGATAAGCTAATGGCAGTCGCCATTAGCATATCATGTTTTACAGGAAGCCAGAGAGTCGCCTCACGGAAACTCCTCCAGACCTGGAGATGACTGCAGCCAGTCTCATGTGAGTCCGCAGTGGATTTTTCCAGCCTCCCTAAGCACAGAAGTAGCAGTCCATTAAGGGAAATTCAAGACAGGAGTGGTCAAAAAATGGGCCATGGTTGAAGCACAGTATTACCAGGCAAGAGAGTGAGTTTCAAAAGGAAGGTCTGAACAGTCAAGGTCCAAACATGGGCAAGCAGTCAAAAATAAATGCAGTCCAAGAAGCACAGTCAAGCAGGAGCCCAAATATCAGGAACACAGAGGTTCAGTCAAAAGGCAAGTTCAAGGATACAGGACACTGGAGCTGAAAGTAAAACATTCCAGCATTGGCTAGAATGAAACTGAAGGCTTATGTATAGGGAAGTATTATAAATTTGCTTCAGTTCATTTTTGATCAATTTGCACCTTTTAGACTGAACATGGACTCCGATGCAATCTGTGGTTGAAATTTGCCCATTTCCGAGTAGTGATGTATGAACCCCCCACTTTCCGGTCTGAGGGGGTAGTCCGTAGTGGGGCCATCTATGCCACTCAGGGCCCCTCGAAATCCTCTGGAGCTGCTCTGCATCCAGGGCAGTTCGTGGAGTGGCTCTCTGGCTCCCTATATAAGGCGATACGCTAATGGTGGCTGCCATTAGCCTATCGCGGGGAAAAATACAGACGCAAATATTGCATGCCACTTGCAGCTGTAAAGCACTAATTTCAACCTAAATACAGCCATAAACAACTGCATTTAGGTCAAAATCAGTGTTTTACAGCTGCAAGTGTCATACAATACACCATTTGCATCTGTATTTTTCCCCACGATAGGATAATGGCAACTGCCATTAGCATATTGCCTTGTAAAGGAAGCCGGAGAGCCTCTCCACACGAAATCCTCCAGAGCTGGAGATAAGTGGTGCCATTCCACCACGAAATCTGGAGGTTGGATTCTTTGGAATCCAGCCTCATTTGAGTCCGTGGCAGAATTCTCTGCCATCCCTGTTTCCGAGCTTGCTGTGTGATTTGCAGACCAAAAGAAATGTGTTTGACAGCATGCATACATTTGAAAAATGTGCATGAAAAAATGTGTACTTTTGAAAGATGTACACAAATATGCTTTAAGCAATGGGAGAAGAATGTGTACATTTCAAAGATGCTCACAACCAATGCATATATTTAGAAAAAAAAACAAAGCTAGCAATTTGATATGGACTTGAGTTGGAATGTGCATTGAGATGGAATTTGGAGAACTTCAGTGAGCTCACGTTTTGCTGATTCCCACTTCTTTATTTATGGAGCCTGAGTTTCCAGAGCCCCACCCAGGGCATAGCTGCAGTTCATCACATGCCCTCGGACAAGAGTCCTACTTATGAGAAGAGCCTCTTGAGATGTCTTTTTCTGCAAACTAGTGCTCCTTTGCCTATACATGGTCTTCCTGTACCTCCAGGCCCCAGTATTCTCTTGAGCTCGGCAGTTGCTCAGCCTCCTCCTCTGACAACACAGATCAAGCACATTCCCCAGGACCCGTATCCATGGCCTTCTCAGGGTCCACCACTGCTGAAGGGCCCAGTGTAGCTTCTCTACATCTGCTGGAAGTGCCCAGGGTAATACTAGCATCAGGGGGCTCCATGTGGTCTTCAGGCTCTGCAATCTCAGGCTCTTCATCTGAAGAGTCATCCTGCTCTGGGTTTGGGTCAGGTATGACAGGAGGATTTCCTCAGGAATGGTACCTCTTTCAGACAGCTCAGGATCACACCCTCTTGCAAGGAGGCATTAATAACCTCCCTGGCCCAGCCAGATTAAATAAGCCACAAGCAGCAAGGGTCCAATATGGAAGTGGTTGCATGAACCTGCCCAGGCACCTTGTTAATGTCCTTGAGCTCTGCCAGCTGAAACATATCCAATAATACTGGACAAGATTGCACTCTGAGTACCTCACCTGGATCACCTGCTATAACAATCGAGTCTAATACCTGTCTTGCTCTCTCAAAATACTAGAACGTGGGGTCATCCTATGAAGCTGATTGGTGGGAGATTCAAGACAGATAAAAGGAAGTACTTCTTCACACAGCATTTAGTCAAACTATGGAATTTGTTACCAGAGGAAATAGCGATGGCCACCAATTTGGATGGCTTTAAAAGGGGGCTAGACAAATTCCTGGAGGAAAAGGCTACCAATGGCTACTAGTCCTGATGGCTAATGTGCTACCTCCAATACCAGGGGCAATGAGCCTATGTACACCAGTTGCTGGGGAACATGGGTGGGAGGGTATTGTTGCTATCATGCCCTGCTTGTGGGTTCCTGGTGAACAGCTGGTTGGCCACCATGTGAACAGACTGCTGGACTAGATGGACTTTGGCCTGATCCAGCATGGCTCTTATGTTGTTATGCTCACAATACATTTTACAGGATAGTGAGCATACGTCCCCTTCATGGATCACTGCCTTGTTGTTGCAAAGGGGCTTGCGTAACTCAGTGAAGCCATAAGCTATGCCGTGCAGGGCCACCCAAGACGGACAGGTCATGGTGGACAGTTCTGACAAAATGTGGTCCACTGGAGAAGGAAATGGCAACCCACTCCAGTATTCTTGCCAAGAAAACCTCATGGAACATATCACAAAGCTAAAAGATATGATGCCGGAAGATAAGCCCCTCAGGTCGGAAGGTGTCCAATACACTACTGGGGAAGAGCAGAGGGAATTTCCAAGAAGCACCAGAAAGAGTGAAGCGGCTAGGCCAAAGCTGAAAGGACACTCAGCTGTGGATGTGTCTGGTGGTGAAAAGAAAGTCCGATGCTGTAAAGAACCATATTGTTTAGGAACCTGGAATGTAAGATCAATGAATCAAGGTAAGCTGGAGGTGGTCAAACATGAGATGGCAAGACTGAACATTGACATCTTGGGAATCAGCGAACTAAAATGGACAAGCATGGGTGAATTTAATTCAGGTGCCCATCATATCTATTACTGTGGGCAAGAATCCCTTAGAAGAAATGGAGTAGCACTCATAGTCAACAAAAGGGTGGGAAAAGCAGTACTGGGGTACAATCTCAAAAACAACAGAATGATCTCAGCATGAATCCAAGGTAAACCATTCAACATCACAGTAATTCAAGTCTATGCGCCAACCACTGAGGCCGAAGAAGCTGAGGTTGATTGATTCTATGAAGACCTACAACACCTTCTAGAACTAACACCAAAAAAAGATGTCCTTTTCATCATAGGGGATTGGAATGCTAAAGTAGGAAGTCAGAAAATCACCGGGATAACAGGCAAGCATGGCCTTGGTGTACAAAATGAAGCAGGACAAAGGCTAATAGAGTTTTGCCAAGAGAACACGCTGATCATAGCAAACACTCTTTTCCAACAGCACAAGAGGCGACTCTACACATGGACATCACCAGATGGTCAATATCGAAATCAGATTGATTATGTCCTTTGCAGCCAAAGATGGAGAAGCTCCATAAAGTCAGTAAAAACAAGACCTGGAGCTGACTGTGGCTCAGATCATGAGCTTCTTATTGCAAAATTTTGGCTTAAATTGAAGAATATAGGGAAAACCACTAAACCATTCAGGTATGACCTAAATCATATCCCTTATGAATATACAGTGGAGGTGAGGAATAGATTTCAGGGATTAGAAATGATAGACAGAGTGCTTAAGGAACTATAGATGGAGGTCCATAACATTGTTCAGGAGGCAGCAACTCAATCCATCTCAAAGAAAAAGAAATGCAAGAAAGCAAAGTGGCTATCTGATGAGGCTTTACAAGTAGCTGAGGAAAGAAGGGAAGTGAAAAGCAAGGGAGAAAGGGGAAGATATATCCAACTGAATGCAGAGTTCCAGAAAATAGCAAGGAGAGACAAGGAGGCCTTCTTAAATGAACAATGCAAAGAAACTGAGGAAAACCATAGAATGGGAAATACTAGAGATCTTTTCAAGAACATCGGAGATCTCAAGGGAACATTTTGTGCAAAGACGGGCACAATAAAGGACAAAGAAGGGAGGGTCCTAACAGAAGCAGATGAGATTAAGAAGAGGTGGAAAGAATACACAGAAGAACTATACAGGAAAGATCTTAATTTCCCTGATAGCCATGATAGTGCGGTCACTGAACGTGAGCCGGACAAGGGCCAAGAAGCAACAGTAAGAACCAGACATGGAACAACCGATTGGTTCAAAATTGGGAAAGGAGTACGACAAGGCTGTATATTATTGTCACCCTGCTTATTTAATTTATATGTAGAGTACATCATGAGAAACGCCGGGTTGGATGAATCACAGGTCGGAATTAAGATTGCCGGGAGAATTATCAACAACCTTAGATATGCAGACGATATCACCCTAATGGCAGAAAGTGAAGAGGAACTAAAGAGCCTCTTGTTGAGAGTGAAAGTGGAGAGTGCAAAAGCTGGTTTGAAACTCAACATTAAAAAAACAAAGATCATGGCATCTGGCCCCATCACTTCCTGGCATATGGAAGGAGAAGAAATGGAAGCAGTGACAGACTTTATTTTCTTGGGCTCCAAGATCACCATAGATGGTGACTGTAGCCATGAAATTGAAAGACGCTTGCTCCTTGGGCGGAAAGCTATGGCAAACCTAGACAGCATAGTAAGAAGCAGAGGCATCACTTTGCCGACAAAGATTCGTATAATCAAAGCTATGGTTTTCCCAGTAGCAACGAATGGCTGTGAGAGCTGGACTATAAGGAAGGCTGAGTGCCAAAGAATTGATGCCTTCGAACTGTGGTGCTGGAGAAGACTCTTACGAGTCCCCTGGACTGCAAGGAGGTCAAATCAGTCCATCTTAAAATAAATCAACCCTGAGTGCTAATTGGAAGGACAGATACTGAAGCTGAAGCTCAAATATTTTGGCCACCTAATGCAAAGAGAAAACTCCCTGGAAAAGACCCTGATGCTGGGAAAGACTGGAGGCAAAAGGAGAAGGGGACGGCAGAGGATGAGAAGGCTAGATAGCATCACCGATGCAATGAATATGAATTTGAGCACACTCTGGGAGAGAGCGGAGGACAGGAAGGCCTAGCATGCTATGGTCCACGGGGTCACGAAGAGTCGGACACGACTTAATGACTGAACAACAACGAGCATATGTATTTCTTAGACTATGGCCATGCACAAGGAAATTACTGAGATCTGATGGTTCCCATTCTCTCAGAATTATTCAGATGTATATGTAGGGATTTTAGTAGGGATGTACGAATCCTATTTTAGTAGGGATGTACGAATCCCTTCCCTGTTCCGGTCGGGGCATCCGCTGGGGGGTGGAGGCGCTCTGTCCCTCCCCCCGGAATCCTCGACAGGGGGGGGAGGCGATCCAGTCTCCCCCCCCCCCAGAATCCTGCCTGGCTGGCTCTGCTCTGTGGCGGCTCCACGGAGCAGCCGGCCAGGGCCGTCCACAGCTGGACTTCCGGCCGCGGATGGGCTGCTGCAGATGCAAATGGCGGCCACCGTAGTGGCTGCCATTTGCATCCTTTCAGGCTGCTTTGATAGGCTACATAAGAATTTACGTAGCCTATCACAGCATCCCCCCAAAAAAAACCAGCGTACACAAATGGCGGTGGCTATGGTGGCCGCCATTTCCGTTCCCTATTTTTTGCCGTTCTAGCCTACGTAAATATTTACATAGGCAATAACGACAAAAAAAAAGGGAACCACAAATAGCGTAGTGGGCGCTATTTGCGGTTCCCCTTTTTTCGCCGTAATTGCCTATGTAAATATTTACATAGGCTAGAATGGCGAAAAATAGGGAATGCAAATGGCAGCCGCCGTAGCTGCCACCATTTGCATACACCATTTTTTGGGGGGGGGTAGCTGTGATAGGCTACATAAATTCTTACGTAGCCTATCACAGCTGCAAGGACAGCAATGGCGGCTGCTGCAGCAGCCTGGCCACGGCCGGCCAGGAGACCAGCTGCCGCCGAATCCGCCACTAGAACTGCCTCCGCCGAATCTGCTGCATCCGCCCCAGGTAAGTTCCATCCTGGGGGATTCCGCGGGGGGACGGGGAGGCAGGAGGCCATTCCGCCACAGATTCCGGGGGGGGGGGCAGATTCTTTAGAATTCCTCACTGGAATCCATGGGGGAATTCTCTGCCATCCCTAGCTTTTAGGGCCATAACTGGAGCATGTAGAAGTTACTACTAATGGGACAGGAATGGAGCTGGTGAAGGAATCCAGGAATGGATACTTCACCAAATGAGGAACAGAAGAATAAGTTATTAGTGCAGATGTCTGAATGATTAAGCTTGTTATAATATTCTTTCACCATTTTCACTGTTTTCGTTTTTTACTTTCATGCAGATTGAGCCATTGTAATATATCGGCCCTATGCATATCAGAAATTCAGGATATAGATGTGCAGACAGCCTGCTCCCCTTACAGGATAGCACAGGAGAGCCAGGTGCAGGTCTTAGTGCTACACTGATAGGAGAAGCTGCAAGTGGCAAAGTTTTCTTCTGTACCTAACTTTTCAGCCTTTTTAGGGTCTGTGCCTAGTATGGCATTTCCATTTTCTCAGATGCAGTTTTTCTGTTATGGTTGAAAAATTAAAATAAAGGAGTTCTGTTTTAAAATACCATGAGCGGAAGCTCTAGAACTTTATTGGCCTATGAATCAGAGTTATTAAAAATGTATTGCTTTGACAACTTCATTACAAGGAGAGCAGTCACCCGATAAGGAGCAGATCTCTGGTTACGTGGGATGTTTGCATCACTCAAACTCCGGAGGTCGTTTAATGGCCACTTACAGAGTTGTAGTCACATCAGAGCAAATGAGTCTATACTAATGTATATGGCCACTGAATCACATTTTCTAAGGTTTATTTTCTTCTCACTAAATAAACAAGGATACCGAATAACCCCATGTAATAAATTCCCTTGTGTCTTGTAAACATTCTTTTGAAGAGCTACATAGCATAAAGATCCAATAAGTCTAACATTAGTTTAGTACTCTTAATAAAAACATTATTTTAATACTGCTGATAAATGCCAGGACAATCGATTTTATCAGCAACAATATATCTGGCTTTTATGTTACAAATCAAGATTCCTTTTCTACAATGCAAACATCTGTTTTATTAACAGGAGAAGAAAATATAAGGTTGTATTTCTGTTTTATAGCATGCACTTACTTTTCTAAAAAACATGAACAAAAACACAGATATTAAAGATCCATCAAGATGGTTAGAATTGGAGACTAGATCTGGGGAGATCCAGGTTCAAATCTCCACTCAGGCACAGATCTCACTGGGTGAACTTGGGCCAATCGCTATAGGGCCAGTCAAATGAACCACTCCACATGTTCAATTAAGAGGCAGGGTGGTTCACCAGGCCACATGAGCTAGCTGTGCTGCTGCCAGAACTGCAAGCTGCCTCCCCCTCCTCTGACAAATGTCCATTGGATGTTCCTGAGGAGGACCTCTCTGCACTTACAGATGTAGAACCCAGTCAGGGTCCTTCCTCCTACGTGGAGGCACTTCGCACGTACTCCTTCTCACTAACTTCCAGCAGTTGTCCATCAGGGGACAGGCGGAGGCAGTGTACAGTTCTGGTGGTGGGCAGGGCCAGTCTACACAGCCCCACGGACCCCTTCCACACATGCATCGAATGTACAGAAGGTTAATTCGAATGTCCCTCGACCTTGGATGTCTCTCAGCCTAAGCTATCTCACAAGATTGTTCTGAGAATAAAAGAAGGGTCGCTGTGAACAATGTACACTGCCATGAGCTCCTCGGAGGAAGGTGGAATATAAATGAATTGAATAATAAATAAAAAGGAGTTCAAAATGGTGCAGGCAGGCATGGGTTGTGGGGACAGGCAGAGGAGAATGTCACTGCAACTGCAGCTGACACAGGACCCATAATTGCAACAGAAATGGAAGCTGGGTGGAAGTTCATATGTATTCAGCTCAATAACTGGATGGAGTGCTAGAAAATGTGATTTCCTCTCAACAAAGCACTAAGAGGGCCAGTGGGAAGATGTCCGTCCTTCTGCAATACATCCACAAATTGGATATTATCGATAGGATCTTGCAGATCCAGTAAATTACTATTGCACTTTAAAAATAAAGGAAGGGTGTAGCAAATATTTCCAGCATGATCTGGAAAAGCCTGCATTTCCTACAGCATAGAGTAGAGTGATTTGTTTATTTATTTGAAGCTTTTCTGTGCCACCTTCCTGCTGTACAGTAATGTCAAGGAGATTCAAGAGAAACAGAAGAGGAAAATGTTTGCATTTCAAATGTCCTTTGATTAAGAGCACCTCCATTATAATGATCCCCATAGAATCTATGGGTAGATTCAAAGTATTCGTGAAAATCTGGGATTTTTGAGATGACCCCTGTGTTTTCCCCAATCCTCCAAAACTGCCTAGAGATTAGTGTTCTGCACGTAGAAGAGAGAAGCACACAGTCTTGAGCCTGCAGCTGCCTTGGGCTGGGAGTTTGGCAAGGTCTGGGACTAGAGAACATGTCCATCAGGAAGGGATGGGGACAAAATTGGTTTGTTCACATTTCAATATAAGCCCACATAAATCACACCTCCCAAACTAATACAGGAACCAGAACATAATCATTCTTCAGTTTTTGCACTTTTCAAACTTTTCCAGTGAAGTTCTTTGATCAGCAAATGTATACCAAAAATGCATGTGTTAGGGGAAATCGCATATATAAAGCCATATGTTAGGAAAAAGTGTTTGCAAAAAGTATGATGGGAAATTGCATGCAAAAATGCATATGAATTTCCATGCACACAAAAATGTGCATGCATACAAGTGTTTGTGCTGATTAAAAAAAATTCGCAAACAAAGATGATCAGAGGACTGGAAACAAAGCCCTATGAAGAGAGAATGAAAGAACTGGGCATGTTTAGCCTTGAGAAGAGAAGACTGATGGGGAGATATGATAGCGCTCTTCAAGTACTTGAAAGGTTGACACAGAGAGGAAGGCCAGGATCTCTTCTTGATCAACCCAGAGTGCAGGACACGGAATAATGGGCTCAAGTCACAGGAAGCCAGATTCTGGCTGAACATCAGGAAAAACTTCCTGACTGTTAGAGCAATACGACAATGGGACCAATTACCTAGGGAGGTGGTGGGCTCTCCCACACTGGAGGCGTTCAAGACGAGGCTGGACAGCCGTCTGTCAGGGATGCTCTGACTTGGATTCCTGCATTGAGCAGGGGGTTGGACTCGATGGCCTTGTAGGCCCCTTCCAACCCTACTATTCTATGATTCTATGATTCTATGATGTAGAAATAGGATGCAATGAAGCTGTGCTTGAAAAATGCAAACATTATGGAAAGTGAAACAGACAGATTCACTTAAAAGTAGAAGAGACTCACTTGTTCCCACTAGATATTGGCCATCCCTGGATTGCTTAATTATGTGTCATTGTGTCATTATGTGTGAACCATCAGATGTGTATCCTACATCTGCAACACTCTACGACCCAGTTGGCACGTAACAACCATCTGTGGGTTGTTTAAACCATGGGCTGTCAGGGATGAGCAGCAGCAAGTGAACATGCTGCCTTCTGTGTGCTCATTGCTTCTGCTTTCAATTAACAATTGAGAGCCTGTGTGGTGTAATGGCGAGAGTGTTGGACTGTGAGCCGAGAGATCTGGGTTCTAGTCCCCACTCAGCCATGGAAGCTCACTGGGTGACTCTGGCCAGTCACAAACACTCAGCCCAACTAGGGATGTCAGAGAATTTCGCCACGAATCTCGGGGAGGCCGAATGCCAGCTCATTCAGCCCCCCGAAATCAGTGGTGGAACGGTCTGCCCCCCCCGCCCGCCCCCCGGGATGGGACTTACCTTGGGTGAATCTTCCTGGCGGTGGTGGCTCCGGTGGCGGTGCGGCGGCGATGCGGTGGCAGTGCAGCGGCTGGTCTTCCGACTGGCTGCCGCCACCGCCATTTCCAGTAAAAAAAACAAAAAAACAAAAAAACGTGATAGGCTACGTAAAAATTTACATAGCCTATCACGGCTAGATTTTTTAAAAACACCGTGATAGGCTACGTAAATGTTTACGTAGCCTATCACGGCTGATTTAAAAGAGAGAAAAAAACACGCATACACAAATGGCGGCACCCATGGGCGCCGCCATTTGTGTTCCTTATTTTGGTATGTCTTAGTCTACGTAAACATTTACGTAGACTAAGACGGCGAAAATAAGGGGAACGGAAGTAGCGTAGATGCTACGCTATTTGCGTTCCCCTTATTTTCGCTGTCTTAGTCTACATAAATGTTTATGTAGACTAAGACGTGCCAAAATAAGGAACGCAAATGGCAGCGCCCATGGGCACCACCATTTGCGTACGTACATTTTTTTTTTCTTTTAAATCAGCCGTGATAGGCTATGTAAACATTTACGTAGCCTATCACGGCTGACTGCAGGGATGCAAACGGCGGCAGCTATGGCCGCCGCCATTTGCGTCCCTGCTAGCCAGCCGGCGGCTCCGCAGAATCCCTGTGGAGTGTAGCCGGCCGGCCAGAATTTCGGGGGGGAGGGACGGAGCGCCTCCCCCCCCCCATGAATGTCACCCTTTGAAAAGGTAAGTGACTTTCATACATCCCTAAGCCCAACCCACCTCACAGGGTTGTTGTTGTGAGGATAAAATGGGGAGGAGGAGGATAATGTAAGCTGCCTTGGGTTCTTTGCAACAGGGAAAAGGGCAGGATATAAATGCAATATATAAACAAATAAACAATGCAGGGATACGCCATTTCTCGGTTGTTATAATGACGTCTGAACCTGGAATCTCTGGGTTGTTTAGGAGTTAAACAACCCAGAGTTAACCCATAGTTTATTGTTGGGTTAACTCTGAGTTATTTAATCCCTGAACAACCCAGCGTTTCTGGATTTGCACATCATGATAACAACCCAGGAATGCTCCATTCCTGGGTTCTTAATTAAAAGCAGAAGTGACAAGCACATGGGAGGCAGTGTGCTCGCTCATTCCTGCTAGATATTAGCAATTCCTGGGATAAACAACCTAGGATTTTCCATTATGTCTAAACCACATCTTTGTCCTGGGTTTCCTAGTTTGGCTTGGTTGGTTTCATGAAAGGATCTTTACAACTATTATAAATAAAAATATATTTCCATCCCGCTTTGTTGTGGATGTATTCAGTCTCTAAGTCATAGTTAGCCATGTTATCTGTTTTCACATGATAGTCAGTTACTGGCTGCAACCCAGGAAACTCAGTAGCAACCTAGTTACCCTGATCTACTTGAGGGTAAAACAAGAGAAATTTCTACAATTAGTCACAGCTAGCTGGCAAACCCAGAAATGAATGTCCCGCCTTCTGGGAGCATCATATGGGTCTACACTTTTAGCTACACAAAACAGCCTCCTCCCATTTTGTCTAGTCCAGTTCAGTCCTTCTAACTGGCTTTTTATCTTGATTTTGAAAAAGCAGATACTAGTACATACTTGCCAATATGAACTGTATAAAATATTTGGCCCTTCAAATCCTAGGGCAAGAAAGAAGGAAGCAGCTCATTTGATTTGCATTTTTTTAAAGAAGAATTTACAAGCATTATGATTCACCAAAGGGTTGTTAATTGTACTCATTGTCATCTGGCAAGTGAATTCTGCAACAGCTTCATATGTGAAATGTCAAATGTATTTGTTAGGCTTACATTGCTACACAATGCAGCAGAACAGCAGAATAGACCTCTTATAATGGATATTGCCTTTTGTTTGGTTTCAGCTTTCATTAATCTCTTTTATGAAAAAGATCTCACCCCCTGCACCTAGCGCAGTATAATCTAATCTGTTGGACTTACACGTGAACCCTTGTGTTTGGCTAAACAGCATTGCTGTTACACCGATGTTGGGCCACTGGGGATGGCATACGTATGGAATTCAAGTGGTTTTCATGTAAAGATAAGGTTAGCAGCACACACTGATAAGCTAGCAAGTAGAGATAGGAACATAAAGTAAAGAAGGGCTCTAGCTGAGAGGTGGAGTACATGCTTGGCGGGCAGAAGGTCCCAGGTTCAGACACTGGCATCTCCAGGTAGGGGAAAGAAAGAATCCCACTGGAAACCCTGGAGAGCTGCTGCCAGTCAGTGTCGACAATACTGGGCTCTATGGACCAATGGTCTGACTCAGTATAAGGCAGCTTCCTACGTTCCTATGACCTATTAGAGAGATTTTTCACAGGTGTGAGTGTGGGTGTGATGGTGATTGTGTGGTAGCAACTTCTCTAGGCGTGTATCCAAACGTTAGCTAGCTGTGCTCTTGCTGGAAGTACAGGAAGCTGACAGATTGGGCACCTATGAGATGCAGGCACAATTTATTTATCCTGCTATGGAGATACTCCAGGCTCTATGGTCCACACTAGTCCCACACTTGCCCTAGTCATGAGTTAGATGGGATGGAGGCACTGATATGCATACTAACCACTAGGTGCACACCTGTCTCCCTTCAAAGCCGCCATCTGGATGCACTTGAAGGCTATTCCAGATGATACTGCTTTCCTGGACAGCTCCAAGTTGAACTTGCGGCTGCCCCAGAGAAACTAATCAGCAATATCATCATCACCACCCTCTGTCTGAACCAGATGGCGAAGACTGGAACATATGGCTGCCACTTGAATGTGGGTAGGAGGGTATTGGCATGGGATGCTCCCATCATGCCACACCATTCCTCTTCAATTAGGAAAATGCAGGAAAGGTGCAGGTGCCTCCCAAAGATACAATGAGGATCTTCTGCATGGGAGAAGCAGGATGGAAGAAATTATGTAGAATCTAGCAGGACTCTGGATAAAATTCATTGAGAAGTAGTTTTTAAGTTCATTTACTGCTGATGTTTAGCTAGGCACTGACTCTATTCTGGAATAAAACAGCATAATTAATTGATTAAAAGTTTAATGCAACTGGGAAGTGTTGTGCTGTTTTTCTTCATAGGTGGCTGTTTCCAGCATCTGTTTGAATTAAAGCCATCCTGAGCTAAATTAGGAATGTCTGTGAGGAGAGAGGAATGTTGACAGGTCTGAATTATCATATATCAACACAGATGTTTCAAAGGAGATAATTCATTTTTATTTAAACATCGGCAATGCTGTCACATTGTAAAATGCATTGGTGACAGCTTAAAAAAAGAAGACGACCAGCCTGTAGAATTCAACGTCTACCTCTTGGAGTTTAAAATAATATAAGTCATTCACATATGTTCCGTGCAAACAAGCAGCCACAACAAGGTAATTAATGCCTAAATAAAATATTTTATTTTTATATCATTTAGTTGCTTTTCCTTTTTTTAAAAAAAAAAAGCTGGGGAGAGCAATCCTATGGCCGCTAGGCACTGTCTAGAGGGCCAGGGCCATAGGATTTTTTGGTTTACTGGCTCTGAGCTTGTAGGCAGCGTTCCAAGCTCAAAGCCAGGAAACTGCACTCCCCTCCTGCTCCCAGCCGGCATGGGGAGAAGTGGCTGTCTCTCCATGCTCATAATGCAGAGCACAGAGAGGGCGAAAAGGGAACATTCCTGGGGGTGGGGTGGCGAGGAATCCTCTTTACATTGCTTCTTATGGGGTCTCCAGGCCTGTTCCCACCCCCTCTCCAAAGCCCCAGCTAGACATTTGAAATGATGCATCTGGCCAAGAATGCAGGGTAGGCGGGGCACGGAGGAGAGCCCTCCATGCTCCGCCCGACCTGCATTGGATAGGCATCAGCCTCCAAGTTGGGAGGCTGATATCTATCAGGATAACAATCCTATGGCCCTAGACAGAGGAACTAGAGATCAAATCACCAACATTTACTGGATCGTGGAGAAAGCAAGAGAATTCCAGAAAAACGTCTATTTCTGCTTCATTGACTATGCTAAAGCCTTTGATTGTGTGGATCATAACAAACTCTGGCAAATTCTGAAAGAGATGGGAGTACCAGACCACCTTACCTGTCTCCTGAGAAACCTGTACGAGGGTCAAGAAGCAACAGTAAGAACCGGACATGGAACAACCGATTGATTCAAACTTGGGAAAGGAGTATGACAAGGCTGCATATTGTCACCCTGCTTATGTAACTTATATGCAGAGTACATCATGAGAAACGCCGGGTTGAATGAATCACAGGTCGGAATTAACATTGCCGGGAGAATTATCAACAACCTCAGATACGCAGACGATGCCACCCTAATGGCAGAAAGCGAAGAGGATCTAAAAAGCCTCTTGCTGAGGGTGAAAGTGGAGAGTGCAAAAGCTGCTTTGAAACTCAACATTAAAAAACTAAGATCATGGCATCTGGCCCCATCATTTCCTGGCATATAGAAGGGGAAGAAATGGAAGCAGTGACAGATTTTATTTTCTTGGGCTCCAAGATCACCGCAGACAGTGACTGTAGCCATGAAATTAAAAGACGCTTGCTCCTTGGGAGGAAAGCTATGGCAAACCTAAACAGCATAGTAAGAAGCAAAGACATCACCTTGCCGACAAAAATTTGTATAATCAAAGCTATGGTTTCCCAATACTAATATATGGCTGTGAGAGCTGGACTATAAGGAAGGCTGAGTGCTGAAGAATTGAAGCTTTCAAACTGTGGTGCTGGAGAAGACTCTAACGAGTCCCCTGAACTGCAAGGAGGTCAAATCAATCAGTCCTAAAGGAAATCAACCCTGAGTGCTCATTGGAAGGACAAATACTGAAGCTGAAGCTGAAATATTTTGGCCACCTAATGTGAAGAGAAAACTCCCTGGAAAAGTCCCTGATGCTGGGAAAGACTGAAGGCAAAAGGAGAAGGGGACAGCAGAGGGTGGGATGGCTAGATAGCATCACTGATGCAATGAATATGGACTTGAGCATGCTCCAGGAGATAGTGCAGGACAGGAAGGCCTGGCGTGCTATGGTCCATGGGGTCACGAAGAGTCGGACACGACTTAATGACTGAACAACAATAACAACTATGGGCACATCCTGCCGATCACTTTTTTTTTTTTTAAGAAATGGCCATCAGCAGGGAGGAGGCGAATGGCTGTGGCCGGCAGGCAGCAAGGTAAGCAGCCCCCAAGCCGGGCTCCCCCCCCCTCGGAATCCTCGCGGAGCGGAGCCACCCAGGAGGATTCCGGGGTGGGGGGGAGGAATGCATCACCTCCTCCCCACGGATTCCCCACCAGAACGGACGGTGGGGAATCCATACATCCCTAGATTGAGCTAGATGGGCTCAGAGGCCTGTCTAGCAAAAACACACTAATGGAGGATGGAGAGGTTTAAAAAACTTTTGCCATTCCTCCCATCCTGCCAGCAACAGCCCATGGGATTGCACTCCAAAGAAGCCTTCCCTAGACTCCCTAGACTTCAATAATTATAGGTCAGTAAGTAATTTACCATTTTGGGGCAAGGTAATTGAGAAGGTAGTGGCTTCGCTCCATTATCTCAGGACAGTTCCAGATGGTGTCACTTGGGGATAGCTTAATGTGTGCAATATTAGAGGCATAATGCCTCTAATATTCCATATATTAAGCTTTCCTGGCCCCAAACTATGCATATTTAAATATACAAATTTATACGTCCTTTTTGCACAGACAACAAAGGCAGGAAAATGGCGGGTGCTCACCAGACAGGATCATGGTGGGTCCAGGCAACTCACCGAGCTCATGGGTGGCCTGAGCACAGGTCCGGGGTGTGTGTGAACAGGGGCCGCACTTCTGTGGACACTTGGAGAACCTGAGCTGGGATGGGTTCTCACATCCCTATCATTTGGAGCATTCTCTCCATGTTCATTTATAAGAAAATGTTTATTCATAAGCAAACAGAACAAAACAAAAACTCATTTGCCTCATTGCAGGACTGGATGTGAGGTTGGGGTCATATTAGGAAATGTTTAGGCATTATTACTGCATATCCATAGTAAGTTTAACACTTTGAGCTCAAAGTGCACGATTTGCTCAAAACTCCTGCTCCAGTATAAGCAGATCACAAGTTACAAGATACGAAATTAACTGAGTGGCTTTTAGCCAACATATTGGCCAGGTAGGTTTTTCTAAAAGCGCTGCAGGAATTCATGGACACAAGCATTTATGAGATTGAAGTGGAATGAAAGAACTCTGCCAATAAAATGCAAGCACCACTGTCTTGCACAATAAAAGGAAATGAAATATAGTAACTTGAAAGCTTTATTAGAAAGTGTCATCCATCAACAATACACTATAAGAACTGCAGGTGGATTAACCAAGAAAATAATATTTTGTTCCAGTCCTTCTATTATTTGCATGCATAGCTAAATAAACTAACATTATTTGCATGCTTTAATAAACTAACATTATTTGCATGGGTTAATAAACCAACTTTATTTGCATGCATAGCTTAAACTAGTAGAACTTCCCTTTCTGAAAAGGGGACTGAAAAAAGGGACTTCCAAGAAATGGGCTAGTATAAAATCAGAGTTTTTGGATGCCATGGTAAGTTGAGGGACAGTGGAAAAATGAACATCACACATCAGACATTTAATCCAGGAGTGGGGAAGCTTTTAGCCTGAGGGCAGTATTGCACCTGGGGAACAATGTTGGAGGCACATGCCAGCAATGGACAATGCCACAGCCCAAACTGGGTAGTGCCACTCCTACCCCCCGTCCACATACACTCATTCATATATGCACACCCGCTGCCAGGGCAGCTCCCTCTTTGCCTCTGCTGCAGTGGTAAAGGTAGAGCTGCTCCATTGGTAGCAGCTCCTTCAAGGTACCATGAGCAACTTGAAGGGGTGGCTCCTGATGGAGCTGGCTTTGCTTGACCCTTACCTTTTCCAGCTGAGCCAGTGCCTCAGCACTTCAGGAGCACCTTGAAGTGACTGCTCCCAATGGAGTCACCTCCCCTCTCCCTTCTTCAGAACTTCAAGGAGGTGGAGAGGCCTCAGTTGGTGCCTTCGTGGGCCAGTTGGGGAGGACTGGTGGGCCAAATATGGCCCATAGGCTGAAGGTTCCCACCTTACTGGTTTTAAGCTACTGGTAGCTGCATTTGCGGGTGTTTAAATAATCAAGCAGAGGCTATAGCTCAGTGACAGAGCACCTGGCTTTCTTGCTTAAGGTCCCAAGTTCAATCTCGGGCATCTCAGGTTGAAAGGTTTCTCCAGTAGCTGAGCTTGTTCAAGAGCCTGCCCATGGGGGGTCTTTGTCTGGGAGGTGGAAAATGACAGTGCTGAGGATGTGGAGGTCTCCATCATGTTCACCTTCCGGAATGGCACGGAAACCAAGGAGGACCGGCGTGGGGCCACTGGATTGAGCCCTTCAGCCTGGAGAAAGGAGGCCAATGTGTCCATGGTGTGATGCTGCATCACTGCTTTCCAGTGAATCCCTACACACTGGTCATCTCTGTCCGGGAGGAGGTATGAGTTGGGGTTTGGCATGGACTGTGAGGACTGTGGCTTGGGGACAGGAGCCTGTGCCTCTGTTGTGAATGGAGCGAGGACTGAGTTGAGGCCAGTGTGGAGGAGGAGGAGTAATCGGAGGGAGGCTTGGGTGGTTCGCCTGCTTCAAGCTGGAGCATAGCAGAAGGAAGGCTGAGCTGTCCCCTCTCTGGTACTGAAGAGCTTCCGGTCATAACTCCACAGGGAGGAGCGCACAATGCACAGCTGAGCATGCTCCATCTCTGGCTAAGGTGTCTAGTCTGAGCCTAGGAAAGGCCTCTGCCTTGGACATTGTCGGGCAGTTGCCAGTCAGCATGGATCATCTTGGGTTGGATGGACTGAGAATCTGATGAGTGAAGGAGGGATCTTCATGGATTCACCTAGTCCAGGTGCCTGCCTGGAGTCCACCGAGACTCCTCCAATTAGTCTAATGGATTCTATGAACATTGTTAGGAAGACTGATGGCCCAAGACTTGCTGTGCTTATAAGACATGGAAGCATCCAAAGGAATATGGAGGACAAACACACATAGATTCACCTGCGACATGGGCCTGGGAGAAACTCTTTCTACCTCACCTCCACAAGGCTGTTCCAGACACCTTGTGCTTCCTACAGTGGAAGCATTGACACAGTGAAAATTGTGTGATGGTCGCCCGCACACTTACTCAGCATGTACCTGTGGTGTGAAGTCATGTTGTAGTAGCATAATTACAAAGATCTATGCTTTGGAGGAACTTCTGGAATGTTGTAGTGCTTCGGGGGAACCTGAAGCAGTGAGATGGCCACATTTCCTGATGACACCAAATTATTTAGTTTGGTTAAAATGAAAAGACATTGCGAAGAGCTCCGAAAGGATCTCGCCAAACTGAATGGGCATAAAAATGGCAAATGCAGTGCAATATAAGTAAGCATCAGTAAACTGATGCACGTTGGGACACAAAAGTCCCGACATCACATATATGCTGATGGGATATGAGCTAATGGTTACTGACCAAGAAAGAGAACTTGGGGTTGTGGTGGACAGCTCATTGAAAATGTCAATCCTGTGTGTGGCCACTGTAAAAAAAGGCAAACTCCACGTTAGGCATAATTAGAAAAGGAATTGAGAATAAAACCACCAATAATATACTGACCTGATATAAATTTATGGTGCGACTACACTTGGCATACTGTGTACAGTTCTGGTCACCACAGGTTTGGGAAGGAAACTGAAGAATTTTGGGGCCCAGATAGTTTTCTCATCCATCTTCCAGTAGTTAGAAGAGGGATAGAAAGGGAAAGAAAATTCTCCGGGTGAATGACTGGCTACAAAGGTGATGCCGACGAGAGAGATTTGGATTCTGTGACCATGGGCTATACTTCCTGGAAGATGGGCTGTTGGCAAGGGACGGGTTGCACCTTACAAAGGCTGGGAAGAATGTGTTTGACCACAGCATGAAGAACTTTATCAGGAGGGCTTTAAACTGAATCCTATGGGGAAGGGATACGTAAAGTTGGGGCTAACAATGGACGAATGGGCAATCTACATCACAACTTTAAACTGGTTTCAAACCTGTTTTTAGTGATTACGGCTACCAAATACAGGAATTCTGGGAATTGTAGCTCTAGGAAGAGGGGCCGCTTGGGCAGGGGACAGGGGTCTTTAGCAAAGAATTCTCAGTACCCTCATGAAACTGCAGGATACCTTTAAATAAACCGGTTTGAAACCAGTTTAAAGTTGTAATGTAGATTGGCTCGAAGGCTCATGCATCACAATGGAGAGAATAGCTCTAATAGCGCCCAATAATAGTCTTCACAAACATGTAGGAAGAAAGCCATAGCATGAAACACATGGTCTTCGATGTCTATATACTAATGCCCAGAATATGGGAAACAAACAGAATGAACTTGAACTCTTAATACAGGAGGGAAATTATGACATGATAGATGTAACTGAGACTCGGTGGGATGACTCTCATGACTAGAATACAGCAATTGAAGGATATAACATTCAAAAAGAACAGGATGAACAGAAAGGGAGGTGGGGTTGCGCTATATGTGAAAAATGCATATCTCTGTACAGAAATACAGGAGGATGAGCTTGATAGCTCCATCAAGAGCATCTGAGTTAAAATAAATGGAGCAAAGAATAAAAGGAACATGGTCGGAGTCTACTACTGGCCACCCAATCAAGGAGAAGATGAGGTAGGGATGGGCAGATTCCCTACCTGTCATTCTTCCAGGGAATCCATCTGTGGGGGGAGGCGATCCCTCCCTCCCCCCGGAATCTGTCCAGGCTGGCTCCGCTCTGCGTTGATCCTACGGAGCTGGCTGCCAGCTCCGCATCGCTGGCGAATTTCATTGATATGGGTGGCCAGCAGCCATTGCTGTGCCGTATCGCTGTATAAATAAGTCTCTAGATGGAAATGGCACAGTGGGCACCATTTGTAGCCGTAAAGCTGGTAAATTAGCCTAAATGCAGCCAATTACAGCTGCATTTAGGTTAATCTACCAGCTTTATGGCCGCAAATGGCACCCACTACTCCATTTGCATCTGGAGACTTATTTATACAGAGATATGGCATGGCAATGGCTGCCGGCCGTATTGACTTTCACCGGTGATGTCGAGCAGGTGGCTGGCTCTGCAGGATCAACATCGGGAGGGATCCAACCCGGACAGATTCACGTGGAGGTGGAGATGAGTGCTCTATTCCGCCATGGACTCATTGGAGTCCGTGATGGAATTCTCCGCCATCCCTAAGATGAGGATGAAACTTTTGAAAAGCAAATTGCCAGAGTTCAAGGAAGTATGATGTAGTAGTAATGGGGGACTTCAATTTCCCTGATATTTGTTGGGAGATAAATTCTGCAAAACATGGCCCCTCCAGGAAAGTCCTGACTTGTGTGGCGGATAACTTCCTCCTACAGAAAGTAGAGGAAGGAACTAGAGGATTGGCTATCCTTGACTTGATCCTAATCAACAGAGATGACTTAGTGGATAAAGTAGCAGTTACAGGAACTCTGGGGGAAAGCGACCATGTTATATTTGAGTTCTTGGTTCTAAAGGAAGCAAAAGCCGAGTGTAGCCAAACCCATACCCTGGATTTTAGGAAAGCCGATTTTAATAAACTCAGAACAATGATAAGTAAGGTCCCATGGCAAGCGACTGTAACAAAAAAAGGAGTCCAAGATGGGTGGAAGTTTTTAAAGAAAGAAATTCTCAAGGCACAATTACAAACAATTCCAACAAGAAAAAAAGGTGGAAGACAACAGAAGAAGCCAATGTGGCTTCACAAAAAGCTTAGAGAGGACCTGAAAACAAAAAAGGATACATATAGGAAGTGGAAAGAAGGCCAAGCAACAAAGGAAGAGTACAGGCAGGTAGCACAGAATTGCAGGGATGGCGTCAGGAAGGCTAAAGCTGAGAATGAGCTGAGGTTAGCGAGGGATGCTAAAAGCAACAAAAAAGCTTTCTTCAGCTACGTGCATAGTAAAAGATAGAGGAAAGAAATGGTGGTTCAGCTATTAAATAAGGATGGCAAAATGATAACAGATGACAAAGAAAAGGCAGAAGGGTTCAATTGCTACTTTGGCTCAGTCTTCTCCCAAAAGAGGGTCTATGACTCCCCGGCAAAGGCGAAGTACAGGCTGATGGAGCAGGACTGCAGCTTGAGATCGACAGGCATATGGTCAAGGAACACCTCATTACTTTGAATGAGTTCAAAATCTCCAGGGCCAGATGAACTGCGCCTTAGAGTAATAAAGGAACTGGCAGAAGAACTCTCAGAACCACTGTCTATTCTCTTTGAGAAATCATGGAGGACGGGTGAAGTGCCCGATGACTGGAGGAGGGCTAATGGTGTCCCTATCTGCAAAAAGGGTGAAAAGGAGTAACTTGGGAACTACTGACCAGTCAGTCGGACATCAGTCTCTGGGAAAATTCTGGAGCAGATTATAAAGCAATCCATCTGTAAGCACCTTGAAAACAATGCAGTGATTACTCAAAGCCAACATGGATTTGTCAAGAACAAATCCTGCCAGACGAATCTGATCTCATTTTTTGATCAAGTCACCTCCCTTGTGGACTGTGGGAATGCTGTAGACATACTATAACTCGACTTCAGCAAAGCTTTCGACAAAGTGCCCCATGATATCCTGATGAGAAAACTAGCTCAAAGTGGGCTAGATGAAACACTGACCCAGTGGATCCATAGTTGGCTACAGAATAGGACTCAAAGAGTGCTTATCAATGGGACCTTCTCAAACTGGGAAGAGATAACGAGTGGTGTACCGCAGGGCTCAGTGCTGGGCCCAGTGCTCTTCAACATTTTTATTAATGACTTGGAGGAGGAGATGCAGGGAATGCTGATTAAATTTGCAGATGACACAAAATTGGGTGGGATAGCTAATGCTTTGGAAGACAGAAACAAAATTCAAAGTGATCTTGACAGACTGGCGCTCTGGGCAGAAAATAACAGAATGACATTTAATAGGGATAAATGCCAAGTTCTGCACCTAGGAAAAAGAAAGCAAATGCACAGTTACAAGATGGGGGATATGTGGCTCTACAACACTACAAGTGAGAAGGATCTTGGAATTGTTGTAGATCACAAGTTGAATATGAGCCAACAATGAGATGTGGCTGCAAAAAAGGCAAATGCTCTTTTGGGCTGCATTAATAGAAGCATAGCTTCCAAATCCCGAGAAGTACTAGTTCCCCTCTACTCAGCACTGGTTAGGCCTCATCTGGAGTACTGTGTCCAGTTCTGGGCACTGCACTTTAAGAAGGATGCAGACAAGCTGGAGAGGGTTCAGAGGAGGGCAACAGGGATGATCGGGGGACTGGAAACAAAGGCCTGTGAAGAGGGACTGAAAGAACTGGACATGTTTAGACTTGAGAAGAGAAGACTGAGGGGAGATATGATAGTGCTCTTCAAGTTCTTGAAAGGTTGTCACAGAGAGGAAGGCCAGGATCTCTTCTCGATAATCCCAGAGTGCAGGACACGGAATCATGGGCTCAAGTTACAGGAAGGCAGATTCTGGCTGAACATCAGGAAAAACATCCTGACTGTTAGAGCAATACGACAATGGAACCAACTACCTAGGGAGATGGTGGGCTCTCCCACACTGGAGGCATTCAAGATGAGACTGGACAGCCACCTGTCGGGGATGCTGTGACTTGGATTCCTGCATTGAGCAGGGGGTTGGACTCGATGGTCCTGTAGTCCCCTTCCAACCCTACTATTCTATGATTCTATGATTCTATAACTTAGAGAGCCACTGCTAGTTAGAGAAGACAGTATTGGCCAGGAGTGGGGAACCTAAGACCTCCAGATGTTTTTGTTGTTGTTGATATTTCCATACCACTCCATAGCTGAAGCTGTCTGGGTGGTTTAAAAGTTTAAAAAATTAAAGATACAATATGCAGAATTTAAAATATAAAAACATACAACAGACAGTATACACAGAGACAACATATATTTAGAAACAACCTTGAGCAATTAGCCAAACCATGTTCTTGAGCGCCAGCTCCCATCACCCCAGCCAGCATGGCCAATCATCAGCAATGATGGAAGTTGCAGTTTAACAACTTCTGGAGGCCCACAGGTTCCCCCTCCCTGGGCTAGATGGACCAAGGATCTGACTCAGCACAGGCAGCTTCATAAATTCAAAAATCTTTATATTTTAGGGTTACTGGAAATAATATTGATATTCATTTAATAGAATTCTGGCATGAATTACAGATGTTCAGCTGGATAGACAGTTAGTGAACTAATCTTTCCTATGGAATGCAGTGAACTGGAGGACCACGTAATACCACTCCCCTGCCAAAGAAGTCAAAGGAGTGCATGTGTGTTTGCCTTTCACTTTAGCGTGCAGCTTGGCTCAGTTGCTTGAGTCACTAGGACCTAGTAACTCTGTGGTGGGCTGTGTCTCTGCTTCTGATACACCATGCTTTAGAATGCATTTGGAGATTTATGGGCTGGGAATCTGATGCTAGACTTGAATGCCCTCTGAGGCCCTTTCTGTTTGATAGTGTGCAGATCCATGCCAATGTAGCTTTTTGTTTTGTTTCTGAATTTCTGATTATCCCCTAGGCTGTTTTGAGAAAAATGAGTTCCACAGTATCATGTTCCACTCCCATGGACATATTTGTTCACTACTTCTTCTTAAAAACGTTTCCTACTTTTTAAAAGTATGTTACTTCACCCCATATGAGCTTGGTCTTATTTACTCTCTAGCCTAAGAAAAAAGCAGCAGGCAGTGCACAAAAGCAACAGAAAGTCCTAGCTCAGTCCTCCTAGCATTCATTGTCACAACAGCTGGAAAAGGCAAAGCAGGCAGGAGTGCAGCTCAGCTCAGCTTCCTTATTATGTCTTTTAATTTGCTGCTTTAACGGCCATTTCAGAGCCACGGTGAAGGCATTTGTGTGATTCACTTTTGGAGTATTTCACTTGGTAAGTGTGAAATTACATAACTGTCAAAGGGGAGGAGAGCATTTCTAGTTTAAACAGATAGTGTCGAACTGTTGAGATCAAGTCAAAGAAAAATTTTCCCTAATCAACCGATCCACGCTTCTGCTCACGTTATTATTTGTGGAGATGTGCTTCTCTTGACAAGCATGAAAAATATGAGAGTTTATTGGCTCTGCTCTGTGTTTTCAGAGCACTGCAATTGTTGAGCCTTGAGCAAGAGTTATTTCTGTTTTGATGCATTCTGGCCTTATTTGACTGCTGGTCATCTTCCATCTATTCCAGGAATAGATGGAATAATTAAATTGTATTTTTAATTACGTGGATGCCAGTTACATTAAAAATGATATCCATGCAGCAGGCCTTAAATAAGTGTATTTTTCTCCAACTTAAGGCTGTTGCCAGCCTCAAGTAGCAAGCAAGTTGCAAATGATCAGACACCCATCGGTGCTGATACTCTCTGTGATAACTTCTTTGAGGCACCAGTAGGACTGGCTGGCCTTATATGTCTGTTTCTTTGGGCTTAATCTGAGCAACTCATTGCTGGGGTAGCCATACAAATTCCTGTCCCTTGCTGTACCTAGGAATCTGTGAGAAATTTGTTTCAATTCGTTTATGACCAGAATTTACCCTGTAAATTTATCCTGTTCACACCTCCTGATGCTAGTGCAATCTGTGGTCAAAGTTCATACATTCCCGAACTTGTCATGCTGTGCAAGAGGGGGAAAAACGTGTTTGAAAAATGCATACATTAGAAAAAGACACATGAAAAAAATGTGTACTCCTTAAAAAGTGTGCACAAACATGCTTTAATAAATGGGAGAATATTACATACTTCTGAATATACACCCAAGTACATATCAAAATACCCATTGAAATACACACCCAAGTACTTCACGATTTTCACATGAAAAGAAGGGGGGAAAGCTTGTAATCCGATATGGACACAAACTAGACTGAGCTTCGAGGTAGAACTCGGAGAACCTTGCTGAGCTCAAATTTTGCTGATTTCCACATCCTTAGCCCTGTCTGTGAGACTGCTCCCTTTTGGAACCTGACCATCTCCCTGAGTTTGACTACAAATCTACCTCTGAGCCTTTTGATTTGTTTGATGCTTTGCCATGTTTTATAGCAGGACCTTAACTCTCTTTCCCTCCTGCAATTTGGTATTGACTAAAGGCTTACACTGCTTTAAGACACTTATGGAACAGCCCCTGAAACACCTAGTAGAATTAGTGCATCCTGTGCCTTTTTCAAAAGAGAGTCCTGTTTTTGTAGTCTGCAAGAGCTCACTGTGAAGGAGAGTGTTAAAATCATCTTATTCTTCCTTTATGGCTGCAGATTTCATTAAAGAATGGCATTTAGCAATTCCAGTATCTAATGAAGCTTCACTCTTACAGGACTTTACCAGAACAAAGGGATTATTAATTGCTGGAAGATTAATTCAATCCTTGCAGTGATCTTCTGACACAATGAGATTATATACCAGCTGGGAGAGGTACAGAGAACAGTTTCCTTTTAATGACCAGCCTTAGAACAGTTCATCAAATTTACAGATTACAACTCTGACAGCTCTTTGTGTCTTGACAGTGTTTTATGTCAGTCATTCCACTAATGCAGCATCTAACTAATGCATTTTACTTTTCTATAATTATTAGAAAGGCCGCTATTAATGCTCCATTGCTGTTGTCAAGCATCACAGCAGTGTCCCACAATCACACAATGTAGTGAAGCATTATGACATCGCTAAGAAATGGAGGCTTATTTTTCTCTGAACTCAGTGTCTGAGTCCCATGTTATTTTGCTTGACACTAGCCTCAGCAACTTTCCAAACCAGTTTCTCTGGATCTTTATCATGCTTCCTGCCTTCCCTCTTGACTCCCTTATGAAGCTTGATTGATTCTCTGCTGTTTTCTTTGACTTCACTTAAGGGCATGCTCATTCTGCTTCACCAGACTGTCTAGATTTTGAAACTGCAAATCAAGAGCAGGGAAAGCTCAGAATTTCAGGCAAGTGGTGTTCATTTGCATTGGTATATCTCCATTATTAGCCATCTTTATAACCCCTATAACAGTTTTAGAAAAGACTGTACCAAGTGACAGATTAAGAAGTAGCATAAGTTGTTAATGTGATGAAAGACTCTCTAGCACCACCCAACGCATGCCTTTGTAGCTGAGGTAATGGGGTAACACTGATGTCACTTGTGGAAGATAAGGCTATCAATGGCTACTGTTCATGATGGCTATATGCTACCTTCAGCATCAGAGGCAATATGCCTCTGTATGGCACTTACTGGGGAACATGAGCAGAAGGGTGCCATTGCATTCATGTCTTTTTTTTGGGGGGGGGGGTTCCACAGGCAGCTGGTTAGCTACTGTGTGAACAGAATGCTGGACTAGATAGACCCTTGGTCTGATCCAGCATGCCTCTTCATATGTTCTTATATCATATGCCTCTCTAACTGAAACCTTGAATCCTTGAAAAGGAGCAGACTGAGTCAGGATGGGAAGGGGAAAAAACTAGAAAATGGGGTTGTAAGGGAGATTTGAACAACCCAGTAGACAGAGAAGCATAACAGTTGGGACCTCCCACCTGCTTTTTTTAGGGCCTCCCAGTAAACATAAACTGTGAAAGCATTCCAGTATATTTTATTTATGTATTTATATATGTCCTTTCCAGGCAGAAAGCCCCATCAAAGTGGTTCATAAAATGAAAAACATACACAATTATAAAAGGCCAGCACTACAAAAACAACAACAACAACCCCAAAACATTCTAAGACCTGTTCCCACACGCATATCCCCAACTTACCTGCCAGCTGACTTTTGAGCTTCTTCTACTGTAATGTCTGACAGATAATTTACATGACAAGGTATGTAAGCTTGATAAATTAAATTTGATAGGATTTAAACCTGCATTATGTCCCGTGCAAGTTCTTCTTTGGCCACAAAAAACAAAAGCATGAGGCACTCCCATGGGAGTCTTTCTAAGCCCTCCCAGGACCTTTTGCATGCAATGCATAGGTTCTTCCACCGAGCTACAGCCCTTCCCAAATGATGGAGGGTGGGTTAAAAATTTTTTTAAAAGCTCACATCCAACACATGTCTGAATGCACTATGGTCTTGCTGGTTTCAGTCTGCATGTGCATCCTCTAAGAAATTTGGATATTAGAGAAAAATATGGACTTATTTTCACTTTTTAAAAAAACTCTTACTAGATTCATTCTTATCCCACAGGCATTTGCACCCTTAACCCAGCAAAACTTTGATTTTATATCCTTGCTTCCCTTCCTGAATTTTGTAAGAGCAACCTGCTATCTTAGCAATCTTTATCTTGTGACCTTAGGATTTCTCATTTACCTATCTTTCCACCTATAGTATGTTGTTTATTCGGTTAGTCGCTTCTGACTCTTCGTGACTTCATGGACCAGTCCACGCCAGAGCTTCCTCTCAGCCATCACCACCCCCAGCTCCCCCAAGGTTGAGCCTGTCACCTCCAGAATATCATCCATCCATCTTGCCCTTGGTCGGCCCCGCTTCCTTTTGCCTTCTACTTTCCCTAGCATCAGCATCTTCTTCAGGGTATCCTGTCTTTTCATTATGTGGCCAAAGTACTTCAGTTTTGCCTTTAATATCATTTCCTCAAGTGAGCAGTCTGGCTTTATTTCCTGAAGTATGGACTGGTTTGATCTTATTGCAGTCCAAGGCACTCTCAGAATTTTCCTCCAGCACCACAGTTCAAAAGCATCTATCTTCCTTCGCTCAGCCTTCCTTATGGTCCAGCTCTCACAGCCATAGGTTACTACATACCATTGCTTTAACTATGCAGACCTTTGTTGTCAGTGTGATGTCTCTGCTCTTAACTATTTTATCAAGATTTGTCATTGCTTTCCTCCCAAGAAGTAAACATCTTCTGATTTCCTGGCTGCAGTCAGCGTCTGCAGTCATCTTTGTGCCTAGAAAGACAAAAGTCTGTCACTGCCTCCACGTTTTCTCCCTCTATTTGCCAGTTATCAATCAAGCTGGTTGCCATCATCTTGGTTTTTTTGAGGTTTAACTGCAACCCAGCTTTTGCACTTTCTTCTTTCACCTTCGTCATGAGGTTCCTCAGCTCCTCCTCACTTTCAGCCATCAAAGTGGTATCATCTGCATATCGGAGTTTGTTAATGTTTCTTCCAGCGATTTTAACTCCAACCTTGGCTTCATCAAGCCCAGCACGTCGCGTGATGTGTTCTGCATACACGTTGAATAGGTAGGGTGAGAGTATACAACCCTGCCGTACTCCTTTCCCAATCTTAAACCAGTCCATTGTTCCGTGGTCTGTTCTTACCATTGCTACTTGGTCGTTATACAGATTCCTCAGGAGGCAGACAAGATGACTTGGTATCCCCATACCACCAAGAACTTGCCACAATTTGTGATGATCCACACAGTCAAAAGCTTTAGAATAGTCAATAAAACAGAAATAGATGTTTTTCTGAAACTCCCTGGCTTTCTCCATTATCTAGCGGATATTGGCAATTTGGTCTCTAGTTCCTCTGCCTTTTCTAAACCCAGCTTGTCCATCTGGCAATTCTTGTTCCATGAATTGCTGGAGTCTACCTTGCAAGATCTTGAGCATTACCTTACTTGCATGTGAAATAAGTGCCACTGTTCAATAGTTTGAACATTCTTTAGTGTTTCCCTTTTTTGGTATGGGGATATAAGTTGATTTTTTCCAATCTGTTGGCCATTCTTGTGTTTTCCATATTTCCTGACATATGGCATGCATCACCTTGACAGCATCATCTTGCAAGATTTTAAGCAGTTCAGCTGGGATACCGTCGTCTCCTGCTGCCTTGTTATTAGCAATGCTTCTTAAGACTCATTCAACCTCACTCTTCAGGATGTCTTGCTCTAGCTCACTGACCACACCATCAAATCTATCTCCGATATTATTATCCTTCCTATACAGATCTGCCGTATATTCTTGCCACCTTTTCTTTATCTCTTCTGCTTCTGTCAGGTCCTTCCCATCTTTGTTTTTGATCATACCCATTTTTGCCCGGAATTTACCTCCGATGTTCCTAATTTTCTGGAAGAGGTCTCTTGTCCTTCCTATTCTGTTATCTTCTTCCGCTTCCACGCACTGCTTATTTAAAAATAATTCCTTATCTCTTCTGGCTAACCTCTGGAATTTTGCATTTAATTGGGCATATATCCCCCTATCACTGTTGCCTTTTGCTTTCCTTCTTTCTTGGGCTGCTTCCAGTGTCTCAGCAGACAGCCATCTTGCCTTCTTGGTTTTCTTTGGGACGTTTTTTGTTGCCGCCTCCTGAACAATGTTGTGAACTTCTGTCCATAGTTCTTCTGGGACCCTATCTACTAAATCTAGTCCCTTAAATCTATTCTTCACCTCCACTGCATATTCATGAGGAATATTAGTGAGCTCATATCTAACTGTGGGTCTTCCCTATTCTCTTTTGTCTGATTCTAAATTGTGCAATAAGAAGTTCGTGATCTGAACTACAATCAGCTCCAGGTCTTGTTTTTACCAACTGCATAGATGTCTGCCACCTTTGGCTACAAAGGATGTAGTCAATCTGATTTCGGTGTCGACCGTCTGGTGAAGTCCATGTATAAAGTAATCTCTTAGGTTGTTGGAAGAGAGTGTTCGTTATGCACAGTGAGTTGTCTTGGCAAAATTCTATCAGCCTATGTCCTGCTTCATTTTGTTCTCCCAGACCATGCTTGCCTGTAATTCCAGGTGTCGTTTGACTACCCACCTTAGCATTCCAGTCTCCTGTAATGAAAATAACATCTATTTTTGGCGTACTACCCAGTAGGTGCTGCAGATCCTCATAGAACTGATCTACTTCTGCTTCTTCAGCATCTGTGGTTGGGGCGTATATTTGGATCACTGTGATGTTAAATGGCTTACCCTGAATTCGAATTGAGATCATTCTGTCATTTTTTGGATTGTATCCAAGCACTGCTTTAGCCACTTGATTATTAATTATGAAGGCTACTCCATTTCTTCTGTGGTCCTCTTGTCCACAGTAGTAGTTCTGGTGGTCATCTGATGTGAAGTGGCCCATTCCAGTCCATTTCAGTTCACTGACACCCAAAATATCTATATTTAATCTTGACATCTCCCCAATAACCACATCCAATTTGCCCTGGCTCATAGATCTTACATTCCAGGTCCCTATGGCGTGTTGATCTTTAGAACATCGGATTCGTCGTTCACCACCAGCACCATCGGCTGCTAGCTGTCCTTTCGGCTTTGAGCTAGCTGCGTCATCACATCTGGGGCTAGTTGAACTTATCCTCTGTTCCTCCCCAGTAGCATTTTGACCATCTTCCAACCTGGGAGTCCCATCTTCCGACGGTATACTGACATATCTCTGGTTGTACTGAACCATTTAGTTTTCATGGCAAGAATACTGGGGTGGGTTGCCGTTTCCTTCCCCAGGGATCATATTTAGTCTGACGTCTGTGCCATGACCTTCCCGTCTTGGGTGTCCCTTCACGGTTTAGCTCATGATGTCATTGAGGTGCTCAAGCTCCAGCACCATGACAAGGTAATGATCTCCTTTGCTGAAGACCTATAGTATATCTATAGTATATTTAGCCCAAAGACACTGGAGATCAAAAGAAGGAAACTTAAATATGATGTAATGTCAAGAAACTTGGTTTGGAACTACAATGATTTAGAAATGCTAAAAAAGAGAAAGAAAAGAGGAAGTAAACATTATAAACTGTAACTCAAATGATCCACTTTTAAAAACTGAAGACTTTTTTCAAGTTCATGAGAATTAGTGTATAAATATAAAGGTCAGTACCCAAATATTTTAGGAAGCTTAAGATCTGCTCCTCATTTTGACTTCACACAACCATAAAGGCTGTCTTCATGAGAGATTTTCCATTACCCAGCCGGTTGAGCAGTTTGGTGAGGGTCTAAATACCAGGGCTGTGAAAACTTCTCTATAAGATGCAATCCATGACACATTGATATTGTAAAAGCTCACCACCATACTGGCAATAGGGATTTTGGAGAAATCTGCAATGGAACAATATGAGTTCAGATATTCATGGATCTGAACCATGGATTCTGCAGTGGACTGGCTTTTCCCCTGTCCGGCAGATTCCACAAATTTGTGGACTGGTTTTCTAACTTCCTGAATTTTACACAAATGTAATCATAGAAAAATACGCATTTTTAAAAAACACACTGCAAAAATGCACATTTCCCCCATAGGCTAAAGTGTGAAAATATGCATTTTGGGGGAAATTGAGCATTTTTGCTTGTGCGAATTTATACAAATGCAAATTTTCACAAATTCAGAATAAAAAATCCAATTCCATTGATGGGCGGACGACAGAATGAAAGGCACCTGACAATCCATGGAACACTGACAGAACAGATTTTATACAATCTGTACTACCATAACAGGCACTTAGGAATGTCAGAGAAATCCTGAATGAGTTCGGATTTTTATGAATCTGACCTACAGATTTGGCAGTGGACCAGCTTTTTCCAACTTGGGCAGACTTGTGGACAAGTTTTTAACTTTGGGGTGGATTTGCGCAAGTGGACACTTGTGCTAATGTGCATTAGCACACATGTGCATCAGTGCAAATGTGAATTAGCACAAATGCACATTTGCAAACAGGACAAAATTCTCATACTTCCCTAAAAAAAATTCTGATTCCATCAATGAATGGAAACCATCTGACAATCTGTGAAACGCAGAGGAACAGATTTAACAAATCTGTACATCCCTACAGACAATTCTGCTGTCAAAAGGCTGCATTTATGCTCCAGCTAACACATTCAATAGTCAGGGGTGGGCAATCTGAGACCCTAGGGCCACATGCAGCCCTCAGCCTATTTCCAGAAGCCCTCTGCATGTGACCAGTTCAGTCCTCTGGCAAGTGTGATCTGTCCCTTCCCTGGCAGGCTGCTGGGTGGGAAGGAAGAAGGAGAGAAAGAAAAGGGGGCAGAGACAGAAAGAGATAGAAAAGAGAGTGGCAGAAAGAGAAAAAGAGTGATGCACCCATTTTTGTTCTGGCTTTGTTCTGGCTCTGTTTACCACTGGCCTCACCCCCACCCACAGCTGACATGTGTTCCCCAACAGAAAAAAAAATTGCCCACCACTGCAATAAATGATCAATACTTTCAAAGCTTACAGTTCCAATCAGCTATCTCACATGTGCATGCACATGATGCAGTGCTGCACATGAGTTTCTGGGTATCTGGACCATGGTCTATTTGATCTTCATACCAAATTTGTTATGACTGCATGGGCAGTATTGCAAACAATAAATCCTCCTGCCTTCATTTTTACATAGTTTCAGAGGCCTAAAGCAACACTGAAAACACAATTTTCCCATATATCTTTCTTTCCCGTTCCTGCTACATTTCTAGCAATCCCTTTAATAAATCAAGCACTTAACTTTATAAGTGGCCAATGGTCTTTCCAGATGGCCTGATATGCTCTTTCAGAACAGTAGGATAGAAGAGAATCCTAGTTGTTTTTGTTCCAGTAAGGCAACACATGCAACCTGTAAATATGTCGATGTCTGTGGTTAAAGATAGTTGCCCCTGAGGACTTTGAAGGTGTGATTTATTGTCTGTCCAGGCAATTCAGTCTCAGTGTTCCTCTGCATTTTCAGAGACCTAAGCAACATCAAAAGGGCTTTGTTCCCCCATCTCCTGTCGTATATTCACCCACAGGACCTTGATTATTGAGTGTCAGTGCAGTGTAAGTCAACTAGAAATTTTCAAGCTCTGTCATTTGTCACTGAATAACTTTCCCAACTCTGATATTGTGAGCAATGATGTATGAAAGAAAGTCCCTTATAGAATTAACTCTTTAAATATATTCACTGAGAGTATTTTTATCTCACTCTTTTCATTAAAGCCAGCCAGTTTGAAAATCTAATATTAAGACCAGCTCCTACTTAATATATTATTTTATTTGTTTATTACAATTATTTATATCCCACCTCTCAGGATACAAATCCTTCCAAGACAGTCTACAAGTTACATCAATATTCATTAATAAAATCAAAATACAAATATTAAAAACGAAAGGAGTAATCAGAATGCTTAGTAAAAGGGGAAGCTACCTTATATCAAGTCAGACCGTGATCCACCCATTTCAGTGTTCTCTACTCTGACTTACAGCTAAGGATGGACAGATTTTGTTAAATCTATTCTGCCTGTGTTTTGTGGATTGATGGAAGAGGATTTTTTTGACAAATATGTGAGGATTTTGTTCCACTTGTGCAAGTGCACATTAGCACTAATGTACACTTGCGTTAATGCGCATTATCGCTAATGCACTAATACACATTAGCACAAATGCAAACACACACACACACATATCTTCACCTGGCACCAAAAGGATAGTAATTTGCGGGATAGAATCCCATAAATGAAATGCCACAACCAAGAATCTGGTCACCTTTCCTAAGATGGTGCAGGCACCTAGAAGAGAGCTTCCAAAGATGACTCCAATACATGGACAGGTTAATATGAAAACCCCTGAATGCTCAATTTACTTTCCTCCTTTTTTTCAGTTCTCTCTCTCTCTCTCTCTCTGTGTCTATCTCTCTCTGTCTGTTCTGTTATTTAGTAGAATGCAAAATTTTGGAAGGGCCATGGTTTTTTTATATGTCCTTAAAAGATAATAAATCATGTGTGTGTGTGTGTAGAGAGAGAGAGAGAGAGAGGGATTAGTACAAGTAGTATATTCTAATGCATGGTTCCTAGATATATAGTTTCCATAAGTAACCCTTGTCCTGTGAGATCTTAAAAGACAGAAATTGTGCTTTGGGAGACTGGGGTGACTGTGCTTTTAATTTAAAATGGGTTATTTCAAGGTGCAGGTGATAGGCACGTTAATCTCACAGATAGGATTAAGGGTGATGAGGTTTCATAGTACAAGCAAGCAAAAGAACTCTCTTGTGCTAGAGCTGAGCAAAACATTCTTTGGAAAATCACATTTCAGCTTGAATTGGGGTGGGTGGGGGTGGGTTGTCCACAAACCAAGTTTTCATGAAGCTGTACCCCCACTCGCCTTCTTCAATACAGCTGCCTCCCTGCCAGCAAACTACATTTTACAGGGATCCTTGCAGTTGCCATGTATCCCCCTCCTGAGTACTGCCACTTATTGCTACTGTCAAGACACCAGCCCAGCAGCAGCAGCAGCAGCTGCCAGGTAAGTAGGGTGGGAACTGGGAACAAAGGGAGAATTACTTTGGCAGACTGCTCAGTGGTTGAAAGGAGGTTAAGTGCTTGAGCAGGAGAAGGTTTGGGTATTGGCTGTGCTCAGATTAATTCTTCACTGGCTCAGATTAAAATCGGAGGCATAGGAAAATCCAGAGGTTGCAATGCCTGCCTTGTATTTAAGCTGAGCATTAGGAGAACCAGCAACATCATGAGAAGGGCGTTCACTTGTTATGCCTCCACATGTGGGGAGCAGGGACAAGCATGACCACACCTGCTTACGCAAGCCCCAATGTTCGAGCTCTATTCCGCCCCCAGAGTCTGTGTGTTCAGTGGAAAGGAGATTCTCTCCATGTCCATGGTGTAAGCATGGGGGCGTAATGAGGAAACAAACCTGAGGAGAGACCTTCCCACGGAGAGGCTTTTACTCCTTCTGAGTAGTGCTGTGTGGGAACAGATGTGCAAAAAGGTTGAAGCAGCTGGATGGGCAGCCTGCATGGCTAGCGTAGCATCAGGAATCTGCTGAACAGCCAAATCCTTGGAGTCTTTTCAAGAACAAGTGACAACCAAATCCTCAAGTTTCACACTGAGAATTACTGGTTGTTTGCTGGAATAACATATTGATGATTCTTTCTTACGGTTGCTGTGCTGTACATACCTCAGAATTATTATTTTTTAATTATTAAATTTATTAATCGCCCATCTGCCTGGTCACCCAGCCACTCTGGGCGATGTACAACATACAATAAAACAGTTTAAAACAATAAAATTCTACAATAAAAACGTTTTCTAAAATACCCTAACCCACCCCAAATGCCTTGCCTGAACAACCACGTTTTTAATGCATGACAGAAGCTCATTAAAGAGGGGGCATGACGGAGTTCCCTAGGGAGGGAGTTCCACAGAGTGGGGGCCACCACAGAAAAGGCCCTCTCCCTCATCCCCACCAGTCTAGCTGTCCTGGCTGATGGGACAGAGAGAAGGCCATCTGAGGCTGATCTTGTTAAGCGGCCTGTCTGGTGCTGCTGGAGGCACTCCTTAAGATAGGCTGGGCCGGAACCATATAGGGTTTTAAAGGTCAAAACCAACACCTTGAATTTTGCCCGGAAAACAACTGGTAACCAGTGCAACTCCTTCAGCACTGGAGTGATGTGATCTCGCTGGCAGCTGCCTTTAATCAGGCGAGCTGCCGCGTTCTGTACCAGCTGCAGCTTCCGAACCATCTTCAAGGGTAACCCCATGTAGAGCGCATTACAGTAGTCTAAACGAGAGGAGACCAGGGCATGTACTACCGATGGGAGCAGATGGTCGGGAAGGAAGGGGCACAGCCGCCGTATCAGATGGAGGTGATACAGCGCTGTCCGGCTCACAGCTGACACCTGAGTCTCCATGGACAGCTGGGAGTCCAAAATGACCCCCAGGCTGTGGACCTGGTCTTTCAAGGGTAGCCGTACCCCATTCAGCACCAGGTCAACAACCCCCAGCCTCCTCTTGTCTCCCACCAAAAGTACCTCAGTCTTGTCAGGGTTCAGCTTCAGCTTATTCCTCCCCATCCAGCCACTCACCGTCTCCAGACATTTGGACAGGGATTCTACGGCCAACCTTGGTGAAGATTTGAATGAGAGGTAGAGCTGCGTGTCATCCGCATATTGATGACACTGCACCCCAAACCTCCTGATGATAGCCCCCAGTGGCTTCACATAGATGTTAAATAGCATCGGGGAGAGGATGGAACCCTGTGGCACCCCACAAGTGAGTGGCCACAGGTCCGAAACCTCTTCTCCCAGTGCTACCCTCTGGTACCTGCCGGAGAGGAAGGACTGGAGCCACCGCAATATGGTGTCTCCAATACCCAACCCCTCCAGGCGGTCCAGGAGGATACTGTGGTCAACGGTATCAAAAGCCACTGAGAGGTTGAGGAGAACAAGGAAGGAGCATTCACCCCTATCCAGAGCCCTCCTCATATCATCTACCAAGGCGACCAAGGCCGTTTCTGTCCCATGCCCAAGCCTGAAGCCCGACTGAAATGGGTCTAGATAATCAGTTTCTTCCAAGTGTGCCTTCAACTGCATCGCCACCACCCGCTCAATCACCTTGCCCAAAAATGGCAGATTTGAGACTGGGCGAAAGTTGTTTAGAACTTGAGGATCCAAGGAGGACTTCTTTAAGAGCAGTCTTATCACTCCCTCCTCAAGGGAGGCGTTCACCATCGCCCTGATCCCCTCACCCAGTCTCTCTCTGCAGCCCATAATGAGCCAAGATGGGCAAGGATCAAGTAAGCAGGTGGTCGGCCGTACAGATGAAAGCACCTTGTCCACTTCATCAGGAGGAAGAAGCTGGAACCGATCCCACAAAACCAGTTTGCCACAGGCCAATTATATAAATGACTAATGAGTATGTGCTTCCATTTCCAATTTTTCACAGTTCTGAACTGTTATTTTTTTATTCCTACAGGTAAATCTATTTGGAAGGCATTTTTCTTCACTCCAAATTTCAGTCCCGAAGGCTCTAATGGATGCCATGATTCCCATGTGTGTTTTTGTCATGGAAGTTTTGTCACATACCATGAACCACCATTGCTGTTTGATCTCTCCGTGGACCCAGAAGAAAAAAACCCAGTAACACCAGAAATGGAGAGTCGCTTCTATGAAATCCTTCAAGCCATTCAGCAAGCAGTAAGCAGCCACACCAAGTCACTCCCTGCTGTCCCCAACCAGTTATCACTGGGGCATATCCTCTGGAAACCCTGGCTCCAACCATGTTGCTCCTCCTTCCTCACGTTTTGCTACTGCAACCATGAGTCATGAGAATTTGCCTGAAGCATGACATTACCAGTGTACAATGACACACATGCTTTTGTTGTCGTTCAGTCGTTCAGTCGTGTCCGACTCTTCGTGACCCCATGGACCATAGCACGCCAGGCCTTCCTGTCCTCTGCTCTCTCCCGGAGTGTGCTCAAGTTCATATTCATCGCATCGGTGATGCTATCTAGCCATCTCATCCTCTGCCATCCCCTTCTCCTTTTGCATTCAATCTTTCCCAGCATCAGGGTCTTTTCCAGTGACTTTTCTCTTTGCATTAGGTGGCCAAAATATTTGAGCTTCATCTTCGGTATCTGTCCTTCCAATGAGCAGTCAGGGTTGATTTCCTTTAGGATTGACTGATTTGACCTCCTTGCAGTCCAGGGGACTCGTAAGAGTCTTCTCCAGCACCACAATTCAAAAGCATCAATTCTTCGGCGCTCAGCCTTCCTTATAGTCCAGCTCTCACAGCCATACGTTTCTCCTGGGAAAACCATAGCTTTGATTATACAAACCTTTGTTGGCAAGGTGATGTCTCTGCTTCTTACTATGCTGTCTAGGTTTTCCATAGCTTTCCACCCAAGGAGCAAGCGTCTTTTAATTTCATGGCTACAGTCACCGTCTGTGGTGATCTTGGAGCCCAAGAAAATAAAATCAGTCACTGCTTCCATTTCTTCCCCTTCGATATGCCAGGAAGAGATGGGGCCAGAAGCCATGATCTTAGTTTTTTAATGTTGACTTTCAGACCAGCTTTTGCATAGGGATGTCAGAGAATTCCGCCACGGATCTCGGGGAAGCCGAATGCCAGCGTATTTGGCCCCCCAAAACCTGTGGCGGAACGGCCTGCCACCCCCCCACGGATCCCCCCGGGACAAGACTTACCTGGGTTGGATCTTCTGGGTGGTGGCGGCTCCGGTGGCAGCTCCGGCGGTGGTTCGGCGGCGGCGGGTCTTCTGACCAGCTGCTGCCGCCGCCATTTCCCATGTAAAAAAGGTGTAAAAAAAACACGCCATTTCCCATGTCCACTATGCTATTTGCGTTCCCTTTATTTTCGCCGTCTTAGTCTACGTAAATATTTACATAGACTAAGACAGGCCAAAATAAGGAACGCAAATGGCGGCAGCCGTAGCCGCCACCATTTGCGTACGCGTGTGTTTTTTTTTTTAAAGTCAGACGTGATAGGCTACGTAAATCTTTACGTAGCCTATCATGGCTGACTACAGGGATGCAAACGGCGGTGGCTATGGCCGCTGCCGTTTGCGTCCCTGCTAGCCAGTGGCCGGATGTCCGGCTGCTAGCGGAGCCGGCCGGCGACTCCGCAGAATCCCTGAGGAGCACAGCCAGCCGGCCAGGATTCCAGGGGGAGGGACGGAGCGCCTCTTCCCCCACCATCAACATAATCCGCGAAAGGTAAGTCACTTTTGTACATCCCTACTTTTGCATTCTCCACTTTCACCCTCAACAAGAGGCCCTTTAGATCCTGTTCTTTCTGCTATTAGGGTGATGTTGTCTGCGTATCTGAGGTTGTTGATAATTCTCCCGGCAATCTTAATTCCAACCTGTGATTCATCCAACCCGGCGTTTCTCATGATGTACTCTGCATATAAGTTAAATAAGCAGGGCGACAATATACAGCCTTGTCGGAAAAAGGCATCCAACTTTGGCAAGAAAATGTGGAGAAATGGCTTGTTTTCACTGAACATCTCCAGCAGTTCCCCTCAAATAATCACTAATAGTGTAATTATACAAATGCTGTAAAAATGCCCTCTCACTTTTGCAGCCCCACCAATAGGCTGCAAAAGTGAGAGGGCAGCTTCATTGACATACGCAGAGGGGCTGATAAATGTGAATACATTTTCAGAGAAAGGGGGTTCTCAGGCAAGTAGCGGGGAGCAGGGTTTTTCATTAACCTAGGAGGGGCTGCCATCCCATCTCTCACAATGCATCTAGAACAGGGATGGGCACCCTTTCTGGGCCACAGTCACATTTGACATTTTGAAGAAGTCCACGGATGCCACCACTAACTGCTGGTGCGGGGGAGAGCGCACCTTCCCCAGCTCTTGCCTTCTGGATCTCCCCCTCTGTGCCACTGGCACCTAGATTTCTTCTCCTTCCCCACCTCAGGATTTTCTTCCCTCCATCCCTCTACTGCTGCCATCACCACCACATTCTCCTGCACCAGCCTGAGATTTCCTGCTGAGACTCACATTCCTCCCCCTCTCTTTCTCTCCACCAGAGCTGCAGCACCCTCCTCCTTCTGCTTCCTCCTTCTTTGTTAGGGCAGCAAGGGGAGGAATTTGGTGGTGGGGTGGAGGAAATTGGTGGTGGCAGGGGGAGAGAAAGAGCAGTGGGGGTAGCAGTGGTGGTGGGAGGAGCAAAGCAGTAGCAGTGGGGGCTGGTGGGCATACCCAGAGGTCCTGGTGGGTGCCAGTGCACACACGGGTGCCCGGTTGACAGACCTATGATCTAGAGAGGTCTTAAATCATTGTTGTTCAGTCGTTAAGTCGTTAAGTCGTGTCTGACTCTTCGTGACCCCATGGACCATAGCACGCCAGGCATTCCTGTCCTCCGCTCTCTCCCGGAGTGTGCTCAAATTCATATTCATTGCATCGGTGATGCTATCTAGCCATCTCATCCTCTGCCATCCCCTTCTCCTTTTGCATTCAATCTTTCCCAGCATCAGGGTCTTTTCCAGTGACTTTTCTCTTTGCATTAGGTGGCCAAAATATTTGAGCTTCAGCTTCGGTATCTGTCCTTCCAATGAGCACTCAGGGTTGATTTCTTTTAGGATGGACTGATTTGACCTCCTTGCAGTCCAGGGGACTCTTAAGAGTCTTCTCCAGCACCACAGCTCGAACGCATCAATTCTTTGGCGCTCAGCCTTCCTTATAGTCCAGCTCTCACAGCCATACGTTTCTCCTGGGAAAACCATAGCTTTGATTATATGAACCTTTGTTGGCAAGGTGATATCTCTGCTTCTTACTAGGCTGTCTAGGTTTGCTATAGCTTTCCTCCCAAGGAGCAAGTGTCTTTTAATTTCATGGCTACAGTCACCGTCTGTGGTGATCTTGGAGCCCAAGAAAATAAAATCTGTCACTACTTCCATTTCTTCCCCTTCTATATGCCAGGAAGTGATGGGGCCAGATGCCATGATCTTAGTTTTTTTAATGTTGAGTTTCAAAGCAGCTTTTGCACTCTCCACTTTCACCCTCAACAAGAGGCTTTTTAGATCCTCTCCGCTTTCTGCCATTAGGGGGGTATTGTCTGCATATCTGAGGTTGTTTATAATTCTCCCAGCAATCTTAATTCCGACCTGTGATTCATCCAACCCGGCGTTTCTCATGATGTTCTCTGCATATAAGTTAAATAAGCAGGGCGACAATATACAGCCTTGTCGTACTCCTTTCCCAATTTTGAACCAATCGGTTGTTCCATGTCCGGTTCTTACTGTTGCTTCTTGACCCTCGTACAGGTTTCTCAGGAGACAGGTAAGGTGGTCTGGTACTCCCATCTCTTTAAGAATTTGCCATAGTTTGTTGTGATCCACATAATCAAAGGCTGTAGTGTAGTCAATGAAGCAGAAATAGACGTTTTTCTGGAATTCTCTTGCTTTCTCCATGATCCAGCGAATGTTGGCGATTTGATCTCTAGTTCCTCTGCCTCTTCAGAACCCAGCTTGTACTTCCGGTAGTTCTCAGTTCACATACTGCTGAAACCTAGCTTGTAGGATTTTGAGCATAACCTTGCTGGCATGTGAAATGACTGCATTTGTGCAGTAGTTTGAACACTCTTTGGCATTGCCCTTCTTCGGAATTGGAATGTAAACTGACCTTTTCCAGTCTTGTGGCCACTGTTGAGTGTTCCAAATTTGTTGGCATATTGAGTGCAGCACTTCAACAGCATCATTTTTTAGGATTTTAAATAGCTCAGCTGGAATACTGTCATCTCCACTAGCTTTGTTGTTAGTAATGCTTCCTAAGGCCCACTTGACTTCACTCTCTAGGATGTCCGGCTCAAGCTCAGTGAGCACACTGTCATGGCTATCAGGGACATTCAGATCTTTCCTGTATAGTTCTTCTGTGTATTCTTTCCACCTCTTCTTAATCTCATCTGCTTCTTTTAGGTCCCTGCCTTCTTTGTCCTTTATCATGCCCGTCTTTGCACAAAATGTTCCCTTGATATCTCCGATTTTCTTGAAGAGATCTCTAGTCTTTCCCATTCTATTGTTTTCCTTGATTTCTTTGCATTGTTCATTGAAGAAGGCCTTCTTGTCTCTCCTTGCTATTCTCTGGAAATCTGCATTCAGTTGGATATATCTTCCCCTTTCTCCCTTGCTTTTCACTTCCCTTCTTTCCTCAGATACTTGTAAAGCCTCATCAGACAGCCACTTGGCTTTCTTGCATTTCTTTTTCTTTGGGATTGATTGAGTTGCTGCCTCCTGAACAATGTTATGGACCTCTGTCCATAGTTCCTCAGGCACTCTGTCTATCAGGTCTAATCCCTTAAAACTATTCCTCACCTCCACTGTATATTCATAAGGGATATGATTTAGGTCCTACCTGAATGGTTTAGTGGTTTTCCCTATGTTCTTCAATTTAAGCCAAAATTTTGCAACAAGAAGCTCATGATCTGAGCCACAGTCAGCTCCAGGTCTTGTTTTTACTGACTACATGGAGCTTCTCCATCTTTGGCTGCAAAGTACATAATCAATCTGATTTCGATATTGACCACCTGGTGATGTCCATGTGTAGAGTCACCTCTTGTGCTGTTGGAAAAGAGTGTTTGCTATGATCAGCGTGTTCTCTTGGCAAAACTCTATTAGCCTTTGTCCTGCTTCATTTTGTACACCAAGGCTATGCTTGCCTGTTATCCCGGTGATTTCTTGACTTCCTACTTTAGCATTCCAATCCCCTATGATGAAAAGGACATCTTTTTTTGGTGTTAGTTCTAGGAGGTGTTGTAGGTCTTCATAGAACCAATCAACCTCAGCTTCTTTGGCCTCAGTGGTTGGGGCATAGACTTGAATTACTGTGATGTTGAATGGTTTGCCTTGGATTTGTACTGAGATCATTCTGTCGTTTTTGAGATTGTACCCCAGTACTGCTTTTCCCACCCTTTTGTTGACTATGAGTGCTGCTCCATTTCTTCTAAGGGATTCTTGCCCACAGTAGTAGATATGATGGTCACCTGAATTAAATTTGCCCATGCTTGTCCATTTTAGTTCACTGATTCCCAAGATGTCAATGTTCAATCTTGCCATCTCATGTTTGACCACCTCCAGCTTACCTTGATTCATTGATCTGACATTCCAGGTTCCTAAACAATATTGTTCTTTACAGCATCGGACTTTCTTTTCACCACCAGACACATCCACAGCTGAGTGTCCTTTCGGCTTTGGCCCAGCCGCTTCACTCTTTCTGGCGCTACTTGGAAATTCCCTCTGCTCTTCCCCAGTAGTATATTGGACACCTTCCGACCTGAGGGGCTCATCTTCCGGCGTCATCTCTTTTAGCCTTGTGATACGTTCCATGGGGTTTTCTTGGCAAGAATACTGGAGTGGGTTGCCATTTCCTTCTCCAGTGGACCACATTTTGTCAGAACTCTCTGCCATGACCTGTCCGTCTTGGGTGGCCCTGGATAGCATAGCTTATGGCTTCACTGAGTTACGTAAGCCCCTTCACCACAACAAGGCAGTGATCCATGAAGGGGATGATCTTAAATCATGTGAACTATTATTCCTATAGTGGCATGTGGGAAAATATAGCAATCTGACTGGCCACAGATTGCCGTTGCTCAACCTCTTGAAGCACCTGGGAAACAATATTTTCTTTTCTTTTAAGGGTAAAGAAAGACACTGCCAACTCTGCCTTTCCTAATAAATCACCCCTGTCTGAAAATGTATACACTTTTGTCGTACCCTCTGGAGGAAAAAAACATTGAACAGCACTTTCTCCTCCTCCCCCAAAATCAGTGAAAACATTGATTTTGAAAGCTGCAAGACAACTGTAAATTATACCATGATAGACTTCCCCCCACCCCCACCCCCACCCCACACATATTATAGTTAAGCTGAAAATACTTTCAAAACATTTGTAGGTAACTGTACTTCATAAACACATTTACTTTGATTTAAGCATCTAGTACAAAACCTTCCTGCCTCTTTTTTGTTTGAAGCCCAAAGTAGGGTGTTCAAGTGCCCTCATGAGTTTACTGAATGTGTGAGGGTAGACTCATGTCCCCATGGTGACATTTTGGCCACACCTCCTGTGCCACATGTTCAGTATTAGTATGAAGGGGCCTTTACATGTGGGCTGAAAAAGTTTCAACACCCCTGCTTGACACCCTATCAAAGACAATGCTTATTCAATTCTTGTTAGGTTAAAAAGGCCAGTATAACTTCTTTTAAGGAGGAATATAGGTGAATCACCCAGATTCCCGCTCCCTTTTTACCTATACTATATCCCTTCCACTAAGTTCGGAAACAATAGCATCTTATATGTACACACAGGTCTGGCTCAAGACATTTTTCTGCCTGAAGCAAAATGATCCCCCCGCCCCCCGCCCCGCATCGGATGTATAGAAGTTGACCTCTCTGGTAGTTGAATCATTTCAAAACGGAAGAAAAAACTGTATCCTCCATCATACCCAAGGTTAGCAAACAAGCTTTAGGTAGAACACAGGGCAGTCTATGTGGCAGGCATAGCTTTGTCCTTCTGCATCTCACTGTGAAGATTGTATGGTCACTTCATATGATCTTCAAAGACTGAAAAATTAGGGGAATGTATCAACATACAACTATGACGAATAATATCCCATAAGACCATTTATCCATTGATGAAGGCTGTGTAGTTTTAATTATTCACCGGTGTCTTTGAACAATGTTATTATAATATTGAAGCAATTTATGTTATAGTGTGAGACATAATTTATTTTAATTATTAATTTTTACATAGAGTCAAAAAGCTTAACACTTTGCAAAGGTCTTACTTATCATTGTGAATTCAAACAGGTGGATCTTATTTTATGTCTTCTACAAATGAAGTTCTTGGGACACTTCTAACACAATCCTATGCATGTCCACTTAGAAGTAAGTCCCACTGGGTTCAATGGGATTTACTACCAGGTAAGGGTATAGAGGATCATAGCCTTTAGTTAAATAGACAAATGCAATCTATTGAACTATCATTATAGGGAGAAAGGGTTAGGATTAAAAAAAAAAGGCAAAGACATCCAAAGGCAGGTGATCAAGAGAGCTGGGAGACTTAAGAAAGGAAGGGTTGTAGAGGAATTGGTGCCAAGAATGGAAACAATGAGCACAGGAGCATAGGAAGCTGCTTTGGCCCATCTAGCTCAGTATTGTCTACATTGGCAGGAGTGCAGAACCTCAGGTGTGTGGGGAGGGAGCAAATCTGGGTCCCAATCCAGCCATCTGGGGTTCCCCTGATGCCCCTTTTCTCCAAGCCTCTTGCCTTCAGCCCTGCCCATCACTGGAATGCAGCCCCCAGAAGCGTCTCTGAAATGCAATTTGAGCTGAAAGAGGTTCTGCATCCCTGCTCTAGGGTTTCAGACATGACTTTTTCCCAGCCCTACCAGGAGATACTGGGGATTGAACCTGGAACCTTCTGCATACAAAGCTTGTGCTCAGCTACCGAAGGATGGAGTTTGTGTGGAAGAACAAAAGAACTTGAGAGACAGAATGTTCTCAGAAGAGAAGTGCACATGGCCAGGAGCTGAAGACATATGGGTGCCTTAATTTTAAATAAGGCAAATCTTTATCTAACAACTTCTACAAAATATCTTGCACAGGAGCCATTTTCTTCAAAGTCCTAGTACATTATTCTGCCTTTCTTCAGAGTACGGTATGCCATACACTACACCCTCATTTAATGGTTGTTATTCCAGATGTTACAACACAGGTACCAGGGAAGTGCTGAAAAACAAACAAACAATATCTTTGATATCACAAAGCAAATGGTCTGTTTATGTTGCCACTGAAAAAGAGGTGGCCATTCAACTTGGTTTCCTGTGAGCTTCATTTAATCACAGGATACATGAATCCTTAGCCAAGATGTTTGTTTACTCCTTTTGCAAGAATTGTAAGTGCTTTCCTGCTGTTATCTGTGAATAGATGCAGAAGCCATTTAAAACCACATTGTGCTCCTTCTAGCCTTGGCTTGTTGCACTTATATTTAACAAGAACAAACAAAAACAAAAAACACTAGTATTTCTTTGCAAACCCTGCTTGGACTTTTTGAAGACAGCAATAGGCCAATGTATGGAGTCTCCCACATGGGCTTCATGATATCCTCCCAGGAGAAGACCCAACCTGTCTGAACATGCAGATTTCTTTTAGAAAGCCAAAACATATATATATGTGCTTGGTTGTGTGCTAGGAACAAGTGTTTCTCTTGCCACAGATGTTGGGTTTTTTTTATCATTGGTTATTTATTGTTGACAAAGGCTTCTACAGCACCTTGTCCTAGGCCACATAGCTTGATATTGGAAATTTTGGCCAAGAGCAGCGTAGTTACTCCTTGCTATGCTGTGAGAATGATGTGAGTCTGAACAATCCAACATCTTATTCCTGCTAAGCTGAGCATTTCATCAGGATATGAAGTGTCTTTCTGTTCTCCTTCTACAGAGGTGGCAACCACTCCAGCAATGAGCTAATGGAGTCAAGAAGAGACTGACTGAGTGTGTGTGTGTGTGTGTGTGTGTGTGAGAGAGAGAGAGAGAGAGAGAGAATGTAGGTATTTGAAAGGCAAATACATAATACCAGCAGGACCAGCAACCAAATGTTTCAGTGTGGAGTGTTCCTATTCAGGATACTTTGTTCCATTCCCCAGCATTCCATGGCTACTGAGCACGCTCAGTCTTCATATGGCTATTTTTGAGGTCTCCGCCTTAGGATCTCTTTACAAATTATTGTCTTGTGCTTCTGCAAACCTCGAGGCTCATGTGCATGGATGGTGCCATTTTGGCTTCATAATTGAGTTAGCTGTTGGAATAAATGATGGCTAAATGATGTTCATAAGAAATCTCACTTTCTTCATTATTCTTAAATACTTTTTATCCCAAGATGTTTATTTAAAAAAAAATATTGTGAAATGATTATTCTTTACAGCATACTTAGGCAATATGTTTTAATTAACATTTTATTGAAATAATTTTTCTTCCATACATACAAATGCTTTCCATTCCTCCCCCAAATCCCAATATAGTACAAACATTATAAAAGCATACAATGAGAAAATTGATATCAGTGCTCTTAAGAGCAAGTGGTGTGGATTCCTGCTGTGATTATATATTTACCATGAAAGGGTAAAATGAGAAAACAATTAAATATTAGCTAATCAGATAGTGAGCTCTCCAGAAAACAATGTTAGTGTGTTTCAGCCTTCATCACTATTGAATTAAACCAACTTGAGTTCTTTTAAGTGTGTGTGTGTGTGTGTGTGTGTGTGTGCAAATGATACTAATAAAAGGATTACTCAAAGGATCTCTATATGTAAGTATTAATTTATCTCTTCGGCAGCTTCTTCTTTTTTTAAGCACTGGAGTGGAGGTTAAGAAAACTAACATACCATCTATTGCCATCTGACAATGACTCTGCAAGAGTCGATCTTAGATAACACGTTGGGAATGTTTGATTAACGTCCTTGTCTATGTAAGTGTTTAAGCTCTGGAGAGATTGTTAGGAATAGGAAATGCAGGCCTTAACACCCCTCCGTCAGCTACATATGAAAAGTGCAGCAATTCATTGTCATCTCATCATTCACCAGGCATTTAAGAGACATATTACTTTGCCAAAGGACCATCTCGGTGTTCCAGCCGCCTTCATTCTGATGATTGCTAAAAATGAATGGTGATCCTTTCTGAGGCACTGAGATTTATGTGGCTGAATGACAACCCTCTTTGATTATCTTTCAATGAGATGCTGTCATGAGCGAGCGTCCCTGGAAGCTAGATGGCATTCTGCCCTTTCTGGAAATTCATGACAATGATAAAAAGTGTTTCCCCAAAGCCTAAGCAACTGCATTCATGGGAAGCGTGCAAGCAGCAGATTATATTTTGTCCCCTCCTTTTGAATTTTAAATAAACAACTGTTGGAATATGCAGGAAGCCTTGAATATGAGCAGTCCTCATAGGAACTGGGGTACACTGCAACAGTTTGTTGCAAGACCCCCTTTGTATGTTATTCCTGTTTGCTGTTGCTACTCTTGAATTTGATTGAATTTCTGAGCCAGAGTGGTGCAGCTTCAAGGAGTTGGATCTGGGAGTCTTCAGGCAACTCACTATCATGTAGGGATGTACGAAAGTCACTTACCTTTTCGAAGGGTGACATTTGCGGTGGGGGCGAGGTGCTCTGTCCCTCCCCCTGAAATTCTCTCTGGCTGGCTCCGCTCCATGGAGATCCCCTGGAGCCGCTGGCCGGGGCCGCCCACAGCTGGACATCCAGCCACTGGGCAGCCTGCAGGGACGTAAATATTTATGTAGCCTATCACAGCAAAAAAAAAAGAGTGGACACAAATGGCGGCTACGGCGGCCGCCATTTGCGTTCCCTTTTTTTGCCATTTTAGCCTATGTAAATATTTACATAGGCTATTACGGCGGGGGGGGAAAAGGGGAACGCAAATGGCGGCCACTACGCCATTTGCGTTCCCTCCCCCCCCCCCGCCGTAATAGCCTACGTAAATATTTACGTAGGCTATATGAGAACGTACGTGAATCACTTTGCAGGCTACTACAAATGCTATCTAAAATTAGAAGAAGAATGGCATTTTGAATCCTAATGAAAAAAAACCTAGTGCAAGACAACCCAGGCCACTTTCCTTCTCCATCATTTTCTTATATGCAGGATGGATGGATCTGCACAAAATGATTGGACACTGGGAAAATGAGTCCAGGCTGTGAATCCAGTCTGGATCAGAGTCTCAAACTCTAGAGCAGGGGGAAGGAAACTTATGTCCCTACAGTGTTGCTGTTCCTCAACTCCCATCACCCCGACCATTATTAATGCTGATGGGGGTTGGAGTCCACCAACATCTGGAGAGCCACAGATTTCCCCACCCCTGCCCTAGACCATGACAATAATATAATCACTGTGTGCCAGGGACTGGAGGCCTCGGTCCCTGCTGTACTAGTCACAATAATCAGGGAATCTTCTACATCAGGGGTGGCCCCCGCAGACACAAACACTGCTGCCCTGCCAAAATGTGCGGATACGATCAGTGGCAAAAACAATCAGCAACAAACTGCTATGGAACACTACAGTTATCAAATGCTATAGCATTGTAGCATTCCATAGCAGTTGGTGGGGGGGGGGTGCCACCACCAGTGCCCCATGGAATTCTGTGGGGTGGCAGCAGGAGTCCCCAGATCTCCCACAGTTGCTCACTCCTGATCTACATGCTTTCCAGTATCCTTGGGTATGCTGGCCCTGATGTGGAATTTATCTCCACCAATAGCCAGTGTGGTGTAATGGCTTAGAGTGTTGGACTGGGAATCAGGAGATCTGGGTTCTAGTCCCCACTTGGCCATGGAAGCCCACAGGGTGACTTTGGGCCAGTCACAGACTCTCAGCCCAACCCACCTCACAGGGTTGTTGTTGTGAGGGTAAAATGGAGGAGGAGGGTTATGTATGCCTCCCTGGGTTCCTTAAGGAGGAAAAAAAGGCGGGATATAAATGTAATTTAAAAAATAAAAAAATAAATAAATAGAGCTCTCCTGACCATCTTCCTACCTCTTGTACAAAATATGAAATGGGGGGGGGGGTAAAGGGGAGCTGCTTGTAGAATTAAAGCCCCATCAGGGAGTGAGGCACAGGGGTCCCCAACTCCAAACCAGCTTAGTGTGTGTATGTGTGTGGAGGGGAAGCGTTAAAGCACCCTTCTACCCCACATGAGCATCTGATCCAGATTGGGACCATCTAGACTACTCTAGAGTAAAAGTGAAAGCTAGCCACTAAGTCTTTAAAGTAAAATCTGTTTCAGCCCTCAGTTGGCTTTATGGGTGTTCACTGAATAACCTGAGAGTCTGCTACGGATTTTGTCCATTTGAATCATTAGAACTGACACCAAATTGACAAATTACATTTATTATATCTCTGAAAGAGAAATCAAGAATTCCCAGAGATGTTCAAAATAAGTGATGGTTGTTTATGGAGAGGGAACAAGCTACACTCTCATTGGAGGCAGAACATGGCATGATATGCTAGAACCCAAAGGACTCAACCCACAATCCATACACTCTGAGACGGTGTCCTTCATTGGTCTAGAGTAAATTTGTTTTGGTTTCCAGCCTAAGGATCTAAGAAATAATAATAGCTTGTATGCCCTTGAAATCATTATGGAAGATATTATTGACAGAATTTTAAAGAAGGGCTCCAATTATATGGGTCAAGCAATTTGTTTTTAAGGTCATTCTAATAATTCTGTATGCCAACATTTTAATTGGGGCACTAAGATGAGTTATTTCAAACAGAATAGAGTTCGGCTGGTAGTAAATTAAGATCTTTTCAAATGTACATTAGCTGTTAACATTAATTATAAACAGGAGTTGTGGTGAAAGAACAGGCTTAGAATCACTGCTCTTTTCTTCAGTAGCTGTCATGCCATCCAGCCATGCAAACAGACAGTTAGCTGCCGATTTTAATTTTTTATTCTTATCATAGAAACAGAGGTTTATGTTTGCAGCTGTCAACTAGATATGCTGTGACAAAACTCAAGTGCTCATTTCAGCTTTGTATTTTGGAGACCAAAGTCTACAGGCTTAAAGTAAAAGGTAGATGTGATCCCCTATAATATTGTCCAATACAGTGATGTTGTTTCACACACAGTTAGCCACTTTCCTAAGCAGCATGAAGACAGAGGGCATCTACCCCAGAACACTGGAGACTTGTGGAATTTCCAAGATATCTATTTATTTAGGGATATGCATCAGATCCAGCTGAATCTAGAGTCTAATCAGGCCACTTCTGAGAGATTCTGTCCCTCTAAGAGATGAAGTAGGATTCCCTCCAAAGTGACTAGAACTGAATGCGGACCTCACCGAAGCGTCATGATAAGAACAGAGAACTGCAGAAAGGCTGACACTGTCTGCAAAAAATCGTTACTTTGCTGCCACTTTTCTGTATATGGAGAACACCGGGATGGAGAGAGGAGTTGAGTAACTGATAGGTCTTCCTGGTTCCTCTGGTTGCTTCCACCCCACATTGTTTTTACTGTGTGTGTGGAGTGAGTCAATGTGCTTTGGGCAAGACTCTTTTGGCTCATTGGAGCTTTGGACAGAAGCGTGTCTACCCTGGTGGATCTCTAGAGATGGGAGGCATGGTACCTAGGGTATGCGTAGGTCTGGGGACTGTTTGGGGTGATCCTTGGAGCATCTTTGAGGAACTGGCCACATGTTCCATCTGCCATATGTGGCCGCACTTTGCTTGGCTTCTCAATGGCTCTATGAATGGACTTGCTGGGCTGGATGGTTTCAGGGCTGAGCCAAAAGGGGCTACCGATCACAGCGCATGGGTGACCTAATATTCCTCCACTCCAGGAGAGAGACCAAAAAGATCTTGGAGAAAGAGGAACAGGGCTGGCCCTACTATTAGGTAGAGTGCAGCAGCCACCTCAGGCAGCCAATTTTGGGTGACATATAAAGGCTGGAAATGGATGCTTATTTAATTTATTGTACTTTTATTGCCAAGTAGGAGAGAGGCACTTGTGGGAGTTTCTGTCTCGGGTACCAAACTGACTTGAGCAGGCCTGGGTTCTAGGCTTGAGTTCTGGGCACCTTGACTTGTGGAGAGCTGCAGCCATAGCAGCAGAGAGGAAGTCAGTAGGACTCCTTAGCCACCCCAAACCATTCCCTAAATCCTTCACTGACAGGGCAGACTACAGATAGCACAGGAAGAGACAGCCACAGCACCAGTGATGCGGTGTGCTTTCCCCCATATCCAATGCATCATCATTCGGAAGGAGGAGCTCCAAGTGCCCAACTAGCCATGTGCAGAGGGTTAGGGTTATGTCTTCTGAGGCTCATGCCTCAACTAGGTAGACTCTGTCCTACCTACATGGGTTGTGTCCTACCTCGCTGCCACCATCTCTGTTCATTTAAGAAACATCTTCAAGCTATCAAAAGCAAGCATCTTCAGCTTGTTCGATAAGCATCAACTGACCATCACTGACCATTAGCAATTAGGGTACAATTCTATTTAGAGAGAATAAAGTCCTACAACCCACAGCATGCCCCAGCCAGCATGGGAGTTGTTGGACGTCTTTCTGTCTAAACATGCATAGGATTGTGCTGTAACAGGGCAATGCCCACTCAGAAATAATTCCCATTGACTTCAGTGGGACTAACTCTGAGTATAGGACGGCAGCCTAAATTATACTCATATGCTCCTGTTTTCACTTGGCACAGTACAACAGGATTTATTTTATGATATTATAGAGTGCCTTTCCTTTTTAGGATTAACTAAATTGATCTCATATATTTTAGTTAAATCTGTAGCATTGAATTTTTGATATGACAAGCAAAGAACCACGTATTTGACTTAAAGCATATCTAATTTCTTCTATATCGCTACCCCAGAAAATCAACCATCATGAATCAAACAACCAGCTGTTTTTCTTTGACCCCCCCCCCACTTTATAGGATAAAGTTTTCAAAACTTCTTCTGTAACAAGGACTATAGTAAAACCATTCTGATTTTTGAGGGAAGGAGGTGAAAGGAACATTCATTCTGTCTCTTAATACAAGTTCTGAACATCTTATGAACAATCCAGATATTAAAGTGTCTTGGATGAAAATTAGTATTATTAGTACTAGAAGTGTGATGTACAGAACTGTGGAGTGGTGCATGTTCAAAGAGAACAAAAATGAACAATTAACTGCATTTGTCAGTGTGAATTTCTTAGCACTCAGTGTGAATACTCTTTACCTCAGTTTTAAAATAAAACTTCTGACATGTTCGTAGTCATTTCATCATCATTTATTATCTTGTCCAGCTTTTATGGTAGTAATATGCCCATCATATTTTTCATTAAAACACACTTTCTTCCTCAGTTACTTTTCAAAGTATCATCATAATGCAATGCAGTGAACAGCTTGTGGTTTAGAATTGGGGTGGCCAGGTGTCCTCTTTTACAGAGGACAATCCTCAATTTGAAGGATGGCCAGAGGACTGTCCTCTATTTTGAAGGCACCCTCCCACTTGAAGGGCTGTTCAGTCCATGTCCGGTTTAAAAGTAGCCATCAGAAGGGAGAGCTGGGCCTTGCAGCTGCCCACCAACAGCACCTGAAGAACAGCAGACTGAGCAAGGCACACAGGCCACCTGGTCACAGTTTTCATAGAATCATAGAATCAAGGGGCCTACAAGACCATCGAGTCCAACCCCCTGCTCAGTGCAGGAAGCTTGATTCCCAGGCAGTCTCCCATTCAAGTACTAACCAGGGCTGACCCTGCTTAGCTTCTGAGATCAGACAAGAGGGAGAGAGAGAGAGAAAGAGATGGTTTTGTACCCTAACCCAGCAGTAAGTCTCATTGCACTCGATGGAGCTTACTTCTCAGAACATAAGAAGAGCCATGCTGGTTCACTAAAGTGAAATGTACTATATTTCTATTTAAATTATAACAATTATGTATAAATTTGCATGTATACATTACATACAAATGAGTGTGTGCAAATCAGTGTCCTCTTTTGTCATCTTTTTGGGTGATTCATACGGCCACCCTATTTAGAATGTCTGAGGGCCAAAACAGACATTACTTTAAAAGTCTGTCTAGCACCTATGTCTTCTTTTCATTTTTACCCTAGAGTAAGCACAGAGGTCCCAATCTGGATTTTAAAAGCTCCTCTACCCACTACACTAGGATCCTGATCTGGTTCAGAGGCCCTACACCTACTCTAGAGTAACTATGGGTGCGAGGGGGAGATGTTGATACTAGATACACGTTTTAAGTATTGTCTGTTTTGACCCTAAGTTGGTTATTACACTGAAGAAAGGATCAAGGGTGAAAATCAGAATTCAGAACTCCTTTTTGTACTTTTTGCTTCATGGTCACATGGATCTCACCAGAGGTATGGTGAGAGTAGATGGGAGGGTGGAGGGCTTTAGGTGCAGGTGGGTGGGTGGGGGGCTTGGGCAGATGGCTTTGGGAAAGGGGGGGTGACTTGAGCGGGTAGCCTTGACAGCTGGTGGGCAAGGGGCTTGGACAGGTAGGTGGCCCTACTTCAGGGGTAGGTGGTCGGTGGGCAGGGGTGCCTTGGCAGCAGGTGAGTGGCTTGGATGGACAGCCTTGATGGCAGGTGGGTACAGTGTCCATCACTGGCACTGTGCCAACAGCTCATTGGAGTCTGGCCTGGCCCCAGCCCTAACCCAACTTAACCTCTCTTGACAAGGCCTCTGATGAAGTTCTCAAATTACTGTTAGCCATCTTCAAACATCTGAAGAGCTGTCATGCAGAAGATGGAGCAGACTTGGATTCTGTTGCTCCAGAACAAGAACCAATGAGTGGAAATTGTAGGGAAACAGATTTTGGCTAAACATGAGGAGAAATGTACTGACCGTATGGGCTGTTCAGCAGTAAAACAGGCTGCCTTGAGCAGTGGTGGCCTCTCCCTCACTTGAGGCATTTCTGTGGAGGCTGCCAGGGATGGCTGCCAGCCATCTGTCAGGGATGCTGTCATTGCATCCTCTACTAAAGATCCTCCATTAAGTAGGACTAGATCACTCCCAAGGTCCCTTACAACAATCCTATGATTCTTATTTTTCTCTGTACCTTACTATAGCCTTTACTCCTCTTTGTTATGTTTTTTTGTGAACATACCCTTGCCATTTTGGAGGCTGTATGCCCAAGGTCCTCTGCAAATCCACACATAATCACACGCTCCCACGCATATACAGAGACAGTGCATTGTACATAATGGAAACATCCAATTTCTAATCATTTAACATGCATACACTGTGCATGTGTAGCAAGGACCATAGAGTATGATAATGTGGGCATGTGATGAAGCCTTGCTGAAGCTAGGCGAGGCTAGTTCTGGTCAGATGGGAGACCACCTGGGAGTTCATTGATGGGCTGAAAGATATATGAATTCAATAAACAAATACAATAAATAAATATATGGCCCATTTCCCTTCGCTTCTGGTCAGGTGTTTGTAATATTGAGCACACCGCATCTTGTCCGGCCATTTCTTTCAGTGGAGGCCCATCTGCTTCTACCACAGAGCTCTCCAATGACTCCTCTGTTTCTCAGGAATCCAGCATGTGGTGCGTGTGTATGATTATGGATTATGCCTTTAGCTTGGAGCTTGCCCCATGTATCACTATATTTTCTTCTGGCAACTGAGCTTTGGGAACCCAGCATGGAGAATTGCACAGTGCAGATTGTGATGTCAAATGTTCCAGGTGAAATAAATAAATAAATCTAGCCTCCAGGAAGCATATAAATCTAAACACAGCAAGTAGAAGCAGTGGTCAAACATTCTCCCTTTATAAAACAGACCTTCTTCAGTATGGGAGTTACAAAAAGGAGCACTGACTCACTAAAACTAATCATCACCCAAGGAAAACAAAGGGTGAAATGAAAAATGAAGAAACGCTCCCCCCGCCACACACACAAAGTTAGAAAGCTGCTAAGATGAGTCTTTGCCACCATCAGAATAAATCATTGTTCCATGAAAATAAAGCATATTTGACTCTACGGTGAATACATAAAAGCATCCACTCTTACATCAACATTGGGAAGATTAAAAAAGAATTCTTCCAGGGTGGAAAAATGACCAAAATCCCAAACTCACAAGAAAGAAAACACATATCTATTCAAATTAAGATAGACAAATTAGATCTGATAGAATAAAATGTAAACCAAACCATATGTGCTTCTATATGCAGAAAAGCATCTAGAGTTATTGAAAAAGCAAAGCAGAAAGTGGGGTGGGTGGAAGCAGGGGAGGAAGCTACTATCAACTATGTCATCCCAGGTACAACTCTTTATTACCTTGTACCAGCCAAAGAAAATTCACAACTCTTGCTTGTTATTCATTATGTCAGGCACTGCCTTCCATATTATCCGAACTGCAACAGGAAAACTATTGAAGCACGGCAAGGCAGTGAAGATATTTGTTGATGTATTACAAGGGAATCAGATGGGGAAAGACCACAGAATTTTGTGATGATGCATGAGAGGGAGATCCAGAGTTTTTCTCATGTTACATTTTCAAGAAATGTATGGGTCAGCTTGAAAGATGATTTTCCTCAGCGCACTATTGGACTTAAGAATCCTGTTGATCAGGAGAGGGAGGCGGGGGACTACTTGGTCCCACCAATCCCAGGTGAGGCAGTGGGAAGGGGATCAAGTCACTATCCAATGATAGAGGATCTTCTCTCAAATCGCGGGGGACCAGGACACACTCCTTTTGGGCAGAGCGTTGACACTTGGGAGACAGCATGTTCAACGTGCACACAGGGGAGCAACTGTGACCTGGGCAGCAGGCACTTTCCTAGGATCAAACGGTCAAAGAAGAGGACCTACTGGAAGCGAGAGAACCAAGAAAGGGTACAATAGGACCATTTTGACAAATGAGAAGGAGTCTTAAAGGGAAAGGATCCCAGGATAATGTTCTTTTCTTCAAAGTTAGCACACAACAGGAGTGGAGGAAATGGCAGGGAGGAACTGTTGCTATTTCCTATGCCACCTAGGAATTTGAAGAGCAATGCCTGGTATTCAGGAAAAGAGGTGCAACCATAAGTTAATTGAATTTGAAAGAGTCCCTCATGCGTCTAGGAGTAGCTCCTTGTTCTCCCAGGAAGTTATTCTAAATAAGGAGTGCAGAATATCAGGACTGAGGGCCAAATCTGACCGTCCAGGATTCCCCAGAGGGCCATGCCCTCTCTGGCCATACCTCCTTTGCCCCAGCCACCAATCATTTCATGGTTTCCTGGCTTTTGTGCATTTATTTCCCCATTCTAAAGGGTTGAAATGCCTCTTCTAAGGCTTTGTGACTGGCAGTAAAAGCTTTATGCTAAAATATGCTGGTATTTTTGGCCCTGCCCCTTTGTTCCTGCCTGACACTGTAATGTGCCCACCAACAAGTTAAGGTCAGACAGGAGAAGTTATGGAGCCTCTATTCACGCCTGTGTCAAGTTCTCCTGTCCCAGTTACAATAAACTCTTCAACTCTTCAGGGGCATAAAGTTCCTTTTATGTGTGGCCTGTATCTACTCCAGCTTTCCATGTCTGTAATGATCACAGTCCCCCTTTGTGTCCTTCTAAGACATCCCAGCCAGCATGGCCAATAGTGAGGCATAGTGGGAATTGTAGTTCAACAACATCTGGATGGCCACGGGTTTATCATCTCTGCTTTAAGAGAACCTTCCTCTATCCAGAAATTCTCTACAACATTATCTAGAAGAGAGCAAATCACATCCAAAGCATCCCCTTCAAATCCATAGGGCATTTCCCCCCTATCTGACAAGAAAAACCAAAAGGAGATGGTTCCCATTCTCCAAACCATTTCCATGGGCTGAAACAGAGTCTTAGTCAGTACCATCTGTGTATACATCAGGAACCTCAGGTGTTTGCAGGCCTCCATCTGATCGGTTGGAATACTCCCTTCTCATCCACCCCCCCCCCGAACCTCCAGAGATTATTCCCCCATCACTACCAATGTTATTTGTTTCTCTCTAGGTTGTTGTCAATGAATGTGGGGATAACCCATGCTGTTTTGCATCTCAGTTGAAGCAACCTTCTAATTTACTATGTCTGCGTTAGATATGATATGGTTCAGTCAGTGAATATATATATACATATACATACATACATACATACATACATATATGCGCTTTGTATTTCCTCCATTCTATACTGCTTTAAAGAAACTGGAGCTCTGGTATTTTTTTTCCTTCCTTCATACTCTCATGCTTATAACAGTATATAAGAAAAATACACGAGAGGTAATCCTGTGGACACATAGTAGCTGTTGGATTCCTGGGAACCTGCTATCATCCATAGGTTAGAAACATTACACACACACACACACATGTGTTGTTAGGCAGGGCTCACCTGGGCATGGGCCCTGGATCTTTTTTGAGCTGTGCCCCAGATCTTTTGAGCTGTCTTAATTGCCTTTTTTTTTTTTTTTTACATTTTCCCATAGACTTGCATTGGAAAACAAAAATGGCCTTAACTTTTTTAGTTTGTAAGATAAATATATGAAATTTGGTGTCTTGATAGCCTCCATAGAACTGATTGAATCTGCCAAATTTCAGGCAGTTTGGTCAAGTGGTTTTTGTGCTAGTCACAGGTACAATTTGCTATTTTCAAGAAAATCTGTCAAAGCAAAGAGCTATATTTTTTGTGTGCTTCCACATGTGTGCATGGAATTTGGGGAACTGGAAGCCTGTATAGAGATGACTGAGCCTGCCAAAGTTCAGATAGTTAGGTCTAGTGGCTTTTGTGCTAGCCACAGGAAAACTTTGCTTTTTCCAAGACAATCTGTCAAAGTAAAGAGCTATAATTTTTTTGTACTTCCACATAAATTCATGGAATTTGGGGAACTAGCAGGCCCCATAAAGCTGACAGAAACTACTAAATTTCAGAAGTTGGGTCCAGTGGCTGTTGTGCTAGCCATGCGTAAAGTTTCCTTTTCTCAAAGTCTAAAACAAAAAGTAAAAACTGTCAAGTCACCCAGGGGATTAGAGATCCTAATCAGAAGGTCTTTAAGGTGACCATTAGGAGGTCACTATCCCTAATCTCTGGTGTAGGATTTTTTTAAGGTGCAAAAAACTTCTCTCCCCCTACTTTTCATTTCTGCTCTTACACGCCCACTGTTGTGAGCTTGCCTGCAATGAAATTTTGGAGAAGGAAGGGAAGAAACAGCTCCATGTGAAATACTGGTATTTCACACAGCATCCAATTTTACTGCCCATTTTACTGCCCCAAACTGGAACCTTTGGATTCTGCATTAGTTTAGTAGCTTCAGTACAGCAAAGGATCCAATCAGCCTCCACAAATTTCTTTCTCCCCCTCCACTTTAATTTCTCCTAAACAGATGTAGAACTCAAATAATCCCAAAGGGAGGGTTAGGACTATGTGACATCATGATTGAGAAACTGCTGGGGCTTTTAAATAGGTTCTACAGTTTTAGAAAAGCTAGAAAAATCCTTCAGCCACCTCACCTCATAAAATTCATTTAAGTATGTGCAATCCTTACAAACCTTCCACAGCCTCCTAAATTCCTCTGAACCTCTCTGAAAGGAGCCACTTGGCTTAGGGAATTCTCTCTACCCCCCCCCCCAACATTTCCAATCACCATTCTTCTTTTCTTCTTCCCTCCCCTATCCTGCTGTTTCTTTCTCTTCTTTATTCCACCCAGAGCATATCTTGGGGAATTCTTAAAGAGAATTCTCTTCAGTGGGCAAGAGAAGTTCTGAACTGTATTTGACTTCATACCAGCAGACAAGAGGGTTGGGTTTTCCCCTCCTCACTCAAGCCTTTGAGAAAAGTGGGTTCACGTGGTTGCAGATAAACAAATCTGGGGCTGTTTTGTTTGCCAGTTGCCATATCCAGCAATAGGAAGGGCTGTGGCTCAGTGGTGGAGCACACGCTTGGCATGCAGAAGGTCCCAGGTTCTATCCCCAGCATCTCCAGGTAGGGCTAGGAAAGAATCCTGCCCGAAACCCTGCATAGCCACTGCCGCCAGTCAGTCAGTGTCAACAATACTGCGCTAGTTGGACCCAGGGTCTGACTCAGTACATGGCAGCTTCCTGTGTTGCTCTGAACAGAAAGCTTTAATAAAAATAGGAGGTTATGGTTTGTTTTTTAAGTGGAGGGGAGATAAATATTGCTAATTTATGCAATCCTATGTATGCCTACTGAGAATTCCCATTATGTTTAATGAGGCTTACCTTCAGGAAAGTGTGCATAGGATTCCAGCAGAAGTTACTTTTGCAGAGAGGTTTGCACCTTGATGTTCCACATGTTTACTCAGAAATAAGTCCTGAGAAGGAGTGTACTAAACCTCACCTGGCTCCACTGGGTTTTGCGGTGGGGGGGAGGCGATCCAGCCCTCCCCCCCAGAATCCTGCCCAGCCAGCTCCACTCCACAGCCAGTCCGTGGAGCCGCCAGGTGTGCCGACCCGCAGCAGGGCCTCCATCCGCTGCTGGACTGCTGCGGCCGCAAATGTATTATGTATGTATGTATGTATGTATGTATATATGTAATCTATACACACATGCAAGCACACTGCATGCACTCACCACACACACACACACACACACACATATTAGACATGCACTTAGACTCGTGTGTGTGTGTGTGTGTGTGTGTGTGTATATATATATATATATATATGCAAATTGGTGTTATGGTCCTGTGCCCCGGATCTTTTAACACCCTAGCAATGCCCCTGTGTATGTATATGTGTGTGTGTGTGTGTGTGTATATGTATATAGATAGATAGATAGATAGATAGATAGATATAGATAGATATAGATATAGATATATATTGGGAAAGGAGTACGACAAGGCTATATATTGCTGCCCTGCTTATTTAATTTATCATGAGTACATCATGAGAGTACATCATGAGAAATGCCGGGTTGGATGCATCACAGGTTGGAATTAAGATTGCCGGGAGAATTATCAACAACCTCAGATGTGCAGATGATGCCACCCTAATGGCAGAAAGCGAAGAGGATCTAAAGAGCCTCTTGTTGAGGGTGAAAGTGGAGAGTGCAAAAGCTGCTTTGAAACTCAACATTAAAAAAACTAAGATCATGGCATCTGGCCCCATCACTTCCTGGCATATAGAAGGGGAAGAAATGGAAGTAGTGACAGATTTTATTTTCTTGGGCTCCAAGATCACCGCAGACGGTGACTGTAGCCATGAAATTAAAAGACATTTGCTCCTTAGGAGGAAAGCTATGGCAAACCTAGACAGCATAGTAAGAAGCAGAGACATGACCTTGCTGACACAGGTCCATCTAATCAAAGCTATGGTTTTCCCAGTAGTAACGTATGGCTGCATGAGCTGGACTATAAGGAAGGCTGAGCACCGAAGAATTGATGCTTTCGAACTGTGGTGCTGGAGAAGACTCTTACGAGTCCCCTGGACTGCAAGGAGGTCAAAGGGAATCAACCCTGAGTGTTCATTGGAAGGACAGATACTGAAGCTGAAGCTCAAATATTTTGGCCACCTAATGCGAAGAGAAAACTCCCTTGAAAAGACCCTGATGCTGGGAAAGACTGAAGGCAAAAGGAGAAGGGGGTGGCAGAGGATGAGATGGCTAGATAGCAACACCGATGCGATGAATATGAACTTGAGTATGCTCCGGGAGAGAGCGGAGGACAGGAAGGCCTGGTGTGCTATGGTCTCTCTCCCGGAGCGTGCTCAAGTTCATATTCATTGCAATATATATATATATATATATATATATATACACACACACACACACACACACACACAGAGAGCCAGGTTTGCTCATGAACAAGAGACTGTTATGCCCCAGAACTCAGCCCAACATATTGTTTCTGACTACCAAGGACACATGAGATTAATTAATTAAAGCAGACCTTGAAAACTTTTAGGTTTCAGCTTGTGTTTTACTGATGTGTTTACATATGGGGTTTTTCTCCCCTGATTATCAGGTGTTTTATATATTTGTAAGTATGTTAAAGTACCCTATGGCTCAGCGGCAGAGCCCCTGCTTCGCATGCAGAAGGCCCCAGGTTCAATCCCCGGCATCTCCAGGTAAGGCTGGAAAAATTACTGCCTGAAGTCCCGGACAGCCGCTGCCAGTCAGTCGGTGTCAACAGTACTGGGATACATGGACTCTGCATATGGCAGCTTCCTATGTTCCTATTGTTTAATTTTGTTTTAAAGATTTATGTAAGTAGCCCCTGAAAGGCAAGGTATAAGTCTTTAAATGCATCTTTAAATAAATAAAGGTGTCCCCAACCAGTCGTGTCCGACTCTAGGGTGTGGTGCTCATCTCCATTTCTAAGCCGAAGAGCCAGCGCTGTCCAAAGACGCTTCCGTGGTCATGTGGCTGGCATGACTGAACACCGAGGTGCACAGAACACTGTTACCTTTCCTGCCGAAGCGGTACCTATTTATCTACTTGCAATTTCTTGCTTTCAAACTGCTAGGTTGGCAGGACTTTAAATAAATAATCCTTCCTATATCATGATTTTTTAAAATCCTGTGAATGAGAAGACCAACCATGTATGTAGATGGGATATTTGGAATTTAAAAAGAGGTTCTAGATTTTGTGATTGCGGGATTGTTCTCCATTTTTTACTTGTAGAGAGAAAATTCACTCATCCAAAAACAAACCTACAGTGAAAATGAATTCAGATTGGTCCATATATTAGTGTCTCTATTGTGTCAAGAGTTCATCTATATTTATAAGCTGCCAGTTTGGGCACATAAATTAAGCAGAGGGGAAAAAAAACATAATTTGGCGTTTTGGATTTAGCTGAAGATCAACAGTATCACGTGTCCTATTTTTACACTGACTGCATTATTTTCATCATAGAAGAGGACAGCATCTTTCACCAGGAATAGCAGTGTTGCTTCGAGGTTGCAACCTGACCTGAGATAAATATTGCTGGAAGGTCTGTTTAGCCCTAATTAGCCCCATCAGCTGGTTACTTTCCTCACTAATCAATCCTAAAGAGAGTGAGTCCAGATGGAAAACATGGAGAATGGAAGCCTTGGGATAAATATTCCAAAACTGCATATATATGTTCCTAAAATATGGGATGATGGTTTTGTTTTGTTTTTTGGTAAACTCTGAAATGGAGAGCATGGACACAAAGATTGTTGAGGCTGCTCTATTGCTTAGGCATTATTAATTATCTTAACAAAAATAACATGTGAATGTCAGGATTCATTAGAAAGTTTAGCAGCATATTAATTTATTTAAAGATTGCCACACCATGAAGCTTACCCAATGTCGCTGATGGTTTGGAAGAAATAATTCACTGTCTACAAGTTCTAGTAATTGCTTCGAATGAAAATCATGTCTAATGATGAGAGACGTAGCACATGGGTACGTTAACTGTGTTTCAACATTCATTTACATTTGTTGTTCCTAATTGAAATTAATTGTAGTAAATGTGTCAAACTGTTAAACTGTCAGCACCCTGATTTCAGCAGAAGGATCAAGCCACCATGCATACATATGAAAGTGCTGCCAAGCACTATTGTTCCTCCCCGCCCCCATTATTTTTTGGTAGCACAGCCTCATCATACAGAACATGAGATTAGTCCACTGGTCACAAGCACTCTCTTGCTAAAATTAGAAATGTATTAGAATGTGGCTACTGGAAACCACATTCTATAATAACTAAGGCTTCCCTCCATCTTAGAAAGAGAGAGAAGGAGAAACAGGGAGGGAGAGGGAGAGGTCCCAATCCAATGGTTTAAAGATATGGATCACATTTGAATCAGGTGAGGCTGTGCAAGTCCTTGATCAGTGCCTAGACTCGGTGATGGCCTGGATGAGGGCCAATAAACTGAAGATGAATTCTGGCAAGATGGAAGCCCTGTCTGTGAGTCCGGGAGATAGGCTCATTACTGGATGAGGTTGTGCTCCCTTTGAAAGATCAGGTACTCCTAGATCTATCAGGTAATCTGGAGTACTCCTAGATCCATCACTGTTGCTGGAGGCTCCAGTGACCATGGTGGCTTGAAGTGCCTTCTACCAGCTTCAGCTGGTTCACCAACTGCAGCCTCTCCTGGACAGGGATAGCTTGGCCACAGTGGTACAGGTGCTAGTAACTTGAAGACTGGATTACTGCCATGTGCTCTATGTGGGGCTGCCTTTAAGGCTGCTCCGGAAGCTGGAACTAGTGCAGAATGCAGCAGCTTGGTTGTTGTCAGGAGCTTCCCCTTTGCTGAGGGAACTGCACTGCTGCCTATTCGCTATTGGGACAGGTTTAAGGTTTTGGTATTTGCGTATAAAGCCCTAAACAACATGGCACCAGGATACCTGAGAGAGCGCCTTCTCCCTTATCAACGTGCCTGGTCACTGACCTCGATGGCATGCTCCTGCTGGTTCCATATGGACCTATAGCCTGATTGGAGTCCACCAGTAGAAAGAGCCTTCAGTGTGGTGGCCCCCTTTCTATGGAACTCTCTGCCTCTGGAGGTCAGGCAGGCATCAACATTGTGTTGTTTTCTGCACCTCCTGAAAACATCTTTATTTCAAGAAGCCTTCCTTAACTGACCAGCCACCATTTTTGTTGGTTCTCTGTTTTAAAAACCAAAATTTTTATATGTTTTATTATTTTTATCTTTTATTGTTCACCACTCCAGAATCTGTCTAGATGTGGAGTGGTATATAAATGTGTTAAATAAATAAATGGTCATATTTATTGTATTACATTATATATTGCTATTTGAATTGGAAATAATTAAAGGGGCACAGGAGTGTCCCATTAGTTAAGATGAGTCACACACAAAATAGTTTCTGCCATTAAAAGCCCCAAGATTCTACTGCTTATAAAAATGGTACCAGTTCTGCAACTTACTTGAAACTTGGCATCCATAATCTACTTGATGAGGTATATAATTATGCAAAATTCCAAGTGATCCAATAAAAGTTGGTACAAGTACAGAAAATTAAAAAGTTCTGGAAATTGACATATTTGTACTCTTTACTCCAAGCTGTGGCTTGGTGTATATTTCTTTCAAATTTTGGTGAAAACTACTGATACACTTTATTCAGGTTTGTCAAGGAGATGTGCCTTTCATTGGTTTGGTGAAATTCTGAGCAGCAGTTCAAAAGTTATTAAAGTTTTTCTGCCCCATGAAAGCCTATGGCAGAAACTGCTGCCAAAGTTATGTTGGGCATGCTCAGTTTCACTCTGAAGCTAGAATGCTGCCAGTACTCCCGTATTTTGACAGGAATTCTGGTGTTCCTGTCAGCATTTTGGCAGTGGGGGAAGAGTAGCAGGAATCTGTCAACTAAGATAAGAGTGAGGTAATTTGAAGGCTGAGGGAATCACTCTCACTGATAGATCACTGATGAAGCAGGGACAGGGAGGAAAAGGTAAATACTATTTTGGAATCCTGTGCAGGCTTACTCAGAGCTAAGCCTTTCTGAATGCACAGGAAAATATCTATTCCTTTGTACATATCTACTCAGTTAATGACTTGTTGGTGTTTTGCTTTTGAGTTTGTAGGCTCCCCCCCCCCCATAACACTGTAATAATAAATTTCATTTTTAAAAACCAGGTAAATTCAGTGATAAAGAAACCTGCTAGTTTAAGACCATAGTTGAGGCTCAAGCTCCACAGATCCAGAAAATCTGAAATGAGGGCTGATGCCTTAACAGACATGTCCTGTGATCAGTACTGATAGTGTGCAATGTCACAAATCATGCTTGTATAGGCAACAAACCGCCATGAGTCAACTTGCAGGATGATTCCTTTAGCAATACCGTAAGGTTCAGAATCTTCATAAAGTAATATAGGACCAGGACAACTTGGGGCTTCTTTGCTGATCCCATCCTCCCCATCTGGATTTAGGCCTATAAGACCTAGGCAAAGTGTGGTGCATAGAAGGTAAATTGTAAGTAAGCACAATGTGTCAGATTGCACAATATCAATCCTGATCACGGGGCGCTTCTGTTAAGACATTAGCCATAGTTTCCAATGTCCTGGCTTTGAGGAACACAAACTCACACACATGGATACACTAACACTTTCCCAGGAATTAGTCTGTCCCCAAATGGCCCCATCATTTATCTCCATCCAACAATTCTTCTGCCAGCCTGCAGAACATGGGAGGACAACTTGTGGCCCTGTAGATGTTGTTGGAGTGCAACTCTTACCATCCCTCACCATTGGCTATGCTGTCTGATGGGAATTGCTGTCCAACAAGATCTGGAGAGCCACAAGTTGTCAACTTGTGCTGTAGAATATCTGGAAGTTTTCCACTTAAAGTGCCATGATATAGAGAACTGGCAATTAATTGGTAAGGCAGACTCATCCAATATTTGGGCTGAGCTGAAACAGAGGGATCCTCTTTACAAAGCCTCACCACCCCCTCATGAAAAAAAATCCCACCTTTAGCTGGTTTTCAGGAGGCATGTGTTGGCTCAGGAAGAAGGGACCACCTTCCTGAACTGCTGAGGCAATCAGCCGGTGCTCCATGCCTTCCCAGGAATTCCTCACACTACACTGCAAGGGAGTTTTATAGACCTTCACAGCATAGGAAACACAGTGCATTTTGCCTAGCTGCCTTGGCAGCATAGGGATATTTTTTCCCTGCTCAGTGAATCTACCTTCTTCATTCAGAAGAAAGCTTTGTGGTCTGGAAAGTAGCCCAATACTGTAAAACGTCGCAGAAAACCTTAGTGGGCTACAGAGTTTAGTTAGTTTATTAGTGTTCCCCCTTAACTGAAATAATAATGGCCACATTCTAACCATGCAGCATTCAAACCATCTGGCATTCTTGAAGCATTCAAACCAGTGCTGTGCCAAAAATTATCATGGGTTGGGTTTGAGTTTCTCAGGCTTACCTTACTTACGAGGTGGCCGAGGAGTGAGCACAAGTGTCCTGTTTTTCATTGTACAATCAGCTCTCTGGCTGCCTGTGACCTCCTCAGCTTCCTACGCTTCAATTAAAGCTGAGTGAGTTAAAGGCACCATGAGGTCATTCCTCCCTTACCCTTAGGGCTTTTTCAGATCAGGGTGTGCAGGCAGCCTGGGAGGCTAGCTGTGACTAGGTAAGCTCAAAAACACCACAAAAATAAATTATAAAACATCCCGAATGAGGCAAAACAATGGGAACGTCTTTCATGGGGGGAGAAAACTTTCAGGAAATTGGAGGACAGATTTTGGCAGAGCACTAACTCCACCTCATCCCTGGATCCAAACACAACACTGCCCCCACCTGCATTGCAGTGGATGCAAACTGGGGACAGCCTGCCAAGACAGTTGATGCTGTTGCAGCACCCCCCCCCCCAACCTTTAGGAAAAAAGGAAGACGCTGTGCTACACAACCTGCCAATAGGGAGTCCTACCTGGGAGAAACTGTTGAGAATTTATCCTCCTCCTGGAGAAATTTGGTGAAATAGTCTCCCAAATTTCTCTGCCCACAAGTAAGGTGAAGAATTTCAAGAGGCCACTTGTGCACAGCTCTAATTCAAGCAGACCAATGCAATTTTTTACTTCAATTTGTCCTTGTACACTTGTTCATCGAGCAGTCGTCTTTTACATGTTTGGAACTATTGCCGGAAACTGTCAGCTCTGATGCTGCCATCAATACATTGTTCGATATCTTTAAATGCATATGGATTGCAAAGATTCAGCAAGTATTTGAAAAGGATTTATTCTCTTGACTTTGTGCTCAGCATGTCAAAATCACTGAGTTCTCTGTAATCAGTGCCCTAAAAATAGCTTTTGTGTTCATGTCGGCAGGATTCAAATTCTTAAAGAACCATGAAAAAATGAAGTTGATTGATATGACTTTGCATGGTTGAAATGAGAGGTTCTTTTTGTCATTGTCAGTTTGATTGACCAGGCAAGTTGGAGAATTAATCTATTTGAAAGCAGGTCTTTCACACAAAAGGAATGGGTGGTAGGCATAACAGAAATAAAGTTTTTTCTATATTCTAGTAGATTTTTGCAGATAATAATGCTGTTGTTATTCCATTATCACTGCATTCATTTCCAGTAGAAACAATACATATTTTCCCCTAGTGATGGAAATAATGATGAGTAATTATGTGTTGTTGCAAAAGAACATCCCTTGAAATGCTCTCTTACTAAGCTAGAATCTTGACACATTTGGAGTCGAAATCAGGAAAGGGAAATAAAATTAAACAATAGCATGTAACGTAAAAACTGCAACTGTGCAATTGAATGTAATTCACCCCAAATGCTACCTGGAAGCTGGGGGACCCTACTGAATGGAGTAGGCTGTGGTGCATGAGAAAGGGGAGAATCCACAAAAATCAGACAGAGGCATCTTCCATGAGTGGAGTACTTCTCATGGAAGGTCCCACCGCCCGGTTATAACATCACTGATAAAGATTTTTGGCTTATGTTATAATATGATCCACAGTATTAGACCTATTAGAGTTTTCATTATTTGTGTGGTATTATATGTAACTATTACCTTATGTCAGGAATTGTAGGCACATTTGAAATTTTGAGAGAGTGCCGTGGGTGCTCTCACTAAATGGGTGCCATGAGAGGTTTGCCCATTCATAAAAGGTCTGCCATGGTGGGCATGGCTGGTCATAAAGCACTCATTTCCCAGAAGGCAAACTGGTGAGGCTAAAAAAAAACCCCAGTAACTTGCTCAAGAACCTAAGTACAGGGCAGAGGTGGGGTCTGAACTCCAAAACACAAAACTACTCTTATGAACCCAAATAAAGAAGGTGCTAGAGGGCAACTCTTCACTTTGCAGCCTGCCAGCCTCTCAGTTAAAAAAAAAGAAGAAGAAGCAATTTAAACAATCTTAAGAAATAAAATAAAAATCAGGAAATGAAGTGAACCTAGTGGGCACCAAGAGAGGTGTTCACAGGCACCTTGGCACCCACAGGCACCATGTTAGAGACTCCAGCCTTATGGAATAAGGGATCCTCTACGGTGTTCATTTATTTATTTTCCCTTAATCCTGTTATTCATGTTATAAACATTTGTTAAGTAATATTTTGTGCCCTTGGTTCTTTGTACGTTTGAATGGCCACAACCATGCACTTTTCTTCATTGAAGCTGCATTCTTATACCTACTTACCTGGGAGCAAGCCCCATTGAATTCAATGGGATTTACTTCTGAGTAGACATGTATAGAATTGCACTGTGAGTTGCATAGACGCTTGAGCCAGGCGCCGAGGAACATTGGGGTTCCCCTGAAGTTTATCTGGCAGATGAGCTGTACAAAAACAAACAGAGAAAAGTCGACCAATTCATTTCTTAGATATACATCATATTTCATTTCTGTACTTTCTGCTTGTTAATTCCAGGTATGGTTAATTAAACATTTGGGAAAGGGCTACAGGCCAGTGACAGAGAACATGCTTTGTATGCAAAATGACCTAAATTTGATCCCTGGCATCTCTAGTTAGGACTGGGAAAGTCCCCCGTTTAAAACTTTGGAAGGCCATTCCCAGTCAGTGTAGACAATATTGAGCTAAATGGACCAATGGTCTGATATGATATTGTGACCAGATACCCAGATATGATATGAACTTGAGCACACTCCGAGAGAGAGAGCGGAGGACAGGATGGCCTGGCGTGTTATGGTCCATGGGGTCACAAAGAGTTGGACACGACTGAACGACTGAACAACAACACCCAGATATGATGAGGCAAGACAAGAAAAGTTGGGTGAAACCAGGGCCACAGCTCTATTGAATTAATAACAAATAGCGTCAGCTCTGTGGGTCTTAGTATGTTAGCTGACAAGGGTGAGCCTGACCCGGTTCTGAGTCCAGGGACAGCCCAGTTTCTGTCCCAGCCTTCCATACACACCTTGAGGTGTTGAAGGGTGCCCTCCCAAGTCACACACCCCCTTGAGTCCCATGACTCTGTGAGCCATTCAGGCCCCAAGGAGGGTTGCTTCTCTGCCCCACGTCCCATAACTCTCCATGGCAAGCCTCCAAAGCCCTCCTTTCACCTTATAGGTGCCTCTAGCTGCTCACCAGTCCCTAGCACCTAGGGTCCCTCCCCACACTGCCCACCAGTTATGGCCAATTGTAACTACTTAATCTAGTAACACCCCACTCCACCCCTGCTAACAGTCAATTATTTATTTATTCATTACATTTCTATACTGCCCAATAGCCAAAGCTCTCTGGGTGGTTCATGAAAATTAAAAGCCTAAAATACATGATAGAACATAATATAAAACTTTAAAAAATTAAGAACAAAGGAAAACCAGAGTTCAATATGGAATAGGCTTGGCTGGCTGGGGCACGCTGGTAATTATAGGATGTTTTTCTGTCTAAACATTCATAGGATTGCACCGTAAGGCAGCTGTCTATGAATGTTCCTAGAAGACAACATGGTGAAATTCATCTCGCCAGATGATTGGATGCCACAGATTACACGTTCCCTATATAAATGTGTATGTTCCATGGTAAGCAGACACAACACAGGAAAATTATCATTGTCAGCTCCCCCCCGCCCCCATTTTCAGGATTCTCAACACAAAGAATGATCATGATCTTGCTAGAAGCATGGTAAAGTTTGAGAGAGAGAAAAATTCATTTGGAAAATTAAAAGAGAATTAGAAAAGTTAGGATGCTGTTTCTGTTTAGATAACCATCATGACTTTTGTTATTGGCCAAAGAAGGAGCTTGCAGGCAGCTCACTTCCCCTTCCCTGCCAGAAAAAACATGCGACTCTGACCTACAGTTGTCCTGGACTGCAGAAGTCAAGGGAAAGAAGGCCAAAGGAAGACGCGTCACCCATTGCTATTTGTGCAAGAACACAGGGCAAGGGAAGACCAGCCTCCCAAAGTGCATGTATGCCTCCTGCCTACTTATAATTAGGGATGTACGAAAGTCACTTACCTTTCCGCGGATTATGTTCATGGTGGAGGGGGAGGCGTTCTGTCCCTCCCCCCGGAATCCTTGATGGGGGGGAGGTGATCTGGTCGTCCCCCCTGGAATCCTCGATGGCTGGCTGTGTTCCGCGGCGGCTCCGCGGAGCAGCCGGCCAGGCCCAGGCCAGAGCCGTCCGCAGCTGGATTTCCAGCCGCGGAGGGCTCTGGGTAAAACAAAAAACAAAATGCGTACGCAAATGGCAGCGGCTATGGCCGCCGCCATTTGCATTCCTTATTTTTCGCCGTCTTAGTCTACGTAAATATTTACGTAGACTATTACAGCGAAAATAAAGGGGAATGCAAACAGCGTAGTGGGAGCTATTTGCGTCCCTTTTTGATTCGCTATTTTAGCCTATGTAAATATTTATGCAGGCTAAAACAACGAATCAAAAAGGGACGCAAATAGCGCCCACTACACTATTTGTATTCCCCTTTATTTTCGCTGTAATAGTCTACGTAAATATTTACGTAGACTAAGGCAGCGAAAAATAAGGAATGCAAGCGGCGGCGGCCATAGCCACCACCATTTGCGTACGCGTTTTTGTTTTTTTTACCGGGATGTGATAGGCTACGTAAGTTTTTACGTCTTTACGTAGCCTATCACGTCTCTGTAAAAAAAAAAAAACCAAACACCAGACTGCAAATGGCGGCAGCAGCAGCAGCCAGTCGGAAGACCAGCCGCTGAAGCCGCCGCCGGAGCCGCCGCCGCCCGGAACATCCGCCCCAGGTAAGTCTCATCCCGGGGGGGATCCACGGGGTGGCAGGGGGGTGGCAGGCCGTTCCGCCACAGATTTCGGGGGGCCAAATGCACTGGCATTCGGCCTCACCGAGATCCGTGGCAGAATTCTCTGACATCCCTACTTATAATGCACCACTTTGTTCTGGTCTTGAAGATCTGATCTCCCTCCGCTACCTTTTCCTCCACCCTCTTCTCTTGTGTGCCATATCTTTCTAGCCTTTGTGGGGCAGGGCCTGTCTCTCTTTTTATTGTTGTGAGCTGCTCTAGGAGACAATAATTGTTTGAAAAGTGTGATTAAAAAAACAGTTAATTCATTAATTAAAAGAGAAGTCAGCCTAATGATTCAGTCTGTCCTCATCCCCTTTTCACATTGACTGTCCTTCCTTCAGCATCCAACAAAAAACACTGACTGGAGTATGTTAAAGCTTCAATTTAGCATCTATGGCTACATTGGAGAAGCCATCCCAGGGTTTCTAGAGGTGTTGCATGACAACCTGTTCCTTTGTACTGAATCTGTACTTGATCTTGCATCTCTAGTTGCCATGACACTCAGATAAAAATGGTTGGCATTCTTTCCCCTTGGGGCAAACCAACAACTAACATATTCCAAGGACATGACACTGGCTGTATATTTTGTTTCTGGCATATCGATGTGCAACCCTTTTTCAGAAACATCTGCGTCAGTAAAGTTCTCCCAGATATTCTTCAAGAACAAAACATGCTTGATTTCTACAGTGTCCTTTTATGCCAATACATTTAAACCTTTAATATATTAATCTTTATGCTCTTATTTTCTACAGCAGTTCTTAAATTGTCTCTGCCAAGATGCACAGAGGTATCACTGAGCTTTTCTACACTGTTAATCCACTTTATCTACTTTTGGTTTCATGATGGAATTGAGATCTGAGCACTACACAAGGAGCGTTTCCTTTCCTGCTTTCCCACTACATAACCTCTAGGGGCTCTTCTACATGAGACATTTATCGTGCCTCCTGTAGAAATATATGAGAGCTATGCACGCTTCAGCCTGAAGCCCAAGCTCCAAGTCAAAGCGGGGTGCCTCCAAGGTGAGACAGAAGGGTCACAATGCGGCAAGAAGTGGGTTGGGTCACTCTGAAATGCCTCGGCATGCTTCAGCATGATCCGGAAACCCAGTCTAGTCACGCCACCACTGCTGCTCAGCCCCCAGCTCCTTACCCAGGCCCTCTGGATGTGCACCAGCAGCTGTCTTGTTGTTCTGGGGGGGGGGAGCTATTTTTAAGATGGTGACTTCCAGTATTTCCAGGAACAGATTTTGCAGGATCTCTTTCCAGAACTATAGGGAGTCACCATTTTAAAAATGCCCCCCCCGAACAACAAGGCAGCTGTTGGCTTGTGTCCAGAGGGCCCAGTAGCTGGTGGCAGTGGCTCCCCTGGCAGTGGCTTCTCCTCCTGTGGCAGCTCCTCTGGTGGCAGTGGCTCCCCCCCCCTCAGAACAACAACACAGCTGGCACCATGGGTCCAGAGGGCCCAGGTAAGGAGCTGGGGGCTGGGCAGCACACGGGAGAGGGCAAAGCGGGACTCGGATGTCCAAATCCTGCTTCAGCTCTGGAGGCCAAAGTGGGTATCCCCCCCCCCAATCAGCCCAAAGCCTGCCTCAGAAGTCCCAAAGTGGCATCCAAGGGAAATTAAGGGGTCCATGCGCAGGCCTAAAATATATTAGTGATCTCTTATGTATATGTGCTATTCCGCTATACCATAGTGCCACCTAGAGGGTATGTAGTGGAAAAGCATGGAGGGAAATGCTCCTTGTGTATTGTTCAAATCTCAATTCCATGACAAAACTGAAAGTAGATGCAGTTTATTAACAGCTGATTAACAGCCTCGTTTAGAAAAGCAACTTGTGGCACTGTGGTATAGCACAAATACATAAGAGGAAGTTGTGCTTTCTTTCACTTTCACAAATGTCACATTTTCCCTGCTCTAAAAAACTTGCCAAGAGTGCTGGTTAGACACAGAAGCAAAACTGGAGGGTCACAATATCATCTAAAGAACCCGTAAAGAACTGTGAGTAGGGAATGGTGAGTGCACGATAAATGCCTCATGTACAAAAGCCCATTGTCAGGAACAGTATATGCAGCATTATATATCTACAAAGCCTCTGGTAAACACTGCTTTTAATTTTTGTGAACCGCCTGGAGAGCTTTGGCTATTGGGTGATATAGGAATGACATACATACACATACACATACATACATACATACAATATATTCATCAATACTTACAGCATTTCTAGATTCTTGTGCAAAGTAATCTTTGGTAGGGAACAAGTAGGAAAGAGAGAGAGAGAGAGAGAGAAGAAAGCGGAGAATACACATTTGTGGTCCATGCTAGATGATATGCGATAGCTGCTTCATAAACTTAAGTTGTCACATATCTGCTGCTGCTATTGTGCCGTAAGAGTAATAATCTGGTCCTGGTCAGTTTTTGAGAGTTGTGAGGAGCAATCAAACTCCTAGACCTCAGCTGAAATTTCACAGAAGAGATTTTTTGCCCCCTGCCCCCAAAATAAGGCCACTTTGCAGAATTTCCTGAATACGTCTTCCACCATTTTTTCTTTACATGTAGCTGCCATCTCTCCTCCTCCACCCCCACACACACACACTCCCCTGCAACCACCCTGTGCCAAACAATGCTAAGTCTAGGGGACTGCTGAGGATGTCAAATGGTAGCCAGGCAGCCAACACAGTTGCTATTGCCAACACCGTTGCTGGTAGCCAGGTGGCCAACACAGTTGCAGAGGCAGCAAAAACAAAACAAAACAACATAGGAAAGAAGATAGCTGTGCTACTGCCATTGCTAATGGTGAGCCTCCCCCCTCCAAAAAAAAAAAGTTGGAAAAATTCTCATCCCTTTGGAGAAATTTGGTGAAATGGTCCCCCCCCCCGCCCATTTCTATGCCCACAAATAAGGTGGAGAATTTCAAGAGGCCATTTGCATGCAGCTCTGTCTCCTTCATCTGATTCAGGGTGGAGGAACAAGGATCTGGGAATATGGGGACCTCATTCCACAAAACGACTGGGGAACCACATATATTATTGATAGTATCAACCTGATGCCCTTAAAAATGTGGGGGTATAAAAGGAATTTTGAGTCCATGATTCCTTATGTAGGCATCACACAGTGTCAAAGACTGTTTTGGATTCTGGACAGGCACATTAAAACATCCTATCTTGATTTTATGCCTAAACCCTTCAGAAGCCATTGGTAAAGGATCTGAGAAGTGCTGGTCATCTCTGAAAATCTCATATAGCGCTACTATGTGGAAAAACCATTTATTAGTCTTTAAAGAGTCACAAGATGCCGTGTTGCTTTGGCTACAATAGACAAATGCAGCCATTCCTTTAACATTACATTAAGGTGACATTTCTGTGCTGTGGAAATGTTGCCTTTGCCTCCAGTGAAGAGGCTGGCAATGGACAATCTATTTTAGAAAGTCTTGTACTTCATATTTAGCATAACTGTCTTCTGACCATGCCATTTTCATTATCATCTTTTATGGCTGAAAGTATATAAAGCAGATGATTATATTTAACCTACTGTCTGTGCCAAACCCAAGACTTATTATACTGATAGCTTGTGTTTTCCAAAGCCATGGACGGATGAATCAGCTCAGCTGTGACCCTCTTCCCCAGTGGACAACAATTTTCTTTAATCTGTGAGGCATGACATAATATTTTGCATGTAACGAAGGCTTCAAACACACTATTTATCTATTGCAAGCTGCTGTCTTTAGTCAAGCACAAATGTGCCCTGCACAAGCAAGTATGATGCAGAGACATATAGAAGCATGCTTCCATGTACATAGCAAGCATCAGATCAGGAATCATACATGGAGAAATGTGTTGCATGTGCTGTTGCATGTGCTGAATCGCACCATCCTGCACCGGGAGCTGTGCATGTTGTTTCTGCTGTTGGATTGAGACTTGTTCACACAGCCTTGGTCAGACTGAGGTCTGCCAGGGCTGATCAGTTGTTGGTGTTCACCTAATGCCAGAAAGGCCATAATGTAGGCACCAGGAGAGCCTTTCTGGGGAGGGAATTCCACAAATGGGGTGCCACCACTGAAAAGGCCCTCTCTCTTGAAGCTACACATCTCAACACATTTGGTGGAGGCACCTGGAGGAGGGCCTGAGCTGATGATCTTACAGTATGGGTAGGTAAAGATGAAAAGGCTTTAACCAACACTTTGAACTGGGCCTGGAAATGGACTAGAAGCCAGAGCAGATGGAGAAGTACTGGCATAATATCACATCAGCTAGTCCAACTTAGCATTGTAGCTGCCCCAGTCTGGAATAACTAAATCCTCCAAATTTTACTTTAAAGCTTGTTTCAGCTTGCTCCCATTCTCATTTGAAACCTGTTTTTCAGTTTTTTTGGTTTGTTTGAATGGGGAAAGTTGTTCATTTTTCAACAGTTGTGTATTTTGAGCAAGTTGTGCATTGTGTGGACCTGAGGCCTTTTTGACCACCTCATAATCCTACTTCTAGTCATCAGGGCAGGTGCTTTGGTCAGTGTGTCTCCTCACACTGCCACGTTTAGGCTCTCACCCACAACCCTCTGTGTATTGTGATGCTTCTAGGGATGTCAGAGAATTCCGCCACGGATCTTGGTGAGGCCGAATGCACTGGCATTCGGCCCCCCGAAATCTGTGGCGGAATGGCCTGCCACCCCCACTCCCCCGCAGATCCCCCCCCAGGACGAGACTTACCTGGGGCGGATGTTCCGGGTGGCAGCGGCTCCAGCGGCGGCTCTGGCGGCTCCGGCAGCTGGTCTTCCGACTGGCTGCCGCTGCCGCCATTTGCAGTCTGGAGGTGTGTGTGTGTGTGTGTGTTTTACAGGGATGTGATAGGCTACATAAAGATTTACGTAGCCTATCATGGCTGGGTTAAAAAAAAAAAACACGTACGCAAATGGTGGCGGCTACGGCCGCCGCCATTTGCATTCCTTATTTTTCGCCGTCTTAGTCTACTTAAATATTTACGTAGACTATTACGGCGAAAACAAAGGGGAATGCAAACAGCGTAGCAGGCGCTATTTGGTTCCTTTTTGATTCGCCGTTTTAGCCTACGTAAATATTTACGTAGGCTAAAATGGCAAATCAAAAAGGGACACAAATAGCGCCCGCTACGCTGTTTGCATTCCCCTTTATTTTCGCCGTAATAGTCTACATAAATATTTACGTAGACTAAGACGGCGAAAAATAAGGAACGCAAATGGCAGTGGCCGTAGCCGCTAGGGATGGCCGTGAATTTCTCCACGAATCTTGGGGAGGCCGAATGCCAATGCATTTGGCCCCCCGAAATTGTTGGTGAAATTCTCCACCCCCCCCCCCCAGGATGGCACTTACCTCCCTCGAATGTTCCTCCCGGCAGCGGGTCCCGACGGCGTTTCGGCAGCGTTTCGGTGGGGGTGGGGGCGGCGGCCGGTCAACCGCCGCCATTACAAAGTGAATGAAAAAAAACCACACACACACCTGTGATAGGCTACATAACGATTAACGTAGCCTATCACGGCTAGATTTCCAAAGTCAGCTGTGATAGGCTACGTTAATCATTACGTAGCCTATCACAGGTGACTTTGGGGGGAAAAAAAAAGCGCGTACGCAAATAGCGTTGCCCTTATTTTCGCCGTAGTCTATGTAAATCTTTACGTAGACTACCCGGGCCCAAATAAGGAATGCAAATGGCGGCACCCATGGGCGCCACCATTTGCGTACGCGCTTTTTTTTTTTTTTCAAAGTCACTGGTGATAGGCTATGTAACGATTAACGTAGCCTATCACGGCTGACTTCTAGCTGTGATAGGCTACGTTAATCATTACGTAGCCTATCATGGGTATGTGTTGTTGTTTTTTCATTCACTTTTTAATTTCGCGGCCGGGGAGACGGGGCGCTTCTCCCCGGCCTGAATTTCGGCCGGGCGAGGTGGGGCACCTCCCCCCCTGGCCTGAACTTCGGGGGGAGAACCGAAGTGCCTCCCCCCCACCGCGAAGCAAGCTGCGGGACCAGGTAAGTGACTTTCGTACATCACTAGTAGCCGCCGCCATTTGCGTATGCGTTTTTTGGGTTTTTTTTTTACCCAGAGCCCTTCGTGGCTGGAAATCTGGCTGCGGATGGCTCTGGCCTGGGCTGGGCCTGGACGGCTGCTCTGCAGAGCCACCGCGGAGCACAGCCGGCCGTCAAGGATTCCAGGGGGGAGGAACGGATCACCTCCCCCCCCATCGAAGATTCCGGGGGGAGGGACGGAATGCCTCCCCTCCCACCATAAACATAATCCGCAGAATGGTAAGTGACTTTTGTACATCCCTTTGCGTTCCTTATTTTTGTGTTCCTTATTTTTGGCCATCTTAGTCTACTTAAATATTTACGTAGGCTAAAACGGTGAATCAAAAAGGGACGCAAATAGTGCCCACTATGCTATTTGTGTTCCCCTTTATTTTCACCCCAGGTAAGTCTCGTCCCGGGGGGATCCGCGGGGGGGTGGCACTGGCATTCGGCCTCACCGATATCTGTGGCGGAATTCTCTGACATCCCTAGCTCTATGTTAAAAAAAACCCCTATCACTCTCTCACACACACTATCTGACACACTGTCTATCCCACAGACTATCTCACTAGATGTACTCACTCTTATCTCCTGATCTCATCTCAGACTTCTCTAGCTGTACCTAATCTGCCTTTCTCCCAGGCTGATTTGACCCTCTAGAAGCACTCACCCCACCTTTTTCTGCACAAGCTCTCCTCCAATCATACTGCATTCCATTCTCACTCAGCCACTCCCCCTTTCTTCCACTTGCCAAGCTGTCATTCTTGCCCACACTCTGCCAAACCCTACCTCACACTCAGTTGTCAATCATTCCAGATACATACCACCCAACATACGTATATACAAACCTTTACCATTCACACACTGTGCATGTGGAATAGCCACATGCATGTTCAGCAAGTTGTGCATGCTGAGAACATTTGGAGAACATTTCAATAGTTGTGCATCTTGAGAAAGTTGTGCGTGTTTCAAGTTGTGCATTTGTCTAACTACACATTTTGCAAAGGTGAATGCCATTTGGGGAATTTTTCAGAGAACATGCTCTCCTGTTCAGGATGGTGTTTGGGGTTGTGAACAGGGCACTTTCGAGTGATTTGCAAACTAAAATGAAATTCTCATACATACCTAGGCACCAGAGCAGAAATAAATGTTGCAAGGCTATTTCTCTCCAGGTAGGGTTGTAGTTCATATATCAAGCTAAGCTGATAAAAGGTGCCCCAGGGCACCAAAGCCACGTCTGCCTCTTGTGACAATGATGGATCTAAGAGCATTCACAAATGATGAACCGCCTCCTTTAGGGGGAGTACAACCCCATCCACAATAGGTTGAATACAACTTAACTGGACAGATAGAGCAATCACATCAAGTATCTCCCTCTTGTCTGGATTGAGTCTCAGTTTATTGGCCCTCATCGAGTCCATTATCTTGCCCAAGCACTAGTTCAGAACATCAACTGCCTCACCTGTATTAGATATAAAGGAGATGTACAGCTGGGTATCATTGGGAGGAAGAGGGGTGCACAGGGGAAGTCCCTTATCATTTCATATCACAGATTGAAATAAGAAGGGAGTTCCACTCTCTACCTCCTCCCCAAGCCTCCAGATTGGGGGGAGGCTCTTGGGGGGGGGGAGCCTCTACGGGATGGGTGGGGAATCTCTGCAGAGCAGAGGGACCCCCACCATTCCTACAGATCTACAGATCAGTGAAACAAATTTTTACCAAAACTAAGATTGGATGAAATAGCTGGATTTATTTTGCCCTTGGATACATTCAATTTGTATTCATTTTATAGTTTACTCTGTTAATTAGAAAAGGTTATGAGATTAATAACTAGCCTTTGCTAATGTATGCAATGGACTGTAAGTTTCAGTTGATGGTTTTTCCCCCCAAAGAGGCTTTAATGATTAGTTCATACAAATTAGAGTAAACACATCTTTGCTGCCCTTCAATTCCAGTATTCACCCTTACGCTACCATTCTTAATCTTTGATCAATTTCAAAAACACAAAGCAAATTCTGATGCTGTAAATTCTAGGGAACAAAAGATCTAATTGTTCAAGGCAATTTTAATACAAGTCTGAATCATAACATGATGATTCGAGCCTGTCTGCCCATACCTTAACACTACATTTGATTTTGGCACCGACCGATGTGGCTTGACTGACTATTCCCTCCTCCTTTCGACACAGCCAGATAAAGCTACTGTCGGTAGCCTCTGACTTAGAACCTAATGACATGTATTCAGGATGAAAATAATAATAAAAAAGAACATGCAGTGATGGCGAATGGGGAATAGCTGCAGCAAGAGTAATAATACATATACTTCAAACCACTTCAGTATGACATGAATAGAGAAGCCAATAAGGTTAGTGGATGTAACTCAGTGAGAGCTCTCGAATCCATCTGGCCACATACATCTACACTGATGGCCTCCCATAATGGATCCATGATTCTGACTGGGTATGTTGCCCCGGCCGTGGGCGTTGAACTCTTAGGTCAGAGGTGCCAAGACAGTGATAAATCAGATTCAAAAGTTTACTTACAAGGAGACTTTATTGGGTAACTTGCAGCACACAGGTGTACCCAATGGTTGGATCAGACAGCTTCTCTGAACCACGAGCCATCGGGTCAAATGGATTTTATACCATACATGTCAGCAATGAGGCACAACAACATTAGCTAGCACCCCTAGCGTTCATTCCCAGCATAGGCTAGAAGTGTTTGGTTCTCGAGCACAGCTAGCTAAGATAAACAAGCTTCGCTTCCCAGGCAGATCTTGATATCACTCTCACTCATTAGTATGGAATGTGCTAGGCCGCACTATCAGCCCTTAGACTCATCTTCACATGCTCAGAGGCTTATTAGCAAGGGAATTGCAACAATAATGAACTTAAGCAAGCATTATGGATCTCTAGGCCCCTCTAACATGACAAATGACTTGGCTACACTCCTGGGGCCAATACATTCCACGCCTAGATGATCAAAGGCCAATAGCAGTCTGCCTTGCCACTTGATCATCAGGGGGTTGACATCTACTTAAATGTATACTTTTAATGTATACATAGTACTTTCTATGGCAAGTCTTTAACAATACAAAGTTCCAGTCCATGTACAGAGTGCCTCTCAACAGTCCAAACGATGATGGATCTAAACAGAGGAAGCTTTGGGCAATGAAGACAAGATGTTTCCAGCAAAGGGTCTCTACCTCTGCATCAGGTCAAAAGGGGGAAGTTGTGACTCAACACCCCCTCCAGATCGGACACGACTGAACGACTGAACAACAACAACTAAATCTTGGCTATAACTCACAAGGCCTCACTGCATTAACTGAAACTGGTCCTTGACATTACCTTTACTCTCATAACACTTCTTCACTCTAAAAATCTACTCCCCTCCCCCCACACTGTCTCAGCTTAGTTGCTCGGAGATTGCTCAGGGGAGCGACTGTCTAAACTAGGGAGCTTGTAAACACATTGCTAGTGTTTCTGAGCTTTCAAAGGATCTACTTGGAAATCTAAATCTAAGTTATTTCAAACACATTAAAAACAACAAAACTATCTCTTTTGCAAGGAGGAAAGGAGAGCTATATGATCTCTTCCCTCTTCTGCAAAAGTACACTTAAAGTTACAGGGCAGTTTTAAACACAGCTTTAAAGTTACAGGGCAGTTTTAAACACAGCACAGCTGAGTCCGGGGGAAAACTCTTGGGGCTATCTATCACTAGACAAGCTAGCTAGGGATTCACAACATGACACCCCCCTCTCTTCTTCCTCCTCAACCTGGCACATGAAAGCAAAGTGCCAAAACTCAGGATGCTGCAGTGAGACGGGGGTCGCCTTATACTTGCATTCTTCATGCAGCCATCAATCTTCTTTGAGGTGGCAGTGGGGTGATTTGCAGTACTTCAAAGTAAAGCTTCACAGTTTGTATTTGTAAATCCCAAGTTCAAAACAAGACACAATGAGATACAGGGCAGCCAAATTTTTGCTTTGTCAGGGGCGACAAATGACTCAGGTCAGCTTTTTCTGCTGGGGTCACAAAAAGGAAAACAGTCTTAGTTTGCAATTGTAACATCACTTACAGCATCAGCCAGCTGGCTACAGAGATCTCACTGTTTTTGAAGACAGCTACTGCAATACCTTCTTTTCTTTTCTCAATCCAATTGGGTGTCCCAGCTTACACAATTTGTTTGCAGCTTCCAAGAGCATGATAGTAGCGTTTTTCTTGGCCAGGAACATGCTGCCAGGTTTCTCAATCTCTTCAGCATACACACTCTCAGGCAGTCCAACAGTGGACACTCAAATTAGTGAGATTTCTTCATTGCAGGGAATCCCACGACAAAAGCTTAATGGTTACACTCTTCAGAAGTCATATAGCTGATGGTCAGTAGCTACAGGCTCTATGAAATTCTATAACAGTTCAAAGCCAAACACGGTTACCTTGATCTTCAACGTGGCCTTTCCTCTTCATTTTGCCTTGGGACTGTCCTCTGGAGCACTTCCTGCTCTAAGAGTGGTCTAGCCCATGCCCTCGGCACACTGATTCTCCACCTTTATTCCGTTCCGCATCTTCATCTTCTGGATCTTCAGTTTCCACTTCTTAGTAGGGGTGTACGAAATACTCACCCCGTTCCGTTTCGGGCGTCCATGGGGTGGAGGGAGGCTATCCGTCCCTCCCCCTGGAATCCTCCCTGGCCAGCTCCGTGGAGCCGCCAGCCGGGCCTGTCTGCAGCCGGGCTGCAAACACAAATGGCGTCTGGCGTAGCTGACGCTAGGGATGTACAAAAGTCACCTTTTTGAAGGGTGACATTCGTGTGGGGGGGAGGCGCTCCGTCTCTCCCCCCAAAATTCTGGCCAGGGGGGAGGTGCTCCGTCCCTCCCCCCTGAATCCTGGCCGGCCGGCTCCGCTCTGCAGGGATTCTGTGGAGCCGCCGGCCAGCTCCACCAGCGGCCAGACATCCGGCCGCTGGCTAGCAGGGACGCAAATGGTGGCGGCTGTAGCCACCGCCATTTGCGTCCCTGCAGTCAGCCGCGATAGGCTACATAAATGTTTACGTAGCCTATCACGGCTGATTTAAAAGAGAAAAAAAATGCATGTACGCAAATGGCGGCGCCCATGGGCGCCGCCATTTGCGTTCCTTATTTTGGCACATCTTAGTCTATTAAACATTTACGCAGACTAAGACAGCAAAAATAAGGGGAACGCAAATAGCGTAGCGTCTACGCTACCCATGGGCGCCGCCATTTGCGTATGCGCATTGTTGTTTTTTCTTTTAAATCAGCCGTGATAGACTACATAAACATTTACGTAGCATATCATGGTGTTTTTTAAAAAATCTAGCCGTCATAGGCTACGTTAATCTTTATGTAGCCTATCACTTTGTTTGTTTGTTTGTTTTAACTGGAAATGGCAGCGGCGGCGGCCGGTCGGAAGAACCACGGACTCCAATCCACCACGGACTCCAATGAGGCTGGATTCTTTAGAAGAGGGCCCCTGCAGTCCATGGTGGAATGGACTACTCCCCCCCCCTGCAACTAGGGATGGGGGAGAATTTCTCCCCGAAACTTCGGGGGGCCGAGTGCCAATGTAAATCTTTACATAGACTACGGCGAAAATAAGGGCAACGCAAATAGCGTTGCACTTATTTTCGCCGTAGTCTACGTAATCTTTACGTAGAGTACAGCGACCAAATAAGGAACGGGAATGGCGGCTCCCTATGGGGGCCGCCATTAGCCGTACGTGCTTTTTTTTTTTTTAAGTCACCCGTGATAGGCTACGTGACGATTTACGTAGCCTATCACGGCTGACTTTGCAAATCTAGCCATGATAGGCTACGTTAATCATCACGTAGCCTATCACGGGGGCGTTTTTTTTTTTTTACTTTTCTTGGAATGGCGGCGGCGGCAGCCCCCCACCCCTGACGAAGACCTGCCGAACCGCCGCCGGGACCCGCCGCCAGGAGGGACATTCGGGAAAGGTAAGTCCCATCCCGGGGGAGGGGCAGGGGGCGGGGGGGTGGAGAATTTATCCCCGAAACTACTTCGGGGGGCCGAATACATTGGCACTCGGCCCCCCGAAGTTTCGGGGAGAAATTCTCCCCCATCCCTAGTTGCAGGGGGGGGGAGTAGTCCATTCCACCATGGACTGCAGGGGCCCTCTTCTAAAGAATCCAGCCTCATTGGAGTCCGTGGTGGATTTCCCCACCATCCCTACTTCTTAGGGATTTCATCCCAGTCAGGCAAGGTGATGATGTTGCACCCCTCAGAACGCCGTGGGCAATTCTTCTGACCTTGGTGTATCAGCCTAATGGCTACTTCTTCAGCTTTACGCTCCCATGCCTCGTTAGAGGCCAGACTGTCCTGCAACATTTCTCTAATTAACAGCCTCAGATCTTGCTCTTTTCTCAGCTCAGCCTTGAGCTTTTCTGCTGTTTCCTCTCTCCATTCTGAATCCTTCTGCCCAACAGTTCCTAAAGATGTCAGCAATAACCCTGCTAGAGGTCCTGCATGCTGCTTCTCTTTAGCTGACCACTCTTCCAGCTGCAGAGATTCTTATGCAGTTTCCAGGCCCACTGGTGTGCAGTCCTCTTCAACCTCTGGACATGCGATCGGGCCACACAAGACCATCAATTGCTTTGTGGCTTGACCCCATAGCTCCAACTGTGGCCAGCCTGGGAGTCGGTTTAACACGCCAACCCCCTGACTCTCCTTCCCTTGGGATCTGAACATAGCAGTATCTTTGGCACCCTGCTCGCTGCAGCAAATGTGTCCCCCCCCCCCCCCGGCCATGGGCGTTAGTATGGAATGTGCTAAACCGCACTATCGGCCCTTTGAATCATCTTCACATGCTCAGAGGCTTACTAGCAATGGCAAAAAAAAAGGGAACGCAAATGGCGGCTGCGGCCGCTGCCATTTGCGTTCCCTTTTTTAGCTGTGATAGGCTATGTAAATATTTACGTAGCCTATCACAGCCTCTGCAGGGACGCAAATGGCGTCCCTGCATTAGCCATCATAGGCTATGTATTTACGTAGGCTATCACAGCCATTCCAAGGACGCGAATGGCGGCTGCAGATGCAGACACCATTCAAGGAGCACCGGAATGGCTGACAAAGGTAGGTTCCATTCCAGGCCCATTTTGCAGGGGGGGGGCAAGGGGCTTCATTCCACCATGGATTTCAGGGGGCCAAATGCGCTGGCATTCAGCCTCACTGAGATCCGTGGCGGAATTCTCTGCCATGCCTAATTTTTATTAAAGTTTTCAGTTCAGAGCAACACAGGAAGCTGCCTTGTACTGGGTCAGACCCTGGGTCCAACTAACGCAGTATTGTTGACACTGACTGGCGGCAGCAGCTCTGCAGGGTTTCAGGCAGAATTTTTTCCTAGCCCTGGAGATGCTGGGGATAGAACCTGGGACCTTCTGCATGCCAAGCGTGTGCTCCACCACTGAGCCACAGCCCTTCCTATTGCTGGATATGGCAACTGGCAAACAAAACAGCCCCAGATTTGTTTCTCTGCAACCATGGGAACCCACTTTTCTCAAAGGCTTGAGTGAGGAGGACAAGAAAAACCAACCCTCTTGTCTGTTTGTATAAAGTCAAACACAGTTCAGAATTTCTCTTAAAGAATTCCCCAAGATATGCTCTGGGTGGAATGAAGAAGAGAAAGAAAGAAAGAAAGAAAGAAAGAAAGAAAGAAAGAAAGAAAGAAAGAAAGAAAGAAAGGACAGGATGGGGGAGGGAAGAAGAAAAGAAGAATGGTGATTTGGAAATGTTGGGGGGGGGGGTAGAGAGAATTCCCTAAGCCAAGTGGCTCCTTTCAGAGAGGTTCAGAGGAATTTAGGAGGCTGTGGAAGGTTTGTAAGGATTGCACATACTTAAATGAACTTTATGAGGTGAGGTGGCTGAGGACTTTTTCTAGCTTTTCTAAAACTGTAGAACCTATTTAAAATCCCCAGCAGTTTCTCAATCATGACGTCACATAGTCCTAACCCTCCCTTTGGGATTATTTGAGTTCTACATCTGTTTAGGAGAAATTAAAGTGGAGGGGGAGAAAGAAGTTTGTGGAGGCTGATTGGAACCTTTGCTGTACTGAAGCTACTAAACTTGTGCAGAATCCAAAGGTTCCAGTTTGGGGCAGTAAAATCTGATGCTGTGTGAAATACCAGTATTTCTAGGGATGTACGAAACTCACTTACCTTTTCGCGGAATCTTTCGCGGTGGGGGGGGTGGGGGGGAGATCTGGTCCTCCTCCCCGGAATCCTCGACAGCCAGCTCCACTCTGCGGCCAGGCCACGGAGCAGCCAGTCAGGGCCGTCTGCAGCCGGATTTCCGTCTGCGGACGGGCTGCTGCGGATGCAAATGTCGGCCACCGTAGTTGCCGCCATTTGCGTACGCTGGGGGTTTTTGGGGGGGGTTAGCCATGATAGGCTACATAAATTCTTATTTAGCCTATCATGGCTGCAAGCATGGCAATGGTGGTGGCAGCAGCCCAGCCGTGGCCGGCCAGGACACCAGCCGCTGGAGCCGCCACCACCGGAGCTGCTGCCGCCGGAGCTGCTACCGCCGCTGCTGCCGAATCCGCCGCATCCGGCCCATGTAAGTGCCGTCCCGGGGGGATTCCACGGGGGGGCGGGTGGCCAGGAGGCCGTTCCACCACGGATTCCAGGGGGCCATATTCTAAAGAATCTGGCCTCACCGGAATCCATGGCGGAATTCTTTGCCATACCTAAGTATTTCACATGGAGCTCTTTCTTCCCTTTCTTCTCCCTCTTCAAAATTTCATTGCAGGCAAGCTCACAACAGTGGACGTGTAAGAGCAGAAAAGAAAAGTAGGGGGAGAGAAGTTTTTTGCGCCTCAAAAATATCTTACACCAGAGATTAGGGATAGTGACCTCCTAATGGTCACCTTAAAGACCTTCTGATTAGGATCTCTGATCCCCTGGGTGACTTGACAGTTTTTACTTTTTGTTCTAGACTTTGAGAAAAGGAAACTTTACGCATGGCTAGCACAAAAGCCACAGGACTTTTGTCTGAAATTTGGTAGGTTCAGTCAGCTCTATAGTAGGGATGTCAGAGAAATCTGCTGCAGATTCAAATGAGGCCAAATTCTTTGGAATCTGGCCTCAGAAATCCACAGTGGATCGGGACCACTTACCTCCACTCCAGGAGGACTGGAGGCGGAATGGAACTCAGGTGCTTCTTGCCAGCAAGAGCTGTTCACCTCCTCCCTGTCTCTGCCAATCTCCATGTCTTTTCTTTAAAAAAAAAAAGGGGGGGGCGATCGTAGGGATGTCAGAGAATTCCGCCACTGATCTAGGTGAGGCCAAATGCACTGGCATTCGGTTCCCCAAAATCCATGGCAGAATGAAGCCCCCTGCCCCCCCACCCCACGAAAGGCGCGCGAAATTGAGCACTTACCTGCTGCCGTCCACTCTGACTTGCGAATGGCGGCCGCATCTGCGGCCGCCATTCGCTTCCTCATTATAGCCGTCATAGGCTACGTAAATAATTACGTAGCCTATCTAGGGATGTACGAAACTCACTTACATTTTCACGGAATCTTTCGCAGTGGGGGGGGGGTGGGGGAGAGGCAATCCAGTCCTCCCCCTGGAATCCTCGACAGCCGGCTCTGCTCTGCGGCCAGGCCGCGGAGCAGCCGACCAGGGCCGTCCGCAGCCGGATTTTCGGCCGCAGCTGGGCTGCTGAGGATGCAAATGGCAGCCGCCGTAGCAGCCATCATTTGCATCCAGCCAGGCAGCCGTGATAGCCCACTACGCTATTTGCATTCCCCTTTTTTTTCGCCATTTTATCTTACGTAAATATTTACGTAAGATAAAATGGCGAAAAAAAGGGGAATGCAAATAGTGTAGTGGGCACTATTTGAGTTCCTTTATTTTTCGCTGTTCTAGCCTGTGTAAATATTTAGAAGCTAGAACAGGCTAGAACAGCAAAAAAATAAAGGAATGCAAATAGTGCCCACTACGCTATTTGTGTTCCCCTTTTTTTTGCCATTTTATCTTACTTAAATATTTACGTAAGATAAATCGGCGAAAAATAGGGAACGCAAATGGCGGCCGCTGTAGCCGCCACCATTTGTGTACGCTGGGTTTTTGGGGGGAGGTTAGCCATGGTAGGCTATGTAAATTCTTACGTAGCCTATCACGGCTGCAAGGATGGCAATGGTGGCGGCAGCAGCCCGGCTGCGGCTGGCCAGGAGACCAGCTGCTGGAGCCACGGCCGCCGAATCCGCTGCATCCGCCACATTCCTCCCAGGTAAGTGCTGTCCCAGGTGGATTCCGGGGGGGCAGGGGGGCAGGAGGCCATTCTGCCATGGATTCTGGGGGACCGGATTCTTTAGATCCATGGCGGAATTCTCTTCCAACCCTAAGCCTATGACGGCTAACGCAGGGACGTCATTTGCGTACCTGCAGAGGCCGTAATAGGCTACGTAAGTATTTACGTAGCCTATCATGGCAAAAAAAATAATAAAAATAAGCGGACGCAAATGGCCGCCATTTGCATTCCCTTTTTTTTTTTTTTTTGCCATTTTAGCCTATGTAAATATTTACGTAGGCTATTACGGTGAAAAAAACAGGGAACACAAATGGCAGCCACTATGCCATTTGCATTCCCCCTTCCCCCCCATAATAGCCTACATAAATATTTATGTAGGCTAAAATGGCCAAAAAAAGGGAACGCAAATGGCGGCTGCCGTAGCTGCCGCCATTTGCGTCCGCTGTTTTTTGGGTTTTTTTCTGCTGTGATAGGCTATGTAAATATTTACATAGCCTATTACAGCAAAATACAGGGACGCAAATGGCGGCAGCTACGGCAGCCGCCATTTGCATCCCTGCAGGCTGCCCAGTGGCTGGCTGTCCAGCTGCGGGTGGCCCCAGCCGGCGACTCCACAGAATCTCCACAGAGCAGAGCCAGCCGGAGAGAATTTCGGGGAGGAGGACGGAGCGCCTCCCCCCCACAGCAAATGTCACCCTTTGAAAAGGTAAGTGACTTTTGTATATCCCTAGGCAATCGGCATGATGTGCCCATAGACTTAGATGCAAATAGAGTCATGAATCTTGCACATAAGCCTATGGAAACACAGACTTAGACGCAAGATTCATGACTATTTGCGTCTAAATTTATGGGCACATCCTGCCAATCGCCTTTTTTTTTTTTTAAAGAAAAGACATGGCAATTGGCAGGGAGGAGGTGAACGGGTCTGACTGGCAGGAGGGAAGTAAGTGGCCCCCAAGCCGGTTCCTCCCCCCCAGAACCCTCACAGAGTGGAGCTGCTCCAGAGGATTACAGGGAGGAGGAACAGATCGCATCCCCCCCCCTGGATTCCTCCCTGAAACAGACAGTGGGGAATCCATGCATCCCTACTCCATAGGGCCTGCTAGGTCCCCAAATTCAATTAATTTATGTGGAAGTACAAAAAAATTATAGCTTTTTACTTTGACAGATTTTCTTGGAAAAAGCAAATTTTACCTGTGGCTAGCACAGAAGCCACTAAGCCTAACTGTCTGAGCTTTGGCAGGCTCAGTCATCTCTATACAGGCTTCCAGGTCCCCAAATTCCATGCACACATGTGGAAGCACACAAAAAAACATAGCTCTTTGCTTTGACAGATTTTCTTGAAAATAGCAAATTTTACCTGTGACTAGCACAACAACCACTTGACCAAACTGCCTGAAATTTGGCAGATTCAATTAGTTCCATGGAGGCTACCAAGACTCCAAATTTCCTGTATTTATCTTACAAACTACAAAATATATGGCCATTTTTGTTTTCCAATGCAAGTCAATTGGAAAATGTAAAAACAAAAAAGGCAATCAGGACAGCTCAAAAGATCCGGGGCACGGCTCAAAAAAGATCTGGGGCCCGTGCCCAGGTGTGCCTCTTAATAATGATGCCCCTGCTCAGAAGTAAATCTCATTGACTTCACTTACTCTCAAGTAAGCATACCAAGAACAGCAATCTTCACTGCTTCCTGTAGTACATGATGGATTTGATTACATGTATTAATCTATGCCTCGCTGATGATGCTGTCTTGGAGGTAAGAAATTAAACTTCCCCTACTAGTGCTTCAAAGACATGTGGTCTTTTTTCTACACAGTGACAATGAAATATAAATATGTGTTTTCACACATATAATATAAAACAAAGCTCCCTTTGCTCCCTTTACATGAAACCAAGAGACCAAGACTCTTTTTACATGGCTTGATGGGAGAACTCACTCTGCTCTCTCTCCATTATAATGACATTAGAGTTCTCTAAATTTAAAGTGTAAAAATAGCTTGTATTAAAATATCCCCATTACAGCACTGAACTATATTACGGTTTTATCGAAACTCAAATAACTTTGTCATACAATAGGAATATTAGAAATTAAATATTCATGTAGCTATGCCCCAAATATACCATTTCTCCAAGCTCCAAATAAAACCAATAGATCATCTGTGACATTCTGGTGGCAATACCCCATTAACGCTGTCAAATTAGGTTAGGTAACACATTGTTTGTATGTGCAAAGGAGCCCTAGCAACAAAGCATCGCAAAGCATCACAAAGCATCCCCAAGATAAGGGGAAGGATCCAGTGGTGTGCTCCTTCTGGCACTATTGACTTTGCACTAGTGAAAACCGATGCTTGCGCAATGTCAATAGTGCTTGCCACCTGAATGGGTTTCTCAGGAAAGTGATCGCACTAGCAAGTGCTATTGATGTTGCACAAGCATTGGTTTCCACTACAGCAACATCAATAGCATTAGCAGGAGTGCAACACTGAAGTAGGGATGTTGGAGAATTTCTCCACGAATCTCCGGGAGGCCGAATGCCAACGCATTCAGCCCCCCGAAATTGGTGGAGAAACGGTCCGCCACCCCCCCACCCCCCGGGATGGGATTTACCTTGCGCGAATGTCCCTGGTGCTGGCAGCTCCCAGCGGCAGTTCGGCGGCGGTTCAGTGGCGGTTCGGCGGCTGCCGGTCTTCTGACCAGCTGCTGCCGCCGCCATTTCCCAGTAAAACAACAACAACAACAACAAACATGATAGGCTAAGTAAAGATTTACGTAGCCTATCACGGCTAGATTTTCAAAAAACACCATGATAGGCTACGTAAATCCTTACGTAGCCTATCACGGCTGACTTTGGGGAAAAAAAGCGCGTACGCAAATGGCGGCGCCCATGGGCGCCGCCATTTGCGTTCCTTATTTGGGCACATGTAGTCTACGTAAGCGTTGCCCTTATTTTCACCATAGTCTACATAAATGTTTACGTAGACTACACATGCCCAAATAAGGAACGCAAATGGCGGCGCCCATGGGTGCCGCCATTTGCATACGCAGTTTTTTTTTCCCAAAGTCAGCCGTGATAGACTACGTAAGGATTTACGTAGCCTATCACGGCTGACTGCAGGGATGCAAACGGCGGCGGCTATGGCCGCCACCATTTGCGTCCCGGCAGAAGACGAGATTCGCGGCCGGAGGGATGGGACGCCTCCCCCCCGGCCAGAATTTGGGCCGGAGGGACGGGGCGCCTCCCCCTTGGCCAGAATTTCGGCAGGGAGGGATGGGGCGCCTCCCCCCCACCTCGAAGCAAGCTGCGGAATAAGGTAAGGGACTTTCGTCCATTCCTACACTGAAGTTAGGTTCCAGTGCAAGATCAGAAACGGAGCAAGACAGCCAGAGAAGTAAAGTCCCTTTTCCTTGTCCTTAATGATTAAATTAGATACCCAAATAGGGTCTGGCCACCACCAATTGCTAGAGTAACCACAAGCCGATCCTGTCTATTATGTGTGTTCCAACAACCATAGGAAACTTTGACTCAGACCAGGGCTGACTAAATGCCAGGACAGGTGACTGTGTCAGCTGTAATTTCAACAGACCTTGAAAGAGTAACACCCAGTGTAGCCCAGCGTCATTTGTAATCTAAGTGATGGAGGTGAAGGAGACAGGGGCAGAGAAAGAGAGAAAAGCCTTTCCACCTCTGTCTTCATCACCACTTCTCCCATGCGGCAACAACAAAGGAAAGGAAGAGAAGAGGCAGTATATTAAGATTAGTGCTGGGTGCAAACAGCCTCTCAAAATTCTCCACCCTAATTGTGGGCAGAGCAACTAGGGAGACAGTTTCACCAAATTTCTCCAGGGGGAGGAGAAATGCTCAGCAGTTTCTCTCAGGCAGGGGTTATAGCACAGCATCTTTCTTTTTCATAAGGTTTTTTTAAAGGGCTGTGCACTGCTTGAGCTCCAAAGCCGAACCGAGCCGAAGCAGGGTGCTTTGGGCCACATGCAAAGCAGGTCGGGATCAGCTCAGAGCAACCTGAAGTGGGTTGGGTCTCTCTGAAGCACTTTGGCGAGCTTTGGAGTGATGCAGAAGCCCAGCTGCACACACACACCCCCCCGCCACCCAGCCACGCACCCCTCTGCCACCCAGCTGTCCAGCTGTGCGAGCCTCCTACTCTGTACCTGGACCCTCAAAATGTGTGCCAGCAGCCGTCGGCCTCTTTGAGGGAGTCGCCATTGCAGCTGCCTCTATTTGCAGAAATTGAATCCTGGAGAAATGGCAGCCATAAGGCCATCATCTATGCAATGTTGGGTACATGACGGCCTTATGGCTGCCATTTACACAAGATTCAATTTCTAGAAATAGAGGAAGTCGCCAAAATGGTGACTCCCTTGAAGAGGTCCACGGCGAGCATCCTGAGGATTCAGGTAAGGCACAGGGGGCTTGCATGGCATGTTGGGGGTGTTGGAGGGGAGCACCCCCTTCAGCCAGCCAAATCCTGCTTCATCCCCAGAGGCCGAAGTGGGTCAGGTTGGACTCGAAGCAGCCCGAATTAGGTTGGGCCCTACCGGAAGGGCTGAAGCAGCCTCTCAGGCAGATCAGGGGGTCTCTGCGTAGCCCTAGGGGTTTTTATTTTGGGGGGGTGCTGCCACTGCAAGTGGCAACAGGGTCAACTGTGTTGCCAGACTGGAGCCCATTTTGTGTCCACCACAATGTAACAGTGGGGGGGGGAGTGTTGTGTCCAGCTCCAGGGAAGAGGTGGAGCTAGTGCCATGCCAAAATCTGTCCTCCAATTTCTGGAAAGTTCTCTTCCCCCATGAAAGAGATTTCCACTGTTCTGCTTCATTCTCAGAGTGTTTTATAATTTGTACTTGTGACATTTTTGAGCTCACCTAATCCTTGTGGGTGGCCAAGAGTGCTGTGTGTGTGTGTGTTCTCTTTCTATTACACGTCTCTCCATGCTCTGCAGCCTCCCAGGCCATCTGCAATTCATGATCTGAAAAAGCCCTATTGGAGGGATTAGCACATGATGTCTTCCCCTGGGCTTTAATTGAAGTGTGGGCAATTGAGGAGTCTACAGGCTCCCAGAGAGATGACTGTAAAATGCAGCTTGCTTAGCCACCTCCTAAGCAAGTTATGCACTAAGAAACCTAGCCCAACCCATGAGAAATTCTCCAAAATCTCCCTAATAATTGAATTTATTTTCAAAAGCAATTTCTTTTTTATCAAATAGAGTGAGGATCATCGAAGAAACAGTAGGAGAATTTTTTGGTGTGCCACTAGTAGATGTGCTGGATGATGGCAGTGGAAATGGGTTAAGGGGGTGGGGGAGCCAGGAATTCAGAACTGGATCCAAGCAGGAGAGGAAGTTTGGAACCTTTTGCGATGAGCTTTTCAGGGTGGCTCAGGAGTAACCTGCCCGAGCTGATCATTTTGATGTGGTGTAAAACAGGGAGAGATTTTTTGACACTGATCTTGGATTGTAAAGGAAGTCCCTGGCCTTTGCACAAGAGTTAGAACAACTTGTAATTTGCTTTCATAACAACTATCTGAACTATAATATAGTGACTATATCATACACAACTATAATAGTGAGCTGTCTAACAGTGTTGACAGGTTTGCACAAAATCAGACTTTTACAAAAAGAAGAAAAAGAAAATAATGATTTGGTAATAGAGGAGGACAAGAGGGACCTGAAACAAAATGTTGCAGTGTGGAGTGCTGCAGTTCAGGATTGAAGATACTCCATTCCATTCTGCCTCCCTCTAGTTTTTCAGATTTCATCCCTTAAGGCAGTCAGCATTCTGTCCCACTCCACATTAGGGATGTACAAAAGTCACTTACCTTTTCGACGGGGTGATTCACGGTGGAGGGGAGGCGCTCCGCATCTCCCCCCGAAATCCTAATCTGGCCAGCTCCGCTCCACGGAGATTCTGCGGAGCCGCCGGCCAGGGCCGCCCGCAGCCAGCCATCCGGCCGCTGTGCAGCCTGCAAGGGAAAACCCCCCAACAGCATACGCAAATGGCAGCGGCTACGGCAGCCGCCATTTGTGTTCCCTTTTTTTCGCTGTTTTAGCCTACGTAAATATTTACATAAGCTATTACAATGAAAAAAAGGGAAACACAAATAGTGTAGTGGGCACCATTTGCATTGCTTTCCCCCCCCACCATTTTAGCCTATGTAAATATTTATGTAAGCTATTACAGCGAAAAAAAGGGGAACGCAAATAGCACCCACTACGTTATTTGCGTTCCCCTTTTTTTCGCAGTAATAGCTTACATAAATATTTACGTAGGCTAAAACAGTGAAAAAGAGGGAACGCAAATGGCAGCCGCCATAGCCGCCGCCATTTGCGTACACTGTTTGGTTTTTTTGGCTTGCTGTGATAGCCTCCGCAGGGACACAAAAGGCTATACGTAAGTATTTATGTAGCCTATCACGGCTATGATGAAGAAGTGAATGGCGCAGGGCGGCCGCCATTTTCAAGTCAGCATGGACGGCAGCAGGTAAGTGCTCCGTTTCGCCTGCCTTTCATGGGGGCGGGGGCTTGGTTCCGCCACAGATTTCGGGGGGCCGAATGCACTGGCATTCGGCCTCACCAAGATCAGTGGCAGAATTCTCTGACATCCCTACTCCACATGCTCAATTTTAATTGGGCTCTTTAGGAGTCCCCCCCCCGGAGGGTTCCTAATTTGGGGTTGGGGGGGTACTTCTGCAAATCTCGGGCCTGTAGTATCAACCTTAGGGTAGCCATGTGTCCTCTTTTGCAGGGGGCAGTCCTCTATTTGAAGGGCTGTCAGAGGAGAGTCCTCTATTTGAAGGTGTCTTCTATTTGAAGTGCTATCCAGTCAAAAACCTGTCTAAAGTCATAGAACCATCAAAAGGGAGGCAGCACGGGAGACTTGAAGTTGCCCATCCACCTAGATAGCAGACTGAACAGGCAGGCACACAAGTCAAAGGTCACAGTTTTCCCCACTATGATCAGTTTGTTTGTTTGTTTGTTTGTTTTGTATTTCTAATTAAATTATAGTAATTATTTCTAAATCTGCATCTATGCATATAAATTAGCATATGCAAATATCATGTAAATCTGTGTTGTCTTTTGCCGTCTTTTCAGACGATGCCTAAGTGGCCACCCGAGGATACCTCTGTCTTGTGCATGGAGGGTGCTGTTTTGGCTAAGTAAGGACTGCCACTGGGAGAATTGACATTGCAATTAGTTTACATGGTGATGAGTGGAGCTATGGCCAGCGTAATGTTTTTGTAAGTTATTTTTCAAAACTAAGGAAAGTGAGTGTCAACATTTCACACAAACAATCCAGGGTGTAAACCACGAATGGAGGGACAGTGAGAAATAAAGAACAGGGTGAAGGGCAGACTGTGTCAGGCTGTCACACTGTTTTCACAAATCACACAAAAATGAGCTGGTGAGGGCCTACCCTAAATGCCCTAGAATCCACTCTATTATATGTCTGCAATTGCTGGTTTTCAATGTGACAGATTCATTTACTCAGTGCTACAGGCAATCTCTGTATCTAAAAATAGCTTTAACAGCTGTACACAAGGAACAATCACTTGAGGGGTGTGGGGAGTACATAAAAGTAAAAGACATCTAAGAAAGCAATTGGAGATAGAGACCCGGTCAAGGGCAGGTTTCTTTCATTTTCAAAAAAAGGATGGTGCACATCTTGTAGCCGACCTTGGCATCCATTCCTGTTGTTGCATGAGTGTGCCCATCCATCACGTACATAATGCAATATACATGGTGCAGGTGATCAACGAGGAAGCCTGTATGCACAGAGGTTCAATAAATGTGTTTCTTCAACCTCAAAAATAGGTGGACGTGGATGAGCCTTTATCATATGAGCTTCCACATGGAGCACCCACATCACATGTTGGGGCTGTTCGCACAACAGGACAGCCCACTATGGCCTATTTAACCCATGGTGAGGCTGCAGAGTGTCCAGAGCTTGTGCAGCTGCCATTTTGAATATGCAACCCCCACTCTGGGGTTGCCATGTCATGCGAACATGGTGAGCATGGGTTATGCATATAACCCATGGTCTGTTTAAGGGTTATGTGAGGGTTGTTTAACCCTCACATAAACCACACTCACCAGGGCTAGCATAACATAACATCCTCCCAAGCAGGAGCTGCAACATGTCACCCAAACCCTGTCATTATGTACAAGTTGGAAAGTGGGGAGGGGTACCTGCTCCTTTACCAAGAGAAAAAGATTGCCAAAGGGTAAACATATTTCAATCCTCCTCTTAGAGGCATTACTTTCAAACAAAAAATTGAAATGGGAGAACATTCAGTGCAGCCCTAGTTTATGTTTACTAAAGGAAAACCAGGGCACTGACTTGACTCTGGTAGATGGGGGAAGACACCTAGAACTGGTGGTGTCTACTGCCCAAATGAACTTTGAATTTAAGAGGTCACTAGGTTGTCAAAAGAATCAGAAGTACAATCCCACCAGATCATCCGAAAATTAATTGGATGCATAAGGCATAAAAGGCAAACCAGATGAATTGATAGTTCATCTATCAGTTAGTTCATAGTTCAGTTAGTTAGTTCATCTGTCAGGTAGATTATAGTTCATCTATCAGATAGTTCATCTCTGCAGAGATTAGGAAACACAAATATACTAAACATTAGCTCAACACAGGTATTCAGCAAGGGCTGAAAGTGTGGTGAGGACCAGGGGTGCATGGAAGCCCAGCCTCCAATGTCCCCATGCACCCAGCTCCTCTTAGAACTTCACATGCTTAGCACTAAGCAAGATCTGAAGTGGGTTGTATTGTAAGCATGTTTGGCTGAATGCACTTACAAATCTTCCTGTGATTCATTGGGAACTCTGACAAGGCAGGGTTCCAGTTCTGGGGAGCTTTGAAAATGTGTTCAGCTGAAAGCACTTGTACTCCCCTTTAGACCTTATGGATCCATGGACAATGGCCATGCTGGCTGTGGATGATGGAAGTTGTAGTCCAGTATATCTGGAGGGTACCAGGTTGGGGAAGGTTTTCCTTCAAAGTGTTAGTCCTTGCATGTACAGGTGGATGCCTGTTACCAAATAATGTTCTGTCCATGACAAAGAAGTTTTCAATATTTCCCCCACATCCAGAATATCATCATTCTGCCTAGACCACAAAACTAAGTTGCATGTAGGGCCCAAGACATTCTGGGATAGCTCTATGGCAAATCAAAAAACAAATCATGCAGTCAAGCAATATTAAATACATGCCCTAATCCTTAATCATGGTGTGGTTTCCTTAACTATAAATGAGCATTGTATCTGAATACCTAAACCAAGATTAAGGATTGGCTCTGAACCAGGATGCAAAATCAAATCATGGTTTCAATCATAGAATCATAGGGTTGGAAGGGGCCTGCAAGACTATCGAGTCCAACCCCCCGCTCAGTGCAAGAAGCCTGATTCCCAGGCAGTCTCCCATCCAAGTACTAACCAGGGCTGACCCTGCTTAGCTTCCAAGATCAGACAAGATCAGGCGCAGCTATGATTTGCATTAACCATGAACTACGGGTTAAGTCAACAAGCCATGGTTAGTGCTAAGCATGGTTAAGAAATAACTGGGTTCACACAAATCCATGGCTTGTTCTAGGGTTACACGAGGGTTATGTGAGGATTGTTTAACCCTTGCATAACCCCTGCCAGCCTGGTTCGAATGACATGACAACCCACAGTCAGGGGTTGAAGATTCAGGAAGATGCCTGTGGCGTTATGATTTAAATAAGCCACAATAAGCCATGGCATGTCATGTGAACAGCCTCACTGTGTCTGCACTGGCCTCTTTCTCCGCCTAACCCATGGAGTGTACATTATAGCTATAAGGAGGTTATACTTTACTTTATTTGGGAGGGAGGTTAGAGCAAGAAAATAACTTACTAAAATAAGTATTCTACTGAAAGATAAAGTAGAAGCAAATGCATTTATATGACGAAGTGATATATGTTGAAAATGGAAACAGTCCATCAACTCTTTATGGCTGCTGAGTAACTTTATCTCAGCTCTCATTAATCCTCTCAGTTTAACAAAATAAGATGTACTGTACTTTCACAGGGACACATAAAGGAAGTTAAGCCAATAGATAAATGTGGCTGTCAAAACTCTGATAAAATAGATACCATGGAGAGAATGTCTAGCATGGTTATGAGTCTCGTCACTTGTTTACTTAAGGTGCAAGCCGCATTTCAATTCAACAATGCAAGAAAGGAATGGTCCCCCAAGAGAACAATAAAAACAGTAGGTAATAACTTTTCAGCCCTTTTAACTACTCATATCTATAGTGGCATTTCCCAGGGAACACTCAAATGGAGAGGATCCAAGCATTCCAGTATCATAGAACATTTGTCCCTTATTATATAATAATTACCCACTTTACATATTACAGAATCGGTGCTCGCATTTATTGATTCATTCATTACATTTTCATTGCATCCTTTATCCAAGGTTCTGATTGGCAGTTTAGGCTCACCAGAAGCTTATAAGGTAAATTCGGTTGCAAAACATTGACTTGCAAAAAATTGACTTGCGAACATTCATTCCATGACTTTTCTCACTGAGTAGAGATCTGAAGCCAGATTATCTATATCCATACCCAAATCCAACACTACAGATGGCAGAGACTCACCTGAAAATTTCGCTAGTCCTATTACATCTCTTTTTGCTTCTCTCAACATTCTTCAGTTTTCCTTTTAAGTTGGAACTCCCCCAAATTTGCTTTAAATTTTTGCTTTCCGTTAAACATGGCAGCAGCTATCCCCATAGAAATGTCACTAGCTACATCTAAATGCTTTTTGGCTTTCTCAAAACTCCTGAGATGTTTCACCCAAGCTGGAAGGAATCCCCCAGTACTAAAAGCATTTTGATATAGCTAGTGAAATGTCACTTTAAGCAAAACCCAGTAGCAACAATCATCTTCACTCTGGAAGTTCCATAAATCTATAAAGAAAACAAGAAAAAAAATGTTAAGATAAAATATATTCAGAGATATTTTGCCAAAGCAAGGAATGAATACATTCATTCAAATACAATATATTTCTGCCACATTGGGAGAAAAGGTCACTGTTTTGCACTAATGTTGTCCTAGACCAATGAAATGCCTACAATTAAGAAGTAAAGCAAGTTGAGTAAGTACATTCAGTCAAATAAACTAAAGATTCTGTGCACCACACCTCAGGCAACAAATCTCATTTGTTGGCACTCAGATGTTATTTCTGGAGTGTTCCCAGTAGAAGAAAATCATCTGGTACTCTAATAGTGAGGTCCTTGATGTTAATGTACTTCCTCAGGCATTTCTAACAGGCAGAAAAACAGGCCAGAATGGTGTTCTATTCAAAATCAATAATATACAGTGTTTACAATAACACCTTATTCAGAATGAACAGGAATATTCCTGTTAACACAACGGAGGCTGCTGTATATTTATAGATGAAACAACTGGGAGTGAAAGAGCTAGACTTTAAAAAAAAAAAAATCATTAATAGCCTCTAACTACTGCATTGCATCCATGGCCAAGGATATTGAAGGTCAACAGAATAACTGAGGATTATTTTGTCAATCAATTCAATATTACACAAGATGTTGTCTCAGTATGCATGGTTCATAGTGGCTTCTTTTGGATTGATCCGTGTATACCTGGGGCTGAAAAACTACTTACCATTTTTTGTGAATGCTTTTGGCAGTACTTAGAAAACAAAACAAAAATCTCCTCCTCTTTTCTGTGATTTTGCAACACTAGATGAAAAAAACCATATGAATTTAAATTGCCCTCGCTTGTCCTCAATTTCTGTTGCCTTGCATATCCTCTCATTGGTTGTGGTTTTATTTACTGATGTCCATCACATCACAATCCCTGCCTGGATGGGATCACCCATGTGCCTAATTCAGAAATGAGAAGACAAAGCATCAAACAGAATAAAAATGGAGATATTTGGACACTCTAAGTTCTTGTCCAGTTAAGCCTGGAAATCCAGTTTGAATGCAAAAATCTCAACTGGTGAACATATTCTGCCTCATATGAATGTAAAGTAGGGATGTCAAAGAATTCCACCATGGATCTCAGTGAAGCTGAATGCCAGTGCATTCGGGCCCCTGAAATCTGTGGCGGAACGAAGCCCCCTGCCCCACCACCTGCGAAAGGCGCGCGAAATGGAGCACTTACCTGGTGCTGTTCATGCTGCTTTGTGAATGGTGGCCGCATCTGCGGCCGCCATTCGCTTCCCCATTTAGGCCATAATAGGCTACGTAAATACTTAAGTAACCTATCATGGCTAACGCAGGGATGCCATTTGCGTCCCTGCGGAGGCCGTGCTAGGCTACGTAAGTATTTACGTAGCCTATCACGGGGAAAAAAGGGAACGCAAATGGCGGCTGCCGTAGCCACCGCCATTTGCATTCCTGTGGGGTTTTTTTGCCGTGATAGGCTACATAAATATTTACGTAGCCTATCACGGTAAAAAAAAAAGGGGCACAAATAGCATAGTGGCCACCATTTGCGCCCCGTCTTTCGCTGTGATAGGCTACGTAAATATTTACATAACCTATCACGGCCAAAAACATGAACACCTGTGAATGCACCCAGCCGGCGGCTCTGCGGAGTTGCTGTGAAGCGAAGCTGGCCGGGTTAGGATTTCAAGGGGAGGTGCGGAACACCTCCCTCCCACTGCGAACCACCCCTGCAAAAAGGTAAGTGACTTTTGTACATCCCTAATGTAAAGGGGAATTTGTTTTTCAAGTTTTCTTTCTTTTTTAATTAGTGGGATTTTCTGGCTGCAGTTCACATACCAATTATGCTACAGTAGTTGGATTGTATCCAGATTTAGTCATACTTAGAGTAGAACCATTGAGATCGATGGGACTTAAGTTAGCCATGATGTATCTATCCCATTTATTACCACTCTGCTCTAAGTATGACTAAATCTGAATCTAACCCCTAACACATTTCTTAGGAGTCCTCGCCTCGGTAGGATGGGATCTATTTCAGTGCAGAGGTTGTACAAGATTGCTTTATGTTCAGTTCTAGACTGGTCTCAGGAATAAACATATTTCTGACATTCCAGTGTTCTGCTGTGAATTTATGTTCTAATATAGTGCATATCTATCCTGAAAATGCTGCTCAGGCTGGATGGGAATAATTTATTTTGACAACTAATTAAAATCTCATTAGTCTTGTCATTATTATAGTAAGGGTGATGAAGCAAATTCTGTGCCTTGGCTGGTCAATTTCCATGATGATTGTGCAAGACATCTGTACCTGCCCATTGGCCTTATTTTGGTCATGCTGACAATCAGATGTGTAAAATCCCAGATATTTCGAACTCCCTGTTCATGCAACATAAGCACATTATTGCATGTTAGTAACCTTTGTAAGAAAACTGTCAGGGCCCATTCTTCAGACATGTCATGCTCTTTCACAAACAGGATGAATCCTACAACTAAGTCTTCGTTGGAGTAATGTGCAAGGTAAGGTGTTCTGTGAATGGCTGAGACAAGGGCCATGATCTATGCTGATCCACAAATGCAATCTAGTAGAGTCTGAACAGTCACAATTCTTTAGATTTCTGCTGAACATTTTGTACTATTCACACAACATACTTGCCTGTACACCCAGTCAGGATATCTGCAGCGCAAACTGGTATTCTTATCTTATCGCATTGCATTGCATTTCAGTGTTCTCCCAAACTGTCTGCAATGGATCCTTCTGCTTTTGTTACAAATGCATCCCTCCTCCTCCCAGAAATAGAGGCTATTTTTTGTTTTGTTTAATATTACTAAATCAATTTGTGAAATTGCACCAGTGTACTGATATAACCCCTTTTCCCAATATTCCGGTCTAATCTGCTGAAACAAGAAGGGAATATGAGACATGGGTTTGAAGCAGCCCAATTTACCTTCTGCTAAAATAAGTTAGAACAAATTAACAATGTATCTAGGTGAAAGGACAGGTGCGGGGGGGGGGGGAGATTCATTACTGAAATTCTTTTAAAAGGAAAAAAATCACTTTTGATAATGGAGAAGGAAGAGAAGAAGGCAATGAGCAGAAAGATGGCCATGTGAGACTTCGGTCCAATCATGGAAAAGGTTGCAGATCTTTCATAATATACAATAATGTGTGTAAAGAAACCAGGAATAGTGTCAAATTCCAGCATGCTTTCTGTATGTACAAGAGCTGGCCCACAGGCTGCTGTTTTCTTTGCTGCACTTGCTGAAAAGAATGCATGACAGTGATATCAATCCACATGGTAGCACTCATTTTCTACATGGGTATATCCATATAGATGTTTGTAAGGATCTGGAAAAGCTGTACAGCACTTCCTTGGAAGCACTCAAACAATCTTTTTGAGTGTGTACTGTACAAATGTTCACTGCGTTAGTAATGATTCACAGTTAAACCAGCTTCAGTAACATTTGTGCTAACTGTTAGTATAAGTCAGCTTCAAACATTCATATAAAGTATTCATAAGGCAACAGAACAAATACTTGAGAAATCAAAAGATTTTTTCCCACTGCTAAAGCTGCTAGAATAAAAAACATTTCAAACCTTTGTTTTTCAACAAAGCCATGCATTTTGAATGGTGTTTTGGTGACTTCAAAATCTGCATGTTTCATATAGGAAGAAAGAAATTGGGCCTGTTTGCATGATCAAACAGCCCACCATGTTGAAGCCATAGCGGGTTGCAGTGTGTGCCAGTGGCCATTTTGAATATTCAAACTGTTTAACCCCCACATAGCCCACAGATTGGATGACACAACAAGCTGCAACTGCAGCCTGAATATTCAGGATGGTGCCCATGCGCACTGTGGCTTGGCTTAAATAAGCCACGATGGGCTGCGGCAATCATGTGAACTTGGTCAATGAAATTATGCAAAGAGATGGCACATCACAGATTATATTTCCTCCAGCTTCCTGGTGACAACAACTAATTGCTCAATAAATAATGTATGGAAGCAATAAGATGGCAGGAACTTCTATTCTAATGCTAGATTTCTCCGTTTCTTATATATCCATCTTCATGATGTTAACATTTAAAATTCTTTCCTCCCTTTTGAACATACATAGTTTTAACGAGGGAGTCGGTGCTCCAAAGACACTGTATTTGCAAACTTGTAAAAAGAAACTCAATCAGCTGTTTTAACAAGGATCGGAAAGCCTCAAGCAACCAGTTCAAGTTTTCCCATAGACTGGAATATGGGACAAGATGCAGTGATGGCCATGGCTTTCAAAGGGGGTTAGACCAATTTCTGGAGAAGGCGTTCAGTGGCTACTAGTCCTGATGGCTATATGCTACCTCCAGTATCAGAGGCAGTATGCCTATGTACACCAGTTGCTGGGGAAGGTGCCGCTGCACTCATGTCCTGCTTGTGGGTTTCTCGTGGGCAGCTGGTCAGCCACTGTGTGAACAGAATGCTGGACTAGATGGACCTTTGGTCTCATCTTGCACAGCTTTTCTTATGTTCTTATGTTTTAATAAGCACTGAATTATGTCAACTGGGGAATCAGATATTGGGCACCACATCAATAATCAGTGTTTGCAGTAAACCAGAGAAAGGAGCATAGTGGATTCAAGTGTTCATACAGAGAAACACTGAAAACCCATTACAAACACAGTATTAACCAGGTAGTTTCATTGGCCTTCTGGTCTCTTATTTAAAATAGTAATAGATTTTAGTGGCTTCGATCCACAGTGGAGGCTTCTGCTGGCGGAAGGGAGGGGAGGGGATTTTTGCTGGTTTCCTGTGTCCCCCTGTCATCTCGCATGACCCCCCACTCTGTTCCAGAGGGTCCAATAACTCTCCAAAGCAGATTATGGGGGTGGGCATTTGAAGTTTTGTAAATCTTCCACCGCAGAAGGCTATCCAGTCGAAATGGGTTTGGAAAATACTAACATTAAATTCTACAGATTGCAGGTAATTTGACTGTGACGTTTGTAACAGGGTTGTGGTATGTTTTGTCTGTCCTTATCAACCTTATACTGTATATTCCTGAGAAACTGGTTCTAAAATTAGCTGATACCTGCACTTTTTGTTGTGCAATTTCAGCTATATTTTTATGTTTTATAGTGCTTTATGAAACTTATTATTACAATACTGTTACTTGTGTATAACATTTGAAGTTTCTTTTTTCCTGATCTCACTTCTCTTTTATTTTATTGGTCAGGAATTGGTTTTATCTTCTTGGTTTGACCTTGGCCATTCAGTGCCTTTCCCATGTGGTTCCTTTGGCCATGACAACTGCCCCTGCTGCTGGCAGCTGGAAAAAAAATAGCTGTAGGGCCCATTTAAGATAAGCATGCACCAACAGAAACATACATGCCATTGCCCAGAAAAAATTATTTCACCTGGAAGAAGATCTTCTCAAATAAAGCATGTTTCAAAACTCCCAAGGAAACAGAAATTGGACATAGGGTGGCAGGTGTCCTACTTTACAGAGGGCAGTCCTCTATTTGGAAGAGCTGGCCTAGTACAGTCCTCTATTTGAAGATGTCCTGTATTTTATGGGCTGTCCAGTCCAAGTGCAGTTTAAAGGTTAAGAGCTATCAGAAGGAAGAACTGGGCCTTGAAGCTGCCCATCCGTGGCACCTGGACAGCAAGGCACACAGGTCCCTGTGCAGGGCACACTGGTCACCTGGTCACAGTCTTTCCCACTGTGGTGAGATGTGTTGTATTCATATTTAAATTATAACCATTATTCCTAAATTTGCCCCTATACATATACATTTGCACATGCAAGTGTTATGCAAATTGATGCCCTCTTTCGTCTTCTTTTTGGGTGATGAATTTTCTCTTTTTATGGTGGGGGTGTAAGTGTCCACCCTAACTAGAGGTGTGAGGGCTTCCACTGCAGCTTTATGCATTGCAAAGTAGACTGTATTGTACATCAGTAATGAAATAGCAATAATGGGACTTAGCATGTATATCACACACTTCAAGTGTTCAATGTGCTGTAGAATAGGGAGTGGTCTAACAAAAACTCTTGGGATGCATGTTCTGGCAGTAGTGTATGCAGTTTTAATATCATTAAATTTATTTAATATCATTAAACTTATCATGAAAGCCTTGGGATTTACAGGGTGTAACAAATCCTAGTCCCTTTTATTTAAAAGAGAAAACATGTGTAACATATTTAATGTTTCTAAACGAAACTTGCTGTGATCCAGAGAAGCATGGTGAGGAGAGCACTGATCACACTGTTACTGTTTTCCCCCCTTTCTCAAAGAGCCACAGACCTCTTCCCAAAGCACATTCAGGAATTAAGAAAACCACGCAGCCCATCTGCATGCAAACGTATTTGCCAAATCACAATCCTACTAGTCTATAATGCTTCTCAGTATAACTAGTTTATTAAAACTCCTGTATTCACTCATTCATGTATTTATCTATCTATTGCAGAAAAATATATAAACCTCTTTTAATTTTTAATATTTGCACATAGTAAAAGCTGCAGTAGCGATGATAATTTATCCTGTTTTACCAGAAGCTTGTAAGGATGTTCTTAGTAGGGGCTTAATTTGAGCCCATCCCAGAACCAATTTTCAAACCTATGAAACTGCCAAGTGGTATTTTAGTATAGTTTCTGTAACAATTCTTCCATGCTAAAAAACAAACAAACAAAAAGTAAATAAAGATAAAATAAAGACCCTAGTAATCCATTTTTCTTTCTCCACATAATAACTTTCTGAAGAAAATTCATTGCCTGAAAAAAAATCAGGTTGTTTGGGTGAAGGATTGCATCCTTTAATAGTTTTTAAATGGTTCACTGTAATCTCTCCCCATAATATTTTCATGTTGTAGCATATCATGGATTTTTGTATTTGCAAAGCTGCATAACGTATAAGGGTCAAAACAGCCATTACTTTAAATCTGTGCCTGGCAGCTGTCTTTTATTCATTTTATTCTAGAGTAGACATACGGGGCTCAATCTGGATCTTAAAAGCCTCCCTACCACCACACTACCATCCTGATCTGAATTGGTGGCCCTGAATCTACTCTAGAGTCAAACTGAAAAAAATAGTGGCCCTCAGCCTCTTCATTGACATGACACAATATGGATAACACAAAATGTGGTGAATGAATGGAAGATGAATACATCAGAACTGTAGGTCTATCAAGAGCAAATAATAGACTGTCAAAAACATGCGATATTACATTCACGTCAAGATATTTATGAAGAAATCCTATATATGTCTACTCAGAATTCAGTCATGTTCAGTGTACTTCCAGGTGACTGGGTATAGAATTTCAGCCTAGTAGGATGAAGCAATGGATGATCTACAAATTTCACCCAATTTCCAGGTCACACAAATGCCAACATCAGTTCTAAAACAGTAAAAATAAAACTTTCTAGCCTATTTTTTCAGATATTCTTCTTTTTCCAATATATTGATATACTGCAACTCTTCTTCACCTTTTGGCTAAGATCAAGTGCAGTATAAGTTCAACATAGAACATGTGACCTACTAGCTGAAAATGAAGGTCGAGATTCCTGTGTCTCATAGGCAAGCAATTTAGAGGACAATTCTATCACCTAGACAGCATCCCAGGTGCCATAGGATTGTTCAGAAAAACGCTTCCAAGGTCTTAGACAGAGCTCCAACCACAGAAGGTTTTTTTCTGATATTGCAGCCCCCTTCTGGCTCCTCACACCCACTGTGGAGATTTCCACAGTGGCTACTTCTGCAACAGAAGTGGGAAATTGTGGAAGGTCCAGGAGCCATTTTTGCCCACCAGTCCCTGCCTCCCACAGGCCACACTGGGGAAAATACATACATACATACTAGTTTGCCATGTAGCTCTCTGTAATGCGAAAAAGGTTAAATTCACCTTGTTTACAAACTAAAATTGACCCTGTTAGCACACTGTAGCTGCTATGGAGAGCCATTTTGTTCAAAGTATTTTTACATTCAGAGGTGCAGCAGGGGCAGCGGGGCTTGGCAAGGGCCTCATATGGCCCACTGGCTGTGTGCTGCTCACCCCTCCTCTACATGGTCAGAACTCATGGGAGAAATGGGCATATCAGGGTCATGCTGGTGGGCAGAGAGGGAGGGATTGGCCAAGGATCTGAGGGATCCTAAGCCTTCCCAGCTCCCAACCATGCTCCTAGCACAGAGGCTCTTCTAACAGAAGCATGAGGTTTTTTGGAGGCCAGAGATGCAAAAAATGACTCTGCCATTCCTTCTACCCTGCCAGCAAGGGCCCAGCAGGGCTTTAGATGAGGCAGAGCCTCTGAGGTTCAAGTGCTCCGGTGTTAGGGCTCCTGTTGTAATCCTGTACCCATTTACCTGGGAGTAAACACCATTAAATCCAGCAAGACCAACTTCTCAGTAGACATGTCTAAAATTGCACTATTAGAAGTTTATTTTAATTTAGGGACCATCAATATATCAGCCTGATGTAAAGCACAGCATTTATAGCTGTGGCATGAGAATACACAAGTATAAAATAATTACTATTGAACCAGCTTTTATTTGCCTTTATTTTCCCACTTTTAAAAAAGTTACACTGCAGATTCTAAATACAGGAGTGTTTTTGTTACACATTTACAGCCATTCTGTTTCCCTTGGGTAGATATGTAAATTAGCTTATGCCTGCAATGGGGAGGTAATTAACACCTTCATACCTCTAGTAGCTGAGCACAGCACTTGACAAGTAAGAGAAGGATAGTAATAAACTCAGAGCATTTCTGACAAACACAAGACTACACGTTTACCATCATGCCTGCTTATGATGTGATACGTTGTCATTGTTTTCGCTTGGATTCATTTTTGTATAAGTGTGTGAAGATCCATTCATCAGTGCATTTCACTAATATCTGGTTTCCCCCCTCCTCACACTATTTCCTGTATTACTTTTAATAAAATGACAGCCTACTAGCTTACAAGAAAAAAATATTTTGAAGAAAGCTTCTTTTAAGCCTTCTTGTCTGCTTTTGAATATGTCATTACTTCGTATGGAGCTGGTTAACACGTGCCCAATAGGGTATTAGAGATGGTGTAAAAATTAATCTGAACCTGATTCAGATCCTATTCAGAAGACCTAACCCCAAATGGAAAGTGAGTTTTCCAACACCTGCGGTTCGTCTCACAAGTGCCCCAAAGCCAAGGAAAGGAAGTCCTGTGCCCTCCTGCCACCCCAAAACCATCCCACCCAGTGTCCAATGACACACCCTCTGATTACCCCTTCATTTCTTAGGAGCAGGAGTGGTAGTGAAGATGATAGGCAAAGGGGGGTAGTTCAATCCGTCTGCCTCTCTCTCTCCCTCTCCCTTCCATCTTCATCCAGCATAATACTGGCCACAGCAGACTCTGGGAGGGTAGGTTGTTCAAGGGCTCCTGCAGGAGCCCTTGAGTGAACTACAACTTCCAAAGTCTACCCTGCTCCATCACACTATTAGCAAGGTCATGAGGACTGACAGCATGAAAGGGTACTTTGGGAGTCATAACTTGTGCAAAGGTTCCTGCAACTGCAGGAGGCCTTGAGCAAATGACCTACCTAATGTCCCCCACATTCACCATTACTTAAGCAGGGCAAGCATGGAGGGGAGGGGGGATATCCTTCCTTTTGCCTCTAGTAACTGCCAGTACTCCTATTCTTGAGAAGAATGGAGGGGGCCGGGAGTGCATTTGGATACGGGGGAGTGGTGGGACTTTAAGGATGATTGGAGGGCAACTGAGATTTGGGGCAGTATCCAATACTGCCACTGCATCGGCAGAAACAACTGCTAGCGCAATGGGAAAGTAGCACTTGCTAGCACAACCAGAAACTACCTGAACCTCCTGCTTCTGGAATGGGACAAGTCAGCGAAGATTGCCAAAGGGAGCTCTGTTGACTTGTCCCATTCCAGAAGCAGCAGTTTTGGTTACTTTCTTGGCTTGTGCTAGCAATAGGGATGTCAAAGAATTCCGCCACGGATCTCAGTGAGGCAGAATGCCAGTGCATTTGGCCCCCCGAACTCCATAGTGGAACGGCCTGCCACCCTGCGGATCCCTCCCGGGATGAGACTTACCTGGGGTGGATGTTCCGGGCGGCAGCAGCTCTGGTGGTGGCTGCGGCGGCAGCGGCTGCGGCGGCTGGTCTTCCAACCGGCTGCCACTGCCACCATTTGCAGTCTTGTCGGGGGGGGGGGTTGTTTGTTTTTTGTTTACAAGACGTGATAGGCTATGTAAAGATTTATGTAGCCTATCATGGCTGGGTAAAAACAAACAAACCCGCATACGCAAATGGCGGCGGCTATGGCTGCCGCCATTTGCGCTCCTTATTTTTGGCCGTCTTAGCCTACGTAAATATTTACCTATACTAAGACAGCCAAAAATAAGGAATGCAAATGGCGGTGGCTGTAGCCGCCGCCATTTGCGTATGCGGTTTTGTTTTTTACCCAGAGCCCTCCGCGGCCGGAAATCCGGCTGCGGACGGCTCTGGCCTGGGCCTGGCCAGCTGCTCCGTGGAGCTGCCGTGGAGCACAGCTGGCCATGGAGGATTCCAGGGGGGAGGAACAGATCGCCTCCCCCCCTGTCGTGGATTCCAGGGGGAGGGACAGAATGCCTCCCCCCCATCAACATAATTCGCAGAAAGGTAAGTGACTTTTGTACATCCCTAGCTAGCAAGCATTACTTTCCAGTTACACTCACAGTCGTTCTCACTAGTGCAGCATATTTAGAGCTGGGGGATCGCCAGCACTCAATATTGCCATTGGCCTATAGAATATTTCTGGTTTCCTCCCAATTTTTTACCCTGTTGTAATGGTGTGATATTTTAGACAAAATTATATCAGGAACGTAGCAAATGCTTTCCAGTTGGCATATTGAAAATAAGCCCAAGGGCATGTCTGACTCATCTGATTTTATTTATTAGATTTTTAATATCCCACAATGCTTTTCTCTTATTAAAATATTGGCCTGTTTAGATTCCAAAACGTTGGGCTCTATTTTTATACGAGATCAGTAATTTCTTAAAATTGATTTTTGTTTGATTTTGTTTATTCTTTTGAGTAATTTCTTAAGTTTCATTGCTAAGCATATTTGTTTGTATGTCCCATTGAAATAAATGAATTTTCCTACCAAGTAAACCTGGTTAGAATCATAATGTTAGCTTCTTTAACAGTCCAGTAGTTTTCCCCTCTGTCTTCCTCCATGGTCCTATTATATTGTTATTTTCCCCCTTTTTTGTGTGTGCACGCACACACCGACTAAATTGTTCACACTACCGTTAGGAGGTCATCCATCACAGCTGGTAGCTATGCCTCTTTAAAATGAAGCAAAACAAAAGAGTAGCCTTTATCATTTCCAACTATTACTAGACTTTGTTGCCTTGGCAATGCCATGTCTTTTCTCTACAGCTATTATCCAACTGAGAAGAATGGCAACAAGGTGAAACTTTGAATTCATAAGGCATGAACACTTGGATTAGAATTCACAGTGTAGGGTGGCCAGATGTAAAAGGTGACAGGGCTCCTGCACCTTGAATAGTCATGTTGAAGCAGCAGGGGTAGCTCGAAATGACCTCTTCTACACAACAAGGACAGCAGCTCTGCCCTTTTTTTGCACCTGGCCACCCTAATTCCCAGAATGTATCAATGTCATTGAATTTGGAAATCCCCTCTCTCCTTTTATATTTGGTACTTCAGACATTTTACTTCCCTTTCTGCACAGTAGTTGTAGACAAATTTATTAAGAGTATGCTGCAAGCTGAGCGAGAAAATTCTCAGAATACATTTTTCTGAGTTTCTGAGATTTTTCTTTTTCTCAACCTCCCAGAAAAAAAGTCCACTTTGCAGAGTTGCCATGGCCCTTAACAGCAGTAATTTCCTGACATTTTGGAGCTTGAGTGAACACTGAAAGCCTTTAACACAACATGTTAAACCAAAAGGTTTTTTGTTTATTGAATAGATAGATATAGGGCCAAAACAGACTTTACTTTAAATATGTGTCTAACAGCTTCATCCCCCCTGCCATTTATTTACTCTAGAGTAGGCACAGCATCCCCAATTCAGATCAGAATCCTAGCATGGGGGGTAGGGGGATTTTTAAGATCCAGATTGGGAGCCTTGCACCTACTTTAGAATAGAAATGGGGAGACAAGACATAGCTGCTAGAAGCAGATTTAAAGTAATGTCTGTTTTGGCCCAAAGAGGCACCGGAATGACAGATTACAAAAGAAGAGAAAAACAGAGTATCAAATGTCCTTGAAATATTCATAGAAATTACAAGGCTTGTGTTGCTATAGTTGGAATCTTAGTTCTTGCCATTTCTTGGGTTTTTTTCCTGTTCCCAAACCACCTTCAGCTTCTAGAACTTCACTGTGCCTCGTATCATTTAAGTGGCTTTTTCCCACCCCAGATGTAATGGTGATAAAAAAGAAAAGAAAAGAAAAGAAAGATGTAAGATGAATTGAAATACAGGTATTATCAGCATTCAGATAAAAGAAATGCATCATACAATGGGACATCACAAGCCCTTTTAACTGGACACTTCAGCAACACTGCCTCCTAAATTATAGCTGCCTTTCAAATACACCTTGACAGAGAACAATAATCTACCCTCTGACCTCCTGAATGTGAAGCTACTCATTCATATAGAAATGTGTCCTCATAAAAAGGACAGAATGAATATATAAATAAGGTTAACCATCTGATGGCCGGATTTCAGTGGATGAAGTTGCAAAGCAAACTTCGAGTCACCTTTGAGGAGATAGGAACCTAATTCTTCAAAGGACAGTGTCACAAAAGCTTATGCCAGAATAATAAATTGGTTAGCCTTTAAGAGCAGAGTCCTACTGAGATAGTCGCTGTAGGCTGCCGACTATCGGCTGTAGGCTACCAACTATCTTATGTAGGTCAGGCAGAGCACGGAGGGGATCCTCTTGTCCACACTCCACCCACCCAGCATTCTTGGCGCAATTTTCCGCGTCTAGCTGGGGCTTCGTAGAGGCGCGGGAATGGGCCTGGAGACCCCATAGGAAGCAGCATAAAGGGGCTTCCTCCCCTCCCCACCCCTGGGAATGCCCCCATTTTATGAGACAGAAAGGCAGCCTCTGCGGTTCTCGCCACACAGGCTACGAGAGGGAGGGGAAAGGGGATGCAGTTTCCTGGCTCCAAGCTCGGAGCGCTGTCTCTGAGTTTGAAACCAGGAAACTGAAAAACCCTATGGCCCTCTAGACAGTGTCTCTCTAAGATGCCACAACACTCTTTGTTCTTTTTCCAAAGAATACCTCTGTAGATTTCAGTACAAATTTAGTATTCTGTTGGTGGGATGTCATACTTCATCTGAGTATTTAGTATATATTGTTTATCTTACTATACATTTTCATATCCCGCATTATCTTGATGCAGTTTCATTCAGTGAAACAATGGCAATAGAACCCTTTCAATGGATACAAGTTAGACCTGCAACAAAAGGTGTTCAGCTCCTGTTCAGGGATCTAGCCAGCCAGCCAGCCAGCCAGCCAGCCATGCCCTTTTCCAGGATAACCCATGTCACTCCCAATCCCTCCCTTGTTTTCTTCCCCTGCCCCCCTCCACCAGTCAGTCAGCATTTTATACCCACTGAGCCTGTTCAGTCTTCATTGGGTCGTTGTTGTTGTTGTTGTTTCCTTTTTTTCCCCGTTTTTTATTTCTGCAAGACTGCTAATACCTCCCTCTTGTGTTTGGTTGGTGCTATTTTGGCTACATGAAAATCGCTGCTTGAAGTACTGAGTTTGTTATTAGCATATATAATTATTATATATTTATGAGAGTTACATTTGAAAAAAATTTAATCTCTATCCTCTTCCGAAGAAGCAAGGTGAGCTCACCCATCTGTCTGATGTTTCTGCATATTAGCAGTGCTAACAGAGAAACTTGTCCTTTGTGCCCTTGACCTCCAAAAGGTGGATCCCCTTCCTTGAAACTGAGACAACAGCCATACATATGCATGGTTTGAAGGCCCATCAGGCAGCCACCTTGCTGAAATTAAGGTCTGGGTCTGGTCCGTGCTTGGAGGGAAGACCACCTGGGAACTGCATGTAGCCACCTTGAGTTCCATGGTAGAAGATGGGTGGGATATAAATAAATACATAATATAAATCAATAAATAAAATAATACCCCCATGGTCCCATTGGGTTTGTCTGAGTGATTTTGGCCATAGATACAAGCTCCTTTCAGAAGAGTGGCTGAGCTCTGTATGTTCAATGAAGGAATGTAGGGAAGGACCTGCCCTCCCAACCTCCATGCATTCTCAGGGCACATCTGTAGCTTACCTATGTGCACCTGCTCATATGGGTTACCTTCCCCCATCATCCAGCACCCTGTCTTTGCAAGGTTCCCCTTCCTGAGAAGAGATGCTTTGGCATGTACACTTGTACACCTTTGAGGCCACACAAACGCATACACCCCATCCTGCTCACATTAATTGAATGCATGGAGTACCAACTACACTTTTGAAAGGGTCTAAAGCTGGCTTCCCCAGCCTGGCACCCTCCAGATGCTTTTGGGCTACACAACTCCCATCAGCCCTAACTGACAGGGATAATGGTCAGGGAATTGTAGTCCAAAACTTCCAGAGAACACCATGTTGTGGAAGGCTGGTCCAAAACAACCTGCTTGCAGAGTGAATAAGGAGTGGTACTAGGGACAGCAAGTCTCTCTGCTTGAGATGTGGTACTTTGTTCTCCCAAAGCGGTGTGCAATATAAAGTACATCACCAGTTAAGAAGGCTGTTGCTGCCTCTTGAGCTTGAAAAGGTGCTTAGAGATCATGCACATCATTGTCTCTATGCCAGCCTGCACCTCCTGGCGCTCCTAGGTATGTGTGCTCAGGGTTTGGCAAATGACCCCCGTATGACTATCTAAAAGCCAACCATAGACCCAAGAGACAGGTAGTGCCCCTTGTGAAACAGCAACAGAGATTGCCCCTGGACCTGTATTCCTTCACTTTGTTTTGGTTTCCTTAACATCATCTCAGACTGACTTCCAGTTCGCTGTTCTGTTACAGAGCAGGGAAAGTACTCATTATTACCTGGTCACAGTGGCCTTTTATTCAAATTCTTGCTTCTAAGGCTACCCAGAGCCCATGGTATCAATGAGAGGGAAAACTCAGTGAGGCAAAGCTTCCTATCTCTCTCAATATAGGTTTTCTCTAAATGGAGTCACATGAGCCATTAGAGCTTGCTAAATTGTAGGTCACAGTAACATATTCCAAGCAAAGAAAGCTGCTGCTGTGAAGGTGATAGGGTTCAGGGCTCATTTTTTGGAAAGGCACAAAATCACAAACTCTGTCATTGCTCTCCAGGTGGGGCCAAAAGTATCCAATACAGGCATGGGGCCTTGGCAATTAGGCAGGTGCATACATTTTCCTTTTGATGCTATCCTGCCCCCCCCCCCCACCCACACATACACACACCCTCCTTTGGCACAGGGAGAACAACATCATTTTCACGATTTCCTGTTAAGTGTGTGCCAGAAAAATATGTTCTTTAGATTGAAAGTTTATGTTGCTGAAGTCAGACATGGTTGAATCTAGAAGCATGTCCTTTTATGATTTGAGAGGAAGAAAAAGTGCCTGCAGGAAAACAGTTGAACATTTAAAAGGTTTATCACTTCATAAAACCAAATGTTCTCACTCTGCCTGCCCACCTGCCTCCACCACCCTAGAAGCTTGAGGTATTATACATACTTTAAGGATATAATGCTGTAGAGGAGAACTGCCAACTGAGGGGCGGCGGGTGGGGCAGAAGCCCTGCTTTGCTGGTGGAATGCCCAATATGCCAACACTCCAGAAAATGCATTGGTGGAATGGTCGAGATGGCTGAAGTCATGAGTGGGGCAGAAGCAGCACCAGGCAGGAGTGTACTTTTGTTGTAGTGGAGGCTGGTGGCTCTGATTTCAGAGGGGCTATGAATCCATTCTGGGTTTCAGTCAGAACTAGCCAGAAGGAGCTAAAGAAGCTATCTAAGGTGCTGAACCCTATGCCCCAAAATAGGTTCAGCACCTTGCATAGCTCCTTTAGAGTTCTGGCTGGTTCTCACTGAAACCCAGAATGGATTTACAGCCCCAACAAAAACAGAGCTACCAGTCTCCACAGTTTTGTTGTATCCTATATCCTCTTCCAGCCACAGCCACAGCCCCACTGGTGGCATAACTTCACATCAGCCCCAGTCTTGGTGCCAGAAATGTCCCTCCCTCTGACTTCAGTGGGAGGAAAAAACTATTTTAAAAATCGCCACCCCTGTATCGATGACAGACCCACCCATGCCTCCATGACAGAGCACAGGATATGGTATAACTCAAAACCCAATCACAACACCACCAGTATATAAACCCAAGACAGAGAGATCAGAAGTCAGAAGATAGGACACACTGCATGGGGTGCATGCTCAGAATTCACAGGGGTGGGGGAAACGTTAGTGATCGGAAAACAGAGAAAGGGCACTTTGGACAAAGCAGCCTGTCTTCAGAACACATGAATTTGAGCACATTGGTAACCCTCCTCTGCCTAGAACCCTCACAGGTACATTTAGGGACAGGTGAATCTGTCAATTTTGAGTTCTCTCAGTTTCTTATTTTTCCTAACTTTGGTTCATTCTGAACTTTGAGGAAAAAGGCCGTGTGAACGTTAAGACACATCTTTATGCACACGCATTTTTGTACACAATTTTGCCTAATAAACACATTTTGAAGCAATTTCCCTAATTTTTAATGCTATTTTCACATACACCTATTTGTATGTACTTTCCCCTAATATACATGTTTTGTGTAAATTTTTTTGATCAGAGAACTCCATTGCAAAATTTGGAGAAGTGCAAATTTTGAAAGATATCTGAGTATTGATTCACATATTTGTTCGAAAGTGCAAAAGGTACATTTGCAAACCAAACAAATTTCTCCCCCATCCTTACCTTGGGACCCCAGACACAAGCACTCAACATCAAACTTCACTCCAACAACAGGACAGAGCAGTCCACACAGGTAAGCCAGGAAATGGGAAAGACGTGGTACAAACTATACCGGCTCTGACTGTCTCCCTCCAACCACCTCCCTTTGCTATATGCCAAAACTGTGTCTACTCTGCAGGGTTGTGATGGGAACAAAACACAGACTTTAAAACACTTTATATATTAAAAGCAATATACAGGATAACAAATAATATCTCTTGCAGATTTTTCAAATGGATAATCATTACTTGAGAAAATATCTTGGCATTTCTGTAAGGCTAAACCAAAATGTGGGTGTCTATTTTACAAAGATCTCACCCAATGTTAAAAAGAGGTATTTCTGTGGGCAAATTTGGGATTTCTGCAAAGGGGTTATGAAAGTATTTTATTTTTAAGGTGACTCCTGATTGGCTAGAATCATATATGTGACCAGTACAGGTAACATTGCTGTTACTCCCAAAGGGCTTGATTTGCCGTTGGTGACATCAGCACATAACCAAATCTGATAGCTTCTGTAGCATTGTGACATAATGATGCTCAATACATAATCCCTGATTCACTATGATCACTTGAGATGGAATGAAACAGAGACAGAAAACAGCAATGAAGCAGCAAGAGGGAGGAAACAGTGGCTGCAAACAACTGAAATAGTAAAACAAAAACAGTATGATTAAGGAGCTCCTGCACTGATATCACTACTTTTATGGGGGAAAGAGAACTGGGAGAAAATTCATTTCAACCTAATTTTTCCATGAATTTGTAAAGTCATTTTAATGATATTCATACTGTATCAATAAGAGTCATATCAAATCTAATATTATAAGGCCAAAAGGTTCAGGCATATTTCTGTCATCTAACTATTGTATTTTCTGCTGAGTTACTTTTTTATGGTTGAGAACGAGTTGAGGTTTTTTTCTCCCACCAGAAAATTGCCTATGTATGTGTCATAGTTGTAGATACTAGAATAAATTCCATTGGCCTTTCATTAATATTAATCTTGGAAAGGGAAAGTTGAGTTTTATGAGCAGTTGTAGCATATGCTTGCAAGCTGTCCTGATGGAATAGTAAAAATTAAAAATGCATGAAGCAGCCTTCTGGATGCCATGTATTTCTTGTATATACCAAAGTTATATGAAGGTTTCCTCAGATTCAATGAATAGAAATCAATGTTCTTGGGGGGAAATATGTGAGTTGTTTCTATGAAGTGAATATTTCTGAAAGCTGCCTTGTACTTAATGAAAGAAAAGCAGGGCTGCACACTTGCACACTCTCACACCAAAGCAAAGTGACCAGCTCACCATTCATGTGACCAGCTCACAAATTTTAGGAACATGTGGAAGGGCTGCACTAACTAGCCCCACGCCAATATCATGAGCTTCAACCCTGATGTCCATGCATACAGCACAAATGTCTGTAGGGAGGACCTTTTGTGTGCACAGCACTACACCGGAAGTCTCCACACAACTGGAAACTCATTGAAAACCGACAGATCATTTCACACATAAAGAAGTAACACATCATGAAAAGCTAAAACCAAACAACCCCTATCAATAAATAGAGACCCATAGCACTAATACCTTTAAAGGTATTAAAAGATAAGCAACTATTGGGCAGTGTCCAACCCTGCCTCTCCATTTATGCCCTTGACATACCATTAGCGTAAGTGGCCTCTAGTGGTATGCCAATAGAATAAGCTGGTGTGATGGCTTTGCCCAAGTGGAAGTGTTGGATACTGCTCAATATCTGGTGATAAGAGAAGAGCCTCAGTGGTAGAGCATGTGCTTTGCATGCAAAAGATCCCAGGTTCAGACCCTGACACTGCCTGGATAGAATGTAACCTTGGAAAGACACTGCCAGTCAGTGTAGAATAGACAATCCTGAGCTGGATAGACCAGCACTCTGACTCAGCACACAAGGCAGCTCCCTATTTGTTGTTCAGTCATTAAGTCGTGTCTGACTTTTTGTGACCCCATGGACCATAGCACGCCAGGCCTTCCTGTCCTGCGCTCTCTCCTGGAGTGTGCTCAAGTCCATATTCATTGCATCGGTGATGCTATCTAGCCATCTCATCCTCTGCCGTCCCCTTCTCCTTTTGCCTTCAGTCTTTCCCAGCATCAGGGTCTTTTCCAGGGAGTTTTCTCTTCGCATTAGGTGGCCAAAATATTTGAGCTTCAGCTTCAGTACCTGTCCTTCCAATGAGCACTCAGGGTTGATTTCCTTTAGGATGGACTGATTTGACCTCCTTGCAGTCCAGGGCACTCGTAAGAGTCTTCTCCAGCACCACAGTTCGAACACATCAATTCTTCAGCACTCAGCCTTCCTTATAGTCCAGCTCTCACAGCCATACATTACTACTGGGAAAACCATAGCTTTGATTAGATGGACCTTTGTCGGCAAGGTGATGTCTCTGCTTCTTACTATGCTGTCTAGGTTTGCCATAGCTTTCCTCCCAAGGAGCAAGCACCTTTAATTTCATGGCTACAGTCACCGTCTGCAGTGACCTTGGAGCCCAAGAAAATAAAATCTGTCACTACTTCCATTTCTTCCCCTTCTATATGCCAGGAAGTGATGGGGCCAGATGCCATGATCTTCGTTTTTTAATGTTGAGTTTCAAACCAGCTTTTGCACTCTCCACTTTCACCCTCAGCAAGAGGCTCTTTAGATCCTCTTCACTTTCACTTTCTTCCATTAGGGTGGTATCGTTTGCGTATCTGAGGTTGTTGATAATTCTCCCGGCAATGTTAATTCCGACCTGTGATTCATTCAACCCAGCGTTTCTCATGATGTACTCTGCATATAAGTTAAATAAGCAGCTTGTAGGATTTTGAGCATAACCTTGCTGGCATATGAAATGAGCGCAATTGTACGGTAGTTTGAACACTCTTTGGTATTGCCCTTCTTTGGAATTGGAATGTAAACTGACGTTTTCCAGTCTTGTGGCCACTGTTGAGTGTTCCAAATTTGTTGGCATATTGAGTGCAGCATTTTAACAACATTATCTTTTAGGATTTTAAATAGCTCAGCTGGAATACTGTCATCTCCGCTAGCTTTGTTGTTAGTAATGCTTCCTAAGGCCCACTTGACTTCACTCTCTAGGATGTCCGGCTCAAGTTCAGTGACCACACTATCATGGCTATCAGGGACATTAAGATCTTTCCTGTATAGTTCTTCTGTGTATTCCTTCTACCTCTTCATCTTCTTCTGTTAGGTCCCTGCCTTCTTTGCCCTTTATCATGCCTGTCTTTGCACAAAACGTTCCCTTAAGATCTCCGATTTTCTTGAAGAGATCTCTAGTCTTTCCCATTCTATTGTTTTCCTCGATTTCTTGGCATTGTTCATTTAAGAAGGCCTTCTTGTCTCTCCTTGCTATTCTCTGGAACACTGCATTCAGTTGGATATATCTTCCCCTTTCTCCCTTGCTTTTCACTTCCCTTCTTTCCTCAGCTACTTGTAAAGCCTCATCAGACAGCCACTTAGCTTTCTTGCATTTCTTTTTCTTTGGGATGGATTTCGTTGCTGCCTCCTGAACAATGTTATGGACCTTTGTCCATAGTTCCTCAGGCACTCTGTCTATCAGGTCTAATCCCTTAAATCAATTCCTCACCTCCACTGTATATTCATAAGGGATATGATTTAGGTCATACCTGAATGGTTTAGTGGTTTCCCCTACGTTCTTCAATTTAAGCTGAAATTTTGCAGCAAGAAGCTCATGATCTGAGCCACAGTCAGCTCCAGGTCTTGTTTTTACTGACTTTATAGAGCTTCTCCATCTTTGGCTGCAAAGGACATAATCAATCTGATTTTGATATTGACCATCTGGTGATGTCCATGTGTAGAGTCGCCTCTTGTGCTGTTGGAAAGGAGTGTTTGCTATGATCAGCGTGTTCTCTTGGCAAAACTCTATTAGCCTTTGTCCTGCTTCATTCTGTACACCAAGGCCATGCTTGCCTGTTATCCCGGTGATTTCTTGCCTTCCTACTTTAGCATTCCAATCCCCTTTGATGAAAAGGACATCTTTTTTTTGGTGTTAGTTCTAGAAGGTGTTGTAGGTCTTCATAGAACCGATCAACCTCAGCTTCTTCGGCCTCAGTGGTTGGGGCATAAACTTGGATTACTGTGATGTTGAATGGTTTGCCTTGGATTCGTACTGAGATCATTCTATTGTTTTTGAGATTGTACCCCAGTACTGCTTTTCCCACCCTTTTATTGACTATGAGTGCTACTCCATTTCTTCTAAGGGATTCTTGCCCACAGTAGTAGATATGATGGTCACCTGAATTAAATTTGCCCATGCTTGTCCATTTTAGTTTGCGGATTCCCAAGATGTCGATGTTCAATCTTGCCATCTCATGTTTGACCACCTCCAGCTTACCTTGATTCATTGAACTTACATTCCAGGTTCCTAAACAATATTGTTCTTACAGCATCGGACTTTCTTTTCACCACCAGACACATCCACAGCTGAGTGTCCTTTTGGCTTTGGCCCAGCTGCTTCACTCTTTCTGGCGCTACTTGGAAATTCCCTCTGCTCTTCCCCAGTAGTATATTGGACACCTTCCGACCTGAGGGGCTCATCTTCTGGCGTCATCTCTTTCAGCCTTGTGATAAGTTCCATGGGGTTTTCTTGGCAAGAATACTGGAGTGGGTTGCCATGTCCTTCTCCAGTGGACCACATTTTGTCAGAACTTTCCTCCATGACCTGTTCGACTTGGGTGGCCCTGCACGGCATAGCTTATGGCTTCACTGAGATACGCAAGCCCTTTTGCCACAACAAGGCAGTGATCCATGAAGGGGATCATAGTTCCCTATAGTTTGGCAATAATTGGCTCACCATGAAGAAGCCTGTCATCCGTGTATCTGATCTTTTTTCTTTTCTTTTCTTTTTTAAGACATTTTAAATGCTAATTGCCTTCACAACATCCTGTAAGAACCAGTTCCTTGGCTTTATTATACACTGAGAAAAGAAGTGCTCAGTTTGGGTTGCTTTAAATTTTCCTGCCATTCAGTGATTGCTCGTGCAGGGAGTTTTACCTGTTTCTTGCTTCCCTTTAGCTTACCAGAAACACTCTAGTGACAGGTTTGGGGATCCAAGCTAGCCTCAGCCCCCAAACTGATTACTGGGCCATCTGACTAGATTGCAGAGAAAGCATACCCTCTCCCTCTGTGATTGTTTTGGGCATTCTCTCCTCTAGCTGCTGAAGCTACTGCGGGAAGAAGGTGAGATCAGGCTTTGTGCTTTCTCCCAGCTCTGTTCCCCACCTCATCTCTGTGATAACTTTTGGGATAGAGCAGCCTTAGCCTCCCTCCAACATTCCATGTGACCGCACTCGGAGGAAGAATTAGAGTCAGAGTAGGGCTGTGCTCTGATGCCTCCCCCCTACTTTATCACCTGTTCCACAGTAGCAAAGGGGCAGATCGGGGTGAATTTTCTGGGGAGACAAAATGCAGAAATAGAAGGGCTTACTAGTGCTGGTGGCAAGCACGGCTTTTTGTGGTGGTGGCTGGCTTCTTTTCCAGAAGCATCATTCTGGGGGCCTTCTGGGGGAAAAACATGGTAGTTTCCCACCACTAGGAAGAGCTCTACTTGCTATTACCACTGCTGCCAAACTGGCAGCAGTGTTCATGAAACAGAGGAAGAATGGGAAGCATTTTTTGCTCCTTTTTTCACCACCTTATCCTCTCCTAAATGTAGAGAGATACGTTCTCTGCTAAGAACTTTGCTTGATCAATTCATTTTGGGGGGAGAAGAGAGTGGGGACAGAACCAAAAGAATTGTTTGCCCCCTCTTCCTTCCCCCACAATTCCTTGTGAGTTCCAATTTGTTTTCCATACTCACTTTCTTTATACCGCCCATGATTTTATAAACTACCATCATAATCCTTTCTTAGTCTACTGACATTTTCCCCAAGATGTTGGGAAATATCAACTTATGGTGATATTTAGAACTAAAATGTGGACAATAAGTGATCTCTAGAGAGCAAACGCCCATATGAGGATGAGAGAAACTGCTGTGGCTGAGGGTAATCATCTTCTCATCTCTTGTTGGCCATCACTTCCATAATGTATGGGCTTTTTCATTCATTTATATTGTTGAGGTCAAGGTTGGTTTTTAAACTTCTGAGTTTCTCATACATATACAAATGTCCCCCTTGCCTGTGATAAAATAACGCATGGGTGAAAGACCAACATAGATAATGGTGATACCTTTTTAGTCAATTCATGTTCATCCATTAATTCAATGTGACTGATAATAACCTCATTCTTAATTAAGGAAGCTCAATTACTTCCATTTAAGACCTAATTTGAATGTTCCTCCCTGATCTTCTTACTATTTCTTCTTATGTTTTCCATAGCAAAAAACAAAACAGAGGCCTTTTTTTCCTTTATGAATTCACTGCAGCAGCATAAATCTTCTTGTTATCAGCTCTATGAAGTTGTTTGATTGTCTCATTCAAGCAATCTCAAAAGCAACAACATGAACGTAAACCAGTAGCCCAAGGCCATAAATAACTCCATTTTCTGGCACAGATAAATTAACATAACCATTGTCCTTGGTTACGTTCAAAGACGTCTCTTCACGCAGCATTTTTTTTTTAAAGTAGAGATCTAAATCGCTCACAGCTTTCTCCTTCCTCCTCTAACTCTTTTCTTTTATCTTTTCTTATAAATTTTACTGTGCAAGGAAGATGTCGTATCAACCTTAGAGATGTTTTTAAAAATCTAATTATAAAATTTGTCATAGTGTGGCAGTGCTGTGCAAGTTTTCAGGAACCCCAAACATTAATTAGGATGCCCTTCTAAGGGGAAGGAACTGATTTAATTAAAGGCAAAATGTACAACGTTTACAAAATGTACTATAGGCAGATCCATTACACTTGTTGCTCCACTGCAGCAACAGCAGGCTGGCACACCTTGTGACTCAACAAGTTGAATGCTGCCCATCAGCTATGTATTGTGGACAGCTGGATGCTTGGCAATCCATATTTTTGCAGTCCCAAATAAGCAGGAAATCCCCTGGCAAGCCACAATGCATGGGTGGTAAGCTAGCCGTATTTAGTTAGGTGGATCATAAGTTGTGGAAGTGCTCATCTACAGAGTGTAATTAAGAACCAAGTTCTACAAACAGTTTTATTATTTTCCATCTGTGATTATTGTTATTGTCAGTAACGAAGGTAGCGATGGTAAAATTGCAATGGGTTCCATCCAACGTCACATGAGCATGCTTCCACTCATGCAACTTCCCTTTCCTCTACTCCCTCATGCATCCCATCCACTCCTAACTTGCTTCAATTTTCTTGCTTAGATTTTGGGGTGCATGGGGGTGAAGAAGGAAGGGGGAATCCATTCCACCAGCAGTGTCCTTTCCACTGGTGGATGGTTGCAGCTGGATATACTTTTAGCTTTGTAATAGCATGCTTATTAAGGATCTAGGTTTATGGTGGAACCAATTATGGCTTTCCTACCTCTATATTAAATTCAGGTTGACTCACCAGGAAGGAAAGGGAATATGCCCCCAAATGGTTGTCCAGATTGTAATTCCCAAAATTTTACTTGAACATGCTTGGGACATGAAGTGGGATCTGTCACATGTGGCCAGCCCACAGCCCTGAGTAGGGATGTGCAAATCCACCCCCATCTGGGTTCTTCGGATGCCCACCCAGCCCCTACCCCCACTTGTCAGTCCCCGGACCACATTCGCTCTCCTCCTGCCCTCAGTGAGCACCCGGCGCTCATCCCAGCGGCCTCATCAAGCTTCTCAGTCACCATTAAAAAAAAAAAAAATGGCGATTGCAAAATGCACATTTTTGCAAAATATGCATTTTTGCATGTGCAAATATAAGCGCTTGAAAAACAAGCAATTCCTCAACAACCAAGGGAGATATATAGATTGAAAGCCTGCTTTCTGACTCAGGGTGATAACCCCAAATTGCCCCTGGTACAACCTCATATTGTAGTTAATATTATTTATACAACAGTATCTATTTGCAAATATGTGGCACAGTCAAGTAAACATGAGGTGCTTTTGAGTCCTGTTGCTTTCAATGGGAAATAGTTAAGCACATGCTTAACTCTCCTACTGAAAGCTTTGGTACATAACAGTACATAGCTTTGGCTTGATCATGATGATAATGAAAATTATGCATAATTTTATCCTGAATTCTTTAGGAAGCAATTGATTTACAGGATTCAGTATTACTCTTAAGTAGAATAGCTTTTTCAAATTTAAATGGAACAAATGAGTCAAATGTTCTTCTTGCAATTGGCAGCAACATTAAACAAGGATGCATTTAATGTCCACTGTAATCAAGATATTGTAGGCTTTTTTATTTTTATTAATCTCTTCTGCAAGACAAGTTCACTTAAATATGAATCAGGCTAAAGTTACCATCTGTCTCTGCTTTAACGTTATGTATACATTCATTCACTTCTCTAAATGAAGCTTTTAATCTATTTTGTGTTCCAGTATTTCAGAGTTGCTGATATTAACAATATTTTTATGTCTTAGGTTTGCATTTGGTTTTCAGAATTTACTAGTCTATAATGTGTTGTTCATTATTACTTCACAAACGTTAAACCGTTGAGACAGCCCTTTTATGGTGTCTCCTATTGACAAACATTCTCCGCAGATGCCTTATATTTTAATCATGGCTGTAATTGTTGGCAAGCCCTAAATTTATGCACAATCAAGTTCCCTTTGCCGAGGTAGCTAATTGACATACAAATATATTTAGTGACATTATATTTAATGTAAAGCCTGACATTTCATTTTCAAATTTATAAGCACCAGAATGAAATCAATTCAGTTCTATCCAATTCCTCAACTTGCATATGGCATAATTTTGTGAAGTTTGACAGTTTTAGCTGAGGGGAAAAGGCTGGAGCTAGGGATCTAGTGCTTCATGACCCCCTTGTCTACTTTTGAGAACCTCATCTATAGGAACTAGGGATGTACAAAATAATTTACCTGTTTTGTTTCGTGACATCTGCGGGAGGGAGGGAGGCGCTCTGTCCCTCCCCCCGAAATCCTCACTGGCCAGCTCTGCTCCACGGCAACTCCACGGAGCCGCCGGCCAGGGCCGCCTGCAATGACATCCGGCCGCTGCTGGGCTGCACAGGGACTAGGAATGTCAGAGAATTCTGCCACGAACTGAAATGGGATCGAATTCCCTTCAGTCTGTGCCACAGAATCCTCTGCGGAACAGCACCACGAGGTCCTGCGGAGCCAGCAGTCATGGTTTTTTTTTTCAGGCTTTTTTTTTGTCATCCGCACAGAGTCGTGAAATTTTCGTAAATAAAAACGCAAAGTAGTATATTTCGCTAATAAATACGTAAGTCTTTTTTAAAAAGAATGAATTGTACTCACCACCTTGTTTGTGGGTGTTCTTTTTCAATTGAAATCCCCCCTCTCTGTTTACTTTCAGCCAAAACACTTCCTCCTCCTCAGGGCTTCCCAAAACAAGGCAGCCGTAGGTGTGCCTGAGCGATGCACTCCTTGTTTAAAGCAATGCTGTTTGAAAGAAAGAAAAAACCTTTTAAAATGACCATGCCGGTCTGGAGCCCTGCACGAGTATTATTCCCCCTGCTAGGCTTTGTATTTCCACATCCAGTGTTGTTGTTGACGTTGTGAGATGGAGGAGAACCAACTCTGTGCAAGACTTACTACTCAGAAGTAAGTCTTATTGAGTTTAATGCGACTTACTCCTACACATGTCAGCACCCCACTTGCCCCCAGCTCAGCTTTGTATTTCCACATCCAGCTCATTAGCAAACCTGTTAGTTATCTCACTGGGTGACTTTGGGCTGGACTCTAACCACTACATCATACTTCTGTTATATGAAACTCTTGAAGAAAAAAGAGAAAGTATAATGGAAAGTTCTTTCTGAAGCAGTCACACTTCACTTGTACAAATGCAGCATGAAGGGAAAGATCAGCAACCTTCTCTTTGTTTGAATAAAAAGCACACTCTGCACATGCTCAGGGAATGGACAAAATGAGGAATAAACATACCAGGGAATATGAAGAACTATATTCTTCCACTGTGTGTGTGTGTGGGGGGAGGATCTCCCTCAATCCAGCTGTTCCCTGGAAAAAAAAAAAAAACCCTTCACCCAAGGGTCTTCTGAGGTAACTAACAGGAGGTCTGATAATGAACTGGATGTGGAAATACAAAGCTGAGTGGAGAGGAGAACCAACTCTGTGTATGTCTACTCAGAAGTAAGTCTTACTGAGTTCAATGCAACTTACTCCTACACGTGTCAGCACCCCACTTGCCCCCAGCTCAGCTTTGTATTTCCACATCCAGCTCATTATCAAACCTCCTGTTAGTTATCTCAGAAGACCCTTGGGTGAATGGGGGGGGGGTTTCCAGGGAACAGCTGGATGGAGGGAGATTACACACACACACGCACACGCACACAAGAAAAATATAGTTCTTCATATTCCCTGGTATGTTTATTCCTCATTTTGTCCATTCCCTGAGCATGTGCAGAGTATGATTTTTATTCAAACAAAGAGAAGGTTGCTGATCTTTCCCTTCATGCTGCATTTGTCCCAAGTGGAGGTCCTGTCCCCGTCCCCTCTAGCCATATGGCCTTAAGGGAACAGGTATGAAGATACCTCCCTCCACCCAAGGATGCCTCAGGGTACTGACCTGTCAGTTCCAACAGGGTACCTGTTGGAACCTGTCAGAAAAATTAACCAGTGCTGTAAAAATGACTGCAAATAACAATGGTCTGGTAATTATCCAATAAACACAGTCTATGTTCCAATGGAAAGGAGGCAGAAGCTGGAGTGCGCTGGGACTTAAACAACCTGACTCCACCTGCCTTTTCCACCTGACCTTCTGTTTTCACTGATAGGCCTCTTCCTCACCTCTCTACTGGGCTAGGGACAAAACTGCCATAAGCTGGGGTCAGGGAGGGGTGACAACGTTACATTCACACTGAGTTGAGGTGGCTGATGCATCATGCAGACCCAAGTCAGACACCAACCAGCACATCTTTCTTTCTATTCTAAGATTTTTGACTGACTATTAAGAATGATAGCTATGGATTGCGTAGTTCTGCAGAGCAACCTTTTAGAGGATGCATAGCTACTTTGGTCTAAGCAGTGTAGGAAGTTAGTTATCCATTTTTGTCTAGTTACATACGCAGTTAAGAAGTATGTTTTCATTTCCTGATCACATCTAATAAAAGTTTCCTTAATTAGGATTACGATTAGTTCTATTTGTATGTTGGACTGAATACCTTGATATCCCAACAGGTGAGGCTGGAGTATCATTAATTCTGCAGGAGGGTCTTGAGGATTAATGTAATTTATAGTGCTTGCAAAGTGCTGTTTGTGACAGATGGCTATTTCTGGATATCTGAGCCCTAATTACGTTTTCTGTGACTGAACTTTTATGTATTAATTGTACACATAAATTATTTTTGTGTTCCTAGGCAAACTGCTCATTGGGGGAGCATGGGAAAGCTGTCCAGACTCCATCTTGCTTGGATATGCATTGGACAAGCCTAAATGTGCAGATAAATCCAGTCTGAAAGTGCTGCTAGGAAGCTCGTTAAATAAATGACCAAAGATGACAATGGAGGGATATAAATATAGGGGGAATTATTTATAATTCTGGGGATGCCAAAGGAAATCATTTGCCATATGATGCTGCACTGTGAAAAAATTAATTGGTGTGTGTGTGTGTGTGTGTGTATGAACGGCAACTAGTAGAAATGGATAGACTTTATTTTTTACTTTATTTTATTTTTACCTCACCTTTGATCAAGAAAATGGAGAAGGCTAATCATCATAGGAACCAAAATGGTAAAATAAATAGTTGCTTAAAACAATAAAAAAACAAATATATTAAAAACACAGTATGCAAATTTGTCTAACCCCCTTTAACGCCTTCTTAGCTAGTGGCTATTACCACATTTTGTAGGAATGTGTTTATGGGTGGGAAACCTCTGTCAGCCTGAGGGCCAAATTTATTTTATTTTATTTATTACATTTCTATACCACTTCACAGCCAAAGCTCTCTGGGTGGTTTACAAAAGTTAAAAACATTAAAATACAATATACAAAGTTTAAAAGCCATTTACATAAAAGCACACAGACAATATACACAAACAACATATCACTAAAAACAACTTTGAACTAAAAACATTTTTTTAAAACATGAAAAAATAAGAATCCAACAACAACACAGTTTAAAACAACACAGCTTAAAAACAGTATGCAAGAGTCAGCAAAAAGGAACAAGAGTTCTAAACAGGGAAGGCCTGCCGGAATAACAGAGTCTTTAATTCCTGCTTAAAGACCTTCAGCGAGGCCAGCAGGCGCATTTCAACCGGCGGTCATTCCACAACTGAGGGGCGGCGAAGGAGAACTAAAGTCCTCTTGCGTGTGGCTGCCGCAGCAGAGAGCCCTCAGAGGACCTTACGTAGCGGACTGGGTCTAAACTAAATTTAGTTTTGGAGAAGCTCTGGGGGGCTGCATTCCAGTGGTGGGCTGCATTCCAGTGGTGGGTGGGCCCAAAATTAGAAAAAAAATATATACCAGCATATTTTAGCTTAAAGCTCTTCCTGGAAGCTGCGAAGCCTTAGGAGAGGCATTTCAACCTTTTAGAAATGGGGAGAAAGCTGCGCAAAAGCCGGGAACCATAAGATGACTGGGGGTCAGGGGAAATGGGGTGGGTCAGGGGAAGGGGTGCACCAAAATGGGGTGGGTCAGATAGAAGGCAGTTCTACGCCATGGCTATTAAGGTATGGGGTGCCACAGGGTTCTATTTTATCCCCCATGCTGTTCAACGTCTATACGAAGCCATTGGGTGAGGTCATTAGGAGTTTGAGGGTGGGGTGTCACCAGTATGCTGATGGTGCTCAGCTTCAGAGCTGTGTGCAAAGAGCCTCTCAAAATTCTCCAGCCTATTTGTGGGCAGAGAAATTGGGGAAGAGGAGAATTTCACCGAATTTTTCCTAGTGGAAGGGAAATTCTCCAGCAGTTTCTCACAGAACTGTTCACTATCGGCAGGGGTCGTAGCACAGCTACTTTCTTTTTTCCTAAGGTTTTTGGTTTATTGCACTGCTTCTGCAAGTGGCAACAGCATCAACTGTGTTGAGGCTTCCATTTTTCTGAGGCAGAATTTTGCATTTCTTTTGGTGGTATTTTTGAGCTTACCTGATCACTGCGAGGCAGCCAAGGGTGCTGTGTGTGTTTTCTCTCTCTGTTACACATCTTTCCATTGCTCTGCAGTCTCCCAGGCCACCTGCACTTCCTGAACGAGAAAAGCCCCATGGGCGGAATTGCCTCATGATGTCTTCCTCATGATGGCTTTAACTGAAGCATGGGAAGCCATGGAGGCTACAGGATGCCACAGAGATTACTCTACAATGACAGACAGGACACTCATGAACATTCCTCAGCCACCTCATAAGTAAAGTAAGCACAAGAACCCCAAACCCAACCCGTGAGAATTTTTCCTAAATTTCTCCTCCTTTGAATTTCTTTTCAAAAGCAATTTCTCTTCTATCAAATTGAATGAGAATGGTTGGAAAACATGTGGGAGAAATTTTCAGCACAGCACTACTCAGCTCTACTTCTTCTTATCAGAGTCAGCTGGGGCAGTGAAGGTGCTGGACCAGTGCTTGGAGGCTGTAATGGGCTGGATGAAGGCCCATTACTGTATACTGAAGCTAAATCCTGACAAGATAGAAGCTCTATGGATTGGTGGTTTCTGAGTCCCAGAATTGGGTAAGCAACCTGTCCTAAATGGGGTTGCACTCCCCCTGAAGGAGCAGGTACATAGTTTGGGAGTATTCCTAGATCCATTCCTGTCACTGGAGCCCCAGGTGGACTCCGTGGTCCAGAGTGCTTAGGGCCAGCTTTGGCTGATCTGTGAGCTATGTCCTTTCCTGGACAGGGGTAACCTAGCCAGAGTAGTGCACATGCTGGTAACTTCCCGATTAGACTACTGCAATGCACTTTACATGGGACTGCCCTTGAAGACGACTCAGAAGTTGCAGCTAGTGCAAAATGCAGCAGCTAGACTGTTGACTGGAACATCATGGAAAGATCATATAAAGTCAGTTTTAAAGGAACAGCACTTGCTGCCAATACGTTTCCAGTTGGAATTCAAGGTGTTGGTGATGACATTTAAAGCCCTAAGTAGACTGGGACCTCAATATTTGAGGGAGTGCCTTTCCCTATATATGCCTGCCCAGAGATTGAGATCGCTCCACCAGTGTGAGACATACACCATGATGAGATGTGGGAGAGGGCCTTGTCTGCTGTGGCACCCTGGTTGTGGAATGCTCTCCCCTTGGAGGCCTGATTGGCACAGGCATTGGTTTCATTTCAGTGCCAAGTTAAAACATGGCTTTTCACCAAAGCCTTTGAGGGCTAAATGCTTTCCCTAGAGTAGCACACTGTTTTAGATTTTTCTAATTGGCATTAGCTTGTTTAATGGTTTAATATGCTTTTAGCTGTTTAATTTATTTATTGTTTTATACTGTTTAAATTGATTTTATCTGTACACTGCCCTGAGATCTTGATGATATAGGGCAGGATACAAATGTTTTTTTTTAAATAAACAAATAAAAGCTGGGAAACCACTGAATGATAGGTGGTTGGGGGAAAGGGGGGCAGGGGGAGGTGTGGCCACCTGGGAAACCCAGGAGAGCCAGATTTAAAAACATAAGAAGAGTCATGGTGGTTCAGACCAGGGATCAGGCCTGAGGTTCCCCACGCGATATATGAAGAGGTACTTCATTTGTCCTGAATCTCCTGCCAAACAATTTCATTGGATAACCCCAAGTTCTACTATTATAAGAGAGGGAGAGCCTGCCTGGAACAGCCTGTTTGCTGTTAGACAGAGCAAGAAGCCAAAATTATCTCACATCACTTCCTATACTATACAGTCTGTGCCAGGGCTAGGCAACCTTCCAGAAGTTTTGGAGTACAACTCTCATAAACTTCAGCCAGCATGGCCAATGATCAGGGATTATTGGAGCTGTAATCCAAAACATCTGGAGGGCACCAGGTTAGCTACCCCTGGTTTAGGCATAAAAAAGCTATATTAATTGGTGCAGGAACCTTCTAGGTATATAAACAGGCAGGGGACAGTTGTGAGTGGACAAGATATGAGTTTATAAACATTGCGGCTTAGGAAATCCTGTTCTTGTGGCATGTTACAGATGGATTGCACATGATAGCCGAAAGTGTGTACATTTTTTAAAAAAACAATAAAACGGAATAATGCAGCAGCAGAAGAGGAAATCTTATTCTGGTTGACAGTAGAAATAATATGCAGAAAACAATGTTCAGCACTCTATCCGTGGCCATATTTAACATTTTTATGCAGCAATCGTATCTCTAGACGGTGAAGAAGAGGACCTGCCTTATGGGATAATAAAGTTGAGGGATTTATGGGGAATGATGGAATGAAACCAGACTGCTAATTTATGATGTGCAATGTGGCATAACTCCAGAGGAACCAGCCGAAGGGTGGGGATCTAACACAGTAGCCGGGCAACAAGCCAGTTTGCAGCATCATTTTAATTGCAGATGAAATAATAATTATTTGTGATAGCTTGCTAATCAGTGAAACCATGGAAAAGGCTGCTGACAAGCGCTATCAAGGTAATTAAGGTGAAGCATTGCATTTGCATAAATTTACACTTTGATCATTGTTCACGAGACACCCTTCTCTGGAAATGGAGTTGGCTGGTTTCAAAAACAAGCAGTAAATCAAAGCCAAGGAAAGCAGCAAATGAAAAACACCAATGCTTATGAAATACATACCCACCTTACATAGACAATTACCTTTAAGAAAAACCCCAAAAAACCAAAACACCCCAACAGCGCTGTTGTCCTTAATCATGAGATCATGTTCAACTTACTTTATTCCATTGGTAAATAATATTCTTAATTAACATATGCTTCCCCACTTATGAGTCTTTAATTAAGATCTGAAATGCACTTAAGCTTGGGCACTTAGAAGAAAGCTTTTCATTATAGCCCTCCTGTCTCCTGCTGAAGCCTGCTGGCTATTTTTTTGTTTGTTTTGTTAAGAGCGAGCAAAATGAGGGATATAGTTCCCAGTGTCATTTCTGTCATGATTGCGATATGCTGTCTTTAAGGGGTTTTATAGCAGCTACATCTGTTCAGGGGGAGTCACGTTGAATTGGCAACAGTATGGCAAGTGAGCTTAATTTAAGATCAACCCACAAGCAGTTTTCCTTTCCTTTCACCTACTTTCATTTCTCCCCTCCAACGCTTGGGATTAGTAGATAAAATGTGTAATCCTTATACACGAATATCTTTATCCCAGGCAACTACTCTGAGCCAAGACTATCATGCAGGAGGACAATGTTACATATCCCTACTTGATTAGGGAAGCAAGAATTGTGGAAACTGTTATTTATCTGTGTTACTGTTTTCCCCCGTTTGACTTGGGGGGGGGGGATATTGTATGATTTTATTGTGTTTTATGGATTTTACCCTGCTTTGGGATTATTTTATAATGAAAGGCAAGTAATACATTTCAATAATTGTTGTCAGCAGCAGCAGCAGCAGCAGCAGCAGCAAAAAAAAAAAAAATGGCTTTGCAATCCCAGAAAGTTATGGACTACATGAACTCCAAAGGAAGAGCCAGGAACTTTGTTAGACACATGTCACTTTCTTATCTTACAAGAATATACATGGGGGTGGGGCATGGCTGGTAGGTGTGTTTGCAGAAGCAGGGCTAACCCACACAACCCCCTTGCCGCCCTCATATATATATATATATATATATATATATATATATATATGGGACCACGGTGGCTTAGTGGTTAAGATGCTGAACTGCAGACTGGAAGGTCAGCAGGACAGCAGTTCGAGACCCAAGTGCTGCGTGACGGAGTGAGCTCCCGTCTTCAGTCCCAGCTTCTGCCAACCTAGCAGTTCGAAAGCAAGAAATTGCAAGTAGATAAATAGGTACCGCCTTGGTGGGAAAGGTAACAGCGTTCCATGCACCTCGGTGTTCAGTCATGCCGGCCACATGACCACGGAAGCATCTTCGGACTGCGCTGGCTCTTCGGCTTAGAAACGGGGATGAGCACCACACCCTAGAGTTGGACACGACTGGTTGGGGACACCTTTACCTTTATATATATATATATATATATATATATATATATATATATAATGTCTCACCTTTCTCCCATCATGGAACTCAAGGTGGCTACATGCGATTCCCAGGTGGCCTCCCCTCCAAGCACTGACCAGACCCAGACCTGCTTAGCTTCAGCAAGGTGGCTGCTTCACATGCCTTCAGACCATGTCAGAACCCTCCTACTGACGTCCATTGTGGCCATTTCCTTGGGTACTTTGTATAAATCTTTTTGAGTGAAAACATGCATGGAGGAAACATGCATGAAGACCTCTCAGTCCTTCTAGTTCAGGAGTACAGAACTCCAGGCCCTCTGTGGGCCTGATGATGTTGATGGGCATGGCCCACTCCCTGCCCATTTTCACTTTTCTCTGTGCGAGAGAGGCCCAAAGAAAGATACTGAGCTTGCACTGGGAGGAGCAGCTGCCCCTGGAGGTTCCATGGGCCAGATTGGGCTGAGGATTCTGAACCTTAGTTTTAGTTGACAAAAGGAAGCAATACTATGTTTGGCATGCACGTGTGTTAGTAGAAAATAAATTACACACTTTATTGGGTGAAATTCTGTATGAATAAAGAAGTGGCTGTGGCAGATTTGTCCTTGCCTAGGGATATAATGATATGGGGGGGGGGGTTGTATTTAGCTGAATCATGGATCAGCAGGTAACGTATCGCATGCCAGATTCCAGAACAAAGTGTCACCATGGAAATGGTAAGTTTACAAAAATTGTAGTATTAACACTCAGCATTTTTAAATAGAGGACTATGAGATTAGGCATGTCTTTTCCTCTTTCACTTTAACATTTTAAGGAGTTTCTACATGATTCACATTTGACATAAGAACAATGAACATAGACAAACGATACAAATGTGTTGTTACAAACAAATCACATTTTTCAAAAGCATTTTCAGTTTCGTTCTAGGAACATTGCCTTTAAAGTATGAAAATATCTCTCCCAATAATATTTCTGAGCTTGTAGCAAAAGCAGAAAAGCATGGAGGACCCATGCCATTGTCCTCCCGGGGACAGATGTTCTGTTCTGAGGAAAACCACTATTTGGTTCTGGGAGGACAGGTGGAATGTCCTGGAGTTCCTGGGCTTTGGCTCTCATATTTAAATGATTTCTTATTAACTTGCTTTGTTATTTGTTTTTCACACAAAACAGAGTTTCTCTAACAATTAGTTATTATTTTTTCCAAAGTTCCCAGCTCTGATTTGGAGTGACATATTTACTTCACATCTTGTTAGCTTTTCTGAGTGCATTTCCTTAAGTTCCCCAAACAGGAAACCACCTGGTTCTCTTTCATAGCTTTTTTCTACTTCTCACAATATTTCATGTTAACTTATTTGCATCATAACTACACATAAGCAGATGTGTGGACAATAGTCCAGTAAGACTTTCTTATCTGATCTACATTTTTCCTGACTTTAAGTGGGAAATCTTGCTTTTCCTGAGTTTAGCTAGGAAAATTTCATCTTTCCCATTGTAGGCTTCTAGGTTAGTGAAAAGTCACAGCATTTCAAATGAATGTTTCTGTTAGAATGCCGCTGTTAGAATCAACTGATTCAAACTTCATTTAGGAATACATCATAATATTTCATTTGCTTCTCAGTGAAAATCATAGCTTAGGAGATTTAGGACACAATCCTATGCATGTTTAGCCAGGCTGGGGCATGCTGGGAGTTGTAGGCCTTTTCTCTGTCTAAATATGCATAGGATTGTTCCTTTACAGTTTATGAGGAAAATGTGGAAGAGCAATAACTCTTTATTTTGGATAAATATTTGTAGCCTAGTGTGCAGGTCGGTGCAGGAGACCTGCAACATGCGAAGGCTTCTGGGGCAAATATTTATCACAAGGGATTGCTAGTAATAACTAGGGCTGTGCACCGCTTCGGCCTGAGGCCCAAACCCTGAGTCGAAGCAGGCTGCTTCGGGTCACTTTGTGCCCCTTCCGAGGCAAAGTGGAGTGGGTTGGCTGCTCTCCAAAGTGCTTGGTGCACTTCGGAGCTTCGCCCCCCCAGCCCAGCCCCCCCCCAGTGCCTCCAGGTCCTTACCTGAGCCACTGCTGCCACCATCGCCACCACCACCATAGCCGTCTCCACAGTTGCTGCTGCTGCCATCCTTACTGCTGCCCTCACCAACACTGCTACCACCACTGCCTTCTCTGTCATCGCCGCTGTGCCGCCTTCTCTGCTGCCACCTGCCGCCGCCTGCCACCAGCTCCCAAGGCCTGGACATGTGGTGGCTCATCTTCTTGCAGGGAGTCGCCATTTATAAAATGGTGACTCCCTGCAAGAAGATGAGTTGCCACACGTCCAGGCCTCGGGAGATGGCGGCGGTGGTGGGTGGTGGAGAAGGCAGCAGTGGCAGTGGCGGAGGCAACAGAGAAGGCAGAATTGGCAGGAAAGGTGGCAGCAGTGGCAGAGAAGGTGGTAGCATGGCGGTGGTGGAGAAGGCAGTGCAGTGACGGAAAAGGAGATGACAGTGGTTGAGGAGGAGGTGGCCCAGGGAAGGAGCTGGGGAGTTGCCCAAGGGTGTTGGGGGGACCTGAAGCAGGGTTCACTATATGAACCCTGCTTCGGGTTCAGGGCCGAGGCTGGTTGGGGGCCCCCCGAATCTGTCCGAACTGAATCGGGCCCGCCTCAGAAGCCACGAGGCTTCTGAATCTGATCGGGGGGTCTCTGCACAGCCCTAGTAATAACTGAATTCAAGCAAATATGTTGTTAATTTTCTCTGGAGTTCAACTGAAGAGAACATTTAACACATACTCAGCTGTATATGGTGTTTTATAGACATTGCTGCTTGTAGGGTCATTGCTGTATATTCCTGTATTCTGGTGTAAATTGTTCAGAGCAGATTTATGCAGCAGAATAGAAATTTAATAAATAAAAAAGCTACATAAATACAAGATAAAGCCCACTTTCATTCTTCAATTAGTCAAAATGAAGTGTCCAACATTGGAAATTGAACCAAATGTTCTTTGATTTGGAATCTCAAACAATCTTTGAATTTTTGAGAATGTACGTCACTAAAGTGCACCTTGAGAACATGGCATGAATAATATGGCATTGTTTCCCATAGCTAAGCATCACAGCATCATATGTCCCAAAGCATCCTTTTCTGATGTACTGTTATCCCTTGTGCTTCATTTACAATATTGGATTGGCATGGTGCCATTGACTGAATTAGCGGCACTGGAAGGAGACCAAGAGATTGGTTGTTATATGGTTGCAGATTTAAACTTTTAAACTGATGTTTTCCTTTGGGAAAGAGTAATTAAATGGTTAAAGTAAAATCATTCAATGCATATGTGTATTGCAAACATGATATTTTAGTTTCTTTGGAAAGCAACCAACATCTGAGCATATGTAAGGATGGCTTTTGGCTGCTTAGTCATGCAGACACAGAAAATATAAATAAATTCGTAATCAATCTCTATTTGAATAACAAAAATATTAAACTTCACTGGATCAAAGGCACTGCTTGTTATAACACTCAAACATTATGTACTAGATTTGATGTAGAAACTGACTAATACCAAATTTTGGCAGAACCACTAATTCTAATATGCACATAAGAATAACAGAATATATACTGAAGATCTAATCGGCCAGTGAGAATATAATTTCCTACTGAAACATTATTATTTTATTTTATTATTAAATTTATTAATCGCCCATCTGGCTGGTCACCCAGCTACTCTGGGCGATGTACAACACACCATAAAACAATTTAAAACAATAAAATTCTACCATAATTTTTTTTTTAAATACCCTAACCCACCCCAAATGCCTGCCTGAACAACCACGTTTTTAATGCACGACGGAAGCTCATTAAAGAGGGGGCATGACGGAGTTCCCTAGGGAGGGAGTTCCACAGAGTGGGGGCCACCACAGAGAAGGCCCTCTCTCTCATCCCCACCAGTCTAGCTGTCCTGGCTGATGGGACAGAGAGAAGGCCATCCGAGGCTGATCTTGTTAAGCGGCCTGTCTGGTGTTGCTGGAGGCGCTCCTTAAGATAGGCTGGGCCGGAACCATATAGGGCTTTAAAGGTCAAAACCAACACCTTGAATTTTGCCCGGAAAACAACTGGTAACCAGTGCAACTCCTTCAGCACTGGAGCGATGTGATCTCGCCGGCGGCTGCCTTTAATCAGGCGAGCCACCGTGTGCTGTACCAGCTGCAGCTTCCGAACCGTCTTCAAGGGTAACCCCACGTAGAGCGCATTACAGTAGTCTAAACGAGAGGAGACCAGGGCATGTACTACCGATGGGAGCAGATGGTCGGGAAGGAAGGGGCGCAGCCGCCGTATCAGATGGAGTTGATACGAAACTCTAATTACACAAAACATTACAGTGGCCACCTCTTCTTAAAGATTTCAAGAGGAGGTGACTGCTGTAATGTTTTCTGTGATTAAATATATATATATATATATCCCAGTATCAAGAATTTACACTTTGCAGCAATAATGGGAATATGATCAAGCACAGGAATTATTCAAAGTGAGGCCAAAAAAAAGTACCAAGTGTTCCTTACACCTCCTGTTATTTACATTATAAATAAAAATAAAGCACTTGTCATTCCGACAACACTAAAGTGACCTTTTGTGCTGTTCTTTCGAAAGATAGTGACATTGGATCATTCCAGCAGGCTCCTCGCTTGATGGCACATGTTTTGTGGCCTTGAGGTCTAACTGTTTGGATCCAATGAGCAGTCATGTAACAGAAGCCAGCACTCCCCACCCTGTACACATGTACACAAAACACCCTGCCATTCAGTTTATGTAACCAGGCATGACACAAATGTCATGATTCATCAAACTGACAATATCTAGGGATGAACAGCTTGTGAAAAGCTGTTGCTGCAAGTTAAAAACACATCATTTTTCATTTAAAGCTGACTTGTAGAAATGTAACTTTAAAAGTGCTCTTTTCCCAGTACTCTGGTTCAAATTCATCATCTCTTGTGACTTGACCATTTGGTTCCATGATGGAGATCAGGGTAGGGTGCCTTGCTTCTTCATGCATGAGCTCTTGTGAGTGCATGGCTACTTGTCAAGGACTGATATGCAAACACCCCCCAGGAGGAATTCCATCATCAAGTACCTTTCCCAAACCAAGGGACCTTGTTTAAAATACATTTGCTCTTCATATTTCAGCAGTTATACTGTTGTTTGCTTATTTCAATTAAAGGCCCGAGATGATTTAATGCATGCTTATTGTGCTCACAGTCACAATGCACCATGGCCTCTGTAGCCTTGATATGCCCAGGCCCTGGACTTCCCTGTCAAGAGAGGCTCATTATGCCCCCTCTCCAATGGCCTCCCAGCATATGATGAAGTCCTTTCTTTTTATGTTCATCCCACCTGTCTGTTAATTAAGTTGGTGTTATGTTTTTATGGTAGATACTTTATCTTGCTATTATTTAGGGATGTATGAAAGTCACTTACCGTTTCGCGGATCTGCTTCGCGGTGGGAGGGAGGCGCTCCGTCCCTCCCCTCGGAGTCCTGCCCAGACGGCTCCACTCCGCGGGGACATCCAGCCACTGGGCAGCAGGGACGCAAATGGCGGCTGCTGTATCTGCCGCCGTTTGCGTTCCTGTAGTTAACCATGATAGGCTACGTAAATATTTATGTAGCCTATCACGGCAAAGTAAAAAAAAAACACGCATACACAAATGGTGGTGGCTACGGCAGCTGCCATTTGCGTTCCTTATTTTTTGCTGTTTTAGCCTACGTAAATATTTATGTAGGCTAAAACGGCAAATCAAAAAGGAATGCAAATAGCGCCCACTACGCTATTTGCGTTCCTTTTTGATTCACCGTTTTAGCCTACATAAATATTTACGTAGGCTAAAACGGTGAATCAAAAAGGAACACAAATAGTGCCCACTACGCTATTTGCGTTCCCCTTTTTTTTGCTGTTTTATCTTACGTAAATATTTACGTAAGATAAATCAGCGAAAAATAGGGAATGCAAATGGCGGCCGCCACCATCTGTATATGCCGTTTTTTGTTGTTGTTTTTAAACCCGGAAGCGATAGGCTATGTAAGTCTTTATGTCTGGGTAAAAAAAGAAAAGAAAAAACCAGACTGCAAATGGCGGCGGCAGCAGCCGGTCGGAAGACCAGCCACTGCCACCAAAGCCGCCGCTGGAGCCGCCGCTGTCCGGAACATCCGCCCCAGGTAAGTCTCGTCCCAGGGGGGATCTGCGGGGGGGGCGGGGGAGCAGGCTGTTCCACCACGGATTTTGGGGGGCCAAATGCCAGTGCATTCGGCCTCACTGAAATCCGTGGCAGAATTGTCGGCCTTCCCTACTATTATTATGCTGTTTGAACTGAATTTTTATTGTTCGTTAAATGCTATTGTTGTTACTGCTTTTAAAATCGTTAACCCAGAACATCAGGGCCTCAAAGTTGCTTATCAATGGTTACTACCTGGACAACAGTGAGTCTATAGATAATCTGTGCCAAAACTACATGCATAATTTAGTGAAGAGCGAGAGCACATCAGGGTTGTTCATGACAGATGATGCTGTCGCCAATCTGCACCAACCCCGCAGCTTCCCTCTTTTTCCCCATTCACAGTAGGGCTCTTTTGGACACAGGCTTTCTTTCCCACTTAGCACTACTTCATGCCATTTCATCCTTTCACTATATCGCAGTAGTACTGTTTTCCCATTCACTATATGTAGCCTAGTGCAGTAACCGCTTTACCCATTCACAGTGTGCAGCCTATTTTTCCCATTCATAATAGCGCTGTAGCACTATTTCAATCATTCAGAATAGCACAGTAGCTGCTTTAGCCATTCAGATTATGTAGCATGTTTTTTCCATTCACAATAGTGCAGTAGCTTTTAATCTTTCACAATATCCCAATGGTGGATGAGAGGGGAGAGGTGTGGGGTAAACTACAGGGGCTTAATTCAGTGTTTCCAGTAAACTTCCCTGAGAAGGAGAGCGAGGACGGGGTGGGGAACAAGCCGCACTCATTCATTAAGCAGCACCTTCAGGGTGGATGACGTTCTACTCCATCCACCCAACCGTGAAGTATGGGGGTTTCAAGTTCTGTGTGGCCTGTGAAAGTGGGTTTTTAGGTACTTGCTTCTTTTTAGATACTTGCAGGTTTCTTGCTTCATGTGCACCTGACGGACCAAAGTGATTTCATGAAAATCCGGATATAACCAGAAAGTGCTTCTCATTCCGTTTCCATTGTAGATTGGTCTTCCCCACTATGGTGAGTCGTTTTGCATTTCTACTTAAATGATAATAATTGTTTGCCAATGTCTATCTATATGTATAAATTAGCATATGGCAGTTTTAGGCAAATCTGTAGCCTCTTTTGTCCTTTTTTTTTTGGTGTTGCTTTTCCTCTTTTTTCTTTCCTTTCCTTTCCTTTCCTTTTCTTCTTTTCTTTTTTCTTCTAGTTGTTATATAACAGCAGCAATTCAAACACATTCAGTAACATTTATTGTTTGGCTAGACAGTTTGCTAGAAAGTCAGTTGGTGTACTAAGGGCACAATCCTATGTGAGTTTAGCAAAAGCAAAACAACCCCGCCTGCCCCCCCACCAAATACAACACACAATAACATATTCATTAGCATTCCTACTGCAGTTACAGTAACAGTGGGGACTCTAATTCCTATCATCCCTGATATCCCTAGATACTGTTTTGGATGCTGTTTAAATACTTAAAGCAGCCTAAGGCTATCACAACAGCTCCTATCTATGCCCTAGAAGCTTTTAAAAATGTTTGAGGTTAATCTTTGTCAACATTTTTGTGATAGAAATTGACCTTTCAGAGTCATCTCAGTGGCTTACTTTGTTTTAGGGCCAAGAATGCCCTCAGCTTTGATCACAAAATACAGAGAACAGAATCCAACATTGCCCTTATGCGTGCAGCCAGCCCCTCCACTTCCAGTCTGCAAGTGGCTCCCAGTCCCAGCTCTTGTCGAACGGCGATTTAGCGCTTCTGGAGGCAAGCTGAAACGAGCAGAAATCCTCACTTCTGGAAGAGGGCAGGTTGTCAAAGCTCATATAAGAGAGATCCAGGGACCTGCCTCCTCCCAGAAAGAAACATTTTTGCTCATTTGGGGGCTTGCCTGAGCTTGCTTGACAGAAGCTCTAAACTGCCATTCCGCAAATGTATTTTGCCGCACACGGACCAGAATCAGCAGCCAGCTCTGCTAGACGATGGCCAGCACTGGATTCTGCCCAGAATACTCTAAAGCAGGGGTGAGCAACATGTGGCCCTCCAGTTGTTTTGGCCTTCAACATGTGGCCCTCCAGTTGTTTTGGTCTTCAACTCCCATCAGCCCTAGTCAGCACAGCCAATGGTGAGGGATGGTAGGGTCCTAATCCAAACTGGAGCCCCTGTACCTACTCTAGACTACAAATGAAAGAAAGTAATATCTGTTTTGGTCTTGAGAGACAATGAATCAGTTCCAGGCTTAGTCACACTAACAGTAGACCCATTGAAATCAATGACACTGAATTCAGTCAGGTTAAGTAAGATAGGCTAAAATCCTACACATGTGGGCCTGGGAGTAGACTACATTCCAGTGAACTCAATGGGACTTATTTCCGAGTAGACATTTACAGGATTGTGCTATTATTTAAGTTTGTCTAAACATGTCCAAGTGTGGATCCGACCCAATGAACATGATCCAGGCAAAGGCACTTTTATGGCACTTTTATGACACTTTTAAGAAAAAAGGAATTCAAGCAGGAGCTTTAAGGGCAAACTCTATATGACAACAGCAGAATCATGTGTTGGAATTGGTTGCCACTGACATCCAGCAAAATATGTAGGAAAGAGGTGCTGAATCTCTCCCTTGTCTGAAGTTTCCCCAATAAAAGCACTTCTTCACCATTGTGCACTTTCTCATTCCAGCAGAGCTCTGCAATTGGATGCAATCCCAATAGGAGAAAAATGGGCAGGGAGAGTGGCTTTTTTGGAGGAAAAGAATGGGAGGGGTCTTCTTTCTTTGGAAGAATCACACAGTGTGAATTTTGAACATCTCACCAGGAAAAAAAAAAGGAAGAATAAAATCAGACTTCATGTAGGTGTGAGCAGAATCCCCTCCCACTCATTCATGCACCACTTTAAATTAGGATGGGGAGGGAACAATCATGATAAGAGAAGGTCACAACAGCTGGGATTGTTTAGCTTGGAAAAAAGAAGGGTAAGGGGACACATGAGAGAGGTCTACACAATTATGCACAGGGTGGAGAATGTGGATAGGGAGATAATTTTCTCCCTCTCTCAAAATACTAGAACCCAGGGTCATCCTATGAAGCTGATTGGTGGGAGATTCAGGAGAGATAAAAGGAAGGACTTCTTCACACAGCGCAGAGTTAAACTATGGAATTCGCTACCACAGGATGTAGTGATGGCCACCCAATTGGATGGCTTTAAAAGGGGGTTGGCCAAATTCCTGGAGGAAAAGGCTATCAGTGGCTACTAGTCTTGATGGTGATGTGCTACCTCCTGTACTAGAGGCAGTGAGCCTATGTACACCAGTTACTGGGGAACATGGGTGGGAGGGTGCTGTTGTGCTCATGTACTTCCTGTAGGTTCCTGGTCGACAGCTGGTTGGCCACTATGTGAACGAAGTGCTGGACTAGATGGACCGTTGGTCTGATCCAGCTAGGGATGTACAAAAGTCACTTACCTGAACCCGAAAGTTGATTCGCGGTGGGGGGGAGGCGCTCCGTCCCTCCCCCCAAAATTCTGGCCTGGGGGGAGGCGCCCCGTCCCTCCCGGCCGAAATTCTGGCCGGGGGGGAGTCACTCTGTCCCTCCCGCCATGAATCCTATCCTGTCCTGCCAGGACGCAAACGCAAATGTTTGCGTCCCTGCTGTCAGCCGTGATAGGCTACATAAATGTTTACGTAGCCTATCACGGCTGAGTGAAAAAAAAACGCTATTTGCGTTCCCCTTATTTTCGCCGTAGTCTACGTAAATGTTTACATAGGCTACACGTGCCAAAATAAGGAACGCAAATGGCGGCGCCCATTGCTGCCGCCATTTGCGTACGCGCGTTGTTGTTGTTGTTTTTCACTCAGCCATGATAGGCTATGTAAAGATTTACGTAGCCTATCACGGTGTTTTTTAAAAATCTAGCCGTGATAGGCTACGTAAATCTTTATGTAGCCTATCACTTTTTCTTTTTTTTTTACTTGGAAATGGCAGCGGCGGCAGCCTGTCGGAAGACCGGCGGCTGCCGCCGAACTGCCACCGAACCGCCGCCAGAGCTGCTGCCGCCAGGGACATTCGCACAAGGTAAGTCCCGTCCCGGGGGGGGTGGGGGGGCAGACCATTTCTCCACCAATTTTGGGGGGCCAAATGCGCTGGCATTCGGCCTCCCTGAGATTCGTGGAGAAATTCTCTGACATCCCTAGATCCAGCATGGCTCTTCTTATGTTCTTATGATGCAAACTCCATTTAAAAACTTACAATTTAAAAAAAAAATGAATTAAAAGATTCATTTTTCCAGGAAAATCCACACTTGCATATTTCCCCATGGGTTGTGCAAGGAGGATTAATTGCAACTATATTTATGCTTAACTGAGGGGAAAAAAGATATAAAGCATAACCTGATCCATATGGTGTAGAATATATTTGTAACCGTTTTAAATTTTAAACCAATCCTGTGGGCTTAACAATCCTGTACCTGATTTGGATGAATAAACACTTGAGAATATCAGTGAGTCCTAGATAAATTGGCTGGATCTGCACCTCGTGTCATATTGATACAATCCATCATGGTGACACTATATCCCCCTTGCGCATTTATACCTCATCCACACAATGTCATCTGTTGCAGTATTTTGGATAATGCAGAATAAAAAGCGGGAAATAATGCTAGAAAAGTAGTATACAGAATACATAATGTCCCTCAGCATTATCAGTATACTTCAATACCGATAAAAAGCACTGGTGTAGATCTAGTCATTGATTCTGTCTCCAGAGTCTCCTGAATTTTATGCTTTGTGACTACCCCTTAAAAAAAAGACAAGTGGTTCAACATTATCCTTCTTAAAATCTGCAGCACGTTGACCACTTGGCATCAAAAATATTTGTCTCTCTGTTGTTGATTTCATGCTAGGGGCAAAGAGGCTTGGTGCAATGGCCTGAGCTTTTCAGATATGTTTTTCTCAGAGAAGATTTACAACCTATTTCTAAATATGGTAACTTGGGAAGAGGTGGATAAAGTGAGAGTTTATAGAGCTACAGCACCATCAAGTGTCAATTACCTTTGCCACTGTAAACTCAAATCCCAAACAGTAGCGCATAAACATCCATGTGATCACTCTGTCTTTCCTTTTCTCTGACACGATTGTCTGATGAGATGTTGTGGTTGGTTATACAATAAGCTGATTAATTCTTTCTTAAAGTATAACTCTTATACCACAATCCTATCCATGCGTATTCAAAAGTAACTCCAACTGTGTTAATCGTCAATGCAAGTGTACACAGAACAGCACAGTAGATGGTTAACACTCACTTAGCTATCACCATCCTCGATGCTTCAAATGGTAAGTTTCATCAAGCCAATTCTTTCCATACAGGAAGTTAGTCTTAGCATCAACAAAGAATACAAATGTCATATATATTCATGATTAAACATTTGGATTGTGATTCGGGAAAGCAGAATGACACATTCAATGGCAGCTGCTCATGAAAATCAATGGTTTTTAAAATATCTCTGAGAAGCTTTCCTGGCAATGGCAAACCCAGTGAGCATGTGGAATTTTTCTGCATGAGGCTGTTAATCCACTGTATCTACTTTCCATTTTGTTGCAGAATTGAGATCCAAGCTCTAAACAAAGATTTTTTCCTTTCCTGATTTTCTGCTTCATAACCTCTAGGTGGCACTGTACTATAGCAAAATAATGCTCCATTTTCTAGGGATGGACGAAAGTCACCTGTCCTCGAAGCTTGTTCGCGGTGGGGGGGAGGCGCTTTGCTGCTCCCCCCGCGAAGTTCAGGCCAGGGGGGGAGGCTTCCCACCTCGCCCGGCCGAAATTCAGGCCGGGGGGGAGGCTTCCTGCCTCGCCCGGCCGAAATTCAGGCCGGGGAGGAGGCGCCTCGCCTCGCCCGGCCGCGAACTAAAAAGTTTTTTTTAAAAAAAAAAACGCCCCCGGGATAGGCTACGTGATGATTAACGTAGCCTATCACAGCTAGATCTGCAAAGTCAGCCGTGATAGGCTACGTTAATCGTCACGTAGCCTATCACGGGTGACTTTGAAAAAAAAGCGCGTACGCTAATGGCGGCCCCCATAGGGAGCCGCCATTTGCGTTCCTTATTTGGTCGCTGTAGTCTACGTAAATCTTTACATAGACTACAGCGACCAAATAAGGAACATGAATGGCGGCTCCCTATGGGGGCCGCCATTATCCGTAAGCACTTTTTTTTTTTTAAAGTCACCCATGATAGGCTACGTGACGATTTACGTAGCCTATCACAGCTGACTTTGCAAATCTAGCCGTGATAGGCTACGTTAATCGTCACGTAGCCTATCACGGGGGCGTTTTTTTTTTTTTCTTTGATTGGAATGGTGGCGGCGGCAGCCGGTGGGAAGACCGGCTGCCGCTCCCGCCCCGGATGAACACCCGCCGAACTGCCGGCTGGACCCGCCGCTGGGAGGGACATTCGCCAAAGGTAAGTCCCGTCCCGGGGGGGGTGCGGGGTGTGGGGGGGTGCGGAGAATTTCTCCCCGAAACTTGTTCGGGGGGCCGAACACGTTGGCGCTCGGCCCCCCGAAGTTTCGGGGGGAAATTCTCCGCCAACCCTACCATTTTCCTCACTCTAAAAAACCCAGTGAAAGTGTTCTTTAAAAACAGAAGCGAAACTGGAGGGTCATGACATTGTCCGAAGAACCCATAAACAACCATGAGTAAGGAAATATGTTGTTGTTCAGTCATTAAGTCGTGTACGACTCTTCGTGACCCCGTGGACCATAGCATGCCAGGCCTTCCTGTCCTCCGCTCTCTCCCGGAGCGTGCTCAAGTTCATATTCATTGCATCGGTGATGCTATCTAGCCATCTCATCCTCTGCCGTCCCCTTCTCCTTTTGCCTTCAGTCTTTCCCAGCATTAGGTCTTTTCCAGTGAGTTTTCCCTTCACATTAGGTGGCCAAAATATTTGAGCTTCAGCTTTAGTATCTGTCCTTCCAATGAGCCTCATGTAGAAAAGCCTGTAGTCTTCTGGACCTTGGAAGGAGTTAACTAGAGGCTTAAGGTGTTTTGTTTTTTTGTTTTTTTAAAATTTAGTTTATTTACAAATATACAGGTTGAGCATAGGTAGAGCACAGCTGAAACAGTTCAAAGTCTATTTCTGGGCAGAATTCAAAGTACTGGTTATGACTTTTAAAGCCCTATACAGCTTGGCGCCAGGCTACCTGAAAGACACCTTCTCCCATATAAGCCTGTGTGGTCGCTAAGATCTTTTGGAGAGGCCCTTCTTTCGAGACTGCTGCCTTCAGAGCTGCGTTTGGTGGCAACCCAAGAGAGGGCCTTTTTGGTGGCCACTCACAGGCTATGGAACTCCATCCTAAGGGAAGATAGGTTTGCTCCCTCTCTGCTGCCGCTGGCAGGCAAAGACTGCTTTATTTAAGAAGGTCTTTAACATGTAAGTGGGTCTGGTGGGTTGGCTGCTGGTTTTAATAATATTTTTCCTATAATTGTTATGTTTTTATTGTATTTCAATGTCACGTTTTAATCCATTTTAATTGGTTCTGCAAGCTGCCTTGAGTGCCATTTTTTTGGTAGAAAGGCAGGGTACAAAGAAAATGAATACATAAAATAAATAATAAACTCTTCTGCTCCCACATCAGATTTACAGAAAGAAGCACCCAACACTCAAAATACTGTTACCTTAAAGAGCCCACTCTGTCTGTGTGTGTCTCTCTCTTAGTCTGTCTTACACCTTAACTCAGGGGCGGGGAACATCTGACCCTCCAGATATTGTTGGACTGCAACTCCCAACAGCCCTAGCCAGCATAGCCAATAGTGAGGGATGATTGGAATTTCAGTCACACAACATCTGGAGGGCCACATGTTCCCTCCTCATCCCTGCCCTAACCCATACTAAAGTTTCAATTGTATCCCTTCACACAGAGACACCCAGATGACATCATCCTTACCTGGTAAGGGGGAAATCTTCTTAAGAAGACTTAAGAAGACTTAAGAACCCAACCATTAGGTCCCATGGAGATACATCAGTTGAATATCCTAGGCTATTAACATTTATTTGGCAAGTTCAAGACTCTAGCCAAGTATTGCCTTAAGTATGGAACCCCACAGTGATAGTCGTATTCACAGAAATCTGTTAGCAAGAGACTCATTACAGAGGAAATGAAACGGCTAATCAAAGTCATTTTCAAAGTTCAGCCAGGGAGAAACCTGGAGTAATCTCAGCTGAAAGGAGTAAAGATGGTGGCATGACATGCAAAATGGGCAATGATGTTAAATGATTTGTAAGCCATCTTGAGTACCATGTGGCAGAAAGACAACCTAGACCTTTAAATCAATTAGTCAGCCCAAAACCCAAGTGTGGGAGTATGAGGGCTCACCATCGAAGCAGAGCGGGGTTGAAAACTGGTAAGCAGCATTTCAGGGAGTTCTGTTGTTGCTAGCAGCGGCAGCCGGAAAGTAGCCACTGGACATTTAATAATTTCAACAAGGAAAAAGGAAGACATGGAACACAGTTTGTTACTGTCCTTGTAATCATTTGCCCAGCCTGGAGGAGAAAAGTCTGAGGATACTTGATGAAAAAGTAATGCTTTTAGCTAAAGAACAACTGCACAATAAACAACAGCCATGTAAATGAAGGTCTGTAATGAAGACTGGCAGCCTCTTCTCTCATGTAAAGTATCCCAGGGACTGAGCGATTTGCACTGAAGAAGGGGCAGGAGACAATGGAGTGCTTAACGTCACCCTCCACCACTGCTTTCACCAGTGTTCTGGAACCAGTACACTACAGTTACCCATTTTTTCACCAGTGTTCTGGAACTATGGGCCAAAACAGATATTACTTTAAATCCATATCTATCAGCTACATTTTGTTGTTGTTGTCATTTTTACTCTTGGGTAGGTGCAGGGGCCATGATCTGGATCTTAATAGCCCCACTACACCCTACACTAGGTCCCAAGCTAGATCGGAGGACCTGCATCTACTTTAGAGAAAAAATGAAAAAAAGACATAGCTGCTCAATACGGATCTAAAGTCATGTCTATTTTTGCCCTATGTCTACCATACAAAGATGGGTCGTGAAGCCCATGAGAGTAAAAGTATCTGGTGTGTGGGGTTGAGAAGAAATGGAACGGCAAAGGATTAAGTACTCCCTTCTTTCCCATCCCATTTTCAATGCAAATCACCCCTCCATTGGTGTGCTTTGCAAGGGGAAAGGGGCCATTACAGCTTCATTACCAGGCAGCAGATGGAGTGTAACACGTAGTTAGCTCCTACATGTTAAATGTCCCCAGTTCAAGGTTCATAGTTTTGACAGCCTAGAATAGCCTAGAATAGCCTAGAATCCACATGAAAATTAAACATTTACATATTCAGTAGTACGATTTAGTATTTAGTATGTATGCCGCCTAGAGTAGCCAGGTAGCCATCCTGATGGGTGGTTAATAAATCTAATAAATAAAATAAATAAATAAAATACATAGTTTAATAGCATTTGAAAACATATTTTCTCTTAAAATAACATGTTTCTCAATGTATATTTTCAAAATATGTATTTTGACATTTATTTTCATTCCTTTCTCTTTTTTGACCCAGGAACTATTATTTTTTCTTTTATTTTTTAATGTTTATTTTTAATTTGCACATCTAATAGAAAAAGAAATAACAAAAAGACAATGTCATTTCTCCCAACATTACCAGAAATCGAGCGCTAATATCTTAGATATATGTGTTAATATAAGCAGTCCACATATCTGAGTAGTTACCCAAATGAGGTGGATGATGAAGAAATATGTTAGAACAGAAAAGTCTGGAAGGTATGGATCGTCCAAATTCCCAACAATACAATTCTCTCAGACCTTCGGAAAGCAGAAGCCCCATCTCTGGGTAAAGGAGCACCACCATAGCCTTCTAATACAAACATCCAACACAGTTAGGGACGTCTAGGGCTGGCATCAAAGGTATGCATGATTGGGCACCTGCTGAGAGCCCACACCCCAGCAGGAGCCCACTGACAAGCGCCCCCTGGAGTTGCTCCTCCTCTTCACCATTGCAACCTGCTTGGTCACCTGCCTTTTGCCCTGGCCCAGACAATGGTGGTGGTGAGAAGTTCTTGCAAGTAGCAAGAACATACTTGCCCCCTGGTTCTCTGCCTGTCAAGCAAGCAAGTAGTTGTCATGATAAGAAAAAGGATGAGGAACAAAAGGAGCTAGTGACAATGGCGGTGAGAAGGTAGACTTATTGGGAGGCCTCAAAAACCTGGATCCAGCACTGTCTATTGCCATTGAGATCAAGGGACTTAACTTCACCTAATTGTGTTGCATTGCAGTCTAAAAGGTAAGGTTGCTATCTCAAAAAAAGAAAAAGAAAAGGTTCACATATTTTTAATAAAGATATACAGCAGTTAATTATCTCAGTGGGGAATCCAATATCCACACCCCTCCCCCCACTTGTAGATGGGAGAAATGTTTAAAGTGTTCTGACATTTGGACATTATGGTGAAATACCATGGCAATGGATCAATTATATGATATTTTCTCTCTGCATCCCACAAACCCATGTGTGCATCTCAGAAATACACAGTTCCCCCAGATGCACGATCTGCTAGCACATCTGGCCTCAAAAATGTAATTGTGAATGTAATCTGCCTTGTGAGACATAGGCTAATATGTTTTTCTCTGCAGGAGTGAAAAGAGCTTAATGCATAAAGAACAGGAAAAAGTACACGCCACCAAATCTGCTAACAATTATGTAGAAAAGTGTTCAGGGTAATTTCCTTCTACCAGCCACCTTGTGAAATATAATGTTTTAATCCTGGCATCCTGCAGGTTCCTCTATAGTGTATAAATATCCTTTTAAACTTAAAGACTTAGTGCCTCAGGGTGTAAATCAACGTTGTCAGAACCATCCTGTTGTGCCAAACATGAGAGACTGATTTCTACTTACTTAGGTTTCAGATGACACTTTCATTCTTCTGCAGCAAACTTTTGTGAAATTGGGTATGCCTTAAAAGATTGTGGAATTATTGTCTTGGCACTGCTGAGTCTAGAAACTACATTTCCCAACAGCCCTTGCTATGACCTGTTTCTCTGATCAAGAAATGGAATTCCTCTTCTTGAGGGCAAGAGAGGGAATGAGGCTGGGTAAAGAAAGGAAAACAGAGAAAGTCAGACAGCGCACCAAGAGGTTTACAGCCTGGGAGAAGTTTTAGTGACATTTGGTGAAGCATACATGGGATCTCTAAACGTTGGAGGGGAAGATCCTTAACAGATTGGAAGGTTGGAAACAAAGATAGCTCTGGGATTGTTTGTACACAAACTGACTCTGTTGGAAAAGCCCTAGAAGGTAATATATATCTTCTCGATATATTTCTAGACCTGTTCAGGTCTCCTATAGAACTGCAAGTACAGAATCCTGTCTAAAGACTTGACTTGTTACATTTTGAACTCTGTTCTGTTTTGCCACTCCCTACGTGGCTGTAAGCTTCCGTGATTTACCTACTCCATTAAACCACCTCTCATCATTACCCACATGCCAGTGTGAGTGCTGGAACGCACCAGGGTTAGTGCAGAGGTTGCACAGAAATGCCTTGAGCACTTGCCTCCAACTATAGGTGCACTATGGATATATATCTTCATTGATTATTGCTCACAGAATCCTTAAGAGAGAAGGGAAGCTAAGGTGAAAAGGATTTGGGGGCCTATCTCTGCAGGACGCAGTATCATAGCACTATGCAGATGTTGAAAGAATGAACGTGGGCATAAAATGTGGAAGTGGTGTGGGGTGTGCATGTCAGCCTTGCCCCCAAATTCTCACACTCCAGCTACACACACACACACACACACATCAGCTGAATATCCTTCAAATCCTCCCTCACATCTGTTCAGTGGAGGAAGGTTGGGGGTAGAACAGTCAGGGACAGTGGGGGAGAGCTCCGCGCCCCCACACTCCCTCCTTGCTTTATGTTTACGTGGATTCTTCAAACGCCTCCATAGGGTTGATAGTTCAAAAGCATAATTTGCAACCCTGGCAGGACTTGTGAACTGGATTCACAACTGGACCTTACACAGAAAATAACAAGGCGTTATTGTCACAGGATGTCATCATCAAAGACACCTGTCTTCCCCAGGCCTGCCACCAGCACCTGGCATTCTTGGGCAATTGCCAGGGCCTCTGAAGCCCCGGCAAGTCCACTGCTAATGCTTGCCCTGGGCTCCTGGGCCCCACTTTTTTCCTGGCCCAGCATTCTGAAGAGTACTCACTATGTCATACTGACCTAGCATGGTGTTGCTCTGGAGCATTGTGGGAAAATATGAGTGTAGCTAAACGTAGCCACTCAGCACTGCTTGGACCCCTGTCACAAGAGTGACATAAGCCCACCAAGGCCCACTGACAGAGGAAGGGGCCCACTAGAAGGAAGGGCCCCACTAGAGGACACTTTGCCCAAGGCCCACTCAGACTTGGAGCACTCAGACCTGGAGCTGCCCCTATTTTCTCCCTGCAGAAAGCTGTACTGGCTGTATTCTATGGCTGCACAGCCTGCATCAGCATACCCAACAGGCTCAATAGATTGATCCTCTAGTGGTGCTACTGTTACGTTGCTTTATGGCACTGCCTGGATAACACTCAATTCCTGTGGGGAGGCTAAGGGAAAGTTTAGGACTGGACAATGGGATTAGTGAAGGGAGGCAAGAAATCAGCAACTCTCTTCAACTTCTCCCAGGTAAAAGGAAACAGGAACTAAAGAGCATCATTTTCTAATTGGAATCTAGCCATTGGTTCACCCTATTTTCATTGGAAACTCCCAGTGATCTTTTGGCTCTCGGACTGGTAAGGCCTTACTTCTGGCTGTTTGTGCCTGACAACCACTGGATTAGATGTGGCAGCACTGTTCTCTGACCACCCATATTGGTGCCGCAGAAAGGGCCAAGCACCTCCCTCTCTGGTGTTACTAACCATAGTGGTACAGAGAGTAAAGTACCCAGGCCCGACTGCCAGCATTTCCAGTTGGAGATTCCCAACATCTTACAAGTATCCCTCAATGAACCATGAATGTTAATCAGTCAGATCAGAAAAGCTGCAGGATTTGGCAAGATGACAATAACATTTAAGGGGCTTGAGGACTTTTCTCACAAACCAAAATCTTAAATGAAACTAATTTTGATATTTGTTTTTGTTGTTGTTGTTGTTGTTGTTGTTGTTACTTCTATACTGCCTAATAGCCAAAGCTCTCTGGGCAGTTTACAAAAGTAGCCCTAAATTCCTAGGCCAAATGTCCCAGTGTCTCTATGGTTATGCAGCATCTGGATTTTTCCCCCATCTAGGCAACTGTGCTGCTAAAGTTGCAGAAACTAGTTGTAGTATTACAAAACACAACTCCTCAGCCAAATGGAATTGGGGTAGAGCAGAAAGAGCTTCCTTTCAGGGTAATACTTTAAAAACACTGGCATTCTGTTGTCTAGAGAAAGAGAGGGTCCAAGAGACTAAGTCTGACAGAGTAGTTGGATGAGACCTAACAGGTACTCTGCTACTGTGGATGAAGAAAGCGGATAGAAAGCAACAGACTGATGTGTGACAGATTAAAAAAAAAAAAAAAAGCTTGGTAAACTGGAATAGACTCAAGTTTCTGAAATGTGTCAGCTGCAAACTTTGTAAGCAGCGATTTCATGTCTCCTACCATATAACTGATAAAAAATATCCCAGAGACACATCACACTCTCTTCATGTCAGTTCTGTCAAACAGCCACATAAATGCTGTGTGTGAATTCTTCCAAACATGTCTGAAAGGCTACTTGAGGATTCCATTTTCTTGTCTTTTGTGGGTGTGTTTAAATAAGTCTGGCATATTTATTGAAAATAACATCTCATAATAATTGAGAGCCAGTGTGGTGTAGTGGTGTACAGTGTGGTGTAGTGGCAAGAGTGTTGGACGAGGAGCCGGGAGATCCGGGTTCTAGTCCCCACTCGGCCATGGAAGCTCACTGGGTGACTTTGGGCCAGTCACAGACTCTCAGCCCAACCCACCTCACAGGGTTGTTGTTGTGAGGATAAAATGGAGAGGAGGAGGATAATGTAAGCCACCTTGGGTTCCTTGCAAGGGAAAAAAGGCGGGGTATAAATGCAATAAATAAATAAATAAATAATATACCAAAATAATTTTGATAGGATAAACCTGAAGCAATTATGAAGATGCCCTCATTAAACAAGTATAAATGCACAAACACATTTTGTTTCCAAAACATGTAAATCACATGATTTGAGGACTCACTTCAGAATAGTTGGATAAAACTCCATATTGGTTGCATTACAGTACTTAGGCAACATTTTGTTTCTCCCCCGCATTCGCTTTTTCTATCAACCAAATACAGCCCATCCTATTATCCCTTTGATGTATTTCCAGTACCATTTTTTTCATTAGCTTCTTTCTCCAAATTCCTATTTCCTCTGTCCTTATTTTTCTCAGACCACTAGTCCTTCATCTACTGTTTCCTGAGTTTGTCAGCCTAGGGTTTACTCTGTCACCTTTTTTCAATTCCAGACCACTGCCTCTTTGCTCCATGTCCCTTGGTTTTTCTGCCTCCTGGGACTATCAAGACTGGGGCCTTAATCCCTAGCTTCTCCTGGCCAAGGCCTCTGTGTGGGGTTTCTTCAGCCAGTATATGGATGGCTAACACACATCTTGCCTTGGATTCCAAAAGATATCATGAGGCATGATGAAAATGTTCCAACTTAGATCCCCTGCATGTCTGAGAGGAACCCTTTATTGTATAAATGGAAGGATGTGGTGTAGTGGAATGGAGGACTAGCCTAACAATATTGTTCAATATTGTCATTTCCAATCTGTTACCGAAAAATGGACATTTAATTTCCAGTAAAGTTATTTAATACTACTTGGTAAAGAACTGTACTATGGCTTGGATATAGACTAGATTAGTTGTACAATTGAAATCAATGGGACAAGTTAGTCGTCACATTTGAACTCAAATCCCATTGATTGCAATAGGAACTAAGGGCAGCTAACTTAGCCTGGATCCAACTGTATGCCTTTACATCTTGCATTATCAGCTACTGTCTACAGTTCACCCCTCTGTTTCATCTTCTCAATTATTAAGAATATGAGAAAAGCAAACCTGGAACAGCCTAAAGACCTATCTAGTCCAGAACTCAGTCAGATATCTATGGGAAGCCCACGAGCAGGACATGAGCACAATAGTCCTCTCCCACTACTGTTCCCTTGTAACTGGTAGTCAGAGGCATGGTGCCTCTGATCCTGGAGGTAGTATCTAGTCATAATAACTAGTAGCCATTGACAGCTTTATTCTCCATGAATTTGTCTAATTCTCTTTTTTTATAGCCATGGAAGTTGGTGGACACCACCAAATCTAGTAGAAAAGCAAGCCCCTGTATTGCTGATGATCAAAAAACAATACTGCAACTTACTGCTCATCAGTTAAACACACTGACCTTAACTTCACGCATATGCCTAGCAGATGCTTAGGCATTTGTGTGAAGCTCTTGAAAGCTGAGAGGCAGGGAAATTAAGGGGCAGGGAGCCCCTTAATTTGATTAGAATTTTATTTTAAAAAACATCTGGAGGGGCCCAGATTGGTAAAGGCTACTTTAGCGTCTAGGATTTGATGAAAAACCCACCCTGAAGAACCAAAGTGAGTCTTGGGTGGGCACAGTTGGGCAAACTATGTGATTGTGGCTGAAGCACTACTATTTCAGTAACTAGAACCCTGCCGTTACCTGAAACAAGCAACAAGGAGCATACAAAAAGCATGCACTAATTCGTGTATGCAACTGTGATAAGCTCCATGTTGTTTTACTTTGCTACATGTCTGGGTGATTACCATAAAAGCAGCAGAGGCTGTTGGCTCCAATGTCAGTGGGGTGGTAAATCCGCTCCGGGTTTCAGTCAGAACCAGTCAGAACTCTAAAGGACCTATTCAAGGTGCTCCTTTAGAGTTCTGATTGGTTCTGACTGAAATCTGGAATGGATTCACCACCCACTGACATTGGAACCACCAGCCTCCACTGCATAAAAGTTCTGGTCTAAAGGTAACAAAAAACTAAAATCCACAGCTAAAAAACTCTGTCTGAATTAATGTATTTCCCTTCTTAATGAATGGTCAGCATAAATGGATTTTCCATGCTCTTTTGACAGCTAAAAGACTGATATTACAACACTGGAAGGATAAACACTCACCTCCTATAATCCAATAGACTGAGGACCTAACAATGCTTTCAGTATTTGAATGTGTGGTGTACACCACCTGTGAATGGATGGATGCTTATTTGGATATGTGGTCCACTTTTGTTGAAGCTTAAGTATAATTACTAAAAACATGTATTTTCATATATATGTGTGTCATGTGTATTCATTGATATGGATATATACAAATCTCTCTCTCTGTGTGTATATATATATACATATACACACACACACCCCTCTCTTTCCTCTTTCTTTTTATAATTTTTTTTTGGTTGAAATTTCACAATGAAAATTAAATTAAAAATGTATCTCCTTCCCTTGCTGCTTTTGCATTAACATAGCCCTGTAGGGACTTTGAGGAAGAAAGAGCTCAAGCTTTTGTTGCTATAGGCCTGTGGCTTATAAATATGAGGTGAATTGGATGTTCTAATGTCTACTGACAACTACAATACCTATAGTTTATTCAGTGCTACTGTTGCCACTACTAGTAGTATTATGAAACCTGTAAATAGTGCCAATGTAAATATAATATAAATATGAGGTGAAATGGAACTAAATGCTACCTTTGCCCTGTTGAGGGGAGTGAGGCCACTCCTCACCTTTTATAGTGGCAATGACAACCATTGCTGAGGTGAAATACCACAGGTTCTCTCCCCACTTCCCTGCTCCTTCAAGAAGGCACTCTGTCATTGTTACCATCAGCAGCTTAGGGGGGAAGTTAGGGCACAATCCTATGGGGATAGTCGCCGGCCGCTGAACTCAGAGACAACTGACTATCCAATGTAGGGTGGGCAGAGTGCAGCAGGGATCTTCTCCACGCTCCAGCTGTCCTACATTTGCGGCTAGATGGCTGATTTCAGCTGTCTGGCCAGAGTGGCTTGGAGCAGGGAGGGAGAGGCCGGATGGCGCATAGGAAGTGTCATACTGGTACTTCCGCCCTCCCCCTCCCCCGCCTCCAGGAATGCCCCCTTTCCCCGCACTCTGTGCTGTTCTTTTAGGCATGGAGCTGGGGACAAAATGCACCAACTATAAGGTGGCAGGGGAGGGGAGGGGAGGTGGTTTTCTGGGAACTGACCTCGGAGTGCTGGCTCTGAGGTCAGTTCCCAGAAAACGAAAAATCCCATGGCTCTCTAGCCAGTGTCTGGTGGCCATAGGATTGCGCCCTTAGACACTTGGGCCTGAAAAGTGAGAATTCACTGTCCACCACAGCAAAATCAGTCAAAGAGAGCCTCCTCCACTTTGTCTGCCTGGAGCCTGTGAGTTGGGCTGTGTGAGAAATCTACTCTCTCAGATTTCTTTTTGTGGATCTCTCCAATCTGCAGCACCCGGAAGTGGACATAGACCAGACAGTATTTGTGCTCAGAAAGCTGTACATTTCCAGACGTTTGACATGTTCTGCAGAGCACGAAAAAACGTATTTGAAAAAAATGTGCACAATTGAAAAGTGTGCAAAGAAAAATGTGTTTGCTTTTCCAATGCATAAAAGCATGCTTTAGTCATAAGCAGCTGCATACCCCCAAAATGCACTCAACTTGAAAACTGCACAGATTTTTAAAAAAATCCATACACATTGTTTTCTTGTAAAAACAACATCTGCATGGAACCAAAGGATGGACTTGGTGGTGGCAAATGGAGGAAGTCTGCAGAAACAGATTTGACAGAATCACCCATCATCACCATGCCTCCCTCAGAGTCCTCATCATCAGAGAATGAAGGGAAAGGCCAGGGTCCAGCAGATTCAGGAGAAAGGACTAGCAGCAGTGTAGGACAAGACCCCTTACCTTCAGGGGGCAGGCAAGACTCAGCTGAAGCCCCGCAAACAGAGTCTGACAGTGATGAAGGGGAATACGAGGCTTCTCCAACCCCAGCTGAGTGCAGGCTCATGAGAGTGAAAGAGCAATGCTGGCCATCGGCCAGAAGCTACAGAGCTCTTGGCCAGCACCTGGGTCAGGCTGCTGAGGAAGAAAAGGCTCAGAACAGCTGAGGAATGATGTTGGAAACAACGTTCACCCCCCAGTGTTCAGCCCATCCAGCTGTCCGAGTGTTTGGACTCTCTGGTGAACCTAGTCCCCTTGGACTGAGACCCTGACTCTACCTGTCACTAGAAGCCCTACGCTGTGAGTCCAGGACTGGGTTCAACAAGCTCTGCCGACATCTCAGCCCGAATTGAGGAAGCTCAGCTGCTGTTTCTCTGTCCCAGCATCCACAAACTGACAAGGTCAGCCATAAATCTCTGCTATTACCCGACAGGACAAGTTGTGAGATCCAGTCAAGTGACACACAGGTGTGTGTGTGTGTGTGTGTGTGTGTGCAGGTTAATCAGGAAGAAGCTACTTAGGGGATCCAGAAGTAGTAGGGGCAACTGGCTGCATTGGATGTTCTAGTGTACATGTGTCTACTGACAACTACAATACCTATAGTTTCTTCAACTAGTATTGCTGCCACTACTAGTAGTATTATGTAACTTGTAAATAGTGCCAATGTGTTCTTTTAATTGGTGTACAAATTATAGAAGTGCACAATCAGAGAGTTTATCGCCTATGTTAGATGCAAGCATGTGGTAAGAAGTTAAAAGATTGGTTACAATGACTAGGCTAGACTTGATATCAAGAACAAGAACCAAAATTCAGCAGCATGGAAAAGCCAATTCTGTGAATTTATCTCGGTGAGAATAAGTTATGCCAATTACATATAGCTGACTGCAGGGCAGTAGAAAGGCAATGCAGACAGAAGAGAAAGGGCCGGTGTGTAGGCACTAAAATCAGGGTCAGACTAAATAGGTGAAGGGACTCAGTGGCACCCTAGAACTCAAGAATTCAGTGCAGCAGAGTAACTGTGGGCATATTTTCATGTTTTGTCTTTGGGACACGTTGCCTAAGGACAGCTGTAGTTAGATGTACACTTGTCAGGCTTCATGACTAACCACAGAGAAATCAAACTCTAAATGAGAAGTGGTAAACAGACCTAGACTGATTAAGCAAAGCATTTTAATCATGACAGTCCCTGGGATTTATTTATAACTCAAGCACAATGAGCCTTAATGAAGACTTTAAAGGCTTTTAGGATACTATAGTGATGTTGAATGTCATCAGCCATCAATTAAGAGACTCTATAAAGCAAGCTTTTAAGTAAAAGCAACCACCCTGTGTAGCCCAAATGGAATGCACTTCTAATGTTGATTCCCTCTGTAGAAAGGCTATTTAAAAAAATAAGTTTGATTTGGGTAAATACTAATTAAAGGGTTCCTTGCTGAGTGAAACTCAGGCAAAGCAATCTTATACTCACATTAGGCTGGGACTGGAAATACTCCACCGCTACAGAGGTGGAACAGCCATTGGCGGATCAGCTGAAATATGCTCAGCCTGAGAGGGGAATAACACAGAATCTGAAAATACAAAAACAGTGTAAAAATTACACGCGCACACACATGCCCAGCTTCCCTGGAAACATTGCATAGCTCATCAAACAGGGATGCCTACATAGAGGAAGCCAGTGAACTCCTAATGATGAGGGCACTCTGGCATCATCAACCCATGTAACATGAGCAATGGCTTTACATTGCTTCCACTCCATCAAATCCAGTGACACAGCCAGAAATGGCCCTACTGCTGCATGTCCCCAGGCATCCCTGGAGGAAACATTCTTTTGCTAAGGGAGGCCAGAGCATGCAACAAGGGTAGCTATAGACACATACTGACAGCAACAAGTTCTGGGAGCTCACTGCATATGGCGCAGGGTTGAGAAGCAGGAAATGGGCATTCAAGCCCTATAAGAGGGAAGGGAAAATGCCCACATTCCATTTTCCATGCCTGGCCCCAGAAAAACACAAAAGAGTCATGGCAGGGGCAAAAGCGAGGAAGGTCCCAGGACTTGAACCCACACTGCAAACACCGCTGGGCAGTTCCCTAACCACTCTGCCCCCATCAGCTACCATATTTTCTTGGTACAGAATTTTGAATGGGGAAAGGAAATGAGGAAATAAGTTCCAAGATATTTCAAACTATTAATAGTGCAATCCTATACATGCATTCTCAGAAGTAAATACCATTACGTTCAATGGGCTTACTCCAGTTGAGTGTGTATAGGATAGCAGCCTAAAGGCCAGATTTCTACTTCATGGTTTCCCAGGGATGTACGAAAGTCACTTACCTTTTCGCAGGGGTGATTTACGGTGGGGGGGAGGCACTTTGCTTCTCCCCCCAAAGTTCAGGTGAGTGGGGGGAGGCATCCCGCCTCTCCTGGCCGAAATTCAGGCCGGGGGGGGAGGCGCCCCACCTCACCTGGCCGAAATTCAGGCCGAGGAGAAGCGCCCCGTCTCCCCGGCCGTGAAAGAAAAAGTAAAAAAAAACCAACCGCCCCCCCCGTGATAGGCTACGTAACGATTAACGTAGCCTATCACAGCTAGATTTCCAAAGTCAGCCGTGATAGGCTACGTTAATCGTCACGTAGCCTATCACGGGTGACTTTGGGGGGGGAAAGCGCGTACGCAAAATGGCGGCAGCCCATGGGCGCCGCCATTTGCGTTCCTTATTTTGGCACGTCTAGTCTACGTAAAGATTTACGTAGACTACGGCGAAAATAAGGGCAACGCAAATTCGAAACGCCGCCGAACCACCACCGGGACCCGCCACCGAGAGGGACATTCACTGAAGGTAAGTCCCATCCTGGGGGGGGCGGGGGGCCAGCAGAGAATTTCCCCAACACTTTCGGGGGGCCGAATGCCTCAGTGCTCGGCCTCCCGAAGATTCGGGAAGAAATTCTCCGCCATCCCTATGTTTCCTAAGGACAGCATCCAAATGAGTCCTTGGAAGATTGCACATCATCTTTGATTTTTTATATGTTAAGGGTGAGTCAGCTGAAACGCATTCCGCCATTATAACCAGAAATCAAGGGTGGGAGTAAATGGCTTATACTGAGAAAATGACTCAACGGACCAATATGAAATTTGGCAGTGTAGTGTAGGAGAGGTTGAAGATGGTCCATGCCAATCTTGAGTAGAAAAGGGAAAGACATGGTTTATTTGTCAAGAGTTTAAAGTTTGATGAGTGCCCACCAGCAGTTTTACAGATATTATATGGGATTTCCCCATAGGCTTAGGGTTTCTCTACACCAGGCTTTTATCCTGCAATCTAGATTGGTTACTCACAAATGTTTATGGGACCTTATATGAAGGTGGCAACCTCCAGGGCCTCTGCCATCTTTTGTGACCATTTCCATGCCTTTATTTGTAACACGGAAAATGCAGTATTTTAAAATGGCGGAACGAATCTTTCCATGATGTAATTATGGAGTTGCACTATAATTGTAGGTAAATTGCAGCGCTGTCTAGTGGCTATAAAATGTAACATATAGAACTTGCAGAGAAAAGAACTCCCTGGAAAACAACAGGGAAGCCAATTTTAAGGGCCAATCTTAATCCCACAAAGAATGCAGAAGCAGAAGCCCCAGTAAAGTTGTGGGATAAAAAGCTTGCTGTAGAAAAGTCCTTATATGGGGTTCCCTTTATTGTAACATTTCTGTATTTGTACAGCATTTCTTCAGAAACCATTTGTCATCTAAGGTAAGGGAGAAGGTGTAGCATGTGCTGTACCTCAGAAGAAGTATAAGGTATTTGTAGGTTTTGTAAAAGGGCCTCTTCTTTCCCCTTCTCTGTTAAATAAATCCTATTTCTTGTTTTATAAGATGCTCACTGTTTTCCCCCCACCTGCTTTCAGGGAACAGGGGTCCTGGTGGGCTGGGGGCCCTGCACACTAGTTTAGGGACAGCATCTTTCTGTACTAGTGGTGCTTCCAAATGTAACCCCACTTTCTCCACTAGCAAAACCTGTGAGGTGGTGGAAACCATAGGACCCGGGTTCATACATACAATTTTGGGTGTGGGAGAAAGATGCTGACCCCAATCTAGCATGTGGTGGAAGATCCAAGATGGAAACCCAGCTGCCAATGCAGTTGCTCTGAATGCTTTAGATCCAACCTCACTCTGGAACCACTATTAGCCCATCCTCCCACTTTAGCTGAACTCATCCTCCAGCTCAGGTGGCTGGATAATTTCAGCGACCTTCGCAGGATTCCAAATTGTGAAAGAAAGACAAGACTCCCTGGGGGCTTTCCCTTATGAATATATCCCATCTTTGAAATGGACTGGCCAATATCCACTCAGATACATCTTAGAGCTGTGTTGTTTATTTCTTTATTGCTTGAACCATGTTCATTCCACTTGTTAATTCACCCAAAGCAGGGACCTTAAGCCATTAATCTTTTTCTTGTTACTGCCACCAAGGCTTACAATTATTGATCCTTTTTTCCAATTAGATATTTTCAGTTTTTCTCTTTCCCTTTCCTCACCACATAAATTGCCATGCAAATGGCAGAGCCAGTAAACAAGTGCTATATCAAAGGATTTGCCCTGAAGTTGTGTGGAAAAGCAGCTCTTCAACTGTTTCATGTGTGTGTGTGTGTGTGTGTGTCTATGGTGGCAGTGGCAGTGGCAGTGGCAGTGGCTGGGGGCGGCAGGAAGCAGGATGAAATACTTAAGGCAGCACGCAGTGCACAACAAGCAAATCAGGACATTTTGTTCATGACAGCTGTTGATTTGACAGTCTGATCTGAATCCTAGAATGCTGTGCCAGGGACTGACAAGCACCCCCTGGAGAAAAGGTGCACTTTCTAAATCAAAAGTGTCTCTGTTACGGATTTGTCAGAGCTGCCTGGGTGTCCAGTCTGTCATCTTCTTAAGAATGGCTTCTAGTCCTACCAAATAAATGGGAACTGACCGGACAATCACAGACTGTACTGTGACTTTTCTGAGATCACCTTCATGTTTCATCTTTCATGTTCAACCTTTCAAGCTAGAAAGAAATGAGGTTCTTCCCATCTCTAATGATTGAAGTTCATATGCCAGTGTTTGCAACAGCAGGGATGACAACCTTTGTGTTTTTTCCCAATGAGATATTTTCAGCTGTACCTGCAGTTTCTATTCAGATAGGCATTTTAAAAAATCATTGCAAAGGGTCACTCTTTCTATTCACTTCTGAGCAGCTGCTTTTTTGCGAGAACTGTGATTCACACACATGCATGCACACACGTGCGCGCGCGCACACACACACACACGCATGCACAGATGGAGTCAGGGGTTTTTATTTATTCATTTATTACATTTATATCCCATCTTTCTTCCATCATGGAATGCAAAGTGGCTACATGTGGTTCCCAGGTGGTCTCCCCTCCAAACACTGACCAGACCCAAACTTGCTTAGCTTCACCAAGTTGGCTGCCTCATGTGCCATCAGACTGCACCATGGGGTTGTAATGCAGAATTTACCAAGTGCTTTCTAATCCCTGGTTAAGTTAAACAAAATATTCTGAGGACAGATACACAATAGCAGAAGATCATATGGCATTGTCACAGGCACTGATTCCCAATAGCGTCAAAGGACAGTAAAACCAAAGAGTTTTTGAAAACACACACACTTTCTACTGAGCCTCTTTCTGAAGATACATCCCATTATATTGTTTGGGAGTCAGGGTTAGGTTGCCAGGGGGCTTGGATTGCTAACTTTTGTTTTATATATATGTGTGTGTGTGTGTGTGTGTGTGTGTGTGAGAGAGAGAGAGAGAGAGAGAGAGAGAGAGAGAGAGAGACAGGCAGGCAGACAGACAGACAGACAGACAGACAGACAGACTTATCTCCCTCTTCCTTTAGACAGCTTAGAGCAACTTCTATGGGGAGCTCCCAATGGTATCTTATCAAGGCAACATCTGCTTTGCTTCAACAATTCTACATCAGCAGATGCTCCTAAAATATTCACTGTTTCCAGCTTCTGGGTTTTATTTTATAACATGGTATGTGTGTGTTTGTGCATTATACACACACCTTTGGGACAAAGCACATCACAAATAAGTAAATAAATAATGATAAACCATTCTAGTGACATTGCAAGCGCTTGAACATATTCATTGCCTCGTTCACAGACTGGAAGAACTTCCCCTCTCCATTTAGTTATAAGGGTAGCTGAAATGAGATTTCACATACATTTAAAATTAGGCGGTGGTAGTAGTAGTAGGTGGTAGTAGTAGTAGAAGAAGAGTTTTTGCATTTCAAACATTTTCCAATTTTCCATTCTGGAAATGTGACTTTGAGGAGGGATTCTTTAAAAAGAAAACAAACAAAAAAAACACCCCTCAACCTGAACGACAACATAAATGTAAAGAGAGAATGTATTCATACAGTGCAAGCCTATGTATGTCTACTTAGAAGCTAAGTCCCATTGTGATAACTGCAGTATCCTCTCAATACTCACTGGGCCGGTTCGCATGATTGCTGGCACCCACCACCATGGGATCCGGAAAGTGTGCGTAGGATTGCAGACTTAGCCTGTGTGTTTACGTTTAGTTTTTATGATAATACACATTTGGAGTTGCTCGTTCTCTACTACCACAAAGTTATTTTTGATCTTCTCCTGTCCTGTATTCGTACTCTTTCAAACTCCCCTTTCTTTCCCCTCAGTATATCTTTGTCACTTTAAGCCTCTGTGCTTCCTCTGAGGTACTTCAACCTCATCCTCTCAATACTCACTGGGCTAGTTCGCATGATCGCCAGCACCCACTGTGGAGTCTGGCACATGCTGGTTGCCACTGTGAATATTCAAGATGCAGCGGGTGGCTGCCGCAGCTTACTGTGACTTGTGAACCAGGCTATGTGGCTTGTTGCCATGGGTAATGAGCCACCCAGAGCCCTCCTGCAGCCTATGGGTTCTGGGTGGCTTGTTACTCACAACAACAAACCATCCTGGGTGGGCACACGGCTTATTGTGATGTATGAACCCATTCATACATCACAATAAGCCGTGTGCCTACCCACCATGGCTTGAATATTCACAATGGTGCCCGGCAAGCACTGCAACCCACCGTGGCCATTTAGAGGAGGAAATGGACCCCATCCTCATGTGACTACTTATGAGGCACATGCATCATTTCAGTAGGAGTGCTAATGGGTCTACTGGCTTCTATAGCAAAGCTTTAGTATCAACTAGATGATCATTAACAGATGAGTTTGTTTCCATACTGTGAAGAAGTTTTGTTTGCATATTTCTGCCCATCAACCTGCTCTTAGGGGTATAAGAGAGGCTAGGCTGTTTTTACTGGTTAGTTGGCAACAGTAACATCTCGCGAACTCATTGATTCTACACATAATCCTGTGAATGTTAAACAGAAAAGTATCCCACAATTCCCAGTATTCCCCAGCCAGCAGGACAGCCTCCCTAACTCTTCCTTCATATCCATTCCCCATACCTGTTTCCCCCAGCAAAACCTTTTCAATTTTTTTGCATCTTCTGCCGTAGGCTAAATCGTCCTTCCCCAATACTCATATATAGCTCATTTATGAGACAATGACCTTTCAAACCAACAAATGGGCCTCATTGGCCCTGTGGCACTTTTAGAATATCTCATGCAGAGCTGAGAGTTGGGTACATGCGGTATCCTTGTTCCAGTGGATCCAACATTGACAAGGTTCCGAAAACATGATTTGCTTGCACTGCAATTAAGGGCAGCACTCTAATTTGCTCTTGTATCGATCACTCTGAATTTCCTTCTTGCAACGTCTGCAAGGCAAACTGTTCCTTCCAGAGATGGAAGGGAGAACAGTGATTTAAACCTCACTGTGGGCAATTAAGTGCTTAAAATAAATGAACTCTTCATCTAGGCCAGCTTCCTGTTTGTCAGTGCAGCCCACATCTTTGGGAAATGTCAGGGCATGTTCAGTGGTCATCTGAAATGGTATTTCTGATGGTTGGTAGGAGATGCTTTGAAGCTGAAAGTCAGGAACAGCATTCATGATAGTTGATTCATTATGCATCGTAAAGGTCAGTTTCAAAGATTTTCTTAAGAAAATTCATAACTGAGGAGGGGGGAATCACTAACTACCTTTATTCTTCAGTAAGCCCTAAAGTAAGGTATCCTTAGGAAGCTTAATCTTTATTGTGGCACAATTTTTCCAACTATCATGAAAGTGGCAATAGTTATTCAGAGCAATACAGAAACTCACATGTCCTGGAGTGATCCCTTTAGGGTGGGGGTAGGAAAGCTCAGATCTGGGGACCACATCTGGCCCTCTGGGATGGCCACATTCCCTTCCCCTGACTCCATCCCAGTTCCCCTGGTCATTGGATGGTTTCCTAGCTTTTGTGCACTTTGAGATGTCTCTCCTAAGGCTTAATTACTGGCAGTAGGACCTTTAAGCTACAATATACTGGTATTGTTCCCATATTTTGGCCACACGTCTTTTGCCTTTGGTCCTGCTTCCTTTGTCTTTGGCCATACCACTCGGCACCCCAGATTGTGGCCCCCGCAAGCTTCTCCAAAACTGAATTTGACCTGAATTTGACAGGCTGAAAGAGGTTGAACATCCCTGCGCTAAAGTAAGGTAGGTGACATTGCAGTACCATTTTCCCAGCTATTGCAAGAGTGGCAATAGCTATTTAGAGCAACACAGAAATAAACACACACTAGAGGGATCCCTTAAATTTAGGGCTTGATTTGAACCAAAACGTGGCAGATATAAGCATGAGTTGTTCCTAGTCTTCAGTGACAGAGCTTGGAGTTATTTATCATTTCTACCAGAAAGAGACAGCAAAGTGAAAAATTTTATTAGATGTGTATTCCCAGAGTGATTCGCTATCCATTCTGCTTCTCAACCCCTTCATTTCTCTGGGCCTGACTTTGTAACACAGAAGAGGGAGGTGCCTTTAAAGGTACAAGCACACAATTATTCTGAAAACTATTCTCTTTATAGAGTTTGGCCCCAGAGTGTAATAATGGACAAGAATGACTTTGAGCTAGGGATGGGCAGATTCCCTACCTGCTCCTCTGGTGGGGAATCTGCCCTTGGGGGGAGGCGCTCTGTCCCTCCCCCCAGGAATCCTCTTCAGCCAGCTCTGCTCCATGCCAATTCTGTGGAGCCAGCCGCTGGCTCCACAGTGCCAGTGATACGGCCGCCATTGCTATGCCATATCACTGGCTGAAGCTGACTCGGGATGCAAATGGCATCCATTATGCCATTTGCGGATGTAAAGCTCTTAGATTAAGCTAAATGCAGCCATAGATGGCTGCATTTAGCTTAAACTAAGGGCTTTACAACTGCAAACAGTGTCTGCTATGCCATTTGCGTCTGTGGTTTTTCACGCAATAAACATTTTTCACGTGATAGGAGTCGCTGCGAGGAGGATCCGGCTCCACACGGGTCCGGAGGGAGGTGGAGGTGAGTAGTGACATTCCGCCACAGACTCCAGAGGCTGGAATCTAAAGAATCCAGCCTCATTGGGGTCTGTGGCAGAAATCTCCACCATCCCTACTTTGAGCACATGCAGAGGGCCTTTCCCTTCATTTTAGCCATCATAACCCAGTTGCTGCCCTTCATACTTTGCCCTTCCTTCAAATTACCATGGCAGCAGCTAAATTGCATCAGATGGTGTGACTTTGAAGTAGTCTTCATCTCTGATGATTCTCATTTTAGAAATTAAGCAGCAGGTGTCCTTAAGGCCAATGGAGCTCCAACTGGACAAGAGCATTTTGTTCTCCTTCTCGACTTACTTCTGAGTAGACATGCATAGGTTAAAATGCCAGGGAACCCATTTGATCCAAAACCATCAGCAGGGATGTCATGACCCATGACCAGAAGCCCTCAGAGACTGAAGTCTCCAGTCCCTGGTCTTTCTGACCTGGGGCCCACTGCCTTGGGTCTCATATCCTATCCATGTGACCCCTCCCCAGGAGGTACCACTACCCCATGACTCTGAGGAGTGGTCTTCAGACTCCTCTAATGAAGAGGGATACCCTGTAGGGATGTCAGAGAATTCCACGACGGATCTCGGTGAGGCCGAATGCCAGTGCATTCGGGCCCCCGAAATCCATCGTGGAACAAAGCCCCCGCCCCCAACCCACGAAAAGCATGCGGGACGAAGTCCCCACCGCCCCCACTCCACAAAAGGTGTGCGAAACGGAGCACTTACCTGCTCCCATCCACGCTGCTTTGCGAATGGCAGCCGTCCTGTGGCCGCCATTCGCTTCCTCCTCTTCATAACCGTGATAGGCTATGTAAATACTTACGTAGCCTATCACGGCTAACACAGGGAAGCCATTTGTGTCCCTACGGAGGCTGTGATAGGCTACGTAAGTATTTACGTAGCCTATCACGGCGGGGGGGGGGACCCAGGGTACGCAAATAGCAGAGGCTACCACCATTTGTGTATGCTGGGGTTTTCCCCCCTGCCTTGGTAGGCTACGTAAATAATTATGTAGACTATCATGGCTCAATACAGGGACACAAATGGCGGCAGCTACGACAGCCACCATTTGCATCCCAGCAGAGCTGCCCAGCAGCCAGATGTCTGGCTGCAGGCCAGGCAGGATTCTGGGGGGAGGGACGGAGTGCCTCTCCCTCCGTCGAGGATTCTGGGGGGAGGGATGGAGCGCCTCCCCCCCACCGCGGATTGCCCAGCGCGGAGCCTGGTAGGTGTTTCGTACATCACTAATACCCTGTGGTGCAGCTTCAAACCAGCTTCTGTCTCCTCCAGCATTTACATCCCAGGAGAAGCCAATGCCTACAGAAAAAGGCTGCTTGCCCTTTTACAGCCAGGTACAGCACCTGAAGGGGTGGAGCTTCCAGAAAGACTCTCTTGACCTAACTCTAAATCCCTTCCAGTCAGAGTTGGGGTAGCTTGTCAGTACTTTTGCTCCAGGACTGCTTTCTGTGGCCCTTGAAAGCAAATCAAAATCCTGGCCTGGTTCCTGGGGTGCTGGCCATGGTACTGAAAGTATTCCTGATCTGGCTCCCTGTTCCTTGTTGTACTTCCTCCCCTGAGCCAATGCTATGAGCAATTAAAGAATATCAGATGAAGCAGGACAAAGGATGCCCAGATAAATCTAAAATGCTGCAATTTGATTATCTCATTAGAACACTAAGGATGGGTGAGATATTTTTCCAATTCAATTTTGATAAGAATTTGGGACATAGCTGCAACAAAAAGAACATCTAAAAAAATGAAAGTGGGAGAAAGTGAAATTGACAGGTAGGGGTGATGTAAGTGCTTAGTTCTTGTTGAGGTTTGAATCCCTATGTATTCAATCATGTTTGTGGTGCTGAATTAGGGTTGCCACCTCTTTCCTGACAGGTTTGCCAGAGATATATGGTAGGCAGGTCCATCATGGTCCTGTCCATAATGGGAATTTGGCTGATGCAGATGGGGAGGAATTCTGCTTTAGTTCTTTTGATAAGAACTTGCCAAAATTCACAAAACTCTTCACAAAGTTCAGGAGAGAAAGATTGTGAGATTTTTTATTTTTTTAAAAAAAAATGCAGATGTGGGAGAAAGCAAAACTGACAGATTTGCCCATCTCTATTGAGCACGGAGAGATTGGAATGGAAGTTGGTGTGCATGTTTACAACACAATTCTCCTACTGAAGTTCAAACACCTGTTTGAGCTCCTCAGCCCTTTCAAAAAGGAGAGGGGAAGAAAGATGTAACAGAAATCAGAACGGGAATTCTGAAGCAATCCTTCTCAAGTATGGTGTTTTGTACAATCCTTTGTCTTCAATCAGTTTTTTTTGTGGGAAGTGTAATATTTAGAGATGCAGACATTACAATGAGATTAATGCATTTCAGCGAGCACCTGCAGTGAAAGGCTTGTATGAATGTACTTGCATTCGTAGTCATAAAACCAACAAATGTGGTGATAGCACAAAGCTGCAGGGGAAGTTCTGTGCTCAGGCTTTTTTTTTTCAGTGTGTTCACAGTTCCATGATAAACTATTCTTTGGCAATACTTACCTGTAACAGACAAGAATGATGGCTTGCATTGCATTATGGTAACACAGTAGCATTATCCTCTGATAATATGGAGTGACGGATAACCTGTCATTGCTGTAACTCCATGTTTGATATATTTGATTGTCTGCAATTGGGAAGAGGCAAAACAGAATCAAGATGTAGCAATTTGCGCAATCGGCTTAGCTCTATGAAATGAACCAGTGACATTTATGCCAGCTGTTAGCTTCTGCAGATTTTCTGCTATCTGAGCGCATTCTTGAATTATTCTTCTTCTCTGAACATAAGGAAACCCATAGAAATACCTCACTTCCACAGCATTCTGTAAGTCATTCCATCAAAGCTGACATTACAAATGGCTGAACATAAAAAGCAATTGTGTGATACATCTAATGCTTTTCTTAGCCCACAGAGCTCTAGTAATTCATAGTTATAAATCAAGCTATGTAAAACTAGTTTAAATGACTGGAGATGTAAACCTTTAAAAAAAAAAAAAAAAGATCACAGTCTTTCCCAGCAGGGTATTTCAATATAAATTTTATGTAACATATGGGTGCTCAACTTCAATTCTTTCATGTGATTTAGCTGGAAAATAAGGCTGCTTGGAAAGTGTACACAAATGCTCAGGTGATCACATTTCTGATATATTTTCACATTGTATGCATTCATAACAGGGATGTTGAACCTCTTTCAGCCCAAGGGCTGAATTCCATTTTGGAGAAGCTCTCCGAGGCCACATTCCAGTGGTGGACACGGTTAAAGGGAAAACATGCAGGGCCAAAAATACCAAAGAATTTTAGCTTTAAACTCTTACTAGGGATGGGCGGATTCCCTACCTGTCGTTCCACAGGGGAATCCACCCATGGGGGGAGGCGATCCGGCCCTCCGCCTGGAATCCATCCAGGCCAGCTCTGCTCCACGTCAATCCTGCGGAGCCGGCCACCTGCTCCACATCACTGGTGAATTTCGTTGATATGGGCAGGCGGCAGCCATTGCTGTGCCGTACCTCTGTATAAGTAAGTCTCCGGATGCAAATGGCATAGTGGGTGCCATTTGCAGCTGTAAAGCTGGTAGTTTAACCTAAATGCAGCCGTAAATGGCTGCATTTAGGCTAATCTACCAGGTTTACAGCTGCAAATGGCACCCACTACGCCATTTGCATCCAGAGACTTACTTATACAGAGATACGGCACGGCAATGGTTGCTGGCTGTATTGACTTTTGCCAGTGATGTGGAGTAGGAGGCCGGCTCCACAGGATCGATGTTGAGAGGGATCCGACCTGGATGGATTCCGTGGAGAGGCAGAGGTAAGTTCTCCATTCCTCCATGGACTCTGGGGGGGCTGATTCTTTAGAATCCAGCCTCATTGGAGTCTGTGGTGGAATTGTCCGCCATCCCTAGCCCTTACTGGCAGTAACTAAGCCTTAAGAGAGGAGTTTCAACCTTTTACAATGGCAGGGGGGAGCTTACAAAGCCGGGAAACTACCAAATGATGAGTGGTCAGGGAAAGGGGTGGGGCCAGGGAAAAGGGGCGTGGCCATCTGGGAAACACTAGAGGACTAGATTGGGACCATTGGAGAGTTGTATTTAGCCCCTGGGGCTGTGATTTTGCACCCCTGATTTATAATCAAAGTAATATTGGTCCGCTAACTCCCAGTGGTTGTCATCTCGGTATAGTAAGTCCCACCTAAACTAGGAATGAATGCCTACACTGGACAGTTAACACTGTTCACCAACATCCTTCCAACACTTTGTGGCACCAGTGTTATTACAGCATTGCCCTCCCCCCAAAATGCCTTGAACCAACCTCAGGGTTATATCAGCAGTTGTGGTTGCTGTGATCTGAACAGCTCTGAAGCAATTATAAGAACACAAGATATCGGAAGGCCATGGTGAGGTCATCTGGTGCTGGAGCTCTAACTTGGACCCACAGATTGGGATGCATGAGGAATTTGTTTCAGTACATTTTTGATCAGGATTTTACCCAGTTCACAGCTTCTGAACAGAACACAGGCAGAAGACTGTTGATTTAAAATCAGCACACTAGTAGGGAATAATGGTAGTGACTGCTCCTATGCCCATCAAATCCTTACCTGACAGGAGCATCTATATCAGGGTTAGGCAATGTGGTGCCTGCAGGCACCAATGCACACCCATCCACCTTTATTGTGCCCACCAGGGTGCCCTACCCATCCCACATTTAAAAAAAACATTAACACACTTTCTTACTGGCAATTGGGATTGCTGTGAAATAGGTATCTGTTGGTGCTGAACGCTGTGGCTTCAAAGGAGCTGTTCAGTGTGTTGAGGCTGAGACCCCACTTCTGCCTTGTAATCAATTTTTGGGGCAGGTTACTTCTCCTGGCCAGACTTTCCATGGCAGCCATTCTGTGGAGGTTCCCTGACAGTTACTCAAAATGCCAATAGTGCCCATGACCCCCAAAGGCTGCCTGCCTCTTATCTATACATACAAATATACTTTGTGTCTCTGTTCTGTGCACAGAGTAATCAGATGGCATGTCAATTTCATTCTAGGTAGGACTGATTGGTAACCTCCTCAGATATAGGCACCACACTTCTAACTTCAGAGCGATCACATTTAAATACATTTGCACCTTGTGAGAACTTTGACTTGTTTTAATTCGCTTTGACAGTTTCACTTCATTTAATTTTCTCTGAGAACTCTGAATAAGATCAAAGCAGACATTTAGTTTCCACTAGTGTGGCACTTGATGTGACACACAGTTAATTCACCACAAGCTACATAAACAAGCTTCAATTCATAACTTTGAACTGATGAAACAGCAAATTACAATTCATGAATACAAACCAGCAGGTTATGAATTCATGCATACAAAAAAGTGACCTATGAATAATAAACATCTATATGAATACACTAATAGAAAGTTATTTATTATTTATTTATTTCACAAATTTAAGGTGCAATCCTATGCATGTTTAGACAGAAAAAAAGCATACAACTCCCAACATGCCCCAGCCAGGCATAGCTGGCTGGGGCATGCTGGGAGTTGTAGGCCTTTTTTCTGCCTAAACATGCATGGACTGCAGTCTTATATACCACTTTCCAAGAAAATATTTGATGTAGTGGACATAATGATGACATCAACACTAAAAATACATATTATAATAAAATGATTGTGGATCAGCAATAAAACTATAACTGAAACTGGCTGGGTTACACTTCAGGTAAAGATGCATACAAAGATAGGTTTTAAGAAGGCATCTAAAACTCCAAACTGTAGACAACTCTCTGATGTCAGTGAGAAGTGCATTCCAGAGGATGGGTGCTATAACACTAAGAACACAATCCTATGTATGACTAGAGAGGAGGAAAAAGGCCTACAACTCCCAGGACTGCTGGGAGTTGTAGGCCTTTTTTCTGTCTACACATGCTTAGGATTGTGCTCTAAATGCTTTATTGCTAAGGCAACCCTCAGGACCATGCGGCAACACCAGAGTACTCCTCCTGAGAATGACAAAAGTCAAGCAGGAACATAAGGGATGAGGCAACCCCTAAGGTAAGCTTGTCCCAGGTTGTTTAGGGCCTTATATGCAACAACAAAACCTTAAACTTGGCTCAGTAAAGTATTTGCAGCCATTGCAGTTCTTTTAGCAAAGGTGTAACGTGCAGTTGAGAGGAGGCCCTGGTTATCAGCTTCATTCTGCATCACCTGCAGCATCCAAACAAAGCCCAAGGGCAGCCCAAAAGAGCAGATTACAATTATCCTCTCTTGAGACTACCAAGAGATTGCCTGAACTACTGTGGCCAAGCTATCAATATCCAGGAATGGCCACAATTGGTAAAAAGGCACTACTAACAAGTGAGCTAACTTGAGCCTTCAGTGGCAAATATGGATCTAGAAGCACCTCCAAACTATGTAGTTGTTCTTCTGAGGAAGTGCAGCCCCATCCAGAACAGCCAGCCAACCTATGTCCCAGTCCACCGTTGCGTCCAAGCAGTGTCCACAGCCTTCACAGCCACACCTGATTCAAATGTTATAGAGAATTGAGCTACATGTCATTTGCGTACTGCTGACACCTCACTCCATACTCACTGGTATTGAATGCTACAGAGCAGTCAAGTAAGAGGAGTAAATTTGCACTCCCTCTCTCAATAAAGGCCATCCAACAGGGTGACCAAGGCTGATTTGGTCCCCAAACCAAGCCTGAACCCAGACAAGAGCGAGTCTAGACAAATCTTGCAATCGCCCCACCTTAACCCTCTTAATCACCCTCCCTAAAAGTGTGGTATTCATGGCCAAGTGATAGTTATCACAAATCCTTTGGTCCAGGGTGGACTTCTTCAGGAATGGATCCACTATCACCTCATTCAAGACAACAGGCACACTCCTTCATGCAGTGCCATACCCTGGACCTATTGTTGTTGTTGTCGTTGTTGTTGCTATTATTATATTTATATTCTGCCTTTTTCCCAATACTAGGACTCAAGGCGGCTTTACAACATTAAAAACTTGTACAGTTAAAACCTATAAATAGAAATATACAAAAGTTAAAAATATAATTAAATCAATAATATCAAAATTGTATAAAATTTTAGAATTTAAACCTACCCAGTCATGCCCTGCCAGTTAGCCATGACGGACTGGGATTGAGAGGGCACCTGGTCGGGTGGATAACTGCAAGTATCTTGTCCATGTCTTCAGGTCACATTAACAGAAATTGATCCTATAAAACATAGCTAGATGAGCATTGGACATCTCACTTGGATCTACCATAATTGTGGCATCCAGACTGCTTCAGAACTGGATGACTTCATCCTTAATGTGCATTGAGAGAGTATCACAGCAGACCTCTGAGGGCCCTAAAGGGGCTTCTTCTGGGATCAGCAAACTCTAAGCCACTCTAAAGAGTTCCTCTGAATACTCTGCCTCCCTCGCATACTTGAGTATGCGAGGGAGGCAGCAAAATAAGCCTTTTTCACTGCCAGCACTGACACATGGTGAGCACAGTTGTATGCTCTAACCAGTGTTTGATCAACATTAGAGCAAGACGGCCATCACCTATGCTCCAGTTGTCATCGACCCTGATCCATGTGCTGCAGCTCTGCAGAGTAGCAGAGGAAAAAACATATTGGTGGCCCTTTGCACCTCACCGTTCTACAGTTAAACAAGCACCTCGACAGGATCACTAGCTCTATCTGCTGGGAAATCCCCCAGAGCATTCAGGAAATCATCACATTCCCCAAGTCTCTGAGGTGGATTATCCTAATGGGTCTCCTACCCCTGCAGGGGTAGCTGCTGCCACAAATCCAAACTTTATCAGGAAGTGGTCTAACCATAACAATAGGGTCTCTACAACCCCCTCTAGCACCAGACTACCCATCTAAAGACTAAATTGAGAGTATTTCCCTCTCTGTGCATTGGGCCAATGACAACTTGAGAAGCCCTCATCATGGTTGTCATGATGCCCCCATGAAGACTCAACCAAGGCCAGAGGTAGCCTCAGCATGTAAGATAACATGAAAACATATTTATGGCATGCGTTAAGCCATAACATATACTTCATATTTAAAAAAAAAAGCTTTCAGGGACGAAATAACCAAACTGGGAGATGGATTACAACAGTTACTGGAATCTTATGCAACTTTCCCTATTTATTTATTTATTTATTTATTTATTTAATTTATTTATTAATTGCCCATCTGGCTGGTCACTCAGCCACTCTGGGCGATGTACAACAAGAACAATTTAAAACAATAAAATACTACATTAAAAACATCACATTTCTAAAAATACCCTAACCCACCCCAAATGCCTGCCTGAACAACTATGTTTTCAGGGCATAGCAGAAGCTCATTAAAGAGGGGACATGGCAGAGTTCCCTGGGGAGGGAGTTCCACAGAGTGGGGGCCACCACAGAGAAGGCCCTCTCCCTTGTCCTCACCAGCCTAGCTGTCCTGGCTGATGGGACAGAGAGAAGGCCATCTGAGGCTGATCTTGTTGAGCGGCCTGTCTGGTGTTGCTGGAGGTGTTCCTTGACATAGGCTGGGCTGGAACCATATAGAGTTTTAAAGGTCAAAACCAATACCTTGAATTTGGCCCGGAAAACAACTGGTAACCAGTGCAACTCCTTCAGCACTGGAGTGATGTGATCTCGCCAGCGGCTGCCTTTAATCAGGCGAGCCGCCGTGTTCTGTACCAGCTGCATCTTCCGAACCATCTTCAAGGGTAACCCCATGTAGAGCACATTACAGTAGTCTAGACGAGAGGAGACCAAGGCATGTACTACCGATGGGAGCAGATAGTCGGGAAGGTAGTACATGACCTGGTAAACAACATCAGGGAGAGGATGGAACCCTGTGGCACCCCACAACTGAGCGGCCACGGGTCCAAAACCTCCTCTCCCAGTGCTACCCTCTGGTACCTGCCAGAGAGGAAGGACTGGAACCACCGCAATACAGTGTCTCCAATGCCCAAACCCTCCAGATGGTCCAGGAGGATACCATGGTCAATGGTATCAAAAGCCCTTGAGAGATAGAGGAGAACAAGGAAGGAGCATTCACCCCTATCCAGAGCCCTAACTCTGGATATGTCCTAACATACATATTTTGATGTAGCTTTCCCTAATATACACATTTTTTGTATGCAACTTTACCTAAAATGCTTGTTTTTGTATGCACTTTTGAGCAGAGAACTGCACTGCAAAATTGGGAGAAGTGTGGAATCCCCATATAAGGGAAATGTTTGGTTTGCTCATAAATACAGGTCGAGTGAAATCCTCCAGCATCCCTAATTATGGGTGTATAATTTCTTAATTGAATCCAAGTCACCAGTCTGTTTGTCCATGGCACTTTTGAGCTTTTATAGATCTGGTTCCAAGCAAAATGGTAGAACTTGAAGAAGGCCTAGCATTTCAGGAGGTTAAGAGGCTACAGCACATCAAGGCCCAAGTTCAGATGCAGACATAGCTGTAGCTGATTATGTTGAGATGTACTTATTTCTGGCAATGCATAAATATACACCATAAAATAGTGAATTTAACATTGGGGCCAATTATCTGAGTTAACATTAGAATTCTACATTCAGTCCATTTCTTCCTCTAGATTTGCTTCCAAGGAAAGTTAAACTCAAGTTCCTATACAGGTAGAGATGCAGATATGGATCAAAATGGATCTGAGTTTCAATAAATAACCAATCCCTCTTGGCTGCTTTTATGGTAGGTCACTTTAGCTTTATTTCCATATGATTAATAACAACAGAACAGGCTGTTACAAGGGGCAAAAGGAGGGTCAGCCAAAGTTAGTTTTGATTACAGCAATCATGGCTTTTTTTGGTGATATTATGCATATTTGGGTAGTTTAAGTGGCATGACCCTAATGCTTCCTATCTGTAAAGGAGAAATAGCACTGTAAGGTCCAGGGTTATCCTTCCAGGAAAATAAGAAGAGTTGCCTAAAGTCCTGTGCTTAACACTTGCTAATGAGAAAGTGCTATGATAAAGCTTTAAACTGGGCAAATTAATGCCACCATTATTGAGAGAATTTGCATTTTTATAACCTACTCTAGGCTTAATATTAGTTCTCCAAATAACAAATTGCTAAAGATAGCATCTATTGTATCAAAGTGTTTTTGAAGTTTTTTTTCTAGGATTGGAATTGGTAGTTGCTTTACAATGTGAATACATCAAGGATTAACATTTATTGTGAATGTTTTATCTTGCCTCATAAACTCATTTTCAAAGATCTCCATCTGTTCAATTCAACTGAAATATTTTCAAAGCATTAATCTAGATTAATTCTTGTTGTTGTTGTTCAGTCATTCAGTCATGTCCGACTCTTCGTGACCCCATGGACCATAGCACGCCAGGCCTTCCTGTCCTGCGCTCTCTCCCGGAGCGTGCTCAAGTTCATATTCATTGCATCCGTGATGCTATCTAGCCATCTCATCCTCTGCCGTCCCCTTCTCCTTTTGCCTTCAGTCTTTCCCAGCATCAGGGTCTTTTCCAGGGAGTTTTCTCTTCGCATTAGGTGGCCAAAATATTGGAGCTTCAGCTTCATTATCTTTCCTTCCAATGAGCACTCAGGGTTGATTTCCTTTAGGATGGACTGATTTGACCTCCTGGCAGTCCAGGGGACTCGTAAGAGTCTTCTCCAGCACCACAGTTCGAAAGCATCAATTCTTTGGCGCTCAGCCTTCCTTATAGTCCAGCTCTCACAGCCATACATTACTACTGGGAAAACCATAGCTTTGATTAGACGGACCTTTGTCGGCAAGGTGATGTCTCTGCTTCTTACTATGCTGTCTAGGTTTGCCATAGCTTTCCTCCCAAGGAGCAAGCGTCTTTTAATTTCATGGCTACAGTCACCGTCTGCGGTGATCTTGGAGCCCAAGAAAGTAAAATCTGTCACTGTTTCCATTTCTTCCCCTTCTATATGCCAGGAAGTGATAGGGCCAGATGACATGATCTTCGTTTTTTTAATGTTGAGTTTCAAACCAGCTTTTGCACTCTCCTCTTTCACCCTCAACAAGAGGCTCTTGAGATCCTCTTCGCTTTCTGCCATTAGGGTGGTATCGTCTGCATATCGGAGGTTGTTGATAATTCTCCCGGCAATCTTAATTCCGACCTGTGATTCATCCAACCCGGCATTTCTCATGATGTACTCTGCATATAAGTTAAATAAGCAAGGTGACAATATGCAGCCTTGTCGTACTCCTTTCCTAATTTTGAACCAATCGGTTGTTCCATCTCTGGTTCTTACTGTTGCTTCTCGACCCTTGTACAGGTTTCTCAGGAGACAGATAAGGTGGTCTGGTACTCCCATCACTTTAAGAATTTGCCATAGTTTGTTGTGATCCACACAATCAAAGGCTTTAGCGTAGTCAATGAAGCAGAAATAGACATTTTTCTGGAATTCTCTTGCTTTCTCCATGATGCAGCGAATGTTGGCGATTTGATCTCTAGTTCCTCTGCCTCTTCTAAACCCAGCTTGTACTTCCGGTAGTTCTCAGTTCGCATACTGCTGAAGCCTAGCTTGTAGGATTTTGAGCATCACCTTGCTGGCATGTGAAATGAGCGCAATTGTGCGGTAGTTTGAACACTCTTTGGCGTTGCCCTTCTTTGGAACTGGAATATAAACTGAGCTTTTCCAGTCTTGTGGCCACTGTTGGGTGTTCCAGATTTGTTGGCATATTGAATGCAGCACTTTAACAGCATCATCTTTTAGGATTTTAAATAGCTCAGCTGGAATACTGTCATCTCCGCTAGCTTTGTTGTTACTAATGCTTCCTAAGGCCCACTTGACTTCACTCTCTAGGATGTCCGGCTCAAGTTCAGTGACCGCACTATCATGGCTATCAGGGACATTCAGATCTTTCCTGTATAGTTCTTCTGTGTATTCTTGCCACCTCTTCTTAATCTCATCTGCTTCTGTTAGGTCCCTGCCTTCTTTGTCCTTTATCATGCCCGTCTTTGCACAAAACGTTCCCTTGAGATCTCCAATTTTCTTGAAGAGATCTCTAGTCTTTCCCATTCTGTTGTTTTCCTCGATTTCTTTGCACTGTTCATTTAAGAAGGCCTTCTTGTCTCTCCTTGCTATTCTCTGGAACTCTGCATTCAGTTGGGTATATCTTCCCCTTTCTCCCTTGCTTTTCGCTTCCCTTCTTTCGTGAGCTACTTGTAAAGCCTCATCAGACAGCCACTTGGCTTTCTTGCATTTCTTTTTCTTTGGGACGGATTTCGTTGCTGCCTCCTGAACAATGTTACGGACCTCCGTCCATAGTTCCTCAGGCACTCTGTCTATCAGGTCTAATCCCTGAAATCTCTTCCTCACCTCCACTGTATATTCATCAGGGATATGATTTAGGTCATACCTGAACGGTTTAGTGGTTTTCCCGACGTTCTTCAATTTGAGCCGAAATTTTGCAAGAAGCAGCTCATGATCTGAGCCACAGTCGGCTCCAGGTCTTGTTTTTACTGACTGTATGGAGCTTCTCCATCTTTGGCTGCAAAGGACATAATCAATCTGATTTCGATATTGACCATCTGGTGACGTCCATGTGTAGAGTCGCCTCTTGTGCTGTTGGAAAAGAGTGTTTGCTATGATCAGCATGTTCTCTTGGCAAAACTCTATTAGCTTTTGTCCTGCTTCATTTTGTACACCAAGGCCATGCCTGCCTGTTATCCCGGTGATTTCTTGACTTCCTACTTTAGCATTCCAATCCCCTATGATGAAGAGGACATCTTTTTTGGGTGTTAGTTCTAGAAGGTGTTGTAGGTCTTCATAGAACCGATCAACCTCAGCTTCTTCGGCCTCAGTGGTTGGGGCATAGACTTGAATTACTGTGATGTTGAATGGTTTGCCTTGGATTCGTACTGAGATCATTCTATCATTTTTAAGATTGTACCCCAGTACTGCTTTTCCCACCCTTTTGTTGACTATGAGTGCTACTCCATTTCTTCTAAGGGATTCTTGCCCACAATAGTAGATATGATGGTCACCTGAATTAAATTCGCCCATGCCTGTCCATTTTAGTTCGCTGATTCCCAAGATGTCGATGTTCAATCTTGCCATCTCATGTTTGACCACCTCCAGCTTACCTTGATTCATTGATCTGACATTCCAGGTTCCTAAACAATATTGTTCTTTACAGCATCGGATTTTCTTTTCACCGCCAGACACATCCACAGCTGAGTGTCCTTTCGGGTTTGGCCCAGCTGCTTCACTCTTTCTGGCGCTACTTGGAAATACCCTCTGCTCTTCCCCAGTAGCATATTGGACACCTTCCGACCTGAGGGGCTCATCTTCCGGCGTCATCTCTTTTATCCTTGTGATACATTCCATGGGGTTTTCTTGGCAAGAATACTGGAGTGGGTTGCCATTTCCTTCTCCAGTGGACCACATTTTGTCAGAACTCTCCACCATGACCTGTCCGTCTTGGGTGGCCCTGCACGGCATAGCTTATGGCTTCACTGAGTTACGCAAGCCCCTTCGCCACAACAAGGCAGTGATCCATGAAGGGGAGATTAATTCTTACTTCCTCTTTAATGTGTCTAGAAATTAAGAGAGAGCAGGACAGTCTTATGGCCTGGCCTAAGATGCATGCTGCTACACTGGAATTTACACTGATGTAACTAGTCAGTAACCTATCCTCTCCCAGGAACAATGTTGAGTGTAGAATGATAATAGTAAAAGGAGAGTTAACAGACTAGTGAAAACGACTACTCCCACAAAGCCCCTGCCAGCACCACCCACCAATTGCACTGTTGCTTTTGATGACACCCTACCTTGCCCCTGTACCGAAGGCACCAATCAGCTAGCAGCAATATTTGGAATGCTTTGATGATATCACTTAACCCACTCTATAACCTTCACATACTCAATGCATTACACTACCAGCAAAAGTTTCTCCATTAGCACACAGACTGGTTTCCAGCCCTAGTTTGCAAGGTAAGCAAAAACCAATAGTTTGCCAATTCAGATGCAACATCATGGTTTGCCTCAAATTACCATACACAAGGGGTGGTGAGAATGGAAGAAAGAAGAGTAGGAGGAAGCAGAAGTGTGCAAGCCCATGGCTTGGGCACGTAACATCTGCGTGCTGAATCACTTCTATGTTTATAATCAGGACAGTCATGTCCTTTGTGCCAGTGATAGTATGTGTACATGTGGAGATGGTGAGGAAGCTGGATGCACTGCCCACCACTTCTGCATGGAAACGGGGAATGAAGGTGGATCTCCAGCCCTTCTCAGAAGGTGAGTTGCTTCCTGACAGAGTCAGGGGACAGGGCTCTGCCAGGCTGAATGTTTCTGGCTCCACACCAGGAGAATTGGTTACAAACACCCATTAAACACAGGCCAATGACATCATTGGTCTGCTTCTTCACTGGGCACTGCTAGCCTTGGCCAACTTCCTGTCTCTGATTCTGCAAGGGAACATCCTCCATTAAGAGTAGGGGCCCCTTGTGGCAACAGTCGGGCAGTGCATACACACACATGCACACCTGCACACCTGCTTGCTAGTATCACCACTGCTCTGTGCTTGAAAAGGTAACTTTTCTACTAGCTGGATATTGTGGCTGCTTCCCAGTACTTCTCCTGGTTAGGGATAGGCAAATCTGCCAGATTCACTTTCTGCTGCATTCAAATTTTTTAAATCTCAAGTTCTTTGTCTCCCACATTTGAAGGACTTTGCCAATGTTGGAAAATCCTTATCAAAAATGAACTGCAAAGACATTCCCACTCATCTGCATCAAGTGAATTCAATAGATACAGCTACTCCCAGCATGGAGGTGAGCAAGAGGTACTTGCCTGCCATGTAGCTGCTGAAGATGAGGGCAGAACAAAGAGATGGCAACCACCACAACCCTAATTAAGCACTATCATGGTTGAATACACAGGGACTCAAACCCAGACTTTCAAGACTTATGCACCCAAACCCTGGGCCTGCATTCTTGTTTCTCCCATATTCGTTTAACATAATAATAAAAATCTTTAGTTCTTTTTGTCTCACATATGGAGAACTTTGCATATTTTGGTAAAGACATATCTTATCAAACTGAACTGTAACAAATTTCTCATCCATCCCTATCTGGCATAAGGGAATAGGGTTTCTTCTGAAAATCCAAGGAGGGTTTTTCCCCAAGCAAATAAGAGCGAGACTAAATGTTGGGGTAAAAACATATAGTGCTAGCTTTTCCTACTTTCCTGTAAGTGCACATGGCCCTGATTTGGACTGGAATCATGCCACTCTGGGAGGGGGGAGTTAAACCTCCTCCAGCTTCTTTTTTTTAAAAAAAAATCCATCTACCCAACCCATGCAGGGGAGTTTTAAAAAGAAAAAGTCTCCATTAACTCAGGTGGAGATCTTTTTCTTTTTTTAACCCCACACTGGGCAGGGGGGGAGGAAGAATTTCACACCCAAAAATGGTTGGAGAAAAGGTCTAACCCCTCCCCCTTTCTGGAGCACTGTGGTCCCAATTCAAATCAGAACCACACATGCTTAAAGGAGAGTACTCTCCTGTGCGTCCTTACCCAAACATTTACTTTGGCCCTAAGTACCATACAGCCATAGGCAGAAATGTAAGTCTGTTTAATCAAGTCTATAGAGGTGATGCAAGGGCTGACTGCCATGCTATACTTCTCGTTAAATGTTTATGCATGCTCTTCTGTACATCCCTGCATTTATTATGCTGCACATCTTATAATAAGGCTGTTGTGCTAAGAGTGCTTCCCTGATGACCAGCCACACTTTGGCTATCCCTCATGTCTACGGAGCATTTGCTTTAGGAACGAATCTGTGAAGTCTGCCTAGGCTTCCTAAGATCTATGTTTATGCTTCCCTAGGCTTCTGCATAATAACAATCTGCCACATTGTAACTGTAGCCTCCAGTATGAATTATGCATCAGTGACTGTCAGCAATAACCAGGCAAAAAAACATTTCCTTGATATTTAAAGAGCAACAAAAGGGCTGTAAGGGTAAGGTTAGGAGGTTATTTAAGACAGGTTCAAGCAAAAATTGTCGAAAGCAGAAACAATGCCATTCTAGTCAATGTATCAGAAAGCAGAAAATTCCAGTATTTCTTTTCAAGCCAACAAATACCTGGTGCATACCATCACCTCAGCCTTTGGTATCTGCAGGAAAGAAACATCTCATGTGGACATTCAGCCTGTGACTCAGAGAGGCTTGCCAAAAGCTAGTTTGGGCTGGATTTAGTCCAAGGTGAATGGCATACTGTTGACCAACTTGACAGGCATTAATTAGGGTTGGATCAATCTTTCAGTTTTGGTTTTGTCTCAGTTTCTCATTTTTCTAGTCTGAAGCTCAGTTCATCTAGAAGTTAGAACTCTGAAAATTTCTCTAGTCTTAAGTTGCATCCATCTTGAACTTTTAAGATTTTTTTTAAAGGTTTCATGAGACTTCATAAGCATTTTTGTGCATATTTCTCCTAATACACACTTTTTTTTGCAACCGATTTTCCTAATACATTTTTAATGTGATTTCCCCAAATATAGGCATGTTTGTATGCATTTTTTTGATTGGAGAACTCCATTACAAAATTTGAAGAACTGCGAATTTTTTTAAAAAAAGAGAGTTTCAGTTCACATAGTGGTTCGAAAGTGTAAAATTAGCTAAGTTTGCATTAAAATGGATATGAATATTTTTTCCCCATTTCTAACACTGATGAGCTAGAAATCAGCATGAGCTGACATTTTTCCCACAGCTGCCAGGAGCCAGGATGGTTTCTTATGGCAGTTTCTTATTGAATCACTCATAAGAAACATGTCACCCAATGGCCACCTCCATATTTTACCCCACTTTCCATGTTTTATAAAAGAAGCATGGAGATAGTGTTGTTTCTCCTTGACCACAGAGAAATGATTTTCCTTTAGGAAACCTGACACTGACACAGTACTTTGAGAATGGGACTGTATTTCTGTTCAATACACTGTTACATAAACAAGTATTACTCTGTAGTGGCTGGCTTGGCTTGTTTATGTTTCAGTCACCTGGAGCAATGTGTACATTCTACCTATTATCTCTTTGGCATTTCCTGTGTGGGTTGATTTGTGGATGGGGAGTTGTGGATGGCTGGTCTTTCTGCCAATCAGGGAACTGGACTAATAGCTTTTTTTGTCCCCTTTATTGATTCTAAGCACAGATGCCAATGCTACCTATACATTCCTCAACATTCTTTGATTTCTATAGAATATACCTCCACTTTTGATAACTATCCTATTCTGATGCCTGTACATTAGACTGTGTTTCTGAAACTGGATCTATACAGGATGGATGATTATTGATCACTCAGTGAAGAGGCATTGTTTGTTTTCTTTTAAAATGTGGTTTAATATCTTGTTTCACCCTTGTTATTAACAGCCAAAGGAAAAATGTTCCACTGCATCGCTGACCACTACAGCTTACACTGCCACAGAATTTTTGTTGAAAACTGAAAATAAGTGTTGGTGGCATCTACGTATGACATTAAAATCCCAAGACGATGATGTGACTGTTTGGATGGTATAAGGGTGGACCTTTAACTAACAAACAAAATTTGTGCTCCAGGACATAAAGGAGAGAGGAGACCCACATTTATCACAATGGCAGCTCAATTTGCTCTTTTCGTCCCTTTTACCTAAGGCTTAATTGTCCCAGAGCTACTGCTGGATTAAGGATTTGCCTCACAGGTTTTCCCCGCTCTCTGCCCTGGTCTTAGTCATCAAAAAGCAGAGAAGCAACTAGGGATGTCAGAGAAAACCATTTGGGGGTGGAGTTTGATGAGTGTTCCTAGGTTCGGCCTCCTGGACTTTGTTCTGGTTCCTGCTCAATCTGCAGTGAGTCAGGCCAGTTTGCAGATTTTTCAGGTATCTTGCACTTTTTTTTTTCCCCCTGTGGGTTCCACAATTTGTGCAACGTTGAGCAATTTGCGCAAATTATGACCGAATTTGTGCAAATTTGGCTGTAATTTGCCCAACTTGCTTAGACATTTGTGTAAATTGCAGAACGTGTCAAAAGAAATTGCACAAAAATGTTCCTAGAGTTTGGACAAAAGCTCACAGCTCAGCTTGCAAATGCAAATCACTCCATCAAGTAAAAAAAGAACCAGATTTCCCAGCGACAGACATCCCTGGAAGCAACATCTTTTACAGAAGCCTTGGATTTCCGATGTGCAGATATTAAGGGCCCTGGGCTTGCTTGGTGCTCTCATTAAGCCTTAACTTAGGCTTAATGAGTAAGGAGAAATCAAGGCCTTTGAATAAGGAGAAATCAAGGCCTTTGAATAAAACATAATATTTGATATGGAAAGAGAGTGCAGAACCTGTATTTTAAGACACAGTTTGGGTTGCATCTAGCATTGTCCTTCTCTTCATGGAAGGACATTTGATCTAACAAAGGCCTCTGCTAATGGGAGAAGGGGGGAGGTGATTTTCACTAATTCCTCTTCCCCATTCAGCCCCTCATGCCACTGTCCTCGCTGTTCCAGAGAATCTCCTAAAGCTCTGGAACAGATTGTCAGGGGATACAAGGGGATGCAAGAGGCAAAGGGAATTGACAAAAAAAATGCCTCTTCTCCCCAGTTCTGTTAGTGGAGGTCTCTGCTAGATCAAAACCCCTTGCATGAACAGAAGGACTCCTTCCATTTGTGGAAGGAAATGTTGGATACAACCCTTGCCCCCCCCCAAGCTGCTTTGTTCTCTGTTAAGATGCAATCTAAGTTAGGGCACAATATAAGTCCCATGCAGCATTTGCCCACTCGCATGTAGGCCAAAAGTGTGTAGGGGGACATATGTACATGCCTAAACCCCACTCCCAATGTCCCACATGCCTGGCTTCCAGGTAGACTTTCATGCATTGAGTGTGGACGTCTGTATAGGGCTCTGTAACGCTTTTACAGAGATTCCATGATCGTGAACCCTGCCTTATCAGGGTTTCACATCATGGAATCTATGTAAGCGCATCCAGCTAAATGCCCTTACAAAGCCCTATACTGATTTTTGTGCTCAATGCACAGAAGTCTGACTGACAGCATTAGGAGTAAAGTTTAAGTGCACACTCATGTCCCCCTAGACATCTTTGCCCAACACACTAGTAGGCAAACACCTGCACAGAACTATAAACTCTTCCTTATCCATTGGCTTTGCACACCTCATGGAACTGCACACCTCTATGACTTTCAGTACCTCTAGGAATTTAGGGATCAACTGACTTGGCACTTGAAGTGATCAGCTCAGGCTAGGCCTATTTTTGCCTTTCTTTATTTCAAAATGAATCATCTAGTCATTAGCTTTCATCTTTGCTTTGCCCACTTTTTCTCTCTTTCCACACCACCATCCAACCTAAAGGACCTTTGACCCCCCTTCATCTTTTGTCCTTTCTTTCTTTTAAAATTATATGTTATCCCAAAGAATACTGAAGTCATTGTTCAAAGCTATCCCATAACTAGCTTTCCCTCCCTCTTGGATAGGGATATTTCCAGCTTACAGCCAAAGAACACATTAAAGCGTAGTCATACAATCATTTTGCTGGATGGATTTTTTTCCCCCCCCAAGAAAAAGTGCTCATACTGTTGGAATCCTGTGGGAAGCTAGAATCAGTTGGAGAGAAGCACGCTCATCCTTGTCAGCTATTTGCGTGCTCACAATTTCCTTTCCCATGTTGGTTTAGCCACAATGAGAGTAAGTATGTGTGTGTGTGTGTGTGTGTGTGTGAGAGAGAGAGAGAGAGAGTGTAAGAGTAAGGGGGAGCCATGCAAAAATTGTACATTATATCTCAAATGATTTTACTTGGAGACTTGGTAACTTTAATACTTCTAAATCTTTTCAAATTGCTCAATTGCTTTTGAGATTCATAGACTTCTTATTCCTTACTGCTGTAAAGTGTCCACTGGAGAGAGCAAGCATCTATAACTTCTGTGCTGCGCTTATTTCACTTCCATGCTATCTGATGGAATTGATTACATCTATCTTGTATGCAGACACTGTGAGAATGTGGAAGAGAGATTAGGTTCCTTCCAACACATTAAAGTGAACACACCCTCCTGAAAAGTATTATCCATGAGGAGGTATGGCATATCAAGAAAAGAAAGGGGGTGAACAGAGATAGGGTTATTCAGCAAGCACACATGCACATAGAATTAGATCGTATTTAATTAATACATTTATATCCCACCATTCCACTAAAGAGAGTGCTCAAGGCAGCTAACAATACTAAAAGACAGATAAATTGTTGCTTAATTAAAACAGAACCACACTAAAATACAAAAGCCCATTAAAAAGTGAAAACACATCACTTAAAAAGAAATAAGACATAAACTGCACCTACCAGTTTACAAAAAACAAACCAACCGGCACACACTCGTCTCTCTTGACAGGAAGTTCCAGAGCCTGGGAGCAGCCACGAAGAAGGCTCTCTCCTGTCTTCCTGCCAAATGTACCTTCGACAGTGGTGGGACAGAGAGACAGTCTTCTTCAAAGGATCTTAAAACCTTTGGGAGAATGTGTTCTTTTTCAGCCTGCTTTCAAGACATGCAGGGTTGGTAAGTCACAATCCACACTTTGAATTCTGCCCAAAAATGGACCAACAGCCAGTGAAGTTGTTGTGACAAGTGAGTCACGTGCTCCCTGTAACCAGCCCCGATCAATAGACCAGCCACATGGTTCTGGATCAGCTGAAGATTTTCAAAGGCAGCACACAATATTTTGAATCTGCATATATGTTAGGTGCATTCAATATTGTCACATTTATCCTAATGCTTTAAGCTTTTAATGTCATTGTGCTGTTACATTTATAGAGTGCAATACTTACTTTTCCTGTCCTCATTAGCTCCTTTCCTATCTGTTAACCCCATTGAAATGAATGGGGTAGTTCCACAAACATAACTTTGAATGGAGGTAATAGGTGTTCATACTCGATTTGGAATGTTAGAATGCCTCCTCCTCATCTCTATTTGTCGTTTATTCAGAGGTGTTCACCAGCTAGCCCTTTATCTAGTTCATTACATTTATGTCCTGCCTTTCCTTCAAAGTTTTCCCCTGCTCCATTTATCCCCACAACAACACTATGATGGCCAGAATAAAGGTTCTGCTAATCATGTAAAGTGTAGCTATGCGTGATAGTTTTCCTTACTCTTGTGTAAGTGTGTGTGGCTCCAATTCAGATCGGGACCACAAACCTAGGAGAGGGGTGTTAAACCTTCACCCCACCCATTTCTCCCCAGAAATTTCTCCTGTGGGAGTGGGGTTTAAAAACGGGGGGGGGGGACTCCATTGGAAGGTTTAACACACCCTTCTCAGAAGATCTGAACCCAGGTCTGTCCAGCATAGGCGCGTGCAGCACATTTCATTAGGGTGTGCAACCAGGGAAATTTATTTTTTTATTTTTTTAAAGGCAAACATTTATTGAACACTCAATCATGAGGGACATTATTTTTATTCATCAAACAAACTAAAGAAACTAAAACTTAACTAAACTTTTTTTTAAAGAAAACAACTAACAACTAAACTTTACTTAAAAATACAAACTTAAAAAATGAGACGCAAAATACTAATTTTTTTGCGACTGCTTATATAGGTCAAAGAATTTTCTAGAATAGTAGTCGGAGGGAGAGGGGAGGACCAATGGTAATGTGGCACTGCAGTAGTGGGGACCCATGCTGTGAGCGAACGTGGGCTTCCTATACATTTCTACAACATCTATATTATGCAGTTCAGTGCTTATCGCATAACACAACAACCTATTCTTTGAAACAAAAAGAGTATATCATGCAATTAAATTAAAACACAAAGCTACCTTTTTTCTTCTTCTTCTTTAGACATTAGGATGTGCCTGGGCACACCTGGCACACCCTGTGTTGTTGTTCAGTCGTTCAATCATGTCCAACTCTTCATGACCCATTCGCATTAGGTGGCCAAAATATTTGAGCTTCAGCTTCAGTATTTGTCCTTCCAAGGAGCAGTCAGGGTTGATTTCCTTTGGGATGGACTGATTTGACCTCCTTGCAGTCCAAGGGATTCATAAGAGTCTTCTCCAGCACCACAGTTTGAAAGGCACACCCTGTACACACACCTATACTCCCCAGTCCTACGCTCATTGGCTTTAGAGCCATTGGCATCCATCCCCAATATACCAATGTCTAGGTATGTGTGTTATTTAAATGTGTCTTCATAATCTCAACTACAGTTTAGGGATGGACAAAAGGGACTTACCTTGTCCCACAGCTTGCTTCGCGGTGGGGGGGAGGCACTTTGGTTCTCCCCCCGAAGTTCAGGCGAGGGGGGGAGGCGCCCCACCTCGCCCGGCTGAAATTCATGCCGGGGGGGAGGCTCCCCATCCCTCGCCGGCGAAATTCAGGCCAGGGAGGAGTGCCCTGTCTCCCTGGCTGCGAAAAAAAAAGTAAAAACACACACACACACACACCCGTGATAGGCTATGTAACGATTTGCGTAGCCTATCACGGCTAGATTTCCAAAGTCAGCCGGCCGCTAAGCAGCCTGCAGGGACGCAAATGGCAGCTGCCATAGCCGCCATTTGCGTCCCTGTATTTTGCCGTGATAGGCTATGTAAATATGTACGTAGCCTATCGCGGCAAAAAAAAAAAAAAAAACAGCGGACGCAAATGGCTGTGGCTATGGCGGCTGCCATTTGCGTTCCCTCCCCCCCCCCCATTTTAGCCTACGTAAATATTTATTTATTTAAATAGTAAATAATAAATATTTATTTATTTTTATTATGGTGGGGGGAAAGGGGGAATGCAAATGGCTTAGTGGCCGCCATTCGCCTTTCCCCCCACCATTTTAGCCTATGTAAATATTTACGTAGGCTAAAACGGGGGGGGGGAAAGGGAACGCAAATGGCGGCCGCTATTGCCACCGCCATTTGCATCTGCTGTTTTGTTTTGTTTTTTGCTGTAATAGGCTACGTAAATACTTACATAGCCTATCACAGCTATAATGAAGAAGCGAATGGCGGCCGCAGACGCAGCCACCATTCTCAAGTCAGCGCGGACGGCAGCAGGTAAGTGCTCCATTTCGCGCACCTTTTGTGGGGTGGGGGGGCTTCGTTCCGCCATGGATTTCGTGGGGCTGAATGCACTGGCATTCGGCCTCACCAAGATCCTTGGCGGAATTCTCTGGCATCCCTAACTACGGTAATGCCAAATAGCAAAGAGGAACGCTGTTTCACACCAGCACCAGCACAGAGCATTCTGGGGTCCAATTTGGTCGCCCTCATAGAAGATTTTTCATCTCTATTTCTCAAAACTAGATCACTCTCATGAGGTCATTGCTAGTTGCTGGATACGCACGTCATTTGTAAATCAGACAGAGGCCAGAGGTTGATCGTGAAGCGTGAGGATTTTGAAAACGTACAGCGTTTGTTTCTCATTCCGATCTTAGCATCTTAATGAGATTGCCCCCATACACCCCCTGTTTTCCACAGCAGCATTTACCTCAGTTAGATTCCCTTTTGCAGTCTGTCAAAGTGGTGTCAAGCTATTTTAACATGAACCTCTGCTATTATAACGTGAACTCCAGTCCCCTGATACAACAGTGCTGGCAGCACTATTAAAAATCTCAGTGTAATGTTTTGTGTTGCTTTTTCCCTTCTATCTGTAAGCACTGAAATCTGTGTGACCACACTGAGGAGCCACACACTTTGGCACACCACTCTTTAGCTTTATGCGTCACTCTTTCATGCCATGTTTTAATACCAGATGCATACATATAAACACACACACGCCGCAAAATATATTTACACATCACCAGGCTCTAAAATAGCTGTTACCACATGGGGAAAAAATCTTGCTGTTGTTGTGAGCAGCTGACTGAAAACATCAACTCTGTGTGTCGCGGCTAAACAAATAGGTAGCAAAAAGTTAGCATCCACTAAGAAATGGATTAAGTCAGAAACGATAGCATAAAACCATTCAGATCATTCAGCATAATGAAACATTAAGGTCATGGCTACTATACGCAGGGATGGGCAACTTGTGTGTCAGTCTAGATGCTGTTGGTCTGCAACTCCCATCAGCCTTAGCCAGCATAACCAATGGTGAGGCATGATGGGAGTTGCAGTCGAACAACATCTGGATGAACACAAGTCGCCCACCCCTGATAGAAAAGGCCTGGTCTTCAAGACTCTGATTAGACAAAGAACTGGATATTTATGTACACAAATATCTTGTGATTTTATTTGTAATCAGCTAGTTGGGGCCAAACTACATGTTGCATGGTTGGGCATTTACTAAAATGTATGGACTGGCAAAGGTCTAATGCTGACTGAAGATTTTGTGTTTGTGTTGAATTAATATGCCTTAATATTTAAAGAACATCAGAAGATCTCTGCAGGATCAAGCCAAGTGTTTATGTAGTAGGCCATCATTCAGTTTTCTAAGAATGACCTGCCTATGACATTGCTGAGAGTTTTCGTATACTGATTTTGTTGCTTCATATGTTATAAGTAGTTTACAGTTGTGTTTAATTGTTATTGTAAGCCACCTTGTTATTGGACAGCATATAAATATTACTAATAAATAAATAAAATGCTGGTTGGAATATTCATGGAGTTGTTTTTTAAGATGACCTCAGTACAGAATGTTACTTTCTTTTAAAAGCAGTGAATATTTATTAGTGCTGTGCTGAATCCCATCCCATATTTTCGGGAATTTTTTCTCTCCCTGTGATAGCGGCATTGTTTTTTCTGCCTCTTTTGCAGGGAGGGGGAGAATTTCAGAGAATTTTCTCCTTGGGGAGGGGAGCAGGGTTTCCACATGCTTTTTTAGTTTGAGAAGTGGCTGAAGGATCTTATTTCTATTGTTTGTTTGTTTGTTTGAAAAACACCCCCAGCACCAAACCCTTCTCTAGCCTGGCAGTACTTCTTGAACTCCCATGAGACCATGTGACCTCACCCTCTCCACCCTCTTTCTTTCAGGAAGAACTCCCAGTTGCAGAAGTTTCTTTGCAAAGAACAAATAGGGCGTTTGGAGCTTTAGAAAAACGCTTATCTTGCTTGTTCTGCGTTGCTGCGAGGAAGAACAGAATTCTTCTAAAGCTCTAAAATCCCTGCTTGCTCATGTTTTGCAAAGAAGCTTCTGCAGCCCCAGAGCCTTTCCTGAATGCCTATTGGACAGGGCGAGGTCATGTGGTCTCATGGGAGTTCAGAAAGTGCTCCAGGGCTGGCAAAGAGTCCTGGGCTCTGCAAGTGCAGGGGGTGTATTAAAAAAATAAAAATAGAAATAGAAAGAACACCCCTCAGCCACAGCCAATGCTTAAAGAGGTAAGCTGAAATCCTGTCCTCTTCCCCAAGAAGAAAGTTACTTGAAATTCTCACCTCTCCCAGCCTCTTCCGCCAGAGTTTTCATTTGGCCCCCACCCCTCCACAGAAGGCCCCAAATGGAAGAATCAAAATGTTCAGCACAGCACTAATATTTATGCACACAGCTCTGTGCATTATGGACTTTTTTGAAGATTTGCTTGAGATCTCCTGACAGTTTCTCACTATTACAGTCCAATTACCTTGTGTGGGTAAGGCTGAATGATAATAGATGCTGCTATTGTCGTGGTTTTCCTCCCAGTAAAGCATAAAGGAACCTCAAGGGTGTGTTAGAATGAAATAGACTACAGGAAATTGAAGCCTCTCCAATCAATCAATACATAATTGATGCTGGCACAACAACTGGGAACTAATAGATGGAGCAGTTTTATTTGTCTGTCTTCTGTTCAAATTACAGTGTCTCCATTTTGTACAGTGCTCAAACCCTGGAAACCCAGCCCTGAAACAGAAGCATCCCCAGCTGAATGTTTCTCTCAACAAGAGCCCCTGAAGAGAAATTAATTACTTCCACACAGCCAAGAGATGGTTGATAATGGAGCCCTTGGGTTAGGTGCCACTCCTAAGACAAAAGAAACAATTTGTTAAAGTAATCTTGGGAATATTTTTCACTCAGACTGCTGTGAACAGCTTTCTGACCTAGTCGGGTACCATGTGAACTCCATGGTGATAGACAGCACTGAAAAATGGGGGTGGGTGGGGAAGGGGGGAGAAGGAAGGTTCACACAATCCAGGTTCAAGCTTGAAGTGTTCCTTTTATAACCCCCGTGACTGCAAACTGCCAACACTTGGCAGATTCATTTATTCTGAACAGTCCTTGGGAAAGCAGTTCAAGAAGCAGAAGGCAGTCAGTGTCTGAGCACCGTTTAAAGATCCAGATAACAGGATCAAGGGAAGAGTTAAAAATAGAGCTTGATCATTCTTTTAAAATTAGAGATTTGTATGCACAGTTGAGTCACTTTTAAATCTTTGAAACAGATCACAGAAGACCCTATTGTCTACATAGGTTTTAGATATGGTAACAGAGATGGACAAATCATTCTATTTCTGGTCCATGTCAGTTTCAACTGTGTTAATTCATAAGTCTGTTCCATCCTGTTTCCTCATCAATTTAAAATAATAATTTTTTAAAAGGATGAACATTTGCATTACTTTTTACTTACATGTTTTTCACAAAATGAATGAACTAGCCGAGTGACTTTATAACATAAAAGGAGATGAAACATTCTGGCTGATTTACTATATGATAGTTTGATGAAACCCTGACCTATTTATAAGCTTTGATATTCAGACTCATTGCCTCTGGAATTCCCTCTCTGGGCTTCTTGTTATAGATGGTTTATGGATTAAAAACCCTTAGCATCCTACAATTCCTCTGTCCTTTTAGTGGCAAAAATCAATGTCATGGCATGTTATTTTTTTTAACCTTACCTCTGTTCATCTGTTTTCAAGAAGGGCTGAAATGCTAAGCATTCTTATCTGGAATTAAGCTATGGAGGAGAGACCGGATATCAGAGGTGCAGTAGCACTGGTGGATTTTCTGCATCGGCGGGGGGGGGGGGGGCACTAGACTAGATGGCATTTGAGGTCCCTTTCCACCCTTTCTATGATTCTATGACTTCAGATCAATAGGACAGACTTCCTTAGTTCAGGGACAATGGATTATCAAGGTACTGCTGCTAACATGAATTTCCTTGGTCCCTGTATTGTAAGCCTAGCTGTATTTCTCATCTTATCCTGCCATGTCTGTGGAGCAAAAGACTGAAATGGTGAGCACATGAAACACTGGGCTTCTCTGCAGAGGCTTTTTATTCCACAACTTTACCAGGGTTTCTGCTTCCAGATTCTTTGTGGGATTAAGAAAGGCCCTTTCCACACACTTCTGCTTTTTGTCACAGGGAGTTCCTTTATCTGCAAGCTGTTTATGTTTCATTATACAGCCACTCGGTGGTGCTGTGGTATAGCTGCTGTTGAAGTGCAACTTCCTCTTTTCATGGAGAAATTCAACTCACAACATTTAGGTAGCTCATTATCTCCAATCTTTAAAAAAAAAAAAAAAAACAGGATAAAGATAAGAAAGGATGGGAGAGGCCCTGGAGGCTGACAACATCATGTAAAGGACCTGCAAACTTCCATGAGTAACCAATCTCCATCACAGGATAAAAGCCTCATGTAGAGAGGCTCATTGATTGAAGGTTATTTTCACTGTACCCCCCCCCCCCGAGGACCCTACAGGCCTATTTGTTTTCTGAGCTGCAGATGTTCTTTTGGAAACCCCCTTATAGAGCATCTGCTGCCCCACTTTGAATCTTTTACAGGAAGCATTCCTCCATCCCAGTTGCTGTCCAGTTGTGTTGGACTATAATTCCTATCACCTCCAGCCAGCATGCCATGACTTGGGGAAGGCTGTACTATGTTGATCAGCTAACTTTTGTGAATGGCGTCTACAATTAGCTCTTTGGGCAGATTCATCTGAATTTCTACTGGGTTTTATTAGGGCTTTATTTTCTGTGCAAGGCAATGCTGCTAGTGTCCTCAGGGACAAAACCGCCTCTGGCAGGGAAGCAGCTGATTCCATGCTGTTTGGCCATCGTGTGGCAATCATGTTACATATTCCTTCATAAATAACTCAAGAGGCTGTGGTTTTCCCCTTGATAAAACCTTTCCTCTTTCTCTCTGGCATGAGGTGAATGAGGTTGGACCCTTTTAATAATTAAGACTAGCCTGCTTCTGGTTTCTGGTGCAATTTAAGCCCTGGATTATCACACAATCTGAGCAGATACAAAACCACAGTGTTATTCAGCTGGAAAACACTCCAAAATCTATGAGCAGCATCTTTTTAAAAGCTCAAATAATCTCTCTCTTTTGTAGCAGGGGGTGGGGGTGGAGGTGATATTTTAATCTTTAGTAGCTAGTGACATTGATACAACCGGTCTGCACCACTTATTTATTTATAGCATTTGTATCCTGACTTTCAGCCAAAAAGGCTCCTAGAGTGGCTTACAAAGAGGAGAAATAAGTCAGTCCCGGCCCACAGGCTTATGACCTAAAAGACATGACACAAAAGGAAAAGGGGTGGTGGGGGGAAGCAATTTCAAGCACTCATGGAGTTGGATCTAAACACAGTGGAAGGGCTGCTTCTGAAGGCTTCAGCAGTAGCAGCAGAAAGTAGAGGAGCTTTCAGCTGGAGCTGTATCCATGCCTGATGGAAGGTGCCTGACTGCTGCTGCTTCTCCCTTTGATGACCTCAGCAGTGATTCTCTTGTTATCCACTACATCAGCTTTTCCCAACCTGGTGCCCTCCAGATGAGTTGTACTGCAATTCCTATCATTCCCAGCCAGCTTCTGCATGAAAAGTGTATGCTCTGCCTCTGAACAACAGCCTGAGCAGAATGTAGTTTACCAACCATGCATGGCACCCTACCAAGAGTGCAAGAAATCTGTCTTTGCAACCTGCCAGGGGAGAGTGAAGCAGCTGGCAGCACCAAATAGGTAGATGATGGGATGCAGCCAGCTTCATGAATCACAGTTTGTGCTAGGCCTTCACTATAGGATGAGTGAGGCAGTGAAGAATGTAGCAGGATAGGGGGGCAGAAACCCCCGACTACTATCTGTATCTAATTGGTTTTCTGATCATCCTGCCTCTTGACGTAGTCACACATAACTTAGAGTCCACAGTCTTCTCTGGTGTTTCAGTGGCACATTGTGCTACAACTGTTCTACTTCTGCTGTCTTGAGACTGATTATTATAGGTACTAAGATTTGTAAGATTTCCTGAGATGAATATGATGATGATCCAGCCAAATAAACCTGATGGGAAATGGAAAAGAAATTAAACAATGTCTTATAACTCCATGGATTAGCTCTGTCTAATACTATTACAGTGATGCATAAATTATACAGCAACTGATACCAATATGAAACTTGTTCATTGGAACTAGTTACATCCAGATAGTACCATCCAGTACATATATATATATATATATATATATATATATATCTGTCTGTGTGTGTGTGTGTATGTGTATGTATGTGTATATATACACACACACACACACACACATACACACACACTGCTTCTGTTTAAATGTGTCTTAGGTTTTTATTTTTGATACAGTCCTGAATATACTGAATAGTTTATTGCACCCTTTGTATAATGAATATCTTCTATTTTAAAAACAAACAAATTAATAATAGTCCACACACTTATTCCTCCCTCCTCATTCTCTCATGGTCATAGCCTTGTAATACAATAAATCATATATATATATATATATATATATATATATATATATACACACACACACACACACACACACACATTTCTCCCATAGGATTTCAATTATTTTTAATGGCTTCATTCAGACATAAAACCTGCCTAACAGGATTATTTTATAAAATAGTTTTTAACAATAAACAAATCAGTAATCAAACGGCTGGATCTAACACCAGCCATTGTCTAGCAGAATGGAAACCAGTACCAGATCGGATTATCCCTTCCCCTGCATGAGACCCGCTAGAGCAGACTTGGGATGCACATGGGGGGGGGGGCTTCAGCAGGTAGGCGAGGGTGGAGAAGTCCTGTTGCACCAGTGGAAGCCCCATTCCGTGATCTGAAGTCTGGTCATGTCATGTTGGATCCAGCCCAGAGAGGGGAGATCCTGAGGTGATTATCATTCTAAATCATTTATTTGATATATTTTTGTTGTATAGGTAAAGGGCATGACTCTAAGACTCAGCAGGCCTCAAATACAACTTTCTTTCATTTATCACACACAGAACTGCAGAATTTAGCAGAAGCTCCACCCACTGCTGCTACTCCCAGCTCTACAGGAGCTGCCAAGGTTCAAAGCAATAACTAACACACAGTACACCCCCCCCCCCGGAATACATAACAATTTAAAATGTAACTTTGCACAGTATTTACTATTCCTTTGATGTTCCAATCACTCTGATTGCTGCTCTTTATTCTCTCAGGACTTGTTAATGAAATGCTTTACAAAAGCACCTAATCTCTTTTTATAGGAGTTATGCTCTCCTTTTTCCTCTCTTCGGTGGTTAGCGTTCAGGTGCTATTCTTCCTTTGTAGGAAACACATTAGAATTTAAAAACTCCACCCATGTTGCATTGGACATCTGTATGCAGAAAAAGCCTGATATTCAACTGCAGCAATCACTGGAGTAACCAGTGCAGATGGAATATTATCTTTCATTGAGGATAGTATTAAAATGTTATGCTATCATTCAGTCCATTGTCTTACAGAAGCGTAAACTGGAATTTAGGTTTTGCCTGCAATTATCTGACACAGTCACCCCAGTCTAGTAATTAGTGGGCAGAAGAAGTTTCCTGCATATAGACCACTTTGCATAGAAGATGCACAGGAAAGGGGGTGGGGGCAGTGATGGCTGCATAGAGTAAAGACAAATGTCTGCACTAAGCATCTGGATCACTGCTCATCACGTGTAACTGGGCTGAGCTGACACAATTGCCTCAGCTTCATCAATCATCTGCAGGGGGTGGAGGCTAGGGTAGCCATGTGTCCTACTTTACACAGGACAGCCCTCTATTTGAACAGCCGTCAAATGACAGTCTTCTATTTTAAGACATCCTCTGTTTGAACCAGTTCAAGTCTGGTTTAACGATAAAATGCTATAAGGAGGGAGAGCAGGAGCCTTGAAGTTACCAATCAAGTTAGTACCTGAACAGCAGACTGACCTGGCACATTGATCACCTGGTCACAGTCGTCCCCGGTCTGGTGAGATGCTCTACTAGCCTATATGTATAAATTAGCATATGCAATTTTTATGCAAATCTGGTCACAGTCTTTCCCACTATGGTGAGATGTATTTTATTTCTATTTAGGTTATAGTAATTACTTCTAAATTTGCATCTAGGCATTTAAGTTAGCATAGGCAAATTTTATTCAAACCTGGCTGTATCCTCTTTTGTCTTTTTTTGATGATCTATTTCTTCTTTTTTGGCAAGGTGTAAACAGCCACTCTAAAGGGGGTGAGAATGAATACAGGCTCCCTCCTATGTTCCATGTCCCAGAAGATGACTGATGCTATGAACACTGTTTCATTGTCACGATCTGTTCAGTGGGTTCACTAGGGTGAACTGTTCAGTTCACTAGGGATGTCAGAGAAATGTGCAAGTCTGATTTTGCAGACTTGCAGATCATTTTTTCACTTCAGGGGTGATTCATGCTAATCCACTTTAGTTAATGTGGATTAATTTATGCAGATTAGTGCATTGGTGCTCATGCATGTTAACGCTCGTGCGAATTAGCACTAATGTGAGTGAGAGCTAGAACAAAATTCTGATTTAAAAAATCCGATTCTATCAATGCTCGAATCCATACCTCCTTAGTCAGGACAGACATATGTATAAAGCCTCTGCAGCATATAGAGTGGTCAGATATCTTTGCTATACTGGACTTCCCCCATTTTAGGCTTGTGTCAGGAGAAACATCTGTTGTCATGCTTGACTGGTAAAAATCCAGGATTGTGGATTGGACACTGTGTGCCTATGCAGTTTGATTGGTTTTTGTTGATGTTGTTGTTGTCTCTGTGGGTGACTGCTTGGCTAGCGGAGTGTCTTTTTTATTGGATGCCACAGCTGTGCACACCATCAGGCTGGAGGGTAAGGAAGACAAACAGGGAAGGAGAAGATGGCAGGATGAGTGCAAGTGGGCAAACAGTAGACAGCTCTCTAGGCATGGGCTCGCGCAGGACATCAAAGAGTAGAAAGCTAGGTCCAGTCAAGAGCAAACTGCTGCTGTTTTCATTTTTCTTGAGCAGCACACATAGCAGTCCTTCCCCTTTCTTGCTTGTTGAGTTAAAACGTATTCCAGATCCAGCCAGCCCTAGTGATAAGGCAGGTATGTTAAAAATTAATATGTTCTAATTATTTGGGAGTCAGGGTCAAAGTGGGACTGGGGCTCAGGGCAGCCACAATGTCTGTTCTCCTCCAAGGATGGTACGGAGGATGATTTCCTTCCTTGCTTCCTTGCCAAATTTTTTTTTTCCATTTCATTTCATTATATGGCCTTCTCTGTGGTGGCTCCCTGATTGTGGAATGGTCTCCCCACTGAGGTCTGCCTGGCGCCAACATTGTCATATTTCTGGCACCAGATCAAGACTTTCCTCTACTCCCAGGCATTTGACAGCATATGAGAAGGTTTTTGTGTAACAGGCCCTGGGATTTTTACTTTTGATCATGTAAAATTATTTTATATGTTTGTATGTGAATGGTTTTATATTATATTACTGTATTGTATTTTTATGGTTTTAATCTTTGTAAAGTGCCCAGAGAGCTTGGCTGTTGGGCAGGATAGAAATATTATAAATGAAATGAAAAAGAAGAGAAATGGAGCTGCAATCAATTAAACAATACTGCCTCATACACACAATCTTTTCCACTGTCTTTTTTTTCCAAGAAAAAAAGAAGAGGGAACAGCGAAAATCTGAGAAAGAGGGAAATGGGGGCATGGGTAATAATTTTATTTATTTATTTATTCATTTCATTTCTATACCGTTCAATAGCCGAAGCTCTCTGACAAAAGCACCCCACCACCTGCTTGCACCCCCCCTCCTCATTTTCACATTTACCTCATCACGTTTGCGACATGCTTTCATTTTGTACCTTTTTTTTTTACTGGAAAGCTCCATAGCTGGAAAAAAAAATAGAATGTAAACCTCTTGGTCCCTTCATCTTGCAAGAACAAAACCAAAATAAGCCTGGTCTGAGGCACACACGATCACATTCCCCATTTCTCACCCTCCCCTGCTAGTGACTTATATTTAGTCACTATGTATCTCTGGACAAAACCCTTAAAAAATGCCCTCACCCCGGCGCCAGCTTGTCTGGCTGAAAGGGGGGGGGCATTGCGGGCGGGTGGGGTGAGAAGACGTAGGGGCCTCTGATTGGTGCACCCCAGGGGCACCACCTTGCAGGGAGGGGCAGGCTGAGCTGCCTTAAACTCGGCTCCCCCTCCCAATCTCAGCTCTCTGGTTCGACGCAGCTAGAGAGAGTTACAGCTCTGCCTGAAAACGAATGAAGAACACCTGCCGGCTGGAGATCAGCTTCGTCGTTGTTCCAGCCTCCTGGACTCCGCGTGCAATCAACGCGCCTAAACTGCTCCACGTCGACGGTTGCCTCGACTCCAGCATTGACGGTGCTCGCAGTGGGCCGCTCGCGTTCCAGTGCAGCTGCCTCGGGCCCAGCGCCTGCCCTGTTGGCGGTTGGGCTGACGATGGTGGCGGTAGGCGCTGGGGAGCGGCGCCTATCGCGGCGGGCGGTTGCGGCCCCCGCGAGCCCCGGCGCTGGTGGCAGTGGCCAGCGCGCCCCCTCTTCCTTCTTCCCACCTTTGCTCAGCGCGCCTACCTGGCCCCGGGTTTGGTGGCGTGCGCAGCTGGGGCGCCCAGGCCCGGGCGCCGCCCCCTCATCAGCCCTCCCATACGGGGGCGCCGGCTCTTGCAGCTGTGGCTGCGGCGCGCCCGCCCCCTCCCTTAGCTTCTCCTCCTCAGGCTGTCGGGCCTGTGTCCCACTCCCCTGCGGGGCTGGCGGCATTAACGGCGGCGGCACACCTGCTCCCTTGCTGCTTCCACCCCGGGGTCGCGGCGTGTGAATGCCGCCGCGCCCCTGGGGCGCCGCCGCTTGCGGCGGGGCATGCGAGCTTGGGTGCCACTCCCTCCTCACGTGCCTTGCCACACCAGCGGTGGCGCCTGTGTCGGCGCCAGCGGCGGGCATCAGTGGGCGGCGCCGGTACCTCGCTTCCCTGCGGGGGCGCCAGTGCTGTCGGCAGCGGCGCACCTCCCCCTCCGATGCACCTTTTTCCTGCGCTGCCACGGGCCCCGGGATTAGGGTTGGCAGAGAATTTCTCCACGAATCTTCGGGAGGCTGAGTGCCGAAGCATTCAGCCCCCCAAAAGTGTTGGGGAAATTCTCCGCCGGCCCCCGCCCCCCCGGGATGGGACTTACCTTCGGCAAATGTCCCTCTCGGCGGTGGGTCCCGGTGGTGGTTTGGCGGCATTTCGTTGGCGGGCGGGGGCGGTGGCCGGTCTCCTGACCGGCTGCCGCTGCCGCAATTGCAAAAACAAAAAAGTAAAGTAAAAAAACACACACACACACACCCGTGATAGGCTACATAACGATTTACGTAGCCTATCACGGCTAGATTTCCAAAGTCAGCCGTGATAGGCTATGTAAATCGTCACGTAGCCTATCACGGGTGAATTTGGAAAAAAAAAAAAAGCGCGTACGCAAATGACGGCACCCATGGGGCGCTGCCATTTGCGTTCCTTATTTTGGCACGTCTAGTCTACGTAAACATTTACGTAGACTACGACGAAAATAAGGGAAAGCTATTTGCGTTGCCCTTATTTTCGCTGTAGTCTACGTAAATCTTTACATAGACTAGACGTGCCAAAATAAGGAACGCAAATGGCGGTCCCCATGGGAGCCGCCATTTGCGTACGCGCTTTTTTTTTTTCCAAAGTCACCCGTGATAGGCTACGTGACGATTTACATAGCCTATCATGGCTGACTTTGGAAAAGTAGCCGTGATAGGCTACATAAATCGTTACGTAGCCTATCACGGGTGTGTGTGTGGGGGGGGGTACTTTTTTTTTCATGGCCGGGTAGACGGGGCGCTTCTACCCGGCCTGAATTTCGCCGGCGAGGGATGGGGCGCCTCCCCCCCGGCCTGAATTTCGGCCGGGCAAGGTGGGGCACCTCCTCCCCTCGCCTGAACTTCGGGGGGAGAAGCGAAGCGCCTCCCCCCCACCTCGAAGAAAGCTGCGGGACGAGGTAAGTCCCTTTTGTCCATCCCTACCCAGGATTGCCTCCCTCAGGGTGCGTGTGCTTCTGCGCCGCCCCTCCGGGCCGAGGTTTGCCGTGCCAGCGGGTGCGCCTGCCTTTTCAGTGGCGGCGCGCGTTTGGGTACGGCGCTAGTTGCTGCTGGCACTTCCCATCATGCGAGAACGCCGGTGCTTGCGTCTGCAGTGTGCCCGCCCCCCCCCCCCGATTAGCCGGCTCTCGGTGCTGCTCAGGGAGCCCAGCGCGCTCACGGCGGCAGCGCGTGCACCCCCCCAAGACAAAGCAAACACACACACACACACACCAAACAAAACAAAACCAATAATAATAATAATAATAACAACAGTAATAATAATAATAATAATAATAATAATAAATTAAAAAACGATGGGGAGGGGGGAAAAAGGGGGGGCAAGGCAGTGTCCCGTGTTTAGGCCCGGCTCCCATGGTCATGGGCCCTTCCCGCGCCTTTTGGGCACCAGTTTTTGCAACGGGCAACAATCGCCCCCTCCCTCCGTGCCACTCACCTCTTTAGTCATTATCGGCTGCGGAGTGTGGCCCTCCTATCTAGAGGCATGCCCCACTTCCCATCCCAGGACTCTCTGCCTTAGCTTGATCTCAGGTCTGCAGATCTCAATACCTGTGGGGTGTTGTCTGTTGCTCTCGAAGCCCAGTGTGTAGCCTCCTCCTGCATTTACTTCTAGGGGTGCTGGTTGGAGTGTTGGACTGGGTCTGGCACCCAGGCTATTGCTTCTTTCTCGCCACCATCGTGCCAAGCTTAACCCACCTTACACATCTTGCCCCCCAAGAAAGGCCAAGGTAGAAAGAAAGGGAAGGGTAGGGCCCCGCCTCCCCTCCCCAAGAGACTGCTGCCAAGGCCTGATTCTGAGTCTGATCAGGAGGCGGACCCGGTACTGGCATCAACTCTTGCTCATTTGGAAACCGATGAGTGTTCCTCAGGGATCTCTCCCTCTCCCCTGGTCTGGCCTTGGAAGCTCTCAGCTGTCCAGCCCAAGCGAACACAACAGCAGACCCAACGCTCGCTACTACTTTTTCTTTCAGCTCGTCTGGACGCTCTTGAAGCCTCCACTTCTTCATTAGCTCTTCCGGATGGCTCACCGCCCACGGTTGAGCTCCTCCCTTCTGCAACCTCCTCTTCCCCGAGTGCCCAAGCATCAACATAAAAGCTTCCAGTCAAGGATCAGAGCACAGCCACAATGGGTGCAGCTTGTCTGGATGCTGTTGAAGCCTCCATCTCCTTCCTTGTGGTTTCGCCCAGGCGACACACCACAGCTGGGGCGGTCCGCCTTCCTGGGGCATCTCCGTCACTAGCATTGCAGGCGGCATCGTCTTCCTGGCTCCCGGGGTCCCGGGCGCGGCTACCTTGGATATGGGTGAGATGACTGCACCTTGCCCCACTTGTCCAGATGGGCGACCTGTAATGCCGTGTGGTTGCCATCTTAGCTTACCTCCCTGGGGTTGGCTGCCCCCCCCAATGTCACCTGCAACTTCGTCAGTCACACCCCATTGTAGCCCCAGCCACTCAACTCAGCATCTTACAGGGTTCTGCTGGATTATCTTACGATCCCTCACCCTGCCCCCGCCCGCTTGGGCATCCATGTAGGTGGCATATCAGATCCCTACGCTAATCTGGCAAGTTGGGATGCCACCAGGGCTACTCCTTCTCCTAATGGCTTTCACCTGAGGAGGTGTGTGCCCAGCTTACGTCAAGGCCTTTCACAGGAGGGCTGCCATTGACCCTTCTCTGCACAGGAACCTGTTGGACAAGGACCTTTTGCGCCACTTTTGACTCTTTCCTGGCCTGTCCAGCGACAAATCTGGCAGTGGCCACATTTACCAGGCTGTCTCCTGCAATGGCCCTTCGCCTATGGCGGGTCCGCTGCTTCAGCACCGCTGCCGGTGCTGGGAATACAGCCCCAAGGGTGCGTACTCCCAGAACCCGTGCCTTTTCCATCATGAGTGCTCCCTTGTAGCAGTCCGTACTCGTCCTCCCCTTGTCCAATGCCTGGGGATGGTAGGGTCCCCCCCTTGGAAAGGCCGAGGCAGTAGGAAGCTCTCTTGGGCTCATGCCTGGTTAGGTTGGTGCCGCTACTCTGACTTTAAGATGCTACCCCAACAGGGGGAACACGTTTTAACTTGGAACACGGTTTTATGCTAGGTTATGCGAACCGAGAACTACCGGAAGTACAAGCTGGGTTTAGAAGAGGCAGAGGAACTAGAGATCAAATCGCCAACATTCGCTGCATCATGGAGAAAGCAAGAGAATTCCAGAAAAACGTCTATTTCTGCTTCATTGACTACGCTAAAGCCTTTGATTGTGTGGATCACAATAAACTGTGGCAAATTCTTAAAGTGATGGGAGTACCAGACCACCTTACCTGTCTCCTGAGAAACCTGTACGAGGGTCAAGAAGCAACAGTAAGAACCAGACATGGAACAACCAAGTGGTTCAAAATTGGGAAAGGAGTACGACAAGGCTGCATATTGTCACCCTGCTTATTTAACTTATATGCAGAGTACATCATGAGAAATGCCGGGTTGGATGAATCAGAGGTCGGAATTAAGATTGCCGGGAGAATTATCAACAACCTCCGATATGCAGACGATACCACCCTAATGGCAGAAAGCGAAGAGGATCTCAAGAGCCTCTTGTTGAGGGTGAAAGAGGAGAGTGCAAAAGCTGGTTTGAAACTCAACATTAAAAAAACTAAGATCATGGCATCTGCCCCCATCACTTCCTGGCATATAGAAGGGGAAGAAATGGAAGCAGTGACAGATTTTACTTTCTTGGGCTCCAAGATCACCGCAGACGGTGACTGTAGCCATGAAATTAAAAGACGCTTGCTCCTTGGGAGGAAAGCTATGGCCAACCTAGACAGCATAGTAAGAAGCAGAGACATCACCTTGCCGACAAAGGTCCGTCTAATCAAAGCTATGGTTTTCCCAGTAGTAATGTATGGATGTGAGAGCTGGACTATAAGGAAGGCTGAGCGCCGAAGAATTGATGCTTTCGAACTGTGGTGCTGGAGAAGACTCCTACGAGTCTCCTGGACTGCAAGGAGGTCCAATCAGTCCATCCTAAAGGAAATCAACCCTGAGTGCTCATTGGAAGGACAGATAATGAAGCTGAAGCTCCAATATTTTGGCCACCTAATGCGAAGAGAAAACTCCCTGGAAAAGACCCTGATGCTGGGAAAGACTGAAGGCAAAAGGAGAAGGGGATGGCAGAGGATGAGATGGCTAGATAGCATCACCGATGCAATGAATATGAACTTGAGCACACTCCGGGAGAGAGCGCAGGACAGGAAGGCCTGGCGTGCTATGGTCCATGGGGTCACGAAGAGTCGGACACGACTTAACGACTGAACAACAACAACAACAATAGGACATCACCCCCCTTTTCTAGGTCGACACTCGCCATCCTTACCTCGTGAGCAACATTGCTCCTCACCAGGCGTTGACATGTTCCTGACAGGTTAACAAGGCAGTACTGGCAGAAGGATTATAGCCCCCCCCCTTTTTCCACACCCCATTATCTACTCTAGGGATCTCCCTACTGGAAATGGTGCCCAGGAAATCATCTAGGGAGTTTATCCTGATTCGTAACCGCTCTTCCCTGAGGGCCAGCCTGTTAATCATGAGATTCCTAGGGATGTACAAAAGGGACTTACCTTGTCCCACAGCTTTTTTCGCGGTGGGGAGGAGGCGCTTCGCTTCTCCCCCCGAAGTTCATGCGAGGGGGGGGGTGTCTTCCCGCCTCGCCCGGCCGAAATTCAGGCCAGGGGGGAGGCTTCCTGCCTCGCCTAGCCAAAATTCAGGCCGGGGAGAAGCGCCCCGTCTCCCCGGCCGCGACCTTCAAAAGAAAAGTAAAAAAAAAAAAAAAGCCCCGTGATAGGCTATGTAACGATTTACGTAGCCTATCACGGCTAGATCTGCAAAGTCAGCCATGATAGGCTACGTTAGTCATCACGTAGCCTATCACGGGTGACTTAAAAAAAAAAAACCGCATACGCTAATGGCGGCCCCCATAGGGAGCCGCCATTCGCCTTCCTTATTTGGTCCCTGTAGTCTACATAAAGATTTATGTAGACTACGGCGAAAATAAGGGCAACGCTATTTGCGTTGCCCTTATTTTTGCCGTAGTCTACGTAAATCTTTATGTAGACTACAGGGACCAAATAAGGAAAGCGAATGGCAGCTCCCTATGGGGGCCGCCATTTGCGTACGCGCTTTTTTTTTTTTTCTCAAAGTCACCCGTGATAGGCTACGTGACGATTAACGTAGCCTATCACGGCTGACTTTGCAAATCTAGCCGTGATAGGCTACGTTAATCGTTACGTAGCCTATCACAGGGGCGTGTGTTTTTTTTTTTACTGTCCTTGTAATGGTGGCAGCGGCAGCCCGTCGAAAGACCAGCTGCCGCCCCTGCCCCTGACGAAGACCTGCCGAACCGCCACCGGGACCCGCCGCCGGGAGCGACATTCGTAAAAGGTAAGTCCCATCCCGGGGGGGGGTGGGGGGGGAGAATTTCTCCCCGAACCTTCGGAGGACCGAATGCGTTGGCACTCGGCCCCCCGAAGTTTCGGGGAGAAATTCTCCCCCATCCCTAGAGATTCCTGATCATCTGTGTTCTGTGCGACACACCTAGTCGATATGGCAGTTGTCTTGGTTCAGGATCCCGTCCACGGGTCCCTGGGGGGCATATGCTACATGAGTCCAAAGACGGTTGTCAGTGTTCTGACCTAACGCGAGTATTGCTTCCCTTTCCTGTTACCTCGGTGTCCCTTAGCTCACAAAGGCTCAGGGCTGGTTGCCCACATCAACATTCAGTAAAGCCAATCTGATACCCTTAGGTGTTATACTAGCCTCCCTCATGACAACTTTCCGGTCCTTTGAGCACAGCTTCAAGCAGTTATACATCTTCCTAGGGTTTTCCTTTGGGGGGGCCATGCGAGATATTGTAGGGCATCTTCTTTTCACAGTTAGAGTAGCGGCCCCTGACAGTGCTTTCTCGCGCCGGCCCAGTTTGGGCAATGTAATATATTGTAATATATTGTGGTTTTAATGTTCTATATATTTTAAATTGTTTTATTGTGTGTTGTTTGGTTTTAGTTTTTGTGAACCGCCCAGAGAGCTTCGGCTATTGGGCGGTATAGAAATGAAATGAAATAAATAAATAAATAAATAAATGTAAGGTCTGCGGCTTTTGCACCATCGAACCAGGGTCACTTCTGCTGTGCGCAAGTATCCATAGGCATGGCTTCTACTTGGTAGGGCTTTAATGGCACCTCCTTGCAGAGGTGTGAGCCGCTCCTCAAAGCCGGACTGCGGATTCACTTGGTTCCGCTGCCACCCAAGGTGGTTTCGGGCTCTTAGGGCAGGTCCGATCGCGCTGTGGGTAGTGGCCTGTAGAGTGGTTGCCACAGTCTTCGAGCAATATTTTCAATGACCTTATAGACAAGTCAGTAACCCCACCCCCTTCGGTTTGACGACGTGACCACGTGATTCATTCTCAGTCCTCCTGAAATCGGAGGGTCATGTCATGTGTCAGTGTGCCCGCACTCCAGCGTCAGTGTTACAACATCTGGTTCTGGGTCTACCATGTGCCGGGTTAGACAAACCCAATGGTCGACGCTTTGTCATGAAATTAGGTCAATGACTTCCGGGCTTTAGCCCCGCGGGTGCTCCATTCCCAGATCCCATCCTTGCAGGGACTGGGAGACTGAAGCCATGCATGCCACCCTGCATTCCAGGGCTTTCTACAGGAGCCACCTGCGACAGAGGAGGTAGGGTGTGCCATGCATTAGGCAAAGCTTCAGTGTTAGGATTCATGACCTTACCATAGATCATTGGCTGCAATTTTACGCCTCCTTAGGAACAACAGACTATATGGGACTATAAGTCACAAGCTGGCCACTTAGCCTTCTGGCCCACAATGGTGGGATTCTCAGACTTCAGGTCAGATTTTGGATTCGGTGGGCAATATAGGATTGGGCATAGATGTGGCCTGCTTTTAGTAAATTTAGCCACCCTCTCTCCCCAGTTACCCCTTTTGGATTCCGGGGGTAATGGCACTCTATT